>NW_024881330.1:35322885-40870385 GCF_018691265.1 Tyto alba
CATGTGTTATTATGTACCTCAAAATCTGCATGTATATGTCACATCATTGAGACAAATTCAAGTGGAACTTGTGTCCTCTTATCCATTGCAGCTGGTAGAACCCGTGAGACAGAGCTGTAGGAAACCAGAGTTCATTCATTCAGATGCTCGTGAAATAACAGGTTCTCAGGAGCTTCAGTGCTCCTCTACTGCTTTTCATGATGCAGTGAGTGGTTTTGAAGGCTGTAAGGTGTTTTATAGAAGCAGACTAAGTCTCTGTGAGATTTTAATATTTTATTTTTCAGTATTTTTGATAAAGGGAGACTCACTCATTGCTGTCTCATACACATGCACCCAGACACTATTAGGACTTGCTTACTGGCAAAACTGACAGAAAGTGGAGTTGATAGGAGAGTTCCTGCTGTTCTCCAGCTATGCCAGTGTGCATGCTGTGTAGACACTGCTCCAGAATAAGCAATGAATCTGCTTTCAAAAAAGAGGAATTATTCTTCAATAAAAATTATTTTATTGAGCTAGTGAGTCCACAGTAAAATAATTTTATTTTGAGGAATAATTTTTGCGTTTAGAGGTGTATTATCATACCTAGATATATGTTTACATCACTGGGTCGATTTTTCTTCATAAACAAATGCTAACTGTTCTTGCGTTACTCCCTCTCTAGACTTGGGGCTTTTCTACTCATGAACACACATTTTCTGCTCTTATAGCAGTGTGTTTGGAAATTGAAAGCAAGCCTTTGTGTTTCCTCTATTTACCAGAAAAAAAAAAAGTGCAAATTGTATGGCCATGCTGATGACCAGTGTCTTGCAGACCGTGTGGGAAATATTTCCTTCAGAGCAGTTTTGTTTCAGTTGGTCAGATAAGGGGAAGAAATAAACAGCTTAAATAAAAGAGAAATCTCTTTCCTACCAAGCTTTCTGTTGCAGGATTTTTATCCGTCACTACAGTAATGCTCTTCAGAGCACCTTTCATCAAGACCAGCCTCGTAAACTTGCTGGATCTCTTCCTCCTTGCTTCACGCCTGGTTTCCACAGATGAGCCCACTAGGTCTCTGTGAGGCAGTGATTCCCAAATGCCTCTCTGGAGTGAGAGGAGAGGGCTTACAGGGGATAGCATGGATGGAGGAAGATGGGCAGACATTTGGAAAGGTATAGTTAAATCTTGATATGCAGCAGAGGGATCATTCAAAATCACACTATAACTGTCACCAGAAATAACTGTCTTCTCCACTGCTGACCATTTTGACCACACCAGTGAACTCATGTGACCCACACATTTGCTGCCCTTTGAAGAAAGAAGAGTGGATTTGTGTTTGTCAGGGCCCTGAAGGCACTACCAGGGCTGCTGGCCCTGCCCTGCCTCCCCTGGGGGCTCCCCCAGCCCCTGCCCATGGCCCAGGACCCCATTTCAGCTCACGCCAGGGCTTTCAGTCCCTGTTCCAGCAACGCTGGAGGCACTGCCCTGTGGAGAAGGGAATGGTCCTCTTACAGGCTGACTTAATGGCGATTCTCCTCACTTGTAGGAGCAGATATTACAAGAAGCACCAGCAACAGGAGAACTGCTGTCATCAGCATCAAAGTTGGCCTGCCTGTCTAAATAAATAGTTGTTCGTTTTCCTGAGTGTAACCATCTTAGTTACTGCAATGTCAAAATGGAATGTCAGGTAGTCCGGAGATGTTTTCTAATTTCCCACTGGTGAGTCCAGTGGCAAAAAGAAGATGGTTCTGTTCTAGAAGAGCAAACCCCATCCCAGTGCCCTTTCTATCACTCAAGACCTCCAGATAAAAGCAAGTCAAACAAAGGCAGCTTCTTGGCCAAGTCTCTTAAAATAAATTACACTGGAAATAGCATCTGGCAATAGCATAGCCCACCACAGTTCAGACCAAGTCTGGTCTGGATTAGGGACTTCCTGAATCATGGAATAACTTTCCATGCTTCCTAATGAGTGGTTTGTTGGGTTTTTTCCCCCCCCTCATTTTCAGGTTTTGTTTTCCTTTCATCAGATTTCTCCAGCTCAGTATAATATGTTTTCTATTCCTCTTGCCACAGATCATACTCCAACACACTTTCTCCAAGTTTTGGATTCTACAGTAGCTCCTGGAAGGGTTTTTGGCCCTTCCACAGGATGAAGTGAGACAGCAGCCTCACTAGAGTTCAAAGGCTATCATGTAGACATGTCTAGGAATGATACACTGCTGCACACAGCGGTAATAGTGGCAGCTCTTTCCTCTCTAGCGCAGTAAGTGGAATCTTACAGGGCAAGGTACCACAAAACCAGGCACGGAGCTGAGCACAAGCATAGACACGAAGGACAGACAGATCATAGGCAAGATGCCATTATCAAATTAACCATGACTTGGATGGGTTTTGAGGGCTGTTTTTTTTTGGCTGTTTGTGAAAATTGATCCATTGTTCCTTTCTTTTCTGGGTGGAAATTTATCTGTCTGTCTGTCTATCTATCTATCTATCTATCTATCTATTTATTTTTTTATTTATTCTGGACAAATCTCTGCAAGAAAATAGTAATTGCTGTCAGGGCTAAAATCAACTGTAGACACAACATGACAGAAACAGAAACCAAACTTGAACTAAACAAAGACATATCAGTCTGATTACAGTTGAATTAGAGTTGATTATAAACCAATTTGTTTAAAATTTGGGCATCTCCTCATATGTAGAAGTCAAATAGATAAGATTTACTGGTTGACTTCTATGTCAAGCAGACAGAATGCCTGCTGAGCGGCTACTGGAGCTCCGGTCTGCAACATGTGGATGTAGGATTCTCCTTTGTGTAACATAAGATGGAGATGATTTCCACAAACTCAAGAGTCTTTTTTTTAACCTCCTGTAATGGGTTACATTTTGATTAAAAAAAAAATAAAATCATATTTCATAGTGTAATCTCCATAGTTGGTTTGTTGTTTGTTGTTTGTTTTGTTTTGTTTTGTTTTGTTTTAAAAACATGAGCTGAATGTTAATCCTTACTGTCAATTAAAATGTTGTCCAGTGTTACTTGCAGACCTTTAAACTGAGATCTTTTGTTTTGACCTCATGCCAGGGCACAACCTGAGAAATGATTCAGCTTTGCTCATGACTCCCAGGTAGGGTAGGGTATATCCCAGGTTTAAACTTGCTCTATTATTGCCTTCTAGAAGTTGTAGTAGCTTGGTCCAAGTTTATGACAAAAAAACAGTCAGATAAAACCCAATCCTGTCATTCTAAAGACCTGACATGTCCTGTTTATAATATATAGGGGGAGCCAGGGCATGCTTATAGCCAAACGTATACTTAGCATGAGGCTTGTCTCGGTGAACAGATACTGCCTTCTAGCTTTGAACTCTGCAAGCTCTACAATGCAAAAAATGTGTTTGCCTAAATATCATCTCTGAGGAGATGGCTTTCGTGTCTTCAGGAGCATCCACTGCCTCTTCTACGGTCGCTGGCTGCTGCGGTGCGTAGCGCTGGGGAGGCAGGTGGGGCTGAGAGTGCTGGCCCCAAACAAGTGGGGCTCTTCATTCCCAAGAGGGCTCTTATGGAAGGTGGCCTTTCCCAGCTCCTTTGAAGGTTTGCAGCGCCTGCCTGGGGTTTATGTAGCAGGCAGAAATTTATTTGCCTTTCCCCAGCGTGGCAAAATGGGAGACAGAATTTTTAGGCTTTCGCTTTGGATTATTTCTGCTCTATGTCAAATATGATTTAATGATAGATTAATTAAAAGCAATCTGTCACAATAGTGTAGGCATAAGTAGAAGGCATTTTCTGTGTAGGTCAAAGCTGAGGGAAAACAGAAAGGACTGGAAGAAGGGATGTTCAGCAGCCACTCAGATTCACCGGCTGAATACCTCACTTTATTAGCAAGAGAGCATGAAACATCCTGGAGGAGAGGATTTTGCAATGGGAAGAAACAAGTTGCAGAGAGAGGAGGATCAGACTGTGATTAGTTGTGAGAGGTATGAAGCTTCTAATTATAAGGGCAATCCCCATGCTCCTCCCCTGCAGCCGGGTAGAAGAGGACAGAGACTCTGAGCGGAGAGATAGGGCCCGGCATTCAGGAGGAGAGCTCCCTCCATATCTTGTACTCTAACGGGATCTTGGGGAAATTACAGGGAGATTAATTTTCCTGAAACACAGTTTGAGGCTTTCCATGAGCAGGGCAGTTCTGCAGGTACCTGGGCACTGAGCTGTGCCCAGGCAGCACAGTCTTGTTCTGACCTTGTGATGCAAACTGGGGAGTGAGTTTCCCAGAGACTAGACTGAAGCTGTTGTCTACACATCTGATAAACCCGTACTGTTGATAAATATAAGTTAAATCTGGATAATTTGTTTAAAACTTCCTGTCTTCACAAGTGAAGTGTTAGGCCTTGGAGATCTCATTCCCATCATTATTTCTCATTTTCAACTAGTTCCCCGTGGATTAAATCTCAGGACTGAGATGCAGAAAACCTGTGGACATTACCTTTTTTAATGAAATATTTTGATAACGCCAGCAAACCCTGACCCAGCATTAAGACTGTGTTTCTCGTGCTGTGAATAACACATTACGTAGAACATAGTTCTGCTCCCTGCTTGCAGCACAAAACAACCATCAGCTAAAAAACTCCACAAATTACTTTCAGCTATTTTTCAAGATTTAAGCAGACTTCCCCTCCCCCGTGGGATTGTATACAAATCTGATAGAGTAATAAATTAACCTAACGGCTTTTTCTTTAACCTTGACTCCCAACATTTTCCTACACTCCTTTTATCCTTTGTAATGTCTGGAAGAGAGTGCTGCCGTGATGTGTACGTGGAGCTCTTAGCCCAAGTGGAACCTCTTTGACAACAAACAATAATAA
Source organism: Tyto alba (assembly GCF_018691265.1). Taxonomy (NCBI): domain Eukaryota; kingdom Metazoa; phylum Chordata; class Aves; order Strigiformes; family Tytonidae; genus Tyto; species Tyto alba. The sequence continues at coordinate 35,327,718 of NW_024881330.1, forward strand.
AGTTGTTACCAGGTAATGGTTTCAGTTTGTAAAGTCTTTTTGAGAAAGAACCATATTGTTTCTTAAAACTGTCTGAAAAGTGGAGTTTCCTGTTCATGAGAACACTTGCTTTTTCCAACCAGGGTGGCAGCAGGTCAGCTAACAAAACTGCCATCTTCTCTGATGAGCTGCAGACAAATTCAGTCGTGTCCGGACATCAGTGCAGTGAGCCCATGTAAGGTTCTTCAGGCTTCAAGCCCAAGATTTATGAGCTTGAAAGCTTGGGGAGTGAGGGCTCTCACTGGCTTCCACTTTGCTGCTGCAAAACTGGAGGAAAACCCTGATTAGTTGGATGGTTCCCAGGGTCCTGACTGAGAGACATCTGAATGTAGACCAGTATATGGAGGTCAGCCCTAGCGTGAGGGACTGCAGAGACCCACCAAGCAGATCGGTTGAGACATGGCAAGTCAGGCTCCTGAGCAGGTTAGCTGATCTTTGGAAGCGCTCCTTGAAAGAGCAGCAAGGTTCCAAGGCAGCCTGCCAGGAAGTAGAGTTGGTTTGGAGCTAGGCTCTGGGATGATAAAAGTTCACCAAACCAAAGTAAATTTAAGTGAGCATCTTGATACTGACGCACTGTCTTTGCTGGAATATTTCAAGCAGCTCTATGTTCATAACTAGCTTCAGAAATAACAACCAGTAAGGGACTGACTTTTTGAAATAATTTCCTGAGTGATGCACAGTTTTAGAGATTCTTATTACACAAGTATGTGTTGCTGCTCTGCTTTAGATTCTGCATACCTGAAGATGCTGGCTCTGTGGGGTTTGATTAATACCATGGGGTGCTATTTATGTCAAGGAAATCTAACTTTTTAAAAATTACACGTCAAGTCCTCAGGCTTCCCTGCAGTATATCAAATCTCAATTGGCAGGTTACATGCCATAATCTCTTCTGAAATACTTCATTAGACATTTTTATACTTACTGTAGCTGTTTTTTAAATTCCCGTGGTGTAGGATAAATGGTATGTTTAAGAAACCCCATCTTGGAGGTGTAAATTTACATATTCACATTTTCCTAAATTGGCTATAACACATTTCTTATTGTTATCATTAAAGAAAAACAAAACAAAACAAACAAACAAAAAAACACTAAACAACCCCTAAACAACAGCAAATAACAAAAACTAAACCTCTTATTCTTAAATTGCTTATGTAAGTCTTTTGCAACTCAGTGGAAGAACGCAAAAAATACTGCATAGATACCACAGTGAAACACACTGTTTTGAGGAGTATGAACTAACATGGTGTCTGAAATGTGGAAGCTGATTAGGACTGGAAGCAGAGTCATAGAACTTCATATTATCACTAGGTTAAACAGGTTGGTTTTGGGGTGGCTCTTGTTTTATGTTTTAGTGACCTTTACCTCTAACTCCCTTCAGTTGTACTTGAAATTTATTCCCACAAGCTCTGCTGCTTCATACTCCTTAAATACTCCTTATCTTGCACAGCTACACTCAGTATCCTCCATCCATTGCATCCCATTCCCTAGCTGCTAGTGACATATGTGCTGAAAGGCCAGTGTTTCCACTAAATTAGGCAAATAACAGTAAAGGTGTATTGCAGCCTCAGCAGACACTAATGTGGGTTCCTCTCCTGTCACTATTTTTTGTGAAAGTTGATAAGATGTTTTGAAATGGGTTAATGGATTTAGAAGCAGTGGGGAAGAGGTTGTGGAGAGAAAATGAACCTGAAAGGCAAAGGCATACATTTATCCATAGGAAGCCAGGCTGAGCTGTCATATGCAGAGCTGAGCAGGCAGAAGTGTTCAGTGGACCCTCTTGCTCACTGCCATCTGAATCCTTGCTTGTATCACTGCAAAGTGACTTTGAAGAAGGTAGGAATCCTACAAAATCTGATTTGAAAAATATTGCTTTCATTTTGAATGGATGGAGATGACTGCTGAACTTGCAAGTAGCAGGAAATCAGGCCCTGTACTTTGTTAGTGACTTATGAACAAATAGACTTGTGTGATTATTATTAATTTGCCTATTAATGGAATTTGCTTGCAAATGACTTAGACAAATTTCCCAGTTTATTAATTGTTTGCCTGGTGCACAGTTCTTGCTTTAAATGCTCGTTATTCATATTTGCTATTTGCATAGTTTTCTGGGACGATGGCGATGCACAGTGGATCTCATGATATAATTTCACTTCCTCACTAGGCGATTCTCAAACCTGGCAAAGACTCAGGATGGCAACATGATCCCTGCACTGTAACACCCCACTTTCTGCCACTTTTCTGTCCATCATTTCGATGTTCTGTTGTTGCTCATTCAATAGACTGCTCTGCTAACTGTTGTCATTACCCTGGTTTTCCATCCTTCAATTTTCCACCACCCACTTTCCATCAAAAACTCCCCATCATATTCAGGTGTGCCCAGTCAGCTGTAGTTCACATCATGGAACTGCTTTAATTGGGGGATGACACATGAGTATCTGCATGTGTGTGGCCTTTTCCGTATATTTTGGCAAATGAATGTTTTCTTCCAGTATAATATTTCTGTAAAAATAACCATTGCAGATGCAAAGACAGTAGTCCACAGTACTATATTTTTGACCCTGCAACAATAAATCACAGTACTCAGATGTCACACATGCTAGTAGAAATGCACAGGGCATAGTGCATGTAGCTATGAAGCAGCAATTCTCTTGCCTTTGCTCTGTATTCACACCTCTGGGAACCCATCTCCACTATCACTGTCTTTTTAATTGAGAAAATACCTGTGCAAATAAGTCATATCGCAAGTTCAAAGCATTCCTTGAATGATTCTAGCAAATCTGTTGTTAAGAGGTCACGTAAATTTACTTTAAAAGTTGAATTAGATGTGCTGTGTTGTATTGGTAGTGAACATGCAGTTCATGTTGGACATAGCTAGCTTTGCCTCCAACTGTTGTGTGCACTGGATATAAGAGTGAGGACCGGGTTCATAAGAGTACCAAACATGCCACATCGCTGCCACCAAAGCAAATTATGAGGCAGAGAAACCTTGTGATAAAGAAAATGGGGCATTTACATTTGGTCTGGATCGAAGACCTGAATAAGAAGACTTTTAGCAATTCAGCTCATTGTGACAGAGAAGTCTAAAAGCCTGTGTGTCCATTTGAGGCAGAAGGACATCGTGTCTGTGGAGAAGGAGGAGACTTATGACAAGTCACTGCCAGCTTGACCTGCCCACAGAATGTGTTGTGGAGGGACCAAAGCAAGCCATGGGGGGGATATAGCTCTTTTTCTCTGCTTTCCCATCATCACTCTTTCCTGGCTGTTACACTGAATATACTCTCTCTTTTATTCTCCAAGACAGATGTTAATATCAGGTATGTTACATAAAGCATGGCTAACCTATTAGAACAGGCTCTTGGACTTGAATCTTTAATTTTGCTGGCAAACATGAGATTCTGAGAATAAATGGGTTTGCTATGGGTACTGACAACTGGTTATGCATGATCTTCAGATTGATGAATGGCTGTGACCCTCTAAACATGAAACCATCAGGTCATGAACTTGTGCAGTCCAGTTAGGGTATTTGGGGTGAGACTCCAGCATAAATTCTCAAATGGACACTTCCATCTCTTAAAGACCACTTATTTAGAGAATTGGATGGTTATTCAAAGGAATTCCTGCCATGATTCAAAGACGTAACCATCCATTCTATACACTGAAGATGAATTTACAATTTTCATCAATTCTGAGGTAGGAAAGTACTTCCATCTTTCTTCTCCTACATAAGAGACTGGCTTTCTCTGAAATAAAGAATAAACCCAAGCAGACCAAGAAGGAGAGCAATAAGATCTGTTTCTAATTCTGTAAACCAGAAGTAATTTTAAAGTCCACACTTGTTGAGAACAGAGGTGGATTAGCTGAAGCCAAAATCTACAACACTGGACTTATGGTTGGATGCCTCAGTAAGTACACAGTCCTTTCCTCCTCTAATTTCCTGGTTATTTAGTATGACTAGGAGCAACATTTGAACCTCTTTATAAGGAGAATGCTTCCCAGAAAATACTTTATCTCTTTCAGTTATTACTATTGAAAATGCCTGATGGTTCTCACCATCTGAATATTTTAAGCAGGTTCACTCAGAGTAATGTGGATCTGCATTATTATATTTAGCACCTTTTAGCAGAATAATCCTTTAGTGAGTGAAAAGCCCTAAGGCAGCAGCTGGTTCCAATTTTATAAGAAAATCTTGTGGTTTTCATCAGGTAGTGGAAAAAAAATTCTGTAACTATGGAAAAAGCTGTGGTGTGAGCTATTAGGCACCGGAGAACTCACCCCATAGAAGCTCTTATAAATATCCAAGTTACAGAAAAGACTTCTCATGAACATTACAATTTAGATTCAGTACTAATGATCAGACACAAATCTTTAGGAAATTGGGCTTCACTGGTTCTGGTGTTCAAAGAATTGCTGTTTGCTACATTATCTCTAAGTAAAAAATGTGCTGAATGCCATTCATGCTTTTCTTTCTTATACAAAGGAGAAATGCCTCCAGTTGTCTCTAGAGGAGCAGTTACATATCTAATTTGGCTGGTGTGCAGGGATTTGTCATTGAGAACTATGAGACATCTGGGACTGGGCTGTTGTAAGAACTGGATCCAGCATGAGGAAACCTTCACATCCTTCCTCCCCTCACAGCACCTGCGTTCACCTGAGATGGGGCTGCACTGGTTTTCTTTCTCTTACTGCACAGACCATCTCATTTCCAGTAGGAGTATGTCTGCACAGTGCGGCGAAAGCACTCAGGTCAAGGTAGCCGCAGTGCTGAGGTGCATTAGCATGTCTGGACAGCTTTCATGACACTCCATGAGCAATAGAGGTAGACACAGCACAGGGACAGCTTCCAGCCAGGGAAAGCTGCCGTGCTGGCTCTTAGGGAACTGTGACAGGCATTAGACACACCACCAAAGGACAGAGAACATGTGTGTAGCATGATGAGTCATAGGTGTCTTGAAGCTTTTGATGAGCTACATAAATGTACGCATGCATTAGCAACTTTAACTTCTCTAGTAGAGAAGCATGGAGGTTTGAGATGCTGAAATTCATGCTGGCATGCTCATGCATGCTTTCACTAGAGTTGTCTAGTGCATTCCTTGGACATAAGTGGGAAATGAGCTCATTATGTTTTACTGGGCATCTACACCAACTTTAAACTTTTGTTAAGAGTGTGTTAAAAGAAGGTGCCCACTTGAAATCTATTTTCTGGATTTTTTTTATGATATATGAAACAGCTAAGATACATGATTATGAATTTATGATGTATGATATGATTTATGACACATGAAATATTTGGGTGTCACAGGAAGGAACTGAATTGGGCCTGTGATCCTTCTAAGCATTTTCTAAGTGTCTGTTATGGGTGCTTTAAAATTACTTTTGTGTTCAGGAAAGAGATATCTTAGAATCACTTGTGCCTTTTGGACCTCTTTTTAAGACCTACAACTTGGTCCCTCCTATTGCACTCAGTTAGATGTAGAATGGGTGAATAATACCATGACACAGAAAAAAAGGCTTAATTGCATAGAGTTTAATTTGTGGAATGAGTGTTTCTGGCCTGAAAGCAGAACAATTTGATTAATTCCACTATCAATATTGTGCCCTTACATGTGTAATCTACATGCAAATATAGGTGCAGTCTGTGAAACAGCAGGTACTGATAAAGATGTCAACTTCATTAATCAAACAATCTAAGAGTTCAAGGTTAGTAGTGAATCATTTCCACCCTCATCCTTCATATCCACTTCTATCAGGAAATTAGCCTCTCTTTGAAACAAAACAAACCAAAAAAACCCTAAACCAAACCAAAACCAAAACCAAAAAATAGGTCACAAAAATAGTCGTCCAGGAATCACCAAAATTCCCTTTTTTCCCATTGATGCTCAGAAGAGGCATGCCCTCATCCCATTCACATATCTTAACAGGAGTCAGGTATTTATGTACTGACTGGGAGTGTCTTTTGTTGCTTTTTTTTTGCATGATTTGGGGTAGGGGAATGTATTGCTGCTTAACCTGAGGCAAAACCTTTTTCACAGGTGCCCTTCCTGGTGTTGTTCTTGTTACATTTTTATCTGGTCTTAGTGCCTTGTCAATTGTTGCAGGCCTAAAGACTAGACTGCTCTGTGGTTTTAACCATTTTACTGCAGTTTCATGGGAACAGTTATATACATTTTCTCTCTCATTTTAAAGCTCTGAAATCAGGTTGCAGGCAGCCAGCTGAGTCTGCAGAGGCTGGTGTGGTATACATCTATACTCATGGTTAATTTTCTCATAAGCGTAGAAGTCCCTTTCGGGTTCACTTCATAACACTCACAATGCTGTCTTAGTCTAAGACATAAAGACATGAAAATGCAAGATGTGCTTATTGTGTTTCTCCCATCACATCATGAATTGGTTGGAATTACTGGTGCCTCCAAATCAGGTTCTGTGGATCAAAAGAACCCTAGCATGGTATATTGTTTAATTCCTAGGAGGAAGGCTGAAAAAAGGGAGATTTTTTGCCATGTACATTTCCTCTTTTTCCTTTGAAAACAGGAAGATGAACTTAAAATGTTTCATAAGTTATACTTTTTCCTAGTTGCAGAGAATATTTGCTCCTTTCCAAAGGAAAGAGGTAATACCCAGGGAAACCATGTTTTCACATTCTAAAAGGCAGATTATTGGACTGTTGTCCCTGTAATAAAATTCAGTACATCAAATGAATGACTCGTTGTTTAGTGAAACATGGCACAACATCGATTGAAGCTGCCCATTAAGACAAGACATCAAACATACCCTTGTGACACTGTACTAGGAATCACTGTTGAAATTGTGAAGCTTGCTGGTAATAGCAACCGAGCTCAAGATAAACACTGTCCTTAACTCATGCCATAGTGACATTAATGGTTCATGATATCACACAGTGATCAAAGCCTTCTGGGAAGACATAGACGCAAAGGGACAATTTTCTTGGTGATCCGTATCCATTTTTTATCAAAGAAAGTACACCAGACTTGAAATTAGATGGATGTTTACTTTAAAATATCTGGAGAAATTCTGATCTGTGGACTCTTTTATTGCCTTTTAAAGCTCTGCAGAAACCTAACCACTGATGGCTCTAAACATGAGAGCCATCAGAGTGTTTTGTCAATTAACTATTTCATCAAGAAAAACAAATAAGTACATTGCTATTTGGTACCTCTGAAACTGTAAGAGTTTTTCTGAACCTACATTTTTAAAAATACATCCATAAATTGAGTCCGTGAGCAGGGCCCTGATCTTGCAAGCATTATTTAAATACTCCTTTACACAAAGTTTCTTCCTGTAGTAAATCTTATTGACTGGGTCAATAAGAAGCAAAACATTCAGGATCTGATACCCTTCATGCGGAAGCCAGCAAAGTGCCAGCTGCCCCGCTGTGTCCCTTGGGGGATTTATCTGACGGCTGACGGGCTGTACTATCACCACCTTTCCTCCCCTGTCATCCTTGTCAAGAAAAGTCAGATTTAAATTCAGTTTGGGATTTGAGGACTTTGCATAGACACCCTGCCTTTCTCCCCATCTGGCCATCACCATCCATCTACTGGCTGCGCTTATGCCTTGAGAATATTTTGGCAAGCTGGCAACCCACAACAGGTATCCCATCCATAATAGCCCTCTAATAATGTTCACACAGTCTTCCAAACCAGACAGAAGGGATCTCCCCCCATCCCTGGTTTTACAGCTGGCACAAATGTAACTTTGTCATGACTCTTGCAGTAATTGTATTGGACCTTTCTATGTTATTTAATGTGTTTCTGGTACATACTTCTGGCTGAAAGCAGAGATGGTAGAATTTCCACACAATAACACCTGAATACTGAATTCAGTTACAATGCTTTTTATATGTCTGGTTTTGAAAGTCAGATGTGCAAATTTGATGCACTGAAAATGACTGGTACTTGCGTACCTTTTGATAACTATTCATTCATTTAATAAATAAATACTGTTTTGAGGCTTTACTCATAGCCTTCAGAAGCAATTTCCTTCCCTCACTGGAGAGCACTACCATTAAATGCAACTCTGCTTCTTTATAGAATTTGTAATCCTTTAGGAAAAAAAACATTACAAACCAAAGGAAATAATAAGTCTTCTTTGTACATGAAAGCTACTAAATTATCTCCTTATAGTCACTGAATTTAAAGTTGTTTTAAGGAGGAACTTTCTTTTTCACCTTCCAATACTTCATGGAGTGTCCATATCTCCTATTAATTTAAATCAGTGATAGATAAAATAAGCCTTAAATTCAGTGGGAGAAAGAAGCTACACACAGGACTCCCTTGTTTATATTTATCTCTTGCTGTTTAGAAAGAGAAACTGTCCCTTATACGTTCATAGACGTGTCAAGTACCAAACTTGTCTGATGGTATCATAAATAACACTTTATCAATACTGGTAACTTATAGGGATAGTCCATATCTAGGAATATCAAGTAATGTCATATTTTTGTTTGCAGTCTTGTCACTCTTTATCATCATCTCATTTGAATAGCTCACCAACAATAAATATTGCTACTTGTTAGTATTATTTGAAAAGCAGTTTGCTAAGGAAGATCTTAGAGGTCTTCAAAATACTTGATTTCCTCTTGCAAACTGGAAACGCAAATGTTTGCACAGAAATATTTGTCTGCAGAAAAATGGAGTTTCCTCGCAGATACCTTTGATACATCATCTCTGGTGCTCAGTAATAACGAAGTGCAAGAAGTGCCATGGGAGATACTACAATCTAAATGAACCAATAACAAGAGCAATCTGTAGGGAAGCAGCATAGTAATTAAGACCCAACAAATTCTGATGTTCCCTTGAGCGGCTCGTGAACTGGAATAACCACTCCATTTTCCATATGAAGCTGAAGAGAGGCCGGCAATGAAACCACATAATGAAAATGTCATCACACCACCCATTCAGAATCATTTCTCAGTACCGGACCTTGCAGGTTACATAGAAGAAATAGAAGGGCATTCCCAGATTTGGAGGAATTTGTCTCAAGATTAATACCTGTCTGTGTTTTAACTATTTTATTTAGTGTTTCTCCATCTCCTTCCTACGTACACACACACATTGTGATTAGCAACAAATAGCTCCAACCTATTGTTGCTCAAGCAGACCGTAAGTTTAAAGAATAATTTATTTACACCTGCTTCTTCCTTTCATGATTGTCACTTCCACAAATAGTTTTCTTATTTTAACACACACATGCTTTAATGTACTGAAGCATTTTGAAGGCACAGACAGGGACCAAATATGAAAATGAACTCTCGCCGAGTAATTTCATCACCACCAGATACCATGGCAATAGGAAAACATCATCAGTCATTGCAGTTCATATTTTTCTGGCCTTTATCTGGTTTGTACTGAAATAATTGCAAATATATCTATTAACACTGAGTGAGTAAACTGATACTCCAAATTATCATCCGAGAGATACAAACACTACTTTGGAAGGAAAAAACTCACATCTTGGTTATATAAAAATGCCTCCAGTTGGCACTGGAAGAAGAAATGATAGAAGTGCTAGTGATTAACATATCTGGAAGATGGCTGATTCTTTATGATATACGATAAAATCCCAGAAGAAAAAATAAAAGAGATTGAGAAGTAACATACTGGAAAAGCAAACTGAAGATATAATAATCTATGACATTTATGCAAGACACATAAGTCTTTTATGAAGCATTATCTTTCTGAGTGTGCTTTATTTAATGACAGATCTCAAAAGTTACTGCTAAAACACTGGAGGTTTTAGGAGGTGCAATTCTGCATTGACTGGTAATTCATATAATAATACTAATTCTCAGTCTCTTGACCAGTGGGTAGACCTTAGCAACATTCTCTGGCATTACCAAGAATCAGCTCATCTGTGACTCTCCTAAAGCTCAGCCAAAAAACCTATTACTGTTTCCTCCCTTCAAAATCAGTAAAATTTTTGTACCAAAAAGGTACATACATTAGAAGACATGGTAAATTTTCTGCATGATAACCTTAAAAGTACTATGAACTCAAATGTATCTAAGAGCATTTTTTTTTGGAGGCAATATTAATATTTTTTTTTTTGCCATTTCAAAGTCTTTTGATATGGACACAAAATGCCTTATTTTGAGAATGTTACTACAAAGCCAAGGAAATTTTGGTTCAAATACACCAGTCATAACTATACTCTCAGTCCTAGCAAAAACTCTTGCCAGATGGACTCCATTTCCCATAGAATCTCCCATCTTCCTGAACTACTCTAGTGAATTATCTTTCCCAGTGCATTATGGTAGTTTGCTTGCCCCGTTTTCCAACAAAACAGGCATATGAGATCTCATAAGTGTGGTTTTTTATTGCTTTGTTGATTTTCTGGTTTTGTACAAAAGTCATAATTTTCCACACAAAATTGTGAAAGATGATGTTCAGAAAAGAAGATTTTCCCTCAAACTGTCAATAAAAATTTCCAGTTGACTCTAACATTCATGTCAATGTGGATCGCATTTTCGGAGAGAACTTGATGCGTGCTACTTCCTCTGTGGGAAGCAAATATTATTTTTCGCTAATGGACATAATGCATCCGTAAAATATACAAAATCCATTCCAATAACTTCAGATTTTCAGTTGCTGAAACCAGACTTGAATTTGGCCCATTATTCTTTTCAAGTGAAGAGGAGAATAATGCCTCATGTTGTCATATGGCACTATATCAAATTGTTTCTAGCTATCAACACCAAAATCAGCTGCATCCACAGGGATTTGGCCTGATGCTTATTGAACGGTAATAGTTTTGTCAACAGATGGATTTTATATTGTTGATATCCTGACAAGTCACTAGAATGAATCTGAAGATTCCTAGCCATAACACAATCCTATTTTAACCTTGGTTATTTTTAAAAAACCCAGTTTAAAAAACATGACATGCAACGATGCTTAATGCAAATGCCTAGCAATGCGTGTTACCTGGTAACCAAATGGATGGTATGTTTGAGAGGGAAGTGACAACAGCAAGTGAACATATGCCAGATCAGCTCCTGGCAGATACAGAGATGGTCACCATGGATTTTGCCACATCAAAAGAAATCGTCATGACCTAGTACCATTTAATTGGAGAAGAAAACAGGATTTTGCTTTTACACGCTCCTACGAAGGCAAAGGACATTCATAGTCTCTGGTATCAGAAGCAGCTGGAAGTGGTACTTTTGTCTGTCCACAAGGGAGAAAATTTCTGACAAATAGGCAAGAAAATTGACATTTGTCCAACAAACAAGCTTGCAAAAGTGAACTGTGGCATCACAGGAGAATGTGGTTGAAATGCAAGGTTCCTGAGTGACTGGCAAATACTCCTGCTTCATTGGCCAAAAGAGAGAACTATTTCTTGAAGAGATCGGGATTTATTTTCTTTCGGTGGGTTCAAAGACTTGTTTCGTTGCCCTGGCCTTTCCTCAAAAATAAGAGGCAAATCTGACTTGCTGGACATTCATCATCTTAAAAAGACAAGGCACTTGTTTTGATTGGGACATGCAACCTGAGAGTTCTGCCACACAGGGATTTACCAGGGATCACGTTCTATAGCTAAAAGTAAAAGTTTGAGGTACGATAATAGTATCTAAATAGATTGTTTTCCATGAAAACAGGAAAAAAAGCTTTCTAAAGAAAAATTTTTCTTTCAAATGTTTTTAAAAGGATTGTCAAAACAGTCTTCAGAATAAGTAGAAACCAAAATGATTCAGATAGGAACTCAAATATTGGAGCATCATAAAAATATTTCTATTTAGGGCGGCATCGGTGTGTGTTTTTTCTTTCCCAGTGATATACAGGACAACCACAGTTTATGCTGCCTTTGAAGTGTTTGGGTTTGCAAAGCGATCTTAAAATAGCTTCCAAAAATGGCTGTTTTTCTGAAGCTATTCTTGGCTGATGCCTTATGTTGCATCATTTTAGACTAACGCTGTGAGTAGAAGTGTCAAAGGCCTGGGTGAAGGAAAGAAGAATGATGAGTGCCAGACTGTCTGCTATACCTTTACAGAAGTGAAGTGCAGTGCTGGACTCTCATATTTCATTTTTTTAAGTCTGTACCAAGTGGCATAGTCTGCATTTTCACAGAAGGAGCAGAATGTAACCCATCCCAGGATCTATGATAGATTTCAAATGATCTTTGTTACTGAGGAACATGATGCAAATAGCCAGCTTAGCAATACTCTGATTTCATCTATGAAACTTCAGGCTTCAGAAGGAACAATGAAGTCCAGCTGTTAGCAGAGAAGGCACTAAATCAGATCACTAGCACAATTAGTGATAATTAGAAAAAGGCCAAAGCCTGGAAGAAAAAACAGTGCCCATTCCCCATTCCCCAAGGGAATGCTTCTTCACAATGGATGCTTTCTGCTTCTCTCATAAGACCATGGGAGCACAGTTTGTGCTTGTTCAAACCACAGTCAGAGCAGCTTACTTCGTTAAGATCCATATCTATCTGTTCTTCAGTCATTTTCCAGATTCTTCAGTCTCATCCATTTATTAAATATATCCCAAATAACTAATATAAAAACTTTTAAGAATGTTTATATGCAAAGACGAGGAATAAATTATTCAGTATCTGAAACCTAATCATACACAAATGTCTCGTAAGTACTTAACTACATGGTTACATCCTTCCTCAGGAAAGCAGTAGGCACTCACCAAAGACACACAGAGCTCGTGCCATCTGGCTCAGCTGTACTGACTGAGCTATGGCCCCAACCTGAGAATGGGTTTCATACTGCTAAACTGCTAATTTCAGGATAGACTGTGTAGGGGGAGCAACACTGCAGAGCAGTAATTTGCAAAAGCAAATTCCTCAGGCTGCCTCTGCAGTGCTGCCATCCCCTGCCTGCTTCCCTTCCAGGCTCCCCAGACTCTAGCAGCACTTCTGCCAGGCTGCCCTGCCACCCGTGTTCAAGGGTCCTCTCCTGAGCATGGGAGTTACTGGTTCCATCACCAGATTTTCTTGTATTTAGTCCTGGCTGGCACCTCAGGCACCTAAGTGATTGACTAAATGCCTTTTATGGTACATGCTTCATAATACTTAAGCACTTGAAATCAAGTTTGTGTCTACATCAAGACCTGTACTGTGTGAAATGCTCCCTGTTCTTCAGTTTTAGGAGGGAGGTCCAAATTGTGGACCTGCCAAAGGAGGGAGTCTGCTATTGGAAAAGTATATAAAAGCAAGCAGAATGAATAGTTAGGTGTTACTTTTCCCCCAACATTTGGAAGACCGGCACCAGTTTTTTATGCCAGATATGTTCAGCTAATACTATAGTGTCAGTCCTACAAATGCTCGCAGTAATAAGCAGAGAATATTTGCAAAACCTTTTTTGTCTGGAATCTGTAGGCAGAGATCTTGACCTGGTAACTGTACAGGGAAGATTTATGTTCATGCAGAACAGCAGTTTCTAAACATGTTCCAAATGTTATTTAAGGAAACTGTGTTACAGCTCCATCATGGTTTATTTAATCCGTCTATAGATTCACACTGATCTTAGCAGAGGGGAGTGTTTTTGTCATTGCATGTTAAATGAATGGAGTTGCTTAATATTTTCGTTAATGAAGACACCAAACACGGAACTTCCACTGGAGCCTTTGGCCATAGGGATTTGTTTCTAGCAATGTGTCATCTCCACTTTGGTTCTCAGTTACATTGATGGCATTACTCAAGTGACAAAAATAGCAAGATTATTGCTCATGTATGTATGCATTGGAGTTATTTGCATGAGATTGACAGGGAATGCCTGCCTGTCCTTAAAAACAAGCCAAAAAAGGAAAATATTGTATGATGTTGCAAAATGGCACGTGAATTACATCACTTTCTCATCTCAGTCTGTCTCTCACTACAACTCATGTTATAGACACAGTGGAATACTCGAAAGCTGGAAATGGATCTACCACTTACAGCCAGAGGACTCTTAAGCTTGCTAATCCATTGGAAAAATAGCTCATTCCTTTGACCAGTGGATGCTATCAATTGAGAACTGTCTCAACACTGGGATTTTATAAATAAAAACACAGATACACATATAGAAATATACACATTCATATATACATAAGTTTAAATGTTTTATATTTATATATATACATAAACATATGTGTGTGTATATGTTCTGTGAATGTGTATGTATCTTATGCATACGCATATACTTACATAAAGAAACAAAAAGGTATTCCTACAGAGGAATGAAGCTATGAAGTAAAATTACTTTTTTGTAATAGTTGCAAACAAGCATTATGGAGCTGCCAGCAGGAAAGTTAGAAAGACTATATAGAGTTAAAATAATTTACTTAATGATCTAAATGGTCTAATCTATTTAATGATCTAAAGTGAGGGGGATGCAAAGAAGTAAAACAAAGCAACAGAAACCAGCATTTTATTTTTTAAAACACCTACCAGTTAAATAAAGCCAGGCTTACCATTATTATTATATACATACAGTCCTGTCTTCTGAAAGGTTGAGTATCTTCTGTGCAAAGTCCACCAGATACAATTTTTAATGTCTAACTATAAAGGGAAAAGAATCTGACAAATTTCAAGCATTAGCAGAGTTGGGTGCACGCCTACATGCATGTGTATGGGTGCATGTGCATATGCATATACATGAGGATGAAAAGTAGGAATCAAAGAATCTGAATGATCTGGCCAAAAGAGCAAAATACCTGTCTTGAGTTTTTGTTTAATGTCAGGTTGCAACTATCAAAATTTACTGATAGTCTTTTGAAGTCAGAAACTAAAGGAGTCACTTTATTACAGACTGCAGCGAGGGCTGAAGGCTGGCTGCTTTCTCTGTAAGCTGTATTTCAGTTGAGGTCATAAGAAATCCTAGCCAGTAGTGAGCATTAATGAGAGGCTTGCTGGATGTTTATGGCATTGAGCTCATAGCAGTTGAGGAGAAGGCAGAAGGTATTAGCATAGGAATTATTTACCAACTTCTCAGGCAGTTTCTGTTGTGATTCCTTTCTGAATATCCCTCTGATTCTTTTCATTTCAGCTGTTATTTCAGTGTGCAGTAGAAAAAACCATGAACAACTGATTGCCAAAAAGCCCTCTCTTGTGTCTTTCTTTTGCCTTGTGGACAAATGAGACACAGGAGAAATAATTACCCTGGGTCAGTGCTTCTGGCCCCCGCTAATCATAGTTTCTAGAAGGCTGTTAAGAGCACGGAAAACTAAATGTAAGGTTTTCTTTGGGTTATCTCTGTAATTGTAGCTTTTCAGACATAACGATTTAAAAGGCTTGACATCTTAGATGCAAGAAAAGAGCATGTTAACACACAAAATCATTTATGGAAATTTATTAGTTGAGTATTTACTTTCATGCCCTCTGGCACTTGAGACTTAGGCACATACATCAGCTTATTTTATTCTTTCTACAGTCCACATTTCTAAATAATAACGGAAGCAGTACTGAAGGCAAAGACTTAGCAAGCTTAGAAACTGTAGTAGATGGTTACACAGGCAGCAAGAATAGCCAGCTATAAAAGGAAATACTAAGAAAAATAAAGTGGTTTCAATGCGTAAACCCCTCAGGTTGTACAGCTTAGTTGTAACAGTATTTATCAAATTATCTGATAGATTGTTTTAGAATAAATTCTGACTGGCATGCCCATGAGCAAATTACAGCATCCTCCACTGCTTCCGTATCTGCCCATCCTTCACTCCTAATGATATATTTACTCCTCTTAATGGCTTGGATTCTGAGATGATTTCAAGTGTAGATTTTCACGGGGGAAGGGAATGATGCATAATATTAAAACAGTTGAGATATAAACATGCAAAATGGTACTGGCAGGGACAGGTGCAGCCTGCTACATGTATTTTTCCAAAGTAAATCTGAATTTCTCTTCACTTACTTTGGAAACTTAGCCAGAAATGCTTCTGTAATGTGGCAGGACATGAGATTTGTAACTTAAAACAGGTCAACAGTACCAGGACTTTGTTTTTCTTAGACACTGACCAGGATAACCCACTTCAAATGATCACAGAATAGCATACTGATAGCATGAGTATTCTCCTGGTCTTCTGTTAGCAATACAGAGTTTTAATCCTTCACCTGGGACCAGCTAAAACAGTTATGCGCATTTTTATTTATACACATATCTAATTCTACTGTTTCAGATTCATTTTCAATTTTTGACTATGTGCCCCTCGGGTCACCAAGCCAGTCTTTAAGTTAACCCGACCTGTTATGGAAACTCAGACAGCTTTGCACATTGATAAACTACTGTGTGTCCTCATCCTCTTAAAATCCATTTCCTTCCAATTTCCATGGGTGTCTGCACTGGTATATCTTCTTATATAAGGGTCATGACTGATTAGCATATAACTATGAAAAGAACAGTTTAGCAATCTGAATTTTTAAAGGACAAAAGGGCTCATCTAAAGTCTCTTAGAGGACTTCAACATATATTGTTAGAGAGTTGCTTCTGAGTGTGGGTTAATGATTTTGCTGGCTCAAATGTATTTATATCCCTGGTCTGTCACACTTGGAAACAATGATCAGAGGAAACGATGAGAGAGTTAATTATGTCCTGTCTGTCATTCATGACATAATAAATACTTCTGTTGGACACTACAATTTTCAGATTAGATCCAACATCACCTATTGTGGCAATTACCTTCAATTTTACCTTGTTAGAAATACTGCTGGGATCAAAGACATTAAATTTTACATAACTAGGTAACATTATATAGTTAAGTGTATATGGTGAGGGTTTAAAGTAACAAACACATCTTACCATTTTGTTGTTAAGGAGCTTTTTTAATTATTTATTTTTAAACAATTATGTATTTTTATCCTAACTGAACTGATAGATCAGTGCTAATAGTATTCATCCAAATTCATGAAGTTTTAGCTCTAACATTTATGAAGCAGCATTGTCATATATTCAGTGTTACTTCAGTATAAGTATCTGATTTCTTAACAAACTAGTCAGTTTATTTCCATGCGATCTGACAGAAATAATTTTCAATTAATATTGTTCCTAAAAGTATCATTCACTATTTTTCTATCATTCTGAGATAGATAACACTGGAAATTTTATAAATGTTAGAAAAATGTCCAGTAGCTGAAATTCTTCCAGAAGTCTGACTATTGATTATTATTTTTATGTCAATGCCATGTGTTTCTCTGTAGTTCAATTAACACTCTACATAAGATTATATTCTATTTTAAATTTAAATTCAACTGTCTCGTCTACGTATAAAGACATGAGTTATGATAAATTGCTGAAATGAGGTTAAGCTCAAAAGCCATATAGTTAACTCACTAGTTCTGGCAACAGTTTTGTTATTGTTAGTGCTGCTGTTGTATTTTGCAAAGCAATTCAAAGGCTGTTGTCATATGATAACCATTCTGGAAAAATATGACTTGGAAGTTTCATATCATCAGAATCCTGAATAAATCCTTGTACAAGAGCAGTTGTCTTATGTTCAAATTAAATACTATAAAGTTCCACCCTGTAGATGACAAATATGATACATACTATAAATTCAGTGCTATAAAATGATAGGAGCAATCTCACAGCCACTCACTGAGGAACCATTTTGCTTTACCAACCCTGCAAAGTTAGAACCAGTCATTTGAAACTAAGCCTATTCTGGTTTCGCCGCAGAGCTGTTTTTTGGGGGATGGGTTAGCATTCATTATCTGCTGCTAAACTACACCAGAATTTCCCCTACAGTAAAATTAAAACATTGTTTTCAACAATTTGTTTTTCACTATTCAAAAAGCAAAGCCTGCAAATAGAAGCCAGCTGGTGAGCAGCACCAGTTCAGTGCTTAGGGGTGCCAGAGCTCCCACGCGTGTCCGTGACCCCCGGTGCAGCCAGGAGGGAGGTGGGGTCTTCGGGCAGCAGTAAGGAGGTCTCAGGGCACTGAACGGTTTAATGTTTCATAGCTGTGTTAGGAGACGTTCGGACTTGACATTAGGAAGCATTTCTTTACAGAGAGGGGCATCAAACCCTGGAACAAGTTTCCTAGAGAGGTGATCGATGCCCCAGGCCTGTCAGTGCTTAAAAAGCATTTGGACAATGACCTTAATAATGTGATTTAACTTTTGGTCAGCCCTGAAGTGGTCAGGCAGTTGGATGAGATGATCGTTGTAGGTCCCTTCCAACTGAAATTATTTTATTCTATTCGATTCGATTCTATTCTATACATTGAAGGGCTTTAGGGAATGCTGATATTCAGGATAAATTCCATTGCTCTGGTTTTAATGGTGAGACATGTGAGAATCCAGACTAGCCAGTTCACAGAGGTTTGGGGGCTGGTTTTGGTGAGTATCCCATAACCACCTTGTAGTATAGTTCTTTTGAGAAGATTCTGCTTGATTCCTGATCAAATTCCAGTCATGCTACAGAAAAACTGGTATTTTGAAACACAACAGCAGTGTCAGATACTCAGATTCCAGTTCTGTACGGTCTGATCTGCAGCTTCACTGAAATTCATGAGAACAATATTTAAACCAGGCTGTGATCCCTACAGCTGCCATCTTGGTTTACCGTTCAACTTGTATAAAATAAGCCAGCCTCTTTTAACATCCAGAAACTGCATATTTTACATTAATATCTATTTTAAGCATGTTATTAGAAAGGCAAGTCTAGAAAATACTGAGCAAAACCAGACCTTTATGTAATCCATAAAAGAAAATGGGAGTTGTCACCTAAGGCTAAAAGTATTAAATATGACATATGAAAAAAATCTTCAGTAAAATGAAATTGTGCAGTGGCCTGCATTATTAATGCTGAAATTAAATGTGAACAAATAAGACAATGAACTGAATGAATAAATAATCCATTTTAAAAGGTCATTTTAATAGTTCAGAACAGCTCTATGGGATAATTTGGGAAGGGGAAAATATTTTGTTTTCAAGCTGTATTGAAATAAAAACATATTTATAGCTATATGAATGATAACTTTATGTGAAAATATAATGCTGGAATACAAGTTAGAGTGTTAACAGGTTTCAGCTCCCTAAAACTATAGTCTCAAGTGCTGGCAAAGTGAACACAGACCTTTTATCTTTCCAGGTCAAAGCAGTTAAATTTCATACGGTTTTACAGATGAGACTTCAGAGACTTAAATTCTGGAATCCTGGACATGATTTTGGTACTCCCCAGTCCCTGACTACCTGTGCATATTTCATTATTTCATATTTCTTATTGCTTTTTCAGTAAGAAAAATAACTTTATATACACAATAAAGACCACGCTTACAAAATATTGATAACTGAAATTTGTCTGCTGTATATTTAACACGTAAGGCAGAGTTGAGTATATTTCTGTGATTCAGCACATGTTATACTGTCAAAACTTTCTGAATAAATATACGTGTGTGTACATGTGCTAGTGCTTGTAAATTAATATAATGGCAAGAACATTTCTAAATGGTCACATAGTTGTTTGGCTGGCCTAAGTTTCAGGCCGGAGTGGAAGATTTGGATAGAAAATGACATTTCAGCTGTTCTTCGGAAGGTGTGAAATCATCTAGAATTCAGACTAATGTGGTCAAATTAGTGGATCTCCAGTTACAGAATATCATGAAACTAAAAACATTTTTTGACACACTGTTACATCTTTACAAAGGTTATGCATTCACAGCTCTACCCTGTTTCCCTTTTGCTACCACCTTCGGCCAAAAGCGCCCTACCAGGGAATGGCTGGTTGGGTTCCCTTCGGTGAAGGTAAGCTGATTCATACTGCCTGATTTGGGGGACTTGGATTCATCCACCTTACCAAATAAAACCCCTTCTTCTAGTGGCAAATGCACCCTGTTGGGACATCCCCAGCCAGGGGCTACAGTGCTTGCCCAAAGCAACTCCGCACTGCGCACACAGGGACGCTGTCATTCTCACATACCCAGGATGTGGACTGGTAGTCTACGGGACTACCTATTCAGACAAACAATACGTGAGAGCTACCATTTGGGCTATATGACACCAACAGGTCTGTATCAGCATGAAAATGTAACTGAGCTTCATTTAGAGGTTACTTCTTCAAGAAGAGTTATGTCTTTCTTTGTCTTTGATGCGGCCATAATCACATTTTTAAACAAATTTGATGTCCAATATTAGCTAAAAACTCATGTTAATTTCTTAAAGAAAATATTCTTCCCCGTGTTCCAGAATGCCTTCAGAGTGCCCTCCGAATTAGGATTAACTCATGGAGAATTTACAAATAGTGTAGTCTTTTTTTCTTGTGTGGATTGGCTCCATAGGTATGCCATGATAGGTACAATCTCCGGATCACTGCTGTCCTGTCACAAACTCTGTATACAGTTCGATTGTCAAAGGCCCAAAGCTGCTATCACTCTGCAAAAAAATATTTCTGATGATTTCACTGACATTTCTGTCAACTTCAGCCCTAGAGGACTGGATAACTGAGTACAGCTCAGTCTGAAATTTGGAAAGTTCACATCAGTTTGGATATGGAACTGGAGTCGGGTCCTGACCTGGTATAAATTGTTCTACAGATCTAAAAAGACCCTTCATGGGTCTTTTTAATGGAGACTCAAGCTTCTGAACATGCAGAGATTTCCTCATAATTGATCTCAACTGGATGCACAACAATAAATTGTAACATTACGTTGGAAAATTCTTAAAACACTCCAGATGACTGTAAATCAGGAAAGCTGGTGTTGACTGCTGGCACTGAAAGTGAATATTTGACTTTAGGACAAGACTTTAACCTTTAAATCCATGTACTAAATAGAGTAAACTCACTCCAACCGTGGGGATTTTGGTATGCTCAGAAACTCATTACTGTTTGCAAAACACCTTTCAGATTTTGGCAAGAAAAATACTATAGAACTCTAATGTGTTATATTATTATAATGATGAACACTTTCAGGTTCTTGAATACCTAAAGTAGTTGATGAAGATGAATGAGCTGATTAAACAAAGGGAAGCTCAGTATAGTTCTGTGGTGAACATCACCAGTAATGGAAGAGGAAATGCACAAAAGTATATGACATTTTAATTAAATGTTAGAAAAAAATACACGTTTATTAAAAAGTTACTGTGCCTGAACATGCTAATGTTCTTTGCACTGTGTTATAGCTTTTGAATTGTCCTCAAACAAAAGGATGTTATTACAAAATGCTGTAAGAAGAGACAGCAGATTTTACTGAATTTTTTGTGGCTCTCACTGAAGACTACCCATCATTCTAGACAAATGGGAGGGGAGAAAACAGGCTGCAGAAACCACCAAGCTAGAGAACGGGATATTCTATACTTGTAAGTCATGAAGATACTGGGCTGTTTTCTGGGCAGGTTAAAGAAAGAAGTGAACCGTCAATGAGCATCTATTTTCAGTTATACCTTATTTTTTCATTCCAGACTGACAGAGCTATTTGAAAAAATAATACTTTTTAAAACTAAATGGGAAAAAAAAAATACAGCACTCTTTTCTAAGTTGTTGTAACAGAAATTAGAGCTGACTTTGTATTGTGGCTAAGGCCAGCAAGAGATAAAAAACAGAAGCAGATAAGGGGCCCTGTGACAACTTGCTGGGACAAGAGCTGCGACCTAGACAGGAGTGCACAGACACTGAATCTGGCAGAGCACCAAGAGGAAGAGCTGCAGGAACAGAACATCTGGTTGTGGCAAACAGCTGGCAGTCCCAAGAGGGTGGGCTACTGTCCTTAAATTATAAAGAGGTTTTTGAGGTTTTGTTGATAGCGGAGTGAAAGAAGAGGTGTAGGAGAGAAGTCTGGTCTGCAACAGTGAACAACATAGTCAATAACCTCTGAGATATGGCTTCCCTTAAGCACTATATAATGTGAAGAGAGCAATGCATTGCATATTGTGCCTCTCATCTTTATACTTGAAATGATAACCTTATAATAGATAAAATCGGTAAGAAAAGTAGTAAGTTTTATCAAATTATACTTTTTTATACTTGTAAAAATACAAATATCATGTCCATATCCCCAGTATCTTAGTTCTTTTTGATATCAAAGCACTACCAGTTGATACAAAGCTACTTGAATACACAGTTCCTGTTTTCCACTAAAATATTGAGTGAAAACAAACAGCCTAATAAATAATGATCAAAACGTCATCTCTGCAATAAGATGTTTTCTTATGATGATTTTCTCCTTCTAGATTTGATTCATCTCTGTTTGTATGAGTTTTCAAAGATTTTCCCAACATGAATTCCGTCTTTCTAAACTGTGAAAACTTTTCTCCATGTGTGGAAAGTATACGGTTCTACTAAATATTGCAGATTTTCTATTTTTTTATTAAGACTTGAATGTTATGCTACCATGAGATTATGTTGTCATAATGTTGTCAAGTCATAAAATGTAATTAAAAATCTTATAACCATAGAGGGGCACACTGCCTTTCTTTAACACCATTAATAATTTACTATTTTTTTTTGCAGTCACTGGGATTGTTCCAATTTCCATTGGTGTAAACCAAAACAGAATTTGACCTAATGAGCCATATCTATTCCTATGATAATTCCACTTTGTTTAGTGGCTTATCTTAAAGGTGTTTTTATCCTTAAATATAGTAACGTTTGCTTTTTATGTAGAGCTGAATTTTGAAAAGGTATTCCAAATAACAACATTTCTTTTCACTACAGCAGACAGTAGCTGAGATTTCCCTAACAATACCAGAAATAACAACAATTTTGCTTGTTCTTGCTTCAGTGCATTTCAACTTCAAAACAGCTTTATTATTCTCAGAAGAATGCTTTTTCATAATCTGATTTATAGTGATTCCAGGCACTTGGCTGAAAGCAAAAGGAGGAGGGCAAAGAAAATAGTCTAAAGAGCAAAATCAACTAGGATTTGGCTCTATTTATGAACAGAAGCATCATATTATGATGCCTTCGTTGGCAGCTGTCTCCATGCCTAAATGACATGATGACCAGTTACAAGGTTTGAAATTAATTTTAAAACATTCAAAAGAAATTAGACTTTAGTGGTCCACTCAGCTAGATAAATTGCTATAACATTCTATTTCTATGGGATGATCTATACAATAGCTTGTTTGTGTAAGACCAATGACACTACCTATCATTTTTACCAGGGATGTGCCAAGATAAACTCCTGCTGTATGTTACAAAATGAATAGGAATAGTAATAAAACACGCTTGCTTGGCATTCTTTGCCTTTCATGTGCTGTACAAAGAAAAAAATTCTGAATTCTCACAATGTGTTTGAAGAAGGGAAATACCAATTACAGTATTTCAGGAAAAGACTGTAGTTACAACTACGTGTATTTTTAAGGTGTGACATTATTAACACCTAGTGGATCCTTAAAACACATCCCCCTCCCCCCCCCCCCCCCCCCGCCCCCACTAACTATGTTGTTATTCTGACAACAGTTCAAAAGCACAGGAAAACACTTAACAATACAGAAATAGAAAAGGTTTCAGAAGCTTTATATGTGGCTGTCACAAAACTTCTAAAGCAACCTTCCAAAACCTCGCTAGAAAATGTCAGAGTGTTCTTTTCCTGGAAACAAAATCATAGTATTTATAATACGGATTGTCTAAGCTGAAAATATAATTAGTACATTCATAAATGTATGCACTGATGATTTTGTTGTTATTACTACAATTAATATTCTGTTTTTAACCGTTTCCAAACTGCAGGTAGAGCAGGGAAAATTTTCAAAGCAGATTTTTACTTCCGAAATACATTGTCTTGGTATTGTCTGTTTTCTCCTTCCTGAAAGGGTAGACAGTAGTAAAAGGCAAAAAAGTAAATCTTCCACAAGCTCAGGTGATATTTTCAAATGATATAGTTGCATATGTGTGGTTAGTATATTTTTTTTTTTTTTGTGATGTAATAGGATAGATCAATTCAGGTTACAATATCTTGCCCTCTTTCTTCATAGCAAAGGCACAAAGACAATTAAAAGCACCTGAATACAGAGACTACCCTAAAAACATCAAAGAGATTTCATGTGTAGCAGTCCAGATGGGAAATGGACGCTGCCTTAACAGGACTAAATAAGGAAAACACTGTTAGATGTGGTAACAAACATTTGCATCTTCTCGCAAGTTTTTTACCTGAGGCTTGTAAAACATAAACATTTTTCTCCCTCTATGAACTGGTTCTAGGTATACCCTATCATAAGGGCTTTATCAAGGGAAAAAAATACCCAACATATGGAAGGTTTCTATGGCTCGTAATGTCCAGCAGCCCTTTTGACAGTGGACTAAAGTGGGTGCCTGGAGAAAACAGGGTGGTATACGTTTCTTCAAGTACTCTCACAGACTCCAGCTCTCAGCAGCACAAAGACATCCATTAGGAAGATGTGGGGTTTGTATATTCAGAGGCTTCAGTGGAATCCTCTACCAAGAAGTTGCCTGTAGACCTGCATAGACTTTAAACACTTTCAGTTTCCAGGAACAAGTAGATCCACAGCTTACCTGTGTTCCCTGGTGTGAAGAACAGTTCCCCTCTGTTCACTAGGGACCTGCCTCCTGCTAGCATCACTTGAGGTCCACTGGCTCTTGTGCTGGAGCAGACAGTGCACAATGGAGTCCTCTTCTCTGCCCTGCCATTTTAAAGACCTCTGTCATATCCTTCTTTTCCAGACTGAAGAAATTTAGCTTAGTTAGTCATTCCTTACATGGAAAATATGCTGTACCTGTGACCATTCTTTCTACTTCTCTCTGAAGGCTCCTGTTGCTTTTATACCTTTATGGAGATGGGAGAACTAGCTGTCATGGCCATAGGAAAAACTCTCTTCTACTCCATAGCCGTTCTATGCACTAGCCTTCACTGATGCACAATATGATATTGCAGAAAGCTTAGACTGGGCTTCCATCAGTGCAATTCCATCTTCAGTGTTGTCCAGCTTCTGTGGGTAGCCACCATGAGCAAAGACAGGTATAACATATCACAACTGTTTATCTAAAAGCAGCAAGCACATGGATTACTATGATCAGGTCTTCATCTGGGAAAAATGTGCTAACAAATAATGAGATAGGGAAATGAATTTTTGCAAACTGATATGTAATTGAACAAAATTAATGTGAAAGAACATTACATGCAATCAAAACTAGGTGGTAGTGTATCACCCGCACTTTGCACAGATTTAAATGACTGTAGACAAAGGAAAGCGGTGTGAATGATGTGTCTGGAATTCCGGAAAAGGAATTTTAGACCACAGGTTTTGATTTGTACCCACTTCTGTATAAATGCACTAATAAGTCTGCTTTATCTCTTATGATATGTTGTCTGCATTTTTTTCTGGGATTTCTCTTCAGAGTTTGTGAAAGAAAGACAAAAATTACCCAGGGAAGAAGAAAATATACTCAAAGTAGTAATAAAAAAGAAAGAGAAGATTACTTTATACACACTTTCAGCCTAGTGGCATATCTTAAATCATCTTGTGATTGTGATGTTCTAAATGTGAGAGCTGTTTGAATTTGTTAGTGATAAAAGCAGCTAAGAGTGCACAGCATTAAAGATTCTTAGATTCAAAACCAATGGAGCACATTCTAAGTTCATCCCTGAGAAAACAGCCCACGAAATGCAAGCAGCTGTCTACCTGACTGCTTCACCTATCAAATATATTGGCTTTTTAAATCGTGAAACATGTCACACT
The DNA here is from genome assembly GCF_018691265.1 of Tyto alba. Taxonomy (NCBI): domain Eukaryota; kingdom Metazoa; phylum Chordata; class Aves; order Strigiformes; family Tytonidae; genus Tyto; species Tyto alba. The sequence goes on from NW_024881330.1 coordinate 35,353,332, forward strand.
CATGAACAAGTTGCTGAATAAGTTCATGCTCTATGAATGTCACTAGCAGACCACTTTTACAGCCATTCCATCATTTAAAGTAATTTGTGGAAACTTTATCTGATAAAAGAAATTTCAGTTGGCTGACATTTATGGAAAATAATATACTTTCAGAATTTCATATTGATAGAACAGACGATTAGCTAGAATTGCATGAACTACTCTGGAGGAAGTAAGTATAGCTATAAAAGTGTTGGGCTGCTTTGTCTGTTTTTTCCAGAGGCACATCCTGAAAATGGATGCTATGCCCAAGGATGTTGTTCTGGAAGAAGAAATGCATTTTGTATATATTAAGACCTGAAATTTCTGTTTCCCCTTAGCATATAAACATATGCAAAGCTTTTTGCCCTTTTCATGCATGGCAAATATATGGAGCATTTGTCTTTATAGGATGCAGCATAATTTTCTATCTTCAGCATAAAATGCAACAATTCCTTGTTAGCCAGGCTGCACGTCACACATTTAGGAAAGAAACACATCAACCTTCAGGGATGAATTAATGCTTCTGGTGCTAGGATTCTAGAAATGCAGTCAACATAAGATCCCTAAACAAGTCTGTACAGGTCCCAGATTTTTTTCTCTAATTCCTTACTGTTGAATAGCTCAATTCAAAGACTGATAGCAATCTAATGGGAAACAAGAGAGGTTTTACTTGTGCATCCAACATTAGTCATCCTGCTGGAAGTGTTCACCCAGTACACAGTTCACAGATTATGTGGGTAAAATGGGTGTCTGCCCAGGGGATAAAGAAGTCATAAATATGTTTCCAAATAAAACAGGAAAGCAAATTCTCAATGCCGGTGCCCACAGTCTCCCAGAGACTGCGGGACTTCTCCATTTTCCTTTAAGTAGAGACTACTTTTACCTTCTACAAGTTTTCTCTGGACACTTTATCCTGTGAGCCCCTATGCCTTCTCTTCAACTGTATCTGTAGGTAAAAAGTAATTGATGAAAAATGGTAAGAAAATTAAAGAACTGTCTAAACAGAACAGAAGCAAACCAGGAATGAGGTGAGTAGGTTTAGGTTAAACAATTACTTTACTGAAACAGGGAAAGCTGCAGCTGTGACAGCACAAAGCAAAGAAGGGAATAATTTGAAAGTAATCAATAACTATAAAGTGAGGAGCTGAAGAAGTCATGGAGAGAGAGAAGTATGAGGATATTTCCTATTAGGAGCTGTAGCTGTAGGTATGCTGGAGACAGCAACCATCCATCAACAAATTGCTAATAGGGTAGAGAAACAAGATTATTTTTTTTACACACAACCTGTTCCAGAGAAAAGACACTTTGGGTTTTTCATTACAAAATGTGACTTATGTGATAGTAGAAATAATTTGCACGAGGTCAAGAAGTGCTTAAGAACTAAGACTTTGTGTCCCACTCCCCAAAAAACCTGGGATCTCTGGTAGGAAACACATCTGAGACACCACCAGTAACTGATCTGGGGATGAGATGATCCCTGCGGATCATTTCTACATCGGTTTTAAATAAAACCCTCAAATGTCGGGTAGTAAACTTCTCTCTCAGATGGACATTTCTTCAGGGTAAGAAGGAGTTCAGCTGAAAACATCAAGTAAATCAAACCAGGTTTATTAGCCTGTAATGAATGGTGCATGTAAAGTGAATCAGGTGAGAATAAAAGAATTACACAGAGCAAAATGGGCACCTACTGTACTATGAGTAGCTGTATAGCTAGGGAACTTATATAAATTATAGCGTATTGGATTTCAGAGAAGGCCACCATATTTACCCAGCACAACACTGATGAATTCAGAAGGAAATGAGAAATATTACTGCAGTGCAAAAAGCACTGCAATACAGCCTGTACATACCTTCCCTTTGCATAGAGCTGATTGTGTTACTTATTTAGTCAGGGAATTTCAAAGCAGTAAGCCAGGTGCCACACTCCCATTGAAATTACCTCCCTTAGAATCCTTTGACAATACAAGCCCTAACAGTTAATGTGGCTTTATTTAACAAAACCCTTTTTTACATGTTTTGTTTTGTTGTTTTTTTTTTTTTTTTTCCCTGCTGAGTTCTGGTTGCACAATCTTGATCTGATTGTATTACAGCATCTGCTTTCAAGCCTGTTTTCATAGTTGATGAAAGGAAAAGCACTAATATTACACAAATGGAAACTGTAGGTAGAGTTCTTCCATTGCCAGTTTTTAACTGGCTTGTGTTCGGCCTGAGCAGGTATAATAAATACCTTACAAGCAGGAATGTGATGGATTGTACTTTCTTGTTTAATTCACAAGGCTTGATCTGGAGTTAGGGGAGACGTAGAGACTCTGGTCAATCATTTTCTTTTTTTTTTTTTAAATATATATTAAAAATTACTGTACTAAGTTTCACAGCCTGAAGAATTTAGTAACTTAAATAAAGTTGCTGATGTGACTAAAATGAAGAGAACTTTGAAAATTGCCCAACATCTAAAGAGGTAACAAGGAAGCAATAGAGAAATTCTGTATCTCAATATGTTTCTCTCATTTTGACAGATAGTTCAGACCTTTGACAACCTAGACAAACGGACTACATTAAACAAAGGGACAGCAGAGTTAACCCCACTGTCAGGTTTGTGTGTTCCCAAACTACTTGGGCATGTTGCTTTATAGATGATCATACCATCAACATTCACACACAAAAGACACGGGTACTAACTCTTGTTTACAGAAGACCTGTGTTCAAGCTGGGAATTTTTCAGATTTTCTGTGAAACAGACATTGTTGTGAGATGTCTTAGCTTTATCTGATCCTTGAGTGCCAAAAGGAAATTATTTAAATATCACAAGTCTCTACCAGCAAGGAAGCAGCCCAGTGTACCTGTGCTGCATGGTCAATAGTTCATGAAGAGGAGATACACATTCCTCTGAATTCCAAAGGTAGCTCTCACAGTCATCTCAGCCTATGAAACATCCTAGTCAGAGAGACAGCTGCTGACAAAAACAAAGGCAAGATGTAATTATGGTCCTTGATCCACTAGAAAGTGACAGAAGGTTGCAGGGCCTGTCAGGCATCTTTGGTGAGCCGACAAGCTCTGTGGAGCTTGACAGCCCTCCTCGCTGCGTAAGTTGGCGAGCAAATCCCAAGGTGCTGCACAGCCTGCCTGGCTCTGCTTTTGAACGGCATATTCTGTGACTCCGGTGGGCACTCAGCCCCGGTCTGCCCTTGCCAGATCTTCCCCCAGAAAACAAGTCATTGATTCTCAGATAAATAATTCGTTAGAGATTACTTTTATAGAAAAAAATCTGTTTTGATCAAGCTGAATTTTTGCTTCATGATGTATTAATTCACAGAGGGACTCCATTTTTTCTCAAATTTTTTTAATCTTCATACTTCATGTTCTTCAAAGGTCACCTTACAGAAATATTTTGGTACTCTGTTATAAATGACCTAACCTGCTTTTTCTGGGTCACTTTAATGAAGCTTAATGAGAATATCTTTTCACCCATACCTGACCACACAAAGTGGTCTATCTGGATTTATTGTTCAACTTACTTTGGCATGAGAGAATTTCCGTGGAAAGAAGGAGGTTCTTGTCTTTTTATCAGCTCTCCTAAATCACAAAACCACTATTAAACTGCAAAAGGTTAATGAAGTCCAGACTTGTCTGTCAGATTCCAAAGTGGGAAAAATGTCAATTGCTGTTACTTAAAAATGTCATTAGCACATCTGTTTAATTATGTATGAGGGACATCGTTATCAGAGAGCCTCTTGGCTGCCATAATGTGAGCAAGGGAAAATTTTTAAATGTGAGGCTGGAAGTCCCTGATTAACCCCCAGCCCCTCTTGCTGCCCTACTTCTGTGCATGTAAATGAGCACACATATGTACATCATGATCTTTATTGGTGAGTCTGAGTTAGAAAGGTATATAATGAGAAAGTGGGGAAAAAAAGGATTCATAATGGAATAAAAAAGAGGAATGAACTGGAGAGTGCACAGATGAAAAAAAGGGATAGAAACCCAAAGAGGACCAATTCTTGAGAGAAAAAGTGAGGAGTAGAGACTGGTTATCCTCTTCTATATCTTCTGAATTTTATCTGCCCAGAACTGAGACTGACAGATGACAGACCCTTATCCTGAGCGCGATGAATACGTATAACTTTCTGACTTCCTAGAGAGCAGCCTGGGCCATCTCCTTCCATTGTCAGCTGCTGGGAACCCTAATGTGGGGAAGGGACACAAGAGAATCATATGAAAGTGGCACTGGGGTTTATAAACATGCTTTATGGTTGGTCACTTATGAAAATGTCAGATATGTTTGTTCAAAGCTTGTGGGTAGAAATGGCAGTTTCTCACAGTTTTGCGTCTGCTCTCAGAACATGACTATGAATCCACTGGGACTAAAGCAGAAAAATACCTACCTGCTTGATCCAGCTAATGTTCCTTCAGATTTATCCACCTCGATACACGTGGGCAGTCAGTACTGTTTCCATGCAAGACTGCTCACTGCACATAGCAGCATTAGGCTTGCAGCTATTGATGGGTGTTTCTGTAGAGGCTTAAATGTCTTACATTTGCCCAAAGCAGGAGGGCTATGTTTCTGACTGACATGACATTTTGCCGGCAGACAATTTTTGTTTTTAAAAGTTTAGTTTCCTTACCATGGGAAAGCCAAGGACTTCAGATAACAAGACAAGACCATGGAAAGGGATATTACCTTCGCTTTGGAAAAAAATCTAATTGTTCAATATTTTCAGGTTTCAGAAGTTATTTTTAAAAATATTCCTCTGATATTTCTCAGCTTCTCACTACCATGATGCTCCCCTCACTGTACAAAGGGGAACAGTAGCAATTCCTTGCTTTGCTGGAGCCTGTGTTGGTTACCTTCCTGGATGCACTAGAAAGCATAGTTTTCCTTCTGTATCTACGAAAAGACTTCAGACTTTGAAATCTAAGTTAAAAAGTAAGGAGCTGCCCATAGAAATACTTCTTGTCGAACGCCAGATTTTAATCCTGACCCTGACTTTTGTCCCAGCTCCACATGATGTTTCCCACCATAACTCTGTTTTCAGTTGCTTTTACTTTTACCAAACTTGAAAGACACACGAAGAATAAGGCTGAAAACGTAAAACACCTAGACCAAATGCTACCAAAGAGGACCATAATGATGGCCTGACGGGATCTGGGGGGTTGTGGTGTTGGTGTAGAATCGTGGCTACTGCCTGGGGCTGTAGCTGCCGTCAGCTCCGTGGCTCACGGTGACGCTGCCGTCGGTACAGGGGAGCTCCCGCGCTGCAGCGCGCTTTTGACCCACAGTTTTCACACATTCCTGATGTGTTTTCCTGGAACGGACAACCAGTGCAGATCTGCTGCACTGACAGCCCGCCTGCAGCTCTGGCGCTGCCGCAGCCCGCAAGCGGTTCAAGCGCAACCCCCGTGCCATGGCTGTGCCGGCCCAGAGAGGCCTGCGCTGCTCTGAGCCCTTCCCAGGGCACCGCACACCGGCCTGGCTTGGGGGGGGGTGGGGGGGGGGGGATTTCACCCCTCAGCAGCACCCTCGCCAGGGCACCCTCGGCCCCTGGGGTACCGCCAGTCCGCGCCCAGCCCACATTAGGGTGCCACATGCCCTCTAGGGTTAGGAAAGTTGGCTACAGCTGTGAGGTGATGTTCCCAGAGAGTTATGATTTTCACTTAAGCTACTAGAACCACCTACAGTTGTTTTTTTACAGACTCGGTATTGAAATAGCTTGAAAGGTAGTCTTCCTTATGAAGGAGAGGACAGAGATTTCTTCCAAAGGTTGTTATTTCCTTTTATCTCACTGAAGAGCTATCACAGAAATCTACTATTTCTCTTTTTAATGTGTCTGTTTTAGAAAACCTGGGTGACATTAGGGTCAGGCTATTCTTCAGTGACAGCTGGCTTGCGGGATCACCACGGGATACTACCTGGCCCATTTTCTGTTAGTGATCAGAAACCCTGGGGAAGGTAATAGGAGTTGGCCATCATAACATTTTCATTGTAACTAAAGAGAGACACTGCAGCTTTACTACTGAATATACTCATCTCATCTCACTGCGTATGCTATGAAAATATTGACCTGTTTTTTTCTGTTCCAGGTACAAACTTTTCCCCGGTTTTTGGTTATGTCTTTCTAAGCAGAAATTTTATGGTGTAGGATAGGGCAGTGTAGTGTAGTATAATATTGCTATAAAGGCTTCTGTTTCCCAGTTCTTCTTACCCAGCACCTCCTTGCCTTTTAAAGGTAGAAAATACATATTTTACACTCATGCAAAATCAGTATTTTATCTTCTGAAGCAGATTTGATGATGTGTCTATGAGTGGATATTGTACTCAAGCAGAATGATGGAATATTTGAAGCCCTAGATTTACATGAGATTAGTACTTGAATCTTTGTTAAAATAGGATTGCAGTATAAAAGATCAATATAGGGAACAGATAAATGTCTTAGGCAAAGGTGGAAAGAACATCAGTTGCTTGAATACCAGATTTCAGCAGGGGGTATATGGATAATAAACATCAGATCCTCGTTCCTCCCTTTCACTAACACAGTATTATATACTGCTCAATAGCAAATCTCACAGACTTGCACAGCAAACAGCATAGATCTTGATGTGGTGACAACATTTAAAATAAATTATATGCCATTAGTTAAAAACACTAGTTCAGGTTTTCAGTGTTTCAAGGTTTTTATTCCTTGTCTTCTCTAGAAAAATTCAATTGTTAATGTGATTGCACAGAGGAGACAAATTACGATTTGTGTTATTCTCATCATTCTGTTAGCTCTCACCTCTTATATTTTCTGGGAAACCTACATCACACGATAACCACAGCAGTTCCTTTTCAATAAGAAACAGTCCTTTTGAGATTCTATAGTCAAAGCATACAAAGGAGCGGTGCACTGAGAGTTCTCCTCTTTCCATCTTCAGTTGCTATATTTGTCTCCTCAAGAACTTTGGATACCAACACAGTAGAAGTAAAAAATTATAGAAATAAGATTTTCACTTTATCAACTCAACCAGTGTATCATAACATGCACAGGTTGGGTGTTAGTCCTTTTCTTTCTTTCAGTGCTCCTGTTTGGGGAAGAAAATGTTCCTGCTTTGGGTTATAACTATTTTGAGCTCTGGCACAGAACTCAGATTCTTAAGAGATCATTTATATTACAAAGGCTCACTCTGTACTTCCTCAGTGCTTGGAGGCACATTTCAGCTTCCAAACCAAAATCTTTTTATGGTTTTTGAAAACAAATTCAGAGGTTTACTTGGACTTTTTAAAAATAAAAAAATAAAAAAAAAAAAAAAAAAAAGATAAAAGAAAAAGAAAGCAAAATTAATATACCATTCTGTCTGAAACAGAGAGAAAGTTGGTCTGTTTGACCCTCACACAGTGGCTGTGTAAAAGGGATTGTATTTCTTAAAACCAAATGGGAAAATGATTCATAACATCCTATTCAAGATGACAACTGGGCTGATGGTCTATCTAACTACATATCTATTTCCAAATGTACTAAATTTAAATTGATGTAATCATAGTATTTAGTACATATGTGATGTTGCATGATGGCTAGACAGATTAGATGCATTCTTGCCATAGAAGAGTCTAGAGCATGAGGCTGGGTTTATTCACACTGTTTAGACCGCCCATTGTTCAGGCTTTTAGCAGAGATGTTCAGTCCACTTGTAGGCCAGGGACTGTTCTCAATGACTCCAGTGAAAAATTCACTCAAAAATCAAGGGTGCAACACAGTATATGTCTCTTCATATTGTGAAAGGGGTTTTTACTCTATTATCTGAAAACAGAATTTTGATATTCTGTATTGATTTGGTAAATTTTCAAGTACGCTGCTTGACCTTCCATAAAGGAAGATGTATTGCTCTTTTTGAGCTGGTATGTTATCAAGGTGGAAATCTGTTTGTCCTTCTTAAATAACCAAAGGAAAGAATGAACGTCCTGTATTACAGATAAATATAGTTCAATGGGACAAAAATAGGAGGAAGGAAATCAGTTTGGAAGTATTTTAAGACATCCTTTCTTTTCCGTTGTTAGTGTTTGATTCCTATTACTTTAATTGACCTAAATAATTTATATGTATTCAGTTTGAAACTTTGCACTATGTTTTTAAATTGCTATCTTCATGCTCTTACATGCTTTCTGTTTTTGAGAAAGTCACTTGTCACTACCAGTGAGTACCTTGTTCCCAATGTACTCTGTCAGCTGTGCTTGCCATGGGAAACTGCCTCTCACCGAGCAGCAAGATCTGCTCTTCTGCAAGATGTAACTGAAGTTACAAGAAGGGAAAAGCAAGAGCAGCACAAGAAAAGGAAAATAAACTATCCCGCAGTTATTACATATTATCCTCGGGAAAGGTGCTTAGGGAGGAATCTGAGATGCTACAGAAGCCCTTTCAGGAGAAGTGAATCAATGGGAGTGATGGATAACTTGTCTCCAGTCTATATTTAGGGAAAGAGAAAGTGTACTGATGAACTCAGCAAAAAAACTGCAGGAGTAAATTTAGCCCCTCTAATTAAACTGAATGATTGTTTCATAGGCTTGATTTTGTCCCCCTTTATTCTGGTCAATAGAGCCTTACTTTGAATATCCCAGGAGGTTCAGTGTGACTGGAGTTCTGTGTGAACCCAGATGGCTCAAGCAGCTCTATCTATCAGGTGGCAAATGAAATGCCATGTATAATTCTGTATTTTTGCAGGCAAATAATCATAATCATTTTGTGAACCAGGAGACAGCTACTAATAGAAATATTCAGAAGTTATGCAAGAAATTTCAAATAAGGAACAGTTTTTCTCTGCTTGTATTGACATAAACTTGTGGCCATTTCTCAAGAGTGTTTTAAATAATACAAAAATTGTGTGTTCTTCTGGGAAAATCTTTCCTACTGTTTTCATTTTCTACACCTATTGTCTAAGTAGCTCCTACCCACTGTCCTCATGCATCTAAAGAACTGCACATGTGCAAGCCAGGTAACTGCTGGGGCAAACCAGCGCATTAGACACCTGCAGATCCCACTAGAACAGTCTCTGTACTACCATCCAAACCAGACTTAAAGGGGTGTGAATTATGCTTCTAATGTTATTACTTTATTGACTGCCACTTGGGAACTGTCCATCAGAGCCATACCTCTTGAATGACAGCATAGGCTTCATGATCCTGGCTGATCTGAAAACCTGTGCAAAGCATCTGCCCAAGGACACGGGAAACTGAAACGGTATCAGTTAAAGAAAGGCAATGCTGGTATGCATGAGGCATTGTAAAACCTGTGCCTTGGAAATTCATTAGTGATTCAAAGTCATGGCGGGAGGGAAGTGACAGTAGTTCAGGCTACAGCACTGAGCATAAATTGGTCTGGAAAAAACAGTCTGTTTTTCTCTCTCTACTTCTGTCTTGGGCATCCATGTGGGATTCCCTCCCACACACACAGTCCTTGCTGCTGGTGGTGGCTAGGTAGGAAACACAAGTGAAGACACCTTTGTGTGAGAGATAGATGCAGCTGTAAATGTGTCACTGCTGAACCATCTGCACATGACTCATAACTGCTTAACTTGGGGGAAGTTTGGAAAGAAAACTCTTGCTGCAATTAATAAATAAAAGGCTTTTCTTTTTATGTTATTCCCCTCTTGTTGCTTTGTTGCCCCGCAGTGCTGCTTATTCTACATTTCAGGGGAAAAAGGAATGCTAAGGGGGTGAAAAAGTTATGCTATGAGGGTGAAAAAGTTATGCTATGAGGGTTTTTCCTTCTGAAGACAGAAATTTTTGTGTGGGGTAATCTGAATGAAACATTCCTATTTTTGTTAGGATTTTGATATATGGGGGTTTTGCCTTTCACTGTTAATTTGAAATTATTTCACTGTTAATTTGAATTGTTTTGGGCCTTTTAATGAAATGAATGAAATGTTAAAGGTCACCTGGATCATGAAGCTGTCATCTAGCATTTCAGATGTGCAAATTCTAAAAATACTTTAGAAATATCCTTGGTGGTTTAGTTTTGTGGGGGTTTTGTTTGGTTGGTTGCTTGCTTGTTTTGTTTGTGGTTGGTTGGTTGTTTTTTTTTTTTTTTAAATTTCAGCACAGATGTAGTACAGTCAGCTGCTTTGCAAATGTCTCTACGGTATTTGACAAGGTACCTAAACACTGGCCAGTGCAAATCCGTTTTTCGAGACTACTGGGTCCTTAGATGACAGGATGCTATTTAGCTCACAGTGTACGGCTGTTAACTGTGGACACATATGTCTAAGGGAATAGGAAAAGACTATGGGAAAAAAAGATTTTCCTGTAGCAGGTATGCTCCAAAACTGGTGGATGTGACTGTAAAATACCTGGATATCACCTGAGTGTTGATATCAGTCCAAGATGAATACGTGGGGCCATGACAGAGCAACATGATACTTCACACTGTTTCTCAGGTCTGACAAACAGACCTGTGCTCATCTAATTTCTTTAAGACCCACCGAAGTCCATCTCATCCTGCTGTTAGAATGGTCCATCTGTGATACTAGCTCATGCACAGGTAACAGAGAAAATGTAGCTGTACATCTGTGCATCAGGTGAAGATGAACTCTTCTGCACAATCTACACAAATGAAACACATCCCATCTCAAGTTAGATGCGTCCTTGAAACATTAAGGTCAGTAACAATATTGCTCTGTGCTTCATGTATGATCAGTGGAGAGGAACAGTCATCTATAGGAGGCTGCTCTGGTCTTCACGTCTGAATGCCCTGCAGAAATACTTGTCTCTCTCTCTTGCCAGGCTATTTGTTGCCAGTGATTCAGGTATTCCTTTTAAGAGATGCTACTTCAAGAATTTGGAGGCTAAGTAGATCACAAAACTTGAGGTGCTGTTGCAAGTGGGAATGCCAGTGAAAGCTTTCTGCAGTGCTTTCTGAAATATTCAGTATATTTTCAGTGGCTGGCATCTGAGAATTGCAAGTGTTGATTTCTAAGTGGCAGAAAAAAGACTCGAATAGCTACTCCTGTATCTCAAATAAGGCGTCATTCTCTTCCCTTAAAAAGTCCTTTTACACTATTCTTTTTCTGACTCCACTGGAAATGATCTTCTGAGGTCCTTCAGTAGAGGAATGAGAAGAATGGGGTGCTAACTATAACACGTTTAAATGAAGATATGCTAGATACCTGCTTTTCTCAGTGATTCAATTGTAGATGTAAGAGAACACTCAGGAGATGTTAGTTTCTCTGTACATCACTTTTATACTACAGTATGATGTTACATGTGATAGGTCATTTGAATAAATGGAAATTTGTCTAAAAATCTGTTTTTGAATTAATAATAGGAAAGCATTAGCAGTTTCTTTGGCATATGACACTGTTTGCTGTGTGCTGCTCATGTTGCACGTGTTAAGGAGTTGCGGAATCTGTCAAGCTGGCAGAGGTGAAGCTGCCACAGCTTCATGCTCAACCAGAAAGGGCTGAGCACATATTCCCAGTACGCACACACAGAGCACATGTATGCAACACATATATGCATATATACCCAGCCAGCCACAGAGAACACTGACAGAAACACTGAGCACTCACAGAGAGACAAACAGGACCAGTGGTCTCATCCTGCTTCCCTCTCTGGCTGAGCAGGATGGAGGTCTGCTAGAGAGAACACATACATATATATGTGCAAGGTGGGCCCTCCAGCAGCTGGGTTCAGACACTCAGTCTGCCCAGCAACTGTCCCTGTATCCCAGTCTTCCCAATTTCTGGCAATTGGACATAGGAGTTCCTGAAGCAGCAGCCCTGTTCCAGTTGATGATACAGAAAATCTCTCTTTCACACACACACACACTCACTGGGTCTCTCTGAGTTTATTCTTCTATCCCTCTATTTTCTTGGTCGTTCTCCCCTAAATCACCTTTATTTCTACCTTTCCCAGCCTTTGGTTCCTCATTCAATCATTCTATAATAAGCCTTGTGCAATTCCAAGACGCTCTTCCCAGCATCTCATAATATGTCCCACACTCCCTAGGAATCTCATAACCTCCCACAGTCATAGGGTGCTCTGGAGAGCCTTTCAGTTAACGGCTGGTGCTGGGTGTCCCCCTGGCCTGGGGGTCTGAGGGTCCCCTAGGACAGCCATGGTGGGGATCAGATGTGGGGGCCCCCTCTCTGACCTGGCTCTTGAGCCTTCTCCTTCTGCCCAAGTGCTTCTGGGCTCCTCTGCATGTGTGTGGAGGTTGGGCTTTAATCACATAACTTAATGGCATGCAAAGAAACAACTCAGTATAGTAAGCATAAAGCACAAAGTGGCAGCATTCTCATGGAAGGCATCCCAACCTTGGCATGAATTAGGGAAACCAGATCTCGCCTGTTCTGGATACCCACGGTGTGAGAAGGAACAGGCCTTCAAGCTTGATGGTGCATTCTCCCCTATGTTGTCATCTACGCTCATTAAGTAATCAGCTATTGACCTCCTTTTAGCTCCCATTTATACAGTAATGACTCTGGCAGGGATTTCAATATATGAGGATTTGCGTAGAACATGCTAAACAGAACTGATCAAATAATGAAAAAATAGCTTGGGAGAATGTTCACTGAACAAGAATCTGATTATCCTGTATCTGCCCTCTTATTATTCACTGCTTATATATGCTCCAACAACTGAAAATGTGGTGCGTATAAATATTTTAAGGAAGCAAATTTCAGGCTTTTACTCATGACTACTAACATCAAGGAATTATTCTGCCATTCATCTTTTGTTGAAGCAGAAGTAAGATTTTTTTTAACAACAGGTTTTTGTAACAATACCTACTGCTGCAGGTGCTGAAGCTCTGCCCATGTCAGAAGCATTATCTTTTCTTTCATTTCTGGTGCATGAGATCCAGTCAGAAAAGGAAAGCCACTTTCCAGCATTGCCAGATGAAATACTTGAAGTCATACCTCCAGTGATAAAGCAACATAAAGTGACTTTTTAAGTGACTAACCACAAAGCAGAAGTGCTTTGATTAAATGCAGCTTTGATTAAGCACTTGAATAGTCACTATGATCAATTTGTGAGTAATCCAGGGATCAAAGAGAATCATGAATATGATTGGTTGAACGTTTCCAAGTAATTAATATATTGGTATAAAACAGGATCAGGGACAATTTGCGAACAGAGAACAGTATTAAATCTGTCACTTAACTGGTCATAGTGAGTAATGTGACCAGCTCCAATAACAGAGGAGAGACAGAACTCTTTCAAAATAGAAAACTTTCTCTTTTCCTGAGATCTGAGAGACATCTAAGGGAGTTGCATTAAAAAGCATAGTTGAAACAACCCTGTGAAGAATGCATGGGTACTGCTAGCAAGGCTGGCAGCTGATGGGAATTACTGAGCAGAGGTCAGGAGTACATAGCCGAAGAGCAGCAGGGCAGAGCTGCCAGGGGAGCCTTCCTGACCGGTCCGTGGGGCTGCCCCCGAGCCTGGCAGAGCATAACACGAGGCTTTTGGAGCTTTGCTTGGGCTCACCTGTACTTCATTCACCCTTACTGTGTGCTCTTTCTGCCCCATGCTCGTCCTCCAGTCTTCGCTGAATTTCAGGGATAGTGTTTAGTAACAAAACTATTATGTTAAGGACTGAATTTCCTTCTACAAACACCTCGGATATTTCCATTGGCACGTGACAGCACAGGACATCCAGTGCAGTACACAAATGAGAAAATCACGGACAGAGCAGTGTGTGTGAGACCAAGGCAGAAGTGAGGCATTTCTAACTTCTCAGCTGATTTTCAGATGGGTCAGTGTATGTGGACTATCCACAAACAACTTTGTCATAACTTTCTTTTTTTTTTTTTTTTTGCAAAACCCCACTTCTCACTCTAACAGGAAATGTACAACCAACTAAAGAATGAAAATGCAACACCAACATCGATCAACAGACCAACTCAAAGAAACAACAAAAATCCCAGCTCAAACCCTCTCCAAAGCAAGTTTTACCCCAGAAGGGGAGGAGAGCCAGACACACTACGAAGGCCATTAGGGCATAGTTTCTGGCATATGCAAGTGTGCAATAACAGCTCATCAGGCTTGAAATTGCCAGCAGGTATCTCTGGATGATACCAGACACCAATGAATGCATAATACTTCCGGATGAAAGCATATAACTACAGAAGAAATATGTTCCAAGATAGATCCCTGGCAGGACTTTGAAATTACTTACCACTGGAAACGTTGTAAGTATTTAGTCACTGAAACAAAAGCCTCAGGTCAGATGTCTAAGATGCCTTTGGGAGGTGCAACTGTATGAGGTTAGGAAGCAAAAGTAAATCACTGGTCAGCAGATATAAACAGATCACTTTGGACCACACCGGGGCAGTTTTACTGCTCTACTACAAATCTGGGATGAGTTCTTGTTTTTATTGTAGGTTTTGTCTTTTCAAGCTTTTCACACTGAACTTCTCAAGTTCAAACTTTGCAATCATAGTTTGTCAGAGCCAAAAAACTTGGAAAAACATAGGCAAATTTCCTGTTTCCATAGATTGTGAGAATCAGTTCCTATTTTATTTCTGTACAGGTTTTTTGAGTCTCTGAACAGTTAGTTAATCACATCTTCCAACCAAGGCTAATTGTACCCTGACAAAGTTTTTCATTAAAGGGAAGGATAAATGATTCCTTAGCCTCCTGTTTATCTTCACAGATGCAGTCAAGCTGCTTTTCACTAGGCTCTTTACAGACTTCCACCGGGGTCTTTTTGGCTGCTATTTTACCCCTTCTCCTAATGAATCCTGCCCTGTGCTTGGGCCGTGTATTTACAAACGGTCTCATTTTGCTTAGTGGCAGTTCTTTCCCCTAAATTAAAATGTGTGAGACTGCTGAGCATGAAGTGCTGCTGAATTTGTGCTACTTTTTAGCAATCTCTGTTAAAAGGAGAATGCAAGAGTTAGGAGAATTGATGTATTATTTCCATCAAATCTTAAAAAGAATTAGGATTGCTTTGTCTCACCTATGCGTTGAAAACTATGAGGAGTGTGAGATGGTGTTGTTAAGAGCCTGCCAACAGTTCCTGATGCAAGCAAACACCCAACCCTCATAGGATGGGGGGCTGCTGGGGGGAGCAGCGCAGTGCAGGGAGCTCTTCTCCTTCTGTGAGCATCTGCAGGAAAAGTTCCAGGAACGAGGACCGAGGGTATGGACAAAACAAGGAGCGACTGCTCAAGAATTGCCCTAGAGTTACACTTCTACACCAATCATGCAGTCGACTTTGTGGTGGTTCTGCAACTCCTCTAGAGCCCCTCTCACTCACACTGTCCGGGTAGCTGCAGTCCTACCTGCAAGCATAACCTGGCCCGCGCAAAGGAAGAAATAAATGATACTGGGATATGGTGCATTATGGGATTGTACTGTGTGTTGGCTGCACATTAGTAAAAGCCTCATAGCCTTAACTCACATGGTTCAAAACCTGAGAGTAGCTACACCTGCTTTTCTAGTTAGAAAACTAGAATGAAAAAGTAAACAGAAAAGACTTCCCAGGTTTCAGTAACGTGTACATGACTTTTTTTCCAGATACAGACAGATAGGACTGTGTTTGATATACTGAGACCTCAAAAGTTCCTCACAAAAAACAAACAAACAAACAAACAAAAAAAAAAAAAAAAAAAAAAAAAAAACAACGAAAAAAGCTTGTTCTGTATGTGAGATTTCATCTAACTTGGTTTTGCTTGCTCTAGGACCTTCAGTACCTTTCAACTTTAAAACTATGGCCTCTCCCTCCCTTCCCAATCCCCCCTGCATAAACACCAAGAGGACCCCAAGGAACATGGGAACACAGCTATTTTTGTGTTCATAAAGATGTAGGCAAGACAGAATTAAAATGTGCTGACTCAAGCACATCACAGTAACTGACTTCTCTGTGTCATCCCAACTCCTCCGCTAGCAATTTTTGACCTTCAAAGGTGTCCTGGGTTGAATGAGTTGTGGAGTTTTTTGGTGGCAAGGGAGGGGGCTATCGGGGCGGCCCCCTGTGAGAAGCTTCTCGAAGCTCCCCCAGCTCCACGTCAGCTCCACTTCTGTTTGGGAAATTGAGCCAATCGGCTGCACCTCTGCGATAACGTATTTAAGAAGGGACGTGGTGACGGGCAGTCGGACTTGTGAGGAGGAGTTGCTGCAGCTGCATGAACACCAAGGTCAGTGGAGGAATGGAGGAAGAAAGGAGGGGGGAGGTGTGCCGGAGCAGAGACCCCCCTGTATCCTGTGGTGAGATGGCAGGGCGGCCCCCCCCGCCACCCATGAAGATCTACAGTGGAGCAGACATTGATTTGTGGCCTGTTGTTCCTGCTCAGCTGATCAAGGTTCTGTGCCTGAAGAAGGCCGGGGTCTCATGGGAAAAGGCAGCCCCACTGCTGTAATTCAGCGCTGGGAGGATTGCAGCATGCGGGGGAGTCCCACGCCGGAGCAGCTCGGGAAGGGCTGCAGCCGTGGGAGGGAATCCAGTTGGAGGAAGTTAGTGACCCATGATGGAGCAGTGTGGGGAACGCTGCGGCCCATGGGAGGAATTCAAGTCGGAGAAAGTTTGTGGAGGACTGTCTCCTGTGAGAGGGGGAACCACGATGGAGCAGGGGGAACAAGTTCCGGACACTCCCCTCACCGAAGATGAAGAAAGTAGCAGCACTGACTGCACCCCCCATTCCCTGCCCCTGCGCCACTGGGGGAGGAGGTAGAGATATCGGGAGCAGAACTGAGCCCGGGAAGAAGGGAGGGGTGGGGGGAAGGTGTTCTCAAGATGTGGCAATGCTTCTCACTGTCTTACTCTGTTATGTGTTGTTAGTGTCTGTAATATATGTATGTTCTTTTTTTTCTTCCCCTAAGAAGTCTGCCTTTTGCTCGTGATCATAAAAGGGGGATTTTCCCCCATCCCAGTCCTATCTTGAACCCCAAGCCTGGCTCTCTGTCCCTTCTCATTGCCGGAGGGGAAGGGAGAGAGAGCTGCTACATTGTGGTTGGCTGCCAACCAGGCCTAAACCACGACAAAAGGTTTAGGCGCTTTTATCAGATTAAGAATTATCCCCATCCAGTGAAGGATTTACACAAGGAAAAATTTATTGGAGTACGGACATACTTTCTGTGAGTTTGTCATACGTTATGATGCGTTACTTATCTGGTGTGTCAGGCCAGCTCTAACTAGTTGTCCATGTCTACCATCAAGTGACTTTCACCTTCTATCTCTGTTTGAAGACAGAGATCTTGAAAATATATCTGCTTTTTTTGATTAAAAAATAAGCTTATCTGTCAAAACATTGAAACCATACATTAAAACTACGTGCAGATATACTAATTCTTAATAGGACTCTCTGACTTTCAGGAGCTGGGAACAGGATGATGTGAGACCTGTTTCAACCTCTGTTCCAGTTGATCTTGCAGTCTTTTGATGACTCTGTACCACCCTCGGTTTCCAATTTACTTTGAAAGATTATTTCTGCAGTTGCAAATCTATACCAAACAATAAATTGCAATTTCCTTCTTCAGAGCACAACTCAAACCGCTCTTTCCTTTTAAAATTTACAGTAAATTTCACTTTGGTTTTGCCTCTTCAACTCTGCCGATAACCAGGATAACGTGATTGCAGATGGTTTTTGAAATCTGCTGATCAAGCCAGACTTCACCTCTCTGCCTCTGTTTTGCATTTCTTTGCAACACTTCGGTCAGTGTAACCAACTGACTAATTTGTGAAAACAGAGCGAGGTCAGTGCAGGAAAACACAGAGCCACACAGACTTTGGCCTAGCAGTATTCAGGGCAACAAGCCTTACTACCAAATATAAATGAGGGCCATGAGAGTAAATTACATTATCTTTTTGCCAAGGTTTTTTCTGAGATATTTCCTTGGTGATCTTATTTTACCTACAGCCTGAGGATGCTGACGTCTGAAACTAGATAAATATCCTACGCAATGCATTTTTCTTTACAATTAATCTGTATAAATATGCTGGAGTCAAAGCAGTCTCTGGTTGCTCCTAACAGCACAATCCTGCCACATTTGTATTAGCTTCAGTTCTAACATCCGCTGTTTTACAGCCATATGAGAAGAATTAGATGAATTTCTGAGACAGGGAGATTGGGAATTAGGGATTTAAAATTTTAATTAATCCAGTTCGAATATAGAGCAGAGCTGCAGAAAGAGCTAAACACATTCTTATTTCTGTGACACAAAAAATAGAGGGACAGAAACGCTAATTTAGGTAGGGCATTGCATTTGGAAAGAAAATGGAAACTATTGATCTGCTAATAATATTTTTGCCTTAGGAATGCTTTGAGCATAGAGTGCAATTACATACCTAGTATTTCAGTTCAGTACCATCTTCTTCACTAATATGAAGGCATCTAAATGAAACGAAAGAACAACAGCAACAAATATAAGATTTATTGACTATGTCTGAGTGCTGTGTTTGCTATCAACACAGCAACTATGAGAAAGTCGAACCATGACTTATTAGGTGGCATCTTAGATGAAAGATAGTAACAGCTAAAATAAAGACATCCAAAATCCAGTGTGCAGTGCATAGCATACCCATAGCAGCATGACTGCTGTGTTGTATACCTAGAATGCTGTCAACTTTACTGAAATGGGCTGAAGCTCCTTTCTAATTTGGGAGCTAGCAACATGAAAAACAATTTTTTTTTTTTTTTTTTTTTTTTTTGGGTGCTAGAATATAAGATAAATTATGTGAACTGTTTTTGCAAATGAAAAACAAAAAGTAACCATGAAAAATATCCTAGTTGTTTAACAATTTACTTGAAAGATGGAGACATCTTTAAAATGCAGGCTCTTCTGTGGTCAGAGAGGTTTGAAAATATGCATAGTTAGAATGATATCAGCAAGAAGAAAAGTGGAGATATATTCAAATATATCTAAACTAGACTAATTGATGTAACAGAAATGTATTTGATTCTTTATTATCTTGCACATTTTCCTTATCTATCCTTCTACCCTTCATATGAGCTAACCATCAAGACTCTCAGCATTTTCAGTGTACTGAGCCTCACATCATCCAGTGAAATATTTCATATCAGAAAAATAACGTCAGAAAAGTAACATTGCCTCTATGTAGGAGAATCCTCCAGGCTCAAGCACATGATCAACTTCATTTGGTTTACAGAGATATCATGTCTCAGCTCAGATCTAGTAGCTGACTGCATCTAAACCCTTAACTTATAGCAAACTCCAGGTAGGAAGTACAATCTTAAACCTCGTCAGGGGAAGGACATGCTCTGTGTTGAGTGGAGAAGTCCCTCATGTACTAACATGCACAGCTGAGAGACTATATATAGCAAAAATTTCAAAATTTGTATCCTCAAGGAATATTTCCTATATTCCTGGAAATTCCTGGCAAATTCATTCAAGTCCCGTAAAGATGTTAGATGCTAAGATGACCGTGGCACTCTAAAGCTCTTGGTAATGTACAAATCAGCCTGGTGTCTAAGGTGAATTTGCTAGGCTCTGTCAGACATCAGTGGTGGCAGCCTTTTTCTATTGGAACACTCATCGGGACATGGGAAACTTCAGTTCTTAGATAGTCACAATGTGGAGGCAAAAGCAGTGGGTTTATGACATTTTTTCTTGCATCTGAGATGTTGGACACCTGGAAGTGGCAGATTCATACAGGTGAAATAGAAAGAAATTTCTTCGTAGGTTAGACTAGGAAGGATAATAAGGTTTCAGTCCCTTCTATCTTAATTATTTCTACTTTCAGTGTTGTGGGGAAAATTGTAATTTGTAATGGTAAACATACTCTATTCAATTTTATTCTATTCCTTGTACTTCCCTCATCAGCACTACATCTGAGCAACAGAAGTGCATCATTTGGTATAGCCACCTCCAAACACATGAGGTTCCTTTCTTCCCAGCTGGTCCCTAAGGAAGAACTTTTTGCTGTATCGTGTTTTGTTCTATAGTGCCCTTCCTTCAGACATGCACTTACCTAAGTTCACAGACTGGAGCCTTTCTAAATACTCATGTCCCTCTTAGACAGGTTGGTGTATACCAAAGTCACAGGATAAATATCAACTATATAAGTGCTGTCGCTCAAAAAGTTAGCATACTTGATATGCACTGATGACTACCTGACGGGCAGGTCCTAACTGCTGCCACTCTCTAAAAGATGGCACACTGAACAACAAGGAGCTGAACTGGCCCTTGCACAGGCGTTGGGACTGGTTGATTCCAGTTGCCTCTACAAGCACCAGAGGCAACCCAGGAGTTACACCAAGGCTGGCTCTCCAGCTCTGCTACCACCTGATCCCAGGAGGTTACTATCTTTTTGAAAGTGGTGGTGAATGACATCCTCAGTGGCTCAATTACTGAAATGAAACAGATTATCTTTGTTTTATGTGCTTATGCATGAAAAGGCTGCTGTTCTTCAGTCTTATATTTACAGTACTTCGATAATTTCTAATTCAGTGCCTATAATTTGCAGATATCTCATTACCTCAGCAATAATCACTCCTGAATCTCTATTATTTTCAGCCTGTTTTGGCTGGTGATGATTAATCAGTGTTTTTAGATTAGTTAATGAAATACTAAAGCTAATCTATACAATAAATTATCTAAAGAGGCTTTTACAGGAATATAAAAGTTGCAGAGGTTCTGGCTTTGAGATTGATTTACACACTGAGGAGAAAAGCCTGCAAAGGACAGCAGCCACACCCAGGAAGGTCAGTGGGGTTGGTAAAAGTCAGTGAAACTGAGTTTCAGAGTGAATCATTCAGGCTGTGAAACAGGCAGTACGCACTGGGGCAGAAACCATGGGCTCTCTTTGCCAAAGCATATATAAAGACGCTATCTAGGTTTCAGCCCAAGGACAAGTTTAAGCTGATACCAGCCGCAGAGGGGGAGGTGAGGGGCTCTTAAAAGTCTTCCTGCCTTTTCTGGCGAAGGGGACATCTGCAGGCTGACAAAGCCCTTCATATAATATAGGTCACCTATAATATTAAGAGGTCACTGTATGGAAGAAGACAATGTAGGCTATACAGGACCTATACCTCCAAGACCTCCTCAGACTTTTAATATGCACCAAAACCCACCTGGTCAACCAAGTGAATGTTCCAGTGCATTAATGTTAGGATGTTCTTGAGTCCTTTTGTATCAGAGGCACAATTTATAAAAAACACACAATACATTTAAAAATGTAATAAAACCTACCATGCTGTTTCTAAACACATTAGAAATGTGGTGAGCACTGCTGCCCCATGGAGAAAGGGTATACAGATATGTCTGCATAGCAGAAGATGTAGTTACCAGGGGGTTATTGAGTACATGAAGCCTTCAGCCCTGCAGAGTAACATAACAGAACTACGGTTTAAAGGGGAAAATACTTTTTGTGAAAAAGAAATGTATTTCAAATTGGGCAAGTCACCTTTCTTCCACTTGAGTCTTATTATTTTTAGCTGACCTTGGTTGCCACTAGTCACATAATAAATTCATCTATAAGCACAGCTAAATCTGCATTTGATATGGATTGTAACTATATAAGGCTCAAGAAAAGATGTATTCTCTTCCATCATGATGTATGTGTCGCTTCACCAATCTAGAGATTGCACTAATGCAATTTGGGTATAGATTTGAAATGGGAGACAAGTGAAAGGTGGGGTTTTTTTCAGGGGATACTGCACTTTTCTATTTGGTTTCTCATGCCCAGAGAGGTAATAAATTAGATGGATAGATTCTCTCATCTGCAGTTTCCTCTCCATTTCTCCAGGGTAAGTGCTGCTTTCAGGCCCCCATGCCACAGCCCCTTCCCTTGGCAGTCCTAGCTAATCCGGGAAACAGGCTGATTTAGTACCCAGACTGTCATGTGCAGAGGGGACCAGGGGTGGAGGTGTTAATCTGTGATTCTCCTTGTGGTGCCCTGCCAGCTACTGAACAATTCCCATCCTCCTCCTCCCACGACTGCTGTTGCTGGAAAACAGAGTGAACTGAGCTGCTAGGGCATTTATTTCTCCCATTTAAATAGAAACCTCACTGCTTGGGAGGTGTATCGTTTTGCATGTCTAACACACAGCCTTGTAAGAGGTGGCTTTGAAGCAGCTTTTTTGTTAATTATTCTTTTTTATCAGTCTTTGATTCTCAGTTGAAATAACAGTCAAAGAAATCCAGTGACATAACTACAAGTCAAAGCCTGCAGTTCAGGTTTTTTAAAGTACCTCTACGTTAGTTTAGATTTTTTAAATTGTTTGAACAGGTAGACCTTGATATACATAAAACATGTCTTCAAAACTTTTTTAGTATCCGAATTGCTTTGTTGCCATCAAGTGGTTTAAGAAGGCAGTTCACTGCATCACAGTTTGATAAAACAAAAGAATAGAAGTTTCCCTACCAACCAGAATTAGGAAGGGTAGATTTAAAATGCAAAGTGAAATTGTGCGGTAGCTTTTCTTTGGGATGATACTGAGTGGTTTGAGAAAAGTGAAATTTTTGCACTCCAGCCACAGTGATTATAAATGGCTGCTGTTGTTAGAGAAAATGACATTTAGTTATTCTAGATTTCACTTTCTTGGCCAAGTACAATGTA
Source organism: Tyto alba (assembly GCF_018691265.1). Classification (NCBI taxonomy): domain Eukaryota; kingdom Metazoa; phylum Chordata; class Aves; order Strigiformes; family Tytonidae; genus Tyto; species Tyto alba. The sequence goes on from NW_024881330.1 coordinate 35,375,840, forward strand.
TTTGCAAGTGAATGTTAGATATAAATGTTGTTACCCAGCACTGTAACTAAGACAATGATTTTTCTGAAATATCACAATATTTTGTTCAGCATCTGAGTTCTGTTAAGGCAATGCTGATGCCATTTACATTTTTGAGGAGTTTTTGTTTTTCCATTGATACCTGTTCCTTGCAATTAATCTTACCCTTATTTCCAATCTCCTGTCATTGTGTTGACAAGCCATGCTTCTTAAAGCACCATATCCTCATCATGTGTTTGTATTGCCTTACATAATTTTAAGTACAGAAGAGTTTTACTGATTACAGAGGTGAAGAGAATCATATTCTCAGATTGTAAAAGCACATTTGAAAAGCAACAGAAAGACCTGTCTGCTTATCAATTTTGTCAGGTTTTTTTTCAGCTTACCAGTGAAATTTCTGATGGAGCATATTAATATCATACAGTGGTAAGGCACCTCTTTCACTATTTTCATTTTTTCCCAAATACAGCACAATGATGACTGCTGGGATTTTTCTATGGATGGAACTGGGAACAGTTAAACTTACAAGAGATGAGACTCAAGGGAAAAAATAAAGAAGTTCTTAGTATAATCCAGCTTTAGACTTTATGTAAGCACTACAGAGACCCAACTTAAAATTTCCTATTTATATGTAGCGTGACAAAGAATGACATAAAGAAAACCAAAGGAAAGTTATGTGCCTTTAATTCTAATTAAGTTGTTTTCCTAGTGATATAATAAAAGATCTGAGGGTGATTTTAAAAGTCAGACTACTTCCACTGGCTGAAGGCTGGATAACTAATTCATACAGTAATATTTTATTTAATACTTCATCACTTTTGTGTTCATAAATTGAACACTAATAGATTCAATGAAAAAAAAATATCTTTTGGCAATTAACTGCATTGATCTATACAGTGCTTGAAAATAGCTATTTGTGAATATTTGATATCTGATGTGTGTTGTTTAGTTTGAATATAAAAGCAAGTTTGTAGTTGTAGTTTCTGATATCTGGCAAATTGACTAGATTTGATTCTTTGAATCAGATTTCCAACATGAGGAAGCCAATTTACAAGGCCTAACAACTTCCCAAGAAGGAAGGTACTAATAATTGCCTAAAATGTTTGTTTTGTTTTTTTTTCTCTGCAGACAGCTCCCAAAGTCATTTTGTTCTGTTTGCTAGCAAATGAAATAAAGTGGTCCAGGTGGAAGGGTAGTTAATTTAATTTTGTAACTAAGCAAATTTTAGAAAAAACTATTTTGTTTTCTGTAAACTTAGGTTTATTCATCTGTTATCATGAGAATTACCTCAAGCAGTCCTGGCTGGATTAGCTGGACTGTATATAAGTGACTCAGCATTGGCATGTCCCAAAATCATAAGAATGCTGCCTTCCAAGCACTGACTCAAGAGAAAAAGCAAAATACAAGAGAATACTCTGTTTCAGATGAGCCCATTATTTTCTCAGCAGTACACCAGGTGAATTAAGTAATGGAATGGTGGGGTTTAAAATCTTGAAGCTAGGAATAGGCAAATATGTTCCAGGACTCAGGTTTTTTTATGGAAATTTTATTCCAACAAGTAATGCACATATGTAACCTGTAATACCAGGAGCATTAAGAGTATCCCTCACTTATTAAGAATTATAATTTGGTTCATTTTTATAGTATATTTCAGATTCATCAGGATTGAGTATGTCTTTTTTATCTATGTATCCACCTGTCCATACATATGTGTGCACACATATATCCATGCTATGCATAAAATGACACGTGTTCTGAAGAATAACCAAGCCTAACGTAAAGCTAGTTGGAATTCCATGGGATTCCCATTCATATTGGTTTACCATGGTATCCATGTCATGCCAGAGCTATGTCCATCTTTAAAGTTCAACAGGATGTTAATGTAAAATGCTTTTTGAATGTGATGCATAGGTTGGTTATACACTCAGACAAGCAATGGTAGACCTGCATTGGTAAGAGGCATGTATTTATTTGCACATGAAAAAAAAAAATTGTACAAGTAGGGACTGAGTTTCTGATCTCACATGAGTTTAAAAGGTGGGAAAACCTCTTTCTAATCTATTCCTCTACACATACTCTTTTACATAGTGGCTTACACAGTTACATTAATCTCTCCTTTCCTTCCTAATTTGCATTATAAAATATGACTTGTAATACAGAACATTTTGACAGCTAATGAGTGAAATAGGGGATGTAGAGATTAAATATATATTTAGAGGATAAATTTGTATAAAAAGCAAATAAGGAGATGATACTTATATATTGAAAAAGCAACATTGTGGAGAAGGCTGACTCGCTACTTCTGATTAATCTCTTCTTATTCAATAAAAGTGGGAAGCTTTTCCAAGTCAAAGGTATATTTGTATTTTAGAAGACCAGGAGGCACAGCCCTGTGTTGAATGCTACGTTAGTATATATTAATTTCTGTTTAATTTTTATTTTATTTTATGAAGCAATGAAACTGGACAACTGAAGCACTGAAATGTGTGATTAGTGAAAAAGATAAATTAGGCAGTTTAACTGATAAGTAAGCAGACTATTTTAATAAGAAAATAATAATCTGTAAAGAATGGCAAGATTTTTTTTTCATAATTAAAAATTCCTACTGAGTTGAAAGAGCTGCCTCCTTCTGCCTGTCATCCCAGAGCATCAGTGCAGAGAATGAGACCTTCACCGGACAAGGGGTGCTTTGTCGCATGACTAAGTGCAGACTTGCATGACCCTCAGAAAGACCTGGTGTATGTGTGAAAAGTACATAGGTACTACCTATGTACCTAGTACCTACCTAGTACCCACATTGACAAGTTTTCGGTCAGGGGTGGTATGATCAGATCCGTAGGTCCAGGTAGCTCTTTGTGTTTGATTGCTGAGAAACAGTGTAAGGTCTCTGGAGAGCCACTGAACATGGACTGCTCGTTAGAGGCTGAATGGGCTGGGGGTAAGGTGTTTCAATGTGAGAACTGAAATTAAAAGCTTAATTTCAGAAGAAAGAAGAAGCTTGATTGTAGTGGGCGTGAGGTTGGTAAAAAGCATCTGCCAGGCTGTCATCCAGAATGGGCACGATGGGGACAGGGATAAAGAGAGGCAGAGGGATTGTGTAACGCTTGGGAGAAAAAGTAACATGTGTTTTGGCTGCCATCTAGTTGTACCAATTAATCACACTAAGCTGCAGTGCTGGACAAAAGGCTGAAACAGGAAGGCATACTACTACTACTCCTACTCCTACTACTACAATTAAGTAATCCTCTGTGTTTGAAGATGTGATATTAACTTTTTCATATCTCCACATGGCCTCAGAAATTAAATATGCAAGAGAAGGTCCAAATAATTCAGAATCTTTCACCTAAGGCTTTCAGTGTAGTGCCCCATAAAGGATTATGCAAAACACAGAAAAGTGTTGTGTGGCCTGTAAATTATGGCTAGATGCACAGACTCAAGGTAGCATGGATGGATATGTTTTTCCAATCAATCTATATTGTTCTCTGCTCTGTGACAGTCAAATACGATACACAGACATTGCATACATGTGAAAGAGAATAAAAATGACAGAAACAAGCTTGAGTGATTTTATTTATGTAGTCATTTAAAAACTGTAATAGGCATTTGCATTGCATATAATTAGAAATATAAATTATACAGGCCCCTACTATAAGCATAACAAAAAACTTGATACAAGCAGTAATAGTAGTAGATAGACTAGTCCAATATGGGAGCAGTTTCTTTTGAATTTTTAAACTTTATTTTACCACATCACCACTTCTAATGTCCGCCTATAAAAGGCTCTGGAAAAGAAAAGTACATTTGAATCACAGAATGGCTGAGATTGGAAGGGACCTCTGGAGATCATCTGGCCCAAGCGCCCTGCTCAAGCAGGGTTTCCTAGAGTCTGTTGCCCATGACCACGTCCAGGCAGCTTTTGAATATCCCCATGGTGACTCCACAACCTCCCTGGGCAACCTGCGCCAGTGCTCAGTCACCCTCGCAGGGAAAAAGTGTTTCCTGATGTTCAGAGGGAACCTCCTGTGTTTCAGTTTGTGCCTGTTGTCTCTGGCCCTGGCACTGGGCAACAGTAAAAAGAGCCTGGCTCCATCCTCCTTGCACCCTCCCTCCCGGTATTTCTATACATTGACAACATCTCTCTGAGCCTTCCCTTCTCCAGGCAGAACAGTCCCAGCTCTCTCAGATTTTCCTTATAGGAGAGATGCTCCAGCACCTTCATCATTTTTGTGGTCCTGTGCCGGACCCTACCCAGTATGTCCATCTCTCTCTTGTACTAGGGAGCCCAGAACTGGAACTGGCACTCCAGGTGTGGCCCCACTGGTGCTGAGTAGAAGGGAAGGATCAACTCCTTTGACCTGATGGCAATACTGTGTCTAATGCAGCCCAGGAAACCATCAGCCTTCTTTGCTACCAGGGCACATTGCTGGCTCATGTACAACTTGGTGTCCACCAGGACCTCCAGGTCCTTTTCTGCCAAGCTGATTTCCAACTGGGTGCTCCCCAGCATGTACTGGTGCAAGGGGTTGTTCCGCCCCAAGTGCAGAACTTCTCTTTGTTGAACATGAGGCCCATTTCTCCAGCCTATCAGGGTACCTCTGGATGCACCATGAACCTCTGGCATATAAGCCACTTGTCTCAGTTCTCTGTCATCAGCACATTGATGTCATCAGCACATTGATGAGGGTGTGCTCTGTTCCATCATCCACACCATTAACAAAGATGTTAAATGGGACTGGACCCAATATTAGCCCTCTGGGATACACCACTAGTTACCACCCTCCAACTAACGTTGTTCCATTGATCACCACCCTCTCAGCCCAGCCTTTCAGGCAGCTTTTTTTTTTTATTAAACATAAATATTATTACTAAACGTAGTAACAATTGGGTCATCACTGAAATCCTGAGGCTGGCAAAACTCTCCATGAAAGCCTCTGGACATTCTTCTGACTGACTTCTTGAAACAGGCAGCCTCTATTGGCTGTAGTTGTTGGAAGGAGATCAAGGTCTTATGTTTCATTTCTCCCATTTCTTAATTTTAGCATGTTTAGTTTTGGATTAAAGACCTAATATATAGGAAAAAATGACAGATTGCAATGGATGATCTCCACCAGGAAAACAAATGTCTTTTTTTTTTTTTTTTTTTTTTTTTTTTTTTTTGGAAGGCAGGTTGTATCATATTGCAAATATTCTTCCAGACAGATGCAGACTTTCTTGAGAGCTAATCTGATGATCCCCTCTCTGGCTTTCCTCTTTTAAATACAGCTCATCTGATGAGTCAGCTGTTCCATAGTCTCTTTTGCCATCTGTTTTGATTTAGAAATTAGTTTAAATTACAGATATGATTTTGGTCCGTTCTTCCTTTTTCCTGTTGTTTTTAAAAGAATGCATTTCTAATAGGAAAGGAAGAAAGAGAGAGGACCATTCGATTAGCAAATGTCAGTAAAAGATTTAATCATTTACTACTGTCAGAATGACTTAATTTGTGTTCCTTGGTTTCCTCAGTAGGCCTTAGATGAGTATTTGGCTACTTTTGATTTCATAAAGAGTAATTGTTGGGGTTGTTTTGTTGGCTCAGCTGGACAACTGTATAATAAATGAGAGAATACTGAATGAATTCTCAATTTCTAAGAGGCCAGACATTCAGAGAAACCATCTAACTGACAGGCATTTGTGCCAGTATACACTTGTACCTGAAAAACATATTTTTATACTTAAGGAAAAGCAACTTTTCTCACAATACGTAACAAAAGCAACATAATGAATTTCATGATGAGGGTTAGCTGTCACTACACCAACAATCGTGGACGACCTACCACCAGAAGAGCTCCATGGCCACGTTTCAGGCACAATGCCTTCTGAAACCAGCACTCATCGGTCGCACATCAACGGCATGATGCCTTTGTGGTGGCACACCTGCGTGCAGGAGCAGCAGACAGCATACAAGAGCTCTGCACCATCAGCGTTGCTCGTTCTGTGAGGCCATTCCAGTCACTGAGTTCAAATGGTCATCCACCTTTTTCCCTCTGCAACATGCACCAGGAAATAGTATAAAACTAAGTCTTATGCTTGTGCTCACAATCTCAGACTTTTTGTTATGTATTTGGTAAGAACTATAGACTCTGCACAGAGAAACTCCACACTCTGTAAGGAGTTAGTTTCCATTTCAATTTTGATAAAGGGGCAAACACAGCTGTGAAAATATGAAGACAAACAATGGAAAATTTGTTTGTTCTGGTCTTCTCACAAGTCTTATTTGTATTTCCAAAATATAATATGTGTCTAAGGCTCACAGCCATGGTGCAAGTTTCATACACAAACTTCACCATTTGTCTGTCAGGTATTTATGCTAGAATGTCACTGTAGTTAAAGAAAATGAGTAACACAGGAAGAGATAAGAATCAGAATCAGAATAAACTGATCAGTGATGCTATTGTACGCTTCTCCACAATACTCCTGATAGATTTAAAAACTGGAAAGGCCACTGCTTGTATTTCTGTTTCTTTTCCCACTCATTTATTTGCTGATGATTTCTATTAAAGTTATTAGTAATAAGCACATCTGTTTTGTTGAATACTTGAAAAATAGCAAATCTCAGAAGCTTCTATACTTCTGGACAAGTACATATAACCACAATTAAGTTTTTATGATTTGAAGTAACTTAGAACTGTACATTCAGGAACAAGACAAGAAGATGATGTTGCAACACTAATTTTCATGGCCATATATCTTGTAGAAGTACCATAAGCTTGTTTGTAGTAATCTTTATTTTGGAAATAGTTGAAAGAAAAAACAGCAGTATTAACTAAAGATCACCCAGGAGATAAAGAACACATCTACAATGCGCAGATGAAAAAGATACTGACTGATAGTTAACAAAATCTTATATACATCACATCATTATTTATGGATAATAAACTGTTCTATCAGTTGCTAAGCATTTAGTTGGCAGCAGATGAAAAAGAAGTCTGCTGTTGATTCTGGCACAGAAACCTAACATTACTCAGCAACATAGTTATGATAATTGTAAATACTGCATGTGGAAAAACCTACAAGTGACTCTTTGGGTGTGTAAGTGATTAAAATTCCATGTACTTCATTGTGTAAGGTCAGCTGTAAACACTCATTAAACTTGAGTCTATGTCATATATCTCAGCTGCTTATCCCTTGCTTCTTTTTCTTGGAGTTTCTCTTATTCTTCTAGGCGAGAATCTTTAAAAGAGTCCTCTGATTGTGCCCTTGTAGAGCTCAAATGCAGATCTTCAAATCCTCATGCCTTTCTGGCTTACTTTTACCTGCCTAGATGGCAACGGGCCTGTCTATGACATGAAATGGAGTAAATTCTTGGCTGAACAACAGTCATGGCAGCAAAGACCATTTGTATCTGAGTCACATAAATGTCTGTGTATAGTACGTGTGTCTTTGAGCATCATTTTGAAACAGAATGTGCTATAGATGGCTGTGAATGTAGAAAGGTTATCTTAATGTTGGGGATTTTTTATTTGGAAAAGACAGAAGTAGATGGTGAAAAAGAAGATAATTACTTACTTTTTTTGATATTTACCCCCTTAAAGGAAAGACTGCAGTCAGTTTTGGCAGGGCTGGGATTTTATATAATTTATATAATTATACATAATTTTATGCTGTGCATTATTATTCTATTATTCAATTAACGTTTATAATTAGTAATGGAGTAGCATGACAGGAGACAACAGTCACCATATACAGCTAGATTTAGTTTTGAACTTCATGCACAGGGCCTATTCTCTCACCCACATGAGAACATCCAGGTGTTCCCAGCTCATGTAAAGGGTGCTGATCCCCAAAAGAGGAGCATACCTGGTGTTACCACAGCAGCTGAATAGGCCACATGTTTTATGGCTCCATTAGCTTTAACTGAATTTGCCCTGATATCAAGTGGGCACGTAGGCTGGCTACTAATGAGGTTTCATCTCCTCCTTTCCCCCCTCTTCCCTAATACCCACAAGAGTTGTTAAAGGACACGTACATTCATTTCCCTCCTCGACATGTGGCTAATAGCCGTTTCTACCTTTCTGGTGAGGTCCTTCACCATCCAGCAGAAGGGCAGGTTTGGTAAGGGCCGGGGGACAGGAGAGCCACTGCCCATCCTCCCAGGCGATCCTCACTCAGAGGCGAGCACAGAGTTCGGGGCTCACTGCGTTTTGCAACCAGGGCACCCATCTGGCGGTGACGGTGAGAGGGAGCCGGGTCCTCGTCCCTCCTCTGAGAGCTGCTCTGCCTCCTGCGGGGCTTGACACAGGGCAGGACCTTCCCTCGCCTGCCTCTCCACAGCTGCGCGGGCTCCCTGGAGGCACTGAGGGCCGAGCCCATGGGGAGACGGGGTGGAGGAGTGCCTGCTTCCCAGAGCTCGCCTGGACTCGAGCGCCAGCCCAGCCTAAGCTTCTTCATCCCGTCAAGAGAGGGGTTCATCCACAGGGCTGCGGAGCCGCGGACGAACGACACGCCGAGACGGGTTCAGTGTGGGAGATAGAGCATCAATCAACGTGTGTGTTTATTGGTCCAGGGTACATATATTTATACAGACAATGATAATTATTATGCCTACTAGTCACTAGCTGATTGGCTTAAGCTCTAAAGGTCGTATTCGCACGGTCCACCTACTTGCAGTTAGCTTACAGCACAAGCTTCTCATAACACTAAGTTTCTCATGCTACTATTTCTGATTCCTGTTGACTTGTTTTCGATACACGACAGTACCATAACACAATGTTTCTCAGACCACCGTTACCATAACACTGGGTTTCTCAGACCACTATTCCTAACTCCCCTTAACCTGTTTTCGACACACCACGGTACACAGGGCTGAAGCGTCCTTGACATTCCTCCTGTATCAGCAGCTGCGAGCAGCTGCAGGCAAACCCTAGTGAGGCCCAGCATCAGCAGCTAGAGCAGGCTCTGATCATACAATTGCTCGGTGGGCTCAGGACCCTTGTCTCTGCGCCATTCTCCAACACAGGGCGGTAATTTTTCTTAATGACTTCGCTTTTCCTAACAGCAGACGTCAGGGGTAGTGGGAGGGGGCTGCCCCACCGGGGGAGGTGAGCTGGGGGCTGGGGGTGTCGGCCGGGCTGGCAGGGCACCAAGGGGGCACCGTCCCCCCCCCCCGTGCCCAACCAGGAGAGCAGGGCAGGGCTGGGGCTGGGGCCGGGGACCCCAGCCAGGGCCCTAGGGATGGGGCAGGTCGCGGCAGAGGCACCACCGTGGTGGAGTACAGGTCCATGACACGCGGGGCAAGAACAAGGGTACGAGCCTTCTCCTTAAACGCAGTTTGCGAGCAAGGGAGGGGAGGGACTGGCTGAATCTCTTCCTCCCATGGCTGATCCACACTCCCGTGTACCAGGGCTGGCCCTGGGCACAGGCAGCCAAAGCTCTCGGCAGAGGAAAGAGGCTATTTCGAGCACTTTCGTGCTCTGGTTTTGCCTCCGGCCCACTGCCTTCCGTGCGGCAGGGCAGGACTCTCCATGCTGCAGGCATCCTTTCTCCTCCCGCACTTGCTGAGCTTTTCCAGGGCAGAGTGATGGCTGGAGGCTGGCAGGACAGTCCCCCATCACCTTCCCTTTTCCCGTGCACCTGTGCCCAGCCAGGCATTATTTGCTCTGAAATATTTGTTTTCCAAAGTGACATCAGTGAGGTGACACTGACTGAAAGACTCTGCAGTAATAACTTGAGAGTAATTCAGGGAATATTACTAAGATCTTCAGTAAAGCTCTTTTTGTTAAGTAAAGTAATACAAGGAAAGGAAGAGATAATACAAGAATAATTGAAGATTACAGAAAAAGAAAGAAAAAGCCTCTGAGATTTTCATAATATGTAATTAACTAGGAAATACGTTTTTTCAGTAATATTCTCGTGCTGCATAACTAAATTGTGAAAATACTGCCATCATCTGGATGACCAAAAATATAATCCTGATTTTCTTGCTACTGTTCAGCAAAAATATTTGAGAAAGTAATAGAGCAGATTTCTGCCTAAATAAAAACTGTGCCAAATCACAGCAATGAATAAACAACTATTTTCAGGGATATAGAACTGTGGCTGTACCTGTGATAGTTGATGGACACAATGAGGCCAGGCTTATAGACCGATTCAGGTAGCTGTGTGTTGGGGGGGGGGTGTTTGGGGGGGAGTAGAGCAGATAACCTTCAAGGAGCTGAAAAAGTGCTTGTATGTCCTAAAAGCTCTTACAGAACTTGTCTATTTTTGAGACATTTTCATAACAAAGGGCATGAAGCTTCATAGTTTTCTTCTGAATGTAAACTTTCTTCGGAGTCGTGGGTTTTTCTGAACTTGGAATCTAATTTTTAGATGACATTTCCTTCACACTCCTTTTCTTCCTGTATTTCTTACTTCCAATGATAGCCAAATTTGTAGATGTATATGCATTTAAAAATTACTAGTATGATAAATTGTCACAGACTCAAATTTCATACCAACTTTGGGGTGTAAGACTTGCAATAACTAGCTTTTCAAATAATTTTAGGCACTGTGCAAAATTTGGTTCTGCTTATTATTTCTGTGCTCAATAAGAGGCAGTGGTTTAATTCAATTATAAAATATGAATGTTTTTTTCATGCATGTACTTCAGCAAGTTTGTTAAATGAACTGAACCTTCACTGATTTTTTAAATTAACAAGGACATAAATTACTTGGAGAAGGGAAATCTACTTTATTTTTGTGTCCATTAGAGAAAAGTACAACCTTCCAACATTAAAAAAAATAAACAGACTTATTAATTCCTTAACATTTGAAGTCAATTCAAATGGCATAGTGAAAAGATAGATAAACCCAGGAAACTCCATATTTTATATTCATTCCTACTAATCTAGAATAGATATAGCTCTCCGAGGAGTTCTGTGAAAATGTCTTGGGAATACTAACCAGACAAACTGCATAGTTTCAGAACAAATCCTTCCACAAACCAACTTGAGTACCAAGGCATCTTGAGGCTGCCAGCAAGCTGCAAAAGACCAACTTTATAAGGTCTTGCTGAAACTTGGGGTTGCTAACTGAATCTCACTTGCCATATCTGTACCCAAGTACACAGTATATTTCTTATATACAGTATACTATATCTCTAGAAATTATAGGGATAGAGAGAAGAGAGAGCAACTTACATTTTACAAGTCCATGGTCCTTGCAGGACAAAACCTGTGAAAGTGATTAAAATCACTGACCCTCCTATGTAGATACCACCATTTGTTATTGCATACTCTTAAAGAGAATCTCCTTACACATCTGTATAAATTAAGCAGTCCAAAATGCCTACCCCTTCTGCATATGTAAAACAATTAGGAAATAACCAGTGGCTGAAAGGTAGTAGGTATAAATCAGTATATTTTTCTGAAAGGTGATTATCCAGTCCAATTCAAAATTATGGAGGTAGTGAACACAACATATTCAGCTGAGGACAAAGATGGTACAAATAATGTCTATATAAACTTGTGCAAGCCCAGATACGATAACCACTATAAATGATCTGAACTTTCTTGTCCCAGAACCAGTTGAGCAAACACCCCTGAAGTTTGCAAAGCTCTGAAAGTGAATATTGGGAACCGTACTTAGTTGTGTTCATAGATGCAGTATTGACACAAGTCAGAAATAGAAGCAGAGGACAAACTTTGGAAGTGAATTTTGGAAATCAGCATGCAAAGCATAAACTTGGCTTCGGAAAAAGATGTGAACTTGCTACCATCTTTCTCAAGGACAATGTTATGCCAGGTCAAGTGAAATACTGTGCTAGGGATGTTGGAAAAATGTGGTCCTAGGCTGTTACATAGCAGCTGCGTATGTGGGAGTAGCCGTGACATGATATTGGAGCAACGAAGGAAGGAACTGGTGGTGGTTTGGAAAAGAACAAACATCCCCTTTAATTCTCTTAAAAGCTGTAAACAAAGATTTTGTGTTCATATATCAGGGAAGATTGCCTTTTTTTGCAACAAATTTATTTTTTTGCACTCCATGTTTTCATTTTGAATGATAAATTGTTGTTTCATGCTTCAAGAACCTATTTTGTCATTGTTTGAGATAATTTAAGGATCTTCCCTGCCTCTGCTTTTTTCCTGCCTGGCCACTGCTGCCTGTGGATTTCAGACACCTGAAGTAGAAAGAAGAAGAGGGAGAGGCGAGACAGACCCGGCTATTCTGCCAGACACCCTGGCAGGACTGGCTGCCTTCACCAGAAAAAGAGAAGCTGCACAGTTGCAAAGGGTGAGGAGCACCCAGGGTATCTCCAATGCCCGCCGAGTGAGGAGGAAAGGCACTGCTGTCCCAACCATGCAGTGAACTCAGGGCACAAGGTATTTCTGTATCATCAGAGAAAAAAAAAAAAAAAATGGCCTTCAGTAGGGATTCAGGACAGTGAGTTGCATAAATGTTTTATGTAAAAGTGCAGGTTTTTAAAAGGATTGCTGATACAAACCAGCATTATCCATAGCAGTTTGAGGTAGCCATCATTTCAATTATTAGTCTTTCAGAATGAAAATTTCTAAATTATCTGAATACTAATCCAAAACTTTTTACCATTCAAATCTGACATGGGCTGAATTTCTCCTCTTCCTCCATTGACATTGGTTAGGAATACTAAAACTTTCAGTAAATATATTTTAATTAAAAGCCTAAAGTCTAATGGGGTGAATGCAAGCCTCCATGTCTTTTGAAGTAGCCCACCCAGTAGTTTGTTTTCTATAGAACAAAATATTTTATACTAAAATAATCAAATTTTATTTCCACTATTTTATGTTCCATTAAGATTGCACCAAATGTGAGGCAAATATGACTCTGATTACAGGAAAATAATCCTTGATTTCAGTCACCGGTTCTTCATGGAACCTCTGCATTTGGCAGTGAGACCTGCAATTTAGCAACTCACTTTAATGGGACCTAAACAGCGGTTTTTTGAGCTGTGCCTGTAGGTAGTATTCAAACTACACGGATGCTAAGCTATGCTCTTACATCTGTCATTTAAAGCCAGAACTGTTTGCTTGGATAGAATTCTGAGTCTCTTGGTAACCTGCCAATGAAGTTCAATGCGGTATTACAAACCTTAGATGCTTTTGCACCTGAGGAAGATGAATGTGCGTTGAGGCACCCTGAAGACAAAAATGGAGATTTTTCCAAATGTGTAAGAGAAGATTGTGTAAGGGACAGAAGGCTGTATTTTCCCTATAGCTCATTCATTTCCCCATGATGTGGTAGCTAAGAAGCTGAACATCCAAAACCCAGATCTACTGTAAGCAAACATTGTCAATTTGGAAATAAAATTAGCAAAAAAATTCCAGTGAAACGAGATTTGTCAGGAAAAATCAATTCATTGACAGGGAAATCTTTCAAGAAAATGCACTGTTTTGTGACAGCTTTCTTGGAACCAGCTTAACTGCTGGCTCCAGGCAGCCTTGCTGTGAAAAGAGTATTGATGGTGGGGACTCTGGAGCTGGTGTGTGCCATTCTGCCCCATGGGCTCAGGGCCTCCCTGCACTGCGTGGGACGCCTGTGGTACCCTGAGCTGGTGAGGAACCCTAAAATGTAGGAGGCGGGTCTTCTAAACTCGATTTTATTTTTTAAAAATATTGTAAATTAATGATTTAAAACAATTCCTTTCTGCAGAAAATGTCAACGTTCTCTATCTCTACTCATCACAACTCCCTCTTTCCCTTTCAGTCCCAAGATATTCCTGGGGTTGGAACTGAAAGGATTCAGTATCCAGTGACCCCTGTGTGGGGCACGGTGTCCCTCCCACAGTGTCTCCTCCAGCCTTTTTACCTCCCATCCCTCATTCCTTGCTGGAGTTGGTGACTGTCTCCCCCTTCCCGACTCTTTTCCCATTCACCAGGATCAGCCGGACTCCACTGCAGCAGCGCTCAGGTGTGTGGGAGGGCGGGAGGTATCCGGCGTCAAACTAGATGGTACAAAACTATGGAGACATCTGAGAAAACTCCTGTTGCTTTGACAGAAGGAAAAGTAATTTTCACAGTGCTTACTCAAGTCAGAGTGTGCTACTCCACTACTAAGCAAAGAGGTACAAGTACATTGCTGTATCAATATATTATTTTGCAATAGTTTCTTCTTTTTTTGATGGTTAACTAGGGCAGGAGGGGAATAAATAGTATATTATAACATACACCATTACAAGAATGATACATCTACAGCGATCTACTCAACCTGCCAAGGAGCACTGTAGAACTTCCCTGATCTTTTGCTCGTCATGGCTTTTTAGTAAAGCCTGTATGCCCCAAATAAAAGTTATAGTGCTTTTGTTTAAAGGGAGAGGGAGGATTTTTTCCTGGTGATTTTCCGCTGCTTACTGAAACAGGATATTTCATGTAAACTGTGGCTGACATTTTTGAGCAACTGGAAATTCCAGGAATCAAACTGTGATCATGAAGAAACCATCCAGAAAATGTTATCTCCTTTGGATTTGTTGCAATGTTGTGAATTCACAAGGAAATTGTAAAACTGCTGTTCTACAGACCGAAATGAAATTGTCCTGGGTGATTTTTCATTGCTGTTATAAGCAAGTCTTCATGTAGTCTTTAGGAAGTGTGAGTTCTGCCAAAGTGCTGGGATAAAATCAGAGTACTGATGCTGGAACGGATGGCTTGTAACGGGAACACTTAAGGCTGTGAAAGAAGGAAAAGTTAAGGGAGATGGGGCAAGAGCAGGGATGCTTAAGGCATCCATGAGGAAGGGGCATTCTTACTTGGGCTCCAGTTCATTAGTACTCAGCTGTGATTTATGTTACTCCAAGAGGGTGCAGCAAAAGCAACCCATCTCTGACAACCTTCTTAAATATTGTCCTGTCTGTCTCAATCCACTTCTCTAGGCCTTATTAAGGAATAAGCTCAATGCACGTTTCTACTTAATTAAAGCAAGCCTTCAATGCAGAGGAGTGGTTTGACTGTTTAGCATGCTGAGTCCTGAAAATTGATAGTCAAAACTCATTTGAATACAGTGAATGCATATTTTAGTGGACTTAATTAAAGGCTTACTGTGAAGGCAAATAGATTGTATGTCCCTTCTTCCCAGTTTACTTAAAATATTCCAGCAAAGAAAAATCTAACTTTATTTCACGGATCTGTATAGTTTTGTCTTTGTCATTGTCTTGCTAGGCCCACATCGTATGTCTAAATCTCATTCTCTCAGCTCACTCAAAACAGGCTAAAATTAATTTAGAAGTTAATGCACTGCTCTGAACAAAAGGAGTCTTGAAAGTATTTAAATCTATGTAGACTGGCATTTGGGAAGCCTAATTTATTTCTAATCTTATGTAGACCATGTGAGTATACTGATGAGTTTGAATCCTTGAAAATAGTACTCATTTTAAAAACTAATCAAAGTTAATGCCTTTGAGTATTGTCCTATAAATTTATCAAAATGTTATTGTTGTTTCTCCTTCTTACCACCATTGCCTGGCGTAACAGAGAAGAGCAGAGTAACAGGAAAGGACCATCAAACATCCAAAGAAATTCAGTATTTCTATATAGTGGTTTCTCTCTTTGGCAAATACGTCACATTTCTTATTGTAGCAATCCCACTAATATATAATTGAGCATTGAACATGAGCATGATACAGGGACATGTCATGTATATCCAAGATATGCATAAATTGTAGATTTGGGGTAGATAATAGCTTTACTAAATCAGTAAAAATTGTTAAATAATAATATTAGAAATATATACTGTGGTTTATTTTTACAGTTCTCTAAATTTATTAAACATCAGTGATGTCAACTTCGAAATTCTCATTTTTCATTTTCTGGATTAAGAAGCAGAGGGCAAATGTGTAAAAAGGTTTTTTTTTCTATCAGAATGATGGAAAATGTCAGGAGTTCATGCTGTTCAACATTTCTGATGCCAGAACTGAGCTATGTTTGAGCTGACTGTACTTTTGGAAACCCAGCTGAAAACAGAATCTGACTCTAAATCCTTTAGTTGGATAATGATGCCCCTTGAATGGCATTTGCATTTTTCTGCAGAAAGAAGATACATTTGTGTATCTGTTCTGAGGACTAGGACTGAAACGTAAAGAGACAAAGTCACTTATATAAAATACTGTTTAGACTAGTAGAGTTGTGCTGGTTCATATGGGTAGTTAATTGGTGTATGTCTTAGAATTATTTGATAAATAGACTATCTTGTCAATAATATATTCATTCTTGTAATATAAAAGTAATAGGAAAGCATATGTCTCCTATCTGTCAGTCAGGTCTCTTGTTATTTTGTCCTTAAATCCTTAAGGCTCTTCAGTGAAAAGATAGGACACTCCTCACTGCCAAAAGGAATTTCATCCAAGTCCAGGCTATATCAATAATGAATGTAAATCACATTTTCCCGAACACTTGTTAGAAATATATGAAATGAACTGCTGATTGTTTCCTCTTTCTGCTCAACAGATGAATTTACAAACTACTAGGAAAAGGAACTGAGATGGCAGCAAATTTAACACCAAGGCAACATAGTGAATGCGGGTAGAGATAACCTAGAGCTCTTTGAAGGCTCTATCAGAGAGAATGGAGAAAGTTGCATTTCTGAGTTTCTTTAGCTTTTGAACAGATAAATATCAAAATTGACTCTGAATTATTTGTGAGTTTACTCTCTGTGTATATTTTCTATGAATACTTTAAAGTGCTACCCTGTTATTATTTAGACAGTGTATACACAAACAGATCCAAAGAGATTGGCAGAAAAGAGATTTGAATAAGGATGCTGTCAATTCTTCTAAAGGTTTTATTAGCATTTTGCTTTTTTTATTCTCATTATGAATGGTAAAGTTATGTTAGGAGAAATAACAAAATATTAAGAGAAGAAGAAAGAAGAAAAACATAAGCAGATATAAAAATTATTTCAGAATAATGAATGAGATGGAGCTAGGTACAGGATGTAATGCAAAAGACAGACAAAAATATGACATTGGCTCATGGACAACAGACTGAGTATACTGGTAGGATATTTAAAGCTACAAAGTTAGTATGAATCAAAGAATCATTAGGCAGAGACTTTGCTCAACATGCCCCACACTAACACTGCTGAATCATACCATGGGAACTGAGAGGAAACCAACCACATAAAAATCCCAACATACTAAAACAGTCTTCAGACTACTATTTAAACTGGATCTTTTTATGTCACATCTTCATTATGATAGTTGTCATAAAACACTGAAATAGAAAATTAAATACAGGATCTCCCTACCATGTCTTTACATCTTAAAGAAACTTTTAAAGTCATAAATGGATAGTATTGTCATTTTTCTTTGAGGCCAGATAGAACGTAAATGAATTATATTTATGATGCTGAAAATCAACACTTGCCATGATTCTAATTATTTGCAGAATAAGTATGTTTTGCCACCGAGCAAAGCAAGGATTCTATCTACTCTGTTTCTAATTTTTCTGTTCTGTACACAGAAGTTCAGACACCATGTACTTCTTACACAGTGGAGGAAAAAAGGCCCATTCAACTCATAACTGTCTCTTAAATTCATATTTTTTGCCGTAAGGATGTTGTTGTTGCTTGTGGTAAGAATTACATTTCTAAGTGGTCAATAATGTTTCTTTTTGTTGAGTAATAGGCTAGACATTTTCAATATATTTCATTTTAAAGCATTTTAAGATTGAAGCAAAGATCTGTAGTACAGCAAGTATTCTGCTTTATAAGGAGTTCACTGGCAATAAAAGCTTTAAGAAAGACATTTCAAACTTGCACACTAAAAGCAACTAATCCCATTACTGCCTTAGAGAACTGAGGCTTTGTTTAATAGCTTAGGTTGACGGTTTCAGCCACAATTAGAAGTGTCTTCCTGGCTTTCATGACAATTGTAAACTACTTCAGGAAATGGTTCCTTTTTGAGTGGGTAAGGAAAAATGTTTAGAAAGAAATGTACTGCAGAGCCCACAAAATATTGTCCGTTGGCAAAATAGAAGGCAGTCAATAAACCAAAGGGTTTAGGCACTTCAGTGAGTCCCATGTCCATGAGAAAGATCCTCAAAACGCCTATCTCACAGGAAGGTGCCTGGCAGGACCTCTGCTCACACACACGTCCAAAACAGCTGTCCCATTGTCGTGTTCTGAGGTGCCCAGCCCTGTCTCTAGCACCAACCTTCTTAGAAGATTTGGTTTAAACTTCTGTCTGCCTATCTGTTGTGGCTGACCCAGTCCAGGAGGTGAGCTTGGGCTATTCTCAATGCTTGCTACCTTGGGTTCCTTAGCAAATGTTGCTGTCACATCCCATTTCATTTGACGCAGTAGCTCTGTAGCTTGTACTGTATGTATTATACTACTTTTTAATTAATAGCTTTTTTGATTAGCTGAACCATGCAGGAAGTGAGAAGCTTGCACTTAGTTCTGTCTTAGTGCAGATGTCCACAGCCATATTTCATATTTCATGTGTGTTGACCTGCTAAACCAGAGGGTAGTTAGGATTCAAGTTAGGATTCAAATATTCTCTGGACTCTTTATTGAAGCCCTTCCAGAGGAGAACATGAATTCTTCTGGCCATGCAGCTGAAGCACTTTAAAGACATTTTAAAAGAGACAGAAATATAGTATATATATTTTATGTTTCACCCATATTCAGTTACACCCTGAAGTTTTAAGTCCAAAGTGTGTCAAGGGCTAAATGCTAAAATGTTAGTTTCATTGCTTCAGCCCCAAATTTATATCCTAAATACCTGATGTCTAATTCTTAAAGAGCCTAGGGCCTACATTCAAAAATTACAGTAGTAGCAAAAGAGCCCAGATGCTGTGGAAGACTCTTTAGGTTAAGCTTTATGCACCCAGCTTTTGCTATGTAGGCTCAATCTGGTACGTGTCCCTAGAGCGTGCACAAGAAGTTGGCAGCTGCAGTGGCTGTGTCCCTTTTTTCTGTGACTCAGTTTTTAGGGCTTTTATACAGAATATGACAGTCCTAAACCCGCAGTACGCTGATTCTTGAGTGGATCTGAACCAGTTCCTTCTAATTCTATAGAAAGAGCTCAATTTGTAGGCTATAGGATATGCTGGAAATAATCCAATTTCAGATGGCACTTAAACCATTAGCAAATTTTCACAACAGCCTTGCCTCTTCTGTGTCAGGAGAAATGCTAGTAAGAGGGCTTAAACCCCACATATATTGTATGGAATATCTGCTTTGTAACTCCAGTGGGAAGGTACCAGGAATGTAGATATTGCCTTTTTTTGACTTTTACTCTGTAGAATAATTTTCCTCTCACATTATTCAGTATAGATTAGAAGTATTAACAGGGATGTATGAATCAACAAGAAGCTGATCTCTTCAGAAAGTCTAGGATACTTCCAGTGAACTTCTATAAAGGTCCTACTGCATCCTAACCAAGTGACAGGAGGTAATTTATCCTGGATAGCCTGACACTCCTGACACTCTTAAGACCAAAAAACCTCAAAGTTTAAGGTACTTTCTACATCCAAAAAAAAAAAAAAAATAAAAAACAAAGAAAACAAAAGCATGAAAGAATGAGGTCATAGTGTAGTCACTGATGTCAAAAGAAATTGGAAGTTGGTAGCAAGCAACTGTTCTTCCCATTCCCTAAGGAAACAAAGAGAAGTCTTTCTACTAGAAAATGTATCTGCTCTGGGGAGCTTTACTTCATCTACTGATCTTCAGTTTTGGCATCTCCTTACCTTTGTGCATTTGGTCCACTGTAAATCTTGCTGTGATCAAATCCTACTGTGGGTAATCCATCGACATCAAGTTACAGAAAGTCATTCTGCTTAAGAATTTTGAGAGTCAGGCATGTTTAAAAAGGTGGATGTTATAAAAACTGAAACATTAGAGATGTTGAAGTGCTTTAGGTTAGAGGTAATAACTGATTTTATCTAGATACAACTGTAGACTAAATTTTTGTTTCAAAATATATTTCCTTGTTCAGCACACTTCATAAAATCGGACTGTCAGTCAATAAAACTGTAGTGCAGTTTTGTGGAGCCTATGGAGACGAGAGGAGCTGTGGACACAAATAAAAGGCCTGAGGTTTAATCTGCATTTCTGAGAGAAATTCTCCAGGAGGAAAGAAAAAAGCAGTAATTTAATTGGTTTAGGGCTGATTTGCACAGTGAGGGCCAGATACTGAGTCATGCACACAGATCCACACCTGCTCTGGTGGGTTTTCTTACCTGGTGCAATACATCCCACTCATGTAGATTCACAGGGAGTTGATGAATTGCCTCTGGCTACTACTGCACAGGTGGAGCAGGCACCTTATTGTCTGCACCCCACATACACTGTGAATCAGTGAAACAGATTTTATATATGTAGCTCCTCTTACCTCATAACTTTTTTCCTTAGTAATATTTTATGATGTCCTTCTTGCCATTCTGTTTTCCGCCCCTACCCCCCCTTCAGTTTGAAAGTGTTCAGGCTGCCTTTATAGAACAGGGAGAAGGGGGGAAAGGAAGGTATGGATACTATGAATTCAGATTTACTGTGCCATAGTAGCTCCATTCCTTGGATATTATAATAAATGAACCACAGGGGATGTATTTCTGCTTTTCTGTTTTCACTGACAGGAGTATAAATTGTGTCTAAAGGTTTGATGGGTCTTGTATGGGTGTTCCATTTGGATGAAAATGTTGTTCCATACTTGCACTTTACTACCTGTACACTTAATATGGATATGACTTTTGCTGCGCCGGAATGCATACATAGGTTTGCGAAAAGAGGAAGAGTGTTCAGAGGATAAGCCTATGGAGATGAAAACATGGAAGGAGCTTTAACAACTAAATAGAAAGCTAGATTAAAGGGTGGAATCTTTTCACTGTATTCCTACCTCTACTCATGCATGGTCTGCCTCACTTCCACACAAGCATGTATGAAGCAGTTGGTCAGCCTCCTGTAAATGGACAGTGTCAAAACAGCATATAGTAAAAGAAGCAGAGGAACATTTAGTGCCTTTCTTATTCCATCACAACCCATTAATGCATCACACCTGGCACTAATGTAAATATTATAGTCTCACTGTATTTAAACAGACATTTTGAAGTATAAATATGAGAAGAGAGAAAATACGCAACCAGATGTGTAGAGTAGTGACTTATTTTTCTCATTTAGAGGCTGACTCTCAAACAACAGGTATTTTCTCTTGTTTGATTTTTATGGATATGTTAAAAAAAAAAAAAAAAAAGTAAATTAAGTTGATAAAAGAATATCTCAGTTGTCTAAGCACTGGACTGAGAGCTAATACTGAGGTGAAACACTCTTTTTCCTTCCATGGCCTTATCCACGTTGTTTGACCTCTCTGACCTCTGACAGACAACCTGTGAAGCCTACAGGGTGAATAACATCTCCCTACTTCACCATGATATTTGAATTCCTTGATGTTTGTAGATTATACTGAATTAGAGATCATGCCAGCCTGAATACAACTCTCCATCAGGGCAAAGGATAGTAGCCTTCCACTGCTGTCATTTCTGGGGTGAACCTGTGTCCTGCTTCAACTCATAACAGTCATCATTTTCTCTTTTCATTTGATCGCTCCTGGACTCTTTGATTTGGAAGCTGTGACATCTCCTAAGTTCTTTTGCATCTCATTTAAATTTGAATGATGAATTCAGCTACTTCAGACATGTTTTTCTTGTTCAATAAGTATCTAAGTAGATTTTTTTTCCCAACTTCAAATGGAGAAAAACAGTAATAAATATTTGTGTGAATGGGCAATTCCAAGCCAATTTTAATCTTATAATAGAAAGCATTTTTTCAACTTTGCCCTCTAAATTTGTTAATTAAAAAAAAAAAAATAATAAGAAATTCTTTGTTTATCATCACAAAATCTGATTTATTTTTTGGAAGATCCAAACAGGATATTTTCCATTTGGAAATGGGAGTGCTCTCTGCACTCCGATTGATTATTTCCAGATTTCAACACTGACATGATACGGATTCAAGGAACTGAAGTATCTGAGGTGTGTTTTACTTGGTGAAGGAAAACCACAGGACCAAAGTGTTCTACCTTATCCCTACAGTGTTTGGATTTACCAATACAAATTTTCTCTGTGAATACTGACTTTTGAATACATGAATCCTTATGATCACAGAACAAGCAGTTGTATCAGACTGGGGCTTATCTTTAGAGGGCAGATGTTAGAAAACCAGTGACTATAAGTCATCCGCAGGCTGCTGAAGTGCCCATAACTCCAGTAACATAGTGGAGATGTAAGTCAGGGTACAACGGTTTAGAGCTCCTCATACCTATGGGATTGATAGCCAGTTGGTTATTTGCGTGACAGGACTTTTGAGCTACTAACAGTCTCGCAGAGATAGCAAAATGCAGGAAACAACCTGGCTTGTGTTAGGCACTGTGAAGAGTATCAAAGACAGAAAGCTTATCTGTTATTTGCTAGCTGGGTACATCAGACCTTGTAATGGTAAGGGATGGCATGTCAGCACCACCAGAGGTTCTGGACAGGAAGAAGGATCCATGCATGATCGTAACAGAACCAACTGTCCAGTCAATTCTAACAGCTCTGAAAGTGCCTGTACCAGTGGCAGACCGTTTTGTTTTCACATTATATATATAATCATACATCGCCAGTGCCACGTACTAAATGCTTACATATCGATAGCTCAAACTGTTTGTAATTAATTCCAAATGTTCTTTTTACCCCAGTTCTTCAAATCACTTAACTTTGTGTTTAATTGTGTACTTTGATGAAACTGAGTCATGATGTTGAGCACCAAGCCATTATTGGATAGATTTTCTGCTTTTTGCTTTATATTAGAAAGTCAAACTGAGGCCAAAAAAAAAAAAAAAAAACCAACCAAACCCATCTTTCAAGAACATATGGAGAAAAAAGCAGCACTTGGATAACTTACATGATATTTCTCATACGATGCCATGAGAAATGCATACAAGTATTTTCTAACCAAATGTCGTGGTTTGAGCCTGGTCAGCAACGAACCACTGCAGCTGGTCACCCTCCCTACCCCCTCCCCACCTGGGAACGGGGGAGGGAATTAGAGGGGTGAAGGGAGACCCGCAGGCTGAGATAGGAACAGTTTAATAATGGCAATAAAACGAGAACAGTGATGATGATAGAAAAAAAAAAAAAGAAATATATAAACAGGCAATGCACAATGTAATTGCTCACCACCTGCTAACCAATATCCAGCCCGTTCCCGGCCAGCGACCCCGAGATACCAAGATCCCGCAATCTTAATCCTGGAAGCGAGAGAGCTCCTTCCCAACCACCCCTCCTCTATATAGTGAGCATGACGTGCCATGATATGGAATATTTCACTGGCCAGTTTGGTTCAGGTGCTCTGTCCGTGCTCCCTCCCTGCTCCCTGTGCCCTTGCGCACGGGCAGGACATGGAGAGTTGGTCCTGCCGACTCTCGGTCTTGAAGTCTCGGTCGCAGCTGAAAACATCAGTGTGCTATCAGCATTCTTCTCATACCAAACCCAAAGCTAAATCCAAAACACAGCACTCATCTAGTCCCTGAAAAGGAATTTTAACTCTATTTCAGCCCAAACCAGGACACCAAATCACAAGGGACAAGGTTTTGTGATGGCGGCTAAGTGGACAGTTGGTGCTGCTAGAGAGCTTCATGATTTCATAGTCACTGCAGCTAAAACATTTTCAGCCGCATTGATAATCAATTGTTCATGACCATTGTGTGAACACACCAGCAGATTGCCCAAATACCTGTTCAACCTAGTTGAAAACATTGTGTGGTATTTTTCCATCCAAAGTCTGCATGAGCTTGGTCTCGGTAGTGCCATGCTTGACAGAGCTGGAAGAGGACATTCTCTTCTAAATCACAGAACATGCACAAAAGACGACAAGCCATGGTGCCCTAGACTGTATTCAAATTTTCAATAAAACATGATTTAATGGCCAGAGCTACTTTCAAGTTACTGCAGAAAGTATAATGAATGTTACATTTGCCCACATCGATACCTCAGAATCAGCATTTAAACTGCTAAAATTACTTAGAATACCTAGTGGGAAAAACACTGTAACATAAAACTAAATTCTCAACTACCTGAAATGTAGAATGAAAAACCTGGGAGAAAAGGCAATAAGAATGTGTTTTGAATCTACTAATGATGAATGCTCAAATGTTTTTCCAGACAGTACATAAAAGTGATTAAAAAAAGTTAATAGCTGAAGTTCTGTGGTTTATTCTTCATTATATTGACTGAATAATGTATGAGACAAAGACCCTGCTCTACCAAATATGAGGAAACTAAGTCCATTCCTAACTCCAGTGATCACTCTTTGAAACCACTGTGACGTTAGGTGCAAAGCATCTTCACAAATTTGGGCTTCAAACTTTTTGTTGTTTGTGAGTCATGAGCTGAATTTGGCAAGGGGTGCACAGAATAAGGTCTTCTACAGGTACATTGGCCAGAAAAGAAAGATTAAAGAAATTGATAAATGAGACGGAACTGATGACAACAAGCATGGAGAAGGTTGAGGAACTCAAAATTTTTTTTTGCCGCAGTTTTCAATGTTAATCTCTCTTCCTACATCTTTCAAGTCCCTGAACCTCAAAGATGGGACAGGGGGCAATGAAGTCCCTCCCATTGTAGAAGAACAGGCTCAAGACCACCTGATGAACCTTGACATACATAAGTCCATGTGACCCGATGAGATGCATCCCAGAGTCCTGAATCAGTTGATGTAGTTGCCAAGCCACTCTCAACCGCATTTGAAAAGCCATGGCAGTCAGACAAAGTCCCCAGTGACTGACAAAAGGGAAACATTATGCCCATTTTTAAAAAGGAAGACCCTGGGAACTACCCACTAGTCAGGCCTACCTTAGTGCCTGGTAAGATCATGGAACAGATCCTCCTAGAAGACATGTTGAAATATGTGGAAAACAAGGAGTTTATTAGAGACAGCCAACATGGTTTCACCAAAGACAAATCATGCCTGACTAATCTAGTGGCCTTCTACTGTGGAGTGACTGCATCAGTGGACAAGTGAAGAGCTACAGATGCCATCCTTGTAGACTTCTGTAAGGCCTTTGGTATGGTCTTATAAGGGATCTTATAAGAGAGAGAGAGACTGTGACAGGCCCAGGGGCAATGATTTTAAACTGAAAGAGGGTAGATTTAGATTGGATATTAGGAGGAAATTTTTTACAATGAGGGTTGTGAGACACTGGCACAGGTTGCCCAGAGAAGCTGTGGCTGCCCCCTCCCTGGAAGGGTTCAAGGCCAGGCTGGATGATGATTTAAACGACCTGATGTAGTGATAGATGTTCCTGCCCATGGCAGGGGTGGGAGGACCCGAGGACCTTTAAAGGTCCTTTCTAACCCAAACCACTCTATGATTCTACCTATAGGTAAAAGGGTACAAAGGGCACAGAGACCTCCAGAGAAGAATAAAAAGGCAATATATTATGACAATACCATAGGCTAGAACTCTGATCCTATTTCAGCCAATCTATGACTGTTACCATTACCCAATGATCTCCTTATCTTATCTATATTATACTTTTCATTTGCCTGACTAGGTAATTCTGATCCCCACTCTCCTGGGCAGAATTGCCTAAAAATAAAGCTAGTATCATTCTATTTTTACGCAAACATGTGTGATATCTTTAAATGTACTTTCTAGCCTCAAACTCAGTTACAACAAGGTTTCCTCACTTTTTTGCTGGACATCACTGCCTGCAGTGGCAGCAACGAGCACCACCAGAGATGGCAGCAGCCACTGTTCTGGGCTCCATGATGTGCTACGTGTCATTTTCAAGTGGCCAGAGTGCTGCTAGTTCTACACATAACCATTATTTGTATTACATTATCTGACAATATTGTATCTCTAAGGCTACAACATGCACAGATTGATGTGTGCTTAAATTAGGAGATGGGAACATACAGCAGCTGAATAAGTCTCTCAGGAGATGCCATGGATTTTAATGGATACCCAGAAGTTTCTCATGCAGGCAGTGGTAGCTAACTCTCAGGCTAGTATGACACAGTTAAAAGAGTGGGGAATGAAAGAAGCGTTTGCAGAATCTTCTGAAACCAATTATATTTGGCAAAACTAGCTCTCCATCTATTCAATGGACTTATGTACCTAAGAGAGACAATATTCCTGATCATAAGAGCTACCAACCAAAATAATTCTGTAGCCAGGAGTCACAACTTACACACTGCAGAAGTACATAGAAAGATCAGCAGGCTGGGGACATCAATCACATGAGAGATATTTAAGATTCCTCTGGGGTTAAATACTTCAGGTCCAGGTGTCTTGGGGATCTTGTGATATGCCAATGTTATCCTATAGGATTAGCCAGAGAAAACAATTAAAATCTTAAAAGCCTTCATAGCTTGGAGGCACTGAATGACTTGTGTTCATCACCCTAGGGAGTCTCTGGAAGAGCAGGTGACTGAACTTAGACCCTGTCAATGACAGGCATGTGGCCAAATCAACAGATCAGTTTTGCTACCTTAAGTCACCTGTTTAAATTTCTGATGTTTAGAAAAGTTCAGGTTTTAATGTGCTGTCCAGGACACAGTGACATTGTGAACCCGTGGGAAAGCTGTAAACTTGCACAGAACTTTCAGTTTCATAAACCTAAACCAGACATGTGTATGTAATGCGCTGTAGAAAAATGCATTATGGTTTTAGCTTGAAAACAAAAATGTAACTGTTTTAGATTGAAAAAAAACCAACAATTTTAGATAGAAGAAACCATTTTAGATAGAATAAGCCAATAAAACTTGACTATTTTCCCCTTCTATGCCACACACACTGAATGAACTGGGTAAAGCATTGCATGTTACAGTTGAGATCTTTAATAAGTCACTTGAAAAATTTTATACAAAAAATATATATACATTTAAATTATATACACGGGTTTTTTTTATATTTCCAAACTAGAAACTGAGAATACTGCTACAGCAGAGGACAGAAAAGATCACTAACTTTAAGATGGATTTGACACTACCCACAAAGACTCAAGCTGGCTGTATTCTCCCTTTGCTCCTAATAGCTGTTACATTCTACTGTGATCTGGATCGTAAGGCAAGTGAAACAAAATCCGTAGGTTTGTTTTGTACTTAGGGCCAGGGAGCCATGATTGTAACATCTGGATGCTACCTCTGAACAAATAGCTTGTTGAATCTGATTACACTAGAATTGAATATTGCCTACGCTGAATCACATATTGTACTTGCATTTTTTGGTCTTAGGTCCCCCTGTGCTCAAGCATCAGTAGCCTGATCCAATCAGTTCAAAACTCAGCTTACAATTACCTCATTTTATCTTGATTTTTTTCCTGACACAGTGCACTGCCATCTTCCCTAACATGCAGCAACACAACTAATGGAGAAATTTCTCAATCTGGTCCTTTTTGTAGCCACAGGCTTTGGTCAGCTGCTGGGTTATCAAATAAAGTGTTTCAGCTAAAGTTTTCTGCTGTTTTCTTCTTACAAAATTAAAAATAAATTGCAAATGCATATGCATAACTCTTTTACTTTGGATACTAAATCTTGAGTCATTTTTATCTCTGGTCAACACACACGTGTCAATATAGTTTTTGTTGACCAACTATAGTGAATATAGTTTTAATTATCTGGTGAGAATTTCAGCCACGAATTCTGACAGATCCAGCTTTGTTCTCTTCTGAACAAGTAACAGCCACAGAATGCGTGTATTGACATCACGTTGCACAAAATCAGGGTGTTTTAAATGGATTTAAAATGGAAAGACTGAGCCCATTTGCTAGGACAAATGGTACTGAGAGAATTCCTTAGATTCACTTGGTAGGTGGGCTTCCTGGACGTATTTTTAAGGAATTCTATGAGAAGACTGTCATGTCATATTGTTCTTTCTAAGTGGCTATTTCACAACAACCAAGAGTTTACTTTTGAAATTGGACTGCATAATTGAGGTTATTTTCTTCTATTACTCCTCCTATTACTTTCTAATTACCTTGCTTTATTTCCCCTTTTTCCTTTGGTTTGTCAAACCCATGAGCACCATCTATAATGACTATGTTGCTTTCACTAATAAAACATTCCACTGAACTCAGGTTCATCAGCTTTATTGCTCCAAAGTTGATAGTCAGTTTAGATCAGTTCAATGTAAGTGGCATAAGCAGAGTGATGGCTTTATCCAACTGCATGTCAGGTTTTCTCTTCTGTCACTAAAGTGCAGAAATAAACCATGTGCATATAATGAATGCTTCATCGGCTGTGATCTGTTTCTTGTTGTGCTGTTTCTAACAATATATTTTTTTTAATTTAGGCTGAATAGAGAAGTAAACAAAGTCACAGTTTACCATGTTTGCAAGAACGCTATTAATATCCAAGCTAATATTTACACTACTAACACAATCCACGTAATAAAGTTTCTACTAACATTATAAACACAAAAAAGGGACCCAGTGTAAATATTTAAACCACAGAGATCCATATCCAGCCTCAGATAGGGTATATGGAGTTGGCAGCTGCAGACAGTATCTCCAGTCTTTTAGCCAGCTTCTGACACAAGCAAGACATGACCTAGCTCTAATGGAGAAGTCATACAGCCCATTTTTCCATCATCTGATGTCTCCGTTACTATGAGCTGTTTGAAAGGCTCACAGCATTTTCAGAATTTCAGCCTGTATATCCAAGACTCTTAGACACAAACATCTTACAAATATTTCTAATACATTCCTATTTTTCAGTAGCTCTCAGTTATATTTTCATTTTTCACGGCAAGATATTTTTGGTTGGAGTGACTGATTATCTTGGTGTAATTTTAACAGTACTTTTTAGGGAAACAATTATTTTTCAAATGGCTTATGACTCTCAGTAAACAGAATGAGTCATATTAACGGATGTGGTATTACCTGTTACCAGATGTAAGCACACTGCTATCTTCTGACTTCCTATGCAACCTAATTGATTGGCATATGGCTGTCATCCTATTCGTTGCTCTATTTAAGTAATGCAATCACTATGGCAACTCCAAACACACATTTGGAAGTTTAATGCAGTAGGCAACGCTGACAAATGTTGTAAAAGGGTAAATCATTTCAGAGGGTCTACAAGAGTTACGAGCCACATTTTAATGGAGTATTTTCTGCTGTGGGGATCTTTGAAATGTCCTAGGAGGACATAAAGTAAATTGGCTTCTGTCATGGATGCCAAAATACCTCAAAAGGTCACTACAGATGTACTATTTATATATATAAAAAAAATGATATGTGCATACAAATCAGCTCGTTTGTTGCCAAAGAGCAAGAGACAGTATAGAAGCAGTAATGGCCAAGAATTCTCTTTTCCTTCCCCCTTGCCTGCCTCCTTCTCCCTTGGCCTGCCAGCCCTTCTTCCCCCTCTTTCTTCCCTCCCCTTCTGCTCTGACATAATGTTTTGGCTATTTTTATTTCTCAATGTAGAAATATCTGGAATTAAACATACAAATTCAGGTTCTCTATGAAGTTGTGAAAGACAGAAACTTAACTCCCTGCTAGTTTTGTGTAATTCACATATTATTCCATGGAGTTTCTGATAAAATGAAAAAGGTTATTCATAGTTATTTCAGTAAACTATTTTATCTAAAAATCCAGTGTCGTTTCAGTGACAATGACTACTAAGATGCACTATAACAGGGCCTATTAGTTTTTTCCGTCAACTAAACAGTGACTGTTGGCAAAATCTGCAGAGTTTTAATAAATATCTATTAAATGATTACTTAATGTTAATACATGCTTTTTTCATTATAAGCATACCCATAAAATCTACAGGATTTGATAATAGCAAATATAATGGCAAATAATATTGAAAACAGCACCTCCTTCTTCGACTTAAGATAAAGTACAACTGAAGCTTTTCTGCAGTTCTGTTTCCGCATCATACTTCATCCAGATTAATGCATACATATATTTTGACATATAAGTTTCTGTATGTTCTTACATCAAACTGAACACATTTGTAAAGAAGACCAGATAAAATATGTTCATTGCTATTTTTAATTCCTGAGTATAAATACAGAATCTGTTTGACACTCAACATAGTATACTTAGGGAAAGCATACGAGCTTGTTAGCCTTAAGAGGAAAATAAGTTCATAATAGCTTATACTTGTTTAGCACTGAATATAGGATATTAGAAAAAATCGACTATTTGTCAAGTACTAAGACATTACAGAATTAAGGAATGAGTCCTAGTTGTTTTATCTATTTAGTCTTGAAATCAAAGGAACACATTTTCCATTGAAGGCATCCCATTATGCCTTTCTGGGTTGGTGAAACTGCAAAGACACAGCAGATGTAGCTTTTACGTACTCAGTATTTGAGAATCCTGTGCAAGGAAAGGAGTATCTTGATGCTATCCCTCTTTCCCAGGGCAGTTGCGAAGCTTGCTAATGTTCTAGGTGCTGAACCAGTAAGTCAAAGACTGGTCCAGTCGGTGTATTACTGGAACACTTGTGAAGCTTTTCTAATATATGCCAGAAGTCACAGTTGAGAAGAAATTAAGGATTTTGAATTTGTTTAAAAGACATCTTCTGGTTTGGCAATAATAGATGTGGGTGATTCACAACAATTTGTATCAAAGTAGTTCTGTCAAAGTGTTAAAATTCTTTAAATTACATACTAATGCCTTAAATATACTGAATAACATACTTCCCATTGTCATTCCATTGAAGTCAGTTGTATCCATATTTATCAGAATTTTCACTAAGTAAAAATATCTATCCATGAAGCAAGGGTGTAATGCATTGTTTGGAATGTGACATTACTTTTTAAAATTTTAATTAAATGAAGTGATAAAGACATAATATATGAAAAAAAAAAATCTCTTTTCCTGAAAGCCTTTCATGGAGAAGATAGCACTGCGCAAACACTAAGCTTGGACTTAATACAGGTTTTATCTTTAGATATATATTCTACATTATTTTAGCAATATTAATCTTGCTTCTTGCTTTGAAATCTAGTGCAGTATTTCTGTTCCAGAGGACAGAAATTAAGTCATTAGGTAGAGAAAATGCTGAAGTAAAATCAACAAATTATCCAGGCTATATTCAACTGAATGTATTTGGTCAATATTTCTAAAATCTTCTAACTGTGAACCTGCCAAATGGTTTCACCTTTTACAGTGCTGAGTACCTGGTGTGTTTTGACATTATATATAAACTATGCATATGTTTTCTCATCTTGAGTTTATAATGAATCTCATTCAAGCACAACTTGCCTTCAAGGAAAAAAAAACTTGAATAGTATTTTACTAGTTTCTCAACTACTCACCACTCTCCTTTCCTCATAGTACCACCATATGAAGATACCCGCTAAAAGCCCCTTTTCCTATTTCTCTATTTATCCCTTTTTATATTTTTTTTTTTTAATTAATCTCAGCTCTGGACTCACTAGATGTGATATCTAAAAATCTTTATTTTGACTTTATCACTGCTAGTCCTTCATACTTTCTCCATTCCATGAAGGATGTTTTCACTAAAGTATCATTGCATTTATCTTTTCCTTTTTTTTTTTTTTTTAACTTCTTTGCTGCTTTTGATTCTGTAATACCATCTAATCTTTTTCTCTGTTAAAGTGTACTTTGCAGTCCTTTTCTGCTTTTCTCTGTATATATTATCACCAGTTGCCACAAGACTTATGGAATGCTGCCAGTTCCTCCCCAGACTCTCTGATTTGTATCACTCCTGCAACAGAATAGTAAACTTTTCACATGTAGTATTCCTAATCCTTTAATGTCAGTCTTAAAAAATGAATCATTAAAATGGATAAATGATTAGAGATTCCTGTGTTTTCAGCACAAAACCAAAACATAGCACCATACTAGCTTCTGTGAAAAAAATTAACTCTACCCCAGCCAAAACCAGCACAGTCCTTATGCTTGATTTGTAAATCCCTACCCCCAGAGGGATACGAGAAAAAAAATGCAATTGATCCATCAGGAAAAGACAGTGGGAGATGTCTTTGGAACACTGTTAGTCTACGTTTGAGTAGTCAAAAGCATGACTTAACTCTCAGGGCAACAGAAAGGGTTACAGTGAGTTCATTAGTCCCATTAAATGTTCTGAAATTAAGTCCTAATGTACACCTTGAATTCTTGAAAGTGCTGTTACTTGTGTTGCTGCCGGTTTTAATATTTACAGAGGAAAAAACCTACAAATTACTATTTGGGAACAGAAAGAACAAACAGGAACTAGTCCCAAGATGCCGTTAGGATTTTGGGGAAGAAGATGAAAGAATGGTTTGGTTTGCAGAGTCTGACAAAATTAAGGCTACAAAGGGCTACCATTGCCCTTTTGAAAGTAAATCAGAAGGATAGATACCATGGTGAGAAAAAAACAGCTTAAAGAAGAAGACAGTGTTAACCAAGAGAAAGTGGTCATCCCCAGATCATGAATAAATTTAGTTTGGAAATTACAGAAACATTCCTAACTATGAAAGCAGTAAGGTGTTGAAGAAGCCTTTCAGCAGGAGCGATAGAGGCAAGAAACGTAACTCTCTTTAAGGTAGACTTTGTCATGAATGACATGGTGTGACCACGTGGGTTACCAGATGACCGAATTTGGTGATTTCAGAAATCCCTTTTTAAAAATAATTCATTTTGAAGTTTCCCCATAAAAAATGTCATGGTGATTTTAACTTTTGATTTTGAGGAGATTAGGTTTTCTGACTGAGAACTTCTCTTCAACATCTACAAAATCCCAACCACATCCATACTCATGAACCAGGGCACTGTATCGTCCAGATACCTGCTGTAACAAGAATCTGTGAACACAACACATTTCATTGTTCAAGCACCGTATGGTGTCCCTGGAAAATAACCCAAAGTACACCACTAAGTCCACAAAGTATCAAGACCACTCTTTCACTCTTTTTTTACGTTCCATATGTTTTAAAGATAATCATGTTATGCTGTAAAGTTTCAACTGTCATTTAGACTATTTCTGTGTGTGCACCTATTTTGTATTTATTGAGACAGAGATTCCATATCCTGTGTGTGCCTGTACTTTGTATTTACTGAGATAGAGACTCCAGATCCAAAGAGGCAGATAAATAGAATTATGTAGTGATGGTAGACAAATTTTGTAGGGAGGAATATCTAAGTTGCTTGATTCTTGAGAGGCTAGAAAGTTGTTCTTCATCTGGCTCCTTGAGTGGCTGAGCTACCCTGGTCACAAAGAGCTAGCATGGCTGAGTTACAATGCTTGCTGGGTTTTGGCAGGCTGGGGAAAAATGAACTACAGAATCAGCAGCTCAAACCTTGTCAAATGCCAAATTAGGAGATTTTAACTAAATTTCTTTACCTAAA
Organism: Tyto alba; assembly: GCF_018691265.1. Classification (NCBI taxonomy): domain Eukaryota; kingdom Metazoa; phylum Chordata; class Aves; order Strigiformes; family Tytonidae; genus Tyto; species Tyto alba. The sequence continues at coordinate 35,409,126 of NW_024881330.1, forward strand.
AATAAATGTAGATAAAACTTTACCCAAATTAGAGTAAGTATTTTATTCTAAATATCTTGCTGTTGTCCCGATTCTATGTAATCAAAAGGACAGAAGCTTAAAAATGTGCCTCTTTGAATCACAAATTGAATCCCTTGTTTGGAAATCAGGAAGGCTCATAGATTCTAAAGCAAGAAGATGAAATCACACAGAACTTAAATTTGTGATGCTGCTTGGAGTATGAGCTACTTTCCCCAGATTTCACAGTTATGTGTTTCAGAATATGTGGTAAGACATTTTGATTGATGCGTGCTAGCTAGCACAGGGAAACATTGCTCTGTATCAAAATGCTGGCCACAGTACCTGTTGCAGCATCGGAGAACCGTGGAGTCTGACTTTCAGTCTAATGCAGATGGGGCCAAAGAGCCATTTGAGAATTAGTTCAAATGAACCGAGCAATTTTGTGGCACTTTGAAAATAAAGTGCAGAAAACAAAGTATGATTTATATTTCAAAAGGAAAGCACATGCAACTCTTACGCTGCCCCATATTGCATTAGGTATTGATCACAGTTCGCTACTTTTTATATGGCAATTCTAATTTTTGAAACATTTATTAGTAAAGTGAATCTTCATAAGTAGACAGTATTCCTCTTCAGTGATGTTTAGATATTCCATTAAAAGCAATTAGTTCACTGCAAATAGGTAAACAAGTACCCTCCAGTGACTACCCAGCAAAACTGAAACTCCTCTGATACTGCATTAGAAAATAACTGGTACGGATGGTACATTTGCAGCCAGAAATGAAAATGGATGGGGTTGGATCAGATGTATTAAAAAAAGAAAGCTTCAAGGATCAGTTGATGAGCATGGATGCTCCTCCCACGCTGAGCAATGCATACCTACTGCTTTTAAATAAGTGTCTGTCTACCAGATGACACAACTGGTGGCTTCACACGTCACAAGAATTTACTGATATAAGCATCACATAAGGATTCAAACACTCGTACCTTTGTGTTCTTTATATATGTGTTGCTTCTGAGAGAAACCACCTGCAAACTCCTTGAATGGTAAGCGTAATACAGTTTTCCTATAGCTGAGATTCTGTTGCTCAAATTTTTGTTGGGCCTGCTTTTCTTAGGCTTTTAAGGAGCTTTCTGTGTTAAAAATACAGTATTTGGAATTAGTATTTAAATGTAAATTTGGCATAGTTTCAGCTAATTGAAGAATTGTATGATACATATAATAGTGAATTTTAATAAAATTTACTTTTTCCAAGCAGGACATTGCAAGTAATATACAAATAATATGACATTCTTTCATGTTCAGTATGACTTTACATTTCTTTTTATTGAAAAACTTTTGCACAATCTAGTTTTTCTTTTGGCCACAAGTCTTTGTTTATTTTCCCCAGCAGATCCATATGAAAAAACAGTCTAAGTGTTACACCTACCTTACTGGTAGATGTTAATGCTATTTCTAAGTAATATTTGTAAAAATTAAATATTATTTTGCTTAGACTAAAATAGACTATTATTGCTGAGGGTCTGGTCACAGTTTCATATCTATTAAATATGAAATAGAAAATACATTTCAAACAAATATCCATATCTTTTCCACCTAATAAACACAGAGGACTTAATCTTAGTCAGTGACACACAATGTCTGAATGACTGATATGAATACCATCCTTCAGTCAGGACAGGAATGTCCAGCACTTGGGGAAATCAAGCCAAGAGTCAGCAAGTCTCAAACACTAGCTAAAATATGCAATACTCTACTTAAAGTAATTTCATTGAGATATTTTGGCCTTTTTCTTCTTTCCTGAATTGTATTTGTTTAAACTGACTAATTTAAAAAGAAACTATGTATTTCCATATTTTACAAATTCAGGTATGTACGCATCACTTTCACTCAATTATATATGTAACTGTTTTCAAGATAATGCTTTGTTTTGTTTTTTAAAAAAATATGTATATAGTTTAGTTGCACTATATAACATACATTTTAATAATTCTGGTTTTTAACATGTTTTTCTCCTAATCTGATAGAAATATAGTTTAATATGCCAAAAGTTCTGTTTCACCCTTTCCATGCAATGGCATGGGCAATTTATTGAGAAGAAGTATAAATTATATAAACATCTTGCAAAATAAACTATTGATATTTGAAAGAAGTGAAAACCTGAGGTGTAATGTCACATAGATAACAGAAACTGCATTCTATTTTGAAAAATATGTATTTTGTGGCAGTTATACCAGTCTGTGATGATCCAAAGAAAACATATATTGAAGATTTCCAGTGTTGGCTGCTTCTGCAATATAGATTCAATTCTTTATCCCCACTTACTTATCCAGGAAGTTCAGGTTAACCACTGGAAAGGTAGAGGCCATGTCTCTCAGATATTAGAAATGATAGAAGTGCTTTCAGGAAATGCTTGCACATAAGAGAGTTAGAGAATTAAGTGAATCCTCTTAGTTCAAAAAAAGAAAGTATAGTCAGCAAAAGCCAAGGGAAAGACAGACTTGGCTGGATAATATGTACAGAAAGAAAATCATGTCAGGGAAATAGAAGAAAGAGGATTAAGCAGCCTTGAAATATAAACAGAGAAGCCAGGGAGAAGAACAGGCAAGAGAGGAGATAGTAGGAAAGATATAGACATGGTCATAAAAATAAGTTTGAAATGCCAAATGAAGACAGTTGGAAATAATGTGCACTATTGTTTTACTAATGCTTCTTCTCAATGCTTGAGGTAGCACCCTTCATTTTCTCTGCTTGCAAACTGATGACAGGAGAAACATCCATGAGATTTTCCATCAGTGGTTCCCCAGAACAGCCATGAGTATGACAAAGTTTGAGCATTTTGGTTTAGTGGTGAGATGCATACTGCACTCTCTGAGGAAAATAGTATCAGTATGTCCCTCATGAAAATTCTGACATGCATTTTTTCACAATCTTACCTGGGTTTATGATCCTAAAATGTAGCTCATTTCTTTCTGTTTATTTGGGTTCCCTGTCCTGCTCCCCTCCAAGTTGAGACTTTTCTATTTAATTCTAATTTCAAGCGCTTTCTGGCACAAATCATCTTTGATCTAGTAGTTATTTTCTACAAACATGAGTAAGTATGGGTAGACTAACACTCACCTAGTAATCTGTAATATATTTCCATCACTATTCCAATTCCTTAATGATGAAATTTATTTTGGAAAGCATCTTTATATTTTAAAAAGTATATCAGGTATCTTACATGATAGGGAAACTCCAAGACAGTGAGCTTAAAATTTACTCTGTATTTTCATTAGGAAATAAAGAATGAGTGGAAACATTCAACAGAATTGGAAATAAAGCAGTTAATATAGTTGTAATAACGAATTATTCCTACTCATTTTGCCTTTCTGTTACTGAATATAGTAAGCTAAATTATATTCCTAAAGAGTGTTATGAATTACTAGGACACATTCTTACAAGTTTTCCTTCATATAGTCATTTTTAAGAACTTCCATCTTTAAAGATATTTATCAATAACAGGTCAATATCAATAACCACCAGTGAGACTAGACTATACCTCTGAAAGAACAAAAGTCATTAAAGGCTCTTTCCAGCTTTTCAAAGGAGAGAGAGTAGGAATTGTGTGATTAAGACACCTTTATAGAGGACAGATTTTGCTGGATAGGATGTTCAGAAGGGACAAGGGGTTTTAGCAGGCAAACTAATGAACGAAATGCACTGTTGCAATGAGCGTGCTGTTCCCTGACAGGTATGGCAGCATATATACTGTGTAGGAGAAATCTATGGATGCATGTTAGAACAGAAATGGCTATATAAAATATACAGCTGATGAGAAAAGACCAAGTAGCACTAAGATATAATGCTTTCTGAGTGTATTATAGGTCAGCAAGAAAGTTCCCAAATTAGATTGCAGGTAGGATTTAGGCTTCTGAAATCTAGGAGTGTCTTGCCTAAAAAAAACCCTTGCCTAACCCTTACATGTACGAATATCCTGAGGCACCTCTATCTTCAATGTGGTGTAGTTGAAGATGTCCCTGCTCATGGCATGGATTAGATGACCTTTACAGGTCCCTTCCAACCCAAACTATTCTATGATTCTATGTATTTCATTACTAAAGTTTCTCCAGTTTTTTAGAGTAGGTACAGTTATTTTCACAATATCCAGAACTGAAATAAACTTGACCATAATAAGCAGCGTAATGGAGATATATATATCACATCTCAGACTAATTAGACTTTATGGGCCAGAAAGTTTCTTAAGCCTGATAATTCAGCTTTTCCTAAATTCCATAGTTAGGGTAAGCCACTGTTTTGCCAATTGATGGGGTTAACACAAAGGACACAGACACCAAGCTAAAGAAATAGGCTTATTTTACTTTAGTTTAAAGCAGCAGAAAGAATAAGCAAGATCATGCACCTAGTCATTACTACATAAAGCTGGCTATAGTGATTAAGAAAGATCCATCACCAATTGCCCTCATACTTTACCATCACCCTGACCCGTGCATCAGCTGGGGAGCCCCGTCCCAGCGAAGGGTCGGAGAGCCTTTCCCGGCAGCTGGGAAGTCCCACGCAGGGCGTCCGCTCGTAGGTGAGGTCTGCGTCTGTGCTGTGAGAGGGGCCGGCTTTTGTACAGGTTAACAAACAAATCTATACAAAATGCATGGGAAATATCTGGTAGATTGACATGTCTCACTCAGGCATGTCCAGATCTGGCCAGGATCCGGGAACATCTGAGGAGTTTCTGTTTTTCTTTACATTTGGGGTTCATAGTTACTTCCTGTTGTTTACTTATAGTTTTCAGAGATTGTTCCCAGGGTTGCATTTCACGCTGGTAAGATGCTGGTTGCTTCACGCTGCTGCTAAGATACTGGTTGCTGGTCGGGGAATTCACTCAGAAGTCAACTTTGGTTTGAGGCCTATTGTTTGGGCCTTTTTTGTTTCAGCCACAGATCGAGGTCGCTCTTTCACAGATGGTTGCTGGGTTAGGTCAGTGGTAGCTGAATGTAAAAACCACAGAAGCAGTCCTAGAGGCAGGACTAAGATCATTTTTTCAGTGTGGTAGGGAACCAGCCTTCAGCACTTTGACCCTTACAGTCTCTGGCTGTACACCAGCATAGCTTCAACGGGTGAGGAAGAGACCATCACTACCAGAAAGCAGGCTGCCACTTGGTGGCCATGATTGCTTTTATTAAGAAGTGGACAGAGTATGTTTTAAGCTCATTAGTTTGTGGGAAGCGTATGATGCCTGGTATGTGAGAGGCCCTCCACTTGTTTAAAAGACAGTTTGCAAGAGATGGCTTAGCTTCCAGCTTCACGGGAGGATTCCTGTCTGAAATGGGTACCCAAGTCACCCCTCACCTGTACACACTCCACTCTGAAGCAACCAGCTCTCACAGGGACAGGGATCGCATTCACTTTTGCTACCATACGCCTAAACCTTTTCTAGGTCCAGTTTATACACTTGGAAGCTTTTGTCTAGGAGTTAACTTGAAGCCAACAGTCACTGCAATTAATGCTGGACCGTACTGGACACCTTAGGAAGTATCTTTATCAAGAATGTTCTCATGGAGTGCCACCTCCCTTACTTATTACACCTGATATTAACCATAAGATCCAATTTGTATTTATTTTCACAGCATAGATTGTACTCTGTGGGCCTCTAAATTTCTTCTTGTCTAAAGCATTATGCGTAGGACTCAAAATCTGTAACTTATTTCATATCTTATTATCATTAAAAAAAAAAAAGATTCTGCAGTGTAGTAGAATGAATTATTGTCTTCTAAATACTCTTTGTTTTGAATGAGGCACATAATAAACCTGTCAATAATCTAAATCCTTCTGCTGAGCATAACATCATGTTCCTTACTACAGCAAAATGTCAAGAAGAAGAAAAGCAGTGCAAAATCCATTAGACATAAGTGTAAAATATGAGTTCAATTCACTTTGCTAGTTTAAAAAGACAGTAGAATTTTTCTCCATGGTAAGTACAAGAATGTTTCTGAAAGCTTGTAGGAGACAATGCATTCTTGTTCATTCACTCAGTATCTCCGATTAATTTCTGGATGACCGTAATCAATATCTGAAGTTAGCACCATTAATTAATTTGGCTTACTGAATTAAGCTGACAACACAAAATCCTAAAAGTCATTTTACACACCATAATTTGTATAACACTGTTGTCAATAAATAATTTCCAAAGGAAAAAAAACATACAGTATGTCCTTTTCATTACTAGTATTAGCTTGAATTTACAGTTCCTAGGCCTGCAAAATTAACAAAATTGCAGTGCTGTGTTACTAAGTCTACAGGACTGGAATGGCACACATTTACTGTATATACAATTTAATTATTAAACAATCATATTTTTAATGAAATGCTGCTCTGTGATTATCTTTAGTGAATTCTGCCTGTACTAATGGGTCCACTATTCTACCATTAGCAAGATCATGTTTGAAATAAAATGATATAAATGTATTTTAATCCACTCTTGGGAAAAAACAGCTGTAAGAAAGGTTATTCTTTCATTACTTACGTGAATTAGTTCCTTATGTCAAATCATTATGCAGAAATAAAAGCTATGGTCAGCCCACTTAAAATTCCATTTGATTCCTCCTGGGAATGGAAAACCTTTCTATTATTTTGCATGCTCTGACCATTCTTCTGAACATTTACCAGAAGGCTGAAAACTAACAGTAATTTTAAAAGAAGGGGGCACTATTATCAGATTCAAGAAAATAAGTAAAACTACAGTCGTTCAAGGTGTTCTATTGTTTCACAGTGACTGCAATTTAGGGGATTTTAAGAAAAAATGAATGATATGACAGATTTACAAATGCTTACCAATGTTACAATGATACTTTTGTTTTCAGGTAATGACTCTTGCAGAAAATAGCATTTATTTTCTTTGTACGATACCTAGACTGATATTTGTTGAATTTAATTTTCACGAAGAGGACTATGGGCAACAGAAAAGTAAAGGCCAGGTGGAATTCAAAGAGACCTCATCACGAGAGGTAAACAATCTCACCAACTGGGACTGTTCCTAATGGAAGTACCAGAAAAAGGGTTTAGAAATACAGAGGGCTTCTCCAATGACTTAATCCCAAAACACATAATTAGAATTTCTGCAGGCACTAATGGCTAGCTTTTTTGAGTGTAGTTTTCTAGCTGTAACATAATTGACCCTGTTTCTTTTGGTCACAATGAATGATGACATAACAATAAAAATGTACCTTAATGCACTCTTGTTGTCCATATGCAATACTATGCTATGGCAGAAGGTGGGCTGAGAAACTTTTCTTGTTCTACTTTTTAATGCTGCCTGACAATAAGATCAAGGCTCTACACCACAAGCACTTAAAACCACCCAGTCAGTCTTAGGACTACTCAGTCTGATGATCTTAAGACTACTTAGTTAAGGTTGTATAACTTAAGCAACTTACTATAAACCACTCTGGAGCTACAGCAAACACAGTGTTCGTGAAGAGAAGCCTGGCATTACACACACTAGCGAAACTCGTGAAGGAATCGGCAAGCATAGAGGTACAAAAGATGCCAGTGATAAGTGGATTTGGGAAAGTTCTTCAGCAATGTACCTCCTCATAGCCTCTTAACAAAACTAAACTGTCATAGGACAGACAGGCAGGATTTCCTGAATCTGGTAAACAGCTAAAAAATATGGAATATGAATACACTTTTGCAAAACAGGGAGCTTCCTTAGGACCCCTTAAAGTCAGTGTTAGGATCAATGGTGCAAAGATATTCTGGTGATCTAGAAGCCCCTACTGAATTTTTTACAATGACCAAAAATGCAGATGACTCTGGAAGATCCCACAAGATTTGGTGATACAGTAATGAAATGTGAGACTAAATTCAATGTTTATAAATGCTGAGTACACAGAGGAAACATAATCCTAACTACCCTGATATGAGTGGGTATAGCACAAGTGCTATTTATTTATACTATCACCACTCAGAAAAGGCACTGCGGTGGAGCAGCAAAAATTCTCAGGAAACTTAGCTCGGTGGCATTCATAAAAATAAAATACCTTTGTGAGTATTTAGGAGAGGAATGGATTAAAAATTGAACCAACAATTAGTGCTATTGCTTGAATATACCTTGACTTCAGCACGTAGGTCCTGACATTGCATTTCAAAAAGAACATGGAAAAGATGCAGAGTAGCAGGATGAGAATGTTCAGAGATGCAAAATAGCATCCCAAAGAGGGAAAACCATATGAAGCAAAGTCCCATCATCAAACAGAGAGCTGGAACAAGTTTGTGAAATTAGGAGAACTAACAGGGATTTTAAAAGTGAGGAACACTCTGTTTCTCAAAATAATAATAATAAATAAATAAATAAATAAATAAAAAACCAAAAACCTAGGGAGCACTAAGTGAATCTGGTGGAGGAAGACAGCATTTTTCACAAACACATCATGAAATTATGGCACTTAGTGCCACAGGATGTTGTGGCACAGACAGTAGAAAAAGCGTTCGGAAAGACCATGAGTGAAATAATGGAGAATTGCCGGTTGGCGGCTATCAACCAGGCTGGACTGGATGCAACACCCGGTTCTGGCAGTCCTTAAACTGCCGATTGCCATAAACCCTGAACACACGGGCAAAAAGTCCCGCCCTGTGCCTCCCACGGCTTTCCCTAAGCATCTGCCCCCGCTGCTACCTGACCTTTGGTAGGAGTGCTGTTAGCACGTTAAGTAAACTGTTAGTTCTCCGAGTTACAAATGTTTCTGTTAAAGACTCTGCAAGAATGACTCAGTTAAAGTCGCTTTAGTAATTAACCCTTTGAAAGACCTTACGCTGTTTCTCCCTATACACCCCGTATAGCTTTCCTACGCCGCTCCAAATTTGCTGGTAAAACAAACTGCACAAGAAAACTTTATGACTACAAAGTACATGCTGAGAAGTTAGTCGTCGAACACTCAGCTATTTTGAAGTTGCGAGGCGGGTGCAGGCAAGGCCCCTCGCCGCGGCCGCAGCACCGCCCGACGGCACCTACCCGGGCAGGACAGCTTCTCTCCTCACAGGCTGCACCCGCGGGCGATGCGAGGGGTCTGGCTGCGCTGCTCCTGTCTGGCACTGCACCTGTTTATTTTAATTTTTGCACATCGCGCTCTCCACGCTGTAGTTCTTGCCCGTATGGATGCGCGCATCCCTGTCACTGCCAATCAGGGAATGAAGGGGAGAAAAAAAAAAAAAAAAAAAAAAACACACAAAAACAAACAAACAAAAAACCAACCACCACACCCAAACTCCACGGGGATCGCTCGGCACTCTCCCGCCGTTAACTGCCAGCGGCGCCCCTGCCCGCCGCGGCTCCCCCGCCGGCTGCGGGGCCAGGCGCCGAGCGCCCACCCAGCGCTGGTTCAGGCGGTGGCCCCTGAGGGGTTGGGGTTTCGCGCCCCCAGGGACCGCCCGGGACCGGGCTTTCGGCGGGGGGGGAGCCGCCCGGCCGGGCGCCCGCCCCAGCGGGGAGCCGCTCACCCTCCCCAGGGCCGCGGCGGGAGAGCCCCCGCCCGCTTCCCCGCCTCCCGCCGCCGCTGCGGCGGGGTGGCCGGGCGCGGCCTCGGCCCCGGCCGTCACTCGGTCTCTCGCCTCGCAGGTCTGCGGAGCGGGCGCTGCTCGGAGCCCGGCGGGCGGGCGCCATGAAGCGCTCTCTGCTGAGGCTCTGCCGGTCGCGGGAGAAGGCGGCCGCCTCCAGCTCCTACCAGGGCGTCGTCTGCGAGGCGGATGCCGCCTCCGTCGCCTCGCAGGATGTCTTCAAGGTGCGTGCGGAGGGGGTGGCGGTGAGAGCGAGCGAGTGAGGGGGCAGCCGAGCTGCCTGAGGCACCGTGGGGCGAGATGGTGCCCAAGACCGGGGCTCTCGTGGGGGCGTTGGGGTGAGGAGGGGTGAAAGCGGGGGGTGAGGTGGGGCTCTGGAGGCAGCTGCGTGGGCTTGGCGTTGGTCACGTCCCGGAGACCCTTTCTTCCAAGAGTCCATTTCCCCTCGCTCGCCGGGGTGAGCAGTGAGGGTGGGAGACCGGCTGGGAGCTGCCCTGGCACGGGGCATGAAGGCACGCAAGGCTGTGGTGGTAAGACTCCCCCTTTTAGAGGGAGGGCCAGGGCTCGTGATGGGAAGGAGTAGACCATCTAGCAAGAATGTCCCAAAAGGAAAGTTTGGAACCACTGAAACTGTTACGAAGAGAAACGGAACCGGTGGCACAACTTACAAATACAAAATTGCTGCTAGGAAGGGTATAACCTCTTCCCTTTTTCACAGAGAGTAGGACAAAAGTGTTGTATTTATATTGCAGCTAGGGAGACTTAGACCAAACATTAGGGAAGCCTTTTTTAATTGTAGGAATAATTAAGCAAAGAAGAGGTTGCTTACAGGACAGATGACTTGGGTAACTTTGGAGATTTTTAAGAGCAAGCTAAACAAATTTGACAAAATATGTGGATGGGTTTGAAGACCTTGTGAGATCATTTCCAGACTTGTTTTCTGTGTGCCAGCTGTAGTCCTGAGCAACACCTCTTCAGCGGAACACGGCTTGTCGCTTTGGTGGGTGATCTGCTACTACAGAGATACTCAGATGAAGTGCAGAGGAGCTGCTGTTGTTTGAAGTAGCTTGCTTTGCTGTTTTAAACCAACTGGAATACTGAGAACAGCTGATCTCTTCCTTTCCTATTTTGTTAATGAAACACTGCAGTATTGGCTGAAAAGTCTTATTTTTGTTGATAGAAGTTACCATCGTGCCACATTTTGTCTTACATTGACAAAAAATTCCAATGTGAAGAGTGGCAAAATGTTGTCTACATTAATAGAAAGATTTGAAATTCATTGCAATTAAAATTATATTAGACTATTTAAATGAATAGAAGATATTGGGCACCATAGCAAGGTTTTCTTAAATAGCTTTTGATATGTATAAAACGTATAGATATTTATGTGTGTAATTGACCTCTTACTTTTATGACAGTTGAGTCATCTTAAATACCCTTTCCACAATGATACCACCTGCTTTCTATTAGCTTTTTCTAATTGCACTTTTGAAACAGGTGCTACCCCTGTATTTGGCCCCAGTCCTCTAAATCTTTAAACACATTTGTGACATTACTCACATGAGTAACCTCACTGAGGTCAACAGGACTGTTAAGCTGAAGGAAGTTAAACACGTGCTTAAGCATTTGAATAGGCTGCCCAGTAATGTGTATTTGCTTAATGAGAGGAAAAATTGTTGGGTCTTTGTGGCTCAGGATCCTGGAAAGCAAAGTTTTCCTTTTATTTTGAAGCTGTGAGGAAACAGTGATTTTTAGGGGATTTCATTTTTTTACCGTTTGCTTGCTTATACTTCTTTGAGAAAGTTTGCATTAATTTTGATACTTATTTTTCTTTTTTTTTTTTTCCCTCCCAATTTTGGTGAATTGTTTTTCTTCTTTATTCCCTCTTAAGTTTCTTAATAACTTCTTTTTAAATTCCTGCCCATTCTACTGCAATACTTTTGTCTATGACTTTTCTTCATATATAAGTATGTTTTTTTAAATACTCAAACAGAAATATTTGGAGAATGTCATAAAGAAAGAATCAGCAGGTTTTTTTGTAGTGGGCTTTGGTTGCAAAGCACATTACCAGGGAGGTGTCGAGATTTCAGTGGGCTGAACTCTTGGAAAGGGTTTTATTGTATTACGCTTTGCAAGATGCCAGGTTGTTTCAGACTGAGATAGTAGCCCATGGGATACTCCTAAGATAGTGCTGGAATTGAAGAATTTGTTGCTCTGACATCAGGACCATCACAGAAAGTCAGCAGCTGAACTTGAAAGCCCAGGACATAATACCAGTCTCTGTAGAAAGATATAGAAAAAGGAATTTATCAAGATCATTAATTTTTCTTCTCTGTTGGATTCATTTGATGTGGCCACAGCTGGAGAGATTATAGAACAGTAAGCAATGTATTTGCTTTTTTGCGGTTTTCCATGGTGGAGGGAGGATCTTGAGCTCACTACAGAAGACAAAATCATGTATTCAAGATAATTTCCATATTTGTTAATTTTGCACTATTTCTCACCTGGGTCTGATTTTTGCAATCAATTGAATCAATTTGAGTTTCACTGTTGACTCAGTCTGATCAGGATTTGTGTACATCTGTATGAAACATAACAGCTGGGAAAGAATTACTGAGTGGTAACATGCCCACAGTAACACATTATAGCATTGTTAACATCCTACCTCTTAGCAGAATGGGAAAACGAGAATATTTGTGTCCGAAACAGGTGATTTCAGATGGAAGTGCCTGCAGGCTGCGGAGCTTCATTAAGAAGAATCGTTCTGGGCTTACCAAAGTGGATGAACTAAATGCTACCCCACTGCATCATGCAGCTGAAGGAGGTCAAATAGAATTAATGCAGTTGATCATAGATGATTCTTCCTGTGAAGGTAACACACATTTTATTAACTATTATATTTAACAGAATGAAAAAGTTCAGTGATCGAAGTGTTTATTATCCAACTGAAGCAGAACTGGTTTGTGTTATCTACACTTACATGCATTTAAATATAGTTCAAACCGTCTGCCACAGTTTGCAGTGTCTCGGGCGTGGTTTGGGCCACTCTTGCTATATTAGGACTGCTTTCTCTCTAGTGCAGGTAGTCAATATATCTTACTTTGATTGGGACTCAGATTTACAGTCTTCAGACATGAAAAAGAAAACTGCAGTGAACTACAATAGGCCTGACTTTTTGTCTTCCTTATTTATGTTATGTGTCTTTTGTTACATTTATAATACTGGAAATGTAAAAGATAATTCATTTGTTTTCTTGTCATTCAAGTTGTCATCACAACTTATTTACTTAATAATGAAGAAGAATAAATATTTGATGAGATAGGCCATCTAAAGAAATACAGAGAAGTGGTAAGCAAGAGAACATGGGGCCTTGAATGATGGAAAAACACTGTCTGTAGAAGTGTTGTTTAGTAGTTATTAGGCATTGTGAACTACATAGGGCTCCACTGATAGACTGTGAGATACTGAGCAAACTTACAATGGCCCTGAAGAACCCTGTTTTTCACCTAATGATGGCCAATCTAATTTTATATTAGTCTGTCTGAAATATATTCTTTTGAGTATATGATTTTTGTCTTAAATTTTTGGAATAGTTGTTGAAGTTTATTTTCAGTTCTGAAGCTCAAAATATATGTGTAGAACAGACCAGTTTTATAACTGGTGTGAATTGATTTACTTCTGTATTCTTAAGTGAATCAGAAGAGATACGGTCTTTAATCTTATTACAATTTGTAAGCATTTATTTATTATCTCTTATTTTAGTTATTCACACTCAGTTGTTCTGTGCAGCTTCTAAAGCAGTAGCTGCAAAGTCAAATAAGATAGGAAAGAGAAGAGACAAACAGGGAAATCAAGTAACTCTTGAGGAGGAGAAAAAAGGTATGTAATAATAGGCAAGAAACAGGCAGGCATTTCATCCCTCCCATCTCTCTGACCAAAACCATGTATTCAGCACAATACTTAATCAATTTAACACAATGCACTGTGTGACATGCAATCTTTCCCTTTATCTGTTTGAAGAAATGCAGTGGCATAGTCCTAAACCTCCATTGAAGACTTTTTTTTTTTTTTTTTTCCACCACAGTCAAATGCAAAACATTTGATAGTTTTGCTTTGGCTTTGATTTTGTTTTGTTTTCTCTCTTTTGACCTAGTGTTAAATGTGATGGATTCTTCTGGAAATACCCCACTGCACTGGGCCACAAAGAAAAACCAGGTTGAAAGTGTTAGTTTGCTTCTCAGCAGAGGAGCCAATCCAAACATTCTCAACTCCAATATGATGGCCCCTTTGCATATGGCTGTGCAGTCCCTGCATAATGAAATTGTTAAGGTAAGTCTACAGTCCACAAAAATATATTGGCCTGGTAAGTAGCTCAGCAGCAGCTGCATGCAGAACACCAAGACCTTGTTTATATCTGCTGTATCTCCCTCCTCATGAGCTTTTAGTGAGCAGGATGTATAATATATGATGCTTATAGAAATGTTTGTGTCTTCTTAGTGCAGCAATTAAGAAGTAACTTACTGCTTTATATCAATACTGATATTTGTGCTATGATAGTAGTCGTTATGTTTCATGGAGAATTCTTGTAAATTTTCCAAACACAAGGAATTTTCTTTAAAAATACTCTTTTTACACTAAAGTTTCATGTAGGCATGTGTTATTTCAAATGTTTATGTTCTAATTTATTTTTTTTACAGTTGTATAGGGAGTCATAAAAGTATCAACATTTTCTTGAAACCAGTGTATTTTTTTTTATGAGAAGCAGATTAAAATTAGTCAGCAAACAGTTCTGAAAAGCAACATTTTAATAATTATTTGAATAATAGCAGAACTAAAGCTGCAATTAAAAATCACAAAAATATATTTTGAAGAAGTTACTAAGGTGTCCCATTTTGAACCTTGTAAAACAGCAACAGCATTGAGATTTTAAGCAGCATAATTTTTCATCATTTGTCCAGCTGCAGTGAGAATGTTTTCACTCCATATGTGGCATTTGGATAGAATTTTAGAATTTGTAAAGTTCTTGAATTTACTAGGTGAATACAACCTTAACACCACATCACTTACTTTTCCCTTTAAAGTTTTCTCTTTTTCTAGTCCATCCAAAGAAAAGAAAGAAAAACATATTCCTGTATTCAAGACTTAAAATCCTTTAGAGATTTTCAATGCTAAAATATTTTACTGTCCTCACATCTTTTACAAAATTTGTATTTATTATGAATTGAGAACAGTAAAATCTGAAATACAGTGACATTTTTAAAATGGGCTTTGTATCAGGTTCTGGATTTGGGTTATTTTACAGGTCTGCTCTTGACTAAAAATGTGCTCTCATTTTTTCCCCACTCTTGTTTGTTCAAGCTACTTCTCCTTTGGTTTCTGTTGTGAAATTGCCTGAATTTTTAAAGTGTGCCTGTTCCTCCAGTACAGAAAAATTCATTGGAATTACTGAAAGACAATTAAATAAATACGTAGATAGTGGAATAAATGTATGGTGCAGTCTGGTCATTATAATTTCTAGATCCTGTGCTTCTAAAAAAAAATATGGAAGCAGTCATAGAGGGAGGTGATGATAATGATAGCTCAGTGTTAGCTGCTAACAAAGGGACTGAAGCAGGAATTCAAAACTTTAAGGATCCCTGTTTTCATCAAGTCCCATCTCCCTTGATGTTATACAACTGTCCAGTAGATGCCTAATTGAGCAGGGTCTACAACATTGCCAGTTTCCAGGGAATGCAGAATATTAGAAGACAAACATTATAACAAACTTCAGTTGAAAATCCCCATCTGCAATTTGCTACAGAAAATATTTTCTTCCCGGTTTGGGGAAATTGTTAAATAAAACTTTAAGACGCTCTGCAGCTATGTGCAATGTTTATCCTAGTTACTCAGCTGTTTGCTGTAAAGAATTTTACTTGGCTTTGTTTGTTCTCCCCTGCATTTTTCACCTGCATGTTTTGACATTCTCCCGCATTTTGTCCCTCCTCTGCCTATGCATTGTAGGCTGCTGGCATGCAAAAAGAACCAAGTCACAAGAGTGCTATGGGTGATAAACAACAGAAGTAATGGAATAGGCCTTTGTTGTTGTATTTGGCTGATGACTGACTGAATGTTTTCTTAAACATTTAGATTCTGGTCCAGCATAGCAGTACGGATGTTAATTTGGAAGGTGAAGCAGGGAACACACCTATAATTGTGGCATGTTACAAGGATAATCCTGAAGCACTGACACTCCTGGTAGGTATAATTATTCATCATCTTTGGATGGGATTCTGTTTACCTTGATGCAGTGTTATTCTGTTCCTCTGTTCTGTCTTTGTTCAATGGAGGAATGTTAATCATGGATCTAATATTCAAATTCCTTTGCATAAGTTGCTAAGAAACTTTCATCTTTTAAGAGCATATATAGATGTATCTGAGTGGCAAACAGAAAAAAAACTAATTTTGAAGGTCATCAGAACACAAAATGAAGCACATGTATGTACAGATGTATGGATATCACATGCAAAAAATGTTTGTATATCAACTTCACAATGTATATACAACAGATTTTTCTGTATGCCATTAAGCTATATCCAGGCATTATTTTTCAGATTGAAAATGGAGGGAAAATATGTAAACCAAACAAAACGGGATGTATGCCTATCCATGCAGCTGCATTTTCAGGTGCAAAAACATGTATGGAAATTCTTTTAAAAAAAGGTAAATACATTGTTCCCGAGCAGCTCCTTGTAGTAGTGTTACCAATTTACTGCTTCAATTCTCAAAGAACTGTGCAAACAAGAATTTATAACTGATTGAATTCACAAGAAGTTAATGCAATTATTCCTTCGGGCAATTCATGCTAGTAACTTCTGTTGGATTGCAGCAGCACCTTAATTGCTTTCCTAAATGCGTGTCCATCCATTGTTTCATGATAGATATGAAAAGTTCATATTTTGAGGGGGGAGAATATTATTTCTCAGCTAATGTACTTGTTTTGAAAACCTTTGTATCTTCTATTATCTCATTCTCGCTTTAAAAAATTCCATTTATTTTCATCTATCAGGTGAAGAATTGGGTCACTCTGCTAAAACCCACATCAATTTTACCAATAATGGAAAATGCAGTCCACTTCATCTGGCAGTTCAAAGTGGGGACCTGGAAATGATTAAAATGTGCATTGAATTTGGAGCCCAAATTGATCTAAAACAGGTAAAACACAGAGTGGAGCAGAATACAATTTTGATAAAACCTAAGTATCTCTAAATCTTTGAGTAGTATGGAAAAAACGATGAGCAAATAATCATTGATCATTGTCTCTTCTGATGCAAAACCTAGGGAGCAGCAAATAAAAACACATCTTTAGTCCAAATGAGTCAGAATGTCATGTTTCTTTACATAATTTACATAGGATGCTGTGGCTATGAAAAATTTGCATGGGTTCAAAATGCATTTGAACAGATCCATAGAAGCAAAATTAGTCCACAGCTACTGAATACAGCAACATCCCCTTGGGCTCAGGAAGTCCTTGAGCTGTAAACAGATGGAGTCTGGGAGAAAACTCTGGAAAAGTATCACTGTGGTACAGCCTTCTTCACAAACTCTTTACTATGCAACTGCTGTCATTCCTTCCCAGAAATGTGATCTTCAATCTGACCCTTTCTCGTCATTCTTGTTTATCTTCAGCCTTGCCCTGACCTTTACCTTATCTTCTTTGTAAGCAAGCACAAATTTGCGATACTACTGCAGCTACTTGTGTAAGGGGCCTGTGCCTGGCTTCGTGATGAATAAACATTTCTGAAAATACCTGTCATTAATCAAATTGTTTGCAAGGCTGAAATCAACTCATAAGAGCAAAGATAAACATGGTTTAGCCTTCTTTTATTCATTCGATTCTTTGAACACACAGCTTTTTGAATGAGATGATTTATACTGCTGATTTTGTGATGGGTAAGCCTGTTTTGAGAATGCTTCTGGCATTGTGGAAAAAGTCCATTCCAATGCATTCACTGAAATGTTCCTCATTTCAGGAGGAGAAAATCAAAACCCTCAGGCATGTATCAAAGCTAGTTCATCCCACCTAGCTAAATTAAATCCTGTTCTGGCAAATATTCTTCTAATAATTTATTTATAGCATAATAATTTTATGACTGTCTATCTTACAATAGTTTAATAAAATACTAGACCAAGTTACTTTTGACCTGCAGAAAATTGTATTTAATAATGACCTCTAAGGAAGAGTCCACTTAAGGAAGTCAAAAACATCTTAAAATAATGCATTTTCTGTATTATATAGACACATTTGTTTGCTTATTCATTTGTACTGGTCTACTTACAGTTTTCTGTAATTTTCCTTTGCTTCATCTCTTGTGTTAAAGGATGCTCTGTGTTTATTAATTCAGCTACAAAACATTGCTAGGAGTGTAATTATATTTTAAGGACTTGGCATAGAATAATAAGAAGCTTGATAGTAGTACTTCAAAACTATCTCTCTAGTCTTCTCTGGTCTTTAAGATCTCTTTAGAGTTCCGCTACTTTAGGTAAAGACTAAAGATTCATTGCTTGCGTAGAAATTTTGGCGTTTAGGAATTCCGAATCCTGGGCTAGATCACTAGTGTGTTTAATAGGTTGGAGGTTAGGTTGTTGGGGCTTAAATATTTAAATGTTGTTTTATTTTCCTATTTACAGAATGAAAAATGCACAGCACTTCATTTTGCTGCCACTCAAGGAGCAACTGAGATTGTAAAGTTAATGATGTCATCCTATGCTGGTGAGGAATCCATTATTGATGCTGTAGATGGGAATAAGGAAACACTGCTTCACAGGTAGGAGGCTGCTGTTCCAGATTTCGCTATAAATTGTTAGCCATGATATTCTTAGTTATTCTCAGCATCCAATTATACTTTATAATTTGGAACACCCTTCCACATGGGTTAGAACTTCTCCATGGGATGGAGGATGGTTTTAGTACAATATGAAATAGTCGGTAATTTGGTCAGAATGTTAAAGGTTTTGGTGCTGATATCAAAACCAAGCAGTTCCAGTTACCTTGGAACCACATCAAGGAATGGTCACTAAGTTTACATTGAAAATTTACTCCAGTAAAATAGTAGATGAACAAGTTTGTGGAATTGTTAACAGCTTCTGAGGTTGTGGAACATATGCCCTCATCTAATCGGGTTATGTTCTCCGGAAAATTAATGAAAAATAATATAAACAGTTTAAAATATTTTTTTTTTTTCCCAAAAATTTATCTTATATCTGATCAGCTACAAGTAGATGTTGGTACACTTCCATATGACAACAAAGTTACGGATGGCATTTGTGTATGTAATAAACCTCTAGACATCTAGTCTTTCACAGTCCATTTGAAACCACAGCACTGGACTGTGGAGAAGTTTCCTCAGTCTTCTATAGCAGAAAGATGTTTAGTTAAATGTGCTGGCTACCAACTGTGGAAGATAGTATATTTCCCCATCTATACATTTTTGCAATAAATATATATCTTGCTACGTTTAAGTGTAATAATTTCACACTGTTATTCTACAAGGAGTTTTACAATACGAAATAATCAGTAGGAGGTCAGAGACAGTGGAGGTGATTGTTCTTTGTACATGGTATAAAGTGGGATGATTCAAAGATAACTGAAGAAGTTAAAAGGGGAGTGTGTTGTAAAGTTAAGTGTGGGTACACTTGGAAATGTTACTGCAATAGAACATGATTAAAGACAAAGTGATGACAGAATGCCAAAGAAAATTGTGCAGACACAACATACTACTTAATAGATAACTGGCTGTCATATCCATGAAAATGGTTATCCTTGGAAAAAGAATGACACTCTCTTACTCCCTGTGTCTGTGAAACAGCAGAAAAACACTATCAAGAATCATCAGAAAGGTAGAAAGTCATCCAAATCTCTCAGAATATAAATAAACTGAATAGGATTATTAACTTGTTGAGAAGTGAAGAAGCAATGAAGTATAGGCAGGACTTGATCCTTTCACATTTCTATCATCTTCCCTTTTAAACATTTTATAAAATTGCTTTGCTTTCTCTTCAGTCACCTTGGAACTTACTTTGAGTATGTGTGAAGCATTTGCTATTTGTGCCTGGCTGGAGAGGTCTACTATAGATAATGGAGGCATCTCTACTTATTTGGAACCATGACGTGACTTTTAAAATATGTCTTTTGAGTAACTGGTTCTAACTATAGTACACCCAGTGTTATTACCTCTTATAATGCTAAGGGAACTGTTATCTTTGAGATACAGTACAACCTGTCCTTCTGTGTTGCTCATTGAGTCAAAATATTTAACAGGGGTCTGACTTCTGAAAACATTTAGACTGTGTGTATTAACTGTGTTATACTTCCTGCTTTGACTGTTTTTTTCTATAATATATAATTCAGTGTCTTATTGTAGAATAAAATATGAGAATTTTTTATGTGTATAGACAACTTTAAAATATTTTTAGTAAATTAATGTCACCATGATTTATATCTGTGTATTTTTTCAAGTAGACTTACCTGACACAGTCAGAATACCTGTTTAGCCATTGCCATTTTAACCCCATTCTAGCATTATTGCACAAAATATATAGCAAGTTATTTCTGAAGATAAGATCAGTGAAATGAGTTTCAGGCTCTAGTTCTGCCTGGAATAAACTGAGTCTCAAGTTTATGGAATTCAGTATTGTTCTCACATGGTACAGCAAAAGATCTGACATATGAAATGACTAGTTCTGTTAAAAACAGTGGTAAAATACCAGTTGACCTACCAATGAGGTCTTTGTTTCCCACTGTGATTTTTTCAATGTATTAATTGAACTGAACTTAGTTCAAAAATTGAAAAAGTTTATTAAAATTAATTATGTAATAAAGGTTTCTCTCTGTCTCTTTATTTTAAAATGTATTTCTTTGAAAATATTAGAAAATGCAGCAAATGGAGACAAATGCTACCCTTTGGTTTGAAACTTCATTGTCCGTTCTAATGTTACTGTATTTTTGCATTTTTCCCCACAGGACAGCATTGTTTGATCATTATGAACTGGCAGAGTATTTGATTTCAATGGTAAATATTTAATCAAGCAACATGTTTATAGAGATTATTGCTATCTATTACTACAGGTCAGCATAGAGAAATTCATAAAGGAGAATGTGTTCTCAGGTATAGGTTATTTAGAGAGATACATATTTCATAATGCATAATTGACAGTTACAGTACAATGGTAGTTATGGCTCCTTAATAGCATCCTACAGTTACAGAGGATGAGGACTTGTATTTTTATTTCTATTTTACTTACTTAGAAAGTTTTCATGAACATCTTTTACCAAATATGACAAAATCATTTAGTTGTCCTCACTTTTAGGATATAAAATATGAAATAAATGCTAAACATGCATTGAATTTAATCTGATTTTTCCAGAAAGAAATCCTTTCTTTAGAGTATGTACATATCATTGTTCTGGGATCACATAGCTTTATATTGAAGTTTGTGCATGATCTAGAGATATTTTTTACTTTGTGTAGTTTGGTTTTATTTATTCACTGAATACTTATGAGGGAGAAGGAGAAGAAATGTCACCAGGGATGCTACTGGCTGTGGTCCAAATGTCCATTTATACTAGTTAAACTAAGGCTCCTGTAATCATTATGTGCCTCACTCTGAGGAAATTTTCAAAAGTCATTAGACTTCTTTTTCATTTTATGTATGTTTAGGTTTCTACTTAATTTCATTAAAATTATGTTAAGAAAAATTCTACATACAGTTTTGCTTTTCTCAGAAACTCTGTGATAGGGATTGGATTTAGTCAGAACTAGATGTTGTGCTTCTTTTTATTTCAAATTTGAAATGGTGAGGTTTGATCACTTAAACTTGTTTGAAAAAAACATGTATCTACAGAAGTTATTACCTGAGAAATACAGGTACGATGTTTTGCATGTGGAGACTTGTCTGCACAAAGTATTAGAAAGAGTATCTTTAACACTGCATTTGTTAAGAACAAACTTTTATTCCTTGAATGCCATTTTGATTATTTTGGCCTATTTCATAGAATCTATATTGAGGGTTTGTTTGGCTTTCCACATGAGGTATGTCAGTTTTGAAGCTTAAGGACTGTGTTCATTTGCCCTTTCTGGGCATGGATCAAAATATGCCGCTGGGGTTAGTGAGATGCAGCACGTACATCCCGCTACAACCACACGTACAACCCGTGCTGCCTGCTCTGTTGGACTCCTGGAAAGATCATTAGGTATCGCCTACGCTGTGGTGTACGTGAGGGTGGAAGAGAAAAGGTGGAGCAGTGTTACTGCTCAAAAGGAATGGTAAATTCCAGTTCAGAATGGCTTTCTGATTTTAATAAAACCCAACATTTATTTATTTTATATATTAAATATCCACATTTCATGCACATTAACTTGCAGCGCTTACTTCCTTTATCTTATTTTTGGTACTTTTTGTGTCTGAAAATAACAGCCATTGTAAACAGATACAGTGTTACATCTAGCTCTTCTAGATAGGAAAAGTAAGATTATCTGTGCTAAACATGATTGTGCAGGCACAGTATGTAAGCTATTGATGTTCAAATTACATTAGTTCTTTGTGAGTTGTAGGTCAACGTGCTACACAAAAAAGAGAATCAAACTCTACAGGTATCTCCTGCAGTGCTTTTCACTATTTTGCATTTGGTCTCAACATAACATGGCAATGAGTACATGCTCTTGTTTTGGTGAGATGTACAGCTCTGGTTTGCCATAACTTAAGGCTAACCAGAACCTTTAAAAAAGGGAAAAGACAGACACCTAGATCAATATTCCAAACATTACAAAACTTTATAGCTTTGAAGAAATACTACTTACAAACTGGTTTTCAAATTAAGCATTTTAAGCACAATGACTTTAACAGTAATGTCAAAGTGGCCATTGTCACATTTGACAATTAGGTGCACAGTATCTGGTTTGTGCATGCAAATGGCGTGATTGTATTTGCAAGTTATGTACAGAACTATAAAGATGAATAAAGACATGAAAATCAGAAAGTTCTCCTGATTTAGCTGACATCTCAGCCATTTTCCTACATCTTTTACAGTGGGTTTTTTTGGGTGTACTGGACAATTTGTCATTGTGTCTGGTGCTTCCTGAATTTACTGCATTAATTTAATTGAAATGTGATTATTCAAAGTAAATAAGCAGAAATTTTACACATTATCTTGCTGCTTTTTTATTGGACTTCCTTTTCCCCCTTTTGCTTCTTTCATCTTCACTAAAAGAAAAATGAAAGACTAAATTATTATAAATGCTAATTGATATTTCCAACATTTGCATAATATTTATTTTTATATTAATAGCGGTTTCATTCATTTCTATTAATGTATAAATGCAAAAGTAAAAGGAGTTCAGAAACTAAGTTTGCAAACTCTTAATTCAGTTATAAATGTGGCAAATATGTGTGGGATTATATGTTACTCATTGTGATAAATAATGATGGAAGCTGCTGAATTCATTTTGCTAAAGTCTGAACAATGATGTTAGCTGGAGGGAAGGTGATTAAAGATTGCGTTATTAGCTGGAAATTACTGCCCTCCATTCGCGGAAATGAATGAGCCACTTCCTAAAAGAGGTCTCTGTTTCTTTGATGAATAGGAACATTTTTAAGAGGTTGTCTGACCTTGTAGAAAGGTAACTGGGGAAAGGGTCCCGCATGTTTTACTCTCAAACATTTCATCAACATGCATTGGGAGCTTCCTGTTCTCTGTGGTAAAGTAATCACTGTACATTTATTAAATGTTTCTTATTACTACATTACAGGTTTTACCATCCTAGAAAGTAAATATTGCTCATGATTATGACTAATTCTCTCTCAAATTAGGACTGGACCCAAAGATGATTTAAGTTAATGGAAAAACTCCCATTGATTTTTTTTTATTTTTCAATGATCTTTGGATATTATCTGAAACAAAATAGATTTTTGTTGTGTATTTTGTTTGACTTATCTGGTTTGACTGGCAACTCAATATCTAGAAGAACTATATCTAAACCATCATAAAATGTGCATACATCTCACGGGTTCATTTACTTGTATCTTCATACTCCCTTGTTGGTAGGATTTTTTTAGATAGATATGTTTATGCTCATAATATTTTGATGGTATGATCTCAGTGCTATTGTGACCATAGTGACCATACTGTCCTGGCAGTATGCATCTTGTGCAAAACCAGACAAAACAGCAAATACTCTGGGCCTTTGCCAGAGTATCTCATTCCAGTCCTTGTGCCTCCCCTGAGGAGAAAGGTCATATCAAAAACCCTGAGTTTGGAGAATAAAAGTGTGTTCATTGTTGATACAGCTACTCTGGAGTCAAAATTAGCTGCTTGGCTCATATAGCTAATGTTGAAGGATAGAAAATGAAGACAGATCAAGCTATACAGACTGAACTAGACTAATCTCTGGATGCATTACTCCTGGAGCGGTATTCATAGTTTTTGTATTTTTTCAGAGATTCAATCCTATTATTTTCAAATTAGAATTATATATTTTGAGTATTTAAATGCATGGAAAGATACCCTAACAAAAGATGGTTAGTTGCGAGTTCAGTATACCTAGCAGTAGGCCACTATTATTTAGGCATTTAGATTTACTTATATACAGATGACTGGGCTGTGGCTGACAGTTTGAGAACGTAGTCATTTTATATAGAGATGTAATGTGTTTTTTGAATATACTTATCTGGAGTTACTAAGAATGCCTTTGATTCTGCTATGCTTATAAAGGGCAGCACCATTTTAAAATTCCGTTTATTCATTATTCATGATAAACTTGAAATTCTTTATTGCAGGGGGCTAATATTGATAGTGTTGACATAGAAGGTCGATCCCCACTTCTGTTGGCCACTTCCTGTGCATCATGGAAAATTGTGAATTTGCTGCTCTCAAAAGGTAAAAAGGAATATACACATATTATGTACTTCCTTTGAGCAGGGTTCAAACATGTTTAAACTCTGCATCTAACTTTCCTCTCAATTTCAATTCAGTACTTCAGCATACTGTCCAGGAGCAGCTGAGCTGAGCAGCTGCACGGTGCTGGTATCCCTTGAGATAAAGTAAGAAAGAGTGTGATGATTTCACCCTTTTCAATACGGAATGAACAGGCTGTAGAAAAATGCATATACCATGTGTCTTGCTTCTCAAGGTAGAGGTGGCACTGGCACTCCATCCCTGCATTCCTTAGCAGTTCACAAAGTAAGCAGAACTGTGGAATAAATACACTACTTGTAGAGAGTCATGTTTTGTACCAGCAATCAATGTTTAAATGTTAAAGCCCATATTTCAAACATTACCTGTGATTTTCATATAATCACAGTCACCGTGAAAAAGTTCCAGCTATGTGTTTCAATTACTACACTTCTGGTGCAAGCTAATTATTGTTACTTTATTTCCTCTTGTTAAAAGTTATATAGCTGATTTTGTTAATAAGCCCTGTCATAAGTCTTGAAGCTGTAACAAGATTATAACTTTAAAAGATTAGAAGAGGTGATCATCTGCATCTTTAAATGACCTCATGATTTGTGGGTATTCAGTATCTCAATATAAGGGCCCCACATAAATCTTAGTCCTGCAATGAAATACAAAATGCATACACACCTGAGATAACAATGAAATTTGAGTGTCAGTAGGGGTTTTTTGTGAGTAAAATTATATGTTACAATGTTGACTTGAAATATTATTTGTTATTTTATAGATTTATAAACACATTTGTTCAGCTTTTGTTTGTCTTAAGCATCATCAACTAGTGCCAGGGGCCAGCAGTTTTGAAGTTGCTGGTATTTATTTCCATATTTATCTAGGAGCAAATGTATCATTAAAAGATCATCTTGGTCGGAATTTCTTGCATTTGACGGTATTGCAGCCTGGAGGATTGCAGCATCTGAATGAGAAATTTCTGCAGGTACAGTAAGCATTAATTTATGTCCTCCTGTTACCCTTACTTGAAAATGTAAAGAAAAAAGCAACTACTGTTTTATTTTGGAATGTTTGTAAACATTTGTGGTACTTGTTAACTTGCCCAGTGTCACAGAAAATAGTTTGAAGAGGTACGTATCTCTCACGAAAACATTTCAAAGCCAATAATACAGTTTTCTTATTGCCAGGCAAAGGAATAACATAATCCCATAAATTATTTTGCTGTTGGGGGATTGAATAGCTCAAGAGGTAGGCCATAAAATATAGAACTTTTCACTTCTATTTTCCTAGCTTGCATGCAGTAAAGCTAGGGGATGTGCTCATATTCAGTCAAGCTCTAGGACTTAAATAACTTACACCATATTCTGCAGGAGCTTTCTGTGGACTGGACTGTAATGAAGTCTTAGATTTAGTTTTAAAAAGGATTTCAAACATGGATTTGTGTTTGGCTGTGCTGAGGTGAAGCACTCATATTGCTAGAGTCCAGGCTCGCTTGAAGGAGTTAAATTTGCTGGCCTCCAGAGCTCCAAAAAAAACTTTTTCAATGCGAATCAGGTATAACTGATCTTACAACATTGGCTGAAATGTGTAAACAGTTTTGAAGAAGAATGAATTTAACCTCCTTTTTCGGCAGATGTAGAGAATCAGATTTAAACCAGTGATAACTCTCAGTTGTCTGCATTGACTTTCAGATTTTTGATCATACTAATAATTCAGACAAAGGAGTGGAGCAGGCTTGGGGAGGAGATTTTTAGTTGCTTTAAGAAGGGCTATACATAGGGTAGTGGTAGTGGTAGACAAGATAGAAAGGAAAACCAGGGAAATTATGAGAAGAAGAAATGGGGGAAATAAAATTACACTGTAAAGCAGTGAACTGATGGATTTTGACAGCCATATGTTTTGTTACTGAATACAGACTATAGACTACCCTGTACAAGCCTTCTGCTGACAGCAGAGTCTTATGGTTGAATGGCAGCAAAGAAGAATCTCCTGTATTGTACTTCTGCTGTGGATGGATTGCAGTAAGGGTGCAGAGGGGCAAACTGCTGTGTTCTTTGAAGAGTAGTTGTTTGCAAAAATGGTGACCTACAAATCAGCAGACATTAAATGCTCATTGTTGCTAAATTTCCTTTTCCTGAAGTTTGTTTATTATTTTTAGATACTGCTTTAAAGTATTAATGCTGTTGTTACAAGCTGTTAGAAGCTATGGAGCATTAGTGATATAAATGTAATTCTGTGCTTTTGGGTTTTTTTTGGGGGGGGTAACAGATGGAACATATTAAAAATCTTGTAGTGGATGAAGATAATGAAGGATGCACTCCATTGCATTATGCATGCAGACAAGGTGTGGCCCTCTCTGTAAATAATTTACTCAGCCTCAACGTTTCCATCTACTCTAAAAGCAGGGACAAGAAGTCACCATTACACTTTGCTGCCAGGTTAGTGATGCAGTCTAGGCAATGGAATGGATACTATTTTTTTCCATCTGTATTTTTTTGACATTAATTTATATGTTTATCTTTAACAGCTATGGGCGCATCAATACATGTCAACGACTTATAAGAGATATGAAAGACACAAGACTTTTGAATGAAGGTGATAAGAAGGGAATGACTCCCCTTCATTTGGCAGCCCAGAATGGTCATGAGAAGGTAGTTCAGTTTCTTCTGAAGAGAGGGGCCCTTTTTCTCTGGTAAGTATAAAGATTTCCATACATTAAGGCAAAAAAGAACTATCACCCTACATTTTATGTCCACCTACTGGGAAGTTAATACTCTATAAATACAAATAGAATATATTAAAATATTTAACGTATTAATAAACATAAATATACAATATATGAGCATACTTATAAAATATTTGTAAAACCAAGCTGATTGTGCCTTGTTTCAGCCTGAAACATAAAAGTATGGCTAGCTGTAAAGCAAGGCTTCTGATGCTGGGGAAACTGAGGTTTCTCTAAATCCAACTGAGAGAAGAATATTGAATCTTTTGATGAGAAAAAAAAATACTGTTTTGGAAATATTATAATCACATCAGCTTCACTTACAGGCTTGAGTAGGGGTTCTTGGGATGGATGGTTCATAGGCAACTTGCCATGCGTGCTAAGTCCTGATTTCAGGTCAAAGATCTTCAGATCATTGGCAAAAGCTTCCAGGCTTGCACCTGTAAAGCCAGGAGCTGAAGCTACCAAAAGTTGAGAATCCTGTTTCCAAGGGACAGTCTAGAGTAACTTTCAAGTCCTGTGCTTCCAAGCCCACTGCAGCTACACCTTGGAGCTAGGGGCCCAAGCATTCTGAGGAGATCCTTTAGGAAACAGACTGGTTATATGTTCCTTACTTGTAACTGTGGAGGACCCACTGAATGGACTACCAATGTCCTTAGCTGGACTAGTACACCTAGAAAGGACAGAGATGATAATATGCATATAGATAGATATATACAAGTAAATATATGTATATATGTATAGCTATGTGTACACACGCATGTGTGTATGTATTTAGGCTTAATTTAGACTTAAATCTGGCATTTTTGTAAAGAACTGCCCTGGTAAATTTTATGTGATAACAGATTGAATGAGTTTTGTTATACTAAGATGAAGTAATATTAATTGGGGTAGATTTGTGTGCTTACAATGTTTTGTATATTTACTATCTGCAAATGCAAAATTATGTAATATGGCCATGACCTATGCCACATCTGTTGCCAAGTATTAGTAACAGAATATTGCAAGCATTTGTGTCATTTTCAAGGGACATACAAGAAAATGGGTGCAATCCAGATGTGTAGAAAAATAGAGAGAGAGAAGAAAAGAGAGAAGGAGACCCAAATTCTGTTACTGAGTTGAACCTTTTACTTCTGAATGATGCATTGGTAATCACATAATAGTTAACAGAAGACATGGACATCCCTGCACTAGTAATGCCAAAGAAAAGAGGTTGAGTCAAAGGAGGAGGCACTTATATTTACTTTACATTTGTAAAAGTTTTCTATCTATGATTACTAATTTTATACCACTACATGTAAGTGATTATAAAGGCTGGACGGCCCTGCACCATGCTGCCTTTGGAGGGTACACTCGCACAATGCAGATCATTTTGGATACTAACGTGAAGTGTACTGACAGAGTGGATGAAGAAGGGGTATGTGTTCATGTAGCATTTTTTCTTTCCTGTCTGCTATTACTTCTAGGCCTGATGTCGATGGTATGCTGTTAATAGTTTTTCACTGTGCATCACATGTGTAATTACATGTGAAGTTTGGACAAATGCAGTATCTGTTGGGTCAAGACACGATCCATTTCCTGGATCAGAGACCTCTTGTATGAACCCATCTAAAAGTTCCCCATCAGGAAACACAGGATGGTCATTTTAAAGAACTATTCAGTTTCCAACACAGAAGGTGTTGCTAATTTCTCTGAGAATTGGTGTTGAAAACTTTTAGAATTATTAGATTAGGAACAAATCATGCCTAGAAATTAATGAGAAGCCAATGCTTAGTTCTTAATTTCCCTCAGAAAAATCTGGGCGAGTTGGGAAGGCTTTCGAAAGTCAGTTTCAGTATGACTTGATTCCTAAACCACTGTGCCTTACTTTCATGAAAATACCAAAGAAAAAAATGTTCCTCTTATAAAACTGTGCCTGCAGATTTTCGTGCAGCTTTGTATGAGCACATCTGGATAACTGAATGCTCCTCTTCCTGTTTATCAAATGCAGATGTTTTATATCTGTGATACCATCATTTTTACCTATTTGTGACTTGCAGTTTGTTAGTTACAAAATGAAAAGATACTAATGACTTGTCTTTTCTTACCTACAGCTGAGTTTCCTCTTCAGATTTAGCACTACTGTAGCTGTAGACATAGAATAAAGAACTTGTCTGTACTCTATCAGAATATGTGTGACAATATTCTACTTCTTAGTGTTGCTAGTAAAAGTGTTCAGGACTTGCAACTGAGAATAGCATGTGGGTTTTTAGTGTGGGAAAGGACTGAAATATGTGCTTTTTTTTTTTAAAATGTTTCTCATGTATGCATTACTGTACTACTTTTCTGCACAGAACACAGCTTTGCACCTGGCAGCAAGAGAAGGACATGCAAAAGCAGTAAGGTTACTTCTTGACTATGGTGCGAAAATTCTGTTCAACAAAGCAGTAGCTTCTTTTTTCCATGAAGCAATACACAATAGGAGAAAAGATGTAGTATCTGCTGTCATTTTGCACAAAAGGTAAGGTACACAAGAAATGATTTTTTAATTTCTTTTCTGTTGTGTTTTCCTTTTTGTTTTTTAACTGAGATTAAGTTCTGAAATAAGTAAAACTGAGTACGTATTCTAAAATTCCAGAGAGTATGTTGTGTTCTAGTGAGAGCAAATAAAAAATTACGTAATTATAATGGACATCAGATTTACAGCATGTTGTTTTCAATATTAGATTGAGTATTCAGATTCTGTTTAAAAAAACCCAAACATGTAGAAGCCATTAGAAATAAGTAACCCTGCCTTCTCTTCCCTCTTCTTAAATACATAATTTTGGCCTTTCACATAATGCTTCAATACCTGCAGAATTTTAGTCAAAATGTGAGTAGAACTGATACTATTCAAGAGATTTAATTTAAAATTGTTGTTTTAAATGTTGCGAACATTTAAAAATGTGGCTGTTCAACTGCAGTTTAGAATAATTTAGATTACAATATAGTGAAGCCCCACTTCAGGAAAAAAGTGTTGCACCGTTGCCTAATCATCACATGTCTTGGTTAGAGTTGCAGGAACGCTGCCAGTATTTTACTGTATTTATTATTACTCACCTAATCTTGTAACCTAAGATTCCAGCTTTAGTTCAAGTTTCATAATTTTTAGAAGGTCTTATCATAGTTGAAACACTCCTGTTTAATTGATAACAGAATTAAACATGAGTCATTCTTAGAGAAGCATCCAGAATGTTACTCAATTACTCCCCAAACAGCTGATTTTCCCATTAATGCTATCTAAACTTGTTACGTATTGTGATTCGCAAGATAATATCTCAAATAAAACTGAAATAATCTAAAAGCAGTTAATTTAAGAGAAGCAACTCATTAATTTTCCATTATCTTAACTCATTTTTGCAGATGGGAAGAAGCTGTTGTGACATTCTCTCACTATTCTAGTGCCAATAAATGTCCTTTGCTGGAAATGGTTGAGTATCTTCCTGATTCATTTAAAGTAAGTTTTCTGCATGTATTAAAGAAATGACCACACAAAACCAAATGATGTGTTGCATCATTTGACATTGTTTTTCTAATGCTATCCTCACTAATATGCATTATTATAAAATAAAACCAATATGAATTCATAAATTGATTTAATCATATTTTAGTGATAGATTCAGTTTGGCCAATTTAATTTCTTTAGTATTAGAAAAAGTTCTTAGATTCCTGAGGTCAATGGAGTTATAAGAATACAAGAGTAGTACAAGAAGGAGTATAAAAGTCATGGTAGTCAGAAGATAATTGGGTTCAAAATCATATGAGATACTTTCACCTTCTGAGCTAACTGTTAAATGATGCTATAGAAATGCTTTTTATTAAAATAGCAAGTGACCTGCTATATATCTATTCATAAACACATTTTATACTTGTTAAGTAGCATGTAGCCCTGTAAACCATGTAGTTTCATTATTTAACTCCCACATGTAAACTGTAGGGTTTTATGACTTCAAAACATACACCGTAAAATCTGACTGAATCATCACTTCTGTTAGATGACTGCTGTATTTGAAGCTCACTTTCTTTAGGTACAAACGTATTCTTTCTGATGAACGTTATCTATATCACCTTAATTCACTTTTCTGTTCATCTGCAAAGCTGGTTTTGGACAACTGCATAATTGAGTCTTCAGAGGAAAAGACAAGTCGAGACTTCTATGTAAGTGGATGAAAAAATCTATGAAGACAGTACATTTTGTGGTCTTAGGATGGAATATGTCACAATATGCCTGGCTATATGTTAGCGGTGGTATATTATTTCGATAATTATTAAGTTAGAAAATTGTCAGCTTGGCTTTTAACTACTAATACTGGACTAAATTCTAATGCCTCTTAAATATTTTCTGTAGTGACAATTACAGTTCTATAGTAGGTAAATTGAAATCAGCAAATATTTTAACTTGATTTATGAAAAAATCAGTAGTTATTCACCAATAACTGTATTTGAATCTGTGTTTTTAATAGATATTTGTCAAAAACTCCTCAAAAGGATGACTTTTAAAAATCATTTCATTGGCTACTAGCAATCTTCAACTATCAGTCTCTTTTTTTTTTTTTTTTTTCCCCTCAGCAAAGCCACTCTTTAATTTCCTTCACTGTCTCTGTGACACTGAAATGAACACATTTTTGGCTTGAAAGTTTGGAAAGTACACAATATATATACTTTAATGTATATGTCAAGTTCATGTGGATAAGATACACTTCTAGATGAATGTCAGATCTTAACAGAAAAAAGATGTGACTTTTATCCTTTGGGCTGTAAGCAGCTTTCAAGTTCAGTTTCTGTAATATTCATGCTTATGCATTTTAACAAGTATAGAATTAAACTTGAGCAATCTATATACTTTCTTTGTGGTGTTAATTCTCACGATCAAGGTGGGTATCAGAGATTATGGATATTTCAGAATAACAGTGGTAGAAGACATAATATCTATTTTTGCACATCAAAAGCATACCTGTCATAAGTAGTACAATTGTCATCAATAATTCAGAGTCCAACATGTTTCTCTTTTTTGTAAATTCTTGTCCAAAATCTTAAATAGTAGATTGCTTTCACAGTGCTAGAGGCATGAATGTTCTACAGTTATGTTACCTTTGAAACGATACTGAAAACCACCTTATCTGTTATTACATTGGATTGTGTCTAGATCATTAACAGAAAGATTGCAAATTTTCTGCTACTGTACATTTTCTGTATATTGTGTTATCAAAGCAGTATAACTTTTAAGCACAAGCTTTTCTTCAAAATCAACATTAAAACAAATCACAGTTATGAGAATGACCTTTTTAAACTGTAACATTTGAAGACAAAATGTGTACTTTCTATTTTACAATTCAAAATGGATATTTGTTTAATCATTTTACAGTCACAGAAGTGTATCTTGATGGCATGTGTTCACTGGCACAGTAACTAACAATCAGTATGCATCAGTATTCTAATTATTTTGACACAATAGGCCTTTTTTTCCTCCTCTAAAGGATTACCTTTTTTTAAATTAAGCATATTATCTCAGTCTTAGATTATCAATTTTATCACATTTAAATGCTGGTGTATATTTATTACTCAGATTGAATATAACTTCAGATATCTTCAGTGTCCCCTGACACTTAACAAGAAACTAAAGGATGGTGAAGACATTTTCTATGAACCTCTTACCACTTTAAATGTAAGTTCGTTATTTTACTCTGCCATCATTCCATGCTGTCTTACTTTAGATAAAATCAAGAGGTTTGAATTTTTCATCATAATCTTTTTTCTCCAAATCCCATAAATGTATATTTAAGTATATTGGAATTAAGTACAGGCCAGATTTCTTATGGTCTAAATAATAAATAACATTTCTTTTAGGTTGGTAAAAATTCTCATCAATTTTTGGTCTTCCTGCTTTCTTGTTTTATAGGCCATGGTTCGCCACAATCGCATGGAGCTGCTCAGTCATCCTGTGTGTAAAGAATATTTGCTTATGAAATGGTAAGTGTATTTTAATGTACATAAGATGTAATATTGTATGTCAGGATGAAGGCTATTGTGCCTGAGAATTGTTTACTAAGACATACATATTTATAGTGTTGACTGTAGCAAATGTCTTTTCCATATAACCTCTCATAAGCATATTTAGAATATGCTGATGGTTATCATATAAAATGTAGCTTAACATTTAGTAATGATTCTTTGATATGTAAGCAAATGCAAGCACTATCTTTGTTTCTGATTTATTGCAAAAATATATAATAGGATTGCCAAGTTAAAAAAGAAAAGAAACAGTATTTCAAAATGGCCAATACACTTTTCTCCACATAAAGATTGATGAATACCTTCATCAGAAAAAGACTTTAAGAAATGTTTATTTCCTCATCTTGGAAACATTACTGGCTGTTACATTTGAATGCATGCTGCTCTGACTTTGTAAAGTGTTGTAACTTTAACATTCTCACTTTCAAGGATGGCCTATGGGTTTCGAGCACATCTAATGAATTTAGGCATATATTCTCTCGGTCTCATCCCACTGACTCTTCTGGTCACTCACATACAGCCAGGAAGACCTTTGAATGGAACAGAGATCTATGAAGCAAGACCATTAGAATATGAGGTACTGAATTTTCTTACTAGTTACAATACATTTAGGATTTTTATAGCATAAAGGTGTGATTATTTAAATAATTTCTAGAATTATTTGTGATTTAGCAACTCTAAGGAATAGAAGAGTGTATTTTTAAACATTCAGCAGTAACTTCTGCAAATAATTTCCAGTTCTTGTTTCTTATTTTTAATCTTATTTGAAAATTTTACATCTGGTACATGGTTACTTCGATTTGTTCTTTGAAGTGAATATTTCTTTAATGTTGAAGAAAAAGGACTAATGTGTATTTAATTATGAGAAGACAAAAACCAGTGGATTCTTTAGCTTTCTATAGCCTTTTAATTTTCAACCAAAATAACTGGATCTTGTATATTTAAAATTTGGCATAGAAAGAGTAGTCAATAATAAAGTGCTTTGGGGTATTCAAATATATCTGTCTTTGTCCATATTATGTATTAGTTTCCCCTGCAGGCCCAGTATTTCTTCACTAAGCTCATAAGTTATGAGGCTAAGACAGGACAGTTTTTGCCAGTCTGTGTATAGGTACATCATGTACAACAGTAGTGAAAAATGTAACAGCAGAATTCAGTCATATATGGATGTAAAACTCTGTGAAAGGTTTTTAAGCATACTGGTTGTTTCCTATAATCCCTATTTATAACCTTAAAAGGGAAAAAAAATAGAAGAACATGTGTTGTGCCAAAATGTGAATGTTATACCCCCCATTTTGGAATTACGATATCTCAAAATTAAAAACTTGATTAGGTATCAAAGTGCCATAGTGGCTTTTGAATATTTGTCTCTGTCACAGCTGTGGTAGGTGTGGAGCTACTCTAGTGACTTATGAATATTGATCTTGTTCATGGTACGCATTGAATGGAAATGATGCTTTAGTTGGGGCCATAAGGAAAGCAAGCAAGGGTGAACCCTGTCTCGGGATTAACCTGTCCTCCATAGACACTTTGGGGTTGTTAAGAGACAAAGCTGAGACTTCTTTTCAGAAGCTGGAACTGGAATAATTAGGACACCATAGCAAACCAAAGAAGTTAGAGTTGCCGGGTCCACTGCTACAGGATAATGAGGCTTTAGAAAAGGAAGACGTTGGTGTGACTGGTTGATGTCCCTTTTGTAAGTGTTTCCTTCCTGCAGTTAAAACTAAGCAGTATTCTGTCTTTTAAGAAGGCTGTGTTGTCCCTAAGCTGAGCTGTACTAGACTTCCAGTGAAGGAGCTGCAAGTTCTGCTGTTTATCAAACCTGTGAATACAACTCAGACATAGTGTTACGCTCCTGTGTGTCCATGTGAAGGGCAGGAGAGTCACAGAGCGCGGTCTCCATGGCATCAAGTTATACATTTTGAGAAGAGACACCTGTGTCATTGGCCCTGAAATGGTAACATACTGGTGTTAATGGAGACGAGATTTTGTTGTATGGCATACTTTTCAAATGATCCAGTTCAAATAAATGATTTTATCGCTAAACCCAAGGATTTTTGCAAGGAAAAAAAAAAAAAGAGAGGCAAGAAAATATTTAGCAGCTCTTTTGGGAGAGAAAACACATAAAACTGAAATAGAAACTCAAAAAGGATATGCTAGTAGAAACATGAAATAAAATAAACTCAAGGGATAGAAAAGGTTCATGAGGATTTCTTGGTATATGAAAAAATCTGGAGAATCACATACCCAGCCCAGCCCAGTACGTGTGGGATTCTCAAAGGTTCAGAAGCCAGAAGAACAGGCAGATGCTCCACTAACTCAGTCACCTTCCTGGTGGAAGACAGGAATGACAGGAGCTGCATACAGCAGACAGAGGAGTAACTCAGACTGACCCAGGTCCTTGAGTCGGCGGAGACGGGGTGGAAGAAGCGCAGTTGGAAGAGGGAGTCCTGCCCCTCAGTGAGGAGCGATGCTGGCTGGCGGGGGAGCAGCGCACTCAGCGGGGGCCGTGAAGATGCTGCCTGAGAGACTGGAGCAAGAGCAATGTATATGAAATGTCGTGCACTGGACAAGTGTCCTAATGACCCAGGGATGGGAACGGAGTGGGGCATGCCAGCTCTGTGGGTTACACGTGGTGCTGCTCTCTTCACCCAGGTTAAAGAGGGACGTCGCAGTGGGGCAGGTGCCGATGCTTCTAGTGCAGCACCACTGAAGAGTGAGTGCCATGAATTTGTGGTTTGAGCGTGAGTTAATGAACCCCTCTGGTGTGGAGTTAGCTCTACATGTTATTTATTAAAGATGAAATTCCCTGTTGTTACCTATGCAAACAGAAGGCTTTTCACAACCAAGTTGTCTTTGCCTGTAGTGGTTGTAAAGGGAGACATCAGGGGGAGCAGCCACAGAAGGATGCCAGGACTTCCAGTTTGTCCAAAGGTTTCTGTTACCATTCTGGATAGTGCAATATGATAGTGAAGTTATGGACAGCAGAATTTGTCTTTATTTTCATCCAATGGCAAAACATACCGAAAATGTGGCACAGGTACTGCAATTTGAGTTCCCAAACTCGAATAGTAGTAACAAGGCAGCTGCACAGCAACTGTTTGTCATGGGAATGCTCGAACTCTCATACTTGGTTTGAATGACTTAAACACAATATACATGACATGGATTTAGATAGTAATGTTTATATGAAGCAAGCTAACAGAGTTTCTTAATTTGTCAATATAATATATAAGTAGTAGGCAGAGCTGAAATAAACATTCATTTAATAATTTCTAATTTGTTTTGTGCTCTGATTTTTGTTTCAGAACTCATACTTCACAAGGGTGTGTATGTGTTTAGTTTTAATTATGAGTTTACTGGGAATCTGCAAAGAAATATTTCAGCTGATTCAGCAGGTAAATACATAGAGAAATAACATCAATCAGACAGTGTGCTTGCATAGAAGTTTGTGTGATATTGAAATAAATCTGCTTTTTCCCTAATTAAAAGGGAAATATCAATTTATGCAAGATTAAAAGTGAGATAAGGATTCAAATAGTATATTGAGTTCAGTCCTTCAGTGATGAATGATTTGTAAATATGCATCTGTCTCTCTTAAATCCTAGAAATTGAAATATTTGTTGGATTACTCCAATCTACTGGACTGGACAATTTATACTACAAGCATAATTTTTGTGTCTTCTTTATTTATTAATACACCAGCTCATTTACAGTGGGAATGTGGAGCAATTGCTGTGTACTTGTCTTGGATGAACTTCTTGCTTTACCTTCAACGGTAAAAGTTATTTACTTGCTTTGCAATGAAATACTTTGAATAATTTCAGATACTTTACATATTCTAAACCGTTACTGATCAAGTGTGATGGCCCTATATTTTATTTTTATTTTTTTCAAGCTATTCAAGTTTCCAGATGAGGACCATAGAAGTTTTTTAACCTAATGAACTGTGAAGTAGTTTTCAGTGTTTTTCATGTAGGAAATCGCAGCATGTATTATGAAAACTAAAGAAATAACAAGATTTATTTTAATGTTAATTAAGCAAAGCAGTTGCATATGTCTTTTTAAAATCATGTTTCATTATACTGTATAGACTCAAAAAAAAAAAAAAAGAGAATGTGAATTACAAAAGGAAGTCTGCTTTTATAAGTAATACCTGGGAGAAGGTAAATTCTTCTGTCATTTTACTGATTAAATGGCACACACCCCTGTTCTACACCACAGTGTCCTGTAAAAGATTTGTAATGGATGAAATTATTTCTTTAGTTGACATTAGGTTTATTTATTGCCATTAATGATCTTAATGCTGTCACTGGTGCAATAGTATCCAAGAGTCAATGGACCACACGAGAGCTGGGTGGAGGGAAAAATAGTGTGGGTGTAGTGCTTAAGAGTAATAAATTAAACGTGTTTGTGCCTGAGCAGGGCTGCCTTACACAAAGAGGAGTTGTGGCTGATCAGCAAAAAAGTGGTGATTTGGAACTGCTCAGAAAATAAGGATGATAGTATGTGATAACACTGCGTATATGCTTTTCTGATTCTTACTGTATATATGCGCTAATCACCCCCATGAGGTCTGGCAGAAAGACGAACGTGGCTTTGCTGATTAATTTCAGGATCATTTTACTGTAGTTGGGATGTTTAAGGACAAGGTTTGTAACCAAAGTTAATGTCATGGAGAGGGTATCTTTGTGGTATGGCCTCTACTGGCAACCTTCTCCTACCTGTGTCTGACCTTAGATGAGTAATGAATGGGCATGTCCTATCTCCTCTGATGTGTGTTGTGCGCAAAACGGGGCTTGAACCTAAACTGTAAAAAGGAAATTCATAATTGCTTAACCTTCCTTCTTTTGCCAGATTAAATGCTTCCCTGACCTGAATGTTTTTCATTTATATAGCAGTAGAACTTGGCACATCATTTTTCTAACTCATTCAGGCCATCTATTCTCAAAGCAACGTGTAGCTCTATTGACTTCAATGGCATTTTGCCTAATAAACGTCTAATAAATAGGAGAAGATCAGGTTTGCTTTGCTTCCAACCTGATCTTTTCAGCTTTGTACATGCTATTTAAGGGGACAAATCCTGAGGAAGGATTTTCTCAGTTGCTACTGTTGTAGCATAAAACAGTCATCTGGTCCCTGAATCTGGCAGAGGACATAAACTCCCAAGTTCAGTTTTTGGGGGAAAAGTAGCTTAACCTGTTTTATGAAAACTCATGTTCTGAGATACAGTTTTTGTGTAAGCCAGGAATGGGAGAGGCTTGCTAGAGGACAGACTGTTGTTGAAAACATAGGTGTCTTAAAATTATGCTACTCCCCTTCTCTTCCTGAGCATTGTGTTTCTTTTTGTTTGCTTGTTTTCCATACTTCGTAGTGCAATAAAAAGCGAAATCTTTTTTAATCAGGCATGTGACTGCTAGGTGGGTCATGGTGCCAGTTGTCCTTTGTTCTGGTTACTAATTTGCCTTGAAAAGCAGCAAAAAAATGGATCGTTTCCTAATGTTGTTATTCAGAGTGAAACAGTTGTACAATATTGTACTCTCTGTGGCTATGGAGAGAGTAAAAGTTGTCCCTGAGAAATAACATCTTGAAGAAGTACTGCTCTGGTACATTTTAAGATTACGTACTTCAGTCTTGCTGTAAATAAGACCACTGACATTCTTTTGGATGTGAAAGGGCATGTGCATACTACCTCAGAATGTCTCAGAGAGGCAAAATCAGGATTCCGTATTGCCTTACATAATTAACTGTAAAGGACTCTAACGTCAGTATTTAATTTTGCATATCCTTTCTGTTTACTTACTGCCTAGATTTGAAAACTATGGCATCTATGTTGTGATGTTCTGGGAAATATTGAGGACTTTGATTCGGATTGCTGTTGTTTTCTTCTTCCTGATATTGGCCTTTGGACTTAGTTTCTTTGTCCTTTTGGGTTCACAGGTTAGTTGAATGGCGCAGTTAATTTTTTATCATTATAAATACTATTTTTTGACTAGAGAATCTCAAGATGTTATTTGCAAGTTTCATCAGATTGGGGTTTTTCTTGATCTTAGTATTTCTTCTTTTTGCAGCAAACGTATAGCACACCTCTGCTTTCTGTAATGAAGACATTTGCAATGATGCTGGGAGACATTAATTACCATGATGCATTCCTTGATCCATTACTAAGCAGTGAATTGCCATACCCATTCCTGAGTTACACAGTTCTCATTATATTTACTTTGCTTATTCCAATCCTTCTTATGAACTTGCTAGTAAGTAAACTACATATTAATATACAGAAGTGTTTAATCACAGGTTTATACACAATTTTAGCATACAGAATTACTTTAGTGCTGATTTGAGTTATTCATTCATTGTTTAACAAATTGAT
This sequence comes from Tyto alba, assembly GCF_018691265.1. Classification (NCBI taxonomy): domain Eukaryota; kingdom Metazoa; phylum Chordata; class Aves; order Strigiformes; family Tytonidae; genus Tyto; species Tyto alba. Next base: position 35,448,739 of record NW_024881330.1, read on the forward strand.
ATTTTCAATAACATATTAAAAACTTACCTTTCCCTGGACTCGTTTACCCTCCACTTTACTGTTCTGAGTATTTTTCAAGAGTTAACTCTTGCAGGGTTATCTTGCGTATTTTTAGTTTGTAATTGTGATGGAATTTGAATTGGAGCTGCAAGGTATTTTTAGGAGGTCTTTAGCAAGAAAATTGGGGAACAATGATTTTAAGAAATACTTTGATAAATGCGTGCCTCTTTCTTGGTATTTTTAGATTGGCTTGGCTGTTGGGGACATAGCTGAAGTACAAAAATATGCTGCACTCAAAAGGATTGCAATGCAGGTAAGTAACACACCATAGAAGCACCAATTATAGGAAGTAAATATTGTTAGAACACCATTTAGGTAATTAGAAGTTTTATCATCAACATCCCTAACATCATAGCATCTTTGTAAAGCAGCTTGGTAAGCGTGGGCATCCTATTCTGAATCTCATTTTCAGTCATGGGAGTCATTGTCAATGAAATGTATAAGCAAATGCATTTTTAAGGAATTTTTGAAGAGTCAGTTCAGTGAATTCTGAATTACTCCAACAACAGAATCTCAAAATAAGTAAATGCAATGTTTGAAATTGGAAAGTTGCCTTTTAAGGGGAGAATTGATGCAGAGGAAAGAAGGTTAAGGTACACAGAAATCAAAAGGACACAAAATTCATTGCAGTATGCTGAAGTCTCATGCTGGTCTGTGTACTGAGGAGATACTATACAATACCAGGTGTGACTAAGGAACTTAACGTCACACTTCTAAATGTTTTGAGTTACCTTAAGATCTATAAATACATCTAACAGAATTCTGTTTAAACCAGAGGAGTTTAGTAACTGATACGCTTTTGAAAACTATGTGCATCTTAGAGATTTTCAAAGTAGCTTTTACAAATATGGTCCCTCCAGCTTACATATTGGGGCTAGGGCAATAGCACAACTTCAAAAAATGTCCATTTTAAGAAGTTAGAAATTTGGCATACAGTTTTCAAAAGCTTTTTTTCCTCATGAGTTGTATATCAAGCTTGAATTTCATGAGAGGAAACACACAGAGTATACAACTGTCAAATAAAGACTGAAGGTTCCTTCTCACTAGCATGTTCTTAGAAACTCTCTCCACATGCTTCCTTGAAGTTCTGCTCAAAGCCTGTATTCTGAGAGGAACTGACTATTCATAAAGTGGATGCAGGGAGTGGTTTTGCCTGTGTTCCCTGCTGGCTTTGCTTTTTTTAAAAGGTGTCAGAGCCTACCTAGTGGCTGAGCATAAAGAAGAGAGGTGTGCAGCCAAAATACCCCAAAACAGCTCAGAAATAATTTCTGGTAGCCACATAACTTGAAATTGTGTGCTGTACTTGCTTAGTTCAAGAATATTTGAAGAATTCTCTTTTAGAGTAACCTTTCCTCCCAAGAGATCTTTCCTTTGCTGGAGATACAAATGGCTGAAGCAGAGAGGTGTAAGGACAGTTCTTGTAGCAGTTAGTGCCTTTCACCTGTTTAGGTATTTCTTTGCCAACAGAATGCTCAGGATGTTGTCTTGCAGCTTCAGACAGTATTATGAAATCTTTATTAAGCATGTAACCTGCTGTATGTTTGACAGGATTATGTTTGTCTGCAACCGGCTTATTCTGTACATCCTGTTCTTCTAGATACATATGCTCAGTATTTCTGTAGCAATTTGAGAACAGCTGGAAATGTAGCATCACCTGAAAAGGCACTCATATATAACATACCTCTTTCTACCCAAGGGAAGGCTTGTCTAGTAAAAGGATATAGCACAATTAAAGAGAGAAAGATCACTCTCGTTGGTCTTAAAACCCGTGGGTACGATAGGTATTCTGTCTTTCGGGCACTTCTGCCCTGGAATTCTATATTGCAACCCACAGTTCACTAAGGAGCTTTTCAAGCCATTACACAAGAGCTAATTCAATTTTGAAACCATTTGAGTTACAAGAGCACACATCTGTGTGGAAAAATTATTTCTGCTAAAATATTCAATACTGCTATGACTAGATGGTTTTACTGTCTGGGCTGGACTGTTCAAATATTATAACACTGCAGCGCAGCTATCCTCTGAGACCTGACATATAGTAATACGGATTTGAATATGACATGATATTTATTTTGACATGATAATGGATCTTAAGAGAATGTATCTTGTTCTAAATGCAAAACAACGTTTAGGTTAATCTTCACACCAATTTAGAGAAGAAGCTACCATTTTGGTTCTTAAGTCGGGTGGACCAGGAATCAATCACTGTATATCCCAACAGGCCGAGATACTGTGGATTTATGGTAAGATGGTGAATCTTAGACTAAAAAAATTGTTGCTAAGATGTGATATGATTGACTTACTTTGTACACATAGATTGCTAGGAACATTGCAATCATTAACTGACATCAATGGAATTGTGATTAGATCTTGACTTCAGTGAAAATGATAAATCAGTTTGAGTGCAGCCTAACTTATTCAGATCTAATTAGCATTTGAATTCTGAGTGATCTGTGAATTCAGTAAGCAAGACAAGCTACAGAAGTTACTCAGACAGAAAATAGAATTACTCCCCTTCGGCATTTCTTCTTTTATCTGTTTACTTTTCATTTCAGCTGTTGTTGGTAAGCTGAATTTTCTGACTAAACAAATTTTGCAAAACAAATGTTTAATACAAAAAAAATAACTCCATAACAGAAACTCTTCAACTTTAATACTGTGTGGAGACCGTTACCATTCACTTATTTGAGATTTTTAATCTAGTGTTAGACTATGATACCTGATTTCAGTTTGATTCCATTTTTGTTTAGAGTGTGTTCCAGTATTGCTTTGGGTGTGAGGACTCTACCACAGATGCACAGAGCACTGATACAACATTAGAACTGGAAGTTCTAAAGCAGAAATACAGGTATTCATTGTGTTATTTTACTGCTGTAAAAATAAGTAGAACTAATATTACAGATATACTCGTATTTTAAAAAGTGTTCTAAATCTCCATACTGTACCTAAAATGTAAAATTCAATGTATCTAATGTCCTTAAGTAAGCTCCCTCACTATAGTAACTTAGTATTTTGTATTCTGTAATGTCTTTACTTTCAAAATACTTGTGTGGCAGAGAAATATTTTTCTCCTACGGCAGAGAAAGAAGACGGGCTTGTTTCCTCATTAATCTGAAGTAATGGGGAAAATGCATTTTCATTTCAGAATTAGAGGTTTGTGTATGAAGGTTTTCAAGGGTTATTTTTATATTTACAATTGTTGTAATTCCAGTTTGCAAATATACACAGTCTGTAACTGACTTTCCACTGGCCCAATGGTAAATCTGCTTCAGATTGTTTCCCCAAAAATGGATTGGTATCCTACTTCTCCTTTGAACAAATCATCTGCTTTACAAGGCCTTGGAAGGAATTCTCTGTAGTTTTTTCTTACTCATCTTACCCATATAAGAATGATTTCAGAAAAGCCTTCTGTGAATGTATAGCTAGGAAAATCTGTTTTTTCTCACTCTGTCTCACTCTCCCCTGCTCTTTTTTTTTTTCTATATTTTTTCTTTTTTTTTCTTTAATCTGCTAAATTTTTGTCTGCACAGATTCTGACTAAATATGTTTTTGCATGAAGGATACATCAAGAGTTGAAGGGATGAGAATATACCCTACAGGTATAGGCAAACCATGGAATTTAACAAGTCTTCCTTCAAACCCATACTACATCAATATATTAGGAACCAGCATTGAGCACGCTCTTTTTTTTTTTTTTTTTTTTCCCCCCTTACAGAGAGGGAAGAAAACTACCATTTTGTAAAATTATAAAATTTTTGGAATGGAATAACTTGTAGCCATTTCACTACAGAAAGTGATATTTACTGCTCTGAAAATATTGGCTGAAAACTTTGGTTTACTATGTTTTTATTGTCAGAGTTCAAAACAGAATTCAGTTACTACTGAAGCTGGTGGCAATTAGTGCTGAGTGTACATGTTTTTGGTTTTTGATTTGGGGTGGGATTTTTTTGCTTTGTATTACTGTTAGATAATTGCTGCACTATTTTAATTCTTGTGGTTTTCACATATTTTAAGATGTATTTACTTTTTTGTGTAAAAAAGGAAAAAAAAGGGGAACCAGATCTAAAGAAGCCCCAAACTGTTCTTCACAGGGGACCTTTTCAGTCACAATTTTTATTTCATGCTCTAATTTTGTGAGTCTAGATATTCTGAAAAGTGGATTTCAGAAAGCCTGCTTGGTAGTTTTATAAAGATAGTTTCTAGACACGTTTGCCATTTCTTTTGTTGTTTCTTAAAAGATAACAGAGACTGTGTTCTGTATGTGTGGTGCTAACTGATGTTAACTATTTGTATGGGTTCCACTTTGGATAGCACTTTAAAAGAGATCAGTGCCTCATCAGTATCTCTCATATGCTGCTAAAGTAGTTGTGAAGTTCACTGAATGTTTGTGGATGCTTAATTGCCAGTGCAAATCTGACCCTTTTTTCTTGCCAGACTACTTCAGTCAATAGGAAGAACTTTTGACAGAACTATTCAGAATTTTATTTTGAGAGTGAGGTTCCTCTTACCTTAAGTATATACTAAGTCACTTTTCTCAAGAGCCAGGAATTTGTTCTTTAATCCTATTTCCTGAAACCTGGAGAAGTACCACAGCTTGAAAAATTAAATGTACTCCGGATAATATTCTTCGTTAGCAGAAGGGTGAAGTTGAGGACTGTCAGGTCTTTTGCATCTATAACTGTAATGACTAAAATGTCCTTTGAAACCACATGACAAAGCCTGCTATATACATTTTTTTTCTTTATTTTTCTTTTCTTTTTTGTTTTTTTTTTTTTGTTTTGTTTTGTTTTGTTTTTTGTTTTTGTTTTTTAGGCTCAAAGATATATCAACACTGTTGGAAAAGCAACATGACCTCATTAAATTGATTATCCAAAAAATGGAGATTGTGTCAGAGGCTGAGGATGAAGACAGCAATGATTTATTTCAGCACAAGTTTAGGAAAAGGCAGTTAGAGCACAGGAATAGTAAATGGGATACAGTGTTAAAAGCTGTTAAAACAAACATGCCTAACCCAAGCACAGAAAAGAACAATAGCTTCTTCTAGACATGGCTGTGATATCATGTTGTATTACCATTTTGTTATACTTTAGGGTCACTTCTCTTAGTGTCTGTGCATAATGTTAATGTGATACATCATGTATTCAAGTATAAAAAAAGGCCAGATCTGAAAAAAGGATGCAGATACTCAAAACAGTATTTAAGGAGACTGAAGATCTCTACATGCAAACCTGTGATCCTAAAAGGGGCTGGCTGATCAGGAAAGTGCCTAACTCACCAGATGCCAACCTGCCTTGCTGTCCTGACAGTTCCCAAGGCTTCTGCCTATATCTGTTCCTGGATTTGGCCCTAGTGCTCTTAGGTCTGTACTTAATTACATTATTTTCTGTTACAAATATTTTTAGAATTTCTGAATTTTTAGAAATTCAAACTCTAATCATTTAGTATTCAGATGTTTTGAGAGCGCCAGTGGGCTTTGTGTAGCTTAAAGAAAAAGTAAGAAAGTAACCTGACAGATGGCATTGGAGGATTTGCTGAGTAGGGACTGCAGGATCAGGCCTGAAAGGTAAGAAATAAAAAGATGACAAAAATGTGATGTAAGGGAAGGACTGTTTTCTTTTGTAGATAATGATATGCGATTCTCAGAGGGATCATTTTTACTAACATATAGCAACAATAGAACGACGTGTTAAATATAAATCATTTACAACTTGCTGTCCTTATACTGCTAATTTGGTTTTGGCCTTCCTGATAACCTAAAACTGACCTTGTTACTTTAATCTGCACTTTGGTTTTATTATTTATTTACTGGATATTCGGTGCATTATGTAATATACAATAATATATCCTAATATAATGCAGTGATGTATCAAATGTGGAAATAAATATGAATTAAACTGTGTTTAAGTACCTGAGTATGTTTGTTTCAAAAACAGTGCTAATAAACTAGTTGTGACTATATGTGGTTGTAATAACCTGTGGTCTGCTTTTGAATTCAGACTTCTTTTTTTAATATCTTAATATATGTTAATTCTTCATGTAAAGAACAGCTATGATTCCCATTTATGTAAAGGGTAGCCACCGGAAGGTAATCCACAAGGTACGGAACTTGTCCAATCTTCAGAAAACACAGGGAGATGCACTGTAAGTTTGTGAGACTTGTGCCTTATAATTGCGGTGGATGACATGCTGTTCAGCAGGGAAAACACCTTCTTACCCAACTGCTTTATCCCAGCTTTGAGACTTTAAATTCTTGCCTGGTAAAATAGAGAAAGGGGGTTATCACTGGTTTTGCCTATTCTGCTACACTGACTAAGGTGGACAGTTGCTTGATATCTGACGGTGGATGGCATATGTGGAGGTTCAGGAAGCCTTTGGAATCTGTTTCTCTCAACTACCAAGATTTATTGATACCTTTGAATCCTGTGGCATAAATCCCCTCCAGTTTTAACTGAAGATGTTTGCTGTTCAAAACTGAAGTTCTGTTCCGGGTTTGCCTCCCAGAATCTACAGAGGCACTTTGAGTTTAAGTGTGACTGTAACAGTTTAGGTAGTAATAGTTTGAGGCAGAAGAGAAGCGCGTGGCTACCGCATTCAGACAGCGAGCTGGGGGCGTGGGCACACGCGCTGCTGCGTGCCTGTGTCCCCAGGTGTACTCCCGGCTGCCCCAGGGCCCCGTCCTTAAATCTACCTCTGGATCCCACTCTTAACCGTGCTGTTGAGATCTGGTGCGTTACCATCACCCTCCCAGACCCAGGTGGAAAGAAACGGCTGGCGGAGGTAGTGGAGCGTCACGGTGCCTCCAGTTTTCCCTTCGAGGGGGCGAGGAAGGTGTGCTGCAAATCCCCCTGCGCCCACCCGGCAGGCCGCAGGAGGAGCAGCCAGGGGTTCTGCTTCAGGGCCAGGTCTGCTGCGACACAGCGAGACGGGGAGGGAACCAGTAAGCAGGGTCAGAATCAAGAAAGTAAAATTGAAGGTAACTAGTCACTGAAACGGCGTTGCGGCCTCTGAAGGTGGATCTGTTCCCGGCAGTAAACTGTTCGGATTTTCTGAGCTACTGTGTATCTGCAGCTCCCTCTGTCAGTGGGAACAGGAATGTCCAGGTTCTCAGGATAAGGCCAAACTTGGAAAATGCAGAGGTTTGGGGTTTTTTTAATTCTTAAAGCCAGAAAAGTAGTTTTAAGTTCCTGACGATGTATACCATTAACACTAGATGGCAGTGAGTGATAGCATTTTTAATAAGGAAATTGGGCCTAAGTGCACTTTTAAGTGAAGAGGAACAGCAGGACAGTTACAGCAGAAGCAAAGTAGTCAGCAGCCATAGTTTTAAAGTTTGAGCCTTTCAAGCCTCTTTTAAACAGAACCCTGGGACATTTGTACACAGCAGCCTCACAGCTTTTCTGAGCATTTAACTTACAATTTCAGAAATGTGTTTTGTTTCATTTCCCTCAGGTTTTGCTTCTTTCATTCATTTAGCAGCTGTCATGATGGTGGAAAATATGGATGACCGTATCCACCCTTCCCACATACACATCCAAAGCTGACCCTGACACCATTGCATAGCTTGCCTGCATGGTTTTATTTTATTTTATTTTCTGTGATTTAGCCATAGCAAGTTCCAAGACCGTTGAAATTCTTACCAACTGCTCTTCCACAAATTAGTGTAACTGGACAGTTTGGACATCCAGTGCGGGTCTAAATCCGGTATTGGCTCTTGATTAAGAAGCCAGTGCACGTCATTTGCATACAGAAGTGATTTTGGCAGTGCAAATGCTTCTGACAAACTCCACGGTGTGTCGTAATACCATTTATAAAGGTAAACGCGTTTAAGGATTTGAGGGAAAAAGGCCAAATACACATTGTTTCCTGGATAGTTTGCAGACAGGTAGGCAGTTGGGTAGGTATCAGTATCCATCAGTACATTGCCGTAGGTAGTTGCTCCTGGGTCCATGGGGCATTCTCTGGCTACAGTGGCCATCAGGACAGATTGGCAGGGAACGAGCCACTGGTGGTGTGACATTGTGGTGACAGTAGCGCTACACAAATCAAGGGTAAAGAGAAGTTTATGGTGGTTGGGATATAGAGAGCACATGTTAATTCAGCCAGCCTTGGGTGCCTGCAGAACAGGACTCTCATGGTGCTAGGCAGGGCCAAAATCAGCCAATTCCTGGAAGGAAATACAGAAGTTTAAAAAAGGTGTTTCTTGCAGTTTAAGGTAAAAATGCAAAGTTAGAACCTGGGCTTTCAGCTTTTTGAGGGAGCAGTTCTCAGCAGATACAGAAATAACAGTGGATAGAAAACAGTTAAACCACCTGTATGTTACTTAATACGCAAAGAAAACCCAATTTTGTTCAACAATTTTTATATGAAAATACAGATAAAAAGGTATATTATAATTAGCTAATACTACAATATAGAATTAGTTATTTAACTTTCTGTAGAAATCATCAGGCTAAGTTTATTTAATTGCCATGTGATAGAAATATCTAATCTAGTCTTAAGTGCAGGAAGTGTGGAGCTTAAGAAACTTAATACAAGTATCAATTGGAATATCTGAAATGGATTGTGTAGACTGAGGTGAAGATTCCGGGCCATTTCAGCAGTCTCTAGAAGCAGTCCTGTTAGATACATCTGTCTGTTAACTGAAAGTGTCATCATGTAATTTTTTTTTAAATTCACACATAGGAATTAGCAGGGATAAATTAAACTGAAATTGATTCTCTGTGAATATCGTATCTGCAATCTGTGCTGGGTGTATATCTGTACCGGGTCTTCATCACTCCGTTCCCTTTCATCTGTATGGAGATACCACCTGCTCCTCAGGCAGGGTACGGACAGTTCTGTAGGCATACATGATCATAATTTCTCAGGACTGTATATCAAGTATTTCTGATAGCGAGGGTAAATATTCCAGGTCCTTTCCTGCTGCTCAGGAGCTCTGGCAATGTTTTCTCCTCAAAGCAAATGGCAGTGTGGGTCTGGCCATGGCACCATCTCCTTCCACCAAAACCAGGGCATCCCCAAGAGTTCTTGTGGGGAGGGTTGATTTGTGCCTCACCTTTGTGACACCCAGGAAGGTCACAATTTGAGACAAGAAATACTTGCCAGTACTGTATGACTTGGCAGTCTGAAACAAGTTGGCAGTCGTCTGCTGAAACCAAATGTCCCAATGCGTGGTTTTCTAGTGAACGCATCAGGCTCTTGCTGAGAAGGACTGACTAGCAAAATACTTCACCCAAGTGAATTAAAATCAACTAGAGCAATAAAATACATCCCTATGAGAAAACCTGAAGTGCCCGAATTTGGAGTGGACTGGAGCGTTGAGCCACTTCCCCCACTGCATCTGCTGCCACTTCCAGCTGTCTTCGGTGCCCACCAGGCCTCTGCAAAGCTACAGGAACAAAAAAGCTAAACACAGCTGGGTAAGTCCTTCCAGCACCCAGACTGAAGAGAAAATGAAGCAGGCAAGGATTACCAACAACATTCCAACAAGTCATCAAAAATTAAGAAGTTCAAAGTTAGAGGGAAAAGACAGAATTGGATTCGTGCGTTCATCTTGGGTACCCGAGTACTCAATGAAGGCACCACCACCTTCATTTTGTTGCCCTGAGAGCAAGGTATCTGTAGGTAACAGGTTTATGGATATACTATACATTTATATATAAATTGTATTTTAGATAAAAGCTGGGAAGCAGAGAGTTCTTACCATCTAGAACCCCAGTTTTCTCCAGTGGGATTCACATATCCATGGTGATAAGAGGAATATAGTATTTCAGATCCTTAATATGACCACTCCACTGCAGGAACAGGAGGGAAACATCTCTGCTTCTGGGAAATGTCAGCATCTCCTCTGGTCTATGTCACTGCTGAAGTACAGCATCCCGGGTGTTACAGATAGGATCTACGTACACAGTTCCTTCAGTAAAAATAAATAACTAGAAGATAAATTCTGTGTTTGCATTTTCAAGACAGGTCTTGGTGGGAGTGTGATGAAGAGGAACAAAAGAAGTGGTTTTTATGGTCAAAACCCAGCATTGTTATCATTCAGCACAGGCTCATACCTCACATTTACTAAGACACGTGGGATGCGTATCACTTAGAGAAGAAAAAGATGTGATGTTCTTTCATCCTGCTATTGGCCCAAAGCTGTTTTGGTTACCATTGTGGTCGGCCCCTACCAAGAGCAGAGCAGCAATAAACTGCACCCATTGCTCTCCAGCACAGGAACTTGTAATACAGTTGCTAATTGTTGATATGAAATCTAGCTTTTAGTGTAGAAAGAGAAATGTACTGAGATTTGCCTGTGGCCTTGACAGTCTGCAAGGGCATTTTATGTACTGTAAGGCCTCACTTTGTTATTGTCAAGTTAAGGACTATGCTAGTGGTTTTGTTTGTTGTCTGGCCAGGATGTGGTTTTGTCTGGTCTTTCCCACAGGACATCAGCATTTCTAAAATGCTCTTGGGCAAAATGGATGCCTAAAAGTAAATTTGTTCTCAGAGTGATACAGTTGCCTTCAGCAGAGGCAACACCTTGGCTTAAAGGAGTCGCCTAAGGATTGGATCCTTGCTCTGACACTGCCCAAGCATACAACTTTTAGGAAGTTGCCTCTCTTTCATGCAGATGGAAAGCAAACTATCTCGCTGTCTGGAGGAAACGGAGGCAACTTCTTTCAGCTAAATAAAAAGGTAGGTTACTGTATGCATGAATTTATATCTGACCATCCAACTGTAATAATACACCACACACTTCCTGTAATGAAATAGTCATTAATTTTAGCCACATATATGCATATTACATATATAATTTTATTTAGTATATATATCATATATACAGTATATGGTTAGCAATATTATATATAAAAAATAGATAGTGGGTATTTCATACTTGTGAGAGTGGCAGTCAGTACAGAGGGGGGGCATGGTGTGCCCCCCATCCCCAGGGAGAGGTAGTCAGTGGGCAGAGGGGCACCTCTCCCCTGGGCTGTGTGGGACAGGCTGGAGTCAGGCACTCAGAGGGCCCACCTGGGAGAGAGATGCCTCCTCCTGTTAGATTTTAGCCAGGTTGTTCTCAATATGCAGCAAAAGAAAAGGCAATGGCTGGAATCTCAGATGGCTCTAGTATGTCTGATGCTCTGAGGCAAGCTTACCTCATTTCGTTTTGAGAAGACCTAGGATTAGGGTGTCAAAGCCATATCTGGTCTAAGTTTGGACACTGACAGTTTCTCCCTTAGGAAAGCTAGCTGATAGTCCTATAAAATGCGTACTGCTCTGTGAACAAGTTTGACACACAAAGAAAAAGCTAGGGAGTTCTGCATTTCTTCAGCCTTTAACTTCAATCCAGCAAACTTTGATAATTAATAGAGCTGGACTGATTTCATTTCATCACAATTTGTTGCCTTGCTAGTTACAGTAAGATTTTCTTTCTGAGCATGTAAAAAATCCTCAGTTATTTCATATTTCTTCATTAATACAAAAAAACTAGCACAAAGATTTCAATACTCTTCATTCCATCATCTGACTCCAATAAATGACATTTTGCTTTGAAAAGGTCTCTGTTATTCTGTAACATAAGCAAATATGTACTGAGGGGTGTAAAAATACGTGCTACAATTACATCAGATGAAACAGAGACAGATGGCCACAGTCAGAAGCCTACACCTTCAGCCTCCTGCCCACCAGACAGACGGGGTCTCATGGTAGGACTGAGGGTGATCCAAAAATCAGACTGCTACAACCAAGGAAAGACAGCTGGAGAAGCGAAAGAGAGCGTTTGCCACAAAAGCTTGTTCCAGGAAGGTAAGGCAGAAATATGGCTTGCTAAACACTATAAGAGGATCTTAGAAAGTGCAAGTGACTGTCGGAATACACCTCTGCTGCCTCCCAGCCACAGCATCAGCTGTGGCCTGAAGTTGGGAAGCCTCCCATGACCTGGTGGTTCCCGACGACTCTTCCTCCCTTATACCAAACCCTATCGTGGCTTCCCCATCGGCCTTCGCAGCAGCTGAGGTGGTTCTGTGATGTCTTCTCTGCCCGAGATCATCTGTATGATGGATGTTGCCACGGGGAGAGGTCAGGCACAGGGTGGCACACAGGGTGCCACCCCTCAGCACCCCTTCCTGGCCAGGGCACAGCTCAGGCTTCCCCTGAGGTGCACCAGCTGGGTTTCTCTGGAGAGCACGAGCAAGTGAACATGCAACGGTTAAAATAATTATTTTTGTAACTGTATAATCTATAGACATGGACCAAGAGGTTAACAAAGACCAGTGTGGAGTAGTGAGTGGGAGATGAGGAGGAGGAGGTGCAAATATAAAGCATATCTGACCCAACCTGGAGGCTGTAGGCAATTATAGCCGAACTTAAAAGGAGGGGAGACAACGTGAAAGGTGCTATGGAGAAGCTAGCCTAGAGGGCACTCATCATCTCTGGGTTTGGGACAGCAAGCTTATCAATGCTATAAAGCCTAAGTCTGACTGGTGAAAGAAAAGGCAAAGGGTGCTGGGGGAGTTAAGGGCAGAGCCGATAGTCCACAGCGAGGACTGTGAGTCACCAGGGAGCTTTGTTTGTTTTCCAGCAGAGTCATAAAAGCATCATCCACTTATCTAAATAAATACAACAATGCACAAATTATTCCTGAGGAAATCATAAAACATGTATTAATGACTCTAGAGATAAACAATAGAATCCTAGCCCTAGCATGCATATTTTTCTGATGTAAAATTCTTCTTTTTAATGCCTACAATCCTATTTTACAAAACAGCCTTTAAATAAAGACCAAATAATTGGTAAAGAGCTTACTCTTGAATTATGCAATCAAGTAATAACACGGTTTTAGGCCTGTGGATTTCTTTCCTCTTAGGCTTTAGAAATAGGTGAAATGTCTACAGAGAGAGAAATGAGAGGCTGAAGAAAACAAAAATAAACATGACTTAAGCTTGGATATTTGGTTTATTTTATAGTGTATCTAAATAATTAGGATCTTGAAAGGTAAAATGCTTCAATGAGACTAAAGCAAAACTAAATCAGGTTTGATTGTCCTTAGATTCAACACCCACAATCCTTTTGTGTCATCCCAACTCCTGGTCTGCCCTAATATATGCATTTAAGCAGCGCTGCATTAGATGACAGAAGATAAAAAGGTAGAATGAATACTCCTGGTTATTCTGGCCCCAGTGGTAAATCCACTACTGATTCCCCTGAGATCTCAGTTTCTCTCAGGTGATCGTTCCTTTGGGAATCTCACCTGCAGGTGGTAATTCTTGTTCAGCCGCACTGAAGGCCGCACTGCTGAGGTGGAACTGAGCCCTCACCCAGCCCCGGCAACCTGCCCTGCCCCATGCCCAGTTGGTCACCTGCACCTCCACAGAATAGGATATATTGCGCTGCCGTTTTACTCAAATGGAACGAGGTAGCCTTATTTATTTCAGATACTCCAGTTTTTATTTATTAGGGATGTTTTTGCAGTGAGCCTTCCCTAATTTCCCATCACATTTACCCTTCACATTGCCTAGGAGCTTAGAAAATGCTTGAACATCCTACTGACTGCAGGTGACAATCCTGGTCCCTGCCTGGAGGACACACATGGGTGGTTGCAACCTAGTTCAGGTATGGCATTCCCAGCCTGATAAAAGTTTGGAAATGCCCTAGAGGTCTCCTACAAACCTCCCAGCATATTATGTCAGATTTCAGAGTATGTGTAGGATGTCTGAACACATCCAGGGGAGAACCGCCAGCGACGTTTTGCTCGGTGTTACACGATCCCCCACCAAGCACATTCCAGATGAAGGAGCAGCAAACCTGCACTCCTTTCAGAGCATGAGTAGAGTATATGGCCCCTTGCTGTTCAAAATACAACAAGTTTCTGTTTACTGCTAGGACCTCCATACTAACACAGCACTTGTTTCTTGGTTTCTATCAGAAAGATCATTTCCCCTGCAAAGCAAGATGCAAGGCATCCTAGTTGTGGCATATTAGTCTTGTCGTTAGCAGCATCCATCTTTATGTTAACATCCTGCTACCACAATAATTTAAGTTGATTTGGCTTCTTCTGGGGGTGGCTGGGAGATTTGTTTAGTTTTTTTCAGCGGTGGCACAGCACAGGCTATTCCCAGTGGTGGCACAGCACAGGCTGTTCCCAACTTTTTTTGGTGGTGGCACATGGGCATTGCCATTCTACCTGAGCAACCCCCGGGCGCACAGCAGCAGCGAGCAGATTGTCCAGCGCGAGCAGAAGACACCGGGTTGTGAAGCCCAATTGGTGCTGCAGAGGGGACCCTCCAACTTCCCTGGCTCTGTTCGTGGGGTGCGCTCAGCAGAGCAGCCAGGAAAACCAAACAGCAGGTGCTGCAGCATGACTTACGTATTTCAGGGTAAAAATAACCTCCAAAAACAGTGTTGGCCCAAGTGACTGCCCTAATCTGCTGGGAAACTTCTAACCTGCTGCAGAAACTGAACTTTCACCAATTGTTTGGCTTTTGCTGCTTCAGCGGTCCGTGCTCTTTCTGCAATACATCCTTGGGATGTTTATAAGGAGAAAAATATGTATTACTGTGGTATTGTTATCAAAATAAGACTTTTTAATTCTTCTACACCAGAACCAGCAAAGCAAAGCAGTGACTGTCAAGAAGCTTGTAGCAGGTGGCACAAGTATCATAACATGTGTGGTCTTTCCCAAATCAAAGCCATATGATGTTTCCTTGAGAGGCTTTCAGAGTCACAGACCCTTGCGGATGCCCTTTCTGTAATGTCACGTCCTGGGACTTGGCAGCATTTGTAGCACAGTCTGCAGCCATGGAAGTGGAGGGATGGTGTAGCTGCTCCTGAACCAGCCAGTGATTCCTCATTCCCCCCCTCATATTTTGCTGCTAGGGTAATTAATAACTGCACAGAAGTGACAGCATTATAATGACCTTGTCAGCAAGTCCCAGAGATCATTGAAAGCAAAGGAAAGATCCATTTTTGGTTCAGCGAGCTTGAAGTCAGCTTGCAGGTGTGGCTTGAGGTAGGCAGAAACATGAAGACCATTCAGGCATAGTCAATACAGTGGGTAGACTAAAGGAGAACAAGTCCTGATCAAGAAGGACGGAAGAACAGAAAACAGTAGCCTGGTCTTCATAACTCCTAAATTAACTCAGTCGTCAGAGCAGGCTAAGATTCACCTTTATTTCTTTCTTTGCTGTTCTGACCCAGGCCAGGGCTCCAGGGTGCCAAAAGGAGAAATCTCCGCCTCTGCGCGGAGCAGTGACACCCAACACAGAGGTTTGCTGCACTCACAGGGAGCCTCAGAGGTTAATGTTCACCTGCAGCAGGTTAAAGAAGACTCCAGGGAAGCCAATTTACCCTTCCTGGGGCAGGCGTAGCAGGGCAGGGTAAGCAGCCAGCCGGCCAGGGACGCCAAGGTAGTGGCTGGTCTGCCAGCCCTCCTCCCACCCCTGCTGCATCAGCCCATAACATGCTGGAGGGTCTTTGCTAGCTGTAGAAATTGACCCTCAAGAAATTGTCCTGTCTTTTGTAAATTTATCCTAACCACAGATGTGGCTGCTGAGGTGGTGCCTGACTGGAAAAAAACTAAGGTGTCTGTACCCAGCTCCCCCACCCACACTTTTTTTGTGGCAATATCCAGGGACAATTAAAACCAACTTGAATATTTCTCTGTTGCCATGGCTCACAACCATAGCTATTTTTTCTTTCCTAGCAGTGACGGTCTTTTTGTTTAATATTTTTTTCCTTTTCCCATTAAAAAAAAAAAAAAATTTTTCTCTCTTTATATAAGGATTTCACTAAATACAATAAAAGACCCCCCTACTACAACCCATGTAAAATAATACCACTGACCTTGGAATGCTCTTCTCCCCATCTCAGTATTTAGTAGAAACATAAATTGGATATCTGCTAGAGAATACAGTAAGAATAGACTCTTACTACCTAGTGCAAAAAATATAAATCTGAGTTTCAATTAATCAGGATACATACGTTGTGTGCTTAATGATAACAAGTGACAATTTAGCAGTCTGAAAGATATTTTTAGATAGCTATCACCATTCTTATGGTTTTTTTTTCTTAAAAAAAAAAAAATGCTTAAAAAAGTACAGCTTTCCATTTCTTTAGCACCCACAAAGCTGAGAGAGCTTTGTTGACACCAGTTCATGGCCTCTTCATGAGCTTTTATCACTGCTTTTAACTGCTTGGCAGAAGCAAGGAAACATCAGTACATGCTCACTGGATTATTTTAAAATATTATTTTTTTACAGAAAGATTTTTTTCACCAGAAAACACTGATTCGTCAAAATATAAATCACTTACAAGTAAATCA
This sequence comes from Tyto alba, assembly GCF_018691265.1. Lineage (NCBI taxonomy): Eukaryota > Metazoa > Chordata > Aves > Strigiformes > Tytonidae > Tyto > Tyto alba. The sequence continues at coordinate 35,465,105 of NW_024881330.1, forward strand.
GCATTTCAAAACCAGTGATAGATTCTGAAAACATCCTAATTTTTTATTGGTTTTAAGTCAGAAGGGGCTAACCATTAGATTTAACTGATTTTCATTTTGAAATTTGAGGTTTTTGTAAAAAAGGAAGAGAAGATAAACACTGAAAATATATCATAATGACTGGAATTAGGTATTAAATACAACACAGTTTTAGTCAGAAAGGTTTTAACCATCAGCTTTGTGATTTTTATTTGGGATTGAGATTTTTAATTTGTTGCCTCGATCTGCCCTGTGAAATACATTTTTAAAACCTGCGACAGGTCATAGGGAGGTATACCGTGCCCAGCAGCTCTAGCTGCAGACCTATCTGGGTGCTCCCAGGTTGTCCATCATCGTGGGTGTCTGAGTCTCGGGCTCCCGGAGCTGCAGCCCGAACGTTGCCGTTGAGCTCCCCCGGGGCAGAGCTGTGCTCGCCTCTCTGGACAGACTGGGGAAGGTGGAGTCGCTCAGCTTGTGCTCTCCCGCTCAAAAAATGAGTGAAGATCCAAAGATAGGGCACAAGCCCAGCTCTCCGGAGAGCCGTCTTAAGCCTTTGCTCCTCCAGCCAACGTTTTAGCATGATTATATCAAGGAAACCAGATAGAGAAAACTCTGTTTTGTTCTTCCTGCCAGCTCTCAGTTAACCTCTGAGCCCTTTGGATTAGCAATATAGTGGAGATATGTGTCTTGTACGTTGTCTGCTGACTTCCAAGTTGCTCTGTAATGTTCCTTTCTGAGAAAGCAAGCAGAGAGGACTGACTTTAGGGGAATCACAGTTTGATGGATGTGGGAGGTTTTCGTGTTTGGAAAGAAGTGTTCCAATTTTCTTCTGATTACTTTTTTGTACACATGCCCAGAGATGTGGCAGATGACTTGGAGCTAATTAATAAATATATTTGAGTCTTTGGGTGTTTTTAAGGCAAATTTGACCCACTTCATCATCCACTAGTAGGATGTAGTGCCAAGAGGCTATCTGGTCACACACCTTTTTGTAGCAAAAGCAACATGGAAGAGACGGAGATTTTCCTTTTCATTACCAGCTCCAAGCCCTGTCCATGACATTAACGTTAGATTCAGAAGAGAGTGCCAGCATTAGAAAATTTGCTGTTGGGAGCTCCTTGATGGCTCTGCCTTGCGTGCCTTCCTCTCTTCCCTCCAGGGCTTCTCCAGCTGCCCGCTGAACAATGCTCACTCGCTGCTGGACATCAGCCCTGCCCTCCCCAACTCCCCCCACAATGCAGGCAACTGTCCGGAGGTGTGACACCCTGCCCTCTCCTGCCTTCATCAGAGAGGCTGGGGAGCTATTAAAACACTGTTATAAATCATAGTTATTAGCCAAGTGACTCATCTTACAGCACTGAGAAGGAATCTCCGATCTCCTGAGTGCTCGTTGTCTCACACAGAGAGCGCTGGGGTGTTGATGAGCCTTTATGGTATCCTTATCTTGCATTTCCAACAGCAAAACCTGACCTGTGTTTTACTTGTGCTGTTTATATATCTAATCAAAGTGGGTCAGGAAACGTGGAAGACAGCACCAGGGCTGCCTGAGAAACATAATATTTGTCAGAGAGCATTAACTCAGCCTCTCTCTTTCAGAGAATGATAGATGAAGTGTGCCTGAAACTCTGTTTAGATTATGTGAAGTAATGCACTGGTGGTTACATTCATCCTAAGCAAATCATTTTCACTCACTTGAGCTGCCTTACAAAATTTTCCAATAACACTTTAGGCAGCCTAAAACAAAATGAAGTCTTCACGGGTTGCTCACGTGGGAGTTCCTCTTGGAGTCCGCTTGCACACAGACAGACAGGTTCAGAGAGCTCTGTACCTAAAATAGAGGTAGCCCCCAGGCCAAAGCCTGGATCAGCATTGGGACCAAAGTTCGGGAGGTGCCAGGGCTGGTGCCCATGTCCACCGTGCAGTACTGAAGCTGTCGCAAGCAACAGAGAGCCTGGCACCAAAGAAACCACAGCAGCCCTGTATGAGATGGTAGCGTGACCTTCTCAGAGGGTCTGAGAAGCTTCTGCATCCCTGCAGTCACTCAGGCAAGGGCAGCTGCCCGCTCTCCGCTGGCAGCAGCAGAGGAGGGCACCCCTGCTCCCACTCGGAGCTGCTCCCTCGCCCACATAGCATCGTCCCCAGGCAGTAGTCAGTGTGGGGGCACCTCCTGGGCCCCTCCATTCGAGGACCACGGGGTCTGTGGCCCTGCCAGCCCTTCAGCTCCACGAGCTCTTGGGAAAGAGGAGTAAGTCAACATGCTGAGCCTTTTCTTCCCCAGGCAAGCCCAGCTCAGTAACAGCACAGGGAGCCTGTGCCAGGCCATGTGCCAGCAAAACGGGCCCTGGACTGACCTGACCCAGCCTCGAGATCCATTCTTACACGAAGTGTAAGTGAAAGGGTTTCTCTAACAGAGAAGAGCTTTAGCATATCTCTACTGAAGCCCGGGGATCCTTGCTAGATATAATTATGCCTTGCTCAATTTAATAATTACACAGGGATATATTTCATCTGCACTCAGTGTCTATTCTAAGATGAAGTGAACATATTTGCTTAAGTTTAATATTTTTTAGGGAGGAGTGTTGTAATTTTCAGGGGAGGAATGCAATTAGATGAAGCCTAACTATGTTTCTGCTAGCCAGCATATTTTTAGAGTTTTGCCTTTATCTTTTTTTAAAAGGAGCCTTTGTTGACATCAGCTCCTGCTTTCACACATGGTGTGGCCCCAGCAATTAGGAGTTCTGTGGATTAAGCAAAAAGTCCCATTTAAAACTTCTTAGAAAATACTTTGAACAAGAGGGGGGGAAACCACTTAAGTCAGCTGCTTCTGTGCGTGTTTTTTTGTGCTATGAAATATGACTTCAAAGAAAACCCTTCTGTTTCCATTTCAAGGTCTTTCTGTAAGGCAAGGAAGATAGGCAACCGGCACTGGAATGCTGCCTCTGGGAGATTTATTGGAAGTCATGAAGGACTCAGTAGACTGGGAAGGTAATTTTTGTATCCTACTGCACTCAAAACTGATTTAATTTTGTGTCAGTTCTGGAACTGCAACCAGAATATGAGCTGTGAGTTTATAAATTGCTCCTCCGAGTGCCTGACCTTGCAGGGGAGGGGAATCTAGAAGGAGTTAGAAGATAAAGAGATCTTGCACAGCCAATCAGATGCATTTCGACTGGGTTAGTAGACCTCTCGCTTGTTCCTCATTTCACCCTCAAGTGCTCTGGCTTTGATTGATAGGATGTCAATCTCCTTGCCAGTCTCAATGATGCAAGGGTGCCACTGTCTATCAGGGTACATCTGAAAATTAGATTGGATTTTTCTGAACAGAGGACACAGCTACTACAATAACCTATGTATATAACAATTATTATTAGGAATATTTATTATTCTGTTACTATAATGTATATAAATCTTGAACTGAAGTGGAATTTCAAAGGAAATACTTAAGGGCAACAAATTTCACTCAAAGAGCAGGAAAAATATATTAATCAGTTGATTAGTCTTGGGAATATTCTCTGAAGAAGAATGCCAGAAGTCCCATCATATGAGTCACTTAAAAACATATTAGACAAAGATCTTGGGAATACATTTCAAAAAACAGTTTTATTTTGGCAAGAATTAAAGAGAAAATGAGCTAATAGCACTGTAGGATTTTTCATTGTTCAGTTCCAGCTCAGAAATCTATGATTCAAGTCCTGAAATGTGTATCATCTAGGAAATCCCATTAGAATCTAAGTTTCAATTCCAAAGAAAATTTGATTAGAATAAATTGCACTTTCTTGACATTAAATCATTGCTATACATATGATATAAAGTATAGGGTGACTGCCTTTAAAAATCATTTCAATTACCTGAGTTTAATGTTACACTGTAGTTGCAACAAGTTTCAATTTTTCTACAATCGATCTTCTCTGGAACAAGTGCAGAACAATTTAAATAACATCATACATATCAAAATAGCATCATCTAATTGTAGAGGTGATTACCAGCACCACAGAACAGATTCCTCATGTGGTGGATGTCTAATAGAAGATAGAGAACATCAAATGACAGTCCCTGAGCTGTGGCGAGCTAGCTGGTCACATGCTGCTGAATCCTATCCTGGTTTCCATCCGATATTTTTGCAAAAAGAAAGCTAAATTATACTACAAATGTTGCCCAAATATCAGCTTACCATGTAAGCACTCATTGCTGTACCAGGAGTGCTGTGCAATCAGTAATGGAAAGCCAAGTGATTCATGAATTACGCCGATGAGATTAAAAAACTGAAATCCCCCTGCTACATATCAAATCAACAAAGCCTTACTGTATTATATACAGTCCATTAATACATGTCATGTGTGATTAGCATTGGCGGAGCGGTTACGAGAAATACATTTTGTGCCTTTATATTTGCTGCATTGTCCATTTCAGTGGTCACTTCACAGTTTTATCTTTTGGAGGAGTTATCTCAAGGCCAAGTGGGAGAGAGACCACGCATTACCTCCTGATTCCCCCTTAACTTGGTCATTTACCACTGCGAGCCAGAGGCATGGAAAGACTGGCACAGAGTTTTCCAGAGAGAAACGTCTCCAGCATTGAAGCATTTCACTGAAATGGGAAACTATCCTAGAGAAGCAACAGAAAATACAATAATCACCATGTATTCAACATCTTTATGGGATCACCAGACACTGTACATCTGTGACTACAGAAACATGCGGGTTTGCCATCCTCTCCTTCCTCTTTCCGTTCTCTATTTTGTTTGATTTTCATCTTCGCTTATCGTTGCCTCACCTTTGGATTTTTGGGTGTGGGAAGGGTTATTCTTTATAATTGATCCACTACAGCACTATTGCTACAGTCTGTCTGTTGTTGTCCAGAGCAGTGTGAAATGTTCTCGGTGTGCAAATCCCAGGTGAGGTAACCTATCATGTATGATTTTGAAATCCTTTTAATTCATTTGCTTTATTCCCACTGACATTGGGGAGTTCACATATTACGACATGTGCTATAAAGAATCTTTGAAATAATGGTTGGTTGACTTCAACTGTAACTAGAAAATGTAAATTACACATTGTTTTACCTCAGATGGGGCTGGGTGTCATGCTTGCTCACATTAGTGCTATGATCATACTCTCTGCACTCGATTGTGGTGACAATTTCTACTTCATATGCAGTAGACTACAGAAGACAGTAGAAATCAAGAGACCAGAATTTATTCCCCTATAAATGGGAAAATGGTCTTTCAGGTGTTTGGTAGGAATAATTGAACCCCCAACTGTAAAAGATAAAATAATGCTAGCAAGAAACCCTAAGGAAAGTTTTTGTTACACGCATGTCTGTATTTTCTAAACTTACCTGTCCTAAATAGGAATAGCAAAGATATAGGCTACTGAAAATTCTGGAAGGACTAGTCCAAAGGAGGTGATGTAAAGCCTAAAGCTGTATTGTTACAGCCGAATTATCAACACCATTTAGCTTGCCTGGAGAGAAGTTTCCTTCCTAATACACAGGCTAAACAGATCTGGTCACCTCTCCACAGGGGATTGAGACCCAGCCCCATCTGGGATCCACGCTTCCATTTCTATGACAAGTATTTAATTCCCGGTGATGACTTTGCAGGTGTCTTCTCATTCGCAAGGGTTGAGCTGTCAAACTATAAACCAAGAAAATACAATTCCAGAAGGAATATGAGAGAAAGAAACAAGCCATCACCCAGTGCACATTTAGCATTTCCCTCCATATTCCATCCCGTTTGGCACCATCCAAAAGGGATCAAGAGATGGAAAGCAGCTCTGAAAGTCCATGTCTGACTAGGCAGGGGATACCTCCGTTAGGGCACTTCAGAAGACAGTTGTAAGTCAGCTTCCGAGGACACCATGGGGCCAGAGTGGGAGCACACACAATTCTGGTGGGATGGAGCTAAACGTCTATGGATTCAGATGTTGATAGTTTTCACTGAGAACCCCCCCCCCCCCCCCAAAAAAAAAACACTGCCCTGTGCCTTTGCAAGAAAGCTGAGGGTCAGAGACAGAAAATAAATACTGCCAAGCTCACCCTCCCACTCAGTGGGGTTTATCAAGAGATGAGAAAATGGCCAACTGGATTTTGAAGTTGTTGCATTGCAACTGCTGCTTTAAGGACCTTTTTGTTGATGCTGGCTTTTGGGATACTCCCTTTCGGCCAGATTGTTAACGACATGCCCTAAATGAAAGTATCAGGCGTAACTTTAGCTTGGAAAAATGTTCCCTTTGCTAGATATGCAGAACCCTGAAATATTGCAGAAAAGCCTCTGCAATCAAAGGTTGTCTCTGCAGTGGGTCAGTGCATGACACTAACGGTTCCTCTCTGCCTGCCCATACACAGACATACTCCACAAAAGTGAGATATGCTTCCACTGTCTACCTACAGTGTCTGCAACCAGCACATTATCATAGCAGCTGCTGCATACCCAGCTCCGAAAATATGTATTGCTGGTGAAAAAGTCTATTGCACCTGCAATATTAGCAGGACTATCCATGTGAAAGCTGAAAATACAAGAGCTTTGGACATGTCCTTTCAAACAGGCATTGTGTGACTGCATTATAGAGTTATCATTTTTCATTTTGTTACTCTAGAAAAACTCCATGCTTGGAGACACAGAAGCTGAGGTGCTATTTGTAGTAATTTTACTGTTGTGTCCTAACATCTGAATTAATACTTTCATTAATATTTAAACCTGTCATGCTCTAGAGAACATGCTAACCTAACAAGTTTTTCTATGCAACAAGATTAAAAATCATGGTGTTTAAACTGAGATATAGATTGATATCAACTAAGCGTCATCTCCTATCACAGTTTTTGATTGAATGGAAGCTCAGTGAACAGACGACCTTCAGTAGAAGTGGCTCTGACAGGTATCATTAGGCATTGGCTGGCACTGATTTCACTTGCCTTACATATGTGCTCCTTCTTTTTCAGATGTGTTTGCAGGAGATGTATGCCTCTTAGGGTACTGTGTGTTTAAAATCAGTAGCTGCCTTGAGAACTGATGTATGCACTGAAATCTCACCAAGGCTTATGCAGAGATAAACACATTAAAATAAAAACACTTTTGGGGCCACAGTTTGGAATATCTTTTTTATTTTTATTCTTTCTTTTTTCCAGTGTGATTCATGTGTTGTGTCTCCTGTATGAGCAATTTGTGATGTGGAGTTCTTCACACAAAGAAAAAGAAGCATCTCTTGCAGCATTTTACGGAAGAACCACTCAACTTGTCCTGTTGTTACTAAAAGTTTCCCGATTCAGCAGGTACTTAGTGTTTACCTTCTGCCCCCCAGTATAATTTTTCAGGTATAAACTGGGGTATTTGACAATAAAAATATGCTCTGACCAAAAAAACAAACCAAAACAACAAACATGCTACTAAGTCCTTGAAAAACCATTTGTCTCTGTTGTATTAGTTTCTCAGTACTCACATGTACATTTTTCTTCCCAAAATAAGCAAAAATGCTACGTGACATTCTGGTTGCTTTTCTCTCTTGGCAGTGCTGCTCGTTACAAGGAACTTTCCTGAGTGGTTCTGATAAGTATTAAGTATTTTCTTTAAAATTAATCATGTCAGCTACCTAAAGCACAGAAAAGCAAATTTAAATAAATATTTTGGATAAAGGAGGTGAAACGTTCTGAAAATCCTCTGTGTAGTTTCCTGGGATCTGATCTTTTGTGATTGTCTGTAACCTGAAAGTCTTTTAGCTGTTCCTAACTGGATCCTATTTTGCTTTACTGCTCTCCCCTGCTGTTTATTCAAAACTATAAGGGATCCTTGGATATTTTGCTTTACTATTATTCAGTCAGAGGATGAAAAGTCCAAGGAATGCCAAGGGATTATTATAACAGTATAATTAGCTTGCAGACAGATCTCTTCTCAACAGCTTTCAAAAGCTCTTCTATCCATCTCAGTTACCCAAGTAATTAATTAAACACAGCTGCAGACTAGAACTGTTACAAAAAAATGTGTTTGCCATTTGCTTTTCCTGCTCACTTCTAGGCAGTAGAAGAGGAAGTCACGTAGGAGAACTTACAACAGCTAAGGACCGTCTGCTTCATCTGGTGGCTTGAAATCCTGTTGAGTTAAGTAGGAGTGAGGGGCAAAAGTATCTGTGAAGAACAGCACTTGCTGCAGCCAATTCATGCCCGCAGCAGGGGTGAATCTTTTAAAATCATTGCTAGTCTCATGTGACTATGTCCTGGAAATGACTTAAGGAGGAAAAGCCCTGAGGATCCTTGCCAAAACTCCTGTGTCATGTCTTTTTTATACAGTGTTAGAAATAAAGTACATAAGTGGTAAAAATGGAATAACTGAAGCAGTCTGAGTTTAGAAGGGAACTGGCAGAAAACTGGAGCAGGTGACTTCAATACTTTCAAATGTTCCTGGAAGCAAACGGTGCTAAAAAAAATATACTGGGAATGGTGCCGTCTTCTCAACTGCTGGATGTGGCAGACTTGAAGGTACAGGGGACTCACAATACATTCCTTGGGGAGAATTAAAGGGAAGCAAACTACACAGCAAAATCACTCAAAATATTCGGGGATATCATGACTCATGGAGGAATGTGTCTTCGGGAAGGTATCTTTTCTGTCCCAGCAGCCAGCTATATAGGCCAGATGATTGAGCACTATATGGCAGAGTTATACAATAAATGTATCGTTGAATGTGAACAGTTAATGCACAGACAAGCTAGGCAATACTGGGCAGCCATGTTATTCTTTCCTTTTAATGGCCTTTACTGGCCAAACATAGCAAAGACCACAAAGAGGAAGCAACTGTACTCCTAACCGTAGCCAGTACTACCTGGGTCCTTAGGAGCATGAAGTAGCTGTAGAGGTAGAGACTTGAAGAGTGAATCATATTGAGTCTTTGTTGTCTTTTCACATATCAGCCTCTTTCCCAGCAGAAACTGTCGAGAAGCACAAGAAGCAAGGGTTAGTCTTTTCAAAGGGTGTCTGGGGATGCACGCGTGCTGTCACAGCCTTCCCTTTTTCACAGTTACAAATGGCCTGCTACAGCACAAAATATTTTATGACCTGTGTGATTGCTTTTCCACAAAATGCCAACACTGTCAAGGAGTAAGGAAGCCCTGTACCCAGGCTTTGGGGATTATTTTTGCAATGTATTCAATGGCAACGATTCTGGTTTAAAATGAAAAAGAGATTTGTCCTGGAAGGGGAAACCATTTATCCTTGCAAGGCACAAGTTGTGCAATGTGTGGAATGTCATCGCCCATGTCCCATCCAGCTTTCTTCACCCTCTAAGTGATGATGGAGGTCCTGCCTGCTTGTCCTGAATGAGTCAGGGACCATAATGAGGTTTCCAGAGGCACGGCTGGAGCCTATAGCTCTTTCTGGACACTTGCAGAGATATTTTAAGGGCAATCTAGACACATATACTTGTCATGAGCTCCTGTGCAAACTTGAGGCTGAAAGATACAATTGTAAAGGTCAATATTTGAAAGTACATGTATAGACTGTAAATGAGTACTTGAAAGGGCTTTGCAAATTTTCTTTTGTGTACATGAGGTGATAAGCATTGAAGGCTTGTCTCTAAACTGGCAAACAGGACTATGAGAAAGCACAGTGTTGTTCACTGGTGAAACAAAAATACTGTAAAATAGATGTTTGAAACAAATGTTTGAAACAAATTATAGGACTCTGGCTGTCTGTATATTGCATATATTATTTATTACTAATGGTACTGAGATGCATTGTCCTATAGGAGAGGCTCAGAAAACACAGAATTAACTAATAAAGAGGAAAATAAAAAGGCCAAAACAGGCCAAAAAGCAAGTGACAGCCCTAGCAAGATTCTTCAGGGGAGGAAGAATTCTTCAAATAATGTAATCTCAATAGGTAGCTGGTATTCAAATTATGTAGTTCTGGATTTATCTAGGTATAGCACAGGTAACAGGAGAGAGGAGTGCCAGCTGCAGCAAGCCATCACCTGACACCTTTCCTGAGGTCCTGCAATGGACACAGTGCTCTGATCTTTAAAACTCTTGAGATGCTATGAGCTCTGCCAAAAACAAGGGTAGAGCAGTTTCCATAGTCTTCAGAGCACATATCCTGCATTTTTTTCAGGCCTTTCTTTAGTCGATGTTGATTGTTTATATTATTTCTCCTTGGCCTAAGTTAAAAAGCAGGCTGTATCTGATCTTTGGCAATTTTCACCGTTACAATGTCATTTATGGGCTCTCTATAGATTTTAATGTGCACAGTGACTTCCTTACAGGATGTGGTAATAGAGTCCCAGCTATCTTCTTACAGTGTTTCTCTTCAGGCTAGTTAATAAAGTCATATCCTGGAGGTTTAGGACAGTAACTCCACTTCTCTTTGTTCAACATCTCTCATGTTCCTCCTTCATTTGTATTTAACTGCATCATGTTTTAAATGAAGGACCCTATTAATTCTGTTTCTTTTCTCAGAGTCTGTAAGTTGGATCAGCAGCCAGTTTCCACAATTTATTTTCCAGCATCTCATACACGCTGCTTGGTTGGTGGTGCCTCTGCCAGATACTCTAATTGCACCTTCACGATGCACCAGCAGCTTGCTGACCTTAACCCTCCTTAAGATCCTTGCCACATGGCAGAGAAAGCTGACTTCCCAACGCAGGCTGGGCTGCCTTGCTCTCCTACCCTCACATTTTGTCCTGGGTCAGGCTGAGTCGGATGACAGACAATTAGCAGTAATCACATTGCATAGCTGTGGCATGCCTCTTCAGGAAAAACTGCTCCTAGGTCTGCTGCAGAGGAGGATCAGAGTGAGCACACAGTGCCTGTCAGCTTTTCCTGATTGAGTCTCTCTGCAGCTCAGCAGAGAGCAAATAGAAGGTAAATTGGCTGTGCACCACACATTTACAGCTACAGGGGGTGATAAGTGTGTTGCTGCTAGAGTTTTTCCAGTTTTTACCACAGAAAACAGATAATTAGATTGGTTTAGGTGTTCAGAGAGAATTTCCATGTATAATTTTAAAGGACGCTTTCTTTTCTTTGTCCTGTCTTAGTTTCCTTTTTTTTTTTCCCTGAGTTTCTTGCTCTGTAGTCAGGAGACAGACTCTTTTGTGCCCCATTCAATAACTGAGACTCACTAAGATGTTGTTCTTGACTGTCCCTGACTCAAGTATGGTGGGAGTGTGAGTGGGATTTAGGTTTCTCTGTACAGTTCAATACTCCAGATGATCACTCCAGTTTATATTCCATGAGGCCTGTCTGCTGATCTGGAGTTTTATTAAAAGGCTTCTCCAAACAACAGTAGATTATTTAGATCTCAATGTATTAAATCCTTTCTGGACTGCAAATACTGTAGCTTTAAGCAAACTTGATTGACATTTATGTTTTCATATTAAATTATGACTATAGGAAGATCTGCTGCGGCAAAAAACGTAATTCTTATGGAAGTGCTTCTCCAAAAAACTTTAAAGAGAGAAACCCTGAGGACTGAAATCCAAATATTTACTTGGCAAATGGATATACCAGCATCAGTGCAAAGTCCTGTTGGTGCTGATTTAACTCTACTTCCCATGGTAGACATGCAGAGATCTCACTGATACTGCAGCATACTGACAGTGGGCATACTCTGAATTTGAGCAGCCTGCTGAGGCTGACAGCTAGAACAGAGTTTACAGCAGGTTTTCTGAGCTGAAGGGTGTCTCAGATCATCCACTGTCCCCATGCAGGCTACAAAATGACTCTAGCTGCTAACAGCTCTCAACTTGGATTGACCCAAAAGACAAAGAAAGGAAAGGGCTTAAGCCTGGTATCAGCACTGCTGAACGGCTGCTTTCACTTCAAGCACATTCAGAAAAGAGTTTAGTGAATTCTAAAATATTATCCATTGATTAGCTGCAGAAGATTCAGCTCAAATAAACCTCTAATCAATTCTCTAATCAATTTTATTTTACTTAATTCAAATACCTTAAAAAAAAAAGTTAAGAAAACCAAGTATAAATGCATCACAACTGTTAGCTCTGTATTTACTGTTTGTGCCACTTTCTACTTGCAAACAAGGTGAAGAGAGAAAATCTTGGTATGGATCCTCATTGTCTTAGTCATCCCATTTTGAATGAAGCTCTGTAAGAATTGTTGCTTTTCCATTATGCACCTGCTTAGTTGCAAGTATTTCTTAGATTTCGACTTTTGTTCTCTATCAGACTGTGGAGAGGTATATTTAAAAAAAAAAAAAAGAGAGCATGGTCTTGTTATAAAGTTTTGATCTAAATTTTTCAGCCCAGGCAGCATTCTCTTAAATATCCCCCTAACAGTTATTTCCTGTATTGGTATATTTAAGATTTTATTTGCTCGTCAGGAGGATCCTGAGTTCTCAACAGGTTGCATTAAGTACAATACAAACATCAGTTGGCAGACAGACCCTGACACAAAAACTTTTTAAGTTGATAACGTAGAAAAAAGGTAGGTAAGAGAGGAAAAAAGAAGATGTACTATTCAAAAATACCAAAATGTGGAACAGAAGCACAAGGAGATCAGACGGGAAGTGTGGCAGAATCAGAAATTAAATCCAGGTCTTCCTCATTCAGATCCAGAAACATGTGAGCAGGCTGACTACCCTAGCATATACCATAGAATATGACATTTTATTTGGACGACCTCCTCCAACACTGAATGTTGTGTATGTCCCAGATAACACTTTTTAGGAGGTGTGCTCACTTGAAGGTAAAATTTTTCATCCTTTCTCCATATATTGTAAAAGAAATCAGTTAAACAGCCTGTATTTCAATCGTGAGCTTGCTGCTGTTCACAAAACAGCTTAGGCTGTCTTCTCATAGTTTATGATGTCAACAGGCTCCTTGATTGAAATACGGCATTGAAATCCACCTCTTTCTTCCAGACTCCAGTATATATTATTCTTGTACTTTTTAAAGACAGCTGTGTGAATTAATGAACTGATCTGAGAATCGGGGTTGGCTGAGAGCGCCATTTAAAAGTCATGTAGATGACCTCATAAAAACTGCAAAGAATGCTTACAGCTTGCTTGTAAAACAAATCTATTCCTTAATAACTCAAAATGCCCACATAATTCAGTGCACATTTTAACCCAAGTGATTGCTTCATAAGAGAAGATGAAAATTTCCCATGAAAAAGACATTTAACCAGTACATGCAACTATAAACTTTAATTGATATTTCACAGTATGTACAAGTTTGCTCTCCAGGGAGTGTAGAATATCATTTTTGCACCTGCACTCTAACTGCAGTCTTATAGTATTTCAGCCATTAAACATTTTTCATTAAAGCACTTCATATAGAATTAGTATAATCTGATTTTAACAAAAGCATTCTATATATAGGTTTTTCACACCATATTAATGCAGAACTGTTAGAACTGGAGAAGTGGTATTGTGCAGGCAAACCCCAGGTTTCAATCCATGGGCAGTAATAAGGGTGGTCTGTACTCAGAGCACCATATTTGTAAAACATATTTATGGTAATGTACTTGACTGTATCCGAGAAGAAAGGTATTTCTAATAAATCAGGTTTTTTCCACATAAATTGCTTTTTTGCGCTCGATTTCCCCAAAGAAATTGGGGAATCTAGTGAAATAGCAGTTTATAGTATAGCACAATGGTATCACATTCTTTACAACTTCCATCCTCGGCAGTCATAAAACCTAACAGTAGAAAGGGTGTTTGCATATTGGGCAGCAGAGGGAATATTTTTGGATGGCTATAACTTAGCAAATCTGGAGAAATGTTTGTCTTATGGTTTGTATTTTATAGCTGTTATCTAGCTGGCAATCAGAGGTGAACAGCTGTGCAGTTTTAAGATGTATGATTTTAAAACAATGAACTAGAGGCCTTGCTAAATGGTTCAAATTAGATGTGGGTAGTAGCAAACATCACAGGACTTTTCACCTTGTGTTTGAGACAGAGATTGAAGTTGAAAGTGCTCTACAAACTCAGAGAAGGCAGCACCTCCTCAGTCATTTCTACGAGACCCTCGAGAATATCTGCAGGTTTCTTTGAAAACATTTTCTGGGATTCTGTGAATCTTTTATGTGCAGTATTTCCCTCAGCTAGTTCTCACAGGCCCTCACCCGAAAAACACTTTCCCGTGAAGAAGAGCCAAACTTCATGGGCATTGCTCTCCATATATTTGACAATGATTTTACTGTTTCAGCAAAGGGGTTAGCTGAAAAATGAAGAAAATAAGATACATAGAAACTTGAAGGGATATATATCTCAGTTTCACAAAAGCCAGTAAATGACATTTTCCAGAATACACAATGTACGATTTGTACAGGGCTACAGGGAATGGTGGTTTGACTATGCCTGTGATGAAAATATGAGACACAGTTTGTGTTTATTAGAGGTACAGAGAGATAGGGTTGTTTTGTATAAAAATAACTCTCTCCATACCCCACAGACTTACAGAGGAGGTGTATGAAGGTGTGACTGATTGACTTTGTGATAACCAGCCTCAGACCACACACAGGAATGGTGTCAGACAAGGGGGGTTTGGCACAGAAGACAAACATAAACCATAGTTTAGGATTCAGAACAGTCCAGTAAACAGTATGTGAACACTACAGCAAAAAGATTTGGGACATTAGCACAGTTTCCCACCTGATCATTTCTGCCATCACTTTCTTCAAAGAACAACACCTTGCTCATGATGGGGAACCGGCCAGATGCATGCTTACAGCATTAACAATAGACAGTTAGTGAAGGTGTTTTTCCTACCATTGTCCTGAAGATTTTTACTCTCACAACCGTAGAGGTGATGAGAGAGCTCATTTTGCTCTGGATTTAGCACCAGATGAACAGCTTAAGCTTTAAAACTTTCAGGTGATCTCCCAAAACACTATGAGCCAAAGATCTCTACTGAACAGAAAAATGTATAGAAACAGTCCATGGGGTTCAACAGCTGAGCATTAGTTGTGCTCTTGTTGTCAGTATTTTGTTCCTGGTCTTGTCCTACTCACGTGAATACTGAGCGGTCTCCTCCTTCCCCGTGAGTCTCCTCCTTGCTCATGAGGCAAGATCTTAGGGTATTTTTACATACTCTGACTAGCTATTTATCCTTCAGAAACACTTATACTGGATCACCCACCACATCAGCTTTTTAGTAATGACTGGATTTTTAGCTGAGATTTTAACTAGTATGTTAAAAACAGTGACCTTGCTAGAAACATTAATGATCTATTCAACATGATGGATAGGTAGATCTTAGGAGACTACTCATCTGACCTAATTTAGCAACCACAGGGTTAGGCTATGCTTCAGAGAAATCCCAGAAATTTTAACTGTACACCACCAGTATGATCCCATGCTGATCACTTCACTGTCTGGGAGTTGCTGGGTTCCTCTGCCTGTTTTTGGCAGACTAACAGAATCGTTATTATACTTGCGAGATTTTTTTCCTTATGTTGGCCCATTTTTCCCTCTGCAGGACAAGGTGAGGTTAGATTTCTAGGGCTATTATGAGGCTCGTTCAAACAAGATCTCTGGGTCTGCGAAAAGCAATGGGCATGCAGCTAATGGTTGATGGGGGGGGAGAATGCAATCTTGGGTAAACAAGATTTTAAGGAGCCTGTCAGGCGCCCAAGGCAATGCACAGCAGTTTGCTTTCCTGAGACCCACATCACACTCTGGTTAAACATCTAAAGTGGTGGTGTGACCAGTTACAGTTCAGAAGAGAGAGGATTGCTAGGTGGTGGAGTAAGGCTGGTTGTTGAGTGACACTTATCCTATGGTATATTTGAAGATAATGGGAAATAGTTCCTCTTTCCTGGCTGATTTCCCCAGGTACCCCTCAGAGAAGGGCAAGGGGAAAAGTCGGGGAGAGAACCGGGCTGGGGCAAAAAGCACTTCTGGTGTTGGCTCAGGGAAAGTGTTCCTAATTATTTTTTAATTTTATTTAAATGCAATAAAGCCTTCATAAAAGAACAGTGGAATTTATTTTCTGGTGGAGGGCCTGATGCAGTGGTTAAAAAGTCTGGATGGAACTTGGGAAGAAATGTAGCACAAGACCCCCCTGATCTCTTCAGTTTGGTGGTGAAAGTCCCATCCTTCAGATGTGTGCTCAGAGACACTCACTGTGGAGTTTGCATATTAAGTTTTAAGAGGATTCTAGTACCTGGGAGCCCAGGCAAACAACCCTTTTATAAATACACTTACAAGGAGAAGATATTACATTCACTGCTCATAGAATTTTCAAACAACAAAAAATATAAAGCTTGTCTAGGAGGCAAACTGATCTATGTGAATTTAACTAGCTGTGCAGTCAGTGGGAGCCTTTGAGAGTTATTAAATTTGGGGTATTTTGTTTTGTTTTCTCTTTCCATCCTACATTTGCAGATGAAACTCACCCCCTAGTACATCACAGAGATAATTAAATGCAAGAGAAAAATCATAAAACTCACCACTATGTATTGGCTCTTTGTCAGATAATATCTACTTCTTCTGGATATAGCTTAAAGAGTATGTTTTGTGGGCAAACGCAAGGCAAAAGAACATAACAGCCATTGAAACAAAATGGGATAGAGGATACTTTGCTGTATTGCATGGTCTTCAGAAAATCACTCTTCTGTATCTGTTACTGCTCTGACTTCAGTCTGCTTTGTCCAGGTAGATGATAATAGATGGAGATGATAGATCATCAAGGCTGGGATGGTCTCTCACTATAGGTTTTCATAGCAGGTAGACCATAAAGAGGTTCTGATTTCTTCTGGCACATCTCAACACTATTGCCTTGTAAATGCCCATTAGTCAGCAAAACCTTATATAGGGGCTACTGTGGAAAATCTTAATTCACAGAAGTTGAGGTTTGATGGTTAAATGCCTTTGATTTCAATAGAGTCAGGATTTTAAATTTAAAATTGTATTTTAAATTGAGAAAAAGATTTCAAAAGAAACTTATCTTCTTTTTAACATACATCAAAACTTAGATCAGATATTACTGTATGAAGGGCTGACTGGCTCTTGCTGCTGGCACTTATGCCACAGACAACTGTATTATTCTTTGGATGCTATTGTGAAGACAGAGACTAGTAGACTGTTCTCTTACTGTGCTCGCATACTGTCTTGAACTTCATTTGCCAGGTCTGATATGTAGTGGAGCAGCAATAGTATATCGTTAATGCAGGGTGATCTGTCTAATAGTAGAAGGAAAACAAAAAACTAAGAATAAAATAACGTGTTCCTAGCAAACAATTTTCCTTTTTACTTGGGACACCCTTTTAATTACACTTCTTATGCATCTAGAACAACTTCATTATTATGCTTGAAGCTGAATTGATTCTGTACTTATTCCCATATTTCAAATGTTAATTTTTCTTGATTATGTGTGAAATTAGTTTATCTATGGAGTAATCAATCAGTTCTGTCCGTTTGTGCAGTTCACATCTGTGATGGTAGCCACTTTTATAAATAAGACACAGTAAATTCCATAATCTGTGAAATAATTTTAGCCCAAATGAGCATTTTGTGCCCTTCTTTCATGGAGATTGTTTAAAACAAGGCACACATGTTTCAATAGTAACTGTACCCTTACTGAGAGAGGGAAGTTTTGCATACTCTCTTAAATCAATCATTCTTGCATATTTGAATAGGGCTGGTGGCAAGCTGAGCAGCTAATTTAAATCCAGCTCTTTCTTTTCTCAGGATCAGGAACTTATATTTTCCCTTTTACCTGACTGTCTTCTTTTTTTTTTTTTTTTTTTTTTTCAGTCTTTGATTCTTTGGCCACAAGTTCCTGTAACATTCCTTACAAAAATGCAGCTGCTATCTATTGAAATACAAGTCATTGCTCATGGATAGCATTTATAATCCACCCCACTGGTGAGATGCATAATTGTATTTGCCATATGTGAAAGCAATTACAATATTTTGTACAGAAGAAATGCCTTCAAGTGTCTGCTTGGCTAACTAAACCTAGTCTGAGTTGTGTATTTGGGAGCAAAGCCGAATTTTCTTAAAAGTAGCTGTTGATTCCTACTAATGGGCCAATACTGAGAATTTTAAGTATCTATACAAACAACAAGGCCTTTTGCCATCCTGGTTTTCTTGCTACAGCCATTTTTGTCCATACCAAGTTGTTGGCTTTCAGCTAGCGTAGTTCTACTGATTCCAGGGAGGACATATCAAATTATTTCAGCTACAGATCTGGACTCTGATACTCAGGTTATATTTTCTCCTTAAATTTTTTTTCTGTCTTTGCCTCAATTCTTATATATATATATATATAATTCTTAAAAGATGGGCTTCCCATTCCTGATGTTTTTGATGAAAGCCACTTGTCAAGCTCTGATCTCATTTTCTCATAGTTTCTTAGTCTTTCCGACAAGTAGGTACTTAATTTTAAAATGTCAGCAAAAAACTCAAAAAGATCTTTTCTTCCATTAACAGAATTTCTTTGCTCGAGCCCTGTTTCAAATTCACAAGGACTGTTCACGTAACACTTGTATATAGTGTAAGAGTGAGAGGTTTGGTTCTCTAGCCTTCCCTGCCTTTTTGAAAACAAATATTCCATAATAGCATTTCTAGGGATCTTTTGGTCAATGCTGTGTAAATCACCCCAATCTTTTTAATGGGATTTTGATCACATAACTTAATACCAGAGAACAGCTCTCCTATGTTAAATGTGAGTAGGTCAAGGCTTTACATTTTAATGTGTCCTTTATGCTTATTCTGCTCTTCTGCTGTAATGATTCAGGGCATTAATATATCATGTTGCCACCTCACCAAGTATATGAGAACAGCTTTGTGGGGTTGATGTTTTGTATTATTCCATGAATCAACCTAAAAGAGCTTGACACAGACACTGCCAAACTCCCCTATGGTGACTTGGATTTAGATTCTCTTGGACTTTAACCTGCAGAGTGTTGAGGAGCTTAGAAATTCAATGGGAGCCCACAGTCTACCAGAAGTTAGTAAAATTAGTCTTTTCGTTTACTGTTGTGGTAGAGCTGTGTATTAGATGTAACACTGAGGGGTTTCAGGTTTCCATGTAGCATTTCTTCAGTTTTATATTCAGATTAAGTATTAATGATGTAAAACACATCTCTAGTGCTGACAAAGTATTGTAAGAACATTAATATATATTAGACATGCCCTTGTATATGAATAAAGATTAAAGGTATATCAGAAATGTATTGTGTATATCTTTAAGAAATTAGGACATTCTTATTTCCTAGCAATTCTTAAAGCAAGCATGCATACTGCTATAGAGAAGCTGGATGTCAGGGTACATATGTTCTGTAAAACAAGCAAACTGCATATCCCTAAACGTGTCTCACTGGGTTACCCAAGGAGGATGACAATAAGGAGAATGAAGGACGAATTTTATATATTGAAAAAGTTTTTTTGTTAACCGAAATAACATTGAATCATCATTTCATCAGAAATGTTCTCATTTTTATGTAGTTTTCATGACAAATAGTTACATGTGCACCTGCAAAGTCAGGCAATTTTCAATACTGTCTTCCCAGTTAGTGACACAGCTTTTCATTTTTTTCCCAGACTAACATCTGCCAGAGATCACTAAAGGCATCAGGGCATTACAGATCTCACTGTTCTGAGGCACGGCACTTAATTTTCCCTTGGGTAAGCAAAGCAAATAATGGATAAATACTGTAAGATAAAATGTCTTCAAACTATCAGAGTTGTGACTGCAGACTGAAGTCCACATCAGAAGTGAAAAATAAAAGAGAGCTAAAAAGTGTGGCAAAAGATATTTAATTGTTGGGGAGTTGGCAACGGCAGATTAATGCCACTGCTGGTGTAGCATCTTAGAAGGGCTTTTTGAGAAGAAGCACTGAGACTGAAGAGCTTGGTTTCAAACATTAAAAGTCAGAGTTAGTGAAATAATTAATGAGTGTTTGTGTCATTTTATAACTAAATTAGAAGTATCTTTTTTTGTACATTTTCATTGTGAGCATAGTACTGCCTTACCGTGACTGTAACAATACACTGGGCATACGTGCAACAGCTTGCTGCTGTGTTGCAGTTCCAGACAAAGCCTGGCATACAAATGAACTTGTGACACTGCTGCCATTTTAGTGCACAGTTGCTGCCACATCAGCAGAGCAGATTCTTTAGGGAAACAAACAGCCTTAATTTATCCTTAAATTTAGCATCCAGCATTCTCTGGGGATAAATATTCTAAATTAAGGCTTAGGAGACCAAATGACTGTTTGCATGACAGTAAATAATTTTTTAACAGGCAGTACTTTCAAGCCTAGTCAGCCAACTTCTATATGAAAAGGAGGCTTAAAAAAAAAAAATCATAAATCTATTTTAAATAACAATATGCATCCTTTGCAAAGTCATGTTTGTTGGTTTTAGATGTTAATATAGTAAGGGTGGAAAAAATTATGGGGAGCATAGACGTACAGAGGAGATTGTTCAATATGTCTGGAGTCTCCAGTGACTCCGTCTTCAAAAAGACAGAGAAAAAAAGAAAAAAACCTATATGAATTAAACATTTATTGTATATTCTTAGTTGGCAAATGCATCTTTTTCAAGTTTGAAAGAAAGTGGCTCTCTTCTTTTTTTAAGCACAAAAAAAAAAATGTTATTTTAAAGTGAATGCCTTTCTTCAAATGTTGTTTTTGTACTGGAACGACTTGAAGTGGTTTGAAAGTTAAAAGTTCAGTCTCGGCCATAGATAGCTCTGGGTAAGGAATGTGTGTGCTGTCTCCTTGAGAAAATACTTACAGAAAATTAAAAGGGGATAGACAGTCTCATATTAAGAGTCACCCCAATTGTGTGAAATGTGGGACAGGTAGATTCAGTTTCTTTCCCGATCTTGCCCATTTGTTCCACAGGTAGGCACTGTCCGAACTGGTGTGTTGGAAAAGGAACAGAGACTCTTGCTGAGAGCCTGGCCAGGATGCCCTCACACTTCTTGCCATGCAGTGAGGATCTGTGCAATGTGAAGCTTGTACTCTCACTTGCAACTTCACATCCACGCAGTCCAAGACAAAACCTGGCCCAAAGCTTTTAGCAACAGGTAGCTTGTTATTTATTCATTGTGAAGGGACAGTAGACCAAGCATCGGTACGTAACAGCTCTTCTGGATGCTGACCTGCCTCCATCAGTAGGACACAGGTGGTCCCATAAGACCTTTCTCCTTCGCACACAGGGTGTAAATTTTCCCAATCATCACTTTGCTCGGTTCTGGCTGATGCAAATGCATGGCATGAGGCAGTTTTACTGTTCCTCCCAAATAGTGCCAAGCTGCTTCACACTGACCCACCAAAGGCCATGGAAGCTGAAAGCATGGCCATGTAAGCAGAAAATTATTTGCTAGATGTAGAGGGTTAAACTAGGTCAGGAAAGGCATTTGGGTGCAAGAGGACCTGAGTGGCTTTAGAAGATCTCTTTAAAGGACTAAATGAGATGAACTGCTGGGTATTCTCTGAATTAACCTGAGGGTATATCAAGAATGTAGCTGCAGCACCAGGACAGCTGTATAAATGTCCTTGGACTGGGCCATTGACAGAGCATAAAGGAAATAAAATTGAACTCTATGCTCTTCTCCCTTACCTTGATGTTTTGATGACAATCTGATAATAGTTTCCTAAGTGGTTTTAATTATGTTTTGAGACCATTTTAGCCAAATCTCTGAATTTCTGGAGGCTCTTGACTGCATTCTCCAGTCTGCTTAGAGTAAAACCAACAGTTAACAACCCCGAATATTTTTTCAAAATCTTGGATGTTATCTTTAATCGGTATTTTTGACTATCTTGTAGACATACTTCCTTACAGGCTAATATTCACCCTAATGACAAAGTTGAGAACAGAAACAGTTTCAGTTTCACCCCAGTACTCTGCCCAGCATGGTCATTCCCCTAAGTTTAAGCAGGGTTTTGCTGGCATTTCGCTTTATGCTTATCCAGAAAACAGGGGTGAATTTGTATCTGCAAAGTCAGTCTACTTCTTTTGCAAGAAATATTATGAGGTGAGTGGAAAAACGAGCCATTCTTCCCATTACAGTGGAATGCGGGATGCTAATATTGAACTGTAGACTATAGTCTGCCTTTGTAAATACCCACAGAGAGTCTCTTCCTGGCATGAAAAACACTTGTAATGGCAACAGCACAACTGAAAGGGGACTTTCAGATTTGCCCTGCTCTGGTGTATCTTCTGAGTTTTTAAAGTAAAAGGAAATTTTACCACTGACTTCAGTGAGGGCCTGGATACTTTTAAAAATGCTCCTTTTTCATGGCCTCATTTGCTCCATCTAAAACTGTAAAAGAGTTCAGCTGTATGGAGTTCTTTGCACTAAGCAGTCTTTTCCTCCATGCCTATTAAAAGAATAAAGATGTTTTCTTTGGCCAAGAAATTCTTGGTTTTACTTCTGTGCTTTCATATACTTTCAAGGTCAGTTGGGGCTGGCTTGTCTGAGCTCACAAGAAGTTTTTGATTAATTAGCAGAACCTCATTTCAAGATGTTGCTAATAATTGTTAAGGACGGATTGAATCTTTTTAAAGGAATAATCACTACTCAGCTGAAAACAGAGAACCATTTACCTTACTTCATTGAAAGATAAATCTAGACGCATAAACAAAGAGATGAACAGTGCTCATTTAAGTTAGCTTACAAATATAAAAGATCAAAGAACTTCCAAATAATTGAAAAACACTCTGCAGCAATTTGGTTTTATCTGATGTTTCTGTTATTCAAGTAATTTAGCCTCTCTGAATATTACAGTAACCATAATTATAATGTAAATTAAATTTTTAACAGATTATGATAAGAAGCGGGTAGACTTCTAAACTTCCTGTGCTGTGGAGAAATTTTGGTTTGATTGTCCAGGTCTATTTCCCATACCATCATAAATCTTTATACTGATACAGCTATAACTTCTCAAAATCAGCTCTTCACACTCAGTTCAATTTAAATGGATCTTAAAACTTGCTTGTGAAGCTCAGAAATACCTAAGCCATTTAGAAGGAAAAAAATAATGGAAATTGACTGAGGCAACTTTGGTCCCAGCTCTCTCTAGACCTTTTGAAATCCCATATTTTTAAAAGATTTATATTCTGAGACTCTATAAAATATAGCAAGATTTTTGTAAACTTGATGGATTTGGTGTCTATAAGTCAAATAATGATTGCATTAAAATTGTTGACATTTACCATCTGAGGAAAGCCTGGTTTACCATTTCTTCCTCTGCCTAATACATCAAGGGCAGGGGCTCCATGTTAAATATGAACATGCATGATTATTGATAGAGTTAAATCGGAAATTACACAAAATCTATAGACTGCTTCTCAGCATTGCAGTGTGGAGGCAGCTTGAAAACAAAATATCTGTGAAACCTTGGCTCTAATGAGCTAGTGTACTCTAACAGCATTCTTGGAAATATTGCCACTAGACAGGGTGCTTTTGGCACTTGCATGCAAGCCAGGAAGATGATGACTGGAAGGAATGAGGGCCCAGAAACATCTGCCCTTGCAGCAGTAGGAAATTGATCTTGTGGAATATACATTTGTGATCCTATGTGACAGCTACTGTAACTGTGTGGGTCTCAGACTCTCACTCCTTGCTGCTTGGAGAGGGTGAGCAGTCTTCCCAACTTTACTTTCTGCCACCATGCCATGCTCCTACTGGCCCCAACCAAACTGTGCACGTTTATCCTCTCTGAGCAGCAATTTACTTCAAGTGTGGTCCATTTTACCACCATGAGCAAAGGTTTTAGGATCCTAGTATCCATCCTGTGAGAATTAGGACCCTATAGTACCAATGAATCAGTACTTCCAGTCCTACAGCTTATTTCCAGACATTCTTTTGGGAATGAGGACAAAACCAGAGATTTCCAAGATAATGAGTTTGTGGGAAAACAGCAATTTTTTTAATAACTCAAAATATTCCTTACGTGAATGAAAATGAGATTTCTGAAAGCTAGTTCAGTCTACCCACACAGAGTTTATATGCAATATTTCATTTAAATCAGATTTTCCCTACATTCTCTGAAAGTCTTAGACCCGCTTCACAGAAATTGCTGCACAGATTTACTCCTGCAGAAAGCCATTCTCCCACCTTGCTACCCTCCCCCCTTACAGGATGTGATTTGGTTTATAGTTGTAGGATGAATTTAGCTGAGATGAACAGAATGGTTTGTACAACAGTTCATATCCTATAGCACATATATTTTGTTTATATCTATAGCATATGAGGGATTTGTCTTTTATATGAAGTCCCAATAGCACTCTAGAAGTGGGCTGTCCTCCAGTTTCTACCATCAAAGACTAGAGAGAATACACAACACATTGAGAAACACTAAAGAGGTAAGAATATCGCTCTTTTACTTTCTCTCGTATTATTCATTCACTCCTTTGGGTATCATGAATTCCTGGACAAATATTCAAAAAATCTTCTTCCAGAAAGCACCTTATCAATCTTGCCAGTGCTGCACTTTCCTCGCAGCTGTCAAGCACAGCTTAGTTTCTATTCTGGCTGGTAATCCTTTTCTTACAGTGTTCTTACACTGCTCCAAGGCATGCCAGTGCCATGACTGAATAAAACAGGTATGGGTTTTGAAGAGCTTCCCCAGGACACATGCACCACAGCGATGAAATGCTGACAAGAACACAACATTACCATTTCCTTTGCCCTTTGATGAAGCTTTATGATAACTGTCAGCTATTGTTTCAGTTACTATGGTGTAAGCATGGGGGTGGCTGACACGTTTCAGGGTTACTTCACTTTTCACATTATCATCTGCTTCTGTTATCCTGGGACAGCTTCTTCTTTCACTTGGACTGGTGTAAATTGAGAGATATTTGTATTTTATAGTAGTGTAACTGAGTAAAGATTGGCATTTCTCATGCCTGGCTTGACCAATTCACCAGGCTAATTTCATCTTGGTCCTGATGACATTGAGGAATCTTTTGGGTCCATACTGGGTCATCCACAGCCATCACCATGGGTTGCATGGACATGCTTGCAGCTGCCTACCACAGTAAATCTTATCTGTCCCTACAGTGGGCAGCGTCTGGCTTTTACAGGAGGGACTGCAGGCTCACTTCTCCACTTGATGATGACTTCATGATGCCAGAGCAGGAGCAGCTGAGATGGCCTCCAAGTTGGGCCAACTAGAGGGATGCAGCCCAGCATCCTATTCCTGCACAGCACTGTATACACAGCAAAGGGGCCTTTCTCCCTTTCCTACCTTACTAGTTATATTCTGTATTCAGGACCAGTTGCACTTGCAATTTCAACAGTACCTTGAGCAGAGAGGCTTCTGTGTGCTGTCACTCCAGACCAAGAGACAACAAAGTTCACCTTCCCTGTGTCCTTCAGACCTTCTCTGGGAAGATGGATTGCTTAAAGACTCAGCGGCTAGTCAGCGTCTTTCCACAGACCCCAGGGGCCTCTAATCTCCCTGTGTTTGACTTTTTGTCATCTGCAGGTACTGGTATCCATTTTGGAGATCACTTTACTTGGTCAATTAGTCCCACTGATTGAAAAGGACTAGTGCTAGTTCTGCTCAGCACAGGAAAAGTCTCTGGCCATGCACAGCCGTGTAATTTCAGTCCTTCCCAGTACTCTCCCTACATATTAAACTTTTATAATCTCAGTGTGGCATGAATTCAAGTGTACTAACTTTTGGTATGTTTCTGAATGTTAACGTCCATTTTCAGCTCTGCTGCACAGGAAAATGTCTGGTTAAAAATGCTAACAATTTGCAGTTGTGATTTCTAATATGTCAAACACCCTCAGTTTTTCTCAGCAGCTTTTTTGTTTGTTCATTCTTGCATGTTTCATTAAGACAATTTTCAATATAAATTTCGTTGTGGTTTTTATGACATTCAGCTGAGATGAAATTTCACAAATTTACAAACATGAACTCTAAAATGTACCCAGGGGTCTAATTTGCCTTCACATAAATACTACAAATACTTTGTAAAATCACAGAAATTATTGGAGTTGCACATGTGTCATTTATTGTGAGGCAGCCAGTAGGCAAGCTAAGAGAGGGCCACATACAGGCATGAAATCTGTCCCTGCTGTGATTTTCCCCTTAAATAAAATACATGCTGGGTTCCATAAATCACTTGCAGGATCTTTGTATAACAAGTGGTATATGTTACGACTGAGGTCTGCTAGGCAAGGTGAAGACAAAATGAGCAACGCCATGATGAAACTAACAATTAATCTAGAGCAAGCCTTTTAAAATTGTTTCTTATGCACTTGCTTAGTCCTAGTCAGATTGGCAGGTAAATACACACATTAATACATTTGCTTTGATGAAAGAATGGGAAGTATGTGATTTAATTTAAATCCACAAAGCCAAGGAAATCGAGACTTAAGTCAAATGAGGAGCTCTGGCTGTAAAGCTGGAATCCAGATCTGGAGCTGAACTGCCCCAAGTTGAAAGGATTTTGGCACTCAGGTGATTTTGATTTGATACATGTCCTGAAGTGAAATTTTCTGCCCCATTTAGATACACAGCTGGATTTAAACCTACACTCAGGCACACAACCCATGGTCATTTTTACCATTAAACCTAATATTCTATGATGACTTTTAATTTGTAAATTATTATCAGTGCCCCTTATGGCCTGTTGACTCTACCAGATTCTTTTTTTTGGTTGGATCATGGCAATATATGAATATACATGTATATATGTATGTATGTATATATAAAATCTTCTATTGGCATCCAAAATCCAACATAAAACCTCAAGCAGTTTTTCTTTCTTTTCTGGGGATCCACTGTAATAATTTGGATTGCATATTCCCACCATGATGATAATTTTTGTATCCTTGAAATATCTTTTATTAGGTACATCCAATAAAGAAGGCATGGCAGTGTAGAGGGCTGACAAGCACATTTACCAAGCCAAGAATGTGAATTTTCTACTGATAATAGTATGCAATTTGATGTTTGCCTATGCCTGTGAAAGTACGTATCTGTGAGTTCTCATTTCTGAAAACTGATTCATAATCTCAAATTTAATGTTCTTTTGTGTTCTTATAGGTAAAATTTTTACACTGCTCTTACAAACATTTCATCACAGTTCATTGGACTTTTATTTGATGTATTTTAAAATATTATTAGGAAAAGAAGACAATAGTGAAAGAATATTAGCTCTTTTCTAAAGGGACACAGACTGAAGAGTGTCTGCTTTAACCAATATATGATGATACTGACTCTGAATTCTTAAATAAGGAAGACCTGTTGTGAATTTTTTCACAAAATCCCAAAAGACTACAAAAATATAAAGGTAAGTCTTTGTCTACAGCAGACTTCAGTTCAGGAAATAATATGTAAATTAATCTTTTCCTAATAACAACAATGACCTTTCCCCCATTAAAATTTGTTCAAAGCATCCTACTCTTCCACAGCATCTGCATGTAGAGATTTTAAACAGAGCTCTAGGTCTAGCTCTTTGGATTGGACAGGGAAGGCAGCAGGGCTGATGATAAGATACAGGATCAGCCTGTGTTAGTGTTTGCCAGGGTTCTCTCCACCTAATTTCCTGCCCATTTTAGATCTTGAAGAAGATAATATGGCTTATACACTCAGTAGACTGACCAACTATTTATGTGTCTGTCTGTGCAGCTCTCAATGACAAATTTCAAACTGACAGAAGCTTTTTTCTCTTCAGCTCTAAGTCTGGAGCACCTTCACACACTGGTGAGAAGTGAGACATGAAGGAGCATTTAGCATTAAACTTGTATCTGCAATGTTGATGTACACCACATTTTTAACAGCATCATTTTATGATACAATACACTAGTGGAAACTCCAAGAAATGATGCCTACTGAAGTTCAGAGTCTGTAAATGCTCTGGGGGTCCCTTCTGAAATAACCATCATGTGCTTTCAGTGGTCCCTCAGAGTATTTCTATTGTGAGTGAAGGCGGAACCAGAAAGAATCATAAATGTCCTTTCTTAACTGAGTGATGTTCAGAAATCAATAGAAGTTTATCTCTAAACTGAAAGGTAACGGACGGGAAAACAACAGAAATTTTTATTTTATTTTTTTTTAATGATTCTGTGCTCTTTATTTGAAGTTTTATGCATAAAGGAATGAATCAAGCAATGCTCTCAGACTCACTGTGGCATCAGATTCACTGATAATATGTACAACTTTAGTCCTCTATTGCCTGGTATGTTTAGTTAAGTGCTTTAAAACCCATACAGTTATTTACAGTTTCAGTGAAATAGTACTACTTCAGATTCATGCTTGTGAGCTAAAGGATGAGAATTGGTCACTTTTAGTTTCCAAATCATGTAAATTGTGGGGGGTTTTAAAATAAAAACAGTCTACCACTTAAAAATAAAGGAAATCATTATTCACTTTTTTAATATGCCCTTTAGAAGGCCATAACCTGTTGATGTGATCAGTTTCCATGGGGAAAAAAAAAAATAAAAAAAAAAAAACAACATAAAACCCCTCAAAATGTAACTGAGGCACCCAAGCATTGCTGGCTTGCTACTTGTTAATTATTCCATTTGCTAATGTGGAGTTGGAGGGTGCTCTAATTTAACTGGGCAGAGCCAAAGGTTACATTAGCCTGGTGTGAGTAGACATGGAGTTCTCAGATAGAGTTGCTGGGAGCAGACAGCACTGAAAGGAGCACCTGGCCTGGACTCCCAGCAGTGCATTAGTTAGAAACTGGAGAGAAAAGCAATTGCAGCACTAATGAGCCCCAGGTGAAAAGACTGTTTAGCTAGACAAGAGTCTGTCTTTTTTTTTTTTTTTTTTAATGTGAATGTTTTGATTGATGAGCCAAATTGTTTGGAATTCCTAATTGTTCACTGCAATAAAGCATAGCTTTTGTGTTCCTTCCCTTTAAAACATAGGTTGTTCACTGTTGAAAACACATGCAACGATTCTAGCCACATACTGGAAGCCACTTGGTGAGATAAATCTCTGTATGATATCCTGTGTTTGCTGAGTGTTTATGAGTCAGAGCAGTGCAATGGGATTCCCTGTGAGCTAAAAATGGCTTATTAAGCATGTACAATAGAAATTTTCATATAATTGCTTCTTTTGAGAGTTTAGATTCCTCTTCTCCTTCCAACCAAGTCTTTTTTTAGTGTGTCATTAAAAAGGTATTTTGATAGCCACAAATATATGCATTAAATTGCTTATGTGTTGATGTGGATAGGTTTATTCTGTCAAACTGTCAGCCTAATACACATGTGTATGTATGGAGTAAGGTGCTAGCTAAAAATGGTTGCTACCCTTTGATATTATTTTATTATTTTATTGATGGTTAATTTTATGAACTTTTTTTTTTTAGAATTGTTAGCAATAATGGAAGGTAGAAAAAGAATTATTACAGCGGAAGAGACTGTAAGAATGGATTTTCACATCAGCAAATAAGGAAAAGGTTGTGTTTCTGTATCCTTTTTTGTTGTCATGTAGCTTTTGGCCTCTGGGAGAATCTATACTTGCTTAAATATGGGACAGATTTCAATTTTAATAACTGTGGTGCAGAAGTGTGCAAATCTGTATTAATGCCTCAGCAGAATCACAGCAGGTCACCTCCATGGTATTGGAGCCATCCAGGTACATCTCTGAAACTGAGGTCAGTGTCTGGCCGTGAGTTTGTTTTCCAATTTTCTGAGTGAACTATCAAGCCAGCCTTAAAAATGGGCACTTACTTTCTGCTTTTGCAAGGGCCTGGCTCTGAATCATTGAAATATTTTTCTGATATTCAAATATGAAATATATTCCATTGTCCACTCATGGTTAATCATTTGACCAGGTTAACCTATGTTAAGAAAAATCTCTCTGACAGACGGTGAAAGGGTTAGACGTGATAAAAGATTCCACATTAACTCTGCTCTGAGACACATTGTACTTGCTTCTTCTAATTCATGTAATAACTTCACTGACTGTATTTCAGCACAAAAAGGAAGCTTATTTTGACGGCGCATGGTTAGCAGCACGGCCACAAAGTGGAGTTATTCAACACAGGGCTCCAGTTAGTGTGTTGTCATTATGTAGTTGCTTAGTGCCATAGGGGTAGGGAGATCTATAGGGGCTGCCTCAAAGCTGGTAGATGTCAACCTCAATTCTTGGCCAATGTCTTTTAGAAGCAGTTGTGAGTGGCAGTGGAATAATAATGGTAGAATTCACACCTGGACAGTGACAATGCAGTGTCTGCTAGCACAAGTAGTCCCAGTGATAAAATAATCAGTGGAACACATCACTGCTGGTGCTAATCAGGAAATGGAAACTAAAACCATTAAAATCAGAAATTAAACCTGCGTGGGACTGAGCAGATATAAATTAAATATTAGAGGATGTCCACAGTGAAAGCTCTTCAGTATGAGACTTGAGACTTTTAATTTAACACCAGATCTAATCCATATGAGTAGGTCAGGGAAATTCACTTTGTATTCAGTGAGGATAATCCATCATGATTCTTATAATACACTGTATTCATTATGTGTGGTATGAAAACAGACCATTTTTAGATAGAAATATTAGGAAATGCACCTGCCGATGAGCCCATCAATTTTAATATGCTAGGGAGCTTAAATGGGCAAAATCAGTTATGAACCATCTCTATAACGCACAATAACTTTCTGGTCTTCCCCACAGGAGAACAGTGACCATACCAAGCTTTAGTAGTTTATCTTGACTATGCTCTGCCTAAACCAAAAACTCAGCTGCTAGACAGCTGTGAAAGATCAAGCTAAATTTTTTTCTTGACATTGAATTTGAACGGTGAATCCAAAGGCCTAACAGATCCATTCCATTGCCAAGGGTGTTTTTGCCAGTTGATATAAGTAGACGTTGGATCTTCAGAAATTTCTCATTACCATGATGTCGGTCAGCCAAAATATAATCTGTTCAGCAGCAGAACTGTCACACACTTGCTCCATTTCTGCACCAGATGGATGGGTTCACAATAAATTCTCATCTTGGTCCCTGGAATGGAAATCTCACATAAGAATTGACTTTTTAAAGGGTTTTGTTTTATGAGGTGCTTCATCCCAGTGAGTATCTAGTTATCTTCCAGCCGGAACAGAATTGCTTGAATTATCAATGTGTTCTTCCCCTCCCTATCTATGTAAAACACCAGCTTGTTTTCCACTACAATCACTAAGCTATAAGCCTGCATTTTGTTGTCTCTTTACATTTGTCTGGCCATTTCAGAAACAATTTGCTTTTCCGAAGAAGGCTTATCTTTACTTATATCCACGGTTATTCCCAAATTTTATGTTTTGAATCTTCAGCTTTGATTACATTTCAGCTGATGATTTTTTCTCTCTCATAACAATTTTGGATGAAACATCCAAAAATGAGTCATCTGAATGAGATTTGCCCTTGCTAATTTACTGGCTGCTATACAGAGCTGGTTGACGAAATCTGCCTGACTCAGATGTTAATTAGAGGCAAAGCACAAAGTTAAAGAATGGTGGAAACAGGGATTTCATTTTGCACTGAAGAATCTTCACACAGATAACCAAAATCTTAATTAAGATAAATCAGTTCTTCTTATACCACCATTTAAAAATTTATACTGATAAGTGTATCCTGTTAAAAGTGCAGTGTTTACATTTAGTTCAAAATGATACTCCAGGGAACCAGCAGCAAACTATGTGCACGCTGCTGTGTCAAGGAATGCAGCGCTTCAACAATAAGATAGGAGATAATATAAAACTAGTATAATTTAATATAAAAATGATCCTATTAGAAGCATGATGAGATCTCAGCACCCCTGGAATTGAGGATAGATACGTTTACATAGAACAGTGATATGGTTCTGGCTGCTATGTTATACACCTTAATTAGATTACCTATTGCAAGAAGAATATAGCTGATATTGAAAACGGTCTGCTGAAAGGTGACACAGTGGCTAGCAGGAGGGTAAATGAGTTCAGGCATTGATTTACATCAGAGGTGGGTTCAGAGTTTTTTAGTGTTTAACTGTATGCATGAAAGTGTGTTTAGCATTTATAAAATCATTTCAACATTTACAGTTTTACAAATTTGAAACAAAATTCAGAATAAACTTTATTACAACTGTTTTTATTTTGTTTTCATTTGTTTATTTATGTATTTTTCTCTGCTGTTAATAGGGCATTTAACTTGAAATTCATGAAAGTAGTGTAAGCTGTAAAAGTTAAGGTCCAAATCATATAAATGGTTATGCAAGTATTACTGTATAGTAAAAGCTGCATCTAATGTAAATGTATTTCTTTGAGTGGAATAAAGTTTTTGTCATAGTAAAAGAAAGTTGATTTCAGTTTCAGCAGTGATAAATCTTATTTTAGCTTTAAATAAATTAATGAAATTATCACTTAAATATAAATATGCATATGTATATATACATAAATGCACATCTAGATATGTATGTGTGTGTGTGTGTGTGTGTGTGTGTGTGTATCCAGGGCAAATTTTTCCAATATAGGAACCCAAATGCGTGCTGATTAGCAGTAACAGAAACATGTAGCTGTTTTTATCAATGCATTTTTCTTCAGCTAATACACTGTTTTTGTCACTGGGCTAATGAGCACTGGTGATAGGTATCACTAACACTGCCCTCTTCCACATCAAGCACCTCAGTGTTGCACTGTGCAGACACATCTTACACAACTAAAGGATACTTATTTCCTTTAAAATCCTGAAGGAAAAGTAAGCCTAGACAAAACATCTGAGCTTTTTATAACTGTGGAGTTTCTATGCAGGGTAAAAGTTGCTTTGGTTATGCACACAGCCTAAGTCCATTAACGTCTGTAAGTCTGTTTTCTTCACAATGAAGTTAAGTAGGCCTCAAGCTTTTTTTTTTTATGTTTACATGAACGTTTCAAATATAAAAATTTTCAATTGAAATCTTTTATTTCAAATCTAAAATACAACTGATAATTAAGGAAACAATTGGATAAACTTACACAAGATAAATTAAGATCTTAAAACTGGAGAGGAAGCAGAAAATTATCATTTTAAAACAGTTTCTTAAATTAAAAAAACTTGATCTTACTCATACATATTTTAACTGAGCAGTTAAAAATACTGTGATAAAGCTTTATTCATAAAGGAAAAGCAAACAATCATTGGGACTTCATAGACAGGTATTTAACAGTTATTGTTTTGGAGTTAGGTGCACAGAAAGCCTTCGATAGGTGCCATGCATACAAGCCTCAGTATTTTTCTCCCTAACAAGACTTTGCCTAATCAGGAGCAAGCTGAAGGATCTTTTTTTCAAGTTGCTGTAAATAGAGGGGTCAGGGAGAGGGACATAATCTCCCCGAAGTGCCTCCCTCCCTCCTTTGCCCCAGGCTGTTGGGAGGTTTGCAGGAGCTCTGGTTCTCCTCAGGATGGACACAAGGATTCGGATGCTCCCAGTGCACAACCTGTTACTACTCAGACTCAATTTTGCTGTAGCCACACAGTTAAAACCACGGAGATAAGATGGGAAATAATTGAGAGTATAACAGCTGCAGCCTCTGCCAGGGTGCTCAAATTCCTGGTAACTAAGTCCTGGGGAAGATATTTTTCAGTCACTTGAAGATAACTGCTACAAATGTGATCCTCCCGTTTCATCCACTTGGAAGTCAATTTTTAACCTATTGGTTTTTTAAAAAAAAGCTCTTTAAAAATTGTGTCTGGCGTTCCTGTATATATTCATGCTATAGGCTTGCTGAAGGGGACAGGAAAAGCGAACCTGAAGCTGTCTGTGGGAAAAGAGCCTGTGAGCACTGGGAATTAGCTGAAGGGCATCTTGCCCAGGGGATGGCTTTAGGTAGGGTCCCAGCCCAAACTGAGAAACTGTCAGCTTTCTTTCCAAAACTGGTAAGTGCAATTGTTGTACCTAAAGATGATTTTGTTTTTTTGCCATGTTTTGGATTATGCTGACTCTTGCTAATCTAGCTGAAACAGCTCTTGTTTGAGGGACTTTCGACTGAAGTAGAAGTCATCTGCCTTTGCTGTGGGAAAGTGAGAGCAACTGGCAAAGGATGTAGGAGGGAGGAGGTCTTCTATTTTCAAGCTTTAACTTTGATTTAGCAGTGCAGGAAGAGCTCTGCACCTTCAAGTTTGGCCCTTATGAGCGGAGTCACAATAAACTTCTACATTACTTCTTACTCTCATTCCTTTAGCATTCATAAGAGAATTAATATTTCTAAACTCCAGAGTGAATGTTTGGCTACTATAAACACTCTCTTTAAAGGACATTAAGTTAGTCATGCTGTGTTGCACTCCAGTGATTTCACAGTAAATATCCTTGCAGGCGAGTCTGAGAAACATTTGCTCATCATATAAGTCAGGAATTTGAGCCCTTTACCAACATGTCTTTTGCCTCCACACAGTTATGCTGTGGTAAGAAAAAAACAGAGATGTATTAGGGCAGATGACATATTCTGCTAGTCAGCTCAAAATGTAAAAATCTCCTCTATTCGAAAAGGTTTTTGTACAGACACTCTGCTCTAGAAACATGTTCTACTCAGATAATTCCCATCCCAATACATATAACAGAGCATATCCTGGGGGACTGCACTTCTACAAATATAGACATAAAAAATTAAACTAATGTGGAAATCCTGATCTCCGGTTATTTATTTTAACCACATTGATATAAGAAAATTATCAAACAGTGCTGTGATAGAGAAGATAATCTTACATTGTTGATGAATGGAGGTACAATCCATGGAAATTTTGTATACAAAAACCCCAAAACATGTTATATTTAGAAGCTGCCTAGACTTCATTTCCAACAGGTATGCACTAATCTTATGAAAACATACTGACCCTGCTTATGCCCTATATGTCAGAAAGAAAACTGTTAACCTATTTGCACTCCTTTACCCTGTCGGTCATCATTCAAAGTAGTAATTTAATTCTGGATTTATTGGTTAATTTTATTATTACTTTTATAAAAAAAAAAATTAGCTTGGTTTGGCTCAAGAAATTATGCTGAAATTTTAGCTGGTTCTAGTTTCAATAATTAAATGTCATAAAGTAAATATAATTTTATCACTACATTTGGCAGTCCAAAGAATTCCCAGTTAAAGCTGGAAGGAATAAGAGTAAAGAATGTAGCTGATTAGTCTTAAGAGTATTTATATGGACTGGATGTTTAATATTACGTTTTATGGATAATCAGTCATATCTTCAAAACAGTGAAAACCTTTTGATAGCTGAGAGTAGTCTATGCATATAGTGAATCAACAAGCAATTCCAAATAGTTTTGTTCTTACTGGAATGTTTTTAAAATAAATGCATACTGCTAAAAGTCAAATGCCTAATAAAACAAAACTTCTCAGCCATGTAAAGGGTGGTCATTTTTAAAGTGAAGTGCCAAGACAAAGCTCATCATTTCTTGGCCTTCATTTTTCAATCCCATGCCAACTACCTATTCAGCAGCTGTCCTAGGTCTCCAGCATTTATGTAGGATAAGTGCATGGAACAACTGGACAGTTCAGAAATTTTAGCTATTTTTTTTCCAATTTTTCACTTTAAGATGCATTAATTGATGCACTAGGAGTATAAGGCATAAAAAGCAACAGTTTACCTTGACCGTCAGCCACAGACTGCATGATCTCCTGGAGGACACCAAGGCAGTGCTAAAGGTCAGCCTGTCTTGGCAGCAAATCAGTGCATTTTTTCAAAATGACTAAAGACATCTGAAACTTTGTTCAGCACTTCTTTTCCTTCCCCCACTCTGAAATATCATTTCATTCTTTTCACCTAACAGAAAGTGCTGGTTTACTTATTCAGGTGATATAAAAGATCAGTGAAAAAAAAATATCCTACTGCCCAGAATGACCACAAAACAAATCTAAGCTATGTAATACACAAGAAGTTATAAAGAATGCAGGTGTGTGACCTGTGGAGATCTTTTCTGAGAAGACCTGCTATGTTCACCAAGCTTTTGTCTGATTGTGTCCAGGGTCTGCTTTGAATGCAACCAGTTACAGCAGTGAAGCTTCACCAGTGGTGTTCGAGCATCAGTTGCTAGCACAGCATAGCTGTTCTGTATCTGATGCTGACTTTTTATTAACTTTAACATTCACATAGTCTTGTTCTGCTGGTGCCACTCTTTCCATGGCATGAGTTTACAATGTAATGCACTAGGGAAAATAGCTAGGAACAAAACTTCTCAATTTGCCTTAATACAAATTTTGTCATTCATAAATGACCAGTACCCTTCTTAACCTGTCATTCACCAAAACCAAGAACCACAGATGTGCATGCAACTCTTCTCTGGGAAAAGGAGGAGAAGACGAAGAAAGAATTTGCAGAAGATTAAAAAAAAAAAAAAAAAGAAGTATTGTTACTGACCTGCAGATGTGCAGTATGCTACCTTCTGGGATACTGGTCACTCAGATGGGGGATTTGCTGGAGTGCCCCATCCATAAATCCTATGCAGCTTGCAGACTACCTCACGTTGCGGGTATACCAGAGTCTCATTCCAGTGCATGTGTCAGCCCGCAGCTCATAGGAAACCAGACCCACCTGAGAGTAGAAGTCCTCCCAGATTCTCCACTCTAGGGGTACGCATTGGAATGTCTGCATGCCCCTCGGTCTCCCAGCTATCTGTAGGCAAAGGATTTGGAAAATGACACAATATAGAAAAGAATGACAGCTGTAAGCATGTGATCTATGTAAACTTGGAGCTGCAAGAGCAGAATGTGGTTTTACCTATGGTAAATCACAGTGCATTTGCAAGTATCTGTATTTTTGTATTTATTAAGTCTCATTAATGCTTACGTTGTGGGGAAGGAAGTACAATACCTTCTCAGAAATTTCTAAACAGAAAACAAAAGCAGTGTTTCTCAGACTTCTGTCTAGGAACCATTAGTCACCCATGCAATATTAGATACATGACAGGCAAGATGATTATAAACATGTTTTTTTACAGACAACAGGCTCACATATGCAAGCTAGCAAGCAAGCAAAGGAAATGGAGAGAAATAAATGTAATAAATGGTCTTATTTACTCTGATTTTTACGAACTTTCGTAAAGGGTTAAACAATTGTTTACTGGTTTAGTTCAAGAGAGGTAGACACTGATTTAATTAAAGAAATAGTGATCAGTTCCGGTCCAGAAAGTCTGGACTAGAAGGAGATTCAAAGCCTGATTCTATCCAAGGTTTGGGCAAGTGAATCAGGTCTGTGTGTACATCTTCTACAACAGAGGCCTAATTTTGCTATATCTTCATATGTAGATGGTCTGAATAATGTTCTGAAACATTTATGTTGTATCAAACTATAAAAATCACAGACTGTGTTTATAAGTTTTAATATTTAAATTCATGAGCATTTGATGATGCAGATTGAGGAGCAAGATATGCATAAACTCCCTCCTGCCAGAAATAGAAGGCAATGTACGTGGTATCATAAAAAGAGAACAAGGAAGTATGATGGCTGGGTAACAGCCTTAAAAGTCAGAGTTAGATGAAATGTTAACAGAGTCATGTTCTTTTATTCATTCAGCTCAGATGATACACTCAGTCCTGTGCAAGGCTGAGAAGACATGATCTTTGTGTGAAGGACCTTAACATGTAAACAAATGGGCTAATGGAAGCATAAAGACAAATCTATCAGAAAAAAAAAAATAATCCTAGCATGTTTTAAACTCCTTCAACTTCTTTATTTTCTCAGAACAGGGGTCTGGTGCTTTGGGACTAGAAACAAGTTTCTGAAGAGGAGCTTGAAGTTGATAGAGTCCCTTCTTGACTGGTGCTATCATGTCAAGAAAATGAAAGAAAATAGAAGAGAAAAAATTGTATTATGTTTGGGCAGTAGCCCAGAAATATGTGGAGGAGGACTCTCATACCAGAATACACTTCAGGCACAGCCCCTAAATCTCCGTAAATTGTATCTGGGTTCTTACTTTTCTCAGTTGTAAAATAGGCTTAATTTTAAGGCATGACAAAAGCTCATTCATCATCTGCCAAAAAGCACTTAGATATTGCATGGCAATAAGAGGGTATGTGCAGAGTTATTGGGATGGTTGGTTTTATTAGTGGCATTTTTGGCATTTTGTACAGACATGAACCTTTAGCAGAATCTGGAGCAAGCACCCACTTTTTGCCAGTCTAACAAAGAGAATGACTATGGTTCATTTCCAGGGGCCTGAGGACCACACATACTATTGTAAAGGGTACTACCATTCTCCAGACTCTTCTTCTCAATTCAGTTCTTCAGTTCAACTCCTCTTCAACACCTACTGTAACAACGCTCTTCTTAGAGATAAGCCCTGAGGGAGAACATGCAGATGAGATGATGCTTTCCCATATATCTATATGTGGGAGCATTTCTGATTCACATATTGCTTTCTATCTACACTCATTAGGTAGAATGAAATCATTTGAATTGGTGGCTTTATTTCAACAAAGTTTATTAAAATGGAGGTCTTAAATGTAATACTTTGTTATATGGGCATCTTTTTTAGATCATCTCCTTGTGTGGCACATAGGGCCACAAATCTAGGTGATCACAACAGTGCCTTCCAGCCTTAGGACCGATAAATCTCAGACAGCTCTCCTAAAACCCATCAGCTGTTTTGAGATGATTCTGTTAGCCTTTTAGTAATTGCTTAGCTCTCAGAAATGCACAGGATTTCTTGTTTGTTCTCTGAACAAATCTAGATATATTGGTTTGTCAGAAGTAAAATCTTATGTGACAGCATAAGCCGAACACCTTTACTTTTGGGTGGAATTTTCATTTAATGCTCCCTTTTTGTCATAGCTTGGCCTTGTCTTTATTCAGAGTCTGTGAAAAAATATACACAAATCTTTCAAAAAGTTATCACCTACTAATATCTCAAATCAAAAATTTTACTATAGTACATTCTGGGAATTATGCCAGCTAATGAAGACTCATTTAATACATCATTTTTTTACTCTGCCACTTAGGTGCCGCTTAAGACTTTTAAATAGTTGTTGAAAATTATAACTTTATTGTACATATGCATATCCATTACTCTTAGCTATTTGCTAGCAAGAGTTTGACTCTGTCAGCTAAGACAAGCCTGACTGTTACAGATGTCACCACTGAGTCAGACCAAGTCTCCACACCTTATTTGGGTTCCTCTGTGGTCATTAGGTAAAGGGAAGAATCTGATCCCTATTGATTTAGCTACTTCAGGCCTACTGTTTTGCAATATCACCCTCCACAAACAACTTTTTCTTGCCCACCTGAGTAATCTTGTTCATATGCATAGGAGTTACACAGATTTACTTGAATGATTTTTTCAAAGCAACAGTCGGATGAAAGGTATGAGCAGTGACCATTTCCACTGTCAAATGCAATGTGCTCCGGTCCAAGGGGTTTCACTTTGAACACTGGGCTGTGGATGCCCTCTTTAGGAGTCCAACCTTACTACAGCTGTTTATTGAGATGGACTGAAAGGGCGGGATTCTTCTTTCCCAGTGGAGGTGTCTACAGAGCAGATGCCATCATCTGAACTGGTGTCCTAGGCTCCTGCTAGAATCAACATCAAGAGACCAGTCAAAATAAGTAATTGTCAGCGCTGATGTGGCCTCAACTCGAGTACTGTCTGCAGTTTTGGGCTTCACAATATAAGAAGGATATAAAAATACTATTTGTACATCTTAGAGAACAGAAGACTAAGGGGTGACCTCATTGCTATCTACCACTTCCTCGTGAGGGGGAGCAGAGAGGGAGGTGCTGATCTCTACTCTGGTGTCTGGTGACGGGATGCAAGGCAATGGCTTAAAGCTGCTCCAGGGAAGTTCAGAATGGATATTAGGAAAATGTTTTTCACTGAGAGGGTGGTCAAGCAGTAGAACAGACTATCCGGGGAAGTGGTCACGTCCCCAAGCTTGACAGTGTTTGGACAACACTCTTAGACATATGCTTTATCTTTTAGATTGCCCTGTGTGGAGTCAGGAGTTGGAGTGAACGATCCTCTTGAGTCCCTTCCAACTCAGGATGTTCTGTGATTCTATAATTCTGTGGTTGGCACTTGCAAATAATGGTTAACTTCAGCCTAAAGTATATGATTAAAACAGGTCAGATGCTGGTGCTTGCTATGCCCAGAAAGTGTCTGTTTCTCTACCGCAAATAGCAGAAGGGAGGTGCAGTATATATCTGCATTGTGTAGTCCCAAATTACAATTAGAAAGATCTTCACAGAGAGTTACAGCTAGTGCAAGAAATTTGTCTTCTTCCTTCAGTTCTCTGACTTTTTTATTTTGTTTTCTTCTGGAAGTCCTCTTTTACCTACTCCTCATCTTGACAATGGTTAGACAATATGGCATGTATGTGTACTGCTGTTTAACAAGATTTTCCATTTTTGTAAAATATGCTTCAGCAGAACTTCAAGGAGAGTGTTTAGATTTGTGATCAACTCAAAACTGGTTCAAATAAGGGACTCACGGGTTAATCTGGATGATGACATATATTATAGTTAATGTATGATCTTGTGTTTAAGTTATCAAGAATAAAGCCTGTCTAGTTCAAAGGAGGGAAAACAAGATCCTAAAATTTAGAGAAGTGTATTTTGGACAAGAGAATATAACCAGTAGTATCTCAAACATATTTAGAGTTATATATAAAATGAAATTCTAAATTCTTGTTCACCTCTACTGCTGTTCATGTCTGGACTGTTATCTGAAAGATTTGATTTCAAAGAATCTTACATTAAAAGGCATAATATCAGAAGGACCCAGTGTTATCACCCAGTTTGATTTCTCGTTTACCTCATTCCTTTAATTTCATAGGCTGTAACCTTAATTGTTGTATGAATAAGATTATCTTTTATAAAAAAATATACTTCTCATATGATTTGAATCATCCTCAGCCTCTTTAAGTATTTTATATTTTCTGCCAAATAACTTTATTAAATGTATGAACGGAATCCCATTTCAAACACAATTTTCACATTTTCCCATTTTAAGTCACAGCTTAAGACCTATCTGATAAACTACATTCAGTGTTTAGGTATCTTCAATG
This sequence comes from Tyto alba, assembly GCF_018691265.1. NCBI lineage: Eukaryota > Metazoa > Chordata > Aves > Strigiformes > Tytonidae > Tyto > Tyto alba. The sequence goes on from NW_024881330.1 coordinate 35,505,993, forward strand.
ATTTTCCACTATATCAATTTTTTTATTCAATCTTTCTAATTTTAAGTATTTGACTGTAACTCTTTCATCACTTGTAGTGACTAAAGAAGATGATGTCTTCCAGGCTTAACAGGTCTTCCTCACAGAGTTTAAGACTTAATTACTCCAAAGACCATTTTGGAAAATGAGGATTGTTAAAGAGCAAATACAAAACCCTGAGGGAATTTTTTGAAAATGTTTTTGCTCTTGCAGTCTCCCAAGTGTAGTATACTTCTATCATAAAGGGTTGGGATTATGTCTCTGCATCACTCCTGCACTCCACAGTTATAGCACAAATTATACAGCACTGCACTTTGAAAGGGGATATAAAATTTCATTCTTAGAACATTTACCTCTTTCATTGTTTGATTGTAATGAAGTAAGTCCCCACTTTCAAAGCACATAATTCACCCTTAAAAGATTATTTGGGCTGAAATTTGATAAACAACATGCTGGTCAGGGAACAGACATGCTTTGCTTTGTATGAGATGCAGGTCAGCGCAATAGCAAGTTAGGCATTTTTGTGTTCATACTTTCTGTTCGTCTCTACCAAAAAAATCCCTGTCTTTTTTCAGCAACATAGTGCAGGAATGAAGGAGAGATCTTTGTTAAAATGCTGAGGGGTTTACGTTAAGGGCATAAGTTTTAAAAAATTTAATGATACATGCAAACTTGTTCCCATTAGAACTAATAGAAAGAACATAATTTTAGTGTATATGTAGTCTTAATTACAGTCCTTTAGCAACTGACTGACAGAGTGACTGTGCAAACTATTTTACTGCTTATGGAGATTTGAAATGGACTCAACACAAGAAGAGTTTATGCACTGTTGAATCTTTTCCCTCTTACACTTTAAGGACTGGTTCAGTATTTAATTGAGAAATTACTGTTATTTTTAAGGCTGTTGCATGATAAAGGGAAATTTAAGAATGAGCCAGTCAAAAGCAAAGTTCAGATATCAGCCCATCCTGACTTCAGAGATAGTTGATCATGTTCACCACTTCCTGGAAGAAGCTCCTCTTACATGATTTCAGTTTCTTTTTCTACAAAGCTCTCAAGCATTTGTTTATTCCTTTGCTGAATCTGGACCCTGTTCTAGCCTTATCCCACTGTATTCCCAGGCTTGGGAACATCTAATGCAGACATTTTTTTTTATTTTTTTTTTTGCATGCAAAACCAGACCTTTGTAGCTACTTTTGTAATTCTGTGAATTCTCTCTGAAACAGGAAAATTATTTCCAGGAGAATTTTCCTTGAGATACTTCTTTCTAATAGATAGCGGCCTGAAGAATATGTAAGTCAGCATCATCCATTCTGTTCCCTTACAATTTCTTCCTGTTATCCAGTACCTTCTGCTCTTGCTGAAGGAATCTTTCCTCTGGGTTCCTCTCTCATTGACTCTTCCCCTCCTTGTCTGTCATTCCCTTTTCTGTAACCTTCTTACTTGGGTCTTGGCCAGCTTGCTTCCTTATGATCTTCTACTTTCTCTTTCATCCTCATCCCAGACTGACTCTGACTCTGTGATTGCAAATCCACTGACAGCTATTAAATATACAGCAATGCAAATCAAATCCCACGAGGAAAGCCCAGCTAATTATGTGCTGACTCCCTTGCTGGTACCAAGACTCAGTTTCTCTCATCAATCATCCCCAGGACTCTCCTGACTATCAGAGCCTGTTGTGTGTTAGTGACTCTCCTCCATGCCCTCTTTGTACTCTATTCAGTCTCTTTCTTTAACCTCTTAGTAATTTCTGAAATCTTCCTTTTGAACATTGGAAGATTCATGGATCCACTATTATCTTGAGCCAAGATGCAGAAGTTTAGAGTGATTTACCTTCAACCTTCCTTGGCCTGTTTTAAATCTACTGATGCACTCTCCATTCTCTGTAGTTTCTCATTTCATCATTAAAACCTCTGATCATTTGGAGGCTTTCCCTTGTCTTCAAATACTGAAGCTTTCTTGTGCACTACAGAGCATTTGGTTAGCTTGTTGTTTTACCTCACTCCTGCTGGCTTTGGCTAAAATGCTGTTTCACTCTGATTCTTTCCCTATTTCTTGCCATCAGTCCAGGCTTCACAAGACAGAAGATTTAACTGTTTCTCCCATGCAACAAGTGGTCAGACCCACCTAGAGCCACAGATGTAAACCGTGAGTGTTCAGTTTATATTAGGCCAAGTCCAAGGCAGCTGCTGATGGGATCTCTTGCAAAATTTCCCCAAAGACAGCAACGTCCCTTGCAAAATTTCCCCAAAGACAGCAACGTCCCTTGCAAAATTTCCCCAAAGACAGCAACATCCTGAAGCCGGGCTCTGTGGCTCCGGGGCAGGCTGCTAGGAGCCTGCCTGTCCTCGCCCAGGCCGACACTGCAACATAACACACAAGGATTATTCAAAAGCAGAACTAAGAGGAAAATTAAATAGGCCATGATTTCTCACTCTCTCTTCCCATCCCTTCATCTCCTTTTAAAATCTAGGAATACAATAATATATATCTTTCCCCACACCTGGTAGAAAATCAATCCTTTCTTCTTGTGAAAATGTTGAAGAACTAAGGAGAGTGATGAAGAAGAAAAACAACATGACTCAAAACATTTTCATCTTTTCTCATAAAAACAGAAGAAAGCAACAGCATAATTGTGTGTATCTAAAATATGCATTAAGCTTTTTTCCTTTACCACACTTCTGGAGCTCTGCAGAAAATTCTCGGGGCCTGATTCTGCGGTTCTTGGGGGACTGAAAACCTAGAGCCATTTCGGTTGATAAAAGCCTACAAACTGCAGCCTTATATGGCTTTGTGTGCTATTTGAACATTCCCTGCTGGGATTTCTTCTTCTTTCTCATTGCACATGTATACATTACAAAAAATAGAAAAAGAGAATATCGTTAGTTTTGGCATCACTGGAAAGAGTTTTATTATGGCTGCATGGCTTGCAAAAACCTGCCAAAAGCCACAGGGAAGCTTACTAAAGAAAATAACTCACTTTAAATAATTAGCATGGGCCCATGGAAGTCTACAGAGAGTCTGCTACTGACTGCACTTACAAAAACCTTCAGATCAGAGTGGAAATGAATTAATCTGTGTTTTGCCTGGTCCATTTCTCATGCCCAGGCATAACTGCCCATTGGTTTATAAGTCAGCTCTGGAAACTTCACCTCCTAACATTGTTTTGAAAAGTTTTTGATTAGTTATGGGATATTCAACAGCTTTGTGTCCTTGGTAAAGTGTCCTTGACAAATGACAGATGCATATTACAGAGTTATGCCTCTTCAAAGGTCACTTGTACACAAAGCGAATCAGGATCATTCAGAATCACACAGCTGATCTCCATGGGCATGTCTCATAGCAACATACTAGATGACTACTATGAATGTGACCTAGGCTTTTTTTAACTAAAGCTGAAAAATCTGAGATCAAAATATCTAACAGTTTCTGCAGTTCCTATATTTACCAGCTATGATGTAGAATTATTTTTCATTATAATATGAACATATGATCTGGTTCTTTAAACAGAAACAAAAAGCCCTACTTCAAGGTTGTCAAAACAGTTTTTTTCAGTTTATTCTCTTTCACCTAGAAAGTCAATGGCCTTTTTGGTTTGAAATCATGATCTTCCTTATATCTTACAAACAATTAGCCTTGGAGGAGGAATTATTTATGGAAATTTTTGTAGAATTTAGATAACTATTAATAAAATAAAAACTTCATAAAACTTATATGTCACAGTAAATACAAACTGTGAATATATATTTCTGTCAGTAATTATTGAAGCATCCAATATTCACCAAAAGAAATACACTAAACTGTTACAGAGACTAAATAACATTTCAAAGTATTTTTAATTAGATTTTATACTTAACCTTTTCTGTGACCAGTTCTTTGTAAATCCCTTTTATTTCCTGCTACCATGCTGTGATACTGCTTTCTTACGAATGAGAGACTAAGTAAACCAGCTGTGCTGAATATATGAGTGATGAGGGAATAGTTTATTATAAATTACAGCTTTGTTAAAGCAAAGTGGTCTATACCTGTTCCAGTGTTTGAAGCAAGCACTTAACCCCTCCCTCTTTTACCAGGTTCTACAACTTCACTAACCTTCAGCCTATAAAAAAATACATGGCTGACACTAGAGTGGAGTTTTTTCAAAAACATCTACTTACCTAATCTTTGTTCCCAGATTAGCGTTTTATTTTAAAAGGCTTCTTTAACAAAGTTATTGTGCTTATGTCTGAATTTTGTTCTGTATTTGTTTAGTCAGGAAATTCCTAAATATCTCTGCAGAAATATAAACACATACAGACACAGAGCAACGTACTAAAGGGTTCTGCTTAGCTTCTTGGTCAGTGTCCTGGTGCCATTTCCATGTGAAATCTAGACGCATGAAATTTAGTATTATCTTCACTATTCTCATTTCCATTCAAAACAGGCCTAGCACACCCCCCACAACTCACATCTTTCCCTGTGCTGCACCACTCTAGGCAATCAGGGAAGCTTGAAGTATGAGGGCTTTTTTTTATTTATCTATTTATTAGAAGAACCACTTGAATTTACTCATTCACGTTGGATGTTAGCTCAAAACTCTGACTTTTAAATTTCAGCATTAAGTTTTAACAAAAATTGCCTTAGTCCATGCTCTCATCAGCTTTCAGAAGTGATGGGAACAATGGGATTCACAATGCACCCAAAGGCTAGCAGAGAAGAATTACCAAATGGAAGATGCCTTACAGCAAACACTCCACCAGCAGCTCCCTCTTAAAGACCTTCGGTTTCATGAGCCTGCATCATCAGTAGAGAGGCACTTCACTTTCAAGTGAAACGATTTGAGGATTCCTGAATTAAAATCCGAGTTCCACCTAGATGTTTTAGAGAAGCCAAAGTTATCATTAAGAGCCAGAGACTAATACAGTCACGACACTTCCATTTACCAAACAGGTTACTATATTCCAAATTATTCTGAGTACAATGCTGTATTTATAGTGCCTGCAGCCACTTTGGCGAAGAAGCTTGCCTGCGTCAGATGGAGGTTTGCTGTGGTTGCAGTTCATACCTGTGCTTTGTGCAGTACCCTAACAACCCCAGACCGTACCAGCAGTGATTGCAGTCATTCCGCAGTAGTGCCGATTTACCTTCCTCTCACACTAATGTTATCTCTGCATTGTTTAGATTTTAGTTCTCATTCAATTTAGCTCACTTGCCCAAATACACCCAGGATGGGGTAGTTTGTTCTACTGCAGTAGCCCCAGTCAGTCAAGCATGATGGAGATACAGAGGCAGACGATATCAGCAAAATGAATCCACTACAAACTGAGTCTTCTCTAACTCTCTGGCAGCACCATAACAAAAACAGTCAGGGTAAGGGACAAAACAGGCCATTATAAAAAAGAAGAACCATGGGTCTACATAGCTTGAAGTATCTGAAATTATTTTTATTCTGTTCAACATATCAGAACAGAACCCCAACATTTCTTTCTGTTGTTACTGACACTGGAAAGGTAGAAAACAGCCTGCATGTGCTTTTGAAAATATGCTCACAAACACAGATATGTTATGGATGAAATGAGTGTAAAGCCACAATTATTGAACAAGTATCTTCAATCAGTCCAAAGCTATTTCTTAGGACATAGTGTGGCTGAACTATTCATTTCCATCCATCTTGGTTGGAAAGAGCCCTTAGGCTATGTTTATTTTAGTAAATTAAACGTTCTAGTAAATTAATAGCTTCAAAAAATCTTTCTGAGGACTCCAACTCAACAGATGATATGGTTAAAGCATGAAAAGGGTTTCTGGCTCTGGTCTGGACCAAAGAGCATTCCCTCAGACAATGCTCTGGCATCCCCTGGGAGAATGCAGAGGCCATGCACACATCCAGGTAGACAGCTGCACAAGACTGGCCTTATTTGGATGATGAGAGAGTTTAACAGACACATGGTACTCTGTGTTACTTGGCCTCACAGCCAGTGCATTTTCCTGGGCAGGATTAATTCCCTACAATAAGCAACGTATTAGAATTCATTGGTCTCATTAACATGTGAGTTACTCATATGCTGATGATCTGACGGGGGTCTGGTGTCTCCAGCAGGTCCATGCCAAGTGACAGCCCAGACCTCTCCTCTCATGTTCTCTCCACCTGTGACAGCCAGACTGCCAAGTGCAGAATTGTGCATTTCTCCACAGAAAACCCAAGCTGTTCCCAGCCTCCTCAGTTTATACCCAGGAGTAGATTCCAACTTCTGACCGTCCAGGAGCCCATTTTCCCCTTCACAAGCCCGTAACTGAAAAGCCTGAGGAGTTTTTCCCAAGCCTTGCTTACTCCGAAGATGTTTTCTGCTACGGCTTGGCAAAGGTTTCGAGGTGGCTGGCTGCCTGAGCTGCCCTCTACCTGTGGCGGGAAGGTCCCCAGAAGTCCTTCCTTCTCGCAGTCTCTCAGCTGTTCCTGGCTTAGCTCCTGTAGGTCCCGTTTCAAGTCAGTCTTTTCCCAGCTACTGTTTCCCGGGCTCCCTGTGGTTGCAGCAGCTGTTCATTTCTCTCCGTCTCCCTTTTTTGAGAGAGGTTTGTCCTCAACAGCTGCCCTCTCCCACCGCCCCCCCCCCGGCCCCAGCTACTCAAGTCCCAGCCCTGCTCCCTTATCTCTTCCCAATTCCTCCTGCAGCCCCTTATCAAGCCCTGCTGCCCTCTCTCCACACCCAGACAGGAGGTTGCTGACTGCAGCTCGCTCACCACCCTCCCAACACCGCTGTCTCCCTTCCTGTGTTGAGAAGGAGCCCAGCCGTATTCCTGCGTGGTCTTGTCCAACATTGCACATTCGCCCAGAGCATTTTGTTTCAACAGCAAGTCCAACTGCAAGAAAGGGTAGCTATGCGAATGCTTTGCACTGAAAAGCATGTTGGAAAATCATCAGGGATGTATCTTAATTTATATTTTTCTCATGTAAATGGAAGCTTAAAATGCAGATTTGCTTGTCTAAATCCTCTTGGGTAAAACATAAAACTCTGCTCTAATAAACAATCTACCCCTTTTGGCTATCAGTATTCCACATACCATCAGACAGCTGAAGTCTGCAGTTATGTTATTTTTTGATGTTTAATAATTATAGTAAAATTAGTGAAGATTCTGTGAAACTGCTAAGTTGCAATCAGATATGTCCAGTGAACTCAGTCAAAACCTCAGTGAATTTAGTTTCTGAGTGCTGCTACAGAAGCAAAGACATGAAGAATGTCTCAGAAAGTTGGTTCAGAAAAATAAAAATATGTTATGTAAGAGGGAATTTATTGTGTGCCGTTGTTTTAGGGAACAGTTAAGGTTTTATCTGAAACAACAGTTTTTAGCATGGCATATTTAGTTTTATGTTACTTTTACTGATTTCTTTGATTTGAAATGTCTGTTTTTTTCAAACCATGCCCCAATTTAGTCTAATTTTTGCTGTAACTAAACGTGACTTCAATAAGTGGATCATCTTAATGATCAGTTCTGCAAAGGAAATGTATCAGGTTTCATAATACTGTCTTCCAATGTGAGAAAAAACAAACTTTGTATACAGCACTGAAGTAAATGTTAAATTGTTAAATCATGCTTGCTAATCTCTAGATTAAACAAAAATTATGTCTTTTAGTCTTAACAGAATGTTGGCAATAAGTAACATTTACATTCCCTTCATAGGTAAATTTTTTAAAGACATACAACTTCCTGTTAAGGGTCACTTATAATTGAGGGATTCCTGAAATTAAACAGTTAGATGCAATAACATTTGTTCAAAGTTGAGAAAGAAATGGCAACTTGCCACATTCTTAAGATCATGTAATTGAGTGAAATCTGGAATTTAATACCTCAGCAGATGACAAGTTCAAGGATGACCCTGTTTTACAAAAGCCCAGTTGGAACGCATAAAGCCATCTGATTTTGAGTTTTCATGTGAAACATTTTAGAGCAGCAGGATTAATGAATGTATGAGAATGTGTCCTTGGATTAGAATGCATTCCTTTAGAATGAGAATAAGAAATATGAGAAATATTAAAAAGAAAACAAATGCAGCATTGTTAATTTCTTGCTATGTGACTGAAACACTTGTAACTAAGTGTCTGCAATATGACTTCAGTAGTGGCTCGTTTTCTCACAATGCACCTGCATGTCTTGGAAACAGTTGTAAACAGTACATGATTCTGCTAAGAGACAGAGCCCATAAACTACCATTAAACTCTGCTTAGTCCTCTGTAAGTGCTGGTAGATTCCTCTTCTGGAACTAACAAGATAATAAATATAAGTCTTCTCACATTTCTAGTTTAGACCACAGCGTTTTCTATCTAAGAACGAACCTTTGTAAGGAGATGAAAAATATCATTTAAAGGCATGTGGGATAGTCATGAAAACCCATATTTGGTGAACAAAATAAACTGAAACTCCAGTTTAAATGAACACTAGCATCACAGCTGCTACACAGATCTTTATCTCCACCTTACGTTCCTTAGTTTAGTTAATATAAGAATACCTGCTGAACACAGGGATTGGTGAAAAATATTTTAGATCTGTACACTATTTATACAAAAAGAAAAAAGAAAAAGAAAAAGAAAAAGAAAAAGAAAAAGAAAAAGAAAAAGAAAAAGAAAAAGAAAAAGAAAAAGAAAAAGAAAAAGAAAAAGAAAAAGAAAAAGAAAAAGAAAAAGAAAAAGAAAAAGAAAAAGAAAAAGAAAAAGAAAAAGAAAAAGAAAAAAGAAAAAGAGAAAGAAAAAGAAAAGAAAAAGAAAAAGAAAAAACAAGGCACAGTTGTCTGAATTGTGAACTTAAATTAAGTTCACAATTCAGTTCAGTGTCCCAGCTGTTCTATTAGATAATTCGTTGGCTAAAGATCACTCTGTTAATAAGAATGAAAATGTTCACACTCTCTAATGACAAAGCATAACTACTGAAGAAAGAATTATTGCAAACATTCAAGATGCCCACGAAGCTAACTTTTTCCCATTACTCTATCTGCATCCTGAGCCAGAAAACAAACCATATCATGCTGTTGGGCTCAGTATTTTAGTAACTTATGTAAAAAAGAGGGCAGTGTCCACAGTAGCAGCAAGAAACTTCTGCTGATTCTAGAAAATAGTTGCTTTTCAAGGAGTTGAGGACTGGACACCACATTTATTTAAAACTGGCAGGATGCATATACTACCTCTTAATTTCCATACATCTGATCATTCTGGAGTTTTTCTATTAAAACAAAGTTCAAATTAGTAAAATACTGCATCAAATGGGAAATAGTGCAGCTCTCAAAATCTAGTTTTTTGGAAAGACACTAAAAACACCTACATAGTGTAAAGAACAGGAGGAGTTAGAGCATCATTGGCGGTCCATGACAAAAACACAGGTGGATGTGTTGATAAACATGTTCAAGCTGCAGCTGCTGCCGGTTCTGATGGGAAAAATGCTGTTCTAGGGATTAGGAATATACTGTAATCATGCCAGCCAAAACATGCATGACAGTAGAAAGGGAAAAGAGAGCAGCTAGATAAACCGCTACAGTAACCTAAGTGATTTCTTTTAAATTTGCAAATGCAACACCTTCTTTAAGCTTCTCTCTCTTTTTCCTAAAACTAGTATCTGTGTAAGAACATGAAGAACAAATACATTTCAATGCAATATACTTTTTTAGTAACTTGCTGAAAAATTATTTTAGCCCTGCTGGGATTTACTTCATAGAATAACCTGAACTCCTGCAGAGTAGAAAACATATACCCCTTTTTCTATTAGACTACTCAGGGAGTAAGGTGTACTCATTCTGAGAAAGGACATCTGAGTCTAGTTGGGGACATTTAGAAAAGAAACATGTACTCCTTATTTTTTTACCACTGAAGACATTTCATACCACATATGATATGCATGGCTGACATAGAGTAATACTATATCTACATTTTTCAAGTAGACAGAGTAGTTGATGTGGCCTTTTCCAGGGCAGATGTTTTCCAGATATGCTATTGTCACTTGTTAAGATAGTAAGTAAGACTTGTATGAATTATGGTAAATACTATATATGCCAGCTCATCCATAAAATACTATGGATTTCTCAGATAATTCTCGCTCTGGCCTGCTTTAATGATTTCAATATGACTAGTTTCCCTACAAACTCAGGACAACTTTTATATATACAAGTGGCATTACAAGCACTATATGAGAAACAAACTGACAGCAATTTTTATGGATTTTTTGCATAAATTGTATTTATTATATCCTGTGCCTGATCCTGTACCTGTAACCCTTCACCTATGTCAGAGGAAATTGAGAGAGCTGCAATACTTTCAGAACCTTAACTACATTAGCAGTAGGGCTGGAATGGTACAATTACATCTAATTGCTTTGTACGGTCTAACACAGAGTGCTTTCCTATCTGCTGTCTTCACCACAATAATGACTACAGAACCCCCTTACTGGATTCTTTTTTTTTTTTTTTTTTAATTTATTTTATTTTATTTTGGAAGTGTTAACGTTGTTTCTGGATGCATTCTCCCATCTGCTAGGCTGGTGCAAATACGTTCCTACTCCACAGAAATGTGAAATTGCTGTTCATTATGGTGGCTCTGTTGTTCCAATTGAGGCAAAACTCAAATTTTCAACCCACATTGTTGCATTTACAACCTCTGTGCTACCTCTAGAGTGCAAAGAGAGGAAAGTACTTAGCGCCCCTGGGCCTAGGGGAGTCTTTCTTGGGCAGCTGGAACACACAGTGTCTTTGACATACTTTTGTAGCCTCAACTCTGAGACTGCACAGCAGGACAACATGTGAATGTGGCTGGAATTAATTTAAACCCTCCTTTTTTTTTTTTTTTTTTTTTTTTTTTTCCAGAAGGAAGCTAAGGACTCAGTCTGTATCAGGGCTGGAGCTGGCATAGAATATTAAAGCTGCAAGTGCATGACAACCTCTCATGGATAAAGAAACGTGAAGTTAGGTCCTGCATCCCAGGTTGAATGTGTTTTCATCAGACCTGGGGAGTTGGCACTTGGGCCAACTTCAAGGAGTGACTCAAGCCATTCTGCTCCAAATCCCACCCCTTCTGCAGGAGACCAGCCTGTGGCTATGACTCAGAAGCTGAATTGCTAGCATTCTCCTGGAAAGCTGGGAGGGGCAGCTACAGAACATCTATCTCCTTCCCTCCTTCCTCCCTCTCTCCCTCCCTTCCTTCCCGCAGGAGATAACCAGTGGCTCATGGCACTGTCTGACTTGCCTCTCTTGTCTTGATATTTTCCTCTTGCTAGAGCTAGTGAGTCTTCTTCTGAAATGTCTGTCATCCTGTTGAAAGGAAGGCTGATCCTCTGCCTGGCAGGTTTTGAAGCTCTTTCTAGGTTAGATCGCATTCAGACTGAGCTTAGTGCACAAAACACAGGGTGCTATTCATCTCTCCTGAAAGTCAGATGTCTCTAGTATTGTCACCTCTACAGTACGTGCTATATCCATGTAGTCACCATCAGGTCTTTTTAGAGTCAATGAAGAGAAAGAAGTAAGGCCTCTTAATGTGTCAGTCAACTTGCCTATTTCAGTTATCTGGTTTAGGATTAAATAAGTAATCTAAATGCAAGGCAAGGTTTATTATGCCCCAGGAAAAAAAGCTGAAAACAGCATAACCCATCTTCTTTCTAATTCACTGTTCCTTCCTTAAACAATTTCTGTTCTTCCAAAGTCTTCAATTTCTTCATTCTTCAAGTGGTTTTTGGTCTTCCTTTTCTACTTCCTGAACTTCTGCCTGCACCTGGAACCACCAGCTCTCATAAAAAATTTCCCTGAGCCCTCCTACTTCACAGCAAACACTCCCAAGCATTCACCTATTTGTTATGTCTCTCTCCTTCTTTCCTCATGTCCCAGAGCTCTGTTTCGTCACCAGGTCTTCATCCTGCATTTGAAGACACTTTCAGATGTGTTCGGTAACTCTGGAGGACTGGTACTCCTGCAGTGTCAAAGGTTAGAAAAAAATAAACTCTCTTGATCACCATATGTGAGATTGGGCTCTTTATGATGACATGAAGTACCCTGGAGACTTTGAATAGTTTCTGGAATTTCTCCTCCATTAAAGACTGGGTTGCTTGACTCATCTCTAAGGCACACTTTGTTGCCCTTTTTCAAGCTAAAATTAATGTTCTAGACATGATCATGGGCTGTTTGTACCTTAGCTAAAACATCTCTGCTAATCCAGTTTAAAACACACCTTGCTTTCCCAGTTTTGTCTTGCCCTTGCTGGATACCTTTTCTTGGACAAACAGAAAGAAAAAAAAAAAGTGAAAATTGGCTAGTCAATAACCATTTATTAAGCATTGCTAATAAATATACTTGTGTCCACTTGTTAACAATGTCTTTAAGCTAATTAGGCAACTTAAAGAGTACAGACTGCTTCATTTCATAATTAGTGTATGGCTCACTCCATGAGAGGCAACAGTGTCATGTCCCACAGTTCCTAGGCATCAGAGGCCCACCCTCCCTAAATCCTGAAAGGGATTGAAGCATATGTTAGTGCCTTTTTTCTGCTTTTTTTTTATTTCACTCAGACTCCAGGCCAGAAGAAATGAACAGCTCTTGTTCTGTTCTACTCAGTCAAAGGTTTTGGGCAGCATTTACCCTGCAGAGCATTAGGCAGTTGAAAAACACAACATTTCTACATGATCATCCTGATATTACACTCTTCTCTATAAATATACTTTCATACACTGTCACAGAAGAAATACTGAGCTAGGGCAACTTACTCCAGTTACTGAGTCTGACCCAGAAGAGCACTTGTATGGTCTGTCCATATGTAAGTGTTCAAGCAGTATCAGAGAAAAAAGATTTAAAAACAGCTGGTTGAAGTTTTTATTATAACATTTGCATCCTCCTGGACAACCAGAGAACATGCTTTTACAACACTTGATGTTTTTCAGGGGGACCGCTGGATCTACTTGTGAGAAGAAACTTAGCTTGTTTGGTAAACCACACAAGGTCCTTGTGAGAAATCACATTTGTGATTCACAGGCACTCTCATACTTCCTCTTGGTCATGGGCAGATGAGTCCTCACGCTAAATGTGTGGTATAGGTAAGGCTTCAAAATCTGCAGCACAGATTTTCTTGAAGTTTCTATTTAGAAAATCATTTTTCAATGCAACAACTCAAACTGAGGTGCCCAGGCCAGCTGGACTCCATGGAATCTTTATGATATCTTTTAATTTGGTCATCTTGTACTGTACTGTGGGTGAATTTTGGTACAAGGCCTTTCTCACTCATGACATCTCACTCCATGAATAAAACTCTGGAATTTCTGCTCCAACATTTACTGCACAGGAGCTGCAATAATAGTTTTCTTTACAACACCAAATGTTCAAACAGATTGCAGCTCTTCTAATGTTCAAATTTACGTGTCTCATTTGTTAGGGATGCTGGACATAATAGGTTAAAATAAGTTTGTGTATGTATGTATTTACATGTTCATTAACCGAGGAGCAAAATTAAGAGAAACTTGACAAAGAGAAGTTGGTTTTATGAAGATTCAAATCCATACACTCAGTGTAATTCATATTTTCAAGTCTGAAAATAAACCCTGAAGTTTAATTGTTGCAGTAGTCTTCATTCCTCACCCTTGTTGCCATAACACACATCTGGTAGACAGGTGTATGTTCTCAATATCTGGTTTTCCCAACGTCTTTCAGATCAAACTCTCAGGATGTTTAATCACTGTCAGTATAGTCAGACTCCATATCATCTGCAAAGAAAAATGTTAAGGTTATTATCTGGTATATATTTTTCACATCAACTTTGAAGAAGGTTCAATATATTGAATTTAGGTAATGTCTCTGCTTCCCACAACATCCATAACATATCCTCAGAGTAAACACTAGATGGTGGAAAAGTCAAGTGCAGAATAGCAAGTGTTACAGATGCCCAAGCACATTAATATTTTCTCTCTACATTATTTAATTTTTTTTTTTTTATTTGGTAAATTAAATGATGATGATATATTATTTTGACTACAAAGTGACTGTTTGACTCCCCATGTTTCTCCCAGAAACTCTCACTGCCACTTTCATGCACTTAGCAGGTTTAGGTATGATACAGGGTGAAGCTTCATTGCTCATTTTCATAATCTGGACATAACTTCTAGGCTGTATGCAATGCTGGCAGACACAAGTGGCTGTATGAGGAATAGCTGGTTGCACAGAAAAACACATTCTGCCAAATTTTCTTCTGGCACCATTTAAATTACTGGAGTTTCCATAGGATAAACTCAAAGTAGGATGACAAATGAGGTCCATCATTATAAATCTAGAAAACAGCTGCATTGTAGAATAAAATTAGATGTAGGGCTTGCTACTCACCTTGTTATATTATTCTAGCTATTTCTTCAGGAAGCTGCTCAAAATACGCGTGCTTATCCACACAAATATTGGATTCCCTCTTTGAATATGACTTCTGTGACAAGGTATCAAAAAGTGCATGTATATTAATTTGCCTGCATGAGGAGGTATCAGTTCACAAAACATTTTAATTAAGTGGGTTTGTGTGGAAATCCAGCACATATGGAGGCTCAGTGAAAATCACGCATGGTTTGAAGTTTAATTGAGCTTATTAATACTCTTTAGTAATGTTCAGTGCTTCCAGCTGTTTACAGTACAAGAGCTCAGACGTACTGAAGAGCTAAACATCAACTAAACAATTCATGTTTTACCAAAGAATGGAGTGTTATTGGAGTGAAAACATCTTTTACTAGTGAGTTTGGAAGCTAATGGTACTAAAGTGACAGGTCACATATAGCCAGGATTTGTAACACAAAGCACCGGTAATAAAACTTATGTCTTACATGTTTATATTATGCCTATAGTAATTTTGTTATTAATATACAAGAATTTACCATATAAGAGTTAACAAACTGTATTAACCTTCAAAGACCTGTTTATGTTTTGTCAATCTTTTAACATTATTTTGTTCAAGTTTCACAAGTGGGAGCTACACTAGGAACAGTCTAAGGTTGCCTAAAACTTTTCTCCATTAAAAAAAGATATATTTTGTTCTACTACAGCAGAAGAACCTGCTATTTTCTTTTGCCACATTATCATTCCCTGAGCTGCTAGTAGTAGTTCTCTATCAATAGGTCCAGTTCTTTGGATTGTAACTCAGCAGATTCCTCTGACAGGTTCTGGACCTAACTGTCTTAAAACTTCTGCTTTTCATTGTCCCATAAATTATTGGTATTGCAGGCCATTCCTACTGTATGTACACCTACTATGTCTCATGTTTTCCAGCCTTTATGGGTTCTTTCTTTTTTTTTAATGTTTTCCTTAATTTAAATCTCATGAGATACAATCAATAAATTTGCCTTAATGGGTACATAAACAGAAAAGCTGTTGGCCATCTTCCAGGCTTTTCCCTGTTGTGCTAAGGTAATATCTGCTTTTATGTCCTTTCCCATTTCTCCATAAAGGCAGCCTTGTTTTCTAGATTCATAAGAATTCATTACTCAGAGGAGATCAGGTCCTTTGAGATGGCCTTTCCTGTCATTCAAGTTTCAAAAATAATGGAAATATAGTCCAAACTGGTGTATTAATAAGTCCCATGAGTACTTTGATGTACCCTATTCTGACATGTTAACATTGCAGAGTAGTCTCAATTGTTTTTCATGGAGGTAAGCAAGGAGGAAAAAGACCTGCCATTTCTGTGTAACAAATTTCACTACAGGAGCTAAAATACAGTCTATCTTCTTTTTTTTTTTTGTTTTTTTCCCTAAATTTTAAGAGATTGTAGAAAATCAGGATTGAAGGAAACGTATCTAAAATCCATTGTGTAGAGACACAAAGGGTTAGGGCTAAGAAAGCCCACATGCAGTTGGATCTGGCAAGGGACATGAAAAGCAACAGGAGGGGCTCCTGTAAGTACATCAGAAGCCAAAGGAAGAAATGAGGGCCTGCTCCTGAATGAGGCAGGAGATCTGGTGACAAAGATATGGAAAAGGTCAATGTACCCAATGCCGCCTTCACCTCAGCCTTTATTGGTAAGACTGGGCTTTGGGAATCCCAAGCCCCTGAGATCAGTGTGAGAGTCTGGAGCGGAGAAGACTTACCCTCTCTGGAGAACATTCACATTAAGGAACATTTAAACAAACTAGACATCCACAGGTCCATGTGGCTTAGTAAGGTGCACCCATGCATGTTGAGGGACCCAGGTGATGTCACCACAAGGCCACTTTTAATTATCTTTGAAAAGTCATGGTGATCAGGACACAATCCTGTGGACTGGAAGAGAGTAAATGTCACTCATCTTCAAGAAGGGTAAGGGGGATCTGGGGAACTACGGGCCAGTCAGCCTCACCTTGATCCCTGTAGGGGTGATAGAGGAAATAATCCTGAAAACCATTTCCAAATATATTAAGGGTAAAAAGGTTACTGGGACTAGTCATCATGGATTTTTGAAGGGGAATTCATTCCTGACCAACCCAAAAGCCTTTGATGATGAGACAACTGACTTGGTGGATGAGGGGACAGCAGTGGCTGTGATTTATCTTGACTTTAGAAATACTTATGATCCTGCCACCTACACAGACAAACAGCAGAAATGCAAGCTATTTAAATTAACACTGAGGTGGACTGAAATCTGACTGAAACTGCCACATTCAAACGACTGTGATCGGTGACACCTTCTCCTGCTGAGGCCAGTCACTAGTGGTGTCCCTCAAGGTTTGATACTAGAAGCAGTCTTGCTTAACATCTTCATTAATGACCTGGATGACGGGATGGAGCACACCCTCTACAGAACTGGAAGAAGAGGTCTATAAAGAGGGTCATGCTGCCTTTCAGAACTTGGGCAGGCTGGAGAAATGAGATAAGAGGAATGACACAAGGTTCAGCCAAAGGGCAAATCCCTGCGCCTGGGGAGTGTGCTGGCCATCAGCAGCAGGGTCTGGGCAGGAGTAGGCTGCAGGGGTGATGGGTGCAGGAAGAGGCCATGGACTGCCCTGTGCTGGCCACATTTGATTTCCAGTGGCTCTGGCATCAGTGCAAGCACCCTGGTGTGCACCAGAACTTCAGGCAGTGAGAGGAGCCCACAGGGCCTATCAGCTGATGATTTAGGAAACCAGCAGCTACAAGGGTGGAGTGGGGCTGAGGGGCACATGAATACACCTCTGAGGGACTGCGGACACGGGCCACCCGTGCTGAGGCAAGGACACTAAGAAACTAGGTGGGGGGAAAACAAAACATCAGAAAGCAAAGTGCAGCTTTGAACAATAACCACAGCATCAAACAGAAACCATTCAGCAAACAGCCCCAGACTACAGTGAACATAGGGGACATTGAAGCTAGGAAGTAGGAGGAGAGATGTTTACTTACATGTTTGTTTTATTCTATATATCTTCTTTTTCTCAATAGCAAATCAGTGATTAGAAGTTTGTGTTAATTAGCAATAAATTAAATTAAGGAAATATTCACTGCAGTAAGACTGTTTTGCCTGCAACAGGGATAATAGCCCCATGAACCAGTACAGGGCGGGGGCCATCTGGCTGGAAAACAGCTTGGCAGGAAAGGACGTAGGGGTTCTGGTGGACACCAAGGTGTCTTTAAACCAGCAATGCATTCTTGCAGCAAAAGAGACCAATGGGATCTAGGCTGCATTAGGAAAAGCCTTGCCAGCAGGTCAAGGGGGTGATCTGTCTGCTCTACTCAGCACTGGTGAGGCCACACCTAAAGTGCTTAAACCAGTTCTGGTCTCCCTGGTACATGGCAGACTGGAGTGGGTCCAGCAGTGGTCAAGAAGATGATTAAGGGATTGGAGAGTCTGTCATACAAGGAAAGGCTGAGAGACCTGGGACTGTTCAGCCAGAAGAGACAGATCACAAGGATCTTATCAGTATGTATAAATATCTGATCAGGTGAATCGGTAAAGAAGACAGAGCGAAACTCTTCTGAGTCCCAGGACAAGTCAATGGGCACAAACTGAAAGGCAGGAAATCCCATTTAAGTATAAGAACATTGTTTTTACTGTGAGGATAGCCAATGGGAACACACTTCCCAGAGGGACTGTGGAGTCTCCATCCTTGGAGATATTTAAAACCTGACTGGATACATATCTGAGCAACTGGCTCTTGGTGACCCTGTGCAGAGCAGAGGGGTTAGACTAGATGATCTGCAGAGGTCCCTTCCAACCTCAGTGATCCTGTGATACTGCTATTCATTCACACGCATCAGAATCTACCAATCTGCCAAATATACATCAACTACCAAGATGGAAGCTAGCCCCAGCTGAAGAGTTTGTCAGCACTATTTAAAAGCTCAATTCACGCCACTATGGACAATTTTCTATTAACAGCTGAAGGAGTCACCAAACAGAAAGTCCTCTCCATACTGTGTGCCTGTTACAACTGCCAGATTTTATCACTGTAAGAAATAAAGAAGGAAAAAACACTATTTCATGGTTGCCTACAGTAACAGTGCTGGTCTGTACCAATCTCAGTTCAACACTCCCAGGAGTCAGCAACAGTCATTGTCATAGAAGCTTCTCTGCTCTTATCTCACTGCCACAATTTTAAGAAAAGGAATCTAAGAAAGTGCACTAAAGCACCAATTTCATGTTAGGATAGGGAAGACTAAAGCATTAGCAGACTAAAATGAACTAAATGCATCAAAGCAGTCTGCACTGTCTCTAAGCCGCACGCTACTGAGCAAATGATAAGTCAAAACTGACATCTGAAGCATAAGCAGATATATGAGGGTGATCCCTTTGCTGAGAAAACAACTGCATCTGATTAAGAAACAGTTACTGCACAGATGGAAAAATCGAGTGGTTATCACAGAGGTTAGAGTAATCACTGCAAATAATATTCAAATTTATAAAAGACCAAGCCGGAAGAACAATGGTTAAGTGCCATGTGAAGCTGATCACATATCACAAAAGCTATTAAGCATCAAATAAGCAAGACAAATCATGAACTAAGAATTAAAAACAGCCGTTATTCTGGTGTGCAAATAACTTAGCAAAAATGTTCCCTCAAGAAGGGAAAAACTATGTTTCTTGATTATACCTGCACTAATCGGATGAAATACTTTGTACTGACAACAAAGCTCTGGCTCCTTTAATTGATTAATAGATATTCAACTATATGTAATCTTATCTCTAAGATAAGGTGTCTCCTGAAACCAGCAAAAAATACTTCTAAGCCAAAGAACTTCAGGACTATATTTTTATTATATTAATGTTATGAATCATATGATCTTTGCACTTTAAACTGACTATTAACCTTTGTTGCTGTCTTTTGTCCCAGAGGAAACTGTATATTCCTTCAGGAAAAGTCATGTAACGGTTACATGCTGAATATCACTAACACATTGTATATGAGTTTGAGAATGGTAATCGCAGTAGATGTGCGTGTAGTCCTGACAGCAACATAAGACACCATAAACAACCCAAGGCTTCTTGCCAAAAATATACTGAAATAAAAGGTCAGCATACAGCGTAGCCGACACAACCAATATTAGAATATCAGTGAATTTATATAGAAATCCTGAAGAAATGGAAGCAATGGCAGAGACAATAAAGTGTCCTATCAGGGGATGTTTTTGCCCATACTATTCAATGAACCTTTACCACAACTGGCTACTGCATCAGCTGTCAGTCAGCTCAGTCACAGAACCTAAGTGAATCTCTTTCATCTCCATGATAATTTATTGTAATCTGGAACGTGGCACTATTTGCCTACCAACCACAACTCCTCTCAGGGTTCCAGCGGTGTTTAGTAATGCTGGATCATGAGCTTTCCTTTAGGTTACTTGTGAAAAAGACAAAATCTTAGGTAGATCCCAAGGAAAGTTTGGTTATCTGTAGAAGATCAACGCAATAACACTGTAGATGGTGCATTTATACACTACTATTCAACAGCTCAATATACTTCTTTCATGGAAATAACAGTACATGCAAATAAGTTTTATACTTTACAGAGTAACTGCCAATATTATTTAATCTACCATGATGGGTGATGTAAATCAATGAATGTGACCAACCTGTGTATGTGCCAGGTATTATGAGAGCAATCACAAGCAGAAGGCATGCAACAGATTGAAAACACAAAGATGAAAAAAATTACATAGATTTCTTGTCACCTTCTTGTTAAGGTATTATCTAAAAAGGCAGTGATATCTACATAATTGGGAATTTGAAATTCATTAGCCATTTTTTTAGTGCAGGAATGGAAATGAATTGTATTACCTAATATCCACTTGTTGGCACAGAGTCCATCTGGCTAGCCTGGAGAGATCTAAATTACTCCGGATGATAAGCAGGGAGAGTAAAAGATAATATGCAGAAATGGGACCATTGTAAAAGTGTAGACACATACGAAAGTGGGGAAAGACAACCCCAGGGATTTTGATCTTTGACTCCTGAAAGCTTAGATACCATTGAGAGCCTGACAAAGATTGCAGAAAAGGTGTTTAAGTATTTGTCCTAATTGCAAAAAAAAAAAAAAAAAAAAGGAGAATCTTCTGTTAGCAGAGAAGAAAATATAACAAGTAAAAAGCAATGATACCAGGCTAAGAAACTATGTCTGCACATATGTCTGGAGGAGGACTCACAAGAGAAAATGGGAGGTGAGTGTGCTCCCAGATCTGCTTCATGTTTGTATGGCTGCCAGCTGGGTAGCCTGCAAATTGTCTATGCAGAAAATGAGGAAGGTCTTCAAGCAGTCAAACCTGAGTAGACAAGGTATTTAAGAAGATTTTACCTACATTTGAGACCACTGTTCTGGATTTGCTGTCCAAACGGACAATATGGTCTTTAGAGAAGTTTCAGGATGCTCCCCAATACTCAGCAATTTCATTGAACTGAATTGAGTTGGCTGAGTATAGCTTAAATAGATATTTTGGAATTTATTTGAATAGATATAGAAAACAACAACTTCTCTCTGGAACTGCTTTGGAAGTATAATGCATAATCTGACAAGACATATACTCTCAGTGATGATTGGCCACAAAGACCAATGGATGATATTTCTATGACCCCAAACCTTGTCCTACTTGAATCTGGATGTGAGACACCATTAGAGAAAACAGCCTGGAATATTCAAGTTTCTTGCTCCTCCAGCAGTTTGGACAATGCAATCCAGGATAGTTTGATGAAGCCAGGAAAGAGCCAAGAGTTTATTTAACTGAGAAAAGAAAAACAGGACAGGCTTTTTAAGCTTTGGCTTGCCGTTTTAATTCAGTACTCTGTGCTATTTTATTTTATTTGACTAAGTGATGATGCTGTGTGTTGAAAAGGGTTGCATGTGTCATCACAAACCTTTGCTGATGACAAAACATTCTGGAGAATAAGTCTACTGCTGGGGTCCAAACCAGTGCATGAAACCACACTGACAAACAGAGGTGCATATGTCAAAGATTCAGTTTAGGAACAGTGTATTTAGAAAGCTTTCTTCTCAACCAAACTCAGTGCACAGTTATACTGAACCAAAGGAAATCCATCTCCACAAGAAAAGCTGCATCAGTCTCAGTGACATTACTCATTCTGAGGATCCATCAGAGTCCTGTATAAATGCAGCAACTACTGCTTGGATTTCTTCAAGAACTGTCTTTGGTGCTCATACTGGCTGGACATGATGTAGGAAATTGATTTCTGGCAAGCCATTTGTTTCAACCATGCTATATGGCCAAGCCAAGCCAAATGTAAATTTTTCCAATCCAACAAATCATGTTTTAATTTTGAAAAAACAGGGGGAAAATTCATCTTGTGAAACTGACGGAGGTGAGAAGAAATACTGACTCTTGAGTCCCTCATTTGTTTGGACCACACAAATGCAAACTTATTTTACAGCTGTTTAATCATGACTTTCTGTATTTCATATTTCAGATTTAACATAAACAAATTAATAAAATTACCTCTGATCGAATGTATTAATTTCTTCCAGAATATAAATTGTAGATTTTAATTGATAGATAACTATTAGTAGTACATCAACTATATAGGGTAGACCTATATAAATCATACTTATTTATTGCCTTCAGTAAAGATGTTGACCACCAAAACAAAATGGGGAAAGAGGTTGGAGATAGAGGAAAACACCGTTCAAGTCCATTGAAATTCTTAGGAGAGTATTCCATTAATGTGCTTATGCAAGTCACCCCACAAGTCTGGTCCCTCTTTCAAGAAGTCTGCATGATTTAATATTGATGCTTTTACTGATTAATTATAGTAATAAATCTTTGTTCACTTCCCCATCCCCTGCATCCATACATTATGAACTACATGGCTATAAATATATGCCTATATTTGTCTAATGTTACCATTCAGTTCTCTGGTTGATCCATTGGATTGGGTGGGAATTTTACGGATTCTAGGATGCACAAGCATATTTGTGAGGGTAGGTTCTTTGTAACAACAGTGCACACAGCAGTGCTACAGAAATTAACTGCAGAAGGCAGTATTAGGCACCCTCCTGTCCATCAGAATCTCCCTCCACCCCCTCAAAAATATATATTTTCTTTCCAAGTAGTGCCTCAGTACCAGAGATTCTTTGCTTATGGTTTAATTTACACCAGTAATTGCTTCTTGTAAATGATTCTTATGAAAAAATCCTGAAAACATAAAAAGGGGTGAAATTAGCAGCACTTTGGACCATTGAGTAGCACTTTGTAGTGGTGATTTCTGAAATCTTGTCTCTCAGTCTGAACAAGATTCATGGACTACTTTTCAGAACTCCATGAATGATGACTATAAAAAGCAAGTTCAGCCATATGATATCTCCAGTGATGTCACAGAAAGTTCCTCAACAAATTTAATTCCCCACTCAGTCCTCTCCTGAATTGCCACGGAAGTCTCTTTAATCTTTTTAAGAAAGCTTTTGGGAGCACTGTAGAGGTCTGCAAATTTACTGCTGCCACCCAGAAGGCTTTTGCTCAAGAATTAATTGATATTTCTGAAGCTACTTAAAATTTTCCCTTGGATCAACAAAAACTTTCCTGTAAACATCTTTGATGTAGATCTGACTGTATTAAAGCAAGCTGCAAGGAGAGCATCTACTTTCTGATGTTTTTTAGGGTTTTGTTTTCCTTTGTTCCGTGTGGTCATCTTCCAGATTCGGGTGTCAGTGGTTTTACACTAGGTCACAGGACTATCTCTGCTTTCAGGTCCAGACCATCCCATAAAGGAGAGCAGCACAAAATCAGTGGGATTCATCTTGAAAAGTTGTGGTCAGGGACTTTGCTGTGTCTTGCAATACAAAGCCTTAGCTACTGAATAGTAGAAAACAGCTGGTCTTTACTTCTTAAAAATAAAAGTATTTTGACATCATGGGCAAGAGAGAATTAGCTGCAAAACAGAAAACTAAGCCACATAAATGATTCTCTGTGCACAGTAAAGCGTTTGGATCTCTGTGTGTGATCCCCTGAATTGCAAAGCTCAGACGGTGACAGAAAACCTCCTCCTACCTGCAGGGACAGACATGTTGATGGCAACACTGCGTGAAAAGGCAGCCAAGCAGCCTGGGCCTCTCAGACAGAGCTGGATCTTGCCAAACTCACGGAGTGGCTGAAGGTGTTCAGAATGAACTTAGGGCCAGAATGAAGAATAGTAACTACTCGCCTTGTTTCTAGATGAGTCTCCAGAAGTGTGCTCATTGCCAGCTTACTTACATATGAGAAATACAGGTTTGAAAGAGGGCGGCTGGAAGATTTTTTTTGTTCTGACATCCCTTGACGGCCTATGCAAAAGAGAGATACTGGAAGTTTATAGTTTTGTAGAAGAAAATTGTATTAGCTGGGTGAATGAATAAGGATTTGTACATATCATAGAAGATCAGCAACAGGAAGCTCAGACATCCCCATTGTATAGAAAAGTACTTGATTCAAAAATGGACTTTTCTTCCTGACCATTTCTATAAACCCATAAGCTACCTAGACAACAAAGTACAAGTGTTTACTTTTTCTCTTGGTTTAATAACACTTTTTTAATAACAAAAAAAAACCATCCCAAATATTTCAGTGTTTGATTGATGGTACAAAATTCTCTGTGAAGAAACTTAAATTATAAGTTTCTTCGGGAATAGAAAACTGATACACTAAGTCCTTGAAATCTGCTGTTTAGAAATGAGTGGTCAGACAATGGCAAGAAAAAGAGTAAAATAAGGGAATGCTTGTTAAATTAAAATAAAATCATTCACTGAAGACTAGACTCCTGTTTTCAACAATAAAAAGGAAGATGACTAAACATTTCAGTGAGAGAGGGTGGAATCTTCAATTTATACAGAAAATTCTTGGCTGATACCAGTTAAAATGGCAAAAGGAATTATGCAAATGAAAACATATGGTCTTTCCATGTGTTTTCAGAGTCAAGACATAAACTGTGTTTAGGGAAAATATATTTTTTAAAACAGTTTATGGAGTAGTTTCCTGGATAAATCCACTACACGAAAATTATCCAAACTGTTGGTGATCCTGAAACTCTGTTCTGGGTCACTGTCTTTGATTGTAGTGTGACTTTCTGGAATTTGCTTGCAGTACATTGTATCCTCCTTGGAAAGGTAGGGAAATCCAGAGGTGGAAGTAATTATAATGCCAAGTGAGGTGCACAGTGCTGTCATCTCTTGCTTTTCAGATGGCATAAAATGTATGCTGCAAAGTTTGATGCTAATGCTAAGGGATTATAACCCACAGGGCAACCAGGTGATCAAGCTCGGTCAGCATGGAAGTATGAAAGGCAAGTCCTGCTTGACTAACCTGATCTCCTTCTATGACCAAGTTACCCACTTAGTGGATGAGGGAAAGGCTGTAGATGTTGTCTACCTAGACTTTAGTAGAGCCTTTGACACCGTTTCCCACAGCATTCTCCCGGAGAAACTGGCTGCTCACGGCTTGGGTGGGTGTACTGTTCACTGGGTGAATAACTGGCTGGATGACCAGGCCCAAAGAGCTGTGGTGAATGGAGTTAAATCCAGGTGGCAGCTGGTCACAAGTGGTGTTCCCCAGGGCTCAGTACTGGGGCTAGTTCTGTTTAATATCTTTATCAGTGATCTGGATGAGGGGATCGAGTGCACCCTCAGTAAGTTTGCAGATGACACCAAGTTGGGCTGGAGTGTTGATCTGCTTGAGGGTAGAAAGGCTCAACAGAGGGATCTGGACAGGCTGGATTGATGGGCCGAGGCCAATTGTATGAGATTCAACAAAGCTCAGTGCTGGGTCCTGCACTTGGGTCACAACAGCCCCATGCAAGGCTACAGGCTTGGAGAAAAGTGGCTGGAAAGCTGCCTGGTGGGAAAGGACCTGGGGGTGTTGGCTGACAGCCCACTGAATATGAGCCAGCAGTGTGGCCAGGTGGCCAAGGTGGCCAACAGCACCCTGGCTTGTGTCAGAAATAGTGTGGCCAGCAGGACCAGGGAAGTGATGGTCCCCCTGTACTCGGCACTGGTGAGGCCACACCTCAAATGCTGTGTTCAGTTTTGGGCTCCTCACTCCAAGAAAGACACTGAGGTGCTGGAGGGTGTCCAGAGAAGGGCAACGAATCTGGTGAAGGGTCTAGAGCACAAGTCCTGTGAGGAGCAGCTGAGGGAACTGGGGTTGTTTAGTCGGGAGAAAAGGAGGCTGAGGGGAAACGTTATTGCTCTCTACAACTGCCTGAAAGGAGGTGGTAGCGAGGTGGGTGTCAGTCTCTTTTCCCAAGTAATAAATGATGGGATGAAACAGCCTCAAGTTGTGCCAGGGGAGGTTCAGATTGAATATTGGGAAACATTTCTTCACTGAAAGGGTTATCAAACATTGGAAGAGACTGCCCAGGGAAGTGGTTGTCACCATCCCTGGAGGTACTTAAAAGACATGTAGATGTGGTGCTTGGGGACATGGTTTAGTGATGGACTAGGCAGTGTTAGGTTTATGGTTGGACTCACTAAGGGTCTTTTTCAACATAAATCATTATACAATTGTATAACTTCTGTCTCAGATCACAATTTGAAAGAGGACTCAGCTGTCAGTATGTCTTTTCTTCAGGGCTGGATGTGACAAATACACTGCACCAGTCCCACCCAACTAGAACGCACATTCACATGAAACATGGCACACATGTCCAATGCAGACAATACAGTCTACACATATGATTTAGTGTATTCTGCTGTAGCCTGAGTCTCCTATAAGCTTCTAAATCCACCCTTACTCTCTCTCCTCTTAAATTAATCAAAGTGATTTGTCACCCAATGTGTTTAATCAGGCTTTGCTGCAGAATACTGGGATGGTAAAAGTGTACATGGACTCCAAAGTCAGCCCATGGAAGAAAAATCTCTCAGGGACCATTGCATTTAAAGACTAAATGCCTGGATCAGAAAATTACTGAAACTCAAATTATTGCCTCTTGAGAGAGTTTTCTGAGGAGTATCACCATATTCTTGCCCTTTACATACACTCTTCTAGACACTTTTTAGGCAATAAGACATGACTGTATTGAATAGACTTTAGGACTCAATATAATTATTCTTTCTTCATAAATTCATTTTTGATGTGCTTAAAAAGCAAGACTTGAAGGTGTGGGGGGTTGGGGTGGAGGGTGACAACAGAATATGTTATCCTCTTCCTGAATACTTTATCATTCCTGAATTTATCTTAAAAAGGATATTATGAAAGAAGATGAGTACCATGGCTTCTTGGAAAGGGCAGTCAATACTGTTTAGTTCAGATAAAAATATTCAGCATAGCAAGGATGTGGAAAGGAACCAAAAGAAGCATAAAAGTCAGTTGTTTTGGTTTTTGTTGTTTTTTTTTTTTTTTTTTTTTTATTGTATAGCATGCTTTACACCAGTTTTGCTGTTCATGATAGAGTTTTAGAGACACAAAGGACACATCATAAAGGTTTCTGGTTCAAGTCCTAAACTTTCGTTAATCTTTGCCTCTGCTGTAAGGCGAAAGTCTCCTAAAAAGAAAGATCTTCCTAATCATATTTCCTTTCTTCTTCAGGCATGATCTCTGTTTCTGCCTGAATGTGCACAAGCTTTGAAATCGTATTCATCTAAAGAACACAGAGAAGGAAATGGATGTCAGTGTGGTATTTCAGTATGCTGCCTTATGAACGCCTCCCACATTTTGTCATTTCATGTAACAAATTTAACAGGTGACATTTTGACCTATAAACAATAATTCTTGCCACTCACTCCTAACTAGCTCAGTTGTGATACCAAACCTTGAGATGACTGAAATCAGTTGAGATGAACTGCACCCTAAACAATGTTTCTGCTAATTTATCTGCATCTCAAATGCTACACATAGCTAAGTGCACGTGTATCTCACTAAGTGATAATTTTGAGGTGATGAATGGTAGAACATACCCCTTTGAATCATCCTATCATCCTAAAACCACAGCAATTTACCTGAAATCATGTAAGGATTAGACTTGTAGATTTTGGACGTGACTTTATTCTGCTCCCTTCTGTGGGATTCGGTCCAGACAGATGGCAACTATATTTATTTTTTTTAATGTAGCATAAAACCGAAGAGTAAGCTATTTACATATTCTTGAAGTATCCCTTTGAATAGTTTTGATTTAGCATGTATTTCTTCACTGAACAATATACTCATCATTACCACAAGTGACTACTTCTAATTGCAGGGATGGTTAAGAATTGGTTATTGTGGTCATCATCTATCTTCACATACATCTTAGTTTAGCACCAGCTGAATCTTAGCTTCCTAAATCTTTCAGGTTCTTTTGGTAAAAGCAATCCATTGTTTCACTAAAGGCAGTAGAAGGACCTGCCTTTCAATGTTTCTGCTTACAGTGAGGATGCAGGCATTGTTCAACATTAATGTACAATTGATATATTTGTTCCAAACTAATACATAATCCATCCAAGTTCTTCCCTTTCTGTTGTTATACCCATTTAATAACATTATGAGATTTCCAAACACTATAACAGTCTTTTAAGACTACATAAATCTCTGCAGAATTTGCTTTGTAAATCCAGTCTCTATTTAGGATGAATGCTTCACAGGATGCTACTGTGAAGCTTTTCTTTCTGAAGTGATATGAGAAACCTTACTTCTACTCTTCCTATTACCTCCAGACATGCTCTTTTAGATAACCTAGGTGAGCATTTAGTTTGTCTTTCCATAATATGATAAATAAAAGTCTTTAATATAATGGTTACATCCTCAAAGGTTTGTTAATTGGTCTGTTTGTTCCTTTCTGCTTGGCTGAAATACAAGACCCTGATTTTTTACCAGATAGTGATGTCGCAGGTTTTTTAAAAGCACCTTTTTCTCTCACAGAAATGTTTAGTGCTTGAAGGATGATTATATGCACCTGTAGTTTTTTTATTACCCACATTCTACTACAAGTCTGGAAATCTGATGAACTCACTGAACCTGGTGATCATTCCCCCAAGTAGAGCAATAAACTATCTGCTGTATCCATGCCCCACCAGTTCCCCACAGACCTGGAATTACTCATCTTTCACCTTACTCTTTCATTTTCACAAATAGCAGCCAAATAATGCAGCCCTTATTTTATATTGGGTCTGTACGTTAAGCACTCACAAAAGCAGAATGCACAGCAATAAGACCAAGACAGCTCCAGCCAAAGCACTAACTTACATTTTTAGGCAGTTCTCTCTGTTTTCAGAACCTTCTTATAAGCTGATAAACGTAACGTGCACATTACATTCGAATCTTGCTCATTAAGCAACCATAGAATTTCTTCAAGAACAATGAACATCTTGCTCGTAGGCCAAATAAACTTGATAAAGAAGACATTCACAAAATGGCTGTATCAAGAAATATGACTTTCCCTGCTTCAAGGTTAGATAATCTCCATGTTTTGAACGCTGTGTTATTCTGTCTTTCTGTTTTTGTCGGGAAGAGTATCAGTTCACCAGTTCACCTTTCCTTATTCAGCCAACACTATGAAGATTGATGTGTTCAGCACAGGTCCAAACTGTCTTAATCATTTTGCTTTAGAGATCTTAAACCAACACATAATAAAAACAGACTTTCAGAAGCCACCTTCTTGAAATTGGTAGATTGGATAGCATGGCATAATTTTAAGAAACAGAGGGCAAATGCTTAACAGATCTCATTCCTGTCTTCTATCCAAAGTTTGCTTGAATGTAGGATTGGTTAGGAACGCTTTTATGACAAAAAAAAAAAAAAAAATTTTACACTGATATCCATATAAATTAAAGAATCTTATCATCATCTTTGATTTATCTCCAGATGCAGTTAAAGCTGTTAATTAAGTTGTTAGACTTAATGGTTGGTGAGCGTGTGCAAAACCTCAGATCCCTGAGATTTCTAAATCTTGGATTGGAGCAGGGGCGAATGATTTGCTCTCTCTCTCCATTGTCATTAAGTTGAAACAGGAAGTGACTCAGTTTCAAATAACCTTGTAATTTGAATCTGATGATACTAGGATTGTCTGTTGAAAGGTGTGTGTGTGTGTGTGTGTGTGTTCAGGAGTTTCAGAGACTTTAAGAAAAATACAAACATACAAAATTTATAACTGCTCTAGTGTGTGACTCACTACTTGCAAGGCTCTTCTAATTTAATTGTAAGGAAAGTGTTATGTTGCTGGTTTTACTTGGAAAGCAGGGGCAAGGAATGTACAAATGAGTAGAACATCATGCTCTTGAATAGATATATCAGCTGCACTTCCCCCTATAAAACCAGTCAGTTTAATTTCTGGTGACTGCTTCATTGCTTTGTTTGGATAGACTAAATGTATGCATTCAGTCTACATGTACATTGACCAAAAAAGAATTAATACTTTCTGAGACAATCATAACAATTTGCTGGAAGCGTTATTTCCAGTTGAGTAGGTTGCACTAACTTCTGCCTTGTCAATCCCATTGTCATTATTCTGCCCCTTCTCACCTTGCTCCACTTGCAGCAAAGCACTGGCTGTGTCTACGGCAATGTTCTCTATTGGACCCTGAAACAGAGAATATGAACCTGATTCATGAAAGCAAAACAGCAGCTTATTGGTTTTGACTTCCATTACATTATGGCATCATGGGATCCTCACCTCTCACAGACCAGTGCAATGTCGAGCCAGCTGTCTTGTGGTGAGGTAGTGCAGTCACAGCCTAAGAAAGAGGTAAGGGGAGAACTGCAAGTAATAATAGTCAAGGTAAGTCAACTGTAATGTGCTTTCTTTTAACTACCAATTATGAGCAGGTTGCACTTTTTAAGACAATTAGGGTGAACAAACCAACGATTAAGTCTTAAAGCATGCTATGCAGTATCCTAATGCGAGTGCACACAAGATTGGATAGTACCAGAAAACCATTGTTTTGGTCCCTGGCAATTTTTCCTCAGAAATGGTCAGCTAGTGGAATAAAAGAAATGCAGTACTTAAAATCTAAAGGAATTTTGCAGTAGCTACTATAAAGGTACAATTTCACATCAAAGTGGACAACACTACTTTTGAAAAGGACCTGGGTGCTTTCTGAAGTAATATTTGTCTTTTTTTTCTGCAGCAGAAGAATGATAAAATTAATTATGAGAGGCTTACTTACCAGTATAACATGTATCTCACCCTGTGCTTGTTTCCAAAGACAAGTGTAAGTTTATAGATACTGCTTTATATATTGATAACCATCTAAGCCATGCTAAGTACACCTGTAAGAGAATTTGTAAATGTCCTTAAAAACAGGTTTCACACAGAAAAACATCCCTGAGAGAGGACCATGGTAGTCTCACTCTCGGAGGGACTGTGGAATCCATTACTGTATATTTCTAGTTGCATCAAGAGATCCTTAGTCAAGAACTCTTTTTTTCCCCAGATTTATGCCAAATGCAATTCTACTTTTTTTTTGGTGTGAATGTTTCCTATTTTAACCCAGGGTCCACAGGAAAAGACCTAGACATTGTGAATCAGACTTTCAACTTGCGTCACTGTGTCAGCTCAGTTAAAGTTGGCGGCTTTGAAATTTTTTTATGTTAGTTGATGAACTTGCTCAGTAGTGTTGTCATTTTTCTTTTCACAGGCATCCATTCAAAATGCAAGGTATGCCTCCAATTTTGCAATATTATGTTAACTGCTCTGTTGAATTTTAAGTAATAATTCTAAAAAGGTTCGTGTATGATGTATACAGGTTTCCTTTAATAGCATGGGTTCACCCTTGCCAAGAACCCTGGTATTGACAAATAGCCATTTTGTTTAGCAAAATGTAGATAAATCCAGATGCATTTTATTTTCCAAATGCTGACTCAGAGAAATCTACCATGAAAGGACAAAAGAAAAGTATCTTTTGTGATGCTGGTTTGCTTTTGATAATTAACTATCAACATAGTTCAAATGGTAAAGTAAGGAAAGGTAAAGGACAGAAGTCTGAGCTTATCTGTGCCTGCTATGTACAATGAAGCATCAAATAAAAAAGGCAAAGTTTAAAGATCTGTAGACAGTAAAAAGAGATCTCTGGGTCCCAGGACTGTTGTTTTAAGATCTGATATCCTCTTAATAGAGATATTCTGCAGGATGAAATCGTCTGGGGCGTGTCTCCTATAAATCTGATCATCATTATCTGAATTCTGAATAGCTTTTTCTAAAAATGAAGTTTGTTCCTGAATATAGAAATGAAAGACAGAGACCCTCTCTAAAGGGTCATTTGAGTTGTGAATATGACAGCTACATCTACAAAAGCTTATTTCACTACTGCTCATAATGTATGGCTCCGGACATCCATTCTCTTTTTCAGGTGTCATTCCTTGTCTGAAGAAATAATAATAATAATAAAAAGGCCATGAATATAGTCACATTCACAAAATAAAAAAGGAAATCAGACTACAAAATAACTTGCAGAAGAATTCAACTTCAGCCATCAAGAAGTATCTGCAAAGAGAATACTGTAAGATCATGACAGGAAGCAGCCTGGGAGACTCTGGAACATTTTAGCTACTTAAACTTTTAAGCACTACTAGAGTAATGAAGTGTTTTCAGATGTCGGAGCACTTTTTGGAAGTACTGTGAAAAGAACAAAATTTCTGGTTTAATATTAGGTAGGATATGGAAACAAGCATTCAGAAAGTGGGAAAATTGGTGTTAAACTTTCATAGCTGATTTCTTAACCTAATGCTTCAAGCTCTTCCTTTCTAAATACAGACCTACCTATATATGTCAAGATCACATGCTAGAAGAACCATATCTATTACATCTAAAAACCATTGTCGGAACCATGTCACGTCATATGTCTCAGATCCAAAATTAACACAACAGTGGGGGATGTGGTCACTTGCAATTGTATCGATTTAAAAACTAGGTACATTATAGGTCCACCAATTTAAATAGCTGGAAAAGTGAATATTATACCTGGATACACAATATTTTGCAAAGGGGAGCAGAGCACAGCCGGAGTGATGCTGTCTCTTACAAGAGAAAGAACATCTAGCCCGACATGGCCTGTACTTAGCAGAGCCTGAGCGCTGTTGAGGTAAGGTTTTGCAAGATGCTGACCTGCCTGGTGTTCAGGAGACTGCCTAGGTTCCTTCCGTGGAAAATTTATTCCCTAGAGAAAATAAGGAAAAATTTTGCCAGACAACTGAAGGTGAGGCTGCTGTGACGGCGCTCTGCACCCGTTGATTGCCCTTTGCAGCTTTCCCTCAGTGCAGCTGGTGATGTGATGCCAGAGCGCCGGAGTTTTCTTTGACTCTGGACAACTCTGGGCAGTGATTTCCCCCTGCTGACCACGAAGCTGTCTCACCGGCTGTGTGCCCCCCACCCGAGAGCCCCCGCTGACTTCGGGAGGGGTTTTTAGGGAGGCCGCGCTCCTCCGCCTGCTCTGCTGTAGCCCAGCCAAAGCCGGGGAGCGTGCTGGAGCGTTCAAGTATAATGAAGTGCTGCAGTGGTGTTATCTCTCCCCATCTCTTCCGTCTTGCTCTGGTGGGCTTCCCTCTCAGAGTGAAACACAAGGAGGAGACTAACGCAGTGCTTCCTCTTGCCCGGTGTTTGCTTGTTATTCCAGCTAATTTGCTCTAAGAGAAGAAATAAACTGCACTTTAAACAGCACCATTAATTCTGGTCCTTTTAGGCCAACAACACATCACCGGGCATCATTTAAAAAAAAAAAAAATGGAATTAGTGAAAAATTCTTCTTACCCTTTTTTTAATTAAAAGAAATCCCCATCTCCCCCTCCTCAACCCCCCCCCCCACCCGGGCTGATTGACAAAGTGAGCAGAATCCGTGTTCTCACACCAGCGGGTATCTATTACATGAGAACTTTCTTCTGGCGCCAGGAGGTATTTAGAGAGTTTGCCTGGCTATTCCACAGGGGAAACCCTGGGGAAAGTTGGGGATACCTGAGCAAAACTCACTGCTGGCCAAACTGCGGGCAAATCAGCGATTTTTTAAGTCAGTTAATAACGTCTCGTTGTCGCTATTGCCCTGGCAAATGTTGGGGAGAAGGAGTAAATAACGGGGAGCCATTTCCTTCCTCGGGGAAGATGTTCTCGCCTTGCGCTACGGGGCGGGATCCCCTTGGGGGAAATTAGCGGCTCGAAGCACAAACCGGGGTGTGTGTGTGTGTGTGTGTGTGTGTGTGTGTGTGCAGGGGGGGGTTGATTATTTTCAAAGCGTGTCCCCACTTATCCTCAGGGTTGCTGAGCGCGGAGCACGACCCCTCCGCGCAGCCCAGGCGGGATAACCGGCCCCGCACAGCCCCCCCCCCCCCCCCCCCGCCGGCTCGCCCCCCTTCTCCCAATCTCGTCGGGTCCTTTCTCCTCCCGGAGCCGGGGTTTTCCTCCCGGAAAAACCCAAGCGCAGCTTCCCCCGCCGCCCCGGGCCCGCGGGATGGTGCCTGGGGGGGGGGCAGAGGAGGGGGAGGCGTTTTTTCACCCCCGGTTTGCAGTCCCTTCACCGAGTCATTCAGCATGTCCCCTGATGGGAAGGTTCGCACTCCCTAGGCAAAACTTTTTTTTTTTTTTTTTTCCTTTCAGGCATTCATTTATACCCTGTTTGCTTTATTTGACATGGCTTGACCCACCGAGTAGCTTTTCATTTTCTTATATGGTGGAAATCCACTTTTTGGGGAAGGGGGATGTGGTCCCCTCCAGGAAACACACACTCATTTCCAATAACTGCTCAGCCTGGCGGCTCCTGAATTCCCCGGGGATGCTTTTGAGGGTTCCCCCTACCCCACCCCCTCAGGCCCCAGGGGAGCTGGGCTAGCTCACATGAAGCATCTCTAGATAGGTGGCTGCCAGGGGACCGGGACACGGCGCTGTCACCCTGAGAAGCGACAATAAGAAAGGGCGTCCTTTAGTGATGCCTCGCCCCGTGGCAGAGCCCTGGCTGAGGAGCGGGCGCCCACGGCACGGGCTGTCGCAAACTGCACCCCTGGTGCGGGTGGTTTTAGCGGGGGGGCAGGATTGGTGGGGCAATGAGGGACACACCGCACACTTCTCCCTTCACTAGGTGCCTTTACCGGGGGATCTGGGCCATGCAGGGGTGTATTTGCTCTAGGTGGCATTTAACAAAGGTTATATAAAATTCATCCACCTGCTTTTCCTACAGGACCAGCAATGTCAAGCATCCCTTCGTGGCAGAAGCCCTGCATGCCTTTCACGGAGCCTGGATGTGTGTTGTAGACGCTTGTGGAGAGATCAAGACGGAGACGTTTGCCAGACGCTGTCCTCCTCCCCTCCAGACATCCTGCCTTTCTCACCACCGCGAGAAAATGAATAAAAACTCCCTTGTTACACTAAGATCTTTCCGAAAATGTGTAAGCGCACTTTAGGTCGGAGAGAAGTGACTCGGTAACTCTGCTGAGTTCGAGGAAAGGACAAATGCCAAAGGAAAGCCTTATTTAAAGCACTTTATCGAGAACACATCATCTCCCTCCTCCATCCTGCTTTGTCGCTGCCAACACCCCAGAGAATGAATGCGAAAGACAAGGGGCTTTCAGCAGTTCCCTCTCCTATCCTCGGAGATAACCTGCGTTCTGCAGACTTGGCCTCTGGCTATTTTTTTTTTTTTTCCTCCTTTGCTTTTTTCTATATTCTGAGACTTTAGGAAGAAAATAAAAGGTTTCTACCCTCTTTGCCTCACCCCGGGGACCTGCCGGCTCTGAGGCAGGGGCGGCGGCTCCAGGCACCGGCGCAGCCCCCCCGCCGCTCCCCGGGTGCAGTGCGAAACACCCCGATGTGCTGCAAAGATAAAGGAGAAATCTGGTTTTCGTGGACTCCTCACAGCTTGGGTTGGTGGGTTAAATTTGTTTACTAAAATGCCTTCTGGAAAAAGTGTGAGGAAAGCAAACAAACAAAGAAACAAAGAAACCAACCAAGCACACCGTGCCAGTGCGCCTCCCCAAGCCGGGGATCGCCCCTCAGCAGGGAAAAGCTGCCTTTTGCGGCCTCGGGGCGGTAGAGGCAAGAGCTCCCTGGGGAAGGGCCCCTCTCTGCAGCTTCTTCCCACGCAGGAGCTGTGTTAGCTCCGCTGCCCCCCCACGCACACAGCCCCGGGCTGCCCCGGCCCTGAAACGGGGGGGTGCCGGCCTGGGAGTCCGGGCATGCATCAGGTCGTGGGTTTTCCTTTTAACGGAGGAAAGGGACAGGGACTGCGCCTGATAACAGGAGTAAAATGCTGCCCTGATATACCAGGGACGTTTTCCCTACTCAGTACACGGAGAGCACAAAAAGGATCAGAGTCTTGACAAATGGAAACATGATGTAATGCCCTGGCCCCATCAAAGTGTGTATCCTGAAAATGATAGCTTCGTCAGGGTCGCAGAAATTAGCGGTTTGATGGATGTGAGAGGAGTCAGGTCAGCTCGGTTTCGCTGGGTGTAAATCCGAAGGAACCCCTGAGGTTTGCTCCATTGCATTTCCCATTTGTGGGAGCAGCACCCCCCTGCTTCCCAACCCAGAAGCAGGCAAAGACGATCTGAGAATTTGGCAATGTCCCCCGCCCCCAATCCTTTCATTAAACGGAGTATCCATTATGCGTCGCCTTTAATCCGCCGAGGTAGGCGCGAAAGGTGAGATTTGCCATCGTGGCTTTTAAGACTGGGTACCATTTTTTTCTTTGTTTAAAGAAATTCAGCCCTTTCTCCCATTAATCTTTGGCGGGGAAAGCGTTCAGCCCGCACCTGTATAAACAACCCAGATGGGGGAAAAAAAGTAAACCTATATCTCTTCCTCTGCAGTATCTTTATATGTATATATATTTATACGGATAATGTAGGCTAATTGGGGGAGGCAGAGCAACCCCAAAGTCCGGCGCGCTCTCTCTTTCACCGTCCAGCGTGTGGGACCCCGCCAGAGCATCGTAGTGTCAAACCAAGTTCAAGAGATCCAGTTGCAAGATCAGCTGCCTGTTTCGGTGGTTCAAGAAACGTCAAGTTTCACTTGGAAAAGTTGCTGTGAAACCCGGCTCTGATGTGGTCGTAGCCCCAGCGGGTGCAGCCGGGGCTGAGGTGAAAAAAACGGCCGGCGGGGCCAGGAAAGTTGGGCGGCAGCAGCCGGGATGGTTCCACTCGGCCGGGAGGGAAAGGGAAGGGAAAAACCGGGAGCAAAAACTGCGGGACGAGATCTTTCCACCTGTTCTAGTCATTAGGGTCTTTTCTGCGAAGTGAATTTTTGTTATGGTTAACCGTATCCAGTCAAGACCGTGAAGGCCGAGAAACCAAATGGTAGTTATTCATTTTGGAAAGAAGGGAGTTTTTGGGGTGTGGAAGGGATACAAGGTGTTGATTTATTTATTTATTTATTTATTTATTTATTTATTTTTAATGTTGACTTTGCATATCATTATTTCCAGTGGATGCTGGGTCCCCCACTCTCCCGCAGACTCTATAAAAGCTGTAGTAGGGAATTTGTTTAAAACACCCGCGAAACGCTCGAAAAACAGACTCGTTTTATTTTCCTCTGTGGCACAGAGCTGTACACAGCCCAATTAACTGGCTTTTCATGAATTGCTCAGAGCACAGAGAAGCCCTCGGACACGATATACGTGCTCACTACTACTGCCTGGAGCTCCACCCCAAATTATCGACACCCTCAAAACACAGTCCGCGCGTTTCCAGCGACTTTTTGCATCGCTCCCCACAAAACGCAAACCCGCCCCGGCAAAGCGCCCCGGGGCCGCGGGTCGGGAGGGTGGAAAAATCCCCCGACCTCGAAGGGGAGCGGGAGAGCGAATGCAGGTGGGGTGGGGGCAGAGCTCCGGCGTCGCGCTTAGCCCCAGCCCAGCCGCTGCCGCTTTAGAGACCGGGAGCGATGCCCCCTCCCCGCGAAAGCGCTTTGGGGGACCAGCCCTGGGGGGGGAGGGGGGGGTGTTATTTCCCGTCCTCCGGGGAGAGGAGAGGGGTCTGTCCCGGAGGAAAAGCGCTCATTCCCACGGCGGCGTTACTCCCAAGAGCACCCGTCCACCTGGAGACATCCCTGCGTGCGTGTCCCCCCTCCTCCACACGGGTCTGGCTCCGCGCACGGTCGCACCAGCCCCGCCGCGGGCCAGCGCGCAGCGCTGCGCCGGGCAGCGCGGAGAGGCGCCGCCCCCGGCGCGGAGCTCAGCCGGGTCCTACCCCCCCCCATCCCCCCCCCCCCGGCCTCCGCGCCCCCCCCCCCCCCTCCCCAACTCCCCTCCGCCCGGCAGATGGTTTGCTCCGCGGACACCCGATATATAGAGCTGTCAAGGGGCGCATCCCCCCTCCGCGTCCCCCCCCCCCCCCCCACCCGGGCATCCCCCCCCACCCCTGAGCCCCCACGCAGGCACGGACTCTCGGCGGCGGGGCCGCCCCACGCTGGGCCGACTCGCCTCGGCCGTCCGCCCCCTCCTGCCTGCCCCGCTGCCCGCCTCCCTGCCTCCCACCCGCGGCGATGTCCACGGGCTCCGGGAGCGAGGCGGAGGAGCTGCCGGAGATGGACCTGCGGGCGCTGCAGCTGGACTACCCGCCGCCGGCGGGCAAGCGGCAGCCCCGCGGCGAGCTCTACCCCTCGGGGGACAACTCCTCGGCGGCGGAGGAGGAGGAGGAGGAGGAGGAAGAGGAGGAGGAGGAGGAGGACGGCGAGGGCAGCTGCGCGGCGGGGTCGGCGGGCAGCGGCTGCAAGAGGAAGCGGGCGCGGGGCGGCGGCCCCGGGGGCAAGAAGGCGGCGTCGGGGCCGCGGGGGCCGCCGGCCGAGGGGAAGCAGTCGCAGCGCAACGCGGCCAACGCGCGGGAGCGGGCGCGGATGCGGGTGCTGAGCAAAGCGTTCTCCCGGCTGAAGACGAGCCTGCCCTGGGTGCCGCCCGACACCAAGCTCTCCAAGCTGGACACGCTGCGCCTGGCGTCCAGCTACATCGCCCACCTCCGGCAGCTGCTGCAGGAGGACCGCTACGAGAACGGCTACGTCCACCCCGTCAACCTGGTACGGCGCGGAGGCGGGGGGGGGGGCGCGGAGGGAGGCGGGAGGCCCCCGGCGCCTTCGGGCTGGAGCGGCGAGGGGCGCCCGTGGGGTGGGTGTGTGTGGGGGGGTGTCTCGGCGGGGAGCCCCCGGCCCCCCCCACCCCCACCCCACGGGCAGGGCTGGCAGCCCTCAAGCCGCGCCCGCCCTCGGAGAAGCCGCGGGGGCGGCCCCGACCGCTTCGCCGAAGCCCGGTACCCCGCGCCCCGGGGGGCAGCCGAGAGCCGGGCTTGGCCCGCGGCGCCGGCGGGTGCGTCCGTTCTGGGGGAGTCGGACTGGGGGGACCCGAAAGAAAGAAATTCCTCGGGCATTAGGCAAGCTTAACGTCCGAAAAAAAAAAAAAAAAAAAAAGGAGCAGATCGCTCCGCCGGGCGGCTCGGAGCGCAAGCCAGCCGTCATTAGTTCATCGGCACGAACCCGAAAGGCCGATGCGTGCCACGGGGAAGGAAGGGGGGGGGGGGGGGGCTGCTTCTGCAGTGATAGCCTCTGACTAGCGGATACGGTTTTTCTTTATAAAATGACGCAAGCCGTTGCAAAGCAAGAGAAATGTTGCCTTTTTGATGAGCACAAGTTGTTGCTGACCGCTGCAGCCCTATTGCGGAGCGTTTCATTCTAATGAAGAACGTAGTGAAAATATTTATTAGAGGAACTCGGTTCTCCCTCTGCTTCCCACAGGGGCTAAACCATGATGACGTGTTTGCAACTGAACCAGAGTTAGACACCTATCAGTAATAAAGCTCCAGTTTCATACCAGGATAAACTTTCTTTTTAATTTGAAATACTTATTTTTTTTTTTTTCTTATTTTTGCCTACAGACTTGGCCATTTGTGGTTTCAGGAAGACCTGACTCTGACACCAAAGAAGTTTCCACTGCCAGCAGATTATGTGGAACTACCGCATAGTCAAAGTAAATTGGGGTGTGGGTTTTTTTTGTTGTTGTTGTTATTTTTTTTTTTTATGGGCTGGATATTTTTAAGAGCTGTGATTTATCGGCTCGAGATTAGAAGATGGGGAAAACCTCCACATCTCCAACAGTGTTAAATCCATGCCCCCTGTCATTCTTTTCCCTTAGAGTTCTGAGGGAAGTTTATTTAAAGCAATAAAGAAGGGAGGTGGTGAAAATCACAGTTTTTATGAACTGACTGCAGCAACTGAAGTCTGAGATTTGGAAAGGCCCTTCTTTGGCTTCATCACTTACCACTGCCTGAGGACCTGTTGTTCTGAGGCTTTTAAACTAATGGAAGAGGAACATAATGATATAGAATTAACAGCATGGACCAAAACGCAACTCTACAAACTAACCCCAAACAGTGTTATTTGTATTCTAAAGCAAAGCAGTATTTTAGAGTAGCTTTGAAACTCAGATAGATTTATAATATATTTTGATGGCTTTTGTATTCATGGATCTGGTTTACTGCAACTATGCACTAAGTGTAGTCATACTATTTTTTTTTTTTTTTGTCCTTTTAACCAGAGTTTTCTTGAAAACATGTAAGTGGCTATATTCTGCATTTAGGCTACCATCCATTGGAATTAAGCTAATTCCTTTGGTTATGTCTTGAAGTGCCACATGTAAGCATGTGAGACTGTCCGTAGAAATGTGGCAGAGTTTCCATGCCTTAATCTGGAAGGGAATTCTGCTTAGAGTAAGGCCAGGGTGCATGTATTGTAAAGAATGAGTTTGTATGATCCTGCAAAATAACAAGAATTCACAATGGTTTAAACATTCCTCCTGTACTGTCATGCCTATCTTTGAAAAGTTTACCCTCAGATAAGTTCTAGTGACATTTCTTCACTGATTCAAATGCTGTAATAAAAGAGGATGCCATCAAATAAGTTGCAAATGTAAATAACTCTATTTTTTTATAAATTACATTAAAAGCTTGGTTACAATGACTTACTGGTACTGTGATAGTGTGTGCCTGCATCAATACAGGAATGTTTCTGTAATGCACGTTCTTAAAACCTGCTTTTGTAAACACAGTTATCTTCCTCATCTCTTGAGAGCAGATACACCTCCAGCAACAGAGTCAGATAAGAACACTTTCAGATAAGAACACTTTCACCCCCCCAAATTCATCTGAGGTACAGTACTATACCAGCAGGGAAAAACACATTTTAACAACTTACAGGATTCACTGTCATAATGTTTTCTGTGAATCAGGAAAATAAATAAATGTAGATTAAGAAATGGATGTTAGTAATTTGTTCTGTTTCATAGCATGAAAGATAGTGTAATAGCTTCTTTTGCTGTTCTTTGCCATTTTACATGTTCATCTATAGTTTGTTTTGCTTTTATTTGTATTTGTACAGTGGGAAAATCGACTGAGTATTCCTAGTTGGGAGCAGACTCTTCCTGTTTTAAGATTCAAACCCCTGAGACAAGATTTTCTTTTTCTCAAAATATTTTATCAGCAGTTAATTCACAGTAAGGGAGGAGACTGAGTTGCCTCAGAGAAGAAGAAAGCTCTTTTTCATTTAAGAAGCCAGGAGGAAGAAACATTTACTTCACCAGAAACAGCTTCACCTGGTTTCTTGTCAGGTCCTCCTACATCCCAGATTTCTGTTTTGAAATACTGCATAGAAGACCAAGGTTGGCTATTGGTAGTGTCTTTCGTGTAGACGAACTGCAGAAAATTGCTTTTTATCTTGTGAAGTGTAAAATAGTCCAGAGCCACTGCAAAATAAAAGGAGGGCTAAGTCCAGGATCTACTGAAAGTGATTTGAGGGCAAGCTGTGCAGAGACCATAATCTAATTTGTCTTCCAGTTTTATCCAGAGAAACGCTCTGAAGGAAGGGGACTATCCTGATTTGTAGTTATGTAACTGAGGTGGGACTCCAACTGACTTTCTCTAGGAAGCTTTATAAAAAGACAGTAAATCAAAAGACTGTAAGAAACAGTAAATCAAAACGGAAGGACCTTTAGGAAGGCATAAGGTATAAGAAAACTCAACCAATGTTTATCTGAACCCTAGAGAAAAGATTATTCAGCAATTTAACTAAGATGACACTTGAGATAATCTGTTGTGATACTAAGATGTTTTTGGCCTTGAGCCCAGCTGTAATTGGTTAAAGACTTTAGGAGCTCAGAAAAACAAGGAAAGCTTGGAGAATTTTAAACAGTATAGAAAGGTCCATGCGAAATGATGGAAAAAATAATCAGGGTAACTTCTCAAATATGAGGTGGTTATATTAAGTAAATACAGTAGGTCAAAATCGGGCGTGAGGAGTGTGACATGAAGAAAAACATAGTATTGCTTCTATCCATGCACCATACTACATGCTCTCAAATACTTTTTTTCCCTATGGCTACATAATACATAAAAATACTTTCTTCATAAAATTATGAATGTACTTGCTGCATTTGTTACTGTAACAGACACATGATGATGGTGTCCCAATAGACTATCTCTGGGTTTAGAATAGAAGCACATAATGGCCACAGGTGATATTTCAGGTCAAAATCTGGAGAGAAAAAAAATACAGCTTTTAGGTAGGAAATATTGTATAAGACTCAATTCTTTAAGTACCTCTATACAGAAATATATGTATTAGTGTATACTTATTTATCTTAATATGGCAATTAGGTATGTTTGGATTTCTCTAACAAGGATCTGATATTTCAAATCATTAATTTTAATCCTTGGGTTCATAAGTATTATTTTTTAAAAGTAAATTAATCTTTCTTCTTCTCCCTCAGTGAGGGGCATTATGTGATTAGGAAAAAGTTCAGACAATTTAACAGGCTCCTTGTGGGTTTGTCCTGAGATGAAGGCTGCTGTCTTGCCAGGGAAGTGCCAGGTAGGTCATGTATTCTTGCATTCCTCACCTATAAAGACACACCAAAAATACATGCACACAGTTTTGAGTCCTTTTTTTAAACTCACGAACAGATGAAATTCCGAACAGTGCTTTATATGAATGAGGTGACCAAAACATTCCAAAATGCTATTTTTAAGCATTAACAGATTCCAGGAGAAGATAATATGTTTTGGTGCTTTTTTTTTTTTTTTTTTTTTATTAAATTTTTGTCAACCTGATAGAGTAAATTGATTCCACTTTTAAAGTCTGAGTGTTTTGTTTGACTGAGTGTGAGTTACAGAGTTGGGTGAAGGGGAGACTTAAAATGAAAAACTACCTTACATTTCTACATCCCACAAGCATGGAAGGTAAGAAATAGATACATTTTTATTAGATTTGGCAAGTATACGCTTGATGATTTTTTTTGTTACATTAATGACATCTTTGTTCTTTGGCACAAGGTACAAGGTGAATCCATCTTGATCCCATAAAAGTACACAAATCTTGCTAAAGCTGTTTTACAAATAAAATGCCAAATCATCTGCAACCCATATTCAGCTTAGACCTGCTTCATGTGAAATCTTAAAGGCAGAATACCTGCTCTGACTTTCCTGGCAGGCAGTCCTATATATAAAGAGGAACATTTGCCTCCCAAAAATACTTTTATGACTTCAGACTTATATAAATGTGGTGTAGAACTTTGTTTTGTCTCTATTTTATGTGATCTGATAGGGCAGATCATTAGTCAGAAAGCTCATGTCTCCATCATGAAACCATTCCTTTCCAATACATGTGTTTGCTCACACAAAGCAAATACATCTCTCATACTGAAGATGTTAATAATTCTGATCT
This sequence comes from Tyto alba, assembly GCF_018691265.1. Taxonomy (NCBI): domain Eukaryota; kingdom Metazoa; phylum Chordata; class Aves; order Strigiformes; family Tytonidae; genus Tyto; species Tyto alba. Next base: position 35,548,973 of record NW_024881330.1, read on the forward strand.
GAGCAAAAGAAACATAGTTTGCATATACGAAATACCTAAGCCATACCCTTCCCATTTAGTGACTTTATACACATACTATTTAAAGAACTCTCAGAGATGCTATGGATTCTGAATAAAAATTCAAGTTTCTCAGCTAAGTAAAGGTGACTATGTAAAAAGTACAGTTGCCATAGGGGTCTCCCAGGTGAAAGAAATAGTTGAAGCATTTAATTTTAAGATCTCAATAACTGTCTGAAAGTTACTCTGTCTCTCTTCATTGACTCTACAAGGACCCTAAGGTGACCAGCTGTGTGATCCAGTTAATATCTAATGATTCAGTTAACTATCTAAAGTTGTGAGGGATAAAGACAGATTTAAATGACTGAACCTTATACAAGCCAGTTAAGATAAAAAGAAGGAAAAAGTGGGATTTAGAGCTATGCACAAATACAACCTCATAGTAACCTTACATTATAATCAAATAATAATCACATTATGTGAATCAAATACACAGAAAGCTGTCCATTCTACTGGAGACTAGTCACTTGTCCACAAGTAGCTAATTCTATATAATAGAGAATTTGCATTTGGTATGGCAGCACAGATTCTTACTGTGGCTAATGGTTATTATACCTAAGAATTAGGTATTCTACTGCTGAGCAGTGTTTATCACACTCCACTCCAGCTGCAAGATGTGTACACAAATGCTTTCTGCAGTGCACAGAGGCTGGATGCTGAGCTGCCTTCCAAACCCTAAATACCTAAATCCGTATTTTTAACGTATTCTGACAAGAGCGCATTGCAATCAGTTGCTACATTATGCGGAGACTTGTGTTCCCACGGTGCAGGTTGGTTAGGATTCGGGTACTAAGAAGAAACAGGTGTCAGTCTCTTCCTTGGCTCTGAAAAATTTGTAAATGCAAATTAGTAAAAAACATCTAAAAAAGTGCCTTATTTGGAATGCAGCACATGAGAATCTCACTAGAGTTGAAATTCCTAGAAAAGTTAAAACAGCTGAAAATATAGGATCTATCCAAAAAGACAGGCAAAACTGAGAAAAACTTGTGGCTGATGTAGGGCTATAGCATCAGTCCTGTAATCCTGGGGTGCTGGTAGCCTGATAGGGTCTGAGACTAGAAACATGGGGTGACACTCAGAAGAACTATAATTAATCTTGATGATGTGATTGGAATCTAGCAAGCAAAGGAAATCACTCAATCTGCTCATACTGGTGAAATTGCTAAAAATAATTTTAATTTCCAGTGTTAAAAAGAATTCAAAATGTGACAAGAAAAGTGCTCTGTGACAACAAAGCAGGCAGAGCTGCTAGTCAGAATATATATACAGACACAAGCCCAACCCAAGCAAACAGACTGCTCAGCATCTGGGACACAAAGGTCACAAGAATAGCAAAGGATTGCATCAGTTCATAAGAGTTTATAAAGGCCTGTGGAGATAGCACAGCATGCGTGAAGGGGATGGACAACAGCAGCTTTAGCTTATAGGAATCTTCATAGCAACAACAAGAATAAGATAAATGGATGGTAATCCTGAAAAAAAAATGAATCACTGTCTTGTGATTCATTTCTTCAGGGAGGTCCCACTTGCCCTATGAAGATGGCTGAAGAGGAGTGCAGTAGGTCAATGTTCTGAGGAGCCTCAAGAAAGCAGATGAACTGCAGGAAGAGATACAGTCTGTGGCCACTATCAGGAAAACCGAAACAAACTCAATGTCACCCATTTCTCCTGTAGAAGTGTCTCATCCCAGCCTCAAAATAAATACATGAGCATGAAATGTTTTCCACTATCTAGAAGGGAGATCTTGGAAAGATGGTTAATGTCACATTTTTTTCCTGCACTCTGGCACACGTATGGTCCAGACCTGTCTGTATCCCTTTTGGGGAGATACTAAATACAAGTATTAACGTCATCTGCTCCAGAGAGCAATCTGTGGTCCCCATTCCAAGCAGCAACCTTGCATAACTTGCTCTAATCTCTTATAGATCAGACTGGTTGTGTCCATGCTGGATACCACGTTTCATCCTTCTCCTCCTCTGGGTCCCAGCTGGACATCAATAACTTTCAAATGGGGGAAAAATAATGAGAGATATGTTGCTATTTACCAGGAAGGTGATTTAAAATCCTGGGGAAATGTATTATATTCCTGGGTGTGACATTTTCATGATACGTATGGGTATGCTTGAGATTTGCAAGGCCTATTTAGGACAGCTCTGTAAAACTGTGGAGTTGCAACAAGGCCACTGCTCAGGAAGATCCCTGGGGCTGCCCAACCCCAGAATCACAGTTAGGTTCTAACACAGCAAGAACACACATCACATCCATTTGAGTTGTGCCCAATTATTTTTGTGTTTCATAGGAAACAGAGTGAAACTTGTGGTATTTGGGGAAGGACTGAGTAGATGACATTTTGACATGGGAAAAACAGAGAAAGAAAACAAAAAGAAAATTGAGTATTTTTCTGTAGGACCTCCCCTGGATTAAAGCTGAACTGCCATATTGGTGAAGTTCTGTGCCCAAGTAACTGGAGACAGAAGCTAACAGACCAAAATATACAGGCAGACCATAATAAAGAATAGCACCTCAAGAGCAAACCTGTGTCCATCCATTAAAAATGACAGTGTCAGCTAATACATGGAGATAGATGTATAAAATTTAGCTGTCTGTAAAGATATTTGGATTACAATTTTGATGCTTAGCAGCATGACAGTGACTTTCATGAAGCATGAATGGAAAACCGTCTTGAAATAAGGGCCCTAGTTGTCTTATACTGGCTAGCATGTCATACACACGCTTTGAATATTATTTCTCAAGCCATTAATTGTAGCAAAACACTTGTAACCACAGGACATGTTACCAATCTATTCCTCAGAGTAACCTAGCCTGAGGTGCTTGCTTATCCTATGATACAGCCCAGAACAGTTCCTTTGTCTCAGAGAACAACAATTTCAGATTTCTTCTCCACTCTCTATAATTCCTCCTGAACTTGAGATGCAAATTATGTCATATACACTTTTGTTCATCCGGCTTCACACACAAGAACAAAAATTCCCCCCTTCTAGGCAGGATATAGCCCTGATGTGGACAGAACAGCTGTGCAGATAAACCCATTTATGCTTTTTGCCATCGCTCACTGTAAGTAAAAACACACTAGTTTCCTCCATAAACAGTACATACTGTATCACCTGGGGATATCCTTAGTTTGTAAGACAGAAGCAGTTAACATAGGTTAACTAGTGGTATTGCCAAAATTTTCATCACTTTGACCACCACTTCAGGTTTTGTAACAGATGCCAAGGATTTGACTGACACTTGAGAGTCTCCACTCCCACACTCCCTGTGCAAAGGGATTGCAGTGAGACTCATTCTGAGTTGGAACACAGTATTCACATACTCATTTTATGATTTGTACCTTAGCCTACACTGAATCTGGCCCATGGTGATGGCACAAGTTAAAAAACAAATGGTGTCAGGGAGCATCCCTGGGCACTGCAGTTTCAGTGTCTATGCTGTTACACTGTTGGAGGGGTCCCTGCACGTTTTGTGGTTTCAGGGTGGGCCACGTGCCATTCTCCCAAACGCCAAGACACAGTTTGCGAGTCAACAGCTGAGAGGGATCATTCACAATATACAGTTCACATCAAGTCATCTTATTCTTGAGACTGAGGGTGCATAGACATAAGCAGTATGGACACAGACTAGCTCAGGACAGTCGGCCTCAAAGCCAGAGGATGGTCTTGGTACGAAAGAAGAGCCCTTCGTGTTATTTAGTAGTTTAGATATTAACCTCTGTGTAACAGCTGAAGCATCTAGTTCACAGAGTCTCTTGTGTTTTAGATTGGTCTGTAGCTCTTCTAGGCAGAGACCATGCTTCCCTTCATGTTTATGTATCTAGCACAAAGAAGCCTTAGGATGTTAACTAACATCAGGGGCAAAATGAATGAAAATCCTGACATTACTCTGTAGATCCTACTGCTGAAGCTAAATAGGTAAGTGATTTTAGGTTTTATGTCCAGCCACCTCAGCATGCAAGAGAGTGGCAAATCTAGCAGTGGATTGAAAGAAGGCAGATCGGTTTTTCTGAGCAGTTTAGCACTAGAATGTCATTGTACATGAGGCATCTAAGCAACATAAGAGCCCCAATTTCTTGTTTCAGGTTTGCAGTGTGTGTCATAAGTAATACATATAAAATAATGACTATTTTTTCACTTCCCACATATGCCTTTACACTGTCATTATTGTAAAGTCAAAAAAGTTTTTTTCTTCAACATTTAAAAAAAGAATAAACAAGTTATGAGCTACAGAGGTTTCCTGAAAGCGGCTGCTTTGGATACCTACAGACCCAGTAAGCCTCATTTCCCAAGCTTTTGCAATCCCACAAAAGGTCCTCTGGTGTGCCTCTGACCCTGAACAATCGTGTGGGTTTGGGGGGAAGCGGGGAGGGTCCCGGGTGACCTCCAGCCCCTCTGCCTGTGCCCTCTCCGCCACCCACACGCGTGCCGGTGCTCTGCCGTCGCGCTGCCTCTTCCGAGGTGACCTCTGGTGAAGAACCGGCAGCTGGCTGGGAGAGACGAGCAAGAGGAAGCAATTCAGGTGAAAAGAAAAACGCCTTCTTAAAGAGCTTACAGGTGCCACCAAAAGGGCGAGGATGGGTCCAGCCTCCCACTGGTAAAGATCTGGAAGGTCCTCAGCGTGGGATGAACGTACTTTTCAAGCAAAAAATGTTTAAATATGCCTACAGAAAGTACTAGGGGGCGATTACCCAGTTACGCGTGCTCCCCGCCGCCTCCCAAGCCGTGACAGAACCGCCTCTCCGCGCCCTTGCTGCCCCCTTCCTCCTCCCGCCCGAACGCCACCCGCCAGCCGGGAACCGGCGGGACAACGGCCCGCCCGCCGCGGCAGCGGAGGGAAAGGCGGGCTGCGAGGCGGGGGGGGGCGGGGGGGGGTGTAATGGCCGCCGAGGGCAGCCCCGCCTCACGCAGCGCCGCCGGCGGGGCGCGGGCGACACCCGGTGGCCGCCGGCCCGAGGCGCACGGCCGGTACCGGCCGGAGGGAGCGAGGGAGGGAGGGAGGGAGGGAGGGAGGCAGGAAGTCAGGAAGGAAGGAAGGAAGGAAGGAAGTCAGGAAGGAAGGAAGGAAGTGAGGAAGGAAGGAAGTCAGGAAGGAAGGAAGTGAGGAAGGAAGTGAGGAAGTGAGGAAGGAAGTGAGGAAGGAAGTGAGGAAGGAAGTGAGGAAGTGAGGAAGTGAGGAGGGAAGTAAGGAAGTAAGGAAGTAAGGAAGTAAGGAAGGAAGGAAGGAAAAGGAAGGAAAAGGAAGGAAGGAAGGAAGGAAGGAAGGAAGGAAGGAAGGAAGGAAGGAAGGAAGGAAGGAAGGAAGGAAGGAAGGAAGGAAGGAAGGAAGGAAGGAAGGAAGGAAGGAAGGAAGGAAGGAAGGAAGGAAGGAAGGAAGGAAGGAAGGAAGGAAGGAAGGAAGGAAGGAGAGGAAGGAAGGAATGGCGTGAGGGGTCCCCTTGGGTAGCGGCCATGGCTCCTTCTGTCAGCGGCTGGTTTGAATTCAGCCGGCGGGTGCGAGGGCTGAGGGGCAGAGCGGGGGACCCTCCTGCCGAGGGGTCTGCGTGTGCACAGACTGCCCAGGGGCTCAGCAGTTCCCCGTGCTGCCTAAATTCGGGGATCCCGATGCACCCCAAACGTCCCGACTGCCCGCCGATGCAGTGGAAAAGTACAGAGACGGGAGGGAAGCACAAGGGAGGCGTTCACATTGCCTCGCGTGTTGTGGCACAGACTGTGCCAGCAGGCAACACCTCCCTGATGTGACAGGTTATGGCCTTACCCAGAACAAAAGTATTAAAAGAAGGAGCTTCCCAGGCTTCAGGGCCTGTCCGGCACCGTGCAGCTGCGCGGGAGCTGCCATGGTGGGTACAAAACCCACGCTACCCCCACCCGCGCTCGTCCCTGGCCGGTTTGTAGCCGCAGGGTGGTCCTTCCCTGAGTAGGTCTCGCCTCTCCCCTGGAAGGGCTGGGGGCATCTTGCGGTGAGGGACCCTGGGGACACGGTGCTGGGGCTGACCCTGGGCTCCCGCACCTGCCCCTGGGTGTTTTTTTCAGCACAGTCTCCTCTGAGGCGTTCTCTGCCTATTTACATTGCCTGTTTTGTTTGGTAAGTAAGGAAAGCTTGTGATCTAGAATGAAAGGGTCAGTATGGAAAGAGACAGTGATACCTTGCTGTTGGAATGAGGGCGGGGGGAGAGTTCTCCTTTCCTGGGCTATGTAATGTGGATCTTTTAATTTCTCCATGCCATACTGATGGTGTTCAGGTATGTCTTGGTCTCCAAAGGCCATTCAGACCTTGTAGGAGAAAATAAAAATGACAAGGAAAAGCAATGGCAGTATTTTGTTACTATGACTAACTTTCAATAATTAGAAATTGTAAAACACTTATTTATCTAAGTGGAACAATCTGTGCTGATGTTTTTATAGACTCAGTGGCCCATTTAGTTCTCCTCTCTCCTTTTTTTGCCTTAGATAAGAGATTTTTCTGTGGCTTTAGTACAAGAGGCCTGCTTGAATCAAGCCCTTTGCATAACTTCCTCAACTTTTTAATGGAATAAATGCAGTGTTACACATTCATTGCTAAATATTAGTTTTATACCCAAATAAAATAGGGAGGAAAAGTGAAGCTGGCATGATTTCAGATGATCACGACATGTTATGAGGAATAATTTCTCAAAGTCGGCTCTGAAAAGGGTAGGAGCCAGGACAACTGTGGTGACATGGCAGTAGTAACTCAGGGAATGTTCATGGGGCAGGAGGGATAGGGGCCAAACGCAGTCTTGCGCTGCAATGGCGTGGCTGTTTTCAGCCGTGTGCCTGGGCAGTAGGAACAAAGCCAAATCCATTCCTGCAGACCTGACGTTGGCAACTTTCCAGCAGTGGCCAGCATAGCAGATGCACAAGACACTTCATATTTCTTCCCATTATTGCCTTAAGCACTGGAATGAACGCAATAAAACTTGTCCCATTGTTACCTGTCCTGTCTGACAGCTGTTCACCCTTGCACAGGAATTAAAGAAATAAAACTTCTTCCTATAACAACTTATCCTACCTCACATCTGCTCATCCTAGGTAGTGGTTTCAGCCTTATCTCTCCAAGCACGGTACATGGGATACAGTCTGAACACAGAGGAGGGGACATACCACTTCTTAAACAAGAAGATCTGTGTCCGATCAAGAAAAAATATGGAAGTGTTTTCTTTCTGCCTGTATCCAGAGATCATTTCAACAGAGATATAGTGACTGCAGCTAGCGAAATCTACTGGTATCAGATCAGTACCAGCCTGTAGGAAGAGTGGAAATGGCACTATTTACTATGTCTCTGTGTTCTTTCTTATTAAGTAACCATCCCAGAAATTCGAGATGTCTCCTTGTATCTTCACCTTTCCAGTTTAACTCTGAGCTGATAAGCTAAAATCTATCCTGACTGGAAAATGTAGTAATGAAATACTGAGTTGGATTAAGATTTACTGTCAAAAATCCTTTTGACATCAGTGGGATAGGATTCATTCTAAGAATTTAGCACATTCAGATTTTATATCTTTTTGCCCTTTTTAGTTTATGTTAGGAGTGGTCATCTGGTATGAAAACGTATTGGTGTGAAAAAAAGTAATGTTAATGCATCAGAAACAAATTCGTTAAGCTCCTGAGGAAAAAAAAAAATCACTTCTACCTTCTTAGCCTTTATTTCTTTAAGATTTAAACCACAAAGCGTCTTTAAGGAGGGCCCACTCCATCTTGCCCAGATAGTGCATCACTTGAAGTCAGTCCCTAAGGAATGTGTCCCTGATGCTGGAGAGCAATTTCGTAGACAAAAGAAACCCTATAAACCACTTCTATAGGTTGACTATATGGAGCAGATAATGTTCCTTGCACTGTGGGAGTACAGGTAAAATACAGATGAGAGGTAGTGACTGCCTCTCTGATTTCTTTTGTTTTTCCTTATGATCTTCTGATACTTCTTCCCCATACATGAAGTGGAAAGACTGTGACACCTTCACTAACAAACACCTTTCATCCTGCCTTAGAGGCCAGCTTTTTCCTTGTTGAAAAGAGTCTTCCAAAAAGGGGAAATCTGTCCAGGCAGAGCTGCAGATTTTAACTATAGACAATAGGTTTGGACTAAGGATCCTGACTGTCTTAGAATGCAACAGCCCTTACAGAGCTGGTAGTGAGACCCTATAGGCAAGTCCACTTCATATGAATGACTCAGAGGTGAATCAGAATGCAGAGAGCCCTCTTCTCTCATCTGCCTCATTAAATCTTGTTATCCTTGGTCTGCTGATAACTAAGCGTGTCTGAGAAAATGTGGAATCATTGTTTTCTTTCCAGTTTTCTTAGGTTGACTCTTGGGGATGGAAAAAGGAGACCAGTCTTCATCTTGGGAAGGGGCAGAGTATATTCAAACTCAGTGTATCACTGCAGAGTTCTGTGTCTCTGACACACAGTTCCTCCCAATCCCAGTCTCTCCATCTCTGTTCTATGTTACACATTTTATCCCAGAATAAATTTTTATAATTCATGACTATACATCAGCTGAACACAGCAGCGATTGTTTACATATGTTGGTATTTAAGTTTGTCTAAAGCAATCATTCTGCCACTGTAATAAGTGCTGATGTGGGATTAAATGCTCATTTGAACCATTATTCTTTTTGGTTCTAATCCACGAAGGCAAGAAAAGGACAAGAAAATTTTCAATATGATATTCAAGATATTAGCTGTTGAGCCTCAGCTGAATTCTTCAAGAGTAGAACATCCTAAAACTGTGGCTGCTGAAAGTGCCTTGGACCCAATAGATTCTCAGAATATAAACCTGTTCCTGTGCATAACCAAAGTGATGAAATAATCACAAGAAATTATTACAGAATATTTCAGAATCCCTTTGTGCTTCAGATCATGTATTTCCCATTCAAGTCAGTAGGTATTAAAACAAAACAAAAAAAATCTTGTCACTGAAATATTTATGCTTCTATAAAAAAAATTGTCCCTTTAAGCAGCAAATTTTAAATTTACAATGTGGTTTGCTAGTTTCTGGTAAAGTAACACCAAGCAATATATTCACTTTTAAAACTATAAGGAGTATGCACACCTTCTAATTTTAGGCATATAATTTAGATAGCTGCTAAGATCATTTGCAGAGAAACTGAAGCCTGCTGATTTGCACTCCAGACAGATCTACTTTTCGTGACTCACTATACAGAAGGTGCCTAGTTTCCTTCCTAATTTACACATATATTTTGAGTGCCTTTAGTTAAATGATATGGCATTCTTTTGGTGCCTCATTCTTTCAGCTAGAAAAGGCTACCCCTGTTGCTCCTTGGGCACTTGCCATATTTTATTCAACAGTACTGCTGCTGCTGGCCCTTAGAAATAGCTTCAAAAAAGCAGCGGAATTGGCTTCAGGTATATATGAAGAGTGCTGAACTTGTATAAAAGTATGACTTTTTGAAAGGACAGGCTTCAACAAGCAATAACCACCTCATACCCTCAGATTTAATAAGGGACTCTAACTCACTGGCACTAATGTAAATTATTTTGCTGACACATTGTGGGTATGCAGTTTGAGTTCAGCAACACTGCACCTGTCCTATTTATGCCTAGCAGGGATAACCAGCTTATATCTTTTTATGCCTTGCAGGTCAGAAGCAGTGATACTGCTAAGCTGCAACACCTCCAAAACGTGGTAGCACAAAGGGATCTCACTGTGATGGCGAAGGATATTGTGGGCCTGCTATCCGAGAAGTGGGTGTCCAAGAACCACAGTAGAGGTGTGAGATCCAGCTCCCCTCTGGCTTGCTGGGGCAGTGGGAGGAAGGGATGCATTGCCGAGCTTCTCCTTAGAGCCAAAGGGTGACAGTGACATTGCTTATCAGCAACTCCAAGTAACTGATGTGCCAGGCATGTGGACCTGCATGAGCGTGTGTAGACAAATGTGTTCAAATCAAACCACACTAGGGCCATAATGTACTTGTATGACCTTCTCAAGCTTAACAGCAATTTTTTTTTTCACATTTATTTTTACCTAGAGCAATTTTTTATGTCCAGCAGTTCACTGTTTATGTCAAAGGGTTCTTCATGTGAAGGCATTTTTCTGAGGAGGCTGAATTTGTTATGAAATATATCTTTCAAGAAGATGCATTTAAACTGTGGGGAAAATGGTACAGCCAGCATGTGAGCATGTGAAATTTAACTGAAGGTACAAGTAATTTGCTCAATCATTCGGTTCTTATTTCATTAAGTCTGGAAGAATTCAAGCAAAGAAAGGGAGTAGAATGTAATCTTTGTAAGGGGCTAGTTCTGAACTCTCTGATCCTCATTTATTGTCATTTCATAAAATCTAAGGTAGAAAGATCTATGTTTTTTGCTCAGTTAAGCTAAACCATGCAGCTCACACAAGCCACACTTCATGGCTTGATGTAATGTTGTTCTGCCTGAATTGATGCCAGAAAGTTTTACACCACACCACAGCTTGCTTTATATGTGACACTTATTCGTGAGCACTTATTTTAGAGTTTTAAAATACTGGCTGATAGTAAATCTAATTGCCCCATCAATAAGGAGGAAAAAAAAAAATAACCGAGAAAGGAAAAAACCTCCAAAATCATTTTAAACAGCTTTTCCCTAACCAAAGAAACATATTTTCAAAATAAGTACTTAAAATACTGGGGCTAGAAATGAATAGTGTCTGCATATATCACCAAAACATACTGAATCCCACTGTACAATGTTCTGTTTTAATACACTGCACTGAATTGCCAGTTTGAACCAGTATGGTTTTCATCCTTCCTTTTTGTCTGGCCCATATGTTTGGTAAGGGCAGCAACAGAGTGAGAAAACAATTAATTCAATTTTGGGGTGGGAGAAAAATTGTTTTGAAAAACAGCCTCAGTGCTTCAGAATGTAAAGTACTTTACTTAAAAACAGACACAAATAATGAAACTTTTATGATATTCCAATCAATTGTTTATATGAAATCCTTCTCAAAATTATTCTCTAAATTTACATAACCTTATGTTTGTAATTATATATTATATATTAATATATAAAGCATACAAATATAATAAGGTATCTTCTAGTTTTCTCAAATAAGGCATATGTACAAACATTTTACCCCTCTATTTGGCATATATGAAGGAACATTTTAGAAATATATTGCACAGAAGTAAAAAAAAGATAAAGGTAGATCGAGTGTTCAGCTACCCAGAGGTTGGCATCTGGGGGAATCTGGTTTTTCAAGTGTTCAAAGACATAAAAAATTCCTTTGTTTTCACATTCCAGGTCTTAATCCATAGTCAGACAGCCAGATTTATTTCTCTATGGCTTCCATCCTCTTACGAAGCAACTTTAAGAACAAAAGACTCTGTGAATTACAGAAATTTAAAGGCCAAGGGGTTTTCTGTTGTGCTTGTAGTACTATTCTGATACCCGAGCCTTCTCTTTATTTGATGAATTACAGTTATGACAATTTAGGATTCTCAGAACATCTGCTAACGTATATCAAAATCCACCTTCAGGGAGGAGGATGCAGTTTTATCCATATTGTCTTTACTAGAAATTTAAATGACCTTTAATTGTAATGGTGGCTTCAGAGAGCAAAAAGTCTGCCAGATTCTTGTAGGCCATAGAGAAGAATTTAAGACAGAAGTTATTTATTGTTATAGCTGAAGTGAAAAGTGCTTGCAGCCAGCTACCTGTGCCTTTTGTATAATTTTTTATTGTTTCTAAGCTTAAACCACTGGGGTTTTATACACTGACGTTTCACGATATTTCTGCTTGTAATTTCTATTTTTGACTTCTGCTAGCTTAAGAAACTTCTGAATATTTTTCTTTACCTTTGTAATAATTGTCTTTCCCTTTAGAATTAGTTTAAGCTCAGGGACTATGAAAATCTCAAAGGGAAAAGCAATTTCACTTTCCAAACTCATGGGTAAATACTACCTATCCAGTCTCTAGCTAGACCGAGTCTGGGTTTTCTTACCATTCCTTTCACCTTTAAGCAGATTACACTGAAAAAAAGTCACACTAGCAACTCTCACCTGATTGCATAAATTGTAGGTTCTTGCCTACTTCCATTTCCACAGAGATTAGTCTGACTAAAGCCTATCTTCCAGAGAGGAATTGTTTCCCATCTGACTACAACAAGAGATGACAAATCTACCACTACCTTTTTCAGTTGTTGCAGCAGCTATTAAAAATATGTGCATTCTGCCAAGTCATTGAGCCCTGACTTTTGGGTTTACCTTTTTTCAACAGACTTTGATTTATTATTTTTCTTGCAAGGCTTCTCCTTCACCTACAACTATATGCTCCCCACTTTGTAGGAGGGAAAAACAGGTTGAAGGGAGGGAAGCAGAGGTTGAAAGTATGTTTTTATTTTTTACTGTTCCCAGGGTGTATGGAAAAGGTATGTAAGTCCTCCTCTTGTCCTTTCCCAGCTATTTTACTAATCCTCAGACTGCTTACCCTCAGGCACTGATCCCCAGAGCCCCCTGTGGTCTGCCAGGAATAACAGACACAAATTGGATGCTGATCTGTCTTCCACCTCTTTCTCCTGCTCTCCCCAGTGGTATAAATCCTGTCTTTCTCATACGATGTGGGAGAAACTGCACCAGTGACTAGTTGCCCTCATGGCCATCAAATCTTCATTCGGATCTGGTTTTACGGAGATAATTAATGTCTGTTTGGGCAGGGAAGAAGTCATTCATACAGGAGACCACCTCTAAGCTCCAAATGAATACCAGTAATCTGTGCCTCAGCAATTTCTTCCTACATAGACATCTAGCAAATGCTCTCACATACTACTGCTTGTTTCTTCTAAAAAGCATTCTAGTTTCTTCTTTCATTCTCTTAAATCACTTTTCATATTTTCTGGTTTTACTACAATTGCCTAGAAGTCAGCACTACCAACTTGAATCCGATGGTTGGTTTCTGATTGCTGCTCTTTGAAACGGAAGAAAAAAAATATTTCTCTATTGCTTCTACAAGAGTGACATGTATATAAGTGATACTAATTAACAAGGGGACTGCATGCCCCTTAGTGCTCTACCAAATCTGTGTCTTTCATTCCCTCTGTGCTGTTACAAGCAAAAACCTCTCAGTATCTATGGCCACACTGAAAATCACTTAACGTGAGTATTGTTGAAGCTTGGGGGGAAGTAAAACTGTCCCTGGAATTTTACATATGAAGAATGGTATACTTTGACATAATCAGAATGGACGGACTCCAAATACCCAGATGTAAGGTAAAGTGAAATTTTAAAGAGTACAGCAAATCCTTTTACCATATAGGCTTTATCCGTACCATGTAGATAGGTCTTTTGATGGAGGGCTGTTTTATAAAATAAAGTTAGGGATAGACTGTCTCACTCTTCAGGAAACCTTCCTTTCAGTTTCTGCCATACTTTTCAAAGCGACATTGTGCTATGTAGTAAACTACCCTGAGCCTCGTACATTGAGCTCAGTTAACTCACCTAGTTCCTAGTCTGTTGAGCAGAGCTGTAAACAAACTCAAAATACCAACTTGAAACTATGCAAGAACAAATAGCATGATGACATACCAAGCAGCACAGTGTTAATGCCTGTCTTCATAAGGTGTCTGTGGTCCTGCGAGTAGAGCATAGGGCTAAACAGGACAGGGATGGCATTATTTTGTTCCTGATGCATTAGAATCAACTCATTCTCATCTTGAGTAAAATTCGATATTTTAAAATTATCATAAATGCAGAGAATAAGAAGTCATTTTTAAAGATGCAACACAAAGAAATGGAGGAGACAGAGCTCCTCTGTTTTAGTGTTTTGTGTTGCAAAATTGAACTATCAGAACAAAAATCCATACTGGTAATCAAGACTAAATATATATGTGAAAGGCAAAATTCATCTTAAGAGGAGCATTTGAATTGCCATAAGAAGTGATGAAGGTAGGATCTGCAGGATTTGTTCCCATCTAGCACTAATCCGAAGCATTGCAAAGAAGTGAAAAGCCTGCTTTAAGATGGTAGACATAGAGTGATTTATTTAAAGTTCTTGCTTTCACTTAAATTGCATACCAACATGTAAGCAATGAGACTTTTCTCTGTTTTCCCCTCTAACCACAGCCTATGTGTAAAACCAGGTAGCAGAAATTTTAGCTCACATCTCTATTAAATTGGGTAATGACTATTCACCATGCAGTTTTTGGCAAGTAGACCCAGGGCAACTGTTCAAGAAAAACAAGAAATTTCCTGCTGTATATGAACTGCTCATAAACACTTGAGCCCTGGCACTTTTTACTCAAACCCTGCAGGTCTCAGATGCCTAGTATTAATAGACACTGCTAATTACAAGCAGTGTGGTTAAAGCAAATGCTTAGCCATACAGAACATTAATTGACACTGTTGTTGGGGAAAATAAAGGGCTGTGTGCGTGGGGAACTGTTTCCCCAGTGAGAAGGCTCAAGTCACTGCAGTTTTTGGCATTTAATTCACGTTTTCCCAAAGTAGGTCTACATTTAGACTGCATTCTCTGCTTCAGAAGACCAAGCAGGGAACTGTGATTCGACAGTTCCTTTCTGGCTCCCCTGGTTCAAGGTGGGAGGTAGTCCACTAATGACCTATTACCACCAAGTTTCCGCAGCCATGCCGGCCAGGCCTTTAGGGGTGTGAAGTCAAGGTTCGGTTCACTGCCTACGCTGTAGCTCTGCTACTCTACCTACCTGTGTCTCATGTATGAACACCTTCTGCCTCTGTGACTCACTTAGCGGTGCTGGGAATCACAGAAAAAAAAAAAAACAAAAACAAGCAAAAAACAAAAACCAACCAACCAAAAAAAAACAACAACAAAAAACAACGACAAAAAAACAAAACAAAACAAAACAACCAAAAACCAACCAACCAACCAAAAAAAAAAAAAAAAAACACAAAAAACCAACCAAAAACAGCAACAAGCCCAAACAGGACCTCCTATTCTTCTCTGAGGTATTCAGAGGATTTGTGCCAGTTGATTCTTTTATACATCTCAAATTTCTGGTCTTCTTTGGAATAGGAGATTTAATAGCTTGTCCTGGCTGCTTCGTACCTAAGGATCTGTCATTTTAACTTTTGACAATACCTGAAATGCCAATCTACCAGCTTTTAGGGTGAAATTAAGGACGGTAGGAGCACCTTGGTCAATAGGCAGGAAACTAATGAATGAGTTAACCGAGGAGGAGGTATAAGACACAGTGGTTGTAATACATCATATACTTACACAGAGGAAAGGCTGTTAGATGTGATCCCTAAGAATTTACCTTTTTCAATGTAAAGCTAGTCAAGAGAAATTATCACTAGTAATAGAAAACTCTTAGTATATCCTGTTCATTTAGTATCTCCAGCTAGGTGGGAAGAATTTTACCTTTATGACAAAATTTAAAGCACAGAGAGACTCAGTCTAGGAAATCACTTTGGAACTGAACAACTTATCTGACCTAATAAAGAAACAAGTTAATTTTTCTTCATTTCTCAGGAAGAATTGAAAAAGTTCCTGACCCAAACAGACAGCTCTACTGTTTTTTTTTTTTTTTTCTGTTTTGCTATTGTGCAGCAAGTAAAAACAGTGTTGCAGAAGAAAGGGGAAAATCCCTCAGTTTATGAAGTCCTGTTACTTTGCACAGCACAGAAGGGGTTAGGATTCAGCAAGTTTCTAGCAGGAGTCATGGCTGACTGTGGGATTGTATGGAGGGTGTGGATCAAGGCTGAAGGAAGGACAGCTGAGACAGTTAAAGTTTGGGTCTTCCAGTCTCGGAAGTGGAAACACAAAGGACTCTGTGAAATATATTTTAGCCTCTGTATTTAAACTAGGTAGGCTTTGCAAATAAACTGTTCAGTCTGCAAGGAGGGAACTGTGTGCTGCCTGGTGAATTTGCAGAGATGAAATGCCTGAAATGAAATATTTTCTAAAAACGTCACAAATATATGAATTACTAATAAGCTTTACATAATAACACTATAACCTCATCTGATTAGTTCTGGTGTGAGAATGGACATTTTATACCTCCCTTCCTCTACAGAGCACAGCAGCCTCTCAGGTATTTTTAACTCTGGAATGCTACACCCAGGTGTAGATCTCTCTATGTACAAGAGAGGGCAGCCTAGTCCTGGTAATAGCGCATCCGGAGCTCTGGACATCTGGAAAATCTGTTACCTTATTTGTTACGCTTCACTAAAAATTACTGCGTAAATTGAAAATTAATCTTTGTTCTTCGTTTTATGGGGGACGGGAGAGTACTCTGAGACTTCTTATGTTTGCAGGAAAGTTACAAAATAAAATCCTTTGTTTTATTCATGGGAAATTTCTGATAATGTGATACAAGTATGTGGGTTTCTTCAGTGATAAATTACTTTACAACTTGTAGTGTGAAAGCCGAGCTGAATCAGAGCCCTATGTCTGGACTGATCTCATCAATTTTGGTTCCTCAGCAGGGATTTGGCTTTTGATCACACACTTCTTAATAGATCCAAATATCTAGACACTATGGCCACTTGTGTTTAAATCCTTGCTGCTTGGGTTTATTTCATGCATCACTTTTTGGTCTTAAAAGCTAAGAGGTACAGCACAGGGTCAGACTGAAGGTCTACATTGTCTGGTAATCTGTCTCTGAGAGTGGCTAATAGCAAATGCTTAGGGAAGGAATATAACAAATAGGGTCAACACAGAGGGATCGTTGTCTGACATACCTTCCCACCTTCCAGCAGTCACTGGTCTAAAAGAACAACTTCTCGAGCCAGAGTTCATATCTTGACAGCCACTCATTCTTTCCTCTGAGGACATTCCATGTGCTCAGTATACCTGAGGCTGGGAAGACAATTTAAATATTTTACTTGTTTGATTTTAAGGACTATTTTGCTGGGATGGACTTTCTCCATTCCCGAGGCTTGCTTTCTTTTGTCATTCTTTTTCTTCTCTCCCTTTTTCCTTTCCTTTTAATTTTCTCCATTTAGTCCTTTTTGTTGCATTCTTTGGAGGTTAAGCCAGCTCAGTCTCAGAATCATGCCCTGCTTTCTGATACAAACTGAGGTGGCTACTGAGACTGAGATCTTGTCCAAGTTTCATTTCCATCAAGTATCCTTCCTAGACTTGTAGGTATATCCGTGCTTTTGTCTGTTGGTTCCTCTTACAATGCACTGCTATGCCCCCTCAATTCTATCAATTTCATTTTTATTTCAATATATTTAATAATATTTATTTTTCTATTTCAAGGTATCCGTTTCAGGAGCGTCCCTTCTGTGTTCATGTCCTTTCCAAAAAATCTTCTAAAATGAAATGTCCAGTGAAAACCAGACTTGGGTGATCTGGTTTGCTGAGGTATGGAAGTCTGAGTTCTCAGTGATGGCAACTATTACTCAAAAAAAATGCCACATCTCATTATTATCTTTAAAGAGCGAGGGGAAAGGACTGTTTCATTGCAGAGGCTAAGTTAATAGCAATTATATCGGAAAAAAAAAAAAAAAAAAAAAAGAAAAAATATTTGGAGAAAATCTTCCTCATCTAATTTCCATCAATGAAAATGTCCCCACAACTTTCCTTGCTTGTGATTCTTGTCATTACTGCATGACTGGCTTGCCCACACTCTTGCTACTTGGGACTCGCAGTTTTCATGGGTTAAGGACATTCTTACCTTTAACATTTCCCTTGCATGAGTCTTGTCTACCTTGTTTAGAATACTGTCAGGCACAAAAATGGAAGGGAAACTCATGATTGCGGACAAGGTGTACACTAGTTGGCCTAAAGCTGTTTTCTGTTCAGCTTCTGCCCCTAAGCTTAAAGCTCCTGCTATCCAAACACTGTTTAAGTGCTTATATTCTTCACTGCAGAGCTGCCTTGCTAAAGAGACAGGGTTCTGGCATCCCTTGCTAGCACATCAGTGACATTAATTTCTTTGCCAATTAGTATAATAAGGAAGCATGTGCCTTCTGGATTTTCCTGTCTTAAAGCTACTCTCATATGTGATAAGGTGTTGGCACCATGGGTATTTCTCAGTACACTCATTACAGCATTATGGTGATTTATGGATGATTTATGGATCAGCTAAACCACAGTCTTGGTGTGAATGCCCTGGTTAGCTGTGGAGGTGATGTGTTCATGGAAAGCAATGATTTGACTCTAGGACTAAATTTCAAACCCACAAAGTTCAAATGGGTTCAGAATTTACTCAAACACATTCTCACATTCCTCTATTTTACAGACAAGGGTAATGATCCTAAAAGCAACTGCCCTGCAGCATCACTGGAGTGAAAAATTGAAGGGTTGTTTTCCAAGTAATCTGACTCTGTACAGCTGGATCAATAGTCAATATTGCCAGGCCTTGGCTGCTTTGCTTCTACCTAATTTTTGCCATTGCATGTCACAATAAAGCCCAGTGTGGAAGACCCTACGTGATCTGGAGGAGAAAAGAGGACAAGAAACCATACCTGCTCTCAATGCTCTCTGTTTTTTAATATACAATATATATATTGAAAATTCAAGCACTCAGGTAGGTTCATAAATTGGATGGAGATGTGTAAGTCCCTGTAAAATTGAGAGATGATCCCTGTTATTTGCAAAGACATTGTTATGCCATAGGTATTTTGCCCAGCAGAATTATCCCAGAACTGTCTAGGCTCATGTAGTTGCCTGTTTGTAAAATGGCATATGAGTGAGTACTGCCCAGTCTTTAAAGCTAAATTTCAGCCTAATGCTAATCTAACTTTTCTAGTTGTACTTTGTATCCTCTCCCCAAAATTATTTGGGTAGGTTTTTAATGTGCTTGTACCAACACCACAAAAAAATTCTAGTAAGCTTGAATCAAATGAATGGAGAACTTGGAGCACCGGAAAAAAAAAGTTCAGAAGTTTGTGCCAACAATTTTTTAAAATCATTAAATGTGTCCCTTTGCCATCCAGTCCCATGCCTTGAAAGCTTCTTTGATACAAGAGTGGGGGTTTTTTCCACCTCCTTTAACCCGTCTGGAAAATCTGCTTCTGGGTAAGACTGATGTGACCAGGAGTTATCCTTTACAGCTACCTCTGACAGAGATAACGAAGGCACAGTGAGTGACAGTGTCTTCTGCATCAAGCAGCGCTCTGCTTTATGGTTGCCCAAGTGAGGGGAGGAGGTCAGACAGGCAGGGTTTTATGGAGGTCAGGCCCAGACCTAAGATGAGTCAACGTTACAAACAGCTACTTTTGACAGCAATATTGACTCCAAAACTTTTGACTACACTCTTTTGACAGCACTCCCCACTCGGGCTGCATGTTGGAAGGGGAACAATTACCTGGCAAGGGACATGGATATGCTAGGGAAGTGCGTTTTTTTTAGTGGCAGAGGGCTCCTGACCAGCAGTGTGTGGCTGATTTGTGACCACAGATGCCACTTGGGTGGTGCAGACAAGCTCTGACTGCTCTCAAGAATTTGTCCGAGTAGCTCTTTAGAAATTCCACCTGGCGAGACTTAAAACGTACCTTTTCAGGACATTGTCACTGACTTCCTCGAACATCTGTAAATAGCTGGTTTGTATATGTTCATGCACCGTGGAGGATAGAGTTTAGATTTTTTTTACTAAGGTTATCCTTTTGACACAGGGCCAGAGTGTCAGGGAGTCAGATCTATCCTGGGGAGAGCTGTTTGGTTGACTTGGTGGGTGGCATTCTCATAAGTGAATAACAATTTCTTTGTTTTGTTTGTTTTATTGTACCTTTATTCATAAGGAAAGGACCTACTGTGTTTATATATGAGCAGATTGTTCTCTGGTTTTTGAAACCTATGTGTTTTCATCCTGAACACCGCTTCTCTCCCCAACCTTTACTAACATCCCCCTGCCAGAATCAAATTAAAAAAAACCAACCCAGAAATATAAGGGCAGGTCGACAATGGCTTCATTCATTTTGGAAAATCCTTACCTAATAGCTAAAATGAAAAGGATCAGTAAAAAAATCATTCCTATTCATCTATTTTCTGTCATGGATTCTTTTGGCTGCTGCTGCAGGAGAAACAGGGAGAACTTGTAATAAGTCATCTCCTGTGCAAGAAGAAGCTATAATTTTGACATTTTGCATGTCTGAATGGCTTTTTTCTTGCTGTTGCAACTTCACTTTCAAATTTAGACTTCACTGCACTGAAACTATGAATTCAGGACAAAAATAAAATCCTATTTAATAACGGCACTAAGAAAATTTACTGGGTATAGATGAGGGAAAATATACCAAATCACTGGCTGATATTCAGAATAAAAAAGTGTATTTATCATGAAATATGATTGTTGAAAGCTAGCAATAAGTAATGGAAATTGTATTATCTCAGAATCAAATAATAATTAACTGGATTCTAATAGATCTGTTTCTACAAAAAATACAAAAAGTAGCAGAAAACCAAAAATAAACACAAAATTTAGCAATTATGCCTTGAAAATTTTTTCTCAGACAAAATGGCTGCATTAGTAAAGTTTAGTGCCACTGGTAAGAAAATGTAGGGATATACTGAATGGACAAAATGGAAAAGGGTGGATTGCTTAATTTTCTATTAACTTAATGAACGTTTTTCCGTCAGGAACATTTGTTGCAAGGTTTTTTGAGTAACTCTACTTGGATTCTCAAGTGATTTACAAGCTCTACAAACCTAATTGGTCTCTTTCTTTTTAATTATTTTTATTTTTTCATCTCTAAAGGAAAGAGAAAACAACATGCAGTAGTTTAACTACACTTGGATTGAGAAATCAAATATATTAAAGGCAGGAAATTCTAGAATACTGAACACTCATTGGTACTTCTTCCCCTGTTGGCATATTACTTAGATAAAATTTGTCTTCTTTCTGTTTGCTTTCTGTATTCTCTCCAAACATTGTTTTTCCTCCCGTCTTTCTTCTAACTATTACTAATTAGTATTCTGATAAATCCTTATATATTAATTAGCATTCAGCATTAGAAATATATATGAGGCATAAAAATATATTTTACTTAAATTCCTTATTTAAGTCAACATATAATACTGATTTTTTTTCTAATGTGAGCTTGTTTTCTATACACAAAACAGTTTTATTAAGATAGTTATTTTTGTTTTCTTTCTGTAAAATAAAATGCTTTTGTAAGGACATGGCATGTTAAAGTTTGGATAAATAATTCACCCATTCAGTCACTTATGAAACTGTTTAGCACAAGTCTGCATGCTCCTTCTAGTTAGTGTTGGTTCCTTCAGTTTGTCAGTCCCTCACCAGTGAATTTGGGCTCTGTGGGATGGAACACATTTCTTGTTGCTCAAAAGAATTATGCTAGTGTATTTCTTCTTTTTTTTTTTTTTTTTTTTTTTTTTCTGCCAATGCAGTCATGGAAAATAAAAGGGTCAGCTACTAGGAACTTGTTATTTTATAGCTCTCTCTTGACTTCACTGTGCCTAACTTTTAAGAAACTACTTCACTTTTTTATTTTTAATCAATATCTATAAAATCTCAGTTTCAGCTTATCCTGTGCACTCATTGCAATTTTCTTTGATATATCTATGCTACTTACATATCAGACAGATTTGAAACTTTGTACAATGCTTAAGTTATAAGACTTCAGTTCCACAAATGCACTGAAGCCTATGCTATACATGAAGCTATTGGACTCCAAACATGTGCTTAAGCACTTTGATGAGTGGGAGAAAGCTAAAGCAACAGCTTCAAATGAGCACATACCTCAGATTTTTTCAAAATTAGACACTATAAAAGTACCTTCTAATGTCTGTTGAAAACTGCACCCAAAGATCTTAAAATGTTGAAAGGAATGATGAGAGCAGAATGAACGGTCCTGTGATCCAACACAAACTACATCTAAGGCAAAAGCTTGTCCTTATTGTGTCTTTACTGTGGGTTCCCAAGTTGACACTGTGTGTCTGACTTAATATGGCTAGGGAAAAACAATGTTTTTAAAGTTGCAGTGATTTTCCCAGCATTCTCCTATGTCCAGGGAAATACCAGTTGATCTTCTGAAAGAATGTCCTGAGTATTTGGTACCTAGCTTGGAGCAGAAGCGGCAAAGGTTGGCCGTGTTAGTATTCACATCTGGGTAGACTCTGGTTAGACTAAGCAGGCACTAAACCTTGCGACCCTCTTCTAGAGAATAGTGACTGTATGCAGTCTCTCAAAAGACAGTCTACTGGAGGGGGATGTTAGGCAAAAAAGGCAACCACTTGGTGTCTTCTTCTTCAGGGATAAGCTGCCTTTCAGGTGATAGGCTCCTGATCTGCACAAGCCCTGCAAAGCAAATACTTTGGTCTTTTCCCTATAATGCTGATGTAGAATTTTTACAAAGTTTGTAGTTCTGTTTTCAAAGATTTGGCTTGGGCTCCAGCTGCACAACACAAAGCTGTTCAGAGTAAGTGGTGCCTCTTCACCACGATTGAGTTTCCTTCTTAAGACTTTGGCAAAGGCTTCCAAGAAACTGTTGATCCCAGCAACTCATGTGAATCCTACACATACCCTGTTCTCCTCAGTTATTTTCAGTACAGAGACTCTATTATAGCCATGTTCTCTAAAGTTTTTCTCTTCTTTAAGCAGCAGAATGCATCCATCTTTTCCCAATGTGCTTACATCCTTGTGAGATTTGGCAGAGGATCCACCTAAGGAAGAGGCTGAAGGTCTTCTCTCTCGTATTAGTTTTATTTGGATTAACCTACAAAGAGTTTCCATTCCTTACACACATCTCTGTCTCTTCAGCTCACTAGAGAAAAACTAAGACACAAAGATGTCTCTGTCCCCTTAAGCCTAGCTCACCATTCAGTTGTGAGCCAGTTAGCCAATCTTTTTCTCGTCTTCTTCCCTCCCTGATCCTTCTCCCTGAGAACACCAGCTTCAAACCAGCAAACAGGACAAAAAAATCTGTAATTATATGAACTCAGGTAATTGAGGGTCATGAGCACACTACAGCATGTGATTTACTTAGTTTAATGGATGATGAAGCAAGTGATGCCTCTAAAAAACTCCTTCACACACTAGCCCAGGTTATGTGACTACAACCAGTCCCCGAAATCCATTTTATTTCTGGCTTTGTGCAAGAGCAGAACACTGTCACACATTTGCAGGTCCTACATGTCTTGTCTAGCAGGTATTAATTAAATAGCAAAACACACTGCAGAGACAAAATTTTACCTTTGACCTCTTACATCTAATGCCATTTGACATAAATTACTGCCTGTCATGTTGTGCCATGATACATCAAAGTAATCTCACACTTTTCCTAGAGAGCTACCATTACAGAAGAGCTATGATGCACACAATAAATCCACATTTTTCCTGTCTTGTAAGTTGCTAGATTTACATTTTTCAGGTGAATGGTAGTGTGATGACAGCAGTAGCAACCAAGAGGCAAGACCTCCTATTGCCTTTGCATGGGTCTTCAAATAAGTCCAGGAACATTATTCCTGTAAGAAACGAATAAAGATTATGTTTTTCAGCCTTATAGGCTATTTAGAAAGAGAACTTTATGTTCTTAGAGAGGTTCTTTATGATCTACAGAGAGAAGATGCCACAGAAGTAAAACCCTTCTCACATACTGCACAAGACAGTATTACAATGGTGTCACTCATCTTTTTTCAAAATAAAATTGGAGAACAATTTCATAGTAACTCATTTTAAAACTGGCAGGAAACCCTGATACATGTCTAATTTGTTGCCAGTATAGTAAATCACAGAACCTAATCCAGGCAGATTTGATCCACACCTAATAAAATGTGGCTGAAATGAAGCATTTTTGTGTACTGAAAAACTCAGAATTGCACAGATGCTTTGATAAAAGAAGAATATCACAACTCAGAGAAACACAAATCATTTAGGAAACAGCAAAACATTCAATCAAGATCAACCTTCAAATAAGGAAAGATTATTTTCTTCCACTGCCATGAAAACAACAGCCTTTGGTGAAGGACTTAAAATGTCTCCTTCAGAGCACAGTACAATTAATCTGAATGATGTCTGTTTCCAGGCCATTGGCTAAAGACTCTCTCATCTTCTAGGTCACCACATACCCTTACAGAGCTATATCGAAATCACTTCCACACTCACCCACAGTACAGAGTGTGAAGAGACGATGTGAAAGATAGGTACATATGGCTGCATGAAGGTACTCGAATTCCTCTGTTCAAGCTTAAATTCGGCCACATACAAGCAACCTCTGACCTGGGAACCATATAGCTGCCTTAATATTAGCAACTTTCTGGGCCCATGCCAATATGATCTACGGAGATGCTAGGTTTAGCAGCTCAGGCACAGCAAGGTGCTAATCCACCCCTGTTCCTTCATGCTGATATCTGTTTGGCTAAAAAAATGTGTAAGTAAGGTGCTTGGCTTCATCTGCATATTTCTGTGTAGTTTTTCCCTGATAGAGACTTGCTGGCAGTGGACCTGATTCAAAGCCCTTATGTTTTTTTCAATTAAGACCAGTGAGGACAGTGCAGACCTCTTAGTGAGACAGAAACTTAATGGCTGCCCACCTTGAGACTGACTGTAAAATACTGGCTTTGAGCTCTACACTCGGAACTAACCAGAGCTCGAGTTATAGGTGAAACTTGATCGCCATGCGGTTTGCCATAGCTCTGCTGGAGGAGGGAATGAGGGTGGGATTGTGCTCTGTGAAAATGTGATCTCACATTTTCAAAGTGAGTTCGGCTACTAGTCTTGAGCAAGCATCTGCAGAGCACAAAACAAACTAAAATTTTTAAAAAGTTATGTCCTGGCAGAATGTATCTGGATTTTTATGGGACCAGTGAAAGGCATGTCCTGGATGCCGAGGCTGTTCTGAAATTCCCTTTCCAAAGCACAAGTATCTTAGAACTGCTCAGCAAAGCTATTGTACGTTTATTTATGTTTTATTTATGTTTTAACAGGAACGTAACATTGCAATTTTCTCTAAATGATTTGGAAATGATTGAACCTTTTTAATGAAATTTTCCAAAATAAGTCAGACTGAGACAGATACCTTGTCTGGGAAAATTCAGCTCAAACAGTTAAAGCTTGGCAAAGTTTTATAAACAACTTAAAACAGCATCTTATAATGGTAGGCATTGGGCAGCTCAGCTGTAGTTGTCGCTACCAGCTCTGCCCAGACTCCCTAAACTGTCAGAAGGTGTTTGTGTTTCAGAACATTATTTCTACAGTCTATTTGAATTGGCAGATGTTTGTTTTTTAGCTGCCAGTATTACATTTTGCTTGAGATAAGTGAGGTGCTGAAATTCCAGCTCAGAATGTGCTTGGCTTGTAGCAATTTCAATTTATATCACAACTGTGACAAAGCAAGTGGGTTCACATTTTTTAAAGATATATTCTCCTTAAGGATAGGGACTTCTGTGAAGGCCAAACTGAGGTCTGCAGCACCCACCGACCACGTGAAGGTTGGTCTGGGGTGCGTTTGCAGGGCTCTGGCTTCAACACTCTGAGTGAGGCCTCGGGCAGGTGCACACAAGTTGAGCACTCACCCGTTGGAAATGTTTGACCCAAGTATTCGGATTCTTTGTGGGTGGACTGACTGGGGAGAGTGAAAGCCATGTCAAATTGTGAGGCGTAGGGTTGTTATTTTGTGCTAGTGGCTGAAGTATTGCTCACATCCTCCCTGTGCCCGTCACACAAATCCTGTTGATCATACGGCTGTTCTTGCATTTTCTATTCCCTCCTTGCAGTGTCCTCGACTCTACAAGGGTGGCGAGGGGAGCTTTCCCACACAATGAGTTATGTGCAGTTCCAGGAGACACTTCGAGTGGGTACTGTGTAGGTCTGAATGGGCAGAGAGAACCTTTTGTTCCTCCCCAAGGAACCAAGGGTGAATTGATTCACAGTTGAATAGCTAACACACAAGCTTAAAGGTAAGTCTGTCAGTTCCTGGCTGGGAGATAAAAAGAAAGCACATTTCTTCTCATAATACTCAAAGACGGAGAACCTAAATTTCATTTTGTTAAATAAAAAGTATCTGTTTTAGATGCATACATATAATATGACTACATAATTTGAATGTATGTGTACAAAAATATTTCACTTTTTGGAAGGATTTCAGGACTTCAAAATGTTGTCTAATTCTGACTCAAAGCAGTACGTTGTCAAGAAAGAAGATTCAGGTTGTTGATTCAGGTTATGCGAAACACAGAATTATGGAAAATAGAAACATTCAATTTCCATGTTGATTTTTCACTTTGTTTTAGAAAATGGAACTGAACAGAAAATTTAAAAATCAGTGAAAAATGTTGCATCAGATGTCCTATCTCATAGAAACCTTGGACTTTTCCTATCCCACAGAATTCCAAAAACCTTAACATTACCAGAAAATTGGCAAAACTATCATACTTTAATGACACATTTTGGTTTTGCTAGACATATTCTGATGCAAACACTCGGTTCTGATTTTCTACACATGCAGCTAATTGTGAACACATTGAATTAATCCTACCAGCTGAGTACTTATATGAAAGACAGGAGAGCACAATGTGAGGAGTGTTTCTTGTATGGCTCTGACTCTCCGTGGTAGATAACCATTTCAACACAGCTGAATGCAGTCATGGAGCAGTGGTCTGCACCACAAATGAATTTGCTGTGATTCACACAGAGCTGCACATGTCCTCTTCCAACACAGGTACACCTGTGGCTGTGTGGCTGAAATGTGTTAGCTGAAAATATCAAGCAGCTGCAATATCTCCATAACTTATTAATCACCTGGGATCATTACTAAGCTCATGAGCAGTCCCTACACAATTTTTTTTTTTCTGTAAATATTGATCAGCTGATTTATTCCATGCCCTAGCAACTCTCTTGGTAGATATGCTCTTCTGAAGCTGATATCTGTGTGGAATAATTAGATGATCTTTTCAAACTGTTTTTAGTATTGATCTGGGGCTTGACTAATAATAGTTCCTTCTTATAATTGTGCTCTATTTTCATGTGAAACATGTTTTCACTAAACATTGTAACAGAAATAATATCTCATGATTTAGAATGTGATGCAGGTCTTGGTAATGCTTATTTGGACATCTTTAAAAATAGTGTTGTTGCATAAATTTTTCCATGTTTCCGAATTTTTTGTCTTTTTTTATTTTTTTTTTTTTATGAGGGTCTGTGAAATTGTGTTCCTGTTTCAAATTATTATAAAGTTGTGGTAGGTAACATTTTGATTTAAAATTAGGTAAAATATTCTGTTACAAGGCACAGTTTGCTGCTGTTTGCCAAATCTTTAATTGTCCTGAAATACTGGATTGCCTATATCAAGCTAAATTTCCTGGAAAAGTCTGAGCAAAGATGATTTAGTATAGGGATAATAAATTGTATTCCCTCAATTAAAATATTTTATTAGTTGTACTGTCACAGCTATAATAGTCTAAAGCAATAAGTAAGTAAGGGTAAGGAGTGTGTGGCAGATAAAGGCAAGGTCCTTTATATCTACATTGCTATGAATGCTCCAATAAAGCCATTTGAATTTTGGACACTGTTGCTGAAAATTCTCAGTATTGTGTCTACTTTGAGCATGTATTTATATGCCACTGGACTGAATGTGTTGTACACCATAAAAGATCTAAATTTGTTCTTTCTGAGGAAGAAATAGGAGGAAGTTTCCTGGAAAAATAAGGAAACGAGATTCTCCATTCTCTTAATTCAGCTTGGTGAACCCCAAGCTTGGTGTCCAAATCTTCCCTCAGTATTAGTGAGGTCCCAACACAGTATTAAGGATGCTACCGCTGCTTGAAAGGCTGGCAACAAACTTTAAACTGTGTTGGGTTGGTTGTTGAAGATCCCACCAGGCGATCTAGTAGGAGGAGTGATGGCGTCAACTTGGGCGTCAGTCAGTACTATCTTTAACACCTCTTTCATCTCTTTCCTCACAAGTGTTTCCTTTGGCAGCATTACTTATAAAAGGAAATGTCAAAAAAAAAAAAAACAAACAAACAGTGCAAACAATGCTAACACAGCAATGTGCCTTCCAGTCCCTCACCCTTCAGTAGGACTGCTCTTTTCTCTTCTCTGCCTTCGCTGCCCTCTCATTCAGCCTCTCCTGCCACAACTCACGAGGGGGAATTCTTCCCCCTGTCACAGATCTGGGGGTATGCAGAACCCGTCCCTGCCATGCTCCTTCCTCCCAGGCCACAAGGAAGCCTGGACCTCCTCCTCCGTGGCAGGGGCCGGGGGCTTTCCTGCTGCGGGGTCTCACTGCTGCACATGGTTGCGCTGCACGCAGCACTGTGACACAAGCATGAAATCTAGCCCCGGCATCCAGAAACCTTGCTAAACTTGGCACAGCGACCCTTGACCATCTCCTTCTATTTTGAAGGAAACAGCAACATCTGAGGAGGGTGCAACAGGTGCTCCTGAAGCTCAGAAGTATTTCCATTTAATTACACATCCAGGGAATCTGGGGCTCATAAAGTTTCTGTGTTTGTGACTTTGCTCTTACACTTGCTTAGAAATGGTGCAGCTGCAGAAAGCTTTAAGAAAATCTTTTCACCTTATAAAACCTGGAAATATCAAACCCTGGCGGGGTATCTAAAAGGTGACATTCTGCTGTAAGAGTTAGTTTAACTGACGTATTTAAAAGTGAAAGTAATAAACAACATGGAACCTCATTTTTGTATATCCTGTCAGGTTTTCAGGTATATTGAAATGAGAGCTGAGTGAATACTAGATGCTAAAAGGACATTTAAACATTTATTCAAAGGCTTCAGATGGCTGTGGTAAGATTTTACCGGCTTTGCAAAAACATACACATGAAAAATTTAGTTGACAGGGAAATAGCAACATTTAAATAAATATTCTGAGGGTTTCAGTAGAGCACACCTGAAGGCGTATTCACTTGTGTTTACACCAGTTGCCAGCAGTAATATTTATACTTGCTGCAGGAAAGGCAGGCCACTTTGCGAACTACTGATTTATATGTTGTACCCGCCAGGGGTATATTCTGATCTGATGTGATCAAAGAATCTCCAGTTGAAAACATGACACAAGCAAGAGTCATTAGTGGAAAGCCAAATGCCAGCTCTCTGTAAGACTGTCAATGAGCAGCCTCAGCCCTTTCATGGAAGTGCTGAGGGAGAGCTCTGAACTCATGAATATATAGCTCATGTCTCTAAGTTACAGGTACACAAATGTATGGATTCCGGTACTTATATAAATGAAAAACGGAGAGCTAGCCTGGTTAGAAGTGTATTATTTTTGGATCTCCTTATCTGTACTTAAGTAGTCAAAAGTATTGAGATTTTATGTAGCTATGGATTACCAGGATTTTTTGGTCAGAATTGCACTGGACACTCATTTTTCCCCTAAGATGTTTAAAACCAACACTTCAGTATTTTCTTCTCTATCACATGAGTTTGTACTTAAAAATCTGTTTCCTACTCACCTGATTAGCTTTAGATTATCTAACTCCCTGCAGCCACTTATCTTCCTTGAAGCTTGTGTTGGTTTTGAGCAGCTCACTGCATGCTTTTCAGCATGAGTTGGAAGGAACGTAACTCACTAAAAACTCATCACAGAAGACACACTAAAAATGCTGGATCTGTGTAATGGTTCTGAGTGAGGCGTGTGAGTGCTAGTTTATAATTTTTAATTAAGACCACAGCTCAAACTCTACTACATTTACCTTCAAAATATACTTCAAGAAGTATTTCAGGAAAGAAACTGAAGATATGATGTTTCCTTGTAAATAGTGGCTTGATTACACTAGTAAGATAAGTGCTCGGGGAAGTATTAGGAACATTTTAAAAATAAATATGTCTGTACCGTCATCCCTTTAGAAATATATTGTATTTCTTATAGGATTATTTTTCAAAACAAGTTTCTAATGTTTTGCTTTTTTAATTCAGTGCAGATGTATACACAGTACCAGTACTAGTCATTTTAGGAATCTTTCATGCCTTTTCATGGATATTGACTTTAAATGAAAGAATTCTGTCTCTTTGAGGGTTATACAAGTTATATTTAAATACAACTACAACATATTTAAATCTGTTCTTGAATAACATTAAATTGATTTCTCTACGTGTGTATACTTGCACAGTTAAAATATGTCTACATGTATATATTTTGTGAAGAGTAGGAATTGAATTTGGGTACAAAATGTACCTGTATTCAGTAAAATTAAAGCTGTACCTTTATCTTCAAAAAGGCTATGGAGATTTATAGATATTGACTTACAAATATGTTGTTATTTGAACAGAATAGCAAGAACTTGGGTGGAAGTTTAAACTATGGCGTGTTCGTTCGGCTGCGTTCAGAATGGAAGAGCGGTCAATTTTATAAGTTTTTGCTGCATTTTTGCCAGCAAGGATAACATCTTTAGCCTAGTCAGTTTTATTTTACTACAAATTCCTGGCAGAATTCACTTTCAGGGTGTCATCAGCTACAACAATGCTAAAGACAGTGGGATCAAACATTTATTAATAATACAATTTTTAAAAACACATGTACACTAAGCTGGATTTTACAGGCTTGTTTTTCTTGCTATTTTTCTTGTACTAATAACAGATCTGGAAAATCTATTTTAGGTTAAAGAAATAGCAAATCTGAAATATCAGCAAGAGGATGCTATGTGTGTGTGCACATTTGCATGTGTCTGTGTCTTGAAAAGAGCTTCCTGAGAGCCAAAAGCTTACAAATACATGATATCTATTTTTCCCCGCAGCCGTCTTTCTCCTCTTCAATATGCCATGTCAGCTGGGTCTCACAGGATGGTAGCTTTCTGCAGATTATAAACAAAGCACAGTTCTGATTTTTATTTCCTAAACAAAGATCCTCACTTTGATTACCTAGCCCAGTTCTGTGTGCTCATCCAACCAAAATAACATCTCCTAGGAGCATTAACTGTATTTCTTCTTCAAATTAACTGGATGAGCCATAAGGAGAGTGGAAGGAATAAACTTGTATCTAAGGTTTTTATTCTTCTCTTTCTGGACTTTCTAACTGGTGGGGAAAAAATGGATGGCACTAGTTTCATCAGCAGCTCTCCCTTACTTGGCTTCATTTTTATTTTATCTGGCATGAAGCAATGAAGCCTGTGTGAGTTATTACTGTCTCATGTCTCAGTACACAATTAATTTTTTTTTCCCATCCTAAACTGCCAGAGCCCGGCTTTCATCCAATCTTTACAAAAAGACTACTGTGTGAGGGGGTGTTTTTCATTCTTTTTCCGATCATGAAGGCAGTACTGTAGAAGTTTCTTATTTTAAGATCTCTCCTTCTGAGGGAAAGAAAAAAATCTTTAATTAGTGAGTTATAAAGTTGTATCATCTTGCAGGCAGGGCTGACTTTTTTTCATAAAGGTCAGTGTATTACATAGTTATTTCCTAGCTAAGTTTTACCATATAGGTGTTAATTTCCCATCTTGGATATTCTTCACTGGCTGGTTTATAAACAGGTAAATTCATGCAAATAATTACCTCTGGGAATCTTTATATTAAATTTCAGGTTTTGATATCTAATTAACTCTTATTACCTGCTATTGAAGTTGCTATTTTTAAAAATGTTAACTTTTAATATTCTGGTCCTTAGCTTTATAAGGCCCTTAGCTTTATAAAAATATAATAGATTTACCCCCAGATTTCTTCTGTCAACACA
This sequence comes from Tyto alba, assembly GCF_018691265.1. Taxonomy (NCBI): domain Eukaryota; kingdom Metazoa; phylum Chordata; class Aves; order Strigiformes; family Tytonidae; genus Tyto; species Tyto alba. The sequence continues at coordinate 35,580,562 of NW_024881330.1, forward strand.
GGAAAATGTCTAGCTTTACTTTGAAAAGTCTCAACTAATACCTGTACTTGAAGTCCCTAGAGGATGCCAGTGCTCTGGAGTTAATGTAAGAAATTACTCTTATTAAAAGTATGTAGTTCCAGACCTCATTCTGAGTGGGGCTTTTATAATGGACGCTTCACAGTGTAAATCCTCTTCAAAAAGAAGAAAAAAGTTTATTTTACACAGAGTTTACCATAACTCTAGTATTCAGATCCTGAATGATGTAGATTATCCACTTGGCCTGTGCACAGGTCTTCTATTTTGTATTCCTTTTATTTCCATGTGTTTACTATTCCTATGGAAACCAAGGTTGTGGTATTCACTGCTTAGATTCACTTTCTAGCTGATATTTCTCAGAATGGTATAAGAACGCTGTGGCAACATATTTGGAAAAAAGATGGAAAGAGAAGAGCATGGAATATGTGAAACTAAATATGTGAAATTAAATACGTGAAATTGCTTTGAAATATGACAAAAAAACATCGTAACTTGTTAAAATTCAGGTCAGTTATGATAACCAGGTAGCAGGACTTGGCCCTCTCCTTACAGTTGTAACATCAGGAATAGTCATCCAATCATACCTAATTCTGGAGCTAGATCATACATGTCTACACCTTCACCAGTAAATTTTCATAACTGCCTGGAGCATCTGGATGTGCTTAGGTTGTCACATCTTTGACCATGTTAGACAACTAGATTTCCACTAAGCTTCTACACACCAAACACTTGCCTGCTTATCCATGGATGAGATCTGAAGGTATTTTTAAGATGCAGACTCTTTCAGTGGCACAGTCTGAATATGAATGGAGGAAGAGAAAAAATTGTAAATCATGTTCAGATTGAGTAAAAAAAGTTTGAGAGAGATACTGAGGCCTTCTGAAAACTAGTATCAATCTTCTCTATTCCTGTACTCTTAACAACACCTAAAAGTCACAGTTCATGCTCCATTCCTCCCTAGAACCCCTCAAACAATTGCAGTGACCCCTTTTTCTTTGCCATCCTGGAGCATGTTGGAACTGTGCTGAATTTTCCCTTTCATTTCTGAGAAATTTTAAGTCTCTACACATTGCTTAATGAATGGAAAACCAGCTAAACATATTGACTTGCACTGGGACACAAGAAGTACCAAAAGAACCCAGAATTCCCCAACTTAGGGAATTTGCCCAGGTAATGGGAGGTGAAAATGCAAAGATTTCAGGCCAACTGTAATGAACAGGTTGCCTCAAGCAGCAGGTTAGACTATGTGACCTCCCGAGGTCCCTTCCAAACTGAACTGTTCTCTGATTCTCCGAGTCTTTAGGGCTTCAGTTCCAGATGATGACTGAGGATTACGAAACCCAACTGGAAAAGCAGGCCTTCCTATAACCAGCAAAGACCTGTGTCTTCAAGAAAACAACTCATTTGAAATGCAACCTTTTTTCCTTACTGTTTCTGCTTAAGGAGCTTACTGTTCTGAGTACTGGGGTTTGTGGTTCTCATTCCTAAAAGACCAATCTGCCAAGCACAATTTAGAATGCTTAGTTAAAAGTTTCATTAGGTGGTGAAACAGCTGTACATCACTAACCCTTCTGCCTGGTTATATTGCTGCTCCAGATGAGGGAGTGGTGTAGCTTGTTAAAGCCTGTGAAATCATACAAGTCCTAATCCTTCCAGCATTTTTTTTCTTGGACATGTGATTCTTGTTTTCCAGAAATGCACATGCTACACAAATACTAGTGCTGACCTATTCATTGCTACGTATCTGGTTTCCATTTCTATGATATATATTTAATGATTAATAAACTAAATCAAGACAGGAAAGGTAAAGAACTACCTCAGACTAGGAACTGAACAAAATATATAAAACAAAGAATATTATTAAACGGTCAACTTCCAGTGCTGCTTAAAAATAGCAGTAGGATGTCTCAGCAATGCAGAATATATCTGTCATTTGACTGTTAAGTATAACTGTTAGTGTTGATTTAAACAAATGAATGAAGTGGAAATATTTACAGATTTGTGTTAAACTTGTCATAATTGGAGAAGGCTGTGAGAAACTCCATGAAGAAGCAATCACATTTAAAATAACACAGATGAGTACGTTTACAGAAACAGAATCATTACCAAAGATGACAGTGCTTTTTCTGCTTTCCTTGTTGAAAATAGAATGAATATGTCACTTAGGTTATAAATGGATCTTTGACATAACAGCAATTTCTAACAGATCCATTGTTTCACGGCTGTCCTCCACATGTCTGCAGTTTGCAAGTGACCATATTTGATCATCACCTCAAGGTCAATATGAAAATCTTGCGTTGTTTTGATCTGCAGAGTTTTAAGAACTTCCTGACATGCTGCAAATGTGACATAGATGTCATTCATGAAGATGATACTGTTACCTGCCCAGAGGTACAGCAGCTGCTCTAACAGCATAGTCTCTTTGGTTTTCAGCTGATGTTAAGAAAAGGTCAGGCTAGAGACTGCAGAATGACATGTCAACTTGCATCATGGGATAGTGCCCAAGGTGCTTCCTTTCATTCCATTTGGAATCCAACAACTTGTAAACTTGCTGATATTTTGTCCCTCACTACTAGCTCTTTGTAATGATTGGTGAGTAATGATTTTCCTGACCAAAACAGCTGTGTTAATCTGAAAACAGAAGAGGAATAAACACAGAAAAATTACTTAAATATGATCCAAACAAACAGACAAGTTGGCATCGTCTGTGCTTTTTCTATATTGCTGACAGATTTTGATGTGAAACGACCATTCAGGAAAAACAGGCAGCTTGAGAAGGACTTTTCGGAGTAAATAATGTGAGGTATTTATGTAATCACCTAGCAAGCTAGTGAGAACTGTAATCCACCTTGGCAGTATTTCTAACACAGTATTAATATAATTAATGTACTTACTATATCAGCTAGTAAATTGGGAACAGATTTTTGTTTTCTTTCATCCTTTAGTGCTAGCAGTTAGATTTCCACAGTAAAATGTCAGATATCAAGGTTCAGGGCTTCTCAGCAGCAGAAGCAAAATTGATATTTTTTCCCAATAGGTAAGATCGGGCCTCTGGCGAAAGAAATGGTCAAGATAGGACAGACAAGCAGGTGAAAAATCAGTCTTGCTGCTTACAGCAGTTAGAGATGTTGATGAGCACTGGTGACTGCTGGTACCAGAGGGGTCCTGTCCCTGTTACTAGCAACAGCTCCTGCCCCATCATGCCTCTTTGCTCTCATAGCAGTAGCAGCATCTGGGCTAGATTTTCAGAGTTTGGGCTGCGCAAAGTAAGCAACTTATTGTCCCTGGTGATGTACTCTCATAGTTCTGACTGTGTTTTGAGCTGACTTGCATGATCAGAGTGATCAAACACTATGTTGTTGGCACATGCATGCAAACTGGTATTTCAGGAAAAAAGTAGTTGGTGTTACAGATTCCCCACTGAGAGATTCTCCCATCTCAAAATGTGTGCCTTTTCTATGTTTTCCCTCCTTTCACAGCAACATCAACATGGAAGAAATGAAAATCCTTGTACAGGGAGAACAATTTTGGTACTGTGGAAACTTCATTATAGGAGGAACATCTATAACAGGAACCAATCAGCTTGAAGCTGAACTTAAACAAATTTGGAAATAAGATGCAGCTTTTTAAGTGAGGATAATTGACCATTGGAACAGATTTCCAAGGAATGTTGTAAATTTGCCACTTTGCATTTTTAAATTAAGATTGGCTGCTCCAATTTAACCAGCAAGCTATCGAGTTCTGTTATGTTGTAGGGAAAAATAATTACCTTCATTATGGAACTGACTAGAAAAAAATTTCTGACTTTTTCTGGACAATAGTTTAGACTAGTGTTTTCATGTGAGTGACATGATTACAGCAGTCCTTTTTAGGACTATTATTAATATTGTATAGAAAATGCATGTAGCTGACCTACTATGCACTGGAAGGCACAAGTATCCACAAAGGTCCACAGTCACTCCTTTGCACCTTTGGGCAACATTACATGATGTCTTATGTGGTAAACCTGGGGTGCTTGTCAAGATGCTGCATAAGACACTGTCCTCCGGTGCATTGCAAGCAGGAGAAATGTCGTTCATTTCCTTCTGCGCTCATCACACAAGTGACTTCCTATTCAAAACTGGAATCTCCTAGCAGGGAAGACAACTTCCATGAAGATGCCACTCCAGGAAAAAAAAAAAAAAATTCTTCTGTTTATTCTGCTGTTACTATTATTATGCTGTTCAGTGGTCAGAATATATTATGCACACAAATTTTCTGGCTGTTGTCTTTTTCTGGGAAAGGATGGAGTGATACTACAGTCAGTTTCCTATCTGAACCAGAATTTTCTCTTTTGCATCACTTATAGCTACTACTTATAGCTACTAATTTTCTGCAAAATTCCTAGCTGCTATCATCATGCAAACTGGACATCTTTACTTCAGTTGTTTGGGCTTTACTTTGTCATAGTATTATAACAGTCATTTCAGGTCTAGGGACAGATAAAGTACTGAGGTCACTGATCATGCATTTGTGGAATATTTCTTATATCTTCACCTAACATGCACCAAAAAGTAGTTTCTGGTTATTTTATTTACTGGTCTGTTCTGTAGACAAGGATCTCAGATAAGTAATCTATATAGGAGGCAAGAGTGTCCACTTGAGAAGACAAGTTGTAGGCCTAGCAACCCTAAAACAGAGCATTTTAGCCTTTTGTGAAGTTGTGAATTCATCACAGTTCATCAATTTACTGCTATTTGATTTTATCCATTAAGCCAAGTGCTTGAAAACTTTTATTTCTAGCACATAGATTTGTGGTTTTAGGTTAGGGTGGGAAAGAAACCTGCTGATACTACAGGTATTTACTCCAAAAAAACATTGCTGAATCCAATCAACCTTTTTCAAAGACACCCTGAACTTTTGGTGCAATTTATGTCACTGCAACAATTTTTCATTCCTGCCAGAGATAATTGGTACTAATGGAGACCTTCAAATTCAGCTCACTGGTTAACAATTTTTATTACTATCAACTGCTTTTTTTTTTTTTTAAACGGGAAGAAACCTCTAATTTTTCATAATTCTAACTTTTCTAATACCTAACTTTTCATCTGAGAATGATCTGGAATGCATTCAAGTTTTTTCCTAAGAATACAGATAAAGTATTTCCAAGCATCTGATTTAATTCACCAAATTAACTTTCTATTTGAAAGAAAAACATTTTACTTTATATTTTACAAATAAACAAAAAACTCCTAAAAATGTGGGACAAATACTCAGCCTGAGGATAGGAAAGGATTTATCCGCATGACTCCATTTAGTAGTAGAAAGAGGGGTAATGCTTAACTGTGCATTTCTGTGAGGCATTTGTTATTCTTACAATTAAACACTTACAATAAGCACTGTATATGTATCCACTGGATCTTAATTTAATCCTCACCATTTGATGACACGTCAGACCTCATCAGTTTTACACCTTTTTTTCCCCCCGGAATGGGTTTTCATTTACCAATTCCAATCCAATTACTCTTGCTCTCCCATTTCATTAGGCCTTGTAAATGTGATCCCACAATACTGCTGTTAACGACTGCTAGCAAGACCTCATAAATATATTTTATAATTGATGGATGTTACATAACAAATGAATGCCTAAAAAATCATGCTGAAAGGCATTAGAGCACCAGTCCTGTTGGAGGAGTAAGTGAAAGCCTTCCTTTCCACATCTGGAAATAAATTCAGTTTGACAGTGTTTTCGCTTGTTATTAAAACTTCTCTGTTTGCCTGTTGTGCTTGATAAGTTATTAGAGATGACAGCTGGCATTTGACTGAAACTTACAGTCAATTACATATTCTGAACTCATGCAGAATTCAGAATTGTGCTGATGCAGACTGAAAGTTAGCCTAAGAAAAAGAACAGAAAATATAAAATTTAGGAATTGTATATATTATTAGAAATGTTTACACTAAAACCCTGTAGGGGTCAAAATAGATGATGATGAGGACATGTTCTAGTATTCAGAAAGTTCAGGTGGATTAGGAATACAGCTTCCTCAAGAATGATCCCGGTTTGGTTGCCCACTCTGTTGCTGTAGATATGCCTCTGCAAGATGACTTCTGCCAGATGCATGAGTATGTATTTTCAGATCTGACCATGTAGATTTACAGCAACCAGTCAACTTGGAAACAGGCTCTGGGAGAGGATTAATATAAATACATGAGGTAGATAGAGTGAAAGAGATTACTTTTGTATATAATGTTCAATTAACTGTGTAATTTTGGAAAATTTTCAGCCACATATTTTATATGTCTCCAGTAAAGTTGTAAATTTAGGTCCTGACATGAGTGAGGCTGGGCATGCAACCATAGAACTATAGAATAATTTGGGGTGGAAAGGATCCCTGAAGGCCAACTAGTCCATTCTCCCACTTAAAGCAGGGCCAACTTCAAAGTTAGAGCACGTTGATCTGAGCCTTTTGAACACACCCAAGAATTGAGATTCCACAATCTTTTTTAGTGCTTTATCACTTGCATTGTAAGTGTTATTTTTTTTTGTCTAGTGATAATTTTCCTTCCTGCCACTTGTGACAATAACTTCTTGTTCTGTTGAGGTGTGCTTATGAAATCTGGCTCCATTTTCTCTACAGGTCCTCTTTAGATAGTTAAAAACTTGCATCTATATCACATGTCAACCTTTTCTTCTCCAGACTAAACAATATTTCTTCCATCAGCAGCTTTTTCTAATGCAAGATATTCTCTAATCCCCTCACAATTACAGTGGACCTACTCTGGACTCTTCAGTTTGTAGGCCTCTCTCTTGTAGAAGGCCCCAAAACTGGGCACAACATCCCAGTTGTGACCCACCAGTGTCAGACAGAGGAACAACTTCACAAAACCTGAAAGTTACGCTCTGTCTAATGTAGTTCAGTATGTAGGCAGCTGTCACTGCTGCAAGATCGCACTGCTGACTCACGTTCATACTGACACCCTTCAGGATCCCCTATCTGTTTCTGCAAATCTGCCTTTGATCTAGTTGGCCCCAGCCTGTACTGGTGCATGGGGTTATTCCATGGCAGGTACAGGATTTGGCATTTCACTTTGTTCAACTTCTTGTGGTTCCTCTGTGTAACTGTTCTGGCCATTAATGAAGATACCAGAGAGCTTGATGAAGATGAACAGAACATGAAGATAAACAGTGCCATATCAAGCCCCAAAGGATGGCATTCACAACCAGACACGAGGTGGACTCCTAACCACTGACCATTGCTCTCTTTGCCCAAATGACTTGCCAGTTTTTTAGCCACGTTACAGTTCTGCCATACAATTCATCTCTTCTTGGTTCAGCTACAAGGACACTGGCGGAAACTGTGTTGACAGTCTTGCTGAAGTCTGGATGACAGTCACTGCTTTTGCCTCATCCACAAAGCCAGGTATTTCATCACAGAAAACAGTCAAGTTGGTCAGGTGTAATTTTATTTGATAAATCCTTGCTGGCTATTCCCAGTCACCTTGTCTTTCATATGCCTAGAAATGGCTTCCAGAAGAATTTACTCTACAATCTTCCCAGACACTGAGTTTAGGATGAATATCATCCTCCTCACTGTTTTTTAATATAGGCATGGCATTTGGCTTTATATTGTAAGCAGGAGGTTACTGCAATAGCTACAAGCTTATCAAATGTTTTTCAATGACTTAAGCCAGTTCCTTTGACATCCTTGATTTTTTCCTGATACATCTGATGGACTTGTATATGTCCAGCTTACTTAAGTAGTCCCTAACTTTATCTTCCTCTGCTTTGGGTAATATCAGTCCCCCTTAAACTTTTCTGTAATGCATAGAGGCCAGGGAGGTCTGTGAGCAGGGAAGACTAAAGCAAGGAAGGTATCGGTAGCTAAGCCTTTCCCATGTCCTTCAGCACAAGATCACCCATTCCATTAAGAAGTGGAGCCACATTTTCTTTAATCTTGCTTTTTCTACCAATATATCTATAGAAGCTCTTCTTGTTCCTGCTTTACATCTCTCACCAGTTTTAACCCCAGCTAAATTTTAGTCTTCCTAATTTCATCTCTGCTTGCCTTGGTGATACTTCTGTATTCCTCCTCAAGTTGCCTGTTTCTGCCTCCATCTCTTGTACATTTCCTTTTAGTGGTTGAACTCACTCAGGCTGCTCACCCAGCCCTCCTCCTGCCATGCATGCCCATATTCTTGCCTACTTAGGTCAGGGTGGATGATTCATGTCCTTTGGGGATGATGTCCTTGAAGACTGGCCACCTCTCCATGGGTCCTTTGTCTCCTACAGGATCCTGCCTACTAGTTCCCTGAACAACCCAAAATCTAGTCTCCTGAAGTTCAGGGCTGTTTTCAGCTGATTGTCTTGCTTATTTCCCTCTGGATCTTAAACTGTACCACCTCCTTGTCAGTGCTGCAACTATCACATCTCCAACTAGTTCACAAAAACACCTTCCCTAGTCCAGAACCTGCATTTAAAAATTGTCTCTGACCACCTCCGGAAATCTCCTGGATTGCTTGCAGGTGCTCGGAACCAGGGCCTGTGATCATGAGACTTCTCCTTTTCTCAGCCCCTTACCTAGATCCCCACAACCCATTCTCTGTGTATTCAAGCCACTTCTTTGCATAGACAGCAAATGACCCTTCTTGTCACCTTTGCCTGTCTTTCCTAAACAGCCTGTGGGTCCCAGCCTTATCTAGGACTGAGAGACAGCATTCTTCATTATAATTTTTAAGCACATTTTCTCTATTTTGTTACCAAAAAGTCTCAATCTGAACTATCAACATATGTTTGTCTAAAATAAATTCAGAACACATTCCTCTTTTTATCCCTGCTTATCTGTCATGCACATCATTTGGACAGTAGGATGTAAGCACAGGCACTCATGTCTTGCCTGTCAGGCATGTTGCATTGTACATAGTGCACCAAATTCACCTCTGATAAATCTTCATTGCAGTCAGCAACTACATCACTCAAGGCCTTTGTGACAAGCCTCAGTTGTAGTCAATCCACAGAATTGCTCCAGGTATTCCATCTTTGCAGAAGGTTTGTCTGTGTATGTTTCCTTGATTTATTTTCACCCTGTACAGAAAATCTCCGATACATCATTTACTGTGAAACTGGCTATTACAAGAGATGAGATTATGAAGAATAATTACTAACAGAAGCAAGTTGCTTAAAATCATTAATGCAGCTCAGAGAAAATGGTTATTAATCTTCCCTTTAGAAAAATCATCTATATTTAAGGTTCACAATTTTTTTTCCTTCCAATTTTTCTTCTTTCCTTTCCTTTCTTTATTCATTGTCAGAACCAAAGATGATACTTGAAGGTTTGTCCAGTGGTGTTGCTGCGGGCTTTAGCTGTCAAACAAATTTAAGGGATTATGTGTAGATAACAGGAGCAATACTGTTTCCAAAGGTCTAATAAATCAGAGCAGCTGTCCTCTGCCATGGACTCCAGTGTGATCCTGCATGCAGACTGCAAGACCTAGCACACCTGTACACTAAGGAAGAGGTGTTTTTAAGTCCTCTGGCTGCTCTAATGATATCAAATAGACCATTTACTACTGAATTAACATTCTGTGATTGTTCCTGATGAGTAATTACTATTAGAACAAGCCAGGGTCTTTCATGGAAAAGAGTTTTCTGCCCATCTTATAAATAGACACAACCATAGAATAACTTTCTCAACCCCTGACATAAACTACTGCTAGACTTACTGATAATGTTGAAACAAATATTTTTTTTCATCTTTGTGCAAGTAAATCTTATGGATTAGTCAAAAGCTCAATTAAACAATAAGATGTTTAACATTCTTTTCAGCATAATTTTTTGACAGGATTTTCTTGTTTTCAACTCCAATTCACCCTAAACATAAAGGAATGATCTTTAACTTTTTAAAGAAGTATTCCCGTGATTTCGGAGCCATTACAAAATATTACTTAATTGAGAAGGAATTTCATCATTATACCTTAATAGTTGAAATTATGTTAGAACTAAAAAAAATACCACAAACTTCATACTTTTCAGTCTCACTGTCCTACAGATTTGCAAAGTACTTGAATCTTCCCAGCCAATATTTAATTCTGAAAATAAACATTTATATGAATATGTGAAAGTGGAATTTAAGGTAACGATTTTTAAAATTTGGGTTCTGTTAAACCACTCAGATTCTGTAAGGTATAATATTTGCTGAGTGCATGTCATAGTACTAGAATCAAAGATAACAAATATACTAAGAAGTCAAAGTAACCTGAGAAAAAACTCCTACTCTCCTGGATAATCAGTCCTTTTCTGAAGATAATATTGTGACAGATTTCAGCAACTTCCAAAGTGTTAACTGTTGTAAAATAGAGACTTTCCTAATAATGTTTACTATCCAATATCTGAATTAAGGCTTTGACAGGATTTATACATGGATATGTCACATGAATCTGTGCATTTGTGACCCTAACCATAGCTAATACATTTGCCTATCTTCACAGGGATTTGGACTGTGGTGGGAATATTGTATACAGGAAATTGGAGAATTATAATTTCTGTTAAAAGTGGCTTGGGAATGTATTTTTAAGAGACGTTGTGAAGAAACGCGTCTAAAAAGACATCTGTTATAGCATCCCACAAGGTCTATGAATCTGTACTGTAGTAAACTGTATCAAGTTATCGCCTTTCGATAGACAATCAGTACACCTGAGAGCCAGCCTTTCCTGACAGGGCCATTTCATCTGATAGAGTATCAAATGGCTTGTTGATTATTCTGACTTCAAAGGGCCAACGGTGCTGATATCTTCAAGGTGGTCTGTAATGCCTGAGTGATGAGGCCACCTGTCAATGTGACTGCAAAATTAAAGAGAATCTGTTGGGAAATGGAGGGTAAACTTCCTCTCCCTCAGATTAGCCTGATTAGCCTTGAACAATTTAACTTCTACATATCAGTTTTGTAGCTATGGGAAAATTATTTAGCAGTGGCTACTCCTTTCTGGCAGGAGGGGAAACTGTTTACGGTGAGTAGTTCGGTAAAATGTGCTCACCTACTTCAGAACCAGTTTTCCATTCACTGAGTTACAAAATCCAGAGAATACCTCTTCAATCAATATTTGAAATTATGAAATTGTTTCTGAATGGTGAAAATAACTATTTCTCTGCAGTCTTGTTCTCTTTGCTTGATTTGATGACAATATGACAATACTCTGTGGAAGATAGCACAATGGTCAGGAACTAAGACAAAAAGGTTTTGTTTGTTGAATAATAAGCTTGTGACAAGCAAGATTTTCTGAGCTAACAGCTACATTATTTTAAATTTTCTGGCAGGAAAGGGAAAAGTATTTTGCATTGGAGGAAGATGATAAAGTAGGCTGACCTTCTTTCTTTTCATTGAAGTAGGGAAGAAGGAACCATTAAGAACCAATAAGGCATCCACTGGGGATGTGGGGATGTTGTGTTGCAATATGGGGTGTTTTTCTGCTTTCCTTTGCCTGTTTTCTTAAGTAAAGAAGGAGGCCACAAGGGGAATCTCAGTGTTAGTGGGTTAATACAACTTTTTCATGTTTAGGCTGTCCCATACCCTGCTCACTGCTGCTCCTCTCCCAAGAAGCCAGTGCCCATCCCTGCCGTGGCCAGGAGCGCACCCACTCCATGGCCGAAATGGAGGCATTTCCATCACCTGACAGGCACGTCTCTGGGCACGTGCTTGGAGTGCAGATACATGTCAGGTCACCCACTGAAGCTGCCTAAATATTGTTTTAATGACAGTCATGTTCTAGAAAAAGGGACTATCTCGTTTGGCCTTCCAGTGTTCCCTCTGCAGTCTACCATTTCATGGAGTTTAAACAGATCTGCTGTTAAGTCTTAATAATCACAGCCTTCGCAAGGGAAGCACTGTGCAGCCACTCAGTAAAATCTTTGCCCATGTAAATATTTAGCTCCCTACATAGGAGCTGATTTTAACAAGCCATCCATTAGAAATAGAGGCCTCACCTGCCAATGACATGCTTTACATCTCTGAATCACAATCCCTTGCAGGGTGTAAATAATCATAAAGGAGGTAAAACAGAGAAGAATGTTGGCACAAGAATAAATGCACAAATTGGTCTTTAATATATTTTGGCTGAAACAGCACAGGATTATTTTAAAATGTTGCCTGCTTAGTTTCTGACAGGTATTACGTGGTGTGATTGCCTCCAGCAGCAGCACAGCCCTGCCCTATGTATTCAGCCCACCCCGGGGACAGAGCGGATGCCCACGTGTTCAGGGGTGAGGTGAGGGGATCTCACTATGTGGTGATCTCACTTCTGCACTGGTGGTCAGTCTGATGTGTCAGGCTTGCTGCTCACGTATAGATAAAGAGTATCCTGGCAGCTGTCTGTTGGTGACATTTTGAGCTGAGGCCCTTCCTTAGGATGGCACAAAGACCATGTGGACTTTAATGACCCAAGCGGATCCTTCCAGGCTTGCATGGCAAGGTTGTGGGAGGACTACAGGGGTGGCTTCTGTGAGAAGCTTCTAGAATCTTTCCTTATGTCCAACAGAGCCAACACCAGTCGGCTCCAAGATGGACCTGCCACTGGCCAAGGTTGAGCTCATCAGCAAGAGTGGTAACACCTTTTTGAGAACATTTTTAAGAAAGGGAAAAGGTTGCTGCACCACAGCAATTGCAGCTAAAGAGAGGAGTGAGAATATGTGAGAGAAACACCTCTAAAAACACCAAGGTCAGTGAAGAATGAAAGGCAGGAGGTGCTCCAGGCGCCGGAGCAGAGATTCCCCTGCAGCCCGTGGTGAAGACCATGGTGAGGCAGGCTGTGCCCTGCAGCCCAGGGAGGTCCATGGTGGAGCAGATCTCCACCCGCAGCCCATGGAGAACCTCATGTTGGAGAAGTTTGGGGAGGGCTGACTCCTGTGGAAGGGACCCCACACTGGAGCAGGGGAGGAGTGTGAGAAGTCCTCCCCCTGAGGAGGAAGGAGTGGCCGAGACAAGGTGTGGGGAACTGACCACAGCCCCCATTCCCCATCCCCCTGCACTATTCAGGGGGAGGAGGTAGAGAAAATCAGGAGTGAAGTTAAGCCCAGGAAGAAGGGAAGGGTGAGGGGAAGGTGTTTTAAGATCTAGTTTTTATTTTCTCATTATGCTATTCTGATTTTGACTGTTAATAAATTAAACTAATTTCCCCAAGTCGAGTCTGTTTTGCCCATGATGGTAGTTACTGAGTGATCTCCCTGATCACATCTCAACCCACAAGCCTTTCGTTATATTTTCTCTCCCCTGTCCAGCTGAGGAGGGGAGTGATAGAGTGGCTTTGCTGGGCACCTGGCATCCAGCCTGGGTCAGCCCACCACACAGCCCCATTTTCCAGTAACTGCTGTGAGATGTGAAAAACTAAAAACCTCCAGGTTCAGAAGTGGATTTTCTATAAATCTTCATGACTGATCTGGAATTTATCAACTCTGATAAATTTCTGTTATTAACTTTTAATTTATATAGTGGCTATTTTTTTAATAAATCACATAAATAAAATTTATGTTATGTTCTTGGACCTGCACCACCTTTGAAATTTATTCTCAAAAGAATTGACATTTTAATTGATGCAATCCGGGGCATGTCCATATATTGCTCATCACCCCTTAGCAGGATCCTTTGGTTTTGCTGACAGCAAACTTTGTGTACTATTGATTTATTTACACGCTCAGTTTTAGAGTACACAAAGCAGTGGATATGAAGAGCATCAGAACAGCATTATCAATATGCACATGTGGCTTGAACAGAGAGATTTGTGCCTCTTCATTTAGCCCTAATAGGGAAATCAAGTCTAAACTGGGGCAGCCACAGCCTGCTGGTAGAACAAGTGGTTCCCTTGAGCCAGCTCTAATGAGGCTTATTTTCTTCTAGATTTTGACTGACTTGGTGTCTAAGAAGTCTGATAGACGTATTTATGAGATATCTGTCATATGTGTATGCTCTTGTGACTGATAAGCTATGCTGCAAACTGTCCCTCAGATAGGGCACTTATCAGGCCTTTCTATTGCATATAATATTTGCAGGAACTTAATTATCAAAAGGCTACTGTTCATTTGCCAGTCTTGTCTGAAATCAGGCAACAGGTGCAGAAGCTACTCTGCAAGGGAGATGGAGACAGAAATACAGATCTAAACACACATTCACACAGAGACACTGTGATTGCAGAAGACTGATTCCAATGGGAAATCAGCCTAAAATGACTAAGACTTTTCTTTTCAGCAGTAAAAAAACAAAACTAGAGAGAGAAGGATGAGGGAAAACCAACAATAATTTGGCACAGCTGCTGACATAGAAAATCAGGAGCAAAAAGAAGAGACTCCTTTCTTTTGATTTTTGATATTCACTTTCTTATGATCGTGGCGCCAATGCCCATAATAGTTGGCACATGCTAATAACTGTCACATTATGGGAGAGTGTGCCCTGCTCACCTTGAAAATTTAACCCCTCCTGCCAGTAATTCTACTACTTTGTGTCTCAACTACAAAACAGTGAGAGAATTTCAGGATCATTTAGTCACACGTGGATGGTGTGTTGCTGTCTGTGGTTCTTCTGCAAAGTTCATTAATTAGTTCAATTAATTGCCTTTCTGGAAATGGAACTGTAAACAAGGTTTTCATAATGTGGCACCTAGCCGGCAAAGGAAGAGTAAGTTCTCAAGCTGTCATATGTAAGAGACAAGTCTTCTACTGCTCTGGCACACAGATAAATACACACAAGGCAAGTGTGAAAGCGTGTGGGCAATAAGTTATGGGATACTGCTAATTCAGTAGCAGCACCAAGACAACTGATCTTCTTCTCCCAGCAGTGGACAGAGGAAGGCATAGGGTTTCTGCTTAATATTGTATAGCAGAATTCCCAGAAGAGGTGACCTCCCACATGAATTAAAGCTACTGGAAACAGCTCCCTACAGACCACCTCAGACTACACACAGCAGGCCCTGCAGCACTTTGTGTATTTGATATTGAACATACTTGATATAATTTTAGGTTTCGGGTTTGTACTCCTATCATAGGGTATCAGCATCTTTTGTCTTTTTCACTAGTCTCGGAATATTATTTTAATTTTTATTATTGAACTTCTTCCTTTCAGAAAGACATCAGAAAAATGTGAAGGGCTTACATATAATATTTTGATTCCTCTTGTCTACTGTCACTCTTTTTCAGAAATGGCTGCAAACATTTGGTGTCAAAACAGCATCTGGATTAGCGGGAATAAAAGGACAAAACAGTTTTAATCTGTGTTGAATGACCCATAGCATGGAAAGTTACATTTCCTCGGCCATGAGAAAGTTAATTGCTAGTGTGTAAACGAATGTTGGCATTATTTCCTGAAGCTCTGTTTTCTTCAAAAATGTCAACTCATGATGAAAACTGTCTTTAAATGCCACTTTTCTTGCATGGAGAAGAAATACTGTATTTTCTTGTCCTTTCCAGTTCTGTTCTTGTGGTTCCAGAAGCAGAGAGTTTTTATGTTCGCTGTGTATGTCTATTTTTCTTTCCAATTTTACTAAGCATCTTTTAAAAATAGCATTCTAAAATAGGGAGTTGATTTTGTTATTTGCATGAATAGTGTATTAAGCTCACTATTCTTTATCTGCTGCCCTTTAATTATTTTTAATTCTTCAACTTTTGGAAGGACTACATTGCTTTCTAGATATTGTTATTTTTAATTCTGATGTCCTACTTCCTTTTACTTTCCAAACAAAATAGTCATAGCATATTTAATCTTTCCTCATATTGAGGTCTCTCCAGTTCCCATGACTTTAATTATTTTTGTTATTTTTTCTTTGGATATAATCTGCATATTAGGCTTAAACTCTAAGAATTCAGCCATCGCCTCACTAACCTCTACTCAGTTTCCAGTCCTTCTGTAGATGTTTTCTCACACTTCATTAACCCAAATCTAGATGCAAAAACTTCAGAGGAAGATTCTCCAGGCAGAGCTTCTCTTTTTATCATATTAACCTTTTTTTACTGCAGCTGAGCAACATACTCCATCCTCATGTATCTACTCTTCCAACCCACTGTTCCCTTCTTTATCTCTGCATTCCACTCTTTACTCAGCAATGTACTGGCAGCGCTACTATTTTTAGCTCCTGAATACATCATTTAACATTCGTTCACATTGAAACTTATCAACTATTTCTTCAGCCATTCCCTTAATGTGTTTAAATATCACAGAGAACAATCTATACCACTTAAAGTATTAATGTTACTTAAGATTTGTTTTCATCAGCAAAGTTTGCCAGTGTATAGAAAGATCATTAGGATCAGCTGCTGACACCTCTTCCCTAACTTAATACAAAAGTAATGGGCTCAGAAATGGACTGACTAATAATTAACAAGAGGTATCTATCTGATGTAAATTAAAGAAAGAACAATTAGCTCTATCATGAAAAACAAACGCATCTGAAATTTATTATAACCACAGAAGCAAGCTGGAGGTACTTCCAGTCCTATCTAGCTTTAAAATTACATCCAACAAAGTTTCCCAGAAGGTTATTGAGACACAAGCAGAAGTAAATCTGGTTTGTTGGTTGGCCAAGAGGATTAGAGCTGTATCCAGCTGTATGTAAAGCAGGGAGTTAAGTAAATGTTTTATAGGGGAAATTTCAAGTAAAGGATAGTATGTGGGTATATACAAATATCTGTAGATACACAAAGTAACTTTTTAGTATTTCTACCCTAGAACTCTATCTTTACACATTGCTGACTGAGGAGACTCACTTGTTTGGTGCAAAACAGTTTCTTGCAGAGTGTACACACAAACACAGCTCTCTCCTGCCAGCATTACGTATGTGCATCTTTCTTTTGGAACCTTAGAAATAGATGCAGAAAGTCACATAGGTGATGCAATGCTGAATGCATTGTGCTTGCTCCAGGGCATCTGCTTCCAGATGTGTTCCAGCTCTCTGTAGTAGGTGCTTGATTTTCAATGAGACACAGACATCTCAGGACAAGAATGAAGATTATCATCCTTCTGAGTGGGCACCAAATTAGAGAAAGTACTGAGAAGCATTTTGAATCTCACCTTCTTCCTACATAATTTGCCCTCAACTTGGGATCTCAGTACAAAATCTTTTCCCAAAGATGACACCTCACTTATTTTTAAAATCAAACAGAAAATATAATAGTTATTTTGGAAAATGAGCAGATGGAAGAAGAGAGATGGACACAGCTCACACTTAATATTGTAGCTACTAAAACCATCATGCATGGTTTGAGTGGTCCAGATGCCCATATTCACCCTCTTCAGCTCTCTCTCTCTCACCTCTCTGAAGAGTCCCTTGGACCTAGGGGCGATTCTGGAGCTCATCTATCCCGTTTCTTCCTTTCACTGCATAGGAAATACCTTTCTGATGGGGCCAGAGCAAACTTGTAAAAGAAATCATGTGCAATCACCTAAGAGGAGTGGGAATCATCTGAATGTCAGACCTTTTGTAAGGTCGATTTTTTTCCAATGGAGATTTAACTTAAAATGCAGAAATAATCCCCAAATAGTTGAAGGAGAAGGTGGACCCAGAACCAGGGCTTCTGTACCGTGCACACTGTGAGTGACATAACGACTAAGCTGTGAGGTCATAGAGATCCCTTTGCCTCTAGACAGTTTTAACGGAAGAGGAACAGTTTCCTACAATACGTGCAGTGTTCTTGTGTCTAGGGTTTCTTCTGTGGAAGCCTGAGTTCTTCTGTCATTGAAAATAACAGGATTTGTGTGACTGCTCTGGCCTTTCAGTATTTAAGCAAAAAAAAAAGGCAATTGCTTCCTTCTCAGCTAACCTCTGCTAAAAAACCCAAAGCAGTAACTGCTGCGATACTTCATGCAGAATTTTCATTCATTAAATATGACTAGAAAACTCTTAGTGGCTTGACTTCTTGGAGGGAGTTAAGCAGATAAGTTCCCTGTTTATAAATATCTACTAAGCGTCAGTAAATGACTGGAGTGGTGATAACTGAGAAGGTTTTGAGCATCAGCGTGAGAACATGGAAAAGTTGAGGTGCCTGCAGAGCTGTAGGGTCAATAGTGAGATGTCTTTATGGTAGAGCCATTGTCAAGACTAGAATTTTGATCTCATGTGACTACATGTTGCTTAAATCCTTCTTTAGGTACATATATACTTTTATGAATCAGCCTTTAGTAAAAACAAAAGTGGTTGTGACTGAAACATGTCTGACTTTGCAAGTGAAATATTTTGCTTCCTTTGGCAAATGCTATTAAATTATTTGCCACACAATCACTCACCTGTAGTTCAAGATAGGGTGGAACAGTCTTTTATTCCCTAAGACCCTCGTGACTTCTAACGGAGTCACTTTTTTCCTTCACCCTTCCATCCAGATTTATCTTCACCACAATTTACAAGATCAGCCAATGCATTACTTCTGCATTAACAACTTTACATTAATAAATACAAATCTATTTGCCAAAAACTGAGTAAAATTGCCAAATGTTCCCATGCAATTCACATAGAGCTGAATTCAGTGCTGACTATTGCAAATTGATTAGTAGACTCTTAATGGCTATTTAGTTATGAACAAAGCACATACTGATTTAAATAGCAGCTTGAATTTTGAAGGCTGCATGCATGAAAACAAATACAGTATGCCATGATGCAGAAATGCAGGGCAATTAATAACGTGACCTGAGAGACTAAAATCTACCTTGAAATAGCCAAACACATAAGCCCTACTAAATCAAGGCCTTTATTTTCCTGCCTTTGTCTTTCCAATGTTTAGTTTCACAGTAAATGAAAGGGGCTATTTGAAGTGAGGGAGAGGAGAAGACAGGTCTGTGACCTCTAGATAGACTGTGGAGATCAAAGGCAGTCTCCATATGTGTTAGATATTATCTTTTTGAGGCAAGTGGGCATGATGTTTTGTGATGCAGCAGTGTGGAAACACACAAATAACCCGGTTAGTGACCGCTGAGAGAAGAATGATTGACATTGTGCTGGAGAAGCAGTAGTAAAACCATGAAAGAGAGATTTAGTTTTAGTTTAAAGAAGAGTCCTTCAAAGCCCTGTAGTGCTCAAATACTGGTTTGATAGAAATTTTCTGAGTTTACATAAATACTGTAACTTACAGGTAAAAAAGAACAGGTTGCTACAGCTGACAACAATTGAAAGTCAATGTCCTCTATAAATCTGTTAGTTTAAGGTATCTATGAAACTACTGTTTCAACACATGCATCGTTTTGTCCGCTCATTTTTTTTCTTTTAAATACATGATGTAAATTGTCTTGATTCCTTGAGTGCAGTTTACTCGCTGCATTACAAAAGGAACATTTTTAGTAGAAAATTACAGAACGACTGGGAAAAAATGTGATATTGTGGAAAGAACAGCGGATCAACACAGCAAAGCCCCTGCTCCATTGCTGTCAACACAGCAAAGCATTTTAGCAGGGACATCATGTTAGGCACATGTGTCCCATTGCAGGGAGAGGTGAGTATGGGAAGGGCTTTACCTGGAGGAGGCTCTATCTCAAGCAAATGACCAACACATTTAACCTGTCTCTATTGAGTTTTTCTCTCTGTGTAGGGATGCATAGCAGTATTATCCCCTCAGAAAGACCATGAAAATTCCTTTGTGTAAAGTTCCAAGTCTGAACTGAAAGGAGTGAAGTAAAAGTGAAAAGGATTACTGCTCAGGATATTCTATTAGACTGAAAACATCAACAGTTGCCCAGAAAGCCATGCAGCAAAAAAATCCCTCTTTGTTTTTGTTCTGATTGCCAAGTATGTTGATAGGAGAATGTTGTCAAATAGCTGAATATCATCAAAATCAGCTTAAGAAGCCTTAATGCCTTTCTGTCTGCATAATGTCAGTCACCAGTCTGCTCTTTTGAAGTTCCCAGTTCAAGAGCAAACATAACCAAAGGTGAATATGGTTACAGCCCCAAAGTTGAACTTGACCTTTAAGTAACTCTTTCACTTTTCCCACTTTCTTTTTCAATTTATCATTCACTTGGCAGAGCTGGAAAATGTATTTGTTCCTTTTATTATTGCACCTTTTTTCTTTTAATATGATTTTTGTTGGTGCTATTCTTAACTTGCAGTTTTATCTTCATATTATTTTTCTTAAAAATATATATATTTTTAACCCAGAACACTAGACATATTTAGTTGATTATCCAGTCTATTAAATTCTTGGGTATACTCAGGCTGCCCAAGCACCTGCAAATTCCTTTGTTGTAATCACAGAGAATTCTGAGGTCTTTTTTACAATGTATTACAATAGCTGGAACATATATTTCTCTTCAGTATTTCTGAAAATTAACATCGAGGTCCTCTTAATAACTTTCAGTGAGATGGAAAATACAGAACATGAAACCATGACTTATGTGGAATGCAACACACATTCTTTAGTAAACCCAAATATAACTGAGAACAGTTCATAATCTTTTTACACGGAGGCATGTCCAGTGCTTTGTTACTTTTGTTGACCTGAGCTTTAAGAGATTGTTGCATCCCTATTTTGAGGTGCCTAGCCAAAATTTATGTATAGGACATGCTTACAGATTATGCTTGGTTAAACATCAACTCTGTACCTGTTATACACTTTGGATGAGGTCAAGACCATCTGCAAGCAAAAATCACATGCCTGTACAGACCTGCCTAACCCATGGAGAGGATGTGTGTTTCCTCCTTAAAGACTGCATGGATGAAAAATAAAGGAGTGAGCCAAGTGGAAACTCAGCCTGTGGTCAGAGGCTCACTTGTAAAAGAGCAGTAGCATTTTGAGAGGTTATTGCCTCTCATCAGTTCATTATAATCCTTCACCTGAGGTGAATTACATGTCCCTGTGACAGCTGTTCATCTATGTCAGCACAAAGTAGAAAAGATTAGATTAATTCATTGCTGAAAGAGATCTGAGCTGTTATTTGCACTGAAACAGTGCTGGGTTGTACTTTGTCTTTGCTGGAACAGTGTTAATTAAC
This sequence comes from Tyto alba, assembly GCF_018691265.1. Classification (NCBI taxonomy): domain Eukaryota; kingdom Metazoa; phylum Chordata; class Aves; order Strigiformes; family Tytonidae; genus Tyto; species Tyto alba. Next base: position 35,601,507 of record NW_024881330.1, read on the forward strand.
AAATAAAGGATGCAAAAGTCTTGATCTGACACATCTTTAGTACTGAAATCTTGACTCCCCAAAATCCTGGTTCCATCTGAGGTGACAGTAGCTATTGTGAGAAATGACAGAGCTCAAATTATTCCTTGAGGGACCAGGAGTGTCCCCTGAGAGAGTTTCAGATACAAATGGGCACTGGCAAGTCAGACCTTGGTACCAGTCCAAAGTTTAAAAAACAGTGAAGACCACAGTTGCATTCTCTGTCTTGAAAATACTGGACAAAATGACTGGGAGGGAGAATGGCCCTGTACTCCAGCACCAAGCATTGTGACTAATGCATGGGAAATCATCATTCTGCCAGATGTTCGCTAGAGGTACGGATATTTCTTGCTTCCATTGTTCAACAGCGTTGTCTCCAGTTCCTTAATGAGATGCATCAATGAATTCTCAAGGGAGGGATCTCAACCAGCTCTTAGCAACCACAGGAATAATTGTCACAATATAAAGATGTTAGAACTGAAAATCTGGAGTAAACTATGTTCCCCTTAGTAAGAAAAAAACTTATATATATATATACTTATATATATAATATACCCACTTCAGTGTTAAGGTTCATTCTGTGTAATATCTTTCTAAAGCCTGGGTAGAACACAGGATTTTTTTAATTAGATGCCATAAAAGTACTATTTTACCTCCCGTGAAAATATTTACAGTATATCCATTCAAGCACTTCACAAGCAGCAATAAATAGCTCATGGAACAGCAATATGTAAACAAACACATCAGTTGGTCTTTAGACTCATGAAGAAATAGACTCCTCAGAGTTAGTTATACAGGAAAGACTGCGATAAATTAAAAGCAGTCCCTAGGTGCTGCAAAGTTTTTTTTTCAGCAGAAGCAACTGCTAATTTTCTAATCAGGAGATGATGCTTCAAATTTATTAGTAGAGTCATTCTTGCACTTAACAATAAAATTGGTATACAGCCTACTAGCAAAGCAGTCAATAACTAATTTGCAGAGAACTGTCTCTTGGCATATGCAGAAATAATCCATCTTTTTCCATCATGTTACAATTTTACAGAATGCTAAACAGCTCCAAAGTTTCATTAAGACACCTTCATTTAAATACCTTCAGGTATCCTGTTTGTTGCCTCATACTCAGAACAAACTCTGTTCTGTTGATATAAATCCTGAATAACTGCACTGAAATCAGTGGATTATTTCAGATTTATGATAAGGTAAATGTGAATATCTTTAATATAAAGTCTCTGATAACTCTAGGCAAGATGTCTTTGACAGTTGGCCTTATTAGCAAAAGATGTTTGGGTTGAGGCAAACAGAGGAATAGCTACTGAACTTCCCACCTTAATAAGGCACCAGCTAAATGTACCAAAAACTTTGGCAGAAATGAGAAACAGGGAAAATCCCAAGAAATGCAAGCAAGCAGTTTAAGAACAAGATAGATGTAGGCCGAGAGGAGGTTTTATGTTCTACAATTTGACACAAATCTTTAACTAAAACGTGAAGAAAAATATTTAAGAAATTAAAGAAACAGTGAGAATGTGTCTCAAATTTCCACATTGCCACTTGAAAGACTGCTTAATAATTCAGTGTGATCAACCTTCTGATGATATTGTTCACATTTGGGTCCTTCCTTCAGCACTTTTGTACTTGTAGTTATTTTAGGGAGTTCAGGCAGGGCAATTCTGATAGAAGCCGTGTCACAACCCGTCTCTAAGCCAAATTGCTATGCAGAGTTGTGGCCTTAGCCATCTACTGCCACAGGGAAAATCTGCTGGCCCAGGTTTGGTGGCCCTCTAACCCCTGCGGACAGAAGGGGCTGTGAAGCTGGTTTCACTCAGCGCAGATGGTAGCCAGCATGTTTGCAGTGAGCGTGCAAGCTAAGGACCTTGGAGTCAACATCCCCCCTATTCCTATCCTACAGTTCATAGCACCACTAGTAAGGGTGATTCACCCTTGTTCAGAAGCCCATTAGAGATTAAAATAGACAAAAAATTGTAATTCCTGCTATATAAACAAAGCAAAGTAAACAAAGTCCTTAGAAAATGACAACACATTCCAGCAAATAATCCTTATGGCTGTAATACACTTCCCTTCCTTCACCCTACTTTGCTTCCTTCATATCTCTATTCTTTAATCCTCTGGTTACCCTGGAAAACCTGTTTTTTTCCCTATGGTGGTGAGGTGCATTAATATTTGTGGGGGTTTTTTTATGTTTTGTTTTGTTTTTTTTTTTTTTTTTCTTTATTATTTGTTTGGGTTTTTTAATAAATGTGTCTTCTTTGAGAGGAATTTAATCTATCCAGAGAAATTGTTCTTTATCACAGCAGGTTTGATAGTCCTTTCTCTGCATCTAAGGTATCCCAGTAGTTGATAAACAAGGCAAACATACCCACTACATCAGCATATGAAGAGTTAGTAATCCGTTCTAGCTACAGTAAACTCTTACTTGCAAATAGCTTCTCCCTCTGAGTCTTCTTTCACAGATGCTCTCCTATGAAAACACTTCAGTCTGGCAAACCTGCATTCTTCGACAAGCCCTTAATTAACAGAGAGTTAGGCATGTCCTTTCCCAAAGCCTGGAATGCAGTATTATTGGCCTGCCGCACAAAATCGCCACATAACTTAATGAGCCATTGGCACTTTAATTTTATAACACACTTCCCCAATTAAGCTCTCTAGATCCCAGACTTAAACAGCTGTCCACAGCTGTTGGAAAGTGATTTATCACTGTCAGCCTTCACAGCCAAAACATTCAAAGGTGCAAGTTTTCAATATCACTCAGCAGATAAACATTTGTCTGTTTTCATCCGTTTTACTGTTGTTTCAATAAACCTAAAATATAAGTGCATCTATTTATATGGCTTTCTGTACCTATTCTACAATATGCAGTTTCATGTTAATTCTGCATTCTTTTCAAGTGTGCCCAATGGACTGGTCTGGGTATATAAAAAGATGTATACCTTATGGAGTATTTTGTTCCTCTGAAAAGCATAAATGTGAACTGAAAACCTCCAACCTTTCTGTGTGTTGGTCATACTAAAGAATGCACTCTTAAACATGTGTTAAGAGAAAACATTTAGACTCCAAGTGTATGCAAATGAAGTTATGCTTTAGAGCCTACTCAGTTGACCTTTCCTTTTTAAGGGAATCTTCCAGCTGTGTGATACTGTCTTATAAAATGGGCTGCAGAGCCTGGTGAAGAACAAACCCTAACAATCCTGGATCTAACAATCACAACAGGCAGGATTCACAGGTGAAACATTCAAAGGGGCAGGTTTTAAGTGATTAGACAAATATTAAACTCATTCATTTCAATGCTGTTTCAATGAATAGAAACATTATGAGCATTAACCTCACATTTTTTCCATACCTATCTTACCTTTTCAACTTTAAACACAGTATATTTTATTTTATATTATTGCATTCTACACTTTGGTATAATTGGTGATATTGATTTGGTATGTTGCACCATATTTGAGGTTGAATTAGGAGTAACTTTGGATGGAGTAGGAGATAAGTAAAAGAGGCTGTTTCATCTACCTGTTGGAGATTAACAAAAACACAAAGAACCCGGTGTTGATTTTAGCAGGAAACTTTATTGGAGACAGTACTGATTTATCCTTAACTTGACTGACTTCTTACAATGCAGGTACCAATACATTGATACTATGGTGAGGGATCACACTATCTTACTCTAGTCTTCTTACATTAATTTATTTAAATGTATCCTCTCATGCCTTTAAATTCAGAAACAACAGAACATATATACCTGTAGAAGCAGGCAATCCTCACACTCAGCACTGACAGTACAGTTGAAAATGTTAGTCAAAAATGCTTGGGCAGTGCATAGGACTAGAAGTAATGGCAGACTTTTTCCAGTTTTGAACATGGCATGAAAATAAAAAGCATAGAGTACAGACAACTGGATGGATATGAGGATCTTCAGAGAGAAATGAGGCTTCTTACTTGCACATTGCTGTCATCTGTCAGTCAATCCATGACCCGTGTGGACTTAGTGAATGGTCTTGCCTCAGTTACTAGCTAACTATTTACCAGTGCCATATTACAGAAGATGCTCATAAATGAAAGGTTTTATTCCAACTCATTAGTAGTAGAGAATTTCTAGAATAATAACTGAAGAGATTACTTATAGACTTACAGTCATTATTGTAAGGGACACAGTCAACAAATCAGTGTTTAAAGTATAGGACAAGAAGCAGTAGAGTTTTTCCAAATGAAAAACACATTCAATTCAGTCAGAGTTGCTGAGGTCAAAAAGAGAGCTTTGACACAGTGATACCCACTAGCAAAATAGCACAAACAGAAGAAAATCTAGTTCACCAATAACATTTTCTTTCTGAAAAAAAAAAAAAAACACACAGGACAACCCAAGCAGAATGGAAACCTTCAGGTCTCGCGAGCCTGAACTGTCACAAAGGTGTTGCTTGACTTTAGGGGGGAGACAGCCTTGGAAGGTAGAAAGCGATTGTCTTTTTCCCCATCCACTTTTCAACAGAGAAACCTGGAGAAAGGTTTTCAATCATTTCTCTCTGATATGTCTTTGTCATTATGAGGACACTCTACATTCTATATGATCCCAACTAAATTCATTGCTACAAGAGGTTTCAATATTGGATTGTGAACTTTGTGAGTTCAAGGATGTATCATACAATCCATCTATGATCACAAAGGATTAAAGAGTTTATGTAAAGCAGCTCTCAGTGTTACTCTTTAACTTGAGGGCTGCTCAACATGAACTTCTCCCTTCATTTGCATTTGCTTATAACCCCTTCTCTGCTAATTTATAGGTACATGCCAGGGCTATGGGAATAATGCACTAGTTAAATCCAAATGCAGAACTTTAGAGTGTAGCTTTCAAACAACTCTGGCTGCTAGAAACGCAACAGGCTTGTTTTATGCTCTCCAGAGTGCCTTCCTGATGAAGACACTAGGGCACATTGAGAAAAATGACCAGTCATAAGTTTTAAAAGAAGCAATCTCAAAGGTAATTTTTTGTTTTCAATTACCTTAGGACATAGTTAGTATCAAAAATATTAATTGTTTAATAAGTAGACGGAACAAATGTACATAACAGAAGTCTGACAACAGTTACTAAGCCCAGTGATGCAGATTCAACTTTCAGCTCAGGAAGTCCCCAAGCAGTAATTTGCCAGAAGCCATAGGAGAAGGAGCAATATCATGTGAAGTAACGCTCTATACCTGTGCCATTCCTAAGCATTCAGCTCTGGATGTTTTCCAGAAAGCTAGAGGACCTAGCAGCCACAGCCACTAACAAATTTAACATGTCTTCGGTGTGACCCGATACAGACATTAAGTTCCCATGGACTGTCCAGGAAAACACAGACACATGACTTTAAATGTATCTTTATGCACGTATCTTTAAGGTTTTGAGTGGGCTTGTTTCCCGGTATCTCAAGGACTGCTTCACACAACAAGATAATTGCCAGTGCAGTTATAACTCAGAACTATATAACTTTCTACATAAGTGTGACATGCATCTGCAGGGAGAGAAAAATTCCTTCCAAAGCTACAAAATAAGGTCCTGTACTCACCTCCTTACCTGCAATGCAAGTTCCTTCACCTTTGTCACTGTTAACATCAAGCAGACACGATCTTGTTAATATTGAAATAAAAAAAAAAAAAAAAAAAACCATACCAAAAAAGAAAACCTACTGTGCCTTACTTCTGGAATGGCCTGAATGAATTTTGTTGCAATTGTGACGGTGTTCCAAGTAGAGAAAAAACCCTGATTTGAGCAAGGTTTGTTGTTCTGCCTCCAAGAAAGTTACTAACTGAGGCAGGTCTGGATGCAGCAACTGGAGTGAGGAAGCCTTATTCCTAAAGGGAGGGAGATTTGTTCTGGAAGAAGGTTTCAATAGGTAGCACAGACAACAATTAATGGCTTAGGGATCATGATCTTGTGTGCTTGTGAATATCTTAGTGGTAGGAACGAATGCAGTGCAGTGTTCTACTGAAATGAGTATTGCTTTAAATATACATCAGGCTAACCTAAAAGCTGTCAGAGTGAGGGTCAGACTAATGAATTTGATGCCTTTTCAGTATGCCTCACTGCAAAGTTACGATGAAAAGTATGGATCTTGGTAGACAAAACTAAAATAAATCTGCTATGTTTTTTCAGTTTTGAAAACAGTCTTTCCAAGAAAATTTTGCTCTGCTGTAGAATTAAAAGACATCGTAACAACGTTTTATCATTCATAGTTGCTTGCATGTAAAGTTTAACATAGTCCACTGAGAGTATCAGAACAATATCAAAATTAAATTTTCAATTCTATTCTGTGTTTTATGCAATGTTATCCTTTTTCTTCTTTAGTCATCTGGCACCTCTGAATGACATTTTCCCACTGAACTATTTTTAACTGAAGCAAAATCAATATTAGTTTGAAAGACTGGGAAAGGGAAAAAAGACTTCAGCATTTTCAGTTAGCAGATGTTGGAAAGATAGGGGGAAAGTTTCTTGCTAACAAAGTGTTTCTCAAGGATAAACAATGATTTAATAACAATTTGATCTAAAGCATATTCTGCTGAGGAATTTACAGTATCTTTACCACACCTATTTAAGTTACATGAGGCTGAGATGAGACACTGCGGCCAAGAAATATTTGTGATTGCCCTGAACAGGAGGAAGTTCACTGTAGTCCTACATTCAGTTTTCTACAGCTTTAGCCTGGTCCTGCATGGAAAGAAAGACTCAAAGCTCTCTTACATCCTCTTAAATCTGACACATCATCTTCATCTTGTGTGGCTACCACAGATTTAATTTCTTGCAATTTTTTTTCACTGGGAAGGAGGACGTGATAACAGAATCCAATTATTTCTGTTCACTTCCAAAGAGTATGCAAAATCTCTTATCCCTGCAGGCAAGAGCCAAAGAGCAAAGCAAAGGTTTTTTGCAGAAAACTCTGAACCTCTTTGAGCCAGCACCTAGCTGAAAAAATCCCTCTTCAAACTTTTCCTCAGTCAGTCACTTACAGGTCTTGTTCCCATTCTCTCTCCTGGCCTTGTAAGTTTATTTTCTCTTTGTCACACACAAAATGCCACCAAACTAATATACAGTCATGGTCCCTATACCCTCCTTGCTTTTTGACTCAGAATTCAGTGAAACATTGTTGGTTTGGACCCCTGGCTGGACTTTCACACGGCCTGTGCCTTTAGTGTTTGGTTTTCATTAAGACATATTGACTGTTCCTTGAATGACAGGTGTGCCGTTCACCTGTTTGAAGAGAGAGAACTTCCTTCAGCCTCTGCTCTTCATCCTCACGTGACAGAAAAGCACCATTATGCCTACCTTCCTGATAGGAAGACAGAAAAAAAGGTAACAGAGGCCATTATTTTCCACACATCCCCCTGAAAGTTCATTTTGCACCTGTAACCAGGTCTCCTGGGCTGGTGCCCCAACCCTTGCACCGTTCACTTGGTACCCCACAACCTCTGCAGCCCCTCTTTCACACGAGACCTGCATCCTCCCCAGCCCCCAGACCACGCCAAGCCTCATGGTGAGCCACAGGGCAGCGTGGGGGCTGCCCCACTCCTCCCAGGGCTGCCTGATGCCTCTCCTCAGCCTGACGCCTCGGTGCAGTGTTGCACTGTCACAGTGCACCATTTAACCCTGCCTGCCTGCAAGCTGTTTTAAGCCTATGCATTACAAACCCTTAAATGAACAGGCACTTTAATGAGTTGCTTTTGTATGATTAATTCATCAATATAAAACTGTGTTTTAATCATGATATTGCAATTTTTAGCACATTCGTAAAGAAGTATGGAAAGGGGTGCTGCAGTAGTCAGTCACTGCTAGGTAATATTCATCTGAATTAGAAATTATACTGACTCTAGACTAAAGCAGCTCAAAATGTCCTACAGCCTGATGTAAAGGGAGAAAATTTAAAAGACGTTTTGACTGCATATGAATTGCCCAAAACTTAGGAATGGCATATCAAATCCGTTACATATTTATAAAAGGCTTCTACATTGGCCATCAAATTAATTAATATTTAACTATGCTCAATCAAATTCAATATTTTAAGCATGTAAAATACTGCAACATGTGAGACTTATCCTTTCTTGATAAGGTGGTGTGTAGAAGCATGTAAGAATCTTCATGCGAGTACAACAGGGCTGTATTCCTCTGCATAAATACTCACTTGCATGAACATTTGTGGTATTTGAGCTTTTTCTTGTAGATTTTGGCTCTTTGTGAAAATCCATAAACTGGGATTCTAATAATGCAAACACTTGCATATCTGAGTTAACGCTGTGCGTATGAATAATCTAATTGAACTCACATGCACAAAATTATTTACATATGTTTGTAGGATCATGGCCAAAAGAATATTGATTACTATGACATATATTTACTCCTTTCACTTCATTTAAGATGAGCCTGAGCCACAAAGTGCTGGCCTAATGCTTCATCATCTCAAAGTGTGGGGGTGTTCTGAATAAGATCTTGGTCTCAGCCCATTTCTCGCACAATTAACATTTTATATATTTCATTTGATTGTCTGTTCTGATTTCATTCATCAGAACAAAATGTATGGCTCCAATCACTGAACAATACCTGGATTATTCATCTCATCTCCCTATGGTTAAAGAAAACATGAATGTACATACCCCAGTATAATAAGAAGCTCAATTTAGTAACTTACTACCTTAATGTAATGACCCTTTTCCTCTGAGAACTGGCTTTGACTCCAACCCAAACTAAGGCAGAGGAAACTCATTTTGACTGTAATGGCTACAAGTATAATGAGATTAGGCTGACAGAATCCTGCTCAATCCTTGTAGCCCAAAGGTATTCAATTCAAAACCTCCTTCTTCGCTTGGAGGGGGAAGGTGCTAATATTGGACCCGCTGGTCACTTACCAGCCTGCTCAAAACACTTTTATTTTATGCCATCATACTGACTTCTGTAATGAAAAACACTGTACAAAGCATGGTATCTAATGCAAAATCTCCAGATAAAGTTGTCTCTTTACCCAAGAAACTCTGCTAAGCCCTCTAAGAATCTGCAGAGACCATGCTGTTGTATGGTATATGAAATTAGGGCCATAATGTTTCATTTCCTGGCATTCATGTATGCTTAATTAACTTATGAATTTGGTAGCTTCTACCTAGCCCAGCTAAGGTGAATATAAGAGCAAGATGAAGAGATTTTCATTTTAAGACAGAGTACCTGCCTTTCAAAGGAACCAACAGAAGTAGCATGTAAAATTTTAAGCTTCTGCAAACTATTTTAAGGAACAGAGTTGCAGAGATGCTTGTATGTAACACAGCAGCCAGGTGTTGTGCTGACACACAGGGTAAAACTCTTTTTCACTGCCCCTGTGTAATCTGTTGTCCCACTCTATTGAACAGTGCATTTTGAGACAAGAAGGGTCCATTTTTGTAATTTAATTCTACTTCTTTCACCTAATTATTTTCACACCAAAACCATTCTTCTAGTTTCAGTTGCAGCCTCACTTTGTGAAAGATATCTTATCCCTCAGCTAAAATGCCAGCATTGATGAATCAGCCATGCTTTGCAAGAGGTTGTTTCAATTCCTGCACTTTGAAAAATATGCCCTGTCTTTCTGACCCAACTCTAAGAAATCATTGTGCCTTTTCTGTGAGATTAAATAGCTATCTCTAGGAGAAATCTTTTTCACATCAATATTTGTAAATTGTTGTCAAGTGCTATCTGTGAAGACCTGTGAACCAGTGTAGCAGGCAGTACACCATCACTTTTTCTTAGGACTAAGGCAGACTGTCACAGAGTATCACTGGAAAGGACTTTTCAACTTCAGGACGTTATTTTAACAGATTGCCATCACACTCCTTTTAGTATTTGTCTAGCACTTTTTTTTCAATGGTTTTACCTTATTTAAAGTATGATCATCAAAAAAGCATGTACGTTTTCTGCATTAAAACATCTTTGTTATTTCAGTGGAAAGCAGAGCACTGCTATGATCTTAAAGCAATAACTACATATTTTCAGAAGGAAAAAATTACAACAAATCAAAGGACTACAAGCTTCCATAATTTCTTTCAGGAAGAAGCATGCACAACGTTTGCCTAATCAATTAGTCCCTGTGTGAAACAAATAGGAGTATTGTTCCACATAGAAATTCTCCAAGCACTGAATCCATCAGACTTAGACCTTATTATTCACAGGTTCAGATTTAACATGTCATGAAACTCCTCATACTTCCTAACATTCTTGTTTCTGAGCTCCTGTGATCAGTGCTGCTTATTAACATGGCCTGTGGTGCACCACAGACACCATTACAAACCTGCTGTTAAATCAATCACTGGGTGGCACCCAAGAGCCAGCTAAGAGATGTATTGAATTGCAGACGCTCTCTAATACACATATTTTAACAATTTCCTCCGTCTTCAGTGAAATTATGCTAATATTTTAGTTGAGTTTCCTTAAGTCTGGAACTCAAATTAAGTCTGTCTGTTTCGTTTTTATGATAGTGCTTGAAATCACTTGCAGACAAGGGGTTGTTGGACCATGAGATTTATAGTGGCAATGCCACAAAGGTGAAACACATCCTGAGGAAGAGGAAAGCAATCTGTATATCCAGTGTTTTCACTGCAGTAAAGTTTATAGCAGTATTAAGGGAATAGTTACAAATCAGTTTGATGGTGTTGATTTCATTGAGAATAAGTATATTTACACTTGCAAGCTTTCTCTTAATAATTTTCAGTATGTTTTACACAATGGGGTTAGTGAAGGTTGAATCTGAGCATATTTCAGGAGTGACAAAATCTGTTTTTCTTTTTCCCACCCATCCTTCTATTTTATTTCACAAAAATGGTTTTATAACAGCTCCTAAGGGGCTGAGTCAAGGTTCAGCTATTTTACTGAGGCTCGCTGATGTTTCTGAAGATGCTGCAGAATCTTTTATGTTCAGATGCTTTTGGTTATGATGTAGACATGTGTGGGAAGTAAAATACTCACAGTGTATGAGTACCAAAAGCCATCCACTTCCTCTACTGGCTCCATATCACCAATTAATTACCTGGAAGGGTGGGGTTAGAGTATATGATTTCCAAATATAAAGCCTTATAAAGCATACAGGTTATAATAATTTTTCTTCCCTGGTGGCAATTGAACTGTTCACACCTCATTGTGCTTCTGTAGCATGTGAACTTGTCACTTGCATAATATCTCAAAATTCAGCCGCTTTGGGGTTCAGAGTGAACCCTTAAAACATATATATGTAACAGATACACAAGTGTACTTGGGGACAATTACACTAGGTAAGGGCAATAAACTGGCTGTCTTCTTCAGATAATATTCCAGTTGAGAGATCACATTTCTTGAAGGACACTTGGGTCTGAAAACCCTTTCCAGAGTGAAAGAAAGGGCTAGCAGCAGGAAAACCAGAACCAGAGAGAAAAATGAGAGAAGATAGACTCTCGGGGAGGTTTTAAGGACTATTTCCAGCAATGGCAAGAGAAGGGTACATAAAGGTGAATTATGAAACAGCAGTTGCATCCAACACGAAGGGGCAGCTGGAGAGCACTCATCACAGGGGTCAGGATGCTGGTCAGCAGGCAGAGAAAAAACACTGGGGAAGGTCTATCTATCAGATACCTGTTTCAAAGGTGTATTATCCAAAAATGCAACAGAGGGTGGGAGCATGTATGCTCTGAACCGTGATGAACATAAGTCCATCCTCTCTCTCTTCCTTCTCTCTTCAAATCTATCCAGAACTGTTCTGCATTCAAGCATTTTACACTGTCAGCCCTTCAAAAAGTTGGCCAAATGTTGTTGTTGTGTTGTCCTAGCACATCATGTTCAAAGTCTTCCCTCACCGCAGCCCTGAACAGCACAGACATTACACTCAGAGTTTCCCACTAACCCGCCTACCCTAAACGGCTTTTCTCTTCGTCTTCTGCTTCCTTCACATACACCCAATTTTTGTGTCTTTGCTTTTCTAACTAAAACAGGCTTCCAATTAATGTTTGCCTTTAGGATAGTGTACCCTCCACAGTGTGGAGCAAGGCAAGGTCACGGACCTCACTTCCTTCCTTAAACTAAGTAAGTGCAATTGCATGGGCCACACAAAGAGGACTGTCCTTTTTCCTCCCCGCCTTTGTTCATCCATGCAAAAGACTCCTACAATTCAGCCCTGAAGTACTAAGGCAAACTGTAGCTATACAGCTGAAATTACGACAGACTCATCTTTGGCACTCATGAGAGCTCTGCTTTAAGATGTAGCCACCATGTGCCTAACTTCTGTCCCCAAATAAGGTATAATAAAAAGTTAACATGTCTGCTTGTACATGCTCACTCTTTGGAGTACATGAAATAGAGCATCAATAGCTTGAGAAATTAGATTTCTCTAGAGATAAAAAGGTTAAGTCTTTTTATATAACAAATTAAGCTCCTATATAATTCTTAAGCTTTTTTATTTCAAGGGGTAGGAAAATGGTCTAGTTTTGTCAATTAAAATGCTTTAAGCTAAATCCTTGCAGTGATTTTCTTTATAATGAAAAAAATATTTTACTTTTATAGAGAGCAATGAATGGTTATGATAGTTACTTTTTTTTTTCTCATTTTAAAGAACAATAGGTCTATTCAAGAAATGTGGTTTTGTTCTTTTTATTGAGTACTTTAAATTTTTTAGTTTCCAGTTTCCTTTGTATAATGTTTGCTCATTCATTGGAGTAGGAAATTAATATAAATCACTTATTCCAATGACACAATTTGGAGTATTTTTTTCCTTAGATAATCTTTTAAGAGCAGAGCAATCATAATATAATATCTTTATATTGAAGAGATTTCTTCCTGTCCCAGGTCTTACAAAAATATAATTCATAATAGTGTGAAATATAATGTCAGCCTCTACAATTTCCATGCCTCTGTGCAATGCTGAGGCTGTTTTTTTATTGGCAAAACTGGGCTAAAACAAAACAAAACAAAAAAAAAAGGTGATAGTAAAATTCTAGATAACATGTTTAAACTGCAGGGACATGATTGTCAAGGTGCATGCCTGTCTGATGAAAAGTAACCTTGCTGTTATGCCTGTGGAACTGTGCATCACTGGGTTAGGATTTATTTCTGATTTATACCCTCGTAAGTGAGACCAGAGCCTGTGCAAGTTAGTGACTTCAGAAATGAATGAGAATAGGGGTAGCAGAGCCTGACTGTACCCCACCATTTCTTCATCCTGCATGCGTTGTGTGACAAGGTTGTGCTAGTGTGCGGGTCACCTCTTCCCTCCCATTCAAATCATGAATGCATCTAGATCTGCATTTTGTTCCCAACTAAACACCAGCTAACGGATCTCCTTCTTTCACTGAAGTTGTTCTCAGTAGTCCACACAGCTGTACAAAAAGTCGTCTTGCAGTTTTTTCATACTGACATATTGCAAACAGTGCCTTTATAGATTAATGATATTTCAGTGTAGAACTATAATTTGAGATTAATCTGATGAACTACACAGTCTTGGAGGACAATTAGCATTAGATGTTCAGAAATATGAAGGACCCATTGTCCTTCAAATGCTTAACTTGGGTACGTAAATGCCATTTATCCAGGTATGATAATACCCAACTTGCTCATATGTGGACTTTCTAGATATGAGTTAAACGCAAATGCATTTTTCTACATTGTTAACTTCAGCTCTGGCTCTAGTCTGAGTTCAAGAGTCTACACTGCCAGATCATAGTGGGAATGTATCCCTAATTCAAGTGTCCTACTGGCCTATTTCCCTCAAATACACACTTGCTATGTGGCAGTGAGTGATGAATAATCTGTATATAACATAAAAGGATGTCCTTAATATTGTATTGTTTTAATTAAACTTTCATTAGACATTGGCCAAAAGTTATCACCACTTCCAATTCTAAGTTCTTCACTTGAAATGACTGCTGTGATAGCTTAAAGAGCTAGAAGTCAATTGGACAAGGTGCAAGGACTATTTTCTTGAAAACTTACAAGAACATTCGAACCTGTCTTTAATGCAGTATAAAAATCACTGAAAGCAGTAGTTTTAATTATTTTTTTGGGGGGGACTACAAGTTTTTAAGCACATGACCTCATTTCTGCTTTTTGTTCTCTTTTTGCTTTGCTCACTGTCGAAGAGGCACACAACTGAGGTGAGCTCTGTGTGGAGTCAGAGCACATCATGCCTCAATAAAGAGCAGAACAGGATATCTATCTGGAGAAGGCTCTTTCCCTTAACACAACAGCAGTTTCTGTCCAATGTGTTAGTTCAAATTCAGCCAGGGTTAGTCATTTAAAAGGTTGCATCTTGTTCTGGTAACTGAGGTCTAATGACATGTTCAAATTCCTCTCTGAAAATTACTTGATTTTGGGTGAAATCACTCATTATCTCTATATAACACAACCTCTTCAACCTAATGACTTTCAGACTACTCATTTTATTTCTCTACTGCTCCTCCATCTTTCTTCTCCTCGTCCTCTTGCCTAATATATCTGAAGAATCTTTTCATCCATCAACTTTCTCCATCAATAACTGACTAATTTCTTCAATGAAGAAATCAAACATGATCATCTCTAATATTTTGTTCTCATACTTGTTTTACAAACGCGCTGCAGTACGTGCAGATTTCCCAGTGTCAAAAACAAACTGCAACCACATCCATAGTTCCAGCTCCCTTTCCACCACATTTAGCTGAACTCTCAGACCTTCTCTCCAACTCTGCTTTCATTCTGCACTAGCTATAGCATTAGCTTTTATCTTTTCCTCTTTTAAGTAAGTAGACATTTTTCTTACCTCATTCTGTGTATTTGAAGAGTCTGTCAGGGGCATAAGAGTCTTTTCTCCCTTTGGAAGCCTATTCCATAAACTCACCAGCCATCTCCATGCTGAGAAATCACATACTCTACACCTTTAGTCTAAACTGAAGCTGTAATCACTCTGCCATCTGCTAGCGTATACATATCTAGCTCTAGGCCAGTTACATGGAGAAGTTCCAAGACTACCACAATAGTTCAAATATCAGATTGCAAAATATCTTCTTTCCTACTAAGCCAAAATAACAGAACAATAGTACCCCGTTAGTAGCAGCCAAATAAAATGTTGACCCTCTTCTAACTGAGCAGTGTAGCACACCTGTCCTGCTCTGAAAGTCCACCTCTCACCTTAGAGTTGCTCTTGCCACAGTGCTCCTGTCTATCCTGGAAGAGTTTTAAACCTCTACTCACAGGCATCAGAATTATCTTTTTTTCCGATTTACATCTCCTGCGTGTACCTTAGCAATCTAGGTTTTTTTCTGGGACTTTAAAAGGAACCACATGCTTCATTTTATCTGCCAGTCAGGTTCAATAGAGTTAGGGGAAATAGTGCAACACCTTTTGATTGCTGTAGAGGCTACTGCTCCTTGACTTAAGTTGCAGTTTCTACTGGAGACTCTCTCTCAAGCTCATATCGAACCTTACTGCTTTATGTGTTTGGAGGTTCTATTGGCCTTTTGAATTTAACCAGGCAGCCAAAAACCCATTCAAGGTCTCTCTTTGGTTGCTACAATTTCACTCTCTCTAGCTTTGGCAAATAACCCATAGTACCATCATAACTTTTGGGGGACACCTTGTGATGACCTGCTTACTTTATCCCTTTGAGTGCATAAGGTCCTCTACAGACTCCTTCACTTCTATTTTATATATCAAATAAAAAAATACTTATCTTCACTTTCAAGGTCATCATACCCTACTTCCAGCCTATTTATACTTCTCTTTCACCACTAAATTGAGTCCCTGAGCCATATGCAATTAAGAGCTCATCTGTTGGGGACATTTTGAAACAAATAATTCTATGCTTTCTCTCAGGAACAGCAAAAGTTTCTCTCCTGCTCACTGTAAAGATATCTCAGATTATTTTCTCAAAGCCTTCCTTTGCTGGGATGGCTCCAGGAGTGAGCTGTGTGGCTGGACTTCACTTACTTACTGTTGCCTTGCAGCTGGACTGAGAGCTATTCAGGGCACAGGCTGCATTTCAGGGGCAGGGAGGAAGATGAGGACTCCTCACATAGCGCAGTCATAGTTAGTCATTGTTCCTAATTGCTTTGATAACACAAAAAAAATATTCATAATAACAGCTGCAATAGCAGTAAAGAGTTACAGCTGTCTATCTAACAGATTAAAGACTGAGTTTTCAGTAAGGCTTTTTCAGTTGTGGAATTTATCATTAGCTACCACATCACGAGTCTCTTGCCATTCGGGTCACACAACAAAATCATTTGACCTGATGGAATTTAGAAAGCCAAATATGTTGATAGGATGGCTTTATACTCAGTTTTTTTGGCAGGTTATAGAAAATCAGTTTTATTGAATATTTTTATCTTAGATGTTTGAAACATTCAGAAATGGCTCAACCTTGACTAGATCACTCATTTTGTGCTTTCAAGGAAAACAGAAATGATTGAAATGGAAATAAAACCTTTTGGTTTTCATTATGATCAAATGAATGCCATATATGGGGCCTCAAACATTTCAGAAAAACTCAGATGAAAAATGTACACTGAAGGACAAATGTGCTAAATATAAAGCCATATCAGTTTTAGATACTGGCATTCAATTTGTATTACTAGTTTTCCATTGCTAGTATAGACATTCCAATTAAGTTTTACATAAGAATGTGAAAAGGTTCTATACTGAAAAAAAAGGAATTTGAAGTTCACTTTGCATCTCTTCTTACAGCGTAGATACAATGTAACATTCCTTCCCCATCACTGGAGCTTTTCATTTTACATTAAAAGAAAAATCTAAGGGTTTTTTCCCAATATTATTGAAATGCACTGTTTCTGATGGGACTTTAATGTTCATATAACCTGCTTGGGGAAAAAAAAGTCAGAGCCATAGTACAATGTCAGTGCAAACTTTCAGGGAGCTAGTAGTGATCTTTCTGTTTTCTGACTGCTGGCTCTTCAACATTTTCCATCTCATAAGAGAGCTCAGAGCTATCCCTGTAAGATCTTGCCCCATGGTGGATGCTGCAAATGAAGGTGGTGCTAAGGCCTCCATCTCTCTTGGGAGCCATCACCCCCCTCACCCATCCCTCCCACAGGACCCACAGATCCTCACTGACTCTTCATGTGAGAATGACTGGAAACAGTGATTCTCCACTATTTCATTTGTGGAAGAAACTAATTTAAAAAAAAATCCAATCTATGAGCTCTGACTTTTTCAATAAAGATGGAGTAAAACCCACGAGCTAGGTAAGTCTGTAATCTATCACCCTGACTGTAAGTCAGAAGACCTCCAAATCTACCGCTCTTTCCAGCTCAAAGGAAATAGCGTTGCTCCCTAAAAATGAATTTTTCTTTGCTCAGAGCTAATACATCACCTGCTCCCTACATCCTCTAGGGACTTGCCATGCAACAAACTCAGGAAAGCAACTGTGACTGGTGTTCACACAGGCTAAGCAGACTGATTTAGCTTCCTTCTCACAGTTGCATCTGTTGTTGTGGACAAGAGTATCTGTCACGGTCCATTTGGATCTCTCAGATTTACAGGGCAATGTATCCTGTGAATACAAATACTGAATGCATACATTGTGAACAAATAGTTTCTTCTTGTTTAGGCAGAAGACTGCTGCCTGACTGCAGTTGCAGTCAGTAAGTTGTTTTACATTTAATTTCTGTTCATTTTGGAAACTAAGCAGCAGTTTGAATAGTAACAATTAAAGCTACAACATGATGAAAAATATTATCCACTTCAGATCTACTTAAACTTGTCACATTCAGTAAACATAGTATAGAAAGAACAGCCAAGAAATGTAAATGTCTCTGCAGTAAATTTATATTAGTCCAAACAGCTATTTCAAATGAGGTCAGTAGGGTGCATTTTCCATTTAAGAGAGTCCTCCAGACTTAACAGAAGGCATTGAACACATATTGGATCCTTCAAAGAAGAACAAAACATAGTTGTCAGGCAATTTAAACAAATACTAGGTTGTCAGTTAATCCTTATAGCTGCATGGCAGATATTTATTGTAAACTAGGGATCACTCTAGTTCACATTGTTTATACTTTATTTGATATTAGTGTTTTTAATATATAAGTAGCACTGAAACTACAGACTGAAGGGTATATGTAGTACTTCTCTACGTAAGTATCTGTGTCAATTTTTTGACTAGGAAATATGCCACCATTTCAATTCTGCTGTGAACAGTGGGTGGTCAAACAAAAGGCTTGGTGCTACTAATGCATTTAAAATTAAACTGTGACTAACAATCCCTAATAAACATGCAAAGTCAAGATACTCACCCTCGCACTGGTGTAAATTTGGAATAGTTCCTCTGGTTTAAGTGCACGGCTCAAATTTACACCACTAAAAAGGGAAGCTGAATGTGGTCCTGGTCTTATCACAAGTAAATGAAGAATCTGTTATGTACCTTCTTCCTACCGCAAAGCATTCTCAAATGATACCTTCTGTGCTCTTAAAAAATGAGAACCTAAGCTGTTGTGAATTGTGCTTCTGCAGGAATTCCCACAGTGAGGGAGTGATCATTGCCACATAGCTCTCTTTTCATGCTTTGTTAACAGATATTTATATTCCATAAATACCATCTCATACTCTGCCCCTTTCCTACAATGCCACCACTTTACTGGGAAACCTAAGGCCCCATTGGTCCTTTAACTCCCTTTTTACTCTGAATCCAAAGTAAATAACATCGCCTTGAGAAAGATTGTTTGAAAGATTAGGTTACTCAATTAGAGGGATTTATTCTACTTTACCAACATCCTTATAAACATTTTCATTTGAATTTTTGAGGACAGGAGTCCATTCTCATAACATGAGTGGGCCAGGCTCCGCATACCATCTGACATTTCTTTATGTGGCTTGTCTTAATCAAAATTGAAAGCTTCTTTTGTCAAGTCAGGTGTTAGCATCAGCATGGATGTAGGCCATCATGGAAAGCTCATAAAACCTAGGTCTCTATCAACACATTTAAACATCAGCCGGGGCTCCACTGGTGACATGCTCTACGTAAATGGGAAGAATAAATGCTGCTACTATCCAGCAAGGTAATAGATACATATTACTACTCAGAGGCTAAGATACAAATATAATCTGAAGAACAGTGACACAAACATGACAAGGTGACTTACTAAATTTCTTCATGGGGGATGGTCATCATGCTCTGGAAACAACCATGTTCAAAGCTCAAGATTTCTCTGACCTGCACACTATTGTGCATCCAGAGCTCCCTACACTGATTAATACTCCTAGCGGTGTTAGGAGGGTTTCCTTTCTAGATCTCATAGATTTATAGACTTCAAGGTCAAAAGGAATCACTGTAGTACTATCATCCGACTTCCTGCATAATGTGGGCTACCAGCCTGCCCTGACCTAATTAACTCCAGTAAGTGGCAGTAACAAAATCTCTGCTCGCACAGTTAGCACTTAATAAATAATAAAATGCAATATCTATAGTAGATGATGAGGAGCAAGAGTCTCGTGGCTGACACAGGACACAGCAGACCTGAGCTCTATCCCTCTCCCCGCTGCTGTGACCCTCCTATGTGCCCACCATTTGCAGACAGAACCTTCCTTTCTCTCTGCTGCAAGATGCTGAAGTGCTTTCCCCCTATCACAGGACTCTTAAACACTTGCAAATTGCATTTCAGACTTCATAAAGAAGATGCCAGGGAGTCACAGAGAACTCATTTTTGGATGGTGTGTATTTCAGCAGAAACCAATCTCATTCAACAGACTTCCAGTTGGAGATCTGAAACCTCAGAAAGAAGCAATGTATTCTGATTTAAATGACAACACGTTCTAGTCACTTGCGTGTTACTGCAATGTAGAGTAGCTAGTCATAATAAAGGGTATTTTTCCCATTCAAATAAGGATTGTGCATTCAAATCTGCTTTAAACTTTTTTTTTTTTCCTGATTCCTTTACTTTAATCTAATAGCACTAATCCACTGACCTTTATTTTTGACAATGTACATCATATCTAGCCAGCAGGCCATTGGAAAAGACTAAATAGTATTTTACAGATCAATGCCAAAGTATTTGTGAAGGTGTCAGTGTGTTTTTAGTGTGAAATGTGCTGTCCTTTTCTCAGAAGTTTCCACCCATAATAATTAGCTAGAGAAGAGGCTTTATGAAAAATACAGGTATTTTGTTACTGTGTGACAAATGGACTTAATAGATCCAAGCAAGGAAATATCTTGAATAACCACATTTTTCTGCAGTTCAAGAGTGGCAAGAATCAGTAGGAGTCCTGTGTCTCCAAGGGTCCTGCCTAATGTAGAGGTCTGAAACTGCCTCAATTTGCTGTGGTGCATCTGGGCAAGAAAAGAGAGAGAGAGAAAGAGAGGGAGAGAGAGAAGAAAAAGGCAAGGAGACATGGAAAATAACATAAAATCCTTCTGCATTACCAACCAGCCCAATAGTTAAACAAAGCTTGCCTTTACATCCCCAAAAATACCTCAACACTTTTTGTTTTATCAATCAAGTAAATAACACTCTCTGAGTTCACCCCCCATCTGGCATTGATACAGCACTGCTGCTCCAGTATTAGCTATCCTGGAATTGAGATTTTGATCAGAGAGAATTGTAGTAGAATTCTTAGCCACTGAAAAAGTGTTGCATGATGGCCACCTATATGTGATGCATCCATTTTACTCAACTTTGAAAGGAAAACCAGTGGACATCATATCAACACAGCACAGAAAAAAGATACATGGCTCTCAGGGGAGCATTCACATTCTTAAAGGTAAGCATGTGTGTAACGTTTGCAAAATCAGAAGCTTACAGAGGGAAAACAATTATTTTAGAGTTAAGATAGGTCACTCATTCAAGGTTGCATTTACCTGTCACAGGGGAAAGCCAATTTTGCATGTTATTTTGGGAATAGCAAAGCTCTCCATGACAGAATGTCCATTTTTTCTTATTCACAAAAACTACTTTTAAAAAATTGTAGTTGGTTTTGCATTTTCTGTTCACAACCTGTTTCATCCATTCCCACTTCCCACTTAGGAACAGAAGACTTTCTGCATTTTTTGTACCAATAATCCACTTAGCCCAGCATAGAGTCTTTAATGGTGACAGCTGCAATAGGGAAGAGTATATAATACAAGTTACAGGAAGCAATCCATCCCTTAGTACATTTTCATAATTTACAGGAATTAACAGTTTAGGGGTTTCCTGAGTCTGTGGTTAAATATGAACAGTTGTATTGACAGACCTACCCTCTAGGAACCTATCCGGTCCCTTTGTGAGCCAGTTGAGGTCTTTGGCCTTCTCAACATTCTATCCCAATGAGTTCCATAATTTAACTATGTGCTAAGTCAAAACATTTTCTTTAAATGCAATGCCTAGTAATTGTATTGAATGCATTGTTATTATAGAAAATAATCATCCTCTGTCTACCTTCTCAACACCATTCGTTAATCTTACAGACCTCTATCAGACTCTCCCATCATATTTTATGGGAATTCAGAGACAACTCTTCCCAGAAGAAGAATCCTACCCTACTTTGCCTCTGACTATGTGGCAGTTGCTGTATCCTCTAACCACTCTCATCTAGTTCAGTGACGTGCCAGGATACAGAGAGCAGTCAAAGATGGGAGCATCAAGATTTGGTATAGTTGTGATTTCTGTTTCTAATTATTTCTCCACAACTGCTAATGTTATATGGCATTAAGACCAGTCCTGGGCACTAAGATGGTCTATTCATGTAACAAATGATGACTCCCAAGTCTCTCTTGACTAGTCAAACCTAATTTGGAGATTTTGTATGGACCATTCAGGTTGTCTGGATACAGACAGACTGGGCAATGTTGTTCTTATCAGCCTTTCTACCAGGCATAAGACCATGATTAATGATTGAGGTCTCACCACTGTAGGAACTGGGGCCACAACTCAGGGAAGAAAGAACGGAAGGAAAAATCATTTGACCTAAGCAGTGAGGATATATGATATCTGGTTGTCTGATCTGCTGTTTCTGAGACCTAAGATGAAACAGCATTTTGAAGACCTTTTTAAGATATTAGACTGGGTCTAAATGACATGTCTGTCCCAGTCACCCTGACATGCCATACTATTGGGACTTTTTTCCTGCAACAACTGCATTCTTGGGCTTGCATAGTCAAAATCTGTTGATCTTTGGGACAGACTGCAAGCCTACTTTCTTGCTTGGTTATTTCTGGGAAGTTGAGAGCAGCTTGAATGGTAGGAATGAGGAGTGTTAGTGGGTTGCCTGCTGTACTTTGTAATGTGGAACTTGGTCATGTCAATCTGGATTTTTGTTATTTTTTCATGTTCATACGGCAGGACACTTGAAAATGTCTAAATAACTTGGAACCTCACAGAGGCAACTCTTTCAGGCTAAAAGAGCAAGAATAAACAAATAAACAGAATCTAGCCTGCTGCATCCCTCCCTTCCATGGCACCTGCGTCAGACCCCAAGGCCGTGCTGACCACCCCGCTGCCACCAGAGCTAGCACGTTGTTTCAGGGCCCGTGCCAGTGACAGCAGAACTGGCATCAGGCACCATTGATCATCTCTGCTCTGCCACATCCCCGAGGGGTTCCTGACAGAGTCCAAAAGTACAGTACTTTAGTAACACATAAGCATGGCAATAAATATAACGCCTTTCTTCGCTTGAACACTTAATCTATTACCTAAAAGCTCCACGCTAAGAAGAAATATTTGTCTTGAAGGAAAAACATTTTACTGTTCCTCATCTGTTTTTACAAATCCACACTTACTCTGGTAAAGATATCCGCTGTCATTTTAAATGAAAACTGACTGAATGTTACATCAGTTTAGAATTATCTCATACTGCAGTTAGAATTTACTGTAGAGAAGCTGGGTTTTATTCCTATTTTTTAAAGAGAACATATGGATTATGACAGAACCTATTAAATATCTCTGGAGTGTATCTGGGTAGCTGTGTCGCTTTACTCTGAGATGCATCATTGAATTTCTGTCTGAACATCTTAGTCTTCTGTAGGGTCCCATCAAGTTACAAGAAGATAGAAACCAGAAAAGCCTTTCTTAAACATGCTTGAAAACATAGCTGGGTGAATAGCACAGTTTCCTTGCTAATTCTTTGTCTTGCTTGCATAGGTGACATTTGAAATTAGTCCAGGCTGTTCTTTTTCTTGCCCCAGTTAATACAGATGAAAAGTGCACACTTGAATGTGTGAACTGGGGATCATCAACTTTTCACCTCACCTCCGTGTTATCTGGTGCAGTGGATAACCTACTACACAGCAGTATCTTTTGTAGAGATTAATGCCCTGGTTTACAAATGCTTTTATTAGATTACTTGCTATTGCTAAGGTTTATGGCAAATATATGTCTGTCACTTTGTTCATTTTATTGTGTTATGGTAGCAGTGTTTTCATATTCAGCAAAGCGAGAGAGCGTTAAGACAGAACACAGCTGTCAGCCCACGCCTGCAACACTCTCCAGCAGTTTCTGTAAGAGGGTGAGTGAAAATAGCTTACTCAGTGGAAGCTGGATGGGTGATTTCTAGGCAGACTGAGTGCAATTACCTGGCTGGGAATTTGTAGAGGAAACTGTGGTTAGTGCCCCTCCTCTCCTGAAAAGTGCATGGGATCTTTAGCAACCACAATGGTCAAGATTTCAGGCTTTAGTTTAATTACTGGGAGACGCACTGTACCATTAACACAGGGGGTGAAGGAGGGGTAGAGCTTGGTGTGTAGAGTGAGTGAGTGTGTGTGTGGGGGGGTGCGTGTTTTAAATGCCATTTGATAGCCTTTAAAAGCTCTATGCTGGAGCAGCTCAGATGCTTTATTGTTTAGAAAACTTATGAAGCAGAAATTCTGTTGAAAGAAACTTCACTGGAATACATTAAGATCCTTCATTTGTTGGCAGCTGACATTATGAATGTTACTGGTCTTTACAAAGAAGATGTAATATTACATTTTATTAAATTGCAGAATTTGTCTTGTTGCACTGTTGCAAACTTCTCAGGTGTTGCAGTCTGTTTTGTTTTATAATATATTTTGTATTACTAACTGATAATTAAGACACCGATTCTGTAAACACTGTGCCAGTGAGTTGTCATTGCACTCCTTGCCTGTGCATTTTAAACAAAATGTCTGCTGATACTAAAAGCAAATATTCATTATTATGAACTGTATCATTTTCAACTTGTAACCATTTATAGAATCCTTAGCGTATGAGAGGAAAAAAATACAGTTTGATTGTTATGTTCCAAGTTATTTGCAAAATTGGCAGGAAAAAACATTTTCAGACATAACAACATGAGCACTTCTTTATTTTATGTGTTTCTAACAATAAACACACCAACTCTGAAAGAAAAAAAGCAGTTTTCTAGCACTGACATTTAGGATGTTGATAATAGAACAAATCATCAATTCACCTTAAGAAAATAGATTATTAGAGAAATGTGTAACAGTGAGAAATAAAATAAATATTCAAATACATGAAGCTTCTCTAAAGGTGAAGCATTAGTGAAAGATTTCATCACACTGACCTATCAACCACCACTTTTAACACTGATTACATGTTTATGGCTTGAACTGGAGACATAAATCAGACTACTGCTGACAAACACAATCAATTTGTGATCACAGAAAAGCAGCATGTCTTTCTCACACAAATTGCACTTGCAAACAGGAAAGCAAAGAACCAGCATGTCTGGAAACTTGCTTTTGAAAATGTAGCAACGTGTTTCTGAAGATCTACAAAGTGGAAATAATTCTTAAATTTGCATGAAGAATAGCTGTTGAGAAAGCTTTCTGAGGAAAAAATAAAAGCATCGTATGAATGATAGTCAAGGAAGCTGATGTGCTGAAAAGGCATAAGGGTCCGGTGTACTAACCTATAGTCAGTTAGTGGAACTGCTGCTGTGGGGTGAAGTCTCTACATTGCACTATTCATTTTTAAGGTACTACAGTTCAGAGTACCGTTCGTATTGTTTCGATATTTAACTGTGGTGAAAATAACTTTTTTTTTGTTATGTCCACATAAGAAGCTTGTTTTCCACAAAGATTCCAAAAGTCGGTTTTATCCTTCAAATGTTTCCTACTGCACATCTTTTGTCAGTGATCCAGCGGTTTGAATGAAGGCCAAGCAGACCAGGTTTTGCCATGAATACACAGCAGTTGGTGATCCCCTCCCCACATGATCAAGTGATGGAAAAAGCATTAAAACATCTGTAATTATAAATCTTATGGCCTTTTTAGAGAGGCAAGGGGACCACTGCGTGAGATACTGAAGGATAAAGGGGGTGCTTCACTTTGCATTTTGCAGCACTACAAATACTTTGTGTTGTCCAGAGTAGAACATTTGCTCTCCCACAACCTCCTTCAATTTCAGTCCATCTTCCTCTCAAATTAGTCTAGCTGTAGTGGAAGGACAACACTCTTTGTATTCAAAAAAGTACCAGGTTTTGGAATTTTGTTCTTAATAAAGCCAAAAGAGCTAAAGTATTTTAGTAGAACATCATCAAGTAATCCAACCACAAAATACATCTCCAATCCAAGTTTACTTGGCCTTTTAGCAGTCACAGCTCCCCTTGTTCCCTCTTCCATAACCAGCATTCTCCACTGAGTGAGTGTGAAGGCAACTTCAGAAACACAGGGGAAAAAACATATCACTGCTCTCTTGAACTGCCTTTGGACCAGTGAGAAATAGGGGGTTTGAAAACAATCTTTGCTTCATCCAAAGTCACATATGACCAGTCATAACCTTGCCCATTCTTTGCAACTTGGCTTCCATAAGTCTTTTAGCTTATAAGAATGTAAAGACAGAAGTAGAACAAGATTAGATGGAGGGATCTGTTAGGATATGGATGACGGGTCATTTCCTTTCCTTAATAAAAGTAAATTAATTCCCAGTAAATTACTCTTCACATTGCTTTAACTCACCACAATGCGCTGCAGTTTTGGAGCAATTGGTATTGGTGTGCAGACGTTTTAATTGGGTTTTGTTTGACGGCTGTGAATGAGATATGAATACGATTGTGCAAGGCACACAGACACATGTGTGAGTTCATCAGTTTCTGAAGTTGCTTTTAATCTTCTCCCTAATAAAGTATTTTCTGAGAAAGATACTGAATGAAATTCAGCCTTGGTGTGGCAACTGGAGTTGCACCAGTGTCAAAATGAGCAACTTGAGGTTTGGATCTTATTTCTATTCTAGATGTTCTCTGAGTGGCTTTCCATACCAGGATGGATGAATGAGCAGCACAGTTAAAAATTAATAGCAAATCCTACTGTCTCCTCACTAATAGCATGAATTTCTATTGTTGACTTTGTAGGTCCCTACACGTCTACTGAACTTGGTGGTCCCTTTCCCATTGCAGCTCTAGGGCTATAGTCAAGTATTTTCCTAATTGAACGGTGTGCTTATTAGACGCAGTCTGTCTCCCAGACTGTCCTCCCTATGTGTAGATTATTGTGGACCTCAGAAATTGCTCTGAATAGTGGCTGTGGATGGAGAAAACAGACATTCTACTTGCAGACTAAGTTACACAAATTCTTCTCTTTTTTAAGCACAGTTGATGTTTAAAAACTGTATCAATAGGCCTCTTAGGAGTTTTTGTCTCAATCCAATGTTAAGCCTAGCTGTTGTACTTGCTAATTCTCAGGGCAAAATCTCATTTGTTCCACAAGACTCTTTTTCTTGTTTGACATGTGTTCTCCAGTGGGAATTCCATCACCCTTTGATTTAATTCTTCCAGATGTTTCATGCATCCTATTATGAGTCTCTTCAAAGAAAAAATAGTCACTGGTCTAAAAAGCACTTGCATTTTCATTGTTCCAGGGAAGGTAATAATTTTATGCTAGGAAACAGGAGCAAAAAAGTGTATGGGTAGTTGAACATATATGTGTCTATATGTATATATATAAATCAGTAATAAAGAACTCTCTAAAATCTTGTCAGTTAAACCCAATGGAAATATACTACATTTAAGCAGTAAATACATACATAAAAAATACATTCTATCTGAAGGTAACAGTATCCTTGGGAATGGAAGATTTAGAGCTTTTAACTTCTCCCCTTTCCACATAATGATTTGCTTTGTGTTTATAAAGGGGTGTTGTTACAAAGAGGGGTAGTTTATTGCACCTGAAAGTCATAATGCCCTCATGAAAGACTGTAACAAAATGGACATTTGTAGAACAGATTTTAGATTTTGGCACTTAAAGCAATATTACACTTCAAATAAAAGAAGTCAAACGCATGGCTGAATCTTTGTTCTCACTCTGAACTTAAAGGTTGCTCCTATAGTAATTATTTTATGAATATTTCCATATTGGCTATTTGTATAACTTATTGTCAACAAATTGACTGCACATATTATTTCTCTCCTAGCACAATGCTTTTTCATCATTGTCATACAACTATTGATTAGGGACCATTAACTTTTTCTAATTCATTCAGAACCTCTAGGCTTGAGAGGAAGGATTAATTAGCTACGTTTTCAAAGAATTTTTGACATCATATTGTGCCTTTCCTGTTCCTTCAAATAGAAATCACAGCTTAATTTCTCCTCCCAAATGTTTATAGAGTACATCCAGCTAACGTCCCCTCATAATTCACTGGTCTACACAAGCTCAAATCATTGGGTTGTTGATTAATTATATTTCAAGAGCATCTTCAGTTCAAGCTACTTTTTCTCTCAGGAATCCTGGAATATTCTCTGCAAACACTAACATTTTTTCCAAAATTATATGTCATGACAAACAGTCTGAAGATAATATTTTCATTTTCTTTTGTCTTAAAAAACAAACAAACAAACAAACAAACAAGCAGGGTAGGTAGTCAATATCATAAACTCTGTTACCAAGTCCTGTACCTTTCCAGTTTCAGCACTTTACCTCCAATGTCTCCAGACAGAGGAGGGCAGATTTTGCTGTCTTGGGGTTTCACCCATAGATCAAGTTGAAATTCTACTAATTGCATGAGATTAGAATTAGTCCTTGTTTCAGCATTCCTCATCATCTGACTACTCTAAAAGCAGAAAACGTTTTCTTTGCTTATAGATGGTACTGTGAGAGGGACCTAACTTGTAATGACTGCAGAAAGGATGTGCTGGAACAGCTGTGCTCAGCCTCCATGCTGCTATCGACGGCCCATCTAGATCCTGTCCTCCGGGGTACAAGGGGCACCCACCTTTCAATTAGCAATGTAAGAAGGGCAGAAGATCTGAGAACCTTGAGTATGAATATCCCACACTGGAAAACCCACCCTCAAGCCCAAAACGTAGGTGGAGCACACTGATTACACCCACCCGAGCTTTGTCACTTTAGTGCCACAAATGTGTTGAAAACTGGATTTGATAGTTTTTGCTCAAAGTGCTCTAGATTACATTTACCAATATTTCTGTGAGCTTCATGTTATGAATATTGATCTTTCTAAAACGTAGTATACATGCCAGGCATATATTTGTCCCTGTAGAAACACAGCAGAAATAAACATTTGGACTTAACTAACCTGAAAGAGCTTTCCAAAAACAGCAGATGAACAGAGCATCTTTGTACAACCACGTCTAAAATAACATGCCCAGATTCTCTCAGCAACTACAGCAGCAACTAACACTACAAGTATCAGCATTTCTTTTTACCTGTAAAGATCTAAGTCACTGAAAAGAAGACCTGAAGTTTCTTTGTCCTTACAAACTTTCGTAACAGAGACAAATGGAAACCTTTTAGAAAACCTGAGTCCACACTGTGTCCCAGCAATAAGTCAAGGTTTTGGTTTGACAATTATTGACCTACGTACAGGAGGAAGCAACTGAAACCTTCCATGTGTAACTGGCAGTTAGGTTGTTATGGATTATTAGGCTCACAAAAACAACTAGATCACAATCTGTGATTACTTACACGTGGCAACAGAGACCTCTTTGGTCTCCAAAACTAAACCATAATGCAATCCAATGGCTACAGGTGGGACTAAAATTACTTTTTAAGTGTGTAATTGCTCCCTGAAGCAAAATAATTCCTTATGGTCTTTGTCACTTGAAGTCTTTCAGCTGAACATCTTTCTTCTTCAGTCACAAGTTACTGAGTTTGGTAATGTTCACTAATTTGGGCACTGATCTAATCACTGTCAGTAAGGGTGATGCAAAGGAAAGCAATTCTTTAACATTTGAAAAGAATGAAATCCTGTGATCTGGAGGGAGCTGCCAATTAGGCTGGGTTAGCATGTTAGTCCCTCCTGAATGTGAAATTTAAGGATGTAACCAAAATTTCCACTGACTATTCTGAAGCCAAATTTACCCCGAGTCTTTTAAAAGACATCTTACATTCCCTGTATATGTGTGTTTCCATGGGTTTGTTTATATCCTCATGTTGAGAGAGGAGTAAGATACTGCATTAGACCAAGTAATGTCACTCTTCTGTTCTGATGTTTTTATCTCTATTCCAAAATATGAATGTTGATATGTCAGTGATTAGTGGTGGTGTAACTGTGATGATTCAAGTGTATTATTGGGGTACAATCTGTAACTAATTCTCCTCGCTAACCTTGCTTCATGTTCACCCTTCATGTCTTGCCGCTAATGATGCTGCTATTATTTATCTCTTAGGAAATTAATGTGATACACCTTGAAGTGATGTTTTGGTTTGATATAGAGTATGATATATTTCTTCTTCTGGCAAAATCTGCTTATTTGCTTTGTCCCAATTCCCTTTGTTTTGTAGAAAGAAGCACTTTTCCCAGGAGCCAAACATCTCTGAATGATTTGAAATACTATTTCTCACAGCTTAGCAATACTATTACTTACAGTTTAGTAATGTCCAGAGTACCAAAACATGTTGGGGTTCCATTTTACCAGAATAGAATTTTTTTTTTTTTTTGGAAGAGGGATGATAGGCTAAATACTGAGTGAGTGTAACACACTGGTAGGGTAAGAGGGAAGGGAGGGACACCTAGGAGGAGAATGTTCCTAGATGGAAAAAAAAGAAAATTGTATCTGTTGCATGAATGGATGGTTTCCCTCTTGAGAAGGACCAGCAGATCAGTAGGAGTGGTCCGCAGCTGTCACCTGCCCCATGTGTACTCAAGCCAGTGACTCCGACTTGCTTCTTTTGTGTTAGCAGAGGTTTTACTCTTACTCGGAAAGAAGCAGGATGACCCAGTGTGAACTGAGTAGGGGGTAAAATGAATGACAGAAGGATTCAGCAGTAATTCTGCATTTCCTTGATTTTGTCAGTTTAAAGTTGACCTCTTAACATTAATGTAGATTTTGTCATTTATTTTTTATGCCTGGTGTACCTACCTTAATACAGGGACAACAGTTCATGCTGAGTGTTTTATACATAATTTATATCCAATACTAAAACCCTTTGTACTGCTTTAAGGAGTTATAAATTCACTGCAGCCTAGCGGACACGTTAATGCAAAACTCCTGGCCTGCACTTTTTACTTGATGTGAATTGCCTATGATTTTCCACCCTAGACATTTTGCCAGCAATATATAAAAAAAAAAGAGTTACAGAATGTATCCATGAGCAATAATAAAAGCTGCCTTCCTGGGAATAATCACATCTCTCATAATAATTATCCACCAAAGTTTGGATCATATATTCATTGTTCACATTACTTTATTATCCATGAAGCAGTGCTATTTCCAAGACTTGTACAACATCCAAAGTTGTGGTTGTAGAGAAGTGTAACAACACTATATCCAATTTTATTGCACTCCGTCATATCAAGTTAACAACATACCGAGAGTTCTGTTATATTTTGTCTTGCTTGTTTACACATTGGCTAAGATGAGCTAAACCCGTTATTATGATACATAAAAGTCATCCTAAGGGTATTCCATTGTGTTCTGTGAAATAAACACTATAAAATACATCCAATTCATCTTCACATCCCTATTTATTATTGGCCTTCCTGTCTTTGCACAATGACATTAGTGGTTAAGATGCTTTCTAGATGTGACAAGTATAGTCATTTTCCACAAGAACTTGCACTTTTGGGGCACTATTCTACAGACTGTGCCCTTTATACACTTTGGTTTTTAGAAGCTTGCAGGACTAAACATTAAATTATGATGTGACATAACAAAATAGAAAAAGAAAAGAAGGAAAAATTCATGTGCAGAGCCAAGTCAGAGCAGCGTGCACTATCTAAAGGAGCTGCATTTGCATCTTTAGAGTTCTAGAGCGGGTGTTGGCACACATCAGTGCGCGTGTATCA
Source organism: Tyto alba (assembly GCF_018691265.1). Lineage (NCBI taxonomy): Eukaryota > Metazoa > Chordata > Aves > Strigiformes > Tytonidae > Tyto > Tyto alba. Next base: position 35,632,668 of record NW_024881330.1, read on the forward strand.
AAGATATAATTTCTGTCATGAGACTGATATTAAGAAGAGACAACAGGACTGGACGCTTGTTTGGAAGACACTGGTATTTCACTACTTTATACGTGTGCAAACATGGTCCCTCCATTGCCTAGATGGTGCTTTCTTTTCATTCAGCCTCCATCCCATGGGTCTCTACAATGGAGCCCCTTCATGGAGAGCTTTCTAGGTAGAGACACAATCATATTGCAGACATGGAGTGGAGATAGAGAGGCAAACTGACAGATCTCAAATGTAGGCTGGGGTAGGAGCAATGAAATGTGGGAAATGAAGCTCGGTTGCATGTAACCGTTTTTGTTGCATTAAGACTCTCCTTTTGTAGCAGGAGCTGGAGGAGACCTCCTGCTGCTCTAGCTCCTACTGTGGCTAGACAGATGAGGATTAGAGTGCTGTTATTAAATCTCTGGGTCTACCAATTTCCCCTTCCTCCAAGAGCTGCTCAGTGCTGCATAGGATGATGGCCTCTCTGGGTCCTCAGGGATGGCTTGCTCCCCACCAAAAACCCAGGGGCATCCACTCTGCATCACAGAGCCAGCTCTCATCTCCTGGAGAGGGGAAAATAATGAATCTAAGAAAACTGCAAAGTAAATTCAAGAAGCCAGAGCATCATTATTGATGTTATAGTCTCTTATGAAAGGCTGCAAGGGAACTTTAAGATTTCAAATAAGCTTTCAGAGCTTCGGTTTTATGTTCAAATAAAATAAAACAAAAATGAAATTAAAAAGGGATTTCTCTATGGACACAGCTTCTCCTGAAACCACACGGGAGCCTTGATCAAACACAGAGCCTTGAGAAAATGTACTGTTTTATGTACAACATTTCCAACAGGCCCCAAACTTCCCTTGGCAGCCTCTCATCCAGATGCTTACCAAACCAAACACACCTTTATTTCATTCAGTCTCACAGGCTCTCAGTCCATCATGTTAAGGGTACAAGACCTTAAGAAATATATAAATCTACTCTGTAAGTGGTATGGAAACATGTCCAGTGTGCTAGGTACTGTGTCTCGTAGTAATATGCACACAGAAAAGCTGTCATCCCATGCAGGGTTAAAATAATACTGCTTTATTTTCCACGGAAATTGTTTTTGTTTTTCTGAAGGGGAGCACAATTGTTCAGGCTGTTGTAAACTGAGTCAGAATAGATTTCAGCAAAGACTTACATTTCACTGAATTATTTTTGACAGCTTTGATTAATCACAGATGTGATAATCAGATTTTTTCAATTTCTTATTAACTACAGTACCTTTTTTTATCAGGACCTGATTTTTCTTCTTTGCTGGTGATAATGTAAACCTGACCCAAAGGCTGGCTTCAGTCCAGCCTTGGCAGCTTGCAGCCACGAGCAAAGGAACAGGTAGCCTCTGGCTCTTTGTTTGTTTTAAAGTCTCTGTGATGATTGCAATCTGGCAGCAAGAAGACAGATACAGGTCTCGTTTTTTACAATTGTTATAACGGGGAAATTTTATAAAATTCCTTGAAGCCAGTGATGAAACAGGACAACGTTCCTCTGTCATTACAACCCCATCAAATGGCAAAGAGGATCAGAATATGTCCTGTGTGTTTAGGAAGAACTCCCCCTGAAAATTAATTAAGACCTAGGGTTTTAAAATGTCACCAAAATATATATGTTTAAGAGATAAAAGGAAAAAATTACTTTGAGGTTACAGTCAACACTTAAGTTAATTTAAGTCAATTCTGTTTATTTTACTTACAGGCAGCGAGAGGTATTGGATTTCAACACATTACACACCTGCATCTTCGGGGCTTGTTTGCTTTCCATCCCATGACTGCATTCAGTAGACAATAGTAACAGTCAGTAAGAGCAAAATATTTTCTAAGCTAAAATGAATGAAAATCCACATCTCAGTTTTTAGAGTTTAAGTGAACTTTAGAGACCATGAGAGAAATTTGGGATATTGCAAATAGCCCATAGTCATGCCTTCAGGTTGCACAGAAATCATATTAGTTAACGCCGAGGCATGATCAGTAAGTGCTAATGTTCACCATTGGGCTGCTCCTGCTGAAAGTCAAGTTGTCACCTCTAGGTAAACGTATTCCTACTTTGATGTGAAATTAATGGAAAATTCAAAATTTGTTTCAGGGCACAAAAATTGTCAGCAAGTACTAATATTTTTTTGTTTCTCTCTCCTCAAATTGCTTATATATGAGGCTTGACCTCCTGAAGTCAGTAAAAGGACTTTGTTTTTATGAAGTTTTGAATCTGCCCTCTGAGTACACAAAGGCTTTTAAACAAGAGGGCAGAGCATAAAGCCTCACACGTGTCGACATCTCCACAGCCGTGGGCGTGTGTGTGTGTACATGCAGGAGGGCTGCGGGTGGGGCATGCTGAAATGTTCTTGGCTTTTGTTTTCATTTTGCCTTTTCTTCAAGGAGAGAGAGGTCTGTGCTTCAGTCTGAATGTAAGTCCTCAGTTCAGCTTTAAGAAAAGTTACGTAAAGAATAATGTCGCTTGGGATAAAAGCTATAAGGTTTTCAATGTGTCTTCTGACTATCTGTAAGTAATTGAGGTCTACTGGGAGGACACTTCCCTCTATTTATCTTTCCTTTTTAACCTGACACTAAGAACCTCATAAATCTCTCCCAGTAGTCCCACTTCGCCTCATAGACATCTTGAGCAGTACCACCAAGGTTCTGTGGCATGCAGCTAGCAACTACCACTCATTACAGCTGCTTAATAAAATCACCTGAATTCTGTCATTCTGCTTTTACTGGTTTCCAATAAATTAGTTGAAAAATGTAAAAAATAGCTAAAAATAGAAAGAGGAGGTGCTGTAAAAATGCTGACTAGGAGCCTGTAAGATTCTCCCTGGGTACTGGACTTTCCAGAAAGATACATAGGAAGCTTCCTCTGTTGGAATTTATTTTTTTTTTAAATTTACTTAAACTGGGGATTTTATGAGTGTCTCCTTAGAAGGGAAATGTTTGTTTTCTTGGAAGGAAGGGCAGGAGAGCAAGTCCTCTAACACCCATGAAGTTCAGGGATCAGTAGGGCAAAGCAGCTCAAAACCTCCCCTGGCCTCTACATGAAAGGCTGCCTGACTCCAGACTCCCCTTACAGTTGATATCATGGTTTTCCTCGGAGACGTGCTGCCACCAGCAGCTAATGTCTTGGAACAGGAGCTGGTATTCCCTTCAATTCTCTGAGAGATGCCGTTGGAGTTTCCCACTAGTCCTGCTCGGAAATATTCCCTCTTCTACCTACCTCAGGCTCTTTGCTTTGTGGAGCTGCTACAAGCATCTTGGAAGAGGACACATATTCAAGATCAATCTTTCCCACACGTCCTCCTGTGATGGGCATTCAGAGCTTTCCTTTTCCTTCAACTACTATGTATTCATCAGTCCAAGAGTGTAAGGCCCAAAGAGAGAATACAATTACACAGAAGTGAACTTCAAAAGCAGAATTGTTAAACTATTTTTTTTTCTATATGAACTTGCCATGACTTGTATGCAAAATATCTTCATTTCCAAAAATGGAGAGCAAAGGAGATGGGATGAATGGTTGCAGTGGAAACATGCGGTTCATTTTCTTACATTTCAGTTTAAAAACAGACTAGGAAGGAAATAGTGACCTTGGATACAGTAATTTCTCAATCTTCTCACCATAGTCAAAAAAAGTATTGCATTGTTCTGAAATGTGGCACAGTGTTTTGTTTGTTTGTTTCCAGAGAGTAGAGGTGTTCAGATCTGAAGATGTTAGGTTCATTAGAAAGACAAACAGAGCTGGGACTACCTGTGTCTGTAAAACTAGAATTTTTGAGAGACTGATGTTCTCTGTCTCCCTTTTCCTCTCTCTCTCTCTTTGATTCTGTTTGTCTAAGTATCTTTATTCTATTTTTTGAAATTTCATGGCTGGAATTTAGCATTTCTTTTCCAGACATCCTTTCCTCTGTCCAATAATAAGCACAATTCCCGCCCTCGCCCCACTTTGTCACGATGAAACATCTTCTGTGAGCTCAGACCTGGCTCTTTATTGCTAACACCAGCTGTTGTTATCAAGAAAACTGGGGAACTTCCAGGTGAGATGTGGCAGATTTCTGCATTGTGATTTAGATACTGGATCTAGTACAAGTTTTAGACCCTGATATTTTGTTGAAGATGTTCAAAATGGAAGGTTGAAGAGGACCATTTATCGAAACAAGAAATAATTGCAATATTCAAGTGCAGGATTTTATTTTAATCATCCCCACTTGAGAGTTTTGAGCTTTATGTTGGTAATAAAAGAATCTGGTCCTTCTTTTATGCCTTTTCCTTAAGAATTTACCTGTGGCAGAATAGAAAAATAAACATTCTGAACTTTTATGCATTTATTCCACAGTTACTTAAATTTCCCATGTTGAAAGTTAACGGAATTGTCATGTGGGAAGATGTAAAAAAAAAAGGAAAAAAGATTAACCTGGATGATGGAGAATGCTAAAAATATTCAGATGTATACAGAAAGGCAACTGTTCTTGTTGCTTCTAAAACTGCTTGATTACCACTTGATTATTAGTCTTTTATTTTTATTCCTAGATTACCGGAATGTTTTAGTACCATCAATGATGGATGATATTTTTCTGAATCTCTTTTACCTCTGCTATGCGGTGAAGTTCAGCCACTCTGTACAAAGGTTATACCCAGTTAAAACAGCCTGTTAATTATTTATGAGACAACAAGAAGACCAATGGGACTTTCACTTGTCCTTCTGGAGAAATAATGAGACCATTACAGTCTATTTAACACCATGAAAAACAATATCCACAGGTGACCTTTCAGAATCATTGCCAAGTTGGATTTATGGCCATCACGTACTCTCATCAAGTAAGCATATCAAAGAGGGGCTTAAAGTTAAATCGGAACTTCAAATGGCAACAGTGTCCTGAGGTTTGATAATAATAAAATCTCTTCATTTTCCTTTACTTTATTTAAATGTGTGAATGTCTCTCACTATCATGTGATAGCTGGTGGTGTGTTTTTTTAAGTTCTGGGAGCTTACTGAATACTTTGAGTATGTGCTGTGATATGACGTAACGATAATGGCTGAGATATTGTTGTGTCTGTTAAAATGGTCAAAACATCTGTACTTGGAGAAAAATTTCAGCACTCCATTCCTTCAGCCACACAGTCCCTGAAACCAGCGCTGGATATTGAAACTGAAAGTTTTTCTAGTAGTGCTTACTGGTCCCACTGGCCACAGGTACAAAAAAACTGAATACCACTATCACCTCCCAGGGATGAGAATTAACTTAAAAATAAAAATACATAACACTTTGTTTTTAATTAGTAACTAATTCAAAGGAAAAAATAAAGTTTTCCTGTCCTTTATGGTAGCAGATTATACTGAGGTAGATACAATTTCAATCCTGATCCCTAGGTGGGTTCGAAAAGACATGTACATCTATCAGAATGGTGACTATAGGAAGAAATAATAACTTAATCCAAATGTTGTCACTGAACAAAACAGCAGCATGTAGGACACATGCAGCTGTGAAACTGAAGATGGAATAACAAGGAAACAGAAGTTAACTGCATATCTTGAAACAGATGTGAAGCAGAAGGGGCATGTTCCCAGCAGCTGATTTGAAAAAAAAAAAAAAAAAAAAAGACAAGTTGCATTGAACTAAATATAATTGACTGCTTAGCTTTAAAAAATTACAATAATTGGTGATATACAGTTTCAAGATGTAGTCTCGGTCCTTGTCTAAATGACTGCACAATGGCATGGCTGCAACTTCTTCATGTGATAAAAGAGCATGACCCACAAATACCTGTGCCATGGGAACTTCCAGGGAAGCCAAACTTGGCATCCAAGAAATGCTGAGTTCAGGCAAAAGGCACAAAAGTTAGCAAGATGTTTACTCATCTTCTGTCATAAGCACCACATTCATGTGCTTTTCTTGGCCAAAGAGGTAACGTCTTCCACCTTCTGCCTTGTCTGTCCCTTCCTTCTCCACCGAAGCAGTCAGCAATATTCTCCTCCCTTACAGCAAAGGAACAGCAAATGAGAAGTTTTCTTCATTATAAGACTCTGGTTATAAGAACTCCCTTTATGTCAGAAGCCATTTCTTCAAGTTGCCTCAGACTTTGGGTATGAGCAACACCGACTCTTGTGGAGCTCGACCCTCCGCGTTACTTTTGTGGAGTCTCCTCCTCTGCGTTAATTAAGCCATCTGCCTACACAGCTGCACAGCTCCAGCTGTCATTGCTGCTGCTGGCCGTTGTGTTCCCGACTTGTCACCCTAACCCCCTCCTGCATCACCACCTACCTCTGCCCCCAACCAGTCCCATGCAGCCCATCAGAAAAGGTTGTAAAACCTCAGCATGTGCCTTCTCAGCAGTGCCAGAGCCCTGACCAGCTCCACAAATTCCTGTTTGCTCTGTCTGATGCTGTAATAGCAATGGATGTATTATCTATAAATAATGACACAAAACTTCCAAATCTTAAGTGACTGCAGATTCAGCAGAAATTTTTGTGTCACTTCTTCATATTGAGTAGTTTCAAGATCCTCACACCTTTGGGAAAGGAGGTGTTTATTGAACTCCTAGTCAGAAGGCCCTTCACAAGGAACTTGTGAATTACCAGATTTTGCTTTAGGGCAAAAGAACCTGTATTCCTGTTTGACCTTCACAGTTCAGAAGCTAGGACAACTGTATGTCCTCCCATAACTCATTAGCAGTAAGGAAATTGTAGGATTAAGCATGGTATAATCTTCTCCTTCCCCTACTTACTTTTAAAATCCATGAACTCTGTATTCTGGATTTCTTTTCCCTTTTTTTTTTTTTTTTTTTTTTTTTTTTTTTCCCCAAATCCCACAGTAAATGAACTGGAGACTATTCACACATCAAATGTTAAATGCTCTAGTATCTGAGATCACCTAAATCCTGGGAACAATGTTGGCTGCTTTCCAGCTCAACAGCCCATAATCTGTATATTTTTTTTCCAGTTCACTTTCAGAGCTCTCTTAAATTCAGTGTAGTCTGGTGGTCTTCTACAATTCAGTATTTTAAGCAGTTATCAGGCATTTTGGAAAAAAAAAAAAAAAAAAAAAAGCAAAACCAAAAAAACAACAACAACAAAAAAATGAAATAAAAAGATGCCTATTGTTTTTTTTTTTTTTTGTCACGAGCAGTGTTTTTGTGGTCTGCTCTTGAAGCCCTCCCACATTCATCCTCTCCTTTTCACCCTCTTGAAGAATCTGATACACCATGTCAAAGCAGAGCCAACATTTGAGGAATAGAATATCTGTCCAAATGGTTTCATCTGAGTTTTCACTTTGGGTCTGTAGAGTACCTGCTGACAGGGAGCAGATTCCTCATTTCCTGCTGTTCAACATACAACTGGATCGTAAATGAAGCTCTTGACATTGCCTCTGTTACTAAAATCTGGCTTCATCCTCCCACCAAGTGATCTCTTCCTCAAGTCCTCATTTATCACTTTCATATTCCACTTTGAAAGAAACCAAACTTCCAGGGAGCAAAGTACCAGAAGGGAACCATTAGGAGAGGATGTTTGGGGAGAAAATTATCTACACAGACCATCAAGTTTTGTCTATTCATTTTTATAGGTTCAAGACAAACCTTGATCAAAGAGTGCTTCCTTCCTATCCCCAACCCCCCAAACTACAGCAGAAACAATTTATAAGAAACTGATTTTTGAAGATTCTGTTTGTTTATTTTAGAGGGATCACCACAACATGTAAATTCTTCAGAGGCCACTCTTCTTCAAGGCAAGCTTCTGCCATGCCTCTTCAAACCAGTATTCTCACCAAAATAAAATACTGTGTATTTTTGATCTGCCAGAGTTTGCTTCTAAAGAACAGAGAGCTGTTCTGTCCGAGCAGGAGCAGCCACCCTTTCTTCCTGAGTAGCCAATACATGCTTTTGGTAATTGAGTGCAGCTGTTCTCCTTTCTGCCCCTTCTTAAGCTTTTGAAGGAAATCCTACTTAGAGAGATACCAGTGCCTTCGGCAGGGATCCAGAACATGAGGGAACGCCAACTGGAAAGATTACCTTTGCAAAGGATAGGTACTGTGTGACCCCACTCTTAAATCACTGCAGAGAATGTGTGTGTGATGTCACAGGAAAGTATAATTTCAACTATCTATATTTCAGAGTCTAAACAGATAGCTGACATTTCTTTAAAAGGTCTTCCACAAGCGAGATAGCCTTCTGGTCTCTTGGATGGAGATGTCAAATCCTTTTGCCAGTGAGATAATTCATATGAAAAAGACTTTCTGTAGCCATCTATAGACACCTCATCTATTACTTGTCAGCATGACTGCCCTCATGGAGATGTCCAGGGAGTAGAAGTATGGTAGTTCTCAGTGGTAGACCCATGGGTCTGCATAGCCTCTCCCATACTATCATTAAAATATTAATGCAGGTGAGCCACAGAATACAACCTTAGAAGGAAGGGACTAAAATGAACTTTAAAACTTACTGTTTGTTATTTGTAACATCACCAGTAAACACAATTTTATGTTTATGCCTTCACATTTAGATGAGACTGCAATGTGGACCTTGGACTTTCATAACTGAATACATATTTCAGCGTTGCAAATTTTGGGAACACGCTTTTAGAACAAAAGATAGATTTTCTATAATTACAAATGAGTATACTGTGACAGTTAATGGAAAGTGCAAAATTAATACCAGGAATGAAGCCTCAGGAGAGTTAGTAATAACAATAGCAAGACTTCAATAAATTAATGGCTTTACTCAAATTGTGCAATTCTTCAGAGTTATGCCAACGCAAGCATGAGTGACAAGGACAGTGGAAGTGTTGTAACTTCTTAAAATGGATCTTAAATTAAGCAGATAGTTTCATTCTCTCAGGCTACAGACACAGGATCCAGTAGATAATGCTCAAGGCGTAAGCCCAGATCAAATCTCACTGCAGCAGCAGTATACAAAGGAGCAGAGAATAAGCAGTCAAAAGCATGCTGACCATGCATTGAAGCGAGGGCACTTGAAAGCCCCTATTTACCCTTGTTTCAGCCAGAGATACAGTTCTAAGTGTATGGGTGATGCAAAAATAGCTCTTGAGTATTGTGTCAAGCATTCATACACAGCATTTTAAATAACGATGAGCTGATGTGCTAGAGATTAACTGCATTGTAAACATGGCTGCAGTGTTCTGTTGAGTGAGGTGCAGTGTTTCCTGAGGCAGGAAAAGAAAAAAAAGTCATTACTCCCACAAAATGACACATCACCCAATCTAGTGAACCAGGATGTCCAGAATTTTGTAACACTGAAGTAGGTCTGGTTCAGGCATGTCTACATCACATCACACAGGCATCAGCTGCTCTACACCTGCATCATGTGTCCATAACCCTAAAGAAATATTCTTCCACAGGTAGTTACTGAGAGTTTTACTAAGTTAAAATCAGCCAGAGTGCCTCACATCACTGCTGGCAGAATTTTGCCCCCTGAATCTGGAAGCAAATTCTTCTGTAATTAGAAATCCAGGAAGAACTAGGGCAGCCTCTGAAGTACGAAGAGCTTTCACAGCAGCTGCCTTCACACTTTTATGGACATCAGTGAGACTGCACGGCTCTAGGTGAGGATGGATCACAGCTCCTGAATGCTTATTTATGGGAAGAGGGGGAGAATCTGTGAATGTAAGATCAGTGCTTGGCCTCCTCTAAAACAAATGTTCTCAATGGCTGAGAAGGATGCCAAATTGCAGAAGCCAGAACTTTTGGGGGTGAAATAAACATTTCTTTTTTTCTTTATATTTTTTAACAACCTTTGAGAATCTCTTGGCTACAGCAGCAAAACTGTCTACAGTAAAAAAATAAATCACTAATTCCTTCAGTTTACACTCTGGCATAAACTTTTCAAACCTTGACTGTCTTTATTACATTCTGAATTAAAGCATTTCTGCTGAATGTGGTGATTTATTTATATTTTTGTTGTTTCTGTTGGCATTTTATGTTCAGACATTTTTTGAAGTACTTAATATAAAATAAACTCACATGCAGATAACTTTGGAGCAGTGCAGTACTTTAAAAACCACATGTTTACAATAAAACAGTGAGAGCTTTGAAATAGAAGTTAAGCTCAGGATGAACCTGGGGAATAAACTTAGAAAGGTTGTGCTCGTGAGTTTGATTCTGCCCGAGCTGGGTCAAAAGTCTTTTCTCATCAAAAATGACTTAAATCTGAACTTCTCCCAGTCAGTCCATGAAGATACTTTGTGTATGCTCCTCTCAGGAAAAGCATAATCAAGGCCTCTGGTCCCACTTTTAGTTTAGGTAATAGAAAATCCCAAAAGCTGAAGAAATATGGATAAAAGACAGCCATCTAAGGCTTAAGGGTTTCATCCATTCACTCAAAATGTTTTTGTTGCCTCTATCTTTGATTTCTGTATGCTCCGATTTTGTACCATTTTACAAGGGATTTTGTAAATGAGAGGCAACTTTAAATAAAAGTCACTTACTGAATGCATTAAAAATATGAAATACCTGGTATCATATAAACTCTGAGCTGATATGGAATAGTATTTTCCTTCCTCATATTTTTGGCAGATTTGTATTGGTTTTGGTGGTGGGAAAATGACCAAAGAATGGTAAAAACAAACCCATCATTCATTGGTAGCCAGATTTTTCTGGAAAAATATAAACTAAGCTAGTGTTCTCTGAAGATTTCATCTTGCTTTAATTATACCTTAATTATGTTTTAGCAACCCAGTTTGAGAAAGGTAAGAAAAGTTATGCAGGTATCAGCTTTAAAGATGCCCCACATTTTTAAAACTCTAATTGAATAACTAAGAAAAGGCATATTTATTGTGCAATTCACTTCATTTTTAGTTACTGTTGTCTGGTTCATCCAATTCAAAGCTCACTGACTGGAAGCTTGGCCTGTGTTTTCTGCTGTGGCCACTTGAGGGAATCAGTCTGTAGCTGTGGTCCATAATTTTTGTTTTTACACTAAGGAAGTAAGAAAAATTATATTTGTTACAGAAAGTTTTCCAACTTCACTTCAACATGAAAGACATCACAAAGCACCGGCTCAGAAATAAATTACTCCCTACATACTAAATATCCAGGAAGGGAAAAAAAATGTTGATAAATGAGAGTCTTGGGAGTTGCTAAGTGAGGTCCCTGAACACAATTTATGATCATGCACTCTTGGAACTTCAGAATGATTAATACAGCTAATTCTCAGTAGAATAAGAGCTGTTTTAGCCCAGGAGAGAACTGTATGCTATTGTTTATAGAAGCAGATAACATCAAAGTGGCCCACTGCTTGTGTTAAGCAAATAGAGAATTCTGGGTCAGTGCAAATTAATCCTAAAGGAGTATGAAAAAGTTCTTAATGACTGTTAGATCAGTGTGTTATCACTTTTCATACAACCGAAAATGGTAGAACTGTTAATGAGAATTACAAATGGCCTCGCTCACCACAGCGCGCTGGCAGCTGCCTATTAGCATGGTCACCATTAAGTCCTCTGACAATCTGTACATATGTCATTTGCTAATGAAGTGAAGAAGATTTAGGGAATTATCTGAAATATTTGAGCCATTTCAAAATGGTCTTTTGCAACAAACATGCAGAGCTGCAATAAGCTGAGTGGACTGAGAGCCTTAAAGCCATTATCTTCAATTCATATAGTAAGATCTGGTTCACAGAAGTTGAATGAACTGAATATACACATGAAGTAACTGTGGGGAACGAAAAAAAAAGTCATGTTGGTTGTGTCTATTAAGCTGTGTTTTCTAGTTCAAAGACAAAGAAAGCAGACAGTTTAGCTTTGTTTAGAAGGAATAGGTTGCATTTCACAGACTGACAGTACCGCAAAGTTTACAAATTGCCTTAGAAGCATTATTTCGTTCCCTTAAAGTACAATTTAACAGCTAGACCACAAGAAGGTCTAGAAAATAAACTTCTTTTATTTGCTTTTTGGAGGTGGTTCGGGTTTTATTGGTAATGATTTGTGCACCTCCGAACATACCCCAACACATTATAATTCTGTTCCAGTCCCACTGACGTGATCTACGCGCCACGTTATAGGATGGGGCAGGGCTGTTGACAGGAAAGGAGTGGGAATAGGCTGTAAGGGTACAGTGGCCTTGTAAGCTGCCGGCTCGTTAGCTGTGCTGGCGGAACAGAAGGGCAAAAGTCTCCTCAATCCCTGTTGGCAGGTCCATGCCTGTTTACAAGTCATCATAAAACAGTATGAATACACACTCTGTGGGCAATTTAACTCTCCCAGTGTAGTCACTGTACAATTATTTCTCCATTAAATTTGTTTTGACATAAATTGTCTTGTTTCATTCAGGATCATTACACCAAGAAACTATTTACATAATTATTAGGTCCTCTGATATATTGTCCTCTGGAACAGTTGTTGTCACTCAGCAAAGCTTTTCAGTGCTTCTCAGAATATTTGGCCATGAAAGCAAACACTTTTCAGAATGCAGTTACAGCAAAAATAGTTTCCCCCCCTCCCTGACTTATATCTTTCCTTTCTACCACTTCATGAATGTGGTGCATCTTTGCATATGGAGACATTTCCTGATGTAAGCCGAGGATGTGAAATACCCCTGTGTGTACACGGAGGGAAAATGTTTGCCTTGTATAGGACACCAGCTCTTTTTTTTTCCTCACATTGATACTCTTATGCGGGAGAGTTCTTTGCTCAGGGGATGCAACAGAGTAGAGCTGTAGCAGTGTTGCTTTATTCTATCATCAAACTTCCCTGAAGACCTCTGAGATCTTTTTGTATGTATCTGGGTGGGGGGTAACCCAGATCCCTACGTATGCTGTCTGGAGTAAATGAGCCAACTCTTTAGCAACACACAGAGGGGCTCCAGATATTTGCCAAAAACACTACGGTTGGCGGGAAAAGCTGCTGACTTCCGAAATTAATAGCCTCCCAAAGGAGAGTTTATTAAGAAGGGGAAAAAAATCCCCCCCCACAAAATGAAAATACATCTTCTCTTCCTGTCTTTAGCCCTTCTCACTTAGTTTGGTTGAGGAAGGTGAGCAGCTTTCCCTTCCATCCGTGGTAAACCAGTTGCCTGACCAGGAGGGCGGTCACCCAACATTACACAGGTAAAAATTGCACAGCCTGTGGTCTTTGTCCTAGGGAGAATGTCCGTAGGTGGCTCTTAAGCCCACCGCCCCATCATTGCTTAACCAAGTCATTCACATTTAATTTTTTTGAATCTTCCCACAGAGGTCTGTCCCTCCTGCACTTTAATCAGCCTTGATGTTTCTCTCTGAACTCCATCCAGTATGTCTACATTTTTTGCTCGTGTGTATCTGGAACTAAACACAGTGTAACGAGTGCAGAACAGAGCTGTATTGTCATGGGCACACTGAAGAAAAAACATGTCTTCGGACTTGGGTATCCACTGTCTAGCAAAGTTAATTTACAAATTTTGTGCTTGAAAAGGCAAAAATATGCTATTATTCATTTGCAGATAAAATTCTGAAATCTTCCACCTCCACTCTAAATGCTAGCAAAAAGAGGCACAAAAGGAAACTACTGAGTGACTGCTTGTGTTTCGGCTCTGTCTGTGTCTCAGAAAACCATACCCAGACCCATTAAAATGCTCTGCAGACTTTCTTGGTGCTTGGCTTGTCCAGTTCACCCTTTCTTAGCATCATACAAGTAATATGCTGTGCAACTGGCCACTCTGACAGCTTTCATGATGCCGAAGTTTATGGCAACTGTAAATCTATTAAGCCACAATTTGCACTTAATAAAATGAAACAGCAAGTAGTTAAACGAAAGCTCAATCCTAAACTGGAGAACATTTTTCAGGAAAAGTCATTGAGCCTGCCGTTGCTACTGCTGCCTTCCTTTGAGAAATTTAATCGTGCTGATTGAGGAAACCTGGAGAGAGACGGCTATTCCTTCCTTTGGTTCATAATTGCCCCGTAGACCATTTAATCATCTGTAGATGAAACAAAGCCTGTGCTGTGGAGTGCCGGAAGGGCAGGCATGCGCTTATCAAACGCTTCCTACCCACCGAGCAGAGCTGGGAGCTCATCCCGGTGCCTCTGAGCAGCCCTGCTGTCAAAGCAAGGAGCTGAGAGCAGACTGGCTCTTCCTGCTGTCGCTACGCCGGCCTTCCTGCCTGCCTTGATTTTATTACAGTGAAGTCCTCGCAAGCCAGTTTTTCAGGAGCGGGGTTCAGAGCAGAGAATGAAGGTCTTTCTGCCAGCGAAGGCAGGCGGGCACTGAGACACCCGCCAGGACATGATACTGTCTTGACCAGAAGAGATAAACCCTGAAAACTGAATAAGAGGAGAGAGGATTTAGCAGCTCCTGTAAAACGCATTTATCTGTCAGCTTTAAAATGTCATTCTTCATACCCCCAGCTCTGTCTGTGCTCCATATTGTGGTGTTTCTGGGTGACCAAGTGGATGGCTCTGTTTCACAGATGAATAGTCTGGTCAGAAACCATATGCCCAGTTTCATTAACTCGAAGGAAAGAAAAAAAAAAAAAGCCTGGCCAAGGGAGGCACTGAGAGCTCGAAAACCTGATCCATCATACTAATTGGTTTGGAATATTAGCCTTTAGTTGAGATTTGAAATCCACTTCCTCCTGAATATAGGCAATTTGCCTAACAGCTCAAGCGCTATACATAACCACGTAAAGCTTGACACTCTGCCCTTGACTCCTAGCTTGTATTTTCTGGAATATACCTAGAGAATGCGGCACTCAAAGTAGAGTTACAAGAACTGGCTGCTCCTGGGAGGGCATCTCTAGGCACGTATCTTGCCCCCTTCTGAAACTTTTGTAAGGAAGAATTCTTATGAGGATTTTTAATTCACAAAAAAACGCTCAGTGCTGACTAATGCGTGCCAATTAAGTTCAGCCCATTGAATCAACAGTTTCCTGTTACCTGTTCCTTCAGGTAGAACAGCGGCTGATACCCCTGCCCTTTCCCAGGCTTCTGTGCAGGGACCTTTCCTGCCTGAAAACAGTGGGGACACCTGTTTTCCGAGCACGGAAGGCCAGCACCTGAAATCCTAGGAATGGGCCCGCTATTGAGAAAAGGGTGCTTGATAAGGCAGCCACTGTGATAGGCAGCGGAAATTTGATGATGAAAGGAGATGCCTAATAGATTAATCTGGTGTGATTTGCCAAAACACAGGGTTTTCTGGAAGATTATCCACACTCGCAATAGGAAGCCCTTTGTTTTGTAAAAGTCCCCACTTATCATGGTATTCTTTATCTCAACAAGAAACATAATGGTTTACTTGTTTACATGCATGGCAGATATATTCAGAGCTGGGCTTAGGAACTGTGAACTCCTTTTCATTTGAAATGTTTCCAGCAGGCACGTTATTAGCTGAGGGGGAACAAGCAGTTGGACACACATAAAATTTAAATCTGCCTTGCTTAGATTGGCAAAAATGAATGTTATTTCATCCACTGGGAAAATGTTTTACTTCCTGCTCAAATACTTTTGGAAGAAAATCACAAGCTCATTTGTAGACATCATATATGTATGTATATATTTTTTTAGCGTTAAGTGGTATGTCTACAGAAACGTATTTGTTACTGTATACCAGTTATTTTCCACTAATATTAATTATTTTATTAGCTTGTCTTTACTTCTTCAATTTTGCTTTGCTTACTATAAAATGTGACTGATGGCTTTACGTTATTTATACTGAATGTGTGGCTGGAATCTAGCCCTTGATGTACCTTGGATAGAACTGCATTGGTTTCTGGAATTGATTTTTAAATACCTTACACATCCGGGACTGCAGAACTACCAAAGCACTGTGTTCTTGATCTCTGAAAATAAACAAAAACTACCGTGTTAGAAAACAGCTTTATTAAAGCCCTTTTTAGCAATCTTATAGCAACAACGTTTTTCACAGAGTGCAATATTATGTTTGCTGGATACACAACAAACATGCCGTACACAAGCGCGCGCAGCAAGAACACACATTGTATAAAAGGAGCTGGAGCACAGGAGTTTGACGGAGTTATTTTTTGTGCTCCTCAGCGGTAGCATATTGTGTGTACCATATAGGTTTTAAATTTACTGCAGAGGCAGCCAGTTTCCATATCATAACAAGTACGAGGAGGGGGGTCATTTCACACACGGCTAAAAGAAAGGGAAGGCGAGTAAGCAAGCTGCTCGCCCTGATGCCGCAGGATTAGTTATGTGGACCTACCTCAGCAATCCGCTGCAGCCAGCACAACAGCGAGGGAGGAACAGAAATTAGAAAGAGGGGGGAAATGGGGCTGGAAATCTGATAAATCCATCAAATAAAGAATAGATCTCCAAAGATTTGTCTGTCTAGACCAGTGGACGGCTACCAACGGGAGTTAGTGGCTCATGCAAATGGATACAGTGTAATGAAAAATTACCATGGAGTAATGCTTGGCATAGACAAAGGTTTTTATTTTACTTGTAGGACATATTTTATGGTTTATGAAGACATTGGAAATCTACTTTCTGTTTTCTTCTTCCATATTCATAGTTTACATTACTTATTTTACAATGTGTTCAGGCACACGTTATACGTTTTTCTGTCTGCTCCAAACCTTCCTATAGTTCAAATTGCACTTAAAGCCAAGTCCTGCAATCCAGCATAGTCAGTGCACAGCAGAAACTGAGGAGTGCAGGGTAGGCCTTCAGAATTTGCTTGGAATTAGTGCAAAATCATCACAATATTTGCAAAATTTCTTCTTTGGGTTCGCAGCATCCATACAGTGTCCATAAAAACCCTTAGGTGGGAACGGCAAGCAGAATAAAATATCACAGACACACACACACACATGCAACATGCACAGACACCAAAAAAAAAAAAAAAAAAAGAGGAAGACTTGTTCGGTTTTACACTAGTTTCACAAAGGTGTCTGAATAAAGTTACATGATGGAAAATAACAGCATCTTCTGGCCACAATCAGTGGGACTGCTTTCAGAGGAAAGCCCTTAGCAAAGCAAGAGTGACGTCTATACTCTCTTAACTGTAGCAGTAGAAACAAAAAAATAATTTCTTGATGTATTTTTTGGCACTTAGTTCTTCCTGCATATTTATTGAAACAATTGCACTTTCAGTACTTTCTACTTTCTATATTTTTAATTTAGGCTTGTGTTTAAAACATTCTAGCAAATACGAGATGATTAAACATTTTAGCCTTTGAAGACACGTTGCTTCCACTACAAAAATGAAAACATATCTCATTAGGGTAAGTATGGTCAGCCTTATGTTTCATACCACTGTTTCTCACTCCCTTATCCTGAACATAGTACAGGCTTCTAAAAGAGTCCTTAATTTTTTGGGGGGTAGGAGGTACTAGATTTTTTAGAATTGGTTTGTTTTCTCATTTTGGGGGAGAGGAGAGGGGTAGCAAATAAATCACACCTATTTATTTGCTATTAAAAGCTTATGATTACACCAACAGACACTAAAAATAAGATAATTCCTTTTGTATAGATACTAAAATATTATATCTGACTAGTCTTTCTCCCTAAAAAGTACCTTCTAGGTTAGTCAGGTTTCTGCAGTCACACGCATAGATCACCTATGGCTTTGTGACCCACTCTCACACATAAAATTTTCCTGGTGATGTTAGAATACTTCTATTCGAAGGGGACTTCTACAAATAACTTTTGGCTTTTATTATTGTTATTTTAACGTCAGAAGCAAAAGTGTCTATCCGCATCCCAAGTCTCCTGGAGGAATATGTGCCCCCTTGAGAAAAGGAAATACAATGCCAAAGTGAAGTGCTGATGCACCACGAAGGACGTGGCCATTGTGCTGAGCCCTGTTATAGCACAGTGTGCTCCAGAGGAATCTACAGCAGTGGTTTAGATCAGATCAGAAGTGCATTTCTGAACAAATCTCCTGGTTGTTCCCAGTCACTATGCTTTGATTCGCAGCACAGAGTGGTCTAAGAAAAGATTCAATAAACGTTTTTTGGATGAAACTAAGCCAGATGTGCTCCAGGACTGCACCTAATGCACTCCAACAGTTAACAGGTAGCTGACAGGTCCCAGACCCAGGCACAAACTAACCCAAAGCAAACCCCCTCTGACACGTGCCTGGTCCTCGGCACAACAGATTTGCTCCACTGATCTGCTCATACCAGCCTGTACTACCTGCTACTGCATGCACAGCTTCTGTGACCAGCACTAATTTTGCCATATGGAAGGAAGTTTATGTGAATAAAAACACAGCGGTGGATTTCAGAGCAGATTAAGATGTCCTGGCACAAACAGAAACGTTGCATAGGGGATGGGTGGTTTGGTGAGAGGCAGGGCTTTAGCAGAAGCAAAGCATCTTGGTAGACATATGGAGGAAGCCCTGACGCTTCCACACAAGCCTGTTTGCTGCACACTTATACTCCCCATCAGATCTGTCACTCATCAGTACAACAGACACTTGTGAGTGTGACTGAACAAAAGCAAGGACTCTATTTCAAATCAGTTCCCTGTGTTGTTGTGAATGTCCATCACAGGAAAACATTTCTTAAAAATACATGGAAAGAGTACTGGGGAAAAATTACATGTATAACAATGAAGTAGCAGGCGATGGCACATCTCTGGCTAGTGACACAGGCCCTTCAGCATTTCTGGTTCACCATTAGAGAGAGATGAGACAGACCTTTGTTTCTGGAAGCTCACGGGCTGCTTTTCTGCTTTCTTGCTCCAGTTAAGTCTAGTAAAAGATACCAGCTCTCCTTACAAGCTTTGACTCGGTTGTAAACTTAGATCATCCAAACTGCAACAGCAACAGGACAAACTCCGCATAGCACAAAAGTGATTTGCAGGGTCAGCATGAAACTGATCCTGGCTCTTGGATGAAGAGAGAGCTATATATGTTGTGTCACATCCACGGAGCTGCCAGCACCTGCTAAGAACCCTCAACACCAACTGAAGCCAAAGTGAGCTGAGATCACGCTTCAGGCATGCCAGGATGGGTGAAGTCATTGTGTTCAGTGACCCTGGCTAAATGCAGTGGCATTGCAATGTATACATATTGCAAAACCACGGTCCTCTGTCCATCCTCTGTTCCAGTTGTCCTTGGTCCTGCTCTATGGAAGACATGCAGGAAGGGTAGCCTTTTGACTGTGTGGAACAGCTACAGAATTGATTTCTACACTGTCAGATTAGGTACAGACTTTGTATGCATGGTCTGAATTCAGCCCAACATATTTTCAAGGTTTTCCAGAAGATGTTAAACGTGTCTTAAATTCACCTTTGAAACAAATGTGTGAAGTATATTTTGTAAGATATATTCAGCTCTACTGACCCCCCTAATGGGAAGACAATCATGGCATCTTTACTGAACAGAAGGATGACTTTGGCATGTCAGCTCTCCACCACTGGATCTGAAGCAACAGAACATTTATTGTTTTCAGGTCTGAGATTTTTTTAAAGAAAATCTTGGATTTTTGGCAGCTGAAAATAAGAGCTTTTGATTCAGACAAAATAATTGTTGTTTCTGGTACTCGTCCAAAGGATTAAATACAACATAAAAGGTAATATACTTCTGGCTGTACCTTAATGCAAATGAGGTGTGCACTCTAATTTTGTCCTCTTCATCTTTATTGATGGACAGATTTGCCATCTTTTGCTTCGTTGGTCATCTTCCCTGCACAAGAAGACATGGTGTGTGATGTCCCTCTAATCTCTCATTTGGCTATACGCATCTAGGAATGGACACTATGACAAAAGGTCATCAGATCTATTAATTAGTATGATCTTTGTGTAGAAACTCATACTCTTTCACGTTAGAGAGACCGCTTCCATTATCTAGCTTGTTGTCCAGCATACCGTAGAAGTAAATGCAGGTGTTTCATTTTGGAGCCAGTAGACAGTTCCCATCATCAGTAGCAAAATGACAACTGTTAGATTCATGTTATCTGCTTGTCCCCTCTGTGTGTCTCTCCTCTCCCCTGACCCACCCATCCTGCCCACGGCTCATCACTTCCTATGAAACTGGATGGAACTATTCTCAGTTATTCTCTGGAGAGGAGTCACCTTCCTAGTTTCAGCCTTGGGAGACTCTTCACTTCAGGCCAAATCACCACTGGACAAAGAGATCCCTCCACCTCTTCTCTATCCTTCTGCACAATGCACATGGCAGAAGGATCTCAGTTATCTTTTGTCAGTTCAAACAAAGGCTGTTCAGGAGGAAAGAGCATTCCCATTGCCATCCTTCTCTCCCACACAAATGATGATCATTTATAGCAATTTACAATAATACAGCTTTGGAAAATATATATTGGAGCAGAAAGTGTTGTTCTAAGAACTATGTGGAATTTTCAACGTAAAACTGAGAAAAGCACAGGCAATTTTTAGTGGTAAAATATTTAAATCCCTGCATATTTGACAGATTATTCCAGGCGAATGATAATGATTTGTTGTAAATATCACCATAGCAACTACGTATAAATATATACAGTCTAATCTGACTTCAGAATAAAGCAAGGTTTATCTTTATTACCTGGTACGCCACCAAGAATAGAAACATCCCCTTCATATTCTTGAGAAATTAGATCCAAGGTTTGCTTTTCTTTTTTTTTTTTTTTCCTTTCATTTACATAGTGAGAAAATTACAATGCAAGTTAGCCAGAAAATGTTGGCAATTGCACATTGGATAGACTTGAGGGGTGAAATCTGAGAATCCCAGAGACAAAGGATGTTGTCAGGAACAGAAACTTACATTTGGTAGCCACCCTCCTAGAGATGTTTGAAAAAAACATGAAAATGAATTACGTTGCCGAGGGATGAGTTGGAAAGAGAGAAAGGGAGCAATGAAAGAAGAAAGCCTTAAGAAAACACTGAGATGCAGAAGAAGAGGCAATAAAAGGAGCAGAGGAAGGGAAGTACTAAGTGGCTCCAGAAGCATTAGGAAATCAGAGGGGGAAACAATTCAGTTGTCTAAAGGAGCAAGTGACCACAGAAGAGCGGTGATGGAGAAGCAGCAAGAGAAATCTGCTTGAAGAAGGTGGCAATGGCCTCAGTGAAAGCACTGCAGGAAAGCTGGTGCAGGGGAAGACGTGTAAAAGGGCAGCTCCTGAGTCAGGGAGAGAAGAGGAGGTGGAAAATGACAGAGCCCGTGAGGGAACCTCTCTGCCCACTCTGCACGTGGTCACCCCACCTCTGACCCTCCGGCACGGGCTGGGCGGAGAAGCGATGGCCAGACCGCACGGCTGTTAATGCAGCTGAAGGTCCTAATCGTGTTCCTTCCCAGAGAAATTACTTTTCTTTAGGCCCATCCTGAGGGGGAAAGAAAGTGTTTCTTACACTGTTGTGGCTGTTGATCTCACCCTGAGAGCAGGGTCTGAACGAGCTCCTCCTCCACTTAGGCTGTTCACACCATCCATCTGAAGGCATTTGAAGGTAGCACCTAAGCCAGGGGTAGGGTCTCTCCAGCTCCCACACAGCCAACAGAACAAGAGAGGTTGCTCCAAGCAGCAGTTCCAGGCTCCTGGCACAAGCTTCTCTTCTTGACTGCCCTCAGGAAGCCACTTTTTCTCTCTCTGGCCTGTACATGGGACCTAAGGAGTCCAGCCCCCAGAGGGGCAATGCTCCACCACCAAGTCTCCCAAGCCAGCTCCAGATTTCTTATGGTGAAAGCAAAAGCTATAGTTAAAGATAAGTTAAAAGCTTATCCTTGTATGTCTACTAGGATTCTTTTTTTCCCTTTTTACATTTTTGAATGGATCGTTTCCTGAATACTTTTAATTCAAATGAAAAATGGCACGTACATCAATTTTTTGTAAATCTGAAAATGCTTAAATACATATGCAAAATAATAGGAAGAATCGTAAAGCTAACTCATGCATTCAGCAGTGAAGAATATGAACAGAAACTTAACATGTTATCCTTTAAAAGGCACTAGTGTTGTATGCATTGGTGTAGAAATACCATAGATCCTGTTTCAATTAAATTACTTCATTGAAAGAGCCATAGCATGAAGATAGAATGCTACTATTTATTGAAAGTGATAAATTATCCAAGAATTATAGTTCATAAACATGAGACTCAATGTCTAGGAAAAAATGTAATAACTACCTTAGATATATTTAAAAAACAAGCTGTTCTGTGAGTAGCTAGCAGAGCCTGATCCCCTGTATGTTTGTATCTTATATCCTCTACACATTACTACTGCATTAACCCTATTCATCCCTCACGTCTCTACTTGATAATCCCTTTTGGCAAGAGACAGCACAGCCTGAAGCCAGCCCAGAGCTGTGGGTTTACTGGTGAACTGGCAAATACATGGCCATGAGCATTCGTCACGCACCTGGCCTTTGCCAGGCAGAAGAAAAGCTGGCTTTGCCGAATGGGGGCCAAGTTACCTGGAAGAACAAATAATGTTTTTTCCCTTCCACCCAACCACAAACTTTCGTAGCCGTTATTGGAATTTAACGATGTTTGGAAGTTCTCCTCCTCTCTCAAATGTGGTTGAAATTGGCCTGAATTTTTGTGGGGACAGGAGGGGGGGGGGGGGGGGGGGGGGGGGAAGAGAGAGAGAGAAAATAGGGCTAAAAATAAAAATGCTTAGATTTTTCCAGTCCATTTATCCTGGAATATTAGAAAATGTTATGTCCAAAATAATACTTTTTTTTTTTTTTTTACACTAAAGGCACATAGTAGTAGACATAAATTGATTATTGTTATTTTGACCCAGTAATACACTTTCACGCACATTGATGGCTGCATTTTCTTCAATTCAGAGTACATACACTTTGAGGTCTGTATTTTTCATCTCCCAACAGTGTGGACAACAGACTAGGGAGTCATTTGGCCACTGGAGGAGCAAGAATATTTTCCAGTGTGTGGATTATTATGGAGATAAATCCACAGCTGTGTGAGGAGCACATCAGTAGAACCACATCTGTTTACATCAGTTGAAGGTCTATCACTTATCTGTAGCAATATGTTTCCCAAGACAGCTTAACTGATTTGGACTTAATACTTGATTACATGCTTACATTAAGAACTCTACAATGGCCCATAAGAGAAATCTTACTGTCTTCAGTAGTCTTGTCTAATTTATGCTCTAGGTCCCACAACTATTACTGATACTATGTATTAACAAACTAAAGGGACTGGTTTTAATAGTCTGTGCCATTGTGTTCACGCTACTCATCAGTAAATTTATAATTTTGGGGAGTTAAAAATCTTTCTTTAAAGTAACTGGGCCTAAAGGCTGGTCCATGGGCATAACTAACAGTACCAGGGGTTGGAATGTAATTCAAGTCCTATGTGCTAATGCCAAGACCAAGATACAGCAGGTTCAGCACAGCCCCTGCCCTGTATTTGGCATTCTGATTACATGGATAAATATAAATTATTATTTTTAAGAATAGTTTCCTCCCTCAAGTTCATATTTTCACACTAGTTTCAATTTGGCTTACTGCATCTTAATTACAAATCTGTCCTCTCTTTTCCATGCCTACCTCCATGGTATCCAATTAAATCCTACAGAGGTGCAAGACACCAGATCAGCATGTGGCAGATGAGATGCAGATGCATCTAGCAAAGGCTTTGCTGTTATGTATGTTGTAATTTATAGCTTTTGTCACGTGTCACTCAAAGGAAATAAGTTTACACACATACACAATTATCTCTGCCTTTCCTCCTACTTCCCCCCCCCCTTATTTCTTTATTTTCTTTTTCTGTCTCAATATATCTCTACTGTTCTGTTGTTTCCTTATGGAATGGCACCATTTTATATGTTTAGATGTCTACAGTGAAAAAAAGCAAAAGAAAATGGATCAATGTAAACATTGGCTTTACAGACAACTGAAGTGGGAAAATGGCCAAGGAAATTCTGCTGCAAAGTCGGTGAAGAAGCCAAAACTTTTAAATTTCACTGCCTCCAATGCACATCACCCTAATGTTCATTCCATCAGGAAAAGCATGGGTAACTTAGAAATCTAATTACATTGAACTTCAGGGGTAATTTTTACTTGCTGCCACTCCAAAGCCAGAATTCAATCTCAGGGCCCATAGTCCCTTGTTCTCATTTTTAAAAATTAATGACAGTGCATCCGTCCATAGTCCAGATCTCAAGATGCCAAACTTTTCTTTTCCTTTTTCTTTTTTCTTCCCACAGGAATGTTGGTAGATGCATAGATGAAGCTGAGAGTTTTGTTCAGATCAGCTTTTTACATATGCACTGTTTCACATTGAAAAAAAAAACAAAACAAAAAAAAAAAAAAAAAAAAAAAAAAAAAAAACTTAGGAATCATACCTATAGAGAAGGAACAGCTTTATTTATAGAGAAATAACTGTTTTGTCTGTTCTTAATTTACTACACATTCAATTCCTTTCTGAATATATCATAGGGGTTATTGTACTCCAAATACACTTTTCAGACATCTACCAACACAATAATCAGTTGTGTTTACATTACAATCAGACTTGACTCGTGCCTGTAAAGTCATCCCATTTTATATATTTACACACAGACTTTGTCCCCGCTCTTTCCCCCAACAGACCATATAAAATTCAAGGAATGGTTCATACATTCTGAAGTCAAATCTGCAAAAGTTGCAAAATGTCGGGATAAGGCTGTTTCTTAAACTAGAAGAATAACTGGTAGTTGGGATTAGGTCATCTGTGGACTGACTCCAGAGGAAGAGCTGGGGTACCCTCTCAGTGCATTTTAGAGCTAGAAACAGGAGAGAAAATTGAACGGTGATCCTCAGGCATCCCACATCTCTTTCCAGGCTGTGGACCAGGCAAGGAAAAATGAACTTTTAAGAAACAGCAAAAGAGCAAGTTTGCACTGTCATTATGTTTTTCGTAGTGGGTTAAAGTCACTGCAGACAAACGTAGGGCTTGAATGTGCAGCTTCAGGAGCTGAATCTCTGCTGCCTGTATTCCAAATGTCAATCAGCTGGATTTCAACACGCAGAAATTACAACTGCAACTCTTGCACTGTGTGAATAGGTTTGCTCATGCAAGTCTTTCAAAGATAGGGATTTTTGAACAGGAATTTTTAATGAAATTTGGATGAAAAAAGGGATCAAAGAGGCAAACAATGAAAACAAAAAGGTACAAACAGCCTTTAAATTGCCTATCCGTAGTTCTGCCACAGGACTTGTGTGGCTGATATGGAGGAATTGATATTTTTATTAGACAGCTCTACAGCAGCCCTTTTGATGACTTAAAAACTGTGAAAAACACGTCACCCACTCAAACACTTCCCAGTCTATCTCTAAGGCCAAGTGACTTGACTCACCATACAGCAGTGTACTAAAGAGCCTGTACCATTTGAAGCACAAATGGTCCCCCTGATTTGATGTCAAGCACTAGGAAGAAAAATCAAACAGTCAAAGATCACAGGGGTTCACAGGAGTGTGAATTTACCCAGAGGTTGAATTTAATTGGCAATCACAACATTGTTTTATCAGGTCTAATAGTGATTCACCATGCTAAAAATCTAAATGCAACTGTATGGTAAAAAAAAAAAAAAAAATCCAGTCAGAAAAAAATCATCACCATGAAGAGGGAAGATGCTTCAACCAAAACCTCACAAGGAGATATCTGGCATGGAACCACTAAAATAAACACTTTGCCAAATACTTGTTGGCAAGGTCAAATGTTGTTGTTTTCATTCAAGTCTACAAAATGAAAAAAACAATCACTCTAGGACCTACTATTTGTAGCTGTGTTTTGTCAATAAAATTATCCTGTAGGAAAGGTAGCATGCACGTTGTTTATTATCATTTTAAATTGGTGAAGTTTAGATTTTCTTCCACTCTGAAGTGATTCCAGAGTGTACTCTGTGTCAGAAAGACTTTAGATGAAAAGTAAGTATGAAGTTTAATAATACAAACATGACAAAATTATAATTAATTTATGCAAAAAAACATAATAAAAGTACATCGTAAGATTTCAGTGTTGTGGTGAATATATTTAAAAAAAAAAAAATAATGCTCTTGCAGCAGATTATCTTTTTTCTGTATTCTTTAAACGTTCTGATTTCAAATTTCAAAACACTTTCCTATGTCAATGACAATCTTAATAGAGTCCAATTAGTTCCACAAGACACTTTCTTATGCACAAGCCCCTGGCTTGATTGCGGTGAATGGTGGGTATTTCCTGTGTTTAAGTCCACATATGGATTGAGTAAGGCAGTGGCAGAGAGACTACTGTTTTCCTTCACTACATCTTCATTTCTTTTTCACAGGCTAAGCCTTTTTTGTTTTTCCTGGCTCTGTTGTCAAAACATTGACCAGAGTTTTGGCTCATGGTATTGGAATAGGAGGCCAAAACAATCCTCTGGAAGCCAGTGTGGCAAAATGTATTTTAAATCTATACATTCACCATTCAACCACGGGAGTAACCACGCCCACTGCCCCACTCTGTGGTTTAAAAACAACATGGGTTTGCCCCCAGAACTGTTTGATTTATTTGACAAGCTTTTTCAAGCTGGGTATATCAACATTTGAACTGTTCTGAGGCTTGGCTTCCTACGTCACATGTACAGCAAGTATTAAAACACACTCTAATCATTTTCTGCCTCTATTAAAGTAGACAAGGTGAATGCATTGTGCATTCTGCAGGATTTCTTTGAAAACCTGTTAGTCTCTCCAAAGACAGACAGGCTACAGTGATGATTTTTTTTTTCCCTCAAAAGCATACAATTGGGATCTTTGAAATGTTACCTTTGTCACATCTTTTTTGGAAAATACATCTCTATAATAAATAGGTAGAGCTAAGACCTTTTCCTGACATACAGAAGTCCAGTGCAAAGCAGTACGAGATGACGCATTTTAAAGACTTCTTCATAAAACATAGCATAATGCACAAGTACATTGCAAATTATTTTCCTGTGTTGTCAGGTTCCTGGTGGGATTCTCTTTCCTCAGGGGTAACTAGGAATACAAACGAAAACTCAACTGTAAAATTGAAATCAGGACAAGACTAATTTTGCACACATAATTGGGAAAATTAAAGTATAGAGATGGTGTGTGGTAGATTAAATAATCTATTCAAACATAATCTAGTAGCTTAAGTACTAGGATGTAATTCCTCTGAACCAGAATTCCTGTATCATTTACTTCCAGCTTTTTTCATTCCATTTTTTGCATTGGGTACCACAGCACAGAGCTGGGCCTCTTTCAGTGGAGATTGCATGGACGTGATCTACGTAACACATATCAACAGAAATATATGCATAGACACGCAACAGTACTCCTAAATTTGGGGTGAGGATCTGCTTCTACCTTGAACCATCTAGAAATGATCCGTGTGACACTTGAACTGAATTTAAATGTCCCACCTGGATTTACTCCCAGACTGCACAGCGGGAACCAAAGAGAGGGCCAGAAAGTGCCTTTTGTTGTTAAATAAAACATAAACTTCTAATCCAAACCTGTTTCATTGTGCATGCCGCAGAAAGCTTGGGGGGGGGGGAGGGTAGAAGAAAAAAATACATGTTTGTGAACGTAGTGACACGTTTTACGGTTTCTCTTTTCTCTCCCGCAGCCCAGAGCTCCCCTGCCCGATTTCCACCGGCGGGGAGAAGCAGCGTGGGGAAGCGAGCTGGCCCTAATTGCGAGAAAAGCAAAAGCAATTAGCGCGGGGGGGGGCGGGCACCCCTCTCGCCGGGCCGCTGCTGCTGGAGGGCCCGGAGCCCCCCGAGCCGCCCCCCGGCTCCCCCTGGAGCCCCCCCGGGCCCCCGGAGCGGTGGCTGGGCAGGGAGCGGGGGGGCGGGGGGGGCCCCCCCGGGGGAGGGGGGGGGACACTCACCTTCGCTCGCCACCTCCCGCCTCCTCGGCGGCGGCTTTTTCCTCCTTCAGAGTGTTCCATCGGCCCTTCGTCAGGAAAACTGTAAAAGCGCTGTGCTGGATTTCTAGTGGCTAAATACAGAGCACCAAAAAAAAAAAAAAAAAAAAAAAAAAAATGGGGGGGTGGGGGGGAAAAAGTAACATGAAGCAGCGTTTCAACAGACCCCATAAACCCAAGATGCGAGAGCCAGCGAGAAGGGGAAGGGGGAAGGGAGGAGGAGAAGCTTGAAACTAACAGTGCAAATAGCAAATAGCTTAGTTTTTACTCCCAGACACCATAACTTGTTTTACGATTAGTGATGTGTTTAAAGATTTGTCCTGGAAGTACTTGATATTGGGTTACAAAAGGTTACGTTAATTGCATTACGCCATAATGACCCATGAAGGACTGCAGAGACTTAGAGAAAAACACGCTTCTTCCTTAAAGAAATAAAACATTAAAAAAAAAAAAAAAAAAAAAAAAAAAAAACAAAAAACGGGGGGGATGAAATAATGAAATTAAGAGAAATAAAAGAAAACAAAATAATAAAATAATAAAAATTAAAATAACATAAAAGACAAGTGGGAGTGCAGCAGGGCGGCGGGACGGGCGGCGCGGCCGGGGCTCCCGGAGGAGGCAGCGCCCCGGCCCCGGTGGGCTCCGGCCCCGGGTGTCCCCCGGGTGCCCCCACGGGTGCCCTCGCCCCCCGCCCGGCACAGCCACGCCGGGAGGGCGTGTGTCAGCCCTGGGCGCAGCCGCCTGCGTTATGGTCCGGAATTAAACGTGTCTACTAATAATCTATAGTCTCGCTGGCCGGGGCAGAGCAGACAAACAAAATTGTCATTCCAAATGAAAAGAAAACACTATTTCTTAGAAGTGTTTAGGAGGGTGCACAGCAGGGCATATTTTCTTTCTTACTGGCAAGAGTTTGTAACTGGATCCCTTAACATTACTGAGAACATGAAAACATTAAACAAAAGTATTGATCCAAGAATTCGCAGAAGAAAAGTATCCAAGTACACACTGGTTTGTTTGAATTTTTTTTAAGGTTACATCAGATGTTTACGGGGGAAGTGGAAGCTTGCGCTATAGCTCTTGCCATGCCCCATCGAAACATACGTGGAGGAAAGTGTTATTTGTGTTGTTAAATTTGCATTATGTTCACTTTAATTGCATCAGCTGCTAGATAGATCTAGGAATAATGGCGTTTAAGAGGGAAATAGCAATCATCTTCAGAAGACTGCAGCATAATGGAGGAACCTAATTAATTTAACCTTGCAGTCTTCCATAATGGCTGCACTTTATCATTTCCACAGATGGAGCTTGAAGGAATTAACAATGTTGTTTATCCCAGCAGACATCTCTGACTGTGGTTAGCCAATGGCAGATCTCCCACTTAAAGATGCGTTTCTTCACTTGAGGGAAACCAGCTCGAGCCCTGGCAGTAGCTGTCGAAACTTGCTAGTGCTACATGTGTGGGGGCTACTGAAAAACGGAGAAAATGTACAATATGTGTCTTTTTATGGTCTCATCAAGTGGCGCTGGAAGAAGACAGAGTGTTTCCTTGCTTACCAGAGCCAAGACTTTCCCAATACCATTTCAGTTTCTCTCCTTAGTTTTCCCCTACACTGTATTTTTTTCTTTATCAACGTATCTTGCTAATGTTTTGGGGTTTGGTTTGGTTTTGTTTTTTGTTTGTTTGTTTTTTAATTATTTATTTTTATTTTGAAAACGCAGTACGTGTCTGTTTCTAGACTCGTAGAATTCAACCCAACACTTCTAGATGATTTGCAATGTTTACAGACTTTTTATGCTTGGGAAACCTGAGTAGACTTGAGGTAAGCACTCCTCCACAGACAAAACTCAGCAAAAGCCGGGTTATTTGAACAAGCCGATTGTTTATTAATTCAGGAAATAATGCGTTTTCCACGCTGTCATATTCTAGGGTGCACACGCACGCACACACTTAGGTCACTCGTGGGTGTCAGACCGGACTCGGGCAGGGAGAAATCCGCGGCTCCGTGGTTTTGGGCTGTGAGAGAATTCCCGCTCTCCCGTGGTAGTGACCGAGAAACAAACTACAGCCATTACATGCTCTACGCTTTTACCTGCATAGCTGGGATATTAAAGAGCGTCGTCTGGCCACTTTGAGGTGGATATTTGTTCCCCCGAGCAGCCGGGACCTGAGGAGTTAGGCAGCCGTGGGAGTGACTGGGGGGGGTCAGACGAGCCCCTTTTCTGCCCGATTCTCTCCCCCCGCTCTTCTACAGAGAGAAACGTTCATCGGTGGCTCGAAGAGAAGGATAATTCTGCTTTCCGTGTACAGTACCTGTGTTTTGTGTTCCAGATAGATCTTAAACAGTATTTTTTTTTTAAGGTTTATTGGTATCGGGGGGTTACTGTTGCTGCTGTTTGAGTTTTGGGGGTTTTTTGTTGTTTGTTTGTTTGCTTGTTTGTTTGGTTGGTTTTTGGTTTGGTTTGGTTTTTTTTTGGGGGGGTGTGTGTCTTGGTTTGTTGGGCTTTCTTGTTTTTTTTTTTTTTGGGGGGGGGGGGTGTGTTTTCTTTTTTTTTGCACACTTCCTAGCGCCTGGCAAGCAAAACTCCCATCCTTGAACTTAGACCTTGTCCCTGCCGCAGATGATAACTTGATACCGTTCTTACACCCTGACACAGAAAGCGTCTTTTCTATCCCTCCTTTGTCCGGAGCAGCGTCCGATAGAAACCAACGTACACAGGGATGATCGCGGGGCTGCTATTAAAATTCGTACCATTATTAGTTGCTATAAAGCGGTAAAGGTGAATGGCAGCCCAGGAGCCACCTGGGCTGCTTGTGCCGTGTCATTTTAGGAGGGCAGGTTTGGATCAAAACCCCGATTTGTTAATCTGGCAGGTATCTATCTCCACCACCAGCCAGCGGCGTGACACTGAATATCTCTACACTCTATGAAACACTTGGGTGTGCTGTCTCTTCTCTCGTTGGCGGGATACCTCCCTGGCTGCTGCACGGCGGGGAGAAGCGCAGGGCCACTCTGACGGGGGGAGATGCTGTGATTTGGGCTGATGACGTGCTCCGTGACGCTAACCCAGCTAATGGGCAGCTAATGATGCCGCTCCGTCAAACAAAGGAGGCAAAGCGGTTTGAAGTCCTAGT
Organism: Tyto alba; assembly: GCF_018691265.1. Taxonomy (NCBI): domain Eukaryota; kingdom Metazoa; phylum Chordata; class Aves; order Strigiformes; family Tytonidae; genus Tyto; species Tyto alba. Next base: position 35,663,568 of record NW_024881330.1, read on the forward strand.
CATTGGCCACCTGGAAAGAACCCTGTCCACCTGTGTGTGTATATATTCCCGTGGAAGAAGTAGAAGAAGAAAAAATAATAACATTTTTTTTTTTTTAAAAAAATGAGTATAAGGAAGAAATCGGCACAGAAAGTAGCACAGGGGAGCTCAGGCTGAGACCGGCACGTAGCTGAAGTCTGGGCATGAGGCAAAGCGTGAGGGCAGCACCGCTGCATGGAAAGCTGTTAAACCAGCCAAAAAATTGATTTTTTTTTTTTAAATGATAATAATAGTAATGAAAAAAGGAGAATAAAGACGATCGGTGAAGCCCACAGAGGCACGGCGGCGCCTGGGAGCCGGCAGCACCTGCTCGCCCCGCCGGGCCGCCCCCGCGCAGCCGGCTCCGCGCAGCCCCGCGCAGCCCCGCGCAGCCCCGCGCAGCCCCGCCGGGCGCTGCCCGCAGCGGAGGCCGTGGGTGCACACGGGTTGCCTGTGCTCCCTAGGGTGCCGGCGAGCCGAGGGGGAGCCCCGCGAGGGCTCGGAGGAGAGGGGATGGGGGGGCTGCGAGGTGGCAGTGATGAGGTCGCGGGGGGGGGGGGGGGGGGGCGGGATTTTAAGTTTTGGTTCGTGATTTCGGTTAACGCCGTCGTGGGAATGCGCCACACGGCAAATCCCGCCCGTGGGAAGACGGCTTTGCAGCTCCTGCCCCTGCTCTACGGCCGCACATTCCCGGTGACAGTGATTTCACGGAAAACAAGAAAAAGCTGAAAAACCCGCGAGCTGTCACCGCTAGAAAGCTAGAACACAAATCCCAGCGGGAAGCCCGAATGCTGCGGGATCCCCCTCTCCCCTCGCAGGAGCCGGAGGGCCCCGGCCGCGGAGGTCCCCCCGCCGCCTCCGCGCCCCTCGCAGGGCCGTGGGCGGGAGGAGAGCGGTTCCCCCCCTGCTCCCGCCTCGGCCGCTCCTCCCTCCGGCTCGGGGAGATCTGCCCGGGGATCCGGCAGGATTTCCCTGTTTACCCAGCCCCGGTGGCCCCCGCTGGTGCTACCTCTGGTGCCGGCGCCCTTGGGAGGGGAAAGGGGGAACAGGGGGAGATGGTGGCGGCGGGGAACCAGGAGACGGGAAGGCTGCAAGAGAAGCTCCTTTTTTTTTTTTTTTTTTTTTTTTTTTTTTTTAGGATCCGGGCTGTACTTGTCCTGCTCAGCCGGGGGACAGCGCTGCTGCGCATCTTCCTCCCCCCTTGCGCCCCTCCAGCCTGAAACCCGCGGAGGCCAAACCTCCCCGGTGCCCCTGCGAGAGCCCCGCAGCCAAGACACCGGGGAGGTTTGCACCAGCGCAAAAGCCCTGGTGCGACCCCCCCCCGGTCCTCCCCCACCCCCTCGCCCCGCGGCTGAGACTCCCGTGGGCTCCATTCACGGCGCAAGTCGCTTATGCAAAGCGAAGGGGCCGGGGCAGGGTTGGTCCGCCCCAGGTAGGGCGCGGAGCGGCGCGGAGCGGTGCGGAGCGGTGCGGAGCGGTGCGGAGAGGCTGCAGCCGCCTCCGCCGGTGCTTCCCGCCGGGCCGGGTGCCGGCGCTCCCTCCGGAGGGTGGGCTCCTCTTGTAACGGGGAGATCACGTAAATCTTCAAAGCTCCTATGAAAATTAATAAAAACACACGAAATCCTAGACAGTCCATAGCAACTGATTTTTATCTACCGTTTTACGCGCTTCATTATCCACCTAAATATAACCACTCCGTGATTTAATGTAGTTTACGGAGACCACAGGCATTTTTGGCTTCCCTTAGCCTTTTCACTCTAGCGCTGGCAGTGGGCTGACTTCAGACTTCTCTCAGCAGTTGAATATATCTGGGGGTTGGGATAGAACCAAAGAAGGAGAAAAAAAAACCGCATTCAATGTACTTGTCTCGGTGCCTCTTCAAACCCACTTGGGGAGCCCCAAGCGCTTCAAACCCCGTATTTCTGTGCGCCTCCGCGGGCGCTTAGCTCTGTCACCGACACGGCCCGACGGACAGTTTCTCTGGAAGCTGGAGACCCCGGTCGGGCTCGGGGGGAGGCGGGGGTTGGCTTTAATCAGCATTGTCAGAGAACCAGAATCAGGTGTGGATATGTTTCAGGCCATGTTTACATCAATCAGTATTTTCGTTACAATCTTGTCAACAGTTTTAATTCAAAGCGTATGCTAAAGCCGGAGAAATTAAGCGGTACAAGGGAGAGCGTTTTTTTATATATATGTATATACATATATATTTAGAAAAATATTGTTAAACAATGCGGCCTGGCTGAAATATTTTGATTGTACCAGAGGCTCCGATTTTTTTTTTTTTTTCTCAGCTTTACCGGCAACGAGATGGCTCGATAATTTTAGCGACAGTGGCCTGCCAATGCGGAGGAGCACAGGGTCCCCCCCTGAACGCCTCAGCCAGGCGCAGCCACAACCCTCCGGTTTCCCCACCCCCGGGGCGAGCACGGGGCGGGGGGGGGGGGGGCGCTGAGGGCCGGGGTAACCCCAGCGCCAGCCCTTGCGCGCCTTGGGGCGCCCCGCTTGCAGCCCCCGGGGGACCCGCCGTGCCCTCCTGCGCTCCGGTGCTGGGGGCAAAGAGGGGGCGGGAGCCCGCCGCGCCCCCCCAGGGCTTTGCGCGGCAGAGGGTGGCGAGCCTGTGCGCGGGTTTGCGGGGGGGGGGGGGGGGGGGGGGCAGCCGATGCCAGGCGCGGAGACCCGCGGAGAGCATCTCCCGCGGAGCCGGGGCCGGCGCAGCCACCCTGCCACCCGGCTCGGGAGGTTGAATCCACCGGATTAAAAACTGAACCGACGGAGAAGCGCTCCTACCTGCGCGGTATTTTTGGCTCAGCTATTTGCGCGGGGCCGGGGCGGGCCGGCTGCGCGGCGCGGCGCGGTGCGGGCGCCCTGCGTGCGTCTCGCCGGCCCGTTTCGCTCCCGCGCTCCGGCATCCCCAGCTCACTTTTCACATCTAATAGGCCATTAACTTTTGATCATCCTTGCTGTTACATTCCAGGTTTCCCAGCGATGGTTCCTGCACGCTGAGTCTCCCTCCTCCACCACCCCCCCCACCTCCCCCCCGCCCCCACTGCTGTCTCACTTCGCATTTAAACACTGCCCGGTAGATCTGAATTTCTGTCGAAAATGTAATTTTGATTATACGCACTCATTTGTATCTTCGCGCTTGGCCTCACATCGAAATCCCTCTCGGAGAAGGGACCTAACTTTTTTAGATACCCCAGAAGAGTGTTGAATTTTTGGTTTGCTTACACCTTCCAGCAAGCGAGCCAGAATGAGACCTATTAAAATACTGATTAATGCCTGCGAAGACAATTTCCATAACTTCAAAGCCCTTACGCGACTATTAGCAGTGGCTGCGCTCAAGCGCTGCAAACAGCCAAAGGGATCGGGGGGGGCATCAGCAACTCGTGTTGAGGACGTTATTAAGCAGAAGGCAGCCACTCAATCTTCTGCCGAATAGGGGTTTTTTTGTTGGTTTGTTTGTTTTTTTTTTTTTTTTTTTTTTTTGGGGTGTGTGTGTGTGTTGTTTTTTGTTTGTTTGTTTGTTTGTTTGTTGTTTTTTTTTGTGTGTGTGTGTGTTTTGTTTTGTTTTGTTTTGTTTTGTTTTGTTTTGTTTTTTCTCCATTTGATCTCCTAGCTTCGTCTCTTGGCCCTAGGAAACCACTCGAGTGATCGAATGTAATGTTGAAGGAGCACCCCCAAGGTGCTACAAGAGATCCCCTCTGCGAGACAGCGGCGTCGGCCCACGGTGGGTGGAAGGGGATGATTTCACGCATATTCGTGCTTTTGCACCCCGGGCTCCACTTCCCCAAACCCTCGCTGCGGGGGGACCGGGCGCGGGAGGCCCGGGTTAGGTCCCTGCCACATCCCTCGGAGCATCACTCCGGCCCCGTGATCCCCGTGGGACCGCAAGCCTGGCAAGTCCCGTCAGAGCAGCCACGGAGGGGAGAGTTCCAAACACAGAGCTCGGCAGCATCCCCAGCCCGGGCTCCGCGCAGCTCCGGCTCCGCGGAAGCGGCTGCGCGGCTGCGGAGCGGGGCGGGCGGCGAGCGGGCACCGCTCCTCCCTCTGCCCCGGTTTGCTCCCAGCACGTTTGCACCGGCAGATTTGGTCGTGGGGTAATATTTACTTAAAATTCGCCGTTCCGTTAAGTGTCTTGACAATAAATTAACTTTCTGGAATATTTCCAGACGCGTGCTCAGAACAGCCCTGAACAAACTCGGAGAAAGTGGTCTTAAATTCAAGCCTCTCCCCCAGATATCTAAGGATGAATTTTTTTCCTATTAACCTGTCAGAAACGTGTTGCAATGCCTTCATAACCTTTTGTTCATTAAAGGAATACTATTCTTTTATTTCCTCATCATTACAATAAATATATGCCTTTTGGGTTAATATTTTCTTCGAAGGCATTTGAACACCCTGCTACAATTTTCTCGAATGTACCGAGAAATTTTCTTTACTGATCTTCCTGAGGATATAGTAATGATAGATAAGCAAGATTTACATTGTCAACAAAATGATTAAATTACACGGGCCAGCCTCTCGGACTGCTAGGAGTTAAGTCGAGCCACAGAGTTCTAAGGAAAAGGAGGAACGTTGAATATATACAAGTTTTCCAAGATCCCCGAATAAGACACCTTTGATTAAACTCCTGTATCTGGTAAACTGCAGTTCCAATTTTGCAATAGCGACTCTGCGCTTAACTACTTCCGCAAGTGGTTTTATGTAAAACTGATGCACAAGTCTGTGTTTGCAGAGTATGACCTTAAATGAGTGGATTGTCGCTCTGAAAGGTGCAGCCTCCCATTAATACCTGTGTTATGTACACAGGCTTCTGATTTCAGGCCTTTACTGCTGAAGAACCTCATTTACAACTGTAGAAAGACCAAAGCTAAGGATATTATTCCATTCCACACGGAGTATTCAGTTTTAAGATCTTAATGAACAAAGGCACAATAAAAATTACCAGAAAGTTTAAAATATAAAATAAGATTTCATTGATAATCTACTTTATAATCTGGTTTTAGCCAGTTATTTCCTGGAGGAAAAATCTGTAAATCCATGTATTCATAAATAGCATTGTGAGTAGATTCATTAAAATTACAAACACGAGTGTTTACAGTGTTAGATCTTAGAAACCATTAGAGATGAATTTACAGACACTGAAAAAAAAAAAAAAAAAGTGCTTGAAACTCACTGGGAGAGGGACTTCGACCACTGACCTGAGGAGCTGTGGGAAACTTCTATCTGCAGCGACACAATTACCAGATTATGAAGCTGGAAGACGATCTCTTTATCTGCTCTACACAATGTTAAATTGCTGCTTTTCCCACCTCCCTCCATCTTCATCAGTTTTTGTTTTTTTTTTTTTTTTTTAAAAAAAGTCTCTATCAGAAAAAAAATATATTGACAAACTAACGGAGTGTCAGAGGAGAAATGAGCAGCATAGCAGAGGAGGGAATATTGAAAATTTTATTTTCTAAATCAGCATCTCATGTGGAGGATAACAACAAACACTGGAGGTATTGAAAACACAAGCACTAGAGATGAAAACGGTTTCTTTTGGGGAATCAAAGAAAACATAACCAAGAGTTAGAAGATTAAACAGATTTCATTTTGAGTGGACTACATGTTATTTTTCTTCTCGTGGGATCTACTAAAGGAGTAAGTGAAGCTCTGCTATCACACGTGGCTTGCCAACATAGCATTATAGGTGCCAGTTCGTACTGGATCCCAGTAGCATATACCTCAGAAATGTTCCCATGTTCCATTAGAAACCATTACTGGAAACGTTCCCTTTGAATCTTGTGGGTTTTTTCTAGTAATAAAAATTTTGCTTTTAATTGCATCTAGGTGCAACTGAGGGCTGCATCTACCTCTGGAACTGAAAAGTTCAGTTTTACTAGCCCTTCTTTGCATGGGGAAGTCAGGTTTACACTCATGGCAGTGCTTTTGCTCATAATGCCCGTGCCAGAGCAACAGCCAGCCCGTCTGTGACAGCTGCACACATCGTGCAGGGGACACGGGGCAACAGCATGAAACACCCCTGTCTGGTACTGCAGGAAACCCAAAAGACACTGAGGGAGACAAGAGGATGTTTACTGACTAAGGAGGTCCGGTTTTATACTCCCTTTCTTGGATGAAGCTTCACTTTAGTAAAACAATTAATGTTTCAGAAACTAAACGTATGCCCGAGTTGCTTCTGGAAAGTTAAACCGCAGTGTCGACTGAGCGCTGGGTTGTGTTTTTCTGGCTTTGTTTTGTTTTGTTTTTTACTTGTCAGGTCAAGGCAAGCAGCATGATACAGCAGACCTGACACAGAAGGGAAAAACATACAGATAGGGTACAACGATGTTTCTGGTAATGAACTCAAATCCTCGAGTCTGTAAACCCACATTGTATTCCTGAGTGATGAATTTTGTATTTGGATCACTAACTTAGTTGAAAGAAGTGTAAAGACAGCTTCCTACTGGCAAAATATCTGAGGAGGTTATAGAATGCTGTTTATTCCAGCTAGTGTCTGGAATAAATTATGTTCAAGAAATTGGCTCCTGATACTCCTATTTCAGATGAGAATTTGTACGGTGTGCTAAATCCTAACACTTCTGGCCAAACCATAGCCTTCATTAGGATTTGCCATTCATCATACCTGCCAGGAGCTCTCAGATCTGGAGAGGTGCTTGTTTTCGAGGAGTGAAAGAATAACAGAAAAGAAACAGTTTAACTTAGAGCTACTGTCCGTTCTCAAAGGCACTGGTCTTCCCAATTTCAGGGCTCTGAGTTGCCAGTCCTAATATGTTTTCTTACTATTCCTACTGAAATTCATTAGCTAGATGAGGGAGACCCAAATTGTTTGTAGATAACACTGTAGGTTGCATAAGCCACTTAACGTTTGGGAGGTTTCTACTGCAGATAAGAGGATAATGGCAGCAGGTGACCTGACAGCTCTGGGGGTGGGAGGGAGGGAGCTTTCACAACTTGCTTTTACTCCAGTGGCAACAGCAGATGCTTGGCAACTCATGAGTCTGGACTCTAGGAAGTAAGATGGCAATCTGAGTGCTACTTCAATCATTTTGATCTATAAGCCGTGTTTATCAATCACCTCCTGTGAACGGTAATTATGTTGATTTTTTACTCAGTGCCCTAATATTATACAGGTTTCACTTGATTCTTCTCACAACATCCACAGCTCAAAACCCTGCAGAAGGGGAAATCCAACAGAAACACTGCAAAATCAAATCAAAGACAACCTAAATCACTCATTACCATACTGTCCAGGGCTTGTTTTAGGAAGGAGGTCTACCCTTTTACTTCCAGAACTAGGCTCAGGGCTCTCTTGAGAGCATGGTCCTGCTTGGGGCTGTGTTGCCAGCATTCTCACATGTCTACGCAACATTTACCCTCATGCTTGAGCTGACATTCATATTTTATTCTGAGGTATCCCCCACAAAAATAAGAGCATCCCTGGGGTCCTAGATGTGCTCTGGTAGAGACCTTCTTAAATTTTTTGGGTATGTGTATGGTCTTCCAATACTCAACTACTTGCTCAAAATTAGTAAATGCCTAGGAAATATGAATCTTTGAATTTTTACCAGGCAAGACTTCTAGGTGAAAAGGGACAGAATTTGGATGTATGCTTAGCCCTACACCTGACCTTGAAGAAAGGGTTTATCACAGAGTGGATAGTCAACTACCTGTTCAGTCAAAGAGTGTGAATTTCTAAAGAAACTGCTTTGTACAATGTAGATTTTAGGCTGCACATCTATTCCATGAATCCATGAGAAAGTATGTTGCAGAAATCCTGTTTTCCTCTTTGCTTCCAGAGATTTTCCTGAACCCGCATGTTCTCTTCTCCATTTCATATTCCACTAGAAGGGAGCAAGTGGACTTGTGGCTTTACCTCTCCTGCGTCTTTCTTGTAATCTGTGGACCACAGTTTTAACAACTTGTAAATCTCATTCTCCCCTCAGGTGTATGAGGGCTATATCTGCTTCCCTGCAGTATAAAAACACTCAGCTGAGGTAGTATCATCCATTATTTCCCACCATCATGGGTCACAGTGAGTTTGGCTACTGAATTTAATAGGAATTAGAGTAAGCTCTGTTTAAGATCTTAAAATTGTGTTGAACTAGAAATAGTTTAATGAAAAAAAAATTAAATACAAATAAATATCCCATATTTGGTAAGTCAAAATACAGCCTAATAAATTAATTTAACTTCAAAAGGATATGAACTCCATCTCAGTTTGTCTGTATGTTTGTACATAGTCCCATGCTTGACATTTTACTTCTCACCCTTTAGTTTACAGGACCGTTACACTGGAGAAGAAACAGGTGGGGGAAAAAAACTTTAAACTTATTAAAAAGAATGGATTCCAAGTGATTGGGGTCCTTCAGGACAAACACCTACATATTCTAGTGACTTAAATGGCATTGTTTGTGTATCTACAGTTAAGGAAAATCATAAATGCTTGTAGGAACATAATTTCAATTTCTCTAAAGGTAGAGATATATTTAGAACTTTCTGAAATGGGCATACAGGCAGACTGTGGAAAAGGTAAATAGTGTAATAGTATGTATTGAAGATGAAGAAGTGTTTGAGATAAACAGAAGAGCCTGAAGCAATGGCAACTTTTTTGTTTTGCCTTCTGGTTCAAGAAAGAAGAAAGGGAGGAGGAGGCCTGGACTTCAGTGTTCATCTTTAACGTACAGGTTAAAAAAAAAAAAAAAAAAAAAAAAAATCTGTGGCCGTGTTGCTTCCATGCGTGGAGCAGCTTGCCAAATTGAGCAGCGCATTGAGCATAACGTAAATATGTTTAGACTCAGATGCCTGTGCTTCACACTTCACGCAGGGTCTCAGTTCATGCCTCCAGCACGGGCAAGCAAAGAGAATGTTCTACCACTGCTGTGCGCTGACTTCGTACCTGCGGTGCCAAGGCACAAGGAATCAGACTCGTGCTTTCTCTCTTCACAGGTAGGGAGGAGGGGACGGTGTGCCCCAGCCCTGATTTTAGGGCCAATCCGCGGGGTCAGGTGCCATAAGCTCAGCACAGCTTCTCCCACCGCAGCGTTCCCACGCCGCCCCCGATGCCTCGGACCCGTTCTTTGCCTTCTCCGCCAAGGCCAGCGATGGCTCATCCCAGCGCGGCGAGGAGCGGTGTCACCTAACCCCCTCCGCGCTGCCAAGGCAAGCGGCGGAGCTGCCGCCTGGGTTTGGGGGGGTGTCCAACCTGCGGCCACCCCCTACGGCCCGCAGCACTGCGGGGAGCCGGCAGCCCTCAGGGCCCGTCCTTCCCCTCTGCAATAACACCTTCCTTCTGAATAATAAATAATAATAAATAAATAAAAATAAAAATAAAAATAATAAAAATAAAAATAAAAATAAAAATAAAAATAATAATAATAATAATAATAATAATAATAATAATAATAATAATAATAATAATAATAATAAAGGGCGGGGGGGGGGGGAAGGCCGGCGATCCAGCGATGCTGTCGGTGCGCCCCGGGCAGGCGCGGTGCTGCCGCCGGGCGAGGCGGCGGCGGGAGGAGGAGGAGGAGGAGGAGGAGGAGGAGGAGGAGGAGGAGGGGGAGGCGGGCGGGCGGTCGAGCCGCTCCGGGGAAGTTTCCTCGCCGCCGCCTCCCCGAAACCCCTCCCCGCAACTTACCGCCGGGCGCCGCTCCTGGGGACCCGCCGGGCCCTCGCCGCCGCCCCGGAGGCCCCCGCGGAGTAAGTGCGCGCCGTGCGGAGCCGGGGCTGGTCGGTACCCGCCCCCACCCCCCGCCCCACGGAGCGGGCGCGGCGTGGGGTGCCGGACACGTGGGTGCGGCGGGGGACGGGCGGGACGCGGCGGCTCAGCCCCGGGCGTTGCGCACAGAGGGCCGTTACGCGGGCGCGGAGCGCCGCGGGGTTTGCGGCTGGGGGGAGGGGAGGGGAAGGGGGCGAGGCAGCGGGAGCCCGCGGGGGGGTGGGAGTTGGGGGGGTGGGGGGTGGGAGAAGGGGCGGCGGAGCTCGGCTCGCCCGGCCGCCGCGGGAGCCCCCGGTACCGGCCGGCAGCCGCGGAGCTTCCGCGGGGGCCTGAGCGCGTCGGCTCCGCTGAACGCGTTTTTATGTGGCAAAGGGTAAAAAAATCTGCGGGGGGTGGTGTGTGTGTGTGTGTGTTAAAAATCCCGCTGAGGACGAGCGTGCTGCCTTCACCCCTCTCCCCGGGGCCTGCCGGCGGGCAGGGCGGCAAGTGCGGGGGGGGGGGTGGGTGTCCCCCCGGGCCCCCGGCAAGGAGCGGGCAGCTCCTCCTCCGGTGCCGGGGCTCCGCACCCCGCGCTGCCCGCAGCCCCGGGCACGGCCCCGGGCGGGCTGCCCGCCCCCGGGGGGTCGGGGGAAGGCGGGAGGGAAGGGAGGATGCTCTCCTCCCCCCCCTCCGCACGTCCCAGAGCCTTGGTCGGGACGAGGAGAGTGCCGAGCATCGGCGGCAGGGAGGGGGCACCCACAGGTGTCCCTCTCCCCAGCTCGCCCCTGGGGTTTTCATCTCGCCCCCCGGCACCTAAATCCTTCCAAAGGACTCTTGGATATGGCTATTTACGAGATTATTTTTGTCTGTGGTGTTGGTTGGGCAGAAAAAGCTTTTTTTTTTTTTTTTTTTTTTTTTTTTTTTTGTCTGTAAATACTCTGTTCTTTAAAGCTGTAATTAAATAGGCAATTTTTCTATTGCAATGTCAAAGATCAGAATTTTCTTCAATTATTAAAGTATAACATTAGGCTTTTTTTTTTTTTAATTTTAAGCTCTAAGGAACATAGTGCTGCATTGAAATTGCAAAGAGTAGTACACATTGACTTTTAGTAGCAAAGCACTTTCATGGTTATGTATGCTCTGGCAAAATGCAGTAAGAACAGCAGCACTGGACAGTCGCTTCGTTTGAAGACTCACTTTCCACAGTTTTTTGGAATATGAATATGGTTATAAGAAGAGAAATCAGTCATTCAGTGCTGTGAGAGGTTCTTTAAAAAGAGAATGTGGTGTGTGGAAAGTCCCTATGAAACAATTTCCAGATTAGAGCTGTTCGTTCTCTGCCAAAAGCTGTGTAAGCATGAACCATAATGAGGGTAGTTGTAGGATCACAGAGTAGTCATGGAGCAGGTAGTCTGGCTGCACCAAAAAATAAGAGGCAGAAGGGCAATATGTATGGAAATGTCCCTAATTAAAGGCTGCAGCTGATGGAGGTAGCTGGCGTATCTTCTGAAGGCTAATCTGGATTTGCTCCCCCCAGACCTTTGTTTTAGCTTGCAAAGATAGATCCCATTCTACGCTAGATTTCAGTGAAAGGTAAACTGCAAGCATCTGTGTCCTTGAACAAACTTTAAGAATTTGTCTTTATGAATGGTTCAGCAATCTTCAGAACTGTAGAATTTGTCGTAGCATCGATAAAAATGTTTACAACCCTTCTAAGTAGAAATTAAGTCACTGGCTCCTGACAGCTGTGTGATTTATTCCAGGCCTGATGTTTCATTCCTAATTTTCTTCATTAGCTGCATCTTTCCCATGTAAACTGAATCATAAAATGGTAGGAAGAAAAAGAAGGAAGCAAGTCACTCTTTTTCATGTTTGTGGCTCTGTCTTCCTTGTGCTTCAATCCTGTCACTGTGGGCATGGTGAGGGGTGGACTCTGGCAGGGGAATTTTAAAATCTTCAAGGGTCATTTGAACAGTTTCTCCAAGTCAACTGGAAACTGGAGGCCTCTTGCATCCTGTGCATTTAGAGACTTTTAGGTTATTTTCTTTGTTTCTTTCATTCAATTACTTAATTATAGAATCCACAAATATTGTTGCTCAAAATAACCTTCTAGATTTAGGGAGAGGGAGAGTGATACAAAATTAAGAAATTAAATTGAATTAAAAGGCTTGAGTTTTTTCCTTCCTTTCATTTTTACTCTTTTTATCCTTGACTGTTTAATCTGATATATCAAACGTCATAAGATAATGATTTCTCAAATGTCTGGACACTTTTAATGCTCTTTTTTTTTTTTTTTTTTTTACCTCTTTGTGACACAGCATCTCTTCTCACTCTGTCTCAGAGTGCTAGTCCTACCGCATGGCCATAGAAAGTAAAATGTGAATTTACCATTGAGTTCTGTGATACAGGTCAAGCTACCAAGAAAAGGCTTTAGTGGCTGGACCAAGAAAGATTTGCCCAGGTTTAATGCTGTGACAGTGAGCTGGTGGCTGCTTTGCAAGGGCAGCTCTTGGGGGGGTCTGGGGGGGCAGCTGCTGCCCATACCCAGGGCAGGTCCCGGGCAGCGGGTGGGGGCGTGGGGGGCGCAGGCAGCGAACGCCCCCACCCCGGCCCGCCCAGGGCCCCCCCGTGCTGGGCCGCCTGGAAAAATCACAAGAGGTGAACTCCCACCCTGTGAGGTGGGTCTGCATTTTTGCAGCTCCCCTTATAATGAAGTGAGCTAGGGGAAAGCTCTTTTTATTTATAAGAACGGAAATTGTGTGCAAAGTCCTTAAAATCAAGGAGGCCACAGCTGGGTACTTCATATGCTTTTAAAAGCTTTGCCAAATCAAAGTTGTTTCTCTGTCCTTCCTATGCTGTTTCCATAGCGAGTCACACCTACTGCCACTTTAGGCAATTGGCCTAATTCCTGAAATTTCTGAATTTTAATTTCTTAGCTCAGTGTCTTGAATTCTTTGTCATCTGGATATTGAAGGGAATTGCATGGTTTTGTGTGACTAAAATTTTCTTTTTTTAGCTTTTAGGTCATATGGTTCTCAAAGGAAAGTGAAACATTATGTTCAGAATATGTGTAGTACATTATTTTCTCCTTTAGAATGAAATATTATTTATTACAACTTAGTTAAAACATTATTTGATAAATGAAACAATAAGTAATCTCTCGCAACAAATTGTAAAAATCATGGTATAAGGATGACAACTATTTTATGTTGTGTTTTTCACGCTTATTATATTACTGTAGCCAGTAATAGATAACAATAATTACAGATTTATCTTGAGCTGTGATGGTGAAACCATTGTGAGAGTATTAGGATAAGCAAACTCGGAAGAAGTGTGGCTGTTGCTGGAGGACAGGGTGATTTAGTGACTTAAAGAACTTCAGTTGTGTTTTGCCCTTATGTGTTTTTATTTTTTCATAAATGTATATAAAATTAATTCTCATTGGTGGATACAGTTTGGAGACATGGAGAACTGAAACTGACTACTGCTGTTTGACTAAACCTGGTGCGTTTTTTGCTGACAAAGAACACATAATGCATCTTTGTGTAGTTGTGTAAGCAGAACCTATTTGTCAAGGTGCCCAATCCTTAAGTTTTGCTGTTATTATGTTAAAAAATGATGAGTTACTGGATTAATTTTCATGAAAACACAGTCTGGAAGAAATCAGAAGAAAAGAATGTCACCTGTCAAGCAAGAGATATGACAGAGTTGAACAAACCAGCGTTTTAAAATAGTTTTTAGCATTGTTTTCCAAGGAGCTGGGAGTCCTACAAACGTTCTTACAATCATCTCCTTTTCCTCCCCTGTAATATTCACACCCATTGCCCAAATTTGGCAAAGATTTATTGGTGGGGGGGTTTAGTTTCACCAGAAGTGGCTGCTGGCTAGAGGAGAGGGGTCCTAGCCAGTGCTTCCTCCCTTGACCCACTCGGAGTGGGGATGACCCCGTGGGGATCCGGGCATCACTGTCCCTGGGATTTCTGCCTGAGAGGCAAGAGCTCGAGGACGTAGCACAGAAACGTGAAGGAAAGCTGGCAAGGTTGTTAGGTAAATACAGTACCACTTCTGTTTTAAAATTAACTCTCAGTTAGTGAGTTGGTGGTGTTTCTGGTCACCACAGCTCAGGCTTCCAAAGGTCTGTTGGTGACTAAAGGTGCAGCTGGGTGCTTACTGTCATTCATAAGGGTGCTTGCAGTATAAACAATAAATAAATAAGTAAATGTAAATGATGTAAGCTGATGAGTGGCCTTTAAATATCCCATTGGACGTCACATTGGCAACTTTGGCAGTTCAGTGATACAGCCCTCTGGTTTTCTCAGGCGTAGGACCATTCATTCTCTTTTACTTGGACTTTAACAGAGATTGGAAGAGAAAAAAAAAAAGAAAAAAAACCCGTCTTCCTTTTTCCATTCTTATAGATGAGTCCAAATGAAGAAAATAGCCTACTTGCCCTACTAGTGAAACTCACGCCCACTGCAAGTAGGTACTGCTTCACTGCATGATGAGAAGAAGAAGTATTTGTAGATAGAAAATGTGAATTCTGGCATCTGGTCTGTTGTAAATATTGAAAGCGGGCTGCGTCTTGCAATAGGTGAACGTTGTGACTTACCAAAGAAGATTTAGGTTGACCCCGAGAGACAGGGTAGTTTTCTCAGTGTAGGGTAGGCAAATAAGGAGAGCGGCCTCCGTAGCCTGGCGGGCGGAAGGTGGCCGGTACGCCCCCGCGGCTGGTGCTGGACCTGTCACGAGTGGGAGTGCTGGCCCGGAGGGGGCCGGGGGGCTGTCACAGCGCGTGGGACCCCAGGGCGCCCAACCCTCGCGCTCGGGAAGCCCTGCGCCCGCGGAGGCCAGGCCCTCGGCCCGCCGGTTCCCCAGCTGCGCCTCGGCTCTCCGTAGCCGCGGTGCCTCGCTTACGACCACGCTTTCTCTGACCCGTCCTATCTCTGGGTATGTTTTTCTGCTCTCTGGGATGCTGGGGCTTCCACTGCTGAAAATACTGCCAACGGTGTTTATTTCTTGAATGCTTTTAGAAGCTTGGGGGAAGCCTCGGTTTTAACGAAGTTTGTTACAATTTTAGACTCAAATGTATCTGATTTATTTAAAAAAAAAAAAAGGAATACGGGTGAAAAGGCTGATTAAAATAAGGCATGATTTCACCTAAAGGAAAATTACTTTTGATTGCTCTGTGTAAACCTTGAAGCCTTGTATTAATTACGATTAGCAAACCTTTACTTGTTTGCACTGAATTGTGCAGAAGCAGTACAGTTGTTTGTTGTTAGACCACAAACTTTTATAGACTGCATATATTTTACAAACTACTTTAAAAGCCCATGTAAAAGAATAAGTAATGCCTTACCTTTAGTCTAAATTTATAATAGGTGTAGAAAGGTTTCCTAGAGCACGTATATAATTATTTTTCATTAGAAATGTTGTCTAGAACCTCATGGGTTGAAAGTAAGCTTTGTTTGTAAAGCATCTTACACTTCTTTTCCGAGCTAGCTAAAGTATTCCAGTTGCACATTATGATTCTAAGCTCAACATTTTTCTTGTATGTATTTCATATTCTTTATTAACCATGGCACTTAGTCTAATAGTCAGTGTTAATCTCTGGACCCCCTCATCTTTTGTAGTGTGTTTGACACGTAAAAAGCAGAAAATGGACGTACTGCTCAAAAAACTCACAACGAAGGAATTGACTGTTGTGTTCTCTTTTTATTCTCTGTTACTGGTACATAAACAAACCCAGGGAAAGTAGGGACTCCTGTCACTGATAGTAAAGATTCCGTGGAATGCTAAGAGCAGAGCTGTTTAATCCTGTTTGAGGCACAGAATTCACATTGTAAATGGTAATTTTATTAATTTTTAAAAACATAAGTTTCCCTTATGTTTTCACCTTAAAAATATTCCTTATTTCCTGTCCTAAACTGTTCGCGTGTTTCTTTGCTGAACAGTTTCAACCTACATTTCAGATACAAATAAAGTGGATCCCACCGGGTAGTTTAAACGTCATATTAATTTTGTAAGTCATTTACAAAAAAAATCCTGGCAAGCAAGTTGCCAGTATAATTTTAATGTTGTTTTACAGTTTGACTTTCATGTGTATTTAGTATTCAGTGAAAAATACGATCTTTTTGCTATGTTTGGAGAGCTCTGCTTTTAGAATAACATTATTGCTTTAAAATTATATATGTATCTGCGTCTCCTGCTTTGGCCCTTTGCGGAGCTTCCCAACAGAGGTGTCCTGCTGGGCGCCTCTGCCAGGGAGATGCGCTCGGCAACCCGGCCATCGCTGGCTCCAGATTTGGAACCTGGAGCACATACTCACCAGGGCCTCCTTCCCATTCACAGTTTAAACCATTCCTGAGCGTGGTAGATGAAGGAAGCAACACAAAGACTTTATCGAGACAGCTTCTGAACCAGTTATATTTCAGTTTTAGAACTTGTAATAGCAATGGCTAATTATTAACTGAATTTTTGCAGCTCTCCAGTCTTAAACTTTTGTCCTTCCCAGGTGCTGTGGGAGTTTTGGTCACTATGTTGTCAGGTTTCTTTCTCCACCTCAGGAAAGGTTTCTTTGCATTTGACCAAGTCTCTTCCAACAGAAGAGGGGGACCAAAGAGCTCTTCTGAACTTGCTGAAATGAGCAGCCACCAGATTCCCATTCCTTGATAAACATGCCAACATCTTTTGCCTTTGTTATTTCTTCAGGTGGGAATTTTCTGTTATTCTCACTCCACTTTCTTCAAATAGATTAGTCTGAATAATTGTGCTAATCAGGCACAATCATTTTTCTAGGTTGCTTCCACTCGAATGGAAAATATTCTGGGTTAGCAATTTAAATCAGCAAATTGTTTATAAATGACTTGGAGAATGAGTGGAATAGCAATGAGAGCAGAATGTGAAGAACTGCACAAAGACCTTATGAGACAAGTCACTAGACAATAAAGTGACAAATGAAATTCTGCAGGGATAAATGTACCAGGCCCTGGGCAAAATAGTTGTAGCTGTATGTGGAAAGTGATGGGCACTGAGCTGACTCTCATCATTCAGAAATGAGATCCTGTCATCAAGTACAATTCCAAGAAAAATTTTGTTCAGTGCTCAGTAATGCCCCCCAAAAATGAATGTTCAGAATTGTTAGGAATCCAGAAAGTTTGCGTGGGTTCAGGAGGAGGATGGACAAGTACTTGAGAGATCTATACTGAGGGTTGCTAGCCAGATGAACTCGATCAGAATCAGGAAATCCTCTGAACTGAAATAGCAGGAAACTGGGAAAAGAGTGGGGAAATAGCATATGCTTGTTCTGTTCTTGCTCTTCTGTGTCCAGTTAGGTCTGTTGTTGGAGACAGCACCAGGAGGATTGTTGGTCTGAACCAGTATCATGGTCCTTGTGTTCTCAAAACCTCTTTTTCTTGTTAGATTTAATCGTATATGGGAGAAATGTAGCACAAAATCTATTGTCAAATGGTTTCAAGACAGGCTTACAGTATTGTTGTAATTTTATAAGTATAATCAGGATTCAAAAAGTAGTGCAAATATATTTCCCAGGATGTCACTAATGTCATTTGGCTCTGCTGTATTCTTTGTGTTTATAGTGCTTCCATCCTTCTTTCTTTCTTCCATGTGCTCTTGTGCTCTGTTAATCTGGTCCAGCACCCAGTGAGATTTCAGTATAGGTAGATGAGACCTCGTGTTTCCTTACTAGAAATTTTAGTTTTCAAGGAAATTAAAAACATTAAGGAAGTACCATAATTTTAGGTTTTAACTGATTTTTTTAAATCTTTAAAGTTAGAAGTGACCACCTAGATAGCCAAAAAATCTAGATATTTAATTTACTTAACTGACTTAAAAAGAGCGAGATTATTTTGATGCTGACCTAGGCATCACAGTGAGTAGAAGTGTCATTGGTTTTACACATGCCTGTCCAGGACTCCAGAGTGCTTGTTTTATATTTATATAAAGGAAAGCTTACCAATGGACCAATAAAACTGAAGTTTTTCAGCCCTCTGCCCTGCAAGTTTACTCCAGCCACAGGTCCTGACACTCCCTGCATTTCTGCTCAGTGGTATTGGAAAAAAACGGTTTGTTGAGATGGACCTGGGTGTTTCTGGGGATGCAGAAGCGGTGACCCACCTCCCGTGCTGTGGTGCCGAGCGTGTCGCCTGAGGGTGCTGTACCCAGGGAGAGGGCTGGGGCTGGCCCAGGGTCTGTGTTTCGGGCAGTGTCAGCACTACAGCTGGTGTGGGGTGTCTTCCAGCAAATGTGCATGTTAGGTCCTGTGCATCTGGGCACCTATATGTTTTACTGGAGTTCCTGAGGCTGGAAGGGAGAATGCGGTATTGCATCTGCAGGCGTTCCAGGTTGTATCAGAGGTGGTCCTCAGTCACAGCACTGGAGTTAATTGTTTATAAAGCTGATGAAAGGTCCCTACTAAATTTCATTTAAAAAAAAAAAATCTTTCCCTCTTCCCTTCTATTTCCTTCCTCATTTTTTTTTTTTTTTCTCTTTGGTTTTTAGCTGTTACGCTTGGCAAGTTTCTTTCCTAGCATTTGGAAATAATTGTTTTCTAAATGCTACTGAGGTTATCTGCCAAATTTAACACCTTAAAAGGAAGCAGGGGTGGGGAACGAGAGACCTACCTGGGAATGGAGTAAATGTAACGAGCCTTTAGCAAGTGCTGAAAAGGAAACTTCCCAAATATAGCACCTAAAATCAAAACCATCAAGTTCCCTAGCATTAACTGTAAAATACCACATGCTTTCATCTACATGGTAAAAAGAGACCATTTCTCCAAGCCTCATAGCCTCTTTCTGTCTTCCCCTAACAAATGATAAAGCATGTGTGGCTTTTATGTTGGTTTGTTTGGTTGGTTGGTTGTTTTTTTTTTCTTCTAATGAATGTGTATGGTTTGCGGAGATACAGTTTTATCTGGGTGTTGTTAGAAAGTCCTACCAGTTCCTTGGAAAGTGTGATCAGTCTGGCAAATTTTAAATAAGAACAAAGCAGTATCCACTGGTGACACTAAAAGTGACCTCATCTTGGAACTTTGCAATGGCATAATCAGCTGGGAGGTTCTAGGGCAGGAGCAGTTTTGCTGGTGGCTCAGGAACAGGAAGAAAAGTTTAATCCCTTCTCTGTGATGATGGAAAGGGCAAGGTAACCCAAGTCATTGCTGTGCTTGGGCTGGTTGTGATCACAGTGAGCTTCGGCGGGGGCTCGCTCCAGCTGAACGTGCGTTACAGAAGCCCTGGGTCGGCTCCGAGCTGTGGCAGAGTAGGGCTTGCGTGGGAACTGCAAAGCTTTTCTGGAGAACAGCTCGGCGAGCACAAGAAACCAGGTTCCTTGTCCTTAAATGTCAGTGCCTGTGAGTGCCAGGAGTCAGCCGTGGCCAGTCAGTCACTTTTTGGTCACTTTTGCCGATACCTTCCAGCCCGAAGAGATGATTTCACGGTGTCCCCGATGGCGTTTAGCATCTGATTCCTGTGTAACCAGCCACTTGCTTTTGTCAGGTTTTTGGGTGGGTGCTCAGGTGGGGACAGCCCTTGCACAACAAGGAGCTTACTGAAGCTCCCGGCCACCTCCGCAGCCTGGCCGGGGAGCAGTTGGCAGCCGCCCTGCGCCTGGCTCCAAAGGCACGCGTTCGTATCCATGTGTGCGGGGAAAATTGCATGGCGTTGGCTAGCGTTTCAGAAAGAAGGGAATAAAATCCCCCGTAAACCACTTTCTGGACTTTGCTGCTCTTTGTGTTTTTTTTTTTTTTTTTTTTTTATTCCCTTTACAATGGTAATAGCTGTTTGGAAAAGGGGGCTGCTGGTTATCATGCCCGGTACAATAGTACTTCCTTAGCTGGTGGGACTCTAACTGCTACCATCATGTATTTAATAATAATAATAATATTTAACCAAGCAAATGACTTCCAAAGTAGTAGAGAAAAATAAAAGGGGATATGTACTTTCATGACTTCCCTTCCATTTAGATCTTGTCTTTTTCAATAATTTGAGGTATTTTCCCTCATATTCGGTGGCACATTTTGCATATAACGACTTTGCTGTAATAGATACTCTATGTAATTTAGATGTAATTTTTGATACATTAACAACCCAAGGGAATTTAATTAGTTTTCGTAAAGCTTTGCTGAAAGTTAAAAATAACCTAAGATGACAATTATAATAAGGATAACTAAGTTGCTCTTGTTTAAAAGTTGAATTTTTCAAAATTAAAATTACTTAATTACATTGTAAATCAGCTGTTCTGTATTAACGTCTAAGCCCTCATGTTACTGCTAGCTTGATTCTGCTGCCAGAGGTCTCTGGTGTCTGCTGAGAAAGACGAGTCTTTGCCCCTAACAGTGTGTGTGGGGGGTATGTATAGGACCTTTTCTTAAATCTCTTTTGCAGTGACTGGGAGGGCAGAATACATCAGAGCAGAATATGCAGTAGTGGGCTCTTTTGACGCTGGTGTGTTGTAGGAACCTCTCCCAGAGAAAGAAAATGTTTGCTGCAGCAGCTTCTGCAAGCTAAGTTGCCTAATGACGGTTGAACTACGATATACGCTAAAACATATATGCTTTTTCCTTATGGGCTTTAGCAGAAAATGCTTTTTAAATGTAGACGATTACCAGTCTTGGTAAAGTTTTCTTTCCATTAGTAAAGAGAGCACTGCTGATCTGAAAAGCTGTCAGGTCATCCACATACCAGCATTACATCAATTGACTTTTGAATATTTTTCCATTAGAAAAGGCTCCATTTTATTCCCTTGCTGAAGTGGCAGACTTTCAGCTTGTGCGGTTTTTCCATTTATTGAATTTTGCAATAAAAGAGTTTTTGAAACAGATGTCAGTCATTGCTTAGGAGTGGGGCATTGTTAGAGAACTGTTTTCTTCTGCTCTTTGCTATTACTATTTTTTTTAAAGTTAGGATAAATTCTTCTTCCCCTCCCTAACTTTAATTGTCACTTTTTAAAGCCCTGAATCATTTTCTAACCTATAATCTGGTGTCAGAACAAATATGAGCACCAAACCCTGATTTCATAGAAATATTTTAGATTTGCCATTGTTCTCAGCAGGAGCGGGACTGGATTTGATCTCTCAATTGTAAACCAGAAAGAAGGGAGTGGATGCATTACAGAAGCATGGTTCATATTAGCATCCTCCCTAGGCTGTGGAGTGGACCTGTTAACACTTTATTAATGTTTAGATTTTACCGAACTAGTCAAATGTGTGCTATGAGTAGTGTCCAATATGGATTTATTGTGCACAGGACAACTGGGCTTGAAGGGATTTCTTTTTTTCTTGCAAAAATCCCATTCAGGTAGAAAGACACAGAATAAGTTTTTTGGATCCTCATCCTAAAATATACACGTGTCATATACAGAGTGGTTTTAGGACAAATTGAATATCCTCAGACCATCAGATCTTCACTTATCATAGATAAGCAAATTGCTATTCGCATTTCTGTACATATAGATACATGTATATATATATGTACACATACACACACACACACTTAAAAAACAGATTTACGTTTTTATTATTCTTCAGCAGTCTGCAGCTGTCCCATGTCATTAAGAAAAAAAGTCAACTTTTGTAATGAGGATTTTAGTTGTGTTTGAATCATTCGAATGACTAAGTCTAAATTTTAAGAAGGCCAGAGCATTTTATTCTGAAGAAAACTGTCTCTGTAAGGAAACCATATTTTGAATTGATGTCAGTCTGGGGGGTAAGCCTTTGTTACTTCATCTCTGCGCTTCACTGTTATTTTTAACATCAAAGAACACTGTTTCCAAAGGTGAGAGAACACAAAGCATCCCATATTTATAATTTATAGGGGCTAGGACTGTGACCTAATGTAAACTTGAAGAGATTTAGTATAAAAATATCCTTAGCTTGAGGGCAACATTTTGAAAACTTTGTGGATTTTCTTTTTTTATCCTGGCTCAATCTACAATCATATTTCTTTGTTATTATTTCCTCTTAGCATTAAAGTAGAATTGACATTGATAGATATCAGGGAGAGGCTGAACTTCACCAGAAAAACAAAACAAAACAAAACAAAACCAAACCAAACCAAAAAAGAAAAAAAAAGAAAAAAAAAAAAAAGAAAAGATGTGTTGTTGGCACAGAAATAGCAGCGGTGGAAGAGTTCCTGGCTGCCTTTTATTCGTCTGCCGACAGCGAGCACAACGGGGCTCTTGCTGCCTGCTTTTGGCTCGTGTGGACTTGTGATGAACAGCTCTGCTATATATTTATTTTTAAGATTAATTCTATTCATCGAAGATAACCGCTTCTAACTTGTGAATACTTGTTAGTTAATGGAAAGTTGCAGATGTAAAGATCAGCTCTTAATTTCATGCCAACAAATTAATACGGCAACGTGGTACTGTCTTCTCCACAGGTGTGTGTGTGTACTAGGACTGTGTGAACCTCACTGTAACTAATAGCCTGTATATAACTTGGAAGAAGAAATCTTCAATGGAAGACCCGCAGGGAATAAATGGGAAGTCTGTAAGTAAACAACTTGTCAGTCCTGAGAAAAAAAGTTATGGCTTTTAAAGTGATAATTATTTTTGTTGCGACTGCGTGGCTGGGAAGTTTTAGAAAGCCACATGCGCTTTTAATGATTGGAAGCCATGAATGATGAAATTCATTAAGAGGTGGAGGCTTATGCTAAAGCTACAGAAAATAAATACAGATTTAAAAATATTTGTTTTCACTTATTCATTTTACAAAATGATGGTTGTTGCTTTCTCTAAGAAATATCTGGCTTGCTGCATATTGTTAACATTTGATCTGTTAGACAGTTTTAATCCTGTTATTTTAAGTTATTTCTCTTTGTCTGTGTGAATATACGCAAACATTGCTTCTGGGAAAAGCGGGTGCAGCTCTTAGCTGCAAAGTCTTATGAACATTGGCAAAATTCGTGCTGCTTTAAAAAAAAAATCTTTAGCAGCATAGCTGTTTCTTGTAAATGCCTGTTTATAAAGTCACAATAGTAAGAATTTTTGCAAACTATCAGACATGGTTAATAATATCTTAAAATGATATTCCGCGCATGGCCAAATGATTAGTGTGTATTACAGATTTGTTGGTTTAGTTTGTGATATCATTCTTGGCACTTGGTGAACATCAAAATGCTACATATATGTTTTTATTCCGGATTGCTTTAACAGAAACAGTGCACACTGAAATTGCCTTATTTTTACTAGTTGTAAAATAACTCCAAAACCTTCTATTTAGTACATTTGATTAGATTTATTTCCTGCATTTTTTTCTGTTTTTTTTTTTTTTTTTTTATTTTCTACATTTGACAGTAGTCTGCATCATCTCTCACTTGTATATCGAGTTTCCCCGATGCTTATGTTAGCTTTTCACGTAGCAACAGAGTAGAAAGACCTAAGCCACCTAATAATAAGCCTGTTGTGTTGCGTGTTTTTCTTAGACCTCTCATCTAGTGTCATTTTTACTGTCTGAAGCAATATGGCTTTGATTATTTTCCAATGTTCATTTCTTCCACAGTCTGTCTCTATGCGTACGTTTGGGTATTTATCCATCGCTGCTACAGCAATGTGTGAAAAGGACCAATTCACTCCTGGAGAAAGGGGTGGCCATGGTTACCGACTGGTGCTAAACAGGGATGGTCCTCTTCACAGTTGCAGTCCCAGAGCTTTCAGCACCACCCAAGCTCAGTCCTCCTTCTGTTTGGGATCAGCCTTTCCTCTATGCATGGAAAGCTTTTCCCTGAAGCTGTCGGGATTTTCTGCCGCCTCCACTGCAATCCCACCTCCCCAAATGCCCGGTATAGCCCAGGCTTCGTGTGCTGCGGTGGGTTTGGGTCGAGTAATCGGATACTGGAGCTGTATGTAATGACAAATGTAACTGTCGCTTAACATAACGGGAGTATTAAGGGAAATATTTGTTCATGGTTTGGCACCACCAGCACTCCTGTTGGGGTTATTCATTCCATTCCTTCTTTTCACCACTTAGTCCAGAGAGCCTGTAAAGCACTTCGTCTGCTCAGAATTTCCCTTCACATTACCCAAGTGGGTGGTAGTCATGGATGTTATCAGGATTATCAAAATCTAAACCAGTAACTGCTGAATAGACTTGCTGCATCGACAAGCACTCGGGCTTCTGTAACGGTGAGGACTGGACAGCCCAAAGGTATATGACACAGGACAGAGGTACCACTGCGGGGTGTGATTCTTCTGGTTGTTGTGTCATTGGATAGGTTTAAAATTGGCATATTAAACTTGTGAAGCAAATCCCGTGGTTAGGCCTCACTTTAATTCATTCTTAATCAGACGGGCTATTGCATTTGTAACAGTCAGTTGACCAGCATGGAGGTTTCTTAAAAGCAGTAGTCAGAAGGCAAAATAGTCTCAGGGAAAATAAAGAAGATGCTGTGAACACTGTTTTTGTTTATTCTGCTCTCTGTGCGTGCAGAGAAGAAAAAGAGAGGTTGAGGGACAGATTAACACTCTGCAGTGACAATACAGAAACGAAAAGCTGTTTGGGATTTAAGATCCCAAACATTTGTAGATACTCCTAAAACATGGTGGTAGCACATCGGAAAAGAGGAAAACTTTTCTACAAGCATCATTTGAAAGATACTTTAATTTTGGAACTGGCCAGCGCAAACCATGTTGTGGAAGCAATTTCAGGTACATGTGGGTAAGGGGAAAGCTTTATTCAACAACTGAGAATTGAAGCTGTATAATGTTTTAGGAAAATAGAGCTAGATGGGCAACAGTGCAAGTCCCAGGAGAAAGGGAAAGGAAAGATAAATGAAAAAAGGTTTATCAGACAACAGCATGAGAGAGTAGATGAGTAAGTACTTTGCCACTGTCTTTGGCCCAGATTTCTCTGTTGAGAAGGAGGATGATGTTTCACATGGGAATGCAAGCCACCAGTGTTGTTGTGTACAAGAGGATCCCATAATAAGCCAGTTAGGCTAACTTCTGCTCTCTGTCACATTCATACAGCTGAGAGAGGATCTAAACAACACTTTCATCACCTGGAGAAATGGCCCTGATGGTGCTGTCATGTGTTTGGTTCATATTCTGTAGCAACTGACTTGCAAACTTGTGCTTGCAAACTTGAATACTGCATCTGCCCCTGCCTTCCTTTTACCAGGTGTCTGAGAAAGAAGCATAACACAAATCTGAGCCTGCCTAGACGTAGGGTATCAGTGTGTTAGCCTGCCTGAAAAAGGCACTGATGTTCTGTTTCTTTCTGTCTTTTCAAGTCCAAAAAAGGTTTTGAAACTTGTTTGCTAATGATTTATGCACCTATTAAAGATGGTCCACTCGTGTTTTATCAAGCAAAAACAAGTGGTGGGTTATTTTTAATTTGTGTTACTCTATTAACAAATTGGTTGTTTATTTCAACCCAGTTTATCAATGAAGCAGAGATCTTCATGATAACCAAGATGTTATGAATTCCTGCAACTGGGATGCATCAATGACTGGGCTGTTTCTTCTCAAAGACTGTCAAAAAGCCGTGCTGCTCACCTCACTGATCTTTCTGTGGATGTACATCTTCACTTGATCGACTTTAGAGCAAACACCAGCAAAGCAGTGCTATTTGACTTGCTACTGAAATCTTCAAGTCTGGTACATAGCCAGCATGTTGAAGTGCCATGCATAAGGTTGCATCTCAGGCCAGATTTGATATACTGGTGCTCCAATCTCCATTTGTGTTTGTCAGACCATGCTCTTCACCATCCTGAGGGGGCTCTTCTGCCTGCCAGTCATTTGCAATGGGTCCCACTGCTCACACACAACCCAAGAAATGAAAACCAACATCTGGTTTTAAATATTTTTGAGATTAAAATGTCATTTTGGATATTAGAGAAATTCTAAGGAAACTGAGAATGGGTAACTGTACATCTTATACCAAATTGATTTAAAAAAATTGATGTAAAATTATTGTGGCTTACATTTCTGGTAGGCTGAATCTCTACCAGTCCCTAAATTGTCATTGCTGTGAATGCATTGCCCTAGAAACCCTCTAGAAGCCTTAGAAACATGACACTGATAATCAGAAGATTCTGGCATGATATGCTTGATGTAGCTATGCACCTGGGCTAGAGGTACCCTGATGACAACTTTTAAAAAAACTCCAAAAGGGCGTTGCAGAGGTAAGCAGGTATTTTATTTCATTTGATTTGCTTATTGATTAAAAAAAAAAAAAAATCATGGGTTTTTATTTATTTGCAGGATTCAGCACAAGGAAGTTTTCTCAAGTAGATATTAGCATGTTTTCGACAATTGTTGTACCCTCTGGGGATATTTTGGAGGGGCGTTTCTTCCCTATCAGTCTCTTTTTGGTAGGTTATTATATAGCATAAAATGCTTTTCATTCCTACCCCGTCCAGTCTCATAGTTGAAAATTCTCATTGCAAAGTTGTACACTAAGAAGTATTTTCATCAGCGAGCATTTTTGATGATGGGCTTTGCCCATCTGGAAAACAGAGCGAAGACTCTGAGGCCCTCAGCAGTCAAGTTAGATCCAAACTGTGTGTACCCAATGAGCCAAGAAGGGGAGGTGCTCCTAGTCTGCTTCAGCAGTTAGTCTTCTCCGATTCCCCCCGCAGCCCCCAAACCCCAGCTTTCGGTCAGCGCTCTAGGCAGCCTGGCTGCATACTTCCAACATCTCGCTCCTCCCCGCTGCTCGCCGGACACCGCTCTCCTGCTTACCCCATGCCATGTACCGGAGAGCGGCGCTTGCACTGAAAATCCACCTTGTACCTCCGCTAATGGAAAGATGCAGAGCGAGTAGCCAGTTTCAGCAAGAAAAGGCGGGGGGGGGGGGGGGGGGGGGGGGGCAGGGAGGGGGTAGAAAACCAAACCAAAAAACATCCAGCACCTGGCTGCAGCAAAATAATGAATTTTGCAGCAAACATGCGAGATTCTGTGGAATCTTGGAAAAATGCCAGACTCCACGACCACAGAAATGCTGAGTCCATGGGGCCCAGAGAGAGATGGCTGGGGCAGTTCACATCTCTCAGTCTTTGTTTCAAGCTCCTTGCAGTCTTACTGAGGCATCGGATTACACTCTCTTCACATTTTCAAGGTTATCTTCACTACCAGAAGGGCTAGGAAGTTCATTTTGTTTCGAGGCGAGCTGGGATTCGGCGGCACGGCTCTCCAGCCCGGCAGCGGTTTCAGCGGCCACCGCCACGGTGGTGGCACGGCTGTGCCTGTGGACATGGCTGTGGCAGCCAGACACGACCTCTGGGTTCGAACAGCGTCATCGACAGCACGTTTGTCGTGCTACCTGTTTGTTACATTAGAGAACAAGGTCTATGAGGAAAATGGGTGAAAATGCAAGTATTTTTACCTTCTGTTGAAAACTCATAGTGGTGTCACCTGTGAAAATCACGTATGTTGGTGCTACCTCAGTTTCTCTCAAAGGCTGGCACAGCGCTGTACTCCTTTTTGCGTTCCCTTCCTTTTCTGAAGAAATGTGTCACACGCTTCCTTTTTGGAAAGCTCTGCGAGGCAATAACCAACAAGCACCATGCAATTGCAATCTGTAACTGAGCCTATAAAATGTAATCGCCCGCACCCTTCCCACTCCCCTTCCCCTCTCTATCTGCAATTGGTAGGATATTGGAAACATAAGCCACAAAACCCACTTATAACACTCGGTGAGTGTGAAAAATAGTGAACAGCCGGAACTAGCTGATGTATTTAAATTCCTCAAATTGAAAGGAGCTGCTGCTAGGCAGTCTATGGTAACTGCTCAATCAGTATCTATTAGCATAATTTTTTCTTTAAAAACATTTTAGTGAAAATACTCCTGAAAATTGTAAACTGTTTGTGGATAGTTTGAAGAGCATACCTTATTCCCTACAAACCATTAATTCAGCTGGGTTTTCAATAGCACCGTGGATGAATTCGTGTTACTTAAAATGTGCTTTTCCTAAGCGGTGGCAGAAACCCTACAGGGCTGTAGGCAACGATGCTTGCAGAACCGAAAGATGTACTTCCACCCACAGCTCGTGGGGTTGGGCATACTCATTTTGCAGAACCAGAACCTAAACACAGCATTCATTGTAGCTCATATTTTTAATGAGTATTTGTAATTTTCTGCCAATGATACTGGAAACTAATCCCACTGCCAGTGTAACTCTTAGTACATTTTCTGTACACACATGTCAGTGCTGACCTTATGGTCCCAGCTTTAGGAGCAGGAAAGAAACCTTGCAGGGTTTTTGTTGGGGTCTGTCAACAGATACCATCACTGATCTCAGCTACGAACCCTCTTTTCCTCAGAGAGGTGGATCTTTGTCTTTGTTACGTGTGAGGCATTTTTAGATCACCTTATAAAGATGAATATATAATGGGTATATAAAAAAAACAAAGTCCATCTGACTCTTTCCAGCAGCTATATACATGCACTGTATGCATAGTGTTCTGCGTGAAGTCTCGTCTTGAAAGTCTTGATGAAGTTGTAGCCCTTAACAGTAAAAAGCAAACTGCCAGTGAAGTTTATTTTCTTTTTACTAGGTTTTCTGGACCATTGTTCCGCTCGAGGAGCCATGTTTGTTAGTTTTGGCTCTCTGACTTTTCTTCCTTAAGGATAAACTCTCCTTAGGCAGTTGTACAACTATGCACTAAAAGACTGCATAGCAGTTTATTCACAGCCCAAGCTCCAGCAGAATTCAACTGTGTGACTTCCTGGCTTAAGCGGGGGTGCATCCGTAATGTAAATACCTACTTGATTTTGTGGAAAACCAGGGGGTTTTTTGTTTGTTCTTGTAAAAGATTCCTGCTGGAAGCTTAACTTTAAAGTTGGCATCCAGCCTCCTCTGCTGTGACTCGGATACTGATCTGATTTTGTGCTTTCATGGACATTTTTATATTTTAAAATTTTTAATTCAACATTAGCTTTGCTTACAAGCTACAGAGCAGAATAAAATCGCATTACAAACATTGTAGTATTAGATTTTATCACCATTTATTTCTTCTCGTCTGCCCAGGGATTTCTACATGTTCGGTAGAACTAATTTGCAGTCAGACACTGAGGTCTTCTAGAAGGCCAGCAGGCTCCACAAACTAATTTATCCAAATAACCAATCCCTCATAGGCCAACCATAGAAGGACACCAAAATGGCCTAAGCAGGCAAAGCCCCCTTTTGAAGTCTGGAATGTTTTGACTGACTTGAAACAGGCGGCAGGAATGAAGGGATAATTTTCAGTGACCCATGGGACTTTTTTGCCATTTTCAAATATTAGGTAAAACAAAGAGAAATTGCTTGTTCTAATTTAGAAAGACTTAGCAATCCGGAAGGTAGCTAGACTCAGAATTGAGTATTAAGGTATAGAGCTGAAGTTTACTCAATGCATTGAGCGTTTGCATCTGGGTATATAGTATTTACACACCCACACATACACACACTGCTTTTCTTATGCATACACATACCTAAACTGTTTTTTGAATTTTTGTAGCAAAACTTTAGTACAGAGTATGTCTATACAATGTTAAGTGAACTACCTGAAACACTGTTCTTAAGTACATACTGTTTTTCTGGAAACAGTAATTTTTAATTAGGATGATGTGTTTCTGTTGCTGTTTCAGAAGCTGGGATACTCACTCAGAGGGCGAGACTTTCATGACATACCTGTTTTCTTACACCCCCTGTCCTGGTGCCATTTGAACAAATGAGAAAATTAAAATTATTTTAAAGTGACTTTTCTAGTCTAAAGTAGTCTTGCAGACACAAAAGGGAAGTATTTTGCTAAATACATAAACCCACAGTTTTCTATGAACACTTCTAGGGAGAGAGAGAATGTGAATATTTAGGAACAAAATTAAAACAGTATGGATCAGGTACTTCATGCTCAGCTGCTTGAATGTGTATCTTAACAACAGTGTGGAACAATCACAGGGATTTCAGCAACTCTTTTAGAGACACGCTCTTGTAAATTTTGTCTCAAATTTACCATGCAGGTTTGTGTGGCAGGTCCAACCCTGTGTTTAGCAACACTAATGACACAGTCCGACTCCAGCTCTCAGGTTTGTCTCCATGACGTTGACTCACAGATAAGCTGGAGCTTCCTAGCAGAAAGAGTGTTGTCTGTAGGGAGGAATCACTAAGCCAGTAGTGGAGTTTCTCTACCCATGCTTAATAGAAGTATGTTTCCTTAAAACAATATTTTGGCAAGGATTTCGGTCACCAACTCACCCTTTTCCTTCTGACATCTTCGATGGTTCTTAGGAGCTGTACAGATACAATACTCATGGTTAAGGGAGAGGGTAAAATGCCATCTCCTGCGCACTCAGAGTGAGGTTACAGGTTTAGGGGTCTGCAGAGCATTTCTGTGGGGCTCGTGTGTCCTGATAACTGTATGGATACCAATTTTAATCTGGCAGTTTAAAATTGGCGCTTAAAGCTCTATGGTACTTGGTTGGGCTATAGCTATTGCTGGTATTGCTTCTGCACACACAGCAAACTCCTAGATTTAGTTTGTTATTTTACATGGGGTATTGAAATACAAGTTCCTCCTGATTTCAGATTTCTCTGAAGTATTTGTGCTTAGTATTGGCATATGGTAATAGAAAAATATGATAAAATGACAGAGAAATCCTGTTGAAGTGCAGTTTTCAAACTTATATATACTGACCTCAGATTAGTGCATTTCAGTAACATGATGTTTAAATTAATGTTATTTTGGTGTGAGTGTATATATGTGTGTCTGTGTGCATGGAATGTATTAGATTAAATTAAGTTATGTTCCAGCTTTTACTTGAGGAATATAATTTTGTTAGTAGTTAATAATGTTAATGCCATGATTTTCTCATATTATGTTTACATATATGGCTACAGTAAAATCAAATTATATTTGCTGGGGGTAAGATTAGTCAGTCAAGGACCTGTTTACAACAGGAGAAATTAAAATTCGGAGTTCGTAGGAAAGAGATGCTTCTCTGTTTCTGTCTGCCTTGCTTTAGCTGTGTTGTCTAGACCGTCCTGGAAGTCGTAGACTTGCTGGTCTCGCGGTCCCTGCGCATAGCATAGCGGCAGAGTCTGGCAGCGAGTGGGGAGGCTTTGCAGGGATTTCTCATCAATCACATAGAATTTGTCATTCTGACATTTTTGGCGTTCAAAGCCTTATATTCTGCCACCAGCATTCACATAGGGTGAACTTTCCATCGTACCAACAATGCACCTATACAACTGTGCAGTGCAGCAGATGGGAGAAAATTTCTTCCCAGCTCCTATGGTGATCAGCTCATACCCTGAAGGACAGGATTGGATTATCCTGATTATAAATTACAGAGCTATTAATGTTGTTAATGGTCATGAGTCAATGAATAAAATTGCTTGAAGATAAAAAATTGCTCGGTTTTTTTCTCATTCTGTTTTAAAAGGAGCAAGTAAGAGAGTAAGTCATTTCAGGCACACTTCCACACTGTCCTTATGCAGCGAAGTAATTTTAAAATATAAACTGTTACATTTGGACAAAAAGAATGAGGATTAAAAGAGAGCTATCTTTTAGAGTAAGCACTGCTTTGGGTGCTTGTAGATTCAGTCATTTGCTCTTGCTGAATGTGTTTAGTACTGTAGATATTTTTAGGAAAGTAAGCATGATCTATTTTTTATTTTATTTTTATTCTTAATAATTGGACATATTTTTCATGTTTGACCACCCTTTTAGGCCTGTAAATAATTTAAAAGATCTAAAAGTATCTCTGTATTCAGAATCAACTAGTTAAATGCTTATATGCCTTGCTTTCACCTTCAGTTATTTGTACATGAAAAAAGAATCTAAATTTAGGGATGGCCTGTTTCACTTCTATTTTTCTACTCTAGTTTGAAGCGTTAGGTTTTTTGGGAACAAGGTATATTTAGTGGTAGGCTGATAGGTACATCAGATTTGTGTCATTTGCAGCAGTATTTTGGAAAGGGAGAATGTGTAAGATCTGTGTTTTATTTTTCTCTGGTTTTAGTAAGGCATTGTAAAAGCTAAGTGGCACATCAAGCAGGTTTATATAGTGCAGACACTGCATAAATCCCCTGCTCAGTCCCTGGACAGGCTGTATGCTGCCATTATGCTTTCTATAAACAGAAGACAAGCACACTGCCAAATCCTTGCAGCACTGGACGCCAGCTCTTTCTGTTCTGAGCTTGTCTTGTTTATTGTTGCTCAAATACTGTCTTTGCCAGTATTGCATCCGCTTTTGAGCATCAGGAGCAAAGAGTATCCTGCACTTCTTGGTAGCTGGACTCTCCATCTTCTCGATTTCTTCTCCATATGCAGTTTTAAATAAAATAATTGCCTCCGATGAGTGTAATTAATTTGACAGTATTTTGGTCTGGCTAAGGAGAGTTAACGACAGTATCTAATCAGAAGCAAATGCTTTTGAGGCTGGACAGGAAAACAGGAGCCATGTATGACAGCTTAAAGAACGCTCAGACTTGGACTGGCAGAGGAGAGCAAGAGGTATGTAAGTGCCACTACGTTGGGTTAAACAACATAACTTAGTTTGCTGTTGTGCATCTGACAGGGACCGTTAGCAAACATTTAAAGACAGTAGGAAAAATAGAGCAAATCCTGCTTTTGATAGGATGGAAGATACACCCAAACTATTGTGTTTAATGCTATCCTTCATGAACTTGCTTTTACTTGAACATGTTTATGCTTTGAGCCTCTGTAGTGATGAGTTCCACAAGTTAATTATGTATTTTCTAAGTCTTTTTGTTGTTTTATGCTTTCTGCCTCATAACTGCAGCAAAACCATGCGGGTGTTAAGCTTTTCTGACATGACAAATAATGAATTGTCAATCTCTGTTCCCTTCCTGCAGTCTCATTTCTGATTCTGTAGACTTTTGTTGTTCTCACGACACTGAGGTGTCTCTTCCAAGCGGAGGAGCCCCGTTTTCTCCTGAGGCTGCTGCTGAGCTTTGTGTGAGAGGTTCAAGATGTGAGCACTCTGGCTTTATAATGTTTTCTGGTTTACTCTGTGTTTGCTTTCTAAAAATTTTTAACACTATATCCACTCTTTTGATTGCTATTGGCCACTGAGCTGCTGTTTTTAGAAAATTATTGGCAACAACTCCAAGATCTCTTACCTGAGAACAGTAGTTAATTTAGCACTTATCCTTGCCCATCCTCAGTTTGAGTTGTCGTTTACTTTGCATTTATTAACACAGAATTTCACTGGCATTTGTCGTGTGTAGTCACCGCGATGGCAGTTCTCTGTAGGCAGCTTTACTTTGAGCTGGCCTGAGTAGTTTAGCAAATTTATAACCTTGCTGTTTGACATCTTTTCCAGGGCATTTATGTTTAATAGAGCAGGTTCTTTTGGAATTCCACTAGTAATGTTGTGAAAACTACCCACTTATTCTGTTCCATCCTTTAAATAGTAATTCATGACAGACCTTTTATTTTACCTTTTGACAAATTGTTTAAGAGCTTTTGGCTTGTGAGATCTTTTCAGAAATCTAAATATACTACATTAACCAAATCATCCTTATCCAAATAATCATTAACTCCTTACAGAAATGCTAGTAAACTTGAAGTTATGACTTCTCTTTACAAAGCCATGCTTTCTCTTCCCCATTACATCATATTCCCATGTGCCTACCAATTCTCTTGTTTATTATAGCAGCTGATTTGATCATGCTTCCATCATTTTAGAGCTCTTGGGTGAACTCTTAGGTCTGGGTGTTTTGTGCCTCTTCATTTTGTTAGTCTGCCTCAAACCTTCCTCTGCTAATACTTTGGTTTAGAGCTGTCAAGGTCTTATCTTCTTGCATAGTGAGTATCATGCAAATAATTAATTTAGCTTTTCTGCAATGGTCCTGCCTTGACTCATTGACCTTGAGAATCTCTTTATTACCACAGGCAAATGTTGGCTTTTTGCATGTTTTCCATGAAGCTTTTACATTAATCTGAACCAACAGCAAATGGTTCTGTAGGGCTTTTTTTTTTTTTTTTTTTTTTTTTTTTTTTTGTCCTGTGTTCTCCTGGATTTGCATTTGAATCTACAGAATATAAGCCCTTCTCCAGTTCCAGGTATTCATCTGTAATGTATAGTGCTCAGCCTGTGTATTATCTCTGGACCCTCAGCATCTGCTCCAGTGAAGCTTGAGTCTTACGCAGCTCTGCACAGCTCAGCTAGTCCTGTGCAAGTGGCTAGGACACCTAAAATAGCACTAAAGACCTTGTCTGAACATCAGAATTGCTTGCAGTGTCTTTTTATTTTATTAGTCTTGTATCCTCCTGTTTAGTAATTTTGTCTTTTTGTACTTTTTTACTCTTTGCAGTGTATAGAGTGAACATACTGTTGCAGATCATTTACCTCCTACAAGTGTTATTTGCTATTTTGTATCTATAAATCCTTGGTTTAGTGGGATCTATGGATCACATGTATTATGTATAAAAATAGAAAACCAGAAAACGTGGGGGGTGAATTGCATGCTGACTTCCAGGTGATACAGTTATAAAGCACAAGCCTCATAACTTCCAAGAAATTAGGTATTTGAAGCATACATACCATGCCAACTGTCAGTACTGTGAGCATGTCTGGTAGCATGACTGAATGCATACTTGCACCTTTGGAATCTCTTCTATTTCTTAGGAAATGAAAAAATATTCCTGGTGTTAGTATATAGTAGTTGATTAATAACTTTTCCTGGTTTATATGCTACAGGAGTCCTGGTATGCAAAGCCCTCCTAATATGAGTATTGATCTAATTCTTTTTTATTGTTTAAATGAATGTTTCAGAAAGCCATCTCCCGCACGGTCTTACAAAGAATTTAAATAGAAGCCTAGAAATCTCTTTAGTCTGTCTAACATGCTCTTGAAAGATTTTTGAGATTTGGTTCCTTTAGGTGGGCTGCTGTAGTCTTGTTCATGTCTAAGGCAGAGGGGGTAGATGTGTCTGCTGCCCAGGCAGATGCCCAGCCACTGCCTGCTGACACCACTGAGGACAGCCGTCTCTTCCAAACGGAAAACTGAGCCACACAAGTAATGGCACTTCTCTTTCTGTCAAAGATAAAACAACAGCAACAACAACAGGATATTTCAACATCCCTGAAACATTTTTAAACAATTGGATTTTATCCTGCTGCCTGTTTTGTTGAAGGTGAGCTCTTCAAACTACATCAGGAAGAATTAGGTCACAAAACTGGTACGCAGATGGCATTTTTGAAGCCATTTCCTTATAATATAGATAACTACAGAAATGAAGTTGCAAAACAAGCAGAGTATACTTCTTGTTATTATTTGAAGCAACAGGTTCTCTTTACGAGACCAGAGCGCTCTGTGACGATGTGTAAAGCTTTTGTATGATGTGCCAATGACTGAGAACAGAACTTACTATCCTGTGGTAACTTTTGCAGTGGGAGGTTTTATACTCCATGCAGATGTGACAGTACAGCACTAGGGTGAGATCTGCATAAAGCTTTTTGCTGTTGTTAGAAAGAGTTGTTTGAACAGTTAAGCTGAACAGACTGTCACCAAAAAGAGGTCCCTTCTCCAGCTGAGAATTGCCAGCTGAGAATTGAGGTGACAAAATGTTGCTTTTCACATGGTATTCATCACATTTGATGCATGAGCTGAATAGCAGAGCTCATTACAGTGAGTGGTAGAAGTGTTGATATAACTGTGATGAACTAAAGAGGCAAATGAGGTAAGATTTGCAGGAAAAAATTGTGTCTTTTTATAAGATCAAAATGATGGAGTAAGAGATTGGAAAAATAAAAGCAATTTTAGGTGGAAAAACATTCAGAACCTTTCTCACTGAATGTATTCAGTTTAAAAAACTAATAGCTTTGAAAATGAAACTCTGTGAATTTGTGTTGAATTGGGGTTAATAGTTTTGAACAAAAAAAAAAAAAAACCAAAACAGAAACTGGGGGCGATAGCATCAGTTGCAAGTGGGGAAGGTGTGATTCCACCCCTTCTTCACTCTGTTCTCTGGTGACAGTGAGTGACATGTTGGGTCAGAGAGCAGAGAGGTGAATGAACACCTTGCCCTTGCGAGCAAGTGTCCTACCCACTTGACTGCAGATATTCCAAGGGAGAGGTTTGAGAGCAACTAGTTCCAGAAAAGCAAGAGGGAAGATGCTTTCTAGGACAAGCAGTTTGAATTCAAGCTCTAATCAGGCAGAAGTGGGGTTCACACTCCATTTTGCATTCTTTGGGTTGTAGGATAGTCAGGGTGCTAAGAAACACCTGCTCCAGCCACCTGCCCCCCCCCCCCTCCTTTTGTTATCTAATATTTTTGTTAAAAGATTTTTCTCCAAAACTTTTTTCTTCCCCTGCTAGTGGGGACATAGCCTTCCAGCAAAATTCCATATTCACAGCTGTGTATTTCACATTCTTTTTGGAACCTGTATCTCACTGACCAAGAAAAGATGATGTTTGGAAACATTCCATTATTTACATATTATTTTAAAGTTGGTTAGTAGCTCTGTGATTTTTAAAAAATATAATTATCCTTTATATCAAAGACCCATCCTGGTAGGTGGCACAGAGAGAGGAAAGAGGAAAGCAAGCTGTCACTTAAAGATCTTGCAAGTTTAATTTATAGAAGGATATGGTAGAAGAATAAACATTAGAGCTGTAAGCCCATCTGTTCTAGAAACAGCTTCTGAGAGCTGAATTAATTAATTTAATTTTTTAAAAAAGATTCTATTGATGTTTTTTATGAAAAATAAATATAATCAATACCCTTAATAAGTAAGCCAGTGATTAGTTTTTCTTTTCTTCTAGTCAAACAGATGTACTAATTGAAGATTGGCTCTAATACAGGGCTTTATTCCTGTTGTTAAAAATCAGTAGCCAGTGACATCCACTGACTCTCAGGAATGGGGTAGTTCAGCCACTCTGGCCTCAGTGCACATTTGGAGCCAGTGCCTGCTGCAGTGTTGCTGGAAAAATCCTAGATCTTTGGACAGAAAAGAGAGTCTGCATCACCATTTCTATCCACTGTGGATAGATCCCATGCAAGTCACCTGGAGTACAAGATGTGGGCTTCTGCTCTTACCTCGTGCAGTACTTCCCTTCCTCCACTTTATTCCTCATCTTCCCATCTCTGTTGCCTTCTGTCCAAAAAAACCACATCCTAAGTAACCAGCATGATTCCCCTAACAAGTCAGTTGTGAATCCTCAACTAGTGAAACCGCTAAAAAGTAAGCTTTACACTGTCTGTTGCTAGCATAGTTTGATAGATCTGAGAATGGCTGATAAAATCATGAGCTCAATATGGTCAAGAAACTAAAATTAAAAGTGTGCAGGAAACACAGAATCTGATTTTATTTTAATTGTGCTTCCTTCTCCTTTTGTAAGTATTTTCTTTGTTTTATCTTCGAGAACGGGAGACTGGACACCAGCAACATGGCAGCTCCAAATCCTTTTTTCTGCCTCTTCCTAGACTTTGTCCAGCAAAGAGTTAATCCAGTGGCAGCTGGATTATAATGACACCACAAAAAGATTTTATCTCCCTCTTGACTTCCCCCATGAAGTGGTTTGGCATATAAGTGGGAAGAGAGTAAGAAGTGTTAGCAAAAGTAAAGCAGTATGTAATACCTTTGTAATTTAAAAGAGTTAATTGCTCTTCTTTAATAAAGTTTTAGACAGTTTGTGTGGGGTTCGTTGTCATGGGGGCCTGTGATGGCTTCTCTGTACTTGCAACACCAAGATGTTTTGTCTCCTTGTCACTGTGTATTGAAAAAGGTCATACTAACTCCTCTGGCTCCATGGGCCTTTTAGAGCATGTCCATTCTCCTATGTTTTACAGCTGCTTACCTGCACGTTACAGCATGCAATGTGTTGTGCAGGAGGAGGCTGTGGTGAGCAAGTGAAACGTGAGGAGGAAGGTGGGAGCTGCACTGTGTGGTGTGATGCATGAATGGGTAGTAAAATGCTGTGGAAGATGACTCTGAACTGTAAGAGAGTCAAGTAAGTTTGAAGAAAGAAGCACAAGTCATTTGCTCCCTCCTTTTACCTCCAGGTGAAAGTGCTCCTCCACTCACCTGCCTTTCCTAGCGTTTGACTTCTCATCTTTGTTTTCACATTTACCAGCACAAACAATCGTTTTTTTTCAGTTGAGGTTAACACATGACCAAGGATCATACCAGCTCATGCTTGAAAATTTATTTGTGCCTCTGAGCTCTCAAGTCTTATATGACCTGCCATAAAATTAAAAATGCACGTTAAACGCTTTCTCAGAATGACTTTGAGAGGTATCAATTATGTACTTATCTTTTGCTGATGAGCATTGTGTCCATTTGCTTACTTCACACTAATGCCAGATTTACACTCATGCTTTTTAGGTCATCCCGAGTCCTTTCCTTAAGCACTGGTACACCTTTGGCTTTCTTCCCATTCACTGTCAGCTTGTGCTAATAATAATCTGTGGGTCTCAGCTATTTTTGTCAAAAGACCAGTGCTCTTTTAGGGATTTTTTTTTTTTTTTCTACACTCATCTTATTCAACCACTGATGTTTTGTGCCACTCTAGTTTCTTATTGTCAACGGTTAAGTAGGAAAATGTTGTTCCCTCCAAAGTGTGCACAGGGTGTTCAACATTAGAGACAGCTGCTAGAAATAGAAGTTGTGTCCTTCTTGGTTTTGCTGAGCGGTTGTGGATAGTTCATGTCAAATGAACTTGGAGGGAGACTTCATGTAGTTGTTACTGCTGTTACCCAGAGAAGATTACAAACTTTTGCCATGGTTTTTTATTACAGATGGCTTTTACGGTCAAAGAGTTCTTGTCTTAGTATTTTTTCTTTTTACAGAGTCACTTGGCAAATGTTTCACGCTTAACTATCTTTACTCCTAAATCCTTGTGAGATACTAGTTTGGAGGGCCTTATTATTCTGCCTGTAAGTCTTGTGCCCCACTGAGAAATTGTGAGAGTTACACTTTTAAGTCAAAGAGTATTGTCAGAAATGAGCGGTGCTGACAAACCTGATGTATTTTGTACTTTAACATTTGTTTTCTGTGAGTCATTTGTATGTATAAAAGCAACATTTGAGTGAGTTAAGTGCTAAGAAGTGTTACATAGGACCTGTGTAGGTCTGCCAACAAAAATAAATGTGGCTGCGATGAGGTGTGTGATGGTGGTGTTAGCAGGGCTGTGGAGGCTCTTGGAGGGATGCTGAACAAGTACCTTTGGTACCACAAACAGGCTGACCATGGGGAGTGTAGGTGCTGGGATTCTGAACCAGAGATTACCTTAATTCAGCACAGCCTTTCATTTTAATGTTCATAACAGAATTTTAAAACTTTGTTATTTTTAACAGTCCTGAATCTGTCAAAACTGAAGGACTGGGTTAACTGGCTGTAACAGCCAATGTGCTTAATCCAAAAACTTTGTGTTAGCCCATTGTGCTGAAACTGTCACTAGAGGTTTCATGGTTGCTCTGCTGTCACTTTTTAAATACCTAGGACTTCAATGAGGAGGAAATTAGATTTCTAGCTTTGAGATGTCATTTTCTAATTGGATGTAATGTTTAGGTGGCAAGGAGGGCTTTGTCATTAAGACACAGCCCTGACATTGGGATATATGAATCTTCTCCATGGCTGTCCTGCATATTGCTCGCATGACTGTAGTGATGCCATATAGCCTGTCTCTGCCTATTCTTTCTCTGCAAAATGGGATAGTAATGCTTTCCCTCGCATCATATTAGCCTAATTAATTTGAGCGAATTGTAGTAAAGAAGTTGCACTAAGCACTGTGTCTTGCAGTCTTGAGTACTGAATTTGTGTTTCCTTTTTAAAGTCAGGTGAGAGAGTGCCAGACATGAAAGATATACTACTCGAAGCTTTTGCTTTCAGTAATGAAAATGATGATGCTCCAAATATTCCTATGAGCATCTCTGTGTAAATGCTCATAGCAACTATATTCCAGCGGACAAATCCAAAACACACAGGGACTGACCCCTATGCTTTTGCAGTGATAAAGATCTGAAGTCTAGATTTGAACACTGTATAATCTGTCCCTGTGGGGGCAGTGGGAGTTATATGTGCACAGCTGAAGCCGTGAATTTGATCCAGAATTTTCTCCTATGCTCTGTAAAGGTAGTAATTTCTCTTAAAGCATATTCTTGTGTATGGTTTCTTCTTCTTTGTGACTGTACACATACTTTATTGTAAGACTGTTATACGGTTATGAAAAACTGTGTGCTTTTGAATTGTTTGAATTCTAGAGAAATAATTTTCTATAGCAGACTGACATTTTTAAATACTGAGCACATCTTTAAATGACATTGTTCAATCCTTTCCCATTTCTTTGTTCTCATCAGGTCAGAATATAGTGTGGGAATATTTTGTGATAAACCAATTTGTAGAATATGTTTAATGTTTATTTAGTCCATTGAGTAGTTTAATTAATTAATGTGAAGTGGTACTGAGAGGCAAATGAAGGAAATGGCAGGATAAATAAAGCAAATTTTAAACTTGTTATTTAGCTCTTTTTTCTAAAATAGGACAAAATTAGTAGACTTACTTTTAGACGTCTGCTGTTGCTACTGTGCACAAATGATGCCGCATGAGCAGAGGGCTACGTGATGCAATTTTAATAGTAGCAAGAATCTATTATCTTGTAACTTGATGGGTTTTTAAACAATGCAAATTTTAGAACAAATATTTTTACATGATAAATATAAAAGTAGTTTCCACATGTATTTCTTTTATTTATTTTATATTTAGCTGTGGTTCCTCTATTAATCTTTGTTTCAAATATTAAATGCCTTCCTCATGGCAGCTGTCCATTCACTCGTACCATGACTACTGGCATGTTAAGTTCAAAGTGGAATGTCATGGAGAATGCAGATAATATATTTAGTTCCTGTCACCAGACAGCACAAGGCACCAGTGCGTCTCGTTCTCAGAGGGGGAAGCCAGCTACTTTCACTGCAATGTTCCCCTTCAGTTAATATAATTTGGGGTTTTTTAGAGGAAGTGTTAATCATGTCTATCGGTGTGATTTTTACTGTAATCTTCAGTGTTATGAGTACCTGAAAGACATGTTTTAAACAAAATAATTTTAAAAGCAGTGTCAGAGAGAATATGTAGAAGAATATATGTTTATTTTTCAATGCTTTGATATGTGTGTGCCAAAAAATTAGCTGTAGCTGGAGCGGATGCAAGAGAACTCTGGGTCTGAATGATCAGAAGCAAGCCATTTTAAAACAAATTATAGAGGCTTATAGAAGAGAAAACTTTCCCAAGAGCATAGTGAAAGGCTTAATCCATATTTCTAGAAAATTGCAGCTGTCAGGCTTTCTTTTATTGCCCTAGCAAAATGCTGTGTCAGGTGTTACAAAGAAGTTTGGCCATGCATTTAGAAAATTAATAGCTTCCTTACATCAGATGTGTTAAATAGAAACATGTCTGGTTGTGTAGGCAGTTGTCATATTTTGATGTTCCTATTGAAAGTTATTTCTTTTACTGTATAATTTATGTTCTGTAATTAAGCTATGAGGAAAGAAACATTTGTTGGAACAGTGATCTTAATGCACATAAAAAACATTTATAGGATGAGACCAACGTTTGCTATGCCAGTCTTTCTGTATATAATGTCAGGTGCTCCTGAGAGCAGTTGCTATTCAGTCACAGTGAATTCCAGTGTAGAACAACAAAGACTTGCAAATTTACCACAAAGGAAAAAACTAGTATTGACAAATACATTTATATCCCTGATAAATTGTGTTCGGTTTGTCAAGAGAAAAAAGTAACAGTCAATAGAAGTATCTTACACTGATGCTTTGATTTTTAGTAAGTTCTACCTTGTCGTGATAGGCTTTCCAGCTTTCCAGTGCTTTCATCTAACCAACAGATTACTACTTGCAACAATTTAAACCTCAGGTTTTATGGGGTTGGATTCTTCATTCTATGTTATGATTAGCATACAGAAAACTGGTGCTACATTACTCTCATGGTGAAACTTTTTTCCCCTGTCTAATTTCCCATGTTGAACCTGGTGTTTGTTGTCTCTTACCCTGTCATTGCACACCTCCATGAAGAATCAGGCTTAATCTTCTCCTTATCTTCCCACTAGGAAGATGTAAAGAGCAATAAGGTTTCCTATTAGTCTTTTCTTTAGTCTGACCAAACCCAGTTCCATCAGTCTCTTCTCATATGGCAAGTACCACCTAATCTTCTTGATAACCTCCCGTTGGGCTCGTTCCAGTACAGCAATGTCTCTGATATACTGGGAAGTCCAAAACAAGACACAATACTCCAGATGTGGTCTCTCAAGTGCCAAATAGATGGGGGAAATAACTTTTTCTGATCTGCTGCTTGCAATTTTGCTAATACAGCCCCATATGCTTTAGCCTTCTTCACTTTTGCTAGATCAGGTTCACATGCTCCACTAAGTACCCCCATCCTTTTCTGTAAATCTCCTTTCTACCCACTTGGCCACCAGCCTGCACTGTTGCATGGGGTTATTCTGTCCAGGCATGGGAACTGGCATTTCCCTTTGTTGAACTCCATGAGGTTCCTGTAGGCCCATATCCCCTGCATATCGAGGTCCATCAGATGAATATCAGCCCTGTCCTACCAGTATGGGAGTGCAGGGTTGCAAACTTTCAAACTTTGCAGTCTGTGAACTTGCTGAGAGTACATACCACCCATCTCCCCGCTTGTTAGTAAAGATGCCAAACAGTATTGGCCATATTATCAATCCCTGAGAGATGACACTGGCAAGTACCTTCCAGCTGGCCTTTAGATGGCTGATATCAAGCCTCTGAGCCCAAAGGTTCAGCCAATTTTCCACCTGCCTTATCTTCAACTTATTTGTCTGAAAGGATACAGTGGAAGACTTATGGGCTCTTGTCCACAGAGACAGTCATTTCATCATGAAGGCAACTGGGTCAGTTAAGTACAAGTTGCCCTTGCTAAATTTGTGCTGGCTGTTCCTAATTATCTTCTTGCCCATGATGTGCCTGGAAATAGCTTCTGAGAGGATTTGTTCCATAACCTTTCTGGAGATTGAGTTTAGGCTGACTGGCCTGTATTTTCCCACAAGCTCCGTGTTATTCTTGAAGATGGTGTGACATTTGCCCTTTACCAGTCTTCAGGAGTTTTCTCTGATCATTATGACCTCTCAAAGACAGTCAGTGGTTAGTGCTTTTCTAACTCTATCCATACACACTCAGGCCACGTCTCTATACTCCTTGAAAGTAGCCTGTGCCCACCCCTTTATGCACTTCATTTTTGTGGTTAAGATCAGTCAGGAGTGTCTTGTTCATCCATGCTGGCCTTCTGCCCTTCCTGCTCAGATTCCTACATGTTGGAAAGGAAAATGCTTTGGAGAGGTTGTCGTCGAGGGTCAGCCAGCTTTCTTTGCCCCTCTACACCCATGGGATCCTGCCAAACAGGTCCCATCTGCTCTTCTGAATGATAAGTTTTGGATAGATGAGAGAGTGAGACTCAGTCATAGTCTGTAGGATGAGAGTGTTCATGGTATGGGGTTGGCTTCTCTCTGTGGGACAGGTCAGAAGAGAAGGGAGAGGAGGTAGGTCTGGTCTCCAAGCTGGCAGCATTTTGAGGGAATGTGGAGAGGAAGAAGCAGAAGTACACGTCTTCCATTGAAGAAAGACTACTGTTGCTGATAACAGACCTGCTGATGACACTAGGTAATGGTGTTAGCAAGATAAATTTTAAAGCTGTGATTTAGACAGTCCAAATGTGGAGAAGACGATTATTACAAAGGGCACATGGGATTTGTAATGTTTTGGAAAAGTCCTTTAGCACTGGAGTCCACAGGGTAATATATCAAACCTGAAAAAGGTAATAATGAAAGATTGGCCAAAATTTTTCCCCCACCTTGTGTCTCTGCTTCAGAATTACTTACATTGTAATACTCTTCAGCTAGATAAGTATATAGGACTGTTACTAACCTCTGTATAACTCTATATAACTAAGAGGTAACTGCACATATAAGAGTAGCCTATGCTATCACTGTTAATTTCCTTACACAGTGTTGGCGTATTAGACCCCAACATCAGTTGATATTTCTAATGTATCAATACTTCATTGACATTACAAAACCCCTTAAAAAAAAAATAAAACAACAACAAAACCAACAGGAGAGTGTGTAGACATTATTATGCTTGTTCTTCAGTGTTTTTAGAACAATATGTATGTGATTTTTCCTCACTTTAAAATATGATGCTGAATCCAAATGCACGTGCCTGTTTCCACAGAGTCAAGGCAGAATGAAAAGGCCTGGGTCTTCTGAAGAAACAGAACCTCACATTATTTTTAATTTACTGCTTGAGTCAGGAGACATTCTGAGCCTTAGAAAGTAATTGCTTTGTTTCTCTCAGTTTTTCATGAAACTCAGCTTGTTTATTTGAGTGCAAACTAGCTAGGAAAACATCACACAAGAGACTCAATGACAAGAAAAGAAGAAACAGTGGAGTTTGTGTTTTAGTTACAACTGTTGAATTAATCAGAAAGAAAAAGAAAAAAGAAATTACAAGCACTGTTTATGTTTTGACTGTAATATTATGCATTGTGAAAAATCTCCATATTCAGTTTTTACACAGTCCCTAATTTGCTGAATTACCACATGCATAAGGCTTTATTCTGGCAGCACTTCTGAATATGCAGCTATCGAAGCAGTTCTTCACTCAGTAGCCCAAAGTCCTTGCATCACTAGCTGAGGAAGAAAAAGAAAGTCTACAAGTAATATTTGTAAAAAGCAATCAGACCTTCTCAGTGTTAGGATAAATGCAGATTTATTAGAATCTGAAAGATTTATTGAAAATAAAGTAATTGGGATGCGGTTTGAGGTGGCAGAACAAACCGGAGCCACTTCAGAGAGCTGCGGGCGCTGATCGGCCGGGGAGGTGGGACTGGGAGGGAGCAGGTGGGAGGCACTGCACTTCGGAGGGGTCAGGGGTGCCTGAGAAGTTGGAAGCAGAGCAGTGAGGTGTAGATCGTCTGAGCAGCCACAGTAGCAGCGATGTGGCTTTGCTGTATTTTTGATCTTGTCCATAACCGTGTGGTACCCATTGCTAACTCTGCCAAGACTGCAATGCATTTGAACCAGAAGAATGCTCCCTACGGCAGCGTTATCCCTGCCCCACTAATGGATTTGAGACATACTCTTTTTTCTCAAAATTAGAACAATTTTTCAAGGCCATTTTTATCCGTAAATTTCAAAGGAAATATCTTTAAAT
Organism: Tyto alba; assembly: GCF_018691265.1. Classification (NCBI taxonomy): domain Eukaryota; kingdom Metazoa; phylum Chordata; class Aves; order Strigiformes; family Tytonidae; genus Tyto; species Tyto alba. The sequence continues at coordinate 35,708,448 of NW_024881330.1, forward strand.
AAGTGAGTGTTTGCCTAGAAATTGGCAATATTTAAAGCTGGCTGAATGCCCTTTTAAATAAAAAAAAAAAAAAATCAAATAGTAAAACATGAGTGCAGATTATGGATGTAAACCATGGCTGGTTAGGTGGAAAGAGAAAATTGATTTAAGTGTGCTTTTTTTTTTTTTCATTACAGAATACTGTGAAGTAATTATTATATTTTGAATGACTGTTGTTTCTGCATAATGCTTATGGCATAAACACAGCCCTCGACTTCTGAGAGCCTGATAGAATTTTATCAATTCCTGGGGGAAGTTCTCACTTCTGAATGACGAGCAATTTTATGTCAGTTTATCTAATTGGTAATGTTTATGCCTGTACAGTGTACAAAACAGAAAACCGCTTTTGTGGCAAATTTTAAAAGCTGAAGCTAGGCTACAAAATTTGATAACCACAAAAACTATTTAATGCAGCTAAATGCCAGGGCCCAAATATTTTCCCATTATGTAATGTAACAAATTCAATACCCACAACATTAAAACAATGCTTTTCTCTACTTCCTGGGATGCTTACAGTTCTCTGCCTTTTATTTTGAAGATTTTTATAAGTATGCTATTTGTTGGCCCTGTTTGCAGAGAAGGACAATAATCACTAAATGAGTAAACTTACTGATAAGTTGACAAAAAGCATTAGCTCTTCAGTCACTGTAGGTGGACTTTTGTAAGCACATACTGTGAGATAAGGTACACTAAGGAATACAATATTGAGTTCATGATTGAGACATGAAGAGGCTGAATGTTAAAGAGGTTGAGTTATATGTAGATGTTAAAATGTTAGCGGTTCCTCTGCCTTTTCCACCTTAGCCAGTTTATGTTACAGAATGCTAAAGGCGACATAGTTAATTTTGAAATCGCTAAGGAGACTTCAAGAACAATTACCAAAATCTAGTTTAAATTCTGTAGTCCCTTCCGACTTGCAGTCAGATTTCCGGCAAATAAACTGCTGCCCTGCTGACCTTAAGCCTGGGGATATCCTCAACACAAAATGCTATTTGTACTAAATTATGAAATCTTAGTTTTATAATGTAGCTTGTGTTATCTAGGGGCTAAACTGAGACTATCAGAGTCCCGTATTTGTTGAACCTAGATGTTAAGTATCAAAATAACTTTTTCTTATTTTCTAAAATGTACACAAACTACTAATACTAATACTAATACTAACACTAATACTAATTAACACTAATACAAATACTAATACTAGGCCTAAAGTTTCATCTTTTCTTGATCCTTTACTGGTAGGAATTAGACTTCCCTGGTGGTTTCTGGAATAGTCACAATAGTTGAAACACCATCAAGTAACTAAAAGACCTTAATAAATGGCCAGGTCTTAAAAAAGACTACTTAAGATACAAAAGGGTGTTACTGAGGGTTTTTTTATTAAGTATTTTTATGTCAAAACCATTTTTGCATCCCTTACAGCTGTGAGTTTCTTATTAATGAGATCTATACAAGTATTTACAAAGGGGAAAATGAGGCACATAGCTGAATATTAGTGCAGTTGTTTTCAGCTGTGATGAACACAGTAGTTGAGTAGTATCTGTGATGATGTGGTTAATTTTAAACTTTTCATGCTAATGACATGTCTGTTTCTGTAAAACACACCTGAGTAAAACATACATGTTGTCTAATTACATATATAATCATGTTATAGAAATACATGTATATGTGTGTTATATATGTGTGTTATATGTGTGTTAAGTAAACTGGGAAGATGTGTAGAAAGCTTCTCAGTAGTATTGCAAGTATAACTGTTGTGAATGGATCTCAAGTTTACATCCATGAAAAATGTTCTATTAATTTTTTTTCTATATTCTAAATGAATTTTCAAAATGTTTCTACTGAATCCGTTGCTTTAATTCCTTCGGTGTTAATCTTTTAATCTTTGCAGAAGCAAAGTATTACAATCACTAAAAATCTTAGAGTCTTGATTTAGTAGATCACATCTCCCAAAAGGGGACTTGTAAGAGGGAATATTATACTTAACTTTTCTAGGTATCTGATTGACAGAATATTAGTGAGAAAACTTTATTAGAGCCCAGACTCATTTTTAAGGTGACTGACATTTCTGAACTGCAGCCAAGGTGATGGTTAGGCAGGTCATTTGTTATGCTGTTGGATTTTCCATTGATTTTTGATTGTGAGATTTCAAGCTTACAGGGAAGATCCTGAGTATGAACCAAGTGTAAATGGAACATTTCAGTGTTACTATAATTAGTCCTACCAACAAGCAGTGCTTTTGCAGACCTTCTGTTTCTATATTTATGAACTATTTTTAGTTTGTCATAATACAAACAACATAAAAATACTTCACTGTAGTATCTAGGGGCCTAATCACAGACTATGTATTTCTAGGTGAATGATGAAATACATTATTATTTTTAATGGTTGGACCTAATGCAAATATCATGAGAGAAACTACTACCGTGCTGAAGTCAGCAAAAGGACTATCAGCGATTTCAGAGGGACTAGGCTCTCATTTTTTTTGCAAATGTAATTTTTTTTCTTACTTGAGATAATTCCATAATTCCATGGCCCAAATTTCTCCCTTTTTACAATTCTAGTTTCTACCAGTTGATAATTAGTCTATAGTGGATTAGTCTATTAGTCTACCATGCATTTCAAAGACTATTATTTTGAATTATATCAGATTAAAAGTAGACCTGTGGTGAAATTTATGAAGATCAGTTTTCAATAGCTGTCCCCTGTGTGGATTGTCTATTATCTAAAATCTGACTGAGGTTATGAGGCAGCCTTTGGCTTTATGGTGAAGAGCTAATCAAAATCTCCCTTCTAGTTAGTCTGCTCTGTTCCTTAGCACTGTAGAAGCTGCCCTCTCCTGCCAGGTTCAAATGTTACCAAAGAAAGAATGAGAGACATGTGGCCTGTATGACAGTAAAATACTTGGTGGTTGTAACTTTGATGTGAAATTGAATTTCTGTTTTCTGTGTAATTAAAAAAAAAAAAAGAAAAAAAAAAAAAAGATAAGTTTTAAACATACCTTCACCTTTCTCTCATGTAAGTATTAAATTTTAATAACAGGTATGTCACTGTTCATGGAAAATCCCTAAGCTTCATCCTGTGTTGAAAATATGCTTTCTAGTAAATTAAACTAGATGCCAAGAAGCATTTCACAGGATCTTTTTCAAAGTCAGATCACATGTTAATATAAGATTTCACATATTTTACACAATTTAATGATAAGATTGGTAACCTGGGTAACACATCTCAGGGAAACAATTGGTAGTTATTTAAAATCCTGGAAGAAGTGAGATGGGGACTGTGTGGAATCTTAACAGGAAATTGTAACTTCTACTCTTGACTTCTGTGTCCTACATGTTTTAGCAGGAACTCATGTAGTTCTCTTATGGGTACCACGCCATTTCCCACAAGTGAGTTACTAATGTAATCATAGAATCACAGAATCATAGAATAGTTTGGGTAGGAAGGGACCTTTAAAGGTCATCTAGTCTACCCCCCTCCCCCAATAAGCAGGGACCTCTTCAACTAGATCAGGTTGCTCAGAGCCCCATCCAACCCTGCCTTGGATGTTTCCAGGGATGGGGCATCTACCACCTCTCTGGGCAACCTGTTCCAGTGTTTCATGACCCTTGTCATAAAAAATTCCTTCCTCATACCTGTCTGAATCTCTCCTCTTTTAGTTTAAAACCATTACCCATTGTCCTATTACTATAAGCCCTACTAAAAAATCCATCGACATCTTTCTTATAAGCCCCCTTTAAGTACTGAAGGCTGCAACAAGGTCTTCTCTTTACCAGGCTGAACAACCCCAACTCTCTCAGCTTTTCTTCATAGGAGAGGTCTTCCAGACCTCTGATAATTCTTGCGGCCCTCCTCTGGAACCCCTCCAACAGGTCCATGTCTTTCTTGTATTGAGGACTCCAGAGATGAACACAGTACTCCAGGTGGACTCTCATGAGAGCACAGCAGAGGGGCAGAACCTCCCTCAACCTGCTGGACACACTTCTTTTGATGCAGCCCAGAATGTGGTTAGCCTTCTGGGCTGAGAGCACAAATTGCCAACTCATGTCCCGTCTTTCATCCACCAATACTCCCGAGTCCTTCTCCGCAGGGCTGCTCTGAATCCATTCACCCTCCAGACTGTACCGATACCGGGGTTTGCCCTGACCCAGGTGCAGGACCTTGCACTTGGCCTTGTTGGACCTCAGGAAATTCATATGGGCAGACTTCTTGAGCTTGTCCAGGTCCCTCTGGATGTCATCCCATCCCTCAGGCGTGTCAATCGCACCACTCAGCTTGGTGTCATCTGCAGACTTGCTGAGGGCGCACTCAATCCCACTGTCTATGCCACTGATGAAGATATTAAACAGTCTGGTCCCTTTAATAGCTTTAATAGTAGATGAAATTTCTTGATGTTTACTGGCTGAAAAGTGACTAAAAGCAGGATTATTCATAACAAAAAAAAAAAAAAAAAAACACAAACCACAAACCAAACAATTCCTGACAAAAAAATCATACAGAACCATAAAACTTTTGATATATATTTTAATATCTATTTCCATTTTGTTATACCAAACAGTGTTAATAGACTGGCAGACTTTTAAAAGTCATCTGCAACTGCCTATAACTCTCAGATAATTATAACTGATCACACCTTATCCAGGTATTTGTGGGCCATATTCTCACTGGCCAGCTGCCATGTTTCATCACATACGTCCCTGAAAAGGAGTATACAACATGATTGATTTTATTTGATAGGATTTTGTGTTCCTTTATAAACACACTGTTTGTATATAAATGACAATGCAAAGTCCAGGGGACTTAGATGAATGTGCCTGGAAGATAGTTTTAACCATCCTATTTCAAATGAACCAGAGGGGACAGGCTGACTGTCTTGAGGACCAGAAAAATTTTCTGTGTCTAGTCAAGACATAGAAATTTAGAGGGATCAGTGACCTAATTAAAGAACATGAATCCTTGTAGTGTTGACGCCTAAAGTTCAAATGTTCTTTTTATACAGGAAACTCGCCTGCCTGGCTGCTACACAAATATTAAAACAACTCTGTGTGAGACAAGTTTTTTCAGCATCTGGTCTGCAGCACCATGAGACAGTAGCTAAATCTTTGCTATGCAAGACCTCCTTGTCAATCTTGAGCCTAAACATACTAGCCAGTGTACTAGGATGTTTATTAGGGGAAAAAAATAGTTCATGTCTTGAGATAAGCTCCTAACATAGACCACATTCCTCTTGCAAGTTACTGTAAAATGACTACTGTGTTTTCTTCCTAACTGTATTCCTTTCAGGAAGAGATTCTGCATGCCTGCTATAGTCATTTGCAGCCTTGTCCTCCATATAAATTAATGTCAAGGTTGAATAAGACAACTAATGAGTTGGACAACTTCATACTTGAACACCAGAAGAGAGGTAGCTCCAAGTTTCCTTCCTTTAATCATTGGTGGGTCGCTCTTATCCTCATAACTTTTTCTCCCAACAATCTCCTTACTGTGTGTTTCTGGAAAAAAAATACCTTATCTAGGGCTTATCCAAATCACATTTACTTCGTTACCACATTCACCTTGGGACAAAAGCTCTTAATGCAGGACAGGAGTAAAATATGAAAACAATGGTTTCCAACTGTTCTAAATCTTTACATTTTTATAACTAAATATTTTAGTGTCAGAAATTTAGCTAATAAATCGAAAGCTTTCAAAATCACAACCAGGAGGTATGCTGTACCCTATAGCACATGTTTTAAAAAGGAAATGACTGAATAAATTAAAACATGGGAAGACAATCTGAGTTACATAATAGCTATATGTATTAAATCATTCAGGAGAAGTTGCAGCTGAACTAACACTCTGTAAAAATGAACTCTCTGTGGTAGACTCTTCACTCACTGAACTTATTTAAAATGTAACAGAGAGGAGTGAATGGTTGTACAAAATGGAAAATTGCTGCCATGAAAGAGATATGTTCAGATTTATTCCTTCCAGAGGAGAAGATGATGATTCAGTTACATACAAGTGAGAAGCAATTAACTGTATCTTTCAGTTTAAATCTGATGCTTATTTGAAATTATGTTTAACCCCCAAAACAATTCTGTCCCTCTTATCTAAATGCTCATCTATAAAAGGAAGAAAGCATGATCTATTCATAGAGAAGACACTGTAGATGTAATTAGAAATTGTTTACAGTCTGTATAAACACCAGGTCTAAATGCTTTCCCCATAAATGCTCATATAAGCACCCCATTGACCATTTTTTCCTCAAAATGTTCAATTATGTTTTCACTTCAACTACATGACATAACTACAGCCTGACTAAAATTAAAGTCTTAATAGCCTAATATACAGTCCCTTACAGGGGGCCCCTTACAGACCAACCAGCCTTATGAATTCAGATCTTACTGTTTTATCTAAATTAGGAGCCAATGAGCTGGAACACATAATTTAATTTTATGATGTACTGAAAGTATTTCAGTAAGTAGTCATACCAGACTGCTACAACACACAGTCTCAGAAGGGTATTTTACAGGTTGTCTGTATAATAGATTTTAAAGAACAAAAATTATCCGCTATTAGTAAACATAGAAATATTTCTGATTTGTCAGAAGGGTACTTTTACTGGTTTTTAAAGAACTGAGTTTGAAAAATGCTTTGACATGTATAAGACCAAAATACTGCAGATAATGCTTGGAGAACCAGTTCTTTTTCTTTCTTCTGTTCCTTTTTCAAAAAGGTCACTTGCCAGAGCTGCTTTCTAGAGATCTTCCTTTTGTAGCTGCTATGAAAACGTTAGCTTTTATTTTGTCAGAGAAATAAGCATAAACATATAGACAATCTCCTATATTCATATGCTAAAGGCATTAATATTTCATTATTGCACCTAGAATTTACCAGTTCAAGGGACTGTCCGCTCATGCATCCTGGAAAAAGAATGAATTCCCTCATCAGGATGCACACAGTTGGTAATTGTATAACATATAAAACTTTTACTACAGAAATTATCTAAATTTACTTATTTATGAGAAATACACAGAAAATGGTAATATTAATTGGAAGGACTACGTTGTATTTCCTGACATGCTTTCTAATCAGTGATTTAGAATCATAAATCAGAGATACTGTGCTGAGATTTCAGGGAAGAACTTTACTACGTGCTAATGCTTTAGCGGTTGCTCCATCTTTTCTGAGCTCTTGTCACGTCAGCTGGGGCAATTTCAGTGAGGGAAGACAACACAAATTCAGTGTGTCCTGTACTTCCTGATGTCTTTGAAGAAGAAACTGAGTTGAATCCCCTGTAGTCAGGCTAGTGAAAACTTGGAAGTGAATGGACTGTGAATACTGAAGTTCATTTTATTCAACAGGGCTGCAAATTTTAAACCAGAGGTGGACAAACCTCTTCACTGTAGGAGCCCCATCCTAAAATCCCTGTGGATAAATAGGTGCATGGGGTCCATTGAATACTTAAGAGTCAGGGGTAGAAGCAGTGTGATTTCCCAATAAGAAGTGACAGAAAAGTCCCTCTGCTCCATCGGGCTGATCTGTCTTGCTTCTGTGTCCCAAAGCAGCTGAGGGATGTCATCTTCAGCAAGCTGAAACTCGCTGGCAATACAGATTACCTGGCAGCCTGACTAAAACTTTGCTGTTGGCCTTTCTATTTAGCTTCACTGTAGGGAAATCCCTTTGAATATCCACTTCTGTCTAGCACCACATTTAGGCCAGCCTTATCTGATTGCTTTAAGAATCAGAATCAGCTTAAGCATTAACCTCAGGAGTAAATGGTCTCATTATAATCAATGCAGTTAGCAACAGCCTAAACTTATGGTTCATGATTTAGGACCCTCCATTAATAGATGAATAGAGTGGATTCTAGTGGTTCCATATGTCCACTCATTTTTCATTTATTGAAAGATACTACACCAGCCACAGTTCAGACCAAGCTGCTTTACAACACGTTACTATAATCTATTTGAGATAGGAATATACAGTAAGTAGTGAGGTTAGACACAAGCCTCGTTCATTTGAAAAGGTACAGTGAAAACATGTTTATTTCATTTGAAACTCCTGTATGCTCCATTAAAGAATAGCAGCTTATTTCTTTTGCTAAATTTCTGAGGATTTATTGTATTGAAACTAGTGCTTGAAGCTGAGAGTTACTCTTTTTAGACTTATAAAAGAGTATTTTTCAGAGAAATTTATCAAGAGTGGGACTACTCTGCTTTGTAGAAATCCAAAGAGGATAAAGTCCATTCTTGGCTGATACAGTAGTCTAAGCGGTAATACTGCAAATGATACAAGACAACTCCTACTCTTGTTATTGATAGTTGCTTTATCATTTATCTGTAGAGGACATTTCTTATAAGAAATTTGAGACTTTGATCTACGAATAAGAGTAAAATCAGGCTTTTCATTCCTAATGACATTTTTACTACATTATCACCATAATATTTTAAATATGCTGACTGTAAATAGAACAATATTAATAGAAGCATAAATGAGTATTTACTTCAACAAATTGTTTCATCACCATCTCTGAAGCAGGATCAAATACCTTAATTATTGTTGTACCAGTGGACATTTATCTAACATGATGGTGGAGTTTGTTCCATTCCCAGTTCACAGAGGATAATTTACTGCCCTCTTTGTGAGAGACTTTTAGGAACTGGTAGTGATTCATCATACCTCTTCTCAATTTTCTCCTTTCTAGATCCACCAGCTCTAGGTCCACCAAGCTCAGTTCTTTAAGTGATTCCTGATAATTCATGTTTCCTCAACTTGATTGTCTCTGTTACTCCTTGCAATGTTCATCTGCTGATTCATGTTTTTATTCGGGTGTGTTACCTGAGAGAAGCTGAGACTGTACTGGAGTAGAGATGTGTGGGAGGATTACTTTGCACATCCTGCATTTGACATTGCAGTTTATCTGTTACAATAGGATGAACACTTTTTTTTTCTCTGTGTAGATTGCTTTAGACTCAGTTTGTGATCTGCTCCAAAGCCATTTCTCCAGAGCCGCTACTTGTCCAGTGGTTGCTTTCTCATACCTGTGCAGCTGCCTGTTTAGACCTTGCAGTTGTTTTACATATTAAATATAATTTCAGTTTATAATAATTAAAAGAAACTAAAAATACAGGCTCATTTTTCTGACCTGACAGTGACGGAAATGCTAGAACCTTTCAGTGAGCATCTTTAATTCTAACTTTTGCTCTTATTTTGCTGATCTTTATATTTTTTCCTCACTGTTCTTGAAATAAATGTTCAGTACACAATAAATTAGAGCTATACCACAACTAGAGTGAAACCTCTCAGTCTGCATTTTAATTAGTTAAAACATGTATTTTTTTATTGTTGGTGTCTAGTAACTATTATATTGTCAGTCCCTTTTTCTTGAATTTTTAGTGGAAGTCTTGGAAGGGCATTTATTTTTACTGGTAACTTCTGTAAAATTAATTATTTTTTTGTCAGATGCTCAGACATAAACTGTTGGTTTTGATTATGTCCCGTAGCACTGCTTTCCTAGACCATGTTCTTGCAGACATGCATTTGCATGTAACTAATGTGGTGGAATTTGAGGGGACTGCTTGCAGGGCATACATTTAAACATGTGTTTACATCTTCTGAGTACTGAGTCTTTACTTTGAAGTTTTCAGGGAAGAAACTCAGTTTGCTTTCCTCCACGGAGGGTGACTTACGGATTATAAAAACAACAAATATTATGAAGAATGGGTATATTTTCTTATTCCAGCATACTACTATACACAAAGAAAACTAGGTTCTTCCAAATTTTCAAGTGCCTGCATATTTCTTTAGCAAATACTTTTGTTGTCTGATGACCTTTCCTTCATTAGTATGAATTTCCCTTCAAGGCAGGCATTTTTCAATCAACAGTAATTTGCATATAATTTATCAAGAGAAAAGAGAAGCAAAATAATTTTATTTAAATATTTCCCTTTGTTTTAAGTGTCATTAGCAGTTCTGACTAATCAGATTTTTACAATCTCATCAGGAGCTTTTAGAAAATCTCTATGAACTCATCTAGAGGATGCATTTATTCCTAAGTGTCCTGTATTGCATTACAGCACAGTAACGAGTCACCGACTGCTACAGATGTTTATGTGAAATGCAATTAACACTCTGCCAATTTAGTTTTTATAGGGACACAATCAATTTTTATTCATTTTAAAGCTAGAATGCTTTCTTTTATTGTGTGCTGCCTCTCTGCTGATTATATAGCTAAACAAATTATTCTTCTGTTTGTAGTAAATGGTAGTGTTTAGTCAGACAGTACTGTGGCATTTTACATGGATCACGTATAAGATAGGAATTAAATATTTGGATTATGTAGAATTTGTAAGAACTAAAAGCTAATTTAAAAATATACTTAAGTTTGATTTATTAAAAAAAAAATCACATAGAAATGTGAATGATATATTTAGAGATGTTTAATCGCAAGCTTGGTCCTGTGATATGCTTAGTGTCTACAGCTACAGTGACTTTCTTTATTAGGGGAATAGAAAACTCAGCTTGTTCAGGGTCTCCTTTAATAATGACATTTTCTTGGATATTTGACTTAGTTAAAGCAATTGCAGTGAACAATACTAAATTATTATATACTAATCTTTGCTTCATAGAGAGACCCTAAGTGGTACATTCAACAAACATAGGACTATTGTTGTAGGTAAGGGCTGTCAAAGGCATGAGAAGAATGGAGATTTCTGGATGGTCCCAGGTGGGTAATATTTTGAGGTTATTAAAGGTGATATTAATTCAAGTAAACAATAAGAAGGCAAAAGTAAGACTGGAGGTAGCATTTATGTGAAATATTAGGAGAAATTTTGCTCAGAATGAACCACCTTCTGCACTTAGCAAAATTATTGATAAAAATGGCCTGTGCTCATGCAGAAGCTATTTTTATTAGAAGGTGATTCCACCTTAAATGAATACATGTTATCCTGACCTTAGTGATCACATGCAGAATCTGTAAATAGAGCTTCTGCTCATTATTCTTCCTTTAGAAGCATGCCCGTGTCATTTCCTATCCTTTCCTTACGCATTTGTTTGTTTGCTTTTCTCCCTTGACTGTTGGGCTATGTTTAACTTCTTCAGTAAAACCTTATCAAAGAGTTACTTGCTGCCTATCCTTAGTGTATATGACTGTATCATCGAGCTGGCCAGGGAAACACCTGAACGTGACTGCATCTAGGCCATCTGCTGGCATCTTCTGTTTGGGAAGGCTGTGGTTGACCCCCGAGCTGTTCCCCTGTGCACTCTCTATGTTTCGTACTCAAGTGAGCAGTCTCAGCACCCTTCTTCCACCGTTACTGGTGTTTCTTCCTTGGTGGGTCCTCCTGGTCACTTTTCTTTCTCATGGTCAGTTCTAGTGTTCATTCCTGGGGTGTTCCCACCTCTTGTTCTTTCCATCCTCCAACCCCAGGTCCTGCACTGCCCCTTATGTCCCTGCATCCCCAGCTCCTGTCTCACCAGTCCTACCTTTCTTCTTCCTCTTTTTGCTCACCTCTCTCCCTATTCTTCCTGTTTTTCTCAGCCCCAGAGCTCATTTTCTCTCTCATCTGCTCTTCTTTCCCTGCATTTGAATCAACTTCTTTCTCTGTCCTTCATGGACACAATGCAGAGAATGAAGGGAAGGAAAAGATCATTTAAAAAAAAAAAAAAAAAAAAAGATAAAACCCCATTTCTGCCCTAATTTTATGAGACAGTCCACTCAGAATTCTCCAAACAATGCCAACAGTGGACTAAAATGTAATATGCTGTCAAGTTTCTACCATGTGCTGCAGTTTTCCAAGATTAATTATTTTTTACCAACTTCATAGAGAAGTTGCTGCCTTGAAATAAATTTCATGTTCCTGATCGATAGTCCATCTTAAGAGAAAATAATTCATTATTTTGAATGTGAGTGGAGTTGTTTTCCTTTTCATCATCCTCAGAATGGTTGAACATTATTGATCAACATTTCATATCAATCAGCTTATTAGTGGCGAAGCTGTAAATCTACTTTGGAACTTTTTCCTCTAGCAGATAAAACATGTGCACATTTAAGTTTTCTAGGTCTCTTCCAGCCAAGTTGGAAAGTAAGTTGAAAAGCCATTTCTTCTGCAACTGCCTTGCTACCCTTTCACTGCCAGGCTGCAAGGCTTATAAGTGTTTTTATAGTCCCAGTCACTCAGAGAATGCTTAGATTACACCTACTGACTATCAGAATCACCTCTGTATAACCTATGCAACTATTAAAATACTTTCAGTTTCAGAGAAAGCAGTAAGAATGTGCATGCTATGTGTGTTTAAAGCCCACATTTACATCCTCTGAATTTCTGCTGCACGTTTCGGAGAGATTTCAGTCTAACCCCAGATGTATGAGTGCTTAAAGGCAGTCTTGTCTTTATACTTGCCTGTCAAGTGTCATGAATGCTTATAGTTTTGTTATCCGCACCAATGTTAATTTACTTAGGATGCAGTTACAGCATACTGCTGAATTTTATTGACCTCAAGCACTGAGACAGAAACTTAAAGCACAGAAATAGTTTCCTTAAATTCAAACTGTGACTATAAGTAATGCATACACTTTTGTGTAATGAATTAATTAATATTTTCCCCCAAGTGTAAACTACTAAAATTAATATTTACATTTTTTAAAAGTTCAGATTTCTATCAAATTCCTCTAATAACTGTATAGAGCACCCCAATACAAATCTAAATAAAATATTTACAGATTAATTAGCCCCTCCATTTGAAATTGGTCATGTAAGGATGATTCAGAAAAAAACATGCAAAAGTTTTGCTTTCTTTTTTAAGGTGTTTTTCACCTGATCTGGTTCTCTTTGGCAAGTAACAATTAGCACCAAGGGTGCTAGTACTAATAACTCACAACCTAACTCAGTTTTCTGAGGCCTCCCTGCAGACAGTATGAAGGCTTCTTGTTTCAGTTCTTAAAATTTATTAGTATTCAAGTTCAGTGAAGCCTAGATGAATAATTGCAGAAAATAAACACCTCTAGGAAGTGTGAATAAGGTGAGCTATAGAAGCTGCTCTTGCACCAAAATCAGATGAGATCCACATTTGGTTCTCTTTCATATTTCTCTTCCAACTTTTCAAAGGAAATAGTACAATGACCATTTTTAGTAACATGCTGTAATTGCCACAAGATTAGGACACAAAGCATTGTGAAGCAGGGGAAAAAAAAAAGGCTGAAAATGACCAGCAAGGACACTTTAATGAACACTTGAATGCACCTCAAATGAAAACCAGATGTTCTTTGTTAACTTCAGCAGTAAGCCTTCTGTTCCGATTGAGGAAACTGTACCTTCATCAAGGACAGAGAACAAGGAGAGCTCTTTCCAACAACAATGCGTATTTCTTATGTTTAATAGATAATACTGCAGAGGTATGTTTCTGAACCTTTATGGCATATTTAACATCAGTGATATAAATAACAACCCATGGCGCCGTAATTTTATGATTTGAACAGTACAGTTCTTTATTTCAGAAAGCCCTGTAACACAATTTGCTTAGCAAATGGAAAATATTTCTGCAAAATAACTACCAAAAAACTACAAAAAAGAACTACTTCCTTACCATTTCACTGCACCAGAAGGAATACTGCAAATAAAGTGATGCTGTAAATAGGGTTTGATTTTCATCATAGTTTTGATTTAATAGATCGTAAATACCATTTTTAAGCTATCCGTTCTCCAAATTCTAGTGGGACTACCTAGGTCTGGCAAATCAACCGCTGACAGGAAACTAAAAATTCCTGGGAGAATTAGTTGCAGTATTTATGTGCATATGTGTATCTATATCAATACATACCTAGACATTCAGAGATATATAGCATTGTATAGAAACTTTAGACCTTAAAACGTACTGGTTTGTAGAACACCTACAGCAGCTAAGCCAGCTATTAGGTACTCCAGTTATCCCTGTAGACCTGCAGTCCTACTGCAAGTACAACTTTGTGGACACTGCTGGAGCATAGAAATAGTAAATTGTCTCTTCAGACTATAAGGAAGAGGTTTAATCAGGGATGTTCAGAACTAATTCTGGAAACCTGTAACATTTTATAGGTTCAGCACTGATTTCTCCAAGTCATCATGTTGTTCTGCATCACACGGTATGTGGCCAGCTGAATCACTGATATGTAGTGAGTATCCTACCTCTGCCCCGGGAAGGATACAGATAATTTTCCTGTACCATCCATCCCCTTTCCCATTAGGAAAAGTGGAGCTGGAGGCAGAGACAAGTCATGGTGGAGCTAACTGCTCTGTGCTTCATTACTTGTTGGACTGTGCTAGTGGAAGTACAGGTGGGTTGTTTTAGCTGGAGGTAAGGAACGGTGAGGAATAGCCAGCTTCTTGTGTCTGTCCGTCTCTACTATGTATGAACATAGTACTAGGATTATGTATGTTGTGTTATTTCATTAATTACTCATGTAATATGAATCATTGCAATCTGCTATGTCAAGACCTACTGAATGGAAATGTAATATATGATGCCAAGATCTATTTGGAGACAATTTAATTTGTGTCTTATTGACTAAAATTTGTGACCATTTTCTTCTGAGCTTTTAATATATGCTGCATGAGGGTTTATCAAGGCATTTGTTCTAGAATAAGTGATGTAGGAGATCTGAAAGACTAGCATGCAGTGGCTCATGCTAAGCAATATACTACAGCTACAAGGTATGTGTATTAATTCTTCTGTAATTAATATTTCATTATTTAGCCATTTATCTGTTTAGATAGATGATAACTTAGAAAGTTAGGTTTATATGAAAATTCAGTTTGGAAGGCAACCCAGGAGATCCCTAGTCCAACCTGCTGCTCAAAGTAGGATCACCTATAAGGTGAGACCAGGTTGCTCAGAGCTTTATCTAGTCCAGTCTTGCAAAACCTACAGATGTTTCATTTCAGAGTGAAAAAGGTTTTCCTATTATCCACTCTGAAACTTTTCTGTTTCAGTTTATGCTCATTGCCCTTCATCCTCCCACCATATATCACTGTAAAGAGCCTGGCTCTTGTCTTGATGACCTTGCAGGTCTGGAAGGCTGCTGTTAGGTTCCCCTTAAGCCTGCTAAACATGATAGAGTTTGCCTGATTTAATTCACAGGCCAATCCATGTGTTATTTTGAGGAATAAAGGCCAGGTTTTAACCATTAAACATTTCCCAACATCTCACATGTTTAGGTCCTTCAGACTTTTTGCCCTCTTTGTTTGTTAGTACCGTGCCTCTCTGTGCTGTACAAGAGTTGGCCTGAAATCAGTGAGCATTTATGAGCATTGTGCGTGGAGGTTCAGCATGAGGAGAATTAAATGTTGGAGGGGGGATGTTTAGGTTGTGGATACTCAGTGTTCTCTGTCAGCTGCAGAAGGCTTTTGGTTTTGAGTTCCTCTTCACATAATAGGAGTAATCTGCTATTTACCTTAGTCACACAAGGTTCCTCCACAGGACCGTGGATATCTCCTCTCTTGTGTTGTTTTCACTTAATCTGTTCAGGAGGACATACCCTGTTTGTATCCTTCTTGCTTTTTACCCTTTTTCAGGAACTTTAATCTCTGAATTGAAAGTCAGATCCTCAAAGCTACTGGGAACTCCAGTTCATCTTCAGAGAACTTCTGTTTAGCTCATCTTCACCAGATTATACCATTTATACTACTACTTAGGATTTCATAAAACTCTTAAGACATCCGCTCCTTCTCTTTGACTGTTATTTGTTTTGCTCTGCATTTCTTTAGCGCATTTAAGTGTCAACACAAGATGTCTGAAAATGTTCATACTATGAAAAGTGGTTCATCTGTTTTTGTGAACAGTTTCTTTTTTACAAATACATGAATCTCATCTTCCTGAGAATGTGTTCCAAAGTTGCCATTAGCTGTCTTCATTACCTTGCATTCAAAATTGTTTTATTCTTGTGGCTGGATTGAGACTGGAGTAGAGGGAGTAGGTGGGACATTCCCATACATCATCAGAGGGAATTCAAGGGTGTATCTTACATTTGTTTCAAAGTAAAATGACAAAATTGACCAAAAATAAGCGTGGTCTATATCAATCCTTTCTTTCACATTTTCCATTTGAAAGAAGAGATCCTATGTATGCCTTGGGATAAAAGTGAAAATCTGTTACTTTCCAGCCAGTAGTTTAAGAATACAGAACTGACTTCTATAGCTGTATTAACGAGTTTGCATACAGCATTTGCAGCACACCAGAAATTACTGTGTGTAAGATATTGGAAAGACCAGATTCATAGATATTTTCGGAGCCTTGCTCGTCTTTCACAACTTTATGCTTGGCTCCAATGTTTCTGTCTTATAGGGGAGCTGCAGACATGTAGCTGGGCTGCATGCAGCTGAAGCTTTCATAAAGCCTTAGCAAAGTATATCCAACAGATCATTTTAAGCTCAAACTGTTGGCAGGAAATTTGAGGAATTCCTTCTTGAGATTCTGTCAAGCTTTATACTTGGTATTTAAAGATTTTTTTCCACAATACATAGTATATCTACTGTAGAGACTCAATTTACCTTGGCTAGATGTAGAGGTGGAAACATTTTCTTTTTGATTTCTGCATTGTTAGAAATGAGTGGCCGTTTAGCATATTGTCCTCATCCTTGGAAGACTTGTAGGAGATTTAGTGCCATGTGAGACTGTAGAGAGATGCACTAGATGAGAAGGGAGGGGAGCAGATCACCAGGTCCTCCTTCTGAATATCAGAAATTGTGATCATTTAGATTTGGTGGTAGCTACTGATGAACAGTATCTATGTATGGATAGATGGACAGTTTTCTCTGAGCAGATTTGCTGACTTTTGTTTGATAGCAGCCTTACAGTGCCTTGAGAAGGCTTCAATTAGCGACAGGTACCCAGTCCAAGTTCTACAGATTTTGACTGGTTCTATCAGAGCATCCCTCCCATACTGCAAGCAGGAAAAATATTAGTGTTTTGGTTTCTTTCTATTTTAAGTAGACTTTTTCTCCAGTGTAACTGAAGTTTTGTTGTTCATTATGCCAACTAGTATGTCTCATGGAGAACTGAGGTCATGGAAATCAGCTGGGGAAGGACTTCACAGCAGCAGGAAGGAGTCCAGAAATGGCAGTAAAACTGTTTTTTTCGTTTGGTCATTGAGGCCTATTAAATTTATGTTTAAGCGAGCAAACTTATGATATATGAGTTTGTACACTGCAAAAAAAAAAGTTTGGTTTCCTGTATTTCAAGCTCTAGCAATTAAAAGTGTAAATTCATGTGCTATTGCTTGTTGTTTTATATAAAAGCCAGTCTGGGATACTGATTCATGTGATTTGTGGAAATAGTAAAAGATATAATTATTTGGGAAGTCATTCTTAGGTTTAATTTATATATTTTGAATTGGTCTTGCAAAGTTTATCCCAGTGTCATCATAAAATAGATTCACTCCTACTTTAAGTGACAGTAGTACAACAAAATTATGTTTACAGAAGTAGATTTCAAAAGAAATATTAGATAAACCAAATAAGCCCCAAATGTACAATAACTTAGGTACAAATGCAGTTTTAAAAACTAGTTTGAGGATAAGTTTAACAGGGCAAATATTACATGTATTTCATCTGTTTCCTCATAGTTTCTGTGCATTAAGTTTCAGTAATGCATGCATGCAAAAAGCAGAGCTTTACAAAAGCACTAACTGGTGTACTCATTAATACCACATATCAGCTCTTTACTAGAAGATGTTGACGTGTAGAATCACTGGTTAGAAAAAGTCCTTGGATTTGCAAGCTGAAATTACAATTTTTCGATACCATACTATGGTAATTTTGCTGTTTTAGAATACATGGAATCATTATTCAGCTACACATCAGTGTTAAACTTTGCATATACTGGAGTACTGCATGAAAACTTTGACTGCCAAAGTTTGGAGTTTAAGGTGGCTGACGGGAATTTTCATAAAAAAACCCAAACCAACAAACAATAACAAACAAACGTGAAAAAGGGAATTATACTACTTAGATATATTTTTGATTCCCACCAAAATATCTCCATGTTATTTTTTCATTTGGGTCTTTTTTTCCCTTTTATGACTTATTGGAATTTTGTGTTACAGTCTGGGAAAGCATTGTAACAGGGAGTAGAAATCACAGATTATAATTTAAATCCATGGTATGATCGCTATTGCAACATTGGATATAGCTGTCTGCTGAGGTTTTGGTATAAGAATATTAGTTCCTGGGGGGGAAATGGAATTGTAACTTAATAGGAAAAATAAATAGAAGGTCCCAGTCTTAGAAAAACAAAATCCCCCTGCCCCTAGCCCCTTAAAATTTGGACACCATTCAGAGTTAAAGTTATACTCCAACAAGCCACTGTGGAAATGCAACGTGGAAAGGGAAGAAATCAGTGTCTTTTATATATGTGTCCTGTATTTTATATAAAGCAAGGAAAGTCTTCATTTTATAGTGCCTCGTATATTTTAGCTTGGTTTACTGGAGGTCTCCTTAGAGAAACAGAGAAGTGGATAGAGAACTTCATTAGTTCTTGAAGGACAGAACAGATTAATGAATAATCAGCAGAGATCTTACCTCTCAGCTGTTTGAATTAAATAAGCTGTAATAAAAGGTACACAAATCCTCCAAGAGATTTAAGCAGATGACTGTGCCTGAGGAAGTTGAATTATAGAAAAGAACATCTTAATTTCAGCCCACTGTCTCTGAAACTCATTTCATAAGCACTGAGAATATTTCACTCTCAAAGAAATCAGGCTGCTGAATTCTGGATACCCAAGAGAGAAAATATAGCCCCTTGTATTTTCCCAAGACATATATATTTTCGTTTGTAGAGAAATAGGTGGAAGATGTTAGCTTATAAATAACAAAAAAATATTTTGTGATGATTTTTCTTAGGTTCCTTTTGATAATCCCCACTAAAATAAAAACCATCAAATTGTTCATTTTGTAAAAGCCAAAACTTTAATCAGTCAAGCTATTAAACTATAAGAAAATAAATATAGTAGTCAAGAAGGAAAGAGGCACTATATCTCTATAATGACTCATGAATGATTCATTTATGTTTCTGTAAAACTAAACACCTACTTCTTATACAAAGTTGAGGAACGATTTGTGTTTACAGTACTGAAGGAGGTGCTAAACCAAATAACGAAACAGCAGCAAGAAAGCCAAATGGCATTGTATTTGTTCAGCTTAAGAAGGGGCTGGTTAAAAAAATGAGTAACAATACTGAAAAGTGCTGAGACATATCTTTGTATGAGGTAACCATTGAGTGTGGAGGTGTAAATCCCTCAGAGAACATATGTGAGACACAATGAGACTTCTGCATTCTTCACGTGGACCACTGAGAAGGTGAACAAAACCCAGACAGATATAGTATATTTGGATTTTTGAAAAAAGCTTTAGAAGCAATTCAAGAAACACGTTATTGCTAAACTTCTGTGTGGATTGAAAAGTGGCTGGCAGAATAAAGAGCAAATAGAAATAGGAGACTGATACTTATGCAAAAACTTCAGCATCTCTACTACAAGTACTTTGATAAATGCACTTATTAATCAACTAAAAATAGGATGAGTGGAGAGATGGCAAACTTAAGACAAGATAATTTAGGTGCAGAAGATTAAGAAAGGCTGAAGAACTCCTGTGGGAGCTGATGTAACTGACAAATAATGATGCAAACTATTTGGAAGGACTGTGAGCTGCTGTAGCCAGAGGTCCCAGAGAGATTCAAGCATCCTTTTGTGTAGCTTATCACCACTTCTGCTCAGATCATGGCACCAATAAAAAATTCAATGTTTACATTGATACTAGAAAATGTCCTTTGTGCAAGTTATAAGCCTGCATCACCTATAGAAGAAAAATACCTTTCAAAGTTCAGAAGCATTTAAGAGGATATCAACAAGGATAATACAGATAACAAGAGCAATCATAAAAAGATTTTTTTAGTGTTAGATAATCTTTATGATTCAGAAGGCAAAAGCATGGTCAGTTGTATCTCCGTTGTACTAGAAGAGCGATTGACACCTCTCTGATACTGTCAGATGGGTGAGAGCCTCTGGAAGGGACAAACCACAAGGCTGCAGTGGTAGAGAAGTCATTGTGTTCAGAGTTCATCAGTAAAGATAAAAGTTTCTAAATGAGAAAATGCTTGTGCATGTACAGGTCATTAGAAAGCGGAAGTTCAGATTGCAAACCCACTCCATTTAGCTTTTGGGTCTTGCACATTTACTGTGTGCAAGATGACACTTGTGTCTTATCTGAAAAGATATAACCTTCACTATTCATATTAATTCATAACTGATCACCTGCAAATGAGCTAACTACTTAGACTTGTATGGTTTTAGTATCCTAGCCTAGCTAAGTGCTTCTGGAGACTTAAAGCTCAAAACTCAGCCCACTCAAAAAGCTTGTTAATGGGTCCCACATGACACAGCTATCAATTTTTTAGTATCAGATATACATGCTGTATCCATTATAACTTTCACTTAGGGGCAGGCTTGCCCTAACTGTACAGAGGCTTGTAAGGCTTTGCTCTTATTTTTGGTCTGAAAGAAGGAAAAAAAAATATTAATAATGTTAGACGAGAGTGAAACTGTGTATTGCAAAAGACAATGCTTACTGTGTATCTGGCAGAGAGAGGCCTGATGCATTGCAAAGGGTTGCAAGATTCTCTCTCTGTTCTTAACATTTCCCAGGTTGTTTAAATGTGCATTGTAAGCAATGATAAAATGACAAGTTATCATTGATCTGTCCTTTCCTCCATCTCAGAGGGATTCATTAAATAATGCATGCACCCATGTGAATTACCCTTCTTCACTATACTATCCCCAGACCATTAGCCAAATATAGCAACAGCAGCATCTTTCAACCCCTAGAAACCCTTTGGCTTTCATTTAATTAAATTATCCCATTATGAAAACTCTTATAATGAGATTAAATTTAATTATTTATTAGACACTTATTTGCACTAGGGAACCTATCAATTATGCATGGTTGTGCTAAACATTTTTCAATCCATCACCTTTTCTTTTCATGGAAGGTGCAATTTATTAAGTGCAACTGAAGTACTGTAACAGAAGAGCTTCAGCAGAAATGTGGATGCCATCCTAGTTCAATTAATTGCAAATGTAATAGGAAAACAGAAATATGACAATTTATTCTCTGTCCTTTTGAAATACAGCACACTGACAGAAATGCATATTTTGCAATTATTTGGTGCCTCTCCTTTTTACATCCTACCTAGTAAAGTTCACAGTCATTTTAATTCATGTTTTTAGGTTGTACTTTGTGAGTTAATGGTTTCTAACTACACAAAAATTCAGATGTAATGACAAATTAGAATAGCTCAGAGAAATATTTCTAGCACACTGTGGCTTGTAGCTATAAATGTACAAGAATTTCTTATTAATTTATAGAAGATACTAATGCTCTCTTAATATAAATTAGTTAATCATAAAGATTAAAGTTTAGGCAAACTGTTAATGCTTGTATCTATAGACATACAAGAATTTATTTTTAATTTATAGAAGATACTAATATTCTCTTAATAAAGATGAGTTGATAATAACGATTAAATTTTAGGCAAATTGTTAATGCATATAACCATAAAACATCATCAGTCACATATCTACTAGATAAGAATTTGAATATGAAGGCAAAAACATATAAGCTACCAATAATTGTTTCAAGCAGAATGTCATTTTCTGATGAATGTTAAGAAGATATAAATGTCAATACAGCTCTGAGCTTCTCTCTTATAAGACCTTGTCAATATGTAATTAATTATTCAGCTGGAGTTCTGTGTGGCTCAGGGCAGCATTTCAAAGAGCTTTCTTTTATAAATTGCAAAGTCATCATAAGATTTACTTTTACTTTTTTCCTTTCCTTTTTTTTCATTTAGAAATAGCACGTATATAAAAGCTCATAGACACCTGCGAGGTGGCATATGCAGTGCAGTGATAAAGTGAGGAGCAGTAGGCTTTTTAGTAGCAGTAGGCTTTAGCAGATGCTTTTAATACATTACAAAATTCTGACTTGCTTTAAAAGTGCTCATGTTTCATGTTCAGATGTGAATGGGGGTCAAACAGAAAGATTTATGTCCTTTTTTTCCTCACTTATGCATGTAAGAGGATGTTTGCTTCATTAACTTTGAAATTCACTGGCCAAATAGACTGCATATTTTAGAGGATTTAAGTAAATGTGCCCCAAAGTTCACACAAATTACTATAGAGCATTTCAGTCCTCATCTTGAAGGAATGAGACATGATGCATCTGTTAATAAAAATAAAGGAGTACTGCTTGTATTTGGCAAAACAGTCATATCTTGTACTTATGACTTTATCAATGTCACTGGTTGTTATTATTTGGTACTTTCTTCCTGAAAGTCAAGACTGTTAATTAAATCTCAGTGTACCCTAGTGGGCTTGATATGATGGTTTTATTCCTGTGAGGGAGATTATATTCATTAGGACATCTCTCCAGATGATGTTCAGAACTGAAGTTTACTTTTTGGAATGCTGCTTTTGCCAGCCGAGGATCTAGCTCTCGTCTTCCAGAATAGCCACTCATCTTCCATGTGGATAGATATGCTCATATGTAAGATTGGCACAGTCACACACAAGAATGTTTCTTCTGTTGAAGTACCAAGATTATATATGAAGTGAGCAGTGGTACCAAAACTAGTAATTTTGGTCTCTGACACTTCCTCTGCAGAATCAAACGTCTGAGTGAAGCTTTTTTAGCTTCTAGTATCTAGACCAAATCCTTTGCAACATTGCACTGCAATGAGGTTACCATCTGCAAATTCTTGAATGGTGAAAGGGTGAGTTACATTTGACATCTTCTCAGCCTCAAAGCAGCATTTTAATATATTTTTCAGTAAGTTATAGCAAAAACTTCATTTTAACTTTGGCAAAGATGTGACGATTGCTGTATTTTGCATTCTGAAACCTTGGTGCTGCAGTTGGCTGTGGAACAGCCCATCTTAGTCTGTGTTGGGGGCTGGTAAATTGGCAATAGTTGTTCTCATTTTTCTCATTGTATAATCAGTTGGCAGCTTTGAACTCTACTTTGAAATCTCCTTTAGGGATCATGAAGGCTACACACTACAATATGTTAAAAAATAATTTAAATGCATACTTGAGACATGAAAATGAGATGAAAATGAACATGAAAAAGCATGCTTGAGACATGACATCTGTCAGCCACCTGCTTAAATTATAGCTATCCAGATGCACTGGTAGTTGTATGGAATTTTTGCACCTATATTACATGAAAGTTACAGTGTTTGCAAATTGGCTGTGGTTGCAAGTCTCTATATGCTCGTCTCTTCTTTTTACATGTGATAATATTTTTTTTTTCAAGTGGTACAAGGAAGGTGAGCCTTCTAAGAGCTTCAGATGCCAAAACATTAAAGGAACTGTATATCCAGCTTATATTGTGGAGCAGGTTTTCTGGATACAGCTTTTCAATACTTTGGATACAAGTTTTGATAGTTTTAGCTGGGAAAAGACATGATCTACGAGACAAAATAGAATGGCACTGATGATTTCATCACTGGTGTCAAAAACTTGTCGGTAGGCTTTTAATTTACAGCTTGCTAACAGCTTGTTAACTTTTATTATCCTTTTGCTTTCATATTTATTAAAGTCAACAATTAATAGGATACTGTATAGGTATCAATATGTTTAAAAGCTACAAATATCAGCTGTGTACCTTTTTGAGCTTTATTTTTAACACTGATGGTGAAAACACAGGATGTGGCCCCATCTAGCTTGTTTTAATCTTTGGTCTCCTGTCTTTTTTAATAAAGAACAGCATGAATTTAGTATGGTCCTAAAGTAATATAATTTAAAATGTTTTAAAAGAAAGATATCAAGTTTAGTAATAATATTACTTAGAGGCATGGAGTTGCCACCTTTGTTGCTTGTTTATTGCTTTCCCCTTCCATAACTGTTTAACTAGAAACAGGTTTCTGCAGAGGAGTTAAGGTAGGAGTAAAAATAATGTTGTATCAGGGAAATTATGTTAAAAAGGAAAAGCTTGTTAAAAACAGAGGGAAACGTGGGTTTTCAGAAAATTGCAGGATGCAGTAAAATTTTTAGGACACTTTAAATGGAAAGACCTTCCAGCTTTTTTTATTCTTACAGCTTTTAAAATATTTTTAGACAACTGAGACTTTGTTTAGCTTGGGTAAAAAGACTTCTGATTTGAGATTTCCTTGTTTCAGGAAAAGATTCCTTTTCAATACAACATTGATAATTTTCCCAATACAGATAACCATATCTGGAAATCGTCAAGGCATCGGGTCATTAAGCCAGGGAGAAAGACTCTTGCTTCCCTATCCCTGATGCAAATTTTTTTACCATCATTTTAGGCCCTCAGGTTGCCAATACTCTTCCCGTTTTCCCTGAAACAAGCTGACAGCCTAAGGCTTTCCAGCAGACTGTGTAACAAAGCCCTTTCAAGACCTACTTGATGTAAAATCAGGATCATCATGAGCTCATACATGATGTCTGTTCTTGTGGCTTTTACTTCTTTTCTAGTGGTCTCATCCCTCATTACATTCCTATGCTGCCTTTGATTTTATTTTCTGGTATTCATCAAAGTAGACTGAATGAATGGGTGAAAAGGAAGATCCTCTCCACTGATGTCACTCTTACTCATGACCTGCTGCTACGTGGTGGGGAAGAGAAAGTCAATCTGGCCCACATATGAGACAGGAAAGTCCAGCTGTGTACACCATAAGGTCTGAGATGCTGGGTAAACAACAACAAAAAAAAGATCAGATGATCTGTAATATGGAAGAAGTGACTTCTTGATCGCAGCAATAGCTGGTCCCTGGTAGCAGGGAATGCAAAACCAAACCGAGGAAGGTTTTTGTGTCTGAAGTATTGTTTTCCCACCTTTAGCAGCTCTATAGGACGAACCTGGTTTCCTGAGGTACAGCTTTGCTTATATAGGTAGGGACTGAAAGGATTTCCTGTGACAACTGACAGATCTTACCCTCTGGGGAACCGTCTTTCTACGTAAAATGAAGTTGCTCTGTCAGCAGAATGAATGTCAGCAAAATGAAGAGGTTCATTAAAATAACTGAACAGAACTGTAAATGGAGATGAGGCAGTTTCTTGTTATAACCTGGTTTTTGAAAGAAAAAAGGCTTTTGCAACGACATTCTTTGTACATGTCTGTCTAGTAGTATGTCCCCTAATAATAACTTTCCAATTTGTTAGGAAAACTCAGTCCAGTCTGACAGAGAGCTACCAGCCTCAGAAATCCCACACTCCTTCAAGTTGTATGCGAACAGGCAGATGGGTTGTGGAGAATGTGTGTAAACGTCCTTGGCTGATGAAAAGCTAAAGACCTTTCAGTGGACAACACTGAATCTGTGAGATGGGGCTGCCCTGGACTGATGATGGCAAGGTTGGAGGCACGTGGCTTTGAGTACAGGCCAGCGGACTTTTAACCCTGGGGATGCTGCTGATGGGTGCAGCTTGTTGTGCGTCCCTCTCCCCAGACTGGGGTTCTGGAAGAGGTGCATGGCAGTTGGTCTGTGTCAACCCTAAGCCATACACACTCAGTGCACCCAAGCCCGGAGATTGCATTTCTAAGCAACTTGCGTCCCAGAAGCCGGACATTTTCCTCTTAGGAGCTACACCATCCTCATCAGCAAACCTCCCCTTCTTCCCTGTCTCTTGATGCCCTTCACTTAAGCCATCCCATGATCTTCTCTTCAAGTTTCCCAACACGGAGCTTTCGAACCCACCGCAGCTGCTTCGCCACCAGATTTCAGCCTGTGTTAAGGTGCTGCTTTGAGATGGCTGTGGCTGCCCGTGTTCACCACCCCCGCCTCCGTGGATGCTGAATCTCCTGAGGTTATCTGTGTGGGGAAGAAAAGTCCTCCCTTCCCCCACTCTCCATTTCCAGGAGATGTAAAAAAGCTGGTTAGAAGTGGCAACTGTGAAAAGTGAAGCCTATGAGCTGTAAAACAGGGGGAATCTCTGGCAAGACACTGTAAGTAACTCTAAGCCTGTAATTGTCTCTACTCACAGCCTTGCTCTAAAATACCCCGGCTGACCTTCCTGGCACATTGTGGGGAAAGTTCAAATATAGTCAAATGACAAAAATCTTTCATTTTTAACTTGCTGTCATTAGCTTCTGTGGGAGGAATGTCAAAGCACAGTTTCTGGGACTGTTTGATGGGTTACCAGGTTGATTACATCTTGTTCTGGTTTCAGTGGTTCTTTTGATGCTACTTTTTTGGTAATTGTGCTTTTAATTATGTCAAAGGTTCCCAGGTTATTAATTTTCTATGTATCTAAGTAGGAATTTCAGCAAAGAAATTAATGGAAACATCTTTAGAGATGAGGATTAGGAGCAGCCTGAGGACTTCAGTAACTGTGATTAGGCTGGGGACTTTTTCCTTTGGGTATAAAATACCACTGGAGCATCCTGAAGTATCTATATGAAAAGACTGCATGTCCCTTGTGTATTTATAGATTGCAGAGTGGGAGATGCAGACAGTGCGTACTTGGAATTAGACAGTTATTTTAGATGGTGGAAAGCAGGAGGGAAATTTTCAAATTAGAGTGTGAGAATGTAACCATGTGACTCTTATTAAAATTAATAGGAACTGCATAGTGTAGTCTCTATGCACCACTTTGAAAATTTCCCTGGGTGTTTCTCTATGAATATTTATGCAATCAGAAATAAAATGCGAACAATGAAGCAAAAGCCAGTGTAAATACAAAGTGATCACATAATTTACATGTTTTTAATTATTGACATAAACTCCACTTTTGTCCAGTAATAAAAAATGCATACAGATGAAGAAAGTAGTTAAACACAAAATAAAGCAGTTTCAGCAATTACCTAAAAGGAAATACTTTCCTGATTTGGTTTCTAAGGAAGTCACTAAACCTGCTTGCACTTTTAACAGAGATGGTTAAAATCTATAATCCAGTGTGTGGTGGGTTTTTTTTTAAAAAAATAGGTGATTGTATCACTCAAGAGGTGAGATTTATGTCAGTCAGATCACCAGATATCAAACAACCTTCTAGTAGTGTATCAAGAGTCTTAATTTGATCTCAACTTTGCGTTAAACTAGTTCTTGTATTCTGAAGACTGTACCTGCACTGAAGGATGACATGAGAAAAGTGCAGGAGGTAAAAGAAAAGGGGTATGCATTTGCTTAAGAACCCACCAGCTAGTGTCCTCTGAGTAGACATGGGGTGTTTATCTTTAATTAAGTCATGAATGATGTTAATTTTATTATCCACTGATCTTTTATTCAACAACATCAATCCAAAGCAAGGTAACTAATGGGGTTTGTGGTTCCTGATCAGTCAGTTCAGTTTAGGGAAAAATGAAGCAGTTACATCTGAAAAAAAATTTATCATATGGTGTCTGCACCCCAACCAAAACTCAAGACCCCCAGAACTAATTTCAGCTGGTAGTATGATTGTACCACCTTCGCTTTCCCAAGACAGATGCAGCAGGTCAAAGAATGACAACGACTGCAAAATGAGAATAATTCTGATTCAATATAACCTTTAAAAAACCTGCCAGGAAAAAGTATATATTCTGCAGCTTTCTCTGTGCTTCCTTGTCTGCAAAGTGGTTTCTACATTTTGAAATCTTGTCAAACTGAGCAGCAATCTTCCACCAAATAATTCCGTCACCAATTAGTTTGTCATAGGCTTTGTCAGTTTATCTTAACTTCTCTGTCCTATGGACTGAATACTGGATACCAAACTAAGATCAAGAGAAAAGAAACGTTATGCTTTCTCTCTGTATAACACTGCCTTAACCCAAACATCCTCCTTCCCTGAAGTTGTGAAGCAGCGAAATTCCTCCCCAGGACCCCAAACTGAAAAAGAAAACAGTCACATCTCCGGTAGGACCGAGCCACTCACACCCTTCCTAGCGAGACCCAGTGTAGGAATGGCTAAAGAGTGAGGAGAAGTATATAACAAATTGATCAGTATTAGAGAAAGTGGTTCTTTATGTGTCACAAGCAAAATATAAGCACCCTCTCTATCTTGTGGAAAATCTAGGAGAATAGATTCCCCTGGGAAATAAGTATGGTTCTTCCTCAAGAGAAGGAGAGTTTAACTGGCTTGTGTAAAGAAAGACAAATTGTGTAAACTGGTTAACTGAAGGGTAAATCGAGAGAGGGCTGGAAAATTGTGCTAGGTGAATGTGGGCATCCTCAGCTGTTGGCGGCAGCTCGTGAACAGCTGGGCACCAGAACCTAATGCAAAAAACTGCCAGCCAGCTTGTATTGCCGCAGGATTGTCCCTGCTGCCAATATAATTCAGAATATCTGTGATTCCTACTTCAGTGGTTCAGATCAAGAGAGCTGATAGAGTGAACACAGAAGACATCTAATAAATACATCCACTCCCTTCTCTCATCTTCAAAGTCAAGAGAAGGGAAATAGACCTGACACGCAATAAGGCAGTCACCCCTGCGTGGGAGAGTGGACTCCTCGGAAAGTATTTATAATGTGGTTAGGAGCGAGACACCGGCACGCTGGACAACGCATTGAGTTCTCTGATAAACATTTTCTGAAAAGTAATTTCCAGAGCTAACAAGGAATTATGTAAATAGAGCAATAATCAGATAAACTGATCAAGACTGAAGAAATGAGACACTCTTTCAGGGTGCAGTTATGAAATGATGATTGGGATGCATCTAGCAAATTTCAGCTAATGAAGCCATAGTTGTGATCGCAAGCAGGTGAGGAAATCAAACAAATTTTAAATGGTAGATCAGTATTTATGTTTTCCAGACTTGGAGGGAGTCAGTGTTTCATTTGTTTCAGCCCAAATGTTTGAAAAAAAATTATGGGAAATTTTGAAAACACTCTTTTCAGGAATAGCTCTTTTTGGGGGCAGAGGATTCCCTAAAAAAGTTTTATTTTCACCATCAAAACAGGCTACTCTGCTGTGCTACAAAAGATGCAGTGTCTGGCCCTAACAAATTGCATTTGCATGAGGATGTGGGTGTTGTGATGTTTTCTGAATCCTGGCAGGCCTTAGGCAGCAGAGAACAGTAGCCTAAGCCCTGTGCTGAGCTCTGCAAGGGGAGAAACAGCACTCAGTATGCTCAGTAGCACAATTTAAGCTCCACTTCCTATCTGACATTGTTAATTACTTCATTTTTCTTAGGTGATGTCCAATACGGTTATTTGGGTTTTGCTCTAAGTTAGGTTGAAAGCTAAGGCAAATTCATGGAGGTGGGAGCAGTTTGGGGACATTTGTTTTTTCACTTTACTGATCCAATTCATAATTATCCCAGTATCATTACTCATAATATTAATAACTTGTCATAAATTTTAGTTTTTATTATAACTGTTAACCAACAGCCATTAATAAGTTGCTAACCTTTACTTGATATTCCACCTGTGACTGGAATACCAGAATTCAGGTATTATAAATCAGTTTTAAAGGTTGAACATCAGTTTGAACATTTCAAAGCATACTTGTTTCTGTCAAGCTTTCATAAAAGGATGTCTCAAAATTCATCATTTTTTAAATTCTATTTTGTGAATGCATTTGCAAATTTCAGAAAGCAAACAAGGGTAAGGAGTAAATTCTTTAGGATTTTCAAACCATGGAGCTAATCCAAGATCCATTCAAGTGAACAAAATTTACTGAATTTACTTCTTTCGGTAGAATCCACCCTACAGAGATGTTGATTTGGACATCATTGCATTTGAAGTTAGGCAGGGAAGGATGCTGTGGTTTATTAGTTCTTCTAGGATAAGAGGAGAGAAACACATTTTCATATGCTAAAAGAGATATTAAATGAATTAGTCATTCCCTTGAGCAAATGACACCTATGTGCTTATGGCATGTTGTTATGTGGAAATCTTATAAAGTCTGGATAATCACTATTTTTATTATTTATTAGGTTATCACATTTCCACTGGTGTCTGCACATGTATTTTCATGTTTGCTAAATGACATCACTGTTTTCTGACTGCTAATGATTCGCATTTCTACTAATTCTCAGCTATTTGAGGGAATATTTATTGGTATTACACACAGATCTTTCTAGCAAGAGAAAAGCCATGTGTGTGTGCTACAACACAGCTAAGGTTGGAAATATGCAAGTATCTTTAAGCCGTGCAGTACAGTTTTATTAAAACAAAGAAAATTATGTCTTGCAAAGTTGCAAGCAAGCTTAGGTGAGTGTAAAAATTTAGCAAATCATTGTCTCAAACCAATCTCTTAAATCACTGTGATTTATTCTTTTTTTATTCATAGTCATTAATTTCTAAACCAAATGTAAACAGCAGTCTTCAAACCTCTTATTCAGGGTCTCTAAAGTCCACTTCTCTTACCAAATTAATAAGAAACATTTTTATTGCGTATTAACTTTCAGCTATTTTTTTCATTGCCATTCACTTCAAATCATTTTATGGTACCCATTCAAGATTAAGAAACGGGTGTCTTGGCAGACTGCAGTGGATCCAATCATGAAGAGATAACTAGAGCTGGATCCTGCAACCTGGGCTGGGAAGGTAGGCTCCAACACCGGCACACAGCTCGTTTGAGGTCGGAAGGGCTGTTAATGGGTACACAGTCCCCCTTTGGATCGGACTGCAGGATGGTGGTGTGGACTGAAGCAGACCCCAACACTGGCTGACAGGAACCTCATAACATAGGACCTGCTGAAATGCGTTTCATCCTGCACATTCATCAGATGGTCAAAACAATTTTAGGCAACCCCATATTAGATTGCTATAAAAAATAGTTGACCTACCAGTTGTTATGTTATGATGTAGTACGTAACTATTTGCTATTACTTACTGTCCAGAAAAACAAGACCAGAATCCTGGAATTCATCAGCTAATAGAGAAAGATTTGTATAAAGCTCCTGCTGTGTTTGGTATACCACATATGTCTGAGACCAATTATATAAAAAGAAATTTAACGTGAAGTTGATCCTATTTTAATTCAGGCTTCAGAGATGCATACACAATATTTTATGGTATTTTGGAGGTAAAAATTTTAACAGTTTTCTTATTTTACAAAAAAAAAAAAAAAAGGAACTAAAAATCATGAGGATTTTATGAAAGGGGAGACAGGAGGGAAGAGGATTGCGTTATAGGGGCATCATAGCTGGTTTGTGTCAGGTTTTTTGGGTCTTGCAGAGGAATGAGAGCCTTATGGTGCCCAGGCTGTATCCAGCTGAGAGGCAGCCAGTCTCCATCCCTTGGATTTCCCCCTTCCCAACTGTAAGCACCATGCAGTTTCTGTGACTCTTTCTGAATTCAAATCCCTTTCTAGATATGGATTAAGGTTCGGCCTTCATTCTGGACAGCTGTTTTCCTCTGCAGTGAAGGGGTGGGGAAGCAGTTCATCAGTGGCTGTGGGGGCCAGGGATGCTTTCTCACACGGCCACAGCCCGTTGGGGCTTGGTGGGGCAGGTGGCAGCACTGGTGGTGATCCTCAGCCAGGGCAGTGGAGCCCTTGCTTGTGTCCCAGGCACCGTAAGGCATCACTTGAAGCATTCAGTCTCCAGCAATATAATTTTGTCTTTCTTTCAATCAACAGTCATTTGCGGAAGAAGTCATTGGTGGAGTATGCTTCAATCTCGTGCATTTTTAGGCTACTAAATCTGCTGAATTTTCCTAGCTATCTCTAATTTAGGATTTGCAGCATTCCAGAAGAGCTATTAAAAATCAGCCTAGATAGACAAAGGTATCCTGCTTATAAATACAAGGAAAGTAACACCAGGAATACAAGGAAAGTGACACCAGGAATACAAGGAAATGCACCGAAAAAATTAAGGATTTCTGAGTTGCACTCAACGCATTCCTGGTACACTGGTGGCTGCCAAACTACGACTTTTTAAAAAATCAAATTATAAGAGTTTAAAACTGTTTATTTCTGCTCATCCACCTTTGTTCTGAGTTCTTCATACAGTTGTGTTCTGTTGTGTGTATTTTTGTGTCCTCTTCTCCTTATGTTATTGCATTCTTCTGGTATCACTGCGTGAACAGCGTGCTGCCTCGGCTCCGTGGGCAGTACCTGAGCTGTGTCTTTCAGCACATAAATTGGCATTCAGTGCAAGGCGTGTTTTCATTTGTCTGTGTCTAGCTTAGGAACATTATTTAATGGAGGTTTCTGTGTATTGGGATTCCTGTATTAGAAAAGTCAAGGCATCCTTTCAGAACTTCCTCAGGTGAATCACTCGGCTGGATGTGAATGCCCCAGTCTTTTATACATGCAAATGTGGTACAAGACAGAGGGGAAAGGTACATGATTTGGTTTTTTAGATATCGAAATCAAACTTTTGCTTGTTCTTAATTCCTGTGAAAGCCTCTTGATATCCTTATTTTAACCTATTTCCCTCTAAATTAATTACAGGTCTGCAGGGACAAAAGTACTGACTGCCCTCTGATTTTTTTTTTCCCTTGAGCCTAGGTTTAAAAGGGATCTGTCATCTTATGTTCATAGACTGAAAATATAGGTGTAATTGTGAATAATTGGTTTAGGAATTAAATATTTATTTGGAAAGTTAGGTCATCAAGCAGGAAATATATGTAGAAAATCCGTATAATGTACTTAATTAAAAAAAAAAAATCCATATTGGTAGCCCGGAAGTATCCAAGCAGTAAAAAGAGTTTAAGCTTTGTTTACATTTTGGCTGCAAGAGGTGCCTCTCTTTAAGTATTTAGATAAACAAACCCAAGCTGCTGTTTTCATTAGCATGTAACACGGAGCCCAGTTTCCTTACCTCAGAGAACATTAACTAAAATTTGGTGGCAGAAGGCAATTTGATCTCTTGCAAATATGAGTCTTGATAAAGCTTACAGTATGAAAAAAAAAAAAAAAAAAGAGCCAACCTTCAGATTTCGTACCTATTGACATTGCTTAATAAAAACATCTCGAGTGCTGGTGCTTCTGGGTGTGTTTCCAATAGCAATGTGATTGCAAGGCTCTGTGGATAAAGTTACCAATCCTTTGAATTCTGACCTTCAGTCTAAAACAGCTTTAGAGGTTACTCTTTTTCCGATTTGTGAGATTGCAGAGAAAAAGTTAATGCTGCTGGAAGGAAGCGGGGGAGGGATCTGGGCTTGGAGATGAGAACTGGGACTTTGAAGCCATCTGAGAAGTTTTCCTCTGGCCTTGATTTGTAACAACAAATATTGGCAGCCTGACTCTGAGTAATTATATGAAGTTTCAAAATAGAGCATGTGGCAATTGAAATTTCTGTGAATACAATTACTATTGAGACCCAATTGATTTTAAGGGAAATTATACTGTTGGGTTCAACAAAGTCCGGATTCTTGGGGGAGCTGTAGCCATTAAAACCCGAGAGCTAGCTTAAGCCTATCATCTGTGACTGAGGGGAGGCAAAACCTCAAAATTGAGCCTCCCCTAGACACATTGACTGGAAGTGTCTCTCTCTACTGAAGATGAGGGTTGGCGTGATCATCTTAAACTAAATGCTTGATTTTAGATGGTTACAGTTAGGTGAGAACCTAACCCCTGCTGAACAAATGAAGGTCATGCTATAACTACTGTAAGGTTCAGAAGAATTTATTGTGGTAAATTTCTTAAAAACAGTTTACAGGAAAAGCAATTGATGCGAGTGTAAAATAAATTGTCCTTGTAATGATTATTTTAACTTAGACTTCCACTTTTTCCTTTTCATTACAAGGCCCAAAATGTGGAATATTTATGAGCTTCACTTTTAGAAGATACTTCACCCTTCCCGATCGTCGTAAGAAAAATATGTGTGACTGAATGTTTCAAGGTTAAGGACGTACATATTTACTGTATTCAACTACCGCAAGGTTTGTGATTTGAATGTGTGTTTATGAATCACTTCTATTAGTCATAAATGCAAGCTTGTCTTAATAATTTGTCAAAGTGAGCTTGGATTGCTGTTCTTTCAATTCTCTTAATAATTCTAAACACTTTAACTAACAGTTACTTTCTCTCTATATTCTTTTTTTATTTGCTTATCCAGTCTTTTATGTCAGCAGCTGAAAAATTATGCAATAATTGACACAAATAACTAAAATACAGTAATGATCCACTGCTCCATCTACTGTTGAACAGTGACATGAATAATGCTTCAGGAAAAAAATACGGAATGCATTTAGGAAATAATAACAAAATGGAATTTGCAACAAATAAATCTATTGTTTCTGTGGTTAGTGAACAAACATATTTTTCTTGCAGAATTAAGAATTCTGAGTACAACTTTAATTCAGAGCTGAAAAACAAACAGCTTTCCATCTCCCTTTTCACCTTATAGGAGGTGCTGACAAAACTGGTTTTGTTCATGTTAATGGAAAATAGTTGGAGAAAAGACAGTCTAGCATTACTGAGCTGACTCATGTTATACAGTGCGCTGTATTTATACCACTGACAAAAATGTAAGTTATTGCTGTGAAAAAAATTTGCAATGGTTTGTAAGTTCTAACTTTTTTCTAGTAGCACTAAATGAAAGATGAGTAAGGCTTAAATAGTTGTGGGAGGATGAACTACGGAGAAATGGCATGTGTGTGAAATGTGTTTTATAGTCTTTACAGAACAACGGAACTTGATTATTTTGTCAGCTCACTGGTAATCTCTCATTTGTACTGCGTTCTTCGTGCAGCTTAGTCTTCTGAGGAACTATGGAGTACAGCTTTTATTGCCTTTTGGAGTGCTAGCAAGCTGCTCCTCATGATCACTGGTGCATTTGATTTGACTTGTTCATTTTTGTAAGCAAATTATTATTCACACATCACAGCGTAGGATGATTATTTTCAATTTTTAGGCATTTATGTTTCCATGCTGAGCTGGAGTAAAAGCTTGAATGTAAATTAGAAAAATTAGCTCTTTCTCAAGGACGCTCACAGATTGCAATTTACTCCTTTCATTTCACCCCCTATCTTGCAAACAGCTAATTCTCCAAGTAACTTTGTTCATTATGTTACCTTCAGCAGGACTGCTTTTATAAACAGTTACTAGCATGATTATGTATCTTTTGAGCTGGGGTTTTTGTGCAGAAAAAGGCGACATTCTCACTGATTCTTTGGTACCATAGACAGTATTAAAAATCCCCCTGTAAAACTATTGAACTCTGTTAGAAAATGGAAAGTAAGTTTCAGTAGTTCAGTTTAATGAATAAGACAATGCTTAAATGAAGGCTGTTGTAGTTAGAAAAGCAATAACTTTACTCTTAAATCGGGAGTAGACCTAAGAGCCCTGCCCGCAGCATGTCACAGGCCTGGCGTCTCAGTCTTTAGGGAGAAGCAATGACATGGCTTTTGGGTAGAGTATCTACTTCAGATGATCTGGAGACCAAAATTTAGCAGCATTTTTGTGTGGCAATCGTAAGTATAATTACCTTCATGAGATTTCTAGAAGAGAAAAGTGATGTAGGAAGTTTTCAGTTGGGTGTTACAAAATACCAAAAGAGAGATGAGAGTGTCAGATATATTTAAAAGTTACCTTCATGTAGGAAACCTTCCCTTCACCCTGCCAAACTACTTATTAATTTTGCAGTTAGAGTACTAAGCATGTTTATAATTTACACTGTTTATGTCTATAAAAATATATATGTGCTATATATTTTTTCCCCTGCTACGTAATGCTTTAAAGATGCAATGAATCCACTGAAAAAAACCCATGCATACCTTGATTTTGGAAAGTGAAAAATTGAGAAACACTAAGGTATTTGCTATCAAATTAGACTTTGACCGCTTCTTCTGTGGAAAATCTCTTCATTTGTTTATATCATAGTTGTCAAGAACAATTTCAGAACCATATAAAGTCATGCCTTTGTTCAAAAAGCTAAAGCAGTACCTACTTAAGATTAATAAAGACTACTATTTCCTGTTTTAAATTAGACAAAATGATCCCGTACTTCATGCTGAAGTTGCTGATTAAAACCAAGTACAATTGCATGCAAACTAGCAAAGATGGCATTGGGACCAGGAGTTCATACACATTTTGGTTAAGGATGATGGTTAGCAGCGGGCATGTTTTCTTGTAACATGTTGCACATAGACCTTAATTCATTATTAATTATTTCCAGTTTATCTTGAAAGTATATAATGAAATTTTCCTTCTCAGTCACACTGATAGTTTTTGGACAGGGCAGTTAAAATGGTTGACTTCTGTCACTTTTTTTGTTTGCATTTACCAAGGTCTTTCTACCTTTGCTCACGTGAGTAGCATGAGACAATAAGGGCTCCTGTCAAACGTTGCAAACTTCTGCTCCAGCCAGGGACGTCTCTAGGCAACAGCTGCTATGTGTAAGATAAAACTGGTGTGGAGACATAGGCGGGATGTTGCCTGCTTCAGAGGGTTCTGACGTGGTGTTGCAGTTGTTATGGGAAGAGCCAGGCAGCAGCTTTCGGGAGTGATGGGACGCATCTTTTACTTCAGCGAAGTCTGGCCTTCCTGGGCCTAATTCTGATGTTAAATATTCCAGTAGCATTTCCTACTTAGGAGACAAACTTGCAAACATCCCACAGTTCCATATCCATCTTATATCTAATTTTTCTTAATTATCAGCACATCTATCATTGTGGCACCTAAGCCCCAGTGAACACTGTGTTCAGGATGGACCTGCTTTACTTGTGCTAAAACAAGCGTGTGACATTGCATATGGAGTTAAAACCATATTGCGTGAGTAATAGTTGCAAAAATACACCAAAACACTTGTTGCGCATTTGATATTATATAATAGGCCTGGTCCTTTACTTTTTACAACTCTTGAGATGCCAGCTGCATCAGCAGGAATGCAGAATCAGGGCAAATTCTGGCATGATGTAAACATATACAAATCCCACTGAAATCTCTGTTCCAAACTCAGTGTTAGTGCAGTTGTTGTTTCAAATTGGTGTTGGGTGCCAGTGATCAACAACCCAGCCTGCACCGATTGGGTGTGCAGTTAGTTGGAAGAACAAAACCAAAAAGCCAAGTAAACAAACCTCTTTCCAATAGGTTTCAAATAGGTGCGGTGCTCATCTGGCATAATTAGATTAGCTTTTGAAATAAAAAAAAAAAACCTGCACTCACTTAAACCAAACGAGGATCTGGTCCATGGTACCAGCAGTAGGGTAGGTTCATAGGTTAGACCATACCGTGGGGTAATGATACACACTAATCTGAAGTCCAATCTTCAGACATCAGATAAAGAACTTTAAGGCACTGTTTAATGGCTGTATAAACACAGCGGACCCTACTTTATCTTATATCCCCCATCTAGATCATTTATACGGCTTCGGTTCCCATACTACCTACATGCCATACTACAGAAGAGATTAAAAATTCAAAGCCGATTCTTTTCTTGCAGTGCATTGTCAACACACTTTTTCTGATCATCTTAGCCTCTGTGTAATTTATCCTGTGTTTATCATCACATCATCAGGCTCTGTATGTGTGTGGGGGGATCTGTCTTAGTTTAATTAAATGCAGAGGCTGGGCACACTCCTAAAGTTATTACTTAGACAAAACTCCCATAGGGACTGCAAACTCTAACCAACAGTAAACCTGTTTCAGTAAGCTTTACATTTAAAACAGTAAAATTTATTCATATAATTGTGCTATTTGTTTTTTGTTTTTTTGTTTTTTTTTTTTTTTTCAAGTATGGAATGAAATAGATTTATTCAAAAATTCACATGTATCACTGGAAGTCACAGTCATACTTTTTTAAGAAAATGATTTTTAATTTCCATGGCATCATTTAAGTATCACTGTTTTTGAGAAAGGGTTTTGAGTTACATTTTGCAGTGTCAGATCGTACTTCACAACAACAATATGACATTTTTTTGAGGTT
Organism: Tyto alba; assembly: GCF_018691265.1. Classification (NCBI taxonomy): domain Eukaryota; kingdom Metazoa; phylum Chordata; class Aves; order Strigiformes; family Tytonidae; genus Tyto; species Tyto alba. The sequence continues at coordinate 35,746,250 of NW_024881330.1, forward strand.
TTTTTTCCAGAAGTAGAATGAGCTGCTGCTTCCTGAAAGTATGTGCATGATCTTTTTCATGTAATAGATGGAGCTTCTAGAGACAAGTGAAGCAAGAGATGTGTCTTTAACTCTATATAGGATTGGGTAGGGTTTTTTAAAAATTACCTTATTGACACTGGTAAAGACTTCAGTGTTAAGCATTTTCCGGAGGATCATGGCTGTTCCAAAAAGCACATAGTTCAGAATGATTGCATAGCCTTGTACTTCAGGATTTCAGTGAATTTTACCTGAGAAAACTGCATGTCTCCATAATAAGCAATTCGCGTTTCTTTCACAGTTTAATATAGAACATCACAAATAGTTTTCTTGGCGCGAGATCTGGTTTGTGACTATAAAGAAGTAAAGGGATTGTGTTTGTGCTGGCTCCACAGACGGGCCCAATCGAAAGCTGCTTATTTTGACCTGGGTTCCCATATATGGTGTGTGACTGTCCCGAGATCCCTTTTCTCCGCTAAACAAAATGAAATCCTAGGTGCCTTTTCAGCTCGAGGTTGACTTGTAGCTTTGCAAACCGATCTGCTTTCCTGAAGTATTCCCAATGTACTTGCTACAAAATAATGTCTCGCTTACTGGGATGTAGTAGCCAGAAGACATTTCTCCTCTAGAAGTATTGCTTTCATTCACAGATTAGTTAATTGAAGGTAAGGATATATTAGCAGTGAATAACCACAGATTTTTGTAAAGAAAAAAACGTTCTGTTTCAATCTATTTATACAGTATAAAGTTATTTCTTTTTTTATCTAGTACTGTAGACCTGGTATAGTATTAAGACTTCTTTTTTTTTGTACTGCAAATCATTACGCTGTTTTCCTCATCATATTTGGATTACGTGTACTGAAAAAGTGTAGAAAAATAAGTGTTACATGAATTGAAAGATACTGTCTACAAAGTGGAAATGCTCTGGAGAACCCTGGTCAAATTTAGTTACTGTGTACGTTATAATGTTTTTTAACATAATGTATATATTTTTTAAAGAGGTTTTTTTGAATTATGAGCAACTAAAAGTGCTGTAATAGAAATGTATCATAAACCCATTTCAGTTTAATGGCTTACTAATTAAATTACTTAATTACTTATTGATTGGTAAAAGCTAAGCTTTAACGTTACTGTTACTTAATGCACAAATTTAACTCTGTGCAACCATCTCTCTCTTCTTTGAAAATATTTGTAAGGTCTACGGAAAGGGCCTTTATAGAGTTTTAAATTTTAAAACTTTAGTAGGTGAGTAGTAATAATTTGAAATACAAATTTGACTAGTATTTGCAGTTGTTTTTAGGGATACAGATATCTCACATATCTGCATGGTTTAAAACATTTTGAAAGTTTCAGCTACTTTATTTAGTAAATATCTTTAGATCGGAGGAGGCTGGCTGAAATAGTTTTAGCAGACCCTTTCTTTACAAGGTTGCAAGAATCTCAGATATTTGAGAACAAATCTGTTACATATCCAATCAAAACGGCATGTCCGGACGTGCATGCTGGTTGTGTGCTTAGGAGCCTCTATGAGTATCCTTACTTAGCTTCTCTCATTGATATAATGTTGGTTTAATTCCAGTTATTCTATTAGTACGGCTTTTGTTGAAACCCAGTTTACTAGAGGGGGACGCATCTACACACCATTAAACTTTTTAAATGAGGAGGGACCCGAGGGATTCATGAGTTGTTCTGGGGTGAGGCTGCAGAAGGTGCAAAAAAAAAAGGGGCTCTGGCGTGCGGGCTGGGCGCGGAGGGGGCGTCCGCCGGCCAGGGCCGCGCAGCTCCCGCGGCGGTTCCGCGCCGGCGGAGCGCGGCAGCAGGGAGGTTGACTTCAGCCTCCGTGCAGTTGTTGCTTTTAAACCAATGAGGTCGGGGACAAGAGAGTAGCTGCGGTTTGCATTACAAAAACAAAAACAAAACCCAAAGAGGGAAGGAAAAAAAAAAAAAAAAAAAGGGAAAAAGGAAGGGGGGGAGGTGGGGGGGGGGGGGGGGGAAGAAAAAGGAAAAGAAAAAAAAAAAAGAGGAGCGAGGAGGAGAGAGGGCGCGGGAGCGGCAGCGTGCCCCCAGGCACTGCCTGGGCAGACCCACACGCTGAGCACAGAGGCGGCGGGGCTGCCGCAGCTCCCCCCCCCCCCCCCCCCCCGCCGCCGCTTTGTCTGCCCGCCGCCCCGCTCCGGGCCCCGGCCCCGGCCCCGGCCCCGGCCCCGGGGCCATGGCAGCCGCCGCCGCCGCCGCGCTCTGAGCCCGCCAGCGCGGAGGCTGCGCGCCCGCGGAGACGGCGCGCCCCGGCACCGTGAGTAGCAGAGGCGGGGGCAGCGCGGGGCAGCGGGAGAAGCGAAAAGGGGAGGGAAAGAAAAAAAAAAAAAACAAAAAACGGCAAAACCAGAGGGCGAGGGCGGCAGCCGCGGGCGCGGAGTTGGCCGGGAAGAGGCGGCGGTCGCGGACAACCCGCGCGGTGCCGCGGTCCGTTTGGGCCGTGCTGCGGGCCCGGGTCTGCAGGCTGCCCGCAGAGCGGCTGCCAGGCGGTCCTGTCCGCTGTGATCAGCCGGGTTCGGGGATCCGCGCGTTTGGTTCCCTAGAGTGCTCCCGCTTCGGCAGGTAGGGGTAGCGTGATGGGGGGGGGGGAACGGGGGTGTGAACGGAGCGGGGGGTGGTGGTGTAAAACACAGGCACGTAATACCCCTAGACCTTTCTGAAAGAGACAGGAGAGCGTGAGAAAAATGATAAAAAAATTGGGAGGAAGAATGCCTGACAGAGATTTTGACAGCGCTTTCCGAAGCAGGAAATCCTTTTGCTTAATGTGTTTAAGTTTTCCAAACACCAAGGAAAACACACAGGTCCCCACAGGAGAACTTTTCAAGATGACAGAATAAACATCTACACAACTGAAATATTTGACGTTTGTTGAGATTTTAGGTGGCTTATTTAGAACGATGATCTTGGAACGAGGTAGTTAAAGACCTTTTGAAGTCTCATTAAATTTACATCTTGCTTTTGAGCAACCGAGACGCACAAAACATTCCCAAGTATGTATTTCTCTCGGCGTTTCTGACAAACACCAACAAGAAGCAGGACTGCCCTTTGCAGTCAAGGGTTTATTCTGGAAAAGTAAAGCTGTTAGCGCATTTAAAAGTTTTTTAGAAGGTGGTTGGGGTTTGGTGAGGTTTTTTTTGGTAAGTAAACATTTAAAGGAGAGGCAAACAGGAGATAAAAGCTTTCAGGAAAACAACAACAACAACAAAAAAAAAAAAAAAAAAAAGAAGAGGGTAGTAAATTTCATGTAGTTTGTTTAAACTTAAAAATGATCACGTAAAGAAATGTGGGATAATGTGTAATTATCACTGGAAGTTTTCAATATTAGGTACCACATATAAAGTATCTTTTCTTTTCCATCCCATACTGTGACGATCCGCACAGCATCTGCCAGAACACAGGCTGCTGGTTTGGCACTTAAAATAAATTATTAAGGTGCACATGTATCTGTAAATATATATGCGTATGTGTGTATACACACTGTAGACTTTTAGATATAAGAAGACGTATGCACACAGCGTTTCACGTGTTGCTCACGAACCCATGACACGCAGTTATTTAGCCAAGCACCTCGGTGCTGTCGGAGTTTTCCCAAGGCCTGGTAGGGTCTGGAAACGAGCAGCCATCCCCTCTCAGCCCTGCACGGTGACAGGCGGCTTGAGTCATGCTTCGCCCTTTGGAGAGGGGAGGCGGAAAAAAAAAAAAAAAAAAAAAAAAAAAAGAATGAGTAATCATTTTGTTTGAATTGCAATAAGTATGAAATATTTCTCGGGAGCCAAAGAAATCTTGGAAAAGCAGAAAGGCATTCTTAAATGGCTGGTCATAATAGGAGCATTGTCACATTGTAGTACTTCTTTCTTAAAGGGAAGAAAGTGTTGGGGTTTCAAAACGTTTCATTCATAAGCATATGAAATGAGCACACAGGACAGCACTTTTAGAAGAATTTAAACTAGTAATTAAAAATGAAATAACTGTAATTACCCGCTTCTGGTTTAATAAGTGCAATTTGTCTTTGATGTGAGTATCCAGTGAAAAAGCCCTACCTCTTCACTTAGAGCCCAGCGATATGATTATTGGAAGAGTGAAAGCATTACCAAGTTTCATGTGTTGCCAGCAAGGTGCCTTTTTGTAGCCAAGTTACATTTTAGTTTTGTAACATTTTGGCTGTTGAAGCCATGAGGTCTGCAGCTACTGATTGCAAGGCTCTTTCAGGGAGGCAAAGAGTGCTGTTGGGGGCAAAGTCGTCTTCTCTCCCTCCCTCCACCCCTTGCTAAAAATGACAGATTTTTTTTTTTTTTTTTTTTTTTTTTTTCATAAAGAGGAATACTCTGATTTGAAAACTGCAGTTGTCTTTGAAATTTCCTTCTTTAAAGTTGAATTGTGTTTTACGAAAAAGCGCGTGTGCTGGTTATAGTTTTCTGGGTTAACTTCTTATTTTCACTTAGAAAATTTATTTTCAGTTGGAACAATGTTTTAAATTATAGACATTAAAAAAAAAAAAAAAATTGCTCCTAGCAAGCAAAAATACTGTGGAAAACCTGTAATTTAGACAAGTACCTACATTTTATTTGCTCTGTGCTGCTGAAATTTAGAATCCCTTCCCATTTACAGTTTACTTTTCACAGAACATTATTAACTTTTTGGCTTCATACATGATCTTCTGTCAGATGCTTTTGATTTGTAATTTAGCAAAGTATAATAAACAGTGCAAAAGTCATGAATTTTCCTCTGCATCCTGAGCTCTGTGGTAGGGAAAATGTGATAAAATGTGTACCTTAAGTCTTGTTTGATGATCTCTCAAAGCAAGTTTGCCTTCTGGAAATAATTTCTGGGGTTGAAGAGCATGGTATTAACAGATTTAATGTGGCTATTCAATGGATTGGTGGAGTACTATGTGAGGTTTAACAAAATGAGAGAGACAAATTGAACATCAACAAAACCTACATCTGTGAAGAATTATAAATTTAATTAGAAAAAAGGCAAACTTAAAAGACCTCATTAACTAATCAGAATTTGATGTTACTGATTTAAGATTCTTAAATGGATGAATTTTAAGTAGCTTTGCTATCGTTGTCCTTTTTTTCTTGCCATGTACTATGTAGTGCCCAGATCTGCAATCCGTGTTAAGGAGAAAGATGTGGATGTTACTTACAACAGTCAAATTATACACAGTAATATTTTTGAAGTATTAAGAAGAATGTGTATGTTATTTAGCATCTAAGTAATTTTTAGTTTAAGCGGGGTGCAGAGTATGAAGGGTGAGTGACAGCTCCTTTCTTTTTGATTTTTTTTTTTTTTTTTTTTAATGTGCCCCTTGGCTGGCTGGGTAAGGCCATTGCAATTTTTTTTTTTTTTTCCACTTTTTGTTTGATATGTGAGTTATGTTGCAGAACTTCAATTATCCAGAAATCTGCTGGCAAAATGGGAGAATGTATGAGAGTAAGCACACGCCACCCAGAAATGTTTTTATTCTATGAACTGGTCATCATAAGTGCGGTTCCTTACTACATTGTAATTTTGTACTACACATAAAACACTGAAAGCATGTGAAGTGTAGCATTTTGTAAACTGTAACTAATTTCACTCACATCTGTGTCTAATTGTTGTCTGCATTCGCATTCTTGAGAGTAGATTTATTTTTCCTGGACCACTCTGTGGATTCAGCTGACCAGCCTAAGTGAGGATTAGTTGTTTTAAAGTTATTTTGATTAAAGAGTCATTTTTAAATATGGTAACATGCAACACATGGTTTAAATAATCGTTGAGACACAAAGGAATATATCTGAAGTATGCCTAATGAAAATGAAGATTGTGGATATGAACTTTCACAAATCATAGGATGTTAGAGGACATATAAGGTATATATTTAATTCACTTTGAATGAGCTGTATTATTTTTTCTTTTGCCCTCTTTCTCTCCCATGAATCCATAAATGAAACCTCTCTCACTACACACACACGTGCACGTGTATATATAGATACGTATATATATTTGTAAGTGTACGGAAGTTTTGGTTTGCTTGGTTGGTTTTGTTTTGTTTGTTTGTTTTTTTTTTTTTTTTAATTTGGATAAAATAAATAGTGAGGATTAAATGTATTTTAGACTTTAGTGAAGTATGAATAATGCTATAGGGCAATTTGGAAAACATCAGTTAATCAAAGGATCTGTTTGAAAAAGGAAGGTTTTTTTCTATTATAAAATACACATTTTAAAGGGTCCTGTGCAAGAGGGTTGAAGATAGCTCTGCAAGCAAACTTAGTTCTCACCTATAATTTTTTCCAGGTGTTTAGAAGTAGCAGCAGAAACATATCCTAAGGCACTCTGCTGCAGTTTCTGGGGTAAAGAACTGATATATAAAAAAAATCTTTAAAACAAAATGCACAGTTTTGAACGTATCTGCTCGTCTGGTTTAATTTGGCATGCGACGATGTATTGAAAAGCACGCTATGCACTACTTTAAGTACCCAGTTATAAAAAGATTGATGTTTTTCAGTGTGCATTATTGCATGCTTCTTGACATCATTTGTAAAGTTCTGCATTGCCTGGCTGCCCTTAGCAGTTGTTTACTCTTGCTAGTAGTAATTCTGTCTGTGATTAAAAATAACAAAAAAAAAACCCTACAGACACATGAGTAGGATTTGCTTGGATGATTTTTATGGCACTTAAAATGCCTCATCTCTCTTGTCTTTGCTTAGTGATCATTTAAGAGATGTCGGTTCAGGTTGAATGGAAACGCACATGAAGGATTCTCAGTGCAGACATTAAGGATATATACCTTGCCCGGAGAAGCTTTTGTGTGCTTTTAAGCTAGCAGTGTCTAACAGTGTAGCTTCACCTGAATTTTATCACCTGCTGACAATAGTTACTGGCTACAGAGGAGAGTCTGTTAGCAAAGCAACTGAGTTTCTCTAATAGGATATGAAAAACTGTTACTCACCTGAGTTTTAAAAAGAGTTGTTTTATTAAACTGGAAAATGATTGCTGGGCTTCCCAGTGGAACCAGATTCCTTTTCTTGATGAGTGACCGTGGAGGTGAACGCTACAGCTTCCTCCTATTTATTTAGCCAGAAGTGTTCCTTTAAGTCACTTTATCAGAAATCTCATTAGCGACCGGAATTTTTACAAGTAAGACTTTGTGCAACAACGTGTGGAGTTTTTATTTTAATTCACTCCCGTTGGAGATGGGCTCGCTTTGGAGATGGTTGTGTAATACTGTTGGTCATATATCGAAGACCTTTACCAGAGGTAGACCTGCCCCTTCTTGGGCCTCCCCCACCCCACCCAAAAATAGCGTCAGCCTCTCCGGCTTGCTTCGCCCCTCGCTTTTGGGGTGACTTGTGGGTTCCCCGTTGCCCAGGCACGGAGGAAGGATGATGAAGAGCAGAGGAAGAGGAAAGCCAACGTGATGAGGGCAAGAAGCTGTCAAGAGTTAAGGGGATGGGAGGGAGAGATAACTCGGCCGTCGATAGCAAGAGGCGAGAAGGGTGGAGGATGCTGGGGGGCCGGAGCGGCTCCCGCTGCCCTCGGCGGGGCGGTGGCACAGCGGGGTTCCCTTCACGGGGGTGCGCGGCAGCCGTGCCGTGCCGTGCCGTGCCGTGCCGTGCCGTGCCGTGCCGTGCCGTGCCGTGCCGTGCCGTGGGAGGAGTGAGCCCCTCTGCAGCTGTCACGGGCCCCTGATGAATCACTATCCCGTCACTTGGCCGCCGTCCCCCGGCGCGGGGAGGAGGGAGAGAGAGACCTGCCGGGGAAACAACAGTCGAGCCTTCAATTTAAAGACAATATGCCTTTCACGGGCACCGCGCCCTCCTCCTCTCCTTTTGCGTTTAAAGGACAGAATTGTCAACCGCGGTGATACCCCTTCTTTAAATTAAGGCCTTGTAGTAAAGCGGAGTAATAGAGGCTTCTGTTTGTTTCCCTGGTTTACAGGTGCAGAAGTCCCAAACCAGTTCAGATGTTGCTGTTTCCTCCAGCTGCAGGTAAGGATTTGATTGAAAATTGCTAAATTGCTATTTTTCTGCAAGTCTTTTATTTTTTTTTTTTTTTTTTTTTTTTTTTAACTTCAGGTGATAAGTAAATATTTATTCTTGTTTTCCACATTAAGCAGATAAGTAAGTACTGGAGCGTCGCTTTTACGTGCACGCAGCCAGGTCTGTAACCCATGAGCACATGCACTTTTTCAGTAAATAGTTTGAATTTATATTAGATACTGGCTTTTCAGATTTGTTGTGATATCATCCTTCTTTACGTGTAGAGTGGTTTAGGTAATGAAATATAAAATGAAGGATTTGTGTTTAGAACTTGTGATAAAATCTCAGTTAAAATGTGAAAGCTTCATAGCTGAAATGACACTTGGGCTTAAGGATATTTATACCATTACTGTGGGAGGAATTTTTTATATAATTTTAATAGTCTTTAAAAGAGCCTAAGCATTTCTTTTAAACTGAAAAATTATTGGTTCAAATGTGTTCAAGGCACAGTAAGCTATGACATTTCTACTGGGAGCAATTACTTAGACTGAATACATGAAATAACATTATCAAAAGTTTTAGGTATAAAGAAACTGAAGGATAGGGCATTTCAATCATAATCTTCCCCAGCATCAGCCAAGGGATAAGTCATGGTAGTGATAGCTGTTGGCCTTTTTATATAAGGCTATTAAAAACACAAATCGGAAATATTCAGTTGCCTGCGTGCTTTATAAACATTTAATTTTTGCTTTGCATCGGAATTGCTCTCTTATTTTCACTAAGCGACAGCTGCTGAGATACAGCAGAGAGCTAAGGCATACTAATGCCTATATGGATTCGCTGTATGTTGGTCATATCCCTTTTCAATTGGGCACACTATGTAATCCACAAAGCAAACAAGTGAGCAGACATAATAATGTTTTAATGCTGCATTTGTTTCAACGGAAACAGAGGAACAATTAAGTAGTTTGCCAGAGTAAACACATACATCAGGAATATCTCATTCCCTGTCAGTAGATGATAGGGTTCCACAATTGCTTCAAGTGTTTTATTTGGTTTGGAGGCCCATTATGTTGCCACTAAGTGGTAAATCTTGAAAAAGCAGAGTGTTAATTTGTTGTTAAGAGAATATATGTCTTTGTATGTCGGTGAGTCCGTCTTTGTACGTATCTTAAAAATACAAGGTGACATGAGTGTTTAAAGTACAGTACTTTGTGTCTAAGTTTTATTCTCTTAGAAGCTGCAAAAATAATTACGGTAGCTGGTCAGTCATGTGTGGGGCTACTAAATGAGTTTAGCACTAGAAAAGATCAAGTTGGGAGAAGCTGTTCATTTTTTACTGTGTTTTCAGGATGCTGATTAATAGCGAGCTGTATCCCGTATAGGTAATTCCTCTGTAATCCGTGTTGAATATGTCACTGAAACTAGTTGCATCTTGTTTTCAGGTCTATGGAAATGCAGGATCTAGCCAGCCCACATAGCCGACTAAGTGGTAGTAGTGAATCCCCCAGTGGTCCAAAACTTGATAACTCCCATATAAATAATAATTCCATGACACCCAATGGCACAGAAGGTGAGCCACCATTTTTTTACTGTTTCATGGTTTGTTTTTTTCTCCTTGTTGCATCGGTGTTTGTGTAGCCAGTAAGCTATATAGAGAAAACGTTTTACTGTTTTAGGTGTTCCATGTTTATGTAATGCGGTGTGTAGAGCCGACGTTCAATGTTTATCAGTAGTTACTATTATCAAGTTTCAGCAATAGCTTTCATTCCAGGTTTACGTTCTTTTCATGGAGTCTGAATGGACTGAGCAGAGAGTATGTGCACAGCTTAAAAAAAAAAAAAAAATCCAAAAAGTTTAGTGGGGTAGTTTAGTGATGACAAAAAAAGGGAGGTTTAAAATTGTCGTACGACAAAACAATCTTTCAGTCTTTTTCACTATTTCGCTATTTCTTATGTTCTCACTTTTCTCAGGCTCCTAGGGCTATGAAAGTTTTGTCAAGTAGGCTAATAAAATTGAGTGTTGAAATTTCCTCGGGCTAGCTTGCTGCTCTGATGGAGTGGCCAAAATTCAAACAGGTGTAGTAATTCAATGGGGTAAACTGATACCTATTTTTCAAGAAGCAGTCAGGCAGTTGATAAGTTATGTTTGTTCTCAGTAGAATACTAACAGCAGAACAACCTAACAGCTTTGCCGGTAATATAATACATATATAATACATATAATGAAACACAGAAGGGTTTATATAATAAGCAGCAAAAAATACCCTTTCCTGTAACATTTCTATGGCAATAGTAGGGACGATCATACATGACATTTGTCTCGCAATGTGAACAGATATTTTAACATGTCACTAGAAAAGAGAGTCATGCAGCTTCAGTATTACTGTTCAATATAAATGTACAGTTAAACAGCTCTTGTAGCAAAGGTATGCCATTTTTCCTAAGAACTGGGTCATATTAGTGCTGTCAGGCTGTTTAGGATTATGGACATGCATTGCATTCTTCTAGGAAAGGCACATGTCAATCAAACAGATGTCGTTCCCCCCTTGATTCCCCAAACATCTCTGTTATTCATTCTAATTGGAGTCCTCTGTAGTGGGGAGGGTTTATGGGTTATCAGATTAACAGGCATTTGTGCCAGAGTTGTGTATAATTTACTTTTTGCTATTGCTGTGAAAGGATTGCTGCAATAAATTTTTAAGCCATCTGGAAAAAAAAACAAAAAACAAAAAACAAAAACAACAAAAAACCCATCGTTTTTTAAAAAATAAAGTGCTTAATGTGTTAATGTAGTGTAAGCAGAAAAATATTTCACATCCACCAGTGAGTCTTCTTCTTTTTAAATAGCCAAGTATATTATTATATTTTTATACCATGTTATCAGATATATACCAGTTGTGGTACAGGGTAAAATTGCTCGACCCTTTCAAATTAAAATTCCTCTAGTTTATGAAAGCCTTTGCTGTAAACTTCACCGGCTTTTGTAGCTTCCATGTAACTTGAAGGTTCTTTAATAGCACAAAAATAGGGAGTGTTCCTTGAAACACTGAAAGACGCTCACCATCTGGCTCGACTTTTTCTTCTAAGTAGCTGTTGTGTGCAGGCATACGCTGTGAAAAATGGGGTGCTTAGTATTACTTTGTCAGCAAATGAGCTATATATTGTATCTATACATGCACTGACCTCAGATAGCAAATAATTTTGGAAATAATAACCCAACTTCTAGGTAGGTGCCAGAGTTTATTGAAGAAAGTAAATTAAACCATGGTAACTTATTTATCTGACACTCGCATTGTCAAGTTCAGGCTTATTAATTTGGGGTGAATTCTACCCAGAAAGCTCTAACCTGCAATATGTGTTTACGTTCTGAGACGAAGCCAAACGGTTTTCTTTTGTTTGCCATTTTCCCTCAGGTGACATGACCCTCCTCAGCACTGCAGACTGGTTGCTAAGCCCTAGCACACAGACCCCCGCAGGTTTGGGTGGCTGCGGTGGGCGCAGCAGGCATGGGCGCTCCGCATGCGTTTTCAGATGTTGTCCAGAAAGCCTCCCGAGAAATAGCTTGTGCCTGGCGATTCTGGTCTAGACTTTCTAAATTGAAAATTCCTGTCTCTGATTGCTCTTAAGTGAGAAAGAAGGAGAGGTTTTTGAAAGAAACGTAATCAAACCACTTATTTCTGAATTAGATGTGTGCCAAGAGACAAAATTTCTGAGCGAAGCAGATGCCTAAGAATCTGAAGGTGGAAATTTTGCTGTTAATCTGTTTTATCTTGAGGAAATGTTTGGTTTGGGCTCCTTGAGCTGCTAAACAGGCTTAAGAAAAAATTGAGTGAATGAAACAAGGGTTTCTTCTTTTTTTTTTTTTTAATGAAGGGTGAAGTAAAATTATTTTTTCAGAGATTCTTGAAGCAGAATCCTGCTGAGACACAAGTGGCAGATAGTAAGGATGCTGTTGTAAGGGCTTGCCAAACACCTTTCTTAAAACGCTGCAGTGTGGTTTGCTTGCTTGTTGCACGTGGAGTGGAGATGTGGGTTGCTGAACCTTCACATGTTAAATATAATATGTGAAACCAATGTCTAATCTGCTACGCACTTATACTCACTAACATGCAAGATCCCTCCTTTCCTGGCGTAAGGGACCTTCATGTGAACGAGAAACAGGGCCTCCAGGTATTTGCATGTCATAAATATCTTGTAAAGATATGTTAAATTTGATTTGACTATGGGTGTGATTTAGGCAAGCTTCCATACCCTGAAGTGCAGGATATGTTCACTAGATGAGGAGGAGGAAAAGAAGAAAAAAAAAAAAAAAAAACAATCAAAAAAAAAACAACAAACCTGTCCCAAAGTGAAATGGCCCTGTTTCAAACAAATATGTTCATTAATTCCTCTAAGGCACATTTTCAGACTTGTCTCTTATTGATGTTGTTCTACAAGAGGATGTGGTTGGAAGATAGCTCGCTGTTATTAGCTAATATTTTTAGCTTCACACTTAGTGGTAAGTTTTCAAAGCACTGAAAAGGGATTTAGTTGTGTGATTGAGTCTGAGTTTAATCTCTGCGTGCAGCTTTGATATAATAACTCTTTGTGTGCTTAATTTTACTTTGGTAGAGCAAAATCACCGTAGTGAAGAAATGACCAGGTAGTGCTGGCCAAGGACTGCAGCTGAAGAAATTCAGGGGGCTTTGGGTGACTTTTTTTTATTTCATTCTATCTAAACATTTTTAAACAAGTCAGATTTACTACCTCTTGTCTCAGATAGCAATTCCTCTACAGAATTCTCTTAGACCATAGTGATTTCTGTAGAAAAAACATTATCCTTTTAAGTTTGTATCAGATCATGAAACAGTCTTCATAGCTCTGGAAGTATGTGTGGTGAGGAGAAAAGTAGCATTCCCTTAACATCTTGATTTAAAAAAAAAAAAAAAAAATCAGACCTAAAAATAAGTAATTACTTTGCTGGTGTTTGGGTATTTTCTTCCTCTTCTCTGGGCCAGGAAGCATGGTCTTCAAACCAGTGATGGGGAAGTAACAAGGAAATTATAGACCCTGACCAGACAGAAATTTCCCAGGATCAAATGCAGAGGAGTAACGCTAAAATGTCTGGCTAAAGACACTCAGAAAAATCAGTCCTGGCATGCCAAGATGGTGTTGATGATGTAAATACTGCAGTATTTGAGTTTTCCATGATCTCTTTAAGTATTTTTCCACAAAATGCCCTCTGTCATAGGGAGCAGCGGGCACTGGACACCAGTAAAAATTTGGCCCTATATGACTTACCTAAGAAAATCTGTTGAAAAAAAAAAAAAACAACAACTGAATAACTGAAGTAGGGTTCAAAATGTTCATAGTTGTGCCTTATCTCTAATCTTCCTTTGTCAGCAAATTGCTGTGGTGGTTTTATACTGAAGGAGTTAAAGAAACAATAACAACAGAAGCTAATAAAATTGCCATTCATTAAGTTTTATCAGACAGCTAGCGGCTATTTCAACAGCAGTGACCGCTTTGGTAGATATACTTCAGAGGGGAAAGGCTGCGAGTAATCAATAAATTTGAAAGGAGTAGCAAAGCTGTTTTCTGTAGCGGACAACTGCATCCAGTTTCTGCCTACAGTGATCTTTACTTTTATCTAAAGAATGTAAATCAGTTCTGACAGATGGCATAGAGTGAGAAACAGATGCCCGTGGCCCATGATGATGATGTTTTATGCAACTGAAATGGAAAAGAATAGATGAAGATCAGGAGAAGGAGCCATGGTTCTCCAGGCAGCTACAGTTCATTCACGTTAGGAGTATGGAGCTGCTTCTGCCCTCATTTTTGAGTGTTCAGAAGGAAGAAGAGAAGGCATTTTCATATCAAGTGGGAAGGGAAAATGGATAACAACTTGAAGATCAGATTTTCAAAGATACATAGGAAGGGAGGCTTCAAAGGGAGTTGGACATCAAAATTCCTTTGGAAAAAAAAAATGGTTCTCACTCTTTAAGTACCTGCTGCAACATGAGAATGAGATCCTACACAAAGGCAGTCAAAGCTCCCCACTACATGACTATCTGATGGGTGGCCATTAGAAAGGTTGTTTTAAGCCTGGTGAACGTAAATCCATCTTCAAGGTTTTAAAAGGCAGTGCTGTGTAGTATGTTTGCTGTCATGTCGCAATATTATAGAATGGAGAAAAAGTTGTTTTCAGTATTTTCTGAAGTAATGGTGGAATAAGATGTTGAAATCCATAGAGAGGCTGTGAGCTGGTCATTGTTATGGCACATTATGTAGAATTATGTAAGTAAATTATAAGTTGAGTATTCATTGTAATTCTAACAATACTTTGTAGCACTCAAAATAGTCTTTCATTATTGCAGTCAAACCTGAACATTGGCAGTGAATTATTTTTATTTTTGTATAAGTTATTAATAATTTTTAAGTTATTAATATTTTTTTTGTGCTTTGGGGTGCAAAGTTGTGAAGGGTAATGGCAATCTGACAAAGTGATCCTCCTCTGGAAAATGCTTGGGTTCTGGTACCTTTTAATTTCTCGTTTCTAGAGTTTCTGCCAATTATGTATGCTGAAATTTCTAGACTTGTATTTGTGATGAAGGCCTTGATGGTATGAAACTTGTAATTGATAGAGGGATGCCTTCATATTTAGACATCCTGAAATAACAGCACAATAAAGGTAAATCTAATATTTTCATTTCAGTAGGGTGTTAGTATCGAGAACTATTGATGTTACCTTCTTTACTCAGCCTCAGAAGAGCACAAGAGGACAGTTGTGTGGCCAGAGGCAGACGGCAGTGGTCCCAGACCCCAGACTGGCAACAGCAAGCTGGGGGTTTGGAGGGGCTAGTAATAATCTTCAACCTGCTGCCACTTCTGGGGGATAAAAATCAGATACACATCACTGCCCACTTATGTGAAGGCCAGGGGCTGACTTGGACTATCTTTTCTTCCCTGCTCTTTACCTTTTTCTTCTTGCTGTATTACATTGGCTTCCTTCCAGACTCTTTGTCTTACCTGTGCTTTTATTCTCCTGCTTCCCCAAGAGTCCTTCTGTCTGTTCTGAGCACATGTAGCATAATGCTCTATTATTCCTCTTTCATAGGTGTTTGGCCAGTGAAGTAACTTGTCCACTACTCTGTCGGCTCAGTCTAGCAACTCCTGCTGTAAGGTCCTGAGGAGGAGACTGGCTAATAAATATTTATGTATTTATGATCTTTTCTGTATGTATGTGCATCTGTTTGTGAAAGCTTCACCATTTGGTTTTCCTCCCATAACATTTTCCTGAAAGAAAGGACCTCATTTAAGCAAAAAGTCAATAACAATACTGGTTCCCACAGACATTTGAGGGAAAGAAAATACTCCAAAGGACAAGTGACTTTAAGAAAAAAAAAAAAAAAAAAGGGAACATCTTAAAAGCACAATTATTCTAATATCACTTATATTTGCAAGCTCCTCATAAAAGTGTTTGCAGTACATGCCATTCCAGACTGTGGATAGAGTGTGGTGGCGTGAGAGCACCCTACGAGCGTGTCTGCAGGTCCCAGAGCCCCGCTGGCACAGTGGCTTTGCACAGGCTGCGGGATGTCAAGAACCTGTGAGGATATTCACTACTTCACTGAAAACTGTAACTGCAACACATCGTGCTAGGTGCGTCATCTCTCCCTTGGGACCAGCCCGTTATGCACAATCTGCACGTGTGCAATAGTGTGATTGCACAGCATAAGATAGAAATATCATATGCCTGACCAGTAATACAGATGAGAAGGAAATATAGCCCCTGCTGTTGGTGTGCACCAGCAGAAGCTCCAGGGAACAGTAGAACATCTTAGTCTAAGATCACACCATAGTAGACAATAGGGTGATATTTGAAGAGCTTCCACAACTTCAGAGACTTGTGACTTGATGATTTAGCACTTGCATTTGCATTTTGTAACCTTCTGAGGGGTTTTGGTTATCACAGGTAGATAAAAAAGCATGAAACTTGGTTACCTTTCAAGGTTAGCTGTGTCATCTGACCCCTGGTCAATGAGGGAAGTTCTTGTGCCACCTGGTTTGATGAGACAAGCTGGGGAGTTTGCTGCTGCTACTGGTTGGAGGGGAATGAGATCTGGCACTATCCCTCTTTGTCCAGGTGAACTTGGCTTTAAGTCTGACAATCATCAAGTTCAGACTCTGGCCGAAAGAAGAGGATATTATTTCCTGCTTATGAAAGGTTCCACCCTCTTGGTCATTCTGCTTCTGTCTTCATGTCTCAGTCTTGCGTCTTGTACACCTAAATGGCAGAGTGGGCTCGACTTCTCCATGACGCTCTCTGCTTGCTTGAAGCCCTCCGTGTTCCCAGACGGTAGCTGAAGACAACCTTCTTTGCCATTAATGGCTGGGGCTGTGACATTGCATAGTCATTCTGTCTGGCTTTGGTTGAAGAATATGGATATTTTACATGGTCGCTGTGCAAACCGTTACACATATGCAGAGGAGTTGCAATGGTCAGGTTCCCAACTGAGGATTTAAGAAGGCAAAAAAGAAAAGGATATAGGCCATAACACCTCTTAAAGGATCGTTTCTGGATATATGCTGACTCTGTTTGGACAGGAGAGATACAATCATTTGGTATAAATTGGCAAGTGGGTGTGAAGGGATAAGAACATTAGTTTGATTTGGATATTCTCGTCTTCTCCCTGCAGTGAATGAGACTATTTTCACCCATGACTGTACTTGTCAGACAAATATCCGGGTTAAATCCTGATTAGCAGATACAAATACTAACAAAACTTGTCTCCACCCAGGTAGTTTTGAATGTTCTTTCTGATTTTGCATTGTAGTGCTGATGCCATTTCTTTGTAAATTTAAGGTTTTTATTGCTAGATGAGCAGGTACAATGGTGTTAAACCTCTTTTGGTTGCAATGCATAATGTAAGAGGAAGATGAGGGTGGTGGGGAAACCATGCATGCAGTGAAAGCGAGGTGTTAGCCGCAGCCCAAATGCTGCAGGAATTTTGAAGCCTCCTCACATCAGAGGAGGGGAGAGCAGGAAACAGTCTGGGCTTGAAGTAGAATGTGCTGCTTTGAGCAGGGACTTTCTTTGAAAACTAAACATAAATCTAGGCTGGAAATTACCTTGTGCTAATTACCTTCTGGTAATTTCCAGACAACGAGATCTAGGAAGAGTCCTCTGCTTTGAGAAGCAGAAGCAAGAAGTATAACAGGCTTCATGGTCAGGAGCTGATGATTTGATAGTCTGTGATAAAAAGATAGAATAATATCCCGGATAGGAATTACTATAATTGAGTAATCTGTTTGTAAGTAACCTGCAACCTTTAGTAACCTGTTTGTAATCGCAAGATTCTTCAGTACAAACGGGCGAGTTTGAATAAAATAATGGAAAATACCATCAGCTTAGAGATTCAAGGTACAATTTTTGTCCCATTGTTAGTGGCAATTATCTCTGAGCTTTCAGGTGAGCTTTGGGCTTCTAGTGGGTAGAGAAAGGGCATGTTATCAAGCAAATCAATGTATGAATAGTAATGGATTCATCAGATACTTAAGATATCTACCTGGTGTTTAGCTGCTAACATTATTTGAAGATGTCAGCTTGAGACAAACCAAAATAGGGCTAGATATTGTATTTATGTGTATGTCTATAAACAAACTAACAGCCTCATTTACTTTGTTGAGATTGTTTGTGACCCATGAACCCTGAGAGCTGTCAACCAGGAATGATTTCATTTTGCCCACTTATTCATATAATACAAAGAGTATAAAATTATAATACTAATTCAGTCTTAAAACTGCAAAATCAAAACTGATTTAATCAGTCAGACATGTTTACAATATTTCAATTCTGGTTTAATGTATATGACATAGCTGTTAACAAAGACTCAGTGGAGTTAACTTTGTTTACAAAATTCAGTGGAGCAAGCCTTATATGTATTTAGATAATGAAAGTAATTTTAAGAAGATATTTAAAAAACTTACTTTTTTCATGCTTGAAGGTGCAATCTTTATGATGTATTCATATGACTTTTGTGCCCGGAATGGCCAAATATTAGGTATCTAAATCCATATTTAAAACAGCCAGCATCTCATTCCTCATAGCACTCTTTACTGCTGTGTACACCAGTGACTGCATAGCAAGCTGTGAACCCCGAAAGTTGTTACTTGGCCAAGGAACCACATGGAACTGTGAGTTCTGGTCTGAAGTTCTCTCTCTGTGGAGTTCAGAAACTGCCATGTTTAATCACCTTTTGTAACATGGCTGACAGAGCAGGGCACATGGCAGTTGCAATCTCTGACTGTCTTAAGAAGAAATACCTTGACAATTGATATATCAGATCAGCAGTTACGCTATCTCAGAATTTTTGTGCTTTTTATCTCAGAGCTAGCATGTGTGTTATTATCTGCTGCCCCTATTTTTTCTATTATTCTGTTATGTTGTTTTCTTACACAGTTTCTTTTTAGAATCTCATAAATGACTAGAAGAGGAAAATAAGGAGGAAAAATGTCACTCTGCTGACGTAGCTTCTTAAGCTCCTTGGTATATAAACCAAATCTGTATCATTAATTCTAAATAAGTGTTGAATTTTTGTAGCATGTGAGGAATGTGTTAGATTTCTTCTTGAACTTACTGATAATCTGTTTTATTACATGAGTGATTTTGCCAGCATTAAAACTTAGTTGCATATTGCTAAATCAGAGTCTGCCTCTGTAATGCAAGTCTTATAATTCTGTACCTCTGTAAAGGTCTGTTTTGATAAGGGAGCAGCAGAAGTGTGAACTCTCCTGTTTCACTTTTTGCAGTCTCTGCCCAACTGATCATGCTGTTGGCAGTTTCTGGCAAGCTTGCAACGTGTTCTGTGTAGATGTGGCAATATTCCCACTCATTGCCCAGTGTCATCCTGTGAAAACTTAGGACATGTTGCAGAAATGTTAATTGTCATGGAAAATGTGGAGAGCTGAAATCCAGAGCATGCTTAAGAACCACACAGCAGGGCCAGATTCATGCCCGTCCAAACCCTTGCTTCCTTGGGCAGCTCCATAAGTCTCTCATGATAGACATGGATTACTGATGCGCTGCTGTGATAGACTGGCAGACTCGTAACCTTAGGAAATCCCTTCACATCTATCTTGCCCATGATTCTGAGGCAAAATATGCTCCATTGCAGGTCAGTTTTTGCCTTGGGCAAAAGAGAGACCTTCCTTTGCAGTGAGAATACATGGGGTGAATATTTCCAACAGGTAAAACCATGGCTGTTCTTCTCAGTATGTTCCTAAGCATAGCAAGCTTTCAACCTCTTGAAATATATTAGGCTCAGAGAGAAGGAAATATGCCATCATTTTCTAGTATTTTGATTAAAATGCTTGGGGAATGGAGGGATTTTCAGTTTCTATCCATCTTCATTAAATTCCCAACTAGCTGCGGTGCAAAGGTCCTTTAAGGTCATGGTTGTTCTAAAGATGGCATGATAGGGCTTATTTATTATCACTCTACTAGTGGATATCCAGATCAGAAAATGAACAGCCTTTCTTATCCTGCGTTTCTTATATTTAGGAAATACAACAGCTGAGAGAGGAGACATAAGGAACAGTTGTTATGAAAAATTTGTGAGCACCTCAGTCAGCAACTAGAATTTGTTTCCACAAAGAAGGCACTGCTTTGTATTTCATGTATGTTATCCTGCATCTTATCCTGTATCTTCAAAAGAAGTATGTCTAGTAAACAGCATAGATTGCTGCACTGAAATATTTCTCATGAGTCATAGAGACAGCTTCCATTTTGATGAGGTTTTTCCCAAAATGGTATCTGGAACAAGGATCCGAGATCCAGAGAGGTGCAAAGGTACATGAAGTAGGCTTTTAAACCAATGGCGAGAAGCATTTACATCCACTTAGAAATAAATTATCCTAAAAAGCTTTATCTAGAACAAATGATGCTATAGGTCTCTATAGTGTGTGAGGTGGCTCAGCGTGGTCCTTGGACTGCTAGTTTACAGTGATCCAAACAATGATACTTTATTTTATAAGGAATACAAAATTGTTTCTTCAGTAGAGAAGAGGGGAAGAGTTTGGAGAAAGCATATACTGATATCTTCCACCCTTTATCCTAAGTTAGGTTGATCTGTCTCATCTTCCTCTCTTTTCCTCCCCCACAGCTGTCAGCTATAGAGAAAATAATCTTTCATTCTAATTTCCAAAGTATAATTGCTTTATGGAAATGAGGTTCAGAAGACCTGCAAATTTTTGAGAAAGTCAGAGTATAATCTATGGGTGAAGTATTACTCTGTAAAATGTAGCTGTGATAAACTTCTAATAAAAGCAGAAGATAATCTAGATGCTATAATTCTTGGTATCTAGATTAACAAACTGTAGAACTTGCTGTAAAAATCTGGTAGTTTCTGGAAAATTACTTGGGACAGACACTTTACAACAAAGATTTTGTTTCATCTGTGTGTTAGATTTTCAGCATTTAGTTTTGAAATGGATGTTGGGTATGTTATATGCTGTGTTTTTAAGAAATAAATTTGTATTAGAGTTGTAGTTCATATCATGAGTGCACTCTTGAGGTGATCCTCTTGGCACCCTTTCTTATCACATGTTAATTCACATTGTGGAGTCTCTTGGACTTCACTTTTTTCAAAAAAGGTGCTGTGCAGAAGTGCAGCTAATGTTCTCCAGTTGCTGATGCGTGCTTACTCCTTGGGACAAGACTAAACTTAGCATGAATAACCCCTGAAAAAATACCTAAAGTGTGGATATTGGACCCTCCGCACCAACCATTTCACTCCATTAAAATTTTCTTACTGGGCTGTGCTGCTTGCTAATGCAGCCGTAGCAGAGTTTTGTATGGAGCTAGTACTGATCTCCAGAGTTAACATGTGCAGACAAGATAACCTGCGTGGGAATCAAAAGAAAATAGTGGGTGATTAGTAAAATCTTGAGAGATTGCATATAAATCCTGTGGATGAGGTCGGGTGAAGGAAATAGTTAGGCATGCGGAAATAAGGATTCAGATTGGCAAGGCAAGGAAAGGCCCTTTGTCAAAAGGGGAAAGTGCCTCTCCCTCCCCCTTTCCAAACCTGGCACCAAAAGGGTGTCAGCCCGCGATGGTTGCAATTCCTGAACACATATGTATAGACAAACATACACGCAAGGTGCTGCTACAGCTTTCCGTGTCAAATAGGGTGCAGTTCACCTTGGTCTTCTGGGATTCACTCTGCGGTGTCACTGAGCTGCCCCGCTGCTCAGGGGTGCACCAGCGCTGGCGCTTGGGGAGGGGTGGCAGGAGCGAGAGCGGTGGGATATTGATCGTAAGATCAGCTCCCTTGTCTTCTGAAACGTCATCCTCAGTTGCTTTTGGCGTGCTGCTACTCCAAAGGGTAGGGATGCAAAAATGGATTTGAGAAGTTGCTGTGCTGATCTGATAACTCCCTGGGAGTAGGTGTCGTGCCTGTTAACATCCCTTGCCGGGTCATCCCCATCCGTGCTCCATGGATTGGAATAGTGCTGCTACTGAGATTGCGCTGGAGTAGCAGAAAGGGAAATTTGTTTATTTACCTGAGGCTTTATTAAAAGTCATTAATTAATAATTAATTATGAAGCAGCATAAGCCAAGAGACAATATCTCCTACTCTCATTCTTTTTTACTCTCTGACGGCCGTGTTGGGTTGTGGTTGCAGAGTGAATAAAAAGTAAAAGCATTCTTTGAAGTATCTGGTGAGGACTGTGTCCCCTTTGTTTATTCAGGGTTGCCAAGTATAAAGTTGGTTTTCATTTTGAGAGGAGAAATCCACCATGAGGAAAGTGGTTTACTTTGTCACAAATTCTCATTTTTCCTCTGAAGAGTTATTTGGATGGAAAAAAAATTTGAACAGCCCTCAGAGAAACCCATTTAGAAATTATTTCCTTTTTTGTCTTATTCAAATTGCAGTCTTTCAAGCCTGTAAATGTCTGTATGACCTGATCTAAATGTGGACCCTTATTGTTGGGTCTGCAGGATTAAGAGGAATCAGGACAGGTGCAGAGAGTTGCATGGGGACTTTGGTTTGTTGCAGTGGCTCTTATTCCTTGGGGACAGAAATAACCCTCTTGATCATTTTATATGTATGTGTAAATCATAGCTGCCAGTACTTTGCATTGTTTGTATACACAAATACATAAAATGCAAAATATCAATAGCCATGATTTAAAACATTTTCAGCAGACCTTTGTTTTATTGAATTTGTGGCTGTAGTGAGTGTGCGTGCATGCGTGTGCAAGAATATTAGGTGCATATAGAATATATTTTATTTATATTTCTATAGTTAAAACAGAACCAATGAGCAGCAGTGAGATTGCTACTACTACTACCACAGACGGGTCTTTAGACAATTTCTCAGGATCAGGTAAGGAATAAACAAAGGTTTTAAGCTCAGCATTTTTTCGTTTACTATTTTCTTATCCCATGTGGTCTAAACCTGTGCACAGCTGTTAAAAAGCCTTGTGCACTTTGCAGCTTATGCCTATCTTTGTTCATCTTACTCAGACAGTGTAAGTCAATAGGAGTTTTCCCTGAGTAAGGAGCGTTACAGCATCAGGCTTATTAATGTCCACTGATGTCTTCGGTGGGAGTCTCACTAGGGAGTATTCTGGCCCAGAGTAATTACTCTTTTGTTTTCTGTGAGTAAACATACCTGCCTCTGTGATTAGTGTTGTACTTGAGGGGTAGGTCTTCCTCGTTTATTGTAATTTATTATTATCAAGGTATTCATTCTTTTGTCAGGCTTTTTTTCTTCCTGGAAACCAAAGACATTTTAGCTTCTAACACACAGGAGACAAACACTGAGAAAATCCTAAAATGTTTGCAGTTTTGCATACCTGTGGATTAACTGTGGTATTTCTAGCACATCATTTTTATAGTGCAAATCAAATAAAAAAGGATCTAATACTGTGTTGTGGGATTATATTTCCAGATGAACAAAATTTGACATCTCACAGCCAGTCAGGCTTCAAGTAGCCGAGCCTTTTCGGGTCTTGTCACAGCCTCCGTTTTCTGCACATGCTGTTGAGTATGAAAGTCTCAAACTTGAAAGCCAAAAAAAGGTTTCTAGGGTATTTTAAATCTCTGAAAGAAGAAGGGGTAGTGTGTTTAATAGTAGCTACGTATGTCTGTGGTGATCTGACTAAAGGTCGGACCGTAACATTTGACATACCTGCAGCCTCACAGGCCACTGAGGAGAAAAGCTATCAGGTGTGGAAGGCACGGAAAGAGATTCCCTGCTTCCCTACACGCTTCGCGAATGCTCCCGGAGTGTAAAAATGATGGATTTTCCCTGTAGTTGGCCAGGAAAGGGGTAGCTGGCGAAGGGTAATTATCCGTGCCTTGTTTATTTCCAAGTACTTAGCGATAGGGCCTGTTGTTTCTCCGGCTGTCTGATTTTACAGTAGTCTCATAACCTGCCGCTGACCCCTTCCTGGCAAAGGCTTCAAAACCCACCTTGGGACCTAGGGGAGAAATGGCACCCAAGCGGTAACCAGAGAGGGAAGGGTTCCCGAAAGTAACACCCAGAGCAGAGCATGCCAGCACATCCGCCACGCTCTCGGCAGCACCCAAAAATACCGAAAGAAATTGGGATGGGTTGGCGTAAAGCTCCGTGTCAGCAGCGGCTGGGCTGCGGGGGCAGAAGCTCACTATTTAGCCTCCTGGGCTTAAGTGTTTCACTAAGAACAGTTGCACATCGGACATCTTTATGCGGTACTGACTGTTTTGAAGGTCTGAAAGCATTTTAGAAAGCAGATAAGATGGAGAAAAGAGAAGGAAGTATAATATGGTAATACATCGTCTCTATTATGGAATTATTTTTTTAAAAAAGAGGCACGTGCTCTGAAGCTGGCCATATGTTTTCAATCGAGGCGTGCATAAAGCTCCTTCATAAAATGTAGGTCTTAAAAATTCTAAAAGTTAATAAAATGTTGCACTTGAGATATCAGTAATCCTTTGAAAATATGAAGGGAAATGTTTCCATTAGGAAATAGGTTGTTTGCATTGAAAATGTTGTCTGTGTGCGAGCAAAGAATACACTATTGCTCAGGAGTTGTACAAAGGAGCAATTTAGTATTTGATATGCGTAATCTAGATTTTAATGTCAAGCATTCTTGTATAGTTCCTGATAAAATATTATTTTCTATCTAAGGTATCAATGATATTTGAATTTAATTAAAATCTTGTTAATACTCTGAAATTCTATTAGGAAAAATAATATTTATCTTTGGTGTGTGTATTTACACTTCTGTGTGCTTTCTTTTCTCCTTGGTGCAGCAATTGGAAGCAGTGGTTTCAGCCCAAGACAAACACACCAGTTCTCCCCACCACAGATTTACCCTTCCAAGTATGATATCTTTTAAAAATAATAATAGTAGTAGTAATAATAATAACTGAAATAGGCAGATTTTAACCTCATTTAAAATAATAATTGGGTCCATCTGTTAAGTCATAATTTAAACCACAGCATCTTCTAGGGAAAAAAAATATTTTTTTTAAAAAATGCTAAGAATGTGTTTGAAAAATATTTGGAAAGTTCTTATTTTACTTATTCTTTTATTATTGATTTCTTATTGTTGTTTTGTCTTTTGTCTTACAGTTTCTGTTGTCTAGCACAGCCTATGACTATGTGTTAATGAAGTAGCAGGATTATAATAAGGCTAAAAATAAGTACACGCATGTCTGTCTAATGCAGTGTCTGTCCTATTTTCTGTCATTTGTAATCAATAGCAGACCATACCCACATATTCTTCCTACACCCTCTTCACAAACGATGGCTGCGTATGGGCAGACACAGTTTACAACAGGGATGCAACAAGCTACAGCTTATGCCACTTACCCCCAGCCCGGCCAACCCTATGGAATCCCTTCATATGGTAAGAAATCACGTCCGTGTTACTTTGTTCCTGAGGTAAATATTTTGTAGATCAAAATTACGTGACCCTTGCGTTAGTACTTAGTGGGACAGTTCTGCTCCCAAGCATTGCTTGTGGGAGACTGGTAATTTCCCCATTGGAGTGAGCGATGCTTAATTAATATATTAAAGAGCTAAGAAGCTACTCAAGAGGATGACTCTATTCTGGGATCGAGGAGAGAGAATCATTAAGTTTTTATTGGTGATATAAAAAAACAAGCACTGAAATAGGAAAAGAGATCTAGGGACTTCCATTACACAGGCACAGCCTCTGGTGACTTGCCGAGGAGCTCTGCTCTCCAGCAACGCAGGAGGGTACGTCAGCACATAAAGGCCTGAATTTCTGCTGATCCAGATCGCTGGAACCCGAGTGAATCAGTGAAGCTGTGCTGATTTTCAGCAGGTGAAAAACTGATTCAAAAAGACCCCCACCAAAAAAAAATCTCACTTTCACTGTTTTGAAACTTCCTGGAGGTGAAAATTGAGGCAAATTGCCACTAAAGCTCTGTGTGCCTGATGAAGGAGATAGTACTAAGTAACGCATATTTCCAAAAAAATTTAATTTAAAAACAAGCTGCTGTGGGTGAGACCATTTTGCTGCCAGACTGTCTGCTGGCAGACCACATAGCAGTTCGGCAGCGAGGATGCATTATTAGAAAATAGGTCTTCTATTCCTCTGGGGGAATATATTAAAAATATACAATCCACATGCTTCTAGCAGTATATTTTGTAAAGATACGTTCAGGTAATGTAATTTTTATACCAAAGGGACAGGACAGAACTCACAGTACAAGCTGTACCAGTTAAAATCATTAAAACTTTCAAGTGCAAAACTGGTGAATCTTTCATCTTGAAATCTGCAAGTTGAAATCCTCTAGGTCTCAAGTACATCCTACAGCAGATTATTGTGAAGAGTAGGTACAAGAAATAATTATTTTTTCTTACTTTAAAAAATGCATTTCATTAATATATCATCATCAATAATAATGATTCAAGAAAGGATTCTTCCTGTGGCTCCAACCTTGATTACTTACCTCCAAAAATATGGTTATAAACATGAATTGGATGTTTCAGTTTCAGTTCCGTTCCACATATTTAAACTTACACAGACAAAATACTTTAAAGGATATTTAAACTACTTTTTCAAGACAAGAGAGATGGGGATTCTTCTCCCCCCCGACACACGCAAGCTCATGTTGCTGATGAGAGCTTGTCTGCTATTTCCAGTTGGATCAGGTGGTGTGATAACAGACGACCCCCTTTCCCCACCACGCTTTTCTTGACCCATTTCTCCTGCGGACACCTCGTGTTCATACTTGGCTGGCTGCGGTGGCTTGGGCAGCCCAAACAGTGACTTTTTTGTTTTTGCTTGGTTCCTCTGGATGAAATCCTGACCTCACTGAAGTCAACTATAAAAGTCCCACTGACTTCAGCAAGGCCTTGATTTCACTGCTTGAGTTTAGCTGTCTCGCTGTCGTCGGAGCTATAATTGAGAGTTGCTTTACTTGGCAACTGCTCGCTGGGGGTTAACATGCCTGCCTGCTCTTTTGTTTTGTTTTGGTTTTTTGCCCAGTCCATCCCCCGTGCCTAGGATTTTGGATAATTTTGCCTAATGTTTTACATTGCAGAGCTGATTTTGACCACTGAAACCCCCAGCTCCTGAGCCAAGTGGATTTTCACGCATTTTGTTCTTTTCAGACAGTGCCTCATGGCTGGGGCTAAGGTGCTCCTCGCTGATGTACTTTATACGAGTAATATTTTAAAACAAGTAACTATTAAAAAGTTTTGGGACCTAACACCATATATATTTTTGCATATTTAAGGCATTTCGTATGATCCATGCTCCCAAAAATAAATTGCATGGGGAACACTGGGATGTTAATTTGCAACAGGCAAGAACAGAAGCCTTGTTTAGAGCCAAAATTCTCCCCTTGGGCCTGCAGCTTGGAACCATGTACCATCTGCCTTGCCTTTCTCTCATCCAGGCAGAGACCTTCCAGCAGGTATCAAGAGAGGAGACTTATGACATATGCAACAGGAAAAACTCTGAGGTGGAGTGGCGGGGCTTCTTTCTTTTTGTTTCTTTTTGCTCAGGGGCTTACTGGAAGAAAAAGTGTTTGTGAAATCCCATATCAGCCTCCCTCAAGTTTTCTCTCTAGGGCAGAGTCTGGGAAGGTGCTGTCTCGAATGCACCTCTAGCCTCTTCATTTTTCCACTCCCCCACCTCTACCGTGGTGCAGCCGTGCAGGCAGGAAGGGGGGTGGAGGGGAATGCCACTGACAGCTGACTCCCAGGGGCTCCTGGCTCTGGTTCATCTGCAAAGCCCCTGAGGAGGCTGGAGAATTTCCTGAAGCTCCCTCCTCCTGCCTGCTCTGGTACCAGCATCTAGCAACCGCTTCGCTTACCAACTTATTTTCTTGCCAGATCCTGGCAGTCCCCTAATGTTTCCTCACTGTCCCTTCCCGCTTCTTTGCATACATTAGACTTGGGAGAAGGAGAAGGGAGCATCAGGGTTTGATGAGCAAAGGCCTTCTGGATGAGAGCAGGTGGGAAGAATAAGTTCCGGGAGACTAAAGGCTTTTCGTAGCATGGAGGTTTGCAAAAGGACACGTCAGTGCCAAGTTGTCTTCACTCAAGTGGCATCCTCCTGCTGCTTTTGATCATCTCCTCCCACTTCGTCTGAGATGGAGAGCTGAATCAGGCCATTGAAGCTGGACTACAAATGTGTTGCTTGATTTAGTTAAGCTTTCTTTGAGCAATATTTAATCAGCATTTCAGAAGTCCTTAAGCAGACAACAAGTAGAGAATTTTGGTACCAAAACATCCATAGCAGGAGTTTCCCCTTGGAAACGGGGTGTCTGATTTGTCATTAGGATTGTTAAATTGTAATATGAAACGGAAGAAGCAAGTAAGCATCAGGGGAAAACAAGCAAACAGGGTTAGTCTGGCAGTTAGAAGGTCTGGCCGAAGGAGTTAAGGGTAATTAATGGCAGCAGTTGAAAAATAATTATTTGAATGGCAGATGAAAGTATGTTGCCATTTGTATATAGGGAGATATTGAAGTTTTGCAAACACAGTAACTTCTCAGCTCTCTCCTACCTTCAAATGTTGTTGAATATTGTTTAAAAAAAAAAAAAAAAATCCATCCAGGAAATGGACTTAGATTAACAGTCATTTTCAAAGGAATGTTACTAATTCACACTTAGTTAATTCAAATAACGGTGGTTTCTGAACAAAGAGGTATCACTGAATGCCACAATGAAACCTAAGACTATTGTATTACTTTTCCATTGCTTTGGCTATAATTATTTTTAAATGGCAGTTCACGTTGGGACAACCTTATAATTAAAACTAAGAGACAGAGGCTGAGTTGTGTGTGTTTCCTCAGTGTTTGCTCGTTGCCTTACAAAGTGGGGGAAGAATCACTGAAGTTGGGAGGCAGGTTGTTCATTTAATTAGACTTCAGATTGTTTTATTACTAAATTTGGAAATGAGAAAAAAGTAATGTGATGTGTAATGGATTTCCCTGTCAGTGCAGATTAATGACTCTCTGCTGTTTTTCCCAGTTCGGGAGATTGCTTCAGGAATAGTTCCTGTCTATTAGGTGTTTATTTGTTAAAAGACTGCCTCCTATAGTGTTTAATTAGCTCTGAAAATCATCATTACACTTAATGCCAGTTCTCTTTATCCACTTTTAATTTGTTAGAAAGCCATTGCACTCAGAGCCATGTAATTTTCATGTAGGAATATTATACAATGCAGATCTCAGTTATGTCATTAATGGGTGGATGGCAAGAGAGCTTGGCTATGCTATGCTTCATTAAAATCATATAAAGCTGCTAATCTACCTCTGTGAAATGTCATGAATATATGGAAAAGTTAGCCTCTGGCAGGAAAGGAAAAAAGGAATAATGCAACTTCCTGTTCATGTATAAATTTCTTTTGCAGTTATTGGAAACACAGTTTTGAATTTAACCTCTCCCTGGTGAACTTCAGTTTTATGTGTGCTTTTAGACTGCCCTTACCCTGTTCATTTGTGCATGCTCTCGTATTTGTTCTTTCATGCATGCAATAGTGGGTATATATTAAAAATGCTGTTAATTAAGTGATTTTATTTTCCATCCCTGTTTGAATATGAACAAATAGATTTGCTGTCACTAACTGATTTAGGTGCATTGTGGGCAGGCATCAAGACAGAAGGTGGATTGGCACAGTCACAGTCACCTGGACAGACAGGATTTCTAAGCTACGGTGCCAGCTTTAGCACACCTCAACCTGGACAGGCTCCCTATAGCTACCAGATGCAAGGTCTGTATAAATACATATTACCATTAGATATAGTTAATGTTATGGTTTGGGGTTTTTTCCCCTTATTTCTTTACATTCTTGGGATAAAAATGAATGTTTGCTCAAGCGTTTACCTCTGATGTTATTGCAGTTGGAGCTGAAATGATGATTGCGTTTGCTGAGAGCAGCGACGGGCCAGCTCTCAGCAGTTTGGAAGATGCCTTGCATAGTGACTTCATTAATTTTTCAGAGAGTGAAGTGTTGTAGTGTTATTACAGTAAAAATGTATCTCTGAATAGCAGTAGTTTAACAAATAGTGAGTATGACAAAGCGAGTCCTGGAAAACACGTCAGGAATATGAATTTAGGAAGTGCCAAATATAATTTGACACCTGAGTGTGTTTGAGGAGGGAGAAGAAGATAAAAATACCTACTGCAGCTGTGGAGGTAGCTAAGTAATGATTGAAGTCTGTTTCTTTGAAGTCTATTTAAAAGCTGTAAGTCTTTGTATGTGTGGGCTATTATTATCAATTATATTTTGTAGCCTTACTTGCCTGTTTAGTTTACTAAATATCTTTCCACCTTGTTCTCCCAATTCCCTTTTCCCCTCCTGTATTGGGAAGTTGCTGGGTGTGCCTGGTTCTCCATTTTCACTACTTTTAGGGATATTTTAAAAAATCTTTGTTTACTACAAATGGCTAAATTTAGATGTCTACTGAGGGATTTTTGATGCCTGAATTTGACAGTTGAAATCAGCGGTGTTTCAGATTTTAGAATTGTTAAAAAAAGTGATCACTTGCAGAATTGGACCACATTTTTTAAAAGTTTAGCACCTCTCTCTATTATTATCATGTTCCATTTAAATCGTGTGCCATCATGTAAATGCTTCATGAATTGTCTTGAGGCAGAAGTGCTTTCAGAGACCAAGTGAATGAAGTTTTGCTTCTGTTCCATGACGTTAAGGGTATATTGATCTGCTACTTCGCTCAGAAACAAGAGAGATGTTTTGGGTTTTTTTTTTAAATCCCCTTTTGAACTGTGTCTTGAGTAGCTCCATAGGGCAGAAACGACCATCTGACATGTGAAGTATTGCTTACCTGTATTGTGCTCTGACAAGTAAGAGGAGGGTAGTATGAGTAGTATGTAAACTTTCATCTACATGCTGAATAGTGGTGATCTTCTACTCATCAGGGTAAATACAACCATAACTAGGGTATTGAGTTTGTTTTCTGCAGATAGCGACACTAAAAAAACCAACCATACATACACACACACACACACACACCCCAAAAAAAACCCCCTATCTCTCCGTAGGAGAGATCTCAAGATGCTTGCCAGCAGCAGCTACAAGGAACTGCTGGATTCCAGCTTATAAGGAACTGATAATTCATAGTTGCTAGGAAATAGAACTATTGAAAAATCATACCTGTGTTGCCTGTAATTTCTATTGCAGTAAGTAGTGCCTTCATGCCACAGTCATGTATTGGGATACTGTTGTGCTAACTTGTACAGCCAAATGAAAATATAGTCCCCATAGAAGTTGGAGGCTAAAATAAAGCACACAGCCTAGGAAGGCCTAATATAACAATAAAGCTGACACTGTTTAGGCATAATAAACAGTTGTCG
The DNA here is from genome assembly GCF_018691265.1 of Tyto alba. Lineage (NCBI taxonomy): Eukaryota > Metazoa > Chordata > Aves > Strigiformes > Tytonidae > Tyto > Tyto alba. Next base: position 35,777,104 of record NW_024881330.1, read on the forward strand.
TCCCGTGTCGGTTATCTAACAGCTCTAAAGTGTTTTTCTTTTTGTAAAATACAGAGCAGAGGGATGTCAATAAAAAGGGATTTTAGGGAGGACAATGAAGTAGTTTTGCAGATGTCTATGGGAAACTCATTTGATGGAGGGAGGAAAGGGGGAGCAGCATGGGATAATGTGAGAGAGTGCTTGTTGGAAAATTTTAAGAGTTAACAGTGAATTTTGGCATTAGGAGAGCAAAGCTAGGATTCAGTCAATGAACTGCATAGAGGTCTCTCATAAAGGGCATTGCTTTGTTGTAGCGACATGCAAAATACAGATAAGATCAGAATTGTCAAGGTCATGAAAGGGTGGAGGTTGTCAAGAGATGGAACAGTAAGATCTTGGAAAGCATTTCAGTTGTACACATTGAAAGGCAAGGATCTAAAAATACTCTGCAAAAGAAATGTGTTAAAGATGACCCAGTTGCGAAGCTCTAATGAGAGGAGGGTCAGAGGCCTTGATTTCGTGACAGAATTGTCCGCAGGGCTGAGGGAGGAGGGGGCCTGACCCTGGGTTCTGCTCCAGCCGTGCCGTGCTTGGGCTAAAAGCTGCCCGTCCGTGGAAGGCAGCAGATCGCTGAGAGTCGGGTGGAACAGCCACAGGTCGGAGTGGGAGAGTCTGGGGGTTCCCGTGGTGTGTGTGTCATTTCTGTTGTGCTTGTGAACAGCACGGCGTGTGGATGGGGGAAAGACCGGTCTCCTACAGAAAACTTACAGACCGTAAGAATAGAGATAAGCAGAACATTTCAAATTAAAACATTGGTAGAGTTGTTAGAAGCTGAATAGAAAACGGTCACATTACCAAACAGGTCGGTCTTGCAGTTAAATGTTGACAGTATATATCTATACTATACATGAGAATATTATGTCTTTTTAATGTTTTCATTAGGCTTTTGAATTTGAAACAACTTCAGATTGACTTAATTCTTCATTTTGATTGAACAGATGTTAAAAATAAACAGGAACATTTGTTTCCCTTTCCTCATTTAATTTTGGAAGGAGAACCTATTCATAGTTTCAACTATTATTTAAGGACAAAATTGATTCTCTTGACGGAAGAAGGGGTTAGTGCTGCTGCTGTTGAGTTGTTTGTGCTGAAACCTCCAGAGAGGGAAATGAGTTTATTCTCCATTTCCCCTCTAGCAGTATATGGGCAGGCTGCAGCTTCAGCCTTTTCACAGTCTGCAATAGCCATTCTTCATCTCCTGCATGCGGCTGCTGAGCTGCTGAAGGGAGATAATGGATCCCACAACCTACTTCACAGCCGGGCGTTACATGACAGTGTGCTCAGGACCCTGCTGGCATTCTTGCCTGCGGTAAAGGGGATTTCCTAGCGGCCTTGCAGTTGCTGTGCTCATGCTCCCTGCTTGGGGTTACCTCGTGCTTGAAAGCTTTGGAGTTATTCTGGTTCCTCTCCCCGGGGTGAATGTCTCCCTGCAACGTAAAGGCTTCGCCTCGCGGTGCGTGTGCAGCCAATTAAACCCAGTGCTTTTCCTGACCCTGCTAAAATTACAGCGTGATTAGTCACTGAACAATAGCGGAGGGAGAGACTGCCAGCTTTTGAAAATGATGAGGAAAATCACTGCCTGTGACTCCTTGCTAAGGTTATTCTGGTAACTGGATTTTTGTTTGCTACAAATTTGTCATCCCTAAAACAGGGGGTACGGAGGGGAGAGGGTGGGAAGAGGATCTAAACGGTTCTGCCACCCACCTTCCCCCCCCCCCCCCCCCCCCTTACTTTAATGAGTATGTTCCTTAAGCTGTTCTTCATATAAGTTGCTTCATAGATGTTGAAAGACCACTTACATGACAAATGGCTGTGGGAATGGGCCGTTGTTCCTATATTGGCAGAGTTATAAGGATTGCTCAGTGAGGATAAGTGGAGTGGAGAAGGGCTGGGGTAGGTGCCAAGGAAAGAGCTCCATTTACAACTGTCTTCTTGAGTATCCTTTGACTGTGATAAACGCCTGGTTTGTGCCCTGCATCCGAGTATCCTACCACTGGAAGGGTACTAGACCTGGGACGAGCACCAGCACTGTTTTAGTTACCAAGACTGTGGTGTTTGAGAATATACTGACCGATTGGTTTGGGAATTCATCCATAAAAAAATAAATGTTAAGGTATTCCGTTATTATTATACAGTATAAAAATATTGTGCTGGATGGCTAAGCAGTTACTAGGACAACAAGGGGGAGTTTGCCAAGGATTTTTAAACACTGTAAGTAAACGGAAGAAACCTTGAGTTTAAATGGCCCATCTGGCCGTCTTAGGCTTTCCCAGGAGAGCTGCTCTAAACTTCTGCCGCATACATTGTACCCTGATGATAGACATAGCCCATGGCAAGGAGGCTGAGCTAGGAAAGCAAATGGACTTCTGTGGCGAATACCCAGGGGAGGACCGCATCCTGCGCATCGCGGCGGCACGGGGGCGAGCCCCGCGCCTGGAGCCCGCGCCCTGGTCCCAGCAGGGTCCGGCCGTCTTCCGACGCTGGCTGGGATTCCCAGCTTTAATGTGGGTCTGCGCTCTTTGCAAAATAGACCTTTGACCTGCAATTTACAGCTTTTATCACATTTTAAAGCTACGTAGCTGGCCAACTTGGGGCAGTAAATCTCACGCGCTTCATAGAGATTCTTATTTTTGTGTTTGTTCAGCTAAGGCAGGAACAGCAGCTCTGTGCCATGCTGTGGCTGATTATTTAAAAAACAAATGGCAAAATTGGAGTATTTTAAAAACAACTTTAGGCCAGTGGTTCTGGGTGGCCCACAGAGCCATTTCTGAAAAACCTGCTTCATGTTTGTTACGGTCTAGGAGACCCCTACCCCTCCTCCATAGGAGCCGGCGCTGACCATGAGATGAAAGAGAGAGATCTGCATGTTAGTAGGTGTGTGTGTCTTTGTCTGAGAGGGAGAGATGCGGGCTGGCATGTAATTACTTTTCTCATTTGCTCTTGCAAATTATTTGCCAAACTTTCTGTGGAAAGATAATGTATGCCTCAAAAAAAGTTTGTGTTTTTTTTTTTTTTCTTCTTCTTATGAGAGAATTTTTATATCTTTTTAGAATGGCTCAAACCATGCACCTATAAAACCTGGGTTTGAATGTACCACTGCATCACTCAGAAATAACTACCGAAATAAAAAGAGACACAGTGACTTACATTCTTCCAGCCAAGCACTTTTAGAAATAAAATAGCATTTCAAAGTTTTGCAATTTAAAATATTTTTCAGCTGTATTTTGGCTCTGGGATTTGTTATAATAAAAAATAACATCTGTTTTCCAATTTTAAATTAAATTTAAAACAACATGTTTTTCTCATTAGTACTGTTTATCTGTACTATCTGCTAAACTTGGATGTCAACTCTTCTGCTGAAGTAATCTGATTTTAGTTCACAGGATTAGTAGCATCTATCAACAACCACAGAGCTTTTGCACTAATAGCAAATACAGGAGAAGTGTTTACAGTCATTTTCACACGTTAAGTTTAAACGTCATCTTTTGCTCCCAGTGCTGTTGGACATATTTCACATCTACTTTGAGACTTAGCTAGTGTGCATTTTTAGGAACTTTTGCAATCAAAGCATTTAAATGTTTTTCCTTCTGTCTTCTTATAGCTAGGATACCTATTGGGTTTTTTGTTTGTTTGTTTAAAAAAGTAAATAGGTCACAAATGCCCTTCAGGGGTTGTACTAAGCATACAGCCCTGCCTGCATTCCTCACTGGAGTTACAAGAAATGTTGCTTTTCCCGATGAGTAACCGCCGCGTAGCATTTGGTTGTTAATTGAGTTGTGTCGGGTACATCAGGGGACTGGTGCATCTGTGCGCCCGGATCCCTGTTGATTTCCATCCCTCCTTGCCTCCTTTGCTCACCTGCAAGCTTTTGCTCCCAAGGTCTCAGCCTGTCTTTGCACTAAGGCAGGTTTCGGTGAGGAGGGAGGCTGTAAACAGCCCGCGCGCTTTAATGCGAGCTCCTGGCTGGCTGGTGCTCTCCCGCTGGACGAGTTCAATAGGTTGCCTCGTTACAGACTTTCTGGTGGCTTATGTAGCTTCACCCTGTGCATCCATATGTCTCAGCTGGTGGCTGTGTCACTCCCGGGTTATGACCAGCAAGAGCAAAACAGCTGAAAGGGGGTTGCTGCCCTTTTAGTGGAACAGATTCTCAGGTTAGGTATTAAACAAGAGCCCCATCTGTCTATTTTTGGTGGCTCGTGAAGGGGGGAGGAGGGAGGTGAAGGTGGTAATTCAGTCTCTGGGCTAAATTCAATCTTGGGTCTCCGTTCTGAGAGAGGTACTTTTTTTTTTTTCCTTGTGTCATGCCTGGTAGACGCTATCAAAAAAGAAAAAGGATTGCGGCCTAGGGCTGTCTATGATCAATTACAGAATACTAATGGCTTCGCAGTTGGGCTGAGGTGTTCGGAGCAGGGAGTTACGGCTTTTGCCTTTGCAGCGAGGGGCTGGGGCTCAGGGAGGGGTGAGGACCCAGTTCTCAGAGGCAGCAGAAGAAATGGAGCCAGCGGACTTCAGTGAGGGGAGACGGCATCTCTTGGGACAAGGCTTGCAGTTATTGTTCAACAAAACCAGAAAGTAAAGAAACCCTCATTACTTCCACAATGCTGTTTTTATTCAGAGGGGTGGGATAGGGATAGCCTAATATTCAATCAGATCTGAGGTGGCTCCAAGTTCCGGTCTAAATTTCAAGTTTTTATTGAAATAATGAAACACAGGGTGTAGGAACAATGAATTATCACTTTCCATATATTAACATGTTATAGAGCTGATGACAACCAAATCGGTCAACATATGGGAAATATTACAAATATGCCATATCCTTATGATATAATTGTATGATGGAAGTTATTTTCCAATACCTTGTTTTAGTAATTCACGTAATTTTTCATTTCATTACAGGCAGCAGTTTTACAACATCATCAGGAATATATGCAGGAAATAATTCACTCACAAATTCTACTGGATTTAATAGTTCACAGCAGGTAAATTTGTAAATATAAGTTGAGGAAACTTTGGCAAACTTAGAATTCTCACCCACTGAAAAAATGTAGCCCTTTAATAGCTGTTTGAAAGAAATTATCATCCTTTCAGGTTAAACTACATGTTTATAAATGTTTTTCTTCAATTTGTCATCTTTCAGTAGTAGAAATAATTGTCTGAGGTTGATGTTCTTATTCACACATCCTCAGCAGTGTGTCTAATAAATTGTATGAGAAGACATACTAAATTATGTGCAATTTCAATTTCATTTTACTGCCTCGCAGTTTTAGGTCCTACAGCATTCAGTCCAGGAAGCATACGTGCTGAAAGTCTGACATGTGTTTGTAGTTACATTTTGGAATTTATACTAAAAAGTAGCAAAACTTTGATGAACTATTCAGTTGCTTTTTTGTCTTGCAGGAATATCCCTCTTACCCCAGTTTTGGCCAGGGCCAATATGCACAGTATTATAATAGCTCACCATATCCTTCACATTACATGACAAACAGCAACACCAGCCCAACGACACCCTCCACAAATGCAACATACCAGCTTCAAGAACCACCATCTGGCATCACCAGTCAAGCGGTTACAGATCCTGCAGCAGGTAATTACATGGATTTTATGGTTCCTATGAGACACGTTTTTGTAAGTTGAAAGGAGGTTGAATTGGATTTTTTTTTTTTGCTGTAGTCATTGATTTTTTTTTTTTTTTTTTTATTATTTCTTAATCCTGAGCCTGTGGCACGTCTTGCACAGATTCTAACAGAAAATATACTAAAGAAAAAACAGGATCAGTAAGAGTTTTAAAGCTTGTACGAAATACAAGTTGTTTGTATTTATTTGTAAAATGCTTGTGTTAAAGATTGAAGGATATGGGAAAGTCTTTACACTAAACCAGAACCTGACGCTTTTAAGCTCTGTCTTCATTAAGATAAACTCCTTTCCTAAGTAAGACTGAAATTGAGAGGCCTTCACACCGTGGCCCAACTGTCCACTTGAAAGAGAGGTTTTGTGTTTTTCACTTTCAGAGGACATAATAATGCTTGTAATAGGGAGTTGAAATTGCACAAGTGTTTCCATTTTAAGAAAAGATTTTCAGTGGCTTGTCCTTTTTCCCAGTCGTTTTACCTTTCTTGCTGGAATTTGGCAGTCCTGTACTAGTTGAGACATTTTTTGAAAATTTAGGCCAAACTGCTCCAGCTGTTTTTGGCAATGAAGGGTGAAAAATACTTTTCCCATTATTAAAAAAAAAAAAAAAAATTTAAAAATGCATTTTTTAACAGTTCAAGCATTAGTAGATGGCAGAAGTTTGCAATCTGTCAAAGTCCAAGGCTGCAGATGTGATTCACAGTAATGCAGTAAGAAGCACCTATGATTTGGCAATGTTATCAGGAGGGTTTGTTTTGGAGTTTTGTTGGGGGAAGTTGTTTTCGGTTTTAGTACTTGATAAGACTGATCTTGGGTGTGCAGTGTGATCTTTAATATAATTTGCTAGGACTCTTGCTTTTCTGCATGGGTGTGTACCTGAAGAAAGTGCATGCAGTGTTGTCTCTTTTGATACATTTGCTGAAAGTAACTAGGGAAGAAAATACAGCTGCTGTGTGTGTTTATATACACAAGATCACATGTGTGTGCAATGTATTTGAGAAAGGAATCTTTCTAAATATATGAAGGCATATGGGAGCCTGTGGCTTTTAAAATATATGGATGAGTATTGGAGTCTGCATAATTACTCTGTCTACTTTGCTTTTAATTTTTTGGTTTTGTTTTCTTGTGGATTTGCTTTTCTTCTTCAGTTGGAAGCAGTAAGTTCTTCTTACCCCAAAAAACAAATGTGATCAAGTTTTAGCTTTTATCCAGATACTAAAATTGAATCGTTGTATTGTCTGGGTCTTGATTTTTTGCAGAATAATTGCTTTTCATTTTTTTTAAAGAAGTTGGTACTTCTTAAAAACAACAGTAAACACTTATATGGAGAAAGGAGGTATATTTTTCTCAAGCTCAAACTTAGTGGCTTAAAGGCTGTCTTCCTATTTAAATAGTTTTCCGTGCTCTATAAGCCCGGACAGAACTTTTCTATCAATTCCTTTTTAAGAAGTCTTTCTTTTCTCCCTCAAATCTTCCACACTTTTCTTAAGAAAGTTTTGTCTAAAAATTTAAAAGAATTTGTTGAACTTTTTCATGGATGGGTCCTGCACCTATGCCCTCTTCTAGTTTATGCTTTCATGTATAGAAAGCTGCACATCCATGGATGCCCTGCCGCCCCTTGCTCAGACATGCCGTTCCTTGGACAAGTGCACATCTCCTCTGGCATTGCTGGCACTGACATCGCTTTCCTTGAGATATTTATGTTACTGATTTAACAATTCTGAAAACGTTCCTTCAAATAGTTTGCAAACAACTCTTAATGTAGCTCTGAGGTTATCTTGGTCTGGCTGCCTGTGCCACAGGCAGGACACATTTAGGAAAGTACCTTCTGTGAACCACTCTCTACTCGGAGGAGCTAATTGAAACCATCTTTCTGATTCCCTTCACTAACACGGTCGCAGTCAGCAGAAGGCATTGGGCTAGACCCAGATTTCTGCATTTATTTATATGCATTTGCCTTGATGTATTTAAGCTAGGATCAAGCCCATTTAGGCTCCTTCTGTATTGAATGGAGAGAGAGAAGTACATCTGTTTAGAGTTCAGTTTAACTGTAATCTTAATCCTGAGGTGCCGGAGCCTCTCCACTGGTATGAGAGTAGTTTAAGGTGGCTGACATACCAGTGTTGGATTCTTAGGTTAAAATTAGGTGAGTACTTTTTGCTGCCTCACAAACCTTCAGCCCTGCTGAAAGGGAAGCAAAGACCAGTCAGCAAATACAGTGCTGTGCTTACCATATCCCCTTGGACAGTGTAAATTTTTTTTTACTTTCTTCTTGCTGAAGGCTTATTGTAAAGCCTCATTTGAGCTCATACAGTATGCTCAGAAGACAAAGCAAAGTTGGGGTTAAAGAAAAGAGGGATCAGCACGAGGGAAGAGAATTCTGGTGGAGTGGAGACAAGTGAAAGGCATATTAGAGAGAAAGAAATGCACAGTTGGGTCAAAACCACAGAACAAAGGAGCAAACTAACTAAATTTTAATTACGATTAGTCAAATTTCTGTAGGATGTTTTGTGACATCTGGTCAAGTGTGCTGATTCTCTACCACAACCAGATTGCTGCACATGAGGGATGATGGGGAGGGGAGCAGTGCAGAGCCATCACATTAGGCTTCTGTACCCTTTTAGTAGGATGGGCTCCAGCTGCTGAATTGCAGCTGTTCTTACTGGATGTTGATATCCCTAGACATCTCCTATATTTAAAAACCCCATGTAATCTCTGCAGTTCTGAACTATGCCAGGACAAGCATAGAAGAGCCTTCAGACTTTACAGAGGCACCAGAATAATTTGACAGACATAGGTGGTTCCTATGAATTTGGGCCAGTAAGTGAAACAGAAGAGTCTGGTAAGAAACATGTGAAAAGAGAAAAAGTAGTTATGTGCTCTTGTGACATTTTTAGTAGAGTTTTGCAGACTCAGAAAGCTCATATAATTTCACTTAAAATATGTTTAATTCCTTGTCCAAATATAAAGTAATCCTTTTATGGTTTCCCACAGTTTCTAGTTAAATATGCAACTTTTTGCCATGCAATCCAGGACATGCAAGGATTCTTGCAGACAAACCTGAGATTTTCCATGCTCACAGTTTCTTCTTTCTCTTCCCTTTGTGGCTCTGAAAAATTCCTTGTACCTCAGTCATGACAAAACCTTTTGATTGCAGAGAAGTTGATAGTCCCTGTCTCCATAAATCAGACATACAAATTAATGTTATTTTCTTGTGAAGAGAAGGCTGTATTTTTGCTAGTGACATAATCAGAAAATTATTAAATGAAACAATCTCAGTATGACATTTCAAATTTTTAATGTGTGCTTTGCTTCAGATTTCACTGGAAATTTTGTTTCAGTTCAAAAGTAAGAATTTTTAGGTCTTTTCCACTTGTAGAATTCTAACTTTTGCTTTATGGAAGAAAATGTTTTTCATCAGAATAACAATAGCATATTAGGTTCCTTCTGGGTTGAGTTTTCAGTCTGTACATGAGTAGATTATCCCAGGTATGAAGAGCGAGTTGCTGATTTTTTTCTGTGAGCTGTAGTATGTAAGAGAAGTAATGATAATTAAAAATATAAAAAATAAAGTAGACTAGTGAGCAAAAATTCACTCCCCCTTCCAATAGTTAAATTCATTGAAGTAGGTTCAGAGTGAACAAAAAAAAGCATTTCTTTATGTTTCATATAGACAAGCTGTACAGCTCCTTGTGCAGGATGTGGATGCAAAATGTTTATGCCAGTTCAAGCATTGCTTAGACAAACTCAAAGATTGGATTTATGCAGACACCAGCTCCAATTGAATTCCTGATGGAAAAAATCAGTGAAGACAGTGAATGAATTAGCACTGTGTGTATGTCTGTCCTTCTTACATGCTCTCACATAGTCACTTGCTGTTGGCCAGTGTTGAAATTTATCCTGGATGGACTTTGGCGCCAATCCATTATGCCTGCCCTGATGTTCTAAAATAATTAGAGGAACATTCATAATGTGTATTTCTAAGAGTTATTGTGGAAAATGACTACTTTTTCTAAAGTTTTAATAATTTTCTCATGCAGTATTTCCACTCTGTTACCACAGCTGCTAACGAGCATTCTTGATCTGTGCAAATTTTTGTTTAGAAATTCAGTCAACAAAGCTGAATTTATCCTTCTATTTCATATGATGCTGTAGTTACAGTTTAACAGTGTTTCTCACAAGAGAGTCTTGCATTGTTCTTGAGATTTGATCTCTCTCAGTTTTCTTGGTTTCTGCAATAAGTATGTTTAAAATATTGCTGGAAGGTGGGTTTTTTTTCATATTACTCACATACTTCACAATGCAGATTAAAAACCCCACAAGGTCTGTACTAGCCAACAGAAATTGTTCTCAGCCTTGGGTCACCATTTTGATCTTAAAGAGTAAACTTCTTTTTCTTTGAACACTATATCACATTTAGTATTGCAAAAGGGAAGGCTACTTCTACAGTTTCTCTTTATCATATTTCATAACAATAAATTAGAGACAGGAAAGCGAAACAGAGCAAATAGGCTATAGAGGCAACTTTTCACTAATACCTGTATTGAAACAAATACTACTGTATTCACAGTACGTAACTGGTGTTCTAATGTCTGCTCTTTTTCATAAATATAAAGGAAGAGTAAATCTAGAGTATATATTTATATAGGAAGGAAACTCAATGAAAATTCTGTAAAAAAGGAAATGAGATTGGATGCAATAATGAATGGCAAAGTACAGGACTGGTTCTGCTTTTCTGATAATGGTTGTTCTCCTGTTTTTACATTAACAGTGTACAACTTTCATCTCTTTTGCATTGCATTCAACAATATATAGCCTGACTCACAAGATTCATTGAGGCTAAGAACTTGATGCACTTTTCAATAGACTTTTTTTTAATAGATAAATAAGATGTTTGACATTGGTTTTAGTAGGATTAGAAGGAACAATAATTTCAAAATGTTTGAAAGCATAAATAATGAGTAAAGAACAAAAGTCTACAATGGAGAGAGGTACTACCTGCCCATTACGGGATTGCTTCATCTTTCTTGCTTCAACATTGAAAGCTGGAGGAAAAAATCTGGACCACTGCAGTGCTTGTTAATCTAGTTGTTGTCACACATAGTTAATGTATACTGTTATATATAATATATACTGGTAAGATGTTATTGTCTTTATTTTGAATATATAATCCTAAATCAAAACGTCACTCAAGCCTTGAAATAAATAGGCATTTTTGCCAACATTTTTAACACGCTATTGAGAGTATCTGCCAGGTTTATAATAGCATGCTTGTAGGCCTCAATAGACAAATATTAGATGCATTTTTCAGGTGAAGATTTTGACATTTCATCAAAACAGCACTAAAGACATCCTTCTATGATCCTGTCAGCAGGCATTATTGCATTTCTTTCAATACTTATTTAGTACTTTTACTTACTTGCTACTAATATAGTAATCATATTTTTATAGAGCAGTGAAAAAAAAAAAAGTCCCCAAATACCTATGTGATTCTGTGGCATTGTTTAGTCCTGGTCCAGTTTTATGTAAGCAGTAATGGAAGAAGTTAGTAAACTTTATTTATGCAAAAGTAAGAAAATCATAGCTTGAAGCTGACATATTCAAACTACCTGTATCTTACATTTTTATTTTGGTATAGCGGAGTTGAAATAACACTGGACTGAGGAGTTAAGGCCTTTATTCAAATTTAAGTGTAAGATTTGAGTGGAAACCATTAATCTGGGCACTATCTAAATGGAAAATATTTGTACATACCTACTTGGAGAGACATTTGACTGTACTAGCTATCCTAGACCCATCTCATTCATGTGATTTACACTTTGACACGAGATATTATTACTTTGATAACATGAGTTTATTCTTTTTTGCACACCTTTTCAGTGTAGGAGGGAAAAAGTCTGATGAAATTTGCAAAGCTTGTGTCAACAGCAAGAGCTCTACCTGCACGCTTGCTAGTTGGATCTAGAGAAATGATTTTGGGATTTCTGGGATAGCTAGTTTTCCCCAGATTTGTCATTTGATACTATTGCTGTATAGTACATTGAAATCAATAGTAAGACAATACAGCAATTACTTAGGGGGGATTTCCATAACAAACAGAAAGGAATTCCAGAATACGGTGTTGCAAATGGCATTTCTGTGGCTGTACTGTCTATTCATAAGTAATCAAAGTATTCTTGTTTATCTGATGATGGAAAATGGTCTTGTGTGACAAAACCATGCCACAATGATGTATAACAGAGAAGTATATGCTTATGAAATATTATGTCAAATTGCAATAATATGATGCCTTGAAGCATAGCGGAAAGTCTGCTACAGTATAGTTCACGTATTTTAGGTAAACCAGAATGTAAACATATTTTATTCCTCACAGTTACGTGTAGTTTTTGTCTGGCTTGATGTCACCATACACTACAGGGGTTACTGCCAGTCATCAGGAGCAGGGAGTACCAATCACACCTGGAAGAGTCATACGTTTATAGAATATAGGTTTAAAGTATTTTTCTGACTGACTAGAGAAGTCAGGATAGGGTCTTACACTTGGTCAAGGTTTGGAAGAGGGAACTCTGAGTGCGTGAAGCAGAAACAAGCTGTAACGTTTAGTGTCTGCCTGGGGCAGAGTGGAGAGAAGTGCGGTAGCAGAGAGATCTAAAATTATGTGTCTGTAAACGGATGAAGGAGAGTAACTGCTGCTACATTATTAGGATAATTTTGTGAAGGCGTATACAACACCCAGAAATGGCTGTAGTGGTCCAGACCAATGGATCAACTGGCTCTGTACCTTGCCTGTCGCACTGGCCATCAGCAGACAACCAGGGAGCAGCGAGGACAGGCTAAGCTTGTATAAAATTTGCCCTAAGCGCTTTTCCGGCTTCCAGATATTTTCATCTCAGGGAATTTCCAAAGCTGCTGTTGTTTGTATGTTTAGGGTGTGCCTAGATTAGCATTTTAATTTGAAGCAGGAGTCTGTTTTGATGTGGAGCTTTGGCTCAGCAGAACAGTCTTAGAGCACTCAGCTGGAGTCCTTCCAGACAAAACTAACCTGGAAAGGTGTCGTCCAGGACAGCTCCTAATTCCTCTAGCTCCTCCTGAGGATGCTCAGGAGACTACATCAGGCTGGACCTACACTGAATGACTTCCCAGAAACAAGCAGTGAAACCTGGGGTCATTGCTACCACTTGTTCGGTCCTACAGACCAAACCTGCTAATGCAGCACAGCTGTAGCACCCCATAAATCTTCTCTTCCAGGGATGTCTTCAGGCTTCTCTTGAACCGTCATAATTTTGGAAACCTGGCAGTTTTTTGGGCAAAATGTGCCACAAATCTCCTAGCTTTTATCTGAACTCCTCCTTCTTGTGTTTAACCTGGCTGCTGCCAGCTTCCTTTGGTGACCTTGCTTTAGTATTGGGACAGGCAGTGGAGAGCTGATCCTCACCCCCTTTTCTGCTCATGATTTTGTGGAGGGCTGGGTTTTCTCCTGCACTTCCCTGTGTTTGTGATGCTTAGGAACAGGGTAAAATAAAATTTAGTGCTTTAGAAACATAATCATTTCCCTTGGCTAATATGTCTGATACTATGAAGTCAGCTGAGGTTGAACAAATTAACCTCATCCTGTCAATGAATGTAGAATAAAGGGTATAACAGTCATGTGTTTTGTAGCTATATAGCTTGACTTTGACAGGCTTTTGCTGCCCTGACAGTTAAATCTTTTCACTTAACGATCTTATAAGCAAACTAGGCTAAGCAGTCTAGCAGAAACTACAGCAGAATGATATAAAGCTGTTTAGGAAACCATGTCCAGAGAGAAGTCAGTGAGAGCTCGCTGTTAAAATAGAAGGGTGGCTACAGCAGCATTCCTCAGTGTCTGCCTTGGGCCTAGCACCAGACCGCATTTTCATTAATCATTTAGATGACGGAACAGAATGTGTTTGCCTATTAAATATGTAGATGACACCATGCTGAGAGGGGCTGCGAGTTCTTTGGAGACAGGATGAGAACTCAAAAAATGGAGATGTGATCTGAATAGGAGCAGGTGTGAGGTATACATTTAGGCAGGAATGATGAACTGCACAAATGTGGGATGGGGAATGTTGGCAGCTCCTTCCAGGCTCTACCTTTCCCTGCAGACCACTCTCAGTAGTCCAGATATTAGTGGCACACCAAGTACCCTCAGCCGCTGTTGTTTTTCTTGCTCCAGAATTTGTCAGGGCTTGGGCTTGTCAAGGCTCAGGGCTCAGCTGGATACTGGATTCTTTAATTGGGTTTCCTTATGAGGACCTGAGAGCGACCATTGGACAGTGAGCTGGTAACCCAGTCATGCACACGGAGGCTGCCCTGTTGAGCACCCTTAATCCAAAGAGTACACTCCATGGTTTCCCTTTACATACATGGAATAAGTTTCTTGCACACGATGTCACGTTCCCCCCCGCCATTGGTTCCTGCCATCTGTCACACTGTTCATAACAGACTGGTTGCTGTGGCTGTCTCCTGAGTGGGCTCAGAAGCTCCAGGTATTAGCAGTGTTCTGTGTTCAGTTCATGTGCAATATTTGGCCAGGTCTTTGAGAAGTGACCGGTGAGGTGTCGCTTTCTCCTCAGAAGATGATCTAGGGATCCTGAAACTAACATTTACTGAAAATACTTCAGAAAATGCAAATTGTTTTCTGCCAAATGGTGTCCAGGGGAGGGTAGCCGGTGGGACATGGGAAGTAAAGATTTACTTGACTTTGCTTTGGATTACTGTGTCCAGTTTGGAGAGGCTATAGAGAGTGATAGTTAGAATCTAGAAAATACGATTGTCGGGGAAGAGTTAATCTAACAACAAAAGGGTTCTGAGAACAGTCTTCAAATGCATGCAAATACAATGAAGGGAATATTTTTTTCCCCTCAATTCCATACTGAAGTGATATTGCTGTAATGAAGTTGTATGTTCTGTTTCTAATGACACAGCTGTTAAAGGAGTAAAGTAGATCTCCTGGAGATATCCATAAGAGCAAGACAGACATATCTCTCTTGGGAATGATGCAGGTACAGTGGTCCCAAGAACGGTGGGATAAGTTGTACCCAGCCAATGTAGAGTTGGGAGTCTTATTGCCAAGTGAGGGTCTGTCTCATCCAGAGAGATGGGAGAGGGAAATGAGCCTTCACCCAAACTTGCAGCCCTGTGCTTGAAATTTTGAATGCAGTATACTTAAGTGAAGATGTTTGCAAAAATGGAAAGCTGGATGGCTCTTATAAACAGACTTTCTTCCCTGCCCTCAACACACTCTGCTCTGCCTGCTCACTCTTTTAGGTTTACCTGGTTGCATTTGTCATGAATTTTTGTTTATACTTTTTCCATGCTATCTGTTCCCTATTTTATTTAGCATTACTGTTACTACCTCAAATTTAATACTTAAAATTTTTAGGAGTATCATGTCTGTGAGAAGAATTTAAAACCTGGGATCTAAAGCCAAACTCCTTAAAATATTGTCAGAGACCAAGAGCAAGCCTAATTTAAATTAGTCATTAGAAAATGCAATTTTTCATTACATCTGACTTTTGGAGCACATATTTAGAACATCGTTGGCCAATATACCTGTTGAAGAAATTATGGTCTGTTTATTTTACTAGGTTATAATTTATTTCAAGGCTTCTGTGCATTGTTTTCTTTCTTTTCTATTTATTTTTTATGAAGGATTTTAATAATAAAAATAATGTATAGCAGATAAACTCAGTTAAGTTTAAAAGGTGGGGAAAATTTGGACTAGTTCGGTTATGATTTTTTGTTTATGTTTAGAGTAGGTGAAAGATCAATCAGCATTCAAAGTTTAAATAAATACTCTGAAGTGTATATTGTCATTGCAAAAATATATATTATTGGAATGCACATGATCTTCAACATTTAAACCTGTCTTTAGTTATGCAGACTGGTGTGGCTTAGAGACTTTTGTTTGGCACATACACAGATTCATTCTTTTAGGTATAGGTCAAGTCTCTTTTGACGATTCTTTGTTTTACCTTGAGTTATATCTTAACTTGTTATTCTGCTTTGTTTAATGTAGCCTGAGATACTTAGGTAAAAGTATAATGTAAAATATGTAATATATACTAATTTCCACTAAGTGTAGATTTGAAGGCTGAACATGAGAATTTCAATACCTTTTCCTTCCATTCAGCAAAAGCAACTGTTATTATTTTGAGTAATTGTGAGTATGTGGTGTTACACAGATGTCCATAGCCTCCTCCTTAATCCTTTGACCTCAACAGGATGGGTTTTTTTCGGAGAAAGAATCACTTGTGTGAGAAGTATACCTGGCTGTTCAAACTGGAATGCCATGGTCTAGGCTGATTAAAAAGAAAATTAATATTGATACAAATATCCACACCTACTGAACTCTAAAGAGTAGTTAACTGAAAAGTGAAATTGATAAATATATTGCATGATGAAAATTCCAGCTGCCTTCACAAAAAAATAGGTGTTTTTAAGAAAAAAATTAACAACAGCCATCAAAATAAAAGTCTTTTCTCTGTGAACTTAAGACTGTGAAAGGAAGTCTTGAAAAGAGATTTAAAAATGTGTTGTTGCATTTCTGATGAGTACGGTACTTCTAGCTAAATGAGTTAGGAATGATAATTTACACTGGTTGTCTCCTTTGTTAATGTTCAAGCACTGAACTATTACTGACTCTATGGATGTTAAGAATAGCAAAACATCTTCCAACTAGCATGTTGTCATGAAAACTTTGTTGTTCTCACATATGTAAATCATCATTCTTTTTTACCTGTTCAACAACAGTAAATATTTTTGTAAATAAATTTTGCTAAAGAATAATAATTAGTGTACAATACTGTTTATAAAGAATTGTATCCTGTCATGAAGGTACTCATTGGAAAAGTTCAACGTTGAGTAAGCCTTTGAAGAACACTATAAATTTTATCTTCACAGTTGATTAATATTTAAAATTTATTGATTGAACTTACACTAGCAAAATTAGGACTCTGTTTTATGCCATATTTAGAAAGAATTCTATAAACCTGGCTCAAATGTAGTGATCTAAAAATGAAGTGTCTGCAACCAGGCAATTTGGAAAAGTTTTCAATTTATATGGAATTTTTTTCACACCTGGATGTTCTTTTCTTACCAGTCACCATAATGGTTATCTTAAAGCTTATTTGAAAACTTAGAATTAAATCAATGCTCTTTAAAAAAAGCTACTATCCCTTAAAATTGTTCATTTAGAGTTTAATCGTGTCTATGAAGCGATATGATCTTCTCTATGATTTGAAGGAATTAAGATATTTTTTTACTTAACTCCTTTTTTATTTGTTTACTGAAATAATTTATCTCTCTGTTTTTACATATAACTTGATTGAATTATGTATCAGTATTGCCACTTATTATTGTAGATTTAATTATTTTAGTTAGGACTTTTCAGTGAACATCCTGGTTTTAGTGTCACATGTAAAAAGCAAGTAAGTTGAACATTTTGAAGTTTCAACTGAAAAGTAAAAATGTAATTTCTTTACTACAGCAGAATACAGTACAATTCACAGTCCATCAACACCCATTAAAGATTCAGATTCAGATAGATTGCGTCGTAGTTCAGATGGGAAATCACGTGGACGTGGCAGAAGAAACAATAATCCTTCACCACCACCTGACTCTGATCTAGAGGTACATTATATTAAATATCTTTGACTTGTTACAGACTATTTTTATCATTAATTTGCACAGAGAAGTATTATTTACACATCAAAAATAAAGTGGCATTGGAGATCCCTTTCTTTTTCTAACTGTTTTTGTAGAAGATTGAATATTTCTTCTAAAGAACCTTCTTCATGAAGAGCACCTACTTTTTCTGAAAAATACTAGGAGTTTCTTTCTGCTTTTGCTTGAAAAAAAAAAAAAAAACAAAACAAACCAAAAAAACAGAAGTGCAAGCTTTTTCCAAGTCAAGGAAAGGTTTGAGTTTGGACAGGAGACACTTCCAGAACAATAGTGGGTTTTGTTCTCTCATGCTGTGTTTGCATTCCTCCCAGTGGCCCATGCTTTATGTTGAGAACACATCTCCAATGACACACCACAGCTATGAGTGTCCACACTGCATTACTTTTCTTTTCCAAAAGCTTAGCCCATTTGTCATCATGGGAAATAGAATCTCACCAGGATTTAAAATACTTGTATTTGAACACTTTATTTTTCATTAAAATATCATTTTGTGTGTGGTCAGAGGACAAATTTAAAACACATATTTTCCATTGGCTGTAAGTGAAAGAATTATTTACTGATGCCATAAATTCTTACACATTCAGCATCCAAGTTCATAATTTTCATTGTTTAGGTGCCTAAAATCCATTAAAAATTAACATAGATTAAGAGGGTTTAAGTGCTTAGTAGGAATTTGCTTTATTTTGTATTTAGAGGTAATTTTCAAGAGCAGTTATATGAACTTTGTTTTGTAAAACTTGCAGAAATACAGAATTCAAACCCTGAAGATTAAATTTTCAGAGGTTTCTCTTCATTTATTTCAGTTTCTATCTCACATCTGGCTTTAAAATAATACATTGTACAATCTCATTTTCTGTGTGTATTTGACAATAACTATAATTCTATTCTAATAGAATAATTTGATATAATAGCAATTGTAGTAAAAAGCTAACAGATTGTATTACCCTATTCTGGAAAAAACTTGTTAGTTCTGAAAATAAATGGCAAGGAGACTATGGTTTTAATATATAACCATTTCAATACAATTTTCTAATTTGTGCGCTTACTGATTCGAATTTTAACTTTCCATTTCAAGTATCAGCTTCACAGAGGAACACATTGATTTGATTCTCTTTTTACAGAGAGTATTCATTTGGGATTTGGATGAGACAATCATCATTTTCCATTCCTTGCTTACAGGGTCCTATGCTAACAGATATGGAAGGGTAAGTGTCAAGAAACTGATGGAAATTTTCAGTAATATTTGCTGTTTTATGGTTAGTACACAAGGAAGACCAGAACATTAGTTGATTTTCTAGAGGCAGACCAGTACTGGTGTTTCAAGACATAAAAATTCAAGGAGTAAAGCTGTTTCATATGTCCATTCGTTGCACTTAGTCAGCTCTTATATTCAGTAAATAATTGAATAGCATTGGGAGTAATACTTTGACCACTTGAGGTTTGGTTTGTAGATCCAGAGTGTCTGAAACCTGTTGATACCATCAAAATCTGTAAAGGTTTACCTCCTGTCAGAGAGTGAAGAACTTCAAGTAGTGATTGCTAAAATAATTTTTGAGTTCTGAGTGGTCAGCAGCGGACTGTGCTCTATACTGAGAAGGCAAGAGCAAGCATACTTTTGGACACAGACAGAGTAGTCTAAAATCTTTTACCGTAACTTTTTTTTAATCTACATATTGACTGATGTTTTTGAAAGTCTGCTTATGAGTCAAATATTTCTATTATGCACAGTCTATAAATCATAACTGAATTGATTAATATGTCTGCAGACTGTGGGTTTCCTTGGTAATTTTCAGAAGAGAAATGCGGTCTTAGGTGAATAAGAATAGTTTATGAATGGAATGACCTTGTGAGATCAAACTTTGTTTTTTCAGGATTGTATTTGAAAGCTAATGTCTCAACTTATGCTAAAATCTGTTATGCCATTTCATGTTCACCTCATGTGAGTTACAACTAGAATGTGATTTTTTGTTAACCTTAAAAAATTCTACATATAAAGAACAACCAGATAGTTTTGTCTCACCTCATTTGTCTTCTTGTAAAGTTTATGTTTATCACTACAAAGTTTTACCCTACCCCCACTTGAGTGAAGGGCAAAGCTACCACTGATTTGTTCTGTGCCTGGGTCAGGTTCTGAATTCCTCCTAATAGCTTTTGCATTACAAAAATCTAAAGCAGTACTGGTTTGCAACCTTTCTTGCTTTTTCAGGTGCGGTGTATGTTCAAAAGTGTTTGCTGTAATAGCAGCTTACCTGTTTGAGGAATATAATCATTTCTTTTTTTATTATGTGTCAGAAAAACAAGTAAATTCAGCAGCCTTGGTTTCCTAGGTATTATTAGTTTATATTTAGGTTGTAAAAAGACACTGGAACTTTAAATGTTTCAACAGTTACTGTATGGATACATAAAGACATCAGCGTTATAGAGTATTAAACATTTACCAAAAGCTATTTTCCATTTCTCAGGCCAAAACCAGCTTTTGCATGGCACCCCAAAATCACCAAATCTATGACAGTTCAATTCAGAATGAGGAAAACAAATCCCATTGCTCACAAAAAAACTCAGTGCTAACAGAATTTCACCACTTGCTTTTGGGCAGCAGAGTAGTGCTGGAAAAGCCTAATTAGTCATTGCTGTATAAGTACTCGTGCAAGCATATTTTTTCCATTTGTTACTAGTTCCCTATAGTGATTTCATTAATTGGGCCCTGACCATAAACACCTTTCTTGCTGCATGCTTGAGGCTGAGGCAGGTGGCTGGTATTCAGCTGTGAAGACGTATAAATACGTATGCTGCAAGGAGGTGGGTGACTCCTGATGGCAGCACCATTGCTGCTGGTACTGGTTATTTGAGATGTAGCTTTCGCCCAGCTGGCTCTGGTTGCATGGCATGTGGCAGAATACTTCTGCACTGCTAAAAGCAACTGGCCATTGATGGTAAGAGGGATGGCAGCATTAGTGCTTGTGCTGTGGATACATACTAGATCTTTTTGGTGAGGGGTAGCAATGTGCATGTCCTTTGGCTCTTAGATGCAGTCATGAAAGAGTGCCATTCTTGCTTTGTTTTCTTGAAGTTTCATTCATATCACATTTTCTCTTGGCTTATCGACAGCTTCAGACAACAGTTAGAAATTTCCACAGGCATTAGAAGAAGACAGTGTCAAATGTTCAAAGCAAACATGATAAAACATATATCTGTGATATGAGAATTGTAGGGTTTATTTGTAGCAATGGGAGGTGCACATTTTTTAAAAGAGTCTTTCCTACTGATTTCTGGCCTTTAAAATCAGAAATTCAGAACATAAGTCAATCTAGGAAAAAAAGAAAATGTTGAGGGGAATTTTTGTTCTTTTCACCTGTATTCTGCTTTTTGAGTGACTTAACATCATGTTCTCGTATGTTTCTGCACTCTGGTGAGGGCTAGAAATGCCCTTTCAAAAAATTAGATCTAAGCTGCTCACATAATCGTTAAAATACAAAAGCTGAATCCTCAAACAAAAAAAAATATCCTAATTAAATAATAGGGGATTTGGCAACTTGGCATTCAGCTCTTTTTATAATGTCTGAGTGAGTTTCATGGTGAATGACTATGAATGATGAGCAGCCCTGCTGCTGAAGGGATTGATTTTCTTTTCCTTATTCTCTACCTCATTCCTCATAACTTTGTGCTTGTGCCACCCTTTTCTGTATATTCTTACTTTCTCATCTGTTTTTATCACCTGCTCTGCTTTTGCTGCTTTTGTGCTCTGCTTTGTCTCTGCTTTTGTCCTTCAGCTTTGTTGGAACAAAATAATACCTTTGTTTTTCAGTTTGAGCAGTCATGGTATAAACTGCTCCATTTTTATTTAAGGCTGATTTGAATTTTGTGAATTTCATGGAAATGTATGAAACTAGTTTAGGAATATGATTTGTCCTTCCAGAAGAGAAGAAAAAGAAACAGAACAAAGTATTTCCATTTGCTTTTGGAATGTTTCTTTTTAAGACATACAGAGAGAGATCTATTGATCAAATATAAAGTTATCAGATACTTTAATTGACATTAGGGCTTCTAACACCTCAAAACTTATGTTTATGTCAACTGATTAAGTTTTGGAATTTGGAAAAAGTTGGAGCCCTTTTTAGTATGTTGGGGCAGGTGGAAATATGTCTCAGTATTGGCACTAGAATACTGTAGTCTTTACATACATTTCCATTCTCCGTGAAAGCATTTATATTCAGAGGCTTTAAAGGAATTTTCCCTTAAATTATAAGCTTTTTTAATGTGGTTTAATATATTTTAGAGATTGAGAAAAACAAAGCCTGGTTTCACTTAACCCTTCATTTGTGACCTGTAGGCTTAAGTGGAAAATAAGCCTTGTACCCAAAGTGAACTTTCCTGTTTTTCAGCTTCTTGTTCCTCGACAAAACAAAGAAATCAAGTGGGTAGAATTTAGAAATGACATACAGACAATGTTTTGGCTCCAATACCAGTATTCAAAACAAGAGGCCTGCTTAAGCAGTTTGACATTGGTATTTCGTTTCTTTAGCTAAACTGTACCTCCCTCAGAGATTTGTACCTGATTTTGACCATACCTAAAAAGACACTCCAACTGAACCTGCAAATCCCAATCAACAAGAAGAGATTGGTAGCTTTCTTTCTCATTGTGTGACACCTCACAATAATTAGTTAGCAATTAGTGGCTTAAAATTGCAAAAGGAGGTTCAGTATGGGATTATTTTTTGAAAAAAGCTTATTCTAGCCTTGTCTTTTTTTAAAGTTTTCAGCCTGCACTGTAATGTCTGACATCAGTTTAATCTACTGCAGTGCCTTAAACCAAGGCTTTTGTGCTTTTTACTGGAGCAGTTGGAAGATTGTGACTACACAGATATTTAAAACCCTAATGCACATAAGGCTTTTGGTTCTGTTAAAACCAGAGCTGCAGCTTAACACAGTTTTTATGCTAAGTGGAACTTTCTATAGAAAAAGATTGTGTTTACTCAGTGAATTAAAGTTTCTTTGAAAAGCAACCTGTTTTGTTTCTTCTCTTAGCTTTTATGGTATTTACTCTGACATTTTCAGTAGGTGCCAATGATTTTCTTATTTGTTTTTCTCCTAATTAAATTAACCTAATAAATGGCATTATTTTAGTATTACTTTAGAGAAATCCCCATTCTGTTTTGTCTGCCATTTAAAAAATACCTTGAAGTAAAATGGTTCACAGAAAGCTTTACAAAAAGCCATTTTTTCAGACTCAGAAGTGTGATAAAAAGTTTAATAAAAATGTTTAAGTCATGTGTACATTAAAACTTCAAATATATATTCACAGCCATTTGTTTAAAATTAACAGTATTGGGTTCATAACCAATATCTTGCTCTGTCTGCCCATTTATTCTGCTTTTCAAAATTATGGTCCTATTTATGTATGGAAGCTCAGAATGGGATCAGTTCTACACTGTTACGTTAGCAGTTGATAATCAGGATGTAGCTAGTGATCTTCATTTGCATCTTAGACCTGTAGTCCATCTAAGTCCTTTTAATTACTAAAGCAGAGACTTCTGTGCATGTGCTCAGGCACAACAGAAATCCTTGTCTGATTTAAAAAAAAAAAAAAAAGGCTGATGAGCTATGAAGGATGGTGGGGTGGTAACTGGGCACAAAGATAAGCAGGAATGTCAGAGGGAGAAGTAGCCTCAGGCCTAGCTAGAGAGAAAAACATCACCTGCTTTCCACCTCCCATGCCTATAAAAGTAAAATGAAGGAAGACATAGATTTACAAAGAGAGCAATATTAAAACAGAGAGACAGCATAATTTTGTTCATATTTTAAAGTGTTTCCATTTGAATTAAGAAGCCAAGTATTCTTTTTTTGACAGTGCCAGTTTAAATAGGAGGTTTATTTTTAAGGGCAAAGTTCATCAAAATAGCATGATGTGATTTTTATTTCCCATTTATAAAAACTATTTTTTTAGATACTAGAAAAGGTATTTATTCTCAATGTATGTGAGTTCAAGAATAGATATTCTGTTTGTTCTATGTAGCTTTGTTTCTAAATGCTTCTTTCCAAAATTCTTTTTATGGTTAGTTTTGCTTGGGTTTTGGCATTTCCAGGAGGCAAACAGGCTGCCAAATCACCATTCTTTTCCAACTCCGCTACTGACACATTTTGCCTTTTAAACAGTAGTTATAGAAAAATGTTTGAAAGTTCAGAGATCATGTTGAACCACCTATTAATTTGATTGAGAGGTGGAAAAAGAAACTAGGGACTGCATCTCTTGGTTTTTAGCTTTGAGTTGTCATCAGGTTTAAAATATTAACTTATTTTAAGTAAAATATGGGTTGTCACTTCTGCAGTTCTATTTAAAATATAATTCCTAACAAACTAACATTGTTAATAGAGGGTGTCATGAGATAATATAATGTTCTTTCAAACTCATGCTTCTGTGTGCTTGGCTATACTTGGCATTATAAATGAGAAACTCTGTATCAAATGTATATATTAGGCTTTCTTTTCGATTTTTCAGATTGAAAATATATAAAACACAAAAAAAAAAAATCAAAACAAGACAAACATCTGTAATGCATTTGGTAACCACAATGCTGAACATGCTTTTTGAGTTTATTAGCTCAGTAAGGAATAAGTTGTTATGGTAATTTCTGTAGAGAAGTTAAAGTGTGTTATGTATTAATAACAAACAATAGATTTGTTCACCCTGCATGGGTGGGCCAAACTGAAAGCACAATTAAAGCATGGTTTTGTAGAGAATGAAGGAGTGGCTTTAAATATAATTGCCATTTGCAAATAAAACATTAACGGTGATTTGCCTTAAACTCACTAGGTATTCCCAGGACCGAATCCTTTCGCTTGTGACCAGTGAGAGTTTGTGTTGAGTAACAATAGCATTATCGTGCCCTTGGTTGATCATAAAACTTGTAAACAGTTGTAAAATCTGGAGAATTTTCAGGTGAAATGGGTTTGCCTTTTCTGCATGGAGGGCAGAGAGCCCATGCCAGGGATGCACAAGGATGACCACAAAGGTCCCACTGCAGAATTATGATGTCAGTCAAGTTAAAGTTGTATTTTTGAGTGTTACTGGTGTTATAATACAGGATTAGAGAGTTACTGAAGTTAAGCTGAAGAAACAGATATTGCATTTAATGTGTTGAATAAACTCTCTCGAAAAGCAATTCCTCCAGTTTGCATTCTGCTATGTATGTTAGGCACAGTATTGATGGTGTACTCACTTAATTTCTTCTTTAAGGATCCACCCACTTCTGTGTCTCTTGGACTCCGAATGGAAGAGATGATCTTCAATTTGGCAGACACGCATCTGTTCTTTAACGATTTAGAAGTAAGTGCTCGTTCTTTTAAAACACATAGAGGTGATTTAATATTTGTCTCTTTTTAGATGTTGTTAGATGGTTTGACAATTATTTTTTTGTTTCACAGTGTTAATACGGAAAAGTTTAGAAAATAGCTGTATAATTTAGTCATTAGGATATATAGTATTATCTTCACTAAATGTCTGCACTGGCATTCAAAGGTTACAACAGTTTAAATGGTAGAGTTTTGTTCTCACAGGTCTTCGTATTTATGACCACAGTAGACAAGTTTGAGAAGTGGATACACCAAAAGCATCTATAAACATTAGAATTCAACAGTCTGCACAGGCCATTAATTATTAAGCTTCAGCTTCTATAAACAGTTAATGGCTGGGTGCAGATTTCTCACTTACATCCCACTGTGGGCAAGTATTACCTTAACCCCGAGCGAAATCATTACTGTTGTATAGGCTGTCCGTCTCAGTGGCGTATTACCGGGGGTCCCCGGCCTTCCCCGGCAGCAGGTACGGTTTGTTACGTGCGAGGTTTCTCTGCCACGCATGCCTCTCCCCCGCGGCGTGCCGTGAGGAGCTGGTGTCGACACGCCAAGGGCTTTTTCAGCCTACGTAGGCTATGGTTTGGCGACACTTGTGAGATCATTCTAAAACTATCCGAACTGCTGAAAGAGGCTGTCACCATAATGCCTGGCTGTTTCATCTTGAAAGGGAAAAAAGCAATTTCTGATCATATTTTAATAAAACGAAAACATGAAAACAGTCAGATTTCTTTCCCATCATAATGAAGACAGCTGTTTATTTAAAATCCAACTGTTAAGCAAGCTTGTGGTGGGGCTGCCAACACACATTAATCATCAAGTTGTTGTTTTGCTAGATTTTAGAATAGTGTGTTATTCCAGACAGGCAAAAGAATCTAAAAGATTCAAATGCAACTTTTGCTGATCAAAGTTAATTGGCAGCAATTGGCCTTTAAATATTTCCTGATGTTTCCCTTTTCAAAATCAAGCAAAATACACCTTATTTAATAGATGAGCCAAAATCATTTGAAAAATGCCAGTGTGTGATAGACCTCAAATGTGGTTTGTCCAACATCTGTCCTATATTTTGATTTCTTTTCATCTAAAAAGAAACCACTCACAGATGATTTGGCATCTTAGAATATAATGAAATTATTTAAATGTGCTTTATTTTTTCTTCCATTCCTTAGTGGAGTATTTATTTTTTATACTTACAATAAAATAGATTATTTCTTTAAATTTTAAAGTAGTGGGGTTTTTTCATTAAGGTAGCTGTGTATAAAGATGCAATTGCTTTGAATATAAGAAACACCATTAGTGAGTTGCATGTATAGGACTGATTTTTCAGATTTGTAGAAAAGTATAACAATGCTAGTTGTTTTGCAAATCTGTTTCTGATTTCTGGTTATATTTCATTTTATCCAGAGCAGAAGAAGAAAGTACTACTGTATCTTACCAGCACATTCAATAAAGTTCAGTGTGTTTTCATTTGCTGTGCGTAGCCAGATACTTAGTGGATTTGTAGCTACTTCTTTATACATGATTGTCAGAATCGCTGACTTTAATGGAAGTTAATCAACTGCATCTCAGGGATAGTAGGTTATCTTCTGCTAATTGACATGATACAGCCTTAACGGGACAGCATAGCAATTTATTTGCTGAAGAACTTCAAAGCTGCGTATGAAAGAAATACTTATCCAGGTGGTTCACGGAAGCAGAGGAGCTCACTGGATGAGCTTGATTCTTTGTATTTCCCCCATAACAAGACAATTTATCTTGCATCTCTGAACTCAAGTGTAATAGTCTGTGTCTATACCCAGGTCTGTCTTCATACACAGAGGCACTTAGAAGTGAGCAGTTGTATTCATGTCCTTGTACATGAGCTCTAAGTCCTTATTTCTGAGGAAAATGAGCTCTGATCTGAAAGGTCATGACCTGTCCAAGGGAGTGGAGAGCATGTTCAGTGTGCAGAAGAGTGGGTTTGTGTTTGTGGACTGCCATAGAAAAGTCTTCAGAGAAGTACACAGGGAGGGGACATAAGTGAGCCTGTACTTTGTGGGAAGCAGCACATAAGGATCAGACCTGGCCACGGACTGAGGCTTGCAGTTCACTGGAGATGTCAGGTTTTTTGAAACATGTCGCAGACACGTGGTGGTTTTGGAGGAACATGTCCTGGAGCCGTGGTTTGTCATTCTTGTGAGCGTCACCGTTATTAGCAGGGCCTGCCTGGTTCCCAAGTCCTATGACCTTGGGGCAGATTCCTCGCGTCTGTCTCAGAAACTGGAAGTCCTTGCTTGGTGGCTTGGAAGTTGAGGCTGCCTGACAGCTTGACAGGCTTCCATGAAAACTGTGGGCAATTTGACTTGGCTGTGCCTCAGGCTTGAAGCATCTGTGCTTGCTGATGAAGGACTGAGTCTGGAAGATCTAGTGGTGACCCTGCTCAGGCCTAAGCTTTCCAATTCATGTGCCCAAGCATCTGGGCTGCTAGAAATCAAGAAGTTTGAGGCAACATTGCCAGTAAGCCACAAAGCTTGAGCATCCTTGCCCAGAAATAGTATGAAAACAGTCAAAGTGGGATTTGGAATATGTCTAACCCGCAATGTAGACATGTCTTTGGGTCTAGGCATAATTCAAGGCGGGAACCTGAAAGCTGATGCTTTCCAACTCACCCAGGCTGAGAGGGAACCCTTCATGGCATACAGAGAAGCTGTGTTTACAGGCAAGAAATCATCTGTCATAACTTTGGCCTAGAGTGCACATTTTTCCAGATACCACAAGTTAATGTTTTTTAATAAAAATCTTCTTTTCATCTGAAGCGTTCCAAAAAACTCGAATCAGAACATCTCTCTTGTCATCCAAGTTAGTGGGAAAGTATTTTGTCGTCTTATAAACTGCTGAAGACTGATTTAACTTTTTGAATGCAAAGGGCAGAGTTGCAGCAGTGATCTCCGAAGCACTGCTTGATTTGTGTATGACCTGACTGGCTTTTCAAAGCTCAACCTAGAGACTTATTTAATGTCATTAAGTTAAGTTCTAAACTTCAGCACTCATTTTTTAGTCTGTGTAAAGTGAATCAATGCCAACACATATCAGTTGCAGACTAGTTTGCCCATCCTAATTTAGTAGGGGATACAGCCCTGTATGAATCATCTAATTTCCTAAATGTTGCTCTTTATGTAGTAATAATGGTAATAATAATGGTATTTTTAATTGACATTTTTAAAGCTCAATAAAAAAATTCAGTCAGATCTTACCATCTAGCTCTGAAATCAGTATTCTGTTTATGAATAAGTGAGCTGCACTTAGATTACAGTTAGGTACTGCACCCTTGGTTTGTATTAGTTCTTAGTTTATTGCTTTGAGAAGAAGTAAGAGGTGGCTTATTTCCTTCACTTTGCACAGATTTATGTTGAGTCATTAATTCCAAATTGATATAACAGCAAATAATTTCAGACCTTGAAGGAACATTTCTTAAACACCATGTTAAAGGGGTATGACAAGTTTTTTAACATACTGAAAAGAAAATATTAATGTATACTAATGTATAATTTAATCTAAGTACCATCATAAGCAATGATTTCTTGCATTAATAGTAATTTCATAATGAGATTATAGAAGTATATTAGGACAAAAAGTAGAATATAGTGCAGTATTCTCAAAATTTAGATTCCAAAGTCTGTATTTGGGCTTCAAAATGGGAAGTTTAGGCTTTCAGTGTTGAAAAATTTCATTTATATATCTCATACTCTGCTCTATAGTAGAATTTTAATTGTGTGCAGGAGGGAATAAATACACTGATGTAGTGCTCTCAAGAGAACCAGAGTTATCTCATCAGAAAAGAATGTGTGATTTTACATGCTAATTATGTTGTGATAGGGATAATAAGGTATAATATTTTAATGGTATGTATGAAGCAATTACATGTATTAGGTTCTTTAGGATGTACACTCCAGTTTTTTAGAGAAATCAGCAACTTTCAATCTTTAAGAACTGGATCTATTTACGTATTTATACTGACCCTCTTAAAAGCTTATTTTGTTAATTTCTTTGGCATATCAGGTGCACATTATAACTGGATATGTTAAAGGAATAATTGTTGATAGTGAATGATTATGAACATCTTATTTTAAAAAGTTAGCTCAGTGCTTTGCAAACTCTATTCTAAAATGGTACCATCTCATTAGATCTGTTCCTTTACAGATACTAATGAAGCTGAAAATGTCACTTATTACGCCTTTTTTTTTTTAATCTTATCTAACACTTTGTTATAAGATACTTTTTTTATCAGTGTGTTGAATTCTACTGAAGTAATTAAAATCAAATTAATTTGAAGTTTTATTTCATTATTATTATTTTTTTCTTTTAGGTTTTTTATTTATGTTTATTCATCTTGGTTTTTTGGTGTGGGCTTTTGTGGGAGGGTTCAAAATGAGGTTATATATATTATAATACTATAAAAAAAAAAATGACACCTCCTAGAAATGCAATAATGCAAAAGAGCACAATAATGATGATTAGTATTAATTTTTCTGCCATCAGTGAAGGCTATATAATGTACACTCACAGCTTTACGATTCACTTTTGTTTGTGGAGTCTATATGCAAAGTGATGATATGTGTATGGGAATAATTTATAATGAATGGCAGAATGATATGAGTTTTTCAGCTGTGTTAGTTGATGTATTTCTCTTAACGATAAAAGGAGAGGGAATACTGCCAGATATTACTATAAAGCAGTAACTTTGGTTCTTTGGGGAAAAAAAAAAGAAGAAAAATTGTTATGTTCTAACAATTAGGAAAACTGACCTTGATTAATTTCTCTTCAGATTCTTACTTAAAATCTACCTGGATGTCTATTAATGTGTTCCTAGTGGTAATTCAGAGCACACTCTCCTGTGCCAAAAAGAGCTGCATAAGTGCTTTATGATTACAAGTATGGCGTTACTTCAGGTTAATGAACCTTTAAGGCGTCGCACTGGCATATTACCACGTACAGACGCCCCTGAAAAGCTCCCGCATTAGTCGCGTGTGGTGTCCATGGGGTGCAGCTCTGGCTGTAACGCCGGCTGGCTGGAGCGGCAGCCCGGGCAGGCGGGGGCCGCGGTGCTCGCTTCCCACCCCCGGCTACCGGGCAGCACCTTTGCTCCTCTCTCCTGCCCGCCTGCCGACAACAAGGTCAGCCTCCTTGTCGAGGAGCGGCAAAGAGCAGCCGCCTGTGTTGCTCTGACTCTCTTGCCTCTTCGCTCCATTAAAGAAAGATTAATACAGAAACATTTCACAAACCCTACACTTTACACATATGGGAACATACCAGGCTCTCATGAAGCATCGAGATTTACATAGATGCATCATTTCACAGTTTAAAGAAAAGAATAAACAACACTTACATCTCTGCACTCTCACTCTCTGTGTTTGCCCTGTAAACCTCTTCACCCATATGGCAATAAATCCTTCCAGGACTCCTACAAGTCTGTAACTGCTAGCTTGGATTTTCTCAGATCTAGAAGTTAAAAGGGAGAAATTAACTGCCAGATATTTTTTATTAAAACTGCCCTTTGTGGATTGCTTTCTGCATAACTTACTATGTGGATGTGCCTGCTCTTCTTGTTTGTAGCCCGCAGTCATCAGACTACCAGCATTTATCAACACTACCTCTCCCTCGTATTCCTTTGCAAGCTCAAGGCTGTGTGGAGGGTGGCTTTTACAACTTGAAATGCGACCGACCCGGTTGTCTGACACTCAGCAGTACACAGAGCCCTAAAGAAATGTAAACGAGAGCTCTAAGGCCCACGTTGCAATACAGACTGTTGTGGCACTAAAGCAGATGGTGATTACCTCTGTACTAACACTGGGCACTAAAGGGATTGCTCCAAGAAGCGGTGCTCCAGGGAGATGGTAGTGAGAGCTCAGGACTAAGAAAGGGAACAACAAAACCCCAACACAGCAACAGCGAAGCCTGATCACAGAGCAAAACTTCAACTTTAGTCCCACTTTGGCCTTTGCTTTCAATTCTTACAGGTGAAACTAGGCCGCCTCCCTGCTGCTGGAAGCAAATGCACCATATAAATCACTTCTAGGCCTCAAGGAGACCTTTTCTTCATGACAGGGACATATATTCTTCTTTTCATCAGCCTGAGAATTTTCTCCTTTGTAGGTCTCAGTAACACCACAGGAGACTAAGTGACTTTCCTCCCCGGTCCTTCAGTGACGGTGCACACAGCGATGTCCCCAGTGTACCACGCAGTGCCCTATAGGAATGCCTTTGAAGCAATGCAGCCATATGTTCTGTTTCTTTAATCTGAAGGAGAAAGGGAAACTATTTCCCCTCAGACCTTGATACTTTAATACGCCACAGACTCAGGCTGGTAACTTTTAGCACAGTAGCACTCTGAAGCATGATTTGGGATCGTGGGCATTATGATAATATACATTATTGAATAATAACGTTTGACAGACTTATTGTGTGCAGGTTACTGCACATCTCAAAGAACCATAACCACTATAGGGTAAAAAGCTTCTCTTTCTGAAAGTATTTTAGCACATCTGGTCCTAGAGTCAAGTAATCTAACAAGTGAACTGCTTGGATGTAAGCCAGCCCTTAAGTGCAGGCTTTGAGCAAGCTCCAGAGAAAGCTGGGAAAGCGGGTTGGCCACTATTGGCAGTGTGGAAGTCCATCATTTATTCTCTCACACCTTGTGGAAATGTCATAGAGCCAGCTTCGGGCAGGCATGGTAGGTATATTGTTGACTAGTTTTAAGCTTACCTAAGTTGTACAGAGGTCCACAGTCAGTGGCGGGATTTGGGGGAGCTGCAGAGACATAGCCAGACAGACCAAGGAAACGGAGGATGCCTGTGAAAACAGAATCACCAGAGAGCAAAGCTTGTTCAACTTCTCTGTATAGAAATTATCAAATCAAAATCGTTTTGTGTCTGAAGCCATGCTCCAAGGTCTGAACATTTACAGGGTAAAACTTTGCTGGCATTATGTACTAATCAGTTATTTGGTGCATGTTTTTTACATGCATATTTGTGTAGAATGAAGTGGCACAAGGTCCAGTTTTGTGACTGCCACTACTTTGTAGTTCCTGATCACTGTGCCTTAGTCTCCTCATCTACAGGTAGGGATGATGATGGTGATAAGGATGGTACCTGCAGGTACAAGGAAGATAATTCTGTCATAAAGCATTCAAGAGGGAAAAGAGACAGCTAAATCTGGTGGTTGTAGTATTTGTTATTGTGTGCTGTTGTAGTTGGCTTTCTAACAATGCTTCAGCTTGGTCTCTTTAATGTCTCACTCCTTCAGAACATCCTGGTACAAATGCTCTCTCTGCTGACACAATTAGAAAATGTGTGTATTCAAACAACTTTAAAAAGAAAAGGACAAAAAAAACATTGCAAATAGTTATCCAAGAAACCTTTTCAGTTTTCCAGTGTATTTATTAATTTGTTTTCTACTGTTTTTTACTTTGGATGATTTGTGTAAATTGTAATTGTTCCAGTTTGAATTATTCATACGTTTCAAGTAAAGTCCATTTTTTAAAACCACAGGTTAAAAAAAACCCCCAACATTTAGATCAGAAGGACATCAGTCATTACTAATCATTGCAGTGTTTCAGGTGTCTGTAATTGTGAACTAGTAACCAGTATGAACTCCATGTAGACTACTGTTTGGTACCGGGGCTTCTGTTTGGAATGCCTAGAGTTTTCTGTAGTACAAATGAGCTAAAGAGCAGGCAGTCATGGTTTGTGAAGTACACTGACACACAAATCACACAGTATAGTAAAGAGCATTTCATAGAATCACAGAATGCTTTGTGTTGGAAGTGACCTTTGAAGATCACCCAATACAAGCCCCCTGCCATGGGCAGGAATGTGTTTCACTAGATCAGGTTGCTCAAAACAAGATCCATCCTGACTTTGAACATTTCCAGTAATGGGGCATCCACAACTTCTCTGGTCAACCTGTTCCAGTGTCTCACCACCCTCATCGTAAAGAATTTCTTCCTTATACCTAATCAAAATCTACTCTCTTTCAGTTTAAAACCATTATCCCTTACACCCTGTCCTGTTGCTACAGGCCTTGGTAAAAAGTCTGTTCCCATCTTTCTTATAAGCCCCATTTATATGTTGAAAAGCCATAGTAAAGTTTCCCTAGAGCCAGTCCAGGCTGAACAACTCCAAATCTTCTCAGCCTTTCCTCAAATGAGAGGTGTTCCATCCGTCTGATCGTTTTTGTGGCCCTCCTCTGGATCCACTCTAACAGGTCCATGTCTTTCTGGTGCTGGGGTCTCGTGGGAGCAGAGTAGAGGGGGAGAGTCACCTCCTTCAACCTGTTGTCCAGGCCTTTTATTCAGCCCAGGATCAATCTGGGCTCAGTGCACATTGCTGGTTCCTGTCCAGTTTTTATCCACCACTATCCCCAAGTCATTCTCTGCAGGGCTGCTCTCAATCAATTCACTCAGCCTGCACTAATACAGGTGATTGTCCCAGCCCAGGTGCAGGACCTTGCACTCAGCTTTATTGAACTTCATGAAGTTCACATTGGCCCACGGCATGCCATTTGTCAGTGGCATATATGCTAGTGAAAAAAGGTTTGTGATAGACAGCTAGCTAATATTTAGTGGTATTAAACCCATCTCTAAGACACTACCCTAAAATAATTTCTATAAGATAACAAAACATGTTTTGTCTACATACTCTCCCAAATTGCACATTCAGAGATGTTCCTTCCAGTGACAGAATTAAAGTTCTTGTCCCCTTCCAAGGAAATAAAATACCAAATGCTGACATGCTTTTCGTGGTAACAATTGTACCTGCACATTACAGCTAGATTCTGCAGAGCCTAAAATACCAGATTTAAGGATCCACCAATACAGGAGATAGTGTATTGAAGGGCAGTGGTAAGGTACCTGGAAGTCATTGTAATATCTGCATCAAAGCAGTTCATAGACAGGGTCTGTTACTGGAATCACAGATCTACATCAGGTATGGCAGCTTTAATTGCAACAAAAACCTTAGTGTTGTGCTGCAATGGCAGGCTCTGAAGTGTAACATAAAAATTGCTATATAATGAATGACAAGAGATGGTGCGTTGAAAATTCTCTTGTAACCAATAATGAAACAATATAGTTGTTCTAAAAACTTGTCTAAGACTTGATGGAAATTCAGAGATGCAAAAATCACTGTTTTTAACAGACTAAGACATTTGCAGTCTGTTTTCATGCTTTTGCTATCAGTCCATTAGCAGATTTCAAAACACTGGCTTACGTCATATTGCCCACACATATAAACACCTGCCCTTAGTGAATTTTTACTTTTGAGGGGTTACAAAGTCCCCTGATACATGCCATAGAGCTCTTCTGCCAATGCAGATTGTGCTCTAAGCACAGATGTGTTACACTGCTTGATGGTTCAGCATGTTAGAACCAAAACTAGGTGATTATGCAATCCATCCTAAAGGCCTCTTAGTGCCAGAATTTTAATTTCAAAATTGAATAGACTCTTTTTTATTATTTAAATTATCCCAGAAGTCTGAAATAATAGAACAGTGATGCCAAATGAATGAATAAATAGTTGATACTAGTGGTAAAAGCAGTTAATGTTGTTATTAATTAATGTATTGCTTTCCATTTATTCTTGTGTAGAGAGGCTTCTCTCTGGCTTTTAATATTTCACAGAACTGTTGTGACCAAAATGTTTTTTACATTTACTTTAAGTATTATGAATATCACTGAACAAAAGTCTATCTACTACTGCAGATGTCAATGCTGTAGTTATGACTCATTCATAACACACTCATAACTTTGCTAAGTAATCCATTATTAGTTTATAACCTAAAAATCTAAAAAGTTTCTCAAATTGAAATAACATTCCTGAGCAGTAGATTTTGTGTTTTGGTCTCTGATTAAGCTGACAGATGTGTAAAATCTCATACAGCCAGTCAAGTCCCTGGTGCAGCTGCAAGTGCTGAAGAGTGCAAGTTATTCCAGCTAAAATCAACATTAATTTACACTCAAATATCTTTCCCAGCCCACCCTTTCGGTTCACGTAATGCAGTTATTTTGTGCTGATTCCACCACTTTGAGTCAAACCTTTTTTTTTTTTTTTCCCTCACTGGACTCTTCCAATGCAAAACCCAGAAGATAAACAGAATAGTCACCTTTTAAAAATTCTCTTTGTGTTAATTTGGGTACTATCTTAATCTGTAAACCTGAGGGTTGCATTATCCAGATTAGTGTTTTAAGTGGATTAGTCTCTGAAAACGATGTACCTTTTATTGTAGGAAAGCTGCACAAAACTGGGTGTCATCCTTACATGCCATTTTGCATGATAAGAGGACATTAGCCACTGCTCACATAAGTACAAAGATTTGAAACCATGGTATGAGCATCTTAGCAGTATGCATGGTAGGTAGTTTCTATCACCCTCTTTAGCCTAGGCTCAGTTTTGTGCTGGTGTGGTTACATGTGACTGCTATGATTGTAGTTTAAATTTTAAGAAAATATGCATACACATGTATTTTAAACATCTGTTTGTGTTGGGGTTTTTGTAGGAATCATATTAAGATGTTGCTACAGGAAGAAAAATTAAGAATTGTCTTTCATTCATTTCGTTTTAAAAGCACGAAAGGAGTGCTTGAAGTTGGTTCCCAAAATGTTTGAGTTTCATGGTCTCAGGAGATTTCTACTGTTTCAGTGTGGTTACAATAAGGCCTCTATTTGAATTTCATCCAGTTCAATGGTCTAATGAAACTTTAAAGAAAGGGGGAGGGGATTATTCCCTTTACTCATGGCAGTATCACTTTTATTTTTCTGTGTTTTAAAGTAAAATTTGACTGCTGTTAATTGTATTTTTAAAATTTGTCTTTAGATATGGTCAAGAAGCTGGGTGATACTGTAGTGGACTAAAGTGATCTTAATGTGTGCTGTTAAAGTGTGAGGATTTAATGAGGATTTTTAAAAATGTAAATGAAAAGCTTAACAAAAGAAACAATAATCTATTGAGGGAATAGAGTACTTGTTTTCTTTTTTTTTTTTTTTTTACCAAGATCCTTGTCCAGTCGGAACAGGGCAGTCCATCAGGAACTTTCTGAACATTACCTGCAGTACTATAGAGTTGGGCGATGATGGTTCTTACATCTTCACTGACAGCAGGGTACAGGCTGCTGACATGGGTCCTGAGCTCAGCTGAAATATTATGGCCACAAGAAAGATAAGCTATATCTAAGCAAATGATCCTTTCTGAACTGTGGAAAATAATTTCAGTCAGTTGAAGGATCTCCTCTTTTTGTTCTGCGTATTTGTGTAACTTGCATTGCGAATGTTAAGTATGGATACACAGGGGAATAACTCCTTCCCTAATATTGGTAGGCAAGGGGGAGAGCCAATTGTAGCAGCAGTTATAACTCAAGAGGTTTTCTAAGAATTTTCTCTGACTGAAAAGTTTAAAAATAGGAGTCAAATATTTCAATTCATTTATTGGAACAAAATGTGTATATTTTTCTTAAAGGTGCATTTACAAGTCCAAAGCTCCCATTGTGGCCTTGGTCAAATGAATAAAGCATAAATCAAGCTGTAATTACCTATGAAAAAGGGTTGACGAACAGAACAAAAAAGACAGTGAAAACATGCACTGACTTTTTTTGTTCCATCACTTTAATAAATTCAGACAGAAATTTGAATACAAGCAACCTCTGACTCTCAGACTGTCAAGAGGACTGACTAACAAAACTAATGTTTCTTTCCTGAATCTGATCTCCACTAGTTTGGTGTTTAACAAAGCAAATATAATGACTAACAGAAGTATCTTCCACAAAAAAATCACAAAGCAAACAGGTTTTTTTCTAATTGTTCCATTATATTGTAAATTCATGCATCTTTCCTTACGATAGGAAGATAGGAAAAGTAGGAAAAAAAGTTTCATATGACTGTAAATTTTTAGTTTATAATCAAAACCACACTCAAGCATCTATGCTAATGTATTGTTTCATGTACTGGGAAAGAGTCTATAATTTTAAATACAGCATTGTATGTTAAGAAAAATATCCAAATACTGCTTGATTGATTCCAATTCAGTCTTTTTTTTTTTTTAACTTTTTAGTTAAAAAAAGAAGTACTGTGAAAAAATAATTTTAAAACTTTGCTAACAACAAAAATGCTTTTACTAGAGCATTAAATCAGCAGTGTGGTAATATAGCTTTTATGTATAAACTTCATATAGTCATGCAAAGGGTTAAGCTGTGTGATTTCAGGATAAAAGGTTTCCTGAGTTGACTATTATTCCTATGGTCTGCCAACAACTTTGCAATAAATGGAATGATTTTTATGGGAATGTGGTTATTCACAGCAAGACTACAGTTGGTGTCAGTATGAAAAATTCTTCTTTAGTAGATTCTCTCAGCAGGGATAACAGATCTGAAAGAAAGGCAAAAAGTAGTTACAGAGAACTCTGGCTGGTGTTGGTGACAAATTATGTTTACAAAATGATGGGATAACCCATTGAAAAAGAAGAAATCAGAACAACAGTAAATCAGTCTTGCTCCTCTAAGTACTGCTGTTCCAAAACAAGTTACTTGTGATTGTGTGTATCATTTAATAGCTCCCATTTCTCTTGTCCATAAAGCAAGTGAGACTTCTAGGCTTTCAGTTGCAGGGGTGTGAAATAATTCTTCAGAAATCAGTAAGATTACTGCAAAGTTATACCATTGTCCTCGAGATAACATAAAGTATCGGTATGTGTGAATTAAAATAATTCAGGAGAAAGGAGAAAAATTTTCTCCTTTGTTTAGATTGTAATATTATTTTCTAATTACTGGTTATTATTATAATATTCATAATTTTTATTATTTCTTAGTATCCCTTCTCTATTTGTTAACTTCTTTGGGTTTTTTTAAATAATATTATTAGAAGGAAAGTGTGATGGTGTACATGCAATAATATATTAATGAACTTAGTATTAACAGTTACTACATTTAGGTTCAGTTTGTGATAAACTTGCAGAATGCTTCAAAGATTAAACCATTGATATAAGTCTGCAGCACTGCCATTAGAGCTGGTATTATCTTCCTTTCAAGACGAAGAGTAAAGATACATATAATTTAATGATTCTCCCAAAACCATACAGCAAATTTTTGGGGCTTTGATTGTCCACTATTCATAAAGTTGTTGGAGGATGGGAGGAGGTTACTATTTTGGTTGAGATTTTTTTTTTAAACAACAGGTAGCAGCTGTTTAAGAGGTGAACACGGCAGCTTTGAGTGCTTCCTGCTCTTTGTTTCTCTCATGCACAATTACCCCAGTTCTATTTAAAACATTTCATTTGTGAATTTGTCTCGGAGCATTGCAAGACCTCAGTGTAGCATTATGGCATGAATTTCCTTTGTTGCGCTGAAATCAGCAATGATGTACCAGCAAGGAAGAAAATCAACCTGGTTGTGCCAATGTCAGGAAAAAAAGGCATTTATGCAGTACAGAGCAACAGTGTTGCTGATGACGGAGATTAACCTCTCTTGAGGTAAACAGGTGGTTTACTGACCCAAAAGTAAATACAGACTAAGATGATGCCAAAGAAAATATATTTCTTGAGAACACTACATTTCACATTCTCTCAAGCAAGAAAAATAGCATGTACATTCTTGAATATTCTAAATGTCTTCATTAGAAATATTCAAAAACCATTCTGTGAAGAAATACTTTTTTGTTTGAAAGTATTTTTCAAAAGAGCATGATAGCTAAAGATGCAGCTGAAAGCAGAATCAGCTCTTAGTGAGTGTTGAAGGCAATCATTCATGTTGATCATGTGAATATTATTGCTGGAAATACAAAAATTGAGAACACAACAGTCATAAAGTGATGGGCTTTGCCAGATGACCTTCATTTAACCATGAATAATGGACAGAAGTTCATGTTCAGACCACTAGGTCTGGTTCGACAACTGTGAGAAATAACTTTTTTCCTTGAGGCACCTATCTGACTTTGGCAGAGTTAGTCTGATTTGTCTGTGATTGGAGGATAGATCCTGGGAAGTCTTACTGGACCTTTGGCCCTTTACTTCCTAACTGGTTAGCTGGATGTTGAATAAGAAACAACTGTAGTCATTTATTACAAAAACAGGTAGAAAGGACTGTAGAGCTTACTGAAAATAGATTTCTGGGCCATCAAACTGAAAAAAAGATTACAGGAAAGGCTGTTGAATAAGCCCTACTCCTGGTGAGATGGAAGGGATGGTTGCAGAGAGAGGAAAACTTCAGATAGAGCCAACTGAATTATCTCCTTCCCATCCTCAAATACCGTAAGGATGGCAGCTGAACTAATCCCTGGTCATCCAGGGTCCTACAGAGGAATATCTATTCAAAAATGCCTTTTCTCGTTTGGCTGAAATAAGAGTGCGCCTCCGCCTGATGTTTGTAATGTCTGTAATGGGAACCTCCCAACCGGACTGTGGCTAGGTATGCTTTATATGAGAAGCTCGAGATTCAACCTCTGATAGTTCACCTTCAGCAACAGAGAGTTGTGGGAAAGCCAAATGTCTTTATTCCAAAAGCTTCAGTAGAGCTCTTTTTTTACAGCACTACATTTATTTGTAGATGCAAGCCTAATTTTTAAGGTACTTTAAGTCCTATAAAGAGCAGGAGACTTCACTTTCTAATGAACCCATCAATGATTGTGGACTCCCTTCCAGCAGGCATCACAGCGCTTATCTTAGCACAATCAGGCTGAGACACAAAGCCCATCTATTTGCATCTAGTTTTCCACAGTGGCAGTTGAAGAACAGCTCAGTTTTGCTGCAGGAAGGAAGGAAAGAAAAGAAAGGAAATACAAATCATCATAAGGAATTTTCCCTGATAGATATATGAGGCAATGACTGGAAATAGTTTCTCATCTACACTGTGCTACAACCACAGGTGACTTGCAGAAAGCTCATGAAGTTCCATTTCATGAAGGTGGGACTATATTACTCCACACATGTAGCCGTAGGTAAATGGACAGAAATGCACAACAAAGTCTCTATTCAAAGGCAGAAACGTGGCTTTGCTGGTGTGTGCAAAACCCAGCTAAAAGCTTTGACCCATCCAAAATGCGTGATGCCTGGCTGTTGTGGAATGTGCTGCTGTGGTGCATGAGTGTTAGAGTTACGAGGAATAACAAGTACCCCTTCAGCTTACTTGAGAAGATCATTCCTATAGTCTTATGCAACTTATTAATTACGTAACTTCCTTCCTTTCATGTGTCCAGTGATCACCTTCATACTGGGTGCCACTGAAAATAGACCCTATATGATTTCCTCTCTCAAGAAAATCAGATGGAGTGGTCTTTGCACACGTACAGCTCAGCTGAAAGATGCAGGAGCCTCATTTTATCACTTCATTTACCTTCCTGTTGCTTCTCACTTTGTCTGAATGTAAGGTGGCAGAAAAGCTCTTGCCTATCCAGCTGGCATTCCCAGAGCTCTGTCAAAGCAGACAGTCATCCTCTGCTCCAGCTGGGCAAGGCAGCAGTCCCTCAGCTCGCTCCCTACTTCTGCCACTGGGCAGAGGTGCAGGGATCAACATCTGCCCCACAATGTCAAGGGGCAAAAGAAAAGGAAGGAGAGAAATGCAAAGTGTTGTGCAAAGGTCTTCAGGCTGCCACAGGGAGCAAAAGTTTTAGCTGTCTGTACTGGCAAAGTTAGCAGAGAGAATTTTAATCCCAGTCTTTGTCCCATTAGCAGATAATTACAAGGATGGGAGACGTGCTAGCCCAAAGCATTGTAGCTTTCATTTAAACACATGCATTTAGGAGATCATCAACAACACCAAGGCACAGCAAGTTTAAATGAATTGGTCACGCGGGACTGAAAGAGAGAGTTTACATCTTCTTGTGAAAATTTCCATGTGAACCTCTCATTTCCTGAGATATGAGACATTCTTTTCAGGCTTCTATGGAAAAATCATTCTCTTCCTAAGTTTAATTTTGAAATTGTTTAAAATTTAAATATATTTGAACAGCCTTCAGTATGTAGTTTCAATAAAATGTTTATGTTCCTAAAAGTATACGTCCAAGTTAATACGTTTGGGAATAATTCATGACATGCTGACCAAGTTCATGGCTTTTGTTCCTTCTTTAAACACATTCATATTTTATTTTCACTGGCTTTCATTAGTCATAGAATTTTTTTCTTTTTACAAAAGTATATATCCTCAGATAACATGAATCATGTCGTACAGAAGGTATTTACAATGTGAAGTGCTGAACTTTTAAAATAAAGTGATTTTGACATTTTTAACTTAACACTGTCCTTTCCAGGAGTGACACAGACTCTTTAAACAGATAAATTTGCGTCCTATTTGGCCGTTTCTATCTATGGGTAAAATTCTTTCTCTGACACCCTCCTCTTCCTTTCTCTTCTGCAAAATATACAGAGTTAGAATAACAAATTATTTTGCCAGAGCTGTAGCAAAAAGTGGTTGTTAGAGAGGCACTTCAAAACACTTCCCTGAGTAAGATCATACATTACAGAGATAGAATAGTTGTATGTTATATCTTGTCTGAACAACTGGAATGTAATGAGCATATTCAGAATGATAGGGAGTATTTCTGAACTGGAACCTGAACAACAACTCCACACCCTAAAGCAAGCAAGGAAGCTCTGGGGTTTGGAGGACTGTGGTTACTGTGATTGTCCTGAGCTCTGCTGCCCCTGTCCTAGAGATAGGATTTTACATTTCTCCCTTTTTTTTTCAATAGAAAGATTTCAATGTATTGAGTAACATATACCAGCACACTATCAGTTCTTGAAATATCTGCTTCATGACACTTGTAAGGTAAAGAGAACTAGGAAAATAGAGTTTTCTTTTGCTGTGGGAATGTAACTGTCATGTTACAGTTGCTATATAGATACTTCTCTAGGTCATGTTTTATTTTAAATTGGATTCTTTCAGTTACAAGGTGCAGCTGAAATGAAAATGTAAACCTTGATTTTAGTGTAGCTACTTCAGTAAACACAAGTTAAAGAATAAGATCTGTATTTATTTTGGAACAAACACTGTTTACGTTAGGAGTATCATATTTAATCCAAATGCACTTGTTCATCTGAGCAAGCAAAATATGATTTTAATCACTTTTTCTATTAGAAAAGAATGATATCCATTGTGCGTTCTAAAAGGGTTATGTGTTCGGTGTGGGAGAGTGCCCCTAAGTCATTGGCTATGAAAATGAGTTGGTTAAATAGTTCTAGCTCTTAGTCATCAGTATTTATAATAGCTAATAGTTTATATAGCTAATAGCCTTGAATTTATTTTTTTTTTTTGTTATGATGTGCTATTTTAACAGTAAAAGGTGGAGTTTGGGGTTTTGTTGTGATTTTTTTTTTTCTTTACACTATAAGCTTCTCTTTATAGTCTTAAGTTTAAAATGGGAGTGTTTTGAAAACCTTCACAGCCTGATTTAATTCCTTGACTGTTCATCCACAAATTGTCAGACAGAATGAAGTGGATTTCAAGAACTCTCTTTGTTCTTCATATCCTGTGCCTGACCCACAGGTAATCTGCACCTTTTTTCTTCAGCGCCGAATAATTGTGGTGGGAAAGAAGAGAAAATGTTAGGGTCACAGAGTGCAGGCTAGACAGAGATGACAGGTCCTGCCAATTGAGTGCCAGTGTTGAGAACCTGCGAACCGTAGTCTCTGCTTTTTCACATGGATTTGTGCTGTATGTTAACAGGCACTCCGCGATGATGGGTTAGGGAGTTCAGCACTTCAGCCTTTATTGCCTCGGCTTGAAAGGAAGTGCTGAGGTTTTTGTATATTTAGCAAGTACAGTAGAGGAGCATTTGGCACAGGCCATACAAACATATATATGTGGGATGCAGGTGTGTTGTCCTCTGTAATGTCAGTTTTCTAACCTGTACACATACTAGAGATTTTTCTATCCTTCTAGTCAAGTAAAAACCGGAGATTGACTTGTCAAGTTTAATGACTACTATTAAATAATGGTGGGATCCTTGCATGTTATTTTTCTAAAATTAGACTAGAGACTATTTGGAGAAATCTGCTTTTTACTTTTCAGGAAGATAATCACAGCTATAACTAAGAAGATGTGGAAACATTTATAATTAAAAATGGTCATTCAGAGACTGGCTTTGGAATACGCAATTGTTGCTTGGAAAAACTTTCCCTGGCAATCTGTAAACCTGTGTTTTCCAAAGAAGAACATTATGATGGCTTGTAGAAGTGATGAGTATTTGTGCAGCAGATAATAATCCAAAAGGTTATATATCTTAAAGGGTATATATATCTTACTTCTGGAAAAGACATAAACAGAGATTCTGCTGTTGTAAAAAAACTGCATAAACCCCACAATGTTTCACACT
The DNA here is from genome assembly GCF_018691265.1 of Tyto alba. Lineage (NCBI taxonomy): Eukaryota > Metazoa > Chordata > Aves > Strigiformes > Tytonidae > Tyto > Tyto alba. The sequence continues at coordinate 35,820,155 of NW_024881330.1, forward strand.
AGAGGATTTTCTTTTTAATTAAGGTTTTTTCAGATACATCACATTTATAAAGGATTGCAGCTTTAACTTGTTTTGCCAGATCTGTTCTCACATGTACATGACCAAATTTCTCTACTGTTCAGTAGGGAAAATGAAGCAGTGGATATAATTGCGTAATGACAGATATGAGAGGAACAGAGAATCCTAGTAATCATTTCCTGCGAGCTGGCCAGCTTCCAGGCTGTCTCAATGGGCATGCTGATGTAAAGGCAAAATGAAAATAGCTTGTTCTGAAGGATGGTTGTTGCAGAGGGGGGTGTTCCCTCTCTCATTTGACTTTGCAGACTAAAGTATTGAAACAATTAGTTGACAGCCTGGTATTAGTTTTCTCACGTTAAATTAAGAAGATTAACCAAATGTGGAAATGTATTTTAGCTATAATCAGCAGATTTGGGACTGTAATACTTCGGCATTCTCTGAGGTTATGTTCATAATACTACTCACAATATTCCTTTTCATAATGTGCAAACTTCTCCAGAGTTATCTTACACTCAGTATTTATTCAAAGACTACACTCAGTATTTATTCAAAGACAGCAGAATTATTAGATTTATTTTTGTTAGTTTTGTAACACAGAAATGTAGAGGAATAGCATGCTAGTCATTACATCACTCCACTAGTATTGGCACAGATAAGAGGAACTCTTGTAACAGCCTTAATCTCTTTTTTTTTATTATTATTAATTTTCCTACAGTAAATTGAGTAGTGAGGCATATTTTATATAATTATGGCCGAGGTGCACAACTTGACGGGTGGTAGTGAAGGAGCAAAGTAATATAAATATTTGCAGAACATTTCTGCCATAACTTAATGTTTTGCATATGAATCTTTATAAAGATCTTAAGTTAGTTTAAAGGAATGATTCCAGAAGACTACGAAGGTCCAGTCATTTTAAGAGCTGTGAATGATGACTGTGGAGCATCTCTGGGAGTTTTTGGCTCATTATACAAAAACAGAAAGGAGAAGGAAGAAAAGTTAGCAGGAAGGAGTTAGCAAATGCTTTGGGAATGGAGGAGGGAGAAGACACAACCTTTCCATGTACAAGTCTTAAGCTAGACTCATCTAGTCATTCATTTTCGATTGTTGTTTTTCTTTGGCTTACTGCATTTCACTGGAGACATGTTTTCACTTAGCAAATGACTGAAGAAGTTTTAAGGAGCTCCTGCAAGCATGTATGTGCTGCTGCTTCAAGCCCCAAAGCAGAGCTGATGGAAGGGAGCGTAGAAACAATTCTCAGTTACTCTGTGCAGTGTCTGTTTAATTGAGCTGCTGCAGGAGATTTGTTTCAAGCTAAGCTACCAGCTGGCACTGGAAGGTCTGAGGGACGCAAACACAGATCCGTGCAAGCCAGCTGTGCAGGAGAACAACAAAGGACAGCATGGACTGTAACTTCTTAAACTACTATAGGTAGATTTGCTAAGTTACACATGCTGACACCCTCATTTTCCCCTGGGCTAATCGGTAAATCCACAGACAACCCCCAGTATTGTCATAAACATCGTAGCTTTTAGCATGCTTTGAGCTTGTTACTAATGTTTTATATCACCTTTCTAGCGTTGTCCCTCATTCAAACTTGCACTTTAAATATATATAGGAAATGGCTCCTTTATCTCCCTAGACAATAGCTTTTGCTGGGGTCTCGCTCCTACAGGCTTTTAAATCCTTCTGCATTTCACAGCTTGCTGTCTTTCCTGCTGCCGCTCCGTAACTGAAAAGACTTGTTCTCTCCCTTTGCAGAAGATGAATTTTCTCTCTGCCTCAAATTCTTTCTGAAATTGTAATTCTCCATGAAGCCTTTTGAACAAATCTCCCCAGCTCCCAGGTGGCACTTACTTGACATAGCTCTGGGGGTGCTGTCTTGGGCAGCTGCCAGGGGGGCCAGTCCTCCTCCCACTACCCAGCCCCAATCTCCCACCATTTCCCACAGCAGCCGTCAAGCTGGTGTGCTGATCGCACAGAAAACCAACTGAGAAAAAACAACCACTCCGGGTTTCTGACCAACTTGCCCTATGATTGCTGGCCATGGCTGCAAGGGATCTGCAGCAGAGATCTGAATCAGAGCAGCATTGCTTCCCTACACTAAATTACCCTTTGCAAATACCTGTCCTATCCCATGTCTGCCCCTCATATACAGAACATTCATGCAGCACCATGAATAAGGTTTTTTAAGGCTTCTGTATGCTTTTGTAGCCCAAATCTCATTTTAAAATGTGAATTAAGCACTTTAGCAAGGATTTAATTAAAATCAGTGCAGTTTAAAAGACCTAGGTGGGAATAGGGTTTAGATGCCTCAGACGCTTTGCTCTTCTGAAAATGTTATCCCTGAACTACACCAAGTGCATTCTGCTTTCCGGGGATTGATCCCAAAGTGCAGAGCTGCATCTCAGCCTGTCTGACTGAAATCCAAACCTTCAGTGCAAACATGTCATCACTTGTAGTCCCTCATGAAGATTTCAAACTGAATACACTGAAGTTGCAAGGTCAACACCTTTAGGAGCAAAACACAGCTTGCTGCATAATCTTTAAACATAAGCCACAGGATATTTTGCTCCTTACTTGCCAATTCAGCCTATTTTAAAAGAGAATCCAACAATTTTAATGTTCTGCTTTGGAGCTGACTGCTAAACTGATTCTATCGTAATAAAATACATCTGCATAAATAACATGTATTTCGAGTGTTTCTACAAGGGCTTTCAATATTCATTTTAGATATTATTTTGCCAGAGAAATTAGAGGGAGAATACTATAACTGTATTTCCCAAGAAAATTTTGCAGAAGTGTCAAATATATCTGGAAAAGTTCAAAATGGGAAAACCTTCAAACAAAACAGGTTTGTTTTAGTTTGATTTGGTTTGTTTTTGTTTTGTTTTTTTTTTTTTTGTTCTGAATGGCTGTTTATCTCTAAGTTGGCTCCTATCAATTAGCTTTTTGGGAAGTACCTAAGGATTTTATAAGTCTTTATATTTTTATTAAAATATACCTTTTCAAAAATATCCTGGTTGGAAGTGCATACTTTAATTGTTGGTCAGTGTCAAACTTAATTTCAGCATATCCCTGAGTATGGTGCATATTGAGTAAAATGCTATTTTTAAACGTTAAATGTGTGGGTGCTTGCTTTTAACTAATCAGGGGACTGGACAGCGTCTTGGGGAGTCTTTGCTCACAAACAAAATGTTGCACACAAAGTAAGCAGGTGAAAACAAATACAAGTTGTTCTGAAGGAAGGTTGGACCAAATCAATTAATGGTGGGCAGGTAATCGGTGTCTTTGAAGAGGTTTTCCTAAATAACTTTACTGCTAAAAGAGCAATTGCTAATGCATGTTTTTCCTTCCCATGTTCAGGGGTTGAAAAATGCACCCATCACTCATTAGCCCAAAGTCCGAGTCAGTTAGACAGCGTGAAAAAATACCTGGCACTCAAAGCTCACATTTAGCCTCAAAGCTGTGTCCTGCCACTCAATAGGAACAAAATAGTTGTGCACTGTTTGTGACCTTCCTTTACTTGTAACGTAGTGTCAATCACACTAGTCTTTAATCCTGTCCAAATTATAACGTGTATCTCTTATGCTTTAATTTTGGTTCATTCCTTTCCTGAATTTACTTTTTTTTTCCTTTATTCCTGATGAAAGAGGACATTATCTCTCTCCATTATATTCAGTATTTCACCTGAAATTTGTGATGTCTGTGACCTTTTCTTCACTTTCTTACTTTATTGACACTGTTTCCATACCTTTGCCCTACCCATTCTTAGACTGATTTCTTTTCTGTTTTTTCTCTCCAAAATCCCTCTTTTGATACCATGATTTTTGTTTTCTAACGTATCATTTCAGTTCTCACTTTCTACCTACCAAGCATATGGTTAGACAAAGGGGAATAAATGTCTGTAATTTCTCAGGGCTTGTGATGCACCCAAGACCCTGCAGTATAAGTTAAAATTAAAAGTCCTCAGGTCCTCTCTAACTGTGGGATCTAAGATGTAGTGGTGTCATCTTTCCTGCCTCTATCTTTTTCCTGAGAAAACTGAAGTTGTAAGTCTGTTGAGTTACTCCTTTGAACTGTTCCAGCAAGAAGCTGACCTTCTACTTGGTCCTTTAGTTTTGTGGTTGCTAAAAAAAAATGTTTATTTTTCCCAGATTTATATTTTGAATCTTCTTCTCAAACAACTTGTTCTAGTTGTCATCCATAGTTCCCAAACTGGGGAAGGAGGCTATTGACTTGATAATTTTCACTGCTACATTGTGAAGTCAAGATTAAGTTTTCTATCCATGGAGACTTTGAGAAGTCACTGAGCAATGGAAGAGTCACTGCAACTAAAAACTTGCAGATTCAGCAGGGTGTCCCTTCATTAGCTTACACTCAGTTCATATTTGAGTCATTAACTTTGTAGGCATTTGGATGGACAGTTCCTTTCAGATTTAAACCAGAAAAACCCCTTAATTTATGTGAGTTTGGTAATTTGCTGATGAAGCTTCTGGCTTTTTTTTTTAGCCAAGTTGATTTTCAAAGGCTGGCAACATATGTTCACACTTGGAGTTTCAGCTGCGTCTGCACATCTAATACATTTTGTCTGCCCGAGGAGGAAATTCACTGTATGGTGGTTAAATATGAGCAAATGTAGTACTGTCTTTCCTGTACTGGTTGTCATTCTTACCCCTCTCTCTAGCACAAGCTACCTATGTGTAAAATACAAAAGAGTATGTATTACAGTAAGAATCAGTACATGTTGTACAAGTGCTAAAGACCACACCTTGCTCTTCAAAGTGTTTGAAAAGTTTCTGAGGTGTTTTTTGTAGACCTATGTTTTTAAAAATCTAGAATCCACAGCCATCATGTGAGGCCAAATAGAATTCTTCAGCTTTTTTCTTATCTGAGGTTGTTGACCTCAGGAGAGGAGGAGAAGGTTACAGGGTCAAAGTCTTTTCCTCCTTGGAGCTTGCTGCTTGCTGGGAGAGGGTTGGCTGGAAAATAGATGTTTTAGAAAAAGGGTTGAGGGTCATGATTTTAATTCTGTTAGGGAACAGCTGGTTTGAGTTTCTTTCCACTTCTATCTTCCCTCCCTTCCTCACAAATCCATAGAGAGAGAAAAATTTGTTCAGGGGAAGGCAGTAACACAAAAATAAAAGATTGCAATATATTTTAATGTTTAGAATAGATCATGTTTGTTATAGGACTTCATATTAAGAGGGAGAAGAGGAAATTATTAAAATAATTGAAATCCATTATTGTTTCCGGCATTGAATTGAGATTGATCTAGAGTACCAGAGGTTTATTTGTTTTCCTGCCAAAAGTTAAATTGTTAATAATAATGTTCTAATGTTTTTTTGGTGGATAAACAATATGCATTACGATTTTTAATTTAGTGATGGACAAAGCTAATTATGAATGTGCCATGTTAGTTTGCATACAAGTCACTGAAGAAAGATGATTTGATTTGGCTATTTCTGTTCAGATTTTCTTCATCTTTGCATGCTGCTTTCATGCACTAAGACCAGAGAGAGAGAAGGAAACTCACAACTCTCAAATGAATGGCAAACTAGGAACAGATTTTTCGTCTGCGCTCCTCTGAAACACTGGCCTCAGGCTATGTTGGTGTGTGGCTCAACAGCAATCAGAGGTCATAATTTCATTGGCGGTTAGCATCAGGTTTAATTTTTCTAATATGTTACATTTACCAAAATGTCTGGTTTCAGTTACACTTATGCACTGACTGAATCAGCTTTGAGCAGCATGATGTTTTAAGGTACCTGAAAGGCTACAAGAACGTTTATGGAACACATATGCTAATTGTTTTTAACCACTTTCCTTTCTAAACACAAAAATGTGTTTTTGGAAAGCCATTTAACAGTAGTAGCTAATGATAGTGTGCATTTGTTCTAAGAAATGAGCACAAGGAATAGGTAAAATAGTTGTTTTAACAAGACTGCCATCTACTGATTTCCACAATTTAAAATATTCCTGATGAGTAGATTGTTCGTAGTTTTTTATAGCTTTCTTTTCGAGATTTGCAAGATTGAGAAAATTATAAAGTCTTTTTGTTGCCTTAGGAATGCGACCAGGTTCACATTGATGATGTGTCTTCAGACGACAACGGTCAAGATTTAAGGTACAAGAGAACTGAACAAGATAAAACGTTGCTTTGCAAGTTCCCTCGTGAGAAATTGATGAACTGCTGTAACACTTGCAGTAGCCTGCTCGCTTTTTAGCTGTTAGCCTTTGCAACCCAGCCAAGTGAGTAGCTGGTGTTTGAATGCAGACTGCTGCCTTTTGTTAATCTGAGGGTTTTCTTATCTCTGACCAGCACCTATAACTTCGGAACAGACGGCTTTCCCGCGGCCGCCACCAGTGCGAATTTGTGCCTCGCGACGGGGGTGCGTGGAGGAGTGGACTGGATGCGAAAATTGGCTTTCCGCTACAGACGAGTAAAAGAAATATACAATACCTACAAAAATAATGTTGGAGGCAAGTGACTCTGGAGTATCTAACAAATATAGATTAGAAGTAGTAAAAGGGAAGAACTTTTCATTTCTGTTCTTTTTTTAACGTGGTAGTGTTTAGTGAGATTTTAGTTTGCAGTGTGTGGAAAATTGTATCTGAGCTAATGAAAGCAAAGGAGAATGACAGAACGTTACTTAATTTTGGTGCAGACATGCCCTTATCTACTCCACAGGTCTTCTTGGTCCAGCAAAAAGAGAGGCTTGGTTACAACTAAGAGCAGAAATTGAAGCTTTGACGGATTCATGGTTAACACTTGCACTGAAAGCACTCACCCTTATTCATTCAAGGTGAGTATGGAGAGTACGGGGTAGTTAGGAAGTTCTAGGATGTCTGTTGATAATCTAGAAGAGGCTGCCTGGTCTGATGGGCAAAATGCTGAACCTAGATGACCTTCTCATTTCTTGCTCTGGTCTGACCATGCCACTCTGCCTTTGCTCTCCTGTAAGGTGGAAAAAAATAACTTTATTTGTAAGTGGCAATAATAATAGTGAAGGGTTCTGATGGGAGGGATAAGATTTTCCTTATTTTGTTTTGTTCTGTTTTGCTTTGTTAAAAAAAGGATGTTTGCGTTTTCTCTTCCGTAGGACAAACTGTGTGAACATTCTTGTAACAACTACTCAGCTAATTCCAGCTCTGGCAAAAGTCTTGTTGTATGGACTAGGGGTTGTATTTCCCATAGAGAATATTTACAGTGCAACTAAAATAGGTGAGCTATTTTTATAATGTTGAGATACATTTGAAGCTGTAATTATAAAGATATTGTTATCTTTATTTATTTCTGGATGCATTCACTGTAGCAAAGACAGAGATCAGTAATAACTCATCTCATGAAACACTTTTCATACTAAAGCTTCCTAAAAGTGCTTTTCAAATGTTTGTCATGATCCAGCACAGAAAGCTTCATATAGCTCTATTAGTGCTGATGTTGCCTCTGTTAGGAGGAAATATAATTACTATTTTGTCATCATTTCTCAAAACTCTGAGGCTATGTAGCAGTTGAGAAGGCTTTTTAGTAGACTGTAAGTACAGAGTGCTGTAGTCTCCCCACATTAGCAGAAGAAAATCTGTAAAGGTAAGCCCTGGCTCCATTTTTTTTTATGGGCTCTGGAGCAAGTTTTGGTAAACAATTTACCAGAAGCAAGAATGTTTTGCTGCAGAGTGTAATTATCTAAGTTCATTCATACTGACTGTAATAAGCTTCAGCCGGGCAAATGTTTATTTCTGTTTTCTGGTTCGATATAAAAGATGTTATTCTGAGTATGTAGAAATACATAGGACCAGATGGCAACGGTGCTTGTAGTTTTTAACGTGATTATGACATATCTGTTCTGTCTCAGATTCCCTCAAAATTGTGGGCTTCATGAAAACATTTTTCATGTGTTCTTAAGTATCTATAATACAGGAAGCTCAAATGGCCAAGAAGAAATGGTGGGTTATTTTTGTTTGGTTTTGTTTTTTTTAAAAAAAAAAAACTTGGTTGAGAGTTTTATGTAGAAATTTGAAAGCATTACCATAAGAGATTTAAAACTGTTTCCTGAATAGAAATGTTATAGTACCATCTGTCAAAACTTTAAAGTAATTTAAAACTTAGAATTATAATACTTTCAGTACACATTTTAATTAAAACATATTTTAATAAATATTCACTTGTGACTTCACGTACACAGGACAGAAGGGTATTTTTGGAAAATGTGTTCAGTCACTGACTGTCACATGAAATCATGTGATTTTTGTAACATGACATGATTCATAATTTTCAAGCACCATTTCAACCTAGTTAGTGCTGGAGTTTTCTTATGCCTCGTGCTACTGTTAAAGGAAGTCATTGAATAGTTCTGCTTCTCTGCTGGCTTGAAACCTTTTTTTAATTTCCAACTTACTTGTTCTTACACTGGTATTGTTCTGTGGCTGAAATAACCGTTCTGAAAAACCATGATTTTTCCTGTTGGTCACTGTAGACGCGCAGGTAAGCATGTACCATGACCAGACTGAAGTGATCTTTCAGAATGGGGATAGCTGAGAAAGCTCAACTGTAAGCATTTTTTTCTGGCTTCCCAGTATACCAGTACCTGAAGCTTCCCAGTATCAGTACCTACGTGTAGGACTGAAGCACTGGGATCATGTCCCTACGTCTATGCAGTGAATTAATGAGCCACATTAATGGATCCCAGTGCAGGATCAAGGACCTTGTCCATGTATTGGATTACAGGCATTTAAATCTAAATCTTTTGGGTGACCTTCTAAGTCAGGATACTACTGTTTCAGGAGCTGTGATTAATCTTGTCACAGGTTGTGGAGAAAAAGCTAGAATTTCAACTCAGATTCAATCAATTTGCTCAGTTCAGGATACTGGCAGTAAACAGGCAATAGAGAATTCTCCTGGTAGGGAAATTCACCCCAAAACCTGTCTCAGATTAGGGAAGGAGACAAGAAAGGTGATATTGCGGACCTCTAGTCCTCTGTGTCTACAATGGCATGTGTACCAAAGGACCTCATGGAGCAGATTTTTAAGGTTGCCTGTCAGCCACTGTGGCGGGAGTAAAGCTGCAACTGGCCTTGATACATCCTCCTGCGGGAGAGGCTCTTCCCTCCCAGTAGCTCTACTTGTATTTTCAAAGTGTTGGGGAGATCCGGGCTAAAAAGTGATTTATTTGCTGTCATCCCATCACCACCTTTCCTGAATAGTCTGATCTATTTCTTTCAGGAAAAGAAAGTTGTTTTGAGCGAATAATTCAAAGATTTGGAAGAAAAGTAGTGTATGTTGTTATAGGGGATGGTGTCGAAGAAGAACAAGGCGCAAAAAAGGTAATGGCCCTTTTTCAGTACGGGTTGATTTCAGGAGTCTGAAAGCAAACTTGTCTTTTCTTCGACATGGGACAGCATGCATTGACATTTGGGTTTTGTATCTTTGCTTTATGAAATATGTTTTGACCGTATCTAGTAGAAAGCTGCATAAAACTGTAGATAATAATGTGCCCTGCTGTTCTCCAAAAGACACATTAAGCTATGTATGTTTGATGTATTTCAAAAAGGAGCCAGAAAATGGACCCCGGCTTTTGTGCCAAGAACTAATAGTTCTGTTTTCATTGGCATCCCAAAATACCACATAGGATGTTATGAATATAAGCAAAAAATGGCAATTCTTGCTGATCAAAGGCAGCATGCTATTTGACTATATGAAATACGTATATGTCACACCTTGAAAAGATATGTAGGACTGGAGTAGGCATACATAAATTTCAGTTTTCTTGTGTGTCCATAATTTGGATTCTGCGTTCAGGTAACTACTTGTGGCTTGTCCTGCATTCATAACCTCAGTTAACTGAGCAGAGGATTATATTTGACTATGTCTTTATTATTTTTTGCTTTCCTCTGGGAAGGGAAAAATTCACCTTTTTTTTTTTTCCCCAGTGTAGAGTAAGCTCCATAAAAAGCAATACTTTCCACTGTACTCCTAGCCTTGCTATTCTACCCAAGCACAGCAGATACAGTCTTTGCTTGGAGGAATGAGGCATAAATATTGGCTATTTGAACAATAGTAGAAAGAGTAGGAAAATGGCCATTTCTGTTCTTTCTTCCTTTTACAGGTAAATTACTTTTACATAGCTGCTGTTTTATCATGAAACTCTGTGGTACTTCTATATCTGTTTCCACTGTACCTTTCGAAAGTGGAAAAGTGAAACTAATTAGTCCACATGACGTTTTAACAACTATTGACTGGTTTTGCTTCATGAAATCTGGGTTTTGTGCCCCCGAAGCGTTGTGGGTAGGTTCCTGGCTTGTCCCGGCACTTCGCAGAGTCTCAGTTTCATATATCCCTTTGGTGGACTGACGGGAACAGTTTGCTCCTTTCTCCTTCAGAAATGCCTTTCATCTTTGCGGAGAAATGTTTTCCCGCTGTAAATGATTACATTTTAAAAGCTGCATTTAAGATCAGGGGAAAAAAAAACTTCTTCCCTTTGTTCCTTTTCTGTTGCTCGGTGAAATAGTGTTGTATATGATAATGGCAGGAGTAGTCCTTTCGGTAACATTATCTAATTCAATGCTTTTTTCAACAGGAAACATGATTCAGAAAAGCATAAGAAAAAGCCTTTCCAGTCGCTAAGAGGAGTAGCAGTATAGAAAGTTCCTTTGTGCCATTACTTCTATGTATTCTTTCTCGGTGGAAGGAATTTTCAGATTCAAAGCATGTTAGATGCTCTGGATTAAATTATCTGCTGCAGCAATGCCAGAGGAGTCAATAAGTAGACCAGCAGCCCTGCCTTTCTGCAGAAACTATTAATTTGATTAAGGAAAATACTTCTGTGATTCTTGTCCTGCTTCTTACTCCACTGAAAAAATAGTCACCATTTCACACTGTGAAAGCAGGGTTTGTCTCTTAAATTTCGGCCCTTGCATCCAGCCAGAGCAAGAACCACGCAGTGCCTTGTGGTACGAGGAGCTGCTCCCAGCTCAGACGATGCTTTTTTGGTTGTCTGCTTCTCAGGTTGTTTTTAGGGTTATTAGGAGGAGTGAGCATGGCAATGCACCGTAGTCTATCCTGAGCTTCAGTTTAACGACATATGCCCTGTCTAAAGAATAAATGGTACCGCTGTACTAGAAAACAGTAAAAGCCTAGACCTTCTCTGGAGCGTGCAAACAAAACGGGGGGAGATTTACCCCTACAAAAACACCCAAAGCCCATCTATCCAGAGTGGTGTAACTGCCCCATGGTGTACCCCATTGCCTTGCTTATCCCCTGAACCTTGTTAGCTGGTTCCTTCCGACCTTCCTTCTCACCAGCACGTTGGGCTTTGTGGTATCCTCAGGGCAGGGACAGCTTCTGTGTTATCTCTTTGCACAGCATTTTGCTGAAGGGGTTTGGCCTGTGATGAAGCCCTTAGTATATGTATGTTTCTTTACACTACTTAGAGTGTAAACAGTACACCTTTCTTTAAACAGCGCTTCACTGATTACACATAAACTATAAGGAGTACATGTAAGTGAGCGTATAAATTCAAACCTGTTTCATTTGAGAGATTTTTTATTCAGTGTTCATTTAGTGAAAAGAGCTGAACTTCCAGCTTAGCAGATAAGAAAGTTAAGGCTTGTTATTGAAAATAATTTACCAATAATTTATCAATTGCTTCATTAGAAATCAGATTTTCATTTATGTCCTTCATTCATGGAAAATCCTGAGTCAGTACAACAATAGGAAAAATAAAGGACACATTTAAATTCTTTTCATTGTTGTCATAATCGTGAAAATTCAATAATAGAAAAATTTTAATACCATTTAAAAGATCATTGCTCTTTTGAGAAACTTTTTTAGCATAGACTGTTTTTTCATAAAATGCCTCTTTCGATTGATGAAAATGAATACAATACACTGAGGAAACCACACGCTCTTGCGTTTCACGTAGCACAGGACAAGCCATGGTATCAACACCTTTGGTTAGCTGTCACTTCCAGCAAAATATTTTATAAGAACAATTAAAATTCTCGGGACATTTGCGTTTCAGACTGAGGAATAATCGTACCCTTCTGGATCGGTTCAGCAACCAGCCAGCTTGGCTGTAATGCCAGCGTTCACGCGGAGGTTGCTACCTTCAGATCAGCTTCCCTGGGCAAAGAGGGAGAGGAGGGGAGCGAGGAAGGGGTGTGAGAGCCGGGGGGTGCTCGGGCCGGCGGCCGGCATCGGCACGGGTGCTGTGCGGGTCAGAGCCGCCGCGCCTGGGTGCCGCTGCGGTGACACCGCTATTCGCAGAATAAGTTTCTGGTGTTTTCTGCCAGAGACTCCATTGTCTTGGCATTTTGTTTTGATTTGCTTCGGCTTGTGTTTTGGTTTGTGTTTTTTGTCGGTTTTGTTTTGTTTAGTTGTGTTTTGTTTTGTTTCGCTTTGTTTTGTTTTGTTTGAGCTCATCTTTTGCCTTCGCCTTTGGAGACACAGTCGGGAAATACTTGTAAGGCAGAAAAAACCCAAGCCCTGAGTTTTTCTATTTAGGAGAATCCTCCAAAGGATTTCTAATTCATGAGAGGAGACAAAGGAGGAGGCTCTCTGCACTGAGGAGCTGGATTTTACATCAGGTGATTCGGGAGAGCCTGGGCAAATCAGCCTCTCTCTTTGTCTCCAAAATGGTCATGCTGCCTCGGAGGGAAATTGGGAGGAAAAATCATAAATCTTTGTGGAGCAATAAATAGAATATAAATGGGTATCCAATATGCCACTGCTTTTAAGCTCACAGTCACACTGTGCTGGTCAGGTTTGGGGGTAGGAAGTAAAGACGACCGCTTAGCAAATCTGGCAGGAACACAACAAAAATACTGTGAAAGATGACAGAAACTGATGAGTTTTCTATTCAAATCCGTCACAAATCTCAGGAGTAAGGATTTTGTATAAATATGTATCCATTTAAGGGAAGGGGGATAGTCTGTGCTTTTTGGTGTTGCCATCAAAAAATGGCTTTGTTTTGCACGTGTATTAATAGAAACACTTTCTTTAATTGAAAAAAATAGTTCAGGTTTTGTTCTTTTAGTAAATACATGATGAAAAATAATACAGCTTCTATTTTAGACATAAAATACCTTAATATTTTAGGTTATTTAATAATATTATAATTACTACATTTACTAAATTATCAATTTCACTTTTCATGTCTTTTACACTAAAACCAAATTCAAACTTTTGCCACCGTATTTCATTTCAAAATATCATAAAAATTAAATCACTAAAAAGTTCATAAATGCATTTTTTCCCAAGTATCATCTGCAAAGCAATTCATGTTTTTTTAAAAGACAAAAGTCTCATATTTACCTGGAAGATACTGAGATAGTACACAAAATCATTTTACTAGCAGTCTAGATGGATATTTCTCCCATATGCAACAAGAAAAGCTTTCTTATAGTTTCATTAGGTACTAATGCATCCAGTTACACCGCCTGTTTATTAGCAGCTAGCATTTGTCATCCATTCTCCCACAGCAGCAAATGAGATATTAGCATTTTTCAGTGTGCTCAGAATAGAAGATACATGTTATACATGACATGTGTGCTAAGTGTTGGCAGGCGTGGCTTTCTAAAGAGAATGTTTAGTGAATATATATACAAAGCAACTCTTGCCCTGTTGTTCGATAGGAAGAAATGTATTTCTGTCTCATGGGTGTGTTGCCACTTTCGATGGGGCTGAATAGTTGTGGTTAAATGGAGCGTGTTAGTACAGGAATAATGTATAAGGTTTTGTATGACAAGGTGAAAAGCACTGTATATATCCCATGAACACACATGCGTATTTATGGACACATATGTGTGTGAGGCTGTACATCCACACACAAACATGTACATACAGATATATATGGACCTGTATAGGGTTTGTTTCCCTTCCTCTTAGCTCTGAAGGCCGTGCCTTAGGGTCAGACTGACAGACATCTGAATCAGCTGCATTTGGCTGTGCTGAGAGTGCCAGTGCAGATTCCAGCCCCATGCAGCCACCACGTTCCTGGCATGCTTTATTTCTTGGGAGTGTGCTGCTGGTCCTTTGACCTATAGGCAGGAGAACCGAAAATAATTATAAACCTCAGGTTTACACAACCTCTTTGTTTTCGTGGGACTCTCCAGAATCACTCCATGCCTTGTTCCTGTAACTACATGGGGTAAATGGAGGTATACTCCTTCCACAGACAGACATAGATAAAAGCAGAGGACGCTTAAGTGAATTTGAATAGACAGATATAACCAAAAGAATGACCCCTTAAAGTTTTGATTTAAAATCTGACCATAAACAGCTGAGGGTAATCCAAAACTCGATATTGCGTATGGGCATCTAGTAAGAATCACTGTGATTTGATTTAGCAGAGGCTAAACCTTCTGCTAAATCAATCAGGGTCTTTAACTGCCCTAGCTGCCTGGTGTGTGTACGCTCTGTGATGCTGAGGTTGTTACTAGGGAAGCAGTATAATGCTGGAGCTGCATGAAGTGAGATCTGGAAGCCAAGAATGTATTACTACAATTCTCCCTATTCATTAGTTTGCTGTATGACCTTGGAGGGCGTCCATGTCATTGACTCTTGGCTTCTGCACAGCCACTATGAAAAGGCAGGTGTCCACCAAACTCTTGGCCACGCCACGTCTTAGGTATGCTGTTTACACCTCCCTGACCTGGTGGTTGAGGCAGAGCCGGTGCCGTGCTGCCCAAGAGAAGCCGGGAGCTATGGCTGGCAGGCAGGGAGAGCAGGTAGGTCCTACCTGGCAGGGGGATTCTGAGAGATGGGGAGAAACTGCAGCCACACAGGGAAGGGAGGCGGTGCTGCTGAGCACCACCGGCCAAGTGCAGAGAGTTGGCAAACGCTGCATGGACCTGCTGCAAGCACAAACCTGTGCCTATTTGTCCTTGGTGTAATACCCCTCCCTATCAGATGTTATGAATTCTGACAGGAGGATATTGCAGCCTAAGTAAGAGAGAGGTGCACAGAAGCTTTTGGAGAGTCTGGAGAACAGCATGATTAGCAATTTTTATTTCGTTTTGCCCTTGCTGGTTCATTTCCTGAACATGGTGCAAGAAATGAAACTTTAGGAAAGATTTTAGTTGGAAAGCAGCAGTGTCTGACCTGACAGAGCGCAGAGGATAGACAGAGTGTTTAAGGTTAAAAGGGAAGACTCTGGGATGTGGAGTTGTAACTGAGCGAGCTAATTGCATCTAGTTTCTATTCCTGGTGGAGCATAGAGACAGTACAATGGAAGTCTAGATTGAAGATGTAGAAATAGTAGGTGTCATAGTGTTTAACACTTCCTTCTTAAGGAGAGGATTAATCTGTAAAAGTGTTTTGAAAATACCATAAACATTTTTGCCAGCAACATCTCACTTGTCTCTGAATTATTTTATTTGTTTTGTTCTCTCCATAAGCAGCTATTGCTCATGCCTTTATCTTCAAGCTGAGATTTAGTCAGCTGTTTCTCAAGACTTTGTAACAATCCAGAGTAAAGCAAAGCAGAACAGAAACTATTCCAGCAGTGCTTCCTTGTGGGCCATTTTATTTTCTTCCTGAAGAAACCTATTTGCTCTAAAAGCTAGGCATACTCTGAATGTGGGCATCTGTTCATGTACCCATATTACATTTTAATTTAGATGAGTGTCATATTGAAGGAGACTTCCCAATCATTCCCCCTCACTATGCTTACTACAGAACAGTATGTTGTCCAGAGGTCACCAAATGCTCTTCCACTGCTGATGGGCACGTTTTCCACAGTGACAGACTAGAGCTATTCTGAAGAGAAAACCCTGAAACTGGGCCCTGGGCTCTCCGTGCCGCCTCCTTCACCCTGCAGCCCCTCTAATTGTGCAACTCGACCTGCTAACACCTGTCCTTCACTGGGTCTTCATTTTCCAGATTCCTCACAGTGCTCCCTTGCTGATCGCGTATGACTCTTCAGTCTTGCTTATTAATATTAATTAATTCACTATTACCTTCTCTGCCTCTCACAAGAGCAAGAGTTCATTATTCCTTAACAGTTGTCATTTGACTTGAGAGAGACTTGCTCCTACATACATGGTTACGTTTCTTTTAAAAATCTCTGCTTTATTCTATAAATTCAATGCAATTCATCATCACATCATTATCTAGATTGAAGCATCATTCTTCTAAAAATAATTATTATTTATACGTTGACAGATAAAAGTTTACCTGAGCTTCTAAAGACAAACTTATGATAGGTTGTATGCTAAGGTGTTTGCCTTCTGAGATAGGTCTAAGGTAAAATTACAGGGCTTACAGTAAACATGCAGCTGGAAACAGAGAGTATCACATTGTCTTCAAAATTGTTCTCTAACTTAAAATTTGAGGAGAAGACCTGAATGAAAAAAGGAGGTCAGCGCAGAAGAGATAATCAGAAGTGATGGAGTTTTGCCACTGGTTTCAGTAGAATTAGTAGTTTACTCAGGAGGTGCTGAAGGAGGATGAAGGAAGCCTCTCTGAGAAGTTGTAGATAAAATGCTTGGGGAACTCAGAAGCTATTGTGAAAATAAATTGCTTGTGGTTTGCCTCCTAAAGATGCCAGGATGCAAGCTGACCCAATTAAAAGGTGAACATGATCACTGCTGAATTGAAAGAGTTTTCCCATGGGATTTATAGAATATTTTCCTCACACAAGCTGATGGTTATCTTTTTTTTTTTATTATTTGTGCAAAAGTTCTTGCTGACAATATAATCCCTGGTTTAGAGCATAAATATAGCTCTTAATCATATTTTTTACCCTTCATGGATGAGGTAATGTGTGCTTTTTCCTGGTATTTGTGGTTTTGGTTTATTCAGCTTCTTTGCAAACATATTTGTGCTCCAGACAGATTTTATTACAGCTAATAGGAAAAAAATATGTATTTATTTTAAAATTGTCCCATATGGAAAAGATGTTTTAAGATCAGTGCTAACAATGAGCAATGTTATACAAACCACTGGGATAAAATACCTTTCAAAGTGATGAGAGCAATGCATGAGCAATTCTGAATCACCATGACTATGTTCTTAACTCACCTGCCAGGGATAGTCCCACAAGGAATAAACATGTTTTGATAGTAAATAATACTTTCACTTTCTTTATTTTTTGTTCTTTAATCAAGTTCTGTTCCCTTCCTCAAACTACCCACATGCTTTATGTATTGGTTATTTTTCTTAATTTTTTTTCAAAAATTAGTATTTTCTTCTGCAACATGCTGAAATCTGTTTTTCTTATAAAGAGAGGAGAAACCCCTCTGTCCCTTATGATCTCCTGATATGTTTGCTGTTGCTCCTGTTGGTAAATAGATTTGCTGTTTTTGAGAATTTATGCTGAAGGGGTGGGCCAGGGAAAGCAGAGGAAAACGTGAAGGGCTGGAGGTTTTAAGAGCTCTTCTTCTGTCCTCACAGTGTTCCCTTATCCTTGCAAAAGACAATGGGTGGGTCTAAATACCAGAATGCTTGGGGTTATTTTTACATGTTGTCTGTGCTGTTCACAGCATGCTATGCCATTTTGGAGGATCTCAAGCCACTCTGACCTTATGGCCCTTCACCATGCCTTGGAACTGGAGTACTTGTAGCAGCTCAGCAGCACTTTGAAACCTCAGAGCCTCCTTCTGCCCGTGGACGGGATGCCTGTGTCTTGTGTCAGCATTGGACTACAGAACTTTGTGATTTCAACATGTTGACGTACAGCTGCAATTGGTCTTAACCCTTGCCCTTTCAGTAAATGGAGGAGCATGTCTTTTTCTTCAGAACAGCTGTTGACTCTGGTACTGAGAGTCCAACGAAAATAAGCCATGCGAATGTTTGAACAACTCATCTTTACCATATTTGCTACCAAAAAGAAATAGAGAAGGAAAAATTTAAAAAAAAAAAAAAAAAAAAAAAGGAAATAAAAGGTTCATACCTGTGAAGAAAAAAAAAGGACCTGCAAATTCTTTGTAGTTTTTAGACTCTTCAATGTGACACACACCATTTCTTCAACACAGCAAACTTGATTGCACAATGAAGACTGAGATTTTTCAAAATACCAGTGGAGTAATTTTCTTGTAAAGAAGGTTTACTTTTTGGTTTCTCATACCCAGGGTACTCTGTACATCTTTACTTATTTATGAACAGACTATATTTTGACACCATATAACTGAGGATATGTATAATAGGATTAAAGGCTATTGTAAGCCTTTGCCTTATGGTACAACAACTACTTTTGATTTTAGCACATTACAGAGTAGTTTAAAATATGTCTAATTTAAACTAATAGGTACATCACTGAGACAATCATGTACAGGAAGAATTTTTTGTGTAAATTTGTAATAATGAATGATTCTTTTACATATTGTTAAGGTAAATGCTATTGAAAGATAGTAATGCCTTGTTGGTGAAGAATGAGGCCACGAGTGCACAAACGGTTGTGCAGTGCCTTATCAATGCATTGGATATAAATATGTAGATAATGGATTTTTTTAGATAAATTTGTCAAGACCAAAAGCATGGATGTCAAGTGTCAATAGGAATTGGGTTTTGTTCTTCTCAGCTGTTTCTCTACTTTTTTCTTCTCTCATCTACTCTGATTATGAAAACATTGATTTCCTCCCCGCCCCCCACTGAAGGAAATACCGATAACACAACTGAAGAGGAGTCCTTTGCTGTCTTCTGTTTCCTCTTTTAAAGTTAACATATTAGCCCTTTTTTAGAGTACTGAAAAAATGATTAGGAGATTCATTCCATAACAAAATAGAGAAAGAACATATATATTTTAAGACATGACTTAAACTGGAATCTTGGTACTCAGTAGTTTTTGTCTCATCCAAAAAATGAAGGAAACTATCATCATTGTTATTTTTAGAAATTAGGAATGAGAATATTTTGGAGAAATTGAACAAGAATACTCATATACATTTAAGATTTTTAATCCTCTTCCACCAGGAGTCAGATTTTCCTAAGTTATAGCATCCATTGCCGGCAATGGAAACACTGAAATAGTTATCGCCAAGGAGTTAAAATTTGCTTTTGTCTATACCCATTTACAGGACATACTTAGACTGTCTCTGTCTGTGACTTGTGACTTTTCTAATCTTGAAGGCCATGAGCTACTTGGTCAGATAAACTGTTAGTCTGACTTTTTGGCTTGAATTGTACCAATTTCCTTTGCCCAATTTAAATCTTTTCATTTAAAAAGAAGCCTCGGCTTTGTTGGTTCATTCTCCAGCTTTTCTTCTTGTTTTCTTTTGCTAAAAACACCAGCCTTGAAACAGCTACCTGCAAAGCTACAAAGCACCAATGTAGCTACAAAACAACACCCTTCTCTATTGGAGGAATCATATTGCTGCTAGAATTCAATGTTTGTGGATTGCTTTATTACCAACAGAGAGGTTTTCATCATACCAAGACTTGCATATGTGCTTTACTTTACCCAGTATGAGTGCTAGAATTCACCCAGTACTTGCATACATACATAAAGCACAATGTGGGTAGTTTTTAGAATTGAGACTATAATTAGCCTTTTTTTCCTCAAGCAAAGTAGACATGATGGGGGGTTGGTTGTCTTTTTTTTTTTTTTTTTTTGGCTCTTTTCAATTTTTAGTCACTTGCGGACTGAAAAAAACAAACAGTTTATCTGGGCCTTATTGTACAAAAAGTGTGTTGTGTCCACAATTGTGTACAGATTTTTTCTTCATTAATTTTGTTTTAAATTAATAAAACTGATTTGTGAACATATTAATTGTCTTGTATGCAAGTCTATGATATTTCTGCCCTCTTGGTTGAGAAAAGGAGACATCTCTCATCTCTCTGCTGTCCCAAGGCAGAAGTTGTTCACCTTCTTGTGCCCAACTGACATGTTAAATAGGATAAAAAATATTTGCATCTAGTTTATAAAAGGCTAAGTTAGATGGGCAGAAGTTCTTTTGCTTATCAGTAGAAGCTAGAGAAGGTCAGTGCAGAATAGGGATTTGGTGCCTGGTGTCCTGGAAATGTGTGCCTAAGTGTCTCATACCAGTAAATGCCTGAATGTTAGGTGCCGCACTACCTCTGAATGTCATCCAAAGCAATCCAGGTGCTGAGTGGATGGACCCGTCATTCAGACATCTCACTCAGGGCTACAGCAAGTCTCCTGTCCTCTGAGGATCTACAAGCCTGAATGTCTCTGGGAATTCAGGGCTGGTATTTATCTTCTGCAAGCATGGAGCAGGTCTGTCCTTTGAATCAGGGGAAGAGTGGTAGTGACCACCATTTTATAGCAGATGCCTTATTGTAGACCCATGAAGTATTGGTCCAGGGTGTGGGTCTGATTCTCTCTTCTAAGGAGGGGGAGGAGCATGCCCAAACCCACATCTCACCTTCCACAAGTTTATCCTAATTAACAACTTTTACACTAATCTGAGCAAGAAACATCCTCCACTACTTCTGGTACTTATGTGCCACCCTGTACAAAGGAATTAGTTGAGCCAGAGACTGTAGAAAAGAAGTCAGTGAGCCAAAGAGTATGGCTGCACTGATGGGAAAAGCAGGACCAGCCAGGAGGAGAAACTGTGTCCATTGACCATGTATGTGTTTTTCAGTGGCTGGTGAAGAGCTCTCTTTGCTCCTCTGCCCATGAGTGAGAGCCTTGAATGGTGGCTAGTGAACACTTGTGCTCACTTTCTGGTCTAGTGAGACATGGGGTTTGTTGCTACATTGTGGTACAGCTTCAAAAGGAGAGATGGACAGTGTCACAAGCCAAAAAATCTCATGGCTCACTCGAGTATGGGTTTGTGTCTTCTCAGAGAGAAAATGGGTTAAGTATGCATAGCTTCTTTTTGAACTAATTGTCCCATGATAACAGTAGTGACCAAAAGGAATACATTGCACCCATTCCCTGCATGGCATAGAATTAATGGATATCTGCCATGTTTTCTGAGCAACTTGATCCTAATGACATCTGAGGTACTGGAAATTCCTGCCAAGTAAGGGCATTAGGAGATTTAAGAGAAGAAATGTCTACTTTCCAACTCTCTGATGGCCCTAGGAGTGAGCCAGGAACAAAGACTGGATGCGCATAAAGAGCTGAAATAACTAAATGCAAACAACTCAACTTTACAAGCCTCAGTGTCTGATAATTGCATGTAAGGAACAGGATGACACTTTCATCGTAGAGTCTGCCTAAGTGTCACTTCAGGTAACTTGAATTCTTTATTTATCTGTATTTATCCTCTAGCAACTCCCTCAGTCCTGCGGAAGAGGAAAATAACCTGAATAAAAGGTTATAGGCAACAAACTAAGCTGTAGTATTAGCAACTGCCATGTGTCAAACACCTTTCCTTTCCTGTATATCCCACACTTTGGCTTTTCCTCCAACAAATGTTTTCTTGCATTTTGCTGTAGTGTAGCTTGTTCTTTGGCAGTGCTTGTTGCATGATGTCCAGTCCCACTATGTGTGAAGGACTCAGTTCTGCTATGCCACCAGGTGCCAGAAATTGTCTTCCCTTGGGAAGTGGCTTACACTCAGAAAGCTCAAAGTGGAGGTTTTTCTGTTACAGAAAAATTGAACAAATTCTTCCAAACAGTAGAACTCTGGAACAGGCATAGTGGCTGTAATTCCATGAGATTTTGCAATTTGCTTTGTCACGTGATACACGAAGCCTCTGAGGGTTGCTGTTTCTTGTGATTACTAGGATAGAGGTCTTTTGGAGATTGAAATCCCCTTGCTAGCCAGTCATACTTTTAAAAGCCACCTCTAAAGCTATCTCCTCCGCTTGGTGGACTGAATGCAGTGCTCAGGTGTGCTTCTGAACTGCCCACGAAAATGCACCAACTGTTCTATTGAACTCATTTTAGACGTTTTGGTGTTTAGGCTGGTGGATGATCACAATATTTTAAAGACATCCTCATTCATCATTGCTTCTGATCTCAGATTAGTCTTAAACCAAGGACATAAAATTGCAAGTGTTGCTTAGCTCCAAACATTTGCTTCCAGAACCCTTAAAGGCCTGTAGCTAAACATTGTCTGACATTACTGATGGAGACTATGTAGCCTAAATATTCTACACTGTGAATCAGCTCCTTTGATACATGAATACGCATACTCGTATAAAAAATGTTGCCTCGGGTCCCTCATTTATTTTAAACTTTTGCATCTTAAAATGATTATATGTACAGTACTATTGATGTTTTTGAGGCAAAAGAAGCCAGATGCAATATGTTATTCTGCTGTAATCCATTAGAGCATTGAGTTTACAGTGGCAAATCACATTTACAGCTTTACATTTACTTATAATGTGAAGATGAAATTGAGTTTTTTGTTTATATTTCCATCTCTTTCTTTTAAAGCTGACAACCTAACAAATGGAAGCAAAACCAAGACCAAGTGAGGAACTGCTTCTATGTATTTGACACTGACATGGAAGTTGGATGCTCAGAGTTAAATTATATCTATATGTTTCCAGTGCAACAGCAATGGCAATAGGCACCTAAATCCCCTCTGAAGTCTGTGGCTTCCTTTTCTGAGCCTCTCAATGCTCAGAAAATTAATTGGTTTTTTTAAGGAACTTCATATGTAGATCCTACTTGAATCAAAATCTTGCAAGAAAGCAGGGATTCCTGTAGAATGAAGGGTGTCATGTTATGATGTAGGTAACTCATAAGCTTGGGGTCTGCTTTTTGGAACATGTCAGTACCTCTTGGAGTTTCCGTTTTTTAGATGTTTACTGATGACAATGTGTTCAGCTGTAATAGCTTTAGTTCTAAGAATAAAGCACATTAAAATCATTAGAGCTATGTAACTTTAGGGAAGTGCCAGAAAAGTGAAATTAATAAGAGTTATTATTTATGTCTTTCATGACTGGAAAGCATGCTCAGTGAGTGTTATCTTTGCCTCAGAAATGCTTGCAATGCAAGTCAATAAAATATTGTTAGAAATTCTCTTTTGCCTTTTCCTTCAAATTTCTGCATCTCTCGGTGTTGTGACTCTTGAATTCTGCCCTGTAACATGAGTAGAGGATGGGTGTCAAGAGACATGTTGCTTTGTGTCGTATGCTAACAGAGAGGCACAGTCCTGCACCAGTCTTCCTCTGTTCTTTGTTAATGGCAAGGCTACACAGCTGCCACTTTTGTTGATCTCCTTTTAGCCAGGGACTGGCTCTAACAAAACTGCCCAGCTCTCTTGGACCATCAAAGAGCTAGAAGAAACAGTGAAAAAACTGGGGAAAAGTCACCTCCTAGGTGGAAAAAAAAAAAAAAAAAAGAGAGAGATGTGAAGGTTGCAAAGCTCCAAAGGGCATCTGTAGATACCCAGGGGGTGTCACTGAGTGGAGCACCCAACACTCCCAGGCAGCCTCCCAGCAGCTGCCCAGTGCTCTGTCCAGGAATATGGTGGGACAAGAGACTGGTGAGAGGCCCCACAGTCTCTTGGCTACCCTACCCCACCAGCTTCATGGTGTGGGTGGCCAGCCTGGCCACAGCAAGGAGGACAATATCAATCTACTACTCAATATTGGCCTCAGCTGAGAATGGTGTACATCAAGAGGAGGCTGGTTGCAGCCCTTCTTCGGGCTCCTCCTGAACCTCTTGCCCTGTCCCCATTACCTCTGCACAGCTGGGGTGCAGCTTCTCTCCATGTGCCAGGAAGACCACAGCAGAAAATATAAATCTAAGAGATATGTGTCCTGGGGTCCCTCCACAGCCTATTGACTGTAGGTACCTCTCCGTAATAGATAGATATAGATGATAGAGATACAGATAGAGATGGAGATGATAGAGATAGAGATAGATAGAGATAGAGATAGATAGAGATAGATAGATAGATAGATAGATAGATAGATGATAGATAGATAGATAGATAGATAGATAGATAGATAGATAGATAGATAGATAGATAGATAGAGAGATGATAGATAGATAGATAGATAGATAGATAGATAGATAGATAGATAGATAGATAGATAGATAGAGATAGATAGATAGAGAGAGATAAAGATAGAGATAGAGATACACACACACACACACACACACATATATATATATGTTTCCACACTTGGTCATGACAGATGAATTAAAATAGTATGTCATTGAGCCTGTTGCCTAACTCACTTTAAAGCAAGTGCTTTGCAATAGGAAATGCCCCTTACTCCCATTCTCCATAGAGAGCTCTCTATAGAGCTATAACAGATAAGTAAAACTCTTACATTTGACTACTCAAATCATCCATCTTTATAAGTGTCATAATTTCATTTTGTGTGAATGCAAATAAACTTTCACATTCTGATACACCAGGGAAAAATACATTTTTTCATTTTGTACTAATATTCTACATTGCCATTTCTGGTTTTTAAGTGGCTATTAGTTCCTGCTAATGGTGTTAGAATAACAGCAGAAGGAAAACAAAAGATTTGGACTTATCCAAAGAAAAATACATCTCTGCCAGCTTTCATGGAAGCCACATAATGTTGCCAGCTAACACCTTGTGGAAGTCTGCCCAAGGCACAAGTATGTTATTAGAGATCTGCCCTTTCCATTGCTTCACTGCCACTGGCAGGGTTTTTTCTCGGAAGAGATATTTGTGGCTTGGGTTTTGTTTCTCACCCACTCTTTGAAATATTTTGCGTGGACTGCTATTTACTGCTCCTGAAGGTCTGGCCTTTGACACTGTGCTATTTCCAGTCTTATGTATAGATGCAGCATTATTTTCCAATGCGAGAATTAAAACATTTGCAGAGGAAGCCCCAGCCTGCTCCACTTTCTTCATTGCCAACTCATGTCAGATTTGACGTGGAAGTGAGGTGAGGTCTAGATATTGCATTAAGTAGAGTAGCTGGGACTGCAGGGACAGGAGATATAATGCAGAGGAGGTGGAGACTGGTCAGAAAGAGAAAGACAAAACATAATTTGATTTGAAAAATGGGGGATAATAAATTTAGGGGAAAATAATCCAAGCAAGGAGTGAGAAAGGATAATGAGTTGTCATAAGCAAAGCATGGAGTCAATTAGCCCCGGACTGAAAAAGGCTCAACAAAGCCAAGTGTTTGGTGGCTGGCCACCAAAGGGGCATGTAGAGCTTCAGCTGGTCATGTGTGGCCTCCATGGAGAGAGCTGGGAGCCTCGGTGAGGAGCTGCTGAAACCAGCTACCAGCACCAGAGCTGTGCACAAAATCTTGACCTCTGTGGGAGACTGGGCACCACATCTCACCCCTTGACTGCCAGCTGGGAGCCCTTTCCCATGCAGGAGCAGAGGCTGCCCATGCCAAGGCACATAGTGGGAGGTGCCCCGTGTCCTACTCCCACTGCTCACCCTCTCTGCAGAAGCTCAGTGATTAGTGACCACTCACACAGCATACATGGTGACTTTAATTCAAGTCCACTTTCAGCCCTGTCCAGATCTATGTGTTGATCTCCTGGGAGGCTGCACACTCTTAATATTCTCGGAGAGTCAGAGGATTTTTGTGGGAGCAGAATAAGACAGAAGAGAAGGAGCAAGCAACATGCACACAAGGATGGTGTTTGCAGAGCAAGAATGCTTTGCCTCTGTATAGCAGCTTAATGCAAAAAAACCCAGAAGGTCTTGGGAGGTGGCACTTAACTCAGGGCTGCTGCCTCTGAGGCATGCACTCACACCACCGAATTACAGTCATGCCATTTGCTCTCCTCAGGAAAATCCACTGGGTGGACTGAAGCAGATTCAGCAGGAGGGAGCAATGATACCTGTTTTCCCTCCTCTCCAGAGTAAAAAAATGCAGTTCTTAGAACAAAGATGAACAACTGAATAGAAAATCATGACATCTCCTTTTACTTCAATAAACACTATAATTCCAGAAGGGATTATTAACCGTGCATTAAATTGATGTTCCAGCTCCTAAATCCATCTATGCAGTCATTATTTATATTTGACTCACTAAACATTCTGTAGAGCATCTCTGTCATTGATATCAGAGTTCTACTTACATGCCATTTGGTACTTGTCATTAATTTGGGGTCACAGGAGATTAGTCCAGTAATATCTCCACTGCATGGCAGGTATATCTTCTAGGGCTGCTCATGCTATCCTCTTATAAAATAAGAGTTTGAAATGCAATTAAAAAGGCCCAGATTTATCTCCAGTAATATCTTCCCTGGAGATTTTTTGCTTTAGGACAAAAAGTATTTGAACAGGAATAAAAAAAATATATACTTAGTTCTCCAGAAGACAAGGAAAGCTCAGCAAAATAAAACAAAACCAGAAATAATCAAGGTTGCAATATCCCTTTCAAATTATAATTGTATGGAAAAAAAAAAATAAGTTATTGGGAATGTTAAGAATCCTTTCTTGTACTCTTACAATCCAGCTGAAATCCATCCTTCTGTCCCAGCATTTCTCAAATACATGCTCCTGTGCCTCCTGATTCCTCTCCCCATTGCTCCAGTTGCTGTGTGAACCAGAAGGTCCCAGGATTTTGCTGAGGGTCTTTGGGTATTTCCCCGCAGAAGAGCCAAACCAGGAGATGTGTGTGCAGAGCAGATAACAGAGCCAATGTTAATATCTTCTTGGGAGTGAATGTGTTCTTGTTACCACTGGCTATTCTTGCTTAACATAGGAAACAGGCTAATATGTTTGCGTGATAAATGACAGCTGAGAAGTTTGGTTTCTGAACGATTTTTTGTCATTTTCTTTCTTACAGATAAGTAGGATTGGAATTAATTTGTGGTGGCTATAAATCTACTTCCATTGAAGTCAAAGACTAAATTTCCATCAAAATCTGAATGTAAACTGTCTATTACAAATCCCAGACATTGGGACAGCGATTGGTTTCCATAAAAGTTATGGGCATCTGTGCAGATCTGCAACTGTAGCAGACCCTGAAAGCTTATTGGCATTTTTGCTTAATATTTGTTCTTTTCCTCCACTAGGAATAGAAATGAGACAAACCTGATGATTGCTATGGCAACCCCTAGCCAGAGATTTTTCTGAAGACTTTAATTTGGTTCTTGAGCCTTGTTTTGCTTCGGAATGTGGTTTGTTGTTATTTCCTCCTTCCTGCTAAGCAGTCCAAGTCCTGAGCTGGGCTGCTGGGTGATGAGAGAAGATACTGACCTCATGATCCAGGGGTTTTTTGACCACCTTTTCTCCCACGCTTGTCTGTGAAGAACTGATCTTCAATGATCCTGTTCCTGCCATTTCAGCTTCTACCTACTGGGTGCAATGTCCTCCTCCATCTTCAGTGATACCCCAATGTTTTAGCATTGACATCTGAGACAAAAGCTATTTAATACTTCCATAATAGTATGTAATACATTTCCTTCTGTTCTGAGATGGAGAATACTGTACCTGAAATGTGCAGAAAAAGTTACAGTTCAGATACTAATATTTTCCACAGGCTTCTAATTACTCTTTCATCTGTACCAAATATAGACTGATGTTCAAACCTTGTGTAGGTCTCTGGCAGGACTTTGAATGGTTATGTTGTCTCTGGTCAGGTTTCTAAAACCATTCTAGTAATTTTGAAAACATGCTGGCAAAAGGAGTCTGTTCCACAAGACACCGGTTCAATTCTTAGACAGTGGCTTTCTGCTGAATATTTGTGGTATCGTTCTAAAGTGTGGAAGTACATGGGATTTCTAAACCCTCAGTTTCCTGGTGGGAATAGTTCTGGACAGATGGTTTTACTATCCAGATGACAAACTAATTGCCAATAATTTTGTAGAAATAAGAATCTTATTCGAAATAATGACCTAATTGTTATGTAAAAGAAGAATAGACTATTGTAAATGCTTCATTGTGTAACATAAATATGAAGATGAACTATGAATTCTGCTTTCAAATCAGTCTGTTAATTACACTTTATTAGACTTGTAGGTGATACTCAGAGGTTTCTGTTCATTCAGAGGCATAAAGCATAGGGAGATTTTGGCTCTCATAGATGGAAAAAAAAAATTTAATCCACTCCTTTCTAACTGGAAATGGAAAATATATCCCCTTCAATCACACTTTGAATCAAAAATGAGGGACAGCTGCAGTCTAAGGTTAAATCCAATTATTCCCACAATTCAGTAGAGAGTTTGAGATTTGAATTTTGGACATTTGATTTACTAATCCACCTAAATAACCAAATGACATAGCTTTTAATCTACAAGAGGGTAACTAGGTGAGAAAAGCTAACTAAGATGCAGCATGTTTGCAGCTGAATTGGTACATGAACATGCTTAAACATGTATAACAAGTATGCACTAGATCTCTAACCCTTGTGTTTCCATTCCCAGTCACTCAGATTTTACTTCCAACATCGACTGCACAGTTAGTATCAGCATGGGTATGAGGAGTCCCCATATGGATGCAGGGTCACCTCATGTCCTTCCCACCCATCTTCAGATAGGCTCTGTTGTGAATCTGCATTTATGCAGAAATCAGTATTTTAGCCACCAATCACCTTCTTCTGTTATATTGGTCATGTGGCACAACGAGTGAGGCAGCAGAGGCAGCAGCCTATAGGTCCATGCCCATCTTACCCATTAACAACCTCAACACCATATATGCAGGGAATGTTCGGCCATATTCAAGCTATTCCATATAGAGCCCTAGTTCATATATCTGCAGAATACATTCCTTAGCTCCATTGGTCTTGGTCTTTTGGTGTTACATAATATTAATTCCCTATGTTCACAGTCGGTGTAGTAATGCTGCAAGAATGTGAACTGTGAAATGGCAGAACTTATTGTCATGAGATACTGGCTCTTCTACGCAGGTTGGATTCCTCTTTATTAAATTCAAGTCACTGAGTCACATGTCACGTCCTCATGTCTCATTCATTTTATAGCATCACTTGAAAGAGAATTTTCTGTTTCATCTTCATGTCCATCGTTTTTCAAAGGTGGCTTGGGTAAAATAAAGAAAACACTGTGTATTTATGTCTATGGCTAGAAAAAAGGATTCATTTCAAACTCATTACAATACTCCTTAACAGCAGCATGCAAAATTTAAGCTTGTCTAAACAATGCCAGGAAGAAACAATTGCATTAAGTGTATCAATAAAATTAATCATTGGTTCTCTAAAACATAGATTAAACATGCTGTTAGTGATACAGCCCATGAAAAAATAAACTATGGAGCCCTAGTGGTCAGACTATAACCAACTCTGACATCCTTGTATATTCTTGTAAACCTACAGTGGTTTGTAGTTTTCTTTGCTGTAAAGAGGAAGGCAAACAAATATAAATCGAAAGGCACTACTATGATTTGAAATCACTCAGCCAATAGTCGAACCCATGCAACTGTGTCTTTTTATTTATCCATCAGCACTGATGTTTTGTTCTGCCAGAACTCCCCATATCCTGAGATCTATAACACAGACAGTAAATCCTAAAGAACCATGTTTTAGTTACACTAATTGGCACAGATGCTGAAAAAGACCAAAGACCCAAAAGACCAAATAGGATAATGGTAAAAGCTTCTGCCCACAAACCTAGCTTGTGGTCTCTGCAACTTTTCCACAGCTTTTCAGTTTGCTGGAGGCTGACTGCATCAGTCTGCAAATATTCTACTATTCCTTCATTTAAGAGCTGAGGATGCTTGGTAAGTAACGGCGATTTTGGATCTTAAAAAATAAAAGGATAGGATAGGATAGGATAGGATGGGATAGGATTAAAAGCAGCAGAGTAAATAAATGGTTTTGGTTGAATAACGTAACTGATGGGAAGTCAGCAATCATTACTTATCTCCCAGAAACTAAAAGACAGGCAGCAGTTTGGGAGAAAGGTTCAGCCAGGCTAGGAGAAATGATTTGGCTTAGAGAGCATGTTATATGTCATGCCAGCACCTGTGGTCAATTTTAGAGTCCATGTTAGATGAAATATCCTGTAATAGTTTGGCTAGGGCTTAACCCACGTCTCTCCAGAGTGGGAAGGGGAGTGGGCAGTGCTCCACAGAGGGAGCAGCCAGGCTCACCTGACTTCAGCACTGCCAGGTATGACCCTCTCCTGAATCAGGGATCTGCACTTGCAGGGACAGCTGAGTCCCTTTAGAGCTAGAGCTAAAATACTGAATGCTGTGCAGAGTGGCACAGCACATGCATCCCCCAGACACTGTCTTAGATGCCATAGGAAAGTAAAGCATGAACATGACCAACATCAAAAATCCCCTATCCTTATCAACTGTTGTCCTCCAACCAATGCATATCATGGAAATATATTTTCCAGTTCAAGCTGGTATCTTTTGTGAGTCAGCAGTAGTGTACTGGAAGGAGAACAAGGACTGATGCAGCTCCAGTACCCAGGATGTATGGGTTGCATCCTCTGATTCCCCATGTCATGCTTAGTGGCTTATTGACTCTATCTGATGTCTTTTACCTCTTGGTAAAGAAAAATATCATACAAAAAACAGCTGTTGGTACACTGGCATGGTTACAGTTGTGAAGCATTACGTGCTTCTCTGACATACAAAAAGGTCAAATGTTTTCAGTGATGTCAGTATTTTATTGCATGTACATTTCCATTTTAGTTGCAGTCTTATTTCTATTTCAATTGTTTTATTTTCTTTACCCACCACAGATCCCAGTAGATCAATCAGATGTCCTGATGTTTGTGAGACAGTCCACCTCCTTCTTTTTCTCCTCCTCTTCATTCTCCTCCTCCTGCTGAATTTCTGTGTCCCTTGAGAAAGTGCCATTGTGACCCGGTTCTGACTTTCCGTGTAGTGTGTAGGGTGCAATAAGAGGTAGAAAAAATGATCATCCTTGGTGATCACGCGGCAAAAGTACATGGAGATGACACTTTTTGCTCTCCCATCCCTCTAAATTCAAGGCTGATGGCTCTGCAGGGAGGAACTTCATCTCTCGTTGAATTTGGTAAGATATAAGAAGGAGAAATCCTCCAAGCAAATCTTATAACTCCACCTCTACCCCTGGACAAGGCTCCCACGTTGGCTACCGTCGAGGTGTGTGCCAGATAATTACAGCCCAGCAGCCTTTCACATTTCATGAAATTTGAACTGGAATTGAATCCTAGAGTTACTGTGCCAGCTAAATGGTAAGGGTGTTGTGAAAGCTTTGCTTTTATCTGAAGGGAATGATCCAAGGAGGAAGAAAGAATGTTATACAGAAAAAGTTGTTTCAATTCCAGTGTTACCAGACCAGTTCTGATGCCACTTTTCTCTCTCCCTTACTAAATATAATCCTCAACTCTTCATAAATCTCTTTTTCTTCCTCATATTTTTAATGTCTAATTGTCTAACCAGTAATTGGGATGACTGGACAAGGAACGGGGGAGTTGATTATTTCCTTTTTGTCAGTATTTGCTTTTTTAAAAACTGGGAGGATAAATGGAAACGAAGCCTTATACAATATGATCTTTTGATTAAACAACTGTTAAAAATAATATGTAAACAGTTTTCTAAAACATTTGTTCTAAAATATAGCATCTAGCAAATCAGCTACTTCTAAAGCTGTGAGCAAGTCTTAGTCACGTATTGCAGCAAGAGCTAGGGTTTTGCAGATTCTTCTGAAGGGTTTGTGTGGGCAGCACCACCTGGGTCTTTCAATGAGGCTGGGATGAGGACACCTGTCTCACTCAGGATGATGTCATTTCTGCCCTAATTTGTGATCAGACAAAGAAACTCACCTGTCATAAATTGCCAAGAAGAATATACTCAGGCTGTGAGCCAATAAGAGGTTTGTTGGGGTTTTCTTTCCCTGTTGAAGGATAAATGGGGAGCAGAACTGAAATACGGAAGAACCACTCTAGATTTTCTGGAACATCTGGGTTTATCCAGTTGCTTAGTGCCTATTCTGCCTATGTAGTTTCTAATTATTTTTTATTTAAATCCTGATTTATATTTGGTTGTGTTAAATGTCATGTTCCATCAATATTACTGTGGTTTTTTTTTTCCTTGCACTTTGTGAGTCAAGGTTCTTCTGCTTGCTGTACTGGTTTCTGTACTTACCAGCTGTGGAAAACAGAATGTCTCTTATAGCAGGTGAAATTTTCCATTCCCCTCTACCCACCTGCTCTACATGCCTGCGGTCACTGTCCACCAGACTTGTACTAGTCCCACTCTTCTCCAGTAAAGCTCTTGCCCATCCCAGGTGTTGATTTCATGCAACTCTCCTTCCTTCAGAGCATTCCCAAGCAGCATCAACAGGAGAGTCTTTTGGACTGTTGCTTTGTGCCTGAGGCAGCACACTAGGAATGCATTTTTAGTTTTTGAAAGCATCTACTCAGTCAAAATCATTTCAGCTATTTTCACTCATACTCAAAAATTGATGATTTTTAGAAGGAAAGCACATATATCAGGTGGAAGTTGCTAGAAATGTCTTTTTCTTATCAGCATGGAAGAAGAAAATTTGTGGTCTGGTACTGACAGAACATGGCTTTCCTGGGCTAAAGCACACATTTACCTCTGCTACTGGTTCAGAAATGCTTTAGAAATACACAAAGGATTTTTAAAAATAAAAGCATGGTGCCTCAGGGAGTACTGCTAGTTTAAATAACACATGAAAAGTATTTATGAGCCTTTTTTTATGAGGTGGTCAAAGCAAAGACCATCCAGCATGTAACATAAGACTGGCTAAAGAAGAAAGGTTTTTCAAAACCACATTGGAGAGTTAAGCATGAATGGAATTTTATTTCAGTCTCTATTGCTTATTTAAATTAATGATGTTTTCAGGTGCAGACTAAATGATAATACAGATCAAGGTGAGTTTTGCCAGGGAGCTGGACACTAGTCTATTATTCAAAGAATGTTACTGACTAATGTTGAAGTAATCATAAACAGATAATAGGTTTAGTGAAAGGGCATTTTGAAAGTTTCAAACATTTTCAAATGTGCTGGAACTGTGTCAACTCATTCTTTAGCAATGGAGTTTAATACTCCTGAATAGTCCCACGTACCTTAACAACAGATCTCCCAGTATGTATCCAGCATGTCCAACCACAGCAAATTGCAGAATAAAGGTCATTGCCTCTTCTTTGGTCAGGCAGTACCAGCTCAGCAGTTTCAGCTGTGTTGTTGTAAAGTTAATGAGGTTTTCCCTAATACAGGAAGAAGCTTCGGTCCATGACTATGTCAAGGGATCACCTCCAGGTCTAATTCCTGAGATTGCCAAACCCTGGCCCATTTCCCAGAGCTCCTAGAGGGGTTTCAAGTGCTACCACTGGTCTGTCACACACTTTCCTTCCACTTAGTACACACTCACACTCTTATTTCCAGCTCTTCATGTCCCTAACTTTCTTATCTCCACATAGGTCTCTGAGCTAGAAGACTGATTACAGAGATTTGTGATCCCAGGTGTTTTCTGAGGTGTTATGAGTCCAAGGTACCTACTGACCAAATACACCAATCTCAGAAAGGTGAGCTTTATACTTCTTGAACTATACCTCACTAAACAGGTGTCATGTTTTGAGCCCAGAAGGCAACGGAACACCATGCAGCCACTCACTGACCCCTTTCTCCTCAGGAATGGGAAGGAGAAGATACAACAAAAGGCTCGGGAATCAAGACAGGGAGGGATGGCTCAACCATTATGGTCATGGGCAAAAGACAGACTCTTTGAGAGAGATAAAAAAATATCAGTTTAATTCAAACACTAACAGCAACACTTAACAAAACAGAGTAGGACAGTGAGAAGTATTGCCACATCTTAAAAACACCTCCCCCACCCGTCCCTTCTTGCTAGGTTCAGCTTTGCTCTTGATTTCTCTACCTCCTCCCCTCCAGCAGCACAAAGGGCAGGGGATGGGGGGGTGCAGTCAGTCCCACCTCTCTTTCCTCCTCAGGGGAGGACTCCTCACATTATTACCCTGATCCAGTGTGGTGTCCCTCTCACAGGAGACAGTCCTCCATGAACTTTCTCCAACGTGAATCCTTCCCATGGGCCACCAACTCCTCCCAAACTGTTCCACTGTGGGTCACTCTCACATGTTGCAGTCCTCCCAGTGCCTAACTACACAAGCAGGGGCTTCTCCCCTCAGAGTCCTGGCCTTTTTTGGGTTCAGATACCTGCTCTGTCATGGGTTCCTCCACAAGCTGCAGGTTGGCATCTGCTCCACAGTGGACCCTCATGGGCAGCAGAGGGGGTGGCCCTACCATCTCACCACAGGCTGCAGGAGGGCTCTCTGGTCAGGCACACCTTCCCCTCTTCCTCCTCCTTTCTTCCACTGTCCTCATGTTCACATAGGTGTCCTTCACAACTCCCAACCCCTCCTCCCAGGTTCCCTTTCTTAAATACGTTATTGCAGAAGTGCAACCACTGTCTCTAATTGTCTCAGCCTTGGCCAGAGGTTGGTCCAACTTGGAGCCAGGGGAGCTTTGAGAAGTTTCTCACAGGGGTCACCTGTGTAGCCCCCCTTCCCCACTCCCAAAACCCCCACCATTACCACAAACCCAACGCACCAGGGAGAGACTCCATTGCCTTCACGTTATTCACTGACTCTGCATTAGGCTTCACTGCAACTGTGCAAGTACTTAAAGGGTTTGCAGAAATACAGGTTGATGAGGAAAACTTGTGAATGGACATTCTTTTGTTTCTGCCATAACTACGCATGTACATTTTTAGCTAATTAGGACATTAATTGGAAATGACTTTTATAATTACTATGCTAGTAAGTAGGGCAGAATTGAACAAGATTGGTTACACTGGGACTACCCTTAACTGCTTAAAGTAAAACATGGACATAATACCTCCAATGTATCCACAACAAACTTTATCTGAAAAAAGAAGAGCTTCTATTGTGCTGTTTGTGTGACTTCATTGTGAATAAGATTGATGAACTGATCTGGATGCAAAATCAGTTAAAGATTTTTTTTTTTACCATGGTTTGGTTTCTTAACTGGGGAAGTTTCTTTTAAGCTGGTATCACTGGTGACCATTTTGAAACATCAAACCACAGCCTCCTACAGGAAATGTAAATAAATCCTGCCAAGGGTGGCATGGAACTTCAATAACCTTAAACCATTTTACACCTAAATAAGAGCATCTGTGGAAGGGATTAGCATGCTGTGATTTATGTGCAGTACTTCCCACCTTGAGCTGGTTTGCCTTAACTTTCCCGTGTGTCCCTAGGCAGATAAGCAGATACGGAAAGCGCCTGGGCTGTGATGGTTCAGTCACTTCATGGAACGATTCCATGGATCTGGGTGTTTGAAACTGATCGTGCACAGAGACTCCTTGATTTTGGTGGAGGAGCTTCACTGAATGGAGTCGAGCCACTCACAGCAACTCTGCAGCTGAGCAGGTTTTTCAGCAATTTATCGTTAGTGATGAGGGCAGTACGTCTGTCTTGGTAACTATTGTTATTCAAGAGCATGCTGTTGGCTATGGTAATGGAGATTAAAAGCATCTTAAAATGAA
The DNA here is from genome assembly GCF_018691265.1 of Tyto alba. Taxonomy (NCBI): domain Eukaryota; kingdom Metazoa; phylum Chordata; class Aves; order Strigiformes; family Tytonidae; genus Tyto; species Tyto alba. The sequence goes on from NW_024881330.1 coordinate 35,855,438, forward strand.
ACAGCTGCAGTCTCTCAGTTGTTATTCATTAACATTTCATTGTTCAATCTGTTTTATTGATTTTCATAGTGCATAAAACACAGAAAACATGCAGAAAATTCGATACTGAATGAAAGAGCAATGTACAGAGAGAATCAGTCTGAGAAATGGTTACAGTGAAACAGGCAGTCTTAAACAGGTTGGGCATGAATTCACCAAAGGAACTGGACTAAGCTGCCACTCTTCATTTTAAAAGGCTTGAAAATCCTATTAAGTGCCTCTGTGGAAGTATGTAACTGAAATGATAGCAGCCTCCCAAACCAGAACACAAGTCTGTGTCTCCACTCAAAGGGCTGTAAGATCCTGCTCAAAATTGTAAACAATTTTGGCAGAAAGGTTTTGGCCCTACATTAAGTGGGATATACTTGGATGTGTGTTTATGCATTTGTGTGCCTGTGGTTTTGCTCCTTGTAGAATAGGCTGTGCAGGTGCAGTGGCAGGAAGCTCAAAAGCAGAAAGGAAGTTGAAGAATGGCCTGATCCGGTAGAGGCATCAAGAGGAAAAAGAGCTTTTGTGGGGAAGCTGCCCTAAAAATTTTGCTGCTAAAATCAAAGTTGTCTCCCATTTCATTTTTCAATACAACCTGGGTTCAAGAACACAGGGCTTGTAGCCAGAGAGAACTGCATACAAACTGCTTGACTCCATCATCAGTTTCTCTTCCTAATGAGAATAACCTTCAAGCCTCCAATTTTTTGGCATAGCTAATCAAGTTGAGAAGGGTAACAATATAATCTGCATGAACAGTACAAATTGTGCCTGGTGGTCAGGGAGCCAAACTGGCATCATCCAAATCCCAGGGAGGTCAATGGGATGACTCCGATTTCACCCAAAGTGTGCTTTGGGTCAAGTCCAGCAGGAGCATATGTATCATCTAAGTGTATATTGCTTCCCTCACAGGCTAACCATTGTTTTAACTTTAAGTGGTTGCAAACCAGCAGCAAGCCAATAGCAAAGTCGTTATCCTGTCACTAGTGAAAGACAGAGAAGATGCTTTACATCAGTGAAGCACTTCATCCTGCCAAGGACCACTCCTGCTTTGCAAAGCAGGGGCTGTCTCCAGTGCTGCCTCTGCCCCTGCCGAGGGTCAGGGCCGTGAACACGTGCAGCGGCATATGTCCTGACAGGGATGGGAGCATCTGAGGCCTCTGGGCAAACCTTGTGAAGTTCCATAATGTGATTCCCAGGCCATTTTGGACACTCTCTTCCCTTGGACTTCATACACAACAAAGCCATAATGGGATTCTCAGTGTGCCTGGGCTCGGTGCCATATGAACAGCAGTTGTATCCTGGCAGAGGCATAGTCCAGCCCTGGGCATTGCTTTCCTGTACTTTGGGAGTATTTCAGGTCTGGCGCCTCTATGAAATTGGTCAGAGAATAGGATTTGGCTATGTCATCCCTGCTGAATACATTAATTAACTTCCTTATTAAAGCGCCTGGCTTTTTCTGTAGCCATGCAATGTTAGTGTGCAATACAGACTATGGGCTTTGCTCTGTGGGAGCCAAACACCGACCTTTTTCTATTTCATTCTCCTAGAGCCTCTTTTCCTATGATTTTTCATTTACATTGCTAAATAGTCCAAACATACTTAGTCTACTATCTATCCCTCTCTAGAATGCAACAGGCACTTATCTGGCACCATAAATGTAATAATAACAGAGCTGTCTCTAAGTGTTTATTTGAACACACCTGGTAAACCCAAGGGAAAGGCTGAATGCAGTGACATATTTCATTAAAAGACAACTGATGTTTTATTTAACTCAATAATTAAAAGTTTTACAAAGATCACCTCAGGGTAGTTTTTTAATAGCTCGGTTTCAACTGAATGCCCAAGTCAACAGGTATGCTAATTGTCCAAGAGAATAATTTTAATATAAGCAATAATCTGTTGTTACAGATTCAGATAGGTTTCCCTCAAGACAATGAGAACTGTTTCTATAGAGATTATGATGACTGTATAAATTAGTCCATCATTCTTCTGTGCACAAACTGTGGAAGGCTCCCAAATGATTTGAGTAGATTCCTGCAGCAGGTCTGTAATGGTAAAGAGCTGTAAAACAATGGTACTCAGCTGGTTTAGTTCCCATTTGGAGAGGATTTTTGCCTAATGAAAGGACAATATTTTGCTTAAAGTAGAACATGGAAAAAAGAGATGCCGACTGCACAGTTGTCAGGTTGCTCTTTTTTTTTTTTTTTTTTTTTTTTTTTTTTCTTTTTTTTTTAGAATAGGTTATTTTTTTATGAACTGGGGACTTTTGGAGGGACACAGAAAAGAAGTTAGCAGGGAAATGTCTTGGGAGCAGTTAATTATTGAGAACATGATATGAAAGGGGGATTAAACTCTCTTTTTGTCTTGATGAAATGAATGCTAGCTCCTGCACAGTCTATTCCCGGCCTGATGCAGAAGCTTGACAGCTCTTCTCATGCATTAAATGCTAGAAAAATGTATTCTCATGCTGCTGCTCCAACTTCTGGCATTAACTTTATCCTTTTCATGTCCTCCCAATCTTAGCTTTTTTCCGCTCCATGCTGCTGTTTTCTAGGTGAAATACTTTCCTGTACCTTTTGTAACAAATCACTTGTCCTTTCTGTGTCCCTAAGGGAAGAACTAGTTGTTGTGACTAGACACATTTCTCTTATGCATGACATATTTACCTTCCTAACCTTGTGATGCCAGATGTTACTCACCCTGACAGATGTTTGTTATGCCAACACAGCCTCAGCAGTAAGCATGGCAAGTGTTTCTGCTTCAATACAGGATTAGTGGGCTAGCTGAAATCATATTGATGAGTTTTGGAGTTTATATGGCTGCATTTACACTGAGTGACCTGTATAACATGAAGCTGAAGATTGGGAGAAGGCCCAGTGAGCTGGCAATGGAGAAAAGAGGTCTTCAAGTACTCCAGTTTGATCTGGCAGAGGACATGGTTCCACGCCCCAAACTTTCTTTACAAGCAAACCCTGATTCCTTAGTATTTTATGCCTTGTCTTATACATACTTAAATAGGGCTGGAAAATATTTGCAAGGTGAGAATTTCATGCAGGGATATGGGCTTCACCTGGCATCAGTAGGTTACATCAGTATTGACCAACTAAGAGCTTGGCCCTTTGCAATTTAGGCATATGTATAATGCTATACATATGTGAGTGACTGCATGTGAGCACTGCTGTGTAAAGGAAAACAATCAAAATCTTAGTAAAGTATGAACATGAATTGTTATAGAATTACCATAATAGTGTTTATAGTAGTAGGTATAAATGGTACCATGAGGCTGATTAAAGCCAAAGAGCTACTTTTCCTGCTCACTGATTACAATTAGTTCTTCACTGAATTGCTTGCCAAAGGACTCCATTAAACTACAGTCAATTGACCTTACTGGCTGTATTTTTAGTATGCTTTAAATGCACAGCTGAAATTTTTCTCATGGAGAACTATTCATACTCTGACCATAAATACAGTTAGGTGAGTGGAATAATCTATCTGCAACAGCAGAAATAGTTGGGGCTTTGTACATACTGCTACATTACACGTTTGCAAGCTCTCATAAGCTTTTAAAAGTCCAAATCTATCAGCTATTTCTCTAGCTTGCAGATAAGTCCCCATCAGTCTGCTCTCTCATTTAGGTATGTCATAGGATTACATTTCAGGAGTTTGAGGGGAGGCAATAATTTCTGTATCCCTAAGGGCCACCAACTGAAAATGTGATCTGGGTGTTCAGTTTCCCAAAGCCCATACACTACTCATGGTAAGTTTTAAGACACTGTACTTTTATTTGATCAGTCCTTATTTTCAGTATAAGAGCAGAGCCTTTCACCTCACAAATCTCACTTTCTCCATTTCTTTCCTCCAAACAAAATTTCCTCCCCCCCATTCTGGTAACAGTCCCCAATACTGTAGTTGATATATAGCCAGCGCTGTACTTAGCTGGTATCTGTTTTTTACCCCTACTCAGCAGGGTCTATTACTTCCTCCAAGCTCCACCTAAATTTAACATAAATTTTCACACCCTCCTCTTTGTTTTAATATTTGTTACCCCCCCCAATTGTCTTCCCTGCTGATTTTCTTAAAGCACCATGAAGACTGATTTCAATCTTGCTGTGAATCTGACCAAATAAGATTGGCATTTAACAAAAAACTCTTTTAGAAACAAAGCCCTGAAGACTAAATGCAATCATTCTCATTCTGAGCGCTGCAGTCATTTGTCCTTGGCTTGTTTTTCCCAGAAATGACTGGCACAGGCACAGTTTTTCATAAGGGTAGTTGGCTCTGCTCTCACTTGGCTGGTCTTGGGAGATGATTTCAGTTACGGTTTCATCTGCCAAGTCCCATATTCCCTTGTGACCTAGTTTAGATTTTAGTTTTCCAGCTAGACCACCTGCCTGGTGTTAATTAGTTATAGTTTCCTTTTTATATGCAAAATTGTTTTAACTTCATGAGCTGGCAGAGATTTGCCTGGGCTTCTCTCCTAGTCCTACTGTACAAGTAGTGCTGCCTGCCTAGACCTGTCATCTGCACTATAAACTCAGCCAGCCTCAACCAGATATGACAAATTGTTCAAAGGGAAGGGGTAGGAGAAGAGAAGCAATAATTAACTTTCATATTTCCCACTTTGAGGCTGTTATGCTCTCTGGACTTAGAAAATCCTTGTCTAACTGGTCTTTTCTCTAAAATGTTGCTGGTTTTTAATCCAAAGCAGAAGGAGAGGTAAAATGTCTTTAATAAGTACTAGAAGTTCATGTGCCTGGCTATTTATAATCAAGCTGTACAGCTCTGACAGGGCTGTTCTTTCACACCCAGACTATTTACTGTCTACTTGTTACTATATCAGGCTGGGCTGATTATCCTGTTATTCTGATAGATACTCCCAGCAACCTCTGTGCATCCTACCTGGTCCCTTCCTGTTGTAACCGGTGTTATGGGAACTGTTGTAAGCACACACCATGGAAGAACAGCAGCAGACAAGCTGCGTGGTGCTGAGGCTGGCCACCAGCCTGGTCCTCACAAGGATGTCATATTAGCCCACCACATTCTGGGTTTCCTCTGGTCTGAATAAATAGCCAGACTCTGCTTTTCTTCGCTACTTTTTCTTAAACATAGGTATTCTGCCTACCCTCCCTTCATAGCAGCCTTTTGCCTTTGCCCCGACCATCAGACTTCCCCATAGCTTATACAGATTTTATTTCCCTGGATTTCATTCCTTCACTTCTGGGGACTCAAGATTTACAGTTCAGTTCTCAGAGATTTGTCATAGGTGATAAATGATGGCAAAGGTGGTAAAAAAAATGTTTATCTTTTCTCACCTTCTGTCAGCTTTCTCAGATGCCCTTCTAGTTCATCCTATCAAAAGATGCCTATTTCTTGGTCAGAGCTGTATTGCTCTAGTTATTTCAGTGAGTGCCTGGCTACCCTGAGTCTGCTAGAGTTGTCACCACATTCAGAGTTTTGTGTGAATAAATGATCATCAAAGCTCAGTTATCTACCTGGGAATCTCTTTGTGCTATGGCCAACACTTCTGCTGCTAACACTCCTTAAAAGCAGCAATGAAGGCAACCAAGACCTGCATTCAAAACAACATTGTTGTTTTAGCTGTTTGGCACAAAGGCTGTCCAATACCAAATGATGCCATGTCAAATGCTGACGTTCAATATGTGGCTTTGGATTCTGGTAGACACAAACATGCAATTCCACCTGTGAGTATAGTATGTCTACTTGTATGGCTTGCTTGTTTCATTCTGTGCACGTTACCTCTTTGCAAAATTTCATTGACCAGAAGCTTTTAAACCCACAGGTACTGTTAACTTTCTCTAATATGAACACAGACCACAAAATTTCAATTAATACCTCCAGACCCATTATATCTAACCGAAACAGCATATATTTTTGAGAAAGATATGCAAATCTTCATGTAAGGATTTAAAGTAGGATTCACTTATAGATATGTAAATGTCAGGTTATTAGTGTACAACAACCTCAAGGTACATTCAGAAACCTTTCATTTTAAGACCACACTTCGAGCTTCTAAAACTTCCCTTTGGTGTAGTTTCTCTCTCAAAGGAAACCTAAGCTAGGTTAGATCAGAGATCCAGCTTTCAGACAGTCAAAATTAAATGAAACAAACTTGCTCCTTTAATGTGACAGATGTACTAACTTTTCTATTTTATCATGTAATATGTGAATGATACCTGCCAGTTCTGAGTCAGCCATGTTAGCCTTCATCTATAAGGGCCTTGTCCCTAACTGTGCAATTCTGAAGATGCTAATTTGGATGACAACATGGGTGTTGTTATCAGTCTGCTGAGACAGGTGACATGAGGCATCACCTGATGCCTAGTTCTGTTTCCACGCTGTACAATTTAGATCTAGAGTAACTGTACAAGTGGCCAGAAACCAAATATTTCCCTACAGATTAAGAGATTGACTGTACTAAAAAAGGCCTAATTTCTGAACTTGGGGGAAATTTGTCTTGTTTCTCCTCAGATAGTTTTCATGATGTAACAAGAGACCATCCTGTGAAGAACCAAATTAAGTGAGGTCAGATAGCTCAAAACTTACATACTTTAGGCTCCAACCCAGAGATGTGACGAGGATGGAGCTGACCTCAAGCGTATGAGTTACGTTGCTGACTGTCACAGAATTACTTATTTGGTTGAGTGTCTTGGTACATCAAAGTTTCTGTGGGTCCATTAACAGTTCCTTTGAAATGAGAGGGGTATTTTATAGGTCCTTCAAATATCAAAGAGGTAGAGGTCCCCTAATACCACTCAAATTGTGTCTGAACTAATAAACTAAATGTGCTTGGAACTGCTCTCTGGGAGTAAGCACAACTGGCACTTGGGTTCACATCATCACACTCTTGCCCTCCAAAGCAGGGTCCCTGCACTCACGTTGCCCACCGGGAAAACTTTCTGTCCCTTGCTTGCCCTTGGACCATGCCTGGGTATTGTCCAGGAGAGTGTTATTTGATGTGAGCCAAAACCATCCCTGGGACCTTTTTAAAAATTTAGGAGTACAGGCAATTGAAGCCCAGTGCCTGGGAACATTCCTTGCCACTTTTTAATTTACTAGAATAGTTGTAGCCTCAGAGACTGAAAACTCATCTCAGGTTACTTACACAAGCATACACAGAGGCAGGAGAAAATTGAGAGGCAGATAGTTAGGAAAACAACCACTTTGTGCTTTCTGCAAAAGCTGCATATACTTAACTGTGATAATCTGGACAAACGAAAATAGACTTTCACCATGCTGTTGAACTACTGCAAGATTTCAGACCATGGAACTGTTTGTGTGCCAAATTCAAATCTTTATCCAAGAAATTTTTAGAAGCTACATCTATTACCAAAAAAAAAAAAAATAAGTGTTAGTATTTATTATATCAAATAAAAAATTATTTTGTGTACTTAAAAATTAATAGAGCATGTTTTGTAAACTAATGGAGAAAGGACAAATGAATGACTGCAAAACAAAACCAAAAAAAACCCACTCCTTCAGGAGTCTAATCCAGCTTGAAAGGTGAAATTTTAAGAACAATAGTAATAATGTAAAATGAGAAAATTCCTAGACAGCTGTAAGCTCCTGTTAAATCAGTAGCATTACTGTTCTTATTATTTAGCATTGACAAGCCACCCACTTCCACTGGGTTAATATTGTACAATCACGAAGAAAGACCATCTGCACTGAAGAGCTTCTGTTTTAAACATATCAAGTACAACATCCTTATTCAAAGTTAGTAAATACAGCAAGCCAAATTGCACTCTGTGAAACCTGTACAACTTACTATCTCTGCAGAGCATCTCAGAGAGCAGATTGTGGCCAGTTTCAGCATATGCCCTCATTTTTTAATTTTCACAGACGGTGCAGCCATGCTTCAAAATTGTGGCAGTCTTTTCCCCTCTCTGTCAATGCTCTCACTGCACTTTCAGGCCATGTAAATAATTTGCTGATGTGCAAGCTACAAATGCAGCCCTGCTACCTGCTGGCCTTGAGGCCATTTCCTGAATTTTCCCTCTTCCCTGTCAATTTATGTATACTTTTGTGAAACTGGATACATTCATCCGAGCATGCTTTAAGAGTACAAGTTCTTTTGAAAACTGTTCAGAAAAGACACCAGAACTGATGTACCTTACAGTATATGACTCTACTGAGAATAAATGAGGGGGGAGTGAACTGAAGGAAGGGAAGGAGGATAGCTGAGAGTCCCAGCAACAGCACAGAGCCACAGGAAGTGGCTAATGAAACCAAATCTGGCAGCAGCTGTGCTGTGCTGCATACGGTGTCTAGCAGAGACTTCACTGAACTGTCCAGAGGATAAAAGGAGGACGTACAGCCTGGCATGCACGTTACAGTTTGCAATTAAAAAATAGTTATAGAACTTTTTTTAAAGGACTACTTCACTGGGGAAAAAAAAAAAAATGAGCAAAGTGTGTTTGAAAAAAAGTAAGCATCTACTTGCAATTTGTGCAAGTTCCTGTAGGGCATTTTCAATAAAGATTCTGTCAAAAGGATTTTCCCTTTGCAGTATTCATGCTGACATAGAAGATGTTCAGCTGGTCTGGTTGAATTATTAGAAATGTTGTTACATTGTTTTACCAGCTAAGATCAAATAAGTTATCCCTGAAATTCCAGGAGTGGTACAAAATGGAAACAACCTGAATGGATCTGAGATATGCTTCACAAATTGAAAGTGGGGAACAGTGTAACTTTTTAAACTCACCAATTCGTGAGGAGTTACCAAACTATCACATGAACAGGACAGGCTTTGAAATGCTTTCCAGGTCTGTAGGTTGAAAGGGAGGAATTTCTCACAAAGAAGAGTAAAATGAAACCTGTAGTGTGAGGAGGAACCATCCCACTTTCTAATTCATCATACATAAAAGCCAAGTGCCGGCCACAAATTGAGCTGGGATTACTGTGGGTCTTTTAATAAACGACAGCCTTTCTAGGGCAGAGTCTTTGCCAAAGACTATCTGGAGTCTCATTTGGGACTGACAGGGAGTAAGATCATGCACATTTCATTACTACATAGGTAATTTGTATGATACAGCCTTAGGTTTTGAGTAGCTACTGGATACTGCTGTGGATGCAGCCCTGCTTGAATGGAGTGCTGGCTGGGGTGTTTGATAATTTTTTTTATAAAGGCAGGGTTTTCAGCCTGAGCTGAGCGCCCTGCTGCTGTAGCCGCTTGCTAACATTCTCAGAGCTAACTAGTTTAAAGCCAATGTGGTCATATTTAACCTTTAAAAATGCAATTAATTCCCCTAGATTTTAGCCATCTAAGGTTAGAAAGATAGTCTAATCTAGCCATCTGGGATAGGGAGCTTTACTGTAAATAAGGGATTAATGGCTGTAATGGGAATGGAAAACATGTCAAGGAGCATGACAGGCAGAAAGTCTCCTGTTCTGCTACAGGTTTGAAATGAATAAGGGGGTCTAAGACTCATATCAAGGAGGAAGATACATCCTAGATTAATTTCTTGCAGGGTATTCAGTGATGTTACTAAAATCTGGAGAAGATAATGGCTTGAAAGTTTTCTTGGGTCCTTAGATGTCTCAGACCAATCCATATATCCTGGTTGCCCCAATCTGTGTTTTCACCATCACCCAGGGAGAGAGTCAAATGAGTTGTTCTGAAAGGACGTGACTGATGAACTTCCTTCTGTAGGTGCTTGTCTTTTTTCTAGACACCAAAGGGACTTTAGCTCATGAGCTAAGACAAGCTCATAACTTTTAGCTAGGTAGGCATATGTGAAATTACTCCAGTGCAGTCAAGCCCCTCCGGTTCATTGTTGCAACAAGCCAAAGACAGCTGTGGTAGGCAAATTAAGTCAACTGCCGCCGGGGCCCAGCTGCTTGCTCCTACCCTCCTCCCCAAGGCTATTGCCTCCTCAGTTCTGCTGGTGTAACTAGCTGTCGGTGAACTTTACGTTGGGTTTGTGAAATAATCAGGGGTAAAAAATGGATGGACCAAGTGATCTGGGGTGGAAACCACCAAATGTGAATCAGCAGCAGCTGGGCTGCGTCATCCAAGCATGGCTGAAGCTTTAATTCTGTGGGCTTGAGCCTTGGCCCTTCACGGCGAAGTATTCTCTATATTGTGAAGGTCTTCCTTCCTAAAGAAAGAGGGAAAGTGTTTCTCCCCTGTACGTTAGCACAGGAGAGAAGCAGAAAAAGCACAGGGTAGCTTCTCGGGCAGGCAGAGTGAAGCGGCAACCCCACAAGGGTTCTTCATGGCAAATCTGATAAATCAGCTGTATGGCCATGCTGACAACTCAACACCACACAGTAATAAAAGGGTGGTTTAAACGATTTTAGCTGTGAGATTCTTCTAGTTAGTTATACTGTGATAGATTTCCAGAAATATCTTCCTGTCATCTGCAGAGAAAATGCTCAGTGGTAGGTCATGAAAGAAAAGCAGTGTGTGTGCATATTCAGTTCCAGCTGAACAGCTCTTATTTTTTCACTAGGTTTTCTATACACAAGATGCTACAAATAATATTCAGATGATATTATGTCGCTCCTGGTCCCCTGAATCCCTAGTGGGTTAAAAGCTGCAAGCTCTGTGTGCACTCGCATCCCCTGGAAGAACTACAGTAATATGCAAATGGCACATGTCATCACTAATTCCTGGGAACGATAGAGAAAATATACAAAAAGTTTAATGAACGGAAGAAGAAAGAGAAGTGGTAACTGACATTTCTAGCTAGGGAATATGACAATCAACAGCAGGGCTACCAGCCAAATCCTCTTATAGGCCCGAAAATGCTAAAAGCTTTATCTGAGTGTAAACAAATGCCATGTTCGGCGAAAAGCAGTCTTGAGGGACAGATCTGTTAACCATCAGTGGGCATGTTTCATCTCACCGCTCCTTTCGAGCCAGTTAAAGGGAGCTTTGTGTACCTGCTTACAGACAGGAGCTGTGGCTCCATGACGCAGGAAACCATTGCCTTTCCCCCAGGCCTAAAAGTGGAGACTATAGCTGCTGCCTACATATATAAAATATAATATAGACCATTTATAAACACAGAATTCTTCAAACGTCTTCCCTTAGGCTACCACTTTTCAATTTATACACAAAGAGAGCAAGGGAAATGTCAACTTCAGGTGAAAACTGAGGACAGATTTATTTTTTAATTTAGTGTATAAAGTGAACCCGTCTTGTTACATTAGCCTGGAACAGCATGAAGTATTGTTTAATGCTTTAAAAAATGAACCATATCTCTGAAATCATGCCTTCAAAATCTGCACAAGGTAAAGCACAAACCCAGGAAAACATTTAACTGTTGGTTTCACCCTCATCTCAGGAGCAGTCCCGCTGAAGTCAATGGCAGGGCTCATGTACTCGATGTTCTGCCCATGCTTAGATGTACCTTTCCCTCAGGCCTCAATGACCTTTTTCCATGACAGAAGCCAGTCCTCCCTCTTTTGAGTAAATATGTTCTTCATGCCTGCACAAGCCAAAAGTCAAGTCGTTCAGATCATCCTGAGTTCCCAAAATGTTTATCAAATTGTTGCTTGTTTAGTCAGCGAGCTGTTCAGCTGGCCAACCAAAGCACCTCAAAACCAGATACTTAACAACTTTCATTGATTTTAGCAGCTTTTGTAGATTTCTTCTCTATGATTTAATTCAAAGCATTTCAAAGCAGATGTTTACAGAAATCCCTTTCAGCAAAGTCTGACTACATCATTTGTAGGGGGGTCAGATTAGACTTGGCGATCTCCAGTAAGGTGCCTTCCAACCTCAGCTGTTCTGTAAACATTTTTAAAAAAATATACAAAAAACTAAATCAATGCTAAGAAACTCTCCCAAGAAATTGTTCGGCCTGTGCTTGCTGTACTAGGAGGTCTCCTTCCTGCAACTGTAACTCACAGGGATCAACCCACTGCCACAGAGCCCTACTACATCAGTGGGGACTCACAAAGCTGCAGAGGCTGAGCAACGAGAGGTGCTGGTGAAAGTCTGCTCCAGAATTACCCCACTGCAGCAAGGGCGCATCCCAGCTGCAAACTGGCTCCAGAGCTAGCAGAACCCACTGGGAGCTGGTGCACTTGCTTTATTTGCCTACCACAGTAATAAATATGTGATTAACGTAGTGATGACTCATGGTTCATAATGTTAAAATAATTGCAACTTAATGAGCAAACTCCTGAAAAAAATGTTCTCACCAAGAAAAAAGATGTGTTTGAAAAATAACACAAATCATACAATCAGGTCAAATGAATTTAATTTTCTGGGACTATTTGGCAATGCTAAAAGGGTACAGGCAGCCACACAGTCTCGTTCTTTATTTTTTACACTGTAATTTGAGTGGAGCTCTCTCATAGCTGTGCTTTTTTTCATCCAACAGGTGGTTCTGGGGTATCTCACCTGCAGACTAGGAGTGTTTACAGGTATTTGTTGATTTATTTTTTTCTTGATAATTTCCCAGCAATAAAAAGTCAACTTTACTAATTCTTCTCTACAGTGGAATATTTTCTTGCAATACGTAAAGGTAGCGCATTAATGGTTACTGGCATAATCTGTGCCCTGAAACACAATCTCTGCAGATATTCACATGGCTTAAGGCTTTTATTTTCCAGCCCGAAGAAATCATATTATACTTTTTAATCCCAGCCCCCTGGGTTATAGGGATGTATCTGTGGATTACCTACGAGGCACAGCTAATTGCCTAAGAAGTCGCCCAGATGGGTGAATTTAAATCAAACCGTTGGTGACAGCCTGTGTCTCCAGGATCTCTGACCTTGCTGCCGGCCGGAGCCGCGTAGTCGGCGGTCCCTGGGCAGATTCCCAGGCTGCATCCTGGTCCTGAGCACATGATGCCTCCCGCCTTCCCACAGCACAGCCTGTGTCTCTTACCCTTCCTGGGGCAATAGATGTGGCAAGCCATCACCGCTGAGCATCCTTCAGGAGAATTACCCTGGGCCTCTGTTACAAAAATAAAACCCCAATATTGTCCCCCTCCCCTCCACCCAAACCTGAGTAGCACTACTACAGGCATTTTCTTACTAGAAAGCCATGAGTTTGCCTCCCCTTTCTGTCTGTCAGGACTGGAATCAGCCCAAATGTATTCAATTTAAGAGTCATGTCTACATGTGGAAGAAGTAGTTCAGTTTTAAGTTGTTATCACCTGTAAATATACACTTGCTTTGATAAGTTGTAGAGCTACCTCAGGGATAAAGTACAGTTTGGAACGGTTACTACCTTGGTTATATACTCTAATATATCTTTCCTAAAACTCCTTCTAACAACTGGAACCACTCTGAGAAATTTCAAGCAACCTTTTTCACATACAAAAATAATTAAGTGGCTAAAAGAGGTATCACCCCTTTCCCCTTCAGAGCTGAACTTTTCTGAGTAGGCAGATAGGCAGAAGCCCTCTCACTCACTGAACATCTGGCATAACGCTGTGTGTGAGATGTCGTGCAGTTGTACGGGACAGTTCCTGGAATGGCAGGACAGGGAGCAGGATGTAAGTGCCCTCTAAAATTGGTGAAACTTTGACTAGTCCATAAAATTACACAAAAAGCCTTTTACCTTCTGTTTCTTACTGCAAACTACTATTAGTGCACAGTCCAGTGACTGTAAACATTCCAGTGACATCCAAGAAAAGTTCAGTAAGTTAGGTAAAGCACAGGTTTGGAAAAGACTTTTACTACAGTCTCATGTTGCACATTGATTTATTTTTTTCCTTCTCGTTGATAATCTCACTTCAGTTTTCTTTAGGAGTTTCATCTGTATCAAAGAGAAGACAGGTCAGATCATAATGAAATGTCTTTCTAAACGAACTGCAGAAATAATTACATACCATGGGCTTTTTCCCTTTCAGTGCCTGAGAAGGGAAATTTTTTCATTGGCCTCTGTTGGTGTTATATTCCTGTCACCATTCTGAGGCATATCAGTAGTGTGAATAATGTTGCAATTTTTCTTTGCTATATAAAAGCTTGGGCACTATAGAGCCTTAATATAAATTGTATTGCATTAGAATAATTTCTAGGGAATATAGGATAGTATTGACACAAACACTTCCTTCCCATTCAGTGAATGGAAAATCAGAAAAGTGTGAGACCCAAAGAGTTTGGGTGACTGTCATGAGCTCTGATAGTTGACTAGACTCAGGTTCTGATTGTAGGTGCATAACTCGAATAAGACACAGACATTATCTGTAGTCCAAGTGATTACATTCCAAATTATAAGACAGTCACAAAAGAAACGTTTATTTCAGGAAAGCTCTGCTTTAAGCTGTAAAAGCAAGGAATGGGTCAAGGAAAATACAATATATGCTGGCAAATGGTCATGAAAAGTGTACAAGTATGCACTGGCTTTGCTCTGCAAAATTTCCAAGTACCTGATGCTTTAAGTGATCATTCTTGGAATGCATTATTAAATCATAAATATGTATTTAACAAACAGAATAAGTATTTGAGGATGTCAGTCAAGTGTAAGGAAATATCTGAGAGAGCATAGCCAAAAGGAAAGTGCTTGCCCATTGTACAGTAATGGATGTGTGTGGGATTCAAAATATATCATTGAGGTAACACAATACCATAGAGCATATGACTAGCAAAACCATAGACTTACACTGCTACTCATCTGGCTGAAAATATATTTAGCAGAGCTCTAGAACATTAAATAAATGAAATTTTGAATCTTAAGTCAATGGACCAATTCAACATTTTCCATTCCAAGAATGTACCAAATAGGAAAATAAAATCTCTGTCTAAACAATAATTAATTTTATTGATTTTTTTTTTCTCTTATGGAATATTGCAATTGGAAAAAAAATATTTTTTACTGTTTCATTTTCATGCCTGAAAGCTGACATCTTTCCATGCATATGACTTTTGTGCTCAAATCATGGGATTTCAAGGGAAAAGTTCAGATTAAAGGTATAGAGAACAAGCACAATAAAATACAATTCTACCTAACTGAAGATTAACTCCTGTCTTTGGTGAATTTTGAAACAGCTAACAAAAGAATTAGGAACAGAGGAAGAGAAGGTGCCTTCTGCACAAATTAATCTAATTTCCTGCAAAGTGCACAAACATCTCTCTTAAGTGCTTGGCATTGCAAGGTAACATTTTGTTCAGTTAGGGAAAAGAAACTGATAAGGAATCCTGGGGTCTAGGTAGATCATTTTATCAAGGAGGAGTATGAGGCTTAAAATTTTAATGAAATAATTGGGAATTTCATATTATAGAACTTAAGGCACATTCCATGAATTGAGAAGAATTGAACAAAGAAGTCTATAAAAGTAAAGAAGAATATTTTTCACATGTTGAACTGAAAAGAAAACATGCTGGCGAGGACAAGCTTTGAGAAAAGGTACCACCAATTTGGCAGGAAAAGGTAATTTTTAAGAAACTTCTAAAAACAACATCAGGGTACTCCAGCTGAAAGAATTTTTAACATAGAAACCATCAAGCAAAGACAGCTTTTTGTTATCATACTATGGGGTGTCCTTGAGTTGAAATATGACAGCTGGTGCTTCTAGCTATTCCACCTCATTACATCCAACGCTTTTTTTCCTAAAAGATTCTCCAGGGTTCAGCCAGCCGAAAGGTAGTGACAGTGAAAAGGTTTTCTCATGCCGAGGAAGCCGTGGTGGATGAGCTCCAGCCACTGTCCCCATCCTGTGCATGTGCCTTTCCTCACTGCAGGAGAGGAAGGGCAATTTTTATGGCCACATTAAACACCTTCCTTGTGGCCAGGACCTCTCTTCAGTAGCACGAGAGGAGAAAAAGCTCCAGCAACAGCTCACTGGTGAGAGGAGGTGGCTGGTCCCCACCTCTTCCCCTGTGGAAAAGACCATACCCTGAATGCTTTAACGCTGCCAGGAGGCTAAAGGAAAGCAGTTCAATAGCAGCGGGTTGCCCAGGTCAGGCACAGTGATGCTCCTGCTTGCTCCCTTATCTTTACTTTCCCAGCCACCTGGAAACAACAGTTCTGTACTGTCTATTCTTTCCCATCCCAGTGAGATGAGGGAACAGGAACCACAAAGCTAAAACTACTATTGAATTTAGTATTTCTGAAGGCACTACTGAAGATTTAAGTTTTATTATCCATTGACACACATATAATTTATTCTCTGTGTTATAGTAATTAAGTGCCTTAGCAGCCGGAGCAATAATGGACACCAAAACCTCAGTACATTTTTGTGGTGGTCCTGTGAACTGATGACTTCTGAGTCACCAACAAGTAGGAGATTCCAATCAGACTACCTGAAAGGGTGCCTAGAAGCATGATAAATGAAGGTAATTAGTCACTGTCCTTGCAGGTCTGCCTGGTCTATAAAGTACGAGACAGTCTGCTGCTCCTGCAGACGGGAAATCACATGGAATCCTAGCCCCACACAAATGGGGCTCTTAACGCATCGCCTCCAAAATTAAACACCAGCAGCACAACACTGAGAAAGGAAGAGAGAGAAGTGAAGAGAACATTTTTATTGCCTTGATCTTTTCTTTATTTATAAAAGCAGCCACAAAAGTACTTTCAGCACAGGCAATTTAGGTATTTCTTTCTAAATAATACCTACCTATGCATTTGATTTTTCTGTATAGCATGCACAGAGTCAGTCAAAGCTGGAAATAGGCCTGACCCACTGGCTCAGATTGACGACTGGATCCAGCCTCTTTCAGAGTTCAGGGGTGTTCAGACTGAGCCCATTGTTAATAGCTGTATTATTACAAAGGGACTTACAAAGCCACTGCTGATGTAAGACACATATCCCCACAGTAATAAGCTTATTCATAAAGGAACATTTCCCGTAGATCAGGTTACAAGTGAGAATTGTACATGCATTTCTATATATTTAAATTCCTACTAACTAGGAGGTGAGAGTAAGTAGTAACCACTCCACTGAGCCAGCTGTCCCTTTATGGTTATCAAGCCATAAAGTTCTCACATGAGAAAAGGTGTCAGTATG
This sequence comes from Tyto alba, assembly GCF_018691265.1. Taxonomy (NCBI): domain Eukaryota; kingdom Metazoa; phylum Chordata; class Aves; order Strigiformes; family Tytonidae; genus Tyto; species Tyto alba. The sequence continues at coordinate 35,872,393 of NW_024881330.1, forward strand.
CCTAGAGACAGCAAATCATGCAGAGGTGTTGAAGAAGGTGAAGATTTACTGCAGACATATGCAACCGGGCATTAACTTGGCTGGAAGTCATTGATGCCATTGAAGGAGAAAGGATTTGCTTGTCTCACAGGCTGTGGTATTTTACACATTTTCTGACGTGCTTTTTTGTAGCAGAAAAACGTATGTAAATGTCTTTGAAAGCACAGTAAACATAATTGCAGATACATCCATTCTAGCCTTAAAAAGGGCAGTTAGAGGCTATCCCCTCACCTGTGATTTTAATTTGGATCAAGATGGTAGAATTGGAGCAAATCCTGATCACTGGTGCTTTCCCCTGTGTCTCTGGGAGAGATGCCACTCTGGAAAGGGAGGATGTATTTGGCCAGGAAGGGCAAAACTCCATGAATGGGCTGGCAGCTCTTCTCTATCTCTATGAAGTTGTGCCAAAGTTTCAGTGCCACCACAGCCAGTTCCTCGCGAGGCCCCCACGCTGCTCTGTGCAGGGGCAGTGTGGGGAAGAAAATCGGTCCCTAATCTGCATTTAATAATTTAGCACTGAAAATGGCTGGAAAATTAACAAATTAGGACAACGTAGTACCTTGTGATCCACAGGCAACTGCCTCCCCAGTGCCCTGTGGGTGTCTTGGAGATGCAGGAGAGCTGCTGAGTGGGCTCCTGCCTGCTTGCACAATCACCCCAAAGGGATGGTGTGGGGGTGAAGAGGACGTGAAGATTTTGTCCAAGGACAACGATGGTTACTCAAAGAGCCTGCAGAGCAGAGCAGACGTCAGTTTTCAGGCCTGCTGCAGGTGAAACGCAGCTGTGAAAAGGCAGTGACACTCCTCCCGAGCTCTGAGGGGAGCGGGCATAAGAGCAGCCCAATGGGGTTTTGAAATCTCCATCTGTCCTAAGCAAAGAGGTTTAAACACTCCTATGCGACCAGATTAAAAAATTGTCACAAAAATGTCCATTTTCTTGGTGGGAAAAACATTCAGGAGCCCAAATTGCTCAGCACTTTTCATATCATTATGTACTTCAGCTATTGTTACTTTCGGTCCAGTAACAAATAATGAGATACCACTTAATGAAACCGTTGTAACAAAAATATTCTCTCTCTCACATGAATCAGAAAAATATATTGCAATTCACACACAGTTAAACTTACTAACAAAGCTGTAAGAAAAAAACAAACAAACAAACAAACCCAGGTATTTCTTCCTGGAGAGATTCCTGTGGAAGATAGATGTATTTGCTACTGCTGATAAAATCTGTGCTTTACAGAATCAAGATTGCTGGAAATCCTCATAGTCTGGTCATGGTGTGCTCAGGCTCAGAGACAGCTGCGTGTGTGCTATAGATAAAGTAGAATATTAGACTACAATTTATGTTACTTCTGTAAGTAATCGAGCATTTATCATTGAGCATTTGTTACTGTAGCTCTGGATTTCCTACAGCATGCTATCCATGTCGAGACATCCTCTCACAAGTGATGGTATAGAGTATATTTGATTCAAAAAAATCCCCAGTGCCTATTGCTTTTTCCTCTCAATATTGTTAGGTGAAAATAACATCCCTGACATTTTTTTGCATTTCACTAATGCCACCTATTTTATTAAACTCTTTATGTAAAACCACATCAGTCATACTGAGGGAAAATAATCCCCCCACTAATTTAGCTATAGTAAAATCAAAACCATTTTCACAAATGACTGGCAGATTTTTGCATTTGGTTTACATGGTTGGGTATGTTTGTTTTTATTACTCAGTTGTTTTTAATAAGTAAATTTGTTTAGACTACGAGGAACTTAAAATAATTGTAAATATTTTCTGGCTGGTTATTGAAAGGAGAACTCAAATACTTTTCAGAATGCATTGATATATAACAAGCATAGCAGTCTTCTTTTTTTTTTTTTTTTTTCCTATAGGCTCCAACATATATGAATATCACATGTTTTTCCTAAACCCAACCCCTAGGGCTTTTCTGCAGAAGCCCCAGCTGAAGACAAGGGATATAGATGGAAAATCTGGGATAAACTCTGAGCCACCATTCCAGCTTCCAGCTCAGCCTGGACACAGGCACTCAGAGGTTATTTCAAAATATTCCCGAGACTACTAAGTTTCACAAGGAGTTTCCAGCTGTTGTAAAGATGAAGTTGTCTTGGCCTGGTCCCGTTTTCCCATCTTGCAGTAAATGTAGCTTCATAAGACTGAAACTAATTTATTTGCCACAATAAAATTATCACACACACAAAATCTGTCAGGCCCAAGTTTTGAAATCCTTACTCAGATGTAATTAGGCAAAAGCCTGGCTTTAATTAGAAAAAATATCACATACTCCCAATTCTCCTACAATACTTCACACAGAACATAATTATGTCCTTCAGTGGAAACAAATTTTACTCTTCTACCACAAATAAGAAAACCCACCATGTGAAAGGTGATCTGTTGAAATGAAGAGCTCTTCAAATTATTTGAGTTCTAAACTAACACAAATATTCTTAATATTAGATTTTATGTAAGAAGTAAAATTTCTAAACTGTTTAACTAAGATCATATGCCTGAGAATTCTTGTGGTTATACACCATATTTCTGATGCTTGTCCTATACATCAGGTTTCCCATTAATTTCATTGGAACCAGGATTTCTCTGGTAGTATCCCTTGTGGTACTTAACAGCTTCACTAGGTTCACTTCCCAGTTTTGCAGCTATGTCACATTCATTCACGACAAATGTAATAAAAATCTAAAGTCTCAATTTTTGCTAATATTTATCCACTGGGCCCATAAAAATGATCTTATTGAAATTAATTGAACTGCTCATATGAGTAAAATTTTGGCCTCCTGATTTGTATCAGACGTGCAGAAGATGGTCTCAACATTTCATCACTCCTGCAATTTAATAAAAATTTCTATATGCTGAAGAGGAAAGGCTGAATATAAGAGTTCCTTCTGCCAGACTGGTGAAAGCTTAGAGCAAGTGTATGGATTTAGACTGAAGAAACACACAGGCACTTGTGCCATGCTTCAGTTCATCTGGTATGTGCAAGGAACCATAATTACAAACACAGGAATGTCTGCCATGTACTTGCCCACATAGCACTGCTGTATCTCTGCCAGAACAGGCAGTAAATTTATCACTATAGAGTTACAGCAGAGATAAAATGAAAACAATTATCATGGGTGGTTTCAGGCACTTCTGAGGGGCAGCCATGCTTGTTGGCCTGTGCAAACTAATTTTCCTCAAATTCAAACCAATTTGAACATGATAGGTTTGAGAGTTTAGCTTAAACACAAATACTATCCCATTTTTCAGTTGCTGAGTGATTAAAAGAGAGAGACACAGAATAACAGAAGGAATATTAAATAAATATAATAGAATAAATAAAAGTAAATAGAATAAAAATAAATTAGGCTGTAAATCAGCTTCATTTAACTGAAGAGTGTGCTTTCAATGGGGCTAAGTTATACTATAAGAAAAATGAGCTGGAGAGCCATTGCATTATTGAACAGCCACTACAGAAGTAGAGCTCACCAATTTGTGTGAGCTCACCCGTGCTTTTCCAAAAATCAGAAGAATGTTATTCTATTGCAAAATCACGGCATAGGCTTCCTCTTAATTAGAAATCTATCTTCTTCACTGGAAGTGAATTACCATGGTAATGAACGGCACAAGATGTTGGCAAATCTGGGGAGCAGTGGGAGGATAGAAGATTTGTAAAACTTTCTAGCTTTTTGAAGTTATGAAGAAATATATAAAAGTTCTCAAATATAAAACACCAAGACACTTGACTTATCTTGCTACTCACATTTCACATGCACATAAATTAAGAATATTCACCAATGCAAATCTAAATGAGAAAGCTACTGAATAATTGCAGCTATCCCTCAAAATATATTAACACATTCATATAAATACACAGTATTTTATATTGTCACCACGACAGTAATCAGCTACAACACCACCACCACCCCACCACCCCCTCCCCCCCCCCCAAAAAAAAATATGGGAGAGGGAGAAGTCTTTCTCTTTTCACAAGATTATTAAGTACTAATTTACTATTTGCAGTATTGCCATACAGACACTGGTCTCTGCAGTATAGGAGATATTCAGGGAATGATTGAAAAATACACATGTCTGTGATTTGCTCGGGTGTTGTGGGTAATAAACTGTCTCTTATAGGAAACCTTGTAGGACTATTTACGGCTGCAGTCAAACTCTGCTGTCAGTAGCCTGGTGCACCTTTCAGCACGTGATTACAAATCCTGAAGAATTTTATGCAGAAGTGCGTACCTTTATATGCCTGGTACTGAAACGTAACATGGTGAGCACAGCTCTGAAATCACCCTGTAGTTAGTTCTTTTCCAGATTTATTAAACTGAGCTTTAACACTCACTGAATTTGTCAGTTTGGTGGATATTTCTCAGCTCCTTTACGCAGTTCCTGAACAGAGTGAATAATATATATATATATATACACCAATTATTTAAATCCATAGCTTTTTGAGGCGTTGCGGCGAAATTGCCAGAGAGAAGCAGGACTGCAGAGATGAGCCAAGCGCTACCGCGGGGCGTTCGACGAAGCCCCCGGTGCCGTGCGCTGGGCACTTGCCGTGGCAGGGCGGGGTGTGCCGGAGGATCTCCAGTTATGCAGCATCACCCACCCGGGGCGGCGGGTGGGCACGCAGCCCCCGCGGGGCTCTGCCGGCCCCAGCAGCCGCGGCAGAGCGGGGTCATGGTGGAGGGGGCTCACCCCACCCCCGGGAGGGAGACCCTGGCCGTGCAGCCCCCCCAGCAGCTGGTGCTGCTGAAGAGCTGAAATGTGGCCTGAAACCAATCTTCTTCCCGGCACCATTATTTCATTTTTTGTTCAAAGCATATTGCTGAGCAGACGGAGGAACACACGCTGCAATCCAGACTTTCAAATATTTCAGGATCTGCTGTTGGGCCCAGATTTTTCTGAAGCTCGTATTCAGACACCAACGTTTTTATAAAAGGTCAAAATAGCCTACAGCCCCGCCGTACAGTTGGGCTGTCACAGGAACACGGCATACAACACACCACAGGGGTCCAGAATGGAAACAGATTTATTGAAAATTGTCCCCTCGTGGATAGAATGATGGGAGAAGGAGGAAGGCATACTGCAGTCAAGAACTGGCCATGTGTGCGCATGGGCTGCGAAGTGCTGCATGCAGGAGCACACTGTTTTAAATAAACATCAGGCACGCTGCACGTTTACTATACACATAGTATGTGCAAATGTGCAATAGGTCTAGTGTGACACAGAAGTATTGGATTGACTGCGCACGTGCTGTAAAGTCCATCTGTGGGCATGGAGTGGAAATATTTGGCATTTGGGGAGCAGAACTAGGAGAAACAAAAACAGAGACTGGGAAGGCAAATGGTCTGGAAGAAAAACGAGGGCAAAACTGGGGGGACACAGCCCTCATGTCAAACCTTTCTATGACCCAGGTAGAAAAAAATACCCACTGAAAACCTGAATTCTGGATGGTAAGTACTCTGCTTGCTCCTGTCTACCAACTGTATAACACCAGGGCAGTCATTCTGAGAAAGGGGATTGTTAGAAGCTTTTAGAAGGAAATACAACACCTTAATAGCACCTCCCATACTGAAGGATACATCACTATCACAATGATTAAACGCGCCCAGGGTTGACAGTGACAGTTGACAACTCTGTTGAAACTAACCCAATTGTCTTTATGGCATAGACATGTCTGTTCACACTGGAAATGGCTTTTCCGTTTCCTTCTCCTCTATTTGGCAAAAACCATTTTTTTAGCATACTTTTCAAGTTTGGGATAATTAGAGCATTGATCCTGAAATCTGAGCCATTGTGGGGTGGATACAGGGCTCAGAGCCTTGTTGGGTTTCAGGCTCCATACCCCCATATCTGATTGGAGATTTGGGACCTTTTATTGCATGTTCACACAAGAATAGTCTGCTGGCAAAGATCACAGCAAGTGCTAGCAAATGATTATACATTTTATAAGAAGAGTAAAACTCCCCTTTTTATCAGCTGCAGTCCAGATTGTAATTCTCTGCCTGATATACAGCACACCAGAAAAAAACAAACAAAAAAAACAAACAAAAAAAAAAAAAACAAAAACAAAAGAAAACAAACAAAAAACAAAACAAAACAAAACAAAACAAAACAAAACAAAAACAAAAAAAAAAAAAAAAAAAAAACAAAACCAGAAAGTCTGGCTTCCAGGAGAATTATTGCACCCTCCTGTAGCTGCTTTAATTTGAGAAAGAGAATCCAGGAGAGCACACACAGAAATAATTTATTTTACAAGTAATGCTCATGTCCTAAAGTCGATTTATTTTCATTTTCAAATCCATATAACTGTGGTAAACTAATATATAATCTGTGAAAAACAATGCACCACATGTTCACTTACAGTTCCATTTTTTATCAGAGGATGGTCTTTCTACAAGTTGTTGTTTTACTCATAAGCAAACGATCTCTACAGGAGGAGCTGTTTCAGTTCATAAATCATAAATACTGTTTGATTTTTGGTCCACTTTGTTTAAAAACCTGACACCTTTGTCAAAATAGTTCTGGTCACAGGAAACTTTATCTTAAGTACTATGGCAGTACCTAGGAGAATGGAACTGGGAAATCTGGGATAGATTTTGGGGCTGGTTTGAAAATGCAAAATCACTGCTGGAGGTTGCACCAAGGTTACATGGGGAGAGTCTCTGTGGATGCTTGTTCAGTGGCCCAGGTTCTGGACTGATAAAATAACTTTGAATACCCCGACATTTAGAGAAATTATACTTTTATTTTTTAATTGAGAACTTTATTTCTTATAAGGCAGACATGATTTTCAAAAAGATGTTCCTTTTTGCATGGGAAAATGTTGGTATTAAAAAAGCTTCCGTCAATTAACAAGGGCATAACAAGAGTGAATCTGGACTTGCAAAATCTCATCAGCTGAATTGCTTCAAAACCAGAAGCTGAGCCAGCTTGTCACAAGACACCACATATCTGCATCCTACTGCTCAGATTCCAAACAAGTTGTAAAATATTTTGGGTTTGGTGAGGCTCCAGCTAGGGTTTTCAGTGCAAAGCTTGTAATCCATGAAGTTCTGATGCACCTGGAGCCCCCTGATTTATTTCACTAAGTAGCAGCTCTCCTGGGATGTAGCAGCAAGTCCTGAAACAGTCCCCGAATCCAGCTCTGTGGGTCTACCTGGTCTCTGGTGAGCAGTGAAACATCAGGCTATGACAGATCAGGTTTGCTGGCAGTGCTGGTGCCCTCCTGAGAAAAGCTGGAGCTATTTCATCTGCCCAGCACCAGACGCCATGCAAAGGCTTCCAGTCCTCCCTGAGCTCTGCCTTAAAAAAACAGAGCTGCCCCGAAGCCACCAGTTTGCCACATCAGGGATTATTATTAACCCTCTGGTGCCAGAAGCCATGGTTGATGTATAAGGAACTTGCACAAGGGCTCGATCCCTTCTTTATACCCTGAGACATGCAGGCCACCTGAAGAGTGTCCCTGCTCAAAGTCCTGGTTCCCACAAATGCAGCTCTCTAAGTAGATTGATTTTGGTTTTTTTAGGTTGAGGGCCTTAGTGAGGCTCAGGATATGACCCATGTAGCAAGGCAGGCACCTGCAGCCATCTTATTTCACATTTCCACATCCCTGTGACTGTCTTTGTTCCTTTCAAAATCCCTTCTGAAACTGTTTCCTTCTCCTCCTACTGTTTAGATGCTCTTCTTCCATCATATTTTCTGCTAGGTCTGCTCATTGCTAATTCAGTTCTTACAGTTATTTCTAGATTTCTGTGCCCTCGGTCACCTTTCCTGGCACTTATCTGGAAGTGCGGTACAAAGATGTAGTGAAGGAATTCAACATGTGCCTGTTATCTTTGATGCCCAATTTCCTTCAAAACTCAACTCATATTCTTTCCTTTTGTTCACAAACCTAATTCAGAATAGCTAATTAAAAAGGTCAAATGTGAAGCAAACAACTGGCCCACAAAATCCAACAGCTTAAATGAACTTTCCACCTTTCCACAATAAAGGATTCATAAGCATGGTATCTAGATACCCACATTATTAATGATTCACTAGCAGTGTATTCATTAGTAATAAGCACTAGTGTCATGTCAATAGTGCATCTAAATTGAGCTAATTACATTACCTGATGCCTCATATTTTACACGTATAATTTATTCCCCATGGGATGAACCCTTGGCTTCTCTCCAAAATCAGGTAAACAGGCCTGGTTAGTCTATTCTCCACTGGAAAGAGAACAGAGCAAAACCCTTTATAGCCCGTCCCAGTTGGCACCCTCAGGTCTGTCCCATGGCCCGCAGCTTGCAGGAATTGTGATATTCCCCGGTTTTTCTTGGATGCAGGACTGCGAATTGTGCTTCTGCCTCACATTTGCTCTGTGTCCTGACTCCTTCGCCTGAACCCCTGTGGCAGCTGGAGGCCACGGTGTCTCACCCTCAGTGGGAGAGAGGCCACCACAGACATGTCATTTGCCACAAACACCTCTGGGAAGGAGATACTATTGTTCTTGCTCAGTATTTCTGTGTTGCTTTAATTTTACCCCCACTCTCTGCAAGTTGGTTGCCCTTTGAAATGTTTCCAGACATTCAAAAACACACGAAACTTTCTGAGGTGTCATCCTGCTTTGGGTAAATCCCAAGCCTTTTTCATGTCCTGAGAAAATCTTAATAGGCACAATTTCCAGAAGCAACGTCCTTCTTTAGGGAGTGTGAAAAAATTGTTCCCAGTAGGGAAAATCTTCAAAACATTTTCAAAATATTTTTTTTATTAAAAACAGGGACATGTACCTTTGTAAATATTTTGGCTTTATTTCTTCACTCTTTGACCAGATGTGGTTGCTTATGTCTTTGCATTCCCATCTGCTGGTTGCCCACCTTTAGTAGTCTAACTAAAATAAGAAAGATGGGCAATAGATACAGTCATACTGTCTAAGTTCAGCAACCTATCTTTAGTGAATAATTTATCCCAGACAATTACCCTGGGCTTTTTCTGTAGTCAGTGGAAAAAGATACTTCCAGGCATATATTCAAATCACTTAAATTAGGTTCCTTGGGTGGCACATCAGATGCAACCTTCTTATTTGCATTTGCGGTGGTGATTTGCTTTCAAAGGAAAATTCAGAGAACTTATGTACACAAATATCCTGTGCACAGTTTATCATCTCTCTTTTTACAGTGCCTTGATAAATATAAGTCTAAACACAGTACCCTTTGCCTAATCTATTAAAAATTGCATATTGCAAATAAAATGATGGACTTGTATTTCTGAAAACATGATACATCACCTCCCTCAAACACAAATACATGCCCCAGAGAGGGTAATATGACACAGCTGTGAGGATTTCAGGACTAACCATGTAGCTGGGACATGGCCTAGAGCTTATGCATCTTCTGCTAGTACAGCTTTTAAAAAGACCTCCTGCGAAACAGTATGTCCATCTAGACAGAGGACTACATTTGCCTAAAGGCTCCATTCTCCCCACCTATTTCTACAGATCTCCTTTCTACTACATGTCAAAGACATCTTTGCTATTAATTAACTGTTCTGATTTACCATGCACGTACTGAACTTCCACTGGTGAAATTCTCCTGGGGCTCTTGGTGGGACTTTATGCCCTCCTAATTTAGAAGAAACTCTGTGAGGGACAAATTGCTTGTCAAGGCAAGAGGATGAGTCTTAGACACTTGGAAATTCATCTATGCTAGGAGGAATGAACCCCAGGGACCTCCGATACATACTGTGTGCCACAGATTCCTGGATATCTTATGAGGGCTCAAGGAATCCCCTCTTTAGCATGTTTGGTGGTACAAACATCTACTTCAGCAGTGGAAAAAACATGAAAGGACAGATTTCCACAGTTGCTGCCAGCTGCCTGCAGCACATTGTTGAGGGTCACATTTTGGACACCGCCAAAACCAAGGGGTTTCGGTGTTGTCTGCAGTGGGGCTAGGATTTTTCTGTGAGTGTCCTCTCCTTTTGGGTTCTTCTTCTCCAAGTTCTGGAAACAAAGGAAATAAGTGCTTAGAGTAAGTGACTCAAAACACAGAAGAGGTTCAGGACACATTAAAAAGAAAAACCATTCAGCAGGGAGTCTATGGAAAAATCTGAAGGAAGCCTTGACATAAAACAAATCCAATACCTATCCCTACCAGGGTCTCCTATTACAGTTGTACTGACTGACATATTATATCTGGCAAAGACTAATGCTACTGTAAAAAGCCCATGATGTTAGTTTGACTGTTCAAATACTCATGAAAATAATTCTTGAAAAACTTTCTATGCAAATTTGACTACAAACACAGTATAATCAAATTAATGTTTATTTTTACTTCAAAATGCTAACACCATACTAGAAGTGAATAAATTGTTGTTTTGCTTTAATTGCTATGATAGTAAAATATTGTAAACTGGGGAATAAAAGAATATTGTTCTAGAGAAACATTTTACAATATCATTTGTGTCTATTTTACTGTCAACTTAGCAACTTTTGAGACCCCATAATAAAAATATTGTACTTGATTTATCCATTCTACTTGAGACTATGACTCTTGAGTTAATGCTGCAATGTCAGGGAAGTTTAGGAATCCAGTGGTCTTAAATGAATGTCAGTTAGCTAAGAGGTGTTCAAGGAGGGTCTATTAATAATGAAAGCTCCAGGCAAATGTATAATGCAAGCCCTTCAGATCACAACACAGAGTTCACATTCTCTTGAGAGTCATCTGAGGAAGAAATGTTTTGTTATGATGAAGAGAATATAATATACAGTAACAGAAAGAAAAATCTATGCTGTGCATTCTATATGCATGAATTTATGTGACACTATAGGTATAGCTACATAAATAATAGCAAGAGAGATCTATGACAATAGAGGTAGAGAAGACTTCAAAAGAAATACCATTTTCTTGAATGCTTTAATATTTAAAAATAGTAAAATGTATAAAAAGTCCAAAGAGATACTATTATATGTCTGGTGATAATCTAAATACAGTTTCATTACAGCCTAAACCTTCATCTTAGTTAGCAACAAAACTGACTTCCAAGAGATGCCTAAATGGAAATATTTATTCTCCAGTATATAATATGCTCAAAAAAAATTATAAACTTTGGAAAATAGTCCTTGTGATTTTACTAGTTAGGAAAATAAAAACAATATTTTCTGAATTTTATGAATGGAGTGTATCAGAGTCACATAACAAATTAATAGGATAGTAGGATTAAAGTACAGGGTTTGTTGGTTCCTAAACCAACTCAGACTACTGTTAGAATATTACTTTTTGTTTAGGACGACTATCAAGAGATGTAGATGGGCAGAAGTTATGCTCACGTTTTTTGTTTGAGGACATGCAACTCCACACTGTCCTCAATAGATGTATAGGTAGCCCGTGTTTTCTAAGACCATGAATGTGTCCTCTAACTGCTTGACCAAGTGAGACAGCTACGGCCACAGATACAGAACAAATTCAACCAGGGCTGCACGCAGAGGCAGCTCTCATGGCCGAAGGACGTGGTGGGCTGTACTCTTCCCTTCCCCTCCCCGGGAGCTGCTTCTGTTTTACATGCAGGGTGGATGACGCAGGTGTGCGGTGTGGCCGGCGCCCAAAGGCTCGCCCACGCTGCCAGGGCGTCCGAGCTCAGGGGCAATCAGCGCTGATGGAAACAGGCTCGGGCTGCCATGCTTGGGGTGGATTTACTGAGGGATTTACACAGTGTGGAGTAATGGGGGTGGGACCTTGGCAGACAAGTGAGCTCGCACATTTTATGCATCCAGCTCACACATCTGGCCCTTATTTCCACCAGCTGCATCTGGTGTGTGGGCTTCAGGAGCGGGAGGCCAGCTGCGGTGCTCAGCTGTAGCCCAGGACCGTGCATGTCTTTTTGGACATGGCCCAGCACCTGAGCTGATGTGGGACAGCGTGACTGTTTCTAGTGACCCAGCGTGGCAAGGGTAATTGCACCTGTGCCACGTGAGAAAACTGCAGCCGTCCTGCTGTACAGGGCAGCCGTCCCACTTCTGCCTTCTCCCGTCACCTCCCCAGGTCACCTGGGGCTGTGGATCATGTCAGGGTTACGTTGCCTTTGCCCATGACAAACCGAGCCAACACGAATTATTTTCTGGGGTCCCACTGGCAGTTTGGTTGGTTTTGTGGTATCAAGGAGGGGTGTAAAAACCACTTTTGAGAATGTCTGTTGAATTCAACCCTTTGTGTCCCAAAATAAAAATGTATTTTTGGTTCTCTGTACTGACTTTCAAGAAGGCAGAGGGGTACTTCAGGTGAAGATCTGACTATGTTCAAACACTGAGGACATATTGGGCTTGTCCATCTGTGCATTTTTCAAAAAGATTGCGTTGCCTGTGAACACTTACAATTCCATTCTCCAAAGACAAAAATAGTAAAAAAAAATCTTATAAGTATTAAACAACAAATATTTGTTATTATTATTTCCTATTACTCTTTTTAATAACATTCCACAAGAAAAAAGGGTGCAAGTTACTAGGGATGTTGTTCTTCACAGTGAGTCATCTTAAGTCAGTCAGAATTATGTAAGTCTCACTGCAATTCTTGTCCCGAGCTTCTGAACCCACATGGCATTTTCTCAGGAAACTGTTAAAATTTTCTATTGGTTTACTTATACCAGTCTCCTATCTTACCACCGTGGTATTGTTAAGACAGAGAAAGTCACAGATATATCTTTTAAGATAGTTAACTATCCTGAGAGCTTTTAGCCCTGTACAGGAAAGGATGCTGGGAGGTTGTATTTGCCAAAGCACATGAAAGGTCACCTTCTCAAGTCCCGTGTGGTTTGTCCGCTGGCTGCTCTTTAAAGAAAGGCTCCTATCCTGGTTTTGGGAAACGGAAAGAGTTTCTCTCCTGAGATTTAGTAAGAGGCTCATGATACATTTATGTCATAGGGATCAGAACAAAGCAAAGAACAAATGTTTTTAGCCTGGATCAAATGCTTGGGGAATGTCCAGACTGGCAAGATATTCAAGACTGCTTAGAAAGCTGGATCTTTCCTTTTACCAGCTTGTGGAAGAAGGCCAAGCATTTGTCATCTAGCTTTGTATATTTTAAGATTTTTACGCTGCTAGTTACTAGAGCTGGTCCTAACATGAACTTGTGAGATGGAACTTCATCTAGGCATGCCAGTTGGGGAATGTACCTGACAGCTTACATCTGCTGTTAGAGAAACCATGGTTCCTATAAAAGCAAAAATACAGTATAACCATAATCCTAGTCAAGGGCTTATGAAAGTGCACCAAATCTAACATACACTGAATACAGGGACAAGAGGTCCACGTAAACATGCAGAATGATGAGGTTTTCACAGCACATGGTAATTAATATATTTACTTCATTGAGAGTAGGGACCATGTCAGTCAAACCCCTGCACCTAAAAAGTCCTGACAATCAGATGGGTTACAGCTGCCAAAATACCCATAGTAATGATAAACAACAGATTTGGTTGTAGCATTTCATGTTTCAATGTTCTAAGGAAACTAATTAAATTGGCATCTCATAGCATTTGGGAATTCGATTTACTCCTTCCCTATTTGATTTCAAAATTCTCAAGGCTGTCACCTACTAATCTCTTGTGTACACTGCATCTGATGGCATGCACACAAGAGAAAAGTACTTAAGGTTTAGTCATTTGCCAGTAGGGCTGTGGAGAGGCAGTTCTTTGTTTAAAATGCAACATGGTTTTTAGAAGTGTTTAATATTCCTACTTGCAATAGTTAAAAGTTTTAAATGCAATGCTTCAATTATGAGTGCTTTGGGGGCTCCAGGACCACTTCCATGATCTAAATGCTTTGGACTGCATGTTGCAAATCCATTTCAGGAGAAGACTTGAGCAGATATTAGCCTTCTTCCCATGCCCTACTCTTCACAGGTGCTGAGCCCAGAAGGGACCTCCATCAGTTTCCAACATGTGTTCTGCTGTTAATGCAGCCATCACTGGGGCACAGATTAAGGAACGTGCCAGAGTGCCTCTTCCTCCTAGACCAGATCAGCATTTAAGACATCCTAAAACACAGGATTATAAAGACAACTGACTTTTTCCCCTTGAGGCAGAGATAAGACAATTCAGAACTCATTGAAGCACGCTAACAGGATGTTTACAAAGAAAAATGCATTGTGGAGAGACAAACTTTCACATACCACCATGGACATGTTATTTAAATTGTATAAGGAAGTTCTTAATCACTTTTAATGGGGAAAAAAGCTATTTGCCTACTTTTTTCCCCACTCATATCTTGACCCCTAGTTCAGAGAGAGAGATTGGATCTAGGAACCAAAAGTCTGTGTTTACAAACAGCACTATAAAACCCACATAGCTATTAGTACTACATATGTTTTTGTTGTTCATATTCCTCTACCTGGTTTTAAAATATAAAATCATTAATAATTAAATAATTAGCATCAATCTAAAGAAAATTCCAAATGTAAATGCTTCGCTAAAAATGCTCACTGAAGCTCCCTTGCTGTGATTGCCTTCGGCTATATTACAGCCATTGCTTGTTTTGCAGAGCTTGAATGTCTGTAGTCTGAAAAATGGTGCTGACAGGAAAACTTAAATGTAACAAATGTCGGCTAAAAAAGGGCTAACTCTGTAATGATCATTGTCTTGCTTCCACTGTGACTTGAAATGAGAAATGAGAAGGAGGTTTAGGTTGGGGTTTAGTGAGATATTTTTCACTTAAAAACATAATTAGGATATTGAAAAGTCTAACAAAAGATGAAGATTCAAACATCATGGAGTTGAACAGCAGTGAGTGGAGAGCACTTTGTGGCATGGCTAATGAACAGCAGTCCAAAGAAAAAGGATGGATTAGAAAGACCAATAGTTCTCTTCATACTAATTTCCCAAATTTCTGTATACTCTTTGGAATGGGGATTATTATTAATTAGGCTCTTGCAGCTCCTTTTAAACTCTTATGTCATTATCTTGGCTAAGAAACACATTAATTAAACATAATATGAGAAAAGTGACATTATTGAGATTACTTTTCAGGCCACTGCTGCACATGTGTACCTATGCTGAAGTCCTTAAGAAATGTTAAAAATGCAAAGTAATTGAACATTTATTGTAACCTTTCCCCTAAATCATTAGAACTCCATTGTTTCTGCTTAAATTCCTCTCATCCTGGGGACAAGGAGAAAGAAAGGCAAGTAACTGACAGTGTGGACCAAATACTCTCAAACTGAATGGTAAAGGTAAAAACACTGGAGATTTAGGGCGAGTAAGATCCACCCTGCGACAGAATGGTGCCACAAGTCAGTAGGTCTCGATCTGTATTAATCTGCCAGTAACTCACCATGTCAGCCTGTGCAGTGCCTCTGGCCTCTGGTCAGTGCCCATGGTCTTCACGTCTTCTTCCTCCAATCACAAACAAGACAAACGAACAATAACAGAGAGCTAAATCTGTATGGAAAAGAGTCACACTCTCAAACATGTCTGGAGTCTGGTCACCTTTCTATGCACCGTGATTTGGATCAGCTTCCTTAGGCCTTTGCTCTCAAACCAAGACCAGGCTTGGATGGGTACAACACCCGAGGAGACTGCGGTAGCCTTGCTCTGGAGTAAGTCTATGTTGGCAGTAATCTGATTCAAATTGTCACAGGGGATTCTTCAAACAGTATCTGATTCTTAACTGAAGATACAGCCTCATTTTAACCTCAAATACCAGCACTGGAATTTCTAAAAAGCAATGGAATTATTTCAAAAATTCTTTATTGCATTAGCATAAAGGAAAGAAAGATCAGACTAGAATATATCTCACTTAAAACAGACTGTTGCTCTTTTTTGCTCCTGTGACCCTCTCACTGAGTGGAATAAAAGCCTACCCAGGACTGGAATGCAGCACTTCAAACTTTACTGGTGCGAAGCATTTATTTCTGGGCAAGGTTAGTGGTTCACTTACAGAAGATTGTAGCCACTATAAATGTTTAAATTTTTCAGTTAAAAACATTTTACAAGTGAATGTCTAAATGCAACACCTAACATTTCAGCTGCAGATATTCAAAATCATTGAATAAAAACTTTTATTTAAATGCCAAAATACAGATGTAAGAGCCAAAATTCAATCACTCAGGTTTTAGAATCTGCAGTTCAGAGACCAATTCCTGTCTAAGCTTTATTTAGAAAAAAAAAAAAAAAATCCTAAAACCTGAGCCAAATCTGATTCATTTTTAATTTTATTGCACCTAGTGTTATTAACAGATGGATGATAATTGGAATGGGAAACTGAAGTGGAGACTGAGAAAATAACTCAGAGAGGAGCGTGAGAAATTAAGTATGGAGAAGAGAGTGAAAGGATGAAGACAAAGGAAACAAGATTAAATGGGATAAGGTCTGGGAGAAAAATCCTTTCTGGCCAGACCTATGGAAACTGAAGGCGTAGTGATTATAATTTTGTTTGTAGATTGTCTCTGAACCACTGCCAACATCAGATAATTTAGCCTTGGTTGGAGTTTAGGAATGACTTACCTTTTTCCTCTGTGGAAGGAAAATCACTTTGCGATACGTTTTGTAGAGTCTTTCACTGGATTCAAACTGTAGCTGAAGGTGACACCTGATAATAACAGAAATTAATTCTTGGGTTCTGGACACAACACAAAGAAATCAAAAGAATTAGCAGAAAGGTATACATCTTCAGAAAATCTGATTTTCAACACACGCTCAGGCAAATACAAAGATACCAGTCATGTAGTCAGGATTTGGAAAAAAAAGGGTATATATGTAAGAGTGTACATATAGTTTTTTGAGCATACCAGGAAGATTTGAACAAGTGGAAGCAACTGTAATGAGTGAAACAAGAAAATTAAAACTCCGTTATGCAAAATGAACAGGAGTGAAGGACTATTTTGACAGCTTCTTTGGAAAGAAATGGTGAGCAACCGTAAACTGAAGAGTAAAACGTGAGTTGTTTAAGTGTTTAGTGTAGTGGTTGTTAGGTTTGTTGTGTTGGCAGTCATCATCTTCCATCACAAACAGAAAATCTGACTCTGTCTGAGAGTGGGAAAAGCATCATACCTCAGAGTACGGAGGAGAGCCAACTGGGATAACTTAATTTCAGGTAGTTTATGACAAATTGGCAATGGGGTGCAGGTGAAAGGAATCACAAGCCTCGCAAGCTCAGCCATTAAGAGTCACAGGTCTGGAAAAGCTCTCGGGTCATGTGGAGTTTGGGATAGAGATCTTGGAGAACACGGGTAGAAGCATACTTGGTGAGATGAGAGCTAAACCCATGCGCGCTGCAGCCTGTGTGTTTTAGGGTACTCTATTTCTGCAGCTGTAGGGAAGCTGCTGTCCCTCACTGTGAAAGGCATCTCCTCCTTTAGACACCAAGTGCAAAAGGCCTTTGTCTTAGTTGCAGCTCTATAAATGGTTTCTTTCTAAAATAATAATGAACTTCAAACAACAGGTGACATTCTTTTTAATGCTGATGCAATTTGTTCCAATTTGACTCATGCTGTAGCACTTCTCCCTGTGCCCTATCTCTTATGTCCAAACTAAGCACGATGTTTCAGCATGGGGAAGCTGAAGCAAGCAGTGCAAGCAAAGAAAATGTGAAACTGCTATTGTTTCAAACACATCACTAAACCAATCTTGGAAAACAGCCCAGGCTGTTCCTACCCTGCCTCTTCAGTCAGTGGAAAGGGAGGCCAACAAAGGGAAAAAAAAAAAAAAAAAAAAAAAAAAAAAAGAAGAAAAAGGCTCTGTGCTCCTGGGCTCTGCATGATCGCCATCTCTGCCATCACCCTGTGCCCTCTTCATTCACACTTCACACCAGATGGACGGCTCTCTGACACCATCACCTGCTTTGACCCTTGCCTTCAGCTCCCTCTGAAGACAATATTACAGCAGCCTGGCACAAAGTGCTTTGTATAGATGCAGCAGTTTCACAAATGTATACAGTACCTCAATTTTCTAAAAATAACCAAGGACAGGAAATGCTGAGCTTAACTTCTTCCCCTCTGTATAGCAGAACATTCAGTGGCATAAGTGAAAATGAGAGTCTTAAAGCAAAATCTTTGATATAGATGCTCAGGGGAGTGGTTTAGTAATATATAACATATTTTTTATTTGGTAAGAAGTCCAGATTTCTTAATGTCCTGTTACATATCTAAAGCGTTATGTGCACATGCCTGAAAAATGCATTTAAGTCTACACATCATGCTGTTTCATCACGTACTTAAACTCAGTGAATTATTTCCCAGCCAGATTTTATTTTCAGATGTACCCAACCATCCACGTGAGGGGCAAAGCAAAGGAAACATGTCTCTTCCCCTTCCTCCTTTCTACCATAGAAAAAAAAAAAGAGCTTCATAACCATGAAACCAAAATACCTTTGTTCTTGGTGCTGTTGTCATGAAATATATTCCCATTAAGTCTGTTTAACCAAAACCATAGCTGAGACCTCAGGATGATTCCCGTCTCTTAAATATGTGACCCAGAAAACTGAAAAAAGTGAAGTTCTATTATAACCAACTAAGAAAATATCTTTAGGCTTGCTAAAAGTAATCAGGCAGGGATGCTCGACTAGCTCTGCAGAATTAGTTTTTACAGGAAGACATTTTATAACATTTGTGGACAATATCAGTGTACCTGGCACTCAGTAACAGCCAGCTGGGCTAACAAGTGGCAACAGAGGGAAATCCTGGTGCGCGTTACAGACACTTTGCAGTGCTGCAGCACTCCCAAGGCTAGTGTTGCCAGCTAACTCGGGTTTTTAAAGTATTACTACATCTAGGTAAAGACTTTTCCAGTGTATTTGAATCTCTGCATAAGTTGTAGGAGTATGGCTGGAAAACAGGCATGATCCTTGGCTTCTGCAATACCTTTTTGAAGCTTTTACCACTTGGCTATTGTTTCCAGCAAAAGAAGGCTAACGGGATGTGGTATAGCCTTTCCCAAGCACGCAGAAGTAAATAAAAGTAAGAAGGCAAAAAAACCCCAAAGATTAGAGAATGTCATGAAGCAGTGCAAAGATTTGAAAAGAGGTTTGAATGCTATTTTAACAAAGTAGTCTAGTTTTGGGGAGGATCACAGATGCTGATGGGAACTCTTTTAAATTGTATGGACGAGCAAATAGTAGAGCATAGCACATACATAGAAGGGCTAACCTGAACCAAGAGGTAACTTGTTATATCTGTACTTCAATATCAGCTGCAAAAGTTACATCAACAGATGATACAAATAACAAAAATAACAGTTTTTCTCCTCTACATATATAACACTGATCAGCCTTTCCTGTCTTCATTTTACAGCTACTGTATTTCCAGTTTACCTTCTTGGCAGACAAAACAGAAAGGGCACTTTATAACATCTGCATGCAATTTTTATAGACACTAGTGATTCATAAACTTTGATTTCAAAGACATTTCCTACAAGTCTTCTTGCTCCACAGGACCACATGAGTTTCCCCACAAAAATCCTTGATTTGTTTCCAGAGTTTATCTCACAATTTCTGTTGTCTTGGGGATGAAGCGGTTTTGTTATAGCTCAGTCACTGAGAGCTATTAACTCAGCAAGCTCAAACAAATTCCTAAGCCAGGAAAGAGTCCTTCAAGCATTTTTGTTCAGAGATTCTTTTGTTGTTATGATAATATATTTTGAACTTTATCCATATTGTTTCCATGATGGATAAAAGATGTATGAAGGTAAGATGGGAACAAGTAAGGAAAAAAAATTGGAGTAGGTTCGGTTAAATTTGAACAAAGTTTTTTGTAATTATAACTGGAATAAGTAAATATGCAAATAATAAAATGTTGATCTTGGCAATGCTATTACAAAACCATACATTCAAATTCAGTCAAAGTTGAGGCATATTGGTAATTTAAAGCTTAAATGCATTATGAAATTCTTTTAAGCATCACACATGTAATTTTGTAACATCTACTGATAAAAGCATTATGGGAACCCCAAAACCATGCGGCTTGGTTGGAACAACTGCTTTGTTGAAGTTGAATTGCAGACAGGAGCTTGTCTGATCTATGCTGAATGCAGCCATCATTACCACTGCATCAGAATAATGGTTTGGAAGTAACAAATGTTGAGGGCATTTCTAGCAGGTAGCACTGCTGTGGGCTTGTAGTAGGATCTAGTTTGTGCTCAGTGACTAAATATTTCTTAAAAAACGGCAAAGGATAAAGAATGAGTCCATGGTGGCAAGATGTGTAATTCCAGTAATTGTTGGCTCCAGGGAAACATTACAGGATCAGGAGAGATTGTGGGCTCTGAGTTTTTATTGGAGCAGTTTCAGGCATTGCTGTACATTTAGATGGAGTGCAGTAAAAATATTTGAAAGCATGAGGAAAAGGAAACTGTTCTCTAAACATGATAGAGATATGAATTTTATTTGGTGGGTTAAGGCAAGATCAGGCACAATCATATAGACATCTTTATGGCTGCTGTTTTGAAGAAGATTTTTATGGAATTAAACAAGCATAACCATGCTTTCAACCAGTTGTGGAGTTTCACTCACAGTTCCAGATATTAAAAGAAAACCCCCAAAACCAAGACCAGAACTGTTCCGCATCTAAATAATTCAGTGTATCTTAAAGATCCTACCTTTTGTCACCTGGGTGAGTTAGGTCTGAGAGCTAGCAACTTCATCTGCATTTTTTCAAACCTGTTCTTAAAGGTGCCTTTCAGCAAGTGGAAGTGGATCAAAAAGATGGGGACAGGAGTGCTAACAGGGTGAGAGTTCTGGGTTTAGCTTGTGTGATTCTCCTCAGACCTCTACGACATTACCGAAGAAGTTATTTCTTGGAGTGTCTCCTGCTTGCATATGTGTCTGGCTGAGAATTGTGGTGCACAGTGACCATTTCCAGAATGAACTGATGAACTCACAGATAGTTGTGATAAGATTAAGCACGTCAGCTGGAAACCAGATCCAAAGAAACGTGAGCTCTTTCAGAAAGAGGTCACCTACCTCAGGTGCATACTCAACACAAAGGGAATTTCCACTGACAAAATATCATGAGTATAGATCTGGTTAACTCCCCAGTCCTACTCAAACTTAGTTTTACAGGACTACACTAGTAGTACAGAAGGTCTACTTCCACATTACCAAAACTATTACATGGTTTGAAATGGAAGAGGCAAACAGGACTTTATTCCCTAACTGTGTCCTTCCATGTCAAAATGAAATACATGTTTTTACAAGGGTTCTTCATAATAAAAAAATCCTTGTTTGTGGCAGGGCTATACCTTCACAGGCAGACCTGTAGGCTTGGGGAGACACATGTGATTTGTACAGGTGGCCTCGTAGGAACAACATCTGCAAACACTGTCCCCCTCATAAAACAAGGAACTGGTTGCTCAGAGGGATTTGGTCCCCAAGGTTTTCGCATGTTCACAGTTCCTATTTCTGCTGCTAGGACAATGGAGAAGGGTGTTGCTGGAATGTAGCCCAGAGCAAAGAGATTGCTCAAACAGAGGATCTTGATGTTAAAATTCTGTGTTACTGGAATTTCAGTTGGTAGTTGCCAACATCTTGGAACAGTTCAGTCTTCGATATACTGTTGAAATTATTTTCAGTGGGAACATCTGGAATACAAAGATGTTATATTGTTCCAGTAAACAGAAATCCCATGAAATGATGGGAGAAGGTGTCACCTTATTATACAGTGTAACAGGGTGGTCTCCTGAAGGAATGTGATGGCAGGGACAGAGGTGAATGAATGGGATACGCATAATGTGGAAGATTATTATTGCCTTGTTATGCTTTATCCTTTTTTTACTATTGTGCCTATATGTGGCTGCAGTCTTTCTGTTGCCCAAACAGTACACTGTCTATGTAAGAAAGAGACAAATGGTTTGTGTGGGTTAGCCTTAGAAACAAAGGGCAATTGCTTAAATATCCTTGGAAGCCAACCTGAGAAAGCTACAGTCACTGCCCAGTTTCTGTGTTTGTGAAGGCACCTGCTGAGAAAAAGGACTGGTACTTTAAAACATAGCAATATGTGTGTTTGTGGGATGTCTTTTTCCTCTTTCTTTGGTACAAGGGTATTTTTAAGTTGTGGTAGAATACGTTTTTAAATAACCCAGTACTGTTGCTCCACTCAGCCTGACAACATACCACATATACTTGGAACATATAAAGAATTAAGATCCTGCTATTATTTTAAGCCCTAGACATCTTTGGGTTGTGACCTAGGGGGAAACTTCTGGTACATACAAATGGTACAGAAAATATAGTGTCTTTGTTTCAGGGAGCTCAGCTTCTTTGGTTATTATTTACAATGAGAAACTGCATAATTAGTTCAATTCAGCTGCGGGATGTCTGGGGTACAGGACTGTTATACCCATGGCTATCGGAAGGCATTTGATGCAGTATCTGAGAGACACAAACTCTATGTGGCCAAAAGGTACCGGTCTGACACAGAGGACTCCCCCCCGTAGAGTGGCAATGGACTGATGAAAGGTGTGTACAGAGCAAAAAGCATTACTTGGAAGGTCAGGAGAAAAGGGAATATCTTCCTGAAAAAAAATGACATTGTTATAGCTAGAATTTCTGCTAGTAGATGTATGCAGTTTAGTATGAGTTATGCCACACCTTTCAATACAGAATGGATCTCTGTCCATTTGGCAAATTAATACATGACCCTAGAAAATTACTCAGTTTCTCTGCTATACAGCAAAGTATATGCTACGAACTGGTGCTCTCTCCTCCACTGGACAAGGGCAAACCATATGGAAGAGCCAAACATGGGCAGGAAAACAAAACAGCCCATTTCAGGCCTTTTCCCACTGCAGTTTGGGTGAAGAAATGCAAGATGATGTCAGGCCCAGCAGGTTCACGGAAGAGTAAGTTAGTTGTACAGTGCTTCCATTTCTGTGGAAGATTTTATAATCATTACCTTGAAGCAGGATAGCTTTCAAGTTCCCAAGAAGAGCTCAGGGGAGAGTGTGATATTTAAGCCTAGACATCTTTTCTCATCTGGGTTTCCTGTCACAATGCCAGTGTCTGTGTGTGCAAAGTTCTGGCAGCCTGAAATACTTTGATATATTTTTTTCCCAGGCTTCAAAAGGAAAGGTAAACAATGGGCTTGTGACTCCAGGGCGAGCATTGGTAGCCAAGAGTTTACGAGGTAGCTCATCTTCTTTATGTTTCTGGCATCACTTTAAAAATTTTACTGTATAGAAGGGATGTGTGAAAGAAAAAGAAACTCATTTAGTGGTTTTAGAGGCTGCAGGTTTGGTGCCTAGAGGTGATTTCTGGTCCACACAGGTTTTCTGCTCTTGCTACCGGTGAAACAGAGGTCAACTCTGCATCAAAGACTTAAAACATCTATTTAAAACTAAAAAGTAAAGACTAACTTTTAGAAAATCCTTGAAAGGTATTTGGATTTCTTTGACAGCACAAACAATATCTAAGTAAAAAATCTGACAGGGGAAGGTGTTCAGTTTAACAGTGCTTTGAATATTTATTTTAAATGCTTTAGATTCACTAACAGGGCAGCCATGAATTCAATATGCATATACTCTGTTTTCTTATTTTGTGTTATATTACTGTTATATATTCTAGTAAACAATCTTGGAGCTGATGATATCTACACTTGAAAACAGATTTCAAAAACTGGTTTTGTATTGTTTAGCCTGGACAACCAATTATAAAGTCTGTAATTGTTCATTGGCACTTCCTTTGAGTTATCCAATAATCTGGGGATGACAGGGTGACATTTAACAATCGAGACTAGAAAAGGAATTAATATGAAGAACAACAAGTTTTTCTTAAAGACCTTTTCCAATCTAAATGACTGTATGATTCTATGAAGAGAATTACAATTTAGGGCAAAGTGAGAAGCAGAACCCTCAGAAAAATGCAAAAGAGAAAAACCAGGGAATACTCTAATGAAATATCAGGGAGAACTGATAGGAAAGGGTATACATGGTGGTTTATTAATTCAGGCCTCAACATTTGATTTACTGAAAATTGGTAGGAGTAGTCTGTTCTGTTCAAATTGGTCCATTACACTTGTCACCATGGTAGCTTACCAAGACATTAGAATTTCCATAAGCAGCAGTGCTGCTATATATAACATAGGGTCTGTCTTCATTTTTGTTACACTGAGTGTGAAATTGAAATTATTTAAATATAAAAATAGCACAAATCCAATGCACTCTGGCAAAAAAAGACTGGAAGACCATATAGCAGTTTGAACTTTCTGGTTTACATCTCTGTCTCTACTTAGGGAGTGGAAAACTCATTTGTAATACAGCTGTGAAAGGGCTAGACCTTGTACTAAGAAGACTTTTGGAGGTGGGACAGCAGTCATAACAAATAATCAGTGCATTTATCAAAGCAACAGAACAAGACAGTAGAAAAATCTCTGTTAATAGAAAATCTTTCCTCATTCCCTTCCCCTTTTTCTTTTCTTTTCCCTTCTCCTTTTCCCTTTCCCTTTTCTCCAGGTATGCAGTTCCCACAAAAACATATTGCTGCTCCAGAAAATGCTCAGATTTGGAAGTGCAGTCAAAGAGAAATACTAGTCACTTCGGTATGTCGTATCTGAATAACAGTAAAGTTACAGTCTGTTTCTACTGGAAATATTTCAGCTCATGATACTGTTGATGTCATGTGCTGAAATGCTCAGTCGTCCCTTGGTTGTCTGAGTTGTTACATTATGAATTTCATGTGTCCTTTTGCCTTGTGTTCTTAGAAGGGGAATATAAATGGTCTAAAACAACAGACTTGATCTAGGTATTTGTAATTATTGTAGAGTTTGAAATTTTGTTGCATTTTACAGTATTTTCACGTTCCATTTATATAATTTTTTAAGGTGGAAGACAGTGACCAGAAAATCATCTGTGACATCAAAGGTCTAAAGCCTCTCTGGCTGGATTAAGCCCTTCTTTGCTCCAGGCTACTAATTTCATTAATTCCCTTGATTTATATAGCCAGGGAACTCTTATATTTCACTTGAGATGACTGCATAATACATTCCATTACAATCATATTTCCATGCTTATTTTATTTAGTGCCAAGCAAAGAAAAATGTTGGCCTTCAGTTTACTGGTGTTTTCATTTGTTTTCTTGAGTATTTATGTAGAACTGCCACCTCACAACAGCCATTCAGGCAAGACAGTAGTGAACTGAAGCTAATGTCACGGTCCCTAGCCCTACCAATAACTGTATTTGCAAATATGTTTGCATGCACAAAAATAAAGTCTCAGTGCAGTCAAAATGCATAAGACTGACTACATCAGCTTTGAAAGTCTGTGAGGAATTTGACAGGGAATAAAGGCAATGATACAGTTCCCAGAAAACTGCTGCTCATCTAATTTGTTACACAAGGTTTGGGGATGCAGTACTTAAGAGCCTTCCTAAATTAGATAATCAGCTAGTGGGGCCACTAGGATGTATGCAGTGGCTTTTCTTTCTATGCAGCCCACTGAAGAAAATGGATAACTTTTGCTCAAAATCTCATGCTCACAAAATTTCACGTGTCAGTTTTAAGTGCACAATGAGTCTCCTGAGATTATGAGTTTTGAAATATTTGTGGAGATGTATAGCCACTTTCACACAGCTTTATCCCAGCACTAAAATTCCCATGGCTTCTCCTGAATACTCTGTAACTATATAAAACCCTGACACAGTTGAGAAGGATACAGATCAGCCTGCTGTTGTCATGGGGGGAGTTCAGACAACATCTGCTCTAAAAAAAAAAAATAAATAAATATACAAATGTACTGGATCTGTTAGCCATTTTCCTCAGCTGAATATAGCATAGTGAGCCTGTCAGTCATTAACCTGAGGTTTCTTCAGCCTTTTGGGTGGACTCTCAAACAGACTTTTTAGTACCTCTTAAGTAACCATCTCTCAGGCTTTTTTGTTACTGTCTGGTCCAACCATTACTGAAAAAGACAGTTTAATCAGCAGCTAAAGCCCCTTCTGCTTCTCTCTCCTTGAGATTTATGCATCAAAAAGCACTCTGCTCCAGGGGTAAAGGTCACTTTCACAGATACTTTTCCCCGTATATCTCCAACTGTTTCTACTCTTGCAGAGTGCAGTGGGTTCCCTTATACCAGCTCCACTTTCAAAACTGTATTCAAAAAAAGTTAATAGCAATAGACTAGAAGATAAGCTCACTCCATTTGGCTCTTTTGAGAGTTTTTATAGATGGATGATAGTATTGCTTTTTCTTCAGCTTTTGCTACATATTTGAAACGTGTTGTGTGTTACTCTAAAGGCTACTGTTGTGTTCAGGACCCCAGTGTTGTAGACACTGAATGAACCTTGAAGCTGTCTTTGCAGTTGAGGCTTTACTTTCCCTGGAGACCAAGCCAAGGAGGAGAGAGAAGAGAGAGAGGTGGTCCAGGAGCAGCCAGCTAATCTCTATCGTCTCAGTGTGAGCAGAAGCACTGGGAGAGAAAATTAGAAAGCTCCTGCAGAAACTGAAGTGTGAGCTAAAGAAGAGAAAGAAACAGATCAGGAGGGCAGGAAAAGACCAGGTAGAACTGAGTGAGGCTTGCAGAAGACAGATGAAGAGTCTGAGAAGAAATTACTTCTGCTGCCAAATCTAAAATTATCAAACATCACATTAGTTCAAGATGAAACATTATTTGTATTCAAAACTGCTACTATGTCCATTTCACAGTCAAGTCTTACAGATACAAGAACTTAGAGAAACCAAGCTGTAAGCCCTGCTTGTAGTAAAATATACATAGATCAACTCCATTGATTCTTCAAGTGTATAGAGATCCCTGATGCTTCACCTGGAATAATTCAAATCACTGTGACAAAATCTGACCTCTCTTTTTTACATACCCACAACCACAAAACTGCTCTGTGAAAACGAGATGACAAAAGTCACCTTTTTACTTTTTTAATATTCAATCCAACATTTACTTATATTTCTAAGAGGTATGTCCTTGGAAAGGCCTGCCAGGTACAACAGAAGGGTTTTTAACTTGCTAGAATTCACTAACCATACCTGTCCATGTCCCATCTCCTACACTTACCAACTTTTCCACTGGACACACCATAAGATCTTGACAAGAATTCCATTTATTTAATTATTTTTAAAATTGGTCCAATAATTTCTTACTAATATAGTTTATTAGTCTCTGATTAGTCACAAAAAAATCAGTCATCAAAATCAAAGAGCAATATGACAGCCCTTCAATAGCCAGCAAGAGTCTACTTCTGTCAGAAAATGTTAGTCATTGCAATTTATAAGTTTATCTTCAACCAAATATCAAATTTATTTTTGGTTTTTGGCAAACAATATTTTTTCAGACATCTCTAGTTCTTCATTAAATGAGCAAAAAGCACAAGTTAAAAAAAATCTGGTATGACTTTGTCCTCCTTGTTTCAATAGCCTCCTTAGAGGGCATTCTGGTTTTCATTTTCCATGTGTATGTTAGCTTGACAGCCTGCAGATATACATATACAATTGCAGATATGCATATACGATGTATTTCACCTCTATTTTAAAGACGTGGTTTCATTTTCCCCTCCTGTTATTGACAGACTTGTCATTGATTCCGATGTTCATAAAAGTAATGATGACAGATAGATGTCTGTAACTGAACAACCCACAGTGGAGTTCACTTGTTCTGGTAGGTGTTTCTTTTTTGCTTTTCTCTACTTACTTTGTTTCCCTTTCTCCAGAGCAAGTGTATTTAGGGATTTATGGATTATTTTCACTGACCAGATGTCAATAATATAGGATTTTGCTGGGCAGCAAAATTTCCTATTAGCTTTTTCTTCCCTTCTGCTTAGTTTCACACTTGTTTGATTTTGCTGAAATTAAAAAGTTTTATTATAACTGATCTCATATTTTGTTTATTTAATATACTTCTGTTTTGCAAGCAACAACAATAGTTTGTTGATATCCTCTTAAGAGCTCATAACTGTCTCTGTCACCAGCCCATGTAATATGCTAGCTGTTCCACAATAACTAGTTCTCCATTATTCTCTCTGCATCATCTTCACGATGCTTGAAAAATCTTTTCTTCCAGTTTTTAAATTGAGTTTTATGAAACACAAATCTGTAAAAGGTACCAGCAAAGGCAAGATGGTTGCATGAAGAGGAACAGCAATCACAGTGTTAGAGTGGGGAGGCTTCTGATGACAAAACTAGAGCTTTCTAAAACAAAATGCAAGTTGGCAGCTTGTGAGGCAGTTTGTAGAAGAACTGGGGTTTGAAGCAGAACTTGGAGAGAAGTTCAGGTGCTTTTCCAAGGATTTGAGTCAAATATGTCATCCGGAGTGATTTCGCCTGTCAGCACAGACAGTTCAGGGAAATACTGAGCCCTCTCTCTTTGTCCCTGTTTTTCAATATAGAGCAAACCCAGTTTAACACATAAAACTTGCTGTTCCCTCCACCCCCCGCCCCTTTCCTTACCCCTGTTTTATTTGTCTAGCAGTTGCCAGCAGGGATCAGACAGTAGGAACAGTGCAGTCAGCACCTTTTTCTAGGGCACAAGCACCGGACCAGAATTTATTGGCTTTATTCGCAGCAGGGAAGATCACTACATCCAAGAAAGAGCCTCTCCTGCGGGGTAGTGATGGTTTGCCACCAGCCCAGTCCATCAGCTTCAACTGTATAGTTTTAAGCTTTGTTTCATGCCCCTCGGGCTGAGAAAAACCTGCCTTTTCTGGAATGCTAACCATCCTTTTGGGGCCAGATGCCTCTGTTTCATCAGACAATAAATTAGAGAGCTCGCATTGGACTGGAAGTGACCATTTCATCGAGCTTGAGATGGGGATAGAAAGACGTGGCTGAGCTCTGACTTAAAAGAATGGCCAAGAGGCATATTTATCAGGAGGATCTCTATCCATCTTCTGGGTGGAAAACGGTAGCTGAAGCACTTCCCCTGCCGACGCACACTTTATAAAGCCATGGGGGGGTTTGGGGAGGGGGGTTGGTGAGAACGGGAGGCGTGGGGGATGCTTTTGCAGGGCAGCCTGCAGTGACACGGCAACCCAGACATATGGTGTCATTATTCAGCCGACACAAATTTGACACTTGGTGAATTTATTATATTTTGGTTTGCTCCTGGTGCCTGAAAGGCTTTGCAACTGTCTCTTCATAGGGCCTGTCACAGATGTTGATGTATTTTCCTCCTCCACAGCCAGGTTTTACTGTGGAAACTGATACAACTTCACGATAGAATTTCT
The DNA here is from genome assembly GCF_018691265.1 of Tyto alba. Classification (NCBI taxonomy): domain Eukaryota; kingdom Metazoa; phylum Chordata; class Aves; order Strigiformes; family Tytonidae; genus Tyto; species Tyto alba. The sequence continues at coordinate 35,901,572 of NW_024881330.1, forward strand.
GGATGAATTATTCACGCATTGCATGCTTTCTGCACATAGGGGGTTGGAAGAAATCCATCCTATTCAATAAATGGTCTCTTTAATCCCCTTTAACAGAGAATTTTCCCTGAGTTTAAACCATTTCTATTATCACCTTTGTGATCCTAATGTTTTGGATAACATATTTGCAGTTAATATCTTTGTTAAATTTTTCACTATATTTCACCTTAACATGCAATTAAATTGTCCAGACACAGTGATGAAACTGATACATCGAAGACACAATAAACCATATGGGCCAGATTCTCATCATCATAACTTCTGGTAGCCCTTTTTTTTTTTTTTTTTTTTTTAATCCTGCAGATCATTCCATGTCCAGTGATTTATAGGGTAATTCCTGAAATATCTCAATATTTGTTGTTGTAGACAGAATGGGCCGCTGCTAATGCCAGTACCATCTGTGGAGATGATTTTTTAATTGAAAAGAATTTTCAGTCTTGAGAGTAGCGAGTTGGATGAACTCATCACTGCCCCCTGAGAGAAGATTAATGAAATGAAAACATGTCGTACCCCTTTAATACCTGGAGAAGTAATAAGGATGCATCAAGTGACAATATAGAGCATGGTGCGTGGGGGTAAATTGCTTTAACATAACATGCAAAGTCCATCCAAGAATTAAAAATTGCATTTGCAGTTTTTAAAACTATTCAGGCGTTAGTGCTTTGTATTAAAACTCCTGATTCCATTTTCTTCCTGACTTCTAACTCCCGAAGCAGAGTTCAGATTCACATTCCCTTGCTCCTGACCCCAGATGCAATAATCCGTATTCCTAAAATAATCCCATTTAATTTAATATTAAATGATTTTGTGCCTGTAGTAAAGTTTTGAAATCAAATGGCTGCATGAATATTAATCTTATCCTGAACCAGTGCAAGTGATATTACTTCTGAAAAACACAACCAAGTAAAAGTAAGTAAATCGATATTCACTTTCCAAAATGCAAGAGTACTACTTCTGTTTTAGTATAAAGCTTACACTGCCTTTACAAGAATTGGTAATTTAAAGCCTAATACATTTTTTGTCAGATTACTGTGTTTTGCATATTACTAATACAGCCTGCATTGCTCAGTCACCAGTTGTTAAAATGGGATTTATATCCATATCTTGGAAAACTGCCTTTCTCCATAAAGTTCTGTGTATTAAGAGCTCATCCTTCTACCCTCATGGTAGTATGCAAACATGCAGAGTATTGAAACTACCTGGCCTCCATCCTAGTGTTGTGCAGAAGGATTTAAGGTATGATTAATAAGAATTTCCCAAAAGTGTTTCAATTCACACAATAACTTTAAATGAAACACACAAAGTAAATTATGTTTCATGGTTTTAGTAAAAAAACTGAAGAGTTTTCTTTATTTTTTTCCCCCAAAAATTGTATATTATTCATAAAAAAATACTGTATTTAAGAAAAATAATTTAACTGATGAAATTCTGTCATTACTACATCAAACTTCTGTGAAATGAGAAACAGTACAGCAAAATATCTTTTGATAATTTGAAAAAACAAAAACAAAAAACAAACAAAAAAAAAAAAAACAAAAAAAAAAAAAAAAAAACAAAAAACACCACTTTTTTTCAACAGGCTGGAGATTTCTCATTTTAAGTTTAAGTAGAGCAGGAGAATTTTTTTTCCAAAAAACAGATCAACCTGAGCTGGACACGGACACCATCATTGCTTTCCCATACGAACCCCAAGCTCTAGTTTCTCCTGGTCAGGACAGCAGGTCTAATCAAGTTAGCAAAGGAAAACAGAACACAGCATTCCAGAAAGTAAGTACCATCTCATCAATGAATCAAAAACTGGAGCAAATACAGAATTCAAGTATTTTAAATAAATAACCTTGCTCTTTTTTTTGACATTAATACACATACAAAAATCTAGTGAATTGCCAATGATTTAGGTGTAATCTTTGGAGATTAATTTCTGGAGCAGGGAAATAAGAGTGTAGGATATTAAATTTACCTTCTCCCAAATATGTAGTGTCCTTACTACATTACTTCTGTTAATGGGACAATTATGCTTTCTGAGTGATGTTTTTCTGCTCTTTCAGTCTTTGAATGTGTTCATAAGCTGCACCAAATGTTGGGGGCAGAGAGGAGACGGGGTTATTTAAAAGAAATCATCTAAAATGATGGTGGCAAAACCAGCGTAGGTGACAACTTAGTTCCTCCATTCAGACTGGTTACATCTATGAAGCTGTATGACGCAGTTATACCTTTAACAAGATTTTCAGCTGTGTTTAGATATTTCCATTTCTGTGGTGTGAAGAACTGCATAGGTACACCTTTTCTTTACACCCCTTGGTTGGAACCCCCTACTTTTACATACACCACTTTCCATGCAAACACTTTTCTAGTTGAAAAATAAAAGGAGAAAACTAATAGTAACCAGCCAGTTGCTCAATTATGAATAATGATTGCTCTTGGCCCAAACAAATAGCAAAAGTTACATAAGATTGGGGGGCGTTTGCTTTTTTTTCCCCCTTGAAGGCACTGACCCAGTTGAGATTGCAATAGTAAAGCTGAGATGTGCTGCTCAATTTGCAACACCTTCCAGTGACTGGCAGTCCCAAAGTTAGTCTTCTCTAGAGTCGACAACTGTCCCTTTCCACCCGATGCCACTTGTTTCGCCCTTATGGACGACTCTGATGGTACGTGCATAGTTGAAGGTTAGCTCCACTGAGTTGCTGCGCGTACTCGGGGAAATGCCGTGGAGGTGCAGAGGCAATTTCAGGGCAGCACTGGTGGAACAGTAGCCAGGAGCTGCTGTTAAAAACACAGCCATACCAATTTGATGACATACATCTTTGCTTCATCTGACAAAAAAGCTCTCCATCTCTGTTTTCCAGGCTGGGTGCATATGCACCACAGGTACGAAGAGCAATGAACCAGAGGGCCAGTGCCAGACCTTATGCCTGGGAAGTCTCTTTGAGGCTGTAACCTTTCCCCTCCTCCAAATCCCTCCTGAAAACTCATCTCTCACTAACACGTGTATTAAATTACAGACGGATAATAGCCCGGCAGGTTGAGAGCTATCTAGGAACGGCGTGCATCAGGGCTGTTCAGCTGGCGGGTCACAACAGCAGCCCCATGCATCAGTTCAATGCATACCCCAAACGCATGTGAAGGCTTTTATGGCTCTGAGCAGAGCCTCTGCCATAAAGTCATGCTTCCACATAGGAGCAGGACCAGCCCTCAGGAGCTGGAGACCCCTGAGCTCTGTTATTTGTGTAAGAACCCATTCCCTCACACATTTTCCCTGCCCCAGCTCACCCTGTTACTCACTGCTTTACAGACTGAAATCTCACCAGACTGAAGCAAAGAACGACACTTCTCTGTAGCTTCTAGCACAGCAATGCTAAATGTCTCAGAAAGCACTGCATCAGTACAGAATAACAATCAGGTGGGCACCTATTAAAGGAGAGCTAATTACTAGCTCCCAAATAGGTGATTTTTTTTTTTCTTTGTTTTCCCACTCACATGATTCTCAGCATTTAATCTCTTCCAACGCTTTCAGTGAATTACCCACAGTCATTGGACGTAGTTCAGCCTCAGGTGCTATCACTGTGATAATACATAAAGACCCAAATGAGGGTGAAAGGAATAGTAGGAATAGTCCATATAAATAATCCTTTTGTCCACCATAAATGTTGAACAATATCTTAAATCACCAAACAGAAATACTTTAGTAGATATGAAATTTTGCTGCTAATATTTCAGCATTCCACACTCTATGCAGACCACCTTTAAAAGCCTATGGGTTTAATGCTTTGCAATCTGATTCTACCACAATTTTGGGGTCTTCAAATGGCAACTATTGCAACTACTGCGGTAAATATAATTCTGTGAACCTAAACAAAGAAATGCAGGTGACAGGTCTTTAAAACCTGATATTCATTGCTAACCATTCTGCTGGAAAGCATGGCTCTAAATGTATTTATTTTCCCTGTTTTCTGAAGGAGAGCAGTGAGGGGAAAGGAAGAGGGAAGGAACTGAAAATGTTTCCAGGGAATTACTCAATTTTACTGAGTTGTTGTTGTGTGCTTTACTTAACAAGCCAACTCAAAAATTATAGGTGGCCTAGAAATGGATGATGTGATACAATGGGAAATTGTTCAAATTCAACACAGCTGAAGGATACTCTGTTACTTGGCAGGTATTTTGGCACTTACAAGTACTTTTCCCCCTGCCTTTTTCTTATGCAATATTTAATCTCATTGTAACTTTTATTCCCACTTCGTTCTGCTTGTCATTGCCACCTTGCCAGTTGTGTTTTTGGAGTCTGGATTGTAAGTAGGATTTTTATATTTGGAGCTTTGGAAGTAAATATGTTTTTTAAATGTGTATGAGGGTAAACAGGCTTTCAAATCTACCGTTCACCTTAGAGAATTTACTTGATTCTTATGGTTAGTTTATATGTGCAAGAGCAGATGGACAAAATAACAAATATATCAGGTGATAAATATTGCCAGTTTTGCTATTCAGAATAGTGGACAATATAAATTTCTTGGTATGTTTTTTTTTTTTTTTTATGATAATATTAAAGATTTTGGAAGGTAGACCTTTCAAATACTTTCATTTTAAGGAGAAAAGGAAGAAAGGATAAAACTTGCAGGAAGGGTACTCACTGACATTTCCATATAAGTAAGAGCAGTCTCAAATAATATTTTGTGAAAATAAACTAACCTGGCTTTGTCAGCATTCAGTGTTACATTTTATGTCCCCCATTACTCAAAGACAGATGTGAGGTTTAATAAGCTTTAGCTATATAAGGAGAAAATTTGAACCTAAAATCTGGCCAGGAACTTACCTCACTCTTTTGTTATTCCAGTAGCTTCTTTTAGGTTTTTTGGAGGGAAAAAAAAAAAAAAAACGAGTCTTTAGCCATCTCTGTTTTGAAATTCACGCCTCTATCAGCCTCAGCCAATTATCTCTAGCTTAGTCTCTAGTTTTGCCTGTATTCTGGTCTTCTGATTTTGTTTGGTTTCTTTCTGACTGGAAACAGACTGAAGTTGACCCAATTAAAGAAATCTGGAGGGCCTTTAAACCTTTAAAGGCTGTCTAACCTAGCTCCTTGGATCTCTTACTAATTTCTGACCTCAAAGGAAATGAGCTGAAATAGATAGTGTTATTAATACAGGTTTTGCTGTTTTTTTCTTAAATCCATACTACTAACTTGACCAAAGACTTCTGTGTTGGCCCACTGAAAATTCAGTTCTGTGGGATGAAGACGGCAGTATCTGTGGAGAGAAGAAAGAGGAATGGCTGTTCAGTTCCACTGGTCATGCTTTTTATGTGTCGCTAGTGAATTCTGGCTAGCCAACTCACAGCATTTTTAAACGGCTTAACACAGAGATTTCTGAGGTTTTCAGCTATATGAAAGTCAAACTCACTTTTTAAGTGTTTAGGTATCAGCACACAGAGTTGATGACTGTTGGAGAAGTCTCTTATTTTTGATACTCAGTCTTGTGGTCAGCACTGAATAAGCCAGAGTGTGATGCTTTTTACAAATCTGCTAGAGAGGCAGATACTACCCTGTGTGTTAGCAGAGTCTAAGGTGGTTCAGAAGGCAGCTAGAGGTCACTGAAAAGCTTTGGCAGAGGTTTTAATGAATTTTCTTTGGGAATTCAGCAGTATCTATGAAGGCCAGGTCTGTTTAAAACTAATAACTATTTACCTTAAGGGTTCTCAAAACATGAGCCAGGCTTTTTGGTCTCTTGACTTTGAGCGTGCATACATACAGCAACATTTTTCCTTTTAAACAGAAAAATCTGCAAGCACAGAGTAAAGCAGATCTATTTTTGATTGCATGATGTACCTCAGTGTGATCTGGGATGTATTTTAGGAAGAGGAGTTAGGTTCTATAGCAGTCACAGTGCCCAGTGAGATCTTTCCAGTAGCACTGGAGTGACAACAATGGGTATGACAGAACATAAAGTAAGGAAGGGGGGACTCTACTTATTTTAGGTAGGAAATTATAATATTTGGCTCTCAGAGCAGCCTTGTGTACAACAGTTCTTTCTTTAAAGAAAGTAATTTTCTCTGTTATATACCTTGTGTGATGCTTCTTGTCTTGTTCGATCACAATCTTTTAACTTTCCTAGACAAACAAAACCGTGGAAAATATTGCTTTTAAAACACAGAAACTTGGATTTATGGATAAAATACTGGAAAGAAGTTTTGCAAAAAAAGATTTTTGGGATAAATACCACTGTATACCCTAGAAGTGGGCACAAAGTCAAATCTCTAGATCTGAGCACTCTCAAATTTAGAAAGCTTGGATATGAGCAGAGATTTTTCTTGTGCTCAGAATATGATTACCTAAGTATGGTCAGAATGAAAATTATTTGCTTCCTACAAAATCTAGTAAAAGAAGTCTCTATGTAAACCAAGTAATCATGGTGTGAAGTAGGAAATAAATTTAAAAACCACCTTTTGAGGTCTGAGGTGATATCTCCTCTGTCCCAAAACCTGTAACAGCTAAAACTTGGATATTCCATGCATGAAAATATCATACCAATTGAGCTTAAGTTATTATTCTAAAAAGATGTTAATCAGGTGCAAGAAGCTACACAGACACTTTTATTTGGGCTTAATCCAAACTTACTATGTTTAGCTTGGTCACACAAAAGAACATGGTCAGTGACAGTGCAGCCTTATGTAGATTATTTTAAAAGTAGCAGAATGTTTAGGTTCCCTGTGCACTACGAATCCTACTAGCAGATCAACTTTACTGTAAACTCTCTTTCTGCCACACTTACAAACTGTGCAAATAAATGTTTAGAAGGACAAATTAAAGGGAGACTGGCACCTCATGGACATCCAGATGAGACAGATTCTGGAAGATGAAGCAGAGCTCACATTCCTTCTTTGTGCTAAGAAGCTGTTGCTGTACACAGAGCCATGGCGAAAATCAGCTGCAGTGCTGCACTGGGATCTTTCCATATTGCAGGTACAAGAGCTCCATTTGCCAAATGCTGATTTAGCACATCGTAAAAACACATCTCTTTAAGATGCACTCTGCCCTTCAGTCTCCAGACTAAGGGGAGCTGAGGAGAAAGCTTGAAACATGTCAATTAGTGAGCGTTTTCCACCTAATCCCCTGTTTGGAGCATATCATCACACATTTAAAGAGAAGCAGTGTAGTTCTGACTGCACCATAAACAAGATAAGTGGACAAGGAGGTAAAATGTGAAGAGAGACGACCAATTGCAGAAATTCAATAAGCAACCAAATTGTATCACGTTGTTCCCTTGAAAAGTGTTTTATTACTTAACTGAGATACAAAAAGTCAACAGCAATAAATGATTTTTTTCTTTGTAGTTTTAGAGGACCTGCAATTGAAAATACCTATTTTGCATAAAGATAAATATGAATGATACAAGCTTTTAATATATGTTTCAGTGAGTGACAAAAGATGAAAGAGCTCCCTAATGCTAGAAAAATTAAAAAATGCAGGCTCTGTGTAATGGAATAAACATTTAGTCACAGATTCCAACTAAACAAATAGAAGTTATCATTATTTAAACTACAGGTATTTAATGTAAGGATATTCTAAGTGTATAAATAATCAGATACTAATGAAAACTGATAATCAGATTAATCAACTTCTTCCTCATTCAAAATCAATTAAGCTAATGTTTTAATTAGCTATGCAGCTGCCAAATTTTGCTTTTTTTTTGTTTTCTGCTTCCTGACAGCCTGTGTCCCTTTTTACGGTGCCCTGCTTCTAGGTCAGATGATTATTTGAGACTGCCAACCTCTATTTAAAAGAAACAGTGACTTTTAAACCTTTCTGGTTTTGAAGACTGTCTCAGACATGTACTCCAAGCATACCTCTGAAATATCAGAAACAAATAGATGAAAGAATCTTAAGTTATATATTTATAAACCTCTTGGGTTTTTGCGACATAAATTTTGAACTTTTGCCATGAAATCCATTTGACTCTGAAGGAAGCCAGGATTTTCCAACACTTTGGAGTTGATAACTTTCTTATAAATACTTCTAAAACAGAAATAGCCAGTCTAAAATACCAGCCACTAAGCTAGTCTTCTTGGAGTAATGGTAACATTGTGCAGTGTATCTTGAAGAAACTTGTGCTGGGTTCAGAGGGCTTCATGTTACCCAAGATATATATTGACCAAAGATCTCAGATGCTATTAGGATTTAAAGTTGGTGATAGAAGGTGGGTTTTGGTCCAGATATAATGTATGGGAGAGTCAAGCCAGGAGGATGAGCAAAACCAGGAATAGTTCTAATTACACGCAGTTTTTTGGATTTGTTATAATAGATATATATCTTGAGGGGGTCTCTGTTTCCAAACAGCATTTCTGTGTTGTTAACATATTACCAGTGCTGAAAGACGCCTGCCCAATTCTCTTCTAAACAGGTAGGAAGCAAAAGAGAAAGATGACATATGCATGATGCACTACAGGAACAATGCAGCAGGTATGATACTAATGAAACACACTTGAGAGATACGACAAGCAGTAAATCAGATTTGTACAAATACAAAGATAATGTTTGATACTGTGACAGTAGGTGAAAGTAAAAGCCTCTTACCTTTAACGTGTTAACTGCAGTGATTCTCTAGTGATTCTGCTGGACAGCACAAGGGAAGGGAAATGTGAACGTTCCCCTTCTACTACTAAGCAAACAATTAAAATAATGTGGTCTGTACTGAGCTGACGAGAATACAGGGGTCCTTGAACACTGTGGTGGAGAGTAAAGCGCCAGTCTGTATTTGGGTCTTTGAGGATACGGCATGCTCGCTTCTGCAAGTGGTGAGGGAGCAACTGCTGAGAAGAGCAGGGTTGATGCTGTCAGCTGAACTGATTCCCAGCAATGGTTTTCATCAGCTGACATGAGCTCTGCCCCCATGCTGTGTGTTTGCTTATGGCTGCCCCGGCTGTTGGACGCAAGAGTAACTGCAGAATAGGCAACAACGAAAGTCAAGGCCCAAGTCAGCACCTGCGGCTGAAAATGGCACTTTCAGAGGGCTTCAGTAATACCTTTTGTAGTCTCCCTATTCGTGATTACTTGTGCCAGCCCTTTCCCCCAGCAGAAACTCTGATCTGCTGTAATTTCCACCACATGCTGACAGCACAAAGGGAATTAGCACTGTGGAGGAAAAGCCCGGTACAGCTTCTAGACACCTATTCTGCTAGACAACCTGATGTGGTGGGACAGATGTGTCCCATGCCATGCCAGAAGTGTGACAACTTACTCTAGGTGAGCAGAGCCAACCCCTAGGAGCAAGACCCTTTTGCTGGTATCACAGGCCCCTGCAAGTAGGATCCATATCACTTCCATGACCACTACTAACTCTTTGCCACTTCTAGTAACACAAGCCAGACTTCTGCTTTGGCTTGCCCTCTCTCTTTCAGATATGTTTCTTCAACATGTCTATTTTTTATTGGTTTTCTATGTTCTTTATGATTTTCCATCTTGTATCCAGAAATAGTGTATTATTCTAACAGGTATGTTAGGTACTCCATTATGGTTTATTACCTGCCATGATTTTAAGGCCAAAAGCACAGCAATTCAGATCTGTCATAATTATCTGTGGTCATGATACCAGTTTTTGCCAAAGAACAGTAATCTGTTCCAATTTAAAAATGCAAATGTTCTTGTACTAGGAGGAATTTCAAAGTGGCATTGCATTGCTTCATTTTCTTGCCTCTTTAACACATATGCCAAAATGACTGTGGATAACTGTATACTTCGTAAGGGGAAGAGCATCTTTGCTTTCAGAGTTGCTTCACAATTGCTCATATAGGAGCAATATCCTCTGATTTGCACAGTAACATTCCATCCTGCTCTGTCCCCTTATTCAGGGCTGCCACACTGACCCCACTACATCACTGAAACTGGGATCTTCTCACCTGTTTGGACTCCTCTACACCTAGCATCATATACCTCTTTTCTTGCCCCATTCCCACACCATAGCCAATGTCAATTTGTTTCCATTCTCTTCTTCCACATCCCTCCCACTGCAACCACCCCAGCAGTGCTGGAGCAGAGCCCATACTAATAAACACAGCAAAGCATATTAGCTTGGGCTCGGTGCCATGCCTCAACTCTAACATCATTATGCTTCTCCAGTAAAACACCCCTCACTAGTTGGGATTTGGTGGCAAGAAAAGAGAAGGGGATGTGAGATGATTCTGAAACATAATACAACACCCTAATAGCCTCTGAACAGTGTACAGATCCATTGGCAGCAGGGTCTTTGCAAAGGTCATAGTGGAAATATATGTCTTCTAGCAAATAAATCACAATGAATGATCATATCCTCCCTTGAATACCTCCTAGCATACAATATTAAATAGGTACATAGTAATAGTTAGTCCTATTTCTCCATGGGACAACTTTTGTAGGTTCTTAAATGTTAGGAGAACATGAATTAAAATGGCTGCTATCTTTAAGAATTTTAATTCCCTTTAACAATCCATGTCACTTGGGAATTGTTAAAAGAATCTCATCAGATAAAGGCCTGTTGCCTCTGCTGACTGAAGTGGTTAATGTTCTAGTGGCATCAATGAAGTTTCATCCATTTCCTTCAACAGAGAATTTGGCCCTAAATCCACATTCAGTATATTCTGTCACCAGTTAGTCCAAAACTATCCCTAGCAGACATTCTTTTAAATTTCTCAAATTGGTAGGGTCTACTAGCAGAATAAAAGTATCAGATCTGACAGGAAAATCTCTTGTCCTCTCTGACAAGTGAGTTTAACATCCATTGCCACAAAAGTAAAGCAAATATAACATATTCCTTGTCTCTGAGCAGCACACAGAGAATTTGTAATCTTCCCCAAATATCATGCTATTTCTACACTGTATCTTGTACACATTTTTGCAGTAAAAGGGTTTTCTGTATATGTAAGCTCCACCGTCTGCCTTGTAAAGGAAAAATCCTCTAATAAAAACACAGAGCTGTATATTTAATATAGTAAACAGATGGTAGTGTCTCATGGCAAAGCATTTTTGTTCAGTAGTTGTCAAATATGACTTTTACAGAAAGTTCCTGTCTACAAAGGTTCGGTTTTGGGGAGTTGTATTATTGTAGATGAAATGGTTACTTAAAAGATTTACAAGCCATGGGGTCCCATTAGAAACTTACTGCTTTGAAAATGGGTTGTTGCCATTTTAATGTAACAATGGAGTATGTGTTAACATCTTCTTTTACTTTAAATTCTTCTTAACAACAAACATGACAGAATTTGGCTTTGGAGGAAGATTTTTTTTTTTTTTTTAATTAATTTTAAAGTGTGTTTGCAAATTCCTGGGCTGTGTAAGTTTTTTTCCTACTTTCTAATCTTCCTTTTGCATAAATGAGCATTTACTTCCTTCTTTTGTGCTACCCAAACTAGAAAACACTGCTTACAATAATATACAACTGTCTAATGTACTTTGTGAAATTGGCAACAAGATTTTTTGACCAAGGAGAGAGAGGAATTATTTTCTATTTCTGTAGTTTGATTGTTATTGTATGTGTGCTGGGTTCTCCCTGCAATTCAGATGTGAAAAAAATCAAAGGATTAACAACTGCAATGAGGACCTACTGCCTTTAACTTGGTATGTTGCAATGCTCGGTAGGCTGCAATGCCTCTCCACTACTAGGTCTTTTTCCTTAAATACCTAGGCAACAACTTTTGTCTTTCACATATTAAAGATGTGATTAGACAGGCTCACTTTTTAATTCCAGTGCTAGGAGAGCTAGTCCAGTGGCATCTACGCTTCTGGTCAACAGCCAGGTAGCTCTGCACCTCAGGAACCTGCCAAAACATAAGACCTGCTCCTGCAAAATGAGCAATTCTTCTGGAAAAAGGAGGATGGGAAATTTCACACGTCATCTGAAATTAATACCACGACTCATTCTCATGAATAAGCCACAAATTAGAATGTAGATTGCATCATTTTCTGGGCCTGTGGGAGGAACTGCTAAGTCCTGCTGTGTGACTTGGGGGGAAAAGGCTGCTAACACGCTCCTTGATGGAAATGGATGGAAAGACTTGAAAAATGGATTAGCTTTTGTGAGTAACAGCTGTTGGCTTCTCTGTTAGCCTTCTGTCTCCATCTTCCACTGTGTTGCCCAAAATGCCCCATACCAAATGCAGGACTAGTAAAAGATTGCTCATGTGGGTAAATGAACAATAAAAAACTCTTTAAAGCTATGTTTGGAGGAAGTAAAAGCCATTTACTGAAACTTCTCCAGACCATTTTGCCAGCAGCTTCCTGAGTTTTCCCTCTTCAGTTTTGTTCTCCAGCAATTATAGAAATTGCCTGGCAAATAAAAAGAATGAAAAATAAGTTTAGAGATGGTTTTTCAAAAGCAACAAGGCCAGCTGACCAACCAATTTAAAACCAAGAAGAATGAGTGCTTAATTTCTCTTTGACAAAAAAAAGAATTCATAACTTAAAGTACCAACCTCACATTCATTGCCACCGCAGTTATATTTGGGTAACCTGGGAACATTTTATATTTTCATTCTTTTCCTTTTTGTTTAAATATTAGTGCTTTTAGTCGTGGTACACAGTCACTGTTTTAATCAAGAACTGTGCATTTTAAATATTTGTGTTCATTGTAGCCAAGAAGTCTGCGGAGTCAGTGTTTTGGCCAATTAAGCTTTAATCAGGACAGAATGTTTCAATGTTAAAATACACAAATTGCATCTCATCCACTGGCATATGCTACCTTTCTTGTTATGGCACTCAGTCTTTCTTCTTAATCTAAATGGCTCAGCTACAGCCTTTCCTTTCTAAGTAACAACATGAGCCTCTCATTGCTGACAGAGCTTTTACAAGACCAGAGTGAATGTTGTTTTATAGCACATCAGTTGTTTAACAGCACATCTAGAGGGCAGCACCATGATTATTTATTTATTTATTTGCCATCCCTCTTCTTTATCCTGTATTTGAAATTTTCTGTCACGTTCTGTAATGGAAGACACATGGGTATTGTTTTGGTACTCCAGGGAGAAGCTGGGTTGTCATAGCTCAAGGCACATTGAAAGGACACAGGAATTATCGGATGTTCTATTATTTGAGAAGGCTTAATTCTCAAGAACCATCCACCCAGTTTCATCCTCTGAAAGTTACATTCATTGTACCTCTCCTGCCTATGAAAAGGACTTTCAGTAAAGGTCAGAGCTAATCAAGGCCAGTACACAACGCTGATGAAGGATGCTAATCTCATCCACCATTTGTTTCTCAAAACTATGAATCCTTGCTAATCTTCCAATTCGTGCCAATTTCTAAACATGAACTGAGCAGAACCAGTGTCATGACCTCGTGTTCACTCGTGCAGGCTTCAGTAGGCCACCTCCTTTCACTTCAGTTCTGTTCCTTGGCATTTCTGCTACTTAGGCTTCTGCTGTTAATTTTTTCAGATTACTCTGTTCTCTGCTTTCATAGCATGAATATTCCCAAATCAGGTCCTGTTTTAACCTTTTGGGTCAGGTTGCTAATTTCTCTAGTCTTAGAGAAATTCTGCTTATCTTGCTCATATTTGTAAATAATCTGTTTAGTAGTACCTTGGAATTTCCTTTAAATTGAGTCTTACTTGTATTTCTTCATCATTACCGTACTGTACTGTATCTGATCCTCAGATTACCCCATTAGAGAATTTCCCTTTACTTGATATTTTGCCATTTAGGGTGATCCCTAATTTACAGTGTCCTGTAAACAGTCTTCAGTCCATTTGACAATTTTTCTTTTCAAGCCAATTCAGGTTAATTTTGAGCTATATTATACAACTCACAAAAATAGTCCCTTTGAAACCAGCAGAACTCTTCACATGAGTAAGCACTTATCAGTGTGAGTAAAATTTCCACAGTCTGTCCCTCAGAGGCTGCTCTTTTTTTTTGGCATCTCATTCATTGAATAAACAATATATATCCTTGCCAAATATTCTAACTAACCCACTTCTTAGATTTTAAATAAAGAAACGAGATTATAATTTTTCCTACTACTTTTCCCTGCCCTTCTGGCACCCATCCACAACTAGAAAGAAAGTGCCAAAATAGCACAAGGATGACTGTTATCTGACCCTTAAATTTCAGAATGGTTTGAATAAGCTTTTTTTGGGGGACACATGAAAATTTTTCTTAGGATTTACCCACCACTTGTGTGTAGGCAGGTTAGAAGTCCCTGATATCCTGTATCATCCCTGAGAACCCATTTCCAAGTAGATAACACATTCATCTGGTTTTAAGGAGGGAGGCACATAATATATTGGTAACACTGAAAAACTGAGATGCAGTTTATAACACTCTAGCCTAAGAACCAAAGCATAACACACCCTTCTATAAATCATATTTTGTACATTTAAAGTTGTTGTGGTGAGGTGGAACAGAGGGAAACACAGAAGGAAGCTTTGATCACTTTGATCAAGCACAGACCACCTATCAGGCTCCTGGGTGCCACTGTGTGTCATGCATATTTTCAAATTTTTGTCATAATAGCTACCAGTCATTGTAGCTGAGATAAAAAAGGGGATGGTGATTAAACATGTGATTGAATCCAGACATTTTAATCATACCCCTTCTATCTATTTTTGCAAAGCAGGCTGCCTGTTTTCCCAGCAGTCCACATGAATAGCCCAGGGATGACAATTTGCATGCTAACTGAATTCATGTACCACGCTGATTGTATGGAACATCTGTTGCTGATTGTTTTGGTCCTCTGCTTTTCAAACTAATATATGAAAATGCAGAAGGTAAAAGGCAAATTATCATGCCAAGGGCAGAGAGCAGATTGTTCCTTTTCTTTTTGTTGGAACTCTATGTTGTAGCTATTGATAAATGTCACCACATTCCTGTTATCCCCCTGGACTTGTGCAAAAATACGGTGCTTTAAATTGCTGCAATTTTCCAGACGCTTTTTTCCTTCTCAATTTAATTTTGGCATAGCTGGCTTAGATGTGGTTAGAAAAAAAACTTCCCCCATCATCCTTCCCAGCCCACATACCCACCACTGTACATCAAGAACTAACATTTCTGTTCTGCTCTAGGTAGATGTAAAGGAAGAAGGCTACCCAGCAGCTCCTCTTGTCTCTAAAGTCCCACTTTGCTCAAAAAGGAGACAATTAATTGTCCCAAGGCTACGATTTTCCACCTTAATTGCAGAAAATTGAGACAGTTCCTAATACTGCTTAAAGAAGCTACTCCAGCATGAAGCAGGTTGCTGCCAGGATAGCCCTAAAATAACAGTAAGTCTCAATACATAGAAATAAAGCTATACTTCTAGATCTGTGATATGCCAGGTTTCAAAATAGTAAGTTGAATAGTGTATGAAAAAATTACTGAGTAACTACATTCATTTCAAAGGTAGATTTACTTTCACCCTACACGCACTTCTGTTACTATTTGAAATTTCCAGCATAGTTATCTAGCTTTTTGCTAGTGGTTTTTCCTAATATATAGGATGTAGGGTGCTTTTTTCATCACAGGAGGAAGAGCCGATATGTCTGTGTGTAAAGGAGTTCGGTATATTGGCTATCTGAATGTTTTAGTTTTCAGTCTGCACAGAAAGGAGAGAAACGGCTTGAAATAACCATTGAGAAAATATTCCATTAATCCATCACCAGCTGTTGATTCACAGTATAACTGGCTACAAAGATTTGTTGCATATTCAAGATTGCCATAGGAACAGCTCTGGATTACATCATTCCAACCCTTAAAGTCTGGCTGCACTGGAGCTCACCTTCTCTATTCTTCATGTGAATATTGCAGTCGCCTCTTCAAATTTCCAATATCTAGGCTGATTCTGTGAAATATGTCTGCTTCTAATTCCCCTGGTGATTCATTCTCATGATAATTATATGGGATCTTGGTTTTAATTTTTCTTTTTGTGTTCATTTGTTCTTCAGCAAGATTCATTGTGAAAGAGAAGTTGTTACTGTAATATATATGAATGTGCATAGTCTTTGTGGGAAAGCAGGGTCAGACCTCTGTAGGATCTTGCACACTGAGTCTCTAGGCATCAGCCCACACAATGAAGAGGAAAAAAAAAAAAAAAAAACAAACAGTAAAAAGATATATTAAAAAAGTGCAGCTGGGCGGAAGACAATTCAAGCAACAGTGACCTACACTATCTTGGTCATGCCTTCAATTGCCAGAATCTGTTGATAAGCATATTAACACTAATGAGAAATTTGGACAAAGTTTCTGCTACTCCAGAGATTGTTGTACTTATTTACTTCACTGACTATGACATGGACTGAAAATTAATTTTCCATGGCCTTTAGTGTGAACTAGAGTGGTTACAAGAGTGAATACGAAGAGTAGGAAAAGGAATTCAAGTGCTGTGAATCAAAACTCATTTCTAATTCACTGAAATGTGCTTTTTACTATTCTGGCTAATCTTTTCGGTACTGAACTGAAGGAGTAAGGAATTTTGTTTTGTTTTTCTTGCAAGCATTTCTTCTCTGTTTTCTCTGATTCAAGTCATTACTTCAAAACTCAGAATTTAGTTTGTATCATCTTAATAAAAATATCCTGTGGTGTCAGTTAATCCCATTATCTAAGTCTGTTTAAAGATGTCAGAATGACTGTCAGGATTCTTGCAGACTTTCAGGAAAAATAGGACTGGATCTAAACTACTGATGTAAAAAAATATTGGAGGAAAGTATTTCTGACAAAATCTTCAGGCCTCCTTTGCATATCACAAAGAAGGCAAACAGCAATCAATCTTTATCTATTGATACCTCATATTTCATTTCAGAAGTTTATTTTAGTTTTAATAATTGTTTTACTTTAAAACTGATAAAATTAATACATATAAATGGGAGGGAAATGAGGGTGTTAAAACATATGCTCAGGAAGGAACAAAAATATTCATTAGTATACAAATAACAGATGGGGACTCCTAGCACAGAACCCAATCTAAAATTCAAAATATAATATGGCAGAAGCCAAGATGGGACTGCCAAGCAATCTGTTTCCTCATATTCTGTCTTTTCTTGAATTTTTTTTCTTTTAAGATATATGACAGAGAAGAAGAGCCAGACTTAGGAGTTGGAGGGCTGTAATCTTCTCAGTTTTTCATTCTTCTCCTGAACTAACTCTCAAATAATATGCACAGTGGTAGATCCCACAATCTTCAGTTTTTGTCAGGATTGTCCCACAAATCATGGTCTCTGCTTTCCAGACAGCACCACAAGATGTAGGATTTCTGCAACTTAAATGTCTGCTCTCTATAATAAGAAGTGACTAGTGGTTGTTTGCCGTGGTTTGCACCAAGTTGTTCATACTGTAGAGGCAGAGCCACAGCAAGGGCTGGAACCCTTGTTAATTTTCCATTAAGTTAGTTTGACAAGTCAAATACTTTGATACCATAAATTATATTAAACCGTAAATATGCAAACAAAAGAACTTGATTCATGTGCTCTTGTGGTTGTTGGATAATTCAGTAAGGATGGCAACCTCCAAAAATAACTGTGCCTGTGTAGCCACAAACTGTGTCTGCATAGCCAAAACTTTTCAGTCTCGAATCTGGATCAAAAGAATGCCCTCTGGCAACATCCCATCCTTTAATTCTGCTTCTGTAATTACAAATCAAGTGGTGGAATGTCAGTGTCAGACATCCCAGCAATGCTGAGCGTGTGTGGTGTTTTGGAGCTCCGGACAGGATATTACACCCAGAAGAGCAAACTTGGCATGACAGGTGAGCTAACTTTTTGCTGTCTGCAAAAGTTATGCAAAGCTCAGAAACTCCAACTTTGACCCAGGTATGTAAGACTCCCTTTCATTAAACCAGCCTGGTTCCAGAATTACCACTCGTGATACAAAAGATGATTGTGTTCAGAGCTTGAGAATAATATTTGCCCATATTTCTGCTTTCTCTGTTCTTAAGAAAAAAAAATGATGTAAAAAGTACCAGATATTACTTGGAGGCTTAAGATACCTAACATTAAATATCTAAAGTATTAGGTTGCCCATAGAGTGAATGGAGGGTAGACACTGGAAATGTTTCCCCAGTGGTTATATAGCAAGGGTTAGGCACACACTATCCTAATTTAGATTTACCAGTTAAGTACTTCAATTTAGACAGAGGTAGAGTACTCCTGGACATAAACGAGGATTGCCACTCTGTCCACATAGACTATTTGTGAGCTCCTTTTCTTGGGTTGGGTTTTCCTATCAGCATGTAGGACGTTACCTCTGGACAACACAATCAGACTTGTAAAGACACTATGGTGAAAGGGCTTTGCGAAGGGATGCTTTCTGTTGGGTTTCTAGCATTTCTAAAATGCTAGAAATGGGGTGTTCTTGTGTGATTTTCTACAGTTACACAGATGACAGCAGCTACAGGGTTTTAGTCACATCTGGTCCAATGTTCCTAAGCAAAGATGACATACAATGTTTGGTGATAAATTCTATCAGATATTTTGATTATTGATCAGGAAGCTTCAAGAGTCAGCATGCCAGAATTCACCAAAACGGTCTGATTTGTCTATAATGTCCTGAAGCCCATGGGGTGATGTGGGTTAACCCTGGTGGGCAGCTCAGCCCCACCCAGCCGCTCGTTCATCCTCCCCCAGTGGGATGGGGGAGAGAATTGAAAGGGTAAAAGTACAAAAACTTGTGGGTTGAGATAAAGAGTTTAATAGATTAAGCAAAAGCTGCATGTGCAAGCAAAGCAAAATAAGGAATTAATTCACTAATTCCCACCAGTAAGCCGTTGTTTTGTCATCTCCAAGAAAACAGGGCTCTATCATGTGTAACTTACTTGGGAAGTCTTTAACTTTAAACTTTCCCCCTTCCTCATCTTTCCCCAGCTTTTATTCCTGAACATGACATCACATAGTGTGGGATATCCCTTTGGTCAGTTGGGGTCAGTCATCCTGGTTATGTCCCCTCCCAAATTCTTGCCCATCCCCAGCCTACTTGCTGTCAGGGCAGTGTGAGAAGCAGAAAAGGCCTTGGTGCTGTATAAACACTCCTCAGCAACAGCTAAAACATCTCTATGTGATCAACCTTGTTTTCAGCACAAATCCAAAACATAGAAACATACAAACTATTATGAAAAAAAAAAACTCTATCCTAGCCAAAACCAGCACATGGGGTGACGATCATCACAGACTGGGGACAGAATCTTGGGAGTCTCTGGTAGCCACCTCCACACAATTTCTATCTGAGATTTGTTCTTCTGGCAAGACACCTTCCACCACAGGTTTGCCTGAATTCCTGCAAACTCTGAGGTCTTATGTTAAATCTGAAACATTATGCACTGTTAGTACTAAACTACTCTTTGGTCATCCTTGTTAAGGAAGACAAATTTACCCTGTCTTCTTTTTAGTGGATCAAATAGAGAAGCTGATAGAGAATAGGTCCTTACAATACACTGACGGTAGGCATCACCTAATGTTGATTCAAGTTACATGACTATTAGACTCTCCTAATATTTCTCACATCTTCATATAGCTTTTTAGATTGAGTTTGGCCCTGTGGGTTCAGTCATGTGCACAGCAATATTATTTTTTGCCCACTATACCCTGTTTTGTAGATATTTGCTTCCCACCTACCATCCTTGTTCTAGGACTCCTGGAATATCCCAAGACAAGATCCATTTATCTGGAGACCATGTAGTGTTTCCTGGTCAGAATCAATTTCAAATCTCAATAAGAAGGAGCACTTTATGGCTAGATGCTGGGACAACAGAACTGCTAATGTCAAATCTGTCAGATAGCATCACTACAGCTAAAGCAGGAAAAAGCCAAGGAAACCATGCCCTAGCTGATGATCTCAATTTATACCCGCAACCGTTCATCCTTCTCTCATGTGAACTGTCAAACGAGTGATCTCCCTTTCAGTTGTGCTGTAACTGCATTTTAAGTCTATGTCTTCTTTTTATCCATGATCCATCCTATTTTTTCTCTTGTTTGCAAGCAAGTAATGGACTAGTCTAGTCTTGTGATAATTAATGACTGAACACGAACTGAAATGGCTTGAATGTGGTGTGCTGAGTCAGGACTCTTTGATCATGTCAAACTTCACTGTTCTGTCTCTTCTTATATAGGAATACATAATGGTATACAAAATTCAAAAACAGAAATAAAAAAGTAGCAGAAAAAGATAATATTATTTTGCCAAAGAAAATTATCATTATTGCCAACAAGAAGGACTCTCCTGTAATCTCCTACACTTACACACAGGTTCCACTTTTTACAAAACAAGCAAAGACTATTAATGAAAATTTCTTTCTCTTTCAGTGATGTTAAGTAGCTAAAGTTCTAGCTGTTTTTCAAAAGCCCCACTGTAGGAAGAGAGTCCTAATGAATAACAGAGGCCAGGCAATGTTGCTCCTCTGACTTAAAATACTCAATTTTTATTGGCTTCCAAGGAAGTGTGCAGTTTTACACACACCGGTAAAACAAGCCCCGCTTAGAAACAGGAGAATACATTTTGGACTAGGACTTGAGTTTTAGTGGGGTGGTTCTGTGAGAGTAATCACACAACAGCATAGCTTGTACCCTAAGCAGAATGGAGACACATTAATTTCTGAGCATTTTGTAAGGGGCACACATACAAGCAGCTCCAGTGTAGTTCATCTGGTCCCAGGGCTTAGAGTTTAGGACATCTGTGCTTTTCTTTCTCTTTTAAGTCCTCTTCTACAGAAGCAGCACATAACAATCTATGTGAACAAAGCAATGCCAGCTGATTAACATCTGTTGGTTTGATTAAAGTCATATAGATGACAAAATTTCAGGTTCCAGTAAGATTGGCTTGTGCTTGTAACAAAGACAAACATTGTGTAACAAGATGCCTCTGCTGTAGCTCCTCATATGCTTTAGATTCACATTTCACACCTCAAAAGGGGGACCCAGGCTGCCTGAGCTGGTTGTGTAAATTCCCTTTTATGTTCAACCACTAAAAGATATTAGTAAGCATGCCAGCTACTGTCCCTACTACACAATAATAAAATAGAAATTTTAAACTTCAGCTTATATTGGGTGAGTGAGATTTAGGCAATGAGTACATTGGGATTTCCTTGCTGGTATTCAAGCCTCTCCTAATGTGGATGTAATTGTGCTGGTAACTGCATTGTGAATGATCGCAGTCACGTTAGAGCAAATTTTGTATCAAAGGAGGTGTTAGAGAGGAGATGCCAGAGAGCACAGGGGTATACATACATACCCTCTGCACATTTCAAACAGGTTCTCCTGTCTTTGTGGACTGCTCTAGAAGCTTGTTCTGAGGAACGAGACAACATTCTTGTCAGCAAGCCTGTGCCTGTAGTAGAAGCTTCCTCTGGTACTGATTAGGTACTAGTTAGGGTAGTTTTGTCACTGGTTAACTTTTACCACCACAGTTGAAGTTTTGAAGTCTCTTATAACAAACGGGACTTCAAACAAAGCCAACAGTTTTACCTGCACAACATGTGGATGTCCAAAAGCATGACACACGAGTGAAAGGATCACAATTTATTCCATGAACCATTTTTGACATCTGAGGAAACATTTTCTGGAAGGATGCTGATAATCTGTGAGTAAAAAGTTAGGTTGGGTAATGACTCTGCCCTCAGAAGTGTTGCCTCTGTAGCAGTATAGATGTCTACAGGATACAGAGGGCAAAATAAGCTTTCCACAGGGCCATGTTAGCACAATGCCATAATCAGCTGCATGTGGGACATACTAGGAGAGCCCAACAGCCACATAACTTTTGAATCAGCATTAGATCACGTCTGCCTTCAACGCAGTGTAAGACATATGCTATATCAGCTTCAGTGTTTTCAGTATAGCCCCAGTGCTACCGCCAGACTCTCAAAACATCTGTGCATACTCAGCCCCTGCTATACACTACATGGTAATTAAAGTACAGGGCACCATCATAGCACTTAAGGCTCTGGTGGGGCTCCAGGTCTTAGGAACAACTGGCCTATGAAAAAGAGTGTCCTCTAGTTGCAATATGGAGAAGCAGGCCCCACTGGTAAATAAGAATTTCAAGACCTACTGTTTTCTACCCAAGTGAGAAAGAAATGCTAAGGCTAACACGAATACACTAAATCCCTGATGCAGTATCAAAGTCAGAGATTTTACTGGTCCTACTGTTTGCACCAGAAGAAAAGCCAGGTTGGACACTGATACATCTTGCTGAACAAAGCCCAGCATCCGTAGCTTGTGAGGCAGACTGACTGTTCAACAACAACAAAAATATTCATAAAATAATGAATTTTCCTTCAAAACAGTGCAGAGGGGAACTGGTCTGACACCTGTTCAGTGTGTGAAGAGATGTCATTTTCATTGTGAAAATATGAGTGTATCTTTAGCTGTTTCCACTAGCTGCTGAAAACACCTCTGCTAAAGTTTGTTCCATGTGCTATTGCAAAACCTCCTGCAGCCTGTGGTTATGCTGCATGATCAGGATGACTCTGCAGGTAGTCATCATAGTCCAAAATCAAAAACGTGGCTCCAACTGAACTTTCTGATGCATCTTAAGGACACTCTGATCAGCGTTGCGTTTTGCCTTTGATAACTTTCAGGGTAACTAAGGTGAAATTGTCTCTGCAGGTCCATTTTGCTGAAATCACTGGGTAATGGTGGCAAGAGATAACATCAGCTGATAAATGCGTTTCTCAGATACTTGAAATCTTTCAAAAAACCCACCACTCTTTGTGAAGCACATTATCATCACCAGGCTAATTATACCCAAAGCTGATATTCTAATGGAGTTCAGGGATTTCCTTTTATATAAGAAAGTGAGATGATTACATGCCCTTGCAGTGTCTGTTTCTTTCAGCAAGTGGATTTTTGCAGAACTGTTACAGTCTGAAACGTCCCAGATGGTGCTTTCCAGTTGCACTGGAGCATGTATTTTCTGGTAATTGCACAGCTTACATAATTCCCTTGATCCTGAAGTCTATTCTCTTGTAACAAACTTTTTTTAAAGGGAAGCATCTGTTTTATTCACAAACACGCTTACCATTTTGAAGGGGTTGGGATGTGGAAGACATAAGAAACATGATTTTGAAGGCTTGGAGTGACTGTAGGGACCCATCTGGAAATTATAAGTAAAAGGTAAAACTTTAAAATATTTCAAGTAAATGTTAAAAGTTGAAAAATTGTAAGTAAAAGGTAAATCTTGAAAGATACAGAAAGCCAAAATTAGCCTGGGGTATAAAAAAGATGATTTGTAAATCTGGCCTCTGTACACTGTATCATCTTATCTTGTCTCTCCCAAATTACTTGTTATTTTATTCACAAATCTTTATTACTTAATTTTTTTTTATCACAGTAAGTTGTGATGTGCCATAGGAATCTATTTAACACTGAATTAAGGACTCTGACTAGTGTATTAATGCAATCAATTACTGCATACGGTTAAATGCCTAATCAGGTATGTGAAGTGAAAAAAAAAGACTTTGGGATACAACTGTGCTAGTACTATCTTGATAAAATTAAACACTAATAGTGGAGACACTACTTGGTACCTGAACACAAAATCTTTGGGAAAGGGACCAAGTTAGGCCCTGTGACTAAATTTTAAAGACTTTTTGCCCAGATAAATTTGGCAGAGACTACTGAGGATAATGCAGGGGAAAGAGAGTTTGTATTCCCTGGGAACGGGGGCAGCTTTGAGGAATTATCCTAGGAAATGATCTTCACAGATAACTTCACTGAACAAATTCCTTTCCAGTAAGAACAGCCTGGTGCCTTGACAAAACTCTCAGTGACTTCTGATCTCTTTCAAGGGTGCATGGTAGTTTTTAAAGCTTTTAAAGCTTTGGGATTTTTTGTACTAGAGGCTTTGCATTTGCTGTTGAGCATGGAGGAACTGTGTATGGGAGTGGAGGGGGTTGTGCCATAGACTTGTAGACAGCAGGGAGAGTGTGAGCCAGATATGCCTGCACTGAACAGCTATTTCTGTCTGCTTGGGACAAGAACACCTGGACTTCAGCCTGAAAAAAAAAAAAAAAAAAAAAAAAAAAAATGCATAGAGCAGAAGGGATGAAAAAACCTTTAAGATATTGCAAAAGATCTGTTCTGTCCTATTTGTACTCTTCAGTGACACATGAATACAAGATCACACTGGTAGCTGGCATTAAGCTATCCCAGAACAGCTGTAAGTTAATGAAGTGACATTGCAGTTTTTACATTTGAATCAAAATTAGTTGAGTGATAAATAGCCACCCCAATCAAACTTTTTGTCCATACATTTTATTACTTTACACTCTGAATAGGTTGAGGGGAGGCATAATGTTTTGCCTGAAAATGAATGTGCATTCCCTGGCAATTGATTATCCAGTTAATACTTTGGTCTGAACCACTGAGTTCTGGTGAGTATTTTCATCATTAGTGAAATTACTAACTTCACTGAAAAAGACATTATCACCATTAAAATAAAAGGCCACATGCTTATCATTTTGGTTGTTGCTGTTGGCGTTTTTAATTAAAAAAAAAGGTATCAAACTAACTAAAATTAGAAATCAAAGCCTAGTATTCCTTCAGCCACACAAATGCTATATTGTGTATTTCCTTTATCAGAACCAAACTGGACAAGGCTGCTTTTGTCCAGCCA
The DNA here is from genome assembly GCF_018691265.1 of Tyto alba. NCBI lineage: Eukaryota > Metazoa > Chordata > Aves > Strigiformes > Tytonidae > Tyto > Tyto alba. The sequence continues at coordinate 35,926,130 of NW_024881330.1, forward strand.
TCAAGATATGCAGTGACAACAGACACAGAGATCAGTTGAAACATCAGGTCACAGTTCTGTGTTTCTTTTGTGCTATTTCCCTGTGTTCTCCACCATCACAAATGAGGTATTAAGGAGTTACATGGTCTTCATCACATAATCCAGAATTCTGGAAAGTTTCTCCCAAGACTGCCCTGAGGACTCTAAAACAAATGTCAGACCCAATATCCAACAAATACCTCCCTTCATCCTCACAAAAAATCAGGTTCATTGTACTAGAGGTCCATATGTATGACCTCAGAGAAACTGCAACACAGCAATACGCTGGAAATGCTGAGACTTGGACACTTCTGCAATTCCTACCAACTCACCTCTCCAGCACTTCTAACCAAACTAACTTCCTGTGGTCCACGACCTGTCCACCCGCCCACACTGCAGTGTCCGCACATCTAAACAGCAGCCACGTTTCTGATGTCTGTAGAAACTGTAAGCAGACATCTCAGTCCATCCCTCCACAACTCCATGGGAGTAAAGATGAGTCTTGCAACAACTTGACCTGCCACTAGACTCTCTCGGTGAATCAAACTTTTCGCTGAGAATGATCTTCTCATGCCCTGAAATTGTGACAAAACCTGCAGCAATGTGGGCAAGGTAACACCTTCAGCCCTTAAGAGACTGGTATATGTCCAAGTAGTATCCCTCGTTTATGGCTTTGACTTGTTAGGGAAGATATTACAGACGCAGACATGCATCAAAATTCCCTTAGCACCACTGAGGCCCTTTTTCTGATTTCATCTGTTTTTGAATGCCTCAAGTGCAAAGACACTGTGTAAATATCCTTGTGTAAATATCCATTAACTCTAATGCATGCCTGGACCTGCCCCAGCTTCCTGAATCACCAGCTCGGAAAGCATGAAGAAGGAAAACATGACAAATGCTGCTTTAATTGAACTGAGTCCATCTCCCTGTGTAACGCAGAAATGGAGGCGCCTCAGAATATTGTCGAGGTCAACCTCTACTCTAAGGCAGGTTCAAATTTACATCTAGGCCATCCCTGGCAGGTGATGCTTGGGCTTCCTTAGATGTTGTTAATCTTTTCATATCTCCCAGGTGAATCTTTACTAATTAACATAATGTCTCCTATGGGTTATATTTTATAAAGCTCTTTTGCTATTGCCATTTTGGACTGTCTCTAATTGATCTGCACCATTTTTGAAAGGAGGTATGCTAGTATGGAACTATCGGTCCAGATAAAGCCTAATAAAAGCCTAATATTTTTTTTTTTCCTTGAGTTCTAACTAGAATGTTTTTAACATTAAAAACCAGACCCACCTTTCCCTTTGACCCTTATTTTGTTTACTTGTTCATTACTACCCTAACCAATTATTCTGCACATTGAAAAGGTCTTATTTTTTCTTTCCTTTGAATTTTTCTCCATGGAATTCAAGTGATTTCTGACTTTCTTAATTTTTCAAAGGCATTTAAATGCTGATTGTTTCTTGTAGTCTGCTAGTAACCCTTCACAGACTTTTGCTATTTGCATATTTTGTAAACATGTTCTCTAATCTACCAGCCAAGTCTATACTGAAAGTGTTGAATGATAATGGTTGAAAATGTCCTTCCAGAATCCTACTCACATTCATAACAGAAGATCAGAAGTAACTACTGACTGAGTACAGGTTTTCAAGCAATCCTTCATCTACTGATCTTAAACTAACTTTGACCTAGAAAAGCCAAAATACTATTTTCCCATTCTTTATGGATACAGCACATGGACATTGTATTTTTAAAAACTTTCCTAGAGGCAAACTATGTCACTATTATTGTTTCCTGCCTATTCATCACACTACTTATTCAGCAAGGAAAAAAAATAGATTTGGAGTTAGCTTTGGCTCAGTCTGGTTTTGACAATCTGTTCTGACTGCTTTCCATCATTTTATTATTTATTATTTTTTTACTAATGTTTCTCATTACTTTATTGCTTACAATTTTGTTTTGTGTAACAGAGTGTTTCTGTATCTTCCTGGGGCCCTAAGGTTAAGCTTGACTGATTCATAATTCTCCAGAATGTCACACGTAACGTGTCCATTTAGTCCAGCAAAATCCTTCTGGCTGAACAAGTGATAGGCACGACCAGAGATGTTACTTCTGTGATTTATGTTACGTTAGTGAGTTATGTTAAAAGCAGTCCAATAAATGATGGTAATCCATGGTGATGCTTCAAACAGGTATACTTTTCAAGACACAGAAGAAAATGAGGATTTCTATGCCAAGATTTATAACCTCTTTCATACTGAGACTACTCAATTCCATATTCTAGCTCTAACAGGTTTTCTGAAGCCCTTTAGCTACAGAAGATAAACTTGCTCAGATATGCAAAATATCCTTTTACTTTCCTGGCTGCAGTAATGCTTTTTTTTTCAACTTCTGTTATAACTGTACATGCACAGAGCTGTGGCTAGCTTCTGCATTTCAGTTCCCAAGATCCAGCTTACCTTTTGATTGAGCGATTTATACAATGTTTGTACAAACTATTAGGGGAAACCTTACAAACAAGAGTAGCATCCAAAATTATAATCACACTTCTTGAAATATCCTAGCATTAACCTTACCTATCCTCTTCCTCTGTCTTTCCAAAAAGTCCATGAAAACAGATAACCTTGAAGGAACTGTATGACACTATCTAGATTATGAGGAACCCAGTAGAAAAAGTATCTTTCAGATTACTTATTCCTTTTTTGTTTAGTCCCCTCAAGGCAATTATTTTCAGGAAGGACTTCGTGGTAGTTCAGAAAGCACAGTTCTGCCAGAGGTGCTCCATTCACACCAGCACTAAATATGCCACTTACATTGCCAGAAAAACTATACATACTCCAGCACATCATGAGTTAAAGGAGGAATGAGGAAAGAAGCAGCTCAACCTCCAGGATACTTTAGGATAAAGAAAATGAGGAACATGTGAAGAAATGGTTGCAGGAGATCCCCAAGCTAATAAACCAAATGTAAGCAAGCATTTACCTTTTTCCAAGAAGACATAGGGGACATTGGGAATCTACTCGCTTCAGTGAACTGCACACCTGAAGTGGACTGCAGACTTCCCAATCAGGCAAAATTTTCCACAGTAGTTATATGAATAGGAACAAAATTCCGATTCTTGGATTTTTCTGGATGCATAAATAGTTTCTCCTATGTCAATTTATCTGAAATAATTAGAAACTGTGGCAGAAGGCATGGCTGTCACTCATACAGAAGCCGTGTATCATCCATGTTATACCTTTGAGCTCATAAGAATCCTGAGAGGCAAGTGAGAAAAAGAAAATCATTAAAATCACATCTAGAGCTGTGACCTCATATTTACAACAATAGGAAAGAGATGATTTTTTTTCTTTGAAAGTATACTGAATTTGTCAATATAAAAACATTTATACAAGGTACAAAACTGCTTAGAGTGAGGAAATTGCTGAAGGCACTGTAAAGATATAATCAGGGGAAATCCCAAGGACCAGGGGCACACCGAAAAGGCAAACTGAAAGTGAGAGAGGCTAGGAGGTTGTGCAAGGAAATGTGGGGCAGAGTCAAACAGAGATCAGGTGGGAGCAGGATCCTAGCAATGAAGGATGTGAGGAGAAGGAAAGAAAGATAAAGGCAAATTGATAAATTGATAGGTTATCGGAGTATCTCATCCCAGAGTCTTAGGGTAGGAAAATGAAGTCTGCAAAGAACAGCTGAATGGGAGGCACATGGTCTGATATATGAATTTTTCAGATTTAGAAAAACAAATTCAAAGATAAGACCACACAGGAAATCTCAAAACCAGAAAAACATCCGAATATTTTTAAACGCTTTTCATATAACTGATTTGAGTATATCATACTTGATTCTTTTAACAGCTGAACCAGTGACATTATAAATTGTAGTGCATTGTAAACCAGAAATAACTAGTGCTGCAAAGTGGTTTTAATGACCTGGCCCAAGAAGAGGTCAGATTGGATATGTAAACTTTTAATCAGGAAATCAATCTGTAGGGATACGGGGAATTAGCTATGTCCCTTTCTTGATTACTACATTCTGGCAAAGGCCCTTCAGCAGAAGGAGTCTGAATGAACAAGACAAGAAGATTAATTACGATGTATGACTTCCAGACACATTAGTATTTAATCTTTGCACTTTTCAGTTGGCTTTCATTATCAGTCAACAAAAAATTTCTTCATCATCATCTGTTTGCTATTTACAAATCTAACTCAGTTATCATCTCAGAATCCAGAAATCCAGGTCTCCCTGTGCTCCCTCCTTTTCTGCCAACAATCTTTATGGAACGTAGGAAAAAAAATGGAAAGCTTTGGCCAGTGAACAGGACATAGCCGTAATATCTTCTGTTTCCACACACAGCTGAAAACCCCACGCTATGCCTACCGTGACCTGCCTGATGACATCATCAGGGATGACTGTGCTTATGCTGTGTTTCAGTATAATATTCATTGTTCTAGAATCACTGTGTAAGAGATATATTGTATCTACAGGAAAACTACTGAAGATGGATTAGAAAAACATATTATCAAATTTACAATTTATTCGAAGGAAAAAAAAATTGTCTCTGTGCCTAGAATGGACTCACAGTCTTTCTCTGACCGGAGACTGCATAACACAATAGTACATATTTTATTGTCTCAGGCAGCAAAAAAGAAGAGTAAGGCAAGCATCAGCCTTTCTTTTTCCTCTCTCCTTTGCATGGAATTCTTTACAAATATTACTCTGGTGTCATTTCAGCGCCTGTGATGAGACCACCTCTTCCAAAAGAGAACAGGAAAAGCATGTAAAGCACAAACAAGAACTATAGGGAAATAGGCTTCATCAAAATAGGTGAAATTCCTTGAAGCAGTAGATATATAGACCTCTTGATTTCTTTGTGCATTGCACTCAAACATTGAAGTTCATGGATGTAGAACAAGCCAGTTTAGATCTATAAGGTTAATTTAGTCCATAACCTGTTCACTTGAATGTAGCCCATATGTTTCTATTCTGGGTTTTTAATGAACTTACCTTAATAGGGACAAACCATGTTAATTTCTATATAGCAGATTTTTGTCCTTAATCATTGGAAGAAGTTATTACAGTGGTCTGGTACAACATGGTGATTTTTGCTGCAATCTTGTTGTGCAAATAAGTGTTTCAAAGCGTACAGCCTTTCCTTCAGTGACTTCATATAATCTATTTGGCCTAATTTCTAATTACCTATATGAAGCAGAAAACAGATGCATTTCCATTCATATTTTGCTATTCAAAAGACGTATCTCATCAAGAAAAATGAATCATTATTCACCCCATGAACTGAAAATCAATGGAAAGTAAACCAAAGTAGTAGTGTAATCATCTCATCTTAACATGGTTCTTTTTTGGTGAACTTTACTTATCTTCTGTCACTGAAAAGCTTTCCAGGAAATGCTCAATGTTTAAATCCTATTGCTTTCAGTACCTTACAGGATATACTTTAATATGTCAGAGAACTGGTTTCAAAATACTAAAATGGAACTACTTAAAATGAAATTATGTTGACTATGAAACAATTTGTTTTGAGAGATATAAAGAGAAAATCATCAGACAGGAAATTGTGGTATTTTTTCCTTCTCATTTCTACCACCTCTAACACATGACTAAGAACCCCAGGGAGCATTTTAAGCTCACCATATGCAGATTTCTGTGCAGATATTCATCTAGAATATATGTTTCTATGAAGTGACTGGGAGGTTTTTTCCTATATTGTCCCATTCTTCCACATGCAGAAAGCTCTCAGCACACTCACACCATTTGGAAATATACTCTGCTACCAGTAGTAAATAAAACATTCTCTGTGCTTTTCCTACAAACTGAACCTGGGAAGGAAAGAGTGAGCAGAAATAATGAAACACAAAGCTCAATGAAACTAAAAGAGTGAAAGAAAAAAAAAAAAAAAAAAGCAAGCCTAACGGCTTTATCTAAAAGTAATAAAAAAAAAAGAGAGTTTTGTGAGCTCACTGTTGAAAAGTCTGTCAGGAGCAGATGAAGCTGAATAGGTCAAGTACAGGTCAGAAACAGTTCAGCTTGCACTGCTTTTAAGTTTTATAGAAGGCAGCCTTCATTAGTCAGAAAGTCAATGGGACAAAAATATCCTCTGTAAGTAGCTTAGGGTCACTCAGTCTACTTCCAGTATACAGATAGTCTCACAAACAAAAACAAACACAAAATTCTATAATATTGTGAAAAAGGATGGTGCAACTAAAACACAGCAGGCACAGAATTCAAACCTCCTGCTATGTGATCTGCAAAATCAGTCATTTTTGCCTTGTACCTAAGATACCCATGCAATCAAAAGTTCCGGAGTTAGTTAAAAACCTCAGGTGCAAGCAAGCCAATTTCTCCCAGGCAGCTCAGCCAAGCTGAGAATGCCCCACTCTCCTCACTGAAGCACAGCCTGCCTCACCTCTGACCCAGAGGAATTCCAGCTTCTCTGAAAACTCTTCTGTCTGAGCTTGTAGAGCAAGCTGGAGAAGTTACCTAATGCTTAACAAGTCTTAAAATTACTTTTTGCAGCTCAATTGAGCCCTATGACAAAACATTTTTGTAAAATCCTTGGAGGGAAGCCTTCGTATGAGAGCTGATGAAGAAGCAAAACCCAAAGGGGTTTTGCAAAACAAAATTGATAGCCTGTAAAATTTTAGAAAAAATGGGTTCGCTCATTTTGAGTAAGTACCAGATACAAGGAGCATCATTTATGCATTCAGAGATTCAGGGGTTTTATACCAATAGTGTACACAGACGTAGACCTAAATATTATTCTAAGGCAATGGGCTTCTCTCGTACAGGCTAACTCAGACATAAAGAAGGGCACGTGCAAATGATGATCGAGTGTCATTGGCAACTCTGGAGGAGCTGCCCAGAAGGGTCCTGAGGCTTCGAATGTGATGGTTGGGATCCAAGGAAGCTGTGAGCTGGGGTGCTGTGGTAGAAATCTTTCTGAACTGTTTCTCCACCACATGTCCCTTCCACCTGCGTGATTTTAGACTTTTAACCTGATTCAGTGGTTTCATTGTCCTTTCTTCCTCCACATGGTCTTCCTCCCCCTTTTCATTTAGGCTGTATGAAGAAGTGTGTACATGCTCCCTGATTTCTGGGATGTCACACAAGGAAGTCAGAAAATATGCTCAGGTTCTCAGGGCCACATGTGGGGTGAGTTTCTATGCTTTCTACAGCACAGGCAAGAGAGATATTACCCAGAGAGGCATTGTCACCCAGTATGACACAAGGAATAGATCAGTGTGAGGTACAGAACTGAGACACTAAGGAACATTTTCTGTTGGAGAAGCCACGTCATGCCGAAAAAGACTGGCAAGCCTGCTGGCTGGTGTGGCAGTAGCAAGGCAGCTGCAGGTCCAACAGAATTTGTGGAATTACAAGCACATTGTTAATTTTAATGAGATTACTCTAAGAATGAAAACCTTGAAGTGCTAGGTGACCTTTACTGAGAGCACTACTTAAGTCAGTAGGCCTACAGCATGCAAACAAAATTTAAATATGGGTGCTGCACAGTTAGACACACCAACCTTAAGTCCTTTGAGTATTTACAGAGCACTTACTTTATAAACGCAGTGTTCTTACAGGCACTTGAGGCTGTGAAGTGTCAACAAATATTTATCCTGCTGTGGAAAGAGCTCCTTCACACAAGTGAGGGGGGGAAGCTTTGGAGTGCAAAGTAAATTGAAAACCCACTGTGTGTGTGTTGTGTCGCTTCTGTGCCCTAAACTCTCTTTGCTTTGGCTGAAATCCAGGCTGAAATCCCAACAGTCTCCACGAAGGTGGGAAAAAGCTGTCTATGGGACCTAGTTTTTTATCTCCTAGACTAGAGCTGAATAGAAAACAGGGAAGTTTTTTCCATTTTTCAATGGAAAACTGTTTTGCAACCAAAATCATATTAATAAAAAGATCTGTTTGCAGTTTGGAGAAAAGAATTATAAAAAATGACTCCTTGTCACCCGGGTGGAAATCCCATTAGCTGTAACAATTCACCAGATATGGTGAAAATGGTAATTTCACACACTGCTTGTTACTGATCCATAATTATCTGCTAAAATACAAGACAAAGGAGAGCTGCTGTCAATGTGGAAAACAAAGACCCAGTAAGAAAGGAAGGCATGATCCAAAAAAGCTCAAATGACATTGAGTGGCTGTACCTACCAGGGAATCTGCTAAAATAAAATTAAAAAAAAAAAAAAAAAAAACAAAAACCAAAACCCGAACCCTCACCTCAAGAAAATTAAAATCAAAATCAGGAAAAGTGGAAGCTGGTGGTTTCTGAAACAGTCACTATGCTCTGTACACCAGACTGCATGTGTAAGACATGAACACAACATGATGTCTAGACAGGCTCTCTGAATCTGCGCTGCGATCTCCATGAGATGGTGAACGATGACAATGTCATATCACGATTCCCTGGGGAGTTGCATTTTTCCCTGCAGTGCATAGCCCACTAAGACAAATAAAACAACAGAAATATAATCCCTATGAACCTCTGAGGCAATATAGGCAAATAAATAAGTCTTGGTTTTCAGAAATTTCATTTTTCAACCCCAAGAAACAAAAATTTCCACAGAAAGCAGATGCTTTTTTAACTAAAAATCACATTTCATACACAAACCAAGTTTTCATCAACACAGTTTATATGAAAAAACTGACTGGCTGATGAATTTCAGGCACATTTTCTCTAGAGGCCAGATCCACCCATGGTGTAAATCATCACAGTCCTATTGAGCTCAACACCAAGTTTACACCAGCTCTGGCCCTACACTCAATTATAACTGAGTACACACAAACATTAGTTTTAATTGTCTGTGGTCCAAGAGAGATCCCTGCTGCTGAAGCACAGCTATTTAGCAATAGTTCATTTCACAGTAGTTTAAAAGATGCAGGCTTGGCTTTTCTCTATGCCAACAGGCACAAAATAATAGTAACTATCTTCCTTACAGGAGTTAAAAAAAAAAAAAATAAAAGGACTAAAAATCCAAGCTTGAGTGGAGTATTTCTTAATTTTAACAACTCCTGAAATCTTAAAGTGTTTCTTCTTCAGGTGCTTTCAAGGGAGAAGAAAAAGAAAGAGCAAATGAAAGGGAACGAATAAAACAACCTCAGAGTGCAGCCTGAGGCTGTAATCCTGCTTTCAAGAGGAGACATTAAAAAGAAACCTCAGAAAAGCCTTCAAATATCAGGTGAAAGAGTACAGAAGTCACTCATGCTGTTTTTGATGTGGATCTTGGAATCGGTTTTATCAGCTGTAACTGAATTGAGAGGAAGGAGCCGGTTCCCACCCCCTCCCCGTCTCAGGCTGGGGAGCACCAACACCAGGCAGTGCCCAGTCACTACTCAATCCACCGTCGGCGGGGGAGAAGCCTGATTAAGAGCCCCTGGCTTGTGCAGTTTTGCTGCTCTCGTAGAGTGCCCATAAACATATGTATCTTTGGAAAACTATCATGTGTTTTCAACTTCCTGAAGAATTCTTGTAAAATATAACTGAGCCACATTACCCTTTGTCCTGTGCTTTTATTCCACTAATGGACAAATTGGGAGGAGGCTGAGAACAAATGTGCTATTAATTACCCAGATGGCTTTTTAATAGAACCTTGGATGATTGCGCAGCCACTAAACATTGTCCAGAAATTTCTTAATAACGCTGGTGAACGAAGCATTCCTTGGGAGAGAATAAAGATACCATTGACCGGGAGGCTAAGTTATGTCAGGTTAGTTTAAGAGATAGCAGACAAAGGGTGTGTATTGTATGGAAGGAATGACAGGCCATATCCTAGCTGTCCAGCTCTTCCAGCAATGACAGATTTTCTAATTCGCTGCAGATTCTCATAAAAGTGGGTGGTCAATTCTGGGGAACCAAACAGTGGGCCCATTGATAGTGGGTGGGAGAGATGTAATTCAGAATTAACCTGGGTTGATTTAATACAGCGGAGAGTCTTAGTAACAGCATAAAATTAGGATTAATACATTAAATGTTAGGTCAGAATGTTAAATCCCATTGTTGAAAGACCTACATGCAGTCAGTCAAAGCTGAATATGAGTATTGCAGTCAATAAGGGCTGCTGGCTGGAGCGTGCCAAGCTTCCACGGCAGGAACGACGCACGTAGGGATTAGAAACTAAAGACACTTTCATGCTTTCTCTGCAAACAGTAACTTTAAACATTCACATTTTTAATGTATTTATGTTCATGCTAATCTTCCTTTCACCTGACATCAAAATGGATAAGACAATAACTGGCTCAGGCTTGTCCCAGCTTTCTTGGAATCATCTCACATAAAGACGAGCAGTTCCCCCCGTGTTTGCTGTGTACGCTACAGTTCACTTCTGCATTCACTTTCACAGGAGATTTTTGATACACCAAAGGCTGTATGGAAAATTATCCTATCCAGTATCATTATAGATCTTCAGGCAATAGGATTTGAACTCAGGAGGAAGAGAATTGGTTTGAGTTTTTCCTGCCAGTAACAGATATTAAAAAAAAAAACAAAAAAAACAACAAAAAAAAAAAAATTGTGACAATTATAATAGCTGCAATGAGGAATGGGTAGCAGTAAACAAACCAGATTTGATACTGCCAAGCAAAGTACAATACGTGAGTTATCTAGAGTTGAGGATAAAACAGAAGGCAGTAAGATCCCATAAAAAAGAAAAACATTATCTAAGAACAGATTATCTGTGAGTTTTCTCAGAGTCCTGAAAACTGGGACCTTCACCTACTGTGACGTTTTGCAGTGTTTGCCTTTTTGCTTCAAAAGTTAGGATTAGTGCAAACTCAGTCCATGCATATTTTCAAAAGACACGATAGGAAGTTAGAGAAGTAGGAATTTACTTCAGCAGCACTCCCACTCTTTTGGGGCAGCTGACACCCCATGAGCTCTCAGCCTATTTCATAGATCACCAAAACAAGTGCAAATCCAGCACACTGAAGTGAATATACTGCTGCGTAAGGGTGCGTTCTCTAAGCTAGCCAAGGTCTCACAATTGCTTTCCCACCTGAACGTTTGACTGCACAGGTTGCTTCTGCCTTGACTACACCATCCTCTGCTCTCCACTCTTAATTTTGTAGTCTCCTGCATGTCTGTCATACTGTGCTGACACTTGTGGATGATGACTGAATGATCTCATTCTAAAGAAAAAAAGTTCCTATTCACATAATTTCATTGCAGAAAACTGGCAGTGGGAAAAGTAGTTAATCCAGCTAGGAACAAAGGCCATCCTATGTAGGTATTATTATTGATCAAAATAATTGGTCCATAACAAGGGTTAAAATGGTGGCTTAATTTTCACATATTTTAGCATTTATAGGAACTTTTCTCCCCCCTTTCCCATTATTTTAATGTTATTGTCATTTATTCTTCTTGCCTTGTTTAGGTCTGTTGCTTTCAGCAGTGTACAATAGTCTCTCTGGTTAACCCAGTTCTTCTGCTTTAGGCAGGTTTAATAGTCTAAGTTAAGGTGTCACTTGTAAAAATAGATTTATGGTTTTTTCTTTCTTTTTTATTTTTTAACTTTTAGTGAGCCCATTCATGTAGACTTCACAGGCCAGGAGAAAACCTCATAAGAAGTTCTTGATGAAGTATCAGTATCCTCTTGTGACCATAGCAGAGCAGCTATTACTTCTTTTGGATTTAAGAAGCTGATGTATCCCTCTGCGCCTGCTGTATTTTCAAAGATATTTACCCTTCAGACTCAGATTTTAGCAGTGCAACTGCCGGGCAATTGTCTGAAACAAAAAACTCATCCATTCAAACAAAAGATAGTTTTACTACCAATGTTGCTTGTTCCTCTAGAATACATTAAGTGCAGGTTATGTTTTTACTTAAGGAACTCTAGTTGAATAAAAATGAATAATGCACTTGTACTGCTTTTGCTCATGTTGGTTTGTTATGCTGATATTACAAAAGTGACTGTAATGCACCTTTACTCTCTCCTGAGTAACAGCCTTTTCACATGTGGTCCACTCACTACTAAAACTGCTTTGATGTCAAAATAGACTGTATTATACTGGTCCTACATGAACAGAATATTCTTACACTTTTACAAAAAAGAGGTGATGTAGGCTGTATTACACCCCTATGCAGGCATGAAGTAGCACCTTCTTCAAATGAGAGATTTTATAGTACAATTCACTGAAGAATCTCAGACTTAATGAAACGTGGGTCCCCAAGGAACGTGCTTGTCCAGATTCCCAGCTGAGCTCTCAGAATCAGTAAATCCTGATTTATTGGCTTACTGGGAAAAGGATGGAAGTCGGTAATTTTACACAGATTAGTCATCTATGCTAAAATAACCACAGTGTTGAGGATCTAGACAGGGAAACCAAGTGCATCATGGCTAAACCCAGTCAAATCCCACATTTTTAAGCAGGCTGTAGGATCACCCCTTAGCTTTCAGCAGTGCGTCCAGTGTCATTACAAGCTGACCCTCCAGTAGGGATTTTGTAGGAGTCCCTACAGTCCACCAGTTCCATCAAAGCGACCCGAAGGCTGTGCACACCAAATGCTTTACCTGGCAGTCACAAGGATGATCCCACAGCATCTGCACTGCCCTTCCTGAGGTGACGGGCCAAGGTCAGAATGTGGTAAAGAGCCTCTGCTCTGCCGGCTTTTATACATTAAACTCCGATCCTTCACAGTAATTTGTGGGGTTTTTATCATCAGTTTTTTTATTTAAAGACGTTCATAAAGATTCTTGCCTTGACTGTCTCTGTGAGCCCAAAGCAAACTTTATGAAAAATCCCTGCACAAGGGGAAAAAAAAAAAAAAAAAAAAATTATAGGAAAGAAAACAAGAGTGGATAAGCATGAAATAGCTTCTGAAAATATATATATTGTTCTCAGTCCTTCAGTGTTAGTTTTGAGCAGACAGCTACCCCTCAGAAACAGGTACTAGCACATAAATGGGAATTTAAGTACAATGAAGCATCAAGGAAAATGCCTGTAGAGTGTCAGTTTTTCTTACAAGGACAATATTGCTACTAATGTACAAAACAAAATATGATACATAGGGTCAAGACAGAAGTTGCCTTAGCTCTAAATATGCTGGCAATGTAACAAGCTAAGCTCGCTGTCTGCCAAGAAATACCTGGCCAATACAGTCTAATATCCTTTCTTGTTTTCTTTTGGACATATTTTTGTAATTGCTTGTCCTCAGGTACAAAAATGCTTACGGGAAGTCATTAATCTTTCATGAGACTATTCTACCATTTCTTAATTCAGAACAATAAAAGCTTGGAAAGGCATGCATTCTCATGTCACTGTCTACTTCAAGGGAAAGGAAGTTTTAATGGAAGATAAATCTGATCAAATGATGGCAAGAGATAATGAAATAACTGTGTTAAAGAGAGTAGTGTAACAGAGCAAAAGAAAAAGCCCTTGAGCTTTACTCTTTTTTTGTCTGGTACAAGACCAGATGGGCTCTGCAAACATCACAAAATATTACAGCTGAAAGAGGTGTGATTGGTCCAGGATTTTTCATCCTCCTCTCTCTCCCACCCCCATCTCATCTCACATAGCACACACCCCCCCCACCACCTCTTCCTCCAGATACAGAAAATAAAAACACTTCTTGTTTGCTATCTGAAGCAGGTGTGGTTGAACTAAATGTAGAGAAGATGTCCAGCTGGAGGGACCCATCAGCCAGCTGCCCAGTGCAGGCTGCTTAGATAAATACCACCTGTTTCTAAAGAGCAGGGGGAGAGAGGGGAAGAAAACCAAACCAAACCAAACGGTCACAGAGCTGAAACCTGCTGGTTCTCTGGTTATTGTGTGGATGCTTTTGTGGCTGGTTAGTCCCCAAACTCAACATGAGGCTTACAGAAATGAGCGCATGCAATATGCCTAATTTGATTCTGGGCTATGATGAGACACTTTCAGGCAATCAGGGGAAATAATTCAACTGACGCTCATAGCACGCGTGTGCAGAATGATATACCTCATTCAGGAGGAATGGAGGAGGACCCACAAAAGCCACAAACAGCTTTACAGGTGCTTTCTAAACCAAAGACCACGTTGGAGGAAGGCTTTGCTAATGAGATTACAATCATGAGAGCACTGAGATGATTTATATTCTTCTTGTGCTTAAAATGTAGATTCTGCCTTGCTGTGCATCACTAATACAACACAAAGTTGCTGTCCCTATAAATAACAGACTGCTTTTCTACACCAGTCTGTACAGAATGTCCTGTACTTTTTTTTTGAGCATCTTACAGATGTGGTAATCTCTCAAACATTATTTGATCTGAAAGCAATTATTAAGCAGTGATTACAACACATCTGTACTTCTTATGGCCATATACGAGTGATTCATTTGACTAAGATAGACTGCTTTCTACCACTGTGAGACATTTCTTTCTGCTCAAATAGCCCCGAGGTAAACAACATTTTTTTCCTCAGAAGCAGTGAAGCACTGTGAATGTTCACAATCACGAGATTGTACTCAGAAAGCTAGTTTGAATAGGACTGGAGAGAAATAATCACCCTTTTGAAATGTCTTTGTCCCCTTTGTTACCGATATTGTAAATGAAATTAGCCCTAACTTGGGGAAGCAGCACGGTCCTGTGCTTAGCATTAACCTGAGCCAGAAAATGTGAACCCTCTTCCACGCCTGCTGCTCCACATGCCCTGCGTGACCTTCAGTAATTCATTCACTCTTTTTCTGCCTTAGTTCCCTCCATGTATGAAACAGATATCCAGCCCTAGCAAGGGAAACTTCATTCATATAGCCTGCATCTCATTTTAGAAAACTTACAGAAAATAAATGGAAATACCAAGTCCAAAGGCTTGGGGGTTCAAAAAGAAAGTATAGATTTTGCAGGATCATGGTTTCAGCTACACTTTCACAACTACTTGTAACACAGGGGTTTTGCAGACCTGGGGGTTTTTTTCATATATTCTTTAGATAGTGTGCATATAGAAACAAATATCTGTGAGTTTAACAACAGCTATATATCTGAAGTGTAATTTCTATAAATTAAATGTCTTTAAATAGTAAATTTGGCACCAGCCATTTTTGGAAAATTTTTCTGTTTACATTTCTTTCAAGCCTTAACTTCTGTGGAGAGCTAAGACCCACCTCCAGCTTTGCCTCTTTAAAATGCAAATATTCTGCATCTGTGCCAGAATGCTTTTGGGCAGTTCCTGGTAGGTGTCACCTACCACTTTTTGTGCTCAGTCAGCATCAGAAAATCCTGGCACAAGGGGTACCAGAGAAGAGTTGAGCGCAGCTTTTGTAAAGGGAAGTCATGGCTCAGAAAACTATTACAGTACTTTGAAGGAGTGACCAAACATTCGCTGAAGCAAGAGAGAGTAATAGAAGCAGAAGTTGGGACTAAAAAGTGACTTTCACAGCAAAGGAGGTCAACAGGGGAGTTCCCAGGGCTCTGTACAGAGGCAGGTGCCACTCGGTGTACCCACAGACGAGGAGCAGCAAGGTCTGCTCACCACCATACAGCTGCACGGAGAGCCTGCCCATGTCTCCAACGCTGTGCAGCTCAGATCCCCCCTTCTCCCAAAGGATACAGTAGGACGAAAAAAAGATTCAGAGAAAAGCAACAGGGATGATCAAAGGGACAGGAAAGTGCTTAGGCAAGAAACGGTGAGGACTTTTCAGCCTGGAAAAGACATCTAAGAGAGGTTGTGATAGACATCTGCAAAATGAAGAGTGGCAGGACAGATACTGATCAACTGCTCATTGTCTTTTTCTAAACACAGTCTAAGAGGCATCAAATGAAATTAATAGGTGGCAGGTTTAAAGCAGACAGGTGTATAGGTGTACATGCACAACAAACAGCTAAACTTTGGAGTTCCTTCCTACTGCATGTAATGAAAGGTAAAAGCTTACCCAGGATTTAAATGAGGCCCTTGAACTCCAGGGTCTCTTGCACAGATCTCACAAAATATTTGTAACAGTTTCCTGGTTTTCTTTTCCCTTTCTGTTAGGTTTTATGTAATTTTGTTAGATTACGCTTTAGCTATTAGCTGTACTGCTGAGCCATACTAGTTTGCTAGCATGGTGTGGTGTCTTGTTTCACCTCAAAAATTAAATTAATGGGGAAGATCTTGATTCTGCTAATCATTAATAATAATTATAGTGAATGGCATGTAATTTCCGTATATAATGGACTAATAAATGTTTTATGCATTGCAAATACTTTGATCTGCTGATCTGTCCACATCAGCTCTTAAGAAAATTTTGTTCTTGTCAGATCTGCATTATTCCCTTCCCTTATCACTGTAAGAAAATATTCTGGAGGACACATTTGTAAGGGAGGCTGTTAATGTTTTAATTTCTCTTACGTTGTACAGTGTGGAGGGCAGTCTTCGTGAGGGGAGTCAGACATTTTCCATTACCTTTTTTAAATATATATATATATATATATATATGCAATTTAAAAAACAGATATAGCTTTTACTCTCTTAAAACTCTTTAAAGTCATTAACTTAACCACTAATTTTGCCTTTATGAAAGGTAGTGGCCCAGATTCTAGCCTAATACTTAACGTACAAACAAATGTACTTCAACTTGGATAGTGCATTTTTCTTTCTGTTTTACCTGTGGCATGGCATAAAGGGAATTCTTTATACACTAATAGTGGGTTCATCTTTCTAAATTGTAAAAAAATATTTCCTAGAACTATGGCCCAATAGTCTGAGGCCTTCTTACATGTCACTTTATCTGTGTAATCTGACCGTGTGCTTCAGTTAATGTCTGTCCCATTTCTGTGACCCACTTACTTTACTAATGTTTGTAAAATAATGACTTTAGGTAACAATCAGCAGCAGTTGCATATAAATGCCTTTAAAAAAAAAAAAAAAAAGAAAACCCTATAGAAGTTTCTGATTGGCTTATTTTATTCCTAAGGGCCAAGGGCTAGATGTTGTGATACCATATATGCTAAAGGAATTTGTTTTGGATTTGAGAGATCTTTCAGTTATGTCCTTTAAAATATGGGCTTTGTTTTAATACGCACAAAAATACATGGATCAGAAAAAATACACCAAAATATTATTTGATTTGATTTGAAAATACAGAAAAGCAAAACAGCTACTATACTATTTTGCTGCTTTCTAACTACTGCTATTCTGACGTTTTTGTGGAGGAGAACATTCTTCAGTTTTCCCTGTGGCATCCTTGGCTCCTCTAAACCACGTGCGCCTGGAACAAACAGCCCAAAACTCTGAACTCATGGCTGACTTCCTTGGCCACCTCCATTGCAGTCCAGATGTTGTCCGTCTTTCAGACAAACCTGGCTCTGGCCAGCAACTTACAGGTTAAACAGGAATAAAAACAATAAGAAAATAATAGGAAATGCTGAATAGTTAATGCTTATTATTATAATTTTAAAGTTATACAAATTACTTCCCTTAAAGAGAAAATAAGCTAAGTTGGTCTGTTTCATGATTTTTACACATGAGAAAACCTTGTAAAATATCTCTTGCTCACTCAGACATAGTAGCTGATTTCACAAGATGGCATGTGCAGACTTCTGCACTTGAAGTGTACATATGACATCAGAATTAAGCTCTTCCAGTCCAGAGACAGCTTACAACACAAATAAAATGGATTATTTTTTGTTCCTTAAGGTACCTCTTTCTAATTCATGGTAATTTCTAATCTAAAAAAAAAAAAAAAAAAAAAAAGACTAAAATTTTAGTAAAATAAACCCAGGGTCATGTTAGATTATCAACATGATCCACCGAATATGCTTTGACCTTAATTAGCTGTTGCTCTATTCCCAGAAAATTTCAGTGCTCCACTGATTATAGACAGGGTTACCTTAAAGACTCTCATGTCTGACAAATAATTTTTGAGAAAATGCTGTGATGAGTATTTCTGAATAGGGAGTTACATGGACTAAGTAAACTGTTAAACTTTTAATTTTTTTGCTAATTTGTTTAAAGTTTCATTATACAGCAGAAGTTTTCAGTTCACTTTTAAAAAGATCAATCATTGGTAAAACATAAAAATTAACTACTAACCAGATGTCACCATTCAGAAGGACCCTGACAGGCCGGACAATGGGTCTGAGAGGAATCTTTTGTAGTTCAACAATGAGAAGTGCAAGGATCTGCACCTGGAGAGGAACAACCCCCTGCACCAGTACATGCTGGGGGCCAACTGGCTCGAAGGCAGCTTTTCACAAAAGGACCTTCGAGTCCTGGCGGACGTCAACTTCAACATGAGACAGCAGCATGTCCTCCTGGAAAAGGCAGCCAAGAAGCCTCCTGAAATGCATTAGGCAGAAAGTTCTCAGCAGGTCAAGAAAGGTGACTTTTCCCTTCTACTCAGCACTGGTGAGACTCATCTGGCATGCTGGTCCCAGTTCTGGGCTCACCAGTACAAGAAAGGTATGGACTTACTGGAGAGTCCACCACAAGACCACAAAAATGGTGAAGGGACTGGAGCATCTCCCCTGTGAGGAGACAGATTGCTGGCTCTGTTCAGCCTGGAGAAGGTTCAGGGGGATCTCACCAATGTCTATAAATACCTGCAGGGAGGGTGCATAGAGGATGGAGCCAGTCTTTTTTCAGTGGTGCCCAGTGACAGGACCAGAGGCAATGGGCACAAACTGAAGTGCAGGAGGTTCCCTCAGAATGTCAGGAAACACTTTTTCACTGTGAGGGTGGCTGAGCACTGGCACAAGTTGCCCAAGGAGGTGGTGGAGTCTCCATCCTTGGAGATACTCAAAAACCATCTGGACACAGTCCTGGGAAACCAGCTCTGGGTGGCCCTGCTTGAGCAGCGCGGGTGGACCAGATCATTTCCACAGGTCACTTCCAACCTCAGCCATTCTGTGACTCTGTATATCTTGACAGAATTACAGACATTCGTAAAGCTTTTCATCAGTTCTTCCCCTTCTTACATAGTGGACTTGTAGTTTTATCTTCAATTTATAGGTTGGACAACTATGATCTATAGTGATAAAATACCAGCCAGCCTCCAGCAAAATCAGAAATAGCATCCAGCTCCTCCGAGTGCAAAGGCAGTGCCTTGTCCATTAGGCCAAACAGCCAGAGCAATGGAGAATGGTATTTGCTCACCATGCTCTTTACAGCATGTATGATGAAAAAAACCCTAGCCTGACAAAAGATTAAGCACAGTCTAGAAAGAGCTGTTCTGTTTTCAAAGCTGATATTGTGTTCCCTACGTGTTCAAAGAACATCCGTGCTGGTATTTATGCACTAGAAAGCCACAAGAGCACAAGAGAATAGTTTGTTTTTCATTTGAATGTCCTATCATTTGAATGTTCCATCCCTCTCTTGTGGGGATCTACAATTTTCCATCTAACAGGATCAAGTTCTGACTGCAAATGCTTCTTCAGAAAATGCCAGATCCAGTGTTGGGTTTTAACCATAAGCTGCTGAAAGGAATTGTTTATTTAGTTCTTTCAGCTTCTTTGCAAAAATAATACAATGAAACAAACCCAACAGGCTGAAATATGCTACCCATATATCTAAGATTATTACTGAACACTTGCATATTGTTTACAGCTTTTACATGTTTTTAATTTTAGTCTTTAGTAATAGTGTGATATCTATAATAATATGTAAAACATGCCCAAATGATCTAACAAATACTGACTTTTCTCATTTGGGGAAAATACCTATGTTGTCCTATCACTTCTTACTGAGACTCTGCATCAGTTTACATGGAAAATGAAAACAAAGCATTGCAAAGTCAAGAAATGGAACAGAAATGTATGTTAATCACAGTAAGCTAATTGTATTGATAAAGAAAATCCTAAAATGCCCTAAAGTTGCAATTTTATTTTATTTCATTCAGGTAAATCACACCTCCTAAAATGAAGCAATAACTAATTATATACATGTACAAGTCAGTGACAGATGGTAACATCATGTAGCAGAAAAAATGTAAATTACTAGAAATTCCATTAAGTCATTTGCTTTGGTGCTACACAATAAAATAATGTGATACTTATAATCCATTCATTGTGCGATGCTTTGGGCTTGGTTTATGTCTACATTGCTAACTTCATGCAAAAGCTCTATTACTAACTGGCATATGTCAGCCCCTACATTTGGTACAAGACACACAGCTGGACTATTTGTTCTGAATGTTCTTTATAAATTTAGCCTGTTTTCATAGAAGACCATTTCTGAACTGACACTGGCTTTCTCTGAAGATATCTTCCTGGTTTCTGAATGGTTTTAACAATACTCTACACCACCAAACCCACTCTTTTCACCAGCCCTCTACCAACAATGTACTTTTGATAAGAACTTCTGGACAAATCAGCCATAACTCCTGGCTGATAATTCCACACTACAATTCCTGAAAATAATCTGTGCACACACATCCACTGGCCTGATCCTAGCAGTTTGTTCGCAGTCCGATATGAAAGCTGTGCCTACATTACAACAGGGGGCAGATGCCAGCTTGGCCAGACATACCCGTGGCAGCTTAGATTTAACTCGTTTGGGTAACCTTGGAAGCCAAGTTCAGGGAAATTGGGCTGCTGTGAAATTTCTGAGGCTCTGGGCTCCCCCCTGACGAGAAGATCTCGACTGCTGTATCTTTACTTCTATTGATAAGAGTTAGTTTGGTCAAAAGTGGTTGATCAGAAGCTCCCCTGTGCTACGCATCTGACCACAAAGTATTCAGAGTTCCTTCACAAATACTGTGGTAAGAAGAGGAGGTAATTTTAATGCACAGGAGACCAAGATCAGGTCTGTTTCTGGGTTTAAGTTGTCAGGATGATGTCTGACTGTATGGCTTTCAGTCAGTACCTGATTTCTGGAAAGGAGAAGCACTAAGTTCTCGTTTAAGCCAATAAGTTCTTGTTAAATCACCATAGCAATTGAAATCTTTCACCAAAGAGAAAACAGGCAGCAAATTGTCTCATTCTTTTTCCTGGTCCTTATGGTAAAGTGAGTTGCATGATCTTTAGCAGAGATGTTGCTGGAGTACATCATGGTGTGGAAAGGTGAAATGTGTCTTGCACAAGGCAGGGTAATCCATTCCAGACTCATGTGTAATGGAGGGGAAACAGGTGCAAGCAATTGAGCTCGCTGTCAGTAAGCTACGGTGATCGCTTTTGATATCTTAATCGTTAGTTGATCCATGTGCAACATTGGCAACATCACTGTCATAGCTGACTGCTTTCCGCACATCTGTAAACCTTTTCTGGGCGCTTCTTGATGTGTGTGTGAGTCCATGACGCCCTGACATCATGAGAAACTAAATTGGGCATGATTGCTGCCATTTCCGTTTTCCTGCTAGAAAACCAGAGAGTTGACAAATGTCAATAACTGCTAATAGCTCACTACTGTTTGTCAGATGCCACACAGGGCAGGTGTGAAGAGAAGGCAGCGTGTTCCTCTGAGCACCACTCAGCAACCAATTCATTTGTGAGACTGCTATCTAATTGCTTTTGCAGATAAAGAAGTTGCTGTTGCTTCACTTCATGACACTCTGGTAACAGTTCTGTATTAAACATGTTCCCACTGTGTCTACTGAGCTCCAGCAAACTGCTGCAGATTCCCTTACAGGTGATCACAGTGGTTTGAAAATAATTTTTAGGGCATAGTGTAACTCCACATATAATGCCATCAGCTAACAAATTAGCTGCCCCCTCTCTCTTTTCCTGCAGAAAACATTAATACAACTATAATACATCTAATCATGACCTCCCCACAAAACATGACACCAAAACTGATGACACAGGCTGCTGTAGTGGGAACTTCTGTTTCTACTTCCACCAGGTTACACCAGCTTGAGGATAGCAGGTTTCTACAGTGTTCAACAAGATCTGTGTATTCTGCTTATTTTAAATTTCAATTTATTTTTGCAACAGTAAAATGGGTTTTGTATCTCTACAGCCAGTTTGTATTCACAGCAGAATTTCCAGCCAAAGTTCTGTCTTTTCAGAGGGAGGCTTGTTCATGCAAAAATACAGCAAATGCTCTACATGTTTCATTAATTTCTTCAATAATTGTTTTGGTTCCCTATCTACTTTACCTTATGACAGTGAATACTTTGACTGGCTACGAGATACATTTCAGTCACCATTGAGTCAACTAGTTCTTAACTGATTTTGAAGCATTTCTTGAGAATTATCACCAGGCTGACATGCAAGTGGTTGACCTTTTATTTCATAATTTCAGAAGTATATGACTGTAAGGTGTTCAGCTGAGGATCTCCTCCATTCCTTGCATATGTCTTCTAACACATTTACTAACGTCCCCAAGAAACCTGACTAAAGAAGTCAATCGAGGCATTTGATTTTCACCGATGTTTGATCCATTCTGTCTCACTGATTTAGCTTAGGTAGGTATTCCCAGGCACCTATCTTATAAACAGCCTCACAGTCAAGGGTTCCATCACAACCTTGCATTTTCTTCCATTTCAGAAGATTTGGTTTTCAGAAAATGCCTACATAAGTTCTGTATCTTTGCTGATATAACAAAGTTATGGGGAGTATGGTTTGTAGGTTAGATCAGACAAAAAAAAAAATCTTCTCTAACTATTCATCAATGAAAGAAGCAGATGGGTAGGTAAAATCTACAATGGTTTTCCTATGACATCAATAGTAATCAGAAAATACAAAGAAATAGTCTGCTCCAGTTCCTTATTAAAACTGGCAAGGTCAAAATAGGATTCATTTCAGGTTGCTGTGCCTTTGTTCATCTGACTACCCACTGCATCCTCATTTCAAAGGTGGCATACAAGTTGGTTCTGTTGATGACTCTGTAGGATACTTCATTTCAGCTGTTTCAGGACCAATCCACAATGATGATAAGAAATCTGTGTGATCCACTTATTAAGGAATAATAAAACAAACATTAACTCTGCATCGAAGGTGAGAGAGAGCCAACACGTGTTGATGGCCCACCTTCTCCATCAGTGTAATACCATAGCAAAGAATAAAAGAAATCCCTACAGCCATACATAACCTCCATATTGCCTTCTCTGTACTGTTGTATCAGTTCTGGGGAGGAGCAGTCAGACTTTATGGAAGAGTGTCCAACACAGTATTGATGTTCTTCTTATAGAGTTAGAAATTAGAGCTGTTTATGGCTATGAGCCATTAGTTAGTTTGCCCCCTTCCTCCCACACAAAGGAGGATCATCTAAACAAGACCTGAGACATGATTTCTAGCTTGTCCTAAAGCCTTCCCATAAGGAAGATGTCTCCCATTTCTTTTCCTTCCAGAGTCTGTTTAGAAAGAGATTTACCTGATGTCAGGAATCAAAGAGTCGAATAGAGGATTATCTATAGCCCCTCTGCTAGCTTGTGTCATTTACTAACTTATAAATCCAGATGGGATACCTTTGATTTTTAGAACTGATAAACTTTTGAATTTAGGGTTGGGGTGGTGGGTATATACATTTCTATATATTTTTTTATACATATGTACATGTAGACATAACAGATATATTTATTTAATATATGTATATTTACAGGTATCTATAATTAAACTTACTTAACCACCAGTAGCCTCCAATGCCTTTCTAATGTCACTCTCCCTCTAAACCCCTATAGTTAATACTCTTACTTCCCCCATCTTGACTTAAACAGATAATTCCTTAGGACTGAGGGTATATGTAATGTTTATGATTGGTAAGTGACTACCACTTTTTCATATGCTGAAAAATAGCAAGTTATATCTCCGGGATGAGAAACAACAATACCTTTTTGCATTTAGATTTCACACCAACCAAATTGATGAGTGTTGTAGGAGAGCGCAGCTGCACCCACACTGACAACCACAGTGATCAGATAATCACACTAATTAATTAAATTTTACCACTGTCAATCAAAAATATGCTCTTCCCCTTCTTGTTTTCTTACTTTCTTTTCAGGAAGTTTTCAGAGATCCTCTTTCTCAACTAGGAATCTGCAAAGTGATCTCTGTAGTCCCAGGAAGCTCATAGCTTAGAGTTTGTAAGGAAAGCACTAATTCTGGTTTTCTTCGACATGTTTTCAAAAAGTTCTGCCTATTCTCTCTCTTCACAACTTGCATGTCTTTATGTACTCCTATTTTTTCCCATTGGAAAGATTTAACTTCTAGTGGTAACCCTTTGGAGCACCTGGCTCAGGAGAGAAAAAGAAAAGAAAGCTTGATTTATAGAGGATGCCAGTGACTTTCTTCTGGCTGTGAAACTTAGCTCTGTCCATCTGATGCCTTTTAAAGCACAACCATGTGTGAAAAATAATGAATCTTTATAACTTCCTTTACCATTTCAAACAAAAAGTTAATGTATTTATTTAAAGAGCTGTTTGCTTTTTTTAGACTTATATTTCATTTCAAAATATATTGCTTTATACAATATGGATCATTTAGGATGGATGCTGATAGGTAATCCAGTAGTATATACCCTTCATGGTTCTATAACAACATAATTAAATATTAAAGCATTAGTAAAACATATCTGGACAACATGACTGACCTTTGAAAGAAAAGCCCCTTAAGACCAGAAAGAATTCATGTAATTATATGCAAAATTACGACCCTGTAGCAAGTCAGGCCCAGCTGTGCTCGGTGACGTAACGGCACATGTGTATTCCCCCCATTCAGTCACATCCGTCCTCTACGAAGTGTGCTGCAGTTTGCACCTAACCACATCTGCACTTTGGATAACCCACGGCCCCCCCCAGCCCGTGCCTGCCAGCAACCCACTGGCTCTCACCAGCGTGGAAATGATTCACGAGGAGCCACAAGGCAACACCGCCGGCCGAGCCCCAGCCTGCTGCTGAACAGGGGGTCTCTCCGCAGCAAACGGCCAGGGAGCGCTGCCGGAGCCCACGCGTTCTGCCAGCCCCGCGGCTGCCAGGGCAGGGCAGGAGAGGGGTCAGCAGTGGCTAAAAGAATTTCCACACTGCAGACAAGGCCGGTGCCGTGTTATGTTTGGCTCCCATTTTGGCTGAAAATGTGCGGCGGCGTGAATGAAGAGAGGTAAATGAGCGGGCAGGAGAGTGACAGTACAATGTGTGCGATCATTAAGACCCTGGTGCAGAGGGAACCAGCCCGGGCTGCACCGCAGTACTCTGCTGCTGCGGAGAGGCTGGGAGGGCTGCAGGCTTGGGGATCCACAGGCAGATCCCGAAATCTGACACGTAGGGTTTTGGTTTGGCAGACAGCTTTATCAGACAGTCCCAATAACTCAGACTTACAAAGAGTAACGTCTTTTAGCACATTCAGCTACATGCACCAGTAATGAGATATAACGTCTATATTAGAATTTGAGATGGAGAGATATATAAGGCTGATCAGATGCCTTTAGCATAGACTAAAATACTTAATCTGAAGAAGAGGAAATCAAGGCAGTGAAGATAGCTATTGTGAAATCTGGTGCAGTATGAAGTTGAATGGAGAGTGACTGTCTGCTGTCGCACAGTATACTAAAAGTAGGCGGCATCAATTACAATTATCTGGAACTATGTTCAAAATGAACAGAATAAGACTAACCCTAGCCCTAGTAAAAACCTAGAACATAATGGATGCTACAAGGTTACATGGATCGTACAGGCTCACAGAAAAAAACTCCACTGAGGGCTATCAGAAAACCAGATAGTTTGTCTAGGTGAGGAAGAGCCTGAACTGCAAAAAGGAGCTGGACTTATCACTACATATCTGCTCTACTCTTTTACATTTCTGTAAACATCTGCCATTGGACACTACTGAAAACAGAATAATGGACTAGATTAACTTCTAATCTGCTGCTGTAGAGCTTGATACCTATACACTCTTAATTGCACTGCAGGGAAAAGGGGGGAGCAACTACTTCAGCAGTTAGTTGGCATTTCCACCTTTCTGCAATGAGGCCTAGCATCTACTCAGAACAGAAGATTTTCCAACATAATCAAACGTGGAGAAAGTCATTTCCAATCCTCTTTCAGTCAAATTCGATCCTCTGGCCAACTTATTGATCACAGCCTCAGCATTTGGTCTACGTAGATTAAGAACTTCCTTTCTGCTTTAGCAGCTTGCTCAACCAGGATCGCCACAAGTCTTCAGAAACTCCTGTATAGACAGAAAATGCCCCACACTTCAACATTAAGAGGGCTCCACTGTTGAATCAATA
The DNA here is from genome assembly GCF_018691265.1 of Tyto alba. Classification (NCBI taxonomy): domain Eukaryota; kingdom Metazoa; phylum Chordata; class Aves; order Strigiformes; family Tytonidae; genus Tyto; species Tyto alba. Next base: position 35,952,209 of record NW_024881330.1, read on the forward strand.
GAAACAATACAGAAGACTTGAAATTTATCCGCAGGTCAGGTTACCACAGCCAGCTAGGCTTGCGCTAACATATAAGGAACCAGAAATGATCCAAAACCTGCAAAAAGGTTGTCCTTGACAGCTAGAGCCAGGTCAGCCTTTACATCTGTAACTCACATCAAGGAGACTCTGGAAAGAATGAATTGTTCTGGAAGAAGCTGGATAAATCATGTTTTAAATTATTTTTGTGGGAAGGGAGCCCTTTAGTCTATTAACAAATGGCTTGCAAACTGACCCTGTATTCTATTTATGTATTAGCTGAATAGTTAATGCATTTCAGCTTTTTGTGAGTTGTTCCAAAACAGTCTGTCAATGGTTACATGAGTCATAGGTCATTGTTTCCGAGAGCTGATTGGACGACTGCAGTTTTTAATAAGGAGACAAAATGTGAAAAATAGCACCCAGAGAATAAAACACTTAAAAAGGTCTGTGCCAAAAGATTAATCAATTATGGTGAAATGCTTTAGTTTGGAGAGTTACAGCCTTTTAGGCTGCCTGAGCACTCAAAACACATGGGTGACATGACCTGCAAATAACAGTTAGCCGGATTCACCACTTTAGCTTGGAGTGTTTCATACTCTACAGCCATATCTGTTTTATGTGACTTGGGTCAAAAATAAATCGTGTTTCTTAGAAAATAAACTTTTCATTTACTCTAAACTTTTAATGGCAGACAGTAAATGCATGGCCTTGACTGCAGTTGATCTGTTTCTTCTTGCTTCTCATCCAATGAAGAGAGGCTGCACAAGCAGCCTAAGTTGAAGAAACACAAAACTCCTGATGCAGAACCCCACTCCTCTAAATGCTGGTGTACGAGTGGTGACAGTGTGAGCCACCCCTGTCCCTGGCAGCATCTGCTGCCGTGCCTTGGATTTCCCCCCAGTGAGCCCCAGAGGTACTCACACACCCCACAGCAGGTGGCTCAACACAGGAACCTCCCTCATGGTGCCTGCTTTAGGAAACCAGCACAAACCAAACTACTCCTTTACTTCCCAGCAGGTACAAAGCAGCTCTTCAGGAGCTCCAACTCCTTTGCAACCAGCTTGCAGTCGCCTGTCCTTCCCCCATCCTTGCCAGCCTTGGTTCCTCCTGCCTTTGACTCAAGGGATTTGCACTGTTTCGAGCGCCTGTTCCCCAGAGGAGTTTTGCAGGCAGTGCGTCTCCTAGATCACCTGCAAGCCCTGCCCCAGGCTGCCCCTGGGATCACGGCCACCCCTAACACACCCACCTAGCATCTGCAAAGGCCGCTGTTTGCACCCAGGATGGACCCGTGAGCCATGTGCCCATCTTGGAAGTTTGTAGCCACAGTGCCCAAGCCGTTCTTCCTGACAGCCCTACCGATCCTATTCCTTGAGCATCCTACCTTACCTGCTTTCTGTCCCTGTGCCAGGGCTTCAGCTTGCAGGTATGGTTATGAGCCCCTTCCTCTTGCACACCAGGAGGACACTTTTCCAACGGCGCTTCCCACCTGGCAGTAGGCTGCAGTCACTCAGTAATTATTCAGGTTGACTGCTACAATGGGGGCACCTATGTTAGACACAGACATCTGCCTAATCACTGAAGTCATATGAGATAAAGTCCTTTCTAGTCTCTTAACTCTTGAGTAAAATCATGTTTCCTGAAGGCCAAAGCAAGCACAGAGAATATACAGCCTGAGGGTCCGGGGCTTTGTTCAGCATCACCAAAGCAATCATTCATAAATCAGTATCTTAAAACCAGCAATGGGTTTTAAATCCTCGTTCAAATGCTAAATATTCACTTATTTGGCTTAAATCTTCAGTTCTTTGGCTTCTAAGCCATTAAAAAGCCTCTCCTTTAGCGTTTCCTTCACAATTTTTGAGGACCTATAAACTCGTTGGGGTTTAGTTTAAATTTAAAGTAACTGGATTCTCATGAAACTCTCCCTGGGACTTTTAAGAAAAACACCAAACATCCCAACAGCAATCAGTCTTGAGAAGCAGTTACTCTGCCTTTCAGTGGCATTTAACTCTCACATAAATCACAGCATTTGAACTGATTCCTTGACTCACTATTAGTGATTCCAGAACAAAAAACAGAAATGTAGTTGAAATTTAGGCCAAATCCACCACAGACTGAAGGAAATGGTTGCGAGATCACTTGCACCGCAGCAAGGATCCCTGGGGCAGGCGGTGGGAAGGATGCTTGTAAGTGCAGTAAGAAACAAAGTCAGCTATACTGACTGTCAAATTTATCACTTTATAACCATACCTAGACTAAATAGACTTTTTTTTTTTTTTTTAGGTGGCTAGATGATTTTTAGTAGCTGTTTTGTTGGGAGCTGGATTTGAAACATGGGGAAAGAAAAGTGGCCAGCACTTCCTGAAATAAAGCTATTTTTGTAAAAGAGCAGAAGGAAACAACCTCGTTATCCATTCAGATTATTCATCTTGCACAGATCCTGGGGTCTCGCCTGATTCCTGCCAGTTGTACGTCATACCCTTGGGACAAACCTCCTGTTTCGATGTAAAAAAAAAAACAAACAAAACAAAAAAAATACAATCACCAAGAAAGACTCCTACAATTTCTTCCCATGCCATTTCATGCTGAAAGACTTCATATTGTTTGACATTATTCGGGATGTTCACGATACAGAAAATGCTGTGCGACCTTTTCTGTTTCTTGCTATCAGAATATTCTGTGGCTCTATGAAACACATACACCAAAGTGATTTTAACTTTTAAGGACCTTTTATTTAGGACCATTAAGTTACCTGGTGTCTGAATGAAGGAGTAGGCCACCCAGTCCCACACACAGTTGATATCTACTTAGACAGTCGTTGTCCCCATACATTAGACGGAGAGAGAATTTGGATCTCCATTTGCCCTGAAAGCATCTGCGAGGCGTGAGAGCTGAGAGCAGGGGCTGACCCGACCTCCTGCTCTTCAGATCATGAGCTACCAGCAGGCCAAAAAGACAAAACCTCTGAGCAACTTATTTGAAGGAATCTAGCCACTCCCTTAGAGCAGTCTGCCAGCTGTTGTGCATTGGCACAGGAAGATAAGGCAGCTACAGCCAACACCGGCGCAGGTGCAGTTCCCTGGTGAGCACTGGGAGTTGTTCATCGCTGGTTTGTTTCGGGGAATGGATGGTGACAGGACAAAGTGGAGGATGAGCCAGTTAAATGTAGGGTATACGGTCAAATATCACAGCTAGGAAATCTCTGGGTTATAAAAATTAAGCCAAGCCTCCAAACCATTTCTTTTTACATGGCCTTGCACCTATTCTTCTTTGATCCTGTCAGCAGATGGACTTAATTAACAGGTTAACACATGGGCTACCTTCTAGGTCATATTACCACAGTCAGAGTCACAGTCCTGGGCGCAGGAGGCACATATCACAGGGAAATTAAACTACTTGGAGGATTCCTAAATCCAATATACCACAGATCAGTGCTCCTTGGGATCGATAGGGCACAGGCAGAAAGAGCTGATGATCCCTACATTGGAGGATTTTCCTCCAGAAATCCTCCAAGGCTAGGCTTAGAACTGCTTTGGGCCACCACAATAGCTTTACAAGGAAGAGGGATTACATCACTGTCTACTTCACCTTTTGCTCCATATTTAAGTAGAAGAAATGTGTGGCTTAGTTTAGCCACCTCTGTAGTAATGCCTGGAAACTTCCATGTTTTCTCCTTAAATCCATTTTCCTATTGCACCTTTATACTCATTTTTATTAAGATCTTTGTTTTCTTTTTGAGTCAAGAGATCATATCCCTGGAGGTAGATTGCATAATTGTGAAATCATAGAGACCAGAGAAACAATCCCATAACTACTCCCCAGGGAACAACCAACATGGAAACTGAAAAAAAAAAAAAAAAATGTTCTCCCAAGGCTGGTGCCTCCCAGACAGTTATAGCCTTCAATGTTCTGTCAGCTTCTGTCTTGTACATAAACCATAAGACACATGGCCTCTCTGCATCATTATTTTGCAGCTGCTTTTATTGCTCCATCATTGACATTAGAACTTGAAATGGAGGCTGGAAGTAAAAACTTTTACAGTTGCTGAAAAAAAAAAAAAAATGGTTGACCTGCCTTTCTCAGTTTCATAATTTTTTTCTTTATTCTATATCTTGTCTTCAACCTGTTCAAAATTACCACAAAGTAAAAATTCATCTGCCATGACCCAGGGAGAGCAGCAACAGCTTGAACAGTGCCAAGGAGTTGGGTAATCTTTTGTTTTCAGAGGGATTTCTTCTTTTCTATAGTGTGGTCCAGTCTAACACATGCACGAAAGGGGGAAGGAGGCACCTCTTCTAGCTGCCTAAAAAGATGATTACACCCCACCCAGTCACCTTCTTCCCCCTAAAGGAATTTTATTTCATCTGGCATTTTCCATATACGTAACAGAAAGCACCTGGACGACTCTGCCCACACTTCTTTGTCCTGAGTCTGTTGGTGGTGAACACTCAGGGGGGAGTGAGAAGGCTCAGGTGGTGCATGTCAGGTCAGGCGAGTCACTAGAAATAAGTCCATAGGTAAGAAGAGGTTCTCCTGGTCCCAGGCCCTGCAGGATCAGCACAGGCCGAGACCTTGCCAGACTTCTTCACCGCAGTGACCTCCTGCCATGCCTGGTGCTGGGGAGGGACCTGAGGGCTGGTCAGAGCAATGGGTGGCAGCCACCTCAGCAGGATGTGCATCGTGACAGTGACCCTGGCTGCTATGCAAAAATCCCTGAGACATAAGCACCCTTCTCACTGCAGCAGAGCACCTCTTCAAAAAGAAAAAAAAAAAAAGAAAACAAAACAAAGCTGTTTGGATTAGCTGTTTGCTAATTTTTTTTTTTTAATAATTCTACATAGCATGATTTATTTCTTTTACTCCAGCTTCGCACTGGAATTATGCTTTTAGTTCATGTTTCTCTATGCTTCTAGTGGCCTTTGGCCATGTACTCCACAGTCAAAGTTGTAATGGTGGCTATAAATACATTTACTAACAGAGAATAATTTGGCTTCCCATGCCAGAAGCCAGAGCCTGCCCCTGAGGTACCTTCGCTGAGGTAAAAAACCCGCTCCCTTCCCACCCCAGACTGATCGATTTCAAAACCTGCCCAAACGTGAGGAGGGGGAGCTCTTTGATACATCTCATCTATTTGCCACAGCGATCCGTCTTGTGACAAAGTAAACACAAGAAGATGTCAAGATGTCCTGCTTTCTCTGGTTAGCATTATTCACAGTAGATATGGTGTTTTCGTGAGGGGGTGAAAAGACTTTAAAGCAAAAGGTAAAGTCTAATTGAGGAAGGTTGGAGGGTTATTTAGATATATATCAGTTTAAAGCTTTTGATATAACGTCGTGATGTCAGCTTGGGTTAAACCTTTAAGATTGAGACTGGATATTATAGGGATAGTCCATCACGAGGAATGGGGTTTCCAGAGATCTGTAAGGTTAATCTAAATTATCCCGGAGATTAGCCCTGAGACAGTGAATGGTTCCACAAACATCACCACTGCTGTCCCAAGCAGCCATGCGATACCTTCAAACCTTGGTTAGCATTTTCAAGGAGACTAATCCTGAGCTCAGCGGTGAGGAGAGGACATAATTTTATAGGTGAGGCTGTCATTCTCTCCCAGGGTGAGTTATGGGGCTGGGCTGGCAGTGGAACAGGAGCATACAAGTTACAGGTCAAGCTCTTCAAAGACTGTCAGCTCAAGCAAATCCACTCTGCAAATTTAAAGCTCTTCACCCTGAAGCGTCAAGCAATTTATTCTGTTCTAGAAGAGAAATAAGCTGTGACCCTGTTTCTTCTATTTCTAGCTACTATCCCTGACTTATTGCAGTCATAATTCAACCACTTTGCGAGAGGTATGTAGCATCAGTAACATGGAAATGTTCCCAGAAAGCTTTTCAGTACTTACTCTGCAAGTCTAAAAGTAAGATGGTAAACTACCTGCTCTTTGACATCAGAAAGTGCAGTCTGCTGTCTGCAGATATTTGCTGTATAGATTTAATTCAGGGAGCCTTTTTTCAAACCAACTTTCTATGCCGCTATTGAACATAAGTACCTGAAAAATGACTGAGCAGCATAACTACAAGTAACACCCATGTATGTTGTTGCCCACCCTGCGTGTGCCCAGAGCCCTATAGGCTCACCTAATACATACAGTTCTCTTAGTATGATATAAACACTGAGTTTTCACTTTTTGTCCCTAACTTGTGTTTTAAATTACATAAGGAAAATCTGCACATACTTCAGGTTCCAGTTTTCCAGCTCTTTGCTTCAGTGCAATTTTAAGGAAATGCAGTGGATTCCCATTGCTATAAAGCAGATTTAAAAACAGAGCTGTGGACACAAATAGTCTTGTAATAAATTAGGACAACCTGAAGTATGGAGGGTGTGAAATGACAAGGACAACATGAAATCATACAGTGAATACAGCCAGGTTTCAATTAAACATTCAAATGATACCAGATCACCAGTTACTTTCAAAATCATGTTTTGTTGATTATGAGCGTTATCTCAATAGGAAAATTAACACAGAGTAAGAATTCAAATAAAAACCAGTAAGAACTCAAATAAAAATAATGTGTAGTTATGGAAGGATTCTGAAGCCAAGGACCAATGCAGATGCTCTGATTATTTTTACTTGATTGCATTTTTAAAGCAGTGGAAGAGGAAAAAACAATACATTAAAATTGAAGTAATATTAAATATAAGAAGATTAAAAACCTCTCTGAAGCCAGTGGATTTTTATTTCAAGTGCCTAGAACTACCAAAAACTAGAGGCAAGTGTAATAAAATAATTTTTCTGTTTCGTAAGTCTCATCTAACGTCCTTGTTCAAAATGGAAATGATGTGCGAATCAAGGAGTAGGAAAGTCTGTTTCTTACTGAAGCATCTATGGGGATGTGCTTCTAAAATCATTTTTTACATATTTCACACTACTGATACTCTGTAAGAAAGAAGAAGGGAGGAGACACCCATAACCATTCACGTACGTTCACATCTGCATCTCATGGCCCTTGTTACCACCCAACACTAATTATCAGCTGAAGTGCTAGAAGTTTTGAAACATGAAGGTTTCACTTCTGGTTTCTGTTGAGAATTGAAATTGTCAAATACCACATACACACACATGAAAAAAAAAAAAAAAAAAGAAACGGCAGTTGGTCACATTTTCAGATCGGTTTTCCAAATTCAAAAAATGTGGACAGTTTGGACAAGCTTCAAGTAAACACCCAAAGAGTTCAAAGCAACGAGATAGATCCAAACCAAACCAAGGGCCTGGATCTGAAAGTTCCCACATTTCATAGACACTTGGATCCAGATCCAAAAATCTCTGTGGGCCCCATATGTACAAAGGGGCAAGTCAAAACCATACCCAAATCACCTTTCTTTTCTTCTTCCTCCTTGAGCTTTGAAGATGTTTGAATCTGAAACCAGGTCTGAACATCGGTTCTTATGTCCTTCTCCAGTTGGGTGGTTGTTCACACGTGAACCTAAACACAGATCTTTTGAGGCTCGGCCAGCAAAAAACAAAGGTTTGAACAAATACTGTTGACTTGGCTACGATCTCATGAGACAGCATAATCATGTCCGCTCTGAAGGCCAGAATATTTCAGATGGCGATATGAGCTACTTTATCAATGAATACAGTGGCAGTAAGAGATTCAGCACTTACAGGTTTAGTTTTTCAAAAGTAACCAGCAATTTGGGATTGTCAGTTTGAGACACCATATGCTTAATCTTCAGAAAAAGCTGAATATTTTAAATTTTTTTTTTAGTATTTATTTTTAGCTTTAAAGTGTCAGATAACAATTTCCAGAAACAAGAAAATGTTGCCACACTAGATGTTATTTCTGCAAAAAGCAGACACCCACCGTCTGCTGTTATTTTCTCACTTTCATATAGCAGGCATTTTTGTAAATGGTGTCTATACATTCTTTAAAAGGAAAAAAAACCCTGTTGCATCAACTTTGTTAGATTTGGCCTGACAGATGAACAGCTGTACGAACTGCTAAAAGCATAAAATACAAAAGAAACAATGACAGATCAGCCTAGTGCCTAGCTCCGGGCTCCGGTGGGGTGCATACGAAGTCGGCGGGCATAAATGCTTGAAGGGGAAACCGAGGCGGACGCGCCGGCTGTGGCACCACCGAGGTCACTCGGGACGGCCCTGACTGAGGCCGCGCAGCCGAGGCCGCCATCGCCCCCCCCTCCCCCATTACCGCCATCGCCCCCTCAGCGCCATCGCATTCCCCCTCAGCGCCATCGCATCCCCCCTCAGCGCCATCGCCCCCTCAGCGCCATCGCCCCCTCAGCGCCATCGCCCCCCCTCAGCGCCATCGTCCCCTCAGCGCCATCGCCCCCTCAGCGCCATCGCGCCCCCTCAGCGCCATCGCCCCCCCTCAGCGCGCCCCCCCCGCCGCGCGGAGCCCGCTGCCCCCTGGCGGCGCGGTGCGTTCCGTGGGCGGGCAGCGCCACCTGCTGGCGGAACCCGACCCTCCCCCGGCTCCGCGCCCGCGGGAAGGCCGGGGGGCAGTTTTGGCGGGGGGGGAATTAAAAAACGACCCCTACGTGTCACCTTCATTCAAAACATAAGGGGAAGAGGCTGTTAAAGGATGGGAAGAGCCTCCTCTATCAAACCCTGCGTGCTGCAGCAGGGCTGGCGGCCCCGGCACGGTGGAACCCGCTCTCCAAGCTGACCAGCAAATGGGTTGATAAACGCCCGAAAAGATTTTGGCAGCTCCGAATGAGGAGATTTCTGTCTCAGGAGGGCTGGAGGTCTCGGCAAACTTGGTGCTTCAGCATGGCGGTGTGGCTTAGTAGAGCTGTGTGTTGGCTCAGAGTGTAAATAAAGTAAAAGGTACACGTGGGGTAAACTGAGGGTGGCATTTGGCCGCCGAGCAGGAAATACGGAAAACCAGATCAGCTGTATCGGCAGAGAAAATAAGATAGTGTTGGTCTATGAACTGAAACTTCAGTTGACTAACAGGAATGAACTTACAGAGTGGAATCGGAAAATGAGGTAAATACCCGGTTTTACATGCATTTGCCATTTTTAATCTCAGTGTAAAGTACTGAGGAGACATCTGTAACTTCAGTGGTCGTTGATTTACATTTTCCATCTTTGTTATTTTGTTCCCCCTTGTAAAAATGTCTTTTCAGTACTGCAGGCAGTTATACAGTCCTCACAGAAATATACAATGACCAAAAAAAAAAAAAAAAGTAGTTACTACCCAAAAAAAGAACAAAACCTTAAAACTTCCCATATTTCTTCTGTCATTCTCCTTCTGCAAGAATGCTGCTACAAAGACTTTCCTGTGCTTGAACTGATGATAAACTAACTTGGATTTCATCAAAGAAGAAATCGGGAGATATTTAGGACAGATAATATGTAGTGATATTTAAAGCTGATGATCACTGTAGATTAATCAGAAAACAATGTTGGGGCTCGACCACATATTTATCCGCAGCGGAGGCCTGTTGCTGTATTAGTGGGCTGGCTCCTTTGGCTGCAGTGAAATAAAACTTTCTTCAGAAGGTATTCATTTCAAGTGTGGGAACAAACTGAATGCAGGGACTGACTCAGTCTTTGATGTCACATACGAGAGTATTGTAGATCTCCTCAAATGTAAATGGCTAACAAAGCATCAGGGATTTTTTAGCAGTAAACCATCGCAGTCTTCTCTGGGAATGCCTGTCTGGAAGTAAAGTTCTTCAGAAGAAAAAATAAGTGGATTTAGATGTGATTTTTAAGCTATTTTTACCCTTCTTTTTTCTGCCTGCATATTCTCAGCCGTAATTATTTGTGCTGGTTATAAATACATAAAAGCAGCTATCCACCGATGAACGCAATTGGGGTAATACTTTTGCGGACTCCTCAAATCACTGGAAAAATGTAGTATCATACCTGAAATAAATTGCGAGCAGAAAGCCTGGTTAAAAAAAAAAAAAAAAAAAAAAAAAAAAGTTTGGGCTTTAAAAATCACCTAATTTGGCATGGAAATTAAAATTGTTGTGTCTGTGTTGTCTCCAGTTATTTTGGTTATGTAGTTGGTCTCAGGGACTCTCCAGAGGAAAACCAGTCGTTGGGATCTGCTCTGCTAACAGTCACAGAGGGATGAGTAAAATGGTTATGCACCCATTTGTATTTTCTACTTGAGAGTATGTAGTATGGCACGTATCTTTTTTGGCACTTCAGGTGTTGCTGATATTGGACTGTCAGTCTATATTAAATAAATGAGGCACAGTTTAAAGAAAGGTCAATATTTTCATTATTGGACTGGTTGATAGAATTGGCAAATGAAACAAACTTTCAGGCATGTAAGCCCTTCTTCAGATATGAAAAACAATTTATGAGCCTCATTTTTCCTCTTCTTGATAACATGAAGAGATATATCAAATTATTGCCCCTCTCTACATGTCTGGCCTCACTTACATCCTTAGTCTACCATGCTGCGGATTAAGCATAGTCCAGTTCCATGACCTGCTGAGTGCTTGGAGGGTGCACGGTGATACTAGTGGGTGACCAGGCTTTCCTTTTGTACCTTTGATGGAAAATAGCTTTGAGATACTGATCACAGAGAAGTTTAGCAGAAAAAAATAATAGAGGAACAGAGCAATGAAGTGATACTTGGCGTATTTGGCAGGAGAGAGAGATTTTCCAGAAGTCCTTCCTCCTTTCTTCCTTGAAGCACTGCTTCTCTTCCCCAGGGAAATTTACCCTGCTCCCTTGGACTCCTTCCAGCCACTTTAAGTCACCACCACTATGACAGCCCTTTTCTGGGTGGCAGCACGAGCAGTGACAGCAGATGAAGCATCTGGAATATACTTACTCCTATTTGGCATGTTCCTCTTACCTCCCGCTCGCTGACTCTGCCGGATAACTCCAGATGCAGGTGTAAGGCAGCAACTAGAATTGTCCTCAATCTATTTAATTCCCAATTTTTCTCCCCTACCCAACTGATCTTGCTGGGGAACAGGGACACTGTGGCAGTGGTCACGATGACTGCCTCCACTGCAGCACCCTCCAAGCTGCAGTCATGAAGTCAGGGTCACACCAGAGGGAATGCCATTTGCTTCACGTGTAAGGTTAGGAAGATACATAACATTTTGTAAGACAGAAGCCTAGGAAGGAATTTAAAAGAAAAGAATGTGGGCAAGGGATCAGAAATAGCTATCCAAGATATATTACAGCTTGAAAACAAAGAAGCCTAAATAATAACCAGTGACGTGCCGAATGCAGTTTTTAAATGACCAGGATGGTGCAAGTCCCCACTACTAATACCTTCCTTCCACCTCTGCTCCTGCCACACATTATATGCACATGTGCATACCTACATGTAAAATCTTATCTGATTTACAGCTATGGCCTCTGCTGAGAAGGATGGTCCCCCAAAAATGCTCAAGATCTGCTGTTCTGTATTTCTGAAAGAGTGCAAGCTCCAAAACACTATGGTACAAGAGCAAGTCACTTTACCCTAGAATAATGTTATGAACTTGATACCCCACCCAGAAATGAGGCCACAGTGAAATGAGGTGATGTGTTGTTTATGTAAAAGAATATTTGTACTAGATACCTGATTTTTTTTATTTTATAATCACTCCTAATAGATCATTATCAAACTAAAGTAAACCTCTTAAATGCTCAATTTGTGCATGTGTAAATGAAGCTGTGCAGAAAGGCCTTGGGATAGAATGAAGTTTATGAGATCGTGAGTGAGCTCTATTTATAACATTGTTTGGAAATGAAACAAAGACTTGTTCATGGCTCGCTCTACACACACTATCATACCTAAAAAGCAACCTGGGATACCATACATTTGGGATTTCCTAGTTCAGAAAGATGAAAATATACAACTCCTGTGTTTCGATACAAAAAGGGCTTTCCTAGCAAATAGTCTGATTTTGAAATATATCGGAATAGAATATTCCGGAAGTGAAAAAGAATAGTGGATTAAGTTCAGCTTGTGCCAGGAAGTAAAATGTTGGTGAGAAAATCCACACTGTGTTTTAACAGGTCTGATTTGTGCCCTTTTTTTTAGGACATAATGTTTCATGGATATCAGAAATTACTGGGGCTATTTTGCAGTCTCCTTCAGATTTCCAGACTTGACTCCGCTGTAGTTAGTATGCACTAAAATACTATATGTTTATTCTCCATGTCCTTGTGCATGTGTATAATTGCTTGATAGAGAATTTATGTCATAAATTAACTATCTGAAGACCAAAGATTCGTTTTAGAATCTGAATAGGTGTGTGCTATGGTCACTGTTTCCTTTGGGTTTTTATACAGAATGGATCAGGTGATACTTAAAACAAAGTGATTGTACTAGATTTTTATCTGCGGTCTTGAGGAGCAGCATGCAAACGCTTCCAGGCAGTAATGTGTATTTTTATGACCCATTCTTTCAGCCCTTTTTATCTTGCTTCATAAGCTCAGCATCTCTACAGTGCCTCTATTACTGAAAAGATCTTTTAAATATGTGTATGCAAGCTCAAACACATGTACATATGTACAAATATGAAGAGCTTGAATTATACGTTAAAATGGTCGAAAATGACTATTTTTCTTTCTCCTTCTCCATAGAGTGGAAATTTTAAATTGTCTGTATTTATTACAAGTGAATCATCAAAAAACGTTGTTTCAACCATTTTAAAGGTGCGAGTTCAGGACCTTTGTTCCAAGAAGTGCAGGTTTAACGGCGAGCGTTCAGCAAAACTCATTGCAGAGGGTTCTCCCACAGCCGGAGTCGAAAGCCTCGCTTGCAAACACTGGCAGTGCTGGGGGCTTCCCCCACTCCCCTTCCCAACCTGCCAGGACTTTGCACCGGGATTCTCTCACACGTGCTCACTAGCTGTCTACATCCAGGAGCAAATTGGTTTATGGCGAGGTCTTGCGGGCACGGGTGCAATTAGAAGCTGGCTGCCCGAAGAGGGAGCGCAGCAGCACGGCTGTGGGCGATGGGGTCCGTGGCTGCCCCAGCCCGGTGGCCCTCAGTCACCCGCCGTGCGTGGGTCCCCCAAACCCTCCTGCTGGCACAGGTCCCTCGGCATCACCGCGGCTCCCCCGTGGCTCCGTGCAAAGAGCGGGGCACATCCTCGCTTCCCGACGGCGGTTACTGTATCGGAAACGTCCCTGGGCACCAAAAGGCGGGAGGTCCGGGACTGTGGGAGAAGAGGGAGATCTGGGCTCCAGTCCCCTGCAACTGCGAATGCTCTGGTGTGGAGTTAGATGTCCTGACAGCCTCTTCCACATACGGTCGAAAATGCTTCTTTCTGCACAAAAATGCAGGCAAACCCAACATGAAGCAAGAGACTCGTTGCAGGACAAGTGAAGCTTTCCATATATCCTAAAAATTACCATTTTTTTTTCCCACTTTGGCAAACCAAATGAAAGCCCTTCGTTACAAGCTGAATTAGTTTTTCTTTTAAAAATGAAAACCTTTTCAGCTGGGGTGATAAATTGCATCTCATGTCTGAAGAATGCACCTTCTGGCTTAGGAAAGTAGGTTATTTCTCTCTCACAAGCTGGCACGTTCCACCATGCAAACAGCTTGAGCTAATATTTGATTAGGTAAATAGAACATTAGTGTTAGAGCAAGAGGGGCTGGTCAAACATTCCTGACTCAAGACAACCTCTTAGACACTCTGATCAGAAAGGAAATACCGGCGAATGAAAAATGAGACGTTTTATATGCAATATTATTTATTGTTCTATTTGAAGTTTGGATAACAATTGTAAACCGTGGGCGTGCATACATGTGCATGCACTTAAAATAAATAGTTAATGAAATCTGGATACAAATGCCGCTGCTGATCTCCTTCTGTATATATAGTGGACCTAGCCAAAACACAATCCTCAGGTTTTCCAGACCTGGATTGAGATCCAAATGTCATGGCTCATGCCCACCCTTCCTTCTTTTCAAGGAACTCATTCATCAGTGGTGTGGACATTTCCCTGGACTTTATTGTAGCTGCCAGAGATTTTTTGGCATTTTATAATAAGACTAATTGCAGTGCATGTGAGCCCCAAGGATTTAAGATGCTTCTCTGCTTTAAAATTAGCAGCTGTGACTGCCAGTGTGACATGCAGAAATATTCTGGAGGCCAGATAGAAAGCTCAGTGAGAACTTCCAAGGCCACACAACAGTCTGCTGACTTTTTCAACTTAGCAAATATGGTTTTCCAAAATACTTGTCTTCCTTTTATTCCTATGAGGTGCTGCAGCTAAAAGAAGGAGAGCAAGCAATTCTTGGACTTAACCACTTGATTTCCTCTCTGATGAGCTTTCATCTCTCTCTTACTGCACAGCACAAGTCTTTTCTTAACTGTTTTGAATATTAGCTCCTTGGCTAATAAAATTTTACAAGTGATTTTGAAAACAAACAATACTATATTATCCCTTTTTTTTAACTCATGAAATAAATATTCCATCAAAGAGACTTTTATGTTTCACAGTGGCAGTTCTCAAATGACCAGCGTGGTATCATGTTCAAAACAGGGCACGGTCCATTTTTACAGTAGATTTACTCAATCACAGTTACTAATCGGATTAGTACTGCTTTTATGTCTGACAAATTTTTAAAAGTTGGGGGTCATTAAAGCACTTGCACATAGAGAGCCTGTGGTGCTGGGCTGTGTTTTTCCAGTTAACCATTTCTGCTTTGAAACAAATCAGACAATTTTATTTTTTTTTTTAATGCATGTAGAAGAGAAGTTGCTCTTCTAGGTTGCAGTGCCACCAAGCATTTAAATCCATTGTTTGACTTAGCAAAGCACATGCTTATGTATGGAGTTAAGAAAGAACATCAGTTTAAAAGGTAGGAGAGGCTAAGTGTTAAGGAGGGACTCGTGCATGCTACTATACAAAAGGAAAACATTTACTTAAGCCCTCGACCATATTCAAGAACTAACTCTTACCATCTGAATCACAGCTTTTGATATGGTTCCTTCACAATTGCTGTCCAAAATTCTAATAAAAAATATTGGGGTTAGAATTAGTTGTCATGAGCTTGCAAGTGATTTCACTAAGAAGTTAAGAAGAAACTACATTTGCCTCCAAAGGGAGAACTTGGCCACCAAAAGGGTAAGTTTTGCTCAGGAGGCTGAACTCCAGTGAAGTCAGAGCGTTATTCCAGATCTTGTAGATGTATATTACAGGCCTTTTTTGGATGCTGGGCGTGTGTGTCCTCCTACTTCAGCTGTTCTCATGAATTGCACAAGAAAACAACTAGAAACCTTTTACTCATAAAATTATAGGAAGGTCCAGTATCCTCTATCAGACAGTTGGCTTAAAGCTCAAGCCATATTAGTCCTGTGTCAAAGAGAAAGCAGACAAAGCAGGCCAAAAAAGTAGAAAATTAAGCCAAATCTTTCATTTCTACTAGAAATTCCCTCCTGGAGCTGGAGGAGAGAGCAAAGGGCATGTGATTACCATTCCAAAAGCTATTGCAGCATTAAAACAGTAGGAGTGGTTCTGACTGGCTCATTACTGAATAGGCTGAAATGGGATGTAAAATTGGTAAAAAACATACAAAAATGTTCCAGGTGTCTTACAGCACCAAGAGCAACTAACAGTGTCCATCTTTTCTTAAAATTCAAGTCTATTTTAGTTCTAAAAGACTGTTACCAAAAGGCTGTCTTGCTAAAATCACCACAGATGCTGGTATCTGCAAATGGTTCCACTGCTGTCTCCCCCAAATGAATGCAAACAAGCAGCTTTCATATAGCCATTAAAATGCCTTTATTTGCTCTAGTTTAGTAAGTCTGGAGGGTATAAGCAAAAATTAGATTTCCTAATGGATAAAGAAAAAGAAGATATTTAAATTATTTTTAACATGAATCAATTATGCCAAAAGGATCTCAGTAGAAACAGATGTACTAGAATATGAAGTAACTAAAACAGAAATGGAATTAAATATAGTCTATGTTTGTACATGCTCTCTATAAATACTAACTTTATGAGAAAGTGAATGGGTTAGCATCAGCCAAACACAAGTCAGGAAATGATCAAATTAAATTTACACACCGAAGCTTAGACTATGTCCCCTGGGCACGTGCATTACTGTGAGATCTTTGATGTTAATATCATATGTCATTTTCCAAACAATAAAATGCAGTAGCATACATCTTTTTTAAAAACTTAATTCACATATATAGATAAGTATACAACGGAGGCTTGCTGCCTATTTGTCAACTCTCTTCTTTGGAAGGGAAAAACAAAATAAAGATAAAACCTAAAAGCTCGGGTCTCCTCTGCAAGACTGAAAAGCTCTGTTGATCTGTAGAGTAACAATAATATTTCTATATAAATCGAGCTTGTTAGTTGTTAACAGAGCTATTAGCTAGTGTTAGGAGGAGGAGATTATTAATGCGATTCTGTCTCCTTTTCATGATCAGGGTGCAGTTTCATGTATTCTCAGTGGAAAGCAGGAGAGTAGTCTTTCCTTTGTTCTACCCAAAATCATTAACTCTTCAAGAGTCTCACAGATGAACACCATCTATGGAGATTGTGCAACTACCGCTAATTCCTCAGCAATTCACAAATTAGAACAAACAATCTATACAGAGCAACACACTGACAGAGTTATACAACTTCGAAGGAGTAATAATATCTATTAACATTAAGCCACTACTGTGAAGTAACTACAAAATGCTGTATAAGTTATGAATAGTATTATACAAGCTATTACAGTATCATAATATCATATCATAATAAATAGGTCTTCTATCAAAATAAAGGCTCGGTGATGTTTTGGCATTTATATGAAATGATAATGATTGAATTAACACATAATCCCAATTAGAAAAAAAAATATATATTTTCTTCTGTGGTACAGCAGGTCTTCTAAAGGCTGCTATTGAGCAAGTTGCCAAATGCAGGAGCAAAGCCTCCTGGATCGGTAAGTTTGTTTTAAAGGAAAACTCACAAGATATTAAATCAATCTCTGTTGTGTTTTGTCAGTGCAAGTTCCTCCACATCTTAAAACCCTTTTAAGGCCCCATGTGAGAACACTAGCACCACTATATACTGGGATTAGAGGGGCAAACTGACCCAGATAAGTAGTCCTTAAACCGGGGCATGCTGAGAAATAATAATTGTGATCCTGAAGATTCAGAAGCTCTTATGTAAGCATACAAGGACAGAAAGTCACCAGAATTTAAGTGTCTACTGGGAGCCAATGTCATCTTAATCTTTCAGAGCAGTCAATGGAGAGCTAGTCATAGAATCACCGAACAGTTTGGGTTGGAAGGGATCTTACAGGTCATCTAGTTCCAACCCCCTGCCACAGTCAGGGACACCTTCCACAAGCCCAGGGTGCTCCCAGCCCCGTCCAACCTGGCCTTGAACCCTTCCAGGGAGGGGGCAGCCACAGCTGCTCTGGGCACCCTGGGCCAGTGCCTCATCACCTTCACAGTGAAGAGTTTCTCTAAATATACCCTCTTTCAGTTTAAAGCCATTACCCCTTGTCCTATCACTATATGCCCTTGTAAAAAGTCCCTCTCTGGCTTTCTTGTAGGCCCCATTTAGGTACTGGAAGTCCACTATAAGGTCTCCCCAGAGCCTTCTCTTCTCCAGGCTCAACAACCCCAACTCTCTCCGTCTGTCTTCATAAGGGAGGTGCTCCAGCCCCCTGGTCATCTTTGTCACGCTCCTCTGGACAAGTACTCCAGATGGGGTCTCACGAGAGCAGAGTAGAGGTGCAGAATCACCTCCCTCAACCTGTGATCATGCTTCTCTTGATGCAGCCCAGGATACATTTGGCTTTCTGGACTGCAAGCGCACATCGCATGTTGAGTTTCTCATCAACCAACACCCCCAAGTCCTTCTCCACAGGGCTGCTCTCAATCCACCCTTCACCCAGCCTGGTTTTGTGCTTGGGATTATCCCAACCCAAGTGCAGGACCTCACACTTAGACTTGTTGAACTTTGTGAGGTTTGCATGGGCCCACCTCTCAAGGCTCTCACAGTCCCTCTGGATGGCATAATAGTCAATACAGTCAATGAAGCCAAGAGAGAAATTCACCTTAACCTAAGCTAAATAAACAAAAGAGGCATTTTCTCTTCTAAAGAGAGATGTCTAGAGCTGTTTGTGGTGCTCTAGGATACTCGGGACAGAACCAGGGCAGGCTGGGCACAAGACCTACAGAAAATCATTGCCCTTCAAGAGCAGCAAATGGTCACCAGGTGAAATATCCTGGAGCATCAGAAAAGTCAGTAGACATGCATGATTGGGAAACAATCCCATCGGTTCTGGATAGTCAGTTGAAGATCTCCCTAAGGACCTTTAAGTTTATGGACTAGACAGCTAGCGCACATATGCATTCACTGCTAAATTTAGGTGGACATCTAAATCCCGTGTGTTGCATCAATTCCATAGTTCCTATCTGCAAGACGGATGGCCACATGCTTCTGACTGCCTGAGTACATAGGACACTGACAATAGACCAAAGGATAATCTTAGGAGCAGTTACTTGCTGAACACTGAGTAATGATGACCCTCAGAGAAGAAAAACATTGAAAGCACTGACCTATGCATTTCTTGTGTATAAACTCTTGGCATGTTACTAGTCACACTGTCCCAGTTTGTTTATTCTTCTCAATCAAAAATAAACAACCACAAATCCCCAGGTCTATGACAAGAAGACACTAATAGTATTCATCCATTTCCAGAAACAGATGAGGTAAAAGTACTGGCAGTAAAAGTTTGTGATAAAGATGGTCAAACAATTTGGCGATAAAGAATTGCCATGGGAAGGACCCCGCTCCTGGTTCATTTGCTAGGCTGTCTTTAACTCAGGCCAGCAAACCCTACAGTAGCACAACATTTTTCCATCATCAGGTCAGGAGGAAAGGCATATTTCATGGTCACGTCGCTGACCCAGACCTCTGGCCGAAAGGGAGTGATATTGATGCATTCTGAAGCAGGTTTATCTGACTCTTAATCAGAAAGCCATTAGCCTGACACAAGGGTCAAAGTAGGAAGTATAAAATGCATTGATATAGGAGGGGTCCACGTGATTTCCAGAAAAGCCTTGGAAAAAGAGAGTCTGTGGCACTTCCTCTAATTATTTTTATTACCATGTTGGACTTCAAAACAGCAGCTCAGGAAAAGAAACAGCAAGGTAAAGCCTTGACCCCACTGAAATCAATGAGAATTTTATTGCTGACCTTCGGTAGGACAAAACTGGACTTCTTCCTAAGTTTAAAAGAGTGCCTACTTGTTTTGAGCATCTAAATACTGCAAGATGGGCAGGGATTTCAGTGAAGCTGAGAAATCTCCCTCTGATTTCCTGTGCAGACCAGAGGCTCTCAGATCAAACACGCTGGCTTAGCTCGTTCCTGCTGGGTGCCTTTCCCTAGTGTCTGTCAGGGCCCTGGCTGCACAAATTGGCTTTAATTGCCCTGACCAGCCTCAGCTGGGACCCCCACCACACCTTCTGCCCATGGGCTCAGGAGCCCCATTGAAGTTTGGCCCGGGATTGTCATCTGGTTTTCCTGGATAAATACTGAGCCTATGTAGTAGGGAGCTTTCTCTCAAGCCCTATTTCTAGCTGCAGCTCCTGGATGGACATCAGATCTGGTCAGTAGCTTTGTTTCTGGTCCTGTCTCCAGTGTTTCTGACCGGTGTCTCTGGCTGGACTTTGTACCTAAATCATCTCTTTGGCTTGTCAGAGACTGTCACATGAAGCTAGCAGCAGCAGCAGCAGGACCTTGTTCAGGTGCTGTGAGACTGTGGCTTGGTTACATATGTGACGTGTGACAATCACCGCCTGTTTTCTAGGGAGAGCAAGAGTAGTCATCATTGCTCCTCTACTGTTCTGTTTAATTTCTGTCTCTCTAATATGATGCCAAGAAAGTTAGATTCCGCAGTTGGAAGTGAAGCATTCAAACCACTGTGTTTCCCCTTTATTTTTTGTTTCGTCTTTTTTTACACTGACAGTGTGGTAGGTGGTTACTCATCTGTCCTTAAAGTAGTTAGCAATCCATTCTTATTAGAAGTTTAAAGTAATCATCAACAAATTAGACCTGGATGCATATTAAGATGTGGATCTCAGCATATGCAGTTTCCTGTCACACTGCA
Organism: Tyto alba; assembly: GCF_018691265.1. Lineage (NCBI taxonomy): Eukaryota > Metazoa > Chordata > Aves > Strigiformes > Tytonidae > Tyto > Tyto alba. The sequence continues at coordinate 35,972,296 of NW_024881330.1, forward strand.
ACAGTAGCAGCATATCAAAGACTCTGGATGATAAATTCCAATAGCTGCATTACATGAAATACCCACTACCAGTGATAGTGCTCCATCTCCAGGTCCTCTTCTTCCATCCACTATACTTGTGCTGGACTGAAGGTAAGCATCTTTTAGACTGCTGGTGAGGAATTGAGACAAGCTTGTGATAAAATTGTGTCTATATTTAATAGACCTCCTATAACTTTTATTCTGTGGGTTTTTGTTTGTTTGTTCCCCCTCCTCTCCCACCAGTGGCTCAGTAAATTTGCACAATCTCTTAATATCCACCTATACCGATGGCAAGAGCTTTTGTAGCATACAAGCCTCTCCTGTTTTGAAAATGGCACATCTGTTTTATTTGATGCCCCCCTTCTTATATCACTACAGATAAGTAAATAGGGAGTGATTATTCCCTTCTTCTGTGTCAATAGCGATTCTGTAGGCCCGTAGTATATCACCTTTCAGCTCAGTCTAGTCTGAAGAGTTTTGATATAATTTGTTCTTTTCTGTAAAGGTTGTGAAATAGCTTTGATTGTGCTTGTCTCCCTATAGGGATCTTTTGTAATCATACTACGTTCTTTTTCTGAGATGGGGAAATAAGAACTGTGTACAGTGTTTGAAGTCAGCACATTGTGAAGATGTAGAATGGCATAACATTGCTGTAAAAACAATCCCTTCACAGAAGTGTTGAGAAACAAAATGTTGTATCAGTTTGGAGTTCAACTGCAATTCTTCTGATTTAAAGAGAGGCCAGGCCTACAGCTCATGTACAAAAGCAAGTGATCTACTGAGTAACACAAGGAATTTTAAACAATTTAAACCGCCATCACTTAAATTATTATCCCATTCAATCAAACTACTGATCAACCCTTGATCTGTTGGACCAAGTCCTGGGTAACAGGAGATTGAAATAATCTTCTCTAATAATCCAGAGATTCCTACATAATTCTATGATAACTATAATTCTTCAGGTAAATCCAAACTCTCAGCCTGTATTTATGTACCTAACCTTCACTGCTTAGCCATGGAGTACCCAAGCCCATTCTAGAGAGGTTGAGTACCTCTCTAGAACTTCTCTGGCTACTTGCCAGCTCCACTGAAGTTCTTATCTGGGGGAACTGGGGCAATTTAACCACCGAAACAAAACAAAAGAAGCAACAATTCCTTATCCCCCCCTCTCTAACTGACATAAGTAACACCGATGACACTTTTTCCACGTGACAACTTTTCTAGAAAACTTTAATGTTCAGGTTCCTACTACCTGACCTTTTTCAGGTCAACACCGGTTAAACAAAGAGCCTGACTTGATAGGACAGGGTGGGTTGAAAACTTGCCATTACCTGTGTTGTAAATTTTTGTGGATAAAAAGAGAAATGCTACCGCTGGCATTGTCAACCTCCCATCTTTGTAAGCCAACAGAAAAAGAAAACCTTGATGGTTAGAGGGGGAGTAGGGAGTAGAATGGAGCAATAGAAAGTGTTGCTAAAAAAATTTTAGTCTGTGAAATTATTTTTATCCCCATATTACATTCCCTTCTTTAATAATCACTTAGGCAATTAAATCTCCAAAATGGAGAATGCTTTCTTCACATAATGAACTTCTGACATCATTACCATGCAAAGAAATCATCATACCATGCCCTGATGCCTATTTGAGAGGTTGCAAATAATTTTTAACAATTCTGCTAAGAATGTGTTTCTAATGAAAAATGTTTTCTAAATAAAAATAGTGCCTAGACAAAGACAATCAACTGCATGATGATTTCTAGAACTGCTGATTAATAGTTTATGCATGAAGTAGATTAGTTGGTAGGTAACACACCAGTTATGTCAAGGAAGGATTAGGGAAATGAAAAGCAGCCCCCACACTTACGGTTGCTTATACAGTAAACAATACTGCCCCTCACAGCACAGCAACAACCATCTGTTTTCATTATATATGTGAATGTTTTGCGGTGCTTCTTGCTATTTTTGTTAGTATCATGTTTTCTGTGTTGCACCAGAAAACACCATTGGCAGGCATGCTCTTTTTGCAGTCGGCTGTATCGCCTAGGGTAGCAGGGGTAAAATACTTAAGAAATAAATACAGATTATATAAATCAGGCTATAGGAACATACAGTTAAGTTAAAAAGGAGAGACATCAGAGATTCTAAAATCCTGGAAATACCGACCCAGACCAGTCCATCCGCGTGGGCCAGTGAAGCACTGTGGGGATAATTTTGGCTGAAGCCCAGAGGCCCTTAATCATTCTTGCACAGCACCGTATCCACACCAACAAACTCTCTGGGCCCAAGGGGCTCACTAAGCAGCTCTCTGCGTTACGCTGCTTGGTGCCTCCCTTCGCAAGGGGTTTAGAGCTGGGCTCTGTGCCCCCTCCTTCGCAGCATGGTCAGTCCGCAGCTCACGTGGACACCCACAAACAATGAAGATGAGACTATTCACTCTCATTCGATGGGAAGTTAGGACAATAGCAATTTTAGGAAGGGTATTGGAACAATACGTAGGCTGAGATTTTTCACAAACCATATAAATGAGGAAGAATATATCAGGCTTTTCTATTAATATTTAGGTGTCAAAAGCCTTGTAAAAGCTACAGCTCTTTCTGGCAATTGGGTCCATGTTATGTTTCCAAATTTTACCTAGAAACACTAAGTACTGTGACCTGCTTGTGTGTTACAATGCTATTTCAGGATCTGCAGGTTTTTCATCGTGTGCTTCCTTTTTCACAGCTCTCCCAGCTCAAAATTCCAAACTATAACTATATTTATCATGTGATAACCTCTGGCAATAATGAGAAATTGCATTTCTTACCTCATTTTCACTGATTATTCAAGATACTATGATAGGAATTTTATTTTTTTAAAAAAAGACTTTTGACTGCTGCCTTTCTATAGTGTCACAGTTTGAGCTCAGAGGGCAACTGAGCACCAACACCACTGTTCCCTCTGCCCTTCCCCCGAAGTGCTGGAAAGAACAAAATGAAGCAAAAGGCTTCAGAATTGAGATAAGGATAGGGAGGAGTAACTCACCCATTACAGTCACTGGCAAAAGACAGACTTGTTAGGGGAAGAAAAAAAAAGAACATAGATTTAATACAGACACTAACAACAACAATTAACAAACAGAGTAGGACAGTGAGAAGCACTACCACATCTTAAAAACACCTTCCTCCACCCTCCCTTCTTCCCAGACTCAGCTTTGTTCCCAATCTCTCTGCCTTCTCCCACCAGCAGTGCATGGGGCAGGGGATGGGGATTACAGTCAGTCCTGCTGCTCCTTCCATCTTGGGGAGGAGGGGAACTTCTAGCATTCTCCCCCTGCTCTACTTGGTGTCCCTCTCACAGGAGATAGTCCTCCACAAACTTGTTCCGACATGAGTCCCTCCCACAAATTGCAGCCGTTCCCATGCTGCTCTGGCACGGGTCACCCCCATGTGTTGCAGTCCTCCCAGTGCCAAACCACAACAGCGGGGGCTGCTTCTTCCCACAGAGTCCTGGCCTTCTTCGGGCAGAGTCACCCACTCTGGTGTGGGATCCTCCACAGGCTGCAGGTTGGCATCTGCTCCAGACAGACCTCCATGGGAGGCGGAGGAGGGTGTAGGGGTGGCCCTGCTGTCTCACCATGGGATACAGGAGGGTCTCTGCTCCAGTGCATCTCCCCTTTTCTTCCTTCGTCCTTCCACTGACCTCGGTATTCACAGAGATGTTGCAGCTCCTCCTCGCGACTCCAATTCCTCCTCTCAGGTTCCCTTTCTTAAATATGTTATCACAGAGGTGCAGCCACCATCGTTAATTGTCTCGGCCTTGGACAGAGGTGGGTCCGACTTGGAGCCAGGGGAGCTTTGAGAAGCTTCTCACAGGGGCCAGTGCTGTAGCCTCCTCCCCTGCTACAAAAAACCCCGCCACTCACACAAACCCAGCTCATATAGTTACAGAAATTCCCCAAATGCAGTCCTGTTACAGCTGCAACATACAGCAACATTCCTGGCTTGGAAGCCACATCGCTGTCTGAAAATATCGCCTCTTCACTTATTACTAGTACCCTTTCAAGATTATCAATGTCAAAATTAGAATTCTTTTAAATGTTCCTATTTTTGTCTTGTTTGCTGACCTGCAGATGACTTGATGCCACTTCTGTCTGTCCAGATGCAGTATAATAATTTCTAAATGACATGGCTGACTGTTCCCTGAGGTTCAGATGACAGAGGACAACCCCTTTTAGCTGGGGGAAATTTGGATGGATATGAAAGAAGGTGGAAGGGCAAATGAAGACCTCTGCATCTGTTCAGATAAGCCACTAATTCAAACGCATTTGCAATTGATTATAGATCAAAGAATGGTCAGCAGAACTAACTAGCATGTTCCAACATAGTGTGTCTTCTTATCTCATCTTACTAACATCCCAGCTGGCCTTAGGTGGCCCCGCTTGAGAAGCAGGGTTGGACCAGCTGACCTCCGGAGGTCCCTTCCAACCTCAGCTGTTCTGTGATTGTGACACACCTGGACAGAAACAGAAGAAATCAAAAGTGAATAACAAAATTATGTCAGGGCCAGAAGTACAGCAATGGCATTGGAGGATTGAGAAAGCACATAAAAGCATGAAGGTACAGGACAAGATCTGGGAAAATGAGTGTGCAGAAGCAGGAAAATGGCTGAAATGGGAGATGAACAGACTGCCATAGATAGGAAGGATGGATGGAAAAGACACTGGAAAAAAGTTCCTGAAATAGGTGTTACAGAGCCTCTGGTGTAGAGAGAGGTGGACTATACAGCATTCCTTATCTGAAAGAAGAGGGGAGGCTGCATGGCATCATAACGTGTGCACGGGACACTAACACACAAGGGAAAAAGATGTGGAAATGTAGTCCATATATGTACGACAATCAGGCTTGCAGAAGCAAGGGAACCATGCAACATTCATATTATCTTTAAACAAGTATCGGGGTGAGGCGCAGCAAGCTCTGCCCCTTTCTTCCTGCACAGGAGCTGGGCTCCTGCCCTCTCCACAGGCATGAGACTAGTGGGCACTGAGCTGGAAAAGGGGCTCCGTGCTGGAACAGGGCAGGGACTAACCTGCCTCTTCTTCCTCTCTCCCCCTCACCTTGGTCCCACTTGTGTTGTATCCAAAATCCTGTTGCAGTTTGGCCTCCCCATGCACAGACTGCCTGGGTGTCATGCTAAGATGCTTAGTGAAGTGCAGCAGCAGAGCTAACTCCTGAAGAAGCACCAGGTAGGCCTTGATAGAAAATGAAGGAATGAGATGTACAAGGTACGGGCAAGTCTCTTCTGAAATTATTTCCTAATTGCTTGTGATTTCAATACACACCTTGACAGAAGATGGATGTTGTATGTGCTGTCTTCTCAAGTTGTGCTCTGCCTGCCAGATGATAGTGCGATGGTAAATTGCACTTGCGGAGAACCTGCTTCTAAAGCTCAGCAGGTAGTAGGAGAATCCAGTCTTCTGAAATTTATGAAACAGGTGGGGGGGGTTTTAGCATGGTACCATACTGAATCGATCCATTTATTCATTCCCCTGAGTAACACCCATCATCCTTCTGCAATCAGCTACAGTAAACTGTATCAGTAACCACAGATTCTACTCTGAGAAAACCATTTTTTAAATCAAAAATTGAGATGAAGGTCTTAAATCATGTAGAATTCTTGCCCCGATGTATGGCTGTCTGACATATACATAAGATACCACTGACGCAACGTTGGTGGGACTTTTGTAAGCAGCAAATAAATCATTGCTTTGACAGTCACCCATTTACACATTTTATTGATAAATGGAAGCTGGAAGTGGATGACTTAGTATTTCAGTGGAATTCTGTTGCTTTCTTCCTAAGTGGTTTAGCTGAAAACTCACTCCATCCTTTCCCAAAACACTCAAGCAAAGGGGCCACCACCTACCATACATGCGGAGTTTGATAACTGCTGAGCCTCAGAGGTCCAGCCCACTTTGGTAGGGTGAAAACAATTATTGCCCATGACAAGGCCTGCAAGTCTTTCATTTCCTTTCTCCTTTATTAGCAAAAAAAAAACCCACCTTTTTGGGTTTGTGTTTTGTTTTTCTTTCAGACTGAGGAAGGCCACACCCAGCTGCTTTAATTATACTTCTAAATGCATACATGGCTAGGAGAACATAAGTGAGAGAAGGCTTTTTGGGCTTTCATTTATTTTTTTCAAAGAAAGGCATAAATTAGTTACTGATAGCTACAATTGTTGTTCAAGTCTGATTATAATTATAGACATTAAATCACTAATTATAATTTTATATTCATTTTTTGACACAATAGTCATTCTTGTTTGGAACTGCCACGCTTATTTCTTTTCATAAAATTCCCCAGCCTATTTAACAGAACACAGGAGAAACAGGCATGCAGCTTGAAGAATGACATTGCTTATATTATGCTTTTTCAAAAAGGTGTTGATTATGATAACTGCCAAAGTGCAAGCTCATTAGCCTATGCAAATTTTGATAGTGTCATTTAAGAAGTTGTTTATAAGGGACTTCTTCCATGTTATGTGGCCGAGCCTATTTTCCTTTGTGTTTATGTAAGTGTGTCATTCAGCTTTGCAGACTGTAAGGTCACACTCAGGTAGGATCATGTAGTTAATGCCATGGTAAAGAACCCAGGGAAAATTCACCAGGGGTAAGTTCCTTCCACTTTTCTTCTCAAGTGAGAAAATGTTATAGGGTCGTATCATCAAATTGCACGTAAACAAATCATAATTCAAGTTGATATGCATTTAACTTTAGAATACTTGAGATGGTTGCTTACTACACTGAAGACATTAATACTAAGTTTCAGAGCAAGGTTACTTATTTCAACGTGATGTTCAGAAATGGTCCAAAGGCTTATTAAATAAGCAGTCTGAAATACTAAATGTAAGCTATTATGCAGAAGAAGCAAATGAGATTCGAAGGATCTCAGAGAAGTCCATGTCTATAGGAGAAAGAAGATGCATTCCCACCATTCAGTTTTTAGCTTTTCAGTGATTGAAATAGCCAACTAATATCCCTATGCTCCCTATATATATGATCTGAAAAAAAGATTCTTACTGCTAATTTACTAGGGTTCTGCTACACATAGTAGAATTACTATGCCAAGGGTCAGCTATATCACCTAATTTTACCTACCTAAACTCCATCCTGTCAACATTCCTTCTGTAGTCAACGGGGAAGGGCACCTCTAAGGGAAGATTCATCAGATCCTAAACAGGTGGCAGGGTAGACAGGATGACAGCCCTCTGGGTGTGATTATTTTTTTTTTTCCCCTCTACTGATTGTAGAGGACCCTATACAACTTCACATTCAATTTGAGTTAATGGTGTATGTCAGAAAATTGAGATAAATACCAGTCTACAAGCAAGGGTACCAATCCAATACCACTCAAATAATGCTGCCACACACTAGTGACTGTGGAAAAGCAGCACAGAGCTAAATGAGGTACTGTTTGGCTGCTCTGGAGTACTGACAAAAACAAGTGGCAGGTGACTGACCCTTTTAAATCTAAGTTTAGAAATTACTATAGCCCAGCAGAACACAGCCCAAAACAGCTTGGAAAACACCTGTAGAATGTAATCTTTCTGCGTTATTTACCTATTGTATTCTGCCATTTTCCAGAGCCCAGATTATAAAAATATTTTCCTCTCACTCTTCCTTTTCATCCAATTTAAACAATATAACAAAGTATAAGAGTATAACAAACAGCATGCAGTCTGCATCATGGCAGGGGCATGTATCCCCGCACAGTATAACTTCAACCAAGCAAATGCATTTCTTCCCCAGTTGAATAATTCAATGTTCATTAAAAATACACATCTTCATGTAGGACATAATTTTGGAAAACCCCAAATATAAGCATAGCAGAATTATAAAAAGCCAATGGTGTTTTCCTGGAGTCTCTCAAACTTTTATGTGAACACTCAGCCAAATTCTGATGACTAAACATTTGCCATTGAAAAGGAGAAACTGTTTTCTGGACCACAGGCTGAATATTCATGGAAACAAAAACTGTAATTATGAAATAAAAATAGGAGTGTAGCTTGTGGACAGAAAGAGTAATCCATCTGATACATTCAGCAGTAGCTAGGGTACTGCACCACGATACTGGTCCTGCCCTTCAAGGACGACATGGTCAACACGACAATAAAGAAATAGGAAGGATCATCAGTCTAGAAGACAAGACATACAGGATTATGTGGTTTCATGTGTTCGGCACTCAGAGGAGTCAGAGAATATGATAATGGTCTTCAAATATGTAAAATCCTGCTTCACAGAAGAGGGAAACTATCTGTTCCGCAAGGCAGGGAGGGCAGCAAGGGTCTTATATTGCAGTAAAGAGGGTGAACATAGGAGGCTTCTGACTGAGAAGACCCTCTGGATCTGTGGGAGATTACCCTGGGACATTGTGTTTTTCAGAACCAGTTAGAAAACTTCTGCCAGGAATGGCACAAGCACAGTGGCCCTGCTAGGACAAACTACAATATTACGTTTGAGGTCCCTTTCTACTCTACTACAGTGTAACACACTTCAAGTTTGACCAAATGTGTAGAGTATGCTATGTGGGAATGACTGAAAACACCAGCTCCTACTGTCTCTATTTGCTATGCCTTCCTCTCCTCTTCATCTTTACAAGTGACCTTCAAAGACGTAGCTTGGTCATTTGCTTCCTCACAGCAGCTGGGAACTGTCCAAGGATATTTAGCCCTTGATTTTCAGCAGTTGACCTACTCCCCATAGAATAAAATGGGTAACCATCTCTTTTCCAAGATGTTTGTAGGCTCCCATTAAAAAATACCTATGCTTAATCAGAGAGATTAAAGATCACTTCTAAGTGCTGAGCAGACAAAGCACAACAGAACTTTACTACCAACTTTTTGTTGCGTTCCGTCTGCAAGATATATAGTCTTCTAAGTATTGTCATCCTAGACACATGACCAAAGTGCCAGTAGTAGTAATAATAATGGTAATGATGATGAAGATTTTGTATGGAAATCAGCAAAAGCACACTGGAGTTTCTAAGGTACAAAAATGTGCACTTGAAAACCTTCTTATCGTTTCTCATTCTGTTCTGTAATTTACAGCTGTGATCGCTGTCAGAAATAAAAACAGTATGCTAAAAGTAAAAACATACATGGAAATCAACATACAATCATAGGAAGGCTAGTGCAGTTTGTAGTTTCAATGGGTGTTAGCGGGCTAAGGTAAGTTTGAAGCATCAGTCCCTATCCCACCAAGGTCTACGTTTTACTAAGCTAACGAATGTAACTCATATAGTGGGAATCTTCCGTGTGACTTGTATTTGTTATATGTTAGTTAATTGGAGGTAAAAGAAGAAAAAATTTTGACGGAGGTGGATTCCAGGGGCTTATCTGCACTCTGTTTGAGTATTGATTGTACAGCCCATTTACTTTGCTAATCTTCTATTAAAAATCTGTAAAATGAAACTAAAGTGCTAGGAAGCAGAGAAGAGCACAAAGAGGTAGAACAGGAAAATTCTTCAGCTGGAATGAATGACAAGTACATGTGTTGCCTCAGGTTCAGACAAGATAAGTTGTTTAACCTCTTATATTTATTTGGAAGAATATTCACATGGTGAAAACTGGGCAGAATGAAGGTACGCCTACATTCAGCTGTGTGCATGCTTCTACAGTGCATAATAAAAATGAGAGCTGTTAGTTTTGAAACCATCTTTGAGATGTAAGACTATGGGAGAAAAAAGAGCTGGTACTTTAATGTCTAAATATACAAGGGTTAATGTTTGAGCTTGAGGCTTTTAGAAATAAATATGCATAGTACCAGTAACGAGCAAGCAGCGGAACTCAGCACTCTGAAGGGTTAAAGTGAACTTTAATCTTCCACCGATCACCCTCTGGTACTGTGTCTTCATAAATTTCCCCTGTTTATGGAGTGTTTTTGATGGCAGGCAATTCTTTGTTGAAAGTTAAGTGCTCTTTTATATGAATAAATAAAGAAGGCTTTGGTTTGAATGAATACATTATTTTGACAAATGTTTATTGGAAACCCAATTATGGCTTCATAAATCAGTGCTATCTGTGGTACATCAGGTGAGCTCACCCATGCCATCAAATGGCACATTGAATATTAGTGGGATAATTAAAACAATTCTGATGAATGGTGTCCGTCTTACCCAGGTCTGACAGTAGTCAAAACAGGAAGAAATTGTTTATTATTTTCATTTAACTTATTAAAATACTTCTTGTAAGAGGTAATGGACATACTTAACAAAAAAGAAAAAATACACATTTGTTTTCAATTTGCAGTTAGATTAAAATGACAAGGTCAGGCACGATGCACGAACTGAGTTGCAGCTGAATTTTAAAAGTAGTCAGGAAACAGAAAGGATTTGTATGAAGTCTATTGTTTGAACTTTACACCTAGGTGAAGTGGGGTTTTGTTTGTTTTGTCTGAAGTGGTCACTGATGATATGAAATGTGTCTACAGTCAATTCATGTGCTTCCTTGTCCTCCCTGCTCCAGTGATTCTGGGTTAGAATGACCAAATGCATGTGAAGCCATTTTCATAACTATGAAAAGAAAGGGAATAAAGTGAATGTCTTGAACTCAAGATCAAGAAGAAAGGGAGGAGGATATAGTTGAAAATAAATAAATAAAAGTAGACAGCGGACAAGCTAACAGGAATTCCTTTCTCTTGAGGCCCTCTGATTGATGGCAACGAAATGGAGACGTTTAAAGTACCTGTGGCAGGATACCGAAGATCTGTTTAAGCTTTAGGAAAAGAATCTGCATGATTTCCCAAAGGATCATTTCCCAGTTTTAGGATACAGCTAAATTTATATCCACTAGAATTTACAAGCATAAAATAGGGATTGAAACTTAAGTAATTGGGTTTGATGTGTATTTGAATTAGTGTGATAGAAATAGCCGCCTAGATGCCTTTCTTACCAATGCGACCTCAGTACAACATTCTTCTCAGTGGCACAGAAGACGGAACAAGAAGACATAAGGAGAACAACAGAAGGCAGCACAACATTCAGCTTTTCTCCCATGAAAGAAAATGAGTGTTAGGGGTTGTCCAGAGAGATGGCAAAGAAATACTTTTATTTGGAATTTGTCAGTTCACTGAAATAAAAGAAAAAAAGGTCACGAAGACAAACTTCACCAGAAACTAACCTTCCTCCAGAGTGACTCAGGCTCCAGATTTCTTGCAGCAGGCAGACAACCTGGAGGACCCAGGTCTGAAGTTCCCACAGTAGGACTTCCCAGACGCTCATAGTTCCCTGGGGATCTGCTTCTCAGGTAATGTACAAAGTTTGAGGTCTTCTTCCAAATAATGGTTAGACAAAATTTTGTCATCTTCAGCAAGATGAGATAACATTCTCTCTTTTCCACACTACTTTACCCTAGTCCTTTCTCAGGATTTCAGATGAACAAACAATAAAATTGTGGGAAGTAACATAGAGATAGTCTTAACTATTTAGGATCCTATTTTTTCATAGCAAAATAAGAGTACATTCAGCCTAAAACCAGACATGCATTTTGCTGCCAAGGGCACCATCACCAGTAATACTCTGTAGATAAAGGAGACAGAATTTAGGGCAGTCATGGTGCCTGAAGCAGGGTTTTTCTCTTACCTAAGCAGCCATTCCAGGGCAAACAAATCTGGAAATCTCTTTTCCAGAGTAGAGAGAAGTGAAGGTACTCTTTTATATACTAATTTTAGGAAAATTATTGCTTAAGTCTCACTGATTGTACTTTTTCATGTCTTAAATTCTGGATCCACATTCCAGTTATTACTAAGTGGACGTGAGGGATTTTAGAAGTAAACTCTTCTTACTACACTGATTTTTCATGAGTATCCTTGGAAAGGCAGACCATTCAGTCCAAGATATGCACCTAGAAATTAAATTCCTTGAATAGGATTAAGAAGATGTAAGTGGTTGGCCTGGTAAAGATAACTATGGAGATGGAACAGGAAATAAACACATTTAGAAACTTCCCTGAGCTCTGCTAAGGCTGGAAGGGTAACAAGAAAAAGGCAGTCTGCAGTCCATGGACTTGACACAAAGGGTGCAAGACACAGCTCTTCAGCACCCTAATAATCGACTAAAACATCAACCCTTCCCCAAAGTTTTAGGGAAGTTTGCTGTCAACCAATAAAGCTAAGAGATTTGGTTCCTGGTAAACTTTATGAGTTTCTCTTATCTCTGGTCTCTTTTCTGAAACCTTGTTTCCTCCCTTTGCCTGTGGCTACTTCTAACTGCAAATTTGAATTATTGGAAGGCAAAAGAAGGGGAGAGAAAGAGCCCCAGTTCTCATAATTCAGATTTAAAACACAGCAGCTCTGAAAGGTTTCCCCTTGGTTTTTATTTCTGAAGAAGCTGTGGCTATCAACCTTATTTCCTTTGTTGTTGATTTAGCATTTGAACACAGGACTGAAATGTCTAATTTCACCTTGCCTTCTGCCAGAAAATGTTGATGGACAAGCTGGTTATTCCATCATTTCCCAACCCCTATGAGTACAATGCATCAGAACAGTTGCTTTTCTTTTCTCCAGTGACAAAGACAGAAGAAGCTGCACCACTGCATACCTTGCATAGCCTCCTATTTCAGTGGAAATCAGCATTCAGTGTTACATCTTAGAGCTCAAAGGAGAGGAAATCTTCAAGGAAGACAGTTCTTCCTTTATATGCAAGACTCCTGTTGCCATCCATAAATCACTCAGGCTGCTATTATAATCCAAAACAACAAGCTGGCATCACCCCTAAATACAGAAGGTTGTGTGAAAGATTAGCAGAACAAAAACAATAAAGGAGTCATTAAAACACCTAGAAGATAAAATGCTTGACAATATCTCCCAAATTTCCTTGTGGCAAGACAGTGATTGAGCCATAAATCAAAGCTATTCTTCTTCAAGGGGTATTTAGGGAGAAGGCAGTATGTTTTGTAACTATGCTCATCTGAAGAACTGCAGCTCACACACTAATGGGGAGAATCAGATAACTTAACACCACCCTCAATTATTTCAAATGCACTCCTCTTTCAACAAGAAAAGAAAAGCAAACCCTGTTTTTTTCAGAATCAACATAAATAAATAGAATGTTGTTTTAATTATAGCTTTCATTTGATTAAGTCTTAGCTTTTTGTATGTTTTATTTGCATTGTTAAAAACTACAACAGTGGATTGTGTTGGATGGATAGATTAAATTACTTCTTTTTCAAAAGTAACTTTGACCAGCACATAGAGAAATATTCATGTTATAAAGGCTTTGTACAGCATCACAGAAAGCAACAGTTATTCAGAGCAAATAACTCTTCTCCATTATGCACTACTCAGTGATGATACACAAGAAACAGTGACAAAGCAACAGACTGTCCAGAAAGTTCATTGCATTATGAAATTTTGAAATCTACCAATTTTCACTCTATCTTTTTGTCCTGCCTCTCCGTCAACTTCATCTGAACATGCCTGTGCTCTGCAATAAGCAGTGGGATGAAAATGCCTGTAATAAACAACAAGAAAAATAATACCTACCACCAGACTAAGAACAGTTAGGATGCTCACTATTGTAAAATGTATTTCCTTGATAATGGAAGGTTTCCAGAACATATATAGAAGCAAAATACCTAGAGTTACAACAGTGTGAGTAGCATAATAAATAGAAATGCAAGCTTTTGTTTTTCTTCCCTTTATGTTAAAAAACGTAAAAACTAGAATGATTCCAACAACAGTTCTGTACAGATATTCCATCTTCTTAGATTTGCAAAATGCAGTATGTTGTTTCAAAGTCCAGCTGAAGCCACAGATCCAAAGAAATATCATCAGAATTACAGAACTTCTAACACTTAGTAGAGTGATCAGTGAAATACTAAGTATCCAAGAAGTGATGGTAAGCAGTTTATAGAAGAGATACACTAACTTAGGAAGCACGCGAAATTCATCTTTATCGGGCAGAGATTTTCGTAATGATATCTGATAATCAACCGTTGAAAAGGAGATACCACAAAAAGACATAATAATGGCAGCATCTAAACAAAACACAAGGAAGAATGTTAGATTGAAGAAAAAGATACTTATTTTACATTATAATTTTTGGACAAGTTCATGCTTTCTTAACCCTTTCTTTATACCAATTTTATACTTCCTCTGTGCTCCTGAACAAGTCACCTTAATTTTAAAGCTCAGTTTAGTTACATAAATCTAGGCATCTAGTGCTGTTTGGTATGCCTATGTTATCCCTCCAGCCTCTGGCCATTAATGTTCTTGCTTAAGTTATGTATCATATTTGCCATCTCTATACACAGATGACTTAGAAAGTCCCCAAGTATTGTGAATACCCCATAAAAACTTAAGTTTCAGCACTGATACTGACTCTGTGTTGTATATAATGTAGAAATCTATAACTAAGTCTTGACCCTTCACATGGTCATATTTGAGATTGGTCTGGCCATTTTGTGTAAGTATCTATTGACTCCATGGATAAATTCCATCCCTGAGTCCATGGATAAATTCCATCCCTGAGTCATTCAATGTCTTGCCAATAATTCTGCTAGTTTTAGAGCAGGAAATGGCACAGCTGCTGTCTTCCTGAGAGTTGAATCAGTATCTCTTAATCATATTACATTCTGCAATGTTGACATATCCTTAGGTTTTTTCTGACTCTGTCTCTCATCTGTAATGTGGATGATGGCAGTGACAGCTCACAGGGCTGCTGATTTCAAGATGCCCAGTTAGCAGTTTTAAAAGAAACAAAGCAAAAACACACCAAACTACTCTGCAAATTATATGCTAATTGCATTCAATAGCTTATTTTCAAGTGATGTATCATGTTTCTATTAGATATTATGACTTGTTCTAGTGAAATCTTCCTTCTCATAGGTTTATCAGAACGGATAAACCTGCTAGACAGAAACTCTAGTTAAATGGAGAGTGGAGTGTATGTTTTCCAAGGTACATTTAAAATGTTATCCAATCACATGAGTTATCTTTGTAGGTAAGATGATACCCAACTTACAAATTAATGAGAAAGACAGACTCACATTGACAGAAATTATTTTTGCCATGTTCCATGAGGATATAAATCTGGACAAAAAGTTGTGGTATGGTCTCAAGAAAAGTCTTGAATACCCTGAGCATGTTAATATCAGTCACTACATCAACAGCTTGTTTTTGAATGAAGTTGTGAGGGTCTGTTTCTGGTGCATCTCCACTGCTTTTTTGTTTAAATGCAGCTTGGCAGCCATATTTCAAAGCAAACCAATACCTATTAAAAAAGGAGACTTGATTAGACAGCATATTTTAGAAGCACAACTCAATAAAATGATATAGGCTAACAACATTTTATCCCATTTCATTTTCCATTCACATTTTGTCTTTGAATGTAATCCAGCACCTTCTACTAAGATAAAATTTTGTCTTTGAATATAATCCAGCACCTTCTACTAAGATAAAATTTTGTCCTATATTTGTCATGTACCAGTGATATCAGATAATAATTTAAGCCCAGCGATACTGATGCAATGTAAAATCTACTAGAACAGAGTGAGTCTTGCCTGAATAAAGATTGCAAGCTTTATTTTGTTAGGTTCTTGTTTCTTTAAAAGTACCACATTCCTGAAAATTCCCTTAGCATCTCTCCTCAGTCTGCCTTTGAGATACTTGTTCACTTTCTTTGTATCCTTTTAAGGGTATTAGTGAATATCCAGCTGCGAACATCCACACCTATATAAGTATAATATAGATCCATAAGCCCCAGGGATAATAGCTGATGAATTGCAAACATACAACAGACTTAAAAAAAAAAAAATCACCACAGTGTTCTTTTTAAATACTCAGGAAGACATTCATTTCAAAAAATTATTTTCAAAATACATGGATTCCTGGGTTGACAGATTCTATTAATAATCTGAGTGGCTTTACATGAAGAAGCCATTTGCCTTGGCAAATGAGTGCACCTGAATGACTTTTAGAACAGTTCTGGTTTATTTTCAGTTCAGCCTAAACGAACAACTCCTCTAAAAGAGCAGTAAATGCAAAGATACATGGAATTAGTTAGTCAGGACTGGTGTACATTCTGTGTTATAAAGAACATTTTCTGTTCAGGATGTCTCTAATGCTTTGCTTAGAGATAAATAAAACCTAGCTCTTGTTCCCATTTTCAGACCTTTTCTTCAGGCCTGGGGGTGAACATGGATATCAGAGGGGAGAGTACGCCTAAGTTTTAATCAATAGCCATTTTGATAATAAGGGAAGAACCAGCTATTGTACATGGTAATCTTCACAGCTGTGTTTAGGAAAGCAGGATGGTGGCTGCAACCTGATGGAGGACCAGAGCTCCAGCTGCTGGAATTAGTGTTTCCATTGTCCCTAATGAACTCACACACACATACATGGCCCTGGTGAATGACTTGAGTCTTTGCAGTAGTTTTTTGGAAGCCAAGCAAGATAGGTAATGCTATAATAGATGAAATGGAGCAATTCCAGAAGAAGGGGTTTTCACAGCGAAAGACCTCTTCCCAGTGCAACTGCTCAACAGCAAAGAAAGAATCTATTGGAACTAGTTAACAAATGAAAGCAGGTAGAAGTATCCTTGTAAGTGTGCATGTAAATACTGTCTTGAAGCAAAGCAATTCTTGTTCCCTTTTGCTCTTTACTTGATTTCAAGTGGTCAGTAACAGTGGCTGTGTGGCTTGTAGGCTACCCGTTGTAACTGCAGCACCATAGTGGCATTGTCATTGCTAGTAACATGGCACAAGCTTTGCAAGGCCTCAGGAATGAGGCTTGCCAGGCTTGCTCTGTTTGAAGTTTTCGTGACCTGTCTGTGACTTTGTTTTACTTGGTTTAGCTTGGATTTTCTGCAGAAAAAATGATGATTTCTTCCAATTGACCAAATGGCTAATTTGGTTTACTTCTGTTTATTTTTGTGAGGTACAGCCATAGTTTTATACAGGTAACAGTAACAAGTAAGGCAAGGTCCCATACCTTACCTTGTCTCCTACTTCCATTCCCTAAGGCTGCATCTGGAATGATTTCAAGACTCATACTGAAGTGCTGCAGGTTCCCTATTCCCTGCTTGTCCCCCAGATCATACGCACTACGGGCCCCATGAAACCCATGCAGTTGTATTTCCTTTACATAGAAAAAAGGGGGCAACAGATCACTAGACACCCTGATCTCACAGACTCACCTCATCCCAATATGCCATTGGAGCACAGTCCCCTTCTGCTTACAAAGGGAGTTAGGAAGAATTCCTGGGTCCAGGTGTGAAAAGTTTAACACCTTCACCACCTTTAAAGACCAAATCCTTTGACCGCTGGGGAGACAGTGTCAGGTGTTATTCCATAGCTATAATCAGTACAGCCAGGATTTGCAGGTCTTGGGTTAAGTGCATGTTAGAGGAATCATGATTTATTCCCTGATATGTTGAAGGATGTCAACCATGCAAGTGAGAATTTCAACCTGGAAGCATCAGTAGTAGGTGTGGAACAGCTGTGTTGCTACTGAGGAGCCTTAGGGGAAGATCCTTTGCTCTTCTCCTTGCAGAGGCTCACAGACTGCAGACCCCCATTCGGTCCATATGTTGATTCTGTGAGCTGGCTTTAGAACCCTTATTTACTCCCAAAGGAAACCGTTATCTATTTTTAAGTTTTCGTGTATTTATCTTAGTGTTCTCAGAATAATCACTCATAAGCAAAGAACCAAACTGTTTGGCAAGACATCTATAGCTTTTTCAGTTTATAGAACAATAAGTATTACAAAACATCTGGTTCTTGCATCCAAGATGTAAACATCTGGAGAGTTTGCAATGTTTCCAAGAAAAAACAATTGGGTAGACTGATCTATTAATTGTCCATGGACTCGTTCACCAGAGCATGCTTTTGGCCATGCAGCAAGAAGTGGAAACCAGCTGCACAAGTTTCAAGCAGCAGAGCTCACTTCTGAGGAGGCAGATTATACACAAGACAAGAACCAGACATGTAAAAAGATTATTTCAGCTAGATGCACACCCGGAATCACTTGTCAATTTTCAGAAGCATTTTCCTCTGAGTGTGGTATTCTAAGTGTATATTGTTATGAGGTGGTATGCTATAGTATTTTTCACTAGTTGTAGCAATTTCAGTTAGTCCATTTCTGACTCTGAATATTGTATAAAATACCTTGTTTTTTCTAGAAAAGTCCAAATACTTCCATTGCTCTTTGACTATGTATTAGAGCGAGGTGGTGTTCCCTGAGCACCACACACCTATGTCACTTACTGTAGTTCACTTGACAAGTCTTTTATCCTTTAAAAGTATTTTGAGCTTACACTCCCATTCCCGTCTGCCCATTTGGCATGTGATATTCGGACGTTTTAAGAAGGACCCATAGCCAACTTTTAGGCCTAACATTGCATTCACAGCCAAGGGCAAAGTTCAGTCTGTACTAAGGGATGGATCAGACTCAAATTTTCTCCTTTATCATGCCTATGGCCCTAAACACTGTGCCTACTATGAACCTATGATAATTATAACCCTATATTAATATATCTATTGCAATAGCAGCTCCATGTTTCAGTCTTCATAAACTGAAAAAAAGGTTCTAATAAAAATACATTCATTAAAAGTATTGGACTGGTTATGTATTTTAAGTAGACATACATCTTAAACTGAAGGTGAAAAGGGTAAGTGTTGTGTGTTTACTTCTCCCTCTAGATTCATTAAAGAGGATTTTTTTTTTCATTAATCTGAAGTATATAAGATACTTGGAAGCCAACAGAGTAAAAAAATCACAATTTCTTTACAATTGGAATTGTCATATGTGAACTGTAAAGAATTATCAGTGTTTCTAAATATTATATTCACTTGGATAGGAGGTAAAAAAAAAAAAAAAAGGGTTCTGCCTCTGTAGTGTTGATTTGTGGAGAATGCAGATGATAGGGCTCCTTCTTGTTATAAACACTCATTGGAACACAGCTCCACTGTCTCTGTTCTTAAGACACTCCTACATTTTCATCATCATTTCATAAGGAGTGAAGTTTCCTCCTGGACTCCTGTATAATTAGTAAGGCTTTGGCTCACCAAGCATGACTGGGAATTCAGAGATGACAGCTACTTGGTTTTGTTGCTTCACAGCCTTCACATGTCACAGGCAAACTGCCTTGCCAGTGCTTCCACGTCACCTGTTTCCCCTCAAATTTCTACTGAGGATGTTCCACCACAATTCCAGCACTACACTTCATGTCCCATCTCATCAAACTACATTGATGAAGATTTGGGTGCCATTTAGAAATTCATAGAGGGAGAGTGTGAGAGACACCTGGCAGCAACGATTGTCCCTTCTAAATTCTGGTCATGCAATCACAGCTTGCAACATCATATAAGTCCTTAATCAAAGGAAAATTATTCTCTGCTGCATGTTAAACTTAATCTTTTAAGTATCAAAAGGCTTGGATTAAGTCCATTAAACTGATGCAAGTCAATACTTAGGACATTAAATTTACATTACAAAAATGGGATCAAGCATATATTATTATGTAACCTCTAACTCAAAGTAGCATTACAAACTTTCCACTTTTAACTGACTCTGTACCTCACTGACTTGGTATCTTAAATACCTTTCTATTTATTTTGTCCTGCGGAACTTCTTGTGATACACATAAATTGCTTGAGGCATGTTACCAGCTTCAGTCCTTATTTTTGATCCATTCTTGGTTTGGGTGTGACTTAACAGGTGTTAATTCTGTACCAGTATAAACTGAACATCACCTATCTTGACTGAATTTTTCTCATCACCTTTTCAAATCGTGTAATGAAATAATCCCAGGTTCAGCAAAGCACTCACATTTACTCTGATGTCTCATGGATTTAGAATTAATAGTTGCCAAAAAATCTGTTTCATCTGCTCCTGTTCAAAGATGCAGGGCATCTTGAGCCTACCTGTAAACATCAAGAGACACAATAGCAGCTGCCAATATCACAATGGCTGCTGCCTGTATGGCCGCCTATTCTGACAGTGAAGGTTATTGATGGCTAAAATGTACTCTTCTGCAGGTGTCCTTGACTGATGCTGCAAACTGCTACACATCAGCGGACTCCAGAATTCATATGGTGCCCCAGGGAAATGTCCCCTTTTCCCACATTCACTGACTGCATTATTGTCTTAATGTTGACTGTTATGCCACAGTCTGTTCTCAATTCTACCAACATTCGTGTGACCCATTTAAATGGGTCAGGCTGAAAATAATTTTAGTCAGCATAGCTAATATTTACTTTACCAACTTAATTTTGCTTCTTGCAGAGAATAATATTTCATATGAAATATAATTACAGGTCTACATTATTTCCATTAAAATAAACTAAAGCTTCATTAGATATAAAATAATTTTCATTTCATTTTTCTCTATTTTTAATACTTATATGTACATGGATGTATACACACATATTATTTCCATATTTATTACTTAGCATTAGCAGTGACAACCTAACCGGACTGATTCCCGTTGTGCTGTGCACTGTACAAACATAACATAATGAAGTTCCCCGTTTCAATGATGGGGCAAGAGGTGTAAAAGACATATGAGAGCGGGAAGAAGGGAAGAAAAAAAGGAAGAATTGAAGGAAAATGATTTGGTAAGGTATATTCACATCTTCTAATTTCAGGCATCCTAAGTTCACTGGCTAAATCATATTTACTGACTAGGACCCTATTTTCCTCTGTATTGAATGGAGAATATAGGTTCTTGCCCCAAATGACCTTCTGGAGAAGTTCACCTTAACAAGTATGACCCAACTCCCGACAAAATCTACTTTTATCCACTGACTATAAAGGTAAGCCTGAGAGACTCATTGTCTAAATTAACTGGATAGATCAGATGACTAAGAAGGAACACAGAAGGGAGTTGTACACGGATACACCTAAGAAAACACATATAATGGGAAGCATATAATAGTTGATCACAAAGGTACAAGCCAGGTGTCAACTTGCTGTTATCAGTTTATACTTTACAGTATGCATTATCACACTGCTGAGTTTTGAGGAGTGGCTGAAAGAACTTTGTAATTTGTACATATCAACTCGGCAATTTTTTCCAAGTGTAAGTGGCAGCACAGGAGAAAATATCATTTGTGCGATAGAGAACAGGTGACCAAGTTGACAACACTGTCAGTGCAAAGGGCAAGATTGTGTTCACTAGATAATAAGCCACTCAGAGAAGATGGCGCTAATTCTGGGAAGGAAGCTTTGAAAATTATAGAAATTCATGGTGAGAGGTATTAATTGGAAAGGGTATGAGTTCAGCTAAATCCAAGAGTTTCATGGATTACCTTAGAGTTAAGGTAGTCTATTAAGGTTTGCCCATAAAAGCAGCATTTTGCATAGATACAAGAACTGAGTCAAGATTAAGTGTCTAGAGTTGTAGACAATCGGAGCTTGGGCCTGAATTCTGAAAGTCTGTGTTGAAAGGTGAGGTCTAGGAATAGGCACTCAGTCAGTGGGAAATTTTAGGGGCAACCTGGAAGTGTAAAGCCAAGCCAGAGGTGAAGCCAGAATTACAGTCCTGAACAGATTGCAGAGAACAAGGTCATGGAAAAGAAAGCTGAAGAAGGGAGGTTTTTGGCCAGACACTGAAAGAGCGGCTTCTGCCATTCTACACCAGAGTTACTGGCTTAACATTTATCACCAGTTACCAAAAAGAGAGGTCATGGCTTTAATGGCCTTTGGAGGAAACAAACTCAGAGGGGTATGCCTGTAAGCCCTGAGCACAGGAATGGCACTCCCAGCCATACTGAAGTTGAAAAGCCTTGGGGACAGACAAAAAGCAGAGTGTCACAGTGGTCCCTGAGGCATTCTCTCTCAAAGGCTGGTAAAGTCCCTGTGGCCAGGTCTTGGTATATCTCACATGAACCAACACACGTCCATGGATCTGGTTAGTGAGTAAGAAACCATCCAGAGAAATTGAAGGGGAGTTTTCTTTTTCTTCAAAATGTAGTATTTCTAAGTTTTTCGAATACCTGACACCAGAAAAATTAAACCTGTCAGTAAATAGTCCTCTATGAAGTCTAAAACTTCAGGATTGCAAAAGGAGGAGAAGCAGAAAAATAAAGCTGATGGACAAAAGTAAAAAGAATATTGAGAGGCAAAAGTTAATTCCAGCACCTAAAAGCTCCATCATTTTCCTTAATCCATGATAACATCAAGTGAGTAAAACATTCGTGTGAAGGGAATTTTTACATTCGCATCCATATATCTTTCCTCATTCTCCATAGCATAGCATAGGAAGTTAAAAGAGGAATTTTAAACAAGTATTTTATTAAGTGTCTCAAATAAGTCGATATTCAGTCATGTTTCTTGCATGTTGCATACTCAAAATAATTAAAATCCAAGACTTTTTGTCAGCATCTTTCACCTCAGTTTTAAAATGGAAATAAGATCTTGGCATAATGATCTCTATAATGATAATGATAATTTTATAGCAAAGCCACCACAGAATGTTAAGCATATGGTATCTTAAACTATTCCTGGACATGTGCCTTTCAGCAAACAAAGGTTTCTGTCACCATTAACTCAGTCCTCACAGGAAGCACTGCTGCAAATATTCTTACTAACTATTCAACTATTAATTTCTCTCCCGAATCTTGGTGTTTTTTCTACATATGTTTAGTCTCTCAGAATCAAAAATTACCTCTTATTTTAGCTGTCTCACCTGTTTAGTATAATTAAATCAATTCCCTTCTTAACATCACTTTAAAAAAAATAATTTATCGATTACAACAGTGTGACTGGGTAAAGCAAGCATTTTTATTAAATATGCCCTATCAAAATGTTGATGAATCAAATAGAGATAGGCTGTGAATGATAAAAATTATTACTTACAGGTAAAATGAAAGAAGATCTACATTTCCATCAAAACGTGACATAATTTACCCTGGCATAAGCAGACAAAAATCCATTTGCTTACATGGAGCAATAATTGTTAAGGCCAGAAGTGGTCTTGTCCCTGAAGCCATATTAAACATTTCTTAATAAATTGCCTTAAAGCAATATGATTTCTCATTTAAAAATAAATTTTAAAATGTGCTTACCTTATAAAAATTCCACACTGAAAGAGGTGAACTAGAAAAATCCATTTCAACTTCCCGGTATCAGTACCTTCCCAGTCATTTTTAAACCACTCATAACTGAATATCTGAGTTATTAATGATGAAAGACCTCTAAAACATAGTATCAATATACTCCAAGAATATTGTCCTTGAGAGAAATATTTACTAGCTACCCAGAAGTCCACTCCAATATCAACTACATAAATTATAATTCCACCAATTAAAAGAATAAAATTCTGCTTAGTAAATTTCATTATGCATTAGACTGTCATTGCTGTCATCCTCTCTTCACTTCATGTAAAGGAAAGTCAGAATTAATCTAAATACTTTCCTACAATGGAGTCTTTTTCCTGATGATACCACCTGCTCATGGGACATTATACAAAGGAAAGTTGGATTATGCATTTTTATTATGGCAAAGGGCCTTGCATTTTTCTGTATTTTTGATTGAAATGCTAAATTAAGTTCACCGATGCATGCTTATTCTGGAAAAGATAA
The DNA here is from genome assembly GCF_018691265.1 of Tyto alba. NCBI lineage: Eukaryota > Metazoa > Chordata > Aves > Strigiformes > Tytonidae > Tyto > Tyto alba. The sequence goes on from NW_024881330.1 coordinate 35,995,869, forward strand.
ATGTAAATTGTCTTTTGAATGGGTGGAGTCTTTCTTCATTACTGGATCCTAAAAAGAAGAATTAAAAAGGAAGATTAGCAGTAACAATATTTTCTTTTAAAGTATCATACAGCAATTCTCACCACCATTTAAACAAGCAAGTACAAAATGCAGAAGGTACTGAGATATCAGTGAACAATCAGTCCAAGAGAAGCTGCGCTTCTGAACCTGCGGAGGTCACCCACTCTCCCAACCACAGTGACTCTTCACTTACCAAGCGGCTGTTGAGATAATTCCTAATAGTTGTAAAACACTGAGGAACAAGCTTACCTCTACTAGATTTTAAAATCAGCTTATGGAAAAAAAAGATTGATTCCTTCCCAGAACTTCCTTAACTTCTGAGCTCTTCTCCCTTATTGTGCACAGCACAAAACACTGAGAAAACTCCTGTCTTGAGTACACATCATTGTATCAGAGTACACATCATTATGTCATTTCCAACTGTGTTACTTTGTGTGCATATGTCTAGTGGTTTTATCATTTCTGCTTGGTTTTCCACATGCAACAAGAAAACGCTGAATAGGATTGCAGCTCTGCTGTAAAAAAGACTTGTAAGAAGCCAGACCTGCACCAGTCTACACCTCTTTGGGAAATTTCTCCCGGGCTGTGTGAGTAGTAGCTACACACAGATGACCTAACCACACAGTCTACTACAAATAGAATTAATTCACAGTTGGAGCTATGTTTACGTTGTCTAACATTGCAAGGATTCTTGTGACCTCCTCCAGTAGTCCTTATACATCCTTTCTCTGTGGATCTGTGGTCTTTCCCAGGTGAAACGGAAAAGCTATAAGGCAGTACATTCTTTGTCTCAATCATTTCCACTTCTGCAAAGCTATAAATATTAAAATTACAAAGTCCTTTTTTCATTTGCATATCTTAGGAAAAAGCTGTTGGCAGTAATGCCAAAGGATGGGATGCAGGACATGCCAAAACACTGGGTTTGGGCTGGTGCCACCTCCAAACGGCAGCAGACAATACATGGGGAACAGCTGCGCCAGGGAACGTGGAGCAGGGGAAGGGCATGTGGGGGCAGGACTCCTGTGGATTTTTGTGAATCTTGGCACGCTGCCACAGAGGAACGAAATGGGACAATTGGTTAGTATCCCATGAACAAAGCTTTTGAAAGGTAATGACTATTCTTTGCTTGTGTTGACTGGGCAAGTCTATGTTGTGACCCAGGTACAAATCCAAAAAAGAATATAAGCTCTTCATTTCCTAATGAAGACAAGTGAGACTATAACAGCCTGAAAAGGTGCTGGGTGTCTAGACGTTGGTGCTTTGGATCTAGGCCTTAGCTATTTCTAGCCTCTTGTTCTATCTCCTATTTAGGTTTCATGTCCTGGCCCAGCAGAGGTCAGAAAGATCAGGAGATCTAATAGCTGGGATAGCTTGAATCCTTTCACTGTTCTTTCCTATCCTCTCCAATAAAATACCACTAATCTCTTTCAAATCACTAATGGAATTTATATCCTGTTCACAGTCAGATTCAGGGAAGTAGGCTTTGGTACAAAGTCCAGCACAAACTGAACTTCATGTTTACAAATGTTTCATATCTGAAAACATGTGTATGAACCAGCTTTATAGTGTGGAAAACATAGGCATGATTCGTGTCAAGATAGAGTATGGTGTGATAAGTGTAATTGTTGTACCCTGTGTTTATTACTAGGATTCACTCAAAAAAATTCCAAAGGAAATTGTATTTACTCTATATAAGCACGTCACGTCATTCTGCAACTTGATGTACCACCTTTGCTGAGCTGTATCCTTTTTTGTGACAAGAACATTATGCACGGTTTTTAGAACAGATTTAAAAAAAAAAAAAAAAAACCAAAACCTAAACAAGTTCACTATTTGACTATGTCAGGAAACACAACAATAAAGATAAGTCAATAACCGGTTCCAATCAGAAAGTTCTTTAGCTAGGCAATTTATGGCTGTAGTAGGCAGTATACCAAGGTTCACATTTAATGAGTAGTACTGTAGCAGACATCTGAGTGGCAAGGAATAGCCTCTAGTTTTGTACCTGAAATGAATAAACAGGGTAACTGGAATCCCCGCTCTTTACAACCACCCTATCCTTTTGTATCTGAGCACTTCACAAAGAGGAATTATCTCATTATCATATTATCCCTACTAAGAAAGGATGTTTTACAGGCTATGTCCAGACTCCTCTGAAACAACAGCACAAAGAGTAGCTGTGAGCCAGGTGATTTCTACTTCCAACACACATACTGTCCAAACTGCTGCCATGCTGGCAGTCTGCAGATTGGTCTGGAAAATCTTGCTGGTATACGAAGCCATCAGGTAAACTGAGATACATGAGGAGCCACACATTATCTAGCATGTCAGCTTACTCACAATCTTGTGATTATCTTGAATATGGAATCTAGTCTCGAAAGAGCCTTGGAATGTCTAGTAAGACACAGTGTTTACATTTTGCTCATGATAACCTAAAAAAACATCTCAGACACTCACAAATCTGTATTCCTGAATGTCCAATGTCTTAATTCCAAACCCAAGCACAAATGCCTGCTCACAGGTGCACATGAAACCTCTGTTGAAGATCTCAGCCCTTAATATCCCCTATACTTTATGCATGATAGCACTCCAAAGAGCACAGTGGTCTCATGCACCAGGTGGGGTACAATTAAGTGCCACAGGAGAGAGTGTTTTGTATCACTCAGAATAATATTGTCCCTGGTCTTATTAAACATATGAGATCTAACATGACAGGAACAAGAAGAGCAAAGTGCCTGTCAGCCAACATACATATAAGCCTGCTCTTAAAACCAGCCTACTTTTACAGAATCATTTTCTGATAAAGCAGAAACAATGTGATTAGCAAGACCTTCAGTTCTCACAATACATTTAAAATGCTATTACAAAATGCAGACTTACCTTAATATTGGCCATGGATAGAGATTTTTCACTTTAAAAGATTGTATATTTACATATTCGCAGGTTTCCGACCCATACTTTTACAAGACTTGCAATCCAAGAAAAGTTAAAGGGCTTACTGATATAACACAAACTGAAACTAAAATCATATGGAAACCATGTGACATAGTTAATGATTTGCTACCTGTCAAGCATTGTCATTCTTATGAATATATTATAAAATTTCTATTCTAAAAATTCTGTTTAGAAGTCCCTGTCTATATTTAATACTAAATTTAATAGATTACAAAATTTGTATTTACATATATATGTATTAAATTATTAATAAATTAATTTCACACTTTACTCCATAAAAGTAAAAAAAAGTTCCACTTTACCTCTCTATGTTTATATATCTCTGTGTGCAAGTTCAAACTTAGACTTTAGTTTATTAGAACTGTTGAGCAAAAGCCAGTAGGTATTTCTGGAAACATATACATGTATATGTGTGTGTTTATATGTCTATGTTGTTTATATATATATTCGTTTATTTATTTCTATACCCATTTATTTATCTCAAAGATTTATGAAAAAAGAACAGTCTCTTTGGCTATAGCTGAAAACTGTAGTACAACGCATTTTAAAACATGTACAAAAAAGCTTTTCTGTGCAATGATACATGCAGAGACTGCATGTGTCCAGATACAAGTGATTAAAACTGCTTTGCTCTGGTAAAACTACAGGTATTTGTAAGACTGCTCCAGCTGAGCTATCGGCCCTCAACATACAATTTTTATGCATGTTTGAAAGAGCTGCAGGGTACAGCTATTGTGCTTCAGCCTCTATGACTGTGCTGCACGAGGATAATACACACCCTCCCCCAGAGCAGCCTATAGCTTCTCTAGCTCTTAGGACAGGAGACAGAATCCTCCCGGTGTCTTCATAACAAACACAGTATCAGCGTTTGCCTTTTCTTTTGCTCCTTCCTGCTTCCCCCTTATAGGTTAGAAACATCTTAATCCTGAGCGGTTCTTGCAGTGCCTGAAATACCATTATTTTCACGCCATCACTTGAAGAATAGAATCAATGAATCAAGTTAATTCTCCAAAGCTAAAAAATCAGTGTCTAAATCCAGAGCAGTACTGAAGAATTCCTGGCTCAATTGCATATGGTTCACTCCTGCAAGGCAATGCATTGGGAAAACACTTTAGGACAGCGATGGGATGATTCGTTATCCACAACAGCCTTCTGAATAAATGCAGCAGAGGCCTTTCTGCCTGGGCAGAATAATCTTGGTGATGACTGAAAGATAACAGGCCTACTGCCTGCATGCCCAACAAGCTCTTCATAACGGCTGTGGCATCATGAATGCACTAATTAAAAATGTAGTTGTATATTGCTCCACAATGAAATCCCGGTGACTTCAGAGAAGCAGCAGCTCTAAAATTACAATGACACCTGTTCTGTCCTATAAATGATCAAATGAATACAAGCACTCTGTTAGAATATGGCTTTTGTGGACAGTGTTTCTTTCAACGTTGGACTAAGCTACTGTGTGCTTTTGAAGCAAATTAAATGTCTCATGTCAGCATAAACCTATGCAATCTTTGCCAAGAAAAATAAAAGTGATTCTTCTTGTCCGTCCTGTCTTGTATTCCCCTGACTTGGTTGTTCCACTTGCATAAAATGCACTGGAATGGACAGGACCACTGGTTCTTCACAACCTTCACTTCACTGGGACCTCAATGGATGAGACTGCAAGAGTACCCGCAGACAAGACAAGACTGTGACAAACTGACTGTGGGCTAGACTATCTACATTTAGCAGCTTTTACTAAGACTGCCCCTCTCCATGGATCTGGGCCAGATTTGAAAAGCAACTGCCCTCCAGTACAACATAGATTTCTGTTAAATCCTAAAAAGTCTCTATTGATCTTAGTCAATGATTAGTATCGTTCCTTCATGAATGAAAAGTTTGGGTCATGAGATATGTTCTCCCTAAATTATAATACACATAATTTAGCAACAGAGCAATAAACACATTATATACTGAGTTTGGTATATTGTTTTAAATTCTTATAGCCCCACCTCAGATTTTTCAAATTTGTAATAGACTTTGCAAGCTATTTGCCCAAATAGTGACTAAGCTCCTACAGCTTTAACAGAAGGCATCTTAAGTCAGCCAAGTCACAAACCCATCGTTGTGACCTTTGTTATTATTTTAAAATGACAAAAACTCTGCAGCACAGAGAGACAGACAAGGTTTATGTATCTGATTCTTGGAATGTAAATCAAGCAGTTCATGAGCTAAATTAGTGGGTGGATGATTTATTTGTTTTCTAGTTAGACTTGCCATTGAAGAAAGCACATCTCTAAATTGTGACAAAACTCCCATGGTATTCAGTACACATCTTGTTATTTTCTTTCAAATGGGGTAGGAAGGACGCTTTTTCTCAGCTTTGATTAGTGTTAGCAGGACATTGGACACTGGATATATTGGATATATATTTCTCTTTGGAACATCCAATTTATTCCAGACATTGGAAACTAAGGTCCTCCCCAGGACTAGCGCAGAAATAAACAGGATGAAGTGCCAATCTGAAAAAACCTCAAGATTTCTGAAGATTCATTGTGTAAGTGTCTTTACTTTTGATACTTAAGTTTTTCAGTCAGTTAATGTTTTTGCCATCGGTATCAATGGAAGTTACAGAAGAAAATGCATGCCTTGAAAGGGTGTGTTGGCCACTGACTTCACTTCAGTGTAGTAGATTCCCCTGCTGCTTCATTAACTACTTGTACAGGCTGTCAGAAGTTTTCTACCACCGCTGCTACTTGGTACTATCCTACAGCAGAACCCCATGTCACCTGTCTAGCGAACCCAAAAGTTGAACTCACGTAGAGTATTTATGATCTGAGCAGCATGAACATACAGGATTTTCTTGGAGAATCTCACAAAGTCCCAGAACAGATGAGGCTGGAAGGGACTTCTGGAGGGCATCTGGTCCAACTCCCCTGCTCAAGCAGGGCCACCTAGAGCTGGCTGCACGAGACTGTGTCCAGATGGCTTTTAAATATCTCCAAGGATGGAGACTCCACCACCTCCTTGTACAACCTCTGACAGTGCTCAGTCACCCTCGCAGTGAAAAATGTTTCCTGATGTTCAGAGGGAACCTTCTGTGTTTCAGTTTGTGCCCATTGTCTCTGGTCCTGACACTGGGCACCACCCAAAAAAGCCTGGCTCCATCCTCTATGCACCCTCCCTTCGGGTAGTTATACACTGATGAGATTCCCCTGAGCCTTCTCTTCTCCAGGCTGAACAGTCTCAGCTCTCTCAGCCTTTCCTCAGGGGGAAGATGTCCTAGTCCCTTCATCCTTCCCCCTAACCATCTCCTACAAATCAGCTGATCTGGCTTTCTACATTTTCTACACAATGCTGCCTCTTAATGTAGGAATATTGTGGCCTATGTTTCCTCTGCAAAATCTGCTCCACTTTTTTTTGGTTTAAGGTTTCTTTACTTATCTCTGTGCCAGGTAACAAGCATAAAAACATAATGAAACTGAAAGAAAAATTCTGCAAGTACCAAGAAATGTATGCATATCTTAAAATATGTTTCATAAGTAACAGGTAGAATTATACTAAAATAATATGAAAGCCTTTCAACCAAAAATCCTCTCAATGAGACTTTCACATACCAATATCTGTGAAGGTAAGTATCTCAGGAAATTTTCTGTATACTATTCAACTGATTCTGTCTGATTATCACAGAGTTACATTCTTCTGCTTAGATCTATTAGGCCATTACACAGTCACAGTGGAGAGGCATTTATCCTCAACATTTATGCTTAAAACGGGGTAGAAAGCCAAGTGCCAGTACTTAAAGTTTTCCTGAGTGTTAAAAATGAAGTAACCTTGTGGGATATTTTGGAAATACTAAACTGCATTTTATGCATCTCATAACTGTAGAAAATTAATCCTCCATCAAATACCCCGTTGTATATCACCAGCAATCTCACTTTAGGTTTATTAGAACTCATCTTTTTTTTTTTTTTTTTTTTTTTTTTACCGATAGTCTAACATTCCCTGCTTCAGAATATTTTTCCCCTCAAAATTTTGTCTGAACAGCATAAAACAGTCAGTACACCAAAAGAACCTGACAAAAGTACACTTATATTTGCTTGTACCAGATTAGAGAGTATAATAGCAAGACTTTCACTACGTGCCTATTAACCCCTGTATCGTAAGAGAAACAAGAGTTAAACCGATGGGTTTGTGCAGGAGATTAAGATGATTGTAGCAGAAGCTGTATGTCGCTCTCCAAAAGCACCCGCTACTGCCACCTACAGACGAAACGATTCACAGCTCCTGCCTAAAATCAGAAAATCTATTCTTTTATCACAAGACAGCAAGAGTAGTAATAAGTATACCCCAGGGAATAAATCTACAGTTCCCCAAACAATTCATAATTTAGAAAAAAAAAAAAAGTTTTGTGATGTTAAAAATAACTGGCACCTTACTTCTGATTTACCAGTGACACATAAAATTTCAGGTAAATACTTTCAGAAATCTCTAGGCTTTCAGAATTTTCTTAGAAACAGGAAATCACTGAAATAAACAACTTGCCTTTGCTTAGGTAGTACCTTCTTCTAACGACACAGCAACTAAACTTTACCTATGGCCTGAAAATGGGTTGAATATACCACCAAATAGGTGTATAAGTGTGATACAAAATCAGCATACCAGGATACCTCAAGATTAGGTAAGTCCAAGTCTAGTCACAGTTTCTTATAAAACAGTATACAGGAAAAGTATATGGGAAGAGGCTGGAATATTGTATATAGGGGTGTCTTGCTCACTTCAGCAGCATACCTACACACAAAAAGGTGTCTTTGACCTGAAACATCCTTTCCGTTGTCTGTAGTTTATGCTTAAATGAGCTTGCAAATAAAAAATAAATGTAATGGTTTTATATCTCAAATAAATAAAGTTTTTATTTATCAGATAAATCAAAGAAATTGGCTTGAAGGCCTAAATATAGGGATGGCCAGTATCTGTGCTGTGGCACAGTTTCCATCTGTGGCTTTTGTGATGCCTGACAATTAACAGCTGCAATCGAAGTCCATGCCCAGGAGTAGATTTTTTTTTTAATTGCTGCATAATACAGGCTGGCACAATGTACTGCCAGCAAGCCACTTATGCATCACAGCGCAAACTGTTTGGCTGAACGGGTGACTGCAAGGTGATGCATACTGTTTGTGCAGCTGAAGGGTTAGCTAGCACTTTAAGTATACTAGCTGTAGCTAAATTAGCACTGATGAAGCAGCCTAGAGGCAAGCATGCTGTCTGTCCCTGGGCAAAGAAGATGCAGGTGCTGTCTGACCAGGCAGCTGAAAGGCACCCTTTGTTCTCTGACCTTGGAAGCCAGCTGAAAATCTGGAGTTGTGAGTCACCAACTAGCAAGTGCGGCGTGGCTGGGCAGGTAGCAGTGCCTGCCTCAGAGCTGCCTCCCTGCCTCGTGCCGTCCTCTGCCTCACACTGCCCAAGAAGCCAAACACATCAGGTGGATCTGTGGCAGGCTTAGAACCAGCAGCAGGGGAAGGAGGAAAGAGGCGTAGTGCTAGTCCGGGCAACGCCAGTTTGTCATGCATGGCAAGACACAGACCTTTGTTAGCGTGTTGGAGCCTTCAATAGCTCATCTCCCGGCATGTATTGCGCGTATTACTTGCCCACATTAGCGTTTAAGCAAACCAAAAAATTTAAACTTTGAAGTTTCATGAAGTTATAAAGTTCAGTTGAAGCCACAAAGTTTTGGTTTTCAGTTCCACGCTGTACTCAGAGCTATTTGTGCCTAACAAGTCTTTTGGAAGTTTGCCTATCAAGATCATGTTTGGGGATTTCTGCCCCTTCAGAAGACAGTGGGAATATGTTCTGTTTGCCCATGCAAATCCTATAAATGGTCTCAGATCACATGTAAGGGTTGCAACTCTGTTTTCATACCATGAAAAAGCATTTAAGCAAAAAAAAAAAAAAATGTTACCAGCAAACACTTTCTTTTACTTTGTATTGCTATGATCACCTTATAAATTAACACTTGTTTGTTGCAGGTAATATATAGGATCCTATATAGATATAAAACAATCAGATAATATTTGAAATTCTAATACTGGTTTTATATTCTAATATAAATATTCTAATTCCCCACAGTAATAGTACTTGGTTTAATTTCAGGCTGAATTATCTTTATTCTTTGTTTACAGGGACTTTAAAGAGAGACTAAGTCTGCTCTAATTTTTTAACAGTACCAGTTGAAAGCCAGTTGATGAGTTTCAGAGGGGACACTGCAAAACCAAACAGACGAATTTCAGCACCTTGCAGGCTCTAGAATGAATGCTGATTGCACAGTATCACTACTTGGATAACAGTGACAAAATTTCACAGAATGGCTGAGGCTGAACAGGACCTCTGAAGGGCATCTGGTCCAACCCTCCTGCTCAAGCAGGGCCACCTACAGCTGGCCGCACAGGGCCGTGACCAGATGGCTTTTAAATCCTCCAAGGGTGGAGACTCCTCCACTTCCCTGGGCAACCTGTGCCAGCACTTGGTCATCCCCACAGGGAAAAGGTGTTTCCTGAAGTTCAGGGAGAACCTCCTGTGCTTCAGTGTGTGCCCATTGCCTCTGGTCCTGGCACTGACAGAACCATAGGTAAAGGTCCTGTGACAGAGCCTGGCTCCGTCCTCTATGCACCCTCCCTTCAGGTATTTATATACATTGACAAGATCTCCCTGAGCCTTCTCTTCTCCAGGCTGGACAGTCCCAGCTCTCACAGCCTTTTCCTCATGGGAGAGGTGCTCCAGTCCCTTCATCACATTAGTGACCCTTTGCTGGGCAGTCTCCAGTAGCTCCCAAATTTTCTTAAAATTGCTGAATCTTAGATAGCTCGGATACACCATACAGGAACACATATAGGTCCGATTTACGTTGCGAGCGGGCACGTTCTCAGAATATACAGCAGCTGCAGCTACAACAAATTCCTCCCGCCTTTAGGAAGTGGCCGGCAGAGCCCGGGCCTGCCTCTCACCGGGCAGCGGCGAGGCACCGATCCGTCGAAGGAGAATATTCGCCTTTATTCCTCTGAATTACCAGCGTTTTTGTCGCTAGAGGCCGAGTTACAAGCGTAAAACCCGCCGCGTCCGTGGGCGGGGAGGAGCCGCCTCCCTGAGGGCGGGAACCGAGCGGCCTCGCCGCCGGGCGGAAGGCCCCTCGCCTGGCGCCGGGAGGCGGAGCGGGGGGTAATAGAGGCTTCCGCCTTCCCGCCTTCGCCTTTCGGCGGTGGCGGCGTGAGGGGGGGGAGCGGAGCCGGGAGGGAAGAGGAACCTACCGGGATGGTGTCGCTGCTGCCGCGCATCGAGCGGCTCTCGTCGCGGGTGGTGCGGGTCCTGGGCTGCAACCCGGGGCCCATGACTCTGCAGGGCACCAACACCTACCTGGTGGGCACCGGGCTCAGGTAACGACCCTACTCGGGGACGGGGGAAGGGGACGGGGACGGGGCGGCGGCGGCGGCCGCCGCCGCCGCCCCGTCCCCGTCCCCTTCCCCCGTCCCGCTTTGGGGCCTGCGCGCTCCCTCCGGCTCGAGAGGCGGCTACCGGCCTGTTAGGAAATCCTTTAATTGGGGTAAAAAGGAGGAGAAAACATTAAAGAATGCAGCATTGAGTTTTCGGGACCGGTGCCCGGAGGTGGCTAGGGCAAGGTGGGGGGGGTGTGGGATCGGCCGAGGCGGGGAATTCCGTGAGGGACGCGGGTGGGTGCCTCGCAGCTCCCCGGCGGTCCTGCCGCTTTGTCCGGGGGTTGCGAGTGCGTGGGCTGAATTCACTCTTTATCCTTCTTGGTAAATTGTTGTGCCACGGCGGGGGCGGGGGGTGGAATACCGAGGAGGGAAGAGGTGGTGTCAGGAATACGGAGACATCCATTACTACTGCATTTCCGTAGAATGCTGGGTTCTTTTTTTAGCATTCTTTAGCTGTCACATGAGCACTCTAAATTCTCTCAGTGTTTTGTTTTGTTTTTTTTTCCCCTCTCTTTTGTTTGTTTTTCCATGTGTAGAAGAGTCCTTATTGACACTGGGGAGCCAGCTATTCCTGAATATATTGGCTGTTTAAGGCAGGCCCTGTCAGAGTTCAACGTCTCAATTCAAGAAATTTTAGTGACACACTGGCATCATGATCATACTGGTGGAATACCTGATATCTGCACAAACATCCCAAATGGTAGGCCAGAGATTTTTGCGTATTGTTGAAAATGTTAGACATGTGGCAAGAAAAAACTTTTACTAGGTGATTTTGTGCAAATCAGCCGGACTGTTTTTCTGAAATCTCCACATAAACTAGATGTAATTTCGTGATACTGTTGCAGTGTGTAAAATGAGAACAACAAATAATCTAAATATTGTAGTTGTAGTACTGCAGTTTTTATTCAACACCTGTGCGTACCTTCATAGTGAATTTTTCATAAGTGTGAGTAATGACAACCTAGAATACCATCAGCAGTTTACATGATATTACGAGAAGTGAGAAAAACCTGATACTCACTTCTTTCTACACTGACAGTAATGACAAATATACCATTATTTTCGCTTGTGTAAAAACAATAAATAACTTAATCTCTGAAAAAGAAACATGCACAACTTTGAGATTCCTTACAGAGACCGTTAGTAATTGCTGACAAATTTGTAGGCCTCAGATCATGAAGGGGAAGAGGGTAGCGCAGTCTGCAGGTAAAGTCTGATCTAAAAATGTGTATTTCATGTTGATAAACAGTAAGAGACATTCCTGCTTTAGTGTCAGGGAGGAGAATAAGCAGTATGGAAAATGCAGTTCTTCTTAGCATCGTTGGACTTTGTCTCAGGCTTTGTCACAGGCTTTGTCAGATTTTGTAAAGTTGCCAGATGCTTACGTGCAAAGAAGCCTGGCCATGACTGAAAACAAGATTGGTGTCTTTGTGAGGCTTTTGGTCTTGGCAACCCATGAGTATGGTTGTAAAGACTAGCAAGGGATATAAATACCTTTCTGAGTTGCTGTCCATAGATGTTCCAGCCAAAGCATTCACAGTTCATGCACGGGTCAGAACGATGGACGTTGAGGGAAGTTGCAAGTCAGAAAGCCTCCATCCAGTGTTAGTCAAACGTTGAAAGATGCTTCTGCGAATCGTAATGCAGAACTTGAGCACAGAAATCTTAGTCTTGTTGTAGAAACTTGGGAGGTTTGCCTCTTGTTGAGTCAAGAAGGAACGTTTGTAAAATACAATAATTATTGACATTTCTTTATTTCACTTGTGCTTTTTCATCTTCCAAGTTGCTGCTGGTACAGAGTACAGTATTCAGATTCGGTGGCTTTCACTATTCAGTGTTTGTATCTTGGGAATAAGATTGCTTTATAAACATAAAGTTACTGTGCAGAATTTCTTGTTTCTAGGTTTGTACTCATACTATGTAATAATTAATAGTACTTGTTCAAAAAGTAGCTTTTCTATGGAATTAGCTTTATTAGTGACAAATTCAAAACAACATTGTCTTTGCTTTCTTTACACAGACTCTGAATATCGCATCTGTAAGCTTCCTCGTGTCCCTCACAGTGAAGAAATAATAGGAGGAGGACATAAATATTTTTATCTTAAAGAGGGAGATGTGATACAGACAGAAGGAGCCACACTCAGGTAAACACTAATTTCTACAAGTTTACTGGATAATGTTTTTCTTCATAATTCTGACACATATGTATCCTAACGTCTAATGACTGGCAATCCATACATCTAATATTTTCAACACATACATGTAGACTTCCTATTATGTTCCAGCAGGGTATGTTTAATATGAAGGAATTGTTTTAATGAGTGAGGATTATCAGGAATTAGCCTTTGGATTTTGACCTCAACAGAGAAATTAAGAACATTTCCTTGAAAAATATTTCCCCTGGGAAAATCAAATAGAGGTTTACATACTTTCTCATTGCTCTTTTTCGTGATTTAACCCCAGCTGGCAACCACGCCCAGCACAGCCACTCTCTCACTCCCCACTGGTGGGATGGGGGAGAGAATCAGAAGGGTAAAAATGAGAAAACTCATGAGTTGAGATAAAGACAGTTTAATAGGTAAATCAAGAGCCGTGCACACAAGCAGAGCAAAACAAGGGATTCATTCCCCACTCCCCATGGGCAGGCAGGGGCTCAGCCATCCCTGGGACAGCCGGGGTCTGTCACACATAGCAGTGGCTTGGGAAGACAAATGCCATCACTCCGAATATCCCGCCACCCTCCCTCCTTCTTCCTAACAGCTTTGTTGCTGAGCAGGACGCCCTACGGTGTGGGATGTCCCTTTGGTCAGTTGAGCTCAGCTGTCCCAGCCATGTCCCCTTCCAACTCCCCAGCCCACTTGCTAGTGGAGTGGTGTGAGGAGCAGAAAGGCCTTGGCTCTGTGTGAGCTCTGCTCAGCAATAACTAAAACATCCCTGTGTTATCAACGCTGTTTCCAGCAGAAATCCAAAACCACCCCATAACAGCTCCTATGAAGACAACTAACTCTCCCAGCCAAAACCAGCACATTCTCCACTCCTTATTCCATATCGTTTACATCATGCTCAGGTCCCACACAACCTCATTAACCATCCCCCCCTTCCCATCCTTTTATAGAATACGCAGAGATCATTCCCTTCATCCATGGACCACCCCTGTAAAATGTCCATTTAGTTCATTTAGTTCTTGACTTGGGCTTCATCTGTTACCATGGTCACTCAGGACAAGACAGATGGGGTGCTGCATGGAGTTACTGGGCACCAAAGCCAGCTCAGGTCAGGTCACTGCTGCGCATGGCACTACTTCTTGTAAGACTTGTCCTCCACTGGTTTGGGTGGTTCTTGCTACAGTAATTCCTATAACATGCAACTCAAAGGTATATCCATTACAGTCTCCACCCCTGGTCCCTTTGGGTGAGGTTATAGGGTTTAATGTTTCAAGGAACTCCTCCCTTTGCCTGCACAGACTGCAGTCCCTTAGGGGTGTACCTGCTCCAGGTGGAGCCTTATCTGTGAGCCACAGTCTCTCCAGGGGCGTGCCTGCTACAGCGTAGAATTACCCACAGCACAGTTGCGTTGAAGCTCAAGTGTGGCCTTCTCCATGGGCCACAATGTCTTCAGAGATATACCTGCTGGAGCGTGGCCTTACCCACGGCCACAGTCCCTTCAGAACTGAACCTGCTCCAACATGACCTTAACCATGGCTGCAGTTCCTCCAGCTCTGTTGTGGGCTGCTCTGTCATGGGCTTATCCATTGCCACACGCTTTGAGATGCTCCAGCATGACTTCATGCACAGCCACTAATGCTTCAAGGTGTACCTGTGTTGGGTAATAAAACCGACTGTTGTGGTTGAAGCCCAGCCAGCAACCAAGCCCTGCACAGCCGCTCACTCACTCCCCCTGATGGGGTGGGGGAGAGAATCAGAAGGGTGAAAGTGAGAAAACTTGTGGCTTGAGATAAAGACAGTTTAATAGGCAAAGCAAAAGCCGCGCACACAAGCAAAGGAAAACAAGGAATTCACTCCCCATGGGCAGGCAGGGGCTCAGCCATCCCCAGGACAGCCAGGCTCCCTCACACGTAACGGTGACTTGGGCAGGGAAACGCTGGCACTCGCAACATGCCTCCCTTCCTCCTCCTTCCCCCAGCTTTATTGCTGAGCAGGACGCCCTGTGGGGTGGGATGTCCCTGGGGTCAGTTGGGCTCAGCTGTCCCAGCCGTGTCCCCTCCCAGCTCCTTGTGCCCCCCCAGCCCACTCACAGGGGCTGTGGGAGGAGCAGAAAAGGCCTTGGCTCTGTGTGATCTCTGCTCAGCAGCAATTAAAACAGCCCTGTGTTATCAACACTTTTCAGCACTAATCCAAAACAGCCCCATAACAGCTCCTATGAAGAAAATTAACTCTCTCCCAGCCAAAACCAGCACACTTATTAAAATTGATACTTTTGGGGAAGCTTATGGTAGTCTAGATGGAGTATTTAGCATGCCTTTCTTTTTACTTTAAAAATATTTCCTAAGGAGACACTAAAACCTGTCATACTTAAAGGTTTAAAATTTAACAGTTTAACCTGTCAGGTACTTATACGGTGCCAATTTGGGCGGGCTTCTTCCCAGAGAGCATATTGCCTGTCATGTCAGCTTGAATGAGTCTGAAACAGAAAGCCACTCTGCCTCCCACAAACACACACAATGACAAGATCTGACTATTCTTTTCCAGAGTTCTTTCATTAACAATGGATTACTCTTTTAAGGACAAATTTTGCTTGTTTTCCTCAGTTTAGATATGAATTATACCTCACCTGTAGAATATGCCAGCTGGCTGGTTAGAGTAAAAAAACATAAAAATAAGGGATATATTTGACCAAAAGCATTTTATTTTTATAGTATAAAAAAACCCAAAACATGGAGAGTATTATGTTGAATATTGAAGACCTATCACTACTCTTAAGTGGCTCATGTTTGGACAAAATCCATTTAGAGATGGAAAACAACTTGTTAAATTTGAATCTAGGTAAAGCAGGGGTGGTAGATTTTGGAGTTTGGGGTAGTGCAGCTAAACTTTCTGCTTGGTTAAAAGCAGGTATTCTTACCTGGTTAATTCAGTAAGCACTTTAGGGATACTCTTAGATCCACCACTGGTTCAAAATTAGTAGTATCTGCATGTTAAATTTTAGTTAGCAGTTTTCAAGGTGTGCCAGTCAGTGTTGGGTTCTTTTTCCTTTGTTTTTCCATGTCCGTGGTTAAGCTTCCTGGTAAAGTTATATCAAGAACTGGAGGATACCACTTTGTACAAAGGCAAGATGCAACCCATCAACTTGATTTTTGTGTTGCCTCTGCAGGACGATGGCTCACCTACTTTCTGCTCAATTCCAGTAAGAGCTGGAAGTCATTGCATCAGATGGTGCTGTGCTTCTGGCCTCCCAGCCCTGCACTGATGTGGCTGGGAGCAGCTTAGCATTGGCTGTATACCATGCTTGGCACCAGCTCTGTCAGTGCCTGATCACTGCTTTGATGCATCTGCCATTAACAAGAAGATGCTGATGAATTTCAGGAGGGCTGCTGGTCTGAGTTGTGTTACTTTCAGTTTGAATCAGCCTCAGCATGAGGCCTTCTGCCTTTCAAAAATCAGAGCGAAAGGGCATTGCAGTGCAGCTCCTTAGCAGCTCAGGTTACTGTACATATATCAGTTGTCTCTTCATCCTTTGCTGCGTTCCACCGCAGTACTCATTGAAGCTGTGGGGTCCTAAACCCTTACCATTCAGTTGTTTAATAAGCTGCACATAGAACAGCTAAAAGACCATGATTCCTTGTTGTATTGGACAGCTCCACTCCACTATGTCATGGGGCTTTCAGGCAAAAATAAATTTCAGGAGACAGAACTTAATCTGGGTTGGAATCAGAAGCTTATAGTTAATTCCTAAAAGAATTGGCAACATCATCCTTACCTTCTTTTGCTAAGTGCAGGGTGTACGTCAAGAACTTCACATTTCAATCTGAAAATAACATGTCAATTTTTCTTTTATTAAAGCTTCAGAGTAAAGTCCTCTGTAACACAGATTCTCAGCTCCCTTAATGCCCTTTTATTATGATGTGTCATGTAAGTAAAAGGATGTTAGAGATGGTTATCTGTGTTCTCTACATAGTATAAGAAAGTGGACTGGGATTAGGCAAAGTGATGCCCTATTTACATTGGCATTTCAGCATTTTTTTGGTCTATTTCTTTCTGGTTCTTGTGGGCTACTTTGTAAGTGTATGATTTTATCATTATGGGTTTCCAGCTTCTGAAAATGAAGCATTTATGCTGCATGAAAAACCTTACGCTTTTTTGTTGTTGCTCTTTAAACAGAGTTTTATATACACCTGGACACACTGATGATCATATGGCTTTACATTTAGAAGAAGAAAATGCTGTATTTTCCGGCGACTGTATTTTAGGGGAAGGAACAACAGTAATTGAAGACCTGTATGATTACATGAAGACTTTGAAAAGGTTGTTACAAATGAAACTAGATTTAATATATCCAGGTAAGTGGTTCTATTTTTAACTGCTCTGTTTTACTATATAATTTTAAAATATCTCCTCACAGAACTTGAGAACTCTTACTAAAATCAAACACCATTACTAGCGTAGTAGTTCAAGTTCATTACTTAATAGGTGTCCAGTGCTAAGCTAAGATGACATTACGGCAAGACTTGAAATTTCTTCAGTATCTTTCCTTCCTGAGATTTCTCCATTTGAGGGTGAATCTTTTGCTTCTGTTCCCAAAGCCTACAGAGGTCAGAGTCTTTTACTTTCGGAATCACAGAGCAAATTTGGTTTTCTTATATTACTCTATCCATGTGCCTTAACGTTACTATGGAAGAAAAATAAGAGTTGTTCTTCTGGTCATTTACATCCCCACATATGCTGCCAATGTGAGTAACCTAGTCATGTTTTTTTGAGAGAGTTGTCTGTCCTTTGCAGCACAGATCAATCACAAATTCATCTTGGAAAGCTACAGAACTGTCAGATGGTTGTCTTAGTTAATGACTTAGCTTAAATTTGAACAAGAGCCAAGAAGCCAAATGTCATGTTCTAAAAATAGGTTAGCAATTCATTAAGTCTATGACTTTGCTTTATTTTTTTTTCCTCTATTTCCCCCAAACCTTGGGAATGCATTTACTTTTCTTATAAACCACATGTCTATTTGACAAAACTGGATTTTAAGAATTCATTATGTAACTAAGGTATAAGCTCCTTATTTGATTTTTCAGAGCTACATCTCAGGATTTTTTCTGACTTTTTCATCTTCTTCAACTTGACTGTGTCTACATTCTTAGTTGTATCTTCCTCCATTAACCATCTATGTTTAGCCTACATAACCAAATCTCTTTTGTGTTCATTCTTAAGACGTGCTTCTTTTGAAGTAGGTGCTCTTTAAGTGCTTTAAGATCTAATCATAAAAATGCTATTTAAGAAAAATACCGTTATATATATTCCATGGATGTGGAGGCTGACATAGACAGAAATAGTGACTTGCTGGTGGTTACTGACCTAACTACTGGTAAAACTAAGAATATTTTAGCCTCCAGAATCTTAGTCTGTTGATCAATCAAATGATTTACTTTCTTAAATACCTACAAAACAAAATCTGTTCCTCTAATTGAACTTCTGCCTTCCAAAACCCCATATATGACGAATTCTATTGAGTTTATCAATTTTATCTGTTGTATTTCACTCTCTCCTTAATCATTATTTATCTAGATTACACATTCACCAAGGTTGAATGTTTGTACCATTTATCTGTAACTGTTTGCTACACTGTTGTATGTTCGTGCTGTACTTGCAATTAGGAAGTCAGTTGGATATTATGCTTTTTCAGTGATAAGTAGCTAAGTATTGAGATGGCTTGGAACTAGCTTTCTTCTTTTATGCATGCGTCACAAAATGTATGTGCTATTGTGTAAAAGATAACTATTGCCCAATCAGAACAATTGTTTATACTATTGGTATGTACTACAGTAAAATGGTAACTATAGCAGAAGGTAATTTGCTTTACCAAAACATTCTGTATAAGCTTAGTACTTTGATTTTATTGGAGTTTTAGGTCTTCGTAATTCTTGAACTGTTTCTCTGTTCCCCATTCATGCTTTAGCACTCACGTTGCAGCCTCAGAATTAGATGCAGGGCTGCGTGAATTTTTGTTACAAGCTGACTGCTGGCTAGGTGTGAGTAGCTGAATTTTGCCAATCCTTTCATTTCCACGTTTCTTTATTAATTTAATGTGGAAATGACTTCAGGCAGAATACTCGTGACAATCTTCACAGCTGAGAGTCGATGAGAATCCTTGGAACCAGAAAAGGGCATTTTAGTCAGCAGAGGGCTCTCCAGCCTGTAATAATAAGCAATGTTCCTTGATAATACAGAAAAAAAATGGTACCGGAGTTGGGAATCTGCAAGGTTTCATGAGCCAATTATTTTCTTCAATTTTATCCTTTGTGCTTTAATTTACTGTAAAGTAAGAGAATCTATATTACTTCACAGGGTGTCAGGAGAATAAAAACACTGTTTCTGATCATTTGGGCTATACAGAGGTCTGAAATAACATGAAGCTGTCTGATATAAAGTCTGAATTATTGGAAAGACGGTCATATTTTGACAGATACGTTTCACAGGCTCAGAAATATTTTACAAGTATGTGGATATTAATTTATTTATTGGTGAAGTTAACTGTTGCTGTCCCAGAAAAAATATGGATGGGAAAGATCCGCATCTGGATTTAGTTCTCAGCTTTCTGACATCATTTTAATGTGTGTAGATGCATACACAATGGCTATGGATCAGATGATGTAATGGATATGAAATGCCTTTAACTTTGCAAAATGTGGTTTCCATTCCAGGTACTGACATTGGTCTTATAGTCTAAGTCAATTAAAACACTTGGAAGAGCAAGGACAGGTTTTAAGACTGCCTTGTGATTCCATGTGCAGGCCTTAATTTTGAATACTTCAATGCGACTTCTGTCATTAGAGAATGCAAGAGAGTGGACAGTCACTATTATAGTCTCTGCTCAGTATATCTTAATGTGTTTTTTCTAATTTTAAGGGTTTTTTTAAAAAAATATAACATATTTACTAGAGATATTGTTATATTTGTAATTTATTCTGTAAGGAGCAATAGTTTCCAGTTAAATATGTTTGAAATCATTAAATATATATGCATATGACATATCGTTTTATATTTACATATTACATATCTTTTATATATAATACTATCTTCACACAAGGTAAGCTTCAATGTATATTTAGTAATTTCAGATCTGCTGAAGTGACTGTATAAGTTGAGATATGCATAAATATTTTGACTTGCTGAAAGATTTCCTTTGACACTTTATTTCATAGATAATCAAAACATGAAAAATTAGTTGCTCTTTTTCCATAAGCTGCTTGTCCTCAGACAAAATAAGCTCTAATTTAAAAAGCCTTAAAAATAAAAACTCATTTAGTCAGTTAACCCAAAAGTACAAATAAAAAATACAATGATTTTTTTAAAAAATAGTCAGAGAACCTCAAAAGAAACTGTCTGATTTGGATGATGCTCAATAACTTCTGAAAGAAAGCTAGGTTTTCTACAGTAATTTCTGTTCTACTCATCTTATAAATTACTTGGAGTTTAAACTGGCAGGGCTGGAAGTTGCTGCTGCTAATTCAGGTGAGTTATACAGGCAAAGAAATAGGAAACTTTGCTATAAAAAGCATGTGATGAATATTCATGCAAGTAAATTTCTCTATAGGTAAAACATTAAGTTTAATTTCTGTGCATGTAACTCTCATGTCTGAAAAATATTTTCGTTTCATCTGCCATTTTAGTGTATCATGAGGCAGTATTTGATTTTACCACAAAGGTTAGTGCTTTACCAATTAAGCCTTTTTCTGATTTGATTCAAAGACCTTTCAGTAAGTTCAACATTTCTGATCTGCCTCAATATGTACAGGAAAAAGCATTTGTGTTTTGCTTATTAACCAGCCAGACACAAAATGACCCACATATAACCTTCCTTGTGCATTGTTTATTCCTGCCCTGGCATGTTCTGGTAGTCCCACTGATTTGTCTTCTATTAATTTTTTTGATCATACTTATGAAAGTATGTTCTTCAGGGAATTAAACACCGTGTGTGAGTCAGTTTTGAAGATCTGTCCTGGAAAATTTATCTCTCACAATTAAAGTTATTACTTCTCTCGCCTCTGTGTTTGCTAGACAGCCCCACAACTGGACAGTAGTACATGAGTCCTTTGCCTCAGCCACTACTGTTCAAAGACCAGTATGAGTTTAAATCTTCAGTACCCTTTGGGAAGAGTAAAACAGGCAGACAAAGGTAATATAATCATCTGAACCTCATCTTTAAAATCTGTTCAGCAGTGAACTCCTTTCCCTTTTTTTTTTTTTTTTTTTTTTTTTTTTTCCCTTTCATAGCCTGAAGTGGTCTTCCCTTGCTTTCTATATTCCACCTGAAGTATTCCCCTTCCCCATTCAGACTTTTCAGATCCTAATTCTTCCGTAACATCTTAATGCTTTTCAATTGCAGACTGTGATGCAGACATTCAAACTTAATTTTAGCTTATTTATGTGCAAAAAAAAAAAAAAAAAGGAAAAAAAGCATGCAAAGAGCATCTTACAATTTAACATCACGGATACTCTGACAGGGAGATGCTTACCAGATGCTGCTCCCTTCTTATGACTTCTAAGTCTACCCAAGTATACGTAAGAATGACTAGATTATTCAATAGCATACTTAATACCAAATTTAAGTAATAGTGCTCTGGTATATGTGTTTTGATTTAGGTCATGGCCCAGTAGTGCGGGATGCAAATGCTAGAATCCAAAGCTACATTTCTCACCGAATGGCACGTGAACAACAAATTCTGAATGTTTTTCAGAAGAATGCTGGAAAATCATATACATCCTCAGAGCTTGTAAAGATAGTATACAAGGTAATTGTTAATTAAAAGTTTTTAGATCAAAATA
Organism: Tyto alba; assembly: GCF_018691265.1. Taxonomy (NCBI): domain Eukaryota; kingdom Metazoa; phylum Chordata; class Aves; order Strigiformes; family Tytonidae; genus Tyto; species Tyto alba. Next base: position 36,017,347 of record NW_024881330.1, read on the forward strand.
AATAAAATTGAGGTTACGTTCATAAAATTGTATGTAACAGTTTAAGTATTTGACTGAAGACCTTGGTGGCTTTTTTTTAAAAAAAAAAAAAAAAAAAGGAAGAAAATATATCTGCTTGTTCAAATTTCATATGACTGCATTTAAATTGTATTGCATAAGCACTTCATTGGAGCAGGGACCAGATAATTCTTATTTCACTGTCTAGATGGTCCTAAGTACAGTTTCATAGGACCAAGCAGAAGTAAAGTTGTAGTGCTTGGTTCTTCCAAGTGTTCTTCTAAGTACGAGATGGCTGTTAATTGTTGATTTGTCAAAGGATGTTTGGAGTCTCCTGAAAGATTGGTTAAAACTTCTAGTTCCTGACTGATTAGTCTGCAGGAGGGTGCAGGTGAACTGCAGTTCCAGAGCGATGATATTGCGCTCAGAAGCTGGGCAGCTTGTCTGTGTCATTAGACAGGTGTAAGAGTACTTTTTTTGCTACTTCATCATTCTTCATGTAGCCTCAGTAATTTGTACATGCAGTATGGGGGTTACGCCTCCTAGCAAGTAGAGATAAAAGAGATACAGCATTTGCTTCAAAGGAAGATGTTGAAGTTGCCAATGGCTGCAGTTTGTGAACAGGTCTGCAACAGCTTCACAGCTCATTTTTCACGGTTCTGCTGGACCTGTTTCCAAAAGAATGACTGCACCACACTGAGCTTTTTGTGATGCTGGTGCACTGTTACCCATGGCTGTTTAGCTCCTGCAGTTTTCCTGCCTGGACCACGACAGCTTTCAAAGCTTTTAAAGATTCACCATTTGTTGAGCTAGATTTCTAGTGAATTTTCCTGCCAGACTCGTGTTCTTTGGAGAAGAACTTTTTAATTTTCAAAAAGAAGGCTTTACTTTTAGGATGACAGAGGTGGAGAAGAGGATTTTGAGAAATGTTATTGGGTTTTACCTAATGAGCAGTAGAAAATTTCAAGAGACGTTTTGTCCTCCCAAAGCTGTTGTATTTTTAAATTGTTTATTCATTTACAGATGCTAATTGTTAAAGGATATTTAAACCCATGCAAATATTGTCATGGAATATAAGTGATAGGTATCTGTGGATAAATGCATCTCTAAATTTGTTTTTAAAAATGCTCAGCTACACTAACACACAGTGCAGACCAAGCTCAGAGGAGCACAGTCGTCTTAATATTGGCCAAAGTTTGCATGATAGAAACAGATAATGCAAAAAAATGAGCCAAGTAAACAGAAGTGTATTATTAGGCTACTAGTTTAACCGGTATAAAGTTGATTTACTCGTTTCAGTTTGTTGTCATTATATAACTACCTGAATGTTCAATATAGCAATTCAGAAGAGGAAAATGTATTTGAACCAAGAATTCTGGATATTGAAAAAATAATTGGGAGATATTTAAACAAATACATTTTTGTGTTCTCATTAGGAGATCCCTGAAAATTTACTTCCAGCAGCAGAAAATAACCTCCTAGTCCACTTGAAGAAGTTGGAAAAAGAAGGAAAAGTGTGTAAGTTGTGGATGGAGGGTGATTTTCATCTTGATTTTCTATATACTGTTTCTCACTATATTTTAGTCCATTATTTCCTGGGAAAAAGAGCCCTGCAATTAGTTGTAGAAGCTGTCCTACAAGCAATTTGAAGTAGAATTATATACAAAAAGTCTATGGCTATGCAGTATTTCCAAACTTTTAGAAAATATTTTATAAAGTGTTTGTGAAATGTTTAGAGAACTAATTACTGCAATGCAGTAAAAATTTTTATTTAAAAGATACCATGGAATACATTCCTAATGCCAGTGTTTATACCCTTGTGTATTTTCTGAAATTCATACCTAACTATGCATGTACATAGCATTTTATGGGATTACATTTTATGTTTCTGCCTTTTCTAAATACCTATTGTTGTATGTATGTGTTTTAGAGATGGTTAAAATCATGCAGTGTAAATTTTTACAATTTCTGATTAGTACAGTACTTAAATAGAGCAACTATATTTAGTTTACTGGTTTTACATTATGCTTTTACTTTTAGTGAACAAGGTGAAGTATTCAATTTCTGTAATGGCATGTGCATGTAGAGAAGTTAGTCAGCCAGAAGCTAAGGAAAATATTTCTGTCTATACATTACATAACTGCACCCAGGACTGTCTACTCATAAGTAAATAATTACATGAATATTTACAACTGTTTCAAAAATTCAGCTTTTACCAACCTGAATAACAATTTGAAATTAGTGTCTTTTTTCTAACTTAGACCTTCTGTTTATTTTAACGGTAAATCAGCTGCTGTGTATTAATTGTGTAAAGAATTGAGACAATTTTTGTGATAATAAAAACCCACTTTTTATTCAAAGCAGGTAGTCTAGAGTCACACAAATACAGTCATTACTGAAGTTCAGAAAGTGATGTCTTCAAGCATATTTTGTGCAGAATACTGTGGAAGCTTACCAGCATGGTACTTATTGGAGCAGCTTTTAAATGTGATCTCAGTTCTTGATTATTAACATTATTGACATACACATTTCTTCAGTTTGGCTCCACAAGATTCCTCTGGGGTATCCCATGCTGTTGACTATTTATCTCTTCCTTTTTACTGCCAAAGTAGCTCAAGCAACATCGTTTTCTGTTTAAATGAAGTGGTAGTTAAATTAGCTTCCTCTTCATGGGTAGACTTCCCTACAAAAGACTGGGTATATGCATCTTAAATGTCCAGGAATTAATTTGACTGAGCTAGAGATTTTCATCTCTTAAGCCAGGGGGGTTTTCTTCTTTCCCACCCCCCCCTTTATAAAAAAAAAAAAAATCTGCCTTTACAGATTTGCTTTTCTCACTTAAAACAGAAAAATAATGTCCTGTGTACAGGAGCATGATACAATATGAGCACGTAAGCTTTCTCCCATGTTTGGATATAAATGTCTTGGTCATTCTTTCACACTTTTAAAACACGGCTGATGAAGACAGAAAAATAATTTTACTGTTCTTAGTTTAGCAGAACAGATTTTTTTTTTCTCTGGAGTTCATACATTTCAGAAAATTCAACAATTCCTCTGCTACCTCAAATTTCTTAATATCTAGAATTTTTAATATTCTGAACTTTAAATAACTGTAGGATTATTAAACACTTTTTTATTAATCGTTCTTCACATTGCTAGGTTACATTGTGAAACAGTTAATGTTTATCACCTTCCATTAAAACTCAATGCTGGCCTGAAGGAAAGTATTGCAGTAGTTTTAACAAAAAAATGTATAGACACACATATGCACATAGAGGTTAAGTTTGAGATAGTCTAATGTTTATATATAGAATCTAAGTGTCAGTTTGTGACTAATTTGGTCTTTTTCTCTTAACAGTACATGACGCGTCTCCCAACTTCAGATGGAGAAACAATTTATAAATTACACAAGATTGCTCAAGAATATTTTTAATCTGCACAGTTGCTGCATGAAAAAATACAGTGATGAACTCAGATAGTACGTAAAATAAACACTAATTATTCCTTCCCTTTTTTTAAACAGTGGTAACACAATTTTAACGCAATGTTACAGTTGGTTAACTAATGTTTTTCATATTCTTCTTCACATGAATTTTTAAAATAACCTGATAGGTACTGAGTTAGTAAAATGGAATGAGTGTGAAGAACTGAATATTACCTCTGTTATAAAATACCCAGCTTTATTGTTGGTGGCAGAAGACAAATAGCAGGGTCTTATAAACTTAATATTACAATATTATAAAGCAATATTATAAATGTAATAAATCAGCTATATAAAAATATCTCTAGTAAAAAGAATGGAAAGTATGTTATTTTAAACCTGTTTTCATTTGCTTGTGATTTTCAAAAAGTCATTTTTCTAATAAGTTATCTATACATTCTAAAAACCAAGTTATTTTTGTTAACAGATGTAAATACTGGAGTTTATATTCCTTTTCTAATTTAGCTGCCTGTGCACATATTTGCTGGTTGCTCACTGCTGTAGGTTTTAACGAACGCTGAAAGTAATTCCAGACTTCTCTGTTTTCTGGTGGAAATGCCATTTCTATGGAATTCATTCAAAGTATTCATTGATTTTAACTACGCCATGTCAAAAAATGCAGAGTCGGAGCAGACTCTTAAATTCTTTATCTTAAAAGATTCTGCAAGAATGTGATTAAAAAGGTGTATAAATTGAGATACATACTACCACATGAAGTTGTTTGTTTATACTTTATAACTAATAAGCTTCAAGTTTTGCTGTTAAATCCATTTAAACTACAAATATTTTAACTAGAGGTTTTATTTGCTTGTCAGATACTGTATAGTGTATTAAAATACAATGTTTGAAGATTGATTTAGACTGCAAGTTGAGCTCTTTGTGTAGCTTAAACTTTCAGAATAGTGTACAAATGTTTGCATTACTTTGTATGTTCAAATTGTGTGAAGTTTTTATGATACATACACTTATTTTAATGCTGGCTCAACCTTTACGAAAAAAAAAAAAATCAGATACGAGATGTTTGAAAGTACCAAAGAGAAATATATATGTCCTTGAAAATTCTTCATCATTTAATCCTGTACCTTCATTCGCGAAACATCCATGTGTTTGGGTATTTAAGACATGTCTTAATAATTACCATTATTTGATGAAGTTGATGGCATTTGTTCTAATCAACTGAGCCAAATCCCATGGAAAAATACTCCCAGGAACAGCAATCCAAAACTGAAACCATGTTCTGAAGTAGTAACCAGCCCAGTGAAGAGGGGAAATAATAACTTTCTGCTCTATAAAATGATGCTTTTTGCAAACTTCATTGATCTGATTTTTGGCCACATCGTGACTCTTGCTCACTTCTAACTCTCTGTGCAGTGCCATTTTAGGGTCTTTTTCAGGTCTCCTAGTTTTGCTTCCTTTTTAATTTTCTGTTTACTTGTATTTTTCCATTTCAGCCACTTTTTTTTCCCCTCCTCCCGCAAACCTTATTTTTTAAAATTTCTTTTTGATTGTTTCTCTCTTCATAATTACTCAGGAGCTTTCACACGGACTTCTTACCATTAATAATTATTGTTTTCCTTGAACTATTTCATTAATTTATAGTTACCTTTTCCATTGTTGGGAATGAAAAGGTAATTATCAGTGTTTTCTTTTTTAAAAACTTAATTCACATGCTCTGATGTCATTTTGCTTCAGGAAAACAGAAAGATCCATGAAATGGCATGATTTTCTGTCATGAGGTCTGAGAACCTAAGCCAGCAGGAAACTGGTATCAAGAGGTGATGTCTCATTACCTTTCTGAGCTGAAGAAGAAATCTACTGGCAGGCAAAATGTCACTGAACCATTTTCTTCTATTTTACTATGCTTCATTTTTAAGTAGGAACGCTTTAAGAAGAAAACGGCTTTAAAATTCAGTTAAAAGTATTATTGGAACTTACAGGCAACAAAGAAAGCAGGAGGATACAAATCAGAGGCTTCCATGTTTCATGCTGTGCTGAAGCAAACACCTGACATTCACAGAAAATAAGGGAAATTGCAGTTTAACCAGACTTGTCATTAATGATTGGGTATGGTGCCTCTGGAATATTAAAAGCAGAGATTGCACTGTTACTGAGAGTAATATACAGTAAAGGATACTTACATCAGCTATGACATGTTGTGAAAGTCTTAAGACTCCCTGTCGATTATGAGATTATAAATCAGGAGGAGTGTTTGTTTACTTAAAAGTAGAGTGGTATTGCAAGCTATATGGCATGTACATATAAAAATGGGGATTGGCCTATTTACATCCCTTGTATTGAATTTATTAATCTGTGCAGAATGCATTAAAAGTTATGAATAAATACAGGAGAAGGGGCAACTTCTGTCTCATCAAGCTAGAAGGGCAAATGTCATTCAGTGCGTGAACTTCCTAAACAGCTGGGGACAAATTGAGTTTCCAGCCTTCCTTGCCAGCTAATTTGAAGATCCTGTCCTGAGAGGCAGCATCATTTATTAGGTTTAAGACCTAGAAAAGAAGTTTGGGGGTAGTTAGAACATTTTGGGGGTTTTCTATTCTGTTTCTTGCTAACTTCTTTATTTACACTTTGTTTAAAAATGTCATTCTTGGTTATATCTTTAAGCGTGTTTGATGACAAGGGAATTCCGGGGAGGTTCCCAAATAAGAAGGGCGTTGTTCTGCTTGTGTCTGTTACTGTTGTGTGTTGTTTGTGTGAGTGGTGTGGGGTTTGGTAGTGGGGGGGCAGGGGGAGGCCACAGCGCTGGCCCCTGTGAGAAGCTTCTTGTTGCTTTCCTGGCTCCAAGTCGGCCAGGACCGAGCCGATCAACGACGGTGGCTGCGCCTCTGTGATAACGTATTTAAGGAGGGGAACCTGGGAGGAGGAGTTGTGAAGGACACCCGTGCGAACACCGAGGTCAGGGGAAGGAAGAAGGGGGAGAGGTGCGCCGAATCCCATGGGGGAGATGGCAGGGCTGCCCCCCCAGCCACCCACGGAGGTCACCGGTGGAGCGGCGTGTGATCGGTGGCCTGTGGAGGAGCCCCCACCAGAGCAGGTGGATGTGCCCGGGGATGGCCGGGATGCTGTGGGAAGAAGCCGCCGCTGTTGGAGTTTGGTGCTGGGAGGACTGCAACGTGCAGGGGGGGACCCACGCTGGAGCGGCTTGGGAAGAATGCATCCTGTGGGAAGTACGGCAGAGAAAGTTCGTGGGAGACTGTCTCCCGTGGGAGGGACACCACACTGGAGAACGTAAGGAGTCCTCCCCCTGAGGAAGAATGAGTGGTGGGCTGAGCATAACCCCTGCGCCGCTGGGGTGCAGAAGGTAGAGAGATCAGGAACAAAACCCACCCCCTCCCCATCCTTTCCTAAATTCCCAAGACTTTACCTTCATTTTCTCTTTCCCAAGTGCTGGGGGGCAAGGGAGGAGCGAGCAGGTGTGTGGTGTCCAGTTGCCCTCTGGGCTCAAACCACGACCTGTGGGTGCAGTAATGCGCTTCCTACCCCGTCCTCCACAGCCCTGCCACCTGAAACGGTGTGTTGGGTTTGCGTGGCAGAGTTTTGGTAGCGAGGGGGCCCTAGGGGTAGTCTTTGTGAGAAGACACCAGAAGTTTCCGCCATTTCAGACTGCCGGGAACTTTCTTTTTAAATGATGTGATCATTTTGAAGCCCAGTATTTCAAAACATGGACATCTGGAAAGCAGCCTGGCAAACACAGACCCGCAACCCATTGGCGAGAAGCTGACAGGGCTGACAGTCTCGGGTGGTTTAGATCATCCCACTCTACCTAAAGAGCCCTAAGAAACATCATGTGGCAGAAGAGGGAACTCCAATAAAAGGAAGGTGTGGAAACTGTTCAGGCAAGGCAACAGGTTGCCTTTTCCATTTCAGCATAGCAGTTTGCGCTGCATCATCGGGACAAACAAAACCAAAAAAACCAAGGAGCTCTGTGCCTGCATGAGGACTTCTAGCCAGACGCTTGAGGCACTTGCTGATTATAGCTTGAGGCAAGGATGTCTTGTCCCAGTTAAGTCCTGTTTGTTATGTTCTGTGGAGATGATATGACCTGATTTCTTTTAAGGCTGAGGTGGGAAATAGATGCAAGACATTGCAAAAAAAAAAAAAGATTCTCGTTTTTATCCCAACCCAGTGTACCTTAGGGGCTCAGTATGTTACATCTGTGTTACGGGGTATGCAATCCGGGATATACTTTCACAGTGTTACAATGTGTTGTAATTGTTGAAATAATGTTCTGCCTACTTTAGAGTTACAAAATACTGGTGTGGCCAGGGCATGAAGAGATTTCTGGGATACAAAACATTTTGGGACTGAAATATGAATGCTTGTTCTGTTTAAACTTTTATATTAACCAGAAAAAAAAAAAATCTCCGGGTGTGAAGGGAAAAATTTCTGTGGCCTTTTATTATATTTTAAAGTACCCTGGATCATCTCTGGACACCAAATATCCCTGTTTTTCCGATTTAATAAATTCATACAAAACCTTTGAGCATCTTCACAGCTGATGAAGGTGTTTCATAGTTGAAAAACCTGGTCAGACACTAATCAGTCCGCTCCGTGAGTCAGTCACTGCTCCGTATGGTCAGAAGAAACCAACCTATTAAAAACAGTTCATAGAACGTATTTGGTGCACGCTTTCAGCTCTGGCAAGGCAAAGCCGTATCGGAATAGCTGCATCTTAATCTCTTACCCTGCATTCATTAGCTGCTGGCAGCAAAAGCTGTTCTGACAAGGCTAAGCCTCAGCCATAAATTACTCCATCTCTTGATCTTCTCCACCTGGTAACAGCCTTCTGTGACTGGGTTGGGGTTTTAATCCGCATCCAGCCTCCCTTTTAATGTCCGCTATATTTTCCCCGTTAGCTTTTCTTCCCTTCTGCTGCCTTGCCATTGGGCTGCTCGTCACAGTCCCTGGGATGACGCATGCTATTTCTGGCTACACGCTGTAAATGTAAGCGGGCGGGACGGCGAGAGCTGCGCCCCGGCCGTAACGGCCACGAAGCCCCCCGAGCGCGGCCTCCCCACACGGCACCTTTCGGGTGCCCGCCTTCCAGCGGGCGGCAACAAAACTTAGCCCGCGCCGGGGGGGGGGTTGGCGAGCAAGCAGTCGGAGGTGAACCTGGATGGCGGGGGGGAGCCTGACCCGGCTCCACGGGCACAGAACGGCGGCGGGGGGAACCCGCTCCGGCCGGTCGCTTCCTCGGCGAAGCCCGGCGGGCCGCACGGCCGTTCCCAGCCGCCTGGGTGGGGGCGGGAAGGCGGGCCGGTGCCCGCGGCGGGCCTTGGGTCGGCGCGGAGCGGCGGGGGCGGCCGACAGGGGCGCTGCGGGCGGGGGCTGCTCCCTGCGGCCGGGCCGGGCCGGGCCGGGGCGGGGCGGGGTGAGGCGAAGCGAAGCGGCTGCCATTCCTCGGCTGCGCGGCCGCCTCCTCCCCCTCCGCCTCTTCCTGGCCGCGGCGAGAGGAGCTGTGCTGGCAGCGGGGAGGCGGCGGCGCGCAGCTCCCTGCCCGCCATGGCGATCCGCAAGAAGAGCAACAAGAACCCGCCGGTGCTGAGCCACGAGTTCATCGTGCAGAACCATGCGGACATCGTGTCCTGCATGGCCATGATCTTCCTGCTGGGGCTCATGTTCGAGGTGAGGCGGCATCGGCGGCGGGGAGGAAAGAGGGGGGGGGGGGGGGGGTGGTTCGCACCGCTTCTCTCCCTCCGCCGGGGGCTCTCGGTGCTGGGCGGGGAGGGCGCGGCGGGGGTGGGGGGGGGGCTGCGGTTGCCCCCTCGGGAAGCGTGAGCGCTGCCCGGCCCGCCAGCCCACGCCCTCCGCGGGCCGCGCAGCCCCCGCGGGGAGAGGAGCCGCCCCCCCCCCCCCCCGCTCCTCCTCCTCCTCCTCCCGGTCTCGCCGCACGGCCGGGGGAGCCGCGCCGGCTCATCCTTCGCCGCCTTTGAGGGGGAGGCCGTGACCCGCCGCCCGCACCCACCCACCCGCGGCGCGGCCCCGCCGTGAGGGGACGGGGAGCGGGGCGGCGCGGCTTCCTCCCGCGGCGGCGGCCAGTTCCTGCCGGCGGCGGGGTTACGTGGCAGTGGGAGCGCGGCGCGGCGGCCGGGGGAGGAGTGTCCGGGGCGGGGAGGGGGGGGGAGGCCCGGCCGCGGCAGCCGCTCCACACACACACACACACACACACACACCCCCACCCCCCCCACCCACTCTTTGTGTGCCGGGCCCTGCCGGCACTCCCGTAGGGCCGCGCGGCGGGGAAGGGAGACACGCGGTGACGTGGGCCTGCAGCCGCCGCGCGTGGGGAGAGGGGGGTGTCCCCTCGCACCCACCCGCGGGGCTCGGAGCCGCGGTGGGGGTGTCTGGGCTGGCTGCGGGCGGGGGTGCGCGGAGCGCTGCCTCGGGCCTGGCTGAGGGCCGGGCCGGGCCCGCCAGCCCTGCGGCCGGGCGCTCGGGCTGGGCCCCCCCGTGTTTGGGTGCAGACGCTCCAAAACGCGGCTTTTTAAAGGGTCTTCTCGGCTACGTTCCGAGAGAACCGGGAAGGTAATTTAACGGCGACTTCCAAAATGTTCTCAGCGGTGTCCCGTCCAAGTTGGACGCTTCCATCTTTGTTGGCTAAACGTTTCTGGCTTTTCAGTGGTTTTAGCCGTTTGCTTAGAGTTGTGGACCTTTTTATTATACGGGTGGTTTTCCAGAACAATTTTATCCAGCTGTTGATATCGCTGAGCACTAAAGGCCAGTGGAGTTAGGAAGAAAATAAATATGGGAAGAAAAAACAAGGCAGACCAAGAGAGCTGTTATGTTTGGGTTTACTATCAAAAATCACCACTTACATGGTGGTTTTCAGCGGAATGAGGTTAAAGAGATGGATTTAAACCTTTACCTTTTATGTCTGCTTCTGGCTTACTGTATTTACAGTATTACGGGTAGGGTTGGAGGTTTTGTGAGGACTGGATGTGCTGAAGTCTTTTGTTTCCAGTTTTTTTTTTAACCCAGGGTCATTTCTACCCAGGTGTAGAAGGGCCCTATGCCTTTGTTGGTACAGATGTGGTACTGCAGAGAAAATTGTTCCAATTTTTTTAACTGCATTGATACAGATCTTGGAAATCACCTGCTGTGGTTAATGTTGGTCAGGTCAGGCATTTATGCTGCCTTGCTTGTGCAACTGAATTAGGACTGTGAGTAGCTGACAGCCTTCAAAGGGCAGTTCAGAATTAACTAATGCTTTGAATTGTGCTCTGAAGGCTCCCATGATGAATAGGGAGCCCTAGGCAACTTCACTAATTCAGGCAAACTAGGTGAATTCCCTGAAGTTACATGGGGTAAACAGTCCACTGCGTATTCAGGGTTTCCTATAAAATCTAGGGCTTGTTTATGAAGCACTAGTTTTTTTAAATAAATAAATATAATTCCTGTGAATGATAATAAATGCTGGTAGTAACCTAATCGTTATCTGCAGTAACTCAAAGTATCCTTCCAAGATTCTTAAATCAGTTTTGCTTTTTGTTGGAGTTTTTTTTTGTTGTCAGTCCTATAAATGCAACAAAGGTGCTAGGTTTTTACAACAATGAGAAATGATCAGATCATAAATACTGTAAAGCATGGTTATTTTCCCCTCTCTGTTAAGACACGTGGATTCCTGTTGGGATTCAACAAAGATGTGTTCATGTTGAAAATTAATTTACATTTATTGACAGATAATAACTTGTGCTGCTGCTTTTCTGTTGGGGTTTTAATAGTATCACCACTGTTGTCCCCCATCATCTGTCTGTGTCTGTCCCTGGTCCATGTCATTCCCCCCCCAAAAAAAACAAACAAACAAAACCACCAAACTTTAGAATAAACTTTTATTTCCCCCCCCTCTCATTTATTCATTCTACTTCTTCTTACTGTCCATCATCAAGCAGTGGTACCACTACTGCTAAATTTCATTTATTTTGTTTTACACTTCTTGCCAAAAGATCCCCAGGGTCAAAAAAATGCCAGTTGTATTGAGTTGGTATGCAGCTAGCCTGAGACAGTTCTCTGTTCTTTATGCCTTTTCTTTTTTCCTGTCTGCGTTTTCCAAATCACCTACAGATTTATGAATATGATACTGACCTTCAAATTAAAAAGTAGTTTTAAGGGATTACATGATATTGTGCATTCTGCTAACGTAATAATACATTATGGATTGGAGAAAAAATTGCAGCATGTGTTTTCATTTTCATGTTGTAGGAAAGACAGTTTTGTAAGTAGCATTTTCAAGGATATTTCACTCGGGAGATTGGGTACCCTGTAAACAAACCTGTAGAGATCATGCAATGTGTTCTGCCCTTGGAAAGTCAGGTGAAGTGGTGTGATAATGCGAGTTGATCAGTTTTATGGGAGGGGATAAAGGTGCTGGGGAAGGGTGCTAAAACTATGGGCAGATGTTTTCAGTTTAATATAGTTTATTTCAAGCACTTGTGTTTTTTCTCTTTCAGTTTACAGCAAAAGCAGCTGTCATTTTTGTTACACTTCAGTATAATGTTACCATTCCTGCCACTGGTACGTATCTTGCAGGAGGTTGGTTATGAGACAGTGTGTTCAGACTTTATTGGTATGCCGTACTTTCTAGACTGAGAGTGATTTGTCGATTTGTATATCTAATAAGCAATTTTCAAGCACTTTATTTTTAGTAAAATTCCATTTTGATTAATTAGGTTAGGCATGATATTTCTATTCTGCTGGATTCATCATTAGTGATTAAACACCATCTGACTGGTAGATAAGTTCACATAATTCTTATTCTGGTTTTGCAAGTGACAATCTTTACTAGTCAAAGTGGGGCAATACTTTAACATAATTTTATTGTACCCTTTCAATGCATTTGGGTAAGCTTCCTAAGTGCACTTAAGGTTTCATTTTTGGAGTACATCTTTCCAGAATTAAATGTAGTTTGTGAAGCGATGGAGGTGACTGTAAACAATCTAGTGACCTAGCTCATGATGGCAGTTTAATTTAACTTCTGTTTGTTCATCTGACTGCAAACTGCTTCTCTCTGAAAGGCTTCACTCTGAGAAACAAACTTATTAGCCATTAAACTGTATCAGCGCCTGACAGTTAATCCTGTTTGTCTTTTAGACGTACAATCTGCAGAAACAATCTCTCTCTATCACTATGGCATCAAAGACTTGGCTACGATTTTCTTTTACATGCTTGTAGCAATAATCATACATGCTATAATTCAGGAGTACGTACTGGATGTAAGTACAAAATACTAATTCCTTTCATCAAGATAATTGCTGGGTTTTAGTTAGACTGTTCACTTTAAAGTAAACTTTTGCACTAAAGCTTTTAATTGTTAAAACATGCACTGAAACTTTTAAATGTTGCAATGCAGTTAACAGGTAAATGTTAAGTACTACAGCATGTAAATAACAATGGACTTTCATTTCAGAAAATTAACAGGAAAATGCACTTTTCAAAAACAAAGCATAGCAAGTTCAATGAGTCTGGGCAACTTAGTGCATTCTACCTTTTCTCCTGTGTTTGGGGAACAAGTATTCTTGTCTCTGTAAGTATGCTTTCTCTTCTGTTTCTATTATGAGATTTCAAAAACTTTGCTTATGATGATCATAAATCAGTTTGTGCTTTATTTTTCTGTTTTTTGCTGGTTTTAATATTAAAATGGAAAGGAGTTTGGGGATTGTCTTCAGGTTGTAGTCATAACTGAGTGTAAAGTTTAGTAGTGTTACTGTCACTCAGTCTGAGATGATTTACTGTCAACTGAATAAGGTAAAACTTTTAAACTATTATAGTACTTCATTCTCTGTCATTTTTCTGTGTTGGATTATTAGCATAAAATAAATGTTAAAAAGCATCGTACATAGCATTTTGGCAGCGAGGGAATGGGTGTATGGACAGATTGCTGTAGGCTTAGGTGCGTGTGAGCTTTCAGATGGCATGTTCTTTGCTAGTGGCAAGGGAAGAGCTACGGCTGTAGTGATGCTGAAATAAACTGCATCTCGTAAGGACACTCTTATCTTGAATGAATGCTTGGTTTGGTTGGTTGCTTTTTATTTTTCTAAGCCAATACAGCTGTCTTTTGGTTTTGGGGTTTGTTTTTGATGGTATAGTGGTTTGGGTTTTTTTGTAAAAGGAAACATATTGATCTGCAGCTTTTGCTTGTGTGTGTAGATGTGGGCATGTCTGTATGTACACATTCGCATATATATATAGATACATACATGTATGTATGTTCATTATTTCTGACTAGGAAGTAGCATCTTTGAGGGTTTACTAGGGTTTTTGTGTCTGTTGTGGTTTTTTTGTTGTTGTTTTTTTTGTTTTGTTTTTTTTTTTAGGAGAACTATATATCAGATCCAACCTCTCTGTGGAGGGACTATCCGCACACTCTGATTCCGTAAGGCCTCTTCCTTAGGGGATTGTTGGGGAGAAGAGGGAGTGTTTTAAACTTAGGGTGTGTCACATACAATCTGTATAGAATATGTAGTCTGTAAAAATATATTAGTCACTGATGTATTTTTGCTCATATTTATGGAGGAGCTTGATTCTCTCAATTTGTAGCACAGAGAGTTCTCTTTCTGTAGGATACTTTTTAAATAATTCAGTGTTTGCAAGCTTTATTTATCATAATGATTTTGTTTTATGAGAACCTTTTTGAGTTGGCTGGCAGGAAGGATCTATATTTTTCTTTCTTTAGAGACAGTGATTAAATGTGTTCACTAGAAAGCTTCTGAAATGTTCTAAGTTCATTAATAAAAAGTAATATTCTTCAATTCTTGCTGTATTGTACAGGTTTCAAATGAAGTTTTTCTACATCTTACAGTTGGCATACTGGTTTCATGCTTTTCCAGAATTGTACTTCCAGAAAACTAAAAAAGTAAGTTCAAAATGTAAATCAAAAGAACACCAAAGCAGCTTGAACAGTGAAATAGTTAATTTATTTTGAACTTCCAGAATAATGTGTTACCCTAGATTTCCTACCCTATTCTTACTTGTGTTACCCACTTTTCCTGATGGAATTTTAGGTGCTCAAATGTCCATGGGAGAAGGTAGGGTTTTTCTTTTTGGTTAAATCCTGTATTTCTAATTGCAGTAAAATTGCTATATATCTGTTGTGTAAATAAAAATTGCTGGTGTTTCTCATTAACTAAAAGAATTTTCCCCTGAGCAGATGAATGTGAGGTTTTCTTTTCAAATACTTTTTTTTTTGTTTGTTTCTTGTAATTAGTAGTCTTGAATAGTCTCACTGAAATCACAGGTGCTTCATGAATCATGATACAGGTGTTGAATATAAACAGGGAATGATTCCATAAATCCAAGGAATATTAAACTCTGGGATTTGATTTAAATACCATTGTCCTCAGCAGAAGTTCTGGTTAGATGTGTATTGAGATTTTTTTTCAATTCTCAGTTTTTAATGGTATCCATTTCCCCCCCAAGGGTTTTCTCTGTTGGGGTTCTCAAAACACGATGTCTACTGTACATTTTTTTTTTATACACACTTTTTGCCTTCCTGGACCAATTTTAAGTAGTCTCTCTGCATGTTTTTGCATAGGCTCGTTTTGCATATGCAGTTTCCTTTTTAAGTTTCTCTTTTTTAAACTCTTGAACATGGCTTCAACAGGGGTAAATCATGCTTGACTAATTTAACGGCCTTTACAGTGGAGTGACTGCATCAGTGAATGAGGAAAGAGCTACTGATGTCATCTGCTTGAACTTCTGTTAAGGCTTTTGATACGGTCCCCCACAGCATTCTTCTCTCTAAATTACTAAGAGGTGGATTTGATGGATGGAGTGTTAGGTCAATAAGAACTGGCTAGATGGCTGCTTCCACAGAGTTAGTGGCTCAACATCCAAGCGGAAACCAGTAACAAGTGGAGTTCTTCAATTGTCTGTACTAGGACCGATGCTATTTAACATCTTCATCAATGACATAGAGTGGGAATGAGTGCACCCTCAGCAAGTTTGAGGATGACACCAAGACGAGTGGTGCAGTTGATTTGCTTGAGGAAAGGGATGTGATCTAGAGGGATCTCAACATGATTAAGGATTGTGAGCCTCATGAAATTCTAGAAGGCCAAGTGCAAGGTCCTGCACCTGGGTCATGGGAATCCCCAACATCAGTATAGGCTGGGGGTGAATGAATTGAGGTCAGCCCTGCAGAGGAGAACTTGGGATTACTGGGGGGTGTAAGACTGGACACGAGCTGACAATGTGCGCTCCCAGCCCAAAAAGCCAGCCGTATCCTGGGCTGTATGAAAAGGAGCATGGCCAGCAGGTTGAGGGAGGTGATTCTGCCCCTCTGCTCTGCTCTTGTAAGACCCCAGCTGGAGTACTGCATCTAGCTCTGGGGTCCCCAGCACAAGAAAGGTATGGATCTGCTTGAGCGGGTCCAGAGGACAGCCAGAAGAATGATCAGAGGGCTGAAACACCTCTCCTGTGAGGACAGGCTGAGAGAGTTGGGGTTATTCAACCTGGAGAAGAGAAAGCTCTAGGAAGACCTTGTTGTGGCCTCTCAGTATTTGAAGGGGGCATATAAGAAAGATGGAGGACATTTTATCAGAGCCTGTAGTGACAGGACAAGGGGCAACGATTTTAATTTGAAAGAGGGTAGATTTAGATTAGATGTAAGAAAGAAATTCTTTCCTGTGCGGGTGGTGAGACAGTGGCACAGGGTGCCCAGAGCAGCTGTGGGTGCCCCCTCCCTGGAAGGGTTCAAGGCCAGGTTGGACGGGGCTGGGAGCACCCTGGGCTGGGGGAAGGGGGCCCTGCCCATGATGTCATGGGGATTGGACTAGATGATCTATAAAGGTCCCTTCCAACCCAAACCATCTGATTTCTCTTGTTGCTGCTCTGTGACTAGACTTTGTCTCTGCTGCCAGAGTTCTGCTCTGTTCAGGAAAATGAAACTTAAATGTTATGTAACCATAGGTCTTTGTTCAAGAGGCTAGAAGAGGCTTGGGAAAATAGTAATGAGATGCTTTGTTTTCATGCTGATCAGGCGCAGTATAAACACTGATGTTTGGCAGATACATTGTAGCTGGTGTTCCCATATTATGGGATTTGACTTCATATTCAAGTGTGGAGGTTTTTTTATTGTAACTTCAAGGAAGCTGTCACAAGTGGCAGAAGTGCTGTATATTGAATTGTAGTGTTTTACTGGGTCACTGCTTGGAATTTTGGCCTCTGATTTTCGCATTACATTTTAAGAGTGATAGTTCATTTGTTTTAGCAAGTTCACAGTTGATGTTTCTTTCACCACAGTTTAACCTCTGCTGTCTTGGCTTCTCAGCCTTATTCCTTCTCTTGAAGGAACTGGCTTCTTTTACTCAGGTCTAGTTGTCTGTACTGCTGACAAAGACAAGAAAAGAGGTTCTTAACTTAGTTTTCTGCATAGTAGTGTATACCTCCACCTGCATCATTCCAGTAAGCCTTCAATCTCTTGACAGTTTTTCTAAGCAGACAGCACCGGCTGTTTCAATGTTCCCTCAGTTCTGAAGATAAAGTGCAAAAGGCTCATCCTGGTAGTTCTGGGAGAAGCTGAGCATTTGTACTGACTATTCTCTAATTTGCCTGAAAGACCTTATTTTTTTGTTTTGTTTCAGATCATCGAGAGTAGGTCTTTATCTCTTTTCTTGCTCTTTGTGTATGTGTGTGGTCTTTGCTGTTCTCACAAGTGTTTGATTCTATGCTTTCGCTGGCTTTGACATATGAAGTACTGCATAACGTAGGATAGATCTTACAGGAGTGAATTTTTAGGCCTTTTTTTAATTACGTGTATACAAGATAAAGCTGAATACCCTTGCTTGAAGTTTAGGGAACCTTTCCAAAAACAGGGGAGTTTCTTAAGCACAACTGAATGTACTCTGCATACCCGTTCAAGACAGGTTTTTATTGTGATCTGGCATACTTTAGTGATTCTTCTGTTCGTAGATGGCACCTTCTGTTTTCTGTGTGCTGTGTGTCTATGCTTGAATTCGTGTCTCTTCCTCTTTATTATTTCATCTCCGTGAAGTGTTCAATTGAATGGAGCTGGATAAAAACCTAACATGAAGTGTGGCCGTGTGGCTTAGCATGACTGGTTCATAACATTATTCTCTGTATGTGCCAGCAACAGTGTGCCAGAAGCCCGGATGATCTTGAATTTTTAAAATATATGTCAACACTTTGAAACCTTATCATTTTGGTTCACAGACTGTTATTTTATTTCTGTAGCATTCCGATGGGCAGCAAATGCACAGGACTGTAGGAAGTTACCTGATAATTTAGTAATACCTACCAAATAAGTATTGTAATAGCAAATTCACAGTACTCATATCAAATAAAAATGTGCCCTTTTTAAAAAGCATCTTTTTGATGTTTGGTATGTTTTCTCACAATACCATATGTGTAAGACACCGAAAGTTATTGGTAAGTAAGCAATAAGTTTTATGTGTGGAAGTAGGTGATCGAGGCTGACTGATTCAGTGCCAGAACAGGCCACATTAAGGTAGCTGATAAACTAAGCAGACTTTTCAAGACTAGGGAATAGTTTATAATAATATATAACATCGTACAGTAATGTTTAACTGTGTATAATGTGTAATTACTTTTTTCTTCCTAATAGGAAGATATCTTTCGCCAGATTGTCTACATTGGACTTTATCTCTTTCATATTGCTGGAGCCTATCTCCTGAAGTAAGTCATAAAATCATGGAATGGTTTGGGATGGAAGGGACCTTAAAGATCATCTAGTTCCAACCCCCCATGACGTGGACACCTTTCTCTAGAGGTCACTCAAAACCTCATACAACCTGGCCTTGAACCCTTCCAGGGAGGGGGCAGCCACAGCTTCTCTGGGCACCCTGTGCCACTGTCTCACCACCGTCACAGTAGAGAATTTCTTCCTTATATCCAATCTAAATCTACACTCTTTCGGGTTAAAACCATTAACTCTCATCCTATCACTATACTCCCTGATAAAGAGTCCCTCCCTATCTTTCCTGTAGACCCCCTTCAAGTACTGGAAGGCTGCTATAAGGTCTCCCCAGAGCCTTCTCTTCTCCAGGTTGAAAAACCCCAACCCTTTGTCCTCATAGGAGAGGTGCTCCAGGTCCCTGATCATCTTTGTGGCCTTCTGGACCTGCTCAGGCTAGTCTATGTTCTTCTTAGGTCAGGGACCACAGAGTTGAACACAGTACTCCAAGTGCAGTTTCATTAGTGCAGAGCAGAGGGGCAGAATCACCTCCTTCAACCTGCTGGCCCCACTCCTCTTGATGCAGTCCAGGATACGGTTGACTTTCTGGGCTGCGAGCACACATTGCTGGCTCACAGTCGGTTTTCCATCATCTAATACCCCCAAGTCCTCCTCCACAGGGCTGCTCTCAATCCACTCTTCGCCCAGCCTGTATTTGTGCTTGGGATTGCCCAGACCTACATGTGGGACCTTGCACTTGGCCTTGTTGCATTTCATAAGATTTGCATGGGCCTACCTCTCAAGCCTGTCCAGGTCCCAGGTCCCTCTGGATGGCATCCCTTCCCTCCAGTGTGTCAGCGGTGCCACACAGCTTGGTGTCATCAGGAAACTTGCTGAGGGTGCACCCAATCCCACTGTCCATGTCGCCAATAAAGACGTTAAGCAGCGCTGGTCCCAACACTGTCCCCTGAGGAATGCTGCTCATCACCCCCCTCCATTTGGGCATCGAGCCATTGACCGCAATTCTTGCAGTGCGACCTTCTAGCCAATTCCTTATCCTTCAAATCCATGTCTTTCCAATTTAGACAAGGATGTTGTGTGGGACAGTGCCAAATGCTTTGCACAAGTGCAGGTAGATGACGTCAGTTGCTCTTCCCTCCTCCACCAACACCGTAACTCTCTCACAGAAGGCCACCAAATTTGTCAGGCACAGGTTGCTCTTAGTGAGACCATGTTGGCTGTCACCAGTCACCTCCTTATTTGCCATGTGCCCTATCATTGTCTCCAGGAGGATCTGCTCCATGTTCTTGCTGGGCACAGAAGTGTGACTGACTGGCCTGTTCCCTGGGTCCTCTCTATTTCCCATTTTGAAAATGGGGGTTATGTTACCCCTTTTCCAGTCAGCAGGAACTTCACCAGACTGCCACGACTCCTCAGATATGATGGTGGCTTAGGTACTCTGTCTGTGCGTGCATCTAATCAGGTCCCATGGACTGGTGCACCTTCAGGTTCCTTAGATGGTGTCAAACTTAATCTTCTCCTACAGTGGGTGGTTCTTCTTTCTCCCAGTCCCCGCCTTTACCTTCTGCATCTTGGGCAGTATAGCTAAAGCCCTTGCCCATGAAGACTGAGGCAAAATGGTTGTTGAGTACTTCAGCCTTCATATCCTGGATGACCAAGTCTCCCTTTTCCTTACAGGGAGGGCACGCATTTTCTCTAGTCTTGCTTTTATAACCAACATACTTGTAAAAGCTTCTCTTGTTGCCCTTGATGTCTCTGGCCAGATTTATTTCCACCAGGGCTTCAGCCTTCCTAACCTGATCCCTGGCTATCTGGACAGTTTCTCTGTATTCCTCCCAGGCTACCTGTCCTTGCTTCCACCCTCTGTAGGCTTCCTTTTTGTGTTTGAGCCTGTCCAGGAGCTCCTTGTTCATCCATAGAGGTCTCCTGGTGTTCTTACCTGACTTCCTCTTTGTTGGGATGCATTGCTTCTGAGCTTGGAGGAGGTGATCAAATGTCTAAATGTTTGTTTCATTTGTTTTGATAGACTGACCCATCTTGGACTTGTACTTCTAGTATTGCATTACTTCGTTGAATTTCTTTTCCACATATCCCGTCTCTTCTACTTCAGTGATGAAAGATACCAGAAAGGGTAAGTAGTCTTTGTCTTTTAAATTAATGTAATTTCTTTCTCGAAGCCTTGTGCATTTAACTAACCAGTAACCAAAATGACAAGAAAGCTTAAACAGTGTTTCCATTGAGGCCACAGTTCTCCAGACTAGTTTTAGTACTATTTAAGTAAATATTAGTGGTGATATAAAAGGAAGCAAAATCTTACACTATGTAGTAATATTTAAAAAAAAACCCAAAGTTTTGTAGAAGAAGGAACAGCATAGTTTGCTAATACAGCCAGTTCTATAGGAGCTAATAACGTGCTCATGTTCTCAAGTAATGGAAGGCACTTTCCATTGAGTTGAAATTACTTTTCAGAACAGACTTTTGGTTTGTAGTAAAAAAAGAAAAAAGATTTTGAGGCAGGGATTTTCTTGCTTTTTTTTGTCTTCTACAAGTACTAGAAACACAAGGCTAGTTTAGGATAGGTACAGAATAATGGATTTAGGTAAGTTCTTAAATTTCAAACGAATTCATATGGCAGAGAGTAAACATTTGCATTGTTAGTACTTGTGAATGGAAAATTCATCTACTGTTTGTGGTTTTTTTCTTTGTAGATTTTCACTGTGGGCAGTTCTTTTTGTTTTGGGAAGGCTTCTCACCTTGATTCTCTCGGTCCTCACTTTTGGCTTTGGACTGGCAAGAGCAGAAGATCAGCAGCTGAATTTCAGTACTGGAAACTTTAATATCCTGGCTGTTAGGTATAGTAAACCTGGAATGGTTCTTAAGCATGGCCTGTAAACCTGTGTTAAATACACAATATAAATGGTATGGTATTAATGCTAGTAATTTTGGATCGTTAGGTGTTTTCATGCAGCCGACGGGATCAATAGGAATAGCTTATGTAACCAATTTGTAAGGCACAGTGAAATGAAGAATTTACAGTCTACAGCTGAGAAATCTATAACTGGTTACTTGGTTTTTTTTTGTCAGAAGAAAAACCCAGAATTAAAAGGAATATCTAATTACAGAGCTTGCTTTCAAATATTTTGAGAGTTAGTGAATTGAATTCTAGATACAATCACAGTGAGTTTCTCTACAGAGGTCAAGGCATTAGGCTCAGAGCATCCTTGGTCCTGTTTGAACAGTCTTACCTTTTCCTCTGCCTGTATTATGGCTCCTCTTGCTGCTGCAGGATGCAGAATGTTCAGCCAACTAGCTACCTGGCTTTTTTTATGAATTAAATCCAGAAAAGGAAGTTATTAAAACATTGACAATGTCAGCATTACCCTGCAGAATTGATACTCAGAACTGCAAGGCGCTCTCAAACCGTTTTCAGCTGTTATTACCTGCTTCCTTGAGAGTAATACTGAGAAAGGAGAAAGCAAGAAAACAGTAGTTCTTCCCAGTTTTGATAGAGGGGTAGAGACTTCATTCTCACTGTATATTTATTTTTGTTCAGCTGTGCTAAGCCCAATAACTCTATGTAAGCTAATTCTTGCATAGCTTAAAAAATGGATGTCACAGGGTGAGGGGACCGGGGGGGAAAGTTACCCCCCAAAAAAAACCAAACAAAACAAAAAAAAAACAAAAAAAAAAAAAACAAAAAAAAAAACAAAAAAAAAAAAAAAAAACACAAAACCAAGCCAAACTGAACTTTTACAAATTTGCGTTACCAAAACAGAATCACTCTAAAGTGTTTGAGGAGCCTGTGTAAAAAGGCGGTTTATGACATACAAAATACTCTCTGAGGTGGTGTTCTACTTACCTTTTCTATTTGCTTAATGAGATAAACTTACTGATAAACCTTTACCTGTGTTTTGTTTCTAGAATTAGTGTGCTGGCCTCCATCTGCATGACTCAAGCATTTATGATGTGGAAGTTCATTAATTTCCAGCTTCGGAGGTGGAGAGAGCATTCTTCTTCTCAGCCTCAGACAGTGAAAAAGAAGTTTGTAACAGCTAAAGGAAAGAACTCCAGAAAAGAAAGAGGTTTGTATTTTCAGTTTTTCTGTTGCCTTGACTTCTCAAAAAAACTTTAGGTAATGGAGAGCCATTTTTAATATGATTGCTAAAGAAACATTTTATGTTAACTTGCAAATGAGATGACTGTTACAGAAACAGTATTGGTGAATATTGTGGGTATTAATTGTTTGGTGTTTCTCTTCTAATTGGCTGAATGAAGGAATTACCTTAAGGCAACATGAGATTTTTATTACGTCTAATTTTATTACTTGAGCAAAATGTGTCATGCTTATGTTTTTGTTTCATTATGTTCCCTTATAATAAGGGAACAGACACATTTTTAGATCTGTTCTCATAATCAGTTACTTCTAAACTTTTCCTGCAATGAATTTCAAGCTTGTTTTTCATTGCCACTAAACTCTGATGTTGTAGGGCAAGGAGATTTGATAGTTTGATGATCCATCCACTAAATCGGCTTATGTTGGACTGGTTTTACTAAAAATAGAATTTTGATACGCCTTTTAAGGGGAGCTAATAACTACTTACTTCTCTAAACCTGTGTGGAAGCATTTGGAAATGAACTAATGACTCCAGGTTTGACTTCTTGATTATGTCACACCCTTTTTATAGAAAGGGCATAAAAGATGAAATGGATGCTTTTTTCCCTAAGGAAAATTATGAGTTCCGTTTTAAAAAATAAAACAAAACAAAAAAAGCAAACACAAATCCCCACTCTTCAGTATTTCTGTTGTACCAACAGTTAAACTTCTCTGTATTTAATTTCTGTCTTGAATAAATTCTGGATTTCTTTTGAAACTGCTTAAGTAATTTCAAAAGCTTATTTCAGCACGATCCTTTGCTACCAATCACGTATTGTTAGCCTGTTCCACTTTTTGATACGCTGAACACAACGTGTGTGAAGATAAGACCATTTGCACTGAGAACTGAGATTTGTGGTTAGAGATAATTGAGTGATTTTTTTTTTTTATTATTATTATTTTTTCCCTCAAGATCCTTTTTTATTAAAATGATGTGATTTAGAGTATGTCTGTACTCCCCTTTTAATGATTTGTAATTATCACAACTCTAGTTTTGCGTCTTGTTTTTGTGAGAAAATCCAGTTGGACTTTAATTGAGTGAAGGTAGTTTCCTATGTAGGTGTCCTGCTTGATCAGAGCTTCATGTTCATTTTGTCTTACTATGGGTTTTTTTGTGGAATTAATAACAAATATCTTTAAAACATAAACTTAAATGGCATTTTAGTCAATAAATTTAAAATGTAGTAGATTTTAAAAATACCTTAAACTACTCATATAATTTGGTGAATTTTCTGCTTTTCACCCAACTTCAGTGGAGACTTGCAAGTGGTAAGCTAATAGTGAAAAAAGCAGTTAATTGGAACTGGGGTTGTATTCACTAAGTAATTGAGCTATGCCTGTCTTAAAGACTGGGGAATTTTACAGCTTATTTTAAATGGAAAGAAAAGAAATTTAAAATCCAAAAGGTTAGTTGTTTCAGATTCTTCTGTTTTGAATATTCTTCTAATGTTATCTGTTCAAAACACTTGCACAGGGTGCAGCAAGACAGTGTTTCTGAAAGAGTAATATATACAATTAAACCATTTTAAATCGCTTTTTTTTTTTTTCCTTTTCTTTGTGGTTGGATGGATTTTTGGGATCCAGGGTACAGTAAAATGAGTTACTTTTAGACTATGCCAAAAGCAAGAAATGACAGTAGAAAAATCTTACTGGTGATGTAGGTGGGGTACCCAGATACATGCTGATTCTTGTTCTTTGTTTTACTTACACTTGTTTTGACTTAACTGTTTAAAAAAATATGATTTCAATTAGCTGGCTTGGATCTAGCTCATTGTGTGTTATTCTTAAGTCAAAAAGCTTACAAAAACTTTTTGAAAAGTATCCAAAGACCACCTTACGTAGGCTTAAAACGGCAGTGTCACTTACAACCAAATATGCTGGATAGACTTTGTTCCTGTGTGACTAATTGGGCCTGTGTCTGGTCTCATTCTCATGCATGTTTCTGATTTTATTATTTTCCTTTAGTTGCTTGTTCACATCAATGGGAGCATTTGGGTATAGTGGGGAGATCAACAGTTGTTTCTGTGGATTGGCCATGCTGTGTGGTGATCTGCCACATACTTGCAGATGGAAAACATTAACCAGTTTTAATGGTTGCCTGAAGTCAGAATGATACTGTGTCAGAGCAGAGATGTTAAGCAGCAAGAGTTATAGCTGGCTAGGCACTCTGCTCTTCAGATCTTTTATAAATATAGCTACTGTCAGGCGACATCTCTGCTTCCTTGGGTTATGGTGACACTGAACAAAGGGGATACTTTTAATTCACAATGGTATCATGTTGCTCCATTTTACTCTAAAGTTGTGTGCGTTATAAATCCACAGATTGTGGGTCATTGTTCTAGGGCAAATTTTTGTTATCAAATTGTCACTGTGCTACTTGAACAGATTGAAACTCTTGAGACCTTTAAATTGACCCAGAAGTGGGATAGAGGCGGAGAGATGCAGCTGGTAACATGTTTTTTGCTTTGTAGTCTTAAGGTGCCTGGTCTTGTGCTGGAACTCCTTCTGTGTACACGTACTCATCTCAAATCTAATTAGTGTTTTACTTCTGTTCATCTTATCTATATGTAAATATCTTCATCAGAACATAAATGAATCCTATATCTTAAAGTATATACTTTAAAAATTGTGTGTGTGTATGTGTAAAGATTTCCTGTATGAAAATCTTGTAAAGGTAAGTGAAGGAGTGTAATTTTAGCAAGAATTAAAATACGAAATAGGTGAGGTGAACAGTAAAGACCTGTACTAGGGAGTTGTGTATATAGTGTGTATCTCCAGAATTTCACAGGACAGTCTCATCTGCGGGTTGAGTATTTTAAGATAATATCTTCTAAAATCCCATAGCTGGTCTTGATTTTTCAGTCTAGATGTATATAATGCACACATTTCAGTGTCTGGCCATGTCAGGAAACCAGACTTTATTATAGTAAACTTGGTAAAAACTTTTTTATACTTTTGCATTATGAATGATAATGATGACTTTTAGTAAAGGAAAAACATCAGAAAAGAAGTTAAAAGACTGTTTGTATAAGACCTACAATAATGTAATAAAATATAAAGCATTTCATTGTATTTGAAAAATGTTTCTTCTTTTTTCTAGAAAATGGAATAAATGGAACAGTGACCTCAAATGGAGCAGACTCGCCTCGTAGCAGGAAGGATAAATCCTCGTAAAACTGGGTTTTATTAAGTTAATTGACTAATGTCCCCAAAGAATCTGCTTTTTACATGGATGGCCCTTCAGCACTAGAGATGTTATGGATTAAAGAAAATACAATTCATGTTTTTTGATTATTGCTGTTGTTTTGAGAAACTTTTTTTAAAAGCCATTTTGACTATGGAAAAAGGTTTATCTGTCTTCAAATACTTGGCGGGGGGGGGAATACAACACTTTTTAAATAACATTGACACTTTTTTAAACATTTATTGTGATGAAATCACTTAATGAGGATCACTGTTGCAATGTATTACTTCCTTCCAGTTTTTGTAATCTTGGTGATATATACTGTTCTACCAGCTTCGCTTTTTTCAAGTTCTTGAAGAAGTATTGCAAAATTGAAGTAAAAACTTAGTATGCATTTTCAGATACTCTGGCTTTTCAGTTAATTGCCTTGATTCAAATTTACAGTTCAAATTGGGACTCCAAAACCACACAAATAAACCTTTTATTTTGTAGTTATTAGCTACACAGTGTCTGCTCTAAGAATTGCCCCGTATCATTAAAACAGAACTGAACTAATTGGAAATGTTGCAGAGTCTTATTGTTTATTGGTTAGAAATCTCTTAACAAGGAACAAAAAACCTCTTTGAGCTATAGCTTTAGCACTTGAAAATTAGAAGGGAGCGTGTATGGTCATAGAAAGAGTTGATTTGAGTAGCACTGTTAACTCCTGTCTGTGCTTTTAAAGTGTATGTATCTTGGAGAATTAGTGTGCGTTGGACCTTCTTTGAAAACTTGTCTGTCTGATTTTAGAGGGTGGAGGTTCTTACAGCGTGTTGTTGTGATTGTTTTAGGAGACATTTAATGTTCCACGAAGAGGGAATGTGTTAGATAAATGGATCAAGTTATGAGAAACATTCCTTTATTATAACTGCTTTGCTTTGTTTCACTTCTGCTAGGAAATAGTTTGATTTCTCCTATATATTTTTATGAAAAAAAATATTTTAAAGTTACGACTTTGTAAAATTGATTTATTGTGCCCTTTGCTACAACTGGAAAAATCTTAATTTAATATTTTCTTCATTATCTGTATTTCACAATGGTATTAAATGTGAAGCTTTGTCCAGTCAGTTTTCCAGTTTAATGTGCAGTTGATGTTTCCTCTGTACCCTTTTGTAATGGGTATAATTCAACCCATTTTACTTGAGAGAATGAGTTAAAGATTTAATTCAGTCTTAAGAAGTTGCTACATTAGTCTTTCAAGTTAACCCAAGTATTAGACTGCTTATTGATTGAGAGGAGTAATTATGAGCAATCAAGCTGATAATAACAGTTTTTAATTAAAACTTTTTTATTTATAGTTGAGCTTATACCCAACAAAATAATAAATCTGCATTCTATATCTTCTGCAGTTTGGATGCTTACTATACAGAATAAACATTTCTAGTACAAAATCTTGACTACAAGTAACTATCCATTCTTCAGTCATTTAGTGCTATTTAGAGTTATTGCGGTATAATTTATTATATGTTTCAGCTAATTTCAGTCACGGTTCCCAAGTACTTGCTTCACAGCTCTTGAAGTGGACTTGACAGACTTATACTTGCTTAATTGGAGTACTCCAGGGCAGCATGCCCTGTAATACACCCGGTCTGCTTCAGTGGAAGTAGCAATACCCTATGTTGATTTGAAGAAATAAAACCCAAGTGGTGAATCTGTCTGATCTGACCATGAAACTGGAAATTTGGAACTCAGAAATTCTGAGGGAATTGCATACATTAAATACTCACTGCACAAAGTCATGTTTCATGTCTGTTGTTTCTAAAAAGACCTTCATAGATTCTGTGTGCCTTGCTCTCAAGTTGTACCTTAAGCCACAAGGGGCTAATTTTTAAATTTTCTGGTCTGGTACTTGGACTCTAAATCAGTTTTCTTGTGATACCTTGCTGTCCAGGGGCTGACGAAATCATAAAGGGTGGAGGAACAAATTGTGGAGGGAGCGTTTAAGGTACTTCTTGAGATCTTTAAGACTTATTTAGACTCTGAGGGTTGTAGTAGTTGTTTCCCTAAGGCAAACTGTTTCTTGTAAGCCTCATTCTTCGGCACAGTAATCTTGAAATGTAAACTTCAGGTTCACTTCTAAAAACTTCAAGGGAGTATATACTTGCCTGATAATTCTGATGTTGTTTTTTGTCTCCTTTTGGCCTTATGGACATTTTTGGCCTTTGAAATTTGAAAAAAGTACTTTTGCTTCCACAAATGGCTTAATCTTTCTTATCCTTGCCTTATAGGAGTCATTGCTTTCTGCAAAGTAATAGAGAATAATTTCAGTTGTTCTAGAATTTTGATAGAGTATTGAAAGCCAGTTTCTTTTGTCATAATTAAAAATACACATTTATCATTTTGGATGAGGCAGAAGCAGTAATTTTTAATTCTCTACCTTGAGGTGGAAACCCCTGTGGAGTTAGAAGACTTTGAGACTTCTGTTTCCAGTTTGATATTACTCGTCTTGGCATAAGATTTTTGTTTGCCTGGATAACTTCTGAATTGCTTAAAACTGATTTTTCAAATGTTATTGCATTTTGGCTCTTTGTAATCTGGGATTCAGTAAACTGGAAGAAGATTAGTTGTCTAATTGTGTTTTCTTAATTATGGAATCAGGAAAATTAGAAATGGAAATGACTGAAGAGCTCATTATTTTATTCCTATGCCTAATAAAATAATTTTTGCTTAGGCTATAGTAATTTATCCTGATCAATTACACACAGAGGTCCCACAAAGAGAAGGCTTTGTCCATGTAGATGGATTTGAATTGAGTAATTCATACTGGATGGGGTTTGTTGGGTTTGGTTTTTTCCTTAAACCCCCCTCCTCCCTGCCTCATCTTGTCAGAACTTTTCAAGACTTACAACAGATGATTTCAAGCCTTTTCTTACCCCCATCCCCCCTCCCAAATGTATGTTTGGTTTATGTGCCGGAATCTACTATCAAAGCCTGTATTTTACTAAGGAATTATATGTAACTTTAAAGTACAAACAAGGAATACAGAGCAGCTGAAAATAATTCTCTGAGTTTTTGCTTTTATCTGGACACTTTCTCCTCTTGACTAGTTGCAAAGATTGATTTCTCATTTGTGAATTATTCATGAACGTGGCTTTTTGGAAATCCTGCTTTTTGGGTGATCCCTTGCCCAAATTTAGGATCAATCAAGGGATTTGCAGTGCAGAGAACATGCATAGGCTGTTTCTGCTGATGTGAGAATACGCTGAAAGTAAATTAAGTACGTTGGAAAAATGCATTTTGAAATTAGTAGTTATTTGTAAGCATTTGACAATTTTCCTAAGGTTGTTTTATTTTTGTTTTTTGTTTTTGTTTTGTTTTGTTTTTTTAATTATAGTTGTGTTTATGGAGTATTATTACCCAGAATTTTGTCATAAGCAGAGTGGTGCTTTGGTACAAGTAATTGGACTTCTGTAAAAAGGGTAAACACACATCTGCAGTCCCTTTGCTCCTTGCAGATTTCTGACTAACTTCACATGAGGTGATTTTGTTGGGGGCAAAACTTGGTATTAAAGGGAAGAGAGTGCTTTCATGGTCATGCTAAGCTAAAACTAATGTAGGTTGCTGACAAAATTGGGGTTCTACCCCTTGTCTAGCACAAGCATTTCTGGTTGAATGGTGAAGTAGATGAGGGGCTGGTATGACTGAAAACTGGTTTGTTTGCTCAGTTGCTTTTCCAATGGATTAGTTGCCTGATAGTAATCCCGGAGGTACTTGAGTATTTATATAAAAGAAAGAAGAAAAGATGCAGGGAAAAGGTGAATCAAGCTTTAGGGCAGCTACCCCTTTCTACTGCATGTTTGGTTGAAAATTACACTAGATTACAGTTTGAGTTGAGAGATCTCTTTGAAGGACTCCCAGTCATCAATACCCTAAGGGAGCTGGTGTCTCTGGTAGCTTCTGCGTGCCAAACTTACTAAGTGTTAATGGATTTTTGTTAGATATTGTGGGGGAAGGAAGAAATACTCGATGTGCTTTACTGTACTGAGATACCTTTTATCTATCATAGTTTTGGGATTTCCAAGCAGTACAAGATGATACTGGTGCTGTAGAAATAGGAATTCTGAAAATACAGTTTTTCTTGGATCAAAAAAACAAGATTATTTTCTTTAACAGCCAGGAAACTACAGCTTTTTTGGTGGGTTTGGTTTGGGTTTGGTTTTTGTCTTTTTGTTTTTTTTTTTTTTTTTTGACACATGAACCCTGTGTGTCTCGAAGTAGGTCTTCCAGAGAGCTTTGCAAGAATTGCACTGTATGCCTGTCTGGGTACGTGGAGGGGAGGGTTGTTTGGTTTCTCTTACTTCTGTTTTCCTGTTTTCCAGAAATTTACCAGCTGATTCCTAGGTCATACTTGGGTTTGGTTCCATTTGTGAGTCAGCCCTTTAGGCCTGTGTTGTAGAAGATGGACACGAGCAGCTATAATAGGCTCTCTACGCAGTGTTGGTCGTTGCTGTCCTAATCGTTCTTTGTGGAAGATGTCAGCATTTTGAAGAGACTTGCACATGAAGTAGAGTCAGCCATGGTACTTGTATTGTTCGCAGGCCAGTGAGAGCCTGTGTGCAGAGATACTGTGTTCCAGGGGGCTGTGGTTTAATTCCTGTAGTAATAGTCGCCTTGTTATGCAAATACTTGGGTTATTTCTTGCACAGGGTATAAGAATGCCCTACAAAATTAAGGCTTGGGGAAAGTTTAAGAGATCCTTTAAAAAGAATAAGGACTGACGTCAGTTATCATCTGTTCATCGTATTTGAATTTCTCACATTTTCAGTTGTGGATTATCTTTAGAGAACTGGACTAGCCCGCGCTTGGGGGTTTTTTTCTGCTGTAGGTGGTTGTGGTGGATATCTGGTGGATAACCCCTCTTCTCATTGCTCCCTGAACTACTCGGTTTAGGATCTGATAAGCCTAGTTCTGTACACATTAAGGAGTTTGGCGTGCTCTCTGGAACTAAAATAGAAGCAGTGCAGGAGTGTTTCTGGAGCAGACGTGCAAGAAATAAGCACATCAATATGTCGGGTGTCATCAGAACCCACTTAATGGGAACTGAAACTTTTCAGGATACAATTTGTATTGCAGTGTGGTGTTTGGATATAGCTCACATCCAGGTAGCAGGTGCCTTTGTGGGTGAAATGGAACTGCTGTCGGCATCTACAACTGCCAGTGCCCCTTCCATGAAGGATGGGTGAGGGGTGCTGCGCTGCAGCTGCAGTGGGCTTCCTTCTGCCTTTTAGAGAATTTCTTTTGATGTTGACAAGACAAAAGGCAACAACTTATTCCAGGTTTAAAAAAAAAGTAAAACATGCTACCCAGTATTGGATTAAAAACAATTGCTCTTGATCTCTTTCTACGTGTCCTGTCACTTTTAGTTTAGGTTTCTGCAAGTACTTTACTTTTATCCAGCTCAAGGATGACAAATCTGTGATGTGAGTGCCAGAAATGACAACTCCTTTTTCTTCTTTTTGTGTTTGAAACTTTTTGCAGAATCAGAGCAGCTACAGTGTAGCTTTATACTTTGATAGCTTTTCAGTATTCTTTTTCGTTATTTATTGTGGTTAACATTAAAGGTCAGGCATTGTCATGCAGCACAACACAGTTGTCACTTCTTTATTCCAAACACAAGAGTGGAAGGCAATTTGATATACTGAAATACAGAGTCTTGACTGGTTTAGCAGAAATTGGAATTCCTGGATGGTTTTGGTTTTCATATTGCAGTTCACTATTATTGCCTTTCTCATTTAGGAAACTGGGCACTTAAGATCTTTGAATCTCTAGGCTGCAGTTTTGCTGTATATCACTTGAAAAATTATGGTCTAGAACTTGAGCTTTGTGTCTCCTTATATCGGTTATAAATGTTGAAGAATGTGTCTTGCATTGTTATTAACAGACAAAAACTCAGCCCGTGGTGATGAGAATATTGTAACGGGGCAGGAATTTCAACTCGAACTCCAGGCTAGAAGCCAAGCCAAAAAACTATCTTGTGTTCTGACGCAGGTGATTCCTCCTCTGTTTCCTGATTAATCATTATCTTTGTTTTGTTTATTTAGATTGTAAGTTCTTTGTGGCAAGGGTTGTCTTTTATGTGTGTGTGCGTGTGTGTGTGTACCCAGGACAATAAGGCCTGGAACCCCAGTCTGTGGAAGCTGTAATAAGCAATCACCTTGTTACTGTTTTACTGGATATCATAATAAAGAGTATCGAATTAAAACTGTGCTTGAATAGTCTGTTACAAAAATGGAGGCATAAAAATTGCATCTGGCCTTGCTTACAGTCCAGTAGCATCAGTAGCAGAGAGGTACTGGTCAAAGGTAAATACAGTATTCTGTTTGGGGATATTCGTTTGAGCCAGTGAACACAGAGCCAGGAAATCATCTTAGGCTGAAGAGAAACAGCGTGTAACTCAGGCTGGAGCTAGAACTTGCTCAAGATTATCAAGAATTCAAGATCGAATTTCTCACCGTCTGTCCACTTGAGAAACTGCATTGCTCCTTACTCTTGGGAGGGTGGGGCTTGTTTGCCTTAATGCTTGTGCAGTGCTTTGTATCCTTTGAGTAGCACTTTCCAGCTTGAAAGGGTAACAACAAACTTGGAAAATACCAAAAACTGAGCTAGGCAGTGTCTGATGTGGCCTGGGAGCTTACTATTCAAATTCAAGTGTCTCTTCTCTCTTCAGCTAAGCAACTTCTAGAGCCTTCATAGGCTTCAGCTTCAGTGATAGGGAAGAGTAAAATTTCATCCAATCTGAAATTGAACCTCTACGCTGATCCACTGGTGATCTCAGCAAGGTTGTAGGGAGGTGGGGGCTGTTACCTGAGTTAGGGAAAGTCAGACTGTTTTTAGGAAACATTTGCCATGAATGTCGCTTTCCCATGGGTTTGATTCGCTGCATGGTGGAGGGCGTTGACTACAGATCCCAGGATCTCTGTGTTCAGTTCACCTCAAGATGCATCAGATTGTTGCTTCTGAAGAACTATGGAACTACTTAATCATTCTTAAAACCTGCATTTGTAACTTGTAAATCCTCGAATTAATTGAAAGATGATGTTAAGTGAAGATTAGTCTTCCGTGAAGATGCATATGGTTCTTGGCTTCATTGTTAGAGTGTATCTTAAACTGTAGCTTAAAGTAATTGTGTTAGAAAAACCAACGGAAAACATGAAATTTTAAGAACCAGGGCTACCTTACCAATGGGTATACCTGTCCGGTGACTAACTCAACCATAGCTGGTGAGGACAGGCAGGCATTGATATGTAACTGGCATCTAGAATGACTGTCACAAGTCCTGCCTTATCTTTCCCCTGCTGCACCCCTCAAAAATTGTCATCTCGGCCTCCTGCCGCTTTCAGGCTGATCTAGCAGACACTGGTGGGAAGTGAAGTCGCTGTGGTCTCATGAGCCGAATCATGTGATGAGTTTGGGATGTGGGGAGAACAGCCACTAGAGGCCACCGCAGTCCGTGTCAGATGGGCTTGAACTTGGGTGCCTGGTAGCCAGATAAAACATATCCAGAGGTCCATGTTTTTGCTGCACTTGCAGCAAAAATTATGTGTTTCCTTTTAAGTAGCATCTCTGCTGTAACTCAGACAATGGGGCATTGAGTTAGGTTAAGACACAACTCTTTGTACTTAGGGATCTTGGTGGTGGCATAGAAGTAAGAGCCATGTCGTATTCTGCAGGGCTTGGGAGATGTCCTTGTTTGGCCAGAAGCTACTTCCTCGCTTCTGGTTAAGAGAGCAGGATGTCGACCTCCAGTATTAAAGCTTTTTCTTAACCCAAAAGCATGTCATCTTAGATTAAAAAAAGCATTGAGGATGCAAAGACTCAGATTACATCTGATGGCTGTGTTCGGTTTTGTAGGCAAGTACGCAGTGCTGTGGCAGATGCTGATTTCTTTGCTTAATCCTCAGGGTGGGGGAAAAGTACAGAGAACCTGCTCTCTGTTTTGAAAGCATCAAAAATTGGTGGAAATGCCGTTATTATTAGAGGAGCTTATAAAATTGTTTCCTGCACTGAAAAGAAATTTCAACTTTTATCTGTCGATAGGAGACCCTAATTTTGTGGGGGCACTGCTTGTGGAAATCTCCCGTTAGATGCTGCAGGAGCCATGTGAAAATTTTACCTGCGGTAGTTAAGTAGCTTCTCAGAAAATATAAATTAGAATTTGTACCTTAGAGATTTTTGTCTTCAATAATAAGGAAATGTCTTGTTCCTTTAGCATATGCCCCCTTTTATATAGAAGAAAGAGTTTTGGGGCGTCACTGGAAAAGTGTGTGATACACTAATTTTTGTTCCTGACTTTGGGGTAACTTTACCCTAGTCTGACCAGAAAAAAAGCATGCACTGGCTTTAGCTGTTCTGGGCCCCAGTAGGACTGCTTTTGCTGCTGGAAATCATTGCACTGCAGGGTAATCTAGCTCTGGAAGAATAATAAGAAATATGGCTCTCTTTCAGGAATGTCTTGGGACTTTGGTGGAGTCCGGGCAAAATTTTCCTGAACATCTGGATTTGGGTAGTCCTGGTAAGAGATGGCAAACTAGCTGAATCATGTTATGAGCTGTGAATATGCTTTGATTTGTAATTCATTAAGTTGCCAGCAACAGGTTGAGTGTCTGACTGGCCTGGTCACCAGCTCAGTATTGCTGCGCTGACCTCCAAGATGGATGGTGTGCAAAAAAAGCCAATTTGCGTGGCTCCGCATGTATGGAAATGCATTTGAAAACGGGCCGCAAGCCTTGCAGTGCTTACGCTGAGAAGGTACGAGGTTGAGCACTCTCTTCTTGCTCTGGCTATCACTTTTGAGATGAACAGCAGCACTGAGACCTGAAGGAATGCAGCAGGAGCCAGGAGCTGTGGTTGTGCTGGAAATAGTTGATTCCCTCAGGACCTGAATACGTACCCCCATTTCCCCACCACCAAGCCTGCCCTGCTTCAAGAACTCAGGTTTGAAATGGAAACCTTTTAATTTATACTGATAAACACCGCTCAGCAGCATGGGGGCTGTTAGGAGCCTCTAACTGAATAAAGGATAGAGTATGCCCCACCCTGGAGAGAATGATGTAAATCATTCTAATTCTTGGCACTGGTATTTAAATTTTGTTCATAGCATGCCATAAAAAAAAAACTTTCAGACATTGTAAACTGTCTGTGCTGTTAAGAAAACTCTCAGAAGCTTTCTAGAGGAAAATTTTTCAGAAGGTGAGGGCAACGTTAGCGTAGTTTCTAGAGGCATCGTGAATGGTACCATAGTCTCCTTGGCCCTCTCAGCTCCTGCTCTCTCACCCTCCCCTCTTCCCCTTCTCTGCCCCACAAGTCAGGGAAGTCATGAGAATGAGATGCAGCGAAGGCTGAGAGAAACTTTGGTTAACTCTGGAGGTTCCTCTTACAGGGGAGCCCGGCAGACTTCTTGTCTCCACAGCTGCAAGGCTCCTTTGCGAAGAGCTGCTGTCCTGGGCAAGCCCAGAAGACCACATGCTCCAGTGTCTTGCCTTCATGGCTCTTTAGGGAAGGGATGTGAGACTGAGAGAAGTGGCATCCTGTTTCATCCACCCAGTTTCTGGCAGTCGTCAGCTTAGACACTTCTGAAGCATCTGGTTACATCAAAACTTTTGTTGTTTTTTTATTTTTTTATAGCCACCAATGGAAGTATTCTACATGCATTTATATAATCCCTCTTGAACCCATTTAAATACTTGGCATCCACAACACTCAATAAGTTACACAATTTAACTATGCCTTGTTTGGAAAAAGTATTTCATTTGGCTTGTGTTTTAAACCTGATGATTTCCTTCTGTGAGTCTCAAGTAGTGAATAATCATTCCCTCTTCATCTCTCTCATACTACACGATTTTATAGACCTCTCTGATTCAAGCCTGAGGGTTCTCAGTCTATTTAGTATTTTCTTGTGCAGAAACTGTTCTGTGCATCCAATTATCTATGCTGTCTTTTATGTACCTCTTCTAGTTCACCTAAATGCTTCATATTTGGACTTATATGTTCAGTTTATTGAGAAGTAGCTTCTAACAGTTCATTCACTTCTAGATTTTATTTTTTTTTAATCTTAAACCACATTTTTCTGGTACACATTTCACATCATCTTAGCTGGTTTTGCTGCATGTGTTTACCTGTTAGTTGAGTTTTATAAGTATATTTCTAGAACAGTGGGAAACTGAGAAATTCATTTTAAGCCACTGATCAGTGAACAGTAGTTCCTCGTGAGGAAAATAAACAGTAACTTGCCAACACAAAGCAAAAGGCTATGTCTCGAACACAGCCTGGTCTTCCTTGGCCATGTTCACTCTCTAGTGGCCTGTTGGGTTTATTTGTAGCATAGTGCCCATGCAGTAGTTGTTCTCTATTCTTCTAATGCTACTAAAACATTTTTCAAATTATTCAGGAAAGTGTTTTTAAGCAGTAGCGTTTGTATTGCATTTCCTGACTTCTTTATAAGGATAGTGACAGCTGAACTTCACCCTGCTTTAAGGCCAGAGAGAATCAAGTCAAACATCTGTTATACCTTTCATTTTCAGTTCTGCTCTCAGATGAAGCCCCTCAGCCATGAGCTTTTATGTGTATGTACATCTAGAACCTTAAAGTAATTGTACAGAATACAAACTCCTGAAAAACTGACAAACAGATACTTGAATTAGAAAAGTAAGGAAGAAGTCCTAAACCGGTCATAATACCTTAGTGCTGCAGTGTTTCAATAGCAAACAATGGACATTTCAAAGGTCATGAGGCCTTGAAAAAAGGCAGAATAACAAATTAACCCTTTTCTGCAGGAGTACTGCTGGCCTGCCCTCATTCCTGGGAATTGCTTGGATTTTTTTCACTGGAGATCATCTGGTTCTTAAAGAGTCATAACTATTCACAAGATAGAATATTAGAAACAATAAGTCTTCGAGACAGAGCTGCCTTAGTTGTTAAACCGGTTTGTTTTGTCCTTCTTCCATTTTATTAATCACTTACCTTCATCCATGGTAATTTCATAAAATGCAAAGTTGTTCTCTTCCAACGAGGAACTATCTTTTGGAGTTCAGAGCAGTATGGTTTAATCACCCCAACATCAGCCTGCTAATATTTCCAAGGGTAGATTTAGATCTGATATCAAACAGAGTTGCTCCATAGTATTTTTAAGATGTTAACTTGAAAACAATGATGAGTTAAAGTTTGTTTCTGAATCTATCTCAGTCTTTTTGTTAACCTTGGACTAGTCATTTTAAACTTTATGCCTGTTTATCTTTAAATAGTGGATCATATTTAGCTTAATGCAAATACTAGGACAAATATATTTTATTTGTAGGTCACAGTTCCTGATCTGCCGTGCCTTGCAGTTGCTGCTTTACAGAAAAATGGTAACACATTGGGTTTGGCGTGGCCAGGTGATTCAACCTCATGGGGAAAGTTGTCAAAAATCACCCCTAACTTCAAAAACAGATTTTTCTACTCAAGACACATTGTGATGGAAACAAGATGCTGTGCTGTAGCAGTTCGGATTTTCCATACTTTCAACTCAGAGTCCTTTGACCTGGATATCTGAATGACACTGAGAGTTAAAAGAGCATGTCTGCCCTAGAAGAGCTAATAGCCCCAGAACTTGCATCTAAATGGATCATCTTTTATCCCAAGGAGAACTGGAGAAGCAGTATGTTCTCATCGTAGAGCAGAAGAACTGGAGCTGATGGTCCAAAGGCTTCTGTGGTACCACGGGGAACCGAGCCTGAATTACAGTTCAGTGTGTAAAGTGGTGGGACCCTTCTTCCTCCTACCACTGCGTGTGTGCATGGCCAAGGTTGCCCCAGATGCATTGTTAAAATCCATCTGAAGCCAGGAGATACGTTGATACTGGGTTTGGGATTTTAATTTTTTTAAATAACTAAAAAGAAGAACCTGAAGAAAGACTGGGGTTTGTGAGGCTTTCCGATCACCCAGCCCTAGAGTCTGCAGAGTGCCAATGTTTACATGGGCTTGCAAGTGCCTACAACAAAAAGAACAACTTTGTTCTGGAGGTCACATGCCTACAAGGGAGCTGCTGACTTCAAGGCGCAGGCTCTGAGGTACAGTATAGCCATTTATACTGCTCCAGAAGTGTCCCCGGAGGATTGAAAACTTTTTTGTTTTTTTTTTTCCCCGCTCTGGCACACGGTCCCTTTTCCATGCCTGCAGTTATGAGCA
The DNA here is from genome assembly GCF_018691265.1 of Tyto alba. Taxonomy (NCBI): domain Eukaryota; kingdom Metazoa; phylum Chordata; class Aves; order Strigiformes; family Tytonidae; genus Tyto; species Tyto alba. Next base: position 36,055,049 of record NW_024881330.1, read on the forward strand.
GCGTTTGTATCTGGGCCTGTAATTTGGTGCCGTTTGGGACTTCCAAGTTCTACAGTGCCCCTACGGTTTTTGGCAGCAGCAGAGCTGCAAAGCGGCTGAACCTTTTGATCTCCGTTCAGACGGCAAATGAACATTTCATCTAACACCTCCATACCTGTGTTCCCCAGAACAATCAGACTCTTGATTGCCTCCTCCCTCCCTCCCAAACCGGAGTACAGCGGAGTAGCTCCACAATGGATGACTATACTTCCAGCAGCGTCTGGAGGACTATAAATAGCCCTAAATAAATGCGCGTAAGAATCGAGCGTATTGTCTGAATGATCTAAAATTAGATTGCTTTAATGTTTGTGGATCGGTCTTCCTTTGCTGCAGGAAAACGAATTTCTTTCCAAAGTATTTAAGCGTGAATTATGGTTCCTTAATGATGGGGGAGGGTGGGGAGGCTGTTTGAGAGGAAACTCCTGTAGGGATGGGTCTAGTTTTCCTAAAAGAATGAGATCAGCTGCAGCCACTACTGAGGAAAAAAAAAGCGGCTGCAAGTTCCTGGAAAGCATGGACATACGTAGTCGCAATTTGCTCCCAAAATACCACCTTTATCCTCTTTATTTTTTCCTTCAAAGACATTTGCACCTTGACTGCAACAACTGTTTTGAAAGAGATTTACAGAAGGCGGGGTGGAAAAATCCCAGAGTGCACATTTGCTTTTTTGTCTGGGAATAAATGACATTGAGTGTTCTATGTTCAGGGTGTTTTAATTCTTGATCTCCAACCATTCTTTTCAACAAATAACAGTAGCTATGTATTTTAGATAAATTTGAATGTTTCCTGATATCGGCTGGCAATACTTGAGTTAGCTGTTGCTCCCGTGAATAAACGTATTACTCATACTACATAATGAAATAATGCTCTCTTGTTCAAATAACTTGCCACTGAGTTGAGAGAACACAAACTTCAGTAATTCCATAGTCTTCTATTCCCATCTTCACACTGCAGTGGTTTTGGGGAGGAATTTGTTGTACAATAATATTTTATATAAATATTCTAATATACCTGGCTTTTTATATGAATTGTGATTTTTTTTTTTTTTTTTTTTTTTTTTAGCAATGAAAACATAGAAAATAATTCATTGTTCTGTTAATTAAATTGCAGCTTGACTGAGAGTAGTACTGTTTATTTTGTTCTTTGTCTTTGGGGACCTGCTTATGCAAGTTTATTATGCAAATCTGCATAAAGAAGGGTCCACTGCATTGAGACAAAATGAGAGGCGTCCTCTGTTTTGACATCAATTTGGAAACTGGGAAGAGGGAGGGAGTTTCGAGCCATCAGAGTGCATTGGCACAGCTCTATTAAACAGCACTAATAACACGTGTTGTGTCTACTTACATGCAGTAAGGGACTGTGTCATTGCACTGTATGTTAGACTGATAATGGTCATTTAGGTGAAGTAAAAAATAAATTGTTGAGGTCTCTGGAGCCACCAAAGTCTTGAAATGCTCACAGAAAGTGTTATATAGGATTCTGCACACCCTGAGAAGAGATTTAAGGGTGTGTGTTAATCCTGTGAAGGAATCCAGGAGTTTCACATCTTTAATTTCCAAGCTGGTCTGTGAGTTTAATTCTTTGTTATCTAGGGGGCAACTGTTCAGCCAGTGTTTGCATATGAAAAACCCTAAACCTCTATCACTTACAGCCTCTTTTGCATGGGGTTGTAGATTTCTGCATATCAGATCCCTGGTAAGTTTTCTTTTGTGGTTTTATCAGCCTTTCTGAGGGAGATAATTTTTTTTCTTTTGGTAGCATTTTAACACAGAGATACTAGGTGAAAGTGTATATCCAGTATGAACTCTGTGCATGGTGTATTACACTCATACTTCTGCATGTGTGAGCATGTATGTGACTGCACATTGAGATGCAAATTTAGGCAAATTATCCTTTCTTCAATTAATTTTCATTAAAAGATTTTAAATACTGCTAAATTAGCAATAGTTAGTTTTAGCCACAAGAGGGAGTGATGTTTATCTTCAGTGGGAACATTGCTGACACTGAAAAAGCTTAGCACTTCTTTATAAGGTTAAGCCTTTTATTTTCCATCCTTATCACTGTTCTGTCTTTTTTTTTTTTTTTTATGTCTCTTGACGAAATGCATGATAAAGAGAATGTTAAATAGAAAGCATAAAGCACAACATAGTTGATTATGAACCTCCAATTACATCAACTTGCAGCTGAAAATTGCAAAGTGATTTTGAACAGAGTGTATCCAACATACCCTGGTTAATTAATGCCAAACCTACAGCCTGGATGAGTTATCACTTATGTCAGAGAATTTCTCTAGCAGAGTTGAAAACTGTAGCCACATCTCCCAAGTCTCCAGATCCATGCTTTTTTTCTTTCCAACTCCCCTCTGCTCCTTTGGAGGCAGCAATTGGAAATATAATTTTATTTCATAATTTACTCGACAGCAGATTAGTTCAAAAAGCAAATGACTGTCTTTTGCTGCTTCAGCTTCAGGCTGCTGGTGCGCTTTTTTTTTTTTAATAACCCTTAACATTTTCTACTTAATCTATTAAAAACTTTGTCCTGGCCACTGGCCACCTTATTAGGTGATTCCTGAGCTGAGATACAAACACTCACAGAGGGAAAGTCGAAAGGGCTAAGAAGGGAATCTTGTTACCTCCACCAGCTACAGGCTAATGAACATACATCCATTTGTGCAACCGCAGTCATAAAACAAAGCAAAATGCAGCTGCAGGTGGAAAGCGGCTAGTGGCTGGGGGGAGACGCCCGAGATACACGGCTTGAAAGAGAAAAAGCAAGAGCAGCGTGGAAAAGAGGGGTGAGGAGCAAGGGGGTTTGGCAACTGGTCAGGGAACTGCTCGGGGATGGGAAAGAGAAGCCTTCTGCTGTTCATCTCAAGGTACTGGGGTGAGAACCTGGCAGGGCAGCCTGGTGTCTCCGGCTGCTGCAGGGAGGGAAGTGGCTCTCCGGAGGAGAAGAGGTGTAAGGGCTGGTGGGTCTGAGGCTGGGAAGTGGCCTCACACTGGTCCTAAAATTCCTCAGATCTTATAGGTATGACCAAACGGCTGCTGTATGTATCCACATGGCGGATGCAGGTCTGGGTTACATGACCATCTGCTGCCTCCTTACCTAGCCCCTTAATAAAAAAAAAAAAAAATCTCAGTAATCTGGCAGCAGACAGTGATATGGTTTAACAGAAACCTCTTATTGTCATTATGTACTCATCCCAGCTCCACCTAAAGAGTTTATGTGCACTTTCTTGACTTACTGAGTGAATGAGGCTTAAGTAAATTTTAAAGGTGGTGTTACGAATGAAAGACACTGCCATTCCTGTGTTTCACTTGTCTTTACATGACATTTTGCATTTTGTTGCCATGCAATGGCTCTCGCTCGGGTTTTGTTTTTTTGATGTATCTTCCTGTTGATTTCAGGCTAGAGAGCTGGTCTGTAATACTCAGACACTGCTCTCATAATAGCAGCCTTGTTACTGTTCATGGGTTCTCTCCTCCAGCAAAAATGAGAAATTACGTGTGTTTGCAGCAGCCCCTGCCAGCGTGGTGCAGCCTCTGGACACCCAGCAGTGTCCTCTTCCTCCAGAGGAGTTTGTGTCTTTTTTGGGGGAGCAAAGAGAAGGGCCACAGGCAGCTTGGCCTGGGAGGTTTTGTTTTCTGGTTTCTTACAAGTGCACCTAGAAGGACTCCACACCCTTTCCAAGATTTCACAGGGGTGTCTAACAAAACCGTAAAGGTCTGTTAGTTCAAAACCTAGTTTTCAGACAATAACAGCGTATCTGAATTTGTTGCTTGTGAGCTTGTGATGTTAAGGCAGTTCTTTTCCTGCTATAAGATGAACACAACGACCGAGTTTTAGGCTTTGGCCATGCCTAAAATATTAAATGATGAGGAACAAATGCACCTTTGGCAATGTTCTCGGGGTAAGTAAGGCTGTAGATGGTCAATTAGGCTAGGGGATTTGGTAGAAGCTTAAGTATTTGCGTATGATAGAATTGGCGGCAGTTAGATGGTTTTATTACAGGGTTTGATCTAAGCTATAATAAGAGTCTGAGCCTGGAAACAGAAAATAGTCCTTCCCATGAACAAAGTTTTATGTGTGTATTTGACAGCCAGCATGACCAAAAACACTGGAACTTCCCAATGGGTGTGTCCTGAAGACTGCTTTTTTGTAATACAACCAGAAATATGCTTTAGATCAGAAAGACTGGGCAGTTTTGATCTGCTTTTCTTTACATAGATACACTTGAGAAATGTGGTATTAGTCAGAAAATCCTTTGTATGAAAGCTAGTTTTTATGTCTATTTCTAGCTGGTTTGCTGATTAATTGTTTTTCTCTGTCTCTCATGGAAGCTTGGTTACTTAAGAGATATGTGTTTACTTCAGTAACATATGTACAGAGTTCAGTTGCCATTCTCTCTTCTACAATCCATTTGCAGGAAACTAAATTATCTTGATAGTTTGTATGTCCTGGAGATTTTTCTGAAAACACAGATCCCCTCCAGCACCACTGAATAAGAGGAGCTGTGTCCTCAGCCACTTTTATATTCTTGCAGGTAACTCAATGTGGCTTTCATTCTTATAGAGAAGGCAGTGGTGAGGAGAAAAAGAGACTAGAAGCACGTCTCCTGGTATAGCCGTGTTCATTGTATGAATGTGCTAGTTTCTAAGAAGATAGAGGAGATCTAGACCTTTACTAGCTTTGATTCACAAACACACCTCTAGAAAGTTCCTTACTGTATTACTTGGAGAACATGGAAAGGAGTAATGCTGTTTTAGAAATATTTTAGCGATTTAGGAAATGTTATGGAGGGGAAACTCTTTCTAAGTGACATACTCAAGAAAGAACTGGAAGGTGTCAGTGCTGAGGTACAGGTGCTGGTGGCCAGAAGTTTGAATTTGTTTTGGAAAACAAAACATTATAGGTGCAACATTGTGGTAGCCCTAGAAAACAAACAAAACTGAAAAAAACCCAACCAACCAAACACCACAACAAAAAACCCCAAACAAACTGTTGGTGGCAGGGAAGAGAAAGTTAATTTCAGTACTCAAAGGAACTCAAAGGAAATCCTGGTTCACTTTTAGGGATGCTGAAGAAATGTTAGCATGATCAGAGCAGTGGTTCCTTGGGGGGAGGAGGGATCTTTCAAGCTCAGCTTTGCCAGTCCCATGACTTTGAGTGCTTCTGTTGTGCTCGGACATCCTCTTTTCTCTTGATTTAGTGAGATGACACGATGAAAGAATAAAACCATATTTCATACCATTGCTCATGCTACTAAAATGCAGCTGTGAAGTGCACAACCTTATTCCTGTTTGTAGTGAAAGATTTCCAGCAGTGTGTGGTCAGTTGTTACTAATGAGGCATCTCAAACATAAAGACAGTAACAAACCAATATTCACCGAAAAGCTTAGCAAAACAAATTCTTTGTATTTAGAATTGTATTCTAAATTCCAGTAGAGCTCAGGGAGTTCTAGTATCAGGAGGATTATTTCACCGATGACTGAATCACAACCACTTCTGCCTGAAAGAGCAGTATCAGTTTGACAACTCAGAGCTTTATTGCTCAACAGCTTCGAGTAGGAAGAGGAGCTGATAGTCATCTTGGAGGAGGCTGAGGACAGCTTCCAAAGCTGGAGCCTGGCCAGGAGTCTGGGCTAGGCTGTCTTGCCCAGACGCCCGTGCCAAAGCCTTTCCCTTCACCCAAAGTCATCCAGCACTTCATGTTTTGGTCTTGTTCTGTAAATTCTGACTGTTTTTTAAAAAACACTTGTCTTGAAACCCATTTTAAAACACCAGTGATCTAAAAGTAGGACTTGTAATGCAAAAGCAGGGATTTTTTTTTTTTTTTTTTTACCCAGCCAATAGGTACTTCTGGATATACTCACTTTAGGCATGTTGTTTGAGTGTCAGCTGGATGCTTTGTCCACTTCATTATTTATCTGCTTTAATACTGTGACTATCCTAGCCAATCTCCAGTTGCTGTTCAAAAGCACACTGAACAGATTTGCCCTCTGCTCTAGTTCTACGTGTGCAAAAGCTTATAGAAATTGTATGAATGTTAGAGAGTTCTGCCTGTTTTCTTATTGTTTCAATCTTCCATATTTCCCAAGTATATCATCTTACTTTGTATATTACACCAATGGAACAAACAGCTGGTGTTGAATTCCTTAATGTCCCAATTGGCTTGGAGATTACACTTCTTCCACACTCCCCAGAGTAGGTCTGGAAATTTAACAAAACTTCCTTCTTTCCCTTGTTTTTCTTTTTACCTTTCTTTTCTTCCCTCTTGGGTCTCAATTTGGGTCCCCATAAAAGATCTTAGATTTGATGGGATGTATTACCTAGGATTCCAAGTGAATCAATGTAGCTATACTGCTTCAGATAGTTTGGGTGTTTTGTTTCAGGGTTTTGTTTGTTTTGTTTTGTTTTGTTTTGTTTTTTAGTTTTCCACTTGCCTAAGGTTTCCCACGTCTTCTAGTGCTCTAAATGCTGAGGAGTTCATTCTATACAGGGTAAAAAAGCTACAAAAAATGTAGCAGCTAAAAGTACTTAGTGTGAAGCTAAAAAAAGTCTGGAAATTCCTATACCTGTTCTTATGTTGCTGTATTCTTTCTGAGAACCAGATCTGGCTTTTTAAATTTCTGCCTCTGATGCATCCTTCATCTCTGCAGAGACACCCTACTTAGGTAACTTTCCACTTATAGCAACACAGGCCAGATTCCTGTGCAGTGCATCAGCCTCACTCAAGAGGTGATGTTAATAAAATGTTGTTACAACAGTAAAGCATTATTCTCCATCTCTCTTTCATTTTAGAGTCCTTTTAATTTGTGATGATCAATTTATATTCCCAATTATGTTAAGAATATTCATAAAAGTAGATTGATATGACATTTCAAACTGTAGTAAACTGAAAAAAAACAAAAAAAAGCCCTAAAACCTGTTCAGTTTTGTTGCAACAAGGAAATTCCATGTTAAGTGGTGTTTTTACTTTTGGTAGAGAGAAAGATGAGTACTTTGCATCTGTTGAGGTTCAAGCTGTCAGCAAGGTGGTAGAAAGGCACCTCTCCTCTGCACTGCAACTGACTCAAAGAATGATTTAGGGATAAAATTATTTAACTCCAGGTTCATACACCTGGCCAAGCAGTGGTTGGTATCAGTGATGCCTATTGCTCCCAGCTGCAGTCAGATGCTCTCTGATGCAGAACGATTACGTATAACGTCTTAAAGATGCAGGAAATGGGACTCACAGGCCACAGATTTCTGAAACTCACTGAGGACTTTTGAATGCCTTCATTTTTGTCAGTCTTCTTGATGCCAGCTGCCTTTGAGATGTCTGTCTGTTGCACTAACTGCCAGGCCAACTTCTTAAATGCTCCTTTTAGAGTTTCAGCTTGGGTTCACAGAACAATACACTCAAAAACAGTAATGATTTTTTGAAATGTCTGAATCTTTGTGAGGCATTTGGAGCTCATTAGCAGGAGAGCATTAGAAGCAACTGTGAAAGTATTAGGAAACAACATTATGTAACACACAAAGCATTTGGCTAGGACAGAAGTTCTAGCTGTGCCATTTATTTGATACATGCTGTCAGCCACCTACCTTTGTTGCCTACTGTACAAAAGAGACTTTTCCCACCTTCAAGATACGAGTTGTATTTTATTTCATATTTAGGACCAATAACTGGATAACCCAAAGGACTTTAGAGACCTTGGACCTCTAAATTCTCGACTACAGTCTGGGGACACCTAAGACCCGAGATGGCTAAATGGCACATGCACCACGAGTGGATCATCTTGTCTCATCATTCCAAAGATGAAGGTACACACTGTTCACAGTATTCACAGAGTCAGATTTGCTGCACATGGACAGATCTATTTAGTAATGCAATTCTCTTACGTGTATCCAGCCCTATAGCCAGAAAAAGAACCTCTTCCAAACAGAAAAGCTCTCGGTCCTGTGCTTTCCATATGCAATGTTGGGGTTTTTTTGGTCATAGATTATGAAATCACATAGCATTTGCCATGTCTGGCAGTTCTATTGATAATCATGGGGGCTCTCCAAATCAGTGCTCAGGCTCTAGATTCCATCAAGCCCTCTCCTTAAGCTGGCACCTCTTAGCTAAAGAGCTTGCGTATCCATATGAGGGTTAATTTTCACAACAGGAATTTTCCCTTACCTTAGGTTACTGAGAAGAACCATAGTTCTTCTATAGTCTTTTGTCATGCTCCCTTTACAAAATCAGAATTTTTGAGGCTTTATATATATATAACACTTCATTTTTATATACATATATATAAATAAATGCTAAAAACAACCACATAATAAATAAGAGCAAAACAAAGCATAACAAAATGTAGGAGAAAAGCCTATCAAAATACTCCATGTGTGTATACATGTGTATACACACACATGGCTTTCTGGGTACATCCCAGTCACAGCTACAATGTATTCTGTGTGTTTAGGTGCTTGGCTCCTTCATGGTGCTTTTGCATCATACATGAATAATACTGTTTAAAATAGATAGCTGCTATGAATCAGGAAAGAATTTGTTCAGGATGACACTGAGAATTTCTTGGAAATCTCTCTCACTTAATTTTTTGTGAAGCAGTTAGGTTTCTTTTTGAAAACCACCTGTCAGCACAAAAGCAGCATTTTTATGTCCATGATTATTTATGTCACAGTTTGCGTACTGTCTTTTGCCAAGTAGAAATTTTCTCATAAGCAGCAACTATATAAAGAGATGTTTAGGTATAGATATAGGTAAAACACACTTCAATTTTGTTTTTCCTTTAACAAAATAGTTCCGTATTTCATGAGGTTAAGGATCACTTTTGCCAAGGGACTGGGTTTTGCCACTTGTAAAAGTCATTACCCCATTGGCTTTGGGCAAGATGGCCAAGTGCAACATACGGAATTGCTGTTCTGTGGAAATGTGTTTATTTTTCCAAGAGGTGATTGTGGCTCCCAAAATAGCTGCCGTATGACTGTGTAGTAAATTTTAGATTTGTCAGACTTGGCACTATCCTTTCAAACAATTTATGTCCTCCTCCATATTACTTCAATGGCATCTTTAATGAGTATATGTCTCAAGCACTCACAAGGGCAATTTGAGCCCATCTCATTTCCTGGTAAACATCCAGTCTTCAGTGAAATAAGCTCTTCTGTGTTTTAAGTTGTGTGCAAACTTTCACTTGCATTTATTATCACTTCCTTGGATTAGTCAGTGGATATTATAGCAGCAAGTGAAAAAAGAAGATGTTTATTTTCTCCAGTTCTTGGGGGAGGAAGGTAAAGAGGAAATAAAAGCATAACGTGTATTTTTACTTCTCTTTTAATATTAATATTACTCAAGGGGGTAGTGCAAATAAAGCTTGATTGCTTTTATTCTGATAAAACTATTGAATGTTTATCATAGTTTAAGCCCAGCCATCAACTAAGCCCCGTGCAGCCGCTTGCTCACTCCCCACTGGTGGGATGGAGGAGAGAATCAGAAGGGTAAAAGCGAGAAAACTTGTGGCTTGAGATAAAGACAGTTTAACAGGTAAAGCTAAAGCCTTGTACACAAGCAAAGTAAAACAAGAAGTTTATTCCCCACTCCCCATGAGCAGACAGGTGCTCAGCCATCCCCAGGACAGCCGGGCTCCATCACATGTAATGTTTATTTGGGAAGACAAATGCAATCACTCCAAACATCCCTCCCTTCCTCCTTTTTCCCCGAGCTTTACGTGCTGAGCATGATGCTGTATGGTGTGGGATATCCCTTTGGTCAGTTGGGGTCAGCTGTCCCATCTGTGTCCCCTCCCAGCAGAATGTTTTCAGCCAAAAAGACACTGACAGGTACAAAAAATTGGTAGAAGTTTTGTCTGAAAAGCAGGGAAAAAAATCTCAAAACACTCATCAGTAATTGGGAGAAAAAATAAATTACAGGGATATTGCATTATGAACAAAGCATCAGAAACGCAGAGAAGGCAGGAGAAAGGCTAATGAAACACAGGAAGGTGTACCTCAGGCACACCAGCAATTAGAGGGCTGCTCCTCCTCCTTGCAGTTTGATTCAGGTTGTGAATCCTGCCTAAATCATATTCGTTATTAAAGACATGTTGTACGGCATTTTCCCTTCCTGCTGCACAGTCTCATTAAGCATTTCCCTCCGTGGGACTCTCGTGGGGGCTCTCTTGTGTTAAGATGCTGATCTTCCCCAGGTTACCGCAGCCTTCGTGCCTCGCAGAGCAGAAGCCAAGGTGGCCTCTGAAGAGGATGCATCCCTTGTCCTGCCAGGGGATGGAAAGGGACAGTGAAAAACTGATTAAAAGAAGGAGTGACTGTCTTTGGGAAGGACGGCTGGTGGCCTGGGACCTGCTGAGGGCAATGGGAGGTGACAGCCATTTGGAGAGGGGACATTCCTCAGCGGGGTCCCGCTCAGAGCCCCGTTTATCAGGGCTTTGCCAAGGGCACGCATTTGGGGCTGGAGAGCAAAGGGCTGCTGTGGGGCAGGGGGAATTTCCTGCTCGTGAGGTCTCAGTGCTTTTCAGCTCTGTGGGGAAGATCTGAACTGCAGGGATATAATCACTTGGGACGGGGCAAGTGTGATGCTGGGTGACGTCTGTGCAAGGTCTCATTTTAGAAAAAAACTTTATCTCACATGCTGCTTAGCCTACTGTTCTTCTCAGAAATAAAGTAACAGGCTTGCTGTTACTCTCTGAAAATTACTTCTGCTCCCATAGGATTATTTTCTTCATTTGGGGAAAGAGATTTACGGTGGAAATACCACAAAAATTGAGTTGCCGCTTTACAGATAAGGTGATCTTTACATTTATTTGTTGACTGCCTCTGTAACACCAGTTAAAGACAGATAGCAGTTTTCCAATCTACATAAACCTGATTACTTTCCACCTTTCTTTCTTTTTAGCTTTAATGCCATGTTGTCCTATATAGTGAGTGAGTTATGGTAATTAGTAATAGAAAAATCCTTTAAAAAAAATACTGAAGGCCTGACTTATTTTTCTATCGATAAAGCTTCCGTAATTTCTTGGCTGTCTTGTAGCTTCAGAGAAAATTCAGAGTACCAGCAGAGTAAGTGTAGTGTGGGAGGGGTTCAGCTGAAGCATAAATTAACTGTATTTCATTTCCCCTTAATAAAGAATTTCAGTTTTTCCAGGGCTAACTGTATAATCAATTTGCTCCCCTGCTGGCTTGCTAACTTGCTGTTGGCTTTGCTTCAATAATATCAAGCCTGTAATGAGGGAAATGGGAGGCTCTAATCACACAGAGGAGAAATAAGCAGCTGCAATTGAACGTGTAGTTTAGCTGTGCAGAATTTTGCTGCGGCTTTTATCACTGAAGAGCTCAAATACATTTCCCCCCATGCCTGCCTTGCTTCGGAGACTAAAAAGCAGTGTACTCCTCCAGACTCATTAATCATATTTCACTGATTGGGTGACACTAAATACTTAAATCCTATTCAGTTTTCAGCAGCCTTGAGCTTACTCCTTCTTCTCTGTAAAGTTTTATTTTTAAGCTGTACTTGTGTAGCCAGGGTGCATCACAGCTCTGATTTTCTGTATTAGTAATGTGGCATAATTTCATTTCATTCTGCTGTGAAATTGTTAGTCAAAGTATAATTTAATTGTAACATTATTGTACCACAAGTCTGGGAGAGATTAGAAAGAAAAAAAATAAAAGGTAAAGTAACTGCTGAGTTTGTTTTTCCTGCCTTCACCATGCCTAGAAATTATACCCAGTGTTATGGGTCTGTTCGGTTACTCACTTGTAATTCCACATTTTTTTCCAACACTTTGGATATACAAGACACAAGTTAAACATACAAGATAAACAAAGATTATCTTTAGTCACAGTATCGCCAGACAAAAGGCTCTTCTGAGCTAGCAGTCCCCACCCCTACATTTCTATTTCTGCTCTTCATTCTAAATGCTCTACTTCTAGTTGCAGATAATCTGCCCGGCAGAACTCTGCAAAAAGAAAAGTCTTTATGTCTAATTAAATATACTATTTTTTTTTTTAATTTTTGTTTGACTTTGTGGCCTTTGTGGGGGAATGACTTCTGCTTCATAGTGGGATTTTTTTCTTTTCTTTTTTTTCCTGCCAGTGCAGGGGGGGAATAACTGGGGGGAGGAGGTGGGGTTAAAGTTCAATTTTAGTTTTCTGCGTCATTTGGTCTCATTTTGACTTGTGGCCATGTGATCAGACAGCATTCAATGCAAGGAGAAGCAGAGCGGGGGAGGCTGAGCCAGTGTCAGAAAAGCTTAGAGGAAAAGTAAAGATTGTGAACTGAAAATGTATTTTATTTACTTTTCTGACTTTTTTTTTTTTCTGATTATGAATATGCAATTATAGTTCATAAGCAATTTCTTGTTTGCTTTCTGTGGTGTTTTGGAAACTTCTATTTTCAGAGTCCTGATGAAAAAAAAAATATATCCTTACTGCACACCACCACCAAAAGTCAATACTGTTGCAAAGATATCTGCCTAATTTCTATGTCATCAGAGTGTCCTTGATGTCACTGCAGAATATGTGCCCTATATTTGGTGAAAATTTAAGAAACAAAGTGATGTAAATGTAATCAGGAAAACAATCTTGTTTCACTTTAGAAGCAGGATGAAGCTTACCGTTGATTCTATTGGTGTAGTACCTACAACAGTGCGCGAAATGGTCCTTTTTTTGGCGAGGAAAGCAATCAGAGCGAACAGCAGCCACCCGTCACCTTTTTTTTGTGCGTGTGAGCCGCTGCCACACTGCGTGTGCGCGCGCGCGGGGACGCGGCCGCTGGGCGCGTGCTCAGGCGGCGGGAAGGCGACGGAAGGCGGGGTGGCTCGTTGCCTTCGCGCTCTTTCGGACTCAGAGGGCCACACTGTTGCCCACGGTGCCGGAGCTCTGGTTTTTCTACTGCTGTATTTGGGCTGTACCTGCTTGACGCAGCCCCAAAATGGAGCACGGAAGAAATCCTGAGGGCTACAACGTGGCGGGGGGGGGGGCAGTCCTGGAGGTGCTGCTCAGCACTGAGCAGAAGCCAGAGGTGCCGTGCAGGAGGTGCTCTGGTTGCAGTGCAGGGACGAGCCAAGTACATGTGCTTATTTCAAATATCATGGATAACTGCCAGCGAAAAGAGGCTTTAAGGAGTGGGGGATCCTGGGTATGTGGTGGTAAACCTCTGACGCTCTTTTTTGCGCTGGCTGGATTGAGGAGGCCTACTCCTACTTCTACTTTATTTTCTAGTTTGATCTCAAGATTTATGGAGCATACGAGGTTTTCTGTCTTGGCTCAAAAGACAGAGTTGCCTTGCCTTTTAATTCTTGTGATTCACCATTCTAAAATCTGACTGCATAAAATTAAGGATGAGAAGCACGCTGGTTTTGTTTTAGCACTTCAGAAAGGCAAAAAAAAAAAAAATCAGTTATTAATTAAGTTTTATATTTCTCCCTCTGCATAAAGCAGAGTGGTTCCTATTACAACACGACTTCTTCAAGGTTTCAGAGAGTAACAGCAGCAGTGAGGAAAAAGTGCACAAAGACCCTGCTAGGGCTATAGTACTTGTTGTATTTACTACAAGCTAGGCCAGAAATTGTCTGTCATCAAGGCAGTTGTCAGTAGCAGCCATTACTTTAAGCACTGCTTGAGAGACAAGAGCTCGAAAGCCTTGAAATAGAGACAGGAACAACATGATTTAAAGGAAGCTTTGGTGGGATGAGGAAGTAACAAGGTCTAATGGTAGCGGTGCTCTCTGCTAAACAGTGGGGTTTGTGGCTTTCCACTTCGGATGATTAAACATGACTTGAGTGTCAGCTTTCAGATTGACACATGTTGGTTAAAATGTTGGTCAGAATTCTTGTGAAAAATGCAGAATAATGAGGCCCCAGTCCTCGTGATGAATGCCGTTCATTATATAATTTGAGAATTATTGAGAGCATGTACTTCTGAAAGGAAGCCTCCTGTCTTCTCCTTTCAGACTTTGACTCTTTTGTTGTGACTGATGGAGATACCATTTGTCAGGAGGCCTTTGCGAAAAGGAAACCCTTCTCTCTGGGATTAGTGGAGAGAACCACAACTCATTCCTAATTTGCCACCATTCTTCTGCAAGAGACTTTGAATGGTTTCTAGCCAAAATGAATTGACTCAACCAAGAAATACACCCATTGCCAACCCCTTTTTCATTTTTTTCCCCATCATGTTTTATTTAATGGTTCCAAACTTTTGCTCTCATAACTTTTGCAAATAGGAAAACTCAAAACCTCTTAACAGTTTAATGTTTTCCTTGCAACATTTAGGACCTTTTATCTCCTTCTACCCTTTGTTTCAGTTCATTCCAATCTATGCCAGCATGCTGCATATCTTCTGGGAATGAAAACTGAAACATATTTAGCTAGCAAAAGTGGCTTTCTCTCCTCTATTAGAAGAGAAATACCACAATAACAGCCTGAGTTTTACGTAATTTTTGTGCTGCTACATCATGTTGTGAAATCTTCTCCAAATTGCTGTCTAGTGTCACCTGCAGGGCTGCTCTGGCATGCCTGCTTTCACCATCTCAGCCTTCCCCCCACGAGCTTTGCCTGTGCTCTCCCTGTAATAATTTTCAAAGTTTGTTATTGTATTTTCTTACAATGTTTTCATCCTCTCTGGTTTTTGTATTACCTCCATTCTCACTAATGCCATCAGACCCTCTTATTTTAGCATTATGTGATGTGGTTGGCATGTTGTTTACGACATGATCTGCCATTTTATTAATGAAGATGCTAAATGAGATGAAACCAATTTATAAACCTCCTTAAGCTCTTAAAGAGCTAAATAAACTCAAATACTCACTGCTTACCTTTCTGGTTTTTAAAGATGGCTTTAAACGGCTTTCAAGCCATATAGTCACTCTTGATGGAAGATTAACAAGACGCATCACCAACCCTCATGCAAACCTGTGAAACAGGCCCTGCAATTTCATGAGGGCAACCTGGTTGGGGGCTATGGATGTTACTTCCATTTTTAAAGTGTTTTAAATAAGATTGTATCATCAATTTTGTTTAAGCAGTTGATATTTCTTTCGGGCGTACTCCTTGCTACTTGGAACAAGTATTTTCTCTTCTGATCCTTGCAATAAAGCCAAATCATTCAAGTATTTCCTCTGTGAGGTTATTAGTGATGAATATTGAAAAGGTACGCTCAGGGGTATTCGAGAATGCTCTTCAGTAATTCCTGACTTTTCATTTAGAAAATACGCATCCACGTGACTACAGGTCCAGACGGTGGGCTGTAAAATCTGTTTCATGTAAGAATAGGGGAAAAGAAAGATTTTAAGTAGACCCAAATATATGGCCTTATATATTTTTTGTACGATCTTAACTTTCTCCAGCACATATTCAAATATCTTTGAATCTCTTTGAATATCTTTGTATCTTACATTTTCTGGACAACAGTCTTGAAACGCATTTGTATTTTTTGTTGTATCATCATGTTTGAACTATTTTCTTATTGTGGATATCCCACGCACTCAGGTAAGTTAAAACCTTCTCAAAGACTTACCAATAGTCTTACGGCTGAAAAATGAAGAGCATTGTAATAGTAGTAATAAAAATATAACATGTAGCACTTTATAGTTTCATAACGTTCCACAGAAATTAAAGCACCAGTGTGCCTCGTGCTATCAGTATTAATTGCACCACCTTATCATGGTAATGTGGTAAGAGAGAACTTCCTCAGCATCACACAGCACTGTGGTTAGGTTGTCAGACTGAGCGGTATTGGGCATTCCTGGCTTTTAGTTTGGTACTTTCCCAAAACATTAAATATATCTTGGTTATTGGTTTGCTTGTTAGTGATTATCCTGCCAGCTGATGCATTGGGGAGGTTGTTTCTCCTTCTTGTAAATAAGTTGGATTTTTTTTTTCTTCATAACATTCTTAATTCTTATTTCAGGAGTTGTTACTTATGTGTTAATGTTCCTTTTTGGACATTCCACCATATTCTGTGTTTGCCCAAAATTTTCTCTGGAGTTAGTCAGAATATTCATCAAACTTTGTGAGGTTATCTATTTCCTGAAGGTACTTTCAGGCCACAGTTTTAACAAATTGCTAGTTATTCTCTGTGCCCCAGTTTTCTGGAAACATCAGACCTGATTTTCAGAAACCACTGAAAACAGACCACATTAAAGTTTCAGGTACCCTGAAATTACCAACTGTTAAATCTTGTCCATTACTGCATTCATTTCCCTAGATTGTACTCTGTACTTTGCATATCATCTAGCATCAAAATAATGAGCATTTTGTCTTGCTGTATATTTGCTGTAGAAAGCATCTAATTTAAGGAATTTCAAGAGATGTATAACTCCTGTACTTTACGGGATTTATAACAATTTCAACTCTATTAAAAATATGTAAATACCAATTTAAAATCTTTCCCTCAATTGATTTTGTCTTGCCTTTTTACCATATAATTGAGTATTTTTCACTTTTTTCATAGTTTGATTGGTGTTCCTGTGGAGAAACTGAAGTTACGGTGGTCCCACTGTTTCCCCTTACATTCATTTGTTCACATCAATTTTTTTTCTTAGGAAATCAAAGTACTTTCACTGATCTCTTAGAGCTACATTGCTCTCCTATACTATACTCTGCTTTACGCACAGTGACTATTTGTTTGGGTTGTGTTTTTTTTTTCTTTTTAAAATTTATTTAATGCAATTACAATTCTTTCTTTGACTTTCATCCTCAGAGATGTGGCTTCTTGTTTAATTTCTAATGAAATTAAACATGCATGTCACAAAACTTGCACTCAGTAAAAAACAAAGATCTGTTTTGTGTCTGAAGTTACATTGTAGTATTTCAATGAAGGGCTTAGAGAACTGTTCTTCGTTTCTTAATGGAACTGTAAGTGAGCCCATGTTACGCGGGTTTTTTTTTACTATCCATTATTTTGTTCATTTTGAAAGACGATATCTCAGTTTTCCATGTGAAGTTTCTATGTTCCTTTTCCAGCTAACCTAAGAAAAATATGTTGTTTACTTTAAAAGATTTCGAAGTCTGGGCAAGCTGAGATAGGGAGACACAAATCCGTTTGCATGACAATATTATACTACAGGCCTGTATATTCTTTTCTTCATCAGAAATGGGATTATGGCACGAGTATACAGGATTTCTTATCCATATAATTTGATGGCAGGAAATATTAAAATAAACTATAAACTCAATTTGCAGCTTGTCTAAGGGAGGAAATTGGGACACGACTGGGTAAAATACAGATTGCCAACTAGCAGCTAAAAAATGTGGATTTGCAGAAATGGAACGATTACATAAGGTTCTCTGTTATTTTCTTTCAGTAACATTGAATATAATTACCTTGCCATTTATCTTAGTAAATGTTAGGTTCCCAAGCAAAGCTACACAAACACAAATTTTCGTATCCTTTAAAAATACTGAAGAGACTTAACTATATTTCTGGTGAAGCTTCTACGCCTTAATTCAAGCAATCAAATTAACTAAGGAATTGAAATTCGGAGAAAATAGTTATTACTTTGTAGGAAATTCACTTCTACAAAAAAAAGAATTAGTATTTTGTTATTTTTTAGAACAATGAGGGCCTAATTTTTAAAGGTGCTGAAACTCTTCTAATTAGTTTGTAAGTGAATTAATTGGTTATGGAAGCTATTCTATTGAGATACAAAGAAATTACAAAATGGGCTCCATCCCTGTGCCTCAGGCCCGTCGACAGCAGACCTGTTTTTCTTATGCTTGTTTCAGGCCTGTTCTCTTTTTGTATAAAAAGTCAAAGTGGGGGCCTGTTGGTACTGACTCCTGAGGCTGCTCGTCCTGGGCGAGCTGCCTGGTACCCAAAGCCATGATGCTTCTGATGAGATGCAATGCCTGTGGGAAGCAGGGGGCGGGGGGGTGTCCTTTTTTTACCATCTTGTAGGGACTTTATTTCATTTATTTTATTTTATTTTATTTTATTTTATTTTACTTTTTCCACATCTGCCTGATGCCCGGGTTTCATGAAAAGAAGTTCCACAGAAAAGTCACATTTGTTTTTTGTTTTTTGGGTTTGTTTTGCTTTGTTTTGTTTTGTTTTGTTTTGTTTTTTTAAGAAAGTGAAAGACAAGCAAGCCTCAGGATTTTTATTATTTTGGTATTGTTTCTTCACTCAGCTGTTGCTTTGAATTACCAGTAGTGCAATGATTGTTTGTTTGTTTGTTTGTTTGATTGATTTTCTGGTACCTGTGAGGTACTGTCCAGGTTGAACTCTGGCTTTGGGGGGGCTGCAGGACCACACTGCACTTGCCAGCGCTCAGCAGGGCAGGAGCCCCCGGCCCCAGCCACCCCTGGCAGCACATCCTTCCCCTCCAACGCCTCCCCACTGGCCATTCTCGCCTAGGATCGGAGAAAAAGCATCTTCTCTGTGGAAAAGGGAGCCTGGGGATTTTTTAACAGTCTTGGTGAAAGAGGAAATAAAGACCAAGAGAAGATACGATGGAGGCAAGGATTGCTTTAAGGGACTGTAGCTGGGACAAAAGGAGCACACTGCTAGAAACTGTATGGGTGCAAATCCAGGAGGTGTAAATTTGTGCCTCAGTCCTGGATTGGACCAAAATGGGCCCCTTGGCCCGAGTGCTAAGTAATTCCTCATTACTCTGGCTGAGAATTCCAAAGCAGTTGATTTATTTTCCAAAAGTCAAAAGCTTGCATTGCTTTTTTCACAATTAAAACCGTGCTGGGATTGCTACTTTATGTCAACTTCGAAAGTTTGGCTTCCATCACAGTTTTCTTCGGAAGTTTTACAAGTTCGTCCTCCAGTGCCTAAAGATTTGCCTGACTTACAATGCCTGAGCACCTCCTGCATCTGGAACACCCAAACACACAGGGGTCTGGATGTGATGGTAGGCCTTAATTTCTGATGTATAAAACATACTATGCCGTCAACTGTGAAATAGTACAGATGTACCGTGCTTTTTAATAGAGTTAAAAACATAGTATGTTTAGGGAATTTTAAGCCTTCAGTTTGGAGCTGATACACTGCAAGCTGTTTGGCCTCCATTGCGCTGCTCATAGGAGCATTTTCTCTGGAGTATTATTTATACTTAAAACAGGCAATAAGTAGCAATATCGACAGGAAGATCTCGCAATGCAGAGAGAGGGCTGCTACTGGCTGGAGAAAAGCATAGAGTATTGCTGGAGAAAGATTGGCTGTCGTCTGTTTTTAATGCTGTACAACTTCTTTTCCTTTATGTAAGTGATGTCAGTGCTGCAGTTCCCTCCCAATGCACGGGGCAAAGTAAGGGTGACACAAGGCATTCATATAGAAAAGAGCTGACGCAAGGCTTTGATGCAGATTTCTGCCTACCTGTGTGTGAACCAGTTACACAAGTACTACAAAGTGCGCTTTTATTTTTTTTTTTTTTCCTTATTAGTAAGTAGTAGTTGCAGACACTGTGATTTGAGGCAGGGCGAGGTTCCTTTCTGCCAGTATTTAGAATAATACTTGCATTTTCAAAACACAGTATAGAGTTGAATCTTCACATTGTCTCTCTTGACAGCTTTTTTCAATAAAATCACGCTATATTTCAATGTAGATTCTATCCTTATTGCAATCTGTACAGTACTTTCTCAGGTTTTTCCTATCTAGATTATAGGTAGGTAGGTTTTAGGGGAACATATGAAGTTTGGGATTGTTGCAGGTATAAATAAAGCGACATTTCCATACCTTGACTATTCAGCAACTTCATTTTTTGCAATAAACCTTTGCACTTGCTGTGAAGTAGCAATTCAGTCATGATTTGGTTATGGATTATGGGATATCTAATATGTATGTACATTTCCTTGTTTAAGAAACAACTTGATTTTCAGTTCATCTTAATTTGCATTTAATTTCCAGAATTTCTTACTTCAGACACCAAACTGGCATTTTACATGTAAAGAGGAGAAATTATCTCTTGTAAGTATTCTTGTTTATTAGTATTTTATCTGCCCAGAAATACGCATAGTTTTTTTTTCCTTTTTAGCTTCTATTACTTTGTCTCTTTGCTTTGACTTCAGCATGTTTAATTAGAATGAGTATGAATAATTACAACTGGTTATTTTATAGATGGAATTTATGCCTATAATGTGTATATTGCCACATTTTGAGATATAATGCATTATATTACAAATGATAAATATAGATTTTAAAAGCAACATACTCTGAATGGCAGTGTTCAGATGAAATTCCAAATGTTTAAATACTCTGTTTCTACAAAATAAACAGCATTACTTAGGAAGTGCTCTTGCATTACTTCTTCATTCCATTGTTTGGGGTTTGCCAGCTCACTTGATTTTCTTCTTCGAGTCATGTGAATTAGGAAGGCTTACTCGATGTAGACAAGCCTACTACTCCTTGCTCATGCTCTCCCTGCTATCTGTGGTTAGAATTTGCTTTTTCTAGTTTTTAACAGAATAGTGAGAAAGTACTTGGGAAATAAGGTCACACAGTGAGTAAATTGCAATTTATTACTGCATAGTTGCATAGGCCATCTGATAGTTAAATAGAAACACAATACATAACTTCTCTAACCAACATATTTTCTTACTCCAGAAAAATTTGCAAGTATTCACTAACTGTGTTGCTGAAGAGGATGCTAAGAAAGAGGCACTGAGGAATTTAACACACTTGAAAGTAATGAATCAAATAAAATTCTTGAATAATATCACGAGCAGCTCCCCCAGAGAAAAGGGATATAATCCATTTAATAGGAATATTTTACTTGGTTCTTACGGGTAGATTATAAACTAAAATGCATTTTGTCATAAAATAGCATGTAAGACAGTCAGTATGGAAAGCCAAACCATGTGTTTTGTGATACATACTGCTTTCCTTGAATAGTACTTGTTCTACATGTCACAATCCAGGGTTCCTTCTTTATCATTATTATTAAAAGAAAATGAAAGATTTTGTCAAAGCAGTATGGGATGAGATTTAAGTAATTTCCAAAAAAGCTTTTTTTGATTGCAAACATGTTTTATCTCAGTATTATGTGTTTTACGAATACTGAAGTGTTGGATTGATTAATTTCTTTCACTGATATAATTTTAACAGTAAAAAAGGAATACACGGATCTACAATATTGAGTATGAAAACATTATCTTTAGAGAATATATAGGTAGCAAGTAAATTAAACTAAAGGCATGTTTGGAAGGCATCTTGTATTATGCATGATTCTGTCTTGCAAGAACTAGCTAAAACTGGGCTCACTAGCTTCACGAAAACAAACACATTTCAATTTCCAACTCCAAATAGCTTAAATAGCCTCCTGATTAGCAAGGTACTTAGGCATGTAAGTAGTCTCGGTGAGTATCCCCAGCAAAGCTAAATATATTTGCCAAATCACTTACCTAAGGGTGTCTCCTGAATTTTTTGAATTGTTGCATTGTTTACTCTGCTCTAGTTTCTACCAAGAGTGACTCAACAACAGTTAAGCAGCTGCTCCAGTAGGACACCTCTCTATCATGCCAAACCCTGTACTTGGCCAATTTTTCATTGTTCCTTTTAAATTCAGTCTCTAGGTGCAGGATGGGGATAGGGGTTGTAGGTTGGGGGGGTTTTTGTTTGTTTTTGTTTGTTTTGTTTTTCAGTCAACCCATTCCTTACCTGGTATTTAGCTTGTAATGTTTGGCCACGGAGAATCTTTTTTTTGCAATAAACTTGTACAGTCCTCAGCAAAATTGGATCCCATTCAATAACTAATCACTGCAACAGCAGAAGTGTTTGAATTTAGAGTTATGTGACCTGTTGCAAAAAAATACATGGGTATGAATAGAATACATGAGGAAATGTGAGCATCTCAGTTTCACAGACATAAATAGTGTCTTTCTCCATCCTTGTAGGTTTTTTCCTACAAATTTGTTTGGCTTAAGACTATAGTGAGGTGTTATGAAGACTTTTTTGTAGTTAAAAGAGTGGTTCTCTGATATTCCTGATTCTGATTTGTAGAAATATGACTAGTACAGAAAGTACTATATGTGCTGTTGTCTTTGAAAAATTCAGTCAGATCTACACACAAGCAGTAACAGTATTCTTTGTTTATTATGTTTTGATTTAGAATTTTGATTTTGCCAAAATGTGCAAACATTAGTGCTCTAAACACCTCTGTTAGATTTCTTTCTTTAAAATTTTTTTTTAAATGACTGGGCGAGGTCTTCAGTTTAAGTGGTGTATGTCTTTACTTCAATATAATGTCTGTAACGATGTATTAAACTGCATTTTTACGTTTGGGAGCCCCTGTAGTCAGGATGGTAGATCTGATCTCTGAATAACAGTGGTTCTGTCCCCGTGGGGGAGGAATAAAATGCTTGTTGGGATGTAGAAGGGACATACAGCCTTGGTGGTAAATGAAGTAGTGCTTCCAGCATCAGGAAGGCCTCAAACTAAGAAGTATGCTCGTTATCAAAAATGCATCCTTTTCTCTCCACCAACTGGAAAAAGTCCATAGCAGTGTGAATGATTCGGGGCTGGCATAACGTGTCCTGAAAGGGGAGCTGGAAGGAACTGGGATTGCTCAGGCTAGAAAAAGACTGAGGAGAAACACTGCAGCAGCAGCTCTCCAGATGGGTGAGAATTGGCAAAAAGAAAGAGAGGGGGAAAAAAAATCTCCTTATCTATGGTAGATTTGAGGAGAAGATAAAGGCCTAAAATGCAGCAAAAGAAACAATGTTTAAGCATTAGAAAAACTAATGGTGAGGAGAGTAGAGCAATGCAGGAGCCTGGGAGGCTGAGATGTCTTCAGCACAGGTGATTAAGAACAGGTTAGACCAATGCATTAGGAGGGAGATAGGTGTTGATCATCCTGCCTTAAAGGAAGGGGGTGGACACAGATGGCCTCTTGACCTCTTTCAGCCTCATGATCTTGTTTCTTTTTTTTTTTTTTTGGATTCAGGGTATATATTTAACCAACCCAGCTGTATTTAAACTAAGAAAGAATGTGGTAGATTTCTATATAGAAATTAAATTCTTCTCATATTTCGGCAATCTCTGATGTAAAAAACCGGACACCTTTGTCTCAGCTCAGTCTGTCCTTCAGAGGACTTTTTTTTCCCTTTGATAAACATAAGGCTGAGACTGTGGGTAGAGTAGTATACAAAGGACAATTTGTTTTGGAAGCCTGCATCCCAGCAGGCACTGTATCTGTAACCATCTCATCAAACATACCTGAATTGTCTAACACATGATCTTTCTTAATTTTAACAGTCATAGTAGTGGGGAGGGGAAAGCTTAGGCTGCAACTTGTCTCTGAGAGAGACAGCTTAGAAAGGACTGCAAAGGGGGGGGGGAGTAGCTTTATGCCACTTGTCTTCCAAACGTTAGGGCTACAGTGGCTGTTGCAAAACACTTGTTGATTTAAACAGTGCAAGCAGAGCTATTGACAGAGCCCATTACCTTAGCTGTCAGGTTGGAGTCACCAGACAATGGTAAGGTTGAGTTGGTTAAGCTATGTGTAAGTACACACATGGTTACAAATTGTGCTTTTCCAAACCATTCAGTGCATTTGCATCATCTTTCAAGCACCTATTCAAGCATGTATTATCTTACTGCAAACACCAGCCCTAAGTTAGTTTATCCATTTCTCTCTTAGTTCCTTTTTTAATATTTTTTTTCTTTTATGAAACAGTTTTACTGTTTAATATTTGGTTTTGCAATTATTATGATAATTATTAGAAATGTATTTGAGAACTTAAAAGTGGAGTGGCTGGAGTGGGATGGTATAATAAAAAAATAAAATGTAATACAATAGTAGCCTCTTCCTCCTTTAGTAGCCTCTTCAGACTTTGCTAACCTTACTATTTCTGGATGAGCCATACTTAAAGGATATATATAACAGGCACATGTAGTAAAAACAAAAGCAAAATCTGTCTACAAAAAACAGAGATGTGAGAATGTTCGTGATAGTATCACAACTTCAGAAACGATCTTTTACTGATATAGAGCTGTCTACTTGAGTATGCAAGGAGGCTGGAGCTGAGACTCATTTTGCTGAGGCACTAATTCTGATGCCCAGTGATTATTTAAGTCAACACCATTACCTTTCCTTCCTGACACAAGAAAGGAGAACTAAAACCATAGAACTGCTTGCTATAATGTGAACAGTGTGTCATCTTGATCCTACAGGTGGAGGAATCATGTGGTAATAGTATCTGCCACTAAAGCCCAAAAGTGGGGGAAGCCAGTTCAAGGAGACTGCCAGAGCCTGCAAATCCAAGGAGCTGCTTGGGGAAGGAAAGGACAGATGTCCACAACCCATCAGGGAAATCTTCAGCCCTTCTGGTTGCTCTGCCCTGCCTGGCTCAGTCTTTAAGAATGACTGATCCCCATCCCTCATGCCTTTGTCTGGTGAGTCAGATGAAGCTGATGCTAAGGTGTTTTCAGAGGGCATGTCATTAGGGTGAAGTGGTTGTAGTCCCAGGGAATGGAAAACCTCTGTCCTACTACATAGTCCAAAAGGCTCAGGGAAAATATTTTTTCCCAGTATTTGTTAGATTTAAATAATTCCATACAACAATTTGGTTATTCACAAATTTAGGGTTGGAAGTTGAAATGAAAACATGAGCTTAAGAAGCTCTAATGACAATGTTATTGTTTTAATAATAGAAGTAAATTAAATTAAAATAATAATGTAAAAAAACAGCAAGCAGCTGAATGTCTGAATTTACAGAACTTGAACGTAAAACTCTTAACTCTGTCCTGAAGTGAAGTCAGTCTCCTTATATTTCCTTCGTAATACTTTCTAGACTTTCTTTACTTCAGCTAAAGGTTTGTAAGATCAAGCTTCTGTTCTATCTGTAAATCAAAAAGCTATCTATAGCCTCAAGTTTGGAAAGCCATTTAACTGGTTCTGTGACTAAATCACTGTCATCCTTCCATCTTGATTTCATCTCTTTCATAATGGCATTAAGATCTGCAACAGAGAGGGGCAGATCTTAAGTCTGCTGCATGAAATGTGCTACTTGTACAGACATGCTGAGTTTTTGCCAGTTAAAAACATGCTTCACCACCACTCTGATTTTTTATTTTATGTTGTTTTTTTGTTTTTTTGTTTTTGTTTTTTTTTAATATCTCCTGTGCTCTAATTACATGAGCAGGTAAGTTTACATGTGTACATAACTCTAGATTTACACAGTAAGTGACCAATGCAGAACACAGATTGATCATCCTCGAGGTGTAATCAGCTTAATAGCGAATTTAGAAAGTACATTCAACATAAAAGATGTAGGGTCGCTTAGGCTGAGGGTTGCACAATCATTATGATTTAGGAGGAAAGCATTCTGGTGTATGTGGTCAGTGATAAGAAGTAATTGTTAAATATGAACTAATAAAACTGCCTCAGAATAATTTTTCAGGGGGCACCCCAAAGACAACAGCCCGAAGCGTGTGTCTAGGAGGGTGTCTTATAGTGTACAGCTCTGCTTGCTAATGGTGGGGTTGGCTTTTAGTTCTGCCCTTCCTTAGCAATGCTTTTTATTATCAAATTCTTGTAAAGGTACAAAAATGTGTTTATTCAAGTGCAGGAAATCAAGGGAAGAAGACAGTGTTACACAATTCTAAACAAAAGGTAAGTTAACATGGTCAACAGTGTGACTGCAAGGAGAAGACAACATCGCTCTTTAAAGAGCAAAACCGTAACGAAACACTTCTAGCTCTATTTCTTATATGTTGCTCAGTTATACCCCTTAATGTGTATGCTTGAGGGCTGATTGCATTTTTGGTTGAAGTTGGTTTGTAGGGTCAAGCTGGGATTTTTTCATCCTCGGTAGGAGGAATGACAATGTCTTTATGAATTGTCTGAAAGAATATACAGAGTATGTCATAGCAAAACTATTGTTGTGCACATGCTGCAGGCTGAGAATATGGGAGAGGCAGAATAAGAGCCTAGCAAAAATAAAGAGAAAAGGGAAAATATGGGCAAAGGGAGAAAAAGAAAAAAGGATGGTTAAAGAGAAGAATGATTGGAGAAGTTGGGAGAGCGGTGTGAAATAAAGCAGAGTAGCAGAAGAAATTCTGTTTTCTGCAAAAAGTATCACAGAGCCCCAGAATTCCTGAGGCTGGACAGGACCGCTGGAGGCCATCTGGTCCAACGCCCCAGCTCAAGCAGGGCCATCTCCAGCCGGCTGCCCAGGAGCGCCCAGCGGGCACTGCCCCTTTCCTCGTGGTTGGAATTTGGTGCCACCTGCTCGGCAGTCGGTCCCATCACAGTGTGCGAGAAGAATGTTCGGGGCAGATTTTGTTTGTCTGATCCAGCACTCCATGTGGGCAGATTTTCCATCGGCAGCTGAAGGAAGGTGGCAGGAGCAAGAGGGCTGGGTAAATGGAGGTGCAGGTCCAGCAAGGCAAAAATATAAGGTTTTTTATTGTATTACAATACAATAAAAATATATACACTTCTGGTACTAGCAGTTGTGCTTTAGCTCTGCAGGTGTATTTCCCTCAGCTGAGCATTAGTTTGTCTTAGCATGAATTACTACCAAAGTAGCATGAGTAAAACGAGTCATTTATTTTGGTATAAAAATATTTGCACAAATATTGATTAAAATTTTAATACTTACCCTATACATTTATAACTTCCTTTGGAACATTTCATAAGGTGAAATCGATCTTAATCAATTTCTTGTATTAAAAAAGTATGGCTCCTTTCAAGGTTACCTGATTAAAAAAAAAAAAAAAGAATGAAGCAAATTGCTGAATTAATAAGACATCAACATATAATAATACGTTTCACTGGCCACTTTTGAATTTACAAGTTTGTTATTTGAGGTGCGAAAAATATTTTTTTATGGCTGAAGTTTTTCTAGGACAAAAAAAAAAATTGTACTTTTCGTTTTAGCACATAAGCACTATACACTTAGGATATGCTTCTCACTGCAAGCTCTTAATGAGCCGGGTGTATCACTGTATCAAATGGCAATAAAGCCAAAGTGCCATTGAAGAAGATGAGCCAGATCCTAGATGCTTTAAAGAACACAGTGCCATGTAAGTCAGTGTGTTATTTTGAGAGGGCAGAACATGGTAAAGGGCTAATGGAAGGAGGATATTGAGCGATAGTTTGGAGATGTAATATGAGGTCAGAGAGGTAGTTGTCGTAATGGTGAGGTATGCGTATCACGACAGGTGTGTGCGTATTGTGTGAAGGTGGTGGTGACTGGAGGAGGTGCTTGATGGCTGGAAAAAGATAAATGTTGTGTCCATCTTCAAGGAGGGAGATCCAGGGAACTACAGGCCAACCAGCCTGACCTTGGTCCGGGCAGGGATTAAGTAGTACATCCTCCTGGATGCCACATCCAGGTGTTTGAAAGACAAAAAGCTGACTGGGGATAGGCAGTAAGGGTTGACAAAGGGCAAATTCTGCCTGACTAACATGTCTGCTTTTCATAACGAGATGACTGAGTCTATGCAGAACAGGAGAGCAGTAGACGATATTTACCTTGACTTTAGCAAAGCTTTTGACACAGTCACCCATAGACCTCCTTTAACCACACTGGAGAGGTATGAGCTAGGTTAGGCAAAAGTCAGATGGAAAATTGGCTGGACCATTGGGCTTAAGGTCTCTGATCAGCAGTAGCAGGTCCAGCTGGTGGCCAGTATGCTTCAAGGGTGGATACTGGGACAGATACTGTGTAATGCCTTTGTCGGTGACCTCAGTGACGAGACGAAATGCAGATGACAGCAAATTGGGAAGGATTGGTCAGTGCACTGGAGGGACTTCAGCAGACTGGAGAAATGGGTTGTCAGGTACCTCCTGAAGTTCAGTGAATGGTGGCGCAGCGTCCTGCCTCTGGCACAGAATTGCCATCCGCTTTATGAGCTGGGGAACAAGTAGCTAGGAAAGAGCTTTGCAAAAAAGAATTTGGGGGTCCTGGTGAGCAACAATAAATCAGCAAGTGACCTTGCAAGGTCAACAGCATCCTCGGCCACAGTAGCAAAAGAATAATCAGCGGGTCGAGAAAGGCGGCTATTCCCATCCGCGGAGTACTTGTGAGGTCACATCTGGATTACTGTGTGCAATCTGGGGTTCCCCGTACATGAAAGACATGAACATAAAAAAAGCAAATTTAGAGGAGGGTGCTGGAGCCCATGATGTAGGTGTAGATAAGATGGAGCCCTCTCTGAGGTCCACAGTGGCCTTTTAACTGTAAGAGGCAACAGGCACAGGCTATTAGATCTCAGGGGAAAAGAAAAATTCATAACTGTGGTCAAACACCTGAATGGGTCATCCAGAGAGGCTGTGGACTCTTCATCCTTGGAGGCAGTAAAAACTCAGCTGGATATGACCTTGCAGAATCTGGCATAACTTCAAGATTGGCCCTACTTGGAGTTGAGGGTTCAACCAGAAGACCTCAACAGGTCCCCCGCCACCCAGAAGAGGGTGAAGATGGTATAGTAGGTTTAAATAATTTTAAATTTAATTTTGCTTTCTTTGTGGGTTTGAGTTAGGTATATACTGTGTCAACGAAAACCTTACTGGTTTCATAAAGACCGTATTTAAATCCACTTGGGAATGTTAATGAGTAAGTGGGGATTCAATTCGCTATAAAGGTGGGCAGAGTGATTCTGCAGGGTAAATGCAGCTGCTCATGAAAAAGGCTTTGTGTACCAACAGCTGCATTACGTATACCCCTGGTGTCAGCAGGTGCACATAAACCCTTCTTCCTTAGGCGCTAAAGCTGCAGAGGGAGCTTTATGAGACAGCAACCGTACCTGAGTGGCCCACCAAGTTTGTAAGCATTCAACAGTTTGTTCATAACCTTTCACCTTATGGAAGAATAACTTTAACTTATTTGAAAAACTTAGAAACACACTCACAAATACTAGTTTTAGTCATAGTATCCCATGTACCAATTTTTTAAAGAAATACGTCATGTAGAAAAAGTAAGTAATAAAAAAGAACATTGAAAATAGATGGTTATACTGGTCAGGAAAACATGATTACATTCAGATTCTGTTTTTTTTCCTGTTGATTTATGAAAAAAGGAAAAAAGTTATGAGATTAAATTTAACCAAACTTCACTGAAAATTCAAAATAATGAAAACATTTTCTCTGTGCTAAATTTCACACTAGGAAAGGTTTGCAGATTGCAGTGAACAATCTAGTGAATGCATAAAGTGATGCTGTGAGCAAAATAGCCGGCAGAAGTATAAATGGGAGGAGGATGAATATGAGAAGATGACAGAAAGCTTTCATTAGTCCTGTTTAGAACGCATGAAGGTTCTGTTGAAAAAGTAAGCCCAGCTCTAGTCAGCACAACGCAGCAATGGTGAGACTGGAGAAGGTTCAGAGAAGAGCTCTAATGCTGAATAAAATCCAGCACTGAAGTGTGTTTATCAAATCTGTTTCCCATCTGGAAGATGGTGCTTTC
Source organism: Tyto alba (assembly GCF_018691265.1). Classification (NCBI taxonomy): domain Eukaryota; kingdom Metazoa; phylum Chordata; class Aves; order Strigiformes; family Tytonidae; genus Tyto; species Tyto alba. The sequence continues at coordinate 36,084,442 of NW_024881330.1, forward strand.
CCTTTAAAGAATAGCAGTTAGGAATAACGTAATTACTGGGCTTTGTTGCACACAATGGTATTTGTAACCCGGGTTTTGGGTTTTGGCCTTAGATGACAAAATGCATTTGATCATGAGTTATAAGCTTGTGGATCTGAGCATATGTATGTAGTTAAAGCCCCTCTCACACCCAGTTTGACAAGGACGCTCAGCCACATCAGACTCAGGGGTTTTTGCCGAAGTTGAGACCATAGACTTTGTGCTACATCTTTTATGTTTGTACTGCAGCAAGTTAAAAGGTCTTCCTTGCTTTTCCTGGTGAGTTTAGGTACTAGTTTAATAAAGACTTTTGGATACATTAAAGGAAATGTGAATTTGGGAAAAACCAAGCTTTCATAAATAAGAAATGTTGGAATTAAAATTACCTGTGCAATTCTAAATTGGATGGCCTATAGTCATAAAATTAAAGACATACTTTTTTTTTTTTTTTTTTTTTTTCCCCCCAGAGGACCACTGTTTCTCTTAGCATAGGAGAACAAATGAATCACGACTGTGAGGTAAATGAGATTATTGCCTGTATAACTCCTAGCTTATTTGCACAGATACAGCAAATGAGGCCAGAGGAAAAGCTCTGTCTCTCCAGAACTCTTTGCCTCAGGTTTTTTTCACATATGAGCTACTCTCATTTGCCATGTTATTTCAAGGTAATATTCTGATTTATCTGCTCCTCAGACAGAACTAACCTTTAATCCCTTTGCTGCCTGCCTGTGTACGGGCAGAGTGGAAGAGCTTCCAGAAGACAGAGTAATTTCTCTGCTGAGTACAACTGATGGAGAGGGACACTTAGAAAGGTTGTCTTCTCCAGCTGCTGCAGCCCAGTGCTGGAGCATGCCCACTTGCCTTCTGGAGATGATGCCAAAGTACCCCACCTAGAACTGTGGCGTTTACTGTAGGTAGGATCTGTGGTTAATTTAGAAGCAAAGCTCTAATTGAGCATATATGAACTATACTCCTTCCACCCCCATTTCCTAATAGGTCTAAATTCAAATACATTTCCAATGGCCATCCCTCCCACACCCAAGTTCTTTCTCCAGAAGAGGAAAATATTAGAAGTTTACAGTGACTTGGTTGCAAAGGCTTTTTTAACATGGGCGAGTATAGTGAGAAAGATAGTTTTCCTTTAATTTGTTTGGAGAAACAATTGAACTATTTTTGCCCAATGAAAGAAGAAAGCTGAAAAAAAAAAATTGAGTCAGACACAAGCACGGGAAATTGTATGTAGCACAGTAGGGCAAAATGTAACCATCTGAAAAACAAGGGTTATGATCAAAAAAGTATTGGAGAAGCCTAATTGCAAGCAGAGTTAGCCATACCACCAGTAACAATGTATAATCTGTGGATAGCTGCAGAAAAACTTGGGGTTGCACACCCATCTGAGAAAACGTCAAAAATAACAATTATTACAGTGTGTAGAGTATAGCTCGCCATGATCACCGCATGAAAATGTAAAGCTTTTCTTTTACGATGATAGGATTTCTGCATCGTGGATTGCTTCTTGAACTGCAGGGCAATGTTTAACGATCGCCCTCCAGCCCTTAATAATTTTTAACTCCTGCGTTCACCCCTCCGACCCAGGAGAAGCCTGCATCTTCATCCCCTCGCTCCCGCGAGTGAGGTACACTCGATGCTGTGTGAGACACGATTTTCAGCGTATGTGTGCTGTCTTTTCTTCTTTTTTTTTTTTTTTTTTTTTTTTTCTCCCGGGGGCAAAGAGAGGACTGATGAGGATTAAGACTCTTCCCCTCCCTACGACCACCCCTCCCTGTTTTTGTGAAGATGAGCCATTGAAAGCCGTATCGGGGTTGATTGCTCCAGTCCCGCTTGAGAGCGAGGTTCCTCCACGGGCGGACCGCAAAGGGCCCCATTTAAAGTCTTGCTCTCCGAGGGCGAAGGACTTTTTTTTTTTTTCTTTTTTTTCTTTTTTTTTTCTCTCTCTTCCCCCCCCCCCCCCCCCTTTTCTTTCCCCTTCCTTCCCCTTTCTCCCCCGTGCGGGTGCCGAGGAGGAGGCTCCCTTGGCGGAGGAGGCTCCCGGCAGCGCTGCGCAGGGCTGCGGGGAGGGAGCGGGGCGGCTGCCATTGTCCCTGCGGGCGGGGAGCGGGGCAGCCCCGCGGCCCGGCGGGCGGCGGCAGCGCCGGCCCGGGCCGCCCCCCGGTACCGCCCGGTGCCGCCCGGCCCGGCCCGGCCCGGCCCGGCCTCCCGCGGCCCGGCCGCTGCCGCCGTGCCCGGGGGCAGGGGGGAGTGACTTGTGCCTCCCCCCGCCTCCTCCCCGTCCAGCCCTCTTCTGGGGGGGGGGGGGGGGGAGGAGGAGGAGGAGGAGGAGGAGGGCGAGTGGTGGGAGGGTCTCCATTGAAATAAACAAGCAGGCAGTTATTAAAACGGGAACATGGCGGCCGCAGCCCCAGCTTCAGCTTCATCTTACAAAGCGAAGGTCAGCGCCGGCGGCAGCCGCGGCGGGAGACGGCACTGACCCCCGGTAACGGCTCCCGCACGCCCCCTCGGCCCCGGTGCGGCGGGGGGTGTGCCCGAGCCCCCCCCCGCGCCTCCCCGGCCGCCTTGTGTAACGCCGGGGGGACGCCCGGGGCCGCGCCGGTGCGCGGAGGGGCGGCGTTGGCGGGCGGCACCGCGGCCGCGGCGAGGCGGCTTCCCCCTGCGCCGGCGGCGGGGAGGGGGGGGGGGGCGGAAAGCGGGGCGGGGGCCGCGGCCCCCTCCGTGGGGAACCGGAGGGGAGCCGGGGGCAGGGGACCGGCGCGGCTGCCCCTCGCCGGGGCATCGTGCTCGTACCGCCGGAGCCCGGCGCTGGGCGGGGGTGGGGGGGTGCGCGGGTTGACTTCCCCGGGACGTCCCCCGTTTTGGCGGAGCGGGGTGGGGGCAGGCGGTACCGCACCCCGCCCTGCCGGGCCGAGGGGGGCTGGTTTCCTGCTCCCAGGCCAGGCGGAGGGTGGGTGCCGCCTCTCCGCGCCCCTGGCTGGGGGGCGGCGGGGGGGCGGGGGGGGAGAGTGCGAGGAGCCGGGGGAAGCGAGGGGTGCTTGCGGCTGCTCCCGGGGGCAGGGGCTGCCCTGCCCGTGCCAGGGGCGGATGGGGCAGCTGAGGTGCGATTTTCAGGGGATTTTGTTTAGGACATCCCCCTCCGAGCCCCTCCGCCAGCACTCGCCGACAGGGAAACTTGAGGGAGGGTCTCTTCTCGCTGACAAAAGGGGCGATTTGGGGAGCAGGGGCGGTGTTCACACACCCCCCCCCCCCCTTCCCCGGCTGACAGCGGCTCAGCGCGCAAGGGTGCGGGGCCGCTCCGCTTTCCCTCCGCGGGGCCGAGCCGGCCGCCCCCCTTTTCCTTCCCCGCGCCGGGCAGGGCCCGCGGTGCCCGGTTGCCGTCTCCCCATCCCCCTGCGCTGGAGCCGGGGCTCCCCGCCGCTCCGCGCCCGCCCGAGACGCGCGGGGAAGGAGGGGGCCAAACGGGCAACTTCTCTTAACTTTCTGCGCCGTTGAGGTGGGGGGGGGGGGGGGGGTGGGGGTTGCGCCTGCGTGTGCGCGGCGGGCCGCGCCGTGGGGCGCGCCGCAGTCGCGCAGCCAGGCCGCGGCGGCATAGCTGCGTGGGAGCGCAGCCCCCGGGGCGCCCGGCCGCCGCCGCCGCCTCCTCCCCACGGCCACGGGAGGGGTGGGGGCCCGGCCGCCGCAGTGCCGTGTGGCTGCGTGTGTGTGCGCGGGGCGGGGAGCGGCGGGAGGAGGAGGAGGAGGAGGGGGATGGCATGGCAGCGGCTGGGCGCGGGGCCGGGGTCTCTGGGTGGGTGCCGCTGGCGGGGCGGGCGGCGCCGCTCGCTCCCGCGGGGCTGCGCGCAAGGCGGCGGGGGGGAGCGGGCCCCGACACGCGTGGGGGGGGTGGGGTGAGGTGTGTGTGCGCGTTGAGGGGTGGTAGATGTCCGCCGCCTCCGCGGAGGGCGGGTGCTCAACCCCTGCCCGCCTCCGCGGGGGGCGGTGTGCGCGCCGCCGCCTCCGCGGGGACCGGCGCTGGTCGGCGGCTGCGGGGCGCGGTGTAACCGGAGCCGCGTCCCTCGCTCCTTCCCCTCCGCTCGGGCCTGAGCGATTCCCCCCCCCCCCCCCCCAGCCCGCGAATCACACGGCTCCTCGTCCAGAGAGGGGCATTCAGGCCGTGCGGGTTGTCTGCGGGAAACCTGCCTGAGAGCCTGGAAAAGAAAAAAAAAAAAAAGAAAAAAAAAAAAAAAAAAAAAAAAGGTGGGGGGGGTGGGGAAGGAAAAAAAAAAAAAAAGAAGGTGGGGGGAAAAGCAAGGAGGTTGCTGGCAGTCACCGGGAAATAATGATATCTGATTCTTAGTTTGTGTTAGCCTGTATACTTCTGTCTGAAGCGTGCGTATGCGGGAGCCCACTGTCTAAATACACTTGTAATTTAGCCAGGAAAGAGTCTCCTTGTGAAAGGAGAACAGCCTGCTCGTTCAGTATTAATCAATTGCTTTTGTATTTATGTGTGGGATTTTTTTTTTTTTTTTTTTTTTTTTACTTTCAGAGTAGTAGATGAATAGGCTCTAGAACTGAACCGATAATATTTTTATGGTATTTAAGTGTAGTTTCAGCTAAGCGTATAGCGTCTGGCTACGACAGTTACAGCAGAGCTCTATTGCTGCTGTAAATAAGTAAGCAGTTTAAGACTGCCAGTCTTTCTACTTAAAGCATTTTGTGTGTGTGTGTGTGTGTTCTTATTTTGCTGCCATTGTGACTGAAGGCAGTCATTTGGTTTTTTTATCCCTTTGGGTTTTTATATACTGAACTATAAAATCAACTCCAGTCAGTTAATTTCCTGGCTCTTCACAGCCCGATAGCAGCGTTGGGCCACCTGGTGGGCTCCTCTCATGGGGGAATCCTCTGCGAGTGATGAGCCGGAGGGAGCTGCTGGTCTGCTGTGTTGGATGCTCTTGGAGACATGACAACATTGCACACCCGTGTTAATTCATACCGCAACTATTCTTCCCCAAAGCAGGGCTCTTGTTTGCTCACACGCAGCTGAAGACCACTGTGAATGGAAACCGGTTGTTTTTATCGCAGTTGGTGTAGGTACTGTGCCTCCTACGTATCTTTCAGGACACTTTCCTTGTTTACATCAGCAGTGGTGTCATAAATAGGATATACCAGGCTTGTGCATATTTGCACGTACAGACGTGTGTACAGGCACGTATGGACGCTTGTGCATTTGTGTTTCTTATTTTGGTGTTTGTGATACTGCTGCTTGGGGACTTGAACACAGAAGTCAGCTCTGCTGTGTCACAGGAGATAAAGGAAGATGTAAATTGCCTCTGAATGGTTAATCCTTAAGTTTATGAGAAGTGCTGTGATAAGCTTAATGTTCATAGCTGCTCTTGGTCATCTTGTAGTCAGTCTTGTAGAAAATACTTTGTCATTGACTCAACCTCCATAAATATTGAGAGCAACTTTAAGAAAAGTCAATCTTTTTAACATCATGCAAATATTTGAAGTATCATGTGATTTTTTTTTTAATATGTTCGTATCGCGTTTTGGTGGGCGTTATGCTATAAATGCCTGACAGAGGTGGTGTAATCATCTCCTAAAAACTGAAGATTTCTCTATTTTGTCTTTTCTCAAGCTTGTGATATTTCCTAGGGAGAGGATCTGTGTATGATGTTCTTCGTCAGTATCACTGCAATGTCTGAAGGCCCTTCTTTAATGTAAATCTCCTTGTGTTCCTCGTTGTGTGTCCTGGTAGCGTCAGTGCTAAATTTGAAACTTGAGACATTTGAGAAAGGAATACTGTATTGGCATCAAGAATGATATCGTGGGAATAAGACAGTTCAATTTAAGTTTTTAAGCTGAAACGACGTTATTTCAGAGAGAAAATAATTTCTGGTAGAAAAATTAGAAAATGCTAGGGAATTACTCACCTGCAGTGTAGTGTATTGCTTTAAACTGAAGCTCTGAAGCCAAAATTAATTATTTAAGAATAATGTTTGCGTTTTTATAATCATTTAGGATGTCGCTTGATCATTGTAAGGCTGAAAGGCTCTGTTAGAAGAGGCACGTAAGCTGTCTGTAGTGTTGCCACTTCCAACTTTTCCCTCTGTCCTCAATAAAACCAGTGAGAGCTGGCCCATCTGCAGGGAGCCCAGGTTTTGCAGCAGGAAGAACAAAGTCAGTGAGCGAGCCAGCTGCTGCTACAATGCCCACTGTCTTCTGCTCCTTGTCTTTGTTGCTGATGTCACTGTTTCTTTGGCAAAATCTGGGCTTCTGCACTCAGCTGGAGTTCCTCTGGCACCTGACACCAGAACTGCAGAAATTGTGGGGGCTTGTGAGGTCTAAGACTTGAGGATGCTGTCAGTTCATTTAAAAGAAAAAGCTGAACTAAGGACTGGTACCAAATTCAAGTATAAATGTAATTCTCTTTGTCTGCCGAGTGCTAATAGATTGTGCGCTGGAGAATGGGAACACTGGACTAAAACTGTTCTTGCTGCGTGCATTTTTTTTGTAGGTTTGCTGTGGTTTGCCTCTCTAAACAAGGCAGTTTGTATGAAAGTTAGGTATAAAGTATTTAACAAATACCACACATTTCTTCAGTGTTCTTACAGTCATTAAAATGCTCAGTATTCATTTATTTCTATGTTTGGCTTTGGAGGTCAGAGGTTAGATGTATTGTTACAGTATATACTCCTCTGCGTGACACAGCCTTTTAAACTAAGAACAGAGTAATGTCAATGTTTACTTTATAAAAGGCATACTGCAGCATCCATTCGTCCACCCATTTTCTACTATTAGTTAATTTAGTTGCAGGCAACTACTCTGGCAGGATCCCTTATTTTTATTTTGAAACGAGGTGAAGTTCACTGCACTACTTTATTTTTGTTAGTTGTTAAAACATTCTCATGCTCCTGGTGGCAGATAATGACAAATCCTTCAATGTAGTGCTGGGAGCACGGGAGGTGGGGAGGGGGGGGTAAGAAACCCCCTCCTGAGCATATGGAGACATCCAGAAAAAGATGTGCATCGTCAGCTGTGATTCCATTGTGTGCTTGCAGACGGGATCTGGGCTCTTCTTCTCTTGGGAATTTAAACCTTACAGAAGTATTCTTTGGCTTTTACCCATCAGGATAATTGAGCTTAGACAACATATTTCACATATTTATTATAGATAATATTTTGATAATATTTTAAGATTTCAGGGAATAAATACAGTTGCCAGGACTCCTGCTCTGTGTTGGAATAATATTTTGAACAGGCATACATACATATTGGTGAAATGGCAACTTTGAGTAGTAAGAATAATTTGTAATATTACATCAGTGGTTACATATTACTAAGACATCTTACCAGTTCTACAGTTAGTAGTTTGTCAGCAGTATTTACATTATGTAAGCACTCCCTGTTTTTAATGATTCAGTAGCTTAGCCTTTTCAAAACATACCGAGTAGAAATGTGACATGAAAAATGACAGCTTGTATAGTTTAATCAATTTAGGATATAGAATTAAAAAAAAACCCAAACCAAACCAAAACAAAAAAAACCCCAAACCTGAAACAAACCAACCAGGGAATATTTTAAACAGAGTTTTAAAGCAAAGCTATTTTGTCAGTGTTTTGAGTATTCAGAAATAGTATTTACATGATGAAAAAACTAGGAAGATATTAATTTTCTTTTATTCAGTCCTGTATTTACCTATTACCTAGAACAGCTTTTTCTCTCCTGAGCATTTGGAATGCTTTTGCTGATTTTATACAATTATTTTGAGTTGATGAATAGTTCGAAAAATAGATCTTGAATGTGGTGGATTTACTGAGTTGCATTATGTTCCTGTTTGTGATTTTTCAATCTTGTTCTATGGAAATTGCATGTTATTCAAGTTAGACTAATGGAAATTTTACTTAAGAGTTGTATGGAAATAAAATAGGCACAATTCCTATGGAAAGTGTATGGTCACTGGGGTGTTTGGAATTTTGAAGTTTGAAATTGGTTCATTAATTTAAATGTCTGAAGCTATACAATGTATTAACAATGCACACTTTTTTTTTTTTTTCTTCCCACAGCTGCATCATTATACCATTCCAAGACTTGCATTTCCTTAAATGGCTTCCATAACAATCTCCCATTAATACAGTTACTGGCAGATATTATTCTTGCTTTGCTCTCATTTTAGCGGTTATATCTGATAGTAAATCTCACTCTTTCTGTGTGAGTGCTCCCATTACTTAGGTATTCAGAAGCCTGTTTGTAATATGCATTTGCTTTTTGCAGCTAAGATGCAGTGCCCTTTGTAATGCCTAATTGCATTTTTCAGTTTGTTTTTAAACTTCAAGAAGTTATTTGCTGTTTGGGAAGGATAACTTGTATTTTTAAAAAATATTCCACATTAGATGGAAACCATTAATGTATTAATGAAAGGGCAGAGAGTATAGGTAAACCAATTAATTAAAATATCTACTGAATGTGTTGATTTATCCATAAATCTTAGGTAGTATGGATCTCATGAGCTTCTGGTGGGGGGGGATCCTGGGACACAGTGAGAACATATATCTGATGTAGTGATGACTGAGTGTTGCTATTTTGATGCTTTTTTAGTGAGCTATGTAAGACATATTGTTGCTCTTTGGTAGGATTTATAGTGGGCATATCACAATTGGCTGCTTTATTGGCTGCCTCGGTGGAAAAGTCTGGGATTGAAGAATGGGCATGGAAAGTGAAATAACATTTTACTTGTTAGGTCAGAATTATTATGGAATTTTACTCTTACTCTGCCCATGCTGTAATTCATCTGTGTGTGAACTGACTTAGTTTTTCATTGCTGTCAGTATTGATCTCTAATGAGCCTTGCCCATGCATTTTGAAGAAAATCGCTCCAATTAAAAACAATGCAGTATGTCACCTATTTGTACCCCACAGATTACAGACGAGGTACTAAATTGCATTTAAAAAGAAAACTTTATGAGGATGGAGGAAAGTCTGCCTATGAATAAATTCGATACTATATAGTTACGCTTTTGTTACAGGTATTTTTGTGAACTTACAAATTCATCATATGCCTGTGTGATGAAATCAAGTTTTAAAAAAACCCCACACAAACCCCAAGGTCATATGTTTTAATACTTGTGCAAGTGAGGGTTCAGATCTCACCCAGTCTGCAGTGGAGATGACTTTTCTTCATACTTGTTCCACCATGCTTTAGGTTCACGAGGTAGCTCTAAAGTCCTTATTCTTTACTATTTCAAAATTAATGTCAGGAGTAACCACTTAGGTTATTCCCATAAATAAATGTGATTAGCAAGTGAAATCAGTTGACAATGCCCTTACACAAGTTGGTACTTTGGTTCCAGAGATATGAGCAATGTCGTCCTCCTGTTCTATCTATTTCTTAAAACGGATTCTTTGTGGAGGAAGATTGAGTCTATACAGATAGATACTTTTTTTTTATTTTATTTTATTTTAGCAGATTTCAGTTGTATTCTTAAGGAGAAAAGCTGTTCCTCAAGTATAAATATTTGTATTTTTTCCAAAATAAAAATTTGCAACTAGAAAGATACTATTTTGTTTCAGTGTGGCCAGAATACTTGTTGCCTTTATCTTAAAAGAAAAAGTAAACCTGTTGATACTTTACTGGCTACAAAATGTAGCTCTAATAGCATAGTTTAAATCTTTTTTTTTTAATTGCTTGGCAATTTGTTGGTATTTGCAGTGCAAACATACTTTTGCTTGTCTTGCTTTTTTTTTTTTCCTTTTTTTTCTTTCTAAGAGTCATGGCTTACTTTGATACAATGATACTGAATTTTTAGTGAAGCCTCAAACTATTTTCTTGTTACAGTTCTGTGTTAAATTAATATTAACTGCACAATGGTGAGATCATTTGTGGCACCATTTCTTCTTAGTAGAAGAATGAGGTAACCTGAAGACTGTATGTAGATAAAAAACTACGTTCACTAAGCTTGCACACTGTAGATGATGGTCTCTTCCAAGTATGTCTAAAGTGGTAGTCGTTCACACCCTTTTAGCTAAACTGTAGTTTGTAGAGTTGATACTGTGAGTTTTGTTCACAACTACAGTTTTTATGGAGCAGGGAGGTAACACATCTTAGGTTCTTGGAATACAGGTGTCCCTTTGCACTGGAAAAGGAAGACATGACTGTGCATGAATGGAAAATAAAGACATAAAGAGCTCTCGAGTTAGAGGATGGCGTGTTATTCTGGGCCATATCAATTGCTTTTAGTTATTATTTGACCCTTAAAAAGTCTTCTTTTACTCCTTGTGGGATGGAGGATTGGTAGTGTTGGCAAGCATGGAAAATGATGGCAATGCTGTATTCCATTTTTATATTGTAGCTAAAGCTGATAATTTGTGTACTGTTTGGGGCAGAGACCTTGCATGAAGGCCTACCTACCGGCCTCTGAGCACCACCGTTAACAGCATTATGATACTGTGAAAGCTGGCTTTTTGCAGGAGTGCTTTATCTTGAGTTTTGAGGGGCATCCCAAGAACTTCCTTGTTCTTGTGGGAACTGGCATGGGTACTAGCATTGCCTGATGCCGCAGAGCCGGCCTGCCTTTATTTCAAGCTTCAGAAAGCGCTTGAGAAGGGAAGGCAAAGGACTAATAGGTAATTTCATTGTCCATCGCTTTTCTTCACTGACTATCTGGTTTAGTTAGAGGAATAAATCTGGAATGTACCAGATTATACATCTATTCAGGTATGTAAGCTTGTCACTAGTTGCTGTATAATCCAAGAGTTTTATTTGGAAAGAAAGATCTTGTTAGTAGTATTTTGAAGGTAGTATTTCTACTGTGAAACAATAATTTATGTCTTCGTTTTCAGACAGTATTATTATTAAATGTTTTATGAGCAGAACAAATGAAAATCAGCAAAACTTGTCATTTTCATTGTTGCCACATGGCACTGTGGGCCAAAGCGTAATGGTCAGGAGCTGTGTTACTCATGTGCAGACTCTTTGAGCTGCAGTACTGGAGGCCACATAGATCATCAGGTGGTGGGACCCAAAAATACCAGTGAGCAGCCATGCTAGCTGTCAGGAAACAAAGTGGTAGTGTAGCAGTCATTCTAGTTCACTGGTGTGCAGCAGCTGAAAGACAGGAGGTGAGTGGAAAATGCTTCTGTCTGCACAGGCACTCTCATCATCATTGCTCCTCTGTGAAAAAGGTCTCCCCACCACGGGCTGGGGGCTGCCGCCTGCATCTGCTGGTGAGACAGTGGCTTCTCTTTGCTGTGTCTTTCTGAACTGCACGTGTCTAACAACAGACACTGTAAATCTCACTGGATCACCAAAAGATCTAGTAGTGCTTCAGCTAAAATTTTATTCTAAGATGAGAAGGTGCTTTCTGCCAGTGAGGACCCACTCCAAGCCCCGTGTTTGTGGCCTGTAGAGCTTGTGTGCTTTTTGGGCATTCCTGAGGAAATAATGTAGTCATATCTTCATGTATATATTTTATAGAAGAATACTTCTTTGTTAATGGTGCCCCTGAGTAGCCTGTTACTTGCCTGTGACTGAAACAACTTAAGCAGAGTTTGTTTGAAGAAGGTTTCTGAGATGGCTGAAATGACAGAAAGAATGAAGTTGTTTCTAAATTTCATTTCTCCTGAAGCATAATTTGTGCACTTTTTTTCCCCCTCTGTTGATGACTCTTGTAGTGTATCTTCCATTTTCTTTATGTTCTGCCTTTTTGTTTGTCAGAATAAGAAGGTAGAAAACTCTTTGGTAGCTTGCTTGGATGCATTTGACATAAAGTGGTGTTTGACCTACAAACAGAAATGCAGGTATAATATTTATGTGGATAGTGGCACGTTCCTCTTCCCTGAAGAAAAGTGTATTGCTGTGCAGTGTATGTCCTCTGCTCTACTGGACTCTTAAGCTCTGTACTAACAAGGAGCTTTCTCTTTTATTGTCCACTGATACTCGTAACTTGGGTCAGGAGTATTGTAAGTAGAGATTCAGAGAAAAAACATGCTTTTGTACCTACAACTTTTAATAATGGTTGAAAGACATTTTATAAGAACACTAGTTTCTCTTCTTTAGAGATTTGAAACTAATGTGTTATAGAGTCAACCAGCCAAGCAGTCAACCAAAAAAGGAACCAACTGCTTTCACAGAGGGTTCCCACAGATTCTCTTGCAAAAATAAAGGCTGTGTACCGTTAATGTAAACATCTTAGTTGTTATCACTGTGAATTTGCAGTAGGCAGCAGGTAGAGAGGAAGTTGTGTGCCTGGAGTGATTGTGCAGCTGGAAGGGGGTTGTAGTTATGTCTGGAAAAACAGATAATGCTCTGAAAAGTTTGTTTCCCTCATTGTGTTATGCTTAAAACTGCAATGTGCTACGCATCATATTTTTATTTTTCTGTGCCTGTCTCCAAAAAATGACCAATATTTTTCTCTCAATTTTGTTCCTAGCATGCTTGAGATGTATCTGAGTAGTGAGGCCCCCCTCACGCACAGCCCCTAGAAATCGTTGCCTGCCTTGCTGAGTCTTGGTGAGTTGCCTATATCCTATTGCATTTAATTGGATTGTGTTACAGTTTTATCTTCTTCACTGGGTAATTTGATGTGAGATGTCTTAAACTGATTGGGTGGATACAGCAGAACAAGCCTTCATTTTAAGTAATGTATGATACTATACAGTGGGTCAAAATGCAAACATTTTAGACACTTTCAAAAATAATGCCCAGGCTGGGTATGGAAGCTGGGATCTTGCTTTAGTGCCAGGACCAGAAATGGGACTCTCTGCTGAGAGGCTGAGGGGATCAACGTGTGATGTTCTTCCACATTAAGTTTCTTTGATATTTTATACAGTAACTAAGGAATTGACATTTTTCAAATGTGCTGATTATGATCTGTCTTTATGGCAAAGGTTGAGTATGAAATAATACAAGCTTTTCCCTCCAACTATCTACACTAATAAATTACTTAAATTGAGGGTTGAAATCGGTATAATGACACTGATGACTTAAACTGCTTGTTGCTCAAGAATTACTGTGTGATGACTCCATCAGGCAGTGCTGTGCCTGTTTAACTCTGCTCACAAGAAGGGATAATACCGCTGAGAACTAGAAAAAGGGACCCCTGCGGATTGTTTAAATGCAGACTAATAATAGTTTGGTAGTGCAGTGAAAGTAAGTAGAATATGAATGCCGTGTTTTCATTTTAGGTATGTTTCATATATCAATATGCTCACTTGGTATAAATATTTTACAAATATGCATTTGAGATTTTGTGAGAACCTTTTCAGGGTACTCATGAATAAATGTTGTCTTTTAACACGTAGAGTGACTTATTAAGGTCAGAAATATGTATTTTTGAGGCTTGAACACTAAATATAGAGGTGGGAAATGAGCCTGCTAAAAAGGTTTTAGCTGTTTGGGGGATAACTTTATAAAATGCTAGCCGTTTATGGGTAAAATTATGTACGTGCACATCAAGTATCATTTCCTCTTTTGTTAATTATGTTGAGCAATTTTTGCAAACAATGCTTTTCTTTAAACTTACTGAATTTTCTAGCATCGTTGGGTGAAAACAGATTAAGAAGCTTTCCAGTCCTTCTGTTTTTTTTCCTGCCTTTTCCCTTGGCTGTTCTAATAAAACACTTTGTAGTTCATTGTGTTCAATGGAGTTTATAATACTGGTTAATAGTTTGTTTATGTATTATGTTAACTTGAAAATGATCAGCCACATAGATGTTATTACTTATTTACACTTATTACTTATACCATGTTACTTATTTATTTACACTACTTATCTGGGCTGCATAATGATCATAATAATGTGTATGTGCAGGTCTTCTCAATAATAAGATGCTTTTTAAGATCATTTAAGCAAATTGTTTTAAGAAAGGAAATAGTGAGAATCTAAAATATTTTTTTTGTAATAGTGAATAGGACTCATAATAGAACGACTTAGGTATGTGTAATAAAGAAAGAGAAAAATGTCACTGCAAAAATTCTCCAAAGAGAACATGAAATTTTGTTGTCAAGTTGATAGTATGTTTGTTTTCAGTTGTCTCAATTGTAATTTTCCATTAAAAAAAAGGAATGCATTAAGTAGAGACTGAAAAAGGTAAATATTCAAATAAAAAGCAATTTGAATATAATTGCCTTTTTTACCCCTTAATTAATATATGTGGGCAAAACCCCCCTCTCTTGCTTATTGTTGCTACATTCTGTACCAAAATTTGGTTGTTACTATGCCAGAAAATAATCCGGTACCTTTACAGATACTAACTAAACCATAGTTGCTGTATTTGAAAAGTTCAAAACCTTTAATAAGAGCAAATAGAGATAAATATTTGTATATGAAGTCTGTGGTGATGACAGTGAGGAAGAAACAGCTGTAAAAAATGGATGTGATGAAAGGATCTAGAGGGCAAGGATGAAGTGTAGTGGTAGTTCTCCATTTCACTCTCCATCCTTTTGCTCTGAAGTGGATAGTTATCCATGTGTTCATGTGATAGTTCAGCGAAAGTAGGTTGCATAAGACAAGGAATAGTTTCAAATTTTGGTTCTTTTGAATCCTTGGAAATTCTTCCATTGATTTTTTGAATGTCCTATTCAGTCCTATTTTTGAACATAGTCAGATGTTTACCTTTTCCATCACAAGATCAGAGAGCTGTAGCTGTTTATTTTAACTAGTACACCCATCTGAAATTACGCTAGTGTCTGAAGGATATATCAGTTGGAGTTTCATTTAAGAAATCCAGGCCTCAGCTTCTGACTGGAATTGCTTGTGGAACAGATGTTGGTTTTGACTGTGTGTTGTTGTGAGACTGTACCACCATTGTGACTGAAATTGTGCACATTCAGCCTGTCCACCACTGTATTAAGTTTTTGGGAAGGTGAAACTAATGCTTAATACTTCATCTATTTTTATGTGATATGATGGATAAGAGTGTGAATCTTCAACCTGGGCTTTAGAATATGTGTATAGGAACTGATAAATACTGTAAGTGACAGAATTTGTGGTTGCTCCCTTTGTACGCTGGTAGTTGGGGCGGTGAAAAATAGCTGCTGCATACTACTGAAAAGCCATGCAATTAAAGACAGTGAGAAGTTTAGACTTTTGTTTAAAAAAAAGCCCCAAGAGATAAAAATACTAACTAGTCTAAAGGTTTTCAGTCAGAAGACATATTTTTTTTATTTTCTCCTCTTCATTTTGCTTTAAATGGTTTGCTTTGTAAGGAACATTTCTCAGAAAAAAAAAAAAGAATTTAGATTAGAGAAATCTGTTTTCTGTCACCCTTGATCTGGAGAGTCTGTTTCAATCTAGCTTTGTAGCGATTTCATTGGCGTTTGTGTTGTAGTTAGCGTCAAGTGTGATAGATAGAAAATATTTGTGTGTCTGTTTGTTCTGAGTTATAGTACTCCTTATTGTTGTCTACAGCAGTAGTAGATAAAGAAAATTCTGACAGATGTCTCATTTTTGACTGTGTCCTCCTAATACATGTGTGTGTAAAGGGAATGCTGTCAGAAAATAAAGTGCAGTACTGAAAATAAAGAGTGCCTTATTGAAATCAAGTTTAAGAGCCTTCAGTATTGGTTTAAGGGTGCGAGTGAGGAACCTACAGTAGGTTTCAAATATCAGATCTGAAGGAGAGCTGGTCTATTGGCATGCAAGGCTGGGCTGGGCTGGTGCCTGCCTAGAGCTCTGGAGTCAGTTCAGAGCACCTTAATTCCCACGGGACCTGTGTTTCTGAAATACCTGAAATAAAATACAGGTATCGATCACAGGTGTGGATAATCTTTACTGCATCGGGTCTTCTCACTTGCACAGGGATCTGTGAGGGATATTTAATCTACATTGAATTGGTTTCTGATAAATAAAGGGAATGTGTTTCCATTCCTAGACTGAAATTGGGGAGTTCTGTGCTGCATGAAATATGATCAATTTTTTCTGTTTTCAGTCACTTCTGTTCAGTAGTGACATTAGTTAATATGAATTGCCTGTAAAGATGCCTGTAAAAGTGGATGCTTGATTATAGTGAATTTAATGCAATCAATGTTCAAATGATACTCCTAATCTGAGAATGAAGTTCTGTGTGGGTGGTACATTGAGAACAGAAGTATAGAGAAATGAGCATCTATTAAGATTTATACAATTGCACCCCACAGACTCTTTTTTTTTCCCTCTAAAATTGGGAATGAGAGCTTATGGAAATCTTTGGGTTTAATTTTCTAGAAAAGCTGAAATTTACACCAATGTAAAATATTGCATTGCCTTCAAAATTGATAAAAAATTGAAAGTATTGTAAAGAGAAATCTGATCATGCTTGCAACTAGCAGAATTAGATTTGTTGATAATGAAAGCAGTTTTAAAGTACTTTAATAATTTTGAGGCCACAATGTTCAAATTCATTATAAATCTGGACTAAACCATTCTTAAATATGTAAAACTCATTAATTACTGTGAATGGAATGAAATGGAGGGCTCAGTCAGTGAACTTTTTACTGAGCTGATGAAACCAAACTTCATATATATCTAGGACTGTTGAAAACACTGTGGTTCAATTGATTGAAGCCTGCCTTTTGTATGTTGCTATATCCCGGAAGATTATTTTTAACATTTCAGTTTCAGTGAGATAAATAAAAAATATTTAGGAAATGAGATTGCTAACTTGATTTTATTCATTTCTTAAATATTGGGTTTGACTTAGTAATGGGCTTTGCTAAGATTTTTTCATTTCTTACCTTGATAGGAACCTTTTTATATGGGCAAAGGTATAGCATATGCACATTTGCAGAAGAAATAGCTGTCATTATCATCTGTGGAAAATCAATATATATTTTAAATATAGATTGATGACACTGTACCACCAGTATTGGAGCCTGGGAATTCTAGAGGGGTCAAGAACAGGACAACTGAGCACTTGCATCATCAAAGGAGATGAGATGCATTTACTCAGGCAGATTTTCCTCTGGGCCTGCCTTTAGACTCTGAATTGGAAAGAGTGAAATATTTACCCGACTTGGCGCTTGACAGTAAATAGTATTAATTAAATACAGGGCTTGAAAATGACACTGGTATTTCAGATTAAGGCCAGTAGATTTTGCCTTGGCTTTCTGGAAATTGAATTCCAGTAGTCTGTTTATTTGACAGCATTATAGTACAATAATTTGAGGTTCATGGATATTTCTGTGCATTAAAGTGGGTGAATTTTTATAATGTCACAATGCTGGGATGTTAGGCTCAGAAGACTTATGTGACTAGAATAGTAAGTGAATTTGCAGCTGATTAATATGAAGTGTGGCACAGTGTGTTTCCATCTGATTAATTTACCTTTATATTAACTGAACTGGCAAGAAATTACAGATTTTCTTTTAAAAAAACTTTGGATGTTGAAAAATAGAGATGAAAGGTCTTATCTAAGTTACAGATGTTAAGAAGTTAGATATTAAAATTATTTAGAGATATTGGTGAGTTTTACAGTATCATCGTGAAGGGCTCTAACTATTAAAAATGTTTTACAAAATCCTCCTCTATTTGTCTCACCACAAGCAAAAAGGGGTACTGACACTGCTACGTACACAATATCTGTCAGTGTGTAAATGCTGTTGGTAAAACTCTATTTACAACTGTGGTCATGATAAACGAAGAATGTACTCTGTTCTCCTGTTCCGACACTTCTGGTTTTATGTTCCGGATTTTTTCCCTTTCATTTTCAGTACTTTTGTTCCTTTAGTAATCCCAGTTCAATAAACTACAGAGTTCTGTCTACACCAAACTCTGTATCTTTCAGAATGATAGCAATAGGCAATCCAGGAATATTTCAAATTAGAATTGAGAAAATAATTAGTTTTATAGTAGGTATTGCAAATCAGTTCATCATTGAGGGAAACTAGTAGTGTCAGAGGGAGTTAAAATGTTTCCATTCATGTTTTTCTTCTGCTTATATTTAGATATTCTCACTTAAACTTTGAATCATCATCCTTACAAGTAACACATGGAATGGAAGATCCCGTTTTGCATTGGGTTCCTTTGTCCTTCAATCTCTAGGTACCTGTTTTACTGCTATGAAAGTGTGAAATGTTTACTACATTTCTTTGTTCAGGTTGTAAGCCTGAAACTCTACTGTGTGGTGCCACAGTTTAGTAGTATTTTGAAATGGGATAAAAGCATCTACATTTCTCTAAAAGTAGGTGGCCAACACATATGAAATTTCACTTGGGTTAATTTTTATGGCCTTTCAGTTTTCAGTTGTGGTTTTTTGCTTGGCTTCTCTTCACAAATCCTGGTTAACTGTGTTTTTATTGCTCAGTCCTGCTGAACAGACTAATGTAAAACCTTTTCTGTCTGGAGTTGCAGTATGTAACTCGCAGAATGTATCCTGCAGTGGAATAGGGTTTATGTGAAGCTTGATGTGTGGACTACTGAATTTTAAAATATTCCTTGTCCCTAACTGTGATTTTAGTCTTTCCTTCCTCATGAGCTCACTCTTTTGTCATTATCCAAGTTCTGGGCTTTCAAATCAACACTGAAATATTTGAGGAACCAGTATGTGTGTGTGTCTATTGTATAACACTGTGGTTGCCACACTTGAAACAAACTCGACACAAATCTACAGAAGCAAAAAAAAATCCAAAACCGAAATCACTCCAAATTAGTCCATTTTATATGAAATATCACATGCTATTCTACTGCTATCACACTCCAAGCACACCACCACCACTACTGTACACCACAGGCTATGTGCCACAACCTAAAGGGCTAAATTGATCTATTAATTTTCTGGTTTTGTTGGTTAGTGTCAAATATGCTGTGTGCGTAGCACATCCAATTCCCAATAGTATGTATGTATTTTTGAATATCATCATGGAACCATGCATATGGTGCTCTGGTTCTGGTTTAGGTACTGTGGGCAATTACTTTTTAAAAACAAACAAACAAAAACAACAAAAAACCCCAAACAAACAAAAAACAAAACAAAACAAAAAAACCCCAAAACAGCCCGATGATGATGATCTTGATTCCAGTAACAGTAGTTATCAAAGTTGCCTCCTACTTAGTCTTCCTCTTATTTGCTTAATCACTCAATTTCTGAGCTATTTCCTTCCACCCCCAGCTTCCAGGAGAAGTATTTTGTGTGTTGTGGTCTTCTGATACAATCTGATAAAGCTTTGGGATAGTCCATTCTCCTGTACTTTTGCCATCTGTCAAAGCCCTCAGGCAGCAGTATAGGAGGAGCAGTGTTTTGGGTCAGGACAGCTTGATCTGTGATTGTGAGACTCTAATAAGAATTGGACGTATTGGGGGGTGTGTGTGTATTTTGAAGGGGAATTACTTACTGAAAATGTATTTTTGGCTAGCTTGAAGCTATTTATGAGTTGGCTTGGATTTCATGAGTAGCTTCGCTGAGGAAGGGGGAAAATACCCTATTAATCAGAAAAGCTATAATGGCTCACTTAGGAAATTCTGAAATTAAAAGTTTTGGATTTCGAGGCTTATTTGACAGGAAGCCTTTAAGGGTCAGTAAGCCGCAGGGAAAGGGCCTGGCTGTGGGGTACAGCTCTGAGCGAGGAGCCGCTGTGGGTGTGCGAGGTGAGGGCTCTCACTGGACTGCGATTCCAGTGGCACAGCCCCTGCCCCGGCTGGAGGGGCGGCTTGTGACGGGTCGGGGGGCTCGTCTGGTGCCTGGTCTGGCTCCCCAGGAGCTGCGGTTTTCACCCCTTTTTACCCGGGATGCGGGTGAGCAACAGGCCGGAGGAGGGAATCGCAACGCTCCTGATTCAGAGAAGAGGTTTGCATTTGGGTCTCCTGCCGCTTGGGAGATTGCTGCCAGCTCTGGGCTGGTGGATGTTATGTTTCTGAGCGGAACTTTGCTGCCTCTGAAACAGCTCTGCTTTTTATTGTTGTGTAAATACTTTGTTAGAGAACTGAATTTCCTACGTCAGCGGCGGCGAGCGCCTTATCTGTTGTGTGTGCCCTACAGTAAAGAACGCTAGTTGCTTCACTTGCCCACTTTCATAGATTTAATTTATTTATCTGCTACCCATAAGGTTGTCTTTTCAGACAAGGTACTATGAAGGAGGCTAAGGTACACATTCACAGATATATTTAGCAATTAAATCCCCTTGTCGATGCTCTTAGTGCTTTGAGGTAGCTTATCCTACTTGGACATGAAGTAAGCTGTTTGAAACAGTGGCATTTTTCCTGGTGAATTGAGTATTTGTGCAACTTGAAACAGTTTTAAAATATGCTCCTCCCCTCCCTGTTCAATGGCTGAAATGAAAAATCCATTATATACACAGCTCTGATCTTGGTATCAGATGTTTCATTGTCCATAATTAAATGGATACATTTGACTACAAAGATATAACACAAAGTTTCACATGGTTGCCACTGTGTATACCATCCTTTTTCAAAATCTTTTAAGGTCAGTGTGAAGTATTTTACTAGTAAAATGGATGAGTTATTGAAAACCCAAAAAGATCAAAATGAGACCTATTTAGATCTCTCAGAGCAAATGAGAAGTAAAAATGTGAACAATGTGTAATGTGTCTGGCAAAGGTAAAAATAAACCCTTAAAAACTTAAAACCACTAGTGAGCATTCAATGTTATGGTGGGAAGAGCCCTATGCCACACCTTTTCTTGCTGTTGACATGATTTCGGGACTGTTCTTACTGTTCTGATTTTGTGGAAATACCGTGGTATAAGCATAGTGATAACTTTTTCATGATGAGCTGTACTCTGCTCTGTTACACTTGTGTAAATAATTTTTACTCAAGTGGTATTGCAGAAGCTGAGAAAGGAAGGTGGTGAGCCTGCCCTTAGAATTTCCTTGGGGGAGGAGGGACTTTTTAGATAGAAGAGATTCTGAGAAGGGAAATAGGAGGGTTTCTTGCAGAGAGGTTCAGCTAACTAGCAGTACAGGAAAGATGAAAATGTAAAATCCAGTATTGGGTCAGACTTCATGCTAATAGAAAATATTTCTCACTTGCATTAGCTGAATATAAAGACAACACTGTTTTACTGGTTTTAACTGACTTTGTTTGCCACTGGCAGGGAAGGAAGTCTGTAAAAGGGAACTGGTATTTTCTTACACAGACAATGTCGTGAGGAGCAGAATAAATTAATGCAACATGGTTTTCTGTGAGGGTGCGTACCTGCAACATGAGAATTTTTTATTTAATATTTTAATAATTGAAAATGTGTGGGTTTTCCTGTGTGTGTATATTTGTTTCTATGTTGTAATTAGTACTGATTTTTATCCCTAGTTTTTAGTGCTGTCCTGTTGCTTTATTCGGTGTACCGGGTAATATCAACCACTTTTATGCCATGTCCATGATGGGCTCTGTGGTTCTTATTGTGCCAAGCTGCTGCTGTTCTTGTGTTGTGTTAATCAGGCAGTTAAAACGATTTATTCAGGCTGGCTGAGGGTCATCTACAAAAATGGAACATACTGTTACCTTGGACAACTTTTTTTTGTTTAATTGACAAATAATTTAGGGTGGCAGAGAACCATCTGTAGAGTTGGGGGACTTATGTTCGCCCCTGCATGTGATGGAAATTTCCCTATAATTATACCGACAGGAATGATCTTATGTGGGTAATGGCAGGGATGGAGCTAGTCCTTGTGCTAGGGAGCCAAGAGTTTACTCTTCAGTGCCAGATCTGCCAGAGGTGTAGTAAACAAGTCACTTGAGCTGCAAGTCCCTCAGTTTCTATTCTGTAAAATGGGGTCAAGCCTCATTATTTTCTCCAAATGCAGAATTCAAATTCATTGGTGTTTGTGGATTGCATCGGCAAACTAAATAAAAATGTATTTATGTATTTAATTTCCTCAAATGTAAATAAAATTCCTGCTTTTATTTACCTATGTTGTGAAATAATACTGAAATTGTAAAAAACGCTAGGGAGAACTCTCCTATTAATGCTGAAGCAATGGCCTTTTGCTATTTTACTAAAGAAGAATCTACCTAGATTGTTTTGAGTTAGTGTTTTTGTCTGCTTATGTTATGAGATAAAACATCAAGTATTGACTTAACTTCACATTTCACAGAGGAAGAATTAAAAATTATCTCTGTGAAGGGTGACTATGGAGTTACTCTTTGAAATTCTAATTTAACACTTCAGTAATGGGTCAAGCCTGCTCTGAATCCTCTGTGGGATTATTTGATTTGCTGTCTGGTTAACCTCAAGGAAAATGGGATGTCTTTAAATTACTAGAGGTGCTAGCTATCACTTTATAATGGAGCCACATGGGATAATTTGTTGTTTTAAATTAGGATTGTCACCTGATGACTAAGGGATTATATGAATGGGGTTTATTTTTAAGATCTATCTTGAGGTTGAAAATTGCATTTTTATTCTTTTACTTATCAACTGTATAATTGGAGATTGATATAATTGAGGGATAAAGGGAAAATATCTTCTTTACCTGAGGGGGGGGGATGGGGCTAGGGGTTTATTTGTTTTGTCTTCAGTGTTATTTATGCATGGAGAAGTTTTTCTTTTGTGTTTATTTGCATGAATGTTTTGTGCCCCAACAAGAAAAGTATTTTTTTTTTTCCATAATAAAATTGATTATTAAATGACATTCATGTGACTGTGGAACTAAAGGGAGAAGTTCTGGTTTTTATAAGTAGACAAAGAAGTAGCTTGAATATTTTGCAAGCTTATGCATGTAAAGTTTATCCTGCCAAAACCTTTAAAATTAATTTGCAAAGTATTGAAATACAAGTACTCAAATGTTTTATGCTGTGTCATACATAAAGGAGTATTTGACAGTTAATTAGTAACTTAAATTTGGGGGGGGGGGTAAAGGCAGGATTTCAGTTAATTACTTCAGCATTTTACTTTTCACTCTATGTTGGACATTCTGTGCATATTGCTGTTATAATTTTTTCAGCTGCAGTTCAACTTTAAAAGCCATATAACATACCTAGTCATATTTTAGCAGGTTACATATTTCTCTGTCTTACAAATTAAATTGAATTTTTAAACATCTATAGTTTGTGATGTCATAGGGTATAAATTAATACAATGAAAAGCTTAGCATAATACATCATTTTAATGGCACTTAGTGTCTCCTCGGGAGTATTGAATGGAGGCAAGCAGTGCAGTATGCATTGCATATACTGAGAAGTTTCACAAGACTTTTTGACAGCAGTTTTGAAATGAGTCGTGGGCTCAGCTTCTCTGCTGCTCTGAGTGTAGTCTGTCCTGCAGAACTTTCCATTGCCAGTCTGTCATGTACCATGTGCCTGTATTTCACTTAAGATTTCTGATTTGAGTAGCTGTGGCTATACATCATTTGAATTGCATACTTAACAGAATTTACTTACTGTTGCTTCTGAGAATTTTATGTTAATTTTTTTTTTTTTTTAAGAACTCAAATACATTTATTCTTTTACAGTTCCATGTATATAAATTTATAATCAATTTTTAATTTGTATATCAACATGGTGTGGTGTGTTTTTGAAGTTGGTAATAGCTACGGAAATGTAAGTTGACCAGGTCCGAGGACTTGTGATTTCAGAAGGAAATATTGGTTAAAACAACATAGTCATCAGTTTTGTACATATGTAGGGAAGGGAGATTTTTTAGGATATGAAAGTTTTTCTGTGCTTTCTAGGAGCTGACAGAGACGTAAATAACACAGTACAATAAAGATTATAAAGATAGAAAATAAGCAGATTTATTTTGTAATATTTGCATCAAAGGTTTGTTTACAAAGGCTCAAAAGCCTTTCTTCTGTCTGCTGCGTTGAAGCGCGTATCGCAAAGTGTGAGTTGCAGCAGAAGCAAGCAGGGCTGGGCTCGCCCGCCTCTATCTGAAGAATTGCTAGCATGCACGAGTTGGGCTGCTTTGCCACTTCAAGCTGCATAGCTTGCTGGTGATAGGAGAGGTCCTACAGCTACACATTTGTTGATTACTAAAAATAGTGGTGCTGGAGTAAGGAGGGTAGAACAGCACAGCACCAGAAAACCCCCCAACTCTCCAGACCCTAAGGTTTTAACAAACAAATGCTTAAAGAAAACGTACCATGTCCCCATGGTAGGCAGAGTTGCAGGCTAGCTCATTCCTCGGGTCTGGCTGACTGGCCAGCTTCTGCAGCATGCCCTGAAGGTCATTCATTTGAACTATTTGGAAAGAGGATGGATTCAAGATGCAGAGGTAAAAAAGCTTTTGTAGGGAATGCTTGATTTGCTTCTCTTTTTTTTCCTAGAGGGGAAATACAAACTGAAGTGTCTTCTGACTCCAGCTGTAGTGGGGGAGTATGAGAGTTCACACAGACAACTTCCAGACAGAAACCTCAAATACAAAATATTATTGTGGATGAATTGGAAATCTTTAGATTGGGGCTGCTATCAAGTGTGAAGAAGAGTGATTTTATTATTGGTAGGTGAAGTGCATCTTGATTTATCTTTCCATTAACCCTGAGGTGACCCTTCAGAAGGTAGAAGGTGGTTCAAACTCTTATTAGCTGAGATCTGGAGATTTCCTGAGTATAAACTTATATGTTTTGCCAAGTTGTATGGCCACAAATCATCAGGCTTTCTCTAGAATTTCAACTTAGTCCAAAGCTGGGGTTCAAATAAGAAAAGAAGAATAGCACTTAATAACATAATTTACACAGACTGTTTCATGTGACAACATTTTAGCTACTGTTTTCTCTTTTTTTTTTTTTTTTTTTTTTGAAATAGTAGGTTGGTGGTTTAGGCTTGTATTTCAGGTAAGTCATGTATTCTGTATTTATGTACAAATTCCCATTAAGAATAAAGGAAGAGATACAGAATCTTTTCAAGCTTGCTTATAATGTGTGTAGGGAAGTGTTAAATATGTTCAAAGTTCTACTGGAAAACTTCTTCAACATTGTAGGGAATTTATTCTGAGTTGCGGTTTTGAGGGATCATTTGCCATGAGAGAACTTGTCACTCAGCAAATCTTCCACTAGTAGTTTGGGTTGTATTTTGGTAGGTAATTCATAAGGCATAACTTTATGATCATGTCATTTCCCCCAATGGCAACAAGAACTGCTTTCATGGGAAATCAGTAGTAAGAACATGGATTGATGTATTTTTAGTTTTCTTTAATGCAATTAAACATCTGGAAGTAAGCAGAGCCATCATCATGTAAGCAGCTAGCTTTCTACAGAATCTCAGGAAATGCTCTTGACAGCTTTTTGCAAATGGCTGCTACAGTTATTTGGTGTCTATTTTTCTGTTCAAGGTACTCAATTTAGTATCCTGTACACATTGTTAGGGTCAGTTTGACATCTGGCCAATATTCCTTCCTGCTTACTATTGAGTACTTACCATGCCTGTTGCTCTGTGTGAAATTAATATATGTTAAGCTTCATGATGGTCTTGTGAGGGTAGGGGTTGTACAGGAAAGTCGGTAGCACAAATAAGAGTAAGAAACTGTATGTCTTCTAGATATTAATGAAAAAAATCAATAGGGTGATGGCTAGTTGCAAATAAGACAGTCTAGTCTGTAAGCATTGATAATGGTTCAGTTAACTTGAGTTTCATTTGTAGAAGCTCACTGTTTCACAGAGTGAGAAGTTAGTAACCGAGTAGTATCTCTGTAAATAAGCTCTTTCCTAGTGAACTTTTTGCCTTCGGACCTGTGCTCTGTTTGTATTAGCCAGGTCTTTAAATACAGAATAAATGAACAAGAAAAATAACTCTCTGGCAACAACTAAGACGAACACTTCATAAGGTGTTTAAGAAAAACAATCTTGATTCCCCTCTCTCCCCCCCTACTTCTCTGCCCTCACAGTCTCTGCTTTCTGCTTATGTCCGGCTAAGATAATATAGTAAATGTCTGAGCTCTCACAAGTAAGGCTGTCACATTGATGTTTAACTGACTTTGAAGCAGTGCAGCTGTAAAGGGGAAATGAATTCTGTTCTCTGTCAAAGCCTGTAAAAGAGTGTTTGTTTTAGCAGCTACTGAAGATGGAAGTGTTTATTCCATGACTGTGTTGGTTGTCAAAGCTGGACATATTTTCCTGTATTAATAATATTTGGAATTTTTCATTAGTTATTATTTCCTGTTGGTTCTTGAAAGAAGTATTGAGATGCTGATCACTGTCCCAATCTTTTTAGCTCTTCTTTCTGAATTTGAATGGAAATCTTGGAATTCTAGAGTGGTGGTGGTGTGGTATGTGTGTGCACGCATGTGTAATTATGTATTATATAAAACTTTAGAAGCAGTTGCAAATGTCTGATACTTTTTGATCCAAGAAGGCAATAGGCTTTTTTACAAGAGGCAGAAGGGCAGCTCTTCCAGTTTGTCCTGTGATGGAAGACTGTGCCTAATATGCATGAAATACAACCGATTAGTCATATTTTTTCTTTTTTTTTTTTTTTTTTCACTATGACTTCTGTCATACTTTTCCTCCTGATATATAGAAGTCTGTCTTGATATAAGAAGACAAACCGTGATCTGGATAGTTACTCTCACTGAAGCATATGTTATTCTGTGTAATTTATTTCAAAAGTAGCTTATCACAGGCACTTACCAAATCTTAGCCATTCACCACAAAGAAAATCCTCCTGAAGTGTTTCCGATGCATTGTTGCTATAGTGAGGGGGAAAAAAGGTAGAGCAGTGGGGTTGGAATATCTTTTGGTTTGTTTGGCTGTTTAAGATAGATCATCTAGAGCTGAAACTTAATTAAGTATAAAGGTTTGAAATTGGAAACAATAACCATGCTAAGTACGCCTGTCATGATCTTGGCATCATTAGAACAGAGAGCAAGCGGTGAGGGAAGCTGGTGTTGCTTAAAATGGTATGTAACTTACTAATTACCTTTGCTGTAAAATGGTTGGTAAAAAGCCAAAATACTGCTTCCCTAGTTCCCTAGGATCCTTGTTCTGAGAGGATTATACTTGCCGGTGTTTTTACAAGAATTACATGGATGCCAAAATGTTTCCAAAGCTTCTCTTTGATGATTGGCACAACGTAACAGGGGAGGATGACCAAAAATTACTGAGGAAGTGAGTAGGAGAGAGATAAAAAGGTGTGAGAATAAATGAATCCAGTAGCTGTGTATTTATACATGTTCCCTACCCTCCTCATTTTTAGTCTGGTTTCTAAAGGAAATGAAACTCATGTGATCATGACTGAGACAAAACATGTTTATGTGCATTTGTGGGGTAGTGTGTGTTTGCCATTTCCTTCCTCTGCCCCAAAGAAGCTGTTCTTCTACAGGTTGCAAGAAAATACATGGTCAGGTAAATAACTCCTGTCTTGTTAGTGAAAGAAGGACCTTACCTGTTGACAGCCCTGATTTGGCTTCAGAAAATCATTATGGGAGAGCAAAATTATGGATAGCCGAGGGCACAAAGTCGGTCAAGTGCAGAGGTCTTGGCGTGTTTGTCAAACTAAATTTCCATGTGCCTTACTCTTTCTGCTTGTCAGCTGGAGATTGAAACACCTTTTGATGCAGAGGAATTATAGAGTTTAAGACTTCTGTATTAAAAACCAGAAGATACGTTATATAAAGACACTGTCTTACATGCTTCAAAATCTATTGATAGAAGTCATGTACAATATTAATATAATCTTCTGAGATATATATGGGTAATTAAAATGTAGAACTCCATTTCTTTTAAATAAAAGCGTGAAAAGCGTTACATACACTGAGAAATTCAGGTTGATTATGTAGATTATGGATCCTTTCATTATACTACAGTAAAGTTATTGCTGGTAGCTGTAGTCTTATTTATTTCACCTATGGGCTAGCCATAATGCCATGTCTTAACATCTATTATTTTTTTATAAGTCTCCATTGATTTTCAAGGTAGAGATAGGAAGAAAATATATAGTGTTCTCTGGCAGTGGGGCAGTGCAGGCCTTAATTTGTCCTTCCCCACATCTAACATAATGATTTTGGCTGTCGGTGCTGTAAGATGTTTGTTTCAGCCTCAGATAATCAATCTGATTAAGTATCTTGGCAGTATTTGATATTATACAGAAAGCATTTGAAATGGCAGTGATATTTCACTGAGCTACTGCTCATGTGGAAAGCTTAATTTTAATAGTCTTGGTGATAACAAAAACTTAATGAAAAGAGTGAGGTGGAGATATATATATATGTAAGTATATATCTATCTTTTGGTGTGAGTGTTTGTAGATATAAACCACTATGAGAACTTTTATGTGCTTGATTCCTGTTTGGATGAGTGAAAGCAGTGAGATTTATGTAGTTAGTCCGTTTTAAGTGTTACTCAGTAAAAAGGTTGAGGAAAAATGTTTTCTGAATGATAACATGGTATAGACAAGTGTCACGAGCTCAAGCTGTTACTTGCCACCTTCATGTTCATCAGAAATTTCTGTCAGGTAGATGATGTCCCTGGTCAGGTCAGATGCCCCTAGTGAGGCCAGCTGTACTTCAGGAAAACTGGAAAATTCAATGTCGTCTTACTTGCCCTGAACAAGGTTCTTCAGCATGATTGCAAGCCAGCTTTAACATAGGCTTCTTTAATTCCTAAATTCAGTGGCTGGATGTTTTTGCTTCAGTTTGTCTTGCAAAATGACACCTAGTAAAATTTTTGTCCTGGGCTTTCCTCAGAAAAGCCCATCGCTTGCCAGCTCCCCCTTGGGACTCACCCAAGTCCAGTGCCTGCTGCAGTGTCTCTGCTAGACAGGAGTCTTAGTTTCATCTTCATCCCTTTAGTCTCACCTCTCTTCCCTCCCTTTCTCACTGCAGAATCAGTGTAAGAAAGGCTAAAATTTTTCTCCTTCATAACATCAAGGCAGAAATTAACTTTACAAAAGAAAAAAACCAAATCAACAATCAAACTATGAATAAACTTACTTTCTAGTGAAAACTTTCTTCATTCACCTTTCTCAGCATTAAAAGTTAAATGGCACAGTGTGCCTGGTATATGAATAAACGCAAGCCTGATTTAGCTTCCTGACTACAGCAGAAAAAAATTCAGGCATGCTTTTTAAGGAATAGTTATTTAAAAGTAATGTGTTTTTGTTACAGCATGATTATATATTTAACAGGAAACTAGGTTGCAGTCTTTATGACTAACTCTTATTACTACTGCTCCCCTGGTTTCCAGGAGATGATGACTATAATGCTATATAAAATCTTCAGGTATGTAGCATCATTTCAGACAATTTTTTTTTTTTTTTTTGTCTCAGGGTATTACTGCTCAATCATTATTTTGTAAAGAAATGTATTATATCTGAAACCAGTATCAATATAATGATTTTATTTTCCTTCTAACTCGTTGGTCAGGGTGGACCGTAGGAGGACAATAATGGGACCACATCCTGAGGTTTTTTGGTTTTTAGTGTTTCATATACACAAGTACAGAGTGTATCTGGAACTTGTGTTTTACATGGAGGAAAAGTTGGCTTTTTAAATCAGTAAAACATACCAAAATAATTACTTTTTGAGATTAAATCAAGTGGGTAATTATTGGGAAGAATTTTTTTTTCCTTAGATGTATTTTTAAAATACTTTTTTTATTGACAAGGGTAAATATGTAATGAATAGCATTTCTTGACCAATATTTACCTACGATAACTCTAAAAGGATTGCATGTGTAATTGCTCAGAACTCAGGTAACTTTTCCTAAAAGGTTTGTGTCGGAAAAAAATAGTTTGGGACTAGTCCTGCACAGACTTCCATTTGAGAGTCAGAAGCATTAAGCACATCTGTTTTTCTAAAGACCACCAGCCCTGTTTGGTTACTTTGATAGCAATGCTGATATTTTCTTATAGCTGCATGCATTTCATGATCTTTAAAATACCAGGAATGTTGCTGTCAGTGTGCCTTTTACCATCGTATATTACCATGATTTGACAGCTGACAAAACAAGCATGCGAAGGCTGACATTTGTGCCAGATGTCTTTCATTATATATTTTTATAGGCTTAATTTTTCATGTGTGCACTTTATGTTGGCAGCTTTAATATTTTTTTGCAGATGAAGCTTAATTGTCTTTTTTATGCACATTTATATTTTAGTAGATTAAAATTTTACCACAAAATGTACTTGTAATTTAAATTGCTGTGCAGAAAATAAAAGCTTACCGAAAAGATGACCTAAAAAGTTTTGACCATTTTTTAGGCTTTAGAAAAAAGAGTTGAAAGCAACTTATTCTGATAGAGAAGCTTTTGACCACCTGAGGAGCTTAAATGCCGTATTTTTCCTTTTATCGCCTTATGGTAACCCTTGAGAAACTCTTGTGATGCTGCTTTAAGGAGTAGATGGAGTCCTGTTATCCATAATCAACTGTACAGTTTAAATATTTGCACTGACTCTAGCTAGATTCTGATGGTATATGTTATTTTATGGCAGTCTCTGAATCCTCAACAAACAAGTGAAGTACCGCGGAAGTTTGAGTTGTCTCTTGGATTTGGCCCTTCTGCCACTTGGTTTCCAAATGCACCTGGGAAGTGTCTCCCAAGGAGGCACCAAACATGCCGGAGTCCTTTGGTCCCATAGCTCCTGCTGTACATTCACACCGGCTGTCAGTCCCTTTACACAAGAGAATCTTAGGAAATGGGAGTGAAGGGTAGGAAACATGGTTTAAGGATTTAACAAGTGTCAGAAGTTAAGCAGGGTAGGGCTAAACCACTTTTTATTTTCCTTTTCTCAAAGGTAAGGAGATATCTGATATATGCTTGTTATATATGAGGATGATATTATGGTTTTAGAAATTTTTCACAGACTGTGGATGAAGGAGAGATTTTGAAATAACAAATAGCCAGTGCTATGGCATTTTCCTGCGGTGACAGGGACTCCAGTTGTAAAATTGTCAACTTGCCCGGGTCAAGTTAGGGTTTTAAAGGTCTCTAATAAGCCCCAGGACTGTTCAGTGGGTTGTCTTGGGGTGATACTCTCATCCTCACTCAAAGGTTTATCCTGAATCTTATTCTAACAGGACTCTCTTAACACTGGAATTTTCTTGCAAAGGAACGGGTTTTGCTAAGTGTTTTTTTGACGAACACTGTCATTTAGAAAGTGTGAGTGCTGCTGATCAGAAGTTGAGCAGTCTGCAGTTGCAGCAGTGCCCCCTTCTCCCCGCTCCCTTGCAGTGGGAAGTTATGTAGAAAGGAACAGAAACCGGGTGCCATCTCTTTTGCCCTAAGTTTTTATGATCATCTTCCAAATGAGATTTGATTCTGGAGGAAACAAAATGGTGCGAAAAAGACCTGTGGTTACAGTAATAAGATGGTGAGAGAATCCACTAAAGTCTGCTGAACATGATGGAACAAAATTTCACGGGTATTTTTAAAACAATAAATATAATTGTTGACTCATTTATATATTTCCTTTGACATAATGCCCCCCCCCACACACAGTTGTTTTGCTCCACTGTACTTTACAAGACTGTGTGTAATATCGTTGCTGTAATCCTGTCCTTCCCTCTCTTAACTTCTCCCTTAATGGCTTTCAAATAATGGTTTGAAATGTTAACACTTCTCTTTTTCGAAAATATTTTTCCTCAGCTTTCAAATGAGAACTACTTTGAATTGTCCTTCTGATACTTTTAGTTTTTCTGCATTTATGAAACCGAATGGAGCATTCTCATTCTTTGTTTCCCTTTGGTAACAGAAAACATAAAAATGAATAGGACCTAATTTGTGCCAGCACTACAAAACTGGTAACATTATCTGCATACATTTGAACACCATTCGGAATTCTAGTTTTATGAAAAATCTTCTATCATCTCTCTTTACTAAATGCAGAATTTATGTGCATTTTAATATAGCATAGTCATGGAGATAAATGAAGGGAAGCAGGTGGATGTGAAAGGGCAATAAAATGAGAAATTTGAACTGCAGAAGACTTTAAAAACTTAAGATACTTGTTTATTCTACTCAAGTGACAAATGTTTTTGGCAAAGAAACTCTTATGGCATGTTAGTTCAGTTGTAAATATATTAATTTGTATATTTAACTACAAATACTATGATGGATATTTTTATAACTATCCTTTAAGAACATTTTATTTTAAAGTATTACAATCTCAAAAAAGTACATAAATTTCTGTTGCACTTTTTACATCAGTAATAACCAGGAAATTCTAAATTCAGACAAAATCTTATTGTTTTTCATGTGCAAATATTTTTTAATGTTTCTGTTCCCAAATTTCCTAAATTGAGCACTAAAATGACAATTTCAGTAGTCATGAATTTTTGTGCTTGTTTTATTATGGACAACATGTATGACATAATTATGTTGAAACAATGTGGATTAAGTGTTTATATACTTTCTGTATATCTGAAGATTTGGTCAGTAGAAGAAGCTAAAAGTCCTGCCTCTCGTGATTGAAATAATCCAAGTGAATAAGTAAATTGTCATAAACTCTGGCAGAAGTGGAAAGATTGGGCTGTTGTCTAGTGCAGTTCTACAAATTAAATGAGTGTTTATCTATCTCCCAAGTGTAATACACAAATGGATGTTACTAAAATATGCAGTTATTACCAGGCAACAGTTATGAGAAAAAAACCTTTAGAGTAACAATTTCACTTTTCACATAAATGTGTCTTATTCCTCTCCTACAAGTTGTTTTCCTGTCCCTTTTATATCTACAGGTGTTACATCACTTGCACGCTTGGTTTTTAAAGGCTCTTGTGAAAGTATCACTCTATTACTTCCAGCTGAGTAAGTACTCAGTTGCACCTCATAAGCTTTCCAAGTCACGTCTCGCAACAGTGACAACCCTGTTAGGAAAACAACTGAGTTTTTAAAGCCCTGTTCTTGTTCTCATGCACCACATTAGTGATGCTTGGAGCTGATTTGCGGGCCTATCGATGACTGATGGTGCAGTAATTTCAATGATTCCGTTCAGTGGTGATGCAGATGTTGATTGGTTTTCAGATACTAATCCTGTTCGTTAATACAGCAGTTGGCCACGCGTGTGAGCTCATCCTGTTAAGAAATGGCCTTTGGGGAAAATAAGTACTGAAACATTTGGGCCTGGTTTTTTATACATTTCCTAGGAAATAGAAAGTAAAGAAGAAATGGGTGGATGGTTTCAAAGGCAGTGACAAGGTACCACTGGCCTATGCCAATGAAAAGCAAATAAAACATCAACATTTTGTAAGGCAGAGTATAAGACTTATTTCCTCGATTGCATTTTATGAAACTTGTCTTGTGCTTAAACTTTTAAACAAAGTTCTTGGGCCATTCAAGTGCTGTCAGTAGTGAAAAAATGTTGTAAGGATATGCAAGATGGTTTTTATTCTAGAGCCAGTTCTACTATTCAGCCTTAATGTCAACAACTTTTGTCACCAGGAATGTAATATAACCAATAGCAGAGCAAAATCTCAGCCCAGCTGTCCAGGGATGATTCCTCTGCTGTTGTAAATTAGTGGGAATTCTTGTGAAAGAAGCTTTCCACATGGGGAGTGCTTTGGAGAGTATTGGCACAGACTTCAGCTGCCTTTCATTTGCGTGCCTTAACTATATGTGATATCCATCTTTGCTCCTAAAAGTTGTGCATAAATAATTATCTGTCACCCTACAAATAGCCCAGCAGAGCTGTGATTGCAAAGCCAGCTCTGACTGGGCTGTGCACAAAAGGACAAGTAGTTTTTCTGTGCATTTGGTTGTATTTGAAATTACTTTTTTCTGGAATATTAAATTGTGCTGTCGTTCTTCAGCTCTGTAATTTCAGAAGACTACCATACATAATGTTCAAATTCTCATGGTAAACTATGAGTACTCTTAAGTCTGTTTATTTTCTAACATTTTAATGTTTTCTACTGAATTATGAATGTTTGGTTTAGTTATGTTGCTTTAGCCAAACATTTTTTTTCTGATGCTGACAATTTCATGATCTGTAGGGAAAGTATGTTTAATTTAAGATCCAAGGACACTTGTGAAGGGCTTGTGTGTGTGTGTGTGTGTGTTCAAAGACAGTATTAAGAATAAATCCTCTGGGTTTTTTCTTTTTGACCTTTTTAAACTACAAAAATATGTTTTAATGGGTTTCCTCAATACACTGATTTGTGGAAGCTTTATGTGGTTTTTGTTCTACCTTGTTCTTAACCAGATTTTCATTGCATCTTTCTTTTCATTTGGCTCCAATGAAATATGAGAGTCAGATTTCTAACATACAGCATGTTAGAACAGGTTTTACTGCATCTCCTTTCTCTCCATTTGTGTGTTTGGGTGCATGCAGGTTTGAGAATTATCTACCTTCGCTTGCTGATTAGAACATTTAATTTATTTGCGGGGTTAAAAAGAAGACCGACTTCTGTAAATCAATACAAATTTACCTGTCTTCAGCTTAAGCTGTAGTTGTTATGTATTTTTGTACTTTTGATAGATAAGACCTGCTTATTTTAATTAACTCTTGGGCAGAAGTCAACAAAACTGAGAGGGAAAGACCACAGTCAAATGAAGTGTATATTCCAACTGATGGGGTGGCTAACATTTTCTACGTACTGTCAGGAGTACTTCAGAGCTGTATTATTTCGTTTTCACATTAAAACATGCTTCAAGGCTACAGCCTTGAATACTTGCCTTTTTTTTTTTTTTTAATTTCTTTTCCTTCCCTCTCCCCCTTTTTATGAAATTACTTTAGTTTTTGTTTGTTCATGTAGAAAACCTTAATGAATGAGGCTTCTGGAGTTGAGAGGTCAGGGTATTCTTCAACTTTGCACCAGAACTGTGTATTTTAACAGTTTTATGTGAATTAGATATGAAGAGTATTTTCTTTAATTATAAACTGTGGGTGTGATAGTGTTTATTTCTGATGACATTTTGAGCAGATCTACTGACATAAGGATATGCTTGAGGGGACTTTTTTAAAGTATTAGATGAAATTTTTGTGACATTAAAATATTGTACTATGGCTAGAAAACAAAAAACAAAACGTGGCAGCCAATGAAGGCTTTTTTCAATCCTGTTGAAATTAATGAGGAAATTAGAAGAAATAATGAATTCCATGGGCACCTTTAGTATATACACAAGACCTTTTTAGGCCTGATTTAGCAAAGTAATCTGATTTTTGTGTTCTGAATGACCACAAGGGGAAATATCCTTAACATTGGTTTGTGTAGCTCTCCCATAGGGTTTCATAAAACCTCTGATTAGCTGTTTTAAGATAAGCTAGCAGAAAAAAAAAATAGTGGTCTGTAATGTCCTAAATTTTGCTTTTATGCAGTCAGCTGTTTAGAGGACTCCAGTATGTGTTTTATATTGTTGTTTCATGGAAACAAAACAAAATCATGCCATCTTTTTAATCAGAATGGTAAGTTCAACAGTTGGAGCAGTTGCTCCAATTGTCCAGGTTTCAAATGCCCCTATCATGCTATCTGGTTTTGTGTGAGCTTTTTATTTATTTTTGGCTTATTCAGTTATGCTTTTTTTTTTTTTCTTTGAAGAATTTCCCTTTGGAGATGTGTTCTCTTTGCCGAGCTAATAGAAGCACTAGAGAAATGCTTTCTTTTTTTGAAAGAGTCACATTTTAGATATTTTTTAATTTTTTCTACTGACAAGGGTCCTAATAATGGAGGCAGCAATGGTTTTCTACTTGAGAAACCTTCATGCTCTACTGGGACATATATATCATTTCAGAGACCTTTATAACACTTGTAACTGTGCATCACAAAGTGCCATCAGTTTTTCTTTTAAGAGACCAAGAAGATACGTGTTTGTTTCTGCATTAAACTGAAGAGTTGCTGGATACCGGTTCCATGCTTAGTTCCCTAGGTCGTGCTGCCTGTGGAAAGGTATTGATCTTGATGTTTAGCAATCTTTGAGTTGCCCCAGTGTACATTGCAGAATTTGTTCTGACATGGGCTATGTTGCCCTGGAAGAAGGCTCACTTGTCAGGAGGCTACGTGTTCACCCATTTGGGGCTTTTCTGAATGTTATGAAATACAATTTAAGTTTTGCAGGAATGTTCAACCAGTAATCTCACTCATCTAAGTTTTAACATATGTCATATTAGCTTTTTAACACATAAGACAAATCTGAATGAATGGTTCCAGATGTTATTTGAAATCCTAGTTCACAAGGACACTTGTTTCAAGAACTGAAATTTATTGCATTTGTGTGACAAGGAATAGAAATTAATATGCTTCTGTATATACTTGCCTGCTAATATCATAAATTGATGGAAGCACAATGTTTATGTAGAACAATAATACTTGGAAGAACATTTGGGGGAAACAAAATACTAAAACCAAGGGATTGCTGACATGCATTTTCACCATATCACAGAGTAGGGAAATGCTGTTCTCTCTTTTTTTTTTTTTTTTTTTTTTTTTTTTAAATTACATTCCGCACAAATCCTGTGATTTCTCGACTTCCTGGATTACCTTTTAAACCTTTTTGGCTGCATGGAGAGGATACACTGATTTGACACTTGCTGTGATTGTAGGAAACGCAGAAGATGTTTTGCATGGTAAGGTGGAACCTGCTGTGTGTTCTGTTGTTAACAAAACTTAAAAGCACAGATGTCTGACTCTCCAGTTGTAGCTGGTGTGTGTATGTGTTACCAAGGGAAGTTGTGCTGGTGGTGGCAGAGTACACAGAGCAGCATTCCACAGAACTTGTGACTTTGTACCCTGAAAGCGTTTAGCAACCTGAAGAGATTGTAACAGCAAACATTTTAACCAACTTTTTCAAAGTTGCTATTACAGGAAGAAAATAATCATTTAACCTTAAATAAACACTTTCTGAAACGGGTTAGGAAAAAATTACAGTTTTATTCTTATTTTGTGGTCTTGTTTTTGAGTAGACTCTGCACAAGTGCAAAGGTTTTGCCCCCTCTTCAGTATAATAGTTCATCATGTTGGCCATACAGGGTGGTTTGTAGCAGCAGCATTTATATGTTTACAGCTACATAAATGCCAATCAAGTTATAAACAGCAAAAAAAGTTAGCTTTAAATACAACCGAGTTAGGAAGAGAAATCGGATTTTGAGTACAATGTAAATCTGACTATTCAGTGCAAAATGTAGTCAGGAATGTACATACTTAGCTATTGTCAATATTATTTGTGTGTTTCTTGGCAAAGTGCATTGGTTGTTTATCAGGTAGAAAAGGTAAAATTAGTGGATATCAGGAAGACTAGAAGCGCAATTCTGAAGCAATGTATTATTGTCAGGACGCAGTTGTTATGAGGCCATGGTAATGGTAATGTAATAATAGTGAAATTGTTAGCAATTTGAAATCCCTTAGGCCCATCTGAAGGTGGGTAAGACTATACGAACAACTTCCTTTTCTCCCCTTGCAGCTCTGTGAGTATCTTTACACCAAGCTTGCCCTGTGTGTCACTGAGTTGGCTTTAGCCATTGATAGGTTTTGAATGTGAGATACTAGTGGAGTATGTTGTATTTTGGGTGTTTTTGTTTTACTGTTTCTGAAGATGGACCCTTTGACATGGGTTTATTTGTCAGCCATGCATGAA
Organism: Tyto alba; assembly: GCF_018691265.1. NCBI lineage: Eukaryota > Metazoa > Chordata > Aves > Strigiformes > Tytonidae > Tyto > Tyto alba. Next base: position 36,121,811 of record NW_024881330.1, read on the forward strand.
AATGTGGTCCACTGCACACTCTATAGTATGCATAGATCCACGCCACATTCAGATGAGCATTGTGTCTACCTGAAAGGCTGGTGTGCCAGCTTAGTGCAAAAATACACATTATGATACAGATTTAGGTGCTTCCTCAGTTTCTGCAGTGGGCAGAAATTGCCCCTGTGCTTGGGCTTGGCTCAAGCTAAGGGATAACTTTCCACTTGGTTCTCGTGCTTGTGTGTCATGTTTGACTTTAGGTAAATGAAAACCAGTTAATTTCTGACAGATTTCTTATTGCACATTATCATTTTGGTGTAGAGTTTAAGGGTTACTTAAGGAGTAAAATGATGCTTCTGATTTGTTTGCCAAGGATAAGGATAGTAAATTCTGCTATAGAATTCCAGTGAGTCACTGAAACTATAAATTTAAATATTGAATAGAATGGTATTTCATAACATTGAGTGATGTTCAAAAAAGCCTCTTTTAATTGGCTTAGAAAGCTAATTAATGAGAGGGCCTTAAGGTCTTGAAAAACCCTGAGAGCTTATATTTGCTTTTCAGATGTAAAAAAGGGTTATATAATTGATTAGTATGAGCAGCTTCTGCCTTTGAGACTATAAATAGACAACGTAGCTCCAAAGACACTAATTTGTCAAAATAGCTTGGATATGTTTGAAAACACTATGAAATAATTACTAGTTCTGACTTAGGTACTGTTTCTATAGAACTTCTAATGGGTATTGAGTAGGTATGAAAGGAAAGGTTAACAGTTTGACTTCTTAAACATACTGTTTGGGTTGGGGTTTTTTTTTGTTGTTGTTGCTGTGAGATTTTTTGGTTTGTTTTGGTGGTTGTGTTGTTTTTTTTGTTTTTTTTTTTTAAACTTAAATTGAGCCAGGGTTTTCCAGAATTTTTTAGCAGTAGAACAGCTTTCCTCCTTCAGTATATTCAAGACCACCGTGCACTTGTAATACAGACTTACAGGGAAAATGTTCTAAATAGGGCCATGTGCAGAACATAGCCTTTTGGACCACCATTTGGAGACTGCCGCTTTATAATATTTATTTGTAAGCCGATAGTATATCTCTTTTGGCCATGGCATGAACATGCATTTTAATAGTGTTAGTACTGTAAAAATCATAACATTGACTGTCATGATTTTCTTCTTAGATAAATCTTGCACTATTACTACATTTTTCCAGATTTTTCATGTTTGATTTGCTGTATTGGAAAATGTAAGTTTTTATGCTTGAGTAACTGTACATGTGGAATCATTTAAAAATAACAATAAATACATTTCCACATATGGACTTTTCATAGGTCCTGATTTTCAGACCAGTGATTAAACACACACTCTTTTTTTAAGAAAACATTTACATAACATTTAACTGAGTAACATATGCTTTGTTAAGTAGGGATATCACCTGAGCTGGAAATTAAGCTTGTTGATTCAGTCTTTATGAAATGTGAGCAAGCCCAGCTTTTGTAACTGATTATTATGGATGTATCAACTTGGATACTATCAAAGTACAATGGCAGAATTGCAAACAGCAGCTGAAAAAAGTTAATATGGTTAGATTTATTGTCATGTTCAGGCTGAAAAGGGGCTGAATGAAATATGAGTTGCTTTTATAATGAAAGCTTTCAGGTTTTGGTTAATAGTTTCTTACACTTGTTTCATTGAGAAGACTATAAATACTTGAAAATAGCAGCAATGAATTAGAGGGTTCTTTTCAGTCTAACCACAGTGCTGTTTCTGTGTCACTAGCATCATAGAATGGTTTGGGTTGGAAGGGACCTTGAGGATTATCTAGTCCCAAGCCCTCTGCCATGGGCAGGGCCACCTTCCACCAGACGAGGTTGCTCAAAGCCCCGTCCAACCTGGCCTTGAACCCTGCCAGGGAGGGGGCAGCCACAGCTGCTCTGGGCACCCTGGGCCAGTGCCTCACCACCCTCACAGGAAAGAATTTCTTCCATCTAATCTAAATCTACACTCTTTCAGGTTAAAACTGCTACCCCTTGTCCTATCCCTACACTCGTTGATAAGAGAGTCCTTACCTTACCTAGCTTTCTTGTAGGCTTCCTGTAGGGACTGGCAGGCTGCAATAAGGTCTCCCCAGAGCCTTCCCTCTTCTAGGCTGAACAACCCCAACTCTCAGCCTGTATCCATAATGGAGGTGCTCCAGTGCCCCAGTCATCTTTGTGGCCCTCCTCCGGACCCACTGGAGCAGGTCCATGTCCTCCTTATGTTGAGGGTTCCAGAGCTGGACACAGTACTTCAGGTGGGGTCTCAGGAGAGCAAGGAAGTAGAGGGGGAGAATAATCTCCCTCAACCTGCTGGCCACACTTCTTTTGATGTAGACCTCTTGAACCTAGTGGCTTTTGGCTTTGCTTTTCAAAGGCAATTTCTTGTTACATAATTATTTCATTGTGTTTGCATTGAGTTTGAAACCTGGCATGCTGGGTGCATGCCCAGATTGCCCACAGTAGCTGTACGTGTGGAATAGCAGATGTGTGCAGCTGCCCAGGGCTGGTGCATGTGCTTTGCTTCCAACAAAGATACAGCAGATGAAGCAGCATCAGCTGTCCCTGTCACAGATAGCTGTGCTCTCTTCTCTGCCTGAAGGTAATTAGAGGTTACTTTTGCTAAGAAAGTTCTAGTAAAGCTCTTTTATACATTACATCATGGTAAATACCAATCATTGAGTTTTGCTGTTGGTACCAAGACCTTGGTACCAAGGTCCGTGTTTGATGGCAGTTAGTAGATGCTCAGCCTGAGAATGTCCATATGTACAATTTTCCCTGCAGATTCCGCTTTTCTAGTGCACCACTGTCTTGTGAGCTGCCCGGGTCATATGTCTTGAGTGCCAAGCAAGTGCTAGGCTGCAGAGGTGCTTGAGGTTGTGTGTGTGCTTGAGGGTGTGCTTGACTTTCCTACCAGAGCAAGCAGATCTGGTCTTGTTGGTGGCCTTGGGGCAGCCTTAAAGAAGCAGAGTAGTTAAAACCAAAGTATTTGGTCTTTGAAATGCCTCTTGCTGTATGACAGTCATTCAGGGGGCCTGTTTTCTAGCATTCTACCCCTCCTCTTTTCTAAACTCTCAAGGGAGACTTTGTGGGAAGTCTGTGATACCCATCTAAAATGATTCTTAATGGAAAAACTCATGAAGAGCAGGTGTGACTCTGAGATGCTCTCTCAGTAGCACATTCCTGCCTTGAAGTTGTCTCTGACATGTTCTGACCGCAAGAGGCAGCTCCAGGAGACAGAAGATCTGTTGATTGAAAGAAACTTCATGCCATGAAGAAATGCTCTGACCTACTTCATCCATCTGTCTGGGCTGGTGGTTACTCCTTCTCCCCGAAGCAGGAGAGATCAAAGATTCCCAGGTGTGGCCCAGCATTATTTGCTTTCACAGAGCTGGCTGAACAGGGGGATAAGAGATTTCATGAGGGTTTCTCTAAGAAGGCACACCTCCTGTATCAAAATTACACCAGTTCTGTGAGATTAAGGCTGGAGGATTACATACCTTGGAGTCAGTACTGTCGCCTTCATCTTTGAGTGAATCAAATTATGAACATTTCTATGATGTTAATGTTGACATACTGATACTTCTTGGTAAAGATGTTGTTTTCTTCTCCTCAGACTGCTTGGTGCCCGATGCCGGTCTGAAATCTTCTATCAAAGTAGTTTTATTCTCCATGTATCTCAAATCTCCGTAGTAATAAAAAAGTGCTGCTCTTCCCTCTTCGTGTATTTCTTCCTTCACTTGGGCATCCCTTGAAGAAATCTCATTGCTAAAGATTCTTTGGGAAGTCTTCCTGCTTTCCTCTCTTATTGCGTAAGAAGTGCTGATGGAACACAGGACTGAATTTGTTTGTCTTGCAAAATGATCAGTCTTTCTCCTTGGCTTCTTGGTCTGTTCCATCCAAAGCAAAATCAGTCATCCTTGGAAGGTCTAGGAAGATTCCAGCATCTTGTTTGCTGAGGCTGTGTCTCTAATTGCTGTAGCCAGGACTACCTCAGGCTTTCTGGAAGTTCTTGTTGATGTCGTGGATATCATATGGGAAGATCTCAGTTTTCTTTGATATTCTACAAGTGAGCTACTGAGCTACTCAAGTCTTGTTCAGCTATTCTCATTAGTGTGTGTACTATGAACTGTAGAAGGTCCCTGTCTCCCTTTTAGAATTGCATGGAAGGGCAGATAGCAGTTATCAGTTTTTCTTTAAAATAATTCTTTGAACACTTTAATCACACCATGCAGAACCACTGAGCTCTAGTCTGTAAATAGATTTTTGTGAATGTAAATATAGTTGGGGAGAAGTTTTGCTTGGGAAGTCTTGTGACTGTCCTCAGGAAAGCCTGTCTCTTTCAAGTGGCTTTGAGGCATGTATAATCCCAGAGTTGGATGAATCTTTCATGTTCCAAAGTTCAGCAGGGCAGGAATGCCCAAATATAGTGTTTGGATGAGCTCATCATAAATGCAAAACTACATAGACTTTGGTTGTTGCCTTGAGAGGTTGTGCAGTCTCCACCCTTGGAGATATTCAAGACCGATTTGGACATGGCCCTGTGCAGTCAGCTCTCACTGACCCTGCTTTGGGAAGGGGTTTGGACTAGATGATCTCCAGAGGTCCTTTCCAACCCCAGCCTTTCTGTGATAGTGTCACAGTGATGCCAGTGTAAATTACCCAGTTTGGGGATGAGGGTAGGATGACAGGGATAACTCCATGCAAGTCCAAGCAACAAGAAGAAAATTTCAGGCAGTATCTCTCTTGGAGATTCTCTCTGGTTGGGTAACATCTGCAACTCTGAGCCTTCCTGAGGTAGGATCAATTGAAAACTGCAGCTGTGGATGAGGGCTGTGGCAAATTCCTACCATCTACCCCTCTTATTTCACTCAGTGTGCTCAGTTGTTTTTTTAGGTCTGAAAAAGAGCCTCTTCTGTCTGGAGAAGAAATAGTTATCTGTTGTATGGGCAGAAGGGATAAGATAGAGGTTGATAGATCGTGAATGACATGCAGAGATTAAAAGCAGGACAGTTGTCGGATGGGGGCCCCCCCAACCTAAGAAGGACATGAATCTGTTGGGGCGAGCCCAGAGGAGGGCAGTGAAGATGATCAGGGGGCTGGAGCACCTCCCTTGTGGATACAGGCTGAGAAAGCTGGGGTTGTTCAGCCTGGAGACGAGAAGGCTCCAGGTAGACCTTACTGCAGCCTTCCAGTACCTAAAGGGGGCCTACAGGAGAGCTGGAGAGGGACTTTCTACAAAGGCATGTAGTGGTAGGACAAGAGGTAATGGTTTTAAACTGAAAGAGAGTAGATTTGGATTAGATACAAGGAGGAAGTTGTTCTTTACTAGGAGAGTAGTGAGGCACTGGCGCAGGTTGCCCGGAGAGGTTGTGGATGCCCCGTTCCTGGAAGTGTCCAAGGCCGGGTTGGATGAGGCTTTGAGCAGCCTGGTCTGGTGGGAGGTGTCCCTGCCCCTGCCCCTGGTTGGGAGGTTGGAACTAGACCATCTTTAAGATTCCCTCCAACCCAATCCATTCTATGATTCTATGATCTTCCTATGGCAATGAATTGAGAGTATGTGAATAGGTGTATGTTCTTCATCTGGAAGTTGCTACGATGGGAGCGTCCTGGTCTACTTGTATTTGGTTGCTGTACTCATTTGCCTTTTTCAGACATTTGTGTATTGTTTTTCTTCACAGTAAAGAAGATAAAGTTAATGAAACAATGGTATTACATAAGTAAAAAAACTCAATCATAATGAATTTGCATGACAGTGTAGAATATCCAAAGCAGCACTGATGACTGTCAAGCTACCATTTCCCATGTTTCAAAGTCTTGAGTGTGTAACCTAAACTAGGTTCTCTAATAATTTGTGCAGGAACATTCCTGGGTTTAATTAGTGGGAAACAATAAGGTTATAGTTTTTCACTGCACCACTGATGTCTTTAAGAGTATTCAACTGAACTACAAAATGATCTGCCATCAGTCTTCACTAGGATAGATAGTTGGATTTTGGTTTTAAGTTGTTTAGATGGGCAAGAAAAATGCTGGTCATGACTTGTGATGCAGTCTTCCATTGTCCCAGACTTAACAAAATGATTCTTTTTGTTACTACTTAGTGGAATATTGGCCGTTGTATCTGTATGCTGAATCTGTTATTTTAGGAGCACTGTGTCATGATTGGATGTAAGGGATCTTCTGACCTGCTGGGTGACTTCTGGAAGGTAAATTGAGAGGACACTGGAGGAAAGAGTTTTCTGCTGGCCACTTAAAGTGATTCTGGCAATTCCATTGCTGCTTTGACAGCGAAGTGAGCCCAGCTTTGTAACTGCTGGTTATGACTCTGTATGCTGCCAAAAATTTTGGAGGAATGCAAGAGGAGAAAAATGTGGACTTTAAGAACTTATACATCATCCAAAAGTGAATGGAATTTCATGGGATAAAATGAAAACAGTTATATAGCCCAGAGGGATCTCTTCTGCTGAGTATCAAAGTTATACTGTAAACCACTGAGGTGTAGGCACTTCTGCTTGAAAAAGTTTCAAGATCCTTTATGATGAAAGGAGTTAGGCAGTTGAAGTGTAAGAGTTACTAACAAGTCTTATTAGAAAGTACATAGCAGTGTTATTTGAAATGTCCCATTCACCTCAATAGGTCTTTATTTTTTTCGTTTGTTGCTACTTGACACTGAGACTGTGTTGAAAAGATACTATGACTTGATGGTTTTTGGGTATACCTGGCATTTTCATCTCAGTGGCCCTGCTCACACTGAGCCAAATTCAGCTTTGGCAAACAAATATCCTGAAATTACTAGACACTTCATTCTTTTAAAAAAGCAAATCTTGAAATCACAGGATTTTGCATATCACAGTTTCTGAAGCTTTTATGCATAATGCATTTGTTGGTAGTTAGATGTAATCATTCTAATGTGTGTGTATTATGTACTTAACTGTTGGACAAAGAATTACTGTGATGTATACTAGAAGATTATAGTGTTTTCCAAATCTACAGAAATTCTAACCAGATTTTTACTTCCCTACAAACATCAGTCTTGAGAATAATAAGGAACCCCTGCAGGGTGCCATTAACTTTCCTAGTAAACCTTGCAAGACAGAGGCTGTCACCTTACGTTTCTCTGGATCGCAGAACAGTGAGGCTTTAATTCTAAACAGAGCATTTGAGAACCACTAAAATATTCATTTTTTTTTAAAAAACCCAGACAAACAAACAAAAACCCCAAACACCACCCCTTCACCCTCCCTTACCACCCCCCCCACCCCCCCGCCCCCCAAAATAGTTTGAGGATGTTTGAGTCACCCATTCCTAATTTTCATTAAACTTCTCAGATATCTGGATGTTCTTTTCCCCTTTTCAGCCTTGATGGACGCTGGCCAATTGAGTCAAAATTTGCAGCTGGCAGGTGTGTTGCAATTTTGAATGCGTTGCTTCCCTAGGTATCCATGCTGAAAACCAATAAGTTTATTTAAATTGGAACAGGCAAATACATTTTATAACTTTGTAATGAAAGTTAATTTGTATGGTGTATGTGGAGTTCATCAGGATATGATTGAAACTGTCTTAATCTCACCTAGCAAGCACCTGCAGTGACTAATTGTACTTTGACTTCTGGAGCTGCTGTTCAGAGTTTTAAGAATCAAACAGGTAATAAAAAGCAATGTGATGAGAAGAGGGCTGCTGGATTGAGGAGCTTTCCAGTTTTCATTTAAATATATACTAAAAAAAAAAAAAAATCATTATTTCTGAAAATTATGCTTAAATTATTCTTCAGGTAATTTTTTTTCCTTTATATTTCTGTGGAGTTAAATAAGCAGAGATACAAATGTTTGTAATCAATCTTAACTACTGAAACAAAAGCTTTTCAGAAGGTAATACTCATGAAGGCTGCAGATTTTACTGATGCAGCCATTGATACCAGTGCCACTGGTAAACAAAATACAGGAATTGCAGGTAAAGAAAATTGAGCTCTTTGCCCATAATACCACCTTCATTGCTTTTTTTAGCTGAACTGCACACAGGTCTCCTCAGTCACACAGTGGAATAGCAAATGGTTTTATTCCACCAGCCTGGCCAATATAATCAACATTTATGTGAACGAATTACAGATAACTGCAACAGGATTATCTTTTATATTTAACCTGTGATCTCTAGAAGCTCAGTGCACACACGTCGCCAAGAAATCGATGGCAGTACCACAGCCCAGGTATGTAACAAGAAGCATTAGTTGCCTGAGCAATGTTGGAAGCAAGGTTTGTTCCCGGGAAGTTGACTGTGGGGTTGCTGGAAGACATTTTGTGAATCCTCCAGTTTCTCTTGCATCCAATCAGGTGAAGCAGGAATTATATTTAACAGCTGCATGTTGGAGTTTCCCCCTGTGCCCCCGCTCCCCCTATGATTTTTTTAAATGCTGTAGTTTTTGTGTGTTTTACATGAGATGCTTAAGGGACTTTGTTTATATCAATGTGTTCCTCATCTGTGCACATTGTTCTAGGTATGTATGTACCTTATGAAAAATGCAATGAAGGACAAGCTAAAGTAAAAATATAAGCAGTAGTATTGTTTTAGTAGAACATACGAAGATGGCAGAGGTTGTAACAATAAGAGGCATAGTCAGAGGGTCTGTATACAGAGGTCTTGGCTCCCTTTGCAGCTAGGCTGGCTGTGGCATAGCAAAATTGCATACAGGAATGTAAGGAATTAAAAGTCGTAAGATTACTAGGAGTTAATAAGACTCAAATGAGTCTAAGTATAGAAGAACATTTTAATGCTGTATTAAAATCACCAGTTAAACACAACTTGCAGAAAAAGACCTAGAAAAGTCATAACCCCAACCCAATAGCGCAGGTTTTCTTGAGCAGCAGCATATTAGTAAAATTTTGAATCTGTGCTCTTAAGAATCCAGTGGTAGAGTTGCATAGCAAGGAAAACCTCCTTTGAGACTTTGGTTTAGCAGCTGAATCTTAGAAAGTTATGCATTACTTTCTAAGTATTTGATATATGAATCAAATGAAAACAAAAGGAAGTAGAGAATTAGAATAAGCAGACTAAACTGAAGTCAAGAATCGGAATAAGCAGACTAAACTGAACATCTAATACTCGTTAACTCAAGTTCAGCACAGGTTCTGTATGTGTAAGGCTGTGTGCTTACTAGTTGAGCTGTCTTGTTTGAAGCTAATGGTTAATAGCTTAAAAGTTGATTAACTTGTCATACCAGTCTCACCATACTTTTGTTTTTCTCAAACTAGATGAAAGGTTTCTTTAAGTATGGTTACTGTAGTACTGCATTCCTGATGATGCTGTTAGCTAATGACGCTCTTTGTTGTAGAAATCAGGAAATGTGGGTTGAGCCTCTGGGATCTGTGTGGCTGGAGTATGCAAATATTATGTCCTAAATGGTAAGGTCTTGCTGGAACTACTTGGTATGTAACATTGCTAATAATACATGTCTGTAGTTTTTGCTTTTCAGATTAATTTACTCCCTTGCTGTAATGCTTCCACCCATGCCAAAATACTACTTCTAAAACTAAAACTATCTTTTTATAATAAGATTTCTCCGTATTTCTTAGGGTGCTTGGTATGGGCGTCTGGCTTCTGTCACCAATACTGTCTGATGGCATTTTTATTCAAAATCTGTTGTACACACAGGTTCTGGTTGGTTAAATTGGCTGACATTTAACATGAATTAATTTCAATACACTAATTAAAACAACCGCTGTGGTATGCAGCCTTGTATTTCCATTTGAATTTTTAATTTAAATACAAAGAAATTATTCATAAATATTTACATAATAGAATGTTTGCCATAAAGTGCAGTTAATGTATGCCAAGCTCAGATGTTCTTACTGTGAGCAATAAGAGGCTGTGGGACTTTCTTGTCCATTTGGCTTGTTTTTCTAAGTTTTCAGTGAAGTGTGGGTGGAGCAGAATTGGCATTGGGGACTAGAGAAAGATTTCTGGTTTTGTGATTAGTTTAACTGAAATATTAGAATCCTTGTGTTTCTTAGAAATTTCATTTTGACAGTGTTTGTTGAAAAGCAAGATGATTTTACTGAAGTGATGTTGACATGTCTTACTACACGGGTATTTGATTTAGGATGCTGGATGTTTATGGAAGGTTCTCTGTCCAAAAGAAAAGTTGCCTGTGGAAATGCAGCCCCTGCTGAAGTATCTCCTGGGGCTACTGCTTGGATTGAGCGTAACTTAGTCTCCTTCTTAACCTCTGCTCTCTCCAATAAGTATTGCATCCCTTGGAAACTATTATGTACTGACCTGTTATATCCAGCTGCATTAAGGACCAGGTCCTCAACCATGATCACAGAGGATAATGTGTTCTGGGGAAACACATTTCATTTGATTGAGGACACGATAGTTGTTTGCATGATAGATGTTGCAGTTTCACTCCTGCCTCCTCATGTTGACTCTTAAGTAGTTGTTGTGCACTTCTGTGTTTTAAGTCATGTCCTTTGGTGCAAAAACATAAACAGAAAGATCAAAACCTATAGGTTCTCAAGCATGCTTGAACAGATTGTCATTGTTACGGTATGTGTACAGTCAGTTCCGTGGGATGCCTCTTGTGCATTCCTCATTTCTTCACAAGAAAGTCATCCAGTTTCAGCAGGATTAATTTACTGAGAAAGCCTGGTGATTTTAGTTTTCATGAAGACTGAAATACAAAGAGAATGTATTAAGGAGTAGTGATGAGCAGTGGCATCCCCTTGCAATGTGCCTATCCTCTCTGGCCTCCCTGAAGATAGGGAATTGTCCTGTGAAGAGCTGAGAACAGATCAGAAATATATACTTGTCTGCTTTTGGGATACATGGCAAAATTCATCATTTTCTGCAGGTTTACTAGACAATAGTGAGATTTGAGGAATTATATAGTGGCTCTAAAATAACCTTTCAAATAAACTTTCTATATGAGAAGGAAACTGGAATTTCTTTATTACCATCCCCCCCACATCCCCCCGGTGATCTTAAATGCATCACCTAAATGAGGCAAAAATCCTAGCATTCATAACTCTCCCAGTTACATTCACCTGCGGAGGGAGTGAAACCCCTAATATCCCAACTTGAACCTTTTCTACAGTAAAATATATAACAACATTTTTCATATAAAAATAGTATATTAAATAGTGAAGTAGGCTTGTTATTTGGCAAGAAGGCTACAAATGTCAAAGGGGTGAATTCATCTTATAAGAACTGGAAAATTGGTTGAGTTAAAATATGACAGTTGGATTTTTGGAAGTATATTGGAAAATTAATATTCCTAATTGTTCTACAAAATGGCAAGATGCCTATCCTTCTAGTCTGACTGTATTTGTTGGTTCAGGTTTTAAGTCTTTTAGTTATCTTTGATATGATCTTTAGAAAGTGCTTGCTAACATAACTGTGACTCAGTAGTATAATGCTTTCTTAATTTTATTTCCTTAAAAATAATTTTTTGCCTTCTATTGAATACTATGTTGGGTTTCCCATCTGCTTTGAACAGTTGACTTGTAAATGTTGCAAGCAAAGTTAGTCCATAAAGATATGACCAAATACAAAAATACAGAGGTATGCTTCTTTTGTTTCAGTTCACTAAGGCATTTTTAACTACCGCAACAGTTCCTGTGTGTTGAAGAGGAGGAGGAGGCTGAAAGGGTGGGCTATTTTCAACTGTAGGTGAAGATGGAAAATGGTTGCTGTTTTAGGATCTTATTTTGAGTTTGGTTTTGGGGGCTTGGGGAGCTGTTTTGGTTTGTTTTTTACTGTGTAGACCAATATATTAAAAACCAAACCAAAATATCAACACCCCCTTGCTTCAACGCCAAATAGCTGCTAGACTTCAGATTATAATTTAGAGTTACAAATAGGTGCCTCATTCTAACTGAATGAGATCTGCACATCTAGCAGTTCTTAAGTTTTCTAGAATGATAGTAAATCTGTGAAGAAATAACAGGGTGGTGAATTCAGTGCCTTTTAAAGGTTTTGTTTTCCACTTTGTTGCATTACTTTGAATCTTCTTTTATGTTTTGCTTCATGAATAAGAATCATGATGTTAGAAAATCTGGCTATTTTCAAATATTATCAAATCAAATCTAGGCATTTATGAGGTTGGAGCCAAAGTTCCATGACTTGCCAAGGCAAGAAAGATTCATCAGTAAGAAAAACTGAGTACATTGTCCTCAGGAAATCATTCAAGTCTCTGATAAGACTGGAATTCTGCTGTTAGTTACATCATTTGTGAGCAGCTACATGCATACAACTGGTATTTTGCCTTAACTCACCTAAGAGAAGGCCCGTTTGTAGAAATACCTTTTTTTTTTGTTGTTGTTTGTCTAGAACACTGCTGTGTCTTTTCTGTTTAATGTGTGCAGTGCTGAAGGAAATTCGAAGGAAAATTATGATATATACACTGATTGTTCTAAAATGTAGTTTAGAACTATCAGGACATAATTTTACCATAGTGCATTGAAAATTCTCCTTCTATAAAGTCTGCATTTGTTAATCTCTTTGTAGTGTGGTTATTGTATTAGTCCTGGGTTCAAACTCTGAAAGGTGGTAGTGCTGATTGAGAGAGACTGAAATTGGGATCTTTTCCCCCGCACCCCCCCCCCCCCTTTTTTTTTAAATACATAATTTTGCAAAAGTTACAGGGAAATACTTGAATAATTGTTCAATAATTTAATTAGTATTTTAGCATGACATTTTTAATATTTAATCAGTACTTTGGATTGATTCAAACTTGGAAAACTTTGCCCTTATAAGGGAGATGAATGGAAGATGAGCCTAAAATAGGAGACTTGGCACATGCTTAATATCTTCAGAAGGGTTTGAATGTAAGGACTGTTTCCAGCAAGATAGTTCTAGAAAAATTGTAGCATTTTAATCTCCTCAAAAGTTTTGGGCATCAAGATTTCCCAGTTGTGTGATACCCTCAAATAAAACTGTTCAACTTTAAAAAGCTGTAGAACTTCTGGTGCAGAAAGTAATCTGGAATTGTTCTATCTTGATTTTTTAAAAATAGAAATACTAAATTAATAAATCCCTTTTGTAATCATCTCTGAAGTAGTCTGTACACTGTGGATGCTCTTATATCCTACTGTTCTGGGATTTTTGCACCTGAAGCTGTAGTAAAAAGAAAAGAGAGGTTTTTGCCTGCATGGCACCTACTCTGCTGTTCTCCAGAACTACTTGCTCACATGTTGCTAAAATGTCCGAGGAGTAATAAACTGCCCTTCCTTCTCAGTTAGAATTAGAGTCTTGCTTAGTTTGAAGCAAGGGAACTCACATTGATGCAGTGCAAGCAAGTTACTGTTTGTCAGTTAAACCTCAGCTTTCTGTGCGTACTCTTACCGTGTTATATGTATTCCCCTTTGCCATTATTTGTGGCAACTGTACAGCATAGATTATCCCTCAGTAAAAAGCTAGACTATCTTACAATTCATGTATGGTGCTGCGGGTGTAATACCGTACGCCAGGACTGCATTTGTGCTAGCCACGGGGACCTTACATCCACTACAGAATTGTCATTATGAGTTCCGAACCAAACCCAGTTACAGATAGTATCTTGCTGAAGGTTTCATCTAGAGATATTAGAGCTAGACCTTGATTGTTTAAGTAGTGCTGAAAGATGGTAGCCTGTATCTAATTAAAGGAAAAATGTATGTTGTTTAACTGGCGTGTATTCTCTTAGCCCAGTGTAAGTGTCACCACTTTTCTTTGTTACAGTAAACCTTTAATCTGTTTATATTATAGCACCTTATAGGCATTGATGCTTAGAAGCCTAGTGGGATATTTGCTAGGTAGTTATGCTAATAAGCATGCTAATAAATCTATCCACTCAATATATATTAGGGTTAGGACTTGTCTAGTCCAGGCTTTAAAGGTGTGATCCTGATTGATTTACCTAGCTCGATCTAATTAACACCTCTAGTTAATAGAGTTAAAGCCTAGGGGAAAGTTTAAGCATTAACTTGTGAGGTTTAACACTTTTTGAAGAACAATTGCTTTGTCTTTGCTAGAGTTTTAGTAAGAAGTTAATTAGGTCAAAACAGGCAACAGATCCAACATCACTCTTAATTTCCAGGCAAGGTAGTGCCGTAACTGTGCACTGCCAGAATTTTAGGCTTTATGTGATTCAGTACAGTTTCTCTGTTCTCATCAGCTTTCAAGAGTTGTGGGTAGTACAACACAAATGTGTTGTGCTTTCCATATATAACAAGATACCCTTCTCTTAGAAAGGATTTAATGACCATTTAAAACTCAGAAGTTCAGTGTTTAAACTTGTTTTGCATTAAAAGCAACGATTATGATTAGGCTGTCTGCCTGTCTTAGGGTTTCATCACTTGTTAGTTTTGAATTATTACCCCTTTTCAGTAAATATTGGCAAATATCTCAAAGGGAGGAGGAATAAGTGTCTCAGACATTAATAACAACAGAAAGTCAGGTAAAGTAGAGCGACTAGTACCTGAACGGAGGAAGAACAGGCGTCAGACCGAAAGGAGTTGGCACAGGTTAGGGTGATTTCATAAATGTCTTGGGCATGGGAAGAGCTTTACAAAGTTATTGAACCGTACATGGCACAAGCCTGTAGGAAAGTAAGCTTTGTTAGTCACAGTGCTTGTTGAATGACTATGTTTAGCAAGCATGTATTATTTGCCTAAGGGAAAGCTATTTGTAAATCTGCATTAAACAAGGTGGCTGTTGGAAGTCAGCAATTCGTTGTGTGCATGTTGAATTAACTGATAAATTAATTTTACTTTAGATTTGAAAGGTGTGTTCAAGATACATTACATTGTCATTAGTAAAGTCAAAACTTAGCCTAAGATGATGGACTAAAGTTGATTCAGAACAGGTTTGCAGATCCATTTATTTGTTAATGGTATTTTGTCAACTCTTTAAAAGCCATTCTGTAGGATGACTGAAATATCTTATTTGGGTGTAGTCCTCCATGTAAATGGTTTTGGTTTTTTTTGCTAATAAGACTTTTCAAGTTGTGTCAAGGTGTCAGATCAGAGAAGTTTTCTTTCCATATATGATAGTCATAGAAAAACTTAGGTACAAATGTAGAGGAAAGATGCTTCAACTTCCTGCGAAGCATCAGTCTGTCATCACAGGTAGAGATGGTATATGCAGCTAGGCTAATCTAAATCTCTGATATCCTTGTTGTTTTTGCAGGGTGACAAGATGTCTTAATTTTCTCTATTTGGGAACAAGTATAAGACTTTTTTTCTTTCAGTCTTGGCACCAATTAGTTCATTGATTATATCTTAGCACTCTTCAGTGTATACGAAAATCAACATGTGTATGTACATAAGGGGTGCATAATGGCATCAGTAGGCTGGTCACTTTTCCAATGTATGCAGAAGTGCTTAGCAAAGGGCATTTTTTAATGAGGAGTTTGTTTTCTTTTTCCCATAAGACTACTGCCTCATATTTGTAATGTTATCTGTTTGTTTAGATAATTGGGAAGAAGTGGAATTTTCTTTGCCTGCAAATGTGTTGTCTTTTCTGTTAATTCAGAAACTCGTTTATTGTGTGATGGGATGAAGCCTCTTTGGCAAATCTCAGAACTATCTGGTATCTGCTTCTAACATTATCACTGTCTTGGAAAGGCTTTAATTACAAGCATTTCTTATGTCAGAAATGTAAAAATGATAAATTGATGCTTATTGCTTTTAGTTACAATTTTGTTAAAATTTTAATAAAATCAGTAGTGTATAAAATGTCCTAGAACTGCTATAATAAAACATCTTTTAAAAAAGGAATCTTTTTCTACTTTGAGAGTGCAGCTTCATTTCTTCCTTGTTTCTCCCCTCTGCTTAATTATTGAAAGGGATCAGTATGGCTTCTGTTGTTTATATCTTTGTGGACTGAAATTATTTTATTGTCCTGCTTTGCTGTTTTATTCACTTTATTAATAAAGGAAAATAAAGTTGTGTTGTTTTTTTTAAGTTATGCAGGTCAGAGACAGATTATGATACTAATATAATAATAATGCCATTTTTATGCACATGAGTCGTAATGATGGAGGCAGATGAGTGTGGGTAAGATACACTGGAGTCAGAGAGCAGAGGTGCAGGGAGCCAGCCGTTCCAAGTCAAAGTGCTTTTGTTCCTAACTGATGCCATCAGCAAACTAAACCAGCCACGTTTTTATGAAATTATGACTACAGAGAATTTCCGTGGAGAATGTTGACAAAATGTAGAGATTTAATGTATCTTTGGAAACAAAATAAAAATGATTTCAGAGGGCTTTATTTTGGCTACTATCTTGGCTGGCCTTGAATTTGAGCAAAGGGATGGAGTTCTTGTGCCCTGCTTGCTGGTATGCAGATGGCAGTTCTGTAGCTGTGCTAATTTGAGTACAGCTGTGATTGACTACTGCTGCAAAAACCTAGAGTAGTCCCCAGTTTTGCCCCTTTCTGCTTCTTATTTGAAGATGGTTGTTTTTCTTTGTGTTGTGGTTGGAATGTTCCTGTTTCCATTTGGCTTACTTTCCATTCCAGTAAAATGAAGATGGTTGGTGAAGGAGGTGAACTTTCTTCCCAGAAGGCAGCTAGCTGGAAGTGAGCCAAGTGTCAAGTTAAGGCATCTCCTGGGAAATCATTGTGGACTCTTTAGAGTGCTGTTTCCAGTATATGGATATCTGATCCAGGTTTTAAATATATAGCAAAGAATTTTAAAAAGTATGTATACAAATACCAATTAGACTTTTTTTTTTCCCTGTGTTAGAAAAGTGAACAATTCACATAACACAAAAAATCCAAAGATCAAAAAAGCACCTGATGAGATGTTTGGGGTTGGGTTTTTTGGTGTTTTTGGTTTTGGTTTGGGTTTGTTGTTTTTTTTTTTTTTTTGGTGTGTTTGGGTTTGTTTGTTTACTTGTTGTTGTTTGTTTTTTTATTTATTTGTTTTTAATTTTTAGATTATTGACTGATACTCTTCTAGGTGGGGAAGCTACGGTTAGAAAAAACATGGCAGTTAGAGATTTTTGTCTCATTCTTTTCAGTTCCTTGGTGAAAAGAGACTTTTAAGGTTCAACTCTTGGTGTAAGGAAATTGGAAGGTAGTGTGCTAAGGAGGAGCAGTACTGCAAATCCGTTGATTTTTTTTTTTGTGTGTGTGTGTGTGTGAAAAATGTGAGCAAAAATATAATGTTTGACTCAAATCTACTCAAAGGATCATTTGCTTCCATAAGGAAGTATTTGAAAAATAAACAAACCAACAAAAGCCCCAAAACACCACCACCACCAAAAAACACCCCACCTCACATGCTGATTTATGACTGGAAAACTGAAACAGACCTAAGCGTATTGAGGACATCTGACTGTCAGAAATGGTGTCATTAATTGTCTGTGATTTTTCAGACAACCCTGAAGGAAATGATTTTAAATGTTTATGACAGAGCGTAAGATGAAGATCTGCTAAAGTCACGCTACAGCTGAGAGCATTTGACCCTCCAGGAGATGAGGAAGAGGAGAAGAGAGGATGATAATGTGGGAGATTTCAAGCTGAGGAGTACATACTAAGTCTCCCTTGAATTACCATAACTTTGAGCGTTCTAAATATAGAAACAGCAAGTTCATCCCATTGAGTGAAATAAAGATTGAACGCACAACCTTTTTTTTTTTTTTAAAAAAAAAAAAAAAAAAAAAAAAAAGCTTATGTGTTTCAAGGTATGATCCAGAGTGAACCATTTGAGGAGGAGGGGAAGAAAAAGTACATATCTAATAAAGCTAGGTTCACATAGATTTATGTATTTTACGCTGCAGAAAGTGTGAAATACACAAATTATAAGCCACATGATTTGAAAAAGAATTGCTTTAAATAAACCACAACAACAAACCAGCACTCTGTGGATGAAAAATGATGGTTTACAAACCTTCAACATTAGGGAGAGAATTAAGGCAGTTTGGGAATGGTGTGTAACAAATCAAAGGGAGTGGGGAAGATGACAAATCTAAATCAGAAGCTTGTGATTGTAGAAAGTAACAAAAGAAAAAGCAAAGCAACCCAAGGAGAAAAATAACTTAGCAATCAACAATACAGAAATTGAAGAATGTATTTCTTTTGGAATTTGATTAACCACCTCCCCCCCCCCCCCCCCCCCCCCAAAAAAAAAAAAAAACACATGAAACAAAAAACAACCAAATGATTTGATGCTTTGATGCTGTGAGCTGATGATGAAACACTTGCCTTTCCTGTGCTGGCTCAGGAGGCTATGAAACAGCAGTGTAGTTAGGCATACTGGGTTAATTTGCCAACTTCTGCTCATGATTTCGTGGGATTAGCTGCAGAATTATCTCTACTGACAGTGTTGATTTTTTCCTTTTTATTCTACTCCCTGGGAAGCCCCCCCCCCCTTGTTACACGTGGAAAATTTAGATATACTTGGAAGAAGTTTAATAGTGTCTTGGGCAGGATGAGCTGCTTATTCTAGATTTAACAGCTTGACTCCAGCCTTGAGATAAAATCTCAAACAGGCTGACCAAGGGCTTGATTAACCAGGAATTAGAACAGAGGAATATAATTAATGGTAGCCAAAATAGTTTATTTGACAAGATCATCTCTGATTTTATCTGGAGGAACAATTAGTAGTTTTCATGTAATAGGCTAAGATACAGTATGTTCCAGAAACAGAGCTCAGATAAACTTTAGGTGACTAAGTGCAGAGGCTGCTGTCCAGGTCGTTCTTCCCCAGCAGTATCTGTACAAGGATGGTACAATGTTCTTGTTTGTATATTTTAAACTATTTTTTGTTTTGTTCTTTTAATCTGGAGCCGTTGAAAAATAAAACAAAAGCAGACCTGGGAACAAAGAGTAGGAGTCAGGACTTTCTTCTTAAAAGAGCTCCTGAACTCTAATCTAAAATAAATAAACTAAAAAACTCTCCAAATACATTACATTTACTATCACATTTTGCCTATGTTTATTCCAGTCATTCTCCACAGTGAAATACATACACAGAGAGAGCAAATGAGGAGGATTTGGATACTGCAGCGATTCAAGGTATAATTTAGAACCATGACTGCCCTTCATTCTACGTAAATTTTTGGGTGGTCCTGTGGACCCTGCAGTTTGGGTTGCTGTTGCACAGAATTTTAACAAATTAGAACAGGGCAAACTCAGTGATACATACCTGCTACATTAACGCTGGCTAATATGTTCTAAATGGGGAATCACTGAGCAACTAGTTTAGCAGAAGACACACTTATTTGCTCATACACTCTTTGATATTTGTGATACGAAATAGAACTTTGCAGTCTTTTTGCATATATAAATGATACAAAAGTATTTAAAATGATGAACAGTGAAGAGAACAAGCAGCTACTACAGAGCCATATGGATCACTTGACAAGTGCTAGCAAGCTAACAAAATGTGCATTTGAATACAGTGAAATATGAAGTCCTACATCCAGAAACAAAATAACAAAGGTGGGTGTGGAAGGATGATGGTGAATAATCAGCTGCATACAGGAGTTCCCCAATAATTCTGGTGAAAAGGACCAATACAAATGTGGCTGTGTAAACAGAAAGCAGAGCAGAGGATTGCAATAGTCAGGATATTGTATAATTTCTGCATTAAACTACAGTAATTATTTAGTTTGCTGGCCCCCACAAGTTGGGTTCATAAACTGGAACTGCTCCAAGTCAGATCTTTTGATTAAAGAATCAGAAAAGAGCTGAGAACCTGGGTGTGCTTCCCTTCAAAAAGACATGGCTAAAGTTGGAAGAGGTGACCTTTGCCTGCCTCTGTGTTCCTACAAAATGAACAGTTCTGTGATAGCAGGCCCGTAAGTTAAGCAAACAAATCCGTAAGCAGATCCATGGGCGGGAAGGCTAGATAAATTTAATTCAAAACTAAAGGTGCAAGTTTTTAAAGGAAGGGTAACAGCAGCAGAACATTACATTGCCATATATGGGAGTGGATTTCACAGCAACTTTTAATCAAGATCAGATGTCTTTCTGTGGAGAAAACTACTACTTCAATGATTAATTCAAAAATTGATTTAATTTTATTGCCTGTAGTAAGATTGTAAGATGACAATAGATCTTCTGGTTTAGTAATCTGCTCTCTGTAATGTGATCAGGTGTTTGCTTACTGCACACACATTAATAGCGTGACTTTCCTTCTAAGGGGATCCAAAAGGGAAGGAGAACATCATCGTATGAAATCTCCGGTTCCCCAGTATGATAAACAGCTGTGTCTTTATACGAGACTTGAATTACTTTATTATTTTTAGTTCACAGACATCTTGAATTGGGGCTGTGTATTTTACGCATTCCATTTGTATTCAAACTTGTGCTAGTGGTCCATAAATGAACAGTTCAGCAACAAATATGATGCCAAAGAGCCAGAGTTGCCTTTGCAGTATATTTGTAATAAATATGACATTCAATTGAGAAGCTTTTCAGCAAATGCCCCTTTTTCCGGAATGGATGCTTTATAATTTAAGTAAATGAAGTGTGAGAGAATAAAACATTGTCTTCCTTATCCCCCTCTCCAAAGTCTGATTTATTAATATTTAAGTAAAATTTGGCTGTAGTATTTTACATATATATATATATATATATATAAAAAGCATAGAAACCTACCTATATGTAAGATAGATAAACAAGTAGAAGCATATACTTACCCATATATATAAAAATAAAAGTGCATAAAAAATTGTGGCCTGTAAAGCGGACAACCCACATAAAAGGGGCAAAGAGTTGGAGAAGGTAATATTTTAAGCCAAACTGTTAGTATAATATCTACAATTTCTACTGACAGATCTCAATATGAATATGAAATCTGATTTCCCATTGCTTCCATCTTTACCAAGTTTTTGTGGTAGGTGTCTACCTAAAGCTGAATTAATAAATACTTGTTCTGTGGAAAATTTCTAGCCGTTTTTGTGAATGAGACTGATTAAAACTGTATTGTGTCCTTTTTTAAAAGTTCTGTAGACTGGTATGCTTTGGAGTGAACGTTTTTTTTTTTTTTCCTCAAAAAAAACACTCAAAACAAAAAACCAAACCCAAACCTTCCTGTAATGCATTTTGCTCTGTCCCAATGTAAAAACAAGCAAATTTGGCCAGGGTGTACACTTTAAGATACTTTGATGTCAGTAGAGGAAACATCAGACAGATGTTGTCCTTAGCAAGTATACTTGCGCTTTGCTCAGCTTCTTTTGCAAAATGAATGCATTGTTTGCATGGATTAGCTCTACTCGCCTTTCTTTAAATTTCTTACTCCAGGAAGGGATGTGGTGCTTGGCCAGGGGGCTGGCAGGTGGGACTGGGGCTGGGAAGGGAGAGAGAACCACGTTGGGTCGAGCGGCTGGAGCGGCGTCATGCTGGGCAGCCCGTGTTGGTACTGCGTGCTGTGGTGAAGAGGAGGCAGGGGGCACGACGTTTCAGAAAATAGTCTTATGTAGGAATGAAAACAAAACTGAGAGGCTCACCGTATTTCTGCTCTTCATAATGTCTGTGAAATGAACCCATGTTAGAAGGTGGCTGTCTTCGCTTCTGCTTGCCTTGTGAGCTCAAGGTGCTGGAGATCTATTCTGGGATTGCAAGGTATTTGCTTGCCCTGCCTTCATTATGCTTGCAGTTATGATGCCAAGTGATGATTTGTTATTGTTGCTGCTGTTTTTTCCAAAACACAATAAGTGACATACCAGAAATACTCAAAGAATACTAAAGGTGCAAAAGCTATGACACAGAAGTTAGAAATGCCAAAATTCAGGTTATTTGTGCAAGCATAGCTCAGTTCCCTGGCTGTGTATTCATCATGCTACATCATGCTTTGCCACTGCCCACAATTTTACTACTGGACCCCTGTTTTATTTAGCACATACCATAGATCCATTCTTCGTAGGGGTGTTGTTAGATTGTTGTCTTACTGGTAGGAGAACATGGATGGTGAGAATGGAATAGGGCAAGGCTTGCAGTTAGAAAATAGTCTCTTGACCCAAGGCTTGCAGTTAGAAAATAGTGTCCTGATCAAGGCAGCTGTAAAGAACTGAATTCTGCCCTGGGCTCTGCCACCACTTCCGTGTGATGCTTGCATGTCACTCAGCTTTTTAGGAGGTTGACACTAAATATGCATCTTGCTTGCATGCGCTCAGCTTGGGCTGATTTGCAAAAATGCTGAGCACTCAGTCTTCTCAAAGAGAAGCTGTACTTTGAGTCAGGAGATAATGTGCTTTGAATATTTAAATAAATACATTTCCTAAGTAATTTGGAAAATAAGGGCCTAAGTTTCCATAATAACCACCTACATTTATATACTGTCTGTTGCTCATGCTGGAAGCAGGCATAATGCTGATCCTAAATGTAAATGATGCTGTAAGTGAAACAGGTCAACCTACTGATGAACTTCATATAAAGTTCTCTTATGAAAATAATACTCAACACTGAACGCTTCTGAATAGTGCAATAAATGGTGTGTGCAGTCATGCAATGGGCAGTGAAAGTAAGACAAAACATTGAATGTAGTAAATACTGTAGTGAAGTACAGAGAGCAGCACAGTTGGAAAAGGGCACATTTGTGGTTAAAAGAATTATAATTCATCTATGTGAGAAGACTGGTTTACTCAGGCAAGCTAAGCTACATCCTAACTCAAGAGCTTAATTTCTATTCCTGTGCTCTATTTGTTTGGGGTTTTTTTGGGGTACATTAACATGGAAACAAAGTGAGATGATCACCCTCATGGTCATGTGAAACCTGGTTTTGATGGTGCTAAGGGATTTTGTGAGGGTTTTTTTTGTGCTTTTTCCTCTTGTGGTTTTATAATTTAACTCTGCTGAATGCTGAAAAGCTTTATATGGATGGAAAGGAAGCAGTGTCCCTTAAAGATACAACTAGCCCTAGGATCACTTACTTCCACTTGCTGTCTGCAGATGGTTTTAATGGCTTTAGTCTCCTGCAGATACTCAGTTGCACTCACACCAAATTAACTATTATCTTGTAACTGGTTATAAATACCAAGGGATAAAACAACTCCGAAGAAAGCTAATTTATGGTTGGAACTCCAAATCTTCCCTTGTAAATATTAAATGTTTCATTTCATTCCACTGTGAGTCTCAGTTGATTGCCTTCAGACTTTTGTCTGCTCTGGGGTGGGGGAGCCCAAAATGAATTGCTTGAGATGAAGGGTTCTGGAACATGACTAGGACCCTTAGGTGTATTGCAAATATGAGTAAGTACAGAACTTGCTGATACTCAAAAGTATATGTAATAGAGGGGTTTATTCTGTGGATAATTAGTGCACACATGCGACGTGGTGTTAAAGTTTATGCGCCTTTTTTTTTTGTTTGTTTTGTTTTGTTTTCTTTTAAATTTTTTTAAACAGTTGTGTACTTTGAGAGAAATCGTGTAAGCTCGGAAAGAACATTTCTGCTTTGGAACTGAAATGAACGTTTAAGAATTGCCACTGTAGGAAAGATTCATACAGCATCACAGAATTTGGTTAGATGTACCTCTTCATCCCCCCTCTAAAAAACAATCAAAAACATAATTAGCTGCAGTACTTGTGCACAACCAGAAGTGACTTATCAGATCATCTCAAGTACATGGTGTGTATGTAGCAGAAAGGAAACAGTCTGGGACATATAGTGCAGAATATTTTTTGTGCTCTGCTCTGTGAAGGGAAGCTCTGCAGTTCCAGAAGTCCAGATGTAGGTTAAAATGTATTGAATATCTAAACATTAAAATGAGTAAACCTGTAAGTATTAACTGGTGTCACTTGGGGTTGGGTCTTTCTAGTGTTTTTCTTCTGTGTTTTGGTTTGGGGGAAGGGGGAGTTGTTGCTTTTTTTTTAAAAAAAAAAAAGGGATTATTACTCAAAAGAAGGCTTTAGTGTGTCTGTGTTTTGCACTCTGAGAGACGGGGTGAGTGTATTTTTCTTGGAACCAAAAAATCAGTTTCTTCTAATGAAATGAAAGTCCAAAGTTAGGAAGCCAAGAGAAGATGAGGGAGTAAGCAATTGTAGTAACCATGGAAGGTAATGTGCACACTGGAAGAAGCGCTGTTCTTTCAGTGGCTAATACTGTCATATATTGAGATCATATAATGTAATTTTGACGTTTAAATTTTGATGTTTTATTTGCAAAACACTATTAAAAATACAGTTTTGTTTGACAAATAATTTTGCTGAGAACTTCAGCAAATGGATAATCAACCAGCACTATGGCAGAGCTATGCAAATTTTTGCATGCAGTATTGAGAGTGACAGCCAAAAAAACCCAAACTAAACAGAAAGGGAGAGTTGATTTGAGGTTAATTGTTACACAGTTACTTTTCTTTATAAACAAAAATATGGTCCTTATATACTGAAAGCATATTTTCAATCGGTTGCTTGCCTTGTAATTTTAGGTAGTTTTATGGAATTTGATTCTGAACGTATTAACAGGTACTGCTGGAAAAATACAGCTGTTAGATTCCCAACAGTCAAACAGTATCAGTATTCTCAAAATGTGCCTTTAGATGTATGTATTTTCTTTCTGGGTCTCAGCCTTTTCTCTTGATAACGCTTGATGCTTGTAACCATGTGTTCTCTGAGCATCCCACTGCATTTTCTGAGATAATTTACATAGACCTAGACATGTTTATGTCTGTATTTTGAAACAGAAGTAGATAAAGACTTACAAGTGCCTCTTTGGCATTAGTGAAGATCCTTCTTGCAGGGAAAGTAGTACTGAGAAAAGTCAGGGTCAAACTTCCCGACCTTATTTGTTGATGTTGCTGCTGTGAACTGAACTCTGTACAGCCACATATTCCCATTGTGCACTTACTACTGTTGCCTTTGCTACTTGAGCTTTCTCTTCTAGCTCTGAGTGACTTTAGCACATAGCTGAACAAAGAGTCAACCCCAAATTGATACTTTGCTAAGTGAGAGATTTTGAGCAAGTTTCCCCCTCCTGACGGTTTTAGAAACTCCACGCTGCTGCATCTCAGTCAGAATATAACCTTTTTTTGGTCCAGGTCCATTGCCAACTTTAAAATTAAAATGAAAGTGAACATTTCTAGTCAGTTTAAATATCTTGTGGTTTTTTTTAATGTTATATTTAAACATATATGTAATGACTGTTTAGTTTTGCCTCCCCTTTTTTCCTATTCCAAGGAAGCTCATATGGTCAGGTATTTAAAAATAACCCTCTGAGAAGAACTCCTAGACTTACACTTACTCACACAAAGCCTGAGCTGAGATTGGCCTGACGTTGAGCCACGGAAAGTGCTGGGTTGCTGCTTCTGCCTCTGCTGGGCCCGGCCCGTGATGCCGCGGTGGTGCAGCTCCGTGCTTATGTCCTGTCTACCAGTCAGACTCTGGCTCCTCACAACAGCCAAGCTTTTCTGGTGACAAACAGGACTTTACTTGTTTGTAACACCCTACCTTTCAAAAAACTTGTCTTCCTAGCTGGGCAGTTGCTCTGCAGCAGCCTTTCCTATAGCCCAGTAGCATCCCCTGTAGCCTCCCCTATTGCCTTCCCCACCAGGTCCCTGACTGCTCCTTCCTTACAATTTGAACAGAATCTTCTAAGGACTTTTAATACATCTGGACCATATTTCTGGCAGATTTAGAATACTTAAGATAGTGCTTTAATTATGATACTAGTATCCTAGGATATTAGTCTTCCTCGGGGCAGTGGCTACTAAAGTTGCTGCTGATTGCTGTGGAGCTGGGGTGAGTGGAAGCCATTGCAGGGAGCCTTGTAGGACAGTTTTTGGAGGTACTCGAGCAGGATTCATTCTTGGGTTTACTGTGATAGGCTTGTATTTGCATACAGATTTCCTTTGTTTTTCCATGAATCTGCTCTGACTAATCCTCTGGCCTGTATTTCATTAAAAGTGTTGACTGCAGGATGGTGGTTTTGGTAACAGATGAAACAAAACTTTTCCTTTTTTCCTTTGCATGTGCATGTACAAAATAAAAAGTACAGGATGGCCTTTTTTATTTGATAATTGAGAATGTGCCTAACTTTGTTAGAAAAGCCGTAGTCTAAGAATACAATTCACTGGTCTTTTTATAAATGAATGCCAGTATGGTGTATCAGTTCTCACTCCCACTTATCCTCTTATTCTCTCTCCTTCCCATCCCCCACTACTCCCTCCCTATTTTTAGAGGCAACACAAAGCTGTTTTGCTTCAAAGGAGGGACAAAGATTAGGAGAGTTTGAACGTTTTGCAGCAGATTTCTAGAAACTAGATGAGCCACATTTGTATGTTGTACTCCTAAAATGGTGCTAAATTATTTCTACATTGTATTTCATGAATGCTGCGTTTATTTACTTCTAAATAATTTTACTCTTTACCCCCAGGCTATCAGCAAATTACAGCTGAAGTTTGAATTGTGGCGAATCTGTGTGTGAGGGGTACAGATTTGTTCCTTCTCCATATGAGAAACGGTGGTGTGTAATATTCCCTGCGCTCTTGTGCAAATAAAACTTAAGTTCAGAGTTTCTGCCTTCCTGTGATCTTCAGACTGTATAATCAGGAGTATTAAAGAGGGCTGTTTATGTGGTGGTGATAAAAATCACACGTACTTTCAGGAGACCTAAAGACCCTGCAGGTTTTATTAACCTTTGAAGAAAATCATGTGCATGTTTGCATGTTTATCTGTATTGATAAATATATGTAACTAGCACGGAAGGGTGTTGTTAAGACTGCTAATGTTCACGTTCGTGTCAGACGCAAGCTTGCAGCATTGCAAACCTAGTACTGAATGAGGACACTAGACCTTTAGCTTATGTGAAGAGTACTGAATGTTTGACAGGAATTACTTGTTTGAATGGTAAAATCATTATTGACAGTATTTAATAATGTGGAAAACATTTGTGAGTTAGTTTGCAGTTATTCTTAAAGAATGCAATATCATCAATTGATAAAATAAGGGGACGATTCAAGCAAATGATGTCAGTATAGACAGATCCAGAGCAGTCTTAGCATAGCAAGAATATTTCAGTTGAATAAAATGATTAATTAATTCAGTTTTAAAGTCTGAATTTAAGAAGTGGTGTGGATGATGTTGTTTATAAACTTATGCTGTAGAAAATGTAAGAATGTGATGTTGAAGTTTTACTGAAAATCAAAGTTTAGTTTTTTCCCTGGATGTAATATAGTATGCACCTGATTCAATGTGAGAAGTACCTTTTTAACGATGCAGCACATTTTAATCAGTTCATCAAAGCCATCTAGGAATCCATAGTGGTAGTTGAAAGCAAGTCAATCACTCCACCCTGGTAGTTTTCTTCCTTCCTGAAAGCCCCATCCTTTTAAAGAAAAGTTTGTTTTTCTATCTGAAGTTGCCATCAGCACCTTTTCAGCTTAAAGCCTTGTCCCATCTGTCCCTATGACAAGTTCTGGCTACCCTGCAAACACAAGTGAGGTGATGAAACTGGCACTTTAGAGTAGCATAGGTGCAGGCAGTGGGACTTTGAGCAGAGTTATTAAAATTTAAATAGTTATCCAGCTTGCTTATCCACCTTTGTAGAAGATCTTGTTTTATGTATTTATGCAAAGCTTGCCTATTTAAAAAAAAAAAAAGAGATGTTAGATTTTAATAAGACTTTAATTTGGCAGTGTCATCAGTTTGTTTTTTTTTTTTTTTTTTCTTTCTGTGTTGAACGGTCAGTTCAGATTTTTGCTCCCTTTTATAAAAGGTTGCAGTAACACTCGTTGGAAGACACCAAAGATTCGTCCTTTGTGAAGTTGATACTGATAACACGTTGTAAAGAATTATGGAATCTACACATGCCTGAATGGGTCTGGGCTTTTACAAAGCGGGTTTGACACTCGGCCAGTTTTGGTCTCTGTAGACCTAATAAATGAAAGAGATTTTTCCACTGCCCTGTCACAGAAAACAAAAACTCAGCTTACTGAATTGACTGTTCACTGCCAGTTTAGGAAAAAAATTGTCATTTTCTTGCCCTGTATAATAAAAGCAGTACTAATTAGTAGAAAGTATTAAAACAATTTCATATGCTTTTCATCCAGCATTTGAAGCTTTACAAAAAATTCTTTTTTATGTATGGTTGTGACAAGAACTTTGAGAACTTTAAG
The DNA here is from genome assembly GCF_018691265.1 of Tyto alba. Taxonomy (NCBI): domain Eukaryota; kingdom Metazoa; phylum Chordata; class Aves; order Strigiformes; family Tytonidae; genus Tyto; species Tyto alba. The sequence goes on from NW_024881330.1 coordinate 36,149,845, forward strand.
TGTTGTTAAACTTTAGCAATCAAATTGCATATTTTCAGACAGCTCTTAAGCAGACAAGAGTTGTTACAAGAGTCTCTTTCAGAGAGAAGAGAGACTTACAAACGGTTTGCAAACTCTTACTGACATCTCTTCCTATGAAAGTAAAACAGTCCTTTTCTTCTTTTAAAATTCAAAATAAACCTATAATTGGTTTATAGGGCCTTGCACTCAAGTTGATGGCATTTCTGTCCGTCTGGGATGCAGAAGGAAGAAATGAGGGAAAGAGGGAGCCCCTTGCATCTGGTTAGCAGGCCTAGCTCTGTAATTGTCTGGAGATCAAAGAACCATTTGATGATGGCCGTTAACACCTTCCAGTATAATATCCCCAGCTCCCTCTCTGCCCATCCTCCTAGTGCAGCTTAAAAAGTTGGCGCTCTGAAAGACCTACCTCCTAAACAGAAGGAAGATAGATGGGAATGAGAATTTGGAGTGCATGGGAAGTGGGGTGAAAGAGGAGGTAGAAGAAATGTGAGGTGGGAAGCCCTGGTGTTACCCAAGGATGATTTACAAAACCTTTAGCAGGCTATTGATAGGAATGGGAGGCTGACTGTCCTGCGGACATGCGCAAGGAGAAAAATATTAGCCATGTCAGCTGGCCAGTTATTAACACATTTAAAAAAAAAAAAAAAGCATCTAAAGACGATTGGTTTGCATGCTCAGATGCCATACGTGTGTGCAGCAGTACCAGCCACGCCAAGGGTATGGCACAGATGTGGTGCAAGAGCTGGGAGTCTGCAGAGCCATGGCCAGGCGTGTGTGCTGGTGTTTCCACACATCCCCCGGTGGAGTGGCTACTCAAAGAACTGGAAAATTCAGTCGTGTCATTTGCAGTCATTAAGCCAGCAGTAAAACTGGCCTGCCTGGTTAGAAACCAGTCGGGTGGCAGTCATATAAAAGGCCGGTCCCTTCCCAAAAAGCGGGTGAAGGGAGGAGTAGTGCTTATGTGACTCAAGGAGCAGATGAGGTGGGTCAACAGTCTGTGAAATAGAGGAGGATGGAAGCATGGCACAGGGGTGCTCAGGGTGCTCTGAAGAGTTGTGACGAGCGTGACTGACAGCCGACAGTCATAGCAAAGTGTGAAGCTCTCTTTACCTCCTTTAATTTGTATGTAGTCAAATTTTTTTTGCACAGTACCTTGCGTGACTTTAACTTGGTGAAAGCTGTGGACTGCAGTTGCACTGAGTTGTAGATAAGGCAGCTTTTCTGTTTGCTTCCACTTGCACTTCAGGAACACTTGAAACAAAGTATCTTCTCTCTTGTGAGAGATGCAACTTACTCCATTTGTGTTCAGCAGGAACAAAAGCAGTTTCCTCATTTTTAGGGGTGTCTGCAGAAAGATTCTGGAACCAAAAAAGAAAGTGAGTCATCAAATTTAGTCATAAAATTGGAGCTGTTTTGATTTTTAGAAGAACTGAGTAGCATTTTTGGGGCAGCTTTTTTTAGCCAGCTTTAGAAATTATGTATATGATATGTTTTATAGTTTTATATATATGCATGTGTATATCTATATAAATACATATGCATAATATGTACTACCTGATTTTTTAGTAAATTGAGTAGAATTATTTAATTTTAAACTTGCATTTAAATGCTGGACTTTCTTTTTGACTCCGAAATTAATGGGATTAATATATAGTAATTCTTTGTTTCTGTGTTGTAAGTGCCACTGGAGGGAAGTATTAAAACCATTTCACGTTTGGGGAGATTATGTGATAAAGAAGCTGTTTCTTCATCTGGGTTCCATAGTGAGTTGCTGGTGAGTTGGCTTAAAGAAAAAAAAAAAAGGATGCTTGGCAAGAAATCCAAAAATAATAGAAACCAGGCAGCTGATTTTGAACCAAAATACTGACGTTACTGTTGGTTTTTTTTTTTTTTTTTTTTGTTTGTTTGTTTGTTTGGTTTTTTTTTGTTTTGTTTTTTTGCCTCTGCTGAAAGCCTTAGAAAAGCTTCCATAACTGTTGCACTGTCCAGTTTGAAGTGTGTTAAGCGTGGGGTGTTCGTGGTGTGGTGTCCAAGCCACACTGGCTGAAGGTGAAAGAACTGCCACTGAGACCGTGGGTTAAGAATGGGGCTTGCTCTGGCCATCGACTGTACTGGGGGCTTTCTTCAGTTCTTGCACAAGGATGCAGGCCAGGCAAGCTTTATCACTAGGTGCTTCTCTAAGTTCTTGAGGGTGCTCCCCCCCTGTTACTAAATTTTCTCACTGGCTACTGTTACAACCCTGTGAAATTTAAGCATCAGTGGTATACAATACAGTTCTACCAGACCAGCAGTAGACCGCTTACCATGACTACTGACCATGGATTACAACTTGGAAACTGCTGTTTGGGGTATTTTAGAGATTCTTCACCCTCAATAGGAGAGAGACAGGAGATGGCAGTAGTCGTAGGGCTGCAGAGGCAGAGGTACCCAGTTCACAGGGGTTGTGTAGCTTAGACAGATGCACTCACCTGATAGCAAACATGCCTGATTTCTTGTCTTTGGGCTAGCAAGTGTTAATCTATCTGTGCCAAATGGAGAAGCATCAGCAGGTGAGTGAGAAGGTTTAGTGTGGCGGGATAAATTGAGCTAATCTGGTAGGGGCAAAAAACTGGTGACTTCTGGAAAAGAAAGTCCTTTTCCTTTCTCCCCCTTTGTCTTCTCCAAGGTCTTGGCTAAATTGTCATGTGGTTCCTCTGTTTTGCTGGCTGTAAAACTTCTCTCAGCCCTTGATGAACTTATTCAGTTCGCTAATCCACAAAAAAAAGGTGATCTGATGGGTTTACTAAAGTATAGGATGCATTCAAGGAAGGGGACAGGAGCACAAGAACTTTTTAATAGTATTTAGCTGTTAGGTTGGCTCAGCACCCTGGTGTAACAGCACACTTTGAACATTTCTGTCCAGAATAATGTGGTGATGTTGGGAGTATTTCCATGAGAGGAAGGATTTGTGGGTTCAAATAAGAGATCTCAAAAAGGAGATTATTAAGATTTACAAATTTAGCCCAGGGGGTAGAGGAGAAATCAGCACATTAGATCAGAGCTGTCAAGCTCCGAGGCACCAAAACCACATTTGCTCACAGAGTATTTGTTACAAAATATTCTCTGCTCTTTCTCATCATAGGTTTCAGGCTCAAAACCTACAATTTCTGCAGCTAAGCACAATACTAGAATAGCAATATGGTGTAAAAAAGGACATTTAATTCAAAGAATGTCACAAATTAGGCACAAACAGTATAATAGAGTTTAATGATCATTGTTTTATTAAGGAACCTGTGCGTGACATGCATTTTTGTAAGTTTAGGAGCAATAAAATTTCTCAGTTCTATTTTTTATTCTCTGCTTTATGGAAAACTTTCTTGTGTCTTTGGCAAATGTATGAATTTTATCATGTAATTTTGAGCTTCTGAAAGTTACCTAGGTGAAAACTAAAGCATGGTTTAAAAATAGCCATGAAACCTTGCAGCAAAAAGGGGGTTTTGCTCCCTAAGATAAATGGTCACAGTGTATTCTTGTTCGAAGCTGCAATAATAAGAGGGAAGATAGCTTTAAAGGTTTGCTTTGGTACAGCACTGCCAAATGTGTGCCAGGAGTCATCTTCATGCTGAGATATGTCCCAAGAGCCAGTTCTGTGGCCAGAGAATACTACAGGTGTATTTGCATTTATTCTAAGGACTTCTTGTTAGCTTTATACATAAGAAATCCTTATATCTGTGCTGTTACTCAGTTTTGCTTTTATAACTCTCTGATTTAATAAAAAAAAAGTAAAATCACACATAAATAAATAAATTTTCACAAATCTGAGGCTCCAGTGCATTGTTTTGAAAACTTAACAGACTATAAGTAGATGTAATTGATACCATATGGATAACATAATACTATATACCCTTTACTATTTGCTCTGTAACTATTTTTGGCGCTGTCATTCATAGACTAAGAAAACAAATTTTCTTGTAGAGTACATGAAGTGAGGTGAGCTTAAATATTGGTCTAAAGTAAGCGCTTATGAAATGACTGACTAAAACCTTTAGTCAGTCAGAGCAGTGCTTGAGGTGCTGGAAATTGCTGTAGATCCTAAGAAAGTCAACTGGGGTCATGAGTTGATGTCCATAAAACTATGATACTTTGACTCACTTTGCACCCTATGCTTCTCTAAATGCTTGGTAAAGAATGGAAGAGGCATTCGACCTTAAAAATATTTAACTGAAGCTAAGTTTTTTTGAACTTGCAATGGTGCTGGGAATGGGGTTAGCAGTAGAGGGTTCATGTTATGGGTGCTTCTTATGTCAGACTTGGCTTCCAAGACACAGGCTTCTTTTCATATGTCAGTGAGCCACAAAATTAAGGATTCCCACTGTGCCACAGCAGTGGGAAGTTGTAGGTTCTATTGTCAGTATTGTTAACTCAGATTTCTTTTTTTTTTTTTTTTTTTTTAATACTATGCTCTAGGTCAATAAAATCAGTGGAATACAGGTATAACATTGCTATTCCATTTTAATCTACTTTTCAGTGTGAGGACAAGCTGTGAGCAGCTGTGTGCAGTGTGTTGTGGAGCAGTAACCTTAATGTGGGAGTCTGTTTATTTGCGTAAGAACCATAATGTTTTATACTGAGCTCATCGTGTCATGTTATTTGAACAGATTGAAATAAAAGAGTAAACTACATTATACATGTTGATCAATGCATAAAGTAGTTTTTGTGTTGATGCTAGTGTAGCAGTAGTTATATAAGATACTGCAATTCTTTGAGATGTTTCTTGAAATGAAAAGGGTAGCATGATTTGTTTTTTTTTTAATGATTGAAAGTTCTAGTATTGTAGGAAATTATGTTCCTTATAATGATTTAAAGAACAGCGTCCCTAAACAAACTTAATAACAAAATTAATTTTACCATGTAGAGAAGAATCCCTCATTAAATGATGCCAGTATGTTGATCATAGCAAATACGCTGTTTGCATTGTAGTGAGGCTTTTGTGATAATTGTATTAATAACAGAAAGCTGCTGGAGGTTTTCAGGGAATAACTTGTACTTTAAAAATGCTGGACACTACTTTAAAAAAAAAAAAAAAAAAAAAAGAAAAAGGGACTCTTACCTTATAATGAATTAATGGTCTTGGTTGAATCTTTGCTGTTAGGTAAGATGTTCAATACACTTCAGCCAGCTGGCTTAAGTCCTTGTAAGAATACACTTATCCTAAGGAAGATTAGTCTTTTTGATGATTAGTTCACTGCACAGAGCCTCACCTTTTTCTTGATGTATATAACTGAGTGTTTATATATTCACAAATCTTACATAAATACATGCAATCCTAGAGCCTTTTCAGGCATTTCCGTTATCAGTGTGCTATGATTTGTTTTACATTAAAGCTTTCCTACTTGATGTAGTGGTTTAGCCCATAAATATTGATTTTGATGACAAAATAATTAGGTTAGTTTGTTAAACAAACAGTGGTTTTGGAGGTCTGTTGGATTTCAGCTGAGTTTTTAGGAACACTATAGTGGTCCATAGGAACTAAATCTGTTACAGTTGCTTACAGTTGAGAGACAACTACCAGTGCCTGATAGTTCTAATCAGCTGGGCAGTGCTGTATGAATGGAAATAGTTTCTTTTCCTTTTTCTTCATTGAAGAGTCCTTTGCTGACAGCAAATATGTTATACTCTGCCAAATGAAATAGTGCATGAAATTCTGCTCTCTTTTTTAAGGAAGAAGTTTTGTGTGGTTTCCATGATTGTACATTGAAGTACTGAAGTTTCATTCAGCCTAATTATATTTTTCATCTTAACTGTAACCAGTGTTCAGATAATTATTCTGTCTTTAAAAAAAAAAAAAATCTAGCTATTACAGATGCTTGATAGCCAGTTTCATTACTTAAATTAAATTCAAGATAGAATAAAATTATTTATTAGTAATTTTTGAAAACGGAAATGTGCTTTTAATGCTTTGTTATGTTTTACACACTGATGCTGAAGCTTCCCAGTTTATTTTCATAAGAATAAATATGGATGTTCTAGGAGTGTGCATGTGGGTCACATACTTTTTTTGCCGTAGTTAATAAGTCCTTTTTGACAATTAGGTACATCAGATGACTCTAGGCTAAATAGGATCTCACAGGAATAGTTAGTCATTCCTTGCAAATAATCATTTCTTATTGAAAAATAAGTGTCAGTGCATTTAATTCATACTATAATTTGCATCCATTCGTGAGCATGTGACACTGTTTTTTTCTTTTCTTGGTCTGCTCTTCTGGACCGTGTTTGTACAGAAGTATTTACAAAAGACATCGAGAAGTTGTTGTCTTGTTTACTATTAAGAGCTCAGTTAAAAAAAAATTTCAATTGGATTTTGCTCTAAAAGAATGTATTGTCTGTTTAGAGAAGTTTTCCTCTTTCTGTATATTAGTTGACAGTGTGCTGCGTTTGTTTTTCATGCTGAGATAAATAATTGCTAAATAGAGAAGAGGAAAGAAAAAGTTTCCCAGAGTTTCATACAAGAAGGTTATTTCCCCTCCAGGCAGGGGCAGATGATCACAAGCAATAGTATTGTACAGAGTTACCCTTCTTCTTTGTAACTGATACACAACTGCTCCTAATTTAGCACAAATGTGAAGTAAAATGGATTTGCTTAAATTATCTCTGCTAGCTGTGTGTGACCTTCATCAGGAATGAAGCTAACCCATTTTACTTCAGGTTTTCATGGCCTAGAAGTATTTTGTCATCAGCAGTAGCTTTTCAGGCAAGCACTGGTACCGTCAGGATGCAGATGGTGGAATCCAGAGAAATGCTAGGTGGACTGTGTACTGTTGTCTGATGACGCTGTTTGACCACTGCTTGTAGGCATGCAACAAAACTGGTGGTGAAGCCAGGGGTGGCTTGTGTGCTGTTCACTCTGGCACTGGCCACCCGCAGGCGCTACTCCTCAGTTTGACCACTGGTCTCAGGTGTTAATATTTGCACAGTTGTCATTTAAGGGAGCTGAATGTCTTAGGCTGTTAAGGTCTGAAAGGGGAGTGCCAGGAATTGCAATAAGGAAGGTAGCCTGACGCTTCCCAGTATAGGATACTGGTTGGAGTTTTTTATAGCTTTGCAAAAAGTTAGCCTTTGGGGCTACATACACAGTTTGCCTCTAGCTTTTTTTTTTTTTTTTTCCCCTGCCAAAATTATTTATCTATCTATAAGAATATGTGGAAAATGTTATTTCTAATTGTAGAGTTTTCTTTTTTTTAAAAAAAATAAATCTTCTTTTGGAAATGCTGCATGTCCCTCTCTTGGAAGCAGAGACTAGGAGTTAGATGGCAGTGTGGGAAGCGCCGGTGATAGGCACTGGGGAAGAAGAGCAGCTTATGAGTCATGGCTTTCCCTTTGTCAGCACTGCAAAAATCTCATAACTAACCAAACTTTAACCTCTTAAAGAAATCACAGTTCTTGCATGCTGTCTTGAGCATGTGAGAGCTGTGTGGCCAGGAAAGGGAGGAGGGAGGCTGATCTGAGGGGACAAAACTGATGCCTTGTACCTCAGAAGCTGAGAGCAAGAAGGAGACCCGTGGGGCACTGGCACACACAGGGCCCTGGCATAGTCCTGGCCCCAAAATTCTGTGGACGGGGGAGACAGATCCTGGGGTAAGAGTGAGAGTTCATACAGTGGCATGTTGGGGAATGAAGGAGGGAGGAAGGAGAGGGAGTCAAGGGGTGTGTGTGGCACTGCTGGCCAAGCCTAGAAATGACGGAGCCAGGGGAGATGAAAAACTGGGGGGAGTTGGGTTAAGGAAAGACTTGGCAAGGGCACTGAAGGTAGGCAAGGAGGACCAGGGCTTGGATCAACATGGGCCGGAGGGTATGCCTTGAGGAAAACAGGCAAAGGGTTTGTTCTGGAAGGTCCTTTTCTACAGAGATCTCTGAATGTAAATAAACACTCTGATTTCAGTAGAAGCTCCTTGAGAATATGTTTTAACCATCATCTGTGGCTAGTCTCCATGCAGAGAACTGTTTTCTGTTTGCAACCAGTTTACTGCTTTGCCACAAGAGCTGCATGGTATATCTAAAGATTTCGACCCCACTGCTCTTCTTTGCAGGTGTCAGTGTGACCCCATCGTACAAGGTCTGATGTCTCAGTTTCTTTTTTCTAGAAGCGGTGAATTTTTGCAGTGTGGCAGTGTCCAAGTCAAGGAATGTCAAAACTGAGCTTGTCTTTGCAACGCTCGCTCTTTTCTTGAAGAAGCCTTGCAATTTAATGGTATTTAACTGCGTGCTGACGTGCTGTTTTTTTTTCCCTCAGGACCTCTACTTCATTCCATGCACGGGATGGACTTGCTCCGGGAATGAATCTGGTTAATGCGGTGGAGAAGGCTGTTCTCTGTAGTACCCCTGCCTCACTTCCAGCAGAAGTCGGGACGCGCGCGGCGGGCGAGGGAGGCAGGGGATCGCAGGAGGCAGACGCCGTTCTGGTGCTCTGCGCAGCTGCATGCTGCCCTGGCGAACGGGACTCTCTTCCTGGCTGTGCTGCCGAGTCCCTAGGTGATGCTAGGTAAGTTGCTCAAGCCTGGCTTCTCTTGTGTCTTTGCTGAAATGTACGCGTCTTGCTTTCTCGCAGATGACTTGAGATCTTTGGATGTGATCTGGAAAAGTGCTGAGCACTGATAACTGCGAGTGAGGCAGTGGGGGTTGAGGTTTGAAAGTGCTATATAAAGCACAATGTAATGCTAAGTGCTGTGAAAAAATTAGGTCTGAGTTATGCCAAACTGGAGAAAAAGCTGTCTTCAGAATTGGAGAATCATTTTGACCTTAAAGCTGTCAATGCTTTAGTTAGGAAGTTGGGAACAACACAGTTATTCTAAGTTAGGAATAACAGAGTAACAGTAGGACTAACCATTATGTTGATGAAGCACTCCACTGCACCATTGAATCCACAAAGAAATTACTTGTTCCGTCTTCCAAAAAAAATTTGAGTAGTATGCAGTAAATAAGGTATTGGACCTTATGCCAAATACCAAGAGTAAAACAGATTACTGTTTTGATTAGTGGTAATTCTGTACGCTGAATGAAGCAGAGGTGCTGTGGAAATGGTATGACATAACTGTGGTGTATACCATGCCACAGAAACAAACAAAGGCAAAATTTAGGTTTCTCTAAAACTTACTTCTGACATTTCCTCTTGTGAGTGCTTGCTTCTGCAGATTGTTTTTAGCGTGGATGTTTGTATCACATAATATGATACGGGGTGCCAGAAGCACAACATTTTTTGATGCTGTCAACTCAGATAATATTATGTACATAAAACCAAAATGACACATAAATTCATCATTCATCACAGGGACATGCCTCTTGTGCCTGGTTGTTGTATCAGATGCAAAGTAGACTGTTTGTAATGCCCACAGTCAGAATCGCTTAAGGTCAGAATTTCATCTGCATTTCTTCAGGCTCGGGATTTGTATTTTCCCAGTGTGACGTCCATAGCTAGCTACAATGCTGTCGTAATCGGTAGATACCAGAAAATTTTTTGGCCAAGGCGTGGTTAAGCTAAATATTGTTTTAACTTAGCTAACCTGAATGCAGAATATATAACATTAGATCATATTTAATGAATTAACGAAGAGCGTGTCTTTGGTGCTTAGAAATGTGGTGTGTTTGCCAGATAAGCTGTTGCTCCCTATTGCAGGAGAGAGAGAGAGATGGTAAAAGCTATGAAGCTTTGATAATGGCTAAATATTATATTAAATACACAGAGTAAGAATGCACGTTCCCCTTCCAGTCTGCTCATGGGGGATCTGTTACATGTGGCTTTGTAAAAGCCTGCTGTAATGCTTTAGGTGCCGAGCAATATTTTTAAGTGCTGCTTTCTAAGAAAACCTGAGGTATTTTTGTTTGACTGCTGCCGTACAGTGCAAGTCGTTCTTTAAATATTTAACCATAAACAAAAAAGGCGGGGGGGGTGGGGAGCAGGGGAAACAATCTGTATTTTATGAGCAGAAGTTAAAAATGAAATTATTTGCTTTACCTAGAACATTGAAAATTATGTTGCAATTAGACTGATGCAATAGCACACATTACGAAAGGATCGCACAATTCGCAGAGCCTGCTGGAGAAAAGCACGGGACTGGAACAGCAGGGGTGTTGTGGGCCTGCGGGGCAGCGCTGGCAGAGCTACGCGGGGAAGATTATCGGCTAATGTGGGGAGAGGAGCGCCAAGAAAAATAAAAACTCTCCCTTTCCAGCGTATCCCATAAAACGGGGGGCGGGGGGGAGGAGGAGGGCGACTTGTGTTATCAATGTGCCTACTTTATTTTGGTGGCACGTCTAATCTGGTATGGAAAATGTTTTCTGTTATGTGAAAGAAAGAAAGAAAGAAAGAATGGAAATGGAAGCTAATTTTGAGCCAATATATTTTGAAAGCTGCTAATAATAGTGGAATTTTATTCCGCGCACTCTATTTCTACAATTGAAAAGTAAAATTCCTTTGGGTTAACTGAAACATCTGTTGAACAAATTGGTTCAGTTTCATGAGTGTGTTACTAATTCTGAGAAGTAGATGGTGTTTTATAAAACTAGTAGAGTCCGGGGGGTTAGTGCCCATATTCTTTCATTTTTTAACTTTTATTACAGTGGGTCATTTTGAAGTATTACGTTTTCATGAATACAGTAATACTGTGGTTAATATTTCTAGTATTCCAAGCTTTACCTTTGCTTTAATGAGTTTTCTTCACTGTTTTTAATCAACATTGCTAATATTCTTTTAAAGTCATGTGTTTCCAGCTTTTTGTGAGGTTCTTGATAATTAAGTAATTGACTAATTTTTATTTAAACTCTCTTTTGGTGAATTTCTGCTTGTATTTCCTTGTTTCTGCAGATTTTTCTACTCACAAAGTTTGAATGTTAAGAGGATTTTAGTTGCTCCTACTGCTGTTTTCACGTTTGGACTAATTATTCTTTGTAACTTCATGGTTGTGGGAAGAATATTGTAGGTGACAAATCGATTTATGGCTTCACGTGGTGAAAGCTAAGAATATCATAAGAGTCAACAAGCTGATGTCATGAATTAATAAAAGAAGAAAAAGGGAGAAATTAAAAACAGTTTCTAAAATTCTGTTTGCATGTGACAGGAATGCTCTAATCTTATACACATATACACATCTCAAAGCAGTTTAGGTTTCTCAGGTACATCTATCAATATCATCACTGAAAGGAAATCACAAGTAAGTGTAATGTTAGCATGCAGATCAAATTAAGTTAATTAAGGTCTGTGTGCTTTCCTGTTAAATATATAAAATCAATGCAAGTTCCTGGGTACTACATGTAACTAGCTGTAATACTTTGACACATTTAAGGGGAAAAGCTGAACTTTGAGTTTAAACAGTATATAAGTATTTTCTTTGTAGCTCATATATTATGTGGAAAATACAAGACTGGCATTAAGTATGTACATTCAGTGTGACTGTAAAATATGGCATTTTCAGCTTCGTGGCCAGAGTGTCTGACTGTTTAGAGTAGCTCAGTGAATGAAGGACGTGAACGGAAGTTGATAATACTTTCTAATGTTAGTTTTACCAGATAATTTCCTTTACTTTTTATTATGGCTATTTTTGAAGCTTTAATGTATGTTAATTACGTGGTAATTTGGTTGTCTTCTTTAAAGATAATGCAAGTATACATAAGAGGGACAGCAGTGTGGAGTATTACTGCTTTTGAGGGATTGCTGGGTTGATGAGGAATGGTGATGCATAATTGAGTTTTGTGAAGGTGCATGTGAGTATTGGCAGCACAAGGAGCTGCCCCACTGCTGATAAGATGTTCCAAACTCCCCTTGTGTCAGTTTTGTCCTTGGTGCAGCTCGCCGAAGTTTCAGATGACGTGCATGAAATTAAGTGAGGGGGAAGTTTTGTGGCTGAAGTCCTGTGCCAAGTCTTTTTGAAGTCATATGCAGCAGCTGTGCTGTAGCTAAAGAAAAGCTTTCTTTGCCTCCATCATAACATCTGCATGATCTTTAACAGCAGAATTGTTCCACTATGATGTATCATTTAGCTAATCCGGGTTGCCTTCATTAAGTCTTTTTTTCTTTTCCTTTTTAGAAATGCTCACATTACTTTTGGGAATAAGTTTGCAAAGATCTGGACTTGAGTGCTTCTATGTAGAAACAGTAGGCTTCAGTCGAAAAAAAATAGTCAAAAGAGGAGTTGAGACTTTGCAGCTGTAGCTCAGTGAGGCTCTTAAGGTAACTGGGCAGATTTGGACTGCACCCCATGAATTGGATTTTTCTATGTCCTTCCTTGTTTGGAGGATAGGGGTTGAACATGGGGTCAGTTTTTGTGTAGATGTCACAAATGCAGCATCATCGCAGCTAACCGTGGTCTAACAGCTTCCAGAAGTGCAGCTTGCCACCCTCCCTGCCGAGGTATTACCCCCTCTCCCTCATGCCAGCGCCGCTGCCGCCACGACTCTGGGGTGAGTTGGCTCAGGGAGCCACACCAGTGGTCAGCTCACTGCATTTTTGGTTGGGCTGCTTGGCTGGCTCTTCAACTCTTTGAATCTTGCTAACTGCAGAGTTGGACAAATGTCTGTGCTGAAGATGGCCTGGAAGGGGGACAGCAGGACCAGCCTCCTCTAGTTGCAGAATGGCTTGTCTGCCACTTCAAAACCATGCTTTGACTTGAGGCAGGAAGAAGTCAACCAAGGGAAGTGTTTTTAAAGCACATGAATTAGACTGTATACCGTGTTTACTTTGAATGCTAAGTGGAGAGAAATCAATAAATCAAGTGTAATTGAATTCGAAATTTTAGCTTCAGTGTTTCTTTTAGTTGGCGGTTTTTGCATAAGGACTTTTAAACTGAACCTTTATTTAATCTTATTCCAGTTTGAGACTAAGAGGCGTGTAATTGTTCACTGTCTGTTAGCATGGCAAAGCTGACATGTTCTCGTAGTTAAAGGGTGGGATCTAATGGTCAGAAATAAAAGGTTGTGGTCTCGGAGAGCAAATCAAAGGTAGTAGGAATGCTCACACTTCTCAGTGTTAAGGATTTTGGTGATCTTGACTGTATATATCTTGCATTTATAGAGGGTGCTTGACTCCCAAGTATGTCATGAACTAAATCTGGAGGAATACATTGTAAATTACATGTGAGTGGGGGTTTTTTGTAAGTAAGAATTATCACATTTTATCATCAGGAATTACTGGATATGTATTTGCTTTTCAGTTGAACAATATGATCAGTCTTCCTGCTGTAATCTCGTAGGAAAATGACTGTCAATGGAAAAGCAGAGTGCTGATTTATGTAATTGTACTCATTGCAGAAGTTTGGTTTGTGAGATCCAATTAACATAAAAAAGCAAAGTAAGAGAAAAGGCACAGGAAACATACTGCTGCTTATCAGGGTTGTTAAATGGTATTTTCAAAATTACATTCTAGTCGAATAATGATTTTCTTCGATTTATGCCAGGAGGACTGCGTTACTCCCCATACTCAGTGTCTATAAAATTGACCATCTACTTGCCACAATGAAGAATTAATACCATACTGTGCAAAATAACAAAGCTGCTATTAAAAATTACTTGAAATACTGCATATTGAGTGGAAAAAGATAGATCTGCTGGCGTGTGTAATTCAGAGCGCAGCCTGGCAGCTCGGGGGAACGCGACACGCCTGTCTCCCCGTCCGAGAGCGACTGTGACCACGTCACCAAGGTCTGAGCACGCCCCGGGTGACAGCTGGGCGTTTCAGTCTCACACGTGGAAAACATATGTGTTTCCCAACGCCTAAGGAGTATGGTTAGGTCCTAGAAATAGAGATGCTTGACAGCAGTAGTCCGATACATGCGTTTTTACCTACATATTTAAAACCAGTAAAATAAGATCTTAAAACCAGTCTTCAAAACCGAGCACATTTAATACATTCTGGTTCCAGCAACGTTACCGTGAGGTAGGAGTGAGAAGCTGAGGACTTGCTTCAAAAACAGGAAGTGCCCACATTTATATAAAATTGCATAGTTTCAGCTGTCATAAATGTGGTTTCGATGCAGTTGCAGGAGTAAAGCCCAAAGTAGTTATAACCAGCTTACTTCCTCTTCCAGTCAAAGTGCAAATAGCCATATAATTAACAATCTGTGGCTCATTTTCTCTAGCTGGGTTAAGTATTCTGTTTCGCCTGTTCAGTCACTGTATAAACAGAGGGAACTTGACTTGCTTAAGAGCGTTTTAAAACACAAATATTCTCGGTCATAACCAGATCTGCAGATTCACAAAAGGGGATCTTCGATTGCCCCTGGAGCTTGGCAGCAGCAGTGAGACCTGTGAGTGTGGCTGGCGTGCTGCCAGGCTCCTTGGAGAAGAGTGAGCCTTTGCCAAGTTGGCTTCTCGCCATGGTAAACTGCATGGGGCAGCAAAACCTGCTGCAGAGCTGGTAGACAGTTTTTCTCTTTAGGGACTTCCCTTCTTACATTCCATTACAAATTGGCTTTATTCAAAGTCTTTTATCATTAATTTTTTGAGGACTGATTGCTCAGCTTTTTTGGACAGCTTTTTTCTGAGTTAATTCACCCATCCTGCCTTTGAATCTTTGCTCATGCACTCAGTATGGCAAAAAAGCACGCGTACAGAAGGATACGAGTGAGTTCCTCTTCTGCTCCTGTACACTCTTGGGTTGGTTCACATACATTTTAGGCTGCTGGGGGCCTTTGAGGAGAGCCCTAACTTTTCATCCAGAAAGGGCCTATCATCACTTCTCTGTCTCTGCAGATATCAGGCACTTGAGCAACAAATAGCTACTGAATATTCCCCACGTACTCTGCTTGCTGGGAGGAGCTGGTGAGGAGCCTTTCCAGGGAGAGGGAGCTCTCCCAGCAGAGTTTCTCGAGGAAAGCTCTGCTTGGTTACTGAAGCTGCAGCACTTGCTGCGTATGGTAATCGACAGTGGACCTTTCTTCCTGTGACAGATTCTTGGAGACAGGCTTCTCTCCATGTGAGAGGTAGCACTGCATTTTGCAAAGCCCTGTGAGAAACCTTTAGGCAGAGCTCAACGAACATTACTCTGTCCTAAACTTAATATGAAACATTTCCCTTACCTTTCCTAGCTTTCCTCTTCAACTATCAGATAAATAGTGGAGAATACTTACTCAAGACCTTATGAAATATACGTTCATAGTGACCATCTTTTGACTTTATGCAAGAAAGTTAATAGTCCTTAAAAGGACTATTTCATCCTGTGCTGCCCAAGGTTTTGCCTTCTTCAGGAAAAGCTGGCTAACTCATATTGTTGTCACTGGAACAACCAGAAGAGCTACATCAGTGACCAGAACCATGACTCATCTTTCTGAATGGAGTTTTGAAAGCAAAAGGAGTCTTAACAGCCTCTGTGTAAAAACCAAGATAGATCTGACTGATTGTGAAGGGAACAGAAATTAGGACAGAGTTCTGCTTTGAGCTCCCTAGTGATTTTAGCTGTAATTTAGCAGGGGAGACAAGGGAAGACCAATGAAAGTGAGTACTCCTTTGCATCCTCTGAAAAAACACGGTTGTTAGATATATTGAAGTGTTTCTTTCATTCTAAATAAAATTTGGAAACTTTCAGGACACAGCAAGGTTTATAACATTTTTAATTGTGTAAAAGTTTCCTTTCTATTCTTATCTTCCAATCTTTTAAGAGAACATACAGCTGCCACTCTGAAGAGGATGGTTGCAAAGCTTCTGCTGCTGCTTCTGCTTTCTCCGTGTCTGTGTGTCGGTAATAATTTAGTATAACATCAATATAACATTACCTTCAGTCATTCAGAAGAGTCTTATCTTAGGTGCTTGCCAGAGTTACTCATGTGTTTCTTTGCTTAGCGTGACATGGCCATATTTTCCTTCATGGCTTAGTTCCTAACCCAAGCACAGGCAATGAAATGTGCTCACACTGCGCTGTGTTTTATCACTGAGTTAAGGGATTGGATGGGGTTGCGTTGTAAAAGAGGACAGTAGGGCCAGTCAGTTCGATGCAATGAATAGATTGCTCTTATTCGTAGAGGAGTATGGTCCAAACAGTGGTCTGTGGGCCAAGACCTGCCTACAGGAAATTTCCATCTGTCCTGCTTTTTACCAAAGGAGATGGAGAGCAGCTTTGCAGCAGCAAATGCTGCCCAGCAACTGGGCTGTATTGGAGGCTTGCCACAATCCAATTTAGAGGGCTGCCTCCAGGGGAGTGGAAGAAGGTGGAGTGGAAGGTGCCAGGTGGAAGAGCCTCCCTTCTCTCGTGGTCCGGTCTTAGTTCCATGATGGCATCTTGACAGTATTCCCAGGATACCTACTTGTGGCATATGCAGGCTGGTTGGGTTGGTGACTACCCTGGGGACTAGGAAGTGAGGTCTGTGAGAATTAGCTGGTGGGAGGTTCTGCCACCACCAAAATATATTTGCAAACCCCTTATGTTAAGCGACCTCTTTTAATAGAAAACCACATCCTTTAAAACAGTTCACTAAAAATGCCCTTATCAATGACAAGCCACCATGTCATATAAAAAAGCATCATATTTGCACATGAAGTAATTCAGATTCAAGCTTCTGATTGCCATTTGAGACATCAAATACTAATTTTTGAGTGGATTTTGATACTATAGTTTTATATTGCCTTTTATAAGAATTTAAAAATTAATTTGAGACCGTAACTATTAAACCTGAAAAGTATGGGATGTTGGAAAGTTATATATATATATATATAAGCAAAAAATAATAATAAAAAAAAATTTGTACATGTCCTCTTCATTGGCATGCAGTGATAGTCTATCAAGTTTTTATTATCCTGAGATAATACTCATACCTATTACATGAGAGTGCTGAATAACTTTTTAATCTATGCAGGTCATCCAAAATAAACGCCTCTAACAATTATCTCCACACTTGGTTGTGTATTTTTATCATCATAAGGTTAAATACTGAATGAAGACTTAGATTTTTATATGATTTTCAACTTTTGTGGTTTTTTTTCAAATTCACTGTTTTAAGAATTTTCACACTTAGGAAACCATTAAGCTCTTGTAATAATTAAGATGGTTCATGTGAAAATGAAGTAGTGCAAAAATCACGTACAAAAAGGATGCTAGATTTAAGATCTTGACTTACTGTATTTCTTTCAGCAGATAGTAGAAAAAACTTTAAGTTACTTCTGTGTATGTATATTTATACAAATAATCTGGATCACCTAATTCCGATACAGTCAAATAGAGAAATACATGCATTATTGTAAAGAGTTATTGCAATTAGCCTGGCCTCTAGTATTCTAGGAGAGTTGTTGTTCTTAAATAACACTGAATGAAAGCAATTCTCCTGCATCCCAGGTCCCGCATATCACTGCTCTATGGACCTACATGAAATCCAGGTACTTATAAATTCCCCTGAGCCTTATCGGACTCCTGTAATGTTTCTGGCTCTGGCATGAAAGATCTGTTTGCTGGGGACAGATTGTTTCTCTTTATCAGGAATGGGGCCCTCATGAGTCAGCTAACCAAATTGCTAAGATCAGTGCTGAACTCTCCAAATTGCCCCAGTAATATAAAGAACAGTATAAATTCATGCTCAGTTGCAAACTTTCTAAAGTCACTTTTTGTACTGTAGAAAAATTAGAAGAGATGCACACACTTAGAATAGCAAATGGCTTTATAGTATTTCCATGCTACTGGATCACCTTGAGGTTTGAGTCAGGTTTCCTGAGTTCTAAGCTTCACTCCTCCAGTCTGTCAGCCCTTGCAGTTGTTTGAGCTCTGCTCTTGATCAAACTTCTCTGCCAAGGTGACAAATTTCTCTGTGTTCAGACACGTAGATACCTTTGGGTACCTTCAGCCTTCCCACTTGCATTCTTAAGAGTCAGTTCTGTCACCTTGTTTTCTCTGTTTCTTTGTTTATACTGTGCTTTTTCCACTGTTCTTTTCCCTTTTGCTGCTGATAAGCTGAGTAGAGTGAGTTTCCATTAAACATCATCCATCTTGCTCTCCCCTGGATGAAAGACTATTCACTTGTTCCTGGCCTGGATCATAGGTGACAGCAGTCCTGTTAGCAGGTGTCTGAATGCTGTGTGTGTATGTGGACACATTTTATTTATTTTTTAATATTTATGTATAAAACATTTAAAAGAAACCTCTACATTGTGTATAATTTTATATTGCATCTAATACCTGCTGTCTGGTATATGATTGTTAGTATTAATCATTTTATAATTCATTATTTTATGTCGGCAGATGTGATTTTATATATAAATATGTTTTCCAGTTGGATAAATCTGTTTCAATGCTTTAAAATGTTGATTTCTATTTTGCTTTGTTTGTTTGTTTGTTTGGAAGAAATACAACATTGCCAAGTAGCTTTTTCTGTTTTCTAAAGATCAGGCATTGACTGAGACTGATCAGTTTACGGGAGTAGGATATGATGGAAGTAGTATATGACTTGGTGGATAGCATCCTAAAGAGATGTGCCTCATTAAAAAGTGTGTAACAGCTTGGGTTCAGTTCCTGTGTATTTTTATTCTGGTGGGACTCCTAACTAGCAATATTTAAAAGATTTCTCTAAGGTTCCAGTTCTTACCTTTAAGAATTAAAAAGTGGTATAAGGGCTTTTCTCAACTTTTGTTTGTTGTTTGTTCTTTCAAATCTGGTTTCCATTTCAGATAGTTTCCACGTTTTCCTACAGCAAGAAAAATTACAGGGTTCAGCAAGGTTGTGACACTTTAAAATTCTGTTTGTTTCTGCAAGATTTTAAATTAGTCTCCTGTCACTGCTGTTAATAAGGGACACAAAAATTAGAAAAATTAAGCATCTTTATGGGCATGTGAAGAATTATTCAAGTATTAGGTAGGCATGTAGATCAAAGGTCTTGTCTGGAAGTTTGTTAAAGCTTTTAGACATGAATTACTGCTTACTGAGGATAGAACAACTTTTTTTGTAACTGTAATTGAAGAACAGAGCCATGGAAGTATCTCCAAGCACAGATGCTGGTTTAGAAGTGCATATTTTGTCTGTTCTGCCTTTGACAGTACATGTATGTCCAGACATGGTTAGGTCTGAAATAGGTAGGTTGTTGGTAACAACATATAAATGCGATAAGCTTCACTGGCGGGTCCCAGAGTATCAGACTTGCTTTAAGAGCTGCTAAGTAAAATCCTATGTTCTTTGTTTGAGATGATGGACTGTTTTAGCCTTAGAATCTATCTTTTGATTTATTTATTTGGACTGATTTTTATTCTGTCTTTTAGTAAATGATTGGATTTCATAACTATTTAAATTTTGTATGTGAATATATTTTATGACCTGCTTAGAAATGGTTTAATGCTGTTATTTGTTTGATTATTATCTGGTATATATTACTTAACTGATCTTCTCAGTGGCATGGGCTTGCTTTTTTTCTCTGTTACATTTACGAAGGGTTTAGCATCTAAGAGTCAGATGTGAAATGGAGCAACTATTCATGTGAGTGCTGACTTGTGTGTATATCCTTGGAGACAGGACATGTATAAATGCTAGATTTAAAAAAATGGAAGGATCTCAAATCTATCACAATTCTTAGATTACAGTAAAATACATATCTATGGAAAAGTATCTATTTATCTATATCTCCTATTAAAAGATAAATGGGGCCTGTTTGTCTGTTTTCCTCTGAAAACTGTCTGGCAAAATCTACGAGATGGATGTAAATATTGTGATACTACTTTTAGGTGATCTGTTAATATAGCCAGCTGTTTAGTTTGGCCCATCTAAATTAGCTTTCTGTGAAATTATAATAAGGTCAAACATTCTGCTTTATTTTTAGCCTCATTTCCTATGGAAACAAGGCTCATGAGCTCACACCATGCAGTTGTGTACAGGCACACACATCCCTTCATCTCCCCTCAGAAGCTTTTGAACCTGTTGTTGATTTTGATCATGTTTTTTGACACAGCAGAGGTCTCAAAATTCAGATTCCACAACTTTTGTATGAAAATAAGTCACTGACTATTGGTGGAAGCACCTGAAGTTGCCTTGACAGAGTGAAAGGTTATGGCATAAAATAATCTTATTAGTTGCCTGGGAATCCTAGTGATGGGAAAAGAGAGACTTTAAACAAATGTCCCAACTGTGGGAAAAGCTTTGTTCAAAGCTTTCATCTTTCTAGACACCAAAGTCAACAAATCAGGAGGTGAAAGTCTGTGGGAGATGCTGCTTGATTAAATCTGTTCTTCATGGGACTACTTGTTTATTATTATTATCATTATTATTATTATTATTATTATTATTATTATTATTATTATTATTATTAGTAGTAGTAGTAGTAGTAGTAGTAGTAGTAGTAGTAGTAGTAGTAGTTGTTGTTGTTGTTGTTGTTGCTGTTGTTGTTGTAGTAGTAGTAGTAGCAGCAGCAGCAGCAGTAGCGTCATAAATGTTTCCATGTATATTTTTGCATATTTAATTTTTAAGGTAAATATATAGGGCTATTCTTATGACAATCCTAATTTTCAACACAGTTTTTGTTATCACTGTGAACATTAATTTAAATGTTTACAGAGCATATTCTCTCCCAGTTAGGACAAACTGAGCAGTTACTTCTGCCTACTTCTGAAACAACAGGTACCGTGAATGCTTTCCAGCCTTGTTTTGCATGTGGTTCTGGATTGCAGCTAGCCAGAAATGCTGGAGCATTTTGCAGGGAGAATTCCTGGCAGTATGGTTGTGCTCCAATGGAGTTAACTGGGAAGAACGAGGTTGGTACAGTACGCTTACTGAATATGGAAATAATAATAATTATTAAGCTAACTAACAAGAAGTGTGTTCTTAATAAAATGTGTGGGTTTTTCAGTGTAATCATATGACTGTATAATACAAAAATTGCTTTGAGAGTGGGTCAAAGATTACACACAGCAGAGACTTGTGTGATTGGTTATGAACAAGTGAAAATGGGGGTAAACTTTTGACCCGGCAGCAGCAAATGGAACTGTATAAAGCACCTACAGATGGCAGGATTTAACATATAGTCAGTCTCTCGCCCTTTCACAGCAATTACGATCATATTACACCAGGCACAGAGGGGAAGGCACTCTGTAACTGTAATACAGTGCGTCTTTGAAAGTTTTGAATATGCAGTTGCGTGTTTCATTTTTGTAGGACCATCAATTAGCTTAGCAAGAAGAATTCTACTTTTGTTGCTTGTGTTTGACTCGACGAGTTCCTGACCGGTGTGCCAAGTCCATTTGGAACAAAAAAATCATTTGAACGGTCTGAATAATTTTGATAATTCAGACTGCAGTGGATTTATTCCTAAACTTGAAAGACTTGGTCAAAGTTTTATGCTGTTGTGGTGGTGATGTGGGGTTGAAGGGACGAGGAGAATGTGGCTACAGAGAGGGGTCTGGGAAACAACATTCCCAAGCAGCTCCTTACATCCTTGTGTAAATGCATTCATCTTTCTAGTTGAGTTTTAAGTTTGCAACACTTAAACAGCATAAAGACCAGTTGATAAACTCCATTTATATGGCAATATTGTGTCATTTAGACAATTCAGTGGCTTTCGGTTTTGTTCATAGCTATGAAATACTTCACAAATCAGAAAAAGCGAAAGAGTCTTGTGAATTAGAGATGAATGATTGCCATTTTCCTGTGAATGTTGTCTGTTAACAAAATCAGAAGCCCACTTGCACTTTTGGCACGGAGTGATAGTTCTGAAGTCATCCAAGTGTATTTCATGTAATTGACTGCCTTGCGGGGAACTGATTGAAGCGGGGGGGGGTGATGCTTGTGTATGCACGTGTGGACTAATCCTATGTTTGGTTTTATTGATCACACTTTGATGTATTGGCATTTGGGAAAAAAAGTCTGAATTATAGAATGCATGCTTCCTTCTAGTTGTGATCCAGCCACTATCTCCCTTTCTGTCTCTTCGCTTTGCCTTCTGGCCTGTAATCTGATGCGTGTGCCAGATGTGGGGAGGTGGAATAGGAGCAATCCAAGCTTTTAGACCATTTCGTGGAGGGGGTTATTTTATTATATCTGTGGTTCACAAAAATTTTCCTTTGGTTTTCCAGAATGACTACTACGGAGAGTAGAAATTGCAAGCATATGGTAATAAGCTAAATAAGATACTGAAAAATGCCTTTTGGAGGAAGGGAGAATTTTCAAATACTGATAAAATAAAGAGTGGTTGGTTGGGTTTTTTTCCTTCTTAAATCATGCTGAAGCTTGCAGTGTACATAGATTGCTGGGTTTAATTCCATTTCTTTTTGGAGACAAATTGTATTCATTTTAGCCATGCCTGTACCTGCACCAAAGAGCTGCTTCTGAAAGCTTTAAGGCACTTAAACAGCTCAGTGACTGCTACCACATGAGTTTGATCTTGTCACACAAGATTCTGAAACTTTCCTGGTTTTTAAAGTGCAGTGAAATGAAAACTATTCTTCTTGAATGCCAAACAGCACACGCTGTCATCAACTGATTCCTTCTACATTTTTCTAACCGCCCCCCACCAAAAAAACCCCAAAAACCGAACACCAAAACAAAGTACACCACCAAACCAAGCTCTAAGTCATTTAAAAATACCACCTGTGCATTCCCCTCTTTTACTGATGATCAGCCTTGAGATACCGAGGTTTGAGCTGCTCTCAGAATTCGCCCGGACCTGTTGAGGCCTCAGCTCCTCAGAGGAGGCTGGGGAGCCACGGCACTGCCCCGTGCTCCCTGCCGGGCTGGGCCCGGGGCCTACAGCCGGCCTCCGCCACGGATAGGGGCTTGGCACAGACCTCGTTAAAAACTAATTGAGTAATCTGAATCTAAAGGTAGTACCCTAATTCTTCAGCGGGAGGTGGTTGTCTCTGTTGTGTTAATGATTTGTATGAATTAGGGCTGTTTGTGGGACAGCTATTCCACCTGAAAAGCCGGGGCAGTTATTGCCAGCTTTCTGCCTTGGGTGTTCTGGTATTCTTGTACTTGGGAGATGTAAAAAACCAAAACCAAGCCAGTAGAGAAAACATGTTCTTAATATATGGAGTAGAAAGGAAAATGAATTAAAGAGATCGGTTTTGTACTTGAGAAAGAAAGCGATTTTATCTCATTACATTCTTTCATGTTCTTTTTGAAGTACAAAAAGGTATTGAAATGTTCTTACTGAAATGTTATTATTGAAACATCATTGAACTATTATGGGATTATTCCCATAGTTTCACTGATTAAATTAGAACTCTAATTGAAGGATGTGTACTCTTCACAGCTATTTTTTTAAATAATAGATTAACTAGTTTAGTATTCCAGTAACCAAAATACTGCCAACGATTATAGCTACTTAGGAAATACACTGTATGCTTCTTTAAAACATAAAATGTGTTAACACATCAACCAAACTGAGGGATGTATTAAACCTTTAAACCAGTAACTTGCTTTATAATAGTTGCTTATATATTCTTCTTTTAATTCTGATCATTATTTCTTGCCACAGTGTAACAGAGAGGCTCATATTTCCTAATAGTTGCTGGAAGAAAAACAGTTAAAATGACTCTTCTAGTATCATTCAAAGCTAAGTACGAAGGTTTCCATTATGAGTTGCACAGAAAGTTCTTATCTACCCTTTGGTAAGTAGGTGAAACGCCTGTGTGCAGTATGTGTAAGCTTAGTTTCCTTTCGGTGTTATCTAAATATCTAATTTAGTTTTCCTTTGTATGTGCTCTGAAAGAGCAACTGACAAAAGCTATCATTTCTTAGACTACATCTCATATCCAGATACAAGTAAAGCATGATGGGCTTTTTCTGCTCCCAGAAGACAACTTTCCAAACCTCGTGGAATGTTTCCTTGTTGTCCCGTATTGAAGCATTGCTCACCTGTGTCAATACTTACCTGGTCTAACTCAGGTTTGAAATTAATGTGGCAAGAGAGCACCATCACCACTGTACCAGTAATACTTAGGTTACTACAAGGGAATCATTGTCACAGGAATATTATGGATATTGGGATGTTTTAAACCAGTCATTAAACCATTGTATGATCATTGCAAATAAATTAATACGTAGATTATAGTTGTAGCATAACACGTAGTTATTTCTGTGCTGCTCACCAAGCTAAGTGCTGGCTGTGTAACTGGAGAATTAAAGTAGTAATTTGCCCATACAGATCTAACTAAAAGAACTGGTGTTCCTGATAAATTTAATTTTCTAGTGGAATAGTAGACAAGTTGCAGATTATTATTATTTTTTTTTTTAATGTAAAGCACCAAATTTAAGGTGAAATATTTATTACAAGGAGGTATTGAACTTGTCTCTTTGAATTTGTAGATGTCCCAGATGAACCCCACTCCTGAGGTGTGTGATCTTCTGAGAGAGATTTTCTCTTCAAACAGGTCACCTCACAGGCTGTGGAGATCACTGGCTTTGCACAACATAGGTGAAATAACAAATACCTTGAATAGGACGACAAATAAAGTGGCTTGACACGTTTGTTTTCCATAGGCATGGGAATGAGATTGGTACTGGTCTTTAGCAGAAGAGAGGGAGACAGGACCACGATTTCTGTGCCCCGCGTTGGCTCAGGGGACAGTTTTGACCTCCTGACAGTCAATCCCGAGGCGCAGCAGGAGCACTGGTAGGGTGCAGATTAGCAAAAGCTGATTGGCACCAAGCACCAGCCCTTCCCATGTTTGTAGACGTGACCACTTACACCTATTAAGCCTATAATAATTTCTGCTTAAGCACAGGTGGTGAAAGTAGTAGCAAAGGAAAAGGTAAGGAGCTTAAATACGAAGAAGGTATGGGGCGAACTGTGGTGAAACATGTGCTGTGTGTGGTAATCATAATCGTGCAGCTCCTTTCACAGGGGGGCTTGTGTTCATCCTGGTCCTCGATGGTGATATTCCTGTTTACACATCAATGCTAGGGGAGTCGGAGACTGAACTCCACCAAGAAGCATTACTTATCTCTCCATTACATTAAAATATTTTTGCAGTTGGGCATAAATATAAAGACTTTCAATGGCTTCTTATAAATCCTGCGGAGAAATTTTTTGATAACACATGCACATTTTGTTTTACTGCCTGGAGGACTCTGTTTGCACAGAGAAATATATTTCATTTGGTCTTCTGAATGAGTTTATATTTTGAAAGCTTAAAAAATTTTCTCTAAACCAGATTGCTTTGCTGTGGATGACTTGATTGGAAAATAGCACATGTCTCCCTGCCTACTTTGCATTTGTTACCTAAATGGAGTAAATTCAGCTTGGAGAGGCTTGGGTAGAAGAGGGATTTAAAATGATTCCCCTTTAATTAATCCCAGGAAAAATCTGGTAAATCTGTCTTTTCTTAGTGCACGCTGTATTCTTTTAACTCCATTTCATTCTGAATGCATAGACAAAAATTAGTTTGTTTTTTTCTTTCACAATGATACTTTGGTTTGTCAATAGCCAGGTTTTGGGTTTACCTTATTTTAGCACATTCAGAGTAAGGAGTGCATGTGGTTTGTGATTCTTTTGTCTTTTCAAAAGCCTGTTTTCTGTGAAGGAAACATTCCAATGGTGGCATTAGGTAAATCTAGTTTTGAAGTACTGACCTTTTATGAAATAGTGTTTTACTACCAATTGTTATAAGCCAGTGGTGATATTCCGCACACCCCCCCCCCCCCCCCCGTAAAATATAAATCTTTGGTTTGTTTAAACATCACATTATTTGAAGAGAGTAAGCTCCCTCTGTGGCAGGGTATAGTATGTTCTTTCTTTGGGGAAAAAGAAACAAACACAAGCAAAACAAAGAAACAACCCAAGGCTTATTTCTTTCTTATCTTTCTTGGTTAACACAAAAGGACCTTGGGTCCTACGACTGCTGCACTTCAGAGGACAGCTGAACAGGTAATTTATGCATGTTGTATGCTTTTAAGTCCTCAGTGGTCTTAAGACAACATAAGGACTCCATCCTGGAAAGTAGAGAACATGCTGATCTTACTCCAGGAAAACATTTACACATAATCTTTACAATTAAGGACATGAGTGGAGCCTTGGACTTAATGTTAGGCAAGACAGTTCAGAGAACTGCAAGATTAAGTATTTAATCTAAACCATTATTTCTTTGGAGTTAATGAACAAATAACTGTCTTCCTACAGTGGTACATTCTCATAAATAGTCTCATATTAATGTATCAGTTTGGGGTTGTAATTAAACAATTTTATATACAAAGCTTTTTGCATGTTTATTTTTTATTTAATATATTTTTCAGAAGTTAAACTGAAATATTAACATCAGGGAAAACACCACTTTTTAGTCTTCTAAGATAAAAGAGTATCATGGATTTCCTAGAAATTTAATTGTGGCTCTGTTCTGGTTTACATAACTTAAGTCCTAGTAGCGTACCTTTTTCTGGTAATGTTGCTGTAAGTAGAATCAGTCTTTCTAAAATGAATTATTTCCTGGTTGGACTGTTCACAATGTGTCATAAAATCAATATCAGAAAATAATCTGCTCAAGTACCTCTCTGTACAATTTATGTAATAGTATACTACAACCACTACTGTCTTCAGGTTCAGTCTGGTATCTGATATGGTCTCCAAGAAATTCTCATTGTGGAAGAGGACAGCTTTGTTGATCCCTGTTCAGCAAATCCTGACAGCTCTGTCCGTGGAGCCAGTGCCCTTTCCAGAGTGTTTGCAAAAGATGATTCTGGGGCAGTTCTGTACTGTCCTGGTGCCACATTCCTAGAGTTAATTTTTTTCTTTTTCCCCATGAATATGTTTAGACTTATATATTTATAAAAGAGCTAACGTCCTTCGTGCTTTCTTTTGAGTAGCATTGAGGTTCAAGACGGTATCTGACTGTTTTCATAGTGTCATTGTAAGTTGCAACCTGAGTAAAAAGGCAGCATGCCTGGTAATACCCACTTAAATATACCTGGCTTAGTGAATGACCTTCAGTGGGTCATCTTATGTCTCTCTTCATCCTGAGATCTATAAACTGCAGATAATAAAACATATATCCACCTTTGCAAAAGCTCTTTGAAATCCATGAGTAAAAGGTATCCCATAAGGTCAAAATATGAATTATTTATTGCTACATGACATGCACAGCATGCAGACTGTAGGGTTATAGAAATTTGTTCTGTTCCTTTTTCCCCTGAGAATAGAAGTCATATCTTCAGAGCCCTACTTAGAAAAGAAGTATTTGTCATATGAAATCTAATATAATCTTTATGAGTATGTGATAATATTGAAACTTTGGTATCTCCAAGGAATTGGTTTCAAGTGTTAATAACCAGCTTCCTCTGTCAAGTGCAAATGCAGTTTTCAAAATAATAAACATTTTAAAGAAGGAATATGAGAAGATTAGGAAGAATAGTCAGAGGTGGAGAGAAGACTGGGTTTTGAAGTAAGGGAATCAGAATTTCATGGCACCAAAATTGTGTTAGGGTTACTACAGAGTAACAGATCACTTGACTTCCTGGTGATTACTAATACTCGTAGCCATTCTCCATTTCCTAATATGTGAAATGACAGCAGTGGTCTTTGAAAGAACCTGGTATTTCTTTGAGTACGTGTCCTAGAGTTTGTTGTAGGCCTTACTTGTCATCAAAGGATGTAAGGGGAAAAAAGTGTTCTCTGCTCACTATTTATATTATTTATTTTATTAATTTAGGTATGTGGTTTTCAAGATAAGCTGTATATACACACACACATATATACAGGTAGATACAGATATAAAACATACAGAAAGCAAGAATAGGCATGTTGCAAGTTTTACACTTCAGTGTGAACATCTTCAACTATACTTGGAGATCAGTAGGCAACTAGTACAGATTTTGAAGAACTGGTATAGAAGTTCCTGCTGAGATATGTTACCTTAATAACTGGGTTTCTCTATGTCAGTTTTGGCCTCTGAAAGTCTTTCAGGAGTGGTCTTCAGCAGAGCACACTTAAATTATCTAGCCTTGAGATCCATAACATTAGCATACATTTAAAGCGATTGGCCTTTAATCCAAGTCCAAATATTAGGTCAGAATTGTATCCAGCTAAATCCAAAAGAGCCTTTAACTATTTGGGATAGGCCCAGGCTTTCTAACACTGACAATAGAGGCAAGAGGGTTCTTGCACAGATTTTAAAACTCCCCTGGGGATAACAGACTCCTGGATAACTTTGGTTCTCTACTGCACTATTGGATGAAGTGCAGTTTTACAGCTGAAGTCACATCCAGTTGGCAAGACTGGGGAGATGTTCCTAGAAAGAAGATTGTCACTGAGAAGGGAAGTAGCGCTATGCCCAAATAAGACATTTTTGAGAAAATTGCTCAAAGAAAAATTACTTCTATGTCTTAATACAGTTGGTTTAGAAAACTATACTTTTAGACCATAGTGAATTGTCTGGTTAAAAGGAGCCATCTGCTCAGAAATATTTCCCTTCATGTTACCTTCCATCTTGGTTCTCTTCCATTATGCTTTAGGCATCGTTTTGCTTGTTCTTTGTATTTATTTGATACTTTCATCTAACCCTCTTCACAGCTGTAGAATCTGAGGACTTTGCTAGTCTGATTTTTCTTACGTGCCCATTGTTCTGGCTCTTGAGAGTGGCTGAGGTACTGCAGGCTATATACTAATAAAGGTAATTCATCTATATAAATTTACATGTAGCATAGATATTGAGTGAGATGTATTAAAGATTGCAAGGATCCTGTGTCATGGAAGCTTCCTAAGTACCTAAAATTTAAATGGGTACTTTTTCACTTCCTCTTCTTTCTCCTTATCCTTCTCAGTAATCTCCATTGCAAATACAAATGTTACTGTCAGTGTTACATAGGGGTATTCCCTTTGCTGTTTTTTCCCCTTGTATTATGAAATATTTAAACTCATAATATTGCTGCTGCAGAAGTTTTTTTAAAACCCTACTTTAATAGGGAAGAACTGCATTGCAGCCAGGACCTGTAATCTCATACTGCCTGGTTTTCTAAAATTGAGTCATTTTAATTGATCCTGTTACTTAATTCCCAATGCATCACTCATTACTTCCACTGGAGACTCTCCCTTGTTGCTCTTCTCAAAAAGTGTTCTCACGTATAACCCTCCTCAGTGCCAAATAGTATGAGCCTATATATAGTACGTACAGCTATCATATTTAGAATTGTGTTATATCCGAAGTCTCCAGACAGCAGGTAATTTAAGAAATTGCATCTCTTTTGGCTAATAGGGACATAGATTTGCCATTCTTTATTGGCTTCTTTCCATGTTTTTTAAAATTTCTTTTAATTTAGATATCTTTGCCTAATGATCTGGAAGGGCTTACATTTCTGGATGGTTATCACTGTATGTTGCACCCACTCCCAGGTAAGATTAAAACAATGGAAAAGCTTTTTTCTCAAAGGCCTTTCAAGAAGAAAAATCCCTCAGTTGCCCCCTAATACCTTAACTTTCTTTGAACAGTAACCTCAGCAAACCCATGCAGTGTCAAATATTCTTATCAAGAGAATCACTCCAGTTTGAGAACAAATCTCCCTTCAATATTAATTAATGGCCTTAGTTCACTTAAATTGCATTGTATCCACCCCTGTTAGACTGTTGTCTGGGAGAACAAGTAATTGACCCTGAACCTTGTCTCTGCTGAGCTAAGTTAAAAGTAATTTCCAAAATCTGAGTGGCTATCAGAGTGTCTGTGTAGATGTTCCAAAACAACCCAGAAGTCCCATCATACACAATAAAATCAACCTTCCAGTGTCCAGGACCCTGCATGGCCTTATCAGTTGATACAAATGCACATCATAGAACAAAACCTCAAGATGGTCTTGAAATGTTGCTCAGCAAGTAAGGCTGGCTGGATTGCCCTTGGACAGCCGAGGTGGCTGTGCACTTGGTGCTGAAGGTGGCCCCGCGGTGGAGGCGTAGTTTGGAAGCGCAGAGCACATCAGTTCTCTCACGGTTGCTTTGGTTGTCTGTTGGCTTGTGGTTGAATTTCTGACTTTTGAAAGCCATATATGACTTTACGTTCAGATTATTTCACAGATCATCTCTGTCTTCTTTTGCCATACTGCTGTTAAAACTGCCAGCAAAATGTTCCCTGTGAGGCCTTTTTGTCTTGATGTGTTGCATGCCCTGCCTATCTTCTCTGTAGTTTTGGGAAAGAAGTTGCACAGGAGAAAAGACAGTTAATTTCAGGGACTTGGCTGATCTCTTCCCAGAAGG
The DNA here is from genome assembly GCF_018691265.1 of Tyto alba. Taxonomy (NCBI): domain Eukaryota; kingdom Metazoa; phylum Chordata; class Aves; order Strigiformes; family Tytonidae; genus Tyto; species Tyto alba. The sequence goes on from NW_024881330.1 coordinate 36,179,958, forward strand.
ATACTCTCTTCACTCAAGGTAAATGGCTTATACAATATTATTTGTTATTACGTTATTAACTTGAAGCTTAGAAAATCTGAGTTCTTAAGAACGTGGGACAGGCAATTTGTAAAATTCTAAATAACTTACAAATCTCATATTAAGGGTGATTTACTGAGGGTTTTAAGAAATAGTCCTGTGAACTGTGAAGTACTGCAGTTTAAAGATGAGAGAGTCATGACAAACGTGTTTGAAAGGTAAAGATGGTAGTCTCTTTGCCAAAAGCAAAGCAATGAAATTGTCATGTATTCTTCCAAACTTGACTTTTCTCTCCATTTAACTGACCTTGTATCATCTTTTGCTTCAGTACAACATGCTCAAGTGCAGTCTTTAAGAAAAATAAATGCGCCATCCCTATTGTTGATATTTTTGTTAAAGTAATGCTTTTGAGGTTCCTTTTGTGGAAAAGCTAAAATGTGTAAACATAGTAGGGGCCACTAATTTTATACTGAGAGAAGATCTGTCAGCCCTGATAGTTGCACATGGTGGCAGTTGTAATGTGTCTGCCATCTATTTTTAAAAATTGTGTCTGCCTTTAACTTTTCATATTGATGTACAATATAACATCAATATGTGTGTGTGTAGGAGTTCTCAGGATGGGACAGGATTTGCTATATGTTCTAAATATTTCAGATTAAAATGATTGAGCTGCATGCTGTTTCTGATGCCTTTCCTTTCAGTCATACATATACACCTACTTTGCAGTCCATTTTAGTGAAAACCTGGAACAAACTGAAGTTGAAAAATAGATTTCTGTTTTGGAATTCAGTGTGTTGAACTTTTCTCTTAGAAGTTAGCAATAGACCCAAGTCCTGACATGTTTCCTCTCTTATCATAGACTGAAATATTCAACACTAACCACACTGGGGGTTATTTGAGATTGTGCAGCATTTCTGCTCAGAATTAGGTCTCTGTTAGAATGTTACATCTTGTTTCTACTGCAGATAATTTCCTGCACACCTACATTTTGCTGTCAATTTATTTAGATGAAATGAGTATTGTCTTCCATGTTTTAGAGCTGCCATTTGTTATTACTGGAACTAGTAGCGAACTTGCACTTTTGTCAGATAAGAAGTGAAAAGTCCGGTTTCTGTTGAACACATAACTGTCATTGTTTTAAATATTCCTTACTACCCTACATTCAGTGATTGCTGTTCTGTTCTAGCACAAGTTTGTTTTTTTCTTTTACCATCAACAAGTAAAATTTGAAGTTTTTGAATTTTCACAATACTTCAGTTAAATCTCAGTTTTGTCACATCAGCCTAATTAAAAAAAGGAGCACACACTGATTGTCTTAAAGTTGATTTTGGCTTCCTATCAGAGTATTTAATCATTTGATTGTAAATCAAATGAATTCCAGCTGCTGCTACTTTTCTTTTCACTTTTGTTTTACTTGGTAGGCTGCAGTCTCTGGCTCTTGGTTTTCTCAACAAATAGTGTTATCTCTGACGGTCCTTGTAGTTTTCAGGAGTATTTGTGCTTGGGCTCAGTTAAACAAGGTTTTTATTTCACAATTCTGTCTGCTACTGATAGAAATTATCACCAGAACACTTTAAAACTCTTATTGAAAAGCTGACTTGCTTTAGTTTCTCTTCTGTACATCGTATCATCCCCTGATATTCTGGATATTTAAAAATACCAAAATTTGGGGCATGACCCTGATTTACTGCACACTAAATTCCTAATGGTTAAGGCAAGAGATTAGTCCTCAGTGTTTACTGTTCATCACTGTTTACCGTTCAGCATTGACATTGACTTAGTGCTATTTGACGTGTTTGTAAGATTTGGCTAGAGTGGAAGGTGCAGCATGAAATTAGCTTATTTATTCTCAGATTTCTGAAGAGCAACTGTCCCTGTGTTCTGGTTTCTTCCATGTGAGGCTAGTTGTAGTCGGTAGCTTCTCCCTTCTTCAGTCAGGTCCTTTGGAGGGATGTGAAAGCCCAGAATTTCAGGGTCTGCAACATACAGTCTGTGTGCTTCCTCCTTGCTGCTCACAGGAACTGACTTTTCAAATGCACAGCAATATCTGCAAGCCACTAGCAGTTAGAAGATGACTACTGAACATAGATGAGACATGAGACTTTTAGGACTTACTGGGAAATGTTAACTTTCTGTTCAGCAAGAGGTCTAGGTGCAGAGACCCACGTATTCATCACCAGGTATGGTAATTTGCTGTATCCTAAACTAAAGGTAGAGGTCCCACTTGCGTTAAACACAACAGCAACTTTCTGTTTCAAGGAAAACCACAAGCAATATATAAAATCTTGCTGAGTTCACACAGCATTGCTGTTATGGCCAGATGGAGCGTTACACTGTGCTGCCCTGCCTGGTTATCAGAGACCATGAAATTTTACCAAATGATTTCTTCCTCAATCCGCTACCTTGGTTAAGTCACATCGTGTAATTTAGAAATGTATTTATTTTTAGCTGAAACTACATGAAAGAAAACCTATCTTATCCTTGGATGAATTAGTATTATTTTGTTCTACTTTTAATAAGAAACATTTTCTAGTGTGACTTTTGTCGAATTAAAACTTTTGTCCAATTTAAATGTCAGCAATTGAGTCTTGCCAGCTGTTGGTCTGCAGATTTCAGGAACCTTTTATTATCAGAAGACTCTTCCTATATAAGTACCTCTGTTCTGGGATGAGGTGAAATAAAGAGTTTAAGCTGATTTTAGAAATATATTCACTGAAAGACACATTTTCTAGAGCTAAAAGTAATTTATTTAAAAAATAAGTTCCCAGACTCTTTATAATTTAGCTACATTCTGTTAAAAATGGATGGTAGCACTAGATGTTTTTATATTTATGTAATGTGTCATGTTAATACAACATTTCTTTCTATGCTGTAGTATTTCCATTGGGGTTCTGGTTTTCTCTGCTTGCTCAACTTCCTGTGCCGAGTTCCCCTCGTGCTGTCAGCGCAGATGGAAGCAACTCACTGTCTTGAACTTGTCTCTCTGTGGGTTGAGGCCCATCTCTACCAGAGAGCACCTCGCTGTGTACAACCCATAGAGAGCACCAGCAAGCACCCTGAGGCAGACTCGGAGCAGGGGATCTGATCCTTTTATAGTTTGCCAGAAGGGAAAAAGATGAGCCAGGAACTGCCCATTTCCAGACTGCACTGAAATAAGCCCTTTTTATTCTCTCATATGCCTTCTTAATTAAAGGTAAGAGAGTGAAGCAGTAGAGATTTAAAAAAAAAAAAAAAAAAAAAAAAAAAAAAGAAGAAATCCCAACCATTACTCAAAAATCTCAGTAAACTATAGTCATCATACTTGTATTAAAAAAAAAAAAAAAAAAAAAGCACAATTGAATTGTCAATGAACGTGCCCATACAGAACTTAATTGCTATATATAGCACATACTGCAGTATTGAATTCTTCAGTTAGATATTGCAGAAACATGCACACAGAATACTTCAGATGGGTTGCTGGGTGCACGCTTATGAAGTTATAAGAACCCTGGTAAGCTGTGTTCACGAAGCACGGATATTTTCATACTACAAAGAGAAGTCAGCAGTAACATCTGAGAGGTTGGGAGCAGAGAGAGTGTCTTTTTCATTGCCCTCACATGGACAGAAGTCACAAGGTACTTAGCACTGTAGATATATGTACTGCTAATACACAGATCGACTGTGAGAAATGCCAAGTGCTCTAAATCCCAGTGGATGTACATTTGATATGATTCTTGTGTCCCTCAAGAGGAGATGCAAAGGTCAGAAAAACTAGATTTATCTACAGTATCCTATTTATTTTTCCTCAGCTGATAAAAGGAAAAAAAAAAAATCTACTTAGTTGTCAAGTAGTGGTGAATTTGGAGAGCCTGAACTGGTAAAATGTTAATATCAACATGTAAGTCAACAAGTTTCCAGTTTTGACATGAAAACCCTGATATTTTTGTTAGTGTTCAGATAGAGGAATTAAAAAAGTTGACCTAATATTTGAAAACTGTATGCTTGGTTCTACATTTATTGAAATGTAACACATGAAAAATCATTGTACTGTCTTTGTTCCTGACCTGAGCAGTAGTATCTTTATTGTGCTTCTTGGCAGTCAGTCCTAGTAGTTTCTGCTTGTTGTTCTCTGTGCCGGTGTGGGGCTTTGCCCTTCCAGTCTTTCTCATGGGTAGTACTTAATGCTGCCTAGTCAGCTTTCCTAAAGTCAGTGTCCTCTTGCCTTGAATAAAGCCTAGCGAGTCAGCTTTGTAATCTTTCAAACATATTTTGAAGTCCTTTACTGTCCTGCAGTGTAAACAAGGGCCATCACTGTAGTTGGCAATGATGGTCCCCTTTGGGTACTCCAAACTGAGAGGATTGAAGGGATTATGAAGATGGAAATGGATCCTCCTGGATATGGTATAGAGGGTGAGAGAAAGGACTAAAAAATGATGTTTTGTGACTAAAAGTCTGAAAAGATGTTTTGGGATAGCTTTACCAGTCCTTGTGTCAGGTTGCAGGAGGAAGGTCAAACACCACCAGATTGTGTTGTGGTATGTCCTTGTCTGTGCCCAATTCACTCTTTCTTAAGAGAAAATAAAGGAAGAAAAACAAAACACAAACTCGAGAGAACTGTGAAATGCATGCAATGAAAGTAATTTTCTGTTTATCAATTTCAATTATTTCATCATGTTAAAACATCAATTGTAAATGTTTTAGTGAAGGTGTAGCTTCCCTGTGTCTACTGCAAAGCCACCTGTGGCTGGGCAAACGAAGTATTAATGAAATAGGTGAACCTCTTCTGCTGTATGAGATGTTTGTCTTATCCTAATATGAAAAAATCTGTAGTGCCAGAATTAGTTTTAAAGGTCACCTGCTCATCCCCAAATTATGTGTATGATTCCTGTGCCAACCCTATTTAAAAGGAAGCAACAATTCTGTCATTTTCACTGGAAGCATGTATTCGCTGCCTGATAAAACCGAGGAGCCTTTCCTTCTTTGCAGTTGCATGTTTCCTTATTTATAATCAGACCGGTGTTTTCTAACAGGAACATTTTTTCACTCATTTATTTTTTTCCCTTTTTGTCTGGAATCGGTCTGTGCGCTGCAGCGGTATGTTCCCTCATCTCCATTTGCTTTATCTGTACTCTGTTCTTCACTAAGCAATCTTTTTAACAACATCTGTATACTTTCACTCCTTTCAGTCTTCAATTCATATTTTATTGCTACAATGACCATTTTCTGTTACCTCCTTTTTATTTACACATAATTCCTTCCCTAACAGTGTGATTGTTGTGTTAGTGCTCACCATATTGTGTTGCCTCTGAATGTATCATTTTATCATTCCTGTAAATATCAGCAGTACAGTTTTAGCTTTGGGAACTGACTGGTATGTTCCCCTTTTTTGTTTTCCTTAGATTTGTACTTAATAAGTGAAGTATTTTGTGTGTGTGCATTTTCTTGTGAATACTCATTTTCCTTCTGGTGTTTGTCTATTAATATATTTTCTTGAATATCAGAGATGCTCTCTGTAACATTCACAGTTTCCCCCACATTTGTATCATTTTCCAGTTTAACCAGTATGCTTGATACACCTTCCTTCAGCTAAGGAATTAATACGGAAAATGCAAGTGACTGTTTTTAATAAAAGAAAGTCATGATTGCAAAACACTTCATGTTCAGTTGAGCTTAAAGTTATATGTAGCTCGGAATAACATTCATTTTGCTTACCTTACCCAGTATGGTGCTTTGAGATGGAAAGACATACTTAGAACTGGGAAAAAGAACCCAACCTCAATTTAGAGTATATGTTTATATGCTTTTCTGCTGAACATAGTGTATTATACAGTCTCCTTGTGGAACCAGATTATTTCCTCGTGGACTGAGGAGGTTTCTCACAGTCTCCCTAAAGCATGGGAAAGGGTAGAGTAGAAAAGAAGATTCGTGCTGCTGCAGAAGGGGCCCCGTTCCCGTTCTGTTTCCAGCTCCTCTGCCGCAGAAGGGTTGTGCCTGGGCTCTGATCGCAGCCTTGGAGCAGGGATCCCCCCGAGCCTTGGGCAGGGCCACTTCCCTCGGTAAGGCTGTCCAGGGGGAGAGGAGTAAACAGAAGAGGTGACGGGGCAACGTTGGCAAAGATGGTGCGTACAAGATAGCCGCTATTTCCTCAGAATTTCCACCCTATTTTCCTATAAGTACAACCACAGCCTCTAACACTAACCTTTTCAGTTTCTGGAGAAACTGTAAGTTTATGATCAATGTTGTCTTTAAGTAAAATTATTTAGTGTAATGGGAAAAGATGGAAGTAGAAGGAGAAAAGGAGATAATTCTGTTTCCTAAACAGATTGGAAAATTAGGTACAAAGCTGCAAAAGTTGTTCTGCAGGCTTGAAAATTATGTTAAGATGCTTCATCCACACCTTGCTTAAACGATTTGCAAACCCCAACACTGAAATGTCAGGTGAAAGGCTATGCCACTGCCCAGTGCTGTCAGAGGTGGGCAGACCCTGAGGGAATAAATTGGATGTCTTTTATGCCACGGTAACAGGGAAACAGTGTGCCAGTGCAGAAGAGGGAAGTTTTTCAGCTTTCAGTCTGTGAAATACTTCAGTGAGGGCAGGACAGAGCAGCATGTTTGCACGTATACATTGCCTTTTACAAGCAGGAAACCTTCTGAACAGTGAGGTGCAAAACCACCCGGGGCTTGGCACTCAGGAGGGATGGGAACTCTGAAGCTGGCGCTTAGGTCGGTTTCCCCACTGGGCAGTGTATTTAAAAAATGTTGAAGATGTTTTTCAGGGTACTGAGTTAAAGCAAGATAAATGATGTCGCTTTAAGGAGGGGGGAAGAAGAGAAAAAGGGAAGTACTCACACTGGAGGTTGTAGTGTGAATCGTTTGTTATTTGTGCTTTTTTGTATTTGCAGTACAGTTGGGTGCTGGGAGAAGTTGAACCATAGGATGTTGCTGAGAGAAGAGTCTTTATTGCAGCAGAACTAAAATTACAGGCAAAAAAATAAAGTACTCTAGAGGAAAAAGAGTAATTCTAGCATGCCAGATATTCAGTATTAAGCATGCTTAATATTCAGTTTAGTCTCATACAACATGTTTATGACCAGTGTGTGTGCCCCGATGAAGGTACTGCCTAAAAATGTATTTGTTAATTAGTTTTGGTGCAAGAAGTAGAAAGAGCACCAGTACTCCTTCACCGACAGCACAGTTTGCTTTTTGATAGAGGAAGATGCAAAATGATTTCAAGTGTGCCAGGTTTGGGTTTCTCCTGGAGTCGTACACTTAAAATCAGCAGAAGGGAGGGAGGGGAGTTACTCTGTCTATTATCATCAAGCTCTGCTAATGTAGCCCGGGCGCCACGTGACTGCAGAAAAGGCTATTATCTCAATGAAAAGGAAACTGCTTTTTAGAGCAGCAACAGAACAGAAGCAGGAGGAATTTTCGAGTACTCCACCATGCTGGATTGTCAAAGGGGGATCTCTCTGATCAGCAGTTAGGGAAGGATTAGCGTGGCCAGTTTGTCAGCTGTCATTAGAAGCAGATGACAGAGATGATAAGCTGCTGTGTGCGCACGTCCTCACTCAGCATGTGCTTTGGTTTACATCAAGACACAACACTGGTTTGGGATAACGGAGAGCTGATATTTTTAAGGCTGTAAATTTACTGGTAATTGTATCCTTTTTTCTTTTATTATTTTTCCTTTTTTTTTTTTTTTTTTTTTTTTCCCTTCTCCTTCTGTTTTTAATAAAAAGCCAGTGTGATGGATGGGGAATTTATCTACATCTTGATCTGAAGACGCAGAAAAACTAGTGAGATCTACCTTCAACTGCAAAGGCTGGAAGACAACAAGGTGTGTTTCTGAAGTGCTGTGACTTCATTGTTAGCACTGTCTTTTTCCACGTATATGTGCTCCCCTGTGTGTATCGTAGGTGTCTGGATGTTAGGGAGGGTAGGCTGGGGGGGGTGGGGTGGGGTGTTGGTTTGGGCAGGTGGGAGGAAGAGCTAATTTATATTTGAACAAGAGAGTTTAAAGATAATGTTTCTAGATAGCAAATACAAAGAAATAATGTAAATTTGATGCTCCAGTTTCTGTAGTTTCCCCCCTTTTTAGTGGCTACAGGTGTACTTGTGGTTGCCTGTGACAGCTTTATGGGTTTATGAGGCTAAATATATCTTAGTGCACAGGAAATATTTTTGTAAGCAAGTTTTCTGGCATCCAGAATAATACACAAGCTCATCTATATTTTCCCACTGTCAAGAGGAGGTGGAGCCCAAGGATGTCTTTTTCATTGCAGTAATTACTATTCAATATTCAGTAATTTCTGTGCACATGAAAAAGTAGAGAGTAAGTCAGACTAAGACATTTTTCCAACAAAGCTTTCTCTTTCTGACCAAGAGCTTGGGTAGACAAAACACACTGAAACATTCGTAGTTGTTACGTAACTTTCTCTGTTCTCTAATCTTAATAGTTTTCTTTACAAGTACACGATCCGGTAAACAGAATGACATTCAGTTAATCTTCAGACCTGCTATTTATCTCATGGTTATGAATGCTGATGTCATTAAATATCTTGGCAGTATTTACCTTCCTTTTAACCTTGGGAGGGCAACATTTAATATTGCAGATTAATTAAATAATAATATCCCCTGAAAAAGGTTGTAGATAGTTACTTGTAGTACGTGAAGATAGTATGCTGTCTCGCCTGCTTGGGAAGTTATCGCAGGCTTGTTGGGATTATTTTCCTATTGTACACAGCATTAAGCCCAGCATTGCTCTTTACCTCACATCAATAATACTAATCCCAGACCACAAAAAAAAAAAAAGATAAAATTAAGTGTTTGGATTTGCATAGGCGTGCTGATTGTCACTTCTCTAGAATTTTGTCTGCAAAGTTAAGGGCAGGATTGCAAAGATGCAAATAACCAGTTATTACTGCAGTGCGCTGACAGTTTGTGAAAAGTGTGTTTTCCCGGATTCATATTGAAATAGTGGTGGTGACTATCATGCTTAGAATCCGTTTAATAATTAACTAAATACATACAGGAAATGCCTTAGTTTATTTTATTTAGGACTTTGAAAAACTCATGCTACTTTGAGATAGGAGGGGGGAAGGAAAATATTATTGTTTTTCAAATTAATGTAGTATGTGTTTGAAGAGACTTTATTTCATACTGTGAGAGCAGAGCCAGAAACGTAAACAAGGTAGCGCTATTTATTTGCTTGTTCTCTTTGGGCTCAGTTTGATTATTTTAATTGCAGTATATCTACATTTTGATACAGAGGCTTGGGGCAGGCGGTGCCGCCGAGTAGAGCCTTGAGAGCCCGTCACGTTTGTGGCACCAAATGTCGAAGCCACAAGAACAATGAAACTTCCTCTCTGCTTGTTGTGTTTTCTTCCTTTATTTCATTACGGAAGATCTAAGAAGATAGAGGGGACCAAGTAGTGCTTACTGAAATATTGGCACCTATGTTTTGTAGGAAAATAGATTTTTTGCTGCTTGTACAGTCATTTTGATTTGCCTGATGCTTTTTCAGGTTGTATTAAGGGAGGAAATTTGTACAACATCACACCCTTTTGTGTAGACTGTGTTCTTCAGTTCTGTGTTCTCACAAAAGTCAAGGTGGGGTGTTTTCTTTCATAAACAATTTCTCACAGAATTATGGTATGTAGCATATATAAAACTACAAGCACTATCTTTGACCAGAGTAATTGTGTTTTCCCACTCTTCAAAATTCTGTACACTGCTGTAGTCAACAAGGTTACACTTGTAATGTTCAAAAAGTGCTGCTCTCTTCTTTTTTCTTTTTTTTTTTTTCCTTCTTTTTTGTTGTCATCTCTGCAAGGTAAATTTCTTGTGCAAGGAGAGAGGAAGACATAACTGCATTGCAAAATATACCGTGTTCTAAGAAAAAAAAAACCTTCTTGGAATGTCTGAGCTAGAGGAGCACTCTGAAATATTTAATTTCGCTCCAGAGTTCTTAGCACAATATTTAATAACAAATGTCATTAGGAAGTCAGCTGGCTGGTTAGATTTCGCAGTGCCATTTTATTTTTTTACTTGTTTTTTATTTGTTTACTAGTAACAGGGAAAAAAATGAGGAAAGGCATGAAAACAACCTTGATTCTCAGAATCTACTTCATTAATAAATGGAATGAATTTGTTAGTGCGCTCCTATAGAATAGCTTCATAATTGTAACAAGAAATATGAGTTAAGGACTGAGGACTGGGTCTACAAGTCAAGCTGTCTGAGCTGAGTAAACGAGAAGACAAAGACAGTTTGTAAATTGATAATCACTGTACCTGTGAGGAAATCCCACTGGAGTCATCTTACTGCCTGCGTTCCTCCTTAGCTTTTCTTACTCACTTATGTTCAGCTGTGGCAGGCCTAGAAGGATGCCTGAATTGAACTGAAAATTATTATTAGCAGGTAAAGCTTTAGTCTCTGAAGGTGAGAGTTAGGATTTGAAAGGCTGTGTCTTTCAGAAGTGGGCTGCTTTAAATACCCAGGAGTCTGTGGCTGACCCAGCAGGTAGTTTCCCTGATATCTGGAGTTGTACAGGGAGGGATTGACAAAGGCTGGCTGGGATGTGAGGATACAGAGCATAAGAAAGATCTCAGGAATTTGATGAAAATCCTAAATGAAGAATCAAACCAAAAGTTTATCATAAATGCAATTAATTTTCAGTGTGTGTTACACCTGAATCTCCTCTTTGCTGTTCCCATTTAATTTTTTCCTATGCACGCTGTCCCCAAACAAACTCCATCAGGATACTGTAGTGCTCAGATTTTCCATTCCTGATAGCATAGGCTGTTGTGATTGAGCAACCATCTAACACAAGATTCTCATGAAGAAACTTCTGTTAGAACTGCATGGTAATAAAAACATTTTCGTTGCTTTTCCTGAATTTTTTCCAGGTGTTCAGTCCAACCAGTTTTAAATGTGTGTTATTTTTTACTTTGGGGCAGTGTATTACAGGCTTCTGGTCAACTCTTTCTATGAATGTAGTGGGCATTTCTTCCCCTCTTCAGTAATTATATTTCACTATATTCCAGAATTAAAACTACTTGGAATATATGCTAGTTCTTTCTTAGCACTTGTGATTCTTCTTTACCATAAAAGATTTAATTGTTAACACAAATACATTTCGGTTTATTTTTACAAAGAGAATAAAGTGGCTGATAGTGAACATTCAGCTTTAATAGTAGAGTAACCTTGTTTTCCTTGGGCTGCAGGATACAGGCACAGTTGTGTGAGGCCTATGGAGTGATTTATGCCCTACGAAAGAGAGAAATAACAGTTTGACATCTTCCTCTAGTAGACTAGAGGAAAATCCAAGCTTCAGTGAAGTCAGTGATAAAATTCTGATTTATTTCTGTTGAGTCATAACATCCCCTTAGAACTCTTCAATTTTTTTCCAGAATGTCATTTCTGCTGTTAAGGGAGCTGTGGTAAAGCTCACAGGGTGTTGCCTGTAAGTGTTGTGGAGGCCAAAGGCATATATGGATTTAAGAAGGAATTAGGCACAACTGAAGATAGGTTCAGAAGGAGGAGGAGGGACAGCAACAACACAGCTAAGCTTGAACCACCGATTGTCAGAGACAGAGAGAGGAGATATTGGGGAAGGATCATTCTGCTGCTGCCATGTACTTTTTCCTGAGGCATCTGCAATTAGCTTCCATGACAGACGAGTCACTAACTAAATGTCTCTCATTTGACTCATACAGCCATTGCTATGTATGTTTTATTTGGTCATAGTCTGTACTCATAAGTATGTGTTTTTATATATATATACACACACACACAGAGTTGTGGGTACAAAGCTTTTGTCCACAAGGTTTTATTCCTTGGTAGTTAACTAGGTAAAGCAACAAGATTTTTGAGAGTTGTGTTTTCGTTTTAAATGCTTAAAAATTACAGTTAAATTTTCATCTTCTTTTGTTATTGCTGGTTGCAGTATTCAACTAAAGCAAATAGGATGAAGACCGACGTGAAATTTGAAGCAATTACTATTTGTTATTCATGTTCACAGATCAGTTTTTAAACTCATGCATGTATTAAGAATGTATTTGATTATGGTGTACAGGCTATTATGGACATTTGATTTTTATCAAGTTAATCATACGTTGTGTTTGCAACACTTGTGTATGACTCTGATGTAATTTATTCTATTAGTTTTGATTTTTTGCTTAGTAACAATGTGCATAGTTAGTACTCTCAATGGCTTTGCCAAGAGTTTAACATACATCTAACAGACATCTGTATTAAGTAAAAAACTGTAATTCTGCATGTTGGGAGATAATACAAGTATAATCTTTTATGCATATCGCTGTATTCTTTCACAAAGCATGTGTTAAATTGGTTGTTTTTCAAACCTTAATAAGGAAAGAGTAATAAAATTTTTTCTAGTTCCTAACTCTTACACTGCTGCTCCAGTATAAATGGATGATACTGGCATGGGTACCAGTATCAGCAGGAAGCACCTGCTGAAGGGAACTACTTGCTCATGCAAATACAGGGTAGCAATAGGGGCCAAACCCCATCTGGTCTCTCCCATAATATCCAGAACCACGTCCTTGTCACCAGGGCACCCTCTGGGACCAGGGCTGAGGCAAGCCACCTTAGGCTGAAGGAGATACTGAGATTTCCATGAGGGATGCTCTAAATGCATTTCAGAGGCAGAGAGGATGGGTCAGCCGGGGCCCGTACTGAAGAGAATGACTTGGGTATACAATTTCAAGAAGTGCTGCAGGGTTCTGAGCCTTCTGTGGGCACCAGCCACGTCCCTGACTGACAGAGAACGTCAACGTGAAGTCAAATTCACCTCACAGCCAGCTGTTAACATTACTATGACCATTTGTGGAGCTGAGTACTAGTGTTTATTTAACTTTAATATAGGTATGTTTGACTTTGGTCTGTTGTTAGCTTGCAACCTTCTAGAACAAAGAAGTTTGAATTCTTAATTCTTAAATTGAAACTTTATTGTTATACACTGTTAAACTCAATGCATGCTTATGAGAGCATCTCAGTATTTTAGAAGGAAGTGTGAAGTATATAAGTGTATGTTGTAGGTATGTGTGGAGTAGGTTATTCATTTGCCGTAATAACAATGTCAAAATGTATAGAATTGCTTTAGATAATGTTTAGGTACACTTCCTGCAAATTAGAGTTTTAATTCAGTGCTTGGCATCTGAAAGAATGGCCTGAAGTTTCAACATGCTTCCTAGTAATAGGTGGTTTTGTAGAAGAAAAAAATAAACCCTCTTAGTGCTGCAGCTATGTGAATATCAAAAACATGAATTGAAGTTTTGATTAGGCACCAGAGAAGATGCACAGGGCTGGGCTTTCTGCACTGCAGCGAAAATTTCAGTAAGATCATGTGTTTTCAGTAACAGTATCTACTCCGGGACTGAAGGAACGTTATTTTGATGACCAGGTTAGAGCTATGAAAGGTGGCATGCAACATAGGCATCTCTTGCTGAGGCTCCAGTGCAAGCTTGGGTTGCACATCACATTGCACCTGACCGTGCAGAGGTGCTAAGTTCATCCTAGTGACCAGGAGGACCGATGCCTCTCTAGCTGTGTGAAGTCACTGAAATGGAGATTGATAGGTGATGGAACTCAAATTCAGATATCACAGGTTTGGTATCTGTGTGTAGGTTCGATAACTCTATGTGTTACTTACTGTGTACAAATGATGCAGAAACACAACACTGTTCTCTCTGGCTCACCCTCTGCTTTTTACTTTTTACCCATACGGAACCCAGTTTCCTGTGCTTTTTATTAATGGAATATATTTTATCTAAAGTAAACAGACTGGTATTTGACAGGCAGTTAACTGGAGTTAAATCCTAATATAGGCATACACACACCACAGAGATGCATAAATGCCTTTGTCTGTTGTGATCAGTCATATTTTTCTCACTGCTAAGACAGGCATCTTGAAAATCACACTGAACTGTATAAGCTTACTGATATTGTAAGTAATGCATACGTTTGTATCAGTTATATTCATGAGGTTAGAAAATGGTCCTGGATTTGAGCTTTTCCACCGTGCCTTACACTTGTGAGAGCAGTTGTTTCACTCCTCCCCTCTCGCTGGTCTGGTTTTCCCCTTGCACTTTGGTGGTTTCTAAGGGGGGAATGTCGGTGTGGGAATTTAAGTGGACAAATAACAGTTTTGAAACTGAAATTGGAAGAGAGGGTTCAGTAGGAGTTAAAATATGCTTAACTCACTGTTTCAGAAGTACCATCAACTGGAAAGGAAAGCTATTTAAATACAAAGTTTCCTATCAGATTATCCTTTTCTATATTGTTAAATCTGCTTCATTTGTCAGCTATGCTGTTCACAAAGTTTTACTTTAAATCATAGTAGAGTTGAAATACTAGGCGTTTCAGTCAGTTTCATAAGTAAAGTTGTTAATAATTGTGAGCTGTAAGAAAAATTCTAGAATAAATATCTTACATGGTGAATTTGGACTCCCTTTTCCAGTAAAAATACTTGCAGGCTTAATATTTTTTGTGGCCATAGTTTGATACTTATCAAATAAAACCTAGAAGGTTAAATAGTTTTAGAATTACTTGTTTTGTTTTGTTTTTTAACTTTGCTACCCACCACAAACAAAATGATGCAAGGATGACTGGCATATATACAAATAATGTTCTGGCGTTGTGTTTTGTTTTCTAATCTGGTGTTTCAGGGGGAGCTTTAGTGGTATTAAGCGGCATTTCTTTTGTCCTCAAGTATTAAGAATTGGAAACAATTCTTGATAATAAGAGAAAGATAGATTCTCCAGCCTGAAATTATGATACAGAGTCTTGAACAATTTTTTGCAGTAGTATCACCTGCCTTCTCTTTGACAATGTTTTGGTGTAAACAGACGTTTCCCTCTTTAAAAGTGGAAATTGAGCAAACTCGTTGTATGTTATGTTTTAAAAAACGGTACTTTCTTCCTCTGATGTTTTTTCTCTGTTGTCTTATTAAAGCCTGGTCTTGCTATTCCTGGGCATATTAGAGGTGGCTGACCTAGTCTAATCCGCCAGCAGCTGGGTGAGTGGCTCTGTAAGAGCCTTAGCCTATGGGAATACAGAAGGTAGGAGCCATTTGACAGCACTGGGGCCAGTCTGGAGAGGTTCTTGCAAAGTCTCAAGCAGAACCCCGGGGGTTTCTCAAACCTGTGGGTTTGAGTAGCTGAGAAAAACCTCTTTCTCCTTCAAGATTTAGGTGGATTTTGAAGAAAGTCCTGTTAAATACCAGTCTGTAACACTGAACATTAATGTTACCATTTATTTGATTGTTACAGCGTGTGTTAAAGAGCTGCTGCCACCCATTTGCAGCCTAATGTGTTTATTAGATGTTCTTCCCAGTGGCATCTTGAAGTGTCTTTCAGGTAAAAAATTCATGAGCATTATTGGCTTTCAGGCTGCAAATGGAATATGTCTTCTTCTTACTGTCTAATATACCACTCTAAAGCCATTACACAGAAGTAAGGGAAAAGATGTTGTTGAGGAAGGAGCCTTCAGCTTAAACATTTGTTTATAGTCTGTTATGGCTTTTTGATGACTGAGGAAAAATGTGAGTAGTAGATGTTGGAGCCAGTTTTCTGTTCTTTTACATGCGAGTTCAGTGGCATTTGCTAGTAAATTATATTCCTTTTCTTAGTTTGTGGAGTTCAAGAATAGAGTAGAATTTAGTGAATATTACCATAGATCTTGTTTTAATGTTACCTGTAATAGGCTCTCTTTCAAATGAAATTGTATCTTCTAAGTAGCAAGTATTATCTTCAGATAGAAGAGGCTACAGGTGCACATCAAGTTCGAGTATAAGTCCTTTAAAGGTGACTGTCAGCTTGCTGCTACTGCTTTCCCCACAGAAATTCTGTTTTCTGTTTTTGCTTTGTACTATGTGACTGTTGTAGGGTGGCAGATTTTTAGGCTGTTTTATCTATAGTGAAAGTGGCAGTGCTGTTTGAGAAAAAAAGCATACCCTTGAATAAATTAATTTGTATTTTTAGTATGAGGTTACCATCAATAATCAAGGTATTGGATATCTTGCTTACTTTGGCAGACTGGCATTGTTTCATTTGGGGTATATCCCAATTCCAGGTGTTCAATGATGAAGGAAGGGTATAGTAAACTGGTTGTAGAACACGTGACTTCTGTAAACCAGGGATGCAGGACGATGGTTTAATATATCTTTATTTCCTGTCAAACTTTTTAGTGGTGGATCTCTTGCTTTAATTTAATTTTACCAGACAATTGAGTCTTTTTTTTCCAGCTCCTTTTATTACCTTTGATTTTCACCTCTATTTTTTTTACTCATTTACAAACCTTTATCTATGTCTCTCAAGATTTGTCAAAATACCTATGCAAGAAAAAGTTTGCATGCCAGGAGGCAGAGGTTTTCCCAGCACGTGGCAGCTCAATTAGCTGATTAGGATTCTGAGGGGTGGGACAGTGAAAACTGCTGGGAGTCAAAGCAACCCTTCCTCCTGGACTGCTGTGGCTCACCAATACAAGGTTGGCCTTAGGCTCCAGTGGCTCCAGTCTCTGATCTACCACCTTATCCTGCCTCTGACAGCGATTTCCTCTTGAGGCCTGGGAAAGTGGCTGGCAAGTACTGCCTTCTTCAAAAGGGTTCAACATTACAGTGTGTATCAATATTAAATATTTTCCAACTCAGAAATGGAACCAGTGAAAAAAAGAGTTCATAAGCAGGAAAAAATGTGAAGAATCAGAAGTTGCATGTGACTTCCAGCTTTCTTCTTGCTTCTACCAGAATTAATGCTACACAGAGTACATCAGTAATTTTGAAACCGAGACTAAAAGCTTCTAGTCATGAGAACTTCACAGGAAAAAAATATGAATTATAGTGGATATATGTTTGAGTTTATAATTAGCTGCAGGAGTATGAGCTGGTTATATTTTTGAATTGGACTGTTAGACAAAATTTTTGCCAAACTTTTCACTGATTTGTAATATTTTTGGTCAATAAACAGTATTTTGCTGTTTGATACTCAATAAAACAGTGACTTCAATAAATCACTTCTATATTCATCAGTTGTATCTGCACTAAATGATGTGATGGTGTGCTGGAAGGGTGATAATGTTGTGCTGCTACCTGATTGTCTGCTATATGGTACTTTACCTTTTGTTTGCTACTTTTCAGATTGAAATAGCAGCTTTGAAGGTGTAATCCTCATTTATTCTTTAACTGCATTTGTTAGGCTTATAATAAATCTGACAGTTTAACAGGCCTTGTTTGGAAGATGGCCTGCCCTGATAAGAGATAAAATGCACATTATCTTCTACATTGACTCTGGATGATTAACTGGATTCACTGATGCTGAGGATCAGTGCTGGAAGGTTTATTCTGCATACCGTGTTCCTTCGTGGCATTAGAGGAGTGGAGGAGATGATACAGATTCACACATCTGATTTGTGCTAGATTTTTTTCTGTCTCCTACTTCACGGAGCTCCTGCTTTTCTTTGTTTTTCTCCCATGTGTTTTATTTTGGCGTTTGCATTGTTTTATGGTTTTTTTTCCCTTTGAAAGATTAATGTCTTGTAAAAATATGTTTACTATTGCTTTATAATTAGGTTAAGTCTTTCTCTGTATTCTAACTTGGAGCTGTTGCTGGTGGAGGATGTGAAGGAGGATGTGCTGTCACGATGAGAGCAGAAACTATTGTTTTATTACTGATAACAAGAAAAAATGAATTTAAGCCTCTTTCAGGCTCTGTCATTTCTACCTACCAACATCTGGTAGAAACTGGTTTGGTCTCAGTGACTGTAATTACTAACATATACTGTCAGAGAGTTTATTAATTTAATTTTTCAGTGTTTGTCATTTACATTTATCAATTGGAAAAATTAGACAGTGATTTTACCTACAAGTATTTTCGATGCCTAGGCCTGTGGTAGCGAAACTGAGAGAGCAGGAAAACACACTTGGTGTTAAATGTAAATACAAAGAAAGTATTTACTTACCTGAGATGTCCTTTTGGAACAGGTCATCTGTAAGAGCCTAAAATTAGCTCTTTAGGTATTTTTAGTAATAATAATTTTGTTTCTCTAATTATCGCCTTCCTTATATGAAAATGCTGCGATGAGTGTATTTATCTTTCCATTGCTCCATTGCTCCTCATTGATCCCCAGTGGAATTGAAGCTTAAGGAGCATCTGAGTCAGCATTAGAAGTTCAGCTTTTAGTTATTGTTCTGGGTTTTTTGTAGGACAATTGGAAAAAAACTTTAATATATATTGAGAAGAAAAATCTGCTACCACCACTGAAGGCAAAATACTAATCCCGCAGTGGGATATTATGCTTGTATTTTTGAGTGCAGTACAGCTCCTGAACAACTTACACAATAAAAAAGGGAGTGCCTGGTCTTGCATGACAGTTCATTCTGCAAGATGCACATTCAAATTCAGCTTTGTAAGACATTTTCTTTCAAATAAAAATTGGTTTAGTTCAGCATCTGACATATCATGATGCTATTTTTTTCATTAACAAACATGTGTCTCTGTCTCTCTCTCCACAATGCAGTGATTACTGCTCGGTTTGTTTTTACTAATTCCCAATTTGGTTAATCCTTTTCCTATTCTATACCATGCTAAATAGGCCTTACCCACTTTTTCTTGATTTTTGTTTCAGAAGACATATGGTAGAGCTGATACTACATTTCCATTTCTTCTAAAGCACTAAATGAACCGAACTGTTGAATTTCTTTATTCTTTCTGGAAATTCCTTCAGAGATGTAGAAAAAGATCAGAGGAGCAGGATGAACACTGCTTTCTAATCTCAGGCAGTTTCCTGTAGGGAAGATTTAGTGGAGTAAAACTTTGAGCTTCTGACTTGTCATTCTACTCGCAGTGGCTTCAGTATTGAATTGTCATGTTTTTTAGAAAAATTCAAACTTCAAGTTTGGGAGCTTAATTTTCTGGTTTAAGAAGCTATCCATGTGGTTCAGGAGCCCAAGAATGACTTTAAAAGTTCCTAAATTTTCTTGTTAAAAACACTGATTTATTTAATGTAATTAATTTTTGTGTGTTAGAAATCTACTAGTAATAATGAATAACCAAGAAATTTTGAAGTGGATAAATTAATGCGTATGGAGGGAGTTAGGGCAGAACCTAAAAAACATTATATGCAGTTTAGCTGCTCCTGGCCCACAGATGTTTGTTTGTATGTCTAAAATTAATCTGTCGATTCAATCTAAATTCATGAGGTTTTCCCCTTCTCACTTAAAAGTTTCCTAGGTGCCTGCTTGTTGGTACTGAATGTGCCCAGAAGCACTTTCTTCTGAAAAATGTGGTTTTAGTTCCTTGCTTATGCCACATTAAATTTGTAGAGGTACCTAGACCCTTCAGAGATCTTCATCTAGTAGTATGCATAAATCCTGAATGTGAGTTAGCACATGGAAGAAATTTTAAATAGCTGCTTTCTTTTTAAGACATGAGGAAACTTGAAAAGTGATCACCTCTTTGACTTGACTTACTAGTGTCATTGCTGAGAAACGGGAGATACAGGTTTGTTACCCTCCTCAGCCTAAGGGATTCAAACCTCAATCCTTTGTGTTTTAAGACAGTGTTTTGGGCTACATACCTAAAGATTCCTACTGCACATCAAGAGTTAATTAACCTTGCCCTCTTTGCTTCACAAATGTCCAGTTTTGGCAAGCAGATAGCCTACCAACTAGGAGGCTGTCCTGCATGATTGAAAATACAGGCTGGAAATCCCTCTGTGAAGAGGGAACCGAATCCCCATAGCTCAGCTTCTGGCCCTTTTAGTTGATACATAGTATTATGGAAGAGCAGGGCAGCAGATTATCCACAATTTCTAACAGGTGATTCCTCCTCATTTCTCCTAATTCCGGAGAGGATTTTAGTTTCTGAATTCCAAGAGAATAGCAGAACTTTACATATCCCAGTCAGCCCCTAAATCCCTAGGGAGATAGGGTTTGGCGGGCACATCCTTTTGATTTTAGTACTGTGTACTCGATACTGCTGAATGACTTTCATTTTGGCCTGTGAGATTTTTTAGATTGCCATTGTATCATCTGTCTAGCTCTCCACTTTCCAAGGCACCTATCTGGGTTTGTGCATTCTGCTCTGGAGCACAGACACCGACAACACAGACAGGAGGTGCAGAGCCTATGCAGATCTTTGAGGTATAGAACATGACTTTTTAATGAAGACATAGGGGAGAGCAGAAAGCAAACATGGTAGTAGGTGGTAGATTTCCAGAAACACTTTATGATGAGTAAAAAGAAACGGGTAACTCTTTCTAAGAACAAACCAATAAAGCTGATGAGAAAAAGACATAGTGGCAGCTAAATGCAAACAAAAATAAAATTAAAGAAATTGTTTGTTTAGAACTATTTACTGTGTTTAATAAGGGAAGAAGGAGGTGCTAGTTTTTTAATAATTATACCACTTTTGTTCCCTTAAATGCAGAAGGATGAAGTTTAGCTGTTTATGGTAGGAGGCTAGTTTTAATGTGTCCTTTGAAGGCTGATACCATAGACCTAGTGGAATTCCAACAGAATAGCATCGGTGGGAATGCAAGAATTGAGCTATGCATCGGTGGAGCTACCAGTGAAACTGGTTCCTGCAAAAATAAACTTCCCTTTGAAGTAAGCCTGGCGGAGTAGGTGGGAAAACTGTCAATAACTGTTCCTATTTGCTTTCTTGTGGAGGAAGGGGAGAGCAGAGGGGTGTGTTCCCCCTAAATGCTTACCTCTGACTTTAATTCTTAATACTTCAGGGGGAGAAGATGACTGTTGAATGTTTGATGGGGTTTTACGAATTGTTGTTCTTGCCTTTCTCAAGAAAAATAGTTAACTGATTTACATTTCTCAGGTATTACTTGGGAAGCATAAGAAATGAAGGGATTCCCCAGCCTAATTTTTCTTCTGAACTTTAGGTCACCATCTGAGTTTGGCTCAGAGATCAGATGACCTCAGCAATGTACAGCTTTCATCATACTGATGATTTTTTCTCACCCTGGTCAGTGAAAAATTTAGTCATTGGAACAGAACCCCAAGGACAGTTCAAGCTCTCCACTAACAGAGATGTGGAACTGCTGTCTCCTCACAACTTCTCTTTAATTATTGTCACAGTTTTCTTAATAGTGTCTTGCTCCTTCCTTGGAGCTCTACTTGTGAAACTGCGTGTTTTCAAGGAAGTGCTTACCTACTAACAAATTAGAAGAATGTATATTTCTACTTTTGTCATTAGATAAATTAGGATCTAAATGACTGTTGGAGCAAGAAATCAGTGAAAATACGTAGTTGTTAAGGAACAGCCGGTGTCACAGGCCCCACTGGAGACTGTGGTAGATGTTTCCTGCTCTGTGGCAGTAAGGTTGGTGTTGGTGTGGTGCTGTGAATGCCCTGACTGGGGTCACTGAGGGTTCTTCAGCAAGTACAGAATGATGGAGTTTGTGATGGCACATTTTCCCTTTGAGAGCTCAGCTCTGCTCCACCGCAGAACCTCAGGTCCTTCTAACTCTTCTCAAAACGTTGGCAGTATGTACAAACAAGTAGATATACATATGAATGTTTAGACTCAATAGAGAAAATGATAATCCAGTTATTTTTCAAATAGAATTTGATACCATCCATGTCAAAGACCATCTGGGAGCTGTATGTTTCAGGCATGATTCAGTCTTTTTCATGTAACTTGACCATTATCTAGAAAAAGGAAAATAACTGCACATTCTCTTCAAACTGGTTAAAAACAATATTTTCGGTACAAAGAAAGGCATTTTTATTCCTTTTTTTTTTTTTTTCCCTCTTTTATTTCTTTTGTTAATTTTGAAAAATGTTACATGGTGTTCAGTTCTGAACCTGAGACAGCTCTGAGTCTTTGTTTGCTTGTTGAAGTTTCAGGAAGTAGCCTTTCTCAGCATCCCTGCAGAACTCCTTGGAATTTAATCTCCAGGCTGTTTCTACCAATATCTTAATTCAGCCAGTTCATTGAGAAAACTGAGATTTCCAGTGTGAACATCCTATTACCAACACCTACTCTGGCTGCTGGATTTTATAAAGTGTCAAAAAGGAAAGAAGAGAAGGGGCTGCAGTTTTAACCCACAGTAGTTCCCTCATTTAAATTCAGTGCATGGCTGACTGGGCCAGCAGAGGGAAGGGAACTGGTGGGGCAGAAATGAAGGGTTTGAAGGAGGTGAACCGCCTTGTTTTGATACCTAATTTCCATTTTGTACCAGTGTGAAGTGATCATAAAAAGAACTACAGACTCTAGCTCTTATTTTAGCATGGTATGAATCACCTCCTGGAGACACTCACCTCCTTCAGGGCCCTTGTGTTTATTTTTCTGCTAATCCCAAACAATACAGGAGCTCTCTGAAATGTCTGGCAACATCTCTCTGCCATCATCCTTACAAAGCTGTCACCAGCTAAGTAGATAATAAGGACTGCCCTCTCTTGCATGAGCTTTTTGATCATTTACATCATCTTACTATGCCCTTTGTAATAATGATTTCTGCCTCCAGAATATTGGTACTTATTGAGGAGTATGTAATCTGAGGCAGGCGAGTTTCATGTGCTCATATGGTGCATAGGACAACAGACAGCCAGGAGCAGGGCTGTTCATTGCACTAATTATAATAACCTTGTGTTGTTTTAACACATGATAGCTTGACAAGTTATTTTCCTTATGAGGTGGATTCTATGTACAAAATATCATTTTCTCAGTGATCCTTAGTGTTGACAGATGTTCTGTTTCTACAATATTGTACATGTACTTGTGCAAGCATTTTCTTCTGATTTTTAACTGAAGCCACATGTGCTACCTTTTCATGTAGCTGGGATACATGTTTCATTTCGTGTATTTCAATTCTGTTGTGTTTTTTCTTGTTGTGTGGCACTATGGCTTCTCCTTTGTCTTCCGTCATTCAAGCTTGCAAAATTGCCATGAAAATTCAGCAACCCGGGCACAAAATGTACTTATCTGTTCTTACATAACTGGTAACAATCAAAGAGATGATAATGCTTTGTTTGCTCTTCACAAATTTTCTTCTGAAGGAGTTTTGTGTAGCATTTTGTGGGGTCATAAACAGAACGTTTTTATTGGTACCTTTCAAACAAACTCTATTTCAAATGATAGATTTGTCAAGTAAAAGCTGAGTTGAGCAAGGATCAAGGAACTTGGAACTATGAACAGAGAACTCATGTCTTGTCCACCATAACCCTTTCTTGTACTTTTTTCCTTTTAGTTGCTGATATGTGTTCAAGATGAGCGGGATGGGAGAAAATACCTCTGACCCATCCAGAGCAGATTCAAGAAAGCGCAAGGATCCTGATCAGCTTGGACCCAGGTTAGACCATTTACGTCTGAAAACATTGAAAGACTTAACAAAAAATGTTACACGTGCATGTGTTTTTCAGTTAGAAAATGACAAACTTAACCATTCTCTCAAAGAGAAGACAGTACCAAACTATTCTGGTAATCTGACATGAAATATGACACTTTTATAAACTCCTCTTTCAGCCCTAAAAGAAGCACTGAGAAACGCAATCGTGAGCAAGAGAATAAATACATAGAAGAACTTGCAGAGCTGATTTTTGCAAATTTTAATGATATTGACAACTTTAACTTTAAACCTGACAAATGTGCAATCTTGAAAGAAACTGTGAAGCAAATTCGTCAGATAAAAGAACAAGGTAAGAAGACTAATTAATTGACTTTGACTATTTTCTGTGTTGATTGTTACTTTATTTTTGTCAAACCCAATAGACTCTTCAGCTTTTCTTTAGCAAGTTCCCAGGTTTTTCATTAATCAGTAATGAAAAATGCTGTAACGTCATGTGAATGGAGTGTGTTTTGTCATATTCAGTATTTTAAAAATAAGCTTCACAGAAAATTCAGAAATTGCCAAGAGAGAGAGAAAATCTGTCAGTCCGTTGTGTGCATCTAATGGGGTTGAAATCAGTTGTGCTTTTACAAAAGTTAAACTAGCAGATGGCTTTGGAGGAGAAAAAAAAAGAAAAGACTACTTGCATACTCTTACAAGGATGATGAATCCATACAAAATAGGAATAATTCAGGAGAGTGGGGTATGAAAGCATTCTGCATCCCCTTTTGCTTTCTTTTGTTGGTATGAATAGATATTGTGGACTAAATTATCTGCGTCCCTTAAATGATGACATCATATCCTCAACTACAATAGATTTGAAACTATTCTAATCTCTAGATAGGGTCCTGTTATAAATGTAAACCAGAGAACGTGACAGTTTTCTTCCTGTTCTTTGTCTAGAAGATTAGTTTTTTATTTCTTTTCTTTTGATATATTTTCTATTTAAAGAAAAACACCAAATCTTTTCAAAACTTTAAATTTTTGAAAGTGCATTTTGTGGCACAGGTCAGGCAGGAATAGCACTGCAGGTGTTTGGGGCAGATTCAAATTCTTAAAGTAGGTGTGTATCATTTTTCTTTTAGTGTAGAAGATTACAATCTCTTCATAAACTGTGTTTGGAGAGGTTCCTTTGTTTTTCAAACATTATAATTAACATCTTTCGCTTTTTTAGTATTCTGTGATTTCTGTGGGAAAACAACGCTTCCTTTTCCATACTGTATATGTGAAGTTAGAAAAGTGGAGATTGCGTGTTGTATAATTTAGATATAGATTTATTTCTAAAACAAATAGCTAAGTAGATCTGCAGTTTCAGACATCAGCCTATTCAAAGCTAAATGAACAGTGGAAAGTGCCAAACTGTGTCAACTGCCTTCAAAGTGGCTCTAATTGATTAATCTTCAGGAATGTTCCTATTTCTCAGCTTGTTCTCTTCTTATTGCTATTAGGTTGCCATAATTTTAAAAATGGATATTCAAGTGAAGTTGCCGTGCCCCACATTAGAAGTATACCTCTTAACCTGCCCCAGTGTCCATCATCATTTTGCATCTTGGTGGCTTTTGAGATTATTGTTTTTTCCTTCTTTTCTTTTCTTTTTCCTTTTCTCATTTCCAGTCTTGGATTTTTGTTTTGCTATCACCAAGAGACACATTCTGCTTATCATTACCTGAGAAGGGTTAAGGAGAAAAATTTGTGTTTTCCTGGGAAGTGGGTGCACAGAGAAAAATCTGTTAGTCCACTTGGCAATTCTCTCAGAAGCTCTAGAAAATCTAGTCTGAAAATCTGGCTCTAATTAACAACAAACTTTGGCAAATCCAGGGTTTCATCGTTCAGAACCAATATCATGAAAACAGTTTTTATAGTGTTATAAAATGTTCACACTCATCAGACCAGGTTACATGTAAATTATTTAAATTATTATGGGCCAGAATTGTACCAAAGCTGAATGTACACTTAATTTTCTAAACTCACAATGTTTTATTGCAAAAACAACTGGAAATGCAATTCTAAAGAAACACTAAAATGCTGTGAATACTGTTTGTTTCAGCAACTAGAAGTAGTTTGCAACCCTTGAGCAATTAAGATACTAAATTACTCCTTATGATGTTGATTTGTTGCACAAGGTTCTTCTGCTGAGAACAATTAGATTGATAACTGTTTGAGTCTTCGCATAAAACTCATAGCTGGTACAGACTAGACTTTAAGGCTCTCTAAGGGACATTGCAAAACACTGATACTTTCAAGATGGACATTAATAGCATCTCAGGATCTAGAAACGAAGATTAGAATACTTGAAATTATTCCTTTAAACTAATTAAAAAGTCTGATACAGATTTCTACATGGAAGCTACATCTGTTTGTTGTAATAGAAAATTTAAAAGCCTTTTCATTTTAAGAAGAAATTGAAATGACAGGACACTCTGAAATGCAGCATTGTTTTGGAGCGGGCATTTCATTAACGAATAGGTCGCACATACAGTTAACATTCAAACTGCACAAACAGTAAAGTACACCTATACTTCTGTTGAGTGCCACAAAAAACCTGATCTAAGCAAGGCAAACAGATTGAAGACCTCATGAGGCTATTACTATTGCGGTCTCATGTTTTATGTAGTTTATCACCTCACATTGGGAATCCTGCGCATGTATATATAGATTCATCATTTAAATGCATTAACTTTTAGGTTGTTCCAAAACTTTCTGTTTGCTTTTCCACTGCCAAGATGTGTTAGAAGACAACTTGCATTATCTTAACAATAACTATT
Source organism: Tyto alba (assembly GCF_018691265.1). Taxonomy (NCBI): domain Eukaryota; kingdom Metazoa; phylum Chordata; class Aves; order Strigiformes; family Tytonidae; genus Tyto; species Tyto alba. The sequence goes on from NW_024881330.1 coordinate 36,206,082, forward strand.
TCTAAAGCAAAGTCATGAAAATAATACTATACTTGCATAAAGTGCTCTGAGGCTCAACATAAAAATCGTATTTTCTTACAGTTAAGATGTTTTCTTTATTTTTAGTGTTACACTAAATACATGTAGGACAGAACTAAATAAACGTCCTGGAATTCCTGAGTGATTCTATACTAACATGGACAAATTAAGATGGCTCAGTTTTTGCTCAGTGAGTCTGCTCTGCACTTCTTCAAAAACAGATTAGATTAAATTAATGAAAACTTATTTTACAGTTTTATTATTTAGAAGTTTTAGTAAAGAGGTTAGATTTTTGAAACAAATACTATATATTCTTCATAAATTTTCATCTATTAATAAAATTGTACATTAAAGTCCAATTACTAACAAAAGCACAGTCAGTTATAAATACCTTGTAAAGCCACTGAAAGCAACAAGTTTTATAGCTGTTACTGAGATTTGACAAGGAGACTTTGTTCTAGGTTCTAGGAATGAAAACAAGGAAGGAAGAAATACAGATTGATATTCATATCCCATGTCAAGCTTGCTGGGCTGGTAGCTGAAAAAAGTAAAAGATTTTTTGCTGTGGTAGTACCATATAATTTAGTATAATGTTATCCTGATCTATTTTATATGCAAATATGTATTTGCAATACTATATCTGTTATCTTTATATCATTTCTCACAGTATATATTTTAAAGATTCTTTAGTTGTGGTATGTTAGAGATTCAGTTTATTACAATTTGAAAGTAAATTATAAATATATGCATGTAACTGAATTCATTAGAAGAATTAAAGATATTTGGAAGATGTAACAATTGCGTTTAGTTTTAATCTGGGTTTTGAAATGGTTTTAGTCCTTGGGAAAATTAAGACAAGTTTATTTACAGAAGCTTAATTTTCTACTGAGGACTTTTACCATATTATCTTACAGTGATTGGATAGAGATTTGTGGATGTCCAGAGGAGATGAAAAATTGTGATTTTTAGCATGAAGATGAAACAGAAGTTGTATTCATGTAAATCTTAAGTGGATATTTCTACTGGGGATTTGAGATTTGTGTTTCAAGCAGTTGGGAAAAAATTAATTCAGTTTTTTATTTATAGCATAAAAGTGATATGAAATGGTGGGTTTATGACTGTGTTATTATATGGTCATGAAAGTGCAAGCTCTCCTGTTAATTGCAGTCTGCGTTAAGTTGCTTTGAAAGAATAATAGTCATATAAGTTTCAGATGTGTTCATAAGTTACACAGATGTGTACGAGCACAGTAAGTTCCAATTTGCACATAATTAATAAAAAAAGCTTGTTTTAAGTAAGCGTAAAGATCATTCGGCTCCTTTATATGCCAGACAGCCATGAAGCTATAAACCCATTTGACTGTACTTAAGAAATATGTTTAGTAAAATAGTGTCTGATTGATTTTAAGGTCCTACCTTATTTTTAAGAAACAACTTCAGCACATAAGGCAGATTCATTTCAGTTGTATAAGTACTGCTGAAAATGTTTTCTCAGATCTGAAGACAAGAAAATTCTGACAGCAAATAAAGGAGTCTGGATTCTCTTCTTCCTTATGTTATAGTCAATTGAACTGTTTCACATCAATCTCATTTGATTTCCTATCTACTACATACCTACATTTTCATTGAATCTTGTCATCTGCCTGACTCCTCTCATTATATTAGCACTTTTCTTTCTCATTACTGTTTTTGGTTCCTCTGTTCCCCTATAGCTGATTTTTTTTTTCCTTCTAGGTATTAAGCAGGATATAAAAATTAAACCTTTGCCCTTAGTTTAAAGCTCTTTTTATCCATCATGATAACCTCAGTTTCAGCAGGTAAATAGCTCACATTTTAAAGCAGAGACTATTTGTTACATTTCACTGCTTGAACATCTGGTTCAGGCTTTGAAACCTCCTTTTCTTCGTTATCTAGTTGTGCTTTTACCCTCCTCTCTGGATATCAGCAATGCAGTAGGTACAGAGGGTACTGAAGATCACCTTAAGCTTCTTCAGCAGTTTCTCTACCTTAGCAATCTCCTCTGACCCCTTCAGTAGGAGTGCTGAAGAATGTGTCTTGACATCAAGTACAAGACGTGTTGTTTTTTTTCCTCAAGTCCCCCGAGTACCTTTTATTAAACTCCAGGTCTGCATCTCTTGTTTTTCTCCTTTTACTCTCCATGCTTTTCTATTTTCTGTAGCATTTTTTTAGGATGGCATCCACCTGTCTTACTTGGATTCACATACGGTGGGATATAACCTACTGTGCCAAAGTATCCGCAAATGTGATTTTTATGTCTCAGTTCCATTCTCCTGCAGAGTCCAGCTTTCATCTGTCACCAGTTTCTGAAGAGGTTTTGTGTTCTCTAGATCAACTTTGCAGTAGTACAGGGAAGGGATATCAGGGTGGTGATTATCAGTCTAGCTGTTAATGTATACTTTTGAGTTGTCAGATCTAGTTTTCAGAATAGCCTTACAAGTCAGACCTTGGATAGAATGAATCACCATGTGAAAGCTAAACAGCATTGGGAGAAGGAGAAGTACTTGGTTAAGAGAGACATGCAAGACCTATGGAACCTGTATGAATATAAAAAGCATTCTTGTTGTTAGTCATATATATCTTCTTTTTCTGGTTTCACATTTGATAGCAAAAACAGTTTTTGCTTCCCTGTAGCAGTACTGCTTTGTAATCACAGGGTCACTCCAGCAGATAGTCTATTGTTGCCTCCAGCGTCAGTATGCAAGTAAAATCGCTTGCTAAAGGAAAACAGCATGGTCTTAAAGCTGTAATGAGGTGTTACGTTGGCTGCTGCTACTTTGAATTTATAAGATCTGAATTCAGATTCATATTTCACAAGGTATTTAAGCAACTGCCTAACTTTAAGCAGATGAGTAATCCCTGTTAAGTCAGTGGAACTACTTAAAGGTTTAAAGTTATGTGCATAAATATCTTACCAAATCAGGATATTAAGACAAGCCAGCATATGCAGACTTGTTTTTTGTTTGTTGTTTTTTGTTTTGCAAATATTTTAGTTGGTCAATTTTACTGTAATTATATTTTTTTAATGTTAATCGTATTTGAGATGGCAGATTTAAAATTGATACCAATTCTTGAATCTTTTTTTGAAGGAGTTCTGCATGGCTGTTATTATTTATATGTGCTGTACTTCCAGCCTGATAGGATTTTAAGACTGAATTAAGTGTCAGAGGAATTTGTGCTGTGAAGTGAAGCAATTTATGCAGACCATTTACAAAAAAAAAATCTATTACTGAATTTGTTTTGCTGTCTCCTCTACCTATAGCTGAGAATGGTGCACTGAAAATGGCTTTGATCTTCCTCTGTACTTTGTAAAGCTTTTTGGCTAAATATCCAGTTATGTTGACTTTACCACTTCCATGCCTCCAGAGAACTACTGATTCACTGAAGAATTTAAACTGGTTTTAGGTAATGCCGCCCATCAGTTTCTTTTCTAGCTCTGATGAAAAGTAGTCATTAGCCAGCAGACCCATCAAGTGGGAAATTTCCTGGGCTTTGCTTATTTTACTGGAGTTGCATGTCATGCAGAATAGTTGGCTTAGGCCGTATCTACACATAAGTGATGGTATTTTAGCTTTACTAATAGTTTTCTGTGGAAGCAGAGTTATAATTTAATTATTATGACTTATGAGAGGAGTAGCTGAAGATGCCTTTATGACATACAGCTGTGTCCACACGGAGCTCAAGCTATTGAGAGAGTTGGGATTGTTCAGCCTGGAGAGGAGAAGGCTCTGGGGACCTGTTATTGCATCCATTCAATATATAAAGCGGGCTTATAAGAAAGACAGAGACTTTTTACTAGGCCTGTATTGACAAGACAAGGGGCAATGGTTTTAAGCTGAGAAAGGGTAGTCTTATATTGGACATAAGGAAGACATTTTTTACTATGAGAGTGGCGAGATGCTGGCACAAGTTGCCCAGAGAAGCTGCGAATGCCCTCTCCCAGGAGCTGTTCAATGTCAGGCTGGACAGGACTCTAAGCAACCTGATCTAGTGAAAGATGTCCCTGCCCATGGCAGGGGGGTTGGACTAAATGATCTTTACAGCTGCCTTCTAACCCAAACAGGTCTGCGATTCTGTGATTCTCTTGCTTCAAGATAACAGACAAAAATAATCATCAAACTGGCAATCAAAATTGTGAAACCGGTGTAAAATCTATGCACTTAATGGGATTTAGTGGATTGTTGTCATTTTTTCCTTCCTAATCATGGTTGAAGCCCTATCTGCTGTTTTAGAATAAATATAACCTTGTTCCCCAAAGGTAATGAGACTGTTTACTCATCATCTGATTAGGAGATTTGTGTCAATTTTGTTATTCTTTATTTTGACTAAGAGCAAAAATAGAGTAGTCCTAAAGATGTTGATGTGCAGGCTGCAGGCTAACCTGCGGGAAATGAGGCAGCTCTTGAAATCCCTGGTTCCCCCATCCCTGCCCTCCTCCTGGCCTTCAGTTTCCATTCCGTCCCTTATCTGGACAGTAGCTTTTGTGGGGTTGTGTGGTGAGCCTGAGCAGGATTTTTGGCTTGGCTGGGAGGAGAGGACCTATCTCCCCACAAGTCGTTGGTGAGGCCCCCTCCAACGCAGGTCCGAGTGTGCCAGCAGTGACTGCACCATCGGCTAACGCCCACAGCTGCCTTGGTGCTGGTGGACATTGCAGGGTGTTGGGCAATGACTGTCACTTAACATTTCTCTTGTCTGGGGGCTTCAACTTTGTTCATGATAGATGACTTAAATTCTAGAGGTAATTTATTTGAAGTTTTATACCAGAAGCTTTGACTCCAAGTTGTGGTTCAAAGTTGAAGAGAAACTAAAGGTTCACTCCTAACTGTTTTCAGGTAGAAGTAGTAATTATTGGCAGGTGTTACAGGAAAACTTGCTTGTTTGTTCTGTATCCTACTTATATTTTGCTTTTCTTTGATCTTGATTTTGTTTTCTTTCATAACTTCTAAATGACCAAGAGAGAGAATCAAACTAGTGGAGCATGGTTGCTTATTTTATGTTCTGTAGCTGCAAAGATGGTTGCAATCTAAGAGGTCCATAATATCAGTGTTGGGGACTGTTAGGAAGGATTAAGCTGCTTCTCTTATGTTTAGCATGCTCTGGGGAATGTGTTTCAAGTGTTCCCTCTTTGTTCTTTGCAGTAATATTTTCATTAACATTTTGGTTTTGTTACATTAATATTTAACAATCATAGAATTTTCTACGTACTTCTGGGAGTGTAGTAAAAAATGTCTTGTATAAGAAAGGTGGAGGCATCACTTCCTGAAATTTAAGGTTTTAGAGGCTACCTCCTTTCAGACAGTGTATTGTTCTCAAGCTGCATTTAAGCTGTCACTGAGCACTTTAAACTTCAAAACTTTATAGTTTTTCTTTTGCAGTTTATCATGTATTCTCTTATGAACTGTAAACATCATAAATGCATTTAGCATTTTAAATTTGGGAAAAAAAGAGTGCAGAAATACAGACTGACATCCAGCCCTCCACAATATGAACTAAGCTCTTGGGTTTAGTGTTTCTTGCCACCTGCTTTGTCTTTAGAGGTGTCTGGTCAATAAGAAATACAGAGTTTAGGTGCTAAAGAAGAAATACTACTAAGTTTAGGTCCTAAAGAAGAATTGGGAGCTGCTGATTTGAGTTAATATTTGTGTTTGTAGTCTTACTGCTGGAAGGTATGTAGTGTAAAAGGTGCTGACTGTAGAACACCAGGGCTTGCTGTGTGCTTTAGATTAGTGAACGCGACATACTAATCTCAGCAGTGTGTAAAGCAAATAAATGGAGAAAGAGACTTCATATTACCTTAACTGTCTCTGTGGAGCTTAATTTATGGAATAACAAATTAATTTACTGAGAGTAGCAATGATACTTCAGTCAAAATAAGATCATCTGTTATATGGAACCTAGCTTTTGTTACACATCTTTTATCTTTTCTTTTAAAGACTGCAGCTTGAAAAGTGATAATATCATATTTAGTCACAATAGGGTGCAATGCCTTTCATACCATGTTTGAATTCTGAAAACCTGTGGATTCACAGCACATTAAAGAGGTATTGATCAAAGGCTCCTCTGTTCAGACTAGAACTAAGATAATTGCATCTGTTCTAAGTCATGCATTTTGTTATTTCTGTAAAAGATTCTGTGTCTGGACAGTTAGAAACAGGGGTCCTTGAATGTGAAGTGACAGGATATGAAAAACAATTACTGCTTCAGCTTTCAGTTTCTTTTATGAAAACCCACAGTGTGCAACTGGGGGAAAAAACAGACTGAAGTTTGAAGGATGACGTGGCAAATCATCAGTTATTTGTTCTGTCATGTACACAGTTGAGCTACTAGTGAATGTCCTCAGACAGATGGTTGGAGAGCCAAGACATATATGCCTTCTGTTTCCTTTCATTGTAAAATGTGTTGGCACATCTATTTGTATTTTACAAGACAATGGGTACTCTAGTGTGTGCACTATACACTTAAACACACACATACTCTCCCTCTTCCCTCTGAAAGCAAACCAGTCTTCTTTAGCTCACACAAGACCAGAGCAAATGTCAGAAGATGGAGACAGAAAAATACATGAATTTAAGTTCTGCTAAAGTAGAAAACTTTTGACGTAGATACTCCATAACTGAAGATGCTCCAGATATTGCCATGTTATCTGAAATAGTATCCACGTGCCCCTTTGGAAGAAGCAGCAGTCTGATACCTCTATTCACTGAGGCTCCATTCATCTTGAAGCAGAAAGACATGTCCCTGCAAACTTTGTTTTGCTTACTGATGCAAAGCAAAATGGTGCTACAGTGTGCCTGCCGCAGAGGACTCTGACACACAAAGACAGGGTATGGCCTAACAGCTGGAATCTGTGGCCAAAGCCAACTCATACATAAGGTGCAGATTCTCAGTGAAAGGTTAATTGAAATTTGAAGCAACTTAGTGAAGAAATTGGTAAGTTCTATCAGCCCTCCCAAACAGATTTGAATGTCCTTCAAAATATAAATTGTAATTCAGTGGAAGTTCTTGGCATGATGCAGGCATCACTTGGTGAAACATTTTGGGATGCATTACAGAGATCCGGCTAGACAGTTAGAGTGGTCCCTTGTCATCTTAAGATGTATGAGCATGAAGAGCATTAGCCTTTTACTGGTACTTTTTCTTCTGAGGCACAATTTCCTAGAAAGACTTGGAACAACCTGCAGTTCCCATCATCATTCTGAGGGAGATGTCTTCCAGAGACAGGTTATTCTATGTCAAATTAGGTCTGGGCCTATGTTCAACATCGAAGCGGAAGTGTTCTTAAATATAACAGTTGAGTCACTTGGAAATTAAAAACAAAACAAAAAAAAAAAAAAAGAAGAGGAAGAGATATCAAGGTTGTAAATTCTAATTATAGATAGGAAAACTCACACGGACCCTCATTTAGATTTTTCTTGGTTTGTTTGTTTTGGTGTTTGATGGAAAATCATTGAGGTATTTTGTGCCAATAACATAAAATAGTTCATGTCTTCCTTCTTTTGTACAAAACCTTTCACCTCCTTAGCTTGGAGGAAATATTTGAATGTTTGAATTTATTTTTCTATCTTTAGTTATTTTTTGAGTATCCCTCTTGACATTTCTGAGCACAGTGCTCGCTGTAACTAGCTGTCAAAAGTGATTTTATGTAGAATGGATTTTCTTTGTATTTCCCTGTTTCTCCCTTTTCTCTTGAAGGCTTTTATTTTTCAGCCTTTGCTGTTTTCTTTTCTCTCTTTTTTAATAATTATCCTGCATTTTGTTTTTCACTTCTTCCCCATTATGTTCCCTCTTGCTTTCAGTGTGACTTTAGCCATAGTTTTGGGATCAGCATCACCATACCTCTAACAGTGTTATTCCATTTACTGTTGCCTCTCTGATACTGTTTTTTCATAGTGCTGCAGTAAGAAATCATGGGACAGTTTCAGGGAATGTGACGAAACTGACTAATGAATCGTTGAGTGTTACACTGATCGATATCAAGGATTATTGTGATAACTATTAAGCTTGAAAGTTGAGTCACCATCTGTCTAGCTGCTAGAGATGCTGATTTTAACTGGACATTATAATACCGCTTGTTAGGCCATTGTACTGAATGTTCAAAATATAATTATGTGCTTGCAGTTGGCAATATAAAATGTAAAGATGCCCAGTAAACTTTTTTTTTTCTTCCTTTTTTGTATGAGCGATACAGGTGGAGAAACCAGTCCATAAAACCTTTATTAAAGATAACTGAAGGAGGGTATTAGCGTTCTTGGGGTCATTGTGAGCTGTGGGGCAAGAATACTCTTCCTTTCCCTGAGCTCTGTGATGGTCGTGGGTGTTGTCACTCCTTCATTCTTTGAAGCTCAGACAAGAGGCATATAATCTTTATTTCAACAGTTTAAGCCCTTTCTAAACTTGGGGGTTTGGTTTCTTTTGCTCATTTTTTTGTTGGTTGTTTTTTTGTCGTTTTTTTGTTGTTTAATAAGGACTTTGGCCCAGATCTACGAATGGCTTAGAGTTTAGGTATTTAGCTCAAAACCCAGTATCCTTAAATGTTTAGGCTGAGGTGGACCCATAATCCTGTGGAAATAACAACTATTATTTGAAAGGTCTCACCTGTTGAAGCTGTAATGGGTGAATGAGGAGCAGGCACCCACATTCCTAAGTAAATTCCAGACTGGAGGAAATGTTTCTGGATTATCAGTTCTTACCTGATGCACGGGCTTGGCTGCAGACCTGCATTACCAGCCTCTGTGCCAAGGAGAGACATGACTGGAGTCAGACCTTAATCTTCAACTTTTCCTGTTTAAAGCCGCATTTATTCAGCATGCTCAATGTGATGATTGCCAAATGGGGGTACCTCACTCCCAGCCTCCACCACATCAGGAGCTTGGGGCTGGGAAAGAGCAGCGAAGCTACAGAGCTGGCCACTGCAGCTGTGACATGGAGCATCCTTTCCAATGAGCTGCTAGTCTCCCGTGGTTAAGGGAACTGTTTTTAAGGCAGGTCAAAGTTTCTTCTCAGAGGAGAACTGATAAAGCTCACTGAGAAAATAGAGACAGCAATACTGTTTGTGTTTCATTATTTTTCTGTTTATGGATTATACTGACGTATTCTATTTAAGTTGAGGTGCTGATCCCTACTTCATGAATCTGAAATAGAGAACAAGAAATGATAACAAACACAAAAAGGAAGCCTACAGAGGGTGGAAGCAAGGACAGGTAGCCTGGGAGGAATACAGAGAAACTGTCTGGGTAGCCAGGGATCAGGTTAGGAAGGCCAAAGCCCTGACAGAATTAAATCTGGCCAGGGATGTCAAGGGCAACAAGAAAAGCTTTTACAGGTATGTTGGTGATAAAAGGAAGACTAGGGAAAATGTGGGCCCTCCCCAGGAGGATATGGGAGACCTGGTTACCTGGGATATGGAGAAAGCTGAGGTGCTCAATTACTTTCTTGCCACAGTCTTCACCAGCAAGTGCTCCAGCCATACCACCCAAGATGCAGAAGGCAAGGGTGGGGACTGGGAGAATGAACTGTCCTCTGTAGAAGAAGATCAGGTCTGAGACCATCTAAGGAAACTGAAGGTGCACAAGTCCATGGGACCTGATGTGATGCATCTGCAGGTGCTGAGGGAACAGGCCGATGAAGTGCCTGAGCCACTATCGTCCATCATATTTGAGAAGACATGTCTGTCCAGTGAAGTTCCTGCAGACTGGAAAAGGGGAAACAAAAGTCCCATTTTTAAAAAGGGAAATAAAGAGGACCCAGGGAACTACAGGCCGTTCGGTCTCACCCCTGTGCTCACCAAGATCATGGGGCAGATCCTCCAGGAAATTATGCTGGGGCACATGGCAAATAAAGAGGTGATTGGTGACAGCCAACATAGCTTCACTAAAGGCAAATTGTGCCTGACAAATTTGGTGGCCTTCTATGACAGGGTTACGGTGTTGGTGGATAAGGGAAGAGCAACTGACATCATCTACCTGGATTTGTGCAAAGCATTTGGCACTGTCCCACGCAATATCCTTGTTTCTAAATTGGAGAGACATGGATTTGACAGACAGACGACTCAATGGATAAGGAATTGGCTGGACGGTTGCACTTAAGAGTTGCGGTCAATGGCTCAATGTCAAAGTGGAGACCAGCGATGAGTGACTTTCCTCAGGGGCCAGTATAGGGACCAGAGCTGTTTAACATCTTTATTGGTGGCACAGTCAGTGGGATTGCATCCTCATCAAGTTTGCCGACAACACCAAGCTGTGTGGTGCGGTCAACACGCTGGAGGGAGGGGATGTCATCCAGAGGGACCTTGAGAGTTGGGCCCATGCAAACCTCATGAAGTTCAACAATGTCAAGTGCAAGATCCTGCACATGGGTTGGGCCAATCCCAAGCACAAATACAGGCTGAGCAAAGAGTCGATTGAAAGTAGCCCTGCAGAGGAGGACTTGGGGCTATTAGTGGATGGAAAACTGACTATGAGTCAGCAATGTGCACTTGTAGCCCAGAAAGCCAACCATGTCCTGGGCTGCATAGAGAGAAGTGTGACCAGCAGGTTGAGGGAGGGGATTCTCCCCCTCTACTGCACTCTCATGAGACCCCCACCTGGAGTACTGTGTTCAACTCTGGGGTCCCTGACCTAAGAAGGACATAGATCAGCTTGAGCAGGTCCAGAGGAGGACGACGAAGATGATCAAGGGGCTGAAGCACCTCCCCGATGAAGACAGGCTGAGAGATTTGGGGGTGTTCAGCCTGGAGACGAGAAGGCTCTGAGGAGAACTTCTAACAGCCTTCCAGTATTTAAAGGGGGCTACAGGAAAGATGGGGAGGGACTCTCTATCAGGGAGTGTAGTGATAATGATAGGAGGGGTAATGGTTTTAAACTAAAAGAGTGTAGATTCAGATTAGATGTAAGGAAGTAATGCTTTCCTCTGCGGGTGGTGAGACACTGGCACAGATTGCCCAGAGAGGTTGTGGCTGCCCCCTCCCTGGAGTGTTCAAGGCCAGGTTGGACGGGGCTTTGAGCAACCTGGTCTAGTGGAAGGTGTCCCTGTCCACGTCATGGGGGTTGGAACTAGACGATCTTTAAGGTCCCTTCCATCCCAAACCATTCTATAATGCCTAATTAATTAAGTTGTAAGCAAAGTTCCATTTATTGAAGGGAAGCCATTTGTACCTATCAATTCTGTTAGCAGGCATTTTAAAATGTGACAGAAAAAACTAATGTAATTGAGATTAAAAGTGACTTTGTCTAGATGTCTTAGTAACAAGATAAGCTAAACTCTTTTAGGGTAATGAAAAAAAGATCTTTTATTTTTAGAGAATATCTTAAACGATACATGTTAATTGTTATTCCCATCCTTCCAACAGCCATATTGTATTCATTATGTACCTCAAGTAATGCAGCCATTGTTGAAATATATGAAATGAATCTTAAACACAGTTTTATAAAGGATTTGGATTTTAAAATTCCTTTAAGTAACTAACATGCAGAGGTAAACAGGTTCTTTTAGGAAGCTTTTGTTTTTCCTTCTGCTTTCCTGGCAGTTACAGGAATTTTTCTGTTTCTAAATTGACTTAAAGGTTTGGCTGAGGCCTGTGATGGTGGCTTGGACAAGCAAGAAGAGGGGCCCCGGCTTCTATTTCTGAACACTGGGTTATTATAGGAAGTAAACCTTACTTGTCCATAATGATTTAGAGCTTTTTTGTAAAAGATTTATCTGCTGTAATCTGGACCATTAGAAGCAGTGGGAGGCCTGTTATCCATGTTAGCATGAACACATTAAATTAGACTTGTTTCTGTTCTTCCTTAGCTGTCTTCAGTTATCTGTGCTCCATTTTGGCCTACACTTTATTATGGAAACTTTTTTCTTTCATGGGCTCACAGTGAGCCCATGATCCATCATATTTATTTTTGGTGCACCATATTAGGTCTCTTGAAAACTTATGCAGTCATCGATGGCAATTTATAAAAGCCAAAAGATCTTTGCCTGTTGTTGTGAATGATCTGGTGTGTCACAAAGATTTATCATCAGCATCCTAAAATAAAGAAGATATTTTGTAATAATGGCAATGTGGCATTCAAAGAACGGGAGTCATCTGTTTCCTTTTAACAGTTGGTTGAGTACATAAGAGTAAGGCTTCAAGAAATGGTGTCTGGCTAGATTAATATTCCTTTCCAGTATGTTATTTTGGCCTGTTTTGGAAACCTATAAATTTAATTAGCTTGGCAATTGCATCTGCAGATTCTAGTCTAAAGAGTGTTAACCCTTGTATCTTTATTTTCAAAATCTTGCCTGTGTTTTTACGCCTCAAAGAACCAACTGGAGAGCTGTTAACTTTTGTGAAAGCAATATATTATTTCTGTGACAGTAATGGAGCCCTGTTTTGAACGAAATTATAAGATCCTGCCATGTTTCTTGTATTTGAAAACATCAGCACAGCCAAAATGTTAAAGAACATTGGGCTCCCACCATTTAGACATTCATATTAATACTGTTTTTAGAGATGAATTATCAAAACAAGATGAGGTTACTCATTTAGTAAATATCTGACACTTACAAAATTGTAAATGCCAAAAAATACAGTAAAATTTTCTGTCCTAATTCAGTACATACCAAAGAAAATAATTACTTTGTTAAACTGAGTGATGCCAAATATTTGTATCTAATATTTCAGTGCAGAGGTCAGTTAGCTTGGCTTTCTTTTGAAATTCAGCCATGTTAATGTAACAGATTTTAAGTCAATGTTGATGGATGCATGTTGTTTGTTATCCTGTACAGTTGAGTAGTTTATGTGAGTGTTTTGAAGTCATCTAAATACCAACAGAGGCAAAACTGTTTCCTGGATATGTAAGTGTTTGTATATACAGCTACAGATACATATATTTAAATCTGCTTATCTGATTCCAGAATAGGATAACAAGTGACTGATTAAATTGAGTGTATTTTTGGGTAAGGCACTGATAGCCAATGTATTTAATCTACAATGTGTACTCCTTTGTTGTCTGAATACTGTATTTTAGGCACTTATAAAATATTCTAAATTGCACCACGACCAGTCAGAGATTTGAGATTATACCAGTTACTACACGTTCCCAGGAAGTGTAAATGCAAAAAAAAAACCCAAAACCTTAGCATTTAAAAAAGCATTTTAAATAAGTGAGAATCTGTACATTCTCAGCACCATCCTAGATTTTGGCCTTTTGATTAGGAAGTCTCCTGGCCAGATACCACCTTTGATAACTTATTTATGCTCTTTCTCCAGTCAGTCAGTATACACTGGAATGCCAGTGTTAGTGGTACTTTTGGGAAAAGAGAAGAATTTAGCTTAAAAGCATAGGAATATACACACACATTCAGTTCGTCAGCTTGCAAGTTAAGCACACCCTTTCATTTTATATAAAAGCATATGTTGAATGTACTCAACTATTTTGATAAACTAAGACGTATCTAAAAATTCTGCAGGGGTAAAACTATACCTGGTTATATTCCTTTCCACTTTTTTTTGCAAACTTAGTGGAAAAGGTCAATGTTGCAGCATGTCCAGGGGTTGAACAGGTGATGATCATGATGGAAGCTTAATTTCCACGTTCAAGAGATGAAAAACAACTTTACACTCACAATGTGATAGTTTGATGTATCCTCACAGTTTAAACTGAGTCATGGGGTGAGAAATAGTTTCTGCATCCAGGGGTTGCTTTTTTAGTCTTAGTTTACATTTCACTTAAATGGTAGGCTAACAGTTGTCCGGTATCTTTACTGATAAATAAAAATTCTAGGAATAATCTCAGCAGGGAAATTTATTTTACTCGTTGTGGTGTTTGTATTTTTGTTGTGTGCTGGGGTTGCATCAAGCCATTGAGGATTTGTGGTCCCAGACAGGACACTTTATTCTTCAGTTAAGCAACAGCAAGCGGGTTGTAATGCTGGGGTTTCCTTCAGCCCCCCAGTCCTTAATTTAGCAGAAACTAGTGACTTTTTGAGATCATCTCAGGTGTGAATAATCTCTGCCACTGCATTAAACAGATAAATCTGGTACGTATTTCTGTAAATGATGCTATTTCTGCAAATAATACTGTTTCTGTAAATAACGCTGTCATTTTTAGTTGCCGCTGTTAAATCTAAGAGTTAGCAATCTTCAGAGAAGCTATTTAAGTGTATTTATAGAGGGTGAGACTCAGCCTCAGTGCTCTGAATGGGGCCATGTGCCGGGGGACACTGCGATACCCCAGCTCATGGGGCTTGGAGGCAACCAGCTCCTGGGGCGAGGGAAGGAAGGAGGTGCCGCCTCCACTGCTGCTGCCCGTCCTCTTCCTCACTTCCAAGAAGTAGACCATTGAGTTTTGTAATAATGAGAGAAAAAAAGGGATTGTAGATGTGATGACAGAAAAGACAGACAAAATGAGAATGAGGAGGAAAAGAAACCAAGGAAAAGACAGTAAAATGCGTATTAAAGTATTAGGGAAAACTACGTACAGAGATACTAGTCTTCTTTCTGTCCAGCCTTTAAATATTGTTCTTGGTGAGCTGAATTTCATTATTTTTGTCCTTGTTCCAGTTTAACTGAGCTGGAGGCGATTATTTCTCAGGCAGTACTTCTTACAGAAGTTGTACTGGGTGACAAAAGTGCTGACTTGTACAAAAAGAATGATGGATAAATGTCAAAATTATTAAGAGAAATGAAGCGAGTATTAATTTTATGTATTATTACTTCCTTTTGTTGCTATTCGTAAATCCATTGTGGGTTTTCAGTGCTTGTTTTACTTTCAGAGTCCATGAAAATTTTACACACTGGCTACTGTTACTGAATTTTCTAGGAGCAGACATCGCTCAAAGCTTGAAAAGCTCCGTGAAAGTTTACCTGTATTTGGTGGTTTTGTGCAAATACAAAGCTTTTTGCCGAGCTGGTGTCCTACTGACACTTCTTTACAGTGGTGGGACAGGAGAGTAGCTGCACCAATTAGAAGTTAAAAACACTTAAAGGAAGAAATTGTGGTGTTGTAAGTGCTATTATTCCTGAGCGAGTAATTGAGCTTAGAGTTTTCTGAGGGCTTTTAGCGTAAGCCCTGGGGTCATTTACGATTTAAGCATGCTTCCACCAGCAGTAGTAAATATGAAGCAAAACCATGTGGGTGTGATGAGTGGAGACGGGGCATGGGAGGGAGCGGGGTGCTGCTGGGCAGAGCTGGGCAGGCAAGTGGGCGAATGGGTGGGCACGCAGCCCTTCCCAACCAAAGGGGATCCGAGCCGTGCTAACAAGAGGGCTGTGTGTTGGGGAGGTGGGCAAAGCTGTGCTCTTAGATTGCTCGCAGTGAATAAACGTGCTGAGAAGAAGTGCAGCTGTGCTTTTTTAATATGCACTGCAGGAGATTTCAGCAGCCTGATGATATATCGTGCATTAATGTTGAAAAGATAAACACATTTGGAGAGCACAGGAAGGCCTTGTGTTTTTATGTTAGCAGAATGCTTCCTAATGAATAAGAACGTGCTGCTGGCTTCACAGAGCCATATGGCAGCTTTTCTAATTTTAGTTTTGTGCAGATGCATAATTCTCCCTTGTTTTACCTCCTAAAACCTTCCTGAGATGTTGCATAGTTTTTCCTGTAAGACTTGATCTATAGTTTCTGAGGGAAAAAAAATGTATTAGAGTCTAATAGCTTCTTTGCTCTGGACAGATGTATGCTGTGTGATGACAGAGCAACCTCACTACATAATCACTTCCCTAAAATAGTAGCTAACTTTATTCACAGGCATGGGATAAGCTGGTCTTAAAACTGATTGCTGAAATAGTTGCTGTATCTTAGGCACCAGCCTTTTTAAAATTTACTTGCTTTCAGGGAGGAAAAACAACTGTGTCAAGGCGATGGGAGCTGGATAAGAAATGTGCATATGGATATCGAGTTCCATATGAGCCGTGGCTCTTAGTGCTTTGAATTACGCAGCTACAAGGCAGAGCTGCTTTCCCTGTGGTTAACCAAGCATCAAAATAACTTACACGTTCTTCACTGCTTTGCTTCATCATGTGTAGTGATCCAAAGCTACTCACGTTACCAAATACAAGCTTTCTTTTTCTGTGTGTTTTTTTCTTTTTTTTTTTTTATTCATATTAACACATTTGAAGGTACCTTTTGTATAGCCCTATTCATATTAAAAACCTCCTCTCTGTTACCGCAGTCAATATCATTACTTAGCAATAGTCATACAGAGATGTTATTAAATCTGATATTTCAAATGTTATTAAATCTAATACTTAAAACTGTGTGTCTAGCAGTTTGATAAGTATACTTTCTATTATATATTAACAGTTTTTAATATTGTATCTACACTTATCTTTGGCTAGTTACATACTTTTACTGTTTCCTTGATTGTTTGCATTTTATTTTTGCACAGCAAATCAGGAGAGATCAGAAGGACCACACAGGGTAAACTTACTCACAAATATGAATGAGGCAAACAAAAGTAGTTGCCTAATGCATACAAAAAAATGAAAAGATAAGTTGTTTTCAAGTCAGTTGCAATGGAAAATTTAATAGCATGTTTAAACTTCATAGAGCATTTGCAATCACTTCCAAGTGATGTTGCCGTAATTGCTATAAGGATCTTTCTTGATTCATGTGATTTTTCTAATGTGCAGAGTTGAGCTTTCTTATAATAAATCTATTTGCTTCTGTTTTTTACCTATTATATAAATGAAGGTACATGATTTGAGAGGGGTGTGGCAATTCCATAAAATTATGAAGAACAGGAATTATATGGGGCACCTGAGCAGACCTGTTTTAAACAGTACTGGGTAATAAATTTGATTCTGCCTGTTACATATTGTTTTTCTCTGGATCTCTTTCCTCAGCAGTTCATAGAGTACGGGTGCTGCCTTGTCCAGGGTTTCAACAGCATCTCTTTTTTGCTCCTCTTGTTCTATGAAGAACCTTAAGTGTTTCTGCTCTGAAAAATAAACTAAATGTGTGTTGATGCACATTTTCTCTTTCAGATTACGCTTCATGTTTTTGCAATCCCTACAGGGGCTATGGTTTTGTTCTTTACTTCAAAAATGCATTTTGGTTTTGCAGAGAGCATTAAGGGGGAAATATTTCTGTATCTGGCTTCATTAAGGAAGTCGGAGTAGAGCTTGATTACACACAAAGAGAGCTTTTTGGGTGGTTCAGCTGGTCCTGCCTGCCCACCTGTAGGAAGGGAGGGTTTGAAACAACCAAGAGGAGGCGATGCCTGTCAGTAGCGCTTCTGAGTCTGCTGTCAGAAATCCAGAAAGAACCGACATAGCTTGAGTTGGGAGGATGGAAAACCAGGAAGGCTTCCTAAGTTAAAATGTAGCAGGAGACTTCAAACTATTGCTTTTGGCTTCTCTTTCTCTGACTTACAAATTTCTGTTAAACTAATGTGATTTCACAAAGGTTTGCTTTCGGAATCTGGAATGAGCTTCAAATAAAGCTTGAGGCTTTCCCACTGATAAATTTGTCAGAAAATATTTGTGAAGGCTATTTTTTCCCTTCTTTCTTCTGTATATTAACATAGAAAAGTAAATACAGTTTATGATCACTAGTAAGGCGCCCAATTGAAAATATTAATATGTATTTTAGTATATTACTGCTTATACACTTGTAAACATACCCGCCGTTTAAATTCTAAATTACATACATCACTAAAACGCTACATAATTGGATGCATATATTCTTTGTGGTATCTCTCTCAAGAGTACTTCTATTTTATTTAATTTTTTTTCTCTCTCTAGGCTAAACTCTTAATTGAGCAGAGCTAATAATTATTTCATGTGCATGAAGTTTATTCCGCTGTAGTTGAGATAAAATATGCTTGATCCCTGGTAGCCACATTCATAAGGATGGGATCGGTTTCTAATTTAATGCTCCCTCTCCAGTGGAGAATTCCCTATGTGAAGGTGCAGCCATGGGAAGCCCCTTTCCACCCCGCTCACTTCCTCCACCGGCACAAGGCTGTGTTTCTCTTTCCATACTAAACCCCCGCTCGGCTTTTGCCGCTGTGCCAGTCGGATGCCTGGTAACGCCTTCCCAGCATTTTACATTTGAACAGGGGCATCGCTGTTTTAGGAGGCAGCGGCGCTGGAAGGTGCGAGATCAGGGAACCGGCTCCTGCGCTCCGTGTTAGTGGCTGCAGTGGAAAAATCTAGCGGCTGTGGTTAGTCACAGAGCAATACCGGCGATTCTCCTGGGGCTGGAAAAAAGGCTTCTGAGAGGCTTTGCAAGGTTGGGCCTCTGCAGCTATTTTCCTAACCCCTAACATTCAAAAATCATTAATCTAATGTAGAAATAATAAACTCTCTGTGCTTTTGATTTGTTTGTAGGGCCCCCAGTGAACCTAAAAAAGATAGGAGAAGTAAAAAGAGGAAAAGTAAACTTTACATTTTTGCTCCACTACTTAACACCAGAAGCTGGAACTATTAAGAAAAAGAAAAAATACTGACTCGTGATAAATGCACGAGTGTTGTCGGAACTCGGAATTCATGTACCAGTTGTTTTTTTCCAACCTTCCTGCAACAAGTTTTTGTTCGCAATTAGCCCCACATGTTGTATCCCAGAAGAAAAGATTTGCATTTCAAGACATTCCCCATGCCTGGCTGACACTGCTGACAGGGTTTGCACTTACTTTTCCTGTATGTGCTGATAGAATCTTCACAAGGGGCTTTGTAGTTTAGTCGCAAAAATTGATAGTTTATTGTGTAGTTGAGCACTATCTGTAGCTGCAGTTTATAACATTGACATAAGTTACTGCTGGTCCTACTCAGAGGCTGGCTGAGGCCTCTGAAATAAATAAATGCCACTTAAATAAATGTATAGGGACATGTTGCCTGAATGTGTAGCCTTTTCTAAGATCTCCAGCCACTTAATTTCTTACACAATTAAGTTACAGATCCAGTTTTGAAGTCCATAATTTTGGAGCACTTGTGATTTATAAAGCTTTTCAGAATGCCTAACCAAACATCAAGAGTAGTGTAGCATATGATGTCACCATTGCTGACAGAGACAGGTAGGCAACATTTGTGTCTAAATAGCATTTTCATATTTTCTCCATTCGTTATACTTTTTTCTTGAGCAAGCACTGTGTGTATTGATCCCACAAAGGTGTTGGGCCCTCTGTGGAAAGGGGTGTTTAAGGGAAAAGCAAATAGAGAGGTTGAATGGTTGTGAGGGACAGCTGATAATGGAGTGGAAGTGGTCGGGGATCAAAAGGTCAAAAGGAAGAAATGGAGAACCAAAGGAAAGCAGCCACTGTCAGCGACTGGATGTGAGGCTTGAGAGGTCCTTGGTCTGACCCGGTATTACAGCTTCTGTGCTGATTACCGTTACAGTAATTAAAAACTTTCTTCTTTTTCTTTGTATAAAACCTCACCTGTGTACATAAAAGAGAACAGTTACATGTTATTGGTGACTTGTATGAACTCCGTCGTTGTAAGAATGAAAAAAAAATCTTCAGCAAATGTTTTATATTATGTGAAATATAATCAGTAAAAGTAGTCTTTGTAAATTGGTGAAATGAGGAAACACCATGTAATGAATGTGCTTGCACACCATTGCTGGACCATATCTGCAGCCCCTTCACTTCTAGCACACAGAGAACAATCCCATGTTCTCCGATACTCAGGATGATATCAACGGCTGAAGGAGTGAGGGGATGAAAGCAGGAAGCTGGTATCTGTATCTATGATAATATTTTGCAGTGTGAAACCAGGGATCGCGTTATGCTACGAGGAGCAGATGGAAAATGAATATCATCACTGACTTGGTTAAAAGCTCAACCTTATTGTCATAATCTTTTAGAATTCTTTCACAATTTTTAGAACATGTTTTCAGTATCGTATCATCATATGGTGTCAACTCTGCTGTATCGTAGTATGGGAAGGATTGTTCAATTTTTTTCCTGTTACACCTAATCTCTGCTTTTTGCCAAAAGAAGAACGAAAAGAAAGAAAGAAAAAAATGGCAAATCCCACAGGAGTCCTCAGTCCAAACCAGAAATACTAATTTTGTATCCTGGTGAGTTTAAGTGGCAGAGGAAGTTTTAGTAGTTATTTCTAGTGTCTTTATTTCTATCAGATTATGCTAAACAAAGTGATTTAAAATTATTCCATTAGTTGCAACGGTCCATCTACAGAAAGATTACATTTCATCATTATTCACTATGGTGTTAGATTGTGTGTGAACATATCCTGAGAAGACAGCTAAGAGTTTCATGAAAGGAAGAAACCATGGAAATCTAGGATGAGACAGCCCAAGTGACCAAAGCCTTACAGCCAGCAGGTGATCGATCGCTGATAGGAGAGCACCCAGGGGTTCTCAGAAGCAGTTCCTTTACTGTATGTCTAAGCAGCGTATATGCACACTGACCTTATAACCTCTGCCAAGGAAAGAGTTCAGAGGAACTTTGGCTGCCGTCTTGCAGATCTACAGATAGTGGAAAATACTGTACATTTGGGTACGTTTCAATTTGTACAACTGATGCTTTAATTTTCACTAAGGGCGGTTTTCCAAAGGCACTTTGCTCCAACCACACATGGTACTTATGGTAATTCCTGCAGTGAATCTTCTTCTGGTTTATTGTTGTAGAAGGCGTAAATGATTGTTATCATAATTTCAGTGTGATTTCATATTTGTTAAAATGATCTATTTGTGATGTTAAAAATTTTTAAATCTTTAATTATTTTTAATAATCTAGATTGTAGTGTAGCCCTACCTTTTACATAATTGTTCGAAAAATAAAAGAATGTTCTGAATATAGAACTAACAACAGAAAAATCACTTGTTTCATTAACTTAAAATGTAGAATATGTATCTTGTATAGTGTTTTTATTACTTTTATTACTTTTCCTTTAAACACCAATGTAATTCTTGGAATAGAAAAATGAATACAGTCCATTACTTGGTAGGAATTACAAACCCTCTTGATATGAAAGTTCCAGTATGTATGAATATCCCTTGCATTTGGAGTTGAGTATGATCTCTGATACTGTGTATAACGTCTTGTAATATGTGGCACTGTGCTCCAGAAACCTTAAATCATTATTTTCTTGCCTGTAATTTTCAAATACAGCACTTGAAATTGTATGTGGTTTTAGTAACATTGGTAAATAAGACAGTATGAAAATTATGTGATAGTAAAAATGTGGGTGGGGGCATGGGAACAGAAATGATACTGGTGTTTCTCAGTACTGAAACAGTAGATTGCAGACTTATGTTTTTCCTTCTAAATATAGCGATCATGGAAAAGTTGTGCAGCTGTGAGCTTCGCATGCTCTTCTAGATCAGACTTTGAATACACCTTGATCTTGGCTTTTGCTCACTGCGCCTTCATAAGCAGCCCTTGTCTTTGTCTAGTGTTACATTTGTAGTTTAGTAAAGTATCTGTCAGAAACAGCAGAAATTATTTCATTTGTGTCATAAAACTTCCAAAACCTGAGAAGCAAATATGCTAGTTACGCTTCTGTTGAATCATTATGGGAAGCTATTTAATTTCATTTTCAGAATTGTTGCACTGTAACCATTTCACAGCTAGTCTGAATACTCTGTGGGCTTTTACTGTACCACTTAGAGAGCACTGCTCTGTCATTTAACACATAGTTTTCTTTATTGCAGAAAAAGCAGCAGCAGCTAATGAAGATGAAGTGCAAAAAGCAGATGTATCATCTACGGGTCAGAGTGTCATCGACAAGGATGCACTTGGACCAATGATGCTTGAGGTGAAGAGCACAAAATTCCTTTATTTAAGCCAGTTCTGCTCCCCGTAGAATGAAGAGCAGTGTAATGAAATGGAAAAGTGCAGTCAGAGGTCGCTGTAAGAGAATGGTCAAGAGAGACGAGCCATCCTGGCTATTTAGGATTATGTCATTTAAGAGCAGGCAGCATATTTCTATTGGGTTCTGTGATAAAATTCTCTTTAACTTGGGCTGGGGAGAGGCAGAGAAAGGAGATAATTCTGCTGCTTTGTAATGCAGACAACTTGAGGGGCTTCAGTTGGTAGCAAGTCTTGGGTATCTGCATGTGTGTGTTTTATTTGTTCTAAACCACGACAGATTTAGGAGACCTGTTGTACCTAAACACTGACTTGACTTACATATGCAGTAGTATACATGTGAATAATACTTCCTCTAAAATTGCATGTCGTTGCTATACTGTTTTAATGGTTTATCATTTCAGTACTTACAGCATGACTTTTCCCTTTAGAATATGAAAGTAATCTAGGAGAGCTTTTCGAGACATATATTTCCGTTTGTTCAGTTAAGATTTCTGTCTGATTTTCACTGTTATTTTGATATTCCAAAAGACTGCATGGTTAAAACCTAGCTTCTAAATGTATTAACAATAATGTTGGGTAGGTACATTATCTGGGAACCTCATGTCATATGCTACTGTCCTTTGGCACTACTGCTTTATCTGCTTAAGCTCACTTGCAAACTGTTTATTCCTGTTCTGACTCTGGACTTTATCTGTAAGGAAGAATAAATGTTACTTTAGATAAAACACAAACTCTGAATTAAGCTAAAAAAAAAACAACTTTGGCAGAAGCATAATTATTCTGTCATTTCTGAATGTTGCAGGAATAAGATACACATTGTAAAAGTTTCAAGTATTTGAATTGGTTTTTATTATTTGTTAGACAAAAACGTAGTTTTCTGTACTACATATGAAATAGAGGCTCCAAAATCACAGTTCTAAGCATAAGGAAGATCAGACAGGTTGGAGTAAAAACATTCTTCTTTGAAAAGTGGGGGAAACAAATTAATTGATTTAATTTAATATTTATTATACATGCTTACTGAATTGTTGTTGCTTTTGCTATCAAACAAGGTTAAACATTCATCTCTTACATTGCTATGTTAAAATTTATCTTTAATTTCCTATTAATTTAATTGTAAGGGCCTTTTTTAATCATAGGGAAAATAAGGATAAGGTGATTTTTTTTTTTCCTGGCTTTTCTTGCATGATTGGCTACTGCAGCAAACATGATATGTAAAATCATCCGTCTGTTCCATTATTCCATTTAATTTACTTTTCCTTTGCAGTAAAATCATTGCATATTAACAATGAAAGATTGTGGAACTAAATTAATAAACCGTGGTCCTTTTGCACCAAGAAACGTTAAAGGACTGAAAGTTGTTACACGTTTACTGTGAAAAGACTTCGTATACTTTCTTTGTATCTTTATCTCCTTAAGGAAATGCAATTAAGTTATTTCATCTTTACAGAACCCCTTTATACAAACTCTTAAAAAACCTACTCTTTTCCATTGCCAAATAATAATAAAAATGGCAATGCTGATGAACAGTTTATTTGTTGATTTGGTTTAGAAGTACAGTTGACTGTTTTTTTAAAGAATAAAACTGAAGAATCCTCAAAATAGTGAATCTTCCCAGCTGAAGAAAGTGAGTAAATTGCATCATGCAGCTGCCTCTGAAGAATATTTTAACATATTTCTTGGTTAAAGCATAAAGTGGATAGGAAGAGAGGGTGAAAAAACAGTCAAGAGAGAGCTGACAGGATCTCAAAGAACACAACTGTATTTTCCATTCCCGTATATCATGTAAAATAATATCTGTTCTCTTGTTTTCTCTTCCAGCATATTGTCCATTATTTGTTCCCCCATTGTCCCAATAGCTCTGAAGAAAAGTTGTTTATTGTGATGGCATACATCTGGGGACAGAATTAAGAAATCATTGCAAAAGTGGAAGCTTCTAAAAGATTTAAGTGACTTGGTGCATTAACTTGCTCCAAAACCTGCTGCTGCTTGCCTACAAGATTATTTTATTAATAGAATAGAAAGAAATGGGAGACTGGCATATAAAGCCCTGTGTTACTCTAGGCTCAGATCACCACATCTGTGGTCAACCCAAGGAGCAGCTGTGGGGAAACAGCACAGAGCACTTCCTTGCCAAAAAGGTTGCCACAGTAGGATATAGCAGAGAAAACTGAAGATTATTGTGGGATGCCAGTACTTGCGTAATCTCTTGCTTGCCATCTCTGTCTTTGAAAGTTTTCTCCTTAAGACTGATAAACATCTGCTATGGCTTTGGTTTTGCAATCCCTTTGAATTGATGTAAGTGTGGATGACTGCCAAGCAGAATGGTTCAGCCAAACCCACACCCTTCTGCCAGCTCTAAACGCCACGTGGTTTCATGGTGGGCTAGTTCAGGGGACTGATGTAGCTAGCATGTTGTTTTGTTTTGTTTTGTTTTTTTTTTTCCCTTGCATTAGTTTTCAGCCAACTCAGTTCTCTGGTCCAGCTCTTTAAATCCTCAGGCAGTACAGGGAGTTGTCATGATGTAGAAAGGACTAAACCAAAGAGGTCATGCTTACACTGGCTTCAAGCAGTGGTGAATTGCAGACTAGGACACTAATCCATAGCAGAGATGCTGACAGAAAATTGTATTAGAGCCTCAATTAATTAAATCTTGTAAATCATTGTTAGTTAAACTAAATACTAGTCAACAGGAAAATGTCATGAATGTTTCAAAAGCACATGGAAAGGAGGGAGCTCTCCAAAGACAGTGAATTAACAGGAGGGACCAAGAATGATCAGAAACAAAAAGAAGGAAATAATAGAAAACTAAGTCAGAGATTAGAATTTGTGACAATTAACAGGAGAAAAAAAGACTTAGTTTATCGTAATTTAGAGGCAGTCTGGAAAAGTATATACTTGTACATTTATTTGTGGGATTTATTATTTTGTAATTTAAAAATGGAACAAACAAAACGTTTGGCAACCACTGGCTCAGCCACTTGTGTGTTGTGCTTTCACTGTCCCAAACCTTTAGCAGAATCATTAACTAACTTAGTCTGGGAGGGACCTCTGGAGCTGCTGTGGTCCCACTTCCCACTGCGAGCAGCTCCAGCCACAGCAGGCAGCTCAGGTCTGAGTCCAGCCAAGGTCTGAATATCTCTTCCGTGGGGAAGGAGATTTCACAGCATCTTTGAGAAGCCTTTTCCCATATCTGACCACCTTCATGCTGAATTATTTTTTTTCTCGTATCTCCGTGAAGGTTCTTGTCTTGCAATCTGTGTCTGTTGTGTCTTCTCCTTTCCTTGTGAACCTCTGAATAGAGCCTGGCTCTGTCTTCTCTTTAGCCTTCTGCTAGGTGGCTGAAGACAGAAATAAGATCCCTCCTTAGCCTCCTCTTTTGTACTGTTTGGATTTGCTAACTGCTCAGTATTGTACAATATTTTTAATACATATCTGTAGCCTGAGGACTTGAGAACTGCCTGCTAAGACCTACACGCAAGCTGTACAGTATGCAAGTTTGGTCATAACAAAAATGCCACATGCCTGTATACGCTTGCTATGGCAGCTCCTCCTTGTTAGATTGTTTTGCAGTGAGATGAGCTGAGGTTTAGTATGGCTCCACTCGCTTTTAATTAACCCATGATGAATCATGGGTTGCCTGTTTTTCTGACTTGTTTCTGACCCTGGAGATGCAGTAACTAACAACTGCCTCGGTGATTTCCCACCGATCCTTAGAGAGGTGAATAAATCAGGCAAAGCTGCAGAAGTCTGTATGGGCTAACTGTTAATTGAATGCTTAGACCAAAAGCTTTGGTACATTTAAGATTAAATGTATCCCCCATTATCTGCTCATATGGCATAAAGTTAGAGGGATGTATTCTGAAAAGTTTCTACCATCCACAGTCATGCTTGAATCTTAAGGAGAAGAAAGTTGGCATTAGAAGTTCTTACTGATACTCAAATTTTTACTTTATCCTCATCAGGTGGAAGTGATGTAGTATTTGGCTTAGGTTTCAGATAACATACAGCAGATATCTTGGAAAGAATGCTGCAGCTAGGTTGTCACCATCACAGGCGATAAGTGGGGAAACCAATCAGCAGAAATGACTAATTTAGACACTTCCTCACAGAAACTTTTAAGTCCTTTGGAGTGCTGTGGAGCTGAGTTGAAGAGGTGAAAGTCTAGTTCCTGTCCACTGAATCATGTGTGGACTGAATTAAATTGGTGTCAAATAAAAAAAATGAAAGCAGTCCTGGGAGGAGGGTCTAAAGCTGTCCCATCCTCGCTGATCACTGCCTGCTCTCTACTCTCTTTGCCCTTCTCTGCTTTTGATCCTTCACGTGCCTGGCTGCATGGGTCCTCACTTCTATGAAGATGCACTACTGGGAATGGGGAGAGAGCCTTTCTCTTTCTTTTCTGCCAGGGTTTTCCTTGCCTTGTGCCAGCACATCTTGTCATGTTTTCCTGGGATCAGTCTCCCTGTGCTGCACAGAGAGTGAACAGACTCTAGGCTTAGCAGAACCAGCTTCTGGTCCAGATTTCTTACTCCACAGGCAGGCAGATAGGTAGCGACCCCTTCCATTATTTTTGTTTGTTTCTTTGGGGCAGGGGATTTGTTTTGTTTTCATGTGTGGGTTTCATTATTTTACACGGTGTGCACCTTTCTGTGCTTTTAGACTGGTTTGATATAAGTAAGATTAGATGCTCAATCTGAAATGTGTCCTTTACTATTACAGACAAGAATATAAGAACGGGGATGGATGCAGAAAGATTCAACTATGTCTTCTGAAGGGAATATTTATTTTCTGGGTATCTTGTTGTTAATCTGATTGTTTGGTATTGTGTTTCTCTCTCTTTCTCTCTCTTTTTCTCTTTCCTCTCTCTCTGCTTTTTTTCCCCCCCCTTTAGGCCCTAGATGGGTTCTTCTTTGTAGTGAACCCAGAAGGTAATGTTGTGTTTGTTTCTGAGAATGTGACACAGTACCTAAGGTACAACCAAGAAGAGCTGATGAACACAAGCATATATAGCATCCTGCATGTAGGGGACCACAATGAATTTGTCAAAATCCTGCTGCCAAAATCTTTAGGTATATATCTTTTGCTCATATCATACCATTACTTATTTAACTTTGGTTTCATAAATTAGTGTTTCAATAACTTAAGTTAATGTTCTTCCACCACTTAAATTTCATCGTATACACTCTATTTATTTTTGATGTATATATAGGCTGTATGAATGATTAATGTTATTCTCAAAAGCATCCTCCACTCTTTTCAGATTCTTCTTTGTTAAAATTACTCTTAGTAACTCATGTTAGCTGATATTTTTAATGGATCTCCAGAGTGAATCACTAAAGGACAGCTATGTGAACTCAGTTCTGTCTAGGCTGGTTATTCTAAGAATGGCCCAAGAAACAGGAAATATAAAAGAAAAATCAGAAAACACCTTATGCTAGAATTTTTATTTCAGTGTTTTTAGTCTCACCAGTATTTACCCTTATCTCTCAAAACCTGTTTTTGTTAGTTGCAGCCACTTTTGGATTCATATTAATATTGAGTTTAATGTCATTGGTTTTTGGAGGAGGTGAAAAGAAAGAGAAAGTCAATACTGGTCACCTCATTTACTCACCGCAGTTTAAAAAGTATAAGTGATTCACTTAGCATTTTATGACTTTACTTACAAACCCCTGAAGGATCAAAAATGTAAATGGCTAAACTCCATAAATTATTGCCTTTATTGCATTTTATGACTGAAGAGGGCAAGCGAAGAGTATTTTAAATATGACCCTTAATATTTCCCTATGTTGTGTTACATAAAGTCACTCTGACTGATGTCCAGTAACTATATTTGTGCATCTCAGGATTTTGTTTCCTTTTTTACTTGTCTTAAGCACTGTGTTAGGCTTTAGTTTTATCCATGACTGCACCCAGGTCATTCTCATCCCTTCAGTCTTTCCATCTGTAGCTGAGAATATGTCTTTCAATATACTCACAATTGTATTGCTTCCTGTTTTCATAAATGCGTATTAGTTTATTTTTTTTCTCTTTCTAATCTGGACACAGATTTTTATACAATGCTGCCATGTTTTTTTTTGTTAATCACCTTTAAATTCTTGTAGGACAGATCCTACATACCGCCTTATTTCTTCCAGACACATAGATTAATTTGATCTACCCAATAGGCTTTTCACTGTACTTAACTTTTACACGCACCAATATTTAGACTTTTATCCTGCTTTTCTATTATGTTGTTGTAAGTCACTTGAAAAAAACATGATAACTGAACAAATTAGCAGTGTTCTTAAAATCTGAGAGTTTTATAAATTACCTTGTTATGTGCTGGTTTGGGCTCTAATATTAAAAATAGATTGTTGTTAAACGAGCTTGTTTCCCGACCAGTCTGCAAAGCACCTTGATTAATTTCCTGTGGATAAGCAGCAGAAATGACTGCTACCAGATTTATCTCACTATATGATCTTTTCTTTGCTCAGTGAACGGGGGATCTTGGTCTGGTGACACTCCTAGGCGTAATAGCCATACCTTTAATTGTCGGATGCTGGTAAAACCTCTTGCTGATTCTGAAGAAGGCCATGATAACCAGGAAGCACATCAGAAATATGAAACTATGCAGTGCTTTGCTGTTTCTCAACCAAATTCCTTCAAGGAGGATGGTGAAGGTATTTTCTCTTTTCATGCTGTTGTGGCTCAGCAGTTTTGGTGTAGTTGATGGTGAGGTAAAGTGGCTTCTAAATCCTAAAAAATGGAAAAATTGGAAGTTTTTTCCATTTTCGTTTAACTGTAGAAGTGTACTTTCATCTTGGATTATAAGTGTATACACTTGCATGCACTTATTTGTTAAACTAACATAGTTGAAATTGAGAGAAACTCTGTTTACCTTAAAGAGATATCCTAGTTTTATATCACTGTAATTATAAGAAGAATGAGCTGACTGGGAGGAAGGTTTCAATGGGCAATTTTCCGAGTTCTTAGAATTTGAAGACAATTGTGGATCACCATTTCCTCTGCCATTTACTACTTCATCAGGCAAATTTACTCAGAATGTATTTTAAGTATTCAGATAAGTAAAAATCAGGGACAGCAAGCATTTTTGGCATGTTACAGAAATGTGGCTTAGAAGGTACAGAACGGTAAGTGGTGAAGAAATGTGCTCTCTGTGCATGCAGTATATTCTTTTTTATTATTTATCTTCTGAGTGATTGAGCTGTTACAGGTATACACATAAACACATGCCAATAATTATGGACCGTGCTAGAGTCCTTGATAATTTTTCTTCTAGAAATGAAAACAAACCCATCTTTCCTGTGTTGTTTAATGTTGTAGGAAATAAGGAAGATGTAAAACCACTGAGTTCTATCTGTCCTTTTATTGGTACAAAATCTATTATTTTGGTGCAAAAAGATTTAAAGGACTTTTTAAAAGTACTTCTCAATTCTTTGTGGAAACAAAATCTTACCCTTCTGTACAAATTACTGAAGTAACCTTTTTCTTTAAGATTTGCAGTCTTGCTTGATTTGTGTTGCAAGAAGAGCTCCAATGAAGGAAAGACCACTTCTTCCTTCATCAGAGAGCTTTACTACTCGCCAGGATCTACAAGGTATTGTGAAATAGGAGGTTTTAATTTTTTTTTTTTTTTTTCCCCCCTCCCAAAGGGGAAATTGCTGTAACAAATGTTTTATCTAATATCAGGCAAAATAACTTCACTGGACACAAGTACCATGCGAGCAGCTATGAAACCTGGCTGGGAGGATTTGGTGAGAAGATGCATTCAGAGGTTCCATTCGCAGCACGAGGGAGAAGTATCTTTTGCCAAGAGGCATCACCAGGAAGGTTAGGTTTCATATTTTTAGCACTTTCTATATTTAAACTGTTTGTCATTTGTATCTCTTGGTTGTGTTCTCTTTGTTACATTTACATGGAACGATCAAGGGCTACTGACAGTCCCTTTTTCAAGCTGATTTGCCTAACACACTGACAGCTCTCTCTAGAGAGGTTTTGCACCTTTCTCCCAGTTTGTTTTAGCCTGATTGTTATAACTGTGCCATATTGGAGAGTGTTGTAAATCTTCAAATTGTCTCAATCATTTTAGAAAGAAAGACCCTTGCATGTTGCTCACCAAAATATTCACTATCCGTCATTCTTCAGAACCTCAGCTCACACATAGCAGTTCCTTGACCTGTATACTTTTTTTCTACAAAAATGGACTTTTACTGTCACATTTCCTGTGAGAAACACTCAATGTGAATGATCAAAGATGCAGCCCTGGTAATGTCTGAAACCTACATTGTTGTAGTGTAACTATCTGATAAGTGTTATAGGATACACCACAAGTACATCTACTCAGTCAAGATTATGATAGGAGGGATGTAGGATAGTACCTCACTGTGGAAGGTTCCCCATGAGGTTTGTGTGGTCGTGACTGGGGATTTTTCTTTTCATAAAACACTGATACTGCTAATTCTAGTAACACAGATCCAAATTACTAAAAACAAATAGCCCTTTATAGTCCACAGGAAAGTCCTTTCAAAATCAGTGGGGAATAACTGGAACATTTCCAGTGCAGGAGCATCATTCTTTGGGTTCATGTTTGTAGAACAAGGTTTACAGCTGGCCTGTAACAAATAGTTGCCATGGTCATTAAACAACTGGCATGCTGTCTTGAAAACTGAATTGTAACTGGAATCTCAAATTATTCCACCAAATACACACACACACACACACACACACACACAAAATTCTTTAGTCATGTAGTATTAGTTAAATATTTTTTAATATGTTCTGCTTTCATGAAACCTTCAGGTTTCATTTTGGGAATGTGGGGGCACAGAAATACTGTGATATTTTAGATAACATCTTTTTGGGGTATATACAGCAGGAATGCTAAAAGTTCACAGCCTTATGATGTGATTTCGGGCATAACTGAAGAAGGCAATATGCAATTAAAGTTACAGCAGGGGTTTAGAGAGCAGTGTCAGGTAAGGACCCATCTCTGCCAAAGGTGATTTAGGAGTTTCTGTTGTGGCATCCAGCCACTTGTTACTTCAGTCCTCTTCAAATGATTCCTGACCAAATTAGCAGCTTCTCCTGCCAGTGCCAGTGCTTGAGTGGGTCCTCCCTAAGCTGTCTGTGAATTGATAAAAATATACATGTTTTGGAGTTTTCACTGTATCGTTTTGCAGGAGAGGCTTAGGTTCATCATATAAACTGTGGAATTAGTCTAAATGAAGGGGTTCTTTACTTCTTGTGGAAGTGAAGAGAGTGAGTGATAGGAGGAGGAAAAACCTCTGGAATTGCTTTGCTGCAAAGCATCCAGCACTAGAGGGGAATAATAGATGAAATGTTTCCCTCCCCTGCCCTGCAGCATGGAGAAGCAAAACAAGGCATATCTTGGGTAGTAGCATCTTTGCACTTGGTGGAGGAACTCCTTGCATTTTTTAAGTCATCATGGTTTGAGAATTGAAGAAAAGAAAGTACTGGTCTCCTGCATGTAATTCAGTGTTACAGTGTGGAAAAAAAAAAATAAACACTAGCTTGATAAACAATAAAAACCACAAAGCTTTCAAATCAACTCTCAGTATCAAGTGTAAAATATATGGTAAGTTTTTATTGGCCACAGTCAGAAAAATAGCATTTCCTCAAGAGGAATACGGAAACATTCTTGTTTGCTTAAAGAATTAGTTTGGAAAATGATTTAAGTAGAGATTTCACTTGTATCCTGTTGGCATTGAGTGCTGGAATTTCCTGATGTGGTATATGCTAAAGTTAAGAGCTTTGGACCTTCTGGTGCCCAAAGGTTAAACTGAAACAATGACATACCTAACAGTGAAATTTTGCTTTGTATTGTTTCACAGTTGTAGGTTTTTGTTTTTCTTTACATTTTTACTCTGAAAACCCCCTTCTGATTGTTTAAATTGTGCTTCCTGTTTTCTCACTGCCTAAATAATACTTTAAAACCTTGCAGAACAATATATAACAGTGGGGGGGACAGGGAAGGAAAGCAATCATAACCAGTCCTGCAAGGCTGAAAATCTGTTAGCTCTGTAAAGGAGACTATTTAATGAAGCCACACTCAGAAAACTGTATTATTTCATTACAACAGGAAATATTAAAAGGCAAGCAATGAAATGAAGATCAGATTATACTATTAATTAAAAAAAAAAAAAAAAAGCCAAACACACCAAAACCATATGATATGTGTATATATTAAAAAATATGAAATAAAAATATTTTTAGTGTTTCGTTCCTAATTTTCCCTAAACAACTATATGAACATTCTGAAGTATTCCCTTCCTGCCATATCTACAATCCTAATCTAATGGCTTTTGGACTAGGAATTGAAAATGATCAGACTTGTTTCATTGATGGCAAAAAGTGAACAGTAGAATAAATGGTTGGAGATTTGCTTTTCCATGGCATGATTTTAATTTTTAATTAGAGAAATGTCACAGGGGTCTACAGAAGTTAGAGAATTTAATTTGTTGAAGTTCAGGTTTACACTGAAAATTTAAGGGCTGCAGAATACGTCAAGTGAAGTAAATCCCAAACCTGAAATGCAGTCATATCTAACACTGGGGAAGGATAGTACAGCCCCAATTTTGGTTTAGGTAATTTTTAGGTATTTGTAATTTGTTTTAGCTGTATGTTTTTGTATTTGCTCTTTAAAAAGTAATAATTTCTTGTTCCAGTTCTTCTTACTTCTAATTGTTCTCATGTAAGAGATTTATGTACTTTTTAAATGAAAGAAGTAGTGAGAGTAACTATTACAAGATAATTTAAGCAGGCAGTAAGGAGGAAAAGATACAGGCTAATGGAAACAGATGATCTAGAAGCTAAGGGCATTTATATTAATCATTGTGATGTAGATGATACAGATGAACAAATGTATGAGGAACAAAAGGAGTTAGACACATATTTGATGAAAAGTGAAATCGACGACTTCTTGGTCCACTCCTGAAATACTCTGTCTTGTTATTGCTGTCACTCCTTGTAGGTTTTCTTTTGATCACCCTACAGTATGTGAGTTCCTTTATTTTAGATGTATCCCACCTATTTATTTTCAAAATTTTTCTTTTTTTTTTTTTTTTCCTATTTAATGCAGTGTCTGTGGTATCAGCGCTGATGGATTTAGAACATCAGATGTTGAGCAGCTAATGTGCCTATAATATAGTTTGTCATTAATGTAAGTCTGTTATTTTGCTTGCTTGCAGTGCTGAGGCAGGGACTAGCATTTAGTCCTGTTTATCGGTTTTCCTTGTCTGATGGCACTATCGTTTCTGCCCAAACCAAGAGCAAGCTCATCCGTTCTCAGACGACTAGTGAACCTCAGCTTGTAATCTCCTTGCATATGCTTCACAGGTAATCCTGACTGGTTAATTGCATCCGCACTTTGCAGAGAGACAGGGAAGGTACAGAGTTGCCAAAACAGATTGTTTAAGGCTGATAGATGTTAAATTGACCTGGACCTGATAGCATGAAAAGAAAATAAGTTTTTGAGATCAATGCTTACAGCAGGAAAAGACTGTAAATATTGTTTCAGGACTTACAAGTGGCGTGATGGATCGAGATCTTCCATTAAACATACAAAATTTCCTTTAATCTCATGTTCTTAATTTCAGTATTTTCATTTCCTGTATTTTGCATAGTAGACAGAAGAAGTTGTCCAAATGTAATTAAATCTAGAAAACTTAGAAGGATTGAATTCCTGTACTTCATGGTCAGTCATATGTTGGCCTGGGTCTTCTTTAATTAGTATGTTATGATTATTAGAACTGCATTTTTAGACAAACTGCATATTTTAACTCCTTGTCTCTCTTAATTCCTTGTCTTTTATGGTTCATGAAGTAGTGGCTTTCACACCTCCAGTACTGAGAAATGCCACCACTATTAGTTTTTTTTTAAAAAATGCACAGGCAATAATATGTTAATGTCAAGGATAAGTAATCACTGACATCAGAACTTCAATGTAAAATTTGAATTAAGTCATTGCATGTCCTAGTATATTTCTGTCAGATTTTCTTTCAGGTTTTGTTTGCTGATTATAATTACAATGCTGTCTCCCTGTATCCACAGTATCACTTTTTTGAGAGGAAGAAAACAGCTCCAAACATAATTAAAACTTAAACCATTTTACATAGATTGTAGATTTGGAAATTGGCTTGACCAAAAGCTGTCTGAAATTCGTTTTTTTTGGATTGCTGAATATACTTGGTATTTCACAAAGTGCTAAATTTTAAATTTAAAAAAGCACCATTATGTTAAAAATGGTACTTGCAAATATTCATGCTTTTTTTAGCAGAACACTGGTACTATTGTATTTGTAATAACGTTTTAAAAATCCATCTCTCTTTTTAATGTTTACCTTTGCCTCTATACTTAAGGTAACAAATACAGAGTAACAAGCTCCAGTACTCTGTGTGCTTTGCTTCTTCTCATGGTTTAGCAAAATGCGAAGGTTTATCTGTACTTATCCTGTGCAAGTAGGAATGGTTTTCATCTCATTGAAAATGCATATTAAGAATGTTCCGTTAGTATTTGTTTTTGTAAGTCCAGAGTTGATTTGATTTTTCTCAGAACCTCTTCCTTATTTTTTCCTTCTTCCTAATCTACTTGACTCTGTCTCTTTTATAGCTTTTAACATTTGGTAATATGTGTGATTTAAGTTCTAGCACAGAAGTAAAAAGTAGATTGCATCCTCCCATAAACTAATTAAAATCTACTGAGGAAAAGAGAAGTGACTTCAGGTGCTCTCACAAGAGCTTTTCCTCTGTGTGTGTGTCTCTCTCTTCTGTTTCCTCCATCTTGCAGCCTACATCTCTGAAATACGAGTTTCAGCTCCTATGTGTGTGGATTTTTTTCTTTTCTCTCTTCTCCTCTTTTCCTAACCGCCAGTGCAGGACTGGATTGCTAACAGACTGTTCCCATTCTGAAGCAATATTCAGTAGTTCTCTTGGCTCACATGCTGTTTTGGACCAGTATCGAAATACTCTGGCAGTATAGAAATGTGACTTTCTCAACTTTTTTTTCACTATGAACTTGGTGGGCAAACAGCCCACTCCAGCCTTGTGGTGGGGCTAACTCACAGATATTCAAAACTCCAACAAACAGATGTTCACAGCTGTCTTGTAAAATATGTATTTGTTTGGATCATATGTTTCAGATGAGATTCTGTCAGTTCTAGAAGTTAGCTCTTGTTGAATTGTAGAGAAGAGATATATGTTAAAGGGAGAGAGTCTGAAATTGTAACCTATCTGCATTTCTAATGACTGTCATTTAAATGAGGTATAATTTTGTTTTTCCTCTCTGCCACTGACTTGTTAATGAGGTACTGAAAAACCATACTGCTAATGTGCAACCATGTTGAGAGTTGCGTAACACTTTTGTCAAATTGTCAATTTTAGTTGTAGGTTTGTTGTGTTATTTTAAAGTGAGGTTTGGGGTTTTGCTTCTTTTTTCTGTAATGTAATTGCAAATTGGCCACTATCATTTCATCTAATGGGTTGGTTTTCTTCCCCCCTGCCATACAGAGAGCAGAATGTCTGTGGAATGAATCAGGATTTGACTGGACAAGGAATGGGGAAGATACTGAACCCGATTAGCTCCAGCAGCCCTGCCCATCAGGCCATGTGCAGTGGGAACCCAGGTCAGGATATGACCATCAGTAGCAATATAAATTTTGCCATAAATGGCCCAAAGGAACAAATGGGCATGCCAGCAGGCAGGTTCGGTGGTTCAGGGGGAATGAACCATGTGTCAAGCATACAAGCATCCACTCCTCAGGGTAGTAACTATGCACTAAAAATGAATAGCCCCTCACAAAGCAGCCCCGGCATGAACCCGGGGCAGCCAAACTCTATGCTTTCCCCAAGGCATCGTGTGAGCCCTGGAGTGGCAGGAAGTCCTCGCATCCCACCCAGTCAGTTCTCCCCTGCAGGAAGCTTACATTCACCCGTGGGAGTCTGCAGCAGCACAGGAAATAGCCATAACTACACCAACAGTTCCCTGAACGCACTTCAGGCCCTCAGCGAGGGCCACGGCGTTTCTCTAGGATCGTCGTTGGCTTCACCTGACCTAAAAATGGGAAATTTACAAAATTCCCCTGTGAATATGAATCCTCCCCAGCTAAGCAAGATGGGAAGCCTGGACTCTAAAGACTGCTTTGGACTGTATGGGGAGCAATCAGAAGGTACAACTGGACAAGCAGAGAGCAGCTGCCATTCAGGAGAACAGAAAGATAATAGCGATAGCAACATGCCACCAGTTGTCAGTGGCGAGAGACCTGATGGACAGAATAAACTGCACGATGGAAAAAGCCAGACAAAGCTCTTACAATTGCTGACCACCAAATCGGATCAGATGGAGCCTTCGCCTTTGTCCAGTACCATGGGAGACGTTAGCAAGGACTCCACGGGAGGGTTGCCTGGGTCTGGTTCGACACATGGAACCTCGCTCAAGGAGAAGCATAAAATTTTGCACAGACTATTGCAGGACAGTAGTTCTCCTGTAGATTTGGCCAAGCTCACAGCAGAGGCCACAGGCAAAGAACTGAACCAGGAGTCCAGTAGCACAGCTCCTGGTTCAGAGGTGACTGTTAAACAGGAGCCAGTGAGTCCTAAGAAGAATAATAATGCACTACTTCGCTACTTGCTAGATAAAGATGATACTAAAGATATTGGTTTACCAGACATACCCCCCAAACTGGAGCGGTTGGACAGTAAGACAGACCCTTCCAGTAGCACAAAGTTGATAGCTATGAGGACGGAAAAAGAAGAGATAAGCTTTGAGCCTAATGAACAGGTAAGCAAATCTTTGCGTTACGTGTGAACGAGATGTTTGAACCCTGCATTCCTGCCATCTGACTTCCTCTGAAGAGTAATTTCTTGACCCTTCAAGAGGCTGTTACCGGTCTTTTGAAATCCAGTCTTCACTCAGTTTTCCAGTTGGTGTTACTAAGTTGTGAGCATCACTCTGTCTAAAAGAACAGACTCTGCCTGAGAGGAGATAGATCATGCAGGGACTGAACGGTGGGGAACCTTTCCCAGATGGTAGTCAGACAAAAATACTTGTAACTGTTGGTTAATGCTGGTTTATTGACAGCTTTTCCCATAGGCTGTTGTTGAACTGCTGTGGGCTAGATGGGCTCTTGACCTAGCCCAGCACAGCAACTACACTTCTCCTCTGTAAAGCAGGTTCATGCTCAAGGGCAGGAGTTGTTTGAGAGGATCTGATACCAACTTTGTGTTACTGATCTTTGCGCTGCACTTGATCTGCAAATGAAAATCAAGGCAATTAGACTTCCCTTGTTTCTGTGGCAATTAGAGGTGTTTTGTTGTTGGGCTTTTTTTTTAACTTAAAGTGTTTTTTTATATTTGACCCCAAGTTCCTGTGGGTGATTAATTGTTCAGTGCAGAGATCATGTCTCCCTGCGCAAGGTTATCTGCACTGAATTTTACCTTCAGAATTTCTTTGTGTTCTGTGCAAGATTGCTTGTTGCTCTGCTGCCCAACATACTAATAAACTGCATACTTTTGTAGGACCTCTGCTAAAAAGTGTTATTTCCCTGGCTTTCATGCAGAATTCACTTTCAAAAAGCACCAAGTTCACATCACCCAGAATGCTCCAGTTTTCAGAGCTCTGCAAGAAAAAGGGGTGCAGCAAAAGCAATTTGCTACTTCAATGTTACTGTTCATTTTATTTATAAAATGGGTAATTACAATATCAACTTTAGTATAAGGCATTTTCTGGGGAGTTTATAACTACCTGGAGTTAATGATCCTTAGCTCTGTACTACACTATCAACTCTCCCAGCTGGTCATTAATCCCTAGGCAGTGCCCTGTGTTTGAAGCCTTAGATTATAAATCATGATCAGATCATACACTGTGCAAACATTCATGACTCTCTCATTCACAGCCATATCCTTCACTTTTAAAATACTGTGTATTTTTAATATGCGGGTTGGGTTTGAGCTTGTTTATTTTTGTGAATCTATTGTATGTTTATTATTGTGTGTATATAAATACATCCTTTTTTTATATTTTCTATGTTACACTTTGAGGCTGAGGAAGAATAGACAATATTTTCTTATCCCTAAGTCACAGCACTGGATTTTTTTTTTTGCTTTGCCCTTTCAACGGTCTCAAACCAGTAGACAGTTCTTTCAACAGTGGTTATAACCACAAAATGTAGAGGCCAAACATGCTACTGCAGTGTGGACGCAGCATTGTTAAAATCTGAGTTGTCCAGGCATCTCTTAAGGTTACTTTACCTCTCCTGTTTCAACAGAATTTGACAACTATTGCCATTATATAGGAGCAATAGTGGCTTTTCAATCCTTTTCATAATTTAGGGGGAAACTGAGCCAAATTACACTAATTTCTACAGGGATTTATCCTCAAGCCTGGATGTTAGTTTAGTTCTGAATATAGCTGCTATTTTGTAGTGCCTGTAGAGGGAGGGCTTAGATTCTCTGTGAGAACTTGTGCTTTGTTAGGCTAGGAAAAGCACAGATATCAAGAAATACACAGCTAAACTGGCAAGAATAAACTATTGTAAAATTATCTAATAGATTTCAATTCCTAGTTCAGATCCTACATGTTGAAGTCAATACTGGATTGAAGGCAGAGATCCTTCAGTCCTCAATATTTGATACTGGACAAGGACATAGAATTTGGGAATCACCAAAAAATTTATGCCCATTTAAGTAGATCAAAATCACGGCCTTCAAATGTTTTACTCACCAAGAATTAAATTTGTAAAAGAGTTAAAGTTTCCTCTTTCATGATCTCTGTGGAGTAGACAAGAAGCGCCTTAGCTTGTGAACCCATTTTCAAGAAAAGCAGGTTTTGTCCCCGCTGGAAGTTAGCTGCCTAGTCCCAGATAGTCCTACGAGCTCCTTTTATTGTTGATGGAAAAATAGGGAAATACTCCAGGATTTTTTTTGTCTTATCCTAATGTATGTCTAACACAGGGAAGGTAAGCTGTTCTCTAGTGATGCTCCCTTTGACTGGAGGCATCCTAGATGGCAGGTTGAAACCAGCTGCCTTACTTTTTCATGACTAAAGATAGGCAAGTTTGTCTCGCCCTAAATGTAAACATGTAACTATAGGCATAACTTTAAAGAGACTTCAGTGTCTATAAGCATTGCCAGCCTCAGGCATTTGAAATGCAGGTCCCCAGTATTATGAATTTGTGAAGTGAACAGTCTATTCATTTTTTATTTTTAGACTTTGCTTCTGGGGTCAGGGGAGGGATTTGAGGGGGTTGGAGTACGGACTATGGATCTATTGCGGTTTTTTTAAATTTGAAGATGGAGATCATCTCCCAGGAGAGAGGGATCCGGAGGTACAGGGGAAGGTCCAGGAGTTGGGGCTGTTCAGAAAACCACAAAGCAGTGCAGGAGTTGTGATAAAGTGGTAAGGGCTGAAGTGCTTGGGCCACCTCAGCGCTGAAATAAGGAGAAGCCAGTCCCACAGCTGTGATGGAAGGCTTCTGGATAATGACAGAAGGGCTTTTGTTGCTCCCATTGGTTGTAAATAGAGTTTTAAAACCTTCTTAAAATACAGTGAAACCTGGAACTGAACAAACAGGAGAAATCCAGCATGGAGTAGGAGAGGAAAGGGTAGGGAATATAAAATAATGTAAGCATTTATCTAGCTGAGGGCCAGGCCTTTAAACAAATAACCACTTTACCCCAATTATAAAATCACTGAAAATATTTAGCATCAAAAACTCTTCAGCTTTGGAAGACGGTCTCCCACAGGAAGTGCTCATTGCCTAAATTTAGATCAAAGCTGGAACTATTTAGTACAAGACTAGAACACAGATTCTTGTGCTAAATTCTTCCATCCTCCTGCGTCCTTCCCCCCCCGCCCCTTCTTCCTCCCATATGTAAAAATTAGCCATGTGCTTGTGTTACCTATTTTGCAGGTTTATTTAAAACTTCTCCTCCCCAAGGAATGTTGTATTTTTAAGTAATTAGTCACTGGAGTGTGCAGTTTCTCTGGAAACTGCAGCGGAGCAGCAGTGGGATGGCCTCTGCAAGGAGGATCGGGGTGTTGGGAGGCAGCAGAGCCATTACGTTTTCTCCTTTTACTTTTGGTGTGACTTTCTGAGCAGGAAATGCTTTGAAGTGCACCACTGTACTAAAAATAGCAGTCTTCTAGGTAGTGTGTTTAAACATATACTTCTGCAGAGAGCAGCAACTGACAGGAAGCCTTTCTCAAATGGCAGACAGTATTTCCAGCGCCACCGTACCTTTTTCCCTTCCTTGGTGGGATGATGGTTATCAAGCTCTATTAGGCTGATTGCTATTCCAGTTAAGGCAGCTGTGGGGGAGAGGATGAAAGAGAGACCTGCTGGGGAGGCTCAGCAGAGCTTTTCCTACAGCATCAACAGTAGTAGGACTGTTGCCATCAAGCACTGCGAGTGCTCATATCATTTTCCACTATTAAAAAGGGAAGGCAGTGGAAACACGAGTCTTGATTTGCTACAGATTTGTTTTATAGGGCATCCCTTAGCAGCGAGCCTACGTTTCCCTGCTGGTGGCCCACCAGCTCCTGTGGACCTGCCATGGTGGGACTTGATCCCGCACCCTCCTTCCCTGTGCTGTCTCCCCAAAACCCCCTCGTTGTGCTCCTGGCTGCCGCCAGCACACGCTGCTGCTGGCTGGGAGCAGCCTGTGTCGTGGTCAGCAGATGGTCAGGTCTGACAAGGACCGGCTAACAGCTTGGGGGAAGGAGAGTGGAAGTGGAGGGTTACGTCAGGGAAACGTCATGCCCTGACAATGTCGGGTATTGCCTTGCTAAAGAAACATTTTGTTTAGCCGTGTTGTTCTGTACTGCAAAACTCTTCTGGAAAATTGAGTGTGGATTATTATATTCGTGTTGCAGATGAAGAAACCAAGAGGTGGAAATGTGCTGTAGCTTACCCTCTGAGAAAGCACTTGGCGTAGTGTGGAACAGAATCCTTATCTCAATAAGTATATTCTCCTCTTTTTTAGCTAGCAGACAATATAGACAGCCTGTTTGTCAGATAGGGACTTTGCAATGCCACAGTTTCCACCACTGCTGTTCCAGAAACAATCTTAAGCACGTACCTTTTTGTCCTAAAACTCAGAAACTGTTGCGGTGTTCCTCACACACTTTTATCAACTCAGCTGTCGTCTTGCTTTATGTGGAAACCAGTATCTACCCCAATACTAAAATATTTCCTTTACACATGCCCCTTATCTTCCAGAAACCTATTTCTTGATGTCCGGAGTCCATTAAATGAAAGAAGGACATTGGTTTCTTTCACTGAAATTCTATCAAAACCTTAGAATGGGGATTCCATTTTCTGGATGTCTTTCAATTAGAGTTCTGTTTCCAGAAGTTAGCAGTAGATTAGCCTGATAATATAATGGGATTTCTAGCCAATTGTATGTTTATTGCAGTTACTAGGGAGAAAAAGACTATATTGATTCCACTTCTGTTTTACTTTTGCCTTCTTTTTATAATCCTTTAATTTATGACCAGTTTGGAGCAGGGATTTGTTTACCTTTTATGGTCAAATGTTTTGACTGTGCTACAGAGTTAGCTAATGAGCTTACTTGGGGTTTATATAAGGCAGGTATAGTTTCAAGTTGTGTCCCCACCAAAAGACATCCTGTTGTAAGGAAGAAGTCCCAGATGCCTCTGTCATACATAGTCATAAAGGAAACGCGTATATGTATGAAGCTTGAAATACAGGTTTTTGGTGCAAGCCATGGGCATTGCCTGTGGAGAATTTAGGATCTTATCCAGTCCTTTGCAATCCATGGAAGCTAGACTTTGACATAGCAACTTTTGTAAACAAAACTTCATGTTGAGGTGTAACTGCCTTTCAATAGAGCTGAAAAAATTCTGTAATCAATTAAAACACTTTATTCTGTCTTTCTGTATGTGACAGTGATAAGTGCTTCAAAAGTAGGTACTTTTTCAAATGCAAAAATATGTTTAAACACAATTTGTCTTATGTTTTCTGGCACTTCTGTCCAAGTTCTACAGAGATTGTTGTAATTGCATTGCTTAAAGATAGTGAAAATATGTGAATGAGAACTTTCTTGTGATGCTTAGCACTTTATCGGGCTTTTTTTTTTTTTTTAATTCATGACAAATAATTGTTTTACAGGGAGGTTAGGGTGTGCCTTCTATTTACATAAAGTTCAACTTAGACCATTAACAAAATAAATATAGAATATAAATAAAAGAAAAATCCCATTAAACTAACCAAGTAAATATTTTAATGCTAGTTTGTGCACATATTGGTGCCAGTTGAGGGTGGGTCTGGAAAGAGTTAGGCTAGCATCATAGCCTAGTGTTAATTCTAAATCTATCTTGGAGCTTTTGCAGCAGTTGAGAACCCTCATCTCATCAAAAAACTAAAGATTAAATATTTGGTATTGATTATGTTAAGCAAAAAAGAAGGAAGGTTATGTACTTGTGTTGTTATAATACATCTGTTGTATTTGGCCTTTCTTTGCCACTTCCTGAGAGAAATTAAAAACATCTTGGGGAGTGCAGTTTTCTGACACATTTGGATCAATATGTTCTTCTCTGGCTTTGTTTTGGGTTTGTTGTTTGTTTAGGGGTTTTTTACATCTGATGTTTAAACAAAGAATTGCAGTAGCCAGAATGTTAAAAAAAAAAAAGGAAGAAAAAAAGACACAAAGTCCCACACAAAACCAAACAAAAAACCCCCTGCGACATATAAAACTTTTTGAGACACTGTTGTCTCAAATATGTTTAATGAAGGCCGTATGTCTTAATTCCCCCAAAGAGTACTGAATCACCCTTCTATAATTTACATTACCCTACGTCAGTCTCCTACTGGCTCTTTCAGTCTTCTTGTACCAGGTCTCCCAGTGCTCAAAATGCAGCTGCTCTAAACATCGCTCACCGCGGTCCCTTGGAGCGCCTTTTTGAATCTGCTCATCACCTGCCCGCAAGATGAGATCACGTTTGATTCCTCCTGTCCCTACCTTTTGTGTTGGTGTGCTGTGTCCACCCAACTGCTTGGAAATGCCTGGAAAGGCTGCGAGTCAGCAGG
This sequence comes from Tyto alba, assembly GCF_018691265.1. Classification (NCBI taxonomy): domain Eukaryota; kingdom Metazoa; phylum Chordata; class Aves; order Strigiformes; family Tytonidae; genus Tyto; species Tyto alba. The sequence continues at coordinate 36,248,937 of NW_024881330.1, forward strand.
GGGATTTGTCAAGAGCAGGTGATGTGGGACCAGCCTGTTCACCTTCTGCAAGAGGTTAGCGGGCTTTTTAGCATAAGAGCAGCACCCTATGCCATGTGTCTTGGGTACTTTGGCACTCTTACGCATGGCATTCTCCTAAGCAGATTAGAGCTGCATGGTCATGACGAAACTGCTGTGAGTGGGTAGGAAGATGTGTGCAAATCCTTACACACCAAGTGGTTCTTTAAGGATTCACTGTCAGAATGGAGGTGCTGCAGGAGCCCGTGCAGCATCTAGAGCTGCTCAGTGTTTGAATAGAGCTTACGCTTGGTAAAGCTATGTGTGGCCCTTGAATGTCTACAAATACGCTGGAGGACAGAATGAAAATTCAGCTGCAAACAGGAGACATGGAGAAAAAAATCTTAGGAGAACCTTCAGGATGAACAAATGCTATTTATTACAATTAGTCAAGAATAATGTCACAGATTTTTTTTTTTACAAAAAGGGGACAACTGGCTAGGTAGGACTTCTCAGAGCCATGTCTAGGGATCATAGCACAAGGTGAGGAAGAGTCAGTAATGTCATGTAATTAAATCACAGGCTTCTCTGGAATACACCATCAGAGCGTACTATGTGTAGAGTAAATTTTCTGCTTTTCTCAGCAGTTGTAAAGCTTCATCATAAGTCCTGTTCTGGACATGACACTTCAGCAAAAGTGTGGATCAACTGAAGACAGTCCACAGGAGCAACAAGAGGAATGAGAGGTCTAGGAAACAGGTTATGGGCTGAAGAAAATTCAACAAGCTGAGATTGCTTATTAACTTCAGCTTAAAACCAAAAAGGCACATGTTTTCAAATACAGAGAAGGTTAGAAAAATAAAGGGGAACACAGTTTGTTCTTCGGGTTCAAAATTTGACAGAAAGGAAAGGCCTAAATTGCAGTGAGGGAGATTTTGCATTGACACTGAGGAAAAAAGTTTGCATAGTAGGGATGACTGTGTGCTGAAACCAATTCCCTGGGGAAGCTCTGGATTTTCTGTCACTGGATGTCTATAACAAGAGGCTATATGAACTTCTCTAGGGAATGGCATACACTGATTTTGCCTTGAGGCTTTAAATTTCTTCCAGCCCTCTGATTCTGTGATTTCCTCCCATTTTGCCAATATCACCAGATCACCCACATGCTGCCTTTTAACGTAGTAAACTCCTTCCTCTTTTGCACTATATATTCCAATCTGTAAGACCAGGAGGTGATGTGGAAGGAGTAAAGAGTAATACCGTGTTTATCTGCAGTCAGTCATCTGGGAAAGGTATGTAGACGTATAACCTGGAGGCATCTTAGCTGCCTTTGAATAAAACAGCTAGGCTTCCCAGGAGTAGGTTAGCTGTGGCAGGAGGACTTTAGTACAGACTAATGTGCAGTGCTTCCCACCTAGGCTGTGAGAGCCTTGGTAGGTAGTTTAAAGCCATCTCAGGTATTTCTACATTATCCTGTGATCTGCAGTGTAAGCTTGCTTTCAATAAGTTCACAATGTGGCAGTAGGACAAAAAAGAACGGGAAGAATTGTATTTCGGTTGTGTGCATGACTGTGGTGCTATTTCTCGGTTCCCCATCCTTCACGGCTGGCTGCTCACTCTCTGCCTCTCTTCCGTCGTCGCACATTTCCTAATGAAGGTGCTGATTTTGAGTAGGTTTTTGTTACAAATACTGTCATGAAATGTTTCCTGTGCAACTTGGTGGTAACTGAGACTGGACTGCCTTTACCCAAAAGGGTTTTATCCCATTCAGAGGTTCAGGATCGGAGAGTATACTTGTAATCATCTCCAAATTCCAGTCAGGAAAAGTTTTTAATTCTGAGGGTTTATAGATGGAGAAACTGACCCCAAAAAAATACTGGTGAAAATCAAAATTTTTAAGAAAAACACGCAGGTCAGTATTTATGTTAGTATAGGATGAACTTATTTTTTTTCCCATCTTTATTTCATGATCAGTTTCTACTGAATTCAATGTAACTGGATTTATCTGTTTGGGGTTTTTTCTTAATGTAGAGAAGTTATTGTCACTGATTTGGGAAGTTGTGATCAAAAGAAATTCCTAAATCTAGTAACTAGTTGACAGGTTTTAATTTATAGAATTTAATTCAAATATATATTTCTTGCCAGTTAACTTGCATACAGTTAGTCGGTGTTAAGGTTTTGAATGTAACAAAGCAAATGCATATGGGGAGTTGTTTTAGCCATGAAGCAACTTTTCCATCGTATGCTTTTAATCAAGTCATAAAGAGACTAGAAATATGACTGTGCTGAAAGGAATATTGGTTATACCTACATTAAACCCCCTGTCTTCATCACTGTTGGATCTCTTCCCCTGGCAAATTATCCGTGCTGTCTTTACTGGTCACAGAGTGCACAGGGAGAATCTCCCCGTTGCCCGAGGTACGGAATGTGTGGATTCATAGGTCCCGATGCCAGGGCTTTGAAGGGGTGCCAGTGCCACACAGGGCTCCGCAAATGCAAGGCAAACGAGCCCTGGGAAGCCTGTACAGTCTCCTTTCAACAATTTTGTGAGCTTCTTGCACATCGGGCTTCTTGCAGGAAGCATCCAAAGCCGGTGCGGGTGTAACGGTTGTGGGCTGCCGAGCAGGACGCCAACAGCAGGCGAGCAGCGACGTGTACTGTGGGTTTGTGTTTTGTTTTGTATTTTTTTTTTTTTTTTTTTTTTGTCTTCATTGCAGCCAGGCAGTGAATTGGATAACTTGGAGGAGATTCTGGATGACCTGCAGAACAGCCAGTTACCGCAGCTTTTCCCAGATAGCCGCCCAGGCGCGCCAGCGGGCTCGGTCGACAAGCAAGCCATCATCAATGACCTCATGCAGCTCACCAGTGACAGCAGCCCCGGCGCAGCTGTGGCCACCCAGAAACCAGCAATGAGGATTTCACAGAGCAGTGAGTCCACCTCCCACACCTCGTGAAACCACCACCCCCCCCCCCCCCCCCCAAAAAAGCGGGTCCTGGTGCGGTGCCCCTGGGTCAGCCGGGGAGGAATTGGGCTGCTCCTCGTCTCGGTCTGGTCTTGCGTGATGACACAGCGCCATCTGCGGTCGTCCCATTTCGACACACATGTTGGGGGGTCACGTCTTAATTCACGCGGCGCCCTGGAAGCCCGTGGCCTCTTGCAGGGGTGCCCTCAAAATAAATGAAACGTCCCCTGCTGTGGTTATGGGAGAGTGCATGCATTTTGTTGTCACGCAGATCGCTCCTTTCCAGCAGCTCTTTCAGTAAAAGGGACGAGAGAGGCTTCTCTCAGCGTGGAGAGTCTTCTTCTAAACCCACAAGATTAATAGAAAGACATATGATTAAGAGGAATGCCCAAGTTTAATTTGAAATTGTGGCTTTTAATTGAGTCACTTCCAGCTGGCAGTGTTCCTTAACTTTATTAATTAACTTACAAATCAGCGTTGAAATGTTGGTCTACCACCATAGAATAATGGAAAGTGAGCAAGATGGGAGTCTTATCAGATATAAATGTTGAAGAAAATAGCATTAAAAGCCATTGCTTCGGGTTTTTTTCCCCTGTTGTCTAGGATGGCAGCATCTATTTACTTCATTAAATGTACAATGGTGAGGTTTTTTATAAAACATAGGGCTTAGATAATATTTTTAGACATTCTGATGGTACTAAAATAACACTCCGCCACTTTCAAATGAACTCAAATTATTACTTAGAAATGTTTAAATTAATAATAAATATTAGTGTTTAAATTAATATCAAAATAACTACAGATCCTTCAATTGTGATTTCTTATCGGTGTTGCTCATAGAAAGATGCTTGGATTTAATGTGCTCGTTTTTATAAGTATGGGGTACTGACAGCAGCAACACACAAGTCAGAAGGAATTCTCTGTGCATCTGAAATCTTTAGCATGTCCTTTCTGAAGCAAGGTCTGCTGGTTCCTTCCACTGTAGCCTTCTGGCTTTCCAGAGTTAACCTGTCTTCAGATCTGCTTTCAAAGCTACTGGCAGTACTGTAACAGTATGATTGTAAATGAGAGTGTCTTGGTGGTTACCAGCAGTTTTGTAAAAGCAACATCCCATTTCCCATGGAAATTAAAACCCTAAAACTTTTTCCCCCAGCTTAGTCTTGTGTCTGTGCCTGATTCCTCTAGGGAATTTCTGCCTTCTTTTCACTAGAAGAGCATACAGAAAACAGGTGCACAGAAATAGTGAGTGGCTTCTCATATGCTCAAAGAAAGCAGTGTAGAATGAATGTCAAATCATACACAATTCCAAAAGAGATTTGGGAGTTTTAATTTTTTTTTTTTCTGAAGAAATAACCAGCTTTCATTTTAAGGTTTTGCATGAAAATACTTAAAATATTTTTATCTGTTGAAACCAAAACAGCACAAAACTTGAAAGCTGCTAGATTTGCCAAATTGTTAGTTTGTTGCATGCGGGAGAGGGAGACAGGGAGCATCCTTCAGGCCCATCCCGACCAAGAGCCGAATATGTGACCTCAACACTATCACATCTCAACTGTGTTGTTAATTTGTGCTGCATTTCCAGCTTTCCTTTATATAGGATCAGTGAGTGCATGAGTTTCTGTAGTCCAGTTTTATAAAATAAGAAAAGTCAGAGACCTCTGTTATAAGATGTTTCTGTACTTTTTAACAAGCTTAATAAACCTCATCTAAGTTCTCAAATTCAAAAGCATTACTACTTTGACCTAAAATAAGAAAAAAGTTCTTTAGCTTCTTTGTAATGTGGTGAATATAAAAATGCAGAAGTCGCTTTAAGGATGCTCTTATATCGGAGACTCTCCTAGGGGAGGCTATCAAGAAGTAGTGCAAATAATGAATTCACAAAAATGCTTCATTTATTTGTATGTGCTTTGTTGGTATGATTGGAAATGGAATTATAGGCACAAGGTCAGTGTTTGAGTCATGTTTGAGAACTAGTTGTGCCCACAGGAGATGTTTTCATGCACTGGAACATTGCCCAAAGACCAGCTGAGCCAGATGCTTGCCAGTCATGATCTAAAGCTCACTTTTCTGAGACAGTCTGCAGTTTTCTTTGCAGAGGCTGGTTTTAAGAGCACAAAACACCTCAACAGAAGCAAATAGTTATCTAAAGATGACAGTAACCATCAAACATGGTTCTGTTTACCAGAATATTATGATGGCACAGCTCTAATTCTGGACTGCTTAGTTGTTGTTGCTGACTCATGGAAGTATTTATTTTTATTAATGACAAAAAATGTAAAAAAAAAAAAATTGAGGGAGATGTAGAAATGAGAATACAAGATCTGATATAGACTCAGTCTGTCCTTTACTTTGGTAACTTCATCAGGGGCACAGCTTATGCTGGAAAACTTTCAAAACTGAGATAATTCCTAACAATCTGCCTCAGAATGACATCTGCATGCAATTACAATCCTGCTAGGTATAAGATTAATTGGCAGTAGTATACACATCACACAGTGGTATATTTTGCTGTAGTAGCTCTTCTGTCAGTCAAATTGCATCATTTAAAGTTTTAAAAATATACGTCATATCTGGTTTAGTGTCAGAATGTTCCATGTTGAAATTTACATAAAAATGTCAAGAAGGGATGTTTCTCAGACAGATATGGAATGGTTAAATTACACAGCATTAAATAGCTCAGCCCAAGAGCTTAAAGTTTGTTTGGGTTGGGTTTTCTTTTTGACGAGTAAAGTTTCCACTCTTCTAACTTTGCTTTTTCTTTGCTCCTCCTGTCTAGCTTTTAATAACCCACGAGCAGGGCAACTGGGCAGGTTATTACCAAACCAGAATTTACCACTTGACATCACACTGCAAAACCCAACAGGTGCAGGAACTTTCCCACCCATAAGAACGAGTAGCCCCTATTCAGTGATACCTCAGCCAGGACTGATGGGCAGGAATGAAGGGATGATAGGAAGTCAAGGAACTTTAGGCAACAGTAGCACAGGTAAGATGACTTACTATTTTTTTAAATATACTCAAGTAACAGACTATAGCATGTGTAACTTAATGTTGGAGTTATTGCAAGTGCAGGTTATTAGAAGTAAAAAGTCTGGACAAAAAAAAAAAAAATCCTATTTCATGGGCTGTTACGTATTAGCATATTTGTTTTGATTTTCTGTTTCTGCATATTTTTAGTCCTGCTCTGTATGAAATGCTTTTCAGCTACCTGAAAACTTCTGGATGAACACAGTGTATTGGCAGTTAGAGTCTGTTCACATCAGAAGCCAATCATTCTGCCTCGAAAAAGCAAATAACTGAACCACTTGTCTGTAGAGGTAGTTCTTTCAAAACAAAATTGTGGGCAGTGCTATTGCCCTTATGATGTGTATCTCTACAGACCTTGGTTTTGGTCTCAGCTGTCTTTTATTTATTAGCCTTAGTTCTCATTTTAAATTAAAGAAGTGCTAATGTTTTCATCATTTTCTGAAACAAACTTTTTGGGAAACATCAGCTGTTGCAGTGGTATTACCTCTTGTCATAGATTATGCCTGATCTGTGGTGCATTGATTTCTTCATGTTGCCCTAATACTGTACAAAGATACCATAGGGGATTTCACAAGAAAAGTCTGGCTGATTGACTTACTTCAACTAGTACGTAGTCTGAGATTGTCCAAGTGTGCAACAGCTGCTAAGAACTCTGAATGAGTAAATAAATGGGTGTTTTAAGTCCTTTCAGCTGGTTATTCATTGTCAAAAATTTATATTTAGTTTGCATCGGTATTAAAAAAGACATGCTGCCAGACACTGAAATAACATATTTAAGCAGTTCAGAGGTCAGCTTGTAGCCTTTCAAGTGTCCTATTACTTTCATGTTCTGTATACATATTAGAGGATGTTATTCATCTTATGTATACAAGTTAGAGAGTATTATCTGTGTTCCTGCCGTTTGTTCTAGCACACCACATATTTCAGCTGATAAAATGTGTACACAAACAGAACAAACCTGAGGATATAACACCGAGGCAAATTTTCTACAGCAGCTGAAATAATGACCCTCTTCAGAAGTTTTTTGTCCTTGGTTGTATATCACCAAATAATTGAACTAACAAGTAGTAATAATTATTTGTATGGCTTTTAGTAGTCGTTTAAGGATGTTGCAAAATGCGACTAGAGAGACCAGTAGTCCAATCTGAAATCAGAGTTCTCTCTGCTCTCTTGACTGTATAAAATTGAAATGTATAAATACTATGAATGCATGTCTGGGGTTTGGGGGGTTTTCGTGCTGGGCTTTGGTTGGATTTTTTGACTACTGTCAGACTGTAGTACTCTATATATTCCAAGTGTAAATAAACTGTATCAGTTGTTTACAGTAGATGTAGGAGGACTTCCCCTAAAATAACGGTAATGAACTTCAGCATCTATCGGAAAGTTCCTGTGAGTAATTTCCCTGCACTGCATATTGGTTCAAGATTATCTGGGTGAGCCTTGAAGCTAAGGCAGCCCTAGGTTCCAAATGAAAGGACTCGCCAAAAGATGTTTGCAGAATGAGAATTTAAAATCAAGCCTTCTAATTTGGAAGCATGTGTAGCAATAACATGTTGTACTCAAGTCTTCATTCTCACTTAGCACTTGGAAAGTAAAGCACTGACACACACATCAGCAAACGTGATTCATTTCCTGAGGAAGGAAGTTAGGGCTATCCACACACCCTCGGCACCTGTTGCAGACTACATGTGGGAACACTTACTCTGAACAGCGTTTCGGAAATGATAAAAGGATCTTCCTCTTGTAAAACGTAAACCAATCTGCAGTCCCTTGACTAAGCAGCGTAAGGCATCGTTCTGTAGCTTTGCACATCTGGACGGGCAGTTGTGGTGCAGTGTGCTTTGAGTGAAACTACTGCATTTGCGTCGCTAAACACGCGGCTCATCGGGCAGTTGTAATGCTAAAGCTGTTCTGAACCATGTGCCGGCACCTGAGTCTGTTTGGCTTTTGTGCAGGAATGATCGGTGGCAATGCCCCTCGGCCTGCCATGACGTCTGGAGACTGGGGAGGCCAGGCTCCTGCCGTGAGGGTGACCTGCACGCCCACAGCTAGTGCCATGAACAGGCCGGTGCAAGCAGGCATGATCCGCAACCCCACGGCCAGCATCCCCTTGAGACCCAGCAGCCAGCCTGGCCCGAGGCAGATGCTGCCATCTCAGGTCATGAATATGGGTAAGTCGGTGTGGAGTTGTGCCTTTTGGCACAGGTGGGGCAGAAAAGAAAAAAAAGAAAAAAAAAAAAAAACAAACCAAACCAAAAAAAGACTCATTTCAATTAGAGATTTGATAAGAATCATGTTCCACAGTGGAAGTTTTCTGTGGAAGTGGGAAGGTAGGTGTGTAAAACACTAACTTTTAATGCATGTATTGATATGAACAATCCTAACTCCACAGTGGTGTGGCCAAAGAAAGAGGATATGAAGTTGCCCGTGCTTATTAAAGACTGTAGGGTTTTTTTAAGAGAAATTGCTGTGAACATAATCATTGTTCTTCGTCACTTTTAAAGCAAGTACGTTATGATACTGACTCTATATACTTTTTTTATGCTTATCTTACTAATTTTTTGATCTATGATGTCATATCTGCCCTTTTGTGGTTTTGAACCACTTTCAGAGTTCTCATGTCATTTTCTCGAATTTTAAAAGCAATTTTTAACAAAAAAAATCAAGATGCTTTTGTGTGTAATGCTACTGAAGTCTTAATGGTTTTATTTGCTTCTACTGTAACATAGATAATTCAATGGAAAGAATTAACATGAAAGTGGATTCTTTTCACAAAAGTTAGGTGATTATTTTTCCTTGATTAGGGCCATCCGAATTGGAGATGAACATAGGAGGACCTCAGTATAACCAACAACAGGCACCTCCAAATCAGACTGCACCGTGGCCAGACAGCATCTTGCCTATAGATCAGGCATCTTTTGGTAATCAGAACAGGTGAGTCTTGGTGTCACATCAAAACATGGAGAGATTTTACAGGCCTGTATTTTATATAACTCATGGAAATACTTACCATAATATAATTCACACAAAATACTCACCGAATGTACCTCAATGTAATGCCTGTAGTATTTTATGCTCGTGAAATGTATACATGTTACAGTAATACTTACAAATGCTCTCTTTACCATTTAATGTGTTGGAAGAATTGGAAGTTCTGCATCACCGTGGATACTGTCAGTACTTTGTGTAGTTGCACCATTTTCGCCTCTCGAGCATTAACATGGGCATGATTCTGCCTGATTTTGGTGTTCTTATTGTTAACAATTATACTTAACGCTAAATGTGGAAAAATGCCAGAGCCTTTGTAGTTATAACATAGCTGTCTTTTCCTGCAGCAAGGTAGAATTCTAAGTAGTGCAGGACACAGTTAACTTATGTTTTGTTTGGGGTTTTTTAACGGACCTAAAAAGTAAGGAAGGATGAAGGGAAGGGGGGACTGCCTCTTCCCTGAAGTTAGCTCCTTCTCAGGTAACCAGAACTACAGTTCAATCACAACTCATTACCTCTTATGTAATGTATAAACTTTGTTCTTTATTAAGACTTTTAAATAATGTCAAAACTATGAAAAGCAGTTTATACTTTGTAAAAAAGAGCCATCTCTTCTCCAAAAAGTTGGCAGCTTACATTACAGAAGCTCTTTCTCTCTAGATAGATATAGATAGATAGACAGACAGACAGACAGATGCATAGATGGACTGTGTAAATGATGCAAAATGGACAACTACGTCAAAATTGTTGAAATATTTTGAATTGTGTAAGTTGGGATATTTTTCAGTAGTGAATGGGGGGAGTGCTGGAAAGAAAATTAAGAGGAAGCAGTGGGAAAAAAGTGTGTTTGAGAAAAAGTTAATCTAATGACATTCTCAATTTTTATTATGAAGGGGTGTCTGCAAATATTATCTGTAAATTTAAGTGTGTCATTTTCTCTGTTACTTTTTATGCTTTTCAAGTTGTCTCCTGGTGCTAATTATCTCCCAGTTAGGGTGTCCATATGCCAAAAGCATTGTTTGAATAATGTAATTATTCACTTAAAAAATGACGCTGTAAAATAAAATACAGGGCTGTGTTTGGTCAGCAAGCCAGGCAGATAATTCTTCCAATTTGTTCCCTTTTCATTTCTCATCATTTCCTTGTAGCTGAAGACGGTGAAAAAAATTCCCATTGTGTTGCATCTGAAAGTAACCATATTTTGATCATTTACACACAGAGATGACGAATTGTTTGGTGCTTCCATTTCTTATTTTATTCAATAATCCCTGGGATTTGTATTTTTATAATCTAATTATCATCATGAGTATTAAATTTTGTAAAAGTTAAGTCGTGGGTAAAAATAATTCTTTAAGAGAAAAATTAAACATTATCGTTGTGTTTATAAAATATGGGGAAGAAAACAAAGTAATTGTCATCGTTTAACATACAGAATTTGACAAATGTTTTAAACTTTTTCTTATCATGTGTATTCATGCACATTTACAATTTGAGGGAGGTTTTCTGGCTAGCTTTATCGATTATTTTTCCAGATGTTAGAACCCTTCTTTTAAGTCATCTTTAAAGTTTGCAAGCAATTTGATTCAAAGGGGTTTTTTTCTCTTCCCTTTTACTGATTTATAATTCCATCTGTGAGAGTCATCGATACTTCTCTATATATTAGTTTGATTAATACTTTGAGATGTTTTAAAGGTACGTCAATATGTATCCGTATTTTTATTTTATACAGTCCAGGACCTAATTAAAAATAAGATGTTTTTGTTAGTTTTCCTGCCTGCCATCCTTTGGTTTTTTAGGTGTATAGGCTGATGATGCAGCTCTTTCCTTCTGCTTAGCTTTGACATAGAGATTAGACTTCCATGGCAACCATATATCTCATTATGGAAACTAAATACACAAACATGTTTCTTTGTTTTTCCAAACAGACATGTGAAAAGGGTTCACATATAGGGCTGTTTCCTCCCTCCATGTGTGACAGCTTTTGTTGTCTCTGAGTAATTATCTGGGATGAGATTCTGCCATGACGTGCATACAGTAGCTGCCCTCGCTGGCAGAATGTTTCGCTCTTTATATTTTCTATTGTAGTCTTGTAGTATTGTGCATGAAGTAAAGCTCATGTGTGAACTGCAAAACAAAAATATGTCATTTGGTTGCAGATAAGGTGTTATTTCAGATGTAGTTTGTTTCTCAGTAAGTTTTGTCCTTCAGGTTTGGAATAAACCTTTATTCTGCCTTTGTAACTGTGAGTGTGCTTTGCATACAAATTCAGGGGTGAGGTAAGCAGGATTTATAGAGCCAGCACACTCTGCCTGGCAGTATCCAAATTCTTGCTGACACCCTTCTGAGGCACATAACCCAGTCCATAAACTGGTACCCGAGTGTGCAATTCCATAAGATGGGTTGAGCTGATGCAGTGTTTCACTGCAAGCAAAAAGGGGAATGTCCTTTTCTCCCTGCTCCCTCAAGCTTCTGGCCAGCTCTTCCAGATGTTTGGTTTGTGCAGGCTCAGACAGTCCTCAGACCCTCTGTGACCTCTTCGGCTTGCTTAGTCCCACAGAAAACCAACTAAGGAGAGTGTCTCTGGAAATCAGTTCTTTTCCCACTTGTGGTAGTATACTTAATCTAACGTCTAAAATTCAAAGTTACAGCTAGTTAAAAAAAAAAAAAAATTTAGTCTTCTGTGTTCAGTGACTATACTCTATACTGACTTCTGTGCTCCTCTGTTGACTCTGTAATATGAAATCAGCACTTGGGAGTACTTTTAGTGTGCTTGCTTACTTGTTGGATATAAGGTGTTTGTAGAGTCTTGACAGGCATTAATCACGCTATTTAGTTATTTCTTTGTGTAACATAACTTTCATCCGGAATAGTTTTCTAAACAGAATTGGTAGTGATGAAAATAATTTCTGTCTCCACTTGTTAGTTCAATCCGAGTACTAATCCTCTGATATTATTTTTTGTTTTTCAGCAGCTGTTTACCAACGCTGTGTTCATGTTTTGACAGGCAACCGTTTGGCAGCTCACCAGATGATCTCTTGTGTAATCATCCTTCATCAGAGTCACCAAGTGATGAGGGTGCTCTCCTGGATCAGCTTTACATGGCATTAAGGAATTTTGATGGTTTAGAAGAAATCGACAGGGCTCTAGGAATACCAGAACTAGTTAGCCAGGTATACTGGACATTGCATTTGCATGTATTGTGTATTGCATTTAAAGGATATGCTGTTAAGGTGGAGGTAAAATGTGTTGAAAAAGAGGATTATAAAGCACTTCTTGCCAGCTAGGTTGGAGTTACGTATTTTGGTGGGAGTCCATCTAAGAGCTCAGGGTCACTTGAAAAGCTTCCTTCAGCCCCAGGTTTAGTCTTCCTTCCTCTCCCCTGCCACACTCGCCTAGCTCTCTTGCTTCTGACCTGTGCTGAGCCACTTCACTTTATGCAGCTAACCTAACCAAAACCAAAAAAATGAACAGGCTTCTGCTCACCTCGTGGTCAGAGGAATGACTGTGGGAGAAACATACGATCACAGCCAGCAACAGGGTTTAGAAAAGAAGAAAAAAGAAAGTGAAGGCCTAGGAGCAAGATCAAGACCTTTGTGTGATGGGGGCAACAAGCTTTTGCATGAGCAAACATGTAACGTGTAACTTCACCCATAGTTCTTCCCTTAGTTGATTAACGTGTGTAAGGGATGAGTTTCACCTGAAGCAGACGATTTCATTCCAAGCACTTCAAACTGGAAATTTTTTTTAAATTACAAAAATGGTTCCTAAACTTTAGAGCGTGAATTTTTTCTATTATTTTTCATCCATTTTTTTTCCCCAGTTATTTTTTATTAGCTTCCAGTTGGTTCTTGTCCATTTCAGTCTTACACGATGTAAAAAAAGTGTGGTGTAAAAAAAAAAAAAACCCAAAAAAACAGAAAACTGGGGAGCAAAAGCTAGCACTTGATGTTTTTGGCATCAAAATTTTATTTCCAAAACCAGCTGTATGTGTCTCTGTAATGATTTAATATTCTCAGACAAGCCTAGAATACCTATTTAATTTCCCAGCACTCATCAGCATCCTGAGCATAACTTCTGAACTAGCTCTGCATTTTAGATATGAAATAGGACCAATGAAATCCTGCTTTGGACATGAGAAAACTATCTCCAAGCCTATTTGGTACAACACAGAAGTCAGTGAGATGTTAAGCCTGAAGGTATAATTTACTGGTGAACTTTCATGTGTGGCACTTCCATGCAATACGACATAGCTTTTAGAATACCACCACCAAAAAAAATACTGTTTTATTTCAAACTAAGTGCTAAACATCTTTCAATTTAATGAATATCTCAGTGGAAACAGTTAAAGAATTTTGCAGGTAAGAGGACTGTTGCATTTTAGAACATGGTTTTAAAATATCCATCAAACATTTTATAGGAGCTTAAAGTCTTCTCATGAGGGCGCTGAAATTTATTTTAACTTGATTTCCAAGGTCAGTGTGGAATAAGCTATAAAATTATTCCGGCTAGAGGAAATATTGGGGGAGTACCTAGAATGGAGTTTAGGACTGTGTTAGCTTTTTTATGCTAATGGATAATCAGTTTGTGTGAAAGTGCCCTGAAAGAACTAGGCACTCTGTTCACATTAGCTTTTGTAATAGTTTCAGGCATCTTTATTTGGAGTCATTATTTTGTTTAAAGATACTGATAAAAATCTACTTTCTTATTCATTTGTAACGTCTTGAATTTACCTCAGATTCAATGGCAAAAATATGCTGGCATCGCTTCATTTACAGATTTTCATACAGCATTTGTCATTTCAGGTTTTCACTCGCTAGCAGAAGAACATGACAGAGATTGCGGGTCTTTGTTTTTAAAAGAGAGGAGGAATTTGTCTCCCTGAATGTGTTTTGACACCCCAAAACGCAATTCTCTTTGGTTCCAAGTTTTATATTTAGGTGAAGAAAATTTATGTAGTTTTCTGTTTAAAAGCATTCACCTCCCGTGCGGTTGGTTTTGCGGGCTGGCTGTGTTAGTCTCGCGTAACCCCCGTGAAAAGCCCCGTCCCGCCGACCGTTCCTATTGTTCACGCGTTTCTGCAGAGCCAAGCTGTCGACCCGGAGACCTTCCCCAGCCAGGAGTCGGGCATCCTGATGGAGCAGAAGGCTCCGGTGTTCTCCCAGCAGTACGCGGCGCAGGCTCCGCTGGCGCAGGGCAGCTACGCGCCCATGCAGGACCCCAGCTTCCACCCCATGGGGCAGCGCCCGGGCTACGCGGCCCTGCGCATGCAGCCGCGGCCCGGCCTGCGCCCCGCCGGCATCGTGCAGGGCCAGCCCAACCAGCTGCGGCTCCAGCTGCAGCACCGGCTCCAGGCACAGCAGGTAGGTGCGCGTACGAGCCACGGCCGCGGGGCAGGCGCCTCTCCTGGGCAGAGCCTGCTGGCCGAGCACCCGCTCGCCCCAGGTACACCGGGTCCTAAGTGTGCGCCCTGTTTCATTACGGTCCAATTCCACGTGGGAACCCAAAGCGCTAGCCAGAATGAGTTCTACTACCCTGCGCGTTCTTGCTTTTTTTATCTTTTTTGCATCTTTCCGTTGTTCTTTCTATGCAAGAACGTGCCTAGTATTTAAGCTTAGGTCCCACTGATTCTTCGAGCAAGGCTACGGTGGTGCTTTTTGTTATACGGGTCCTCTGTTTGTTCTGTCTTGACTCTTCCAGTTAATCTGAGTGACTTTTTCTATTGCTGCCTGTTACCTACATATGTTTCTTGTCATGGCCTTGGTCTCCTTTTAAGGATCATTTTCAGTTGTTGTTTCTTGTTTCATTTTTAAATCTATAGGTTTGTAGTACTATAAATAAGACACTAATGCTCTTCTCGTGGAGGAGGAAAGATCACTTCTGCCTTCAGACACCAGAATAAGGTCTAATTCAGAGTAAACCTCAACAGTCCAGTCCCAAACTCAAAAAGTGTAGAAACTGTAAAGGCAGCATGTTTGGTAAACAGCTTCATGCCTGTATTGTTATTTGCGTGGTGTGTTACCTCCCTAAGAAACAGGATTCTGTGAACAATAATAGGACTTGAGCAGGAAAACCAGTCCCTGTTTGGGTATGTAAAACTCAGTCCTCAAACCAACTGATCAGCAAGTAGATGCATATACCTCTGTATATAGAATTTCCTTTTTCTTGTTTTCCTCCTAAAAACTTCTGGGTTTTGGTGTTGGGGTGTCTTTTTTTTTTCCTTTAGAATCGGCAGCCACTGATAAATCAGATCAGCAGTGTCTCCAATATGAATCTGTCTTTGAGACCTGGAGTGCCAACACAGGTGAGAGAAATATTAGTTGTTTTAAAAAAATCACTTTGTTTTCTTCTTTCTCCCCCCAGTTAAATACAGTAGTAATGCTATGTGGTAAACACGTACAATAAATTCTAAAGCTTGAATACAAATAATGCAGTAATGCAGTCAGTAGGAGAAGAAGTATTTTACTGTTTTGTTTCTGAGAGCCTTTCCCATATTTACACGGGGTAGATGGTTGCTTACTAGAGATAGGCTATAGCTGCATTTTAACCAAGCTTCTCGTTTCCTAAAGACGCGTTTGTTTAATGAGCTAGTCTATTTGCAATTACAAATCACTGTGACATTAAACACTGGTATTATTTCAGTTACTGACTCCTGCACTGTTGGAAGTCTTTCCCAGCAGAAGCGTTCATATTACTGTTAGTCGTGTGGTGGGGGGGAAAAGACCTGGAATCTGCCAGATTGCGCCGGTGGAGATGCCTCCACCGGTCAGGTTGCCTGGGAAGGGGGGTTATTGATAGGTGGCGGTGGTTTTCCGTGCAGGGCCCTATCAACGCGCAGATGCTGGCGCAGAGGCAGCGGGAGATCCTGAGCCAGCACCTGCGGCAGCGGCAGATGCAGCAGCAGCAGCAGCAGCAGCAGCAGCAGCAGCAAGTGCAGCAGCGGACGCTGATGATGCGAGGGCAGGGCTTGAACATGACCCCCAGCATGGTGGCCGCCGGTGGCATACCAGCAACCATGAGCAACCCGCGGATCCCGCAGGCAAACGCACAGCAGTTCCCGTTTCCTCCAAACTACGGTACTGGTTCCACCCCCTCCCAGGGCATTTCGGCACTCCTTACTCCCCTGTGTCCCCCCCGCCAGTGCTGGGTCCAAGCCCCACTCCCACAGGCCCTTGCCTGGCGCCCGGGGAACAATGGGAAACTTGGGAGTCCTTAAATGCAACACCGTCCCTCCCGCTTCCCTGGTCCTAGTACCACGTATTCTCCAAGCACCGCTCTTTTTCCGAGCAGTGGCAGAAGTGCGGTGTGTGTGTTTGTTTACACGTATAGATATATGCAGATCAAAGTGTGTATGCACACATATACGCGTATGTATTGGCTTGAGGGACTCCGAATTTTCACTGAACTAAACAAACCAACATATGCGATAAAAGTGCAAATGAAGGAAAATATGTGAATTAACGTTGGCAAACAACGTAAAGCGACCAGAAACAATGCTGTACATAATTTTTCGAATCTTGATAATGAGACATTGCTTAAATATCAGACAGGTTCCTCCCCAAGAAAGATGATTCTTCAGATGTAAATTACAATGTAAAATTAACAACTAACTGTTGAATTTAAATAATATAAATTACTTTCAGGTAAGGCCTTCCCATCCCTGTCCTTAAGCCTGGGTGTAATATGATAATTAATACCATTTTGTTTGTATGTTTTACAAAGCTGCACACCACTTTTTTGCTGGGGGTACATGGGGCAGTTACCTCTATATGGTTATTGTTATTCAGCTTCTTGTCTAAGTTGTATTACAATTATATTAAATAATGTTATGTGCAACTTCTGCTGATATAACAAATTATGTCCATCCAATTCTAAATGTGCTGTCTACTCTTGCTGATCTGTCATCCTTTACACCGGTTTCTAAATCATAGGTGCTTTCCCTCTATGTATTTGTAATTGCTTTATGAAAATGAAGAGGCATTATGTTATTCCCATTTTATGATATAGACAAAGATACAGAGAAGTCAAGTAATGCAGACAGTCAATATAAGAATAGATTTCATACCACCTGATTCTTGCCCCAGCATTGAGAGGCTTGTTTCAGAGTATGCTGTTCATGATTACCTTAAGCAAAACTAAAGTTACTCGATTTAAAACAAAATTCCTGCCCACAGTTGTCATTTTACAGCTTAAATTAGGTTTTCTTTGCATCAAGATAATTTTTTGATTTTACAAAATCATTAAACGTTTGCACAAAACAGCATTGCCTGTTTTTTTGCAGGGACACTGAAATAGAGATACTGAGGTTATAGGAACTTCAGAAAAAATTGAAAATTGTAGCCTAAATGTTAAAAGGTGGTGCCATTCAGTAAATGGGTTGTGCATAACTTAAACCAAAATGGATTTCTAGACAGAAGCAATGTGTTTTATTTGTTGTTTTGAATGCAGTCTTGGGGAGGGGGGCAAGTCACTTACCAGCGTTTTTCTTTTGGTCTTTAGAGCGGAGAGACCACTTGTGTGATTAGGATGCACAGGCAGCCAACAGACTCAGGCAAATTTATTTTTTTAAGGTTATACATACAGTATTAGTTGATGATGTCTTGCTTTTCACCTAAATCCCATGTTAAGTTGCAAGGTGATAGGTTCCAGATGACATAAGAAGGGCAGCGTAAAGACATGTCTACAGGTATGAGTCCTTGGCTTGTTTTAAAGTTGAATGTGCAGTGGCTAAATTTCGTGTTTTCTTCTTCAGGTATTAGTCAGCAGCCGGATCCAGGCTTCACAGGAGCCACCACTCCTCAGAGTCCACTGATGTCCCCAAGACTGGCTCATACACAGAGCCCCATGATTCAGCAGTCTCAGGCTAATCCTGCCTATCAGTCCTCTACGGAGATGAATGGGTGGGCACAAGGGAACATGGGTGGAAACAGGTAAATCCAGAACAAAACCAAAATGAACACACAGAGTACTGGGGTCATTTGTGGTCTACGCTTATTTACGGAGATGTTTTGTGTAATTGTTTGCTTGTTTGTTTGTTGTTAACTGTCTGTCCTAAATGAGATTTACTTTTCAATTTGGCTTGACGAGTTGGTTTAAATTCTGTCTTCCTACAAGGCAAAGTGAGTGCATAGCTAAAAGACCTGCATCCACACAACGCGCTGCTTTGTCTGTGATAACCGATAAAACACTGTGTGTCGTTAAGAAGCTCTGCTGCACAGTGAACTCCAGCCCCTAACGTTTGTGTGGATGCATCTCTTCTGCGTACGATTTTCATGTTGTGCTCCCACACTGCTTTCCACACGGCTGGATCAGCTGAGCTGGAGCCTACGCATTCCCTGCTGCTCTGGAATTGCGGCGACTGGATATCGCCTCCCCCTTTAAACGCTGGAGTGCAACCAGGTTCAGTCCATTAGTGCTTGCACACACCGGGGGTCAGCATATAACTGTCATTCTCCGAGAGCATTGTAGCATGCCTCATGCATGCAGTCACCTTCTCAGTTGAAGCCTGTGCCCCAGTCAGTATAGCTCTGACAATCAGCCTTTCCACACTGAATGGGGTGGATGTTGAATGCTGCCGGTGGGCAGCAGTGAGCTTCCAAACGGCAGTGATCTGTGCTTTTCAGTGGAAGACAGGAGGAACTATCAGGTTGGTGTACAGCCTGTATCACTTGACACTGGGGTACACACAGGTGTCTTTAGCACAGCGCCTTCGTCATCCTGAAGTTCTCAGGCTGCTTTTACTATCCCAGCCCAGCAACAAGTCTTTTTCCTGCTGGTTGACAAAGATTTAATAAACCCAAAACACCAGTATTTCAGTGATGATGCTGATCCAGGTAAAGGTCCCCTTAAAGCAACTCGTTTCTCTCTTATCCTCAGCCTCAGCCGTGCCTCTTCCTCAGTGTCTTCCCGAAGCAGCTGCAGGAGGCATAGCTACCTCTGTCGTGGCTTCTGCTGAAACGGCAGCAGGGGCAGCTCGATAAGGCCAACGGTTGGCTTGCTAAACCGCAGCTCTACAGCAGAGACATGTCAAATGCGTTTACACAAGCCACTGAGTATTCACAATGATCGGTAGTGTACTGTTTCAGCCATCCAGATAACAACTTAAAAATGGGGCTAGGTGGCCTGACAAGACGTGGGACTGGAAGGAAGAGAATGGTGGGATTTTCCGAGTTTGGTCCTGTGCCCAGAATGCCGTTGCGCTCCACCAGGTCTCGCAGTGGGCAGCAGTAGCCTGATGGAGTACCCAAGTGCGAGGCTGAGCGTTAACCCTGACAGATTTCCTCAGCTGTGGAAGCAGTGCTTCACAGGGAAGTAAAAGTCAGCCATTGATATGGAGGTGGTTACTGCGTGCCATCTGACACACAGCAGCCCTTTGACTGACACACTGCCGGTAATAATTCCTCCGCTGACTGTTGGATTATGCTGAAAGAGCAGAAAAGACTGATATGTAAGCAGTGGAGTGCATTTTAGGAAATGTAAAAAAGTTTCTCGTGTTACTTCCGACATAACGGGAAGGAAAATACTGTCCAGAAAGCACTTGCCTTTGAATAAAATCTGGGATGAGATCTTCCACAGTTACTCCTCCTTAAGTTGTTCTGAAGTGGCCTTAAAGGAACGTAGAGGGTAATCGTCTTAGACTTTATGTTGTTTCTTACAGTGCCACATTTTCAAAACCTGATCCTAAGATTTAGTAAATAAATTCCTGCACAATTGCATGTCTATATTTGTGAGCCCACTTGCCATAATTGTATGTGCAAATCTGGTATTCATATGTGCCAACAGCCTCTTTTGCAAAAAGAAAGCTTTTTTTTCAGACCAGATCAAATTTCATCTCAACAGTCCTGTGCTGTGCTAACACTGGAGGGAGAAGAAGGCTGGTATCCTTTCCCTCCAAAAATTACTTTCCCAAACATACTTAAAATACATACAAAGCCCATTTAGACAGCTAACTGGCTGTTACTGCACATGCATAACAGATCTGTACTCTGCCATAGTTTCACACGCAAAGGCATGCATTTTTGTGCACAGACATGGGACCTTAAATTTTGAAAATCTCTTCCTTAGACGGTAATGTAGCTGAAAACTAGTTTTTCCTTTGAAGGTGGAATAAATGGCAGTATATACAAAGTCTAGCTTAAGATATATTAAAAAGAGAGTAGTTTCTTAGCGGCTTCAGCATTCTAAGTCTGACACATTGCTTTTTCCATTCCTTGCTGTAGCATGTTTTCACAACAGTCCCCACCACATTTTGGGCAGCAAGCAAGCACCAGCATGTACAATAATAACATGAACATCAGTGTATCCATGGCAACCAACACAAGTGGTATGAACAACATGAACCAGATGACAGGGCAGATCAGCATGACCTCAGCGACCTCTGTGCCTACATCAGGGTTGTCCTCCATGGGTCCTGAGCAGGTGAGAATTTAAGGACGTGAGATGACAGCTAGAGGATTTGCTTTGACTTTCAGTAGTTTCTCAGGTCCGCTGCGTTGGGCTGTAACTGCTGTAAGCCATTACGTTTCTTTGACTAGTTTTCTTGAGAAATGATGCTGTTAAAAAGGCTTTGTTTTTAGCTCTGCACTCAGATAACCAAGGTGACCGATGAGGTAGAGAGCACTTTTTGCACCTCAATTTCCCATTTTGACCTAGCACCACTGTAACTAGCACATGTAGTTGCTCCTGGACTTCGTGGAAAGTGCACGCTGATCTAGCTCCTGTTCTCAGTAGGTAAGTTTCCACAGCACAGTTGCAGATCACCAGTGTCCTTGCTAATTTTCTCAGCAGCGGAGGCTAGGACTGCGTGGCAGGCAGCTGTTTCCTAGAGATAAAAGTGAAAGATGCTGGCGTAGGCAGTGTGTGGAAGATGCTTCTACTGCCGCTCTGTTTGTAGTACCAGACAATAGGCAGTCAGCTTCAAGAGCTATCAATCTGGCACCTTCACGAGCACAAAATCCACACTTTTTGTAATGCGGTGCATACAAAACAGGATGCTGAATCAGTGCGTAAGTCACACGTTCTTTTCTGCTGAGAGGAGGTTTACACGCTTGCTTTTACTTGAGACGGCTACTTAGGGTATCTGAAATAAGGAAAATAACATTTCCATTTGTTGACTTGCAATTAAACTGGCACAGTACATTAATAAGTATTTGACAAACAAATCTTTTCAATTAACAGGTTCATATGTCTATTTCAGAGCTGAACTCCCATCCGTTCAAAACACAGACTTGAAATTATGGCCTTTCCTTAGAAATATTGGCAGGAAATACCTCTTGTGTCTTCAGGCAGCATCTCCTGCTACGGTGGACAATATCTTAAACCTTTTTCCTGAGACCATAAGGTCACAGTTTAAAACTGGTTATATCACTGGCTTGTTAACGTACGTCCTTTTTCCAGCCTAAATTTGATAACAGAGCATTTACTTTTCCAGTATTGTCCTTTAGCTTAAATAGCTCTTTCCTCTTCCTGTATTTAAGAAAGAGCCATTCTATCAAGATGATTTTTTTTGTTTTTGTTTTGAGATTGTTGGATTGTTTTGTTTTGGGTTTCTTGGGGTTTTTCTTGTAAGCTAAACAAGCCACAGTGTTTCAGTCTCTTCTGGTAGGCTTTAAATTCCCTTTCCTTTTTTGCACCTGTTCCAGTTTGAATCAGTATTTCCTAAGCACCAGAGCCATGTGCATAACACTAGTTCTTCCCCATTTCTCTTGGAATACTCTGACAGATATAGCCCTAGATCACATTTGTCTTTTACAGCTGCCACATACTGGTGACCTGAAGTAATTTTGATACTCCCAAATCTGTCACCTTCTCTGATATTCCCAGTTGCTAAGCCCAATTATAGCAGACTTTTTTATTACTATTATTTCCCAAGGGCATACTGTTGCACTCAATTAATGTAGTAAAACAACAGTAAAACCAAAAAAGGAAAGAGTGAGGATTTGGAGATGACAGCCCAGTCTGATTTTTCAGCCTGCCCATGCTATTTTCCCCGGGAACCCGAATTGAGAAACACACCATAGAAAGGGATCTGGTTTTATTTCAAAGATTTCCACAAAGACCACTGTTTCCACTGGCACAGTTGTCGCACAGCTTTTCCTTCCTGTTAGACTACAAGATCTTGTTTCAAGATAGCATTTATCTAACTTCCAGTAAGCTAAATAGGCTGAGGTTCTTTATCCATTTCAACATTGGTTTTTCAGCCCATCAGTCTGTTTTGTGCATCTACTTTACACTCCACTGTTGTAACCTCCTTCTAGAAGTACGAACACAGTGACCGGAGGCAGTGATTTAACAGTGACTGCACCAAAGCTCTGTAGAGTCAAGTTCTGCTTGTAATTTCTCTTTCAATCCATGGGTTGCCTTGGCTCTGTTGGTGACAATGTCACCCTGGAGAGCACATACTGAAGCCCTTACGATGATCCCCAAATCCTCCTCAGCACATTCTACGTGGATGAAACCTGCGTTCTTTGTTCCCAAATCTCTTCTCTTCCTTTTGTCTACATCAGATTGCATTTCTTGGATTGAGTCTGTTTAACCAAAGTGCTGTGGCTCATTCCACAACAGTAACCTGCTTTCCTCCTGATTTGCCACCCCAGCACTTTGTCATCTGCAAACTCTGCAGGCAAATGTTTTATGTCTCATCTAGGTCAGAGGTGGCCAACTGACAGCTGAGGGGCATTTCTAGGCTGCAAGACAGTACTTTTTAGTCCTCGGGAATGTTTGCTGTGCTGCTTCACATTTTCTTTTCTGAGAGGCAAGAACAAATATGTATATTTGAATACTAAAATTGATCTGTTTTTCTGTTTTCAGGGCATAGTGTTTTAAAATTTAGCATCTTTATTTAGCAATTGACCTCGGCTATGCTGAACCTTTTCTTGTAACTGGTGGTTTTCAAAATGACTGCATTTTCTTTAATTCTGCTGAGTGTTGCCATTTCATTCATTCTTTTGGGGTTTTTTTATACTGTCACTTGCACTTTTACTTACTTATTCAATGACATTTTTTGTTCCATAAAACATAATTTTAACTTCACATACGCATCTCTTTCTAACCACAGTGAATAACAGTGGTTAACGCTACGAATGTGTTCCAGCTTTTGAAAAAAAATAAACGCTTCACATGTTATTGGATGGTTTTGGAAGTAATATGTACTACCTGTTAGTACAAAGCTGTGTCTGGGCTTGTTTACCTGGTGAGAAGCAGGTATATTACCTTTAGTACCAAACAGGTTTGTTTGGCTCTGTCTCCTGTCTCTTTGTGGCACCACACAGTATCGTACAGACATGTCCAGAGCTCAGAAATACTAAATTTGGTGTTTCTGCTCATACTGGTCTATCTCCAACTTCTCTTGTTTACTACCTGGGCTCCCAGCATCACCAAGTAAAAAATGAAGATTATGGCCAAAATGGGCTTGCTATTTATTA
This sequence comes from Tyto alba, assembly GCF_018691265.1. Lineage (NCBI taxonomy): Eukaryota > Metazoa > Chordata > Aves > Strigiformes > Tytonidae > Tyto > Tyto alba. The sequence goes on from NW_024881330.1 coordinate 36,272,332, forward strand.
TGATGGTTAGGGACTCTTTTTATGTACTTAAAGGATCAGACCTTGTCTCATTATCATCTTCTCCCTTATAATTACATTAAATCTCCTGAGGCTGCTCTTACTTGTATGTCTTTGAGGAGGCTGCTACCAGGAATGCTGAAATGCTAGCTGCCAGGTCTGCAGGTTCCTTCTGTCCAAAACAGCTTCTCCAGGCATCAAGAAAGTCTAAACCTTCTGGTGTTTCACCATTCACACAACTTAGTGTGTCCTTGTCCTCATCTTCTTGTTTGCACAATGGACTGTTGCCGTGTTTTTGCCTGTTAACTTATTTTGCAGCATGGATCCATGTAATGCACTGAGCTATCAGAGAAGCAATTTGAAACCTATGCAAGAGAAGAGGCTTTTCTTATTTATGAAATAAACCCCTTTCTAGATGTCCACTCAGAGTAGATGTTTATTAATCCTCACAGGGCAGTACTCCCCAGGCCAAAATTATCATGGCGTCTACAAAGAGTTATCTTGAAACAGTATTTTGATTTTGTTCAGCATACTGGATGAAAGGAGCTCTGGAGTGGTAGGAAACTTGTCTTGTTAGACACCTTGTATATAATTCTGCTTTGATAACAGGAGGCTGTATTAATGTGCTTAATTGCAAAGGAATTGTAAAATACCTTCTGTCTTGTTTTAGTCAGATTTCATATCTGATAACACCACTTGACCTGTCCCTAGAAAATCATAAAAACCTTTCCATGTCTTTGTCCTTCTCCACACTTTTCTGATTGAATTGTTATTGCAGTCGAAAAAGTCGAAAGCATGTGTGAATGTGGGGTGTTTTGTTTCAAGGACTTGTGAACGTAGCAAAACAGCAGATTTTTTTTTATCTGATACCATGACAGTCAGGATTCTTGCATCATCACCGGCAAAGAGATTCTGTGATAGGAACGTCACTGAACCATCCTTTTCTGTACCTGTCCTAACTGCCATGATGCAAATCATGCAGTTATCTTTTGGTTCTAAAACTGCTGTGCATTCAGTATACTATTTTTTTATTTCTGGCTTTTTTTTTTTTCCTTCCTTTGTCTACTGAACAAACAGAAAAGCATTTGTACCTGTGCATTCCAATGAATGTTGATCAATAGGAGGAAATACTTTGCAAACGTGGATTCTGTTGCTTAGTCAAATGCATGTAGATAAAACTGCAAAACTGTCTAATTTCTTTATTTCTGAACAAAATAGTGTGGTTCTCTTCCCTTCTGATTTAAATTTTCACATTCAGATTTTAAAATCTGCTCATTTGTAGTAGTAAGAAGAAATCATCATGAGGAAGCTTGCAGCACTTAATCGATTTCTTCAGGGTTGAAATTCCTATTGCAAAAATAGTTAAGGTTTTAGCCTTTCCAGTTGAACTGCAGTCTTGTCTCTGGCAGCTTTCAAAACCATCTCTTTAGGTGGTTGCATGTGACTGCATTTAGCTTAGCGACATTTTGCAAAATCAGTGAATAGCAACACAAACAACAGTCAGAAGGACCTGAAATGAGAAGATGTTGGTGTAGTAAATTCAAGACAGTCTTCCCCCCTTGCTGCAGCAGGTTGCTGTAGCTGACGTGAGGTAGTGCAGTGGCAGAATCTCCTCTCCTTGGCAACACGAGTCTCCTAAAGGGCAGGTGACACGGGAAACATCTTTTTCCTTCCAGCAAAACGTGGAGGGGCATATCTTCACTATTATCACATCCATCTAGTCTGAGGGAAGTAAAAGAGAGAACTAAGTCAACAAAGGGTCCCTAGGAAGAGGTTTATTTCCTTGTAAAACTTCTAAGGAAAGCTGGATTTTTCTAATATTTCAGAACCATGAAAGGCTGTGTTTTATGTTTTGTACCAGTTCCTACACAGTGAGATTAATCCTTTGATTAAGAAAGCAGTGCTGTAAATTTGGCAAGCCACTCTTTCCACATAGCTAAGCATGACAGACCCTTTGGTTGTGCAGAAATACACAGCTTCAATACTTTCCCGTGGCTGCGTTCAGAAAATTGTTGAGACCATCCCTTTAGGAAAGCACGCCACTGCACGTTTTTCCATTTAATGCTGTCTTCCTCCCATTGCTTACAAGCAGAAAAATAAGTGCCATTAAGTCAGGCTTTGAAAAAATGGTATGGTGGTTTGCAAGCAGAAAAGCTGTGTGTTACTGAGGTTTGGAAAGTAGTTACATATTTCTGCTTTCAGGACTTTCATAGCAGGCATGTCCTCTTCAAATAACACTGACCTAATTTATGGAGCCTGCTTTGTAAAATACGCACAAGGGTCATAGTATCAAGAATGAAATCTTTGTTGTTGACTGTGAAGCAGAATAATATGAGTCAAACACATGCTGCGCAAGAAGGGTGCTCGGCTATATAGCCACTTCCCCAATTGCAACATCATCTCAAAAGTGGATATTGGTATATGCAGGTAGCGTAGTTGTTTATAAGGCTTCTTTTTAATTCCCAGACCCCTTCCCAACGTATTTTTTAATTCATTCTCCTTAACGTCTTGTTACCAATAGGTTAATGATCCTGCTATGAGGGGAGGCAATCTTTTTCCAAACCAGCTGCCTGGAATGGATATGATAAAGCAGGACGGAGATGCAACACGGGTAAGAAATGGCATACAGAGGCACAGATCTGTGAATACGCTGTGGTCTAGGATGGGTATGGTATCTTTTTACATACGAAGTTGACAGTACCCAGGGTAATAGTAATTAAGTTGCTTGCAATTAATTTTTTTAATTCTGCTTTTGGCGACATCTGTATTAAGTTTCTTGTTTAGATCCCACTAGCGTTACTGAGGTGAATAATACAGAATACATTTACATTAACAGAACACATTACATTATTGAATTAACAAACAGTCACATTCAGCAGACTTATGTATAGTTGTATTTGCTTTTTACAGAGCAATTATATAACTATTTGCTGATAATGGGAAAGACTTACTGTTTATTTAAATTTGCACTGCTGCATGCTTAACCCATTTCATGTTTCATCCCGCCTAAGTGTTTTTCTACTTCTCGTTGTATTATACTTAGGGCAAAAATCTCATGAATTATTTAATTTATTACTTTCTATACAGTGCCGCTTCTGAGAAGAGTGGTAGAACTGAACTAATTTTCACACAAATTTCCAACTGACAGGGTAATTAGCGTTTGCTGAGGTCAAAACCGATTTGTATTCCAGACAGTAGCGGTACTGAAGGAAATTGTGGAGTTCTTGGCTTGTGGCCAAGTAAATGAAGTGCTTTTTTATGTGCCCCTCCTCAGCGGAAGGTTGGTTTTGGTTTGGTTTTTTTTTTTTTGGTTGTTTTGTTTTTATGGAAACAATCTTCATCTAAATAAAGTTTCCTGCAAGAAGCCCGGTATTTCGCGACCCGGCGTGATTTCGACCGCGGGCGAGGTCGCCTCGCCCCTGCGTGCTCCGCCTGGCACCGCGGCTGTGCCGTGCGGGCCCAGCCCAACGGCAGCAGCCGGCACCGCCCCGCCCCGCCCCGCCCCGCCCCGCCCCGCCGGGCGAGCAACCTGCGCGGGCAGCCGGGCCCGGGCCCTCAGCGCCGCGGGGCCGGCGCCATCTTGCGGCCGCGGCCCGCCCGCCGCCGCTGCCCCCGCCGGCTCCTCCCGGCTCCCCCGCTCGGGACGAGGCTTTAAATCGCCCGTTCCCTCAGCTGCGCGTTGTAACCGAAACGGGCAGATCTAAGCCGTGGTTCCCACAGGAGCCGCCCGATAACCTGCTCGAGGGTCCGCCCCGCGCACCACTGTTTGCTGTCACCTCCTTGCATGCGGTGTTGAGATCAGAAAGATGGAATTAAACCCATTTTCCTCTCGTGCTGAATCCAGTGGCAAAATCTAAAGTTTTCTACTGTTAAAGAAATTTGAATAATAAGGGAAATTTTAAAAAATCGACTCAAAATGTATCAAGATTAATGAAAACGAAGAATGTGGAAGTACTGAGGAAGAAGTAACTGTGCATGTAGTTTATTGTATCCCTCTTTTTTTTTTTTTTTTTTCTGCACACGCATGTGTTTAAAACTTCTTGGAGGCTGATTCTTTCCACACCTTCATGGTTCATGTGAAAAGACAGGTGCCTGTCTCTGAGCTTGAAGAATCTGTGCATGGAGCGAGGGTTTTCTGCAGTCATGTCATGGTCACTTTGATGCTCAATAAAGAGATGCAGTATGTTCTGCTTTAGAGAAGGCAGAGAGAGTGGATGTGACAGAAAAGGTCCAGACATACGAGAGAGGCTGGAAAGAAGTCACGGAAGAGGGTGCAGGTGGAGGAAACAAGTGGCAGGACTTGGACAGGGAATCTGTGAGATTTAAAATTAAAATAACGGGGTTGGTGCCTTGACAATGTGATGGACAGTGTCTGTGCACAGAGAGCAGCTTTGTCTCCCCTGTGGAAAAGGAACTTCTTAAACCAGACTACACTGTGTTTTTACATTTATTCTGCTAATGTAGCTCTGACTGTCAATGAAAATGTAGATGGTTTACATACACTATAAATACCTTTTACTGAACTTTGAACTCTTGTAGAGGTTAAGTAACTGCTATTTTCATAGGTCTGTGCTATAAACTACTCCTATGTAGCTTTTTTTAAAAAAAAAAAAAAAAAAAGCACAAGTTGTATAACTAGAAAGCTGAGGAGGGGATTAATGTTGGCAGTTGTGGCTATAACGTGAAAGCTGAGAAGTTTGTCTGACAAATTAGAAACTGAGAAACTCCTCTGGCAAATTTAAGATTTTTTAAAATGTTTCATAAGGTACATCTCAACAACTGTATCCTTTGAAGGGATTGGTTCTGTTCGGAGTTGAGTAACCAGGAAATAACACGCTATTGCTGAAATCTGTACAACTGTGAATGTCAGATCTATACATTTACTGTTTTAACTTGTTTGCTTAATACTGTTTCACTTTGTTTTAACATGCTAAGGATAAAACTTCAACAGCTTAAGACTTGCAAGGATGATACTAATATTTAATAGAGAAGCTGTTTTTAAAGTAAATAGAGGACAGCAAATTTTCTGTCTCTTTCAAGGCACAAAGTACCCTTCATTTGTAGAGCTGAAAATAGTTGCAACTGGAACAGTTTAATATATTATTTTGCCATTATTGGAACATACTTGTATTAACTAATTTCACATGGTAAAAGAAAATTTTGAACCTGCTCCTATTTAAAATTAAATATCTGAAGAATACTGTTTGTAGCTGAGGTTTTTGAGGGGCATCCAGTTTAACTTCATACAGTGTAGCAGGAACCTTATAGTCAATGATCTTCGGGGTTTTTGGATTACTTCTCTACTCTGAAGTTGCATGCATCAGCCGTGGCAGTTATTCTGAGCAATTTTTCCCATGTTCACAATCAGCCTGGAAATAATAACTGGGCATATTTCTTCAAAGTCCTGTTTGCTTTGGTTATATCTAAATAAAAAGGGGTGGAGGAATGTTTTTCTAGGGGTACACTCGTGCCTTCTTTATCTTATTCCCTCCTTTATGTATTTTATCACCTTGTCACTCAAATTTTTGTTAAATTATTTTTAAAAACCCAACTTTTGCAGTGCATTAATTTTTTTCAAGTCACTGGCATAATGGAAGCATTTATTTAGCATCTCTGTAGAGATAGTGTTCGCTAAATGTCCGCTCTGAAAATACAAACATGTTTGGATTTTCACTTCTGTTCCACACTTTATGATCAAAAACCTCTACTAGGGTCCCCGAACTGCCTCTCAACATGTTAGGAAGAGAAGCCAAAGTTTAGCTTGTCCGTATTAGTCAGGAGATGAGAGATGTGAGTGTGATGTGCGTGTCCTGTGATGGAGCGAGGAGGAGCAGGAGCAGGACTCCCTGTGCTGGCGTCCGGACCGTGCTCATGGCCGGTTGCCCCCCGAGAGCTCCAGCTGCACCAGCTGGGACTTTTATTTGTCAATAAAGATCCACGTCTGGGCCTTGTGCGATTGCAGAGGAAAGTGTGGTCAAGTCCAACACGTGGGCAGGCAGCCTGGCAGCGTGCACATGGAGCGGTGAGAAAACGGCCCTGCTGCCAGCGCCGTCCCACGCCAACGGGCCCGTCCTCGTGCACGGCAGGAGGCCGTGAGCTAAGAGCCACCCCGCTGCCGGAGCCACAGGGTACGAGTGAAAAAACAAACCCAGGGGAGGAGAAAAAGGGGCTTTGGCTGGATTAGCTCTGACCTGAGTGACCACAGAGCCCCATGGGAGCAGGAGTTTGCAAGGGGAGGAAGACAGAGAGGCACGGGTTGCAGTCACTGGAAGGGACAGACTTAAAACAACTGCGAAAACCACATCCTGAGGGTTTTTTTTTAAATAAGAAAGTACAAGATAATCAACTCAGCTGAAAGCAGTTTGTACTGCATTTGTGTAAGGACACTGGAAGGGTAGTAAGTATGAAGTAAAGAACATCTCTAGGGATCAGTAGCTGAAGCTTTTTTTACTTCTTTATTCCTTTTTTGTTAGGGTTCTTGGAGGGGAAAGTGAACCATGGCAGCTGTTTCCTTTAAGGGTGGTGCAGCATAACACAGAGAGCTTTTGTACATAATTCAAGAATAAGACTTCTCTTAAAGCATACTGTTGCACCTTTAGCTGGAGTCTACAAGAGGTAGATGATCCTGAGTTGTTATAATATCCATCATAACTGGACCTAAGAACGCAGTGAAATTAAACCCCTACTGATATCACTGGAATTAAATCGCAGGTCAACTGTATCAGTGTGCACAAAGAATAGTCTAGCTTTATAAATTCCAATTATATTTCAGCTTTAAAGTAATACACCGATGTATGGTTGGCGGCGGATGCTGCAGTCCAACATCCAGCTCTCACTGACCTATCCGTCTTCACTCTCCCAGAAGGAAGAATTCATCTGTTTTTCTCCACTTTCTCCTTTTTTTTTTTTGCAGAAATACTGCTGACCCTGAGCGTGGTTCGGTTGCTCCTTTCTTCAGCTGACTGGGCTTACGGCCCCAAATCCTTACCGGTTTGAAGAGCTGCGTCTGTTTGTCGTGACCCAGCTGAGCTGCCAGCGGCGGTGGCAGCTGCCTGCCGCCGCCAGGACTCAGCCAGCCCTGCCTTCCCGAGGGGAGCCGGGCGGTCCTTGCCGACCAGCAGCCTCTTCTTTGACAGTCTGAAGCTAGCGTACAGACAGTTGCTCAGTCTGTTCACTGCATTCACCTTAGTGCAACTTAGATCTCTCCTGCGAAGTAAATGTTGACAGGCAATTTTCATAAACCATGTCAGATTGAATGTATTTAAATGTATGTATTTAAGGAAAAACAACCATGCTCTTGTTCTGTTTCTGTTTAGTTCTAGACCTTGGGGTTTGTTTTTTTTTTTTTTGCTTTGTTTTCCCTGGCTTACTTAGTCTGGTGCAAAGGATTCAGTTCTGTCTGAAAACTGGTGTTTTAGACTAAGGCCTGCATTTTGGGGCGGAGAGGAGGCATGGAGGAGGGTGTAGAAGCAACGTCTGGTACATACAGAGACCTCCAACGAGCACGTTCCACTGACAAGTCAGAGAAGATGAACCGATGCAGAAAACTATACAGACCAATTTTGAATGGGGTTGAAGTTGTAAAACAGATGAAAATTACCCTGTGAGAGGGCTGTTTATAAGGGGCGTTTCAATTGGGTTTTGTGGTAGTGTTTATAATGCAAGTCATGAATCCAAAAATACAAGTTGGTTACATTCTTATTTAACTAAATTCCTAACAATCAGCAAATCCTGATTTTTTTACCTGGCTCTCCTGACCTCTGTCATCTTCCTCTTCTTTCTAATAGAATAAGAAAACAGGTTACCCCTTTATTTCCCTAGGTGTGTTTCCAGCAATCTGGACGGCCTGTTACTGGATGCTGAACAGCAAATTTCGATGGTAATGCATGTACTGATTATGGTAGTGGCAGAATTGGTGCATAATATCAAAGAGCTCAAGATACCTGTTTTAAAGCATGATAATTTCTGGTTCCCATCCCCTTAGCTGGGAAAATCACGATTCCTGTAATACCTATAGCAGATATCACTACAGACTTCACCACTATCGTGTGTTTCTGATTATTTTGAAGCAGTGTGGACTACGAGGACGTTTTGTAAGGTACCTAAAATCCAGTTTATATGTAAACAAGCAATAATTTAAGTTGAAAACTTAAGTGTTTTACTTGTATAATTTTTGTGAGATATACATGTTGTGAAGTTGATTCCAAATGAGGTACTTCAGTATTAAATTAGATATCTTCTTAGCCGTGTGTGTCTCCTGGAAAAGTGTTTTGTAAAGGATCACAATGCCTTGATTAGACCTAATTTGTAGGCTTGAGACTTCTCATTTTCTAAACCTTGTGATTCTGCTCATAATGTCATTTAACTAACCTATATTATATGCAGCCACTGTAGGAACCAATTATTGATTTTTGTATGTTTATATCCTTTCGTAACAAATCTTAGAAAAACTGTTACTAAGCAGGCCACTGTTAGGGGGTGGGGCTTTTTTTCTTGCCCACTGTGGTTGGAATAATCTTTTACTAAACTGACATCAGTTTCTGAGGACTTTAAATATCAAGAAATTGATGTTTTTGACCTCTGTTTTCTTTCTGCTGATCCCCAATCCACAAACTTTCTAACCCAAATGCAGATTTTTTGATGTCATGTAAAATGCAATGCATTTTATAATATCTCATCAGCCACGCCTTTTGGGAGTGAAAGGTTTATTCTGTTGCCATTTAATTTGTTTTGGTTTTCAGGTGGGAGTTCAAATAAAATAGCAGCTATTCTGTATTAAGGCCGAGGAAAATATGATAAAGGTGGTTCGAAATAGGCTGTTTCTGTAGAAGGCTTTTGATGAAAGCCCGGGAAATGTACTCTTGTGCTTGTCCCTAAGGAGGGCAGTGCCATCGTTCTGGAGAAGCAACATTTTTCAGCTGTCACCATTCTGTTACCAAAGTCAAATGGAATGTTCAGTCAGCTGAGCCATCCTCTTACCTGCTGATGGGAAACCAAAATAGCTGTCAGGCCTGAGCTCCACAGGCTCCTTACTACGACGACATTTGTGTTAAACTTGCCTTGTATACCTGACAAGAAATTACTTATGTAAGAAATGCATATGTTTGAAGGAATTAACTTCATGCACCACAAAGTGTAAATGAGTTTTAAAATAATTTTGTTTCTATTCCATTCTTTTTTGGTTCTTAACTGTAGCCTCTGCAGATAGATTATTCTTTTTCACAGTGGACAAAATAGTTTAAATTTGTCCCGTTTCATGACAGACCTGCAAACCCTTATCATCTGTAGTGATTATGATACTTCTTCATCCATTGCCATTTTGACAGAAAGGAGATTGTACCTATCACTTTGGCTCCGTTTAGGTTCATCGTGACTTTAGTCGTCTTCTAACTAATGAAAGAGAAAAGTGAGTGAAGGAATCTTCTGATCATATTGATCACTATAGAAACAAAAAAGCCAAATCAGTTCCCTTCATTATCAGTATTTTTCATCCTGTATACAGTAAATTTGTCGGAGAAAGTACTCGGATTTTGTTTAACAGAACAATTAATCAGTGTTCTACTTACATTACTAAATGTGAAAGGCGCATAATGTGAAAAATAAGCATATATACATGGTCACACGACCTGTTTAAATGTTCATGTAATGTGGTAAGTTTAAAAAGTGAAGTGAGCTGTTTTGCTACAATGAATTAATTTGTACTCGATCTTTAAAATATTGTCCCACACCAGTATCCCTTTGGGCCTGTATTAATTAAAAGCAATGTTTTTGCAGTTTATACAATACATTTTTTAATCTTTGTTTAAAAGCGGAATTCATATGGGCTTAACAGATGAAATGGGTGGCACAGCTCCACTTGCAGAACCCAAAGATACACAATCAGTTTTGAAATGCAACTTAAGCCATTAATTGTTGGTGTGAATTTAAAAGTTTTCTAGTATTTGTATGGTAGTATGCTGCCTAAGAGCAAAAGCATTCTCTGCACAAAAGAAAATTTACTGTAGTGGCTTTGATTTTGATTAGAATTTTCTCCCTGGTGTTTCTTTGTAGACTAAAACAAAATCTTTTAAGTTTCTTACTACAGGTAAAAGCTATGTGCAAGAACCTCAAAATGCTAAAATCTAGCATAATGCCTTAGATCTGTTTTTAAGTCTTGTATATTCCTACATAGCTGTCTGATGTATTATATTTGTATAGTGAATTGTGTACAATTTTGGAATAAGTGCATCATCACTTAATCTTTATGTTGTTCAATAGAGATGATGGACACATTTCTTCAAACATTTACTGTCATTTAATTTTTTCCCTTTATGTCATTTGTGGGTTTTATTTGTACAGTTCATCATGAAGTTGCATCTGAGATGTGTGTATATGAAAAGATTATACAAGGGTAAAATTAAGCAATATATAAACTATGGTTCTTCAGGAGAAAGCTTACAGTGTTTCAGGTTGTGATTTATTTTCAAAACGGAGTTGACTCTGAACATCACTTTGTTCACCTGCATTGATGTTTGTATTTCTAGTGTGAGCAGTTTATGCAAAGGTAGATATATTCAGAGAAATTTTAAATACATTTATGCAAGTTAATATTGCTTTGCTGATGCTATTTGCTTATTTGATGTTAAATAATGCTATTGTAAATAAAGAATTCTGTTGTTATTGCATCATTTAATAAATTTTAATGCCTTCGGGTTTTACATGGCTTTAGAGATTTCAACGTGTTTCTGTTGTGTCTTCATTTATTCACCGAAGGGTGTAAGATGCAGTACTAAAGCACTAGAGGGGAGGTGAATCAGCAGGTTTTAAAGCGGACAGCAGGCTTTCTGTGTTGAAGGCTTTTATATATTCCGACTAGTCGTTACTCCCAAAGCCTTTTATCTTTATAGGGCTATATTAATTGAAAATTATCATCATATAGCTTAGTACGGAACCAGTTCATTATGAGTACTTTTTTATATCACAGTCAGGATAAAAAGGGCATCTTTCATGACGGTTTCAGCAGAGGCCAGCCTCCAGCAGTGTGAAGTGGGACCCAGGAGAGTTACATCTGCTTCTCCTTGCCACCCCACCTGGTTCATTTAAGACCGTTGGAAATACTTGGTTGGTCAATTTAAATTAAAAAATAAAAAAGCAGCTACAAGAATGCTTGTTTATCCAAATGGTCTTCTGCGCTCTCTGAGAAATGGATGAGGGAGAAAAGCTATTTATGTTAAAAATTTTAGCAGCTAAAGTTATTTTAAAGACCTCCAAATATTGTTAACCTTTCGCCATTCCTAGAAAAACAACAAGGCTTATCCTGCAGTTCTCCTGGCTTCAAAATGATCGTGCTCCTTGGATATGAGGAAAATACCACCATGTTAAGGAAAGCAAGGAAGGGTGGTGTCTTCCCAGTGTGAGGTCAGAAACAAGCAGAGAAAACATCTGTGTATAGTAAGAGGAAAAATGTTTCCTACCAGAAGCTTGCCTTTGAGCATGATTATCCCCTTATAATTTATTAATAATAAAAATAAATGGAAAATTCTTGGCAGTAGTTTTAACTAAAACTCCTGGCATCAGTCCGAGTATGACGAGCTAATGATGACCTCTGATGTAATTGACTTTACAAAAGAGAAGTGCTGCCTTTTACTTTCTGGATCAGGCTTTGCTGACAGAGGCCAGCCCATGTAACGTACAGCCAAGTTCTTCTGACATCGTGACAAAAGAGACAAAAAGTCACACTGCCTTTTGACGGTCCTTCTCGTGGTAAACCATATGCTGAGTCTTGCAGACCGGACTTTTCACAGGGATGGAAGAGGGATGCCCGGAGGCTTTGAATTGCTCCCCAGCTTGTTGCTCGCTGCTTATGCTGGTTCTCCACGTGTGGTACCCAGTGTGGGAGGATGCTGCGTGTGCTTGGGCTCGGGCTGCGGTGAGGGAAGAGGGCAGCCAGGGGGATCTGCCCTCTGCCTTGGCCGTTTGGACTCCAGAGTGGAAGTAGAGGTGCTAAGTTACAGCCTGAGTGGGCCTCTCGATCAAACTCTCGCCCTGTTTCCTGAAATGGCAATCATGGTGAAACATTCACGATGAATTAGTTCTTGTACTGAAAGAGGCAGAATTAGTTCTTGCGCTGAATCCAGAGCAGCCGTGAGTGGTTCTGTGGCCTTGGGCACGTAACAGGTACATACAATTTGTGTCCTCTTTTACCTGTCTGTGGCACAGCATCTCCAGGTGCCCGCTCTCCAGGGACAGGGTTCCCATCAGCAGAGGCTGTCACTCGGATGCTTCCTGTCCTCTCCTATAGCTGTAGCAATAAGTTACTTCTGCTTTTGACGTGATCTAAATTGCAATTTGGGTTATTTCTGTGACAGCATCTGGTGCCGTGACTGGGATTCACACGTCCTGCTTCGCTTGGGAGGACCATGGGCTGTTCCCTGCTGAGCCCCCAGCATTGCTTGGAAAGGTACAGGACCTTCTGAAATCCCTAATTCTGAAATCTTCCTGCAGAGTCCAGGGGCTGCCGAATCCCAGCTTTTAATACAGGCCAGTCCAAAGTCCCACTAAGAGTTCCCTCTCTTTAGCCTGCTAAAAGAAGGAAGAATGAACGATCACAAATTGATAAAGGAGAGGTGGGTTGGGAAAGGTCCGGGTTGGAATTACAGTGACAATGAACCTGTACAGACCGTGGTGCTTGAGAGCTGGACATTGATGTCCGTGCCACTTAGGGACAGACACTTGGGACATCTCTCAGCTACAAAATAGATCACTCCAGCATTTAAACACACAGGTGGTGTGACTAACCCCATTAACCTTTCCACATCCCTGGTTCCAGTCTGAGTCTCCTTTGGTACCACTGCTAATGACCCCAACTCCAGCCAGCACAGTGGGCTCATCCTAGACAGTGTGACCAGGAGGGACCCCCTCATGTGTCCTGTCTCCTTCCCCTTAGTCTCTGGTTCTGGATAGTTGCCTTGGGGATGAAAAGCATGCAGTTGATTGTTTTGAGGGGATTAAGTCTTTTTGGGGATGCCCGAACCTCTTCTCTTACCCCTTTGCCATGGTCTCAGCTTTGTACTCCCTGGATGAGAATACAGATGCCATGGGCTCCCTCTGACTTAACTTTGTTTCCCTTGAAAGAGTAAAAATGGGACCCAGACAATCAGAGGAAGCACCACTGCTGCCAAAGGCAGCTCCAGCTCCTTGTGTGCATACACTGCCCTCTCCACCCTGTGCGCGTGCCCCGTGTCTGTGTGTCTCTGGGATTTGTGCTCAGCTTCACTGACAGGCAAACCCGCAAACGGGAAAGTGGCAACGGCATCCCCCAGCCTGGTCAGGGACCCTGGGCAGGAGGCTCCTGGACTGGGGCTGCTGGAGGAGGCAGCTGCTTCTAACAGCCCTTAGCAGTTCTGCAGCCAGCAAGATCTGGCCAAGTTACAAGTATTCCTGAGATTAGATGGATATAGTCCTTATGGGATGGGAGACCAACCCTTTGCTAGTGTGCCCATAGTGTGAAGTTTGTAAGCAAACTTCCAGAGCATTAGGGAGGCATCCAGTGCTCCCATTATGCACTAACACTATGTGTATGCCCATAGACCATTTTGGAGGCACCCAAACAGGAGCAGTGCTAGTAAATCTTTGGGTTAATTGGAACAGGTGGATTGGAAAATAAAAGTTTATAGAACATTAGAAGGACAATAAAACTTGTAAATGGTTGAAGCTGAAGGCAAGGTGATCCACATTTGTAGTGTGAGGGATGAAGAGAAGGTTTTAGCATAGTGTGTACAAGACCTCCCTCCTGTAAGTAACAGATCACTTCCACCTATCAAATGGATAAACAATGTTGGCTACAAAACCGGAGAGAAACTGGGAGAATCAGGCTAAGGCTGAGCTCTGTGCAGTTAGAACTTTCAAAGTTGTGAAGAATTGGGTAGAAAGGGAAATGCGCAGTTGCAAAGGAATAGCCTCGATTTACAGAGATTTAAACCTGATAAAGCTGAGTAGTGGAACCAAGTAGCACAGAGGAAATTGGTGAGTTATGGGGATGAGTCATCTGAGTCTGCAAATAACGTATCCAGTAGAAATGTGTTATCTCCTGTGGCTGCTGTCATTAAACAAATGCATACCACCCTGCCTGTGCACAAGGGATGGCTGGGCAGGACAACCCAGGGTCAGCCAGTATGATCGTCAGTGGCACGAGAGGTCTGTGTGTCCAAGGATGCTCAGATAATTCCCTGATCCAATGAGAGATGTGGCTTTTTTACTTTCTCTTCCCCTGAGGAGGTGCAACCCTTCTGGGGATCATGACAAGATTCTGGCTTTAAGAACAACAGTTTGGGCACAGGGGACGGGCCAGGTGGCAGGTTCAGTGCCATCCAACATGGTGTTTCCCCCCCGCCTCCCCTGAAGTTAGTCACTAAGCGTGGCAGCGCTCAGCGGTGAAGGGGGCTGCGTGCAGGGGAAGGGGCTGAGATAACATTCAGACCCTCCTTCTGCCAGAAAGCCAGAGGTCAGGCTCATTCACCAGGGCAGCAGGAACTTTGCTTTAAATGTTTCAGTTCATACTGAATATGCACTAAATGAACTACTCAACCGCCACCGACTGAGATATTTAAGGATGAAGAAAGTGGGGGTCAATCAGTTGACGCTGAGCCACCCCCCAGCCCCAGAGCTGGCGAGGTGGGTTTCCTCTGGCTCCTGTGATGTGCCCAGGGATTTCTCCCTGGGAGTTGTTCCTGGGAAGACAGGGCAGGAGAGGTGGTGAGACTCTCCTTTTGCTCCCAAAACGTCTCTCCCACCTCAGTTTCAGGCTACAGCTCACTTCATCACCTCACATGAATTGTACTACAACTACTCAGGAAGGATCCATGGTGAACCTGGCCAGAGTAGCTTACCCAGTCCCCTGCAAACTGCTGGCAAAGTGGCTTTGAGAGCCAACAAGACCAAGAGATTCCTGCCCCAGTTCATGTACCCCACCAAGGGGGGAGGATTGCAGCTATATGATAGGTTTGGTTTGCTCCAAATTTTAGATTGGCTTGCTCCAACTTTTTCTCGTGCATGTATTTTTCAATTATTTGTCTATTCTCAGTGTATTTAGAATGGAATGAGAGCCATGGATTGCTTTAGTGAAGTCACTGAGCTAATGATGACATCATCAAAATGCTGCTCTATGTAAAGATACAAGTAGTACTGGAAAAGGAAAGTGGAAGCACTTTAATATTTGATTTCCCTTTTTTTAATAGTCCACATCAGCAGAGGCTGTTGCTCTGCTGCTCCCCGTCCTTTTCTATACCCATAGCAATGGACTGCTTCTGCTCTGACCTGATCTAAATTGTAATTCGGGTCATTTCCACGACAGCATCTAGTGCTGTGACTGGGATTCACACATTCACGCTGCAGTGGTTGTCAGTGTAAGTGCTGGGCCCCAGGGAGCCCACAGGTGAGAAGCTGGGCAGTCTGGAGTAAGGAAGAGGTAGAGTGGGAGTAAGAGTCGTGATGAAGAGCTTGTGTCTAAACCGAGAGGACGTGGTTTTTTGGATCAAGAAATCTGGATCAATCCAGGGAGATGAGATCTGTGTCAGGCCACTTTTAGGCGACTGAATGGTGTGCAAGCAGCCTGCAGGGATGTCACTCGGTGCTTGTCTTTAATACGCATCTCCACGTCACTGTGGAGAAGGAATACCCGCAAACCTGGGGGAGGGAGGCAGGTAGACTGCTGTGATTACTGTGTAACGAGCCATAAAATCATAAGAAAGTTCCAAAGGAAAACCTGGGCGTCACTTCAACAGCCAAAAAAGGCAAATGTTGGAGGCACAGGTACACTGCTGGTGGGCGAAGGTGGGAGGGCTCTGTGCTCTGGGCGGGTGGCTCTGGCTTGGGGGACATCTACAAGGTGCCACTGAGCGAGGTGCTAAATACCAGCGGAGTGGGGTGGGAGCCGGGGGAGCCATGGGAGCCGCTCCTGGTGGCAGTTAGGGAGTCCCCAGGGCTTGCTTCAAGGCTTTTCTTTTTGTAGCCATCATTTCAGAGTGAATTTTCCCTTCATGTGATGCTCCCCCCCGCCCCCCGCTGCTGGCAGCAGGGGTGCTCTGCACCTAGGGGTGCCTGCCTGGCCAGAGTGTGTGTGGGCCAGAGATTTCCCCCCAAAGTGAATCGGAGTTTCTCTCTGCTCCTCTTTTTCACAGACAGAAGAGGCAAGCTATTTCCCTGGCCAGGCTGAAGACATACATGTGGACTAGCACCTCGAAGTTGATTTTATTTTTACAGAGCTGTTTCCCTGCCGTGGTGAGCAAAACCAAACCCCGGCTTGTTTTGGGTGCAGCCCTGGAGAACCGGGGGCCGCAGAGATGGGGCTGGCTGTGGGGCTGGCCGTGGGGCTGGCCTGTCTGCTGGAGGTGGCTCTGCAGGCCTGCACTTCTGCTCCCCCCACATCTCTCTTTTTTAATGCAATAAATGCCTGTAACCTCTTAGGGGATGAAAGCCCCTGAAGATTATCTGCAATATAGTGACAAAGGTGCCTAAAGCCCTTTTCTTCTCCTGGGCTCTGTCTGTGTCACCAGGCTTCTAGAAAAAGAAATACTTTTATTTCTTGGCATATCGACAATTTAACTAATGACAAGAATTTCAAAATCTCAAGTTATTTTTGATGGTCTTCATTTCTCCTGAATCTCCAATGTGAGCATGTCTCCTCCACAAGCCCCTTTTCCTGTGCTGTGGTACCTGGACACAGGGTAGCCAAAGGATTCCAGATTATCTGGCAACACTTAATTTCTGAGGATAACTCAAACTTTTCTGTGCAATCAGAGCTCAAATGCTTATTCCCGTAAATCTGATTAATGCTGGCACTACCTTTATGCTACTGATGTTGCACTCAAAAAACCATATTAAACTGCCTACCTGAAACTGTTTCCTAAAGCAATACAGCCTCAATTCTGTTTTACAAATAACAAAGGTTTGGAACAACACAGACAGTTTAAAAAAAGACAGATAACAACTACCAAAAAAATCAGGCTATTTAAGCTGAGGGACTATCTTAAACAAGTTTCAGAAGTCTGCATTCCGACCTTCTCCCTAAGCATCCTGTGCATATTGGCTGTCCCTGGTGTATTCAGTACTTTTGTCTTGCAAACAGAGGTTAGGATGGAGAATGAGGTTGAAGGTGAGAGAATTAGCCCAATACATTTAATGCAAAGTACATAAATGTTCAAACTCAAGGTTGGGGACAAGTCTTGGGAGCTGGGAGAGCCTGATGGGTTCTGATCAGCGCCTTGGTGGTGCTGGGTGCTTGTGCTGGTCTTACTGTTGGTGTCCTGAGGGGGGGGAAGAAAAAAAAAAAAAAAAAAAAACAAAAAAAACAAACAAGGGGATGTTCCAAATTGAAGCTTTTGGTAGTGAGGAATTACAGTGCCAGGTCCTATGCTCTGAACACCCCCATTCCCTCAGGCAGCTGGTGATTCTTTTTCAAACGCTATTTCAGGGTACTTCACTCAGGCTAGAAGAGAAATAAGGACTGGAGGGATGGCTTCACCTCTGGTCAAGAACTGCCAGCGGCTGTGTCTGGAGCCACGGTCTCTCTGTCTGAGGCTGCTTCAGGTGATTCCAGACACATCCCTTCTTGGGGCCAAAGGCCATGTTTTACAGAAGATCACATGCAGCTATGTTAATTCATTTTTATAGTACACCATAACCATTCAAATGGCATCTGAACCTCTGGGCAACAGACCTGGCTGTGTTTGCCCCCCACTCCGGCTGTGTCTGTGTGCAGTTTGGCTCGTGCTGCGCTGTGCCCCAGGAGGCCCCACTGCTGCCTTGCTCGGAGAGGCACCCATGGGTGCAAGTCCCCGAGCCCACCCTGCACAGTCCCTTCCCTCCCTGCCTGCGTGTGCAGTGTCACCCAGGCTGGACACTGGCAGGGAATGAGCGACCCAAGGCGGGGCTCTGCAGTAACCCATCCTGTATGGAGTTTTGCCCTGGACTAAAGGATTTCTCCAGCTCCCTGCACCATCAGGGATGACATCCTGCAACGGCAGGGTGCATGCCTGGGAGCCTGGGAGCCTGCAGCCCCCTTCCAGGTCCCCCTTTTACAGCAATTGCGGCATGTAGCCACCCGGGAGGAAGGGGAGATGAGAAGGAGAAACCCCACAAAAAAATCCAGATGAAACCTTGCAGAAGGGGGATCACCCAGCACCTCTGCAGGGGGCAATGGCCAGATGTCTTCCCCCTGGTCCCATTTTGGGCAAGTCCTGGCACAAGCCTGGTCATGGATCCTGGGAAACCCCAGCAGGAGCCCAGTGTCCTGCCAGGCACCCAACAGGCAGCCCCCAAGGTAAAGCAAAATCACCTCCGCAACGCCCGTGAAACCCACAGCGGCTGGGAGCGTGCTGCTGTGTGTCCAGGTCACCGGGGGTTGGGAGGGGGGGGGGGGGGGGGGGAGTGTGTGGGGGGGTGTTTGACTTGTCATATCCAAACCCCACACCTGCAACCCCCGAGACACTGTGCCTAGGGCTGTGGGACCCGCTGGGGAGCGCGGAGGTCCGCTGGCACGGCGCTTACCTACCGCAGTGGGGGGTGCGTGGGGTGCTCGGGGGGGAGACAGAGCCCACGCGGGCGGCGGCCGGGGCTCGGAGAGGCGGAGGGCAGAGCCGGCGGCAGCGGAGGTGGGTCCGGGAGGTGGGGGGGGGGGGGGGGGGGGGGGGTCCCCCCCATCGCCCTCTCCGGCCTCGACGTGGAGGGGGGCGGCCCGGCCTCTCCGGGAGTAGCGGCGGCTCCGCCCTGGGGTAGGGGCGACGGTCGGGGCAGCCCCCCCCCCCCCCCCGCCGACCCCCGGGGCGGGCCGCCTCCCCCACTCCCTTCCCTCCTTCCCTCCCTCCCTCCCTCCCTCCCTCCCTCCCTCCCTCCCTCCCTCCCTCCTCTCCCCGGGCCCATATAGCCGCGGGGTGCCGGCCCCCTCGCCCCGACGGCGCCGGGCAGCGAGCGGCGGTTCCCGCTCCTCCATCCCGCTGCGCAGCAGCCGGTGTCAGCGCTCCGCTCCCTCCCTCCCTCCCTCCCGGGCCCGGCCCGACATGGCTCTGTCCCTGGCCGGCGAGTGGGCCCCCGGAGACGGCGGAGATTCTCTCGGGATGAGCCCCGCCAGCCTCGCTGCCTACCACCCCTCCTTCCCCCCTCCTGCCGCCCAGTACTTCGAGGAGGCCCCCGACTTCTTCCAGCCCTTGAAATCCCTGGGCGGGTTTGTCCCCCCCGCCTCCCCGCCTCTGCCCCCCTTCAGCTACAGCAGGGTCCCCGCTTTCCTGAGCCACCCGCTCCCCCTGCCCGCCGAGCCTTTCTCCGGCCTCCCCCTGCCCCTCTACGCCAAGCCGCCGACCCCCTTCTCCCCCAGGCCCACGGGCTCGCCCACGGCGCCCTGCCCCAGCCCCCCCCGCAGGGCTGCCCGCAGCCCGGGGGCCGGCGGGCCGGCGGGGCAGAGCTACCGGTACCACTTCACCGAGGAGGAGCTGAACGCGGTGCTGTACGGGCCGCTGCGGGGCAGCCAGCCGGCCGGCAGCCTCCACGCCATCCCGCCCGCCAGCCCGGGTAAGGGGGCGCCCGGTGTGTGCGCAAGGGGCTGCCGGCTTGGGGGGGGGCACCGGGGGGCACGGTCGGGTTTGGGGTGTGCGGGTGGGGTTTGGGGACGGTCCTCCAAGAGGGGCGGTGGCAGCCAGGCTTCCCCGGGCATCGCCGGGGCCACCTCGGGTTTCCCCTTCCCCGCTGTTTATCTCTTGCGTTACGAACCCACAGCTTTTGCCCCGCTGCACCGGCACGGCCGGCGCCGGGCTGAGGAAGATGGGGGGGGGGTGTGGGGTGTGTGTGTGTGTCCTTCTTCTGCAGGTGCCGCGGACTCCTCCGCCCCGCTGCTCGACAGGGACTCGCTGCAGCTGCCCGAAGGTAGGGCCCCGGCGCAGGCTGCGCGCCCCCCTCCGCGCCCGCCCGCGGCCGCGCCGCGCTCAGCGCGCCCTGTCCCCCGCAGGGCTCTCGGTGCTGCGGATGGCGTACGGGGACGTGTCTCGGCTCGGGGTCATCTGCACGGAGCCCATCCCCAAAGGAGTCCGCTTCGGCCCTTTCCAAGGCAGAGTGGTCAACACCAGCGAGATCAAGACTTACGACGACAACTCGCTGATGTGGGAGGTAGTGGAGGAACCGCCGGCCTCTCCCCCCCCCCCCCCCCCCCACTTCACCCCCGAAACGGGGCCGGGGCGAGGGTTTCGGGCTTCCCTCTCCCGTAGCCTGCAAGAGGGGCTCGGCCCGGTGCGGGTGGTGGGATTGGTGCGAGCGGGACGTGTGCGGGAAGGGTCGGTGGACCCTGATCCGGTTCTCCCTGCCCTCCAGATCTTCGAATACGGCCGCCTGAGCCACTTCATAGACGGGAAGGGCGCCTCTGGCAACTGGATGTCTCTGGTGAACTGCGCCAGGT
This sequence comes from Tyto alba, assembly GCF_018691265.1. NCBI lineage: Eukaryota > Metazoa > Chordata > Aves > Strigiformes > Tytonidae > Tyto > Tyto alba. The sequence continues at coordinate 36,292,748 of NW_024881330.1, forward strand.
TCCCCGAGGAGCAGAATTTGACGGCTATCCAGTGCCAGGGGCAAATCTTCTACGAGAGCTGCAAGGAAATCTTACCCACGCAGGAGCTGCTGGTGTGGTACGGCGATTGCTACGTGAAGTTCCTGGGCATCCCCATCAGCCTGAAGGGCATGCCGGAGGGGAAGAGACCCCCGCAGCACCCCGAAGGTGAGCCTGCCAGCCAGCCCTCGAGGGGCACTGCCCCTTGTTCCCGCGGCCCTGCGCCTGGCCGGGATTAGATTCGCGTGGAGGGGGGGAGGTAAAGGAATTCAGGCATCACCTTTGGGGTTTGGTTGGTTTTTCCAGCTGTGTTGTACTTTCAGTGTTTCCCAATCGCTGCGGTGAGCCGGCGGCGGGGTGGCCGGCCCTGCCGCGGGGATGCTCTGGGGTGCCGGCCCCCCCCCCCCCCCCCCCTTCCCTTGCAGCCTCCAGCACCCCCGGAGCTGCAGCTTCCCCTGGGCACCGGGGAGCCCCGGGCATTGCACCGAGGGCTGCTGCCAGCCCGGAGCCAGAGGCACCCCCTCTGTGCCCCCGCAGCCTTTGCTCCCGGCTCGCGTCCCCTTGGGGAGTTCCAAGTGTTCATCTGGCGACTGTAAAACATCTGGTGGGGCTGGGCCGAGCTTTCCTCGGCTCCGCAGCGCCGTTGTTCGAAGCGGGGGGGTGTGTGTGTGGGGATCCCGTTTGGGGAGGAGAAGGGGCTTTTTGGGGTCGTTCCTCGTTTGGTCCTGTTTTATCCGACGATTGCACATACCTGACGCCGTAACATTTTCCAAGCAATTAACACGCCCAAGTCTATGGGGCAGGCTGAAGTCGTTGCGATCCGATATAACGCTGATATTGCCTGCAGAAGAAATGCCAAATGCACTTACTCCCGGAGTAGTTTTGCTGAGAATGTGCAGAAAGCAGGACGTGTTCTCATAAGCCAAGCTCATCCGCGGAGAAAACAGAGTTGTGCCAGTGCAGGGAAAGGTGGAGCGGGTGAGGGACGGGGGGACGGGTGCAGCAGGGAGGGGGAGAAGCAGCCAACTGGCGTGGAAATTTGGCGTGGAAATTTTTGTAGCTGTTGTCTTAAGGTGCCTGGTTCCGACAGCTGATAAATTGTTCATTTCATTTGAAGGCTTAAGCCCAAGTGACTTTTATTTAAGACAGAAAAGGATGTGTAAACGTTTGAAAAATAGCCCGTGTTGTTCCTAAAGTCAGCGGTTAAGAACGGTTTGAAATACAAAAGAAAACCAAATAAACGTGTTTTTGTTCGGTAGTATTTTGAAAACGATAGAAAAGACGTGCAAATTATTTTTTCTTTTGGGGATGGGAGGTAAAATTTACGGACAAAATTGACAATAAATACCTGGCTACCTTGCCGTGTGGGGAGACGCTTTTACGTGGGAGACTGTGTTGGTTTTTCCCATTCGTTCGCTGTTCATGGAGGTACAAGGATGAAAGAAATCCTGTCTTTGCTGAAGTCAGTAGCTAAAACCAATGATTTCCTCAGGCTGTGGACTCTCTAAATTTGTTTCCCTCCGTTAGAAAGGCAAGTGGAGCAGTGCGAACCCTCAAGAGATCCGACGTGTGTTTTGTTAATTGTAGTGCCAGAATCCCTTTACCGTTATTACCCTCCCGGACGCTTAAAAATTGGGGGTTGGGTCCCAGCTCTGACAAGGCAGCAGATCCGAAGTGAGCCCGTTTTGCTGCGGTGTAACGCAGGGGTGGCACTTTCCTTTCTGCCGTACAGAAGCCGGGGAGAGCTTCAAGTGTGAGCGCTGCGGCAAGGTTTTTGCCTACAAGTACTACCGGGACAAGCACCTCAAGTACACTCGCTGCGTGGACCAGGGGGACCGCAAATTTCCTTGTCACCTTTGCAGCCGATCCTTTGAAAAAAGAGACAGGCTGAGGATCCATGTTCTCCACGTTCACGAAAAGCACAGACCTCACAAGGTGAGTCTGCTCCTGGGTCTCTCCGGCTTTTTTTTTTTTTGGGGGGGGTGGGGGGGCTAGTTAAGGAGTCTTGGGTTTTTTTAGGAGAGGTAGCATGCCGATGTTGTTCCCCCTTCTCCAGTTCCCCTGGCAGCTCGCTGGTGGGACTGCTCTGCCTGTACAGGAAGAGTTTGTCTTGTGCAGCAGAGCTCAGTTGAAGATATCTGCTGAGTTTATATCGGGAAAATAAACCCCACAGTCTCGGTGAGAGTTTTTGCAAGGAAACAGTATTTCCCTTGGGCTTTTAGGGTGTTGGCATGTGGGATTTGCTACTTTTCTTACACACTGTGGGACTGAATTGTGTCTGAAGGGGCTCCGCTTGTCCAGGATCAGGAGAAACGATGTCTCCTATCCTCCCATCCCTGGCTTCAGTCTGGGAACTGACAGGCATCTGTGGCTGTTGGCTGAAACAGGAGTTGAAAGTTTTGTATTCGACGTGGAGCAGGTTTTCAATTGATGAAAACAAATCTTTGCTGAGATACTTTCCTCATCTCCACCAAACGCCTCTCTGCAGCATCAGTTTTTTCTCTAGGAACACTGGGAGTGGAAAATTGGACTTTCTCTAAAGGCTTGGGAAGGGCAAGTTCCAGTGTTTGAAATGGCACAGTTTAATCAGTCCTGAAAATTCTCCAAATACCCATTTTATAGATCACCCTGAAAGAAAGTGATTTTTTCAGGAAAAGGTTTTATAACTAAGTCAGCAATATTACAATGTCAGAATTTTGCATTGATTTAGTAACGGATGAAAAATATTATTCTATTAAATATGAGGTATTAAAAATAATTTCTTACCCTTTCCTTTTTTTCATTTTCCTTTTTTTCCTTTTCCTTTTTTCCCTTTTCCTTTCACATTTATTTTGGAATACATACAAAAGAAATAATTTAGAACAGCAGTAAGATAAACCTCTTCTGAATATATTGCATTTATATGAGAACAGATCAACTCAAAAATCAAAGGTGTCAAATGTGTCAGTAAAAAAAAAAAATCTTATTTCAAGATCAATCATAGCTTAGTTTATTTTGAACATATGAAGGATAATTTCTTTCAAATTATTGTAGGGGGGAAATTATTCTGGGGCTCATACAAATTGCCCTGAATCCATGCAAGTCTCCCGAGTGACTTCAGCCCCCTCTGACCGGGGTTTTGCCCCGTGGCTGCTCGCGCGGCAGCTCCGTGGGTGGGAGGATGAAGCGCCGCTTGTTTCACTCCCCAGGAAAAGGCACTTCTGCCAGACCACGCTGTAAGCTAAGGGCTCTCACTGGTTCACCATTTCTGACAAATGGCTATTATTTTAGGATTTCCCTTAAGATTTTTTTGGGGGGGGGGGAAGTTTATCTTTTGAGTAAAAATTAAAAATGGCAACTGGAACTTGATTTACCTTTTGAAGAAAAGTGGTGATTTTGCAGAAATTTTCAGATTTTGATTACTGAAAGTCAGTATTTTCTGTTCATGTTCTGAAGGGATGATTTTTAATGAAGCAATTTTAACCACACACACACACAAAAGCTTTGAAATTTTGCATTATTTTTCTTCTTTTTTTTTTTTTTTTAATAACTTATCTGTTTTTAAAACCAGATTAAAATTCTAACTTTATTTCAAATTGTTACTGCTTAAATTACTACTGTGCTTGTCTATGCATAAATACACATATATAGATATATGCCTATACACAAATATACATAAATACATGTAGGAAAATACATGCACACATCATCCACGTACTTAATTTTTCTTTTTAGCTACGCTTGTGTGCTTCCTTTTAACTTTATCCTTTTTTTATTTTTTTTTTTTCCCAGTGCTCAGTGTGTGGGAAGAGCTTTTCTCAGTCCTCCAGCCTGAACAAACACATGAGGGTTCACTCTGGGGAGCGCCCCTACAAATGTGTCTACTGCAACAAGGTAAGGCCAAACCCTGGCACATCCGTCTGTCCGTCCTCTTCTGCGCTCAGTGTCGCACTGCACCTGACAGGGGGTGGCTCTTTTCCTCCTCCATTTTTTCAATTTTTCTGCTTCTTTTCTGTTTTCTTCCAAGAAAATGCCTTCTATTTAAGTTGGGAACCAGCTAAGTGAGTGTATATTCTGGGCACAGCTGTGAGTTGAAGTGACGGGGTGGCTGAGCCTGAAGAAACAGGGTCTGGTCTCCATCCGATGTGGAATTTGTGTTTCACCCCAGCTCAGAGAGCTGCCGTGGGGATAAGGTCTAGGAAAGCTTGTTGAGAGCATTTCAAATACAATCCAAGACATGCAGCTAGGTCCAATATTCCCCTTTTTCATCAGAGAGGTAGTTTTTTTATGTTACTGACACTGCTTCGGGAGTGCGGCAGACAGATCTGTCCCGTAAGCTGAACCTGCACGATATGACTTTGTGCACGCTTGCCTTGGAGTAACAGGGCCATGGATGTGCAACTGGGCGTGGAGGTTTCATTTGAAAAAGAACATGAATAGGGGCATACAAAATTGGTCAGAAATGGGCTCGGCTGTTACTACCCTTCACAGCAGGGTTGGTTCAGGTGAGCTCTCCTTGTGAGAGCTCTGACTGCTCTCCCAGCAGGGAGAGGGTGGATGCACAGGCTGCTGCTGGATCAATATCAGTAGATCTCCAGGGGTGCTATGGAGTGTCCGTGCAATGCAGGAGCACCATCAGCATGTAGTAAGGTGCTCCTGATTTTGGAGAGAAAGAGAGGTTTTGTGACTGAAGTGTTCTGTAGTAAAAAAAACGTAGAAGAAGCTCCTTTAGGCTCTTATATTTTTTCTCTCCCAGACATCCTGAAAAATCTATAGGCAGAGTTTAGGATGAAATGTCATCCTTTAATCTTCCCATCACAGGAAGAGATGGCAGAGCTTCACAAGGTTGCTCTGCGAACAGGTTTCTAGGATGCATGCGACCCTTCATCAGCCCCAGCCGTTCTGGTAGGACTGTGGCAGATTGGATCAGATTAAACCATTAGTCCTCAGGCTGCCAGGATGCAGCTATCCTGGGACACAGCCATCATTTCTGTGTCTGGAAAACCAGGGGCAATTTTAAAGCACCCTCACCCGCTCCTCCTAGGCAGTCATGATTCCCCTTTGCCTCTTCTACCTTTAACAGTGGCTGTGCTCCGGGGCAGCTTTGCTTTCCCTGCCCCTTCGTTCACTATCTCGGTGATATCATGAAATTAAAGAAGTGTTAGGCCAAGATCACCATTCTGGCCCTCAAACACACTTTGGCCCTCTTAATATACACCTCCAGGGACTTTTCTGTAGGAATCTCAGATCTGTTCATGCTCTAAGGTTCCTAGCAAAAAGGTACCTGAGATATATTGATTTATGCTGTGAAAACTTACTTGTGATGGTTCAGCAACATAACAGTTCTAAAGAGGATTTGTTTTGTATTGTCTGCAAATAGCAAAGGGCCTGAAAGTGTCTCTCTTGGGAAAAGAAAAAATGGGGAAAACATGGGCAACTTTGCAACATTCCTGCTCAAGTCTTGGTGAGAGGGTTTTCCCCCCAAGTGGAGGAGGACAAAGTGTGATTGTGCACTCTTTGCTACTTGAGTGTGTGTGGGGGGTGAAACGGGATGGAAGGTCTGGCTGAAGGAAGAGCAGAGTATGATGGAGGGGGGAAAATGAAACCCCCAAAGATGGATGCTGGACTGCACAGATGAATTCTGCCAGCTGAATCCCAAGCCAGTGTATGTGGACATGAAAGGGTTTAACTTTGAAAGGAAAACCTGCATTATGGTTCCCAAAGCTGCAAAGCCAATTAGGACAGTATTGACTTCTTATACTTTGACACGTAGAAGATATTTACTGGTGTCTCTAGCCAGAAATCTTTCTCTAAGCTAAATCTAACTCCATGGACTCAGCCACATCTGTATAGTGATAGCTTCTGGTTTCTCGTTGCTGAGAGTTTTTATTTTTTCTCCAATTATCTGAGGATGCGAGCTATTTTGAGGACTTATTTTCAAGGTACAGTGCTTCTGACAGGGTCTGGGTGAGCGGAAACTGGTGGTTATATATGTGAAAACAGAGTACTTTAAACTCCTTCTCCCTTGTTTCGGATCCCTGCCCTTTCAGGCATTCACAGCGTCCAGCATCCTGCGCACTCACATCCGCCAGCATTCGGGGGAGAAGCCCTTCAAGTGCAAGCACTGCGGCAAAACCTTCGCCTCACACGCTGCCCACGACAGCCACGTGCGCCGCACGCACAGCAAGAAGGGCTGCACTTGCTCGGTGTGTGGCCAGCACTTCCCAGAGCAGGAGGCTTACCACTTCCACATGAAGATTCACGCTGCTCATTAGGGAAGAGCCCCGCGGACGCGTCCCGGACTAGCTCCTGTGTGTACCGGTCTATGTGCGTGTGTTTGTGCGTGGCTGTGTGCACGCCACGGGAGGAGACACCCACTCCCGCAGCAACTCTTTGGCTATGTCCAGTCCCCAGATGCTGAGAATGGAAATTCTGAGTGCAGGGGATGGGAGTTTATCTCGCTCGGGTGCCCTGATGCCACACTGGGCTGAAGTCCCAACATGCACTACCCCATGTTTCCCTTCCACTACTCCCATACCCTAATTTCAACAAAAAGAAACACAGGCAGGAGGGAATTTCACCTCCCATGGACGTGTTGTGCCTGAACACTGCTGTGAGGAGTGTTTCTGTGCCTCCGATGCACCACGTCTATGGGCTGCTGGGTGCGGCCCGGACCAAAGCTTCTGTGAGGGACGTTTTGATCGAGTGCATTTTCCAAAGCCAGTTTAACGTTTTTGTTTTATTTGGGTGCATGACCGGGTATGGGGTCTACTTCCTCTTAATGTGCAAGCCTTTTAATGACACTCTATTTAAATGTGAACTGCCTCAGGTACCAGCTGCTGGACCAGCATAGGGGCATTTAATTCTTTTAGAGGACCACATGTGAAGATATTCCTAAGCACCAGTGAGCTCTTAGGTGGGTTGCTAAACAGTCAAGTGGCCTTGTAGAGACGCTGCACTGTGGGCTCAGCACAGGCCAGGAGCAGGCACGATCCCACCACTGGGCTCTTCTGTCCTGTAACCATCTCTGGTCTAGAAATTTGCCACTCCAGGGTGTCCCGGCCAGGCGGGCCTTTGCGGTGAGTCCTGACATGAAGGCTGGGCTCTTCTGCTTCCTCCTGCTGGCTCTATGTAGGATGGCTGCTGTAGTGTCACTCCTGAATGCTTTTAAAAATGCACCACATACTAGTTCTTAAGGCACAAAGGTTTTAAAATCAGCTCTGTGATACCTCTGTTTAGGAAGGGGGAAACGTTCTCCTACCCTAAATTTGAAGGTTTGAGGTGTAGGATAGACAATGCCAGGACTGTCTCAAGTGCATATTACAATGGATAAAGTAATTTCAGTGTAAAACCACAAGTGATTAGACCCTGGGTTTTTTTGCAAAGTATTTTCAGAATCGTAAAGAACCTTAATGAACAGCATTCCTTGGCAATGCAAAATCTCAGCTCAGTGAAGGCTTAGCAAAAAGTCTGCTGAAGGAGCACTGAGTATGGGGAGTGCTGTAACTGGTGCAGAAGCCTCTTCTCACCAAGTGGCCAGTGCCATGGGCAGGGGGCTGTGCCAAGTGAGAGTCTCACCCTGCATCCGTGGGACTGTGTATTGCATCCAGGAGGCATAATGGAAGCCCTTGCTAGAGCTGGTTGATTAACACAGACAGGTTGATGTTACTGGGATGACGAGGTTCTCTTAATATCCTAGATCAGCAAGGATTAACAAGGACTTTGCAAGTAAGTATCAGAGATCATAAAGTTTTTATTTTGTGCCAACCTTAACAATCTCTTTAAATCAGCACAGAGCTAGGAAAAATGTTATCTGAACATTTAATTATAGCATGCAGATACTGTATCTATAAATACACTGATTTGCACTAATTTTATATGTTTTACTGTACCTTAAGTTGCTCTGTCCTCATTGTTCTCATGGTTAAAATATTTTAAAAAATATTTATAGAACCACTTACTTGAAAGTAAAATACTGAGGCCCAGCACTAAGCAGTATCTGAAATAAGCAAGCCATTGGTATTGCACGTAATGTATGTAGATTTTAGGGTAGAATGAAGATTACCTTTTGTTCTGAATTTTTTTGCTTATTTGAATATCAGAGATTCCCATAATACAGCAGGCTGAATTTTGTACATACTGAGGGCTGAACTGGTGAGCTCTAAACAGGTAAAATTCACTCCTGAGCAGAAAATTGTCGCAGCATTTATGTCCACAAACCATGCTGAAGTACAGGTGGGGGAACTGAATGTTATTTCCAGATGCCTGTCTATATGGAGATGGTTTTCCCCAAGCATAGAGAACCCTGGCCGAAAAATGTGAAGACGAGGTAAAAGCTTTGCTGGTTCATTCCCATAACTAACTCATGATTTGTTGAAATCATCAACTATCTAGTAATGAAATAAATATTATGACTAGGAATGGCTTCAAAGTGCTATGAACTACACGGTTAGCTTCCCATGCAGGTTTGTTTCTTGTGAACAAGGGTTATTTATTTAAGTTGTGCATATTCTGTAATGCTTTTAGTTGTGTGCATTTTCTTCTGCTTGAAGAACCCCCAAATATCTTATACCAAAATATTAGCACTCTTCTACAGTTTTGTGTGATGAGTTGTCTGTAGAGGAGTATGTGAAGGATTTCGCTTGTACTTGTGATTGAAGGTATTGGTTGTCTTGCACATTAAACCTGTATATGTAAATGTTGATGTTAATAATGTTATTACAACGAGATTCATAGAAAGGATGAAAATAATTTATTGGAGGCTGCAGTGTACACTAATGGGCTATAGGCTGTTTTCTGCCCAACACATTGGAGTTGTATCTTTGGGATACTACCAAATGGTTGAAGGGTGTTTTCTGTGTCATTTGTAAGTCATTACAGAGTCAAACTGTCTGTTACTGGGAATTGTAGTCCTTATCCTGCTGGGTAGCAGCTGACTGCCTTAGAAGTCAAAGGCACCCAGTGTCTTGATGGATTGGGCCTTAAAGTGTACCAGTAGCTCATGGAAGCTGTGGTCATTCAGGTCTGGACTGAGTTCATTCCCACTTGCAAGCAAGGAGATGGATCCGGACTGAGCACTAAAAAGGGCATTTAACTACCTTATATCATTTAACTACCCTATAGCATCGTCTTCTCCCTTCTGAATAGCGAGTCCCAGCTGTGCTGGGGCTGGGGGGCAGCGGGGGTGGCACGCACTTCACAGCGGGGTGGGGAGAAATAAAGCAGCAGGGAGCAGGAGGGAGGGCAGGCTGAGCCGTCCTGCCAGCCCACAACAGCGTTCCTTCCCCTGCAGGGAAAGTGCAGTGATTGGCAGTGCAAACATACTGTGCCGGAGAGGGTTTAGGAGAGTTTTGATTTAGATTTAGGGAATGCCCCTGTGTACATGTACCCTGCGTGCATCCAATGAGCTGAGGTTTTCCTCCACGGGGATTTGCACATTTACTTCCACCTGTGGCCATGCTGCCAGCGGCTCCCGCCAGCCCATCTTGGAGTGGGGTTTCAGTATTTATACACACAGATCAGAAGCAGGGAGGGGGAGGGTGTTTGTGTGTACGCACTTTTTTTCATCTGGCAGGTTCCCAGCATGACTGCACGGGGCAGAAAGCCTCGTGCATGGAGGAGGCCGTACTGCAAGTTCAACCGAAGGGAGAATATTTGTGACCAAGCCAACTGTAAAGGCTCAGTCCTTTCCCTGGGAAGCCCCAGCTGCTAGGTCGCTCCTGAGCAGACACCACGGTACTCAATGCTCCCGCTGGACATTTTTGAGCTGAGGCTGCTGAAGGCAGGACATCCCTGCAGCTCTGAGGGACCTGGCTGTGACTTTGCATGCTGTACTAGATCCACCTCTCCCATTTCTTGGCATCATCAAATATGGGACAGAAGTGACATTCTCATTGATAGTGACTACAGTAATACTCTTATGTGCAATAGGTACCTATGTTTCTCACTCAGTTTGGCTTAAACTGGCTCTAGCATGACTTCCCTAGACTTGACATGGGCACCCTGGCTGTTTTTCCTAACTAGGATTAAAAACGGTCCTGCCAAGGGGAGCAGCAAGTCAAGTCGTTGGGATGAATCAACCATGTAAGACACTAGCGGATTTTAAGTGTTTTGCATTAACTGTGTCAGGGTTTTTTAAACGTTAAATGGAAAGTGATCTAAATAGAAACCAGAGGATGAGGGCAATCATCTCAGCTGTTTTGTTGGGGCAGTGGGGGTTGAGCAGCGGTGTAACTCCTGAAAAGCCCCTTCTTGGTGAATGACAATGGCCAGACAAAACAAAAAGGTGGTCCCAGAGCTCAGGCTGGCAAGTGCAGGGAACAAAAGGCCTGGCCACCAACATCTGCCGCCTTCAGCATCTCCCTGCTCTTCAAATGCCTGAGCCCCATCCCCCCGCCGTCCTGGTCCCTGTCCGCTGTGCTCCCCAGGGGACTCGGGGAGGTGGGGAAAAGGGAGGTGGTTAACCACCACCGAGGGAAGGCAAAAAGCAGCTAGGAGCTTAGTGAATTGAAGATAATGCCACAAACAAATATTGATTAGTGCCAAACTGTCCATTGAACAAGAGACATCGTTCACCAGGGGAGCTCTGACTGGCTGTCCCCTCTTTCAGAAAGCAGTTTCTCGGGGTCCCCAGTGCCCTACATGCCTCTGCAGCAAGCACTGGGGCTTTCACCCCTACACACGCAGTCACTGTCACCTTCATTCGTCTTTTTCCTCTTGCACCTTCTTTCTTCTGGCTCTCCTTAATGCACACAGTGGAGGGCCTTGGGCACACAAGAGGTGTCAGGAGACTCGGGCTTTGCTGTCTGCTTTCCTTCTTTTTTGACCTCATGTAAAACACAACCAGATTTTCAGTGAGACCAGCAACTGTCTTGTTTCTATGGTGTTTGACTTAAGCTGTAAAAAGGCTTAATCTCCACTAGTGAATGCCTTTTCTGAAAAGCCAGTCCCTCGAAGGCACCTGGTGTTGGGTGTTGGCAACTGGGGGTATGCGGGAGCACTGGAGGAGAGTGTCAGCACCTCTGCCTGTCCTACAGGGACCCCAGTGACTCTACTCCACCTCCATCCCCAGATGGTCACTCTGCAGCAGCTCTCGCTGTAGAGACTGTCCTGGAACCCCCAGCTTTGCTGCGTTACAGCAGTGGCAAACCAGGCTTAAATTCAGAGCACTAACCTCTGGCTAGCCCAAAAGTTTAGCAGTGTAGAGAGCGCTGTCGCGTGCCTTAGTGTGAGAATGCCACACAGCCCTGCAAAGCTATGGTATTCTCAGTCTGGAAAGTAGCGGTGAGAAAAATGAAATTTCTCCCCCTTAGACTGCAGAGACTTGAGCAGAACCCGTAGGAGACACCTTGGTCATAAACAAATGCGGTAGCAGAGAAAACGTCCTCTGTCAAGGAAGGGGAAAGGGATGAATTCTTGGGTTATATTGGCCAAAAAACGCAGTTCACAGATAAACCCTGAAGTGAAATTGAGCTGTGGAGCCCCTTCTCTCTAGGGAGAAAGGGTCAAATCCATCCTTTGCCTTAATCCAAGCGAGGTGGGTGGTGTTCCCGGCATTCCCTCTGGGGCTGCAGGGCTGGGAGGGCGCTGGCCTGGCACAGTGACAGTGGGGACATGGTGGCAGGCCGCTCCCCAGGGAAGTCTCACTTTCCCACAAGTGACCCCACGGCAGCGGCCAGGACAGCCCCACGGCGGGTGGGTGCTGGTGGCCAGCTGAAGGATTACCTGTATTGATTCTCTAATAGCTGTCAAGGTGGAGGGAAAGACTACTCTGCCACAAGCTCAGAGCTCTTAGCTGAGTGGGAGTATAAACACCCCATTAAAGGTTTCATTCAATAGCAATCTTTACTAAAGCAAATGGACAACAGCAGTCCCTGACCCCCCCCCCCCCCCCACTCCCCCCCCCGCCCAGTTCCTAATGCAAGAGCCATTATGGAGCAGGAAGGCAGCATGCAGGAACATATATTTCTGCAGTATCAGTTTCACCAACAGACTCAACCGACTCTTTTAATGAAAAGTGGATTTTTTTTTTTTTTTTTTTTTTTTCTTTCAGGGATGTGAAAACCCCAAGGAAACAACCAAAGGGGGATCCATTCACTTTCTTGAACCTCCCCTGCAGCCTGATGTGTGGCTGTTCCCCCCCCACACCATGTACCCTCCATCGAGCTGGGACGCAGGCTGGCAGCACCCCGCTCTTGCTGCTACTGGGGACGGGCCAGACGGGGGAACAGGGAGCACGGGAGATGGCAGCCCTGAAGGATGCCGGTGGGGCTGGGGGTTTTCCCCTCCGTAAGCCACGTGCAGTGCGGAAAGTTTGCCAGCCCTGCCCTGGAGGGCAGCAACGCTTGCTTGGATCTTCTGCCCTGGTGTGTCTAGAGCTGCCGTCTCTAAGGCTTCCTTCCCCACCCTGGCAGTGAAAAATGCTTCACGCCATGGCCCCCCCGAGGCCTGGGCAGCTGAGACAGACCTCTGCTGGGTGTCCTTGCTCCACACAGTGTAGCAAGGCCCATCCAGACCTTTGCTAGTCAAAATGAATTTTTCTCCCTACTAAAATGGACCTATGGTCAAGGGTGGTATGAAAGCTTGTACGGATATTACTATATTTATTAATCTATCACGGTAGGTTTCTATTTAACCCATGCCTCTCCTTCTAAGCCTTTTTCCCTCAGTTTCAGAACTCAAAGAAGCCCACACACAGTTACTCTAGTACACACAAAACAAAATTCAGCATGAAAAAACATGTCAGCAAAAGGGAAAAATCATGGAAAAGAGATATTTGGTTATTTGCTGAAGCACCTGGATTCTTTACTTTTCCCACCAGGTCCCTTCCCAGGCGTGTGCTCAGACTAATATTTTGGAGGTTTTGGAAAGGATGGATGAAGAAGGAGCCTTTCTGGTAGGTTTGTTTGTTTGTTTGTTTGTTTTTTTTTTGAGTTTGTTTCCATCAGGGGGACAGCTCAGGTGCCAGATCTGCAGGCAGGGAGGTAGAGAAAACTACTCTGAGCTTAAGTCCATGTGGGGAAGGCACCTGGATTTAGGGCTTTTAAGCTCCTCCTGTGTTTCTACACTGCTATGAAACTGGTATCACTGTGTTAACATAGTTTGGTTTAATATTTTTTTTTAACTGTATATTATTAAAATGAAAAAGGTGTGTTGATTTTGGTTAGAGTAACTGGTTAGATCTATTCAGATGATCTGTCTAACCTATTTTAATTGCTGTCAGTTTTGTATTAGACATGAACAGTAAGGCCTGGGAAGAAAAAACATTCTTCTTTTATGGCTTTGATTGATTTTGTCTCATGGGAGCTGTTTTGGCCAGGATGTTGTTATGACAAAAAGGTTCAAAGGGAAAGAGAAGGAAGAACAGTAGTTTTTCTGAATAAGGGAATAGAAGTTAATTTTGGGGATAGAATAGAAGGAAAACAAAGTGACTGGTAGAATTTAAAACCTCCCCCCAAATCCATGGAACTTTTTGGTCTCTGACACTTATCTATTATATCAATTATATCTATCTTGTAGATATATCACTTCTTTTTCTAGCAGCAATAAGGAAATCAAAATTATTATAAAATCTTTTAAATTTTATCTTTACTTTTTCAATCTAAGTTGTTGGGACTCATCTTTCTTGCAGCAGAATTTCATTAGGTTAGAACAAATGGAAATTCTGTATAATGTACAACGATGGCCAAAGATGATGCATATTGTGTTTGTACAGGTCTGTGCTTTTAATCATTGTCATAGGAGAAAAACCCACTTGTTTCCATAATACTTATGACACAAGGTATTAAACTGACATTATAATAACAGAATTATGCTAGGTGGGTTAAAATCAAAATTAAGTATTACGGATTATGAGATTCCTATTTGCTTCTGTTTTATAGAACTGTATGGTTGTACTGATAACCCCTTCCACTGCACTGTGTAACTATTTTCCAAGTGTATTCACCATTGTTAACAGAATATTACTGACTCCGTGTTTAGTATTTGTGTGTACATATGTGCATTTGTGTACATGTAGGTACGCCCATGCATATGTATAAAGCCTATTAAAAATGTCCTTCTGAAAAATCAAGCAATACTGAATATTCAAGTAAACTGAATATAGAAGTAGTAACTATCCACTCTGTTTCATTACTCCTTTGGATGACATTCATGTTGCAAAAAAGAGTGAATTTGCTAGAGCTTCTTTTCAAGAAATGCTGTGACTTTCAAACTAAGTGCTCAACATCATCAATTTATTTCCCAGCCCTACCTGTATGGAGGATGAGCAGAAGACTTTACAGCAATGACAGATGGCAGCCACTCTTCTTGTCTGACTGCCAATGACAGCTGTGGTTCCCTTGGGCCCCAGTGGGATGGTGGTTCATAGCCTTTCCAGTCTTTATGTTGAGTTGATATTTGGCATCCCTTGCTTTTTTTTTTTTTTTTTTTTTTTTTTACATTCCATACACCCTTCCGTAATATGAAAGAGCTGACAGTGTCCATCTGAAGGGCTAAGTCCTTTGAAGTGGCTTTGCTGTTAATACATTTTAGCATCTGCTTTTGTGGAAGCTGCTCTACTTCGTAGTGTTACTATATTGGTATTGATCTGTGCTGTGTAGGTCCGTATTTGTCAAGCTTTCAAAGACATATTATCAAAGATTTCTACACGAGAGACTAATTAAAGGTCAACCTCATAAATAGTTATAACACCCAAGGCCAAAGGGGAGTTTTTACAGTCATTAGAAACTCATCAGAAGTTTAACCTGCCAGAGTTTAGTCTGAGGTGCCTTAGCTGCAACATGGTCAAGTCCTGCCACGGCCAGGTGGCCCCGTGAGAGCAGCTCTCTTTTCATCATCACTTGCAGGGTATGGAATAAAAGAAATTTAAAGAATTACACAGTTCAGTGGGTTAACGTATGGCTGGAGAAAAAGGGCAAAGATTTTACAAATTCAATCCATTTTTTCCTTGCTAAACATGACATTTAAAAGCGTCAAAGCTTGAGACAGTCGGCTCAGTTAACTACCTTCGGAGGGGTAAAGAGGTCTCTTAGTACTATTCATCACCTTGAAGACCATGCTCTTTACACTCAATTTCATGAGTTTGGATTATTTTACTTAAACCTGCATCTAATTTAGAGATTTTTTTTTTTTTTTTTTTTCCCAAGACAGCTATAGGACTATTGTCAGCTTCCACCCATTTCCATTCACTTGGATAACAATATATCAAGAAGTTAATTGTTTTTTGTACCCAGATCTTTAAAGATTCTATCATAATCAAATATTTCCATTCCCCAAAAGAATAGCTGAGAGAGGGAAAAGTTTATTACTTTTTTTTTTTTTCTTATTTTAGGCAGTTATCAGTAAAATATTAAATTAACTTCAAGTCACAAATGAGAACCTTTCAGATATTGTCTTTTGTGACTGGCTGTCTAGACCAGGGTAAAACATATCTGAATAAGCTTGAGGAATTTGATTCCCAGAGGGACTTGACTTGCTGAGGTGGGGATGAACACTCATGGCTGTTCTAACACGTTTTTTACATGAGTAAAATACACAGGCTTTTCTAACCACTGTGTTCAAATCTCTAATGTGCACTTGCAATGGAAGCTTCTCCTCCAGGAAAAGCATCATTTGGAGAGGGGTTGATATTCTTTCACAAATAATTCAAGTTTAATAGGGAACTGCTGACTTTCTGAACTGTACCTTGAGAGCAGGAAGGCAGGTATCACAGACCCAGCCAGGACACATTAGCAGTGGTGCCTTTTGGGCGCACGGTTTTCATACAGGAACTGAGTGTTAACACTCAGCTTCCCCCAGGCCAGAAGATCATAACTGTTTGTGACTGGTAAATTACTGTGTGTGGCAATAAAAAAAAATTCTGGTACGAGACTTGTCCGGTTGATTGATGGGAAAGGGTGGTAAAATCCCATTTACCAATAAATTACTTCAGAATTAACAAAACTGATAGGAATGTAGCCAGTAAGAACATTAATTTATGTATAAACGAGTTTCCTCCCCTCCTTCTGGGGGCTTATTGCCTGCACTAATAGGGTCTTGGGTCTTTTCCTGATAGATGCCTGAATGGGAGGCAGCAGATTTAAAGATAATAATGACAATGACTCTGGTAATGGCCAGCTCTGTAGCCTAAAGCTGGGGATGGGGAGTGTGAAAGCATCTTGGCACAGGTGGCACAGCACTTTCCTCCCTTCCTGCTGTGAGATTATCTCCACCCTCAGGAGTTTAACCTGCTATGAGGGTCAACCCTCTTTGACCTGCTCTGCTCTGACACTAGAATTGACATGTAAAGGTATTTTAAAACGTCCCTATTGATTTCACTACAATGGCTCCTTTGCAGGACAATGACCCCAATCCTGGAGCTTCTGGCTGGGCTGAGCTGGTCTTGACAACACCTCTGGCTCCCAGCTGTGTAGGGCAGGTTGGTCTCTTCCAAACCTCTTTCTTGCTGACTTCTGACTGCCACCTTCTCCAAGGGCCTGTTAAAGCAGCCAGGACAGGGTGGAACCCTGCAACAGAGAAAGATGTTGGAGCTATTTTAGTGACCTCCTGTTACTCAGTGATTTCTCTGCTGAAATAGGGTCTTCCCAAGGCACTAAAAGTGGAAGCAGGGCTGATGGACATGGTCAGAAACTTGGGAGAGCTACAGTGGGCACATTTTAATGTCCCAGTGTGATATCGATTCACACCTATTTTCCTGAGATCTTCAGATGTTTTTATAAGGACAGATGAGGATAGCATATTCTTATTTTTCCAAATGGAATGGCGACAGGTCAGCTAAATTATTTTCCTTGCACTGCAGAGACTGATGCCAAAAGGAGAGCCCAAATCCATGTTAATGGACCTCACAAAAATTACTATACAGAAGTGAGACACAGACATGTACTTCCCACAGCCAGCTTTGCCTCCTTCTCCCACTATGGCATATTCTCCAAGGGAAGGAGCCCCAGTGCACAGCCTGGAAGGGAGCTGCAGCACGTGCCGGCTCTATAGGCTGCTTGCAACCAACCCTTGCTTTGTGTGCTCTACAATACATTGCTTCTCCCAGTGTATGGGGGGAAAAAAGAGCAACGAAGGAACATCATAGTGCATGTGAGCTATTCTAAACCTCAGTGTCATAAGCAGTGGATCAGCACATTTGTAACCACCATTTACTATTTCTTCATTGGCCCAGTCCAAAGTGAGGACAGTTTCCCTCTTGAACATTTCGGTGTGCTAGTCTCTGCCAGGTCCTTGTCTTTGTCCTGCTGCCTATGTCTTCCTAATCCCATTTGCTCAGTTCCTTTTGCCCAGCTTCCAAGGGCAGAGCTTGCATTTACATGCTTTGATGATGCTTTTTGCTGGATCACTGTGTAATCTGTGTAATTGTATGTGCCTCTGTAACCACGCTCAGGAACCCACTTCATAGTCTGCAAAGCTAACAACTCACTCTCCACTGGAACTGGTCAGTGGAATGCATCTATCCCCCATTGCACCTGGGGGTCTAGTAGCTCTTCAGAATATCCCAGGCAGTTTGCTTTCGGTTACATTTCTCCCCCTTTTTAATGAAGTTATTTGTTATAGGGTTTTACGTATACTTGGAATTTCCTTCTCCCGCATTGCTGAATTTCCTTTTGTGTAGACTTTCTCCTTGGAGATGAAGCCTTTTTGTTATTTTAAATAGTGAACAAATTGACACAACTTTGTACCTACTTAAACTTTCAAGATTATAATTAGCACATATATGGGAAAAGAGCTAAGACATACATGGTCTTTAGAAGAGAGACAGATGTCTGAATTGCTTGATTAAAACCCTACTGCTACACCAATTATGCTGCTTAGAATTTGCTCCTTATTAGCCAGTTCTTTAAAAAGAAAAACAGGAGTAATATTTATGTTTAAATACTTATGGCCTGTTACACCTCTTATTTCCTTAATAATATTCAGTAGCTACTCCCTTCACATTCTACTCACAGTCTAGGGCCTGGTGGAAAGGCACACAGGTGCACAACATCCATTGCAAAAACACTTGCTTGAGTTGCAAGTGTTTTCTGCACCTCAGCCACTGGAAAGAGAATAGCCTGGGGCAGAGGGGCTCAGAGACTCTCATCTGAGTATTAACATTACAGAATTTAGCTCCAGCACGCAGCATAATTATTGATTACTATTGCTTTATACATATTGCTTTATATATTTCAGGTGTAAAAACATGACAAGTAGAACATGAGTCATTTGACAAGTAGAACATGAGGGTGGGGTCTTTGGATGAACAACAAATTCAACACAAGCCTGAAAACTGAAGATGAATTAAGATATTCCAATTAATATTTGGCCTAGATGTCAAACTTCTCATTATGATATTTGATGCTGAACACAGGCACTTGGCAAATATTTCCCACAGGTGTAGGGGGAGGTTCCTACAAAAGAAAAAATTGCATTAGTGGATGCTCAGATTGAGTGATGGACATGCTGTAGGAATCCAAAGAGATTAAACAGAAGAATTGAACAAAGAATTCTCATTTCAGTGAATTGTCAAAGTTTTACCCTTATTTTATGTATGAGATAAAGTGAAAATAATAACTAGGGATGGGGCAATGGGAGACAACATCCTTGTCAGTACTCCTTTCCCACCTGTGAACAGTGGCATAAGGTACAACGATAACATTCCTTAAAAGAGGAAGGCTCACGATCTCATTTATTTCTGTATTAAATATTTGTCACAGTACAACCTAAGGTCTAAAATTACCGTTTTCTTCTTTGCTCCTGACCATTTTGATTCTTAACTCTCTTGTGTGTAAACGTACACGTATGTATTTACAAAGACATGTTGAGGTAAGGACAGTAAACAATGTATAAGCTACAATGTGAATGTTATATATTTTCATGTTTGCAGTTCACCAGAGCTGCACAAAATACACAACATTTTGTGTTACCTGATTTAAAAACCTAAACTTGCAATAACAAAATAACAAATCACATGCCTAAAGTCTGAAGTGAAATGAACATCGTGCTTTCCTTCATATTTTGCAGTACACAGGATTTACTTCCTTAAATAGGGAATAGCATTTAATAAATATTTTGATATATGTGAATTCACAGTACTAAAGACAATGCCAACACATTAATTTTTAACAATTTTATATTTCTAAAGAAGTAGAAAATAAGGTGTAATAAAACTGTGGTACCAGTGCCTTTTTAAGCTGTTGAGGCACCATTATAATGAGTCTGTAGTTACAGGACTGGAGGGGGTGTGTGTGTTTATGTGTGTATGCACATGTAATTTTTATTTTTGTTTTCTTTTAAATCACTGTTTTGCTAGTGTTGTTTTGCTAGTTTTAGCCAGAGGTCAGACTGTCACTGTGACTTTTTTTAATCTTCATCATTTTAAATAATCATTTCAGTTTCTGAATTTTTTTCTGTCAACAAGTCAAAAAAACTGTCTCTCTCTGTCCAACAGTGTCAGGACAGTGCGGGTTTCTTTCCGAGAAAAACATAACTTTGAGGGGCAAATCCTACAACTGGTCCTCCATGACCAGACTTCCCAGTGTCTGTGAAGTTTGCCTGGAGAGTTTTGTGGATAGCGCAGAACTCCGATAGCGGCATCTCCGTATCTGAAAAATGTTACTCTTCTTCTTGTGAAAGAGTACAGCTCTCCAGGTACACCACTTGAGCTTTTTTGCTTCCTCTGGTCATGGCATGTTTTATCTAAGGAACAGACTGAATTCTTCTGGGCTCCAGAAGATCAGCTGGTTTCTTATTGATACAGGAAATCCCTACAGAAAAAAAACAGGGGAGCTGTTCAAAGAATTCCAATGGGAGACCCCAGGAGGCATGAACTGGAGCTTTCTGTGGTCTTTTTAAAATTCACTTCATAGTTTTGAGATTATTTTTTTGTTTTGTTTTGTGTTTTTTTTGTTGTTTTTTTGTTTGTTTGTTTTTTTTTTTTTTTTGCCTTGCTAGTGGGTTTTCAAGACCGCGGATGTCCTTGGCTACTCCTCATCAATAAACTGTTACAAAGCCTCTGCTGTACTTTACCACAATGTCTGTCAGCCAAAAATAAAAAATTAAAAAAGGGACCCAAAGGGCTGGAAAGAACATTTGCTCTTCCTCATATGAACACTTCTTACCAGAAATTGATTTCTTGATTTTTTTAATGCCTTTTAACATAAATATATCCCCATTACACTTAAGGTTTCAAAAAGTAAGAACATATATGATTGACATCTGTAAGTACAACTGCATGGAACATATGTGCCCTTTTCAGTGATTATATTGAACGTATCTCATCCTAAGAAGTGTGACCTTGAGTTGTTTTTGTTTTAGTAAACTCAGTCTGGTTAGGAATCTTCCATTAATGTCCTAGAATGAAAGCTATAGCTCAGACCCCTGGGGTATCAGGAACAGGGGAATTTCACTGTCCTCTGTACATTGCAATCCATTTGTTAAAATATATGCTGAGTGAGATGGATTCTAACCTAAAATATTTCATTTGTTTTTAGGGTGATATCATGCTCATCAGATCTTTCCTTCTTTTTGCAATTCTTTTTTTTTTTTTTTTAATCTCATCCCTTATATGTATTTTAGAATAATATTTCCACATATCTGAAAGAAAGAATATAGAGAAAATAAATAGAAGAGGTTTTTTCTTTTCTTTTGCATATAATCAGCTGTTTTCCTACTTTTCTGGATTTTGTTGTGGTGAGGGGGGGGGTTTTCCCCCCTAGGCACACCTGAAGAATGAAAAAGATTTCAACATGTGATGGAGCTACCATACTTGATAAGCTGGTTCACCCCGTTTAAGCTATGAATGTTTTGGCAGGTAACTAACACCTGATATGTATAATTCAAGGAAGACCTTTAGTATTAGAGGCCCAGGCAGGTTTTAAGTAGCCTCTTTTTTGCAGTCCCAAGGAACATGAGGAAAAAATTTCAGCAGCTACTATTCAAACAGGATGACATGGATTGGAATGGGATATATAGTTTGTAGTGGGAATATTGAGAAAACAAATGTAATATAGTAATATCACATTTTACTGAGTAACTACTAAGTAATTACTATTGGTAATTAGATTGTCTTACAGTCCAGGGGTGCCTAGAGGAAGGTCTGGGCTGGCAGAGTCAGCCCCATGTTGTGGTTCCTGCCATCCTGACTCCTCTGGCCTGGGGAGCAATGGGCTTTCTATGAAACCCTCTCCTGAGTTGTTCCTTCCCACATTACCCTGGACAGAAATCTTCTGCATGGCCTAACATAATGACCTTTCTGTGATCACTTGGTGCTGGCAGGTCTGGGTGCATTGCAGGGAAATGCATACCAGGTCAGATAATGCCATTCGTGGTGGCAGGAGCATATGCCCAGACAATGATTAGGAAGAGCCTCACCATGTAATCCTTGAGAGCATGGCTCCCATAAGAAGCAACATGGCCCAATGTCAGAAGCGGTGGCCACCACGCTGGTGGCAGATTCAGGACAAAGAGAGCATCCCCGCAAACTGGTGCCTGTGCAGGAGGGAAGGAGATGATGAAACAGCCTCTCGCTGAGTGACTTTGGGGAAGGAATGGCTGTCTGCGTGCCTGGCCAAGCCCCTGTTGTGCTCTCTTGCTGTAGCCGGTTGTGCTCAGCTCCACAGCACTTTGCACGTATGTAGGGGCTTGGCAGCAGGAGCTGATTGTTCTTTCAGTGCCGTCTGCCAGCAGGATTGCTGTCTGTGTCCTGTGATGGCTATCTGGCTTGCATGTGTCTGAGCGGGGTGAGGGGTAATGGGAAAGGGAGAAGAACAGGTAATGAAAAAAAAGGACAGGTGGAAGGTATCAGTTGATACCTGAATATCTGTGAAAAAGAGGCTGGGTTTTTTAGGGGTCTTATCAGAGCAAAGTAAAGGTCAAGGGAGTAATGGGGGGTGGGGGGGGAAGAGAAGACAATGCAAGGAGAGTTGAGGAGCAGGGAAGGGATGAAGTGAAGAGCATGTTTCGGAGAACAGAAGGGAGATGGAGTGATGGGAATAATCAGATGAGGTGGGTTGGAGACTTCAATAGGTGTTGGGCCTTGGCTGCTTCAAGTTCTTGACTGCCCCTGAGCATGGTAGGAAAGCAGCAAACCAAAAGCGTCTGGAGAGCTGTGCACTTCTCCATAAGCTGTGAGTGCCAAGATCCCTGCAGTCACATTGCTTCTCAACTGCCCTCAGTGACAGGGGAGAAAGGACTTTGTGTTAAGCCCGGGTGACCTGTTCAAAGCCCGGACGGGCTGGCTGCTGCAGCCAGCCTCGTGCCGCGGCCAGGCAGCAGGGAGGCCCAGGGCCTGTGCTGCCTTTGTGCAATCAGGCTAGGTGCACTTTCCTTTCCCCTCATGTTTGACTTCATTTTGAAGACCACGCAAATCTGCTTAGTGTGGTTTAATTAATGAAAGGATTATTGCAAGCTGCTTAAATGCTTATCTCAGCCAGTGAAGCACGCCTGCCCCCGCCCTGTGTCGGCCCTGGGAAAGCAGCTCCCTTGTGCAGTGCATCAAGCCTGGCACACTCTCAGGGTCTTGTGCTGGAGGTGGCAGGGCAGGAGAGTCCCCTGCAAGGCTTGGGTGCCAGTAGCAAAACTGGCTTAAAATCTTCCTGCTTGGGGCCATGTGTTTGTGAACCTTAGCAGGATGGAGAAAACATTCACAGTCTGGGCTAATGTGGAATTCCACTTGCACCTTAACTCTGCAACAATATAATTTCCTCACACCTTCTCTAACTATGCAAAACTGTTACAGTTACCCTAATGAAATAGCTTGAATCTTAGAATATGATTTTGATTTTTGGTTATATGGGTGATATAGAGTTATAGTAGCTATGAGAAAATAGGACACGTCAAGGTTTTAGGAATGAGCAACTAGCATTGTGTTTGCCTCAACTACTATGGAAATAGTTATGGACTCTGAATTAAAGCAATGGGTACCAGAAGAAACTGGCCTTGGTTTGGGAGATTGGCCAAAGGGTGAAATGAGCATGCCCAAGGATGGAGTTCAATCAACCGACACAGTGAGGAAGACTATCAGTGGCCACCAGAGGATCCTGTCCAACATTACCAGGCATGTGTTAGAGACATTTGGATATGATAATGATTTCCAGGAAATAACATGAATATGCTAATCATTATCCTCCCCTCTTTGGTTTTAATATCAATGATTACAATCAGTAAAGTTAACCAATGACTACTTTAGAATAGGGACATGGATAAGGTGAGGTCATTGATAAAACTAATCATTATAAAGATCAAATTAAGAAGCGAGCATTCTATGCATTTTTGTGTAAAGAATCTGAGGTAACTATGACTCTGCTAAAAAAGTGTATAAATATGTTGTGCTTTGCACCTGTTGGTGAACAGGTTTTTGGCGGAGCTATCGCCTGTGTTCCCCAGTGCTGGAATAAAGAAGTGCCTGCTTATCCACTTCATGTAGATGAGTTTTCTTTGCGATTGCAATTGCAATTGCTAACAGAACCACCTGCTGGTGAAGCCAGGTCATGTTGCTCATCTTCTTGGAGTTCACAGTCTTCTGTTAGGGTTTATCAGCATATCACCTGAAAAGGGAAATTCTCAGCTTCACACTCCTGTCTAGCTTGCGGATGGGAAGCTGAGGCACAGCGAGGTTCCGCAGTCTCTCACTGGGATGCTTCTGCCTAACTCCTGGTGCTTAGCCACCAAGATTGTGATTTTAAGGTCCTCACAAGTTGCTTCCAAGGCAATGTGACTCGAAATACTAACAAATGAGAAGTCCTGTATCTCATGTATCCATTGCTGTACCCAGCTTCAGCTTGATTTCTCCTAATATCCTAAGAGAAGCTAGGAACCAAGGATTTGTGGGATGGCTTTGGAGGGCTGTGTTAATGCAAGTAAAAAAAAAAATAAAATTCTTCAGTAAAGACCACCAACAGTAAAGATGAAATCTTCATGATTTACTTCACACCCCTAGCATGATTCTGAACTCAAAACTCGCAAACACCCATGCAGAAGGATTTTAAATAGGTACGATAGGAGGAGTTGTTCAAAACCAGACCTGCTTGTAGCATAGATAATGCTTTCCATGAGGCTGAAAATTCATCTGCAGCTTTCTTTTAAGATAACCTTTACACAATTGCTATCCTAGCCTAAGTCTTCCTACTGTATAAATCTCAGCACTGACACATGAAAAATGTGATTTCATACCTTTAGGAAACCGTAGGAGGTAGCTTGAAGCCACTGATACCCAAATACTAGTTGCTAATGTAAACCTTCTATCAAATGCAGAGACACGAAGGAATTTTTGGAATTTTTCTTAAATTCTGTATTAGGAAATTTACTCTGATAGTGAGATGACAGGTATTTATATTTAAAACTTCAGAGAAATAGTAACATTCCAGGAATGAAAATACTTTTGTAGTTTTTCCTATTGAGTACCAGGAAAAGTGTCTGATTCCTTATCAATCACATGACCAAATGTGATAAAAGCCCACTTCTGCCCATGCTTTGTTTTCTAAACACTCCGCCACTGGATTTGCCTGGAAGCAGCCTCTCTAATGGAAGGTTCCCTAAGAAAGAAATGTCACTCCCCATCACTGATACTGTACACAAAGGAGGGCACTGAAAGGCTCAGGAGACACTCCTGCACTATAGAGCTGAACAATTGATCCTTGCCACAGCACTATTAAGAGTCCTTGATACCCACTACCTCCCAGACAATGTATTATACAGAGAATTGTGGTTTGTTGTCAAGTGGCCTGTGGAAAGCATAATGGAGGTACTTGGTACTATAGATTGTTTAGAAATGGACATATTAATGAGAAGAGGCTGCTCATGTGATCAGAAAATGAAAACCCATGAAGATAAGAATAACAATGGTTTTTAATTAGGAACCCTTGTGTCCTCCCACTGGCTAGCCTATCTGTGCAGCTCCCCTCTGGCAGACATTCTTAGCACAATACAGTGCTTTTAAGGTCTATTATTCAGATGCTTTTGGTCTGGAAGTTGTGTGTTTCTATTTGGAGAATAAATGGTGGATAGTTAGCAGCAAGCATCAGTCTTGGGTACAGACTCTTATCCTGAATTCCAACGATGCAGACCAGAAGTAGTTTGCATTGCTGAGAAATGTGCTGTAAGCTGTACCTTTTACAATCTTTGCTATTGCCAGGACTACCTACTACAGGTGGAAGAATGGTGAAAAAGTCTTTTTTCTTCTCCTAGTAGTTGAAGAAATCTAGACCAACTCAAATGAACTCAACAAAGACAAGAGGAATGATTTTCATAACAACAGGTAGAGCTACTTTAATGTGCAATCTGTGCTGAATCAGATTTTTGGAGGCCTTTGAATGCCATTTTCACTGTCAGTGCTGCTGTGAGGGAAAAAAACCCAAACGAACAAAACAAAAAAATACCCAAAACCAAATAGCTACTGACTGTGACAGTTACGTCTAATATATACTTGTCATGAAAATACTTGAAATAGTGGCAATGGTCAATCATTGAGTGGGAAAGTGGCAGCCTGCGAAAGAGTTGTCTGAGACATTTCACAGCGGCTCTGCTGTGCTGAGTTCTCTACTAGCACATTCAGATGATGCATGCGGAGAAAAAAAAAAAAAAACATTTCCTTTTGCTCTGACTTGCATCATGTTTAGGCCTCCAGCACCAGTGCAGTGACAGTCAGGGGCAGAGGAGCTGAGGGCCGTGGGAGAAGTGCCACCACCTCCCAAATCCGTTTTAGCCACCCGTAGTTAAACTTATATTGACTTCCCTGGGCGCTTGTTTTGGTTGTGCTGGCAGTTGCTGAAATAACCCCTCAGCACTGGAATATCTCCAACGGCATCATTAAAATAAAGTACAATACACCAGCTGGCTCTCCTTGCCCCTGGACAGGCTGAGGGCGGTGTGCAGGAGAGGGCAGAGGTCTGCCATGCCTTCCCAGTGCCATTAGCATTTTGTGCAGGAAACTATAACCCCTACATGCTGGGTGTCACTCTCCACCAGAAACAGCTAAATATTTGGCAAAAGGCACCTCAGCACAGAGGTGCCACCAATATGTCTCTGTTGCTATAAGTTTTTGGCAGATGCTGTTAAGGTACGACAGGTGGTGACAAAATACATCTCTGTACAAATATATTCTTGACGGGTCATTTTAATTTTGCAGCTATGAAGAAGTAGAGGTAAAAGAACAAACCACATGTGGCTCTGTGTCTTCAGATAAAATTGCTATCCTTAGTTTGCCCTTGCACAGTTCAGCATCAGTGCATTATTGATTGGAATTAGGAAGTTAATAAGGTTCGGGCTAATTAATCAGATGGGTAGGGACTGGAACTGCACTGCAAGGCTTAATCAAGTCATCAAAGCTCTCAAGCCGTGAAGAAGGTAATTAAAGGAAAAGGATGCCTGTTATATAGTAACAGGAATCTAGGAGAGGACAAGAGCTAGATAGAGAAGCTCCATTTTCTTTTGTACACTTTTCTGATATAAATCAGACCAAATGACCCAGGTACAGTGCTCAGCTTCCTATCAGCAAATTAAGTTGGATGAATTTATAAATCATGTCAGAGAGGAATTTAGTCCAGCTAGTCTAATTGCCAAGAAATCTATGTTTGCTCATAGAAGCTGGGTTTTTTTGCAATAACAAGGCCTAGAGCACAATCTCTTACTGACTGGGACTGTTATCCCAAGGTTGCTGGATATGGAATGAAGCAACGTGGTTTACAAACCTAATTTAAAAAACACCCCACATGTTTGTTAAGGCACAATTGATTAATGTGGAAGTATTTTGTGGCCTATTGAGTGCTTACTATAGAAGGCCAAATCTCAAACTTTCTTTACTCAGTTGCTTTGCTGAAAGTAATCTAAGTACCAAAAAACCTTAGTGGTTTCATTAAGAAAGAGGTCTTACAGCCTTTCTGATTGTATTTTGCAACTCACTGCTGTCAGATTAAAATAATGCAGGCATTCTTTTCTTTTTTTTTTTTTTTTTTTTTTTTTTTTTGGCAAAGACCATACAAGAAATAACCACTAATGGCCTAAAAATAGTATTTAATATGTGTCTTCTACATTTACAATCACTGATGGATCTAATGTTTGATGCCAACTAGCCACAGTGAGCTGAAGTAGTAGCTTGCTAACATCCAGTGTCAAACTATGTGTTATTTTACTGGAAATTTCAATTAAAAAAAAAAAATTCTTCTAGTATGTATCTTTAGTTTCATTCTGTTTTCAAAACTAAAATCCTCACATTTTAACATTTTTATTATAAACAGAAAATAATCTTTTGGAGGAAAATTCAGATAAGTATTTAAAGAAACTGGCACTGAAGAAATCAAGTGTATTAAAGGAGCAGGTGAAGCATTTGAATTTTCATGAGGTGACATTCTCATCCTATGTCCTTACCTGAGGGCATTTGATTTCGCAAGTGCTTAGCAAAAAAAACTACAAGTAGTGTAGCAAAACATTTATAACGAAGAAAAATAAGGAAGATTAATTAGCTAGAAAATAAGTATAGATTGTGTGCTATAATAATGTACTAATGATCTTTAAGTTTGAGAAATTATATATATATATGCCCTTTTATATATATATACATATGAATTCATTATAGCTATACATAGGGCCTGACATACGGGATTCAGTTGTTAATATTTTTGTCTATTTTTTCCAGCTTTGGAGAGAGGCAAAGTCAGAGTGTACCTATTTCTGTAGTAGAGGATTAAATCCATATGTTTGAATGATACTGATTTACAAATTTAGCCTGCAGTCACTATTCTGTGTATTAAAGAAAAGTGTTCAGGAAATCTTGCTATGTTTTCAGATGGAACTGAAAGTAGAAAATGCTAGAGCTGTGGTGCATGTGTCAAGTTCTGAATTTAAGCTCTGTGTTTTGATGAGCAGTTGACAGTCATGAGCACAATCTTGTTCATTAAAAAGAAAGCAATCACTCTACTCATGCTGAAACCCATCATGTGTCCCATACTCAAGTTTGGTTGTGCCTTGTCCCATCATTCACTGATGAACAATGAATTCAGAATACTGGCAAAAATCCTGGCTAACAGTGCAAAGTGATTCACATCTGGACTTGTAACCTAGACTAAATGGTATTTCTCTGGAGGGCTTTATAGGGATTATATTGAAACATACCTTTCTAATACTTGTTGCTTGTAAGATGAAAATGAGCCTGTTAATATACAATCATTGAAATTAAGAATAAATTGTTACTGAAATCAAAAAGGAAAATCCAATGATCTTTACTGTCTCTCTGTAAAGATATTATCTTTAAAGGCTCCCTTTCTGTCCTACACATATACACCCATATACATTTCAAATTCTATTTGCCTAGGAAAACCGCAGTATGAACCAGAGAGTAACAATGTCTTCAAAGAGCTAGATACTGAAAAATAAGACTAAACATGAAGACATCTTTGCATACATTTGCTTATGTTTGCTAACTCCTACATACCTCTGCTGGCTAACACTTTGGAAAAAGTCTGTAGAATATACATCAGCTCTGCTGCTCAATAGTTTGGAAAAAGTCCATAATAAACACATCAAATCTACTGGCTAACATTTTGAAGGAAATATAGGAAATATCTCAATATCTCTTTCATATGAAATGCTACATCTTTCATGAAGCATCCTTGATACCCTCCAAAGTTAGGGGGGGGAAAAAAAAAAAAAGAAAGAAAGAAAAATGTCTGCACTTTTATAAGATCTCAGAGTTCAACAAATGCAATAAATTCAGGTCTCCTTTGCACGTAAGCAGAAAGCATACATAAGACTATTTTTGTCTTTCTTGCGAGGTAATATAAGAATATGAGTACTGGTTCAGATCTAAGGTTAAAGAAATTGTAACTCTGAGTGGTCATTTCTCCATGGATAGTGAAAATATGAAAAGACAAGTACAGAAAACTATTACTCCTGATGTGCTCTTCAAGTTTCCTGCCACCTGTATTTTAGGGATTTTGCAAGCTGAGTCTGCATTCAGGTTTTTTTTTGCTGACACAGTCCTTGGAGGAACATTTTTACTGTGAGTTTATCAAGATGTTTTTGGTGCAACTTTTGCTGCTGTCACTCCCCAAACTCCCCATGACAATAAATGTACTTATACCCGGTGAGAAGAGTTCTTCTTTTTCCTGCATTTTAAATCTGCTTCCTAACTATTTCATTTTAAAAGAAACAGAAGAATGTACTTCAGGTCACACATGCTACAGGGAGGTAATTCTAAGGTTTATGTGGCTGGCTTTACTTCACCAGGTTTCACATCAGGAAGAGACAGAGTGTGCCCATACCTATGTCCCCACACACAGCAACAAGGGAGCAGTTTCATCAGCTATAAATGAGAGGTTAATTAACAGTACAGATTTCCACCAGCACTGGAAAATAAAAGGTTGTAATTGCAAGTAGGACAATTCCTTTGTGGTGTGCCAGGGCCCTCCTGGCCTTGTGATTTTGGGAGTTCACACTCAGCATTCGCTCACCTTTCCTGCTTGGATGTTTGGTCCCCAAGGACATGATATCTACTACCAGCTCATTTTTTATGGGTCACTAAACAGCTGTCACCTGGTGCCACCATGAGTCATGTTCTAGACAGCAGTAATAGAGAACTGAAAACCTTAACAAAACATTAGCAGTCCCTCAACTACATAATTATTACACCCATTGGTGAGTAATCCTAATGTACACAATCTTCACCCAAACGACCTCTCAAGTGTGGCCAAATCATCCTGGTGTGTACTTTCGCATCCTCATTGAGGTAAAAAGACAACTGATTTAATGAGAATTTTAATAGTATAAAAACTGAATGGAGTGAAGGAGTTTTGAATTTCAGTCTGCTGTTAATATATAGAGGCAGTAATGCCCATATGTTCATTCTTTATGGCCTAATTCAAAACTATTGCTCAAATACCTGGAGAAAATAAAAACAGTATGAGGAAATATTAACCTCTGAGAACAACAGCAATGTTTGCATTAGCCAGATTTATAATAAAGATGACCAATAGGTGTTTTCTTTTTGAATTAATCAAAGTATACAAGGCAAATGTATCAATCATTAAATTAATTAGTATTTTTGGAAGTGTGCAGGGTCTATAGGTACAGGAACACGAGTGCTGACACCACTGTACATCATTAATGCTGAGTTTATCATGGTAATCACCAATAATTACTGTAGTTTTCTGTCTTAGGCAGGCGGGGCACAGTGGTGTGAGCTAGGAAACCAGTAAACTTGGAACAACAGTGAGAAGCAGAGCTGTTTGTTTGACATCGAGTAGGCTTTTAATAGACTGTGTTAATCATTCACTGCCGAAGTAGTTTGAGAGTTAGCCTTTCAAAATTATATCCAGTTACTACTATCTCTGTTGCTTTGGAAATACCCAGTGCTCATAGCATGGGGTTAACGCTCTTTGTCTGTCCTTGGCTAGTTTAGTGATGGTATCTGATTCTTCCTCCCAGTTTCTTGCACAGAGAAAAATAAATATAATTTATGTGATATGTGAAATATTATACCCAGTTTTAAAAGGGCAGTTGCAAATGCTGTAATTATTTATTGACTTGGGAAGATTTTTACATTTAAATATGTAAGCAAATAGATCTATTATCTCCAGTATTAATTTGTATTTCGGAATCGCTTTCTAGCAGAGTAGAAACTAAAACCTCTCAGTCACTGAGTGTTGGGTAAATGTCCCTCTTGTTTGTGAAATGAGACCATAATCCATTTAATCACTCAGCTGAGATGTATTTGTTAACTGAACTGATACCACCTGATATTTTTCTGGAGGTGCCAGTAGCATAACAGCCTTGTGCCAGGTCCTTGACAAGACTATTTTAATTCAAAAAGAGGTGTATTAGCTCCTCCAATATCTCTTTCATTGCTTCAGCAACAGAAACAATGACTGCAGTAACAGTGGTTTCTTGAATGATCTTCAGGAAAGTAGTTGTTGTTGTTATTAGTATTAGCATTAGTGTTAGTATTATACTCTGGGGCTCATACGGAGCTTGCAGTTTTGTGAAGTAATGTTTTTTTAATAAGTAAAATGTTCATGTCTTAAATTCTTGACAGATGGAGGATATCCTTCTGTTAAAGCTCCAGATCACATGTATGTGTTATTCCTAGCACTATTTTTTCTTAAGAGGACAATGAAATAGTCTCTTATTTTCTTTATTCTAAATGTTTTAGGCAAAGACACCTTCATGGCTGGAGACCAACTCTCTGCTACCTGACAGGTAGAAAAACACCTATGTTACTTAAGCAGTGCTATTTTCCATCATACTCATGCTGCTAGATCCCCATGTATGCTATCTTGTACTTTATGGGACATTCTTCCTAACTCCAATGTTTCATGTAAAAAAAAAATTGGCTTGATACCTGCTAGACTCAGAGTGAGAGGCTGGAGGATAACTCTATTGGCTTAGGGTAAACCAGGGTTGTGGCAGGACCATGGAATTGGATTTTTTGGAGTCAGCATAATGAAAACCTGCACTTGGCTGATGTGCTCTAAAGCATTAGAAGTTATTCTTCCACTGCTCTAGGCTCAACAAGGCATAGTCAGTCCTGACTAATTGTGTGATTTGCATCTTCATTTCCGAAACTGTCTCCTGACATTGTCTGGTCATTGTCTTATATTCACATATTAAGGTTCTGTTTCCTATCTGTCATTATTTGTTCTATGTTGGTCTCATTTAATACATTTGGATGTTGTCATTATCTTGTCT
Organism: Tyto alba; assembly: GCF_018691265.1. Taxonomy (NCBI): domain Eukaryota; kingdom Metazoa; phylum Chordata; class Aves; order Strigiformes; family Tytonidae; genus Tyto; species Tyto alba. The sequence continues at coordinate 36,324,404 of NW_024881330.1, forward strand.
CTAAGACTTATGTCCTTTAACAAAGGTAAAATAATGGTAAATGATTTAGAGCTGAGGAACTTAAAACAGTATGAAATGCTGTGATTTGTCACAGCATTCACTTTGTAAAAGATGGGATTAAGAGACAGATAAGCTAATATGCTCAGTAGGAGCTAGACATATCAGAAGGATGTTTTGCTATTCAGTGCAGTTTGATCAAATAAACAGTAAGAATGGAAGAGAGGGAGACAAACAAGCAAACAAACAGAAAAGATCTAATTTAACTCACCATTTTTGCTTCAGTAATGTTAATTTTTACAGGTTGCTTCAGCTGCCTCAAGAAGACCTACCAGTCTAGCTGGAACAGAATTTTGTATAATTCATATTCGTTAGAAAATTTTAAATTGCCACAGAAAAGGGTTCCCCTGTGGGTTAAGAATAGGGTACCACTAGTACACAGAGCAAAGATAGTTATGCCTGGAAGATCCCTGCTTGAAGATTAGGATTGTGTGACAGGAGGACAGACAAATGCTCTGATATTTTTTCCTGCTGGGTATGGCTGCAAGGCTGTTGCCAAGGCAGTGCAAGGGAAAAAGCAAGGGAGACAAATCTTTGCAGATGTGTCTTGTAATTGCTTGTAGCGTTCTCTGGGTGCACTGGAAGAGCATACATTGAAGAAGGTAAATAATACTCCACCTCCTGGCTTTATGAAAGGTTAAGATAGTCATCTGAGTTTTACTTATATTTTTCTTATGTATAACCTTTTTCCTGTTTTGTAATCAACTGTAATACCAAGTGAGTTTATCCATTATGCCTGTAGTAGGACATTTATTATGTGGTAGTTACTTCTAAAGATAAATCCCTTATCCTTTGGAACTGATGCTTATTAATGTTGGCCTAATTGTGGTCTTGAGCTGTCACTCATTTATTATTTATCTTCAGACCCTTTAACCTGCTTCTCTATCCATTTTAACAAAACAAGACTACCCTAGAGGATTTGCCTGATCTGAAATACATTCAGCTTTCCAAGTTGCAGATGGCTTTGAGTGTTAATATCCAGCAACATCACCTATTTTAAGGAGAGGTTGGCTTGCTGCATTAAGCGGAAGCTTTGCTGAGCCCCTACTTGAGAATAACCAAGCACAAAGTTTGCTATACCGACTGCATTAAACCCCTTTGTCTTGCCTTCTGCAGTGTTCCTGTTGCTGATGTAAGTCATGGTACTGGCTGATGGGTGCTTTTTGATTATTTTTTAAAGCATTTTTAAAATGTGTTTAATTTTTAAAAAATCAGGTCAGTTTTCCAGTGTGGTGCAGAGGATGTGCTCATGAGCAGCCGCATTAGATGAACTAAGGGAGCAGCATACCGCTGAGTAGGAATTTGAATGAATGGAGAAGAGGGTGATATCTTATACTGGCACATCATCTACCTTTCAGAGATGTGGAGCCAAGAACGCTTGTGCTGATCATTGCTGGGTCACAATTTACCACTGCTATTGGGGACTTACTTTATCAGCTGTATGAACCCAGTAAGCTGGATGTCAAAGCTGGCACAGAGTATGTTCCGTTCATTGCCAACGTTAAACTAGAGTTTGTGAAAATGGCAAAATGATATTTGAAAACGAGCTCCTAAAAGGTCTGCGTTTAAGATACTTCAGGAACTTTATAATCATGTTGTTCAGGTCTTAGTAGCATAGGAAGATGTACAACTAACAGATGTATTTCTTGAAAACCTGTGTTTATCTCTGTTGCCAGAGTTTTGCAGGAGCTGAGACTGTATTTTTGTTGGAATACAGTGCAAAATGCTATAATTTAAAGTGCTTCTTGTACTTAACTTATTCTGAAAGATTTTGTGCATAATTTTTAAAAAATGCATTTTTATATTCATACATTTGACTGATTATTTTTAGTATCATGGTCTATTTTGAAACTGATCATTTTGGTTCTTCATATCTAAAGTGTTGAATTGCTTCAACATCATATTTACCAGTGTTCTGTTAAAGAGCTAGGAAATCCTGACTGATAAGTGAGTTTGTAATTGAAAAACACCATCTAAACATCTTCTTTTTTCCTTCAACCAGTTCTGTTTCTCAAATTTCATTTGAATGTGAGCTAAAATAAAAACAAAATCCACTTTATGGACAGTTTAGGGTTCTAGGAAATACTGCATTTCTGTTTAATTTCAGAAAGGTGAGACAGACCCTCCTTGAACCTCATGCCCTGGCTGCAGAGCTGTCTGTCTCACCACAGAGCGGAGTTAAAGGGTGAGTCAACATGAAGACAACAGAGATGGTTCAGCCTGATGCCGGGAATGAGGCAAATTCCTGAAAATTCAGCCACATCTGGCAGAAATGCAGTGGGATCAACTGCTTTTACCTGCTTCCTCTAAATTTGTGGTGCTCTTAGACTTTGCAGGGTTACCTGCTCTTTACAGGTTAGAAAATATCTCTGACACCAAACCAATAGTATCTTCATGGGGATTTGCCACTTTACTTTCCAGAACAGAGCTGTCTGTAATAAAGGCTGGCTAAATCCCCCAAAAGCTCTTGTCTGGAAAATTGCTAAGCAATGTTTCTCTCCAGTCTTCTTTTCCTCAGTGAGGTGGAACCAAGTATTTTTAAAAGCATAAAATAAATTATAACCCAATTCCCTTCCCTTCAAAAGAAAGGCAAACAAGTGTGAAGCTGTGACTTGATCACTTAATGCACATGAACTAATGGCTACCTGCTACTAAACACAGCAATTTTGTTCCTTCATTCCTAGTTATGCTCTGCTCCCTTTGTGCTGCTACTGATGCTTCTTGGATCCCGCACAAAGAGGTAACTTTGGGAGCAGAAATGTTTTTTTTTCCCATTTTTTAAGACAGTATTCTGTCTGTCTCACCCATGAACATGGAGCCAGACAAATGTCACTAAAGATGCAGGCAAGAGGGAATTTGTGAAAAACTGCTATAAAAGCAGCAACCAGATGTTTGATAAATTTATCTGTATTACAAAACAAAACAGTTTTTGTCACTCAGGAAGCAATAGTTATTTTTTCCAAAGTGGAGAGCTCTTGGAAGAGATTGAGGAAAATTCTCTTCCTCCTGCAGTAGCCCAAGGCTAGTGCAAAGCTGAAGCAGAGGAAGAATAGGTCTTCACCATCCTAGCCAAGTGTCCTAATCACTGATCTATTCCTTAGTCTGGGGTGGAGATGTCTCTCCAAATTCCTGTGCTGCAGAGTCCTTTCCCGGTGAGAATTTCCTGGGGGGGTGGGGGGGGGCAGGTACATTCTTAGGTAATGTCTCCATCTACACAAATTAGCATGAGTTTTTTTTTTTTTTTAAAAAAAAAAAAACAAACAAACCAAAAAACAAAACCAACAAACCAAAACAAAAAAATCCAAACCTTTTGTTAGAGAATTCCTCAATAGTTCCCACTGGAGGCCAGTGCTTTTTGTAACAGTATTTGGCAGCTGCTGAAGGGCTGCAGCAATGTCACCGACTATACAGCAGCAACTGGAGAAGCCAGGCAAAAGGAGGGTGATATGCAGGGAGGTGCTGTGCAGAAATAACCGGGTCTCAAAACACCTTGACTCCCCCATCCTGCACATATAAATGGCACGGTAGCAAAACCGTGACTGGTAGGAGAGAACCTTGCACCGATCAATTAATCCTTGACCCATTTGCTTCTCTAGGTGGTTCTTTGGGGACTGACAAATAATGGATCCAATATTTGGATGCAATCAACGCTGACATTATGAGAGTTAATAAAACTCATTATCCTCTGGCTGTTTGCTTCCCATGGCAAGGGAAAGGATGATAATTTAACGTTTTTTTTAATTAACTAACATTCTAACTAGCCATAAGCCTCTGCCTCCAGCTAATGTTTAAAAAATTAAAACAAAACTTAGAGCGAAACCGCTTGTGTAGCAATAAGCCTCAAAATTATGCTACTAGTCAAGCAACCAAAATGATTACGTTCCTTCGTTTTTGAGAGCTTGCATTCGGGAGATTATTTTAATTTCACTTTTCCTGGTGTCTTACATAGTAAAATAATGGAACATTATTTATCCCAACACAGAAACCATGTAAAATGTTATTTACCTGTTCTGTTGGTGAAATGTTTGCATAAGCAGAGATTTGAGACATCTGGGTATGACCAGTAAGGAGCAAAGTGGAACAGGCAAATGACTCAGGAGTTGCACGTGTGTACAGGGAGGTCTGTGTGTAACTGCAAAAGAAAACTGGTTCTATTGGGGCTGAAAGCAGAGGAAAAGCTTTTCAGCATCTGTAGCTGAAGTGGAAGGACAAGGGATCTGCTTGGGCGGGATGTTCCCTCTGGACTGTGCTAGACACCTTGTGAAAACACTAATATAAACTTTAATCACTGAAAGCTAAATGCCTGGGATGAGTTAATCGTGTATGTACTTCTCATAGATGGTCTCTGTAGATGTCCTCTCGCCCACCTGGTTTACATACCTTCCTGGGGTGGGAGGAATATCTCTGGGAAGGTGCCTATTCTGTTGCCACTGGCTGTGGAGGAAGTCCAGGTGAATGGGTCAGACCTGAAGCTTATCTCTTGGGTGGCTGAACCCAGGCAATTCACACTTTTGTGCAGATGGGATTATTATGATTACTGATAAAAAACTAGGGCTGATTAAGAAAACTAAACCAGCAGCTTTCTTTTCTATCTGTCGTAATGCAAAATCTGTGGGCAAAGCTTAATTTTATGTAGATTTTATCCAGGGGAAGGCTCTTAGTGTATATCCACCCCACTGTGCATTCAAACTAGCAGAGAATTATTGTTACCTTTGGTCATTCAGACTGGTGGTGGCCATGTTCCTTCCCTACATCTCTTCACAACCACTCAAAAAAAAAAAAAATTGCTAAATGATAATAGTATACTGATATAGATCATTATTTTTGAGAGCAGATTAAATCAGATCAACATAAGAACATTGTATAAATATAAATTAAAAATGCATACAAAATTTGTGTAACATTAATGATTCAAAAGTGACCAGGACAGCATGGTTTAAGAAGTTATTGCCTCCTAAATTAAGGTTTTAACTTGAACAAATTAGGAACACACAACTACTCTAGCCCTGAACTGCCATAATTTAAACTGTTCCAGGTAGATTTGTATTTCTGACCATACCCTGTGTCTACCTGGATAAGCACAACTTTACAATTTCAAACAGCTCTTCTACCCAGGACAGTCTACTACTCAACATTTGGTAATTTCAGTGGGTGTTGTGCCCTAACAAAACTGGACCCAAAGACACTATCACAGAATATACCCTGCCAAGGCTCCTAAGGTGTGTGTGACTGCCCTGGTAACTCATTATATTAGCTAGTTCCACTTAGAGCTATGAGCTAACCACTTGGGAAATGAAAAGTCAGTCTTATTTCAGTGACTTCAGTATGTCTGCATATACTTAAATCAGAGTATTGCATCCACTGTAGTTTAAATACCTCTTCTGTGTGTTATTTATAGGCACAAATCCACAGTTGTTTGAAAACAAGTCTTTGAAAACTTTGGGTTCGCATTAAAAACACACTTGGCAGCCCATTCTGCTATTGGATCATTTGTCACTGTCTCCCTGCCTTCCCCACAGCATTCCAGATCCATTCATTGATAAATACTTCATGGATATCAGAGAAGAGAGAGTTATCCCTTGGTGAGTACAAAGTCTGTATTTACACTGTCTACTGATACGGCTGTGTATCACATGAAGAGTTTTAATATTTCCATAACAGAGAAAGTCGCAGGCACAATACTTTACAGCCACAGGACTAATAAAAAATACTTTACTCTTATGTGCATTAAACCAGTTGATATAGTGCTTTAGACTGAAACTGGCAATGAAGCTGAAATCCAATTGAGGTCAGTTCTTTTTATATGTTGTTTCTGTTTAAGGGCTTTAAGACACTGCCAATCACCTCTAATTGCTCTAAACAGTCTGCATTAAGTGTGATTACCCTGTTGAATTCCCACTGTTGTTAGGGTCTTTATTTTAGCAAAAGTCTAAGCACTTATCAGATCTTCCTAACAAAACACTTTAGCTGCAGCCCAATACCTTAACCCTGCTGTGCTATTGTCTAGTTTCAACTACATCCTGCGTCTAACCATGCCATCTTTGATGGATCTATGTAAATATGGACTGAAAAGCCCCAGCAAAACCTTTTGTTAAGTAAATACAGAAATTCAAATAAGGACACAACACAAATGATTTAATCATAAAGCTTGTGTATGGTCCAGCTTACACAACGTACTTATTTACATGCCTTTAAAAAAAAATCTTTGTTATCAAAGCTATATAAATATCAGTGAGACAAATTTTTGGTCAGACAGACTGATGGAAGTCTAGCTTCCAGGAGTTAGAAGGTATGGTCGAACAATGATACAGAAATACAATTCTAAATAAGAATGTATTTTAAATACAAAGGGGTGTGAGTTTATACAGAGGTCTTGTTTATTTAGCATTTTTCTGATGAACCAGAAGATGCAAAATTCTGGTCTGTGCTAATATACTGCACTTCACAAGGTCTTAATTTATTTCTCCTAATACACAGTTTCTAGTAAATGTTTGTGTTACCATTCACAGATGGGGGAAACTAAGACTAGGAAGTCTGAGCTTGTTAGATTGGTTAAGATAAGAATAAATAAGACTATAGAAGCTAAGTTCATCTACAGCAGTGGTCTAATTTGAAGATCAAGATTTCCTACCCCGGGTTCCACAGTAACAGAAAAGCTGATCTATTTTAAATCCCATTCACATGAATGCAACAAGTGCGGAAGGAGAAATTAGAAGTATGGTATAGGTACCCTGCTTTCTCTGTATAGGTACACTGCTTTCTCTTCTGGCAAAGCCAGTTTGGGAAGTTCCCTCCTTGTGTGATTTTGGAATTCATCCTCGTGGGGATTTTGTTTGCAGCGTTGCCCCACAGAGTTGCACGAACAGAGCATAGTGGGCTCTAAGCTGCAGCATGGGAAGCAAATTGTGTGAAGTCAAGAGGGGTGAAAAATGAGAACCATGAACTTCTCAAGACCTTTTTGCCACCAGAGAAAACGGCAGTGTAACTGCATTCATGGTTTCACACAAATTGTGCAACCGTTCTCCCCATCCATTCCTTCTCTGCTGTCATCTTCTGCCTTCAGGGGCAGAAGTTCCAGTATGGAAGAACCTGAATAGTCTCAGGACATCACCACATTTGCCGAATCTCTTAGCTATAGATAACTGCATCAGCTTAGACCACTGGTGCAATGAATGAATGGCGAACTCAGTGATATTCTGGGTATTTGGTGGCTCCTGCTGGACTCTGTGGATATCAGCATCTGCACTGACTAGTTTAAAAGTGAAGGTCTATGCATGCTGCAACCACAATTCTGATTGCAGCATAGATTTATCATTAGACAGGAAAGTGTATCTGAGGCCATATTTTTTAATTTCATGTTCTTAATAGGATGGGTTTGCATCTTGAATCACTTCTCTCAGATTGTGTCTCATCTATTTTATCTGTTTCTCAACTCTGATTTAATTCTACTTACCTACAGTAGGATCTTACCAGGAGCTCACTGGGTGCTCATTAGGAAGCTACAGGTTCCAAGTTCTCATTAGGTTGATTCTGACTTGTCTCAAAGCTTTTCTCCCACCAAAACATTTAATGGTTCTGGCAAGCCTTTACCTCATCACCAAGAAATCATCTATCTATGTAATTTTTGAGAAAGCGCACATGGGCACGTTACTAATGTGCTTGATGAAAAACAGAGAGGAGTTTCATTTCACAATATAAATATTTCCCAAAAAGGTCTTCAGTCCTCTATGCTCTTTGAAAAAAGATTTGGATTCCATCGATATATATACATAAGAAATTATGAGAGGGAGCCTGTTTTATTTTGGCATTTAAAAGGTGCATTGCAAGTGTACTTATGAATGTTGCAAGAAGGAGATATATTGTGTTATTGTGGTCTCAAACTCAGCAGTGAGTGGCTATAATCTATTTAAAAAACCCTATCGGTTAAGATACTCTGTGGCTTCTTGCAGTGAGTAGATTAGCACCTTATAAATCAGGTCAGGAACCAGAGTTGGCCTGACCATGGTGGGAAAACACATTATTTGAGTGTCCCTTGTCCCAGAGACCTTTCAATGCAAATGGATGAGATAAGTGCACAAGGAGGAAAAGGAAATCATGAGACAGGGCAGTGAGTTGCAGGATGGCAGCAAGCATTGTTGGTTACAGCGGCTTGGGGAGAGCAAATCAGAGGGAAAGAAAAGGAGGGAGTGAAAGAAAGAGGATTAGAATAGACAGCTAATGAGCAGAAAGAGGTGAAAATGTGCACACAGCTGTAAAGACGTCTCTGGATGTTCAGTGACTCCTGCTTTGGCTGCTTTTGCAATTTCTTCTACTGCCTGAATCCTAGCTTTACTTTAAATCATGCAATATAAGTAAAGGAAGATGCATCATGTTTTCTACTGCTTGTACAATGGGTTTAGTAGCCTATGAACTTTTTACTCTCTTCCTACCACCCCAATAGTCCTTCCTATTTTTATATTCTACCCCTTCGGAAATATGTATCTGTTTGGTGTTTGGCCACAGCCTGTGTTCAGAAAGCCATGCCTTCTTGTGCAGGCAGCACCTTGTGCAGCCTCTGTGATACCTTTGTTACTTCTTCTTTTTCTGCTACTAGATTATATTATGTTACATTATACATGAGGTCTTTGTTATTGTCCAGTGGTTGTTTAGATGCTCAGGGGATTCATAGAAAGAAAACTGGACCATTTGATAGTTTTAAAAAGCTAAGATGTAGTCAGTGTTGCAGTTCTCTCAATGATTATAGTGTTGAAATCACATCTCTAAATGGACTATCATAGATGATAACTTACTTGGTGTTGGATGCTTCATCACCTGGGCATTAAATCTGACATGAAATCTGGTGGCTACTGAGAATTCATTCACAAAGAATCTGTCCCATGTTATGCCCAGGAAGTTGTTGGGTGCAATAATCTGAATTGCCCTTCTATAGCTTATCACTTAAATTCTCTTATGGCTGGAGTGAGAATTAAGGGGGAGACAGTGTTTTTGGTGGGCTCAGAGTTCGAAGTTGGACTGCACATCTTCCAATTTGAGCATGCAGTCATATAACAAATATTTCAAAAATATGAGACTTTCCTGACCCTTGGAGGTAAGTAATATTTTCAAAGTATAAAGTACTACATAAGGCCCTAATTCATGTGCAGTCTGCTGGGTATTTTGTACCACTTCAGAGCTTTTTTACTATACTAAAGATTTGCAACTGTGTGGGGCAAATGCTCCTTTGAGAGTCTCCTTTTGTGTTGATGCTATTCAAAGACAAATGTGCTGGAGATACCTTTCTTTAATTCCTTTCTAGGGCTTCAGAAGCTTGAGGGATGATCAGAGACTACTTTAAAAGCTGATGAGTTCTTTTGAGTGCCCTCATTCTCTCTACAAGATAAGTCCATGGAATTTTCTTTTGGCAGTTCAGATACCACTCAGCATAACTCACTGATTGGCTGTTCTCACTTCTCAGAGAATCTAAAATCTACATTGATACTCTGAGCTCATGAATGAGAAAATAATATTACATATGTTATGATGCTTCTTCCCTGTTGTTTCTTTGTGGTAAGGCAGGAACTGAAATGGAAGCTGCATGCTCTAATTGATCTGTTCAATAAACACTTAGCGTGAGTTCAGAAGTAGTCACTGGAACAACTGTACCATAAGGAGGAGTAATATGTAAGTACACAATTATGATCTCTTTTACTTGAATTACAACAATAGAGACTAATTCTAGAAATTAAGTGTAGTTACTTGCTATTCACTAAGAGAGTATACAGTCTTTCAAAACACACCCTGAAGTTTTCACATCTAAAAATGATATAATGGACTATAATCTGCCTTACTCTTAGGATGTAGTTGTTGAATGCGGCCACTGAAGATTTAACATACTTGTTAACTATTAGTTACAGGTATTTATATAAGAATGACCAACCTCCTTTCTTCCTTCCCAGTGCAACCTCATTAAAAAATATCCACTCAAGTAGCTACTAAAAAATGAAGATGTTAAAGACCCACTGCAAATTGTGCCAACTCTGTTGCAAAGATTGCACACAGAAGCAATACTGTGTAATGTAAATAATCTCATTAACTTCAGAAGGGCTGATTATTAGCCAAAGGTCTAATGTTAGACCTGTAGATCTTTTTAAACCCCTAAGCCTAGCTTTCCTTTTATTCCTCCAAAAGCCAGTAAGTCTTACAGACTACAAACACAAACAAGTAACTAGTTGATCAAGAGGATTTTATCTTCCTGTCCATGTCTGTCTGGAAGGGGTGTGCACAACTCAACACGTTTTCAAGACCTTACAGGACTGGGTCTGTGCAATGGCAGAAGAACCTCAAGGAGGGTGCATGTTCCCTTTTCCTTGAGATGTGGTACAACATAATGGCCCAGTAGACTCAGTGTAGCTTAGGTTGACCAATTTGAATACTGCCCAATGTTTAGAATACTACCAATAGTTACAAGAAGTGAGATTTGTCCATTTGATTTGCTGTGACCTTATGTAACATAAGGCAATAAGACTGCTTGTGCTACCAGACCACTAAGGGCAGTTATTCCTTGAGCAGTACTTTCAACTGGGTGATTAAAAAAGCCCTTTAGCAGAGATTAAACTGGTTTACAGAACTGCTTTTGAGTTGAATTATACATTATAACTAGATTTTTCCTTAAAAACACATATTTCACTACTTAGCATATGAGAACACTCTCTGAGTTTCATGGGAGCTAGTGGTTAGGCCTTCCAGAATTTTCAACCATGGTATTAGGGGCCATGCAATTTTAACCAAAAGCCTATTTCTTCTGCTTAAAAATCAGCAGAAAGATTTACATTTATCAAGAACAGCAGATATCAAAGTCTGGCTTACTTGTTGGTTGGTAAAACTGTAGAATTTTTTTTTTCTGGCTGAAAATACAGTGTTCATGTTGTAGTCATGCTGAAAGTGCTAAATGACTCTTCAGACTTTGCAGAGAAACATTATCTATTCAATTAATGGGCCATAAAATGATTTAGATAAAAGACAAGCCTGAAATGTCATTAGAAATCCAAAGGAAGAAAACTAATACTGTCTAATTTCTCAAACTTCAAGGATATAAAAGGTTTAGGAAATGTAAAACATCACTTGCACAGGATTCTGCACAACACTTTAGGAAACCAGAAACTACAAACTGAATGGATATCAGAAGTACAGTATCCTATATGCGGTAAAACACGCATTAATGCATAAATGCACACTGTCATTTTCTAGGGGCGATGCATTTAATACACTTTCCAGCTACGATGACTGAAGAACAAGAAGGTTAAGTGATCTGACCGCAGACATTGGTCAATGGCCCTGTGTGATTGGAATTAGCACTTTCCTGGCTCCCACAAACCACTACACCAGGACCTCTCATAAATATATTTTTTTCAATCTCTGAAATAATTTATTAGCTGTCATGGCTATTATGCCATAATAAACCAGCAATTTTACATCTTTATTGATAGATATGCAGAAATTGTTAAAGAAAAGGGAAAAACAAGGACTTGACTTGCATTGATTTTGGTCAATTTGCTTTGAAGATTTCGTCCTATAATTGATAAAGTTGCAATATTATCTCAGCTTTGCAGAAAACTACTTGAATTTTAATGAATTCTTTTCTTGCATATGTATTTTTGTCCTGAGTATTTTATAGTATAATAGTCCTAATCATAGTATAATTATCAGTTAACAAATTTGCTTTCAGTTACACCCCCATATGGAGATTCTGACCATAGTTTCCCTGTCTTGGGGCAAAGAAATTCACGTTTAAACTTTGGCAGGTCTTTCAAGTGGACATTGTACAACCTCAAGGAGCAATCATGTTGTACATAAGGGAGTCACAGGAGCTCCCTATTGCCACACATTTCATTGCAGTAGACTGCATTAAGGCCCTACACTGTCCTGTGAAGTGTGGTCAGAATACCAGGCTTTTTTTACATGTTTGCTTTGGTTGACAAATTTTAGAACCATTTGAGGAAAACTTAACCATTTTCCAGTTATAAACATATGGACAGGAAAATGTAGATGTCTCCAACCAGAAGAACAGCAATTAGCACTGGTAAGGAGTCGTTTGCACCATATACAAAACTTTATCTTTGTCTTTCAAAGCCCTGAAAATACTCAGTGCACCACTGAGTCACACATGGCTGTGCTAATGTGGCTGGCTAACTCATTATACATATAAAGGCACAAAACAACCTAAAAACAGCAAGAAAGGTAGAGTTCAGATATTTTAGGCAAACTTAACTTTCATGTTTCCAGTAAATATAATAGAAGTTTATTGTACTAGGAGATAAAACCCAGTAAAGTAGATTTCATTGACAGATGTCAGGATAAGGAAAGCAAAATGCAAAAAAAAAACAATAAAAATGTGTGAACTGTATTTATCAAAGGCAAAAAGGGCAGTGTCTCTAAGGATAGTGAAGTTTTATATATAATACTAACTTTGCTTTCCAAAAGAGGTGTGACCTGGGTCTTCCAATCTTCCACATCCACTGCTGTCCCTCTCCACCTTGTTGCTGCACCCAATCCCTGCCTGCTGGGCAAGAGCAGGGCCTTTGCCTGGTCAGGAGCTGCTGGGTGCTGCCTTTCCTCTGCCTGGGGTCTTTTCCCTCCAGCTACACTGCAGTTCTTGTGCAAACTGCAGCAACGTAAAATCTTTGAGGCCTTTACTTCTCTCAGGTATGAGTACAATTGACCAAGAAGTTCATCATCACTAGAAGTGAGAGGACTGACAGACAGACAGATACTGCAGTTGTATTATGCCTCCTGCTCCTAAGAAAAAGGAAGTAAAAAAAAAATGAGAGAACAACTTACTAGCTCTGCCTACTGATCATGTTTTTTTTTCTCATCAACAGACCAAACATTTTTATATGGCTGCGTAATAACAGCATGAATCCAGGAAACTGTAACTTGGTACAGGGGAAAGGATGAAGGGTGTATGAGTTGTGTGGGCTTGTGTGCCAGAATGACCAGCAGACTGTTCACCGTTCAGTAGCTATGACCAGCACTTGACACCCCTGTGCTGCTGCTGCCAGCACCATTTCCAGGTGAGGTCTCCCCACGGGGACTCTACTCCAGATGTGTTGTTATGAGAATGGTATCAAGTTCCTGTTGGGAGTTTTCACACCCTCCTTATGTACAGGTGGTAAGATCAGGCTTTGTTGAGATTACTTTGAGTTTTCTGGTAGTGCAGACCTTGCCAGGGATATGCCATGATTTCTATTAATGTGGTTGATAACTAGCCTGAGTCCTTTTTACTGAAGGTGGAAATGCATAAATACAGCATCATCACTGTTGCCTATGAAGGGATTCCCATGAGCACTGGAGGGACAACGGGACAACTGATGACACTGCGTGCCTCCACTGGCAGTTTAAATTCTGTGATATTATTCCATGAGAAGTGCTACGGTCAAGGAAACACTGTCTGACGCTGCTTTCCCAAGCTCTGGGCAGCAGCCTTATTGCCTGCACTGTGACCTCGTGAGAGCTCCTGGGTCAGCAGAGCAGGCCCTAGTTAGACCCTGTATGTTTGCTGAGATGCTGTGGTGGCTGGTGATACAATAAGCAACTCTCCTCCAAGTCAGCCACTATCCCACAACGGCTCTCCTTTGGTCAGCCTGATGGGATGCAAGTGAGTAGGTTCTTGGTTTTACAGTAGTTAAAAAAAAAAAAGAGCAATTCAGAAGATCATCTGGGTCAAACCACATGTGTTTGGACTAACTAAAGTTTTTCTTAATTTTTCAGGGCTGATAGTATTGTTTTGCATTTGTCTTGAACCAACGTGTAGTTGGTGCATGCTGTGCTCTCCAAAAGTGAATTTCTGTGGTGTGTCAGCTGAACCTTCCTTTTCCTTGGCTATATTAGCCAGCAGATCTGATGTGCTTCATTATTTAGTGTTTATAAAGTTCTTTTCAGATCTCTGAAACACACAACCTGCTAATTACTGAAGCCATGGCTGTTACGATTTCTGCAGGAGTAGGCTACTTGGTCTCTTGCTCATCACGACAACTAAAGGTCACAGGAAACAATTTTTAGAAGAATCTAGACATGGTATTTTGCTTATAGCTAGTCAGCAAGCAGCATTTCTGTAGGAAAAGTCAAATTGTTCAAGATTTGACTTTTTGATATGTAAAAAAATAGACAGACTGAAACCAGTAAATTGTTTGGATGATGCTGTTTGTACTACCCTGGTCTTCTTGATAAAGATCATCTGTGGTGGATGAATGTTAGACTGAAACCCTGGCACAGTCTGCCAGGAAACTTGTCCTAGTTTTGGCAAAAGTTATTTGAATATGAGGTGCTTCCAAAGAAACACTTGGGTGCAGGGCATCCGCTTTTGTCTGTGCCATTTGGCTGCCTCCCTGACCTCTGGCTTCACCATGGGAAACCACCCTTGGCCCTCATCACACAAGAAAAACACCGAGAACAGGAATAGAAATTACTTTACATGTTTTCCTGGTTCGGTGAATGGACATTTTCTGAGCTGCCAAAAGTTCTCATAACATGGTGCATTGATACCACCCAGAGGGTTTGAGAAAAACCTTTAAGAGGACCCTCTCAAGGTGGCATTATGGCTCAGAGCTTGTGTCTTGGGGTGGATGAGGGAGATATTTCCCCCAAAACTTTGAAGCAGGGGGACAGAAGAAGGAACAGGGAGAAGCACGGAGCAATAAACTCTCCCTATGTCCACCGGTTTAAAGTTCATAGAGAAAGCGGTGAGGCAGAGAGTGGTACTGCTGAAAGTGCTTTAACTGGATGCAGAGGGGAACACAGAGGCAGATGCACCCAGAGGGTGCACAAGTCTGTGCCAGGAAGACCAGTAGGACACACTGGTTGGAACTGGAGGGCAGAAAGAGGAGGAGGTGGAAAGCAGAGGCAGGGAGGGTGGAGGGGACACTGTGCTGGCTGCACCCACACGGCCACCGTCTCTCTGCAATGCCCGTGCATCAGTGTGAGCGTTGAACTCCTCTATACAGACTGCCTTTTCCCCTTCTCTGTGCTTTCAAAAGCCTAAAATAAATGTATTTGTTTGTTTCTGCCTTTCTTCAAGTACATTTGCACATATGCTTTAAATGAACGCCTTCTCTCTAAGGATGAATCGCTGCACATCAGACCTTTAGCAGGTTTTCAGTCTGGTGAGCAGGGCTCTAATAAGACACGCTCCTGAACTATATACAGGAGCAAAATACAGTATAGTTACAAAAGGGAGTAGAAATGCTATGTTATATTGGTACAAAGCGTTTATTCTTTCGCGCCCCCCCCCCCCCCCCCCCTTCATAGCATGGATTTCTGGTGTGCAAGGAAGGAGCATGACCTTTGGGTCTTTTCGGTGACGTAATATTGCCCTCTTCTGGCCAAATTTGGAAATTACCTTTCTCTGATCAGACTCAAGATCTAGGATATGTAATACCCTGACTCTTCAGATGTTTCAGATTATCCTGAAACCATGACACACCGCTTTAGTAACCACACTATTTCAAAGATGTCTGGGAGCCTGACAGCACTGTTTGAACTGGTTATGTGAGAATTTGCTGTTAAGGGCCTATGGTCTCTAAGGCAAGAACCTAAAGATTGACGCTTTTGCAGTGTTCACCTTTAAAAAGTAATTCAGCCTTAGCTGGCCTGTTTGGTATAATGTAAAATGTTTTATTTGAAGTATCTGTTTCATTAAACTCTCAAAAATTGACAGTTTCAAAGTTACTATTGCTAACTGCGGCATCCATTAATCACAGATGGTCTCTATGCAGGTGAAATAGGGTCACTGATCTAGGTAAGATAGCAGATCTACAGGAAAATGTTAATATTCTTCAAACACCAGAAGAACATGTAACTATTATGATTTTGAATTGTTACTCCACAATATTCCATGATGAAATATTTCCAGCATCTCTCATAAACTTTTTTTTTTTTTTTTTAAATCAGGGATATGAACTTGGAAGCAATTTCTCCTGCGATTATTTCTATTTGCTGTTGTTTATAACGTCCTCCTTGTAAGTACCATCTTCTGAGGACATTACCTGCAGGTGAGTTGTGTATAACAAATGTATCTATTCCAGGTAATAGAGCAACAATCTGCTGTCCAAATGGTTTGCTGAGAACACTGTTACCACTGTAACACAGGCTGTGAATATAACATTTAGCAGCTCTCTCACACATATTAAAGATCCCTAAGACCAGAAGCCCAACACTCTAGATGTCATAAATGGCGAAATACAATAATAACTAGGAATGTCCGGTACATATTCTTGAATGGTGTTTGTACTGGTGAAAACGCCACGATTTGCACATCTTTCAAGAACAGTCAGTGATTGCAAACAAATGGCCCTACTAAGAACAGCTGCTGATTTTGTCAACATGTCTTTTCATGTCTTTATTCTCTTAGTCAACGTAGGACAGATGGTTCAAGTATGTAGCTGCAGGTACAACTGCAGCTGGGGTAGAAAGGGTATATTTAATGCAGTGCAATCAAATTTCCAATCTATTTAAAGAGGGTTATCATTGTTTCTTACCAGTCAGCAGGAAGAGGGGATGAAAGGACACCAGCACTTTCTGAAATAGAGCAGAAAATTGGAGGTTGTTCTCTTCCTCCTCTCCTGACACACTCCATACTGCATACTCAAACACGCAGAAGTGCTCATGTTTCTGGAACCCAGTGAGGCATAAATTTAGAGGAAAGGAAATTACAGCACAATAATATAGTGATAGGAAAGAGCTGTCAAATTAACTAAGACTTGATTATATATCAGAATAATGGAAGTTATCCACTATCTAAGAACAGAACGAGGAAGGTTTTATAAGGAAAACACATTTTTCCAATCTTGCTATAAACTCTAGTTATAAATACCAATGCTGTTGAATAATTATCTCATTCATATGTAATGTATGCATAATGAAAACATTAAGATGGGCTCTGGACATATGTATGAGCAGGCAGAGGATGACAATAGTGAGGTAGATATGTACATTTAGTTCTGAGATCAGATGGAGTATATATGCAGCCAATACACTGTAAAGAGACATGTCTCCTTGCGGCACGTTCAGGATCTTTTTTTTGACTTGTTGATTTTGCTCATGAATGTAAGTCTGCTTTGCTGTAAATCTGGACACCAAGTCCTAGGTCAGACACGTTTCTGTGTCCCTGCTGTGCCGTGTTGGCATTTGACTGAGAGCAGTTGTAGAATAATTGTAGAGGTGGTTCTGTGGGACGTGACCCTTTTCTTTGGAGTGGGTTGGATGGCTTGTGGAGGAATACAACATTCAATCTGAAAAAAAAATTCAGACAAAATAGTAGGATGGAAGCTAGAACTGGAATAATACTTCTCAGATCCTTCCCCTTTCTTTCCTTCTGAAAAATGTATATTTGGACTCATGAAATCATGTCAGATTATTTCAATTTTTGAGATCATCAAGTGATGGTCTCATTAAAAAAAAAAAAATAGTTTTTTCATTTGCATGTTTACAGAGCAGCATTCCAGATTTTTTTCTATTGAGACAGAATTTCATTTAGACTTCCTGAAATTAACTTTTACCATGTCTAGGTCAACACAGATCAACAAAGGCTTAAACAATGATGTTTGTATATGTGGGCATGTATCCATGTTTCTTTCATGTTCTCCCTAGCAGATTTGAATCCCATGCTGATTTTTGATAGTTTTAGCAGCCAGGTAGTGATCTCAGAGGAGGTGAAGACAGGTGTTGCCTTAGAAGCCTGAACATAAGAAAGCTATGCTGTGGGCGGCCAAAGATGAAAAGATGCTTCAGTCAACACTCACATTTTTGACATTAAAATTACTCACACGTAAGATCCAAATTCAAAGAAAACCAGTTTGTTAAGAAAAAGGTAATGGCATTTTTTTAACACCAAAACAATCATTTAGGTTTTGGCTTAGGCAAGGGAACCAGTAAATCAGCTAGCTGCTCAGTTCTCCTGCAAGGCACTATATTTCAGTGAGGGACTTTCAGAACAGTTGCCCTGATAAAAAGGTTGGAGGCCAGCCACGGAGACAGAAACCACAGGAGAGAAAGCTCTGTAGGCATCATGGAACGGCACTGCTGGTGGCTCAGTTTTGGGGCTTACCCCAGGGCTGACAGGAGTGACCAGAACAAGATGGAGGGTATTGAAGTACAACTTGTCCAGCTGGGCACTGTTGCTGTCCATTTGTGCCTGAGATTCCCTCCACTTCGCAAGGTTATCAAGGGAAGGGTTTCATCTCACCTAGTTCATCTTTCCCTTTAAAAGTCAGATGGAGCATATAGATCCTACAGTCAGAAGAAGGTAAGCATCTCTACAGATGTGTCACCCTGTCTTAAACTGAGTGCCTAAAGTAACCTGAACTGCCTTCCACGAGTGCCTACTGCTTTCCACCACTGACAAAGAGGTTCACAAAACTGGCTTAGGCCGCAGTCCCAACTTACAGATGGATTGAATTAGTTGAGTCGGTTCATCTCCGGGTTGTACAACGAGGCCTAGGAGTGACTGTCTTGCGCAGACCCTTTTTGCAGGGTTTGAAAAGCCTGCAGAAAGTAATGGCAAAAGTTTGATCAGTTCCTGTGCCAGGAGAACAGGGTCCCTGATTACAGTCCAGCAGACAATTAACTGTGCTTTAACTTCCTTCCTCATTAATATTTCCAGAAGTAGGAAGTGTTGCTATAGTGCTATTTTTTTAATGTTGATTTAAATGAGTCATAGCATTTACAAAGACTCTGTTTTGTCATTGCAGTTATTGACCAGTTGTGTCTACCACACTACCACTGTCCTTTAAAAGATCACAGAGGCTTTTATTTTTAGTGAAAACAAGATTTAAAAATATCCTTTGAGAACATTTCATTTTCCTTAATGCAGTCAGCTGAAAATACCCAGACTTTCCAAATCCATTTATTTCTGATTTCTCTCTTATTCTCTCCTCCCCTTGCTGGGTCAGGTTGAGACTTTTGGCCAGTGCTTGGTTGTGCAGGGCAGGCAGGACTGTCTTCCCCTGCATGACACGGCAAGAGGCATTGCAGAAATGAGATGTCAAATGCCAGTTGAGAGAGAGACGTTTTGCTGGGAACCCTTTCCACGTGGCTCTTGTGCATCCGATGCACAATGAAATGCAGGCTACAGCGAGTACAGTGTCAGCACAGTGTCCCCATGTTTCCTAGTTTATTCTTTTTGCTTGTTTTTTGTCTCCACAAAGGCCCATATAGAACCACATTAAGTGTGACTTATAAGTAGATGTATATGTATGCTCCCGCCCTATGCCTCCCAGGTAATGATCTGATCTGGAGGCTATAATTAAGAGCGTGCACTACTTCCTTACCTCCTTAGGGACCACAGGAGAAGCTCACTGTTGCTTTTTCCATCTGACAAATGAACAAATCTCCTTTCTGCCTGTCAGCTGTGAGGCAGACCAGGACCTGCTTCAAAGTGACCAGCCTGCTATCCAGCAGAGATGCACGCAAGGAACCACATACACACAAAAAAAATTACAGAGTTCCTTGTATCACTGCAAACACGGGGCAGGACTCCCTGAGTCCCCTGCACCAGTGTAACTCTACCAGTTGCAGTAGATATTAAGGACCAGGTCTTGCAGGGATCGCAGAAGGATTTTCTTTGCCGGTGCAGGTTCTTCACATCACAGCTTGTACAGGGTCCCTTTAGCCCTCACTAGCATGAGTCAGTACTCCTGTGAGGCAGATGGTGTCCAGATGGACGAGCTATCTGCCTCAGCCAGCCAGAACAGCCAGGGAACTTGTGTGAGGGCAGTAACTGGTATCAAGGGAGGTCATTAAGGGATTGTTTTCTAAAGGATGAGCTTTGACATCCAGGACTTGCACACTCGAACTGTAGTGTCTTGACCTTTAAAATACAGTTTAATTAAGATGGACACTGAGTATATTTCTATCCACAGATTTAGTTACTGAGACACACCACCACAAAACCATGACCGTACCACTTCCCACCCTGGGCTGGCGGGTGTGAAACCAGCCCTCGGGCCTCCTCAGCACTCCCATCTCTGGAGCTAACAGGGACCTGACTTGGACTTGCTTGCCCTTGCTGAGGTGGGACAGGCCCTTTTCCCACGTGTTGGGTGGCACAGGGAGGCTCTTGGCTCCCTCTGTGCTGGGGTGGCAGGGAAAGGCCAGCAGCCCGTCCGGGGTGGCCCCTCGCCACGCTGGGCAGCACGCGGAGGGGTGCCCCTTGTCTGAAGCCTTGTCTGCAGTCTGGTGGCAGTGTGGGACTGGCTTGTTCAATACACACATGGGAAGCACACTTCATTTTCCCTTCCACCTACAGACCGGCGTATGGAGAGAGCTAAGGCCGCCGTTGTTTCTGTTCGGGTTATTTTGACTTGTGACATGGGAGATGGACAGGACAGCCAGCTGCAATGGCACCGCACAGCGAGGCTGAACACTTTGTAGTTAAAAGCACTCTGTCCTCACAGGGCTGGAGTTCGACAAGTGCAATGAACCAAAACCGGTTCCAAAGAGGGACACTTGGGAACAGAATACCGCCCCATTTTCTTTCTCTGCCTTTTGCCTTTCAGGCAGATAGTACAATGCAGTTATAAGGATGACTGCGATGCTGTGGTGATACATTTGAATCAAACATAGCATTGCTACTATTTGGTTTATAATAAAGATACTGTGTCAGATTTATTTGGTAGCACTACTTGAAGAAAACGATGTCCACTTTTGTTGGCATGATGCTCCTCAGTCTGATTCATTCCTTCCAGACACAATTTCCAAAGCATTAGTGCTCCCTGTTACTGTCCCTGAGTAGAAGTGGAAATCAGGAGGCAGATGAATATTACCAGATTTAAAAAAAAAATGTTTTTTTTTAGCACTGTCACTCTCACTTTTGGTTTAGATGACATTGCAGACAGTTGTATTACAGCCTAAACTGCTTTTCTCTGGGACATGGGATTTTCCTACAGACCATCTCAAGGTGGAGTTCGTAGTTGTTCTTGCAATATTTATCCCAAAAATTTATATTTTCAGTGAGTCAGCTTGGGAAAGAGATGAAAGGCACTCTACTGCTCTTGTCCACTTTCAGCTCTTGTATAGATAAGTTCTTTCACTATATCCATCTATAAGTGAAATCATTCATTGTCTTACCAAACATTGGTATAAGGGGCACAAAGACTAAACCAGCAAAAATTCACCAGATGCTGTGATTAAAGGTTGTGCAAAATTTCTTTTTAGTTTTTTCGCAAATACAGACTTCAGTTCCCACATCTTCTTTGTTATTCATCTTGTACCGGCTAGGTTAGGACTAGAATTAATCAAGTAGTCATTGCTATTCTCATCAAGAGTCTGAGAAACAATGAACTGATTGGCATTTCATATCATAGCAGGCTTTAACAACCATTAAGAAATCATTAACAGTGTTTTGGCTTGTTTGCCTATTGTTTTGAAGAAATGCTATGAAACTGTGCTATTGTTGATGCTAATTTTAAAGTATATTGCTATCCAGCTGCTCTTTAATGGCAATACCTCCAAGGTTTTTTGTGAAACAGCTTGATTCAGTTTGGTTGAACTGACTGCTGAATCACAGCTATACCTTGAGCTGCCTGTTAAAACGTGCCGTGACTGTGCCCAGCTCCATGCAGCCAGGCTCTTTCCAGAAGCTTTTTCCTTCTGCTTCACACCCAGAAGTCCCTGACCCTGTGTGCATACAAGCCCGGGAGGAGGCGGTTGTTCTCAGGTGTCTGCCCTGGCCCTGGGCTGATCTGTCCCCAGGAGGCCGGGAGCGTCCCCAGGGCAGCTCACCCCTGAATAATCTGTTACGGCTATTTACTGCAGCAAAGCATGGGGCAGCCCCATACCTAACTGACAGCAACAAGAATATCCAGCTAAATCCCTTGCTGCACTGAAGTATTGGTTTATTGGAGGCAGATGCCTGCAGTCCTGCAATATCCCTTTTGCTAATATCCTCCCTCTGTTCCCCAGGAGCATCAGGGTTATGGTGACCCAAACTGATAGATGTTTGATACACATGCTTTTTAATATCTGAGTCATAAAATATTCAGTAACGCCTGTCACTGCAGTGCCTGGTCTCTAGCCATGACCTAGCATAATTCTCTGAGCAGCTGCCTCTCAGGGCCTGAGGGCTTAATTTAGAGTCCATTGAGGCAAGCAGGAGCTTTCCATTGGCACTGGTGATGCTGGATCTGGCCCAAAGGCCCAGATCCTTCATCATCTTATTCTTACAGGTGATCCTTAAGGAGTCTGTGCTAGGAGCTTTAACTGTGTTACTGCTGTACCACGTTGGCCTCACCAAACCTGAACAAATACCTCCTGAATCTCTTTCCTCCTCACATATTACTTGGGAGGGAATTTGGGTGTTATTTTTCCTCTGAGGACTAGGGTAGATAAGCACAAGTAGAAAGTCCCATGGTGGATCTAGATGACATTTGTTGCTGGATCAGGTTTGAGCGTCCCTAGGCAGCATCACATCATGCAGGGCAGACCTATGGACTCCGGGGTTTTAGCAGCTCTGTTAACATGCCACATTTCAGCCTGCTTTATCTATTACAGTTAGACAACCCTGTGTTACGTGGTTGATGAAACATGACAGAACACCTCCAAGGGCTGCTACATAACCTGGAATAAACATTGGGCCTAACTCTGCTCTGAGGTCTGGGGAGCAACCTGCGTCGGTATAAAAGTGCTAGATTCCTATATCAACAGTGAGTTAAAAATGTAGAATGGTTGCTTTCTCATAGTGGAGTTTTGCGTATTCTGACCACAGAGAAAAGGAGACGAATTTGGGCAAATTGCAGGAAAAGTTGCAATGTTCCTCACAAATGCATCTGTGAGCCTCTGAGCACAGGGTTTATTAGAGATAGGCACTCTGGTTGTGTCTGCAGGTGTGAAACTGGAGTCTGCATGGGGAAAAGCTAAATGAGTAACTGGCAGGGCAGAGATGGGAAACAGTAAGCAAAGGAAGCAGACGCAGGCCTTGCAGGGCATGAGTTCTTATGGCCACACTGTATAGATTCCATTTCTTAGAGTTTAATCACATACAGAAAAGAGGGCACAGTTAATCAATCAAGCCTGATGAGGCAAATCTTTCTCAGAGCTGCAGGTGGTTCAACTCTACCTGTCTAGCTTCTGGTCCGTGGACTCTGAATCTACTATCAGCATATGCAGTTACAGAGAGAATTCCCAATTTGCCAGTTGTATTTGTTTGTGTTATTTTCAGCTGTGAATTCTTTTATACTTGGTTGCTCTGTGTCTTTAGAGCAGGTTTAGGGTAATGTAGTCACTGGCTTATTTGTGTCCTTTATTATCACAGCTCAGGTGGATGCCTTCTGGAAGGCATCCTCCCTGAGGAAACCACTTGCTGAATCAGCCTTGTGAGCTCTTGTAATGTACCTGCAGTCAAGCACAGAGGATTCACAGCTACCAAATATTTCCTGGCCACTGAAGGAACAGTTTATCTCAAATGCTGTTCTTGGAAATGAGAGTGGCTCCTAGCATCAGCCCTGTTGGTTTTCTAGCAGCATCTCTGTGGCATTGGCAAAATGCACCACCCATTAAACAATGTATGACTAATACCCCTAATGGCTACATTAGAGGTGTCTCTTTTTAACTGTTTTTTTCTTGGTTCTTGGAGGCAAGGCTGTGGGATTAATCAATGCAGCAAGAGCCAAGGACATGGGGTCAACTTTCAGAACGGTGTGTGGCAGAGTCGCAAAGCAGGAGCATGTTAGAGAGGTTACAGAGAAGAGAAAACTGTCTGCAGCTGGACTCATGAGGTCTTTCTCTACATTTCTGAATGTTATCGCTGTGTACTAATGTAGTTTCTGTGTTTTGGCCACCGACAGTCAACCTGCCAGATTTATAGCTTAACTGATTGACACAGCTCCTATAAACTCAGCAAAGTTTGTACCACCTGACAGCCAAATGCTAAGGAATATTCTGGAAGTATAATCTTGATCATTACTTGCAATCGATACAAATGCTGTTTTTAATCACTAGATCTAATGGGGAGATTGTCACTGTTGTAAGCACTGAGTAAATTCTGCTGGTCTGTCAATCATGTTGTCTTTCCTGGTCCTCCCACCTTGGGCATGGGTATCCAAGGGGTAGCACAGTCAGACTCAGCCCAATTTGTGCTATTCCTGCCCAGTCCCTGGAACTCCAGCTTCACTGTGACTGTAGCTGGGATGGGTGATGAGGAGCAGAGCCTTACTTCACGCTCTTGACTTTCTGCCTGGAATGTTAATCAAGCTGTCTCCTTTGGGAGGTTAAATTGGTAGGCATGTTTTGCTGGATACTTTCCAAAGCAGCAATATCATTCTTTGAATCAAATGAACCAATCTTTGAAGCCAACCATCCAAGTTCACCCTTTAGGTAACTTACATCTAGTCTCAGTTCCACAATCTCAGTCACCATTGAAATGATTTCCTGCATCAGGATAATTTATTGACAATGACATCAACTTTTTTAGATTCATTTCATTTTTGTTCTAAATGAAATGGGAAATCCTGTATGTTTATGTTTATATATGTTTGTATGTTAATACATGCCCTTTATGTAAATTTATAAGGGCTTGCAAATGGGCCTTGTAACAGAAAGTGTTGGTCAGCTGGAAGGGTTTGTTGCTAACGCTGCCAGTAACAGTGTGTAACATACATACCAGTAGGACAGGATTCAGCCCCAGCAGTGACTGTGGAAATGCTCAGCTGTGGTAGTCTGACCAGAACTTTGCATATACCATACTACATAATAGTAATAGGAGGGGCTACAGCTACAGCTTCTCTTCAGCCTAATTCCTCATACAAATGATTATAACTTCAGTGGAACTGAAAATCCACCCATGTGATATGCTTGCCTAGTAAGAAGAACTTAATTTTTTTTAAAGGCAATGACTCAGTGATTCACATACATTATTCCATATATGGCTCCCAACCTACCACTTTCTTTTTTGTTCAAGAGGTCTTACAATGAACACAGTTTCCACTATCCTGACTACCATTTCTCTGAGACTTAAAGTGGAGTGCCACTGTGATGGGAAAGATGAGTGGGTGAAGCTTAGGCAAACCTTATATGTTTTCTGATGTTCTGTAACAAAATAAAGACCTCTGGTTAATGACCTAATTTAAGAAGCACAGTGAAGTATGAAGAATCCTTTCCCAGCACTTACATTAGAGGCTAAGCATTACCCAGACTTCCTGGTCTAGAAGGAAAACTTTGCTCCATTTCCATTCCTATTAACACACAACAAGTTCCCTGAGCAGCAGAGCAGGGAAGGAAGATGCAAATGAAGCTAGAATGCAATCCTATCCCCAAAAGACCAGGAAGATTTTGAGATTTATTTTCATGCTTTTTTGTAATCACTGTGTTCCTAAGTTAGGAGGAATATTAAATAAAGGACCGAAATCAAGGAACTTGATGATGAGGGATCTGTCCACTACCATGACTGTGGCTTGCCAAGAGCCAGAGATGAGGACAATGTATTAGCTAAAAAATCGTAATGTGTTTGATTGTTTGACCTCTCTATAATTCAACATTCAGTTTTGCAGCTCAGCCCTTAGCCCGTTGCTTTGTTAGAATAAGTTTGATTTAGTATGTTCCTAGAAGAAAATCTAGCAATAAAAATGTTCTCAGAGTAATGTAACAAACATGATATGAGCAGCAAATCTACAGCTAAGCTGGCCCATCCTAAACTTCCTATCATCTAGCCTGGGGCAGAGAGAGGGACACAGTGTAAGCACTCTTTATCAGGCTGCTAGGGGGGCTTGGGGACCAGGGTGGCCAGGTACCCACTGCCGACAGGGAGGTTTTCCTTGGCAGGCATCAGGCACCTGCTCCTCAGCAAGCAGCAAGCGGTTGGAAGGCAAATAGTGCTGAAAGCATCCATTACTGTGACAGCAATCGTTAAAAGGTCCTGGGTGAAGATAGCAGGGAGGGAAGCACCAGAATATACTTTTTTAATCCTGATAACCGTACATCCACAAACTAGACAGAGTGGATGTGTTTTCAATCTTCATCCTTCCTGTTTCTGTTTTGACATCAGCTGTATGCTCTGCATGCAGCTCACAGCTGCCGTGGCACTTTGCAGGGACAAGTTTTGTCAGTGTTGCTTGAATGAGGCTTCATTTCAGGTGGAGATTTTTTTTCCTTTGTTTTGGTCTGATCTGGCAGTACATACTCTAGGAAGAAAACATGAATTGTAAGACTTAATCAACCTTGATTTGGGATGCTCAGTGGATGGTGGTGGTGGGCAGAGCAAAAAGTTGTCTACTCTTTCTCCCTTTTTTTTTCAGCTGTTCAGATTTGTTTGAGGATATGGAGACCATCTGACTCACTCTCACCATCAGCAGTACTACTAAGAAAATGAGTCAGAAGTGGAATCACAATTATTTTCTAATGCCAAAGTGTTCCAGAGGCATCCTCTGTCATTTTGAACAGCCTGGGCACATGCAGAATGAGTGACTAATGCCTGTAGTCCAGTTTTTATTTAATTTGATTATGTCATCTGTAGTTTCACCACTTTCCCTAGAGGGCTTCTTCACTTCTTTAAATATAAAGGGTCTTTTTGCCTAAATGAACATTTATTACTTCACAGGTCTAGTCATAGCTAAGAAGGTAAAGCATTAACAAGAGGGGCAAATGTAGACAGTAATTTCCTTTAAATACTGAATCCCATTTGCTGCTACCTTTGACAGCAACCTACTAGAGAGTCGTCACATGGAGTTAGGATGTAGCAGTATGTTAGGCAGGACTCCTAGGACCCCTTTCAGCCTGTTTTCCATCATTTCACACAGAGATTAGTTTCTTCTAGGCTATTTCAAATATACAAGATGTCCTGTTCTGGGCTGTATGCAGGAAGGGAGACACAGCTGTCAGCGGCCAGGGGTAGTCTTTTAATTTAATCTTTCTTGCTCTAATTCACTGAACTATGTTGTTTATGTTTGCATGGATGGGGCTGATTGCCTCTTAGTAGAGAGGCACCAGGGTCAGCAAATAACTACAGTTAAATATATAGTTGTTTTACATTTAAAATAAGCAACATACATGCAGACAAAGCAGGCACAACAGAGGCAGTCAGCTAGCCTTAACTCTGCCCTGCCATAACACTATACAGTAACCACAGAATCCTGGTGACTGCATGGCTGGATTTTTTATAATTGGTTCCTTGAGTCTCAGTTTCCCAGTTTATATTGCCTGAGCTCTGGATAATTACAGTAGTCCTTTAATGTATTTTACCTCTGAATTATTGACAAGTGCTTTCAACCCTAAATCCACTTAAAAGTAGAATAGATTTCTGAAGTGATCATTATACTATCTTGTGTGTCTCTTTTATTACCCTTCAGAGACTATACAATATTTGTATATTTACATTTATTTACGAAGGAAGTGTCTGAAAAAACCCTTGGTTATGGACACAGGATGATGTATCTGAATGGGATTGTTACCCAGTCTCCTCCTCCGTTTCTTTTTGCTTATTCATTATATCACATCTAAACTTGTCTTGCCTTTTTCTCCTTTGTTTTAATTGAAGTTTCTTTTAAGAAGGAATTTTGCATATATTTAATATGACACACCAGACATGCCATAGTAACAGGTACAAAAATAAACTCGACACTTTTTATTTAGAGAGACATTTGACAGCAATACAATCATCATATTTTTCTGACTGATGAGGGCAGGATGACCCCTCCCACAGCCTCAGGCTGGATGGTTTAGTTGATTTTGATACTAGTTGTGGTCACACTTAATTTTTCTTAACTCTATATTAATTTTAATATGGTTTTGATCTGATGTAGAAGTACTGAAAATTATTCTAAGTACCTATATTAGGGGTCTATCTAAGTCATCTCTTGGAGAAGTTATTCTCCTGCTTTGGACTATCAGGAATTTAAGAAGATATTACTGTTAGATATTAATAGGTAAAAAATGAGACTAACCCCAGTATTTTTGGTGTTATGACCTGTACTGCCCTGTCACTGTAAGAAATCACCAAATAAGCACCCTGTGCTTGCTCCAGGCACAGCTACTGCCTGAATCCCAGGTCCCCAGGAAAGGACATTTCCCTCCTCTCCTCCACTAGCTTGGAAGTTGCACCTTGTCTGACCAAGCAGAGCCTTCAAGGTCTGCTGCCAGATGTTCTGGGGCTGACATCACAGTGCCTAAAACGCAATTTAGAACTGTAAATGTTCTGGACTTGCCTTCATTCAGAGTTGGGAAGCAGAGCCAAGTGTGGGAGTGAGCTGAGCCCCTGGCAGCCCAGCTGAGCTCCGTGGATGCTCTGCCTGCCCAGATGTGGTTCCCCACTTATTGAGGTCTCCATGTGCAAAGATGTCTCATCCACACATCTGGCATCCACACATCTCACCCGCTCATGCCTGGCATATGCAGCCTAGGGCATACCAGGAAATGCCAGGCAATATCTTGCTGTTTCCAGTGTTATGTGTGAATGTGATTCCCAAAGAATTGGTTTTAAACCTAGTCCTGTGTATTTGACTCTTCAGCAGAAGCCTTTTATAGAAGTGCAGAAAACAGTCTTGATGGGAATAAATGGTGTTCTGTATTTTCAAGTTTAGAAGAATCTGGATTTAGACCTGGGATCATCAAATGGGTAAAACTCTTCATGCTCAGAAGGGTACAAGTACACTTATAAAGTAGTTGATCTCTCTGTCAGCTAAATTGTTTGCTGGGAACCCTTTGATAAAGGCCTGAGGGCTATCATGTCTCATATTTATGCTCCTCCATAAATTGTTTTCCTTACTGTGAATGTGAGATTACATAAACCTCTGCTACTGATGACTGATTGCACCTACTTTGGGAATGCTTTTAAGGGTACATCAGGTTTTCCAAAGTTTCCTGTAATGAGTGATACTTGGAAAGGAAAAGAGTATTTCTTCTATCAACTACTGCAAATGATCACTCTGAGATGTTACTTTCTAATGCACTCTTCTCTCTCCTTCCCTCCCTCCCTCTCTCTCTCCCTCTTTCCCTCCCTCAAGACCCCCAAATCATGTAAATTGTTGTGCTGGCAGCAGATCCATTTGGACTACTGCTTCGTCTGCTTCTTTCTTCTCCCTTCCCAAGCAGTGTCACTATCTGGATATAGGCCTATGTTCCTTAAATGGATGAAACTGCACATTCAGCAACAGGCAAAAATGCATTTATAAATGGGTTAACCTCTTTTCCAGTTGAGTTTATTTTCAGGGAATCTTAGCCCTTTCTCCTCTCCTGGATTTCTATATACACAGGCCCATGTAAAGCTAATGATATAAATCAGATAAACTCCTCTGAGATTAGAGGTGTGGGAGCAAGGCAGAGAGAACATAATCAGTGCCTGCACACTGCTACAATGCTAACGACATGGTTACAAGGAGTAACCTTAACCCCAAATGTCCTATGTGTTCTGAAAAAACATGTCAAGCCAACCTGCTAGGATTTAAGATAAATCCACTGAAATGAAGTGAACCATGACTTTTACCATTTTTTTAAGTGGCAGATGTGAGTTTAAAAAAAAACCCAAACTCACTCAAATGCAGAGATTTAAAAATAAACGCTAAAACACTTTCAACTTTCTGGCTAGATGGCATATCTTCTGGCTGCAAAAAACAATTTAAAAACTATGGCCAGAATATATTTTAGAAAACAAAAAGTTTCATTATAGCAGTGAAGAATGAAAACTAGAGGAAATCCATATTTCTCCAGCATTTTCAGCATCACATAGGTTCTGGCTTCAATTGTCTGCAACAATTGTGATTCAGCATATGCAAAACTATGAGCTGACTAACTGTGCAATTCCATGCTGTAATTATTACAAACATGAATAATTAATATTTGGGGAGAGTATTCTTGGTAAAAAGGTCCTTTTTAAAAATTATTTCTCAAGGTGCTTTGTTATGTAAGTATATGAATCCCAGCTTGGTACTTCTAATTAAATCAGAGGTTTCTTCCCAGGTGAGCACTTCAGATAACAGTGACACAAAGTAAAATGACCAAGCACACAAATCTTTGAACATATTTTTGACCTTTTTACCATAGTTGGTTGTTGTCGTTTGAGCCTACTCAGCAGCTAAACACCCCGCAGTCCCTCCCCCACCCGGGAATGGGGAGGGAATCGGAGGGGCAAAGGGAGACTCGTGGGTTGAGATAAAAACAGTTTAATAACAGTAACAGAACTATACGCTAACAGCAGTATCAGCAGGTAATGCACAATACAGCTGCTCGCCAGCCGACACCCGCCTGCCCCCGGCCTGCGATCCCCAACACAAAGGCCCCACAGCCACAAGTGGCCCTCTCCTGCCTTTATATAGTGAGCGCAAGGTCACGTGACACAGACTATCGGCCAATCGGGGCCCAGCCCTCCAGCTGTGCTCCCCCCGCCCCCGCGCACAGGTGAGGGCACTGGGCCCTGGGGAGCCCCTGGGGTCTCAGGGGGCTGCAGCTCCTCCCGCTGCCAGACCAACGGGAGCTCTAGGCCAGCCCCAACCAGGACATTGGTCCACCTTTCCTCAAACAGATCAGCCACTAATAGTAAAAGTATCTCTTACTGGTTTTGGGACTTGTTAATATTTTTGTAGCATCAGTCTGCATCAGTCTGCCAGCCACTTTACATGGGGAGCCTAAATTTTTAACACTGATGGAGGATTTGGCTTGAAAATGCCAGAACCACAGCTACAGGACCAGGATTTAATCAAATACAGTGGGTAGCACAGCACAAGTAACGAGCTCGAATTAGATATTTGAACCTCACTGGATGCTACCAATGTTTGGGTCCTGCTAGCCCCATCTTTCACCAGGTGCTTTTATACTTTTGCATTTAAATTGATAGTGTATTTTCTGGGTTTTATGAACAGTGTTTTACTGATTTAACATAGCAGTGTAGTGCAAATTTGTACTAATGGTTGTTCTCATGTTTACAGAGTTCGTGGCTTTGGATAATAAGATCTGAGAACAATCTGATGTTTCACTGAAACAGGTAGATTAAAGAAACAATTTCTTAATGGGGGAAAAAAAAAAAAAAAAAAACAACAAACAAACAACCAGAATGCTCCTGAGAAGGAAGATTACAAGAAAACATTTAAAGAATTCACTCCTTTTATTCAGCGACAGGTTTCAGTACAGGATCCAGAGTGCATGCAGCTGCCTGGGCCCTGCCTGCCTCAGGCTCTGGCCCTCTACCAAATGGGTACAAAAGGTCTGGGGAGCACCGAGGGGACTGCTCTGCTGCTGCAAGGTGACAGCTGTGCTTTAGGGTCGAGATCCTGTTGCTGGGTCATTGGGCAGTGGTTGTGGTGGTCCCAGCTGGAGGAAGGCAGTAGGGAGAAGGGCCAGGATGCACCTCTGGGGTCAGGAGGGTTACGGAGATGTGGGGAGAAGGTGAGTTGTGGGTCAGGCCCCTGTACCATAGTGGCAGTGATCTGGAAAGCAAGAGCCATACTGGGAAAGGAGATTGGAAGGGATTAGGGATTGAGAAGGGCAAGGAAGAGAAAGGCAGATGTTTCAAGTTGACCCCATAACCAGGAGGTCAATAGAGGAGAGAGGAACTGTTGAAAAGTGTAAGTCAGATAAGCAGGGTGACAAAAATGGTCTTTAGACTGATGTGTGGTTTTAGTACAGGGATACATAGGTATAATAGTCAAAAAAGGATAGCCAGTGTCCTCTACCCATTATACAGGAGGAAAGACAAAGTTCGGAGCATTGGAACAGAGCTGCCTACTTCAATCTGTAAAATAGTCAGAGGTACAACACTTAATGCAAATGCAGATGCACTGGAAAGTGCTGACTTACAGCTCTTCTTTCTTCACACTTGATGAGGAGGAAGCACTCTTCCTGGTGCCAGTCTGCATTGGTTCTGCAGGGTGAACGGAGGAAACAGGCTTTTGGAGTCTCTTGCGGAGATACACAGCCCATCTGTACATTACAGAACTGTGACTGTCCTTCCAAGTTTAAGCAAGAGGGTTTGGGGAACAGGCTGGGGGGCATACAGCCAAGGTGAGCAGATCAGCATCCTCTTGACCTTTCAGTAGAAATATCAACGAAGCTTCTGGATGAATGATTTATTAATTGCAAATGCACTTGGCACACATTATTTGGCTGAATGTAGGAAAATTATGGTGGCTGGAGAAATAAGACCAAATTAAGATAAGTTTGGCTTTAAAGAGCATCTGAAATAACCACACCTTTCATTTGGGAAGGTTGATATTTTTGTTAATTTGTTTTACTATGGAATGAATTTTTATTTTTTACATGAAATAATCTCTATTTGAAGATTGCCAGTTTCCCCCTCCCCAAATTCTTAGCTAATTACACAGCTCCTGAAAGCGTAAATCAGGCCTAAGACTTCAGGTAGGTCTAGAGAATCTATTCAAGAAAAGGATCCTTCCGGCTCCAGTAAGGAGTCATACTTAGGTTAAATAACAAGACTAGGTTTTTTTTTTTTTTTTTTAAGAGCTTAAGGTACTAATATTTTCTTCTTTGCCATATATTTTATACCAGAAATTGGTTTTTCCATGAGAACATGACCATTTATTTCTGTAATCTTTCAGTTCAGCCCTGGGAGTGAGGAGATCTGAGTTTCATCTGAGGTCACAGTAGTGAAATTCTGGGTGAACTGAGGATAGATGAACATTTTTATTACAAAGCCCCCATTGGCTATGGAAGCATCCAGTAGTCAAATGCTTCTTTATGGCCATAAATTTATTTGCAAAAGCCTATTTCACAGCCTCCAAAAAACACAACAAACTTTTGGGAAGACATGTTTCCTGACTCTTTTGCCAATTAGTTATAGTCTGCAAGCTTCCTAAAGCTAAATTCAACTTCAAATACTCCTGAATCAAAGACATGTGCCTGAATTGCATGTGCACTGCAGAACTAAGATCATGCACCTGAAGACAAAGCCCCTGTGTTGCTTAGAGAAAAGCAATTTCACCAGCTGATGTGTGTCAGAAAACTGCTGGCAGCTACAGTGGGCACTTGAGCATGATGAAAATGTGATTTTGTATTTACCTTATGACTATGCTCAGAAATCCATTTAGCCGAATTTATTTCTTTTCATATTTCCACTGAGGTGCACAGCAGACAGGAGTTGCAAAGTCTTGTGCATGGGCATGAGATTTAATGTAGGACATCATGTGTATATAGACGGAGCTTGAGTTCTGAATCAGCAGACCTGTTAAGCACATCTTAAATTCTCTGAATATGCTACAATGCTTCACTGAATAAAGACAAAACTTGTTGCACACTTAATGGTAAATACTTTGCTGGAGTGGGACCTTACCCATCAACTTATTCCAGGTGGTGTCTAATTCTGGAAACTGCTGTTCGCTGAAACAACGGTGTTACCTGCTGCACAAAACATTTTACTTCTGTCTCTGCAATTCCCAATAACTTTGTGTTCTTATCTGCACACCCATGCTGAGATTCAGCACCAAATCATGGCCACTTAAATTTAGGTACCTAGATGTAGGTAATGACATGGGAACTAGGTGTCTAAACTTTGTTGCACTCAATGGAAACCCAAGTGATGCAGCTGGCAGACTGCTTACTGCTGTTGAGTTCTTCAAGTCACCCTTAAACAGCAGTTCACGTGAGGAGCTCCAAACTCTACGGAGTTTGTCTAATGGAGGAGTCTAATGTCCTTTGGGTGTCCTGCCTGATCTCCTGCTGAAGTTTGGAAAGCCATGGGTCTCCTCTGTAACTTGTGTCACATCTGCCACCTTTGTGCAGTGCTCCCAGGTGTCCTGTGACATCTCCAATGGCAACTGACATCTATACTTGGCAAATGAGTTAAGTACTTTATCTTCAGTGACTAGAGCAGGAACATCTACACATAGACACCTACATTTAGACACTAAAATGTCCCACAGGTTGGAGAGTGTCAGCATTTTTTTAACATATTCTCACATTATCCATACAAAATATATTCAAAAATAGTTATATTCTTTAATGCTAAAAGCAACAACAGAGTTTTGCCTGAGTTTTAACACAGCTGATTAAAAATCTGTGCTTCCTTACAATTCATTGAACTGGCAGCAGAGAACTGACTGTATGGTGGTCTTTGAGGGAAGAGTAAGAGCTCTGTATAGCTAGGAGATATCTGAAATCCTTTTCCATCTACAGTGCTTTGAAGCTCTCCTTACAGACTCTTCACTGAAACTCTTGACTTCACAGATTTTATTTTGCAGGCAAGATAGGAGAAGTAACTGTAGAAAATCTTTTTCCCCCAGGGCCAGCAATTCTGATCAAAAGAACCCAATGTATGGCCTTTTGCAACACTAGCAAAAGGTATGAGATTTCAATATCGATGTGCCATGCATATCCTGAGCTTTAAGAAAGAGCTGAAAAAGCTTTTTGCAGCTGAAGAGTCGAAGCTGGGGGGGAAAGAAGGGGAAAAAAAGAGATTTCTAAGTACTTTGCCCCAAATGTAAGCTTGTCTAAGGCAGGTCACTCTGTGGACCATCCATACTATTCCCATAGTCTTAGCTAGTTGTAACTTCCTATGCTTGTATTTGGATGTGCTAGGATATGGCAGTCTTCAGTCATTTCTGTTATTTTAGAGCACTATAGATGGTGTTTTACAGCCATTAATCTCTCAGCTATTAAAACTATTAAACTTAAGGAATTTGAAGTGTCTAAGTGCTGGGAACACTTTCTAACTTGTGCATTTCTTCTGCGTATTGAGGTATGAGAAAGGTTATAATAGAACTTGCATGTCTATAAGGTCTGTCTGTATTAAAAAAAAAAAATAAATTAAGAGCTTACTAATGCATTTAATGTATCAGGTGCAATACTTTGTTACATCACGATGCCTCTGATGATATGACACAAGCTCTGCTTGTGTAATGTAGTTTTGCTCCAAAAGGTAGATTCAGGCCAGCTTGTTTGGCTGACCAAGATGAGAAGAGTACAAAGCTGTGCCATCGTGTCAAAGTGAGGCTGGTAGGAATGATTCGTTCTTGTGTGATCAGCACCTTCCTTATGATGCAGAGACCATGGGCCGTAGGAGCTGGATGTCCTCCTGCACACCTGCTAGGTGACTTTTGGAAGTGCTGGCAGAGCAATGGGCCAGACCTTTTTGGAAAGGTGGATGAGGAAGGGGACAGGGATGGATAGGAGGAATCTAAAATGTAAGCAAGCCTGACACTAATCACTGTACTTTTTAAAAGTTTTCTTTAGGATTTCTGACTAAATATGAGTAATAAAATATACAAACTGTACAAATTCTGTGGGTATTTTTGTTTGTTTGTTTGTTTGTTTGTTTGTTTGTTTTTCTAATAACTAAAAACCTAAGGACTTTAAAATCCCGTATATGAGAAATGTATCATCCAAGCACTAACACTGAAGGGTACAGAGATAGATGTAACATGTCTGGATAATACAAAACAGGTAACTGAAATCTTAAGTCCTCACCCATTTTAGTTTTTTATAAACCCTGCTGATACTAGGCAAAACTGTTCAGAGTTACTTCATTGTACAGCTGTTCTAAGTATTTTCACACTGGAGTAACCATTTTCTGTGGGCATATAAAGTAAAGAGCAAAAGATACCTAGAGGACAATCACAGACTTCCCTCTGTATTCGTTGAATATGGAGCCTAGTCCACAAACCCAGCATGGATGGCCACATACTAGACAATTACAGTTAGGTGAGTTGGATCCCATCCACTGCTTTTAAAATTTCTTGGCCTGATAAGAGGGAAATTAACTGACTTTCCGCAACATGAAACTATAATTTATCTGAGAAAAAATTTCCTCTATGAACTTACATTTTCTATCTTCCACAGCTGCAAAAAGAGTAACTAACAAATGAGAAAAACACCACAGACTGATGTCATGTGAATGATGACACCTTCAGCTGATGGCAGTCTACTAATAGATAAGTTTTAAAATAAATAAATGAAGACAAATTTAAATAATGATCTGGCTCCACACATGATTATATTCTATATTCTGCTTAAAATTGGGTGGTGAAGTTTCCTACTGAATGAGACAATACACTTCCTTGCTATGCAGTGTCTGCTCCAATCTTATCTAAATCAGGGGAACTACATCTCTGTAACCTCATTTTGGTGACAGAACACAGTGTTTATGCCAGTAATATTGCAAAGATGAGTATAGTGAAACTGGCAACTCAACATGAACAGTGCTGAAGGCCTTAATATGGAAATCTTCTGTCTTTCAGTACCCACAGTTTTAATTTTGCTTTTTGAGGTTTTAAAATTCATTAAACTAATCCTTGCCTTATTCATCTGAGTCATTCTTCAGTCTCCTTCCAGCATTCTGTTTCTGCTTAATAGTTATTAAGTAGTAACAGCTAGCATGGGAAAATGACTGGTTTGTCCTGGAAAATTTAGCAGTTCTAGTAACTGTTAGTATTTCCACAGCTGAATGTGAACATATAGAATACTATCTGAAGCAATGCTAACCTTTTAAAATATCTCTCTCTAAAGAATATTGTATTTCTTTTGCATTTTCATTATGACTGCGAGCTACTACATTTTTTCAATAGTTCATTTTAATAAAGCTGATATCTCCTTATGTGTAGTAAACAATAAAGCTGATTTTTCTACTGCAGAAACAATCTATGCTGTAGAAATAATTAAAGCTATAATTGTACAATATGCCAAAAAGAAGGGTAAATTGGCCAAACATCTGTTTTTGTTCACAAATGCAATGTAGAGCTCCATAAACCCATCCAGGGTAAATACAGACTGCTTTGTATTTAAATTCAAATTAACTACCTACAGAACAGTATGTCTATTTTTTTTTATTAGACTGGTTGGGTTTCAAGGTTCTTAACAATGAGACTCAGTACATATTTCAGGTGAAACCATGGAAACAGCAGGAGCCATTTTACTCAAAATAGAAATACCACAAATGACCTTGACATTTAAAAGCTGATGCTTCACATTGTGAATGATGGGCATATTATCATGTCCTCTGTTCTGAAATTGTTCTTGGTCTTCCAATAAGGAGTATTTGAAATCTGGGGACTTCTATCATCTTCCCTTTTTATGGGTGCAATGTAGAAAAGTAGGAAAGACGCAGGAAGACATGACAAATTGTAAATGATGGCAGTAGAGCTTGAGAGAGTGGCACTCAGAGGAATTAATTTGCACCTATACACTGTGGTTTGAATTCTGTCTGAAGACCCAACGCACAAAACTTCTCCCCTCAGGTAGCTGAGTGAGGATGGCTTTTTGCTGTCTATGAGCAGAGAGACAGAATTTTTCCACCTGACTTGTCTGATCAATACTAAACATTTCAAAATACTGCTGAATATTTCCTCTTTTGAAACATTGCCGGACAATGCGATTTCTTACTCTACAACACCCACATAAAAACTTAACTTCTACTATCTTTAAACAGTTGAAAATTGCAAAGGTATTTTGTTTTTTTATTGTCAAGCCATCCTTCTGGAAGCCATATTCCTGTTCAAATGATATGCTTGTTGCTGAAACATAATTGCTGACCCAAGGCCGAGGGAGGGACGTGAGTGTCAAACTTCTCAGCATAGGGCCCCTCTTAACAGGGTCCTACTGGAAAACACATCTTCCGAGAGGGGCTGTCTGCAACTGCTTGTCCCTGTCATAGGACCTGCTGCCAGAAACAGGCAACCTGAGTGATGGTTAGCGCATATGTTCTGGCATCAGCACCCTGTGACCTGGCCCTTGTCAGCAGTGAAGAGTCGGGCAACGCCGTGTTCAAGTGGGGTTGATGGTTCAAGACCATTGGGTTAAGTTCTTTGCTGGCGCTACTTCAGAGGCACTAACTGGAAGTCACGTTCAGGAGGACGGGACCGGAATTCCCAGTTCTCCAGCCTGTTCTCCTTTGAGAAGACTGGGGCATGTGTTTTTTCCCCAGGTATTCAGGATCCCACAGATAGAGAGTCAAAGACACTCCGAAAGGGGTTTCAGATGTATGTAGGTTCATTGTTTCTCAGAAGACAATACATGGGTTGAAGGTGGCAATAACCTGGAGAATAAGTGCCTGGCAATGTAAATTTTACCATTGACTTTCGCAGGGCCAGGATTTCACCCTTTGACTTTGGACAGCATTTCATCTCTTGGGTGTATCTAATGCTTAAATACCCCCATGTTGAATTCACCACTGTCCTCATCTACTAATTCACAGAATACAAACCAACATGTCAGTGGGAATTTCTGCTTACATGATGAGCAGTAAAAGAGCTAGCACTGGGGACCTTATAAGGGGAGAGTTGAAATGCCTACTGCAGCTTGGATTGTCTTCTCCAGCGGTTTTATACAGCTCCATTGAATTCAGACCCTTTCTTTCAGTCTTCAGTTCAACTCTTCCCCTTTATTTATTACCAGTGTGAGTGTAGTCTGTGAGTGTGCCTGTGTGCATGTGTGTGTGCAGATAAGTAATAATAGCTTTTACTGATCTTCTATTTCACTTTGTTGAATAATATTTGTACTTCTAAATAGGATTTTTAATACTTAAAGAAGCCTGCTGACACTGCCCTTGAAGCTTTACTTACTTTGTCTTGTCCTCATGATGGGAGCAACTCCTTCCTTTAGGTGACAGATGTGAAGCCCATTTTCTGACATTTTAGATCCAGTAGTGTCATGGCACAAAAGGCAAAATAATAGCTGCAGGGACAACAATGACAGACTAAAAACATCTGAGTGAAAATCTGCTTTATGATCGTCATTCTAGGTAGGTTTTCCTTTTAAAACTATTTAGGATTAATTTTATATAACCATTTTATATGTAAAATCACTTAACTCAATTCATCACAGGTAACATTGCATGTTGAATGTGAATGCACCACAGCATTTCTTGTATGAACACAAGCTCTGCCCCTGTGGGCTGGAAGGGTTTATGAGGAATAGTGAAGACAGTAAGGAAGACAAGGTTTGCTCCTGCTGCCAATGGGAGCAGCAGTCCCAGAGGTGTTGTATGTGTCTTCAAGCCTACCGTGAGAGCCTTGAGGTCACACTCCACAGTGTATCCTTGAGCATTACACAACACCCAGGTCTTAATGGTCCCACAGACATCTAATATTAAGTTAATAATTAATCCAAAACATTTTTTTAAAATAAGAAAAAATTACCATCTGGGTGAAGTGAGGGCTGTAGTGCTTGGCTTTGGCTTGTGCTCTGGGACACACTTAGGTCAACAGCTTTCACACGCTGCTCCACCCCTAACTCTTTTGCAAGTTTCATGATTGATCACAGATATAACAGTCAAAAAAACATTTAGAATAGAGTAGACTAGACTAGACTAGACTAGACTAGACTAGACTAGAATAGAATAGAATAGAATAGAACTGGAACAGGTTGTCCAGAGAAGCTGTTGATGCCCCATCTCTGGAAGGGTTCAAGGCCAGGTTGGACGGGGCTGGGAGCAATTTGGTCTAGTGGAAGGTGTCCCTACCCACGTCAAGGGGTTTGGAAGTAGATGATCTTTAAGGTCCTTTCCAACCCAAACCATTCTATGATTCTATGAGCAGAACAGAATAGTTTAGTTGTAATGGACCTACAACGATCATCTAGTCCAACTGTCTGACTACCTCAGAGCTGACCAAAAGTTAAAGCATGTTATTAAGGACGTTGTCCAAATACCTCTTAAACACTGACAGTCTTGGGGCATTGACCAGCTCTCTAGGAAGCCTGTTCCAGTGTTTGATCACCCTCTTGGTAAAGAAATGCTTCCTTACTTAGTAACCCTGCCAGTATCCAGTTTCTAGGTGAGGTGAATGGAGAAAGGGAGCAGAAAGAGGCTCCTCCCTCCACAGCAGAGTGGAAACTGAATTTGCAGAAGGGGAAAGTACAGTCCCTCAGTCTCTCTCGCAATTCCACTTCTGGCAATGCTTTTCTCTGTTCTAGCTCGTACTTCTAATGAAAATCTCCCACCTTCCTCCTATGATTTAATCTGATAACTGAAGCTAAAATGAAAATAGGCCTTCCCCAAAATGTCATAAGTATCTTACAAGTATCTGTGACCCTAAGCTGAAGTGCTGCACAGACCAGTGACTTAGTTGATACAGAATATTATTTTTTAAAGAAGCACCACAGCAGTCACCTTCCTCTTCTTGGCAGCAATGAGGTAGTGTCCTGGGTTGAGTGAGTGGTGGAGTTTTTTGGTGGCAGGGGAGGGGGCTATCGGGGCGGCCCCTTGTGAGAAGCTTCTTGAATCTCCCCCAGCTCCACGTCAGCTCCACTTCTGTTTGGGAAATTGAGCCCATCAGCTGTGCCTCTGCGATAACGTATTTAAGAAGGGACGTGGTGATGGGCAGTGGGACTGGTGAGGAGGAGTTGCTGCAGCTGCATGAACACCAAGGTCAGTGGGGGAACGGAGGAAGAAAGGAGGGGGGAGGTGTGCCGGAGCAGAGACCCCCCTGTATCCTGTGGGGAGACGGCAGGGCGGCCCCCCCCTGCCACCCGTGAAGATCTACGGTGGAGCAGACATTGATTTACGGCCTGTTGCTCCTGCTCAGCTGATCAAGGTGCTGTGCCCGAAGAAGGCTGGGGTCTCATGGGAAAAGGCAGCCCCGCTGCTGTAATTCAGCACTGGGAGGATTGCAGCATGCGGGGGTGTCCCACGCCGGAGCAGCTCGGGAAGGGCTGCAGCCGTGGGAGGGAATCCAGTCGGAGGAAGTTAGTGACCCATGACGGAGCAGTGTGGGGAACGCTGCGGCCCATGGGAGGGACTCATGTCGGAGAAAGTTTGTGGAGGACTGTCTGCTGTGAGAGGGGGACCACGATGGAGCAGGGGGAACAAGTTTCGGACACTCCCCTCACTGAAGATGAAGGAAGTGGCAGCACTGACTGCACCCCCCATTCCCTGCCCCTGCGCCACTGGGGGAGGAGGTAGAGATATCGGGAGCAGAGCTGAGCCCGGGAAGAAGGGAGGGGTGGGGGGAAGGTGTTCTCAAGATGTGGCAATGCTTCTCACTGTCCTACTCTGTTATGTGTTGTTAGTGTCTGTAATAAATGTATGTTCTTTTTTTCTTCCCCTAACGAGTCTGCCTCTTGCTTGTGATCATAAAGGGGGAAATTTTTCCCCATCCCAGTCCTATCTCTAACCCCAAGCCTGGCTCTCTGTCCCTTCTCATTGCCGGAGGGGAAGGGAGAGAGAGCTGCTGCATTGGTTGGCTGTCAATCAGGCCTAAACCACGACAGGTAGCTGGATCACATCTGGAGGTAGCACTAGAGCCTGCAGTAAGAGGCGCAAGGCAGGAAATTCACTGGAGAAAAAAATGGGGCTAGCTTGCTTTTCCCCCTTTGAGAAGGTGTCCTCTCAGCCTGATGTATGTCCACCTGCCTCTGGTGACATGCAGGAAACACTAGAAACACCAGCCTCACTGTGTTCAGGGTCCATCAGGTCAATGGTCACCGCATC
This sequence comes from Tyto alba, assembly GCF_018691265.1. Classification (NCBI taxonomy): domain Eukaryota; kingdom Metazoa; phylum Chordata; class Aves; order Strigiformes; family Tytonidae; genus Tyto; species Tyto alba. The sequence goes on from NW_024881330.1 coordinate 36,365,784, forward strand.
ACTGCTCTGCTGCCTCTCACTTCAGTGCCAGTGCAGCAAGTTTCCCCAATCTCTACCCAACTGTTGAATACTGGATTAAAGACTGTGTTCATCCTCAGTGGCAACTGGATGGCTGATCTCAGTCCTGTGGGTAGAACAAACCCAATGGTATTTTCCTGAAGCCAGGGGAATTGTTTTGTCCTGTAACTCAGATAAGAATTTGGGCCACAGAGATTAGAGCTCTGGGCAATAGTAGGGTGGTCTTTAATACAGAATGGGAGGCTGCAGTAGTTTAAATTTACCATTGTTTTTCATATATAATCCTCCATGACTGCCATGCCTGAAAGCTTTCTTGGGTCAGCAGCTGCAGAGGCTACTGCTTGCTGAAATAAGCCTTCAGAGTGCCCACATCAAAAACATGTTTTCAAGGACAAAAGGTGAATGTTTCAGCATGTGGTTCCTCTTGGAGCATTTCCTTCGGTTCTTTTTTTAGCATGATAATAATAAATACATAACTTCAAGATAATTTTGCATGCAGTTCTCTAAGAGGTCTGCAAGTTTTATTTTTATAGGCACCCTAAGGCTGTAAAATATGCCTTGCTGGACAAAATATTCTTCCTAAAACACAACAAAACCATGCTCTCATATCTGGCCTAAATCTGTTTTGAACAATGGTGCATATTTACCAGCTACTTTCCTGTCTAGTTTTTTGTATCTCTGCTTTTTACACTGTATTGCCTCAGACCAGATAATTATAAATAGCTGACTGCATTCCCTGCTGGTTTTCATGTTCAAAGGGACAAAGGTTCTGTTACCCTGTCAAAGGGAAGGGGTTTGAAAGGGCCAGTTGAATCTGGCAAATCAACAAGCGGTCACGGGACTAGTGCCACAACGAGGGGTTCAGCTACTTAGACCACGGGACTTGCTTTGAGAAACTTGGGGGCTGATGGGGTCCATCTGTCAGAGAAGAGGAAGAGCATTTTTGGACATAAACTTGCCAAGCTGGTGCAGAGGGATTTAAACTGAAGTTGCTGGGGGAGGGGAACCTCAATCCATCCCACTCCTACCATCCTGACGCCAGTGCCAGCAACAGATGCCCAGAGCCTGGAGAGAGGTCACAGGTCAGCAGGAGAGCACCTGAAGGGCAGAACAAAGGAATTCCAGCCAGTAAATCAGCTTCATCGGGGGCCCAACTTAAATGCCTCTATGCAAACGCACATAGCATGGGGAATAAACAAGAGGAGCTGGAGATGTGCACATGCCTGAAGGGCTCTGATCTTATTGGCATCACGGACATGTGGTGGGATGGCTCGTATGACTGGAGTGTTGGAATGGAAGGATGCAGGCTCTTCAGGAGGGACAGGCAGGGGAGATGAGGAGGGGCTGCCGCCCTCTATGTCAGTGACCAGCTGGAGTGCCTGGGGCTCTGCCTGGGGATGGATGAGGAGCTGACTGAGAGCTTATGGGTCAGGATTAAAGCGAGGGACAAGTAACATTATAGTGGGGTTCTGCTACAGGCCACCTAATCAGGAAGACTGAGTGGATGAGGCCCTCTATAGACAGATAGGAGCGGTCTCATGTTCACAAGCCCTGGTCCTCATGGGGGACTTCAACCACCCCAGTATCTGTTGGAGGGACAACACAGCAGGGCATAAGCAATCCGGGAGGTTCATGGAATGTGTTGATGATAACTTCCTTCTCCAAGTGATACAGCAGTCGATGAAGAGAGGTGCTATGCTGGACCTTGTCCTCACCAACAAAGAAGGGCTGGTGAGGAGCGTGAAGCTCAAGGTCAGCCTTGGCTGCAGTCACCATGAAGTGATGGAGTTCAAGACCCTTAGGGAAGTGAGGAGGGTGCACGGCAAGCTCGCTGCCTTGGACTTCAGGAAAGCAGACTTTGGCCTCTTCAGGGATCTTCAGGGAAGAGAAGGTTTTGGTGAGACTTTATGGCAGCCCTCCAGTACTTCAAGGGGGCCTACAGAAAAGATGGGGAGGGACTCTATCAGGGAGTGTAGTGATAGGACGAGGGGTAACAGTTTTAATCTGAAAGAGGATAGATTTAGATTAGATATAAGGAAGAAATTCTTTCCTGTGCGGGTGGTGAGGCATTGGAACAGGGTGCCCAGAGCAGCTGTGGCTGCCCCCTCCCTGGAAGGGTTCAAGGCCAGGTTGGACGGGGCTGGGAGCAACCTCGTCTGGTGGAAGGTGTGCCTGCCCGTTGCAGGGGGGTTGGAACTAGATGATCTTTAAAGGTCCCTTCCAGCCCAAACCATTCTACAATTCTATGTTCTAGGCAAGGAATTTGGTTTAAGTGCTGGAGGTATACAGTAGCTTCGGGGCATTGAAATGGCTTTACCACTCCAGTGGTAGGGAGTAGAAGTCTTATGGACTTATCTCAGAGTATCATTCTCTTAATTTCAGCATTTTTCTCCCCTTTCAGGTCTACTGAAACAGGAGGAAGCTAGCTTCTGTACTAGCAATTGAAGAACGTTTTTGATATTCTCAGATTTACTGAACTGATCATATTAAATCACACTTTAGATGGCAATGTGTTTCATGAGAGTCTATTCTCATCACTCCTTCTTGTGTTACTCTCATTTTGTGCTACCTTTCTCTATATTCATCATTGTTCAATTACTTTATTGCTACTCACTAATTAAACTTGCTCATGATTTTATTTAAAGTTATTGGTTCTGAATGATGTGCACTTTCCCTGGAGAAATCCTCTTTCTCTTTGTGTGAAGGCACAAGTGCTGATTCCAGCTGGCACATTGCTGACTGCCATCTGAGGTGACTGACTGGGGTGACACCTTGAAGCACCAATTCAGATACTGTCATGGTCCAGAAAGATGTATTTGATGTGTCAACCTCTAGATACACAGTAGATTTACTTAGAAGCTGGCAATGAAATACTGATTTTTCTCTTGCTCTCTGTTTAATTGTGCATTATAGACTTTGTGGGGTTTTTGGTGTTTTGTAATAAACCCCCTATGTTTTGCAGTTAGTGATGTTTGTGGTCAGGCCACACGGTGGCCCACAGTAGACTAAAAGCCAATAGTGTCATGGTAAGTGGGACCAGGGTTTGATAATGCAGGAGTTCCCAGACGTTTTTATGTTCCTGCGTACTGAGTTTTGGAGAGGATATTTTTACTTGGTGGCATTCTTCCATGATTCTTCTATTGTGGTGCTGATATTTTGTGATTTTGCCAGTGCGCTTCCCCTGAGAGAAACTAATGATCAGGTGGGGGAAAAAACAATGAGCAAATGTTCTATTTTAATTTGGAATTTTGAATTTGGATCCGGGCAAGGAATTTAAGCAGATTCAAACTGTTATTTCAAAGTATTTTGACTTTGTCACTTAACATTCAAAACTAGCACACTTAAAGGCCTGTAAGTGTAGAGAGGAGAATAATGTTTAAGCATGGTTAAGGTCATAATGCATATATTAACCAAATATAAATGCATTAGCTTATACATGAATACAGAATTCTTGCCAAAAGGCCGCTGAAAAGTGACATTGATATAAAGTGGCAGATGCTGAGAAACACGGTCTCTATGAATGAGAGTGAGAGGGAAATCTGGTTTAGTCTTTGTTCATGGCTTTGATCCTGGGTTCAAACGATGCTTCCACAGTTTCAGATGAATGCTTGTATCATTTTAAAAGCAGGATGTAGTAGAGGAACTGGGACTTCCAGGGAAAAAAATGTGAACATAATGAATGAAATGGCATAGAAAATCACAGTACAACTCCCTTCTTCCTCTCTCATGTAGACTGTGTGAGTTGCTCATGTCTCCTTAATTCCTGAAAGTGCTCGGGCAGTAGGAAAAAAAAAAGGCTTAAACCCAGAGGTATAGATCTTAGGAAACAATTGTAGGCACTAAACATGTCTTTGCATCCAAGGCATATACCGTATCTCATCTTACTGCTGCTAGGCTACCAGAGCCCTGTGTACATTCCTAGCAGGGTATCCTGGTGTTTAATACTCTGGTATATCTTACTTGTAAATAACCTGGAAGAAGGATATCTTTGATGACTAGCTAGTGAATTATCTGCCTTTAGATACTCCTTGCTTGGGGCCGGAGTGCAGCACTTGCAGCACTGGTGATCCCAGCAGAACGAGCTGTGGCTCAGGGCTGCCCAGAGCCTCGGTGCCCTGCGGTGCGTGAGTGGGGGGGCTCCAGCCCCGCTCTGGAGTGAGGGAAAGGGCCTGCTCCTCTCCTCACCGCAGGGATGGAGGAAGCCCTCGTGGCTCTCCTCAGACCTGAGACTGCTCATATAGAGGTCCTGTGCCGGCTCTGAAAGCTTCCTGAATCCTCCCCCCTTCCCTCTGCCCCACTAGACAAATTCCTAGCACAGTCTGACATGTTGCAGGGTTGGGAATTAGGGCCCCTGCCTCCTCGTTTGTCACTCAGCATTTATCAATATGATCTCCAGAGGTTAATGGCATGTAGAGAAAGAGAACACACTTTGGTGTCTCCTTGTTTCTTCTATGCTTTCTCTTATTTTTAATTTCATTTTATTTTATTCCTTATGCTCCTTATGCATAAAAAACCCCGAGACTGTTTACATTTAAATTTATTTTTCAAAATAAGAGTTTTTCTGTGTGCACTTGCATAGGAGATAGACATAAATAATTGAGAGTCAGTCCCATTTTTAAGATGCTCGACTAACTTTTTCAGACAAACACACTTAAACATTGGGGTCTTGCTTGAGAAGGAAACTCTAATTTTGAACACAACTGTTAAAATTATCTCAAGTAGATTTACTAGAATTTACCTCTTGAGAATTGGCATCTTCCAAAATAAACTGGTAAGACCTACAGAGCCATCACTATGACTGATCTGGGTGTCATGGGCTTTATCCTGCTACTAAGCACTCAAAGGGGAGGCCAACTTTATAGGCATGTTGCCAGATTCAGCCCTGCGATACGGGCAAGGCACGCCAGAGCCTTCTCTGCACGCCCCTTTGCAGGTAGCCCTACCACCTGCTGCTTCTGACTGGGCCCTCCCACTGGTGGGAGCCCACCTCACCACCTCTCCGTGCCCGACGATCACTGGCCAGCCAGCTGAACCCACCGCTCCCACCGCGCCGGCCCCGCTGCAGATCGTGGGGCTGCCCCCTGGGTGGGAGGGCATGGCACAGGGCAGACCACAATGTAGAAGAACGACCTCAGTGAGAAGAGGTAGCCCTTCCTTCTCTGACATGCAGTTTTAGTGCTGATAGCTGTCGCCTCGAAGTTTAATCATTATTTCTGTGACTATCCTTCTCTTTCCTTCCTTTCTCCTACTGCTTTGCACGTCCCTGGCATTCATGGTTTCTTTATTTCATTCATGAAACTGTAGCTAGCTCTTCTCTGGAGACTGACAAACATTGAGGTGGATTTATCTGACCAATATCTGAGCGTGGTTAAGCTCATTTCTGGTACTAAATGAGCTGTTTAGTTTAGGATCTGCCGTTATAAGTTCTCTCTGCGACATCCCAAATAAAAACAATGAGCTGCTCTCTTCCAGCAGTCAGCTGCCCTCGGGACTTCATTAGGACTCTAGCTTGGTGAGGGACCCCGAGGAGCAAAGTTACATGCCCTTTTGCTTTATGCTTCCCAATGCTTATGCTCCTGAAGGACCTAAAGCCCATTAGCCTCTTAATGCGCATCCCGTTTTGCTTATTGCTTTATTACTATTGGGCTGGGAATGAAGAGCAGATGTTGTCCAAAAATGGCAGCAGTGTTAGGGAAAAGGGGAAGGAAGACAAGAGTGTTGATGTATTGCGTTTGTGGCATAGCATCGACTGGAAAACTTGGCTGGAAGTGTGAAATACTGAAGGAAAAGCAGAACCATCAGCTCACGTTACCCTTCAGCTGAGTTCTTCCCTCTCTTCGTGGCCTGGAATAGACCAGGCTGAGGCACCCTGTTGGGCGTCTGCAGCTCCTTGGACAAGCAATGTAAAGCCTCAAATTTGTCACGATTAAAGTGTGACCTTAAAAAGATGGTGCCTTTGTAGCTCCTTTACCTTCTCCTGAGGAACTGATACAGCTCACGAGGCTAAGCCAGCCTGAGCCAAGGTACTGCTCAGCCCCTCTGCTGATAGTTACCATCTCTCTGCCAAGAGGCCGTGTCCCTCAAAGGGCAGCAGCCGCGAGCGCTCACCACCGCGGCAGGAAGGAGGTCGTCAGCTGGGAACTTAGGCGAGCATTGTTAAGATGAAGGGCCTGTCTCCCACTAGTCCTGACTTAATGTCTTCCACTGACATGGATAAATCAAGAGTAGGATGGCAGCCCATGTCCTTAATCTAGCAGAATGGGAACTATGTTCTTTTGCAGCTGTAGCCATAAAGAAACTGTTCTGCAACACCAACTGATTGCTTTGTTCTTGAGGGATACTGTATATTTTAATGTCACTATGGCGAAACTTTAAAAGCAGAAAGTTTGTATAATAAGTCTTATACATTTATATTTTATTGTGAACTTGGGTTCTATCATTGCACCTTCTGTAACCAACCTGTCAAGTGAAGAGAGCAATATTGATTTCCCATTCATCATTTGGCACTGGATGCTCATACCCACTGCAGACTACAAATACTCTCTTTTCTCAGCTAAATTTAAGTATTCAGAGCCAAAAGTAAGCAGGGAAGTCAGGCATTTTGGCAGCTGTAGTTCAGCTGGGTTAACTTCCGAAAACAAACACCTTCACCTAGTCCTAAGGACAATTTTATGTCTTGATGGGTTTGCCACTGCAGAAAGAATTGAAATGGTACTTGTTTGCAGGCTGTGCTGTTTGCAACTGCTGCGAAGGCTGCAAATGCTAAACCCTTATATTTTCCCATGGGACTGGAGAATGCTTTTGTGATATCTACTGTTATTCTATGATCTCATGAAAATTACTGTTGGTTTTATACAATAATGGCTAGGAATCCTGGTCATAGAACAAGATTCCCAATTTGATGTATAAATACATGATCCAGAAAGCTTACAAACTGCAGTTATTGGTTCATATACTAGTTAAGTGCAATGGAGTTATTGAAGTTTAATGGATTACTGCCTACCAGCTGAATTACACATATTTTCTCAGGGATGGCTCAATCAGATGACTGAGTTGAATTAATAGCTTGTCTTTGTTGAAATGGGCTACCCTCTCTTCATCTTTCCCATGGAATTCTCCTTTTCCTTCCCCACCATTTTTTTTTTTTTTTTTTTTTTGCAACTTCTCGTGCTCCCATCCTTGGTGAAGTGATCCAGCTTATAAAACCAGCAAAAAATGTTTCTTTCCCTTGGATTGGTTTCCTGCCAGCTCAGGGAGCTGAATCAGCTTACTGAGAGCTGAGCTGAGCGCCAGAGCTGGCGTGAAGGAAGCTGTGGCCATGAAGGGCTGACAGGGCAAGAGGAACAAAAAGAGAGTAACTGCAGTAAAAACAAGCTATGGGATAATGAGACAGAAGAAACCATGTTATGGACTTTATGTAGAAAGAATCATTGAGATGAGTTTTTCAAGGATGCTTGAAAACCTGTCTGAATGGAAGAGAATACTAAAACTACAGGCCTAGACAACCACTGAACTTGAGGTACCTTATCGACAGCAGAAATGCCGTGAAACCCTAGGGAAAAAAAAAGTATCGTTTTGGCTGAGTTTGAGCTGTTTGAGTGCTCAACAAGCACAAAGAGGTATCAAGCACAAGCTTGATAAAAATGGAAAATGGTATGCTATGAAACTGTCTTATCAATCAATAAACGAACAGTCTTAATTTTTTTTTTTTTTTTAAAGGAGAGGAAACAAATTCAAAGGTAAATCCTCTATTCTGCCACAAAAGCACTAGCTATTCAGAATTGTGGTTATTATACTTCTTTGGTGTATTCCTTAGCATTATTTTATGGTAAGACTTTGGGCAAAAAGTAGAATACCTCATCAGTTCATCATCTATCAAACCATGACAAATGTAACAATTGCAGGACTATCTAGACTTATCTTAGTACTAGGGCTTTAAAAGCATAGACTTGGGAGGAAACAGACCTGTGCAACTGAAGACACTACATAAACTGAAAGAAGGGAATTACGAAGAAACTCTACAAGGAGTAAACTCCTAACTACTTTTCCCAGGTTTTGTGCGTGTTTCTCAGTTTTGGAGATGGTTTAAATTGGAGACATGACCCTGGACAAAATGCATCATCAGGCGGCCTGGCTATTTTCCTAAAAAACCCCATGAAATAATAATGATAAAAAAAAAAAAAAAAAAAAATCCCTCTGTTCTTTCATCCGACTCTTCAGCAGACGCAGTAACCGAGGTCTCGTCTTCCGACTATTTCATTAGCTTTTACACAACGCGATGCAACACCGCCACGGAGCACCCGCAAGCCCTCCTGGGGCCCACAACCGTGCCTCCACGTCGCGGGGCGCCCCGCTGACACCCCCCCCCCCCCCCCCCCCCCGTCACGGGCACGAATGGGCAGCACTCCGCAGCTCCGGAGGGGAGCAAAAGCACCGACCAGCCCCCCCCCCCCCCCCCAAACCTCCGCCGGGCTCCCCCTTCCCGCCGCGGCTCCCGGGCTGTAATTTGGGTTTATCGCGGGCTGCGCGCCTGCGCTCCGCCCGGGGAGGCGCCCGAGGGGGACCCGGCGTTGGGTGACAGACGGGGCGGGGGGCGCAGGGCCCGCCCGGCTCCCCGGCCCCCCCACACCCCCTCCCCCAGCCGCAGGCAGGGTGAGTAGCCCCGTCTTTCTCCTCCGCGGCGGCCGGGAGGAGGGAACCCGGTGCCCCTCGGCGGCTCCCCCGCCCTGCCCGCTGCCCACCCGCCGCGGGTGGGGGGGGTAGCGGGGGGAGAGCCGCGGGTGGGGGCGCGGTTGCCCGGGGCTGCCGCTGCCTCCCCCCGCCCGCCCCTGTGCGCGGCCGCGGGCGGCGGCAGAAGGGGACAAAGGAGGCAAAACGGCGTGTTTTCACGGCGGGGCTGGGCATCACTCGGTGCTCGGCGGTTCCGCGTGTCCGCGGGGCAACCGGGCGAGCTGGGGCGGTGAGGTTGGCCGCGGGGTGCCCGCCGCCGCTGCCCGGGCACCGGCTTTGTTCCCTTCACCTCCGCCCGCTACCGCTCCCCGGGCCGCCGAGTTGGAGCGGAGTATTTATTTCAGCGTTGCTTATTTTTAGGCTGGAAAATCAAAGGCTTGGCACGGCGACCTTTGGCAGTCGCAATCCGTCGCCAAAGAAAAGGGTCGCGCTCCGGCCGAGGCCCGCGGGCGCGTATGGCCGCCCCTGCCCTTACTTAAAATCGAGGCGCTGTCCCCAAGGACGCCGCGGTCCCCGGGCCGCTCCCGCGACCCTTTCCCCCCGCTCCGTGTGCGGGCGGCGGGGCGCAAAACCCAAGCCCCCGAGGCCGGGCGGGCAGAGCCCGGGGCGGCGGCGGTGCGGGGGGGGGGGGGGGGGGGGGGGCGCGGAGGCCGGCGCCTCTTGACTTTCCGTGGTTGCTCTCCGCCCCGCAGATCGGCAGCACGCACAGAGCCCACCCCTCCCCCCGGAGCTCTGCCACCGGCACCGGCGAGGCGGAGGATGCGGGCGGCGGAGCGGCGGGCGGCGCTCCCCGCGGCGGCGGGCGGGCGGGCCGGCCGCGGGGCCCCGGCGGGCGGCTGCTGAGCGCGGCGCCGCGGGCATGCGGCGGCGGTGGCGGCGGGGAGCGGGAGCCGCCGGCAGCCCGGGCGCCCCGGCGGGCGGGCGGGCGGCCCCTTGAGCCGGGCGGCGGGAGGATGGAGCCACAAAGGACTTTGGCTGACACGTGCGGCGGGGCGGCCGGCGGCCGCGACTAGGGCCACCCCCCTCCCCTCCCTCCTCCCCTCCCCGGTATGCTGCGCTCCCGCCGGGCCCCTCAGCGCGCTCGACGCACGGCGGCGATGGAGCCGGCCGGGCTCCTCTGAGGCGGCGGCCGGACCCAGCATGGCCTCGGCGGGGACCCCGGCGGAGCGGCGGCCCGGGGCGGAGCGGCCGGCGGCGGCGAGGGGCGGGGGGGGCCGGGCGGAGGCGCCGCGCTGCCGCAGCCTGCCCGCGCTCGGCGGGGCGGCGCCGCGGGGCCGCGGGGCCGCGCTCGGCTCCCCCCTGGCGGCCGGGGGGGGCGCCGGCGGCGGCGGCGGCGGCGGCGGAGGGGCCTGGCCGGGCCCCGCCGCGGGACCGGCTGCCGAGGGCGGGCGGGGCGGGGGCGCCGCCCGGCCCCCCCCCGCCGCCGGCGCCGGCGGCGGGAGCTTCCCCCGGAGGACGGAGCGCGGCCAGCCGGCGGCCGGCCCAGGGGTGTCCCCCGGCCCCCCCCCCCCCGCCGCCGCCGCCGCCGCCGCTGCTGCTGGCGGGCCCCCCGGGCAGAGCCTGCCTGCGGGCCGTGCTGGCGGACTCGCGCTTCTTCTTGGTGTGCATGTGCTTCCTGACCTTCATCCAGTCCCTCATGGTCTCCGGCTACCTGAGCAGCGTCATCACCACCATCGAGCGGAGATACAGCCTCAAGAGCTCGGAGTCGGGGCTGCTGGTCAGCTGCTTCGACATCGGGAGCCTGGTGGTGGTGGTCTTCATCAGCTACTTCGGGGGGCGAGGACGGAGGCCGCTCTGGCTGGCTGTAGGGGGGTTCTTCATCGCCCTGGGGGCTGCGCTCTTCTCCTTACCTCATTTCATCTCTCCGCCGTACCAGATCCAGGAATTGAACTCCTCCGTCAGTAACGAGGGCTTGTGCGTGGCTGGCAACGGCACTGCCAAAGAGCAGTGGGACTCGCCGGCCTGTGTCAAGGACTCCGGCGGAAACGACCACTCTCTCTATGTAGCTTTATTCATTTGTGCCCAAATCCTCATTGGCATGGGCTCGACACCCATCTATACCCTGGGACCAACCTACTTAGACGATAACGTCAAGAAAGAAAACGCCTCGCTTTACCTAGGTAAGGCATCTAAGTACCGGGGTACTTTGAAGGCTGAACCCCAGATCTCTCTGAGGGACCACTTGCAGGTGCTTCTGCCCCGTCCCTTTTGAACAACATCTGTGCTAAGCTTCCCTTCCAAAGTGAACTTTTGAAGTAAAATTGCCGTGCTTTCTTTCCTATTTTAAAACGTTCCGTGGCGTGGCGAACAGCAGTAACAGGTGAAGGTAAGGCAGTGTGTGCGTGGGAAGCAGCTGTACTCACACCCTCCCGTGCGGGGGACGGGACAGCAGGGAAGGGCGGCTTCTCCTAACACTTTTCAGCTCCTGACATTAGCCAGTGACTCTTTCAGAAAGCAGTGTTAAAGTTTGCTGTGCCCCTTCAGGTTTCTTTTTGCTGATACAGAAGCCGTGCATGTCTGCACTTTGGTGAGCATGCCTTTAGCCCAGAGTCTCAATCTATAGTGTTAATGTTTTATAAGCACTTTGAGAGATTTTGGCATGCTTCATTTTACTTTTCCGGCATTCATTTATCTTTAACTGGCAATGAATTTTGGCTGGCTTTGATAAATCATCTTGCAACTTAGAGTTGGAAAAAAGTTGGTAAAACAGTAAGTAAAAACCTTCAGGGTTAAGAGCTCAGTCACGGGAGCTCAAGGGACACAACAAAATGAGAATCCGATCTGGCACCTGGCAGGGACAGACTAGTCTGCCTGATAGTCGTTCTTCTGATGGGAGAAGGGGGGTTTCTCAGATAACTGCGTACTAAACCTTTTTGGAGTTTGAACATGATAATAAACACCCTACATTTTTGATAGTTTATGTAATGTGTAAGAGGGTTGACTGTTCTCTGAATTTACGTTAGCATCTCACAGGATTCTGTAAGAAATGAACCTCGTGTACTCCTTCAAATACTTTTCAAATAAGGAGAGGCACTTACGAGGCTGAGAGGGCTGCCAAGGGGTTTTGGATGCTCAGAATTACCATTTGCAGTTCAATTTACTTGCGCTTTATGATAACCGTGGAGATAATCATTCCATGTAAAATAGACATGCATGCAGGGAATACACTCAGAATGTGTGTGTATCAGTACTTTATAAAGCAAAAGTAGCGATCCAGATCAGAATTTTTACTCCTTTTGACCCGTTCTTCAGCGATTTGACTGCTCCCTGAAGCATTTCAAGCCACGCGCAGTCTACCTGCGGTGTCTTGAGAAAGCTTTGAGGCACTGTCGGTTTTCGGAAGGAGAGGTATTACCCGTGTTTTTTCTGTTGTTTTCACAGCATTGCGGATCTGCCCGATGAAATACTTGACAAAATGTTTTTCCTCTCTTCCTCCCCTCTGAGAAAGGTTAAGTGGCATGGAAATTTAGATTAACTTAGAATCGACTTTATTGATGGTATGAAAAAGCAAAACGTCTTGTTGCTGCAGTTAATAATTGTAGTTTAGAGCAGCAGAGAGGGGACTAAAACTTTTGCAAACAGATGATTTCACACTGTCCTCAAAAACGTGGAAAAAAAAGGAAATGGAAAAGCTGTAGGTGAGGAATGAAGGGTAAAAGAGATGAACAGTGCGAGAGGAGGAAGAAGTCTTCACCAAAGGGGGAAGCAAGGTCAGTGGTCGGAAATCCTCACAGGGCAGGAGGAACGGTGCCTACCGCTGAGGCGCTGCCAGCATAGGAAATTGTAATAAGGTGACTCCGGTAACTTTTAATTGCGGCAAAGATCAGCTTTAAAGTTAACAAAGGTAAAAGACACCAGCAGCTGTTGGGAGACTGTGTGTGACCCTGTTCAAGCCGGGCACTGAAGGCAGCTTTGATTTATGCTGGGAGTACCCTTGTAGAGTTGATGTTCGTATGTTGTGATTCAGAAGAGTTAGGATGAGGTACCCAGCTGCAGCGTACATGAAAAATTTATGCCCACGATCTGACTGTGTCCACAGGGAGAAGAATTAAAATGAACACAAAGCATGTTTAAACATCAAGTAAAATGTACTGTCACCTCCTTTCAGAGTTTAAGCCACTCGGCTTGTTCAGGTTTGAATATGTACCACGCTTTAGACTTAAGCCAGTGACTTTTTGAGGGGCAGGAGTAAATCCCGGGTTCCGTGGGAAAAAAGAGCATTGTTTGGCATACTGATGTGAGCAAACATGTTTTTTTGGAGCTTCTCAGTGGTTTGGAATGCTTCCTGTCCTTGAGGAGGAGAGGGATTTGTGGGCGGCAGGCAGCCCAGCCGGGTGTGGGGATGGGGTAGAGGTGGCCAGGCCATGGCTCGTCCTGGCCAGCCACCGCACATCCTGGGTTGCGCAATGCCTGTTTCTCAAGGCAGTATGATTTTATTACCAGGGCAAGCTGTGCAAATGATGTCAAGATATAAAATCCATGTAGGCATGAGCTAACAAAAATTCTTGGAATGGGCCATGGGAGTTGAAGTTTTGAAGAAGAGAAGAAAGCCCGGTGAAACAGATCCCAGTCACACAGGTGTCTGAGTGAGGACAGTTAATTAAAAAAAAAAAGTATCGTCTAACAGAAAGCAGAAGGTCACTAACACGTTTGTCTGTAAACACGCTGGTATTGCATTCTATGTTTTTTTTCCAAAGAAAAGTAACATATATAAAGATGTGTTCAGATGAGAAACATTTGTTTACAAGCACGCACATGATGAAAGGTCCACCGAGCTGCAGAACTGAAGAGCTCCTCAATCCCACCGAGTGTGCCCACTAATAGTAGGTCAGTAAAGCCCCCCTGAGTTATCACTAATCCCGATTCTGCAAAAACTCACCTTATGTGGCTGTGGAAGCTATTTTATTTATTTTCCAAGTTAATCCAGCTCAGGGCTGGAGTGGCAGTAGCATATCCTCTTAAGTGTAGGCATGCAGGCTCAGTGTGGACAGCTGTTTTAACATTCCTGGCTGGAAGTCCTGCTCTCAAAAAACGTATTTGATGCTTATACATAGTCTCTTGGCTGCCTACACTGAAGTCCATCTGTCAGGGTGGCATGGTGCCAGTTTACAAGGTGGTATATCATTTTTAGTAGGACAAAGGTGCCAAGCAGGGATGGGTATTTGGGCCGCCTGCATAGCAATGTGCGAGCTCACTATCATGTGGGATGTTTGTTCCTTGTGAAGGCAGTGCCACCTCCGGGCCCTCCTGCCCCTTAAACCTGGCGGTACTTTGATGCCCTGATGCTAACTTTGCGAAAATGTATGACATTAGGCTTGGAAGCGAGTCGTGGTTATAACAGGTGCCTAGGAAATGTAAGAACCGGCTGCCTTAATCACAGATAATCCAAAATGGATGTTACGCAGTTTCTGCAAAAACTGAGTGATCAGCAAGTTGTCTTTGTCCTCTCCTGAAGCGTTTCCCTTCTGTGCTCAGCTGTACCGTAGCATGTCTGTCGTCAGCTGCCTGATGTGTGCAGGTTCTCCTTTTAATTAATTAATTAATTAAATTGCAATTTAATTTGGAGTCGAATTGGACTTTGCAAGTCTTGTTTTATACTCTTGATGGTGTTTCTGCTACTTGTCAAATTCTAGCACTTAAAACACAGTGTGTTTTTTCTAAACACTGTGGGTTTTTTGGTAGGGGTTCCATGGTTTGTCTTGAAGGTGAGTTTACTTTGTGATTGTATCATGAATGCTAATAGCAGTTCCTTAAAATTAACTGTGGCACTTGGAAAGAGAAGTTTTATTAATGGCATTACAGTGCCTGAATAATTTTTAAATATTTTGCTTCTTTTGCAGGTGGGTTTTGTAATAAAAAAGGAATTTACTTTGAAAATTCACGCACAGGAAGGCAATATGAGGTTTTACAGAAATACTGCATTAATGAAAATATTTTAACATTCAGGAATGGTTTTCACTGGTACCCCCAAAAATGACTAGTGATTGAACTAGTCATTGTGCTAAGGATGTTTTATTTCAGTTTCCAGAATGCTATAGGCTGTGATTTGAGGAAAGGGTCTAAGTCAGTTTAATTTCATGCAGACCCTCCATAGTTTTAGGAAGAAACAGTAATTACAATATACAAAGATAAAGCTTCTATGAGATAAGAGGTGAAAAATTGGATAAACCTGTGTGAATGGGGTTGGTGCAGATAATGGCTTGAGAGCCAGGGAAGTAAAATCCTTCCCTAACCTGGAAAAAGAATAAATATTTAGACTAGTTTCAGAAATATTTTGAACTCTGGCTTTGTTTTCATGAGGATCATTTGTGGGTTGCTGTTTCTCGCAGTAGGTAAGCCATTTCCCTCTGACTGTATTCCGCTTGGAAATCACCTTCTTACCTCTGTTTTACAGCTGCATGCTCTGTGTCCCCCTCGTGTCTTTTACAGACATCCCCAGCGCCTGTAAATATGTATATATGTTGATTGTATTTATTGTATTTGTAGTTAAATCTGCCCCTATACCCAGATCCCCCCCTGGAAGGAGCGGGCAGGAGGAGTAGCTTCACTTACTCCATCAGAAACCCACCACTTCTGCCCTCTGGTCCCGGGGCAGAGTCCAGCTGCCGAACACGCTGGGCCTCTGTAACATGCCATTGCCTGAATGTTGTCATGGGAAGCGCTGGGTTTTTGTGCTGCTTTGGCTGATTCGTTTTGGTCTGGCTGCTTCTGGGGTTACGGATGCCACTGGAGGACAGGGGCTGGAGCCCGCCGAGGGCAGCGGGTCCTCTGTATGGGCGCTGCGAGATCACTGAGGTTTTCCAGGGCAAGATCAACTTTCTAGCTGAACATGAGGGGCTGTCTGGAAGCAGTGAAACAGCTGACCAACATTTCATTTTATTGTCATCATTCAGCCTGTAAGCACTTGTGGTTTACCTTGAATATGCTTCCTGCTACCTGATACCCGAAAAGGTTAGTTTCCTACAGGGTTTTCTCAGCACTGATCCCTGTAGTTGGTAAACCCTACAGACATAGTACATTTATTTTTACAACACGCTCATGAGGAGGCAGGATTTTATGACTCAAAAACTGAAGCAAAAGGGCACTGAAGCTGAAATTGGCAAAAAACTTCACCAGCATGTTGTATGGCTTGCTATATTTCCCTTGTAAAAGAGCACCATGCTGAGCTTATTCCGCAAATACAGGATTTCGGTTTATCTGAGTGAAAGGCACATCTTGGTTTATCTGTAGGCTAACACTAAGGCTTGGCCCATCAGCAGTCTTTTGCACAAACACGTGCTTGCTTTGTTTGCACGCTCAGCTGGGCAGAGCTGGCTGCAGGGTGAGCGCGCTGTGCTCTCAGCTGGCCGTGGAGAGCATCTTGGGATGCAGGTGAAGTGACTGTGGGTCTGTTCGCGTATATGGATTGGACTGTTTTCCCACACATGATTTAGCACTCAGAGGGTTCAGTGTTGTGCCTCTCTGGCATCTCTGTAACATCATTTTTTGTTAAAATGCTGATCAGGCAGCAGGCACGGTTCCCAATAATTATTTAAAGTAGCACTATGCAGTTTTATTGCCCTGAGGAAGTAGAAAGATGAATTTTACTTTTCTTCTCCACTTTAGTCTCCTGCTCCATAGGTGGACTGATACTTTGTTTTTTTTCATAATATAACCCTAGATAACATTTTCTTAGGCATTTAGAGAAGGTGGGGTTCTGTGTCCGTGTAAGCAGTATATGCATACAGTGAGTTCAATGAAAGGTGGGAGCAGCCTTTCCTCTGAAATTTTCTGCCTGCGGGATTTAATGTCATGAGTGATACTCCTTCACTCGCCCTGCCAGTGTCGTGTCCCTTAGGGATGCTTTCTGCATCTTTCCTGTCGTGTCCTTGCCATGAGCCATGTCATTGTTCACAAGCAGCTGTATTGACAAAGCATTGCTTGAAGTAACTGGAAAAATGTGCTTTGCCCTTATTAGGAGCAAGAAGACACTTAAGCACATACTTCCCTGATTGTCTCTTTCCTCTTAGATTAAAGGAGAAAAACTGGGCTGGAACCAGGGGTCTGAAACTCACAGAAGGCCCAGGCCCAGTTGTTTTACTTACTTAGCATTTGTCAAAACGCTTAGCATCTTGTTTCTGAGGCTGTTTCTGACAGTGCCCTTTTCACCTGCTCGAGCTTGGGAATGGTGTTTTCTTGGAGAGCAGCTCCTTTCTTCTCTGGCGAGCTCTGCTGCAGGGCTGGTTTGGGCAGACAAGAGTCTGAACCTGCCCCAGTCCCCGGAGTAGCTTGGAAATTTAGACGTGAAAGTGGCCTTTAAGGAATAGCTTGTTTGTACCTTCTCCCAGGAACTGAAGGCTTGGGATCTAGTGTCTGATTACCCCAGGGCTGGAAACTTTATCTGTCTGCTGGATACCCTGACTATTTTGTAAAGGGTCACTGTGACTACTCCTGTTGCAGGTGGATTAGAGATGCTTTGTGTTTCATGCATTTTCCCTTAACTTTCATTCAGTGGCCGCCTTACCTGGGAGGACTTAGTTGCTGTGGAAGTGCTTATGCAGTCAAAAGAGAGGAGACCGGATTTTTCTCTACCATCATTCAAAGATACATAGGTCTCTGTCTTGTCTGTGCAGGGAACGTGGGCAATTATATAAATGAGGCTTGACCTGCCATTTCATCCTGAAATCCAGCGTCTGAAAATTCTGATTTTTAAAGTAGGTGAATGGATTTTATCCACCGATTTTAAAAGAGCAGAAAAGCAGCTCAAATCATGTTAGCTTTTTCAGTCTCCCACTCTATTTTTAATCCTGTTTTAAGTCTTTTTCACCCTGATAGCACTTTTAAAACCCTTGCTGCTTGGGAAGCATGAACTCAGTTTTCCTTTTTTGTTGTTTTTACATGCCTTTCCCATTTCTTTTGAAAACAGTTGAGAAGTTACCATGAGAAAATGGCACATACTTCAACTGGTTCCCTCTGGCAGTTGTTGCCTCTGTTGACTGTAGGGGTCAAAGTAAGTGTTAGCTCTGTCTCACGCTGGTGATGGATGGGACGGTGCCACGTGGACTCTGAGGGCAGGGCAAGCTGACCGCCTGCCTTCCTGTGAGCCGTCGCTGGAGCTATCAGAATTTCAGCTCCAAGTCCGAGGGTGCCTCTGGAATCCCCCTCAGCAGCTACCGGGGACGCTGGGAGTCACTGGGGCTGTAATCTGAAGGTGCTGAAGCGACACAGTGAGAAGAGGGAGATGTTTTCACCAGGGAACCTCTAAAAGTGAGGGCTCTGCGCAAGGAGCAAACAGCTCTGTTGGCTGCCTGAGTCCTGGTGTCCATGCTTTCGTTCAGTCATCGTGGTGCTTCCACCACTGCTCAGTCGGACTGTCTGGGCACGGGGGTTGGAGCCAGCCAAGTTATGACAGCAGACACCTCTGCAGTGTGCGTGCAAGCTAATGTCGCTTGAGTCAGCCAGATCCATAACCCCAGCTCCTTCCAAGTGCCCAGAGAAAACCAGGACATTTCCCATGATGGGAAAGAGTATGTCAGCGTCCAGCAGCACGGAGAAGTATGGGCTGTGTCCTGCTTTGCTGCTGAACAGTTGGGAGTTTGAGCATCTGTTGTGCTGTCACAAGGCCAGAAATTGAGACACACTTCATGGTGTTAATGGGAGAAATAACAAACCTGGGTCTTTCCTCTTCCCTTCTCTTCTGCCACAGGGAATTTGTTCTTACCTGAGAAAGTGGGAAGTGTGAACACAGAAATTTAAGTGCCATTTTATGCTGCTGTTAGACCTGACAGTCTAATCTGAAAGCACTAGTTCTCATGTAGGTAAACAGCTTACTTGGCAGCAAAGACAAATTACACCAGTGAAAAACATTGTACTCTGGTATAAATTGAACAAGTAGATTCGAAAATTATTTGAAGAAAATACATGTGAACTGTATCACGTGAAGTATTTGCAAAGCAGTACTACATGTCCACTAATTGTATGCTCCCATGCTGTTCCTCTTTGATTCTCTTCTCCATTTTCAATACAGGTTCCTTTTCAGCAGCTTGCTTGAGGTATTCCCATTTTTTCCCTTACATATATTGATGCTAACTCTTTCTTTGCGTTGCAGCATGCACGGTAGGACCTCAATCTGACCGTTACCCTTTGCGCATTTTATCTTTGGTGCTTACAAGAATGAAAGCCTCAAGAGTGTCTCAGCATTGATTTTCTTAATATCCAGTGCTGCCCTGAAACCAGCTACCAGCTCGTCAGTTGCTTGGAATTAGTAAGCTTTTGTAAATTAGCAACTACTTTCCGTATTTATCTGTCTGTTTTCAATCAGCTTCTTCTAAGTGATAAAAAGTAGATCCTGGATGGATTCTTCTGTGGTTGTAACCTTTCCTTTCTGAATTAATTAAGCTATCCTCTAGAGTCAGAATATTTCGGATAATCCATGTATTAGCTGAGTGTATCTGCTGATATCCTCTTACTTGCTGTTTCATGCTAAAGTTGCCCCAGTGTTTGTCACAGATGTATTCACAGCGGTTGACCTCAGGTGTCAAGTAGGCACTCTAAGGTGCCAGTGCGCTCCTGAAGTCAAGTGCTGTCAATCACACCTTGGTTCCCACTTCTCCTGTTTTTCAGTCCCTGGTTAGATTAAAATCTGAATACCTGACCTCCCCAGAAGTCATTTTAAGTAATGTGTTTTTGTAGATAAACCAAAGTAGATAGAGAAATAGTTGTGAGCATGCTGTGGTGGCTGCTGACCTGTAATTACTCAAACAGAATGTGTCAAGCAAGCCTTATTTGCATCTAAAAATATCTAAAGGAAATATTCTGTAAGGTATTGTGTGATGTGCTCTGTGTTAAGCATTCCCTGTACTCAAAGAGAAATTGCTGTGTTCAGCTGAGCTGTTGACTCAGTAGATTTTGCTATGTGTAAGAAAACTGAAAAAAGTACCTTTTCCATCAAAGGTCCCAAAGGAATCAGTTCACAGGCTCAGAGGTCAAAAACACGTGAAACTCATGATCAGAATACCCTGAGGATGCTGGTTAGGTGAGATTTTTCAGCTGAAGCAAAAGCGGGAGAGGTGAGGGAGGAGGGGAGGTTTAATGCCAGTAGTGTGGGACCGGCAGTGCCACTGGTGCGGCCCGGGGCCGTGGGGGGCAGAGCCGGGGGCGGGGATGGAGACCATGGGAAGAGCTGAAGATGCTGCTGGAAGTGTCTGTGGAGTCCAGAAAGGACCCTGGCAAGGCTGAGGAGTTTTGGAGATGGAGAGAATGGAGAAGCTTTGCTTCTGCCCACACTCTTCTTCCCCCCTGCTCAGCATTCCCTGCTTTTGCCCAACATGCCCCTCCACGCCATTCATTGATCATCCATTTCAGCAGCTGGAGCTTAAAAAATAGTAACAACATGGTTTGACACTTTATGATTTTTAATCTGAATTTATGTTTATGTTTGTAACTTCATACCAGTGAGTGAAAAGGAGGTTTAATAGAGAGTTTAACCCTCTGGAGTGCGAAGAGCTTCAGTAATAAGCCTCCCATTTAAAAAACTAAAAACTTTTGCAGAAGACCACTACATAATATTAGAGTCCATAATTTCTGTAAATGTGATGGGCAATTTATGTCGACTTGATTCAATACAGCTTTCTAGTGACAGAAATAGTGAGGGTATCCCTAGGGAAATTTTATAGTCATGGGGGACTACAGATAACACATGAGCTTTTGAGCCTGCAATATGGTCATGTCGATGCACAGAAATTCAGGCATTTTTCTGGTAAGCTATATGATTGACCTAAACGAGGAATTTCTGAGAACTATGTTTCTTCTGATAATAGCATGACTGAGGGAAGGAAGTGGGATTTTGGGGTTGTCTGAAACAAGTAGGTGTTAGTTTGTTACCACACCTGAATTGTGTTACTGGAGGAATATTAGTACTGTTACGCAAGGAGGGTAAAGAGGCTCTGAACTTAGCACTACATCACTGTACTGTAATGGCATACTGTCAATAATTTTTCAGAAGCATAGCTGAGGACTGCATTGATGCTTGTAGGAAGAGGTGTACTCTTAGCTTACAGCTCCTAAGTAGAAACTGAACTCTTTTGATATGTAGAAGCTCTATATTGATTGACGTCAGTGACTGAATATTTTAATGGGACAGTGATTAAAATGGCAAAGATAGAGCTGGCCGGTGTGAATTCCTTTGGCTGCAGAAGCAAAGCAGGCAATAGTATACATATGCTTACTTTCATGGCTTCATCAGAAGCTATGGGAGAGGGAAGATGAGCACTTCTAAAAGAGTACTGGTTGCATTTAGGAGTACCTGTGTGACTGAGCCCATGCAGAAGTATAAAAAACGACTTTCCCTCATTAGCTTTTGCTCCTTGCCTTACTTGGTATTTGTTAGCAATTGATTTTTTCTTAGATGTGGACATTTATTATGCTTATTGAGTTTATGTGTAACTGCATTAGCTTTAGACACTCAGAAGCAAGTAGGACACAGACAGCAAGTAGGGAGGCATATCGTCTTGGAAGGCAAAATAAAAAGAATGTGTAAGTCTACTGCACCCATGCATTTGTGATAATTAAAAGAAGGTCAGCCTCCTATGAGAAATGAGATAAAACTGGTTAACTAGTATTTGCCAAGCCAGCTAATGGGAAAGGAGTTGAAAAAAGCTTTTAAACCTTGTGAGTTGGAAGCCTTGGGTACCTGTGTGCCTTCTCAGCCTGCAATAAGGATAAGAGATTCAATTAACCAGAGAAAAGTAGAAGAATATATGAACTAATATAATCTTAAGAGTTCCTACACTGATGACGTTAGAGCAGCTATTACTCCTTTGGGTAAATAATAATATTTTGAGTATTTGGATAAGGTAAAAGTGAGCTATTTACGATCAGACAGATCTCTAGTTAACTTCCTTTCACCCTTATTTCCCTCTTCATCCTCCCCTGCATCCCCACACTCCAAATTTAAATCCTACAAAAAGAAGAGCTTACTGTGGGTCTGAGGCAGTGCAATGTTTTCAAGAAAAAAACATGTTTTAATTGTCAGAGTCTTACTGTGTATTTATACCTATCATGAGTATTACAAAGACTGAAGAAGGGACCTACCATATGTCACGGTTTCAGGGGATGAGAAGTGACATCTCATTGTTTGCTGAAGTTGGCGTACTGCAATCTTTTACTAACAAGGTTGACCACTTTCCTGTGGGAGAAGAAGATTTAACTGGTCCAGACAGTGAGAGGACTGCTGAGTGGTCATGGTAGAAACGTTTGATAGCTGTGAGGTTTATATTAGCAGATAGGCATCCTGCACTATGAGCCAGCTGCTTTTTGTTTGAATTGTGCTTGACGGGAAGATAATGGTGTATATTTCCTTTACCTAGTTTAATAAGATGCTCAGATCGGTTATTTTGTGATCTGAGCGTTAAGATTTCTCCAAAGTACAACTGCTGGGCTAAGCAACTCTGCCAGTGCTGGATTGCATGACCTGTCTGGAGGTATTAGAAGTAGTAGCATAGCATTAGAAGAGATGGTAGCATAACCTTTATGACTTGTCAGAGAGTCCTTGGATACTCTTAGTTTTGCTGTCTGCTGCTTTTCTAATGAATTGGGATACAGAGTGAGGAGCAGCCTGGTTATTTTTGTATGCAGAGGACTGAAAAATAATACAATTCTGCCCCTTAATTTAGGCTGTATTGCACTCCTGTTAAATTGAAAACAAAAGACTTTCTTGACTTTTTTGCTTCCCCCCCTGTCATTTTCTTGAGTAACAAAATAGTGTTGAGGTCAGGGAACTGACAGCTAGTGGTTTTCTGATGTGGGAGATCTTACTTGAAGAGTATATGTGCGCGTGTGGTGGTACGAGGCAGCCTCTGTACAACCCCTTGGTGATGTGCTGTATACTGCTGTTATACATAGCGCCAAAATAGACAGTAATCCTCTTACGTGGGATTGTGCAGCAAGTAATAGTAGAGCACAAGTCAGTGTCATCAGTTCAGAGCTTGTTTTTTGATAAACATATTTGTCTTTTGTATCTCCTATATTCTTTAGTACTTCTTAATCTTTATATTAACTAAGTCGTTCTGTCCAGCTGCAAATGTTAATGTTTCACAGTTGTAATGTCAGCTGCAATCAAGACCTTTCTATTAATCTTTCTAATTGATGTACTTGCTTTAAAAAGGCCACAAAGATTTTGAGTTTTACAATTCATTTCATTTCCTAATATGAAAAATACCGATGAAGAAAAACTGTAAGATCACATAGTCTGCATAAAACATTTCAACTGTCTTATGAGGCACCCTGGAAAGGTCTGAAGCAATCACAGTTCCTATCTGCAGGCTGTTCCTCCCATTTAGAAAACATGAAGTTGGCTGCTATGCAGCAGGGCAGGCACGCTAAGCATGTGCTGGAGGAGAGAAGCAATTAGCTCTACAGCAAGCACAGTCAGAGCAGAAAGGAAGGTCTGGAGGCGTTTAATTAATACTAATGCTTTTGCGTTTATAGGGGCCAGAGTCATGATAGGTTACTGCTGCCTTGGTCTTGTGGTTTTCAAGTCTGGCATCTAATGAGCATTAGATTCAGAAAAGCTTTCCAGAAAAGTTGATAAATCACAACTAACTATGGCACATTCATATTCCCCCAAAGATAAAGAGGTACAACTGATACTGAATGGGAGCGGGATGAGATCTGTAAAGCTTTTTCATTTTTAAACAGATAACAAGTCCTCTTGGGATTTTTGTACCGAATTTATTCAAGTAATCGGAAATAATGAAAGTGCATGGTTTTTATTAAACATTTCTCAAGTCACCAATCCAATTAGGGAAAAATAAAACAGGGTTTCCTTTCCATTGTGAAACCAGTTTGGGAACAGGTATCATTTTTATTAATCTGAGTTTGATGGCAAAAGTACTGTTGATGGAAAAATGTTTAGCTGTCAGTATATGCTTATATGCATAGCTTGACATTTTGAGATACATTTTTGCTCTTCAATTCTCAATTCTTATTATTCATATTAACTTCCATTTGTTCTTGGGTGGAAAATACAACTCATGTCTCATTTGGTTTGAAGACCTCTCTCTGTGTAACTCCTCTTGCTTTCATCCAGAACACTGTTCAAGACATATTTAGACTCCAGTAGGCTGGAGAATATGAATTTTTCCATTTGCTCCCGCTGAGAATACCAGCTCTGTGGCTTCAGGCTTACCTGTTTTGACATTTTGTAAGTGTTTTCCTGATGGGTTTCAGCAGTGCACATTAATAAAAGGATGATCTCTGTGATGATTTACTCTTTGTGCAGGAGCACTAATATAATCCAGTTCGAGGCATACTTGTAATCACAGACAATTTGTATAACTGTAAGGGGCCATCCACAGACTTTTCAGTTTTGTTTAGAGATTGTCTGTGTTTAGGTAACGCAATGTCATCTCTTCTACTGATGGTTATCTGTACAAACAGCTTTATTGTTCCATTTTGGGAGCAAGCTTCCATATCACATTGCATTAAATATATTGTTGTATTGTGCTGATTGCTTGTTACTATACATATTCAGATTTTGCAGCTATTGTGTGATTAAAGTATCTTTACTGCCTATTACTGTATGGTCCAGGAGTTACATATCAAGGTAATTAGTCTATACGTTCTCCAAGGAATAAGTGAGAAGTACTGGATTAGAGTTACAACATTTAATGATTATTTATGACAGAAGAAAAACGGTGAGCAAAAGCATTTGGATTTTTCCTATTTTGATGGGGTTTTAAGTGTACAGCACTTAGTTTCTTTAGTCATCTGGAACTCTCCAGCTGAATGTTGTTAGTACTGTGGTAATAACATGCAGGTCTGGTAAATGAACATAAGGAACTGAGTTCTGAATTACGGGCTTCTGAATACCGCTAATAGCATCGATATGCTGTTAATACAACGCAAAAAAAAAAAAAAAAAAAAGGGGTTATTGTTAACTTGAATCGTGTTTGGAGGCTGCTGTCCCTCAAGGCTGTCCCCTAGGTCTTTGTCAGCCAGCAGATGCGTGTTCATGCGTGTTCATGCCGCCTGGAGGGAGGTCTTCGGTGACACCGCTCCTTTCCCTTTGCCGTGGGTGTGGGCTGCCGCCGCCGCTTCCCCGGCGCTGGGTTCAAGGACTGCGTGTCTGCAGCGTGGGTCAGAGCTCCTGCTGCTCTGACGGGAACCTCCCTCGCCACCACTGGCAGGGCCAGCTTCACCCCAGAGCCGCTCCCTCCCGGAGCTCGCCTGCCGCTGCCGGTCCTCGTGGGAAGATGGGAGACAGCGGGGGGCACGCGGGGAGCGGGTGGGAGGGGGACAGCGGGGGGCACCCGGGGAGCGGGTGGGAGGGGGACAGCGGGGGGCACCCGGGGAGCGGGTGGCTCTCAGGAGCACCCGGGACCTCAGCCCTGCAGACACACGGGTGAAACCACACGCGGCGGCTGACCCGGGGGCTGCCCGCCGGCCGTCGTCCCTCTGGCAGCCTGAAGAGAGGCAGCTGCAGCAAACATCTGGGTTTTTAACAAGCTGTCTGAAACTTTCACTCCTTTCGTCACACTCTTGCCTGAAATGAGGGGTGTTTAGCTGACTACTAAAAAGTGCTCTGGAAGAGAGGATTTTTCTTTAATATCGTATTTGGAATGATGACGTCCTCATTGAGCGTCTTTCGATGGAATATTTTCTGTGCATGGATTTCTCTCTATTACTGTGAATGTTTGAAGCTCCCACACTGTAGGTAACAGTACATTATCCATTGATATGCTTCTTACACACTTGTAAATACAAAATTTCAAGGTAATACTGTAATTTATAGCAATACATTATTCATTAATATGGTGCTTGTGTAGGATAGCAGCTAAATTTAAAACCTATTTGTTTTTATGTGATATTGGATATTGAAAATAAATGATAAAATGATAAATGAAAAATAGATGATGAGGGTTTGATCGCCCCCCATAACAAATATACTTCATTTCTTTCCTCTGCAATAGGAGTTTTTCTCATAGAATCATAGAATGGTTTGGGTTGGAAGGCACCTTTAAAGGCCATCTAGTTCCAACCCCCCTGCAATGAGCTGGGACACCTTCCACTAGATCAGGTTGCTCAGAGCCCCGTCCAGCCCGGCCTTGAATGTTTTCAGGGATGGGGCATCCACCACCTCTCTGGGCAGCCCGTTCCAATGTCTTGCCATCCTCACTGTAAAAAATTTCTTCCTTCTATCTAGTCTAAGTCTACCCTCTCTTTTAGTTTAAAACCATGACCCCTTGGCCTGTCACAAGAGGCCCTGCTAAAAAGCCTGTCCCCAGCGTCTTGCACAGCCAGCATCTCTCCAGGATGCTGCCAAACTCACCTTGTTCTCTCTTACCTCAAACACTTCTTTTTCATTTCTGAAATCCAGGAAGAATTAAATTCATGCAGAAGTGTCCATACTGTAATCTGCTTTCGGATACTGTGATGATGAATCTGATCTAAAAAAAAAAATAATAGTTTAGAATAACCTTTGATTAAGTGCTGTCCTTTCACTGAGTAGCACATAGGGAGGTGGATGTTACAGCCTATATATAAGGTATTCCTTTTGATTCTGAATATATTATTATTACAATGGAAGGTCAAAGAATTTTAATTTAAAAATTTATAAAATAAGAAGATAGAGAAAATACATCAATGTATTATATTTTTTTAGAAATAGCGAGAAGTAGGTGGTGCTGCAGAATTGTTAGCTGGTAAAGTTGTGTGAAGGCACCAGGCAGGACACCACACACCCCTCTGCCAAAGGGAACCCCTGTTGAACCCCAGCAGTGGGGAAGGACTCATTTTCAAGCCTGGCTTTTCTCTTTCCTCTCATGAATAACGTTGATGGGTCTCTGCAGAGATCAGTATCTCCAGTGTCACAGGAGCTAGTTGTGAACATGCATGAGCTTTTGGTTTTATTTTTTATTTTATTTTATTTTATTTTATTTTATTTTATTTTATTTTATTTTATTTTATTTTATTTTATTTTATTTTATTTTATTTTATTTTATTTTATTTTATTTTATTTTATATTTGAAATGCAGGAGTGGGAATAGCTTCCATTCTTTAAGATTAAATCTTGATTGTTTGTCCTTCCTTTACATCTTTCCAGTGCAGATATCTGAAGTAGTGACGCCATGCTGGTGGAGCACTTTGGAGAGGAAATTAAACAGACTATTCAATAGTAATAACTATAATATTTTAGAATTGTTGCAAATGTTTGTTTCCTAGAACAAAATCTCTACAGAAATGAAAGCCGCCTATTTCTTTTGAGTGGAATAAAGTATCGACAGTAAATACGGCACATAAAATGTATGACTCAGGTGAGCATGCTGAATAACTAGCTGGTAAATAGCTGTTCCCCAAATCAGTGCTCCTCTCTTCCACCTGAAAGTCTTCAGGATATTCCTGAAACTGGGCAATAAGGAGAGAATTTTATTTTTGCTTCTTCCTGTAACAATTTGAAGAAACTTCTGTGGATTTTTTTTTTCTGTATCACATCGATGTAAAGGAGAACACAGTATGATCTAAGCTTTTTACTATTTGTTTTCTTTTTTAGGCCTATGCAAATAGTTTATTTTTTTAGTTCTTCTCCTGAGCCAGTTCTTCTGTGATTGAAATATTACATATTTTCTGTGATTAGACGAACACAAAAAAACCTAAAAAAACCCCAGTAAAATACTCTTTTAAATAAAATATTTTCTCTCTGGACACTTACAGGGGTACAACTGAAATGAAGGGATGGATTCACTGAAGGGGCTAGGGAAGGCAGCGTCCATCAGCCGTGGGATAAGTGTCCTGAAGATAAGAGCCTGGGGCGGTACCTCTGAATTGTTCCTCCTCTGGAAAAGGAGATGCATGCTCTTAATGAGTTTTCTACACGTTTTTCACCCCTGTGAAACTGAGAAGTAACATTTTAGTTTGGTTATTCAACTACGTTTCCTAAGAACAAGTGTCTGGTTCTGCTGCCATCTCTTCTGGTGTTGTCACTGCAGTGTTTTGATCTTTTAGTTGCTAAGTTTTTCCCAACAGTTTTAGTGTTTGAAAAGCATAATGCTGTGTTACTATCATTTGTCTGTTTTGAAAGAAACATTTGCCTGGGTAGTTTATTATACGAATTGGCAGATGGCGATTTAACTGCTCTTGATCCAGCAAGCCTTGGTTCCGTCAGTTTGACTTTGGCTTAGAAAATCTCCACAAAGCACTTAGAAAACGGTGAGCAAAGTAGTAGTAGCTGTGCTGTTTGGGAGCACAAAAGGAGCAGCCGTGACGTGTTTGACAGGGATTTATGCAGTTTCGGGTGCTAGAGTCGGCCTCTAGACAAGGACGTGTCACTCCAGTATAACCTGTGGTGATCTCGGTGATGCAACGGGTAAGCTGCTTGGTTGAGGAGAGAAGGAAATTACGGCAAGAGATATCTCAAAGTTGAATTTACTGTGCAGTGTTTGATTCCTGTATTCTGTGTATGAGTGTTGCCATGATGTACTTCATAAAACAGCTGAAGAACTTCACTTGTATAAGAGGTTACAGTAGATGAAGGCCTGCATTTCTCACAAGTTCTGCAGAGACCCTTTTTCTAACTTGGTCTGTTTTGTCTGAGGCATTTGTGGTCTGAGTGTTGTGTCAGCACTGATGGCATAAGTAGAATCGTAATATTTGGATGTTTTTAAAAATTTACTGTAGACGCGCAATTTAGATTAGGGATAGGAATGTGTCAAATATAATTACCCTTGTAATGATATAAAAGTATGGATCTACAATAAAACATTTGCCTTAAGAACAAAAATATATCTGGTTATCACATTCCCTTGAACTAAAAATGTGATGGAAATTATTTATAACTTAATAGAACATGCTTAGATCCATACTTTTATATCATTACAAGGGTAATTATATTTTTGTTTATGGAGTTTTTTAGAAGGAAGTATGAGTTAAACAATGATTGAAAATTTAAGAGTTTTATTGCTTGCATTTTCACACTTGATTATTTTATCTTTCATATTTTAACTTTAGTTGTTTTACAAGAGACAAAACCGAGGCTTACACTGCATCTTCAAGTGTGTACGTGTAATAAATATTTGTGAGTCCTGTATTGAAACTCAATCTATACTGTCACAAGTTAATCTCATGACAATATAGTTTGTTAAAATTATCAGTACAAAGGCTTACAATTGCAGTTAAGTATAACATGCAATACAGAAATGTATTGAATGCTTTATACTTGCTCTTTGAAGGGGTACTAGATGTTTATGTTTTCTGGTGATTAACATTTTTGCTCTTTTTCTCTGCCTATCAGCTGCATGCTTCCATTTGTTTTGTTGGCAAACTTATCAGTGTGAATCTGAAAATGTAGTTAAGAGTCCAGAAGTGTATGAAGACATCTCTATTCTGTCACACATTGTAAAAAACTTCCATAGAGTAGAAAGATGCCATATCAATTTTCATTAGACTTGGAAAAGCTCTGGCAGCAGCAGAGACCACTGGTAACACTTGAAATCATGGTTATTCGTAGCAACTCCAGTGTCATTCTTCGCGGACCTCCCTGTCAATCTCTCTCTCTCTCTCTGTCAGAATAATTTAATAACTGAGGTTAAGATTTCCCAAGGAGCCTAAGGAAGCCAAGGGATCTGACTTCTAATGAATTTCAGTGGGATTTAGGGTGCAGATTTAACTTTCTTTGCAAACACAAATCCAAATAACTTGCTTGTGGTAAACTGATTGAAAGCTGTGATAGTTTTGCAGATTGTGTACATAAGTGTAATATTCCAGTTGAATCTTCCTAAAGTGAATAACCAAACCCATGTTCCCTATGAGAAGGGATGCAATTGGACAAAGGCGCTAGGAAAAAAAGGTCACTGATTTGCTTGAGTAAGCGAAATCCAAGTCATGAAATATATTTATGTTCTCATTGATACTTAATACCTGATTTCCTAAGCCTGGCTGAGCGGTTTCTCAGCGTTCAGGCATCAGTACCACCTCCTGTTTTTCGGGGTGCTCTTGCTGTTCGGTGCTCTCGCAGTCGGGCTGGCAGGGGGATGCCCCAGCCTGGCTCAGGACAGCCCGGAGGTGTCCCGGCCGCCGCAGCCGGTACCGAGGCCGCCCGCGCTGGGGCTGCCCCTGCGCCGGGCTCAGCCGAAATACGGGCCGGCTCTGGTCCCTCCCGTACCTGGGCAAGGAAATGTCTCAAGGCAGTGTGGGCACGACGGAAACGTGAAGGGGTTTCTTGTCTCTCGGCATCCTTCCCTGCAAAGGACGATGACTTTCTGCAAGATGTACCGTGTTAGAAACAAAAAGAGAATCTGTGGGATAATTTAATGATTTATTGGGCCAGAAAGGGCTGTTAGGTTCATTTGCTCGGGCATCTGTGTTGAATCAGATTTTATTAAAGCGTTATCCCTATGCAAAGCTCTATTTATATAAAACCATTTAGCTTAAAATGAACCACTCTCAATTACAGAGAGTCTGCCACATCCATAGGAATATAATATAGTTAATTATCCTGTTAAAAAAGTTACTGTAATGAAAGTGTGCCTAAAGTTGGCTGAAAGTCATTTGTACGTAGCGTCTAGCCACCACATTTTCCATGTCTGCCTCCTAAATGGGAAAGCATCTTTTACTATTGGAGAACAACAATATGCTTAATAATCAGCTAATCTAAGTAGTTGAGAAACAGAGTTGTCATGTCTAATTCTACTCACAGAAGGGAGAAACAATGAACAGTCTTTCTTTAAAAACAATTGCAGACTAAATAAAACGATATTGGCCAATTTTCCCCCAAACATGTCAGCTGAATAATTAGATTACCTAGTTAGTGAAAATAGCTTTTCAAATAGCTGATTTAAAATTTTTCAGGTTTTGTAAATCAACCATGTATGGTGTTTTGAAATATCTTGGAAGGATCCCTGTAATATAAATAATTTTATCTTGGAAATGCTAACACTGCAAGTTAGTAATACTTTTCTGTTTTATTAATATATTAACATATCTTCCTGTGACTGGGAGTGTGCTGCAAATGGAGCCCTAAATCACAGTGACAATTTATATATTAAAAAGATGAAAGTAATTATAATATTACCATTAAGGAGAAGCTTTTGTAAGAGTAATTACTTTTTTAATACTACACTTGGTGTTTAACCTGTGCCATTTAGTAGCACTGATAAAGATGTTCTGATGGTTTTGTTCTGGCAAATTATGATTCCATTAAATCTTGATTTTTTTTAATATATCAATTTAATATTTTTTTCATCTAGAAAAAATGTTTTATTTTTATAAGGTTGAAATATTTAACTTACATTGCATTATTTTGACCTTTATGTTGGAATACAGGTTAACATTTAAAAAAAAAATCAACCTATATTTCTTCAATTGACACAGACAAAACCAAACCGAGCCATGGGTTTTTTCTTCTTTAATTCAAGGTATTAAATACTAGGAGTCTTTTAGTTCAGTGAATCCAAGTCAGGGCTCAGAATCTCACACTGGCCCTGGTGTTTGGTGTTGCCACAGGGATATACAGAAGTTTCTTCTGCTTTGCTGATACTAATGCCATGTGGTCCATGGTCAGTCTTGTCATGGCTTGGCTTCTTTGCAAGACCCGTTATTTAGATAATACTGATCCAAGATCTAAAGCCTGGCTATCAAAGATCACACCATTTCCTTTTAGGTGGTTTTACCTCTCCTGCCCTAGTTCTATTAGAAGTTGTGATTAGAGCCATTTTGCTATTGCATCAAAACCAAAAGCTTTTTTGTTGTGGGCAGTGGTGGAGAAGACAGGGGAAACCTGCTGTTTTCATCATCCATCTATTGTTGATAAGGAGACTGTGCCTGAATGGTGAAGAAATTAGTTTTGGTGCTGCAGCAAAAAACTGTGCTGTCTCCAAGCAGATCATGGAGTTTAATGAATTCTCATGTCTAACTTACAGTCCCTCTATGGAGACACAAGAGAAGGAGAGACCCGTACCCAGAAGCCAAAGCTCAAGTGTTTTTCCACAAACAAACATTTCAGCTTAATTCCAATTTCATGAAAATGCCCAAACAATGTTTGTTTCTACGAGAATAAAGAGCAAATTTTGAAACTTTGGAGGTTCTCATAAAATGGTGGTGTTGTCCGATAGCCAAAATAAATAACCTCCACTATTCTATTTATATACAGTATATTACATATTTTTATTATATATATTTATAACTGTTACACATGGATGGAAATGTTTTTCAGACTCTTTGACCTGTAATAATATTTTCAATAGGGTTTCAAATACAGCTATACGTCTCTGCATTTCACTTTACCGATTGTTATTTAATTGAGGATATTGCAGTTTTCAGCCGCTTGAATGCAAAAAAATAATTTCTGTAGCAACACAATAAATTTTAATAAAACTAGCAGGGTCATCTGCAAATTACTGGAATAATGTGCTTTTGCTTACAGGCAGATTTTCAGTCAGATATGAGTAATGAACTGTAATTCCTGTTGTTTCGGTTGAAAGATGAAAATGTGAGTGCAATTTACAAAGAAAACAAGAAGAAATGCTATTTGGCTTGCCCTTCTTTGCAATCTATTAGTGAGAGGCAGTCAAGGGAAAAATGATCACCAACTTTTTCAATAATTAACCCATGCCTCCTAGGCAGAAACCAGTTTCTGAAAGGAAATTAATTCTGAAAGAACATGATTGAAATAATTTATCCCTTTACTTCTTTGTTCTGTTGTCTTGCTGGTGGGACAAAGGAAAGGTGTATATATATAGAAATTCTTTGAATATCAGCATCTAATCTTCCCTTTCAGTAGATATTTAGTCTATCTCCATTTCTTCCTCACAATTTCTTTCCTAGGCACAAAGGGTCTGGTTTTGGATAATGATGAAGTATGCAAAATATGTGTCAAACCTGCCTCTGAAGATCAGATATTGATGTGTGCCATTACCTGGTTAGTGCACAATAACCAGTAAAGCCCAGATCCATAGATATTATGTATTTAATGTACATAGATTTTGCTAAGGAATTGGTACTTAATTCCTGGTTCTTCCCGTGGTGCGTGGTGGCATACTCTAACATCTGGTTCTGTGCCTGATAAATCTCACCAGGCTCTTCCCTGCTTTTCCTCCCAGAGTGGGTGCATTCTCACAGCTCAAAGAAATGAGAGGACCTGAATGATATATTCCTGTCTGCTTACACTGTTAGACTGCCTGAACGTGATATAAAACTAGGGCAGATACAGATATT
Organism: Tyto alba; assembly: GCF_018691265.1. Lineage (NCBI taxonomy): Eukaryota > Metazoa > Chordata > Aves > Strigiformes > Tytonidae > Tyto > Tyto alba. The sequence goes on from NW_024881330.1 coordinate 36,398,718, forward strand.
CTGAAACACTCCTCTGGGCTGATCCTGTAGCTATGGACCTGGACCTTCTCACTGAAATTTTAAATTCACAGGATTTAAAAATACTTCAGTCTCTTATTTGCTTATTCGTGATCTACCTGGTGAAGTCTGCTTGCAGGCCAAACTTCAGCTTTCACAGCTTAATATTTTTCAGTTATGATAACCTAAAGAAAAGGGGATGAGATGCAAATGAACAACCCAGTCTCACTCTGGTTTAGTTAGAAGTAAAACTAAAGAAAGGAAAATTAGTTTTAAGAAGTTGAGATCAACAGAGTCCGAAAGCATGTGCCTGGGCATAGTCCCTAATGAAAATTAAATGTGTATGTGTAGCCTCAACTGCCAAAGCATAAAAAAACCCAAACCAACAAAGCCAAGCAATTAAAAGGCAGAGATGAGGTATTCCCATTTGACATGACTTAACGGAAAGAATGACTATGAGTCAAGAGGCTGCTCCAGTATCTCTTAAAGGCAGCCAAGAGCTTCAATGTCCTCTTATTAGGAGCATCACTGAGTAACAGAAGTGCCAAATCCTTCCTGCCATATGAGAGTAGCCCCACTACTAATCCTAATAATGCGCGTGATAAATTCACTACTGTGGATTAAGTTTTCAGTGGTTGAATGAATGGGAAATAAGACAGTGAAATTATCTAACTAGTTATTTCTTGGATTTGTGATGTTAAAAGCTTTTGAAATGATTTGGAGTAGTAGTTTGCTTGGGATTTAGGTTTGTGGTTAGATACAGTAGATCATTTTCTGTATGGAAATGAACATTACTTTTATGGTGTTTCTCTGAAGGTAACTTCGGGATGCTGGCAGATCAAGAATTCAGAAGGGACTGAGGAGTCACTCAGTAGCTATTTACAGAAATGATCAATGTCTCTGCTTAGTTTCCTTAGTTAAAGGTATTCACAAAAGAAAACATCTTTAAGAAGCATGCTTTTCTGAAAAATAAGGGTTTGGGAACTCACAGCTAGTGACCTTGAGATATGTGAAGTTGTCTTATGTTCATAATGCAGCATACTAACAGAAGCTTGAAAAACCTGAAGGTGAGATGTGGAGCTTTCTTGAGAACTGATTTCCAGAAAATAACAGCCGAGAGCGAAGTTTTGCCTTTTGGTGCATCTTTAGACATTCTCACTGTGTTCAGCACAAGTAGAGTGTGCATCTGTCTGACAGCTAAATTTCAGTGACAGCACATTTCCAAATCAAAATTCCTTACATGTGGAAAAACACCTTGGAGGCTTAAGAAAGACAGTTTTGATTGCTCTTTTATTCTTGCATTTAAGTAATTGCTGACACTTCAGTTTTTTTAAAAAAAAACATCTGTTTAGGGGACCAGCATCTCTTAGTCCATGGAAAGAATGTCAGACCATCTTTGTTTTCAGTTTAGGTTCTGATCTTGCAAGTATAGACGAGCTTATGTTTGGTCACGCAAACCACTCACGTCAGTGGGGACTTTCCATATGCTTAAAGTCAGAGATAGCTGTATGTGCTTTTGGAATATCATCACCAGAGGGTTCTTGCCTTAGAACTGGTTTAAGAACTGATAAAGCTGATAAAGCCTGATTTGCTTAATTATCCAATCTAAGAATTTCCTCATGCATGGTGTCTAAATTCAGTTAACCACACTGATACAGAAACTGCACTTGGAAATTGCAGATGCTTTCACTAAGCTCTTACAGCAGATGCGTCTTTTTCATAGTTACTAACCACAAGTCATGCTTGGTAATGTTATCAGCAAATGTTTATTTATAGGCGAATATAAAGAGACAAAGCACAGGTTTTGAAGAAAAAAACTCCAAGTAATATTTGTTTCCAAACAAGACAATTGTCTCTAAAGAATGGTACAGTTTCCAGTAGCCCTTTGGGTTTCAACTTGCACAGTTCTCAGGTTTTAGGAATAAAGAAATAAAGACTCCATTTTAAGCACTGGAGTAGTTTTGATTCGGGCAATTTTTTCTTAAACCGAGTATCTCAAAGGCTGAAATAACATGCTACAAATGTGTCCTGGGTTGAGTGAGTGGTGGAGTTTTTTGGTGGCAGGGGAGGGGGCTATCGGGGCGGCCCCCTGTGAGAAGCTTCTTGAAGCTCCCCCAGCTCCACGTCAGCTCCACTTCTGTTTGGGAAATTGAGCCAATCGGCTGCGCCTCTGCGATAACGTATTTAAGAAGGGACGTGGTGACGGGCAGTGGGACTGGTGAGGAGGAGTTGCTGCATCTGCGTGAACCCCAAGGTCAGTGGAGGAACGGAGGAAGAAAGGAGGGGGGAGGTGTGCCGGAGCAGAGACCCCCCTGTATCCTGTGGGGAGATGGCAGGGCGGCCCCCCCCTGCCACCCATGAAGATCTACGGTGGAGCAGACATTGATTTATGGCCTGTTGCTCCTGCTCAGCTGATCAAGGTTCTGTGCCCGAAGAAGGCCGGGGTCTCATGGGAAAAGATAGCCCCGCTGCTGTAATTCAGCGCTGGGAGGATTGCAGCATGCGGGGGAGTCCCACGCCGGAGCAGCTCGGGAAGGGCTGCAGCCGTGGGGGGGAATCCAGTCGGAGAAAGTTAGTGACCCATGATGGAGGAGTGTGGGGAACACTGCGGCCCGTGGGAGGGACTCATGTCGGAGAAAGTTTGTGGAGGACTGTCTGCTGTGAGAGGGGGACCACGATGGAGCAGGGGGAACAAGTTTCGGACACTCCCCTTACGGAAGATGAAGGAAGTGGCAGCACTGACTGCACCCCCCATTCCCTGCCCCTGCGCCACTGGGGGAGGAGGTAGAGATATCGGGAGCAGAGCTGAGCCCGGGAAGAAGGGAGGGGTGGGGGGAAGGTGTTCTCAAGATGTGGCAATGCTTCTCACTGTCCTACTCCGTTACGTGTTGTTAGTGTCTGTAATAAATGTATGTTCTTTTTTTTCTTCCCCTAATGAGGCTGCCTCTTGCTTGTGATCATAAAGGGGAAATTTTCCCCCATCCCAGTCCTATCTCGAACCCCAAGCCTGGCTCTCTGTCCCTTCTCATTGCCGGAGGGGAAGGGAGAGAGAGGTGCTGCATTGCGGTTGGCTGCCAACCAGGCCTAAACCACAACAAAATGCAAGCCTTTCCTCTTTGATATTTTCAATGTTTCCAGGTTTTGCATTGGATGGACACATCTGTTGGTAGTGTAACCGAAAGACAAGTGCTGAGTCTGTGAAATTTTGATTTAAGATGAGATGCTTTGTAGGCACTGTGGCTCCACAGCATAGCAGGTGACTTGGAGCAGCATTGCAGTGACAGTGTACGAGAGGTACGCTTTTTGGGATAGGCAGCCTATTTACCTTGTTTTGTTTGGGCTTGTTTTCCTGTTTTTTTTTTTGGTGATGTTAGAATTGGATCCTGTGAAAATGACTGTAATATTTTAGAATATGACCAGAAATGGAGAATACAAAGCATAAAGCAGCTTAGCTGTTTAAGCCAGGGAGTGATACCTGTTTTGATACAAATGGTATCTTAGTAATAAATCTGTAAGAGAAAAGTGAAAATGTAATGCTTTTCATCTGGCATTGGCAAGTCACTGGACATACTTGTATTTAATTTAACCTTCAGCATTTTTTAATGGAGTGGTAAGCTGGCCTGTGTTTTAGTTTGCATCGTAGGCATGTAAAATTTTGCTTTGGTTATGCTCCTCTGTAAATTTGACTCTTAGACCTGTAGAATCTGGCTATGAGAATAGTGACAAATATATTCTATACAAAGATCAAGGGAGGCTACCGGAGTAGTTTTGTTGCTCTATTTATTGTTTTGATTTGAGAGACTATTAAAGTCATGGTAATGCTAATATATTTTGAAAGGAAATGATTTAAAGATTTGATCTGTATATTGTTATCTGAACTTCAGTAATGCTCAAAGCATTGTTTTTTCCTGAGCGAATCACCACATTAAAGAAAAAATCCCAATGCATGTATAGATAGGCTTGGCTCTGTGTTCATAAAGAAAAGAAGGAAGTGAACTGATTTCCTGACATAAAAGCTTTTGAGAAGTCTGCCTGGCTTCTGCTCACAACTCCTCTCAGTTGTGTGTCTTCAGGCTTAAAAGAGTGGTTAAACCTTATGTTGTTTTGGGTAGCTTCTGTGTGGGTGAATTTAGACAGGGTGAAGTAAATACGCCTTGATGAATCGGAGCAATGTGTTTTTAGAAGCTGCTTTATGCTTCGTGTCCCTTGCTACCCCATCATGGTGCTGGGACCTAAGGGGAACAGGGGAGAGCAGAGACACGTTCCTCATTGTAACCTCTGCCTTTCAGCTTTGTTCTGTGCAGAAATTAAAACCTGCTCTGTATCTGAGAGAAATAACCCACTACTTATTCTCCAGTGACAGCATAGCTCAGCTTGCCGAGGAAATGTGCTGGCAGTAAGGCTAGAGGGGATGCTATGGTACCATAGCTTGCAAATTCACATGGATGTTTTTCTTTTTTGTTGTTTTTATTCTCCCTTGTGCTGTTCTTTCAAGATGAGTGTTGTTCAGCAGGTAGGACACTTGAGTTATTGCTTTGATGAAATAAATTATACTTCTGGACTTCCTGCTCTACTCCATGACTGTGGCGGGATTCATTTTATCTTTTGTATCTGTTTCCCAAGCAGTACCTTCATGTTAATGACAGTTAAGTTTTTGGAGTAAAAATTTGAAATCTACAGATAAAAAAGGATTATGCTTCTACATAACTAAAAAGTATCCTGCAAAATCTACTAAAACGGCCATACTGTTCTGACGGGAAAAAAACATGCATATATATCTATATATATAGATAGATGTAAAACCTCCAGAATGCATACTGTAGCTTTTGCAGGATTTTGCAGATTCTAAACTTTCGTTGAAAATAGAATAAAGGTCAAATTCTGCTTGCCTTACACATGTATGAAGTGAACAGTTGTACTATGGTGATATGCTGCCAAGATTTGAACAATGGGGTCTTTCAGAAATGTTCCTCCTCATCCAGTGATAAATTCTGTGTGGTGACATGTGTGTGCACACAGAGGAGATGAGAGGGACTGAGCAATATATGTCTTTGTTTTTACTTTTTAAACCAAAGTGTATTTTTTAGAACCCAGAAGCCGGACAGCCTGTTGTAGCTCACTAATGTTGTGTACTTTCTGTTCAATTAGGCACAATATGAGGCTTGCAACTTTAATTGGTACTAGCATTACTAATACAACAAGGCACAGTTAGAGGGTTAACACTGTATGCATTTGAGGATGCCACAGGGGACATATGTTATATATTCCCCTATGCAAAGCGTATTGAAGTTGTCACTTGGTGTGACTAGAGGAAGAAAAGGACATTCGAAGTATTTTTATGACCTCTGTCTCAGTATATATCTTTAGTGTGGGTAGTTTACAAAAAATAAAATCTTTGGCAACAAAGTTATTTCATGCATGTGATGTGAGCACAGGGATTTTTGGACCCCTAGAGAATTCAGTCCATTTTACTGTAGTCATAGAGACTTTGCTGCAGTAGGGTATACGTAAAGCTTTCTTCTATTGAAGAATCTCCTGTGAATAGAAGCAATAGACAATATTATAATTTTGTCAAATGTTGTCAGAATGACAGCATTCATTGCAACATGTCCCAGTGGAGAATGACATTGCTTAATCTTATTTTGCTTTGGTAGGTAAATTCCATGTGTAATTCAGTTACTGTTGCTTTGACTCCCTTTCTCTCTCCCATCCAGCATCTCCGCTGTGGTGGATGTTTGTGGCTAAGCCTGACTAGCCATGCCCAGCTGCAGTTTTGAAACTAGTCAGCCTTGCTAGTGTGGTGTTATGCCTGAGATCACAGGCCATGCTGAGGGCATACTCAGGCAGGCAGAGAAGCTCCTCAGGTGCAGAACTTCAAAGGAATTAAAATAAGCATGGCTGGATAGCGTGGGGGGGTAAATGGCACTTAAGTGTGTCTGAACCAGGGTATTTTTACTTATGTACAGTCTATGTCAGAGGTAGAACTATGTTCTGAAAGACCAGGTTTGGGAGAGCTGGGAAAGGCTGTCCTTTGTCACTGAAGAGAAGGTGCACTGAGGCAGAGGTATGGTTGCTAGTGCAAACTCTTCCCCACAACACATGTCTTCAGAGAAAAGGGAAACTTTAAAGAATCTGCAAGGTCTTTGGTCTTTGACATTGTCTTGTTAAAATACCATGTAATTTTACTAGACTCACCTGTGCTTTGGTTTGAAGCCTGCCATGACAGGCTTCTGGGGAAAAACTTTTGCAAGGTCCAGTCTTAGCTGGTTGTGTTGAATGTCATGAGTAGTTCTCAGATGGCTCTAATTCAGTGAGGGGTGGGTGACCTGCAGATGCTCTTTCCTAGAGAGACCCACGTTTCCAGAAAAGTGTTCTCAGTGACTTGCCAGCATTGAACATGCATGGCTAATACAGTAACTCTGAGAGGTACAATTTTTAATTTCAGTGGAAACCAGTCAGAAGAGAATCAGATGAGTTTTGCAGCCCATATGTCTGTATTAACATCAGTTTCCTCATTTTATCTTTTGAAGATGATTTATTGTTTGGAGTAGAGCTATAACATGTAGAATGTACATCATCTCTATTTCATCCTGGGAAAGAAGATACTACTGTTATTTTATAGCATAGTTTTTTATGACTTAAGAAATTTGAAGGCAGCTTGCAAATCTAAGCACCAGTCAAGGTTATGACTAGGAGGTTAAAAGACAAATCCTGAATTTCTTTAAGTGCAATTTAAAAAATCATCTGGATACCATGTGGCCCGCCTCTACATCACAGTACTCTAGCATGTCCCCTGATAAAATGTTTGTTAATTCTGTTGTTGAAACTTCTCAACTGTTGAATCGGTGCAACTCCCTAGATCAGGACCCCAGATCATGGCCCTAAGAGGGAGGACCAAGAAGAGCTAGCTGAAATGCCAGGTAGGAGGCTGAAAGGAAGGTTCTCCTACGTTATCTACATGTTTCAGAACTTTTTTCATCCAGAAGCTGGAGACCTTCTGGTGACCTGAGTGGAAAAAATTATGGAGCAGTTCTCCATAGAATTTTTTATTTGTGAAGTGGGTTCAGTTTTGATGATGTCCCGATTGAATCTGTTTCTGGTTTAGTTTCCTTTTCATGTCATCCAGTGCTCTTGGTGGCCTGCTGGGAATCAGGAACCTCTTTATTCCTGGGCAGTGGGGTGCATAGCTGTAAGGGCTGTGACCAGAATTTCAGTGGTCCAGGACCCTGGAGCGGTCTGCCAGGGTGAGTCTTGGAGATGGCTCTCCGATCATTTCCAGAGCAATGTTTGGAGGTTTGGGCCAGATTTTTTTTTCAAGTACCTCATTTTGAAATACCAAAATCTTTTACTTGCCATGCTCTATCTTAGTTCTATTTAGAAGTCCAAATCAGTTTATTGCACTTGGTGTCCAGTTTCTGATAGTGGCCATTACTAGGTGCTGGGGAAGATACTGCAAAGTGTCTTAAAATGACCATCGTGGAACTTGTGTGCTCACAAGTTTCCTCTTGCCCTTGTCCAGGCACATGGGGGATTTCTGTTTTCTGAAAGATCCAGAAAGTTACACGTTGCCTGTAAGTTATATTAAAAAAAAATACTGAAGCCTGAACAGCATACAGTAACTTTAAAATACTTCTGAAATGGTTGACAACATTCCCTCCTCTAATGTATCACAGTGTACACTGTTATTTTTAGCTTTACTGTACAGTATTTCTACTGATGGAGAAAAACTGAACACTGAAATGAATGGATTAGGTCACTCTTTTACTCCCTTTGTGCTTCCTCTGTAAACTTTTGAGAGACCTGTGTTTGCTGTAGTTGCATGAATCAATTTTTCAAGCAAACAAAGTTTTGTTGAACAAAATTTATTATAGTGGATGGAGTTTGGTTTTTGTTTCCCTCCTCATGATGTGGGTTTTGCAAATAACAGTTACTGTGGGGTTTATCTAACCACTTACTGCTAAGGAGCAGTGTTACAATGTCTGGTGGAGCATTTTAGGCATACAGAGAATTGTTTACAATCAGTCCAGAAGGGAACATGGCTGGAATAAATTTAAATAGTGAACATGGTTCTGGAAACCATTATGCAAAAAGCATTTCAGCAAAATCTAATTATTTGAAATTACAGTTTTATAAAAACTGATAATGTGTTTAAGAAAGAGTAACTTAAAAGTGATAAATCTGTTTAATCAATTTGTAGTCTGTAAGCATTTTTTACTATAGGCAGTTTAATTTTTGTGGTAGCTTCTGTGATTTTTTTTTTTTTCCCTACAATATAGCTCTCAGTTAGCAGCCCCTTTTTACTCATGAGAATGTTCTCTTTCTTTTTTCTCTTATTTCAAAATATAAGACAAAAATATACAAGTTCTTTGGGTTTAATCAGGCAGATTTAGTGATTTATTTTTGTTTATTTTGTCTGTGAGATATAATTTACTATAACTGGTAACGCAGAAACTCAAGCTCTAACAACTCAGTTATGACTCCTCAGCTGCTGCGGTCTAGGACACAGCGTATATCACTGAGAATGGGACCAAAAAGGATGGAGTCTGCATACTGCCATGGAGAGTGACTGCTCCACAGAAACCATGTGGAGATAGAGATTTTGCAGTGAAGATGATGCTTTCAGAGAACTAGATAATCAGTTGTTTTTTCATGTGCTACATAGTGGGTCTGCAGCAAGCTGTGCTGCTGGAGTTTGGGTTTTGGTGGTACCAGAAATGTGAGTGGACAGCAGAGACCATCCCTTACCACCGCTCCTGCCTTTTGTGCTTACAGGTAGACAGTATGGGAAGCAGGTCAGAAGCATCTTAGAAGGGATGAGTACTGCAAGGAAGGAAAGTGATGGAGCAGGGGAGTAAGAGAAGAATCTTTGGAAAATGGCTATGGTCAAGGTCATATAAGGTTGTGATAACTGATCTTGGTTTAGTTCAAAAATTGATTTGATATTGCAGACGGAGAAGATGAAAGGATTGGAATTGGCAAGATTTAAGGGCAAGACATATGACAACCTTTAAATTATCAACCTATCAGACCCTGGAAATGAGACCAGGATTCCTAAATCTCAGAACTCGGTTCTCGTCAGTAAGGACTGAGTTCTGTCTGCTCCTGCCAGTGTCTCACAACCATACCTCTACGGGGGCGTGCAGAAAGGTTTCCTGGGTCCCAGGTCCCATTGTGTCTTGGCCCCACGCTGAGATGTAGTCTTTCCTTGCATCTGTCTCTCCCTAGCTCCTGACAGCACTGGCACACGAGCTAAAGGGGAGCTACGATGTTTTCTCATCTGTGCCCTGGTGTAGATGGCTGAAGGACCAGCACTGGAGACTGTACTCTAAAGAGTATCTTGTAGCAAACACAGCAGATAGGAGCCTTCAGTTGGTATCTCCTACTCTGTTATTCCAAGTGATAAGGATTTCTCTGTCATCCCGTGTTCAGACAGCGATGATGGCGTTAAATGTGTGTCTGTGTAGTCACACATGAGTTTTATTTTAATTTTAAACACTTTCAAAATAGCATTAAAATTTTAAATGTGAAAGATCAAATGTTCTGAACAAGGCAGGAGTATTGCAGGAAATACAGTATATGTGGTCTGTTGGTATCAGCATATAAAACAGCGGCAAGTCCATGGCTACACAGATGAAAACATACTTCTGTCAATCTCTAGAATAGGAATATTTTATTTCTCAACTTTGATGGTTCTTTTAAATCCAGTATTAGTCTGATGGTAACTGGAATGCTGCACTTTGTTCGTTGGTGTCTTACACAATTTTTATCCTTTGCTTTTCTGTTTGCTTACCATTAATTATACTTTTTTCTATGTATTAAATTTTACTTTGATTCAAATGAAGTGTTGCCAAATATAAAAAATATTGTCAAAGTCAAGTATGGCTTTCATCCAAAATAGCTAAGTAGTATATACTTGCATCCATGATTTGACTGAAAATTTACAGAAAGCAGTGGTTTTTTTATCAGTATGTTACTTATGTAGAGTTTTCTGCCTTTGAAAGCTGCAAAAAAGGGCTCTGAAGGTTTTGGGGTATGAAACTCCCTGCTTTAAGAGGCATCTTTTACTTTTGGATTTGATGTGTAAATAAGTAATGAAACATTATTTTATTGATGTACGACTCTGATCTTTTATTTCCTCAGCCATCATGTACGTAATGGGAGCACTTGGTCCTGCAGCTGGATACTTACTGGGAGGACTTCTTATTGGTTTCTATGTTGATCCTAGGACAACTGTTTATATTGACCAGAGTGATCCCCGATTCATTGGAAACTGGTAAGGGTCATCTATTTTTCAAAACGGCTCTCTGAATTGCCGGTAGGGAATTGAGACAAGTTGGGCAATCATATCCTTTGAGGGCTAATTTAAGCTTGTAGAAGGAGGCCTAGGCAGAGGAGGTTTCTGTCGATTACTACACACTGGCCTCTGACAGAGAGGGAATGCTTCCACAGAAGCGCGTGGGCACATTGCATGGAAAACCTCTTGGTTTTGGCTGCTTCAGGACCGCTGTGGGCACTGACTGGCCACTCAGCACAGAGGTGGCATGACAGAACAGCCGTGTTGCAGGAGGCCATCAAGGATCGCTGCTGCCCACGGCCAAGCCCTTCCTTTCTGGTGGAAGGTGGATTATTCCCTTTGGTTTTCCAAAGTGTGGAAGGCTGAGCCGTGCTGCCCAGAGGAGAAATGATGGGCTTCATTTACCCTGGTCTAGGAGAAGGGGATAGAATGGGGTAAGAACGTGGCCTTTCCAGTCTTGTTTCTCAGGGTGATGGCTTGTGTTTGGGCAGCAGATGATGTAAATCGTCACTTTACTTTCTAGTAAGTAGTAGGCTTCCAGCAGTGCTGAGATGTAACAGCCATAATTGTTAGCTGATGTCTTTGGGCAGCCTTTGATATGTGGTTTCCTTGGAAAACACCTTTTTGAGGAAGCAGATCTTGAGGAGGCTTTAACTGGCTTTTCTCAGATAATTCATAAATCTGCCTTGAAGTTGTCATTCAAACCTAGAAAAGGCTTAAGTTCGTCATCCCGGGAGATCTCTATTTTGTAGGTGTAGGGTGTAATGTCAGTTCTTGTGTACAGTTTTAGTGTTTGTCATTGTGCCATCACAGTCAGACTGTATCTGTTTTTATTTATCCTGCAGTGATCTCTCCTGACAGTTTGATGTGAAAAATTCTCTCTTTGGAGTGTTCTTTAAAGTTTTGAAGATTTAGTTGTGCTTTATTTATCTTACTTAGTCCAAGAGCACTGCTGTACAGGACTGTCTAGCTGAATTTTCAGTGAGAGATAGGGAAACCTGAGTGCTCAGTTAACCTGTGACCTTGAACTTAACGACTCTGTGCTCTCACATATATACTGACTTCTCCCACAGAAAAGATTTGTTCTGTGAATGTGCTGTAGCGTCAAAAAATTGCTTTGACTATCCTTGAATAAAAGATTTGAAATCAAAGCAAAATATTATACATTATTCATAAAACTCTTAGGTTTCATGTGTTTTTAAGGACATGTCAGAACTGGTAATCATCATCTGATCAGTAGTTTTTAACAGAAATGGTGAACAGGCCCATAAACATATTTGTTAATTGAAATCAGTGGGGCTGTGCGAACGTGGGATAAGCTTTTGACTTTATCTATAATGCAATCACTGATAAAACTGCCTTATCATGTGGGCATACCTGTGTGAGTTTTGACTTAAATAGCTCTGGTGAAGATAAAATAACTAAAGCAGCATGGACATATCTGTTTGCCACTTCTTGGGCTGTTTGCACCAGGCACTGTGCCACAGCAGACGGATGGCCACTACCTTTAAAGCCAGCTTGAATATACGTGAAATGTTGCCATAGCCAAATGTGTGAGAGAGATCCGGCAAAAAAATGGCTGTCCTTGCTCATGAATTGCAAGTTTAACTACCCTCCCTCAAAAGAGTGAGCGGCAAGGATTGATGTCTGCTGCCAGGGGAATGCTGTAAGCACTGGGCACCATGGCAAAAGTGGTGATAAGTCACCTCTTTCAACCATTTCTGCGGGGAGACTTTAAGAACATCTACTGTACAGACCTTGCAAGTAAGACAGGGAAAAGAGCCTACTTTGTGCATTCAGAAGATCTTATGTCAAATTGGTAAATAGATTTTATGTCTCTCCAAGGTTTAATGTCACCTGAACGAGTGTCTTGGTGATTTCCACTTTGCACAGGGATGCCAGCAGAGGTGATGCAAATATGATTGAAGCCAAGGTCAAGAAATCAGCTGTCATAGGATCTCATGAGGCGAGTCGTATTCTAGCCAAAAAAGAGAAGTAAAAGGCATTCAAAGTTTCCTTTTTCCATCATGTTGATTAAATCTGTAGAGGCTTTCCCTGAAGGGTGTTCTAGGTCCTTGTACTACTCTTTAATTTTTGGCTCTCGATCTTTTCTCTCTTTAATTTCTAGAGAGAAAAATACCCTGCTATCTGGTCTCTGGTAATTTGATTCCCAGTCTGTGTGACCTCTCAGAAAAGTTTGGTGGTGTTCATAGCATTTGTGGCTCATTCTCTTTTCTCTTTCTGAAGCTTTTTCTATCCATTAAAATGAAGACTCGTGGTCTGAGGATTGGTCCTTTGTCCCTTGCTGCTCACTGACTGCCCAGTTGCAGAGAGCTCTGGAAGTGTAGACTTTCATTCCAATGAAATCTATTTTCTGGGACCGTGACATTTTCTCCTTGCAGGGAAGTGCTGCATAGCCAAGTTTATTTTTATTTATATAATCTAACAATGTGAAATATAAGAGTAGCCTAGCACTTACTTCAGCTGACATGCTTTTTAAAAGTAGGGTGCAGTTGAGATAAGTTAATGGGCAATCATATATGAGTTTTCTCAGCCTTGTCTCCTTTGAAGTGAATTAGTGTCTTTGATTCCCATCTTTCCTTTATTATAGCTGTAAGGTTTCTAATTCAACTTTTCGCAGGGACCCTGTGAACAAATTCCATTATTAAAGGAGGTAGTGATTACAGACAAAATAGTGAGTACAACAACTATGATACATGGCAACAAAAATTGCACTAAAGCCTATTTTTTTACTTAAGCTGTTATTTTCTAAGAGGTATATTGCATAGATGCAGGATGGGTAACTTGGTTTGCCTCTTGTGAAACCTGATAAACAAAGTAAGTGGTTGTTTCTTGGGGTTATTTCTGATCTGATTCTTCCTTGAGTTTCACAGAACTTGGGTTTGTCTCCTGGGTTTTGCACACCTGAGCTTTCTGTAGGTGCTCTGGGCTAAATTACAGGCCCACTGTCTATGCGAGCCCATCAAATGATTAAAACTGCTTTTTATTCAAATGTGGTAACTGTAGGGATATCTGTTAGAAATCATCCATCATGTTGTTGTCTTTGAGAAATGTTAATGTGCTATATAGGGATCTCATTAGTTGTGGAGTAGCCCTTGGCGGTCTGTCAGGTGCTTTGAATAAAATTTTCTTTTGCTGACATTTTTCTGAGTGTTTGCCTAGTTATGAATCTGTTTAATACTTGGACCTTCCCATATAGTCTTTCACTGACATTCCACATAGGAAGTTTAAAGAAATTCCTCCAGCACCGTCTGGTCCTTCCTTAGCTTTAATTGCTTTTATTTGAGGTCCTCTGGTTTGTGGATATGCCTTTAAGGTATTCTCTTGCATATTTTCCTTGACTTTAGAAGGCAGAAAATCAAGGGCTTTTTAATTAATACAGATCCTGTTCCGACCTCTCATTTCCCATTGTAGGTGTCTTTATTATTTTTGATACCATCTTTTGTCTGTTTTCCAGTTCTTTGATATTTCTCCAGGAAGATGTAAAGTGTAGACGTTGCAGATAATTGCATCCAGTGCTGCATTTGTGACATCTCCGGCACTCAGTATGCTGCCATAATGGTCCCTTTGGATTTGAATTTCATCTCGTGCTATATCACAGTCCTTGTCTTCTTTGCTGTTTCCCACTGAGTGGGTGGTTTCAGATTTCTGTCTATTATTACCACAGATCATTTCTTTGATCAGTGCCTTTTCAGCTTCTGCCTTTGAGATCCTGAAAGGGATGTTACTACATTTTTATACAGCCTACCAATTTATTCCCTGTTTGATAGTGCTGACTAATCCTCCTAAAAGTCTGGTTTCTAATCCAGGTATGTTATCAGCTAAAATGAATGAATAGAGGATTTTCTGTTTACATAATATTAAAACTAGTCAAAACTTTCAGTCACTTAGATTTGCCTCACAAAAGCTTCTCACATAATCTTTCTAACAAAAATGAGGTTACATATGGCTTTTTGTTTGGTGTTTGCCTTTGTGTAACCATTTATCACACAAACTTCTATACATGCATATGAATTTGTCTTAATTTAAAAATTCAATTTGCAATACCTTTGCATTACAAATATGAGGCCAGATGTTTTTGTTTCTTGTGCAAGTAATCCTGTCTACTCAGTACTCTTAAATATTTAAAGTTGGAACAAATATATGATTAGTAGCTTCCTGCTGTAGCTTCCTTTTTTAAGTGGAAAGGATGTACAAAAACTGTAAAAATGGTTCTATAAACTGTGATTTGAAAGCAAAGAGCTTCAGTCTTTCATTGCCATGGTTTGATATTGCAGTAACGTGATGGATTTTACTGAAACTTCCAAAAGCTGGTGTAGGTCAGTGTGGTGGGTTGGCCTAGGCTGGCTGCCAGGTGCCCACCCAGCTGCTCTCTCACTGCCCCCCCTCAGCTGGACTGGGGGAGGAAATATGATGAAAAGCTTGTGGGTTTTGATAAGGACGGGGAGAACGCTCACCAATTACCATTATGGGCAAAACAGATGACTTAGGGAAATTAATTTAATTTATTGCCAGTTATTAACAGGGTAGGATAGTAAGAATTAAAACCAAAACTACAAACTCTTTCTGCCCACCCCTCCCTTCTTCCAAGGCTCAACTTCACTCCTGACTGTTTTACCTCCTCCCTCCCATGGTGCAGGGGGACAGGGAACAGGGCTTGTAGTCAGTTCAATACGCTTTGTCTCTGATGCTCCTTCTTCCTCACACTGTTCCTCTGCTTCAGCGCGGGGTCCCTCCCATGAGAGACAGTCTTTCATTAACTGCTCCAGCATGGATCCTTTCCCCAGGGTGCCGTCTTTCAGGAACAGACTGCTCCAGCGTGGGTCCCCCCATGGGTCACAGGTCCTGCCAGAAAACCTGCTCCTGTGTGGGCTTCTCTCCACAGGCCACAGTTCCTGCCAGGAGCCTGCTCCAGTGTGGGTTCTCCACAGGTGGATATCTGCTCCACCATGGACCTCCGTGGGCTGCAGCGGGACAACCTGCGTTACCATGGTCTTATCCGGGGCCTGCAGAGGACTTTCTCCTCCAGCACCTGGAGCTCCTCCTCCCCTTCCTTCTCCTCTCACCTTGGTGTCGGCGGGGCTGTTTCTCTCACGTTTCCTCCCTCCCCTCACGCAGCTGCTGTGCAGCGTTTTTTACCCTTTCTTAAGTAAGTTACCGCAGAGGTGCTGTCAGCGTTGCTGACGGGCTCAGCTTTGGGCCGTGGTGGATCTGGTTTGGAGCTGTCTGGAGCTGGCTCTGTCCTGCATGGGGGCAGCTCGTGGTGTCATCTCACAGAAGCACCCCTGCAACCCCCACCTTGCTGCCAAAACCTTGTCACGTAAACCCAGTACGATTAGATTAGTGTACACAATTAGTTCATAGTGAGAATTTCACTTTCAGTACATGGGAAGAAGTCTGTTTGTGAATTCGGAGGTCATCCTTCTTTGTGAATTTTGAGGTCATCCTTCTTTATGGAAGCATCAGAATGAGTTTATTCACATTTCCCTGTAGTCTTTCACTGCAAGATGAACTTAGAGGAGAAATTATGATACTCAGCTATCAGCCTTCTGACTATGGAAAGTAAACTCTAGAATACTTTCAAAGTAAGGCCCTTTTGCCCATCTGTGTTGCTGTGGTAAAGTTCATTAAACTTCTTGGCCTCAGGGAGGATAACTGTATGCCTGCAGTCTGAAGGGCACTTTTCAGACATCCCATACGTTGTCCCTTGCGTGGGTACGTCCCAAGTCATTCCATGGAGGCAAAGGATCATTGCAGGGTTGTTTATATCCCATTCTTACAAGACAGAGGGAGAGAAGAGAGAATTCTTTGTGAAGGGATATTTCAGGTTGCGATCACAGAACAGAGCTGCAGAGTTTTAGGCATAAACCCTGGCATGAAGACCTCAGTTGTTTGCAATCAGGATTTTGGAACTCTTCGTTGGGAAGGGAGGGAATTGGACAGTCAGGGCAGTAAGAGGTAGGCACTGGAAGACAGAACAGATTTAGCTCTGATGTATCCATCTGGACATTTTATCTTCTCGTGCCATGGGTAACTTTTTGCATGTTCTCCGCGGGAAAGCTGTATTGCTTTACTGGGAATTATCCATGAAAGGCAAAGTAGAAGTGAGTATCTCAGCACTTGGTACTGAATAATTACGAAAAGTGAAAAATTATGGGAACTCAAAGCTGACGTTACTTTATAATATTTGTTGAGTTCTGGGTAATTTATCAGTAGACAAGCCAACAGAAACATCTTCTAATTAAGGATTTTAGTGCACGGAAGGCTCTCGCCCACTCCAATCCTTTACTCTTAATGTCAGTGTTCCATATTCTGCAAATATGTCTGTCCAGCCAGTACAGCCTGTAATAATCACTTTGGTTTTTTTATTTCATGTAATGCGTTGGCTTTCATTTCTGTTCCTGTCTCCTGGCATTAGGTGGAGTGGATTTCTCCTTTGTGCCATTGCAATGCTCCTTGTGATATTTCCCATGTTTACCTTTCCGAAAAAGCTCCCTCCTCGACATAAAAAAAAGAAAAAGAAAAAGAAGATGAACTCCGATGATGTTTCAAGTGATGATGAAGTGATGAAAGAGAAAACAAATAGCAAAATACAAGCAGACAGTGCAGTTCCTGCCTCTATGGGATTTGGAAAGAATGTTAAAGGTGAAGTTTGTTTTTAATTTTTAAATGCTTGAAATTTTGTACATGGGCTCATCTAGGATTGTATGAGTGTAATTGAAGGCAGAGTTGTGACATCCTGTATTTAATACTATGTTTGCTATTGAGATTTTAATAGATGGTTATCCCCTAAAGTTACAAAATGCAGTGATGCGTGTAAGACATCCATTTACTTAAATTACTGAAGTGTTTAATGTGCACCTGCAAAAAACAGGTAGCTTATTTCCTATGGTTATAGGACCTCTATTAACAAACGTATGTATATAGCTTACAGTTTATAGATGTCATACTTGCTTTAAGCTGTCCTTCATGGAATAAAGTGCTGTTCCAAAATATAAGTGAAACAAATAAAAAGAATTCTAGTTGGTTAGTTCGATTACATTAATGCATTTGTGTAAATTAATTAAGAAAGGTTATTTGTTTCATATGCCTTTCCTGACTATTTTGTACTGCAAACTATTTATAAGGCTAGGACAAATGAATCCTGCGGTGATTTTGAAACAAAAAGAGATCAAAAGATTGACAAGTGGTAGAGATTTTTATTTTATTCAAGAAGTAAACCATTAATGTGAAATTTAACAGTAAGAGTAATCATTGATAAAATGCCATGGGAAGAAGGGCAGTGTTGTTAAAAATTGATTTATGTGAAGCATATACATTTGGAGTCGACAGTATACACTTAACTGTGACATAATATTGAATAGTATAGGACAAGAATGGACATGCCTTAATGCTGTTTTCTTGTCACTGCTGTTATGTCCTGCTTGGATTCCACAATGTGAATGCTGGTTGTGCTGTTTTGTGGTAGCCTGATGAAAGCAATGGGACTAGGAGAAACCATGAAATGTCATTTGTGCCATTAAATGTAATTTGAACTAAAAACTTCAAGTGTTTGTTTGTTGACAGGAACATTAATGTTACTTTTTAATTGGATATCAGTCCAGGATATAATGATTGGCAGATTTTTAAATGACACATTTATGATCACTCTTTACATTGAGGAGTCAAGGCTTAGCAAAACCAGTGTGCTGGTTTTAGACTAAAACCAGTGTAATTCTAAGTAATGTTTGCCCACATGCATACTGATTTGCTCTACATTGCATTTACATCTGTACTCTCAGGGTACCTAAAGTTACTGTTAATTTCTATGGATGTAAAGTAAAAACAGGAGACCAGAATTTGCTTATGGTGATTTTATTAGCTTACAAAACAGCATCTTAATCAAGGCACAGAGCAAACAAGGTAACGCTGCAATTTCAGATCTTTCAGAACCATGTTTTCCCTTTGCAAAGTAGCTAAAAAACCAATGGAGAAGCAAGAAAAGCATGTTGTCTGCTTCCTTCTTTGAAGACGCTTCAGGTCTTGTTGTGTCACTACAGGCATAGAAGATACACAGAAAACAAGCAATCTCTTAGGAGAATGTTTCCTAGTGCTATTTTTCACAGAAATGGAAACTTATGTATATCTCATTTTAACATGCGTTACTTTGATACATATCTGCCTAAATGTGTACCATGCCATCTACAAACCCCTATATTAGTATATTAACAGAGCTACCAAATTAGAGCTTTTCATATACAAAACTTCTCATTTTCTCTAGAGGAGAAACTTCACCATGTGTAACAGTGAGAAGCAGCATTGTATTCCACATGTCAGAGAGATACCAAGCAAGTCAGGATAACGCAGAGAGAAGTATTTTGCTCTAAGCTGATAATAGCTTTCCCATTAGGTGTCATTTACCCTTGGAGGGTAAGAGGGCCTGCAGCAGGAATGTACTATCTAATTATTTTTCAAGTTTAAGTGGGCTTTATGGAATGAGATCATTCTTCAAACTTCTCAGTTGATGTAATTTCGTTTATAATGGGAAGGAAAAAAGGATCGCATGTGTCTAAGTCATTCAGCATTGCTTCTTCTCAGATGCAATGTACATTTTATACTTCCACATTGAATTTCAGGGCTTCATCTTTTTATAGCACCATGGGCAGAAGCTCCACTTAGGCAGCAGCCACGAGACTGATGATTTAGTAGGTCACATCTTCTGCTCTGTACTGGTAAATACAAGTGATGTCGTAGTCTGCAATGACAGAGGTCAGTGCCATTAAATCTGTGAAATCCATGCAACTTTGATAAAGTAAGTCTCCGGAAAGAAACTGTTTTGTTACTCTGGTATGATGTCGTCTTACCTGGGAATCCAGGCAAAATGATTCTTGTCCTGCTGTAACTTGTCCTAAGTTCATGTAAGTTACTAGATGAATGAAAAGAAATCAAAAAGACATGGTGGGAGTGGGCTGGGGTCTTTTTTCCTGCAGTGGCTGCTAGTATAGGCTGAAGAAATAAACCAAAACTGGCTTGATCTGCGAGTAGCCTCCCAACTTCAGTGACCTGAGCTTTATTTTGGCCCACTGTAGAGCTGAGATCGGATAAAATTACAGATATATCTTTGCTTTTTCTCATGTTTTGAGATGTGAGGGCTTGGAATTCAGTCTTATTTGTGTTGAAAGTAAAAAAGTGAGAGGGAGAATGCTTCTGAGGCTGGTATCAAAAGTATTAAATAAAACATTAAATAGGTCACAGGAGGAAGAAAATTGGATGTAGTTAATTGGGAGAAATAGAGGTAGTGTAGATAACATGAGCTAGAGGAGATTTATAATGAAGAAGGCATACATGCAGATAAATCGTGAACCCAAGCAGACAAAACTGCTGTTTTCATTTATTAAGTAGATACCCTTAGGGTTTTGTACCATCGAAATTATATCTGCAGTCCTTTCTACTTACCACTATAATGAAACTTACTGTGCAATTGAATAAAGGAGCAGTGTAAAGAAAGCAAATGTATGTAATACCTAAAATGCACTGATCTGATCTGAAGGGTGCTAATTAATTACACATATTTTGTAGTCTTTTGTTTTTGTTTTTGTTTTTTTTTTTTTTGTTAACGTTTTGAGTTTTATCCCTATGTACAGCCCTTTATTAAATGTGGAATATTCCTGTCTGCCTTTTCACGTCTATCAGCTGTCATATGCTCTTCCCAGTCAGTCCCTGCCGGGGATGGGGACAGGATAATAACGCTTGTCAGGGTATCAGCAAAGGTAAAAGAAGCTTCTGAGGAGCTTGTGGCTGTAGCATAAGCCCACTGCAGTGCTTCCCCAAGGATCTGGGTTGGAGTTTCTGCAGTACCCAAAGATTAGTTGGCAGGGATGGGAGGAGGAAGAGGAGACAGTGGTGTGTGTGTGGGGGTGCTTGGTGAGCACTATAAATGTCAGAGTTCAGCAGACTGTGGGCTGGAGATCCGGCTGTGCCACTGACCTTGAGCGAGTCTCTCCCTCCTTGCCCTTTCTTAGGGCATCTTGGAGAACTCAAAATAGAAGAGGTTGGCATGGCCCCGTGCAGTGATGAGCACTGTTAGCTGGAGCCTCGAGGAGCTGATCTAAATGAAGTTAACAAAGGTAATAATCAGATCAAACTCCCTCTGAACCTCCCTGCTCTTGATGGGACATTAGGGGCTGTTCAGCAATCTGGCTGCCACCCAGGTACTTAAGGCATATCCTGAAAATGCTTGAGGAATCGAGTTGAATGAGGTTGTTTAAATGGTATGTGAGTAGATAATGAAATGAAATACATGGCAAAATATTATTCTAGAACTTAGTGAGTAGTTCCGTGCAAGATATATTTGAAGTAGTTGTGTGTGACTGAAAACGCTCATTTCCATTCTGATAAACAAACCAGAAATTCTGTCTCAAATTGTGGCTCTTCCTTATACTGCGTGAGAGCAGAAGCTGCCCCTGAGACCTTGGTGTGGAGGCTACCTCCTTCAAATTACAGACTTGGGTAGAGCTGTCCAGGCTTGGAGCGCCAGCAGAAGGGAGGTGCTTCAGCTAATATCTACGTCACTCTTGCAAGGGGCTTCGCTGATGGAATACAAGAGGACAGTGCTGTAGACTGGGATGGTTTATTCCCCTGGTTCCCCTTGGGCTAGATGGACAGGAACAGAGATAAAAGAAAATGTATTAAATGAGGAAGAAGGAGGTGAAATCAGAATTATTTGGGTTTTTATTGAAATTCTGTTTTCAGTACTTTAAGAGGTTTGCTTAGAGCAGTATTTGCAAATATTTGTATTGCTTGTGGATTTTTCCTATGCTTTTCCCTTACCATGAATCAAGCAGTGGTCCAGCACACAAGTGAAAGAAAAATACTGAATAGGGAAAAAATATTATCAAAGACCATGAAGGGAAGAAAATTTACAGTAGACTAATACACCAGTCTGGCAAGGCAGATTTCAGTTTACTCTTCGTTACATATTAGTTTATTAAAAAATAAAAAAAATAAATAAAAAAAAAGAAGCTAAGGTTGTTTAAGATTTGAATTACTGCACAGAAGTGTAAACACGTTTGTGACCATACTAAAAGATCATTACAGTTTTAGGAATGTGATTGATATTTATTTGTTCAAATGACAGAATGAGGGAAGATGCAAGTTTTCATAGGTTTGTTTCTGATGCACGCTTGCAAAAACAATAAATGCTTTTTGAAGACCTAAAATTCAGAACCTGACAGGTTTAATAATGACCTTGAAATCAAAGCCTAGGCCTATGGCTAGTCACACAAAAATAATGACATTGAAATGTTTTAAATGCATGATTGATTACACAGTACAAAGGATCCTTAAAGTGTTTAGCATTCTTGCTTTTTACTAGAATTAGTGTGGTTGAAAGATATGAGGTACTTATAGTGCCTTTTTATTACAGGTTTTAAAATTCAGAAGTGTAATACAGATTCTGTCACACAGGATTTGACTATTATCATAAGAGGAATTCGGGGAAAACCTAATTCTGAATATGTATTTTTATTTGCAAATTTCGTACTATATAGCAAATTTTCCTTGTATGCCAGACAGTTACTTTTTATAAATCACAAAGAGCTTCAACCCTCAACGGCTCCAGGTGGTATGTATTAGTGCAACATGCAGGAATAATCTCTGTTGTATTTCATGCCAAAAATTATAGTAATCATCAGAGCTGTTCCCTGAAGAATCCTTTACATGGGTGTAAGAGAACTTGTTGTTATCCCAAGACACTTGAGTTTTATCTATTTATCAGTAGAAATCCAATTTCAAAATACTAATTAGTTTTGAAATCAATAATGACCTTCAGACTGAGCGCTTGGATGAGATGCAAGTAGCAGTCAACAGAAAGTACAGCTCTGTATCCGAACACCAGAGCAAAATGTTCATTAGGTTCTGAAGTTTGTACACTCACATTATGGTTTCCATATATTCGTGTTGGTATTAAATGGTCTCATACTCCTATTATCTTGTTTCTTTCTGTTCCTCTGTTGCAAACAGTGCCACATTAAACAACAAAAAAAAAGCTGTAGGTGATAAAAAACATTAAGATTCAAATAGATGAGTGCTTCTTAATATGATTTATTCATTGCTTATTTCCACCAAATTTCATATTTAACATTTAATACATTTCTTCAGAGGCAGCAAGAAAGCATTTGACTACATTAAAATTATAAAACCTGTACTCATAATGAATTCAGTATAAATTTTGATGATTGGCATAGGCTAAGACTGGATGCAGTCAGACAATTTAGGTGCTAATTTGCAGCCTGACAAGTTTTGACATGACAAGTCTAAATTCTGTTTGCTTTTATACAGATAACCTACTGAAATCAATGGAGAAAGTGAGACAGATTTTTGACTTGACAACTTTTAACATCAATAAAATTCGCACTCAGGAGTTCTTACTCAACACGTTGTATTTCTAATGGGCGCTCTTGTCATTGAATTCAATGGGCTTTGATTCAAGCAGCGTTCAATTTCTGTATGAAGTGAAAAGCAAATGAAAAAACCCACACCATAGTAGGCTAGATATAATACTTGAGCAGAAAATCAGATCTCAGTAGAAGCCCCAAGGAAGAAAAACCATGTTTAAAATCATGCCATCTAATCTGAAAAAATTGTCTTGAATAGAGTTATTATCATTTTGTGATGATAATGTGACATCACTGCACGTCTGAATTAAAAGTATTTGAGTGTTTCTTTTAAATACAGTGTTGAATTTCATGGGGTTTTGATACTTGATTTGTGGATAATTGCAATACCTATGAATGGTTTTTCAATTTAAGTTAATGATGTGCTCTCATTTTTAATTGATTGTTTTATCCCTTCTGAGAATATTAAATGAGTTGTATCTAAGGTATGTTGAGATTCATTGATATCATTGACATAATTTTTTCAGTATGCTTTGGCTGCATCTATTATAAGTACTTTTAAATCATGTAGAAAAATGTTTAATTAAAAATCTTTTGGTTCTCTTTTAAAATTAGTAGTATTATCCCATCTTGCCAAGTGTGGTCCTTGAAGCAGAGAATTACAGGGGGAGTGTATGGTCTTTTCCTCCTGTGGAGTGCAAGACTTAGTAGTCGGTTCAACAGTGTGCTACGTGTTGTCTCATAGAAAGTTTCAAAATATAACATCAGAATAATTCCAAAGTCACTACATTTTATTGCTGTTTTTCTTTCCTTTATAGTGTTACTGTGTAGACCCTGTTTCTTCAGATGGTTTTGTTAGAACAGACCTCAGTTGTGTTTGTGAAAAGTGGGACTGCACCCCCAGGGCGATGCAGTGAGATAGGGTCAGAGCAGACAGGGAAGACTGCAATCCCAAATATGCACTCTCCCTTCCGCTTAGCAAATGTAGCCAGATGCTAGCAAGCCATTATTGCCAGTCCATCTCAAAGAAAATAAATTTGTTTTGCTTCAGTTTGCTTTTGTTTCTCGCTCATTATTTATAACATTCGTTTGTCATTTTTGTCATTTTATAGAGCTTCCAAGAGCAGCTGTCAGGATCTTAAGCAACATGACATTCCTTTTTGTGAGTTTGTCATACACAGCTGAGAGTGCCATTGTCACAGCTTTTATTACCTTCATTCCCAAGTTCATCGAGTCACAGTTTGGCATCCCAGCTTCCAATGCCAGCATCTACACTGGTAAGGCATTGCCACGTAGCGTAACTGTGCAAGGCTTGGCGTTCTTTGACTAATGAAATGAATCAATGTAGAAATGAACCAAAAATGTGCCTGCTAGAACAGATGATTGGATCCAGATTTAGG
Source organism: Tyto alba (assembly GCF_018691265.1). Classification (NCBI taxonomy): domain Eukaryota; kingdom Metazoa; phylum Chordata; class Aves; order Strigiformes; family Tytonidae; genus Tyto; species Tyto alba. Next base: position 36,422,804 of record NW_024881330.1, read on the forward strand.
CATTTGGTTAGATATTCAGGTCATTTTTTGATGTTTGCTATATGTGTTTGGTGAAATATGAACCCATTTATATTATTAAAGGGCTGGGGTTTTTTACATAACCTAGACAGACATTTTCTAGTAGGTTAATGGTCTGCAAGGGGGAAAAAAAAGCAACAAAACCAAGTTAGGAAACCCATAGGCATTACTGCGATTTGTGTGCCTTAAAAGATCTTTTGAAGTTGTTCTTATTTTCTGTGAATTTTATTTCCTCTTTGATCTTTAAAATATCGTAATCTTTCTTTTTTCCCCAGTGACGAGTTGTTTATCTGTCCCATCCTTCAGTTATCTCTCCCCTTCAGGCTGGTGGTTTTCTCATTATTTACTTATTAACAGAGTGCACAATGATCTAGTCTAGACAGGAAAGCTCCCCAAATCCTCTCCCACCTGTCATTTCAGGCCTGAGACCCCTCTTTTGCATGTATATCACCGCCCCCGCTGCCGCAGCAACATACAGCCAAGTGCAACTTCCAACAGAGCTATAAACCACAAAATTTTAAGCTTCTTACTGCTCTGTGGAAGGGAGAGATGGGAACTTCCCTGGGGAAAGGGGCCAAAATGTTGTGCAGAATTGGGGCCCATGTCATGCAGATCATCTCCCTTCTCTCATCAAAGACACTTGTCTTTATAAGCATCTTTTTGACTTCTCCATGGTGTTTCTTGTGTAGAATAGATGCTAATTGCTAGGCAGGTTAGTTCTTTGTGCCCTGTACTTCCAGATACTGTGCCTGAGAAGGAGTGACAGAGTGGGGAGCGAGTTGTGGGAACGGGGAAGAAGTATGGGGGTGAAGCTGCCCAGGGGCATCAGTTAAGGAAAAGACAAAAAGTATCAGAAAAAATACAGAAGACACAGAGACCACACATGCAAATAATTTGTCACCTGCAGTGACTGGAAGGAACACGAGGAGTCTAGAGTTTGGAGGGGAAACTTCAGAGAAGCACCGTGTGGTGACTTCTTTTTGAGAGCTTGCTGGGATGAGATTTTCTTTAGGGCATGAAATCCCTGTGTTCTGTATATACGAAGGAAACATTGATTGATGGGACCATGATTCTATCTGAAACTTAGGGTAGCTACACACGCAGGGGAGCTTACTGTAGTGAGTCTTGATGGGATTGCTACTCTGTAACCTGCTTCATTTTCAGGATAAACCAGAAACATTATTGCCAGACAAAATATTCAACAGCCAATACATTAAAAAAAAAGAAAAAATTACGTGACCCTGTCCAGAGTGTGAAGCTATTAACATCTATTGTTTTCCTGTTATAAATTACTTGATAAAGACTATTATAATGAACCAGAAGAAGCTGATGAAATAGCTCAGGCTGGATGTGGAACATGGACAAGTGAGCACTGCTTCCACAACCCCAACTCCTACACTTAGCATTAAAGTCAACAGTAGTTACTAATTTTATAAATTAATTTCGTGGGAAAAATGAGAAAAGGAAACCTGGAGATTCTGTGTTAGGTTGCTACTGGCTAATCTAGTTTACAAAATTCTGGTTAGCAAAAGGAGGACTTACATGCTATTTATATTACTACATCTGTACTTCATATGTACATTGCCAGCTGAATACATGTGCTTGCTGAATCTCTTTGTGTGACCGATGTAAAGTTTTTATTGGTCATTTTCTGTCTCAATTAATAAGCATCAATTCTTTAATTTCTTTATGTTTTTAAACAATCCTGTTATTAATCATCAGCAAAAATGCTATGTGCCAAACTTCATGTCTTGGATATGTGCAACTTGTGCTGCAGTCTTGCCTTACTTGGATTTTTGTTTTCCATTTGTAGAGCAGGTGTCATTTAGACTCCAGGTCTCAAGTCCAGAAAAAAAAAAAACACAAAAGAACTTTAGGTAACTGGTAGATCTTAGACAAATCCAGGTTAGAATTTCAGGTGCTTTGCTAGCAGATTTACTTGCAAAAAAGAGTTGCAATTTAAATGATGTGTAATTGGAAGATCTGCACACTATATATTATAAAGCACTGTTCTGGTAACTTCTGCTAAAATGGTTGCAAACACATTGGATCTACTTTTAGTTTTAGAAAAGGTATAATACGTATCCCAGACAGAATTGATTTGAAAATCTCCATGGTATTCCCTTTGGAAGTGTAGCCTGCTTAGCAGATACTGCAGTTTTCTGTTCCCAGGCTATTAGTAGCTGTTAAGATCATCTTTTGCTGCTCTGGAAAGGCTCAAGTGCCACAGCATCCTGACAACAGCAAAAAGGACAAATCTTGGAAATTGCTGACTGAAAGCCAATATTGCCTCAGAGCACTGTACCCAGGAGTGTATTTAGCCCATGCACAATTCCTATAAGCCAAACTGTCATTGTAAAATGAATGAGAGTGCAGTACAACAGCTTAGTATCAGATTTTAAGCTTTATTCCTCTAAATGCCTTTGAAAAAGAAGAATGCATGTCCTGATTGGATGTACAGGCTTTGCTTTACCCTGGAAGCTCATCTGGAAGTGTACTGTAGTGGCTGCGTTTCTTTGACAGGACATCACTTCTGATTTCACAGCCCCTGTGGAAGGAGAGGGGCATTAAGATGAACAGTTTGTACTTAAGGGAAAAGAACCTGTCTGGGCTTCCTGATACATAGGAGGGAATGAAGCTTCTCTCTGGTGCCTTCACCACAAACAGAAAAATCTGTTTCTGCCCTTCCAGTTTCTCCCAGAAAGGAAGCTTTTCCATCTCCAGATCCACTTTGCATGGAAGAATTGGTCTTTATATTTCTTCTGTGTAGGCTTTCCTTTACCTTTCCATCCTCCTGAATGAGAGCGAGCCTTTGCAGGCAATTTTCTCAGTTTGTTCTCCTTATTTTTAATGTTCTGATCTTCATGGTGTGGTAGAGGATGGATGAAAACAGCAGTGCAGTATAACTCACTAATGGAAGGACCACTAACCTAATACCTTGCAAAATGTTCACATGCTCAGTTTGACAAGGTAACACACAGACACACAGAGTCTCAGTTCTAGAGAAAGGCTTTTCCAATATCTGTGCTCTCAAGAGAATAGGAAAGAAAAGGTAAATTCAGGTCCGAAAGAGGTTAAGAATTCAAAGCTAAGCTGTAAGGTGGGTGGAAGGAATAATAAAATATTGAGGTTAATATATTGTCAGTAATCCCTTACCTTGGGCTAGATCCTTAGTTCATATAACTGTTGTAGCCACAGATTTGGTCCATGGAATTTGCTTCACCTGACAAAGGTGTTTGAAGAGGCATTGTGAGTGATCCCAGTGTGCCTTTGGTGTGGATGTTGGCTTCTCTGACACAGATTTTGTAGAGCAGGGCATGCCTGGTAGACTCAGATGGCTGAGTTACTGTTTTCACCCAGAGAGAACATTTTCAGTGCAAGTGAAAGGATTTGCATTATTTCTTTCCCTCGTTCATATTCAGTCATTGAAATGAGAGATATAACAGCTCGAGAGAGATAACAGCTTTGAACTTTGTGAAAATCATTTAATTCTGCTAGAAAGATTTATACATTTAATTTCTGCTCTTACAAGAAAGAGTGATTTTTATTCTGTCAAGGGTTATTATTAAGAGTCTTATTCATGAAACGACATCTTACTTTATAATGCTATTGGTGATAGCAGAATAATTAAGGCAGCAACTACTTTTAGCTCTTCCTTTTACTTTCACGATCTCAAAATTTTGATAAATATAATGTCCCCTTCACCTTTAGACAGATGAGTAGAGAATGAGAATGCTTTGCAATAATACTAAAGAAATTTGCAAGTGATAGTTTTACTGGCTTCTTTAAAAAGAAAGACCCATCATCTTCAAGAACTTGGATTATAAGTTTAGCTCCTTCTCCATAGATGCAGCTGCCAGAAGTTGTTCAAATTCCATATTTATGTGGAATGCATCTTTATTAGCAAAGACCTAATTTAAAGACCTCACATGCCAGTGAGAGCAGAAGCCAAGGAAAGAGAAGAATTGCAAGACATTTGCTGACTTAACACCACCTCACAGCCTGACAAGCAAGGACAGCCCGGCAATGTGTTGCTCAGCTGCCACCTTATAACTGCAGCAGCAGCCCAACAGAAATTTCATAGGCATGTCTTTTGTGTCTTAAACTTACCCTAATACTATTGCTAATATCTTAATTTCTTTAATCATGCTTGATCAGTTTACACTGCACGTGGCTGTGCTGAGATGAATCAGGCTGTAGGAAACTCACTCAGCTTGAGGAAAGTATCTAGAAGGCAGAATTTGCAGCCAGGCTCCTGCGTGCACTCCCAGGTGGGCAGGCTTCTGGGGTGCTGCCTGAGGTTAGCATTTGTGCTTCACTGGAATTAATCATGAGAGTACGAAGAGGAAGATTGATGTCCAAATCTGGGTTTCTTCAAATTTTCAGTAGTTAAACTGGAGCAATATGTAGGGCTTCTCCCCATTCTAAAATAAATACAAAGCAATGTTTCTGCTTGTAAGTACAATAGTTCTCTCATAGTGCTTTGGCTGCTGGTAATATCATAAGGAGGCTTTTATTAATTCTTTGACAACACTCCAGAGGTTTGAAAATTCTGACTCAGTTTGCTAGCAGAGAATCAGACAATGGAGATCTTAGTGCAGCATTTGCAGTCATCTAATTAGGGAATGAAACCAATATTTATGTTTTATACCATTTCAATAGGTCCTGTTTTAATGTTGCTTGAATTTCTTCCTGGCAGGTGTGATTATTGTCCCAAGTGCTGGTGTTGGTATTGTCCTAGGCGGCTACATTATAAAAAAACTGAAACTCGGTGCGAGAGAGTCTGCAAAGTTGGCTATGATCTGCAGTGGTGTATCTCTGCTGTGCTTTTCAACTCTCTTCATTGTTGGATGTGAAAGCATTAATCTAGGGGGAATAAATATACCTTACACGACTGGGTAAGTGTCTTGGAATCATCTGTGACAAAAACAGCTTTTTCCAATAAACCTGATAAATGTAAAAAATGCTGATGCCTGATGTACTGAAGAAGCCACATGTTCAAATGAGAACTTGGTGAGTGTTGTGAGATAAACACATGCTGTTAGTATGTGGCCCTTCGGTTTTACATCTAGTTTATAATGAAGCTTATGTAATAGCTCACCTTTTCAAGGAACGGGAAAATGTGTTAACGGAGTTCAGTGATTTTTACAGGAAAATAAGAACAGTATCCTCTGTAGATTGCTCACAGTTTAGTTGGTGTTTCAAAATGTTTTACTTTCCGCTCTTGAAAATTGTGAAAATACTAAAGGGATTCTAAAGATTATTTCTGAATAAGTTTGTTCATTATCACCATAGTAGTGACGCAGGTCTACAGTCCCTATTTGAGAGAAATCACTTGGGCATGTGCTGTCGATGTTAATGGTGTGCGCTGCTTCTGAACCCAAAACTGGTTGTCTGAATGCCCTCCAACTGGATCATCATCAAGACAGCAACTAGATCATAACCCTTAAAGATATACTGAGAATGAAGAAAGTGCAATGAAAAAGGTGTGGATGTAGGAAGGTATTGGGAATGAGGGGTTTAGGCTGTGACATTGAGAAATGTGTAGAAGGGCATTTTAAAAAGGATATTTGTAAGGAAGACAGTGTGGTAAAAGTTGTGAGAAGGAGTTTCACTGGAAGGCAATTCATTAGAAGCCTGATACTGAGCTTTCATTTTCTTTCTTATTTTGCACATTAGCTTTTCCCCAAAATTACCTTTTTCATGTAGCTTAAACACAAGAACAGAGTGTTTGAAGAGTTCAGTCTTACCTGAAGCAATGTTTTTCCCTTTGCTTTTACATCCAAGACAACATCTGCCTTTTCTTTATGGCCAGATGCTGGGTATCAGATCCATTTGAATTTCATGCTTTTAAGGCTCAGCTCTGGTCTCTTAATGATTTAAGGTTTGGAAGAGAGTGTAGAAGAAGTGTGGAGCAGGAAAAGAGATGATCAGCTGGGGAAAAAAAGAACTTCAGTGGGGCAGTGAGCTAGCAAAGTGAAAAACAGAGAGGAAAAATGAGAAACAAGGGAGGAAGAAAGTAAGCACTATTTACACAGAGAATATTTTGCATTGCGTATTGCTGGATGTTACTACATTGCTGTCAAATCTTAATCCTAGAGCAAGAAAAAAGAGCAGCTGAAAGTCATGAGCTGATGGAAGGCTGGTTGACTCCTTTGTATTCTTAATACCTAGAGTTAAAGCTTGGTGCTGAGGGGCTGACTGTAGAAGGGAGTAGCATGGTGATATATCCTTGCCTGAGCATAGTGGATTGAAGATAGAAAGAACAGGGATGTGAAAGGGGTGGGATGCTTTTGTTGTCCACCTTCTACTGATGTTTGTGACAGCCTGTGGATGTAGATGAAGAAATGAAAGTTATTATGAATTAAAACAGAGATTTCAGATTGAAATTAATTGTACCATGTGGCAAGTCACAATGTCCCTGATTGGCTAATGAGAAGGCTATAGTTTTCTGTTTATGAACAAGTGCTGTTTAATTTAAATCTATTTCTAAACTGAAGACAAGGCAAACTATTGCTGTGTAACACATACCCTTTACACTGGAATTGCAAGAGTATCTGTTTTGGGTTTTTTTTTTCAGTAGTACCATGTGTAGTAAATATGTATCATTAATTGAAATAGGCATCTTTTCACAGCTGTTCTGAAAGTCTGCAGTAGCATTACTTCTTTTCCACCTTCATCTAACTGTTTTTATTGAGAAAAGAGGTGAGAGATGGTAATGGCAAAATTCTCAAAAGTGTTGAGGTATATCAACTCTTTCAAATCAGTGTATAAGTTCAGTATGTTTAGACTATAATGTCATCAGAAATTGAGAATTACCAGCATGTTATAAAGCATGATTCAGGAGTTTGCAGCACCAGACTTATATGATTTTTTTAATGCAGAGATCAAATCCAAATTTCTAATCAAAATTATAATAAAGAAGCAGCACTGAACATAAATTCATCTTGAATATCTGGCATGGTAAATATTCTCTTAATCCTCATGGTCACTCATTTGATAGCTTCAAATCATTTACTTAGTAAGAGAGTTCTTTAACTCAGACATCAAAGAGTGTTCTTGTTCATGTAACAAAAAAGCATGCTTTCCTTTTGAGGTTTAATAAAACACATACTTCATTCTCTAGTTCCAGTGCAGTGCAGTATATGGACATCAAAGCCAGTTCAACAGGCTAGATCGGGTAGGAGAAGCAGTACAACTACTTGGTTCAGACTAAATGTCTTGCCTGATATTCTACCTTAGCATGGATATGCCAGGTCTGATGTCTGAGCTATACCTGTGCTGGCAGCAGCCTGGGGATCTCAGCTGCATTGGGCAGTGTAGACATACCCTGCAGGAGTTCACTTCTACTGTACTTCTGCATTTAAAAAGTAGGTTTTTTTCTTTGATGAACTAAGCCATAAACCAGTACAGAGAAGGATAAACTGGGGTTTAGTTAACATAGAAGTACGTGTGTACCAGTACTCAGCGAAGTAGGCAATGATATTTCATAATTCAGTATGTTTTGTAAGTCAGTATTTTTCTAGCTGTACCAGCTGCAAGGAAGTGGAAGGGACCTGAAGGCACGTACATATTAGAATACATTTGCAAGGGTTTTCTGCTGTTTTATGTTGGGCACAAGCAGTTTTGCTGTTGCTGGTGTGTCGTCAGCAGTTCTGTTATCAGGAAGGTCAAGGGCACCTCTGTATTATACAACTCAGCATTTTAGAACCTGTTTTTCTGTTCCCCAGCCTTGTCTCTGAAGGCGCATTTGATATTTGAACATAGTGTAAGGAGCCTTATGTCAAACCACGATATGACATCCCTTCTCTTGCACCTTAACCAGCATCCGAATGGGAAGTTCTGAATCCGTGAATTGTCTCCTTGCCCAGGCAGCTTTTGAATATCTCCAAGAAGGGAAGCTCCACAGCCTCCCTGGGCAACCTGTGCCAGTGCTCGGTCACCCTCACAGGGAAAAAGTGTTTCCTGATGTTCAGAGGGAACCTCCTGCACTTCAGTTTGTACCCATTCCCTCTGGTCCTGTCACTGGGTACCACTGGAAAGAGCCTGGCTCCATCCTCTATGCACCCTTCAGGTATTTAGATACATTGATAAAGTCCCCCTGAGCCTTCTCTTTTCAGACTAAACAGCCCCAGCTCTCTCAGCCTTTCCTCAGAGGGATGCTCCAGTCCTTTCAGCATCTTAGTGGCCCTTTGCTGGATTCTCTCCAGTATGTCCATGTCTTTCTTTTACTGAGGAGCCCAGAACTGGACCCAGCACTTCAAATGTGGCCTCACCAGTGCTGAATAAAGGGGAAATAGCAGAGATGAGCTGCCTTCGTTGTTTGTAGACCTGTCTCCTCCATCTTTTGTGGTATAAGGCAACTAAAACAGGCTCCATGGGGAGCTTACTCATAGTGACAGATTCCTGGATTAGTTCAGATCTGTCTCTCACATTTCTGATATGTAATGAATCAAAACAGACCCTTTTTGATTGCTTTCTGTTTTGATGCAATTAAGGTTTAGTTAAAGCATGTGCTTGATGTACTGAGGCACTTCACATAAAAAGAAACACATTCTATTCTCTCACTTGTACAGCGCATTTGGGTTTCTGTTATTCTTCTGTCTCTTTCAGTCCAATCAGACAGTTGGATCCCTTAACTTGAAAGCAGTGACTAATTGGATCAGAACAATAACAACAAAGAAGGAATCCAGCTAACACAGTGAGAGGGTCCCTTGTTTGACAGCTACACAAAAATTGCATCATTGCTGTGATTCCAGCTGCTTGCCAGCAAGGAGACTGCAGATCTCTACTATCCAGAATGTCCTTTAATACCAAACCAAAAATACTGCTATCAAATTAAGATAATCTTTATCATATAACCTAATATTAAGTTTATAGAAATTATGTGTGAGGGGTTATCTCCTTTCCTTTGTGTTCCCTTGGTCCTGTAGATTACTACAGCGATCTAAATAAATGTGAATAAAATCACGTGCAGAACAATTCTTTGTTTAGATGTTACCAAAATATAGTCAGGCACTGTTTGTTTGTTTGATTGGCTTTTTTAACTGCATTTCATTTAGGTTGTAGCCTTTTTTTTTCCAATATTTGTGAATTGACTGCCAGCACAATGAGATTTCAGTCCAAGGCTGGGTGTCTGAAGTAACAGATAACAGCTCTGAAAATTCCAGGCAGTAAATCTTACTTTATACTTTCCCTTTTCTTACTTCACTCCTATATCACAAGCCTTCCACAGAGTAATAGTTGGAGAGGAGAACAGGTTTTAGAAAAAAAATATTAGGAAGTAGAGTCTCTTTTGTTGTTAGTCACATCTAATAAAGGTCTCCTCTTCATTAGCTTTAGCAGCATCGTGTCATGGAGACACAGAACAGTCTCCCCGAGAAGTGAGCAAATGCAGTTTTTGTCAGATGGGATTTTTTGGGTTTTGTCCTAGCACACATGTTTAGCAAACTTGCAGTTGAATCTTATTAATGAAAGGAGCAGTGTCATTGTCTGTAATTAAAAGAATAGCTCAGGAAACGCTGTGTGCTGGGGCTGGTTTCTGTTAGTGCGCTCGTGCATGATGGGTGTCCTTGGCAGCTCAGGTGCAGCAGCTCTGCAAGCTGACAGCACCTGCACCCACTGAAACAAGCGGGGCAGCTGTTTCTCAGACACCCCATGTGTTTGCATCAGTGGGTGCATTGAAACAAAGCTGCTTTTCCCCCAGGCCAGCTCACAAGCAGGGCATACGAGCTTCAGTGCAATTTCCATAACAGCCTGCTCTTCCCGGCTGTTGCAGGTGGATCTGCGATGTGCTGTGCAGTGAATCAGTGCTCTGTTTTCTTTTGTTGAGTGTGGGCAGCCTCCCAGTGTCAGAAGGTGGGATTAGTAGAGTGCTTTGGTTCAGTTTACTGCTGGAAAAATACATACCTTCAAGAAAAAATTATGCCCTCCTAGTAGAAGTGTTCATAGAAACCTCTTATAATATGTGCTATGTGGTAGATCACAAGTGATGAAAATGGGGTTATGTAGATAAGTGTCAGTAGAGATTTCATGTCCCCAGCATCTGAATTCCTTTATTCTTCATTAGTTTCTCATCATTGAAAGAGGAGTGAACAATGAGTGAACAGTAAAGGTAATAAAGATGAAAGCATGAACCTCTTACAACTCTCTGATAATGGGCTTTTGAAACAGAATTAATAGATGATTTTGTGTATCGCGTGTTCTTGAAAGGATGAAAAAAAAATCTCTGTGTAAGGCATTTGCTGTAAACAACAACAAAAAAATCCCCTAAATAAACCTTACAGTGATTTGCTGAGGTACAAAAGGTGATGAAAGCTGGAGAGACACAAGCTGCAATAGCTTGTTACTAATTTGAACATACTTGCTTTGTGTATCTGTAAATGGAAGGCTTCTTCTGGGGCAAACAAAAAAATGCCCCTGAGATTAAATTATCACAGTGATCTCAGTTCAGTTTCCAGTTTCATGCTTCTCATTTCTTGCATGCCTGATTTCATTCACCTTTATTTTTAAGCTGATTTCCTAACTTCTGTGTCATGGTAAAGTTCAGCAGCGCAGCTGAAGCGAGTTAGCCGTGTAAGCGGAGCGAGCCCAGGAGCAGGCTCTGCTGCCTGCGGAACAACACGACCCATCTGCTGCAGAGAAAGGCTTTAGGTGACAGAGGGGTAAGAGGGGAACCCGAGCTTTTCCTGGCAGCCTGGGCTGTCCCTGGACGTATCCGTGTGCCGGGAGGCAGAGCCCTGCTGACAGCCGGGACGCGGGCACGAGGGTCGCCCAGGCGGGCTGGGGAGTCCCCGCTTAACCCAAGTGTTCAGGCATCTGGGGCATCCCGCTCAGCAGGCTGCCGAGGAGCTGGTGAAACTCCAAAAATGCTGCCTCTCCAGTTGGTGTGAAAAACTCCTGTCGCTGTGCTGCTGAATTCAGTATGTTCCTGAGGAATGTTTTGTAGATTTGGTGTTTTCCATTGGAGAAAAGGTTCTGTTGAGAGATTACTGGAACAGTCTGCTTGTGGCTATATGATGTGTTGCTGTGTATTGCTTTCTGGAATCCAGCATGATATAATAAGACAAGTTTCAGCTGATAGCTGAGAAGGTGACAGAACCAATACCAGTCCTAGATATTTAATTTCCTGCTCAAGCTGCAGCTTGTTTCTAAAACTGTGACTTGTTTGTTTATGGTGCAAGAAAGAAAACACTCAGAAAGGCTTTGGTGAACATCCAACTAGACCATAAAGTATAAAGGAGCTACAAGAGCTAAATTTGTGAACCTGATTTGTGTGATCAATAGATGGTTAATAAATATTTAAGAGCTACTTAGTAACATCTGATCAGCTGCAAAAGCGCCCAACTGGAAAGCCAAGCATATTCAGCAAAAGCAAATAGTGGTGTATAAATACATTAAAAATGAGTCAAGTGGAAACCGGTAAGCAGCAGTCGTACTGCTTAGCGTCACTAATGACAGGAGGTGGGGATACGGCCAACACCGGTGACAGTCGCTGCGTGTAGAGTGGCTCCTGATCTCTGATCTAGTTGGGTGGAGAAGATGGGAGCAGAAGAGCATCCCTTGCGGTCCGTGGGGTAGCTGGGAAGGAGTAAGTCTGATGCTAACTGATTACCTTTGCAGTGGTCCTGCCCACACATTACAGATGTGAAGACAAGCAAACAGCAGCCCTCGTGGGGCTCTGCAGCCATGACAGTCTGTGAGCAAGTTGTACAGGATCTTGAGGATGCAGCCACAAACCCAATCCAGATTCCTGTTCAGCTGCTGCCTGGATAAGGAGGTGCTAAAATTCCCTGGATATCTACTGATCTGCGTAGAGCAAAGATACTTGAGCCTAGTTTTAAACAGCGGTGGCCATTGAGCAATACTGAGAGCAGGGCAAACAAGGCAGCACAGTTAATTCAATATTATGCTGCAGTGCCTGGTGTGGAGAGGTTGTGCATACCCAACATTATTCCCAAGGCAAGATTTTTGCCTACAGTTCATGTGCAAATATTCGTGCCTCAACAGAGCTCAGTACTTAGTTCTGTCTGGTTTTGCAGCTTCTGCAGGGGTCATATTGGCATTTGTTCTCAGAAATTCAGACTGGACTGGACAGCACACGGACCGCAGGCAGAAATAGGATGATGTCTTCAGCTCTGCTTATGACGCAGGTGTGAGAAGGCAAAGGGCACAGCCTTCTGGATTTGGGGATTTTCATACATATATTCTAGTCTCTGGAAGATGCCTTTCGATTCTGCTCATGCAACCTGTCCTCTTTATCACATTCAACTTTGCATGGATCGCTTCAATATTCTTTGGAACTGAGTTTTTATATCTAATTGGTGGACTACTGGATAAACAATGCAATGAAGGACACTTTTCACTATTTGTGAAAAGCTGTCAGCTCATTTAAAAGTACCAGACAGGAAGAGTAAGGAGGGACAGCTTTGTGTCATGGATCTAGGCAGCTCCAACCTCTTGGGAGAGGATCCAGAAGCTGTGCCCCTCTGGATTGAGGCCAGAGTGACTGCAGCCGTGAGCTGTGGTATCTTGCAGTGTGTGAAACACTGGTGAAAGGTGGCACATGGAGTGTTCAAAGTAGTCTTTCAAACTAGGCTAATGACACACCAACGGGTTCTGGTATAAACCTACAAGAAAAAAAATTATCCAAAACTGCATTCTCAAAGCACCACCTTTCTTCACTGTTCAGCTATCATGTGCTGTAACTATGAAGAGTCACAAAACCATTCAGATGACAGACTGAATGGCCCTGTCTTCTGAGCTAAACTAGATCCCTGCCGTTCTGACCACTGTGGAGAAGGTAGAGGAGTGCATTGACTGAAGAACAACTTTGCGACATGCTTGAAATACGTGAATTCTTTGCAAAACCCAGATTAAGCGTATTTTGTACCCTTCAGTCTCAGACATTAGTATAGTTACCCATTCTTAAGGACTACTGAAGTGAAATAAGCTATTGCTTGGTTTTTGGCCAGAGTTTTCCAAGTGACCAAACATAGGCTCATGTGGTTTTAGGGAGCCAGGTAGGTGCAGGTGTTTAACCTGCTGTGGCTCAAAGATGGGAACGAAGCATTTGAAGTATGTCCTGATCCATAGGGATGTGTGTAGATCCAGAGTGATGTGTGTGTGTTTCCCACTGATAGCCGCTTTATTAGCACTGGGCACTGCGTTTAACAGTTACTATGGAGGAGATGTGAACTGCCTGATGGTTTGTTTTTTTGCTAGGAAGTCAGGAAATTGATGCTGCAGAAATTGCTCACCTTCTTTGTGGTAGCCTTTATCCAGCGTTAATCAGAGAGAATCTGACCCTGAACTCCTGGTGTCCCCAAGAGTACCATAACCACTGCACAAATGGATGGTGGATGCAAGGGAAGAGAAAGAAGGAAAAATGAGAAATGTACAGAGATGTAGAAGAAGAAAAATAGTAAGCAAGAGAGGAGCCTAACTTTAAAACCTTCTGAAAGGAGATTTCCCTTAGAAGAAATTAGTTCAGTCCTGTTCTCTGCTGCAGGTTTTGCTCGTAGATATGGCAGTAAAGAGTTATTGATGAGGAGGCATGGACAGGATTGAGATACATTCAGCTTCAGCAGAAGGGATGGAAAGAAATACCATTCTGGAGCTTGCTGGTAAGAACGACTATCAGTGAGATAAAGGTTTGAACCCCTTCAGGTTGAGGAGAACTGGGAACCCCAGTGTTCCCACCGCAGGCAACTGCAGAGCTGATGAAGAGGAAGCTTCCTCCACCACTTCAGAAGAGATCTGTTACAAATCCATGACGTGTGGTGTGTCTCGAGAAGGCTGTCGGCACAAAGGGGCAGCTTTTTGCTCTGTGTGTAAGAACTCAGCTGTCTGTAGCAGGCACCAGTATTCCTGTACAATGTCGGGGTGCAGAGTGCATCCTCCCGCTTCCAGGAGCTTGGTCACCTGAGTTAAGGAGTTCAGCTGGCTGAGATCAGGGTCAGCTCCATCCCTGCTAAGAGCTGTTGTGGACTGGGTCTGGCTGTCATCATTGTCTCTAGACCCAATTCTGATCTGGTCTTACCATCATTTTCAGCTCCCATTTCACCTTCACTGGCCAGACTGCCAGTCAGAAAGTCATTGAGGGGAGGTCAGGCCCTCACTTCCATGTTCTGAATTTTTTGAGATCTTCAGAAGTGCCAGCTGTCTTGATTCCTTACAGAACCTGCCTTTCTGACTTAGGCACCTGGAAGGACCGAAAACTTTCAGGTTTAGGTATTGAAAATTAAAGCCTGTAAAAGAAGTGGCTTGAAACTGGCCCTCTATCTCCTGACGAACTTGTGCATTGCAATACTGAATATTGCGGTCCCTAACATTTGGGTACTTTGAGATACAAAATAACACTTACAAGCTTAAAGTGCAGCTATGACAGAAAGTAACATAAGAAAATGGGGGTTTTCCTAAGTAACAGGAGAAGCTTAAGGTAAAAACGTTGATATCAGCTGCTTTTCAGTTTTCAGTGGCTTGGAATCATCTTATGCAGTGAAGAGGGAGTGCGGGTGCAGAATTCAGGAACTGTGATTTCTTCAGACAGAAAGGTATTTAGGAAATATGAGCTAGGATCCCTAGCCTCAGCCAGCTGTATCACTTGGAAATAGATTGGTATGAATAAGGTCATTCAGGTAACTTTTCCATTGCCTTAATGCATTCATGTTGCTGGCAGTATTTTAAACCCAGATGAAATTCCAAATGAGATGCAGAAAATTGAACTAGCAGTAAACCGCACTGCAGACTATTGCTTTTCCACTTATTAAATTAATTTATCAACCTGAAATGAGATAGAGAGCATGACAAGTGTAGTAAAAATAGATATAAATATAATATGGGCCATTTAAAAGTCCATGCTTGTTATAATTTGACTGCATAATGACAGCAGAAAATAACTCACATAGTCAAGGTGTGTCTGCATATATATCTAAGCAGAACAGTTACTTTCTTTTTGTTACCTGAACCAGCAAGTTCAGTAATACCATGGATAAAAGGTAATATTTATGCCTATACTGCTGGGTACCTTCTGGCATAATGCCCTCAGGTAATACTAGATGTGATTAGATTAGAGTAGTTAATATTAGAAGTGGTTTATTTAATTGCATCTACAAGATTTCACTAGGGCTTGCAAATATTTTCATGTTGGTTGGATTAACCCCTTAAATTTATTTTTCCACGAGCTTTTATGTGTTTGGAATTTACAAGCAAAGAAGTAGAAGTGGGGGTTCTCAGATAAAGCTAGTAAGAGCCAGATTTAAAACAAACAACAGCTCATATAAAAGGCTGTGGACTGTCAAAAAATCCTTGCTGTTGGATATTGTAGATGCAAAGAATCTAATCTCAATGGGAGAAGTACAGGGGAAAACAAATGAGGTTTACTAACTAAAAAAACACATCAGACTTAGAAAATATTTTGGTCTGAGACTCATTAGAGGCTGAGATAATACTTCTCTGGGGGAAGTTACTTGCCCTGTTCTTGCTCTTTCCTAGTCACCTTCTTATGGCTACTGTTAGAGACAGGATACTGGTAAAGAGACAGCCATGGACTCAACAGCCATTTTCATGTGTTTCTAAAGGTTTTCACATACAAAAATAAGTTTTCAATTAGTCTTTAGCCAGCCAAGGAAGAAAAACAATGCTACAGAACTCATCTGAGCAATCCCAGTAACTGAAAGGGGCAAAGGTAGTATAGTAGCTCTCTATAAGCTAGCCTGAGGTTTTTAAGAAAATATGCAGATCAAAAGTAAATGGCTTTTCAGACCAGTTATTTGTCAGAAAAATATGACATGATCATCAACTACTTCCTCATTAATGAGGAGCTTCTGGATAATAGAGATTGACACCTTACATCCTCTGATATTAGCTCTATATACACTGGGTCCAGTTATGCTAGTCTGTTTTTAATTTGGGAACAAAGAAACTAGTATCCATTTTCTCTTTCTTTAACTCTTTCATTTTAACTTTCTCTGTTTCTCTATCATCAGAATTTGTATATACAGTTATGTAGGGGTTTTTACTATTCATTTCTTTCAGTGAGGTTGCCTTTATGCCTGCTAATGCTTTTCCTCTTTTGTTTTGTGCTCAAGACCTTAGCCTACCCAGGAATGTCTAAAAGTCCAGTGTCACCTTGGGCTTTCCTTCAGTGCAGGGAGTAGCTGAGTGTCTCCTCCAGGGTTTGTGCCCAAAACTGGGCATTTTTAAGTGACCTAAGTGTTGTTTTGGGCAGGGCTGAAGTGATATGGTACGTACGACAGGAGCTGGTTAATTTGGTGACTGTGTGACTTAGTCAACCTGAGTAAGGACCTGTGATTGTCACAGCCAATGTCCTGTTGTAACCCGCCTTGATTTCTTTCTGCTGGTAGCAAAAAGCACCATTTGATCAGTGTTTTGTTTTGTTTTTTTTTTTTTTCCTATCATCTTCTGATGAAGAGTCTGTGATTTTATAGATATGGACACTGCTATTACTAAGGCCTTTGTCACTTCTGAATTGAGCTACAATGGTTCAACTGATACGGTAAAGCAGTGCCACAGTGGGATTATATGTTTATGAAATCTCGATTCTAGCCGTGAGTTGCACACTAGCACTCAGTGGTTTGTACTGGCTGCCCCTTGGCAGCTCAGGATATCAGGTGTTGGTTCTGTCTTAGGAGTTTGTCTTGCTTCGAGGCTCCCAGCACCCAGGGCAGTGCCATCTCTGGGGACCAAAACTGCTTCTGAATGACCTGTTTTCCAGACAGGGCCCGGACGTACCATACAGAGGTGTTAGCTGGAGGAGAGAGTGCTTTGGGAGAGACCTGTAGCTACTTCAGCGCAGTGCTTCGCTTGGGCCTTGCTACATGAGCCTCTGAGCTCAGATGAGTGCCCTGAGCTGCTGCCTTGGTTGGGGTCCCTTTGCTCCTCCGTCCCATGGTGAGGATGTGCCCAGGCTGGCATGGCTCTTGCAAGTGAAGAGTTGATGCAGTTCCCTGCTGTGGCAGCTGAGATCTGTTCAGCCACCTCTTTGGAGCAGCAGTGACAGATAATGAAGAGCCTGCTTTTTGTGCGTGTGTGTGCTTCAGCTTTGAAATTCCCTTTAGTTCTTTCTAAGCATATTGCTGGACCCTTCCGGGGAGGACATAGAAAGCTGAGTTCTGGCAAGACTTTGGGGAATGGTCCAGGGAAGCGGAGTAGTGGTTCTTTCACAGACATTTAGTGAAAGCACAGCACTCCTTCAGATCTAGAGAGCTTCCTGTACATTTCACATATACATATAAATGACACAAGCATTAAGTTTTCTGAACAGTTGTTGGTATGTAGGAAGAGATGCCTATTAGTTCACATAATGCTTACATCTCATTGCTGAGCCCTTCACTAGTAATCAACAACAGGTTGCTGCAGCTTAGGATAGATGCATAAAATAGTGGTGTCAACTCTTAGAGGTGAAAAAACAGGGGAAAAATACAACTGTTACCTAGGCAAATAAGGTACAAGTTTTAAACTTTGGTATTATTTTTGTAATGTGTTTTTAGTTGATGGCAGGGATGTCTCGGGTGTTCTTCAATATTGTTTAAATTGTGTACATAACCTAGAGTTAACACAGTCTTTCTCTGATAATCAACTCTCAGTTCCAGAGTTAATGAGTAGAATGTTTTCTCCCTCTGAACAGCAGGATATCTGTGCTTGCTCTACCACCATGTTCTTTTTCCTTTCTTCAGTCCCACTCTTGCCATGGCCCACAGGAATCTGACTGGGAGCTGTAATGTTAACTGTGGATGTAAGATTCACGAGTACGAGCCTGTCTGTGGATCAGATGGAATAACATACTTTAATCCTTGCCTAGCTGGCTGCATCAACGGTGGAAACCATAGCACAGGGGTAAGTGCTTCACCCACCCACCCATCTACAACCCGTGAGTAACCCCTCAGGACTGATGCAGATCAACAACTGCTTTGTTTCTAGTGCAAGCATCCCTCCTCTAAGCTTCAGAGAAGCTGCTCTACAGCTGACTTGTGCATAAGTCTTTCCATGTTTTGAAAGGCTGGTAACGCTACTATTGAATGGTCCCACCCCCCTTCCTTTCTGTTATAAATTTGAGGCACAAGTTCTTTTGTACTAAGTGAATCCTCCAACCAAGTGAGTGCGAAGTGCCACGGGGTAGGGAGGGCTGGTGTTTCCAGTGTAGACTCTGAAGTCCCCGGTGGCAGTAGCTTGCGTGTCTGCTGTTCCTGGGCTCGGAGAGGGGACCTTGAGTCAGTGTCATCTAATTCAGCTTTCTGCTGACAAAGGCAGCTGTGTCAGACTGTCTTTCTGCAAGCTCATCAGTGTTGCTCTTAAGAGCAGTTTGGGGTTTTTTTTGGCTCCCTCTCTGAATGGAAGGAAGAACTTAACTCTTCAGGGAGTTGGAAGTGTTTTAAACTCCTGTTTTAATTTAGTTGTGGCCTATTTAAAGGCATTGGTGTTCGTGTCAGCCTCATCGTTTTGCGTAAGTTGCACCCGCACCACTGTATTGTTAAGTGTTTTGTTTGCATAGCCAGGTAAAGACAGCCTGTGTATTCTGTTCTTGTAAAACACTTTGGATATTCTCATAGCCTTTCTCTAAACCTCTTCTAGGCTAAATGAAGACATTGACATTGAACTCAAGTAACCAGAACTTAAAGAATGTTAATAATCTACTTTCTTTCTTGGAAGTACATTACCTGTTACAGTCCAGTCTCCCAGTTATGCTGGACTAGGGAAGGGCATCCATCTGTTAAAGTCAAACCATGAATATTTGGCAGTTTCAAGGACTGGGCACAAGAAAACAGTTGAAAAGTAGAATGTGAGCTAAGTATCAACAGAGAATTATGATTGTGCTCATTTTGTACCAAAAACAAACTCTTAAATTCTTCTGTTACAGAGCTGTCCTTTAAAAAAGGATAATTAAGAAAGACAGGAGGTAATGTAAACATTGATTTTCTCAGGACTTGATTGCGCTTTCCAGAAAGCTTATTTATAGTGTATCAGTCTCCTGATTTGCAGTTTTGAGCCAGCCGATGAAGCAGGGAGATGTTAGGTCCAGTGCTGTGCTTTCTCAGGTTGACTGGATAATGACCTGAAAATGCAGATTCATACGTAGATGCCACTGAGAACAGATTAGTTTCCTTTATAGTTTTTTTTAGGAGTATCTTGCTGGTTTTTAGTAGAAAATTGCTTTGGCCCAATTGGAAAAGCCTGTGACGTGAGCCTGTGGTTAACTTTCAGTGTCTATATAAATCTTATTTGTGCTTTGCTGGATTGAGACATTGCTGGATTTGATCTTTGCTACATTTCACCTGATATCAAAGTGGTACATTAATTCATTTGGTAAGGAGGTACTTTGGGAGTATGTACTCTTCACTACAGATTTTGAAACATACTGTGTCCTCTTATGATTTAAGAAAAGATCCTTCATGGCCTGAGGTTTTAACAGGATAGCTGATGGTGAATAGAATAGATCTGACATTGGTGGGAAAATGTGTTTTTTCATTAAATAATGCTTTACGTAGGGTACTTTAGAAAAAACAAATGTAAGCTTGTGCCACTGTATAACACACATAGTGTTGCTAACCTCTAACACTCGGATTTAAGCTTATACCGTGTAGTGTTTTCAGATTTAACCATTTAAAAATTGGAAGTAGGAGAAAAGGATGCCAGTTTTCAGTTCATACCTGTTTTATATGTGTATCTGTATACTCTAGCATTTCTGTTGTGTCATGTCTGTCTCATTTAGTACACAGACCTGATTCCTCTGGTGATGAATCAAGATTGTGTAGTAAAAATGACTGTTTTCTGTAGGATGCTGATTCGGCATTTGCACTTGGAATCAATAAGGAGATTAAGGTGAGGGTCTGTAGGGAGAAAGCAGATACTCCTAGAGAGTGGCGTGCTGCCTTGGGAAACTGGATTCTGTCATTGTCTTTGTTCCTAAACAATGTCGGGCAAGTCACTTAAACAAGATTTCTCCCATTTGGACATTAATCTTGTATTCTTTATGTTCCTGACGATGGACATGAGCAATAACCAGAAGTGCCATTTGTAGAAGCACTGAGTGCCTAAATCTGCATCTGAAGGCATTAAAACTTACATATAGAATATATTAAGTTGTATATAATGGAAAATGTTCTGAAAAAGAGGATCCTGATTATCTCAAACTAGTGACCCACATTTGTGAAACTTTTAATATATTTCAGTTACTTAGCTCCAAAATAGAGATAACAACATCAGTGCCTCATAACTGTTTTGAAGATAAATGACACCTTTTTGAAAGAGTTAAGCTATGATGATGACTGTGATAGAAAAATCCCTATGAAATACGACTCGTTCTGTCTTTGTAGTGGAATATGATTAGTGTGAGGAAAAAAAATACCTGGAGCCACATTTTGAAAACGGGACGTAAAATGATGAATAAATTGATATATTAAGATGTTCGGCTAAATACCATGGGAAAAAAAAATGTGAGACTACATCATAGCACAGACACATAAAAGGGTATACATTGAAGTTGACAAACAACCATAATTTGGGTATTTCCTGATGTCCCAAGTGCTTAAATTTACAATCATAAGATGGTCTTGTAATGTGGCTTCTGTGTATGTGCAGTCCTAGGTTTTATGAATGCAAACATAGAAACCAGAACCTCCTTTCTGTAACATCACATGGGTCCTGACCTTTTTTTTGTCTAGTGCCGGAGTATTCTTACCTGCTACACACCCCTTTGCCATTAGATTGGTTGAAAACAGTAGAATAAATGTGATAGGAGGCTATTTCTGATGTAGCTTGTCCTCACCTTGCTCAAATCACAATCCCCTTTGCCTGTGAAATGCCACTTCTTTATTCAGTCTATTCATCCTAATTTCAGCCTCTTTGTCCATTCGGGAATCCCTCATGTCCTCCAGTCTCACTGTTTAAGTCTCTGCTTTCCCCTTATTCTCTGGTTTTGCTCCAGTCCACATCCCATCCACATCCAAACCCGCATCCAGCTGGAAGGTCCTGGGCTCCAAGTGTGAAGTGCAGCTTGTTGCTCTGTAGCCAGATCTGGGTAGATTTCCACTGGGATGGCAGAAGACACCTCGCGAATATGAAAGTCAACAGCCTGCCAAATTCCAGAATATGGCATTGTCAGTGCTGCTTAAAGAGTGTTTCCTCACAATTTCTGTAATACAACGGAAACAAACTCTCCAGCCTCCCTGTCAGAAGCGATTGAATTATTTTGGTAGCATCTTCCAAAAATGTTCCAGAATGTTTTTTGAATTCAGCCTAAATAAAGCAATGGAAAGACAATCTCATCGTGAAGAGTCCTGGCCAGCTTTAAAAATACTTGTGGTGGTAACTTTTGCACTTGGGCTGATGATGCTAGAGACGGAAGATTCCTGATGGAGAGATACCATGGGACTGTAGTTCCACATCTCTGTTCAGTGTCTTTCTCGCACGAGTTTTTCATGTGGAAACGTTCTTTTTCGTTCTCCCCAGGTAAGGAATTACACAGAATGTGCCTGTGTCCAGAGTCGCCAGGTGATCACTCCGCCAACGGTGGGCCAGCGCAGTCAGCTCCGGCTGGTTATTGTTAAAACCTACCTGAATGAGAACGGCTATGCTGTTTCTGGGAAGTGTGATAGAACCTGCAACACGCTTATCCCGTTCCTGATATTCCTCTTCATTGTTACCCTTATAACAGCATGCGCCCAGCCATCCGCAATCATAGTGACGCTCAGGTGAGAGCTCAGTTATGGTTTTTAAGTATTTTTGCTGTGCCTGCTGTCACCAGTACCTGTGTCAGAAGAGGTTGGGGCAATGCAGCCAAGCTCCTTCAAGCTTATGTATCCTTAAGAGAAGAATAGAGTTGGGCTGACATATGGATAGGGTGGAATCTGCTTGTATTTAGAATATTTAACATGATAATTCTAAAGTATCTCCAAAGTGCTTTTGCTATGCAGAGAACTGTTAGATTCAGAAGCCGAGTTCAGCTTTCAGCAACTTAGTTCTCCATTAATTCTAATTTATGTGAAAAAGCTTAAGAAAATAAAGCAAGACATTATATGAAATAATAGGAAACTATTACGAGAAGCCATAAACATTTTGGATAGATTCTTTAAATTTCCTTAATGGTTTTGGATCAAATTCTTCAGACCTTACACGGATAAAGAAAGATTAAAAGGTGTGATTGAGATTTTGGTTAAACCAGGACAGGAGAGACTGGCTGTATTTTTTCCTAGCAATAAGAGTTAACAGTAGTAGAAGCTAAATGGAAGAAATTTAGACAAAAATTTTTGATATCTCAGAAGGAAGCCAGGACCTAGAGCCAGAACATACCACAATGATTATTTGTTATGACTGTTTCTTCAGAAGAGTTTTCTCTTCACCTGCTAGGTCTGTGGAAGATGGGGAGCGGCCCTTTGCACTAGGAATGCAGTTTGTTCTATTACGAACTCTTGGTAAGTCGAGGAGTTACCCAGCATTACCATAAAGGCTCACCATGTTCCGCTTAAATGTAGCATAAAAGTACTAAAATTCCATAAATCTGCAACTAATTGCCTGACTAATTGTATTAGAAACCTAAAATGAATAGCTTCTGAAAATGTTGTAACTCAGAATGTATTTGATTGTCTTTTCTTTCTAGTCACTGACTTTAGCACAACATTTTTGTCTGAGGAAGAGATAATTTTACAGTTAAAAATTTTATTTAGAAATTAATAGTTACTAAACATTATTTTGTAGAGATATTTTCTTTTCTAAAAATAGAATTTTATTGCTTTCAGCAATAACAATAGCATTTTTAAAGTAAGAAGCAATTGTTACTTAATGTCTAATTTCAAATGTTTCAGAGCAAAAAGGATGCATGTTAAAAGTCTTTATTCCACAAAGTTCTTTCTTTCAAGCTCTTGAACTTCTAAAATCCTGCCTATAAAGAACACTCCAGGTGTTCAGCTACTATGAAACATATGACTAGAGCAAGCAATGTCTATTCTAAGAGAACA
This sequence comes from Tyto alba, assembly GCF_018691265.1. Classification (NCBI taxonomy): domain Eukaryota; kingdom Metazoa; phylum Chordata; class Aves; order Strigiformes; family Tytonidae; genus Tyto; species Tyto alba. The sequence continues at coordinate 36,445,798 of NW_024881330.1, forward strand.
TGAGAAGTCCGTACAGCTGCATCTCAGAGTTTTCTTTGAGGAGGGAGGTTTCTGGCTTGTTGTAAAGGTGTCGTATTTCTGGAGAAAGCAGGAGCATTCAGTGGGCTGGCTGCATTTTTAGCAGCCTTAGGAGTTAAAGTCTATTTCTAAGGAAGATCTATTCAAGGAGAAAATTTACAACTTTGGTGGTCTCATTGCTTCCATCTGTTTTCATTAAGAGAAACATTTTGCAGTCTTTGGGGCTTTTTCTCCTTAGTCTAAAGGGGCAGCCCCTGCCCTTTCCCAGCTTATGGGCAATGGATGTGCAGCAAGTAATGCTCTGGAGATAATGTTGTATTTTATTCATCTCCTGTATTTTATTTCATGAGAGCAACACTGATTTTTCTTTTGGGAGACACCTCGTTCAAGAAGAGCTGTCTGAGAATGGCAGATTGAAGCAGCAGCTGTTTTAAGGTGCTGCTACATTGTCTTCTTTGCTTGAATTCTTTCACATTTGTGCTATGTTTCATGTGTGGGATAAGCAGTGTTGATGGGAAGATCGGCTGACCAGTTTCCCATGTTTTACATTTTATGTGAGAACAGTAGTGTACAAATCTCAGAAATTCTCGACCTACAACATTTGGCTAAGGCATATAGTTTCTTTAGAATTTTTCCACTATATGCTAACACATATTATTTCTATTGCTATTTTTGTTTCAGCTTACATTCCCACTCCAATTTATTTTGGGGCTGTTATTGACACCACGTGCATGCTTTGGCAACAGGATTGCGGCGTACAAGGATCTTGTTGGGAATACGATGTCACCTCTTTTCGTTTTGTCTACTTTGGGTTGGCAGCTGCTCTTAAGTTTGTGGGATTCTTTTTTATTTTCCTGGCCTGGTATTCCATTAAATGTAAAGAAGAGCAACTGCAGAGACGGAGATGGAGGGCTTCACCGGTGAACACTGTGAGTGAGATGGTTGGCCAAGCTGGACCCCAACAAAACTATGCACGGACTAGATCCTGCCCTACCTTCAGTTCCCAAGGAGACATCAGTATGGCACAAGGAATGAACTGCGTAGCACAGACATACCCTGGCCCTTTTTCAGAAGCAATAAATTCCTCAAATGAAAATGCGTTGGAAGAAGTCACTGCTGAGATATAGACCCCTGGCTTGGTAATGTAATATTTAGTTTTGTTGGTTGACTTAATTATGGCGCCTTGTAAAACACCTGTGCCTTCTATTTTTAATCTAAGTGTAACACGTGATAAAACCAACAAAGCTTAATGCAAACAACCATAGTATGTTCCTGAGGGCTGGATACCTCAAAGCAACCGAAGTTCTTATTTCTCCTCTCCCAACAATGGACTTTTAAAAATTGTGTTTGTAATTGTTTCAGATGTGTCCATTAAATGTCCATGCTCTGATCTAATATCAATGTAAGGGTGAGGTATTATGAACAGCAGAAGTCAGTGAAAGTGTGACAAAAACTCACATTGTTGATGTCTAGATGTCACAAAAATGCTTAAATGTATTGTCAACTTCACATCCGTAAATTGTATTTTTAAGAGATGAGTAATTACTGTGAGTTCTGCTACAAAGCACAACTGAACTTATTTAAACTATGCAACTTATTTGGATAATTGTATGTGCAACAAATCAGTTAAAAGTTTGCTTTGAAAGACGTTACTGCAACTGAATTTGAAAGGGGCTATTTTCAGACATAAGCATTAAAAAAGAACATAGGGTTTAAAGTACTGTTAATAACATGTTAAGCCATACAAAAGTTACGCACCGGGTAATGTTTGCAAAAATTGAGTTGTAATTTCTTTATCCTCTCAAAATGCACGTTAATTTTCATTTGATGGCATGTAGTCGTTCTTCACAAGGTATACAGGATGGAGAAGTGTAATGCTTGGAGTAAAAAACTTCAGTATTAATTTATAATAACATTAAGATGTAGGAATCATACACACATACCAGAGCGGATATGTGCGTATTTCTGTAACGTTATTTGGGTGGCTGTTACTAGCACCAGATCCATACTTTTCCCGAAGAAGAAAATAAGCAGTTTTAGCTTGCTTGGAAGAGCTTGGCAGTCCATCAGGAATGCCTCCCAGTCTAGCTCAGCTCCAGTGAAAAAGCCTGGAGGGAGAGCTGACGGCCTCGTTTCATGTCTGAGCGTGCGGCTGGGCCGTTTATTCCAGGTTCCTACAGGAGATGCTGTGACTTCCTAATCAAATGTATTTGGCATTTCATTTCTTGCTCTGGAGGCTCTGTAGTGCCGTGCTTATGATATACTAATGATGTCTCAGAGGGCAGAGAATGATTTCAGGTGGACACTGGGAAGTCAGAGCTGTATTTTGCCCTGCAGGGAAAGTCTTTAGAAGTTTAGGAAATTAAAAGCACTCTTTTAAAAGGGCTCAATGATTGGTTTGGATTTTGCCACGTAGAGAGCTTGCATGAAAATAAATAGGAAAGAGCAGGACTTCTACAAATTTTTGAACAGACATATTCCTGGTTTAATTTTTAATTTATAATATGTAAGTTGATGAAACATTATATGAAACCAAGTCCTTGAAATTAAAAGCAGTACTCTCCTTGGCATCCACTGAGTTGTCCTGGGAAGAGTAGTTTTCCTTCTCCTCCTTTGCTGGCTGCCTTTCCTTATGTCCTGGCTCTTCTTGACCAGCACATGGGACTACCCACAGGACTGGTTCCCCTGCTTGAAATGGTGGCTGTTTATTTCAGAATGTCTCAGTCCATTTATGTGTCTTGTAACGATTCCCACTCGCTCTGTCTGCAAACTAAGATACTTCTACTTCAGGCTACAACGTAGAGGAATATCGTTTTAATCACCTCCTGCTACTCTGTACATATTCACAGATTTTGGGGGTCAAGCCTGAGAACTACTTTTTTGCCTTGTGCAGCCACCAGGTGCGATACATCCTCAGTCAGCATGTGCCACCTGACATGTTAGCTTCTACACTTCTCATCCTGAGGAATAAATTTCCTTGGCTCAAAGGTATTTGGTATATTTTTTTTTCCATAGGGTATCAGAACAGATGATGCCAAAAATGTCTCCTTTTGCTCCAGTCTCAAATGCTTCTTGCACCAAGAAATTCCTGACATGGCAAAAATTGAGGCAAAGCAGTAGGACAAAGTGTAATTGCAGCCCATCACCCATCCATTTTAATCACTCACCCATTTTAGTCAGCACAGGGTGAGGTGAAGAGGGACAATCTTTTCAAATACCTCAGAAACAGAGCATTTAGGGAATTGTAAAAGGCTGGAAATGAATCGTCTGCACTGATGTATTCTGTTTCATGCCTTTTGTGCTCTTCTGTTCCATGTGAATAACAAGGGAGAGCAGATTAGGCTTGTAGGATTGTCGAGCTAACACTGATGGCAGAGAATGAGAGTGATAGAAGTGACACATCTGCAACTGCTGCCACTTCTGAGCTGATTTCAAGGGAATTCAGAGCTTGTTGGAATGGAGAACACCTGCTTTTTAGGAAATCCTGATGCCTACACTTCTAAAAACATTATTTTTTTGAAATGTTTGAGAAACTGGAATGTAGAAGGAAAAATGTTCAGTTTGGAAATACTGAAAAAGCATTGTTTACATACTTTCAATAGCCTTTTAATTTTCCTTTCAAAATTATATGGAAAACATAACAAAAAAAATCATTAGTATTTTTTTATACAGATAATTTTGACAGTAAGAATATATTTCTACAAAATCACTTAATTAAATCAGAATCCTCTGAAAGAAAGAAAACCCTAACTCTGGCCAGTTTTTGATTGATTCCTGAAGGAGGCTTTATTGTGAGTAAGCTATAACAGTCTAAAGTAAGCCAATAAGACGTGCAGGGGAAACACATTAACTTCCTAGAGAAGTCAATTCCAGCACTGTCAGCACTGGCTGAAATATGGACTAAGACCTGCTGAACAAACACTGTTTCCTGAGGTTGTCATTGCTGAAGGAAGCAGAATCGCTGGAGAAATTGTGTGCACCCCTAGCAGTAGTCTTGATCGATGTGTGGTGCTAAACCAACTCACAAGAAGAAAAAAAGGAGCTTTATCTATCACCCAGCGGAGGTGGCCATGCTGTCTCCCTGCTGTGAAATCCTCTGGCCATAGAATATAAAATTCCATTAACCTGTCATTTCTGCCACCTTCCCTCTCTACCCCCAAACACGGAAGGTTGCACAGCAGCAAGTACAAGAAGTAAAGCAGGGGCCCTGCTCATTCGCAGGCTGCTATCAGTAACAAACCAAGTCATCTACCTGCAGCTTACCAGCCAGGGATAATGACGGAGCAACAACATCTGGCAATTAGCTACAAGTCCAAAGTGCCATCATGCCATCACAAGGGCGGACTAATTTCCTCTTATACCGCTTATTCCTGATGTAGAGAGACATGGGAGGAGGAGTAGCCCCAATATATGGACTTGACTGAACAGATAATCGCCTCTGTTTAGCCTCCCGTTCATCCTTGTTTCCTCAAAAAGGGGAAAACTTCAGAAAGGGTGTAGCCCTGGCCTTGGGTGCTTATGAGTGTTGCACGCTCGGAAGGCGGTTCATAGAGCTCTTGGGCACTGGAATATCCGGAGAGTGGGACTCTGTATTTCCAGTTCTAGGCAAAAGCCCTGTGGTTTTGGTCTCTCTTCTTCCCCGTGAGCATACTGGATATAATATGGTGTAATTTGGAACTGGTGGCATTTTATATCCTTTCAATACAGTGTGAGCAGCTGCAAGAAATGCATTGAATATTATGGTGCAATTTACATTTAATTGGAAACTCAGGTCTTCGACTAGTCATTTTATCTTTAAAAGTCCGTGTGGTAACATGCAGTTCCTCAGAACTTGCTATTCTGTAAGTGAAGTAGGGGCACAAATCTCTTCCTAGGATTAGAATTGTAAGTTTGAAAGGCCCTAAATTAGTTACAAACACTTGAGTGTAGTGTTTTCAAAAATACGTTTGTTTTTTTTTTTTTTTTTAAATATAGCTTATTAATTTGTAGTAATAACTATTCATTCATTATGTCTCTGATCCAGCAGAAGACTTAAATGTGTGTGTAAGTTTATATACTCAAGTAATGCACTTAAAAATAATGCATTTATGTAAGTGTTGGACTGAATCACATCTGCATTCAGAAAGGAGTTCCTTTACCCAAGGAGTAAATTCCATGCTGAGCTTTTTTCCCCATGGATTCAGTGATCACTGAAACGAGAACAGCACGAGGTAGCACTCAAGTACTCCCCTGTGGCATTCATGTGTGGCTACTTTTATATCTGGCAATGGAGGAAAGCTTTCATTTTCAAATAGAATTCAGAATCAAAATATTTTGTGGACATGCTCAAAGCTACATTCTAGCTCTTCCTGCCATTCACTTATTTTATGACTTTCTGGCTGAAAATCTGTGCGTTACGTGGGAAGATAGATTAAATAAGGGCATCCTTCCGACCAATGAAATTGCTGAAGTAATTCTGAAGGTTTGGAATGTGCCCTTTCACAGAATTTGAACCTAGGGGTTCGATTGACAAACTTCCAGTATCCCACACAAACAGAGCAGGGTACTGCCTGCTCTGGGTAACTCTGGACATCATGGCTGGGAGGGGGATCAGCACCTTCTGTACCTGTTCTTGCAGGTTTTCCCCCCAAATGCCTGAATTAATTGCTGCCTTACTACACTTCCTGTGTGTGTGTAATACCAGAGCTCTTCATGGTATTATATTGACATGAAACTGATGATAAATAGGTCCAAAGTGTCTTACTGATATTTTGGAGCCAGATTCTCAGCCTTATCAGTCCAGTGATGAGGCTGAAGAACGGGGCCAGTACCTTGGGATGGACGATAACAAGCTGGCGCTTTAGCAAGCGTGTGTGAACTAAAGGATGCCAAGTGCTTGTTTAGCTTTTTTACTCTGTTCACTGGTTATTGCTACTGTTTTCAGACATCAGAAGACAAAATATTTCCTAAACAAGCTTATCTTCTTCTGCTTTCTCAGTAATGTGTCCTTTATAACTGCATGGGAGTTGCCATGCTGCATGCTGCAGTGTCTGGGTTCCCCCAGCTGAAGCCATCTACTTGCGGTTGCTTTCCAGGGGATTAAAACACCTGGTAATGGAGAGGAGATTTATCTGGACTGCAGTCTGAATCGGCATTGCTTTGGACAGAGTGTTTGCCCCTTGTAGATTATACCTGTATCAACACATTTCAGGTTCTTCGCATAGTAGACTAGATTTTATAGACATTTAGAGTGCTTAGAAGATGGACAGTCAACATCATGGTGGTAGATTAATTCTTTGGTACAGAATTAGAGCTTTCTTTTTTCCTTGTAACATCTTGTTTTACAAAAAACAATTCAAAAAGGTTACATGTAAATGCTGTTGCAGAGTGGAGATGTAGGGCCTTCAGCGCTGGGGACTAAGTATGGCCAGGGTTCACATGATTCGTCTTCTTTACGCTGAATATCACCAATACATGTTATTATGTGGCCAAAGGTTTGAAAGTCTACCTGATCCTCAGGAGGGAAATTTTCCCTATCCTTTCCACAGAATATGTTACATAAATTAAACAGGACAGCTAACACTATCCATATCCCATAGCCATATCCATATCCATTACATCACCTACAGTGAATAACTGTAGTTTTTAGCAACCCCCCCCCTCCAGTCCTTCAGATAAACTATTTTCTTTTGTCTTAATACAGCCTTTTCAACACAGATGTAGCTCTGCAAGTTCAAAATAGCTCAAATCTTTTCTTGGTTTCAGGCATTATGAAATAAATGCTTATTTATTCAGGTTCCATGATACTCTTCTAGTTATTACTTTATCCGTTGCGTGTACTGTATTTTTTAATTTTTTCTATCTCAAACCATTTGTCACAGTGTTACCCTGTAACAACATTTTGTTCATGATACAGAATAGGTGAAAAGCTGTGGAATTCACGAAGGGCTACGAAAAGCATCCAAAACTTTGTTCACCTCGAGGAAGGGTGAGACAGCTTGATGATCTTTGGACGAATGACTAAACAACATTGTGGTGCTAATAGGTACTGAAGTATTTTATGATGTATTCACTACGACTTAAATGACATAGTGAAGGCGTGTCAATGACGCAACTGAACATGTTTTTGTTCTTAAAGTCTGGACTGCTCCAGCAAAGACAGTGTTTGTAATTGCCATTGGGCCAATTCCTAACCAGCTCTTCTGTGGGAAAGTGATTTCAGGAGGCAGTGTAGGATTTCGCCCAGCGCTAGCAGCTAAGGTAAAAGCTATACAGACCACAGGAATCTCACATAGGATGTATTCATCCTGCTGTAGCGTGTTACTTTAGTGGCTTTGCATAAGCAGAGGCTGAAAATAAATTCTATAGTAATGAAAAGAAGCACTAGGCTAAATTCTGGGACCCCTTAACCAAGCAACGCTAGTAAGTGTTTGAATTAATTTTGAGGATTCAGATCTGAAATATTAATATACTTCCATGGACTACCAGAAGGAGAGGGGTAGAATAAGAGTAAATTCTACCTCTAGCAATGGAAAAAGGCCAAATCTGGTCAACTTTGAAGTGAGCTACGATTGAAAACAGAGGGGTTTGGTTTTAAAATCGTCAAGACAAAATTTTTCCCTTTCGTTTTGAATTCCAGAAGGTCATTATTTTGTGTTGTGCGTGGACTGCTCATGCAGAGGAGGCATCTGTATCCTAAATAGCACTAAGAGGTACACCTCTGACTGATAGGTCAGAAATTCTACCTCTTTAACAAATTCCATGTTTGAAAACATGGAGGGAAATTTGAAAACAAAGAAAACATACAAAATCATCCCAAACTGAGTTTCTGTGAAAAAAAAAAAAAAGAAGGGAAAAAAAGGGAAAAAAAAAAAAAAAAAAAGAATTTGGAGTTACTGAGATCCATGGCTGAGCAGCGAAGGCTTTTCTCAGAGAAGACCTGATCTTTTCCCCAGTTGAGCAAATGGGGGTTTTGCCCTTGGCTGCAGTGCATACCTCTACCAAATGATTTAAGCAGAACAGCAACAGTCTGGGTAGTATGTTAGGAGCATGGAGTGGGCACACTGCCTATAACTGTTTAGTTTTTAAAAAACTCATTATTAAGCAAATGTGTAGAGTATTAAAGAAATTTGTAGAGTATGTCTGACGGTATGACTGTGTGGGTGCTGTGCTGTGGTTAAAAAGAGACTAATTGGTTTATGCGGTTTGTTTTGCATACTTTAGGCTCCTGTATGGGGATTTTTAATTGATATTTATTTCTCAGCAGAGCTTAGAATAATTTTAAACCTGTGTAACACATCATTTAATGAAATCTATTGTCAGCATCTGTTGTAAACATGTGTTTACAAAACAAACTCTTGAATACTTGATATTTGGAAATAAAAAATAGCATATCATGTGTGTTTCATTTTTGACAAAAAAAAAAGCGACAAAACAGGTACGTGGGTAGCTGTGCAATCATTCTGGAACCAGCGATGAAGTATTTGGTCTTTAGTGCATAGTCAGGCAAATCCAAATCTTTCCTCTTAATTCAGTGACCACTGAGTTCTAACTAAGTATTGATCGTGCAGGAGTAAACTGTACAATTCCACCTTTTCCTATAGCACTGAAGTTGACTGATATTAGTTATATGCTAAGAAATACAAATTTGTTTAAAATAGATATTGACAGTTGGAAAAAAATACATAGGCATCTATGCTGCCCAATAAAATAGAGCCAAGGCACGAACCCGAGGACTGGGCTCCTGATGTCCGCACTGCTTGGTTGCCTAGCTCACTCCCTGGCTCTGATTTGGACCACAGCAGCAAGCTACCTCCGTGTGGTTTGCGGGGAAGGGCCGTACCGCAGAGAGCTCCCCCACATCAGAAGTGCCTGAGCCAGGTTTGGTTCCCCCCGTTCCTGCAGCCACCCAGCACCCCAGGCTGTGTGCGTCGGGGACCGCTGCGTCCTCACGCATCGCCCTAAGAGCTCTCCTGGTTGCAACGCAGGCCCTGTATTACCGCAGGCATTTGGAAATGAAAACAGGTGGAATTTGTATTTTGGGTCCACAGGAACATCAGCACGGAGCCAAGAGGAGACCCAGGGCTGAGTGCTACATAATGTGGGTGCAGGCAGCCTGGTCTGGCAATGTGGTTGTGACCTTAGTCGTATAATCTGGTTTCGGAACTAGTTTACTCTCTGGACTCACTTTAATTTAAAAGTATGGGTGTATCCATGGATGGAAATTCCATCCCAGTCCTGGTCTTTCAGGATCAAAAGAACAGCAGGTTGAACGTATTTTTCTAGACATATTTTATTACTGAGCCTTTATACTCAAAATGTTTTGACCTGTAGTGCATATTTAATGGATGAACTATGGCTCGTTTCTATGAAACCTCATCACTGCTTGGCATACTGTGAATACTGTATCAACCCCTCCTCACCCCTCCCAGCAATGACCAAACAAAACTTTGCTGCCACAGGGAAGCTAAATTCACTTTGATTCAGGACATGCCTCGTCTTTCTGAGCTAAGTGCATTTGTTTTCAGACCACAGTCAGAAACTGCAGAGGTATGTACAGCACCTGCCAGATTCAAGCCCTCAGCCAGCAGCGCAGCTTCAGCTGATGCGTGTGACCAGGGAGAAGCTACAGTTTCATGGGCAGCAGAGAAATTCATGCAGTCCAAATCCTCTCTGACTTCCAAGTTCAAAGTAAGACTTGCCTGTTTTCGTTTCCAATACACGCGACCACACAAAAAAGCGTCTTGCAGATCCCCCTGAATGTCACCAGTGCCCAAGACTACAGCTGTTAAACCAAGGAATGTGCTGTGTGTTAAATTATCATCAGTAGATTGCTAGCACATCAAGGGTCTAGTTGCTAGTTGAAAACTGAATAAATGAGCTACTTTGGCAAGGGTTGGAAGCACAGCAGGGTGGTGCAGGGGCCAAGGAGAAGCACTGTTGTGCAGCTCTGCACTGACATCTGCTGCCGGAGCAGGAGTAAAATTACCCCAGGGAGCTCTGAGGTGGCTCAGGCTGTGATTCTGTCCCTCCAGGTGGGACATATGTTTTTGAAATGACTCTCTGGCTTGCACCCCACTTACTGCATGTCGTTTCTCACTGAAAAATGGTGTCAGAGCAGACAAAATGGATTGTATTTTGCTGAGACTGAGGGAGGAAAATTTTCTTACAGGATCACGCCTAGTAAGCACCAGCTTATCCATGGGTGCTCAGGCCTCAAGGTTAGTCCTGAGCAGATCCTCCCTGATCAGGGCTGTTGCAGTTCTTGGCTTCTCAGCCCCGAGTGTTTTACACACAGATCCTCTCCCACTGCGTCTGTGTGACTTCCAATGTAGACAGCTGCAGGCATCTGAAGGGATTTTGGGGGGGAGAGTGGGGGTGGTCTATGCCCGGACCTGTACTCTGAAAAAACCTTCACTCTACTCTCAGGTAAACCTAGAGGTGGCTGACCTCCAGAGCGATGCTGTGATCCAAATGGTGTTTTGTAGCTGTTTGTGTGCATTAACACCTTGGGAACAGTGAGATTTGCCTACCCATAACAGCAACTAAGTCATGTCTGAAGTTCTGAAAATGAAGCGTTAGCCATCTTTGCTTTTCTTGAGGACTTTCTGGTGGTAGGAGGCTTCAGAAAGTGTCTCACACAGTCCAAGGGTGTGAGGGCAGTATTGGTTGCCGCCTTCTAAACCCCAGAAGAAACATTTCACATGTTGGCGCCTCCCAGAGATCTGCAAGCCTTGAAGTTATTCTTGTCCAGCTCCAGGCCCTCTACGGAAAGTAAATAACTATGTACTGCCTTTCAAAATAGATACCCCTGACACTATTTTGCAGATAGGAAAAGCCGGGAAGGCCCCCCTCTCAGCCCTTCCCTTGCCTGCTGCGAGGAGCGCTTGCCGATGAAGTCAGGTTTAAGCATTTGTTTTCTTCCTGAGCCTGTGACTGCCGGATGCCTGCAAGAGCTTCCTGACAGTCACACCATGCACTGTCCATGGAGTTGACTGCCTCAGCTACAGGACAAGGAGTACTGTAGAGAAAGAAATGCAAAATGTGTTAGGATAGCAACACACTGCTTAGGACACTTACGTAGGGATCTGACAGCTTTTGGCCTCTTTCATTTGGCCTGGTTTTATATTTGATGCATGTTTTCAGAGAGCGAGGATCAGAGCTCATTGTTCCATGTACATCTTAATCTCTTTTATATTTGGTTTCTTCCACAATCCTGTAAGAGAGCTGCAAAAAGAAGGCTCCCATCTAGTTTAGAGGATAGGGCACTATCTAAGCTTCTGATAGTTTAGAAGACTGGGCACTGTCCTGGGAGAAGGAAGGTTGACCACTTTCAAGCTGAGGAATGTGAGATCTCTTCCAGTTGCTGAGTGAATACTTCAAGCTCTCATGTAAGAAGGAAGGACAAGGTGGGTGAATGGGTGGACCACACCATTACACCATTTCCTTCTCTACCTCTATCCAAGAATTAGGAGAGAAGAAACCATCTTGCTTGGTTCTTTCAAAGAAGTGTACTTTCAAAGAACGGATGGCACATGGTTGGTGCTGGATAAGTCCCCGCACAATGATATGAGAAGTAATTGTATGGGACCTACCTTCAACTTGCCTTTGTCCTTAAAGTCCTCCCAAAATTGCTGACTCAGCCTGCTCCACACCCTCTTTTGGAAGACATCCTATGTTTGCCAGTGTGCTTTCCAGGGGTAGACATCTCTCAGGGATCTATCTAGCATTGCAGCGACTGCTTTTTGAACATGTAGGTTGATGCCCTTCCCTGATTCCCACAAACATCACCTGTAACTTCACGTCTGCGAGACCATCGATGCCCAAGGATGGTGGAGAAGAAAGAGTTCATGAAGCATAGCTTTAGAGGCTGATTTTAGCTTATGAAGCTGATCTTATTCACAGACCACCAAAGAAGCAGAAGAGTGCAAGTAAAAGAGAGATTACCTTGGAACCCAAATGCCGTTTTGTGATAACTCTTGTGCAAGGAGACCCTCCTCCTGACTAGAGATCTGTGGTCCCCTCTCGTGAAGCCCTGGATGCCCAGCCTGCTGCACGGTGCTGTCCCAGGGAGAGCTCTGCAGGGAGGAGGGAAAGCAGCAAAGCAGGGGCTGGCACCGTGAGACATTGCTTTGCTTCTGGGTTGTGCAGCTCCGTGCACTGAATTCAAGGAAGAAAGGATTGAATGACTTGGCAATTTAAAAAAAAAAAAAATCACAGTATGTCTTAAACAAAAAATATATATTATTCACAATCTCAAGGAATAATTTATAACTAACAGATTATAGTGTGTTATTTAGTTACTCATTGCTTTAAAAGTGGATGGATTCTTAAAACTGAAACTATTAACATATTTTTAAAATAAATCTTAATTAAGAGGAAAACTGGATGACCTGGACTTCTCTGAAGCAGGTAAAGTAAAACACTTTTTATTTCAAGAAATATTGCTTCTAGACTTTCCCGAAGCCAGAATTGTTCTATAAAAGTATCACAGAAATATTATACAAGATTTAAAAACAGAGTCTGTATCCTAGTAACTTAAAACCTATGTACAAATAGCATCATTCATGACCATAAATACGTTTTTCTATCAATCAGCCCATAACACATACATCAGATAAAGAGCTAGTAATTTTAACATATGTACAGAGTCCATCAATAAGACTGTTTCTTAAAATTATTAAAATCCTACTGAAAGAATCTCCTTTTTAAAAAGTTTCAACTTAAAATACAATGCAATGAATGTAAGTTTAACCTGCAGTGCTTGCAATAGCCAAAAAAACCTCACTACACTAAATAACATGTAACAGATAGGAAACACAACCATGAACTGGACACTATGGAATTACACCTGTTTGAGGTAATTCTCTTTTGTTGTTGTGCTAATTATTTAGAATTTATAAAAATGCAAGGGAAAATACTAAGTTTCGAGTAATTCAGATTTTCAAAGTAATTTTTGTATTATACTTTATAAAATTTAATGTTTGGTAAAGTTCAAGAAAAAATTTAGAATACAACAACAAAAATTATCTAAACTACTATTTTTAACCTCATGTGCCTTTTGTATCTAAAGTAATGTAAATCTATCATGATTTTATTATTCCCTTTAATGCCTGTTCAAAACAAGAAGAATTTAAGACTCAAAATTATAATAATGCTTTCAAGAGATTGTTCAGGATAATAAAAATCAGATGTGGTGACAAAAGCATATATGTGTTGATGTAAACTTTCCTACTGGTATCAGAAAAAAAAAAAAAAAAGTCAAAAAACCTCATGGATTTTTAATACTGACAATATCAACATATAGGGAAACAATCCAATTTAAACAAATCCTCCTACAGTTAACAATCATTAACCATACCTTTCTGAGAGTAAATTTAATTAAATCAAAGTAACAAAAACATGCAATATTTTTGCTAAAATAATATTCAAAGTGTCTGTATCCACAATCCGTGCTGATTACCTCTTTCCTGTCAATCTATTTATTGGTTTCACAATTACATAAGACAATGAACAAACTAAGAACAGGTAAGGTATTAGATTCGTAAAGGGTATGGCATACAGATTTTAAAAGTGCATTTTACTCAAAAGCGTGACATTAGGAATTTCCAGTGGTTAAAATAATTTATGAAAAGACATTATGCAGACAGATTGGGTGGACTGAAACACTCATTCATGATGGGATCATTTGGAAATAGAGACAGTAACTTGAACATCCTCTTCAAAGAAATAGTTTTTAGCTTTTGGAGAATGTGCTACTACATTTGATAGTTAACACTGTTTCTTTTCATCAAAAGCTGGAAATTTTTCTTCCCAGTGGGGAGAATTACTGTGGAAATACATGTGTGTGAATAAAACAAATGCACACAGACAAATACTGAACTGGGCTCAATTTAGCTGCAAAACGTATCTACAATAAACATGGAATGTCAGTTGTCATGATTACCTTAATTAGTTTGCTAATAAGAAAAAGGAGAAATTATTTAATGGTTTGCAACTTGATCTAATCCAAGGAGAGTGGAGTTGAGGCACTGCCTTCTACGTTTAGGATTTGTGAAGTTTCCCCTGCAAGACTCTGCTCCTTTTTCTTTAAGAAAGTTCCTGTTTTCTGGTTACCAATAGATGAATCCCTAATGGATAAGTTTACACCCTGATGAACGAGGGGTTCATCGGACCTCAGGGGAAGGTATATTTGATCCTCAAATATATCTTCCATAGCATCACTGTCCTGATGAGTGTCTTTTTGAGGAATACTGACGGGTTGTAGCATGAAACTATGTTGGGACTCCAATTCTATCAAACCGTTTCCACTGAAGTCCATATCAAAACGGTCTGATTCTTTATCCTCCATCCATTTTTCAGCTTGATGATTATTTCTCCAGTGTGCGTCATTCAAACTACTTTTCTCAGGAATATCATTGTTTAATTCAAGTTTCCCCTCCTGACTTAAATTCACCGTGCTCAAAGCGAGGGCGGCAAAGTCCGTTGGCACAATAAGCTGCAACTCTTCTGCAGGCAGGCCGCTCGATTCTTCAGCAGAAGTCATTTCCACCAAGGTAAACGATGTAGATGATTCGTCACTGTCCCCGTTGCTTTGAGCAGTGTTAGCCTTGCCTGTTTTGTTTTGCTGGTAGTAACTGTTCAGCAGTGCAAACATTCTATCTACATCCTTCAAGTAATTAGTCCAGTCAGCCAGACTAAGTCTATAGTTGTATCTGTATTCATATACACTTTCATTCACACTGTACAAGTCTTCCAGTCCTTGCCAGTTGATGTCACCAGTGAAACTGGGCAGGTTAGCCTTCCCATCCATCCCATAACTGTCCTCTGTTGAAAGAAAGAATAAAGCCTAATGGTGAACACCAGCTTAAAAGTACAAGCAACGCTTCCATGTGTGTTTCTACTCCATTTTGCTTGAAAGCACCACTATTTTTACCATATGTAGCTCAAAATGTACCATGCTTCACATCTTCCCTCATTATAGCAATGATTCTGGGCTCAGGTGTGTTCACAGCTCCTGCTGAACACACAGCAAAAACCTCCTTGTCTTCTGCTACATCCTTGGACTGAGTAAAAAAGATCAAAATCTGGTCTAATGGGGCTTTGTGACGACAGTCAAGAGATAAATCTTGCCTCTGATATTTCAAGGCAGAAAAGGTGCTTCAATACACAAATAATCCATTTGCCTTTCCTGAACACTTCACCAAAATATGGAATAAGCAAACAGTGTTTAAGTATAAAAGATGGGGCTAAATCTGAATGCCATTAGTGGCCTGAACTTCAACAACACCCACAGGAATTTGGTGTCTGGGTAGCTCGAGACATATGGTCTGCAAACCAACCAGCCACATTTTATTTAATAAATGATAGCCAAAGGTAGTATTTTGTTTACTTTGTAAACAGTAATTTTAATTTACATGGAACAATTAGGAGAAATAAAAGCTGTAAAAACTTGGTGCGAATTAATCTATAGGACTGTGCCACTCTGTAAAATAGTGTTAAAATATACATAGATATAGAACCTCCTAAAGGTTTTCTTTATTTCAAAGGTAATATCTAACAGTTTTATCAAATAATAAGTTTGAATAAAGGGCATACATGTGAGTCTATAAGTAGCAATGGAGCTGCATTACATAACAAAGTGGACTATAAGGAAAAACTGATCAGGTGATGCAAAAGCCTTTCAGGGAAAGTGGCAAATTTGTCCTTACCAATGATGTTGTAGGCAATATTCGGTAATTAGTTCACTGAGATGACTTATTCTCTTTCTAAAATTTGTATGGGCAGGTAGGCTAGTAGTAATGACATTGGAAGTAAAAGTGGCTATAGTCCAACAGTGTCAACTGAGTACAAATATTTATCCATATTGAGCCCTTCATCCCTACAATGGGTTCTTGGCAGCTCCATTAATTTGTTTGCATTTTAGCTTGACCTTTCTCATTTTAAAGTAAAACAGAAGATACAACTTGTATCTATCATAGCTTATTTTCTTTGCTTCTTTACTATCTTGTAATTTCACAGTGGAAAGAATTTATCAACCACTTGGTTCATCATATGGAAAGTCAGAAAAATACCACTATGGTCAGAAAAAACCTTGAGATTTTC
Organism: Tyto alba; assembly: GCF_018691265.1. Lineage (NCBI taxonomy): Eukaryota > Metazoa > Chordata > Aves > Strigiformes > Tytonidae > Tyto > Tyto alba. The sequence goes on from NW_024881330.1 coordinate 36,461,899, forward strand.
TTATGATGAGAAACCTTATTCTGCACCAAAGAGAGACCACTTTAGTTACTTGGAAACACCTGAACCTTTGATCTTAACTGACATTACTTCACTTAACACAACAGCTGTAAATACATTACAACGTAAAATTTCTATATCTTATTTTTTAAAAGCAAGTTCTAGAAATATTTTTTTCACAAACACTTGTCAAACTCCCTATTATAGGAGGCAACACAAGGTTTTTGGATCCTGTAGGACAGCTGTGACACAGTGTCTTCTTTCTTTTCCTGAAGTAGACAAGAGAAATGAAATCATGGCATGGCCACGAGAGCCATCTTCACAAGACAACTTATGGATAATTTGTTTCCTGAAACAAAAAAAAATTAAATACTGCAGAGGTTTCAAGAAAAAAAAATCTTACTATTCCAGTGCTTAGAGGTATAAAGACCCCTAGAAAACATCGTAGGAAGGGGTGCATTTTTGAGGATTTTAGTCACCAAACCCTCTAAGATATTAACTACACTGCAAATGTGACAATATTTAAATTTTGCTCTGTTCGTATTCGTATTGACAGTTTCAAAGGTGCCTTTGGGCCTGGAAGACCCTCTGCTGCCTGTCCCAGACAGTGGGACAAGGGATTGCACTGGGCAAGCCTGAGTGTCAGGGTGGCTAGTGGGGAGGTTTGGGGGCCAGTGAAGAGGAGCAGGGATCCCATCAGCCTTGGCAGCGAGGCAAGGCAACGGGACTGTGCTGCGGAGAAGTGAGATGAGCAAGGAGCTTGCTGTATTCCTACAAAATAACTCAAAGGCTGAGTCAGCGCTACGTGGTCCTTCAGGCTGGGTCTATTTTTTCCCCTCTAAATGTGGCACTGTTTCTGCAGCCTCAGAGGAGTTTCACAGCTGGGAGGGCACTGAGAATTGTTCAATGATCTTCATGTCCAGCAGAAAAAAACCAAACTTGTTTAAACACATGGGACAGAGGTAACTTGTATCCATACATGTTAAACAAATAGGAAGACAAAGTCTTGAGGTCCTAGAGCTGTCTGTATGTTGGCTGACTGAGTGAATCACAGCTCAATTCCACAACTTAGCAGTAAGCATGAAAAGTTTCCCACAGAAATCAAAGCATACGGCTGAAAGGAGGGAGGAAATAAAAGGTTTTCCCCTGTAAGAAATCTCATTACAAATAGGTGTGAAATGGGAAAGTGCAGATGAGTTGCATCTGAGTAACAGCCTGGCAGTGGTTTCCTCAATCAACATTTTGGAATCTCTCAGCTACATCATAGACCCAAAAGAGAGAAAAATTGTTGCTAACTGTTTACAGTAAAACATCTTCTGATTTTTAAAAATCAAGCATTAGCTAAGCTTCGCTCTCCAATAATTACACCCCAGAGTCCCATGATGCCATCCGTGGCTGCGATGTCTCAAAACTAATAAGGGATCTGGATATATCACCACTGATACTAAAGACAAGTAGGTACAATCATCTCCTTGGTGGCTTTGAAAAACATCAGACAAGCAGGAGAAGAGAGAGGAGTGTGCAGTTCCCACATCCAGTTATCAACCACGTCTGCAGAGTTGTCCTGTCCGTCAAAGGACACAGGTGACACTAGTACTTCGCCGCTGAAGCTCTCCCCATGTGTTAAGCAAACGGCACTATACTGGCTGTTTTCATACATGCCTGTTGTCTCAGTATTATACTTGTAACACCTGTAGTGCTGTACTAACTCAGGACATTTTGAACTGGAAACAGGTCTGAGTGAAGAAACTATTCTATCAGAAGGAAACCTAAGGGGGTAGTGCGCGTGATTTAGCAGCAAAAGGCCTTCCCTTATTCCACTGGTTTCTCTGCAGGCATCAAGAAAAGGATCCTTTACAAGATTGTTTTAATGATTCCTGATGAATGGGTTTTGTTTATTTTTTGTTTTGTTTTGTTTTAGAAAAGAAAACCTATTTCCACCAAGACTGAGGCTTGAAATATTGAAATATTGAAACACAGTCATTTGTGTAGCTCAAGAAACCGGGTGTTTAGAATGTAATGGCAGAGAGTAATACAACTTGTGTTATCCTATACCTGTAGCATAATGTTTATTGACTTGGTATCAGAAGTTAAAATGTGTAGCAAGATCTAATTTAAAGATTAATCCTGTGTGCTCTACTATTTCATGCAATCCTACAATTCAAAAATGCCAGTTTTGTTAGATCTTGTTAAAATGAGGAATGCTTACGAGGATGTCTTCTAATGAAAGACTTAAAAGCATAATTACAGGGATTATTTTCTATCATTGTAGTAACCAGTTCCCACAAGGCTGTAATGAGCAATGCAAACAACTGGGATATAACCAAACAAAAGCTTATCATTTTCCTAGATCTCAAAACTACTCAAGTGAGAAAACACAAAATTGGCTGCAAGGAAAAATAAGCTGCTTAAATTGGAGATCTATACAACATTGAAATACATTATCTTAATTGTTCCCTGGCTGCTGGGAGCTAGTGACAAGGCTCTTTTCAGAAGACACTGTGAAAAAAAAAAAGTTTTATGTAGAGTTTTATACTCTGTTTACAACTCAGGTAAAGAATATATATCAGGCACTAATCCACCAAAGCACATGGAGAAGAAAATGTATAAAACTGATATACTATAAGAAGATATCAAGTCTAAATGTGATACTTGTCAGATCTTAATCTGTTTTTTACCCTAAGTATTGCTCAATGAACAGCAAATGCAGTACTGTTAAGACCTGAGGTTTTTCAGTCTCTTCAGGCCTTTGCTTTATGTTTGACTGGTTCCTCCAGTGGCAGGAACTGAGGTCTGCATGATAATCATGTAGGTGTGACAAGCATACTTGCAAACAGATAAATAAACTTGTGAACATCAGTTTTTCATGTATTCCTCATGTTCAAGCATTAGGTATAAAGTACCTGAGCTGAGGTATCCTTCCTCTAGTTCAGATATTACGGTGTTTTGAAGAAATTTTGTTTCTTGTGTGTGTGATTTGGTATGAAAGCATTGTCCCTCCTACCCGAAGGAGCCTCATCTTTCTGCCACACTTATATCGACCTGTTTCCTCCTGGCTTCAAAGCACATGCTGCTCACATTGATCACTGCTTTTGCCTAAGGCAGCATCTGCCAGCATTTCCTAAAGCCAGTGATAAGATTTTACTTTACTTCCACAGGTTTGGTTGTGCTCTTTGGATACATTTATGTCAGAAAGCTTTTTAAGCACATCTGGTTTACCTTTAAAAAGCAGCTGTACAGCCTTCCTAAATAAAACCAGAAAAAAACTCCAACCCATTCAAAATCAACCCAACAACAGGAAAACAACCCAAAAGAAGTGATTCTTTTTGTGTCATTTTCCTAGTGTAAACATCTAAGAAATACAGACATGGAATATGAGCTGTATGAAGTCTTGCTATGACAACGAGCTACATTAAATGCAGAATGGTAGATCTAAAAAACAATGGCCAAGTTCAGTGTAAAGTAGTTAGAAAATGCATGCATCAAAAGCTATGCTGTGTGCAACATGGCAGGATACAGACATTAGTTGAAATGGACTGGAGTCATGCAATTATTTGGAAAGAAGCTGCTGAGGAGAATAAAAAAGTGTGGATACCTGTGTGGATCATAGCTTCCTCCATCTTTATTTCCTGATATAGGAAAATACAAGAGTAACTTTTGTTAGTGTTTAGAACTTGTAAAACCATTCACAATGTAGTTTTCCATGCACAGCATCTAATTCCTAAAAAGAAATGTACTGTGTTAAATAAAGACAGAGCTGCAGTCCAACAAAGATTTCCTGGAAGTTGTATTTAAAAGAACTGAAAAACCACAGTTTTTTAAAAATAATAAACCCCCCAAACAATTAGATATCGTAAAAAGGAGAAACATTTGTAGCTGAAGAAAGAGATACAAAGATGCAACACCACAAATTAGGAAGAAAGAAATATTCCTGTAAAAAAAAAATCACAATATTCAATCAACCAAATTTAAGTGCAATGAATTCCAGAGTTATGAAGTATAAATACCAGCTATTTTTCTACTCAGAGACTGTTGCAAAGAAACACTGATTTCCTCAAAAACGGAGGGGACTACTGCTGATTAGAAGTTTGTAACGTTAAATCGCAATTGTGCTGTAGAATCTGAAGTTGTTCATATAAACAGACAGCAATTCAAATAAACACAGGATTTAATACCTCCTCTGCCACTGGGAGGCAGAAACTAGCCAAATAAACCCTGCAACAGAGAAAAGAGTTATGACTACAAAAGATCGGCATATGCTTGCTATTGCTCAGTGCAAATAACACGATAAACTTTCTGCAGAATTTCCATCAAATGTTGTTTGCCATTAATATCTGTCTAGAATAACCTGTGCAAACTTGGTCATGCAGCTATGTAGGATGGTGCATGTGGATCATTCCAAACTATTCAGAGCAACACTTAGGAGAGTGACACTTCATGGATACAATTAGTACTTAAGCAGATGGAAAAAAAAATGAATAAAATCGAAATAAACACTTCTATTTTTCTTGTACCTGTTTCAAGTCCCTTCGGCCTTGGATTGCACTGCTTATAACCTTGACAACTTCGCAGTTCCATTAGCTGTACGTGTAATTGATTCAAAATACCTCTTTCCACTGTGTGTACTGTATTCGTCAGCTGAGAAAAAGAGGAATGGAGGGAAAAAGTACTTGTTAACAGAAATTAAAAAACCCTAGAGGAGTCTGGTGAACAACATTTTGTAACAGAGAAAAGAGGTTACCTGGTAGGGATCAGTGTTCATATCAAAATATTCCAAGAATCCAGTTGCAAACTCACAAAAGAGGAAATTGTGGGTGTCATTAACTGTTCGCAAACACCAGTAAGTGTTGTTATTTGAGCTCGTGCAAGCACAGAAAGAACCCACTGTAATTAAAGAAAGAAGTTATTAGCATTCAGTGGAAAAGAATCTGTTTGTTTCTTCTACTAGTGAAACTTCTATAGATCTTCACGTACTTAAATTCTAGATCCATCTTTAAAAAAAATCTATTTGAATAATGTTAGATTCTCGATTAAACCAAAACAAATGCTGCTAAACATTGTCACCAACACACAGTTAAAGAAAGAAGAAGATAGTGAATCCTATAGTTAATGAGGCATATTCTGTTCTGAGTTATATACGGTTTATTGATATTGAGCAGAATTCAGACTTTACAAAAAAACAGCACAAATCCTGATCCTTAATATTTGTATATAAGAACATTCAGTGGAATTGCTTACTATATAGAAGAGTACCATTTCCTCCAACAGTAAGTAACCTCAACCTAGTAAAGCCTCTGAGATACAAGAGCTAATTACAGAAGCATAAGCGTTAGAGAGGAAAGTCAAATTGTGAGTTGGTGTCATAAGTGAGATGGAAACGACACAGCAGTCAAGAAAGCGCGAGGTAGGGTACAGGAATGAGGCAAGTGAGAGAGATTAGACAATGAAGAGATGTGTTTGCAAGCAGGGATCTTGCCTGGCACCTTGAATGCAGGAAAGATGAAGGAAGCAAGGTGGAAAGGAAGACCAATGAATAGTCCTATGCCTCATCATAAACAGCTCTCCCTTACTGGCTTGAGTTTTCCTGAGGTAACCACTTAACTGTTGTTTTGAACTGTAATCCCTCATTTCATTTATTTGATACACAAATAAGAGGGGAAAATAAATCATTCGGTCAAGGCTGTAGGACAATCTCAAGCACTGTAACTGGATTACACCTTGTTTTCGCTTTTCTACCTAGGGAAACCTAGAGCAGGCTTCCACTCCAGACTGAAGACACCTGGATCCAGGTGTCACAGTGATGGGAGCAGCCATGGAGGAGACCTGGGTATATCTTGTCTATAATCTTGTTCGGCTGGCTGTAAGAAAGGTATGTCTTAATTTTCAAACAAACTGCTAACAAAGTTTTTCTGTGGAAGAATGCTTCTTTAATTCCCAAAATAAAATATTAATATTGCCTTAGATTTTTATTTAGGTTTGTTATTAGTACTGTGACTAGCTGTAATAGCATCAATGTTTTGAACAAACTTCATCAAAATAGTAATGATATTATAATACCTTACTTCTTCTTTAAGTTATGGACTGTGTCAAAGGGACATTTTTTTACCCCATGACTGTTGTTGCAGCGTTGCCAGAATACACAGCAATATGGGAATGCTTTTCATAACCATTTTTTACACCACTGTTAAAAAGTAATAAGCCAATCTAATAATTCCATTTAAAACAAAAACCTTGCTTTTGACTACTTTAGGAACATCTTAAAATGTAAAAAACATATTAGCAGAAGTGCTAGTGCAATCAGAACAGATTATCACTAGGAGACAAATGAAAAATTGGTTTTAGCAGATCTTCTGCTTGGAGTCAAAAACATTGTAACTTAATCATCAATTGATCTTGAAGCTTTTGAAAGTAGTTTTCAATCACTTTTCTTCCTCCGCCACCAAAGATGAGAAAGGTGATTTTTTCGTTAATGCTGAATACTGAGAAATGTTGAAGCATGCCTCAATAGTATGATTATCTATATACCCTGAAGTTTAAAGGAACTTAAAATATTATCTAGCTATAATATTGTGTTCTTATACACCAATATACATATTCCACAGCTGTGATTTTTAAATTCTTTTAGAATAAAAAAAAATGGGAATAATGGAAAGAATTAATAAGGGAAAGTATCATTATTTTCTTCACAATAAGGTAAGTGGCTTATGATACACTCTGAAATCAAAGTGATGAAATTAAAGTAAACCTTTTACACACTGAAGCTGGTGATAACATTACAGGTCAAGTCCCCTAAAGGATTTGTAACAATTGGAAGAATAAGGTTATTATTACTAATTGGAAACCCAATTAAAATTGCTATGTAATATTTGATCATCTTGATCTCCAAGAGATGACACAAATCTCAGTGGCTGGTTATGAAAGTTGGTGTTTTAGAGGCCGATTCTCCTTTTTGTTTCTGTATTGTTTAGCGTCAAGTCTCTTGTGATAATTTCGTATAAATAAGTAATGCAGCAATTACAACCATACTCAAGTGACATTCTTCCTTCATACTTCAGAATAATGGCAGCAGCAGCATTACTAAACAAACGCCAGTTCTTCCACATAATGCTCTGATTGCATGAAGTGGAAACTCTGTAACATAGCAGGATAACCTAGATGTTGTCTGCATGTGGACATCGGACTTACAGTTCCAGAACGGAGCTGTTTGCCAGTGGTTGTTGTCATGGGTAAAACACGTCAGTCCGGGAAGGCTACACTCGTCTCCTTTCTTCTGGCGTTTTTTCCCCTTCCTTTCTTTTTTCCTTCTCCGGTTCTCCTTGAACAGCTGCAGTTTGCCATCCACTTCTTGTGCTGCTTCTCTGTTCAGAGAGAAAGTTGGGCACGGCTGACAGAGAACAGTCTCTATTTGGTGAACAGCAGCACTAGCAGTTTTTACATCTTTCTGGCTTTTTTAAAGAGGAGAGGGTGAGACCGTGTCCTTCTTCTAGCTCACTTGCCACCCGAGCAGTTATTACAGTGTGTTCTCCTCAGTAAGCACGAGAAATAAGGCACTGTTGCGTTTAGGCTTAACTGGATCTTTTTAACAATTGTGAGGTCAATCAGCTTCTGAAATTATTAATTTAATCAATTTTCTATCATTAGGCTTTAAAAATATTATCCATAAACTTTCACAAGTCTGTCCAAAACTACTGAAGTTTTCTCGTGAGATCTTGCTAAATGTGACCTTTTCGTTCCCTCATCTTCTTCCTTCCCCTTTCCACAAAAAAAAACCCAAGCCCCCAATATTATATTTCTCCAGTCAACAAAAAGACAGCTGAGAGAGTAAGAGGATAATAACAGTCTTACTTGAAGGGATGAAGATGGCTCTTGAGTTTCTCTTGGGCCTTTACCCCTTTCTCTTTGTTGTAATAGCTACAGGGAATATTATGAGGAATTATCAAGTCATTAAACCATTTTCAACAAAGAAAAACAAACAAGAAACATACCATCTTTGACATTTTCTTAAGGAACTACACAGAATGACTCACTATTTTCACTTCATTTGAAGAAGTTATACCTGTCTGAGTGATCCTATGCTAGATTATAACAGAACTACAGCTGGGTTCAAATATGTTAGTAGAATACAAACATATTTAATCTTAAAATTTTAACATTTATCTTCTTTTGATTCACAGTAGCTTCTACTCTTGAAAGGGATCTAACTAAAATGAGTACCTACAGCAGTTATAAATATCAATAAAGCTCAAGTTCTTTATGTTCCATCTCAGAAAACTTGGAAAATGTGTAAGCCTAAGCAAGTGATGCAGCTTTCAGTGCTGAATGCCATCTCTCTTACCTCTGTTTACTGCAATCACATTCATCTGGTTTTCTCCTTTTTAAGTGTCCTCTAACTTCCCTCAAATTCTTAATTTTGTCTTGGAGAGCTTCGATCTGCAGAGAATATTTCCAAGTCAGAATTATTCTTTGAAAAGGTAGCAGTGCAAAGACTTCACTCAGATTTTAAAATACCTCTTACCTCCTTATCAATGTAAGCCTTGTGGTCTTTCCAGGCTCTGGCAGATTGGTACAGCTCCCTCTCACAGTGAATAGTGTCATTTGGAAGAATAAAACATCTGCAGACATGAGTTTAACAAGTGGTAAAAGAAGGTCAGTGGTTTCCTAATTGCCTACCCATTTCTTCTCTTTCTTCTAACATTCCTAATCAAATCTTTGTTATACTCTATTAATAAACAAATAAACTCTACAAGGTCTTCTTATGTTGACTCAATAGTATTAATAATTGCTTCCATCTGTTTTCTCTGCAAGATAAATAAAAAAAATCCTCATCCATGACAGCTGCTCTCGGCCTGCTAAGCGAAAATACAATGTCAATGTCATCTTGGAGATTCTTAATCCAATCAGAAATGAAATTGAAACTGAAACAAATATCTGTTCAGAATTTAAAGCCTCTTGTTAACCGAACATGCCATTTCTTATTTAACTGCCAGCTGCTGAGAAATATATTCCTCTTCCCACATGAATGGGACTCATCTTCCAAGTATGCAAAACAGTCAAGAACAGAATATACAATGGGCTGAAGTTCAATATAATCAATAAAGGTCAATAAAAATCAAAGTTAGAGAAAAGAGTTCAAATAAGTGATTAAAAAAAAGTCTACAGAATGCTCAAGTTCAAAAGTGGTGTAATGACAAAAACATTCATACCAGTTTTAAAAAACAGCTCTACCAAGAGAAAAAAAAGACATGGAAGGGCAAGAAAATCTATCAGACTACAGGCTGGGCTTTCAAAATCTCCATGCTGACAAACAGAAATTCCTTAATTATGGAAAATTTCCAATTTTACTGCTTCATCAGAACCCTTCTTTTAATTTTTGAGGATAATAGCAGAAAGGGAGATTTAGATGCTTATCTCTTCTCATGTTATCCCCCTATGTTTTTTTATTCACTCAAAGAATTCTGAAATCAATGCTGCATTCAGTAAAAGTCAAAACACTTTATGGAGAAAGAACAACTTTTCCAGAAGGCTATTTAAGGCTCTATTGATTCCACGGATGGACACTATCAATGTAAAAAAAGGATAAAATTTACCTATTCAAAATTAACTTTTAAGTTTTCCTTGATTTTTTTTTTTAAACTAATAAAAGAATAAAAAAAAAAAAAAAGAGAAAAATGTTAGCTATGTTTTAAATAAAATAAAATAAAAATGATAAAATAGAAGATTTTTGTTGGCTGCATCTGCTCGGCTTTTCAGGTAAATCATATTAGCTTTTTAAAAATAAAAAATATTTTCAGATTTTTGTTTTTCATTCATGTTTAGTGTAGGGCTAAAAATTGACATCTGAACATTTTCTGGAATGGAAAAATGATTGCAGATCTCTTCAGGGATAGAGAGATCTAATGTATCTTAGCTAATGTTAGTGGCTACAAACAAAGAAGCATTAAGAAAGATGATGTAATTGATCCAATCCATCCTAGATTTAGAGTGGGATTTCAGTCATCTCGAATTTAGGCCTCTGTGCTAAGCTGGTACCTTAGACTTTATAAAGACCAGCAAGTGTGTCAGCTTCACAGGGTGTTCAATCCATGATAAGACATATGTTTCGATACAGAGGATGAATCTCCACCTGGAGATGCCTATTCTTCGGAAATAAAAAGTAAACTATATGCCTCCCTTTAAAATACATTGTGAAGTTAAATGATTCCATCTACTGATGAACACAACTCAGGTTTATCTAAAATCTACAACAATAGTTTTGAATTTTTAAATATTGTAGCTATAAAATCATAAAAAATAGAGTGAGAGAATATAATTAGAACATGAAGAAGATTTCATTTTAAGAAAAAAACCAACAACATAGAAAAGGCAATCATACTTGTGCGTCACTCTGACAGAGTTGGGTTGACCTATAGCAACAGTGCCATCAGCAATCATCATGTCACCATGAGCACCATCAGCTTCCTCTCTTTCTTCCTCATTTTCAGCATTGTGACGCTTGGTGATACTTTTTGTCTTTAACACCTGCAGTTCTTCCTCTTCCAGATTTATGTCATATATTTCACCTTCAAATTCCACAGACAAGGACCGGGTTTGGCGAGTGTGAACAAATCGGGGTTTGTATTCTGAAGCGGAAGGAAGAAACATTCCTAGTTCCATATACATGTCTCCATGGCTTGTGCCATGAACACAAAACTTATTCCAAAGACCAAGAATGCTGTTCAGTAAAAACAGCTTATTTTTTTCCTGTGGCTTTAGAGAAACTTATTTAATGATTTTTTGATACGTTGGGGCCCAAACTTTCATGAGTATCATGACATTTCAATTGCTTCAAGGTTTGCATTTCATGCTGGTCTGACCCTATGCCACAGTTAGCATCTATATCTCTAAATAAAATCAGTATCTCAAAATTCAGATATATAGAAAGAGACACTCAAAAAATCAGACCACAGGATTAGAAAACACTTTAGAAAATGAAACAGTTCAGTACTGTGCAACAAGGTCAACACCTGTAAATTGCCATGTGACATAAGTTTGATTTATGCTTTAGAATAAAAATTACTTTTTAAAAGGATAAAACCTTTTCATTTTTAAAGGTAGGCATTAAAAAGACAAGAATCCCTCATACATCAGTGTATATGTACCAATATGTATCTATTTACACTTCAACATACAAACAATCTTTATTTCGGTGTACAAGACAAAGACCACAAAAAACTTGCTGCTTTGTAGAGCTACAGTGAGATTTATTGTGTCACTTCTAACTGTTGAAAGCTCGGACCTTAATAGGGTTACAGCTCTTTTAGTTGCTGTGTATATGAGTCAGATTAATTAAAACAATTAATTCTTTGAGGGTTTTAAAATGTTCTGGACAAGAATACCTCTGTTTGGGTTCCGTCTGGAAGACCTTTACACTTTTTACTTCTTTTATTAAATGCACTTGTCCCAAATCAAGCTGAAAAAACCCAGTCAATACCATAGCAAAGAATGTTCTGTCTAGCAAAACCACACACACACACACACAGAGCCCTAGAAATACATAATTCAGCTTTAAAAAAACAGTTATGGGGCATTTCCTTTTGTTAAACCTATGCTGAGCATACCTTTGTCACTTAACAGTTAAATAATAATTCATGCAGCAGAAGAAAACAGGACCTGTAGGAAAGTACTGCCTTTGGTAGGTAATGTCAGTTCTACTGCAGGTTTTATGTCAGTGTCTTTGAGACACTCACACTGAACCTTTCCTGCAAGAATCTTTTAGAAGTGCAGATAGTGAGCATTCAACTCATTCAACTCTTCATTCAAGCCACCCTGTCCTAAACTGTTTCAGCAGTTGCCTGCTGTTGGGTGAAAAAAAGCTTCCCAGTCAACAGAGACATTCATCTTCCTGAAGAGAAACCTCCTAGTTTCAAAGCATCTTTCTGATTTATAACCATATGAATCTCTAATAAAATAACGTGGAAAGATTCATAGGGTCAGATGGGACAATTTGTGGCATTTTAACAGCCTCTGATGTTACTACTTATTAATCAAGTGACTGAAAGAGTGGAATATATAAGCATCTTATCCAAGTGTCATTTAAAAACTTAGGCCTTAACTAGTCACGCCCTTAACAATGTCTCATCATCATGAGTCCTTCTGTGCTCTACTCACAGGTAGTGCTAAGGGGGATTTGGAGGAGGGAAGAGGTGTAAGAATGTTGTAAAAGAGAAAAGCATAAAAAAAGGACTTTTTCTGATGTATCCCTCAGATGTTTTCCATCTTTTCCCCACATCCTATCCCCAGGTCACTTCCTCCAGTTGCAATCCCCATTCAAGCCCTTGCCGGTGCCCCAGCAACATCTTCTCTTTCCAAGGTACAGGGCAGGTATCTCCTCTTGAACATATCACCTGGGGGAACATTCCTCGGTTTGAGAATCACCGTGGCAGTCTGTGACATGCAGGCTTCTCAGCAGAGGCCTGCTTGTACACACTGTGAAGTTCCTTAGATCAAACTAAACAAATGGAAGAAATTATTTCAAGGCAGCATTTTGTCTGAATGAGACGACTCAAGACAGACAATATTGTGGTTGAATGTACAAAGAATACCAGGGATTCTTGTTCACATCCAGAGTGGGGGAGGCTTTAAATCAGGAAATATTTTGAATTATATTGACATTATTTTCTTATTTTGTAGACATCTGTGCAGCATCTTCTAACTTTTGCATTTCTCATACGACTTCACTATCTTCCTGTTTGAGAGACCCATTTTTATTTCATTCCCCCAGTATTCTAGACGGACAGCGGGAGGATAGAGCCTGCTCTTGAACAGAGTCTGAAATCTGGGTCCGCTTGTATTGTTACAGCTACAGAACTTCACTGTCATCGCTGGGCAGATAGAAGAAAATACTTGTTCCATTTAAAATAATAGCCTATTTAAATAAGCGTCTTTTGTAGAAATCATTACCAGAAACAAATCCAAGTGCTGCTGCCCTAAAGACCCTTCAGCCCACGCTCCACTAGAGGACACTGCAATCTCACTCGTGTCCCCGCGGGAATCCCGGTACCGACTTGCGGGGAAGCCCCACCCGGCGCTGTTCCAGCCGCAGCACGGCAGTGCCTCACGGCAAAGACGGCTTTGGGGTATCGCCAAACAGCATGGGAATCCGGTGATAACGATGCAAGGAAACGGTGGCTCTGGACATTTTAGCAGAGAACGGCAGAGATAGACCCGCCGATGTCCCCGGGTTGTCACGTCTAAGCAGCGCGATAGGTGGCACCAGAGCATCACCAGCATCACCAACATCACCAGCACCACCAGCCCCACCAGCATCACCGGCACCACCGGCACCACCAGTACCACCGGCACCACCAGCACCACCAGCGCCACCAGCACCACTGGCACCACCAGCACCACCGGCACCACCAGCCCCACCAGCACCACCAGCACCACCAGCATCACCCAGCACCACTGGCATCACCGGCACCACCAGCATCACTGGCACCACCGGCACCACCAGCATCACCCAGCACCACCGGCACCACCAGCACCACCGGCATCACCAGCACCACCAGCATCACCAGCACCACCAGCACCACCAGCACCACCAGCATCACCAGCACCACCCAGCACCACCAGCACCACCAGCACCACCGGCACCACCAGCACCACCAGCACCACCAGCATCACCAGAACCACCAGCATCACTCAGCACCACCGGCACCACCGGCACCAGCACCGGCAGCCTAAAGACTATTTCTCACTGTGATCCAAAGGATAAACACCGTGGTTATTATTATTGTTATTACAGAGGCAATTATGTAGACCCCCACCGCCAATTGCAGTTGCATTCACTAGACACGGAGGTGAAAGCAAGAGTATAGCAGTAAGCCAACCCTCTGCTAGCCATTTCCCCCTGCTTTTTGCCCCAGAGCCCGAGAGCTCAGCCAACACTTACTTTGCGCGTTAGGGTTTCTCAAGAACTGTCTTTGATTCTTCCTTTGCGTCCTGCTGTTTCGGTAATCAGTGTCTCCACAGTTGCAGTCTTTGTCTTTACCGCTGTATCCCCGGGAGTGTATGCTGCGGGTCCTTTTTCTGATGGCAAGTATGTCACCAGATACCTTGCACTTGTGAATTCGGAGTTTGCCAGAAGCATCCTCCGTGCACTGCCACTTCTGTGAGAGAGAGAAATGAAGATGTTTTCCCAGCAGCCTTCCCAACCCCTGCTACTTTCAGGTGTATTGTAAAACAAGACAGGCAAATTTCTTTAAAAATTAAGTAGTCCCTTAAATAACAAACTGAGAAGGGAAACATTTCAGGGACTGAATTCACTTACATTCTTTTCAACATCTCGCTCATGCTAGGCAAACATAAGCTTGAATGAAATCACTGGAAATCTGCATAAAAAAATACAACTCAGCCAAAAAAGATATATAAATCAAGAGTATCTAGACTAAACACATCCCTGAAAGGAACAAGTGAAAAGTCTTAATTTACTGAGCCACGGAGTACAGATGTCAAGGATGTTTTCGCCAACTCTTTTTTTTTTTCTTTGAAAAAACAAACTGTTTTTTTTTTTTTCTTTGTTCTGTGGCTTTGAATTTCTAACTGATTCAGGGGAAAATAAAAAATCCCCACAGACGAACTGGTTCAGTTGTAGGGTTCCTTGAAAAGAGAAGGACAAATTGTGGATGTGTTTTATAGAAAAATACATAAACCACTAACAACATGCAATTTATTTCCTTACCAGTGGCCGGTTAGGACCTGCATGCTAAGACATGTCCCCGCAAACCATGCCACTCAGACCTGCAAGCATTAATGGCTTTTTATATTTTACATGAGAAGGGAGAAGCCTGAAAGCTCATTATCCCTAGCCAGCTTCCCTACACCCAGCAGGTGCAAGAGAGGGGAAAAACCTTAGGACAGTAAACAAATAAATTTACTTGGATAAACATCTCTGGATAGCTAAGTCTTGAGATTTGTATTGGGCTTGGGAGAAAAAGGTGCAGTCTGGAAGGAGTATCTGTAAAAAGCATTGTACACATGCTGAATATCAGAGCAAGTGAGGGAGAGTGAGAGGAAACAGAGTTTTTTCCAGCTTGTCTGCACAATATCTGTCTGACTTGATTATCAACATTACTGAACCAGATGGAAGATTCCAGGTGGATTTTTCCAGTGGATCCCTCTGTCTTTATTTTTCAAATTAAAAAGCAACTGGGACTTTTATTTCTTTCCCACACTGAACTGTCTTTAAAAAGCTAAATGTCTTTTTTTAAAAAAGCATGGGTAGGTGCTGACAGATCAGAGCTCCTTTGCCTATGCCCAAAAATTGCCATATATGGCACTTGTAACACCCTGCACAAGCTAAGAAGCCTGTGAAAATTATAAGTCAGTTGTAGTCCAAATAACAATAGGGAGAAATAGAAATAGATATGTTTGTTTATAATTCTAATGTAATGCTAAATGACCGTTATCCAGTGAGTTTTGTTCTTTTGTGCATCTAAAGCCACAATGACCAGAGTTTGCATACAAAGCAATTAAGTTTGACTGGATAGTGTAGAGAACAAAAGTCAATCATGTCATTGGTAACTGGAACCTTTTAATTGCAGCTTCAGCTAAGTTTCCCTATAATGTGTCCTTTCTTGCTTTCCATGACTGAATAGCATAGCTTACTCTTGCCTCACTAAGAGCAAGCTAGATGCTGGTCCTAACGAAGACCACAACTTCATTTTTGAAATGGACACTAATATCAGAGCATACACATTTTGGTAGGTCTCTTCCATTAACTAAAGGCTGCTCTGGACTGTTTTGGAGGTGCTGTCAAGCTGACTGAAGAAAGAAGAAAGAAAACTAAGCCTCAGGTAAATTTGCTGACCCGATAACCTGAGGCGTGAGCTGATGTGGCTCTGAACCGCAGGGCTGTGTGAGCACTCTCTGGCCTAACACGTGGGCTGAGCTAAAAGATGGATCCCATGCTCAGAGACTTTGCCTGTGGATTGGTGTGACTGATCCCAGAACAGTAAATCATGTGTAAAAGGCTTGCACAAATTTGATGGCTGCCTGAAAAATTACACCCGTGCTCAGAATCTCAGTGTAAACATACACCTACAAGTGACAAGGTGACTTTCTACAAGTAAAGGTGTCTGAGAGCTATAATGCTTTGCAGGATTTTACTCTGTAATAGCATGTGCACTCTTCCTACCACAGCAAGAGAAGATTGTTACAGGATAAGAACTGACTGCACCACTGTATTTCCTGTGTTTATTGGGTACATGTTACATTTATAAACATATGGCACTAGTTTTTAATGAGTCTCAAAAGCACTATTTTGAAGTAAAATAAGTATTCTCTTTGTCTAACATTAATTATAGCAAGAGTTTCCAGGAGCGGCTTCAATAGCCATTTAGATAATTTTTAACAGTATTATGACTAACATTGAAACAAGACTCTCTGTGTCTAGTACAAGCTAATAATAGTTCTCTATTTAAAACAGGGATTAAATGTGATTCAGTTCCTTTTTTTTTTTTTTTTTGACTTTTACTTAAAAAAGTGTCATTATAAAGATGTTTCAGACTTCTAAGATGGAATTTTTAGACTAACTTTCCTGAATCCCTGCCCATGCCAATGTAATAAGGCACTGAGCATGCATTATGCAATAAATCCTAATGATCCTTCTGCTCATCTTTAGATCTATAAAATGCATTAATGCACATAAAAGAAGGTTCTGACTGATACACTGCTCTTCCCCTCTCCTGTTTTCTACCTTCCTTCCTGCTATGAATACCAAACTATTATTTGAAGTCCAGGACTATTAGGTTTGTTTTTTTGGGTACCCGATTAAAAAAACATGGGTACATACACAAACCAAATATGTCTTCATTAAATTTTAATTTGTACAATGTTTTCTTATTTTCCCCACGTTTATCTTCCTTCTCACAGTGATGTTTCACAAAACACCTAAATCCATCAAACAATTCACCGTTGCCATAAGAATTTGGGATAGTCCTTGCTTCTAGCTGCATGCTGACTTAGGGACCCCTGTGCTGATTTATTCTCTCCTCAGTAGGATAAAAGAGGACTAACTCAGAATTAAAAAAACCCAAAACTAATAGGAGAGAAATAGCAGGACCCTGCCATTTTGCTGCAACAGGCTGTTATATCGTTTCAGTCATGTTGAGAAACTTAACCCGTGTCAGCCTTTTTCCCTGTCATTGACTCATCTTATCTTTCTTTCATCTCATTTCATCACCTACCCTCCAGCAACTATTTCCCTCTCACCTCAGCTCCCCACCTCCGGTTTTCCTTCCGCCTCAGTTTAACTTTGGAGGGGAAGCAAATGTGGAAGGGGGATCCTTAATACCCTGACACCAAAGGAGTCCTGAAACGCTCCACCCAAAATCTGGTGGGACTGCCCCGCTGCGAGGGGCTTTGCTGGTTTACAGCCACCCCAAACCGAGCAGGGTCTGTTCTGCACATGCGCCTGGGGCCCTGGCTGGCTCCACGTGTGCCGGCTGACAGCTCTTCCCAGAGCCCTCCCTGCCCTGGCAGCAAACTGCAGAGGCAGCTTAGGAGAAGTAAAGGTGTAAAAGGACTGAGCATCCCATGAGAGACAGCTAAGGACTTTGGGTGTGTCTAGTTTGGAGAAAAAGAGGCTGAGGGCTGACCTCATTGCTCTCTACAGCTTCATGAGGAGGGGAAGTGGGAGGTGCTGATCTCTTCTCCCTGGGATCCCTTGATAGGACAAGTGGGAATAGTTCAAAGCTGCACTGGAGGAGGTTCACACTTGATACTAGGAAGCGTTTCTTTATCAAGAGAGTGGTTGGTCAAACACTGGAACAGATTTCCTAGGGAGGTGGTTAATGCCCCAAACATGTCAGTGTTTAAGAGGCTTTTGGACAATGTCCTTAATAACATGCTTTAGTTTCTGGTCAGTCCTGAAGTGGTCAGGAAGTTGGACATCTATTCTATTCTATTCTATTCTATTCTATTCTATTCTATTCTATTCTATTCTATTCTATTCTATTCTATTCTATTCTATTCTATTCTATTCTATTCTATTCTATTCTATTCTATTCTATTCTATTCTATTCTATTCTATTCTATTCTATTCTATTCTATTCTATTCTATTCTATTCTATTCTATTCTATTCTATTCTATTCTATTCTATTCTATTCTATTCTATTCTATTCTATTCTATTCTATTCTATTCTATTCTATTCTATTCTATTCTATTCTATTCTATTCCATTCCATTCCATTCCATTCTATTCTATTCTATTCTATTCTATTCTATTCTATTCTATTCCTATTCTGAATTCGGAAGCTCAAGCTGCTTTAATCTCTGCCAGACCTGAAGTTTAAACACATAAGTATATGTGCCTGATCATCAGTGGGGAGGCAAGCACTGGACTGCACCAGGACTGCAGCTGGAGCTTTTCCTCAGATGATGTCATTAGCATGATGTATTTTCTTCTGGGGGTAGAAGTTTGCCCTTATAAAGTGATTTCAAAGGCAAAGGGGAGCAAATGGGCTGGTTAAAATGGTATTGTTTGTACTTGGTGGCTTGGCTTTGCTTTGCATTGCTACTGGCACAGCTCCAGTTGTGACTTAGACCTACATGAGCGAGACAATGTACCTCAGGTCTCAATTTCATGGTATTAACCAGTTTGTGCTACAAACATTAAAATGTAGTAAGTCTATTTCATTAGTGAATATAATTAAGGTATAAAAATATACATTCAGCGTGAATCATTGTGCTGTGCTGCACTGTGAATATCTACTTAAGCAGGATTTCAAATCAACTTTGTTTAGTTAATAGACTGTGACAACTTTGAGAGAGGTTCTGCCCCTTTATACAGAGGGGAAATTAATTAGACAGTTCATGAAAGGTGTCTTAACAGTAGACAAGCTAAAGGTTTCTATGAAATGTAATTATCCGGTGTTTGCAGTAGACGCTTCAGTGTTAAATATCTTGTCAGATTTTATCACAAAACTATGAAACCCTGAAAAACATGCAACCGGAAATATAACACAGTGACAATATTTTTACAGGTGCTTTTTCATTTTGGTAATGTATGACTGACTTTGAGTATTATTGCTCAGCCTGGGGAATGTTAAGATAAGGCACAAAGAGGAAGACTTCATGAATTTAAACATGTCTTCAAGATCTCATTTCCCTTTTTTCCTGTTTCAAAAGGTATGATCTAAATTTGAAAACAGTTTAGATGAAGATACAACCATGGGCTGTGTATGTGTGTATCATTTTCCTCTATTAGTAGTAGCCAGATCTGGGTGAATGTCAGGGGACCTGATGTGATAATACTGGTAAGGGAGCCTGGTTTAGGGCTGTGCTACCACAGTAAGAACTGAGTCCTGGTTTTGCTTTCTCTGTGCCGTTCAAAGAGGCCGTGTCACGCAGCATATTGAAAAGTGCCCTGCAATTAGTTGGCTATGGTAAATAGTACAGAGCAACAGAAGTTTATTTCTGCTGAACTGAACCTGAATACTGAGAAATGTTTACAGGCTAAGGCCGTGTCCTCCAGGCGTTCCCACAGAGCAGTCATGAACCCTGGGCCTGACTGAGGATCCTAAATGATCCTGGAAATATTAATCTGTGTTGTTACATCTCATCAGTATTTAAACATTACACATGAGCACAGCTGTTTAACAGGGATAGTGTGCCAGGTTCGCTCAGGGAATTTGGAATTGCTGCATTTTTGTGGGACAAAAATCTCCTTCATTTTAGAACTGGGTTGATAGAGCCCGTAAGGGCAGATCCCACTTTTTGCACCACTCCCTCATAACTGGACCACCTTCTATTGAATCATGCACAGCTCCAGTGTCTACTGGCGTGAATATATTGAAAGATGGTTATTTATATACAGCCTTACCTGCTGAGAAAGTGTTCCTGAAAATTGCAATGGTCAGTAGTTCAACAGATAGGGAGGCAATATGTCCTATAAGAACTGATGTAAAAAGGGGGGAAATGTGTGACAGGCTTTAGAAATGCATTCAGTTAAATGCACAGGGACAGAACTACAGGAAAAAAAGAATGAAGAATTTAATCACTGCATAACAGAAATAACTATATGAAAATTGCCAGTTTTGAGTTACTTCACAGAGTTTAAGAAATGGAAGAAAGAGAAAATATTCTAGGAAGTTTACAGACTACACAATTTTGCATTCTTGATGTATAGAGAAGATTGATTTTAAGTGTCACAGTTATAACAGTTCTCTACTTTATAAAAAATGCATGGACTTCATTGTCAGCTCTAGAAGTGTAGGTACTTATGTCATAAAATATTTCACCTCCATAGCATTCTTTACCAAATCTATTAGCTTGTCTGTATTTACAACTCAACATCAACAGACTTCTGCTATTATCCAGTAAGTGCCCACCCTCAGATGCAAACAAATAGGAGTCAATGATAAGGATAAATTTAGTCTTTCAGTTATAAATAGCAATATAAATAATAATCTGTTACTATTGGGTCATATACATTTAATTTGCAGAGGACTTAGTTTATACTATATTTCACTGGGTACTTTAGAATGGAAACTGCAAAAAGAGAATCTCAAAGGAATACTACAGAAAGTGCTAAAAATGATTCTCACATAATCCATGTTTTTTGTCTAAACACTTTTGGTGTATAAAATTGTTTTTTAAGATGTCATTCTACCAAAAGGTCTTTCTGTTAGAGAACACTGATAAGATGGTGGTAAAAATGCTGAACACAGTTGTGCATTGAAAGAAATGAAACCACTGAAACCAG
Source organism: Tyto alba (assembly GCF_018691265.1). Lineage (NCBI taxonomy): Eukaryota > Metazoa > Chordata > Aves > Strigiformes > Tytonidae > Tyto > Tyto alba. The sequence continues at coordinate 36,482,640 of NW_024881330.1, forward strand.
TGATCTTCCCAGACTGCAATCTCTGGATTTTATCCAGAACAGAGCTGGTAATTCAGATTAAGAATTTGTTACATTTGAAGAATTGTCAAATCTGGAAAGAGCTGCCCTCTGTTTAATAGGAAACTTAAATATTTAGGCTGAAATATGAAATACCATGATTTTAAGGATTTTTTGTAGAGATAAAGGAGCATATTTCCATGTTTGGTTTTAACTCACAAACAGAGTGGTATTTTAATAAGAGATATCATAATTTCTGGCAATTCCTATGAATTCTTGAGCAACTAAGTTTCAGGTATGTTTCTGTCAACTATGAAGGATGACTCTGCAAGGTCTAAAGCGAGCAATAGCTGCAAGAGCTATTCATTAAAGCACTGAGGTATGTACTTAGTTTTAAGCACATGTCTGGTCTCAAACACATATGTTTTATAGTGTACAGTTGCTCTGCTGAATTTTGATTGAGAAAAGGTGGTATCAATGAGCAGATGGCAAAGAAGAGCCAGCACTGAACAGATGTTCTGGTAAAACAAGTTGATCACTAGCGTCTTTCAACTCCTGCAAGAGTTGGGAGTTTGTTCTGAAACCAGGAGGATCCATGAGTGATGTTTATATGCCATATCATAATTTTAGTTGGGTTTTAGTGGGTGCTTGGGGTCTGGCTGTCAGTGGCTGGCCAGCCATCTGACACTTCTGGCTGGCTCTTACCAGCTTACGTGTTTTTATTCATACTCTGCAGCTGGTCATAAAGCTGACCTTTACAAATGTATGGTCTGTGATGTTTATTTTATGAGAACATAGATACTTGAGCCAAACCAGACTACAGCTAATAAGCCCCATTCTAATTTCCTTTACAATATTATCTGTAAGCTGATTGATGGCAAGTGTTCTTTTAGCATTACAAATGGATGTGCTTTTGACTGAATGCTGATATGATATTGTGATAAATATGAATATTAACAATAAAATTAAGTTCTTATGCTAGATTTTTAAATAGCAAAGGAAACGTGAGAAATAAGACATATGTACAGACTACATAACATGCAGTTTGGATCAGAGCCAGAAGAATCTTGCACATTTACCAGAGAGCTGATGCTTGGATTCAGCGACATGTCTCTAGTGACTACCTGTAAAGCCTTAAATCACTGTAAAATACACTGATACTTAATCTCACTGTACAGTCTTCAGGCATATTATCCAAACATAACATTATTTCTTTAGGGTGGTTTTGGGATACGTTTCCTCAGGAGGAAACACAATATTCTGTATTTCTAAAGCTGAGGTGCATGAAAAAAAGAGCACTGGGAAGGTTAGCGGCTACAGCATTATACCTGTCTAGCTCGGTGTGAGTCTGTGGGCATGCATGTCATACAAACACAGGCAGCACGATGCATTTTTCCATTCTGCCCACTGTCAGTGCTGGCGTGCTGGGGCTGGCAGCTGAGCACAGATCTTTACAAGTTTCAGACCTTTGCTTTTCACAAACTGGCAGGTAGTTCTAAGCAGATGGTAGGAGATGTATGCCCATAAAATAAACAGACCTGTGTCTGGGTTTGGTTGCTGAGTCATCCAACCTAAGAGCTGAAATTTTAAACATAAAGCTTCACAGTCCTCATTTTGGGAGGATTTTTTTTTTTTTTTAATTTATTTTCCCCTGTTGGAAAAATTTTACAATAAGGTTGTGGTTTGTGTTTTTGTAAGAGGATAAAAATGCATGTTTGGCTACAGGTTTGGTATTGATTATAAATAATGGATTGAACAGTACACTGGAGACACCCAGCCTATCAGTCACGAGACCTCAAAAGGTAACTGCTATCTGGGAAACAGTGTTAAGTCCCAGAAGTCTAAATTATGCCTCAGGAAAAATCCTATGACTCAGACTGGTGGAGAGAAAAAGAATAAATACTTATGAATTAACTCAACTCATTAATTACATGTTTAGGTAAGGGAAGAGAGAAAGAAAAAGTATAAATGAAAACACAGTTAACATGCTTTTATTTAATATTTGCTAAGTACCCAGAAGAATTTCATGGGTGAGAAGATGGAGTGAGTTCAACAAAAATAACCTGTCAGAGGATTTAAGAGCAGCTTGCCTCTAAACCTCCTGAACTAACATATATTCTCATCTCAGGTTATTTCAGTGGAAATCTGAGATGAGATATGTGTGATGATAAGGTTGCATTCATCCAGAGAAACATTTGTTCACATGCTACTATTTCGGCTCTATTAGAAAATTAACAAAGTTTCAGTTAAAAGTTCGCACCAATTGTTTCCCATTTCAAAAGAACAGCAGGGGTAGCATGTTGCAGATGAATAGATATTTCTATACTGTGTACCGTTTTACAGTAAAGTTGAGGGGGGAAATAGATATCAATGAAATATAAAAGAAAACCTGCAAACCATTTAAGTGCTAAACCCCATCAACAGTCACTACTAAACCAACCGGGCTCAATCAGGTGACCTCAGCAAGTTACACCACATAAACTGGTGATAAATTTGGCATCCACACCGCGAAGAAAACCTCCGGTTCCCATCATAATTTCTTGAGCTCTCTCTGGGATGCGAAGGAGGGGTCACAAAAGAAACTTCCACCCCACCCCAAGCCCCAAAGCTGAGAAGAGAGCCCACCCCGCTGCTGCTCCCACTGCGGGGGGAGTGAACCTGGCCTGGGTGTGATGGGACCGGCTGTGCTGCAGGTCGACAGCTGGGTCAGGCTGGGAGCCGAAATCTAGTCCGTATCCAAATACAGTACGGGCAGGTGACCCATAACTCACTTGCAAGATGGAAAAGATTAACAGTGCTTCCCAAGTTAGGAAGCTGAGGAGGAGGAAGAAAACTTCAACTCCTCAAGCCTGGGTATTAAGCAAGCAAGAAATTGAGAGCATGTGCGATTGCAGGAAGTAAGGTGCGGAGGTCATTTAGTCCAACCTCCTCTTCGAAGTAGGAACAACATTACTAGGTTTTGAGAGTATCCCTAGATGGATCTTCCGCAGCTTCCTGGGGCTCCAGTGCTTAAACATGCTTATGGTAACATTTTTCTCCGCACGCCTAGTCAGACTCTCCCTTGCTGCAACTTGTCTGTTGCCGATAGCCATCTTGCCGTGCACCTCCAAGAAGTGCCTGGGTCTGTCTTCTCTCTAATTAGCCATTAGTTGAAGGAAGCAATTAGATTCCCCCTTTGCCTTCTGTTCTCCTGGCTAAACGAACCTCTACCCTTCCTCAGTACTTCCTCCCCATCCCTGGGGTCCTCCGCTGGACTTGCTCCGGCTTCCCAGCGCCCCCCTGCTGATGGGGGTCCCGGCCCGCACATGGGACTCCAGCAGCAGCCCCCGGACACCGAGGAGAGGCGAATCCTCCCTTCCCGCTACCCGTTGTCAGCCGCGCTCTGGCCAAGGCAGCTCAGCAGGCGCGGTGCCCTCCTCCACGAGGGCTCGCGGCCGACCCGCGTTCACGAGTGCCGGCACGTAACTCAGAAGTGAGCGCAACCACGCAGCGGTGCGCACCTCCTTCCTGAGGCGTTCTCAGGGAGGGGAGTGAGCTTTTGGCAATGGGCCTCCCGTAAAGGGCGTTACGAGAAAATAGTAAGGAGAGGCTGCCCTACAGTGGGACTGATGCAATCTGTCAGTGGTACTGAAAAATCTAAGTAATAAAAAAATCGCGGTGAAAGTAGTTTAACTGAATTTTCAATAAGAATTTTATAACTATTTTTTCTTAATGAAAAAAGGCTTTTTTTTTCCGATTGTTTGTTTGTTTGTTTTTGGTAACCCAAAGCCTTGCTGATTTGCAGCTAAATGTAATCTATAATCTAAATTTTCTATCTCTCTTTGGCAAACAGTCTTTTAGAAGTTAAAAAATTATGGAATAGTTATAGCAATTATACAAATGTTTCATATTTTCTTTTTTACCATTTTTTAAGTTTACTTGGTTTCAGATAGACATTGGACATATAGACAAAATTGAAGTTTTGAAACTTCTAATTAAAAAAGTATCTCTACTACGTCAGGTTCTTCTTTTGTTTATGTATTTATTTATTTTTATTTAGAGATTACTTATTAAATAGAAAATAAGCTGAAGCAGTTATTTTCATGAGTACCATATCCCTGGAGATTTTGGAACTAGCAGGTCTCAGGATCACACCTCATTTTAATACAGGAAAAACAAATTTTCTTCCTCCTCAACTTCCAATTGTGTTCTCCATTTCAAATGAACTAAATATTGACTGAAGTAAATTAAAATGAAGAGCAAGCTCTAAATGTACTAGACATTACACTGGTGTATTAATTCCCCAAATGCTTATTCTTAGTTCCAAACATTTAGCAGCAACTTCCCACAGACCAGTAAGTTCATTATTTAAAAATCCGTTAGCAGTCACTCATTCTGTGAAGGCAATTTTAATTTAAGGTGATTTTAACTGAAACTGGTTAGAGTAAATGTAGGAAGCATTATAAACCATCATAATGAAAATGAATTTTTTTTTCTGTATGTGCACCTGTGTAATTGAAATTAAAGATACTAATCTCAAAATGGAAAACAAAATTAAGACCCACATAACAATATCTCCTCTTTCTCTTTTCCAAGAGGTACAAAACGACTAGGGCAAATCTGCTGGAGGAACCTCATATTAAACTATGATGCCTCATATTGCTCATTGGAAACCATCCGGGCTAAAGTAAAATCAGTTGGCCTACTAACTTTCAATTTTCTTTAAGAACTTTTCTACACGGAGAAAATCCTGCAGACACTTATTTCACACTGAAGCTGATGTTATTCCAGCGTCACTCTTTAAATTCTCAGGGCTGGCACGGGAGCGAATGGGGTGGGAGAAATGGGTCCATGTGCCGGGGGCTGAAGGAGTTACCACCCCTTGTGAGGGTCTATCTGACCCGAGGTTTCTGTAGGCACGTTTAACTCCGACATGCCTGAAGGAAGCCTTCAGGATGTTAGAAGTATCATCAGGGATGACTTTGGTCTCTTTGTTTAAGAAAATAATTTATATACACCAATGGCTAGGTCTGAAAATTGGTCTTGAAAAGGTCAGTTTAGCCCTGTCTTTCATTCAGCCCTGGGGGATGGCTGCCGGGCTCTGTGGAGCCGAAGCATCTTCTGTGTTTAAGGGACCTCGATGGGAGTTTGTAGGTGAGAGAGCCAATGTCAAACACCATGGCTCTTGTAAGCTCCTTGCTGGCTCAAGGCCTTCTCCCCCTGCCCTTTGATCAAGCAGGATTCCACATTATGGGATTGAAAGACAAGTGTACTACAGAGGGCTGGGAACAGGGCTGTGAGCAGTGTTTTGTACTGCTCCAGGTGTGATATCTGGTCAGGACACTTAACCTTTTCTATTCACATGTGGAAAAGTAAAGTTGTTCCAAACCTGTATTTTTGGCATAAATATAAGAAATAATTGCAAAGAAAATATTTTGGTATTTTAAAACTAAACATTTTAGCGTCTAACAGTCTAAATGACCCCATTGATCTCCTTTAGTTTTTATAAAAATGTTCAGTTTTTCAAATTTAATCTCTGTTTACAATGGCAGTGTTTGAACTCCTGAAAACTTTGCCCTTGGGTGAGACTGTGATATTGTGTATATCCCTTCAAAAGTGGCCACCTTTAAGGAGCATGTGTGAGGTGAGAGCTGTGGCAGAGGACCTGACCAAGGAGGTGCCAGCCAAAACATATTCCAGCCCAGTCTGGGATTAACTGAGATTTACTGTAACACTACGCTCTAATGAACGAGAAGGGGAAAGGTAGGCTTGGAACATTTCTCTTAAGTGAGTGAGCTCTCTCCCCCCAGCGCCCTCCAGTTTGCTGTGCAGAGCTCTACCTGCCCCGGGCGCAGCACCATGGGTGGCTGCAGATGGAAGCGGAGCACAGCGAAGCCTTTATGCCCCCGTGCAAAACAGTTTACCCATATTTCAGCGCCAGACCTACGGCTGAGCAAACATCTGAGGGAAAAGGCGCAAGTGCCGGCTTGGGAGAAATCTCCTCACACTCCTGCGGGGAGGTGTGTGGGGACAGGGACGGAGGGGGAGGACAGCAGGGCGGGCGTGAGCTGCTGCCCGGGGCTCCCACCACGGGCCTGGTTGGGTGGAGGTGGTGTCGGTGGGAAGGCACACAGCTCCCTGCTACATCTTCCCAGTAAATTCATCTTCACGTGTTACTGTAGGTATAGAATTAATTCAGAACGGATTGAAGAGAATTTGGGGCCAGACCCACTTTTTCTTAGTTTAGCTCCCTCCTTGTATACGCTCTACAGAGCTGCAGATGTAAGCATACTAGGCAGGGGTGCAGCAACTTCTGGTTTTATGAGCAGGCAATTAGACCTTTGTATCAGAGTGAGTCAGGCGTTATACTGAAATCATTAAGGCTACAAGAAGAAAAAGGTAACAATCGGTTATGAGTATCGCTGTCTGAATCCTTACAGTGACCTTAAACAGCAAGTGTTTCTGAGCAAGAGGACCCTTGTATTAAAGGTGTTGCGATAAATCATGAAACGCGATGATTACCAAGAGTGTTGTCCAGTTGTTCATCCCAGCAAATGAAATAACGTGTAACAGTAGGTCTAATCAGTTTGCTTCAGTAATTCTGAATTAGCCCAGTGAGTACAAGCTTTCACTGCTCAGAAATGTTCTCTCCCTTATTCGTATTTATCACCGAATTATCTTGCATACTTAGCAGTGCACTGAAGCAAAGAAAAAGTAGTCATCTCATGTTATATTTGAGCATGGAAGTTTTACCATAAGACCTGTACTGAGACAGTAAACTAAGGATCAGCCCTCTAATGCCTTAAATTTATCTATCACTTAGAGCAATGTGTGACTGGTTTTCCTTGCTCTGAAGATACTGAGAACAATGGTCTTCTAGAAATCTTCCAAATGCCATATTATTCAAATTCTTTTGACACATAGTAAAAGACAGGTATTTCCCTGTGGCACATAGAAGACTGCAGTTGTTTATGCCTTACCTGTCCTGGTTGTTCACAGGCTGTCTGGTACCTTGCTTGTTGGCATAATTCTTTTACTCTCTCGTATTTTGGTAGTTGATTAGACTGCTGAGTGTTTTTGTTGGTTTCCTCCTTCTTGCGTAGAAATTTGCTTTGAAAAAAATAAAGTTGAATATTTTAGATACAGTCTTTTAAATTCTGGAGATGATGAATTTAATTGGAAAAGCAAAGCTACTTGAAGATTTAATGTCTTCTCAGGGAAAAAAAATCCCCACATTTCTGTTACTGACCTTCAGTATAGGTCACATACTGAAAAAAAGGCCCAGGTGTTTTGCTAGAAATTACCCAAAGAAGAATAGGGCTGCTGAAATGTGTCTAACTGATACAGTTCAGCACCATTCATATATAAATGTGTGTTCTTTCACAAAGCAAAACACAGTGAAGCAGTACTTGCCTGGCTGAAAAGCCCAGCTGAAAGCACTACAGGGCTTCCATACTCATCCAGCACTGACTTGGCTATATTTTATATGTTGCAATGTGTCTTGTATGCACTGCTTTGTACTATATCACACAAGATTTCTATAATCTCTAAAGCCATAAAGTACCAGGAAGAAATTGCTGTAAGATTTTTACCCAGAGGAAAATTTCACAGCAGCAACTGGCAAGATGAGAGGGTGTAAAGAGGTATCAGTGAAAAGAGGATCAGTTATAAGTCTCATGTACACATAAGTATTTCTTAGTTAGAACAAAAATGAAGAATGTTTTTGATATGTGATGGAAAATACAAAACCAGCTGATGAGAGGATTCTGCACGACTGGATTTGAAACAGATTTGGTGAGAAAATGAGTCAGATAATGACATAAGTGGGCACAAGTACAATGTTAGAGAAAGAGGAGGTACAGGCTAGGAGAGTCACCAGACATACAAGCTTTCAAATCTTTTCAGAAGTAGGGATTTGGGAGCACAGCAGCTTGCAAAGCCAGTAGTGAGAAACTAGGAAACAAGTCAGGCCTGTAAGTTTGCTTGCAAAATTTATTACGTCGCTGACCATAAAAAGGAAGAGGAGGGAGCAAAAAGGAAAGCAAGTACAAGAGAGTGTTCCCAGCAGGCAGGCTCTCCCCAAACTCTCTCACCCCTAATAATTACCCTCTTTCCACCAGAAATGTGTCACGCCAAATTTTGGTCTTCTTGTTTGTTCGAAACCTGAAAGCAAAATAATAATATTTACTGCTGGCACCTATGTATAGCACTGCTAGTGTTAACAATTTATTTTTGAAAAAATACTTCTCCACTTATATATACCTGCAATTTTATAGATGTGCTATTTAAAAGACTCTTCAAATGTGAAAGCTGTGGTCATTGGCATGACACAGCTTATTTTCTGTGAAAATGAGCTCTTTTTCCACTTAGTTGTTGGTTTACTTAGGTGTTTGCTTCTCAGCTGGCTAAAAAAAAAATTCTGGGACCCACCTGTTCCCTGGTCTTTCAAAGTCCAGAAGCTTTAGGACAGATTTTCCATCCATATCTGGAGGAGTATCAAGTCCTGCTATATCCAGAATTGTTGGAGCAAGATCAATGTTCAGAACTATCTGAGGCACTCTGCAAATCAACAGAAAAGGTCACAGTTGTCATGTGTTCGATATGTAAGTCTTCACATTCTCTTGGAAATAGAACGGTAATTAATGTTTATCAGGGCTTTGAAGATGTAAAGCTCTACAGAAGTGCTAAGTTCAGAACCCCCCTTTAAAGTCTACAACTCAGAACAACAGGCCAGTACTGCAGACTGTCATCACAAAGAAAAATCTAAGCACAATAAAACAAGGAGGTGCAGTAGCCACACTACTCTTATCTCATTGACAATGAGGGCATGACACCATCCATTCTGCTAAACTAGGAGGTAAGCAGGAAAGATGAGCACCTAACTTTTAAAAGCAGAACCCAAAGCCTAACCCTACAGGACCACACATTATACAATTTTCTCATCTGCATTATAACTTAATAACAGGCAAAATGGAAGATGTGTCTCTTTATAAGAGTCATTGCTCTGGAATAATAGCTCATCCTTTATGAAATGAAACTAGACAGAGTGAAAATGACATGCTCTTAGAAATGTTTTACATTAAGTTCAACAACTGTGCTAGAGACATAAGAGAACGTACACTGATCCCGGCTCTACACTTGGACCACGAATAAAGAAAGGAACTCGAATATCAAAGTCATACGGCATTGACTTCCCCTTGACCAGTCCAAACTGCCCAATGTGGTAACCATGGTCAGCAGTGTAAATAACGTAGGTATTCTCCAGTTCTCCCATCTCTGCAAGCATTTGGTATAGCTGCAACACATCATAGGAAAAACTCTGAATTAAATGTAGCAAAACATGTTTTGTGCATAGTATTGTATAACCATCATTTTACTCCCTTAAATTCACAGAAACAAATATGACATCAATGAGGTTGTTGAAACAGACATTTTGGGGATGGACGTTTTTACATCCCGTCTTTACTGTACTGCTAAAAAATTGAACTTACACATTAAATTTCACATTTGATAGAGGGGAAAATTAAACAGGTCTAGAAAATTAAATAGCAAAATATGGTACTACTAATGTAGTTGCATTAGTATGTCCAAAAGTCGTTGTGTACTCAAACACAGCTTGGGAAAAAAGCCTGTTACAGCTTTATGGCAAATGGTACTCAGATTTGATTTACTGTGTTAGTCTACAACTTTCTCATTCCTTACAGTTGTGGGCTTGGGAAAAGGCTGTAAATTTTTATTAAAGTTTAAAGAAACCTCTCTGGGGGAAGATCTTTGGTCATGGTGCTTGATTTTTGAACAAAAAGTCATGCAAAGTACACCTAATAGTTCATGTATCATGTTACCTATAATTAGCTGTACACTGCATTGCCTAACTTCTGCAAACACTGGCAGACCGACTCCTGAGTTGCTACGATTTGCCATTTCCCAGATTTCAGCTAAAGGATGAACTGTGAGGGGAGTGTGTGAAATGAATAGAAGTTTTCATGTGCACACCTGTGTCTATCCATGTGTACATGCAGGTGATGCATCTTCTGTTAATACCAGGCTTTATATTAGGCCCAGTGACTTTTTCCTAAATCATCGGTTTATTCAAGCAGCAATTAAATGAAGAAAGTGAGGAGCTTGGCACTGTGTTGCAAAGAATCAGAATTCATTTCTACTGGGGAAATGTGGAGTAAACCTTTGTAGCCCAAGGGCTTTCCCCAGGCTGTGGTTGGTGAAGGTAAAGAAAGAATTAATTTAATTTTGTTATCAGCTAATAAGATTGTATTCACAGTAGCTTCTTGGACTCACTCTTTCCATAGAGTCGTCAACTGACATCAGGGTCTGAAGTCTTTTGCGCTGCAAGACGTTTGTAAACTCCATATGGATAGGCAGCATGGGCCCCGTGTACTGCATGATCCAGTGCTTATCCATGTTTGGTGCATAGTTATAGCTGGGAGTGCTGGGAGGAAAAGAAAGGATCTGAAAAGTTGTGCAGCATCGCAGGCATTGGAGGAAGGTGGAAACTCCTCTAACACACGAACAGCTAGCAAACAATTAAATCACGTATTCCACGTGATTGCTGATATTTCTAATGTCAAATATCAATAAACATCACTTCGGTGGCTTCCAAGCATCACTTCCTCACCCAACCTATGTCCCAGTAATGCCCAGCGATGTGGTAGATGTGCAAATTACACCCATACCAAAATAACATTTGTTTATACACTAAACACTATTGAGGTGTTATTTTTTTTCAGTGTGAATCCAAAGAACAGTGTATTACCAGCATAACATGAACTACAACAATCTTGAACTAATACTGCTATCTATAGTACTATACAACCACTATCTTAGTACTATACAAGGACTAAGAAGAAGTATGGCACAGAGTCCTACTGAAGCAAAGAATGATGCATTAGGAGTTTGCACAAACATCAAAGGCAAGATTTAAGAGAGATGTTCTATCCACAGACAGTGAATTTTTGAAGGATGTCATATAAGAAACAAGAATATGTTCACAAATAATCACCTCTGAAGAAAAGGTACGGCAAAAAATATGCCAAATAAATTTGATGTACATATATACACAATACAAAAGCTCTCGATCAATCCTGTTTTTATACATAGCAAGATATGACAACTAAAAGGTGAAGAGAAACCAAACAAAATCCATGTCCCATAATGGTTTTGCCTACATATGAACAGTTTTCTTCTCTAACACTAGCAGAATCTAGGCTTTGCCATTTTGATGAAATTCTTTGGGTTTAATTTTCCACATTTCTAATACACTGCAGTACATTATACATGGATTGCAGCATTACCTTTGAAAAATACACACAAATAGAAAATTAAAAAATGCTGTTGTGTGATTGGATTGATTTGATTCCTATGGTTTTCTTTTCAGTTTATATAAAAAATGCAATTCAATATTGATTTACTGTTTAAATACTGATAATTTTAATATGTGCATTACCCAAAGGCACATTTTCCCCACAGAAATGTTTACGTGTATTTGTCCTTTTTTAAGAGGTAGCACTGAACTATATCAGAACTTTGTATACTGATAACTTAAAGTTACACCTTTGATCAGGCTTTCATTTAGCTTTCATTTTTCTTGACATGGTTGAGAATGTGATCACAGAATGGTGGAAGCAGTTGATTTTACTGTATCAGCTATCATATGCATAACTATATATTCTGAATGGACAATGTAATAGACTGATAGTCAACTGCAATAAATTAATGGAGTCCACATTTTATTTGGAGGCCATTTTTGAGAATTTAGGTAGAAGTTGAGAAGTATGTATGTCTCCAGTATCTACAGCTAGTTTTGACTAACCTACTTAACCATTAGCATCAAGGGAAAACAGAACTGAGACAATGTTATCACAGAATTTGTGAACCTTTGGTTGAGATTAAGAAGAATGGAAAGGTTAGCTCCTTACTAAGCAAACACAAACATAAACTAGAATTCTTTTTCTGCTGGAAATTCTTTTACTTCTTGAAAAGTAAAAGTTGAAAAGTCAAAATTTTTGATATTTCCCATGGTTGAAGTCTGATCTTTTAAAAGTAATGTTTTTACTCCCACAAAATTAATGAAATCGAGCCCAGGAGGACAGCCCTCTAGGCTGTTGGCTAGCCAGCAGCCCTAAAAGATGGAGCCCTAGACCTTGAAGAAGCAATTCTCAGGAGGTTTGATCACCTATCAGGTATTAGGCACAGTGACAGAAAAGGATATTTCCAATGCAAACATTCCTCTGTTCCTTTGGAAGTTTGTCAAATGAGATGCTTTCCCATGAAAGAGTGAAAGAGCTCAGTTTTGATTAATCAGCATTTTCCAGCAAAACCCTGCTTTTTTAATTTTTTTTTTTTTTTTTTTTCCCCAGCAGACTCCTGAGTGTCCCTGCCACAGAGGGATGAGGTGGCTGTGAGCTGCGCTCAGCCGGCAGTGCTGTGACAGCCTGCTGCTGTGCCAGGAAGGAGAGCCAGCTGCTGAAGCAGGCTCAGGTCTCATGTTCCCAGGCCATTGTCAGAAGCCTCCTCCACATAATGGATAGCCTTTAAAAGCAGCACTCAAGGGTCTAGCAGAGTGGTTAAAACCTTTCACAGACACTTTCCAAATGCATTTTGAATTTTCTGGGTGAGAAATGCAGTAGGCAGAAAGTGAACAGAATTTTCCTCCCAGACAATTCAGGGAATAGGACCTTCTATGAAATATCTGATGCCAGTGGCTGATGGAGAAATGTGAAACAAGGGTCTAAAGTGAGGGGAAACAGTACTAGGGAAAAGACAGAAAAGAATCGAAAAACCCCGTGACTTTTTTTATGTTCCCTGCACACCGTTCCTTGTTGTGCCTTGCAGAAATCCACCAGAAAAGCACTGCTTGCCAGGCACAAGACCTGACATTGCCCTCAGATCTGTCTACCTTTTTTAGGGGCAAAAAATCCCCAAACAAATGCAACAGAGGTGAATTCTGGGGAGAATATTGATGATTTCTGAACACCTGTCCAAGTAGAGAGACCTCTTGCCTGCTAGTGATAACTGTTTATCACAATATTTTTTCTTGACACACTAGGAGATATTAACTAAATGTTCAGCTGATATAAGCCCTTGAAAGTCATCATGGTGCAGTCTGCCACTGTTTCTATTCCATTTTTGGGAACGTCTTTGCTCTATATTGACAAGTACTGCTGTAAAGTAACACTAACCTCCACATTTCACTGATTCCTATGAGCACTTGGAACATAAGATTGAATAAATGTATCGTGCCTTTTATTGCCTCTTCTCAGTCATGGACACTACCTTGTCTTGAGCACATTTGTTGATCCATGATCAGCAGACAGTGTCAGATACCCCATTATTTTCAGGTTGTCCATGGCCTCTAAGTCTGTCAAGGAGCTACTGTTCAACTGCCTGTCAGTCTTTGCTGAGCTGTCCTTGAGCAGCTCGGAGGCTGCCCCAGGGTGCAGTAAGGAGCAGTTTCTGATTGCAAGGTCATTCTTGCTAGTTGGTCAGCAAATAGTAAAGCACTTAAACTTCTGAATGTGTGCTGGGAGACTGAGAGTTCATTTTACATGTTACAAAAATAGAGCACATGGAAAAGTGCTCCCCTTCATGTAGGTCTTGTTCTAAAATGACTAGCAACATACTACATGAATGTTAAATCTGTAGAGAGGGTAAGGATTGAGAGAGCAAATGATTACTCTACTGAAAAGATACAGTATTTGTCTTTCTTGTAGGCTATACTGTCTTGGGCAAATCTAGATCATTCAACTGCTCACTTACATTTGTTCAATACATACCATGCAAAACTTACTACACAGAGACTTCTTGGCACTCCATGACAGGTGTGTTCTGGCACTGGGCAGGACACTGGAAGATGTCAGGTTCATAAAATTTCAAATTCATGCCCCCAGTTTAACTAACAAAAAAGATCCCAAATATTTATCAATAGGAAATGCTGAACCCAGTCAGTCACTTTCCCATAAACACATTCTCAGAATGCGAACAATCACGTACCCTGAGATTTTGTAATCATTCACCTGTATGAATAAATTTACAGAGAAATCATCTCATTTTATGCGCACATTTACAAAAACCAGAAAAGTAAATTGGTATTAGCCTTCTCTATCCTTAGATTACAGTCTCCTCAGGAAAGGAATGATCTGTGGATTGGGTTCTGTTAGCTCTTAATGTCTCTGCATCAATGTGCATTGGTTTGTTTATGCTACATCATGGAAATTGCATTCACTGTCTATTTGCCACCTGTTAAACTGCAAGAGGAAAGCCCACAGTGGTGATAATAAAGTGTTCTATAGGTTATGGAAGAAGTAAATATCTATAAGCACTAGTGTACTTTTCTCTTTACAGAAATATTGACCATGAAATCTGTCATTTATTTGTCTGTAAGCATTGGTTCAAATAGATATTTAAAGTTATTTTGAGAGGATAGCAATTATATTAGCATTCAGCTCTGTGGCCTGAATCCAAGAGGCTTCAATAACCTTCAGTTACATTAGCAATAAGCATTTCATATCACACATTGTAATTACTCTTACTGATAACATATTTACTATATTTGTGTATTTAAATTTAAACTTCAAACTAGAGAATGCATCTTATTTGACTTCTAAGGTATCACAGTAACTTTAAGTTAGACAAGAAATAAAAAAACCCCACCAACAACCCAAACAACAGATGTTTGTACTTGAGGACCTATTGAAATGGGCTCCCTAAATATCAAATCGTTCAGAAATGAATTACACTACCTTCTACTAAGAACTGACCTGCTTTTCATGTGATATTAAATGAAACAAAGGGAATACAGCCCTTCTGCAAATCATCATTACTAAAATATATTTTACAGGTTAACAAAAGGAGATTCAGCTTGGCTAATGCTGTTTACACAGTTGTGGTATCTGTGTGGAAAAGAAATAAAGCAAAGTACAGCATGCTTTAAGAGCTCTCAGAATTCAGTGCAACTTTAAATTAACATTTGTTTTCTGAAAATTTGACTGAAATATATACATATCCACTACAGATGGAGAGAAACAAGCATGTTTACAAACATTTGTTCAATTGCTTACGGTAAAGATCTGTGCTTGTCTCTATTTACAGTTACCTAATTCCTTCCTGTTTCTATTCAACAAAAGAAAATGATGTTCACAAAAATACTGCCTAAAAATGTTGGTTTTGAATAATTCCATAAAGTCCTCGGAGGGTTTTATCCCAAAAGTGTTTGGATAATCTTCTGTTTGGATTGGGAGTCCTCCAGTTAGTGAAAATAATGCAGTACTTATATGCCCCAGGAACAATTTTGTTTCATAAAAATAAATGTCAACAACATTTAAAAATAATACCTATGGTAGGACTCATTGTGAAAAGTGAATCATTTCTGTATGAAAGTAACACCTATATTATTCTTGGAAATATGATAGCATTACATAAGTGGTCATGTTTCTTCAGAAAAAGTGTAAATAAACAAATAAAGCAAATCCTTTGTTTCATGGGAAAGTTGACTTCCAGTTTTAGACACTGTTCTTGGAAAGCAGGAAGTCTAGGTTCTGGGCAAAATTAAAAGTCAAAAAAACATGACCAGTGGCATGGTCAGTATTCATGTGAAGTTGAATTTCACCATTCTGGGTCTACTTTCACTGCCTTTCCCTAAAAGGGGAATCTTTTAAACACAGGGATATTCATAGATTTGTGGATGTGAGGTATGAAGGTTACACTCATGAAGTATAACACAACTGCTATATTTTGGAATAAAAAAGAAAAGTTGTTACCCATTAAATATAACATCTTTTCTTTTTAGGAAAAATAATTTGTTGCTGTCGCAGAAGTTAATTGGGTAACTGGAGTCTTACTGACTTTCTGCATGACACTGTTTCTTCTAGTCCTGTTTAAAGTCACACTTACAATGATGTTTGTGACGATTTTGATCATTTATCTATCTCTAAGTCAGGAGTCTAAGCAGGCCTCAGGCGAGCAGTGACAAGACACACTGACATGCCAAGATTTATTACTGATGCAGATGTATGACACCACTCTAACGGGTAAGTGTCCACTTTACAAGAAATGACATTGTAACAGGCAGCTGTTTGAGACTTGGCCTCAGTGACCAAAAGGTACCCTGAATGCAGCCATCTAACACCCCAAATTCACAGTTAAGACTGCTCTGAGGATCCAGAGGTGCAATAACATTGCTCTTCATGCTTCACTACTGCAAACGCACTGCTATTGCCAGACCTGGTAGTTCAGCACCGTTTATACTATTTTTAATGGAAATTTAAAGGTCTGCCTTTCATATCATCTACCTTTTCTCACATTACTTTGGGAAGCTTTCCCATCTCTTCCCAGATACCATTTCTAGCTGCTCCTACTAAGATATTCAGCCTGGCAATAGGACTGCTTCCAGGTAACCGTAAAATCTAGTTGTCAGTCCTCCTGCCAGCCCAAGGATCTTTAAATCAGCACAGCCAGCAGTGTTTCAGACTTCCATTTCTTACATTCTTCAGTTAAACCTGCCTCCTGCAGATTTTTGCTTCTAATGTTTGTTTACTTCACAGCTTATAAACAGCTTAGGTCTGATTCACAGTTCCCCTAAGGCTGGTTCATACTGGCAGGTAAAGGGAAGTTAAAGTGCCAGAGGCCCTGAGTGTAACTGAGAATTCAGGCTTTCATTAGAGCATCCTTTGAGTCAGAGCTTTCCTGCTCAGCTGTCTGATGGAACAAGATTCCCCTGTAATAGCTGCCAGGGACACCTAGAGAGCCATCTCTTGTGTCGTAACTTCATATTTAACAACATTTCCAAAGGTCTAGCAGCCTCGCTCCCCAACAGATGACGTTCGTTACCACAGCAAAGATCTATGTATTGCTTTCATCTACTACATCTTCTCCAGTCCCGTTTTCTTCAACAGAAATAACTTTTGGGCATAGCTAGAGTACATGCATTGGTATGATTTATTTTCAGAAAACATATCACTCATTATGGTGATAGCAGCCAACATAAACTTTCAGAGATATTTTTAGGTGTCAGAAATAAGACATATTTTAAGGAGAGGGGAGGTGGGAGAGTGGGAGGGAGAATGGATGCTTAAAAACAATAGTGTCTGCTGATTCCAGTATGATATAGTCTGTGTTTCATGTTAAACTAGAGCTAATAAAAATTAACAGGAATCACTTAAAACTAATGATTAAACAGTGTACGCATCATTACTTTTCCTGTCCTTATAAGACTTCTCATGCCACTTCAGCAGGCTGTTTGTGCTGAGGAGGATGGGACCGTAAGGTGATGATGGTATGTAGTTCTTTCTTTCTTTTTTCGGCTTTGATGGGTTTTTCATAAATCTTATGGACTTTGTTGCTGCATTCATTTGATTTTCTTCTTCCCATGTTGTTAAGTGGGGAAATGAGACCAACAGACACCTACATTTGAGGGCAGAACTCTCCCTGAACACGGGTATTTCCTGCCATAGTCACTCCCCTCTACATATGTGCAAGTGGAAAATTTATTCTAAACAAACTTTTGGTTTGTGTTTTTTTTTTTTTTTTTTTTTTTTTTTAATCTGTAAAGGCAGTATTTCAATCAAATGACAGGCACTTTACCAGCAAAGAAACGTCAGGTAATTTAAGGGTCTGCTTCAGCTGCTGTCCTTTCAAGCAAAACTTCCCCTCACATGTGGTTGACAGGCTATCTTAATCCTTGGTTTGTAGGTATAACCTTCTATCTCAGTTTGTAAAGCCAGCTAGCAGCTTTTGACCTGATTTCCCTTCTTTGTTGGAGGTAGGCGTTACAGTAACATGATATAGCAACTACATTTTTAAAAACAAAATCCAAGGTCAGATGGCTGTCACCCAAGGTCAGAAAGAAAGAGATTCAAATGATGCTTGACCACCAAGGAAGAAAACCTAAGGGTTAAATGTTCAAATTACACAAACCTTGGCAGGAGGGATTTTATTGTTCTTGTGCTGTTTTCACAGGGAGCACCAAATATTTCTGTGAGAACTGAACTTCTTGTATCTTTTAGAGCATGTTGTTAATATTTATTGCTAGAGAAACCAGTTATTTGGAGGCTTCAGCCACCCAAATGGCAGTTTATCTTCAATTTGTCTCATTTCTTAGTCTGCAGACTGAACTCTAACACATGCAGTCAGTGCAATAAGAAACACATAACAACCCAGCAAGGATCTCTTAAGGTCGCCAGAGAAAAAACACTTTACAAGAAAGTTGCCAAGAAATCAACACCAGAAGACAAGAAGCAGCACAGCTGAGTCTCATATTCTGGGCTATTCCAGATGTAGCCTAGCAGAGCAAGGTATTTAGACCCCAACAGTCCACACAAATGAAAAATAATTTATACAAGTAGTCAAATGAGACTAAGCCTGTACACAGATAACTAGGATCTTCTCTTGATCTTCACAGGTGACATGCAACCTGTATAAGGTGGAGAGGTGGTTAAAATTTTGGAGAGTAACTAAATCCATTGGTTCTAACAGCACAAGCTACAAAGCAAGTAGGCTGAAAACACCAAGCAGTAGTGTCAGGAGCATAATAAACCAATGCAAGTTCCTACAAGCATTCTTTTATCAGAAGACAGTGGGCATGGAGCTCAAAAAGAGTTGCTTTGGCCTGGGGAGAGGTGGGGTGAGATACAATGATTCAGTGCTTTTCTTCCAGACACGGTCCCCACAGCTAAGCGGAAACAGTTTGAATCCTACCCTCCTGTATGATGGATAGTCCCCCAGCAAACGCGATGGCTTGCCTGAGGCCAGGCAATCTGTGCTGCTAAACGGGAAGCAATCTGTTGAACAGAGCGAGAAATAATAGATAGAACTCTCTTGCTATGAAAAGGGGTGATTGAAAGAAGACATGGGAGAGGTCCATTAAATTTGATGTAGTGACTATTCATTATTCCGTACAGGACGGGAAGTAGGGGACACCAGTGGCCTGAGCAAGCTCCAGGTTCAGAAGGAAAGAAAAGGTAGTCCTTTATCCCTGACACACAGGGTGACAGTGTGGAACCTGTCACCACAAGATGGTGAGGCTGCCACCATGGTTCAGAGATCAAACTGATGCAAAGAGAATGGGGCGCATCCAGTGGCCTGGATGCTTCAACTAAACCAGTGATTTTCACAAGCTGAAAAAAACAGGGAAAAGGAATCTCTCTTGTTTTTTTTGTTTTTTTTTTTTTTTTTTTCCCTTAAGCATTCCCTGCTGCTTTCTACTGGAGCACATAGTTCAGAACACTGAGTTAGAAAATTCTTTCACACAACCAAATATGACAGGTTTTATGTGTTCATGTCTACCTTATTTTACCTTTAGGACAAAAAAAGGTGCTAATGATTCTTAAGAATGATTACTTGAGAACCAATTTCAAGTAAATATTTACAAACTAAAATATCAATCTCATAGCTTTTGTATACAGGTAGAAATTAACCTGAATATCTAAGTAAGTACAAAACATTGCTGACTGGTTTGCATTACTTGCAAAGTCTAGTCTCAGGAAAGCAGGATAAGAAAAATACAGTTAAGAATGTAAGACCAGAGAAGGCAGCATATCTAGAAAATAGCAGCCAATAGAGGATAAAAAAAATACAAACTAACAAATATTTAACCATGTGCCAGGAACAGAAAATCTCTTTCTGGCCCCAACCAGTGATCAGTTTATGTACACAGTTTATGCAGTAACTGCTACTTCTTGCAATTTTATAGAAGTTAATGTAACTACAAAAAACATCCCTGCATGTGAACTCCTGCAGAGTGTCCAAAATACAGCCTGTAGACCAAGGAACTTTTCCACTGTATGATAAAGCTGATTCCTCCTCATTTTCAGAGGCAAAATCAACATACAATACAGCTAAAATACTTTATTTTTTCTGTGTGGAAAGAGGTGCGAAGACATCGTTTAAGAGCAAATGGTAAGAGTGATCTACATGCCCATGGTAGACAAAAGTACAAGTGAAAAGCTTCTATAACATCTCACTGTGAGGAAAAGGACCCAGAACGTTCAATGTATAAAACAAGATGTTGAATCCATGACTACACTCAGGTTTTTACCTGGAGTTGGCTTCAGTTCTAGAAACAAAATGAAGATTTCTTTTTAAAATAATACTGTAATGGCTAGAAAAGATGAAGCATGTTATTTAAAAATGCAGTCTAATAGGCTAGTTTGGGAATCTGCCAGTATCTAGTCTATAAACAAATCTGGCACACTCAAAACCTACAAAAGGCTGTTTTTACTCTTGCTGCATTCAGCTAGCTAGAGCCCAGGAAGCGCATATCTTAGAGGAAGACGAAGGAAGTAATATCTTTCCAACAGATCCTGACCTGTGTCTACATATTTTCAGGGTATTGTAAGAATCTGCCCTTGCAAAGCCAAATACTGACCTTTTAATCTCCCACAACTTCCCAGGAGGAAAAGAGCTTCTCTCTGTTTTAATAATGGTCAGAGCTGTCACTCCCCTCCCTGAAAGGAGCTAACATGGCAGAAGAAACAAGCAAATATTCATCACTTACTATGAGTTTCTTACATTTGAATTCTCTGCTCCTACAGTATCTCAATAAACAAATACCTCACAAGAAGCAGATACACGGAGTGGGTCTGGCAGGGTGTGATTTTGACTTACATATGTTGTGAGGCATTGGGGTAGAGCTCTGAGAACTGTGGTGCCGAATCCTCGGGGCCATGGGGCGCAGCGTGGCTGATGACCATCATTATGGGCCTATGGGGATATATCCTCTTAGACATTCTGAAGTAATTAATGCTCTCATTAGTGATTAGGTCTGTGAAGTAGTCCTGGAACATACGATTAACACAAAGCAAAAGTTACAAAGTGCATGATTAATTAGATCACATACTATCATGTTATTATGTTATTTTCAAGTCCTCATTAAAGTTCAGATCAGGAAGTGAAAACATACCATCAAAGAGATATATGATTCGAGGGAGCATAGGGGAGACTGAGCAGTAATTACTTTCTTAAGCAGGAGATGCCACATAAAATGAGACGCTATTTTGCAAATCAGATACAACACAAGGAATTAAATAAATATGATTATCAGATTTTGTAATATAATGCTAAGTAACATTTAAAATGACAGACTATGCTAACAAAGATATGTTTCCTGAATTTCATTGATAAAACACTTTCACAAGGTAAAGGTTCCTAGCTCCAAAAAATTGTTGACTCTTACATTGATTTTCTGCTTACATAAACATTTCCTGCATGCTCTTTGTTCAGAGTATACTTTTGCATATGTACAAAGTGGAAGAAAGCTATAACTGGCAACAGATCGCAAAAACCTTCATTGAAGAAATTGCAAATGTGAATGCAGGGAGCAGTTGAATTCCTGCAGGCTCGGTTCATTTAATTGTGCAACTTTAAGCATTGCAGCTGCAGAGATTAAGGTTGTGACTCACTAATAAACTGGCTTAACCCACAGCCAAGGTGGCGAATGGAAGCCTACAAGGGGAAGGGAGGAAATAGAACTAAGGAAGAAAGTTGAAAACTTAAATTAAACCACCTGCCACCTTGGAGTATTCACTGTTGGCCTGGAGGTCTAGTGCGAGCTTCATTGAGAAAGTGCTGAGACAATGTTTGTAATTTCAAGCACTTCCAGGCATGACTAATCATATGTTGTGGATTCGAGGCCCCGAACAGCTGCAAAAGCAGAGCCTGAGGGACAAGGTCTGTGTCGCATGTCAGTGCTAGGACAAGCCAACCAGCTGTGACCTCCTTGCTCGCCTGCTCCCTGTCCCCCCTGCCCCTGCCCTCTCCTGCAGCGCCCTCGGAGCACACGCGGTAGCCCTGGCTGCTCCACTCCTTGCAAGGATATGGAAGACACAATGAGTGACCTTTTGGTTTCCAAAATGGGTAATGAGCACAAGACACCAGGGCTGTGACAGTTTCTGGGTTTGTGGTCTGTTCGAGTGAAAGGCCTGCATGACTGGTCTCCCAAAGCATCCACTCCCCTCTTATTTCCCTGTTTATTCTAGCTACATATGCAGGGTGTGTAAGGAATGTATAACTAACCAATATTCTTTATTTTCTATTTTTTTTTTTTTTACTCTATATAAATATATAATCAGTATCATGTAATTTCTATGGGTGGGAAAATCAGAAACAGGCATTGCGAGCTACCAATAAAATCTCATTACATGGGTCAGAAACCACAGCTGCAACATCTGTATCATCTTCTGTGAGCTACAGTCTGAGGAAATTCTAGATTGTTTTCTGCAGGCTGGAAAGTCTGTGATCTGCACTCCTAAACCTTTCCGAGAAACTTCATGGCAGTGGGCAGGTCACCTTGGCATACTGTCCAAACTTGTCAAGAGCACAAACAAGCTCTGAAGTTTTCCAACGGCCGTGTTCTTGTGCTTATCTCCATATCCGGAGTCTGACATCACAGCCACACAGACTTTTTTTGCTGTGCACTGTATAATGAAAAAAAACATTAACTAAGGTTTCTTATGTGGGTAATAACTGACAACACTCAGCTAGCGTGAAAGTTCAGTAGCACAAGGGCCACAATTACTTTGGGGAAAGGCCTTTATTTACTATTTGCTTCTGCCACTGAACCATGCCTTTCCAGCAGAGACAAGGAGAGAGGGAGGGAGGGAAGAATCACTAGGCTGCACTGAGGATCCCTTGAAAACTTTCTTCTGCTGGGCAACTAATATTCTCAGGTAGAAATTGATCTGCAATGCCCTGGAGAGAAAATGACATTTCAATTTCTTGGTTGTAGCTGGTTAATTAATTAATTATCTGGTTAATTAATTATCTGAAAGTTGGTTTTATATGGATTAATGATGCAGCATTTAAGTGTCTGGAAAATACCTTTGCATAATCAAATCCATGCTTCTCTTTGTTACCATTGCGAGAAATGGTGTAATTATAGAAGCGAGAGTTCTTCACTAATCCAACCCACTCTCTCCACCCAGGAGGGATGTAGCTGCCATTGTATTCATTGAGGTATTTCCCAAAAAAAGCTGTGAAGGCAAAAAAAAAAAAAAAGAACACACACACACACATGAGGCTTTGCAATCCAAGTCTTTTAGTCAGAGTCAAAAGCATGCATGAATGAAGATAGAATGTGTTAGAATGAGTCAGAGTTGCTTTATCAAAAATGTTCCTTTTATACCTTCGAGGGTTTTGAAATTAAAATAAGTTATTTCCAGAGTTTTTATGAGAGCTGAAAGCCTTCGTGACTTTAGGTTTTCTTCTTAATCTTTTGGAAGCTAGTGCTCACGTGAAATATTTTCAGGGCTTTATAGAATAAGCATGTTTCTCTTGGTTTCCACTTGAAAATGGAATAAAAACTCAGTGCCCAGAGGAAACATCTGAGAAACACCTTGTGGTTTTAAGCAAGTCCTGTGATGTTTTTGAGCTTGGCTTCTGGCTTCTGAAAGTTTGAGCTTGGCAACCTGGCTACGTTTGGTGGTTTAATAAAAGGTCTGAAAAGTCCAGATCTCCATCCCACTGGGCCATATTTGGTAGAGCAAAAGGGAATCCCCACCTTGCTTTGCTGCCACTCTCTCCCTAAGGCAAGACTAATGAAGAGACAAAGACCTGGAGGTCAAGCACCTTTAGCTGGCCTGCCAAATTAAGTGTATTTTTTTTTCCATTAGCTCCAGGTGACAAAGTCAGAACCCACTCAGACTGAAACTTTCAGCCTTTGCCGTCAGGCCCAGAAGGGTTTGCAGGTGTTCCAGCCAATTCCTCTGGAAGGAAGTAAAACAAAAAACAATCTCACAATACAGTGAGCTCCCAGCTATCTGGGAGTTGTGAATTACTTATGCCAAAGATACATAGACACCAAAAGCCAGCCAACTGGCCTTGGGAGGGAGGATAAATGCTGGCATGGCACTGTGGCAAATGCAGCCGTGTTGCTTCTAGGGACAGATGGGTATGGAAGCTCTTTAGCTGCTTGCATATGGTCTTTGGTCTGGTTAAAAAAGTCAGTTTGGATGGCTCTGCCCTGCTTTTCCACTGCCTGGGAAGTGCAGTGGCAAAACCCCTGACTGGGCCTGTAACTTAGGGTTTTAAGGATTTATTATCTCCAGCTCGGACCCAGCAAGTTGCTGAGGAGTCTAAGTAACTTCACTGTTTGCATTTTTAATTTTCTTTACAAGCCCCTGGAGGGTCCCCTGTCCCAGCATTTCTTGCGCCTGTGTCCCCAGCATTCAGTACAAAGGTATTCCTGGTGCTCACAAAATGGGACAACGCTGAAGAGGAAACATCTCTCCCTTTCCAGGAGCAGAGCTCTTCTGGGTGATAGCCACCCACCCCACTGCACCCCTCATGGTGCACTGTCCTGGCTTGGCCATCCAGGCCTGCCCACGAAGGGCTGCTGCCCATCACCACTTCCTCAGCTGGGCTTTGGGACACAAGTCAAACCCCCGTACTTATTTCCTACTAGGAAATGAAGTCACTTTGGAAAACCTCACATTCAACCTAGACACATTCAGCCTAACCAAGAAAACACATTTGTGGAAGGGCTTGAGTAATTAAGATCTGATTGATGTGTGCATGGTGAACTTCCTGGGAATACTGGTCAAAAAATCAAAATGTTCATAATTAAGACTTGTCTGAGGCAACAGAAATATGGTGCAATCAAATCACATTACTGCCAAATGTCACTAACCAGAGATTATAGTCATATATAATGTTACTTTCCTATACCATGTGGAATGTGACATATAAACAAGTCCTACAGACACTAGACCAGGCTTCCAGCTCTTCCTCCCACAACCACCAAGAAAGCAACACAGTCTCTCCCCTTTTTTCTCCTGAGGTCAACCAAAAGTCAAGAAGCTTGAGGTGAAGAGGGTGACCATAGGGAGGGAATACATGCCGAACACTGTTGTCTCCCAGAATGAAAACCATACCTCTCCTCTAAGGCAGCCAAACTGGGTTAAATTCTCAGGGAGTCAGATGTCCAGGGAATGTGTAAGGGTAAAGGCTGAAATACTGTGGGAAGGGAAGCCAAAGAAAGAGTAGAAGAGGAAGAGAAGTCAGAGAGAGGCAACAGTGAAGAAAAGTATGGGAGAGTGATGTGATTGAGAGAGAGGAAGCATTACCAAACCAAGCAAAATCAAGGACAGTCTGTGGTTATAGGGGAGATATGAGGTCATCCCTCCTGAATGCCACCCCAGATCCACCAGCAGCTACTGCATGACCTTGGGGAATGTCAGCATGCTGTGCTCATCTGTAAAGGACTCTACTGCCAACCTGCCTCCCACAAAGATCATAGGCTTTCAAGCTATGAAATGGAAGTTATGGCAATTTATCATGTAGGATGGTTTGATAGCCCCACCTATAATTAAATTAACTGAGACCTGAATTCTACTATTTACAATCTTGCCAGACTTCAATCATTAGTGATGATAGTTTCCATGCTATCTGACTCAGGCTGCATTTTGCTCTATGGAACATTTTAGCCAAGCAGTTCAGCAATTTCCAAGAAAAAGACTAGGGAAAAATAAATGGGTTTGCCCATTTAAAAATCATTGGCAAACTTTTTTCCAAGAATTTGTAGTGTCTGTCAGTTTTGATGTAGTGCCTTGGTAAATAACAGAGGCGGCTATGAAAATCTGTCTCAAAATAGCCAAGCTCTGAAACACTGTAGCACACAGATGATGAGGAAAAAACTTACTACAGCTTCCCAGTTTAATGTCACCATAGGGTGTTCCTTTATGGACCCGAGAAAGTCCCCACAGTTTCAGTTTTCACACTAAAACAAAGAACAGTCAGATGCTTTCTTTCATTCTTTCCTCTCTCTTTTGATACTCAGGTATTACCTGAGAGAAAGCCACCAGCATAAAATGCAGAGATTAAATTATCTGGGGCATAAGAATGAGAGAAGATAAACTGAATTTAGAAAAGGAAAGAGAGGCTTGGAGCTGGTGGGGGCCAATTAATCTTGGAATTTCCTTGCTTTAAATGACTTAATTTTCTAAATTTAATAATGCTCCCCTTTGGCCCCCTGAACCCCATATTTTGGTGCATGTTATATGACTTCAGATTGACATCCTGAACCATTCACCTTTGTGTTGGCAATGATTTAGTATTTTATCATAAAAATAATCTCAGAGCTGTCAAGTTTTAAGCAACTCCTTGAGTGACAGTTTGCAGAAATAGATGTTTCTCCCTGTTGTAGAATAAAGCAGTTCCCATGTCAAATGTATAGCAAAGTCCTGAATACTAGCAGAAGCAGTGGTAGCTGTGATAATAGATCACATTTGCCAAATTGCTTTAACCAAGAGTGGTTTGTTGGTCAAAAGCTCAGGAGGATATGAGTAATTAGACAGATGAAGGGAAAAGCCAGGCTTTTACTGAAACACAAGAATTCAGTCCCTTCACCGTAGGGTTTTCTGAGTACCACTGAGTATAGGTTTGGGCAAGTGAGTCAGAGCTGGAGCCCATCACCAGCAATTAGTCTCTGGTTCTTCATGCTCTGAATGAAGGCAAGTGCCAGCGTAAAAGGAAAGCACAGTAGTGTCCATGGGGCCAAATAATAATCGGCAAGTAATCACAAGGTATGTCCTAGTTGTTTTTTGCTAACCAGAGGATTGTAAACGATTAAAGTGCTATGGAATGTCACTGAACTGCCCAGGAGCTGACACTGTGATGTGCAAATGTCCTTGCTGGATCTTCTCATGACTGACTTGTAGCGTTCAACCCACATCCTCAGCTATAGCCCAACACTTGCTGAATTGCCCGTCTGAGTACTGACGGGGAATGTTCAGCCTTAGAAGCTGCTTGTACTCAGCAGTTACAGGGTTTAGGAAACCATTTCTGCTTGTAATTAATAAAATGGAGATTATGACTCAATGAGTAAAAGCCTCATTAAAACTTAATGCCATTTCAAGGGACATCTTTTCATTATTGCATGTAATGGCCCCCACAGGGATAACAGGAAAGATAAATGCTGATTTTTGCATTTTAATAAGACAGTTTTTATCTGCATTCTGGCAGTTTTGCTAACTGTTCCCAGGACACATTGTTATTTTTTAATCACATGTAGAGTAGCTAAGTATGTCAGAATAATTGTATTCTATGGGTAAGTTCAATTCAGTTTATGCAAACAAGAACACATGTCATGGTGAACGGTTATACAGACATCTATGTGTCTCAGGAGTGGCTGCAGAATATACATATTTGGTACCTAATGAGAATAGATGTCTTACTACAGGTTTTTGTTTTCCCTTTAGCAATTAGCTGTTTCCTGAACCGGACTGAGATATCCAGGGGGTTTAAATGGGTGCAAGACAAGGAGAATTTGATCCATGGGATCTCTACAGTTTGAAGCCAGGAAATTTATAGCTGAATGTGATTCAAATTCTCATAATTCCCAGTACTTATTCCCCCAGTATTTTCTACAATCATTTGTGACTAACATTTGCAGTATTACACAATAGAATTAGTCCCCTAAGTCCTGTCAGCATTAGTGGATTAGCATACAGGTGAACTGGGCTACATCTACTGGCAAGACATCTCTGCACTTCCATGGATCAAAGGACATATATTATGTTCTACATCCTTGTTATTTGTTGAGGCTTATGGGAATGTTTCCGATTTAAAACAAACCCAAACCTTTAAAAGGGCATGCTGCAGTAAGGTTTAGTCACCGTGACCCAGACAAGAGCTTTAAGTAGACAGCCCACTTCCTTTAACAAAGTCAGGAAACCATTTACAGGAGTTGCGAAGTACTGTTTATATGACATTTCAGGGCTGACACACAAAGATTCTGTGCTTCTGGGGACAGAGCCCAACAAAACTGCAACTTCCGGATTATTCCAGTAAATTCCTCCTTGCTTTCTTCCCATTATGCAAGTGATAGATTCAAACCCAAGAAGTTTGATTTTTCCCTTCTGTTGAAAAATTACAGAGGATTAGTGTATCACGTCATTAAAGTGCAGAAAGCCAGTTCAGTATGCCAGCACTGCCTAGGAAATGAAATAACTACTGTCCCAAAAATGCAGTGAGGAAACTGAGGCACCAAGAGGTTAACCTTCAGCTAGACCTAAGTCACGCAGGAAGCCTGTGGCATTGCCAAGAATGTTATTCAGATTTTGCAGTTCCCAGTCTTGTAACTTAACCGCAGTAGAAAACCTCAGGTTTTTTACTTTTTCTCCAGCTTTGTGGGTCTTTCCCAGTTGCTGCCAGGTTTATCACTGTAACCAAAAAGAACATTAAAGATTTTATAACTCAGCAGTTGCAAAAGGCATTAGCCTATAACTTGATATAGCAATCATTACCCTGGGTGATGTCTTTAACAAAGCCTGTATTATGGGCCAAGCTGGTAGCACTTTCCAGTATTGATGTTGTCTGACACTTCTCATTATAAGTCCCTGTTTTCAGTTGCTTATAACTTTCTTGTACTTGGACTGAAATTTTCCACACTGGATGTCTGCCTCAGGCTGAAATTTTTGAAACTTCTTAGCCCGAACAGTAGCCATCTTTGAGAACCACAGTAATAGAAAAGGAATTATGTTTAACATCTGAAAAAAATTATGTGAGCTTTCATTTGATAGCACTTCCATGCTCTTCCCTGAGAGCATGAACTCTGTCAAGGAAATGATGGACTTTGTCAATGAGGCATCTTTTATCATCCTGGTGAAAATCTGTCCAAAGTTTGCTCAGTTTTGAAAAAAACCTTGCAGTTTGTGTGTGCTGGAGATCTGGTCACCTTGAGACTTTATCTCCTGTCCACCTGTGAGTGGTGTCAGTAGGAGGGAGAAAGTTGATTGAAATGCAGAGGGCAGGAGGTGATCTGACAAGGACAAGCAGCTTGGGGAACTGCAGGAGATCCAGCAAAAGAGCTGAGAGGGGGCGGGGGGAGCGGAGGGGGCTTGGGGGCCCAGGACTGGAACTGTCAACCAAAAAACTGGACAGTGAGTGCAGAAAGGAGAAGGAAGCTGACTGACAAGGCAAGGGGGGTGGGAGAAGCAGATTTGTTAATCAGGCTGGGAAAGGAGACCACTAATAGTAAGCTGTGGGAACAGGACGCGTCTGTCAAGGACTGACTGGACCCAGGAGGGGAGTGAGGGTGGGAATGACTTGAGGACAGACAGGCTGGGGGACAAGGCTCAGAGCAGAGGCCAAGGTGAGGTTTTGAAGGGCCAGAAAACTGGGATAAGAAAAACTGGAGTGGAGACTGCTCTGCCTAATGGGGTAGGATGAAAGGAGTCAGAAGTGCTTTTGGACAGTAGGGAGGACACAACAATGCCTGAAAGGACTCCTGAGTCTCACTGGTACCTTCTTTTCAGCAGACATCTGAAAATGTACAGACGCCACTCCTAGCTCCCATATATGTGATAAAAACCTGCTCTGATTAGTAACTCAGTAAGAAAGCAGTAGAGTTTTGCAGAGGGGATCTGAGACCCCAGTCCTTGCTGATAAAGATGCCGGCATCATGCCACTTGGTAGAACTGGAGTATCTTTTTAATCAGAGGGTATTTGACTCTCCAAAAAGTGGGATGTTATTACGTAGTTAAAGACTATCATTCGGCCACATGAATGACAGAGATGAAATAATTGCACAATGTTCTACCCAGATATTCCTAGATGAAGCACCTGAATGCATAAACTTGCCAGAAGTCTTTTACTATACAGTTTTCTGTGCAATATTTAATAGCACAGAATTCTGGTTTAAGCATAAACAGGCAAACATGCTGTGGTTTTTGATGAGGTCCTGAACAGAAACCAAAAAAAGTTTCACTTCACATGATACCATAAAACTATAAAATCCTACATGTTATCATTTTCAGCCTTTTCCCTCTTCTGCATTTCACTTTTTGTGGAGTATTTGAACATACTCAGCATATTTCACTTTTATTTATACATTTCTTAGTTTGACTGAATGTGTAATTTTACTTTGAAAAGTGAGGTATATTTTTAATTATTTAAAACATTTACAAGCTAAATTATGTTTGATGCTCCCCAGCCTCTTTTATACTAATTAAGAATGAACTCAAATGCTTGGAGTTCTCTCTCTCTTTATTTTCACTTTAGAAATATTCTAAAAACCAGGACTCATTCCCTGCTCACCCTTTCCCACCCCTGTATCGTATTCTGGCACCCATTCTGTTTTAAAAGGGCACATGAGGCAGGATACAAATTAGGTCACTGAAACGATGAAGATTAAAAATAGTGTATGATGACAGTGAATTGTACTGTAGGGCTGTGGACAGGAAACACACTGGCTTTGCCTCCAGAGGAAACATATTGTCTGCCCACACCTACAGGAGGCATAGCTTTTGCTCCCTTTATGAAAGATTAACTTGTCCCTGCGTGCACAGTTTAAATACTTCTTAGCTTTCAGACTCTTGTCATCTTGGCATTTTAGTAGTTCCTTGGTCACTACACTAAGAAATGTAGCTGTGACAGATGTCAGCTGACACGCATCAGAAGCTGACATGAACGGTGGCACATATTAACTAGATGTCAAGCAAGTGACCACTTCTGTTCATCACTACACAAGTCTGTGACTAATGTCAAAACATGCCAGATAGTGACATCGTGATGTCCAGTCACTTCTCGAGTTTTGAGTTTTACAAATGCAAGTATTTAGAAATTAACGTGCAAGTTGCGTAACTTTGCTATGTTACCATTTTTGTCCCATGAAAGGCTGAGAATGCTGTCAGGACACTTGCATGCATGAACCCTGAATGTTATTCTGGTTGGTTGATACTTCTGAGAAAGAAATAAAATATTGGGAAATACATCTTTCCAAAGACAATTCTAAAAAATGTAAGCAATTGCCTAATTGGGTGATGTCTATTCTTTCAGGTAGGATTCCAAAAGGGGAGAGCCTGCTTCTGAGTTTGCTGTGTTGCTGTGAGGCTGTCAGCAGTTGCTGAGCCAAGGCAGACTCCTGTTCTCTCCCGCACAGTTATGCTGGCTGTGGAGGGCTAAGAAGAGCTAGGATTGGAAGGTAATAATTCTACAAAGTAGCACTAAACAAAGTTTAGTGAATGCATATGCCTGTTAAGTCAGGGTGAGGACCTTAAACTTAGATTTCTCTTCATATTTGCAAAGGGATGAAACTTCAGCTGGTTAAAATGTAAAATCCTGTAGTATACACAGTGTGACACACGATTTAACGATAAAATTATTGTCATATTACTGTCTCTCAGATACTGGCTGTGCTGCTGTCATGGCTCTGTCTTCTAAAATACTAAGACAATGCTTGGCTGCTGCTTGGTAATTAAGATGTATCACAGTCCTCTTTTCCTACTGGAGGAGTCCAAGGTTGAGGTAGTACACTCCTGGAGTTTTCCTTTGTGTTTGTGTTGTGTGTAAACAGACAACACCGAAGGGTGGGTCTGAGAGGCAAGGCTATGTGCTGTAGGGCTGGGACAGAGCAGTAGAAGGTTAAGAAAGTAAGAGACTTCAACAGTACTGCAGGGAAGACTGAAAGAACAGCAAGTAATCAGGCAGTACTTCGGAAAGTGCAGAACACAATCTTTAACTAGTGCATCTAATATTCTTTAGAATAAAATTTACAAATCTAAATAGCAGAAGGGATGTCTACTGACATTAAAAACCATGAGATGAAAGAAAGCTTCTCAAGCTTTTCTCAGAATTTCCACAAAATTTAGAAGTGATTATAGAGTGACACTTTTTCCTCCCAGTATGAGCAGCTGGAGCCTATGTAATTAAACCAAATGTTTAATCTCTCTAAAGCTCTCCAGAGTTGTTTTGTTTTCTCTTTCTACCTATTTACTGTGTCTTCCCTTCTATTTCCTACAAATTCTAGTTTAATATTACCAATTTTGTGGACTTTCAATATTCAGGAAGCTGTGCAGATGACTCATTGCTGCATTAGCATACGGCTTGTGAGTAAGGGAAACCATGAACATTGAAACATTCTTAATTGTTTTGGGATTTTTAAAAATGAAAATCAGAAGCAAAAGTGATTTTGATTTGTCAGTGCTGTTTCTGAATATTGTCTGCCTTGCTAGCACCCAGCACAGTTCCTGCCTATGATTTAGCACTGACATATACTCTTCAAAAAGGGATGTTTCCATGAAATGCATCATCTCCATTAGGTCACATCAGAGTAGAACAGGAGTAGAAGAGCAAAATAGAAAAAGAAAGGAAGAAAACGTTCTCTTCTTTGCCAGTTTTTCCGAGTGTGGTCTAATTATGACTGCAGTTCATTAGAGCACATTTCAGACCCCTCTTTAAATGACTTGCTGTGCCTGTGTGGAGTCTTTGTGGCTTCAGCAAGACTCTCATCAGAAGCAGTCTGCCCACATGTGATCAACTGTAGTATAGAGGGTTTAGTTAAGGCTGTGGCAAGTTTAGACAATAGATGCTTTATAGATGTTGGAAACTCTTCAGAGTGAACAGAAGTAAGGATATTATATAAACATTCCCACACTCCTTTATTTCTAACAGTTTATATAATAATTTGATCCTATACAAAAAGTGAGATCTCTCACCGTCACATCACTGAGGCATGATGTGCGTTGTCATTTCAAACAGAGAACCAGGCTGGAGGTATTGCACATTGTCTCATCTGGACTGGAGTTCTCTAGATCAATGCCTTATCAGGACAGTCACCAAACGGTGAGTGGCCTTGGGTCAATCTTCTTTCTCTGCCCCAATTTCCCACCGAAGAGGATACTGATTTCCTCTCAAAACATGTAGAAATGGACATGGTAAATACCCACAGCATCTGCAATATCAGCACAGAGTCACAACGACATCTGGCATGTAGCCTCAGTTCCCTCTTTTTCAATCCCAATTATTCTTGACTCGCAGGTATTCTTGCGTCATTACAATTTTACAAAAATTTCTAGCTGTGAAGTGTAGATTTTTAGTTAGTTAGTGGACTTTTGATTACTTTTTAATGAGGCAATGCTGTCCTCGAAAAATGTATTGTAAGATCTGCTGTTAATTAAACTACCACTTCAAAAAAATAATTGTGGGGTAATTATAAGATAGGCTCATCTTACAAGGAGTAAATAGATAAATTCTTTGGGGATATATTATTATAGGGCCAAACAATGTACCTTGGTCAGAATCGGTTTCATAAAAGTATTACAATGTGTTTCCGTTTCCTTTCTCTCCCTCCTGTCTCTTGCTAAAACTTACCTACCCTGACAGTTTTAGGACTGGTGTTCTATCTGTCTGCCTTTGGAAAGGGATTTTTTTCTGTTTCCTTTTCTTTTGACCTCTTTTTCCTTTCCATTTAATAGGGCCAAGTCTGCATTTAGTAGACATCTTCACATGCCTCCATAATACAAGGCAGTGTAGATGATATACCTAAAGCAGAGTGTTCAACACCCAGAAGGAAAGAAAGGGCTAGTGACAAAGCTATCATTTTTATTCATGAGGCATTTATTTGTGCAAGTATTAGATTACAAATCAGTAAGATACTAAATTTTCTAAGAATAGGAAAATCAGGTCCCATGTGAAGCAGCCATAGATCAAGCCAGAAGGATTTCTGAGACATAAATCACGAGAAAATACTTATATTTTAGGGTGAATTCAGCACGTTTTCTAGCAGTGATTGTCAAGTCTGTCTCCCCTCTTTTTCTCCTCCAAAGCCTTGATGCTGACCCCTACTTATGTTTAGCAGCACTGTACTCGGATGGCAACTTCACTGAAACCAACTTAATAGAGAGTTAAGTACTAGTATTCAACGCATGTGTCAGACCCAACACCAGGTTCAAAGAAGTTAAATATTTGTCTGCTTTTGCTTTTTACACAGGATACAAAAACTCTCCAGACCTACAGATGCTGAGAGACAGAATTAAAAAGAGTGAGCTGCCTGTGTGATGAAGAAAAGATGGCAAACAGGCAGATAAATTTGGACCACTGGATGTAGCAGCATTAAGAGAATTAGGACAAGCAGACAGCATGGAGACATTCGCCTGCTATATGTTTTGAAAGCGATCTGTTCTTGTGCCTAAGACGCTGATAGAGACAAATTTCTTTGCTGCCAATTACATTGTAAGGAACGCAGTTGGCACTGAGGTCTGTGCCTCACTGGTCCTGTAAAGGGGAGTCTTTGTAGTTGAACGACGCTTCTGGACAAATTGCACTCTGATGACCTCGCACAACTCCTGTACCTCGTGAAGGGGAAGTCAGGCTGGAGCCTAATGTGTCTACAGATTGAATCTTAGGGGATAGGTGATGCAGAAATGAATCAGGTTTTACATCAAGCTGAAGCACAGATGAGAGGAATAAGAAGAGTTCTTTGTGGACAGGAAAGGGATCTCCTGACTACGGAAAACCACCAGGAATTTACAAGAAAACTATCAAATCTTACTGGTGCACAGCAGAACAATCCTTCTTAAAGGCATGTTTCTATTCCCTTTCAGAAAATGCAAATGAAATACCGCCCCATGGCAAAGTTTAAATTATACCATTCACCTTGTTTCACTCCCATGACAGGCACTTCACTCCTGTGAGGTCTTTGGCACCAGTCCCCAGCCTGGCCCTGATGTCTTCTTCCATAACTGTTAGCAGCTGTCCACAAGCAGGCCATAATACTGACCATAATCATGGCTGGAACTGCCAGTTCAGACCCACAATGCCACTAAAATGCACCTCTTTTGCAGTAGGTGTAACTGCCCAAGAGCTTATTTCCCACCTGGGATATCTGAATGTGAAAATCTGCTGCTCCATTATAAGTGAGTTTCTTGACATGGTTCTTAGCTGTGGATCTGGACCACCAGTCAGTACTACCCTCCCTCTCCATAACATTAAACCTCTGCTCTCTAAACCCAATCTGGGACAATAGCCACTTCATTTTAGGCAGTGATTTGAGACCCATTGCTGAATATCTGTCATCACCACTTTAAACAAAGAACTACTGTTGGTTTGTCTCTTACCTGTTCTATACCCAGTGTTATTGAGATACACGGCGAAGGTACGTGGCTCATGAGTCGCCTGCCATGAGGGAGAAGAGCAGTTTTCGTTGTTGGTGTATATATTGTGGTTGTGCACATACTTCCCAGTCAGCATGGAGGAACGCGATGGGCAGCACATTGGGGTGGTTACAAATGCATTGATAAAAGAGGCCCCTCCATTCTCCATAATCCTTCTGGTTTTATTCATCACTTGCAAGGACCCTGCAATAAGAAGTAGTGATCACCACTGTGCTGGAAAAATTAGTTATAATATACTGGCTGCTATTATGTTATTAAAAATAAAGTATCAGTGATTATCTTGCCTTTGGACATCAGTCTTTTCTACTCTGTAGCTTAGGTTATTTCAGGAGTAAAGATAAGATTTTTATTGTATCACACAAAATATTTTTCAGGATCCCAGAAATACCGAGTCATTTTTCTTCAGGCTTCAAAACACAGTTAAAATAGAGACTAATCTAGAAATACAATGTTAAAGCTTTAGAGCTGTATCAAATTTGTAGGTCAATAGTCCTTCATACATGGTTGTAGGAAAACAGTATGTAACACAGACTGCATCAGTAGTCAGTGTGCCAGTAAATGTAAAATGCTGAGATTACCAGTGGATCTGTTACATTTCTTTACAATTTTTTCAGCTAATTAGAGAGAGAGAGAGAATGAAACAGGAAGGAAGTAGAGGAGGGAGCGAGAGATGTGGGGAGGAGAGAGAGAAAATTCAGAAATAATTTTTCTAGAGGAATGTTTCTGTGGACATAGGATCAACATTTCTGGCTCTAATACTAAATCACTGTGCTCAAAATCAGCTTTTGGGGGATAAATCTGTATGCAAAAAATATTGGTAACATTCATCACCTTCCTCAAGAAATTACATTGATCCAGTTTAAAGAACAAAGACACCTTTTGAATCCTTCAAAACATCTTCATGAACAGCCAGGTGAGACATGCAGGGCTTGCAGATTTCTAATTGCAGAAAGACTGAGCAGCTCCTGATAGGGTCTGTCAGTATTTGCTGACAGTTGTCAAACTTTGCTTTTTCTGTTACATGACCGAGCAGAGATTGAAGGGTAATGGTGAACTGTGGATATATTGTATGTGCCCAGGAAACAAGTTTGTGAATGGTAATACTTGCACAGTTTTGGTAGTAAGAAGAGTTTTCAGGAATTCTAATTTCTTTTTTTAATTTGGTTTTACAATTAATTTTGCACAGTTGGCAGTCACAGCCCTAAATTTAAATCAATTGATTCCATGGATACGTTAAACTTTTCTTGGTGGTTTTGTTTGGGTCACTTGAAAATCAAGTAAAAACCATCAAGTTTTAAAACAATGGAAGACATGCCTGTAAAAGCACAACACTTCCAAGGAGACTCAACTTTAGGTGCAAGCAGCTGAATCTTAACAAATTATCTTACTAGTTAAGGTTAAACATGCTCTGTTTTGCTTTTGGGCTAAAGAGTCAGTGCCGAATATGAAATCTTTTGCATCAAAATTATTTGGTTAGAAAAATGAAGAGTCAGTTAGCTCTTCAGCATTTCCTTGTACAGTGCCAATGTCTGTGTCTTTAAGGATACATTTAATACCCTACATATGAGTCCCCATCATTTTTGGACTCTTGGTCTTTCACAGCCCTTCTTTTCTAAATGCAGAGCATCTGCATTTCTGTTTTCCTAAGCTCAGTACAGACAAACCCCATGTGTTTAGAGATATAGAGAAGTAGGAGACTGAGAAGTCCTTGAACTCAAAAGGTCTCTGCATGAGTGGGAGCATTTCAGTGAGTTGTTGAGTAAAAATGAAATGAGAGATCATCCTCGTTCTACACGTATTTATCTCAGACCTTAGGCTGGCTTTTTCTTTTCAGCTTTTGTCTTGCTTAGTTCTGTTTTTGCCGTAGCTCTCCTGTTTTCGAAATGTCACAGTTTATTACTGAGAGCTCAGCTGTAAAGTGCTTTGAGGTCCTCGGATGGAAAGTGCTCTGTTCAGGTACACTAATGCATGGTAACAGCAGCAGAGTTGATGTGCACTTTCATGCCTCTTTACATTATAAATGAGTAGCTGTTAGAGCACTTCCTCATTCCTCTGCTTGGTCAGCCCTCTGGTCTTGCAAACCTACTGTTTATGAGTAAGTTTTTCCTCCAGGTATGCACTTACTGACACTGATAATAGATTTAGCCCCTCTGGAAATTCTGGAATAGGCACTTCAAAGCAGGTGAGACTTCCTCATTTGGAAAACAAAACATAGGTAGGAGATAAAACTTGCTGATATAATCCTTTGCTGTCTGTAGCTATCCTCACAGCTTGTGCTCTTTACCATCTGGCCCACAGTCTTCAGGGCACATGTACTCAGGCGCTGTCTGACAGCAGGACACTCACGCTCTATGTGACCTATTGGGCAGCACCTGAGGGCAACCAGATAATTGGGGACTGCCACTTTGGACACAAAAGTTAGCAAGTTTTGTCAGGCAAGAAATTCAGTGTCACTTCTCAGTCTATTCTCATATATTAAGAATTATGTTTGGTAACCAAGGTTTCATAACAAGTCTTAAAGTTGCTATGCATTTTCATCCAGGTGTATATCAGGTGGGCATCTCTACAGAGGGATACCTAGAGCCACCTTGTCTTTATATGGGTTGTACACAAGGCCCCAGGAAGGTGATGGACCTTCTCAGATCTCAGCACATATCCCCATTTTTTCAGCTGATGTTTTTTAGTGCTTTGGTTCTAGTGAATATGGAAAGCAAACCAGGCAAATTATGCCTGATGTGAGGTATCCAGATGATGTTGTGATCTCTTCACCCAGTGCTGTACTCAGTGGATTGTTTATTTGGATTTCACCAGGTCGTGCATTAGACTGTAAACAGGGGTACAGAAAAAAGTAATTGTCTCAAATGGATTTTTCCCTTTTGTTTTTTTTTTTTTTTTTGGTAACATTTTCCCAATTCTTTGACATCTCAAAGGCCTCTGGGTTAGAAACACTGGAACTACCAATGTATTCATTAGTTTTGACTCCTTTCTAACATTATACAAGATATTATTCACAGTGAGGATTATGAGTAATCTAGGAGAAGGGTCATGACTCGAGGTACTGATGTGTACAAGTGATAGACAATCTGGAGGACAGGTGAAGAGACTAGAGTGTGCAAAAATTTGGAAATACCTGTACTCATGGCTGAAAAGAGTACAGACCTGACCTCAGTGGGAGCTGGGGTCACTACCCTGAAGAGCAGCAGTATGTTGGCTCCAGAGGGGCAGTAGCTCTGGGCAGTTCTGTGTTCTGGGAGCTGATGCTTTGCCTTGAGCAAGAGGTCCATTTGCCTCACTGTTGGGCAGTTATTTCTCCACCCTCACCATCTTGGTGGGGGAAAGAAAATGCACAGAGGCACAAATTAACCAGTCATTTTCCAGATTCTCTGCCCAAGCATTTGCTGAGTTCCTTGAAGAGCTGTGAGCCAGGCTGCTTCACACCTCTCACGTTGCCATCCATGGGCTGAATTGTAATATTGTTCCTCTGTGATACATTCCTCCCAGCATAGATAGGAACTGACTGGATTTGTGGAGCAATTTGTGAGTTTTATCTAATAAGTTGGATGAGGCATCAGCTTTGCTGAACTTCTTTGCATTCAGAATGTAAAATGCAGATCGATAGAAAGATGTGCATACTCCTATGCTTTGAACACTAACTAAATGCAAACTCTCTGCCTCTCACAAATTTTACTTTGGATAACTCCCCTGTATATCATTTGCACCCAGGCAGCTGAGTATTTTGGTTCAATGCTTATACATGCTCTGGAGACAAATCTTTCCTGACTGAAGTCTATAACGTACCTTATATGCTTTTATGTTAAAACATTAATTTAGAACAGCTTTTAGCAATATTCATGATGGGAATACAATAGCAAATAATCCATATTGAGACACTCCCAGTCTTGTGGTTTTTGGATACCAACGCCTAAGTTTTATTCTGTTTGTGGCAGAAGGTGTTACTTCCCATTGACCTTTGGGAAACTTAAGGTTTTTCTCAGGAATCACTGAAGGGTGCGGGGATAATTCACACATGGAAAACAGTATGTCTTTACTTTACAAATAAGCAGAATGAATTATTAACAGAAGTGCAAATAATGCAGTACAGTAAGTCTTGGGGCTGAATCTTGTTTCCTGTGAAATGATCTATGAAAAGGGGAAACTTATGTCTTCATTCAATGCAGTGGGAATGCGTACACATCCAGGCTATTGCTCGGCTGCCTGCTAATAGGAGCCAGAGTGCCCTGCAAACACCCGGAGCAGCTTTTAAAGAGAGGAGCCCCACAGTATGAATGAAGTGGCTTGCTACATCCTTCCTCCTCTTTCACCACTTGCAAATCCTCTTACAAAACTGAAGACAGCAAGTCAGTAACATTGTTCAGAGACGTGTGTCTGCTGACCTACCTTCCCCAGTGCCCTAGAGAAAGTCGGCTCTTTCGGACCACAAAAAAGGGAGGTATGGCTTGACCTTTGTAATGAAATTTTCAGACTGACTATATCAAGAAAAAATTAAATCCTATTGTAATAGCAGTATTTTAGGCCAAAAATAGAGTGGGGAACAGCCATTCATTACGCAGCATGACTAAACAGAGTAGACTTTTCAAAGAGTGAGAAATAAAAAAGATAAGATGTATTCAGATCTAAAGGTCTGGTCTTAGAACTTTTCTCCATAAAAGCACTAACTCTCAGACATGAAATATAGTTTATTAATTATGTTCTCATGACCCTGAAGGACTGTGTAAATTATTATTGCATCATGACAACTACAAAAATGCTAGCAACTAAAGAATTGCTTTTAGATCTAGACCACTTTGAGTCTACAACTTTCTGCCTGAAAGTATGTGATTTCAGAACAAATGTACTATGTTGTTATAAGTTTTCTGGAATGAAGCATTTTGATTTTTCAATGTCATATGGCATTTTGTTTAGAAATTCACTACACTTTTATTAAAAACATGTCTTTCATTAAAAAACTTTAAGAATGCAAGATTTCATTTCAAATTGATTTGCCAATTTTTTACCTTTTTGATCTTACCTCCCACCCCCCAAACTAAAATATTTGCTTGGGGGTAACCTAAAATGATCCTCTTTCTCTCCTTGATTTTTCACTTTGGGCAGTGAACCAAAAAATCAGTTATATGCATAACTACCATTAATATCTTTCTAACTTACTTAATGGAAAACATTCAAAGGCCTCCTGGAACATCATCCAAGTGTTTTAACTTTTTCCACCCTAAGAAAAATATGTGAAAATCACTTCTGGCTGGTATGTCCAGGTTGTGCTCAGATATTCAGTATACTTGTGAAAGCAAAACTATACTATTTTTATACATATAACATAGTTTTAGAGCAGATGGATTTTAAACACTTTAATAATTCATAGAAATATTAAGCTTATGTCCTGAAACCAGACCAGTTTGTCTGTGTGCATAAACATGTCAGATGGCATACATGCATGCGACAAATATGTGGAGAATATAGACACTCACCTATACAGCACTGAGGGAAAGGTTAACCTCATAAAGCTCAAATTTTTAAATGCTACAGAAAGTCACAAAGTGAAAAGGGGTTTCTGATGCAAGTTTTTTACCTGTATGTGCTTGCACGTATTATTAAATCTTTTTATAGTGGTGATTAAAGCCTTCCATGGTAGATTTTGATAAGCCTGTATTTCCTAAAGTCTGTAATTAAATGTGATGAATGCTATTAAATAATATTTGTTAATTCATTTTCCAAACTTGTCCCACATTCTGATATTGTTCCAGGACCAGTTCCTTCTCTGAATTTAAAGTACTTTCTAATTCAGAAATTACTGAGAGACATGTGATGAAATGAAGTAGCAAATAAAAATTATTTCTCACCTAGCTCCACATCTTGATCATCTGTGAGTACAAGGATAATATTTGGTCTGATATTTTTTCGCTCCTGCTGCACACGTCCTCTGAACCTTGGGGACTTGATGGTAGAACAGTGACTTCTTAGCAATCCAGTACTGAGCACCGCCAAGATGAGTGCAAACCAAGAAGACTTCATAGTAGTTCCAATATTTCAATGAAAAGACTGATCCAGAAGTGCCTGAGCTCTAGTTTTCAAGACCTGTAGGGAGGAAAAGAAACTCTGTTCAAGCAATAAATAAAGTTCCAGTTACACAGTGAAAAGATGACACTTAGGGAAGTCAAGCCTGACACATACCATTTAACATGATTATAAGCCATATTGTTGAATAAGAGCTTTATTCTGTCATTTTCTAAGAATAAACTCGGTCATTCTGCAACTATGCTTTCTCAAATAATTTTTTCTTGAAGTCATGCCACCGCCTGCATTTTCTATAGGCATGACTTCTGGTACACTCCTCACAGTACTCCTTCTCCTACACCCCACGCTTCTTTTTATGCAGCTTGTTCCTTACATTCAGTACCTGGGCGCAGTAAAAAATTGCCAGGATGCAGACGTATTCAGAACATCTGTAGGAGGAGCTCTGTAAGAAGAAGAAAGCAGAAGGCTTGTCAGTCAAAGACCTCAGTACTGTGACTGTGCTTCAAAGTCTCCAGAACAGTTCATTACAGCTTCTTCCTCTGTCCTGAAAGAAAAGAGCAGAAAAAATTTGCATTCTCCCCAGCTTCTCTACTTAATTTAATACCATACCCGTGCAGCAGTGAGCTGGCATCTTGGTTGCTAGAGATAAAGGGCATATATCTCCCATCATCAATGCAGGTGTTTTCCCAACATTTATAGTCAGCTTGAGATTCTGAGAATAAGAGTTAATTCCAGGGTAGGCACCTGGCAAGCGATAAAGCTATTTCAGGTTAACTCACCTGCATGAACGACTAAACCCTTACAAAGCAGAGGGGAGAGCATGGCTGTCGTTTGCAATCTGCATTGGATCAGTACGGGAAAAGTCATCTTCCCACTGACAAGAAAGCTCATATTAAGTGACAGTCCAGATGATCTTACCCAGCATAGTGAAAGAGCGTAACTGTCCCTTAATCAATCAACGACGGACCTAAGTGCTTCATCCATAATGCACAGTACCTCTGGCTCAGCCTTGTCCTTGATACTCCAGACTCGGCTCAGTACGTTATCAGAACCCCCTCTCCGTGACTGTCAGTCAAACAGCTTTGCTTTTGTAAGACCTGATGCAAGCACAGAGGCTTGGCTTTGCTGCAGCAGATTTAAACCTGTGACTGAAAATGACTGATTGGCCCGAGGAGGAATGGGTAGCCACTTACACGTTAACATTTTTGGCATTACTGACTGAAGCTCTGCAAAACTGTCCTGTTACACAAGGGAAGGGAGGGGATATCTGGGGGCAAAAAGGAAGGGGGTGGGGAAGAAACCGCGGAGTCATGCCCGTCCCCCCCAGGGTATTGACCTGTCACATACATTCCTTCTGATTTTATTTTGGGAGTATGGATAAAGCGCGGTGACACTGGTCAATAAAAAAAAAAAAAAACCACAAAACTACCCAAGCCCAAGAACATTCAAGAGGTCTGCCCAAGGGGAAGCCTGCATGGGAACTGGGGTGCACATTATATAATTAAACTAGAGCATAATTCACAAGATCTGTGCACCCACACCTGGGACTTCATATTCAGACATGCAAAATTAACTACAAACAGATTAATAAGCAGAAATAATTTAATGAGAGCAACACAGAAGACAAAAAGGGTCCCATCACTCACCTAAAAATGCGTTAACAGGAAGGTGCTCTCAGTTTCAGGGGAAGAAGCCATAGGAGAGGGAGGGGATGGGACTTGGTGCTGGACTGCTAGAAAAAGGATCGTGTTCTTGTTTTCACATACACCTTTTATTTTAAGCTTCGCAAACTAAACAGTTTCATGCTCCTCACTCTGGCAGGCTGTAATTACACCAGAAGAGTGTGAACATCTTTAAAAGGAAAATCCAAGTGTCTGTTGCAGAGAAATCTTGTCTTTCATTGTCTCTGCACCAACAAACAGTCCGGCCTCTGACTAACATTAGAGCACTGCAAAGCCAATAAAGGGGATCGGCATTTAACGTTAAACGCCATTTCGGTGATTTCACAACATTCAGATAAGTAGACAGGAAGTCTGTAATTAGTCTGCACTGACTTTTAAAAATAGTTCAATTTCCATGTATTTGTTCTAAGTCACACACAAGCTGACAAAAGCCCCGAAGATCACGGTTACCAGAGAAGTCAGCCTTATTATGACAGACACCAGACACCACATGCTCCTGATGCAAAAGCAAAAATAAAATTTCTCTAAATGTCTGATCTTTAAATAGCAAAACTTTGACTCACCTCACAAAGCACAAAAGGCTACATGAAGTGAGACTCACTGTTTAGTTTCTTACCTCAGTTGTACCGTACAGCAAACTTTTTCAGACAATGTTGACCCAGAAAGCGCAGTCATCCTGACTGCGCTGAGCAAACATTGGCACCAACGTGTTTGAATAATCCCCCAGAGCACGAAACTGCAAGTTCCTGGCAATTACACCTCGGGGCTAATAAAATTTACACTAATCCAGATGAACATTAACAAGTATTCTTCATTTCATCCTCTTTGGGCTATATTAGTTTTAAAAAATCCTTTTGCTTTAGCAAGTTAGGGCCACCTTAGGCAAGTCTTTTATAGGAAAAAGAGCATGAAGGGTTTCTTTTCCAACTCTATTTTCTTCCCCTTGTTGGATAAAGGAAAATATCAGGACTGATCTACACATATAAAATTAATTATCCAAGTTTCATTGGATAGATCTTGTACAAGAGCACAGTAATGCCACCTTTTGCTGCTCATAACTATTCCAGTTTTGCATATGACAAATCTTTATTAGAAGGTGATCTTTGATAGTTTGCCCTTTTACAGCCTGTTTCCAAGTCCTAGAAGGAAATGAAGTAAAGAAAACTGTCAAAATACAGGCTTGATAAGAAAGACAAGGCTGCAATGTTTGTGTTGGATACTGGCTGGTAGACTACAAATGTCCCTACAGACACTGTCATTTTTCTCAAGAAATAGATGGAAATAAGAGAAATTCTAAAAGGGACCTTATAAAATCCACATGGGAAAGCAAACTTAAATTTTTTTGTGCAGTATTCAGAAATCAAGGCAGTACTATAAAATGCTTTTCTCTAGCCAAATAAACAGGGGCTGATCATAACTTCTATATATGCTATTTGGAAGATTTAAATTATATTTTTCCTAT
Organism: Tyto alba; assembly: GCF_018691265.1. Lineage (NCBI taxonomy): Eukaryota > Metazoa > Chordata > Aves > Strigiformes > Tytonidae > Tyto > Tyto alba. The sequence goes on from NW_024881330.1 coordinate 36,526,685, forward strand.
AGAACATACTTATGACAACTGAAATGTAGACAATAAATAAATGAAACCAGAGCAATCCAAAGAAACTATTTTTCCTCATCTGGATATAATTTTTTCTGTCAGTCATTTTTTTTTTTTTTTTTTTTTCCCCACAGGAGAACAAATTCATGGTTTGTACTCACCTTTGATGGGATAAAATCTGAAAACTTGGATCTTTAGTTGGTTCTATGCTGCTAGTATTATAGCAGACAGTTCAAGGACTTGTTGGCATGGAGAATTAATTACCCATGAAAGTTGAATTACACTGGCAGGGCACTACAAAGAAGGGCTACAGTGCCACTTCATGTGATGTGGCATAAAAACTAGGAGGACTTTATTTGTACATCTCTTAAGAGAATATCTTTCAGTGACTAGGAAGAAAAGCAAAAAGTAGAATAGCATTTTTTGAAACTATTCATAGATTTATATTAATTTTGGCCAAGAAGTGTTTAAGATTTTTCAGTGCATTGGTTGAAAGTGCTTAATTTGGGGCACCACAGAAGACATCTACTTTTTAAAAAAGAACATTTTCCCTTAGAAAATTCACATTGTTTTCATGTCCACATTTTTTGCTATATTCACTTAAAGTGCCATTTTGTGTTTGGCCAATAAAAATCTGTCCAGAATCATGAACTTTGTATATAAAACAGGGCATTCAGTATTCACAAGTATACTCCACTGTAACTCTTAAAGTTGTATCAACTTCTTCATATTTAATATTCTACAAATGTGGCTCCCAGATATCCTTGCATAGGGAATTTGGCTTACATTAGGAGATTTCTTTCTTGTTGGTAAACCTGAAATCAAATGTGAGAGTAATGAACAAGGATACTGGACATATGTCCATCCCCAATACCATGGGCTATGCGCTGTCCCAGATCAGTAATTCATGACCAAGTGGTACCAAAGGGCAGACAACTTTGTATTCTCTGCACCACAGTGTTGGTGTTTTCTTCTGAGCATGAGCAGTGAGGACGCACATCATTCAAAGTCATAGGTTATGGTCTGCTGTTCTAGTGGCCTTTCCTTAGAAACAAAAATGAATCAACTCTGGCCAAAAAAGGCAACAGCAGTAATAATAATAATAATAATAATAATAATAATAATAATAATAATAATAATAATAATAATAATAATAATAATAATAATAATAATAATAATAATAATAATAAACAATAACAATAACAACAACAGTACTACTACTACTACTACTACTACTAATAATAATAATAATAATAATAAAAAAAATGTGGACTGTGATGGATCTTGAGAACCAGAATTCCAATTTCTGGTCCCCTGATATTAGCAATAAATGTGCCCAGTGAATTGAGAATGTAAAGTACCACAGGGATCATAAATCAAGGCACTCCTAATTTGGTAGCAATTTTGTGGTTAAGAGTTTTGTTCCTCATTACTATCTAGTATCTTACTGATTATTTCTCTGTACTTAGATTTCCCTGCCTCCAAAAATTGACATAGTTGTATATAATTAAGATATAGGCCACAAACAAACATTTTGCAACTTAAGACATTTTTGAGATTTGCTGACAAGTGTTAGGAACTTGCACAAAAATATATCAAAAGCACAGAAAAGAAGCAGAAGGCCTTGTCATTGCAAGTGATAAGTTGCCTCATTTCCTTTATGCAAAAGATCATCTTGGATAATTTCTTCTTAGAGGTTTCTCTTATAAATAAATGGATAAAACCTCTCAAACAAAACCCCAGATATCAATTACCACAAGAAAATGAGCTTTCCTTCATCACTTCAAGAAGAGGAGCATGATATTCCTATGTATTTTACCTATGACATACTGACTTGCCTGTTTTAGCTTTGATGATCCTTTTTTACAGGAATATGACCCCAATGCTCTCTGTTCCCTTAAAATCAGACTCTCCATAAGAAAAGTAGAAAGACAAAGGACAACAAGAAGAATTCTCATCATTCATAAAAAGTAGAGTAGGTATTCCACTATTGACATCATATTGCAATGACCTTGGAGGTTGGTCACATTGGTGGGCATCTGGTTAGCAATATTTCAAAAACTTGCCAGTCTGCCGGCAGTGCCAGAAATTCCTGTCATTGGCATCATGTTAACTTGAAGTGGCTTCACCCACCAGTGTCCCTGCAAAGGTCAGATTCAGTGGTTTATGCTTAACATTTTCAGTTCTTTACTTTAAAGTGAAATATGTCCACCTAGCAATGTTACTGTACTCAAAAAAATTTGCATACATGGAAACTCCTAGGTGAAAGGGAATAAAGGGGTTTTCTCAGCAGCACACATGCAGTTTCTGTGAATCTTTGATAATTATGTCAAAGGGTGAATAGACCTCTTAAAGTCTTACATAGTCTATGCTGTGAATCATAATAGGTGTGCAGTTAGAGACCCAACAAAATTAGTAATTTTATGAGATTAGTACTTTCATGAAGACTGTGCAGACAGATTGAAATTACATCATAAAAGGTCAGGGAGGTGAGATGTTCATCTGCACCAAAGCAACCTAGTGTTTCAAAAGTCTTAAATCTTTCCTTAAATCACATTGCCTCGGTGACTAGGGGGTTATAACACCCTACAACAACAATAACAACTCTCATTTTCACTAATACAGTGAAGCATTTAAGTGGAAAAAGCAGTTGACAGATGACTGTTTTAAGTGTAGTAATGTTAATGCTCTCCTCACATCGTACACTTCTATCTTGTATTTAAAAGGCAAACACTGCAACCTCATACTACCAGGCACGACCGCGTAAATCTGCAGGTCAGTTTCCTGTGGGAATATCAAGCCTGCAGCCATGGGAAACACATTTACAGTACAGCAGAAGTCAGGAAAAAAGCAGGACCTACCATCTCTTCTTAAAGGTTAATCCCCTAATCTTAGTTGTAAAGTATAGGATTTACAGTGAACACAAAGAATGTAGTTCCTATCCGGGTCTAATCTAATCACTACCTACTGGATTTCCAACACACTTTATTAATCAATGAGTTATCTGCTCACTTTCTAAATGTAATCTGTGTATTATAATGAAGTATCCTCAGTGCCTCAGGCTATATTAATTTAAAGTAACTATAATTTAAAGTAATTGCAGGCAGGGAGCATCATAACCTTATATTATGTTTTTACATTGTAATTTTGCAAACAGTTACAGACAGGAAAGGAAAAAGCCTGCAGTGACTTGAAAGTATAATGCACACTTGCTAACCCACTTTTATAACTTTGTACAGGTTAAGGGATATTCTGAGTAGGTAAAAGTTTCCAACACTTCATATGTCAGAGTGAAACAACAAACTCCAATAACATTTTAAAAATACATAATCGTAGAAGTAATTATCTGTTTTTGAGAAGAGGAAAATATATCTTTGATTTTAATGCTGATGATATAGTTGAAAAAAAATAAAGAAAATTTAAAATAATATTTTAAAATTAACTTAAAATCTGTGACAGTTTTAAAAGAAAATTCCTACATATTTTTCACTGAGTGCCTGCTGCTAAGTTACAAACATCTAATAATATACAGTTACTTAAATTTATTTCTCACCATCTGATTTACTTTGTTTTAGAATTTCATATTTCAACACAGCCAAGAAGTGCACTTGTCATACAAAAGAGCCTGGTATAATTGAGCCAGATGACGTGCCCCACAAGTAAAATCAGCCATTCATGAAAGCTGGTCACCAGAGGCCATTTCAAACAATGCACATTTCAAAGTAATCTAAAGTAATCCCTTTTCTCTACTGATTTGGTTTCCAGGCAGTCTTAAGCACATGTGTGCAGCAAACAGGAGGCTTATTAAAACCTGATGTTATATTGGAAGTTATAATGCCATTGCCTTGTGATTGAATTCCATGTCTGTTAGTCTTCAAAGAGAGAGAGAAAAAAAATCAATTAAATTTATATGCTTATTAAACATGAGTGTCATGATATGTGCAGTTTATTAGCACTTGTTAAATAATTAAGACTGAGAAAGATAATTAGATGTGCAGTAGGCTCCAAATAGGCTTATGATAACAGATCTTTTTTTTCTTTAGAGAAAGTGATTTTCCAGCTACCAAGTAATGTAATTGCTAAAAGATCCCAAGTATTTTTCAAATATAAAGAGTAAACTCTGTGTATGAAGGAATTTCAGGTAATTTAAAAATTCCATTTTAAAGCCATGTATCTTTGCTATATCCCTGCTCACTTCAGCAGTGTGGGGCATTATGAAAACATAACGTACAATAACACACTGACTATTCAGTGATCCAGTAACTAGTCTTGAGTTGGAAGATCCTATCACAGAGGTGAACAACAGTGACACAGATTGCACTTTTCTTTAAGTTCTTATTTAATTCCACCAGCTTCAGAGACTGTGCGAGAGCATAGCTTTTCATGCCTTCTTTGGGTAGAGAGCTCTTTCAGTTTAAAAAGTTTCCTTCCTAGATATGTTTACTCCCCCTCAAAAGTCTGCAACTGTCTTTGAAATAGGGATTTTTGATTATTTATTTCTTATTTGGTAAACAGTTTATTTTCTTAAATAAACGAACATGATTACCTTGGATATGAATACAGCATCTTTAGCACAGAATATCTATGGATTTACATACACAGGAGAAGACGGGGAACATGCACATTTCCTCGTGGTAATGTACACACCTCCATGATCACAGGGAGAGGGTAAAGTAAATTGTGCCGTCGTGTGAGTGGGTGGTCTTGGGTGGAAGCTGAGCCTGATGCACAGCTGCTCTGGCCACTCTCCTTGCTGACTGTACAGGGAAAGAGTCAGGAGCTCATGGCCACAAGAAGAGTCTACGTAAGGACTGAAGCATGGGGGAATTGGCAGTATGAGTCTATATAAGTGTATGTATGTAAAGAGAGCACCTGTGCTCCTAGGAGAGGAGCTCAGATGTACTTTTAGCTATAACACAGAAGGATGGAATCCTCACAAACACCGTGGGAATTTAGATAAATGCCATCCCCTGGCTAACCAGGAGAGTCAGGCAGTTCCTGTAAGTGCTTTTGAAAAACTTGCTTCATTATACTACAGTGCAGAAAGTGAACTTATTTGTAGCGTCAGTACTTTGTGTGCTTACATGCACAGTGAGTATTCTTATATGCACGTAGATCCACTACAAGCTACATCTGGTGTCTGTTGACTTTCTCTTTCACTTCCAGGTTTGTAGATCAAGCCTAAATTTTTTTTTTCTTTTTCTTTCTTTTTTTTTTTTTTTTTTTTGAGCAGTCCCATTATATTAAAATGTGTTTTATTCTCAATACATTCAAACTGAATTTAATAGGACTACCAAAATAGACTCAATGGATCAGGTCCTGAGTACCATTTTTTAAGAAAGATCTTCCCTACTAGGTTGCTTCTCTTTATCAAAGAGTTTTTCCAGTCCTGGCACAGTATAAATTTTACCTTCACTGATATACATGTAAAAGCTCCCTGACAGACCGAGAAATGTGTTTTTAAGTTCCTCTCTGGCAAACCTGTACTATAGAGAAACCAGCCTACTAACAATAGTATACAGTCAGACCAAACAAAACAATCTGTTACAAAAAACAGATGCTTCATATCCTTTTCCATAAAGACTAGTCACTGAGGAAGTTGCGCTGTCTTGAGGCACTGCCGAGAAGCGTATCACCCCTGCTATCTAGCTTACTTCTAATCACCTCTGTAATCAAGAGCCCACTGATATTCCCCAAACTGTGTTCCCTGGGGGGCACAATGTACAGCCCCAGCCCAGGAACACGGTGGACTTGTGTCTGCTATCACAGAAATCCATCCAGCCCCCTCATCTCCTGTCCCCTCACTGTCCCACAGTCCACACTCAAGCACACACCTGCGTATGCTTGGGGGGGATTCCTGGAGTGACCTGTAGCTGATCCGCCGTGGGGAAACTAAGAAAGTCATCTCTACATTGCCATGTCCTACCAGGTGAAAAAAGTTTTTCACAGGAATGGCAACAAATACGAGCAAGGAATACGACTGATGGATTTTACTGCCAAATCAGGTGTCCAAGTCTCTATTTAGACCCTGATACACAGGTACTGTTGCACAAAATAAATATATCTGCTGGATCCAACAGGACTGCTCAGCTCCTTAAAACAACCTCCTGCAGGTTCTTCAATACACCCCTATTGCAAAGATGCTTTAAGATCTTTGCAGAATATTTCAAAAAAAGCTAACCATCAGTGACACATGAAGAAAAGTCAAAATGTATGAAGCATCTGAATACTGAATTTCATCTGAAAATCGGTATTCCTATCAAAAAAGCCTGAAATTAGAGTCACACGTGCCTGTTCGAGGACAGAATATATCATATACAGCTTATCTGTCCGAGGAATACCAATTCTCTCAGCCTGAATTCTGGAAATCTGTTCTCAAAGAGGTGTTTGAAAATAATCTTCAGTCTGAGATCTAAGAGACTCAAGAATGACTTGTTGAAATTATTCTGTGAATAACTTTATCTCCGAAAACATTTTTTGAAAGGGTAGCACATATAAATGTGCCTTCATTTTCCAAGAGAAAATGCCTGCAGAAAGACTTCCTTCATCTTTCAGGCACACATACGAGTACTTTCAATTTCACAGTCCTGGCTTCTGTAGATGAGAGCAGTTTTAACGTGTGGAAGATGAAGCTGAATATATTCAAGCACACATATTTTTATTTCCAACGCACTTCTTATTAAGCAAAGATCCTATTTAACAATTAAGAGACATGTTTTTACATCATCTTTATAAATGATATATATATATATATATATATATATATATAATATCCTTATACGTAGTTAATTGTAAGCCTGCTCATGACCCAAAATTGTACTAAGATGCCTGACACAGCACAGACTGAATTATTTTCTCTAGCAGTGATGGAGCAGGCAGTCCACCTTATGTTCCAGCACCTGACTGTGCCATTATGCACAGAGAAGGAAGGCAGGAATGGAAATTAGTAATCACTAGGTAGAAGCTTCTGAATAATACAGAATGGATCAGCAAGGGGAAAAAACAGGATGTATCAGAAATTACTCCCAGATAACAGAGAAGAGATAGAAAGACAAAGGACAGAACTGTAGTGCTTTTCTTCATTTTGTGTAGAAAGGAATTTGAAAAGCATCCCAGTTTAGAGTGCTTATTGTGGGTAAAACAGCAATGCTTGCTTTACTGGGTGTTTTTTCTAAATGTAGAAGAAATGTTCTTCTATGAAAGGTGTCTCATAAACTGTGTCAATGACCCAATTCGGGAATGCTTAGACCAACATATAGAGAATCCACTTCTTTGCCTTTAGCAGGCTCAGCTGTGAGGTCAGACCAGGCTGCTCAGGGTTTTACCAAGTCAGGGCTTGAAAATCCCCAAGAATGGACACTGCCTAAATGCTCTGGGGCCTTGTTCCACTGCTTGGCTGTCCTGAGGGTGAAACTTGTTTTTCCTTATATCCAGTCTGAACCTCTTTTTTTTTCAATTTACATCCACTGGTTCTTGTCTTACTGCCATGCATGACTGTCAAGACTGGGGCTCGATCTTCTCAGTGACCTTCCTGTAAGCACTGGGGGGCTGCTCTTAGATCAAAACTGTCTCTGCTCCACTCTGAACAGCCCAGCTCCCACAGCCTCCGAGCACAGGGCAAGGGGTCCAACCCCCAACCATCTTGATGGACATCTGCTGAACTCACCCCAGTTTATTGATGTCTTTCCCTTTTTTGGGACCCAGAACTGTTAGATGCTAACAAGTGCTGAGTTAAATACATTTTAATATTTGTTTAAAGAGGGAGAAGTGAGCTGAACTAAGTGAAACAAAAATTTCACAGAGTGTTTTAGTTGTAAAGTAAATGAATCAGCGAAAATTTTCAAATAGCTGGATGGACTGTAAATGTGCTTTTTAAGTTTCTGATTATTTCTTAACTTTTTTTTTTTTTTTTTTTTTTTGTGTGTGTGTGTTATTCTGAAGGCTAGAAATGAATACCACCATTAAAAAAGCTGGGTTGGCTATAGTTACAGGCTGACCAAAGTCCTTTGAACTGGGGAGATCTTCCAATTATTTCAGTGGTCATTGCTTCAGCAGAAATGAAAACTGATTCAGACATCATTTTGCTTTTTTTTGTTTGTTAATAAACCAGAATGATTAAAACAGTCAGGATTGGGAAAAGAAGTGCAACTTTATATACGAGAAAAGAGAGATTTGAAATCCCTTCTGTCCCAAGCCCCATGTAAATGTAAAGAGCACAGCTGGAATGAAACAAGTGATCTGACTGGTTTCTGATGAGCTGGGTGGTGTAAACGTTTCACACTAACCACACTGCACACGCATAATATAGGAGCTAATTCATCTGCCATGAATACATTCCTGTGTATGTTGTCTTTTAAAATAAACAAGTAAAAATGAGTAATTTATCAGGAGTTAAACGAATATTTTTCCAGAGGGAACCCTTCTGTCCCATATGGCTGATTTTAAAGTCTAAATGCAGGCAGTTAAAATGCTACATCCTCTGCCTCACTATGTGAAACAGTTATTGCTTTAAAATATGGAATTTCAAATTTTTAGTGCTGTCAACAAGTTCCAATTGTTCCTGAAAATATCATTCAGGCTGCTTATTAATTTCTTAGAAGACTGAAAAACCCTAAACACAGAGCTGTGGACTGTGAATAATGATCATTTTCCAAAGCCTCTATTTACAATGGTGTTGTTTTTATTTCTAAATTTAATTTAATAATTTTGATGGAAGGTTTCTAACCACAAAAAAGCAGTTTTATAGGAAAAGTCTCCTGGAAAAAAAGGCTAATCACAGCCAGCCCTGCATATTTTAAATTTGACACATCCTTTTTATTTCTTCATACCTTAAAATTTATTAAAAAAAATCATTCTTTAAGATATTATTATGATCTATTAACATTACAATGATGAATGTATTTCCTAGAGTTTTTCTATAGTAGGAATGAAGTTACTAACTTGCATTTGCTCCTGCAGAATCTTCCCCATAGTAAAGGCTGCTTGTGTAGGCAGCTCTGATCATAAGCTCTTAGTAATAGATACTCTTTGAGACTGAGGGTCACAGGTTTCTAAAGACTAACACAGCTTCCAGATAACTTCCCTCCAAAATTAGAGGTGCTTTCCATGCCTTATGGTGATGAGCAAATGTCTCTTGGAGGGAAGATTCTGAAAAACTCTACAAGAAGGTTCACGGCATAACCTCCCCCTGATTTTCTGACCAGACATTTTAATTTATGGCAGAAGAACTCAACACTGAACATTAACACAGAAAAACTTCCAGACTCAAAATGCTCTGTTATTCATGTGTAGTATCCTGATGCATATCTGGAAACTGTAACTTGCACCTAAAGGAAAGCATGAACAATGTTTGCGAAAAACACTAACTGTGGTGGTATTGTTAAACAGAGGCAGTGCAAAGGACTTCCAAGCTACAGAAAGGAAGATCCCCTGAAAAGACAACATCTTCCTATCTCGGTTCTTTTATTCAATTTTATATTAGGCTTTTATAAATTTCCTAACTGTCCTTAGCATCTCTTTTAAAAGCAGAGTGGTTTCAAGCAGATGATTTGCCCTAAATCCCCTCCCCAGACCTGTACATTGGGGGATCACAGCACCCATATAACACATAGCATACTCCACTGCTTGGTCTCCTGCTCAGGTTACCCCACCTTCTTGGTTTTCCATTTTATTGAAAGCTCCTTAAAACTTACCTTTTCCCTAGCTGGTAAAGTACCTTTAGATTATAGATATGTTAAAATTTGGACAAAAATATACCAAACTTTTCAATGTATAAAGAGAGAAAGGATCTGAAATGAAAAATGCATTATGTTAAAGTATTGTATGGCACCGGATTATGTTTCCATTATCTCCTACATTTAAAGCTCTGTTGACCCCTGGTCAGAGGCATTTATCTTAGCATTGCAACTATGTGTAAAACTCTTACACATTTCTTTGCATGTTTTTCTCTCCCAAGACTAGGCCTTTACTACAATATTGAGTTACATATTCAGCTTTTCACAGAATAGAGCTGGGAAAGAGATATAAGAAAATGTCTGAGCATTGGCATGTGTTTCCTACGTTCACTAATGTAATTTTTATGTATCTGCAAATGAAATCCTCCTGTGTTTTGAGTAAAACCTATAATAACAATTTCAGGGCACAGCACTGGACCCTGTGGGCCATGGCCAGGAGCAGCCGGGCAGGGTCTGGCAGCTTGTCCTGTCCCACCTCCTGGCCCAGAGCAGGGCACCGGGGGGGACCCCCAGTCCCAGGGATCGGGCACCTCCCTGGGGACCAGGACAGGCCCAGGCTAGGCATCAGCTGCAAATGACTGAAAAAGTATCTATCTAGCTGAATGAGAATCAAAGCCCATTACCGCATGACCGCATTACCCCATAACCGCAGAAAAGTTGCCCTAAAAGTTGCAATTGGCAAGTACATTTCACCAGGAAATTGTTATGGATAAATCCACAGAACTGGCTATTCTGTGGGGAAGGGCGTCAACAACAAAAAAACAAAAATTATGATACAGTAGAATGGAGCATGTCACAAATCACAACCTTTACTGATATGATAAAGAGGGGTCTACTTCTTATAAATTATCCTATCTTCTGTTGTTTAACATTCAGTTCAACAGTCTATACAAAATATAAATCAACCGACAAATGATACAGGTTTTAGCTTACAGGTGAGGGCACAGTGGGAAGGCAATTTTACGAAGCAAATAACCATAACCGAATAGCAGAGATTTTGCTAATACATTTTCTTCTTAGCGTGAAATTGCTTAAAACTAAAGCAGTTGATTGACTAGTGTGAATCATACACATCTCCCAGACAGTGAGATGAATGTCACAAGATATCATCTAATACCTGCCTAAGGCTTATGGCTGAGAAACTACCCCTTATGTCACATGTTATGCAAATATCCTGTTGAACAGGACTTTTGGAAAAATTTTAATGTGTCATTCTCTGTAATCTATATGTTGGATATAATACTTTCAGTATTTCTTCATGTTTCTTTACATAACATCTTTCATCTAAGCTCCTTGATTCACTGTGCAAAGAATTAGATAACTGATTATCACTGAAATAGCATTGAAATAGCATTGAAAATAAAAGGGAGAAGGATCAACTTGACTACTCTGAGTCCAGGCTAAGCTTTCTGCTTATTCTCAGACTTGAGGCTGAGATGGAAAACCTTAACTTTTCAATTTGAAAATAAATTTTGATACAATTTCATGTTATGGAAAGAAAAGCAGAAAACACTGGGAGGCTTTGTTTTTCCTTGCAACATGAAATGAAAAAATCTGAATTATTGAAAGCTAAACTGTCATCCTCTGACCAGTTCTACCTTTAATGAAAGACATAGCGCAGATCATACATCCCTACAGTATTAAATGACAACAGTCTTAAGTACAAGGCCTCTCTTAATAGTTGATGATATTACTACTGGGGATGTTATACCAGAAGGACTTTCCAAAGCCAACACCATTCTGATGACATGTCAAGTTAGATTGGACCATGAGCTCGGATTCTTAATGAACATCCAGGTAAGCCTCCTTGAAGATATATTCCTGACTTGTTTCTATTCATCAACCTTGCATTTGAGCTAAGACTGTCTTATATTGAATTAATCTTTGTATTTGTAAACTGATCACACACTATTCAGAAATTATTAAGAGAAATAATAAGACAAAAATGTCATATTTGGGCCAGTGTTCAAAGTAAACTCATGGTTTCATGTACTACTCTATACTGTAGGAATATAAGATGGACTGTATTTCTTCAGTAACGTATGTTGTGAGTTACATTAGGAGCTAAGGAAGAGAACTGGAAAAGATTTACTGATATTTACTTATTTACTAATACAAAATTTTCAGACAGGTTCATGTTACAGTCTTCATCTGTGTTACGGTCCTCTGCCATATATAAATATGCAACTGTCAGACATTCCATATTTAAATGTTCCTCAACACCATACCTTTTCTCTCTTTGAAGACATACAACATTTAAATTGCACAATCTGCAGGGCATTCAGACTTCAGTAATGACAAAACCAGTGGGGACTAAAATGTGACATATTACTTGCTGCTGTGTCATGGACTGTCACGGCAGATGCATCATCTGCTAGCTGGACATGTTATCCATTGCAGCAAGCGCAACACATCTTGAACAACTGTAAGCTAGCACAGTTGTGCCAGCAGATGAACTTGTTGATCCCATGGCCAGGTGATTGTTTATCCTCATACTTTGTTCACAGGTCCCTAGACTCTGCTTTCACATGAAAGAGAGTCCTCACAACATGCTTGTGCCTCAAGGAACAGCATCTGCTGGCATTTGAACAGTAGTCACCATCTGTTGATGTTTTGGCTCATTACTGGCACAGACACAAGTAAGATGTTCTCTTCAATCCACCATTTCTAGAATTGCTTTTGAATCTATCTAAAAGTATCAACTGACATCTGAACTTAATTTTTGCTCAAGCACCTTCCCCTGCCCTAGCAGCAGGAAAGGAACTTAAATTGATTGTCAGCATAGAGGTAAGGTTCCTTACCAGAAAGTAAGCCATATTATAGATGGGAGGAACTAGGAATTACTATTCTAGTGAAAATGTTTGTTAAGTATCATTTTTCCACGTCTTTTCTGTACATGTAACACACTGAAACTTTTATGGTCTAGTAATCTAAGTTTTCTCTACTTCCACAGCCAACTATTCTGTTGTCAGCTGTGCTGGCAATTAAGTATCTCACTTTCAGGAATTACTCTATATCTTGCAATAACCAGTGGTTATAATTAATATATTATTCTTATTAACCAGACTTCTGGGAGAGGATGTTGATTGTTGAAGATGGGATACTGCTATTAATAAGCATGCAGCCTTCTTTACTTACAAATGTTTCCCAAATTCCTCAACTTTTATCTGATGCTCAGTGGTTATGCATTCAGTGAATATTTCCTGCCCTTTCCCTTCATCCAAGAAAATCACATAATGTAAGCACATCAAAGCTGTTGGATATAAGGAATTAGCAAGTGATCACCCTGTGGAGGGTCTCTCAGTCTATGAATGCTACTAATAAGGCAGTAAGTATGAGAGTTTCCTCAATGTGTAATTGCTTACTCTTCATCTCAGCAGGTTTTTCTTTACATAATCATCAGCAAAATAACCCATGTAAATCACAAAATAGTCTAGTTGCTTGATAATTCCTTTTCTTTGTGTTAGCCCTTTGATATTTAACCTCCCATTTCAGTCAGCTTTACAAGGATGTTTTCCAGAGAAACAGTTTGTCTCATTTGATGCTGTATTAATCATCTGAAGAGAACATGTATGTTGCTAGGTTGGCAGTAAGTGTATGCATATGAAAGCAGGCCCAGTCATGGGCCACAATGAGTTCCTTCTGCAACAGACCAAGAGCCCTTCATCTTTATTGACGTAGGGAGCAGGTCAGATATGATGGCTGCTATAACAGAGACTTTTCTTGAATACAAAAATGCCTTTGCAGTCACACTGACTAATCAGTCTGAAAATCTCAATTTTATTTGGCTTTAAAATACTTCAAGATAACAGCACAATACGGTTGACATGCTAGAAGAAAGGCTAATACTTAATCTTCTCCAAGCCATGACAGACATGTAAATTAACATCTGACTGGAGATGGTAAGCCTTTTGGCAAATGCTTAGTATCTTTTCACCTACTAACTAAAGCAACAACTAACTCCAGAAGAAAGTAACTTCACCAGGTAAATAAAACACTTGCATCTCTATTACAAAAAGAAAAAAAGAAAATGTCTTTGCAGTAATGAGTTATGTTGTCCCTGTTTTGCTCTGCAAATATTTTCATTTTCATCCAGCTTGTGAAAGATCAAGCAAACTGCATCCTAACTATAGCACATTTACTTGTTATTCTCTGGGATAGAGCAGATTGTGGTGAACTTTGTGCAAGAGGATGCTGAGAAGTAGCAACTTAGGGTCCACCTGGATTCAGATAAAGGGTAGAAACTTTCATGTGGGTTACAACAAAAGAAGGATAATGCTTTCACCTTTATCCTGTCTTGTGGCACCTTGCTCAGCCTGACCCAAAGAATAAAACTTCTAAGGCCAACATAATGGAAAATTAATACCCTCACATGTATGTATGTGCTACATTGGAAATAAAAACTTAATACTTAAAATAACATTTAAAATTAAATTTTATATGAAAATTTAAAAAGAAGGAAAACCTAAGAGAATGAATACTCTTTTCAAGAAAAAAACAAGCTCTTACCCTTAGACATACATAACACTGTAAAACTCCTCAGAAATTAAGGTATATAAGTTATGTGGCAAATATAAGGATCTTAGTTTTTATCCTGCTTCATGGGATGAAAAGGAGCGTTTAACTGCTTGGCTCCTGCTGTTTTTGAATGAAAATCCAATGCTTCATTAATATTTATCCCTTTTTATTCTAACTTTACTATACATGCTCTCTTTCGGAGTTTCAGGAAAACCAGCAATTATCACATCAAAGGTCATCAGTCCACCAGGGAAACTTCAATCCTTAACTGATGGAGAATTGCTGCAGCTTTTGCAAACATCTCAGATCAGGCGAGCAAGTGTTTTCCCTCCTCCCTTCCCTCCTGTGATTCTTGTTGGTTTTATTTAATCAGCTTATAAGACCTCCTTAGTTTTCCTGTGATGGCATACACTATCCTAGACATCAAAAAGATTTTTATACTGCTTTTATATTTATACAGAGAGAATAAAAGAATAACAATGATTTAACCATGCTGCACAATAGGTCCAGTCTGAAACAGTCTGAATGTCTCTGTTTAAATTTCCCAAAAGATATTTTTGTTAAACTCCATTCTGGACTTATTGGCAACACTCTCACTTATTTCAATAGTAGCAGTAGCATTAAAGAAAGAAGGTGATCCATGCAGATGAAAATGACAGAGACGTTCAAGTTACTGAACAGCAGAAATCAGGAGAACTGCTGAAAAATGAAGAGACTCTACTCTTGCCAAAATCAAGCATTAAATAAAATAGGTATGAGTCAAACATCCAAGATAAATCAAGAAACTGTTTTCAAAATAATGATATTTTAAAAAATAATAAATGCTGTGTTCATGTTACTTATCTTTTGGCTTCATAGCCTCTATGGTTGTGCATTTTGAAAGTTTTTTTGGCAATCCTAAGTCTTAAAGAACATTTATTTTTTTCTTCCAAATGAGAGATAAGTTTTCCTAGAATCATATGATGCCAAAAATCAGATGTCTGATAAAGCAGAGAGTTGGCAACACTAAAAATGTGTTTTCTTCAGAGCTGAGGAAGATAGAGTTCTGACGACAAGCAGTGGGAAGGGCACCACACTCGTGTTTCCAGCCTCACTGGAGAATGGATGACCAAACATCATTAATTCTGAATATTACTTTTTTTGGCTCTTGTACCTTTGCACAATGAATTGATTTAGGCATGTAGGAATCTTGATGCTAATCAAAACATGATTTCAGTGTCATGTAGCCTGCTAGCTTGGGCAGGTTACCTCCACTAAAACAAAGTATCATTCAGTGCTTAAAAAAATCATTAAAATAAATCAACACATTTGGCAGAACTGTCAGGGAATACTGCTCCACTTTGTCTGAAGTATCATTTCTTTCTGACTGCTATTTCTGGCTCTGATCCTTTGCAACAACTCCTGTGGCCAAGTCCCATTAAATAAGAGTCTTTCCTACTTTATGTGTGAAGCCGTACAGGGAATTTGCCTTCACAATATTGTAAAGTAAAACTGAATAATTTTATCCAACTTACTGCTTTAATGGTAATTAGTTAATTGATTTGTTTTAATAATTTAATCCATGGTCCCCGATATCTCCTTTAAAGATAGAGAGTAGGAGGGAACACTCATGTACTGAGCCAAGCCAGTTACATGTTTCTGAAGCACGGTTTTCATCTTGATAGTATTACAAGTTTGTAATTCTATGTTACTCTTCTTTACAATGAACTAATCTCACATCTGTAAGGGTGGGGACCCATCTAAGAAGCCACAGGACCATAGGAATCTGAAATTTTAGCCCTTCCCAGCTCTGTGACCCTCCTTACCAAGATGTGAGCTGGTGTGTCCCCTCCTGTGTGACAGACATCATGCACTACATCATGGTGAAGACCCTGTTCTTATACTCATTTTGACAAGGCAGGAGGAGAGAAGAGGGAGACAGGGAGAAGAGTTTTTTCTTCTCCCAGACAACAGAAAGACCTGCTGTCTTCTTACCATATGCTGACAAGGTTGGGAACATTGGTGTTGCTACTAGAGCTTTGCATCCCATAATTGCCTTAAGTTCCTTGGACACCCTGATAATGCAGGGCCTCCTATACAGTTAATTTGTCTGAGGTAAAATAGTAATGTCTTTATATAGTACTTTCATATTACTGCACCTACTCCTTGGGTGTTCAGGAGTTCAGTGTGGTTGGCCCAGAAAAGTAAACTCAAGAATTAACTAGGAGCTTTCTTGTATAGAAGTTGTTAAAAACTGACTTGAAATGTTAATCAATTGGTTTGTTCAAATAGCTAAAATGACTGAACATTTAAGCATGACTTCAGAACATGAATATTCTCACAGCAAAATACAGCGTGCTGAGGAATTTTGCCTATGGCTATGGTATGAATGAACTGAATCATCCTCTGAAAAAGAGACATTTCTTAGCTCTTCAACTGAGCATGTAAAATACAGGAAACGGTATAGTATAACAAACAAGCTGACATTAAAGCAGTGAAATTTTACTGTTTTGTTTTATGATTAGTACATTTGGCCCCACTGATATTATCAGCTTCTTAATTTGTAATTACTGCTCTGTTCTTAGCCCTGTTAACTTTAGTACAATTCAGATAGATTTGACAAACACAGTAGAAAGCAGCCACAGAAACAGCTGACTTTCACTCAGATGCACTGAAAGTCTACTAACGTGAGCTGAAAGGAGCTCGCCATGTAGGGAAATGTTGACAGCAGACAAAGGACGAGTCACAGGTCTGCCATGTAAAAGCTAAGTATACTGAACTGCCCTTAAATTAGATCCTCAAAGGTGAAAATAACAGTGGAGACCACAAAGGCTTTTTTTTAGGCTTTCTGTTATAAAAACAGTGACAATATTCCTCTTGGAGAAAACCCCACTATCAATATCAAAACCTCTGTCCCATCAACACTCAGCTACAGTACTAAATTGTGCGTGGTTATGAGTATATTAGAAACACACTAAGGCTTTGAAGCTGTTGCGGAACATTTGACTCTAGGAGAGTTCCAGGACAGAAATGATGCACTAACAAAAGCTTCTCTGGTTAGCTGTTTCTGGTTGGTGTGATAAGCACTGATATTCATCTACAAAGAAATGGTTCCGAGCATTGTACCCATCTCTTCTCCTGAATTACAGTTCTGCAATGGGGACACCTTGAAAATAGATGAGTTTACCTGCTAGATAAATGTAAAGTTTCTGAAGCTTTAGGGAAAGATGCAAGTTTATGAAACAGAGAATAGGCAGTGTGCTTGTGGCACAAGGGCTGCTTTAGTCTGGGCTTTATTTTTCCAGCAGTCTGAGGAAATTCAGTTGAAGAATATAGTATCTGGATTGCACCACTGAAGGGCAGAGGCTGTACAAAATACACTGGGTTTTGCATTTTGATGAATTTATAGTATGTCTATAGGCTAGCACTATCCCATTGCGACAAAATAGAAATGCCCCAAAGCTTCATGTGAGATACAGTATTCTTACTTATAGCTCCCAGGCACTGCATATTGCAAGACTTCTTGTCTAGATACAAGGCTGTGACTAACTGATGATTAATTAGCTTAATTTATATTCTCATCAAATTCACTACTTAATTTCATAAGTAATTTCAGAAATGTCTTAGCTCATGTAGCTAACTTGATGACTTAACTCAGGCAATTATTGACATAGTTCAAACAATTCAACACTTCTAGCAGAAAGGCTCAAAGAAATACAAGCACACTGAAATCTTACCAAATGTCCTTAATGAAGTTTCCTCTGGGTCACAGGTAATGGAATTTTTTGGCTCCACAGAGCTTTCAGAATCTGTTCCACTTGGCATGTCTTTCTTTGGTCCTTGTTTTGATAAGAAAAGATTAAGGGACTTGCCCAGGCAAATACCAAGATATGGTTGAAACTACCTGTATTTATGGGAGTTCTCAATGCATTTAAGAGACAGTACTGACACTAGTGTCTTTCTCAGTTTAGCCAGTGTCTTAGTTTTGTCACTGTTTACATCAAATGTCTAGGAAGTTTTGGCTAGAATATTGCCTACAGTTACAATCTAGAAATACTTGCTGTATGTGATTGTTACCATCTGCGTATGCTGTCAAATATCAACAACAAATGGATCAGACTGTATTCTAACGATACAGCATCATCCCAATATAACACATTTACCTTTCAAATTTTGAGGCTTAATTAATTAATATTTTTTAGAAAGTTATTGATGATAAGTTGCTATAGAAATTTAAAATATTTGCAGCCTGTAGAAACCTTTGCTTTAGTACAATTGTGTTTCTTGTTACGTTTTATCCACTTATGTTTCAGTCTTGTCCATGTATCTTAGTTTTCTGTTGTCTAATATCACGTTTGAGGTTTCTGGATTTAATTTATATACAAACTAACATCATCATTCCAGAAGCTCCACTACCTGAAATAGGACTTTTGAAAAGAAAGGTAAACCCAAATATATTAATATACAATCATAAATAAACTGGGGGATTATCCCAAAAGTTCATTGTCCAGAATTCTCTGCTTTTGGAAAGTTAAAATCACGGGCAGCTAAGAACAAGTTCATTTGGTAGTGCCTTCATCAGGTATGGAAATGGCATGCTTCAACTGCAACATCTTTCACAGACACAATAAACCACTAAGATTTTAATAAATCTGAGACTAGTCTTTCAAGTTTACTCTAGAATATATATGTGTCACTGTCATATGAAGAAAGTACATGCTCATCGAATGTTAAAAGTTTGGAGAAATGGAAAGAATCATTGTTGAAGTGCTATTTCATGCCACAGGCTTTCAAGAGCTGCTTAGGTCATAGTGCCAATGTCAATCTAGGATTGATGCATTAGAGTCTCCTGATGTGGAGTACTGTTTAGAGATGAATACACATCCTTAAAATCAATCTCTTATTGACAACTTAAAAACATCTATCCTACTAAACCTAAGTAAGCACTAAAAACTGCTCAATCTGTAGATATCCAGAGTGGGTTTTGGAACACATGGGCAGCTCTGAGCCAACACAGGTCAATTCAACTCCTTCTGGCACTTCAGAAAGACGCATTAGTTAAGATTTAAAACAAAAACAAAACACAAGCCCAAAAACAAATAAAAAAACCCCAACCAAACAACCTGAACAAACTCTCTGAAATCTTGTGGCACTGTGCCTCCACTAATAAACCACACATTCCTTTTCCAGAAAAATGGACCATGCTGCAGGATCAACTGCTTCACTCCCCCCCCACCCTTTGTCACCTGCCAGCCTCAGGGTTGCCATCAATGCCAGCTCCACTATGGGCTTGGCAGACCAGCACTGAACCCAAATTAATAGAACCCAGCTAGATATAGGTTGACACCATCAAGAGTCTCTGTGTTTCTCAGAGAACTGGCTTACCATGGAGCCAGATAAAATTCATAGGGGTTTATTAAGTCCAGCTCTGTGTAATGCAAAAGCAGTTGTATTGATTATGGAGTTGAGATGCTCCTGGAAGCAGTGTAGCCACATTCATGTAGCTCTGAGCTTCAACTAATATCCATGGCATGAATAATCTGCAACACATGGATAATCAAGTGCCAACTATATCCTGCTTCTGAATAGGTACACAACCAACAACATATCTAGTGAGGCAGTGGAGAGACAAAAGAATTTAAGAGCTCTGAGTCTAAAAGAAATTCAAATCCTTCTTTATTTCTAGGCTGTCAGCAACTTGTTTGACACAGAAAACCAATACTGAATCTTACTATTTAAAGGAAGGAATTTTATTACTTATAGTCAGATTCACCTTCATGAATAGGATCAAGCACAAAAATCTATGAATCACTTCACGTCTGTTTTGATGACTTGTCAGTGCTTCTTAGGTCTTAGGCTGAGCCTCTCTTGAGGTATGAACATGCCCCTGAGGACTCTACCCTGCTTAGTGTTAAACAACTTCTGAAGGTGATGAGTGCTCTTTCTTTACAGTACTAACTGTTATTTGGAATTGTTCAGACTCTACAGGACTAGCTCTCTAACTTCTGGTTTCAATATTTTCATTGGAAATGAATAAGTGTAATTGACTTATGTAATGCTTAATGGGAGTTAGCATTACTAAACGCTTACTGAGCACCCTGAATATCTTAATCATGAGAAAGATACTCTAGAGTTGCTTGTCTCATGAATACAGGCATATATATCCCTCTTGTGATAGGTAAATGCATATAAAAGTAAGTTAGCCATACACTGGATTTTAATTAACCCCGAGGGCCACATAACAGCATAGGTTGGAATTTATTCATGTTAAAATCACAGCAGTTTTAATCCAATCACTGTCTTCACACATACATCTTCATCTACTTAAATAATTACACTGGGTGGGTTTCACATCCACGTTGTAGAGACCTAGATTTAATTCTCAAAATGTCGGTGTCGCTACATGAGGTAGGTGTCTAAGCTCCCACAACAGTCAGAGGGGAATCTAGACTGTACAGTTAGGAGAATCTGGAAACTATCTGGCCATCCAGGTGCAGCTCCCCAAGCCCCACTGGCTGTATAGACTCAAATGCTGTTGCCTATAATGGAAGATCAGATATTCACACACTAACACCTACATCTAGATCTCTGAATCCCACTCAGTTGATGAGGTACTTAGTGTCATCTCTGAGCTACTACCTAACCCCTTTTACTGAAAATATATTCAAAAGCACAAATTTGAAAGAGTTTTAGGATATAATCAACCTACTGTACATACTTGGGCTAAAATCTCCCTGAAGATTCTCCTTCTAGTTGTACTTAAAGGTACAGATATTGTACAACTATAAAAGGTATAGAGAAAGAGGAAGACAATGAAAGAGTCACACTGGGGAGGGGTTTTTAAATTTTCATGATTTCCCAGATTGTGTCTGGGGAGTCAACGATCTTCACAACAAAACAAGACTAGAGATTATATCTATGTCTTTATATCCACCTACAGGCACACACACATACATATATATGCATTATTTTCCTTTCTTATACATGCATTTAAAACTCAGTACACTTATTTCCTCATGAGGGTAGAGGAAGCATATTACTGTCCTATAATCTGCAGCTGGGAGGAAGAAACTAGATGTGTTCAGAAGCATCAACTGTAATCTTGAATTTTAACAATATCAGCCAACATAATACTGTTGCCTTTGGAAGAGTGACACTGACATTAAGACTTCAACTGCAACACTAAAAAAATTTGCTTATTGATTTTCCTTATGCTTTAGGAAAGATGCGCCTGAGTATCCTGTGCTACTGTGAGGAAAAGCCTGGTGCAGTTTTGCCCTTGAATGCTTTTTTACTTTCTCCTGAAGCCTAATATACCATCATACTCGACAGTGCGCTGTTCTCTTTCGTCTGCTCAGCTGTGCTAAGCAAGATAAGGAAGCTGTCCACATCCTGAATTTTGTTGTGAAGAGCTTGGGGGGCAAACTATATTGCATTTTCAGATCACATTTAGTCTCATCTTCCATCTGCCATTTTTACATCTTCCACAGCTTTCTCCAAAGATAAAAATCCAACTGGGAAGAGAATAAAAAGGAAAAGGTTTGGGGAAGTGTTTAATATTAGGGAAACTTTGATAAGGAAAAATGTGATGAAAGGAAAGGGAGAAGGGAGGCAGTGAAACAAATGGCACAGATGTGAGAAAGGCATGCCCATGCACAAGTCAGTGCTGATTAAGCTAATCAGGCTCAGCTAAACTCCTGCATGGTCACCTCTGGGAACTGTGACACATGTGTGAACAAATGAACAATCTCTAACAACACTTGGGTCACTACAGCATGAACCAATGTACTTTTCAGCAAGCATGCAGCAAATCACATCAGTGCCCTTTCAGAGAAATTTAGGAGCTTAACTTTAGAAGAGCAATTAAAATAATCCATACCTATCGTGCTGCATAGCTTAAGATAGCTAAAGTTCCTTGGAGACATAATATTATGCTTCTGGGTCTCCTCAGTTGTCGCCCTGTCTTGGTTGCATTAAATTGCCTAAAATCCTGCCTTTTAGCTAAAGCTGTCTGGGAGATGCAAAACAGGCATAAGTCTCCAAAGGAGCCTAATTTGTGAGGCACACATTGGCCATGGAAAATTCACAAGATTTTGGGGATCCACCAGGAAACCAGAGGTCTGAGATTCAAGCCCTCCTCCTCCTCCTGATGACATCTGGATCTCCAGCTCCAGTCACAGGACTGTTCCTTGATCACCAAATGGTGACAAAAAGGTCACTCTAGCTCTCCTGGGAAAGCTGCTCCAGGAAAGATCCATATGCTGAGGAGGAGGAGAAGAGGGACTTGGTTCTGCTGGTTAGATCACTTCATGTGGAGACAGACTGCTGGCATTCTTGACACCTTTCTCTTCTTTATCAAACAACAATTTTAGAATAATGTATAAGCAGTCTAGGAGCAAGCACTGAGACTGAGGACATGATTTCAGGCTCCAAGTAACTGCTTCCCAGATAAGCTTGGCTGTAGCCCTGACCTAGGTTTCTGTGTTTGTACAAGAGACAGATGTCTAGGGTACCCATCCCTTTTCCATCCCCTATAAGCTGTTTCTATTTCCCCTAGCTCAGATCCCAGTCTAGGAGAAAAAAATCTGCCACTAAGATAGTAGGTGTCTGATAATACTTCGCAAATTCTATTTGCAGAGCTTCATAACTTTAACTCCCTTTTTTGCCTTTTGCATTAGAGAACAAAACTTTTCTCCAAGCATTCTTCACCACTAAAATGTACAGGAGAAGCCACGTGTAGTCTGTGACTGTTTGGGAAATGTCAGGCTCCCATCTGAGCGACTTAATGCATTTTCCGATTACTTGTTAAAGATGACTCACAACATGTGTAAATCTTGGTATTGTTATATGACTGGCTTCATCACTCAACAACCCAGGAAGGAGCCAGGAAAGCAGCACTTCAGCTCTGCTCCTGACTTTCAGCTATTTGATCAGTCTTCCTTCCTTAGGACTGATGCTTGCAAAGTTTCACAGAGGCTGTTGTTTTTATAATTGCAGTTGTAAGGCTAGTTTGACCTACCATACCTAAATATATTTAAACAAACAAAAAAATGTGCTTAAAACCCCCAAAATATAGAAACAATTCAATTTCTTTTTATGATCAAGAAGAAATTTGCTACCTATGTAAAGCCAGCTTCAAAATTGTTTGCTATTTAGCTAAAGGCACAAAAATTCCTTCGGGAGGTCTGAACTAAATGAAGCTATAGATTTCAGAGCTGGAGGTGTAATAATTCCCTCTGCTGTATGCTCAAAGGCACAGAGCCCTCTTGGGCAGAGGCTACAGTTTGCCAGATTCACTGAATGAATGCTAAAAAGACCCTGATCCACTCAAACACAGAAACAACTTGTCATTACTTGCACTGTCAATACCTGAAAACATGTGACCTTTGCTGCTGGCAAAGTAACATCTTATAGCCCAGAGGTACATTAAATGAGCTTACCGTAGAATCAGTTTGACACTAACATTAATCTAGGGCATGTGGACTTAGGAGAATCACAAATCTTTTATAGTTTGAAGCAGGTCAACCATCTTTTTTTATAGAAACAACATATGAGTTCACAGAGCTAAAGAAAATACCTATTATTTAAAATAATAATCTCTAAGATATATACAAAATATTTTATTTAAGTAAATGCACTCTATCTTGCTTACTTTTTCTCTGTAGTTTTAACAGCATGTGTTATTCTCACTAAACACTTGTTTAGTTTCCTAGCACCAATAAAATTCCATATCCCTGGAATGTCTGCTTTTCAATTATGGGTGAAATGATCCCTCTTATTTTCTTCATGTAGCAAAGTAACAGTGCTACTTGAAAATGTATTTCTTAATTTACACTTATAGAAAGGACATAAGTTTGCAAAAAGAAAAAAAAGAAAAAAATCGGAGAAACATAAGAGCTAGAAATCTTTTCTATTGTTATTTAGATAGAAGGAGCACACATTTCAGGTTTATATTTTAAAACTCTGATCTATGGAAGTATTTCATTACTATTCAATGTACTGAACAAGAATGCTCACAAACTATTGCCCTGAACTGAAAATTCAGCTTGCAAAGTGACACCTTCTTATTCAGCAATATTTGCTTAATGAATAACACATTTCAGAACTAATCCAACAGGAAAAAAAAAAAAAAAAAAAAAAAGTTAAGTCTCTTGTTGTCTCCTTCTGGCCAATAATCTTAAAAAAGTAAACACATTTTTATGTCACTTTGTGTATTAACTCAATAATTACTTATATTTCTGTCAAATACAGTGGGGCAAGTCCTCCAGAGGTAAATGGCTTGTTCAGATGTTATAATGGTGATAATCTGAGTAACTCTATATAGGGCATCTAAAGTTGTAGCCAGCAAATATATGCTAAAGAAATATGTCTAATGTAACCTATATACATTTAGTGCTAGTGATTTATAAGATAGAAGTTATGTTTGTAAAATTTCTTGCTAGACAGCAGAAGTTGTATAACTTTAATACATTCACTGTAACCTTCATGAATCACAGAGTCCTGGGAGCCTCATGATATTGGTTTTATGGCAGAATTGTACATTAATAAAAATCATCACAAATTTTTCAGAAGTCTGAAATCCCAAATAGAACAATGTTTCCTTTGAGATGTTCCTGGAATGAGACAGATCCACTCAGCTCTCTCTCATCACCTTATTTCCAGCAAACACCTATAAGCACCCCTGTGCCATCTATTCCAGTTAATATCCTTTGAGTTAATAGTTAAAGTTCTCTTTGTTGCTGTTGTATTTTAACATCATGCTTCACCTTTACCTCTGTATTACCTCTCTTTATTTTTATCCCAGCCCATACCATGTGTGTGATACAATATTCAGACAGGGAGAAAAGTCTATCAGCAGAGGCCCAAAAAGAAAATTTCGGTGCACCCAAGAATCAGACCATGCATTCAGAAGGTGGTACAACATCACTTGGTAGTGACTAGAGGGAAATCATAGGAAAAAAATAAAAACCACCTCTACAACCCCAAAATATTCTCAAAATACTTCTCTTCTTTCACAAGGTTAAAAATTCATCATGATCTGGATCAGTACCTTGAGGTGTAAAGGCCATCCACTATGTTGGTTCTGAGCATCACAGAATATAATCCTTTTTGAACATTAAGTGTAATCTATGCATGAGGGCCTGCAAACACAGTTCACCACTTCTATAGTATCATGGCTACCAGTTGGGATATTTACAAATTTATCTAAATCACAACCTAAATTCAAAGTCCAAGTTTCCATAGAAAAACTGCATTCTTTTGTTGTGTTATGGTATTCTGGATTATTTCAATGGTTATGCGTAGTTTTAAATATCCAGGAACACAGTGTACATGATGGTTTAATTTGGCACTATTTAAACTATGAAGAATTGTGGAGAAGACCTCCTAACCAAAAGAAAAAGTTAATGTGTGTATAAGAATGTAAAAACGCTGGTGAAGAATGTTTTCATTTCAGTTACAATTACCGTGTCATCATATCTTTATTTGCTTTCAATTAGTTGCATGGTTGAACATCATCACTCAGTCATGTCTCTGGCTATTTATAAATATACATCTAATGGCTATAAAGATCTGCTTTGTTAATCAGTGGTTATATTTTATTGCCTGAGTCATATTAACTTACAGCTCACAAGATTTCAGAATCCCATAGGTGCTCTGGACCTGATCACCGAGGGGTCTGAGAATGCTTTCAGTGGGAACCAGCGTGGCCTGCAGCTTCCAGGATCAGTTCCTAGGGAAAAACATGCCCACTGTGCGATACACAGCTGCTGAGCCATGAAGCCTGGCATTTCTTTATGGCATTTATGAGCATCCCATTACTGCATTATCCAAGCACTCAGTAATCTTAAATGTATCTGTTTCCACAGCTCTCCTATGAGATAATGAAGCAATGTTTTTTTCTGTGGCATTGACTGTGGTGCTGTCATACAGAAAATCTTGACTGGAACAAAAAGGTGAGACTAAATTCCTCTGAATACCAGGTTAATCAACTAACTAGTGCAGTGTATCACCAAAGGAGCTGAGAAGGGGGTAAAGACTTTGAGAATCTCTCATGTGCACCCCATTTCTTGTCTGTACACACTTCTATATATTAAGAACTGCAAAACTGGCTGGAAAACCATGCATTTTTCTTTCACATGAGGAATAAAGTGTAAATTTGGTTGAGTTCTTCCCCAGAAGTAATATCCTCAGGCTCAAAACTTTTTTAGGTGACAGCCTGCACTTCACTAATATGTAATCTGCTTGCTTGTCAAGACGAAAACTTACTAGGCCTTCATGTGACACAGATAATAGGCCATTTTCTTTTTCCTTCTGGGAATGGATTGAGGAGGCGGTAGGGAAAATGATTACAATTTGAGGCAACAATGAGCAAAGAAATGTTGTCTTAGATCTGTAAATCTGCAAGGCAACAACAAATGCTGGAAAGTGTTCCCATTCGTGTTTCTTGGCCCTGAGTCAGTAAGCTGCTTCATTGCTATGTCAATAGCACATATACATATATAAACACATGTCCCAGTGCTTTTCTCACTGCAAGTAGATTTAAGCCGTTGCAGATATGCCATTTTTTTTCTAGAGAGCCAAAAAAGTCCTTTGTGAAAAAATGTTAATCTTGTCCATACATTTCACTCAAGAAGAGTTACCAGTTTTAATATTAGTGTATCTCACTACTAATATCACATTAGGCAGTTCTGTTTGTATGGTTTGGCTTTAGCTGTTTTCTTTTGTCATTCTGGTCTTAATACATAAAGCTAGAAAAGAGTTTTCTTTCTTGTATTCTTTTCATCCATTTCTTGACTATATCATTACAATCTTAATGATGCCATAGGTCTACTTCTTATTAAAGACATTTTGCAGTTTTGCAAGAAAAAGAGTGAGATACTTCTGGATCAAGCTATTGGCAGTAGAAATGCATGGATGAAAAAAAATATCCATTCTTCTTAAACATCCATCTAAATGGAAATATTTGTAAGGGGTAGAGGAAATAATGAGACGTACAGTGCTTTTACAAAATCCACTTTATAAACATTCCTTACATGAAATATTGTAAGTATTTTTATCAGACTATATGTATCTTATTTTGATGTCCTTACATACTATTGATTCTCCACTAAGGCATGGTAATACAGTTGATACTGGATAAGAAGGAAGTTACTTGGTTCCTACAGGAAAAAAACACCTAAATGTGGCAAAGGGCTCATAAATACTTCCAGAGACTGGCATCTTGAAATCTTGATCTTGAAATCTTAAGAGTACACTTATACAAAAGTTCCTGCTTTCATTTTGGTGCAGGTTGGGAAGGAAGTTTCTTGGATTTATTTTTCGCTGGTCTGTCTCTCTTTTCCTAAGCATGCTCTCAGCATACTGCCCACCAAACTGTTGACCGCCTGTTCCTCATTAAGGCATGCAGTGCAGAGAAACGCGCTGGTAAGAAAACCAATGAAGCAACCTAATCAGCAGCTGAGAACCCCTTCCACTAAATAGCAGGAAGAAACGAAGGAGAAAAAACTCATACTTCCTCTTTGGAACTCTACTGGTGTGAACTAATTTAATAGGGATGAGCAGCCACAAAGGCAAAGTGCCTGTTGCTTCGTATAAGTGACATGTGGTATGTTATGGATATACCAAAAGTGAATCTCAGAATCTTCACTTTCACAGCTTCTAAAGGGAAAACTCCAAGATCACAGATTTTCTACCGTATTGACAGGCTGTAAAAAACTCCCTCTGGATTTTAATCAATGGTGTAGATAGAAAAACATAGAAAAGGTTTATGTGTGAGAGGGTGGTGGAAAAGAAAACCAAATGGAAAGGGCTCTTGTTTACCAGGTCAGATCACAAATGTGCTGTGGGCAAGAAAGTCACGAAATAGAGAAGAAACAAAGGACCAGAGTTGCATGTCCTTGGAATATCTCATTTTATCAGCTATACCTATTGTAGTTAAAAGCTATTTATCCTAATGCATTTAGGGGGAAACCCCCTTATCTTTCTTTCAGCTAATAATCCCCTTCTACGTAATCCTTTTTTCCAAACTGAGAAACTTGTCAGCATGAGAGGAAGAAAGAGAATTAATTAGTTTTGTTTCCAAAAGTGGAAGATACTAATGAGATAGAACTAAGGTCATTGATGACAAAGATCACTTGGGAGGGATGCAGAAACGAACAGTTTAGCACGTGCTTCTTAGCAGATAATATTTGTGTGGGTGTGTTTCAGAATGTGTATATGTATGCAACACAGAGATGTACCTCTCTGTTAGAGGATTTTTCCCGTGGGACTTCCCTATTTTTGGTAGGTATTTCCTTGTGAC
Organism: Tyto alba; assembly: GCF_018691265.1. Lineage (NCBI taxonomy): Eukaryota > Metazoa > Chordata > Aves > Strigiformes > Tytonidae > Tyto > Tyto alba. The sequence continues at coordinate 36,555,218 of NW_024881330.1, forward strand.
CTTTTACCAGGAGAGAAAGAAAAAAGCTCTAGACAGGGAGATGAAAATGCTTGATGAGATCCTACCTAGAGAAAAGCTGTCTGATTACAGATTCAGCATGACTTGACTGCATCTTGTGTAGACAGCTAATAATGATGAGATACCACAGCACAGAAGGAAAACCCCCACAGAAAGATCATAGCTCTGCTGTACGCCTTCTAGCTGGACACTCAGCAATACCTTCTGCTGATAGACCAGGGACTGTGCCCTCATTGTACACACAGTAAAATGAAGAGTGATGCAGTGAACTGTAAAAAAATGTTACTTGCACTTGCTCTATGCCTCTGTTCCTCAGCTTTCCAGCCTCTTCTAACAATCTACTGCCTGTTGAAATTTTCCAAGTTATTCTGTGAGACCCATCTCACTATCTACCCAGGTTTCTTGCTTGAACACAGCACTGGTCAGCCCAGTACTCTTGACCTATCAATCCCTCACGCAGATTCACTTTCCTAAACCCTGTAACCTAGAGTGAAATGCCATAATGCAAGCCTCTCCAGTTCTTGTTTCAATATCATGATCATTTCAGATGAAGTGAAATGGCTTGTTCAAGCTCTTACACCTCCCCAAAAATAAACTGGGATCCAAAAGTCTGTTTGGAATTGGGACTGGATTACATATGTCTGCAGTAGTGAAACTACATTTATAAAAAACCTCACCCCAGGAGTTAAGTTGTATTTGACCTAATTAACTGAAGTTGGCTTTTGGAATCTCAGTGGATAATGTACCAGGAAAGTCTTTGCACTGAGAGTGTCACTAATAGATTATACACATAAGAGACATTTTTAAGCTTCAGGTCAAAAAGCCATGTTTTCATTTTTCTTGGAACTTTCCAACTATTTTATCCATGGTGCAAGTGATAACGCTTTATTTCATAATAAATATTCTGAAGGCATTCCTAATACTGACAATTATGAATTACATTTATGCATACTTCACAGTTATAGTTTCATTGTATGAGATATCATGACCCTAAATTAGAGAAAAAACTTGTTTACAAATTTTTCTTTCAAAATTCTCTGCAGCAGCAGATGATGTAGTCGATGAAGAGTGAACTTCTAAAGTTTTGGTTTAGATAATGTCCTTTTTTAAAAAAAAAACAAAAACAAAAACAAAAACCAAAACCAAAAAATTAACCTTTGGATCTGCAAAAATTGCTTAGAAATCTTCCAATATAAAGTCCTTCATAAGTTTATTTGTGTTTCCTGCCCTTTGGTAGACTCGGAACATCATCAAAACGATCACTTGTCATTTAATTGAATAAACTGGAGGGTACTGCAAATAATAATCCAATTCATTCTCTTCAACAAAAGCAAATCACTCATTAAATCATATTATTTCATAACTTCCACTTCTGTGGACATCTAAGGCATGCATTTTCTTGGCCCTACTCTAGTTAACCTCTTTAAGAGTAACCTAGAAAAAATATAGATAAACCTATTAAAAATTTAGATAGTTAGGAGACAACATTAAGATGGAACTGGAGATAATGACTAAAACAATGGAACAGGACAGCCTGGATATCCTGATACACTGTATGCAAGCAAACAATATGTGCTTTATATGGGATCAATATACAGCCACACATATGGAGGGAAAATAAAGCAGACTGAATAATCTTACATTAATTCTAATTGTAACAAAATGTTATCTGAAGATCTGGTAATTTAAATATTCTGTAATTAAAATAAACTATGAGCTGATATGTCAAATAGTAACTGGTTCCAAACAAAACTCCATGCAAAGACTTGCACATTAAATAAATTTGATACCTACCAGCTGTCTTTCATTTCTAGTTATATCTTAATTTTAAATCCAAATTTACCTCTGCCACACATATACCTGCTATTAAATCACATGCATTTGCAAACTGTTTAACCAGAAATATTTTATGTAAATGAGGTGACAGAAAATAATACAGATGAGAGAAAAAATGAATCCCAGATCATTTCAAGCTTCCTGATCTGTTCTGTCATGTGGCTTTTTATTTTTATCTGCTAAATTGGGATGTATGATTTGATACCCAGCCTAGTGTCATAATTCCCACATCACAAGGTCAATTCACAACTTGTTGTGACCTCCTAATTCCCTCCCTAAAAGTCAGCCAGGCCTTGAAAGCACAAAATTAATGCAGATCTTTTGGAATTGCTTTGGCAGAGTCACATAAGACAGCTTGCATAGTGCTTTTCTTTACCATGACCAGCTGCATACAGTGAGATTAGCTTCAACTTTTCATAATTGTCATGTTCACATAAACAAGGGAAAATTCCAAACCATTACTTTTTGCTTAATGTATATCTTTCCCTGCAGGAAAAGTGCACTTTTATCTTGACATAACTCAAGCCTACAAAGTATTCCTTTTCATAGGCTCAAGAAAGGCATATATTTTGTTCACAGGATATTATTCACCAACCACAAAACATACAATTTCTGGATGTCTTAAAAAATAGAAAGTTAATAGTAGCAAACTTTGGATTGAGAAGCTATCTGTATAATCATTTACTGGCTCACTAAAATGTTAAGGGTTGCGTTAGTCTCGAGCTTTTAAAGTTTGGCAGGATAGAAATCTAGAAGATTTACTACAGCTTAATTATTGACTTGACATAATACTTAGGCTATGTAGCATATGCTGATGGCTTGTTTGGTTTAATTAATTACCGAATAAGCATTTTATTTTTGTACCTTTGAAGATTTCCTGAAGTTAATGTGCCTTGGTTAATTTTCATAGCATTGGACAGAAGTCTGTATGTCTTGCTCAGTGAATTTATTGTAGGCAAAACCTGCAAAAAGGGGAAAGCACATTAATCCTTATAGCTGCTAGGAATCACAAATTTTAGTTGTAACACAAGGTCTGATCATACTAGATTTAGAATTTGTTTGCAAAACTAAGTTTATTCATTCCTATTTACTTTGCTGATTCACTCTGTGGAACCAAGTTTATCCATGTCTAATTACTTTGCTTACAAGTCAGCAAGCAGGCATAGTTAAAATAATTGAAATATTAGGGATCATTTGTTCATTATTAAAGTACCTATCAATGTGTACCTGCTTTTTCAGTACCTTAATACAGCTAAGAAAACTTATGGCAAATGTTCTTATATGTAAGAAAAAACAATAATAAATTCTATTGTAAAATGACTGTACAGAAATTATAAGATATATTTTATTTAGCCATCAAAATCAATGAAAGTGCTTTCCTTTTGTACTCCCAGTGGGAAAGCTCTGTCAAATTTAACAGAAATGCATATCTTCAAGTTAAGTGTATTCTTACTGTTTGTCTAACAAAATTTTTACATCTCCAGTCTCAGATTCAAATGGATGATTCAAATAGCTAGATGTCCATCACTAAGTTATGTAAATTGTCAGGATATTTTTGGAGAATATCTATTGTATTTTAATAGAATTTTCAGTTTTGGAGATATTTGTCTTATCTTTCATAACTGTTCATTCATTTATCTGTTCTTTTCTAAAATGAGGTAATATTGAAATCAAGTATAAATTAGCACAAATGAGTCCATTTTGTCTTTATGCAATGGAAATATAACTACTAGTATCTACTATACTAATCTAAATTCCTCAGTTCTCTTATTCCTTTGACAAGAACTGGTCGGTTCATACCTACTTTCTCCTATTCAGATCCTGATCTACTATTAAGCAAGATCTCATAGGTGGCTCCAGTCAGGAGAAAGTTTCACTGACAGAAAAAGAGCTCTGTTTCATTGATTTTCATGAACACAGGAAATATTTTGTTGACATGAGCTGTAGTTTCACATTCCCTTAGCCTCAACAAGCTTCTGTCAGTAGAGACACCACCTTCCCCTCCCATTCAGGCAGAGTGTCTCTCCAGCGTGTGCCAGCACACACGCTCCTGGGGCTGAGGGGAGCCAGGTGAAAGAGCTAATCTGACCAAGTGTTAACCCTGCCAGCCAAACCCATACCAGCACACTAGCAAGCAGGTTAGCTTTCAGATGGGTCAGCTCTGTCATCTGGCTCCCTGCATTGTCACACCGCTGCCAGTGCTGGCACAAAAAAGGAGCAGAACTGGAGTCCACCACCCCAGCAGTCAGCACATACATCATGGGGGCACTCGCCTTGGACATGGGGGACACTAAAACCACCAGACAGGGGTTTCCTGCCTGACAGTCAAAATGGGCTCTCTCTAGGCTTTAGTCTCCTCTGTTGTGAAGTCTCTCTCAGTCTGTCTGCTCCCCTTCTTCAGGATCTCTCTCTGTTTGGCACACCACCGTTTTGGAAGGTCCAGCCAAAGACTGGCTGCCTAATGTTTATGCACTCTTGAACAGCTCTGGGGCTTGACTTTGGTTTTGGAACAAGCATGCTTTACTGTTTCTTACAGCTATTTTATAAGGGCAGTGGCAAGGAAGTCAATCTGTTTTGAGGATAATGAATGTCGTTAGATTCTTCATTTGAGAAAATCTGAAAGGTCAAACCCAACCTTATTAGGAAAACTCTGGTGACTTGCACAGACACCAGCAACGGGAACAATGGACACATATGGGGAGCATTATTTCATGCACAGCTGGGTACCTGGGACTGAAAAAAAAAAAAATCCCAGGAAAAATTGGGGCATATATAGCTTCCAAAGAATGGAGTGAGAGGGGGGAAAAAAAAAAAAAAAAAGAAGAAAGAATGAACCCTCCCTTCAAAAAACCCAAAATGAAGATAGTGTAAGTCAAAGAATCTGAAATACATACACCCCTAATATGCTGCTACAAAAGTAAATGTAACCTTTGCTTCTCTAATGCTGAACAGATCAATATGGTGGCATATACAGTGCATGGCAGTGGACTCATTGTCTCAGATAAGCAGAAAGGATTGTGAATTTTAAATCACCGGCTTTTAGGCAGCCAAGACTGTGAGGGTCTAAATAAGTTTAAATAAAAAGCTGCCAGTATTTTGGAACTTAACAAATAACCTCATAGTTATTATTATTATGCTATAAATAGGTACATGCAATATTATGGTTCTCTAAATCTTACCTTTGTCTTATGCAAGAAATAAATATTTTCATTATTTTTTCACTCTTCCTCAGTTCAGTCTTTTTTTTTGCTGCAATAAATAAACCAATAGAAAGTTATAACAATTTCTAATCAATAAATGTAATAATATTTTTAAAGAAAAAAGAAAAACCAAACAACAAACAAATCGCTCGCATTTATCTATACATTATTTCTAGGAACATATCCCAGCACAATAAGGAAGACATTGCATAGGGTAATGTTTTCTTGAGCTGTCCCATAAGCCTCACTGTGACCATTGCCTCTAATTTCAGCATGGAAGGGGTACAGCAGAGTACAATGCTACTGCATTTTTCTTCATTTATCAACAATTCTCTGTCTTTTTCAATTCTTTTCTTGAGAAGGTTATACTGATAGTACACCGTATCTACAGAGGGCAGTAGCTCTCTAAAGCTGCTTCTGCAGGTGCAAAGCAGAAATCCAGCAAGACTTATTTAGATTCCATCCAGTAAGTTCAGTTAAGCCTGCTTCCTAATAAATCAAAAACCAAAGCAATGTGCTGTTAGGTTCTCAAGTTGGTAGTGGCTGTGAAAACCAATAGGTCTTCTGGGATTTCACCTTGAAAATTTAAGCCCAGAATCTAGATTGAACACACTTAATGTACAACAAAAATATATAGGTATGAAATAATTGGAGATGTGAAAAATAATGTTATTATTGTATTACCTAATATGTGGTTTTGGCTCTCTTTCTTTGAGAGATTGGTCTTCTCCAGCATTTAACAATGTATTTTTTGTTGCTCGGTTTCCAATTTTTTAGCAGTGCTGTAACAGCGAGGATAATCAAACTGAGGGTTCCTTTGTCATTCTCACTAGCTACCACTGAACCTTTCTGCTCACCATTAATGTCACAGAAAGTTATGGCAACTAATGAAGACTTGCCGTGCTCTCTGGATACTCTCAGCACTCTTGGGCATGTATATTGCTTGGGCCAAGAGGCTGGGAATAAAAAAAAAGCACTCTCACAGTCATTCACACTCAACACAACTTATCTGTCCCAATGGCCACATAAGCTCTCCTTTGACCACATCATAGGAGCCAGAAACATCCTGCCAACCTTCTGAGTGCAGTAACTCTTAGGTGATCGGTGCTAGGGATGGGTGAGTGCACCAGGCCCCTTCCCACAGGAGTTGGTTGAATGCACAGTAGTGTTATAGCAATTTTTTCCCCCAATAAATTCTGTGACGTAATGAAAGGCCAAGAAGTCACAACTGACATGGTTTTTCCACTTACTGTACTAACTAGACGAAGTCTCAACCACATGATGCAATGAAATTCTAGCTATCAGTCACAGTATGAAAGGATGTGAAGAGGGGATAAGTATGCAAACTCTAGATGATTAATCAAATTATTCACTCGTTTTTGAGACATAAATGAAGTCTGTGTTTTGTTAGCTACTTGTTGTAGTTACATGGAGGGATAGGCTGTGATGCACAAGCCAGCTTTTAGCTTCAGTTATATGAGTGCAAATCCCACTGAAAGGGTGACTGAACGTAAGTACCAAAGGATGGATTTTGGCTCTTAACTTGCTGTAAAAAAGAGTATTTTTTTTCCTATTATTGTTGTTGTTATGGGAAACAAATTGGGCAAAGAACTTTTGGAAGGAAAGTATTTTCTAATGGCCAAGAATGTAAAATGGCCAAGCAAAGAAAATAAAGAAAACAAATTATCACGATGAAAATAAGCTAATGAAGAAAACAATGGTTATAACAGCAAATCAAACAGAGGGAAGATGCTTAAAAACCAATCTTCAAATCATCCCTTTCACAATCAGTAAGCTGACTGTATGTGTGCAACAAAAGATCCTTTTTTCCCCATTTAAAATATCTCCTTATTTCATTGCAAGAGATTTGTGATTTTTTTACCTCTTCCTTCTTGCTGACCACTGCACTTCAGATGCTAGTTTCAAATACATAGCACCAACTGGAGTGAAATTCTGGCTTTAGGAACCTCTTTATCTACACATACGAAAGGGTGAAATACTGGATGATGAAGTAGAGTGACAATGAAATAAGCCATTAGATGGTATACATAAGAATTACTCCAATAACACTGGAATCAACAGGAATCTTTCCATCCACTCTAGTGGTCATTACAGAGCAGAAAAAGACACATGGAGATGGTAGCTACCATTGTCAAAGTTTCCAGATCCCTGTTTTCCACATTCATGAGCATATGAAAATACAATACTTTCCAGTAGGTGCACAAACGAGTTCATTATGACATAACATTAAAGAGAATGTTATGCCATAATTTTATTCTATGGAAAAAGGACCCTTTATTTTTTTAAAATGCTATTTCTTTTTAAAAGAAATTGCAGGACCATTTTAATTTTTCCTCTTTCTTTCATTTTTCTTCTTCAGGTTTCTGTGCACAATTTACTACCTAGATTCTGAATACAGCCTTAGTCAGGAACCTTGCCACTACACATTTCCAACCTGTGGTACAGATGGAGGCTTAACAGTATCCCATGATGAGAAAGGCTTACAGCATGCAGTAATGCAAGATTAGTATTTACTGTTCTGCCTTTGAACAGCGGGTGTTTAGATACTGCTAGATGGTGTACCGTTTGGGAATTGGGGGGGAGTGTAGGTGTGTGTGTGACAGTGAGAGAAATCCTTCCTGTATAATACAGATAACCAATAAAATATAGGAAGTTTTACTATGTGAAGGACTTTTTCCATACCTGGGACATATTGGTGATAAACAGTATTCTGAATCATTCCAGAAGAAGTAAAACATGACTGTTACCATGTCCTGGGGCTGCAATGATCTTATTTAAGTTCACAAAAGAAACACAGTCACAAAGCCTCCAAGTAAAACCCGAGGGACTGTGGGGAATGTTGTGTGTGATTCACTCCATCTCTGAGTCAGTCCTGAATTTACGTACTCAGTTTCATGCCAGAAGGGAGGTCTTTCAGAAAACAGGAAAATTCTAGACCCACATCTTTCTACAGACTCAGCCAGAGACATGTTCATTACTTCCTCAGACCAATGCTGCATAAAGAATGTCCTTATGCAGCAGCTTCCCGTTTCACTCAGAAACAACTTAGAACTCAGTGATTTCTGTGTGCATAAAGTGCTTTTGCATTTCCAGGGTTTAAATATTGTATACACAAGTTACGACTGCAACATGATTGCAGTTGTAACTAACCGAAAACAGAGTTTTCGGTTGGTGGCTGACTTCACAAATGCCAATAAATGGAAAAGAGAATCCAACTCTAGTTATCCAATACTTTTTTGTTCCTCAGGGGACCAGCACTGTTTCACATCTTTGCTGGTGACATGGACAGCAGGACTGAGTGCGCCCTCAGCAAGTTTACTGATGACACCAAGCTGTGTGGTGCGGTCAGCACACTGGAGGGAAGGGATGCCATCTGGAGGGACCTGGACAGGCTTGAGCTAGGACCATGTGAAACTCATGAAATTCAACAAGGCTAAGTGCAAGGTCCTGTACGTGGGTTGGGGCAATCCCATGCACAGATACAGACTGGGCGATGAGTGGGTTGAGAGCAGCCCTGCGAAGAACGACTTGGGGGTATTAGTGGGTGAAAAACTAAATAAAACACAGCAATGTGTGCTCGCAGCCCAGAAAGCCAACCGTGTCCTTGGCTGCATCAAGAGAAGTGTGGGCAGCAGGTTGAGGAAGGTCATCCTGCCCCTCTGCTCTGCCCTTGTGAGATCCCACCTGCAGTGGTGTGTCCAGCTCTGGGTCCCCTTGCATAAGAAAGACATGGACCCACTCAAGCAAGTCCAGAGGAGGGCCACGAAGATGAGGAGGGGACTGGAGCAACCCCGCTATGAGGCCAGGCTGAGAGTTGGGGTTGTTCAGCCTGGAGAAGAGAAGGCTCTGGGGAGGCCTTATAGCGGCCTGCCAGTGCTTAGAGGGGGCCTACAAGAAAAATAGGGAGGGACTCTTTATCAGGGGGTGTAGGGATAGGATGAGGGGTAACAGTTTTAAACTGATAGGAGTTATATTTAGATTAGATATAAGGAAGAAATTCTTTCCCGTGAGGGTGGTGAGGCGCTGGCCCAGGGTGCCCAGAGCAGCTGTGGCTGCCCCCTCCCTGGAAGGGTTCAAGGCCAGGTTGGACGGGGCTGGGAGCCCCCTGGGCTGGGGGAAGGGGGCCCTGCCCGGGGCAGGGGGGTGGGAACGAGGTGATCTTTAAAGGTCCCTTCCAGGCCAAACCATTCTATGATTCTGTGAGATAATGGAATGATTTCAGAGCAGTCTAAGCAACCATAATTTATGTAAGTATTTGATTATCCTCCAGCCTTGTATTTCTCATTGATTTCAGTAGGCACTGTAAGAAGTATTTCTGAGTAAGGATATATCCTAATGGTTCTTAGAACTGCATCTCCATTATTGACAGATAAGGGAGCTCCAGCATAGACAGAGGTTTCCCACTGCCTGGCACTGTTATCATGTCGTCTAGCCTTGCTCATAATAGGTTCAGAAGACCTAGCAGTAAAAAGGCAGCAAATGCCAGCAATTTATGAACATTACTGACTTCACCACTCATTCAGCAGTATTGCCATAACAATGGAAACAACTGTTGTTTAAAAAAACAATGGATCAGTCTATGCAGATCAATACAACACCTGTTTCTATTTGTGAAATAGTGATGGTTAAAACTGTTCTCATATGCCTCTAGATTTTCATAACTCAGTGGGATTATCTCAGTAGACTAATTTCTAAAGGGCTTCTGTCTCTTACTGCCAAAGAATCCTTGCTAAAATAACTTCCATCATCAATATACTGGACATGCAAGGAGCAATTCAACACCAGTCATAAAATAACCCCTGTCCACCATTTCTTTGTGAAACAGTGCAGAAGAAAACTTCTTGGTGTCACCTTTTTGAAGTGTAAAATACTGCTTTTAACAATCATGAGCAAACACTTTAAATTAAATAAGACTAATCTATATACACCTTTTTTTTTTTTTTTTTTTCCTGAGGCAATGGACTCTGCACATTTAATTTTTCACCATGATTTTGGTGGATATGACTGAAAAATTGCATAGTATTTAATCCTCCATTTGGAAAAATGTGTTAGCCTGACACATCAATCTATCTTGCTACACTGTAAAAATGTACTGGCTGTAGGATTCAAGCCTGCTTCTGAGTGCTTAGCTAGCTAGCTAGTAACAAAACTGGACACAACTCTTACACTTCAAAAGAACAAAGGGCAAATTCTGCTTTCTAAATTACAAGTAGAAAGCCAAACTAAAAATTTTACCATTAAATGAAGTGAAAAGACAATAAAGGCAAATTAGTAGGCAGTAAAAATATAAAAAATATTCTAAAATAAGAGAAAAGATTCAATCCAGCTCTGACATAGCAAGCCACTTTATATTTAACTTGCAATTTTTCCTACTTTGATTTAACCAAAAGGTTTGATCTGGTAAGTGTACCGATACTGAATAGATGTATTGGTTTGGGGGATATTCCCATTGTCATTATTTCAGTGGAATTAATCACTGAGGAAAGCAGAAGCAAATATGACTGTTAAAAACAGCAAAAAGTTGTCAGATTCTTCTTGAACTAGACTGAACCTGGCATGTACTTATACCTCAAAAACAATTTTTATACAAACTGTTATAAATCTTTAGTGTGTAAGGTATTCCTGCTTTCTGCTATGCAAATGTGGGAGAAGAAAACAAATAATTTGCATTTGAAAGGATATCTATCTCAGTTTAAGTATGTGGGAGACCCTAGCAGCCCCAAAATAAACTTAAAAAGTGAACTGATACTCAAAATACATGAAGGGAGAGGTGGAGCAGGAAATTTCTTAGATGTGACTAGATGAGGGTTAATGAGCCCCCAATTATGTGTGTGCTTTTTTAGTTGATAAAATGTCATCATCTCCCTTTGCCTTACTGTTCTGGCAGATTTGTTTTTTTTCAGCAGCCTTTTGTTTAGCCAGAAACACAAACTACAGATGAGGTTGCTTCAGACAGAAAAATAACTCAGGGGTTTAGCAAAGCAGGCTTTTCATATATTTCAGCACTTAAAATAACAAAGTCACTGTGACTTGAAACCTGACCACTCCTTATCGCCTTCTGAACATGAACAATGTCACTACAATCAATGAATCAAAAAGCGAGATGACCTTAATTTAAATATTTAAGGACCAATTTAGGAAAGTGAAACATGTGAAGGCAAGGAAGAAGGCAAGGAAGACTACTTGCTAGGAACTTTGCTTCTCTGATTTTGGGAAACCACAAGTTTACTTGGAAAAGAAATTAAAATAATCCCAAGTAATAAATCTTCTGTGTTATCATCTTAATGTCATTGTTTTTTTTTTCTTTTTTTTTAGAAATGTGGAACCATTCCATAGACACAATTGAGCTCTGCTTTCTGTTAAGTGTTGCAGCACCATTGAAGTTTGAACTCATTTAAGCAGTTGTTGTGCTTTCAGTTCCCCCTACCTTCTTTTTTTCTTCTAGTGGATTGAAATGTGACCAAATAGCAGCATGACTGTGAATGGAAAAGATAATTCTCACACAGCATTTTTCTCAGTGCTTGGGGAAAACATACACATACAAACACATTTGCTTATGTCTGATGCAAGATGTGAAAAAAAAAAAAAAAAAAGTCAAATCTATGAGAAATTTTTCTGAAATTGGAAACACACTTAAAAACTCCCCCATGTATTTGTTTTGTTTAGACTAATTAAGACTTCTGCTTTATGTTACCACAATAGACACTAAACATTTGCAATATATTTACTGAGGTTAAAGGAATTATGGGATGAATTTATATCTATAACACCATTATCCTTAAGCAACACTGTTTTAGTAATCAGTTGGAATTATTTTTATCAGTCAAAAAGGTGACTCATCAGTCTAACCAGAGACATTTTGCATCCTCAGTACATTATATAATACAGAATGCTAGTAAATTTTGTTTCCATGGAAAAAAACCCACCACTTTTGTTGACATCTTATATTACCCTATTGACATAGCTAGATTAAAGATGGATGCAAAAGAACTCATGTGTTGGCTGGGAATTATATTTTGCACTGCTTCTTTCATACCTGTGTAATTTGTTATACTAATGGAAGTCCTTATCACGAACTGAAAAATGAGCAATATATGTCCAAATGAGTGAAAACTTAGTTAAAAATTCTAATGCTAGGGATACAGGAATTTACTTCTGTTGTCGTGCCTCCCATGCACACACACACACGGAACAAACATTCACTTCCCTTATTAAAACATGATGGTGGAACTAGTTCTTATTAACACAATCTTTTTCCATGTACTACTCACAAAATCCAAATTCGATTACAGTCAAGCATCAGTTACATTAATTCTCCTCTTCCAAGAAGATTTTTTAAAACATGTATTTTTTGAGTTTCTCCAGTAATATAAAGGACTGTGAAAGCTCTTAGTTTTAAAAGCTATTTTAGATCTTAAAAAACCTGGGTCTACTTCCTTTCATTCAGCTTTTGTATTGTACATTGTTAACTTTTCCAGAAGTGTAAAAGGTGGAAAACTGGTATCAGCAGTCATCCCTTAAAATCACAGTATACAGGATAGCACAGTATCAAGACACCAGCAAAACTCAAGGCCCTGGCATGATTTTGGAATTTCATACTCAGTTAAAGTAAGAAGATAGTTCTTCAAGCTGTTCCATTTTCTATACCCCACCTCTGTCCAAGGTAAGTGACCATCTAACAAAGACAGGAGAATAGGAGGTCCATCCTGATGGAAGAGTTCCCCAGAGCTCCTTGTTTATAGCCCAGTATATTAACTACCATTTAAAAATGGTTACTTCAATATACATCAACATGCAGAGATAAGGACTGGAGTAGTGAGGAGATGCTATGGAGCACATTCAGCTTTGTTTGCAATAGGACCTCTAATCTCCAGGGGATTAACAGAGCAACAGCGGGGAGGAGTGATTATGAAATCACTCCAAGGCATCAGAGATCATGGATCAGTGCAGAATAAAGGTCCGTATTGAGGCTCCAAGCTTCAAGTGAGGAGTCTAAGATTGCATTTGAGAGCCATCGCCCTGCTAAGCAAAGAGTGGACCTAACCAGCCAGCAAGAAGAATACCCCTTTCTTCTCAGAGCTTGGTTGTCTAAATTATCCTGCTCAAGAATAGACAACTCATTCTCTTATGGAAGTTCTATGAGATGCTCAACCATTATATGGTCAAAGGTCTTGTGGATGGAAGAGCACTGACAAAGAAATTACGAACATCCTCTAGATGAGAGTGGCCACATACATGTCTGATCTACAAAAGTACCTTTACCACGCAGCTACAAAGCTGGTGTGGGTCCAATGTAACATTTATTCGAGGAATGCTGAGCCAGTTTCAGTGCAGCTATACGAGCAACTTTGCACTGATTTAAAAAGTCAATAAATGCCATGGTAGACAAGCTGTTAGTTTCAGAAACATTTACAGGTTTATGTTAGTGACTGCTATCACATATTGGTTACTTATGAGAAGCTACAAGATGATGGATAGTGAAGAAGGCTGGATAAAAACTGAATCAGACCATGCTTGCTAGCAACTCAATTCAGTTAAGAGGTCAAAAATAGCATGGCGGTAACTAGGTTTTAAAAAGTAAATGTTACTGAAGTTTAGGTTATTTTGAGTATTTTCAGTACTAAACCTTATAAACAAGTATCAGAAATAAGTTTTCCCCCTTACCACAAGGCTATAAAAATCTATGAAAGTTCCTTTCTCTATTTCCTTACTCTGTGAAACTCTGACAAAGATAGTTCAGATGTGGCCCCATCTTCAGGAAATATGTATTCCACTCCAAATATTCAAGAATTGGCTGAATGGTGCAGGTGATCATATCACTTGCATAATGGGCAAGTCAGCAGTTATCTCCTGTCTTACATGCCAAACAACTTTCTCTCTAAAAAAGTCATTCAGATATTTTGCCCCAAAACTATGACAAGAGAAACTAAAATTATGTTTCCTAGATTACTACCAGAGGTTGGTAAAAGTGATGCATTCTTAATCAAATGCTTGTTGTTGGATGAATTGAATGTTCAGTACCATTCACAAAGTTCTTAAGCTCAGACAGCAGGGAGCTTTTTAAGGGGGCAGGTATGAGCAAACTCAGATAGATATCAGACAGGTGGATGGGGAAATTAAAATACCCAGAAAAATCACTAAACTAGGGTGGCTTCGGGTTTTGTATGTTTTAAGTTCATATATTTCAGCTCTGTTAGTTAACTTCTTATCTGACAACAAATAAAATTTTAAAATAACGTTATAAGGACAATACACACATCAGTAATATATGCATGTTGGACTAAAATTAGATTGTTTTAATGAGCAGTTTTAAAGTTACAGAGACATATAAGAACCACCACTACTGAGAACTGACAATGAAGTTATAGGAGGAACTTCAAATAACATGATGAGGGAAGGCAGCATTGCCAGTGCTGTTAAAGAGCAGCAAGGAACTGGAAGCAATATCACTGATGATAAGAGATGCAAAATATTAAAGATTTGTTCAGGGCTCCAGACTGTGGGCTGCAGTTGTTTGAAATGGATCTATTTCGGGACTCACAAAGTTCAGTTAAAGTCCTCTCAAACTTTTGAAACATGCAATAACATCCATAACTGAAAAGAAAGCCTAAACTCAAAATAAAAATCTTGCATGGCTTTAGCTTATACGTTTTAAATAATAGTCTTCAACACTCTGTTTAGCTGGGCTGCAGAAACCCACTGAAATTGAAAGAGATTCTTTGAACGAGATCTGAAAGATGTCTACTGTGGCAGACCTGGCCAAAACCAGGAAAAGGTTTTCCTGGTTCCCGGTCCTAGGTCGAATCCCAAGCCTGGTTTATTTGTCCCTTCTCATTGCTGGGAGAGAAGGGATATGTGAGCAGCTGCATGGTGCTCAGTTGCCCTCTGAGCTCAAACCACGACAAGGACCATCACATCTGAATATATTTTGAAGAAATATTTGTCCTACAACTCCCTGTGACTGGAAGGGATATTTAAAGGTGAGTTAAGAACAACTGCATATATCAGGAACAAATTACAAGCTGGAATGAAGGGTTGTTTTAATACACTGTTTTTTATAAATATCCAGCTTACTCAGAGCCATTGAGAACTCAGGACAAAAATAAAGAATAAAACATAATTTAAAGTAAAATAATGAAAACAATAACTTGAGGGCAAGTGTTCTAAGCAAAATAAGCAAATGTCATCAAGTTTGAGGATGATACTAAAGTGGGGGAAGCAGTGGATCTCTTCAAGACAGAGATGCCATTCAGAGGGACCTAGGTGGGCTGGAGCAATGGACCACTGGGATTCAGCAAGGAATTCAGCAAGGGCAGATGCTGAGTCCAGCATCTGGGAAGGAAGACCCCCTTGAAATGATACAGACTGGGGATGGACTGTCCAGGGAGCAGCTCTGCTGAGAAGGACCTGGGGGTCATGTTAGACAGCAAGCTGAACCTGAGCCTGCAGTGTGCCCAGGGAGTGCAGAAGGCCAGCAGCATCCTGGGCTGTATTAACAGCCACATAGCAAGTAGCGTGAGAGAAGTGAGCATCTCCCTTTGCTCAGAACTCATTAGATAGCATCTAGAGTACTGTGACCACTTTTGGGGCCCACAGTACAAGAACAGTAATGATAAACTGGCACAAGTTCAGTGGAGGGCCATCAAGACAGTCAAGGGATGGAGCACTTGCCCTGCAGTGAGAACCTGTGGTAACTGGGCTTGTTCAACCTGGAGATGAGCTGGCTTTGAGGGGACCTCACAGCAATTGTCCAGTACCTGTAAGGAGGTTATAAAGGAGATAGAGCCAGGCTCTGCCAGGAGGCAGCAGCACATGGCAGGAGTGTAAGAGATAATGGGCATAAACTGAAACAAAAGAGAGTCAAAGTGGATATAAATAAAAGCAGGCTTCTTCTCTGTGACAAAGTCAAGTGGCAGAACAAGTTGCCCAAGACACTGTGCACTCTCCATCTTCCGGGGTTTTCAAGATCCAAATGGATAATGTCCTGAGCAACTGGATCTAATCTCATAGCTAAGCCTAGTTTGAGCAGGACTTGAGACCTCCTGAGGTGTCTTCCAACCTGAATTCTCCTGTGATCATTCTGTGAGCATATGAAATGTTTAATGTTTATGAGGAGTCTGGCTGCGAGTGTCTTCTCTTCACAGGAAAGGGTAACTTTCCTTATTCTTGACAGAGGGATAAAGAATTGACTTGAACATCCCTATTCAGATTATCTATGGAAGAACATAGTGCTAATCATATGATTGTATTTTGTGGGGGAAGAACTGGCTCGATTAAATTGAGAACTAAAACAAAATTAAATTTGAGGTTAAAGAATGGCTGGTTCTTTCCAATCACTACACAATCAGTTTTCACACTGCTCTGCACATCGTGGTGTCTCTCATGACAAAGCTCCATGGAGCACAATTTGCTGTGGCATAACAAATGGAGACATCTCAAACTGCAAAAATCTGCAATGAGTATTGCTGGGACTGAATTCAAGAGAGAGGTTCAGACTTAACTCTTCTCCTCTCAAGAGTATGACAGATGAAGAACTTGCCAGCCTTTCCAGTAAAAGCAGCAGTGTCCTGAGGATGTAGATCCTGCTCTCTCTGAAACTCTTTTACAGGACACTGCCAAAGTATTTTGAAGCCAGCGCACGAAGGAGAGTCAATACCCCCCCTCACTCGGCTGAGAGCATTCTATCTCACTCTGTGTATATTACAGTAGGAGCAAAAGATGCCCAGATAGAGGTGGAAAACATGGCAACATTTCCAGGTTTTTGCAGAAGCAATGCTTATAAATTGCAAATGTAGGAATTCTTTACATTTGTTCTTAATGCCAATAAAAAAGATGCTTGGGAGAAACCCATTAACCAAACTGAGATTTGCTGCTCAGATTAGTTAATCTCTAGCAAGAGGGCTGGCAAAATCATCATGAGCAAAATAGAGCTGGAGACATGAGAAAGGAAGGCTTGACACTTCATCATCATTGCCACAAGCTATTAATTTCTCTCTGATAATCCAGTTTAACAATTTTGATTCAGGAAAGATGAATGTCCGTAGCAGGAAAAGTAAACGTGAACTGTGGAAAGTCTTTTTGGTTAAGCTAGAAAGGCTGTGGCCAAGATATTTCCCACTTAACCTTCATCAAGGAAAAGGTCAAAAAAGGCCAATGTGTTTAAGCAGGGCACAGGACAGAACAGAACAAAACTTCCTATGAAAAAGATTAAGTTCACATTCTTTTGGCTTTCATTAAAACTATTCCACATCATTCCACACTTTCATTTAAAACAGTTTCCTGACAGCACTGAACACAAGATCTTAAAGGAGGAAAATCAGAAGATAAAAGCGTAAATGGAAAACAGTTCATGTACTGTATACAAAATGGGGAAAAATATGAAGGACACATAAGAAATGACAAAAGAGAAATAATACCTGTAACCTTTGTGAATTATGTAATATGTGGTGCCCAGGATAATTTTCCATTACATATACTTCCACGTACGTGCATTTTAAGATGAACGCTTCCCAGGGCATACGAATCTTTACCAAAGTAGAAGATTTTTGTTTTACATGAGGCTTCTAAGGAAGAAAGAATTTTCTTTCATCACTACAAAAAAAGTAAGACTGAAATTAAGGTATCCAGGTTTGTAATTTCCAAACTGCTGAGAAAACAGATTAGCTCCTCTCTGACACTCCCACCCCCCCATGTCCATTATAGCAACTGTAGATATTGGACAATAGAATTTGATACACAGTAAATGCCCTAGAAATGTTTGATTGTGCAATACCATGCTCAGGATTTCTCCTGGAAGAAAAGATAAGTATACCTTTGAGCAGACTGATACATGGATGCGTCAATAGATATATACAAGAAGCACACTGAAACACCACTGAGAGAGGAAGAGAATGTGTTTTCTTTCCATCCTCCACTCACCAAATCTAGTCTACATTCCTTCAGATGATCTATCAGTCATGATTCAGACTCATACTCTGGCTGTTTTTTTTGAAGTTGTCTATTCACTCAGACTCATTTGTGATGCCTGTATCTATAGTGTCAGCATGTCAGTTTATTGCCCACCTGATTTTTCATCCTCCATTGTTCAGTTACATTGTTCCTATTAAGTGTAGATGTCAGTGATTCATGGTGAAATGGAGCAAAGAGCTTCTTCAAACAAAGAGGGTGGCCCACACAGAGCTTTGAAGATAAGGGCTGAGACGTGGGCTCCTCATTTCATACCACATGTGACTCAGCAAGGTGTCTGGAAGAGAGGGGTGAGGCATTCTTGGAGACTTGCTCTGCCCTGTGTTAGGCTCTCATCCAAACTATTTGCAACACTTTTTCTAAAGACCAGTTGCTTGACAGTAAGGTGTAACTTCAAAAAACCCCAGACCTATAAATACATGCATGACTGAGATCAGTTCCAAACTGAAAAATCCAGAATGCACTTCTATTGCAGGCAGGGGAAAAGTGGAAGTTCTGGCAATTATATAGGTAGTTGGATACTAAAAAAACAGTGAATAGTTCGAATAGCTGCCAGATTCAACACACTGATGGTCCACATGTCAGTGTCTCTTTTCCACTGTCATGGTAGCACTGGTGTCACAGTTCAGTATACAGCTGTGTCAGTGCAACAAATGTAGCATGGCTGAATCACTGTTGTTTGTTATCTGAACCATCTCTGTCTGAAGGGCAAATATTCTTGTGACGAATTAAAATGTTGCTCTGTATTGGATTTTGCACTGGAGTCCTGGGGTGTGCATATGCACTCCATTAGGAATCTGCAGCAGAGGAGTGAGGCAGACAGGTCACAGCAGTAGCATCACTCATCCCAGTGAGCTGCTGATGCTCATGCCAGTGACCTCAGTAAACAGTGCAGCGTATGTAGGAAACAGCTTCAATCAAAATAATCTTGAACCAGTACCGAAAGGGAGAACCAACAGAAAGTCAGCAGTGTGGTAGGTATACTCCTCAGTATGACCACAGAGCTCACTCACCACCCAGGGATGTGTTCAAGCTCCTCAGCACATGAGTCTCTTGAATAACCCTGCAGGTTTCTGACAACAATTGAGGATTCTTACATGGCACACAAAAGGAGCAACAGACAAAGCACACATGGTCTTCTCACATTGCTCATGCTGTCCAGCTGCCAGAAAAAGCAGTGAATTCTCCAGGCTTACATACAAGGTAGACAGGGTTCCTCAAAATGGACAAGATCAGGATATGGTTGCACAATGTCACTTGTCCAAGACAGTACAGACCTCAGTTTTAAATAGCCATGACCTTCTTTTCGTTGGCTTTTCCAGCCCATGCTGGCAATTATTCTCCGCTCTAAAGCATTCACAGGATTTGATAGATTTATTTTTTTTATGTTAAAGGTACCCATGGTACCCAAGACCAAAACAAGTATCTGTAAACCAGACCTATTTCTTGAGATATGGTCTTGAGATACTGCATCCTTAGATACTGCATCTCAAACATTTCAAGTTGCTGAGGTGCAAAAAGGTACAAAATATGTGGAGAAGAAAAGTTTGTAGAGAAATTTAGTGAAAGGGAAAATTGAGCATGAGCTGTATAAAATGGAAAAGACCTAAAGAGACGTACCTGTTTCAACACTTCTTTGTGGCTGCTCATATTTCTATGTTATCTATTTGTTATTTTGTTGAGAAGCTGGGTAATGCCTGCCTATGCATCCCTCAAATCCTCCTCATTTTACTACTCCTCACTTCAGAGGACCCAAGCTTTAGAGGAATTCTCCACACCAAGAAAAGGAAACAAAAAAACTAACTCAGTGGCCTTTTACACTTAGGAGTTGAGTTGCAGTGCAGTAGAGGACAGGAAGCCTTCCTTTGCAAGCCTATATACTAGCAATGGACTGAAGTTTCCAGTGAGATAAGAAATGTTGACCCTATACTGATATAGAGATAAAAGAAACTACTGGAATGCCTGGCAGATAAACTTGGGTTAACTTCAGAACATTTTTATTGGTCTAACTATGCTAATGGTCTCCCTAAATCCTACAAAATGGTGGCCAAGCAGATACTGTTACAGTCTCAGTTCATAAATTGGCTCTAGATGTAAAATAGATCACAACAACGTAAATTCACATGTGCTTTACTAGGAACACATTCAGGAATTCAGGTATTACAGCTATCCTCTTCAATAAAGTAGTAGGGAATGACACCAAGTGAATCTCTTCTGATAATTACAAAGGTTATCTTAATGTATACTTCTATATTGCTACCAAGCTAACAAAACTCAAATATTATTCCAAAGTCTACTATTGTTAGTATTTCTGCAGTCCTTGGAAAAACTATAGTTAAAAGGTATCCTGTGATGCTTATTTACAGCATGTTTAGTTTATTATTGCACTACTGTTCTCTAATTTGTGACTGGCATGCCCAGAGGCAGCCAAATCAGTGGGAGATAATCCTCAAAAGATTTAGCATAGCTAAATCAAAAAACACGGGTACTGAATCTTTTACAATTCTGTCTTTCTTCCATTCTTTGTTCAACATCATACCCCTGGAAGATCATCCATTATTCCTCATTACACTTTTAGTGCTTGCAGACACCAATAACACCTCTGATCCCCCTAAGATTATCTGCCCCACAGGCCTTTGAGACATTCCTTCAAGTAACAGCAGTGGGTGATTTTTAAAACATTTTCCAGTAACTTATGTAATTGGGAAATAAAAGGATATGCATTTTTCTTGTCAGCATAATCCAGCACTGAAACAGATGACACTTTGGAGGAGTACAGTGTTCTGTTTTTACAGTCAGTACCACAGTTACATTTAATCTAAGGTGAGCATCCTGGTCTCCTCAAGTGAATCACAGTTCCTGATGTTCAAATGAAAGACCTGCTCCAAGATTAATTTGGCGGAAAGTATAGGAGACACCTTAAAGAACTGTGTAGTAATTACTTCACAGTTGTTCAAATACAGACAGTGTTTATCCATAGCATTGCTCATTACACCAATAAACTCAAGATGATATCAAGTAGCTCCAGCTTAAACTTCTTATCAATCCTTGTAAAGCAAGTGGGTAAGCTACATCCCTACATCTGCAACTGAAAGAGGCAGGTGCCTTTGAAGATTTCCAAGAGAAAATCCTGCCTGCCTAACCACGATGCCTGGAGGCCTTTGGAGGGACTCTCTCCATTGATCAGAGAGAGATCATACCTTTAGGTAGCTGCTGTATAAGTATTTAAGACCCAGGAGCACCTCAAGTGCCTTGGCTATGTAGACTGGATCCCACCCTCAGAATCTCATTCACTTTTTTAAAACAGCAGGTCAGCAGGCACTTGTGTTTCTTTTCTCTTTTCTCTCCACACTTCTTATTAGCTTCTCTCTAAAGCCTATTTGTTGATTTAAAAAGTCAAAAACCGTAAGAGGGGCCTTTCCATATTCTGAGTGACATCCTCTCAGTAAAAAAGGACAGGCTTTTATTAAAAGTGGGCAGTTAGCCTTCTGCTCATGGTGACACTGGCACAGTCTCACATGTCTGTTATCACCCCTTCTCCTGTAGACACACACAGTGCCCCAGTTCACAGGCCAAGGTGTCACCAGTCAGCTGAGTGGTCTTACGGCTCACACTCCCCTAAAAGGCTGCCCATGTATTTCCCCCCTCACCTCAAGCTACCAGTTCCAACCGCTTCCCCTGTACCGTGTGGATCCTCTGTCCACTTGCTGAGCCAAACCACCTCACTAGGCAGGCAGCCAGCCTTCCCACCGCTCCGGTGAGCTTGCTCAGTGTGCCAGGAGGTGAGCCGAGAGCCAGACCTGGCACGAGGGAGGAAATGGGAATGCACTGCTGGAGACAGAGGGTGGGAGGATCAAGGATGGGTTTCTCCAGGGCAGCAAGCTATTCCGCTGGCTGAGAGGAGTCAAGGAACTTCACCCTCTTGTCATAAAACCTCTTTAAAAAAATGGGAGTTATCAGACAAATGATCGGAAATTTCAAGGGGAGCCAATTATGATAAAACTCAGGAAAAAAAAAAAAAAAGTGTTTTGTTTTTTTTTTTTTTTTAATTGGCAAGAGTGACCAACGCAAACCCATATTATTCACAAAGTCTGCATGCATTTACGCAGTGAGATTTGGGATCTCTGTTAGTTTCCTTCACATTTCTGGAGCTGCATGCAAGTCAGCTTCCTCAGCAACAAGGAGGATTAGGTTTTAAAAAAACAGAAAGGAGAGATCTGAACTTCTCACGTTATGTCTTGACTCTAACACTTGAAGCTTTACAAAGGGGGCTAAATATCATGAGACTACTGATAAAAGTCAGGAGAGTTGGCAGTTCTGCAGACATTTATGGGCTTGGTAACACATTTTTCTGGTTTTAAGTGAAAACAGACAAAACAGTGCACATGCTAGAATAATGAACATCTTGGCACATTGCAATTACAATACTGGAACAGATCACTGTTCTGTTTTTATGGATGCTTTTGAGAAAAACAATCCCTATGTTCAGCTCCCTGTTACATTTATTCTCCAGAATTCTATTGCCAAAGGCTTTCCCATCTTCTCTGTGGGCTTTCCAAACAGAATTTGCCTTCTGTAAAGCACCACAAAAATGCAGCTGCTGTGGAGCAGCTCCTCTCTTTGCTAAGGTGGGTTAGAGTCACATCATAGACAAACGACGACATGCAGTACTATAATTACACTCAGACAGCATCAGAAGAGATTTTTTTTTACAACATAAAATTATTGACTTGCAGTATTTTGTTTCCATTTAGAAACTCTATGAAATATTTTGTGGATAATCTAGCACTCATCTATAAAACAGTTTGGATTCCCATAACATGGTAACACATCTAGAAGTCTTCCAGAATGTAAAGGTGGTACCATCACACTAGCCTGTGATAAAATTGGTGAAAAGGGGTATTTTTTGTCTGGAGTTCCAGCAATATTATCAACTTTGCAGGGAGCTATAAAAGTTGCAATGTAGAATTATAGTCAATTGTAAGTTAATTTTTACTATAAAATAAATCCAAAGAAAATTTTAAGAAAGTCATGATAAAATCTTGAGTAAAAAGGTCAACTATTACAAAAATGTTTCACTGTAACCAAATCACCAGTGATGGTTAAGGCTGGGAAGGCTCAGAGCTCCAGGATTAGTGGAGCACACACAGTAACAAAGGCTTACCAAACCTTTTAAGCAGATTCTGAAAGTGGGAATTAAAGTTCTGGGAAATCACTGATACCAAATCTGCTGTGTGCAATGCATAAACCAGAAGATGAAACAAGTATTAGTTTTCTCAGAAAATAAAAGTCTTAAAACATCAGAAATTAAAAAGGAATTAATCTCACCAGTTAACAATAAATTCTGAGAATGAACAAACAATACCAAAGCAAAGATCTTGCAGGGGCTCTCAAAAGGAGTCTACTGACATAACTGAAATATGCTAAAATACTTCAGCTAAAAGGTGTCTGGTTTGGCAATCCACAGACTCCTGTGTTGCATTCTGAGGTGGCACTGATGAAGGCCTTGAGTCTTTCCACTTTAGAATATCCTCTTCAAGCACATGACAGCGTTGAACGTGCGCTGCTTGGGAAGGACAACAGTAGAGTTACTGCGCTCTGATCACATGGAAACGTGAATTAGTGTTAGGGCAAGAGAAGTGAAAGACAAAAAAAAAAAAGAGGGGGGAAGGGGGGAATATTATGCTGCTGGTCTAGCTGGGAAGGCAGAGTGATGATTTAGGACTTGTTAAAGGGAGAAGCAGTCTGACTTGCTGCCACTACTGGGGCACAGCAAAGGGGACTGTATCGCCTCCCACTCCCTTCTTCTGCTGCTTTCCATACGTGTAGCTGCGTAGGGACAAGGTCTACAGGTAATCGCAGTGCTGGGACAGCAGCAACTCAATGGATTATTCACTATGTACATACAGCCCCCCTACTCCATCTGTAGCCCCCTTACAGCAGCTCTACCTGTGGCAGAGGTGTTAGGAAAATCTGGTATGAGAAAGACAACTGCTGGGGGTCACGTGTGTCACGTAGCTCTTGTGAGCTGTGCTATTCAGTGCCTTCTAATTTAATATCCTCAAAGCCTCCTAAAACAGCAGTTAAAATTTAAACAGGCATTCTGAAAACACACTCTTGATCCC
Source organism: Tyto alba (assembly GCF_018691265.1). Classification (NCBI taxonomy): domain Eukaryota; kingdom Metazoa; phylum Chordata; class Aves; order Strigiformes; family Tytonidae; genus Tyto; species Tyto alba. Next base: position 36,579,384 of record NW_024881330.1, read on the forward strand.
ATTATCAGTGTCGTGGATGGGATTACAATGAGGGTGGTAATGGTGGAAATTTTTTGGAGAGATCTAGTATCAACAGCAGGAGTGGCCACTAATTGGATTCTTTCTGTGTCACCGCAGAGTTGTCACGGGACCCTCATTCTCTGTTGAACACTGCTGCTCTCAAGGCACTCAGAAAGGAGCTTTCTCAATTGTTGTCGCATCAGTCTGCCTTCCCACTCAAACACAAATCCCCCAAAGCCCTTTCTAAAGTTAAGGAAATCACGGAACCCACGACTCCCATGACATCTGTGACAAGTGTCCAGCCTCATCTGGGTAAGAATGAGTCCTGCCATTACAGAAGGCTCGAACTCCTGATCCTGCAAGAGCATACAACATTGAGTGCAGTATGTAAGTTAAACAAAGCTAGATAATAAACTGCAAACTCTCAAAATAGTCTGCAGTAAAGTGATCTAGTCAGAACAGAATTTGCAAATCTTTCAAAATATTTTTTTCCATAGCTGCCTAACTTCCACTGACTGTGGGTTTTATAATGGCTTCCACATTTGGAAACATTGTCCCTAGCATCACAACATTTTTAATAAACTGTTTTTATCAGTTCCTGACTGGAATGAGAGCTGTTACAATAATTTTCACACTGCTACTTGCCATCTCTAGGATACTTCTAGATGCCTGCATGCATTTTTCTTCCCTAATGACCTCTCATTTAGCCTACTTTTTGAAGATGCATTTACACACCATTCGGAAATTCACCAAGTTGAGGGTTTTTTGCAATGTGAAATTACACCAATCATATTTTTTTTTTCCCTCTAAAGTGGAGAAAAAAATCAATGAAAGGCCAAGGAGACATGACAAGCAGCAGAAATTGAAGTTGTGATGGGACAAGCACACCCACCTCAATTATAAAGTGCTAAGAAGAGGAAGCCCCTGACAAGCAATAAACTGACACATAATTAAGACAATTCAGGGCAGAACACATTCTGGCTGGAAAACATTTTCCTGTGCTCTGTCTCACTGCTTGGAGCAGCAAGGACAAAAAAAAAAAAAAAAAAAAGGTGGCACTTTGAAAATAACTCTGTGAAGATAATCAGTACACCACCTAGTCTTCATTAGCTGCGGGAAAAAGAAACCCACCAGCTTTTGTGTTCAGCGCAGATTCCCTCACATCACAAACACAGTTGATAGTACAGACATGCCTGGTATGTTCAGCATTCCATATCAAGCAAAGATGAATTGGCCTCAACAAAAAAATGTATTACAGCTTTCATGCAGCAGTTTATGGATCTTTTTGTACCTCTGGAATTTTTCACCTTGAGTGTATCATGGATCTGCTGAGGTTTGTACTGGCCTCAGATCTTTTCCTCAGATTATTTTTATCTCACTGTGAGGAACATCTTTGTGAGTTCTGAACACTTTTGCAGCTGCTAGGATGCTAATGGGAACTTCATGTGTGTACCCAGTACAAGTGCTCTCAGGGAAAAAAAAGCCAATGTCAAAGGAAGGTATGTAGAAGTCACCATAAATATGTCTTTGAATGTTTACCATCTGGAACAGTAGATTACATTTTGACAAGAAGCTGGACTGCCCCGTGGGCATTGTCTTTTAAACAGCCCCATCATTATAAAGGAAGGAAAAACATGATTTGCTGTTCCTAGTTTCTCAGCAAGATTTTCTGGCAGTGCTAGAGAAACTCGTTTTTTTTTCCTAGTAAAACAATAACAAGCTGGGCATGTGTAGTTAGCTATGCACTTTCTTGAAAAATGTGTTTTCTTGTAGATCATCTGATCTGTGATCTGATGATACCCGCAGAGAGGGATGCGTTTCAGTTAGGCTGTGACAGCAGCAGACTCTGCAAATCACAGTCCTGCACCTCAGCTTTGCTGGAAGGCTGAACCTCTGTGCACCGAAGCTGGCTTATTGGGCTTCTCACAGGGCACACTGGGAAGAGGGAAGAGGAGAAATCCAATATACAAGATGTTAACATAGAGTCCTACTGAGGATTTCCTTCAGTTTTGCTTTTCATTTTTAAGCTTGTAAAAGTTTCCATCAGTTTTTACAATGAGAAAGAGTGGGCTGAGAGAAAAATCAAAATGGTTAAATTTAGTCACATATGTCCCGGTCTGGTCATGCAGTCATATTAGGGATTTAGCTAATTCTCTGTTTCAAATTGCTGTGGGTCACTTCTGAGGACACATTCTTACTGAAGAGTCTGTTTGAAAAAACAAGCTGAGAACAACCTGTAAAGAGGCCAAGTAGCCTGCTCAAAAAAAAAAGTTAACAAAAAAAGTTGGTTTGAGGCAAAAATATATGTGCAGCCTGAAACATGGGTTTATGGGCATCGTTACACAGTTGAATGCCAAAATCACAAAGCACCAGCTATAAATCCCCTCGCTCAGCCTACTAAATAGATCTTATTTCAGAACACATTATATACAGTATTATTTATAGAATATCTCACCTGTAAATGGTGAGGACAGTGTTAGATTTCTTTCACAAGTAGGAGGCCAATAATTCATAAGCACCACAGGTATGTGAGAGTTAGTGTGAAGATCTGTTATAGTGTGAAAGAAACAAATTGTTTTGTTACTCTGCACAGGAAGATGGTGTATATATACACACAGTAAATCTTTTATTAAAAAAGAAAAAAAAAGAAAAAAAAAAGGAAAATAACCCATGCTCTAGTTTCTCCATCTAGATCATTGAGAGTAAGACAATGAGAACATGTTAATTCTCTGATAAACTAACATGTTGTAATTAGTGATAACATTTCTGACTTCTTAGTTAATTTGCTGGGCTTCCCACACTCGAGACATCAATGAATTTAATAGCAGAATTAAATGAAAATGATAGCAGAGTACTTCCATAACTAATTTCTAATTACATTTCTGCCTCTCTTCCTTCCTAAACATAAATTTTTGCTTACTTTTAATTAACACCTCAGATCGCTAGTTTAGATTCTATAAATAAAGCGAGACTTTAATGATCCATTATAGTGATGTTACTTAGTTTTCAATGACTTGTAAAACTTTCACAAACAGATCTGCAAATGAATTACATCCATCTGCTCTGCTGCAGCTGCAAGGAGCAGCACCACGTCGTACCCTGCCTTTCCCCCTCCTTCCCTGATTTTCTCTTAACTCTAAGCCCATGTGTAAGCCAAGCCACCTCGACGCCGATCATCAGAAGCCCAGCCAGGTCTCTGTGAAGGAGCCTTCAAACTTTACAGACGCCTCCACTGCACTTTCAAACCAGCCCGGTTTGCCTGCTAGCTGAGCCGCGGGCAGGCTGCGCACCGCTCCAGCATCCTCCTCAAAACCTAGGGAACACTCCGCCGCCGCGATTCCTTCCCCCGCCCGACCGCGCCGTTTCCACGGATCCGTTGGAACACGGAGGCATTTGCACCCGCGGACACGGCTCGCCCGGTACCGGAGGTCCCGGCCGCCCCCACGTGTGAGCGGTGCCTGCCGTGGGGGGGGGGGGGGGGGGGGGGGGGCGGGGAGAGGAGGCACCCGGCGGGCCGGGAGGCACCGCTCCAGGAGAGGTTTGCTCATCTACACCTTCACAAGCGTGACCTTGGCTGCGTTAGGGGTGTTAAGCTCCATGAAGACAGCCCAGCATCAGGCTGGGCTCGCTGTTATCTGTCAGCCGTACAATAGCAGCATTGATAAGGCAGCAGCAACTGGCTTTGACAAGTGTGCTGTGCTAGCATTCCTCGGAAAATCGTGAAGGAAAAAGAAAAAAAAAAAAAAAAAAAAAAAGAGAGAGAGAGAGAGTGAGAGAGAAAAGAGAGAGGAGAGAGAGAGAGAGAGAGAGAGAGAGAGAGGCATGAGGTGCCTTTTACTTTACCTGGACAAAGTGTGGGGTTTTATTTTTCCCTCTGAGCTGCTGGAAACGGTTCCTCCCTCTTCTCCCCCAAAGCTAGGTGGTTCTTCTTTTGCTTGCAGCTCACACTTGGGGAAGACCACACAGCTCCAGCAAGGCTGCCTCTCTCCCCTAATCCCCACTCGAGTGTGATGACACACACTAACCCCAACCATCTGTTGAAACACGTCCTCAAGCACTCAGCACAGTGGTGTGTCAAGACGGGCTGCCCAATCCAATCGCTGGGGCTGGGTGGCTCTTAAGGAGCTGGAGGCAGAGACAAGGGCAGAAACTATAGGGCTGAGAACTCTTTAGCAAAGTAACCTGAGATTTTGCGAAAGGGCTGCTATTGAAAAAAAGAGCAGAAGGGGGAGGTACTAGCGGGAAGGTAGAGGGAGTGGATTAGTCTGGTGGCCAGTTGTGTTACTTCTCACAACTCCTTGTATTCCCAAGGGACCACTGGGACCTCCTCACGGTGGGATGCACAGAAGCACAAGAGCACCACTAAATTCTTTTTTTTTTTTTTTTTTTTTTTTTTTTTTTTTATGGCGGGTCTATTGAGGGCAATCTCCTCCGAGAGACGCTTTTTTTTCTAGAAGAGGTAAAAGATGCAGTTTGAGATCCTGATAAAGTGCTAACGCGGGAGTCGTTTGCACTGCAACGTGACACTTGCGTCCCGAAATCCCAACTCCTTACCGCGCCGCGATTACCCCCTGGCTGCCTCCAGCCTTCCTGGGGGAACGGCGGGGAGAGGCAGAAGGGAAACGGGGGGGGGGGAGGGGAGAGGGGAAGCTCCAAGGGACAAATGTTTCCACTCGTGCACCGGTATCCGCAGGTCCTTCCCAGGAGCCGGTGGCAATGCCCGGGCTCCCCGGCGTGCCCAGGTCCTCACTCGCCTCCCGCGCCCGTGGGTGCTGCAGCCGCTCCGCGCCCGCGCTGCTGCTGTGACAGCTCCGGCCGCCGCGCCGCGCCCCGCACCCGCGCAGCCCCCCGCGCCCCGGGCTCCGCAGCGGGATCGGTGCCGAGTGCCGTCGCCCCCCCCCCCCCCCCCCACGCCCCCCGCCCTGTCACCGGTGCCTGTTGCTTCGTCCCCCCCCGTCGGGGCTGGGGGGGTTCCGTGCAGCGTCTCGACGGCTCTGGACTGTGCCGAGCCTGTACCTCAGTTTCCCTCGGCCACAAAGCAGGCATTATCACACCTTCCTCCCCCTCAGGGACGCTGCCAGGAAAAATACACTAATTTACAGAAGATGTCCGGGAAGGAGAGATAAGGGACACAGAAAAGCTGCTAAGTGCCAAAGAAACAGTTCTTTCCTTTCCCCTCCCTGTAATAAGATAGCATGGAAGAGAGACTTAAAATCTCAAGGGTTTTTACCTCATTACCAAGTGCCTGACCTGACACTTGCATTAAATCTACATTTCACGTTATGACAGATGTTGTGTTTTCTTTGAACTGAAAGGGAGGAACGTCGTTTTGGCACTCTGAAAGTGTTAACATCCAACTTGAAGAAAGGTTTGCAATTGTGAAAGGACACACTCTACCCTGATATATGAAAGCCATATGAGAGTCTCAAAATGTTGATTTGGCTTACTTGTTCTTTAATACCTTATGCAAGGCTATTTCTGAATCACTGGTGGCAAAGTGGATACTTAATAAAAAGTGAGATTAAAGAGCTATGGTTTGTGGCCAGTTAGCTGTTATCAGAGCCGACCTGGAGAAGAAAGAAAAAAGAAGAAGAAATGGTAATCATAATTGCATTTGCTCAAATTCTTCTCAATAGTGATGATATGGTGTCTGTTTCAGCCTATTAATCTGCAACTGCTTTCACAGATGTTGGGTATTCATTAAAACACTGCTCCCTAATCTGCTAATTCCAGATAAATAAAAAACCTAAACAATATTTTCAACAATAATATGTGGTGAAGTAAGGATGCAACTACTGTCCCTGGAGGATCATAAGGTTCTCAACATTGCCAGCTATGTTTTCAGGGCAAGGGTTTGGTTTGATTTCGTTTTATCCTAGCAGCCTGTGGTCTGTAAACAAGCTGGATAACTTTACACACTTGGAAAGCCCTGGAGACATTGTTAAACTCATTTGCATTTTCTTCAGCTATACTTCCTACCAGTATTGTATCAGTAACTGCATTAAAAATTTATAGTGATCAGAGATGTGGAATATCAAAAAGCCCCCGAAACTGTGCTGTATCATCCTGTGTACTGACTCATTGTCTAAAATGCAGCTCAGCTCCCGACTGCTCAGTTTGGTATTGGTCAGATGAGACACAAACTCAACAAGGTTCAACCTCTAGATACTTCTAAGCAACATGAACAACAGTTATGTGCAGTACAATTATTTTATGTTGTTGTGTGTATGCTTACACAATACTCTGTATTTTATCTGTGTATAAATATAACTAAACAAGATACCGAGCATTCATAAGATATACGGGCCCAGTTCTGTTACTTTTTTTATGCCTGCATGAATCAGGGATGTCTCTGCTGTTGCTTGTCAAGTCACAATAGCGTAAAATTGACATGCTTAAAAGGACCCCTAATTGTGTGTTTTGTACACAGAGACACATGCACACACACACTTATCTTCAAAGACTCTTCAACAACTTGAAATGCAAACTTTCATCTCCAAAGCCAATGTTAGCAATAGCCCTCAAACATTGTGCATGATCATGTTTTCACATAAAATCTACTGTTGATGTTGCGGGATGATCTAACCGCTACTCTTATGACTACAGACAGATTTAGTTTGCTGTGACTGTTTATAACAGACTTTTCCACTGCTTCTCCTCTATCCATACTGCCATCTGCAAAGAGTTTAGGTTTTAAAGGCTGAAATGAAAGCTGCACTGGACGAGCTGTACCTGAAATATTGTTAAAATAATGCATCATAAAACGGGTTCTCAAATTGACTCTCAAACCCGTGAACTCCTGTCAGGGTCAGACTGACCCCACTCAAACAAGTTTTGTAACAAAGTGAATAATGCTTTACACAGGTAGCTCAAGACACTCCTAATATGCAAGATTATTTGTAGGTAATTGTGATATTGAGAAATAGTCACTCCTGTTCTGTTCCCACAGTTAGCGTGTCCCTTACTTACTAGCTCCAATTAGTTTCCATGGTAGCCAGCAGCATCTTTAAGCCAGGGCACCGAGCTTCACTCAGTGTTGCCTAGACTAAAGTCATCACCTTTCCTCCAGCACAGATGGCCTTGGCAGTTTTGTGTGTCTGCGCGCACATATGTACACATTCACACACGTGCAGTTCTGCTCAAGAGCCCCATGTATTTCTCAACTCCAGCATTCACAGCTCTTTAAAGTAATTAAAGGGGATTTTTCATGGTTCTTGCAGTAATCTCAGTCTATCTCCACTGCCAATATGAACAGAATCTGTTTTTTTATTTCTTTGAATCATTATAAATCTACCCTGGATACAATTAGTTTTGGAGTTTATAAAGAAACAGGAGAGATTCTAGAACATGACTATAAATCCACAGGCAAGTCCACGGTCAAATTCTAGCCTAAAATGTACACGTGCAGTGGCTCATATTGAGTTTGGGTGATATACTGATGATTTAATACTGAACCAAATAACAGGTTCAGAGAAGCACAGAGATACACTTCTTCATATGGAGCACAGTGAAGACTTGGAACTCCTTGATGCAAGATGCAGTGGAGGAAAAAAATTACATGTATTCAAGTGTTTGGACAAGTTTATGGGAAAAAAAAGTCTACTCACAGCAATTAAATATTAATACAGAACTGTTGGTACAGGGAGTCCCTGAACTGCCTGGACTGGATCCTGGACAAATATCATTCTGTGTTCATCCTATTCTTATACTTTACCCCAAGCATCTACTGTTTTCGACTACTGGAGTGTGCCAATGCTAGTATACCCATGATTTAGTGTGGTACAGCTGTTCGTTCTTTCTTTCTTAAAAAGAATTTAGCCACTGGTAGTTTTTGGGCCTCATCATGGGTAGTGTAAGAGAGAAGAGTTCCTTTCAAGAACTTCAGCCAAGATTTTTAAAGGTTGGCTCATAAATCTGTATTCAGGAACTTAAGTAAAAATCGTCTGATCAAAAGTATCGAGTATACGGCAGCTGCTACTGAAGTCAGCAGGTAATTTTACTTTTGTAGGCATTCCAAAGACAGACATGGGTTCATGTAAAATTTGGGTGCTAAATCTCAAACTATATTCTGTGTAAAACTCTGCTCAGTTGTTTCCTAACCTGGAGTCACCTAAATTCCACAGACACGTGGTCGTTTAAAAGCATTCCTTTGGCACCTCTGCACATTCCCCCATGCTGAAAGCCCGTGCCCAAGGCCAAGCAAGATTCAGGAGTCAGGCATTCCTTCACTTCAGTCCTCTGAATTGTTTCATTGGGCTCTCAGAGTGCACCTACCAAACTTGGAGAGCTTTGAGTGGCACAGTTAAAGATCAACTCTTCTAAAACCTGGCCAGGGAAGAAGAAACAGGTAACTTGTAAGACATGCAACCGAATACCCACTGGAGTAGCTTTGTCCTCACTGTGCCTGTTCAAACCCATTCATTTGAACATAACATTCCAACAATCATTATTCTGTCTAAAAATATAATAAAGTTAATGTGCGAAAAATACTGAAAGATTCAGTAAGTTGCATACAGTGCAAGTACAGGAAAATGCAGGATTCTGTATCCTAGAAGCGTGGACGCTAGTTCAGGTGTCCCAAAACAATTTCCATATTTTCTGGGGTAACGTATATGAGCATGTACATGTATTCTCTCAGTATGAATCCATACCTATGTTAGGTACAAAAGAACTGCTTTAGAAATGCATTAAGGGTACAGATCCAAACTCACAGTTACCTGCCTGCACATAGCTGCTGTGGGATGGAAGAGTCTAGCCATAAATTTTTAAAGGAAGCTCTCCCGCCCTCCTCCATCTTCCCTGCAATGGAATCAGGTGGTATGGAAGTTATACCCAATAACAATTTATCTCAGGTCTGCAATGCTAAAAATAGTTCCCCTAAGGGATAACTAGAACAGAGGGTAGAGTGCAGGTGAGACAGACAAAAGTTCATAATTGTCTCAGTTCATCACAGGGCTTTACTATTTGTCAGATTGTTGTCATTGCTATCAGTTGCCCCTAGAAGAAGATTAATGGTTGCAATGATAGTCAGTCCCAAATTTATGTTGCTTCACATACATTCCCTCCCAAAATACTCATTCTCCTCAATTACTGTTTCTTCTAAGATATCTCCCTTATTAGTGGTTGCTTAGTAATTTTGTACCAACCAAGGCCACTGCAATAATAAAAAAAATACATTTCTCACCCTAGCAGGAAAAGCTGGTTAGATTTGTCATAGCTAAACTTTCTTTTTCATATAACTCGAAATAAAAAAGAAGACAATACCCCAACAAATGAAGACCCCACATATTTATCATGTCATGCTTAAGGAAAAAGAAAACAAAGCCAGCAAAATTTTTCCAAGCAAGAGCCTAATATGACGATTTAATGCACTGAGACGCTGTGGTTCTTCCCTTCTCAGCTGCCAGTTGGCCAAGAGTTCCAACTCCAGCACAGTAAACAAATGATCAGTGAGTCTGGGAAGAGCTCAACACACAAGGCAGTTGGAAAATAGGGACAAATAAAGGCAGGAAAATCAACAGACTTAACCAGTCAGCGCAAGGTAGGTGATCCCATCCTCAGCAGTAGTGAAAGCGCTAAAGGGGGAGTATATATGGAGTCTATAAGGCTTTAAAGTGTGAGAACTCAGTGAGCAATATGCTCTCAGAACTTGTGCTGACTTCACATTTTTGGACAGAGTTCAACTTCATTACTGAAAAAATTTGAGGTAAACCATCCAATACTTAATAAAAATTGAAAAAGTGCCAGAAATTTAGAAGCCAGAATGTCTCATAGCTTTTAATGTTAATTATTAGTAAACTGATGACCAATGGTCATCTTTAAGCCTCTCCCCCATACATAATTCTCATATTTGCCCTTACTCAAAACTTTCAGCCTGAAAAAATTACATTGACAAAGAATGAAGGACTTGAATGACTCTTAAGTTAAATTCACCAAAATCAGTAAAACTTTCGTTATGAAGGTTCAGTCTTACCATTTCCCATTTTGAGTATGTCTCTAATATTGCACATAGTCAAGGTACCACTTCCCTAAAAAAATAACTATGTTCATGATGTTGTTCTAGACAGAGCGTGGGAATACACAGAATTTAACATACAGATTCATTTTTTCCTAGAGAGTCAAGGAAGCAACAGCCCCTGTTGCCCTTTTATTTTTATAACAACAAAGCATCAGCAAATCCCATAACACTTTAGGAAAATATTTCATTTAACCCTTTTGTGATCCTATCTCAGACATAACAATGAGAACATTTGGAAGCAAAAAGACCGAACGCATTGCAGGAGTATCTATACCTCTGTACAGCAATTTTATATGATAGCAAGGACTTCCAACCTCACTTCTGTTCTCACTGAGAAAACAGGCCAGTATGCTTATGTTGCCTCTTATATATAATTAACTTAAGAGTTGCACCTGCTAAGACAATTAACCTCAAGGAAATTGGCACCTAACATAAGCACCTACAAGTAAACAGGTAGGCTAATGCAGCTGTAATAGCCGGCAGACTTATTCAAGGCCCTCTTGACCATGAATCTTGTCATAGTCATAACACCTAAGGTAAGCACATACTAAAGTCGTAATACAGTCCCAAGTCACCAAAGGAATGATAAGGTAGTTTTCATTGCATGGGAGAATGTGTTGTTGGAGCCAAGCTTCCCTAGTGCTGTCTTGAGTGCCACTAATACCGTCTCCTACACATGGGAATTACTTAAATGACAATATCTATTGATAAAAAATATGTGTAGACATGTATAAATAATATTGATATGTAGAATTATATACATATGCATATTTAAAATATAGGTGTGTATAGGATTATATGTATATAATTCTACATCTAAATTCTCGTTGCTGAACCTAAATTAAGAACCTCATAGATTGAAAAATAAATGCAAACATAATAAAAAATTATGTTTATGAACATGACCTTCAGATAACAATTTAAATGTAACCAGTCACTTTAAGAAAATAAAAGATATAAAGAAAGTTAGTATGCTTGTCCCACTAACCCAAACCACTTGTCATTCCCTTTCAAAGTACCAAAAGCTCAGAATGTCCTCGCTCTACTGCCAAAACCTCTAGTTCACCTTTTGAAAACATCTATGGCTCACATCTTGTGTATCTACAAAAAGAATTGATTGTAGAAACAACTGAAAAATTGAGGACAGAGTGAAAACCGAAATGTAATATTGAAAAAGGCCAAGAGGGAACTGTTAATGTGGGGTGGAGAGTTGCTGGAAGACACCATGATTACTTTGCAGGTCAGAACAATCCTGCTGGGTGTATAAAAAGTCCCACAAACAGGTGAGAGTCCTGTATTGATGTTGATGGGGGTCTTCAGTGATAAAGAGACAGGTCATTTCTTTCCAAGCAGAGCTAGCTTAGGAAGGTGTGAGTGATGCCGTCTGAGGGGCCTACTGAGCAGCAGATTGCTTGGATGTATTGGCCAGATGTAATTGTGTTGTCCCAGGGATGAAGCAAGGCTAGGCAAAATTCAGCATTGTAGTAGTGGCAGAAAGACTTGGGGGAGAAGGTGCTTTGGAGAACAAAACAGTATTAGTTGAATTTCAGGAAACTAAAAGAGATTGAGGACATTCAAGCTGGGCAGCAAGGAGCTGGAGTGTCTTCTAAGAAGGGGAAGTGTTTTGGAGGGGTTAGAGAAAGGTTTTAGGGGAATAGCTGCAGGAAAGAGGTGCTGTGAGAGTTTGATGCATTTCAGGGAGGTTTTTGCAGAAGACAGAGTCTGAAAAAAGTAATTGGGCTGCAGAAGCTGCTGGCTGTGGCAGTGATGAAAGGCTGTGGGTGAGAAAAGAGATTCCTGACCCTTCTGACAGTCTGCCCCTCTCTGTACTCTTGTCACACAGGAGAATCTTGTTCCTCATCCTCATGGCTTCCCCCCTTTCTGTCTCAGTACCCACAGCTCTTCCCTGCTGCCCTTTAGCACAGCAGTGACACTTCCCATCTCCATTTAGGCAGTCCCCTGGCCCTTCCCAGTCTGCGACCACTAAAGGGGAAGGGACACAGGAGCAAGGAAAGGGGCAGAACTGACAGGGGCAAAATGGGAGTCTGGATGGAAAAGCGTTTGCTGCTTCTGATGCCACTGTGGGTCTGCGGAGCCCTCTCCTCCCTCTCCTTTTCCCTCTTCTCTCTCCTCCTCAGCAAAACCTACTACAGCAGCAGAGAGAAACTCCCAACAGATAGTCCCATCTGCTGTCCTTAGGCTGACACTTACCCAAAACCTCCTCTTATGGCAAATATAATTATTATTTACTCTCAGTGGTAATTTAGGGCACTGACTCTTTTCCAAGTTTGTGTCAGTGAAGTTGAATTTTAAAAGGACTGGAGCAGGAAGTTGTAATATTTGCCTGGCTGGTTTATTTTGTTTTTATTTGAATTCCACATATAGTTGAAGGGAGAGAAAAATATTTTTCCTCTTCTTTCATTCTGGTATCGATCAGTGGGAAGGTGGAACTTGGTTAGTTAGACTAGTCTAAAAGGTAGAGTAATTCTTCTATACAGTGCTAGGAATTCAGAATATTTTTTGTAGTTGGCTCATTCTCTTCCCAAGGCTGTACACATGGATCTAAAAAAAGGACAGAAATGCCATTTTGCAACTAGTTTCGAAATTTGTTTTCATTCCACACTTCAATAAATCCAAGGCCTTTCTATCATTTCCTTCAGACTGAATGCTATCAGAGATTCACTTTTACACTGAAAAATCAGAATCTGCAGAACTGTAGTACGGGCTGTGGCCTGACATGCAGTCCAACACCCAGCTCCACAGAGGCAGCTAGGAGCTGCACTCCAACTGCAGATGATGCAGCTTCAGAGGGCAGGTTCACATCCAGCAAATACCACTGGAAGCGATAATTCATTCTTTTCCCTGGCTCTGCTTGTCCTGATTCTTGTTCCTGCTGACTCCTTTACATAAACATTAGCTGACCACTTTCTTTTTTTCTTTTTTTTTTTTTTAAATGGCTAAATTTCAGTCAGGTTTAATCAGACAGTGAAGCTATGAAAATGGTAGTGCTGACACAAGAAAAGGCATGGAAACTTACAGCCAAGGGAGAGAAGGAATAAAATATGTCTCATTTCAGAGACAGCCTCTTCTTAAATGGGCTTAAGCTGATATTAAAATTAAATGTTGAAACTCACACAAACTCCATGCAAGTCAGACTAGAGAAACTTTACAACTGTCATCTACTGAAGGATGGCACTAGGGACCAAAAGTGCTGTACAAATGGGTGATTGTCCTACTACAGCAGATGAGACCTGTCCCTGAGACACTGAATTACCTCAAGATGCAATCAGAAAAAAAGCACCTTTTTTTAGGCACTAGCCCAGGTGTTATTTAAACCGATCTCATTGACAATAAAGTTTTCAGCAGAGTTGAGTTTGATTTCCTCATACTGATAGACTTAGACAGAGGTTATTGTCTCTGTTATATTTATTTGAGACACATGAGGAGGCTGAACTTTCCTGTCAGGAAGATAGCCTGACCTGGGAACTCCATAAATAACCTTGGCTTGTGCTGGAGACGTATTCTGACAAAGAGTGCCCTTTTGAAGTCATCTTCTTTGGATCTCAAGAAGGCCAAGATGGTATTTTCCAGATAAATGAATACAGAGGTTTTTAAACCTGCTGTAAGGGCTTTTAAACCTTACTACACTATCTTGAGTTTGCTTCATAGGTGGTAAAATAATCTACCTGAACCTTCTGAGAAGAAAAAGAAATTATATTTTATATATATGTGTATACACACACACACACACACACACCCCCCATCTTTTATTGCATTTAAGATTTTCCCTTTTAGTTGAGAGTATCTGAGCAAAAGAAAAAATCTTTTGACCTATAGTCTTTCCAGAAGGAGATGACAGCCTGAATTAAGCTTCATGCTTTTACAGCCTGGCCCTGCAGTGGCACCAAGCAGACAGATCATTTCACTGAAATGAATAACACTTATCCTTCTACAAAATATCCTTTCATGCAAATGAATCCACAGCTAAGTTTTAAGACAGCAGTACCCAAACCATGAGTAGTACTGTGTCAGCTGATCAATAGCTGTGCCACAGCACTAACAGCAAAGACATGCCAACAAACCACGTGTTAGAGCTAATTGCAGATTTTGATCCCTGCCTGTCTCCTGCACTGATGTAAAAGCCCAACAAGTGAAAGTAGTGGAGTTTGTTGACTATTTTAGAAGTAGTTTGAGTTAAAGATCTGATCTGCTGTCTTATGATCTTTCTTTCACTTAAGAAAATCAAACGAGAAGTATTTGATCACTTAAAGACAGTAATTCTTGGCTTATCATCGGTCATTTTTAACAATAAACCTTTCCACTTGTAGTGAGTTATTAAAATAAAAATTGGTCATTTTTATTGGGACAGCATAGTTTCCTGCAGATTTTTTCCCATTCAAGTGTTATTCCTGAAATTAGCACAACCTAAGGCAGCTTGTGTTAACTCTTTCTTATGCTAAACAGCCCTTGTTAGTTTAACAGAACAAAAGCTTTGATTGTAAGTGCAAATATGTGTGAGAATCTAGAGTCAAAGCACATTGGTGGCTTTTTTCTGAATGACTTGCTTTGGTGCAAGTTTCCAAATAAAGATTTAATTGCACCCACTTGCATCAATTACAATATCAAAGCGCAGAAGTTATAAAAACAGAAGGTGCATACACAATGGCTATTTCACAGACTGTTTTGAAAACAGATTAAACACAGTTATAATGATAATTTCTTCAAAAGAATTTAGAGATTATCAGAAACAGAACAGACTGTGGATTTTAATTGAAAACTCAGTCCAAATTCATTGTATCCCTCCACCCCAGCCTGGTCTCCTTCACAGCATTCAGCAGAATAGTTAATGAGTGGTTTTAACAGGGGGAGATTTGAAACCAGGAGATAAATACCGTTGCAGTACTCAGTTCTTAATACTGCAGTGCCTGTGGTACCTTTGGGTGATCTCATTTCCTGCACTTACACTTTGACGTAATAACACTTAGCACCTGTATGTATAACTTAGCAATTCATTCTAACAATCCAGACAGTCTTCACAGGCCCCTTGGATTTGAAAATAACTATCTGAATAACTATCTGTATATTTCCAAGGAGAAATCTAACTTCCATATATTTGAAAGCCCTTTGTGACTCTGAAATTTCAATATCTCTCTCAAGAGAATAAAAAAAAAATGCAAAAAGAATAGAGCATCTTTTTATATTTTGAATATTAATAATCACAAATACCTTTGTTTAGGCTATAGAAAGTCCCTGGAAAGTGTTCTGATACAGATTGTACAGTATAGTACATATGAAAAATAAGTGATATCAATAATGCTTTTGAGAAACATAGGCCTAAATTTGAACCTTACATAGGCAAACTAAAATTAAAAATTAATTTAAAACAATTAATACAGCTCAATAGTTATTAGAACAAGATATGAACATATATAAGTTACTCTATGTATTGACTGGTGAAAAGTCAGGAGTACATTGAAAAATATGGAGAAAGTTGATATAATGGTTGACGGAAAGGATTCCTTTATGCACAGAATATATTGGTTAGGTAATTTTATCTTTTTTACACAAAGATTGTATTTTCTGAGGTTCTTTATTTCCACAAGCAGAATGACATTAGACCTCCCAGGCAAGGCCCTTCATATACGGGATTTTCTGAAGACTGTTTCATTGGAGTTTGGTTCTGATAATTTTGCCAAAGCAAGTCACCACTGAGAGTGCTTCCCAGCCTGAATTAAGCCCAGTTCTTGCCCATGTGGTGAGATCTGGACCACTTTGACTCTTCCTAAACACACACGTGTAGCGTCTCACACCACCGCTTTGCTCTCATACAAACTCTCAGCTGGCCTGGGACCCCACTCCTGGGGCACCCCAGTTTTATGAATGCAGAAAACATCCCCCTGTATCCACATAGCACTTGCATCAAGTTTACCTCTGCAAAGAATCTGTTCCAATGCTTTACAAGAGTGAAAAAACCTTTTGGAAAAATTGCTGCCTCCTAAATTTATTTGGCTTTTTACTCTCCTAAATCTTAAAGCTGAATTCTAATACTGGTTTAAATCATTACAAATTTCTCTGAGGGGATTAAGCATTTTAATCATACTGACATGAGAAATATCCGGTGATATATTTACTGCATAATCGAAAAAAAAAATTAAAATCAAAAAATGTTGGCTAATTTGAAGTATCAAGGACGGCAGCTAAGGACATTGAAGGATTAGCAATTGCAGCCAAAGATAGCCAGCTGGCCATTTCAAACACATTACAAAACCTTTCTAAAAAGTAGAAAACCACCGTGGTTTTACATCAGATCGTATTTCCGTGCAGTTCTGTCACTGTCTTTTTTTATATTGCAAGAAGCTTCAGAAACAGATTTAGCGATCACCCACATCTCAGGCAAGTTCAAGTGCAGGCCTGACAGGAGCCGTGATGGACGTCGGTGCCAGTGGCTCTGGCACAGGGCGGGAGCCTGCGCCCCCCCGATGCGGGCCGGGCGCGGGGGACATCGGCCGCCTCACACAGCAAATGTCACTGAAAAACCTCTCGTGTGCATAGGGTTGGAACCACGACATATTTTGTTCATGATAGACTTACCCCTGGCAGCTAGCAGAAGCTCTTGTGTTTCAGGCAAAAAAAAAAAAAAAAAAAAAAAAAAAATCTCCCTATATAATCCTACCTACTGTCACAAAGGGGAAGCACTTGAGGTGCCTGTGTGATGTAAGGCAAGTGCCTTATGTCTAGCTTTACAACTGAGATCACAACTTCTTATTGTTTTCCCTCATCTCCACACTCTCCCCAAAGCACCTCACTATTGTTTTCCTTGTTTTAGAGGCATATGTTTTAGCCTTGAAATAATAAACAGATACTGGGGGGGGCAATACACAAGTTTAGAGAGGAGATGATTGAGTAACTCAGAAACCTTTGAACACAAGAGCAGAAATTCCATAAAATCATCTGTTTTAATTACCTGGTATTCTGGGGCCAAGAGATTTCAAAGTCAAATGACTAAAATGAGCCTTTAAAATCTCTATTTGGATAGATAAACAAATAGCACTGACCATTGCTGTTGCCTTCACCTTGTAAGGGATGAGTGAATAGCTTCCAGGAGATGTGCAGCCACTCAGGCAAGCGAGTCAGTGGCTCTGGTGAGCGACCAGTATAAATGAAAACTGGGGACAAGAACTAACACTGGGAAAGACCCTGGCATAGAAGAGTTACAGAGTTTATATCTGCACATTTCCAGAAAAAGCAGTGAAGTCTGTGGTGTTGTCATCCCTTCCCCTTCCCCCCCCCCGCCCCCCCAAGTCATGTTTGATTGCTTCTTTAAAACAGAAATAATCAAACTTGAAGGAAAAGTATCTGAATTAATAAAAGCTATTGGCAGAGAGGGAGAACATTTTTGGGCTGCAGCAGAATAGAAATGAGCACAGAGACATTTTGCTAACTAAACCTCAGGGACAGAGGAGTGAGGTGCTACACTTGAAAAATGCATTGTAGAGGTTTTCTCATTTTACACACTTAGGGACAAGCCCAGCAGGACAACGCTGGTGTGTGGCCAGGAGATTTACTCTGAATTCACACCAGTGCCACACAGCAGAATTAGCATTGCAGTCTCTGGGGAACAGCTCCCTTTTGGTCAAAGTATTTTACAGATGGGTTGCCAGGAACTGAAATCCAGTGGGAACAGCAGTTCCCAAACTAGGACTCACCCTCTGGGAAAGAAGCGGGGGGGTATGAGAGATACTGGCAGGGCTGCAAACTGAGATGAGTGGCTATAATCCTGAATGCTGGATGCTGGATAAGTTGGGAAGGAAAGGGGGAGAAAAGGGTCACAAACAGTAGAATTCACTTGGGAGAGGGGCACAGGAAAAAAAAGTTTGGAAAATTCTGCGCCAGAAGCCTTTCTTTTTCCAAATCCCTTCTTTTCCATTGTTGTTTCCTTGAACAAAAGCAGCCCATGCAAAGACAAAGGCTTAAAACTAAAAGGCCTGACACATATTTCCTCATCTCAATATCAGATATCTCCTGCAATATTTGCAATTCTTATACCATAAATAGAAATGCTTGAATGCAGAGCTCATTTCCTTGCTTCTCAGAAAATGACATCCTCTTCCTACTTGCCAGTTTCCCTCATTTCTCCTTGCTTAACACTGGTGGCTTGCCTTTCCCCACCATTGTAGTGGTTGTTCTCTTTTCCAGCAGCCACAGCCTCACATTCGGTAACCTTTGCCCTTCCATTCGATCGGAGCCAAAATGCCACCTTTAGAAAACTAACGTACCAGAGAAAATGGAAATATGAAGCTGGGCAACTCAATGTTCTGTTATCTTACCCTGTTTGTCACTGAAGTTTATTTTCTGGAATTCGCCTGTGGATTTTAAATTCAGGAAAGATTTTCTAAAGGAGCTGGGACATCTGAAGACTCAGGATCTCCTTACCAGCACAGCCCCTTTTAAAACTGAACCTCTACCAATGTGGTAAATTTGAGGCAGAACAAGCATGTACTGAAAAAGAATAGTACTTTACCTGCAGGCTTCTTTGAAATCTTCTTGTCATTACTAGAAATATCATTGAATTATCTTGCCATCCCCCAAATCATCTTTCTGCTGACACAAGAGAGCTTCACCTTCTTTTTGATCCTACAAGTGAAGCCATGTGGAAATGATTGAGAGTGACGTCACGAGTTCAGCATTATGATTTAAATTCGGGATCAAGCAGGAGGAGGGAAAAAAAATTACACGCATCCATGATTGCTGTGTTTCGATCATTCAGATGCAGGCTTGAAAAAATAGGGTCTTGTCTCAGTGAATATGAAAAGTACCATGGGATCTTTTAATAGGAATTATTAATTGCCCTCATATATATATCCAAAACTTTGGTTTCTTCTCCAGTCTTTCATTGTTTATGTGACTTTTTGAGTGCTGTTGTCAGTACCAGAGGTAATGGTGTTTCAGTGATGCTGTATGTAAATACATTTTAGACCTTTGAAAAGGAGAAGTATGTGTTTCCATAAGCTCCGGGCCCCTTCTGGCCTCTCAAGTTGAGCACCCAGAGCATAATACACTCAAAACCACTGAGTTTAAAACACTCACCCACAAGTGTTACTAATTATAGTAAAATTCAGGTAAGTGTCTGGAAGGGGGCCTTTTTACAAAGGACATACAGGTACAGAAAATGTTGAACAAGTAAATCAAGGGTCAGAGAAAACAGCTTGCACGGAGAAACTTAAGAAACTCTATCTGCTTAGTTAATTATAGCAGAAAACTAAGAGAGGACTGGCCAATTTTGCATCAAGAGTCCACTGGGAAGAAAGCTCCCTAGTTCCCTAACAGAATCAGGAGCAGTGCTGGAGGCTGATGCTGGAGCCGAAATGGCAAGGTCCTATATTGCTTTTTTCTGAGCTGAAGTAATACTTCAGGGGAACTCACTACCAATGAAATACCATCTCCTCTTGTGATGAAAAACATGAGTGACCCCTTTTAGGAGTCTTGCCAGTCTCAGATTCTGCTTTATTTTATGCTTTTTACTGCATTCAGATCAGAGGAAGCTGGGAAGAATGTGATACACAGGATTGTTAATTCACTTTGAATTGTATACATTTAGAAAGGTATTTGGAATTTACTCTATTTTTTTTTTTTTTTTTTTTTTTTTTTTTTTAACCCAAAGGTCATTGCAATGTGATGAAGAGTTTTCCTATAACAGTTTTATGCCAATGTGAACAATGAGGTTTGAGGACAGAACAGGTTCTGTGGTAGGGTATGAGAGGACATCCAGAATCATTGTAGAAGGCACAAAGGTGCCCTGAGATCTACACAGATTATTCAGTCTTTGAGCTTTCAAGCAAGATAATAGATACATATGTTTTCTTAAATAGAGGTAGATATTTTTTGCCACCAATGAATAATGTTCATCTCTAATCTCTGATTCAACAGTAAGCTTGTACTAAAAGTATATAGATGTTTCTCTGTGTGTGAATACCTAGATTTATAGACAGTCTCTGACTTACAATATTAATTAAATTTCCCTTGTACCACATCCACACAACACCAGCAAATAAGTGAATGAGACAAGAACTTTCATCCCCAAGCTTCATTTCAATATTTCAGTTTTCCCTTGTTCCTCCAGAGAAATTCATGTCAGTGTCTTAATAAGGCAAGGACAGCCATTTCCATGCCTGAAAACATGTGCTCAAACTCAGGAAACTCTTCATGAAGTGGGATAGGAATCGTATGTTTTCTCAGAGGGAAAAAGTGGTGTAGTTCTCTATTGTGTAGCACAAGCTGCAGTCCACAGTTAATTTTAACACAAACATCTCCATGGTCAGTTCAAGCAAGCAAAAAAACCTCCAGCCGTTATCAAAATATACAAACATATCATTAAATAATTATATGACTTTGGAAGTACCTGTTGTACTAATTCACAGCTGATATTGTTGCTACTGTAGAAAACCTTCCTCAGAGTATTCTGCTGTAGAGCACAAGATGTTGCCAATTCCAAAGGTGATTTACAGTTAAGATCCTGATTAATCCATCTGACTGCAAGTGTTTACTGTCTTCCCCAAGTAGTCCTTTAACTTGAGCATTAAAGAAGAACCTAAACTGAGATGTGGTCTTTATGAAAGCAGTGCTTCCAAATGGAGTCATTTGGGAAGACTTATACAATAAGCACAAGGTTTCAAAAATAAATACATGTACTATATATGTCATATGAAAAATAACATGTGAATATTTGCATTAGTCTCACATTCTAGTAAATATAAAAGATCACATGCAAATTTATTTTCAGAAAAATTTCGTCATTTACAAAAGGAAGATGAAGTTAATAACAGTTATAGTACTTAGATGATTACACATATCACTGGTCTTACTTATCTGTTAATTGAATTGTTTCTATTTATAAATTGCTCTCCATGGTGCAAAATCGCAAAGAGCCATTGCTTACCATGGAGGTAAATATCTGTCCTTATATTGTAAGCATGGCTTTCATATTATGATGTTAAATATAATTTGTTGAGTGAAATGCACTTGAAACCCAGAGCTACTGTCTAAGCAACGTCCTGCAGGGGAATCTATCAAGGAGTTACTGCCCTGAAGGAGAGATGAAATTGTGTCCTTCATCCAGGAATTTCGAGTGTGAAGGCAGAGAACTGGCAGCAGCCTGCAGGGAGAAACTGCAGTGGGTCCATGCTTCGTCTGCCCAGCTCATAGTCCCACGTAAGAGGGAAAGCTTACTTTCATCATGGTCATGTTGAATCACTTTCACCATGTGCTTTGTATAATATTATGGATTATGACTAATTCCCCATTCATTACTCCAACAACCTTAGATCCAAACAGAAAATGTGGAAAGAGGCTATTTCCAGCAGACAGGGAGAGTAGGTAGCTACAGGCAGTCATAAGGTAACTTCTTAGCAGGCTGCAGCTAAATTCTCCCTGCTGAAGGCATTACAAATTCTAGCTATATCTAGCTTCCCTGCAAGACATTTATGATGGTGAAGTGTGGTTGAGGAGAACACTATGCACACCTTCCCTTTCCAGACACCTCTTGGTACCCTTAGTTAGAGGGATGACAACCTGTCAGCCTTCAGGGCCAAAAGCTGGCGGGAGGATGAGGGCCCTTATTGTTCTTTGCTAAGCAAATGGAAACACTTGCCTTGCCTTGCTGGAGTTGCAGTAACCTTTCAGTGAGCATTACCGTATAGCTTCAGCCCAAGGCAGAGCGTATACTACACGTAGTTGCTTCTGCATAAAGTGAAGTTTTCTGGAAGTCTAAGTCCAAGGTCATCTTTGCATCGCTTCTAAATCACCACAGTGGCACCCAAATTTCCTTGCTAGTTGTCAGTTTTCTTCCACATCTACTCTGGCCTTCTTAAGTTTCCCAGACCATATAGCTTTGATGAACCCACCCAGTCATAAATTCCACCAGTCCCTGGGTTGTAGCCCCTGAACCTAACTGCTGTAGCAATTTAATTTGAGCCATATATTTTCTGGGACAGTGGTTCCATGCTAATTTAAAGCAATCCCATGAAAAGGAACTCTCTGAACTTAGACACTGACTTCAATGAGGATTTTGCCTCGTATGCACAGCAGAACTGAGCTATTAACTGCTGATAAAGGATTGGCTCTTTGAAATATGTTTTGCACTTTGATGTTTTTTTAAGAAGGAAGTTAAAAGAAGTTAAAAGAACAATTAGATTGAATGATCAAGTATTCAAAGCACTTAGAAGTTCTCAAACTAAAGTGTCATTTGGTAAGGTATGGGTCACATACAAGTTTAAGACTATATTTGGGGATATTCGAGAGAATCCTGAAGTTTCTCAGATTGTCATCATTATGGCTGAAGCCATTGGCCTTGAGATTTTATGTGGTTTCAACTGTTTTGGTAACATCTACCTGTTTTTTTGCTCAGATTTTGAAAAAAGGAAAATTGAAAAACTGACAACAACTTGATGTTCTCCAGCAGAAGTCTCTAGCGCATTTGGGTTCCTAGCTTCCTGAGTAAAATGAAATAAGATATCATGACCTTTGTAGACCAGCTACTAAGGGATGGAGAAGAGAAATATACTCCGATGGTTATTTATTTCCTAGTCAGGGATGGAATGTTCATAGCTATTCCATTTTTAAAATCACTCTTCCATTTCTAAGCGATGCCAGTGTCTGTTGACTCCTATGAATCTCATTCATCTACACAGCTGTTTTGCATGTTTATTCCTGCCTCTTTCAAAACATGCATCTTTCTACATCAGTTAGGTTGTTTCTTCCTCCTTCTCCTGTTTTATGGCAAACAATATGTTAAATTCATATACAATCTTTTTTCCAGTCTAGTAAATATCAAGTAATGTCAGGGGAGACCTGTACTTCTCTTGCAGCTCTGGGAAGGTACATGATCGACCCAGCTGACATATCAGAGCTGTATGAAGATGAAGCATGTTCAGTACACTGGAATTTGCAACTCTGCAATTCTCAAACATACATACTTCAGCCAGTTGTAGATAGATTTTCAAAAGGATGTCAAGGAGTAATACATTTTTATTCTCTGTTGCCAAGTTTTTAGTCTCTTATTGGGAATATTCTATTTTGTATAAATAATTAAACATCCAAGCCAAAGCAAGACTGGTTTTATAGCCCCAATGGTTATTGCATTTCTCTGGTCTGTTGTTCATATCCCTGTTTCAAATTGGACAGCATAGCAATTTTTAATCTGGTGTTCTAGATTTCAGGTAAATGATGTAACCAGCAGGCTTTTCTCACATTTCCATGAAAATAATTCCAGGAGATCATTTGTTTGTTCGAATGTCAACCAAGCAAGTTTTAATTTCTTGGCCACATGGAGCCTTGAAAAGTGTGTCTTCTGTAAATACAACTGGTACAGGCCAATATTAGTAGGATTAGTTTGAAATATTCCTTAAAATTTTACTAGAAGAAACAAACAGTTTTTACTCCTTAAATGTCTGAAGATCTAAATTAAAATCCTTGTTTCTCAAACATTTGTATATCTGGTGCTTCAATCTGCCCCTGTTAAGCATTTTTTTTTTTTTAGCTTTTTTCCACTGCTGCACACATCAAACTTCAAGTTCATTATAGAAGATCAGTATGCTACATCATAAGACAACAAAACACTATACTACAGCCATCTGTGTTTGTTCCATGATAAACAGGAGGAGACTTTTAAACAAGACTTTTGTAATTCAAAGGAAATTCTCAGCTGAACACATAATTAATCTCCCAATGCTCTGCTGATGACATATAGAATAACAGAGGATGACCAGCCTCTCTTCTCTTTTGGACCTATATAGATGCTCTACTAGTCACCCCACTTTTCCCTCTATATTTAACCTCCTGTGTAAAAGGAAGATAAAGAGATGAGCTGAAAAATGACTGCACTGTTCATGGTATCACCATCACCATGCACTCTGGGGACAGGCCGACTGAGCTCTTACAACCTGTAGGTTTGTCAGATGATATCAAGCACGGAAAGCAACAGGCATTTGCAAGGGGAACCTTCTAGTCCTGATTAACTTATTTGAAGTGAAACTCCACGTGTTGGGGAAGGGAGGAAGAAGTTGAAGGGAGAGGGAAAAAATGATTATTATATCTCCTGTACCAGTTCTACCATTTGTTTCATAGAAAGTTGTTAAAGCACAAGTCACTTGATTTTACAATTTTAGTACTGTGCATTCTTTGGGGAAAACCCTGCTAAACCTAGAAGTTCTGAGGAATAATATAGCACAATCTGGAGAAATGTTGGTGTGTTTATGCTGTGTTTTGTAACTGACCACTAATTACTTAGATTAGTTTGTAGTTAACTCTCTCTTTTGTGTATAGTGGGTAGCTGAATCAAATATTTTACTGACTTCAATTTGTGATAAGTATGCTAGTCAAATTCCGTGGTGATGTGCATTAAATGAGTTGCAAAGCAATGATTGAGTTATGCCGTCTTCCCAATGGAGTGCTAATAAAAAACTTTATACCTTACAAACCATCATAGGTCTGTATATGCCACATGAAATAAGGTATTAAAATGTTTTAGAGAGCTTTAAAAAATTTATTGGTACTTTTTGGTATCGCTCCACCTATAAAGCTGGACTTCCTTAATTAGTAACGACCTAGGTTCAGGGGAAAAAAAATGTCTGGGAAATATTGGACCCTTTAAATTTTAAGTACTCCAGCTATGGTAGGTTTTGTTGTCATACAGTTAATGAAGTATGCTTAGACCAACTGGTCATCCATCCTAGGCAGAACATTCATATGGATTAGTCAGTACATTCATTTGGGGT
Source organism: Tyto alba (assembly GCF_018691265.1). Taxonomy (NCBI): domain Eukaryota; kingdom Metazoa; phylum Chordata; class Aves; order Strigiformes; family Tytonidae; genus Tyto; species Tyto alba. The sequence continues at coordinate 36,604,173 of NW_024881330.1, forward strand.
TTCTGATTTAATTTCAAAGTGAGTTAAGTTCTTGGTTTGGAGGAATTATTTTATTCTTCCCAGGATCTTGCTGCTCATTAAAAGATCACTGCACGCAGAGGAGTCATTAGATATTCTATACATCATAACAGTATCCAGTCAAAGCGTTCCTAGCTGCAGACGGATGGGTCAGAAGTGCTCTTGTAAGAAAGCATTTCTTACAAAAGGAAGTAGTTGGACATTCCAACTAATTTAAAACTCACAGAGGAGCATATGAATCCTATGTCCCAGAAAAATCCGACAGTCATGTTTTTTGCAAATGCTGACTTCCCCTCCTCTGGTAGTTTGTCTGATGGACATGTGCTTGAACAGAGCACTCGGAGCCCTGCACACTTCCAAATGAGGCCTGGAGCCATAGACGTCTGTGATGATCTGCACTTTAACCCTTTCATGCAAAAGAATTTTCCTGCCTTGGCAAGTAGCCAACTTGCAATGTATTGATTTCTTGAGTTGTACCAGGGACTTAGTTATGCTTACCCTAATGCACAAATTTTATGACCCTAAAGACATCTATAAACCAGCTTCTGCTTTACAGGTCCATAAGTGGAGTGAGGAGAGGGCAAACAGCAGTGCCAGTCCCCTCTGGGGCAGGGCGAGAGGGGGGAAGCTGACTGGGGTGAGGCTGTTGAATAATGGGGAAAGTGCAGCTAGGACCACATCCCACAATAACAGCCTAACTCCACTGTTGTAGAAGCTTCTCTTGGCTCTAGACCCAAAGAGCTGCATCTCAACTCTGGTTTTTTTTTTTTTCACGTGTTGATGATACAACTTACATTACAGTCTCATAATGGTGTTTTGCCATTATTTGTTTAAATAAATGTATATTGTTCCTTTCTTCACTAAATCAGCTAGCTAACATGGTCTCAGTTTCCTCTTTCCTCCTGCCCCTAGGTTAATTTCTGTGGCTAAACCAGGTAGGCAAGTTCAAGGGAATGGGAAAAGGCGCAGGGTACCCTTTCTGCTTCCCTCTGCAGAGACTGGCAGGTGACTTCTCACGGCTGCCTCTGCACCTGCTCCTCACCCATTTTTGGGGCTGAGATGTAACAGAGACTCTGAAATGTCACCCAGGTTTCCCAACAGTCTGCCATATGAAAGGCATCCAGGCAAATGCCAAGGATGATTTCTTGCTTAGGGTACCACTGCAGTGCAAACGACCGCAAGGGAAAGCTATGAGGGCAGTGGGAGCAGGACTTTAAACAGTCCCATTGGAGGCTACATCTGTACTACAGCTGGAGGTTCAACTGCAGAATACCAAATAAGTTTAAAGTCACTGGTGAGGGGGGGGATGGTACTTACCGCAGCAATGAGACACCAGGGCTTTGCCTGTTTGGTTGCTGCCAGCAGCACTCCACTGTTATCAGGACCTGAGATTAACTCTAGCTTTACTATATGTACGTACTGCTGATTGTAAGGTGGACTGTAAGTAAATGGCAGGACCTGGGAGTTGTTTAGCATGTCTATTGCTCTCTGAATACCTCTGTAGGAAAAAGGAACCAGCAGGTTTTCTGTGGAAATTATGGTGGAAGCCAGTCAGATTTTCCACCCTCTACATCTAATGGAGAAGGATCTTTAGCCTAATTTACCTGGGACTGTCAAATTTAACCCTTAAAATCTCACAGTATTTTTTACTTCTGCATGTAAATCTTGTTAATAGTTAAAAATGAGGGCTTGGCAAGAACCACCATGCAATTACTTTGTGCGTAAGTGATGGTATAAGAACATAAGCAAAGCATTTTTAATAGCGACTGAAATACCAATATGTGTTTTTAATATTTGGTGACTAAACCATAAGGATATCAATATAATCCCTCTGTCCAGGAGTTCACTTGCTTATCCAATACACATCCGTGGAAAGTAATTATGGTGTGAAACATCTGCATCCCACTTGTGGAATGTCAGCTGGACACTTACACTTTTCTGTATGCAGTTCATAAGTTTTCCCCAGCAGCCACTTCCAGGGACCATCTTTGAGTCAGAAGGTGAAAATCAGAGTGTGATAGCTTCAAAAAGATTTAGGAATGGCTGCCTTAGTCCATAGCATAGGAAGAAGCAGCATATCATACAATTCCTTAAAAACAGAAATATCCCTCACTCAAATAAACGCCCACATCCTGTCTGCAGGATGAACAAAAATTTCCTTTTTCTTTGTCTCAGATCCAAATTACTCATCTTTTTGAAAAAAGAGAAGATATTATTAAAGTACAAGCATTCCCAACACAGTGGCAGGTTTTCTAAGAGGCTCTTTTTTCAGGTCAACGAGGCTGGGCAGAGCATTGCATGGTGGTTCTCTGCCTACAACACACGTTCTCGCTGTGGTTTCACATGCTAAGCTGGTATCACCTCCTGCTTGCTCTCCTTTGCCCCACTCCTTCCACTGTCTGGCCCTCTGCCTCTTTCCTTTTTCATCTCTTGCCTTCCTCCCACACTTGCCTTATGGCAGAGCCTATTAGCTGAGAGATTTAACTCACCAAAACCAGAAGAGAATTGCCTATGCTTTTGCTGCCTTTCCTGTCATCTTGGGGAATTGAGCTGGCTGATGGAAGGTGGTGACAAGATGAAGCGCTGGGAGAATGTGGCGGAGAGCGGAAAACGAGGGAGATTTGTGAAGGGGGAGTGTGACCTTTCCCCTCGGTAGGGTTGAGAAATTTTGCACCTAAATCCGTATCTTCCAGTCTGTCTCCATCAGATGCAGCAACCACAATGGAATCATGTCCCCTCTGGATTTTACATACCTTATGGTCCAATTCATTAGCCAAGACAAGATCTCAGTTTCAACAAGGAGCTGATAACTAAGCCTATCCTCTGAGTGCCCAGGAAGCAAAAAAATTTATTTTTCTCGGTGTTCCCTCTAGAGTTAATAGGTATTTCAGAATGACTCCATGGAGTAATAATAGTATCTAGACTAAACATCGTAGATTTTTAAGGGCACACCTGAGAGAAATTACATCAATCTTCCCTTCTAAGTTTCCTCAACATGCCAAGCCTTTCTAGCTGCTTTTCTGTTAGCTGCAAGTATCACAAGCAGCTGATAGAATCATATGCATCACATGGCATGTGATGAATTTATCATTACCTCCCATTTTAACTCTGGAAATTTGAAATGATCCCCATCATTGCTGAACATCATTTAGGAAGCCAGTGCACAGTTAACCTGTGATTAAACAAGTCTGTGGTTAAGCAGGAAATCTAAACATGTGTCATCGAAAATCCTAATTATATATTTAACTGCACAAGTGCAGATGGCAAAAGTGTAAATACCAGATTACAAGGCATATATTCATAAATTCCAAACCTAACCCTAAGCCATAGTTATCCCTGCTCTTGCAAAATATAAACCAAGAATGGTTATCCTTTTTGTTATCTTCCTTGCAAGCTATGAGGTACTTGGGGAAAGAAAGTAGTGAACTAAATTAAATAATTTTATTCCACTTAAAATACACCATGTAGTGTCATAGATACTTACTAGGAGAAAATCCCAAATAGAGAAGAATTAATTTAGAAATCTTTTCTAATGGGATTTGTTAGCGGAGTGTAAAAAGATTGCCACTTAACAACCCTCAGTTGTAAAAATATGATGGGTTAAAGTTTGATAGTCAGCTGTGAAGTGACTTCACTGCTTTTTGAGTAGCCCAGCAATCCATAAATAAGATGCATAAATGTTTAGGCACCCCAGTATCTCCAGGTGTACTCTGATTCTGTCTAAAGGACCCATTTCATGCAAGATTGCTTTTCCTACACTGGACAAACTTACCATCTTTCTGCGGCACAGAGTTCTGGTTTTCAAGGCCGTTGGATATTTGGAGATCCTGTCGACATCTCCGGCTCTTCAGCAGTGCCTGTCACCACATCTTACTCCCATTGTGGAGCTGTCAGAATGGCTCTGACCCTCTGTTGAGTTACACAGAGGAACCACGGGCTAAGTGGGTAGCACTGACAGATATGCATTGATGTGGAGTTCGCTGGTAAAGTTAAGAACTATTTTTGACTTTTCATTTTTAATATCCACAAATCAGCAAGAAGTGAACTGGAAAGTGAATAGCCTTCTCCAGTAACATTAAGAGGTTATACTTCTTAAAATGTTTTCTTTTTTTGGAAATGTGAGTACATACAATTGGATGATTTAGCTCATAATAATCCATATGTTATCCCAAAGTTGAGAGCATGGGTAAAACCATTGTCCATGAAAACTGACTAAGTGCTTTCTTGCTTTCTTTTGGCATCTGTCCTACAGTAAAGTACCTTACCTTGAAATAATCTCCCTTTAAGTCATGCAGATCACCACTTTGGATGGGAGGATCAAGTCAATCAGTTGGAGAGAAAACAGTACCACAGCCTGTGGCCAGCTTAAGCATATTTGTATATTTGCATATTTAGACAGAGAAAGGAATGGAAAGCATTCCCCCCATCCCCCCTTCTCGGTGGCTGTCATTTTGAGCATGGCTAGAGGTAGGATGAGGTTAAAAGTTCAGGAAAGAGAGAGAACACAAAACAACATCCTATGCACGGACTGTAACTGCAACAAGGGGCTTAAACCCCTTCCCACGTATTGCCATATACAGTACTCACCGCAAGCAGTCCCCTACACTGTCTGGCTGTGATTACAGTTCATTTCTCAGCCAGGAGCGGGGTAGGGCAGCCCCGAGCCCCGGCAGGCGACTGTGCTTTCAGCACGCTTTGCTGGATGGATGAGACCTGGCATCCCCAATTAGGGCACTCACACAATGCCGCGGCCGGGCCGTGGCATTGCCATGCAGCCCAGCTCCTCGGCACAAGCTCCCTCCCGCAGCCCCGCTCCGCCGGCACGGCAGCTCCAAGGTAAGGATTGTGCTCCCTGCCCTTTATCTGGGGGCAATAACCATGAGAAAATTTATACTTATTGCCTGTATACACTCTCCTCCTTGCTGGGAAGTGCAAATCAGGATTTCTGTGCAGCATCGTATGGAAAGGATGAGGAAGGACTGCTGGCTTCTCCCAGGCTTGCGAGCTGCCATCAGAAAGCAGCGCTCCAAAATGGAAGGGGCGAGTAACACCCCAACAGCCAACAGCAAGCTGACCTCCCCAGGGAGGCAGGGAGATGCCTGCCTGCAGGGCCAGCAGGTATTTGAGACTGCTTGTAGTGGAAAAGAGATCTGCTTTTACTTTGTTTGGGGTGGACTCGTCCTTTGTCCTGATACAGCCAGAGTAGATTTAATAATACTTATCAAAAATGACAAATGATTCACACAGCAAATTTTGTTTGTGGCTGGATGACATTGAAACACAGGATCAGACAACTAGCTTGCCCCAGATTTGCTAGCCTTGAGTTTCTGAGGTTAGAAATAAAACAATTAACATACATTGTCAACAAGGGAAGCCAGAACATAGACTGTGTATTCCTGAGTTTCAGCATTCCCACTTCCAACAGTACAAACAATAACCCAGGAGACCCCTGACTTTTATTTCTGCTTAATCTGTATGGGAGGGAATAATTTTTTATTCCAGTTGTTGTTGGGGATTTGTGTAGTATATTAATATACTGTCTGAATCTTACCCTTACCTCAAAACCTTTCATAGTAGTATGTAGCTACTGCCATTCAAAGTCTTCTTGCAGCTATCAAGAAAACTGCTCTGGGCTCATGAATATTGCCAGCTTTGTGGAAAACTGTGAAGGGCCTCATATTTTAGAGAAATCTGTTAAAAATTATGTGATCACTTTCATTTCCAGCTCTCCACCTGCAACCTGCCACATTTTAGCGGGCACTTTATTTGTTACACTGCTCCCCAACTTCTTTACCATAGTAGGGAATCTGCCAGAATTTTCTTTTTTAGTCAATATTATTGAGGGTTTTGTTCATTGATAAGAGGAGATTTGCTGTACTGAAATAACAACAGAAAGCTTCTAACAGGTGCTGTTATAATTGTTCCTTCTAGCAAAGATCTAATTCATATGATAATCTGTCATCGTCTGGCATTTCATCCTAACTGATATTTAATGCTATATTGATCTCAGCTTCCATAATTGGCCTCTTCAAATAGTTCACTTTCTTTTTCTCAGAGAAAAGGAAATTGCAGGTTTTGTTTCTTTTAGCCTCTTTTACTCACTGGTATATGCTGCCATGGAATTTAATTCTCTATAACTTTTTTTTTTTTTTTTTTTTTTTTTTTTTAAAAAAAAGCAGAATATGTATTTCTGGAGCCTAAATAAAATATAGTCAGCTTGTATTTGATCTTGAAATCCTTATGGAAGCCAAGATTTCTTACTTGAGAAAATAAATGATAACTAAAGAAATTGAATGGTCGTAATTTGCCTATCTTTAAGAAGCAATGACTTGATTACTTCACACAAAGGGTGTCACTCCTCATAATATCTCAGCCAGAAAAAAAAAAAAAAAAAAAAAAAAAAAGATGAAGAATTGTCAATCAAAAAAAAAAAAGAAAAAGAAAAAGAGATGCTTGCAGGCTTCTGTGAATATCTTTCTGAACAGTTGTATTCTAACCTATATAGATCAGCAGCCACAGATGCAGTAGCTAAGCTAACAAAGACCCATGGTGCTCTGTGACCCTTATCATCCCTGTGCATCCGAAAACAGAACTCAGAACTATAAGGTTGCTGTGAATGTGGAAAATGACAGTCAGTCAGCTCTTTTACCAGACTTAGTAAAATCATAAGAATAAACAAAAAGAAAAGTAAAAACATGTAACCAGTTCTTTGCACAAGGGTGGGGAAGAGGGGAGAGTTTTAGGTTGTCTAACAGCTAATGTAAACTACAAGGTGGATTCCATCCAGAGCTAAGCTTGTGATTACATTAATCATACACACTAGAGCTAATGCTATACATTACACTTCCAGGATTTCAATAGCGGGTGAGAGCTATAAAAGAGGGAAACAGTCCCCAATATTGGGCACACCATTAATAGAAATAAAGAACAGGAAAATAATTGCCAAAGCAGCTAGTTGGCTGAATACCAAGGAAATAGTGGGTGAGCAATTATCAGTTTGTAATCGATGTGACCATTACCCTCTTCTATAGTCCCTTTTTGAGCACATCTTTTGCACCTGGCACTTCAGCGAAACAGCAGCTGAAAGAGGACTCTGTAACATGTCCATAATAGACCGCTCCCCTGCCTTCAGGAGCAAGTGGCCATTTCAATGGATGCAGATGTTGATGTAAGAATAGACACTGCTAGGTACCATTCTCTAGTAATGCCAGAGCCCTTGTAATCAACAGCTTGAGCTCTTTAATTCATGATACAGTCTTTATGCTGAAAGGTCTCAAGAAAACACTGATAGCTTCTGCTTCAGATGTCCTCGGCAGACTGTGTGAATGATGTGTTGGTTTAGAAGGTCACATAGCTGTCCTATATTTACTTGCAGTATGGCCCTCATTGGATTTTTCTGATGCCGTCTGCCTAAATCGATATGCATGTCAGCTGGGTAGCTTGCTGAATTCTGAACACAGAAAAAACCCCAACTATGTTATAACTGGTTCTCATTAAACTGCTAAATGGAATACTAAAAGGTAGCTTAAAATCAGGTGTGTTTAATAAAGCTGTATTTGAATTGGCACACATACCGGTCCCATGTGTTTTTCAGTTTGCTAGTGTTGCAAGTTTATCATCTGTATTACCTATGCTTAAATGTTACTTCACTCCAATAAAAACAGGCATCATTTACAATTTCTATCAAACATTGCTAAGTAAGGCCATGACCAGATTCGTTAGCTAATAGTTTGAGGCAGCATAACACACCCGTTGAATTTACTGTATCTTGGAAAGTGATTAATGCATTTAGATTAGATAGGGGTTTGGAGGATTGAGAAAAAGAAAAAAAAAAAAAAAAACACAACAAAAACTAACATGGAGATTTGAAGAGGGGACTTTCTGTAGAAGATACATTTTTAGTTTGAACAGAACTGTACAGAGCACTCATTCACCACAGTTCCCTTTCCTTGTTAAACCTGCAGAAGTCTTGGAAAATAAATCACAAGGAGGAGTTTCATCAGTGCAATTATATACAAATTCCACACTGAAGAAAGCTGTGTGATGGGATCTGTTGTGGGAAAGAGTGTTTTCCTGCTTCTTCACCAAAACATCTTTGGGGGAGCCTGCGCGGGGACCTCTGTGGCACGCCTCTCTTGGGGGCTCCCTGCCCAACCCGGGACCTGTCACCCTTCCAGCTCTGGCCGCTTCTGAGGCATCCGACCTGCTGTTACAACTCAGGCAAGGACAAGTTCCGACTCCGACACAGATCCCAAAAGAGATCGGTATCCCAGCAAGACCGTGTAATACGCATTCATAGCCAGACTGCCAAAACTAACCTCGGCCATAGGAATTTGGGGTCCTTGAAACTCTGGAGACATCGCATTCCTCAGATATGATAGATTTGATGAAATATGAATAGTAGTTTTACAGATTTGCCTCAAACCGCCGTTCACATTCACAGTCACAGAAGCCACTCCTCTGATCTGGGACTCCACCATACCTCCATAGTACATTGTTTGGTTGCTTACATGGAAACACAACAATCGAAAACTATTTTATGTAATTTAGCAGCGAGAAAGAGAGCAAAGGATCCAGCGTTGTGTGAACATCCAGCTCTCTGGACCACCATCGGGTAGTGCATAGAATAAAACTTGGTCATCTCTGCTTTCTGACAGCACCAAAGTGCAACAGGATTCTACCTGTTCTTTTTTAGATTATGACACTGAAATAACTTATTAGAAAAAAGAATCTAAATTTTAATTAATAATTGTACCCATGGTAAGATAAATTTATGCTTGCAAAGGCTTCAACAGATGTTTTTCATTGTAATGGCTGAGATCCAGAATCTTTTTACATTCTTATTTTCTTTCCTCAAACTGAAATAAAACCAGAGGTCACTCCAAATTTGTGTGTGTGTGAGTGTGTGAAGAAAGTGGACACATGTAGAAAAAAAAGAGCCCTCCAAATAGGAAAAATAAATCAGAAATACCACAAACCAGGATAAACTCAGATTTTCTGAGTGATGCAGACATTTGGAAATAAAAGCCATCTGAAACAGTAATTTAAAAAACATCACAACTTCTTTTGAAGTGAGATTTCTCAATGAGGAAAGCAACTTCTTTGGCTCAAGGAAGGCGCAGTGGCACCACGAACCTCATGCAACTTTCCCAAATACTTCAGAAACCCATGTGAACTCATCCAAACCAAAAAGGAAAACATAAACCAAGATATTTGACTCACAAACTAGCCACTAAAATGTCAACTGGTTACAGAGTACTCCACCTGCCAAGGCTGAAATCTAGGACAAAGATCCCAGAGGGGTCAGAATCCTGTAATCCTTACTCAGACCAAAGTCCTATTAATTCTAAAACTTCTCTAAAAATGAGATAAAACCCCCCTGTATTACACAATGAGACTAGAGTTAAATGTTTTTTTGTGAAAAAAACATGCTTGTGGAAGGTGCCAGGCTGTTAGTCACAGAAAATAGAAGGCAGCTATAGCTGAGGCAGAAGTAGGACTTGCTTTTTCATCAACCTGCCATGACCTGAGGCCAGGACAAAGACTTCAGTCTCCCTGCCTGCTTAAATCCTTGGCTCAGGAGCTTTCGTAGCCAGCAAGGGTGCTAATTAGAGTCAACTGTGGTGTTGACACACGTGTACTGGGAACCAGGAGGAGACCAACCTCATTTTTACAACAGCCATCACAGAGAAAGAAGTTTTGGTTGGTTTGATTTAATGGCTTGATTAGAATTTGAGCCGATAATTTACAAGGGATAGGTGTTGTATCCACTGCCAGTCCCCTAAACCAGCCAGCTTTGTACAGGATCAAATTTATATAACAGTCCAGATTCAGCAGTGACATGAATAAGGGTATAAATTTCATGCCAAGTGTAAATGAGTAATAAAGTAGCTACAAAGTAGTATGCCTGTACACTGATTTGGCATTCCATGTGTGTGCAGAAGCAATTTGGTATGCTATGGGGACAAAATTCAGCCCTGGCATAAATCAATGGGACTCACATCTATTGAACACCAGAACTGAAATAGGACTCAAAAGCATTTTAGACGGTGTAGGAATTAGTGATGGGAGGGATATGTGAAGGGCGTATGGATGGGGAACAGCACAGAAGGGGAAAAGAGCAGGAAAAAAGCAAGGAGAGAGCAGGGTAGGAGGTGAACAGGACCTTCTCTGTTCTTTTTACTGTTCTTTTTCTTCAATTGGAACTTGGATTTTTTTTTTTTTTTTTTTTCCCCCCCCTGCATCCAAACTGTGCGATAAATTGCAGAACAGCTTGGAAACACTTAAAAGCCTTTTAATGATCAGTTACACCTGATGAGTAACAATCATTCAGGTCAGTTCTGAACGAGGTCCAGAGACCTCTGTGGAATTTCCATCTGCTCGCCGCAAACAGCTTCAGGGGAATTTGGCCGCCAAATATGCTTGAATCCATAGTGTTACAGTCGAGGTGAACTGAGCCCAACGTATACAGTTTTCTAGGCCTAGTTTCCCACAGCAAACAGACCCCAAGCGATAAAACTACAGTAATACAAACACCCAGGCACATGAAATGAAGGATACAGCAAATCTGGGTGAAAGCAGTGAACTACTAAGATGTAAGACTGGTAGCTGAAAGCAGACATGGTTTTACCAGGTGTCTAAGGCAGCTCTGCGACTCATTTTATCAGGCACACTTGCATCACAAAAAGCAAAGGAGAGCTTCATGTCTCTGCTGCATGTCTCCGCTGCTCCCCTATATAAACCAAAGCATTCCTTGCAGTGTTTATTATTGTGCTGTGAGAAGCCTAGAGGAGACCAGCAAACAATGGTATACGGTACTGCCTAACAGGTTCCAGATTATCCAAATAGTTTGTAAGTGGGCATGAGGGAGCAATGCAGAAGTTCTGCAAATTGTCACCATACATTTCAGACATTTATAAGCTCTCAGGTGTTGATCACAGTGGTTTATTTATATACTATGTGTGCAGTGTTAGGGTCCTCAGCATTAACAGGGAACAGAAAGCAGCTTTTTGTTATTTTTTGGTTAGATTTTTTTCAGACTGAGCACTTGCTACCAGTTTTAGCCAGAAGGTTTTAATATTTTAGAAAACTTACACTGATGTCACTTTTGAAGAAACTTCCACTGTGCAAATCTCTACAGACATTATAGGCACGGGCATTTGTCTCATCATTATGTATAAATGCACTTGGATTATCAAAATACTCTCTGATACATTTTCTGAGGCTTCCCAGAGCAGGAAACAATAAAATTCAGGATAAGGCATGGGTATGTGAAATCTCCACTGTCAGCAAGCTGTACGATTTCACTACATCTTTTTTATGCATATCACCTGCATCTTGTTACCAAACTCAGTAGAATCTACTTAGCAGTATTCAAATCACATTTAAATTAGGTGACACAGTTTCTGAAAATGTTTCTTCTCAACATACTGAAAGGATGCTTATAATTGATGTGGTAAGCGTAAATTTATTACAATTATTCACCTATTTGATCAACCTCCACCCACATACTGTCACTCTGTGCTGGAAGTTTCATCCACACATACTTTGAGAAACACATTTAAAACCACAAAATGGTGTCATGTTTTGCCCTGGTGCAAAAGCTCTTTTCTTCTGCACTACTGTAGCAAATCATAGAATAAATAAAAATTGCTCTTGGGTTCTTAAAAATGCTCAGGCATAGGCTTCCAAAGGCTAACAGAAACGTAAACAAACACATATCACAGCATGCCACCATCACCAACCAAAACACTGGTTGCTGAGAATTATGAATACTTCCATGGCAACGGGTAAAAATTAATAACAGAGGGTGAAGTGATGATAAATACTTTCCCATTATTATATAGATCCTTAAGAATATTTTTCAGATCCTTCCCTGAGAACAGAGAGGATGGAAATTCCAGGGGAAGCTTGTCACTCTTGTGGACTATGCTTACCAGAAGAAGGCTTAATGAGGTTGTCTTGGATTAAACTCAGGACATTTCCAAGCCAGCTTCAAATAACATCCAGTGTATCTAGCTCCTGGCTAGGCTCCATCAGAGGGCAAAGGCTGGGTTAAATGATAGTTTATCTAACCACCCGCTTAAATTAGACAGATCTAGGTTAAAACATGCACTACAGTAATCACAAGCTTTTAGTTCATTAGAGCCTAGGGCAAGGCTTAGGTGTGAGCACACAGTAAAGTGTGCGCATTGTCAGAGCCGGGCTAGGAAACGTTGCAGGGCTGCCTCGACTCCCAGAAGGCTTCATACATTCTTGACCTTTCTGCCATCAAGCAGTCTAAGCGGTCACATTGGTTCGTAGAGCCAGAGGTAACTGGGACAAGAGAAAGATCCCGTGGGATCCCTGACTGGCTCAGTTCTGCACAGCACAACTTCTCCTGTGCAAGAGCAGACACAACCCCCCTGCCAGTCTCACAGGTGGTATTAAAGTTTAGTCATAATGGATAGAACAGGGGATAAGAAGAACTTGATTGACATATAATTATGTTAAATATAGCACCCATGCACTTCATTCAAGATTGAAGCTTGGCAGCTATATAAATTAGGTGTTTGAAAATAAAAGAATTTGGTGACTAACCTTGAATATACTGTCCTCAAGCAAACAGATAACTACTTATCAGAGACACACAATCATTTGTCTGAAAATGCCATAAAAAGGTGGGAATTCAATATTTTAAAGCCCACATGCAGCATCTTAATAAAATATTCTACCAATCATGCAGCAAAGTTCAAGCATCCTCTTTAGCTCAGACTGGATTTACCCAAGGCTAACAGTTGGTTCATTTTCCTTCACCAAACAGATTTATGCACTACAGTTGACTGGAAGCAGCTTCCTGGGTCATCAGTTTAGTCACCTGCTCCAAGATGATGAAATTCCTTCATGTCCATACTGTCCCTAAAATCAGAAATATTTTTCACCTCCACTCCTCTCTCCCTACCTTAATGTGACTGAAAGTGTGTTCCAGCAGCTGACTGCTCAGATTTATGCCGACCTGTCCATACCTGGCAGAGAGCAGTGAAAGAGTGTATGTCGCAGAGTTAGTTTGTCTTTATAGCACATAAAGTTATGCCGCTGGTGACTGGGACCAACCAGGTAAGACAGCCCAACTGTTGTGCATGAAATAGCTGTGAAAATGGTGAAAATCCTTTTCTTGCTACCATCTCACACAGTATCCTTGTGAAGATCACAGGACAGATGAGATGCAGTATCCAGTTTTACATTACCACAGTGGGGCATAGTTTGTCAAAGTCTCCCTGGCATCCCTGACTTAGTTTCCCAGGAGCAATCAGTAGCATGTTCCAGAGAAAATCTTCTTATCTGCTCCTGGCTAGCTAGCATCAAGCTGAGGAACAGATGGTATGATCCTTTAGGAAAAAAGGAGATAGATGGGCTGAGGCGAATTAAACCATTTGGATCTATTTATCTGATGAGAAATGAAGCCCTGAGCTGGCATCGACTTTTCCTGAGGTGGCAGGGGCAGCAGCAGATGTGAAGATAAGCAGGTGAGAGAATGAGATCAGAAAGCACCTGGTGCTGAGATGTACATATCCTTTATGGCAAGCTTGGATGACACTGGTCAGCTGTCTAACTAAAATTAGCAGCATCTTGAAGTTTAGCTATCAATGCATGAATCTAGCTAAGACTGGGTGATGCTGGTAGAAGAGGGAGAAGTCTTTGTTAGAGTACCTTTCCAGGGATTATCCACTAACAGGGTTTTGTTAATCTTTTTTGGATTCTTGCCTGTAGCCACAGCAACTGTGAAATCACCGCTTTCTCCTGTGACCGGGCAAAATGCTGTTCACTCTTTGTTAATAGAAGTCTGGCAACAGCCTTTATGATTTGATTATTACAGTTCCTACTGTTGAGCAATCCAGCCTCCCTGAAAAAGCACCCGCGAATAAGGAAGTAACAGCCTAGCTGGGGCGTTCCCAAAATCATCTTCACCCTCTGAAGTACCTGTTCAAGAAGTCTTCAAAGACTTCTGCAGAAGTGGTCCTTAGCTCCTTCTCTAGGTGTTTGTTGTACAGAGAGGCTCCTCAGGTGGTTCCTGTCTCTTCCCCCTGGGGAGGCAGGGTGGTGTGTGCAGGTACGGGATCAGACCTCGGAGGCTGCATGACAGCCGTGCTCCTTCAGACGTAAATAGCTGTGTGGAGCATTGCACCACCAAAGCTCCTGCCAGTCCATGAACCGACATGTCCGTCTTGGCTTGGGGCTGCTGTTTTGTCAGAAGAACCTTGTTTTGCCATTCATATGGATTTAGCTGTGCCCATGAGAAGGGTGCCGGGGGGGTGGGCACGCTGGATCAGGCCCTGTCCCTTTTGCTCTAGCAATTTTCCCCTTCTGCCTGCCCAGCTATGTAAATGGGAAGAAAGATGCAGGGGCAGAGGCAAGTTTCTCCCAAACAGTCTCACTCTTCTCCCTACTTTTATGGAGAACTAAAACAATCTAAAAAAAAGAGGGCGAATAAAAAAAAAAAAAAGGAAGGTGAAAAAAAGCAGTTTGCTTCTCCCTGCAGCAGAAATCACAGTGTGAACAGCCACTGAGTGACAGAGTAAGAGTAGGAGGTTGGGCTTTGCTGCCTTTATTCCTTGGTGCATGTGGTTCACAACAAAGGCCATATGTCCTGATCCTAGACATCTTTAGTCTTTTAAGCAGTCTTCAGCATGCAAGTAGCTCTATTAAGCAGTATTAATTATTACGGCATATGACTGTGAAGATAAAAATGAGAAATATCTGTCCTTTAATTAAAATAGCTATACAGCTGACCTCTTAGACAATGTTTGTAGACAGGAAGAAAAGATAAATTAATAGTCTTTTTTGATGGGTGAGTTATTTGCAAGGCACTCCTGATCTCTGCACAAGCACTCATTCTTCATAGAGATTGAAAAAAAAAAAAAAAAGTTTAGAATAATACCTGTCAAACTATGAGGTTATCTGTGAATTGTTCATTTTGACCATTCACTATCAACGACATGCAATTTGTCCAATGAAATATTTTCCACTATCTCAATGGATGAGATAGTTTTATACAAGAAAAACAGCTGAAGAAGGCTAGGACAGGTTTGTGAATGCTACTAAGTGAACTGCTATTCAACAAAAGACATGAGACAGATTCCACTCCTATTACTCTCGTATTTCTAAGGACTATTCAATGTAAGATTGATCAAGTTGTCAGTTACAAATGACATCAAACAAAAACCTATGTGGCTTATTGATGAGTTTATTTGCAATGCTGTGTTTTCTGTTCTTTGCTCTTGCTGAAAACCAAGGCATACTGAATTTGCTTAATATAAGGAAGCTGATTATCTGCCATATTTTGCTACAGAGTAATTTTATATACATTTGCAAATAAAGCTCTAAGGTATAGTTAATTTCTCATTTTTCCTCCTTGAAAATGTCAGAAGTCTGCATGCTTCCTAGAATACATTTATACCACTGAGCAACAGAAATGATGGGATCTTTTCCAATTAAAAAAAGATAGTGGCTCAAGAAACAAACCCTTGATCTAGATAAGTAGTTTTATTTCATATATATGTTTTGTCACAGGCAGTTCGGTAGTTTAGAAAAACCAGTTGTTTAAAATATTAATCTTATTAGTAAAATTAAAGGAAACTCCATTACTTCTTATCCTTGCACTTTAAGAAAACTGCTCATTTTAATACAGGAAGACAGAGACCTGAACATTTTGGTAGAAGCAAATGATAAAAAAGCCAGCCCTATTTTGAAATGTGCTTCAAAATTTGGAAAGAAAATACAGCTGGGCCCTCTTCAGTCTAGTCTTAACTAACCCCATCAGGTTGAAATCCAGCCCTTTCCTATAAGCACCAGGCTTTTGTAATGTTTTCTCGACCCACAGTCAGCTGCCCAGCTCACTAAGTGCTTGCATATGCATAAACAGAACAAGGCATCCTTCCCCTGTCTGCCCCTGAAAGCCTCAAATGCTGAAGTAAAGGGGGACCTTTTAAGCAGGGTTTTAATTAGCACCCATTGTTCCTTGGCTGGCAGGACAGGCAGAAAGGCCCAGTGGTTTGAAAACTGCCATCACAGTGGGAATCTAACTTTGCAATTGAACCAATCTGCAAACTCCACAGGACTTGTACACTGAAAATAAAAAAACAAGGAGTAGATCAGGGCATTAATTATAGTGGTGTACTCATACTGCTACATTTAAGGGTCTGTGAGCATTTCTCTCATATATTTTTAAAAGGAAAATAGAATCATATAAATCCACTAGAGAATGAGATCTGGTCATACAAGTCTAAACATAAAAGTGAAATTCAGCATTAAGTCTACCACTTGATCTTTAACTTGTAGCATCTGTACTACAGATGGTTATTTCTGAAGATGTCTGAAATGGTTAACTGGGAAAAATGGATTTCAGGAGGAAGATATTTTTTGGCTTTAGTAAGCTTGGTATATAATAAGCAGGGGTTTAGGTTTAACAGAAATTCCTCCGCCCTCTGTAGAGAAGTGCATGTGTGATGGTGCATGACATGATGCAGCTGTTTCAAGAAAACCAGGCTGCAATCCTTGACTTGAATACCCCAGATAAGAACTTGTATTGGAGGATACCTTTTCAAATTCGAGTAGGTAAAACCTGACTGACGTTTTTGTGGTTCTGCACCAGCCCAGGCAGGGCTCAACCTCAGCCATTTTGGCTACCCTTGTGGCAGGCAGGCAATCCAACTCACCATATCAAGCTAGTTATTTCTGCAGAGGGCTTCTCGCTGCCTTTTCAGGGGCCAGAGAGAAGTGTGTCTTTGATTGTTACTTAAAAAATATGGAAAATAAACAAGACCCGTGAGATCAAACTATACTCAAGTTCATTTATCAACATCATTGATTTTACAGCTATACCAAGAATGCAAATATTTCCATCTAAATAGAACATAGAAAAGAATGACATGAAATAACATCTCCTCTCGTTATATTTATGCTTTTGAAAGATTTTTTCTGCATATTTGTTTTATTTCTTTGCAATGTTTTAGGAATGAAAAGGCCTATATTTCATATAAGAGGATGCACTATCAACAGTACTGTCTTCAGGACAATGGTCACTATAACTCAGAGACAAGTGGACACTCCAAGAAAAAACCTTTATATTAAACCTTGGAGTGAATGAAATAATTTTAAATGCTAAAATAAAAAATGGTGGGGAATAAAAAATAGTACTTCAAGAATCTATTTTATGTTAATTTAAGCCATCAGTTCTATGAGGAGATGTATCTACTTTCAGTGCTAAAAAATACAATAAGGTTTTCTTATCAACACAGGTTTTCTTACTGACAGCAGCTGAGATTCCTTGACATCAAGACAGGGGAGCAGTGAAAAGGCCTGCTCTGAAGAACAGATATATTTATGGACCCTTTTCAGCTGCCTAGAATCTGATCTGAATCAAAACATGGATGTAGCCAGGAGCAATTTGGGAGCTAAATTCAAAGCAAACCTCCTGCTGATTTGAGGAACACTCTTTAAATTGCATGTTAAATATATCTTAAAAGTGCATGAGATCTGGCAAAGCAAGCTTTCAGAAGCTGAGAAGTATCAAAAGTAAAATTGTCTAAGTAAAAGCAAATATAAAAAATAAAATCAGCTTTTTTCTCCATTTGTCTCTTCTCATTCTATGCACAGGATGGGCAGAGTTCAAATAATAAGTAGCTATGCAATATTTGTGCCTGCAGGCCTTATTTACTATACACAATTCATATCCTGCTCTGAAGACAGAGTTATTACATTCCCCATGAACTTTTTAATGGCTCTACTCACAATACTGTATCTAAGGACTTTGTGAACAAAATGAATATATTTTTAAAGCATGTTTCTGAGGACAGGGACACATTGCAAGAAACAAGTGTTATCATCATTTCATAGAGGGAAAACTTAAGGTCAAAAGGCCAAAAGCATTCTGGGCATGTAATGTAAAGAACTGGGACCCGATATTTCTCAGAGCACTTCACATTAAGAAGAACTTCATTTATTCAAAGCATGAATAACTTTGTTTATTTCAGCTCCAAGAGTATTTTTTTTTCTTTAAAAATCTGCCCGCATCCCTCCAAAAAGGCATGCCAGAAATAAGTGAACATCTGAAAAATTTTGCCTTCATTGAACAGCCATAAATCACAGAACAACCTGAAATATAATGACAAGGTTCATTTTCCCCTTTTTGCCATTCCTACCCGATTTGCCCTTAGCAAACAGGGGAGCAGGTGTAGCTTTTCTATATAGTGAGGATGATGTCCTGTGGGATAACAGCAGAGTCAAGATCACCTGGATGACTTCACACTTAAGCATCTACCTCGCTGTTGGGGATCAAGCTGTTGCTTAGTCAAGGAAGAGAGGTAAGTGCTTCCAAAGAGCAATTCTGAACACCTCAGTGGGGTGGATGACTAGTGTCAGTCAGTGTGACTCCCCGCAAAGTCCCTATGAGCCTAATGAATTGGAGGAGGCTGGCGTTGTACAGGCAAGGTGCCAGGATATGGTGCACAAGAGGAAGAAGTTTTGCAGGCAAACTACCTTCTGGCATCTTTCATCCTTCTTTGCTTAGCTTTGCAACATTATATTCTTCCAAGCTGGTATTTAGAAAAAGAAAATACCGTGGGGATTTACTCACAAGACTTTTGATTGAAAATAGAAGGCTTCCTCTCTGTTCTCATATCAAAACTTGTGCTGGGTGTCCCCAGAGCTGGAAGGCCTGGTGCCATCTCAATAACTTCTGATACTTGTGGGTATGGAAAACCGCTTGCTGCTACGGGGTGTGCACCAGCTGAAGCGTACCCAGCATCGGCAGCTGTGCTGTGGAGTGTAAGAGCTGTGTCCTGCCTGCGGACAAGTGAGGCTCAGAAGCGCTGTGATCTTTTCTTATCCTCTGGAGAAAGGTGTGCTGGGGCATGCACAGACCTCTGTCTATTCCCCACTATCTTATCTACCCTGAATCCTAGTCAGGCCAGTTACCTTAGGTCCAAATCCCCTTCCTACCCCAATTCCTCTTGCAATATTATTTTCTAATCAATCTCTTTCCCTCTTTAATTCCTACTGCCATCTCTTTCTAGTTTTCCCGTTGCTGCTCAGCTGCACAAGCCTTGTTTCTTTTTCATTCAGATACAACACCTTCTTCTTTTGTGTTGCCAGGATCTAGCAGGAAATCCTTAAGGACATGGTTAGATGGATTTGATAGCCTGAACAGCCCAAAACAGTCGATTTCAGTTACACATTCAACTCAAATGTAAAAATACTCTTTGGAAAAAGAGTTGCCAAAAACTTACAAAGTTTCACCTGAGAGTGTTCAAACTACAATTTAAAAAGGCTTAAAAACTGGCCAGATTTGGGTAACAGAATAGCAGACCCCTTTTCTGACGCAAGGCTAGCCTGAGTTACTCCCACCTCTTGTCAGAAATGCACGTTCTTTTGTATTATCCTATTTTGTATGTATGTATTTTGTATGTAGGATGGGATCATTTCATATGGACAACAGAGGGGTGTTTACCTCAATGACCCATATAAGAAGCGTAATTGTTTAACAATGTAGAAAACTTCCAGCTGAAGAACATCCCATCTTTAAGGTTTGATGTCTGGAACATTGCTCTAGAAAATTTGATATACATTTTTAAATCCTCGGGAGGATCAGAAAATTTATTCCAGCCTTCTAGCTCTGGAAGAAAGATGTAATTGGTAGGCTCTCTGGTAAAAAATTGGGAAGTTACTAACCTTTACCTTTCTTAAAATTCTCCTTCACTGACTTTCATTTTCTTGAAAGAATTCCCCAATTAAATTCTAAGGAAAAAAAAAAAAAAAAAAAGGCATTTTTGGTTACCTTCAGTCCAAACCCCAAAGGTTTTTCCTTTCTTTTTTCCCCTCTTCCCAGACAATTTGAATCTTGGGGGTCCCTATGACTGCTCACAGGACAGGACATCTGGTTGCAAACCTGGTTCATATAGGACACGAGATATGAACAGCAGTTCCAGTGAACCCGATTTGGAAAATGATTTCCAACCCAATACTTGAAAACCTTAAAAAAAGAGAGATAGAGAGAATTTTATAAAAAACAAATACTTCAGCACACACACACACAAAATGTTAAAAACCTATTTTCCATAGAAAAACAGTATCAATGGAAAGTGTTTGAATAATCGTAATAACTACCCTAGTAAAATATGTCTTAACATTGACTTTGACTTTTCATGCCTTAAACACAAATGCACCTCTTTTCTTTCTGTCTTATTTTTAATTAAATAGAATTTTCCTGCCATATTGTCTGAAGGTAGAGGAAATCACATAATACCCCTACCTTTCCTTTGGGAGAGAAAATGTTAAGGAGTTTTTCATCTTTAACTCTCTTTTGCTACAGATGGCAACACATGGTTTTACAAGCCAAGGTCACATTTAGCTAGTTGTCATGGTGAATGAAAACACATGGGAAATCAGGCATATAGCATTTAGTTTGACTTTCTGGGAGAAGCAACATACAAGAAATCCTGTCATGAAGAGGCTGTGTTTAGCCATTCTCTGGTACTTTTAACAGTCATCTTTTTTGGCACTCATGTTTAAACAGAGTAACGAACCTTTTCCTCTCCCCAGCTGTAAATCAATACCACCAATGTGTCCCTTAAGAAAATCATTAACAAATTGTATAAATGTCTGACAAATCAATAGAAGGATTTCCATTTCAATTGTCCATGGAAAGAAAATAAACCATTTTTGTAATGTATTCAGAGCAAGTTCTGGTTGTGCATTGCAACCATTTTCAAGATAAGTATTACAAAAGATATAACTGACTCAGTGCAAAATGTTTTCTGGGAAAAATAATAACCACATACGTGTCTATGAGCTCTTAATGACTATTTTATCCAAAGCAGGAATTGAAAGAAGCTGAAAAAAAAATGAAAAATGTAATTTTAAAACATTTTTTCCTTCTTTTTTAAGTATCTTGAAAGGGTACTTGAGAAAAGCTTTCTTAACAAAGTAGCTGAGCTACTGCAGATGAGGTTCCCCTGGAGAAACTCTTCTGGGAACTCTCTGCTCTAAGTACAGATTAAAAGGGCAGTGATAGGCATCAGCTGAGGAAAGACCAATATATGGTTGCTGTTTGAGCTTTCTCTAGAGGCTAAAATCCATTTGAAGACATCTTAAATTGGAAAGCAAGACAGTTTGAATTTTTACTAGTAAAGTGGAGAAAAAGAACAAGTTGCTGAAAAAAAGAAGAGTGCAATTTTTATAGAGCTGTGCTTCAGTTCACAATAAAATCTTTTCATATCAGGTTATTTTGTGTGGAAATGATGTAATCTATTGCTTTAGATTGCCAGTGGAAGCTCCTAATACCTTCCCTAATCTGGACTGGAATCATACCAGGCACTTGTATGTGCTTTGACCTGGATAGGAATATCACTATCTCTTCCCTCTGTCCTAGCTAGCCCATCCATGTGGCAATGGCTACACACATTCCCACAGAAGTCTGGGCTCAGCAGTTCAAAAATGTTCATCAAAAATCTGTATGTATTTATTGAAAAATTGAGCAGTGATGTCACCTCCAAGACTTACCCTTTTCTGTAAAGGGAAAGTGGTCCTAGAAAAGAAAGTTTAACATTTATTTGCTGTTAGGTAATGGGGAAAATGTAGAACCAAGAAAAAAAAAAATCACCCATACAACTAACACTTGACTAGCTACTTCAGGTCACATATCCATTTTGCCCAACCACTCTGAGTCAGAAGGGTTCCCCCTCACTCCCATATCCTCCTCTCCAATCCTCCCATTTTTCCCCCTGTCCCCTGGAAGGAGTGCATTCCAGCTCTGTCAGGAGGACTGCTTCTTACAAGTCCCTTTTGCCCTTTGGTTTGTACCCTGCTGTTTAAAAAACAGTGATTTAAGGGATAATCTGACACAATATCTGTGTAGGGGCATGGTAGGGCTAAAGGGACCCTGATTACTCTGCGTACTTCTTAAAGAAATAAAACTCAATATTCCTTAATGGAGCAAAACAGGGAATGAAGAGAGAAAGTGCAATAGAAAAGCAAACACCAAGCTGCAGCTTATGATGAGGCTGATTCAGAAAATACCACTTTCTAATGTAGGCTCACAAGTGTGTATCTAGCTTAGTATTTTTATATAGAAGTGATAATCTCATGTTTTTTCCTGGCTGCAAGGAGTGCCATGGATGACCGATGGCTGTGCAATAGAAATAACAAAGCTGGTGTTCACATGAATTTTCTGAGCATGCAGAGGGACAGTGCAAGTGGGTTTAAATGATTACATTTAGTGACCTCAGAGCATCCTAAGCAGGAAAAAGAAAAGAAAAAAAAAAAAAAAAAAAAAAAAGGAAAGAAAAAAGGATCGAGAACAAAGATTTCTAGCAGTAGTGGTAAATTCCTTATTAATGTGTGCAGACAGCCTCACGTGCAGTAGTGACTTTGGTGTACTGCTTTCTGACAGCTCATGCCAGAGTCATTTTGTAATGTTAAAAGGCTAAGTAGTCAAGAGGAGGGAGAAGGGAGCAAGCAGACTGTTATAATAATTCTTATTAGCCTTGTAATACTTTCTATCATGTGCTGTTCATAAATCACAAAGGAAAAAACTTTGTCACATTGTTCTATGTTATATGATCACTCAGAGAGAAACTCTTATCTGATGTTTAAGCACAGAGGATAGCCCAACAGCTGCTACTACATACCCATGTAGAAATATATGTACAGATGTATGTAGAAACATCTGCATATGCTTTCTAGTTTGGGTATACCAGACATACCAAAAGTCCGGGGCAGATTGCCTCAGGAGCCTTTATTTTGTGCCTAGTAAACATAACACTGCAGAGCTACCCAGTTATTTCAGTGTTACAGGAACTATAGGGAAAAATTCCTGCATGCAAAAAGAACAATTAATTTCTTCTGAACTGTAAAATTCCTGTCTGTCTTCATATTTTGATTATGCTGAAATAATGACAGAGCAGGGACAGAGGAATCATTATAACTCTGCCCACGTGGTGTTCAGGCAAGGGCCCAGATTCTCCAAGGACAATGTGCTTCAGGTGTTTAAGTGTGACAAGAGGACATAGTCGTGATATTAATTGCACCTCCAAAGTGACTACTTCTTCCAGCAGCTGCAAAAAGAGATAGTTAAGCCTCATTAGCTAAATCCCAACTCTACTTTGGATGCTAATAAAGGACGTGGTATAGCTGTCAGACAGTAATTCTTCCTTCTTGGAATCAATACAGCATAAATTGCCCAACACTGGGGCTGTGAACTGAGGGGAAAGTCTTTATAGGTGAAGCGTGAGATCAGTGCACAACTTTTCATCTTTCATCCCAGCAATACAATTTCTATATTGTACTTTCAGTTATAGATCAGGGAAACTATCCACAAAACCATCAGGGGAAAAAAAGTAAGAGAATTTGATTTGAAAATGGATCTGAGATGAAGAGTTTGTGGAGGAGACATGAACCTGAGGGTAACATGAGTAAATGCATCAGAGAGCATGGGATAGGGAACACATCTCATGGAGGGACAAGGAGGATTGGGAAAAAGGATGCAGAAGCAGCAGCAGCAGCACTGGGATTAAATATACATGCGTAAAGAAATCAAATGATGTAACTCTCTTCTTCCGAAAATTAAAGTCTGAAGCATTGATAAAAATTCCTCACTAAATGGTCACAATAGCATTAAGCCTAAATCCAGTTAATCTTTCAATTAATAATTTGCAAGTACAAAGTATTGCAGATAAAATTTGCACATAACACTGATGTTAGTGTATATTAATGAAGACAGAACATGTGTACAAAGTGACCTCAACTGCTAGATAAGACAATCTGTTCAAAATACAAAATTGCTATGAGTTTTGGCTATTGTAGACTTATAAACCTAGGGCATATATTAGAACAGCTTTCTGAAATTTACTTAGAGTAGTATCTTGAAAAGCAACCTTTCTGAAATGATTTAGGTTCAAAGTAGGAAAGCAGTAGAATATAAGATTCCACTATAGTGCTGTGGCCAAAGGGTTAATATAATCCATGGATGTATAAATGTAGGAAAAATCAGTGCTGACAATTTTTCTCTGTAGCAAAGATGAATTCATTAGAAAGGCAGATATATTGGAAAAATTTGAGCTCTTTAAAGCAGAATCGCAGACTTGTTCAAGAGCCATAGAAAATACCCTAGTAGGAGAGACTTAAATACTTCAACAGATTTAGTCCATTAAATAGAAAATTGAGAGTCATTTGACTACAGTGCATAAGTACATTTATGAGAAGAAAATAGAGGGCCTTTTAACAGTCAAGAGGGTATGATAAAGGTTGAATGCTGAAGTTGGACATATTTATATAAGAAATCATGCACTCTGGGTTTTCATACAGAATGGGTGATCAATCTCTGAAACAAGAAGTTTAAGAAACTTCTGTTGTTTGAAATCCTTATGTCAAAGCTGGGTGTTTTTCTGAAGGGTATGATTTTGCCCTGTGTATGTTATGGACGAAGTCTAGAACAAATAAAACAGACATGCCATTTTCACAGATAAACCAAAATACAGTACAATTAGCCAAACCTGAAAAACTGAGGAAAATGGCACTTCAATTTTAGTTGTTCTCTCTATTTTTAAAACTTAAGGAAGGTAAATTTGACCCAAAGCTATAAAGCTTCTGTCAAGCTGATTTGCATCTTTTGTTTCATGTACTGCTTTACCAACATGTTTTGCCTGGCTCTATTCAGCTCAGAGGTAATACTGTGAGACTTAATGGCTTTGATTTATAGGTCTGATGAGGCAATCAAATGATCTTGCCAGAATTTAAAGTCTATAAATCTATCAATTTACTCTTATTAACAAAAGAACTTTGCATGCTGATGTTTATCTATTGCAGTTTAATAACTTATTCTTTTCCTGACAATAATCAATGAGTATGTTCTCTCGTATATTTCATTTCATTAAAAAAAAAAATACTATCTTTATCTGCTTATCTGAACTGTTGAAAAAGCACATCCATTCATGCATAAACTATTTAATGAATTTGAAAATAAAGCTTTATGTTTAAATTAGCATCCCATAGTTTGCTCCTGATGATTCCCTGTCTTCCCCATAAATGACATGAATTGTGATACTGGGTAGTGTGCACTAGTCTTTCAACGACACTGCATCCTTTGAAGCAAAAATAGTTGACAAAAGCATCATCAGAGTTGTGGGCACCCTGGCAGCAAATACTGATGATTCTCATGAGAATTTTTCTTAGGAACCTGAAAAGCAGCAGGAAGAATTTGAAAGTTGGGGGAGGCAACACTAAGCACTTGGCAAAGTTCTCTTTTTATACTTAAATTCTGCTCTTCATGATACCCCTTTGCGAGACAATGCAGGCGTCAGACTTCACTGTCTGTTGTTGGAAAACTGGGCTGCTTAATCTGTATAGGCAGAAGACAGAGCAGAGTCGCAGAGTTTCTATGGAGATGGGAATTGGTGAAGAAGTGCATTTTCTCCTGATTCATCCAGTCTTCCTGATCTTATAAGGGGCCATTACAGCCATTTATCTCTTTCTGAAGAAATGATGATGTCTTTGGGAGCAATTGTAAAAGCAAGGTTAAGTTTGGCCTCAGATGAGGATATCTGGTATTTTTTTACCAGGTCCAGCATTTTGAAGTTGGTTCTTAGACCTGCCCATATATGCCAAATATAGATAAGTTAGTAGGCTGGTTTTGACACTCAGTAAGAGGTAATAGAGAATAAGAAGCATTTCTCAAGTAACAGTAATCTCATTAACACTAACCATGCTATCAAACAATTTTGCACTGCTTAAACTCTCTGCAGAGCAAGCCTGTCAAACACTACTGGATCTTTGACAAGCATGTGTAGATGCCAGAACTGTCTGAGTTAATAACTAGGACATGTAAGTGGGCAAATTAGAGCTGTTATACATGATCATCTGTAACACCTGAGATGTCTGGAAAATTTGAATTATATTTCTCCACTTTCAGAACACATAGAGTTACTCCAACTCTTTATCTCCCTGCTTCCTCTGACTCTTCCAGGGGATTATTTTTTGGAGGAGGTGAAATTTATAACTGGAAAAGGAAATTGTTTGAAGAAGAGTGAGCTACAAAGCTGGATTTTTCTTTTTAAAGCCACTTGTTTGGCTGCTGTTACTTTGCATGGGTTTGAGGCTGCTCCCTTATCTACACATGTATCTTTTGAGAGGCTAAAGGACTGGGGAGATGAGTTAAAACATACCTTGATGAAGTCATCAAAGAGAAATATACGTCTGGCTTCAATTTAGCTCAGCTCCGTGACATAATGTATGTGGTGGGTGACAGTCATTTTCAAGGGCTTGTAAAGAAATATGCTTCCCAATTTGTATTCTTATGTAAAAGAAAAGTTTTGCCTTCCAAATCTGCGAAGACCAGATGTTTTTACAGGCTTTGTAGCATGAGCCGAGGAGGTTGAAGGGAGCCCTTTGCCTTCCTCCCGCCGCGCTCTCCCTCGGCAGCGGTGGGGCAGCCCCACGGTACGCGAGGCTGACCCGTTACCTGTCCTCCCCCCGAGAGCACCATCGCTGCCCCGCACACCCGCAGCCTCCTTTATTAGCACTCCCAGCTTTGCGAGCACGTTTTGATACACATTTGAATCCAGGCTTGATTTATTTAATAAAATAGGCTTTCTAGAAGAAAATGTGAAAGTCCCAGGGTGGGGGGGGTGGGGGGGGGAAGGAGGGAGGTGAGGGGAGGAAGCCCACAGAATTGCAAATTCTGGTCCACTGCTCTGAAAACTCTCACAGGAGCTCAGGGAAGGTAAAGGGCCATCACATAAAACAAGTCCCTCAAAAAACAGAAGGAGGGAGGGGTGGAAATTTTGTTAAAGCCATGTAAATCTTGAGGACAGAAATATGTTGTATGTGTATATATATACATACATATATACATATGTGTGTATATATATATATATCACAATGACAGATAACCCTGATCACAGTAGTTTCTTCTGAGCTTATTCTTAACTTGCAGATTCCTTTGTGTTTTAACCTTTTGCAGTTTCTGTTTAATTTCCAGAAGAATCAGGGTTGTAAAATTAGTGTTTAGATAATACAAAATAATCCACATACATTTTCAGGCATATAATTTCATAATTTGTTTCACTGTTCAGAAAAAACAAAATTATAGGGCATTCAGCTCACACCAATTGCAACTAATGCTTCATTACTATTTTCAGTAAAACAGATCCTTTTGTTAATGTAGAGAAACATTTATATACTGAGTCATTTTCAAAACCAGAAAAGAAACAAAGAATATGACTAGTGATCTTACTATTAGTTCATAAGTTCAGAAGATAATATTTGCAGTGTAATATTCTGTGTTTTGTAACATACAATATAAATCACTTATTATTTACTTATTAAAAGATTTTTCTTTTTGCTTCTACTTACCTCAGAATTTTAGAATGACCCAAAAAGATTTTGAAGCGTTCCTAAATTAGAATGCTACCTTTCTCTTTTTAGTAAATGAGAGATATTTCAACTGTGGTAAATATATAGTGGTTTGTTTCCCAGATCCATTCTCCTTTCCTCCCCTTTCCCCACAAGCCAATTCATGAGTTTATTTGCCAGGACAATTTAGGAGCCATGTTTTCCTTGTGTGTTGTGTATGATCTCAACATTTTGTGGTTATACACATTTTACAAACTAAAAAATGCCAAGTAAAAATACTGAGACATCATTAGAAGTTTTTTCCTGTGAAATAGGGGCAGCGGTCCCAAACCTGTTAAAAGTTATACAGAAGTCAGCAGGTCAGCAGCAGAAAAAAATAAATGCACGAAGATGTGGCCTCTAGTAGATAGAAAGTATAGAATTTTAATCTTTTTCAACATAGATATTCACAGTAATATCACAACACCTTCAAGGAACTGCACAAAGTGTTTCCTTTAAAGAAAACAAGGTGTAATGTGGTCTTCAAATGTTGCTTTTGCAACCCACACACCTCACACTTGTGATGGTTCTTGTTTGCTACAGTGCACCCAGGAGAAGGCTGAGGGAGGAGCACGGTCCATTTCCAGACCTGCTTTCCACTCCTTTTGGGGAGCTTCAGCAGTGGGGCTGCATGATCCCCAGTCCAGGGCAGAAAGTGATGGAAGCAGGAAGGGACAAGAAACCCAGAACAGGGCAGAAGATGGGCATTGCAGATGACAGAGCTGTATGATAGTGCCTAGTAATCTTGATATCAGGTGATATCATATCCATTTAGAATCACCTTACTTATTATAATAGGTTTCAGTATATGGATGCATACACATCACTGCATTCTAGTTTTCACATGAAATATTGAAAAAAAAAAAAAAGATTAATGTTGGATTTTGACACAGCAGCCAAAACACATCACTAACCCAAAATTTTATAATCAGTTTGAAGGAGTTGGAGGGTGTAATAATAATTATTACTGCCAATAATTTCTTCATGGTGTGACACTAGATAAGCCAAAGCAATAATAATTCTTCTAAACTACATGCAGGAACCATCAATGGAAAAAAAAAATAATAAACCAGTCCATACTCCAGTCTGATTAAAAATGTATGACATGTGAAAACATACTGTAAATAAGCCAAACTCTGCTATGCATGACTGAGTGCAGTAAATTTGACACAACTTAACTGTACGTGTAAATATTTGTAACAAGAGCTAAATGTCATCAAGTTCTGCATTTTTGCTAAGGTGTCAGTTTTAGAAGACAGAGCAGCTCATCCGTTTGTGATGAACAGACTCTTCAGGCAGCTGCTGCCCTTTATGCCTTCCTCATCTCCACCAGACTAGAGGAGGGTTTGTAAGAACCGGCAAAGATCAGCAAGAAGAGTAGATCAAAGGAGGGACTACAGCTCTGGATGTGGCAGAGGCTGGTTCCTGAGGCTCAGTGAGGTATTTCTGCTACCCGTGAGCAAGAGGAGTGCCTTCTGGGTCCTCTTCCAGTAAGCTATCGAGGGAAACCCAGAGAGGAAAGGCCAAAAAGCTGCAGCCAAACATGGAAAGAAGCAAAAGCAGCCCAAACAAGGGATACGCACTGTACAGCGACTTCCCACAGTTATGCCCAGACTTTCCAGTTCCCTTCTGATTGCCTCTTTCTTCCCTCTCTTCTTTCTCAGCCTGATCTTTTAACAGCTTCCCCATCCACCTTCCTTTTCTCATTTCTCCTATTGCTTTTCTGTGCCCTCGCCCTCCCTCACCTTTCCATTTGAGTGTTCCCCTTACAATCTTTCACTGCATCTCCAAAAATGACTAATGAGTTTTGCTGTCATCTTTCTGTCCCCTTCACTTTTCCATTAAACCTCTTCTCTGGCAGCTCTCTTGTCTGTGTAGTTAGCAAGATCTTCAGGAGAAAACCACTGGGTCTTCTGAGACCATGCTGCCATGAAAACAAACACCAGATCTGTGAGCAGTGAAAGTTTGACCCAGAAGAGGTCACACAACTGCGCTTCGGGAGCACCTGACCTGGGGTTTATGCTGACTCTGCACCAGGGCTGAGAAAACAGGCTGCAGTTGGTTTGGTACAACGTTGGAAGGCTGAGGGGAAGATGATACTGAAGCTGGCACAGAGCCAACCAATATAAGGCTAAATTACCAACATTTAAACACACAGTTGAATTTGCAGAATTATTTCATACAGCCTCAGCATTTTGGCTGGTGTGGCTTTGGTGCTTTTGATCCAGTACTGGGAGCCCTGAAGCAGGATTTATTGTGTTCTTGAATGACAGCCCAAAATTGGAGAGCACCTAGAAAGATGAAGCTTACCTTAGCTTGCTCCTCAGGCATTTTTGGAAGAAGCACTATGGTATTATTAATAGTAATAGTAGTAATAAGACTAATAATTACTCTGTGCATTAAGCCAACAGCCATTCAGGTGGTGCCTAAGTTATTGAAAATAACCTGGAAACCTAATCAACTCAAACCACTTTCTCTGCTTCCTGGAGGGAAAGGCTTCTACCTCCAGCATGGTGCTAGAGAAGGTGGAGAAGTCTCTGTGGCTGAGCTGCATTTATCTTCCAAACATTCTTGACAGCAGGGCCACTCTCACATGGAAATCACCCAGGCCACATATTTGTTCCAACATGCCTGAGAATTGTCAGAAAAATGAAGAAGATTGCTCCCTGTCTGGCGCTGCTTCACTACCCAGCAGTCTGTTGATCAAAATTTCACCATCATTTCTCTGAAATAAACACTGAAAGCCTATAAAATGCTCCAAACATTGTGTAACAGGAATAAAGTTGGGCTGAGAGCCCTGCAAGATTAGCTGAGCTGACACTGTGCTTGGAAATCAAGCTTCTGACTAGGTGACAGAGCATCTTGTGGTTTCAGCCTGATGGGATTTGATGTTTGTTGTCTGAACACACAGCTGGCTACACATACTACTGCTTTCAGCGCATCCCCTTCCCTTGAGACTCCCGTACCTCTGCCTAGTGTCACCCAACAGAGCTGTACCCACACTTGCCCTGCAAGGTCTGCAATGTGCCAGTTACATGCCAGGCATGTGGTCCTTGCAACCTACAGCTGGTCTGTGATAAGCAATGGTGTTAGCTAAGAGACCCTGCCAGAGGGCCAAAGTCTCTTTTTTCCATTCAGACACTATTTCTACGTGGGGGGGGGGGGGGGGGGGGGGGCAGAAAAAAAAATGTACACAGGATAGCCCTAATTCTATGAGTCTAATTTGCTGCTGTGTCAAAGATATCACATAGTGTTGAAGGCAAATGGGCTTAACTGTGCTCAGCACATAGAAATCAGGCCTTTCTTATGACTCAGAAGTGAGTTGTTTAACCACAGACCCCAGAATCCGTGACAGTTCAAGCACAGTCAGTTTTTATACGTCTGAGTTCTTAGACGACAGGGACTTGGCTGGGTTGCACTGTGGGTAAAATTAATTGTAGTCCCTCATCATCTTAACTTAGCTGAGGGATAACCTCCTCCTCAGAGGGTGAAACAGCCGACTTGAGAGAACGAGCTGTGGCATAGCTCAGAGCCACAAGAAATTCTTACTAACCATGGAGCTCTTTCTAGCAGATACCTGCATCTGGACTGTGGTGTGGAGTGCAATGGGATTTAATAAGTGCCATTAAAACTGGCAGACAGCCCTGCTCCTAGAGAGGGGCCATATATTTAAGAACTATGCAAAATATTATGCAGTATGCATGTGACCAAATTCTTTGTAGAGGAAAATCCCTAGGACTGTGTTAAATTAAATAGGATTATGGCTTTCACTAATCTGTATCCAGTGTGACCATACAAGGGTATTAGTTTGATAATATTTAAGGACTTAGCTTTACAGCAGCAGTGATCAGCTGTCTAAGCTCTGAGACCGTTCTGTCAGTGGAAATGTTAACTATTAAAGAGATTGCTATTTACATTGCCTGAATTAAACATGTGACAGTCACCAGCTGGCAAATTAAGCGCAGGAAAGTTATGCATAGGTCAAGGCATTTTTTCCTTTTGGAATAAGTAGAAGGAGCAAATCGTGGGATGTGATTTCTGTGAGCAGCACTGCAGAGCCCTGCTCTTCTGAGGCCGTGGGTAATGCTGTCCTAAGATTCTGTGAGAGTGGAGGCAAACTGGGGCGATGCTATCGAAAACCTCACCCTTTTCCCCAAGTGGCACAAATGGATTGTTAGATAATTTAGCAATATTACATGGTACTAAAGCTGGGAACATTCCTTGTCAAACTGGCATTGTTTACCAAGGGTTACTCAGGTAGTGGTATTATGATGCTACAGCTGTCACTGAAATGAGAGGTAACTGTAGCATAAACTGGCAAACACTGACATTTTAATGCCTCTCCAGAAAAGCAAACAGATAACTCTCTTCAAGTCTGTTTCGGCACAAACACACACACATCAGAGAAAATTTCCCACTGATTTCAGTGAAACAAATGTTTTCATTACCTGTATTGAAAGTAGTACTATTTCAGTAAAAGGATGACATAAACAGATGATTTTTCTCTTAATTTTTTACTATATTTTATTGTGTTGAAGCTATAAAAAGCATAGTATTACACCTTCAACTATCCTGGACTTATAGAATTTTTACCAAAAATAAAACTGATAATCATTATATGAAAAGTACACCTTTTTTGTTATCATTCTGTTCTTAAGGAATTAAAATTTGTATATTTTTAATCGGAGGGAAAAACATTTTAAATACTTCAATTATATATTCTACAGTCAGCACAGCTGAAATAAAACAATAGGTTTAACATCTCACATCTCTAACATTGGAAGAATACTTTACCTCAAGGTCACATTTCTTACAGAGACATCTATATAAATCCTATTGAGGATAACTCTGTTGTTCAAATGTGACAGATTATAATGATCTGAAAATAAAGTATGATTATTGTGTGGGCTGCAGAAAGATCACTCATAAGAATACAGAGCATGAGATGAAGTGGGTTGATTCTTAGCTCCCAGACAAGGCTTGCAGGGCTGCCAGGACAAAATATCCTTTGTGTTTTAATGGAACAGCCGTGCACCAGAGGTCAGCCAGGGATACAAGCGTAGGAGCAGCCTAGTGCACCCTTCCAGGACCTCAGATTGGGTCTGTCTTTTGCATAGTCCCACCAAGGCAGACGTAATCTGTCCTGTCATACAAAAATCCCCGTACAGGAGCAGCTGGCTAAGTCACATTAACAGGAAAGATACAAAGCCCAAAGCAGCCTCACTTGGTCCAGCACTGCAGGCAACTTCTTCCAGATGAAGATACCCTGTAATCGAGGGTGATTTTTTATCACCTCACTATAATATCACCTCACTTCTAAGAGCACATACAGTTAGAAGATCTTTCATGTGCACATGTAACTATGATCCATTCACTTACTCTCCACATGCTTCATAAATTTACAGAGAACTTTTCATGATTAAAACCCAGTTTCTTCATTTTGCTATTTAGCCCACTTTTCTTATTATTCTATTTCCTTGACTGAGATCATTGGTTTGCTGTGTGATTGAGTGACCCAGATTAAATAGCTAGAAAATGTCTTAGGATACCCCAGCTGATTTTTTTCTGGCTCAGCCAAGCAGCCAACATTTTAAACAAAAGGGGTTAAAGAAATACAAACGTGAGTTGGAGTCTTACCAAATTTCCTTAGACAGTTTCTCCCAGAATCATAAGGAACACTGTTTATGCTTCCTTAAGCTTTCGGTATGCTTTCCAGATGGATGTTTTGGGATCCCAGCTTTGTAAGCAAAACCATCCAACTGAAACAATGTGTGCCTGGACAGGTTCATCATTGCACCCTGGAGCCACTTGAACTTATGGGCAATTCCCAAGGATTCATACAGCTATGCCAGTGCTAGGGCTCTTCTCCAGAAGACACACAAGTTGTGTCTGTTCTTGTCTTATTTTTTATATTAAAACTCAGGGAAAATTCTAGCCTAGACAGCACAATTTTAAGCTAAAAATACTTTATTATCACATCTACTACAACAATATCAAATAACTAAATGCTCAACGACATTTCATTTAAAATAAGAATCGACAAGCTACTTGGAAATCCATTAAAGTTCACATCACTACATTTTTAAACAAGAAGACATGTTTTCTAAAAGTCTCATCCTGACTTGCACCACAAAAGCATATGTCTTCTAAGTAAATCAGTACAGCATTGCAATGGCATGACAGTAATAGTGACATTAGTGAAGGCTGCTTCCAGAGCTGTGTGCTGTAGGTGTGGGAAAGGGCTATGGGCAGAACAGTCTCTCCCAGTGAGGAGGGATTCCTAGATACCATATAATCTTCAGGTAGTCCTTGAATTACTGCAATGATGCCAAGGGTGACAGTGGGTCTTAGGGCAAACGAATACCACTAAGAAATAAAATATTTTCTCAAGTGTCAATGTTTATTAATTCACAGAGTTCAGAGGAGATAATCTGGATAACTCCAATTGGTGTTGAGCATTGATGTATATTCTCTAGCAACTACTTTATCTGGGGAAAGACAGCTTCTATTTTACTAAGACAAGTAGAAAATCCTTTGCCTCAATGCCTGAGAAGATAACCAGAAATAGAACAGCCTATTTCTGTTTAAAAAATATTATCTATCAACTCATTTTCAGTGCTGTCACTTACCTGAACTGGAATAGAGAAGTGGTTATCTCTGTATGACTCTTTGTAATTGTTTTGATACATCGAGTGTGTTGCCAAGGAACACCTGTGTGTTTTGGCTTAATTTTTTATCTTTAGGAGTTTTTTTGAAATACCAAGATAACAAAAAACAAACAAACAAAAAAAGCACCTTAAGTGTATCTCTGATCTCCCATCCAATGCGTCAGAGTAAATCCTAAGGACGTGGTGGTGGCTTACAACTACTTTTGAACATGGAGGAAACGGCATACAGTGTTATGCACAAATGTACACTGTTAAATTGTAAGAACAGTCCCTGCGGTGCTTTCAGCCTGGGCCAGCTTGAATTCTCCCAGCAGTTACTGGGCAGGGGCTGGGAGCTGGCACAGTGCAGAGACAGGCAGTTTGCGGGTGGTCACTGCTCAGAAAATAATGTAATCAGGTAGATGTGGGATGCTCCATGCCAGCCTCTCCAGTGCCAGAAAGCATTTGCTGGTGCTTTTAAATTCACCAGCATAACTTTAAGCCATGTGTTCTCTTTTCTCTTTGTCAGGAGAATAGGATCCATAAAGTTAAAAACAAAAGTAACTATACATGGCAATATCTCAACATATACTGAGTTTTAAGGTGCACAGGAAAAATAAGCTGGTAATCATATTGTTATAGACATGGTTTAAAGGCTAAATTCATCCTTGTTCTAAATTCACTGACCTTTATTTGTATGTCAGATCAATAATAATAAGATATTGGCAAGTAATATAAAATAAGTTTCTCACAACCTTTGAGCAATGCTTTGTCATCCAAAAAGTTAGGTTAAAATTAGAAGATCTTTGAGAAGAATGAGTCCTCTTAAGATGAATAGGTATGTCAGGATTCAGCTCCCACTGTATAATATAGTTGTTTACTTCATTTGTAAAAATGCTACCATAAACTTTCCCAGTGAAAATTAATTCTCTAGGCATTAAAAAAAATCAATTATCAAGCATAGAGCTTTCTTTCTAACGATGTTACATTCTGAAAATTCAATCTGTATCATGAAATTATGGTGAGGGCTTCTAGATTTATGTGTACCATTTAAAGATTTTGCAGGTAACAATCTGCTCAGTCCCACTGAAAACAGTGGTACAGAACAACATCTGTCTCTGTAAGCACCGTGTGGGTGTGAAAAAGAAAATGGAGACCACTTCACTTTTCAATCATTATATTCCTTCCCCACTGGTACATCTATCATTCATGTTAGCAGCTGTAACTCCACAGAAATGTAATCACCTCTCCGTTAGAAAACCATCTATAAATCATAATTTTTCTGACTTTAACAACATTTTTCTCTATAAGAATTTTATTCTGGTTATGAATTCCCAGCTATCTGAAGATAGTTTTACACCCAAGTTGAACATCATGTGTTACTTAAAGAGTTTGCTAAATATTTAAAAGATCAAAACTGACTAACAGTGATTTACAGGCACAATATTTATCATGCAAAATTACACAAAAAAAACCACAGAATGAAACATGTTATTGAAACCTCATTCTTTTGCAATGTGACTTTGGGTTTTTGGAGGTGCACATAGAAAGCAGTTCTTTATGTGAATTCCATCAGAGCATAAACCGAAATGATTTCCAAGGTGGTGTCAACTGCAAGTTATTGTAAGTCATTTTTCCTTACACTATGAAGCATGGTTTTACGGAGCTATCTCCACTGGTAGGATCTCTAAATCATAGTGTTCTGGCTTTTCCTCCAGTGAAACTAAACAAAGTACCCCCTGTTCCAGTGTGAATATGATTCAAGCCATCGTTTGAACTTAAGGACACACTATCAAATTGACACACCAGGAAAATGTGAAAAATTATCAGAGATCGCAGCAAATAGTGGTATTTGTTAAACAATAAATTCTTCTTAGACAATGTTTATAAACAATACATTGTTGGCCTGAATACTTCAACAGTGACCTAACATTTACAGAGCAGAGACATAAATACTAACTAGTCTGTTTGCCATGAAGTGCATCTTTTACCTATTGATTTTACTGAAGTGAGCCCCTTGGTTCTTCAACACTCTCAAAAGACTACAGATAAAGAAGGATATGAGATAATAATAACTAGTGATTAAACACAAAAGTAAAAGCCAGAAGTTTGAGATAAATAACTGAAGAATTCTGAAATTTAGGGGTGGGAAAAAAGATAGGTTAAGCTAAAACCAAAATCACCATCTGAAACCCAGGACAATTATTAGAAACAGAAATTAATCTTAATAAGTCTCTGTACTGCAAGACTGTAATAGTTCTGCTAAAAGTCAACTTAAATCTACTGTAGAGGAGTCTTAGCTGAGACTAAGAGGAAGAACAATATACCACCATTACATTATCAAATTCTATTAGAATAGTTAATTGCCCACATTTACAGTGATTTCATAATCTCCCGTTATGACAGCTGCAGGGAGGAGAGAGCGCAGTGGGACATGTGAATTCTTGGCACTGAAATCACACAATCTATGTTAAAGGGTTATTAAGACTATATAATCCCTCTCCCTGTTGATGCTGGATTGTCCACCATTGTACACTTCCTAGTGTTTTGTCTAACCTAGTTTTAAATATCCCAAGTGATGGGAATGTCTTCAGTTCCCTTCGGAGATTACTTCAAAGCTAATGGATTACACTGGCAGAGACACTTTCTGATATCCTGCCTACATTTGCCCTTACTTTTTTCCTTTTGATTAAGAAAGTTTTTTGCCTTCTCTTTCTCATGGGGAAGATATGAGATACTCAACGAATATTAGAAATTCCACTCCCTGCCCCATTGTTACACTTGTAGGCAGTTTTCATGTGAGGGATCTAGAGGATTTCCATCCAGATAAAGCCAGTAACAAGCCGCCAGCAGTATTAACCTTGAGTATATTCATACTTTCTTCTCTGGCTGCTGCTGTGCCACTAGAAGTGGTTTCCATATGCAGCCCTCAGCCAGCTACTTGTCACCACCCTCTTCCTAGAGGTTATGCACACCCTCCCACTCCTGATTTTCTGGCTGAGCTATTGCTAGAATTGCTGCTTAAAATGAGCCAGCTTAGTTAAAGCCTGTTTAAACAGTGAGTTATTGCTTACCCATCTCTTTCTGGCTAGACAACCCTCCCAGCCACATCTCATCCAGCTGACGAGAGAGAGGGTAACCCCAGCAAGTTGGTGGTAACCTGTGATGCAGCGGAAGGGGAAATGCAAAAACAAACATTCACATTTGCCTCCCTGCTCCTGATCTTTTTTGAAAATTGGGAATGACTGGTGATAAGAGACACCTACAGACTGCAAGGAGACAGACTTGAATGTTTTCCAGACTGAAGGTGCCTGATTAAACCAGACCTACCTGAGCTTGGCAGAAATATCACGGTGGTTGTGTTGCAAAAGCAATTTGCTACTTTGTTTACTTTGATAACATTACTTAAAGTAAAAATACTTTCTTTAAAAAAAAAAAATAATTCTCAATTTTGGTTCACTGCAGGTGCTGACCATAACTCTGAAAAGGAGGACTCAGGCAGAGTTAGGCTGTGTGGTCCCAGGAACCATGAGTGTAGGCACCGTCCTTCCAGCCTAGCCCAACCGAGGATGGGAGAGCTGGATTCCAGCCCCACGGAAGATGCAGTCAGTCACTGGAAGTGTTATGCTTCTGTAGAGAAGTCAAATTGTATTTGGTTATTTATATCTTTTATAAATACTGCAGGTGTTATCATCAAAGGTACAAGACACCTTAGTGATAGAAATTGCTAAGAACTAGGAAGCAGTGCATTTGTAACCAGCATAACACACTATCGGTCTCACTGAAATCAGAATTTCTGTCTGTAAAGTATAATCATTGTCAGGAAGTTAAGGATTTAGGACTCTTTAATGCCTTACAAATGGCTGAGGATGGGGTGATAAACGCGTTTTTTTTCTAGGCCTGTGCTAAATTATAATGTTTTGCCAACATAGCTATGTCTGTTCCCGGTGTGAAAAATTCACGTCCCCAGCAGATATTCCTGTTTGCAGAACTCCCAGTGTGGGCGCAGTTTTGCCAGAAGGGGAGAGCTTATACTGGCTCAATTTACATCACCTAGGGAGGTGATGTAACTACGCCAGAAAAACTCCTTCTGTCAGTTTGAACAGTATGTACCACGGGGTGCTCTGCCAGCTACAGTGATGGTGGAGCTGAGGGGTAGGCACGACCATGATCACTGTTGCTCCGTACATTCACTTTTAATTGGCATATTAATCAGTGTGCCGCATTTCAGAAATGCACCTCGTGAAACACTGCTGCATTTATTGACATCCTCAGTCTGCATGTCTGTTAATACATCAGAACCGCTACTTTGATTCCTGTCTTGAAACAAGAAACCATGTGCTACTCAAATGTGTATTCTTGGAAACCAGACAGCTAAATTATGACCTCCCTAGGTGTGTTGGCACCTTTGCTGCAGTTATAAAATTTTATGTTTTCTTGTTTCCCTGCTTGGCATCTGCTAGCCTCCAGATCTGTATTTTGGAAGTATAGCTCATCCAATCTCCTCTGAGTCTGTCAAAGATATTTTTGGATTTATTGTGATCTAAGTTTAACTGATAAAACTTTTTATAAAAAAAGAAATAAAATTATTTTACTAAATTCTCTGAAGTGACTTTAATTTGTCCTTGATGCCCCTTTCTCCAAAATGTCACATTAACTGTTTTCACATGACTCTGAATGCTACTCATGCCTGAAATGCTTATAGATAGATACTGATTTCAGCAGTTGTTTCCAGTATCAGCTGGTTCCTTCCTCTGGCTAGAGCTGTGTCTGGCAGTTCTTTCCTGTGGTGTGTGACCTCTATGTTTATGTCTAATATCCTGTCTCCATTTACCACAGAGCTGTAATATCATGTACAGTTGGTAACATTTATGAAATGTATATGTTGTGCTCTATACTAAGAAAACTGAAGATTTTTTTTTTTTTTAATGAGTGGATGCATATTTTATTTGAAGTGTCCTAAATATTGCAAACTAAAATTCAGTAAAGCTTGTGAGATATATCCCATACAATACGAGCAATGGAAGTATTGCTTAAGGAAGTAGTAGGAAAACCTTCAAAGTACTGCCATGGGAGTGTTCACCCTAAGCTCGTTTGTACTAGCTCCATCTTCCGTAATTAGTTGTTTTGGCTCTACTTTCCATGACTGTGACAGAATGAGTTGCAATATTTCAACCCGAAGAGGAATACATCTCTGTCTAGAAAATGGCAGTGGTGCCTGGCCTTTAGAAGAACGGGAGAGACATCTATCATTGTTACTATTATTACTGAGTCTGAAAGTCCAACATGAATCTGGACACTACCTGAAGTGCAGGAAAGGTGATACCTACAATGGGAGATAGAACCGGCACCTGGAAAATTCCTGACAGTTAATTTCTTTTTAGATAACATCATACTAGTGATTTTGAGCCACCAGCTCTTCCATTCCCCATGCTTATCTCTTTCTAGCTGCAGTGTCATCTGTGTGACACCACTGTCTGTGTTGAAAAAAATATAGAGGACACCATCAACCCCAAAGCACCACTGAACTCACTGTGTCTCAGCAACGTGTGTACCAACAGGTGTGGAATTAGAACAAGTGGAGCAGAATTTAGTTGAAGTAGGAAAATGTGAAGATAAATGGCCTTCACGGTTCTGACATCTGTCTCTGGTAAGCAAGCAAGAAAAGAAATGCTGCATTAGCTACATCTGGCATTAGCACTAGCTATTACCATGTATAAAGATGTTCTACTAGCAGTGGATGCACTCAGAATGAGCAGAAAATACTGTCATATTTGTAATCAGCTATCCAGAAAAGTTAGATAAGACATTTTATGCGGTCTGTAAACCACTAGGACCTACTGAATAGCACCCTTAAACCAGTGCATTTAAATAGCAGCTAATTTCAAAACAAATTGTACAAATATTATGCTCAAATCAATGAAGACAGCAATTCTAGGCTAGAATTAATGCTTTCCACACTGAAAGCAAACTGGGATGAAACTTCCAGTTTCACTGTGTGTGAACATCAGTGAAAGGAGCCTGTAATTTCTTTGAATTGTGGAAAGAAACAAGATCACTCTCCTGCTATTCTTCTGCAGCCATTTAATTTCCTGGGTGTACAGCTCACTTTAAAAGTTTGCTAATAACTTAATTAAATAACAAGCTTAGACTCTGAGGCACTTACTCCTGCCAGTCTCTGCTTTATACAGATATGGTTGTATTAAACTGGCTTTGTCACAGAACTGTTCCTTCTTCCCCCCCCCCCCCCCCCCCCCCCCCATCCCCATGGTGTGACACAATTTAGTTTACGGACAAACTTGGAAAGGTCATTCAAAATTTGTTGATAAGATATCCCTCTATAAGCATGTTTTAATTATTACGAGCCAAAATGCAAAAAGATATGAAAGGAGTTTAAAGAAGAAGAAATATTTTAACCTACATAAAGGCTCCTAATATAGAAAATGAAGTATAATAAACCATAAAAAGCATAAAATACTAAATTTTTTTTCACACAGAGAAGATGTGACAACGCAGGCAGGCCACCATCTTACTGAGCTATTCTCACTGAGCAGGACCGCTACATTTCAGAGTACAAGGATATTTGGAAAGAATAGCTGGGATCAGCCAATTTGTTAACCTCTGGGCTAATCCTGCCAATTGTGGTGCTGTTTGTAATGTGGGCACCTGTTCAAAAAAGAGCAGAACAGAGACAACTCCCTTTACACAAACTTTTCCATTTTGTGAACCACATCTTAAAGGAGACCACATCCCTCCCATACAGACTGTGGGCCACCTCCCATCCCACCAGTAACCAGCTAATATTTCTGTAATAGCTATAGTAACTGAGTGTATGAATTCAGCTGAGAAGTAACAAAAAAACCCCAAACATGGACAGAATTAGGAGTTCTCAGCGTCTTTTAATTCTATTTAGCATCTAGAAATGAGGCAGCTACAGCTCTCTCCAGCTGACTGATGTCCTCTGGCTGGGAGATACTCAGTGCACCAGCCATAACCACTGTCTGCAGAGGAAAAGGACACTGAGTCACAAAAGCCAGGGTAGATGTCACTTGAGTGAGGACATCAAACCGCAGTGGCTGTTTAACCATCAGAGAGAGAGAAAACCACCTCCAGAACTAGATCTGGAGGGAAAGGGTCACACTTGGATTTTCCTGTTGTTTCCACTGATCTTTGAGGAACCCAGGCACCTCACTTTTCCTCACCTCCTGAGTATGGCACAAGTCGGGTGCCTAAAATCTGGCCAGTTTTACCTACCAGTCAGTACTGCAATCTGTGTGTCAGAAGGAAAATGCAATGAATCATGAAAGGTGCCTTGCAAAAGCTGAAGACGCTCTGGGGAACTGTCCCAAGGTGAACTTGCTGTGGGGAGTGCAGCTCCAGGGATTCCTGCTCCGACACGCAAACAACATGTGACTTACTGTATCCGTCACAGTTCTAAGTTTAAAATGTTTATTGTGCTCCTAATGTTTTATCCACCCTGAAACTAAAATATTGTCCAACGGAGTGTTGAGCTGTGGCTAACTTCATAGAATATCTGTTGGTGACTTACTGGGAAAAGAATAAACAAACAAACCAACCCCCAACCCCCACACACACCCCCAAACCCAAAACAAAACACCAAAAAATCCCCAAACAAACCCTAAAAACAGTAAAAAAAAAAAAAAAAAAAAAAAAAAAAAAGCAGAAATATTTCATTTCCTCCACAACGAAGATGAATTCCTCCAATTCTTTAAAACTCACTCAGTGCTCCCTCTCCTTCCCATCCTCTTTCTCGTCCCCATAATAAGCATTATTTTAAGCTCATTTTCAGCTGGACAATTAATAGCACCAAGATAGCATCATTGCACTTTTTTTTTTTTTTTAATGCATGTTTTGAATGGGAATTTCCTTAAGAAACATACAGCAACTGCACGCTGGAACAGGCCCAGTTCGGTTCACAAAACGCACCACGTCCCCAGGAGGCCCCAGCGCTGCCACATGTCGCAGGCTTCCCCCAAAACTGCGGGGGACGCTGAGGAAGGAGCCGGCGGAGTCACTTCCCGGTGGGCGGGAGGGGCGGGGAGGGGAGCCCAGAGCCGGGAGAGGGGAGAGGGGAGAGGGGAGAGGGGAGAAGGGAGAAGGGAAGGGGGAGATGGGAGAAGGGAGAAGGGAAGGGGGAGAGGGGAGAAGGGAGAAGGGAGGGGAAAGAGGGGAGAGGGGAGAGGGGAGAAGGAAAAGGGGAGAAGGGAGAAGGGAGAGGGGAGAGGGGAGAGGGGAGAAGGGAAAGGGGAGAGGGGAGAGGGGAGAGGGGAGAGGGGAGAGAGGGGAGAAGTGAGAGGAAGGGAGAAGGGAGAGGGGAGAAGGAAGAGGGGACAAAGGAGAAGGGAAAGGGGAGAGGGGAGAGGGGAGAGGGGAGAGGGGAGAGAAAGGGAGAGGGGAGAGGCGAGAAGGGAGAGGGGAGAAAGAAGAAGGGAAAAGAGAGAGGGGAGAGGGAAGAGAGGAGAGGGGAGAAGGGAAAGGGGAGAGGGGAGAGGGGAGAAGGAAGAGGGGAGAGGGAGACGGGAGAGAGGAGAGGGGAGAAGGGAGAGGGGAGAAGGGAGAGGGGAGGAGGAAAGGGGAGAGGGGAGAGAGGAGAGGGGAGAGGGGAGAAGGGAAAGGGGAGATGGGAGAAGGGAGAAGGGAAGGGGGAGAGGGGAGAAGGGAGAAGGGAGGGGAAAGAGGGGAGAGGGGAGAGGGGAGAAGGAAAAGGGGAGAAGGGAGAAGGGAGAGGGGAGAGGGGAGAAGCGAGAGAGGGGAGACGGGAGAGGAAGGGAGAAGGGAGAGGGGAGAAGGAAGAGGGGACAAAGGAGAAGGAAAGGGGAGAGGGGAGAGGGGAGAGGGGAGAGAAAGGGAGAGGGGAGAGGCGAGAAGGGAGAGGGGAGAAAGAAGAAGGGAAAAGAGAGAGGGGAGAGGGGAGAGAGGAGAGGGGAGAAGGGAAAGGGGAGAGGGGAGAGGGGAGAAGGAAGAGGGGAGAGGGGAGACGGGAGAGAGGAGAGGGGAGAAGGGAGAGGGGAGAAGGGAGAGGGGAGAAGGGAGAGGGGAGAGGGGAGAGGAAAGACGGGCCGGGGGAGGGCGGCGGGAGCGGAGCTGAGACCCAGCCCCGACCGCGAAGCTCCGAACGCGCAAACTTCTGCTGGGGCGTCTCCCACTCCCCACGGGAGTTTCTGCTCTCGCAGCCAGCCGTGACCCCCCCGGGGCTCCCCCCGGCCCTCGGTGGAGGCAGAGAGGGGGGTGGGGTGGTGGTGGTGCGTCGCGTTCCGCCGCCGCCACCCCCCCCCCCGCCCCCCCATCTCCCGGGCAGGGAGGGAGGGGAAGCGGCGGCCGGGTCTGATGGGGAAACCCAAAACACGGAGGAAAGCTGCTCCCAGAGCAGCACAGCCGGGGCGGGGAGGGCGCTGAGCATCCCCGGAGGGTCACGGAAAGGCCCCACCGGGCCCAGCCCTGCCCCAGCGCGGGCACTCACGCCGTTAACATCGTTTGCTCTTTTCTTTCTAAGGCACCATGGTGGATCTTGCTGAAATTTTGCAGAAATGTGATAGCCCGCCGAAAATTGCGTCGTTTCAGATGAGTTTGTTTAGTCTAAGCGAAATTTTGAATGATTAAAACAGGTTTAATTTATCAAGCTGTTTTGTCCTGATCACCTTTGGGAAAATCCTTTGATAAAGTACAAGGCTGACCAGCCCTTAATGCATCTCTTCAAAAACATCAGACCGGTTGATACTGTTGGGTTTAGGTTTATAGAAAATACAAAGGCATTCTCCAGTTTCAGAAGAGAGAACTCATCTTCACCAAGTAAACTGCACATACGTTACTTCTGGGAGGTTATACCAGTGATGAGGATAGATGTTTTTACTAAGAAATTTAGTGTACAGTTGCACTATAGAATCCAGAAACGTTTAGCAAATATGTTTTTACAGTTGATTTGCTTTTATTAATAGCTTATATAGCTTTTCCAATTGCAAATCTTCACCAGTCTTGACATTTTATTTCAGCCATTGGGAAGACAATAATCACTCAAAGAACCACAGCTGCTCTGCAGGCAGGCTCAACTCATTATTTCTAATTAATATCTTTCTATATGCAGACATATAAAAAAATCTTTTTGCTTTGTCCTAGTGTTTATGGCAGTGATGTGCCAGACTGCCAGTAAATTTGAAACCTGAGGAGTTTGTTTTCAGAGTCTCCAGTGGAGATCAAAGTTACAATAGTCACTCTCTCACTGAAAGATTTTGCCTGTATCAGGCTTATTGGTAGAGTTGTTTCTATTACTGAGCAATATCTTTTTCGTGAAGGTTGGACTTCTATAACAATAAAATAAATTAATGCTGTCCAAAAATAAGACAGAAAATTTTCCCCATACTGGGGACCAATATAATTTAGCACTGGATGTAAAACAAAGAAATATTCTCCTGCCCCAGTTCCCTCTGGT
Organism: Tyto alba; assembly: GCF_018691265.1. Classification (NCBI taxonomy): domain Eukaryota; kingdom Metazoa; phylum Chordata; class Aves; order Strigiformes; family Tytonidae; genus Tyto; species Tyto alba. The sequence goes on from NW_024881330.1 coordinate 36,648,708, forward strand.
ATGGTTTTCCTCTGATACCTTGTGAGGGAGGCTGAGCTACAGCTATTTCCTGACCTACAGGGCTTTGGAGGGATCATTGTTCCCCAGTAAACTAAACCTTGCTGAAGAACGCTTATTAACAAACACAACTCACACATAGTCATTAGCACAATATTTATGCATGACATTGCCTTGACTATCAGTGTCACCTTTATACAGCTAGGTGTTTGATTTTCCACCTACATGGGTCTAATGCTACTGTACTTCAGTGGACCCCTTAGTTTTGGGGAGAGAACAGAGAAGAAGGCTAGAGATGTTTAGAATATATCCAGTATGAGCCATCAACCCCACTGGGAAAGGGTGATCACAGCAATGCTTTGTAAAAAGTTTAGCATGGGTAAAAAGGCACCCATTTGAAAGGATCCAACCTACCCTTAGACTTTCTAAACTTTCCTGTTTCATGAAAACAGTTCTAAACCTTCTTTATTTTCTAAGGCTAAAGGACAAATATCTTTTGAAGGCCTTTCAGTCATATTTATATGATTTTTTCAATAAACATAATATAATGCTGATTAAAGCATAATAAAGGAACATCCATGTGTGCAAAGCATCTGCCCTTGATCTGCGAGTCTTCCCTTCTGAAGACGTATATACTTTCATCTTTAATTTTTTATGTGGAAGTTTTTGGCTACAAGTTAATCAGATAATTATGACAGTTTTATATGAATTTTGACCTGTTCCAAAAACACTGCAGAGGACATCCCACACTGTTGGGTGAAAATAGCTCATATGACTTTTTTTTTTTTTTTTTCCCTACCTTATCATTGACAGGCTGCTGCTGAATAACAGTAAATCTCCAATTCCGATTTAGCTTCCATGTGCAAAGCCTCTTGTCTGTCACTCCTGCTTCCCAACCACAGCACCTGCTGTAGTACAGTCCTGTGAACTTCACCAAATGCTACCCAGTATCATACCAGGTTGTCCCGTGACTCTGAAACACATCTCTGGTGTTGGCAGAAGGCCACGTTGCTTTTAAAACCCTCTCACTTCTCCTAACCCTGGAAAAAATGTTCTTGAAAAAATGTTAAGAGCTGTAGAGTTTTCCATTTTGATTTCAATCAGTTATGAGTCCATGTGCTCAATCTCTATTTAAGGGAGTGTAAAATAGCCCCAAGGCAATGTCCCCGACAGTTGACTCTTCTTGGATTTCAATTATGTCATCAGAGACTGTAGGGCTGGGCACAAGGAGGAGCTGAGGAATGACTGAATGAAATAGACCCACCAGTCCTCTTTCAAGGCGGGTTGGAAAGATGCGAAGTATCTTGACACACTTTGTCCTCTCCTACTAGTCAAAGGACACGTAGAGTTCTCTGCTGGTAGTAGTCTTTCCTTCGATAAATCTTATAAAGCCTTTCTTAAGACTTTATTTTCCAGTACCAGCCTGTCCATCTTCTCACACGCATGCTGCCAAAGAATCCTATGCAATTACTGGGTTTATGTGGTGCTAAAAGAGCCTATAAGCAAGGTTATCAAATAAAAAGCACTGCTTGGTTATTTTTCAGCATGCCTTTTTTTTTTTTTTTTTTTTTTTTTTTTGGAGGAGCTAGTCAAAACCGTAACTATTTATTACTAAATCTAAAGAATTTACTTATATGCTGTGGGCAATCTTCTGACTATGGCAGCGCACTTTGTGTATGGACACAAGTTTAAGACAGCATTTTACTATTCCTGCTTATTCCATTCCTAAGAGACACGAGAAATATGTGAAAGCCTCCCCACCCTGCTGGTCGAGAGGCTGCTCTTCAACTTGCTTTCCCTACCTACCTGCCATGAAATGGGTTCAGGGGGTTAAAAAGAATTTTAGTAATTTCTAACTTTTAGCTGTAGTTATGGAGTATTTGACAGAAAAAAAAGCTGGTGGAATTACTGAATCTGTTTTTTCCAAGTGGCTTTAGGGTATGCAGCTATAACATAATGAAAGACAAAATTCTTTATAAGAATGAAACAAAGTTTCTAGTATGCTTGGTGCTGGGTAAGTATGCACTGATTTATGACAGGAAAACGATCTGTTACTTCATTGTAATGCTCTTCTGGGTCGATTTTGCAGATTACCGGTATGACACAGCAGAATTTATAAATAAGATTAACTGATTTTATAGCTTCACCTTGTCATTCTTCCACAGAAATATAATCTAGTAGAAATCAACTACAGATGGCCAAGTTTCCAGACTTTGTAACAGGAGGCTTTTCATTATTAGGACTGCAACATTATAGAAATGACTACAGGTGACAATAAAGAAAAAAATCCCTGTGCACATGTATGTGTGGAGTATGCTTGCATTGTGCATGTGTGCATATGTAGGCATCTGCGCATTGCTAGTGTAAGTTTTCTGGCCTTGGGGCTTTCCTTCAGCTGTTGTAAGGTGGCCAGTAAGTATCACTTTGCCTGTTGCTTTCTGCTCCAAAACATTTTGTTTTGATTTCTTCTATTAGTTCTCTCTACCTGTCAATCAACTATAAGTTTCTCTGTGATTTTAGCAGTCTTCTTTATGTGGCCCTTAGGAGGGCCCAAGAATTTTTACCCTCTGCTATCTGAACCTGTTCCTTCCATCAATAACATATGCCATTGCTGAAGCTGGAATACTATACACTCCTTCCTCTAAATCCTCACTTGTTCTGAGGCATTGCTACAAACAACGGGACATGTTGACAAACTGACATAAGCATTTAGAGTTCACCCTTTTTTTTTTTTTTTGTCTTAAAGATTTTTCTCCTTTTATACGGCTACAGAGTACGGTTATGTGCCATCAGATTCAATTGGTATTTTACCATCATACCTCCCTGGGAGCATATTTAATCCATTATTGACCACCTAAGCTTTGCCTCAGAACAGTTAGAGATGCCTTTTTGTTTCAACTTAGAATACAATCACATGTCAACATTTTGCAGAGAAACTGGCCAGTTCTGTTCTGGTTTATGTAGATACTTGCTTTTTTAAGCTAGCAGTTTCAATACTTAAAAATAACTCCAGACTGAATAAAATGCATAAGAAATTGATAACAAGCCCTTATATCAAGGAAATATCCATGTAGAGTATGTATTATTTTGCTTTGTCCTAAGATATTTCTTCTCATATCTAAAGCAAACATTTGATTTATCTCTTAAAGAAATGAACATCCAAAATTAAAGGACAATGTACTGTTCTATCATCTCTGAATACCTTGTTTCATTACAATGACCAGGCAAATTTCCATCTGTAGTTTTGAAAAGAGGTTCCTGGCTGACCCAAAAGCTATATGTTTTATCTTTCTTGGTCTCCAAGAGCTTAGCCAGGTAAAGTAGTGCAGCTCAAGTTACTTCATCCACAAAACTCCTTCTGAAGTCTTGCCATCTGCCTCCTTTTTTTTTTGAATGGTTTGGCAGACATTATGGAAAACATAAAATCTTGGCTATGCTGAGAAACATGTCCACCTCTTCTTTGCTGCAAGAATGCTGTCCCTGTCACTCGCGTTGAAGAAAAATGCTACACTGTACTTCTTATAAAGTTGATGTGCTGAGATTTTCTGGATGGTATTCAGTTAGCATTGCTGACTGGATTCATGAGGCACCAGGTCAAAGGAAAATCTGCCTTGTACTTTAGAAAAACTTAGACTCAGTCCTCAAGGAACCGAGGAAGTACATTGCTCATTGCGGCAGCATAGATTATATCCGTATTAGATTGTAACCTCCATTTTGTCTTGTAACTCCCATGCGATTTAGGGCTCCCATTTTGGATTGCGTACTGAGATTGTGTCTAACTTGTGTGAGTGAATTTCTTCTATTGATCTTGTATGAACTTAATAAAATAATCAGTCTGCGACCTATTAAAGCCTGATCATAACCTCATTTCTTTTAATATGTTAATGAACAACACTAATGCCAGTAATAGGGTGAAATAGAACTGAAATAGGAACGGATACAGAAACCTCACGTGGACAGCAGAGCATATACCTCCTGCTTGGAAATGCCATGCTCCAGCAGTTACCTGATGACTACATCCCCTGCCAAGCACAGTGCTGGTAGGGGTAGGAGAGGAGAAGCAGCAATCACTGGACAGACCTCCCAGGTAATCCCCAGGGTGGAGAGCAATGAAACACCAATGTTGTCTATCAGACACTGGTGACGAAATAGAAAAGAGAAGAGAAAATTCATCTCTTGAGATTACTTTTATCCTGGTAGCTTCTGCCCAAAGGTGGACTGTGTATGGGAATGGAGACAGCAGAGGCTGTTGGGTACAGAGGAAAAAAGGCAAAATAGGAAATAAAAGTGTGAGCAAACAACAAAATCTGCACACAGATTTGTAAGTAAATACTTGAGGAAGTTGAGATTCTTTTTGCTCATTTTACAAGCAAGAACCCAGGCACAAAGTTTAGTCCTAGCTGAAATTTCCAATTCCCTAGTTCTCTATTAATAGAAGTGCCTGGTGAGAGATGTCAGAGGTGCAGAAAAACTTCCATATGAAGAGTGATTGAAACAGCCTGGGACTTCTTTATTTAGAAATGAGAGAAATAGGAGAGGCTCAGTTGGAGAGATTCAAAATAATGAATGGCTAAATGGAGGCAGATAGAGCCAAGAGTTCCTATTTCCATGGAAGAAGAAGGCATCCTTTGAAAGTAAATAGCAGAAAACTCAAACCCAGTAAAAACAATTATGTTTCTGTGAGTCAAATTGTCAATCACTAGAGCTTGTCACTACAAGGTACCATTAAAGTAAAAAACTTGGGAGAATTCAAGAGAGAAGTATGGATGAAAGACTTCCCAACTTAAAATGCAAAAGAATGGGTAAAAACAAGCCTACCCACTAGGAATTAATACTGCTTGAAAACAGACACTAAACTTTAGGCTAATGTCAGCAGGAAGAAATTTTTCCTAAAGATATGTTATTTGGTAGCTAGCCATCTGCCACAAGGTCCTTTGTTGCAGATAGCATTTGACATTAGCTACAGTTAGCAACAAGGGTCTTGCTCAAGGGACCACTGCATAACCTTGCTTGTGTTGTGCCTCCCAGGAAGATGAATTAGGTTTTGTAATTCAGAAAAGACTTCTCTTTTTTTTTTTTTTTTTTTTTTTTTTTTTCTGGTAACTAGCCATCCCATCTATGCCCTGTGCTGGGAAAGGGATAAGCAGTTATGTCATATGGGAACAGTTTTCCTGACTGCTGTTCTGCCCAGCTGTTATTTATCCCAATAAGTTTGTTATCTTTTAAATGTGCTTGTCTTCTTTACAGTCTTTCTATTGCTCACAGGTAACTTCTTTGCTCCTAGCTGACTGCTTTCGGATTCCTCCTCCTTCCTAACCACATCTCAAAAGAACCATTTCTGGCACACCTCGGTCTGAAGGATTAATACTGTACTAAACATTGTTTGATCCGTATTTCATCCCATATTTTAAAAACAAAAAGTTTCCTGCTCTTTTACTCGCTCACTCACTCAGCTGCAGTGAGCAACTTTTTGTGCAAGCTCGGAATGTCAACACGTCGCCAAATAAAACAAATTAAATGTCCCACTAATAAGTTGGGGGGGTGGGGGTAGTGTGCTTTTAACTATTGTTTTTTGCTAAAGTCCAAAGAAGACATTAAAACTATCTTGGAATATCTACAAACCACAAGGATGAAAAGAAGGTGCTATTCCTAAGCTTTCTTCAGGTGAGAAATAACAGATGGAGGGAGATAAAAAGAGGAGCAGGCCCCTACTATGTATGGGGAGTTTTGTGTATGTGTGTGTACAACTCTGTGAACGGCAGAGAGTCACACAAGCAGAAGCTAATCCCAGATGAATAAAATTACTCCCCAAAATTACCCCTAAGAAACTGCTTACAACTTCAAATGAAATGCAGACTTTGAATTCTTATTTATTATTTTTATTCTATGACTAGCTGCATAATAATAATGAGCTATGTTTAGCTTCATGAACACTAAGAATTCTGTTTATCATTTGAAAATTAGTGCCTGCATGTTACGAAATTTTTTGTAAAGTTAGAGCATAAAAGATGAGAAAATATTTTCAAACAGAATGGAAAATATTGAAATAATAGTGTTTTTCAGTAATATTTATCAAGGTTTCTTTCAGCTGATCACTAGATGCAACAGTGGGTAGAACCAAAGAAAACGAGGTTCAGAAAGTGTTCCAGCGAGGGAACAAAATCTTAGATATTTAAGAAGCTATATATTTTCCTGTTTCTCATACATAGTCACTTAATAAATCCTTGTCTCTCACTGCATAACATCACTTTGTATAACTCCGTTCTGTTTGATATCAGTGAGACAGCAATAAAAGAGTATGAGCAATCCATCCTCTTCAAGAGAAAGACTTTTTGATTTACTTATAAAAAGTACAGAAACCTCAACAGTTTACCATTTAGACAGTGGTAATGATTGATTCTCATAGAGATTTATTCCCTTTTCTGTTCATGCTATGTGGTAGTAAACATGCATAATCAGCAAATTATAAATAGTAAAGGATTTATAAAAGAACAATGTAAGCTTTTCTGAAATATCTGCTGCATTATTCCATGAAAACTGGATCCACTGAACTCTGGAATTGTGAGCTGGCTACAGAATGATGTTTGGATGATTGTGAAAACACATCTTTCCCTCAGGGGGAAATGTTAATTAACATATCTACTGTTTACATAGAAATGAATTACCATTTCCTTTTTTTTTTTTTTTTTTCTGGCTTCAGCTATTAGTTATGATTGGGAAGAGAAGGAAAATTTAAAACATTATCTGGAGGTATAAAACCAAGGTTAAAGCACAAAAGGTTATTAAGTGTTGTAAAGCAATACAAAAAGTAAAACACCCACAATGAAAAACACAGAAGAAAAATAAAGTAGTATTTATTAAGGCCTACATCTCCAAAGAAACTTCTAAAATATATCAAGTAAAAATTAGTCATAAAAATCACCCATTATTTTTAAATACCAATTTTATGTTCATGAAAGTGACCATCATCTAGCCAGATAGAGTTCTCAAATATTTTTGTATCTACACTGAAAAATATGAAAATGGCCAAGTATCCAGAAAACAACGCAAACTGTTTAAAATGGGTTTCTTGGAAGTTAATGGACTTTTTGGGCACTTCAAGTGTAATTTTAGACAATATATACTATATGTTTTGGAGAAGTCTTGGAGAACCAGAAAGGTGAAAAATTCTGTTAACAACAGAACTATATAGCTTATTGGATTTGGTTATATGACACTTCACATGGGAATTCTGCAGTGTTGTAACACCAGATTCACTTCTCTCTGAGATATAACATAGCAAGAGACTTCTGGGACATTTAGGAATTATAGCTGTTATCTCCAAATTTCCTGGAAGATGTGAAGGTTGAAGAAGAACCAGATGTAGTTAGCTAACCAAAATACAATTAAATAAAATAATAAAAAAGGGGACTGGGACGGCGTCTGTTTCAGGGTGCAGATAAGTGCTTCCTCAGCAGGTTGGAGGGTGTTAGAATTCAACATTACACGAATGCAAGTAGCAAAGAGATTCATGGGGTTTTTAGCTTGTTTCACTACATATCTTCAAGATGGTAAAAATGACTAGTTGATTACAATGTGCTGCTGTAGTATCAGTCACACTTAAGTTGGCTTGTGAAATTAATGCAAGGAATTAAAATAATTTTTAACAGCTGCTTTGTAAATGCATAGAAAATGCCAGATCTCAAAGAACTTAATTGAGATGATAAATGTCAAGCACACTGCTGAAAGAGAAATACTAGGAGGAAGGAAAGTCATGTATTTCAACAAAGAAGGGACAGTTAAAGACAATCTACCTGTGGTTTTCTGCAAATTGTGCTTTTATGTCATTTATAATCTAGTAGCATGTGGAAATCTCAGATCACTCATGCTTCCTGTATTTCTCCTATGCTTATCACAGTTTAAATGTTCCTGTCTTTTTAAGTGGGACATTAGAACTGATACAATGCTAAACTCTCTAGGAAATGTTTAAGTGTTTAAGGTTAGTGATGGATGACTTTGGAGAAAATGCAAAGAGGTCACTTGTCCAGAGTAACTGGTAAACATAGTAATGCAATCTGCACTGAATGTCTGAAACATCCCCATTATAAATGGCTCTATTAGAGAGTAAAACATAGAAAATTATTTCAATGGTTGCTTTAGCTTAAGCCTTTTACATATAAGAAATTACTCATTACTTCAAATAATTACTCACTTATTTTTTTCTGTAAGTGTCAACAACTTTTATTTTTGTGCCAAGACATTTTTCTTTAGTTTTAACAGAGGAAATGGGTTCATTTTAAATTGTCCCAGTGCATAAAAAGTAACAATTTGCAAAGTACCTACATGGTTTAAAGCCAAAAATTAAATGGTCAGGGACAGGTTTTCAAGGAATAACTGACTCTAAAATTCTTGCTTGAACAGCAATTATTTTTATTGCCTAAAAGTTTCTATTACTCTTACTTTATTCTCTTTAAAGTCAATATACATCTCATGAAAAATGCCAGATTAAGAGGTTTATAGATTGAAATTTTGCATTATCCAAGGAATGAAGACAGTACAGTACAAAACTCCACATGTGGCTTCATCCATGTGTTTTAAATCTGACCCAAAGGTTGTTAATCCAGACTGCCTCCATGTGCATTTAGGACTGAGCATCTCTCTTTTAGACAAGTTTGCCCTAAAAAACACTCAAACATTTTAGGAGTTTGGCAAAGGGCTTGTGCTGATACAGAAGAAGATTCCTGGTAGAACTGGGCCAAAATTTATGCCAAAATTCTTCTGTTATTATATTATTTTCAAAAACCAAAATTAGCTCAACCTGAAATGTTTTAGGGAATTGTTTTGGTATATTGCATTTTCTGCAACGAAGGGATATTGACTTAATTGCTGAATCTGATCTCACTGGTTTCTGTTGTGAATTTTTTTCCCCAGTTTTTCAAGTATAAATTAATTTTCTCTTAGAACTTTCCTTCAGTTTCAATTTGTAATCTCAATACTTGACTCAGAAACCAATTTTGTCAGTTTTGGGAGAAGGTTTAACCAGAATGGAAACACAAAAATTACATTATATAAACAGCAACTACACAACAACAACCAGAACTAGTAATATCTAAACAAGAATTATCACCTTTTCCAGTTAAGCTAGATGTAATTATTTTCTTTAACTCCCAGTGACTCTGATGTGAGCAGCTATAACTCAGAGATTCAGAAACTTCTAATTATTGGTATTGGACTGTAAGCACTGGGATTTCCTCACACTATCAAGATATCAAAGCCGGTCTCACAGCTCTTAAGACACAACTCGATTGTCCATCCTGTTTTCCTGAAGAATGTAGGACACCTTTTGGAAACTCGTTCTTACCCCAGAGTCAGAGAAAACATCTGAGAAATATTAGTGCAGAAGGAATATGCCCATTGGATAGATCAAATATGTTTGGGAACTTGATGAAAGGGAAATTTTTAGTGCTATCTTTAATAGTAGGATTTTGCTGTCATGAAGTAACCATAGATGTAGCAAATTAATTGTAGTTAATTATCTCCCCTTCTACCAGTAAATAATATAGAACTAATACAGTAACAGTACTTCCAGATTTTGTTGTAAGTAGTCTACAGTAGTTTTAAACAGCAGTAAACAGATAAAACATGTTAGATCTTTTACTGATATCTGTGGCACCTCAAATGTTATTGGACCCACATAACACTTTGTCATATCATAAATCACAACATTTAAGAATGATGGCCATTCTCTAAAGATAAACATGAAACTTTTGCTAACACAAAATTTTTGGACTTTCTTAGATTTTAGTTTCACGTATCTCCGAAACAGTGCCTCATTTACACTCACTGTTGATTTGCTTTTTGAACTGTTTCAATTCAATAGGCTAGTAGACTGAAAAATAAGATTATGTTTTTAGAGTCTGATCCTAAGCCAGTGAACTTAATGAATTAACACCCTTTTGCTTAAGTTAGGTGTAGGTTGGACCCTCAAATCTAGTAATAAACAGTACTTACAAAATCTTAATCTTATCTAGTGCTTGCTTTCTTTTCTCTATGCTCTTTTTTGCAAATTAATCACCATATCTCTTCTCACTGCTGTTTAAGCTATGAGTCTGAGGTAATTGAAATCAATGGGGAAAAGGACATTTTGACATTGCACCATTAATAATGCTGCCAACCTAATTAAACTAATCTTAGGAGATATAAAAATATGGGTCTAATAGACCATGGGAGACTCAGTGGGCATCTTACTCAGGGAAGAGGAGTACACTGAAAGCAGTACACATGGGCCTATAAGGGAAAACCAAGAATACTGTGAGAAGAGCGTGGTGTTATGGGAGGTGTAGGGAGCTGAGCAGTTGTTGAACTAAGGACAGTGGAGAGGACTTGTGTCTGAAATATCCTGACGCCCTCAGACACCCTTCTCCCTTATCTGGGCTTTAGCGTTGTCCCTGGAGGCTGTCACATTTAAGTTGAATTTCTGCATTTACCTTCAGGATATCCTGAGCCTCCAGCCCTGAAAATGGACTTAAGTAAGACAATAATGTATTTCTTAACCTTATCTCCTATGCAAATGAACTTCTGTCTAAAACAGTTTCCCTTTCATTATGTAAAGGTATTTTTTGAGTATCCTACCCAGCTTTGTGGACATCTCTCATTATATTTCTTTGTTGACTGTAAATAAATTTATATATGTTGTTCAAACATGCCTTTTCCAGACAGACATAATAGTGGTGCCAGTTAGCAGCGCCTCTGAATAGTTGTGAGCCTAAGTATGTAATTCTGTATAACATGACTTCTGAAATGTCATCATACAAAATAAATGAGAGCAATAAATGTGAGTCATTAGAGTGTCTTAAAATAAATTATATAAAAAGATTGCTGCAATTGGGCATATTATCCTGGGAATATCGGACACAAATACCTTCAGTTTTTCTGACTTCAGAGGAATGTGTTTATAAACGGAAGTAAACAAAGCTTCTCTTAGATACACTAAATTCTCATGCCAAGATAATTTAACAAAATACAGTATTTGCTTTTTTTGATTGTTAGATCTTTTTGTTCTGCTTACATAACAAAAACACTTAGGTCCAATAAAATGTATTTCACACCTTCCCTTTGCATGTCTGAAAACTAGCCAGTGTGAAGGGCATTTTGTGTAGTCCAGTAGGAATGAAAGATGACAGACACCCATAATCCCAGAGTTTATTTCATCTCTACTCTTCATGGTAAGGATCAATCAGATGCATCTGGAATAGTCCCTTGAAGTTTGTGCCAAGTTGTTGAACAAGGCAGTAGGTTTGTTGATACTGTTAGCAATCTCTCCTCTGGAAAAAAAAAATAAAAATTAAACCCCCCAACTTTTACCTCCTCTAATCCTCTGGAGTAGAGCCCGTTATAAACAACAATGACCATTCACTTCTTTTAGCACCTCCCTGAGTAATACAAACATAGGTGTCATCACACGTGGAGACTTTCACATAATATTTAGATTCAGTATTTTCATTTAAGAGTTTCTTCTAGAATAGAACAGTCAGCAAGTACTAAAATAAAGATAAATATAAACAAATTAAGGAAAACAAGGATGATGAAATATATATCATTTAGACATGAAGTCTCCTTAAAAGAAGGAACAGATACTCTACAGAAAGGACAGTATTCTGTTATTTTCTACTGCAAATGATGTTTATGTTTTTTTATAACTCTCCCATGCCTGTGTGAAATTTGGTCAGACATAGTGCCTTCACCGTTAAACTATCAGAAAATGCATTATAAAAAGAACAGAATGAACTGTGGTTCCTGTAACATCTGAAAGTAACAGAGCAACTATTATATGACCTCATTAGCAGCTTATGCATAACCTTGGCCATTACAACTTGTTTTAGTAAAAGAGAGAATGTTGGGAGAGTCACTGGACCTCATCCATAATCTTTTAGCAAATGAGCAGTACAAATTCCCAACTTATTTTCTTCTGGACAGCCATCAAGAATAAGTAGAAGAGACCATAACTTCCATCTTTATACCAATGAGAAACCCTCTAATAGACTGATACTCTGTGTAAGTATGCACAGGAAAAATCTCCATTTACAAAATCTACAGGAAGTTTTCATTCAATTTTTTAATTTGTTTTTAACTGTCTACAAACAATACCAAGCAGCTGGTTTGCTTTGTTTTATTTGTATCTCATTATCTGAAAAAAATGTTCATGAGATCAAGTTTTGGGACTCTACTGCGATCTATCCTCAGTCTGGATTTAAGGACAATATATATTTATATCGCCCTTCATATGCACTTGTGAATAATACTTCAGCATTCCATGATGAGTTATGTAAGTCCTGAATGTGAGAACTGATCATTAATAAATTACCATATTATTAAAAAAACCCCAAATTCAACACATTTTCCTGGCTCTGCCCTGCTAGTTGCATCTGTGTTCAGCTGGTTGAATGAAACAGTAGCTAAACAATTTACCAGGAAGGCAGATTTATCATGCAGCCCTGAATTATAAGCAATAGTTTGTTAGATGAGAGACAATAAACTACACATTGGAAAACACTACAGTAGTGATTAAAAGCAAACATGGACCCAGTCCTAATGGAGCAAAACTAATGACAGGATAACACAGGCAGCTTGGTACTGCATTCCAGCACTTAGAAATTAAATTATTAAAATGCGACAAGGAGCTGGTAGAGCTGTAGGTCCAGGTCTTACTGACATCTAGAACCCACTTCCCTCAGGTAGTCAGCAGGTGCCCGCCCTGAGCATGTGAGCAGTTCCTCTAAAATCAGCTGCTTTAAAGCGTGCTAAAGTAGATGCAACATGCTCCAGCCAAATAAGAGTAAAATGACAATGGCTGTTCGAGGGGAAGTATCTTTGGGGATATCATCATTGTTCATCTCATTGTTCTTATCTGAAGGAGTAGGTTTTTTTCATGAGCTGGAGAAGGATCAGTGTGTATGGCCATTAATTATTATGTGATTATGAGCCATTTATTGTAGCTACAGAAAGCAAGTGCAGTCAAAGGCATACTAGAGAGGTATTAGCAGCGTGAGGGGTTTAATAAGATTTGCATGACAGGATGTTGTACCTCCTTTCTTCCAGATGTAGACACTGCAGCAACAAGCTATTGCAGGACACAGGTAGTGAGCAGTACACAGAGCAGCCAGCTGCTTTGGAGCTAAAATCTGGTGGCCCTCTTGTCAAGATGTCTCTTCACTAATTATCCATGTCAATTTGTCTTTTATGAACCTGCCTGATAGTTTCTAGTTTTATGCCATAAAAAAACAGATTTGGTCTTCCGACTTGAAGCAAGGGTGGTGTAGGAGTGTGGTGTTTATTCTGCTGGTGTGGAGAATTAATTTCTCTGGGTTTACGTTTCTGCTGGAACAGCGTTATCGATGAGTAATTGCTGAAGATTGCTTACTTAACGATTATAGCTGTGTAAAAAATTGTCAAGGATGACCAAACCTTGGAAAGTTCTTTTATTTAAGATAGTATGATAGTAATTTCACAATTAAAGATGTATTTTTTTAAGTGAGTAATAATTTTTTTTTTTTCTCTCCTGGGAGTGTTTCACTTCTTTTAAATATATTTGGTCATAGATTTATGTTGGCTCAGTGAATTCCCTGTAAATATGGCCCTCCACACACCATACTGATCTGAAATTAGGCATCTTGTTGAATTAATATTTAATTTTTCTTTCTTTGGAATTTTGATTATAGAATAAGTCCTTAAACTCAGAAAATATGTACACTTGTCTTAAAATTATTTTATTTGATTAGTGAGTTGGAATACATGTTAAAAGATACTACTTTTAAAAATTAACTAAGGAAAGAAGAGCTACAAAGTATTAAAATATAATTCAGTTATCCAGAATGTCAAAAACTCTTCTCCGTGATCAGAGGAAATAACTCTGTCCATTTGGTTCTTCTCTAAGAAGAAATCTGAGTAAAGAAATGGCCTTTGAAACATGACCAAAAGTCAACAACATTCAAGCTCTCTCTCAAACCCACCAATGTTTGTGCCTAGGAGGGCATCGTTAGGGCAATTACTTCATTAAACAGCCAGTCCATTTTGTTTATTTGTTACACTCTTCAAAGGAGCACAGTAGACCCTCATGGAAGCACTTGTGTATCTAGTAAATAGAAGCAGGTTAATTATATGCCTTAAAATCACAGGACAGAAAACGCTATCCCCTTGTCTCCTGCTAACCCACAGGCAGAAGCAGAGCTGGGGAAAGGCAAGATATGCCTTGCATGCCTGGTTTTAGGCCCTGCATGACTCTAAAGCTGCATAGCTCTGTTGAGGATGTAACTCTCTTCTCTTGCACAGTTGTGGACACATTTACACCATATGAATATTGTAAGACAAGTATAGCATTTATTTATGGCAGTTAAACAATATTACTGCTTATTGCTTTTGAGAGATGTCAGGAAGAAGTGTTTATTGTATCTCAAAATATCTGCCACGCTTGCTGGCATTTACACACCTTTTTTTTTTTTTTTTATCCCTGGCCTCAGATTAATTTGTCTTTAAAGAAGATTTACTTTAATTTCAGGTTATACTGTCATATCCTTACTTTTAAAAATCTCTGGCAATCAACACCCAACACAAATACTTTCTCTAGAGGGGTTTGGAGGGTTTTTTTCAGGATCAAGTTACCAGAGACTTTGGCTTTGTCAATATCAGTCTTAAAGAGGATTCTTCAAGAAGCCAGAAGCATGGCATATCTCCAGCTCTGCTTGCCTTCAGTTTACAGAGGCATCTCCTAGGTAGCAGGTATAATGATTGCAGAAATGCTTGCAGGCAGCCTACAGATATCATATGCAGGTGTGGCTGAGAGCATCCAAACTGCCTAACGCTGAGCTAATAGCATGTCAACAGTATACTGAACCACTAACTATGCTTAAGAGATGGTGTCTCATTTTATTATGGAAGCAATGCCTGGAGCCATGTTTCCATGTTCGCTATCTTGGCATCTCTCAAAGCACAATGTAAAAATATCTACTGTGATTTGGGGATTTTTTTTCTGCCTTGTTTCTTTCATGTCTCCTATTCTTGTTTTCCTCCTCTCTTACATACCTAGAACATCAGACAGAAAAGACTTCTGCCCAGCTGCTTTTCCCTCCTGAGCAGATTCACAGTGCACCAGTATTTCTTGGCTATAACCTGACTTGAGATTTGGACCGGAATATCACTTACATGTAACTGAAATGAGGGTAGCTGTCCGATCTTGGTCTAACTTCAACTATAGCAATACTATGACTTCTGTTTTACATATATGTATATGAATAACATGTCTCTAGTCTAAAGTCCTAGAAAAATGAAGACTTTGTTACTTCATTTTCCCTAGATCTTACATTAGTGATTCGTATTAAACTGTTAACAGACAGTGGTAGCAAAATATTTGTACTTATCCAAAATTACGTATACCAAAGTCTAAACGGGGTGTGATTAGTATAAATCCATAAATCACTGAAATATTTGGAAGAAGACTTTTTAAAACAATTTTATATGTGTCTGTGATATAGTGCTATTTCACTGTTTAAAGTTATATTTTCAGAGATGTAGAAAAAAGAAATGCATAATTCCTTTCTGTAGTGTAGAAGCAAGAACCTATTATCTGAGTGAGAAAAGAGTGGATCTAGCTGATTCACAGTATTGATTAGATACCTGTTATGGTGCTGGAGTGATTCTGTATGACGTGCATATTAAGGCATATCACACAGTCTCACAGTGTTCCCTGCCCATGCCAAGCAAATCTGATGCTTCTGCCTTATTTTTTATGTATAGAGTAAGGAGTATGTGTATAATATATTAGAAGTGATCCACCTGTGTTTTGACTGTGGAGGTTCTTTCTGAACAGGGCTCGGGCTGAAGACATCACAGTGTTTAGCCTTCTTACTGAACCTGACTGCAAGATAAGAAGGGAAGAAGGAAGCAGAGAGGATACAGGAACATGTAAACTCTCCCTACCCCAGTGTGATGTCTACATTCAGGGGTCTGGAATTTTATTTTTGGTAAACTTAGAACAAGTTTAGAGGAGAGAATTAGGTATGTATTGTCTGCTTATATTTTTCTACTTTGCTGTGAACTGCTTCTCTTAGATTAACTTTCATTTTCTCATTAACACTTTTTCTTTCCTTTTTTTTTGTTAAGAATTTGTTCAGCTTTCATTAGCTGAAGGGTGACTAATGTCTTTCTATCCCAGTATTTCTCCACAGTTGCAATATTTCAGATCCAATGACAATACATGCTCTGTTGTTTCACTCTAAATTTTAGTGATTCATTAATTCTTCAACATAACCATATAATGGTCTTAATAGCATATGATATCCATCTTTACTGACTGCAGTAAATACTTCATGCTGAAATTGAATCTTCTACTTTATTCACGTAGAATCAGAAGCAAACCGGTAGAAGTAAGATAAGGCTCAGGATAAAAAAACAGTGCAAAAAGCAGGACCAATATGATTGTACTTATTCAGTTATCTTTTTCATCCTGTGTTCAGCTTTATCTTTTTACAACCTTGAAACCCTTTCCTTGTTTAGTCCTCTCAGCCTTTCGAGTTTAGGAGGTATATTTTTATCCTGGAAAAGAGTAGAGAGGAAACCAAAATGAATGTCAAGTTGTAAAACAACAAAAAAGTACTGTGAGCTGGCAGTCTAGTAGCTTTGCAGGACAACCCTGAATAGCTGTAAAATCTCACCACATCACTGTGTATCCAGTCATTCAGATGCTTTGATCAAAAGGAGAAAATCCTCACAGAATATCTTTAATTGAAAAAAAAAAAAAAAAAAAAAAAGAAAAAAGAAAAAGAAAGAAATGGTTGGTCATTAGTTGAAGAACAAGGGTGAATTAAATCAGTAAATTAAAAATTGGTGAGTTTTACTAAACAGGTATCTTCCCATTTAAGTTTTCATCAAACCCTCAATCACAATACAACTTTTCACCCCAAGGATAAGATTCTTTGCAGGAGGCAAAAGATTTTCAGCTCTGGTGCCAGACAGTAAAATGAACTCTGACAGGAACTAGGAGCCATCATTTCTTTGACCTTGCTCTACTTAACACAAGCACATTGCAGCACATACTTATGATGAAGTAAAATCAAAATAATTCTACTTCACAAACAATTTCCACTCTGGGGAGATGATAAGAAAAAACCCCATGTGGCAGATGCCACTATTATCTCCCAGAGTATTACTGGCAGGCACTGAGAAACCATGCTAATGAAAGTACAACTGTAACCTATATACAACAGTCTAGACAAGGAATACCTGGCTGACAATAAAAGCTACTAGACACTAAAGCATCTGACTGCCAGTGCCTTAAAAACAAAGTTCTCTCATTAGACCTTGAAATGTTCAAGTCTTACTGTTTTCTGGTCTTTTAGAGAAGGTGAAAACCAGCACAATGTGAGTAAAACCTGCTCACCCACCTTTTTGATAGAACTGCTTGATTGTTAGTCTTTGGCTAATGTTGTTCTGTATTTTAGTGTATCTATCAAACAGATCTCTTGGATGAAGTAGCTGCTGTTATTTAGTCTAAAGACTTGCTTTTGTGAACTTCTGTTTCCCATACAGAAGCTGTTGGCTAGGCCAGAACACCTTGAAGATGTTTTGGAGCTGGTTCTTGGGCTACACATCTTCCCTGGAGATCTGAAACTTTCCTAATATTTAACAGTAGAAACTAGACTCTACTTGACTGCACCTGCCTTTGGTGCTTTGATACTGTGTAAGAAAGTGTTGGTAAATCTCCTCGTTTCTTTAAAACCTTTAGTATTTAGAAAAGTGTGATAAAAGAGGTGGGATCAGGTGTACCTTCACCCCACTGTCTAGCAGGCCAACCATTTAACATTTGTTTCTTTCCCTACAGGCGTGGTATCTCAGACTGTGTGTTCCCTGATGACATTTTGGCTTCTCCCAGCTGGGAAGAGGTAAAAGGTACTTAAAACGGAAGAGACCAAGGTGGCAGAAAAGGAGTTAACTCCTGGGCCCAGTTCCTGTAATATTCCCTGTTGCTGTTGGGCTCCACGCTCCAGGTCATATTTGCATTGCGGCATTACAAGCATTCTTGGCTCTGCCTTTTTTCCTTCCCATTTAGTACACTGGTATTAATGACCAGCCTGCTATCCCTTGACATCTTCATGGAAATATTTAATGTCTTTCTTGTGGACAATAAAGTCTTTAAACACAGAAAATAAACCACCATCTGTGAGTGGTCTTTGACATTTGCAAACATGGCAATAAGTAATGTTAAATACTTTTAATGTCCATGTTTTCCTTATTACTCCAAAACACATCTCTCTCCAGTTTTATTTCACTTTAAACTGAAGAAAGCTTTTTTTGATTTAGTGTCAGCCATGTGGTATTCTAAGAAAGGTTGAGGGACAGAAAAGGGACATGTAGTACATTTATGATATCCACACATAAAATAAACAAATTCCAGGAAATTGAGAGATATCATGTAAAGATGACATTTCTATTCCATAGCTGTGAGAAGGACCCTTCAGCTGTGAGAAAATCATGCATTTTAGATTTTCCAAAAATAAGAGTCTGATCATCCCAAATTTTCCATAAAATCCTTTTTTTTTTTTTTTTTTTTTTTTTTCAGATTAAGCAATTAGATATTCTAAGTACTACAATACTCAGTACTAGCAGCAAAAAAAGCTAAAAAGCCTTTCACATATAGGGTATGTATGCTATCTTTTTTGTATCTCTGGTACTGTTTTTTCGTATTCTTGGGACCTACCAAATGAACAAATCCTCTTTTACCCATGTACCCCTACAAGACTGTATGACTACAGAGTATGAAATTGTGAGGTCCTTTGCAATATGAAGACTGTCTGAACTGCATTTTGATCCTGTCAACCTGGCAGAAGGCATTTTGCATGCAAAATTATTTGCTTTTGTAGACTTACACACACATACACAACTTATACATGTATACCCAATGTTCATCATTAATAAGTTTAAACACGGAAGTTACTTGATTTTTTAAAGAGGAGGAAACACCATCTTGGATAACACTGTTAAAAGATGCTGATTTGTTATTGATTCCTGTTACTTTCAAAGCCTGACTGTTGACTCTCTTCTAAATCTGTTCTTTGAAAAATAGTTTTAGGAATAAGTCAAGTGCAGTAAAACTGACTGAAATTAAGATTTTGGCAGCTATTACTACGAAGCTTTCAACAGTCCATGAAAAACTTCACAAATATGAAATTAATTTTATCCAAACATTTTTTAGGAAAGCTTTTTAAGTGTTCTGGATTTTCTTTACCCTCATCACTGATTTCTAATGAATATGTGTGTAAAATTAAACAAATCTGTTTCGTCTCTTGCTTTAGCTATTTCCTGGTGCTGTATTGGCTCTGTTTCATGATGAGCTGTTGATACTGCAAAATCTGGTTTGTGGTGTGCAAAATAATTCCGTTAAAGAAGCTAAATGATTCAAATATCCCAATACTCAGCAAAGTGGAGGAAACTAAGAGACCTGTTTAAAACAACTTGCTGAAGTTTCAGAAAGTTGGTACTTGTTAAAGTTCCCTGAACATTTTTTTTCTGAATATCTGAATTATTGAGAAGAATCAGTAATACTTCAGCTTTAAAGAAAGATATTTGTTTTCCTTCAGTTTTTTGAAATCTTTCACCTGTTGATGTAGTTATAAAAGACTCATATTTTAAAGAGAATGTGTTTGCTTTTCTTAATTGTCTTTTGTGAAGAATATGTTCTGAATGGGAGGGTACACTTTTCACATCAACAGGAGGTGCAATACACAAAGAAAGATGGCCCTAGGAAAGGCATGGTGTTCTCCTTGGAGGTTCTATTTGGTAGCATTATAATATCCCAAGTGTTAGGATTCATTCTAATGTAGGCAAAATTAAAATCTGTGTGACTATCTCTGTTTAAACATTTGGGTGAAAAATACTGCTATGGTAATGGGTAGAATTGCCATCTAGGAAGTTTGCTATATTAGGAACAAGACAATAAAGCTGTCCTGTGTTTCATACCTTTCAAAAAGATAGACAGATTGTCAATACATTTATGATGTAAAAGGAGGGAAAATTAATAGATTCATCTAAACAAAATGAAAGAAAACTCTTCAATTTCAAAGGGATAAATGAATTTTGATTTAGAGATGGCACCAGGTCATGGTGTAGAACAAAAAACTTCAACAGTGATGTTCCCTCTTGTCATAAAGGATCAACTAGGCTAAGTTACCTGATCTCCATTTGAAGAGTGTGAAGAAGACTTCATACTCAATTGTCTAGAGAAGCTAGAGGCTGGAAAGTGAAGCCAAGGCCATGCTACATTTCAGCTGGAATTTCATGATAATGAAGAAGCCAACACCTTCGCTAGTTAGGACATAATTACTGTTATACTATGATATATGTACTATTTAACTATAGCACATGTCTTTAATAGTTCATTTCTAGGAATTGAAATATGTGATTCTTCATTTTAGCTTTCCAAAATGATTACGGATTCCTGTATAAGTGCTACAGTATTTGAGATTTATTTTAATTAGAGTATCCAAGTGACACTGTGTAAACTTATGCATTTTGGCCTAGTGAGAAAAAATGTAAGAGCTAAAGCTTGTTGAAATTAGCTGCTAGTTGACTTAACTGTCTCCAATTTTGTTATAAAACAAGTCTTCCAAGATAAAATACACTCAAGATGGGTTGTGTAGCACTTGATGAGATAAAGTTAATAAATTCCTTTTTTATTGAGCACAATACTTGGAGAATAACTTGCTTCTGGCTGGAATACATGCACACAGCTGTCCAAAGAGAGCAGGGATGCAGCTACCTTGGTTAGTGCTACTGTAATCTTAAAAGACTCTACAGCAACATAATCTAACAAAACCCTTTTTCATCACTGATGGTTTATGAGGGGCACAGACATTTAAATACTGTACTCATCAGCTTTCATAGGAAATATTTGTGTATGATCTCATAGTGAATAAAAGTGGAGCTAAGGGAGAGATGGATAGAAGACACTGTTCATCTGGGATTGCAATATATGTCTAATAGCACTGTCCTTGTAGTGGCTGCATTCACGCTTCTTAGGTCTAAAGTTATTATTGCACCTCGGGCTCAAAGTAATAAAATATTTCTGCTACTTAGGATAAAATATGACCAGTTAAAAAAAACATTAACAGTATAGCTTTAGCATATGTTGCTTTTCTCAGATTATTTGTATTATATACATTCTTAAGCCTGAATTGTGTACCTGGTAACATGGGATCTCTATTAAAGTTTGATAATTGTCATTTCTAAGATAAAACATTTGCTTTTGTTGACTTCATCTATGATTTATGATGCACCTTGATTGTAATTAGTGTGATACCTAGAATGACAGAACACAACGTAGGTCCAGAAATATTTATGTTTAAAGTGGTCAAGAAGTTTGAGATAGTTAGGACCAGCTCCCATATTGTGAAAGATACTCTGAGGAAAATTCAGTCCAGAGTAAGAATTAATTTTGTTCTTCACTTTCTGCTTTTTCACTTATAATCAAATAATCTGTGTGTCTGGAATCCTAGTGAACAAAAAACTCCTTAGGATCCTCTTTAGTAACTTACCAATAGAGATGCTATATTGATAATCTTCCAAGGAGAATGCTATGCCCATTGGAAATACTGTCACTTTGTGTAAAAGAGTTCCTCTCTTGTTACGAAGCACAAAGTTGCACCTGTTTAGCACTGACATAGCTAGAATTAGTGTTAGATCTATACTAAAGAGTAACCCAAGAGAAATGTCACAAGAAGTGACAGAGGAGACATCAGAGGCTAATTAATTCTAACCTCAACTGAACAACAAGAGTATGCAGGGAACATACAGGAAAATTGTGGGGGGTATACTTCCACATGCCTTCAGGCCTCTTCCTCTTGATGGAGTGATTTAAGAAAGTTTAAGAGTAAATGAGGATGAAACCTGCACCCTTTAATTTATGCTTCCTTGTATGTTCTTAATCCTTTTTGGGGTTAAGATTTCATCAATATAAGACACTGTACATGAATTTAATAGGGAGTGGTTTACATCCCCTGACACTGTGTCTGAATTTGGCTCCAGATGTGATGCTTGTTTTACACTTAACCTCCACAGTATTTACTCCATTCTGGGAAAGAATTTACCACAGGAACAGCTCCACTTCTTGGTGTCAGGTAACACAGGAACATGTTTGGTTAATGAAATAAAACAACCTAAATAAATACTGGAAAAGTTCCATTTTTCCCTTAACAAAATAATGTTGAAATCCAAAATAGACTTATGGATGGATAATCTACAATTCCCATTTTGGATGCCTTCCATTGACTTCTTACAAAACAACATCCTGTTGTTGCTGGCCAGTACAGGAGAGTATGTGAGAAGCAAGAGCTGGAGAAAAGGTGTGGGTAAGACTCAGCTTGTTATTTATCACAAATGACTGGGTACATCTTTATGTGATCATGTCTTTTCTGCATACATCTCAGCAAAGGTGACAGAGAAATAAGTGTGTCCCATTCTCTATTAAGTGAAACCTAAACAGACTAGATTTCACATCCTGTGTTTCCCACAGAAATATTTGTTATCTTCACAAGCTCTTCTAAAAACCCTAGCACAGAATTCAATTACAGGCATTTTTTAATAAGTAGATTTGTAAATACTACAAATCAGTTTTGTATGAAAAATATAACTCTGCTCTCAAAACAAAATAAATATAGAATTATAGTGAAATGGAAAAGAATAATTTAGTTTCATGCAGAATGCAAAAGTTATGTGCTTCTCAGCTATGTATTTTTTTACCTTACCCTTTTTTTCCAGTGTGAGCCTATGTATTATTTAAAGGTTTTTTAACAGAGCTTTGATTTTTAGCCAGAACAATTTTAGCAAAAGAACAATTTATTTTTGAGAAATGTTGTGCCATGATGCATTTCTGTGAATGAAGAACAATTGTACTCTTTAAAGGTAACACATTGGATGTAATAATTAAATGACTGTGGTTTGGAAATACGATTGTTAACATAAAACAGATTTATAAATAGATGTCAGTTTTAAGTACTTCATCTCCAAATGAATCCAGAGATAGGTGCCATACTCCTGTGCTGCCTGAATTGTACTATCAGATTTTTTTTTTCATGTATAGGTCTTAAGAAAAGCCAATAATACTTGTTTTGTTTAAGGAAAAAAAGAAAAAAAAAAAAAGAGTAAAGGTAAATATCCAATAGCTACATTGCATATTCCCATTCAGCCTGTCAAGGGGGAAATGAATGAAGGCCACAACGTGTAAAGTTTACTGAAGTGTGAAGAGCTTTTAATAAATCTGTTAAACAACCAGTGCTTGCAATTAAGTTCTCAAAATCCTTCTCTACTTAGTCATATCATAGCAGGTTAAACTTTTTTATTATACTGTAAGACACATTTCTTTCTTTACTGATTCTTCTGGGAAATATTACATGATGCAAACATTCTGAATAAACTATGTTCATTCTGATTTTGCTGAAATTAAGTTATAAAAAAACCCACATCTAAACAGATACAGTTATTTTTCTCTAAACCCCATTAAATAATGATATTCCTCAATCAATTATACATGCTAGGAATACTTCTCCTGCCTTGCCATCTGCCAAAATACAATTGAATGCGATTTCCCTGGTTGCAGTGGAACAAGTATCAGGGAAATAAAAGAAATTGTCATAAATTGAGATACATCTTTCATTATTGATCACAGATTTGCAACTATACCTGTCAAAGCAGTCTCTGTGCTCTCCAGTAGTATCTGTAGCCCACTGAATATTAGATCAGTATTCTTGTCATACTCCCTGAAAAAAACTCAATCTTTAGCTGGGATACTGAGATCCAAATAACACACCTAATTTATGCACTCCAGTCATATTCATGTGCACTAAGGAGGAGAGCCCTGTGTACATTTCATCATTAATCTCTGTAGAGGACATTGTGTATAATGTATCTCTAAAATATCTGTAATATGACTCAGGTAATGGCAACCCATGTCTTGTTTCCTCCTGTCAAGAATACTGAAATACGTTAATTTTGCACTGCCTGTGTTATCCAGAGGCTCTGTGTGTGAATAATAAAGGCCTACCAAACAGTGTTTCACTCATTCAGCATTATTTACCTCTGCACTGATCACTTCTGAACTGAATTCCTAATTAGAAAATAGTCAGAGAAAAGAGTTTCCAGGCAGCATCCTGTATAACAATAAAGAATGGCTGGAGGAGCTTTTCCATTGTTCCTTAGGTCTGGACTGGTTTTGTTCCCTAGGTCATAAATTCACAGCATTTCCTACGTTTCTAGATCTTTTGATGTACATTTTGGTTGCATGTTGGGGTATTTCAGAGCCTTGTTCTTCCCTCCTATGCTTTACATGAAATTCAGGTCCTGTGTAAGCCACAAAAAGCATGTGCAAAAGCAAATAAACTCATCAGAAATTCCTAAGGAGAATAAAAATATACTTAAATTAAATGCTTTCCCCCTGGTCTGGGTTTATTTGAGGAAGTCTAATGTCATACCTTCCGTGCAGATACTCCTAGTTCCTCAGAAGCTATGAAAACATTTTAAAAGACAATTTATCAGATCATAGAGTTTTTAGATCTTAATATTCTCCTGTTCTTGTTATGTAATTTTGTGACAAGACAAATTTACATTTGCACAGTAACTTCTGCCTCTGAAATGGCAAATGCTGTAAGTAAAAAACATAAAAAACAGTTTTAATAATCACTTCTTATGTTTAACCTTCAGAAATAAGTACTTAATATATATTTGTTCTTAGTGATGCTAAATTGCATTTTACAATGCAGTACTAGAAGCCAGCCACGTTTGTACACATAAATCCCAATGATCTGGTCTATTTTCAAGGTACATATTATGGAAAAAGAGAAGGCATATTTTTATTTCCATTAAAGTGTGCAGGCAAACCAAGTGAGCTTTTAACTTGTTGAAAGAAGTTTTTCAGAGGTATAGAAAATGGCAGAATCAGTAAATAGCAGGCTCCCAGAGGGGACCAAAAGAATCATCTCCCTGTGTTTTTGTACCAAACAACCTAGAGTTTTCTCCTTTTTCCTAGAGAATGTAGTGCAGGCCACAGGAAATGAAAAAATGTTTATTAAGTTGTCTCCAACAGCAACTAGGTGCTTCCAAGGAAGATATAAATCCCCACATTCACTGAGGAAGGAGGAGAAAGATAATAATTTTCTATCCTCAGGCAAAGTACAAAAACGAGAGACGAGTCTCTCTTAAACTATTCCTGATGAAGTGAATTGATGCAGTGCTACCAAAGCTGAGTTTGGGAACTTGTCAGACCAGGATTTTCAGCACATTTAGTTCTAGCTAAATTTCACACAAAACTGAATATATTGGCAAAGAGTCATGGATTCAATAACACATCAGGGATGCACCGTGAATCCAGACACAAACCAGTGCCCAATTTTCTCTGTGATAGGCTAGGATATATCTGGCTCTAAGTAGGGATTCCAGTTCTTTATGGTATGTGCTGGACCCCTGTCTATTTGAAGACAAAGCAGGGTGCTGTGAAATACTTCAGACAGCTTTTCTGCCTGAGAAGAATGCTTTAGGGATACAGTGAATGGCAAAGACATACAGAGGAATTGGGAGTTTGCATTTAATTGCTGAACCAAACAGTACATCTTGTATACCTACAGGTCCTCACTCTGGAAATATGGAAAAAGGAGACAGAGGAGTGAGACCACATTTAGAAAGCAGTACTTTAAGTATGCCATCACTTAATAAGAATTTTCTGGGGGAGACAAAGGAAGAGGAACTTTGCCTAGCCTGAAATGCCAGTTACCAGAAGATGGAGAATAGGTCAAGCAAGGCTCTGCCTTAGGGCATGTATGCTTTTCCAGAGCCCTCTGACTCATCTGTGACTTTTTAAGAGCAAAGTGACTATGGTTAAGAAATTATTTGGCTGAGGTTATATTCATTGCTTGCTTGCCAATATATGCTTGAAGATGTTAAGCCAGAGGCCAGAGTTCCTAGAGTTGGATGGAAATCAGAGGAAAACATCTGAGCTACTGCAAGACCTGAGAAACTTGAGGCCCAGGTCTGAACACTCTGGAGTCCTCTGACTCTAGGAAAAGACCGAAAATTACTGCACTGTTTAGTACCCTACAGACCTTGCACTAGAACTATCCCACCTCCATTGTCAGACGGGACTAAGCACTTACAGGAGACTGACATCCCTACTGAAAAAAAGTGGTAGAATCCTTGATAAAAAGAGGTGGCAGGCTATCCCACCTGAGAGAAAGAGGTATTCTCTGTGTTTGCTGAGGCACATCAGGCTCCTCTGAGCATTACCAGAAGGGAAGTGTTGTAGCTTTGTGTTTACTCCCTCATCCTACCTCTTGTTTCAGCCATTTTCCATCTTCCTGCAATGCGGTAGGAGGCCCAGGAAGCAGGAACTGAAGACAATGTTGTCTTTGGAAACAGGGCCTTTGGAGCTACATCTGCGCAGGTGATTTAAGAGTACTGATTCCCCCTTACAGAGGTCTGGTGGAAAGACATAATTTAGTTCTTTGTTTCCTTCCATGGCAGATCTGCATTGCAGGGCCCTGCGCTTCTGGCAAGAGCAGGCTTGATAGGTCCCTGCTCAGGGCGTTTTAGCCCCAGCTGGAATGAGCAAAGCAGCATCATTCAAAAGCAGTGTGCAGCCTGCCAGGGACCATCTCAATCTCTCCACCACATTGAGCGACATCTATTTGAGTCTAAGTCAAGGGCTCATACTCAGGTCCCAAAACCTGCAGTGTGTACTTATTCTTCCCAACTCTTCCATTTATAACCATTCCACAGTAGTGATCCCACAATGTATTCTCCCAGCCATTGGCATACCTGATTTTGTCATTTGTAACTGCTGAATTCATTGTATAAATATTAATAAGCAGGAGTGTTACAAGACATCAAAGTGATATGTGATTCGCTAAATCATTTTCCTGTGAAGTACTTTATAAATGATGCATTAATTCCATCAGGATGCAGCCCTTCAGCATGGCTCATTAAGTCTGGCAGTTGCCTACATTTCTTTTGATCTTCTGCATAGGGAAAGGAAATAAAAGCCATTTTTATCCCCTCAAGAGCATCCCCTACCACCTGCTCTGAAAAAGAGCAGACAACATTTTCCATTTGAAGGGGACTTTTTTCCCTATCACCTGAGAAGTTCTCACATTGGAGAGTTTACATGAAGTATGTTTATAGATTTATAGGCTTTTGGCATTACTCTCTCTCTAAATCAAACTCTTTGCCATAATGGCGATTTGTAGGCCCGAAAGACACTTATAGTAATCCCAAACATGTAGCTGGGATTTTTTCCAAAAGAGAACAGTCTGGTTAATGTAAAGTTCAGTCTCCACCTGATGTCTTTCACAGCAAGTGAGGACCTGAACCATCTGATTAGAGATGCATTTTGCACTCTTGATAAGAAGAGCAGGCACTGGTAAGGGGATATCAATATGTGCAGTTAGTTACTTTTATGCAATAGATCAATTGTAACTGCTGTTGTACAGAAAATATTAAAAGGTCATATGCATTATAATTTAAATGTGCTTTTGCTTCAAAGGTGGTCAAATGAATTTTCTGTGTAGAACATGCTATGTCTCTAGCAACAGTTCTATTATTTTTCAGCACTGCCCTTTGATAAGATAACTGGTGCTCCAAATGACAGCAGCCGAAAGCTGCGCTGACTTCTAGTTATGTGTGGTCAGGCTGAGCCCAGTGAAGTGAAGCATTCCTGCACTGACGATTAGTGGATGCAGGTGTCAGAAATGCAGCAGCATCTCAGAGTGCTTCCCCAGTGGGATGGTTGGGTTTCCTGCAACTGTCTCTGCATTGTCTCATCAAATCCCCTTTCCAAGTGATAGACCAAATAACAAAGCTGGAAAAATGACAGCAAGGTTTATAAGCGTCTCTCTGTTGTATGGGTGTAATGTTGCATGGCAGTTTGAGAATCACTCTGGGGGGTTCCTCTTTCAGTTACAAAAACCCAAGTGATGGTATGTTTGGCTCTGGTGAAGCAGGGCTGGGTACATTGCACGCAAAGCTGCAATAACTAGCACATCAAGGATGATGGCAAAGGGACGTAGGTCAAATGTCAGATTTTAGATTCCCAAAATTCTAGAAGGAAGCTTGGTGTCACAATGAGAGTTTCAAAAAAGTCACAGAGATGGAAAACTGATTAAAGTAGCTTACAAATGACCATGTAATGAGCAAAAATAGATATGCCTAGAGTAAGCTAAATACAGCCAATACTAGATTTGAATTATCAAAATATTATGTATATTCATGCTGGTGTACTATAGTTATAGTATGATCATTACAAGTACTCATTAAGAGAGTGTAAAAAGAGCGCTATTATTGCCAAACATGTCAGTCTAAACTACATCAGTTTCATAATAAACAGCATGTTTTCAGTATTACTAATACTGTTCTCAGATTTCCAGGAGATTTTCATTCTCATTTTTGCCCTTTTTTTAGCACTATTTCTCACATATAAGCACACACATTTGTATAGATAGAGAAAAAAATATAGATTAATCTAAATGAAGGGCTACCTGTAAAACAGCTCTAAGTCCATCATAATGTTCTCAGAAATGACAAGCATGTTGAAGAATTTTTAGAATCAGGAATATTAGATATTAATCATGTTGCAAATTACTCTTACACTGGTCAGTTGGAAGCAGACTGTTGTTGACTCTCACTCAAGATCCATTACAGAATACGCAACAAGGCAAAATTGTTGAGTTTCAGCTACAGGCAGCTGATGGACAATTAATAATTAACATATAATTATCCAATTAAGATGTCAGCAAATATTATACTTATCTAATTCAATAAGCTATTTAAAAATGTGATCCTAGAACAGTTATTTTTTAACAGAAATTTGAAGGACCTATTTTTAATAGTGTTCCATCCTACCTATTACTATTTGTGCTACATGCGAGCAACAGTAGGTAATTTTTGATCTAATTGTTTTTTTTTTTTTTTTTTTATTGGACCAGTAGCTATTGCCTCCACTTGTTAACCAATACAGAAAATGATGATTCTTGTATTTGTCTGGAAAATTGTAGTTTCTTTGTTCCTGTTTTCTTTTTTAAGAGGCTCTTTACATCTCGCACCAGCTCTATTTTAGGATCTTTTTAACAGATGTTGTCTATCCTACACTGTGATGAAAAGAGGAGAATATTTTCTAACAGTTACAACACAGTCATTATGTGATGAATAATCATGCCTAAGAAGCAATGCCTCTGCTGCATATATGCAACTGTGGTACCCAAATATGCCTCCAGCACAGTTATCCCCAGTGTTCAATACACTCACACTGGAATGCGCTGCCACACTTCATCCACCATTCACACCACAAGTATTTTCCAGCATGGACAACCACAGCTGTTCCTTCATAGGTGAAGTGAGGTATTGTGTAGCTCTCACTGAATGGCTTTCTCTTTGTAGTACACCAGTACAGGCAGTAACCATAAAATATACTTTAATTATCCTGTAGCTTAATAGATTAAAAAATTAATTAATACATGTCATTGGGTAGGTTCTGCAATCACAGATTTTTTATAAAATTTTTACAACATGGTATTAATATGGAAAAGACCTACATCAATTATAGAATATTATCTTGGGAGAAATTTATAGCTGCCGGTTAAAACAAACTAACATTTTGCAAAATAACAGCTAAATGGGATTAGAACAATCTCTCAATGTAGTTGAATGCCTTTTTTCCTCAGGGTGAGGAAAAACACTTTTCCCTGTCATGAAAAACACAAATCACGATCAGTCTGTCACATATAATTTGACAATTTGCAATGCTTGAACAGCAGGAGTCCAAGGCACATATTTCAAACATTGCTATTGATAGAAGAGTTTTACAGTAGCTCCCAATTTCTATGCTGGATAAATGTCCTGGTTAAAAACAATTGTATAACAGAAAGTCATGAAGGCATGGTGCACTGGAACCAAAAGAGTTGCCTGATTAGTTTTGGTCTTCAAGCTGATAATTTTTTGAACATGCATAGGAAATCAACTTCTATGCTCCATGGATCAAGCAAACTAACAGGTGCACGTTTTGGCAAGTACAATGGTATGACAAAAAAAGGGGAACCTTTCTGTATAAGTTGCCAGCTATGGCTTTAAGTAAACGGATGGCAAACTGTGTCTGGTATTTGAATGTTAAACTAAGGATGGAAAGCCTGTATCTTCTTTTGAAATTTCTCAAAGGCCCTTAAAAATATCCTGTCTCCACTTCTTGGAAGTAATGGCCATCTTCAAAGTCAAAACTGTCAAATACACTTGAAACTACATTTATAGGACCTATGGGAAGATATGTCATAAATAAACATCTTTCCACTGAGTCACTATTATATATTGTTTGATATACTGAAAAGATTGAAAGAAAAAGGAGATAAAGATCAAAACTCTTCCTACTCCCATGCCAAAGAAATCCCAAAACAAAACCTGAGTGCATTATAAATCCTATAGCTTAAAAAAACGGAGAAAAAAAGTAGAAGTGTTGCCATTAAAAAGGATAAGGCAAAGGTACAGTCAACTTTCTCCTGATTAATTTAAATCGTGGTTTTATTCTGAAAACCATGGCATGGGATTTCACACTGATTATCTCCCCATAATTTCCACATAAAGTATGTTCAGCTTGCAAGTAAACAGTTCATTTTTTTCTCTTCCTACAAAGCCCTGGAAGCACAGTCTGCCCTCTGAAATGCAAGCCAAGTCTTCTGTTTCTTGTGAATAATCACCAGTTAAAGGCTCAACCTGCTCTGTCACACGTATTCACCAGCATTGCATGTGAGAGCTGACTGGAACAATTCTATTTACAATGAAATAGGAGGACGAATTAAATCTCCTTCATTTCCTTCCAATTAGCTGCAGTGCAGCTCCCTCGTAACTTGGTTTTGTGCGGCTTGAGGGGCAGGAAAAGCAAGAATTAGGACTGATTCTGCCAGGGAAGGAAGCAGTTGAGACAGTACACACGTGAGCACATTTGGAAAGGATGCCATTTTTACAAAGAATGGCAGCATACTGGAGATAGGGATAAACCTCGGTTGCTCATTGCTCCAGATCCTGTTGAAATGTCCTGTAATATCCTCTAGACCAATTTCTGAATTTAATAAAAGGATTTTGAAAAGAGACTATGTTGCCAGTTTTGTGCTGAATCTTCAGGAAGCTTCAGCAGTCTGTATGTGGGTCAGCCAAAAAGGAAATAATCCTTATTTTTGTTGATGCATAGCTTGCAGAAGGCCTATGGTCACATCAGTGCACAAACTTGCTGTGGATCAGACAATAGTATGTTTCCTCTACAAGCTCCAAAGCTGAAACACCCTTTCCAGTTTTTACCAGAGTTAATACAAGAAGAGAGAAGTATCAGGTCAAAACAAAAATCCACCTCCCCCAGATGATGCTGGCATTAGTACAGACTAGAAAAGTGTAAGATCAGGTCAAGCTTTAACACTGCTTCTCCAGGATACTCGGCTCATGTCCAGCATCAGACAGCTCAGAGGTTTTCTGAGCCAGGCCTGGCAACATCCTGAAGCAGGGAGTTACGCAGCTTGACTGCACACTGCTGGTAAACCAGCCTCCTCCATTTCTGTGTAGAACCTGTCACGCTTTAGCTTCATTTAACAACCTTTTTATTTTATTTTTACTGGAAGAAGCAGTAAACAATTGATCCACGCTCCCCTTCCCTGTATTTCATACATATCTATGGTATTCTTCCTTAGTTAACTCTCGCCAGGCTGAAGAGTCCTATCATAATTCATTGCACCTTGTGTGGATGGATGCCTTTCCAAATCCCTGAGCATCCTTCTCCAAACACTTACTTGTTGCTACGTTATCCTTGACATGGGGGAGGGGGAAACAGGATGGCACATGAGTGTTAAAAATATGTGCACATCAAGGATTTGTGGAGAGGCATAAAAAGCTCTCTGTTAGCTGTCTATTCCTTGTCATCAGAAGGTCTCAGGGGAGAACTGCTTGACTGAAGCCTCTTGGCTGTTCTGACTGTGTAGAATTGGCTGGGTTTTGGGTTGTTATTATGAGCCAGATATCTAATTCTTAGACGCTGCTGCTGGAGTACGGTTATTATTTGAGAAATAAGAATTTTATCAGAAAATAAAGTAAGATTGCAGCCCTTGAACTTTAGAAGACATGTCTGAGAACAAAACAGATCTGGAAAGCAAAAATAAAAGTAATTCATTTTTTTTTTGTTGTTAAGTTAAAGGGCTTATGATTTAGCCAGTTTTTGAGGAAATAGAGGACTGATGGGTGAATAATGCATTCCATTTTCCAGATAGTACATACAGACATAATACATACATAATTATATATTATTCTCCTTAATACATTTACCAAGTTCCATCTTGAAACCACAGAGGTGTTTTTAACATCCATTAATAATATAAGAAGACTGAGCTAGAAATCCTGTGATGATAAAGAACCTTCCATCTTATTGAAATTACTAGCCATTTTAAACCCAAATATTTTGATACCAGCTGCATCCTTTAGTTTACAGAAAAATATGCTTTCTCATCAGTCATTTCCCTGCAATAAAAAACAAGCCAAGCTTTTTTGCCTTCTCTTACATGCTTGACTCTTCATTACTTTGATCTGCTGGTAGCTTTCCTCTGTTCCCATTCCAGCTTGAATTAATCTAAAGATAGATAAGCAGAATAGTGCACAGCTATGCTAGACTGGGAGGCTCTTCTGAAATTCCCCTTACTCAAAAATCTCTCTGATAATGGCATTACTATGTCAGATCTACTGGAAATATTTCACAAGATACTACCTAAGATTACAGCTGTTTTTTTCTGAATTTCACAGCTTCATGACATTCCATGATACAGGCATATTCTCATCTTATGATCAGCTGGTTCTCCAAGATTACTCACCTTCTTGTTTGTTTCAGTCAGTTCATGTTATAACAGAAATTCCTCTTAGCTCATCAGTGCTCAATTTTTCACCACTGTACTATCACATTCATTGCATAGGCATTTTTGTGTACTCAGGATTATTCAGTCCTTCATAGAATATTCCTGTCCTTCTCTGTATTAACATTTAATAATTTTGTTAGTAAAAATCATTGCACACTCCCACCTTTTGTGTCAAAATCACTAGTGGAACCACTCAATGAATTTTTGAGTAAAGACATTTTGAGAAAAGAGTGTCAGTAAAGTCTGACAATTCTTAAATTAATTTAATTGTCTCTATCTTGATTAATTAAATTCTTTACATGGACCCACATAAAATTCTTCACTGGAGTTCTGAGAAATTAGACTGATTTTCATCTCCTTGTCTCAGAAAATTAGTCATCTAATAAAGACATTGTATTGTCTTGGTAAAATGCAAGATGGATAAACCTATGCTGCATTCTGTTTTCATTTACCTCTGCATTTTTAATCATTCCTGAAGTGTTCTAAAGCCGTACACAAAACTAATATACCATATAGTTATGTAGACATTTTTTTTTTTAAATGTGTATCTTGTGTTGACTGTTTTCCAGTTATAACTTCCCTGAGTTAACAGATTTATACAAAAGTTCTGATGCTGGATCCGCAGCTTCATGTATAACTTCATGCAGTATTTCAAGGAGATTATCTCGTTCCCCCAACTTGAGTACATTAAGTTGTTTGACTTTTGGTTTCCACTTCAGCTCTTTTAATTTCCTTTTCTACATTCCCACAGCTATCATGTCTCTGTTCCATCTTCAGTATCACCATTCTTATTGAAAACTGATCAAAAGCGTTTAGAAATGCAGCTAGTGACCCACACTTGTCCCACTGGGATCATCAAGCCCAGACTCTTATAATCACAAGCCAAAGCCTAATCCAGAAAATTCTGTAGGATATCTGTGCCAAATACTGCTTCCCAGTATCTAATAATTTAAGATTTATGGTATAGAAGAGAAAAAAAGTTCCAAAGATGTAATATGCCATGAGGAAACTGTAGGAGGAAACAAAACCACTGACAAAGTCAAAGGACCCTGCAATGGGAAAGAATGTAGTTTTAGTTATACCAGTGCACTCCAGGAGATTTTTAATGATATTAAGGAATGATCTTGCCTCACACAACATGCCTGAAGTATGGCAAGTTTCTGACACTGTAAAAACTGGTCATTAGCCACTGCTTCTTCAATTTGTTTTCTCTCCCTTGTAAAGCAAGAGGATAACATCTTCTTGGTTCCTGCTGCAGACCAAGCATAACTCTGAAGTCTTGGATCAATAAAAAATATGAATAATAGGCAGTGAACATATTCAATAGAGATAAATCACCTTTCCTTTTCTTTTTAGGAGACTTTTAAAATCTCTGTCCTAGGTACAATGTACAACAAAGCCCATGTGTTCTCATCTTGTTTATTCTCTGTGTATGTGATGAAGACTCAGGCCTAATTACGAGAAGCCTGAAAACTGTCCTTATTACATTCTAATGGACCTTTCTACCATAAAATATTTACACTGACCAAATTTAACTCAGATAAGCCCTTAGTGTGTGAAAGTATTTAGGACCCTGATTATGGAAGAAGTCTTGTCTTCTGCAGAAACAGAATAAACCTCCATTAGATAAGTATTCATATCCCTTTTAGTTTTTAATAATGTAAACCAGGCCAGAGGAAGGGAACCAGACCTAAGATAATGCCAAAAGATCCATCCAATAATGTTTGTGACATTTCATATGGTCAACTTTTCCACCCTCTATTTTTTTAGGTTGGCACACTTCTTAATTGGGGATGATTTAAGACAATTTTAATTTAAATATTAATTTTGTTGTTGTTGTTGTTATTTACATGTATGTATTTCCATACTCCTCTGACTGTATCGGATACCTTCACAACATTTTATTGGTCCTGTAATGACATTTGATTGTATGTACCAGAAGCTGTTACTCTCTCAGAATTAATTCTGGCACAAATTGAATACGCTGTTAAAATCTGAGGGGACTGTGAATGGAAAACATGTCAGAAATATGGTTCATTGTGAATTAGGAGGAAAATAACAATAATTGAAAAAAAGCCACAACATTTTTTTAATGTCATTATCCATATATTATACTAGGAGTTTGTCTTACAACAGCCTTAGTATTTGCTCTCACTCCTTTTACTTGGTGTTTAGAACATCACCTTCATCACTGAATTAAGCTGATCTAATTGGAATTTTATCTCACTTATTTTTTCACTCTTGTCAGGAACACTTGGTGCTGGCATGTATGGCAACGCATGGGAGGAAAGGCTTATTTTAACAACCTTGTTGACTTTTCAGCCTCTCTGTTACCACAGCCATCAAATTCTAATTTACTCTTCTGGGGCCCCTCATCATTCCACAGTCCAAGGTGGACAAAAAGAAAAATAATTTGGTCACTTAATAGTGGGAAAGTCTATACTCCCAAAACAAAACCAGTCAGACAGCTATCTCAAAGCTAACAGGCTCTGTTGACTGACTCCTTACCTCTCTTCCCTGACTCAACTCTTCCCACTGCATACCCTTTCTTCCCACCTCACCACCATCCTACCCTTCTCCGGTGGCTTTTCAACAGTCCAGTGACAGAATCATGTGAATACAGATAAATGAGAAGTCAAATCACCCTTCCTTTTTTTTTTTTTTTTTTTAATTTTTTTTTTTTTTTTTTATTTTGCCCACAGATCAAGAACTGGGGATAGGAAGTAATATATGAGACCAACCCATAAGAAAACAAGAAGAGAAGATCAGTAAAAGCTCATTCTCACAGTCCCTCCCTTCTAAAAGTTTAACACTCTCCTGTAACCTACATATTTTGTCTACTGAAAACAAGTAGAAAATCAAAGAAATTATCTGACAATTGAAATTATTAATTCAAATACTAACAGGTTATTAAGTCATAAAGTTGATATGCCATGCTTTACAGGGATCTTTGGTCATAGGTGCATAGTTAATTTCTGTAAAGATTTTTAAAGGACATAAAAGTGCAAATAAAACAACAGCTTTTACTAAGGATGTCATGCAATTGTTAGAGAAGAAATAAAACCGCTCTTAAAAAATTTGTTTCTGACATGGTCTTTTTTTAACCAAGTCTGGACAGTCACAGATAAATTAATTCCCTATGTTTCTGTCTTCATAAACAAGCTTTCCCTTCAGTTTGCTTTTATTCTCTTTTGCTTTTTTGTAAGTGAGAGAAAAATGCACTACATTTTATTTTTTCCTGCCACTGGACATTATTAAGTAGCACTATGTACATTTTATTTTATTTTACTAACTATAACAAATACATGGTAGAAAAACATATTTCAAAATTAATAGTGTTCATGCTTCAACAGAAAAATGAAATTCAGATTTAATTCTGAACTTTCCTAGTCAACATTCTTGTACTTTAATACCTCACAGGCCTTTACCAATTTAGGAGATTTAAAGATCTCGTGTTGCAAGACCTAGGTACAAAACCTTCCTAAGAAAGAAATTCCACTCTTATTAATTTTAATAAATTTACAATTTTATCTATGTAAACCATCCCTATGTAAAGCCATCCCTTTACTTTCACTTAACAAAATTAATTAAAAAATCCCCACTGATCAAGAAAAAAGGCTGATTTTTAAAACTAAAAACAGTTGACATATTTTGGTGGTTTTCTGTGATGTATGATTTCTTTCTATGATGAAAATGCACCTTTTAAAAACATAAAAAACACATGCATGATAAATTGGTGAGCTAAAATCTCTCAGAGACATATTTTGGCTTCCTATCATCCTGTCCCATATTAAGCAATTATGGAAAAGAACACTGACTACACCACAGATGTTTCTTAATTACGTGGATCAAGGAAGACACAGATGTTAATGACTTTATTTTTGTTTCATATGTGTGCTGTTTATAATCTGCTGTGCTATATATATATACTAAGACAGCAAAGTACAAATCTAAATTCAACTCCCCTGAGAAACAGTTTCTTTATAAGAAATTTCTTGAAACTCTATGTTTCAGAACCGTAATTTAACATAAACTAGATGTGGTCTTTTAAGAACCAGCTCCTGGTCTTCAGTTCTATGTTCCTCTAATGTTTGTTTGTTTGTTTTTTTTTTTTTTTTTTAATTAATATCTAATGTTTTGGGTTTTTTCTAGACCCTTCCTCTTTTGATTTCAGGGTCCTATCTTCTACTTTGTAATGGTGTTTCAATGCAGGAGTATTTGTTAGTTTCTGCTGTTCAGGTAAATGCTAAAACCTTTTGCTTGTTTTTAGTGTTGTCTACATGAATCTCTTGGCATTATTTGCCAAACATTCATATAATATTTCCTCTGATATCCTCAGACCCTTTTCTGACCCAGATAATGAAGTTAGGGGTACATTTTAGTTTGAATCAGAATGCACTCTGAAATTGATGTCCTAATTGTCCCCACTTACCATCGCTGAGTCATCTTGGAGTGCACAAATTGAATTCCTTTGGATGTAACTAAGCTGGAAGACCAGGAGTACATTTAATTTGTTCCAGCCACAAATTGCCACTCAATTCACACAACCAGACTATCACCAGCCCGAAATGAATTCTCCAAATCTTATACAGTGGTGCCTTTAGGTCCTCAGCCTCATTTCATTCCATTAACCTACGCTTCTGGGCCTCCCTTCCCTGCCAGTGTAAGGCTGAACTGTGTCACACAGCAAATGCTAGGGATGGAATTGTCTTCCATCCTAGTACTACTTTCTGGTTTTGAATAAAGATTCATGTGCAAGTGTTACATAAAGAAAGTGTTGTTCTTTGGATGATAGCATTATAGGAAAACTCTGAAATGGCTGTAGATGAACCATATAACCAGTGCAAAAACGAGGGAAAAGCCTCGTTGGGATTTTGGAAACTTCATCTGATGAAGCATATGTATACATGAAAGGCAGATGAACGAGAGATCTAAAGAGAAACTACAATGAGAACAGTGTGATTCCACAGGGAGAATTAAAATACCAAATAAACAGATTATCCTAAATATGACCAGGGATGTCCTTGAGAACAATGGAGGATGGACATGTTACAGGAGAGTAATGTACTACTTTCTTCAGATACAGATGAAGGTAGTAGAAAAGCTCCCTGATGGTTTAATTAGGTTTGAACCAAACCCTGTTAATCATTCTAATAAGCAAATGGCAGCATAAACATTTCATGGCAGAGGTTGATTCACACTTAGGAGTTGTCATCCCAGCCCTCCTGAATTCCCTTTAGTTTATGCAGTTGGTCCCAGTGTATCCATAAACTTCAGCCATGTTGACTAAATTAGAAAATTAAGCAGTGTCAGGGTGCTGATAGTTTAAATGATTAAATTCATAGAGTGGTAACTGCTATTCTTTTTGCCTGCATCAGCTTTTATCAACCCATGTATTTCCCAAATAGAGTTTGGGAATAAACCCTGTCCTAGAAGTATTGTCAACTGGCAACTGTCCACTCTTTCAGGTACCAGAGAATTATTATGCAGTATAATCATGACCAGAACATGCCAGTAGCCCAGGCTGAGAAAAAGGACCCTAATTTACTAATATAGATTAGCTGTTGAATTGAAGAATGTTCTTTATGCTTCATCTGGCTCATTTTAATGAAGTGGCCCCAGAGGGATAGGATATAAGAGTTAACCCTTCCAATCTTTAAGTACTATCACTTGAATTGGAAGAACAAAACTGTAATAACAGAGAATATCTTTGTTAATAGAGACTAGCATAACATGGAAAAGGTCGACACGATTTCACTGGCAGTTGATACAAAAGCTAGACTTTTTTTTTTTTCTACAAAGTTTCCTATATTTAGAGACTTCAAAGGCTGAGAGAGAGCTTTATTCAGAATAATGTTACTAGTTACCAGAGTAATGAATGTAAAACTCAGCAACAAAAGCAATGTGCCATTCACAAAGTAGTATTCTGTCTAGGGAGACAGACACTAGTAATATGTTGTTGCAGTATGTTTCTGTATTTAAAAGAACTTCAGATATATTTACAATCAGGATCACAGTGAATGTTGCTTCTCTGTAATAATTTTTCTGTCTTTTATCATCTAGGATATTGTGTTTTCGGACTTGTAGTGATGAATGCTATAAAAAATTCACTTCATATTTATAAAGAGTAGAGAATTATTGATGCTTATAAAATAGCAAAGAAAAAAAACCCAAACCAAATTACATCCTTATCAGCATACCCACCTGAATGAGCAGATAACAATGAAAGTAAAGGGCTGGACTGCCATGGCATAGATTCCACTTCTTTAAAGTTGTAATTCAAAATTAAATGTTACTTTTAAGGATGATGGCAGTTAAGGAAGTTGATATCCCCACTAATCTTTTTCAGTCAAATGTATCCAAAAGATTTGTGGACACATAAAAGTGATATACTGATAGGTAATTTCCTGCTCCAGAACCTTTATAGTCCAGCTACGATTAGACTCGGCACACAAAAAAGGTAAAAGAATAACATGTATCATATGCTAATGACAGAGAACAACAGGTATTACAGGAAGCCGTGGATTTTGCAGAAGGGGCTGGAGTTAAAAAAATTTGGAGATCGTAGATAAACACTGAATGTGCTTGAATATGTAACAGTGGTGCAAAAATATGGGATCACACATACATGAATCTCAGAAGGGAGTTCATGGAGACCTCAAAGTTCTGCGTTGTGTCCTCTTGTTTTGTTTTTTGGAAAAAAAAGACTCAGGTTAATGCTGAAAGAATCATATGTTCACAATCATTCGAGTAAGTCCTCAGTGTTCAATGATGTGTTGACCAAGGAATTCTTAGGAACTTACAGCTCCATGGTGGAGTGTAGTTTGGCTTGTCCATCCTTGAATCATGGATTCTCCATGCTCAAGTGAATGGGACGTCTAGCATGTCATATCCATGAATTATGTAAATATTTATAGGTAAAATGATACATTTATTGAAACTGTAGATGAATGTTAGAATAACATCATAAAAAGAAAACACATTCTTAAGTTTATGGTTGACAGTGAGAATCCTCAGTAGCAGACATATTTTCTCCAGTAGTGCCTGAGGCTGACTAACAAGACGGCAATCTCCTCCAAGGCATGCTTTAAAGAATTTTAAAACTGCATCTTTCTTGCCTCTGTTTTGGTGGAGAATGACTAGAATTGTCCACAGCTTTTCCCCTTGATCACTTGCTCCTTTTCTAGCCCTGCTTTGACAGGACTGTGCATGTCCACTTGTCACCCCCAGCAAGTCCTTGTATCCGGGTGGTAGA
Organism: Tyto alba; assembly: GCF_018691265.1. Classification (NCBI taxonomy): domain Eukaryota; kingdom Metazoa; phylum Chordata; class Aves; order Strigiformes; family Tytonidae; genus Tyto; species Tyto alba. The sequence continues at coordinate 36,688,896 of NW_024881330.1, forward strand.
AAATCACAGGGGAGAATGCCATTTTATTCTTTCCAATATTGTGCTTTAGTGTCTTGATTTTTACAATGCATCTTGGTTACCATGTTCTCAACTGTTGCCTTGCTTACAAGTTTCTTCAGTATAGTGGCATGTTTTTATAAATGCAATACCATGAGAAGCATCAGTTGTACAAGCTCCTTTTGATTTGTATTTAGCTTTCTATGTGCTTTGCAGAGAAGCTGTACATGGCACAGCATAAGACCAACCTGAGAAAGGATGAGACCTTTCAATTCCCCCAACCACTGTGCACACTTTGTTAGATTTACAGAGCCTTGTCTGCAGGACTAAGAAGGAATGCCCACTAGAAATCTACTGGTGGTCAGCATCCAGAGAGGGAGGAAAAAAAAAGACCTAAACATGCTATTTCATTATAGAATCATGAGCCACATTTCTGGTGCAACAAATGCAATCCAGGATTCAATAGAAGATATATTCCTGGTAGCACTAATGTCATATTGACAGTTATTCATTATTGGATATCCATAACAGCGTTAATGGGTGAAGCAGTAGCAGTGCTACCGTACAAGGCACAAGGCAGTAATTCTGATCATCTGAATCCAAGCAACTTAATTCTCAGAATTTCTGAAAAGAGGTGTGGAACACTGAACACAGAAATTCTTGAGCAAAGGCAAGAGTAGCCTGGTTTATTTATCTTAGCTCAATATTCCCCTGCCTCTGATTGCACAAAATTTTGAAAGGGGTCTCAGAACATAAGAAGTAGCCAATAACATCTCAGTCAGTCCCAGGTCACTACCTGTTTCACTATTATGGCAGTGATTATTGGCTGAAACTGCCTTTGTTTTGTTAGGAACTGATAATGTAATTGTTGGCAGCACCAAATATATATTGCACATAGACAAATCAGGTTATGAAATGGAATGGAGGGAACAAACGAAAATTAAATCTGGGTACCCATCATCTAGACTTATTTATAAGTATTTTCCCTGCATTATAGGATAGTCATATGACAATGAGACTGCTCCAGTGACCCAGGAGGTCTCATGCTATAATATGTCAGTAACAAACCATTTGTCTTCTTTAATGCATAGTTTAGCTCTGCCATGGCTGCTTCTTAAAAAGAAAAAGAAATTGCAATTTTAACTGTTTATTTTACATTCTTCTCTGCTTATGATCTAGCTTTCACTACTTATCAGATAAAAGATCATCTCAGCATTTGCATTTTGATCCATACCACATCTTCTGAGTAGGACGAGCTCCCAATATTAAATCTCTCTTTGATTACCACTGCCACAAGTCCTACAAACTCTTTTGACAATTAATATGATGTGCCTCTCCCTTCTTATTTTATAGTGGTCTCACTACAACTAGTACCTTAGTCTGCTGTTTCTCCTTAGGTATGTTGATTGTCAGCCCTCTGGGGCTCTGGCCCTCTTAGTCTATCTTTAGGTTTGTATAAGGCACAGTAAATTCAATTCCTGACAACTCAGGTTGCTGTTACAGTACAAAGAAATAACAGCTTCCTCAAAAACACCCTCAAATGGCAAAACTAAGAACTTAGAGTTAATAAATTCCAGAATTAGTATCCCCTGCATCTTTAACTAGGCTTATAGTATAGGTACCACCTATACTATATCATGTACATCTTCTGTATTTAGTTTTACACACTTCTTTATTCAATGAACAGTATGCAGTTCTGCTATGGCTACCTCAGAGCTGTGCTGCAAAAGAATACTCTTTTCTTATGATCTCTGCCTTGTTGCAGATCTGGAAAGCAAGTTTCAAATTAGAAGATTGGTAAATTGTAGCAAGCTGAATGTGGAGGCGTACTTTTGCTAAAAAAAAAAAACAAGAGGAAGTGAGAAATGGGGAATCCATCATCTTCTTGACTTTTCAAGGAGTTCAAGCAGGATAAAACACTGCATTACCGTGCAAATTTACTAGAGCTCCTAGCTTTGAACACTGTAGCTTGGCCAGCAGAAGCAGCAGAATGAAATCCTCCATTCAGCCTCATTAAGTGTGCAGAGAAAAAGCGTAGTAGCCTGGGCTAAGTTCTAGAGTTTGGGAGTTAGCATGCATACTAGCACTGCAACACATAATAATACTCTCAGGCTATGGCCAGACATAAGAATTCGGGTGTGCTTCTGAACCCTTCAGACTGAGGCATGTTCCAGCTTTATCCCAGTATTACACTGGGGAAGACCACTCTGTGCATCCTTCGACCACCTTGGGCTCCCCAGGAAGGAGTCGGAGGGTGGGCGCAGGCAGCAGCTGCAGCACGTTCTGTCAGGGCACCAGCATGTGCCACTGGGAAACCAGCAGGTAATTACAGATGCAGGTTCAGTCACCCACCCAAGAGTGCCCTGAAAGTCGGGGGTAGAACAAAGAATTGCATGAACGGATTTTAAGACCTCGCTTAAGATCCTAAACACTAAACGATCCTAGAAAAATTATGTAAGTCAGTCACCTTCTTGCAACTGAAGAATGCTTTTAATGAATATTTTCGTTCCTGGAAACTGCATTGGGTATGCTGATCATGTAATTAGAAATTATGGCATGGCTTATCTAACCTAGATAGTATACATCTTTGTGAAGAAAACATTGGTATGACCTGTTTTATGTCAAATGTGCCTTTGGGGTTCTGTGTTTATGAGCAGTAGAGTTATCACCTCTTACTTGCAGATTATTTTTAAGTACTCCAAAGCAGGAAACACTCATTTTCAGTCATGAAAATTATTCTAACCACACAACAATAGTGTTGACAAAACTCCAACATAGACACTCATTCTTTCTCACCAGAAATTCAATAGCATGAAATAAGTGAAACTAGGGAAAAAAAAAAAAAAAAAAGAAAGAAAGATTTAAGAAAATATTTAAGAAATATTCCACTTTTTTTTGAGATGTTGGATAAATCTAGTGTTATCAACACACGCAACAGAGTTATGCTGGTTTTAAGCTACTGAAAGTAGAGGCCAATCAGGCACATAGACTGCATCGCTGCTGGAGTGGATGCAACAAGACAACACTACATGCAATATTCCTTTGTTGAAATTGAAGCAGAAACCGTTGCATTATAAACCCACAACAAATATTAATACAAATAGACCCTTGTTCTAGTGCATTTCTATGTTTGATGACTATTACACATTTTTTACAAAGAACGATTTCATACTGCTGTGTTGTGGGAACATGCAATGCCTTTATCTTTTGCTTAGAATATTCTTTCTGATGCTCAAGGATCAAGCATTTAATGAGCCTTTCAATATTATCTATTCACTGTAAGTGGTAGAGTAAAAGCTTAATGGAAAAGAGTCTATTTGATCTAATATATATATTTTTATATGCTATTATGAATTCCATATTATGCCTTTTGATGTAAATTCCCATATGTGGTCCTTATGGAGCCCTTTATAATTATTTCATTATGGTGCTGAATCATTCCCAATCAACAGATAAGAATTATGATTTTAAAAATATGATTTAGGCATTTCAGAATGCATGGAAGAAAACTATGAAAACCAAACAGCTATGGTTATTTTGATGCACAATGAATTAAAAAAAATCTCAAAAGTTACATTATTAACATTTAATAAATGAGGGGGGGAAAATGTAGATTTTGAAGCAGTTGGGAATTTCAGCACCACTTTTCACTGCTGCAAATCAGCTATGATCAGATGCCTTTCTAGTGAAGAACTGAAAGTATCTACCTTTGTATTGTAAGCCTGAAGTAATCCAGACTGGTAGAAGTAATCTGTTGAAACATGATTCAAAAATTACAGTTATATCACCCCTAGGTATTGTATATTTTCCTTTCATTGAAAAATATATATTTAAAGTTAATATTTTTAGATTTTTTATGTATTTATTTATTTATCCACACACAAACATATTCAAAGATTATAAATCTGAGGGATCAGTTCTGCTCCTAGGTAAAGGTCACTTTATAATTGTGGTTTGAAATTTACAGTTAAGCACTTGCTTATAAAATATTAATTTCCTTTACCTAAGAAAAGGAATTATTCCCTGACCAATTAAAATTTTAATCCTTCAGTCTATCCCAGTCTTTATGTGATAATATTATTGTATCTCTCTGAATGATACAAAGTAACATAAAATAGCTTTCTTTCCTCTTTGTAATCTTTAGAGATGAAACCTTGCATCCTCGTTATAGGTATCAACTTTATGATGGGGTGTAATGTGTTTTCTGAAAATGCTGGACTGAAGAAGAACTGTCTGTTTGCATTTTGTTCTCTGACATTCCTGTGGGGAGACTAGTGTAAACTTTTCTGCATAAATTTGCCAGGAGGTGCTCAGCACAATGTAAGTCCTCAATGTTTTTGTGTTTAATAGTGGCATTGATTCCTTCAGCCATTCCCATAGATGTCTGACAATACAAACTGAGATAGTGGAATTTCAGTTTTGTTTTCGTTTTTGTTCTTTTTTTTTGTTTGTTTTGTTTTGTTTTTGTTTTGTTGTTTTGTTTTTGTTTCTGTTTTTTTTTTGGTTGGTTGGTTGGTTGGTTGTTTTTTTTTCATGGAAACACTGATAACATTAGAAAGCAACTCGGCTGTTGTGCTTTTCACCAAACATGGAGTCTAACAAGGAATGTTTGGCTGGAGTATTTTTGGAGATTTCATATCTAAGAAGAGATAATTGCTGCTATTTGATCCTGGGGTGATGGCTGGGCAAGTCTGATACTGAGTCTAAAGGAAAGGGATTCTTACATACAGTGTGTGGAAAGCAACACTTTTGGCATCTATGGCAATTTGAACATTCAAGAAACAGAAAGGTGTCTGAATGGATCTTCTTAAGGAGGATGTGCTTTTAGAGGCAGAGGATGCTGCAGGGGGCAACTTCGTAAATGTATTTCATTCTTTCTACCAACATCACCTGAATCATCCCAAAGTTACTTTCACCCATATGCTCTTTATGTAAGTGTTGGTTCCAGTCAAGCATTAGGACAACTGGGAGTCTGTTCTGTTTGTATTGAACCTGAATGTGCTGAATGGGCAAATGATTTTAGAATCATGTTGATATTTTAGTCCGCAATGACTTTTCTACTACAATTTCAAATAAATATTGAGCAGAGAAGAAGGGAGGACTATTTGGTAGATGAACCTCTGGAGGTATAAATAGAACCCTGCAAAACTGAGCTCTGTTTGATCTAAACAACCAAGGCCATCTCCTGTGAGCCTGCTTGACTTTCCCATGCATTCAAAGAATATCTGACTGATGGCTTCAAAATACTACATATAGTCCTAACACTGGGAATATGAGTACGACCATGAGAAATGTTACTTATTTGATAGTCTCCTTAGTTTCCTGCACTTGAAAAAATAACTGAATGAATGCTTCATGCTTCCATGCCAGCCAAGTCTGGAAAGCATCCAATCTGTTTCAAACTCTAGGCTTTGTACAAATCTTTTCTGGTTCCCTGTCTTAGACTTCCAGACTCTGTATTTAAATTGCCTCAGCTTCTGAAATTAACACTCTGACTAGGTGACTCTTCGTTTCCTGAGGCCAGATTTTCATCTCTAGGAATAACCTGAATTCCTGTCCAGACCTTTGAGGCCATGAGATATGCTACATAGGGGACACCTTTGACATTTATTTTTAGCATTTTTTTTTTGAAATAATTTTAGAATCATAGCCATTTTTAGTGCTCAGGCATAGAAGAGTCACAGATCTTTCAATGGCCACTCTTTTAAGCTATGATCATCCTTTCTCTTGTGAGTAATTAGGTCCAATCTGCCTGTCAAAGTGAACACACATTGCTGATTCCCCATTTTTCATTATCTTTCTGATTGCCTGACATGTTTGTGCCATGAAAAAGTGCAGCAAACTGAGAGCAGATAATAAGTATTTGGTAAATTTTTGTGTGACTCGCTGGTCAGCTTCACATCTTAGTCTCCCAGCCACTCTGAAGAGAAACTTAATTTAGTTTATCTGTTCTCTCTGGAAATGGCTTCTGAGCAGCCAGCTTAAATGTCCCTACGTCACATTTCTCAGTTCCTGTGGTAGAGGAGTTAGATCCAAACAAGAAACCTTTGCCTTGAAACGTTGGGGTTTATAAATGAGGAGCATTTGGGCATTAGTTTTCCTAGTATTCATAGCCCTAGAAAATGACACTAAGAAGCCAAATCTGTTAGGTTATCACGTGTAGTGTGCTCCACCCATCTCCAATTCAATTTCTTAAGAGTGGTTCTTAAGATATCTGGGAGACCCCCCTTTTAATCCAAATCTGTATAGACCTAGTCCTTCCACTAATAGACTAGTCAATAAATGCTGAACGTCTCTCTGTTAAAGTTTTAATCAGGATGCAGCATCATTGGAGGAGCTGGAGATGACTTGACAAATTTGGTTACTGGATTGCACTCATCAGGCCTCTAAGACTTCAAATTTAAGGCCATAAATTGCTAAATTTGAGAAGTGTGTTTGCATATTCTCTGTTAACTTGATGCTTTTCTATCTGGTCATGTCCAATATTATTAATCATTCCTGAAGTCAGAAGACTTACATATGTTATCAGAAGAAAAGTATTTTTGAGGGAAGAAAACAAATTTTCATTTTCTTGTATAAGGAATGTTATACTATGCAGGTATCTGTAACAGTAATGATAGTGAATAAAAGTGTGTCTTCCGGACCCTGAGGTTACAGAGTGTGACATAAGTTCCTCAACATTCAAGCTACTGCATTTTTGTCAAAAACGTAAGCTCTTCAGTTCACTCAAGAATACATAATCAAGCAGAATTAATTGAAATAATTCTAAAAGGTTTTTCTCCTATGATTCAATGAACTGTTTCACCCCCAAAATAAACAGTCATCTTTTAACTACACAACAGATAACTCTGTAACAAATGAGACTATCCAGAAACTGTCTGCAAAACTGCTGAAGTTATATTCAGTACAGGGTTCCAGCACGAAAACACAAATGTCAATGTTAATGGGGTTTTCTGATTATAGTAAGTGGAAGAATTGGAGTTTTAGATGATTGATGATTCTTCTATTAGTCATAAAAATTCCTAGAAATTACTTGTTTAGTTTAAATCAAACAGTTTTAGGTAGCTACAAAAGCTCAAAGCATTTGATGCACAGTTGCTTTTGTAGTACAACAGTTTTGCAGTGCAGACACTTCGCTCTGGAAATTCATTAAAATTTTCATTATCCTTTACAGTAAATGTGTGTTTGTTTCTCGATACATACCAATAACCAAAGTTTTCATTTCTTGAAGTTTTCACTTAAAAAATTCCCATGCATTTTTATGGCAAAATTAAGGTAAATATTTATCAATTTTCAAGTGTGTATGAACAAGCAAGTAGGGACATAAGGGGTATTGCTTATTCAGGTAACTTATCTGAGTTTAATATGTTAATATGTTGATTTTGGTTTTCCTTTTATGTCTGTAAAAGGAGTGCATATTACAAAAAAATGTCTCTGTGATGTTACAATGATATTTCAAATTAGAACCCTTGAGCTGATTAGAACATTATTTTTTTGATCAAATTTCTTTGAGAACTTTACAAAACCTACAAGATGAAAAATTGTAAAATTATACTCCATTTTATAAAGAACATGACATTTTTTCTCCTAATTAGTAGCTTTAAAAAATCAAATTAATTAATAAATGTCAGAATTTTTACTCTGTAATGTGCTTTTAGCTTTAAAAAGCTACACTTAAGCTTGAAAATCAAATTAAATAATTTTTCTAGTTGCCATAATCATTTTATCTATGGTCTTCACAGAGGGTTATGCATTTTTCTTAGATGTATTCTTGAAAAACTGACTGAGAACTTATGAGTAAGATCAAGATAGAACAATATTGCTGTGAATTACACTTTATAATAAATATTTTTTTTCAACTTTTTTATTAATAAGCTGGCTACAGGACCATATGTGTGTGTGTCTGTCTGTCTGTCTGTGTGTATATGTGTATTTTTTTCTTCTGGATTTATACCGTGGATACTGATATCTATTCGTAGTTTTTGGTGCTACTGAAAGAATGCTGAGATCTGCTTCAACCATAAATAGGATGTCCTCCTACTGCTTTGCAGCTTTTACCATCCTCCTCTCACAAACATGAGCATCAGAAATTAATTCACCGATTGTACAATAATCTCTATAGAGTAGTAAACCAGTAAGACTCTTCTTTAGTTAACAGGAAATTGACTTATAATGTGTGATTTTACATAGTTTTCACCTAAATGCAAATATAACATCCATGAACACTTGGTGTGGATGTGAGACATTCCCTGGAAAATTCTGGATGCATAAACAAAAGGGTGGACTACACTCATTAATATATGTGCAATTCTTAGGTGACAGTTTAAATATGTGTTGTGGTTTGAGCCTGGTTGGCAGCCAAACACCACGCAGCTGCTCACTCCTCCCTTATCTTTCAGCAATGAGAAGGGACAAATGAGCCAGGCTTGGGATTCAAGATAGGACTGGGAGGGGTAGATCACCCATTATGGTCATGAGCAAAAGGCAGACTTGTTAGGGGAAGAAAAAAAAGAACATACATTTATTACAGACGCTAACAGCAACACGTAACAGAGTAGGACAGTGAGAAGCATTGCCACATCTTGAGAACACCTTCCCCCCACCCCTCCCTTCTTCCCGGGCTCAGCTCTGCTCCCGATATCTCTACCTCCTCCCCCAGTGGCACAGGGGCAGGGAATGGGGGGTGCAGTCAGTGCTGCCACTTCTTCTGTCTTAGGTGGGGGGAGCTTCTGGAACTTATTCCCCCTGATCCAACATGGTCCCCCTGTCACAGGAGAGAGTTCTCCATAAACTTTCTCTGGCATGAGTCCCACCCATGGGCTGCAGCGTTCCCCACACTGCTCCGTCGTGGGTCACCAACTTTCTCCAACTGGAGTCCCTCCCATGGGCTGCAGCCCTTCCTGAGCTGCTCCGGCGTGGGACACCCCCGCATGCTGCAATCCTCCCAGTGCTGAATTACAACAGCAAGGTCTATCTTTTCCCACGAGACCCCGGCCTTCTTCGGGCACAGCACCTTGATCAACCAAGCAGAAACCACAGGCCATAAATCAGTGTCTGCTCCACTGTAGGTCTCCATGGGTGGCAGGGGGGGCCGCCCTGCTGTCTCACCACAGGATACAGGGGGGTCTCTGCTCCGGCACACCTCCCCCCTCCTTTCTTCCTCCGTTCCTCCACTGACCTTGGTGTTCAAGCAGCTGCCACAACTCCTCCTCACCACGTTCCTTCTTAAATACGTTATCGCAGAGGCGCAGCTGATTGACTCAGTTTTGGTGCAGAGGTGGAGCTGACTTGGATCTGGGGGAGCTTCAAGAAGCTTCTCACAGGGACCACCCCTGTAGCCCCCTCCCTTGCTACCAAAAAACCCCACCACTCATTGAAACCCCGGACAATATGAATAAGTTTAAGCAAAACAAGTTTCAACATACATTGAAAACATTTCTCATTTTGGCTATTTAACAGTGTTTAGTGTATGAACACAACTGAGTGGAAGTTGTGCTTGCCAAATAGAAGAGAGGCTTCCAGCATTTTGCAACACACCTCAGAGTATTTCTGGCTCTATGTAGCCACAACATGCCTTTCTTATCACTTACCCACAGGCTGCGTGAAACCCTACCTGATTCCTTCTGGTATTTAACCCATTGGTGAAATACAGAAACTATGAAAAATTTTGGGGTTTTGCTCCACAGTGCCTGAGATTCTTCAGACAATTGGAAGTACACCAGAAAAAAAGGCCATTCTAGTATTTGAGAGGTAAGAGAGGTAGGGAAGATTGGACAAGAGGTGACATGTCAATTCTGGGCTAGAGCAAAGGACAAACAGCATGTGGAGAAAAATCAGAAAGGCTGAAGTGTGACAATATTAATCCCTCCTGGTCTGGATTACAACTAGAACCTAATGTTGTGAGGCAAAGTTGACAAGCCCTGAAATCTACCTGTAGGGGACAATAATTTGGGATATTTTGGTCATTTTCTAAGAGGCAATGAGGCAGGAAGTATGATGGCATAAAAAGAACAATTGCAAGGAAGAAAGCTAGCTAACTAACATAGTGCTGTCAGCTGCAGTTGGCCATTCCAGAAGAAGCAAGACAAATCAGAAGAGACAATGAGGATGATGGGACAGGTTTTCCAGGGAAGAGTTTTTTCATCTCTTTGAAAAAGTGGGATCTATATCATGATTAAAGGAGAATTACCACAGGACCTGTTAGGTTAATACAGTTTCCATGGTAAACAAATAGACAAACAAGCCCTCTAAATCCAGCTTTAAAAACTTTGTCTTCCTAGCAATTTTCATATAGCACAAAGTTAAGTTTTGTTTTGTTCCTGAAGCAGAATTTAGGACCATCATTAGTTTTTGTGCCACATGAACCTTTTACCAACCATTCTGAAAATACCACAAAGATATAAAAAACTGCTGTTGTAGAGATTACCCCATGTAGCGTAGTCATATAGTATGGAAACAGTTCATTGACCACCCAATATAATATAAATGAGTCTTTATAATTTCTAATACTTGAGCTGTTTGCTGACAGTAGGAAGCAACATAATTTAATCTTTTATCCTTTCATACATAACCTGAAAGAGCATTTACCTTGTTTTGTCAACCATGAGCAAAAGCATCTGGTGCTACCCCTCCACTTCCTTTCTGGACTATAAAACACGGGCTGGAAAATCCTACCTATTGCTACAACAGTTCAATAACAGAGAAAAGGAGAAAAGTTAGAACAGATTTCTTGAAGTTTAACTAAAAAAAAAAAAAAAAACAAAACAAAAAAACAACCAACCAATATGCCATTATACACACAACAATATCCTGAATGGAGGTAGTCTGATATGTGTTCCACCTCCATGGAGTTCATTATAGAGCTGGAGCTTATATCTGTTGCCTTGGACCAGAACAAGTATTCATTTGTCCATGTTGAAATGCATTTTGGCTCTCTAAAAATTATTTGTATAGTCTTAAAAAGTAATCTGGGCCCCTCAGTCAATCTGAAGAGATGGAGGTACTTCCAGATGGCACTTCATTCCATCATAAGTAAGATCTCTAAAATAAGCGGGATATTGTGTACAGAGGGATTCTATATGCTAAATACCCCTTAATGTTCAAAAATCTTGTAGAGCCATCCCTGACATTTAACATTTTAATGCTTTTTTACAAAAGCAGAAAAAAAGAAAATAGAAGCAAGAAAATAGACATTAATACCTATAGAGTTGTTATGAAATGGTTATAGTTTTGGTACTACAGTAATTATGTATAAACCACACAGTACTGTTTTGTTCTACAAATGCACATTTCACTTTATCTGAAATAGATATTTGAAGTGTAGAATGGCTGGTTTCATCTGGATACTTAATTTATTACTGTAGTGTTTTTAATCTTGGTAAATTATTCATATATCTGATCTTGGTAAATATTTTCATATATCCATTCCAATTAACAGCCTGACCTCCCGTCTTCCTAGGTATTTTGGCATGAAGTTCACTCACAGTATACCTATTCCTCTATTCTACTCCAGGAATCAGATATCTAGCTGACAGCGCAAGCTGCCAAACAGGAAGCTGTTATCCAAATCTACCTCCAGTCCTGCAGTAACAAAAATATTTCTCTCATCCTGTACCTCCATTAACTTGCTTTCTTTGTTGGTTTTGCTTCTGTTTTTTATATTATCTCAAATGGAAGGTTTTTGTGGTGTGGTAGGTAACTAACCCAAAATGCTTATTTAAAACATTCACTTCTGTAGTGTGTATCCCTGTGGTTTTGAGTCAGATCCCCCTGAAGATACTTTTCCCCTGTAACAGTCTTAGATGGCATGTAATCAGAGCCTTGTAAATCAGTCTTCAGGAAAAAAAAGAAATTAGAAAATCTCTATCTGAACTAAGCTCAATTGCTTGCTTTCACTTGCTTTTATAAGGAAATGTAAATTTTCTCATAGGAAGAGTAAATTTGCCACAAAACACCCAAATGTAGGACCCATATGCACTTGGAAAGCTGGGAACACCTTGAGAGCTGTTGTGTGAGTTCCAGGTCAATTGCCTTCTTTTTCTTCTCTGCCTCAAACACTCACACATTTCCCCTTACCCTGGCCACCTTTCTTTCTTTTTCCTACATCTCTGTCCTAAATCTGCCCTTCTCTCCTACCCAAAACTGGGCTTACATGTAAGAGAGAGTAAATTAACTGTGAGCCCCATTTGTGCTGAAGGCAAGGGTTACATATACTGATAGATATTATCACACAGAGAGGTAATGGTTTTCCTCCCCCTAACCTTCCTGTTCCCTTCCTACCCTGTCTTCTCCTCTTTCTCATCATCTCAACCAGTCATACACTCAGGTACATAACAAAGCTGAGAAGGACACAGGAACTCAAGGAGAAAGAGAGGGAAAACCTAAGGGACAGGGTGCACGTAGGAATTGTTACTGGGCAGTTGATTGGACAGTTTATTATTATTGGATGGTTAATGTCTGGAGAAGGGCTGAGCAGCAGACACTTGCTACAGGGGGTTGTGCAGGACTGCGCAGGGTCCATCCCACCGGCCCCGCTCCAGCCCTCCGCTTGTTGTGGCCCAGGACCTTTCTGTAGCTACAGAATGAGGAGTGTGGGATCAATGGGTCCCAAACACAAATGTCCATCGCCTATTACTGATTTGCAGAGATTGTAAAGACGCTGTAGTAATCCTAAAAATCTAATCGGAGCATCCACTCGACCTTGAAATCTCCAACAATTGAAGTTTAAGGCTTGGCCAACAGTTTTCAGAATGAAATGTGTTTCAGAAAAACCCCTCATAGATAAATCCATAAGAAGCACCATTACATCTTTGTGCCACTCTCTGTCTATTTTGTCAACTCTGAGATTTGGGACAGGAAAAAATCAAACAGAGGAAAAACTTTCTGCCTCATTCCCCTAGCACATGTATCATTCTGTCCCCAAGATCTGTTGTGTTACCCAGGCCATTTCAAATAGGATAGCTGGCCTGGAATTCAGACCTTGTTTATTTTTGTACAGAGTGCAAGAGATGATTAATCACCATTTCAGTGACTTTTTTTGAAAAAAAATGTGGATTTCTGTGAATGCATGTGGACCTAGTAGCTGTGTGTGAAACAAACATTCTATGAACATCATTAAGGCTAATTTATTTGATATTGTCTCTCTGGAATTTCCAGGCCCCACCAGAAGCTGTAGCTTATTAGAAGCATGTAGTATAGGCTTCTAAACTATATTCATGGCTTGTCTGTCTGGAATGAGGGAGATGTCCTCATGGATTGCGGGACTGCCTCATGTGCTCTTCCACTTTGCAATTAAAATTTAACATATTTATTTAGGACATTTCTTAAATATTGAATATGGAATATTATTTTTTTTTTCACAGTCCTCTCAAAAGGCTTTCTTTTAAAGTAGCCTTCAAAAAATTAAAAGCACAGTTTTTAATACCATTCATCCTCAGTTATTTTTTACCACAAATGCAGTAAAAAATTTACCCAAAGGTTTCTTAACAGTGTATATGGTACTAGGAGAAAGTATGATTTGTATGAAAGAAGAGCACATGTTCTTAACAGTCTTCTTAACATTAATGTAAAATGACAACATACTTATTTTTATTTGATGTTATGTCCAATGAAGGAATGGACTAAGGAAGATTTTCTTGCATATGAGACCCAGTTCTTCAAATGCACATTTCACAGAAATCTTAGATGTCCTAGTTGATGATGACATCAACACTGACCTCTGGAGATGTGTATTCTCAAGGGCAGTTACAACCCTCCTGCAGCTTACAGGAAAGAGGTCAGGCACAAAATGTCAGGGTTTGTTCACATAGATACATGCAGCACTTACTGCAAACAGGAGTGACTTGAGCTCCTCCTCCACAGAAAAGGTTGTTATGGAGCCAGTGCCAGAGATATTCCAAACAACAAGGAACATGTAAAATTTGTGAATTTGCATTACTTTCACAATTCCACTTGTTAGGCAGCCGATAAAAGAAATACTATTATTACTCCACTTAATTTGTAGCTGACTTCTAATTTAGAAGTTCTGCTGTGGAAAAGAAACTCAGGAAAACTGAAGGGTTACTTAACAGCTTTATAAGAAACAAAGTATTTAACTGTCACAAAAGAGGACTTATTAGGGATGTATTTTAATTCCTTCCCATACAATATTTTATTGTACGAAATTTTCCTTTCTATACTTGATTCCTTTTCACACTTTTTTCCTGTCATATCTTTAATACATTCTTTCTGTCTGTTCATTTTTGCAAATAGACACCACAATTCAGTGAGTGAGCTGCTGAAAATTTTTCAGATCCATCCAGTTTCAGATCAAATTGACCATACCGAGGAGAATAGCCTAATATACATTAGTCCTGCTTCAGCTTTGAACTTAGATGAAGGAAAACAAAGAAAGTTTTATAACCCATTCTGCTCAGCTGAAGCAACAATGCCAGGCTGAAAACAAGAGCATTTTTATTAAAAGTTCTAAAAACTAAAGCTGGATTTTCTGGACATTCTATGTTAAAGTTTTGGTAAGTATAATCATAAAACTTCACTGTTTACATTAGAGTATGACCCCTTCCAATATTTTTCTTTATAGTGCTATATTACCTTGTTATATGATCCAGTGTTCTATACATGCATGTATAGTGGTCTGTGTTCATTGTGATAGGTTTGGAAGCTTTTTCAAAAAGAAGAAATGGTTGGTTATTCAAACTTCCAAATTTCTCTGTATCTCATCTGTGCCATAAGTACATTTCGCCTCTTGTTCAAGACCACACGTGAAAAATGTCATACTCAATACTTTTGTTTCTCAAAACTGAGATACAGAAGGGTTTGGGTTTTCAAAATCAAATGTGAAAGCAGATTATAGCTATAACCATGGAATTGCTACCGCAGCATCATAAAACAGTATAAAGGACTGTCAAACTTTCAGCACTTGAAAAGAAAGCCTTATTTAAAAAATATTTCCATATGTTAATCAGATGTTCACACTACTTTACACATTTTGATGTTAAATCTACCCAGAGACAGATATTATTATACTCAACCACCATCAAGTGGCACCAACTTTCTGGAAAAAACTGAAAGGATACAAATGTGACTTTATTGTGTATGTGTTAAATGGAGCTTTGCTTTGTTAGTCTGGCTTGGAACAGTTACAGTGCCAAGTAAGAGCCACACAAAGAAAGATGCATATGAGCAAAAATAACTAGAACAGAACTAAACCTAGTTCAGGGACCTTCAGAGTTTTTTCCAAATCCTGCAGTATGTCATCTACTGGAAGGTTTCTCAGGAAAATAGCTTTTAAAAGCTGATTAAAAGCTTGTCTATGAGGGAGAAGGGCAAGGGGAAAGTAATAGACACCAAAATAAAATAAAGAACAGTAAAATAATTCCTTTTGTCTTATGACTATTCAAACTTTGTATTATTTCATATATATCTTTCTGGAAGTCCACCTCCCTATGCATTTAAGAATTTTCACAGGACAGTGAAACTCAGCCATCATGTGCAAAACCAACCAGCAAAATCTATAAAATCATTCTGATTCCTGTGTAGAACATCTACTATCCTTTGGCTATTAATTCAATAAGCTCTTTTTCTTGAATATCACTAACTGGATTATTGAACTTTTTTTCTGATAATCCTAACACAACTTCTGGACTTGTTTTGGAGTGAACATTTTCATACTAGAATTCTGTGCTGAAGCTGCTCACCATTTTAAACTTATGTTTTCATAGCTCTTCTTTTATTGGTGCTTTAATTTAAAATTCACTTTTCAAGAGGCATGTAGTCAGGGCCTACAGATAGGGATTTTGTACACTTTCAAGTGCTATAAATCAACAGAATTTTCTTCAAACCAGTAGAATATTCTTCAAGCAAAATAAGATATTCACAGATATGGGCAAAATAAGAAATACTTGCATCTTTATCTCATCATCCACTCTTGACCTCCTTTGAGAAATACATGGGTATTTTCTTTCTTTCTTTCTTTCTTTCTTTCTTTCTTTCTTTCTTTCTTTCTTTCTTTCTTTCTTTCTTTCTTTCTTTCTTTCTTTCTTTCTTTCTTTCTTTCTTTCTTTCTTTCTTTCTTTCTTTCTTTCTTTCTTTCTTTCTTTCTTTCTTTCTTTCTTTCTTTCTTTCTTTCTTTCTTTCTTTCTTTCTTTCTTTCTTTCTTTCTTCTTTCTTTCTTTCTTTCTTTCTTTCTTTCTTTCTTTCTTTCTTTCTTTCTTTCTTTCTTTCTTTCTTTCTTTCTTTCTTTCTTTCTTTCTTTCTTTCTTTCTTTCTTTCTTTCTTTCTTTCTTTCTTTCTTTCTTTCTTTCTTTCTTTCTTTCTTTCTTTCTTTCTTTCTTTCTTTCTTTCTTTCTTTCTTTCTTTCTTTCTTTCTTTCTTTCTTTCTTTCTTTCTTTCTTTCTTTCTTTCTTTCTTTCTTTCTTTCTTTCTTTCTTTCTTTCTTTCTTTCTTTCTTTCTTTCTTTCTTTCTTTCTTTTCTTTCTTTCTTTCTTTCTTTCTTTCTTTCTTTCTTTCTTTCTTTCTTTCTTTCTTTCTTTCTTTCTTTCTTTCTTTCTTTCTTTCTTTCTTTCTTTCTTTCTTTCTTTCTTTCTTTCTTTCTTTCTTTCTTTCTTTCTTTCTTTCTTTCTTTCTTTCTTTCTTTCTTTCTTTCTTTCTTTCTTTCTTTCTTTCTTTCTTTCTTTCTTTCTTTCTTTCTTTCTTTCTTTTCTTTCTTTCTTTCTTTCTTTCTTTCTTTCTTTCTTTCTTTCTTTCTTTCTTTCTTTCTTTCTTTCTTTCTTTCTTTCTTTCTTTCTTTCTTTCTTTCTTTCTTTCTTTCTTTCTTTCTTTCTTTCTTTCTTTCTTTCTTTCTTTCTTTCTTTCTTTCTTTCTTTCTTTCTTTCTTTCTTTCTTTCTTTCTTTCTTTCTTTCTTTCTTTCTTTCTTTCTTTCTTTCTTTCTTTCTTTCTTTCTTTCTTTCTTTCTTTCTTTCTTTCTTTCTTTCTTTCTTCTTTCTTTCTTTCTTTCTTTCTTTCTTTCTTTCTTTCTTTCTTTCTTTCTTTCTTTCTTTCTTTCTTTCTTTCTTTCTTTCTTTCTTTCTTTCTTTCTTTCCTTTCTTTCTTCACATACACACATATATAAAAATATAATAATGTAATAATAAATATCTACAGATATAATATATAATCATATATATGTATATAATATATATCAAGACTATATATGCATGGTAAATCCTCTCAGCAGCCTTTAGCTGGGCTCAATTTCTCCACAACATGAAGCCTCTCTCATCTTGGCTTTTTCTCCAGTTTTGTTTTGCTCTGAAGTTGGTGGAGTCCCTTTGATTTATAATTATAAGTTCCTTTCTTCTTCTTTCCATCTCAAAAGTCCTTTTATGTGTGACTAACTTGGTCAATATGTTTTTAAAGTACTTTAATTCCCTGCTGAGAAGAATATAATTGGGACAAATCCTACCCTCCTGAAGACAACTTACAGAAAAATTAGTTTCTTGAGAGACTCCTCTATTTGACATGAGCCCACTGTACACATACCTACTAATATCTCTTAGTGATAAGTATACAGACATGAGCACACTCTTCATCTACTGTCATAACAAAAGGAATTTGGGGAGAAAGCACAGCAGCCACTGTAGTAGTCATTAAAGATGCCTTAGTCCCAACTGCAGTTCAAAAGCTATGCTACAAATATGAACCCACCCGCTGCAGTCTTTGTATATTACTTGAATGAGGAAAATGATAATATTATTCTACACTCTCCCTGGTTCATCATTACATTCTTAAAATAGTACTCTGTGCCATAGTTTCTCCAGCTTTTCCCCACAGTTGTTAGATAGGACTCATGCCATAGAAGAGAACCTGGTAAAGGAGATGGAGATAACACTAAGCAGAGCACTGCTTCCTAAGGTACTGGGTGTCATGGAGAAAATGAAAACTGAACTTGCTTAAGGGTTGGAGTTAATCTGGCTAAGAATGAAATCCATTGATATCAAAACGATAGTGCAAGTTCATTTTCAATTACCACTAGGAACTGAGTGCCTAATTCTGGGAAAGTGATGTGCGCTCTCTTGGACCTGAAAAGTTTTGAGAGTGTTGTAGCCAAGTTCATGCGGCAGATTTAGCTTAAGTGACTTGCTGGGAATTTCCCCTCTCTAAAGTCTGGCTGGACTACCACTGTGCTCCAGCTCTACCCAGCTGTCAGAATAGCTCTTCGTGGCTATGGGGTGATATCAGAGTGAAATTAACTGTGAAATGAAAAAGACCAATAACTGAGCCTTTCAGGCAATTTGCCTAGTCCAAAGCAAGAGGTAGTGATTAAAAACTTTGCTATGAACAGCAAGAATACCACACCCCAACCTATTTGTTTGCACTTTGAACCAGAGCATTACAGAGAAAATGCATGACTCACATTGTAGCTTCATGTTGTCTGTAGGAAACCTTTCATGAAGTTAATGGATACAGCTGTCACCCTTTGAGACAAAGTGATCTTCTGAGTTTAGCAGGAAGGCTGTGGCTATGCATAAGTTAGTGCTTTTCCCTCATGAAGTATGAACTAGAGATTCATGTTCTGAATGCAAACATATTTATCATAAACAATAACACTAACACCTTGTGTGAATCTTGACCAGTATAAATTCTCTTTTTCTAGCAAGAGTTCAAGACTAACAAGGAAAATCCACTTGCAGGATTGTGTTTAATTATGAAGCAAAATTTATGTGGTGGGAGAATACTTTAATCCTTCCCTTCCCTTCCCTTCCCCTTCCCTTCCCTCCCCTCCCCTCCCCTCCCTTCTCTGACATGCAATATTCCTTCTTACAAAAACTTGCCTCACAATTGAAAAATTGGATCAAGCAGGATCATTTCCTCAGATCTTCACAGTTGTAGTGACTTTACTAATACATCATTATTTCTAATTGTGGTGGTGCTTTTAACAGAAAGGATAAATTTCAGTCCACTGGACTTAATAGGGTTAGGGATACTACTGGGAATAGGGAAAAAGAAAGATTTACCTCATGACTATCCCCATCCCCAACACACACAATTCTATCAGTTTCTAAATCTAAATCTCATTGTAAGTCTCAAGTCTGGTTTTAGGGCTTGTTGCTTTGGGGATTTTTTTTTCTCAGCAGAATTTCTGATCCTTATCAGCATTCAACATTTCTGAGTAAAAGGCATTTATTTTGAATGGCCCATGCAGCTTCACAGCTGCTGTAAACCTGACAATAAGTAGAAATATGGAATGTTCTCTCTTTTTTCCCCTATATGCTCAAAATGCTGACTAGAGGAATTGAGCTCATTGTCAGTAAAGATGTAGTGGAACATGCACATCACCTTGTCCCCACATATCAATTAAAGTAATGTATTTTTTTATTGATGAAACCCCAAAAGTATTCATTTAAAACCAACTAATTCAGTCGTCATTTATGATTTAGCAATAATGTTTTTTAAAATCTCAGTTCAGAATTTAATATTATTCTCTTAAGGTGGATCTGAAAGAATGAAGCAGCAGAGGGGCAAAGGGTAGGGGAAATACCATTCACTGGATGAAGCCAGGGTGGCAAAAGGCATAGGGTGAGAACTACAATAGTGGAAGTGGCAGTGATGTATAATTTAACTTGAAAATCCTTTCTCTAACACCTTTTCTTATTGTGTTCAGTTTTACAAATTAAAAAGGAGTGTACAGTTAGAGGATTCCTATCTGATCAGATGTATCTACGAACAGAATAACATAAACTGAACAAATTGACAGCTGTTATTGTGGTTGCTGGAACTAGTGAGCTATTTCCTCTTATGAGGTAATGTATTTTCATAGCACATAAACTGAATTTACACACACAAAAAATAAATTAAGTTTAAGTTTACTATTACCAAAAACATTCATAGTTCTGGGGAAAGGTAACAGCACAATTCTGCTTTAAATACTTATTTGTGTTTTGGTCATCAGCAACGTCACTATGGATTTACCTGTAACAATTAGGAATATTCACTGGGATTGCCTAATCATTTAAATCTATCTTTAATAATACTGTCACAGTGACTGAATTCAAGGAGATCATCCTGCTAATGTAAATCTAATTCGCTGCAATGTATCCTACCATGTACTAAAAAGGCGTCACTGACATAACCTCTTCTAAAACCTCCTTACAACTTCACAGTCTCTTTTTGCTTTCTCTATTTTTCTTCTTTTTGGTGAGCATGGGGGGAGCTTTAGTTTTTTATCATTTGAGATTCTGTCCCTCCAGCATACAAAATCTAAGGACACTTGATATTCTTCCCTAAAGCCAGCAACAGATGAAGGCAGCTGCAGATAAAATGACTTGCTGAAACATCAGCTGTAGCCAGCAGTTCCAGCTTGTTGGAACTCCACCATCTATATGCTTGAGAGACTTTTTGGAACTATATAGCACTATAGATGACTGATAGGGGAGTCATAACATAAGACATGCAGATGTTCCTGCTTACTCCACCCAGTCCCAGTTTATTTAATACACTGAATTATCTTAGCTTCTTAAGGAAGCAAGAAATGATAATAAGCATTAAAACACCATGGACCACTAGTTCATGACATGTACTTCTCTCTTGGACCAAAAATCCTGATGCCAGAAGAGCAAAAGGACCACTGAGGTCCTACTTCAATGCAATATCTCAAAGAAAGAATACACCTGGGACTTCCTGTCCCTCAGAAAAGTGTTTATCTCAAAGGAGAGTTACAAAACAATAACAGCAATAAATAACTAGTAAGAAACTGTTCACTGAAGTTACAGGAGGCCTGAAAGGTCTATGGAAAGTTTTACTGATTACGGAAGCCTTCTTTTTTTTGTTTCCTAGCACAGCTGAACTTGAATATACTGATGGGGTAAAACATGTAAGGTGGACTTGCTTGAGTCTGCTCCCACCAAACAATGGGCATCACACCATTGACTTAAAAGTGTGACCTGGGCTCAGATATTTAGTGCACAAATTGAATCAGTTGTTTGACTTCCCAAAAGACCACAGAAGACGGAAGTGTCTGATAGACAGACCTGATTAAAATAGACTAGTCTTAATCAAAATGTTTACACTGACAGGTTCATTGACAGGCCAACAGAATCACCTGTGCAACCTCATTAAATTTGGAGAGGAAAAGACGTGAAAATGAAAATAGCAATAAAATGTGTCCTGTTATGGTTACCTTTCTAGAAAAGTGAAAAATTCAAAACTAAAAAAAAAAAAACACCAACAAACCAAAACTGAAAAGCCCGGACTGGCAATTCAGTTGTACACAATAGTCAAATGAAATAAAATACATCAATAGCAAGCTTCCAGGATGGTTTGCAATAATTAGAACAAATGGTAAACTTATTTTAGATTTCTGACACACACACGTCCTTACACAACACATGCAGTAAGTGAATAGTTTAGAAGAGTATGGTGTGGGGCAGACTGACCCTAGCACAAGAGCATGTATGTAGATGTATAGAATACTGCTGATAGTCTTTATAAAGTAAGTGCCAGCACACTTGGCTGACTGGTGTTCCCTCATGACCTATGGTTACTGATGTACAATAGTTGTCTCATGATAACCTTCCATCTATGGCTTTCAAACTGTTATTAATGATAAGTTTATCTTGAAGAGGTAGCTGACAGTATAGGAAACAGTCAGGTTTCTCTTTCAGGCTCGGCTAACCACATGTAGGTGTCTCTGGCAAGTGCCTTCTTCCTTTCACAAAAAAATATGTCTTATTCATTCCTAACATAAGAATCTTTTCACGTTTTCTGGTCTTCAACTATAAATTAATTTTCCCGTTTTCTATTACTTGCTTACTTCCTTGTTTTTCCTCCACTGCCATTTACAATGGTATTCTTCCCTCTTTAACTCTTTCAGTCAGTATCCTAAACCACTTCCATCCCAGGCCAGGGCCAAATGTTGGAGCAAAAATAACTCTTAGGCAAAGTCTCTTTTGTCACACAGGCAATAATGTCCATTAACTCTCTTTCCAAGCAGTATGAAAATGCCTCTCAGGTACTGACTTAATGTTCAGTGCAGCCAGCTGTTAGACAGGCCTGAATCTAAGTGCAAGTTTCACTGACTTACCTCCTTGGGTTTTGGTACCAAATTCTGAAAGTCTGAGTGTCTTTTCTTGCCTTAACTCCTTCAGAGTTGAGCATGAAAGTGGCCTCAGTCACTAACAGGAATCAGATGACCTTCATCTTTTACTGGTCTCTTTTTGAGTTGCACTTTTTCATTAAGGCTCCATAAAAATGGCTGGAAAAACTATTCATAAAACCCATCTAATATGTAACGCCTAGTCCATAGATGCAGGCTACTGCAGCACTGCATGGCTTTGCAGGCTCTGATCTAACAAAATTCACATAATTTTGCTAGACTCATTCAAGGCCTCAATTTGAAGAAACTTTCCTTGGTAGGTGGATATTTTTTTTCTCGTGGTTTGGAATGAAAGACATTCAGCTCCATCTGGCTATGGTCATTCTTTTCATCTTCTCATCTGGGTAGTTTTTACAGTTCAGGACAATGTGGTAGTTGATTTTTACTTTTCAGTACTCTGAATGCACAAGTGCCTGAGGATCTCTCTCTTAAAACTGTTTTGCCTTTCCATGAACATCTGTACCTGCATACTCAGTAATGCCACTGTGTTTCCACAGCCAGAACACAAATACATTCCAAAAAAACATAACTGAAAACACTGGAAAAATCTTTTCTGAGCAAAGCTGTTATTTATGTAAATGAAACTTAAGAAGCAATTTTCCCTTTCCCTACTGATTAGTGTTTTTCTCTTGAAGCTTTCTAGCTTTGGGGCTTACATTCTGGTGTCAACATTCTGGGCTCTGAAACAGATGAATGGTTTCAGAGCTTCAGTCAGGAAAAAAACCAAACCCAAATGTCAACCCCACGCTTATTAAAACAATAAAAGCAATGATAATGCAGAAATAAAGTGTTTACAGATTGTTTACTGTATTATATTACTAGTCTTAAACATAAGCCTTTAATGAAGAAATGCCACATTAATAGAGCATCAGGAACCACTGAGGGATCAAAATGATGCAAGCAATCCTGACAGTCAAATCTTCCTTTAGAAAACCAGCCTGTTTTCCCCAGTAGCTTGAATCTTGCAACCCTACCCTTCACAACCCATCACAGGTTCCATAATAAGTATATTCAACTAGCCACATAGCCACAGCACTGGAGAGACTATGAAAGCTGAAGGAAGAATTTGGTCTGTTGGGTGGGTTAAGTAGATGTCATGAAAACCTCACACAGAGGCTGTGGTTTTAGATGCCATAAATGATTTCTTCTATGAAAAACAAATTAGAGCATACACAAAAGGAAAAGCAATTCTTGAATTAACCTTGGTCTAATATGTAATTAATAAACTACACCAGAAACTTTATTAATTGAAATTTGTTAAAAATATCCAAAAGGTATGGAGACATGTGACAGCAGAGGCTTTAAATAAACATTATATCAAGCCAAATAACCTTGACAGGAACAATATAACAACATCAAGGTTAAAAGTCAGAGTAAAGAAGGCTAGCACAACAGCCATCCCACAAAAATGGAAGTCAAGTCTAACTAGAATAAAAAGAAATTGACCTTAGCTCTTGAAAGTTAGGTCTAAAACCATAACAATTAAAAAAGTATTTAAAAGAAAAGCATGGGCACTAGTAACAAAACTTTATATTTTCATTCTCCTTTCATCTACATGCTAGCTGGTGAGTTTTCATTTTCTAATAGATATTAAGGTGCCTTGCAAAAATATGTAAGCATAATATGAAACAAATATATGATTTGCATTGTTGTTCATTATGTAATGAAACGTTCATATGAAAAAAAAAAATCAAATTAGATCAAAACAAACCTGACTGAAAGTACTGCAAGAAGAGTTAACAATATTAGACATTAAACGACAGATGAAAACCAGGGTCAATATATACAAAGAAATACACATGAGCAAAAGCAGATTTAATTGTATCTACCAAAGGATGGGTTCTAAATTTGCTGTGATCATTTGATAGGTCTTCATCTACCCACAGTTATTGGATAAAAATATATAAAATCCTCTGAAAACACCAACTACATAATGAAGTCCAGTCAAGAATGTAAATAGGACAAAAATATTACTGAAGGATTAAGCAACATGGCAGTAAACATCTCTGTGCACTTCATTAATCTTTAGTGCACACTCTCCTGAAAAACAGGTGCAGTTCTGGTTGTCTTGTATCAAAAAGGACACAGTAAATTTCTTGTTTTAGCATATGTCCATCATCTCTTGTCCTCCCATTGTGAAGAGCTTGGCTCTGTCTTCTTGATGACCTCCTGTTACATATTGGAAGGTTGTTGTTTAGATCTACCCGAAACCTTCTCTTCAGTTTTGGGTCAGTAAAATGGTGACATTCATGGGGAAGACAGATAATGATCATTCAGTGTTTCTCATAACACAAAAGGCAACAAACAAAATTTTTAAACAAAAATATTCTAAAGAAAAATTAACCAATTTTTTTTTCCCCAGAAAATATATAGTTGTAGATGATGTAAAATTGTAAACAATTTCAGACTTTGTAGGATTGATTGCCATATGATTTTGTCTCCTAGAAATAGTCTTTTGAAACCACAATTTGTGAAGAAAATCTATAGGAGCTTTAAACATGTCTGTGCAATATCTATGTAACATTTAGTTTAGGAAATACCATTTTTCAAAGACTATTAGAATCTAGCAAGGTTTGTAAGGGGAAGTATCACCCTAAACTTTCCTGATCCTTGCATACTTTCCCAAATTAACTGCTTTTTGTCATTGTTAAAACCAGTGTGGTAGTCTAACTCTGGACAGCAGGTCTCATGATACTCTGTGCCTTTACTCGTAGCAGTCAGAGCTGACAGACTAGAAAAATTGACATAGGCTCATGGGCTCTTTCCATGCTCTGTTCCACGCTGACCCCTTGTCAGTACCTGTCGGTCTTTCATTCTTTCTTCCACTGCAGCAAATTCTGGCTACTGCTGGACTTTTCCCTCAAATATACACCCTCAACCAGATTAATGTAAAAATGGTAAACAATAACAGCTTGACTGTGTAAATAGAGAAATTAATGTTTGAAGAACACATCACTGCGTCAGATCAACCACAATGAAAATGCAGAGGTGAGCAGGAAATCAACCTGCTTTATGAGCTTTTGTTGTTGGTGTGCATGCAGGGAAATACTAACATGCAAAGACAGAGTGCTTCTCTGAAAGACATTATATTTCCATATATAGTTGTATTTATTTGTTTGTCCTTAAGCCACCCACAGGAGCTTTTCAAAATAGAGATCTGTTTCCATTCATGTCTCAGTGTTGTGTGCAGACAGCAGTGGACTTACATTTCATGACAGGCAAACTTCAAAAGGTTTGGAGGTTCAAAGCTTGTATGAGCTTATCTGAATTTCTCAGGTCTGCATATCTCACGGTATCAGTCTACAGCTTGGTACTTCAAGCACTTCCTGGTGAAATCCCAGATGGAAACAGAGACATAGTTTGACTTCAGAGAGCCCAGGCGAAGATATGCATTCAAGCTTCTGATAGGTTTAAGAGCGGGGTGGAGTGCACATTGGCAAATCCCAAAGCCAGACATGCACAGACTTTTTTGATTCTTCATGAGGTTCCCACTGTAGAAAAACATAGAAACTCAATTTCCATACATCAGAAAAGTGACATTTTGTGGTTTATTAATAATTATAATCCACTCCAAAAATCAACGGATAGTATTTGCAGTACTGCTTTTTTCACACAAAGAACAATGAAATCAACAAGAATCTCACAAAACTGAATGCACTGTATGTCCCTCATAAGCGACCAGTCATCTCCCTCATAAGTGACCAGTCTTACGTTGTGTCATGAGCTGCATTTTGCCAAAGATATTTCTGCTTTCTATCTCTCTGTTTATATCATGCTCATCTATTCTGCAGTTGTTATCCCATATGTGCATACCTGTAACCTCCTAAACAACATAACATTACAGTAATGACCTGTTGAAATGCCACTGCTTTATCTTCTGGGTGCCTCTCAAGAGCCATATGAAATTTGCAGAAAAGTAAAACCAGTGAGGGTGATTATTTTGTCAAACATAATCATTTCCATACTGACAGCACAGCAATGAAATGTGCCTGTTTTAATAAAGGATTTTACATAAGGTCCTCTCTTTGCTGAATAGCCTTACTACTTCATGGTAATTTCTGGCTCTTCTGTTATATGATTTTAGTTTGCATAAATAACTTGCTGTAGCAACTAAGGAGATCATTTATGTATGAACTATTACTAATTGAAAATTAGTAGCAACATATCATCTAACATACCAGCTCCTTTAAGTGGATCTGATGTTATAAATGACACATAGTATTTGGATGAAGCTAATCTCAAACTTCACGATCCTCCCCTTTACTTCAGATTTTGACAGTGGTGGAGCCAGACTTGAAGAAAGTCTTGCTCAGTTCAGCAATAAAATATGTTTTTCAGTGTCTATAATTCCCAAAACTTAGATGTTTCGTATAAATTTCATGTCACTTTAACTATGTTAAATTATGTTACAGATTTATTAGAGAATAAAATAATTTTGCCGTGATGTAGATAAAACAGATGCTTTTCTACATAACACGATTTTTCCTAATATTTTTCTGTAAATGCAATTCTGTTGTCAATAATCATAGTTCTATTTGAAACTATATTATCTGTCATGCAATAAGTACAACAAGAATTTCTCCCTAGTATCACATGTCTACCCACTTAGTGGGTAACTGGTGGCAAAATACAAATTAAGCATACATAACAACATTTCTGTGGAAGTAAGTTGAAGAGGTAATTTGCCTGAAATAGGGGACGAGAATTTGGATATATGGAGAAAATCAAACTTTTGGAATACTTAGCTACAAGCAATTTACTAAAATAACTTTAGCACAAGATTCTTGAAAGAAAATTTACATCTATAATTGCAACAAAATTATGTTAGCTCTTACGTTAACAGTACAGGTTGAATTACCAGTAAATAGAAAAATCAGAATTATGTGAATGAACATCATTGAGCCAGACTATTTCAACAAGCCAAACATGCTCAGGTGATTCAGTGTGCTCTTCACACTCGCAGAAAAAGTATGGCTTTTAATTTCACAAATTCATTTGGAGCCATCTCACACTATGACTACTTAGCAGCAAATAAAATGACAGAAAGCATGGCAGAATCAGTACACATTTCATCTTAAACTCAGGGATCACAGTACAGAATGCATTAATCTAGCTCATTTTCCAAAGACTGTACATAATATGCAGTTCATCTGAATCTCAGTAAAACATGATTTTGAGAGTTTGCCAGCTTCAGTGTTCCTGAGAATAGTTTATCACCGGTGTTCTCCATTTCCTTTCTTGATCCTCTCCTTGAGATTCAGCCAAGCAAATGTGGATAAATGTATCTGATAGTTTCTAAAATATCTCAGCAACAAATCAGAAATAACTGGACCAGCTCTTGAAGAAACAAAACTAAATGTCTGTCTCTTAATGTGTTGTTCTCAAACAGAGAACTTTAATAAACAGTCCAATGGAATGCTTCTGTAGTTCATTTAGACTACTTCCGTTGTTTTTTATAAATATACATGCAATTAAGAAACACTATATTAGTTGCTTTTTTCCTCCCTATGTTAAATATTAATCTCCTTATTCCATAAAGACAGGCTATAATTTATAATTTTTCAATTTTGAACAACCTTAAGATGACTTTTATTCTGAAAAGTTATAGAAATAGTAGGGAAAAAATGTTGATGAAAAGAATCCATTTCATATATAATGCCCTAATGAATCCCATAAACATGATGAAGCAGAAAGAATTCTTTTTTTCCACTAAAAAATATGTTAAAAGTCCGTATCCAGGTTATATTCTGTTTTTCACGTTGACTATCATCATTCTTACCAATGTGAGCAGCATTTCCTGGCTGGCAGGGACTTTTAAACACAAATGTACTCTTGTCAGCTGCAGTGGCTATCCTGGAAAGTAAAGTGTGTTATTTCTCCATTAAACAGTTGTAGCAGCATTGGAGACACCAACAGTCAGTGTGCTTCTACCTTCAAGACCATTAAGAACAGGGAAAGAAATTTCAGTTTTCTGAAGTTGTTACCTGTGTATTAAGTTGTTACTTGTGTATTAAGCTGCTACCTGTGTATTAAGCTGTGACAGGACTGAACTTTCTGACTCCTTCTGAAGTGAATGTCCCGCACTAAAGAGTTTTTTGATTAAAATCACTGACATAACATTAAATATTGCTACCTCGGTGTCCTTTCTCTTGATCACTTTTTCAGTGACTAGTGTCTTTCTTCACTGGATAAAGGCACTTTCCCTCCAGAAGTGTTCTTTCAGGGATTCTCACCTTGTGGCTCTTGTCTTTTAGAGAATAGAGAAGAAGAAACAGTTCTCTTTTTGTTCCCCCTTAAAAAAAAAATCTCTGAATGAACTCCATCTTTTTTTTCCCTTATTTACATGTGAATAATATAAAACTGAAGTAGATTCATTATCCCTTTGCTCTTCATCTCTGTAGAAGCCATCTCACAGAACTTACAACTATATTGCCAATTAAATTAACCTCTTCCTCACAGTAGTAAGACCCTGTGAGTAAAAGCGACACCTTAGAGTGAAGGAATCCTAGAGAAATTGTGCAAGTTTTAATTTTTATGTCTTTTAGCTGAGTGAAGTAGATTGTGCCTGGCAGTAACTCCCTACCAAGGTGAAAGGGGATCGAGTGTGCAGTCACTGGTTCTTTAGGATCCTGTAGCTCGTGCTGGTGGATAATATAGCTGGTGGTAAAATCATTCAAAATTCTTGGGCCTTCCTTGTTCTGCTCCATTGTTAAAAGCTCCTTGCACCACACCCACCCCCTTTCCCCTCCCCTCCCACTCCTTTATGTTATTTAACAATAAAATGGCCAGGTATTTTCCAGTTTTCCTTCTTGGACTGAAACTTGTTTACTAAAGCATGTAATGAACTCAAATATTCACATAATAAAAGAGCTCAACACACAAAAAAAACCCAAACCTCACTGCATGCCTCTGTTGATTTCCTTGTGGTTACATTACACTCAAAGCCCTAGTAGAATTGTGGGCACTATGATAAAATGGAAATTTACTGAAAATTACAGCTAAATGTTGGGTACATCCCACCCTCTTGGCAACTTCTGTAATGTGATTTCTAAATATTTCATTACCCAGAGTCATTTACAGAGATTTCCACGGGATCTAGTAAGGGTCAGAGCAGAAGAGCTTGTAAATCAGTAATAAGATTGACTGTAAAGTTTTTCTTTCAGTATGTGCTTTTAGTATACGTGTCAATTAGATTAAGTCTCTTCTGTTTGGGCTTGGCTAGAACAAGTGACATGAAAAAGTGAAGTTGAAGAGGTTTAATTTAAACAGACAGTAAAATAAAAGGAAAATAGAGCTAAACCCAGGCATAACAATATATCATATTACACATTGCTTTGACTGTCCAATCAAGCCATGAAGCATGGACAAGATTCCACTGACTTCCATTGCCCACACTAATTTTAACCTCAGCTGCATTCAGAGTTTATTAGATTTTTTTGACACAGCATATCCCTGCTTGCAGGGCTTGTTCTACCAGCCTTGAAGTTGGTATTATCATACTTCAAAAAAGTTGAATGCATATATGGAAAATAATGTCTCTCACAAGTGGTGCTGCAAACATTCAAGATTTTATGGCAAGTTTAATAATATTTCACTGTTTGCCTGATGTCCTTGCTCTAAGAGTCTTGGGGTTCTAGAAGAATCTTGTCCTTTTTTAATGAAGTTTTAAGTCTGCAATGATTGCACAGAAAAAATCCGAAGTGTGGCCTCTTCTTACTAAACACAAAAACTGAAAAAACCCTCACCCCTAAAAAAAAAAAAATTTTTTTAGAAATATAGTGTTCATTTCTTAAAAAATATATTATGAATCAGTCAAATTCAAAACAGTCATTCTGAACATTTGAGTTTGGCAATGTTGCAAATATCTCAATAGTAAAGTAAATATATTTATCTAAACTTGATCCTTCGTTACATCATTCCATTGGCTTCATGCTATATAATATGCTGGTCTCACGCAGTGTCAGTTAGTCTATATCAGTTAACTAGGTGTTTATTATGTATTCACTAGCATGATATTATTCTGGATACCAGTACACCCAGTGGAGGTTGCCATACTTCTGGCATCCTTGATTAGTTTTCCTGATTCTTGTGCTTTTCACTTCATAAAAACTTTTATATCAGTAGACCAAATTAAGCTCTGGTCTAAGCAAACCTAAAGTCATTTTGAGAACAACAGAACAGTGGAATAGGAGCCACTTACACCAAGGCTTAATTTTTTCTAATGTGTTTATTCTACAGTGAAAGCATATTAGTGATACTAACAAGGAGTATCACAACCTTTGTCTTTTAAACTGCTTTAGTAGCATTAATTAGAGGAATTAAAAATTAAGTGGATGTAATTTGGGATATATAATCTGCAACTGAAAATATTATTTCAGCACTTAGAAATACATTCCACCACATAATATTTCCTGGAATGGAGAATTTTAAATGTTAAACCTTTTTTTCTATAATAAACATCACTGTAGTGGAGATATGATCTTCATTACAATCACTCCTGCAGGGATTCATGAAACAATTAAAAAATGATTCATATGCAAAAGGAGTAAAAAATAAATGTTTTGATAAAGCTTGTACTTACCTCAGACTGAAAATGTTCAAGTCTTCTAAAGACAAAGCCAGAATACACTGCTATTTAAAGTAAATAACACTGATTTTTAAATAAACATTTTAGCTTCTCAAAATAGCCACAAGATTCAGGAGACCGGTATTACTGCTTAGTGGAGGAAACACATTCACTACATTAAAAAATTATCTCTTTTACAAGCAAAGTAAATGTCGCAAGTGGCCTCCTATAATTTACTTGGTTTTATCTCTTACTCTCTATGGGTGATCAAGGCTGATTTTTAGCCTACCTCCTTTCATGACCCTTGAGACTTTATTTGCCTTACTGCAATAGAATCCTTCAAGATGATAATCACAGATTATTCCCCCCTTCTCTTGTCAGCTCTTCATCAGTACAGTCTTGTCACTTTATTGGAGTTTCAGCTTCCATGTTTGCTGTTACTTTATGAGTCACTCTCTGCACTATGCTTAATCCCATGTTTTCGGTTGTCTTGCAAATGTACCACTATCACCCCAGAAAGCTGCTTTGTTTGCCTCTGTTTTCTGTCTACCATTTCCCATTTCTGCACCAAATACCAATGTTGTTACCCATCTTGTTTTCAAAGCTCACTCCCTTATTATCAGTTTAATGCTTTCTCACTTTTTTCCCTCACACTCTCAACACTCTCCAGGACTCCTGATGAAGCACTGTGCCCAAATGATTACCACTCATCTATCCCTTAATGAGTTTTTAAAATGGCTGTCAATGATTATTTATCTTCTTTCCTTTTTTCTCCCTATCTCTCTTGATCCTTTGCAGCTTTTGAGGCATGTCTCCTTGTCTGTCTTACTCCTCCTCCCCTTTACTTATTAAGCATTCCTAAATGAAAAGGGATCCTTAAAAACTTTATGTCTCAGAGTCCGCTCAAATTTACTTTACCACTGCACTGTATAACATGTTGCTCTCACTGTAGTACCTAATGTACTCCTAAGTTACTTTTCTCATTATTTTTTCTTCCCACCTTACAATTACCTTAATGCTATCTGTTTCAGTTATTCAATTAGTATATTCTAATACTTTATTCTCTGAACTGATTATTCAAATCTCCTCTTCAAATTGAGTGGCCAAGTTTTGATCAACTCTAAAAATGGTAAGGTTATTTCTTCTGCCTTTAATGATCATTTAAGTGAAGAATCATCTCTAGTTCTAATACTTGTGCCCTTTGCTTAAAAAAATATCTAGTATTCAGTAATTTCTTGGCAGTTAAATTATGTTGTTAACAGTCAAAAATTTGTTGTATAATTGGTTGAAGAGAATGACCATTTTTAAATTTGGTTTTACCTGTCCATGACTAAAAACATAGATGACAACACACAATTCATATGTTGAAAAATTAGCTGAACTTTGAAGTGAAAATACTGCCATACTATATCTGAAGGACAAAATGTTATTTTAATATAGAGAATGTTGAACAGATGCGAACAATTTCTCAACGTAACTTTTAATTCCTCACATAGGAATTGTCTGTTGTTAATGTTTGGCAATATTATCCTGTCTCACAGTGTTCTGTCACAATGCAACATAAACCACAATTTGGCACTGTATTCCACTGGTTTACAATTCTACATTTATCATGAAGGTTGTATTTTGTCGTTGCTTCAGGTTTGCATGTCTCATTCCAAGCTGCTTCGTGTCTGTGAGGAGTATTCAGAAGTGGATAGGTTTGCCTCAGCAATGGAATGAAAACTCACTTTTTAATGACATTCCATTATGCTCCAACTTGGCTTTGTTTGAGAATATTCAAGACTTCCAGATGCATGTTAAAATGACACATGAGATATCATTTCAGCTGCATCCAGACAGCAAAATGCAGGAAAGGTTATCTGGCTGTTGTTTAGAAGTTTAAAGAAATAATAGTTTGTTAATAGAGAATACCTGTTACAGAAGTAGTTAAATTTAGGTGACATGATCCTACTTTGTAGACATGCATACACCACATGCCCAACAACTCTCCACCTGTAGTAAAGTCACTCTTCTGTGAAATCAGCACCAGTCTTTATAAAAGTATTTTGGAAGCATAATAAAACAAGGGATAGAAAAGAATCAGCCATGACAGATATTTTATTGCAGCGTCTGTTTGTCTTCAGTCAAAAAAACCAGCAACACAAAATGGACACAAAGAAGCATGGCGCAGAAGCTGCAAGAAACTACTCATATGCAATGAATGCATAACTCACTGCCACACTAAAGAATTCAAATGTATTGTTAAAACTCCTTCAATTTGGATAAATCTGTGTAATCATGTCAGTTAATTCATTGGATCCATTTCTCGCTGAAGTACCAGTCAGTTCAAACAGCTCTCATCTTTCTTTGTAAAAATATACAAACAATAAATCTTTGAGACACTTCAGATAGAGAACTAAGAAAGCTGCTCACTTTAGTTGACTCAGAGAAACTTGAACTAACCACTGAAAGAGAAGACCAAAACCTATAAAAACTACCTGGCCTATTGCTTTTGAGAGTTACTTCTGCTCCTCAGATCTAATGAAGTAAAAAAAAAGATCTAAATGATAATTGACACTTAGCAATGCTTCCTTCATAACTGTAGAGAACTACCAACCACCCTATCCACCTACACGGCTGTCACACAGCTTTTAACTTCCTTTACTATTGAAGAAGAAATGCTAAGAGATGCATTTTCCACTTCAATAGCTTGGATTTCTCCCAGTCAAGCCTCAGACAAGATACAGTCCTGCTGCAATATACAGGCAACTTTTTTTCTTGGCTTTGAACAAAAAAGAGTTTGTAGGCAGATACTATAAGATATCCTTGCAGGCTTTTTTCCAGTGAGTTTGCCATACTGTTGTCACACATGTTAAATCTTATCAGCAAAATGGATTTTCACTCATCTGGATCAACTCACTTAGTAGCAGTCAAAGCCTGTCTCCCATCAACTTACCCAGCAGTTCTTGCTCTCCAAACTGTCTAGCAGCCCAGCAGACTCCCTAGGATCACATACTTAAACACGCCTACTTTCCATAGCACATTTTGACTTTCAGAGTGCACTTTGATAGCCCTGCTCTGCTTACTGCTTCCCCTGTACCATCGACTGCTGGGTTCTGCTAACATGTTTTTAATAACAGCACAGTATTCCATATTCTGGAACAGAAATACCACAACAATACGATACAACTCAAAATCAAATGGTTCATCGAGAGGTAATTTTGAGTTAAAAGGAGAGGCTTACTGGCCTTTTCCTCTCAGCCTACTTGGGTGGCATCTTCCAGAGCCAAGGAGGAAGCCTGCTTTCCATTCAGGTAAAGAAATTCTCCTGTCTGCTTGAAAATTAAGAGATTCTTTGCAGTCTGGGCACCCAAGTGCATGACAGGATTATGACATAGCCAACCACCCACATTGTCACAGGCTGGTTTTGTTTTAAAAAACCCCACAAACACTAGGATGAATTTTAAGGTGGAGAATGTTCTTGAAGCACTGCACTTAAGTGACATGCACAAGGAATACTTCAGACACAGATAAAAATCCCACAAAAAAAGCACAACAAAATAATGGCAGATATATTTTTTTTGGGTCCTGTACGGTGCAAACACTTCCAAAACAAATAACCAATAATTAGTCCTTTCCACTCAGCTTCTCAATGTGTTGTCCAGCAGGCATAAGAATATATAGTCAGGATCTCACAGTCTGCAAGAATTTACTGGGGCGTGGTGGAGGGCATCAAGCCATCAAGGTGACCTATTTTCTTCTCACAGCCTTTTTGAAAACTGACCTCTCAGAGCTCCCCATCCTTGCTTAAACATTGGTGACAAATTGTGATGAAGCTATACTCACACCTAAATTTACAGATTTCTCTCTGTTGCTTAAAAAGTTTATAGGTTTACTCTTGTCGAGACCTGGGTCTCCAGGAAAGCAGAGACTCACCTAGAAAACTAGTTAGTCTAGCTCCAACACATAAACTTCTCGCTGCTCCCAAGAACGTAAGGCTGCCCCACTGGGCTCAATAACGCAATTTCCCAACTATCTGTATTTTTAAATGAAAATATATTTGAGTCATAGTCTTGGAAAGGGCTGCTACATGTGCCAAGGTGTCATACAGTCAGGGCAGAAGAGAAGGTGTGAGAGCAGGCTAAACCTTCCCTTCTCTCTCTTTCCTCTCTGCTCCTCCTTTACACAGCCCCTTTTTAGAGAATGGTGGAGGTTGCTGAACATAGGGAAGCAGAAAAACTACCTTCAGGCTGGTAAAGAAGCAGAAGAGATGTTCTGGTCCTGGAGCACTTCACCCACTGAGTTCCTGTCATTGAGGAGCAGGTACTACACAGGCACCATTTAAGTTGTCCTCAAAGTTAATGGGACAACTGTCTTATTGAAATTATTAAATTGTAGTCAACTATGTCACCTTTCTGTAAAGTTCTGTAAAGTTAGCTATTTCTTTGTACAAGTTATGTAGTGTGACAGTTTAAAAATCAAATTAAAAATAAAGAGATCAGTAAAGCTTAAATCATTATTTTGTATAATAGAAAATAAGAAAAAAATATTTATTGTTTTATGTTAGCCCAAAGCATTAACATAGTTTCTTGGAAAATCAAAGACAGATTTTAAGAAGCGATTAACATCGAAGCTCATTACTTAGAGAACAATTAATAATTTCCTTGCATCAAAGGAAATATTTAAATAAATGGTTATGGGAAATCTTCTCTTGACTAAATTGAAATGTTGCCATCTGGCTTTCATTCTCCCTATACTGTTTGTCAGTAAAAAAAAAAAAAAAAAAAATTAAAGAATTCTTACACAGTAGAATAATGCAGTGATAAGCTGTTGGTGTTTATACTAATCTGATCCCACTCAAGAATGTTTGTACTTAGACCACAGCATCTTCTTATGAAAGTTCAGGCATCTATTGTAACCTTCTTGGCACTTAAGGAACAATTTACTGTAACAGAGCAGAAAGAAGGTTGGAATTTTTTTCATTTCAAAAGGAAAACAATTCAGATCCTGTGCTATCACTGGTTCTATAAAACAAACAAAAGAGTTTTTACCACTGAATTGCCTCACATCTTGGAACTTGTGTGCACAGAGAGAGGAGAGGTTTTAGACAGAGGGATGTCTCTGATGATAAGTTGTCAGAGATCCCATAATTTAAAGAGATAAAGAGAAAACTTTGCCATTCTGGGGATCACATGCACACAATATAAACACGCACTCGCTCAATAAAGCACACTGATAAATGTATCCAGAATTGCTGCATTATACACATTTAAACCATCTGTTTATGTATTGTCTTAAATATAGAGGGCAAGGCACAAAACTATATTTTATATCAACCATTTCCTTGTTTCATAAGATTCCATTTTAAAGCTAAAGAAGCCCAACTTGGGCAGCCATCCTGCTGTATTAGTTATGGTCACCAAGTGAGATCATCAGCTCATTTCAACGAGACACTGGCAATGCAAGACATCCCCATGACTAATTGTACTTAGAGGATGGTAGCTGTGTTTCAAAACAGTGACTAAAATGTACTGAGAGAAGTGTTGCCTGGAAATTCAGTCCTGGTAAGGACATCAGACTGTCAAGTGAGACCTCACAAGGTGCTGCTGGGTCTCTAGCATCTCTGAGGAAACTGCCCCATGTTTATTCTGAGTTGTCTCTTCATATAAGTTTTTATTGGAGAGCAAGCTTTTCTCCATGGGAACAGCTCTTTTTTTCCGTGTCATTTTACACAGCCCTTTGAGACCTCTCTCCCAGCTGCAAACAACACCTTGTTGTTTCCTGGGACGTGTTGCAGGCTCTTTCCACCTCCCAGGTACTCACTGAATCTACACACCTGGCATTGTCAGGTCCCAGAGCAGAAGTGGGACTACATCACTGCTCAGTGTCCACAGGACAGCATGTGTTTCCCACTGGCCCTCGTGCCCCAGGTGTTGCCCAGTGCATGGCTCTATGCTGCGGTCCACCTCAACTGACATGGGAGCATTTCAGTCATAGAGCCATCAGTAGGCAGTATCACTTTAGCACATAAACCAATGCAAGGAGCCTCATACATTCAGTAAAAAAAAAGAAATTGAGATATTTTATAAGCCATCAGGTGAGCCTCTGAACTGGAAAGCAACTTGAAGGTTTAATATGACCCATTTTCCCGGACACAGATCCAGGTAGATACTAAGTTCTTTGGAAGACAAAACATTGACTTTGAAAGTGGTGACAAAACTTCTGTCAAAGCTGTGGTCATTTCTGGGCACTACAAAACAGAACCTTCTGGAGAGAATAATATTAGCTGGTGTAGCTTGAGGTAAAGGGTAAAGAATCTGTGACTAGGATCTGCAATACCTAAAATTCTCTGAGGACCAGGAAAAGAGGAAACCTTACCACACACACACACATGCATGCACACATACAGGCCCAACTTCAGGAATGAAATCTAACTGGTAACGTCCAGAAAGAAAGAAATTAACTTCTGTGTGTGAATTAGAGTTAGCTCCAGGTTCAGGTGGCAGTGTGTGTTATCTGTGAGACAAGCACAAAGTGGAATTGTAATAAACTTGCATCTCAGACTTCAGCTTTGGATTCACCCTTCTGCCTCAAGACTTCTCTGCTTTCCTTACTTTACTATACATAAAACAACCATTTACATTTGTATGTGTGTGTTTGTAGACTAAATGTGCTTCATTAAATTTATAGGTATAGTGTGCTTTTCAGTTTTTGTTCTTTACGCAGAGTCTGACCATTAGAGGTAATAATAGTAAACCACTGCTTCCGAAATTGTGTTACAGGACGTTATTACAAAGCTTGTAACTGTTCTGTTATTTATAGTCTTTAATTTACTGCTTTTTGTCTAAGCAACCATCAACTAACTGTACTCTTAAATCTTGTTCTTTTGCTGAGATGTTTAGACTACAAGAATTTTTATTGTTACATGCTTTTATTCTTCAATTCATTCCACGTGGACTGTTTAGGTGATTTGTTTCCTGCCTATGTACACCGACAGCCCAGACGTTGAGAACTGGATTAATAGGAAATAACTCATGAGTTGGTCTTATGACCGAGAGTCCCATAAATGAGATTTTGATAGCACATAAAATTAATACTACTGCACAAAGGAGTAGTTTTACTTGTGATCTGAGATCCAGGACTAAACGTTCATACTGTCTGCTTGGCTTGTCAAAATTTTTACTTCCAGCTTTTTCTTACACTGTCTTTGGACAAGAGTGCCAAATCTGAGAATCCTTACATAACTCCAGAACAGACAAATTCCCAAAAGAAAATGAATAAATACAACTGGAAGGCACAAAACTGAGCCACAAATTCTCCTTTCATCCTCAAATAGACACACACATAGATGAAGCAATTCTGAGGCTATGAAAAAAGAGTGGATCACTGCTATCATATCATTCTCTGAGTGTCTGTCTGAAAATTATAAATTATTATGTTTTTTTTCAAAAGGAAACAAACAGTTTCCACTTCCAGTGAAGTGGTATCCTTAGTAATTTACCATGTTGATACTTGCTGATTAAAAACAGACAGGAATTATTCCTCCCATAGTCTGCAATAAAAGAAAAACAAACTTAGTAATAAAATATGAGGAAATCCTCCTATTTCACCTTAAATGTCAGCCAATGCTTTGTTCCTCTGTCATGATTTTAAAGGTCAATTATGGAAAAAATGTTCCAGAGAAATTGTAAGTACTGAGGTTTTTCTAACAAGAATATGATACATGGAACTTATAACATTCATGTTTACAAATTTCTGCTGACTTGCTCATTCACTAGTTAAATTCCAGAGTCAGCAGTAGAAGCCTCATTTAAGTGTAACCTAAAACCTATTTGTGGACTAAAAAATGTCAATATAAAGGTTAATTCCTTACAGAAGCTTCTTTTAGAAGTGGAAATAAAAGTATTATAGCCTATAAGCTGAAATAAAGCCTTTCTCTTATTTATGATTTCTATGTACCATTTTCTCGCTAATTAATCCTTCAGACCACTTTAGGAATGTCAATAAATAGTTTTTTTGTTCAAATTCAATTCAACAAGTTTCTCAATATAATTTCTTCCTTATTGCACAGAATGAATCAAACTGCAGCATTGTTCTCGCTTATGGGTGCAAGAGTGAACTTAGTAAGCAGCTGCACCATAAAAGGCAAATTAGTAGAGTTAGTAAATGACGCACTTCAGAGGCAGTTTTTCAAAAACACTTCAGAAGAACATAAACAGTCATGAGATGGATTGTCAGCACTAGAACTAGCAGCGTGGGTGGAGTGGCACTAAACACTTATAAGCAGGTCTTGCTTTTTCCTTTCTTCATAGTTTCTGATTCCTTTCTTTACCTATCTCTTTAGGAATCTGAAAGAATGTCTAATTAATTGGGTTTTGTTTGGTTAAACCAGCCATCATTTAAGCATGCCCAGTCAAAATATAAGGTAGCTCAAAATGGTACTTATACTTATATGAGTAATTTTCCAGAGGACCATCGAATGCAAAACAATGAATGATAAACAAAGTTATGACACTTCCTAACTTTGCGGAGAAGCACAGAGTGGAGTCCAAGGAACAGAACAATTCAGATTATTGACAATCATACACAGGAAATTCAGCTCAACTTTAGAAAGACTGATCAGCAACAGGAGCAGAGAGCAACAAGGGATTAGATAGGCTGGAATATTCTACAACTCACATTCTTGTATGTCCTATAGGTACTTATATTTCCTATATATTCTTCATATATCCTAAGTATAAAATAGAAGTGTAAAATGGATTTGTTTATTTCAGGAAGCATCCACACTCATGTAATTGAAGAAAAAAACAAATAAAGATATATGCATCTATATCAGAAAAAGCCGAAATTTGATGTATCTTTCCACTTGCAGGAAGAATTGTAAATACCCATTTTCAAATATTTAAGAACCATATTACAATGATAATCCTTCTAATATGAGGATTTCCTGAAGAAAAAATGAGGAAAGAATTTACCAGTGGTGGTGGAGAGATTGCATGAACAGGCCTAGGGAGATTAGTGTACTACTTAACTTCTGTGATAGATATGAAGTAACTTGTTTATAACAATTTTTTTTCCTAAATGCTGCTAACTAGAGGCTGAGTTATATCCTGACACATAAGGTCTTATATCCCTTTCCAAAACTTTAGCATTAAAAAAACTCGTGTCACAACTATGGGCAATATAATTAACTATATAAACAGCAGTTCTCTGTATTTCTTTAATCTTGCTAAATTCATGGTCATTTTTATTTTCAGAATATACACAGAAGCTCCTTTTAACCGTTAATTATTTTATATAAATTTATTTTGTGTCCTAATTTTTCAGTTAAATAGTCCCAGTCAGAGTCCAAAGGTAGGATACACTTTTAATATTATAAGAACATTTTCTTAGAATATAAGAATCCTTCATCTTTCTTACTTTTAAAATGAAATAAAACAAAAGAAGATTCATGATACCAGATGAGGTAGGTGTTAAACATACTGCTTTTCATGATAATGAATAATAAACATTAAACTCCTACCCCTAAGGATGCTCCCATTTAACACTAAACCAAAAATCTGGAGACTGGAATATCACTGTCAAAAACTGCTACTCAGCACCTATACTTATCTACCACTGCTGTGCCATTCAACTCTTTTAGAGAGAAAAGTAAAATAAGTTGAGTTTAGATGGATACATAATTTATTACTAATTAGAAGACATATTTTCCACGTATTTATTATCTTGTCATTCAGCCATGCTCTTTTTCAACAGGTCTCTCTTTCTGTTTTTCGATGAAACTAATTTAAATTTCTTTTCTTATTCTCCAATATAAAATAACAGAAGCTCATTCCAAAGAAAAGCAATCTAAATGGCTGGAGTCATCATTGGCTTTCTGCTGTATCTCATGAATGAAACTGAGAAAAATTACTTTAGCTGCAACATGAAGAATTCTTGTTTACAGTGAGTATGTTGTAACTAATTCAGGCCACTGAAAAATCTCAGAAAAGAAGAACCTTACAGGGACAGCTCTTACAGGAGAAAGAAACCTAGTATCTCTATAGACATGTTTCAGTAAACGAAACAGTAAGTATAGGTTTGGTTTATTATATTTTCTTAGCTTCTTGAAGTCAGTACAATCTGAATGATTTTATATAGTGAGCTAGTATTCTCCCTGCATTTTTCCCAAACTTATTAATTTACACTAAGCAAAATCATCTTTCTTTTTCAATAACAGGCAGTCAAACAATGAAATATGACTTCATTTTATATTAAGGAAAGTATTTCAAGAAAAAAATTGTGATCGATAGTTGCACGTAGATTACACCATAGCTGAATTTGTGTTTGTTTTGTGAGTCACCATAAGCAAAGTGTCACTGGATTTTCATCAAATAAGTATTGCCATCAAAGCGAGCAATTGCAAAAACATTTGGAATACTTCATGATGTATTGTATAGGAGCTCCGGTATACTCAGGTCAGCCCACGTTTCTGGGTCTTTATTCTGTATTCTGTATTCTGTAGTAAGCCTGGTATATCTTCCAGCAGTACATAGTGGGTAGCTTTACACTTTTTGTCTAGCTATCTATTTATTTCTACCTCCAACTAAATTAATAAAAATTATGTCTGTGGAAAAAGTGTTCAGTCTCTAACAGGTACCACAGACCATGGGATGCAATCAAAACTTGTGTTTATAACTTTAAAGGAAACATAATTTTCATTGTATTATTAGCAGCAGACATTATCCAATTCACATATTTTCCCTTGTTTAGAATCATGTCAGAACTA
Organism: Tyto alba; assembly: GCF_018691265.1. Taxonomy (NCBI): domain Eukaryota; kingdom Metazoa; phylum Chordata; class Aves; order Strigiformes; family Tytonidae; genus Tyto; species Tyto alba. Next base: position 36,730,339 of record NW_024881330.1, read on the forward strand.
GGACTTCTGTTTCTATCACCACACAGTAGCTATGTTTTGTATATTGATGTCTTTTACATTATGACATTGGCCCCCCCAAAATAATTCCTTTCTTTCCTTCAATAACAGTTCTTAGTCAACTGTAGAGCTATGGTGAGGATGGAAGCTCTTCTATGACCTTTCATGGGCTTAGCCAAGCTAGTAGGACTATCCCAATGAAAGTCATACATACACTATCTCATAACTACTGCACTCCTTTCCAATGGATGTTGTACTGCATTACATCCATCTCCTCGCTGACATGAAAGCACTGCAGAAATTATCTTTGTACAACTCACTGAAATATAAGGGATGGTACTACATCATCATCTGATGGAGAACATTTGATTTTAAAGCTAAAACCAGAGACTGCTTTGCAGGAGCATGCGGGTTGTTGTAAAAGTGAAACCACCCTTGGAAAGAGCTGACTGTGAGGACCATGGACAGATCTTACTAATTTCATGCACTGCCATGAGCTCCGAGTTAAAAAGCTGTTTATAGCTAACATGAGATGTGAAGCCCTTCTGTATTAAGAGGACATAACTGAGAACAAGAAGGAGAGAATGATGCAACCTACCAGGGTTCTGCATGTACACATAATTAAAAAACCCATATTGGATGTCTTACCACCCTATGGTTCCCTTGTCTCAGGCAAAATGAAGAACATTAGTAGTCCAACAAAACAAATATTCTTTCAGTTAACACTACCTTTTCTCAGATCCTATCTGCACAAGAGAGAAGTTGGTCATGATTAATTTTGCCAGTGATTTTTCTCACTGTATATGTCCCCAAACCTTCAACACTGCTTTTCAACAGTTCTGGAAAAGCACATGTAGCAGTGGAAGAAGTGAGAGTAGTGTCTCCAAGCTGGTATACATTTTGGAAAAAAGAAGAGGAATATTTTTCTGGGAAGGAAAATTGTATAAGCTCTTGAGGAAATTAAATACATTTTCCAAAAACTATGGATACTAATATATCTCAGAACTTCCCATAACTCTCCAAATGATGCCTAAATTACCTCAGAATTACCTCAGAAAAACCTCTCAGAAGGCTTTGCTGTAGGAGGCTGCAGTATGTACTGCAGAGGAGATATATAAAAGGCAGATGTCACAGTACAGAAAAGAGCAAAGGAGATAAAACAGCAGCACAGCTATACTGAACAAAGTGCCTTCATTCCTGGTGCTTTCACTGAAGCAACTCTTGTGCCTCAGTAAAAGCAAACCTTTATTCTAGAAGAGACATAACTAACGTAAACAAATGACTGCAGTCCCCTATTCATCTGGCCTCATATATCGTGAGATTTTTGCTGTTTCTTCTTTAAGCAGATTGAAAGACAGCTTTGGCATATCTACATGACTAATGCACCACATTCCCTTATGGTCCTAGATATTCCAACCTATACTACTCTATTAATTATGGAGCACTCATTTTACATGCAAATCCTGCACCAGGGTAGCTGTAAAGAGAAGTAGCAGAGCTATCCTACTACAGTCTCCTTTTCTACAAAATGACATCATCCAAACTGACTAGTCTAGCTCCCACATAATTACAGTTTTCACAGCTGAAGCCAGGAGAGCAAGGCTATGGCATTTTTAATGTTGCAGTTTGCTGGTTTATGAGTTAAGGTAGGTGGCCATGTGCTATTTCGTAGGTTCATCTGTTAGTCTAGTGCTGTATTCGCAATATCGTGAGACTAAATGAAAATGTTGTGAGCACTGCTTTATGCTGGAAATATAAATGTTTTCTTTTCTGGAAAAGGCTGCTGCTTAGTGTAACAGGAAGTGATCTAATATTTCATGTTATAGCTTTATTATTGCTAAAAGGTCTGAATTTAACTTATGTAGTCAGCATCTCATGGCATTCACTCCTTCATTGGTAGTATTTGACAGTGTGGTAGAAAAGAAGAGGAAGGGAATAATAACTCACTTCAATCACATCTCATTATGTTAAAAGACAAGTTGGCAATGGAGCAGCAAAGCTCTTTGAATGATGGGGTAAGGACTGAAGAGAGATTTGGCATGAAGATCTTCTATTTTGAAGATCTAGGATCAAATGCCATTTTATTGCCACATAATCCTCGATTATAAGATGACAGACACCAAGATGGAGAGCTAAACCACAAGCATCATGCGGTGGAGAAGTTAGAATCATATTCTTAACACTTGAAGATATAAAAAATATGCAAAACAGAAGAAAATCAGTAAACTTTCCATTTTATACGTCATATCTTTCAGATGCATGCAAAGGCAAAGTGCTAACCTCAGAAGGTACATGGTCACTTACGTAGGGTGTAGGCTCTAGTTTCACAAAAATTATCTGGAAAAAGTTGCCCAAGTAAGAAAAATGTCAGTAAACACATTGTTTTGACATTAAAGTTCTTCTGGTTTAAGTCTTTGAATTCAGGCTCACACAAAAGCAATCTGGGGTTTCTTGTTTAGGCTTTTTTTTTTCCCCATGTTGAACAAGAATGTGTCTCTTTCTTAGCTGAGCTACCCTGTAGTCCAAAGAGGCAGCTTCCTTTCTGGTGGAGTCTCATCCACATTCCCCAATTTCCAGGTACTCAGTCAAGTGTCACTTTCAGATTTCTCTTTTAAATGTTCTCACTGCTAGGCTATAAAACAAACTGTGTGTGGATGACTGGTCTTTTCTCCTCCTCTCCCAACTGTGTTTTGAAGACTTAACCCCACCAAGAGTGGGGCCCTGTCCCAGACAATGACTAGAAGGAGTCATATGTTCATAAAGACATTTCATGCAAGCTAGCTCTAAGTAGCCTCACAGTGAGGAATCAAATGCTCACCAGTGCTGTGAATTGTTCTATGAAGGTAATTAATTTTGCCTTAAAAAGATACATGAGGCCTAGACACCTAACAAACTCACTGAACCACCTTACTGCAACCTGTTGAGCTTCTTTGGTGTTGTTATTCTTATGTTTAAGAGACCAGCACAATTTGTTCAGATCTTGCCCAAATAAATGCCAAGACACATCCAGCAGAGGGCAATGAATGGTACACAAATGAACCAGCAAATGAGACATCTGTCACTGATGGGTTTAAGTGTTCTCACCTCTGTTTAGTCATGATTCCTTAGCCCATCCCAAGGAAAAGATGAAATATATGTCCGAGGTCTATCATGAAATCAGGCAATATAACTGTCCACAATAACAATTCTTGTGCACTATTTAGTTGTCTGTGGTACAAAAGAGATTATAGGAACTTGGTAGAATTATGGGGTACATAACCAGCTTTTGGACAAAAATCTTTGTGTAGGGAGAAAAAATAACTATAGTATGCACATGCTTAAAGTTAGAACAATGTTTCTCTTTGAAACACCTAAAGCATAGATAGTCAATCTACTAAGTTTCTGATCAGATGCATGCAATTGACCAAAATACATATGGACATATCATAAAAATTCATAACACAGCTCCAGATGAAAATATCAGTGATATTTATATGCAAAGGTGTCTTCAGAGCCTGGTTAAATGAGGCATTGACACAAGTGAAGATCTTTTAAGAAAACCATTAAGAGACAAGTGGAACTTAATAGTTAGGATAGTGAGGAAACACAGAAATAAAGCAGAAGCCTCATAAATTGTGGCAGTGGCATTCCACAGAAGAGAAAGTGAAATTACCAGACAACTCATGTTTTTAAAAGACAAATATTATTTTCAAAATAAAGGAAGAAAGAAATCTATCTCTCAAAATGATATGATTTAATTTCTCTGCTTTTGAATTAAGAGATGCATTTCATTTTCAAGAAAGCCAGTTGTCCAAAAAATAGTTTATGTAGAAAGCAATTAAGTTCAGACAGCTGTTTAGAAAAAATACAAAGTTTCATTCTCTGTGAATCATAGCCCTTTGTTTCTTTATGGTTTTCACGAGTGTGAGCAAAATTAACTACAGTCATCACTAGGTAGCAGTTGTGTCTATCTAAAGTAAGAAAAACAGTTTTTTTCTTTCAACAGCTCTGAAGTAAACAAAGTTGATAACAAGTGTGGACTCAGATTTCCCACCTCAAGAGTACTTCAAATTACACTTTTCTGCACAGGACAACCTCCATCTTCTTACTTGCTATTTGATATATGCTTTAAGGAAAAGTCTAGACTTATGGCAGGCTGAAACCTTTCAAATCACAGCACTTTGGATATTGTGAAGAAAGTCAGCTCAGAAGAAAATATCACCTCTTGGCTTAGTTATCAACCAATTGTACTTTCAGCTTTGACTGATAATGCTTTTCATTATAAGCAGTTCACAGAATGTCTAGGCATTTTAAAGAATTTCACATGTTTTTTTCCAAATTAGATAACAGCAAAAGTAATCACGCACAGTTCAGTTAGCTTCCTAAATCAGCCTGAAATGAGGGTGTGATTGTCACATTTGAGAATCCGATTTACTCTTAAAGCAGATGAATTGCAAGATCCTTAATGGATTTTTTCCCCCTTTCATTTAAGGGAGCATTTTTAATTTATTGTTCTACTCAATGTATACATTCTTCTCTATCCTGAAAAGAGATCAGACCAGGAAAGAATATTAAGGAGTCAAGACAGTACAGAGTTCTGAATCTTTTCAGTATATTGCAGTACCTACTCATATCTAAGCTGAACCACAACCATGCAGTATTTCTTGCATGCATATCTATGGACAGAGTTGGTAAGTTCTACTTGTTGTAATGACTGGGGTCTGGCAAACCAGCTAGATAGATAGTATTTAAATGCAAACTGTATAAAAAAACCTTAAGTTGTCAGAGTTAGTCAAAGATTTCTGAGCTGGTCTTACAGGTAATAAGCAAGTTATTCGGAGATGTAATTGCTCTTGGCACATTTTATCAGTAGACATATCAGGATCTGCTAAGCTGCTTTAGACATTATAGGACTTCATTGCCATGTTATTGCCATATTTTTACTGGTGAAGACCTGGTGACCTGGCAATCAACAACAAAAAGCTAGAGAGAAAGCAGGTATAATTTTCTGGCAGACTCTAACCATGTAACCAACAGTAAATGGGTCCCATATGGTCTTCATCAGCAGAAAATATGCCTTTTGCTTTACTTGGCTGCATTTTGATGCCTTATTTTAGGTGGAGAGATATGAGGGATCTTGACAGCCTGACAGGAAACTCATGAGGTTCAAGAATAGTATAAGAATTGCCAGCAGATTATTTTTCCTCTCTGTTGAGCACTTGAGAGACTGCATTTGGAATATTGTGCCCAGTTCTAAGCTCCTGATATAAGACTGGAGCGAGTCCAGTGGAAGACCACCATATAGTTAGGCACCTGAAGAATACAGCATATAGGGGGAGTCTTAAAAAGAGAAGTCTAAGGTCTTGCAGGTCTTCAGTGACCTAATAGGAAGTTGTTGAAAAAACAGAGCCAGACTCTCCTTCTAGGTACACAGTGATGGGATAAAAGGCAACAGGCACAAGATGCAGCAATGAAAACCCTGGTTTGGTTTCATGGAAAGCAAATTTAAAACATGAGACTACTGCATGATTAGAACAAGGTTCCCAAGATGCCCAGAGAGACTGTGGAATCTGCAGCCTTGGAGATATTCAAGACTGAACCAGTCATGACTGTCAGCAAACTGGAGTAAGCTGTCCCTGTTTTGAGCTGAGGGTTTGGTCAGAAGACCTAAGAGGTGTCTTCCAGCCTTATATATGCTAGGACTCTATGACACTCTACTGGCTTCAGTCTGCCTGCTGTAATCATGTAATAAACTAAACTAAACTAAACTAGTTCATGACTAAACTATATGCTTAGAAGATTGAGGGGTGGGAATAGTTTAATCAAACAGGAACAGAAGGAATCTGAAAAAGACCAGGAGTGTTTTCATGAGGTGCACTGGTGATGCCAGTGCTGGGAAAGACTAGCACTAGATAGCTGCCAGTTGCAGGAGCCACCAGCAATTTCACAAGCCTGCTCTAAAGATCAATTTGAAATACATACATAAGGTAATGCTGAATAATAAGTGAATCAAAACCTAAATCCCAATGTTTCATATCATCTGACAGATGCTCAGTGAGTTTAGACATCAACCATCAAGTAGTTCACTGATGTACTTCTGTGGTATCAAAGTAAGATTACTAATGTACAACAACCGTTTTTAGAGAATTCCCCTCCCCTTCCTTTGCACAAGTTGCCCATGAGCTGCTTATAATTTTGAGGATTTTTTCTTCATTATTCAAAATTATTCATTCCAAAATTTTAGCAAACAAGCAGTAGTCTGTAGTTTGTGAATGAGCTGTTTGTTGCCAGTATGCAGCATGGACTTCATCCAAAGCCTATTGAAGTTGATGGAAAGTCTCCCACTGACTTAAAATAGGCTTTGGATTGGACCTGTTTGAGTGGTAGTACTCGTTTTGATTGGAATTATAGGTCACATGGCATTTTTCTCCAATATTCAATGTTTCTGCCAAGTCGCTGGACAATAAGGGCATTTGTCTGAATTTTGACACAAAGAAAATACAGAACAGCCATTAATACAGCTAGAATGAATTTGTTAAAAAAACGCAACTATTCATGGAAAAGTAAATGGTAGTATCGGCCCAGACATAGTTCTTTTGGATTCACATGAAGGAGAGTTTCTTGTGATTAGGGAATTAATGTTTACAAAAAAGTGTACCTACAGTATTTCTGTGCTGAATACTCATGTGTGTGTTCCCTCCCTTACTGCTTAAAAAAATGTTTATGGATTAATATTGTGAATTAACATGGATAGAGCTTATTTTGATGAGGATCAAAAAATTGGAGGATTTTTCCTTCCATTTTGGTCAATAAACAGAAGTCTTTCAGAATCAATGGGTAAAAGTTTTAGTATATCTCTTCAAATTACTAGACCTGAACATGTTATACAAATAAATTAGGTGGTTGGTAACCCTAAAACACCCCAGATATAGGCTGCAGTTCTTTAAATATGCAAATATTATATGCTTCATTTCTCTTTTAGCTCCTCAGATAAAAAACCTGCTGCTTACGTACTCAGCAAAATAAATTACACAATAGATTGTGCCTTTTTCTCTGTTTCCTGATGAACAAGCATACAGTTTAAGTCAAACTGCACAACATCAGGTGCTCTTACAAAAAAAAAGAGAAAGAGATTAAGACCTCATGTCAACTAAAATACTGAATGTTTTGTTTAAACCAAAAAGCAATGCTTTAATATCTTACTATAAAACATACTACATAATTTGCAATAGCTTCTCTGGGAAGCTCATTTTCTCAAAGGGAGCTTCAGAAAAATTCAAGGATTCAGAATGCTTAGAAACAGGGCTTCCTTATGAAGAATTTAGGCCCAAATTTACAAAAGATAGACACCTAACGTTGGTGCTGGGCAACAGTTATACACCTGTTTCCTAAAGCATCACACTGGAATCTATCAATAACCTCTGGTGTGATTAAAGGCTGTAGGCAAGAGATTTTTTGACATAAAGATTCTTAAGTGTCTCAACTTTTGCTCCAGTGTATGCTTCAGCAATTTTCATCCTGAAAGACAGAGCAGCTGGGTTTCTTTCTCCCATGAAATCCCAATTTGATGTTGTTCCTCCTGCCTACCTACTGCAAAAGTTCCATTTCAGCTTATGTCTCTATAATTAAGAACTGACTACAGGAATTTAGTCCTTCCCCTTCTTTCACATGAACGTTAGCATCAAGCCAGTTCTGGGAAATGATGTGGCTGAAAACTTAGAGACTTTAACTTTTGGCTGATCAATTCCCAGAACAAACTCACATAGTCGCTCACCCACATAAGGACCAGTTCAGTCATGGAAGAAGGGACAGCATGCATCTCCCAGTGGGACTCAGAGTGAGACACAGAAGAGGGTGAGACCACAGCATCACCAGACTAAACCAGTTTGTGCTGTTAAGGAAGTGCAGGTGAGAATAGAGAGCTGCGTTTTCATTTTGTGATTGTCAAGACAAGATTGATGTGTATAAAAAAAAAAAAAAAAAAATAAAACCAGTCAGAAGAGGAGACAGTGACTCCAGTAGAAGATTGGCTTCCTCAGCTCAAAAGGGTTCAGATTACAGATCTCAATGAAGAGTATACATTTGGCCAGAGATTGCTATGGTGGGTGTGTGGACAGGGGACCATTTTCTCTTTGTGTGCTGAAAAAAAAGAAAAACAGGACCATAGCATTTTTGTCCCAGTGAATCTCGCCTGTGAGGGAGAAGGTTTCAGTTCTGCCTATGCCAGTGAACTAACCTGTACCAGGGAGCGTTCCTGGGCACCAGTGCTGGAGTGCCCACATTGTTGCACTGTCAGAGCAAGCTCTGGGATGGTTTTGGCACCGGCCAATTTGCTGTTCTCCAAACAGATCTTGGACATGGTTTGGGAGTTAGTGTGTGCCAGGAACAATTCCCACAAGGCAGTTTGGATGTGGCTACACTGTTTTGGAGGGTAAGTGTGTTTAGTAGTATGAATATGGGCAATTCTTGTGCCATTTGTCCTCTGTGCCAGAGAACAGTTCCAGAAACATCAGGTTTCCTAGAATAGACACTGCCTGCGGCTGTTATTTCTGTTCCATTAAATGTTTGTGCATTTTATTTAATGGTTGTTTATTGTAAAATAAACACTAAGAAATCCCTGAAGTGGGGATCAGAACTAAAGTCTCACTGCCAGTCAAGTGCTAAATCAAAAATCCAAATTTTCTTACTTTCCAAGTCCTATGAAGCTTGTGTTTCTTTCTGTGTAGTGACAGATATAAAAAATAACACCCATCTAAGTAAATAAAATATTTCATAGGGAAATCTGGGTTTGAATTTGAGTTATCTGTCTGCAGCTGGTCTCCAGTGAACAGTCTTACAAACTGTAATCAGGTTAAAATCTGTTCAGTAATTGAGACTTCTTCAAATAGATGGGCTTGGAAAAGATCTTGGGAGTTGAGCAAGTGGCCTGCTTCAGCATGCCCCTGAGTGCTTCCACCTCCCTGCTGGAAACTAGAGTTGGCAACACCAGAGAGTGGAGGCCACAAACAGGTGGAGCCAGGTGAGAAAGGAAGGTCTCACCACACTTTCAGGACAGCTCTTTGGATGCAACTACTTCTATGCCCATCCTCAAACCATCCCCTGAGAGAAGATTCCCAGAGGAGGATTCCAGTTGTCAGTGTGGCTGCCATGTGCCTAAAATTTTGATGTGTGCCATAAAGCCACACTACACCAGTATTCCTCCACAGAGCTGACTTTGAGTTTCTGGAGTGACTTCATCCCAGTTAGTTACTCTGTCAGCTCCATGAATCTCCCAGCGTGATCAGACAAATGCACAATATATTCCATCTTTCCTAAATTAATAAGATAATATACATTTCTCAGTTTTTTAGAGTACATTTTCATGCTTTACTGATATTTGTTAAAACTAATGTCCTTTCAAGTATTTATTTATACAGCATCTCACCTACCAGATGTTCTCTGTTGAGTCACTAGGGACACATTCATCTTCATGTACTTCTAAACTTCTCTTATGATTCATGCTGGATTTCAATTCAGCCCAAGTTTTTTTTTTTTTTTCTGAAATATAAACATTCCCTTAGGTGCCCCAGTTCATGTAATTTCAGTATAACCATATAAACTGCAATAAACTGGGTGCTGCAAAATTATAGAATAAATAGACTATTTTAAAAGTGAACTGCCAAAAAAAAATATGAAATTTTTATTTTAAAAATATTTTCTACAAAAGCAAGCATTTCCCAGATTTCATAATTGGTTAATTTTTTATTAGCACTATTTAAGGCTGGATTTTTTCAATCTGCCAAAGTCTTTTTCAAATGAGAAAAAAAAAAAAGAGAGGAAGGGTGGAAGGGTGGAAGGGTGGAAGGGTGGAAGGGTGGAAGGGTGGAAGGGTGGAAGGGTGGAAGGGTGGAAGGAAGGGTGGAAGGGTGGAAGGAAGGGTGGAAGGAAGGAAGGAAGGAAGGAAGGAAGGAAGGGTGGAAGGAAGGAAGGAAGGGTGGAAGGGTGGAAGGAAGGAAGGAAGGAAGGAAGGAAGGAAGGAAGGAAGGAAGGAAGGAAGGAAGGAAGGAAGGAAGGAAGGAAGGAAGGAAGGAAGGAAGGAAGGAAGGAAGGAAGGAAGGAAGGAAGGAAGGAAGGAAGGAAGGAAGGAAGGAAGGAAGGAAGGAAGGAAGGAAGGAAGGAAGGAAGGAAGGAAGGAAGGAAGGAAGGAAGGAAGGAAGGAAGGAAGGAAGGAAGGAAGGAAGGAAGGAAGGAAGGAAGGAAGGAAGGAAGGAAGGAAGGAAGGAAGGAAGGAAGGAAGGAAGGAAGGAAGGAAGGAAGGAAGGAAGGAAGGAAGGAAGGAAGGAAGGAAGGAAGGAAGGAAGGAAGGAAGGAAGGAAGGAAGGAAGGAAGGAAGGAAGGAAGGAAGGAAGGAAGGAAGGAAGGAAGGAAGGAAGGAAGGAAGGAAGGAAGGAAGGAAGGAAGGAAGGAAGGAAGGAAGGAAGGAAGGAAGGAAGGAAGGAAGGAAGGAAGGAAGGAAGGAAGGAAGGAAGGAAGGAAGGAAGGAAGGAAGGAAGGAAGGAAGGAAGGAAGGAAGGAAGGAAGGAAGGAAGGAAGGAAGGAAGGAAGGAAGGAAGGAAGGAAGGAAGGAAGGAAGGAAGGAAGGAAGGAAGGAAGGAAGGAAGGAAGGAAGGAAGGAAGGAAGGAAGGAAGGAAGGAAGGAAGGAAGGAAGGAAGGAAGGAAGGAAGGAAGGAAGGAAGGAAGGAAGGAAGGAAGGAAGGAAGGAAGGAAGGAAGGAAGGAAGGAAGGAAGGAAGGAAGGAAGGAAGGAAGGAAGGAAGGAAGGAAGGAAGGAAGGAAGGAAGGAAGGAAGGAAGGAAGGAAGGAAGGAAGGAAGGAAGGAAGGAAGGAAGGAAGGAAGGAAGGAAGGAAGGAAGGAAGGAAGGAAGGAAGGAAGGAAGGAAGGAAGGAAGGAAGGAAGGAAGGAAGGAAGGAAGGAAGGAAGGAAGGAAGGAAGGAAGGAAGGAAGGAAGGAAGGAAGGAAGGAAGGAAGGAAGGAAGGAAGGAAGGAAGGAAGGAAGGAAGGAAGGAAGGAAGGAAGGAAGGAAGGAAGGAAGGAAGGAAGGAAGGAAGGAAGGAAGGAAGGAAGGAAGGAAGGCACTTTATCTTTGAACTAACTTCACTGTATTTTCTTTTCACACCTATAACAGATGTCATGCAGGAAAAAAAAAGCTTAATGTTTATCTGATTCTAGCTCTATAAAATCAATTTTCATATATTTCCTTTCACCTCAACTTGATCACTACATACACAGAGAAATTATAAGCCTGGTTTCATTGCACAAATTATACAGAAAAACAGATTCTACAGTGGAAAAAATGTCCAGTATTAGAGAAAGTTCTCCATTTTAAATAATTCATGGTTCCTTACAAGAGAGTGTTTATCTTTATTGCTTGTTGTTTCCATGTGGGATTTTTGGCCAAACATACTGGTTTTCTGGATCATTAAATTCAGTGCATAATTTGAAAACACAGGGGAGCAGTATTTTTGTCTTTCTGTATCTCCCCTTTCTCCTTAGCTCCTCCACTTGAGTGACCCAAGATGATGATGCACTTAGAGAGTGTACCAAGTAGGAGGTAGGTGCACTCATATAGCAGGGTCCTGGTTAAACCCACAGTACCCCCAGACTTTTAGATAGACGGAGGATGGTCCTGTTGCCACCTGGCAAGATGAACTGCTTGTCCTTGGCCATGCTCTGAGCAGGAGAAGTCAGCTTGAAGGAACTGAGGTGTAAGGAGAAGATAGGAGTTGAAAAGGGCTACCCAGTTACCCAAATATTTCACAATGACTTGATGAAGTGTGGTTACTTAGGTGTGTAATCTTCTGATTACACAGGACTGTCAAAAGATATGGCACATTCACTTGCCTTTTTTGTGAATAGGGAACACATGAAATCCATCCCAAGCACATCTTAAAAAGTGAGAAAAGCAGGGTCTTTCTCTAGCGAAAGCAGTAAATCATACCAGTTGACAGTAAAGGGAATAAAACTGTAGGGGCTGTATTGCTCATGGCACTCACACATCTGTATGCAACCATTTTTATGTCCTTGAAAGATAACCTGCAAATAAAAATTTATTTTGGAATTAAAAAAGTGGGATTTATGTGGCTGAGAGAAAGCAAAAACAAGACTCAACAAACTGTAACAAGACAAGGGACTCCAAGGCTGAATAAAGTAGTGTAGGAGTGATCACTACATGGAATAACGTCTAATAGCACCTCTTCAATATTTTTACTGAGCTTTGTATGACAAGAGACACGTATAGCATTACAACTACATTTTTGATAGATATTGCAAAATAAATTAAATGAGAAAACTTAATACACCAATTCAGATTCCGTTTAGACCTCCTAATTAAATACTTTTAATATTAGTGCTAAGGTAAGACATTTTACTGTTGGACAAGCCCTGAGAAGTGAACTGGCACTAAAGTACTTAATTCAGGTGTCTGAAGTCAGGTTGTTCATTCCCTTAAAGTTTCATTAAGGTCATGTAGAACCTATGAATAATACCAAATTAAATGTCCTAAGTGTTAAGATCCATTTAATATAAAATGCTTTTGAGATGGGCATAACAATTTAATTGTTATAATATCTGAGCAGGGGGTCATATAGAACAAAAGAGAGAACGAATTCCACATCAGTTGGTAAAGCAGTTGATAGAAGAAAGGTGCTGGTGAGCTCATCTGACAAGATGACCTGACCACTCACATAAACAATTTCTGGTGTATATTTGTTTGTCAGCCACACTTATCTTTAATAACCTCTTATTGCCCATCTGTTCCACAGAAATAATCTAATTGGTGTGAGCTATTAATTTAACAGCATGCCAGCCTCCAGATCATTGGAATCGTCACTACCCATCATCAAGAATAAGTGCAACTATGAAAACACCTTGCAGGTCAACAAACTTTTAACAACACACTCTTATTCCCATTATTTGTTGCTTACATGTCATCACATAAACTTAGTGCTTAACCTCTCACCCTCTTCAAGGAGATCACACTGGGAGGACTTGTCAGTTAGACAGTATTCTAATGGAAAGCTTTGTACTTCTGGAAAATTAAGAGTACACTGAGGAGAATTAAACCTTCTTAGTCTGTAGGAATTAGATGAAGATAGAAGGATTGAGGAACTAGATATAGAAAGGTCACACTGAAAGTTTAGTGCCTTAATCCAGACCATTTCACAAAGAGTGCCCTAGCACAAAGATTAAGGTAGTTTGAGGGGGTTTAAGGAAATACTGTATTAAAAAAAAAAATGACACCTCTCTCCCCCCCATTACTAAAGTTTGCAATTACTGTCTGAAACCATAACTTCTTTGGTAAAATAAGAAAGAATTGCTTTACTACAGGGCTTTTTTTTTTACATGTATTTTACTTGAAGTGTTGGTTTGGACTACATGAAACTTAGCAAAACTTAGGGAGAGTAACTCCTTTATTTATTTTTAATGGTACTAATGGTCATCACAAACATGTACATTTTTTAATACATCATTAAGTCCTGAATAGAAAGTTCACAAATGAAAGGCAGAAATATTGACATTTTTACATCTATCTGTTAGTGTCTGACTACCGCAGACATCAGTAACATCTGGTAACTGCTGCCTCAGGGGTTAATGCAATAAACAGGCAAGAAAAATGGACTATGTCATTCTTTGAAACTCTTACATCACACTTGACTCACAGCCAAAGGATTTTAGTGCTTGCCATTATTATTTTATTGACACATCAAATCACTTCAATTTATAGTCGCACAACCCTGTATATTCACATTCATGTTTTTAATACACAGTGGAATTCTGACTGACAATCTGTGAAGTGAATAAGAATGCTGCTTACTGTGTACATACTGTCCCATACATACTGCTAGCAAGTAAAATGGGAAAAGGACTCAAGCCTTCATTTTCTTTGGAAGATGGCAGAAACTAGAAAAATCTCCTTCTGACTTTTATACTCAAATAGTGTCTCTTTATTTAGCAAAAGTGTAGCATGATATACACATTCACTAGAAAATTAGTCCTTTTCAATGGCAGTTTTCCACTCTGAAGTATGCTATTTTACAGTTGAGACATTGTTAGATAAGAAATAATACAGGGATAAATATAGCCATAAACTGAGTTGGAAGAGAGAAATGCAGAGTGATACAGTTTGGTTTTACTGCATTAGATTTAAAAAAAGAAAAATATCAAATGATGCCAACTTCTCCTGCCAACTACCTGCCAATGCAAACTGGTACCTCCACTCCTAAAAATTAAAATACCAGAGTTTTTTTTCCCAGCAGTTTTATGAGTTATGTTCTCAAAGATGATCAATAAATAAGGTGTTTTTTCACAATCCTAATAAAAAAAAATATTTTCAGGTTTTAATATTTTTACTAGATCAGATTTAATATTTTCATGAAATCAGCTTGCCTTGGATTCTAATGCAGTGGATTACTGCAATTTCTTAGGAGAGGTGTGAGTAACATTAGAGAGGATACAATATCCATCATTTTCAAAAACTTCCTTTTCATATAATAAGTGTTGCTGTTCAGATGACAGACGGGGTGCTGTGTTACCTGACGTTAAGTGCTAGACTCAGTGGGAAGCCTTAGAGTCTTGCAATAAGCACATAACTTTAAATATAAGACATTAGAGACATTTTTTTTCTGCCTTCATTATCGCTTTCCTTTCTTCTTTCTTTCCCTTTTTAAATACAGCTTATAATTTAGATCCTTGAAAGTCATCATTAGTTTAAGAAAGTTACAACATGGCATTTGAAATGGCATAATCCTTCCTAAATTTTAAAGAAGAAAACACATCTTCAGTGCAGCAATAATTTCCATTTGCACTCACCAAAGTATTGCCTCTGTCCTAGAATCACTGCTTGTTAATATGAACTCTATTCTAAGAAGAAGGTTTCTGAAAAAGTGAATTACTATTGAAGCCATATAACTGCAGAAGCGCTTCTTCTGCTTGGGCTAGGAAGGGGATGAAGTATTCCAAGGAGTCCAGACTGTAAGAGATAAAAGATATCTGAAGTATAGCCTCTAATGAAACAAAGAGCTACAGTAAGAAAATAAGAGGAAGCTGGATGTAAACACAGTGTTCCAGGTCAAATCAATCAAGCACAATAATTTTCTCAAGAATGACCCAGTGTACAACCCTGTCCCAAAACATCCAGTTTAAAAATTCAACAATCAAAATTTAACAAGTGAGGCAAATGTAAGATACTTCTGTACTAATTTCCTGGTAAAACAATCTTGTTCTTGTCACCAGGAAGAAAAACAGTCAAGCTACAGTCTCTGTTATGCATTTTCCATGCAGTTTTTCACAAACTCACCTACGCACTGGGAAGATGTAAACACATGTGGAGAGGTATGTTTCTCTCATGGCAGTCCTGCAATAAATTGGTGTCATCCCAAGACATTCTGATACAACTTTAGATGAAATAGCTTAGGACAAAGCTCTGGATTGCAATGAAGGGCCTCAGGAGAAAAGAAACAAAGAAGAGGTGAAAGTTCAGAATTTCTCATCATACAATAGGAACATAGGAACAATCAGGTTAGAAGGGACCTTAAGATGTCTTTGGTTCAACCTCCAGCTCAAAGTTGACACTGAATTCAGACCAGGTTGCTCTGGTTGGGACTAGAAAACCTCCATGGACAGAAACATCACAGCCTCCTCTGTCACCATGTTTCAATGGTTCTTCATCATCACAGTGAAAAATTATTTCTGTATACCCAACTAGAATCTACCCCATTTTGATTTATGGTCATTGCCTCTCATTTTCCCACCTTGTATCACTGTAAAGGGCCTGGCTTTATATTTTCATGGCAGCTTTGTAGGTCCTAAATCTGTTTCTTCTCTAGGTTGAACAAGACCGAGTCCCTCAGCTTCTCATCACAGGACACAAGATTCATCTTCCTGGGACCCCTCTGCTGAAGCTCTTGCAGTTTTTTGGTATGTTTCTTGTGATCATGGGACCCAAAACTAGCCCCAGTTTGCAAGATGCAGTCTTTCAAGTGTTGGATAAAGCAGAACAATCACTTCCCTTCAGGGTATGCTCCTGGTTAACATAGCCCAGAAAGACACAGTCCTGGCTCATGCATAACCTCCTGGTCCATGTCTACCAGCATCCCAGATCCTTTTCACCAATCAGTCCCCAGACCCAGTCTGATCCAGGGGTTAGTCAGGTGCAGGGCTCTGCATTTGTTCTTGTTGAAATGCTGAAGCCTATGTTTTGTAAAGGGATCAGTGATGTGTAATGATTCGGTTTTTCAGCTCAATTTAAAGTGCCCCTAAGGAACTCTAACCTCAGAAAATGGAAACTGGACATTCTCTGTCCATCTGAACCATGCATGTAAATGAAGTATTCCAATGACCAGACCTGGACAACAGTAGAAAAAAAAAATCAAAAGCCTGATCAAATATCTACAGGAGAAGGGTTATTAAATCATTGTTACAATTTACATTAGACTTTCTTCTCTAATATTTTCTCTCTTTCCAAGGTCCCTGGCCCAAGAGGATTATTGTTTAATTGACTGTATGCTTTCTTTGGGGGACTGCTTCATTCATTTTTATTCTCAAAAGGTGCTGTTACAGTTGTCTGCCCTTTCCTTTAATACAATTTCCCTGCAAGGGTTTCCATCAGGCTCTCCCTTACAGCCAGCCTCCATTTGTTGAGGGATAAATGACAGTGGGACCCCATTAATCAGAGAGTGGTGACATGTACATCCTGTCCCACATGGTGTGAGAGGACCTCCACCACTTTTGGAGCCACCATCATCATCCCATTCATATGCCCCTGAGAACAGTGGATTGAAACCAATTCATGCCGAATACTTTCTTCATCTAGAAAACCATGCAAGTGGGGTATCCCTGTGGCTTCCTTATGCCATATCCATTTCTAGTCCCATTCTGATGAAGCACTTTCCAGACACCTCTTTGTTCACACTCTAAATTCTGCTTCCTTATAAGCATATCTAGTCCCCATTCATCATCACTAATTCCATGAAAAGCCCAAATTCTACTCAGACCAGTTGATGCAAACTTATATAACAATTCTTAATGGGCTAACCTCCAATCTCATTGTCCTGGTGTTAAAAACAAAATTTACAAGCCCACATACAACAACCCAATGGGTGCAATTTCAATCTTTGTTAGAGGAAAAACAGACTGCTGGAAAGAGAAGCTGGCACAAGCCAAGTAACATACCATTCTGGCTATTTTGTTTTGACAGATCTCCCCATGGACATTTAACAATAAGTAAAGATATTCAAAATTATGCTTCTGGAAAGAAGAGTCAGAATTTCACACAAACTTAAAAATGGAATATTCATATTACGAGCCAAAATCAGGCCCCTTTGATGGAATCATTGGTAATAGATACATTAGATAAACCTAACTGTACTGACATGCCATTTAGAGGACAGTAGTATTGCAAGGCAACTTCCTTGATTTTTAGGATATTTTAATTTTAATTGCTCCACTTGCTGCAATGATCAGATATCAGTCAAACCATAATTATCAGCCTGGATTAAAATGTTCTATTTTTCTGGAAAATAACGTATATAATTACCAGTTCACACAGCAGATGTGCAAAATCTACTAAATCTGTAACAAGATACAAAACTACTTGAAATTCGAGAATTTTGTTAAACTAGAATGGAGGGACAAATTTTCAATCCGTATCAAAACAGCTCAGAAACGTCTGTGTATGTGAAACTAGCTTATCCCTTTAAAGGGGTGACACCATATAAGCAAATGCTCTTCTATTTAAATGTGCTCTCAAACTATAAATCATGGTACTTATGATGAAATTTTCTCTCCCCTTCCTCTGCCCACTTGTATCTCTATGTCTGTGCCTTAGTACTGCACTACAACCGATGTATACATGTATGTATAGGGATAGAAATGTTCTGCTGAAAAGGAGGAGGGGAGCAAATACAGTACCTGGAATTGGAAGGGGACATGCCAACATGTAACTGTGGAAGCTAGCCACCCTTAATGAGCTGAACCCAAGCCTCCTCTGCATTCAAACACTGAAAATTAGTTAAGAACTTTTTATTTCTATTACACTGGTCCTTGTCAGGATCCAGCATCATTTTTCTACCTGCTGTTACTACTGCTGCAGCAGATACACTCCCTGCTACTGATACTGCACAACATTATTTCAATGAAGGTGTGACAAATATAATGGAAGTAGAGAAAGTGGGGAGGATTGAGAAGAGGTAACAAGTCTGGGTTAACACACTAATCAGACTGCCAATCTTTGTCCTTCCAAAGCACCTGAAAACAGTCAGCAGTGCCCAAATACTGTATTACCTAGTCACAAACACTTGCTTTCTTTCTGGAAGGTATCAGATCACAAGTTAGAGGAGTGATCTCTAGAGAGAATGAGAATTGGTAAAGATCCGGTGAGACATGCAAAAAAAAAAAAAAAAAAAAGAATTAAAAAATAAGAAAAATAAGGTTGAAGCTGCATTAAAAATGAGGGGTGTGATTCAGTCAGGTAATTCGGGAGAAGAAAGTTGTGAAAACAAGACAGTTGTAATTTTTAATCTAGCTCTCTGTATGTAGGGACAACTGAGGACAAGGATTTGAGGAAGCTGAAATGGCTAGGCAAATTGTATAACATGAAAACATCTTACGTGTGTGGGTGAGAGAAGAGGGAGCTGCTACAAGTGTGAAAAGAAATGGTCCCAGCTGGGATAGTTAACAGTGCAGACAACACAGGGAAGGTCAACTTTGGAGCACTGTGGGCTTCTGGTTATAAATGTGCATGAAGTAGAGATGGTTCCAATTAACTGCTCAGGGTGACAAAGCAAGATAGAAAAATTGCCAATACCTACATCAACAAGAGACATGAGCCTTGGCTGTTCTTAAGGTGAAATTAAGATGCAAGCTACCACCTTGTAAATGAAAGTAACTTGGCTGTTTAAAAGCAATACAAAACAAGTGGTTTGAGCCAGCTCAAGTTCTAGGCTTCAGGTTTCTCTTCACTTGCATTTATTACCCTTTGTCATCTTTGCTGAGGAAGATTAGCCATGATTAATATTTCCCAGTGGAATAAATTTACAAGCCTCCAATTCTATAGGGTGAATTCAATAACTAAATTCTATAGATTTCCGTATAATTGCTTTATTGTTGAAATATAACCAGCATTTTCAGTTAGCTGGCAGTTCATTCATCACTTAATTCTTAGTTTCCTCTTCTCCCAGAGAATAAAACACTCACAAAAAATATATAGTCTCTTTTATGCTAGTGATAAGATTCCTTATTTTGTAGCTTCCTACACAGGACACAGGTAAGGATGGGTAGAAAGAAAAATTCTGTCTGTAAACTAATAGTGACCTAAAATATCACCTAAAGATATCTTCCTTTTGGTCAGGTCAGTTACCATTTTACATTAGTAAACTGGGGCAAACAGCATGACAGATCTTGAGACACAGTCAAGCTGCCTTTGAGTGCTGCTGCTTTATATTCCTGAGCAGAACTGCAGTACTTCTCCAGGTGAGCACCAGCACTGCCTGCGCTCTGCAGATAGTAATTCTCCATTTGTCACCAGTTCGAACACTGCTTTAAATGTGTCATGGGCAGTTATCCGGCCATCTCTTTAAATGGGTTGAAACAAGCCTGTTCTCTAGCTTATTCTGAATGTTTAGTATTACTGCAGAGGTAGCAGAGGATGTTTGTCTCCTCAGTATCTGGCCTTGTGAGTTCAATAAGAAAATGCATACTTCTCTTCATGTTCAGGTGAGAGGAGTAATCAATACCAATCAGCAGAAGGACCAGCAGCAAGATTATCCAGGCTTGTTTGTCAGCAGGAACGGCTCCAGATGCAACCCTGATAGAGATTGAAGGGGGGAGGTCAGGCAAGGTTATTTTTTGGGTCGGTGGGTAATTCCACTGCCTCTGCATTAAGAATTGCACCTAACACTGTGATATTAAGTTCTGATTTGTGCATTGTGTCTGATATTGTGCATAAATAACAAGAAAAGTTGCCAACTTAAACAGAAATTCAGCAATGGGATCACTTTCATGTGGTCTGTTAGACTTTCCAATAGATCTGTGACTGGTCTAGGGGACTTTGACAGGTTTAACTATTCAGGGGCATCTGAGACAAGTATTAAATTAGCAAGAAATTGGCATTCATATTATAAGCAAGCATTTTCACAAAGCCTGTTTTCCATCTAGAGGTATCAGAGAGCTTAACAGGACTTCAGAGAAGGATAGGGAGTACTGTTCCATCGTGCAGACAGGGCACCAAGGAAAAGTCTGAGTAGCTCAAGACAGGCCATACAGCAAGATTGGGACACAGGCTGTACAGAACAGCAGAGGCTCGGATCACAACTTTTCTGCTTTGCCTCTTAAGTGAACTGGTCTAAACAGTTGTTTGTCAGCTGCAAAATAAATCTTCTGGACTTTAAGCATCCTCACTTCCCCCCAGACAGTCTGCATATTCAGTCAGTGTAAACTGCCTGCGCTAAACTTGGAGGTGTTCCACATCCCACCCGGCTGTGCACCTTTCCACTGACTGAAGCTAGAAATGGAAAATAATGACATATATCTCTGCACATGACCAGGCCGAATGACATTGTTTGTAGCAGAAGAGATGTTTAAGCTGCTACCACTCCATCATTTGAGCAGATACATCAGTCATTTCAGGTAGGTTTCCTGCTCCATTTTCAAAGTAAAAGCAGAAAACACAGCCAGTCATTATCACAGCTTTTGCCCATGATCAGGGTAACAGTGATGAACAGGATTTGGCCTTGCCAAAATTAATAGAGTCAAGTCATGAAGTAATTCCTCAAGTGGCTTTTTATTTTAAGCTAATTTTTAAGTGCTATCAAAAAGGCTCCTAGAAATTTGGGATTAAATTTAATGAAAGGAAGACATATCTCCCTGCCTCAAAAAATGTGGTAGCATTTTTTTAAAGGTGCCAGCTCTTGCACTTGAGTTAACAACTCCTCATTGCCTGTTGGGTAAGTTGTCTGTGAATGGCTTTTTGATTTGTAGTACTATTCTGCAGAAGATCTGTCCCTTGGTTTCTTTGCTGATCTCCTGGTCTTCATTTTACTTCTTTCTGATCTGGTGAATGTTAATTTGAAACTTTTTTGAGGGCCACGTCTAACCAAGCAGTGCTTGTGGGTGCCACTCAGTCCTTGGTGTCCCCACTCGCATGAAACGGGATGTGAACAGCTGCAAAGGGACTTTTCACTTACCCTCTGCCTTCTCCCCAGAAGCTTTCAAAATTTGTGTTATATATGAAAAATCATTTAAACTGCTTCAGTGATGTATTTCTGAGTAGGAATACAGATTATCTTATTCTGACATATATCAAAGTAAAAGCAATATACTTTGGCTGTTTTAAGAACATTCATCAGTACTCTGTAACAGTAAAATATATGGCTGTGTACCATTTGTGACACAATATTATTTAAGAAAATAAATACCCTTAATCTCTTACAACTTTTCAAAATATTTGTGTCTTGTTTTTGTACTATATTTTAAATTCAAATGTTGTTAGCTTAATTTATATTTCTTCCGTTTTGTCTTTTAGATTAGGAACACCATTAGGAAAAAATCTAATTAATGGGGTAGTATTTTAATTTTGTTATGATCAGGAGTAATTCAGTCTGATTATACCTGATTCATCTTCTACTAAAGAACATAAATCCTTCACTGGCACAGCATTTGCCTCGGTGATATAATAGATCAGTCTATTTTTAGTCTGTAGATCATCTACCAGCATGATAGGAGCAACTTAAAAAAGGTTAAAGAGGTCATGTGCTTGCACACTTAATTCAGTAACATTAAACTCAATAAAGTGCTACACTATGACTGGGTAAACAATAAAGATGTATATTTTCCTCAACATACGATGGACCCACATATGAATAATGGGGGCACTTATGCTGTGCAGAGTGTGAATAATGAGGGCACCTATCCCATCCACGGAGCACGGCTTCACGGCTGCGCTCCCATCTGGGATCCCTGCCCCTTGAACCTGTGCACACATCACGGGCTGGGCCCTCTTCATGCAGGCACTTCGCGCCGGTGCCCGACAACCTCACACCCCGTCAGCCAGGCCAGGGGTACGAGGTGCTGGTGCCTGAATAGCAGTGAGATGGCTCAGTGCTGAGCAAGGCAAGGCAGTCACGGGGAAGGAGTGGGGGAAGGTGTTTGAAATATGCAAACGTATCTTCTGCTTCTGATTTCCTCACAGTTTAGTTCTCTCACGAGTTTTCAGTTCCAGAAACATAAAATATGAAAGACAACGACTTGAAATCACTGTCTTTTATGCCCAGGCTGAATAAAACAATCAGGTTTACCCGACCGCTGTGCTCACTAGTTGTTTCATACATCCAGTCCTGCGAAAGTTTCATGACTCTAGCCGAGTATGTATGTGATAAATGGTCGCATATTTTGCTCTGCCCTACGCAGATCACCATAGCTGTTGCATAGCAATTTTAAAGCTTTCCAGGGCCTTCCAGCTACAGTAAGTCATCTGGAATTCTCCAGTGCCTAAAGAAGTTTGCATTTATTGTTTGTGGTACAGAATCAAGTGCCCTGCTTATCATTTTTAACTTCTCTCTTTCTGATCCATTAACACTCACCACAGTTGTACTATGAGATCAAAAGTAGCCACTGAAACAAACTAAAAACCTGTCAAGTTCCCAGGATTTTTAGGTTTTTGGTTCTCTATGAAATCCACTTTCAGCCAGGAGGTAGGGCTGATATGGGAGTTCTTCAGTCTGTGTTTCTGAGCTCAGTTTAAAAATAATAATAATTATAAATAATTAAAAAAAAAAACCAACAACAACAACAAAAAAGAACAAAACAGAAAAAAACCCAAACCAAACCAAAACAAACAAACAAACAAAAAAACAAAACCCCCCCAACAAATTACTATTATTATTATTATTGTTAAGAAGTCCTAGAAAAATTAACTTTTAAAAGCTCTGATGATTCTAGGGAGAAAGTTCTGGTCCTAATTCCTGGTTGTACTTGCTTTGGATCTCCATTATCAAAATAGTTACTATGAACTAACACAAAAAAAAGGGAGCAGCACAAGGAATTTCCAACTCCACAGCAAAGCATTTTGTATGACAAAACAACTGTATGAACAATTTCAAGCACAGAATGAAGTCAGAAAATATTTGGCTTTTTACCAGTTCAATTTGTGCATGCAAAACTGATGATATTGCAACTTTTTTACAGTCAAACTTTTTTCCCTTGTTAACAGTTTTGTGTGCCCAATATTAATCCTTTCCACTCCCTCATTCTAACAGTTCTTTTCCTGATCTTTGTGACAGACTGAAACTGAGCAATGAAATTAAGCAGTGAAACAAAGTAGATGCAGACCTTAATTTCCTCCTTATTGAACAACTATGATTTCATTGTAGATTGAAAAATCACATTTCATATCTGTTAAAAGAGTTGCCCTAAATATATATATAAAAGTAATACCTTACTCTCACATATATATATTAAGATTAAAATCTGCAAAATTATGTTAACTGTTAATCAAACACTTTTAAAAGTCTGGATGTAGCTGTTAAATTTGTCTCCAAAATGGAAAACTGAAACAAGTAGCATAGGTCTCCAAGATAGGTATCTAACTTCCTGGAATACCCTGCAGATTAGGTACTTCTCACCACTGAGAACAGAAGAGCCCAAATGGCTATCTTGGAAAAGACAAGTTAGTTTCAAACTGCTTAAGTTAGAGCTGAAGTGTTGATTCCATCCTTGGAGTGAAAATGCAGTGAAAATGTCCTTGCTTTCAATCCTGATTAGACTTCAAGCCACCTATGGTCTTAAACACAAGAAAAGGTAAAAGTTAACCAAGAACAAGAAAAGCAAATGATTTGTAATAGGATTAATGTGTGCAGCCTTTTGGCCCCTTACAATGCACTGGAGAGGTAGCAGGAAGGCTATCAAACCATTTTTATTTTTTCTTCATTTGGCTGCAAGTCATCCATCAGGTTTATAGGGACACATCCTCAAAGGCTGGTTTGTTGGATTCACCTGCCAACCCTCACCCAGGCTTGTTCAGATTGTGGTTTTATACAAATGGACTTACACAATTCCCCGTCTGTGCATCCTAATAACAAAATGCTTTTCCTTCTCTTATCTGGCAAAAGACTCTCTCTTCATCCAGTTTCTTTGAATGCTGAGGCTGCAAAGGGATCTAAGCCCAGAAGCTGCTTGACCACGTCTTGGAAGCCTTCACTAAGATCCAGTGCCTGAATATGTGGCAGGAATTTTAGTCATGCTTTCTTAGGCAAATAATGTATTTTGCATCTCATTCAGGCATACCTAACTGCATAGCTGTCCAAATACATGCACAGTAACATTTGCAATAAATGTGGGTGTGCATTTAACATTTGTAGCTCTTGGGTACTAAAATGAAAACCCTACTGAAAAAACCATTATCCTAAGGAATACATTTTTCATACTACATGCACAACATTCACTTCAGAAGGCTAAATTATTATCTCTAGAACCTGTTTTTGTTGTTTTCCACTGCCACACATTGTGGCTGAAACCAGTCACAGCTATAAGTACACAGAAGTTACAGTAGTATTTGGATTGTATTACTCAAATAATATGTCAATGACTACAAACTGGGTTTTAAAGCATGATGGAGAAGAATGCACTTATGCATGCACCATTTCCTAAGTCAAGGACACATGAAAAGTCCTGCATCTGGGATGGGATGACAGCATGCAGTAGTAAAGACTTGGCACTGATGGGAGAGAAAGTTTTGAAGACAAGAAGCAGTATACCTCTGTAGGGATGAAGGACAGTCACTGGGCTGCATTAGCAACAGTATACTCTTGCTAGTAGGTCAAGGGGAGTGTTTGTTCTCCTGTATTCAGCATTTGTGAGACCACATTTGGAGTAATGCCTCCAGCTTTGGGCTCCCTAGGACAGGAAAGACATTGACGAACTGGAGCAAGTCCAGTGGAGGGCCACCAGGAGACTGAGGGGACTGGAGCATATGGTGTAAGAAAAGGAACTGACAGAAGAGGGGTTGTTCAATCTGAAGTGCAGAAAGCTAGAGGTAGGAATACTGTTGCCTTCAACTACCTGCCAAGTGGTTACAGAGAAGATGGTGCTAGAAACACACAGTGATATTACAAGAGGCAACAGATACAAGCTGCAGCAAGGGAAAAAATGCAGATTGCTTAAGAAAGGTTGTCAAATCTCCACCCTTGGAAATTTTAAAAACTTTTCTGGATAAGCCCTGAGTAACCTTGCCTAATTTGTGAAGTGATGACCTCCAGAAGTCCCAAAATTTTACTACTTCCACCCCTTCCCTCACCTCCTCATCTTCCTCCCCCCCCCCCCCCCCCCCAAAAAAAAAATAACAACAAGGAACTTTAGTTCATCAGCTCCATACTCTCATCCTACAGAGGAAAGTATGTCAATTCAGGCACATGAGAGCACTTGAAAAACATTCTTGATCACAATCCTTCCATGAAGTACAGAGGTGCTAATGTTTCCATGGCACAAAAGAAAATATAAACCAGAAGCTAGGTGACATGGCAACACTGCAACTTACTGAAGTTGATTGAAAACTTACAGCAAAAGGAGTTTATTCTGAACAACGTAGTCATCAAAATACTTTGTGATATTAGGCCAGTCAGGCAAACTTTTGATGAAACTTTAATTCTATTAGCAACTTTGTCTAAATTCTTGCCAGCTCTCCTCCTGGGCTCCCAGCGTTTCCCTGCTGGCAACAGGAGCACTTCTTATGCCACAGGTGTCCCAGTGGATGGACAGATCTGGGAACCCCTCTCTGAGCCCTGCAGCTGACCATTGCTGAATGTCCTTTTAGGCCACCTTGCATCCAGGAATGCTGTGGGAAACAGGGCTAAGTCAACAGCGTAAACTCAGCCTTGTTTCAACTTCACAGAGCAAAATGTTCCCATTGGAAACAGCAAAAAC
The DNA here is from genome assembly GCF_018691265.1 of Tyto alba. Classification (NCBI taxonomy): domain Eukaryota; kingdom Metazoa; phylum Chordata; class Aves; order Strigiformes; family Tytonidae; genus Tyto; species Tyto alba. The sequence goes on from NW_024881330.1 coordinate 36,756,266, forward strand.
ACCCCCATGCATTCTACCTGACTAGTAATTGCTACAGAATTCATTAAAAGTAATTCTGATTTTGCATCCGCTGTCTTTGACTTCAGACATGAGTTTACATGTATTTACTGTGTGTGTAGTTCCAGGCTTTGAGTATCCCAGCAGCCAGCTGTGGGCTGTGAATTACACTGCGCATTAATACAGACTAATATCTCTCAGACCTTTTACTTGTGAATTTTTGTTTTTTTTGTGGAAAAACTTTTAAGGCTTGTAGGAAATTTTTTAAGTGACACAATAAACATCATGACTGGTTTACACAGTTTGGCAATTGCCAGGAATGGCAAGAGAAATAGAAGAAAGTTAAGATTAGCCTTAAAAATTTCACGATTCAAAGCTGCAAACATATTGGGCACAAAGACAAGTGTCTTCACTTAGAATCTGAAGTGAAACTCAATATTCCTTCAATCTGTTTAACCTTACTTGTCAATAGCATTGCTTTCACATTCAATTTCTCTGTTATTGAAAGATTACCTTTCAGAATGAGGACATCCACAAATAAATGAAAAATGTCTTCCTTTGCTTTGTGAAATCATTCCCTTGTCTTCATGGACTACTGCCAAGGACTGTTTGTGATAGAGATGATTAATGCAGAAATCAAGTCTAATGTGAAAAGCCCTGGGAACAGTTACTTTATCTTTCAGCTTTTACTTTCAGTTGCATCAGGAAAGGCATGCACATATTTCCTTCCATGGGAACCAAAGTCTATAAATTGTTATAGTAAATTCCTTACTGCTGGGAAGCTTAGATGGACAACCTCACATAGTATCATCTGGTTCATTACTCAGAGCTTTCAGCTGACTGCGATTATAATGTCTCAAAAAAGCCCAACTGCAGCCTTTTTCTTTCCTTTTAAAATGGATGACCACCATTTTTGTAAGAATTTCTGTTTCACTATGCTAGAATAGTGCTTTTACTCCCCGTTGTATGCCTTTGGAGAATGCTTTATTACTTTGATCTTGCAGCTTCTTATACTGAAAACAATAACTGTTGTAGTCATTTATTATTAATGATGATAAAAGCTTTATTCTTCTCATGACAGGTAAAAAAAAAAGTTGCACTTCTTCATTATTTTGTCTGTGTTTCTTTACCTTCATGGCTCCAAGGAGAATGGGTCTTTGGAATCTCAGTCTTTAGGTCAGAGCACAGTTTGTTGGTCTGCTAAAATAAATAATAATTAGAAAATCATTCCTCTGCTGTCTATCACTCCTGGCTACAAAAAAGCTTCTGGAAAAAGACTGGAAGAACTATGTATCAGGAGTTAAAGAGTCTGATTTCCTTTTTCTGATCCCACATTAAAATCCAAATCTTTAACTTTAAGCCAAACACAGTATCTTTTTTTGCAAAGGTTATTCATTTCATTATGCTAGCAATTCAGCAATCTCTTTCTAACTTCCCAATCCGTTTCATGTTATGCTATTTACAGACATGACATTGCCTGCTGTTTGAGTAGACTGTGTTTTGAGAGTGGACTGGTGAACCTGAACTTCTGAAAGATAATTGCTGCTGGGGTAATTTAAGGTAGCCCTTCAAATTTCTACTCCTCTTTCTTACTGCAAAGATTCCACTTGAGGCTGTGTTAATCTTTGACTTGCCCTCTGGGAGAAAAGTAATACTGGCTTCTTATATTAGGTTGTAATAGCAATATTAAAAGGAATGGTTCAACATGCTTTATTAGGAACCTCAGAATATGATTTAATGTATTATTTATAGGTCTGGCTAATTGAGTGTGTTTGTACAGAGAAATTAATCTGGTACTTAACAACTGCATTAAAAACTAAAATAAACAAAATCACTCACACACACAGAGCTCAATTTCCACTACATATTTGCATAGAAGAAATACATGTCATTAAGTAGAAAGGCTGAGGCTCATCCGCAGTTTTAAACATATTACTGTAGTGTTCCTGACTGCAGATTTGTCAGCATCACAGAAACAGGGTTTACACCTGCCTGCCTCTTGAGCCTGTTACCCCAGTCAGTTATAAGAGCTGCAGTGCTCATACTGGGTAACAAAGTAATTGCAGTAGAGCTGAAAGAAAAAAGCAAACTGTGTTTCCTAAGGATACCACTAAATGTGAATAATTGCAGCTATAACACTTCATTAGCCATAAAGAATCACGTCTAGCATTGACAAAATATTAATGCAGTCTTTCATGCCTTTGCCGTTATAGAAGGGAAAGGACTTGTTAACATGAACTTTCTCAAAGCTTTGTAGAAGCAGTTTTAGACATATCTGCAGATTCCCTCTCATTACTACATTTTTGACAAATACTTTATTATGCTAAAACTCCAATACGTGTTAGATTTACATGGTGCTGAGTTCTTTCACTCTGTTTCCTAAACATTAATGCACTACTAGAAGCTAGTGAAAAGAATCTGCTGTTAACTAACAGAAGATAGTTTACATGAAACAACTTGCTTTGACTTCTTCCTGAGTATTACACTTCCAGAAATTATGATGTTGAAGGAACATCCTGAGCAAAAAGGGAAGATAACCTACAAATGTTTTTTTCAAACACACTTTAAAACCTCTATTTCCACTTGACTCATGTTTGCAACATGTTTCTTCAGATGTTTGGTTTGAACAAATATTTTAATAAACCAGTTCACTATGAAGAATGCTTCATTAGGATGTCTTTCAAGAAAGTTTTAAAAATTATAGAGCAAAGCAACTAAAATGGGAAACACTATTTGTTTCATTACAGTCTCAATTAAAATTTACCTTTTTCAGTTCTGTGCTGCAAGATCAGTAAAATCACTCTGAATCATCAGCTCTCGACCAAGTTTCTCGACAAGCAAGCTATACAGCAGATGAGTATCTCTTTGCAAGAATTTGGAGCCAAATGAAAAATCAAGAACATTTTGTCCTGTTCAAGAGTAAAATGTGAACAGGAAGGGATCAAATTTTGAGTTTCAGGTCACCCTTTTCACAGTGATAAACATACCATTGCTTCAACAGTTATCATCAGAGAATGTCAAACTTTCTGAAGACAACTATTTTCTCTGCATAATCACAGTTTTAGTTTCTGATGCAAGGTCAAGACTGTTCCATTAGAATTCTGTGCCAAAGTAATGTGCTGATTTTGCATATTAAGCAGCATTCAAAACAGCTGATGTTTTAGTGCGGAAGTTAGCTCTCTGTGTGTAAAATCCACACTAAATTAATACTAAATTATTTTAAATGAACAGATGTCTGATATATTCATTGTCTTGATTAACTTCTACTGTACCTGGGCACAATACAGTGCCAATAAAGTTACTGAAATTGAAGTAACTCCATCTTTGCATGGTACATTATCCCTCTGATTACTGTAGAACATGGTTTGATTTAATGCTCCTGGTGATCAGAGAAACTAAAAGTTAAAGAACATCATGTGATCAGAGTTGAGGAAGACTTTAGGAGGGACTTTTCTTAATAAAATAAAAGCTTTGTAACTTCAACCTGTCTGAAAAATAAAAAAGAAGAGATTCTGGAGAAAGACATCTTTTCCATTGTACCTTGGGAAGGCACCTACTAACCTTTGCTTTGTGGATTATTAATTTTTCAGTAAAAATCTCACTTTTATTTCCATGTGCTTCCACTTTTCCAATGGAGTCACTTTCAAGAAAAAAAATGCAGGTTGCTGAGGAAAAATACAAGTGAAACATTTGCTATAGTTTTGAACCTCACGTAAGAAAAATCTCCTCTCACTACCAAGGAATTGGAGAGTAGAGAGTGCTACAACTTCTTAGTCCTTTAGCTTCAGGCAAATTGTGGCTTTGTTTTTGTTTTTGTTTTTGTTTTAAAAAACTGGTTCCATTAAGTGAATACTTCAACTTCTGTTCTATCCCCCCAAAAAATGATTTATGGCATTGCAACCTAAGAGGGGGAATCAAAAACCAGCAACTCTTCCTTTATGTGGTCTAAAATTCTTCCTTCTGGCAACAATTTTCTCTTTAGAAAAGGCTACAAAAATTAATTGTAATAACTTTTAATGTGATTTAACATGTGGTGGAGCTCCTTCTGCCTTCAGAATCTTATGATTTCTGACTGTGAAAATCATCGGTACTTTACAATACAGGACAAAACCTTATTTTCTACTCTTTGGAGTCATATTTGAGGGAAGAAGATACACAACAGATGGTCAATAGGAGACAATTCATATTGAAGACTTCTGAAAAAAACAGAAAATTCATTTAAATGATTAATTAGAGATCTAGGAGAAACATTTTTAGCCTTCTCTGCCTGAAAGAGCATGTATTTACACATGCAAATTAAATGTTTGTTTTCAAATAGATACATGTGGGATAGAAGGATGCATTAAGTTTGCAATACAGGACAATTTAACTTGTAAAAATTATATCATGTTATCTGGAGCATACAATGTAAGTTTCAGTGGTCCAGCAGGAAGGTGATGCCTATTGATTATATATGGGTTTTGACCCTCTAAATCTTTAAAGAGTTACAGATTTTTACCTTTTCCTTTCTTGCATGACCGGAGACTATAAACTCATGTAGGCTACTTCTGTATTTAAGAAATTTTAGATTAAATATTTAACTAAGTACTAGTTACTGAGCAGTAAGCAACACATAAAAAACCTGTAGATTTTAATGTGTGCCAAATGTGGCATATGGTATGCAATTAAATAAAATGGTTGCTTAACATTTACAGTTTTAAAGACACTTAAAATTTTATTACTCTGCAGATTTTTTTTTCCTTGAGAGGGAGGGGAATTCAGTCAAATCCAGCTTTCAACTAACCAGCTACTCTGCTAGAAGGCCTCTTGTTCACTTTGAACTGTATTGGAAAAAAATCAGGTGTTGCCTATCTTTATGAACTAATCTTCCAGCTACTGAAATTATGGGAGGAACAGAGAAACAGGGGATGAGTATACTGCAGTTGAAAGACACTGGACGGAGAAGGTAAAATTCTAACCCTGTTGGCCATGGCTATGCCATTTTGTGCTGCTATTTGCCAAGAGTCCTTGGCATGACTTTGGCCTGGGCCAATTAGTCCTCTCCCACACAACCCCTGTGCAGGGCTCAGGAGGTGGCATAGAGTTAGTCCCAGTAGGCAGCTTGAATGCAGTGGTGCACAGAAGAGTCTCAAGCATTTTTATTTACTGGTAGAGTTGAAGCTATTGAAGTCAGTGATTAAATTCACACTAAGTTCAGGGTAGCCAGGATTTTATCCAGAACTTTTTGTTTCTAAGGAACAAATCTACTCGACAGAGCTCATTAGTCTTCATAAATTAACATTTCTTTGTGGCTGGCCTGTATAAACTACAGTATTCATTCTACCAACTTCCTTACAGACCATGGAAAGACTTATATCGCTGCTTTATTTACTGTCGCAGAAATCCTGAAACTTCAATGAGAAGAAATTCATGGTTTAAAGCCTTAAAATAGCATGATGAATTGTTGTTGTTTGGTTTTTAGTTGTTTGTTTTGTTTTGTTTTGTTTTTTTTTAAAGGAAGTGATGTACCTTAGAATAGAATTATTTTTAATGACATGTCAGGAATCATATTTTGAAATGTTTATCGGCTTTTTAAAAGGTGCTATTGAATCTTATTAAGCTGTCAAAAGTATGAGTAATATGTTAACAAGTAACACGATCTTGCTGTAAATCAGTATTTCAGAAAAACAGATCTCAGAGCCAGGAGAAGAAGGAAGAAAAACAATTGTTTGCAAACTTTTCGCTCTGGCATTTTGTCCCCTCTGCCTCCACAGTGCACTGCATCTCACTGCTCTAAGAGCCATTTAAATGTTTTACAGGCAGTGTAATCTGATCTAGGAAGCTGGACACAGAACAGAGTGGGGATGAGAAGAATGAAGAAACTACTTCTAAGGTAGCACTTTTGGTTTTCTGGCAATTTCAAGCAAGAGTCAACATTTTCTATAGGAAGCAGTGTGATTCACAAAAGAGTCATTCAATCAAAAAACAATGTGTTCTTAATAGTTTTGACTGAAGACTTTCAGTAAACCCTGACATTAAGTTAAATGATATCAGGAAGGATGAACTTGTATCAAGATTAAAGCTTTCACTCTCAAATATCCAGAGATACTCATTCCTGGAAGGGACACAAGAGTATGTTCTTTGGCTTCAGACAGAATCACAGTTGAATTTTCGTCTAAATTAGGAAAAGAACTCTCAGGTTTAGTTTTGTTAGGAGTGAAATTGCTTGTCAGATATATCAAGATACAATACAGGGTCATACTTATGTATGTTATTTTCATCGATCAGGTGACCTATCTTCCATTTGCTCATGCATTACCAATGGGAAAGAACAACTGACATCTGGAACAGTTTTCAAACTATTTGATGTAACCATTTTCAAAAGAAAACTGGCTGAATAAAATAATTATTCAATCAATTGAAATCGGAGTTTATTAGTAACAGCTGACTTGTATTTCTGGCTTAGCTGAAAGCAGTTCTGTGATCCCTGCTACCTAATGATTTTCAATGGATGCTGTAAATGCAAACCATATTATTTGTAAACAACATGGCCTTTGCTGTTTTGAATATGTAAATAGTTTTTCTACTAACAGATCTACTAAAGGTTAACCGACTTGCTAACTTGTTTTATTTCCCTCTATCCTTCCAAGAAGTTTTATAGGGAGTAAGCACAGCTGGCAATTACGGCAGCACCTAGGCTGAGTGGCTCGGGGCATGCACCATGGCTTGGCTGGGACAAGGGTGGTGGTCACTGCAGAGTCCTTCTAGCCAGAACCTCTGGGTTTTCTTTCTCCAGAAACCCTGGAGTGGGCTGTTGCACAGGAGGGCCTCACCGAGGACTCAGAAGTCTGGAAGGCCCCCTCATCCAGCCATTTAGATGTAGACACCACTATTCCCTTAACTTACAAGTCTGCTATTAAACAGAGACATGAAAGACTTCAGTTGTTCAGATGCTACAAGAAGAGGAACCAGGTAAGAATCAAAATGGAAGAAGCACATGTTAGACAGGAAACAGTGTACTCTTTCAAATGAATTTTCACCATTTACAAAGCACTTTATGCAATTTATTTCAAAAAATAAGAAAATAACAATCCCAAACAACTTCATGTGAAGAGTCTTCAAATTATTGCTTGAGATTTCCTCACATAGACCTCCCAGAGGTACATGGAAATTATAGACAGTACCAGTTCCTTCCTCTAGCCAACCTATTCATCACATACTCAGCCAAACACATCAGGGTAATTTGGGGTCTTGGCTACATAAAGGAAAATGAAGCTGGATGCTTCATATAAATGAGTCAGTTTTTCCCCTAACTGACTATGTGACTGTCTCAGAAAGCCCTGATCGTGGTCAGTAAACTCTGCAAAGCCTCTTGTGTGCTTAAAATGCCTATTTACCTTTCAAACAACTGGGCCAATATCATGAAACCAGATGGAAATTCTTTGAAAATTGAGTATAGGATAGAGTTACTCTAAATATGGAGATGGGAGTTCAGGAAGAAGAGAACCAATTGAATTACATTTTTCCAAATTCGGTATGACCCACAAAATTAATTCAGTATTTCATCTTACCACCATATACATATTCTTTATATTGTCTAACTTTCATTAATTAGAAGCAAACAACTAACTTGTCAACCCATTAGTAAAAAAAAAGCCCAGTGTTTTACATTGCCTACTACTTCTTAATGAAGTTAGTTCTTTACTTACTCCATTATCAAAACACAACAACATACAATGTTCTGCTTGGAAAAAATCAGTATCAATGTATGATAATCATAGTATCTCTTTTCCTTAATTTATACTCTATAATGTTTTATATTTTCTGATCAACCTATATTTCTCAAAACTTTTTAATGAGGGAATGCTTAACTAGTATAATTTACTAAATATCACTTCATTAACATTATATAATTATGTAGAAGTATTTATTCTTTTGATACTCCTTACAGCATTTTTAAGATGTTAAGCTCTGTACAAAAGTATCGGTTGTGGCATTAGGTAAACTCTTTTGATTTTTGTTTAGGATGTTGTGTTTGTTTATGTGTTTCTAATATAAAACAAAGATAGCTGAAATATGAGATTTGTGGGTTTTGATGTCTATATATAAAATCTAATATAATATGAAATCACTAGATTAGTAGTTATCCTAGTAGATACATTATCAGGAAAAAGAAGCTTTCCTATTGCTAACAGGCAAGTCTGTCTCCATGGTCTATCAGAACACATAAGCAAGTGCTTGATTTTATGCACTGAAGATGACAAAACAAGGAGCAAGCCTAAAATAAAGCTCATGGCAGTATTATGATCCTTCTACCTGAAGAAGTTTGAAATATGAACTTCAGATATGTGCAGTAGGCAGTATGGACCATATATGGAGATTACCTTCATACATATTGGCATGATCCTCACATTACTGCTGTATGTATGAAAGATAAGAGGTACAATGACCAGTTGTGCTAGAAGTGGATGAACAGAAAAACCACATGTCACTAAGCAATATATTAAATCAGCGCTGCCATTCTGTAGGGCAATTCAGAGCTGAACTCTAACTATATGTATTCCAAACTGACTTTTACAGGAGCTAATACAGGCCTTTAGCCTACTTAGTCTGCAGCTGGTCTTTGTGAATACATTCTTCCTTATTCATTTAAGTAATACTTTTCCCAGATCATCTTGCAACTTTATCAGAATGGTTGGTTCTAGCCACCAGTGTGCATTTGTGGCCATCTCCAATGGACTTCCCTTTGCTTCTAAAGTAGATATATAACATGTACTGATGATGTGTGTCTGAGGCCTGCAACTTTCTTGTGACTTTTGGCAACAGCAGTAGTGTTCAAACATTATAAATCTGTGTGCTAGACTTTACAGAACAGAACATTCAAAAACGATCACAGTAATGTGGGCCAATTTCAGCTATGGTTTTGATTAAATGTTTGATAGAAACCTCAGAAAAATGACAACATGCTTCCATAGATAAGCTCTGCAACATTTACATTTCGCTTCATTGCACTGGGTTGATTCACAGTGTATTTGCTTTTCCTGGCCACAGTTTAAGTGCTCAATAAAGTTACATTATGTTATTAAGTGCTGACTCTTTTTCCCTAGATTAATGGGGTTTAGTTGTCCAGAGAGATGAAGTCTTTTGAAGAGGATGAAATATACTGAACTGAGTAACACCACAGATACTGGGCTTTTGCCCTTTTATGGTATAAAGAATGCCAAAAAAGAAAGTGCTTTCCAGATCAGTGGCCTAAGATTATTTCACTCTTTCTGCAATTTCTTATGAGCCTTCAGCAAAAATCTGAGCATTTTTCCTAATGAAGATTGTTATATGTGCCTTTTATAAATGCCCATGAAGTAGACTTGACACTGTAACTTGACCCAATAATGAAAATGAAAGGCTAGCTTGGAGTGCTTTGCGATGACAAAGAGCTGAACAAATTCAATTTTCCCTACCCTATCATTTAGCAAATTTTGTGATTTCTAAATGATTAAATAATTTTATGTATTCATTCTGTGCTGTTTAACTGATCATACGATATTAAGAAACTATGAATCGAATGTGCAAGACCTAGCTATTTAGCTGTATTGCCACTGTAGCAGGATTCTGAGCAGTACATTGTATATTAAATAGCTTGAAAGCAGACTAGTTAAATGCCCAATTTTTATTCTCTACCATTACATGACTATCTTAGTGTCACTTGAACATATTAGAAATGGTAGAATAGCAACATTATACCTGAGGCTTCATCACTTCATGCTCTCTGTAAATTTATTTATCATTCACCCATCTGAAATCTTGATAGGTTCAGTACTCCCATTATACATTTTAGCCAGGCATTGGCCATTATGCTTTACTTTCTTTCTTTAGCAAGAGGAATTACGCATAAATATAAACCAGACACTACTGCAAGTATACTGGCAGAAGAGCAAATATAACTCCATATTTGGAGAAACTCTCAACAAGAAAAAATACATATTGCCAATATTGTTTGATCTACATTTTAAGTGCGGGCTTGAGGATACACAGTCAGTGTAAACATAACTATCGTGCAGGAATGTTCTCTGAAGTAAATCTAGAGGTCATGTCCTATTCCTTTTCTCCGTATTCTGGTCAAATATTGGACATTTCCAGAAGACAGCATACATGCATAACAAATACTTCACAAAAGGCTAAAAGAACTAAGGATAAATATTTCAGGCACATATACCTACAAAACAAAAGTATTATCAAGAAAATATCTTCCACTCTTGCATGAGACACACAATGAGATGTATCTCATCTTCAGCGGCCACCCGCCAGTCAGGGGACTGAACAGTCACAGGTTGATACTGAACAGGAGTCTGAGGACATCTTACCCACAAAGAAACCAGCATACACTACATGCTGTATCATTTCCATAGCAGCTTATTTTCAGCAGAAAGAGCATTTGCAACCAGCAATATATACGGTACAGTATGGTAGGTGGTTGGTAAGCATAGTACACATGTCACAGTCCAAACTATTGGAAGTTCCACCTCGGCCTTCTACCTCATTTCTACATCTATCCTAGCACTACCTGCAGTAAGAAAAAATATGCCTCTTCAAGTAGCATGTTGCAGTCTTCCTATGTCCCAAGGAATTGGGCCTGACAGCCTGCCTCACTGAATTAAATAGCAAAATTTCCAATTACTTCAATAAAGCTAGAACTTTTCTCCTTGGAGTAGAGTCTCAGTTGCACATAAGTCTCAACCCACTTCAAGGTAACCACTCTACCAGTCAAGGATCTTTCCTGACATGCGTTTCCAGAAAAAGAAAACTGTCACTGTCCCATTTCACCTGTGCCTGCTGGGTCTTGAATTGCAGCAGTATGGCAATAGGAAGGCTAATTGCAATCACCCACCCACTTCTACTACCATTACAGAATTCAGCACTAAGTTCACTCATTTGCAGAGCATGATCTTTTCCACTCTCTTTTGTCTTTTCAGCTGGAGGCAGCGTTCTGCAGAAATGGATGGTTTGGGCATGCTGAGAGAGTTTGCAGTTCAAGAGCTGGCAAGGGGGAAAACACCTATAGTTCATCTGCGGTAAAGTGCGGGGCTGTGCTACCAAGGTAAGATAAAAGAGGTGCTATGACCAGTAACTATCAGTTGTAAGATCAAGCCATTGTGTTAAAAATTCCACAGATGGATAGAAGCAGCATTAGCAGACATTACAAATTGAATTTCCATGTCAGAAGGACCCTGCAGGCTGTGCAGTGGGGTGACTGTGAGAGGCTCTGCAGGCTGGAGAGCATGCAGACTCCAGATCAAACGTCTGCACTTGTATACGTACATTGGCAATGCCTCAATACTGGGACATGGTATGGCATTGACTTTCCTTCAGGGTGGAGAGAAGTTCTCATTGACAGAAATCTGTAGCAAAAGCCAGTAACATTTCTTTGTCTCCTGGTATTCCTGTTGTGTCCTGAGAACCAGGCTCAAGGTGTGAAGAACTAAAACCTGCTTTATCTAGCAAGAAAAGACACTGCACAAAAAGATGCAGTGTTTCTCTACACTTTTTTTTTAATACAGTTGCTTGTCTTAACCGCCCTTTCCTCTTTATTCCTGGTTTTATCACTGCAGACTGAAAATGTTCACAGTTCAGCCCCCAGATCCTCGCCAGACTGTTTCACTGGATTTCTTATTCTAGTTCAGATCCACCCACTGCTTGTGTTTATGCTGTTTGGAGGCCAGCAAATTTGATCCTCAGCAGTCATTGCTTTTGCCAGGCTACCTTTTTCCCAGGGGTTTGGCTCCATCAAATACAGGCTGGCTGAAGTGTGCTGTATCCCTACAAAAGGGATCAGAGTTTCTTCTGTAAATCAAAGCTAGAGCCATTCACGTCAGCTCTAGCTCCCGTTGCTAGAGGCACAGCCTCTCTCCCAGAAGCTGCAGGCAGCATGTCCACGGTCCATCTTCTCACAGACACTTCCATGTGGAGCAAGCCCCACACTGATATTTATATGGTCCCTGCTTTATCATTCTGCAAGGAAAAATACATCAGTCTAGAAAGAAAACACTCACATGGATCCTGATCCCAAAAATGGGCATATTTTGGGGGTCATCAGAGAGAGAAGTTTGATATCCTGGGGTTTCTGAAAGATGTCCTCTGAGCAGCATGGGGTGATCTTGGAGAGAGCTTTTTCAGAGCCCTGGCACAATGATTTGAGTCTCGGCAATGGTAAATACTTTGGCTCAAATTCCTCATGGCCTAATATGTCATATTCCCATCTGAATGGCATGAGACTTGGATGTTCATGTTTCTAATCCCCCAATCAAATCTCATTCAGTTTGTCTGGATCATACCATAACATTCTAGTCTACAACAAACACACTTCTCAGTAACAGTAAACTTACTTCAGACACATTTGTGGGGCCCCAGACTGGCCGAAGAATTGCTCCACAGTTACAGCAAATGGGGTTGTACCTGTGTTTGCTTCTGTGGAAAGGTTTAACAAGGTGGATTGAAAATATTATTAGTGAATGTGGGCTGTAATGATTTTTACCTGGTAGGGAGTTATTCATCTGAATGTTGTTTTATCATTTCAAATGTTACTTGTGGGAAGGGAATGTCACAGCTTTCCAAGAGCTACATTATGTCAGCTGCCATGCTCTATAAACAGATTACACACACCTTATATAAACAAACTGTGGTTAGCTAATTATCCTGAACAAAAATACACACACACAGAAGAAAATTCATTTCAAAATGATTAATTAAATAAATTTTAGTTTCACTTCAGCAACATATTTCCAACATCCCCATGTGTAGCTGCAGCTTAATAAAACTCCCTATAAGATTACCACCATTTAGTTGGTTTCACAAGTTCAGATTGTTGTACAGAATCGTGCCATGTTGTGAATTCAGTACTAACCACATTGTAAACTATGACCTAACTTGGCAGGGAGGATGTATATATTGTAAATAGATATTATGACAGGTGTATCTGCCAGTGCCAACAATCAACTTTATAAAAAATACATAGTATCAAATGGTCATGGCCATAAATAAACTGGGAAATTCTAAATGGCTTATTAAAATATTCAGGAAAAATGTTTTATTCAGAGGGTCATTTCTCATTACCCATATCATGAGGTAACAGAAGTAAAATGCTAAGTCAGGCCAATGCATTTTACTTCTTTTTTCCAGAAATTATATGTAGTGCATGGTAATAGATTCTTGTGGGAGAAAAAAAAAGGCTTACAAGCACTATAGTTATTTTTTGACAAATAAGAGAGTTCAGTAAAAACCAGCACATCTCTGCCTTGTGTATGTCTTACTTTTATGAAAATCTTAAGTTTACAAAATCTGTTTTGACAGCATGGATGTTGAAGAAAATATCACATTAAGGAAAAAAAAAAAGAAAGAAAGAAAAAAAGAAAAAAAAAGACATCCAGACATCCAAGTGAGGTGGTAAAATTTTCTTTAAAAACAGATTCAGAACATGATTGACTGGACAGCAAAATGCTTCCAAGTTCAGAAAGACCAAGATGCTCAAAGGAAGAGATGAAGAGATTAACTAGCAAAGTTAATGATTTTAAATACATACTTCCCAATGCTAACATACAGCACTAAATACAGCAAACAACTTAACTGATGTTGATATAGCCTACGAATGGTTCCCATATGTGGTTCCCAACTATGTGTGTACTGGGTAGTATATTTATTCCAGTGGTAAATAAAATCTTCATTCAGCAACCCAGTGGTTTACCAATAGGGCATGTGTGGATATCCAGCTTTTAAGAAAAACATTCTTAGTGGTATTCATAGCCACATTACAAAACCCCGCAGACAGAAAGTCCCTCATGAATTTCCATTGGAATTCCAGCCTAATATGGAACTCATGGGATATAATAAGGATTTGATTTTGTGACGTCTAAGGCAAAGCACTGGTTATGAACTACTAGAAGTTTCACAAATAAGTACAGAACTGACATCTTCAGCATATTGTCCCATATATTAGCAGTACATACTGGTCAGACACTCCACAAATATAGTGTAGCGTCATGTGTTAAAGCTAATTGTAGCAAGAAAATTGTCAACATAGCACACTAAGATCTTATTTTATTCCACTTATAGTTACTAAACAATGTTCCAATCCCACTTCTATCTCAACTCTCATGAAAGCATTATTCAGGAGAACTGCAGCACTAAATATAATTATGAGGTAGTGGAGATATTCTGAGTTCTAATAGTTTGTTACATATTGTTATACAAGAAAGTATTTACAAATATGTAAAAAAAATAAGGGAATTAAAACAAAATTTCCTTTGTTTTCCAAAGTCACACTTAATTTAGAAAACCTCTTGAAAAATAAGAGAAACTCATAAAAGAAAATGCATTACAAAAAAGATTAAAGTTGCAACAATTAAGAGAAGTTAATGATAAGACTGCCCAAATAGCTATAAGCTAAGATCCTTCTGCAAGTGCATTCAAGAGACTGTGAAATTAAAGACTGTAATGTACTATTTTTTCTTCAGGGCTTCTGTCCAATTGACTAAGCAGAGCAGACCATATTACTCAGGACTAATTTGAATATAGTTACCTATTGCTTGTAAGACCTCAGCTTGCTGCAGAAGTTGAAAGAAACCCAAGGCATAGTATAGTAAAGTGTTATGAAAGAAAGATTGTGCTCATGGTAAATTAGATTTGTGACCTCTGAACAACTAGATTCAACCTCTTCTGAAGGTCCTAGGTGTTGCTCAGCAAGGTGTGTTATTCACATTCATCACAGCTGTTCACTTGGTGGAAGCTGCTTATCACTTTGTGTTCAAGTCAGGAGCCTGGAACTGGGTAGCCAAGATGAATGGGCTACATTTAAAAAAAATCCACATTAGTATTTTAAAGTTTGGAATCATACTTTCTAGAAAATCTTGATAAAATTAATCCTTTATCTCACAGGAATGTGAAAAAAAATAGTTGTTGTTTTTTTTTTTTTAAATGCTTTAAAAAGAAAGGTCTAAATTATGAATCTTACAGAAAACTACATGAAATTATTAGTGTGATTTTTATAGCAAGGTAGTACACAGAAGGCTAGAAGGAGCACAAAGAGGACAAAAGATTAGGTAGTTACTCATTAAGGAAGTACTCTCCGCACTGAATGAGGCGAGGATCTTGCAGGAAAGAAGTACATGATCACAGAAGTTAGAGATAATCTAAAAGCAAATCACTTGAGGATTGAATTAAATTTGTAAAATAAACGCACACACCCCCTTAGTTCTGGTATTTTCTAGTTTACAACTGCATGAGTTTGCACCCAAAGGCAGTCTCACGTATGTGATTTACTCACTGTGGGTGGGGGGGGCTATTAAATCCACAAAAAAAAAAAAAAAATCTTTCCTGTGAATTCTTAAAAAGTATATTATCAGGGTAAGAATTCCTCAGCCCACAGCATGACCTGTCTGAGCTGCTGCTGGTAACAGTAGTGGATTGTTGGTTGTTATGTACACCAGACAGAGGGGATAAAACTTAAAATTTGTTCAAGAAGTGGCTGAGATGTCTACTGTCAACAAAGGAACAGGGAGAATGGGGAACTCCAGGTACTTTACAGCACCTGGGCAAGTACCCTAGATGTGTCAGGCCTTTTTTTCCTGCTGTTCCCAAACCTACCACAGTTTTCACTACTTGTCCCACATTCTCCATATGGATTTCTCTTTTATTCATACTTTAGTTAACTAGATATTCCTTCTCCCATCTCATCCAAGACACTCAATGGCTGCTCAAGTGGTTTTCCAACAAAGAAGACTTTCCAGAGGATGGAAACACATAACAGAATGGAGGCTTCAGATCTTACCATTTTGTCCACAGCAGCTTATAGAGTGAAGTGCATTTTGGGTCCAACCCCAGATGTATTGGAGATCCCAGTTTCTCCTTTCCCTTTCCCCTGGTTGTGGACCTCGCAGTAAATCCAGGCAGCAGTCACACACTTCCAATATTCCAGTTATCCTCTATCAGCTGTTCCCCAGCCTCCTGCTGCCCAAGGACAAGGCTAACATGATGTGCGTAGGGCTGAAGGGTACCTGAAGCAATCTGCTGTCTTGGTGAAGAGGATCAAAAGAGGGGACTATGAAAAGTGAGAAAAAAAATACAAATGTGCTATGAGCTTGGGAGGCAGATGAAAAAGGGTGGATAGGTGGCTGAAATTTAATACAGAGAATGTGTTTGGGGCTTCAGTAGAAGAACAGGAAAGGTAGGTGGTGGGTGTGTGGTTCAAGATGTGTGACCAAAGGGTAGAGGACATAAGGATAAAGATAGAGCAGTGGACTGGTTGTACAGAAGTTACCTGTAAGCTTTACTTGGAGTCTTGACCTTATTTAGATGAATAAATGCCTTCGTGTTAATACATACTTGAACTCAAACACTAACTGATAACTACAACTTGCCAGTAGGTACACTAAGTAATGCACTCATTGTCATCAGTTACTTCAGCAAGGCAGGCAGACCGAGGCTATTGTGCCCTGTTTTTCTGTGGAGAAAGTCAGAGAAGCAAAGCTCTGCTACAGGAGGATTTCAGCTCAGGCACGCCTGACTCCCAAACATACTCCTTCTCGCCCCACTGTGCTTCTGCTTTTCATTTAGCATATTTAATGTACTGGGGGGTTTCCAACTAAATTGTTTCATAAGGCTCTGATCATGCATTATCAAGCCAAGCCAATCTGCCAGCTGCACCATGTAGCATGTCACTCCTTTCTGGAAGAAAGGAAAGAAAGGCTCAAAACAGCTCTCTGTGAAAGATAGATACTACATTGTGTTGTGTCAGCATGCTGTACATTGGTCTTGTTGTGCAACCATTTCTCACCTAGCTACTACATACACGCACAGTAGTAATATTTAAGTCTATTTAAGTTTATTCATTTGTGGTTTTTAAGTACAGAGTAGACAAATTTAATCAATGAATATGACTTCCTGGGTAACAGGCCATACTAAATCCTGCATCTCGTTATGTGTTCACATTTCTAGATGCTTTGCTTTGCTAAAGCATGCTTCCCTTCTCCAGCTGTTAACTTTCTACTGTAGACATATAGTGGGACTTGTAATGTTATCCAGGAGTTGTTTAAGGGTTAAACTACAACCTTTTCTTCTCCATAAAAACAAGGAAATCTCTAAGCAACTGACAAAAATCTTCTTAGGAATTGTTATGTTTAGCAGCAACAGCTGAAATCATTTAGTTTATGAGCCAATATTCATCTTCAAAGACTTCATTCTGCCCAGAAAAGAAAGAACAAGAGATCAATTAAGATCTCATCCAGCGTGCTAGTAACAGTGGGAAACATACCTCACACAAATCATATAATCTTGGAATACATCCTAAGCAAACCAAAGTCTGATTTTCACTTTCTTACCTTTCATAGACTGTACCGATACTGCTTCAGACTGAGATGACCAATTTTTGGAAATATGAGCAAAAAGAACTTTTGGGAGCTCAGTTCTGAAAAAGGAAATGATATGCAAGGTACCAGGTTCATCATTATTTAGCACACATTATCCAGGTAATAGATGACCAGTCTTTTTATTTAGTGTGATGTCATTCCCATGTAAAATCTGTGGTGTATGGATCAGGAAAACTGCATGTGGTACATTTCCCTACTTAATCCTCAAAGCAACTCCATCAAGCTGTCATTTTTATATTAAACATGGAATTAATTATAAGATTATGAGATTTCATAGCAAGAGTTATAAAACTACTGTTTATTCATCTGAAAATGTTTAATTAGGTTGATTTATAACAGGTTTTCATATTTTGTTTAGAATATTCCATTATGTTCCATGAAGAAATACAGCTCCCTTAGACATGGGCCTAAACATAAGTCTGGGAGCTGTGCTTGAATTTTCCTGAAGATGAAAGTTTCTCAGATCTCAAGCCAGCTTGGCTCTCTACAGAGGTACAGATGAAGACTCTTACAGTGGTGAGAATTTCCTCTAACTTCTAAAACGAGAGCTGGTGTAAGAACCTCACTAATTTTAATGATAGTCAGGAGCTGGTTTTCTGTATGGAGAGTAACAGGAGCAGCCTTTCATCTCACTGGTTTTCTACGTCAAATTCAGAACGTTTGCAAAGGTGGATTGTATTCTGGGGGGGGTCCATTTTATGGCCACTGTAAATTCTCTGTTCCAAGGTCTTCAGAGCACAAGGACTGATGTAAGAAAACATATAGCTTGTAATGTGGTCCTTATAAATCTTAGCTGTGCACAAAAGAGCAAAGAAAATAAAGAGACAGTGAACAGACTTTAAGACCAGGGAAATAAAAGAAAGTTTACTTAGAGGAGACTGACTACCAGACTGGTTTGACTTGAATGACGTTTGTAGTCTGTAAAGAGGCCATGTTATGTGAGGTGAATACAGAGTAATATTCCTCAAGGGGGAGAGAACACTTTGTAGGACTTTCTTGTGACTCTAAAAGTACCACTTACTGTGAACTAAGACTTACAGCACCAAATTACAATTCCAAAAGTGCCTACAATGAGTGAAAGCAAACAGCCCAGTAGAGCAGAATTCACTAACATGCATATCCAGTAAATTATGCTCGTTTGCAGATTATTTTATTGTTTTAAAGTAGTAAATAAATCAACCTTTTCCCTGTCTGGTTTACTGTGAGAGCACTCACATGTTTTTGCTTGAACAAGGCTAGGGAAAAAGAGGGCAAAAGTAGATGGACAAGACTCTTTTTCAACCCTAGTGCACTCAGTGGATTCCATCAGCTCAAAATATAGCTTCAGCTACAACAATAATTTCATTTTGAATCCAGCCTTTGATTTTTTCTTTTATGTCAACAATTCAGACACAATGTAGTTAATAAGCAGCATAAAAGTCTCCATACCATTTTCAGTTATGTTCTTCCATAGATTTTAGGAGAGAGATACCTACAGATTGATACTTGAGAGAATTTTCAGAATATTCTTCGCAGTTCTCACACTGCAAGGCAGATCCTTTGCAGTAATTCAGTTCAGACAAACTGGAAAGCAGCATCTCACAATATCCTCTTATGGAATAAAGTTATGAGCTCATTATCAAAGAAAAAAAGTTATATAATTGCACAAAGGATTAGTTTGAACTACATTAGTTAACAGAAAGTTAATTCCAGAGCCACTGACTTTGCGAGTGCACTTAGAGCCAAGTTTGGTCTCAAAAATCAAGAAAGTGGTTAACAATTTCCACTTGGACTTAGAAAACAAGGTCACCTTCAAAAGAAACTTCTACTATGAAACTTTTGAAAGAAGCAACACCCATAATTCTCACTTAAGCCGTACTTCTGTAAGAGTCTAACATTGCATCTGATTTCTGTGTATAAGTGCATACAAAATTGTGCTTCTGCTTTCTTATGAACATGTTTACACAAAGTCATGAAGTTTTGGGGGAATTACGGATGTGGAAGTCTTGCTCAGTGCAGGTGTGTTACAGTCATGCCTTCTCTTTATAGTAGCATGATTCATCTCATTTAAGACACAGAAATGAAGTCAAAAACCACAGGCACTGTTGTGCTACATTTCAGTATCCTGTGTATAATCACTACAGGAAGAATGCCTGCATAGTTTACAAAACTTTCATCTTTTTTATCCATTCTAAACTTCCTGAGTGTAATTTTATTAAATATGAAGAACTCCCAAAGAATTCATTCCCTGACTGTATACAACCCTTTTTCTTCCCCAAAAAGCAGATTGATAAGAAGCCCTACTTGCACATACAGCTTCAGAAGCCACCAGGCATTTCAACATGCAGGATAGGTTGATGCTGTTGGCAGGATACATTTCATTCTTACTGTAAACTGTAGACAAAGACAACAGCACCTTGAAATGGACCAGCTGTTAATATTTGTGGCAGCTATTTGTATGGTATTTCACTAGTACATGGTGGGGACAGACTCAGATTACTGACTTTAACAATTTGGTATGTAGATAATGAGAAACGGTGGTTGGATCATGTAATACAGTAGTGCCAAGAATAAGCATTATAATATGTCAGCAGCTTTTTATTGAAGTAAAACATGATTTTCTAGGTACCAACTACAGTGCAGTTTCAATGCTACTACTTTACACATTCTCTGAGAGCTTTTCATCTCAAAAGTTCTAAAAAACAAAAATGCAAGTAAGTGAAATACAGAATATTCTTACCTCTAGGGTGAAAGTGAGCAGCTGTTTAACATCACATATAACAGCACAGTTTAGGACAGCAGTTGCTAATATGGGAAAACATACCCAGATGTTGACTCCTTGTCATTTTAGGATCACATCATGCTTAGATATTCATGCTCAGAAGACTGAACTCTTTCATGCCTTTGAAAATTCCCTTTTCCCCTCAAATTCAAATATGAGAGGAAATCATTATTTTTTTCCACATATAAAAGTAAGATGTATATACAGCTTTACTGACATTTCTCGAAGCCTCTGGTCTCAAGGCTTTGCTTTCTTGGACTTCAGGACTGTGGTGATGCATGCATGAACACTTGCATCTCAAAAGGCATTGGGCAAGGGGAAAGGACTTTACTTCCAGACAAGGCTCATGGAAAATCAGAAACGGTCCTCACAAGGGTCACATAGACATCCTTAAGGATTGGCAGCTAATTTTGACAGCCACATTAAAAGTTGCCTCAAGACCAGAAACTGATTTTCCAGGCTAAAGCAATGTCAAATCCCCAGATTGTTATCTGACTTAAGTTATTTAAAATTTTATTTTAATATTCTTTTATACACAACACTATTTTAAGTCATGTACTTGCATTTATGTATGGAAGGAAGTCCAACACACCTGCCCAGGACTAATGTGTTCCAATAGGTGCCACAAGTGAGGGATTCAGAGCAACAAAAAGCTCCTAAGTGCTCTGCTTAACTCAGAAGTCCAAAACCTGTTGGTTTGTAGATATAAAAATATATATGTTATAAACATATATATATATGTATGTAAAATATATTTTATATGCTGACCCAGCCATCATGTACACAGCTAGCAACAAGGTCATGAGATCACTGTGCTTGAGAAGTACCACTCTAGACTAGGCAGCAGCTGGCTTGGTCCTTATCAACAACCAGTTCATTCAGACTGCCCAAAGATGAGTTCACGTTGAAGCACTGTGCTTGATCTAAGATTTTCCACAGGGGATAGATTCAGAGCTCAGTGCAAGCCTATAGTAGCTAGGCAGTGGCTGGTTTGTTGAATGTAAGCAAGTCTGTCCATGGGCACACAATTAATCTGGTGCCTGACTGACCAGGTAAATATAGCTTGGAATGGCCCTCAGTTTTCAGCTGGAACCACACGGAATAAACATGACCACAGAGGAAGCTTAAAAAAGCATTTTTTCTCTCCATCACAAAGTTGTGCAAGTACTAAGTATTATTTAACTTTACTGGGGGGGTGGGTGGTGGTGGAGATTTTATTTCAATGTCTAATTTAAACATCCATTTTTGACACATACTTTTGATATTCCACACTTCTCCAAAGCCCAAATATTAAACGTTCAGTTTTACATCTACCAGTTCCATCTAATCTCGCCTGCAGGTTGCATTAGCAAGGCAACAACACATCAGTTGATAATGACTTACCAGCACAGTCCCAGAACAGATGTTACAAGGAGATCACCCGTCAAGCATGTCTTTGGGAGTTTCCAGTCAGAGCACGTAACAGAAGACTGATCCCATGAGCCTGAGAAACAGATGATTATTAATGGGACTTATATGACAAAATTTTTGGCTTAGTCCTATGAAGTTCAAGGACTGAAACAAACCTGGAAGAAGTTCACCACAAAGACTGCCAGGAGGACAGCTGCTTAGGGAAAAAGAAAAAAGCAATGACCCACACATCATAGTGGAAATGGGTGGAGTTCAGTCCATAGACAAAGTGCAGACACAAAATGAACTGAAAACCCTGTGTCAGAGTAACTGTGAAGTTTCAATACATAGGTGATTCTGAAGGTCTAAACAAGGCAAAATATCTTAGAAAAAATTGGCTGCAGGAACCAAAGGGAGATGATGTCCCTAATGACACCCCCTAAAAATAATGCTTTGGTTTACAGTAATGGTTTAAATCAGAGCCTTGGTGATAATATTTTAACCTAAGTTAACAAATACAGTTAACTACAGATGCAGACCATATGGAAAACAAGGTAACCAAAGCTTTCAATGCAAAGTGGCATGTCTAACCTGTCCTACTCAGGCAGATGGAAATGTGTTCAGCAAGACAAGAAGTGACAAAATTTTTCTGAAGAATCATTTTTTTAGTGTCACATCAATGATTTTTTATTCAAAGCGGAAACATTTAAAAAACAGCAGCAAAAGCAAAGAGCTAACTAAACAAAAGTAAAAATAGTTAAGAATACCAGAGAAACCCCTTCATATAGCCTGGGAGAGAACATGATGATCCAAAGAGTCTTACCTCTATTCTCCTTGCTAAACTAGCAGGAAGATTGAAAGGAGGGTAACAGGGTCAGAAGGAGGATATAAAATCTTTTTGCTTCATCACCTCTCCAGAATAGAGCAGAGAAACTAGTTAGAGATTAGAAAACACAAAGACAGAAAAACAGTTTGCTGGCAAAGAGGGGAAAGATCATAGCATCCTTTAATTACATGAAAAGCTCTTGTCAAGAAGAAGAAAATCATCTGTTCTATTTGCTCATGGTGGAAAGAACAAGTAGTGACAGCATCAAAGATTAAACATTAAGAAAGATCTTTGCAATAGATTTTCTGGGAAGGTCATGGAATTTCCATCACTGGAAAAGGTTAGACAAACATCTTTCAGGAAAAAAGATAGGTATAGCTGATCTTAGTTTAGGTTCTTCATGACTTCTTAAGGTCTTTTCCAGGACTATTTTCTATGATTTGACAACTTAAGAAGTGATGACGAACCTTAGAGACTTTCCTTTGAACTCTTCAGATGCCATTAAGATTATCTAAACCCTTTATTCTAACAATCACTCATCACATAGATAACGAAGGCAAAGTTTGCAGGAAGAGATTACATCCTTTATTTTTTCAGCTACATCAGTCTAAAAAGATTGTATTTGGGACACATGTGCCTTTCTGAGAATAGCAGACTTTACCTAAGCAACACATTCCCATTGTTTAAAAGGGCTAAGTTGTTAGTTGGAGAAGAGCAGGTGTACTTTGTATTAGTTTTTAATATGAGGTCATGATGTTACATCATTCTCAAAGAAACAGTAAAGAGATAACATGCTGAAGCATTGTATTTAACACCAGGAACAAATTCTAGTCTAGTTAGGATCTTCACTATTCCATTAAAAAATGTACATTTACCTCTACAATTAATATATTTCATACTGAAAGAGAAGATGTAAGGCTTCAAGGGATAAAATTTGCTGATGTGAGTTGAATTATGATTTTTTTTTTTCCTAACATTTAAAGGGAAATAAGGTAATGGTCAAATGGGGATAAAATAGAAGGCAAATATCATCCTTAGCATGTAGTCAAGAACGCTAGTGACACGAAGATCTAAACACCAGCTTACCCTTGTCACATGGTTGCTGATCATCCTTCTGTAGGGCAACCTCTCATATGTGCACTTGGTTGCAACAAATATTCATTGCCTGTGCACCCCTCAAGAAGAGAACGGCAAGATCTGGGTTGCAAGAACAGTTCTTTCTTCCTATCTAAGCCCTTACCTGAGGCTGTTAATGAAAGGCTGGGAAGGTTTGTTCATGAAACTATCTTTGGTCTTCTCTGGAAAAATGTCATTACAGAAGGAGTGTGCTATGAAGAAAAATTACTTGTAGGAAATTTTTACAGATGATTATAAATAACTTTTCTGCTTACAAGAAGTATAACTGCTTCAGTCATAAGACAGACAACAGTACTTTTGCACAGTACTGTACTTCCCACCTCACACAAATAAAACTAGATGCCATTAACATAAGCTGATTCACATATCCTTTTTTACAACTCTTAGATTTCCTTCACATTGTTCCCTGTTAAATAATCAGACCTGATTTTCAGTCTAGTTCTATACTTTCTATTTACCTCTACAATGACTGATGAAAAAAAATCAGGAGACCTTGCTAGAAACTTTTCTACAAACTTTACAATCTATTGAAGCTAAATTTCCCTTATTCCTCCTAGAATAAGTTTTCCAGAGATTTCCTTCCTTTCAGGAAAACTTCTATTCTATTCTGTTCTATTCTAGTCTAGTCTAGTCTAGTCTAGTCTAGTCTAGTCTAGTCTATTCATTCTCTTCTATTTCCATAGAAACTAGAAAAGTTTCTATCCCCCAGTTCTGTATGGCCTTGGTATGTACATACCAGATAACTTTAGAAATATGACATCAAGCAATACTTATACAACTATTCATTAATTACATGACATCATTACAGGCCAGTCTATTAGATCAAAATTTAACTAGCCTTTTTCCTCCATTGCAAATCCCATGAAAGAGCTGATATTGCTGTTGAAATCCCTTTTATATGCAAATCAACAAGCCTGTCTAAGACACAAACAAATATAATTTGAATTGTTAGCTATAGACTAAAGAGTCTGCTTGCAACATTTGGACAAACAGAAGCAGAGGCTTCTCCCTGGTGATCTTCTCTTTTACATAGATCAAAGACTTCCTAGCCTTTTATGGGAGCCAGTTTAGGAATTAAAAGATGACTTGGCCTTATTCAAACATCAGACTTCCATAATACTTGGAATGGAATTAGAAGGCCTTAACAAAGCCTGTGGTTTAGAATTTGCACTTCTCCTTTAAGCTTAGAATCAAATCATATTTTCAGTGTTAACTCTGTTAAATAAAATAGCTTCTCTGGTAGTTTATAAAAAATTGCAGACATCTTCGCTGTACAAAGTTGCTAGTGTGTTTATCTGTTTGAAGGATCTAGGCCCTCACTTCCAGATGGATCAAGTTCAGCATTTATTAAAATCAAACAAAGCCATTTTATAGAACAGAAATGATGCCCTGACTTATTATCAAAGTATTTTTACCTATTTCTTGTAAATATGTGAGGTCAGCTGTACCTTTGTAAGAAAATAAACATAGGAAATAAATACAAAGTGTCTGCACATGTGAAAAAGCTTCCAGCTAAGCAGGCAAAGTAATTTTTAGAAGGGAAGCTGCAAAATTTCTCAAAAGGAATTCCTGTGTAAAGTGTCTGTGTATTAACATGTACAGCAGCAACCAGCTCTTTACAAATGCCTCAGAGACAGCAGTGGGGTTTGACACCCCTACAACCCTCTTGCAGTAAACCTCAACTTCAACTCGCCATCCTGAGCATTTGTACTGCAGCAGACAGAAGGGGGAAGTGCAGAACAAGCGCTGTAACACCAACATGAAGCAGGATATGTCAGGAAGAGAATAACACCACAGAATACAATTTGTCTTCAACTCCGAATTCAGATTGACTTTGCACGCTCCCAAATCAGAAATGCGATTTCCAGTTTCTGAAAGCAGAACAGTCTTCTGAGATTCTAGCACCCAATTAATTTTTGGTTGTAGTATTTAAAGCAACATCTGCTTACCAGGCACAACTGACTGAAGTAAAAAAGCACTTTAGTTAAACAAAATAAGAGGTACTTTTGAGATAAGGTGCCACTACATGGCAGTATGTCACTACTAAAAAAAAAAAAAAGCTCAAGCTGTTCTTTCCCAAAGTTATATAAAAAGTTTTTTTTCCCTTTTCTTTCTCTCCTTTAACATCATATTAAAAACATCCTATAAATTTAAATTTCTTCAGGGAAAATGGATAAAACTGAAGATTGACTTTGGCTAATTTGTTTGTTGGTCATGCACAGTAAATCAGATTTACATTTCTGTAGTTTCTACATAATAGAGAGAAAGACAATATAATTTTAACAGATAGGAAATATATGAATATTGCAACAGCATCAATCCTAATTATTTCTGATCACTTCTAATCAATTCCTGATTTTGAGAAGCAATTTCAACAAATAATGTCTATTAATGTCTCTACCTAGCTAAATATTAATGTACATTTGTCTCTTTATTTCTTTCATATTTCATCATGTATCAGTAAGTCTGGTATATTTTTTGCCAGAAGCTTGCGATAAATTATCCTTATTTATTACGTATCATATCTCTGCCTACTAAATAAATTTACAAAAGCTCTGAGAGAAGAGAATAAGATAAAAAAAGAGCAGAAGAAATAATAATATTCTTTTAATCTTCTGTGGACTCTTTGTAATGTCAGTTACCAATAGATCTCTTTTCTCAAGCAACTGGCATGTGACTTGTTCCAAAGATAGATCAGCAGAGCACCATGCGCAACAGAGGAGAAAAAAACCCCACCCTGGCATCAATCTCCTAAGAAGGTATTCCCAACCAAGCCAAAAACCTGTTTTATAAGGCCCATAGGGACGATCATCCATTTAGCCATCTGCATACCAAACCACAGAATGTCCTTTCTTCCTAAAAAGCAAAATTCATGTGAAGTCAGATGTACAGGGAAAATAGAATCTTCTGTTCCCCAAAGCTTATGCAAACGAAAAGGATTTGCAGACTCTGCATCCCATGAATTTTATGTTCTGCTGCATTTTTATCTGCTGGAAAAAATGAACACAGGGCTATATCATCAACTGTTAGTTCACAGAATTTCTTCAGAGTGGTATCATTCTGTTGTTTGCTGTGTTTCAAATTAGCATTTCAGGAGGGAAAACAAATAGCGTAAATGATATATAAACAGCTTCACCTTCACCCACTCAAAAATCTGTGGTTGATATATACACACAGTGTAAAACTTCATCAACCCAAGACTGTCTGAGACAAAACAGGCAGGTGAATTACCACAAAGACAAGCAGGGTGAGAGCCACAGGATTGGCTGCTGCTGTTTTGTGCTCTAAAAAGGTCTTCTGGAAGCTGAGCTCCCGGAACCTTGGGGTCCTGGACAGCAACTCCCTCCGCAGACTTCCTTTCTCAGGAAATGAAAAAGAGCAAGCTCAGCCCTAAGTTCAGCTGGGACTATGGAATCCACAGGAAAAACACAGTTAGAAAGGATCTCAAAAAAGTGTGTAGGAAGATCTTGATTCCCACGCAGGGCCCATTATGCCATACCAACTGAGGCAAAACCTGGAGTGTGGCTTCTTCAGTGGGGAACAGTATTCTAGGGAACATAGGGGACAGCTGCAATATGTACCATTGACAGTTATCTATGTTATCATTGCCATCTATGACTCTGGTGCTTTGGGGGTGGAAATGTGCTACCATGGCAGCAAGGGCTGAACAAAACTACAGACATGAATTAAGCTGAATTAAAGGAAAATGCCCAGTTGTTAAGTTCACTTTTATAATGTAGAATAACATCCTTTAGTCTGCTGGAAGCAAAGAAGGCCAAATCAGTTTCCAGCACTCCCTCTCCCACAAAAAATTCTCACTTATTTTCCTTCTAATGACTACCAGTCCCTTCCCTCTTCTCTCTAATTGCTCTTTTGCAGTGGTCCTTCCTGTGATTTAGATCCGTTAGAATTGCAAGCATGAATAAGTACCTCACTTTCCTATCATGCTGTGTAAGTACAACACATTTAAACTAATAAATGTTCATTCTTAAATTCTTTAAATAGTTTTATTACTGTTAATGGGAGTTTCGGTACTTATTCATTACATTTGCTAAGGCCTTTCTTTAGGAATTGATTTTGAGTTTATATTACAGTGTACTCTGGATTAATATTAACATGTAATTCTAAGCCACTTTGGTCTTGCCTTACTGGATTAATTTAATGTCTTTTTAAAGACACAGATATATGTGACATCATTACACTGCCAGATTTATAACAGCCAATGAAGTCAGCATTATAGTTTCTCATAATTTTCCTCTTTCACCAGTGGTCTAATATGCCATTAGTCCTACTTCTCGATTATGAATCTAGCTTCTGGACAGGTAACCTTTACCTAGAATATAATATTTAACTCACAATAATGGTAAGAATTGCTTCACAGTGGCATTTTGATTAATAAACCATGAATCAGTATTACCAAATTTCAGTATATTTGAGATGCAGTATATATGAGAAACAGTATTAAAATATAAGGATTAATACTGAAAATGTTGTCAATTATTCTGAAAGAACTAAAGCTCTTTCCAAGTTTGTAATCCTAATTAAAAATCTTATTTCTCCTGTTTGTACCTATTTGTAGCACAGAAATTTCCTTGTATAAGGACAAGCATATGAAATTATATTCAATATTATATGAAAAATGCCTATTGCATATTGTGTTTTCTATTCCTTCTGCCCTTGTTAATGAGTGATTCAGTACGTTTGTGCTCCTCATACTCAGTCTAACACTAGTATAGAGTAGCTGTGAAATTAATAACTTTCTGGAAAAACATTAATTTTGGCAGTTTAACTATTTTCAGCTATAAGCTGTACCTTTGGTAGGCTGTAGCTTTATGTCTGTGTGCTTGCTCTCGGCTCAGTCATGTTTTCTGCTTTGGATTCCCTCAGTTTCAGGGTCTCTTGGATGACAAGGAGGGCCCTATGCCACTTCTTTCTGACCCAGTGTAGTGTCTGAGGGTCAAAGTATTTATTCTAATTTCTTAACATTTAGATTTTGTGTGTGTGTGTGTGTGTGTGTTGAATGATGCCACGTCTGTGATTAATGACAAAAGGTTCACATCATGAAAAGGTACTAGATCAATAGCTGGACATGGCCGTCAGATAGGACTAGGTTTTCTCTAAGAAGAAGATTATTGCAACAAAAACTAACAATCCATATATCTGTCTACACAGTTAATTTGCATAGATATATCTCAATTGGTTTTGAAATTAACTTCAGATCAACAGTCATAACTTTGGTGCCCTGGGCTAGTAAGGCTGCAGGAGAGAGATTTATGTTATTGAAGTTGTATAACATTTTTGTAAATGAGGGAAAATAGCTTATTGACAACCTAATCATATGAATAGTATTCCTGTTTCAAACTTCAGATGCATTTAAGAAATAAATACTGGTGTGTGGTCGTTCTTCCCCTTCCCTCCTCAGCAATGATTCTATTCCTCCGGGGATAGAAAAAGGAAAATGCTAGAAACATGGTGGCCTGGAGAAATAGCAAGTAAGAGAAATAGCAGAAAGAAGGAGGAAAACCATGACAGACAAATCAAAGTGAGTACTATTCTACAGACAAGTTTACTTGGCTTTTACAACATCTATTATACTATTATGAACAATTTTCATTTATCAAACCTCCATTCTGGCAATTCACCTATCATCTCTATATATTTAACTCCTTAAAGTTCATTGCAGAGCTCAAATCAGAAACAGTGATGTAGAGGTTGCTCTTTTCATAGCATCCAAATTATTTATGAGCATAATATTGGTCAAGGAACATCATTTAACTCTTCTGTTTGCCACAGGCCAAACAGTTCCCCCTATAAATTTTTAACTGTCAACATGAAGAAGAAATAATAGTTTTGATTTTTATCTAAACTTTTCAATCCAGGATTAAATTTACAAAATTTCACCATATATAAATTTGTCGTCTTATTTGCCTTTCAAAAAAAAAAAAAAAAAAGAAGGGGGAAGAAAAATAAGATAGAAAGCGGAAGTTAAAAAAAATCTAACCATTCCTAAATCAAAAATTGAGTATCAGTCACTGATTTAACTATATTTTGCATTAAAGGATCAAATGTCCCAATCCCTGACAACTAAAGATAATGAAAAAATACAAACATGAGCTTTGTCTTTTGTTGCAGGGTCAGGAGATACAATCACTCACTTAAACTATTAAATGTAATGCATACAGGCATAGGGAGATGAAAAGTGCCAGTTTAAATTAGCTTGACCTGCAGTGTTGACTCCTGGACAGATGGCATAATATACCCTGACTTCATTGCTGAGGCATTAGAAGTACACAGCAAGAGTCCATTGTGATATTAAGAAAAAGCTCAGAAGCAAACTCAGACTGAGAACCAAAAACCTGCTGGCCCCCTGTGAGGCTCTTGGCTTCCTTTTGCCAGACCTATTACAATATAGAATGAAGTCTTCTCAGTTTTAGCTAAAGCAATGCAGTACTCAGGCAATGAACACTCATTTTCTACTTTGCTGTCTACAGTGCAGACTTCAGGATGAGATTCAGAGTCCTAAAGACCAGGCTGACAAAGGGCAAACCAGTCAAAGTCAGTGTACTCTTTCCAGCAGAAGGAAAATCTAACTGGACCTGAACCTCACTGTTTGACCAAGCTGGCAATCCTTTTAAGGAGGAGTGTACAAGGCATGAAAATTAGGTAGATCTGTAAATCTGCGTATAGTATTTCTCATGAGACAGCAAGAGTCATTTGAAGTCTTTCTCCCCATAAATCTCTCTCCTGTTAGTAGAAACGAAAGGATCATACACACACACACACACATCAACCCACAGATAATTTTTTTTTATTAGATTTTAAATTAGAAGAGAAACAAAGTGCTTATCCAACTTCCCTTTTGCATTCATTCTTGAAATTGGGAGAGATGTCTCTGAAGCGAATAGATAATTCACTGTCTAACATCCTGAGAAACAGAAGCAGGAGTATAGAACGTGGAGCACTAACAAAATAGCTGGGTATATAAAAACAGAGCTAAAAGCTAATAGCAACTCAGTGAGTGAAAGGCAGTTAGGAAAGAAAAGCAATTAGTCATTTTTATAATGCATGAAAGTTGGCATAATGAAAATAGTTGGCTCCAAATATCAATGATTTACATCCATCTGTTTCTTCACCAGCACAGGTCTGCAGCTGCACACTTTGGGAATTTAGATTTTATGGGCTCTAAGTGGAAAGGACACATCACAATACGAGTGCCCAGCATTCATCAAACAGGGTCACCCACAGCTCTAAAGGTCATCTGAGTTCTGTTTTGTTATCTGGTCCCTTTATAAAACTAAAGAAAATAATGTCCCTGAAATCTCCTCATGTTTCCCTCTTCTGCAAAGGCAGAAAGCATAACAAAGGACAAAGAAAGTTAAGGAAAGAGATGATGACATTGGAAGAGTCTTGTATGGAAAGGAGTTTGGGGATGCTCTGTATGCCATGTTTACATTACTTTGAATAGTCCTGCCCAAGTTTCTCATTCCCTTTAGTCATTTTTATGTACTGAGATAATCTTACAGGAAGCCAGATAGTGATTTATTCCATAAAATGTATCCGATTCAAATTGTTCCTGCCAGTGACCACACTTTCCATTTTGTTTTGTGGCCATAGCATAATCTTATTCTTTTCTCTCACCCTCCAAAATCTTTATTATTTTTCAGACCTTAAACCTGGGGAAGCTCTCATTTTAAAGGAAGAAAAAACTTAAAAAATAGGAAAACATTCTGTCACCTACAAATCAGCCCAACGTGAAACTATAATGATTCAACCTCAAAGCCTAGTAGCAATCTATGGCTTTCAATATGGGCTTCACTACATTTTGCAACTTCTCCAGGCATTTGCCTTTTAAAATTGTGTTCCACCTTTGTTACATGGCTTGCAGAAAGTCTGCACACCAAGAAGTGAAGTGTGAAGTGTGGCTTGTTTTCAGCACAGAACTTCTCCTAAAGTGTGAATGATTTCTCCAAACTTTTAAGTGCATAACGAGAAATATTTGTGTTCCCATGTCTGTTTTTTCTAAATAGTCTAATAAAAGAAAATTAATCCTACAGACACCATCTTGCCTAAAATTAGGCATCTGAGTAAGAAGTTTGGATTTAGCCGTTGCCTAACTAAGGCATTCTAGCACCTGTTTTAACTTAGAGCACCCTCTTAAATTTAAGCATATTTAAGCACCAGCACCAAAAGTGTTGGGCAGTTTCCATCAATCTCCGAAGAAGAAGAAAAAGCAACACACATCTATCTCCCTGACTAAGTTTAATTGAGCATATTAAAAATCGTGGCTTTTATGACTAATGGAAAGTCAAAATACTTTCTCAGTGTATTATTTTAAAGGATTTGCAACACAGTGGAGCTTTCTGAGCAATCACAACACTGTGCATATATATCCTGCTTATTTATGCCCTGATAGCGACAAGGCGGAGGATAATGGCTCCACTGTTGCATTTACTGTACAGACAAAACTTTTGCAGCAATCTTTGCCAAATGTACAGTTTGGGCTAATACTGAGCTGGAGCTGAAGGTCTAATCAGAGAGCACTCAGAGTAAGTGAGGGAATATTAAAAGCTCCCTTGCAGTTCAGAGCAAAGAGAGGCCTCTAAGTAGGGCAGATCTCCGTTCCTGGCTGTCAGAAGGCTGAGTTGTAACATGAGCTGGGCTCCATTTGCTTTTCCATTTATATAAAAACCTTTTTGTTTCTTTTGTTATAAACTTAGACCTCCAGAAGAAAGCCTGGAGGAAGGGGGGAGGGGGGAGGAACACTTGCTGTTTGAAAGATGTAGTTTGTTGTTTGACCACCTTATGCAGCATACAGTCCACAGCTATCTGCTGAGCTTGCAGCAGCCCCTCTATGCCAGCTATAATATCTTAAAAAATAAAGTACTTGTCCACATCCAGAGAATCCAACCCAGTCCCTTCCCCCAAGGACTCTACATTGCAGAGGAAAGACTAAAGGGCACTGGCAAAGAAGAGCACACAAAATTGTTTCCTTTTACAATACTAATAAAGTCAGCCTTTAGGAGTCATTTTGAAATGGAAAGACATTGACAAATCAAGAATTCAGCCGCTCATGGCAGAGAGGAAGAAATCGATAGGATGGGAATAGGATAAGCATATTAAGAAAGCTCTGCATTTGGCATTACTGATAGCAAAGGAAGCAAACTTTGGACAGAAGAAGGTAAAGCTGGGAGAGGCTATAGGAAGCTGTCTCCAGGGACAGCTATATCTGTCAAGCATGCTAAGGCGAAGGGGCTTAGTAATAAAAAAGAATAATGTATTGATCATGCAAGAACAACATATCTTCTCACCTTGCTGCACTTCAAAGAGATGATTAGTAGGATATTACAAGAGTTAATGTGGAAGATGATGTGTGAAAGCACAAAGAGAATTGTTCTAGTTTTCTGCAAGAGAAGACATATTTACTTCTTAGTCATGCATTGAGAAAGCAACACAAGATGTGTGTATGTATGGGTGACGGGAACTGTAAAGAAATTGGAAGACTTCACTCAGCTAAGACTTAGGAGTAGTAATAAACAATAGCAACTATGTTCTCCATAAAATCAGTTTTCATCATTGCTTTTATGAAGAACCCTTATCATTGCTCCCATTTTGCAAAAGAAGGAAAAATCATGTATAGCTAAGTGATACAAATCACCCAAAGCTGAGGAGGGTGGCAGTACAGGGGCAAGAACAGAAGCATGGTTCTTGGAAAACCCTACAGCATTTCACCTGTGAAGCTGCTTTCATGCTGAAGACAAATGCAGCCACGACTAAAGGGAATGAAGAGGGAAAACTCTTGCAATGAGCAATGTGGAATGCATGAGGAGAGAAAATGTACCTGCAGGTGAGGTCTTCCTCTACTCCTCTCCATTGAGCAAGTTGAGTACTATATACAGGGACAAAAAAAAATTCATTCTCCCTCCAAATGTAAATTAAAGTATTCTTTACCTATTCAGTTACTCCTCTCGATTTACCTCAGGCCTGTAAAGACAACAAAACCTGAAAAGATTTGCAATAAATAACCAATTACTAAATCACTATTTATTGCTGTACCTTGTTTACTAAGCTAAATTTACATTGAAATAAGGAAAGATGGTTCTCAAGAAAGAGCATCTCCAGTTTAGAAAACATTGATGTGTTTTTTATGAACTCTATAACTTAAACCGCTAAAGGAATTAAGCAGTTTCCAAAAGATAAATAGCCAACAAATTTCAGACACCCGCAGAGTGATAGGATTTTTGAGTCTCTATCCTCACATGTGCACTCTCACTTAAAAATTACACAGGAGAGTTTCTCATCATGAGCAGTTCAGTCTCTATTGTAGATTTTTAAGGCTATATATTTATGGGGCAGAAGGAAGAAGAAGTGACCTGGGCAATAGCTACCATATTTGATAGCACTGAAGGTGGTACGTATTCTAGAATTAAGTATATACACACCTCTGCCATATAAAATGACAAGTAGTTTATTACTACACGTACCAATGAAAAACCAGCTCAGAAAGATATGAAAGGTAAACACATACATGTACACCGAAGAAGCTAGTGAAAATATGAAGAAAGATCCCTGTTGGTCAGAACATGAAAAATACCTGACATCTCCATCCCCTAGTGCTTATGGGAAATACAAGGGCTGAATGCTCATAAGGTTGGGAAAAACTTAATATGACCTATCACTTGGATGATAGGTCTGACATGCCTTGCTCCATTTGAACCTCTCTGTTTCCCCCACCATTGGAAAAGAAAAATATAGGGCTGGGGGGGTGCAATCATCTGAGGTGAAAGGAAAACAATAGGAGAAACTGTTCTCTTTTTCTTCCCTCATACAAATCCCATGGGGACCCAGAAACCACATTTTATATCAGATTTTGAGGGATGAGTTCTCAGCCAATGTTCTGTAAAACATGCTTTTTCATGTTGTAAACTAGAAAAAGTCAACAGCTTTAACATTTTAAATTCTATTCTGTTAAAACAGATTTATTTCTCTTTTCCCTCAGACAGTTCCCTCTTTTTTTTTTTTTTTTTTTTTTTTTTTTTGTTAATCATTCTAAAGCCTATAGTGGCAAGTTTGACATTTGGCCAGCTTTCAGTATGAAATTTAATAGCTGAGATGATATAAAGTTCTGTAAAATGAAGTAGCAAAATGCTGCCAATTAGCTTTAACAATAACTGGAAAGGGGAATATTGCTTGTGAAATAAGCCCCTTTCCTCTACTTGTTATTAACAAGTGCTGAAAGAGATTACTTTTTTATAGGTGCTATTTAACTTCTGCTTCTCCTTACTATTGATTTACAAACATATAAATAACATATAAAACATATCTAAGTAAAATCTAAGTAGTCAATAGCACAGACATATGCAGAATAAAGTCTCAGAGTCCACTGTCATACTGCTTTTCAGTAGCACAATTCCATTCATTTAATTGACCTTTTCCTGATTTATAAGGCACAGAAGTAGAGCAGAATCTGATCCACAGGGTAATAGGATCTTTCTCTGTAAAATTTGGTTTTAAATGTTAAATAGTCAGTGCCGCAATGATCAAAAGATGCCACAACAGTAGCAGCATCTCTGTTATTCTGAAATTTTCTTGCTTGTAAACTTCAGACAAAAACTCTTTTTGTTTGTTGATGTGAGCATTTTAACAGGAAACAGGAGTTCAGCCACTAAAAAGCATTTTTTTTCCGACACAAATTTCACCATTGTACTGTGATTGACAGCCATCCCAATGTCTATAAACAACCTACAAGCCTCCCAAATTGACCATTCAGTTCCTGCGTCCAACATTTAAACACTGAGCGGTTTTTGCGCTCAATAAAATTCCTTTTCATTTCACCCTGGGTTGCCATGTCTCTTCAAACAGAGGCAGAAAAGCAGTGCTCTGTGTCAGACAGATTTTAATTTTCAGTCCTCATCCATTCGTACAATGTAGACACAAGCAAACAAACCCTACCCAAAGCCTAGCAACCCACAGTTTAAACAGTCAATGCGTATGAGCTACGGGATGAAGGCCTGGACCTGTTCACACATGAATAAAGAAGATTAAGATTTTCTTTCAAAGACATGAAGCCTTTTTGACAGCCTGTGTCAACAGCGCTGTCTGCCTCTCAATGTGAAACAGTCTTCTATCACAGGTTCCCACAGGGAGGTCTTGCTTATTAGCATGCTTTACACTTCCATTCCTTGTCAGTATTTAATTTAAGAATAAGGGTGCAAAGTTTTGCAAACTCTTACTTACCCACAATGAAAGGATAACTTATTGGAGATGCTGAAAGGAAATACCAGCTAACATGAACACCTACAGGGTACAGTTTTAAAAGAGGATAACCTAGAAGGGAAAAAACAAAAACAAAAAAACAAAAAACAAACAAACAAAAAAAAAACCAAAACAAACAAAAAAAAAACAACAACAATAAACCCAACAATTAATACAGTCATCTTCTCTCTTCACCACTGCAGGAATACACCAGTTAATTTTCAATTACAGAATATCTTTTTTAGCAGATTACTTTTGTAGAATTCCCATCAGCCTCCATTTTAAGTACAACACATATGCTGCTGTGCAGGGCAATATTTCAACTAAAATTTCAGACATAAAACCAAAAAAATCCCCATCCAAAGAGCACCAATAATACTGAGTGGGTTCATATAGAAGTACAAGACTGCAATGGATCTCCAAAGTCATCAAACCGAGTCCACTGCTATCACAGGCATATAAATCTTCTCAAAAAGTGACCAAGCGCTCTTCTAAAACAACACTGTGCACAATAAAAAGCCAAAACCATGGTTTTCATTGAAGAGAAAGGGTAGTCCTAGATGAAACAATTTATATTCAATTTCTGTGAATGACAGCACCAAGTCACCATTACGTGCTGATGGTATTGTATAGTTTAAAATCAAAGTATTCTAAGACTTCAATCTTGCAAATACACTTAGAGAGCAGTTTAGACAAAGAAGTGAGTGGTCCCAATGAAGGTAATTGCATCATGCAGGTGTAGAGCACATGCAGCTTTCAGGATTACAGTTTAAATTTCTGGAGCTAAAAGAAATAGGAAAAAAACAAAGCTTCTTCAATATTGGTATAACTTGTTTTCAAGGAACAAACAAAAACGTTGAGTGCTGTATTAGCTCACTGCTTGAGTAAGACCACAGATTTATTATCAATTTGATCATCTAATTTAACATTAAGAATTTATGTTGAAATTATCACATGAGAAAGTTAGAATGTCCAGGGTAAAAAAAAATTTCAACAGGGAACAGAATATGCCTTAGTGAAGTAAGTGGGAAAAGCTCCAAATTTATCTAAATATTGGACTTAAAACAACATGATTAAATGAGAACAGTCCTGAAAGCCAAGTCATAATCCATATCATGGGAAGCAAGATCTCAGGTAAGAAATTTATAAAGTTTTTTTTTCCAGAATTCCTAAGATTTTTCTTAAGGTTCAAAATACTTTGCATCTGTATTTTGAAGGTTTTGTTTGTTTGTTTTTTTTTTTTTTTTTTTTTATCCATACAGCTGAAATAAAAGGAAATGAAAGTTTCATGGCTTTAATGTAAAATTCAGCATGAGATACAGAAAAGAGCTGAATGACCTTGTAACTAGAAATAAATATCTGAGACAAGGAAGGATAACTAGGATTACATGGATCAACATTTAATGCATCAAAAATCTTCCTTTAAAGCCATGTACTGTACACAGTAATGATTCATAGTCTTTCACAAGTATCTGCTTAGCAGATGCTTTTTAACAGTATTCCTGATTTCTTTCCCGCTGTCTGAAAGCCGTAATTGAGTGTGTGAAAGCTAATACAATTACAGCAAAGATGTACTTCCTTTTATCTTGGTTTACTATATCCCAAAGAAATATTCTAGGTTTTTTATTAGTTATTTTTAAAGCAGTACACTCTGAGTTCTACAATTTTATTCTAGCCAACATTTATTTCTGTCAAGCAAGTATCTGACTTAGTGTGCTGAAGTTATAATTCATAACATATTTAGTTATGTTCTCAAAGCTACATATTTGTTTAACAGAAATAAATGTCATTTCAAGTTTTAATTTGTTAAAGTTAAATTTGTCTAGGCATCTAGAGAAAAATTACATAAGCCAAAGCACAAAGATAAATAAGTAAAGAAGATGTACAAATACAGTATGTGTGCAAAGTTCTGGATTTTATTCTCTCCAATGTCAGTTATTTATAGGTATTAATTTTGAGAAGGAACACAAGGTTCTAGCAACAGTTAGTGGCAGGCCTATAAATAAAGCATTATTTCCACTATAAAAGCAAAAAAATCCCAACAAATAATTGATTTTTATTTTCTGATCAGTCCTTAAAGTTATAACATAAAAAAATGTGAGTGTACATCAAAGCCTTTACATCTTTTTCTTTTTATTTTTTTTTCACAAATTAATTTATTCACTGTCTCTCAGGGTCTTGGGATGCAGTCTTTTGTTTTGCTTTATTTTATTTGAGACAGATGCATTACTTGGAATCAAACACGCTTTTACAGTGTGTACTATTTGCAAGAAACACTCTCAAAGCAGTTCGGGGACCCCTGCATAATTTCACTCACAGGCAGGGACTCATCAGAGTTATCACATTTGTTAGGAAAAAAAAAAAAAAAAGAAAAAAAGAAGTGTTAAAGAAACCCCTGAATTATTGTCAGTTTTTTGAAAACATTAAAATTTAGTGATTTCCTAACATTTCTGTGTGGATTTTTATCACTGAACAAGCTGCAGAATGAAGTTCATTAGCAAAGAAATTTCACAAAGCCTTGTGAAGTCACCTTTCAACATGGCTGCCACCTCCTCTTATTCTTTCCCAGTTGACCTCAGTCGGCTGTGGTTTTGCAAATGGTATTTCTATCCCTTTGTTCTTAATGTGACTCTCTTGTCTCCATATCCTAACCAGTTAGGAGGTCATCCTTCTCTCTGGGGACATTTGGCTTTGCTGTCATGGAGCACAATGGGAAATAGCCACCCTTCAAGCAATTCTCAACCAGTTTCTCTGAAGTATGAGATTTGGTGGTGTTATTTCATAACTTTCAGTTACAGTCAGCAGGAGTAAATGTGACCACGTGTATAAAATACTTCCCAGAAGTCCTCACGCCTGCCAGATCCACTTGATAGAGTGGTCAGGAAAGAGGATGAAACTTGTTTTAAGTGTGTGCCTGAGTGACAGAGAGAAAATTTAGGAACATGTGTCAGGGGATAGGGACTTGAGAGAGACTGGGCAAAGGCTGGCAGATGGGAGGGGGACGAAATATGGATGTTGCTTAACTGTGAGCAGCTACTCCCACTCATTTTATCGGGGGTATCTTTGGAAGATACTAGTATAACATGTAGGCATAACTGGTGGCTGCCAAAGGCAAGAGTTAACAAAACTCATGTGTGACTGAAACATTCTGGCAGTTTCAGATGTTTCAGTCATCAGAGAGAAATCCAAGCCCTGGTCATGTATCAGGCGTGCGCACTCATGCTCCAGCTCTCAAACTCAGAGGCAGCACACTCACACAGATGTGCCCTTACCAGCAGTTTACACAGATATGCCAGGCTTTCCTACAGACACTGAAATTCCACAATCATGGTCCAACTGTTACTGTATGGCATGTGGAGAACAAAATTATGGTGAATGGGATATTCTAATTTTGTCTTTCTGTAACTTAGCATTCATAAAGTGAATGGCTCACAGGGTTTCTTCTTTTTATTTTGATCCACATGTAGCATACCCATGCTCAGGGAAAAACAAACAAACAAACAAAAAGACACATTCTGATTAAGGTTTTGTCTTTTCGTAATGATTTATCAAAACAGTGAAGTGTTTAAACTGAAAACCAAAATCACTTATTTTGAAATGCTATTGCAGTACCTCACATCTTTTTTTCATACACTGAATGCCCTGCTCAGGCCACCACTTCCACCAGAGTTCCGTAAGTTCCTCCCTTTTTACATAACCTATGAGATTGTAACACCCCTCAGCAGCTTCTAAGGAGATTCTGGGTTGGGCACTGAAATGTTTCTGTACCTCCAAATGGCAGCTTACAGGCAATCACCAGGTTTCAAAGCTGGCATGACATCAAGGTGATCAAGATTTATGCCCCTCAGAGCTAGTGCTCCTTGACACCCACAATTCATAACCAATATTTCACTGTTCCCTCTCAGTCAATAATTTCAAAGGTAGTTTTACAAGCAATCATATTCCAAACATAATTAAAACTACCTTATGGTTCTAGGATGTGTCCCAGCATCAGTGATGAATTGCATGGCACCTCCAGAGTGCCCAGCTACAGGAACACAATATAAAATGTGATGTTGCTCTGTTCAGTTTATTATCATATCACATTACATTCCTCAAACCTTACTAGCTGGCATTGGGAGTGCGGCCCTTCTTGTCTTATTCAGACTTGTTCTGAGTGTGAACATGGCCCAAAAGGTTAGATCACCTAGCTGATATCTCAGGTAAGCAAGTGGACAAGGATCAGTCAGGTCAAAATTAAGAAAGAGAAGTTCTCCACCTTCACTACTGTAAGGCTGGTTGACCATACTTGCAAGGGACAGTAAATTCTTTCTGAAGATTTTGATGTAATAATGAACAGCCTTCCCTTTGCCACACAGTAAAATTGGAGGAAGGAAAGTGAGCTGGGAGGGCAGTGCAGAGTGAGAAGAGTCAGTTGAAGAAAAGGAGAGAAAAGACTTTTTATGCCAACTTTGTCTATGGAGCCATGGCCAGAGGACACCAAGTACTGGCTCACTTTTTAAGCCTCCAGTCGTCCTAGATCCTGATTCCCACTCAAGAAACGAAAGAAATAGGTGGAGGGACTAGGTTAACTTTGGGCATGTGAACACTGAAGAACCTCTATCACACAAGAAGAAATGCTGATGATACCTAACAAATGGTGGTACCTATAGAACAACGATTTTGTAGAATGAATTTGTATGTTGGACCCAGTTCAGTGCTGGGCCTTAATCTATAATATTGCAAAATTTTATGGCAGGTTATGTTCTGTGATCAAGCAGATTCCCAGTTGTCCCAATACTTGTTATCCTCACCACAAAGGCAAACAAGGCAAAAAAATGTTGCCTGGCGTTTTCATGATTTATAGTGTGTTCAACATTCATTCAGTTTACCCATCTTGTTCCTAATCCTAAAATACCCAGCTTTAAAGCAGGGTATTTTGAAGATTTTTACAACTTTATAACATCTGCACCAAATATTGTGAGAATTCTTTAACCCAAGTTCCAAAATTATACATGATTTAATAAGAGAGTTGTTTATGTTGGTTAAACAACAGTCAGCTATTGAAAACAGATTCATGGAGGATAAACAGCTCTAGTATGTGAATTGTTTAAGTTTATTGCATTGTCCTTAAGTATATATAACTATAAGTTATTAAATTAGTTTATGAAGCTATCTTAGTCTTACAAATTTATTTTTGGGGTGTCCATATAGCATTTGATGGCAAAACGCTAAGCCACCTATTAACAATTTCAAGTTAACTTGTTTGAAGAGTAACTGATAAACAGGAACAGCATGAACAGAAAACGTTAAACAGTTATTAACGTGTTTATCTGAGAAGCTTTCCTGTCTGTAAATACAATTATTTTTGCATTGACACTGATGACTCTTGACTGTAATGAGTTTAAAGCTTTCGTAACTATGGCTCCACTTAACACAAGTGATCATCTGTTTATGCTAAATTTTGCAGTACAGCCTAGATTTGGTTGGGTTAGTAGCAAAAGTTACTTCAGGTCCCAAAAGAAGTACAGTGTGACCTCTCTTTGTGAAATAATTTATTTTAATAGCTCCTGCTCCATGTAAATTTATTTCTTTGCAATTACAATGTAGTTTTAAAAAGCCACAGTAAAATGCATTTCCTACTCCAGTATGAAACAATCTAAAATATCAGAAATATATTGGATAAAATATGCAAACAGAAGATGGGACTAGTTAATATCAAGGTATCAATAATTAATGACTTTTTTATACACTGTTCTTTTGCATGCACTTTTCTGCAAGTAGCTCATCTATAGACTAGTGAACGTGTGGGCTGTCTTTACAAAACAACCAACAGATGAAAAATAAGTAGAACTGGGGGTGGGGGGTGAGGTGGGAGAGGGAGGAAAGAAAATGATGTACAGCCATTAGCAAGGCATCTCTCACTTAGAGAATATGTAAGAAGGTACGTGTCATGCATTTGTTAAGGTATATTTCTACCTGTTCTCTATTCCCCATCCTCACACACAGCTCTGCATTCCTTCACCAGGGCAAAGGACCGCTTAGCTGTGTTAACATCAGGGTTGGGAATTCCACTTCAGCATTCATTTTTCTGTGAGACAACATATTCCTTTCTCCTTCAGCGACACTTGGCTCAGTAATGGGAGAATGTGATAAAATTTGGGTAAGAAAGCATCCAAGGTTTATAGCCCATAAAGCCAACTCTTCCTACCACTCTCTGCCAGCCTCCTGGCAGATGTAATTCTGCAGGTAGTGCCAGGATCTAAGTGCTGCTCCTGTTAGAAAAAGCCATTCAATTCACCTGCTGGAGATAGAAGCTCTGAGTACATCTACAGCCAGCTCGTTTACTCTAACCAGAACAATCTAATCTCTCCCCCTGGGTTAAAGGACCCAGGACTGTAGGAGACACAGATGCCTCACTGGATAATTGAGATCTGATCATGGGTAGGCAGAAATTGCAGCCACCTGGTTTGCACACAGAGGCAGCTTTTCTCCTGCTGGGGAGGCAGGCTCAATGCAGGCTTCTGAGGAAACATCATTTCATAGGGTTCCAAACACCCAGCAGTGGCACACTTCCTTCTTTGTTCTCTTCAATACAAAGCCAAAGGTCTGATTTCTGCTTTTCCAGAGGCAAGGCTAATTGTCTCTCAGTGAATCCATAGAGCAGCAACAAAACAATGTGTTGAGAATAGATGTCGGACAATGGAAGAGCAAAGGGAGGCACGCTGATGCTTCTTCCTCTGCAGCCATCAGCATG
Organism: Tyto alba; assembly: GCF_018691265.1. Lineage (NCBI taxonomy): Eukaryota > Metazoa > Chordata > Aves > Strigiformes > Tytonidae > Tyto > Tyto alba. The sequence continues at coordinate 36,798,757 of NW_024881330.1, forward strand.
CATAGGAATTTGAGCAGTTCTCTCCCAAAACAACAATGAAGCTTCTGTGGCATGTCCACAAAAAGCCATATAAGTGGTGAACCAAGCCTGAATCATGCCCATTAGGGTCATCAAAATAGAAAAATTACAAGTAATCAGGTCCCAGATTAGTATCATTATAATCTTTGGCACTACCCTTTATCATAGATCCTTCAACACCATGAACAAGTTATTTTTTAATACTGACTCACACAAAAGTATATTTTATATTCAAGTGATAACACAAGCCCTTCTCCACAGTTCTGAACTTCATTCTTTCCTGGTTCCAACAAGACCTTACCATAAATTTTCAGATAGTATAGGATCACAGCGTGACTGAGGACAGTCATGAGAAATCTGAAGTTGTTGGTAGGCTTAGTAGAATAGCAACAGAACACAACTGAAGAATACAGTAACACAAATCATAAAGCCTTATTGTCAGTACTGGAAAAATCAACTTTTATGTGACTAGCTCCACCTCTAACAAAACATTAACATTTTCCACCAGTGAAATATTGGGTGATTTGGCTGTTGGGAGTGGGCTGAGGTCTGATATGCCTGGTTAGTCTTTGGTGGGTAATTCATTTGGATCATGAACACCAAAACCAGATGTTTGTATTTAATAGGTCAGTGAGTCTCATAAGCAAGTCATTATTTAATAGTAGAATTGGGTATTTCAACATTTCTCTCTCCTTTTCCACTACCAAGCAGACATAGTGTCACACATACATACTTTTATCACTTGTATGCAGCATACTGTAAGCATTTAATTGCTTTAAGAGTTGTATGTAGAAGACTGATGTAATTTTTTGCAGTTTATGAGAGCTCTAGCTGTAGATTTATAGGATACAAAGGTTTAAGTATTTTATGTCTGGGGCAGATTCGGAGGTGAAGCAAAAAAAATAAAGTAGAGTTTGGAATATAATACAAGTGTGACACAAGTACCACAACAGTCATCTGTTGAGCCTTTCTCCTGACTAATTTGAACCATGGTTGTATTCACTAAATTGCATTCACAGCTAGATACTCTACTGAGCTGTCAGCCTTTCTTTAATGTGAATCTGGAGTGAGTTTACTGGTGTAAGTCTAAGTTCCAGGACTTTTTCTTTGAATGTTCGTTTTCTTCACTGAATTATTTTGGATTTAGTCCAGTATAATAGGGTAGGGTTTGGCCCGTCATCATTTCAAAGGATCCAGAATTTTCAAATATTGGGTTGTAAGTGAACCTGTGATATCCATAACTTATGAAGACATATATTTACCAACTGAATTCAGATCTGTATACAAATAAGTAGAAAACAGCCAAGAAGTGTAAATTTGAGGCTTACAAAATATATCTTGCCTCTTTTTCTCCATTCTAGAAGCTGTCAACTAATGTTAAGTAAAGCAGAGTTTCCAAAGTAACGGCAGAATTTGGCTCCAAAACTGCCACAAAGACACAATAATCACTATTCTTAATACCACACCAAGATTCTTTATTTCTAGATGTTATATGTTAAAATGAAATTTTGAATAGTATCTTTATTCAGAAAGATATCTTTGCACAATCCAGAATTTGCAAGTAAGATAACCTCCTGAAATGACACTTAAAAATGGGGCTCAAAATAAAAGAATTATCCATTAAGGTGAAAGAACAGATCCTTTTAGGTACATAATTTAATTAAAATTAGATATTTAAATCCAGTAATATAACTGTAGTAGATAAACATTGTCATATAGTATCAATACATAGTTAAATGTTGAAACAAATATAAAAATAAATATGGAATAAATTAATTTGAATCCCCAAGTTCACCACGTTACACACAAGTGGTAGCAATGACTAATTGTCTAATATTTTTTTCCCCAGTAAAATTCTAATATAAATCTACCCTCTTTCAGTTTAGAACCATTACCCCTCATCCTGTCACTACACTCTTTGATAAAGAGTCTCTCCCCATCTTACCTGTAGGTCCCCTTTAAGTACTGGAAGGCTGCTATAAAGTCTCCCTGGAGCCTTCTCTTCTCCAGGCTGAACAACCCCAACTCTTGCAGTCTGTCCTCATATGGGAGGTGCTCCAGTCCCCTGATCATCTTCGTGACCCTCCTCTGGACCTACTCCAACAGGTCCATGTTTTTCTTACACAGGGGGCCCAAGACCTGGACACAGTACTACCGGAAGCGTCTCACGAGCGGAAGAGGGGGGGAGAATCACCTCCCTCAACCTGCTGGCCACACTTTTCTTGATGCAGCCCAGGATACAGTTGGCCTTCTGGGCTGTGAGTGCACATTGCTGGGTCAGTCATATTTCTATCCACTAACACCCCCAAGTCCTTCCCTCCAGGGCTGCTCTCAATCCACTCATCACTCAGTCCGCATTTGTGCATGGGATTGCCCCAACCCATTTGCAGGACCTTGCACTTGATCTTGTTGAACTTCATGAAGTATGCATGGGCCCACCTCTCAAGTCTGTCCAGGTCCCTCTGGATGGTATCCCTTCCCTCCAGCATGTTGACTGCACCACACAGCTTGGTGTCATCAGAAAACTTGATGAGGGTGCACCCAATCCCACTGTCCATGTTGTCAACAAAGATGATAAACAACTCTGGTCTCAACACCAACCCCTGAGAAACACAACTCATTGAGTGCGACCATCCATCCATTTCCTTATCCACTGAGTGGTCCATCTATCAAATCCGTGTCTCTCCAATTTAGAGACAAGGATGTCATGTGGGACAGGGTCAAATACTTTGCACAAGTGCAAGTAGATGATGCCAGTTGCTCTTCCCTTATCTACCAGCGTTGTAACCCCATTACAGAAGGCATGATTTGTCCTTAGTGAAGATATGCTGACTGTCAGCAATCACCCCTTTATTTGCCATGTGACCTAGCATAGTTTCTAGGAGGATCCATTTCACAATCTTGCCATGCACAGACATGAGACTGACTGGGCCATAGTTCCCTGGATCTTGCTCTTTCTCCTTTTTAAAAATGGGGGTTATGTTTCTTTTTTTCCAGTCAGCAGGAACTTCACCAGACTGACACCCAAACTATTCTATGATTCTATGATCTTAAATGGTTCACCCATTTCCAGGAATAGTGATAAGATTAAAATGGTGCTGTCCATGTAAAAGTACTTCCAGCTGTCTCATGAAGGAAGTTCTAGTACTGTTGCTGATTGGAGCAGGGGCATGAATCCACTCAGCAGGTTTCTCCCTACAAAAATCTGTGGTAATTAAAAAGTTGATGGAGACAGATCTGGAAAGCACACTGCTACACGCTCAGCACACTCAGCTGGAGCCTGGCAACTAAATTCTCCAAAGATCCTCTGGGCCTTGAACGTGCCTTGTCCCCACACAACTCTTGTATGCTGGCCAAGGGGCAGAGCTGACAATGCTCCTGGTTCTAGCCCATCTCTTGCACCATATTATGTTTTTCTTAAAGTGCCAACTTCTGAAGTCCTGCTGAGCTTAAGAGAATCACAGCTGCCAGTATTTTTTTAAATAAGGTTTCCAGCACTCACTATTACAATGAAACCCTGAAAGCATGGTGTGAGTACATGCTGAAGTCTCAACAAAAGATTTGAAAATAAACTCAACAATCAACAACTCTAATAAAAAGAACAACATAAGTCTTTTTTTTTTTTTTTTTTTTTTAAATACAGTCTTATGACTGTGAAGGCAGTTTTGTGATTTGTTGTGGTCTGTCTCCTGATTTTTTAAATGCTTGAGGCTGAGCATACTGGAAATATGCATGCATTTCCCTGGGAGAAGTGCTGCAAGGGATGGGATAGTCTTGTCATGCAGTTAGTCCTGAACTGAAGACAGAAAACCACTTTCTATCCAGCAGGCACGCCATTCATAATGTACTGGCAGTAAAGGAAGAAACAGCCTGATCCAAAGGGAGAGACAAGGAACCAAAAGTCATGTGTTGAGAGAGGTCAGAACCAGAAGTTGGGGAACTGGACCAAAGTAGAAAGGAACAGGAGAGGGCTGGAAAGCAGAAATGGGCATGTCTATAGCTGGTGGTGAAATTACTCCCTTCAGAAATTTGGGAGGAAAAGTAGCAGTCCTGAGTTCCTCTGTAGTGTGATGAAACTCACCACTGTGAAAATCACCACAAAATGTGTGGCTGCATGCTAGGTAATAGCTTACCACTGCAACCATGAACAACTTGGATGACTGAGATCTTCGCTGAGTTCTGAAGTTTCCATTCTTCCAGTTGGCCCTGCAGTTGTGGAGAGGCATTCCTTCCCCTGCTCCTTCCCTCAGGTTGCTGTATTTAACAAATATACAAAATAGACACCATAAAAACAAAGAATCCCCCCCAAAAGTAAAAACTGTCAGAATTAAGGTTGTAACAAATCAACTCTTCATACTTGTTCATTATGGCAGTGTCTAATGACGCTATTGCCCATTTCTTCTGCAGCTTCCTTAGTGTGATTATGGAACAGACAAGGGCCACTACATGGTTGGCTATTCTATACTTTTTTCTCAGATCAATGTATTAAATACATGATAAGTATTTTTTCCTGGTCTTTGAATTCAGTCCTAATGTTAGTACTATCATAATGCTTCACAAATAAATATGAAGTTCTCTTTCTGTTTCTTACATCTTGTGCTGGGATTGTCAGTAGGCAGCTGTGAGGAAGTTAATTAAAGGCATTTGATCATCATCATATGAAGAACTCTGTGGCAGAAACAGATAAGGGACAGCTCAATCTTGGACTGTTTTTCAGCTTCTTGTAGTACTAATATTGTCCTTTCTCTTCTTGAAAGCCTCTGTTTTATTCACTGACACCTTTCAGCTTCTGTAAAAATATACCAAGTGTTCCCACAAGCAGGCTCATGTAATAAATCAGGTGACCAAAGCTCTGTAGATGCAGGGCTAGCTCCTGCTCCTGAGCTTTCTTTTTGCAGGTTATGTTGGCATCGTGACTTCTGGATCTGAGCCCGGCTGTGCAGAGGGATGTGTGCCTCCCACCTCCCTCTCCCAGAAGGATGTCGTCGAGGCAACCCCACAAGGTCCAAGCATCTGGCCATATGGAAGAACAGCAATTGACTGGATGGAAATAGTCCAGCCAGAGCTGGACTAACAGTTGGATCTTGCCGTCATAAGTACTCTACATTCTGTGTACTTAATAGGTATTGCAATTATCTTGTAATTAAAGAACACCATAACATGTACAAGTAGGTTGAATTAATATTAGGCAGCCTTAACCCCAGCAATTTTTAACTTCTGAGTGCTTGACTTGCAATTTTAGCATTCCTGTTGTGTAGTTTTCTGGATGTAACAGTCTCTACACATCTGACAATACGTTTCATGCTTCATTTGCCAGAAATATTATGAGCTTTGAGTCAACACATTAGGAGCATGTCTCTGTTTTCAGTGGCAAAAAGCCAACTTTTAATTTCACTTATTTGCCACTGGCTAAACTGTGTCATTTCCTAAACATTTCTTAATTTTCAAAATTAACGTCTAACCAGTATTGCAATATACTAAAACATACTGTTCAAACGACTGTAAGGGAGAATAGAAATATGTAGGTAAAGCATTATACATGGGGGAACTAGAGGTTTCTGCTCCATTTTTATTTTGACAGCACAGGGTGAAAGTTTTTGTGTATGTTCCTCTGTGTTTAAATTTAAATGTTATTTTATGTTTGGACCTATTTTGCTTTGAGCAGAATTCTGATTAATTGGCTTTACAGTTTTGTATTCATGATACCTAATATTACAGAATAAAACAGCAGCGCAAACTACAAGTTAGTTTGGGTGTTCCCAGAAATATAGGTAATATGGTTTTACAAGATTTGGCTCTGCTTAATAAAACATTTGGCTAAAGACAGATTATAATGATGACAAGTCAGATGATTTTACTTTTTCTCTAGAACAGTGGATTAAAAAGACTTCAGCTCTGTTTTTCAGCAGTGGCTATTGTCTACATTCCCTATGTATGCTACAGATGTTCACTTGTAGACCATATCTTTATTCTTAGGAGAAAAGCTCCTCTAACTTATTACATTTTTTTTTTTTTTTTTTTTTGTGAATTCTCTGCAATATTGAGAGTTTATTGACACCAGAATGCATTTGCCTACAACAGTAGAGTCTCTGGTTGACAGATCCAGTTACAGTAAACTTAACCTTTCTAAAGGAACTCGGGACAGTTGTGATGAGAAGAATATGAATTAAATGTAATCTGTTATCAGACTGTAAATGTAAATTAGATTGTAAATCTAATCTGTAAATACAATTTGTTTGGAATAGCAAGGAAAATATTATTGCTAAACATGTACTGGGTTTACTTTGAGGGTTTTACTATTCACTTGAATGTTATACCTTCAAGAAATATATTTTTCTCTTCATGACTGAAGGGCTGGTTTATTGCTGACTTTGATTACCCAGGTATTGCCATCACCACCTGAGCTGACTTCATACCCAGAAGTCACTCCCAATAAAAAAAACAGGTCTGTTTGACCTTCTCCAACCTGAACTTTTAATTAATTTTAAGACTTCTAGATTAATTCTTAATTAAGTATTCAATTACTTTTAAAATCTTAAGTCATCACAAATAATGAATAGCTCTAAGGAAGATCCACTTCTGCAGAAAAAAAAAGACACCAGCACTCTGCCGTTAAGGAATATACAGCCATTGAAAATAACTGGAGCAATCGTCTTTTGTTTTCAGCATGGTAGGTAGTTTCAAGCTACTGAGCATTAAGGCATCAATAAAAGTGTCCAAGACAGCAAATAATCATAATAAGTGATGTCAGCAATTCTTCATGACCTTCCAATTTTATAGCCTTTTATTTGAAATACATTAATAAAAGAACCCATAAATCAAGCCCTGGAATGTAATTAACATGCTCCTGTACTGAAAAGCCCATTCTGTATTTCCATTGAAATTTCCATTTCATCTGTTTAAATATCCATTGCATTAGTTCAGACATAGACATAAAGTTTCCATGCTATGAGAGAGAGACAATTCACTTTAAATAACCATTACAAGTATTTTTAGATTATATTCAAGGCCCCAAGGAAATGTATATGATATGCACTTGAGCACCAAATTAACTCATTAAGATAAGCATGGTTTTGTTAGTGTTAAATCAATTTCTAGTAAAAGGATGCTTTTTTGTGCTGGTAATTTATGGAAAGTTTTGACTGTTATAGCTCCCAGCAAATCCTTACTAGTGTGCCTGTAATCTTACTATGCTGAAAGTATTATAGATAGTAAAAAAAAGATGCTTAGGCATAATTTTTAGAGATTGTACTGTACCTTAAGGCATTGTGGAATCTTCAACCTCAAGAATATCGTTTTTCACTTCAGGGAACTTCCAAAACAGTACATGAAGTAGGCTCACTCTTGACTTTTGCTAGTGATCTCTTGTCATGGTGCAATGTAAACTTTCCAGTCAGAAGAAAAAGGGATAACAGAGAGATGAACCAGGGAAAATATTCCATTAGAAGTGGTGTGGGTTTTTTTAGAAATTGTATCACAATTCATTCCATTAATTTGGACAATCCCAATTCTGTAATGATCCACACTGAGTCCAGAGTGAATGTTTTCTGAAATAGGTGCCAGATAAGATTTTTTACTTAAATTTTACAGGCCATGTTCTCAATGGCTATGAATCAGTGTAACTCCTTTTGCACAAGCCTGTGGTTCTACTGCAGTATAAAACTATTTAAGTCTGAATTACTGTGGTGCAGGTTTCATCCCCGCTCATGTTGCTGTCCCAGTGATCCTGTGGCTGAGAAATGGCAGAGTGAGCTCTCACAGGTAGCAGACTTGCTGAAAACACCACCACCACAAACTTTTGACGGGGGAGCTCCCTGAACTGTTCCTTTGTGCAGGCATTTGGGCAGCTCAGAGCGGCCTAAGGCAGAAGGAATAGCAGTTTAACAAGGGCATCCTGGATTGCAATCAGCTCAAGCCACTGTGGGACTGCACCTTTGGCATACGTCACTGAAACTTAGCAGCTGACAAGCCTAAATTGTGTTGATTTCAGTGAAATGAATCTTGCCACCATAAGAACAGGGCAGTTTTCCAGGTAAGAGATTTTCAAATAGCATACAATTTGTCTATAGAACACTGGGATCTTGATAGCTTGAGACAAGAACTGAGCAGTGCAGATAGATGCAACTGATCTTTACAATGAAATTACATTTGATAATAGAAAACCATAACTCCAGCTTCAAGATTCCCTGATAGAAGTTTTGTTTTGTTTTTTTTTTTTTAAAGGAAAAACAACAAACCCCCCAAAAAAAACATATTGCAGGCTTCTTCACTGCACAGATGTGCAGCAGACGTGGGCTAGTTGCTGAGGCTGCAGTTACAGTCTGCTTTGTAGTAGGATCATGAGGAACATGATATGTGGCTGTATCTACCCTGGCGAGCCGTGCCGCCCAACGCTAGCAGACCTGGAGAGCGAAACGGCCAGTGCCGAGGACCTGACTTCTGAAGTGTGTGCATTTGGGAAGGTGGGGGGTTGGTTCAGATAAGCTGTAGCCTGGCCGTGTGGAACGAATGCCAGTGAGTGGCGGGGGTACATTAGTTCAGTTCCTGGCTCATCTTAGCTCAAACAGCAGCCTGACTGTGTGTTGGGAGAGCACTGGGACGCGGACTGACGGCGAGTGGGGATGAATGTCCTCAGGGCTGCTCGCTCACCTGGTCTGAGCCACAATGCTCATAAAGATACACCCATATATGTGTGCCAATGCCAGCTGTGATGGAGTAGATGACCCTTGCTGAAAAAATAGTCCATCAAGGAAAGTGGTGAAAGCTGTATTAGTGGAATAAATTATAACGTATCTTAATTATTACTCCTTCATTTTTAGATATGAGGCAAAGTTCATCTTTGATACCTGTAATTGCTTTTGTTAATGGTGTTTTTTCTTCATGGTTAGATGTTATATGAAGCCTTATATATCCTCTGGTTTATTTCAGGCATTTTGCCTGAGTAAAGACTTTAGGATCAGGCTTATAGATTCTAAATTCTTAAGATCCTTTGGGAGACATAAATCATGACTGCATATAACTTGGCTGATTTAAGTGAAAGAAAATACATGTAAGAATGTGTACTTGTTAGAAAAATATGTTTAAAGACATATTGAAAAATCAAGTCTTGTTGCATTGATGTCATCTACAAAAGTGGGGCACTGCCTGTGAGGTACTTCGATGTTTTGTGGGTTCTTATAAATCTTGGCTAAGGAGTAAAGGCATTTCAGTTTAACAAGCTAATAAATAGTTTTGAGTAACCCACCTTGTGTCTCATAACATTTGGAATTAAAACCTAAAGTAAAACCAAGGAGGATAGAAAATAAAGAAACGCAAGGCTGCCCTCTGCCTCTTACACTGTAAGGGATGTAGGGGATAGGGATGGAAATGGTCATTTTTTGACAGATGTGATCCACTGGCTTTTTTGTTTTCTACCCCCTGCCTCAGCAAATGGAGCAACATATTGTATTACATAAAATTAAAAGGTATTCTGACACAAATTGAAGATTTTTAAAACAAAAAAGTGCTGTGCAGAACATTTTTTTCAGGGAATTACAAGATTTCCACAGATATGCCAAGATGTTCAAACCTCACAAGAGGAAATACTCTGTCTTGAGGTCTAGCCTAGATATTGATTTGCATTTAATATTTTGTTTTGGCCTGGCCCTGTTATAGGATTTTTTTAATGTTCTTTTGGGATTGCAAGAAAGTCACCTTGCTGTCAGCATTACAGTGTCCCCAGCTGCCAGGTAACCTTCCAATATCATTGTGATCCAACCAAACATTTCTGAGGTAGGAGAGGAGGATGAAGGCCATGTTCATTTAGGATAAAGACATTGTAGTGGATAGACTTTGCATTTTACTACTAGCAGTTGGTATTAAATTCAGTGAAGTGATTTAGCCATAGAACAAGGATAAGTAAAAGGAGTGTTATCTCCACAGTTTTTATTGTTGGTACAAGCTATACCTTTATGATTGATAAACCAGTGTCTAAGCTGACAAGTTTTGGCTTTTAACCTGTATTTGAAAGACAATGTTTATTAGTGACTGGTGTCTAAGGCAGGAGGAATAAGAGGAGTAGATGATGGGAATAATATAAGTCAATGGTAGCCCTAATTATACTGCAAATGCTTTGATCTTTAATGACTTGTTTTAGATACTTTTGATGGGAACCCTTAGGCTTTGCATGTGGAATACCAGAAATAAATTTAAAAGAGTAAATTTTAAATATTAATTTTATACACGAAGTGTCATGCCATGGATAACATCTGCTTTTTAGCTTCAAAAGGCACAAGGCTGAATCCACACATAGAATTTAAACCAGTTCTTGTTGTAGTTCATATATGAGCACATGAGCCCTATGTGACCACTGTGGGGCCATTATGCAGGTTGAACCTACAAATCTTTAGGTGTCTGCCATCTTTAGTAATACCTGAGTGCCCCAATTTAAAGAAGGGAATTAAACATGCAGCAAATGAGAATCACATGGGTAACATTTGGAAAATAATTACAATAAGTACGTGGATGGAAATCATCCAAGAAAAGCTTTGGCAAAATGAGCTCTGAAGTACATTTCATGTGTGTTTACATTTTTAGCACTAAAATACAAAGTTTATATTGTTCCCCTTTAGTCCACCTGGGAAAGAAGGGATATTTTTCTTCTATGTTTCCAAAAAAACAAAAATAAGATTGGAAATAAATGTTAAACTGCTAGCTTAAGGGCATATTTTCATCTTGTTTGGAGCAATAATTTTTAATAGCATTAATAAGAGGCATACATACTGGGAGAATAAATCCACCTAGGCTTGTGTGTCAGAGCTAGATGAGCTGAGCTGTGCACATGTCTTTGTCTAGATAGAATTGATCCAAGCACACTTTGTATCTGATCTGCACAAGGACCTTAGTCACAGTCTTTGCCTTCACTTTGCCAGTTAGTCCCTGCATAAATAAGAATTTCTGTTACTTGACTATATAGTACTTCAGAAATACATATTATCCATTTATTAATCTTTGCAGGTTAATTTTCACAGTGGAAAACACAAAAAAAAATGTACTTGCCAAAGCCTGCCTGTGTTAGTATATTACAAACACAAAGCTTGGGAGAGTATGAGAGCTAAGATGAAGGTGCTATTATTTGTATTTATTTCTCTATTAGAGAAGCACGTACAACTTTCAAATAAGGATAAGGGCCTTACTGTAGTAAGCTCTGCATGTAGTTCCAGACTTTCCCCTGGAGAGACCTCTAGGCCTTCCTTGTGTCCCAACCACTCACTAGTACCTTCCAGTGACTCAGGCTATGCAAGCACCACCCAGTCAGATTCCCTTCTGCTGTCCAAATAAATATCAATAAAGTTAGAGGTAAAATGGGCAACTTCAGCTAGTGAAATAAGGTAAGGCAGCTCCTTAGCCAGAATAAACCAAGATGGACATAAACATAACTTGAAGGCCTGTTTAGCTTACGAGTTTAGAAGAACAGTCAATTTTTTGACTGATGTCTTGCTTAGTAAAGAGCATTGCAACAGAGCAGTAAGGATTTAAACAGAATAGATGGATGCCTGACTGGAGTTTTCTTGTGAATGCATAAATGCATGTAAAAGACAGCAGATGATAGCTACTGAGGCTGGCAAGGCTGTCTTAGCCAAGACAGAGGTCAGACACAGTATAACCCAGCAGAGGATAAGTTGTGCAAGTAGGCAGTTGTGTCCACCATGGGAGTCAGTAGACTTACCAACACAAAATGGAAGGAGAGGAGACTGACAAACTAGACAGAGGATTCTAGGGGTGATGTTTTGTGATTAGCCACCTGAAACAGTTTAAACAGACTTTCTTCTGTGACCTAAGCAGGTATAATTTACACCTACAACAGGCAAAACAACTAAGATACTTCCATACATGGTTTTTATTGCATGTAAGTCACTGTGATTTAAAACATCAGAAGGAGCTGCACTGAGATTAGTAAACACAGACCAAGAGGCAACAGCACAGATTACACCATTCAAATAAATTAAAAGGAAAATAAACAGAAGTAACTTCATGTTGTGAATTAGTAGTGGTATTAGCTTTTACAGAGAATGTACCTTGGCTCTGTTAAAACACAGTTAACATTCAGTTAAAATAAATAAAGCTCAGTAACCAATAGTCCACCTTTGAGCATTTCACTAGAATCATTAAGCCAAAATTAGTAAACAAATTACAGTAGAGTCTTCACAAAAGGGATACAATTTTATTCCACAAGCGTAATCATCTTCTAATGAAAACTTCTGAGTTCTGAATACAATTTAAAAACTTCTCAGAAGTGTCCTTCCTCCCCTTTAATTCTGTAGATTTTGCCGTGTCACATCACACACAAACACTGAAGTGCAAAACATTCTGAAAAGGGCCTGGAAAGTTCTCGTAAATCTTAGAATCAAATACAATCTCAACGGTTTAAGGCTGTCAGCACACACAAACTTCCTCCAGTGTCAACAGTGGGGAAAACTGTATTACATGTAAATTAAACATACGATTTGCAAACTGATAGCTGCTGATTAGACTCTCAGTCCTCAAGCTTAGGTTAGTTCCAGCTCTTCATGTATTCAAAGTATCAAAGTCTCAAAGAACCTGCTCCTAACATTCATGGCTCAATGTTCTGGAGAGAAACATCAGTCCATGTGCTACCCTACTTCCAACTTCTCCAAGTACAAACCTGAGGATTCATCTTTTCATTGAACAGGGTCTCTGGGACATGAAGTGACAGGACTGCCAACTCTGCACAGGAAAAGGGAAAGAGGGAAAGACTCCTCCAGAAAATAGGACTTTTACTAAGATAAATGAAATTTTATCTTTCTTGGTATAAGACAAAAAAATTCACTGACAAAGGCCTACTTATAGCAGAGGTTCTTGTAAAGGTGGGTCAACACCACTGGTAGGAACCAGCGTACAGATCGATGTCTTTAGATTTCTCAATACTTTGTGAAAAGTTTTGGCAAAGCTTAATAATAATAGCCCCGAGGAACCTGGGCTACCCACATGACCTATAACCACATTTCTAGTTGTCTTGTGAGTGTATTCTGAAAACATCTGGAATTTCTGGGACTTCACTGTATCAGCAGCCTCACTAAACAGTAAATCCAGCCACACCAAGAGCTGTGCTGCTGAACCTGTCTCATTCATTTTCCTACTCAAAGACCATTTCTAAAGAGACATCCATTGTAAAAACTTTTGTTCAACTTTGTGCTCCAGCATGTTGTGTGCTTACCTTGCAAAGTAGCTAACATGTTCCCTTAAGGCTGTCATGTATGTTCTTTCTCAAACTTTTTAAAGTTTTCCCTTTTGTTGCAACAAGTCTGGAATGTTTGGCTAACACTAGAAACTCATCTTGGAGGATGTGGTGTGTTGTAAATTTCTTTTTTTTTTTTTAATTCAAGATTATATCAGTGCTGATGATAAATATCAGCATGAAGGACATACATGAAATTAACTCTCTCTACTTTTGTCATCCTCTGGGACAATAAGAGGACAGCAATGTCATATCCCCCAAATAATTCACAGATTTTTGGCACTTTTTGAAGTGATCTATTACTCAGTAAATTGATTTACCTCCACTATCAATTTTGAGCAACAGACATTTTGTGGAATCTTTCCCATATTTCAGGATTGGAGCTTCATTTTATCTTTACACCGTGAGCGTGTCATGAGAATCTCTGTGACAACAAAACCAGGTAGACTCATGCTATGTGAGATAAACTCTATGTTTAAAAGCCCTTTGAAACAGATTTCTGTCATAAACAAACTGCTCCCACTAGGCTAAATTTTACATGTACATATATAATGTTACAGAGAGAAAAAGAAAAACCTCACAAGTTCTCTTACTGACTGATGGGTACACTTTTTATTTACTCCATGTACAGTTTACAGGAAAGTCAACAGGAATGAAAATGTGTTTTTAAGATGCCAATTGCTAATATGATTTTGTGCTTAAAAGAAAATCACAATCTCCATTATAAATTAAAAGCATCACAGATAATTTATCTAACACACTTGCCAAGCTCCTTATTTCTGTCAGTTTAGATACAGTATTAAAAATCAACTTGAAATAATAGAATGGTTTATGAAATGTAGCTACTGTCTGTTCTACATTTTTATTTTTAAGTAAACTTGTGCCAAAAGGAAAGCTCACATAGAGCCAGAAAGTCTGCATGAAATCATTTACTACCCCCCCAAAAATGCACTGACGAGAAATTAAATTCTGAACTTTCTCTAATCTCTAATAGGGCTCCCTACAATAAGTAGTTTATTGTTCATCGGCCAACACTAAAAGTGTGATTAATTTGAATTTGTGAAATATGCTTTGATCGTATTTATTACATATTTGAATGAATCAATTAAAAAATGCCCTCATTTGAAGTGAGATTGAAAGTAGACTGTTCTACAGTAAGGTGTAAGTGGGGTGGAGTGGTTGAAGAGAAGAGAGAGGCAGTAGGTACCTTGCAAAACAGGATGGCGTGACTTTGCATGCACTAACATTGATTGCAATAAATCTTTTCTACTGCAAATCAGACATTCCAGTGCTCTATTACTGATCAAATTCAGATCTCAAAAGGCTGCAGCCAGAAAGCCTGGTTTCAATCCACCATTGGAATGGGGGCATGGATGAAGGGAAGGAAAAATGAGCTAAACTGAAGATGATGAGATCAGCTTTTTAAAGTGCACCATAGTCTATTTTAATTGTGGTTTAATCTATATAAATGTATAAATTCAGGATGTCAACTGTCACGTTCAGAGAGACAATATGAGGTTATTCCAATCCTGGTTAGTGAAAGTGAAACTTTAGCTCAGTAACAAAATGGAAAAATAGTAGATTGGAATCAAATTACATTAAAAAAAGAAAGAGGTGGTTGATACAAATTATATTCTGAGAAAACTCAGAAAATACCAAACAAATCCAGTCTTCAGACTGTTCATCTCAGAGTCCAAAAAAATCAGAGGCTTCAAAACTGCAACAAAGCTGCAGTAAATTTCAACTGCTTCAGCACTGGCATGTTGGCAGCATACAGATGCAGAGTGCAGGTGGGCATGTCTTTGTCCACGGGGCATTCAGAGGGAGTGTTGAATTATAGTGCTGCCTTGGGACTGGTGGTACGGTAGAGATTGTCCAAGATACATAATCAATTTTAAAAAGACATAAACCATGTAACCATTATTACATTAACCATTACATGTCTGAATTTAAGTCAGATGTTTTGAGGAGATCATGAGGGCTAGATTACAAAACTAATGTAAATAAAGGTGGTCCAAAATAACACACCTTTGATTATTTCAGCATTAGTGGAGTTGAGGCTAGCATTCAGATCCTAAATCAGGTGGGAACTGAAGGAGCTGACAAAGGTTTAACAATATGTCCTACCCGTGTGTTAGACTCCATTAATAAATTCAAAGGACAGGGACTTGCAAAAAGAAAAAAGATCTCCAAAAGCTTCTATCAGCCCAAGAAAACATTTCTCTGAGACCAACATTATCATGACCAGCAGATTCCAACAAGCGTGCAATAACTACAGGCTGCCGGATCAAGGGGAACTATTGATGAAGCTTTTTAACTCCAGCCACAGGAGGCATTGCCCTCACAAGTTCTCATCCTGATGGGTTACTTCAACCACTCTGACATCTGCTGGGAAAGTAGCACAGTGGCCTATAGCAAATCCAGGAGACTCCTGGAATACATTGAGGATAACTTCTTAAGCCAAGTAAGGTAATAGACAGCCATACCAG
Organism: Tyto alba; assembly: GCF_018691265.1. Classification (NCBI taxonomy): domain Eukaryota; kingdom Metazoa; phylum Chordata; class Aves; order Strigiformes; family Tytonidae; genus Tyto; species Tyto alba. The sequence continues at coordinate 36,814,501 of NW_024881330.1, forward strand.
AAGGGATGTGGTACTGGACCTGCTGGTCACCAACGCAAGTGAGCTAACCAGTGATGTCAAGATTGGAGGCAGCTTGAACTGCAGTGATCATGCACTGGTGGAGTTCACAGTCCTGAGGGGTATGGGTCAGGCTAAGAGTAAAGTCAGGATCCTGAAGTTTAGGAAATCAAAACTCCAGCTCTTCAAGGAGTTAAGTCAATAGGATCCTCTGGGAAACTGCCCTCAGGGACAAGGGGGCAGAACAGAGTTGTCAGATCTTTAAGGAACAAGCTTTCCATAGAGCGCAAGAGATCTTGATCCCCAGGTTTAAGAAATCAGAAAGGATGGCAAGAAACCAGCAGCGATGAGTTGAGCCTCCTGGTAAAAACTAAAGGGCAAGAAGGAAATGCACAAGTAGTGGAAGTAGAAACAGGTATCCTGGAAAGAGGATAGGGACGCAGTCCAGTTGTATAGGGACGCAGACCAAGCTGAACTTGGCAAGCGATGCAAAGAAGGACTTCTACAGGTATGTCAGCCAGAAAAGGAAGGTCAAAGAAAGCATAGTCCCCTTGATGAGCAAGGCTGGCGGAATGGTAACAATGGACAAGGAGAAGGCTGAGGTACTCAACAATGTTTTTGCCTCAGTCTTTACTGTCAATCTTTCTTCCCACACCTCTTGAGTGAATGGACCACAAAACAGGGATTGGAGGGGCTAAGTCTCTCCCACTGTAAGAGAATGTCAGGTTCATGACCACCCAAGGGACAAGAACATACATAAGTCTATGGGGCCTGATGAGATGCATCCCAGAGTCCTTTGCATGCATGCTTCCCAGTTCAGGCATTTTTGTAAGGCACAAGCAAACTTCGCAACTGCCTTCTGGTCTCCCTCCTGTCCTGGCTCCTGAATCTGGAAGAGGTATCATCTCCCACCCAGAACGTTTCAGAGTAGAGGCCAGCAACAGGGCTAAAGAGAGCAAGACTTGGAGTCTTCAGTTTTTTAGAAAAAGAGAGGTTGTTTCCATAATGTACTAAGAAGTGAGGAGGAAGGAGGGGAAAGAAGGGAAATGGGGAGGAAAAGAGGAATTTCTGAGGTTTGGGCTTAGCAGCCAAAAGGATGTTTGCCTTGATGGCCAGAACAAATATTTTGCAAGACCCTGACATTTAGCTCAACCCAGGTCTCATTTGGTTGTAGTTTATGAGTGAGCCTTTATCACTCACAGAAGTCTTCCTGGTGCTAATCACAAAGTCAGGGGATATTTTCAAGACTGTACAGAGAAACTATAAGAAAACACTTAGAAAGCATGGCAAAGAAGACATGGTATAGGATAGAGAGGGAAAAACGAAACTCAGAATAAACCAAGCGGAAGTATGCTGCTCACTATTTAAAAAACTATATAAAAAGAGCAGTTTACAAAGACATAGATCTGAGTCACTACCATAAATGCAATATTTGAAGGGGGTTATACCGCTGTGATGGGTACAGCTTTCAGTCTCAAGCAGAAAAGGGCCTGGTTCCAGTATTACTTAAGAAAAATATAGTGACCAGCACACATTAAATCTTGCAAATAATACAGCAGTCCATCATAACTGGCACATATTTCTGAGGACGTTGAGTGGAAAGAACTTTAAAATACAACAGCTGAACACCATTTCTACCTGAAATCAGCTCAGTTTTTTAGAAACATTGCTTTAAAATGCTTATGTCTTCAATATCAAATTAAACACATCTTTTACAAGTTTATACTCACAGTGTCACTACCAGCTATAACAGAGCTACAACTACAGCCCATTCCAGCACATTACTAAATCAAAGAACATTGCTCTAAAAATAGCAAATGAGATTAAAGGTGTATAATTATTATAAAAGGGTAATTTTATTAGCTCAGTTATGCCCAATATGTAATACAGTTACATCAAAGCAAATAGCTCCATTAACATGCCCTTTCTGACTGATGTGATTTGTGATAAGTTTCCCATACATACAGTGTTATATACAATAAGTAATTAATAAAAGTAATTTAAATTGTTGCACAGTGTGGAACCCCCCTGAAACCGAACAGATGTCTTAGCTGTACATAACAAATAAGGGAATAAACCATCATAAAAATGGAGCTTACTTCTGTCCCAGAAATCATAAAATAGTTCTGAGGAACAAATATTTTTGTATTTGGAACAGACCAGCCTGTACCCCATAATGAAGCAAATGACACAAGCTCACTTTCCTCTCAGCTACGTAGGCTGAATATTGGTACTATCACAAATTCAATGAGCAGAGCATAAATATTTCCAGAAAATGCATTTAGTCCACATGTACTTTCTAATGATGTTTATTTCTTCCTGTTTATGAAAGCACTGTCTATTTTTATGTAGAAGAATAAATTAAAATAACTCCAGTGCTTTCCCCTTTTTGAGTACCCAGTCTTAGCAACTAATTTTGAACCACAGAAGACATGGTAGTATATTTCTTTTGTATTTCTTTGTCAGGGAGTGGGTGGAAAGAAGGAAAACTTCTTGTGCAGATATTGACACTACAATACCAGGCTTGAAGGAACCATATGTTTACACATAGGTGACCTGGCTATATGCAGAATTTTTTATAGCAAAATAAAGGCTCCCCCTGAAACTGATTTAATGGGGAGATCAGGACATTGAACCCAGGCAAAGGTCCATCTATGTAATTGGACCTCTGAGCTACCCATGTGTGATAACTAGAAGGATGTTTGTCTGCATAGTTCAACCTTCACAACAAAACTGGCAACTACTGAGACTGCTCACCAAACAAAACTTTGCATGTCTATACTGTCAGTAGCCAGTGATTAAATTATACAATGGAAAGAGACATTTAACTTGTGCTGTGTCTGAAGTTTTGCAGTAGTTTTTGTGGCTGACTTGAGACAATCATGTAACTTACTGATTATATAATACACATATCATATGGAGCAAATATAGGCAGGACCACCAAGCACAAAAGGGTCATTTAATTACATAAAAAAAAAAAAAAAAAGAGAGGCCTGCTCAGCTCTTTGAGAGAGCATTGATGAGTCCCTCCAGACAGCTACTTGCAAGGCCAATTAGAGAGGGTAGAGCCAAGCTTAAAACCCATCACTGAACTGCAATTCTCCTAGCTGTCTAACCACTTCTGGTAGATTTCTAAGTCATTTTCTCCATATGCTGGATCTTACTATGTGGCATCTCTCCGTGTGTCCTCTCCGGAGACTGCAGGAAGCTCGCTCCACACTCTGGATAGCATTCCAGAAGCAGGCTTCCAAAAGATGGCATTTCATCCACTAATTAGAGAGGTAATTACAAGGATTTGTTCCCAAGTAAGATTGCTCATGAACAGCTACAGAGCAATGTTATGTGATGCAAGGCACAGGATGTGCAATATTGCACAGGACTAAATAATAGCTCTGTAGTCTTTACCAGAAGAGATAAATTGCCTTTCCAAAGAACACCTCACAAGTGTTTATATCCTTATTATGGTGATTGAGTTTTACAGTGAATTAAATGAATCAGTGTGGCACTTCCCTGAATGCAAGATCTAGAAATCTAAATGGTTGAGTATGTCAAAAAAAGACTCTTGATTGCTCAGAACAATAGTGCAATCTAGAAATGTCATTTAGAAATGACTATACTAATAATTTCTAAAGTTTCCATTGTCTCGGCATTATCAGAGCTGTTTTCCTTGTTTGGTGAAAACACATGGCAGGAGGCCAGTGATACAGAATAAAACAGAAAGATGATCATTCACACATCGATTTTTTCTGCCAGGGCTAGCTACTGATTTTTCAGCTCTTCAAAACAAAGTTTAGAGACTCTATTAACTCCTTCACAGAGGCACTTAGAAGTAGAGATGGGACAAGAACACCCAGTGAAATATTTCATCACTGGAAAACTTTAATTACAGAATCTTCCTGTAGGGACATGCATAGTCTTTTCAAAAAGGTTGGATGCAAAAGTGAATGGCCATGAACCCATTCAAGCATGTGTCCTCACAACAGGTAGGACACTTCCACATTTCATAAAATGTCAGTATTCAAAAGCCTAGAGTAAAACCAATTAAAAAAAAAAAAAAAAGAAGTTCTATATCTTGCTGCCTAAAGCACTCAGGATGTTGGAAAATTGGAAAATCTTATGCAAAACCTTGTTGTGGTTTGAGCTCAGAGGGGAACTTAGCACCACACAGCCGCTCACACATCTTTTCTCTCCCAGTAATGAGAAGGGACAAATGAGCCAGGCTTGGGGTTCAAGATAGGACTCGGAGGGGCAGATCACCCATTATGGTCATGAGCAAAATGCAGACTTGTAAGGGGAAGAAAAAAAGAACATACATTTATTACAGGCACTAACAACACTTAACAGAGTAGGACAGTGAGAAGCATTGCCACATCTTGAGAACACCTTCCCTCCACCCCTCCCTTCTTCCCGGGCTCAGTTCTGCTCCCGATATCTCTACCTCCTCCCCCAGGGGAGCAGGGGCAGGGAATGGGGGGTGCAGTCAGCGCTGCCACTTCTTCCGTCTTCGGTGGGGGGAGCTTCTGGAACTTATTCCCCCTGCTCCAACATGGTCCCCCTCTCACAGGAGAGAGTTCTCCATAAACTTTCTCCGGCATGAGTCCCTCCCATGGGCCGCAGTATTTCCTTACACTGCTCCAGTGTGGGTCACCAACATTCTCCAACCTGGAGTCCCTCCTACAGCTGCAGGTGTCTGGTCCACCGTAGATCTCCATGGGTGGCAAGGGGGGGCTACCCTGCCATCTCCCCACAGGATACAGAGGGGTCTCTGCTCCGGCACACCTCCCCCCTCCTTTCTTCCTCTGTTCCTCCACTGACCTTGGTGTTCACACAGCTGCCGCAACTCGTCCTCACAAGTCCGACTGCCCGTCACCATGTTCCTTCTTAAATATGTTATCGCAGAAGCGCAGCTAACTGGCTCAGTTTTTCATGCAGAGGTGGAGCTGACTTGGATCTGGGGGAGCTCTGAGAAGCTTCTCATAGGGGGCCACCCATATAGCCCCCTCCCCTGCTTCCTAAAAACCCCACCACTCACTCAAACCCAGGACACTTGTTCTGAAACAAGAGGAGCAAAACTATGCAGCTATCTTTCTGTGGGAAGTATCTTAAACACTAGAGTGAGCTAGAGAGTGAAAGTAACCATTTCTCTCACTTTTTGAAAGACTTTGATTTGAGCTCTCTGAGGACTAGGACACTTTCTGAATTTGCAGCCTTTCAAAAGGCAGGACAGGTTTTTTTCTGCTGAGGATCATGCTGGATTTAGCACCTATCTGTGCTAAAATCTTTCCATTGGTTTTCTGTCTGAAAGATTAAGGACATTTAGTATTAGTTGTTAACTTAGAGCTGTTAAAATTCAAGATTTATGTGCAGACTCATTAAAGTTGGGTCTGTGTGATTAACTCAGTAAATTTTGGATATGAAAAGGAGATTCCATTAGTGCTGAGATAATTTACATATGCATTTTGCAACATTCTGCTAAAGGAATGGCACTTTCTGTGCATTACATTGCTTCAGTGTCCATGTGTAGTCAGAAACTCACCTAAAAATTTTTATACCAGATTGCCTGAAAAGATAAGAATGAAAAAGAAAAAACAAAAGAAAACAAAACCCCCAAACAAACAAACAAACAAGCAAACAAACAAATAATCAGACGATAAGAATGAGTGGGTTTCCGTAAACTGTGGAGCTATGGGAAAAAGTACACAAAAAATCTTCTTGCAAAAGGTTTGATCCCACATCCAGATCTCTCATTGGTCTCACTGGACTTAGGAATACTTACCATATAAATTTAAAACATAAAAGACGAAACTTGATTTTAGCATAGCTGAAATAACAGGAATAATTTTGCTGTGATCACTACAGTTTCACTTGGCCAATGTTAGTATTTACATCAAAATTGAGAAATAGCAGTTTCAATGCTGGTTTGTGTTTCTAATGTTATAGTCTTGATAAAATCCCTGTGTTCTGTAAAGGAAAAGTGTCTAAACTATTAAACTTAACTATTTCATAATACAGTGTAAATATGAATGAAGGTGCTTGAAGAGGTTATTTAACCAGTTTTCACATAATATCTTTTTTAATTAGTTGTCAAGTTAGGTTAGATATAATTTTGATGTTTTTATAAGCAAAGGTCATTAAAAGTCTACCATGATCTCTGTGGGATTTTATTGATAATGAGTAGAGAAAGAAGTAGTGCTGTAATCCAGCCAGGTTCCATGGGGAATTCAATAACATGGTATTCAAAAATCTTTCATACAGTGCTTCATAATATAATTATTTTCCATAGCTTCTAGATGAACAATAACAGAGAGGCCACACACTCTAACAACTATGTTGGCTCAGCTGAAGAATAACCTTTTTATCTACTCTATTATTTGCTATTCAAACATTATTAATTAATAAAAAGCTGAAATAACTAAGTAGTTTAACATGATCAATGTGAGTCATGGTATAGTCTATATAGGCTATATAGTTTCTTCTTTAAAATCAAACAGGAACGCACAAATGCCTTGCTGTGAAACTGATTTGCCACTGTCAGTATATTTTTATGTTTAGACTGTGAATAGGAAAGTATATTTGAAAACAGATCTTATTTAGGTCACAAATATTTTCAGACTTTGACATTTGAATGGACTGATTTGTCACTGCTACAATGCTGATTTAATGTAATCAGAAGTATACAGCAAACTGATTGCAAGGCTCATCCTTTGGTTAGGCTACAAAAATACAGTTTAATTTGAGATTATCCTGTTTTATGCCCCAAGGACTTTGGTAATCAAATGAAGGGAGCCCTTAAAATGAGTTAGGCTAAAACTGGGAACTATTCTGCATTCTATAAATCTCATAGCATTCATCTAGTGGTTATCCTCTTGGAATAAGATAGCATCAGCTGAGCCAACAGCACATATGGTATTTGATGATTTGACCTGTCAAAAATTTCAAAACGTATACAAAAAAAAAAAGATTAAAATCTAATCATTAGTCCTAATGGAACTTAATTCAGCATTTTAACGTTGATATTTAACTGGCGTAAGATACTAAGATATGGCTTTTTGAGGTATCATTACTCCTACTATGGAAATGCTTTTAAATGTTAATTTAAATTTAAATTTCAACATTTTAAATGCTTATTAAAAATAACATTCAACCTTTAATTTGTATATGCTTTTAACAATGCACAAATCCAAAAGACATTTTTTAAAATTGAAAGAGAAATATGGCAATGGATAAGGTTACTATGAACTACAACAGTACATCCAGCTGGGATTCAACCTTAATTATTATTGAAACCATACCACATTCCATATTTCATTTGATTCTGCTTTTATTATCAGCCATTCAAAACCAAAGATTTTCTAATATAAATTTAAATAGGTGGGAGATACTATGAAGGATACCTATCAGATCTACTAAAACCAGGTTTAATTGAATCTGATTTTCTAGTGTTATACATTAGTTAAAATCAGAGCTGATTAGTTGGGTACTGTACTCATGAGGAACAAAAAGGCCATATCATTAAATACAGTTACATTCTCAGTTACTGAGAAAAAGCATAAATGAAATATGATCAAGAACCATTCTTCAAACATGTTTATGGCAAGAAAATACTATTGCTATTGTATATCCTAGATAACCTTTGTTTAGTGTTCTATTTATTTACAGTGTTTAAAATCAATCAGCACATACACACAAAAACAAAAGAACGCATCCATCATGAGTAAATAAGGTTAATACTGGATGCCTGATAAAAAGTGAGTTTATCAGATTATGACCTATTTTCTCTGGGTTTTATTGATTAATATCCAGCTTTATACAACATATCTCATTACAGTATTATGTTGTGCCTGTTTAACAGCATGTTCATGTAGAAGCAGTACTGGTTACCAAAGTCAAAGTGGCCTGTGGAGGTTCCCAAGATAAGCACTTATTCTTCTCTTCATGTCACAATTTGTTATCCCTTCAGTTTGCTTCTGTGCTGTGGAAGAAGAATTACTATCGAGCCTAGCATCTGAGCAGTCTGGTGTGGAGCTTGAATATGTATCCTCCAATACCCAAATGCACTAGCATGGCTATTTCTGGAATTGCACCACGAATCAGAACAGTATGAAAATACACACCATGTTTCGTTTGCCACTTTTTCTTCCACCTTGGAAAAAATTTTCTTTCAATCCAAATCCAGCTCACACTGCAACCATCACAAACAGCTTTGCCAAGAAAATTGGGAGGGCAGCACACATCAGCAATGGCAAACCTCTCATGAAGGGCTGAGGGGCAGCAATACTTCAACCAGTATTGCTGTAAGAACGTTTTTAACTCAAACCTAAGTGACTGTCAAGAAAAGTCATATTTGATTCTCATAATAGCAGGAGTGTCCTACAGAAAACTTGTGGCTGAAACTGTGTGTGGTCCACATTTTATTTATATGACAGGGGTCCTTTTTCCATGTGCAGGGAAGATACACTGACTGCAGTCAGTTCCAGAAACAGAATAACCAGACTAATCTTTTCCCTAATTTCCAGGTCTGTTCTTCCCATGCATACAGTGCCACTTAGACATAAGGTCCTTGGGCTGTGGGCTGAGCTCCCACACCTGTGGAAGTCCTGTAAACCAGAAGTGCTCAGCATGTTCATCTGACAGAGTTGTGAAGCACCAAATTTGAAAGACAGGAATGTCAATATGAGTGGAGGATAAGCAAAAGGGTTAATCTGAGGACTTTGACACTCTTAGACATGCAATGTATCTGACTGTTTTTAAGACCCATTCTGGAAAATGAGTTTACAACTCCCGAAGGACTACTTCAAAAAATTTCCCACAAAGGACAGTGCACTTAGTGACTTAGTGTTTTTATATATGAGAAAATCATGCTCTGAGTGTATCTGTTGGCAGTAGGGCAGACTTCTGAATTCTCTTTGACTTCAATCAAACTATATGTATGAGCAAGGAAAATATATCCTTGGACAGGAATATTAATTGACACTTGGCAAAATAATAAGGACTAGTAGATAAAAAAAACTATGTAGAATTACAGACCATGGGAATGGAAGAAGACCTTCACTGAACAGCATGACAATAGATGCAACCATAATACATGTTTTATGGAGAAAAGAAATGACTCAAACAAGTGACTTCTTTTTGCCTTATGGTGTATTTTTTGCATCCTTTCCACCATAGACAGTCAGTATATTAGGAATTAATTTTGGCAACACTTATTTCCTATTCTACCATCACAACTGACAATGTATGGACAAGACCATTTCATTTAACACAAGTCATCCCTCTATCAAGTCGCTGGGAAAAGTTCTTAGTTACAACCTCCTCTGGTAATAGCAAACTGCTGGCTAAAGGTGATCAGGGACTCCATCACATCAGGGAAGCACGAACAGAAACAGCTGCTTTTTCTTCTTGTTAACTGTTAAGAAGATAGTGCCATGCCAAAATTTATTAAAAATAGATGGCATTAGTTTTAAAAAAAAAGGCCTTGAGATTTTCCAGGGACCCTTTTAGCTAATCTTTCAATGCACTGAGTGGTGTTACAGCTAAGTGAGCCAAGTTATTCAACTAATTTGCAACTAGGTAAAGTAACTTCTTCCTTTCTGGTTTAAGAGTCAAACAATTTGGGAAGTCTGTAAATATTCAGTGAAACACACATTATATCTGACTTCAGATGTTCAACTTCAAGCTATATTTAAGTAAAGAAGAGCCAGACTTCTTAATCTGCTAAAGAGAAACACCAGCATGCTGTTGGTATGATTTTAATTGCCACAACACAATTATTAAATTTAAAGGATTATACATAATGAACAAAATGGCAATAATGGTATTAGTTTCTTCTCCCTTCTGTTAGGTTGTATTCTGATCAACTCTCCTGGCATCTAAAAGAATCCTCTCCCTTTTTATTTAGTCCCAGACCATTGATGAAATTTGGAAGCAAAAGGTGTGAAATCTCACTGCTGGAAAATCAATATCAAAGCTCTTAAAGTTTTAGTGGTATTGGTCTACAGCATGTAGTCTGAAGTTTCTCATCACTTCACTCTAACAACTGTATTTCTCTAATCAGTCAAGTTTCCTTCTTACTCTACTTTCATCAAAAGCAGTAAAAAGTGGCCTTACCTGATTGTAAAGGATAGATGATTGCAAGAACTAGAAACAAAAAACAAGTTCCTTTATTTGTTAAATTTCATCACAGTTTTGTCTGTTTCTGCAGCCAGTAAACACTGGTGTTCAACACAGAAGAAGTCAGTATATGTTACATTTATATAAGCATATTTGGCACACTTGGGTAGAACTTAAGATTCTTTTTCCAAGAATAAATTCCTGCTTACCTGAAAAAGTATGTGTCAGGCAAGGACAATGATTCCCACCAGAATTCTGCTAAAGAAACATTATATTCAGTATTTTCATCATTATCATCAACAGCATTTTTTACCTTCATGAGAAACCAGATTGGGAAATCTATATAAATTAAGGGTTTGCCAGTGAAAAAAACTGTTGTAGCTACACTGACTTCTACCAAATGTGGCTCTTTTCTTTTTATGTAAAGACACAAGAAATGCACCTCAAGTGCAACCTCTCAAAATGTGGGCAGAACTCCTTAAAAATCTGTATCACATATCTTAATATGAAACAAAATATGAGTAACATTTTAAACACTACACATTTCCAAGTCATATATTTAGGAGTCTAAAGATACCGACAAGTCCATGACAGGACTGGGGTACTTTTAATGGAAGTGCTACATCCTTATAAGTTTACTAAATTTTTACAATTACAGATGGGATTAGAGCAAATAATTGTGATTTGTTGTGGCTCAAATGAATATGCAAACCATGCGGTGTGTCTAAACAAAGTACTTCAATGTGTTAAACAAACAAACAAACAAACAAACCCCAAAAGACACCCACCACCAAACAGATCCATTCAGGGAAGTTAGACACATAAATGATCTAGAGACATAAGGAGCAGAAGTCCAGGGAGGTGCTCCTCACATGACCTACTGCTAAGCAGTCCCAAGCACATGCTCTCTGTGACAGCTGGTAGGGACATTCAGTAAGTTTTGATAAGACCCATCATAAAGCGTAGTTACTCAAACCCAAGTGCCAGTCCCTTGTGCATACATTAATAAGTAGCTTGGTGTGCAGGACTTGCAGACAGTTGGATGTCTGAAAAGGCTAGAGTGAGTCTCACTGAGGCCTACGTGGTGTCCAGCCAATCTTTATTAGCATTCTTGAGGCAGAAGGAGTTGGACGCAATAATTTTCTTCTACGAGGTTAGTTTAATTTCCTTCTCCTCAACTACAAAAATTATCACGCTTGTCCTTCCCAGAACTTATTTTTTCTTCAACTCTATCATCACAGCAATTCATTCTCATGACAGATACAGTAAAGGTGTTTTGAGCTCTCTCTCTCTCTTGTCACTTAATTCCATTTTCCATTATAGAAGCAATTATGGGATCAGAAAGCACCTGAGAGAACTCCTAGTAAAGTCAATAATTCATAATTGATTGCAAAAGGAGATGGGACCAGATGAGTAGTTTTCATTTTAGAGAATACTGATCGTCTTGTCCACATGTGGTTTTACTCTTTATTTATATTCATTGTCTGGTTATACTGGATCAGCATTTCTTGCTGTCTCCCCTCACTCCCATCCTCCCACCCCACCTCCATATGCCTATAGCGCAATCATGAAATCTGTATCTTGGATCCAAGATGGGACTGAGGTTTACAGAAACCCGTAGCTAGTTCAAATGCAAATGGCAGTAAATCAGGAAACAATCTGGCTGAAGGCGCCCGACAAAACCCAGTGGTTTATTTTCAGGTCATCACACAGCCAGTGATACATTAGCATTGACACAAGGGAAGGGGTAGTTTCACAGCAGTAGCTGGTGTTCACCCAGTATTAACAGACCAGGCCTTGATGACCTGAGGATGCCCGCACTACACATTAAGTAGTTAAACTGCAGAGCTAGATGCTATCCAGCCTCAATGAAACTGTCATGTCTAGCTCTCAAAGCTTTAGGTATTCAATAAATCATCATGAGTCAGGCAACTGAAGGGTAGAGCTCTACACACACCTTCGGCAAAAAAAGTTGCCAAATGGGAACAAATATGTTGAGTAGACATAAAAACGTCTGGCGTGTCTGGTGGCACTGTCACTAGATGGAATAAAGAACCTTCCTTTTCAACTAGCACCCAGAACCAGTGCATAAATAACATGGGTACAGTGAGGTACCAAACTGAGCTTCCGTCACTTGTACCACAACACCCTCCTACTGTCCTGCATGTCAGTAGAGTCAATGACCTCAATGAATTCCAATAACGTGTATTTCCACAAATAATAATAAAAAATGTTTCCTCTCCAAATTCTACATTAAGTGTTCCTACCTCCAGTTTTGCTCCAATATGCATTGCAGCAATTAGAACTGTAAAAATACAGAGAAATTGCTAGGAGGAAAATTTTTATTGTAAAAGATCTGGGACATTCTCATCTGAAGATGAGAGTTATAGCATCAAGAATTACCAATAATAACATTCTCCCCCCCATTTCTTTCATAAATTAAAATTACTAATATAAATTAAAATATGACTGTGGGTTGTATTACATAAATTTGTTCCATGACACCTTTTTGTCATCATGTATTTCAAGCACACAGTTTGAAAACAAGCTGGCACATTTGATAATTCAGTAGTGTCAAAATAATGCAATAAGCTTCAAAAGCCCACAGCCCACTTATAAAGAATTCATAGAGATCTAATTATCACTGCTTTGAGCTATCAATCAATATGCCACAATGCAGCATCTTCAGTCTTAGTCGAATTGCTCGGGAATAAGGTTCACTGCATTGTGTGCTACTGACATAGGTCCTGAACAATGTAGGTGGTGAAAATGGCCATATGGATAATATTAAATGAAAGCTGCTCTGCTATAAATCAAGAAATGGTGCTGGCTGTCATCACTGGAAATACACAATCACTTCCCAAAACGGCCAAAGGCCCCTACCTGTTTTGGTTTTGCACTGGGCCAAAGCTCAAAACCTAATTTCCTAACTCTCACACATACACACAAAAATATTAAACTGTACAGTAGTAAACACTGTATCTATCTGCTTATTCTACCTTTTTCTACAGTCCTGTATATGAGCGCTAATCTCTAACTAGATCTTATTCCTCTGAAATATGCCACTATGCTAGACACTGAAACTTATTCTACAGAGGAGAAAACTTCATAATGACATGTAAAGAAAGGGAATATTTTATTAAATGAACAATTTCAATGTCAAGACAATATAAGCAGTAAGAAAAGTCTCAGTTTCTAAATATTTCAACATCGGAACCTTAAATCTTATAAAAAATGAATTTTTGGAATGCAAAAATTTTAAATGTGTAATAAATTTAGAATCCTGCATAATATATTGGAGAGTGGTCCTCCTCACTGTGACATAAATACTGCTTTCCACTCCCAACAATAAAATTATTTCCTCATTCTGTAAAGTTACAGGATTTATTACCATGTGAATAACTGTTCCTTTTGTCACAAAAGAGAAAATTCGTATGCCTTTGTACAGAATGCACAAAGCAAAGGGCAGATTTGAAAGCTCTTCAGATCAAAACTGGATTACAGTAAATATTGTCTGTAAATTGTGGGACTGGGGGAAGCACTTTCTGCAGTGTTTCACTCCACCAGCATCAAATAGATGGTTTTCAGAAAACATTTTAAAATGAATTCTTACAGCCAGAGTTCTTACTGTCCAGAGATAGAAAGTTGCTTGGCAGCAGCATGAGCAACACTAAATTGTATCATTGTAAGGACAACATCCTTCACTAGTGGATTTAAGCCTCTTCTCAAACCTGAGACAGGACCGTTCATCTCAGGACAGTAGCAGGGCACCCTCCTGGGACACCCGTGTTGGATGACTACAGAAGACTGGAACTGCTGTCAACAGGGCAAGGGAACTATGAGAAGACAGAGGATTTGAGGTGCATCACAAAGATCTCTGTCTCCCAAGTTGATCTCGCAATCTGCATACTGGGGGGGGGGGGGGGGGCTTCTGTTCGTAGTGATGAAGTAGCCTAGCAGCAGTGGCATGGGCCCTTCTGAAACATATGACCAAGCACTTGAGAAAGTCTGGATGTTCATTGTGAGCAACACAGAGACCTCCCAACATGGTACACAGAGTTGCCCACACAGTTCCACTTGACAGCCATAGAGAAATGTACAGAAATATCCATATGTATACACACAGCCAATACAGCAGTATAGAAACACTTGTGTACAATCATCCTTCATTTCCCAATGCACACAAACTTTTCTCTACCTGTGAAGACACATCTGAGGCCATTACCATACTCCACCAAGGAGAGCTACAATGACAACAGAGCAGCTCAGCCTACCTGCAAAAGGAAGAGCTTAATGTGGCAAGACATTAAGACAGACCAGGAAGAGGACAAAGAAGCTGCAGCATAAATACCATTACAGCAGCTTTAAAGAAGAGGAACTTGAAGAGCTTGGGGCACTGGAAAGAAGGAAAACACACAACCTCGAGGAGCTCGGGACAGATTTCACTGCCCTTCAGCCTTGTACACTTAGCAAATGCCCATGGTTGTCTCTACCTAAAGGCACTCTGGACCTCTGAAAAACTATTAAACACTTATATGCTGTCATGTTAGATCACACTCAGCTACATATTCTGTGTGGCTAAATGGCATGCCATTCACCCAACTAATTAAAAAAAGCAAACAAATGATACAAAGAAGAAAAGCCCAGAAAATTACTCTTATGTGGTATCATGTGATTTCCTACTGAGAAATACGAACTAATACAAACTAAATTATAAGTGAAGACTACTCATGTTTTATTGAAGAGTGGAGAACAGTCTCTAAAAATTCACACCAGCCTGTGAGAGTGTTAAATATTAGTTTGCTACAGAGAAAACAAAATTTGACAGTTAAGTGAACTATGATCAGACTTCTCCAATAGTGAAAAAGCTTGAAGACCAAAAAACAGAACACTACAGTATTCATATGGCATCATAGGGTATGAAATTAAAATGTAGACCAATTGTTGTCACGCTAAATGGAGAAATGAGATTTTTTATTGGCAGATCTTATGAATGTGTTTCATATAGAAGAATTCAGCTATTACAAACAATATAACAACCACAAATCATTAAAATTCAAAGATGTTATGGAGTCCAACATGATAAAAGATTAAGTTTGTTTCTCATGTGTCTCATTCCTTTAATGCTAAGATAAATAGACAGATAGATAGGTAGGTAGATAGATAGATGATAGATAGATAGATAGATAGATAGATAGATAGATAGATAGATAGATAGATAGATAGATAGATAGATAGATAGACAGGCAGACAGGCAGGCAGGCAGGCAGGCAGGCAGGCAGAGGCAGGCAGGCAGGCAGGCAGGCCTGCAGACAAGCAGACAGACAGATAGGTCGAGATAAAACTTATACTTACAAGTATAACGTGAATCCTACTAAGTAGTAAATCTTTCTAGAAACCCTTGAAATGTTTTTGATAAAATCAAAGCAATACAACACCATAAACTTCAGAAATTTAATAAATTTATATTGTATTGTGTCAAAAAAAATTTGAAAAGGTCAAGCCATTTATATTTAAATAGTAGTTTGTTCATAAACCCCCCAGAATTTTATTCTTGAAATCCCCAAATATTTCAATGGAAACCTATTTTCTCTGACACAAAAGCAAAGCTGTGTTTTGGTTCACCGACATTTATTAAAAAACAAACCCAATTCAGACCATGCCATTAAACACAATATTTGCATGGTTCTGTTCCAGTATCTACACTTCAGAACTCACATAGTGGCATTGCCTGACACCCCTATTTGTTCAAAAGAGAAGTGACTCCATGTTTTGGCAATGAACATATTCAAATCAGCAGTTAGACTCTCCAGGACAGGAGAAGTATGGAAGGAGAAACATTAAGATTCTACTATGTTAATTTTGTTTAGGCAGTCACTGACCTATGACAAGTTCTGTCACCTGCCTGTGGCACTCTGAAAGGTAGAAGTTATGGCAACTGACTGAGCTTGAGCAACAACCTGAACTCACAGCGTCGTGTCAGTACTGTCTGCTGCAGATAATTTTGACATCTGATGGATTTGATCCATACTTTCCCCAAAATCCTTCAGTATGAACAAATAGGGAAAATAATAACATATTACTCTTATTTGTACTGCATTACTGGTGTGACAGTTCAAATCTTAAAACAAGTGAAATATCTTAAATGTTCTTATAAACAGCCAGTCATAACTGCATTCAGATCAAAAGGTAAAATTGGAAAGAAGGATCTCAGCTTCCTCTTGGAAATACCCTGAGGGGTTGAAGGGGAGTATTTCCTCCCTTGCCAAGGTGCCAATGAAACATAAATCCATGCAGGCTTGTTCCCTGTGCTGAAAGAAGCAAACAGCTGTGTTCCACTTCAGTAAGCAATATATTAAAAGAACTGGAGAGTTGGGGCTGGGCAGAGGGACGATCTAAAGATGTCCCTTGCCCCTAAGCACCTTCTGTAAATTGAACCAACTGAAGTTTCGAGTCTATCTCAGTTTTCACCCTATCTGTCCTCAAAATCCCATGGTAGTGGTAAGTTACAATTATTAGGAGGAAAAACTATCATTTCTTCCCAGAAACACTCAAAAATGCTATATTTGGATTAGAGTAGCCTCCTCAATTAAGTACTTCAAACAGTATTCAGTGTGGAGGCAGTGGGAAGGAGGAGAACAGATATTTCTAATTGAAAAATTGTAGCCATGTAATTAATCTATGTCAAAGTTCTCCTACCCCCAAAAGAAATAGTTTAGAAAGAATGATTAAAACTTTCAGATGATATTTAATAAATGTCCAAGAATAAAACTGGATGACTTCCAAGCCCATAAAACAGAAGGGCTGCAGAAGCTGGAACATCACTGTACAGTGCGGAATCTGCTGGAAACAGCAGCAAGGATGCGAATGACCCGTCACTGTGCCAATAGGATGGAGCTGCTGAGAGACTGCTCTCTGCTAGGACAACTTTGCCCACCAAAGAAGAAAATAGCCCAGGTTAAAAAGACGACAGGGAAATTTGGATATAATGCTTTTCACAGTTCAGAAAGGAGTTGTCTTTTAACACAACATTTATTTATGCTGTAAATAACGGAAGACCATTCTAGTGGATGTAGAAAAATCTGTGTCATGGAAGTTAATACCATATGCACAAAGTTTAATAGTAGTATTTCTTCTGTATCAGTAGGTATAGCGTAAAACTTTATCTCAGTGTCTCTATCGTAATAGACCAATATATATCATTTCATAACTAGACTAAGCATAGACCTGAAAATTATCTTTAGTCAGGGAAGCAGTTTAGCCAAAAGCATGATACCACATGACCATCAGAGGTTGAAGTCAAGCAAAATTCCATGTCAATATCCCCCATTCTCTGGAGAGGTAATTCCTTAGTATTGGTAAATGTCTCATTGTATCTCTCTGAAGAGATAAAGACCACTTTGCATGACAACTGTCAGGGTTTTCAGATTTCTGAATCACTAGTGAAGACAGAATTAATATTGAAATTATTACGAAGAGTTGTTGAAGTGTATCTTATCTCCTTGAATGTGGTTCCAGTGGAACGGAGCAGGGAAGGACATACTGTATATTTTTTACATTGAGTTAGATCATGCCCCAAATAAAACATTCTAACCACAGATACTTCATCTGGATACAAGAATAAAAATTTCCACATTCCTGAATTAATTCTTTTATACTTTTAAAATCTACAGGGTACAACATTCACTTTTCTTAAATTAGTTAACCTTATTCTGACATGTCTGAAAGCTGAAAAATCAATGTTCCAGCATTTGAACATGGTATTACTCTCTAAAAATATTTAGCATACAAAAGAAGCAACAGAAGATAACATTTAGTTTGTCATACTCTGAATTAATTGCTTTTAAAGAGGAATGGTGAGCATATCTCTATATCTGGAGTTTTGACTATGTTTTTAAGTGAAGAGCTTTAGCTCTGTCTTTTAAACAGCTTGCTGTCTTTGCATAGAGTGGACACAGAATTATGGATGAGGTTGATACTACAGTGTCTCCCAGAAGGCCTATGCATCACAGTACCCCAGGCAAGCTCATCAGATGTTTTCAACACATCCTCATAGGAAAATATTTTAAATTCTGTAAGATCTGTGTCCAGATGAAAAGTCAATAACAGATAATGTGTTCTGGACACAGAAATGTAGCATCACCTGGGGGGATAGGAAGTACAAGTTGCTTTGGAGTCTCAGCTAAAGGGCCCCACACTTTATTAAATCTGGAGCTGTGATTGTCTAGGTGTTGGATTACACACATCAATAGGAAGAGAATGATTTCTGGAGGCACTTACAGAGAGACTTTGAATTACAGTACTTATCAGGCCCCAGGGAACATTTTGGCAAGTTTTTGAAATGCACTCATGAATTCCTCATGCACTTTTTGGAGACAGCTACAATGACTGAAGCATGGAGGCTCAAATGACCCTTTGCTGTTTCATCACATGTGATTTCCAGTGCAAAAGCAGGGCTTCTCAAAGCAGCAACATGTGCACCCTGTAGAGCACAAGTCCTTGCTGTCAGTGGCCAACATATCTCATGACCTGTAACAATGCTCCTTCAGTAACTATCTGTAAGTCTGAGGTGAAAACCTGGCTGCATTTACATCACTGAAACCATTCAAAAGGTTTTACAGGACCAGTATTTCATTCCGTTGCTTTCGGCGGCATCTGAATTCAATGTTATCTGAGCTGAAACAAGATGCAAACAATTAAGATGTGAAGAATGTATTCAAGGGGAAAAGATCTTGTTCTGAGAAACGCTGTCAAGCAAAAGTACAAGCACTTGGGTACGTGATTTTCTAAAGGTGAGGAGAGGGATTCTCCATCTCCAGACATTCTCAGAACAGATTAGACAAAAATCTTTCAGAAATGGCTTAGCTGCAGTTGTGCTGCCTCAGGGTTAGTAACTAAATGATATCTGGAGGCCCTTCCCAGCCCCATTTCCTATAATATCCCCTCTGTAGGCAAACACGTGTACATTTCTGGGAGAGGAGGTCCCTGGGGAGAATCAACAGCTTGGCATTCAAGTCAGTCACAAGAGGAACTATTCATGTTTGCTCTCCTGGAGTGTCTCTTTACAGCTGTGCTGTAGCTGGTTTTGGTGGGCAAAATGAAGGATCCTTCTGTCTCTCTCACAATCCAGATCAATATTCCATCACTAAGCTCTCAAAAGAAAGTCCATGAAACTACAGATGATATTGGTTCAGTGATTCTACTTAATTGTTTCAGAACCAGAAGCATTTTCCAGGATTGGCTGATAATTAGTTAAAGAAAAATAATGTGAAGCTCAAATATAATAAAGATACTGTTAATATAATAAAGATACACTGATTGGAGAGTGTGTCAAATTCTACAGTAGAACTTCTGGAATAGCAGCTGGCATAATATTAATCACTAAAACATTGTCATCTTCCGACTACAGAGATAATACTGGAGTTTTGTAGATTAAATTCCAGTTCTTGATAAAGTGAAATTTATACATTTGTACTGTGTTTATACAAAGTAACTTGTAAGTGAACACACCACTAGACTGCTTTGCTGACTGAACTGAATTTAAGGTCCAGTATGGTGTTTTAACTTGATGATTCACCTGGATAGGTTTAAAGCTGTCGTAGAGGAAAATTCTATGAACAGTACATATCAAATTTTCTGCATGTTCTCTTAAACAGACAAGCCATAGAAAAGAGTACCTGACTACTGACCAAAGGAATAAACCCCCCCATCAAACTAGATTCTATTTGGCTATGCTTTAGTTTTATATAACATGTCAGGAAACAAAACAGCAACCAAAGTCATAACGAACAGTTGTGTCAGAATTCTAGCTTACAAATATGTCTCTTCTTTTAACCATCAACCTAGTAATTAAAATTAATTAAAATTAATTTGACTACTATTTCAGCAATATACCATTAAGTAAACTAATGCTGTCAAACCAGTGGTCAGTTTAAACTTTACTGGATAAACCCCAAGCATTTGCACTTTCAGCTAAAACTGTGAAGAGCAAAAACATCTACAAAACTAGATACTTACATTGCCTAACTAGCTGCTGCCTAATCCAAACAAAGTAGAAACCAAGGCCAAGAGTGAATGGGCACCAAACTTCTATAAGCATAGGATTCTACTTGGCTCTGAACACGGATTTTTGCATAACTTTTTTTGTTGGGAAGCTGCCAGGAACTAGTCATATGAAGCTGCTAAAAGCATGGTAACTTCATGGTTAGCATACTTGCTGCAGAGAAGTCCAGGTTGCTGTAATCTATCCCAGGGGAGATTTTCTGTATTTTATATTAATAGTTCATTGGATTAAATATAAAGCGTGTCTACAAATAGCCAGAGTAATGAAACAATAGTGTCACATGCATGTGTGTGAGTTGGCTTTCATTTACTTCATATATCTCTGAATTTAGTTGTTGCAATATAGAATTTCCCCTGCACTTAGCTAGTTATGTCTGTCAGTGAAATTTAGACATACCTGAAGCAATACTCCAAGGAGCAGGAAACAAGTCTCCCTCCCTCTTTTGTAATTACTGACTCAGTAGAAAGAGATTTAAACTGCAAATAAAGCCATATTTTTAGGAAGCATAGTCCCAATAGGGCCAGAAGCTTTTGTTAATACTATATGTGCACAGTACAGCTGGTTGTTATATAAATGTTTTTAAATTATTGCTTAAGTTTTTGAGATAAGGATTTGCTCAGAGAAATCTCCCACTGGATAATATTTCAGAATAAATAGTTTCATTTTAATAATGTGTGCAAATAAAATTTCTTCCCTCTTTCTTCCTCAGCCACACCTACAAATCCTGTAGCTAGACACAGAGGTAGCAAGAAATCACTCTTTCAAATCTGCCAAATGATGAAGTTACTTGATATGAGCAGTACAGAAGAGAACCTATTAATACTATTGTGTTATCAAAATGAATAGAGATACACTAAGCATGCTTTTAATATTATTCAGATAAGGTATCGAGGGTGTGAAGGTCTTAAAAGAAAGCAGTAGAAACTCATACGACAATAGAAGACATTTTATTATAAATTGGCGTTTGAAAGTCAGCTGCTTATTAGACAAATTACATGCATTTTTATATACTGAGATATGTTTGTATTTCTTCATTAACAAATACTGTTGAGAATACTGTGTCTCTACATCATTGCATTAGTAAATGCTTCTAAAAACTAAGATGTAAACATATGGCTAGGAAAAATTTATCTGTTTATCACTGCTCTTTTTCCATCAAAAAGCAGTAATTGAATAACATCAACAATGATCCATGAAGTATCTTTCTGAAAAATACTAATTCTACTCTGTTCCATGCAACCAGAGAAGCACATTTTTATGTAGCTTACACTGAATTTTTTGTGATGACTTTGGAGTGCCTGGTGCAGCATGAAAAACAGAACAAAAAAGTCCCCACCTTGATTCTCTCGCCAAACTAGAGCTACATCAACAAGAAGAACCTGCACAGCTGACTCTCAATTCAATTAGGCACCACGGAGGCTGAGTTTATTCCGTAAGCAATTGACAAATGGAAACTGCTTCCTCAAGCCAAAAAGGTCAAACAGAAAATGAGTAAGGCTTCCCACAGCTCAAAGGTGAAAACAAGTTTATCACACATGCCTTCTGCATGGCCTTCCCAGCTGCTGTTTATACTCCCCAGCCCCCTAAGCCCAGCTGTTTGTTGCCTATTAAGTGCATCTCAGCTCCTCCTTGGAGTTCTCCTGACTTGTTGCGCTTCACTGCCAGCTTGTTAGGAGTCAGGGTACCAGGTGGCTGCATCTCCTCGACAGTGCCAGCCGTGGTTGCTGGGCTGAGTGTTAGCATCAGCCAAGACTGGTTGCCATACGCTTTAGAGGGAATAGTGCCAACCACAAGTAGTAAAAAAGAATCATGAAATCATGTCAAAATTATGAGAACTAAAACAAACAACCAAAAAAAAAAAAAAACCAAACAAAACCACCCCACCACCCCCCAGAAAAAGAAAACCAAACCAAAACAAAACAAAAGGATTTTCTGTATGTTCTAGTATGAAAATAAAGCAATATTTTCCAAGGGTTTATGCACCACCCTTCAGCTTAGAAAGTGGCCCAGAAAAATATCAGTGTTCTGGCCAGTCCCAAGAACAGCCAGATCTCAGGAGCCCAAGACTTCACAGCTTTTACAACTGGGACCACTCAAGAGTCAAGCCACCCAACCACACTTTGAGACATTTGCATACAATTCACACTTGCTAAATTCTTAATCATTCTAATGAGTGTTGATGTACCCACTATATCTAAAATGAAATATTTTTTGCCCTCTGAAGACCAGAAGCAGGATTTATACTCTGCCTTCCTGCATAAAGCTTGTCTTGTGTTTCCTCACATGTGATCCAAGTATAGAACCAGACATGTCCCTGACCAAATCTCTCTGCACTACCCAGCCCAAACTGTTTTCAAGTTCTTAGACATGCAAGAACTACTAGAATCTTAGTTCCACTGAAGTCAATGAGATTTTTCTCAGGGATTAAATATGGTCATAATTTCACCCAGTAACGGCATGAAACAGAAATAATGGAGTTTAACAGATGTTCAATGAAGCAATTGGAAGAAGAAAAAAAAGCAAACCTACTTTACATTTTTCAGTAGTGTCAAGGTTAAATATGAAATGTGGGCCACTAAGGAAGAATAAAACCCATGTAAAGGAGATATTAGTTTTACAAGAATGCTTTACTGAGCACAGCTGACTAAATATAGCATATCACTGATAATATGCTCTCCTATATGCAAATGAGTCCTCAAGTATATTGCAAATACACACAGCATAACAGATTTTCTTTACTGATCACTAATTAAGCCCATTCCTGAAATGAATTTCAAGGGACTATCCCCACGGGGCTCCAGTATGTTAAATATTTTACATATAGGAAGTCTACGCTGTGATGATACATATAGCAAGTACTTGTTCATCACAATGTTACCTTCCATTTTACTTGCTCATGACTAAGACAGACCATACACTTTCCATGTTTTTAGCACTGTATGTTTGCGAGACAGCAAAAAAAGTTCACACTGTGAAACATTCATGACAGACAATTAATTTTTATTTCTCAAACAAATAGATGGTTTGTTATATTGTACTTTTTTCATAGTTGCAAGCAATTTCATTATATCATTATGTCTAAGATACAGGAACCAAGCGTACATAATTGAAGACAAAGGAAATTGAGAACACACTTGACAGAATTAACAGGTAAATGAAATCAGTAAATGCAACTGCCACATCCCTTCATTTGATGTCTGTGCAAAAGCATCTTCTAAAGTTCCAAGCACACAGCACACATCAGTTAGCTTATTTTAAACAGCAAATTTGTTTCAGTAATCCATATGGGTAACTAACACTTTATCATATATATGAAATTCCTTTAGGTGCTTTATTTTTGCATGCATGCTTCATTCCTTATTGATATGTTCCCTTTTTAACAGAGTCTTTATTTGTTTCAGAGATCAAAGTAGATAAACTCAATACAAAGCTATGGGGCAGGGGCAACACCTGTTTCTGCTACCCACACACATACTCTTTCACTCACCCCCCTTCTGACCTCTCTCTGCAGGTGACTATGAGTGAACAGCCAGTTCTCTGTGAGACCTGAATGGGACATACACATTGGCAGATGTGGGCGAATACTTTAATGTTTATTAATCTAAAAAAGAGTAAAGATTACAAAAATATAAGGAGTAGAAAACCTTAGACAAGTTAAAATACATAAAATCTCTAGGTAAAGTTTGTTTTGGTCAGGCAGAGTTTAGTTTATCAAATGTCAATCCAAAATAAGAGGGGTATAAACTAAACAAAAATGTTATAGTAACTTTATACTAAAAGGCGACAGTTACCCTTCTTTCCTAAGGCCACTGTACCACAGTAAATACTCTGATTCAGTGCATTACAGCATCCGCATATCAGAGCGGTTCCACTTATGTACTGCTGATACTAGAAAAATAACTTTATTTAAAATTATTATGTATAAACTAAAGCAAATTTTCAGGTGTAGTTTTGATCACCGTAATTTTGTTTTAATTAAATTGTTCTTCACCAATCCCACTCATTTCACAAACCTATGAAATCAAACAGAAAAACACAGAAATTAGGGCTAAAATGTAATGCACACAAAAATAGGATAAAAGGAAAAATTAATCCCTTCCTGAGTTTGCATTTTGTAATAGTTTTCCATCATGCTGATCTCACACTTGAATAAGAAACACTGATCAGTATTTTGATGAATCCTGATTTGTTTTTATGTTTAAAATAATCAGAAGCAAATCACAGCTTCTTTAGTTATATTATTTGTTCCAATTACACAGTGTTTTGGAGCATTTTTCTGCTGCTTCTTTTTCAATAGTAATAATAGATGGCAAAAAAAATGACCAGTGTTGCAAAAAGCATCAAACATAATAGGCAACTGTGATGAATCAGATAAGCTAAGACAGCAATGTTTTCATTTCTGCTTGTGTTCAGGTTGAAAACCGTCCCCAATGCAAAATGGAAATTTAGCTTTTACAAATACTTACATATGCATATTGAAATATTGTTTTGCAAATGTTGCTGACTGTAACACAACCTGTCACCCCACAATCGTTTGTAAAAGATGTAACGCTGCAACTGGACATATTACATGGATCCAGTTAGAGAATCAGGGTTATAAACTGGAAATAAACACCACAACCACATTTAATTACACAGCTGAATATATAAAGGTTTGTATGCTACCTTAGCAGCCTTCACTTTGCCATTTTCAAACACTGAAGGAAATCAGGCACAGCAGCTTCACATTTATGCACTCCTTTTGAACACATAAATATGTAAGCCCTCTTTAGGACATTAAAGAAACTTGGCAGGAACAAACTAGTGCCATTATCTCCAGCTAATCAATTAAATACAATTGGAGCAAGATCTTTAAGTTTCACTTTGCCATGTGATAAGCCTGGTCTTTATATCTGATACTGTACTGATATTCAACAGAACAAGGTACATACCATGAAAACCTCTACATCAAAAAGAAGAAATAAAGCCTAGGAAACCTTAGCAACAGTTCTTATTCTGTTTTAAACTTATATGTATTTTTTTGTCATTTATACCTAATGTTTAACAACTGTTTTCCTTGGAGGCACTTCATTTAGCAGATATTCAAGCACTGTCACAGTTTGATCTTTAAGTAACAAATTTGTCTTAAGGGGAGAAAAAGAAAAGTAAATATATGTAAGCCTCTTTCATTTGCAGATTCTTCTCATGACTGTTACCCACAAAACCTCCAGGGACTGTGGTCTTCTTGGCTGCAGAAGGAAACGGGATGCCAGCCAGAAAATATATTCTGTGCTACCCCATATCCATTTGTCTTGGGTCTGAGTGAGTGGTGGGGTTTTTAGGAAGCAGGGGAGGGGGCTATATGGGCGGCCCCCTGTGAGAAGCTTCTCAAAGCTCCCCCAGATCCAAGTCAGCTCCACCTCTGCATAAAAAACTGAGCCAGTCAGCTGCACCTCTGCGATAACATATTTAAGAAGGAACATAGTGAGGAGGAGTCAGACTTGTGAGGAGGAGTTGCTGCAGCTGCATGAACACCAAGGTCAGTGGAGGAACGGAGGAAGAAAATAGGGGGGAGGTGTGCCAGAGCAGAGACCCCCCTGTATCCTGTGGGGAGATGGCAGGGCAGCCCCCCCCTGCCACCCACGGAGATCTAGGGTGGAGCAGACACTGATTTATGGTGTTTTGCCTGGATGATGAAGGTGCTATGCCTAAAGAAGGCCGCGGTCTTGTTGGAAAAAGTAGCCCTGCTGGTGTAGTTCAGCACTGGGAGGATTGCAGCATGTGGGGGTGTCCCACGCCAGAGCAGCTCAGGAAGGGATGCAGCCCGTGGGAGGGACTCCAGGTTGGAGAATGTTGGTGATCCACACTGGAACAGTGTAAGGAAATACTGCAGCCCATGGGAGGGACTCATGCCAGAGAAAGTTTATGGAGAACTCTCTCCTGTGAGAGGGGGACCACATTGGATCAGGGGGAATAAGTTCCAGAAGCTCCCCCCACCGAAGACAGAAGAAGTGGCAGCACTGACTGCACCCCCCATTCCCTGCCCCTGCGCCACTGGGGGAGGAGGTAGAGATATCGGGAGCAGAGCTGAGCCCGGGAAGAAGGGAGGGGTGGGGGGAAGGTGTTCTCAAGATGTGGCAATGCTTCTCACTGTGCTACTCTTTTAAGTGTTGTTAGTGTCTGTAACAAAAGTATGCTCTTTTTTTCTTCCCCTAATGAGTCTGCATTTTGCTCATGACCATAATGGGTGATCTACCCCTCCCAGTCCTATCTCAAACCCCAAGCTTGGCTCATCAGTCCCTTCTTATTGCCAGAAGAGGAGGAGAGAGTGGCTGCGTGGTGTTTGGCTGCCAACCAGGCTCAAACCATGACACCATTATGGAATTCTTGACTGATGAGAAATGAAATTAGCAAGATCAAATGAACTTTCAGCTGACATGAAATAGAGTAGCATCAAGGTGGAGATGCAAGAGATGAAGGATACCCTGAAGGGGTGATGGGATTCAGTGAACCTGTCTCAGTCCCCCAGTAAGACAGATGTCTAGCTGTCCTCTGAGGTTTCTTTGTTTCTCTGCTTACTTCAGTGAACAAATAGCTTGGAATAGACTCTCTCACTTTTATATAGATGAAGATAGGTGAGATGAGCCATACCCTGACAGTTTGATTTCTCCAATATAAAAGGGAATAACAATAATTTAAAAGTAGTTAATATAAGCAGGAAGCCATCACTGACTGACTTGGGGAAAAGAACTGAAAAACTACAGCCATTTTAAATTTCATGAAATCACACCAGAAAGAAATACAGATACACATTAGAATTGGGGCCCAGACCCATGACACATTTTAGAAACATTAACTGGTGATTTCTCATAGCTTTTCTGTCAGTTATCACATTTTATCATCCCACTTTGCAGATCAGGGAAATAAGACACAGAGAAAGCAAGTGTTGCCCAGATCCTGCTATAGCATTCGTACTGGCACTATGCATTGCCAAACAAGATTTAACCAAAATGAACAGAATTCACATATCAAGGATCAACTCTCCTCTCTTCTCCCTCTTCCCCAGTCTCCACATTCATGTATTTTCTCATTGACAGGATCAAGAAGTCACAGTAATTATGTCACAAAATCTTAACCTTTTCTGTTAGAGCTTTTCCTCCTTGAATTTGAAATCCTTCTTCTTCATGAGGAATTTCTGTAGTTTTGGCTTAGAATAAATCTTGGCTTTGTAAAACATATTTACAGCAAAAGGATAATAAGGAATGTTATTTTTTTTTAAAAGCTCAGAGAATACTGGGCCAAAGAAAGAAAACAGATTTCTTTTATAGATCCTTTTTCTCCTGGTCATTTTTGCACCCTGGGAATACAGTCAAACATTCTACATTTTGTCTGGTTTCTACAGCAATCTGGCTCCTCTGCTGAATCAATCAG
The DNA here is from genome assembly GCF_018691265.1 of Tyto alba. Lineage (NCBI taxonomy): Eukaryota > Metazoa > Chordata > Aves > Strigiformes > Tytonidae > Tyto > Tyto alba. The sequence continues at coordinate 36,842,081 of NW_024881330.1, forward strand.
TCAGTTGTGGAGTCAAAAGCCTTTCAAGGCCTTATTTAATGCAAAAGGAGGTACTCCCTGTTTGCTGCTCCCCAGATCTTGCACTTCATGGGGTCATTTGCATTCAAACAAATTGAGTGATAAGTAGGTACAGAACATGACCAATGTGCTTTGGTAGTACTTCAGACCTACTTCCTGCTCTTTCTTCTTCACTGCTTTAGGTAACTACACAAGGCACTAGTGAAAGTTGACTGGGTTTGATAGCTCTTGAAAAAAGCTGGGACAACTAGATGGAATAAATACAGGTTTACAGCAAGATCTTCTTGGCCTGTAGTGAAAGCACTCAGCCAGCATGACAAATGAAGGAATCAAGAAAGGCAAAATAGAATGAGCCCATCAGTGTAATTTGTTCCCTATCTCTTTCAAATGCTCTGTACTACAAAGGACACATGAAATGGCCAGTTCCTTCCAACTGGTAAGTCTGGACAGCAGTCCCCCAGCTGATATGCCCCTCTAAGTCCAGATGCAGTTCCATAGGATGACTTTGCACTTCACAATTTTCATAGAGTTATAGTCACTTGTCTTTACTAAAACCCTAGGTGTATTGCTTCATGAGCACTTTTTGGTTGAAAGGCCAGATGAAGCAGTTTCAGCTCACCACTGTCAGACTCAGATATTCTCCATAGCTCCTCCTGATTTGTGCAGCACAAGGTGTTGGGCAGCCACAGGGCTGAGCAACAACACAGGACTGAATTATCTGAGTAAAAATACTCTTGGAGATTTTTGAATGAGATCAGTTCTTAGTTCACTGCATGCTTTCACAAAAAGCTACCTTTTTTTTAAGTTACCTTTACTCAACGAGTGTTTTGGAAGACCAAAGTCTAAAAGGGGATGGATCAATCTGATATAATCAAAATAGAATCAAGTGATTTAGTTGAAGTTCCTTCATCAACATGCAGCAAATTAGGCAGTATTCCTGTCAAAAAGTTACATTTCTTTGCTACAATGGCTAGCCTTGTTAACTGGTTGTCTGTGATTAGTCAGTAAAAGCTTTAGATTATTTCATTTTCTGAAATTCTTTAATATTAGAGAAGAGTTTTACTTTCATAGAAGTTTATTATTTTTTATTATGTCCTTTTAGACTGATCGTTTTACAGCGCAATATTAAACAACCTGTATTGCAACACATACACTATAGTTTGTGATTCAAATCACGAGTTCTTGTATTATTATATATATCCTGCTGTATCAATGTACAGCTAGTGAAAAATTCTGATTGTGACCTATATAAATCAATGTACGTTTGTATTCTTACTTTGGAATAAAATTCTAATAAAGCTTAGTACAGTGTTTTTAGTGATGAGCATAGATGATTATCTGTTGAACTTATATTTCCAGAGTGATTTATACAAGGCATAGAACTCTTTGGAATTCAGAAATTAAGGACAGCCAATATTTTTTTCATGAAAGCTTAGAATTCCACTTGTAAATGTTTTTGGAATTAAAAAAAATACTTTTAAAAGCAAAACATTGATATCACTGCTATTATATATACTGCCATTTAATGTTGGACACTCACGTAGATAAAATTAACATCAACCTATTTTGTTCTTTGAGACCTATGGACTTCTATGACTATCTAGAGCACAGTAAAGTTTAACAGTATTTTATTAATGTATTTGTTATGGTCAATATTAATCCAAACAGTCATATGTTATATTTCCCAGCTATATATTTTTGGATCACTAAGGACAGCCATTACTTTGTCCAGAGGCACCCTGTCTTCTCAAGGAAATGATTTTTATATTCCAAGGACAAATTATGATAATAAAAGCAAGGGGGGACGGGGACGGGGTGGTGGTGGGGCAACAGGACAAGACGAGACAGGGACGAGCTTTACAGTTTGAAATCACTAAAATAGACCTTGGAATAAAAATCACAAAAATGTGTTTAAATGTACATACAGTTATGCACATTCTCAAGGGTTTGTAAGAAATCAGGTAGCATAAATGTACAATCATGATCTTTATATCATGCCAATCTTTATCAATGCCTAACACGTAACGTCCAGGAAAGGAACTGAAATTGCACATTTGGACTGCTCTTTATAAGAATGAGTGAGTATACTCATAGACACCAAGAGAAAAAATCCTGCTGTGATCATCTGGTTTGACCTCCCATATACTTCTATAGAGCCCACAGAATCTCCCACTGTATTACCCATCATCTGTCTTTTAGAAAGCCCTATCACCTCATGTTAATGACTCCAAGTCCATTGCCTCCCTTATATTTTTCTTACAATGCTTAAGGCTCCTGGTTGCTAGGACATAGCATTTATTCTCCTTCATCATAGTTTGATGAGTTGAATCTTTTTTATTTAAAAGTCTACCTACAGATACCAAGTCATCTCCGAGGTTCCTAGTTGAATGCCTTCAGGTGAGGTGACCTTCTAACAGGATTTCCCAAGCCCTGCATCATTTTTAATCATCTTCTGAAATATCTCAATTCTAATATTTTTTAATGGCAAGACACCAAACCCACAGTTTTTTATTGATATTATGTGGAATAATTTCTTTGCTAGTTAACTTCTTAGGCATTCAAGGAATGGTATACCCTTCTTTGTGACAGCATTATGCTGAGAGCTCACACTGAGAAGGTCTTCTGTGATCATCCTAAATCCATTAGGTCACTGCTTTCCAGGACAAAGCCTCATTATTGTGCAGCAGAGACAGATATGTTTCTCTGGTGCCAGATACATTTCATTTAGTTCAAATATATTTCATCTGGTTATAATAAAGTGCATTTTACTGGAATGTGGCCATTATACCAGGGGATTCATATCATTTAATAACTTCAACTTGTCCTTCCCACCAATTATCCAAACCTATCAGACCCTAAAGAGCCCCATTCATCTATATCTTCCCATTAGAAACTCTAGTTTTTGATTCCTCAGTGAGCTAGCTTTTAATTTACCTAATGTGTGCCCTGATAATTCTCTATGCCATTTTTTAAATTACAGTGTCATTTTTTATTATATTAAATGTCTTTGGGAATCCAAGTTTACGATGATAATGCAAATTGCAGAAAAAGATATCCTTAGGTTTGGAAGCTGTACTGTAAACCATTTTCTGTACTGAAACAAATTTTGAGAATTTTTTTCCTCACTGCAATGGAAATTAGCCTCTTCCTCCCAAATATTTAGTTCAGTGTAAACGTCTCCAAGATAAAACCAAATATTAGTCAGTACAAATAAAGTGACATGAGCTAAAGTCTTAATAGTGTAAGGAAATTATGGCAGCTTTGGATTTAAGCACATATGTCCAAAAAATAGGAAACTTGAATCTGATTTCAACTTTCTCTAGCTGTATTTGAACTCTCCCTCACCATTCAACAGTCACCTAACTTCTGGTAGAAATAATGTCAATCTCTACTTTTGTTTCACTATTTAGAAATAATTAAATCCAAGTGGGTAAGTTTTCATGCTAGAAAATTAGTTTGTCTCATTTTCAGACTTAAAAAGCAATTATATGAAATGATGCAGCTTCAGCTATGGGTGTTAGAAGTCCTTCAGCCAAGACCATCCAATAGGCCTGGAGAAATTCTGTTTACAGGAACAAAATGCTGACTGGTATCCCATTTTTGAAGTGGACATAGAACTGCCTCAAGAAAAATACGTAGCTAAGCCACTGGTAGAGAGAATGAGAGACAGCATATGTTCTTTAACATATGTAAGCACACACTGGATAAACTGGAAAATGACTCATACCCCAAGCAGACAAAAGCTTTATGACACTGCTTAGAAAGGTTATGTGAGAAGGGAAAATACTACTTTTTTACTCAAATTTCTATTACCACTCTCGAAATATGAAATGAAAGGAAGATACCAATAGGTTTCTCCAGATGATTCATAAATCTGGAATTAAAATGTCCCAGAAGTTCAGCCCAGATTCACTTTTGGGACAAAAAGTACACATATTTATAGTGAATTTACAAGTTACTGGGAAAAATTTCCAACTACAAATATTATGTTCTTATTAACCAGACATAAAATCAACTAATACATTTGAACAATGACTCATAACTACCTTACTCCCTAGAGAAACCAAATTTAGCCTTGCTCTAAAGTCATACTCACTAAAAGAGATGTTTCCAGTACTGCTATACTCCATCAGAGCAGATCACAAATACAAATATCTGAATTTGACTGACAGAAATGGAGTGCATTTGTGCTAATGACATAAAGGTTGCAATCAACTGTTGCTGCTCCAAGCCTGATTCTGTCATTCTTACTCATTCTGAGCAGTACCTGGCTCTAGCAAAAGGAAACTTTCACAGAAAAAAACAATTCCAGCAATAAAATCAAAAAAGAACCAAAACCCCTCGATTTTGGATCATATTGCCTTAGCCGTTTTCACTTCTCTTTGCTCAGTGTGTACAGAATATAGGAGAACACATCCAGCAATCAGAAGAGATCTAGTTACTAAATTACAGTAGTTCTTAAAAAGCATGTGTTGGTTCCTATTTTTTAATAATGAAAATTACACTACAAGAGCAAATAATTATACACCTATATCTCTCTCTGAATTGTGGCCACAAATTTAATTAAGCACATAAAGAGGAAGGAGAGGGTATGCTAAAGAAATCAGCAATGCTTCTTTAAAATGTTTTTAATTTCTTCTTTAACATAACAAATCTTTTAATCTGTAATCATTTATACTCTTTTAGGTGAGTATCTATTTGATTTCAAATTTTGTCATAATTGGTATGAAGCTTTAAAAATTATTGACTTCCAGTTATCTCTGGATCTTGCTGGTAAGGATAAATCTGTAAAATGCTGTCAGAAAGCCTGAAGGGTTTAGAAAGTAAAGTCTGATTTACAAGAACTGAGAACCTAGATTTCTCATTTCCATAAGACAAGATGTGTGCTGTTATATCTGTTTTGCAAATTATGATTGCTAGGAGATGTTGAGATGCCAAAGTGGCCCAACTCTGTTCAGCTATCACTGGCTTTGAAAATAGCCTCTTTAAACTCTTAAATCTGACTACATTTGAAACTGATACTCCAAATTTTTTCATTCTTTTTCTTGTAGAACACTATCCAGAAGGTATTAATTTAAAAGAACTCAAGGTGACTCACACAGCTTCTCTTTTTGCATTGTTAGTTTTCCCATTACCAAAAACTAGCTTTACACCTGGCTGCTATTATCTCAAAGTAGTCAAAGAATGTGGTAAATATTATCCATGTATAATTTATTAAAAGCTGAGTCAAAGAACAGGTGTTGCTATTGTAAAGATTAATTTTGCAGCTCTTCTGCTCAAACTCATAAATTATGAACTCCTGGGCCCCCTCAACACTAAATCACACACACAACATCTACACAGATTTATTAAGTTTAGGGTGAAAAATGATGTGTAATCTTGCCAGCTGCTCTGCCTACAAGCACTGGCATCAGCAAGTATGCCAAGTCCTTCACCGACTCTCCACTTTACAAGTGGAAATTGGCAGCTTCTCTTTGTCAGCAGTGGCAATTCTGCACTTTGTGCTTGCCAATGACACTAGCACATAACCTCAGATGGGGATGATAACATTAGTACTGTTACTTTTAAAAACATTTATCATTATTAGATTTCAGACACAGAAAATATTTCTTTGATCAAACATTTTTGTTCTACACCTTTATATTAGTAGAAACACTGTCCTTCTATAAAGGGTGCAGCAGTTAACTACGCTGCAGTTAACTGAGCAGCCGCTATGGGTTCACAAAGGGAAAATGCTGTTTAACTAATTTTATATCCTGCTATGCGAAGGTCACCTGCCTAGTGGATAAAGGGAAGGCGGCAGATGTAGTTTTTTTCTGGATTTTAGTTAAGACTTTTGATACTATCCCTCACAGCGTCCTTCTGGATAAGTTGTCCAACTATGTGATGAGCATTGAGTGCATTGGGTGAAGAACAGGCTGAAGGGCAGAACTCAGAGTGTTGTAGTGAATGGGGCCACATCCAGCTGGTGACCAGTCACCACCAGTTCCTCAAGGTTCAATTCTAGGGCCACTTCTGTTCAATATGTTTGTCAATGACCTGGATGCAGGAGTTGAATTGGCAAGTTTGCTGATGATACCAAAGTGAGAGGTGCTGTTGACTCTCTTGAGGGACAAGAGGCCTTGCAGAGGGATCAAGATAGACTGAAGCATTGGACAATGATTAACAGGATGAAATTTGACAAGTCCAAATGCCGGATCCTGCACCTAGGACAGAGTAATGCTGGGCACAAGTCTAAATTGGGAGAGCAGTGGCTGAAGAGCAGCCCTGCAGAAAAGAATCTGGGGGTGCTGGTTGACAGCAGGCTCGATTAAGAGTCAGCAGTGTGCCCTGTCAGCCAAGAGGGCACACCGCAGCCTGGGGTGCATTAAACGCAGTATAACCAGCTGGTCAAAAGAAGTGTTTATCCTGTTTTATTCAGCATTGGTGCAGCCTAACCTTGAATACTGTGTGCAGTTCTGGCCCCCATAATTTAAGAAGGATGTCAAGGTCCTTGAATGCATTCAGAGGAGGACAACAAAGCTGCTGAAAGGGCTGGAAGGCATTTCCTGTAAGGAGCAGCTGAGGAGTTTGGGTGTGTCTAGTTTGGAGAGAAGGAGGCTGAGGGGTGACCTCCTTGCTCTCTACAGCTTCCTGAGGAGGGGAAGCAGAGACGGAGGTGCAGATCTCTTCTCCCTGGTAGCCAGTGATAGGACTCGTGGGAATGGTTCAAAGCTGCACCAGGGGAGGTTTAGACTGGACATTAGGAAGTATTTGTTTACTGAGAGGGTGGTCAAGCACTGGAACAGGTTTCCTAGAGAGATGGCCAATGCCCCAACCCTGTCAGTGTTTAAGAGACATTTAACTTTTGGTCAGAATCTATAGCTAACAGCCACCTTCTTTCCCTTCTCTTTTCTCAGTGCCATCAGATCCAAGAAAAACAATTGTTACTAGTTAGGCTACAATCCTATCTACTGATCTGGTGGTGGGACTGAAACTTTTATCTATAACTTACCACTCTGTCACACTGGGCAGTGACAATGATCTACCAGGATTCTTGGACTTTTATAGCACAGGATCTTGGATGCTTAGAAGTCCCCAGACCCATGCTATTCAGGTACAGTAGCTATGAGAGAATCATGCTGTGCATCTGGTATGTCCTGAAGCACCACTGTCCTCATCACATAATTAGCACCAGTCTGTGTGTGCACCGCAAGTCCTACCAATGTTTGTGGGATTGTAAATCCATTACAAAAAATACAGAGGAAAATTCACATGCACAGAAGAGGCAGGTACGAGGCTCATCCTTTGGCCACCTAAGGTGAGCTTCAGCCCAAAGATAAGTGAGAGGTTCAGGTACAAGTCAAACTGGACTAAAATTAGCGGGACACACAGAACTTCATTTTAACACTATACTAATGTTAAGAAATCTGGCACATGTTCTTCAGTATTCCACTATGTAAATTGAAATTTCATAGTCGAACCATAGGCTATGTATGGATTTGTGAAACAGGTATCAGAATAGAAAACTTTCAATTTTTTTAAGTGACGCAATTTAAAAAGATATAGTTTATTTGGCATGACTATTATTAATCATTAATCCTGTACTCGGCTGTTCCATTCTCTGAAGAAATCGACTTTTTCTTATCTTAACTCTGCATGTTTAAAGTAGTTTTAGCAGAATGCATGAAGTTTTTTAAACATGCTGAATAAATTATCTGTTCTTTTCAAGTATATCACCTAAAATATGTTAGGAAATAGTTTGCATATTCACCCTTGCAGATCACAAAACTACTGTGAATTAAAAAAGAAAATGCAAACCATTTAATATTTTCAGCAAGATTATTTACAGGTACCTTGTAGGCAGATGGAACTTGCTACAGTTTGAATCTATTGCAATTTATAGCACGTTACTACTTGTTACTTGTTCTGTCATTTAGGTTATGATCCTGCTGACCTTTTCTTTCATGATTAGATAACTGCTTCAAAGAGTGTAGGATATTAAGGATTACTTGTGTGATTAAGAACTTTTTTTTCATACAGAGGAATTCAAAAGAGCACAGGCAAAGTAGAGGTAATGGAGTCACAGGCCTGAGGAGGAAGGCTCTACTTTTCAGAGCTATTGGGGTTTTTTGTGGGTTTTTCTGCTGGTCAGTACAGATTTACTAAACAGAGTATCTATTTCAACTTCAAGCTGCTTCTCTGGAACAGCTTCTTTAATGCAGTAGGACAAATTGTTTCACTTATCTAAGTAAACTGTTGTCAGTGAATCATTTTGTCATTGTTCAGTGACTGTAGGAAAGCTTATGTAAAATAATACCATAAAGTTCAGCCCTAAAATAAATGAGTAATTGGTACTTATAAGAAAAGGTTCTGTGAGCAGGCATGACATCTTCACAGGATTTGAAGATATGAAAAAGAGAAGTTAAAAGTTTGAGGGGTTTTGACATACTATCTCGTCCTAACAAATATACTTACATTTGTCTTGGTCAGCTTCCACTCCTTCACTCTCTGTGTCACTCGGCAATATCCAAGGCTGATGAGCAAGCTGAAGCTGTTGTAAGAATTCATCCTGCCACAAACAGATCTATTTTAGATAAAATGACAGAGAACGGTTCTATATAAATGCAGGTTGTAGCAAACACTCTAGCCTCAATTAACTAGCAAGGAGAAAGGCTTTCATAAAAAAAAAAAAATTCTTGCTGTGAAATAAAACCAGAATGTAGATGATATGCAGGCTCCTTAGAAATTTTTTTATTTAATTCTTATGTATTTGCCTATTCTGGGGAAAAAAAAAAAAAAAAAAAAAGTCTCTTTAACTAGCTATCTGCTGTAGCTACAGATATATACATATTCTTAGAAATGTAGTGACACAGAACGAAATCTTAATGCAGATGTTCCATCTGTCCCTGCAGTTTTTGGACTATGCCTAGACATGTCATGCATGATTTGCTGAAGTGAGGCTTTGATTTGTCAGAACTTTCACTGTCTCCAATCTAGTTACAACAAGAACCTGAAACTTGATTTAGAACCTATGGTTTTATTGGAGAAGGAGAAAGCCTAGGAAAGAAAAATTATATGGAAACTTTTGTCTCTGAGATACCATAAAACTCTAAGCACCAAAATATAAATGTTTTACACAGTTAAAAATCCATATGCAGCTGAATATATGGTTTTAAAAATGTTTAACAGTTGCCCTCTTTTTTATATATTGTATATATGTAGGTATATAAAAATATTTTTCCATACACACACACATATGTATGTGAGCACGTACATACACAGACATATAAAATACTTTTGACAGGTTCCTTTGCAATATTCAAGATGAGAGATGAGACTAGAATGCATAGTTTTATTTTGAAAAGCAGTACAAACATGCAAGTCTAGTCTCTAAAAGAGTACTTAAACATTGGCCAGGTATCATAAAACTACTGGCCAGATTTTTATAAGAACCTGAAAAAAGAAGGTGGGCAATAGCCCTGTCATCTTTTATACCAGCTGAAAAACAGAATCTATATATTCAAACTTAAACTGTATTGCACGGCACTACAGCATAATTTTTACTGTTAGGCTATCTGGTTTAAAAACAGACCACCAGGCTTGTTTAAATCAGCTCTTGGAGATGAAGGCTGTTCAATCAAGATCTAACTCGCTGGGAGTAAATTATTAATTCTGTTAGTAGTCTGCTAAAAAATCCACAAATACTGATGCAATGGCCCAACACTAGGCTCAGGCAGGAGCTCCAGGGCTTATACATGTGTTGCCATTTCAAATGTGCTCAGCGTTCGAGAAGGCTGCTGACTGCAGCACTGAACTGGGCAAGTGTTTTAGTTCACACAACAAGATTCTTGCAGTAGGATTGAGATCTCACGCTGATCAGCATACTTCTTAACCTTCCAAAAACACAGAGCAAAGAACTGAGCCAGGCAGGAGAGCAGAATGGAAGTATCTGACCAAAAAGAGTCCTCATCACATCAAGTTAGGCTCTACACTCCATTAAGGAAGAGGAAAACTTGTGCTAATCAATGCTATATTCAAATAAGCTGAAATTTCCTGTTGTTAACGATGACAGACCAATAAAGATTACTGAATACTACTTTAAACTATCTGGATAAAGTGATTGTAAAATTCCAAGTGTTCATAAAATGAAATGGCAAACAAGGGAGTCGGTAGTATTTTCATCTCCACAGCTATTGATATCTATCACAGAATTGTGTCACTTTAATGGAATCCATCCTAAAGAGATAAGCAGGATTCAACATTCCTTTGTCAATTTATACAAAACACCAAAGGATAAGGTAAGTGCATAAAAGTAGCTCTGCCAAAAGATTTGGAACCCTGATTTATTAATTTTATAGAGATAATAAAACTATTTCTCTAGGTAGCATTTCTTTACTATAATTCAATTCAGCCTTGAACAGAGCTGATAATAAAACACACCTGTTAGAACTTTGTAATATTATGTGTGCCAAGAGACAGAAACTCATCCACAAAATCTCAGATCTTATAGTCTTGAGCATTAAAAAACCCCAAAACATTCTTAACAGCTGATATGTTAAGTACTTGCCAAATTATTTAAGATTTGTGTTATAACAAGATTAAACCACCCTGAGCTACAGTATGAACTTTACTAAGATTTAAGAACAACTCTGAATTGTATTTCTCAGTAATATTTCTGTATTTTAGACTTGTTATGTTACTCTGAAACACATTACAAACTAAGAAGCATACATAAGCCATTGAGAGACATGTTAAAATTTCTAAGTGAACAAGTAACAACACACAGTGTAAACCCATGCAGATTCCAAATTCTTTAATTTAAGCTCATTATGGTAAAACATGCTCCTGGTAGCCAGTAATCACATTCTTTTCAGCTGACTTATTCTCATCAAATACGTATCAACTTTGTACTGGCTAATTCCATTAATACCACCTAAGAGTAAGGAAGCAGAATTATTTGCAAAATCTTATCGTAGTATCTTCTATAGTATCGGCAATATAACCACAGTGTATTCACATCTAGTGGAAATTCCCAGTTCACACCATAAGGCTAAGAAATATAAAGGCAATTTCCCTTCTTTTATTTTGCTGTTTTTATACAGGAAGAGCATACAAAACCTACAATGAAAGTTGCAAAGTAATTTGCATATCTGCCTCGATGTGAGGTTACACGATATGTTTGTGATCTGTAAAAGCACAAAGACAGACGGAACTTTGTTTTTTTCTCCTACCCCAGTCCACCTTTGACTTTTAAAAATTTGTCTCCATGGTCAGAGAGAAGCTGCGACACAAGAGAATGAAATCACATGGCCACAAGTAGGGGGGTACCTCTAACATGGCAAAAAATGTCACTGAACAGAGATAGTCCCTGGGTATGTTCTGTCTAAACCCACTTCTCGATAATGACCAGGAACTTCAGTGGGCAAAGATCGCTTAAAAAAGTTCCCAAAGCTTCTAGTATAACAATCAAAAGATAGGAATGTGAGCAGCAGGCTGGCCAGACCTCCATCAGTTACTTTCTGACATCCAAGGGCCTTTACAGCTTGGCAGAGGAAGGTCTTCAGTATGAACATGTCATATTAGCAGTTTTCCCCTTGGAAGCAGAGCTAGTCCCCAGACAAGTTTCCAATAAGTCAAAGGTCACTTGTGCATGTCAGGAAAGGATAAATAGGGTTTGAGCTGGGTCACTAAGAGCCAACGTACTATTGTACCCAGTAAGCAAAGAGAATGAAAAGAATTTGTCACTTCTAGAAGGGATTATAACAGAGGATAAGATCCTGCATAGAAATGATGAGATTTAACACTAGCTTTACAGTGGGCTTTCTGGATGAAACTGGACATGCTATTCTAACTGTAAACCAGGGTAATAATATTGCTTATTTCTTAAAGTTCTTGAGACAAAGATATACATATATTAAAAGTATAACAGGACACTTATTTTAAGAGCTATCAGCAAAGCTTGGGATTTGGCAAACAGAAGTAACAAGTAACAGCAAATTAAATAGGACTCACAGTTATTACTACTATAACTACAGAAAGACTGTCAAAGAAAGCATTTTTAATTGCCTGCTTTATTACAGGAAAGATCAGAAGTGATTGACAGACTGGATGTCCCTTGGTGGAGATGCAGTGCTCATTACATGGCTCTTTCAGAAGTGTATACAATAATTCTAGTTGTTGTCACATGACTATGTATCAGTTAAGAACAGAACTGCTTAAAAAGAAAGAAAAAGAGGAGTGTAGAATTTAATGGGAAACAATGGAACCCTTCATTTCTTCTGAACATTTTTGCTTAGAAATTAATTTCAATTCTAATTTTTCTGGTGTGTGAGAAAATTTCAACACACGAACACACCCACTCCTCAAAACAGGAGACAAATGGGTTTGTTTGTTTGTTTTTTTTTTTTTTAAAAAAAAAAAAAGTTACAATTATATTCCACTGAAAACTTCTGGTTTGAATATATACCAACTGTCAGGGAAGACACTTTCAACAGAACTGTAGTCACCTTCAGTCCTCGTGTTTTTAAGTTGGATATCCAATTCAAGGTGAAGAAGTAGCTTGAGTGATAGGATTAGTGCGCTGTGATTCAAACACCAAAATGAGGATTTTTTTCCACCACCAAAGTTAAGTAAGATTTCCTCACCAAATTCTGTAGTTTCAGAGTTATCTGTGCCTCATTTCCTTTCTTTCATAATAAATAATGGAGGACATATACTTAATTGCAACATTAAACTAAGTATGAAATCACTAATTTTCTTACAGGCATCTCTAAGCAGTAATATTATAATCAACATTTTAAAATTTTTTTAAGAAGTCATTAGACTGATAATACACTGTGTCAAGTGTCATACCCAATAGATTTTTAAAACAAATCTCACCTCTGAGAAACAGTTATCTAAAGGTATGATATTATTTTTCGGTCTTGGAAAAAAGCTCTCCAGGCTTTGACAAATGGATTACAAAGAGATTAGTAATAAATGGTGGGAACCAACTTATTCCACTATTAAAAAATCAGCAATCTAGACATGCAGGTCCTTCTCAAATCAGTATATAAGGACTAGCATTTCCTGAGAAAAAACTCACCTTTGTAAGGCATGTATCTGAGATAGACAGCAGGGATATTCTTTCACAGGTGCTTTTATTTCCACTGCCTACACACTAAAGTTATCTTTAAGGCAGCTAAGATTAGCAGAGGAGAATCCCACTCAAAATTTACAAGGTACTCTAATGTTTTGTTTTGTTTTAAACAAATGCCAATCCTGTAAAAGCCATTAATATGGAACAGGAAGTTATTATGCTCTGAATCAGCCTGGTTAACATGCATATAGTACTAGACAATGATTCAGTGATGTTGGACATTTACTCATTCCAGTTAAGTTTTGCATTTTGGAGAATTTGTTCATTCAGCGATGCCTAACTAATCATTCCAATGTGTCCAAAAATGAAAGAAAAAGTAGACCAAGGAAATATTATGCATTGCCAGTGCAGCAAGAGGGAAATACCCTGGAATCATAAAGATAAGATAAAGTTGTGTTTAATATTCCAGAGGTACACACCTCTTAGAAACTGTAAGGCTAATACAACTGCTATGCATTATGCAGGCAAAACCCTACAGAGCTCAAGGAAAATTTGGGGGGCACAAGTGTTTCAATGATTTCTAATGATCCTGACATTCTCTAATCAGTACCTCTCAAAGCTGAGCAGTATTTCCTTGCTAATTTTCTCATCATTATATTTCAAGTTCTTTTCAGAGTAGTAAGTTACATTAGGTATACATGTTACTTCAACATAAAAAGCAATCTAGTCTTCATGTTATAGCAGCTCTTAAACATAGCAAAAACATTAAATTGAAAATCTTACTTCTGATAAACTGCTTCTCTGAGTAGTGACAGTTCCAACAATGTCTCCACTCATTTGCACAGAGAGCCCTGAAGCAGCGCTGAGGGTCCTCCCCATTTGGCTCTTAGATGTCAAAGATCTGCTTCTTTGCATACTAATGATGCCTTCCCTATTTCCTTGGTTGCTAGGGGTAAGAGGCCGTGACAGCAAGCTATTTGGGGTCACAGGTCTGCTCCCTGGAGTTGATGGAGTTGGTGGCCTGTTGGTTTGTGTACTGGGCGTTGGAGGTCTACTGTTTGCAACACTGGAGACCTGTGTTCTGCTGTTAGTGGGCAGCAGTGGTGATTTGTTTCCTTGGAGCTGAATGTTCTTCCCCATCTGAGTTGACACCTGAGGCCTAGGGTTTTGGCCTTGTGTAGCTTGAAGACTGCCTTGGTGGTCAGATGTAACTAAACTATGATGTTGGATACTAGGGCTTCTTGAGAGCCTTGCTTCTTCCCATAGTGCTAGGTCCTTCTCAATATCTGTGCAAACAAACACAAACAAAAAAAATAAGAAACTCACTCACTTTCTGTTTCTCTCTAGTTTAAAACTCTTTATTTTCTCCAATGTAAGTGACAACCTGAAGCTGTGCAGAGAAGCTATTCACCCTTAAAATATAAGGCATCAGAATTAACAGTTCAAAAGTTTGATAAACGTTTCCTCAAAGTTTATTTACATTTTATTTACTGCAAACACAGCTATACCACAGAAACAAAACATTACCGCTTCATCTAATGTCAGTACAACCTATGAAAATCCCACTCATTTCTTCAGAGTTATCTCTCTATGGCTTTTGCACAGTTTCTCATTAGTATCAAACCAAGATGGAGCAGTGAGCTAAACTTGCCATCCTCAGCTGCAATGAAGGGCAATCCAAAACTGGTTCAAGGAGAGACTTTTGCTTCAGGTCTCTCTGATTATTACCCAACCAAAATTCTGGGGGGAATCACCCTGGAACTCTGGCACATTTGGATATGTGATCCTGTTTGAATCTGAATTTTGTGCTCTGGCCTAGCAGGCCACAGCAGGTGACAGGTTCACCAACATCTAGAATCCATGGAGAAAAGGCGGCCACCATTTGATGTGTCCTCACACAGCCATAAGGAGTAAGATCCTATTTAAAAACAGACCACATCAGGGGTAGTGACAAAAAGGGTGTTCTGAATTCACTTAAATCATACTAATGCTTCTAATGAATTAAAATTAGATACATTCAACAAAGTTAGGTGAGGGTAGTTGGAATTTAGGTTGGCATTGCTAAGATACTGAAAGTCCTTGCAATCAAAGATGTCAAGCTTAAGGAAAAGCTTACTCAAGTTTATTTTATTTTACAGAATTTTTATAAGTTTTCATGTCCTCTACTGTAACTTGGTTTTGATAGGGACAGTTGGTTATCTTTAGAAAAGCAATGCCATTTCCCATAAACTGTATAAGTCACAGTTCCAGAAGCTGTAAATCAGCAAAGGTGATTTAAACACCTATTAATTATATGAAATAAGCATTTCATTCTTATTTTGATAACAATAATTCCAGGTTCTAAAAGTCCAAAAATAAACAGATTCTGAACTGCATATTGGAAAACCAGATTTTCTTTTACTTGTGCTTACCAGTCGATATAAAACTAATGCTGTATGTAAAATAATTAAAGATGTGTCACCTTTAACATTAACTTATTTTATAATAACACCTTGAAAACAGGAAAATAAGATATGTTAATTTCATGCTAATAATCTAATACAAGATATTCTACACATTTCAAATGTTATTACTAGAAAAGGTGGTAAAACTGAAATAGTTGTGAAAGCCTCAGATAAAAGTGTCTCCCAACTCTTTAAAGATTAAATGTTTTGTTGTCAGCAAATTTCAAAACATAGTTATTGTTTCTAGCATACAGTTATTTCTAATTGCTACCTTGCTGACCTCATAAAATTAATTATTTCCATTTTGAAATAATTATGTCTTGAAGTAGCCTTTCATTATACTTTTTAAAAAAATCAATACACATCACTTTGGAACTTTTAAGATGCCTGCCAAAAATTCAGGGGCCAATAAATGATGATGTGGGCCACCCAATTTAAACCAAATGAGGAATATGTCCTTTTAAAAATTCATCTTATCCTGTCTTTGCAAAATTACAGACCTCTAACTTCCCCGTGATGACTCAGTATGCTAAGAAATTATCTGAATATTGAATGATTTAATAAGAGTTAAATAAACATTTTATTCTGGCTCATGTTTCTCTAATCTCATATAGTAATCAAGCCTGCAGATAAACCAATTATTCTAATCATTTCACCACATATAATTAACATGTTTCCATAGTGTAATTATTCAGTTTTATTTAGCACACATCCTGTTTGCTTTTGCTTCAGCATCAGCTTTTCAATCAGAAAGGAAAAAAAAAAAAATCATCACACATCTTCAGCTTTACAGTATTATCTGATCCATAGTAAATACCACGATTGAACTATGATTTAGGATTTTTTAAATCCCTTGTCAATGTAATTTAAAGGAAAATAAAATGCAGGCAACAGAACAAGACAAAGGCATTTTACTTCTATATCAGAAATACCAAAATAAAGAAATGGTTCATAATGTGCTTACAAACTGTTTATATATTTAACAGCTCTTCTTGTGATAAAACATATTCCAGAAGTATCCAATGACCCCAAAATCAGTGTAACAAAACAAATGGGCAAGATATCAGAATGAGCTACCAAAAAAAAAAAAAAATACTCTCTGCTTGTATATGATATAAAGCAGCTACAGTAACATAAGAGACTGGATCTTAGACAGAAGTATTACTGAGCCATAAGTAGAGAAGGAAAAGAAAACTAACTGCTTCAATGTCTTTTTTTTTGTAAAAATGCTGCTTTGGAATATCAAAGTACTGAGTTTTATCCAGCACACAGTCTATAAGAGAAAGCCAGGCTCCTTAAGAAGGTACATCTGAGACAGGACACCGCATTTCATCATTACATGGGTAAGCCAAGTCATAATTCAGGCAACTAAATCACTGCCTAGTATTGGGTAGCATTAATAGGTTCCAGTGAACTTGGTAAGAGAACTAAAACATGTAGACTTGCTGATATCAGAGACACCTGAACACTTTTGCAAATGTATGAGATAAATAAGGCTACACATAAACACAGCATTATTATCTGTGCTCTCCTGAGCTAATTCTCCATGGAAATTATGTTATGCTTGTCTGTGAGTGAATAATTGTCTCAGGCAGCACTGATGTTTAAATAGGACATGAATTCTTAGGAATACAAGAGTCCAATGTCTAATAACTGGGCTGTTTTCTTGTGAATTTCTCAGGCAGACAAAAATTACTGAATGGTAGAACAACTGAACACCATATTACAGTGTTACTGAAATAGTGGGCCCAAAACCAAGTGACAACAGCAGCATTGATGTGAGAGAGAAGACCCTGTAGGCAGCAGACTGAATCTCAGGGACTAAGTGAATGTAGCCAGTTAGTTTACGGTCAATTAAGTATTTAAAATTCCATATTCTATTGAATATGGTACTTATTACTGTCAGCTTCGTCAAGGCACATCTAAAGGAACTGCATGCTTCAGAGCATACTGCATACAAAAACAGCTTGCACAGCCATGGAAGTGTGACTAGTTAGGACATAAATCCAAGGAGGCAGATCTTCACCAGACCCCTCCTGAGTGACAACTGCAGCAACACAGGGGGAGGCAAGCGCCACCTCAGTGGCAGAGGCCCATGGGGTACTCAGATCCCTGCTGTGTCACAGAAACCTGACGACCTCAGCTCAGCCCGTTGGTCTCCTGCTTCCCACTAGATTTCCCAGAAGTTTCAGCTTGGAGAGAGGGCTCACGGATTTTCAGTCTAGTTTGGCAGTGGATACATCTCTTTTGGCTACAGTGACTTGAACATGTTAAGAAAAATTGAACGACAGTATCTCTGTTGTCAGCAGCAGAAACTGTCTAAAATTTCTTCACTTTTAGGTATCATAATTTTTAGTTCTTGTTCCATTCCAAGCAAAAACTTCTTCTAAAGTGCTTCCCTCGCTGTGCTCATAGCTTTGCCTTCTGCCTTGACTTCAGCAGCAGCAGTCCCTACACAAAAGTACAACAGCTGTACCCCTTTCTGAAGAGGATACAGATCCTAAGCCTTTCACAACAATGTTTTTCATATGATAAATGTCCAAAATCTTTTAGAAAAATCACACTGAAAGGGGTAAGTTCTCTGCCTCGCTCTCTGAATTACTTGAAAGAAGGGTCAGATAAATTTTGTTTCTCCCTCCATGTAACATACACAGACTTTATGTTCATTCTGCATTGCTTTTCATAGAGTTGGTCTATGAAGCATAGCTTTCACTGTATGACAAATAGCATTCATAATATAGGACTACCATGCTATAGGTCTATGTCATACCTTAAAACTAAAGCTGAAGATAAGAAAATAATGATTACAAAGAACAACAAATTGCAAACTATATCCTAGGATACCCACCATTAATTTTTATAGAGCTCTGAAACATATTTTCACTGAAAAAAATGTGGGTTTTTGTTTGACCTTTTAGAAATGGTTCCACCATCAAAGATATTGCAGATATTCCAATACACACAAGTTAACAGACTTCACTTAGCCAGAAATGTCATGAACAAGGTGGGATTTTCCTGCAAAGCAATGTTTTCAAGCTAAAGGCCCACTGCAGGCTTTTCTAAAGACTACTTAACTGTAGGTGAAGCATCAGTACCTCCTTATTGCATAAGTCTTGATGAAATGTGAAAACAAACAAAAAAATGGTGTGTTATTAAGCTGTCAGACTGCAGTATATTTAACAGAGTTTAATTACTGTATTTACTGTAATTACAGCAAAAGTTCATTACAATTACAAACACAACAATAATTGTGCTGTTTCTCTTCAATGAAGAAAAACTGAAGTTTAAAGTTTTTATCTGTTTTCATCAGCACGTGAGATAGATCACTTTTTTCTTTGTCTAAAATACTGGCAGAGCTAGCTGGGTGAGTACTGGTAGGCATTTTATGATTCCTTGCTACCATACGTACCAGCTAGGTGTTTCTCCATGGTCTGAAGTTCTTTTGCTGCTAAGGAATCCTTTAAGAGTTTCTGCCTTGGGGAACCTCCAGGTCTGACACCCATGGCATCCAGGGTCCAAACCGTCTGAGGCTTACACAGATAAAAACAAAAGGGAATATTTTTCAATGTACTTTCATATTTACATATGAAACAATACATAAGTGGTATCCTCATTTAGAACAGTGAATCTGGTGCTTTTAATGTAGAATATATTTTATGCAAAATATTACAAAACACAATTTCTTACCTTAATTAACATAAAGAGTAGGCATTATTTAAAATCAACAGTTTAAAGTAATTCAAATATATACCTTCACGCAAGCTCTTGTTCCACACTGAGACATCATAACAGGACACATTCTTCAATGATTTACATTCTGTGCAGTTCCAGCTACTTAGTGGTATTTGCACTTACTTTAAATTACCCTAACATTCGGCACTGTATCTCTAAACAGCAGCATTTCTGGGAATATCACAGAATTTCCTAATCAAAATTGCCAATGCTGTTTTATCACTGCAAGAAGTATTACTTTCAGGGTAATATAGCAGTTTGGAAGGGATGCCGGCAAACAGACCACCTCCCCAGTCACCTCACTATTGAACACTGTGGTATCCAAAATTATGCACATTTTCAGGAACTCACTTAATACACTTACAAGAAATGGTTTTAAAATATACTGTGATGTAAACCTGATAAGGTTATTTTAATGCTTATTTGCAATACACAAAAAATATATGACTGAGTGTGCAAGACCTGGTCATAAAAACAACAAACAAAAACATTAATTAAAGCATTCTTAACAGCCTAACTGAAATAAATTTTATATTATTACCTCACCAAAACATTTCATCTGTAGCATCGTGGGTTTTGTTGATTTTCCAGGTTTCTTAAAGAAACAAGGCTTATGCAGTGGTCTCACGGCCATTCACCTCTTACTAATTTTTTACTCTTTTGGTAAATGTCAAACAAATTTAGAGAGGGGTCACAGTTTCAAAGACATTAAGCTGATGTAATTTCAGGGAGAAGACTGACTGAGCAGAGGAGGGAGGCCCAAACTGGTGACGCTGCTCATGGAAGGCATACAGGTCTCTGCTGCTCCGTGGTCTGCCGGGCTGGAACCGTATCACCGGCACACACGTGGGATGCTGCAGGTATCTGCAGCACATGATGGTATTTTTCTGGCAGGACTCTCATGTCACAGGGAAAGGTGTACCACAGTTTAGAGGATGAACATGGAAGTAGAGGTTTGATATCATCTCTGTTCACAAAAGATTTCCTTTAACCACAACGACTGAATAAAACACTGCAGCTGTCTTCCCTTTTAGAAAAGTAAGCATAATTCTACAGAAGCAAAATGTTACATGGGATATATTTTACATAATTTTTAATCTGTTCCAATTCAACAATGCCTTGTATGCAACTGATCATTGTGAACCACGTATAGTTCAAAAATGTTAACAACGATTCTTATTTATAAAGCAACAGTGATAGTGTAATGCTGCACATGCATGCATAAAAACCTAGTCATATTTACTAGCATATGAAATGGTTTGGAGCTGGAGATAATTCTGTTGTTATTAACTCACAACATTTTTAGAACACTAACGACATATTTTGATTTGCCAATTGTTTTTTACACTAGTTCTGCTCTGGTTAAAGTTACCCGTATTTAATCCCAGGTAAACACACAGGAACAGCTGAATAAAACAGTAAATTACTCAGAAGTGGAACTGATCGTGCAAAACACATTTATTTCAGACCTATCACTAGACTTGATTCACCTGTTCCAAGAGACTTTGAGCATTTGTCACTTCAGTCCTCACTGTAAATTCTCCATCCAAAACATAATCTGTCTTCTTGAGATCATTACAGAATATTAATCTGTATTAAATTACTCACATCTCTAAATGTTTAATTCTAATAGGTGTTAGTTACCCAATATATATCTCTAGATGGAAAAATATATTATTCTGTGAACAATTCCTGTGAAATAAACGAAACTATATAAGAGTTGGGGTGGGGGGGGTGGGGGGGGGGGGCGGCGCGCACACGGAGTGGAATAGAGCCTGTAACAGAACTCTAATATTTTATTTTTTGATCTGTTTTTAGATATACTCTTGTCTCCAAAGTTTTATGGTGTAAAAAGGCCATTTTTATACACATTTTATAGTGTACATTTTCATAAGTGAGAAAAAACAGCAGGACTTCCTTAATGACTATGGGGGGGGGAAAAACCACAAGGTTATAAGGACGAATCCTTTTTGAATATATTATTTCATTCACAGATACAACTCTGAAAAAATACAGAATAAAAATTAATCAGTGGTCTATGGTAATACTTGAAGACCAAACTGCGCTTCTGATATTCTTAACTCTGATTATTCAAGTTTATCATAAGCAAATTATCACAGGTTTTCAATAACTCCCTAACCTCATAAAAACACGGACTTCCAAATGGTAGCCTGGTGAGAGGGTTTCACTCTCCATGTCCTATTTTCTGGAAATTAAATGGAGTTACATTTCTCTTCTGCAAACCTCTACTGTTTCTTCTTACATTCTGCCTTTTCTACTGTACTTCTTTCCTTTATGCACAGCAATCATGTAAGACACATACAACTAAGGTGACTGAGTAAAGGCAGCTCTCTACTGCCTGTAGTAGAATCTAAGATAAATGGAGAAAAATTATTCCGTAATGGTAGTCATCGTGATAGTGCTTTAGACATTTATAAAAACACGAGCAATGTTTAAATTAAATCGCTTGCAATTAGACTCCAAATCACAAAGACCAAACACCAGCAATACCTTTTTATGTTTCAACACAGGTTTTAAAATCTCATATAAATTCATGTAAGATATAACAAAATGCCTGTGTGTAAGCACTTACAGGCTCACAAAGGCAAGTACACATATGCATTTAATAAATATTTGTGTCTGCCTTCAACCAGTTAACACACGGCTACAAAGACATACAGAGTTTGTGTTCAGTTCTGGGTGTACACATTCTAAGAATAAATATTAATCTTGTCTATGACACAAACACATTTACATATATTCAGTCTCTACCATTGCATACTGCTATATGTTCAAACTCCCTATTAGATACACAGTTCCAACACCCTGTGAAAATAATGAGGTAACCCTGGATGAATTTTTTCCCCAAATTTTGTAACTCTTCCCGTGCATTTTTCTGCTCTATGTAATATCATAATCTTATGGCATTTTGTCAGGCAATAGTTTCACAAAAGACCAGAACAGTATTGCAATACTAGTTATGGAAGATTAAATATTTAATATTAGCAATTTAATTTCATGATAAATTATGTGCTTATAATAATGCCTTCCAATTAAGCACTCACTTGATAGAAAGTAATAATGATCTGGGAAAAAAAAAGGTACAAGAGTTTATTAAGACATTAAAACTGTAGTATAACCATATTTTATTCCTTCCCTGAAGCTACATATTTCAGGGCTATAGCCACAAACATTTTCTGAGGCAGGCTCAGGTAATGTTTTTTTCTATATATCTAAATAATACTGAACATAAAAGAATATTTTTTAACATTTTGAGACTATGGGTTTATCTAAGAAAATAACGCATAAATGCAGACAGGGGTCCTCAGTGTCTCCAGCACACAAGTCATGCAACAGCTTTATTTCTAAAAGATAAACACAAGCTGAAAGTATCTTCCAAACTACAATTTGATCATTCATTAATCTTTATAAATATTAGCACAACATTTATAACTGGCCTATTTACATTAACAAGATTTAAATATGAGGAAGTTCTTGAAAGACTTTTTTATCTTTCTAACTTGTAGAAACAGCTCTGAGCCCTGTTCATCAGCTTCAAGCTTTGAAGGTGAGGCAATGTCTCTCTGCACCAGAAATATGTTCATACAAAGCCTTCAGAATACTTTTGTCAACTTTTAAGGTCAACTACGTGTCCATTTCTGAAGAGCCTTTCTTTACATATCATCAAGATTTCTTAACATACAATACATTCATTAATGCTTTTTTTTTTTTTTTACTTAGATCACTTAGTCAAACTACTGCTAAAATAAAAAATTACAAACAATAAAGCCAAAGATAATCTCTCTCATCACTGGTTCATGGAACTTCTGGAAAACACCATAACTTACCTGGAATGCTACAGTGGTGCAGAAATACAATTAAGGAAGTCAAGAATAAGAAAGTTGTTCCAAGATGCGCTTCAATCTGCAGCACAATGTTAGTTTGAGAACATACATCTGTATAGCTTTTACCCCTAAAAAAACCCAGTGCAGATGTGAATGTCTTGATTTTACTATCAAGCTGACTTAACATGGTCTGTATAATACCCGCTGACACCTGGGGAGTTCTACAGAGATACAACATTTCAGAATAGCTAAGGCAAAGGAGAAGGACTCCAAATTAGCTACAACACCATCTGGAAATCAAGTGCTTCTTAGAAAATCATTGAATGGTTTGGGCTGGAAGGGACCTTAAAAGATCATCTAGTTCCAACCCCCCTGCCATGGGCAGGGACACCTTCCACTAGACCAGGTTGCTCCAAGCCCCTTCCAACCTGGCCTTGAACACTTCCAGGGAAGGAGCAGCCACAGCTTCTCTGGGCAACCTGTGCCAGTGCCTCACCACCCTCACAGTGGAGAATTTCTTCCTTGTATATAATCTAAATCTACCCCCTTTCAATTTAAAACCATTACCCCTCATCCTGATAAAGAGTCTCTCCCCATCTTTCCTGTAGGTCCCCTCTAAGTACCCGAAGGCCACTATAAGGTCTCCCCAGAGCCTCCTCTTCTCCAGGCTGAACAATCCCAACTGTCTCAGTTTGTCCTCATAAAGGAGGTGCTTCAGCCCCCCTCATCATCTTTGTGGCTTCCTCTGGACCTGCTCGAGCAGGTCCATGTCCTTCTTATGTTGGGGGTCTCAGAGCTGGACACAGTACTCCCGGTGGGGTCTCATGAGAGCAGAGTGGAGGGGGAGAATCACCTCCCTCAACCTCCTGGCCACACTTCTCTTAATGCAGTCCAGGGTATGGTTGGCCTCCTAGGCTGCGAGTGCACATTGCTGGCTCACAGTCAGTTTTCCATCCACTAATCCTCCCAAGTCCTTCTCCACAGGGCAGCTCTTAATCCACTCATCACTCAGCCTGTATTTGTGCATGGGATTGCCCTGACCCACGTACAGGACCTTGCCCTTGTGGAACTTCATGAGGTTTGTACAGGCCCACTTCTCAAGTCTTTGCTCTTTCTTGTTGACCATAGAAAGCGTTAATAAGGATTGCAGCATTACAATTCTATGTCATTCTGGCCTGCTTTGGAGTAAAACACCCACATGCTCACACACATGTCCATGCACACACACAATCTCTCTTCAGGTGTGGGAACAGTCCTCACCTCAGAAGAGAAAGTGCTTCTTCATTTTTAAAGACTATCTGTATTGTATGATCACAGTGAAATAAGGAATGGAGGTGAAACCCAATTAATTAGTTCCTGGCAAGCTGTAAATATATGCAATGCAATTTGATTGAACTTTTTCTTCTACATAGTTTTGCTACTCAAGTACAAATTTTATTGGTAATTTCAGAAAATAATACTGTAAGAAAGATAACCATGCTTAGCTTTCTATGTATAACCTACCATGTTTTTGCTGAATAGCTTAAATATCTTAGACAGTCACATTTGACAGAGATCCCTCCAAATACAAAAAACATCCCCTTTATTGAACAGTTTGTTTGCAAGTGTCCCTTCCGTTCTGACCAAGCAGCTGGCAAGAACAGTTGTTATTCACACAGCAGAACTTTTTGTGCAATAATTTGTTTGAAGATTCCTCACACAACATGCGTTTTCTGTAAGAGTTCACCAAATGTTTAATCTTTCAGTTTCCGTAGTCTGTTCAAGGACATAAGGTGAGCTAGTCAGCATGGCTTTTTTGGTACTGTAAAAATAATAAACCTTCTCAGAGCTCTGCTGCAATATTGGCAGCCACTTCTAATCTCCACCTTCCACATCAGGGCCTGTTCTACTTGAAATGTCATGTAATTGAAATTACAAGCTTTTTGCTTCCCATGGCAGTTGGCCAGCACATTTCACACTAAACCTTACTCTAAAAAAATGGTAGTTTGAGTTCACTTACACATATTTTTTCTGTTTACAGGCAAGAGGGAATATGTGGGCACCTGGGAATCACATTTGTTTCAGTTTCTGAAATGTAACCAGAATATTTTTTTTCTAAGCCTCAGTCCTGTTTTATTTACTGCTATTTAGACTAATATTTTTGAATTTTCATGCCCAAGAAACCAAATTTTAGACAGGTAAAAACAAGGCACTCATTGATTATTTTTTTTTTACATATTTTTTAAAAAGTTCAGAAAATTCTTTCCATTTACAATTACATTTTAGAGGATTAAATATTTTCAAATAAGAGTATTTTCACTCCGCTACATGTCTGCCCAAGGTCTCCTTGGAATCACTAACCACATGCTGCATGCAACACCTGCCGGGTAGGCTGATGAACCAAACTTGTGAGGGGTGGAGAGCTTTCTGGAAGCAGTCCTTAACCTTGGAGATCCAGTCAGGGAGATGGAGCAGCCCTCCCCACGCCCAGGGGAGCTCAAATTTCTCAGTATGCAACAAGATATCAGCAAAAAGAATACCAGCAGGTAAGAAGAAAAAAAAAAATTAAGCACTACAGGTGCTCTCCAAAGTAAAAGAGACTTATAAAATAAATAATTACTTTGCAGCTATATGTACAAAATGCTATGCCGGTTTTATGGAATTTGTTTTACATAGAGGGGGGTCTCAACCGAAGCGGTTCAATGTATGTAATTCAAACTACTTGCTTAACTTGTTCCAAAGCAGTAGGGAAAACAGGAGAAAATTTATTTAAAACAGAACACCTTTATAAAACAACCCATTGGAGTAATAAAGTAATAAAGAGCAAAAACTCAAGGCAAACTCATGCAGAAATGCCTTTTGCCATTGGACAACATTTTTTTCCACTTTCCTGTTACACTTGGGTTGGTTTGCCTTACATGGATAATTTGAAAAGAAAAATATACCTTTTTATATGTACATGCAAAGCAAGATGAGTGAATGCAAAGATTCACATTAAAAAACCCCCAATAAGCATGAGTCCTGTAAGATCCAGGTGGTAAAAGAAGCAACTCAGAGGGAAGGCAAAGGCTACTTAATGCAAATTGCCCAGTGCATGCCCCCTCTTTCTTTCTGTTAGTCACTGTAAATTTAGCAACTTCCCCTGATACATTACTTTTCCATTTCTGTCAGAATTCCAGCCCACCAGGGTTTTCTTAGAACCTGGCTAGCCAAATATTTACAAAACTCATTTACAGAAACATAAAGTAAAATAGGACTCTCAAGTTCACCACACTGCAAAAATCTTAGGTAAGAGCTTTGCATCTTGCCTAGAACTTTTTGTTTCATTAAATATTTGTCAGAAAATGAGCTCTGCAGTAAACTAGGATCTCTAAAGACATTTTGAATATTTGCTTCCACTTTGAATCCTTGCAAAACACTTGGGAAGAGTGCTGATTCCTGTAAATACTTCAAACTGGTCTTTACTAGTTTTACATTTTTATTCATTCAGTATGCCTTTTTTGGGATTGTGCAGCACTGAAAATTTAAATTCTCATTTTTTAAAATATCATCTCCGTTTGTGAAAAATAAAGTGTAGCAAATGTTTATATTAAAAAAGCTTCAAAGGAAAAAGGCCTAATTACAAAAGCTTCTATACTCTTCAGCAATAGAACAGTAAATAGACACAATATTACAAGAAAATTATAATGTAAACATAGTATAAATTACATGAACCACATTATAGACATAGAAGTTGCTAATTTCTTCTAAGTACTAGTATCCAGATTGCTTTACTCTCCACACAGCTCTTTTCTAAAGATCCTTATGCATAATTCTTGCTGCTTCATCCCACAATTTTTCTCAAAACACTTCTCCGAAGGCCGAAGCACTTTTAAAGAAAATTTGTCAAATATACAAGAGTAGAGAGAAATTTATGATAATGATCCATTTAACTAGCAACAGACTCAAATTACCCTATTGTAATGCAGTACCAGTATTAAACATGGCACACCTTGAACCAGATCAGGAATTTTCACATGTAATATGCACATTTGAGTGCATGCCATGAACCAATTTGTTCAATTTATGAGAAATGTCTGATAGACATCATATTTATTCTATTTTTCCCTCACCTTGTATCTCATATAGTATCTCTCATAATATCTGAAAATCATTTCAAGTCACAAAAATGTATTTTGGTATCAATTCTGAAGTAATTTTACAGGCATATTTCTTACTGTTTTGAAGGATTTGTGAGAATCCTTTGTAAGAATGCATTTATCTTCACAGCCTTCCTATCAGGAACTTCAGTTTTACCTCTGTATTTTATGTCAAGATTGTAAAGGAAGAAGTCTCACTGGAAGATATTAGGGGACATTGGAACAGATATCTATTCTTTCAGAGCCCTAAAAGGCAACAACAACAGTCACACCATGCTTTTCTTTTTGGGGAGATACAGTTGCAGACAAACATACAGTGTTGTATAGCTGAATCTTATTCTGAATAACATGCCATTTTAAAGAGATAAAAGTACACAGTGAGCTAGCTACACACTAGATCTTTAAGATACAAAACACAAAAAACTCCAAAAGCAGATGAACTAACAGTTACTGGTTTATGGCTCCTTAGTAACTTAGGCAAAAGAATTTTCCAGTAGCTCAGGAAAGTGAAGCTTGCTGCCCTCGCCCTAGAGAGAGGTTGAGTGAGCAGAGCAATAGCTGCAACCGCTCTTCTGCCTTCCCTTTGCAGCACTGGCAATAACAGCAATAGCCAGTGTGGCTTTCTGGGATTCAGCCCAGGCAACTTGGCTGCCCCTGGCAGGCTACTGCTCCAGGCAAACTAACCTATGTCTAGGACCAGCAGAGCATTAAATGATACATGTACCTATTGTTTGTTCATTTGGAAGCATGCACACACACACACAGAGCATATACCTAAAAGTACTCAGTTGAAAGCTGTGCGTTTCTGTAGCAAGATTTTGCTAATAAACATAATGATCTTTTGTTTTCCGTCTATCTTTATTTCTCTGTATAATTCAATTCATTTGCTGCTCTTTCCCTATGCTACATGTCTGCAGAACTGATAAATCAAAGCTGGTAGCTGCGGGTTCAAATCAATAAGAAAAATGTGGGTTCAGAATCTGTTGCAAAATTTATTATACCTCTCTGTTCACTGGAGTGAAGCAGAAAGGAGGCTTGAGAAAAAAGCTCAAAGCAATGGCAGCTAAAGTTCTGCTCCTTACTCCTTTTGCCTAGCATCTGCAAATGCTCTGTGAGGTTCTAATGCTCCAAGTTCTGAAAGAGCTTTAGGAATTGAACTGAAACTCCATATCTGCCAACTGCTTTGATAATTCTGGTTGGAAATATTGTATGGTTAGTATTATTTAGCTTTATTAGTAGTACTTAGTCGGCTGCCTGAAAGACTGCAGGATCAGCCTGCATTGTCATTTCTCTTTTTTCTTTAATACTGCCTCTTTTCCTTAGCTAACAAATACTGAGTCCTTTTTTACATTTACTTTATCAACACCAAAGTGTGCTATAAACCAGTATTTCTATGGTTGAAGAAGAACCAATGTGTTCTCCTATAGATATCTAAAATTTTGCAAAACCAAACAACTATTGTCAAATTATTTGCCTTAGGAAAAAAGCAATCCCTTCTTTAAAGATATTCAAATTTCTGATGCAATACAATTAGTGCCAGAATTCTAATTATGTATTTTTTCAAGAATGATTTTATTGCTTGTTATATTTTCTGCAAACTTCAAAACTGCAAAGATTATCTTAAATTCCAAAATAAAGGAACTGATGAAAAGATTACCAAACATAATATTTCACTTTTAAAAAATGATGTATTTGTCATACATTTTAAATAGACATGACTTGTTTATTAGTTTTCAAGCAAAAGTTACCAAAAAGCTAAATTTCAGTTCAGATATAATGACATATTTCATAATGAAATTTAGAGTTTGAATAATTTTATAAAATTGAATATTATCTGGTGAAATGGATATTTGCCTAACATTGAAGAACATACAGACATGGTAAAAAATGACTGCACTTTCAATGGGAGCTATATATGATAACTCTAACAACATATGGGTTTGTATGTTATTATAATAATTTATTTCAAAATATCACCCTTTATAGAATGGAAAAATTAAAACAGCCAGAGAACTGAAAGATCAGAAGGTCTAGGTAAATTAGCTTTTCTTCTGTCTAGGATGGCATTGTCAAGCGCAACTTTTATCTTTATGCAAAATCTAATTTTTAGCAAAATATGTTTTTAAATTACAGGATTATCCATAAGGGAAGATACTTACAGATCCTGCCACTTGAGAGGCACTCTGAAATTCATCAATATCTTCTGTAAGTGTTTCAACCCCTGGTACCTGAGCTGTTCCAAAGAGGTAGAAGAGAAGTAAATCACGCTAATTAAATAAACATTAGTCACTTTGAAAATAAAATGCCTATAAATTAACTGCTGGGAAGGTAAATGTGGCTACTGTAAATGCACTGCTTTTCAGTTACACTTCAATGGATTTTAATTTATGTCTGATTTTACGTCTGATTCTAATTTATAAGCGTAATGCAATGTGGAACAGTGTCTCTGACATGATTAGAGTGATAAGCAAGCTTCCTTCATCTGCCAAGGTGTCTCGCAGGTTATTTATCATTTTTACTATTAAAACTAAATACTGTTTGTCCTTTACACAAGTGAGTAGTGAATCTTCAGGTTTAATAAAATCAATAAAATTAAATTTAATTAATTCTGTTAATCTAATTAGAATATAGTTGAAATCCTGAAGTAAGCAGTTCTGGTCACTTTAGGCAATGTTTAAAATCCATGGAAGCTATAATTTTTGCCCATACTGCCACATTTGTAAAACAACATGACTTGGTGAGAAGTCTAGAATGCCTCTTTGACACATTACGTAATGACTTAAAACTGAATTTATGTGCCTTTGTCAGAGAAAGCAATCTCCAAGTAACATGCTATGCAGTGTCACTCTTTGCCTGACAGCCTGCTCAGCACTTAGATGCTCTTCATAAGCAGCCTAAGAAAACAAGATGTCCTGATCTTCCCTAGGTTCTCCTGTTAGTCAGGCATTTAGCAGGGAAGTCCTTATGTTTCCAGAGTGCCCTGATTTGTTGAACATCTCATACTATACTTACCACAAAGACGGAACTATACTGAAGTATAGCAACTGTGATTACCCCATTCTTTGCAAAGACAAATGAAAGTGGAAGAAGAAGAAGAGGTGATGATGATGTAAAGTTGTCGTGGTTTGAGCCTGGTTGGCAGCCAACCACCCCGCAGCCGCTCACCCACCCTCCTCCCCCACCTGGGAACAGGGGAGGGAATTGGAGGGGTAAAGGGAGACTTGCAGGTTGAGACAGAAACAGTTTAACAATGGTAATAAAATGAAAACAATGACAGCAATAGA
The DNA here is from genome assembly GCF_018691265.1 of Tyto alba. Taxonomy (NCBI): domain Eukaryota; kingdom Metazoa; phylum Chordata; class Aves; order Strigiformes; family Tytonidae; genus Tyto; species Tyto alba. The sequence continues at coordinate 36,872,582 of NW_024881330.1, forward strand.
AAATATAAATGGGCAATGCACAATGCAATTGCTCACCGCCCGCTAACCAATACCCAGCCCGTTCCCAGCTAGCGATCCTGAAATACCAAGATCCCACAATTGCAATCCTGGGACCGCGAGAGAGAGAGAGAGAGAGAGAGAGAGCCCCTTCACGACCACCCCTCCTCTATACAGTGAGCATGACGTTCCATGATATGGAATATTTAATTGGCCAGTTTGGGTCTGGTGCTATCAGCATTCTTCTCATGCCAAACCCAATGCTGAATCTAAAACACAGCACTATTCTAGTTAGCAAAAAGGAATGTTAATTCTATTCCAGCCCAAACCAGGACAAAAGTTGTGATCAGAGAACTGTACTGGATTTGGGAGATGATGCCACATTTTTGTCACTGCCATATCTAGTTCTCTACCCTAATTTCCACGATTGAACCCTTTTTAATACTTTTACCCTGGTCATGCAGTTCCACCTGGAATAGCATTATATACGTTTCATATTCCTATTTCTATTGAACATCCCCAGTTTCAAACCTTTCCTCTACATCCAAATGCCTGTTTTGAACTTTCTACTATACTGCCACTTTGAAGGGGGGAAAAAAAAAAAAAAAAAAATAGAAGCTACACATCCTAGCCTTTTTAAGTTTCTTAAAGTAGAAACTTTCTAGCTTCTACTGGATCAAAACAGGAGCTGGCTAACTGCAAATAATAAAAACCAGCGACTCTTGTTTGGTAGGGAATGAACTACTGATGTGAAATTTGCTTAGTAAAATTTATTTGGCAAACTAAATATTATGTATCACAGCATAATCTGTAGATCTAATAACACAATAGAACAGGAAATGCCACATGTACACACTATGGCATAGTACCATATAAGCTATCATTTTCAGTCCAATTATATTATTCCAGGTAGAGCCACAAAAGAAACAAGTCTCTGCCCGCACCTCAGAAATATGTGGAGTTGTATATTACATTGCAACGTAACTCACTTTACAAACATCTTTTCTCAGGCAAATTGAGGAGTGGTTTAGAGGTTTTTAAGTGCTATGCTTTACATTGATCCAATATTAAGTTTACTTCCTAATAATTTATTGTACTTTAAGGTTCCTTCTAAAAGAATGTACTGACTGCAAAGATCTTATTTTCGATACTGCCTTCTTTTCCTGCTTTATATCATGGTTTTCACTCAAAGGGTAAGGTACTTTTCAGCAAAGGAGACTGAAACAAGTGAAACAAGGTCCTATGGTACTTATAGGAAACTGGGATTAAATGAACAATTATTCTCCAGTGATACTATTTTTAAAATCCAAATTAAAAAAGCCCAACACAGTAGTGGATGACCTCTACAATGCCCCCAACCTAAAAAAAAAGACTGGTTGACAGGTGCAGATTTTTTACTGGAACAATCCTGTTGTAGTGTCTGTCTTTTGAAGCCCCAGCCATTCTCCCCATATGCCTGTACAGAACAAGAGCAAGGCTTAACGGAAGACTGATCCAAGAGACAAACCTGACAGGCTCGGATTCTACAGGGGGTTTGCTGTACAGTCACTGAAGCTCCTGCTTCTAACCAAAATGAAGAACCTAGCTATCAAATTCTTCCCTTAGTTCCTTCCTGTGAAGTGGTCCAATGGGAAAGAGAAACAGTTTCAAGAGGTATAGTTTAGGCTAATAAAAAGAAACTGCAGCATTAAAATGTCTTGTGTTCTCCCATCTTCAGACCAGATTCCCATCTCATTTTTACTACTTAGATCAAATACAACTCTGTCCAATTCAGCAGGAATATACTAGAGGGAAATCAGTGTAATGGTTCATTAGAACCAGATCCAGATGGAGTCAGTATAGTACCTGATGCTGCAGATGATCTTTCTATATAAGCTATCACATTGACTTTATTAGGTAAAATTGCTTTAGTAAGGCTTATTTATAAAGGCTGTTAGATCAGATGTGCTGCCAATTACTTCTAAACCCAGTTCATCTGAAATCCATAAGAGATGCTTCAGATCTAACAACAATTTCCCACTAACCTAGAAAAAGATCATTATCTAAAGGAAGCTACCCTCGACTTCGCTGTGCACCAGCACCTTGATTGCATATTCCTGAACAAAAGGTTTACATCAGCATTTCCCAATACATAGTTTTCTCTTAGTAAGGTCACTGTTATTGATAAGTAAGAGCAGAAAATAAATTCAAATAAACCTGGTAAGTGAAGCCTGTTAGTCACTTTTTCATTAGAAAATACTTTCTTAAGAGGACGTAACTAAAAATTCAGTGCAACATGATGCCTTGGTTACCTAGGGTTTTCTAACATAACTTTAGGAGTCTCTTTTATCATCTTCTTCTCACACATAATATTTATTGGAAATAAATATCAGACGCACAGAAGACAAGTAATGTGCTGCCTTTGTAGGAAAGACTGATAGAATGGGCAGTTGCCTGAGCTCTGTGCCTGTTTCTAGTCCATGCCTATGTGTAAAATCCAGGTGTGCTTTTTTTCAAATCAAAATATATTACTAGCCAACATGTCAGGGAAAAAAAAAATATTTTTGAAAAGCAGAACATTTTTGAGCATGCCTCTTGACAGAAATTTGGCAGTATCTCACTGTTGACCTCAGTCCTTTTGCCCTAGGGGCTTTGCTATTTTCTAGCTATATGACTAACGGGTTCATGTATATTCACAGACATGAGATAGACGTGTTTAGAACAACATGAATGTCATTCTCCCACCTACATATCTAACTTTTACTCTCTAGATTTTTATTTGACATGTTTTTTTAGGGAAAGCATTCTCCACCTTATTTATATCTATATCAACTACAGAGTAGCTGGAAGTGTATAAAGTGCTCCAGTTAACAATGGCTATAGCACTCGTGCTCCATACACTGTGACCATGAAAGATCCAGGTTCATTATTATACAGCATCCAGCACCTTCTGACAGTGTCACCTTCTTTAATCCTGGTGCCTCTGCCACTTAGCAAAAGCTTACTATCTTTTGAAGTCTACAGTTTCAGAAGATGGTGTGGTATATTTCTACTTCAAGAACAAGGGTATACAGGAAGGAAAAAGGAAGGCAGAGATCTGTTCAAAACAAATTGTTTCAGGAACTATACAGCTTTTTCCTATATGTATTTCTTACTCTTCCATTTTCTTCTGCTGCAATAATCTGATGCATGCATATCCCTTTGCCCATCCCAAACAAGCCACCACCACCTTCCCTCCTGGGGATTACTCTTATAACAGAAGAATTTTGCCTTCCTTTCACAGGGCTTGAGTGCAGTCACCAGTCTGGGTCCCTCTTGCTGACAATCTTCACCAAGCTTGTAAGTACATCAAAATTTCTAATTCTGAGTCCCCTATTAATTTTTTTATAAAGTGATCAATGGCAGATGAAAGAAAAAACAAATGGCATGACCGCATGAAGCCATGCATTCTCACAAAACCAGTTTGAAAAAAATTATCTTTAAAGACACATTAGTTACTAATGCTGACATACATTAGTTTACAAATGAGGCAAGAGAAATGAGTGAAACCTCAGATTGCTGTCATACCTAACAGCACACCTACTAGCACTAAATATCAGACAGTTGGTGGGATAATTAAAACCAATAAAAGTTAGTTCTGATTTGTTTTGCATTAATTAATCAACATAGCCAACTTGTCTGTGGCTGCTGAAGACTAAACTGCAGATCAAATCCTCCAATTAATAGACACAGCTGGTTCTGCACAACAGTAAGGGAATGGACTGAAAGATTTATCTTTGCAGATTCTCTGTCCAAACCTCTATTTCTTTCTGTCTCCATTCCACAGACAGCTAAGATAAAGTTAACCTTCATCAACTTTATCTTTCATAGGAAAGCAGGGCATTCTCTGGCAAGATATCCCTCAGGAAGTGCCTTTTCCATTAGATTTCAGGTGTTATTCTGTTTCAAAACCTGAGCAGAAATTGAAATACGGTTGAGTGTCCTGACTGCAGATTGGTGCAATGGATGATCGTGTTTCTATAAGTAGAAAAAAATGCTCTTCAGAGCCATTGTATAAACTCCTTTTTAGTGTATTTTAATTCCAGTCAGTGGTGCTTGGAGAGATCAGAGAAGCATTTCTCGTACTTAGTTTAAAAACACGGGAGAAATTCTTCTATAACTCTTTTTATTTTTACTGTATATTATTTGAATCCTGTGGATGCATTTGTAGTATTAAATTAAATATTTCAACGACCACTTTTTGACATAGAGGCCAACTGGCAATGAACAGCCCATGTCTATGCTAATAAGCTATGTTACATCCAAAATAATGTGTTAACATACAAACTGTCTACTAAGAATGAATCCTGTCCCAAGGCAGCTCCTAAAATATGCCTAGAAATTATTCTGGAGTGCTACTTGGCCATGACAAAAAACATGTTAGGGGCTATTTTAACAGATTTTAAGTGCAAATGATTGAGTTCAAATGCTCAGGAACGTTCTCTAGAAGTGTTTATTCTTCTTTTACAGACGTAATCTCTACTTTTAAATCCAAGATGTTGATGTTTGGGGTTTTTTTATAAGCAGCAAATATTTATAGAACTTACCATCAGAGTCTGACACTGCTGGCTCAGATGTTTGAGATACCATGGAGACATCTTCTGGCCTTTCTGCCAAATTATCTCCTTGCAATCTAAATTGGGGGAAAATGGAAAGAAAACACTGGCAATCATATTCCACAGATAAGACATAGAAGAGTGTTATCTCTGACTACATACACTTCTCACAACATTGTCCTAATTAAAAGGGTAGATTTGCTGAAAAGCCAACATGCATGGTTCAATCATATCATCCCAGATTGCCTAGTAACCAAAACTAGCCTCTAAGAAATACTCAACTGAATCCTAGCTAATGTATTTTTGTAGGACTTGTTTTAACAAGAGTGGGGCTTTGGTGGTATCATATGTATATGAAACTGTAAGGTTCCTTCACTACATTAAAAAAAAGATTTTATTTGAAAAGGAATGTACTGGGTGTCCATGTCAAGGTGTTGGCAGTGAGGGGGCTGCAGGGGTGGCCTTGGTGAGGAGAGGCCAGGGCTGCCCTGTGCCAGGCACAGGTGGTTCTATCCAGCTCCAAAAAATGCACAGCAGGACACAGCTGAGCCCCTCACCTAAAACGGTGGCACCTTGGAGAAAACCTAGTTAAGGAAGAGCAAAAAATGCCACGTAGGCAGAAGAGCAGGTGCTCCACATTCCGGAGCAGCTGCTCCCCCGCAGCCCACGGTGAGGATGGTGCCAGAGCTGATATCCACTGCGGCCTGTGGAGGACCCACACCAGAGCAGGTGGGTATGTCCTGGAGGGAATGTGGCCTGTGGAGAACCCACAATGGAGCAGGTTTTTTTTCCTGAAGGACTGCAGCCCATGGGTAAAGCCCACGCAGGAGCAAATGAAAAGTGTGAGGAAGAAGGGGCAGAAAGGAGCCATTAGGGACTGGCCACAAGCCCCCAGACCCCATCCCCTCTGTGCCACTCAGAGGGTGGGCAGAGGAGTCCGGAGTGAAGGAGTGAGGTTGGGCCTGGGAAAGGTGTGGTTTTAACGTTTGTCTTATTGTTTCTCATTACCTAAATCCATTTTAATTGTCAGTAAATTAAAACAATTTTCCCCAAGTCAAGTCTGTTTTGCCCACAACAGTAAAGGGTAAGCAATTTCCCTGCCTTTATCTCCACCCACAAGCTTTTTCATCCTATTTTCTCCCTTCGTTCTGCTGAGGGTAGTGAATGAGCGAGTGGCTGGATGCGGGGCTGGCCCTTAGCCAAGATTAACCCACCAGAGGGAAATACATGCAAGAATATTTCCTCCTCCTTTGTAATGTTTTAAATGAAAAATACACTAATTATGGCAGGCTTCATCTTCAGGCTCTCCCCCTGCATCAGCTGACTGCAATGCCTTGGCAGCAATTCACAAAAATAGTCCTTGTATCTGTTTTAAATAAGCATCCCAAGAGTCCCACCATCCTCCTTCAGGCTCTTGTGAATCCTGAGTACAGATTCTGCTCTGAAGAAACGGTTTGCAGCTCTTAACACAATATAACTGCCATTTACATAAAGGTTATCTTACCTTGAATTTATTCAGACATGAAAAGAATAAGAAAAATGCAATTCAATTTTGCAAAGCCCAGGAACCATAAAAACGTATTGAAGTAAAACCTTGGGGAAAGAAATAACTTACCTCTTATAAAAAGTTCCTTTCACTCTGTATTCTCACTCTCTGCAGCTGCTTTACACTAAACTTTGAATTAACCTTTGAAACGAAGCAGAACCCCCATATCTGCCCTATCTGAATTTCACATTTTAGGACTCTCACAGTTATCTAATATATTTGGATCTTAAATCATCTATTTGTTGGTACCTTTTCAAAACCATTCCTCTCCGCCCCGCCCCCCCCCCCCCCCCCCCCAATTCCCCCAATTATTTTATCTCCTTTACTGCTCCAGGATAGTTTATTTATGATGGAAATCTCAATATAAATGTAAATTCATAATGATTCTTACCTGAGGAGTCAGTTCCACACAACACAAAACTCCATACAGCAACAAAAGTGTAAAACTTAGAAGCTGTAAACCTAATTTTGAAAATGACTTCTGTGATTCCTTTTTAACACTATGCCTGGTTTGTAATGCTCTAGTTACCAATTCTTTAAAAGCTTAGTTTGTCAAACAGGTTATTCTAAAGATGACAGTCAACAAGAAACAAACAACTTTGCACCATTATCATAAAGATATTCAAATAGGGAGAAAACAAATTGTAAATTAAATAACCACATGAAAAAGGAAGATCTTAAAAATCACATAATTTTTCTTTGCATTAAAATTGACATGTTGTCCTCCATTACATACACGTTTATTGCAAGCCGGTATTCAAGCTTATAAGGATATGCATGGAATGACAGAAGTGATGTCCTCTTCTCTGCAGCCATGTTGATAGTTTATTTGTGTTTCATTAAAAGGAAAATTACTCCAACCTTGTCTGCTTATATTACAGTCATAAAAAAAAATTATTTCTAGAAGTAGGAGCTGCTTCTTTTATGCCATCAGAATTTTCAAGATTTTAAAATACATTTCCCATTCTCAGCTTTCATAAATCCAAAGCAGACATGAACAACTGAAATTATTCTCATCTTATTCCAGAAATCACATACATCTAAGTGACCCATTGCCTCATGAAAAACATGCAAAAAATGTCTTTTCAATATATCTAATCAGAAAAGCCATTTCATATGATTTCCCCGTGTAGGAGGAAATGGCTTGGTGAACTGGGTGGGTGAATGATTGTACAAGATGTGTGACATATCTGAACCTCATTTTCATATCCAATTTCAACTTATTTATGTATTTCTTACATGTGGATTCATATTGCAATAGATTCTCATGTGACTCAAGCAACAAAAAAAAGTCACCAACAATATTGCTATCCAAAAGAATTCTGTTTCTTGGACTATTCTAATTTCTTCTTCAATACTTAATACTATACATAAGACACCTCCACAGTAAAATGAAAACACCTAAAAATTCTTAATCAATAGATTAGAAAGAAGCAATGTCTAGAATCAGCCTAGAGATGTATTTTCCAATCTGTCCTTGTTTATGCTACTTTCTTCTCCGGTTCCTTCTTGCTGAATGTTTTCCAATAAAAGTGTGTTACACCATGCTGCAATCATCATTAACATTGGAAGGCCTAAACTATGAGACCCACTCATCTGGTCCCTGGTATTACAAAAGCATTTTCGTCTCCAATTCTTCTTCTTGCAGAGTACTTGTACAGAGAAGTGTAAACTCCAAGGTAGACTTGATTCTTTATTGCCATATACCAGTCAGATATTCCTTTAGCAAGAAAAGGTAAAATGATGACCAAAATGTTGTGTTGGAACTTTTCATCCACGCTATGGAAAAGCCTATTATAAAAAGAGCAACTCATGTGAGAATCACATCCTCGTTTGCAAAGCAATCTAAAATGAGTTGCGCTTTTCCAATTTGGTGGCTAGCTTTGAAAATCTTGGCTGTTATCTTCAATATGTACTGTTAAAAAAAAACCACTAAAAAAACAAGTTACCTAGAAATTACTATCTTGCTAATACTTAATGGAATTTTTCAGTTACTAACCAAAACATTATTTCAGATATTAATTATTTTAATGGGACTCTAAACTTGATACCCGATAGTCAACATGTTTTTCTATATACATTCTGTTTATGGTGTGATCTCTCGCTTAGAGGCCGTTGTTTCAGTTACATTCCCCGAGCTGCAAACTGGAGCTTCAAGAGCTACAAAGGCAAACAGCCCCTAGGCAAATATTTTAATTTCCTTTGACCCAAAAATACATTCTGTAGGACTTGTTCCAAGAAAATTGCCACAGACTTCAGGACCAAAAAGATTCTGAATAAGTTCTACGGGATGGGTACAGCAGCATTATACCAGGTCTATCACTACAAACAAGCTTGTGGGTGTGTGAAACATAGTTGTATTGCCAGTATGATTTATAAAATATGATACTATAAGAGTATGCAAAAAGAGGACAAACTTATTTCATCTACATTCCTTGAATCAGTCACAGCATAATAAAATCCTATATTGCCTCATCAGAGGAAGGAAACAGCAAATACAAAAAATAGTCAGGATTGAAATGATAGATATTTTCTTTCATTCACTACTTTGAAAAGGTCTTTTCACACTCCTGAACAATCTATAAGCACACACAGGATTATCTAAGAAATGGCAGTGACCAAAATCAGCAAAAAGAAAACATTTTGATTCCTTTAGGATTCAGAATAGCAAAATATTTCCTATTGATTTGATATCTGAAAAAGTAATGTTTTCTACAAATGTTTAAGATTTATCACCTTATCAAAGTTTTTATGTTATTTCCATGTAAATTGTCTTTAGCTACTATGTTAATTATTCTATTAGTGATGCTGCAGTATTTGGAAGTAGGAGTAACCTACCTAAAAGAAAAAAAGAAGTTCAACCGTCTTAATTTTTCACTGGAAAAAATTAAAAAGTACTTGAGCATGCAGAAAGGGGATACAAAACAAATGTCGCATTTTTGATTCAGTAACAGATTTATCTAAATAGATTACTTTTTGGTTTAAAATTATGCCCATGTTAAGTGAATGGCTGAACTTGAGCATTTAGGATGTTTTCCCTTCTTAAAGCGTAGACTGTTGGAGAACAGGGCATGCCATCAGGATGAGGATATTACAATTTGTTATTTCAATAGAAGTCATGTACTTTACCAGGTGAAAAAATACTAAGATGAAACTATTATTTGAATCCCAGTTGCTGAACTGAAATGAAAATGAGGTTAACTCCATGATTTACACTGAATAACCTCACACCAGCAAGACCATGTGAAATAACCTACATAAAACCCCATTCTGGCTAATATGACAAAATCCTTTTGAACGTCCTCAATATTTCCTAGGCAATTATGAGTGCCCAACAACACCTCAGAGCACATTGTTCTGTGGTATCACAATTACCAACAGTCCTAATGAAACACTTGTAAATCCCTATGATTACAGAGGTGTAAAACAACTCACTGGCTCATTCATATTATCCTGCAAGCAGTGTACGAAGAAATACCCCAGAGAAGTATCAGATACTAGTTCCTACTCTAGTTCCATTTGTTGCAAAAAAAAAAAAAGTGAAATAAAGCAGACTAATGGCCATAAACATTTCAACTTATTTCCATTTTTAAGATGACAGAATGTTCCAGGGGAATTTTACAGGGATTAAACATGCAGCATGTAAGTATCTGTAACATGAATTTAGTGACAGGGACATTGTACACCATGCAGATGGGCTGAGGATTCAGTGCAGATCTGCATTTCCTGCTCTGTTGGCTGGCTGTTTGGTGGAGTCCAGCTGGAAGAGAATGATCAAGTGCTATGAAGTCTCAAGCTTCTCTTGTGCCTGACCATTCAGAAAGACCCATTCTAGCACTCAAAAGAAACACTCCTGAGCTTTTCTGATGGCACACCTTAACGAGAAAATGCCTCGCGGACTAACTTTATTTCCCTTTGTAGCAACTTTCTCATCCTCCCACCCTGTTTTGAAAGCCACACTGACATCCCTGTGGCAATCCAATCATTACCATCAGGAGAAAACACTGAGTGCATCTTGATCTTTCTTCTAGCATTACTTAGCAGCTGGAAATAAATTGGCACAGTATGAGCAGTCATTCTGCAGGATCAGCTTTGCTTTAAGCTTGAACAGTCATTCAGAGTGTCGTTTGTTTCTAGATTATACTGCCTGTTTGAATCAGATTATAGAGTCAGATTCTTCCATGTATTTGCATAAAGCAAAGCGTATTCTGTTAGTACTAAAGAAGGAATGAGTAAGTAGTATGAATGAATATATGCTGTAAAGGCTCCTTTAAAGTCAACAATGAGATTTCCATAGCAGCAACATATTCCCCATTAGATGACTTTGTTAAACTAAGAGCATTTCCCTTTTAGTTTCTGAAATTTATCAGTAAGTCCTCTTTATATTATAACACATGCTACTTAATTACGCCAAAAATATTACAGTTGGAGATATCTACATAATTTTATATAATTACAGCTATATAGAAGTAGACACAAGAAAGGACCTTTACATAACGAAGGTCTGTTCTCTGCAATACGCAAATCTTTGAAATGACATTTTCTAACAGTTCACTAGGACATATTTCTCAGTGATCTTTTCTTCTAATCAAACTGATAAACAGGCTGTGTAGTGAAACTTGTCACTACTATCTGAAAGTTAGCCCTTCCCAAAACTTGACATATTTGACAAGAAAAATACATGATGACAGTATCCAAAGTCCAGATGAGTTTATTGCTCTTCTTTATTGTAATCAGCTACATGACATGTCATTACATTTCCCCATTCTTTTTGTGTGACAGAATTAGTGGTCTTGTTTTCAAATCTCTCTGATACCCATCAATAGCCAATTTACATGAGCTATTAAGAGGACAGCTTCTTGACATTATGGTAATTGGTGCTTTAGAAAGATGCTAAATTGATGACCTCACTTAGAAGCTGAAAAGGACAAGATGATCCTACAAAACAATTCCTTATATGAATCCAAAATCCATCTAACAGCATCCTAAAATGACTAATTATAATGGGTACCTAATAAAGTGCGGGTATAGTGAGGATGGAAGGAGAGAATAATGCCAGAGGAGCTGTGATTTCTCCACTTGTACCACCCTTAAAACAATGCAGTAGCTTTCAAACAGCTGCAGAGTTTTTATACAATAGAACACCAGAATTAAACTGTATATTGGGGAAAAAATTACAGGGAACAGTTGAGGAAGATTAATTCTTTTTTTTTTTTTTTTCCTTCTCCATGATTTAAAGTTGGCATGTATTTTCAGATTTGAAATTTGTGAAACATTTATGCTTGAGCAAAATGGATTTTTAAAAGGTAAAACAAAGTTCTGCTTCGAGGGAAACTATGACTGCAAGTACAGATGCAGGACAAATTCCTACCTAAGAATTCCTCCAGTGTACTAAATGTAAACATTCACTATGACTGTCCTGTATGTCAACACTGCTGCCCTATGATCTTAAAATTAGCAGTAAATGAAAATAAACTCTATGTTATACTGGATTACTATAATAAATACTTGCAAGGACTATATAAGATTCATAGAAACAACTAAAAACACTTAACCACAAGCATACATACTTTCTAATATCAGAAATGAGAAAGAATAAAATATCCTGAAAAAAAAAAATTGAAATGTTTCTGGTACCTAATACTGAGATACATGTTCTTCAGTATTGTTTTTTTGTGTAGATTACTAATTCAAAGTATGTGCATTATAAATTACCTTGTGCTAGTGTGTAGTAGAGGTTGTGCTTTAGGAGTTTTTTGTATCAAATCAAATACTGAACAAGAGAGGAGATTCACCTTCACAGAAAGGTGACTGTTAGCCTTCACAGACAACAATTTGGACTATATTTAGATTAATGCTATTGTGACATAGTCTTTCAGAAATATATAACCAAATTCCCATTCTATTCCTCCTAAAAATGAACCAAAAAACCCCAAACATAAGAAAGGTTATAATTTTTGGACAAACTCTCCTTTAATCCCCAGATAAACAACTATATGGAAGGGTTTTATGATTACTTTGTACATGGCTGGCCTTCAAATTCTGGTATGTGACTATGGGACTTCTTTTTCTTTTTAAACATAGCAAACTAGAGCTGGATAAATTTGCTCAAATTCTGATGTTCCCCAGAGGTGAACAACAACAGAAACTTTGAAATTCCACTTGAGAAGAAATCATGAAAACCTGTTATTTCAAGACAATACAAATGCTTCTTCTGGCTTTTTAGTAATAAAGAAAAATTCCTCCAGGGGGTCCAAGACAGTAAAGGACACTCCCCGAGGAGGAAGTGGGAAATTAGATGTCTGAGAATTGCAGCCACAGCCATTCTCTCTGCTCTGCCCTGTGTCAGCTAAATTTTGTTGAATCTGGATAATTTCTATAAAACATTTTGGTTTCTGCAAATCATTATTTCTTAAAGAACACATATTTCATTGGAAAATTCCTGATCTGCTTTGCTGAAGACTCAGCTGACTTCTTTTAGATAAACATGCTGAGATGTAGGGGAAAGTTCAGCAAAGAATCCTTAAATCTTACAGCAAAGAGAGCAGTAAAGCTGTTTTCATGATCACCCAAAATTAGGATACATTTTTAAGGCTACAACTGCAAAGAAAAGTTCTCAACTGTGAAAAACAGAGGTAATGTCATGTTTGTATTAGAATCTTAATTAAGAAGATTTTGGCTTGCTGAATCATTGATTTAGCTTAAATTGTTTCAAAGTAGGTTAACTATGCTCTTGAAAAAATCCTAACAAATACTTCAGTGATTTACAGTCAGTTTCTTTATGTAGTTGTTATTAATTTGGATAAAAACTGTAAACTACATTTTGTAAGATTAATGAATATCATAAACTTTTATTAATAAAAGAAACTTATTAAAAATATAATGATGATGTTTCTTTGGCAACCAAAGGGAATTTCAATTAGGGAAGATGAGAAGGATAAATTGGACTTATTGGATTTTTTTTTTTTTTTTTGTTCCTTTCAAATCATCTGCTTCCTTTCTGTAATTTAAAACATTACATCTACATCTAACATCTCTCTCTGATATCACTGTAATACTGAATTATAATTTCTCTAGAACAAATACATAACTCCAGGGAAGTTATAGCAACCAAGATTAGACAACAAAAGTCCTGAAAGCCCTCCCATGCTTTTAGGTTACATGGAATGTTTTCTTGCACCTTTCCCTAGCAACCTCAAAACCATACCAGTAACAGTACTCCAAGCTTTATAACAATTTGTCCCGACTTGCCTATAACATGGTGAGTTTATTTCATTCTTTTTTCTCAAACATACTGATCCTAATTCTCATCTCATGTACCTTGACTTACTGTCTCCACAAGTTCTGTACTCCTTTATAATGGCGTAAAATCCAAAGCTTCTCCAGCGCCTAAATATAAAGCCAGGAATTTCTGACCTATTCCATTTGTTCTACTAATGTCTTTTACAAAAATAAAAATGTTAAAACTGTGCCATCAAGATTCTTAGTGTATTCACAGGTACAGAGACAAAAAGATGTCAGTTTTCCAGTATAGACTACACCAGTTAATATAATGGTAAAATTATATTAGATATATTTTAAACAATATAAAGGCAAAAGTACTCTTTTTCTGATAAAATTTAGCTACATACTCTAGCTTCCTAATGAAGATTTTTAAAGAAGTTTATACTAATTTCAGATCGATAAACTATAGAAGAAAAATCTCTTAGATCAATGGGGGGTAAACAACAGAGGATTGTGAATTCAGTGAGTAACGAGAGTAGCTGGCACCTCTCAAGACTGAAGTAATAATGGGAAAGCTCTGCAGCATGTCAACTTGTTATATTAAAAAAAATCAGTGTCACAGCTTCTATTTTCACCATAGACTAAAATACAGGAAGCATCTGCATTGAAGAGAAATGAAGCATGAGGACTATTGGATTATTCTGCAGAACACTATCCAGGAAGGCAGACATTTCAAAATTAAACTATAAGACTACATTAATAAATAGATATTTAAATCATTTTTTGAATAAAATGTAGGAATATAAACTTAGTGACATATTCAGCATGCTCCCCAACAGATATTTATAATTTCTTTAAATCCATTTTAAAGAAGTGGTACAAAGCTCTCAGGCAGGAATATGTTGTTACTACCATCAATTCTATTTATGAGATATACAGAATTCCTATTCTTTGAGTTTCACCCTGATCTGAGGTACAGTTAATCTAAAATAACTCAATTTTCACTAATACTATTCAGATCACAGTCAGTTTTGTACTTTTGTACTCACTTTCTTAAGGACATTATTTCTCAGTGCTTGCATACTAAACCACAGCAAATGATTTGAAAATTCATAAAAACCATAGTTAAGAATGGGTTTTGTTTGAAATCCATTTCCTTTCTGCAAAGTAAAAGCATTATTTTCCCAGTCACTCTTGAAGATTTTTGTGAAAGTTTCCATGTCACCAACACAGCCATAGTGTTTTCAGCTGGTAAAACTAGAATATTCACTTGCTGAGTAAAATTTACACATTGACACAGCCTGCAAAATAATCTTTTCTGTGTGCTGTTTGCCTTTTCAAAATCTCTGAATGAAGGTCTTTGTGCATTTAAATAAGTACACTCTGCAGCTATATCTGAGGAGAATCAGAAGTGGAAATATATTTCCCAGAGTAAGGAATCCATAAAGAGGCTGAATTATCTAATCCTTTTACAAGATGGGGAATTAAGCTATTCTTATGGCAATCTTTTATCTGCTGCTGGCTTCAAACCATTATCTCACAGGAGAAAAATTACAGTCTTTGTCAGTCTTTTCAGACTTAACAGTCTTTCTTCCCTTGTGAACCATTTTTTCTAGGACTAGTGAAAGAGTTTTGTGTGTGTGTGTGCATGTGTGTCTTTAAGAGCTATATTAAACTGTTATCCAGAGCCTCAAATTATGACCAACAAGTCTCCTCAAGCTCATGATCTCCTGGCTTCTTCCCTGTATCATTTGCATCCAGGAGCAACTGCTATTGCTGATATACATCACAGTCTAGCACCAAATAGAAAGAATCTATAAACATTGCAATAAAGAATTAGCCTGCAAAGCACACATCAAAGAAAGCAAAGGGAAAAGAAGGGGGAAAGGCTTGGGAAAGCACTTGTCTTTTTAAATTATTGAGGAGGTTAAATGTGTTTTGTAGGGGAAAGGAGAAAGAGATGTCTTGACAAGATCTACAAATGAAGGACAGGATGAAATGGATGTTACCCTCTATTCAACTGAGAGTACAATAATTTTCAGGACTTGACAAAGTGTATTAATTTCATTTTCAAATATGCTCCTATTGCTTTCATTATTATAAATCAAGACTGGCACATTCAAAAGAAGTAATAAATCCTTTCAGTCTACTTTTGGCATTTCTCAACAGGATTTTTTAATTTTTACAAATCTACCAACCTCCTTATACCACTTCTATCTTTTCATAACCAACCTAAGATAAAAAAAAAAACAAAAACAAAAACAAACCTGCTACTGTTGAACAACAGTTCTTACAAAAGATGTACTAGTGACACATCAATTCACAGCATCTTATACTGTATCCTTCCTTCATAACCAAAACCAGATACTAATTCCCTGTCAGTAAAGTTACAGTAGGGCTACCTCCAGATGAACTTGGCACACTAAGCGCCACACTTCCAAAACCAGTCCTATGATGAGAACAATGTGATGTGTGTCTAAGATGCAATTCGCATGTAAATTTTACGTACCTAGTGCAAAAATTTCAAGTATAAGTCTATTTTCACTAACATGCAAACACTTATCTTTTTTCAAACACAGTTCTTCCATTTCTCATATGCTGATTGACAGTTATCTATGTCAAAAACAAGTCTACCCTACACGTACAGCCTTTAAGTAAATAAAATAGATGTTAAACTCAGAGGGAAATGCTTTGTCTCTGAAAATACTGCATACTGCAAAGACACAGACACACTCCATTCCTTTTAAAGACATATATGCTTCATCTGAAAATACTGGTTTCTTCACAGCTTACATAATTTTTGATAACTGATGATGTTTTCATTATCACAGTATTTTGTGGAACTACTGATAGGTCTGAAATGATTGGTTGGTGGATTTATCCAGTGGTAAATTTTGGTGAAAAACAGGGAGGAAAGAAGTCTGATCCTCCTCAGATTTCTGTCTGAACACTTGATATAAATCGCTTGTCTTATATTGTTCCCTTCCCATGACACAGTTGAGATTTTGAAAATAGAGACACCTCACCCAATCTTTTGAAATACAATTTCATTGGGAGTTTGCCATAAAACTAATTAAGATTAGTTATTAATTAGGGATTAAAAATGTAATAACTTGTGCACGTTAGAGGTCAAACTTAGATGCATAAACTCAAAAAATCATTTGAAATTACACAGGTATTTTCTATTTTACATAAAGTAAGATGTTCAAAAGAAACATGAGGTGGTAAAAGAAGAGGCAAGCTACTGTTTTACTCTCACAATTTAGCAAATAAACCTACTAACTCTTAAAATTAATTTAGGTTCTCTGTCTTTGATAACCACAAGGACCAGTAAAAACATTTTCTGAATTATTTTTTTCTTTAGCATTTTCCTGTTTTTTTGAAAGAACAAGATACCAAAGTGGTACGTCACTCCAGAAAAGGAAGGATAAAGTGGTTTATTTTAGCTGCATTTATCACTCACAAAATCAAGAGAAGTCAATGAAGACACTATTGTGGTTATTTATGCATCAAAGCTGGGCAAATTAATCATTGCTCAGATTCAACTCAGCCAAAATTCTAAATGAAAATTTTTTTACTGATTTTTTTTTGCCACAACCTTTTCTTTTCTTTTGTTTTGTTTTGTGTTTTTGTTTTTGTTTTTTTTTTTTTCTACCTTGTAAGAAGTTCTAAGTAGCAAAACGAAAAATATGGGGTTTCTCCACAATTTCCCAAAGTGAAATGAGATTTTTTTTAAAGTTATAAAGCACTACTATACAGAGTTTCATTTCCTTGTTTGCCACTATTAAAAGGAAAAAGATGCAAATGAAACACTTTGTTTAGGACAAAGTCTGTGAAGCTAGTGCAAACGTACATGAGGAAAATTCAGCTCTTTGAAATAAGACATCCAATAAAACTAAGGCTACCAAAAATAAAATAAAGAAAAAAAAAAAAAAAAAGAAAAATAGTGACGCAAATAATCTGGAACATTTATTACTTTCTCCTCTGTAAGAATAACTACTTAGAAATGGTACACAGAGAGAAAGCTAATATGAAATGTAAGATGAGTAAGGAAAAAATATGTAAACAAAAGGTTTGGTAACACTTGAGGACAAACTTCCTAACATTTTGTGCACAAACTCCAATCAGAGAATTTTTCCCCTAAAATTATTTCTGTACCGACCACTTTAATTTGGAAACATTTTTTTCCCTTGGCATATTGAAGTCATTTGTTCCCAAATTTCAGGAATATTAACAAAACAGAAGTTTTTGCCAGAAACTGAGTCACTAAGCTGGCCTTACTACTACTGGGCAGACATACAGAAATTATTCTTTATGCAAATACATGTACCAAACCACACGTGTACCTGTATCCATTCTCCAGTATTACATCACAGTGTATGGAGCCAAACCAGGGATTATATGGAGTATTTCAGAAGTTATTCTTTCTGACACACCTTTATATTATTGATTAATTAGAAATATAAATTGTATGACATCCATTCCTACCTTTCTGATGCATGATTAGACAGAAATCCGTTGTTTCCTTTAAGAGATTACATTTCAAAGGTATCTGCACACAGAAGAAGACTAAAAACTTTTATAAAACACACAAATAAGCAAAATGCAAATCCTAGGGGGGTTTTTGCTACATTTCTGTGTAAAAGGCTGCACTCTAGACAAATCAAAACTTATTTTAAAACCTACACAAAAGGAGAAATTTACCTAAAATTCACCATGGAGAATAAAACTAGCAGGGAAAAAGGGGTCATAATGAATCAAAATCAATCAGTCAATAAAAAACAGAAAAAATGGATCTTAGTGGGGAATATAATAAATGGTTCAGATGCAAGTCATGTGGATGCTCTACACTTTCTGCTCTGACAGAATACTCACTATGCATTTATTTACACAGAAATCTGGGGAGTAGCAAAGAAATCTAGGAAAAATATGAATCAAAGCCAAGGGCCGGGTCTAAAGAGGAAATCTAATGTTAGGTTTTCCAAATAGATATGTTATATCATGATTTTGATATCAGAAATTACAATTTATTCTCCTCAAATCCCAATTTGTAGTCATATGCATTCCAGGATCCACCATTTGTAGGTTACTCCCTACAAAACATTAAACTAGGAAGGAAGTTAAAGTCTATAAAGAAAAACAGGGATTTAAAGACATCCTTTGAAGTCGCATGCACAGTGCTCTACTCCTAACTCTGTTAGGAATAGATAATTTTATATTACCAATGATGAGGTTCTCTTCTATCTAATTCCATCACTTCTTGGTTAATATTAATGCTGCAGTTAAAGGGATGGTTATAGTTCATATAAACATACATGAACCACCTATGAATACCTGAACTATCCTTAAATTAGTATCTGCAGATGTTATCACTGAGTAGTTTTGACAATTCCTGTAGCACCTAAAGAATTTTTGCACAAGCAGAAATCTCCCTGCCAGATTTCAGTGTAGGCATAGCCTTTTATCATCTCACCCAAACACCACATGCTGTTACATATGCTCAGGATGAGGGAAAAACAGTCCATGGAGCTTAATGTCTTTGAGTCCTGCATGCATTTTCAAGGTACTATTCCCTTCAGACTGACTCACATCAAACCAGCTCAGCCTGGGAAAGAAGACTTCGCACTCAGACTTGAACAGCAGTCTGCTAAAAACAGAGCAGAAGCATCTACATTGCTGACTTGGTCTAATTCGGCAGAACATAAATCTAGACTGACTTAAAAACCACACCAGCAGCAAACTCTGCACATTCCTTTCTTCCAGGAGCTATGGCATCTGTATGGGATGTAAGAGGTTGCTCCTCTACTTTATTCTACCTGATCAGACTCTATCTCAATGTTGCATGGTGCAACACCCATGCCCTGACACCTTCCCATTCCCGGATGTGGACTTGGTCTGGGATTACATGCCTGGGCAAGATAGGAGAACCCAATCCATTTCAACAGACAAGTCAGCCATCCCAATGATTTCTGTGTAGGGAACACAATGACAATAAGAGCAGACTTGCCATAAACAATAAGGAAGGGATCTAGTGCACAGCTGAAGTTGAGGAAACTCAGGTAGGCTTCCTTTCTTCACTTGAGGAAATCTTCCAGCAGCCCATCATCTTTAACTGCTTTTTAAATGTAGTCTTTTGCCAGTATTTATACTCTTCCTCATAGGGCTCATTAATTTCATTAATTTTTCTCTTTGTTGTTGGAAATTTCAGTAGCGTTTTCAGTGGACAGTACATACAGTAACATGGCTTGTTTAACAGAAGTTTTTTCTCTATTTACAGTCATCATCTTTTCTGCTTTTGATATTTAATGAGATGTACTTATCAAGCTTCAGACACTATTTTCTGCACAGCTCATTAACAAATTTTCCACCAAATGCTTCTTAAGGACCTCAAGTCTCATTAGTATTGTTATAGCTTTGTGATACTCAGATAAAGCATCTCCATACAAACTCTTACTTTGCAAGAATCTAAAATTCTTGAAGCTAGGTTAACAGCAGAGAATTCCCTGACCAAACAATTAATTCCTATAATTTTGTAGAGAGATATATCATGGCCAATTCAGACAACAGTCCTATTCTTTCCACCATTATTCTGCAATTTATGACAAGTTATAGCTAGTTCCTTCAATTCTCTTGTCTCCTCCCCTATACATTCATGGTCCTCATGGCTCTCCAGTGGTGCATTTCAAAGAACCTACATGTTACTCTTATATTTGACATAGTATCATATAGTTTTGACTATGTCCCATGTATGCATGGAAGTGGTGGAGACCACATCATAGAAAACCAAACTTACTAAAATATTGCAGAAGTCCGGATGGCTAAAGAAAAGTTAACTGGCCTTAGTAAATAAGTAAGATAAATTGAAGATTGTTTGGAGGACAAGACATCTTAAGGGAGTCAGATACAGATGATAAGCAGGGCAACAATGAAGATTTCACAGACACAGCAAATGACATGAGAATTTCTGAGTATTTTTTCCAAACGAAGTTTTCAGAGAGCATCTGTAAATAGTAGCATGCACAGAGCACCTCATTTATTCTACATTAGCAGCTCAAGCTCACAAGTTACTATGATTAAACTGTATTCCACACACCAGTGATGACAGATATAAAAGGCACATTTACTTTTTTAATGTCCAGATGTACTTTGTTTGTTTGTGCCTATGTATTTGATTCCTCTAATATGTTAAAAGGCCTTAGGACATTGTGCTTTTGCTCTAGCTAGTCTTAAAATATTAACTAAAATATTGCATCTCAAACCTACATTTGTATGCGACTAGTGCTCCTTCCCAACATTCTTGTTCAGAAGCCTTCAAGCTTGTGGCACAGTATGTTTTCTATAATCCCATTTCTTTTTTAATCACATGCAACCCCTTTTTTGTATTCTATTGATGTTAAGAAGAATGAATGCAGCCCTTGCGCTATTAAAAACAAAAAGCTTCTTACTTCCAGGAATGCACTGGCAAGACTCCACAAGAACAAGATTTAACTTTTGAGCATGGCAGTGGGCATACAAGGCTAATGGGTGGTCCTCACAAAAAAAAAAAAAAAAAAAAAAAAGAGAGAAAAGAAAAACCTCTAAAAAATCATTCAATAGTACATTAATATTATCTTATACCTTATGCCTGATTAAATTCTTGCAAAATGCTCAATTTGCAAGTCACAATACATGAGAAAATATGGAAGTCTTGTTTGGCTTTTACAAATTGTCATTTAGATCTTTATTTAAGCCATATGAGTTTCACTTATGTGTGAGGGTGTCTTATGATTCATTAGCCAAACCTGAAATTCATTTGTTTTGCCTGTATGTGAGAAAGGATTCACAAAATAGTGTTATAGAACGAGTCAGTCTATTCTCTAAGTCAGTCAGCATAGTTGCACACTTGGATGAAGATGGAATTTTTATTATAATAATTTTGCTCAAATGCAAATCCAGATCAGTTGTACTAAATACGTCTTTGCTAATTTTCTGGAGTAAATAGCAAAAAGTAAACCTTCGAAATAGAGGGGGTTTGTAGCCTTTTTTCTGTACCTATAAACCTTGTTTTGTTCCACCTTGTGGATGATGTCACCCCTTTATTTAGATGACTTAATATGCTCCTTAACTTGAACTGTAGTCCAAGAGCAGCTATGGGAATAACATTGTTCTGTAGCTACTTTCCCATTTGAAAAACCTCTTAAAGCTGTTATCCATCTGCATTTCGCTCATCGTGTGTGAAACATCTATACAGAAAACAGTAAGCTCTCTGTTTCTTACAGTTATATTGCAGTCTACAAACCAATTTATACTCCAGGAGAATTAACCCCTCCTTTTAGTTCTCCTTCCCTCTCTCTGTTTTTTGAGCTTTTTGTTTGGTTGGTTTTGGGGGGATGTTTTTAGGTTTTTTTAATCATAAGCTGCAAAAACCAACTTGGTGTGATAGCTTGAAAGAATTCCCCCATCTTTACTTTCTAGATGTCTGGGTGGAGAACGTAACTTTTATTAAAATTATTGACCCAAGCTGTGATAACTCTTATCTATCTATTACTTGAAGATGACTGGTGAAAGTATCAGCATTGAAGGTTAGATGCCAGTTTCTAAAAAAAACTTAAAATGTTTGAGGGTTTTATTCTAGTTCAAATTATGCCCATTCTCAGTTTCATTTCTTATG
The DNA here is from genome assembly GCF_018691265.1 of Tyto alba. Lineage (NCBI taxonomy): Eukaryota > Metazoa > Chordata > Aves > Strigiformes > Tytonidae > Tyto > Tyto alba. The sequence goes on from NW_024881330.1 coordinate 36,894,573, forward strand.
ATTCAGGAAAAAGCTCTTATTTTTGTCTAAGAGACTTTAAGCAAGAGAGAATGATTTGCCAAACACAGTGCCTCAACATCATTGCAGGTTTCCCCCACAATATAGAATGGATTTATTTGCCTTGTAACAAAATAGATATTTAACTATAGTCACTCCCCTTAGGCATTCTTTTTTAAGATCTTTCTCTGACACTGTGTTAAAAACTGCATCAGAAATCAAATAGGGGAGTTCAAAGAGAAGAACTATTACTGTGCACAGTAGCAGCCTAGGGATAGACAGAGAAAACCAGATACAGGACATTTAGTACCAGCTTGAACAAAATGTCAGTTACTAGCAAAGGAATAAGGCTGTACCGGCAGAGAAAGAGGGAACCAGAAGCTGTTAGTATTGTCCTTCTTTTATTACATTCTAGAATTTCAGTCCAGATTTTCTTATATCTGATTGGTACAAAGGGAAGGAGCTACATTGGAGCTAAATGAAGTCCAATGACTAATATCTTAGCATGGGGGAAAAGGTTCAGTCCATTCTTCTCACAACTCACTGTTCTCCCATGTTTAGCCCATTTGTAGGAAGCTATACAAACCACAGAAAAGATAAGACCTATCACTGCACTGTACCCTATTGCAGGTGCTCTCAGTGGGCATACAGAATTTAACCATCACTTCTTTTAGGCTAAAGTAACCTACTCATACCCACAGACCTGTTCTCTCTAATTCTCAAATAATGAGGGAGGCTCTACTGATCTAGGGCAAGAAAATGTAATCCTAGTAGCAGGAGTGTCTACAACTTACACATGATTTTTATGAAGAAGTAGGGTGGAGCTTTGATAAGACTCTGTCCTTTACAAGTGAAACCCAAAAATTAAGCCAAATTAAGTTAAAGATAGTACTGAGGAACACCTTCAATCATTTAAATAAATCTCTCTCAAAAAACCCCCAACATGTCCAAGGAAGTCAGGAACTTTCTGGAGAAGGTATCATAGAAGACAAATTAACTGAAAAGTAATCAGAACAGAGCATTTTTTAAAAAATACAGCAAAGTGGAAGAACTAGATTATGCAAATGCGAGAGTAAAATTAAACCTTTTGTCTGAGCCAAGAGCATGTTTCCTAACATCTGGAACTCTGCCAATTAAATTTAAAGTAAATAGTCATATTGCTCCTACAGACAGCCAAAATACCTTCAGCAAACCTGATTTGGTAATCTGATTTGACAAGTCCTATTATCTACAGAACACTCGCTGCCATTAATAGCTCCATTCATTTCAAATCACTTTATACAATCAAAAAATGGGTAAAATTAAGAGGAAAGACACCTGTTTAAATTGTAACCAAAACTATGTATAACAACAACTTATACTAACTTCTTTCTCAGTTGTATTCAAATGTGCCTACAATCAAATCCCATAGTATTTATATATAAACTGTACATCACAGAATACTACTTAGCAAATATGACAAAATGAAAATATAATTTCTAAACCAGATAAATATACTAATAGGTTCTGTACTGTGAACGTACAATAAATAGTAGGCTTTGTCATAACAATGGAGATAAATGTCAACACTGAGAAACTTTCACAGAGATGACGCAAATACTCAGGGCTGTGATTTTATTGCACTGTATTTTCAACAGCTACATCACTGAGTAACAGAAAATTGAATTGCTATTGGAACCAAACAGGAAAAAAAACCCATATCTTTATGTCCTTGAAGCCACTTGCTTCATGCAACTCTCTCTACCCACTACTTCAGCTGCTGCAAGAAAGCACTGGACAAATCTACTGTGGAGGTATTGAAAGAGACAGCTAACTGTACTAATAACTCCTTCTTGAAGTAAGAGAGGAAAGGTGTCCTCAGACTCAGTAAGAAGGAACACACGCTCCAGTAGAATAGACACACTTCATCATCTTGAAGGAAAAATGCTAGTTTCATCACTACTGAAAACAAGAGCAATACCCATTTCTCTCTTTTGGCTTCACTTGCTACTGATGAGATAGTATTTTTTTTAATTCCTCCAGAGTTTAAAGAAACTGCTAACCTGCAAGAAGAGTGAAAAGAACCACAGGCAAGAATGTATCATTCAGTTGCTCATCGACTTCATTAAACAGGGTAGAGAATGAAATGAAGGTGTATAGGCGAAATAAAGCACTGTTTTGCATTCTCTGATAAGTGAAGTAACAAAAGGGGATTTTATGAGACCTTTGTCTCACAACTCATACTTTAGACTGCAGATTCATATAGTACAGCCAGTTACAGGACAATAGCAATAGCCAACGTTGCTAGGTTTGGCTCATGATCTGAGCCGTTTGCTCCCTGGTGTGCAGGATTGAGACAATATATAGTATCTTGGCACCTGCTGCTAGCAGCTACTTTGGGGAATTTAAAATTTAATTAAACTTCATAGTAATACATACAAGATTTTATGTAAGTTCAAAAAGCCCATGTAGAAAACTTAATATTTCTATTTTCCTTCCCTTTCTAGTTTTTAATCCATGGACAACTGATGTCCGTTGAAAAAAGGTGCCACACTTTCATGTAGCTAGTTGTTTGGAAACATTTTACAACATAAACAATTTGTTTCTAGTGAATTGGGAAGAATCCCATGACTAGCGTGTTTGCTCTTTTCTTAAAGCATAAGGCCACAGTGCTGACAGCAAAACTCTGTAGAACTACAAGGCCATCCAGTCACCTCTGCTCTGACAGGACTGTGAGTTGAAGTTCCCTGAGGCTCCCCAACCCTGCTAAAGAGATGCTACTGCACGGGTGATTCAGTATGCCAGTAGTTATACTCCCAGATGATCAGAAAATGTTTTGAAGCCCCTCTTCCTACATAAGTGCCTTTTAAAAGTAGTAATTTACAAGCAAAATGGGAAAAAAAAAGTAGAAACGTAGGGTGGCATATGGCCAAACTTTTGACTTAATTTCACCACAGGTTGCTTTTTATTTACAAGGGCTAATCCCCTCTCAAACTACACAATAGAGCAGCCATTGGCAAAGGCAGGCAGATAAAATTGGCATGCCTCTGTATTGTTCTTGCTAATCTGAACCATTAACAGAAGGGTGAGAAGGCTAGTTTTGTCATTTAAACAGGCTTAAATCCTTTCTCCAAATGAGCTTTTGTCTACATAGAAGAATGAATCTAGGAAATTTAAGGGGTTTCTGTTAGTGTTGCATTCTCATGTCGACTTGGCTACAGGAATACCAACCTGTTTATTTGGCCCTCATACTGTAAATGCAAGAATTATTTCCAGCTGTCAAAACCAAAAGGGGTTCAACCTGATTAAATTATTTCTCAGAGGTGAAACAGGATGAGATTATAAAGTGCTAAGAAGCAACTATTTGAAATCCTGAACTGCACCTGTGCAACTAAATCTCCATTTATACAGGTGCTTTTCAAATTGGATTTGAACCTTTAAATTCCCTGATTCATCCCCGGAAAAACCACAGAAGCTCAAATAACTAATGAAACTCAGAGACAGAAAGGCTTAAAATAGTTTCAAGCTGTGAAGTAAGGCCTAAGACTAACTATGTTCTTTGATTCATTGTTGATGCGACATATCAAGCATAAACATAAGTTTGCACAACCCAAATGCCAGAGGTGATAGGGTAGCCAGTAGCTAAGTAATTATTTTTTTCTTTAGCCCAGGAGAGGTCATCACCTGGCCTGTAAGCACAATACATAGCTGAAAACCTAGGGAAAATAAAGTATTGGTTAGAATGATTTGGTTTTGTTTTGCTTTTTACCTGGCACATCTTGCGCAGATATTCAATGTGACCTTTGCTTGAGGCTCAGCCATATAAGCACTTCGACTTTGATTGAATTTACTCCCAGAAGACATCACACTTGTTACTCCTTCCATTCTTAGATCATCAAGATCCTCTGCAACAAGACAGAATGACTGGATGAACACATAATTTAATTTTGTAGCAATAAAGATGCTTCACCTGTAGAATCACTAAAGAACAGAACAACCCAAAAATCAAGAACACACACAGTTACTTGTATAATAACAGGAAAAAAATTTTGAAAGGATTTTTTTTATATATATTATCACCGTGTTACAAGGGGTTCCCTGAAAAAAATTTAGTCTCATTTCCACTTCAAACAGCACTGCATATTTTTTCAATCTTTATTTCTCCAATTCATTTATAAAAAACTTGTCATCAAGAGACGCTGTCCAACAGCTCCATTTGATGTAGGGTAGAAGGGAAAATTCGTATTTTTTTGTGTGCATGCTTCTCCTCTGACTTTTTTTGTCTGCTCACTTAGCAATGAAAAAATAGTGCTAAAATAGAAGTGCTCTGCTAAACCCAGGAAATGTGAAATGGATACATATATCACATTGAAAGAGTCCATAATGTGCATACTCATGCCCACAATATTATTGTAGTATTTGGGCAACTCACAATAATTGGATTTTCTACTACTGCAACATCATTCCCATTTCGCAGAAAGACAGCTGAGGCTCTCAGTTTTTTTCCCAGGATCTCACTGGAATAACATAGCTCAGATAGATTGTAAATTAATTCTCTTGGCTTACAGTCAGGACATTCTTTAGGGATAATCTGTATATTTTTTTCCAGTATAAAACAGGCAAGTTCTGTATACATAATGTATCCATAAAGCTGAATTTTCAGTTGTTTATAATTTGGTTAGTTTCTAGCTAAAATGTAAACAAGCAAAACACTGACTAGCTGTGAGCAGTCAACCATTCCATGTACTGACTGATGCATGTCTTACAGTAAATAGTATGTAATCATCTAAATCATCTAATTAAAATGTCTTTCAGATAATGCATACACATGTATTTTCATATATTGATGTTTACAAAAGAAACCTGATGCTAAAAGATCTGAGTGGAGCAGAAGGTGGATAAAAGCAGACTTTAAATTGCGACATCAGATGAGAAGAAGTCACAGAGATCTTTAAAATCAGAAAAGGCAATGTTCAATTAGAATTTAAAATACACAAGTAGTCATTACAGATACACAGTGGAGTACCAGGCTCCTCTTCATACACAAAAAGAGTGCGATACAACCCCCTGCATTATTACCTGAAATATTTCTGGCTGTCCTCTATAGTTCACAGACACTGCGCTAACCACTGTGCTTCAAACTCTAGGAAGTATGGTCAGAACATCAGAATTATGCCATGTTAACAACACATTTTTTGGGAGACACCCATTTTAATAAGTAACATCTAAACACAGCAAAGCTAACCTTAAATTAAATTTTTGTGACTAAAGTTCTTGAACTAGATTTTCTTATCTGTAATGTTTTATTTTACTGCTTAAAAAAACTCTCCTCCCTTCCAAAATTCGCTGGCCTGGTGATATAAATTGACAGTTCCACTGACATTTCTGGCATTGATTTACACAATTTCCACACTTTTTTCTTTAAATTTCATCCATGGTTAATATACAAACTAATTCAAAGACTTGGAAGGCTATATGATAAAGAATTATTAAATCAATCATCTATGAGTCATTTCAAAAAAGGTATTACATATGCGGAACACATTATGTATTTAAATAAATACAGTTTAATTGTGCTTTAAAGAGGTGTGAAAAGTTCCATATTTTTTAACAGATGTAAACCACTGGATGGATTACAGTTTAAATTAAATTGAAGCATATACCTCAGGGTTTTTTTCTCCTAAACAGATGTGATTTCTTTGAATGAGGTTTTCAACTGTTCTCTGCTTGATTAACTTTTGGCTCTCAGATGACTGAGACTGTTCCAACAGAGCAACGACATAGGCTGCCCTCTATCACACCTTTTACATTTGAATCTGTATATCAAAACCATGCCTTTTTTCATTTTCAGTAAATTACCAACATTTTTCTCTCAAGAGAAAATTAAGTGAAATTTGTGCAAGAAACGTGTATTTCAGAGGTGCCTACAGTTGCAACTAACAGACAAGTAGGCAGATTACGCAGTCTTGATTTATTGTCACATGCTGTTAGACCAACAGCAGTAATGTGCATGCTAAAATGCAAATTAAAAAACAAAACAAAAAAACCCTACATCATAAACAACTGTTAATTTTTCTCAAGGAATTTTCATTGATCTAATTCAGCATTGGGTGGAATTTGTCCACAGCAAGCTACAAAAAGCTGTTAATATTCCAACTAGACAGAGAAATATAACCCCATCTATCAAATCCAAAGAATAAATGCAGCATTTGATTTAACTTTCATTACTGCACTTCTGCCTTAGTATTTAATTATTTCAATTTCTTCTGGATGCCTCAAATTTACAGTGCAGATACTGCCCTCTCTTCTCACTAAAGCAACTGGTCTTTGAGAAGATGACTGGTTCCCAATACCCATAACTTTGAATGGGAATTTTTGAGTTGTAAGCAAGTTTAAGTACCATCTAGCAATCTTCCTGATTGTCCACATTCATTATTGAAGGCCATTAATTAAAAAACAAACAAGCAAACAAACAAACCAAACAAAAAAAAACCCCTAATAAATCATATAGTAAATTTAATACTAAACTCTGTGTGTGTGTGTATATATTGTTCAACAATCGATGTGTATTTTGCAGAATAATATTTGTTCATAAATAAGGATGTTATTAAAATAAATACAAACAATGAGTGAAATAATACATTTTATGAATTAAAAAAAAAAAAGCTTTCCAAAGGTTCAGATGTTTCTATGTAACAATTGGAAAGAATCAGTCTTAGCAAAAAAGGATTTCTTTGAGAAGTCAATTCAGTTACAGGGTGTGGAACACAATCTTTTCTCTTTCTTTGTATTCTTTGCTAGACCAACTAGTGATGATACAGCTCAGTGGTTCAGTGATTTTATTGAGCAGCAATGAGGTAATGCACTGAAAAAAGAGAGAAAGAAAAGCCAAGTTGATGACTGCTTATGTGATGGAAAACAAGAATACTGTGAAATTTCTCAAGTCCTTAGAAAACTGTTACCTATCGTTGTACAGTGATAGGCTAGAAGTTCACATAAATGAAGCAACAATTGTGCTAATAAAAGTTTGTTATTTTAATGCATGACTGTACACAGTATTTCTTTGATTTAATGTTAATTGTCTGCTATTCTCTACATGAATAGGGTATGTCATGACCCCACCTTGATCCTATAGCAATTTCCATTAAGCACGTTCTGTGTAGTAAAAAAAAATACCTACTAAACAAACAAAAAACCCTTACACTTTTGCCAAATCAGAAATTCACCAAAATAAATTCACACAGCTGCAATCTTCATGCATTGCCATAATAACAATACATGAAAATATTTAGAAGTGAGATAAAGATCACAAGTGTAATGTAGTATAGCACAGAACCAGATGTTTTCTATATTAATAATAATGCCACACTAAGCTAAATTCTTTGTGATTTTTTTTTATAGACAAGTTTCATCAAAAGGGAAGGGGAAAACCGGTATCCATTTCAGCTAAACAAGAGCATAGCCCAATAATAAGGTAGTGTTTTTAAATAGGACGTTTGTAATTATTTAATTCCTTTCTTTTGGGGGAAGAAAGGCTGCAAAGAGGGAAAGGGGCACTAATGTCAACTATTTTAAAAACTGTGCAAGATTGCTTAATGTCTTGGGATGAGAGGCTGTGTAATTACCTTCCGAACATCTCCTACAAGACTTGCACACCATTCACTTTAAGGACAGAGCTCTTCTTATGCAGAACTCCTATTAAATGCAGTGAAAGTTCAGTTGCACAGAAGGCTCATGTGATCAGGTTAAGTGCTACAGTGTTTGATATGATCCAGTCACTTTTGTGTCCTTCCTCCATTATAATACATGTAGTAATTTCCCAGGATTAATTCAAGTATAAGGTGCAAAGCTGAAAAATCCTGGTTCATCTTTAGAGAGGTTATGACAGCTCAAAGTTTGTCTGTTCAGTCTAAGAAAAGCACTAAATATTATCATGTGAGAGTAAAAAATTCAGATAATGAATTCTGATTTACGTTTTTGCAGGCCACCAGTCAATTCTGATGCACCAGTAAAAGAATGGCTCTTTCTTTGAAGCAATGAATTTCTCAAGGCAGTGTTCTTACATCATGATAGACATTGATGTATTCCATGTACACAGCATTGATTTGTCAGGGATTGCTGACTGAAGCACAGACTCTTAATAGGCTCTACTACTCCCATTGGAAAAAACCCACCAAAGAAATCTCAAAAAAATAACAATAAAAACAAACCAACAAAACCCTACTGCCAATAGCAGTTCTGTTTGCATTCCAGGAATTTATGCGGCTTTATATGTCATACTTGTATGTTTCTTATAAAGTTAACTAATCCTCTCTGGTTTAGATAAATTTTCTTATCAATATCAAGAGAGCCTAATAAAAAACCCACCTTATTTCCAAAAGAGCTGTTGGGCCAAGCAGAAATTAAGCTTCCAGACAAAGAAGAACCATTAATCTAGAACATCTGATGCTCCACTCCTGAATATTATGTTTAAACATTTACTTCAACACAAGCAAAACTGGAGTTATCTTCTGAAATATACAAGCTACAGGACATCTCACTTCGTTTCTTCTTATACATCTGTGACTTTGATGTCACGTAGTAGACAATGCTGTTAGTCTGGTATATACGTTGTAAATATCAGAATTTGGCCCAATTCGGAACCATGCCATAGACTTTTGATGAAAAATATCATCCTAAGTAAATCCATGCAGAGACTCTCACTCCTGAGAGCCAATCTACATTCCTGAACCCAACGTTCTGAAGACATCTTACTGTATAAGCATCTCAAGTTGACAATGAGTTCCCTAAATGTTTACACTTCCACTGATGAACGCAAGCAAAACCAATTGAAACATGATGATGCTAAGTCCTTCACTTTGCATGTCCACCTCTACGGGTAGCATTTGTCGGAGACAATCTAGCAGAATCCCACCCTGCAGCCAAAATCACATAACCTACACTGGACTACAGAAAGCAGCACTGTTTGCAGGTACTGAAACATCCAATAAATCACTGATTAGACTTCTCACTTTTAATCAGCAAGACTGAGGGGAATCTGTCTTCGGTTTCTCCATCTTCCTATTTTAAGATGGGGCTGGAATTAAAATAAGGTAGCCTTCTCTGATGAAGATGTTCTAGTTTCATTAGAGCACACTTCAGTGTCTCAGACAACTACACTAAGCACTGCCCCATAGGGCTCTTGCTTATTCTCCCTTTTTTCCACTAGGTGGGATATTTGTTTACTACAGAAAGCAAATTACCGTCAGGCAAGACTGATGGATTTAGGGGATGAGAGTGTCTCTAAAATACAGCATCTGGACTTCAGACCCCTACTCCAAATTAGGCAGATGGTTTATAAAACAAGCCTTGGATATCCCGACTGCCCAAACCACTGACTGAATGCAACATTATAGTCTCGTTTTATTTAAAGGAGAAAGTCTGTGACCACAGTTGAAAAGATCTGGCATCATGCCCTCTTATTACTCCTTACTGGTAATCCTGGGACAAATGATCTAATATCACCAGATCACCATTGCTCACCCACTAGTTCAACAACAATAACTGACTATATAACCACTGTTGCTCCATACCAACAGTGATTTCAAACATATTGATCTAAACTATCAACTAGGTAGAGCTTCATTTAGTGCTAAAGAATTATTTCAAACACTTTATTTTTACATTAATGCAAATATACTATTGATCGAAACACATTAGTTACTTCTACATTTTCAATAAAATAAAATTTAGAATATTACACTTGTTACATCACATTCTATAATGCATTACTGCAACTGCCATAATTGTACAAAAATACTTGCACTATACTAACAATCTAGAACCGCAAAAAGGTCCTAATGAGAAAATCCAGAAAACAACCATAAAATCTGGGCTTCAAAAGGCATCTAAAGAAGTGTCTTTTAATGCTTTTCCTTGGCAAACTTTCTCTTTTTTGCACTTTGGCTTTAAGTAAAACAACTTTTAAAATTAAAAGCAAATTTTGATCAATATTCTTAATCAACTCCAATCCTGATGTCATTTATTTATGCAACCACTATGTTTATTTGAATATGCAATTCAGGCCTCAGTCCAACTCCACATTCTTAAAGAAAACCACCAAAAAGTTTTAGCAAAACAGAACAAGGCATGTTTAAATCAGTAAGATTTTTTCAGTCATATCAAAAATATCAAAGCATTAGAAAGGAATGCATATTTAAAAGGTTTCATTTTGTTTTTAATTTCAGTTTTTGTTTTTGTTTTGTTTTGTTTTTATTTTCTGACAAAGAAGAGGCAGCCATAATATTTTTCAAGTGTATTCGGTTAACGTAGTGCAGATGTTCCTTACAATATATCCAAGATATTGAATTTCACATTACATTGTTGCTTACATTTTTCTTTATTAAATCTATTTTGAATTAAACTGATAATTTGCATGCTGTTTATATGAAGTTTAACAAAAATGAGCTAAAATGAATAATAATTCATTAATTCAATAGGACACCTCACTAAATGTCAAGCAACTACAGTGAATTTTCAGCCAGAGAAGATTCTAAAATGTTTTGCTTTGTATCAATCAATTTTCACACTGAGGGCCACATTTGTGTTTCTTCGTATCCACCTAATCTACCAGCCCCTTGACAGGATTAAGTTTAGCTGGCTTGTCAAGAGGCCAGTGGAAATTCATACAACTTTTATTGAAATTAAAATTGAGACAAAGAATAAAAATTACACATAATCTTATGCCAAACATTTCCAGTAACACTGAACCTTCCAACAGCTTTCTCTTGAAAAATTGTTAGTACGAGCATTTCTGGAGTGCCAGTTACTAAAACATCCATATGCTCTCTTCCATAAACCAGTCTAGATCAAGGATTCCTGTAGTGGAAATAGCTCTCTTCCCCCATTTTCTTTTTTTTTTTTTTTTTAATTTAAATGATCAAATGCTAAATGTAGTCAAAAACCTTACTTGTCCTTCAGAGGATCTTCATGAAGAAAGAAATGCACTAAGAACCAAGATGCTTGTACAGCTTAAATTTTCTACTGAGAAACTAGTGCATCTTCCATTTTAAAAAAGGTGCTTTTCAGTCAAGCACTATACCCAAACGCATCTAGGTGCAGACCAAGCTGTCGTGTTAGCAAAGTTTCAGTTAATTTAGGGATGTGTATGTGGGTGATCTCAGACTGGACAGTTTGGCCAGGCAGAGAGAAAGCAAAGAAATCTCTAAACTCTCTATGTGCACAGGCACGTTTAGCAAGGGATACTTTGTATGTTGTCCATGAAAGTTCATAGTAAGCTCTTGCTGCATTAAAGTCCTGACTGAGAGTAACAGATCAGTAATTCTATGATAATCACCAAAACTCTTAGATAATAAGCTAGAAGAAACAAACTGCAGATCTTTGTTATTGCTCTTTAAGCTTCTGCCTAGCTGCAAAGGGCCAACTGCCCTCTGTTACCTCTGCAAACTGTGAATCAAAGAGGAGTATAAGATTGCATCCAACCACGGATGCTCTGCTGTTTCTTCCAGTTCCATCCCTCTACCAGCTTGCATTAACTCTGCTTTGTCCTGAGACGAGACCATCTGTTTTGTATCACTACCCCTATTTTGGCCAGACTGGGATATCTGGAAGACTGCACTGTCTACACTCATAGAAGCAGACACTGAGCTGGATACAATCAGCATACCAATGGCATCACGGCTTACAGTACATGCTCTTCTTCACCCACTGATTAAATTCGTACCACTAATGTCTTTTGAGTAGAGGGTAGAACAAAATTTTTAAATGTAATTTTATCTCTCTAGCTGGTCAAGCAGATAAACAAGTAGGTTTGTCAGAACCATCCCGCACATCCGATAGATTAGCCAGGCAATAAAGTTCTAAATAAACGACAGATTTTTCCCATATTATTTTTACTGAAGCGAAGTAAATGATTTTTAAATAAAGTTTTGGTTACTGAAAAACCTTTGTAATTAGGGGTGCTGTATAGGCGCCACTTATTCTGTTAGACTGTTTTGTGTAACTTACCAGTTCAGTGTACTATCTGGTTTTGTTTGCTCACACTTTTGGTTTGGATAAGAGAAAATTAGAAGGTGTTTTGTTTTCCCACATTGCTTACACAAGCATACTGCAATACAAGACAGAGAGCTGGCTGAAATGGGAAATAATCTAATGGTACACGTAATACATGTGGTCGCTACACTTTCACTGAATATTGCAGGACAAGATTATTGCCTAAATAATAAATCAGGCATTGCAGCATGTTAGTTCATGTAATGTTAGCTCACACCTACTATCTTATATGTCAGGGATACATTTGCTTTTACTCAGCACTATTTTATCCTCTGGATATGAATTAGAACCACACATTTCTCCAGAAGATCTCATTTCAGAACTATAAAACCATCTTGTAAACCAATCAGAGAATGTTACCTGACAATTCTGCTTCTCTGTACATACTAAATTTAATCATGACTTCACTGAACTCAAGTGGAATTTGCCATTTAGTCCACAGACTGAAAATTTATCTGATATATTGCAAGTTTCTCTCTTTTGGGCTTTAGCTCCTTAATATGAGCACTGTGAAACTCCCATAGATCTTGAGATGCGTTTAACAGCCTAGTGCACAGCAGTGGAACAGAATGTGAACCACATCCCTGATGGCCACTGGATGCCATCCTCAGCGGAGTATAAAAACTGCAGGCTAACCATTTAGAGCAATTCTATCAATTGAGAGGGAGGCAGAGATCCTAGAATGGAAATCCAATTCGATATCAGATAGCAAATGTTCCTCAAACAGTTGTAAAAAAAAAAATAAAATAAACCCAATGATGAAGGAAATGGAAAACATTAGGAAGCACAGTCATCATATGCTGGTAGGAGGCAGCAGAAAAGAGTACCTCATATCACAGAAGATAAATTACTAATTCAGTATATTTTCCTTCTCAGAAAGAACCATCTGTACTAAATTCCTAGAGTGCAGGCAGTTTGACTGATAGATAACCTAAAAATGAAATGAGGTCAAACTTGCAGTTCAAACCATATCAACAGGAGGAACAGAGAAAATAATAATAAAAAAAAAAATAAATTAAGAAGTCTAAACTGAAAGCTTCTTCAACAGTACACAGCAGAGGAGATCTACTTCAACCAAAAAGAAAACAGGTAGCATTGCATTAAGAGGAAAGTTAGGTCAACACAAAAAGGCCAAGTGGTTCATGGGTTTCAGTCTTCAGGTGCACTAGCAAAGCTCACTGGCCCTGAAATACTGTTAGCTCAGTGATGGATGCATGAGATCAGACTCCAAGATGCTAACCAGCAGCCACTGAGGGTGAAGGTCTGTAATCCAGCAGCTTGTTCCCAGTGATAGAGTAAGTCCCACTTATTTCCATGCTCCTACCCCCTTCTACCGTTCTCAGGGATACTGGTGCTTGATTCTTATCTGACCCTGGCGTGAGCTTATTCAGGGGAAAAATATTATATTATTGCTGGGATCTTCTGCACCTGGCTTAGCGAGCCACATTGACACACTGAGGGGTCATAGAAGCATTAAAATCAGTTTAAAAGAAACAACAGGAGCATACAGCTCTACATTAAGGAACAGAGGAAGAATTACACCTTCTTCAATGAAAGAAATCTATAATATTCAGTTAGGCTCAGCCCATTTCCCAGAGCTGTACCCTAAGGGGTAAAAGCATTAAGTATTTAAGCAACACTAACAATTCAGAATATGAACATGTTTCTACAGGACTAAAGCACCGGAAGAACAAAAAAAGATGTTTATCAAAGTATCAGAAATAAAAGCATAAAAGCAAGCAAGACATCATTTTTACATTCATGGAAGGATACCCCATCTGCAACTCATCACTGCTGCTTTTAAGGACCTTAAAACTGAGTGTAATTTTGCTTCTCTCAAGACATGAGAATAAAAGTTTTTCAAAACTGGCTTTACACCAGAACATTCAAGTATTCAGAAATTGTTCCTAATATATTATCAAAATATGATTCTTAATAGTATGTGTTAGTACATTAAACACATGATTTGGGATTTAAAAAAAAAATTATTGCATTTGCCTTTCTGTTTTTTTCTTGTTTAACTGAGTAATGCCAAGCTGATATAATCAAATATAATGAACTTTAAATAAATTTGAACATGAGAAACAGATTAAGATCTCTTGCTATCAACACAATGTCTTACCTTCTCATGACCTTTTCTTCTTTTTTAGAATTCCCGAAATATGGTAATGTACATGAATTAAATGAATTCTGATATTATGATGTGACTGTTTGTCATGGTTTAACCCCAGCCAACAGTTAAGCCTCACACAGCTACTCACCGCCCGCACCCGCCCCCCGTCCCAGTGTGATGGGGGAGAGAATCGTAAAAAAAAGTAAAACTCATGGGTTGAGATAAAGACAGTTTAATAGGACAGAAGATGAAGGGAAAATAATAATAGTTATAAAAATAAGAGAATATACAAAACTAGTGGCGTACAATACAATTGCTCACCACCTACTGACCGATGCCCAGCCAGTCCCTCAGCCGCGGCGCCCACCGTGTAACTCCCCTCAGTTTATATGCTGGGCATGGCATCACATGGTATGGAATATCCCTTTGGCTCGTTCGGGTCAGCTGTCCTTGCTCTGTCCCAGTTTCCCGTGCACCCCCAGCTTCTGCTGGCAGGGCAGTATGAGAAGCTGAAAAGTCCTTGACTTAGTATAAACACTGATCAGCAAAAGCTAAAACATCAGTGTGTTATTGACATCATTCTCATCCTAAATCCAAAACACAGCACTATATCAGCTACTAGGAAGAAAATGAAATTTATTCCAGCTAAAACCAGGACAAAGTATAAAGATTTTTTAAAGTGAATGCAGATTTAACGGATGAGTCTTGCTCCACCAATAGCTGAAAGAAAAATTGAAGTTGCAGTTACTTTGAAAGTTGTCACAAATGAGAGAGGTCATCGATGTGCTCAAATTTTCAAAACCTAGCAATGTATCAGTTTCATTATCATGGATACAAATATTATTCTGAAACTAATGTAGAGATACATTTGCTTATCCACAAAATGATATCGTATTAATCCAGCTACATTCCTCCAAATGCAAGACCCCTTCAGTTTCCCAAAATACAAGAAACAGCTTTTAACATCTGATAATGCTTCAGCAGATCCACAGAAATACTCTTTTCATCTCCCAAATGACATTTTCCATTATCTATGTAGACCCAAAGTTCCCTTTCGGATGAGCACCCTAAAACAGTCCTGAGCAAGAAGCTCTCTCAGATGTCAAAACCTCTTACTATTCCCCATCACCTGAGCAGCTCAGTTTGTAGACTTTCTCACAACCCTTTTAATAAGCACCCTGAGTAAATACCCATAGCAGCTAACATAACTTCCCATCCCACCAGCGAATGCTTCCCATCTGTTTAATGTTCTGCTTCAGGTATCACCTACTTATGAAACATTTATCTATGCAAAGATTCAATATAATGTGAAATATTGCCAAAATATTGCTCACTTACAAGTTGGAAATTATGTCCAAGATAAACAAAACAAATCAATACAATCCAAACAAATCCTAAGGAACAGGTTATCAGAAACAGAATTCCCAAGGCACTGGTGGAATAATTATAAAGTTTATAGAATTTGGAAGTTTTAACAGAAGAGTTTTGATTCCTTAAGCAAACACATTGTTCAAGCACTTTCACCAATGCTTTTGAACACATTAATAAATCAATATTCAAAGATGGAAAAATAACTACTGCTCAGCAGCTAATCCTTAACAGTATTTTGTCTCTGGTAGCTAGCATACATTTAGAGCAAATTTCACAAAACAAGTATTATTTTTATCAGATCATTATGTGAGCATCCATTAAAAAACACAATGATAAATTCAGCCTAATTATTTGTGACTGACATAACCCAGTTGCTGTCCATTTCCTGAAAAATGTCAGGAAAATTAGTTCCTCTCAGAAATACTCAAACATGTCAAAAGATTTTTTCTCTCCCTCTAAGGGCATCCAAGTAAGTATGAAAAACATTTGATAAAAACCCCCGCAAAGATACATTTCCCCATACAGCCAAATGCAGAAATAGTTCTGCAAACTATTATCAGACACCTTGCCAAGTTTCCTCTATCCCAAACATTACTTATAGTACTTCTGCAGTTAGGTGATAGTGATTGAATAATTAAATCTGTGACATTCTGAGGAAGTATCTCTCCACAGTCATTAATTCACATTTGCCTATGATCATATATACACTAACTAATTAACTGAGAGTCAGAAATAGAAATGAAATGATACATAAATTTCCTTTGTTTATCTAAAAATGACAACTCTTCAGTCAGCTTCTGAATATCCTAAATAAAATATAAAGTAATCCATATATGAAGAAAAAGCATTTGACTTTGATGTGCTGGAATAACCTTTTAGAGATGTGGTAGGTGAGCAAGAGGAAACTGTTCCACAAGTAAGCATTAACTAGGAGTGACTGTAATCTCTATCTGTAGAAGAGAAAGGAGGGCTCCAGTCCACAGTTTGATGTTTGAAGAAGAAAATATATGTTCAGTTACAGTTATTTTTTATACTGTAACAGGGAACTATGACAGTGAATGGTAATTTCTCTGTAAGGCACATGCAGACATGTACCCATCTCTATAGTGTTTCGCAGCCAAAATCAGCTGATTTGCCTTTAAGTGCTCAGAAATCTACAACCAATGAGAAGCAATGGTTCTGCATAAAAACTGTAAAACCTGCACACAGCAAGTATGGCTTATCTTCTCAATCATGAAGCTTTATGTTTTCAGTTCAGTTTAGTTAGGCAAAAGTTTATGTACAAGAACAAAATTAGTTATCCTTCATTTGCATTTCAGATAAACCATAAATAATGCTTTATAATAATGATTTATAGCATTTAAAAGTTCTGCAATAATTTAGGTATGTTTTGGAGTGTTAACTTTTTTGGAAAGGACAAATACATGACTATCACGTCTTTATTATGAACTACACCTTTAAGAACGATTTTGTATTCTTATTTCATTTACAACATCTTTTTAAGTTTTTATTCTCATCATATTGAAAAGAAAACAATCTCTTTATAACTTCTGGTTTTAATCAAATAAGGGGAAAAACCTTTTTGAAGCCACAATTGGATTTGTCTCTCTTTGCATCTGGTTAAAAATCAAAACCGAAAAATCCTAGTATTTGCATATTTATTTATATTTAATTATTCCCAGGACTCTAAACTTTATCTGAAAAGAATTACAAGCAGTGGAATGACTATAATTCTTTTCAATTCTAATTTAATCCTTCATTATTGGATACTTCAAAGATACACCATCTCTTTGCAGAGAAGAAACTTGGGCTACATCAATATTACCCAAAAAACAGTAAGCCAATAAACGTAACCTTTTTGTGTTCAGAACTCCTCCTTCTGTCAGAAAGGCACATTGTAACATTAGCTATTCAGCCTAGGAACGTATAAACTTTATGCATTTAACATCACATAGATATATACACATCCTATCAAATTTTCATTCCTTTTTCAGCCGCTCAATATCTCAATATTTTGCTAACCATTTCCATCCTTGTTTTTATATATTCTTCCAAAGGTGACTCACCATTTCTCTTCCCATGATCATACTCCCTCCCAGCAAAACCTTGGCTTTATACGCATCAGTGGCCAAACTCATATTTCACTGCAGTGAAGCCAGGACTTCACTCTTTTAAGTGCGCTTCCTGTGCAGCTTATTGTTCCAAGAGTGTGATGATTTAAGGAGGGGTTTCACAGTCAGTTTAAGCTGAACTAAGTCGCCGCTGCCACTGAAGGAGTCAGACCAGCCTCTCTCCCACTTCAGCTGACCGGCGCTTCCCGTCCTTACGCTATCAGCAGTGCTTGCGGGGCCCGCAGCAAGCTGGGACAAAGAGCTTTCCTGCCTCAAGGTTATCGCTTTTTTACTGGGTTGATCGGTGGCCCAGCTCAAACCCACTCTTCAGCACCTTCTTTGAGGTTTCTTGCTCAGAAATTGACTGTTTTAAACAGGCAATCAGGAGAGCTGATTTTAAGATACAGCTTAATATTTTTTCAGTTCAGCACGTGGTGATCTAAAACCAGTTAAATTAAACCAGGGTCATGGCTGGTTATTGAAGTTAAAATAGAGGATACCACCAGGAAGCATCTTCATAGAAAATAACAATACTATGTCACCTTGAAAGATCATTTTTATTTTCCTTGGAAAGTGAAGCTGAAATCCTGTAGGCTACAATTTGAGGAAATGTTCAGTCAATATTAGAAAAGAGTTTTAGGAGTTATTTTAACGCCCCTTTTTTGGATTTAGTTTATGCAAAAAACACTGTATTTATTATCTTGAGACCATTGCAGTAGTAGGTAAGTATAGAGACAACAGACAGAAATTTCCAAAATTTTCACAACTCCAAAGCAAATGATTAGAATATAAATTTCCTCCAAAAACAGATACTAAGCTTAAACCAGAAAAAAAAAAAAAAAGGGTAAGTGTAATAAGGAAAGTACTCAAAATACAATTACATACAACAGCTTCTAATGCCAACTCACACTTACTCTAACTCCACAGACTTCGAATGATTTAATATCAAAAATAACTCAGATCCCTATATTTAAATCTATCAACTGTCCTCTTTCTTGTCTTGCCTTTATCCATGGGCACACTATTTTTTTTTTTAGATTTGGTATTTGGATATATTCATACTGTACTTGCTTGTCCCTCACCCCTCCAGTCCTCACTAATTATACAAAGGATCTAGTAGCTATTTATAACAACGGATAGACATCCTTCAGCTGAAATACTCCTTCTGGTTCTTTTTTATTTTTCTTTCAGCATTCTTACTGTATGATGTTATAAACTGATGATTACTCCAATCTATCTTCTTATTAATTACTCTAGTTTTGACTTTCACATATCCTGAATCATTTTCAGTCTCCACAGACTCCCACTCCACCACCCTGCAGTACAGCCTTTCTCATCTTTGCGACATTAATAGTCAAAATGTCTTACATCTAATGATACTTACTGCCAGTGTATTTGCATACAAATAACTATGTCTTCATGAACGCTGGGACAAAATAAAATGCCAGAGAAGCTGGCAGCACTAATTTGATGTCAACAGGTGCACTGCAGTTACTACAGTGATGTGTGTAAGCTAGCACTGAACCTGCAAACTCAAGTTGTTACGTGCCACAGTAACCCTGTAAATCACAGCAATGTCCCATGAGCTTCCTGATCTGCTCAAAATTGCTACATACACGCTCCAAATTTGGCACTGCTAGAGGTATGGTATCTGACTTGCACTGTCTGAAGGAGAGTATCCTCTGTTTGCAGGGCAGGCACAGCATTTACTGCAGTGTTCACAGTTTTACCCGATGAAAGTTCTGTTGCACAATTTGTTAGGACACCGATCAAAGTAGGCAAATGGGACACCTGAAACTGCAGGTGGGCTGAAGAGGTGTTTAGAGGTGCTTTCATTTATTTTTTGTTTTCAGTCTCTCTCTCCTCTCAATCAGATCAAGGCTTTCCAAATCTAATTTTGAGTTCTGCCAACTATCAGAAAAGCTTCCTTTCTGAAGAAGCATTTGTTCGCTTTCTACTTTGCTATAAATGGTCTTTTACTTCTGTCTTTTCTTTCTTCTCCAAGTTCATTCTTCCCCCATCCTCTTATTTGCTTTCAGCAATTACAAGCATTAGAAAAAATTTATTCCACATCAATTTAATTTTACAAAACAGAACACTCAGAATATTCTCACATGCAAAACAGTACTAGAAGTAATGGCTGGCCAAGCATCAGCCTTTTAATATATGTTGAACCAACTGCTTTCAAGTAAGAACAGGTATCAAAAGTTTGGATTTTGCCATGTTATTTACTGTTTGTTATATTATTTACTGCTTGCAGCATTTAAATTTACATTTACATTTTGATTTTTAAATTCAGTGTTGCACTTGATATCATGTTTAATGATAAGAACACATACCTTGCAGCAAACAATAAAATTAAAATGCTGCCTGGTCAGGGAAAGAAACACAAACAAAAAAAATGTAGTAGTAGTTACTCTGTAAGCAGCAAACCCAATGATTCTTCAGTTATTCTGGATTTGTGTTATATCCCAATACTTCCCTCACTTTAATTTTAGCTCTTTTCCTCCGTATTTCTTTTGGTATCCTCTCCTTAGTAATTCTGCCCATCTTTCTTCTTTTCCTCTCTTTCATTAACTCAAACAGCTTGTCCTAAATTGCTTGAGCAAGTCAGCAGATGCTTTGTTTGATTCAGAGTCATAATACTGATAAATTTGCAATAGTACCTCTTTAGTTTGTACTAAAGCTTCAGGTGGTACTAATGAGATTGTCTTCTAGCCAGACTACAATTTTCAAGAAATTGGAAGAAACTTAATATATTAAAGACCTGTCAAATTTTGTTGAAATTTACCAGTTGATTTACAAGTTACTAGGACTAGAACTCAAAGACAGATGGGCACACCTTATAAAATCACGTAGGTGCAGAGAAAACCGGCCTCACAGGAAACCAGGGGCTGAAAACTTACAGGGCGAAAAATGGTATACAGTGGATATCACTACTGGATTACATCACACTAAGCTCACAGCTTCGCAACTATGTTATTGTGAATATTTCCACTAATTAAATACACGCTGGATAAAACAAGCACGTCCCTTTTTATCAGATTTTAGTAGTTGCAGTTTTATAAGCTTTTGTCCTCGAAATATCAAATGTATGAAGTCTCTGGCAGACCCGCCCCACCTGATGTTGCCAAAACCATCTTCCCCTCCTCCGACAGACACTGCTACTCTCATAGGCAGAAACAGGCTTCCTTAATGCACTGGGCTGAAAACAACAGTGACTCCCAAGCTGATTTACAAGCAGATCAGATGTCTCTGCCCTGAGGGCTTCCATATCTATCAGAGGTGCAGGGCAAGGCAGATGGCTGAGGGTGGCAACAACTTCAGCCAACAATCTCCTGCTGCAAGTCTGTCAGAAGCCGAACAAGAACCAATTTATACTCACTAATGATTTTGCATGCCCTTTGTCATTCCTTCTCTGAACTGCCATGTATAAAACTCTTTGACTGCTGTCTGCCTCCAGACATTTCCCTCTCACATTTTCCAACCTCCTTCCCTTCTGCTGTCTCCGCTGGGATGAGGGTGCCCAGAACAGAAAGCCTTTACACCAAATCAGGACAGCTCACTGGATACACACAGGGACAACTGAAAGAGACTTGAAAGAAGTCAAGCAGGACAATGCTGCATTTTGACTTAATAGCACGGGTCAAACCAACTGCAGCAGTTACTGGCCTGCAAACACCTCATCACAACTGTTCATGTTAATTCAGTAGTCTGAAAACTGTAGCTGTAGTTCAAATTATTCTCTCTCATATGTTCCTCGACATTTCTCAACCACAAAATTCACATACTGTCATGTTGTTGATTTTTAGCAAATTTTTCACTTGTTTCTGGTCTTGACCAATCTGGATATTTTTGTGTAATGTTGTAAATATTTTACTTATCACCTAACTCCCAGTGGAGAACAATAATATATTAACCTATAACATTCCAATA
The DNA here is from genome assembly GCF_018691265.1 of Tyto alba. Classification (NCBI taxonomy): domain Eukaryota; kingdom Metazoa; phylum Chordata; class Aves; order Strigiformes; family Tytonidae; genus Tyto; species Tyto alba. The sequence continues at coordinate 36,916,131 of NW_024881330.1, forward strand.
GAGGTACTCCACTGTTACAGGATTGCTAAATTAATAAATATTAAAAAGTATCATGTATTTATTCATTATTATTATTATTTTGCCACATGGGCAGCTTCTAATCTATGACAGCATTTTATTTCTCACCTTGTGAATACTTTATTTCCTTAGTATCTATTTGTGAGAGGCTTTGACAAAGGTTTTTTTATGAAAGTCCAAGTAAGTCATACCTACTGGCACTCCTTAGCCAATATTTTGCTGACATCTTCATAGAACCATACTTACACACACAAAAAAGGAAAAGACAGCTGCACTCAAGCCTAGTCACTAGAACAGTCTGCTTGTCGTAGCTTTCTAGGCAGAAAAATAAACTTGATATCACTATGCATTGTCCACCTTTAAAAAACAGGTAAAAATCCCCCCTGCTAAAATGGCTGGTTTACTAAATATTGAGAAAAAAGAGAAAGCAATGATTAAGTATTTAGTGTTTGAGTCTCAGATTAACCTACAATTCACGTACTAACCCATCCATTTCTTATCAGAAGCTATGAAATATTTATACAGAAATCTCTCTGTCGTCTCCTTTCTCAAAACTGGACCTAATAAATAGCTAACTAAAAATTAATACGACTGTATAGGTAAACCGATAGAGAAATTTATACACTCGAAACAAATTTTAAAATCAATTCAGATTTTTTTATTTTCAATTTAAAATAAGCATTTACTCTAAAAAGGTATTTTCTGTTTTTATTACACAAGATGTTGATTAATAAATAAACACTGGGCTCTGGATTATTTCAGGTGAAGATATCTGTAGAAAGATATTCAGTGGGAGTTAATGACACTAGGAAATTACATACCAGCTGACAAAACCCCCTGTAATTTTCCATGTTGCAAAATTAATGCTAGTAACATACAAGAAAATATTTACATGTTTCTGATTCTCGACAATTTTTGAAATGGCAGGGTGCAATAGAAGCGTTCTGATGTATGCTGATAAAGCATGTGGGTCAGAGGAGGTTAACAAGCAAGCAAAACAGGACTCAACTGACTATTCCCAATGAGACACCGAACGTGCTTATAAGCTCCTGAATACTGCTATATCACAGCCATAATTAATTAATCTTCACATACGTGTGACTTGAAATACTGCATAAGCGTGATGTTGCACCACTGAGAGTCAAAGTCTAACAGTTACAAACTCTGAAATTTAATACTGAGGCAAAGAGACAAGAAACATGGGTTTGCCTCGCATTCACAATTCTGTCAGCAGAATCCTTCCCTGTATTAAACAGTTTTGTAAATCCTGGCAGCTTCTCCTTTGATGCAGCCTGATTACACTAAGAAAACATTACCTATTTCACAGCCAAGATCCATTTATTTTGTATTGGGCAGACTGCCTTTAAGGAACAATGCAATGCCTAGGGGGTACATGCACTATTTATTCTCTATCTAAATTTCAGCTCATTTTGTTTACTAAACATGCAAAGGGACAATAGCTGAGAGTCCATCCTGTTAAAATATGTAAAACCACAGACAGAAGTATTTGTTATACTGTTAGTTAAGGAATGCTTCTCCGGAGTTGAAAAGAGCACAAGTTTTTCAGAATTGGGCAACTGTTCTGGTCCACCGAAAACAGAAATGTAGTTTGATGATCACCAACAATATTCCAGTTCGTCACCCCTTCTCTTAGAAAAAGTAATTCTGACCTGATAACAAAAAGATAACTTTGGTGTTACCTGTTCTGTATTTCACACGTTTCATGCTAGTATCTTTCCTAGTTGAGCCTCAGCAGAAGTACTTCGGTGATAAGTGTCTTCACACTAACTGATGCTCAGATGCCCATGTTAATTCTTTCATCTTATATTCAGAAGTATTGCGTCACTAAGCTTAAATGTATTTCATTCCAAAAAGACCAGGTTTCCTATACTTTTGCCCAATCCAGAACAGACTTACTCCAGCCTTCCTACCCAGTGGCAATCATTTTGGTCGGTCTGTCTCGGAGACAGTGATGTTGGAACCTGCTTCTTGCTATCACGCAAGCCTGAGAAAGCCAAACTGGCACCAGCTAGCATCTGCTTCTGAGAGCACAGGGCCTTGGAGTTTCCAAGGAGCTGGCAGCCTGGAGTTTAAAGAAGCTCTAGCTCTAACCGTAGATCAGGTTTACATGCTGCGCACTGAAGTCGAAGTGCCGTTCTAACCGTCTCCTGAGTTTGGGCACCCACCGGGGGTGTCAGTTCTGAGCCAGGGGGCCGAGGGGCCTGCCAGTCCCTCCCTGAAATCCACACTCCTGTCAACTTCACAGCTCCTGGTAGCAGGGAAACTGACAGGAATGTCAATTTTACCAGCCTGCGCCAGGGGAATTGAGCATTTTCAGACAAAGAGCAGATTTCAAAATTCCTGTTTCGATCCTATTTGGAACAAAACATTTAAAAAAAATAATTAAAATGTCTGCTGTTCAATCCAATCGAATGTTCACAGTTTTTCTTTAAGGCATCTCTAAATAGCCACGTGAATTATAAATGTTACAATTTCAAAGCTAAAGTGCATTGAAATAATAATCTGCCACTTTCAGTGATCCTCAGGGTACTGAGAAACACAGAAGAATGATGTTACCACTTGTCACAGGAAAAGCCCTGTCCTTTTATTAGCAACAAACTACAAGCATGTTGCAACATTCATTCTTAAACTGTAAATCCTGACTTCAAATTTAAATTCCCAGAGAAATCCTCCCTTTCATGGCAACATCTCGGGAATAATATTCTATCATCAATAATACAGACCAGCAAAATCCTGTAGTCACAAAAAAGATTATATATATATATATATATATATATATATATACATATACACATGTTTGTATATATACTTATGTTCATTACAGACTATTCTGATGAAGATTACTTGAGGTCATTCATCTAAATATACTTAACTTCAAGTGGAAAAAGTGACATATATTTTCTCAACAGAAACTATGATTCTGCAGATTACTTCAGAAAACAAATGATCTCCAGATTACCACTCCAATCATCTCTTTGAAAAAGTTATTTAAAAGAGAGACATTTGTGACAAATAGTTTTAGGCACTGAACTATTTCCAGTGTATAGTTATTTTTCGTTTTCTTATAATACTAATAAAAAATCACAATTTCAGCTAATTTTTTTTCTTACTTCTTGTACCTCTCAAGACTATTTTTAATTTTTTTTTTTTTTTAACTTGCTGAATTGAATTGTTTGATCTATTTCTGAAGGTTAGGAACATAAAAGTATGTTTACCCATGTTAAGAAAATTAAGTATATATTTCACTGAGATGTTCTTAGACTTCAGACATTGAAGCAGGAATCCAAAATTTTGTGGCAAGTCATGACAACTTCATTGCTATCCAGGCATCTTATTGACTTCTATGGAAAACCCAGCCAACATGGCCTCCTTTTAAGTGACTCTACAGCTCAAACTCATCCACAGTTAGTAAAGGCTCTTAAGGTTAACATGGTATTCTGTTTACAATATAGGAATATGGATAGGTGTATCCTATCTGGTGGATATTCCATCTCTACCTACTACATTCTTCCCAAAGACTCCAGTATTGGGCAATAAACCATTTTCTTCTGCTGGATGCTCGTCAGCATTCTTCCACCAGGCACCAGAATTGAGACCATGCCTGGCAGTCAGCACAGAAATAAAAAATAAAAAAAGTGAAATGTAACTGAAATGGAAAGAAAAGTGAAGGATGGGCTTGGCTGGAAAAAGGCACGGAGAACAAGAGAAAATGTAATTATTTATCTAAAAATTATCTTGTAACATATATGCACAAGAAATTCAAATGACACATGCAAGAGAAGCCTAAGCCTTATATATCTGAATTTTCAATTAAATGTCCTGCTGTTTTACTTATATACATACTTTTATATTTTTTCTTTTTATGTTTGATAACCCACTACCTAATCCTAGGCCTCACAAAGTTATTGCTCCTTGAGGTACTCCTGCAGGTGTAGTTTTGTCACAAATGAAATTCCCTATAAATGCACTTCACTTTTTGCCTATTAAGCTATAATTATGCCTTCCTTTTTTCTTTCATTCTTTTCCTGTCCATTCTAGCTCACTTCAGTTAATATATGGCATGCTCTGACAAAATAATTCACACTATTCACCATTCTGTACTTGTCTCTGAGGAATTACAGATGAATTGCAGCAACAGATTCAGGTAAATACTTTATTCTCTGTAGCAATGTTTAAGTCAAGCTACTAATGGTTTCCAGTAGTATTTCCTATTCAAGCTTGCACCTGTTTATAATGAACACCTTATCTTATTACATATAATCTCAGCGAAGATGGACAATGCATGTGCTCTAGAAATAGATATTATTTAAAAGCATCCTTTGAATAGTATTAGCTTGTTCTTTCCTCTAATCTTGCATGAGGAAGTGATCGATTCCACCAAAAAACTAAAATTTATCAGCAGTGGCTTTTACATTACTGTTTACATTACTGTTTACATTACAAGACTGTTGAGCCTTTCACATTCAAAGGTCAAAAGCTTGTATTAATATTTTGTAGAAAGATCTCCTTAAAAAAGAGGTTATTATATCTCAGTGCTACATTTTCTTTTATAAAATATTATGTGACACAAACTATTTTTGCCCTTAAAAGATAAAGGGAAGCATTAGGTTTTTTTTCATTTAAACCACGCTACCTTCTTTCAACAGACTTAACTAACTCAGCCATTTATTTAAGATAGGCTTTTGTATAAAAATCAAACAACAAAAAAATCCAGACACTAAAATAGTCACACCTTTAAACAACTCACCAGAAAAATAGTGGCAGGATTAGAACCATTTAAAATTCAATTTTTCCACATGATTCTAACAAAGGAACAGGTGTGCTACAAACTAAAAGTATGAAGTAAAGTCTGAAAAGAGAAAGCAGTACATATAGAATCAAAAATTAGCTTTGCCAAAGAGACGGAAGCCCTTTAAGCTCATTAGACCTACATCATCTTAAAAGAAAACAAATTATGTAATCAGTTCACTAGGAGACATTTGACAGCAGCTGTATCACTAACTTAGTTTTTACAGTACTCAACAAACACTTCATAAGTTAATTGCAAAAGTTGCACGTCTGGCACTGCTTTCAATCAAAATTTTTTAAAAAAATTATATGAATCTAACTGCCCCATTACTCCAACACGGTATGTCTTTTGAAAATAGCAGTTGAGCAGAAATTCTGTTACCAAGAAAAACAATTTTCTTTTCATGACAGATTATCAAATTGGTTAAAATTCTAAAGAGCTGAAGTTGGAGATACTGAACCGGTTTTTAAATTTCTATACTTTTGCCTTTTCTTTCAATTAATTTATTTTTCTGGCGTCTACACAGAAGCTATTCTTAAACCTTATTATGTGATAAACATTTTATAGAAATAATATCAATTTCATACCCAGGAAAAGAATACCATAATCACTGTAGCTAAACAGGGATGAATTCAATAAATTTTGTGGTAGAAGCATGAAACAAAGGTAACCATTTTGATGACCACTTTGTGTTCCACATCTCCTTTGTCCCATCCAAATTTGTTCATTTATTCTGATACAATTTACTGTAGTTTTCTACTACATACTAACATATATTCAATTAAGGACATGTTGCATCCTATATTATTTCTGGATCTTGGTCTGTAAATCATTTTCCAGCACTATCTAAATGTCACAACTGGTAACATGTAGTTAATGCTAGACTTGACTTAATTACAAATGTTATATAATTAAGTTAAATTCAAATGCATCACAACAACAAAGTTAATTCTTGCAAAAATCTAAATTCATCTTCCTCAGCTGAATATCATCACTCAGTCTCTTCCATATGCAATTATTCCCTTCCCTAGGCTTAAGTAACTGCTTTGCCAGCAGGTTTACAAAATTTGGGATAAATTACGAATATAAGTGGGCAGCAGCAGTCTTCATGAGCAACAATTGTTTATATGATTCTGCCACATTTTGACAAGTGTTGCTCTCTGAGTTCACTTGCTTCTACATTAATCAAGACGACATAAGCCAGATATTCACAATTTGTACAATTAGATGAGTCATGCGACAGGCTTACAGGATCAGTGACCTAGACTTGGAAAATTTGGCAAAAAGAAACACATGTTGTTAAAATGGACAAATCTGGGCAGTTTCAAAGATAGCCACTATAACGCAGTCTATAATAGAGGTTTGTAAAACCTAATTTTTTGCTGCACATTACAGCATTTCTTAATTATACAGAGGAATAAGATGTTTGCTTCCTCATATTAAAATGTTACTTTTTAATTCCAAGGAGAAAAAAATAAATCTGTTCCTCATTTTTTCTGCATGTTTCTTTTAAATGATGTACACTTATCTACAATCACATGTTTAAAATCCACGTTCACTGCAAAAAGTAACAAAAAAGATTTTGGCAGACCTTACAACAGTGAGCTACAGAACATTCGTTAAAAATTGCTTATCAGCTCTTGCAGTCGCATACAGCCTTCGGTGTGACTTTGCATACGTCCCTTGCTAGAAAGAAAGCACCTATTTTATTTTTATAACCTTTGAAAAGAAAAATTACCACATGTGTACAGCGTACCGACACTTTCCGTTTTCTTGTACATATGGTGTGTCTTCCTCCTGCAACGTTAAGTGCTTTGTTCGCTTTTAAAATAGATTAAATCTAATCTACATTTTAGATTAATCAGCCCCTACAGAAAACCGCCAGCGCCCCCTGGTGGGCGCAGCGCCCCCCGACACCACCCGGGGCTCACTCCGGCCAGCCCCAAAATCCCAGTTCAGACCATCAACAACCATATTTCACCCCCTCGCTAGACATTCATATTTTCTAGTCATCCAGCCGTCTGCGGAACTAGATCTGTAAACTGGAGAAGCACGCTCCTGCTTGCCCCAAACATTCACAGTTGTGTCCATCTTTACTGTAAAATACATGTGATGGGGTTTATAAAGAATGACCCGCAGCTAACTTTGCTTGTTATTTTAGCTGCGTGTTCAAAAGACAGCATCTTTTTAAATTAATTAGAACTAGTAAATCAAATTTCTTATGTTGGCTGGTCATTCTAAAATAAGCTTAAAAGTGTTGCAAACCCCAAATGAAACAGAAAACACAAGAATGACAGGCTGAACCTACAGGATCCAAACCTATTGCAAAAGGACATAATAGTCCATACATGTATAGTAGCATTAATTCACTAAGAAACAGCTGCTTCTTTCAGTAAGGCTGTTTGCAGGGTCAAAGCCTAAGTTTGTTCACAGTGCTATTCACAGTAAATAGTTTTGCTTGGCTTCTAACATTGCAGATTTGTCTAAAATGTAAACGTTATCAGACAGAAGCCTCAACTGAAGATAAATCCCGCTGATATCATTGGAATTTCAGGGTAAACAGCAATCATAGTATCCCACTTATAATGTCTTCAGAGTGTAAAATGTTGGTGCAGAATAAAGCTATTATTGCAGCACCAATGAGATACAGAGTGAGCTGCAAATGTAGAGCAGCATCTGGAACCAGTGCGCCAAAAGCAATTACCCCTAACTCAGAAATCTGTCAGTCCACGCTGGAATTGCGTTCATCTCTGAACGCAGAAAGTATCTGAGGTCACATTGCAGGGCTCTCAGTGATGCATAAGCCAAATCATTCTACCTATTATTTCCAGTGTATCACAGGAAACTCCTTTCTGGAACTGGAAATAAACTCTTCAGGGGTGTCACAAGTGGCAATGCCATTAGCCTGAGTACTGAAGAGCACTGCAGAAGATCCAGCCTATACCATCTGTTTTCAGAGAAAAACATTACTTTTTTTTGACCAATAAATTTTGTGTATGTCCAAATACTTGTGCTAGGGTGATGCTCAAGTTATGAGATAATTTTGTATCCAAAGGCAAACCAAGCTTCCGCAGAATCCATTGTACTGTATAAAATTAATGGGAACCTGGTTTTGCAAGAGAACAGTACAAAACTGGCAAAATTCTAGGTTTGGTCAATACAGACACAGAAGATTGCATTACTGTCCCCTGTTCATGTAGCTTTGTCCATTATTGATTTAAAGGAGAATATTACTTATCCATCAGAATTTTCTTTTGCCTTTGGATTATTCTTTGAACAATATTAACCTCATCACATTTGAACAAAAATGTATGCTTACAAAACCCTGATCTAAACATGCTGTTTCCATTCAATCTTTTTAATCTCAGTAAATAACTGTAAGCCCCAGCAATATTACAACAATGGTAATGATTTTGAAGAATATGAAACAGCAAATTTAAACTGAGGCAGAGACTCCAAAATATCCTGATGAGGCTGTGTAGCAGTCAAACGGTGTTTCTGGCTCTCAGGCTCCCACATGCTTTTCCTAGCACTAGTCTTTTTTAGTTCTTCATCTTCCTCTCCTCACTTCCCAAGATGTCAGTGCTGTACTTTGCAGACTGCAGATTGCAGCAGTGAGCAGCATGACTGTGCATCTGTCTGTAAAATATCTATCTGTCTGAAAGATACTGCTGTAAGACATCATCTGTCACTTGTTCACTAGCCAGGACTGCTTTGTATGGGTCACAACAACAACTCTTTTAAAAATTATTATATTCATTGCATGTTAACTATCATTGCCTTGTTGCCGTTATCATGGCTAGGTGCATAATCCATAGTCTACTTCAGGGATTTCAGAGACATGAGATTGTTGCTGACTGTCTGTAGAGATCTCATCTGCCTGCATGCGTAATTTTGTGATGCACCTTTGCATCAAATACACTCATATTTTATCACCTTGTATTCTACCAGACAAAGTTTCCAGTTCTGCCTAAATAAATCCATATCCTCTCTATCGGCTATTCACTGATTTTTTTGAATTCTCCATTAGGATTATTCTATCTGGAGCCCAGATGTTAATACTACACTCTCACCTAACCTGTAAGAAGTGTTTGTTTCTTCTAGCTAAATATATGTTTCTATCACACATTCTAGGATGCCCTCAACTTTGTGCTCTGAGGACTGACTTCTCCGTTCACCTTGTCATTCTCCTATTCCCCCCAAAACTGTAAATTAGGTGTTTTCAGAGCTAAATGGGTCAAACTTGCTAGTTCTAATAACTTTTACTCACAACACTTCACCTCTTCACTTTAACTTCTTGTTATTGTCCTTACAGCTACTAAACTACATATTAACCTTTAAAAACTCCTACCTTTTTTTTTTTTTTTTTTTTGAAGTTACTTGTTCTGAGGAGAACACAAAATTTGGAAGCCATTCAATACCACTTATTTAGATAATTTCAGACATTTCAGTCTACATCACGGGCTCATAAAAGGGCAACAACTGTAATGGACTGTAATTACTTGTTCAGGTAGTTTATATTAACTTTATATCTGCATAGTTCTACTGTTAATTCAGTGTATTAACCTCTAAAATGTGGCATAAAAATATATTTTACCCTGAGTGTTTATCTTGACACTACTCTTCCAACTTTTTTCTCCTCTCTTTCTTCCATCTGTTTTTCTTTCTAAGCACAAATCAGTGTTTTGGTTTTCAATCAGCTTGCAGCTTCTTTTTTTCTGCACATTCTGGAGATAAGCATGAGGTTTGACAGCATTTTGGCAGTACTAGGGACCAAATACAACTCTCATCAGCAAACTAAACTCCCTTCTGGATGACTGAACTTACAATCAGCTACTGGTTAGTTAAAAGCTCAGCTTGCACCTGTAATACTCGTTACCAGAATTTAAACTGTTTCGGTTTTTTTAGTAAGTAATATAGATATGCTAGGAGAGGAATAAGGGAATACAGCAATCATTCATGCGTGTTTCCATGACAAATATACTTCTTACGTTGGCTATCCAAACCACCTACTATTTTAAACCCCTCTGCATGTCTCCTAATCACACAGAAATTTTCCTGATTTATTACCTATTTCACTTTTTCATCCTACCGGAGTCAAGATCTAATCTCCTTGTCTCAGTCTGCATGTTCTGTTTGGTAAACCGTTTATTTGCGCAGTAGTTTACTCAGATACACACCAACATTTACTTACTTGTAAAATGCTGGAAATTAAACCACTAGAAGAGTGCAATAAAATTATATTTCAGGGGCTCGTGGCCCTCCCTACACCAGCAATTCATAGAATCATTCAGGCTCAGAGGGACCTCAGAGGTCTGTCTCACTTTCACGCCCCAAGTAGGGTCAGCCAAGTTGCTTAGAGTTCTATCCAACCGAGTCTTTAAAATGTCCAGGGTCAGTGACTCCACAGCCTCCCTGGGCAACCTGTTCCAGCAGTTAAATATCCACATACTGATTATATATTCTTTCCCCCTTTATATCTAACCAGAACCTTGCCTGTTTCACTTTATATTCAGTGTCACTCACCCTCCTGCTGTGCACCTCAGCAAAGAGCGTGGCTCCTTCTTCTCAGGAGCCTCCACTTAGGCACTGGGAGGCTGCTCTTAGGCCCCCGAGGCCTCTTCCTTTCCATGCTAAACAAACTGAGTTCCCTCAGCTTCACCCCATAGGTAGGACCCCTACGTTAGGAATGCTCGACAGTCTTAAAAGGGATGTCATCTGCTCTTAGCTGCTAGACTTCCTGCAGCATAACTTCTGCAATCTCTTTACTACCACAACTTATATCCCATAGAGCATTCCATGCGTTTAACTTTTTTTTTTCCCCGCCCCCCCCAAGAAGGGCTACAGGAAAACACAAGTTGTAAGAAGAGAGTAAATTTCCTCATAAAAAATGCAACATCTCTGCTTCTTTACTATCACCTTATTATAAAACTGCTATATCCCATCACATCAAAGTAGACAGATCTGCTGCAGCAGTTGGAGCTTCAGGAAAGCTGAACTTCCCATTTGACTGACATTTCTGTTCATGAGGTTCTGCCATGATTTGGGGTTTTTTTAGAAGCCTAGTAGAAAAAGCAAGGTAACAGTCTTTGTTCTGTTCATTCTAATTATGCTATCACTTCTCCTCTAAATCATGCATACTTCCCCTAATTTAATTATTTTAGCCTTAGCAGACAATATTACGCTTAAATGAGATCTCAAAACTTAAGTACTAATTCATTGTAGTTTCTACTACAATGGGAATACAAGTTATACTGAAATATTCATGCTTCTGCAGAAAAATGTGTTACTGAATCGCTAATATTATTCCTTCATGCTGTTACAGTACTTGTCAACTCCAATTTCATTGTGCTAGGACTCATACTAAAAAATGGCATCTGAGCAAAGACCTTATGATCCAGCCACTTCCTCTCAGCTAAATTATCCACATAATTCTCAGTCTCTTTCTCATACTTACAAATCCACATTGCAAATCTGTGAATCTAAACCCAGATAATTAACTACATATTAACAACTAAGTGAGCGGTCTTCTGGAGCTAATAACATCAGTAGTGTTCAGTGTGACATATAGACTTCAACCTGATTTTCAAAGGAATGAACTGACATTCAGCATTCCCTACTCATTTTCTGCCTTTCAGAAACTTGTCAGAATTTATCTATATGTTTTGAATCTTCCTTCTATTAGTTCTGCATCAGTAAACTGTATTGACAATTGTGAATTAAATTATACTGATTGCTAAACCAGATGGCAAGTCTTAGCACATGCTAATCTTACAATAGTTGGCTTTTAGCATCTGACTGTATAGCTACTGTTTGGGTTTTTTCCTCGGCAATCCACTAATATTTATTGTGCACTGATTTTCGGTACTGAAGTCATTTTTTTGATGGTAGCTATATTACTAAGTCATAAGTTTTGCTGCCTATAAATCTTACAAGATGTAACATCAAGTGCTGTGTTATCATGCGACGTGACAAACAACTACCCTCTGCAAACAGAGGCCAACTTAATTTGTATGACACAAAGCACAGCCTTGTAAAAATAGAAAAATCCATCAAAAGGATAATGAAGTAGTGATGGAGTAGTATCACACAATTTTACATCACCTTACATTTAACTAAAAGCAGTTGGTGTAGATGAGGTAGGAAATCCTGGAATCAAAAATGTACAGACTGCTGGGATGAGCAAGAAGAAAGCCCTTCCCTGCCCAGAGAAAAGCCAAAAATATTCAGTCCATTTTCCTAAGGAAGGGAATCAGCCCTCAGGGAATAAATTATAATTTAACTCTGTGTCATTTTCCTATACTATTGGCAGAGCAGGACTAATTAACACAAGAATGAACTCATGAATGATTTAAGGACAAAGAAGTATCTTAGGAGTATCGCTTAGACAGTAAATATAGAAAAGGCGTTACCTAACTTCAAACAATAAGAGAAATATTTACCATTTCAAAGCAAACTACATGTGACTACTCCATATGAAGTCCCCAAATTATACCTAGTACTTAGTGATCAAATGCTACATTCCACACCAAAAGACAGCTGCATGAAGGAGAGTGAGAGGCCAGTGATGTATTAGGTACCTGGTTTCTCATGACTGTGATGGCATGCATAGAATCCTATCCCACAGCCCCATTCTAGCACTATCAGATTTGGGATCAACTCCATTAAATACTCCACCTGAAATAAAAACAAATTTAACTGTTCTACTGAGACGCAGAGAGAGAAAAATGCAGAAAACACCATGAGGCGTCATGCTCAGCATATAGAACTGGGGGGGAAGCAAAAGGAAGGGGGGGGCATTTGGAGTGATGGTGTTTGTCTTCCCAAATAACAGTTATGGATGACGGAGCCCGGCTGTCCTGGGGATGGCTGAGCCCCTGCTTGCCGTTGGGGAGTAGTGAGTGAATTCCTGGTTTGGCTTTGCTTGTGTGCACGGCTTTTGCTTTACCTATTAAACTGTCTTTATCTCAACCCACGAGTATTATTTTTACTCTTCTGATTCTCTCCCCAATCCCACTTGGCATGGAGTAAATGAGCGGCTGTGTGGGGCTTAGTAGTCAGCTAAGGATAACTTATAACAGGGTGTAATACCTAGGAAATTCTCTTACAATAAATATATTTTATTTATTTTTTTATAATTTATATATATACATGCATATATAAATATATATAAAAAATCTCTATTACCACCCACCACAACCCTGCTGAATTTATACGTCCCCGAGTGCCCTTACTGATAGTAATTATCTTCTTGTGAGCAACTTATATGTATATAAAATAAAGAACAATTTATTCAGAGGAAGGGATGCTGTAGCAATTCAGAAAAACATGACACTAATCAGCCACATATTAACATGAAAAATAACTGTAAACTCTGCTGTGTTTGGATATAATTTTTTGCCTTCACATCCCTGCCTCCCAATACAAATCGAATTCACACGTGTCTCTGAATAAGCCCTCTCCCTATCTACTACTCTGATGAACCACCTCTCCTCAGTAGCTGGAAAGAGCCCCAAAGCCACAGAATTCACTGGAGCAGGTCAAACGCTAGCTGTAAGGGGTTATGATAGATGAAATCAAGTAATCATACTACCTCTCGCTCTGCTGCCACCTCCCTAAATTGTCCTGATAACTCTGCATCAATCCTATTCTCCCACTACAAAGACAGTGATTTCAAATACATACAACTGAGAAGTAAAGAAGCCTCACCAGAGCTCACATCATTTCCACTGCTGCCTTCTGAATCTCCAAGTGAAGAAACTCTGTCATTTCTTACCAAAGTACAAGCTTGACAGTTGTAACTGACTTTCATGCATCCTTTCCCTGCATGCTCCAAAAAGAGAATGAGATTGCTCAGGAACTGGCAGCAGTTTAGCACACAGACTAGTCAATCAAATGGGTCAGATCTCCCCAACCAGCTTCTGAACTCTGGCATTCATGTTTTGAGCTTCAGTCTAAACTAAAGAACAAGTATAGCAGAGGTTATTGCAGATTACTAATACTGGAGAGATGGTGGCCTCACTAAAACATATCCAGGCATGAAAGAAATTATAGTCATTGCTGGATTTCCTTATGTATTGCTGCTGAAGGATTTCCCAGGAGTATGTCTAAACTAACCTAAGTGTCCTTAAGATTATGCAGCAGTTTGGACATCCATTTATTCAGTATCCTAGGGATATCCATTCCTACAGTTGAGTACAAGAACAGGGCAAGTACATAACAATACTTTATCATTATCGAAATGTGAAAGGTTAGCAAATGTCAGAGGTTAGCAAACGTGACACCATCCAGGAAGAGCCAGAAGGAGGATCTGGGGAACTACAGCCCTGTCATTCTGATTTCATTGCCAGGGAAGGTTATGGAACAGATCACCCTGAGTGCCATCACACGGCACGTACAGGACAACCAGGCTATCAGGCCCAGTTCATGAAAGGCAGGTCCTATTTGACTAACTTGATCTCTTTCTATGACAAGGTGACCCACTTAGTAGACAAGGGAAAAGCTGTGGATGTTGTTGACTTAGACTTTAATAAAGCCTTTGACACCATTTACCACAGCATTCTCCTGGAGAAACTGGCTGCTCGTGGCTTGAACAGGTACACCCTTTGCTGGGTAAAAAAATGGCTGGATGGCTGGATCAAACAGTTGTGGTGAATGGAGTTAAATCCAGTTGGCAGCTGGTCACAAGTGGTGTTCCTCAGGGCTCAGTATTGAGGCCAGTTCTGTTTAATATCTTTATCAGTGATCTGGGCAAGGGAATTGAGTTCACCCTCAAAAAATTTGCAGACAACACCAAGCTGGGCTGGAGTGTTGATCTGCTTGAGGGTAGGAAGGCTCAACAGAGGGATCTGGACAGGCTGGATCGATGGGCCAAGGCCAAGTGTATGAGGTTCAACAAAGTTCAGTGCCAGGTCCTGCACTTGGGACACAACAGCCCCATGTGACACTATAGGCTTGGGGATGAGCGGCTGGAAAGCTGCCTGGCAGAAAAGGACCTGGGGGTGTTGGCTGACAGCCGGCTGAATGTGAGCCAGCAGTGTGCCCAGGTGGCCAAGAAGGCCAACAGCACCCTGGCTTGTGTCAGCAATAGTGTGGCCAGCAGGACTAGGAAAGGGATTGTCCCTTTGTACTTGGCACTGGTGAGGCCGCACCTCGAATGCCGTGTTCAGTTTTGGGCTCCTCAGCACAAGAAAGACATCGAGGTGCTGGAGCGTGTCCAGAGAAGGGCAACGAAGCTGGTTTAGGGTCTAGAGCACAAGTCCTGTGAGGAGCAGCTGAGGGAACTGGGGTTGTTTAGCCGGGAGAGAAGGAGGCTGGGGGGAGACCTTATTGCTTTACACAGCTACCCAAAAGGAGGTTGTAATGAGGTGGGTGTTGGTCTCTCCTCCCAAGTAACAAGCAATAGAACAAGAGGAAATGGCCTCAAGTTGCACCAGGGGAGGTTTAGATTGGATATTAGGAAAAATTTCTTCACTGAAATGGTAGTCAAGCACTGGAACACGCTGTCCAGGGAAGTGGTTGAGCCACCATTCCTGGAGGCATTTAAAAGATGTGTAGATGTGGTGCTTAGGGACATGGTTTACTGGTGGACATGGCAGTGCTAGGTTAACAGTTGGACTCCCTGATCTTAAAGGTATTTTCCAACCTAAACAACTCTATGATTCTATTTACTAACATAATCCCTCAGCCCCCACCGATTCATGGCTAAGACTTTCTAAAGCAGAGGTAGTATCTATATCTTGCAGCCCTTGATACACTTTTCTTTCTTTGAACTGTTCAACTTTCTTTCAGCATATGTAAATTTTTGGTATCCACAACACCAGTAGCAAATCAGTCTATAGATTAACTGTGTAGTACATGAAAAAAATATGTCTTTTTACTTGTTTTACACCTTCTACAGTTTTAAGTGAAACCCCACAGTTCTTATAAAGAAAGAATCAGTAATCAGCTGTACTTTCTTAATCCTAGTCCTAATAACCTATTGCTCTAACTCCAGTAACCTGTCGTAGTAATGCTTTTTCATTTAAGCCCTGATCCAACACAGTAAAGCAAGTATTTACCTTCTATGTGTACGAAACATGTGAGATTTCTACCTACTACTAAACATGTTGTCTGACTGAGGTATTTCTCTAGTACAGCTCATCTGGTATTTTCCTAATAAAATACACTTTTATTCAGAAAAAGTAACAATATGGAATGTCTGGCCTTATTTTAAGAGCCACAAAATGTAAAGCAAAGCAGGATATATGAAGCTAAAGACAATCACTAGGAATGCAGAAGATGAGGGAGAGGTTGAAGACCTTACCTTGCCTTTCTAATACATGCAAATACACACCTATTATACCTGTCATTTTTCCTATCCCAGTTCTACTCTGTAAAAATAATGAATATTTATTGAAAATCCTCAGCCATTTTCAGCCACTAACATTTCATGAAAGGATCAGAATGACACAGCATGCAGTCCTCAGACATACAGATTCAGATTATACCTCTTCAAATGATGGAAGACACAAGAGTACATGAAGTATTCATGTTGGATCAGACTTGAGGAGCAGTTATCAGGGTGTCCTGACTCAGAATAGCCAGTAGCATGTAGACAGTATGTAAAGATCCTCTCAGTTACCCGCAACTTGCAAATTTGGGACTGAGATAGAAAACGTACCAGAACCAACATATTTAGTAAAGCGGTACTGATCCATCTTCTGTGAATTTATCTAGTTTTGTATATTTACACTTGTAGTCTCCACAATCTTCTGTAGCAATGCATTCCAGAAAATAATAATGCTTGACTCACAAAAAGATACTTCCTTAAAGGTCATAGCTTAAAATGTCATCTAAAAAATACCATCTGACTCAATCACAGCTCTTTACTATTTGCCCGACACCTGATGTGCTAGGTACATCTGGAGGCGGGCAGAGAAATAAGATCGGGGAACAGAGTTGGCTGTGAGAATCACCTTCTTGTCTTTCTTACAGCGTTGGGGTGGGAGGAAGCTTCTCCCTATAGCTTCTCTAAAAGGACCTCTGTGTCTCCATTGCCATTAAACATCAGAACTGCAAGTCTAGAAGAGTATCCATCTGATCCCATGATATCGGAATCAGTATCACATCATAATGAGTGATCTGTACCATGCTGCTGTGTCCCTGTGCTTTCCTTTAGACCACATCCAAGGCATACAGGCCATAAAAAGGCTATGGTAGTGCAGACATTTCGATCTCTGACCTAGACAGTCAGGGGATGAGGACTGCCCAGTGTCCTCACTCTGTTCTTTAGGTATAGGCTTAAAATAAGCTTTGGTTCCTTGTGTAAACTGTATAAAAATGACATTTTAGGCTCCTGCACATCATGATATTCAATACACATCTATTTCTGGAAAATTAATAATTCTTTTGAAGCTTTTTATTAGCTCATGTAACTCATTTCAACTCAAGAGAATCTAGTATCTCTAACTATAATTGGTTTTCTCTCTGAGTTTTCCCTCTAGCAATACAAAGCACAATCAACTTGCTTTAATCCATTTTATGCTTATCAAAACAGAAGTAACTACACAACTGTTGCAATAAGTGACTAATTGAATTCATTTTAGTTTATTCTAACCTTACAAACACCCTCTTAACCAAACTATACAACTTACTAAGCTTACTAGAAGTTATTTATTGTCAGTCTAAAAAATTCTATGTAAACATCAAATACCTGTAGTATTACTGACAGTAAAATTGGAGGGCAGGGTTCCATTCTTTCAAGACTTTAAATACCAAGCTTTGCTTAAAAACTCAAATCAACTAAAAGAATCTTACTGATGTTGCTGTCTTTTAGCATAGGATCACAAGATGAACTGAAATCAATGAACTCCCTGAATGACACTGAACAGACCTTCCAGTCTCTCTTGCTTCAAGTGACTTTCTCTTTTGGCAGAAAGGAAAAAATACTGAATATGGTATTTGATAAACTTTTACACAAGTGTTCAGTGACAAGTATAACGCATGAAAACATTGCTTTAAAATTAGTAATAGATTTCAAGTTTATTGTTTCTCTCTAGACAATAGTCCTGCAAATCAAGGAATCTGGTAAAAAATACTGTTGACAGTATATGCAATAATGTTGCAGATAAAATTTCAGTGAAATGCCATAAAAAAAAATTTTAAAATACTTTTGGAGGTTATTTTTCACTTTAGCTGTTTTGTAAAAATAAGTACCTTCAACTGATTTACCAATCCTGGTAAATTATTTGTATACTACATTTGCATAAAAATGATCAGCATTTACTTTATTAGATGTTTGAAGCACAAAATAACAATTCATATATTGCAGTAAAAGCAAAAAAGATAAAAATGCAATGAGACTTACCAGAGTTAGAGCAAGCTAATCACTGTAGCCTGAATATAAATATAGAAGTTATCCATAATTGCCCATTTTTAAAAGAGAAATTCCTTTTGACAACCTTGGTGGTTTCTTTGCTGCTCTTTTTCCCCAACCCTTTCCACTAGACTTCAATATTTATTACACATTCTCAAGACTAGATCCTGCACATGGATCCCTCCAGGTAAACTCCACGCAACCAACTACAGTAAAGATGTAACAGAATATTTATGTTAAAAGGGAAGAGTGAGAGAAAGGAGAAGTTACTGTAAATACAACCTCCTGAAGGAAGGAATGTGTCTTTATGTAAGTCCACAGAAGACCAATGGCTGTCTGAACAGTAACCATAATGCTCTCTGTTGAGCTTTACAGGTTTTAGTGTCTTTACCACTTATGGTAAACTTACGCAATAGCATAAGAATCCCATCACTTACAAACTGTACTCTGTGTGACAGCTATGGTCACTTCTCAGTGCTATGGTGAGACCTCTGTGCACAACAAAAACTAATTAAGAAGCAAAGAACACAAGAGACACAGCGAAAGTGTGAAAGACATTCTTGAGTCCACAATTATGGTCTAAAATACCCATGGGGAGAAAAGAATCAGCTGTAAGTGAAAGGCATTATAAAATGGGAGAACAGTTGCAAAAGATCTAACTGTACACGGATCAACCTATCTTAGGAGGAGAAAAGAAGCCTTTAACTGAAGGAAATTAGAACTATATCCCTGGAGACGCCAGAGAGAGCAGAATAAACCTTTCATCATGTCAGTACAACTTCTCAGTCTTCAAAAAAGGCAGTGACTTGGAAAAAATATCTTTAAGGGAAGTCCTGAGTCTGGCTGGGATGGAGTTAATTTTCTTCACAGCAGCCCCCATGGTGCTGTGGTTTAGATTTGTGACTAAAACAGTGTTGATAACACACCAATCTTTTAGCCAAATGGCATTTGCACAAAGTCAAAGCTTTCTGTTTCTCACTCTGCCCCACAGTGGGTGGGCAAGAGACTGGGAGGGGACACAGCTGGGACAGCTGACCTGGATTGACCAAAGGGATATTCCAGCCCATATAATGTCATGGTCAGCAATAAAAACCGGAGGGTGGGTCTTCCCAAATAGCTGTTGTTTGGGGACTGGCTAGGCATTGGTCCGCTTGTAGAAGGTGATGAATGATAGCTCTGGCATCACTTCTTTTAGGTTTTGGGGTTTTCTCTCTCTCTCACTCTTTCAATTATTAAACTATCTTTATCACAACTCATAAGTTTTCTTACTTTTGCTCTTCCTATTCTCTCCCCCCCACCATTGTGGGGCAGTGAATGAGTGAGAGGCTCTGTGGTCCTTAGCTGCTCTCTGCAGTCAATCCACAAAGAGGGAAAAACCATCTTTTGGAACTTTTGCCTTCAACTGTTCATTGTCTATCCAAATTGTAAATCTTTCAGGAGTCAAAGTACCTGATAATCAAGATTAACAGAAATTTCCTACCAGACAGATAGAAGAAGATTAAAGATAAAGAGAAGACTGAAGATTAGACCTGTTAGAAATTGCGATAACAGTAAATTGCATTTATTGATATTTTCCCTAGAATCACATAGTTCTATCTGAAGTGAGATGTGCTATATCTTCCACATCAGACTCTAAAGAAAAAGCCACTGAATGTCAAATACCTATCACTTAGAAACTCAATTACATCTTACAAATGTAAAGCTTAAAATATTTTATTCATACTACCTATATCATTCACAGAGCAGTAACATCATGACCGTTCATATGCTAAGCCTGGTCCATAAAATACAATCCTTCTTTTGCTCCAGTAATAACCATCAAGGAGCACAAAAGTATGTAAATGCTTTACACATTTTGGACGGTAATGCAAGCAAAAAAAAAAAAAAAACCAACCAACCAAACAATAAACCAGTGCTTTTTTTCTTTCTCTTTTAAATACAGAGCGTGCCTCCTCTTTCCAGCTGTTGAAATTAGAAGGAAACAGAAAACTTCTTATGAATAGTTCCATAAAAGCTGTGGCCACCACTCTGTAAGACATTTAAATAGAAGCATGTAGATCTATGGCAATTTCCAAAAAAATATGCATTTAAGTATTTATCTACACAGTAACATTTTTCAGAAATTTCAGTAGGAGGGCAGTAGTGATACAGATAGTGAAGTCATTCATACAATACATTTCACTTAACTTTTGAAGACATACTATAAGATGAACAACGTTGCCTTTTTTTTTTTTTCCTAAGAGAAAAATAATGTTGGATCATACCTTGCTAAATATTTTCTTGAAATCTGAGAACATCAATATTTATTACTGCATTGAGTGTAAAGGATCAGCATTCAGAGATAAGAACACAAGACAACACTGCCATTATGACTTTCCCATGACTTGGCTCAAAGCAGTGGGATTCCTACCTCTGACTAGACAGAAAACTTCTCTTCTTCCAGTGGCATGAAAATACTGTGCTATCCTGACTTTCCTGATTGCTGGTGATTCAAACCTGAGGACTATAGTACAATGAGGAGTTCGTGATCCACACAACAGTCGAGATGAGCAGGCCCAGGTCTGTACTGTGCTGTGCTGCACATATCACTCAGCCGCAGGATAAAGTTAGCCCGTGAATCAAAAGGGAGACCACCATCAGCAACTCCCACTTGGCATTTGGCAATTACATCACCTGCATGGCCTTATCTTAGAAGCAAACCACCACATTCTCATGTGAACATCTTTTTGCTTGACAGTAGAAACGCTGAATGAGATTCTTTACTTATAGGAAAACCTAAACTAAATCATTTACTTCTAAGAGCTCTAAGATTTCCAATGCTGGTGAACCTTAGCACTGCAGGATCTCTGCAGCGTGGCATGCCATGACTGGAGGTCTGTCCAATGTTGCACAATTTAGGGTTCCCAGCATTTGAAGGGATGCATTACTATCTATGCTACCCCTGTTTTCCACCTCAAAAATTTTAATTTTTTGCTATTTATATTTAAATCCACACCTGATGGAATCCAAGTGCCCTTCTAATGGAGGTCTGTAACACACTCTGGCACCCGTGCATTACATCTGCCACTGAAAAGTTTACGATGTATAGTACAGCCAGCTTCTGCATGCAGAAAAGGCTTACTGTTTCCCAGTGGTGTCAGCTTCTGTGCATGCACTACACAGGAGATGCTCACTGGTAATGCTGCTGATTTCCAAATAGCTTCCAAAAAAGAAGAGTTGGCAAAAAAGGACATGATGAGCAATTCACACAGCTTTCTCCCACACAGTCATTGTACTTAAACCCCAACAAAACAGGCTAAGGGCCAGAAAACCATTCTGAAGATGTTCAACTCACATACCATCTTTCCCAGGGCCTCGTGGCTTCTCTACTGGCAAATGATGTATTCTAGTCACATAATGGAAGAGAAGTTTTTGTCCAGCTGGGACAGACGACAAAGAGGAACAACCTGCTGCTAGTATTAGAATAATTTATCAGGTCTAGAGTTTGTTTCCTGCATGTTGCCAAAGACCTCTAGGAAACAAGGAAATGAGGAATATCTGTTGAACCAGATGAAATGTACTGCAAGCACTGGACACCCTTTCATTAAAGCACTCAGACTTATTAGAAAAGTAGTAGAGACTATTTAAGGAGTAGTCTAGCAGACACTGAGTTACTGTCTCATCTGACAGGCAAAGGCAATCTCCACTAAATTCTGGTTATCTCCTCTTGTTAAAAATTGTAAATATATCACCAGCCAATCTTTCAGGGCTTTTACAATGACTAAGTAATTAACATTTGGAAAGCTCTCAAGGAAAAAAAAAAATGAAATATTAGAAGAAGAGTTATTAAAGCAACCAGAAGACATCAGGTATCTCCCAAAGCAATAATTAAAAAGTATATTACTACTTAAAGTGCAGTTCTATCTTCAAATTCTGGTTTGTTACTGAATAGCAAGAATTACACACAATAAACATGAAGCAGACGAACACTGAATTTTCACTTAGGATTTCTACCACTATTACTGTGAAACCAGCTCTGAAGAAGAGATGGTTTTACAAGTCCTGCTGCTGCAAACACTTAAAATTAGCTCAGATATATGATTATCTGCATTGAAAACATGGAGACGTATGTATCGATTGCAGGAAAAGGACTTCAGTTATCACCACCTTTCAGTTCAACCACACCCCTGTGAGCTTCCTGGCTACACCTTATCTTTGGAATGGTGATTCACAGTTAACTATTGCATAGCATGTATTAACATATGGTAAGATTTTTAACACTGTGAGCATGCATAAAGATTGGACAACAACAAGAAAAGATGTGATCAAGCAGTATGACTAAATATCATAGAATCATTTAAGCTGGAAAAGACCCCTAAGATCATGGAGTCCAACTGTTAACATAACACTGCCAAGTCCACCACTAACCCTGTCCCTAAGCACCACACCTACATGTCTTTTAAATACCTCCAGGAACAGGGACTCAATCACTTCCCTGGGCAGCCTGTTCCAGTGCTTGACAAGCCTTTTGGTGAAGAAATTTTCCTAATATCCAATCTAAACCTCCCCTGGCGCAACTTGAAGCAGCTTCTTCCCGCCCTGTTGCTTGCTACTTGGGAGAAGAGACCAACACCCACCTCCCTACAACCGCCTTTCAGGCAGCTGTAGAGAGCGACAAGGTCTCCCCTCAGCCTCCTTTTCTCCAGGCTAAACAATCCCAGTTCCCTCAGCCGCTCCTCCTCCTCACAGGACTTGTGCTTTATATAGATATTGTGTAAAACAATACAGAATTTCATCTTTCTTGTAAAAAACTCATGAATGTATATGTAAGTCCAAGTGTGCTACAAAAAAAACCCTTATGCTTTTACTATGTGTATGTTTATGCATAGCAATCCATTTAAACAATGATATTCTTACACTTAATCAAACAATTGATTTTTTTAAAACCAAATGACTCATGCTTTGGTGACTGTTCAATCAATATTCCCAGCAATTTCTGGGAAAATGGAGTTCAGTTCTCTACAATGGACATCAGTGAGATATTGAGGGAACAACATGATTTCAAAGTATCAGTGGACTTCAATCAAATGCAAAAGACAGCTTAAGTCCAAATGTCATGGAATTCCAAAAGGAGTGCAAAGTTTCACAGAGAACTACTTCAGCTCCTGATTAGATTTATAAAACACAATACTTGGCATTATGATGTATAAAAAACGAGCCACTTGATACTATTTTCAGACAGACCTCAATTGTTTCACCCTTTTACATTTACAAATACATGTGATTTTACAGTTCCAGTTCTCAGCTTTTTGAAGTCAGGAAGATCCTTTCCATTATGACATTATCTACCAGTAATCTATTTCAGGCACCTGCATAACTGAACACACTGAGAAAGTTATCAGTGTGTTAACTGCCCTCCTATGCAACTTATCTTAATATAAGCAGTGATGACTGAAATCACAATGTAGCCCCATAATATTCTTTTTAATGTTTGCACATATATTTCTTTTGAGATGGATTCTTCAGAAGTATAACAGCTTAATTGATTCTTTTATTTGGCATGTTTCATTTTAGCTAAACCTTCATTGACAATTCTGATGAGTAGTACGAAGGGTTTTTTAAAAGAAAATATACCAACAGTCAGTTTCTTGCTTTTAATACCTAAATAAATCAAGGAAACTCTGAAAATTATTCACACGCATAAAGATGGAAGCTTGTGTTCTGCAAAAACCTGCATTGTAAGTAGGGTACACATTAAAATCATCTGCTATAAATAGTAGAATTTGTTTTCCCAGAATCCAGACTTAGAAGCGTGAAGTTTTGTTATTTTTTTAAGAAAAGGATGAATAAGCAACCAATACTGAACTCTAAAGGGAACAAGTCAAGTAGCTATATGCAACAATGCCCTGCAATTCAGTGATGGCAGAAAGCCATGATTTGAAATTAGCCGTACTGCATATAAGCAGTGTAAAAAGCATCAAAGCAGTTAATGGATTAATGCAGAACATAATAAAAAACTTCAATTCCAGTATCATACAGTTGCTGATCTGGAAAATATAACACTGAAAAATACCTATGTTTTCTGATAGAAATTTAAGTTCTTTATGTCACCTTCAAAAGAAAAAACACCCTTACTGTGTAACACTTCATCATATCCTCAAGTTTTGAGCAGTTCTGCAGCATGTAACCTAACTGTTATATCAAATATAAAACAGAAAATTGAAAAATAAGAAACAAAATAAAAGCCATTCTTTCAGCAGCACAGCACTTTCAACACCAAGATGAACTATCATATACTCAACATACTATCAATGGTAGTTACTATACCATGGCTATATTATGATCACTGTAACCATTGCTACTCATCAAGTATGCCATGATTTTGCTTTAGAATCTCAGAATTACTTCTATTAACACCCAAGCCAAACCAGAGGTCCTGTTTGTGATCTTTCCTAGTTTTAAGGTGATTTTTGTATAAACTTTGCCATTTTCAATGAAATGCATGATGCAAAAATGTTCCAAGTTTTGCATGGCACAGAATCAGAATGGATTCTTACAATCATGCCCTTCCTTATTAAAAAAAAAAAAAAACAACCAACCAAGCAAACAAACAACAGAACAAAAAATACAAAAAAAAAAAAAAAAAACAAAACAACAAAAAGCCCACAAAACCCCAATTGTTTGTACACAGATAATATTCACTATAAAATAAAATTTCCTTTATATTGACTTTCGGGTTCCAGATACCTTCAGGGATTAAAATGTCTGAAAGGAAAGACCTACACATCTACTGGATACCTTTTTCCTCACTATCTCCACAGAAGTTAACAAAAGACTCTATTCTGTGTGATACATAATGAGGTCAATGATATCTCACACACACACACTTACCTACTGTACCTTCCAGACGCCACAGAATCCTAGAGGGGTCCTGTGGTTTATGCCAGCACAAGACACCCATTCAGCTTTCTTTTTATTTCACATTGATAAAGTTGGAAAGATCTGTAAATTGCAGGAGGAAATACAGCTACAGACTAATTATGGCCTTCAGAGGAATCCAGAGATTAGTTCTGGAAATACCAACTAATTCCATGAAGACTGCAAGTTCACAGCCACAAATACTGGGACTTCCTTCAAACACAAAGAACTAATTGACCCACTGTGACACTTGAGTGACCCAGCCCATTATCTCTTCTTTCTTGGAAAATCAAATGCATGTATCAAACTTAACACTACTGAAAAAAAGAAAGCATATATGAATTCACAATTATTTAAGTATAACAAAACACATTTTTACCATAAGCATGGTCAAGCACTGGAACAGGCTGCCCAGAGATGTTGTAGAGTCTTCCATCTTTGGAGAGTCAAAACCCAACTGAACAACATTCAGAGCAACCTGCTCTAGCTGATTGTTTTGAGCAAGGGATTGGACTAGATATCTGCAGCAGTCCCCTCCAACCTCAACTACTCTATCATTCCATGAAGACTGTAGTAAAGAAACAATAGAAATATAACAGAAGCAGAGTAGAGCACCATGTGTTTTTAGATTAAGAGCCAACCTGAAATAAATAATTTGTGATAGAATTCGTAAACTGAATAGCTGATCTACCCTGAGATTGCATATTTCCCATACAGTTCTATATAGCAAAAACTAGAGGGGGGTGTGTGTAGTGTGTGTGTGTGAAATATCCATGACTGCCTTTTAAGCCTACATTGAGGCTTTTAAAAATGGTAGAAAAGAGACTATTAATTAACCTTCTTCAACAATTTCCCTCCTTTCACAACTACTGATTCTAGGAAAGGAAGGAAGCAGTGAGCATAAAGCCTTCTAGAGTGCAATTTAATGTACAATACAGACTACCGGAAAATTACAATCGAATGCTCTGGAGAGGTTACAAATTCACATTGCATAAGCTATTTGTAGCTAGTAAGTCCCAAATAAAACATTGAAGTTAGAACTGTGATACAGCTAAGAAAAAGAAGACCCAGATGGAAGTCAGTGAAGCTGATTCTGCTCCTTGTACATAAATACATTCTCCAAGTAGAATCTGCAAGTGATTTACGTAGGAAATCAAATTAATTACTTTAAACACCTGAAGCATTTGATATTTTGTGGGATTTTGATGCAGCTAGCAGTTTATTCACACACATATACAGTCTCCATCATATTCACTCCTGAAAGTTGCAAGCTAAACCCTATGATCCTTCACACAGCCATTGGATACTTTAGCTTCAAACATAGAGAGTAGTTTTAGACAAATCTATGTTTGATTGGATATTACACTTTTTGGATTAATCTGTAATAAAAAAAAAAAAGTATCAGAAAATACACATAATTTTTTGCAGTTACCCAGCAGTTCCATTGCATCATCTTCATTGTCAATATCTTCTTCGGTTACAGATGGAGCTGTGCTTTGAGCAGAATCAAAGGAATCCTGAGAAAGCATGGCAGCCAGCAGTTTCTTATGTTGCTGCTGTTGTTGTTTTAGTCCTTTGGTCTTTGGCTCCATTTTTAAGCTGTGAGGGAGGAAACCACAACTTTCTCTTACTGATGCTCTCTACAAAATATGTCATACATTTGTCAGATTACTGTAGCCCATGATGTCCTCCCAATCTGAAGGTTAATGCCATCAGATCACAGATAAACCAGCTGGTTATCACTCATTCCCTGATCATTAGATGTTGCAAGTCAGTTTGTGTTTTCAGTTCCTATCTAAAGTTTTGATTGAATGATGATGGGAAATTTCACATTGACTTTATGGGCATTAATCATGTCTAAATAAGATACATATAGAGAACAACAGTATGTCAATCAGTATTGCTAAGGCATTGATTGCACAGCAACAAAGCTGACAACAAAGAACTGCTCCCTTGAGTGGTTATGTTATCATGACCCCATAGAATTAAGGACTATATAGTTATAACAATTCTCATGGTTTGTTGACTTCTGTCCCTAACCTAAGTAACAGACAACTGGAACTGCACAGAAGTTAGCAAAAGGGTCTAAGGCAGGACTTGTTACAGCTAGCAATATCTGATTCCTTACAATATCAAAAGAAAGACAACGGGGCAGAAGTTTGGCACCCCACATGATGATATCAGCAACACCTCAGACTGTTTCATAGTCTGTTGCAGGAAGGCAGATCTTCCCACTGCAAAGATAAACACTAAAAAGACAAAGTAGACCTTGGAGATGAACAACATGCTTTGAGCTTAGGACATCAGGTAATGGATGGGGCCTCTGCAAGCTCTAGTTCATTTTGGGCTCTAAGAAACAAAAGCATCATACTAAAAATCACTCAAATACCCCAGTGTGTACATACATCATCCCTCGAGGAAGTTTCCCAAGAGCCTTGCTTCTCAGAATTTCTCCTGGGAACTTTTAATGTAGAAAACCAGTAACAATGACTTGGAAATGAGTTTAATCCTATTTTCACTGTGTTCAAATTTCTGAAAGATGAGCTTAGTACCAGCAGGATTGCCATCACCACTTTTATATGGTCCCTTATCACATATTAATACCTTGCCTTGCTCCCTTACAGCAGCAACGGAGAGCAGTACAAAACCAGTGACAAATACAATCTTTCCTCTGTAGCAAACCAGAACATTAAGGGCAAAAAGGTGACCCATCATTAGTTTGAGAAGACATCACTAATACAGCTACCTCAGACTGGCTACACTATCTTTCCCAGTCAAAGTAATAGTGAAACCTGTTCTTTCAGTTGCTCAAAATTAATTCTCCTTCTTTTTTAAAATAACTGGGCCTGGCTTTCAGATACACGTGTGCTTCTGTTGCTCATCATCACAGGACTGTATCTTTTTAAGGAGAAAATAGTGGTTCTTTCCCACTGCCCACTGCTGAATGGAACAAAAAGTGAGGTTCATTGTTGCAAAGACAGAAAAAGCAGACAACTCACAGATTCCCAAATATCACATACTATGTATGCTCACTATGGTCTGCTTTATGCTGAAAAGACCAATACTGAAAATGGGCACGTTATTGAAGACCAGTGGTCCATAGGAATATGCCATTCTCTGCAGCCTATTCAGTTCTCTATAGAATGCTATGAATGTGTAAAGAGCCAGGGCTTCCCCTTCCACCAGACAGAAAAACACCTGCACGCTGTGGTCTGTGAAAACAACTCAGAGAGAGGGAGTCACATGACACCAATGGTAATTATTCTACCAGTGATCTGACAAAGCCTAAACCTCTGGATATTTATAAAGTATTTCATTTATGTAGCATTTCCTTATGTTTAGTGATAGGTAAAAGAAAACATATTACCTGGAAATAATGGAACAATTATAGTTTCCACTTTCCTGTTCTTATGCTGTAACTAAAGATTAGGATTAGTTTTGAGAGTTTGCTGGTTTATCACATAAATCCTGATAATTAGTGGATCAATAAACTATAATTTTTTATTAAAAGTGTTGCTAAATAGAATTTAACACAATATAATTGGAAACATTTAATGTAAATTTCAAATTGCTCCCTCTGAGTTGTCAGGTGAAAATGTAACTGAATTATTTTAGGTTACAGTAACTATGAAGTAGATGAATGAAATACAGATGAGGTAGCCAAAAATTCTTTTCAATCTTTACTGATTACTTGCATTTGGTGTATAGTCAGTTCCAAATACTGCTAATAGTACTTTAATTCCCAGTAACACTGAATCAGACCTTGAAGAAACTGCCTAATATCAGTGAACAATTCAGATTAATCTTGATCAATACAGGTCTTTTAAATTTCCATATATAGGTGGCATCAATTTTAGTACTACCACTATCTTGATTTTCTGCAATTTTATGATTATTTCACAAGACTGCAAACATGCTTTTTATAAATGCCTTACAAAAGCTGATGAAATGCTAATGAAGCAAAGAATTATCCCAGACATAAAATCAGTCATCCAAATGTAAATCCATATGCTGCATGTGATTTAGTAGTTATTCATTTGCACTGAAAATCAGTATTCCCACTTAACGATACACATTTTTCAACAGGTCTTCAGCACTTACTGCACCTAAAAACTAGAGATATCAATGACCCATGAGTCTTTCCTGGCATCAAGTACACCATATTCTCCTTATTTCATATACCAGGCAACGTGACTGTCATGATACTTAACAAGACTTCTCAAATACTATTCTCAAAGCTGTTAATCACATTTTTTTTAATTATAGCTTTAGCTGTAAGGTTTCTCACAGCTTGTACTGCTCTCTCCAAAAAGAAAAATACACTGCTTTGAATCATCTTTGTTACTCAGAACTAAACCTCTTTGCTTCCTTCTAGAGATTAGACAGAGATTCTTATTTCTGCTCCTTCCTATTGAGGGAAGGGACACAATATCCTCAAATTTGCTCTGCAACATGGAACAGATCTTTATTCAGTGTCTTTATTGGACTGCTGAATACGGAAAAAGAAACCCAGGCCCTCACAATCAAGCTGCAGTGCCAGTTGCTGACTCCATTAGTTTCCCAGGAACTGCATCGGAGAGACCCAGTGTCTGAGTTCCATTGGTTCCAGTCCAACGTCTGGCTGCGGGATCATTATTACATGCTGCTACTTCTCTGAAATAGTAGCACTTGCAGCTTCGCCCACAATAATCTAATTAAAAGAAGAAAGAAGTACTCATGGATAACAATCACTCCCAACATGTGAGGGAAGTTAATGAATGCAGCCTGTAAGAGTACAGCAAGTGACGGACTAGTTTCCTTGTGACCGGGAGGTGAATTTCAATGTGGAAGGCACACGGAGGACTCAGCGAAGGAATACCTTAGACCTCTCCAAAGAGAAAGCAGAGAGTTTCTGCCTTCTTAAAAGAGGAAGAAAACAGCATCTGCTGCAGTCAGAGTACTAGCTGTAACCAAGGAGAAAGGCTACAGGGCTGAGAGAGAACCGCAGGTGTTTAAGCCAATTAACAGAGGCAGTGCATAAGCTTTACACTTGAAAAAAAAAAAAAAAAAAAGCATGAACCCATTTTAAAGAAAGACTGTGAATACCTTATTTTCTGTGATAAACAGGTATCTTTAAAGCATGGAAAATGGACTCCTCCTAAAAATTATTATCTCTTCCATGTAGCTTAAGCACATGAAAAAACATACTCCCCCACCCCTCAGTCAAGTGCAATAAATTGTCAGAAGTTATTTACTGACAAGAATACAATTTTCTCTTTGAGAAAGAATTGTTAACACCAAGATACTAAGTATAAGAACTGAAGATTAATTTAGGAAGTCCCATTAAAAATAACATAGATACTGTTTCCCTTTGACTATCTTTCCTTTAAATAAGAAAATCAGATTTATCACTAAAGTGTCAAGAAGATTAACAATAGCTACTACCAACTGATGGAAGACAGAAAGGTTTGAAGTATTTGAATGAAGCTACACATCACAAAATTATTACACAACGGACCCCAATCATGTCAATATACGCTTAGCTATATATATATAGGAATAAAACCATGAGATTGCAAATGAATATTAAGTTAATCATATATAAAAGCATGAGAATAAACCAGTCATATATTAATGTCTTCAATTTATTCTGCATGCTGCCACATTATGGCATGGGAATTTAAAAGACCTGCACTCTGCTCTCAGAAATGAGGTATTACAAAGGTAGCACTGCTTCATAAACTGTAAAATTTCTAGGCTGAACCAAAATCCCACCTTCCTCCAGGACTGCTGCTATCCTCGCTGTCCCACTGCTCATTTTTATTTCTTGGTATTGGTGGCTGCAGCATCTCAGCAGCCAGTGGGTCTGCATCATTCTCTTCACGTCCAATCCATTCTCCAATCACACGAGGTCTGAGAAGGGGGGTGTTAAAACCTGTTGTGTCCTGAAAAGAAGTAAAAATAAAAAACAAAACAGAAACACTGCACTGATTGTTCTCAACCACACATGTAAAGAGGAAAAGAAACAAAAAAATAGAAAATAAAACTATTTATTAAAAAAGTACAAAACCAGTACAGTATATTATCATTTCATAAGGCTACAAAATACCCAGAAACAATCATGGACTAATGAAAAGATTCCCATTAACAAAATTCCAAGAGAGATTTGTCCACCCCAATGACTCAAGTCTCTCCTATTTCTTATTTTTCAATAGCAGCTGTGGAAATCCGGGCTATCATCTTGAAAAACTACTTTTTTTTTTTTTTTTTTTTAATAAATGTACATCTCTTAAAACCAGCACTCTGTCTGTTCTGCTAAGCAACATACGAAGTCACTTGTATAATGAGCACCCCAACCAAAAGACTGTTGTAGATTAATAGCATTATTCTTATTTGCATTATGAATTAATGCAAAACTAATAAATACATCCGCATTTGACATTTTAAAAATAACCCTGCTGGGATTTACATAATGTATCTTTCAGTTCTGAAAATGGTATTAACATTTTAATAAAATGTATTTCTGAAACTAGTACTCATATTTTTAACCACTTACTGGAAGAAGATAGCTGAAGAGGATTACAAGAAGTAAGCAAAATTCAACTGAAATATTCAAAACAGTAGCGATAATTTGCATCATTATATTAGGAATTTAGATTAAGGAAACAAATTGTCCTTTAAAATTTTATGAAAAAGCTGTTGTGAAGTGGTGAGTATCTCTGTTCTCAACGTTACTAGAACAGTTGTAGGTAAACAGTCATGTGCAACAGTATAGTCAAACTAAAAAACATGCATGTATGCAAAAAAAATAGATACAAAATAATGGGATAGGAATATTTATTTTGCTTTAATTAAATTCTTTTCTAGGCTAGCAAAGACATTTCAAATACAGTGTTCCCAATTAGGAGAGATATATTCTATTCCTATCCTTTAATGAGAGAAAATTTTAGGAAAACAAATCCTTGGCAGTTACCTAGCTCAGTGTCTCGATAAATATTCCTGCCATGAAACAACACTATCCAAACAAAGAGCATCTGGAAAAAGTATAGCACAGTGATTACCTAGCCTAGCAACCATATTTTCTCATCTTCCTAAAAGCAAACCATTTTTAAAGTCTCTTCCTAACTGACACAGATATGGTAAAAGCAGTCTGAAGTAGAGGCCTCTACTGAAATGAAACAAACAAAAAAAGGCTGCAAACTGCTTTCATATGAATTTTATTTACCCTGCTCTTGCTAGATGCTGCAATTTTGCTCAGCAGAACTCCAAGAGCTTCCATTTTGACAGACCCAACTGTGACCCAGGCCCTGGATTAGGCTCATTCACCCTTGTTCTTTTGTTCTGCTTTCTGCAACATGCCTGTGAGTGCATTACTGCACTCCATACGCCTCTCCAGTCACTTGACTAATTCACTTTTTACATAGTGTCGGTTTTCTGAAAGGTTGACGTGATGCAGAAGAACCACTGAAAATGGAATGCAGACAATACAGAAGAGAGAAACCTGAGGAAAGCACCATGGCTTCAAAGGCTTTAGAATACCTAACCACTAATGTCTTTCTTTTATGTACTTACAAATATACATTTTGTGCACTGTCTGGGGCTGTGTCATAATTAGGTAATGCAGACTAGATGACAGTGGCCTCTGGTCACTTGACAGGCATAGCCTGTCATGAGTGTAACTACCATCATATGCCTGTGAGCTAGTAAAAAAAGATTATTCCACTGCCCACAATGCCTTCATTACACAAGATGCTTACATTAGTTTAAGTAAGAAACATCTGGCCCCTTCTGAGGTTTATTACTGCTACTCTAGCCATTTTCTACCTTAACTTTCTCCCTATGATAATTTCCGATAGCTAATAAAAATGGTTCCTGGAGCTAGATCAACTTGCAACAACTTACTGTGTTCTTCTTGCTAAAAGCTTTCAATCCCTTAAATGAAAATGAAAAGCACCTAAAAATCTGTCCTTTTTTCAGTACCGTTTTTCCTGACACTGTACACTGCACCATCAGCATATGAATAAGTAAACCATGAATGCTGTGTCCATCCTTGTTATGCTGATTTCTTTTCTAGACGTTTTAGGGATTAAAGTAGCACTTTCATAGTCTACTTAATAAAAATGTAATTTACATGACATAGTCATGCTTTGCCTTACTTTATCACCTTGATTTCCTTTCTGAATCTTGTTAGATTAGTACACCACAGTTTCAGTGACCTAATTTATTTCCCTCCTTTCAACTATATAAGCAGCCACAGTGAAAACAGTAAATAAAGAATCAGAGACAGCCCCGTTCAGAACACCAGGATGTTTATTTGGCACCTTATTTCAAAAGCTTCAACAAATTCAGATGAAGTATTCTGTTCTCAAACAAGTTTTAGAAGCTTTTATATATATATATAAACCTTAGAATCTTAACTGATTTCCATTTTATATTCCCCCCATAAATAACAGAATAGACTGACAGTGACATTAGTGTGCACAGAAATATTTTCAGGACAGGTAGGTATTTAAATCTTCACTAAATAAACTTAGAGGATTATTTTATGATGCAGTCCAGGTGTCATCCACTTATCCAATTCAGTGGCTACCAACTTGACATGCTCAAGCTTCCTTTATGTGGAGACCAGGAGAAGGGAAAGACTGGTGGATGGCTGAATCTCATCTTCATGTTGTGCTGAGATGTGGTTGCAGTATGCAACCCCTTATCAGGAAGCACAACAACATATGTGTATCCATTTATTTAAGCATAGTTTAAAAAGATCGGTATTCCTAATTTCTTATATGGATTTTGAGGGAACTTCCATAGTGAGAGATACTTTTGGGGCAAGAAGAAACTTGTTTATTTTTCTGACTTAGGTGTAATTGTTTCCTCTATTTTATTAATTATAATCTGTGTTCATTGCAGTAATACTATAAATAAGAAGAAAGAATACTCTAGATGCATCATAGAAAAAATGTTTTTATATTAACATTAAGGGTCAAAATCTGTTATGAATTATTAGATCATCTTCACTCAAGTCTGATTCTGGATCTCTAACACTTAGGTGTCTCCCATTATTAATGTTTACAGTGACTGAAAGACATTGTTTGGAATTCTGGACAAATCTCACAATGTTATGACAGCTGTCACATTATCTGTAAGAGATCCACTACATGAATCTTAAGTAAAGCACCAATCTATCAAATATTGGCATTATGTGAAAATGTCACCTATTTAAGAAGAAAATATTTCTAGTCTCTGTATTTGCAGTTAAAAAAAAAAAAAAAAAAAAAAAGCATGGAAAATATTCACTAAGTGTTCTTTAGATAATAAAAAGCCAGAAGATTAATAAACCTTCCCCTACCTCCTTTTAAATTGCTTTAAAATGTCAATATTTTAGATACTCTCAACTGTAGCAAGAGGTAAATGGCGCGACTCCCTTTTTTGTATGGTCTGGTTCTGAAACACTGCTGAAATGGGTACAACCCTAGAAACCCTTTTTAAATATTTCTTTCTGCACTGTAGCATCCTGGCTACATTTTGCCTCAATGTATCTTATAATAGAGACGTTCTACAGTGCAACATATATTACATTTTATTTTGTGACATATAGACAAGTAGGATCATCCAGCAGGAGCAAGTTCTAGAGGAGGCACATCATCAATAGTCTCGTGGTCAGAGCATTCACCTAAGACACCAGAGTTTCAGCAGTATGGCTATACTATACTTCTGTGTGTATTTGAACTATCACTCCCAAGAGAAGTGTCCAAACACACTTAGGAAAAAATCTTGTAATTCACAAATAATTCAGTGGTTTTCCCTAGAATCTTTTAATCAGCCTAGATTTCCATGAATTTCACAGAAAGGCTAACATCCTTGCTCAACTTTTTTGTTTACATGAAATTCTTCACATTATTGAGGATCTTGAGGAAACTATACACTTGCATGCGTGGTTTCTGTTCAGTAGTAAGTAGGGTGAATCAATTCAGAAATTTGGATTATATTAACTCTGCACTTTAGCCTTAAAATCTGTGAGTCACAATGCATCCCTTCTCATTTTCTTTCCTTACACACCATACTTGTAGTGCCAGTTGCTGATTTTACATAGCTTCCATGGCCTAGAGATGTAGGCTGAATCATCAAGAGAGATAGAACATCAAACTCTGCAAGTCTGAAGTAAATGAGATAGTAAAGGAGGGAATCTATACAATAAATCTGTTTCAATTGCAGTAAACCCGGGAATTTTTTTTGCAACAATATCAGTGAGATCAGAAATTTTATTAGACTGTGTCAGACTGAAAGCTTCCAATTTGACTGAAAGACTGACCTTGTCTGACTGTTTTTCTCTACCTCTGTCTTGGACTGAAGCCCTAAGTACTGTCACAAAGCTAATAACAGCATATATTTGACAAGAATCCATTTAAATTAAACACCCTTCCACAAAAGTGATTGTAATTCAGCAAACTGGTTTTCTAAATCCAAATGCTCGAGTAACTAAGCAACTAACTAATTAGCTGGATTACTTAGAGGAGGAGTTTTATCAACCAACAGTACTGATCAAGTACTCCCCTGACAAAGGCAGCTAGAGGTTACTGCAGCCAGAAAGAAATATTTTTTTAAAAAAACACTTACATAATGAGAAACAAAAATAAAGAAGCATAGACATGCACTCTCTGCTTCTTCTGGGTTCATAATCTAAATGACAGATAGAACAGCAGGATTATGGGCTCTGCCCTAATCCCCAAGAATGTTCCTGATCATCAGGAAAAT
This sequence comes from Tyto alba, assembly GCF_018691265.1. NCBI lineage: Eukaryota > Metazoa > Chordata > Aves > Strigiformes > Tytonidae > Tyto > Tyto alba. Next base: position 36,951,944 of record NW_024881330.1, read on the forward strand.
AAAGCAAGGAAGAGTGTATAGAAGAATTTATTGTCGTGTTTAGCTTTATGTCTCTCATGACATCTATACAATGCCAGTGTTCTAATAGAATCCAATGCCAAGTTTGGGCATGCTGTTCTAGACCCATGACATGCATCTGAAGGGTTAAATGGTTAATCCAAACCGCAGATGAATGTGGTTTGAAAAATGACTCAGTGCTGCCACAGCCTATACGAGGAAGCTGTAGTATCAGCATGTATTTCTGGGAAAGGAACCACAATGAATTTGAATACATTTATACCTGAAAAACAAACTCAGGTGAAAAGTCTGTCTAATGTTAAACCATTATCAGGTAGTCTTTGGTTGCTTTTGGCCCAAGCCAATTAATACACTTAGAAACAAGTCACAGGAACATTTCAGTAATTAGCTCCTGTAAGGGATCATTCCTAGGAGGCAGGATTCCACAGAAATGGCCCTGGCTATGCTTAATTTCTTAACACAGAACTAGTCTTTTTGTCCATTCAAAATCCTTAAGGGGCAAGACAAGAAATAGAAATTAAATTCACTAGAGCCTACAGAGATGAAAAACTGCATTGCTTCTGTAAATCTATCCTGGAAGACTGCTGTGCAATGCTGCACAAAGGAAGCATGTTTAGAGATTTACTGTTTCAGTTTTTTATTTATTTTATAAATAACATTTGATTCCAGGAACCTTCAGTTTACCTGTTCTCATCAGAAACAGATGTTACAGCAGATGCAGCATTGTAAAGCTGTCATGTAATGTATGCTGTTGAATGTACATAAGATAATGCCGAGTTTTATTAAAAAAAAAACCTCACCACCTTCCTATTTTAAATCATAAACAATAAATTATATGGTAACAAAAAGCAAATTAACTCTTTGCTCAGACTGGATCCTGAGGAAATTCACCAATGTTCCCCTCTCAATTTTCACACTGAATAATCAAATTTAAAAAGAATCAATGTTTCTGAACAATAATCCATCATTGTTTAAAACAAAATAACACAGAAGTACCTCCTAAAAAATATATGTAAAAAGTATATGATAGTCTCTAGCCCCAAATGTCTTTTTCCTCCCACAAACAGTATTTCTTAGTTCTTTTCAACAAACAAAACCAAATGGAGTCCTTCATAAGTATTCTTAAAGGTAAACATTCTAATGGAAGGACTTTCTAATTGTATTTTTCATAAATTATGAGCACAGTTAAGGAAATAAGTAGGAAAGAAGACTTAGATACTGTTATACTCATAAAAGACAAGATGAGGCAAGATCAAGGGCAAAATGATAAGTGAAGGCCATGGTTTTGAAATGGCAGCCCCATATACACAAGCACACGGTAACTGTGATCAATCTTGTCTAATTGGACTTTCCTGAAGAATCCAGTGTAGGTATTTTATACACACTTGTGTCAGAAAGGTTTGTGTCCTCATTTTACCAACAGAAAGGAAAGATATTTTTTAAATTGTCTCCTATATTAGGCATTATTCCTGTGTCTTATATACCTTTTGATCTTATTTCACAGAGATTAATGGTTTCTGACACCAAGAACACAACCCAAGATTCCTGGCACTAGAAGCGTACTGCTGTTCACTGATGAGAACAGGGAAGATAAAGGTTTTCTATTTCCTTCGGAACTTTGAAAAATTAGCTTGATTACTCTTTCAACAAAGAGTTTATTACAGCTAAAAATAAAATTCATGTTAACTGTATAATGCATCAAAAGGGCCAAACCAGAAGAGAACATTGTTGCATTCAGCAAGGAAGTAAAGACTGATCTTTATGTCCTGTTCGTTCCTGGTCAAATCTGGGGAGCAAAAATTATTCCTGAATGTTCTCACAAATTATATCTAAGAATGCACAATTAATGACTTCATTAATATAAGGTATTTAAAGCTAAATGTTTCCAAAAGTACACAAAGTAACCCAACAGACTACTTTAAGCAAAGATGGTATCAAGATCAAAAGTATTTCCATGCCCTCACTGACAGTCTCTGAAACTCAGTGAGATACCTTTTTTCCACAGTTGACAGCCCATCCTGGATCAAGCTCCTAATGTATCAACATATACTGCACTTATCCATACAGCTTTCCATACCCAGATTTCCTCTGAACCCAAGAGAACTGAGATGCGTATGCCAGGACAGGGAAATGCAGCTCTCATTGCCTAAAATTATCACAATCATTGGTCTTTTTGTACTGTTCATTAGGCATGCAGTAAATCTTACCTTATCAAGTTCATCAGAAATAGCAATGCCTGTAATCAAAACAGATTTAAAAAAAAAATATATTTAGAAACATTCTTTCTATAAGTGTCTTTTACGACAGTAAAAGTAAGGTTTAATCTGAAAAGTTTACATATTGTTCTCTGCACACTACTGTACCATACAATGTATCATACTTTGTTCCATTAGTGAAATTGCCTGGAAACAATATACTCTTAATTTCCCTCAGCTGCAATATTATCAAAATGAGTTTTCAAAACCTATGGAAATGAAAACAGCAGATGTGCCAGGAAAGTGACAATGAGCTTAAGTATACTTCTACCTCCTTTCTAAAATTAAATCAGCAACATAATATTTACATATGGACATATTATTATGCAAATCTCACCCTGACCAGCATGCCTAACATCATGCTGCAATTACAGGGCAACATGGACATGACGCTTCTCTTTTTCTTCATGGTTCAATGTAGAAATAATTCTATGAAAACAGATGGAATTTAAATAGAGGAAAATCTCAAAGTAAAATTTCACAATAGAATGCAAAATGTTTTTTCTAAATCCTCTGAACAAAAACTTGTTTATTTGCTGTTATCCTTTCTGCTGATGCCTGCCTGAGGTTTTCCTATGCTTGCTTCCATCATGTCATCTAACTCTTTTAATTATGACTATCCTGTAGCACATTAAATATGCACAGCTGGTCTCAGAATTTACAACACATCTATACGCCTCAGTCTTGTCACATGGAGAGATCAATTAATCATATATCTAATGCCATTATTTTGAAAATTCTGATACGTTTGAAAGCAAAGCTCTTCCCAGTTTCCTATGAGGTTTGATAAGAAACATTTCCAGGTTAGAATTTCAATGCAAAAACGAAAGACAAGCATCTCCTTGTGGTGAAAATAAAGCGGAGAAAAGTAGTCATGCCTTAGAAGAACACACACTTGAAAGCTGCTTTCTATTTCATATCATGTTATCAAGACAACTTCTTCCAAGGAATGCAAGAGATATTGCAAAATACGTAGCATCAGCTGAGTGGGGAGTTACTCTTTCTAAAATCACACTAAAGATTACAGCATTATAAGCTTATCTGCATTACACTTTTTTCTTATTATTTGGTATACCATACCTACATGAATTCTTTGTTTTTTTACTGTACTTTTAATCATTAACTCTATATGGCTAATTCTCAGTTTAGATGCCTTCTTTATACTGATCTTTGTTTTAAAAGCAATGAAGTGCTAGAACTGCAATTATAATTTTAAGACATCAAGACATAAGAAATATACCAGGAGTTAGAATATTTTCATTCATTCAATAGTTCTAAAGTAGATTATATTGAAAAATATCCATTTTGCCTAATTCTTCGATCCTTCACAGCAATTAATCCATTTTAATAACATCAGAATTTTATTTAGCCCAGACACCACACTAATGTCTGTATGTAGTATAATCAGCAGGTTGCACCAACCTGAATCATTCAAGAGGACTTTAATGTGTTATGAATTTCTTAAATCCCCGATGGGCATTTACTAGAGAGAAGATAACTGCAGTCTCAGAGGTAGTAAAAAACTAATTCAAGATTCTCTTTATCTCAACTTTGAAAATCTGACTTCCATCAACCAGCTCTCCATATTGAATATATTTTGCATAACCAAGGTCAATTCATTTTACAACCACAAATGCTCTCTCTAAACAGACAAAATACCTTTCCTCAGCAATTTCTCATAATGTTAAGACTGTTTATTTTGTTTTGATACGGGTTTATTTCCTCAGATTGGAGGTTGGTCCCCTTTTCTTCCGCCTTCACAGATGAATGGGTCTCTGAAACTCTGGAGCAGACACAAGAGCAATTTTTCCCTGTGCTGACTTACACATTATTTATTTTCAAGTATGGCAAAAAAAAAACCTACAAAAGGTAACCCTACCATTTCCAAGACTCTATTGCAAAAAATGCCAAATGCTTTTACTATTTAACTGCCTATGTTGCTAATCAAAGGTCAGTACTGAACACACCAAATAGTAAGTGGGAGAAAATGTATATACAACTATATGCCTCACACAAAAAGCTCTACTAGCTCCTCTGATAAGTTACATATAAGCACATAAAATTGAAAGACATCCATAATCTAAAGAAGTGCTTTTAGTAAAATGCTTGTTTGTGTAAATCCAATCAATTCCCAAGAATTTACTGTGAACTGAGACTGAGTAACTGAATTGACCAGAATGCCTCAAATTTCTGCTTTACTAAATTGCAAACACTAGCAAGACACCACAACTAACTGTATTTTTTTAGATAAGCATGTAGAGAGATAGCAGTTTTTGAGGACATCTTGCCAAAATAAAATTTTAAAAGTTTAGAAAACTTCTATCTTTGCAATCACAAAATTAAACCTGCAACCTCTTTTCATCTTTATCTCTCTCCCTCTGGTGTGGTATCAAAAGAAAAGATAAAGTATTCTTGTGAAGAAATTTCTTAAGGAGCTTGTTGTAGTAAGCTTGGCATGGTGATTCTTCTGGAGGTGGGATTTACCATACTGTAAGTCATAAAGATCTTTATGTTATGTCTTGAGTCCCATTAACATTAACAAAATTCCATTAGTTACTGATAATACAACTCCATTAGCAGAGACCAGAATAAATTAACCCATAAAAATCAGTGGGTGTAAAAAAGCTTCTCATTTTCTTTCAAGACTTCCAAGACACTTAAGTGCATGCCCACTCTTACCAATTTTCTTTTGCAGTTGCCAAACTGAGAAAATATCACAGCTGAAGTTGAAAGGAGGGGGGACTTGCACCCTGTGTGCAGTAGACAGAAAATCACAACAGTGAGGTTATTTTTTGGGTGCAGATCTCAGGGAGGATAATATGGACTCCAGTTTTCACAAAGTAGTCCCTCAAAAAATTAAACCCATTGCATATTCACCATAACGTTAAACCAAAACAAAACAAAACAAAACAAAAAAAAAAAAACAACACCTTAATCCAGAATCCCGAGAATGCAACTAGATAGTCATAATTATCACACAGGAACATTTAGCATCTCTATTATTCTGTTAACCGTTAGCACACTCCTGAATTTTCAGTAGTCAAACAGGTTACTGTCAGTTAGTTTATTTTCAAGTAATACATTGATAACTTAGAATAGTTGAATTTCTACACAGTAATGGTAACAGTGGTTGCTGCTAATATCAAGAGATCAGCATTTTTCAAAAAGAAAACTGTGTTTTCACTTATGTTGTATATTTGACAACAAATAATTGGTTGTGTTCTCTGTACCTTGCAAAGTAATTTTATTTTTTTTCTCTGTGGCTTTCATACAATGTAAAAGAAGAAATATAAATTTTACTTTTTATATATTCTAATTAGGAAAATGTCATTGTAAAATGACAGACTGCTAGAGACAAAGGGACAGCCCATTCTGTGAAAACACTCTTAAATGGAAACAGCCACATTCCAGGTTTAAGTAAAACATCCATAGGTGTAGTCAAAATGTCCATACACTAAAAACTTTTTACATAACAGTTTGGTCACTCCATCAAGCTGTAGCCTTTTTTGACCACAACTTAATCCTAATAACCAAAAAGCTCTCATACCAGAAAAACTGACACATCTAATTTATTCGAACTTGAATCCCATGGCTTTGTTCAAATAAAAGTTATTAGGAACAACTGTTTCTGACTTCCCTCAGCTTAAAGCACTTAAAGCCTTACTCTGCATGACGGTGATCGTTGAGAATGAAAGTTTTAGGGCTGTTTCATCATTGCTTTGCCTCAAGACACTGAGCAGCAGATGAAGGGGATTGCTGAAAAAGTTCTGCCTTTGTTGGGGAAGGTCTTCTGATGTCAAAAGCAAATCCCTCAGAAATAAAGGAGTATGCTTTATCCTTTCTCTCATAGCAGCTGTTCCTCACAGACAACACGTGGTATAGTTTTATATCATACTATGATTGACAACTATAAAATAGTCTTACCATTCTTACTTTTTGCAACGAAGAAGTGCAGTGTTCCAACGAACGGGGTGAGAGGTTTGCTTGCCACCATCAGCTCAGGCTCACAGACAAGGTGTACCGTGGGAATTAGCTAGGTACCTAACTGCCAATGATATGTCTTTAAAAATCCTCCCTTTTACAAGTAATTAAGGGTGTTGAATTTTGGTCAGACATCACAAGTACCCAGCCCGGTCAGCTGTCTGGTGAATTACACAGACAGATTCAGGGCACTTGTTTTCTACTTCTGAGTGTAATGACCCTCTGTGCAGTAAGGGTGCTGGAACAATAAAGTAATTGGTCTGACCACGCTTTCGCAGTCCTTCAGAAATGCTCCACAGCCACAACTACTGCCATCTCTGATCAGCAACAAATCTGGAGTGGGGCTGTTCATGCCAGCACAGCCCTTCTCAACTGGAACACTTGCATTCTGTCAATAGCTTGGTTTTTGAAGAGAACTGGAAGAACAAGGTATGTTCTGATCATAATGTCTGGCACACTAGGATTAAATAAAATATGACTACCAGATAATGTAATAACAATGCAACTTATTAATCCTTACTATATTTTAATTACTATTATCATGCCTACATTAAGCAAATTGCCCAAAAACATACCTAACTGCATTAGCCTTATATCTGACAGCTTTTTTTATACCTGAAATATTAAACCAGTTGTTTGTCATGCTTTTTTTTTTTTTTTTAATTAGCATGGATTATAAAAACCATTCTTTACACAATTATCTTAGATTCCTGTTCCTAATCTTCTATCCTAATGGCAATCTGCAGCAGCACAACGGTAAGAATGGAGAAATAAAGATGATGATCGTTAAACATTATAGCATCTTTGATGCAAAAGTGACCTCCCAAAATGTATCTGCACCATGTTTTAACAAAATAAAATCATTTTTGAGTCTAGAATGAGTATCTTCCACAGTAAACAAAAGACTTGCTGCTTAGGACATTCTGCTTAATTTCTAGCTTCCCAGGAAATTAACTTTCTTTCAAAAGAAAAGTGAATATTGTTAATAAAAATTCCATGAGTCTCAAAAATACCTAGCTCTTTCATATGCAGTTCTTAGCAGAAGAGTTTTATTTGTTACTGCACTCCTGCAACAAAATACAATTATTCCGGTACCTAATGGCTCTTCACTCAGTGCTATTATTTCTCTTTGAAGAGTGATTTTTAGACTTTGATGTTCTCAATTCAACATCATAAAATTAATTTTCAAAACAGTAGGCACCACATGAGTTCGGATCTTTTTGAAATGGCAAGTCATAAAATCCCTGCCTGCTGCAATATTCCTGATCAGCTTTACAGTATTTTAAAAACTTGCAATATCTTCATATGCTATACACATCTGAAATTATAAAAACAGTGGTTCTGATAAGAATGAAAGTTGTGAAACTTCAGAGGCATCTACCATTTTGCTTTCATTCGTGGTCCTCAAATAATTATAGGAAGAGATAACACAAAATAAAAATTGGTTCAGATTTTATTAAGACTTACATTTTTCTAAATGAGCAATGTACATCTGACAGGTCTGATGTGTACCCAGTCATACGAAAATAAAATGCTACTACTTTGACGTATGCCAGACATTCAGTTCAATGGGAGCAAATAGCTTATGCACTTTCCTAAACCTCCAGAAGATGGCCACAGAGCTCCCAACAGCCAGTTTCCTACTCGCCATACGAAGCCTTCTGGATTTGACATACAGATTTTGTCATACAGAGTTCAGACATACAAAACCAATCCCAGTGCAACTCTGACTAACTTGAAAAAATTCACTTTCAGGATCGGTCTAGGCCAGGGAACTTGTGGATGGCTGGGCTGTCTATCATAGTGCATCACAGGTTCTGTAACAAACTCCAGGACAGAAACAGCATTGTTATTCTACCATTACTAATACTGCAGCTTTGAGCATGAACACGGGAATATCGTATTATGTATCAACTGCCCAGCAATTAACTTTCCCAGTGCATCCTCCTATCCATTGTAAATCAGGGCAAGCATATGTTCCCTCACTGGTGGGACAGGCCATCTCAGATATACTTGCATTTCCCATAGCAAAACCTCGTGCCATACTGCAGCTGGCAGCACAGTAAATTCTAGTCCCTGTGCCCATTTGCATTTTGTATTAAACACAAGGTAAACTGAAATTATTTATTTCACACCATCCTTGGATTATAAAAGACATAAAATGGTTGCTCTGGTTTCACCAAACAAAGCATTTCCCCCAGAAAATACATAAACAAGAACCAAACCAGCTCCATCATTTCTGTATAGGAACTTTATAATAGTTTGGTCATGGTCTATCATAATAGACATGCTTGTATTATTTCCTTTACTTACATTGAGTCATTTTACCACTTTCAAAATTAGACATACTTCCTCTAGTAGTAACTCAGAGATTTTTTTTTTGTGAAGACACATTGAACTGAAACCTCAGAGGTCTTGCCAATGAGGGGCATATGTCCTTATATTATTAAACAACTATGTATCGAGCTTCTGTACAGGTATCCATCTTGAATCAGGATAATACTCCTCCCAACACCTAGCCATATAAGAGTAAGGGAAATAGTGTCATCTACAAGGCACCAGATATTAACATATCAGCACAATATACATCAGTATAGTCACTATCTAGGAAACATGGATTTAATCTCTCCTCCTCTAGTGGCTTTTTTAAAAAGTAAAAATAATTAATACTCAGCAAAAGAATCTGTGCTTTAGACTTACAACACTTCTATATCCAGATTTCTGAGTGGCTTCAATGGAGAATACAGGTTTCAGGATTAGGTTTTGTGAGTAATGAATTAGGCAGAGAGAAACAAAATGCAAAGTACCCGCCAAATATTATGTCCCAGAAACATTCCTAGGTCAAGGTCATCTCAGAACAGAGTAATCAACACTGAAGAATCTGTCAGAACTCTAGATTTTAGGGAAAGGTGTACAATGCAGTAGGTTGATTAAGGTGGGTAGCCCACAACAGCCAGGAGTCAAGGGCAGAGTCATAGTTTACCCTTCTACTACTCCCTGAATGCCTACCCCATTCTAAAAACTAGAAGTACCATATCTGAGATGAGTCAAACAAACCCCAGATCTGCAATAGCATTAGGGAAATTTTTAGCAAGCCAAATACTGTTCCAGAAAAGGACACTGTAACTCAAAAGAGTCTTTAGTCTTGAAACTAGTAGGCTGGATCAGAATAGAAAATACCTCCACAAAGGTAATTACAAATTTTAACATCTGTAGGAAAAAAATACTTATAACTGAAGTAACAGTGATCTCCTGGACATATAAGGCCCACTTTATAATTGAATAGCAATAATTATGTTCATATTCTTCCCATTTCAGTCCCAGAAAATATCATTATTTTGTATTATTACTCATACATCACACTAAAAGCAAATGGATTTTATGGGCAAAGGCAGTATCGAATAACAGCTGCAGTACTGAGATAAAATTATCTTCCTTAAAGGTTTGATTGAGCTTATCTAAAAATGTCGATCTCAAAATAAATCACAAACATTGATCTCACACAAGAATAACATGATTTTAAAGTTCAGCCTGAACAGAAGAAAGGAAAAATCCTCTACAGAATACTGATGATTATTTCTGTGGTTCAATTAGCAGAAAACATTTAGGGCTAGATGCTCAAATGATCATGGATAAGTCATTTTTACAGGCTAAAGTCCATTTCAGGTCAACAAATGTGTATGACTGATAAAAAATACAAAAGTGTTATGTCTTAAAACAATGACCCTTATGAGGTGATTGATAAAAGTCTAGTTACATATCATGCAGGCACACATTTTCAGCTATATCATCATCATCAGAAATGCCTGGTTTCAATGGGAAAATTCAGATGTATGTTAGTGGCATTCCATTCAAGTACATCTTCCAAAACTACAATGTAAATCATCAGTAGTTTCCTATAGTGTAGAAGCTTCTAAATGAAACCCCATTCCAATGTGCTTCAGAAACTGCTAAATGCATTAAAGTACTTCAAGATGTATATATTAAATTTCTCACATCCCACATACTCGCCGGTTCATCCACAAAACCAAGGACATGATTTTATATATTTATACAATTTTAACAACATGGTTTGTTAACATATTCTGATCTTTTTTTGAACTAGTTCTACCCTTATTGTTATGAGAGTTTGACTCTTGTTGCTTCTCTTCTTCCCCGTAAAAGATAAATAGAACATGGGCTTTTACGTTTCACTATTTTATCTTTTTCTTAAAGGGGTAAGATCATGCTTGTCTTCCTTAAACTGTGCATAAACAACATCGACTGATTCTAACATGAGAAATCACTGTTTGAGATACTCTGGAGAGATTCAGAGATATTTCATTCTTGGAGACATTCAAGAGCCATGGACATGATCCTGGACAACTGGCTCCAGGTGGTCCTGGTTGAGCAGGGGAGTTGGACCAGATGACCTCCAGAAGTCCCTTCCAACCTCAGCCATTCTGTGATTCTATGATTCTTTATGGTTTTCAGAAATATTTCCTACTAGATCAAAGATGGCTTTCTTATTTACTGATTATTTATTTACCGATTACTCCCCTTCCAAATTAAAAAAACAGTGAGTATGGGGTTTTTTCCTATTGGTTATAGCTAGATACCATTATTTCTTGGATTCCCTCCAACTGACTTGGATTGGTTACCAAATAGTTTTGGTTAATGTTGACTTACTACGGTTTTCTGACCTTAGAATGTCCACTGAATTCAAAAGCATTATAATTTTGTTTCTTCCCCTCTGATTTGAATTATACACCTGGCCTTAACAAGGATTCAAACATTACTAACAAAATGTTGGTTATCTCTGTTTAAAGGCTATATGCGATTATGAAAAAGTACTTATCTCACAGTAGAACACATTGTGTCATCAAATGCTGCTACCATGTGTAAACTGAAATGCATGTTTTCAATATGCACTCTAATCCCTAACTGTTCATATAAAGGATGTAAATTTCTTCACAAAGCAGACAGACTTCACACCTGCTTTGCAGCAAGCACTTGCTGATTTAGTTTGCAATTTTTCCACTAAAAACACTCATAATTCACTGTTTTCCATCTCCTGATATCTAGTTTTCCATCCTCAGAAGACGGGGGGTGAAGAGAAGTATATTCATGAGCAAGATCCGTAGCTATACAAGAGGTTTTTAAAGGCAACCAGGCCAGAAGGGGAAATACATCTGTAACAGCATGAAACTTTTCTTATTGATGCTCAGCTGAGGAAGAAGGATGACAGCAATAAAGATGAGAGACTTTGCAATTGAAGAAAACAAAAGAGCACAAGTGAAATGCAGTATATTTCTGTATGTTGCTCCATAAACCAAACTCTCCCCTCAACAGTTGACTTGATAGATCAAAATCCACTTCAATAACACACAGCTGATTGTAGAAGCAAATGAAACCCAGGTTTCCCACATGGAAAACAGTATACTTAAATCACCAAGCTCCAACTCACTTAGACCATAATTATGACAATACTCTTCTCCAGTCTCTCAAAACTCTTAAGATACTTTTTACACTGAGCATGAAGTCACTCTCGGTTTCTCAGGATCTGCTGCAGCACAGAATTACTTGCATATTGTCTCGATGGGGCTTGGGAGGAGGGCTCAAATATAAGGAAGTTCAGTTTTAATCACTAGGAGGACTGAACATAGGAAAGACCAGACATCCAAGTGCCTGAGCCTCACCTTCCAAAGCTTTCAGGCACTTCTAATTTTGTTTGAAGTGCACAGGTTTGTCTCAGTGCAGATATCTAGACTGCATAGTGAATGAAGCAATAGCAACCAGAGTTTAATTCACAGGCTGTATCTGCTGCATATCAGGCAATGAAGTTCAAGAAACTCACTACAAGATCCAAAGCTTATCTTTAAAAATGGAAACTAATTCCAAGACTTGATCGAAAATTCACTTAACTTCAAACATCTGGTTTTATGTGGCACTCTTCCCTGTTAAAATCCTGAAGAATTGTATGAGAGGATGCTGTAAAAAGCTATTGATATTACATTGTGATCATTTGCATACTCAAATATTTGTTGAACTTGGTGCTTGTCCCATACTGCTTTGAAACAAGATCAGTATCAAATGTAGCATTAGTCATAAACTTTATGGATGTGCTTATAAAATCAAAAGCACTGACTAGCCTGGCCAAAAGAAGCATTAACACTGGAGAAGGCAGCTACAGGCTGCCTTCTTTTGTAAAATTCACCACACGGGATGCTTGTTTGGGTACAGCACAGGATGAGTTTCATGTGTCTTATACTTTCAAAGCTCTAGATGCATCTATTCCTTGAACACCTCCAAAATATTTTCTATGTACAATCTGTATTCTACTTTTGGGATAACAATAAAACCACATTTATTTTTTAAATTACATATTTTCTTTTTTTTTTCAAACTTTTCACATTTTTCAGTTTGAATTTTTATATCATCCTAACACACTATAAATCGCAGCACAGAACAGATTCATTTCCTAAAATGCTCTAAAAATCAGGAGTACAAAAACTGGAAACAAGGACATCCATCTTAGAATTAATGTGATGTAAGTGTTTAAATGATACAACCAAAAAGACTAAAGTGCAAAATGAGTAACAACTATCAAAGAACAAAAAAAAAAAAGGCAGAAGAGAAGATACTATAAATACACTAGGAAAGGGGGACAAAGTAAAATTCAGAACAATTACATCAATGAGAAGGAAAGCAAATAACAGATGATACAAAGAAATCCCAGTATTCAATACCTTCACTGCTTCACTCTTTAAAAAAAAAAAAAAAAAAAAAATTAATTGTGGCCAGATGCTTAATGCTAGTGATTTTAAGAGGAAAAACTGCAAACCTGATGACAGAGAGCTGAAAGATATTCTGATGAATTAGATACATTCAAGTTGGCAGAGTCTTGTGAAATTAATTCTAGAGCACTTATCTAACTGGCTGAAGAAACCTCTAATCCATTAGCAACTGTCTTTAAGGAATGGAGAGAAAAAAAAAGGGCCAATACCATGTCTTTCTTCAGAAAAGAAAAAGGGAAGACATGGGAAACTACTAACCACCAAGCCTAAATCTGACAGCAGCAAGAATATTTGACAAAATTGTTAAACAAACAATTTATCAACATCTAATGAATAAGAAAGGTGATGAGAACCAGCCTAAATGAATTTATCAAGAATGAATCACATTAAATCAGTCTAATTGCTTTCAGTTGGGAAACTTTCCTAGTGGATAAGAGGAGGAACTAGACGTAAAATACTTCAGCTATAATAAGACTTTGTTTACTGTTCTAGATGATACTCCAGTAAACAAATAAGAGAACTACATTCTAGGTGAAATCACTGCGAGGTAGATAAACATCTGGTGGGAAAAAACACACTTACTGTGTAGCTTTCAAGAGCTGGTTGTCAGATCTGAAATGGAATCATGAAGAGGTCTGACAATATTTCCGTTAATGATCTGGATGAAGAAATAGCACATTCATGAAAGTGAACTTAGTATCAAGCTGCAAGTGACTTAAAGCACTCTGGGGATAAGATTAAAATTCCGTATTATCTTGATAAATCATCAGAAAACATCAAGTACTAGCAAGAAATAGTGAAGAATGTTTCATCTGTGAAATAAGTCTATGAAAAACTGGCTCCAGAAACACTGACCAGGTACATACACTTCCAGTCCAAGTGTAGGACCCAGAAGAGCTGCCGTGTTTTGCACTCCGGTTAGAAAACTCTGTGGCAAAGAGAGGTACAGAATGCTGCAAACTGTATTTTAAGTATAAGGAAGCCAGAGCTCTGTGGAACCTACACAGTATCCACAAGCAAAGACAAAGATGTAAGACTGAAGAGTGGATTTAGTCCTTTATTACTGAACTCTCACATCTGATTGGTTTGTATGTCCACACAGTGAATAAATAACTCTTTCTGAAATTGAAAAAAAAAAAATGTTTCTGTATCTGTGTTAAACTCCTAAAGCCTCTAAAGGAGAAAGGCTTGAAAATGACCCTTGCACCCATCATAGTAACATGGTCAGGCAATAGTGGGGTTGCAAATCAGAAACCCTGATCAGAGGTGGTTTAGCTCCTTAGAGGCAGATAGACCAATTTACTAGAAATGTATTTGCAAAGAGCCCTGTATTTATACTACTGTAATTCATATAAATATAAAACTTTCGCAGAATACAATTATTGTGATCAGCCTTAAATATTTGGGAGAGGGAATTTGGGCAAACTTGTTCTGGGTATTTGACACAATTTGGAAAAATGCTGAAGCTCAAAATGCTCCACAAAACAGATCTTCCATTCCTCATTCACTACTGTTTCTGACCTCACCATCTCCAATTTCTCCAGTGAATCAAGAAGTGCCATGGATAAAATTTAATGAGAGGGGAAAGAAATAATTTCTCATTCAAACATCTCCCAGACCACACCATACTTCATTTTCATGTACCATGGCAGAGAATACTTTTCATACTTTGATAATTGTTAGTAGTGTTTTCTCCCATCAGTGTACCTCAGAATTCTCTTCTACAGGGGAAAAAAAAAAAAGAAAAAAGTTATTCCTCATCATATCCAGTAATTCTCAAGAGTTACTCCTTACATAAGCATGCTATTTTTAAACACTGCTCCTGTTTGACTACGTCTTTTAAGCGACAATATTTGGATTTTGTTATGAAATAATTGCCTACCATGTTTTTGAGTATTTACTTGAGATACTTTATTTATTTGAATTGCTTTTGAAAACTGGAAGGAATTAATTGGGGTCAAGGATACAAAAAACCTGGTTGTTTTTCAATGATAGATCTGATCTCCATCAATGACATTAAGGTTTCACAAGGGTTAATCCAATCTAACTGCTACCACCCAAAGGAGCAGTCTCATTGCTGCATGTTCCCACCATTTTCCTTAAACCCGCCTCATGCTGATCTCTTCATGAGCTAATTCAGCTCACTAAACTGGCAGAAGACTAATGTAACAAAAAAGGAGATGCAGGGGAAGTAGTTTCAGTCAGCAGGAGAGCTGCTAAATTATCTCAGACATTCTGTAAACCTCATCAACAGGAACGTAACTGCTGATGTCAATTACCTTGGTCTTCATTGAATAGAAGACCACCTTTTTGATATATACTTCCAAATTACAGTTCAGGCTGCATGATTACATTTAAAAACTAAAATCAATCAACTTACTGCGAGACAGATTCTCAAGGGCTTTTCCAAGTTTTTTGCTCTCTTGAAGAATATGATTTAGTTCATCAAAATCATGGTTCTCCGGTTTTGTCCTCCAATCCCATTTAGGATGCTCTATTGACCTTGGCACTAAATATACACAGATATATAGATGAAGTTTAGATTTGGTAGTTTGGACCCCTACGGTAAAAAAAAAAAGCTGCACAATGAGTTTACAAGCTCCAGTACCTTGAGTGGAAATTACTTAACTATCCTCCTATTTTAGCAGCTGGTAATATTTTCTTTGGTCATTGTGAAGTAAAAATTAAAACACCTATGAACAAATCCATACTTGGGATGATTCTTGCAACTGAATTAATTAATAAGCAGGAATAATTAATATTAACAATTTACAATATTAAAATAATGCAATAACAGAAAAATGTAATAAAAATATTGCATATGAAGGTACTTAATTACATCAAAGTAGAACTGTTTGTCCTAGGAACCAATAAGGAAAAAAATGCCCAAATGAAAATGAGTAACTTGTACTTTTGGCTTTGATAGTCATTTTATCAAAAAGAAAAAAAGAAATATTTTAGATAAAGCTTTTAAAACAACACATATATACAATTTTTTAAAAAATAAATCATAAAGTGCAGGTAACAGTTCATAAAAATAGTCAAACAAAGTATGTCCCTGTTGCTCATGCTGTACAACCTATAATCTTTATTCTAATATTTAAATTAAACAAACTCAATCTGTGGGAAGCACAGTCCCGAGCTTATAATCTCCTACTCATTATCTATCATCAAAACCTTTGATTTAATTTTAAAATAATAGTGTCTCAACTGCTGAGCTAACTTTACATACAGTAGCAGGGAAGAAGAGAAGAAGTTTCTCATATACATAGGGGACACAATGAACAGAGCTGCATTGATCAATATGAACATTTTTAAAAATTTGTAGAAATTAAAAGAAATACTATGCTGTCTCTGGAACTACAACTTAACATGTTCTTTCAACTAAGAGATCTGCTGCCTTTGCCACCAAATGCAGTTGCTGGGTTGTCTCAAAACACGGCATTACTGTGCTGAGAACCGCGCATGCCGGTGTGAAGATGATGATACCTAGTCCACATTCCCAACAGAAAGAACCAGTTGCATTTATCAACGGTTGCTAAATACTCACTTAAAAATAACTTCAGAAACAAAGCCTATAATGTCCAATATATCCTGGACAGCTTTGAAATTTTTACTATTTTGACAGCTGTCAACTAATTTATGATTACAAACTTCTATCTTCAAACTATCTTCAAAGTGGACATCTCCACAGAGACTGACCATCCTGAGTATATTCTGATCTGTAACACCCACTCAGGAGCCTGTGTAAGTATTATGGAAGTTAATACATTAAACTGCAATTACAGACATTCTCAAAGACAGAAGACAAAGGAGACATTAAAAATGACCTACAGAGATAAGAGTAGGAGGAAAGAGACACAAGAATTCTAAATAAGGAGGAGGAAAGACAGGGGCAACTTGGAGTGTTGCAGTCCAGTTTTGCTATATGTTCAAAAAGACAAGTCATGTATTTCCTTCTGAGGACAATGGAAATAATGAGCTATGGTTGTTCCTAGTGAATAGATACAGGCATGACTAACTTCTAACCAGATGGACAGCTTACAATTTTTGTTGACACTCTTAAATGCCAATCATTTAATTTCTAATTCCCTGGTTAAGGAATCACTATGTTCATTAAAAGGTATCTACATTTTTGTGTGACCAAAATCTACCTCCATTCACGGACCCCAGCATAATTAACCATAGACCCTAGAGAAACTTCAGTATTTCTCATCCTTTTCCTTATTTATAGAAACAAAAATATTCCATATAGTATTTTTTTCTAAACCTTTACTTACTATAGATATGAATACTTAGTAAACTAGAAAAGAAATTCTATAATGAGGTCTCTCTATTTTCACTCACCTTTGTTTCATATTGAGATCACATGCTCCTTTACTGACATCTCATGCTTTTTCAGCCATCTCATCTTCTCCCTTCAGTGTACCAACATTATGTTCTACAGCATCACTCACTCTAGCAGTTTGACTGACTTTTCTTTCCATGTTTTTACTGAACTCACCACAGCACAGAAATCTCACAGTACCATCAAAATACAAACAGGCAATAATTCAATATATTAGAACCATGTACAAAGATAACCAAATCTTAGAGCTTCCAGGCAGCAGAAAATTTTAACACGATGGAATTTGATATTACATCAATTTGAAACAAAAGTTTTTCAAACTACCAAAGGACAGAATTTTTGGGAAACCATATGTTTTTGAAATAAAATTTGTCGTGGGACAGAAGCTGAATAAAACAAACATTAAATTCTACTCAACAGCTGTGGAGCTTCCACGATCAGCAACTGCAGAGTATATGAACCAACCTGCATCAGGCAAATGAGAGTATCAGAACTCTACCCTTGTAAAGCAGGGAAACTTGCTCAAGAGACAATGGTGTGGTCCCTAGTTTCAGAGAAATGTCCCACAAACACAGGAAGCTTGGACAGCATCTCACTAGATGGATGATAGGAAACCTGGCAAAAAAAGGGTAGAAATTTGCTCTGCATGCTGGTGTACTACAGTTTGTGTTTCAGTGCACCGTTCTGTACTTAATTGAAAATGTATCAAAACTGATAAGGTGTTGTGGAACATTTCTGAGTTTCAATAGAATTTGTTTCAACAATGAGTTTGCTTCATTCTATTGAGCCAAAACTGAGGGGGAAAATAAGCAGAATTAGAACTAACAAAGTTTATTACTTCTAGAGAAGACATAGTTCTTCTTGCTTACCTACTCTTCCAAATAGTGAATGAATACTAAAACTAAAATCTATTTCATTACATTGTGGCATGTGTCTGTCCTTTCAAAGTTCATCTTCTGCTTGCTTACAAATGTTTTTAAAATATAAACTTGTATCTTCCCAACTATAGGATCAGCCATCACCAGTTATTTTCAAATGAACGGCTTTGTGTGAAGCATGCAGAACTGTATAAAGACTACATGAACCTTCCCTGAGATCTTTTGAAATACATGTTCTTCTGTATGTATGAGGTCCATCACGTATCATTTCCGTGCATATGTCACTACACACTTAGTAAAATCCTTTCATAATATTCTGACCTTCCTCTTTCCTTATTATACTCACTCATTCCTCAAAATCATTGCATCAGTAATTTTAAATCCCTCATCACATTACCTACCTCAACCTCATCTCTGTTATTTGAGAGCTTTATATAATACCCTCTTGAAATTATTTGCCTACAATTCTACATTTACACCATAGCATCTGCATAGAAATATTTAGGTTTTCCCTTTATGGAGCTGAGATTTCCCCATCTCATCTTGGAAGACTGCAAATACGTGCTTTCCAATATTTCTGATTTTCTGGTGGTGCACCCCTCTAACAAATGCACATCAGATTCATTCACAGATGTGTTATGAATTCTGTTACAAATCAGCAGACTTTTATTTTCTACTGGATGATGGTACAAGATGAGTACTCTCTTTATCTACATACACATGTCTTCAAGACATGATTTGCAGACAGGATCAGTTGCTCATTAAATCCTACATTTAATTAATACATTGTATGACCATCTTACATCGCAAAGAACAAAAATATGCGTGTTATTATTGAGCATAAAATTACTCATGTATTTAAATCTCACAATAGCATTCAGATTAGAGTTCTTTGATAACACAGCCAAACTGGTTTACACACTACCTGGATATTAAAAGGCTAAGAGAATGATGGCCTACAGTCCTTGCTGACCAAGGGCAATTAGAAGTACACAACATTGTAACTATAAATGGAATATGGTGACAATGGTGAACTGAAGCAGAGTGAAAGGATGATTTGTGATTTGATTTAATATGGAGGTGGTGAAGAGGTCAAACTACTTTGCCTAAAAGTAGCTAGCTGGGAAGCAAGAAGTCTGTTTCATAAACTATTTAGAAACTTCCAGATTCATCATTCTTCAAATACAGAATATGATCATCTAAACATTTAATTAAATATACTTATATATATACAAACACACACACACAAGGAGCCCTAGCTTCAAGCCTCTTCCTTGCCAGACAACAGCAGCAGCTCCTGCTTAATTCTGGTTTTGCACACACCAAACAAGTGGTCAGATCCCTCAGATACCAGGGTTCCTTGTTCATGTGTTTGTTTCAGGTGAGACTGAAATTGTGACAAGCAGGAGGAGGGACTGGAAGAATCTTTCCAGTAAAAAAGCTGGATGCATAAGGAAGAGCTACCTATGCAGGAATAACATAAACACTGCAGTCAATATCAGCTCCACTAAAGGAAAAAAGTATTTCCTAAGTAAACAAATCAATTCTCTTGTTGTTTCCAAAGATTCCTATGAAATTACAATTGTCAGTTCTCAATAAACTTAGGAGTTCAGGATTATTTGAACAAGGTAGTCATCAGACAAAAGCTCTGCAACAGAACATATCATGGCTGATGGACTCCATTACATTTGGGGTTTGTTTTGGCAGTTCTGGGGGGCTTTTTAGGTTGTTAGGTGTGGGGGGGTTGTTTGCTTGTTTTAAACACAAATCTGAGAGCAAATCTTTAGGTCTCAGCAAGCCAAAAACATTCTGTGTCTCATATGAGTCCTTACTACCTCTTTCGAGAGGCTTTGGCAAAAAATGTACAGTGACACCCAAAAATGTTTGAGGTACAAGCTGAAGGCACAAAACAAATGGAATAGGCTGTGCACATCTGGACAAAGTAATAAATGGCTTCTGAACATGCTTGCTTTCTGCTGATCTGAGTGATTGAAGGGGCATATAGTACTCACTGATGTTGACATAAACCCAGCAAAAAAGTACATCAAAAAAAGTCAGTATTATTTTGGTTGTTGGCAGAAAATATGAGAAGCAAGATATGGCAAAAAAGGCACATGGCTGAAACCAGCCTCTGTGATATCAATTAAGAAAAACGTAGTTCAAATACACAAGTTATTTTCAAAAAGTTGCAGAGACAAATATTTGCAGGGGTAAGTCACAAAAATAATAGGAGGAATCAAGGTTTAAAACAGTGGTGTGGACAAAAAAAAATAGGAAAGGGCATAAACAGAAAAGCATGGAATCATAGGATAATTAGGCTGGAAAGGACACATCTGAAAGTCTTCTAGCCCAACCTGCTAATCAGAACTGCTCGACTGAGGGTTGGTTGCTCAGACTATTCAGCTGAGTTTTGAGTATCCTCCAGGATGGATACTCACAGCCTCTCTGAACAACCTGTTCCAGTGTTTGACCACCTTTGCAGTATACTTTTTGTTGGTTCTTGTCCTTTCACTACACACCTTCAAGAAGAATCTGACATCTTCTGTACCAACCTCCAGTGTAATAGTTGATGGCAACAATGAAATCTTCCCTTAGCTTTTATTTCTTCAGGATGAAAAAAACAATTTCCTTCAGCTTTTCCCTGTCCATCACATGCTCTAGCCCCTTCATCATCTTGGTGGACCACCACTGGACTTGCTCCAGTACACCATTGTCTATCACAACATACTCCAGATGCCACCTCAAAAGTGAGAAATAAATAGCAGTGGCTATACTCTTGCTAATGCAGCCTAGTATGCAGCTCACCTTCGGCGCTGCATGAGCACACAGCCACAGCTGCTTCATGTTCAAGTTCTTGCCCATCAGCATCCCAGGTCTTTTTCTGCAAAGCTACTTTCCAGATGTTCAGACCCCAATTTATACTATTGCTCAGGGTTATTCCATCCAACATGCAAGATTTTGCCTGTGTTGAACTTCATGAGGTTCCTCCCAGACTACTCCTCAATCCTACTGAGGTCCCTATAAATAGCAGCCCTGCTACCCAGAACACCAACCACTTCCCACAATTTGGTCTCACCTGCAAACCTAAGAGAACATTCTACCTCATCATCCAGAACATTAAGACAGACCTTTAAATGGTATTGGTCTCAGTACCAGTCCTTTAGGCATGCCACTAGTGATAGGCTTTCCAACTGGACTTTGAATTGCCAGTCACAATCCCTTGAATCTAACAGGTGGGCCAACATTCCACACATCTTTTTGTCCACTTATCCAGTGCATATCTCACTAATTGAGTTACAAGGATACTGTGGGAGACTGACAAAAGTTTTGCTAGAGTCAAGGTATTAAACATCCACTGCTCTTTCTTTGATCACAGGGCCAGTTATTTCATCTTAGGGGGCAATCATGTTGATCTCATCAGGCATGTATGGTCTCAAACTCATGCTTGCTGTTCCAAATCACATTTTCCTCCTTCTTGTGGCTGGGAACACCTTCCAATAAAATTTGCTCAATAACCTTTCCAGAAAGTGAAGTTAGGCTGATCAGCTTATAGTCCCCAAAGTCTCCTTCTTGCCCTTGCTTAAAATCAATGTGACATTTGCCTTTTTCTAGTCATCAGGAACTCCCACAATCATCATGACCTTTCAATGATGATAGAATGGCCTTACAATGACATTAGTCTCCTCTCTCAGCATGATCGGAATGAATCCCATATAGTGCCATGTATTTATGTATGTCCAATTGCCTTAAGCACACCCTAATTCTATCTTCCCCTGTTGTGGGTAAAGCTGCACTCCCACAAACTCTGCTACTAGACTTGACTTAGTGACTTGGGTAGCTTGAGAGCAAGCCTTACCAACTGAAGAGCATTATTAGATGCCCTTCAGTCCACAAGGACAGATCCTTGAGCCCAGTCTTATTATGGATGTATAAATTATTTCCTTGCTTGGCATGTGACCTAGTAGAGTGCCCAGCCTACTCTTTGTCCCTCTCCTGGGACAATCTAAGGACCAAGAAGCATAAAACTTGTTGTAGGCACACAAATGAAGGGAGTGACATGATGTCACACCCCTACCTGGGATAAAAACTGAGAACTTGAGATCTCTGGGAGATGGCATTGAAGTTACTTGATGTGTATCACAGAGTCTGAAGTGCAAGTACAGGAGGGGAGGAGAAGAACACAGTATGATGACAGGAACAACTCACAACAACCTTGGCCACTTTTTCTATCAGTGTATCTCCATAAATAGATGTTATCCAGCAAAGACTGCTATTTTCCAGTATTTCTGATTATGAGTGACTGTGACCACTTCTTCGAATATCACTGTTTACTCTTGAAAGTGAATTAAAATCCACATGCTTCCTTTGGACTGACATAAAAATTCATGTGCCCATAGAGATGTACAGTGGAACTAATGATCAAATTTGATTCTTTTTGAAGCAGGGAATGTGCCTCATGAAGAAGAATCAGAGACACATGCTCCATTTCCAGAAAAAAAATAATCCATAAATCTTGCTGGGACAATACAGTTCTGAGAAAAGCTGTGCTATGGGACACAGCTACCTGTACAGCTATTTTTCACTTGTTACAGTTATTTATTCTCAATCAAACAGGTTTCATAACCATGCAAGACTTAATTACCCAAAAGCACAGCGTGTCTCTATTGCATAAATCTATCACGATTTACTTTACGCATTGCTGTTCTATATTTTGACCAACAGGCCACAGGGAGATTTTTCTTTGACTCCACTGAAGTCTACACTTCCCCATCTTGCTTTTAGAGGAAAGAGAGCAAGCCTTCTATTGCCACATACTATATATGTCTCTTTTCATCTGGTGCACCTAATCACACTCCAAATTGTTAAAAAGATTTAGCTATTATAAAATTTTCAAAAAGCTACAACAGTCAACAGAAGAAAATATAATTTTGCAATTTCTTTTGGAGAACAAATCTTGTTTACACACTTGTGTGTGTGCGTGTAGTACATATATTGTAGATATATGTATTTATGTAAAAAATCCATTCAAAATCAAGCTTAAAAATTAAATTTCTCCAATATCCAGTACACAGGAAGCACTATATTTCATTAAGGCTTGTTGCCTCTGTTTTTACTACTTCTGTTTTACAGGTCATTGATTATATTCTCTTCAGTCACTGTACTTCTATTCTGCCTTTTCTTTCAGTGTACATTTAGATTCCTTCAGCAACTCTCAGAGCAGTATACCTGTTCTGCTGACACTGCCCCCATAGCTTCAACAGTATGTGTTCATAAATCATAGTTTTGCATTGCCTGATCCACTAAAAAAAAAAAATCTGTTATTCGGACCAATATTAACAGAATATATTTTACACATGCAAAATGGCAATGTAAACTAAAATATCAAATCATAATCTGTATATGAACAAAAAATTGTGCATGACACCCACATTTCTTCTATGTTTTAATTTATTTACCTGGAATTCTATTCTATGTATAGATGACAACATAGGGTATTATTAAATATTCATAATTCAAGTGAAAGTAAAGCAAGAATCAAACTCTTCTAACATATATATATCTAGCCATTTCAACTACTCATAGCTTGCTTTCCATTTTCATCTTAATTCAACAGAAAAACATACTATGAGTTTGGAAATATGCATGAATTAATAATGTAGTGAAGCTTTCTTACATGACTTGGACTCCGGTGACGGCGGAGAAATGTTGGACACGGCAAGGTCACTCTTTGACTTTTTAGGTTTTTTTGCATTTACCTGCCAAGGTTTATCATAACTTCTAAAATCTCTCCTTGTTCCTTTATTTTCTGTTAAAAGAATGGAATCAGGAAATTATAACATTTGTAGGGTAATTTTTCAAAGATTTTAAATGAACAATTAAATCCAGAAAAAAACAAGACCTATCATCCAAATCAGTCAACTCTTTTTGTTCTCCTGTTTCTAACTGATCCTAAATTTGACATAATTTTTCCATTTCCTAAACATAAAAATTTATAAATTCATTAGTATGTTTTTCATTAAAACATGTCTTATTTTTTGTTAGGAAGAAGACCTTAAACTCCATTTATTCTTTTACATGTTTGACTACCTATGCTTAAAATTTAACATTTAATATAAATAAAAATTTGATTTGTCAGGCAATTAACATTTTGAATATCAGCAACTATTCAAGATCTACTATAGTCTGAAACAGATCGTAGGTCAATTTTTAAACACAAACCCAACATCCTAATAGTAGCTTGTACCAGAATATCAGAGCTAAAATTTCTACTTTAGGATCAGAGCAGATATTATTTCAGAAATGGTTTAATGCTTCTGAAGATCTACAATCATAAATTATTCACACTGGAGTTCATAACGTAGCAATAGCATTAAGTGTTGGAGTGGTGGGTTGTTAAAAATGTACATTATCAAAGAAAATACCTCAATAGAGGCTAATCTCAGGTGCAAACACACCACAGAAAGGAAAAGGAAAACAAAGCAAAGAGAAAGTGAAAGCAAAGAGGACACCGGGGGAATCAAGGGATCTTTATATGCACCTTCTTTCCCATTGAGACTGGGGTTGTTTTCACCCTGTAACTCTGACCCATACTCACATGATACGTACAGATAGTCAACGACATATATGAAATTCAGTATCTACTGGACAAACAGGATTTATTGTGCATGTTCACAACCACAGAGGAGCACCTGTTCAGTAGGTACATGTGCATCCAGGAAATCATGGGCGAAAGTGTGGGAAGATTATACTGGAGACTAGCCCCTTCCAGCACACAGAACATACCTGATGTTTCACTCTCTGCCCAAAGGGCAGCAGAGCCAGACAACGTTCTCTGAAGCTGACTGCGGTTCCCCTGTTTGGACTGAAGATGATCAATTAGAAATGGGATTGGCTGGTCAGGTGTCTCTGTTATCAGCTTGGTCATCAACTCCTTTAGAAAATTAAAACAAAACAAAAAAAAAAAATTAGTGGGATACTGCACCTAAACTAATCTTATATTTACCAAAAGTAGAGGAGCATTTATAGAGGAAAAGCCTGTTTTCAACTTGGAAGAAAACTGCTGGAAACACCCCATCTTCTCAAACTACTGCTAGCTTTGTCCTACGAAGTGTTCATGTCTGAAGTGCTCATAGACTATATAGTCGCTTATCCATTGGAATTTACGTTAAACAACCCAACTCCTGCTACCTACTCAAATTCACCCACACCAATCTGAATACTGTTCGTTTAACCATCCAGAACAAGCACTTTCTCAGAGCAGCGAGTAGCTCTTCTCTGACCCATACATCCAAGTTTCTTCTCTTTGGAAACAGGTGTATCAGGACGGTTGGTGCATCTTTGATCTCTCCCACACATGGAGCAACGATCTGGTTAGATTATGCATTCATACCTAGAAACTCAGATCTGACCAAACAGGCAGGCATTTTTTTTAAAGGAAGTCCTCCAAAATAGTTTTGTATCGACATGGGCAAATATTTTATTACACTGTTGTAGACATGGATGCAAAACCAATGTCAACAGGAAACCACCTTCTACGCCATGCCTTGATACTCTCTAATTGCAGTCACACACCCTGGGCTTGAAGGGCTGCAGAAAGCACAGCACTCTCCACATGGCTACTGAGGTTCCTCCTGGCTCCCCACACATACAACACAGGTCAGGAATCCAGAAAGAAGCTGTGGTTCTGTGCTGGGCGTGTGCCCTGAGAAGACATCAGAGGTTATTGTGGGAGGTGACACTGAAATCAACATAGTTCCACAGGAAATCTGTGGCTGCTACTGCAAAATGAAAAAGCTCCGTGGGAGTAAACAATTACAGGAAAGTACAACAAAATCAGGACAAAAAACTGACTAAATTATTAAGGGCATTTATTTTCTTTTCATCTATCCCCAACATAAATCTTACCATAACTTCCATACACTTCAGTCTATCTCCACTTCATCTTTTCTGTATATCCTCATTTAATAAATAATTTTTCAAATACCAGTAGTTACTTGGTATTGCCATCAGTTAATTGTGTAGGACAAAGACACTTAAGAAGGAGTATACAAAATAACAGTAAACATGAGTAACAGCACACAGGGTTATTAAGACACAGCAAGTTATCTTTGTTCACTCCAACATTTTCCATTCTTTTTATTCAAGCAGTGGTATAGACAATTACGTATAAGTGAAAATAAGATAAAAATAAGCTTTCAATTTCAGAAAGAGAAATTAACTTCAGAGAACAAAAAGAAGACATGCCCAATCTTGTGTCTTGTGAATACATGGTCGCTTGTGACATGATTTTTGATAACTATCTACAGGGAACAACAGAAAAAAAAGTGTCTTTAGTTTTGGAATGGAACTCCTCAGGGGGAAATTCAACTACTTACTAATCTTAGAAATGGAAAAACTATCAAGTGTAACTTCATCTGGACTGTCTCCCACCAAAGTAGGAGAAACCCTCTGATATACATGACAGAAAAATCCAGAAATTGGAGTAATTCTTATTTTGGTTGCTTGGCAACACTCTAACAGCAAACCTTCCTTTTTTTCCCTGCCAAAATGCAGAATTAGTGACAAGTGGAAAAATGTAATCTTGTGCATGTAATGGACCACAATAGCTGTAGGAATTCCACTGCTGAGGATTCTATTAACAAAGGAAAAGTGTCAAACTGTAATAGCTGGCTTGTAATTTAAATAATTTCTCTGAATTACGGTTTGAAAATTATTTTTTCTCTCTTATATTAATAAAAACAAGATGATGGAAACTGAGATAGATACATTGATACTATTAATTTTTTAAAGACATACATGGGTGACAATCTATTCATAATATATTACAAAATTAATGTAGCATTGAATAAAGGTAGTACAGAGATGAAAAATTTTAGAATGCCTACATGTCAACGTAAGAGAAGTGCTCCTTGATTGTTGTTATGACTGACTTGCTTGTCACAGGACAAAACGGCCTTTAATTAACAGAAATAGACCTAATAAAATAAAACTGATTATTGGATTCTTTACCTTATTCTGAGACATAGTAATAAAACTAAAAAACATAATTGCACAAAGAAAAAAAAAAAAAAAGTGCTATTCCAAGGTGATGTGAAATAGCTTCTATTCAAAAGGACTGCTTTTTATCCACTGTTAACATATTGATAATAAGGCCTGAGTGATATGAAGATCTGTGCTGTCCCAGAGCATAACCAGTTCCATTCTATAACATCAATTAGAAAGTTGAAAGAACTATAGATATGGGCTACTTTTATCTATCTGGAATAACGTTTGCGTAATAAGTTTCAAACTGATTTGTCTCAAGCACTTTCAGAGATCTCATTAAAAGTAACTACAACTTCAAATCAACACAAAGGTGACTCAGATTACAAAGCCTGCCATTTAAAGAAGACATAGCTCTTTACTATGAATATTCCATTGCAAAAGGGGAGTGAATAAGATCTTAGGGATTTGCTTCTCAAGCTGCTCCAAGCAAGGTATGAAAGTGGTCTCCAACTTACCACGGCTGGGTTCCCAAATTCTGCAGAATTTAAAAACAGCTCCACCCCAACCAGCGATAACAATAGCAGTGATAATAGCTTCAGACATATGCTCTATGTAAATCCACATTCACATGCAGGTGTTATCTCCTTCCACACACACTGGCAAAGATCCCAGAAGTAGGATCAGACCTCCATGATCCTCACTGCCTTTGCCTCCTACCAAATTCTGCCACCCAGTCCATTAAGAGACCTAACTCCATCTGCTCAGTCCCCAACTCATGCTCTTCAAGCTCATGCTTCCTTTGAGACACTTGTCGTCCCCAGCAAATTGGCAATTACAAGGAAATATGTTATCCCCCTGTGTTCGGTTGCTTGTGATGGGGTAAAGAGCTGGGAGGGGCAAGAGAAAGAAAAAATAAAAAACAAAAAAACAACAACAACAAAAAAAAAAAAAAACAACAAAACAAAACAAAAAAAAAAAACAACCAACCAGCAAAAAAAGCAAAGAACATCACTCGGGCAGTAACTGTACTTGGTGAGCACTCAGCTCATTTTTTAAGTGAAAACATATACTTCACTGGAGTCGAAGAGGCATTACAGATTAGGAATGCCTATTAGGGGTATTCTCATCTTAGCACCATTCCCTAGTAAAACTATCTTGAACTTCTGACGAAATTATCCAAAATGTATTTGATGCTCTCATGTCACACAGATAACATCTTACAGACAGCAAGAATAGCTTACTACATGGTACTCTAAGTATATTCTTACAAGTTTGAAATGTTTCAAAAAAGAAGATGACAAAAGTGAAGGCATTAAATAAGAAAAACTGAAGTGTACAAGTTACAAAAATAAAATTTCTTTTTTGTTTAGCAGCAGTCTGATCTGACTCACAATGTGCTAAGTAGGCAAGGTTTCACAAGAAAAAGAAAAGGAAAAAGACCAACTAGTCTCAATGAAGCCGCCTCTGCGTTAACAGCAGAATAAAAATGGCACAAGATCATTGAAACTGAGATTCATTTCTTGATGAAAAATTCAAGAGACAAGTTTCAACTGTGCATGAAAACAGAAATGCAAGACACATATCTCTTAAAAATATCAACTATACTTTTTGCCTTTCTAGCTCAAATTTCTAAGTTTTCTACTTGTTCTCAATTTCATCTAATTCAAATAAGAAAAACAAAAAGTTTTGTCTACCTTTATAACATGTTCTGCCATGGACAGTATGCTTACAACAACAAATAAAAAGTCATGGCAGACTGGATCTCCACGCTGCCAGATGAACTGTTTGTTCACTACTCTGGCAGGTGCGCCCGCCCTGACAAAAAACGGGGCTTTCCAGCCGTTGAAACACAGTGGCCACCGGTTCTTTTCAGGCCCTTGCTTCCGTGCCTTGACGGTAACTGTCGTCACGTACACAGCCACCGGAAAATGGGGCCCCCGGACAGTAAGAGCTGACATGACCATGTACAAGCACAGGTCGGATTCGATTAGGGTATATATGGAATCCCGCCGCAGGGCGAACAGCCAGTCCTCCTCTGAGCAGCAGATCTGCAGTCAGGGGTTTTCCTCTTCGGTTGGGAAGCCACCTAATGAAACTCCTCGAGGTTGAGACCCCTTATCTTCTAGGTGAGTGATATGCACATTTTGAGGCATCGTTCTAAAGTGTAGGAATTCTTAAATTGGCTGAGTAGTATTAGTTCCATTTGACAGACATCTGAACCTGTAGTTTAATAATGTTTGTTGGAATGCTAAACAATATTGATTAGAATAAGTACCTCAAGTACCTGCCTCGTCTATTTTGAGAGACTCTGTGACAACTACCCATCTCTATCCTCTTTCCACTGTCACGTCTTCCTATCACTCCATGTCCTTTTGTCTCTTCTATCCGCAGGACTCCCCTCTGCTTCTCCCTTCCAGCTCTATAACAAGTGAAGGAGCCTGTTCAGATGTCAGTAGCTATTAATTCCCTGGGCACTCACGAATTTTATGCAGCACATAAAAGGCAGAAAAAGGAACTTCCATGATTACTACAGACTAGAGCATCAGGGCGGATACATTCATTTCTGCTGCTTCCCCACTGTATTGCCCAAAATTAGGTTCTGCCCTGATCAGAATGAGAAAAAACAGGCAGAAAGGTGATACAAGCTCCAGAAAAACTGGCAGTTAACTCCTCCAAGGACTTTACTTCGCACTGTGCAAAACGGAAATTAAACCAGTTATTCCTACTTTCTTCTGTAATGGTATCTTCATATGCTTTTACATTCACTAGTTTTATGAAACTATGTAAGATAGACTGTTTTGAAAAAAAGACTTGCAAAAGCTGATCAGTCCATTTTCCAAGAGAGAGATTCATGCACATATTGATAAGGCTGCAAAAGAACTTGAAAAAAAAACAGGTCTAAACTAGCAACTTAATATATTAATTTTAAAGAGAATATCTTTCACTATTGTGCTATCCTGAGGTCCTCTATTAGTTATTCGATGCAGGCTCAAATTTTAATTTCCTTGTGACTGTCCATCCATTTAATACAAATGAACCAGTCTTCACAGTCTATTAATCATAGGCCAAATTACAAGAAAGTGCTAATTAGCTATGTCTAAATGTACCTGTAAGGTTATTAAGTTAATTAAGAGACATTCTATCTTGGCCTGTAATTGATAACAGTAACTACACAACAATCACAAGTTTTGTTTTTAACTTTGTAGATTTCTACAGATTGTGACAGACCATGCACAGATTTTGGCTGTATTATGCTCTCATTTCATGGTTTAAATTAGATGTTTAAAGCAGTTAGAGTGAATTGACCTCAGAAGATGTCTGTCTGTCTCTCCTGACCAAAGAGACTAGGTAGCTTTGCTTAAAACGAGAATGTTTTGACGGGATGCAGTTCCAAATTAGGACAGTTAAATGCAGCGGTCTTCACACCAACGTCAACGACGATCTTATCAATGAAGAAGTCAAGGAAGCCTAGAGAGCTCCCAGCCGACTAGGCAGTGTATGTCCACTTAAGATAAAAAGAATTGCTCTCCAGCTCCGCTAACTTTATTGGCTATATATCCACTGCCTACAATGGAGCTTAGACACTTAAAAGGCAAGCAAACATCTAAATTTAGGTTTGCTAATCACTTCGCACAGGCTGTAAGTGAACAAAGAAGATATAAAATTGAGTGAAAACCTGGGGAAGGAAAGTAAGTTTAATAAACTTTTTAGTGATTGACATTTTGTTTCTTTAAAATTCCTTTCTGATTTCTGCAGTAATAAAGCAAGGAAAAAAAAATAAAAATTACAAAAGTATATTACAACATTATGCTTACTGGATAAAATTCTGCAATTCTTAAATGAGACTAGATAGGTAAACATTACTGCTTCTACGACAAAGGATTATTTTCTATCGAAATGAAGGAAAAATACCAGCATCCTTTTTTAGGAAAATAGCTAGGCTTTACAACTTCTCATGTGATTCAGAATTAAAAGAAGAAAATCACATTATAGACTACCATCAAAATGGACTTCTTTTAAGCGCTCATGAACTTATCACCACGTCTCCCTATGAAATAAATTATTCAACACAAAGCAAATCTACACATAAACACAATTCGCATGCCTGCACCATACTAGTTGTTTCAAACTAACCAGGTAGAAAAACAGGTGAGAGCAAACCTCTACAGGATCAGTAGTCCTATTCAGCTTGCTTGTGAAAATATTCAGACTTTTACCTGGAAGTGACTAAAAAATTCTCAACAAACTTTCTTTGTTCAAAGCCTCAACACTACTCATTCCTGCCATTTCAGCTATCTGTGTAGCTAAATTTAATACCACAGAACTGCAGTACGTGGCATGGAACACACCCCACAAATAAATCACTTTGAATGTACAGCTAAAGAGGAAGTACAAAGCTGATATGGTGGCCCTGATAATACAATGCAAGCAAAATTGCCCTAAAGGTGGCACTGACAGGGAAATCTGCAATACGGGACTAGTGGCACAGGTAACGTTTTCAGACAAAGACTACTACCATCCGCAGTCCCAAAATGCTTTTTTCACATCTCAGATGAGGGTGATAACTTTGACATAAAAATGTAGTAAACTTTTGGTTCATACAATGAGAATAGTAAGAAAGAGTCTGAAAACAAACAGCACTGAATAGCTAACAGTCCTCCTTAAATGTTCATCTATTAAATATCTGTACCAATTCAATAACAGAAGACCAATTTTGGAAGCTATGTTACTAACCATATGTTTAGGGAGACTCTGGGGAACAGAATGGAAACAGCATATTCTTTCCACTACAGAGCCTTTGCAAATCATATAATCAGTTCCCTGAGTTGGATGAACTAGCCCTATATATATAAATCCAACTCACATATGTAATAGTTGATAAAGTATGCATCACTGATATTACTTTGTGATCCAGAAACAAAAACCTTTTGCATAGATGAAGTCTGGTGGACAACTCCAAAGTTTCACTGAGTGATCTCATGACGGTTTATCAAACTCTACTATGCACACCATAATGTGCAATATCCACCTGAACCTCTTGCTGTATGTTTTCACTAATGTATCCTTTGAGGTTTGTTTTGTTTTTTTTTTTTTTTTTTCTCTTATCTTATTCTTGATATTT
Organism: Tyto alba; assembly: GCF_018691265.1. Lineage (NCBI taxonomy): Eukaryota > Metazoa > Chordata > Aves > Strigiformes > Tytonidae > Tyto > Tyto alba. The sequence goes on from NW_024881330.1 coordinate 36,984,307, forward strand.
CAAATATCATTGCCTCAAATGTATCATACCACTTCTGAGTTCACAAAATAGCTTCAAATACCTTTGCTCTTTGGCTTTTTTATTGAAAGATTTCCTTTCTCCTATTCAATCATTTCAGACAATAATGCTGTCTAAAAGGGAGGTCACTGGTCCTAGGTTACTCTAAAACATTACTTCTCAGTAAAAGAACAAAAGGTTAAAGACATGCTCTCAGATATGCCAAGCATGTTACCAGTTACCACGTTTTCTCCCACAGTTTTCAAATCACAAAGATTTTCTATGATAGCTTACACTTCTTTCGGCAGTCCCGTATCTCTGCATAACAATCTCACGCTTGTAGAATTATGCCTACCATATCATTATCTGAACTCAGCAAGGATTTATCAAATGACGGTAGTTTGTGTTACGGCAGAAATACTGTAAGGTTTCCCTAAAGCGTAATTCAGAAATCTTCCTCAGTTTCCACCCACTCTATCAAACAGTGGAAATTCTACCCTGAAGGCAAGGCACTTCACAGTTCAACCAAGAGAAAATGTAAAACTACTAGTTTTCTGAAAGGTCTGTAGGTTTTACATCAAAAGGAACACTCATAGATAAAGGCTAAGAAAGACTATTACGACCTGGACTGATTTCCTTGAATTACAGCCATAAAACAACACTGACTGCACATCACTGCCTTTCCTAAAAGGCTAACTCAACAGGCTAGAGCTGATCTTTCTCTGATCAGCTGAAGTAATCATATTCCAATTTCAAGGTCCGAGGTGAAGCCGCTTGTTCCTCTGTGTTCAATGATTCATTACTGCAACTGTTAAAAAAAAAATCACATCATATTTCCAGTTTAAACTTCACTGACTTAGCTTCTACCTACCTGGCACAATTTTTTTTCTGAGGGAGGGTGATACTAGGAACTAAAGCAGTAGGTATTTTTTGTGGCTACTTTTGGTAGGTTGAACCCAGCCACATCAAGAAAAACTCATGGGTCAAGACAAAGACAGTTTAATAACCAAAGGGAAAAATAAAAAAAATAAATAAATCAAACAAATAAGTGATGCCAAGGCAATCACCCCTTTCCACTACCCAGGCAGTCCCCAAGCAACAGCTACTTCAGAAAATTTACCCCCAAGCTTTTCTTGCTGAGCATGACTTTATCTGGTAAGGAATATCTCTTTGCTCTTTGCTCCCAGCCTCTTGCCCACCCCCAGCCAGCTCGCTGGTGGGCAGAGTGAGGAACAGAGAAGTCCTGGACCCTGTGCAGGCACTGCTCAGCAATAGCTGGAAGACTGGTGTATCAACACTGTTTTAGTCACAAATCTGAAACACAGCACCATATGGGCTGCTATGAAGAAAATCAACTCCATCCCAGCCAGACCCAGAATAGTACCATAGTAATGGTTATTAAGGGTATATTAGAGGCAATCAGGAGTAGAAGGCTGTACATGAAAAAAACAATTGGCATATTAAGGGACTGACTCAGCAAAGCACTTAAACTTAGGTATTTTTTATGCATGAGAAGTAAATAATTATAAAGTCAGGTGCATGCTTAAAATGCCTTGATGAATTAGATAGCTGCTCTTTGACTGCAGAATTGCAAGCATTTCCTTCCTTCCAGGAGCCTACCTAAAACAACATTAGGTCTTTTTTAGAATCTAACTATGAAAATGTTTGGAGATTGATGGAAATCCTTTCAATTGCATCCCACGGAAAACTTGGACAAGACACATTTTCAAAATGTGTACAACAACCAATCACACCCATCAGGTGCTATTCTTTATTTCCCCCACACCTGGATCACTTATCCCAGTCAAGTTAAAATTTTTAACTACATGTTTCCGAATTAGATCATGCATTAGATGTACTACTGATACATTACCAGAAGAAAGACTTATCAGAAATACATGTTGCACATTTATCTCTTCTCATTATTTTTTCTGGTTCCTGTTCTCCCACTTTAGGGGAATTAAATGGATTGATTTGTCAGTACTTAAAGAAAATTACTGTTCAAGACATGATTTTGTACTTTTTTTCCTTTTTTTTTTTTTTTTTTAATTGTAGTCACATTATAGTATCTAAAAACACAATACCAGAAGTATGACATTGATAAATTTGGTCTAGGAATGAAGAGTCCCAATTTCTTACTACTTAAAACATCAGATTTCAACACAGTTACTTTTAATTTTTCCAGCAGAAAAGGACCTAAATCTGGAGTTGGACAACAAGTGATCATTTAATGTAAAGCTGGTGAAAGTCCTAGTCCTACCTAAAGGTACCATGAGCAAGGTGCACACCCGTCTCATCCACTGCTTGAAACCGTGCTACAACCAGCAAAGAACAGACCTGGCTATAGTGCAGAAGCAACATCCCCTCACCCTGCTGCTTGTTCCACTGCCCTGGTAGCTACCCCGTGTGCACGGGGGGTTGTTCCACTGACCGTGGCACAGCCTGAGAGAAAAAGCACTGTCAAAATAATTTTTACAGCAAACTCTTTCAGAGCCACAAGTTTGATAGCCTGGTGCTGCACTCCTCTCTCCCACATTTCACGTGGCTCGCTACTACTTTCTGTCTATTGTACACATAAAGTGAATGAAAAGACTACATTTTTGTAGATAACCACAAAGCACCTAGCGGCAGCATAAATCTAATACGCTTGCGCTAGAGAGTCACTGCCCTAACGATTGTTCCCATGAACTTCTAGTTTAGGTCAGCTGCCAAAACGCTGCTAAGAACACAAGCAGTTGGAAGAGAAAAAGTCAACCAAAAAGCTTAGGGCTCAGCCACACCCCGATTAAATTCATAGTTTAAGTAAAGACTATTTTCTAACATCAAGAGTTTCAGCGCTGCTGAATTTTACTAATACTTAAAGTATCAGGCTAACTCAGAAAATGGTCAGTGAAACATTTCAAAGCAATCTGAAATAGATAACTTACAAACAGGGCTTAAACACAGTAACTTAAATTCCTTATAGAAATAGGATTTCTAGTCTCATGCAGAAAAAAAATGCATACATATGGGGACAAAATGTGCATAGCTGGAAATACTGAATATACTCCATTTTTTATTGTTATGGGTACATATGCAAAAAAATGAAAAAGATTTTGCAATGTTTTGCATCTATTCCAGAGCATATATATTCATTATCATTGTAATGACTGGACAACCGAGATAAATGGTAATTCATATATTCATTACTGTATTCATAATATGCAATGCAAACTCTACCTAAAACATAAAAGCATTCGTTCCTTCTGTTTGCAGAAGACATTTATTTGCTGTAAAATTACATTAATGTAAATCTGACATTACAGGCTGTGATGAATCTTAGAAGTTAAAAATGCACATAGTACATGAATTGTCCATGTGAGCCAGTCAAATCGATATCATTTATACATAACAAAAGGGCTCTTCATATACATGAAATACTGACATTCAAGATGAAAAACTAGATTTTTTCTATTTCATATTTCGTCCTTTTAAAAACATCTCAAAACTTTGTTAACTGTCTAATAAAAAGTGGTGGTGAGTAGTCAGATTAGAAGGCCTGATATCATACTCGGACAACTTCCCCTGTAGATAGCAGTATTGGAGTGAAGAAAAAATGGCAACATGACATTTACATGTCAACGGTTAACCTTAAAAATTTTGTTTAAAATCATTTCCTCTACAAGCTTTTTATTTACACTTCTATTTTAGATGCTACTAACTGCATGCAAAACCATGGTGCCCGAGGTAGAGCTCCAGCAAGGAGCAGAGCTCTTCCAAACAGCGACTTCTGGAAGAAGTCACTGTGAGTTGTTTAGCAGCGTGTACCACTAGAGGAATTTCCCACTGGGAGCTGTTTGGCAGTCACCCACGCAGCAGGAGAGAAGGAAAGAAAAGCACACTCAGGACTCTCAGGTGAGCCGTGGACACATATTTCCGAATCCTAGATCCTTCACTCAAGTCGGTCATGCAGCTTTGCCTACTCATTGGTTTCAGCTTAGCAGGTACACTATCTGCCACCAAACGCTCATTTATCCACAGGATAAGTTACCAGCAGGCACAAGGAAGACTTCTGAGGCTGATCTCACACGTGAATGAAGGAGACAACAAAACAACAGAAAACCAAAGCATCAATAATATATTTAGCACAAGCATATTAACATAAATACAAATATTTGGAAGTATAGGTAAAAAAAATAAATAAACTCCAAGGTCACAGACCTAAGGCTTTAAAACACTGAATTTGCCCAGTAATCTCTCATAGGTGGATGTATCTATATACATGCAGAGATTTCCAGTACTTAAGTAATTTGTAGTTCTAGAAATTCTAGTTTTATTAGAATGCCCACAGTACAGATTTCTGCATACCACATCAGACCTTCTGGGCGATTTTGAGGCTGTCACCCAGTTCAGGCCCTGGACTGAAGTTCAAATCCTATCACTTGCACAGTACTACTTAGGTGATAGCTTTACTATACAAACAGTTTTGAAAGTATCCATTGAACAAAGATACTAGAATCATACACTTGCCATAAATTTAGAATTAGAAATAATGTTTCTGTCCACTTAAATACCCACTTTCTTTAATGAGGTCCCTTATAATAAATTTACTTCTGAAGTATGAGCACAATTTAATGGATGGTTTTAATTTAATGGAATCTTTTTTTTTTTTTTTTTTTAAGTACAGCTTATTACAAAAGAGAATGAGTGAATCTGTTTAATTTTCAGTTCAATCATTTAAAATTAAAGTTTTTAATACCACAGTTCAAATAATAATTTAAAGGATTGTGGGGTTATGCGTGATTGTACTAGGAACACTATGGGCCAGTAAAACTTTTCAGTACCTAAACTGAGAGTTACGGAAATTGCCCCAAACTAAAATTGCATCTTGACAATCTCTGTGGTATCGATACCATCAGTTTGACTTGAAAATATTCCAGGTACATAAACAGTAAGTGAACCTTTATGATCTGATGTACCTAAGGGATGCACCTATTTTATCCAAAAACTGCAGGATCAAAGCCAATCACGGGGAAGTGGCCACAATTCAAGATTACTTTTCCAAGGTAGCTGCCTGAAAAGCTATGCTACAGACTGCTGACACTCGCCTGCAAGGAGGTGGGAGATGCAAGTCTAATCTCTGCAGACTGGACAGGATGCTGAAAACAGGATCTCACAGTCCATGAGCAAGTAAATAGAAGAGGAATTGTGTGACCATCTCTTCTGAACACATTTTAAACTCAAGATGCAAGCCTTGACCACTGCGTTTTAGAAATACAGCAGACCCCAATCTTCTAGAGTGGTCTGGGTGCTCTAAAAAAAAAAAAAAAATATATATATATATATATATATATATATATATACATATAAAACAAAACACCAAACAATCTGAGATAATAGGGGTTTGCCTTCTTAATTAAGGCTTTGGGTGATACCTGGGGCAAGATTCTATGAAGTATAATGAAAATAACAACTGTGAATAGGCAATGTTGGGCTTCATGAGACTGCAGGTGGGAAGTACCTATGAACACTAGGTGAACATTAATGAAGTCCATACCTCTGTTGCATACAAAGCTGTGGCAAGCAGCCTCAGTAATAGGAAGAGAGAGATGATAATGACATTGGATTTCAGGTTTCTGAATAGGCTTGGATTCATACATATTAGTTAGAGATCTGTTCAGCATAAATGATTATCATTTTTGAAGATTTACAAAACACATTTATCATGTTTAAATTTCACATATAAAGTTAAAGATGCAATGACACAAAAAAGGATTTAGAATATTGGTTTTATAAGGCCACTACGACATCATCCGTCCAAGTATATAGCATCTTTGATGCAAACAGTTGTGGGGATAAGTAACTCGGGTGACTAGAGAAGATAACAAGATCTACAAGAAATACCCAAGAAAAACTACAGAACTTTCCCAGCAAAAAGTCTTTCAGATCCTGCAAAACCTGATGAAGACTAGATGGACTGGCACCGAAGACTACTGAGAGATCTGATGGAGTTGCTGTTCTCTGATCATGACTAACACGTGACCAATGTTAGACCCCTCAACAAATATAGTAAAGCTAATATACCTGCCAGTGGCATACAAGCAGGCTACCATTAGCCTGAGGAAATTCAAATCCACATCCCTCACCCCAAAGGATACTGTCTTAAAGCTGTATCAGGGGAAAGAAACTTTCTAAGCTGCCTACTAAACCTAAGATACTGCACAGTAAGATAGATAGATTGATAGACAGGCCGATGGGCAAAATTTAGGCAGTGATATAAGAGGGAGCAAGATTTGATAATCCAGTGGCTAGTATTAACAGCATTTAGATATATAGACATAGTCCTATGACACTGTGGAGAACTGCTTCACTTCTAGCCACACTTGAAGAGAAAACAGGAAACTGGTAGCTCTGAAACACTGCATGGCAACACCTGCTTTCAATTCCATCTTGCCACTCTAGACCTGGCTAATATTTCGGATGTTGCTTTGTGCTTCAGCATTTAGTACTATGGGGGAGTTCTTGCTTAGTGTGTGGGGTTTCTGGATCACCATTTCGAGACAGATACCACTACCCATGCAGCGTTCGAGACCTAACAGCGTGGCTAACAAATCCTGGACTCCACTGAAATTTCAGCAATTTGGCTTGTAGCTAAATGCACATCATTCCTTGGATCACACCCTCAATATTTGCTTTGTTGACCTTCTTTAAAAAAGGAGATCTTGAGAAATGTCATAACTGCAATCAGAGAAGTGTGAACATCAGGGAACCTCTTTTAAGTTAGCAACAATTTTACATAACAAAATCCCATTCCAGACATCAAAGCTTTATTTTCAATGAAGCTTTGGCCGGATGCTCATTCCACCATTTGCAGTTTGCCTCTGGAAACCACCACTTGGATGTCTTCCATGGGCTTCACCAGCACATGTAACACACAAACCACAGGATAATTGGCATGATGAAGCTGTAGACAGTCAAGCCCACGTTAGCAGAAAAATTAAAACTCAGCTATCAGGGGTCCATTAGCAGGCACTCTGCTCTGACAGCTTTTGGAACAAGGCACTGTAGCTCTTGCATTATCTGTGAAAGGCAAATCAATATTACTTCTCCTGTGGAAAAAGAATACAACTAACATTGCATTACTACAACACTACTTTACTCAATTTATACAGAAAGATAAATATGAGATGTTTTGAAAAGTACTGCTGTCCAGTGTGTATAGTCAAAGTTATTAAATATCCTCTATAAGTTCTATGCATTAAAATAATTACAAAAATTGCTTCCATATTTTATTAATATTGACACAGAATTTTTAAACTATTCACATGGAAGTTCAAATATAACCAGCAATTACAGTGACACAAAATGGAGAGTGTGAGTTACCAGTGTCGGAGGTAGGGAAGTTCTAACACAGATTTAATTATCCTGACTTTAGCTGCCTACATAAATTAACCCTAAATTTGCTCAAGTAATGACCACTAAATGAATTCCAATGAAGTTAACAGATGCTCCCTGATTGTTAGAATTTACTTGAATCATGTCATCTGGAGATGTTCTTTTAATACAGCAGCTAAACAGTTGTTGCCAATACTCAGTCTAATTATAGGTTTTATTCATACACTTTGAATAAGATTAATATCTATTCAGATAAGCATCTTAATTTCCTTTTACTTACCTGTGAGAGATTGACTTGGTCTCGTAAGACTTCATACCAATGTTGTAATCAGCTTTTTAAATAGAACTAAATGTTTAATATGCACCAGTAGAACAGAGATTTCTGAACTGGAAAGGTCAGAATTTGTTGCCATAGAGAAATCTGGAAATTAATTGTCACCACAACAAAATACAAAGGGTTCTTTTATAGCTGCAGAATTTATATACTGCAAATGTGGCTGGAACTCCTTAAATAAAACTAATGGGAAGCTTTCATATAGCATTTTAAGACGACAAAAGGTTATTTCACATATAAGCAGTTGCTTGATTGACTTAAAGCTACTTGTACCCTTTGTTTCGCCCCACAGGAAAGGTCACACTGATTTGCCTTTCACAGGTAACACAAGATGCACAGTGTCTTGTCAGAATAATCACCAAAGCCACTGCAGACTATCTGCAAGCAGACACCTGATAGCTCTCAAATGCCTTTGAGAACACACAGTCACGTTCAGTTTGGTTCAACACAGCTCATACCCAGTGCTTTTCTATCTGCAAGTGGTAATTATAAAGATCTCCTCATTTACTATTACAAGTAACACTTTTATATTAGCAGTTATTTTAACCTGTGTTCATTTAACAATAGATGAAGTTGTTGCTTGATTATATATACACTTGTACTTTGCCATTCAAAAACAAAAAAGCAAAACCCACAATGAAATCAGAATAAAAAAAAAAAAAAAAAATCGGTCTCTTTAAATACAAAAATACAGGAATCTTTTGCCATGCAGAAGCCATCAGTCAATGGATATAACAATAAAATTGGATTGTAAATGCATGAATTAATAATATTATAAGTAGCTAAATAACTATGTTAACTAATAAAAAAAGCAATATTGACGCATTTTTTTCTATACTCTAGGCTATCTTCCAGCATTTTGTGTATTACTATTTATTACGTGCTACCAACATGATACCAGCAACTATTTTATTTCTGTTGGATATCAGTCTGCCCGAATTAATCTTCAGCCCCAACCGGAAAGACACATTAATAATTCCAGTTCAGTTGGAAGTAAAATCCACTTGTGATTGCTTTCATATGCATTTTTATCATCCATCAGTTAAGACAAAATTACTTGTATGATTTTCCCCATCAGCAAGCAAGATGACAGAGAAACTGCTTTAATGATACCTTTTTTTCCTTAATATTATTTTCAAAGTTCTGACAGATTTCTAACGTGTTCTGCTTTCATGGATAATCTCTTTATTTCAAGTCGAATTAAAATAGATACTTCTGCTCCTCAAAGCAGAGAAACTTCTGAGAATGTCTATCCCATCACAGTCAAGCTAAAAAACAAATTGAAGACTAGGCACACATACGGAAAAAGACACGCAGGTGTCCATTTTGACCTAAAGGGTGCAGGCTTAAAGCATTCAGGTTTGGAGTGCAACATGAACCAGGCATGAGAGATACGGTAGCAAAATTGCTAGAGGAAGGAAATGTTAACACTGAGCACAGAGCTACCCACGGTCTGCATGTCTCCAGCCACCTACCTTCCTGGGTCCCCAAACTTCTTCCCTCTTGCCACTACGGGTTCATTGCTCTGCCTGAGCCCCGAGAAGGTACAGTCGCTGCCTCTGTTACCCGTCTAAAAATGGCCCAGGCTTGTGAGACAACCCCTAGGCTGCCATCCGGGATTCTCCTTAAAAGCAGATCCTTCAGTCAAGGTATGAATACATACGGCCCTGGCAAGGCTGAGGTCTGAGCCCAGGAGAATACAGAGCCTACTGAAGAGGAACAACAAGCTGCCTAACTGACTGCTCCCGCAAAGCAAAACCCGTGTTTGCAAAGCAGTCACCAAACTTACCTTCAACAAACGCATGCTCGTACTGCCGTTCCTCCAAGATCCCCTCCAGATAGATTTACTTGCTTAACTCATCTACTAGCTTTGTGCTGCCTTGAAATAAGACTCAAAACTCATTAGGCAGAAGTTCTTGTTTGCAGTAAGCCTGGACAATTTCTGTCACAATAGGGTATCTTCTCCTTGCTGCAGCCAGCAGATGAAAATACAATATAACGATATTGGAGTTTTTCAGCAGATAATTGATTTAACTACATATAGAAAGGATAACCTATTATATTCCTTTTGCACATCTTGAAATATACCCAGAAAAAAAGACACCGCTATACTCCCTAAAAGGCATGGAAAGACAGAAAACAGCAGGCATACTTCAGTAGTCATATTAAGAACAGCATTGATACCCAAGTAACATTTAGCTTTGTTGATTTAAGAAATACTCTATTTTATATTAATTCTGAAGGATGTGATGTTAAAGATTCAGTCTAAACACTTGTATCAGGACAGTCCTCAATTAATCAAGTTATTTCCATATCCAAACACCAATTCACTATGCCAAAACACAGCTACATCATCTTGTGTGGAACCGTAACTTGAATGATTTTTTTCACCCAGTTTTAGCTAACGGAATCTATGAGCCAAAAAAATACCTTTAACCAGTGCACAGTTGCATTTGCACAGGTGATGTTACAAATCAAAGAGAGATCTGATCACCATCAGAAGAGACAGAAGCCTGTCACCCTACTCCCATGCCTTCCAGACTTGGTGTATTGCAAAATGCGTCCCTTCCTCTGAAGCACCATGAGAAAGAACAGATCCCCATAGAACTTCTGCACAGAAAGAGTTACTCGAAGACTTGCTTCAGACAAGACACTTCCTCCTCAGAGGCTGGATGTCCTATAACCATGCCCAGAAAAGGGTGCCCCAGAAAATTTTGCCTCTTCAGCAAAAGACAGCTGATTAGCAGAAGCGATAGAACAGTGTGTCTGTTGTACTCTACAAAGGAAAATATCAAACTTTGTTGAAAATATACAATGGATAGTAGATACGACGGATTACAGCCAAGCATGTGTTTAACGGAAGCGATGTTCCAATGCCAAATGCATATTTCTAAACAATCAGCACTATACAGCTGCACCAATGCTGAAGACTCTGCTTCAGGCTAGGGCTATAACTGTCCCTGGACTATAACAGCACAGAACTGCATTTTGTCTTCTTCACTGTTGATTTGGATAAATTTCATATTTGTTTTTCAAATCTCATTTCCTATGTTAAAACAAAAGCATGCTTCAAAGTAAAAAAAAAAAAAAAAAAAAAAACAGAAAAACAAAAAAACAACAAACAGAAACAAACACTACAAACACTTGAAAGTTAGGTTTATAATTGCTCATACAAACTTACTATGGTTCACTTTTATATATATAGCACAGTAATCATACAGACCTTTAAAAACGCATTCTGTAACACTCATTCAGCTTGATTTCCAACTTGAAAGTCATTATTTGAACAATTTTTGTATAGAATATGAAAATAATGCTCAAGTACTGGATCAAATGCAAAAATCATCCAGCTGGTGAGACACACTGAAAGCATTCTCTTTTCCCATAAATATATATATGTTTATATTATTGATATACATCAGGCTCACAAAATCTTTTGATATCATAAAAAACTAGAAGAAATAAACTCAGTGTTCCACTGAATGTAGGGCAAAAAGATGCTATGAGAAAGGCTTTTTGATTATTATACTGGTACCTATTATAGGACTTACAAGAATGGCAAGATCTCATTTTGTGTAATACTATGATAAATTTTCATATGCTCAAATATTAGACAAAAACAAGGTATAACTAGCCATGGGAAAAAAAGTTCAAGCAGTTTTGCAGTACAATAGCTATTATTTGCAACACCTTAAATTCAAATGCTTCCAGTTATTTCAAATTTTTTACAATTGGAAAAAGCCTCAAAATATCTAGGGTTTAATTCCAGCTGAACACAAATGGTAATGTGTCATAAATAAGATACAGCAATATTTTTCCAGTGAATAAATGTCTGCCTATTCCCAGCCCAAAAATTTGGTCATTCTTCCACAGATTCTGAGAATAACTATTTGACTTATGTGTCCATCTTCAGGATGAAGCACCATCATGGGCATAACAGTCTATTATCATGTGCTTCAAATCTAACACAATAATTTTTATCCAAATACTAATGCTCATTTTTTTTATCTATCAGCAATGGACTTTTTTGACATTACTTCTGGAAAACAAAAAAAAACCCAAAACCTACATATCCTACTTTTGCATTCCTGTGTAGTGATTTAATTTTACATATATGGCCTATATTTGTGATCATTACTGGTCAATGTGAAAGAGAACCATGAAGTTGGAGGACAGAATTAATGTTATTGATATTTAAGGCCTATGTTTTTCACACAGGATTTGTCATTTTGTTCTCAGCATAGTCAAGCCACAGAGAGAGCTTGTAGGAACTTAAGAGACATCCAAAGTATAATTTCCATCAAGCAATTCTGCCAAATCAGGAAGTTCAGCTGAAAGTCAACTCATTAGAAAAACACTACAGGCTGCTTTAGCAAAACATTCAGTTTATCAAATTTAAAGGTTTAAAGGAGCTGTGTTTTTCAACAATAATAATAAAAAAAATATATATATATTTCCACCCAGCCCTAAACTGTACATTGCTGCCAATCCCTACCTCCCCAAAATGATGGCTATAAATTTTACATTCTCAGATGTACTCACATCTGTTCATTAACACGTCATTATGAAGGAATTTAAGGTAGCATAACTTGTATCCTGAGGAAAAACACAAAATATGATATATGAAGTCTTAAGATAAAATGTGACCCAGCTACTGTTAATCATATTTTCATATCTTCCTTTTGTAACTCTCAATATAATACCAGCACTTATGGCTGAAAATGAGATTCATTCAAATGCAGATTCATATACAATGTTACTGGAAAAAAAGCTGAAGCACGTATGTAGTTCACCTTCACGATTTGTTGCATGGATTACTCAGTATTTGTTCCATTAAAAAGTTATTTGCATGCCGAAATCCTTACAGATTCCTCACCTAAGTAATGTGAAAAACCTCCCTCAGACTAGCTTTAAAGAGCAGTTAAAAAAATCAAGAACTATGACAATACCCAGCTGAAAATGAGAGGATGTTGGGGACTTCTGTTTGGCCTCTGGGAGGACAAGTGCATTGGTTGCACAAGCTTAAGGCTGACATCATATCATGCCCACAAATAAAGTAGGTCTGAGATAATGGGGACAGCTAAATAAATATTAGCTTACATAAGCAGGATACATTTTCCCCTCTATAAGTTATAGATTAGCTAAGTTACATATATGATTGCAATATTAAAGCCATTTTTACATTATGCAAAGCGTAAGCATGAAATAAGAAAAAATATTAATATTGGTCTCTGTGTAACAAAAACACATGCTAATGAAAACAGCAGGAAAAATGGCTTTAAAAGAAGTCATCAAAAAGCACGAGTTCTAATAATTACATCATATGGATCAACTTATTAAAATCACTTTCTAGCCCAAACAAGGTAACTTCAACACATACATAAAACTGGTGTATTTCGAAAAACTGTCATTTGCACATCGACTATCTCCTCTATGTAAACTGTCACCACAGATCTAGTCAGCATGCCCTTGCTAACCCACCCAAGACATGACCTGCAACATCTACAAGATGTCCTCTGGCTTAGGTTTTCAAACAAAGGACAAAAGGAGTATATTTTACAAGAAAGCTAGAGCCTTAAGTGGATATTTAAAGAAGTACTACTGTACTAACAGCCAAAAACTTTAAATGGGTAGCAATGGCAACTTTTAAGGACAGATAACTGAATTGCACATAGAACTCTAGTTACATCCATCATTTCTCATCAGACACTTTTACCATCAAGACTGCAATGGCTTAGGCAACTAAGAATCACTTAATTTCTAGAAGCTGAGATCTGGGTAATTTTAAAAGATGTGATAGGTTTTGGGGTTGTAGAGCTATTTGTAATAACAGCCAAAGCATTATTAATCTTATCTTCGAACGCTTTTTATTTAGAAAACAATGACTGCAAATCACTGATGTATGTTTTTGTTTGTTTCTGACACAGCAATGTAACTTCCCAACCCTGACAGTGATTGCCCAATTAAAGCTTCCTGATGATTTGATTGCTATTAATTTAATCTTAGACTAAATCTGGCTGGTTACGAGTGAAGGCCTTGCTTTTGTAAATCAGGGTCTCGCCAACTGCAGCAGGACTCCCTGTGGGAACACAAGGTGCTCCCATGGACTGCACTGCAGCCTTGAGACTTGTCAATCCTCTGAACCGCCACACTAAGCAGGGGAGATGGGAGGAGAAATCAATTTTTTTTGAATATGTGGCACCAATTAATGGGATTAATAGCACTACCAGGCACTGAGGCAGCACAAAGAAAGAAGAAGCAGCAGAAGGGGCATAATGAGCTCAGGGCCTTGCTGTGAAAACTCCTAAACCATGTGAAGACTGTAAGAGCCAGAGGGGTTTGCAGTCTCTGTGCAGATAAACAAGACAAAGGAAGGAGAAACACAAGCACAGAATAATATATGATAATGCAGCAGGACAGCAGTAGCAGCAGTGGGAACAGCAGCCAGACAACTGGCTACCATTTCAGTACCCTAACTACTGTATACTTTATTTCCTCTCTTGATTTCTTAACTTTTTCTTCAGTGTTTAAGTAAATGTTAAGTGGATCTTCACTTTGGCCAACTTCATTCCTCGAATCTTTTTTCTATTATCATAGGGAAACACTGAATAAAATAAATTCTCTTGAGTTTCTTATTTACCTTTGTTCCTTTTTCTCCCCTGCTATCTTTTTCTTTCAGGTATTCCTCCTTCACAGGATAAGAAATCAAGATTAAATCTGTTACTCTAGAAATTTAGTCTTTTCTTTGCGTACCCTTTCTTGACTCCATATCGGTCAGTCTCCATTCAGCCTTTATCTCCAAATAGCTTCACTAACTTACACTTTGTATTAGACTAGAGGCATTATTATCTATTGGCACTATTCTGAACCAGGGCACACTTAGGAGGAACTCTGAAACACTTTTTTTTCTTTTTTTTTCCTAGGGGCTCTACATCATGCAAAAGGATGTGTCTTAAAACGATATTATGTGAGTTGCAGCCTGCCGTCTCTCCAAGGTTAATACTGTGCAGAGTTTGTCCTCGGCACAACTATGGGTGGTGTTTCATGATAGCGTACCCACAGGAATTTCTGTACCTGCAACCCTTGGTTTTCTCCTCAGCTTGTGTTTCCCTGGACATCTCTGCTTTGTCCTGATTAGGCAGGAAGGGTGAGATTGTTCTGAATGCTTAGGAAAATGAACACCCAGGTCACACTGGGTGTATTGAGCGTGTAGTGCCCAACTGGCCAGACATGTGCAGTTAATACAATGTGTCTGAACAAGAACATAAAGCACTTACCACATTTAAGCAGGATCTTTAACCAGCACAAATGGGATTCTCAGGTGTGCCCCAGTGCTTCAGAGCATCTATATGCATTGCATAGGACATGCACATGAACACACACATTTCAGTCTGAGAAACCCCAGTAAACGCAGTCACAGAAATCCAATAATCTTATCCGGTCTCTCTCTTTTCATCTCCTTCAAATTAAACTATAGCCTTACTCACACCTATGCCCCCTCAGTTCCACCTTTACAAAACTACCCCAGAATCTGCCTCAAATTTTTTTCTTCCTAACTGCACTATCCATAATTGCTTCCCTAGGTTCTCTCCTGAAGAAATCAGATTAAAATACCTTTCCTTTTCAGTTCTATGAACTATCTCCCAAGGCTCCAGAAGAGAGAGCTTCCCCTTATTTAGGCTTCTAGGATGAATTCTCCTATCAACAATACAGAGTAGCTATTCTGCATTTGTGCACCAGAAGAAACACAGAACTTTTAATTTAGAATTCCCTTCTTTGAGATAAATACCTGACCGGAGGAATCCTTCACAATCACCAGTTTACCTCTCCACTCATACAAATGTCAGCAGAGACACCTATCAAACTGGAGCATAATGCAATCTTGATGAAGGAGTTTGTGGCACAGCAGCCTGTGTTAATAGTAGCACTAAGGACACCTTTAACTCCCCGGCAAATCTATACCCAAGCAGTATTGCCAAGATCAAGTACTAGAAGTATGAGTCAGTCACTGCAAAACATGCACATTTCTTTAGATAAGAAGTTATATTTTGTTGTATTTGCCCTACGTTTCTCACCCTTCAGTCATACCCTCAGCAACCACAAGCACTAGAACCTTTCTTTTTTTTAAAAAAAAAAAAAAGTACAGATCCTAGGGAACCATTTGACTGTAGGGACTGAGTTTATAAGAATTAAAAAAAAAAAAAATAAATAAAAGAAAAATAATGCATTCGTAATGTAACATTAATCTTTGCCATCCCATCCCCTTACATTTCCTGCCCATTATCACTTTCACCCTCAGTGTATTCATATGTTCCATTTCCTCCTAATTTGTTAGGCCATCCTCCCTAATTATTCAACTCCCTCTTCTGCTCATTCACAGAAGGGATTGGGCTGGGGTCCATGACATTTTCCTGACCTATGGGAATTGTGCCTTAAAAAGGCAAGATCCATATGAAGCTAACTTAAGCTCCTGGTATACAGGGCTGAGTAGTTAGTTAGAACTCATGGACTGATTTGGAGATCTCTTATGCACATCTAGCAACTTGCTACTGAAGAAAGAGGTAGCTGTGCTCCTCTCCTTCCCCTCACCCTCTGGCTACCTCCATTTTCTCTCCTGAGTCAATGCTGTGCTCCTTTGTCAGACCACACGGTGACCCATCAAGCTAAACCAACTGAACACTTCTCACTTCTTTGCAAACTTCTTTTTCTTCTATTTCATCTCCCCAAACTGGGTAACTGTAGTACGAGACAACCGCCAGTTCTGAAACAAGGACAGCCAGAACAGGCAGCCAGCAATGGAGATGAACAAGATCTACAGCAACCGTCTATCAGATGAGCCTCACAACCTGCAGTTCTGATTACTAATCCATCAGAGTGTCTGGAGTAAAGCTATGAGAGGAGGAATGATTCAATTAAAAAGACTCCAACACAGCTGAAAAGCCCAAACTATCATGATTCCTGCCCCAGAAAACAGCTCCTCCAGAAGCCAACAAGAGAGCTTGATAAGCCTATTGTTCCATCCACTATAGAGAAATCTGGTGCATGAATAGAGTGATTTTACTCATTGAATATCGCAGGGTGCTGGCAAAATGAGGAGAGAGAAAGAATGCTTCATGTAAATACACAAGAAGGTAAAAATTTCCACTCTCCGTCTGGACAGAAATTTTGTAAGAGGTGGATAATGTAAAATAGCCTTCTACTTGTCATGGGTAAGCAAGTTATCATGCATTCTTCATTTTGTATGGACATTTCCCATAACTGCAACACATTTTCTTACAGTGCTACATAAAATTATGTTCAAAACTGAGGTGCTTCACTGGAAAGTCTATGTTTAATGCAAAGATGTGAATAGGGAAAGAAAACTGCCCAACCAACAGAAGAGCAAAACCAGAGGGGCAGCGTAACTTCAGCCTAACCACTCTGCCTCAACACTTTTGTTAGTAAGTGAAACTGAGTAACCAAAGGAGAAGTTAACAGAGCATGGTATATGGTACCTCACATAAGAGTTAAGGCCATCAAAAATGTGACTGTTGCAAGCTTTTTAGAAGGATACTACCCTCTATACTGAGAGCAGAACTAGATGTTGGGTTGTCTTGGCAAAGGCATAGAGATATTTCAATTCATCATGCTCTTTTCCTACATCCTAGAAATAAAC
Source organism: Tyto alba (assembly GCF_018691265.1). Lineage (NCBI taxonomy): Eukaryota > Metazoa > Chordata > Aves > Strigiformes > Tytonidae > Tyto > Tyto alba. The sequence continues at coordinate 37,001,667 of NW_024881330.1, forward strand.
TCATGAACCTCCTATGGGATAGGTTCCTCCTATCAAACCAGTGCTGCTTTTCATCCCCTTCAGTAATGTATGAAACAGCACACTGCCTTTAGGCAGGAGGCCAAGTTTTCTAACAATTCTATTTGAAAATTATTTTGCTTTCAGCTGTGTTTTAACTTTCTCGTGGTTTCAGGTAGAGAAGAATCTTCTTTTAACACTGAAGATATCCCCATCTCATACTTCACAACTAGGAGAATAAGAAAGTGTGCATCCATGCAAAGGGGGATGATACAGAATACAGTCAATAAAACCTCATTTTTATCAGGATATTACAGACATTAAGGCGTTTGGATAGTCTTTGTTCCAAAAGTTGGTGAACACAAAAATGACTGAAACCACCTCTCAAGTCCAGACATAACAAAGTATCTCCATTACCACTCATTCATACAAAAGCACCTACATTTTCCCAAAAAATTAAAATATCACACAACACACCCAAAAAAATCACTATACAAAAAAAAAAAAAAAAAAATCACTAGACAAATGAAAACAAGAAATTATTGATCCCCATCTCTTCATTTGCATAAACAAGACATAAAATGGAAAGTACCAAGTGGGAAAAAAGACATTGAAAAAGGGGAAAGAGTATTGATTAGATCTTCGGAATTAGAAGCAAACTGTAAAAGAACACGATGTTAAAATGCTCTGAAATATTAACTTTTTTTTTTAAAAAAAAAACATTTCCATTTACAAAGTAACACTTTTAAAAGAAGCAAGCACTAATAACAAGTGTCTTTCTGGGTGTGTCTTTTCGGTCAATGATAAGATAAAGAAGCTAACTAAGAAACCCACTTGCTCCAGGACAGTAAAGAAACACATCACACGTGGCAGAAAAGCCAGTTAAGGTACTAGCTGCCCCCTTCCCCCTCAGAAGCTCCAAAACAACCGGAAGGCTGAGACTGCGCTGACTCTGGGGTATGGATAGCATCTAGCCCACTGGAAAAAGCATAAATTAGTAACAGCAAAGAATATGTTAGAAAAAAATAAAGACGGAGTTAAAGCCATTACAGTTTTTCATTTAATATTTGACATTTACATTTGTCCTTTGCACCAAAAGACTGGATTAATCAAAAGAAACAAAACAGTTGAAGAGCTTACTTCAGGTTTAATTAACACCATGCATTAAATATCATCCAAAACTTGGAAGAGACTTCATAATGTGATAAAACACAAATTAAAAAAGAGCAATAGTAATAGGCTTATTTGGATCCAAACTAATTCATTACTATGGGGGTTGTCAGACAACAATTCAAAATCATCATTGTCTCAGTGCACGTCCTAGAGCAAAGACATGCCTCATGACATTTTATTTTATTTTAAACATTTATATTTATTTTAAACAGGAACATCTGCTAGCTCTAGACCTTAGCACTGAGCAGCCAGGCTCTGCTGGTACAGGATGGTGAGAGCATTTCAACTGAAAACTAGCTCTCATTTCCCAGCTACTTGGAAGCAAGCTAGTTATGCTTTTGCTCCCCCTCTCAAGAAACAAAGTAATTGTCATTTTGAGAGTTTCAAAACATTTAAAGTTAACGTAACAAAAGGAAGTTACTATGATGCTTTCAGTTTATCATTCCATATTTTACATACAGTTCTTCAACTTTAATTATTACTATTTGACAAAGAATATAACTGATTTTTATTTCTTTGGGTCTCTTGTTCCCAAAAGGATTTTTAAAAAAAAAAAAAAGGCTATTAAGAAAGTGCACGTTTTCCTTTCGGGGAAGTAATGTTTTTGCCACGATGGAAACAAAGTTTATGTGCTTATTATCTATGTTTGTGACCACACAAATGCATACCTGTATCTGTGATCTCTTTGACTGTCTCTTTCCAATATATTCTTAAACCTTCAGCTAATTTCAGACAAATTCCCAGAGGAGCAGACTCCAGAAAAATACAAGTTCTTTCAAATGTTGAGAGATTAACTAGTCGGGTGGCAAGACCAAAGCATGTGATTTTCCTTATTCAGGAACAACCTCTTTTCTTAAACCCAAATTCCACAGGAGAGAATAATTATGAATGCCTCATCCACAGGGAAATTTATGACAATTTTTGCATCTTGCTGGTCACCACAAAACCCAACCAAAAAGTATAAAGCCATCGCTTATGGAACTGTTTGTTAATGGAAAAGGGTCTGTCAATAGTTTTAATTAGGGTTTTTCACTTGTTTTCTCTTAAAGACAACCTTATTGAGGCAACTATCAGAACGCACAGTGAATTCTCCCAGAATCAAATGACATCTCTGCACCATTTCTTCCCATTTGACTTTCATTCCCCTTAAGTAAGTCTTTTACTTCAGTGCACATCAAGGCTACCACAAAGTCTTACTGTAGCAGGCAACAAAAAAAAATTAGAACTTATATATGATTCCCTACCCCCCACTGTGTAACACTGCAGCATTTCTAGATCACTGCTGGTTTCCACACACCCTTCGAAAAAGAGCTAGTATGGGCTCCTCTGAAAAACAGACTACAAGCTGAAACAATGTCACTAGGCTATCAACTAGTACCTAAAATTTTGTTTGTGATGTCTGAGTACTGAAAAGCCTGGTCTTCCAAAGGCTCCATCTAGCTGCCTGAAATTAAATGCTTCTCCATGTAAATTGACATCATCCACAATACAGACCCTTTCATGCTAGCAACAGAATCTAACCAACTAAGCATAACATCAAAATAAGATAAAAGTTGATTTGAGCAAGTTTGAAAGAAAACAATTAAAGAGCATCCCTATCATTCACATTGCAGATATTGCAACTCATAATGTAATTTGATACTGTGAGGAATCTTAAACTGGTAACTGAGACAGTTTAGCTGTGTCTACGTTCATATATTTAAGAATTGAGGGCAAACTGTGCTTCAGAAGATGGTCCAAACTCCAAAATTCCTGAACTTTGACTAACTCAGTCACAAGGTGCACTATTATTACTGTGAGGCACCAGAGATGTGCATTGGGATGTGTTAAGGTTTAAGTCAGAAGCATAGTTATTTTATTTCAATTAAATAATGGAAGCCAGTACATAATATATAACAATAATGCCATCTCATTTAGGGAAAAAAAAAAAAAAAGAAAAAAAAAACCATACCATAAATTTAACAATATTAGCTTCCTATTATATTTGCTTCAGGAATTCTGTCTGCTAAAAGAAAACAAGGTAATTGTGGTAATAAGAACACAGCCTTTATGTTGTTCAAAATAAAAATTACAGTTCTAAACCCATATTACTTCAAGAAAAATTCTTAGGTAACCCAGGGTTTGTTATGTTTATTTTGAGGAGAGTTATTCTGGCTTTTTATAACTCAAAGAAATTACAGTCTTCTGGTTTGCATAACAACAATGTACCTGTCGGATGCTTTTTAGCTGCAGTTCTATAAATAAGAAAATTCCAAAACACTAAATTTATCTCAGAGCTGTTGAAGATTTATTGCAATCTGTTCTTAAGAGTGCTGATCCAGCTTTCAAATTCACAGAAACTGTCAGGTTGCCCAAATGAGAACACAACTGGATGCTGAAGCGACACAGCCATATAGAAGTCTAGATGTATAGATACTCACAGACAGCAGGATTATTCATTGAGATTATTAGCACACAAAAAGAATGTGTTGGATTGGATGCTTGAAATGCAAAGTGGGTCAATACTTCACTCAGACAGAAATGAGTGGGTGCTGATTCTGAATACTCTGTCCCAGCCAATTTTAGGCACACACCTCCTGTTCACATTTTAGAAAGATGGAAAAAAAACAACAGTGAAGCTTCATTGCAGAAATAATTCATATTTAGAATTCTTGTTACATTCCAAGTTAAATATATATATAAAAAAAAAAAAAAGAAGAAATCTAAAAAAAATCAGGTAGTGCTATGCTACGTGTTACCACAAAAATCCAAGAAGAGAGGCGTTTCTAAAGGGCATTCCTCAAATCTAAACTAGGTGTCTAACCACAGTATTCTCAGATGCCAATATCTCTTACAGAAAGATGTCAAAGCTTTCAAAAGCAAAAGAAAAAAAAATAAAGCCACAACACACAGAACCTACACAAAACAGGATAAGCCAGCTCATGAAACCTGACGGAATTTAAGGAGTTAAGACATTACTATCAGCACTAACAACACCTGCATGGCCTGGGGCATTTAGAAGTTGACCTATAAGTTCACAGGAATTTTATCTGCAAAAGCCATAGGCACCGGGAAGATGAAATGGCAGACAAGCAACAGTTTTGAAAAACCATGATTTGAGGACCTACATTCAACAGGGGGAAATGAGGCTGAAGTATTGAAGTTGTTTTGCAATCTGTCTTAAGTCTCAAAATTGACACAGTCTCAGATGTACACACCAATTCCCACCCACCTTCCTTCCCACCTCTAAGCCATAAATAAGAATTCAACTAGTAAAAATGTTTGGAATCAAGTGAATCTGTGTGTTACCATTCATAGCTGAGTGGATAGGACTTCCTACTACCCGTTAACAGGTACTGGTAGTCAGTAGAAGACTGATGCCTGCTGAGTCAGCCTAAGCTCATTAATTCTTTCTCCAGAAGGTTACTCCTACCTTTCTTTATAGAGATGGAAACAACTTTTTAACCAAGGGAGGGCCTACAGTCTTCCTTCATCTCACATGTCAGCGCTTCTCTTTTACACAAATTAGAAAGGTAATTCAAGTGTCAAACCATACAAAACTTCAGCAAAGAAATAAAACTGAACTGATCTGCATATGCAGCATGCACTGAAGGTTAAAAAAAAAAAAAAAAAAAAAAAAAGAAAAAGGGGCAAAGTCCAAAAGAACAGATGTTCTTAAGTAGATACTGCTGGTTAAGGAAGCACAAAAAGCCCTAACCACAGCAACAAAAGGCCACAAATACAGGACAGAACAAAGAAACAGGACCAGGATAACTGCAAGCAACCAGAACAGAATGACCAACTGGCAAGTAGCAGCATCTACTGCTCTTGACTGTAATGCAGGGGAATTGTACTTCATCAGGAAACCACGGACTGTTCCAGCCATCAGCTAATGGTGCCTGCGTAACTGTCTAAGATCTATGGTGTAGAGTCCTCCTAATCACTGACCAGTCATTATGGAAGTATGCAATACCATCTGTTTGTGTACCACCATTCCTGCCTTCACCTCAGAAAGCCTGCATGTCCTCCCTCAACTTTCTTCTTTACTGCGACTGTCCTCAATTACCCAGTATTATTTTATGCATTCCCTAAAATGCTGGCTTGAAGCGTCTATCGAGCGATTACAGTCACAACCTGCTCAGCAAATAACACTGCAGAAAATTGAATCCAAGACCACTCTGTTCTGAGTTGGTATTAGAAAATTAGTACTCACTGCAAAAAAAGATGGCTGTCATCCATGACAAGTGGTGATTAATTAGCATCAAAACCAGAAGTGGTGTAAGAAAATGCTAGCTGTTCCTGAATGAAAGATGAAGCATAGGTCTCTCTTCTCAATGTGTCAGAACTTCTAGAGACGTGAAAAAAACTTATGCGTTAGTGAATATATCCAACTGTGAATACAGGGTATTCTTGATACACCACAACGCGTATCTAATAGGAATACTAGTATAGAGCATAAGCTTCACCCTGTGCATAGTCTTCGACCAATTCCCATCAACTTCAAATACATGTCTTCCCCTTACTAAGGACTAAAAGATCAAGCACAGGTTGTAGATTTTCAAAAAACTGTTGAGAACAAAAAATACATCACCAAAATGAAATTTATAAGTAAGTTTTAAATAGCTAATCAGGAAGTGGAGGAGGTAAGAATTACGATCCTCTTCCTCCCAGTGTTATCGATTAAAATAACTTTAAACAGCTACATGAATGCTACAGCAATGTACTTTAAATCCATCCCCCAGTATTCAGGTCTAAGTGGATTTCACACAAAAATCTCTTCCTGGCATACAGGAGTGCATTAACAACCTGTAGACAGCCTGCAAGGTTATGCAAAGAGCATTCCACAGATTCTTTCTACCATGATGAAACTCCTACATTATAGTGATTGGTGAAATATTTAGCGATGTATGAAATGTTGTAACAAATACAACTTCTGCATTTTTTTTTCCTCCGCTAAGGGTAACTAAAGCATCCTCCTATTTAAACAATAGAGATGAACATCTTACACTACTGAGAAACTAGGTTAAAATGCAGTGATTCAGAACAGTGATGTCAAGCACTTTGAATTTTAATGTGTAAAACAATGGGTTAAGAAAATATAGAAGGAAATGACAGCTGTTTAGGGCCTAACTCTTCAACAGCCCCAAGGCACTTAATTCCCATTGAAATATCCAGGAGTCAGTTACATATATAGCCCTAGCAACTGTGTTGATTGAACAGTCTTTTATTCAGCAATTGAACCGCACAAATGTTTCAGTTTCTATGAATTCCAGAACTAGAAAAATTACCTGCTGTTCCCTAGTAGCCAGTTACGGTTCCATCAAATGGGATTTTATTTATTGCAAAATGAAAATATCTGACACTTCTGACACTGAGCCAACCTATCTGTCACAACAGCCCCAGTCCATGCAAGATATTAAAACTGATCCTTAGCAAGCAGTTTTCTAACAAAATTTGAACCTTTCTTATAAGGGCTGGCAAATGCCACCCAAAACATACACTGAAGACAAGGCATCCACCACACCAAAATAAAAGAGATTTCACAGATAGTAAGGTTGATTGAGAGCAAGTTAAATACTGAAAAAGGGAGACTCGTGTCTTGAGATAATTCTGCCCGAGTATAGCATATGTGCATTTAGATGCAAAAAACTGTATGAGAAACAGGATGATAGAACGGTAATAACCACGATTGCCCTAGTATCCCTTTAAATTCTAAGTATTCATAGCTCATGCACAGAAATAGTAAACTCTGCACATCTGTGCATCTACAAATCCAAGCGAGTGCATCTTTGCAAGACCAAGGGAAACCTACAGCAAAAAAAAAAAAAACATCGTTCCCAAGTGTACGGCTGCAGATGAAAATTTCAGAAAACACCATCGACACGGACTTTTCGCAGGACAGATTTCCTCCCGAGCGCCCGGTCCGGAGGGCGGGTTTCCCGGTGGGCAGGCACCCACCTCCCCGTCCCCACCAGCCGGTCACGGAGGGGCAGCGCTGCGGGTCTCGCCCACGGGCCGTGCGGCGCCCACCCCCCCCCCCCCCCGCGGCGCGGCTCGCCGCTCCAGGGGACGCGGCGCGGCGGGAAACCACACACGACACTTGCGAGCGCCACGGCGAAGCGGCACCTGTTTCACGACCCGCGCGTCCGTGGCGGGGCGAAGAAGCGGGGCGCATCCTGCGCGGAGCTCCGGCGCTCGGAGGGGGGCGTGGAGGCGGGCACACGCGTGGTGCGAGGCGGCGGGGCAGGGGGTACCGGCGCTGCCCTCCCCTCCCCGGAGGGCAGGAGCCGAAGCGGCGCCTCAAACTCGTCCCCTCCCCTGCGCTCACCTGTGCTGCGCGGGGACCCGCGGCCATCGCGGGGGGGGGGGGGGGGGGGCACCCCCGCCGCGGAGGAGCCGGCCGGCGAGAGCGCACCTTACCTCGAAGAGGGGACCGATCTTATTCTTCTCCAGGTAGGCTTGGATCCTGGTCTGCTGGTGAGACGCCATGAAGAGCTCCGGAGGCGGGGGCTGGAGCTCCGCTCCCCTGGCGGCGGCTGCTGTCCCTCCGGCTGCCGGCTCCCCCCGCCGCCCAAGGGCTGCCGCCGCGGGAGCGGGGAGGGGCGCTGCGAAGGGGCGGCAGCCCCAACTCCCCGGGACGGAGCTAACTCAGGTAACCGGGGGGGAAGGGGGAAGGGGGGGGGGAACCAGGTGCCGGTCGCCCGCTTTAACCAGGCGCGGGGCGGCAGCCCTTAGGGAGCAGCGGGCGGGCGCTGCCCGGAGCGGAGCATGGTGCGGGGAGGAGAAGAGCTGCAAAGGCGGCCCCCGAGCCCGTCTGTCTGTCTGTCTGTCTGTGTGTGCCTGTGCCTGGCAGCGCCTTGGCGACGGGAAGAGCCGCGGCTGGGGCTGCCGCCCTCGCCACGGCGCCGCTGCCGAAGCCAATGGCCGGGGGCTCCTGCCAGCAGCCGCGGCCGCTGGCGCCCGTTGACGCCCGGGCTCCGGCGCACAAAAGGCGGGAGCGAGGGGAGGGGGAGGAGAGCGGGCGGGAGGCGGGGGCTGCGCTGCCGCCTTCCCTCCGCCGCCTCACGGGGACGGGCTCTGCCCCCGGCGGAGCGCGGTTCCCGCTCCCCGCGTTTTGGCAGGCACCCCGCCCGGTCCCGCTTCACCCCCCCCCAGGCCTGAGGGGAGGGGGGAGCGCCGTGGGCCGCCCGGCGTGAAGGGCCTGACCGCCACTCGCAAACTTCAGCGAGTGGAGGGGGGGGGGGGGGAGAAGCGAGTCGCTCAGCCGAGCCCGGAATGGGGGTACAGGGGTTACAGCCAGCGCTTTTCCTTAACGTTGTTTAAATTATTTTTAAATCTTACAGGGTTGTCTTTCCTACGACACCGATGAAATTCCCAATTAGCGACGCCGAGCATCCTAATACATAACGTGCGTCGCTGTGTAGGTGCACCCTGGTCGCAGGTTGTGTCGAGCTCCCTCCAAGAGCCAGGGGCTCTCAGCCAAAACCCACTGGAGTAAATAAGAAATTTCCAGTTGGTGACGGGGAGTAATGAGTTAACGGCTACACCAAAGAAGCAGTATTTGTTTCTTCTTTCTCCACTTCAAGTAATTAGTTCCCCACCTTTTCCGGAAGCAGGGTCATAACCAGCTTTATTTTCCTCTCTCTAGAGAAGAACAAACAAAAAACATGCTTCTTGGGATTTGACACTTCTGTTCTTCTGCAATAACTGATTCTGCTGTACCAGCATTTACCTGTTTGGTTTTTGTTTGGTTGTTTGGGTTTTTTTTAGGAAAAAAAAATGAAAAAGACATATCTTATTTTTTCATATGATTTTTTAAAAAGCATAAAACAGCTTTGAAGAGTATTGGGGACATTCAGCACATCTGCTGAATCAGACTACCTGCTCCCAGTCAAGCAGTGTTCTGCAAATGCAAGAGTCAGAATCTGTTAAAGAAAAGGATGAGTTTTCTCAGGAATCAAAAGATCATGAGTTCTGCTCCTACAGCCATTGACTGTAGTTTGACTTCAAAGTCTTCCTTACTGACCTCAAGCTCATGCCTCCATCCAGGAGGAGGCCAGGTGTAAGTGTATTAAAAAGAGAGTTTGCAATGCACCCTGTAACACAAACAATAGCTTGTAGAATCCTTTACTAGTTTTGCTGGAACATGCTCAGTTTCACTGCTCATCCCAGTCTCAGTGAGGCAGTGTTTATTTTCCATAGTAGCCATCTAAAAAATAGCCTCTTTAAATTTGGATTTTTAGCGTGTTGGAAGTCTTCTAAAATTCATATCAGCTCAGAGTTTTAGCATTCATCTCCAGCAAAGTACAGCTGCTTTGCCTGGTGCCACTTAAATAATATGGTGCTAAGCTAGTTTAATCAGCCTAATGAGGATCACACAATCATAAGGGTAATTGCCAGTGATGCAGGTTCTCTATAGTAGCTCTAATGATTCCCATCAGATGAGGATGTTTGTAAAATTTCACAAATCTCACCAGTACCCAGACTGCTCCAATAGACAAGTCTCTCACTTTGCAAAATGTTGCCTCCCTCCCATGAGCCAAAAATGAGAACATATGTTTCTGTAGCCCTACACAGCCTGACTTTTCAAAGCAGCAGTACTTCCAGACCTGCTGGGACCTGACTGCACCAGGACCTGCAAACTGCCACTGCTCTGTGTAGACCAGTAAGAGGACCGAAGAAAACAGACAAGACTATCAGCAATACAGATACAAAAGGGAACTTATTGAAGGGTTTTTTAAATATAGTGTAACTGTCTATGATTGCCTATTGTGCAGTTAGCTAGATCCTAAGTTCTCAGTGTTAAAACCTCAAGGTTTTGGTTGTGTTTCTTATTTTTCTCCCACATAATCACAGAATGGTTGAGGTTGGAAGGGACCTGGGTGACCGGGGTCACCAAGAGCTGATTGCCCAGCACTCTTCCTGGAGGGCTTTTGAATATCTCTAAGGATGCTGGATCTTCCTAGTATCTGTTGTCATTTTTGCTTCCTATTTCCCTAGGCCTTCTTTTCCCTCTCTTAATTCTTACCCAGACATATAATCTAGATTTTCCGGTTGGCTTGGGAGACACACTAGCAATCCTACTGTGGCTGGGAAAGTTTCCAAGGCCAAATGGAGAATTAGCTTTCTAAACAGGCACATCTCGTAATCCCACAGTTCCCATAACGCTTAACTGACAGGTTATCCTTTGATATGGATTAGGCACTTTAGGGAGACATGAACACAGACAGTTCCTTACCAAGAGCTTCATGTTACTGTTTCCTAGCTGAAGGTCTCCAGCAGCTCTCTGACAGAAAGCTCTCTGCGTGCTGAAGTAGGGGAGTGCAGGCGTCTCCTGCAGAGAGCATCAGCTCAGTGACATGATAGAGTAGGGAAAGGAACTTCACTGTTAGCCTTTTTTCCTCTTCTTTCCAAGAAAGCATAAAAACTATTGCTAGATTTAAGCCACACTAAGGTGGGTATCAATAAATACCTGTGATTTGCAAGTAAGCACGGAGAGATGAATATATCCCTCCTCTCGCTTGTTAGGGGATTTTTTTTTTTTTTTTAATTTAAGATATTTAAAGATAGTTTTTAAAATTTGTATTAAAACAGGTCTTTTAAAATGAACTTTCACTTTAATACCAAAGCATCACAGAATTTTTAAAAAGTCTGGATTCAATTACCATTTGGGACATGCATAAATTCATATTACTCTCAACAGTCTTTTTTGTGTGAGCAACTGAATTGCTCATAGTCTCTGTATTGTGCTCTGCTTGATCCTTGTTCCATTTTCTAGGTATTTTTCTTTAAGGAACAGTATACAGGATGCACATCTACATAGCACTCAGGACTGAACTGCAAGAACAGAAACGACTGCAAGAATTTGCACACAGGCATCAAAAAATGAAAGATGCCCCAATTTCAAATTATATGCACCATGCAAACTAAAAACCATAAGATTCCAGAAAAACAGGGAGAGGGACAAAAGAACAGAGATAATTTTAAGATGCTTATGACCACACTCTATTCAGCTCTTATCCTTTGTCCGCACCTGCGATATCTGAGCTCCATGCTTCTTTACCATCTTCCCATCTATCATATGTTGGTGGGTTTTCCCATCTGCTCTTCTCACCAAGAGAAGAGTGTGCATGTTTTGATAGGTTGTTTCTGGTTTGACTGACTTAGTTCGAGGACTTCACCACAGTAGGGGCCCGTTAAATAATTCCACAGTATTCTACATAATTTTGGTCCTGTCATCCATTTTTCAGGAATAAGATTGCTGCAGCTCCAATGCTGAGCACTGAATTTTCACAGTTATGGGCACTTGCAGTACCTATTCATCATTGCTGGAGTTAAGTTACCCAGGCTTTACATGCAAGGAAGGTGTTCCTCAGAAGTCAGAGCTGCCACTGCCTAGCAGAAAAGGAAACTGATGACTTGGCTGTCTGTAAAGGTACTCTGTGGGTCACAAACACCTGGTGCCAAATCAACAATTTTCTCACTGCTGGCTAAAATTTGATCCATATGCTCTGTAGGAAGTTTATTTTTTGAGATGGCATCTAGAGTGCAAAAGAGATATTAAGATATAAGAGAAATCTATAGTGTCAATATATGAATTTATTACAGACCCTTACATGGTGTTCTAGCTCCCATTAAGTGCTTTATGTTTCAGTTTTCAAAAATCATCTGAAATGCATTAAATGAACCTTTCAAAAAACAATTAGGGAAAAAAAAAACAACTAGCAAACACAGTAAAAGAGGTAGTATTCATCAAAACCTAGTGATATTTTCTTTATAAAGCTTTCAATTTTGTCAATGTTTCCTGTAATGTAATAACTTTATAATGAAGAATTCTTCTTCCATTACTGTGGTCTGTTACTATTGCGTTTGATATTCTATGCAAAGTCATTATCTACTTCATGAAAAGGTAAGAGAGCCATTAGTCGGCAGCTGACTAAATGCAGTTCTTAAAGTATGCTTGTACTTTAAAAAAAATGCAACTGAAGTTACCTTCAGGAAAATAAAATCCCTGAGTTCCTGCACTTTATACATGAGGCACTATTTTTTATTGCTAAAGCATAGCCTTGGAACTTTACAAACCCCTGTCGTAAAATATCCTAAAACAGCACACACACACACACACACTGGCTGAATATTGCAGTGCTTCAAGCTGTTTAAAATAATAGAGGTCTAGCAGTTCCTGACCTAGAAAGCTGCCATCTAGTTTTTTATTTAGTATTCCCCTAAAAATGGATCTGCTCAGATAGCATGTTGTCAAAAGAAATTGAAGCATCTTAGTACGTTGTACTGAAGTACCCAATTTACCTTTCATCCCACCTCAAGTTAGCAGACAGAACTGAGAATAACATCACTGAAGGGCTCATGCTAATCATTTGGTATACTTAATTTTGTTTGGTGGGCTTTTTAAAACCTATTCAGTAAAGGGTAATGTCCCCACAAGCATCAGCTTGAGTTAAGACAACCTTGAATAGCTTTTCTATGGTTTTCTATTTGTACCAAGATAAGAGCCATACAACTTCAAAATCTGGGCTAGACTCAGAGTTATCCTAAAGAGCAAGGATTCCTTTGCATCACCGTTCTCATAGAGAATTCAACCTAAATTTTGGCTATTTTGGCCTTTATACATTGTGACCTTGACCACCCTCAGTCTCTGTGGTAAAACATGTCCTACTCGCTGCAGGGCAGGAGCCCTTGGGAACTAAAAGCTTGCATTATCCTCAGGCTCTCAGTAAGGACAAGAACAAATCACTAGAAAATCCAAGATTCATAAACCCATACTGGGCTTAAGGAGGATGAGTGACTACCTCTTTGACTCCTCTTATTCTCAGATGTATTGCATAATTTGTTTTCATTCATCATGTTCACTTTCCTGCTTCCAATAGTTTGTCTAGGAACGCTTTCCTCTCATCCTATTTAGAGGAAAATCCATCTGAACTTGGAAAAATTTAGCTAATATCATATTACCAATCCAACCATTAACAGAAATCACTACTCTTCCAAGACTTAATTGCATCTTATATCCAATTTTAGCACTTCTACAGTTGTTTTCTGTCTGTTCAGCTACACATAGACATAATACCCAAGTAAAAGGAAAAGTAACAGTACTTAGCACACTTACAATAGAGCAGGACCTGACTGTATATATTAAATATGTTTCAAGGACAAATCTGCCCTGAGATGTCACAGTTTAAGTGCAGTACAGAAGATTACAGACACGCATAATTAGGAAGCCAGCTAAGACTACAACGTGGCCTGCTAAGCTGAGCTCTTAGTACGCTCCTGAAGATGGATAGGCCAGATTTGTCTTGAGCTACACTAACACTCAGGGGCTCAAATAATTAAATAAAAGAGCAGCTTACAACACCAGCTGACAGTTACATTCTTCTTCCTTTCTGAGGGATACAAGTATTAATTTAATTCTTTGGGAGCAGCTAGGACCATAAAGATGCAAGCCTTCAAAAACAGTTCCTTTCCCCTCCCTGGCACTGCCAGACCACAGAGCACTTGTCTGGGCACTGCTGGCACCCTGGTAGCGTGGGTGGCAGCGGGGACTGACCCAAGACCTTTTTAGCATGTGCTGCCGTCCCAAAAGTCTGGTCTAGTTCTTCCAGCCCGTGCCTAGGAACTCTAATATTCTGCAGACCAGCCGCTAGAGGGGAATAAAGAGTCACACTCTACTGTGAGTTACCGCTTTGTAAACTGCTTGGCAGGAGGGTCTTGGGCATGGCCATCAGCAGGGGCTGCAGCTGGCTCAGCTGGCACCTCTGGGCCAGGCTGCAGTCCGATTGCGTTTGTGCAGACGTGCTGCATGCAGACAGCAAGGTTTTCTTACGGGCCGATACACCTGGAATATGCTTGCATACTCACTGCATAGTTACTGTGAGTGCTTGTACGGCTAACTATCCAAATTACTTGCGGGGGTAAAGTCATGGAGGCTCTGAACCACCAAGCATTTCAGCATGGGTTTTTTTAGGTAAAAACATACATTTTAGTTAGCTTGTTAGGTGCTTGAAGGTAAACATATTTAAATTGTATTGCCAGATGATAACATTTTCGGGGGGGGGGGACGACACGACGACAGAGCAGCCAGCAGAAAAGATCAGTCACAGCTAATGCTAGCCTAGGAGGGCTGATAAGCCTTAGCTGCCTATAAGATGCTCCTCCATGAAGTTATTGAAAGCACGTAACGTTGCAGGAGCCAGTCTAGACAGAGGAAACTTAGGACAACTGGTTTTCAAATGCTCAAGTTAGCTTTTGTATATACACCTTTGACTGCTCTGCTCTTAACAGCACAAGTTAGCACTAGTCAAGGATTCTCCTTACTCATCAGGTATCCCCAAAATGCACAGGAGGCTGTTTTCCAGGTTGCTTTTTATTACCAGAACATACCTAAGAATAAATAGAATTATGCTCAATGGGTATACCAGTAATGCCAACTTGCAGCATTTAAAAAAAAAAAAAAAAAAAAAAAAAAGTCTAAGTCAAAATCATCAGAACAGACCTTAAAATAGATTTTAAACCTTTAAATTTCACAGTTTCAAGGCCTCTGGGCCCCCCTCCTCCCCTGCCCCCTCCCCTGACACAAAGCTGTGATCTATTGTAACTCTTTTTTTATAGTGAAAGCAAAGATTCTGTTGTAGCCATTTGATTGCAGGAACTAGAGACAGAAAAAAAGTCAACACTGAACATAAAAGGAGTAATGGTAAAAAATATATGGGTCAGCAACACTGCTGTATCTTCTTTTCCAGACATAATGCGGCTGGATTTGAAGACAATACCCAGGGACAAGAGCTTAAAAACTAAAAATTTATCAACCTAAAGATTGCTATCTTCACACAAAAATCCAGGCAAAGAGGTATGTGTTGCTTTTTACTGAGAGGGAGGATAGCAATGATCCCATTTAATTTCCTGCAGCATGAAGCTTAGCAACTATTTGGTAATAATATCTTCTTGGGTGATTACTGCTTATACATGGAGGGATGTGAAATTAGAACAAGTCCTTGAAATATTAATGCCAATGCCCATTACAGTCCTTGAAGAGGAAGACAAGGACCTTGGACTGAATGTGCCATTGAATGCTTGCCCTTGGCAGTGTTTCAGCCATCACACACACATCTGATTCTTTCTAAAGGGAAAAAATTCTTGGCTTGGGATCCATCCCCTTGGGTTTGTTTCTTGTGGAAAATGCTGGACACAAGGTTACTTCACCATGGCTGATTTGCTTAATTGGAAAGAGAGATTGGTATTTCTGCTATGAAAGTAACTGGTGTTTTACATTTCTGCGTCTATCTGCTTTCATAAAGTTTCAAGTGACTTTCCTAAAGGGACATGTGTGCGGGTCTTCATAAGCCACTGCCTTGATAATGAGTTGCATTTTCCACCTGATACACCAAATTTTAGCCATACAGCTGTCTCCCACTAGCAATTATGAACTTGAAGCATTTAAAAGAATATGCATTACAATAAGAACATACATCAGGCAATTAGCAAAAAGGTAATTGAATTTGTCTCCTGTCCCAAAATAGAGGGAAAATCTTGGCTTGTTATTAGTAACATGACATCCCTAATAACATTTTAAAAAGTATTTTTAATCTAGGATTAATTTTCAAGCACTTGATAAAGTAATTTACATTTCATAAGCTTCATTGTCCTAAACAATTTTGAAATAAAGGATTATCTTCTGTAGCAAAATTGAAAGGCTCATTTGAAGACTAGGTTACCCATGTGCCTGAGCTTTTTTATGAAAAGACGTAGACAGTTATTTTGTTGAAAACCTTTTTCATGTAAATAGAGGAATGTATTGCCTATTTTACAGAAATATTTTAGGTTCAGGTATGTTCTTATCAGGAAATCTAAATTCCAAACTCTAGATATGAAAAATAATATGCAGGTTGGTACCAACTTACCCTCAAAAGAATAAAGCATGCAAATATAGGCCACATATACTATAGAGGTACTAATTCAGTGCTTAAAAACAACACTTCAGTTGACTATTAATTGTATTTTTAAGTGTTCTAGAAGTCAAGACCTTAATGTTTTTGTAATCATTAGCTGATCTGCTTTAAATCTTACTAGTGTGTTTACATGAATTGGACCACAGTTCTATTCACATCAAATTTGTGCACTGAGTCTTGAATGTTTTGTTCTGTGTGAAATATTTGTGCCAACTGACCCTTGTAGAATTATAGTGTATTTTTCATAATGCACTGGCTTTCTTTACAAGAACTATTTTCTAATTGTTAGGTAAACATTAATACATTACTTAAAAGACTGTAATTTATGGATTTCAGTATGTTATCAAAGATAAACATAAGAATTTTTTTTACATTTGTCTGTCTTTTGAGGCTTTTTGGCAAATGCTGTAGAGGATGGATTTTTAAAGAAAAGTGGGGATATTCACAATTGTGAGTTTACATAAGGACTTTTTGATGATGTCTAAATGATGGCACGGAAGCTGAAAAAGCATGGAGAGAAGCACAAAGATTAAGCAATTGGAAAACCATGAAGGGAAGAAACTGCAAGTACCTACGTAACTAAGATAAGCAGTGGGAGTGAGCAAAGCACTAGAATCATGCAGTGTACAACATTAATTCTCTGGAGACTGTGGAAACAATTGTAAACCAGGTATGATGGTTCATTAGAAAATTATATCTATCAAGCTCACTATACTATGCTATGCTGGCAGTTTTGTCAAAATGACAACATAAACAACACATTTGTCTACTTGTACCTAAGAAGAGAGGAAAAAGTTCCAAGAGGTTTGGAATCACACCTGCAAGGTGGAGCCTACGCCTCTAAATTTAGTAGGATCAGTATCGGGTTCACAGTAAGGATAAAGGTAAAAGCAACAGAAAGCCTGAAGCTTTTGAAAGGAATTTTGAAAACTTGTACTTCAGAAAACAGAAATACAGTGATCTGCCAGATTTGTTGGTGCAGCCTTTTCCTTAAGTAGCAACATGCTGCACTTCAGAAAAAAATGCATGAATGAACAGTCTGTTCAAAACAGAGGAAATGCAAGAAAGATAACAGCATTGTCGGTATTGCCAACAGATTGTGAGCATGTGCACAGATTGCTATTACTGAGCTTTAGACAAAGCACACTGGTATTTGTAACATTTTTAAAGGTTTTGAGAATCAGCTCAGATAGTTATTGGAGATTAAGTTGGTAGTGAACGTTCTTCTGAACAGTTAATCCACAAACCCATTCAGGGATGCAGTACCCCTCTTAAATGTTTTTCCCATTTCTTTTCCCCCTATCCACTTCCTATTTATCATTTATGATCGCTGTGGAAAGGTAGATGAGTGCATTATCTATCAAAGTAGATAAATACAGTATCTACTTCTTTATTGCTTATTAGTAAGGATGCTCTGCAAATTCAGTAGGAATGAGGGGGGAAAAGAAACAAAGATGACTGGATTTTGGTCTCTGGTACCTAAGCACATCGCATAGAACAATCCAGATGTTCACTGACAATGCATTTTCCTACCGTAAAATCATCATCTCTCTCTTTTCCTACTTTGTGCTGAGTTTTCTCTGTCTAGTCTGTAAAGGCCTCTTACACACCTCTCTTTCCCTTCTACCCCTTTGGCATAGATAAAGCATTCCTGCCACTGCAAAATTTCTTTATCTCAGGATTTACCCTAGCTACTCTCATCTCAGATGCTAACGTGGGTTCCAAGGATAGGAATCTCAGTTTTTGTTACTTTAGGCTTTGTTTGCCCTTCTGATCTGCCTGTGCTGAAACATCTGTAGTCAAGATACTTGTGTTTAAGGCTGCAAATCTGATGTTTCAGTTCAATTATAAAGAAGGTAACCAGCTTCAGTACAACTTTGTTTTAATGATGTTAAGAGATAGTACCTCAGGATTTAGTCTTTTGTCTCCACCAATGGCAAACTCTTGGTTCAAGAAATCACCATCCTAGCCTTTCTACTCAAGGTCTTTAGGACAGAAAAATAATTGTAGTTATCCAACACCAGCTCTATAGAAATAATTATGTTATTGCAGATGTCTTCTTCCACCATGAAGCTCCATTCACCTCTGCACTGATTGAAGTTGCACTGATTTTCAGGATTCTTCATTCTCCTTTCCCCCCACCATTCTTGACAAGAATTTTTCAATCTCAGTCACTGCCCTTATGCCCTGTTTGTGTCCTCTCTTACCTGATCCCTAGTCTGCAATGATCAAAAGTTTATATTCTGTCTCATTTATTGAAATATTAATATTTGGAATATTTCTCAAAATCATCTATTTGCTAACATCACAACAAAATTTTTACATCTTTTTAGTTTACAAGTAGGTGCCCAGTTGTTTCATTATGCATGACAGTAACGATGCTATGTACAAATATATTTCCTTTATAGAGTGATGATTGACTGGTCCAGACTGATGAACTGTTTTCTACTGCATTGCAGTTTAACAGAAATTCAAGTAGGATATACACTGGTGTGAGTTAGCAGTTACGTGACAAAATGAACTCTCATGTAAACAAAATTTTCTTCTTAATTTAAAAGTAGATTAGCAATAAGAAACATAAACCTTTTAGTTAGTATTTCTTGCTATCTGAATAAACTGATGTTTCAAATACAAATCCCTGTAACGCTATAACCTGCACCTTAAACCAGTACATTCCAGACAAAAACTGGATAGCATATGGACATCCTCTTCAAATTTTCATTCACTACATTGAAAAAATGCATACTATTTCAAAATTATCTGGTTCTGATTTCTGAATGAGGTTGAAATCACTCCTACCTCCCGTGTGGATATTATCTGAGGAGAGCAGGAGAGAAACTGCCACCTGAGAATTATGTTTAAAACATTTTAAATGTACTGTAAAGTGTTTGTAAAGTAGTTTTAAATGTTCACAGCAAGCATTTCATGGACAAAAGAAGGGAATGGAAATACTACAAGAAGACATTTTCCTTACAAGTACAGAACAGAGTGTAATTCAGTTTCAGTTCCCATTCAAGAAGCTTGAAAAACAACGTATCAGAAATGCAAATGTATACAATATGTTTAAAGACAAAGATAATGCAACTGATCTGGGTAGTAGCTAAATCAGGAAATTGACTGTAATTGTAGTTTATTTTATGAGAATATAATATAATTACAAGGCTGTTGAAAGAGAAGCTTATATACATCAAAATTACTGGATTAAGACATTACGTTCTTCGTATGAAATTCTGACCTCAGACTCTGAGGCAAAGGATAAAGTGACAGTGTGTTAATAGAGTTGAGCCCTATGGAGCACTAGAGAAAGCTGTACTGCCAGCAAAGTTCACAAGGGGTGCAAGGAAAGAATCGGAGTATCATTTCAAAATGAAGCAACACAAGAACCTGGGATGAAGGAACACCTCAGGCCCCAAAACACACCTTCTCTTTTTAAAGGTTTCAGATCAGCCTGCCCCCATGCCCACACTGAATGAAGGTGAAGAGTATGAGGACACACATGGCCTTCAGTGTCCAGCCTGGACTGGAGGATTAAGTTAGCGATAGGCAAGATGATCTCCCAACTGATTTGGAGATGCAAAAATAAGGCTGTTTTCTTAGTGCTCAACACTTGCAGAGCATAAGATTTGCCACTCTGTATTAACAGAAAACTACTCCTGATCCCTGAGAGCAAGAAAAGCAATGCTTGCAGATTTGCTTGAACATTAAAGTGACCTGTAAAAGGGTTAGTTCATAACTCCTACAGAATTTCCATTAGATTTGTAGAGTAAGTGAAATAAAAATTCTAACGTGACTAAGAAAATTTATGTGGAAGACAATGGTGGTGATGAGCTGTGGGATAAGAGCAGATGTGTTTTCTCATATGGCCTACTGAACAGTAAGATCAGAGAACATTTTAGATATAGTCCAAGGAGCATGCCAAGCAGAGCAAAAAAGATGCAAGCTGAAGGAATGTTAGGAGAGGGGTGATTACAGCAAAATCAGATACAAGACGTGTGCAAAATGCATGCTGCAAGAAGAAGTAGTATGCTTTTAAGTGGACTGAAACTGGGGTTTGGAAAGATAAATCGCAGGGGTTGATCTATCCTAATGACAAAAGTGATGTCCCTGAATAAAATAAGAATGGGAACATATAGATACAAGGTTCTCTAGTGGCAGACAAAACCAAATAGGTTTCATATGCATTCAATTAAGTTTTCCTAAAGCAACCGGACTGTGATTATAATTTACAGTCTGATATTAATATAATACCTAAAAGATTCTCTAAAATGGTACCCAACACTTTGGCAAGGTGACAGCCACAGTAGAATCACATTTAAAACATTTGCAAAACCTTTCAAAAGTGAGATCCAGGTGAAAAAAAGACAATTGTTACTTGTTACAAAGACATTTCCGAGGTCCTGTATTTTCTATCAGCACTTTTCTTATGTTTAGCTGAACTTTAGTCTACTGGATAAGGTAGGGAAGCTTTTCAGTTCTAAGAAATTTAAAATTTCTTAGGTCAGGATTCTAGAAAGAACAGTTTTCCTGTTCTGTATTAGATTCAGCCACAAGACTGCCAGGCATCAAGTCTTTAAGTTATCAGGTGAAAGAAGAGCTTTTTCATATAAATGTTACCTTCTATAAGCAGTTGAAAAAAGGCGTTCCCTTTTCCAGTTCAGAATTTCTAACAGGTGGGCAAAATAGAAATCTTCCAATCAACTATAATGTGCTAGGGGGTAGTAAGGATCTTTGGTTTACACATTTCTCCTTATATATAAAAAAAAAAATGTAGAATGGCACAGCTTAATATATTACAGAGAGGTTTCTGATCCTTCCACACACTCCAAAGTTTTAGCCCTTCTTATAAGTTAATATAGAGTGAATGTGGGTACAACTATGTAGATTTAGCAAAAATACAGATGTTCAGATTGCTTGGATCAGCCTTGTCTTACCCAGTTCTGCAATGGAGACATGTGTTATTACTTGAAATATAAATATGCAAAAAAACCTTAGAGTTTCAATTAAAGAAAGCCTAAAAATGAAAGAGTTTTCAGTCAGTACCTTTAATGATAACCCTTTTTGTCTATACATGAGGATATTTATATGCTCATTCCACTGAGTGTGACAGAAACTAGCCAGTAGGTAGGAAAGTGTTTGGCTTTCACAGGTGTAATTATCACTGGGGAAGAAAACATACTCTCTGCCCTACATTTCCCTCTTCTCTTTCCTCCAGCTGGCAATCAGCATGAACTTTCAGCTTGACAGTGAACAGCCAGACCAACAGTTTGTCATAGTTTTCTACTCCAGATGAGCATTTGCAACCTTTAGCTATTTAGATGCTATTATGCATATGTTAATATTTAATTATTCAATGTAATTAGGAAGTACTTATGGGTCTCCTTTGTATAATATGGTCATTATATTCAACCCTCTTTTTTTTTTCCTTTTAATGATGGCAGACATGAACAGTAGTTCTCATTGTTTTGTGATCTCATCAGCTCATACAAACTAATTTAGGTCAGGCTGCACTAGGTTTGGGTGCTCTTCCAAATTACAAAAAAGGACTTCAGTAGATTGAATTACTAATTTGCAACTGGAGAATTAATCCAGTGTGATTTAATGCTAAATGAGCCGGAAGGCACTGGATTGCTCCAGAAATTATTTGTGAAGGTAAAGAGTGGATTCTAGCTCCTGACCAAATTTGACTTCCTTCTTCAGAAGGGTTTTATCCAAGTTATATCATTACCATTAACATATATAATAAAACTTTCCACTCACAAGTATATGAAGAATCCTTGAGGACAAAGATGCTACCTGAGATGACTAAAAGTAGCAGATTTTGTTCCAAAGATTTATTGCAATTTCCCTTTTACTCATGTAAATGAATAGTGGCTATGGGGTACATAGAACTCTCCAAAAGGCTACAACTCACCCTCTATTGCAGAACCAAGCACTGACAAAGAACCACTCGAGTCTGCTCTCTGCATGTGAAAATCAATTCCAGAAATTAAAAACTAAGGGAGGACGAGGAAGTAGAAAACCCACCTTGTCCCCAAATCCTCAATTCCCCTACCTATTCCTATAATGACCCAAATGTTCCGTTCACTTCAGAAAGTTTTCTAAACTGGACCTTTTACATTTGCTGTTTTCCTGCTGTTGTGTCACCCTGCAATTCTTAGCAACTGTTCAAAACTGGTCTTAAAAACCAGAAGATTTTTCTGTGGGCAAGAGTTGGGGTATTGTTTGTTTTCTAAAGAAAATATTATAATTTCTTTAGGAAGCAGGTCCACAAATGTAAAATCTGCTACCCAACTGCAGGAGTGCTGCAAAACTGTAATAGATATATCGAATGAACATAACATAACAACAAGGAACAGGTACATGTATAACTGAATTGCAGTCCATATATAAGACACACAGTTCTACAGATTGGGTAAACATTGTTGAGGAATGCTTAAAAAAATGTGCTTGTTATTATGGTAGGAATTTGAGGAGTATGGCAGAGAATACAGTATAAAACTATCAGCAAAACAATGACTAGCTTATGAAATCTGGTGGAAGGTTATTCATAAATTATCAGAACAGGAAAGGTGAATCATAAGGCAAATTAACAAAAAGGATTTTTCAATCAAGTGGGATCAAAACTACTAGCACAATATCTACTAAATAGTTTCAGAGTCTTGTTTGTAAAATTATTTCAACAGGTAATATGGAAAAAAATGTAACTACTTATGTTCTTCATTGGGCATTTATGCATTTCTTTTAATGTGTATATAGGTTAATTTTAAAAACTTTTAAATCTTTTGAGATAAGTGCTCTCTATGCAAAGAAACACAATATTAAAAGAAATATAAATGTACATATATGACATTTCAACAGAACTACTTTTAGCGGCACAACTATTTTTAGTGGCAGTTAGATTTTGGCTTGTTGGGTCTGTTATATCGCAAAGCTAAACAAGTGTTGCATCCAGAGAGCAAGTAATACTTAGCAAAAAATACCCAACATCATGGAACATAGTAAAATCCTAAACATATATGCAAATGAGAGGGAAAACTCAGGAATTAAAACATGAGATGACAAATGGAACAAATTATCTTGGTCAGAAAAAGATTCACTACAAAATTCAGCATTGTTACAAACTCCTGGACAAAGAGGGACGAGTCAAAACAGTAAGTCATACAGATAGAAATTGCTTAACACAATTCACTGAAAATCCACAAAGACTGGAAGATGTACTGCGTTAGTATTCCCAGTATCTAATGAGGGAGCCAGGGCCAGTAGGAGCACATAGGCGGTTAGGTTAGCCTTCTTGTAAAAGAAGTCATAGAAACTATAAGATCAAATAGAAGCAATATTCAGATGTTTAAAATCAGGTGTCTAGAGAGAGCTGAGACCTTGTTCCTGAAAGTATTTACACATATGCTTAACTTTACAGATCTTAATAACTCATGAGCAGAGAGTCAACAGGAGCTGAGCAGTCGGCATCTTGGGAAACATGAGACCAGTCCACAGAGGGAGACAGGACAAACAGAAAAGAAAAAAAACAGGGCAAAAGCAAAAGAAAATAATTGATTTAAATATGTGCATAGGTACATGTATATATACATACATTTATTTATATA
Source organism: Tyto alba (assembly GCF_018691265.1). Lineage (NCBI taxonomy): Eukaryota > Metazoa > Chordata > Aves > Strigiformes > Tytonidae > Tyto > Tyto alba. The sequence goes on from NW_024881330.1 coordinate 37,025,377, forward strand.
TACATACATATGTACCCATATGTATATACATCTGTATATATAGATGCATGTATATATAATGCCCAAGGAATGAAGAAATAAAGAAGCACAAGATTACATGTCTGGTTATAAATGCCTTGAAAAAATAACACCAAAGCATAGTTCATTTGGCAAGTGTCCATATTCCACAGGCTAGGCCAACTATTATAGTTTGCTGTAGAGCACAGAATACCCTTTTCGGGTCCTTTTGGTTCCAATTCCAGGTTTTGCACAGGTAGTCCTCCCATACTTTTGTTCTAATATACATTTTGCTGGATTTAGTTCTTATATACTGCCCAAATTATTCAAAATCCTGGAAGGTAAGATAGAAAGAATATTCCCAAAAGCAGTGACAGACAATAAGTTTTACTTCTATAATGAACACACAGTTGTGTAGCAAAATGCTTATGATCAGATAACTTTTTTGGAGCAGGCAGAAATTGTTTAATTGTTTTCAACAATGCCATTCTTATTCACAGCGGCTCAAAGTGGGTATCTTCATGCTGAACTTCTATTTTGCATAACTTTAACACACAAAAAAAAAAAAAACTTCACTCAAGTCTAAAGTAGAAATTTTATGGTAATGGTTGCTTTTGAAGTAGTTCTATGTTAGTTCTAAATGACCAGATACTATCAGTTCCAAAATGGGATTTTGAACATTTGAAGTAAAGAAAGAGCTTTTTTCTGTTGATGCCAGCGGATGTGCAAAACCACAAATGATACAAAATGAATATTGACTGTGTTTCATTAGATTGTGGGTCAGGCCAAGCTCAGGTTCATACTACTATGTCATAAAAACATTGAAAATTAGGGCTAGAAAAGTTTTTGAGATGTCCTTCATGTTATTCTTTGATCCAAAGGCAGAATCAACTACGTCTGTATCACTTGTAACATGTTTGTAAAATATATTCCTTAAGACTTGCAGTGTGAGAGACTACACACTTTTCTTCTTCCAGCTCTTCACGTTATGATAGAAAACATTTCCTAAATTTCACTTGTTTTTCACTGCTATTTGAGATCTCTCACACAAAAGACATGGAGGGAAAAAAATCCCCATCCTCTTTGCAGCGACACTCAATATACATGAAACTCATTTCTAGTATAAAAAATATATGTTTGTTTTCTCATCAATAAAAAAGAAAAAAGAAAAGCTGTTAAAAAGGTTTAACAGCAAAAGTGTCCTTAGAGTAAACATTTTTTGAACAAGTACAGTTTTCTATAGAATATTCAGACAGCTAACAATGCTGTTTCATTCTAAGAAAGCATGTTTATTCTTTGCTTTTTCTTCCTTTAATGATTCTTGGCTCTCTAAATCTCATTGAGTCATTATGCTGTCACCATTTGCTACACTGTAGGGATGAAAGCATGTATTCTTTATCACCATTATCTCTGTATTCTGTTATTTTTTCAATAGGTATCCAAGACCATTCCAAAAAGGGAGGAAGCAGAGTCTTCCAGTCCTCATGGGGAGGCTATATTTTAGCCAGATTTCCATCTCTGCATTTCCCTGAGGAATCCCATTCAACTATTTTTATTAGCAGCAAAGAAAACTAAGTATTCAATATTTCTCCTTTTATATTTATATGCATGCCTTATCTTCTTTTAAAGCTCTATTTTAGGATTCTGTTCTCCATCTCACATCCAGGCCCTAAAACTTAGAAGATGAGTTACAACCCTTTTCTTGATATGTTCTTGGATTGAAACTTTAGAAGTTCTGACTTCTTAGTTAAGAAGTCATGTTATATTCATGGTTCAAGTAACTACTGTAGGCAACTACTCGATGGCACTTGACTGTGGCTAGCAGTCTGGGACATCCTGTTCCTCCCACTTTTGCTCATTGTTACGCTTTTTCTAAGTCCCTTTACTACAGAAAATGAAATCTCTTAACTCCCATGCAGTTCTCCAGGGCTATTTGAGGACTGAAAGTGTGTTACTAGTTTCAAAATGGCATTCATCTTTCTACTGTATCTTGTTGTTGAATTGTTTTATCTAGAAGTGATGAGGCATTCAATCTTTATTCTATCGTTGCTTTTCATTTGACAGTCTAATGAATTTGCTGACACATCGACCACACATTTGAAGTCAATCGTAATAATTGGGTAAGTGGTAGGTAATCATGTTGTTGGCATGTAAATAACTATGTGTCTCCATTATCTCTGATATCCATAGAAGAGCAAAGAGGCCAACTACTTATGGTAAGGTCAAGTTCAAGACTAGTGCTTTCTTGAGCACACTGGCTTCATCCACACTGCTAAGTAGCTGCAGTGCACCTTGGTGTACCACTTACCTTGCATCCCTTCACGCCTGCACAGAGTCCTTCTCGTGAAATCCTTCCTGGTGAAAATCATGCAGTAGAACGCAGCCGGAGGTATCCCCATCAGAAAGAGGGAGTTTAAGTCCAGAAGATCAATAGCCACTTGTTAGAGACACATGGTTCAACACACCTGGCATGACCAGAAAGCCCATCCAGAATTTTCAGAGGCAGACAGCCATATTTGAGAATGACTCAACACGTCCAACACCTTCAGGAAGCCTATGGTGCCTATAGGCCTTAGCTCGTACTGATCAGCTGGTAACCAGTCTGGGGTCAGCGTGTGTGGAAGCTACATGTTGTTGCCTGAGGCCTTCATCCAGGGGCAATTGATTCAGCAACCAGAGTAATTTAGGTCAGAGGGGACATGAAAGCCATGCTAACTGCAAAGTTAGATCGGATTGTTTAGGGTGTTTTCCAGCAGAGTGTTGAAAATCTCCAAGGATGAGGATGGCTTTCACATCCTGTCTGGGGCAAACTGTGCCAGTGCTTAAGGTGACAAATGTTCTTGCCCTAAACACTGGTCATGCTATTTTATCTTGTGCTTCAGCTCTGCACTTCTCGGAATAATTTGGCTTTGTTTCTGCAATCCCCTTCTCTCCTGGCTGAGCAAGCTCAAATCCTTCAACCTCACCTTGTGTGCCATGTGCCCCAGTCCTGCCTTCCCCCTGCTGCACTCTCTGTAGTTTAGACGTCTCTTGTACTGGGATGGTGGGAGGGTTTGAAACTGGACAGAGTACTCCAGCTGTGGTCTCCTGAGTGCTAAGTAGGTGGCATTACTCCCTTGATCTGTTGTTTACACTCTACGAGAGCCCGGTATGTGGTTAGCTTTCACTGCAACTGCTGACTCAGGACCAGCTTCATCACTACACTCCCCAGGCCCTTGGCTCCAGGACTGTCACCGAGACAACCTGTTACCCCAGCCTGCTCTGCTGCTCCACATAACGGACTTGGCATTGCCATCATTGAACACTATGAGGTTGACATGGGATCATTCCCATGGATGGGAGGATGAGTTTCCGTGATTGCTTATTTGGATTTATTCTTCTATTGCACTTCTTTATTTTTTAAATGGTTTAATCACATTACTTTTAAAAAAAATTCTTCCTGTACCAATTGAATTTTGAAGTCTCTCAGTAAGACGATAATCCTTATTTTTTTCATGTTCAGTATTTCACCAAGATGGAACTGTCTACCTCAGTGAACACACTGAGATCTTGGTGAGATCAGTGGAAATTCTGGTTTTCAGTACTGCTTGAAAACCTGGTCATAGTGAGCATGTACAGCTGTCATGTAAGGCCTCTGGAGTCTATGGAGTTGCTCCAGAAAAGAGTATGACCCATAATAAAACTGCATAAACATTATTTTTTTCTACTACTACATATACTTTTAAGAAAAGGAAACTTCCAAATGACAGCAGGTCTTGCTTGAGTACAAAATACAAATCATCTGTGTCTTCTCAATGTCACAGATCTTATCAGAGAAAATTCTACCTCCTGTCTGGCAATAAAGCCTTTACAGTAAGACCGTTCAAAATCCTTTTTGTATTATACATGGCAGAACACAGATGCAAGATGTGATATTGACAGTGCCGCATTTTACCAGAAAAATCTTGTAGAAATTGTTGTAGCTGGTTTTATATTTGTAGCCATTATGCTACATAAAACCTTACCTCAGAAGCTTTTTTGCTACATGCCTAAACATAAAGGCTTATAGTAAAATACTCTAGACTCCTTAAAACACAGCCCTGCAGGGACTCACCAACTCAGCTGATAAGTCTGGTTTTCAAAAATTACTTAAGCATTCAGGGGCCTAAATCTTATTATTCTTCACTCAAGGCTTAAGTAACTTTTGATCCAGTGCTTGATTTAGACATGCAAAACCATGCGTAATAATTCCACGTCCAGTAAGAGGCTACGGACCATGCTGAAATCCAGATTCAGTTCTGTATCATAACTTCCATCCAAAATAAACATCTTGACATGCTGGATAAGTACCATTACTGGCATTTCAAAAAGGTGGAATAAAATTGGAGTTACCAGAAACAGCAGCAAATCAGTTAGAGCCAAACACACCTAGTCTTAAACTAACTACCCCTTTCTCCACTGTTTCAATACAGACAAGTAGAAATATCTTTGCTAACACTTACACTGCAAACAGCACAAGAGGCAGAGCCATATAAGGATAGTGTTTATGCCTCTGGAACCACTGGACCAGCAGATTTCTAGTCTACTGAGGCTCCAAATGCACTCTTTTCTTTTTCCTTGCCAAAGGCAATAACACCAATCTAATCCAGATGTACATAGCTGTCTCTACTGCAAAGAACAAAGCTCTAGCTTTCATTAACCATAGTCAGCTCTAGAAGACGCTCCCCAAAGGAGTCTGAAAAACTGGAACACTTGATGCAGTTTCGATTTTGCAGCTTTATGTAATTGCTTATCAGGTCTTCTCAACTGACAAGTCACAATGGTTTTTCAACCTTTTCAGAGTTTATAAAATGCCATCCCTGAGCTGTTTCTGAGATAGGTAACAAGAAACTTAAGCTAGTGCCACTTACTTAAACATAGTTCCCTCCAAACTCCTCTAGGGACAAGGCAACATGACAGTTCAGCTACTTCCATTTGAATGACTTCCTTTTACAACCACTGAAATTAAAAACAGTAAGAAACAGAATTTTATCCCTGTGTTGGTTTTTTTTTTAATTTAAGCTTAAGGTTTGAACCTTGAAACATTCTTCAGAGAGTAGAATCTGAAGGAGCAGACATGTCTGAGATTTTTGAAAATACTGTGCAACAATGAAAAAACATTATTCTTTTTTCCTAGGATGGGTGACCACTGATATTTTAAATGCTTCACTAAAAATACAGGCATTCACTCCAAATACCAGTCCTACATACAATTTTTGTGATTTCAGTCCCAGGTACTTAGTAATTCATGGTTTTCAGTAGTCAACAGTCCTTCTCTTCTAAGGAAATTCTTAATATCTTCTTTATCACAGAAAAAACAAACAAACAAACAAACAAACAAACAAAAACAAAACAAAAAAAACACAACAGTTTTCCCACATAAGATAAAGCTATTTGGTGTTGCATAAATTCCAGTGGGAAAAAAGAAAAGTATCAGCAAAGCAGACTCCCCCACTTCCTGGAATTAAAGTTTCATTCAGTACCCAGAAGCTCTCTATTATTCACATTTCTTTGGTGCTTCATTTGCTTTTGCTTACTGTAATCCAATCATACAGAAGTGTTGGGGGGAGGACTTGGGGTGATTTTTGTTTATATTTTATAAATACATTGTTTCCTCAAGCACATGTCCTTCTACCTCACTTTTCTCATTACAAATTCTGAAGAACTGTTGAAAATGAATTGCCAAATTGTCCTTTCTTTGGATACCAAACAGCCATGTCAAGGAAATTTCAGGAAGAATTAAGTTAAACAGTCCTAAGAACCACACATTTACAGTTTCTGGGGTTTTTTTGTTTGGTTGTTTTTTTTTTTTTTTAATTAATTTTGGAAATAAGAAGTAACTAATGCATTACTTTCACAGTAAGTATTCTGCAGTGACATAAAAGCAAATGCATATTGGCAATATAGTCCTTTTACTGATTCTTACCTTGAATAAAGTTTCTTTGGGATGCAATATAAAACTTTTTTTTTCCTCTTTCACAACTTTTATATACATGCATCTAAAGAACCCTAAATTAGTAAAAAGTAGAAGGAATGGTTTGTTCCAGGTACATGTCTTAGAGACACTTTTTTCCAAACAAATTAAAGCAATCATGCACTTTAAGGCTCAGCCAAATCTTAATTTAAACCACTGTCAGCTTGACCACCTGAGCCTGGAAGACACTTCTGCACAGCAAGCATCCTCAAGGGCTCTTCAAAATACTTGTCACCAACAAAAAATGGCAGAAATCCTGAAACATATTTTCTTTTCTGTTATGATTGTGGGTGTGATCCTGCTCCCAGAAACCACTTCAGCATTAACAACATTATGGAAATCAGCTATATATATAGGTTCTGAGTAATATCAATGGCTAAAGCCTCCATATCCTTCTTTGCAGAATTACAAAATTACAATTTATACAACTTAGCCCAAGCCATAATAAGACCTCAAAGTTATGTCATTATCTGAGCAAATTTTATGAAGAAAAAAACCCACCCTCAATGCACTCCAAAACCTATTCAAATCTACAGATATAAGGAAGATTAATTTGTTGTGCTAATTCTTCCATAGTTGTTTTTCCTCCATGTAGCAGTAATGTACATCATAGAGTCCGTATTTTTCATGAATATACAATGTTCTGTGTACTTGCCTAGCTTCCAACCCCCACGTAATGTGAGACTTCAACTTTGAAATGTTTTATACTGCCATTCTCTTCATTCTTTTAGTTTCATCAACAGTAGTGAGCTTTCTCTCATCTTCTCATTCAAATGAAGGCTCCTTCAAAACCACATGAGGCCAAAAGAGGTCTTGCTGCTAGCGTTACTGGGATTTGAGCACGACCTCTATCTAAAGAGTTTACTCATCTTATCTCCCAGCTTATCTCCCCCTCCTCCTCAGCTACTCTCTTCTTCCTCACAGAGTTAAGTAATTTGGAGGCATATGAGAAAAAAAGATTCTTTATGCTTAGAGAATGAGAACACGCTAAGTAATTAATACACTGATGTAAAACTTTACTTGTCTTGCTCACTATGTAGCCATAATACAGAAATGTTGCTGAACGTATTTTGTTGCAAATGACCCATTTTTTAGAACATTTAGGTCAAAGCAGAGCTAATTATCACCAGAAGAATTACAGACTCAGCGAATTGCACAGCTTCTCTTTTGATAGCTTTGGAATAAATATCATCCTAATAGTTAGCCTGAAGAGTATTGACAAGGGCCTGACTTGGCATGTCTGGCCCATGTAAGCCCTTATTATAGGAATAATCTATAGTTATGTGGTAAAATAATTAGGGTTCAGCTGTTTCTGGAAGTTTCTGCCAGAAGAACTGAATGATTCAGCAGCGCACCCGCTCTCCCAGTCGGTGCTTCTGAAAAGTTCAGAAAGTTCAGAGGATGAGGATCTTCCTCTCCCAATTGCATGTAACTATATAGTGCTTTACTGCTAGTAAAATCGGTAAACACAGGTGGGCTGGACTCCCCATCTGCTGGAGGATGACCTGGCTATAGCACCTCACTCTCAAGGTTGTGTGTGAACCCTGATTGGACATATGTGTTCTAAGAAAACTCCTGCTGGTGAAATATGCAGGAGAATATCTACTTTGTGTTTCCAAGGAGGATAAATCACTTATTAGATAATGATAAAGACTTGCATAGTTTTGGGGATGCCCCAAAGCAGGCAGGCAGGCAGGCAGTTGACTATGGAATTTTACTGTTGCAAATATCATGCAGGTTGCTTGGCATTGAGAGCATCAAAAACTACAGATGTTTGTAAGCAGCACTTACATACTTTTATGTAGTGAAAGAGAGAAGAGAAACAGAAAGTCCTTAAAGGTTGAAGGAATGGTATTAATCACATTTTTCAGATGCTGAAGCAGGAAAGACTCCATGCTTAAAGTAAATACTTAAATGCATGTTAGTGATTGGAAACTGATCCAAGACTTCATAATTCCTTGCCATGGTCATGAACTATCCTCCTTTCCTAACTTAGAATCCTGTAATAGGACAGGGAGACTATAACTAAAATTTCCACACGGATCTCAGAATGATGTGGTATCTAGAGGCCTGAACAACAGCATGACTATAATGACTGTAAAACAATCCTTTAAGATTATTATGGTGCTTTTTATTATCCTCAGGTAAAACTTGTTAGGGATTAGTTCTATTGCTGCTGTTTCAACAGAAACACTGATTTACTCCAATTCTTCCAGATTATACACAATTTAAAAAAAAAAAATATTTGGATAGTTGAGATATCTGAGGAGCTATGGTGGTACAAACACAACATGAGCAATAAGGTTCACAGTGAGTGGGAGCCAGCCAGAGAGCCTGTCATTAGGTGGTTAGCCGAGACATTTATATATTCAAGGACGTTTGGAAAGGAGGTTAGAGAAGAGGAAGCTCTGAATATAAGCCAGAATCTCTGAATAACTGATCATTTTGTCAGTAAGATTTAAATATAACTTGCTATACACTGGGATTGACAGTTACAGAGAAAGGTCTCTACAGCAATAACTCAAGCCAGATTAGACAAATACATGGTGAATTGAACAAATGAAAGGCTGTTGCTTTGACAGTATTAAATACTGGAACTTCATGTGAGTATGAAAAAATGTGCACTGCTCTTATGACTGGAAAATCATAAATGAAAAATCAGGTTTGTTTTTAAGAATTGGAATTTCACTTCTGTTCTGAAGGAAGTTTATGACACCATGAATATTACCTCCTTCATCTTACATTTTATATACATCTAGATGAGAAACTTAAAGCTATGTCTTTACAAAAGGTGCAGATACCCTGGTGGGATTTTCAGAAGTGTTTTGATACCTATCTGGCATGCAAATAATTTGGACTAGGCTTTAGAAATCTTAAGAAGTGGTTGTCTTCATGATTAGGTATCCAAATACAAATGTGTCATAAAAGGGATTTAAGAACTTTCTTTCCATAAATCAGAAGAACTTAGGTGTTCACTATAATCAGAGTATATCATGGCTGGCTAACAGTACAGAAGCATTAGTTCTGTTCTCAGAAGTGGCTGATATACCTGGACAATCAACATTTGTTGACACCAGTGACTAAATGAATAGAAGCCATGTTGAATGTCAGAATCCAAGTCCAAAGCTGGATTAATTTTGTTGATTGTTATCTTAATAGCAGTTTTATATATATATAAAAATAATATATAAATATATAAATAAATGTATAAATATATAAATATACACACACACACACATATATATATACACACTGATAACCCAGCCCTGAATCACTTTTGAAAAATATTACATAATTTCTGATTTTCCTTTAGGTAACTACAACTTCAGTACCTACACCAGGATATCAATCACTAAGTCCAAAGCTGTTACTCAGAATGGCTTATAAGTCTCCCTAAACTTTCCAGATGCCTCCCTTCTGGCTGAAAAATCCATTGAGCTACTGCAGTCCTGCTCTGGATACACCTAGGGCTGATAGGCAGATATGCTGGAGCCTCACTCTTGTCTAAGTGCCTCCAGGATCTGGAAACAAAGCAGGCCTGATCCAAAGCACATACGTTTATAACTTCTAACACACACAAGACTGGGCCACATGCTGAAGGGGTATAAAAATCTCAGAGTTTTTGGCCTGGCAATTGAAAGTTTTTAGTCCAAACTAAACATCGTATCTCCTCTGCCTGAAAACAGTTGAAGGTGCTTATCCCAGCACTGCAGACCAGTGGCCTGGCTGTGCTCTAGATGAGGAGCAATTCTTTAACTCTCCTGCTGAAGCTACACAAGATGCACTGGACTAGCCTGACTGCAAGCCAGAGGAACTTCAACACCATCTCTGGTCTGTCCTCCTACATCTTCATGCTATTATCCAGCAGCTGAAACACTACACAGCTATAACTTCAGTACGCATATAGCAGATTATTTTTCAGTAGTTTGACTAACATCCATGTTGACAAAACATCTTATTTCCCATAGCAGCATATTTGAACAGTCCTGTATATGATCCAAACAGCCAATTTCACAAGAAAGTGAATCACATTTCTTCCATTTCACCCCACCTTATTCAAAGCAGACCTACTTCCATGTATAACTTTGAAATTATCTGGTGGAGCTTGTATTTCTGCACTGCACCAACAGCTCTGCTCAGTGACATACATGACCAGTGCTGAATAAAACAGAAAATGGTTGTGGCTCAGCATATTTGAAAAGCCTTCAGCAACTGTGATTTTCTTTCCTTTGAACAAGAGCAGAGTCCATTTTCCATGCTGGTTTATTATTTGGATTCCCCATTGAGTCTGCTTTAAGGAGGGTTCACAGGGAATATTAGTGTTTGGAAACAGGGAAATAGGACTTGGAGAGTGGAAGAACAGTAGAATGAGTTTCTCAGTTTATATAAAATTTTCTTTGGAGAAAATTTTGAACTGCTTTGAATTTTATTGAAATCCTGATTATAATGAGGAATATATCCTCATTCTTTTGATCTAATGTGGCCTAAAGCAAATTTAAATATTAAGGATACCTAGGAACAAAGTAGGGATTTCCACTGTTTTTTCTGCCCTTCTCATTCAAACTTAATTACCATTCTAAAAAATGATATAAGCACATGTCCCACTTTTATTCTAACTGGTACAGAATATCTGTTTCCTGTTTTTCTAGCAAGGAGAAAGACCATCAGTAAAGCTCCTAATTCTACTTTAATATACTGAACTGTATTTTTTGTTATAAACTCATTTAGATCATATCTAAACTCCAATGGAAATGGGATGTATTTTTACCACAGTCTCAACAAGGAAGCACTTCGATTACCCCTCCATCTTCAGAGTCCTCTTCGGCTGACTGCTCAGGACGGGGAGAAGTGCTCCCACAGGAAGCTCCAAGAACTGTGGCCTTCAAGAGAGGTGTTGAAGACACAACAGGTCCATAACATCAATGTGACCGGAATCTTAATATTTACTGTTCCTCTGAAAGGCATCTCACCTGGCCTGAATAAATGAGTTATGAGTTTATTAAATGAAAGAGGAAAGGAAAAAAAAAAAAAAAAAAAGAGAGAGGAGAGAAAAAAGTTTTAAAATACCGTTTTACACCTTTCTTTTTTTTTTTTTTTTTAACTGAACAGAACAGAGAGACACTGATTATTTCTGACATTAGAAATAGGAGCTATGATTAGGTAGGGAATTTGTATTTCTTTAATGATAAGGATTAAGACTAAAAGAGATTCTCTTTCTTCTCATGACTGTTGTATGATTAATATACAGATAATGTAGTTTAGTCCCACGCTACAGTTTCAAATACTAATGCTTTCTCTCGAAGTCATGGGAACTAGTCCAGAAATTAAAGCCTACTGTCTGTTCTGTCTGTATCAGGCCCACAAATGTCCTTTAAAACTGGCATGATTATAATTATTTCCCTATGTTTCCCAAGCTACCAATTTTCCAGGGTGTGCTGTCAAAATTCCAAACACCTACCCAACTTCTTAATATATAAAAGCTTTATGTATTTTCCTAATTCAGAACAGCATCTAATATATTACTAAACAATCAAGCTTCACTTTGTCTTGAATTTGAATTAAACTGTCACTCAATGTGTTTTGAAATGTATTACAATATGAGCAAGTAGCACTGATCAGGATCAGACATTATTTTTGTCTTAATCTGGGTGGTACTTTGTCATTAACTTTTGTGATGATGCACTGACTTTAGTTAATGCAGTACTGATGTTAATTTGCTTGCAATCATGCCCTGTATTGGTTTGATTAGTCCTACTGTATAGCTGGTTGATGACAAACCCCCATTGATTACATGTGGTCTGCTTCTCATTTCCAGCCAAGCTTTCTGTCTTGAGACATGAATAGTTTCATTAATTAGGTGAACTAAACACGTTGACAAGCATTCAAGCTAGTCCAGTTCTGGCATAATAGTCCCAGTATTATGGATTCAGTCTCTGTAGTCAATGAAAATTTGGTTATTCATTTAAATGAAAGCAGAATCAAAACCTATTGGTGTTCATTTTATTTGATTATGCTCCCAGAATATATCCAGTACAATTTCCTCCTGCTTTTAGAGGCTGTTATGCTTCACAAGGAAAGACACCAATTATTTATTCCAGATGTTAAAAATCCCTCCTGCCCTGATAAAGAAATCTAAATAACAAAGCCAAAACATGACTAGCTAAAGCCTAGAGCTTTAAAAAAAGCTCTGGATGTATGTCAAAACAGTGAAAAGTTACACTGAATCTTCTAAAAGGATGCAGTTGTTTAATAACATATCAATTTGCTAAATACTCAGAAAAACTGAAATCGCATTTTCAGGACATTTCACTGCTGTGTTGATACTGATCAGTACTTGTCTTATCTTGGACTCCTTCTCAGTAATCAGTATCTATTTTTTTTCCCCTCTGTCCTGTCTTGTTCTAGAAATGCATTTTCAAATATTTTCACCAAAATAGGGCTATAGAGAATTTTTGAATGCTACCTTTATTCTCCCGATTAAAATAAATGGAAGAGGCCTCCCATCTGTCTCATGACTGGAAATAGGCATTTCCCCACCAGCAGCATTTTAGTCCATTAATCTGCTTTAATGCAACCCAAACCATTAGTATGTTAGACATGGCAGAACCTGTAGCAACACTTAATTTTCCTCTCAGGGAGCAGCAAGAGCAGGTCCACTCCCTGAAGGAAGACAAGCTGGGACCTGTGGCTGAACACAGCCCAGTGGCCTTGCCCTGGCAGGTCCAGGACAACAACAGGCTCTGCTGCCAGTCCAGGGATGATCAAGACAAGGCAAAAAGTTGAATCAGGCACAGAGCCCATCCAAAGAGTCCAGCCAGAAACAGCAGAAGATGGAACTAGAGACAAAGCTACCCGTAACACAGGTTTCAAGGTCCACCCAGGAGCTGAGGCTGGAGACAGGAGCTACCCAGGCCTGAGCTAAAATGCTGCCCCAGACGCATGGCCAGCGGGTGTGGGGGTTAGGCTGGCTGGGGCAATTAGGGCCTTTTAGTGCCCTCAGAACCCTGGCAGCTCTACAGAGGAAAATACATACAGAGGTGGGTGTCATGGTTTGAGCTCAGAGGGTAACTGAGCACCACACAGCTGCTCACTCCTCCCTTCCCTCCCAGCAATGAGAAGGGACAAATGAGCCAGGCTTGGGATTCGAGATAGGACTGGGAGGGGCAGATCACCCATTATGGTCACAGGCAAAAGGCAGACTTGTTAAGGGAAGAAAAAAAAGAACATACATTTATTACAGACACTAACAACATGTAACAGAGTAGGACAGTGAGAAGCATTGCCACATCTTGAGAACACCTTCCCCCCACCCCTCCCTTCTTCCCGGGCTCAGCTCTGCTCCTGGTATCTCTACCTCCTCCCCCCGGCGGGGAAGGGGCAGGGAATGGGGGGGTGCAGTCAGTGCTGCTGCTTCTTCTATCTTCGGTGGGGGGAGCTTCTGGAAGTTCTCCCCCTGCTCCATCATGGTCCCCGTCTCACAGGAGAGACTTCTCCACAAACCCTCTCCAACATGAGTCCCTCCCATGGGCTGCAGCATTTCCTTACACTGCTCCGGTGTGGGTCACCAACATTCTTCAACCTGGATTCCCTCCCATGGCTGCAGCCCTTCCCGAGCTGCTCCGGCGTGGGACTCCCCCCCATGCTGCAATCCTCCCAGCGCTGAATTACAGCAGTGGGGTCTACTTTTTCCCACAAGATCCCGGCGTTCTTTGGGTGCAGTCACCTTGATCAACCACGCTAAACGCCTCACAGGCCATAAATCAGTGTCTGCTCCACCGTAGCTCTCCATGGGTGGCTGAGGGGGCCGCCCTGCCATCTCACCACAGGATACAGGGGGGTCTCTGCTCCGGCACACCTCCCCCCTCCTTTCTTCCTCCGTTCCTCCACTGACCTTGGTGTTTATGCAGCTGCAGCAACTCCTCCTCACAAGTCTGACTGCACGTCACCATGTCCCTTCTGAAATACATTATCGCAGAGGCGCAGCTGATTTGCTCTGCCTTGGTGCAGAGGTGGGGTTGATTTGGAGCTGGGGGAGCTTCAAGAAGCTTCTCAGAGGGGGCCGCCCCGATAGCCCCCTCCCCTGCTGGCAAAAAATTTCACCACTCACTCAAACCCAGGATGGGGCAGGGGGGGGAAATCAAATACTCTCTGGGAAGGCAGTTTCAGAGAATTAAGATTTCCATAAGCCAGAATAAAGTAATTATTAGTAATTCCACATCATTAGTATAAGCATCATCTATCCTGTTTCTGCATGACATAATGAGCTATAAAATACTGCAATCAAATACGTAGTATAAGTAAGTTTATGAGTAATATTTCAAAGGAAGTGTCTTAACTTTCAAAGATTATCTGACACATACTTTGATGTGAGGCAAAGATACATTATCTTTTTTGAACCATGGACTCAAACAGTGCCTTATATGACCTCTGAAGTGTATCATGCTCCTTTTGCAGACTTTTTGACTTTCATATCATGATGGCAGCAATACTTTCTCAAGAAAGATGAGAAATTACTGAACACCCAAGTGCTACTATGGTGTAATTGATATATTTCTCAGAATTTGTTTCAAAGCATTATTTGTTCCCATTGTGTACAGTGATCAAGAAAATAATTCCTTGGACTTTATTTCTGATGTATTCATGGCAGCAAGTCAAGACCACAGAAATGAAGAGACTGAAAAAAACAAACTTCACTTACAATGGTTGAAAAGCAGGCCATATTTGAAATCAGCTGGTCACTTCTGCTTCTCAGTACTTCTGCAAAATTCCATGCTGCCTTCCTTGACAAAATTATGGAGAGAGGAATACTTGGGAGAGAAGAAACAGGGAAAAAAAAAAAAAAAAAGGTAATCTATCTTTTGAAGTCTAGTTATCCAGAAATACTTCCATCCTCACCCTCTTCCCTGCTAGCAGAAGATGGATTTTACAAAACCACTGTAGCTGCTTTTGTCCCTGCCTCCACTGTTCCTCCTGGTCTTGACCACAACAGCCATGTAGAAATCAGAGCTTCTTCCCTATAGAGGCAACTGTTCAGCGAGGTCTAATATTTCATCAGCTTTCAGTCCTATGAAAGAAACATTCAGCTCAACTCCTCAAACCTCTGGCATCCCAACGCTAGCTAGGAGCTAGCTCCCAACCCCTCTAAAGGATCAGTCACTTACAGGTGTTTTTTTAGCACAGGGAGTGCAACACTCCACGTCGTGCTCGTCAGATTATCCTTGTGCACAGCAGCAAGCAGATGAGCACTTCGCACTTCAGTCTTCAGACAAGGGTGTGCCAGAAACGGTGGATGGTTTGGACCTTCGTGGGGCAGTAATGACACCATGGGGCCAGAAAGGGATTTTCATGCCCATGTTTCTTCCAGAGTTCACAAAATACAGCTGCCCAGAGCTAGGGACTACTGCTCACATAGGCTTCAGTTTTCCACTGGTTATAAAGGTACACTTTAATCTTCAGCAATGAACCTAAATTGGGCCTGGGTTCTCAGAAGAGATTCTTACTATAAATGTTTATTTTGAGAAGTTTAATTTCTGTTCTCCTGAAGCAGAATTGATAGGACAGCCATACTGAAAGGGTTGAAGATCCCCAGCCCCCTCCCCCCTCAATTTATTTCTTGCTTACAAATAAAGAGGTTTGCAGTCGCCATATTATGAATGGTTTTATTGCTGGCTGACATTCTGTAATACATTGTTACCATTCCAGTCTTTAATACAGAGACTAAAAAAATAAACCATAGATCTAAAAGTACACAGTATTAGTTTAATCCTTAATCAATATAGCAACTGATCCAAAGTATGCTACACAGGCACTTTACAAAAAAAGGAAAAGGTAATTAAAATCCATGTTTCAAGGATATTTAACATTAAATTCCAGAGGTTGCTTCTAACAAACTCAACTACCCACAGAGCTCCTAGTTTGACTGTTTTCAAACAAAAGCTCACTGACAGATTCTGTGTATGGCTGTACTTACACATAATATTTCAAAGCAGTAATGCTCTCTTGTGCTTAATGAGACGTTACAAACAATATATTCTTCATTGGAAAAATGTGTGCAATACTCAATGCAGAAATTAAGCTCATTTTTAAAGTGTAACACAAGTATAACCAGATACGTACACTATATACAGCATGTTAAAAAGTTAAAAGACTAAGCAGCCTTATTAAATCTGGCACATGGTACAGATAGAACACACACCCCCACAAAAGTTGTGGATATTCCCATGAAAGTCCAAATCTAAGTACTTGCAGAAATGTCCCAGCTTCTTTGAACACTATATTGGACTTTCAAACTGAAGCAGAAGTTATTTCTAAAGTAGTTCCACTCTAGCCATACAGTATTTCTAGCATGCAGATGTTATTTCTGGAGAAGAACATAAGAAATGAATACTTGATTGGCTTCTGGGCAGTCTGAAATTTCTCACTGGTGTTAACATCTGCATGACTGTGCATGCTGTATATTCATTTATACATACATAACAGGAAAACTTATCCCACATCTGCTAGTAGGAAAAGGGAAACATTCTTAATAATACATTTTCTTTAGGAAAACTTGATTGATATATACAGTGAGTGTGTATATATATATATATATATATATATATAAACCCTACACAGTTGTCAGCATACAAAAATATGAGTTCTACTAAAAAGATACTTCTTTTTATACTTCAAAACCTAATGATGAAAAATCTAGGTATCCTGAGACAGGTATGTACTCTGCATCTAATTTACCAATGCCAGTGTACTGCTGGAGTACAATCAGAAAAGTACTACCTGCATTTATCAACAAGTACAGAGATAGAATACAGAAGGCAATGCATTAGCTTGAGAAACTCTCCTCTTTTCATAATGTTAAACGAAAATGGTGCAAAATATGCATAAAATGCTGGCAGACATATCCATGAAGTAGCTCTGAAGTAAAAAGTATGGAACAATATGTCTATCTATTACCGTTACTGATTTCACAATTTAAATGAAAATAAATGAAAGGTACTTTATTTTCTTGAGCATCATGCTTAACCACAATGTGTATACTCACATTCAGGCAATTGTCTTAAATATATATATATATACTACATCTGACAATGAATTAATAAAACAAAAAATCATTGATGTTTGCTTGTGAATTTCTCTGGGTAAAACCGGATCGATAAAACTGGTTCATTTTTTTTCCATTAGGGGATTCTAACAAATGAAGTGAAGTATGATTACTATAAATCCTCATCAACTTAAGTTTAATTGTGTTGGCTCTAAAACAGCAGAAGAGCTGTTTTGACCACTTATTGACTGCATCAAAACAAACAAAAAACAATCCCAAAACCTGATGCATTTGTTAAAACTGCGTGAAAGCTATCTAAAAAGCCACTGAAGATTGCAACTCTCTCAGTGGACATAAAATTGGCTGGTTGGTTCAGCTGATAGCAGGAATGTTTACTTTAAAATGGATCCCTAAACACGAAAATGTTTGACATTTAGAAACAGTAATATATGCATTTTGGTATTCATTTACATTTACAATCTAGAAGAAGAAGAAGTGTTATGAAATACTTAATTTGGGTAACTAGACTGCATCAATGCTAATTTCACAGATTAAAGACTATTATTCATAGATGATGGTTACAAAGATAGGCCAGACATCATCAGCTCTATCTTAAAATAAAAATGGTAAATTTTCTCCAAGCACGAACCCCATAGCAACTTAGCTGTTCCTTGCCCTTAACCATCCCTTCCCAGCTGTTAAATCTCCTAATACATCCCCTCTAGACTACCACTGAATCATGGTAGTCAGTATTTGGTATTGTATGTCTCCAGATCCTTGAATTTATTCCCAGAAGAATTACACTTGTCTTGGATGAAAAAGTAAAAATTGCATACAGAATGCTTTCCCTAAACCAGTACAAGACATTGTAAAAATAGGCTGCATAATCTGTTGCTGTAGAAGCAAAGATTTAACAAGCTATGGGTATTACAGTTCTTGTAAATCATCACTCTTGGTCATCTCTTCTTGTCATCTGTAAGTCTAAAAATTTATGAGAGGATAAACAGACTGTGATAAGAATGGATTTTTTTTTTTTTTTTTTACTCTGCAAGTGCACCTTGCATAAGGAACAAATACAACCTCTACATATACTAAACAAGATAAATAGCTTTAATAATGAACATAAGTAAATTTATAATTTAAGAATGGGTTTCCTAAAGGTCCATTTAACATTATTAGAAGTCAGACATGTTAGAATGTGCAGTGTGCTCCAAAAACAGAGGAAGAAGAAAAGCAGTTTGAAAAGCTGCACAATGTTTTAAGTGAACTCGGGCTTTTAGAAGAAATTTTGAGAAATTAGACACTCACTTTCCACAGACAGTCAGTGGGACATTTATGCCCAGTTTCCTCTGGAAATCCTATCTTTACATGCTACCTGTAACCCCAGAAAACCAGGGTTTAAGTTTCTCAGCCCCTATGATATCAGGCTTTATTTTGCAGTATGGGTTATCAGTGGAGCTAACAGCACTAAATAAGTTTTTGAAAACTGCCTCTGGAGTGTGTGTGTGTGTGGAATAATAAAGAACCAAAAATTAGATAAAAAAAAAAAAAAACAAAAAAAAAAAAAAAAAAAAAAACCCACAAAAAAACAGGTCAAGATTTCTGTTGCACATTCATGAAACAATACCTAAAGAATCTGGTCTAGTGACTGGCTCAGAACTATTTGTCGCATCGTGTTTAGAAATGTCTATTACTCCATGCTTTCAACAACAAAACAAATGAGATAATTCCCATATTACACAAGAAGACTATTTTGGCATATTTGCACTCCTACCATTTTCAATGCAATAAAAAAAAGTGATGCCTAGTTATAATAATGTGCGTGCATGCAACAGATTTTGTCCTCCAGGTTATTTTATATTATACAGGATTAGCAGCTTCATGCACCTGACAGCTGCCTTGCCTCGTAGTAAAAAACCAAAACTCATGTGGGCAAATCTCACAGGAAAACGCGAGCTTACAGCCAGGGCTGACACCGGCACCATCCTTGGCATGAGGAGGTTACAGCTTCTCTGTACTCCTGATGTCTAAAAAAGCAGAAGCTGAAACATTTTTGGAGCTTTTGCCTGGAGCGGGAATTACCCTAGCCAATACTGCCTCTCTGAATAAAACACATACAAAAGTATGAGATCCTGACTAGAATAGCAACTATAGAAATCGTGACTCTTATATACAAGCCTTAGGTCATCCTAGACAAAAAGAGTAAGTTTCTAAAGCATAAAACTTTGTTATGTGTTTTTTGTTTTTTGTTTTGTTTTAATCAAAGATTATAGTCCCACAGCTTCCAGTAACTATGAAAGAGTGTAAAATTCAAAGCAGAAAGGCGAAATTGTTACTGAAGTGTTCATTATTGCATGTCTTGGTCACATTTTAAGGCAAACATTCTATATTTAAGATTGGACCAGTAATTGATATAACTATATAAATATTTACATATTGAAACTCACATACATGTGCAGACATATATATCTGTGGATATGTAAAAATATTTATTTTCTTAGCAAAGTTAAAGTCTGTGTAAAAACATTAAGAATACTGGAAAAGGTAGGAGCTCTAATTCCTCCTTTGGAGAAAAGTAACAAGTCCCCTAGACATCCTGTATAGAAACACTCTCTGCAAGAGTACAGCTCATTTTGAATTCTCACTTATTTCATTGCAGATTAATATATTTGTTGAAGATTTCATAAATAACTACATAATATGACAACAATTATGTTGTGAGGTTTGATAGCTACAGCATAACTATGGACCACTGTTGTACAAAAAAATAAATTTTACTCAGACAGTATATGTCCTGCTCTAATAGAATGTGTAGCTACTGCTATAGGTAGAACTATTTCAGAATATAGTTTTCGTTTTAGTATGTTCACACATGAAACCTCATTTAGGGGCATTTCATCTGAAAATACTTTGGCCAAAAACAGTCAAACACAAACATATTTTCCCTGGGCCCTCTAAATACTCAGTACAATTTCAAAATAAATCTTAACAATTACCACTCCAAAGAATGGAAATGCTATACAAAACAATTCCGACAAGATATGGGAAATGGTAGCATAAAACATCAAAGCCCCAAACTGCTTCAACTTAAACCACAGACATTTCCAGTTAAATATAACAACACTGCCTCATCCTCGCCTTATGTAGACTTGCTAGTATAGTACTATACAAGAATATACACAAGACTGGAAAACTCTGAAATGCAAAGGCATGAAAACAGGAAACATCCATCAGACAGAGTCAGAAGTTCACTCTAACTATGGATGAAGATCAGACTTACCCTTCTCCTTCATTATAATGGCAATTGAAAAAGGACAAAACTTCACTTCATACGCCATATAGGTACTTCTTCTAAAGGAGTATGACAACAAACTGCTTAAGACCTGGCTGAGTTTACTGATTACAAGCACACGTTCACAGCAGCAGTCTGCCTGCAGCCATTAAACACAATTCTGAGACGAGTTTTCCATCTTTAAACCTCACTTACATTATATCCTTGAAACAGTAATGTCATCCTTTTGAGAAATTATGACAGTGACAGGAAAAAAGGTATTATCAGTGCAAAGGGCCCCATATGATGTGCATGCTCATAATCAAGCTTAGTTTATCCATGCTTTTATTCCTTCCACAAGAATGCATTCTGTATGGCGTATAAGTCATTCTCTCTGAAGAAGATACTTGTTTTCAAGCTGCTGGATATACCTGTCATGTGGCTGAACAAGACACATCACATGAATCTGATTCCAGTGTAAAATTCCCAAGGAAGACTTCTGTTCTACTAGTGTAAAGCTGGAGTGCACAGATTCCAGAAATGCTTTTGGGAAGTCATTTTTTCAATGCCAACAGAGAATATTTAGGGTATTTCTTTCTTTATCCTGAGTAAAGGTGTGGGGGTTTTATATTTATCAAGGCCCCAGGCATATATTGCTATAGTGCGTTAGATTTTGTCATATAGTCCCAGTATCCTAAAGGCCATTATTGGATTATTTTCTGGAGCAGTTCTCCTCATTCTTCTCCAACAGGTGGTGGTGGCTGGCATAGCCTGTATAATCTGACAATGACAAAAAACAAAGCAATTATTATTCTGAGAGCTTGGTCATTATTAAAATGGGTAAATTTAAGGAACGCAAACTAAATCTAAGTCTTCCTGCATTGCAAAACAAAAGGTACTGAATTCAGTCTGACACTGATATAAAACCAGTAAAATCTTATTTACAAGCATGAATGTTTACAATGAAAGTGGTATCATAAAAACACACATTTATAAGCAATCTTATAGACATTCCAGTTTAGTCAAGTTTTCATATTTCTGCACTGAAGACCCCGTTCTGGAGAAGGCTAAGTCTCCACTAATCCGATTACCAGTTGTTGCTGCTTGGTGAATACAACTGCCTCCATTTTTGGTTTGTTTTGGCACAGCCAGACTTCACTCTAACACACTTCCCTATAAAACTGATGTTGTTTGAGGAACCCAGGACAGATGTCAAACATGTGACACACCAGCATGAAGATTTTAAACTCTCTCCCCCAGCCATTTCTACACGTATGAAGTGAAGACCACTAAGACTTGGTTCAAATTACTACCTCAGTACAGACTGAAATAGCCACTCCATTTATAAAGGGTTTTTAACTTCTTTTAAAACCTTTTGCAGGGACTTGGTTATTAGCAAGTGTTTGAAATTTCACCCTAATGTCAGGAATACAGAAAATAAATGGCAATCATTCTGACCTCAGGCTCTGTTTTGTAAGTATCCAGCATACAGTACCTCCCCTGCAACCACAGCAATTAAAATGAGCAATAGACATGATCTCATTTGGAGATTATATATTTTCCTCAGGGAAAGTGTATCATTGAAGGAACAGCAATGAGAAGAGACCAAGTATGGCATGGAAAGGAGAAAAAGCATCAGAAGCCAAATATGAAGATACATTAACACAGCACGTGCATTAATACTTAACATGAAGAATCTCTGGTGTTGAAATACCAAAGCAATAGAAATAGCAGGTTTGGTAGGTCTGGCACAGTCAGGGTGGTGAATCGTCCAGTGGCTTAGGGGCTAGGGATATTTAAGATACTCAGGGTATCAGAGTTTTCCAAGTATACTTTGCAAATTTGCCTGCTGAACATGACATTAATTTATAACTCCATTTTAACTAATGATAAATTTCAAAATCATACTACAAACCAACACAGAAAAAAATCTGCACATGTGGCTGGGCTCCACAAACAATTCAAGGTCAATGGGCCAGTGCCTTCTTGGCATGATACTCTGCTGCTGAAATTATGTGATGCACGGTATGTATGGTTGCCCCCCATGAGTACTGAAAGCCTCTTGAACATCTAGACACATCTTGTCAGAAAAAGTGTTCTATGGCTATGCAAGCAGGGCAGGATAGCTGCTGCCGTTCTCCGATTTCAGTTCCCTTAGAAGTTAAAACCCATGGGACACTGACCATGCACAATGACTGTGGGCTAACTAACTTTTCTCTGAATCTCACTAGAAGGGTTTATCAAGCAGCATTGTTTCTGGATGATAAGAACAGGGGATCATCAGTTCTGTCAGCCAAACAGAAATTGCAAACCTGCTTTCAAGCCTCCACCATAATGGGTTCTGAAGATCACTGGGCTCTTCCACACTGTCATCTGGCAGATTCAGAAACGTGATCATTTAAGGTCACATTGTGCAGACACCGATGTATTTATTAGGAGCCATATATAAGGCAATACACAGATATCTCATATTTGTATACCAATGAGAGAATAGGATAGCCTGATCTTTATTCAGACAAATGTGCAGAGAAAAATAAACAGAGGTTATTTGTGTTATTTGATTCTGCTGGTGTGATAAAGCAGCAATATTCAAAGCTGGGAAAAGACAGATAAAAGTACTGTCAGAATCTCATCTAAGTATTTGCAGTGGGGTTAGTTCTTGATGATGTTTTAGCAAATCTAATTTACATGGAACAATGTGCAGAAAAGCTCAGCCCCAAGTACCAAGGTCTGTGTGTTCTTCAGGTTAAAATGGTAATCATTAAGATTACTTGTCTTCAGAGCAAGTAATGTAGGGGAAAATTCTGAAGCAAACTAACAAGGCTGCATAAATCCGTAGGGAGCTATAGTGCTGAAGACAGCATAGAGCAGAAACAGCCTGTTCTGGGTCAATATATATGGAACAACTATTTGAGATGGTACAAACAGATCAGCTGGGAAAAGGCAGAGAACAGTGGCAACTGCAGAGAACTGACAACGCTGTCAAGGGATGTTAAATGGAACCAAATGTAATGGTAAAATTATTTTCAAGGCAAAGAACTGAGATCCCACATATATCAAAACCTATACATCAAATATATCACTCCTGCTGATGACTATTCTGACTTACATGACTTATCTCTCTAATGGTACACCAAATGCCCCAAACACTGAGGTCAGTGAGATATTCTTGTGACATTGTTGTTGCTGTTGACTGGCAAGCATGGTGGATACATCTGTCTGTTCTATGTTCTAGGAGCTATACCAGAATTTTTTTCAGCTTTTCATTGCTATGTTGTGGGAGTGTCAACTGGAAAGAGGTGGTCTTTTCTCAACTGATTCAAAGCCAAAGAATGTCTCATGACTCAGTTTTTCTTTTTAAGAACTCAGGTTTTTACTTTATCACAAAAGCTCTGAATCTAGATACATGTTCTGTCATTTAGAGGTGGGAAAAGTGTGGTTCGCAACAATTCTTTCACTGTCTCCAGAATTTTGTCATGAAGGGGTCCATGTAAGGCCAAAATCATACTGTACAAAATATGAAAAAGCTTCTCACAGCTTTTACTGTAACAAAGTGTTATTTTACTGCCTTAGGTTCCCACAGCGCAAGACAGTTGGCCAGGCAATTTTGGTCCTGGGTTGCCTCTAAGCTAATCATTACTGTGAGAATGGGCACCCTAATCAGATGGTAAAGGCAATGATTTTATTGGTGATGGGTTTACTCTAGAATGAGTACTTTTGTTGGATCTTATTTAATCTCCTTTACGGGGCATGCAAGATGCATATAAGCTCCAAAAATACTGCTAGTCAGCAACAGAACAGCAGCTGCTACTCAGATTTACTCATACCTTGTACACTTAAGGTACAGCCTTTTTCTAGAATCAGATCGAGCACAGGCGTGGAACAATGTGCAGTGATTTGGTATAAACAAATTATGAACAGTAGCCCGATTCCCTACTGGGAGAAACTGGAACTGCTGAGAAAAGGGGAGCAAATTGTGTAAGAAAAAGTTCCTGAGTATTAGTGGTTAGAACCCAGAGGACAGTCTTTCTGTGAAGCTATGGATAGCACATGTGCTCACTCACACAGTTACCTCTATTGGGTATTACTAATTCCCTGTTTCCTTACTGCAATTTAACCACAATGGGTCTGCTATGTAGTCCACATATCTGTTTATCTCATTCAATGTGTGATCGTTAGTCAACAAAAACCATTATGTTTAAATTGGTAAAAAAAAAAAAATAAAAAAAAAAGTTTAAATTAGAGCTGGGTTAATAAAACCACTGTAAAATAAAATTAAGAACACTGTTTTTCGGTTATTTCCATTTATAAGTATTGTGCTTGCTAAGAAACATTTCAGGTACCTGCAATCCCTCACAGCATTAAAAAGCTTTTGTTGAGATACTGCAGTACAGTATCTCATTAAAACAGGGTTATGGATTTAGTTATGAGTATTTCCCTAAAACCACTAAACATCGAAAGTGATGAAGGACTTACTCCAGTGTTTTCATAATTAACATAAACTAGGTTTCATTTTTCCAAACCAGGCGCATTTTGAAGTGCTACATAGCCTGAACTTCTGCAACTAATTACTTTAAGTAAAATTGTATGGCTAAGAACATAATTGATTTTATGTATATTAAAGGCCAAATCTTACCAGTTAGTGCACAATATAGTCAATGTTTACTGTTAGCTTTTGAGCAGCTAGGACAGAACTTGGCACAAACTAGACAAAATCATGGTCTAGGACAGAAACAATCAGTTACCTTGGCACAGACTGTGGCGTTCGATCCCTCACTCCTAAATTCTTGGCTGTGTTTTGTACTCTTGCACCCTGTGAAAGAAAAACAAGAATTTTGCTTCATTTATTCCAACACAAGTTAAAAGGTTTTCTAAGCTTTCTAGATAAACATAACTATTGATTATAATTAATACATACACGTGCTCCATGTCCTGAAACAACTCTCCTCTTGTAAGGTGGGGAACAAGTCAAAGCAGTACATTAATTCTCAACTTAGAGAAATAGGCAGAAAAAAGACGAGATCTTTCCACTTGTCATTAAATAAATGTGTACATGTATACCTTACTAGCATAAAAAGACTTTATAAAAAATTAACAGCTAAGGTTTAAAACAATCTGAACACACCCCGTTTCAATTTTGGGGTTTTTTGTCACCATTCTTTGTAGAAGGCGTGGATAACAAAGGTGTTTTCTGAAATGTCACTTCCTTCTGAACAAACAAATATTACAGATTATTTCCTATAAATAGGTCTCTAGTTAAATCTAGAAAAAATGGCATAAATTGAGGCACTAAACTAGGATTACAAAAATGCAAGTCCTGATCTTCCTTCTTAATCACAGAATCACAAAAAAACAGTGAGGTTGAAAGGTACCTCCCGGGATTGTTTAGTCCAACACCCCTGCTTAAAGCAGGGTCAACTAGAAAACCTGCTCTCTGTACCTCAGTTGATCTTTTGAAAAACAGTAATGAAAGTACTCATCTTACTGACTCATCCAGTAAGGAGGAGGTTGATAAAACATGCACAATGTTCATGTACCATGATAGTGAAAAACGCAGACCCTTCTGCAAATAAACTAGTAGAACTTAGCTTTAAAATATGAGGTCTTTTAAAGTGCAGTTTTATTAATGTAAAGTAGCCATCATAAAGAAACATATCTGTTAGACTTACACTTTCTATGTTTTCTAACATTTTTAAGGAGACGGAAGCTACTTTTTCTGTCTATAATACATACACTGACTCTCCCTTTATTTCTCCTGCTTTACTACCTAAATTCAGGACAAAATAACAGAGGTTCTCAGAGTTTATATAAATCAACATGTGCCACAAAGAACACTGTGTCCTTACATTTCTTTTAGGAGAAAAAAAAAAAAAAAGCGGTAAAGATAGAGAAAATAATTGGAATACCTACAAAACTGACGGCAGAATATAAAAGTGATTTTACTAGCTTTACATCTAGATCAGTAAGCTTGTCTCTGATAGTTGCAAAAGACACATGACTACAGACCATGATAAACATACATCTTTCCCCAGAAACTCCTCCAGAATTCAATTATTAGTCACACAATAATGCCTCTGTTCAGCAGCAAGTATGTATACAATCAATTTCAGTGATTCTCTTCTTTCCCATCTCATCTTGAACCTGCAAATAATTTCACATCACTAACCTCTCCCTGTGGAAGGAGATCCACATCTTGGGTATAATCTTAGCTTGTTGTGTCAAGAACCACTATTTTCTCTTGGCTTGAATCTGCCACTTTCATTTGATGCCTTTAGCTCTGCACTGGTGAGGACAATGGTGAGCCCCTATCCATGCCAGATGTTCCTCAGACCTCTGTCATATCCTCCTTCACTCATGAAACTGAATAATCCTAGATGATTTTGTCTGTCTGTCCTGTCTATAAAACCTTTCCCAATTATTGATCATTTTTTTCTGACCCTCTCTGAACCTTTTCCATTACGTATACCCTTATGGAAGGGGTCAGAACAACAGATAGTTCAAAATGAAGGGTCATGATAGCATGCCTAAACCATTATAACTTCAGATTTACTTTATTAACAGCTACTGAGAATTGAACTGATGTTTTCTATCATATCCTGAGGTCTTGAACATGAGATGTAATGGCAAGCTCACAGTAAATAATTTTGAATGTGAACTTAGGGTTTGTTTCTTCCCTCTGTGTGTATCACAGAAGAGTTACCGACACTGATTTTCATCCGCCATTTTATTGCTCAATCATGAAGTACTGTAAGATCCTTTTGTAATTCTTCACAGTTACTGCTCATCTTTAACAAAAACTTGAAAAGATTGCAGAGGAGAATAGGGAGAATTAGGTAAGAAAACACAACTAAAAAAAAAAAAAAAGAAAGAAAGATCAGATGAACTGATGTTCTTCTATCTATACAAATCATGGCTTACCGGGGAGATGATAATCAAATTCAGGACAGACTTTTTAGTAGGGCCTCTAGCAATAAGACAATGGGTAATGGTTTTAAACTAAAAGAAGGTAGATTCAGACTCGATATAAGAAAGAAATTCTTTACGACGAGGGTGGTGAAACACTGGAACAGGTTGCCCAGACAGGTTGTGGAAGACCCATCTCTGGAAACATTCAAAATACTAGAAGTCTGCTGCTAAAAAGTAGTAAAATCTGTTTGGGAAGATCTCTTTATGGGGTAAAAACTGGTCTCTAGGTCTACAGTATACTGAACAGAAAACAGGGGACCTAAATTGAAGAGGGGGAAAAAAAAAAAAAAAAACCCACACACACACAAAAAGGAAAAAAAAAAAAAAAGAAAGAAAAAAAATACTCAAATGAGGCACTAAGTACAACATCCTAAGGAAAAGGTTGAGAAAGCTCTGAAACAGTCCACTTGGGAAGCGCTGTGCAGGAGTCTCCACTACTGGAGGTTTAAAACCAGGTACAACAAGTATCTGTCATGAATTACATAAGAATAGCTGACCCAGTGTTGGTTACAAAGTTAGACATGTTGAGTCCAGACCTTCATCACTTTTAGTGTCCTTTCCTCAGTGCTGTTTTCTAAGATTTTATCATTATAAAGAAACCCCAGCATGACAGACTGCTGAGAATGGCATATGATTAAGAAAACTGAGAGCCAGAATATACATATACATGGGAAAACTAACTAAATTAATCACATGTAGATCCTGAACGTCAGTGCTGTGACTACCTCTGAGAGCAAAACCAGCCTATTTTTACTTGCATCACTCACTAGACAAATTAATTTTTAGTATCTTGCTCACATAATAAATCAAATGCTTTGATTTAAAAAGGAGTCTAGCTTTATACAACCATGTAATTTACTGTTCAGCAGGAGGACAAATTAGACCTTCCTTACAACCAGCAGATTCTTATTTCTTTTGAGGAAAAGCCCCCAAGAATTACTAGTAAGTTGCTACATGGCATATCTTTGTCTCCACTGTGCACCATTATACCATTTCGGTTTTGATATACTGTTAATTTATACTTCTCCAATATTATTCTTAAGGATACCGCAATGTAAATATTGACATTGTTCATCTCACATAGACACATAAGGGACAGTTGTGCTACACAGCTCCAGCATGATTCTCTTTGTGTACCAGTACTGCCAGAGCACTGGTGAAAGATGCCAGCAGCTCTGAGACGACACCGCCATCAATCTGGACTCTTATATATGAACTAGTATTCTCGTTGCCATGAGAAAAAATGATAGGTTTATTTTCAAGCTACACACTAATTTAAGGATAGCAAGAACCAGTCACATAAAGAAAACAGATACTTTTTATGCCTTGCTCAAAGAGCTCTAAATCAGTACAATTTTTATGAGAATTATTCAAAATGTAGTGCCAGTATTATACTCATGAAAAGGCATGGAAAAATGATTACTCACTTAAAAGACAACACAAATTCTCTCCTAGCCTTTTCTGTTTAGCAGCTTTTTAGTTACCTTTCTTCCTCAGAGCCCTGTGCCCTCCTGCAGCTCCTTTCCTAGGCCTCTGTCCTCTCCACACTTTGCTGCATCCTGAAGACACACTCCTGTCAGGATGCTTTACATAGCTTTTTGTGGGTACGGATGTTTACATGAATAAACATACATGAGTAAATAAAACTACTAAAAGATAGTTGGGACGTTTTGTCAAAGTTTTTATTTTAAAATTTGATCTAGACTGGATTAGCTGATGAAAACCATAACTAAAACCATATCACAGACCCAAGTTCATACCAACTCTCACAGGTTGGTCTATTCTTTAGTTCTTGCAGAAGAGGTGCTTGTCAATACCTAATTATAACTGACAGGGCAATTACATTGAAAATTGTTTCAACAGTACAGTCAGGGCTATTATGAGTCCTGTTAAACATGATCACGACCTCATTCAATTTGAAAGAAAAAAAACACTTCCTGAGGTCATCCCTTCATTCCGGTTTCTCCAGTCAGGCAGTACTGGTGCCCCAAGCTGGAAGAGGTATCAGCTTCAAGGAGGGGCAATTTCCCCTTGTGGAAAGCTAATATTGCTAGGAGCTAACTTTGCTGGCTTCTCCAGAATAACAGATGGAATAGATGTCCTTTCATTTGCACCTCCCTGTGGCTAATCTCTTTATTCCACAAAAGATTCAGGGTGTAAATGGGCTAACAAAGTATTCATTTGGTTGTTTTTCTTATATTAAGATAGGTAAAAAACACATGTATTGCCCTTAACTAAATGTTCTGTATCAACCCCCAAGAAGCCTTTTTTTTTTTTCCCCCTCCAAGTTTTATGGCCTGCATTATGCTCCTGACAGTTAAATCCTACAGATAATTTAAAAATTAAATTCAGAACAGGTTTCTAGAAAATACCACAGTGTGTTGTTGAAATTTCTCCAAAACATTTAGAATTTAATGGAGGGTTATATTTCTACTACAGAACTCCAGGACTGATTTAAAATTACAACAAAAGATTCTTACTCTATTAAAAGCCATAGTGGTTTCCTGCAAGAGGAAGAATGTGGGAAAAAAGTCTGGTTTGATATACTAGCAGACTTTTTTGCAGTGTCTGTGTGTGGCATTGAGATATTGGTATCTTTAACAGCTATTGATCACCTGCTGTTTTACTTCAGAGAATGCAGCCTCACCAGAAGCTTCTTTCTACATCTCTGTTTGAGCACGTACAGTTACAGCTGCTCAAAACCATGCAGGTTACTTTCATTTTGTCTTTCATTTTCATTTAATAAACTACAGAAGATCCACAAATGAATCAGCATTTTTTAAAACAGTCTAAAATGGTACACTGAAAATGTACCCTTTGACAGAATATATCCTACAAGTAGACACATGTAAAACTATATGTCCATGTTTTTTGATTGCAAAATACCCAGATTTGCCTTTCGCCTAGAACTTCAGGAGCACACATATCAACCTATACACGCAAGTTTACACTTATACAGCAGTAGCTTCCTTTTCAAGTCAAGTTAAAGCTGTAATTCCTGAGCAGACCTACATGGTCTAATTCAAGAACCTTGAGGGTGTTTATTCACCACAGAAACTTAATTTATGCACCAAATAAAACAAAAGGCCAATATGAAAAGGAATGAGACTAATTACTCTGATATATCCCTGTTAGGTAGCAGCACTTACATATAATTGATCAGAATCTATGACTTTAGGCTATCTACACAATTGCGTATGTGTATTTTTGTCTATAGCAAGTTAGAAGTAAAGTACAGCTGTTTAATCATTTTCATAACTAAACTGTGATTGCTGCACAGAATATGCAGCAAAATTAATGAAAATAATAAAATTAGATGCAAACTAAAAAAACAGAAATTATGAATCTTGTCTTATCTGTGATTAATTGCTCTAATTATCTTTTTTCACTTCAAGATTGAATGCATCCCGTATCTTGTTTATGCTTTTGTTGTAAGGTTGAAAGCTACCACAGGCTGGGACATATGTTCCATATGCCCACAGAGTGATTAAGCCCCCACTCAACCTCTCTTTGATCAACCGAATAGGTTGAGCTCTTTAATCTTCACTTCATAAGACTTGTCTAACAACCTCTAGATCATTTGTGCTCCTCCTTTGAACTCCTTCCAAGATTCCAAACATCTTTTTGAAAGTATTTATCTGATAACAAGATATTCAAGGAAAAGCTCTGCCAAAACAGTAGAGTGTATCCCCCATTTTCAGTTGATGCTGCCTTTTAATCTGGTATTTTTTGTCATACCTTAGCACTGAGAGTTCATATTGAGGTGGTTATCTATCCACAACAGCCTTTAATTCCTAACATTCTGTTATGATCAAAGAGTGAAAAACACTATTTTGAAATAAGCATATTGTCCTCAGGAATCTTGTCTGGAAAGTTAAGAACCACAGTATTTATTTCTCCCCTTCCCTCTCACACTTCACCTTCATTCAGTACATTAATAACTTCTTATTAACAATAGTTAATAATCTTAAGTTATTTTTACGGATAATATATATTAAAATAAAGATTGTCTTACTCAACAGACTATTCTGATGTAAGGTGATGCCACAGCACTTATTATACAAGAATCATTACGCAAAATTATAACCTTGTAAAAATGATGATACATTTACACATACAGAGTAAGCAAGTATCTGGTTAAAAACAGCCTGTTCTGTTATTTTTTTTTTTTTTTTAAAAAAAAAAAAAGGCAAGCGACAGAAGAACCACCTTCCGGTCAACAATAAAAATACCCGAACTAAGAAAACTCACACAGACATTACATAACATTAAGATGAAGCTTAAAAAATGCTTGGTCAAGTCATTCTTGTTTGATGGTAACAATGATAACACCCGTTGTTAGGAAACACCAAGATCTTACCTGTTTGCGCATGACATCTGTAGCTTGCATGATATAGCGAGGAGGTAGCCCATGGCTCCGAGCCAGAATGATCGCCTGCTCCAGGGTAACGCTCAGAGTGCAGCTGCAATGGGAGACAGAAGTCAGCTGTCTGATAGCAGTGATTTCCTTAAAGTAATTGCTTTTAGAGCAATCATCTTTTTATATGAAGTTATATGTGAAAAGTTTCCATAGCAGACCTGCCCCCTATCCCTCCCCCAGCCATGCGGGCATTAGTCTGAACACTAAAATGTTTCTTAAGTAGAAAGATTTTGAAAGTAACAAGTGTTCCTGCTGACTTACAACCAAATGCATTTGCCTTGTTTGGCTGTTGCTTAAAAAAACAACAAAACTCACAACCCAACTATGGTGTGGCAAGTACATGAGAGAGTGACAACCCAAGAATAATTTTTTGTAATTGTATAAATCCCTTTCCAGGTGCTTTCTGCACATGTTATCTCTCACTCTCCACTGCTAATGCAGACCCTAGTTTTGGTATCAGGATCTTGACCTCTTGCCATTAATTTAGCTTGGTTATTCTCATGGCACATTAGTGCAGTTCACTCCAAAATTAAGAGACATTTTCAGAAAAAGAAAATAAATAAATAGGCCATTCTGCCAAATAAACTGTCCTCTCCTACTTTGCCAATCTTTTTCAAGTAAACACTCGAGGACAAAAAACTGATCATGGTACCACAACCTAATGAAAAGGCTGCAATTGCTTTGTCAGAGCAACCAGGAAAGTTTCAGAGCTAAAGATCTTGCTGTAGGACAACCTGTCATCACACCAGACAAGCAGCAGGGAAAGTCACTTTGGACATGCCGTCCGATTTCAGTTGTCATGGTGAGGACAAGGACAGATAGTTGGTTTCTCGTGCAGTCAAGACCAAAGCTATAGGAGACTCACAGATGAAGCCAACAAAACTGAGTAGAAATAGGTGCTTTTTGGAAAGCACAACATGTCTGAGGGCTGCTATCATCCAAGAGGTGAGAGTGGCTCCATTCTGCACCAGTACGCTGCTTGATGATTTTTCTGTTCACAATGAAAGCACTGCAATAATCAAAGCTCTTTAATCAGAAAGATGAGCTGTACAGAAAATGATCCTACCTCAGCAGAACCTGACAAAAACTGCATATTTCAGGTTAAAATAATAAAACTAAGACACATACTTAGAATATACTTTTGAGTAGCCTTTTGGCAAAATCCTGACCAAAAGATTCTGTATAGTTTATATTATGCACACAGAACAGACAATATGTTTCAATCAAACACTCATCTTGCTGAGCAGAAGATCTGTAGGAGGAAAAATGTGTCTGCACTTACTTTCTTACTGAAAAAGAAAAAAAAACAACCCTGACACGTTTTAAATACCACTTAAGTAAATTTATGGACTGTAAAAAGTTTCTCAGTATTGAGTGTAGAAGATACTAAATTTGATCTGTAGCTTTATTAATGGCCTTTCATTAAAAATTTATAAGCTAAGTGATTTTCCATGGTAATGAAATAATTTTTATTCCCCAGTTTTTTGTATACACTGACCTCGGAGTTAACTTGAAGCAAAAATCTATCGATCTTTTGTGTTACATGTTTGATTAAGGTGCATAATAGTTAAGTATTAGACTAGAAATTATAAACACTTTGGTTTTATCTTGTCTTTGAAAGGTGAAATACTGAATAAATAAAGTACGTGCTCATAATATTTGTCAGCACCAAAATCTAAACATCTAACTTTCAAGACCAGACTGCAAAGGAAGCTTTGTCCCATTGATAATGGCAAAAAGCAAAAGTATCTGAAATCTAATTTGACAGGTGTAATCTAAGCCAGAGAAAAAGGGTAAAAAGTCTCTCTGTAGGTATAATAGAGGTTAATGGGCTTAAAGTACAGCTTTCAACCAACCAGTTACTGAGCCAACTTTCCCATAAATCCCATCTACCTTGGAACCCAGACGACTGAAAAAACAGAAGATTCATATTCTGCATGTGTGAATCAAAACTAACAAAAGAACCTCCTAAGTGAAAGTCAGCTTGAAAAATTAGGGGCAAACACTAATCTTGTGATTGGAAAAGACTGCCAAACTGCTCCCTATCCAAAAACTGATGAAATGGCTGATTGTGGACATTATGAGCCATTGACATTTTGACAATGCCAACTGTGATTCAGAAATAAGGTTGCCAAGTGTGTAGATAAAGACATAGCCAGAGTGGGAAAAGCAGAGACAAAGAGTAAAATACCACAATGAAGATTTCTTTAATAGGCTACTATGGAGGTAGACAACAACTACAGTACAATCCTGAAACATATAGGCTAAAATTGAAGATCTCACCTCAAGGCAAAAAAAGAATAGTAATTCTAAGGGTAATATTTTTAACGTATCTTGGAAAATTAGTAGTGAAGACACCCAAGATGACAGCAGCAATGACATTAACTATAATCACACACCTCTTTAATAAAAGATTTTACATTCGAGGTAAGGTACTGAAGTAATGTGGGTTAGATACATCCACTGTTTCTTTTAAAAATACGTTCTTACTCATTAATGCATGTTAAAAATGTTAAAAAAGCATCAGTGACATGATTGCATTTCAGTATATTATTTCATTAAATATGCAATTTGATATCACTAGATTTTGTGTTTCTCTTAAGGGATGTAAAAGGTCTGATGAATGGTAGAATTAAATAAAAATTACTGGTTATGGCTATTGTCATGGGATTATGAAATAAGGTTACTACGTCCTAAACACAAAAACCAACAACACTCAAATATCTCCATTTTGGTCAAATACTGAATTGAGGAAATGACATCCTCTAACAAAACTGATCATATAAAACATCCACAGTGCTATGCTGAATTGACTCACTAGTGAACATGCATTTACAAGCTGGTGCTCTCTCCCAGCTCTTCAAATATAGTTTTTGAATTACTACGTATCCATTATACCAAATTAAACTGTCCTGGAAACCAGCTGCGAAAGAAACAAATGCACACACAAAACATCAGATGGTAACATGGAAAAGTCATAGCTGGAAATACCTCAGCAATGGGGCTGCCAAGCACAGAGAAATCAAGCAAATGCAAATTTAAACCAAACCAACTTGTACAATTTGATGAAACAATGTGAAAGGTGGGAATTTCTCATATAGTAAGACAGTCCTGGTGGTCTGAATAAGGTTTCGGTATCAAGGATTGTCAGCATGTATGTTCAATATGTAATAATCCACCCTTCTTCCTCATACTTAGAGCTGACAAGCAGATGGTATTAAAGTTTACAATTTGGAAGCAGTTCTGACCACTGAAAGTGTCTGGCCGTTTGGATGCAATCAGCCTAGACAAATCAAACAAGGAAAATATTAGGGGAAAAAGTCCTTCAGTGCTCTCGTAACATTCTGTTATGGGAAGTATAAATCCCAAATCCATATATTCTACAGTGTAAACTGATCAAAATCTGTTCCTACTCCCTCTCTTTTCCTATCATCCCTTTTATGCCAGAACAACAAAAGACCCAAATTCGTCATCTCAAAATTTATGTCAGTTAGAATCACAAATTCCCTGCCTTGACAGATTACAGCAGAAAGGCAGCACAGACATTTGGCTTTCCCAGCACAACTGGGCTGAGAATTCCTCGTTTCACCCATTTGGTTTCCAAGAAACAGACGGGGCTACAGCTGCTCCCAGCCCCTGCTTGCTATCCCCTGTCTCCCATCAGTCATGACAATATTGATGTGAAGATTAAATACAAACTTTTAAATATCTTCTGGATCAGACCATCCTGAACAAAAGAGGTTAAATCATTTTCTATCACCAATAGTCCATTTGTTTCTGACTAGATGTGATTTTTACTGAAAGGCTGCAAATCGGCTGGATAGACACACATCTACACTGAAAAATGGAGTCGTAAAAGAGGAAAACAGATTGAAATTTTCTAAGAAATGGATTATTTCATGACAGCTTGTTTAATGTCACCTGAAAGGAAAAATAATTTGAGTTCATGTACACTACCTACAGAGCTGCCACTCGGCAAACTGTGTATCTATGTTACCAGAGTAAAAAGAATCTAAATCATTGAATTCATTTTCAGTTTTCAATTAGGATTCCAGCCATCCTACACCCAAAGATGAGTCAAAATATCCCTTAGAAAAATGCCCTGAATAGAAAAGATGAGGTGAAACAAATTAGTTTAGTAGTTACCACAGTCAGAGACATCAAAATGAATTATGTTCTGGCTATGTGAATAGGAAAAAAATGAAAAGGATGCATGTATGCTTAGTCTAATTAAAATCTAAAGCTTTTTCTCAACATGTAATTTAATGCCAATGTTATTTAAAATAATTTTCTTTCCATACATCATAAGCTAATCATACCTACATTTGAGCACCTTTTAAATCAATTACACTATTAAGTATTCATTTGTTTCTGCTGTCATTTAAATTAATGCCTATAGAGCAGCTATTATTCATGTCAGTGTATGCAGCAATTAAAAACTTAGAACTAAATTCAGTCACTTTGGGGTAAACATTTTTGGGGGATTTCTCTATAATTACTAGTGATGGCTGGGTAGTATGTACTGATTCTGATAAGTAACCCAAAGAAGAAAATAGGCCATGATAAACCTAAAAAGGAGGGAAAACATTCAGGACTATAAGGAAGAAGCATAAAAAGTATAGACAGGCCTAACTCAAGACTGTCCCACAATTTCTAAGCTGTTCTTATTGTGGGAATATGTCTCCATGCAAGTAAAATTGAAGTTTGCATTCTCTGTGCCCGTATACTGTAACTTTTCTGAACAGAACTTCATCTTGCAGGGAAAGGGAGGTTGGGCCAGTCAACAAGTATGAGAGAGAAAATGAGCAAGAAATTTATACATTAAACTACAGTATTGTATTTTACAATTACAATAAAACTCTACTGGAGTTCAGGACTTAGGTTTAGTCCCTTTATGAACCTCTGTGAAACTGAGATGTCCCCAGCATGGAAAGACCACTACTTTCAAATCGGCCTTGGATTGCACCTATCCACTGAAGGTTAGCCCAAAACTTGTGTTATTTTTTCCAACATATAGAAAGCCATTACTCTGCATGTGAAATATATTTATTCCATTATCGTGGTTCAGTAATTATAAACAATGGCTTGAAAAGTAACTATCTGTGGAAGGTATTACAACACCACACAAATGGATACTCCATGGTTAAAGGTACTTCTGCCTTTTATCCATTAAGCATCAGCACACACAGGTTTTCTTCACAAGAGACACCACTGTGATTATATAGTTGTGCAAACCTCAAAGTAAATACATCCCGACTCCCTTATCTGGCACACACCCACCATCCCACGACAGGATAATCAAACCCAGCTCTACCAGGTATTTTCAAACACAAACTGTCAACAGACTTGCTGAAGTAGATGGCATAAACTCATCTAGCTAAAGATCAGTCCTGGGAGATAAATATACATTAGCCATATTTCAGACCTAACCCTGGTTAATGACTTCTTTTGTAGTTTACAAATAGTGTTACAATCAGGTTTATTAGATTCAATATTAGTAATTTTTTTAATCCTGAAGCAGTAAACATGCAGCAGGTAATGATGATTTTTTTCTGTAGTTTATTTGGGGGATTACTATAATCCAATCTACTGCCAAAAAAATAAAATGTGGCTATTCTACCTTTTGCAAAACAAAGAAGTTTCAATGGGGGGGGGGGGGGGGGGAGGGAGGGGGAAAGGCACTTTTTTTTACCATACATCTTTTAACACTTCTCAGTGTTAAAAAACTGCACAGAGCACCTCTTCACAAGCATTCTTCCTATAAGATCCTGCCACCTTTGATCGGCTGGAAATGTTGCAAGGAGACACTTTCACCATTAAATATTCTTTGTTTGATGAGAGAATGGCATTTCCAAAAGAGTCACAGTATCCCATGCCTTTTGTTTGTTCAGTCATACTTGCATAAACAAACATAAAAATCTGAAGTCAACTGAAAACTCAGCTTCAGCCATTATCTTGTCCTGTGCAGAGTCTTTCACATTAAAGGCTTCTTCCCATGTAAGCAGGCAAATAAATCTGCTGGGAAATTGCAATTTACTTCCTGTCTTGTAATAGTTCAGGTTATTCACTTAACTCTCTTCTACTTCAAAAATTAAAGACGATTTAGCTAAGTTTTAAATTTTAGATTGTCCAAGAGGATCTATTCTGTTTTTGTTGTAGCGTGGCAGTTTTTGTAAGGAAGAATCAGATTCTCCCGAAGACCTGGAGTGCAGATAAGGCAATACTTCAGGAACTGAAGCATGAGAGGATGATTCCACAGAACATGGTGATTGAGTTTTGTGTCAACCCTACTACTAAATGTCCATAATGTTAAAAGGAATCCAAATAGAAAAACCACCTTGAAATCCATACTGGTAACAACTTAGATCCATCTTATCTGCCTCAGTGTATTTTATGCACTTCTCTGCATTTTCAAATTGCATTTAAAATGAAATAGTGTCTCAGAATTTAAAACATGCAAGAGAGCTCTAGATTATAGTCCTTCACAAACACATTAGAGATAATAAAGAAAAATGTAGCAGATTGCCTATGAAAGGCAAATATCGATCAAAATAAAGTGATCATCACTGTAGAAACAACCTGTTTGTGCTAAATGTCGTTTATTCTGTCTTAAGGCAAATTCTCACATATTTAACAATTAAGTGACTGTTTTCAAATGATAGTCAGCACAAAATGAACTACTCTACTATCCTAAATTATTTTACAAAAAGTTTGCTTATACCTCAGTACGTGTCACAAAAATACGTGAATTGTGGACACACATAATAAAACTGCCATTTAAAAAATAGAAGGCAACCTTGACTAAAGGGGAAGTTAGCAGGACTAAAAGCACAGTTTAGACCAGAAGGCTGGAGAGGAGCTAGGATTAGTTTCTCAGCCTGTGCTGACCTGCCTCCTGAAAGTAGTCCCATCGATCCCAGAATGCCTTCTTACTGCGGAGATGATAACCAACCTAAATGCAGCTGCAAAACTTCAAGGAGACTTTTTTTTTTTTTTGTAGCACAAAGTCATTGAGCTCAGAACTAAATTCCTACAGAAAGGCGTCTAAAATACTCTAAAAGGAATAACTCTGACAAAGTAATGTCTAAAAAATATAAATTCAGAGTACCTATTTTTCATCTTGCTTCATTTGGTTCACAGAAAGGCAGCTAGCCATGACGGACAGCTTATGGTGCTACTCTGCTTTGCTATGTGGAAGATGGAGCAGGTTTAGCTAGCTTGCAGGAGCTGTGCCAGCCACAGGAGACAGCATAATCAACCCTTGGCAAAACCTGCCTCATCATTCAGCCGAGCGTCTGCCAGCCAGAAGCCCACTGCTTGAAGAATGGTAACACTAAGGAGAGACTTTCTGGAGGGGAAATTAAAATTCAGAAAAGGCAATAAAACAGCGATTTTTACGGGGTTCATCAAAATTATAAAAGACTTCTCTTCTATTGACCCTCCAGGAAATGCAAAATTTTAAATAAACTTGGGATTTGTTTCATTTGGATACTTTAAATGATTCCTTTGAGCCTGTAAGGCCAACGGTCCCTGAACAAACTTCTGCAGCTGCTGCACCTAATTTCATTTTGGCATGGAAAGAGGCTAGGACATGTCTGTGCAATGCAGTCTCACTCTTCTCCCTCCAGAGAGAGCTGGCATCATGATTCAATAAAATTTAAAAGTGCCTTTCATCACCTACATTTGTACAGAGAGACTGCAACTTCAAACAGAACGAATACAAGTAAAGAAAGCAAAGCATTGTTTACAGGGTGCCAGCTGATTGGCAGGCAGAAATATAATTATGGATGATGAAAAAGGGAAAATACAAATGCAAACTATTGATTTCTTGAACTAATTTAGAGCTCTGTTCCTGATGTTGATCAACAAGGCATGTTCGCTTACGATAATCCATGGAGAGTTTGTAGTATTCACATGTCACTTAGGACAGCGAAGGTTAAAGGGACTTATTTTTCCCCATCCTTGTTTTTCCTGCTGATAGAAATATATTTGAAAAGAACTGCTGTCTGAAATAGATACAGGATTTCAGGCTCTAATGTAAATTGGTAAACATATTGTCATAATAAAAATCAAAGCAAAGCAATCACCAGCAGTTCCAAATCCCCAGCATTATCTTGGATATAGGGATGAAAATATGAACTCTGTCAAGCTGGTTTAGCCTAGTACAGTGTAAAAAGCAATTTAATATGGATCACAGAGAAGTCAGAAACCAAGACACTGCTGATCCAGAGATCAGCAATCACTGTCAAAGCAGACAAAGCTGCTGTTTCATACTTGTTGGCCTCTTCTGCATTGGACTGCCCCCCAGCACCTCCCTCCCAAGCTATCTGGGATTCGCTTCTGTTCAGAAGGAGGGGGTGGCAGGCACCCCTCTCTTCTCCCCCCTCTTTCCCCCGCCCCCTGTCAATCCTTGACACCTAAGTTGAGAAAACACAGAAAGGCCTCTCCAGTCAGTTTAGTAAGAAACAGATAAATTGAGTGAGGGAAGGTTCATATATATTTTGCTTAAAGTCTATTAAACATATCTAAATTCTGACAGATTAATGGTTCGCTCAGTTCCCACTCCCCATGAACAAAAAAAAAACGCTGACCAGCAGAACACCCGGGACTCTTCCACAGACTGTCAGACATTCTCTCCCGTTAGAGACCAATCATAGAAATTAGGCTAAAATGAGGGTTTTTTTAAAAAAGGAAAGCATGCAGGAACATTGCTCCAAGATGATTATTCTTCATTTTTAAACTGACAAGACTGATAAGGGAAGAATATACTTTAAAAGTTTAACCTGCAAGGACAATTCACAGCTTTCCCCCATCTCCTTGCCTAGTAGCATCTGTAGATAATACCAGTTCTCAACTCATTTAATATTCATAGCATAGTATTAAAAAATGGTTGCAAGTCCTTTGTCTGGGCCTACAAAATGTGGATTTCTGCAACTGATCACAATCAAGCACTTCACAGCATTTATTTTCTAAGAACACAGAAGGCCAGACACTGCTGAATACAACCAGAGATAAATATCCTCTCTTACTGAAAATCAGTAGCTTGAACTCTGAAGAACTAGCTTACAAATTAAAGAGCCCTATTTTGCAAGATTATCTGCCCTGACTAAATAACATTCTAACAAATAGAAGAATTAAGCCTCCAAGATTGCAGGCAGCAAAACCATTTATGTCTATGGGAGCTTGATCAAATCCAGTGTCTTAATCTTCCCTCTTCTGTCCTCCTCACAGGACTTCATGGTGCTGCAAGACAGTTTCACTCTGCAGAGCAGCAAGCAGAGTAAGCTCAGAAAAAAAAAAAAAAACAAAAAAAAACCCAAAAAAACAAAACCAACAGAATTTAGCAGTAGAAATGTCAGAAAAATATTTCACCCAGCAAGTCTACTAGCTGTAAACAAGTTTTCTATCTGGGCAAAGGCAATTTCAGAATGCCAAAAAGCAGAACCTACTTAGTGCTGGACTGTAGAGATATGGCCTAGGGATGCCAGAAAGAGAAAGCAGCATATGAAGTGACTTTATATGACTTCAGATTCTAAGGAGAAACTTCTTCATCCATCCAGTTTATATGCACAACAGTAACTTCAGGAAACTGTTGTTAAAAAACTTCCTCAACTTTTACCAGTTAAAAAACTAATAGCACCAGAATCCCTTCATCTCTAAATATTTGAGTTTTCTTCTGAACTTTTGGAAATTCGGGGCCAAAACTCCTTGAGTACCTATAAAATCTCAAATAATGCATTCCTTTTTCCTGGAGGGTCTATCATAAAACGTCTCTGATAATGCCAAGAGTTGACGTTTCTTTCTCTGAGCAGATGGTAGCCACAAAGGCAGTATGAATGCACAAGTGGAGTAACAGTATCTTGCACAAAAACTCAAATGGGCTTCCAGTAAAGCAAAACTGGTCGTGCTTTAGAGAAAAGTGTTTTGCACCTTTACTTTACGTAAAGAGGTGATATTGAATCCTTTAAGATCTAGATGGAAACCCACACATAACACATTTAAATCCCATTCCTGTTTACAAAATATAATCTTGAAATCAATTATGTTGTTTTTCTTAATATTTTGTGTTTCTTGAATATACTTAAATAAATATTTAATAGTTTATAACTTTGAATGAGCCCTAGTTTTGAAAAGAAATTGAATTTATTTCCAACTAAGAACATCTCATGTTCAGAATCAAGCATACCATCTCTTATTCAGTCACCAAATTATTCTGAATAATTTGTGACCCACACACTGTGGGGCAATAGTTTATTTGGGCTACTAAAGTTGCTCTGACTTTAATCTTAAACTGTAAGAATTTTTGGCACAAATATAGTGGCAAATTCAGAATACAATCCATCAAATAACAATGAAATCCAGAGGTAGTCTTTTTCAGCTTTATAAAAAAATAGCAGAATTAAGCCCAAAGTCTTTTCTGATCACACAAGAAATGAAACCAAAACCAAGATCAAGAGACAGAAAAAAACTGTATAGCTTCATAGTCTTCTGAAATGACAACTTCATGGCAGTCCATGCTATATAGTATTTCCATCTTCATCTGATATAGTGACTAGTACAGCCTTTTTCTGGTATTGCTTAAAATCAAGTACAGTATACTGCATCCTATATACACCTGCATCATTGATGGAGAGTAATATAGTCTGTTACAAACTCTGTTAAAAGAAAAGGCAAGCACTGTTTTTATACAACTTAATTGTGTCGGCTATATGTGGAGCTTTTCCAGGTTTTCATGCTTGACAATCTGCATTGCAGCTATGTTATTTTTTTCTTTCCTCCTCAAAGCTCTTTCAAAGAAAGGACACTGCTTAAAACGAGGAGAAAGTAATGCTCATTCTAACACAATGTACTGGTAACCAAGCTTGCTAAAGTAAGGATTTGCATAGATCAGAAACTAAGTAGCATATTTTTAACATATTGCTACCAGTAATCTACAGTTTGCAATTCTTACAAAAAGAGCAGATATCTTGTTTATGTTTTGTTTTCTTGTTTGTTGGGGTTTTTCCCTCTGCAATTGTAGTCTTCTTTTTTTCGGTATAATGTACAAAAAAATTGTAATCTGCTCAGTTGGAACAGAAACATATTGCTGCCTTTGATGAATATCATTAAGTACTAGAGAGTTCTGTAATGACACTATTGTCATATACATATATATGTGTGTGTGTGTATTCAAATCTTAGCATTGATGACAAAGATCGGTTGATTATAGCTCAGTTCATTTATTGATATTGTATTAATGATACCAACGCTCTAAAGGCTGAATTTCCAGTTCTCATAAAGCACACCTGCAAAAACGTGTATCTCTTCTGTTTCATTTTTTTTCCTTGAAACAAGCTCTACCACAATTCCCCCTAGCTTACAAAGCAAATACAAATTTCAGCATTTCTTGCCTGTATTAAGAGTTTAATATAGCATGAGTTAT
Organism: Tyto alba; assembly: GCF_018691265.1. Classification (NCBI taxonomy): domain Eukaryota; kingdom Metazoa; phylum Chordata; class Aves; order Strigiformes; family Tytonidae; genus Tyto; species Tyto alba. The sequence goes on from NW_024881330.1 coordinate 37,068,483, forward strand.
TCTCCTAGGAAACCTTCCTTTTTCTGCTTTAGCAATTAAGATTTCTGCCTTTTTCTGATTTGAATGAGGAACAATCCATTATAACTGCACAAAACAAAATAATACTGTTCATTTCTGTCAATCAGTGCAAATACTATTCTAGAATTTCACCACAAATATTTCAATTGTGTTAGATATTTAGCCTAAGACCTCTCTATAAATAAAAAGCAGCGGTATCCAACCTGCAATGACTGAGTGAAACAAAGAGAGGAGAAGAAATTGTCATACCGGTGAACTCCACTGTTGCACATAATAATGTGACAAGCTCCAAGCCTGCTACAGAGTTCGGAAGACACTGAAAGCAACCCAACTCCAGAAGCACTGCACGCAGTGTATGCGCAGGCAGCCGTGCGCTTGGACCGGATAAAGGACCCTATGAGCCGGTAAAGTTCATCCAAGCAATTGAGAGGCCTCATCAGCTGCAAGAGAGGAAGAGAGAGAGATATATTTAAGTATTTGCTGCTGAAAGCACATGAAAATGCTCTTGTAGAATAGGTCATCATAGATACAGATGAAATGGCAGTGCTGCCTCAGAAAGCTGAAGCCAAATTCCATAACATAAATACAGAACACACAGTCTTCTGTTACATGACCTATGACAACTTCTTCAAACTTTTGAATTCTTACCATCACTGACTGTTTTATTCCCAGACCTGCCTACAGAAGTGGTTTTCGCTTCAATAGACTGAATAGACACATCAATGCCATTTCCATTAATGGTACTGGCAAAGAAGGGAAGCCATGAAGAGGCAACCTACAACCGTACGCGTATACAGGAAGGATGCCAAGACTGGTTAATTATCTCACTGAGAAAGTCAGCTTATAATTAAGACAACACTGTCCTCTATTTATGCAAATGTCTAGCTCCTAATCCTAACTAACCACATGGGAAAATAAAAATTAACAGAAGTGACAAAAACATACTACAAAACAGTAACAGTTAACTTAAAATAACCTCAGCATTACCGTACGGAAAGTAAATGAACCACCTCGTGAAGAAGGCAGCTTTAAGCGAACGGCTGCTCTCAGGAGAGGAACCTTCAAGAGTGGGCTAGCAATGAAAAACATCACTTCATGGTGCTTTGTGTAAAGGAGATGTTCACAAGATGGTTTTGCAGGCTTCATAATCCCAAATTCCCTATTCTCTTTATTCTAGAATCTCTTAAAGATTCCAACAAACCCCACTGCTACTCAAAGAATTCCTCTTTTGAAAGACAGATACATTCCCTAAAGACAGTTTTCACTAATTAGGGAAATGGCAGCCTCATTTGCTCCTGTATGAAGGTTACTTCATTGGAAGGCATAGAGGTCAAGTAAATCAATTATAACAACCAGCATAATTAAACCTGGGCACAAATAGATTTAACTTGGTTTAGTTAGGCCCTATTGGTTTAACTTGCATCCATTTAAATTGATTTTCGCTAGTGCCGTTTACTAATGAAGAGCTATGGAGAATAGAGCAAAAGGCACAGCCACGAACAGATCATACACTCACTCAGCTTGCTCCAATTGCAAAATAAATGCATTAGCTTAACCTAGCATCCCTTGGTCAGATCTGGATTCTGAGATGCTTTTATCTTGTCCATGAAGTTTTCACTGAAATAGATAGGGAACAAGTTTGGGGGTAACCAGCACTCCACATATAGCTAAGTGTCTCCTGCTGTACCTGTGACTGCTTAGAAAGTTAAGATGCAGACACACCAAGGAAGGAGAGGGGCACATTGTCCTCCCCTCCCATGCAGTCCAGCATAAACCCAAGAAACGGGAACTATTAGTCTGTTAACACTCACACCAGATAAGACTAACATAAAATTTTAGTCTGTCATAGGGCTCAGCTGATGATCACTTGTATTTCTCAAGCCACAGTAGCTCAAACGCTTTTGAAGCCAGTGTAGGCAAGACCCTATGAACATCTTTTTTCCCTGCTATTGGGCTACAATATGGGCATTAACTCTCCAATAGTAAGAGAGAGCATTAAATGAATTTTCATAGCCCCTGGGATCTCTCAGTCACAGAGGTTTAAAGACAGATGAAGTCATTTGAAGAAAGCCTAAACTAGGAAGTTCAGAAGAAAGCCTTCTGAGCAGGATGCTGAAGGAGTATTTAATTTGGAATAGCACTTCCAGTTTTCAGAACAAAGAATTTCTGAGTGCACCTGCTCTCCCCCAACTCTGCCCTTCCACCCTCCACATGCTCCTGGAGCGACTGCGTTGCTTGGAAAGCACAGTGAAAAAGGAAAGCTAGGGTTCTCCTTCTCAAATACACTGATGCCCTCCAGCTACAAACCACATGGCACCACATACCCCTAAAACACAGGTGGGACAAAATGCTGCAGCAGATCTCCTTCTTTCCCTGGCACTGCCTCCCACCTCAGCTTTAAATAATTCGATTTTTCAGTGAAATTAAGAGAGCCTCTGGAAAGGATTACAATAACATAGTGTGTAACATGCAGAGTTTAATTATGCATTTAACATTTTTATTTACCTTATCTATATAAGCCGCTTTAGATGTTGAATTTGGAGGCAAGTTTGACTTGTCCAGGTAGAATGCACTGAAAGAACAAACAGAATAAGGAAAAACCTGTAAACATTTAAACTCCTGAACAAAATGTATGTGACTATTTTTAGACACCATCCTAATGTTGGATTTTTTTATTTTTTTTTTTAATTTCATGCTAAGAGAGCATCAAGGAATAACACGTGATAAATAGGCACTATTGCTCTTTCTTATGCAGTCATAAGGAACATTCTTTGTTCTGGAGACAAAAGCTGTCCTTCTGCCCTTTGACAGTACAGTGCAAAATGTTAATGTCTAGTTAGTACAAAAACTGGATCTGAAAGTGATTTTCACCAAAGCTATCCATGAAGTGGTTTGTGGCAATGGACTAGATTTTAATACCGACTTTGGGAAACTTGGCATATAAACAGTGCCTGAGCCTCATGCACTACAAGCTTTTTTATATTACTTGCAACAATATAGCACCAGAACCTCAAACATGAAACACAGTACTGACAGAGGAAACATACACAAGCTCACAATATAAAAAGAAATAAAAAAGCAAAAAACGCTACAAGGGGCAAATATGCATCATACAAGCAAAATGGCATTTGCATTGTGTGCACTCATGCATGCGTATGCAAATAAAAAACAAACTGCTTTTCTTCACAATTTCTGCACCCTTCTATGAAAATTAGTGCACAAATGGAAAAGCCAAAGAAAACCGTTATTTACCAGCAGAACATGACTGTGATAGAGAATGCATACTTACTGTACCAGGTTTATCTATTGTGCATACTAAAGCTCATCAACCCACATTCTCCCAGTTCCTTCTATGACATTTCACTTATCCATGAATAATACCAGAAAAAGTTTCTCTAAAACGGACAAATGCAACATGCACTGTTTTAAAAGACAAAAGTTTGTTAATCTCTGTGCTGTACAAAGGAAGCTAATGTTTTGTACAGACAGCATCCATGTTATCCTCCTCTCCTAAAACAGGAAAACTTCTGTTACTCAACACCAGAAAAGAAGAACTTTAGTGAAGAACACACGGGAAGCACTGAGTTATTCTCCCATCTCCTTCAGCTCAGGAACGCTAAAGGAATTTTTCTTCTTTCTACCCTATAAGCAAATTAGCTCTTCACCACCGATGAGCTATCATTGAGCATCTCATAGGCAGAGGAAATATCTTGCATATCTCTGTGATAAGATCAGTTTCTCTGCCTCTGCAGCACCACTTAAGAAAAAAAAAATAATGTTTAAAGGTGCCTTCCAATCAAAACCATTCTGTGATTCTCTGATCACAAAACTCATTCTGCTGGTTGAAAAGCTCCTAAAACCTGCTGGGGCAGCTGAAAATAGAAACACCTGGTAGGCTTTGCTGCCTGGATGAGGCATCCAGTGAGAGCCAGGCAACAGCTACCACTGCAGCAATTCTGGCCAAGGTTAAAACAAAACAGGACAAGAAAAAAACAAACTGAACTATGGAACATATAGGAAAAAATTAAAAAAAAAAAAAAAAAAAAAAAGATACTCCACTGGAAACCTCAAGGTATCCCTACCATCCAGATCCATTGCCTGTGCACAAGGAACAGATGTGACTAAAGGTGGTAGCCGAGCTGCGACATGGGCTGGAAATACAGAGTGCAGTAACCAAATTTTAGTTGCAATAAAGTATGAAAATAAACACTGAAAATAATGCATCCTTGCAAGCTAACTCTCATAGGACAGGATCACGTGGATCCTCCAGTCATTAAAACATTGATTCGTATAATATACATGAATAAAAGCTCTCTCCCCTTTTTATTATTTTATCCATGAGAGAAGTTATTCACATCGTAATGTGCTCACCCCTGAAAGGCAGGGGTGCAGACTACAGATTGGAATAGCCTTTTTATTCTTCAATAATCTGGAATAATTGAGCTGATTAAAAAATCTAGCCACCTTAAATTCTAGTAGATTTTGCTTTCCATAGCTTTGCAGTTTTGAAAAGCATCTTCTCCCAAATTTAAGGTTTGAATTAGTGCCCTCAGAAAGCACAACAAAGCTAATCTAGTTCTGTTATTCCATTAAGCCTGTTGCATGATCCAGAATGTACTCTGTGTCAAAGGAAGCCTGGGGACTACTGGAAGGAAAAGAGGCTTGCAGAGAAAATTACTCATAAATCACACTGAGTGGCCATAGAACATAAAAGCTACTTCAGCAGCAACAGACCAACCTTTTTATTTGTTAGCAAAGCTAAAAAACAAAGCAGCACCCTACCATCCACTGAGCATTATCAGACTGAAAGCCTATACTGTTTTTTCCTGCCATGCCACAGAAAAAATCAGCTACATTCAGTGTCTGTTCAGCACTACCGTTTCTCTTTGCACTGTTATTTCAGCAAATTCAGCTGCATTAAATGAAACCAGAAACCAAATATAGAACAGTACACACATTAATGGAGTACATGGAAAATAATCAACTCAGGGTACAAAATGAAGCAACGTGGACACTAGAATGGGATATACAATTATAGGAATTACTCCATTAATTCAGTCAATTATTCATTAACCTAAAGAACAAACAAAAATCAACTATACACAACATTAATTTTAAATATCAAAATATTCTGTTACAAATGAAACTATTCCCCCTCACAATCAGATAACACTCCCAGATGTTTCTCAAGTGCTTTACTTTTATTGCTTTTCATAAAAATTGTCTTCAGTATTTTACAGAACATGACAAACTGTGGACAGCATATAAATTTCCAAAGCACTTCACTTAATTACTAAATGCTTGTTAAGGTCCTTAATCATATTTTATGGGAAAAGTTAATGGCAATCTTGGCATGGTGCCCAATTTGGACAATATTTTCTAATCCATTTGGAAAGAACAAGAATGAAATCATAGTTCTTTGTCTGCAAATGTGATGCTAGTTTTGCTTCTAAAAGCCTTGCAATTTCTCTAAGCTACAACAGAAAACTCTTTCTTTAAAAAAAGGTAGAAAATCCAATAGGCATTGAAACTGCAGGGGATTATTGCTCTGTTTCACTTTTCTAAGATATCCCCTAGGTAACAATGTCAAATAATGGGACAAGTATCTCAGGGAAAACTCACACTGGAATGAGGTAACAAACAGGGTTCAAAACCAAAAATTTATCACAAGTTGAATGCTTTCCAAAGATGTTTTCCCAGAACTTGAGTACAAAGGAGATGCAGAAATACTGATGTTTTCTTTGTGAACCATTTTACAGAGTACCCTCCAAAATTAACCCAGACATGTAAAATCCTGAAAATCTGAAATATTGAAAACTGAACCCTAAGGAGGCTCCAAATCTGTAGATGCAGACATTCCTGAGTAACTCTGTACATGCAAATAATTCAAGGAAAGCCAAGATTCTAGTCTTACTCTCACTTTATTGTTCCCAAAAGCCCGTAAGGTTATCCTAGATGTTGATCATCTTTTCTTTACTATCCTTGTATTTCAAAGAAGTGATTAGAGTGGGGGAGAGAGGGGTAGGCAGGTAATTGGGTTATGGCATTAAATAAAGGCAAGTGGGGGATTCTGTTCTAGAAAAGTTTTGCTTTGCTGTTATAGCAGAGAAGAATTTAGTCTTTTGTATTTTCTTCATCACTGTGGCATACATATAAACAAATTCATACTGTCTTCAACAGAAGGATGATAATATACCTTAATTCTACTTGATTTTCAATCTCTTGGTCACAAGATATTCAAGATCATGTAGATAGGCATGGTCAGCAACATGGCAAAGGATACATCAGTATAGAGGTGCGAAGTCAGGAAGTGTTAGAACTAGCGTCCCTAATTCTTTTCTTCAGCTCAAACTACAAAGCATGTATTTATGACATAAATAAATAATATATCTGTGTATTTGCATATATTTGCACACACACTTTTGTATTTCTTTAATAAGAATTCTGTGTTCCGCCATCTGGTTGTTGACTATGTAGGTGAGCATAGGTATACACACATTTGGAAATACATTTTTAAATATCAACACTATATATACATATATAAATTCAATTGTTTCTGTAGTACAAAGTATCCATTGCAGAAAACCATTTGCTGTCACGGCAAAGAAATCTAAAAGTGTTTGTTTTACATGTTCCTTCCACTCTATGGTAAGTCTCAATAAATGAAAAATTACCAAGTATAATTACCCTCTCAGTCCATACTAAGACCTAGTGATTTTAAATGATGTGTCCTGACATCTGTGTCAGTGACACAATCCTATGTACAGTGTCATTAGGAGTTAGCGAAAGGTTTAATTATAACAAGAGAAAACCGTCATGACAGTATCACAATTTTAAATTCTCAGAGAGCACACGCAGTAATATTCTGACCTTTCACAACTATTGTGCAAACTGAAGTGCAGAACAGAAAATTGTAACACCATGTGGCTCTGAACTTACCATGGGTAATTTATATTTCATGTGTAACTCACTCATTAAGCCCTTCCTTTGTACTCGGCACTGGTGAGGCCGCACCTCGAATGCCGTGTTCAGTTTTGGGCTCCTCAGCACAAGAAAGACACTGAGGTGCTGGAGCGTGTCCAGAGAAGGGCAACGAAGCTGGTGAAGGGTCCAGAGCACAAGTCCTGTGAGGAGCAGCTGAGGGAACTGGGGTTGTTTAGCCGGGAGAGAAGGAGGCTGAGAGGAGAACTTACTGCTCTACACAGCTACCCAAAAGGAGGTTGTAGGGAAGTGGGTGTTGGTCTCTTCTCCCAAGTAACAAGTGATAGGATGAGAGGAAATGGCCTCAAGTTGCACCAGGGAAGGTTTACATTGGGTATTAGGAACATTTTCTTCACCAAAAGTGTTGTCAAGAACTGGAACAGGCTGTCCAGGGCAGTGGTTGAGTCACCATCCCTGGATGTATTTAAAAGATGTGTAGACGTGGTGCTTAGGGACATGGCTTAGTGGTGGACTTGTCAGTGTTAGGTTAACAGTTGGACTCAAATGATTTTAAGGGTCTTTTCCAACCTAATTGATTCTACGATTCGTGGCTTACTCCAGGCGCAAAGTGACAAACCAGCTTTTGTCAGTCTCTACTATAAGTGTAAGCAAACAAAACTGTGGGAAAGAGTGCAGTCTATGGGGAGGAGGATGTCACTGTAAGGCGAGACAAGCAAAATACACAGAGAAAACAAGAGAATAATTAAATTTAATTACACACAGAAATACCTAGGATTGGGGAGGGGTGTTAAGAAAATTTCAAGAAATTAAATTTAAGGGGTTTCTTGGCAACTGTCTGCTTTAGCAAAGTAGACTGGAAGTATAGCTGGGCCATAGACCTTCCACCCTGGGAAACTGAATTCCTAAGAAACTCGACTTTTAAACAGATGGGATGATTCTTCATAGTGCTCATGTTCTTGAAAGCCTGCAACACCTAGCTCAACTACTGGTCTCACACCAGTTTGAACTATCTCCGGTCTGTGAAGAAGGCATGTTGATGAATTGGTATTAGGATGAGTAGAAGTATCTGAGGTGCAAACTGAGGAGGATGCTTGCAAAGAAACAGCCCTACTATCCCAGCAGGCACATCACAGCCCTCCTCTCAAACCTTTATAAACACACAGCAGGGGATCACAGAAATGTGAGTACAGTAATGTGAAGACAGAAGGTCACAGGTGACCAAAAATTGGAAAAAAATACCATTTGCTCTATGTAACACTGCCCGCTTTTCTCATGCTACATTTTAACCCTTACTTTTGTAGGAATCCAGTCTCCAGCATCTCTACCTGCTTCTAAGATCACTTGAAACCATCCTATTCATGATGTGAAAGGGAAGTTCTTGGGCCACTGTCACTTACAGCTGCCTTCCTGCTTCTCCCATCATTACCCAAACAGCCAAATCCACACTGAACCCATGCGTACTAGCTAATTGCTTCCATATTTGCCTTTCAGACAGTAGATGTCTCCTTTTTGGAATGCACTGTTAAAAAAGACAACATGTCAAACAGTTATTGGGTGGTCAGGGTTTCTACTACAGCTACGAGCTGTACAAGCAGCAGGCTTGGGCTGGTTTCCTATCTGTAACCAGGAGTGAAAGACAAGGCTCCACCCTCTGATCACTGCAGATATATGTTCTCTGTGTTTGCAGAGGACAAAGAAAGCAGAATGAACCAGATGTCCACCTCAGCGAGCAAAGGCTTGGTAAATACAATCTATCAAGACACACAATTTTCAATTTCAGAGCACTACCTGTTAATAAGTACTATTCATACTTTATCAAAAGTTTAAAGAAACAATGAATTTACACTCACAGAAAAAGCATAGCACTAGAAGAGAAAAAAAGCAAAGCTAAATTCAAGCCAGCTGGCAGTATCTTTTAGACCAGCTAGACAAATTTAATTTACCATGTCCAGGATCTCTCTATTCTCTCTCTGGTCTTGCTTCACTTCGATGCAATGAATCTTAATTTCTGTTCTACCTAAAATGCTTCTCATTAAGTTCATCAGGAGACAAATTTAGCTATTACTTCCTTGTTATGTCCTTCAGAGCGAATGCTTAATTTTCAATCTCTCCTTCATAAATATTTTGCCTTTAGAGAGAGTTCAGCCACAAATATCTAGTTCATTTGGAACCGTATCTTAAACATCTAAAAGGCACTAGGTTTCCAATTTTTATAGTCATATAAACCACATGATAAATTTGTGTATGTAGCATTGAAGTCCAGTTTTACTGTTGCTTTTTTAAACACAAAGTAATGTATCAAACACCTAGCATTGAAAATAGGAAAACAGTTTTTCACCAGTTTTATAAATATCCCACTACAGTGAAAAGAAAATATTTCTACAAAATCACTCTCTGAAACCTGTAACTCCCCTCAGGTAACTCTTTTCTGAATTTTATGGCAATGACAAAAACTGTTACTGTTGCTCATTAACATGCTGCTCACTGAAATGGATAGACTTGAGGGAAAGGAGAGTAAGGCTAAAATCACAGGACAACAGTAGCACAAAGACAAACAGCATAAGCTTCTTAACCACATGAGCAATTTGGTTTGGAAAAGCTTTCTAGTGGAAGCAGCGCAGGAAGGAATCTGCCAGTTTTAAGGTGGATTTTAATGCATTTATTACAGGAATAGATATATGATCTGGTCTTTGTGATAATGCAGGTATTGTTTGGAGGACCTATCAGTTTGTTCCAGAGACATACAAGCTCTTTCTTTCATAGTAATTAACTATCTCTAAGTGGATACGTCCTTTATGTCATTGTTTCTCATTCATACCAAAGCAACTATTAGAGAATTTTAGTTCAGCCCGAAGCCATAAGTGCCATCACATCTATTTTCTGCCTTGACTAAATTATACAGGATACTGAAAACATCAGCCTGCCAAGAAGCCTGCAGCTTGAGAGGATGCTGTGCGTGTATATGTGTGTGTATAAATAAAAAACATGTTATATCCCTCCGACAGACTTTGTTCCATGTTTGCATAAATTCTAGGGCAGAAATAGTTGCCTTTTCTTGTCTTCTTAAAAATTAAAAGAAAAATGAAAACCCAACAACATGAAAACTCCATTGATTATAACATCCCCAAATAAAGAATTAAATTAAATTTCCCATCATTTTGTGGAGGGCTACATATGTCATAAAATAAATACAGGAGGCTTCAGACAGAGAAATAGTTTGAAGTTAAATTGTAAATGAAACACTTTAAAATGACAAATATTACATTCAGCGTAATCAGATGTTCAGTGTAATGAGGGTAGTTAGCTAAATCATTTGTCATTAGATTCACTGATTATAATTGCTTCCTTAGTGTAACAGACTTGCATTTACCTCCTAAAACAATATCCACAGCAGCAACATAGGGTGAAAAAAAAAAAAAAAAAAAAAACCAAAACACAAAAAATGGCCTTTTCCCTTTACTGTTTGCTTTAATTTTTCTTCTATTATGGCTGTACAACAGGCTACAAAAGTAGCTGCCAATAACCCTGGACACAGCTGACTTCAAAGAATAGTTCCAAATCACAGAGAATGGTAGGCAGGAAGGAAGAAACATTTTTTCCAGACCTTCTTTGTCTGTTGATGCACAGGCAAGTTAATTACAGTGGTAATTAGCACCCGTACCACTGGTGGGGATGGATGGCAATCCTCAGCTGTCTTTCCCACAGCATGATCCTATCTTTGGAGTGAGGAACTGGGTTATCATATAGTCAAGGGTGTCACATACAAGTGCCATGCTGGGAATAAAAGAAAAGCTATAAAAACGTAGATCTCTCCTAACCTCACCTTCATCTATTATTTTGCTTACTTCCCTCTGATTATTCTCAATCCAAGCCACCATAATACCAGGAACCAAATTTTAAAGGTGTTTAGATGTCTAAATGCAAGGATTGGTGCTGAAGAGACATTAAAAATGCTTACGAATCTAAAAGCCAGTGATTTCACTCATTTCTCATCAGCTAAAAATCATCTGCATAGACAGTTTTGGAATCCAAACAAGAATACTGATGTGCAGTTTTAGGCACTCATATTACACCATAGTTTGCTCTTGCAGTCAACAATGTGCAGTGAAGCATATTGCAAAGACCCAGAAACTGGAAGCATACCTGGTACAGCCACAGCCCTGCACCCTGCTGAATGACCTGTGCCCTGAACATCCTCTCTGCCTTTGAGATACATCCTTCGTGTGTACAGACATGTCCAGGAAAAAACTCTTAAAGAGCAGATGTGCCTGGATTTTTCTGATTAAGAAGCCAACCATGAGCAAATTGCATTTTAATAGAATGTCATAACAGGGACCCATTTTCTTTTCCCAGAAATAGAATTCACAGACAAAAAGAAACAACCAACCAACCAAAAAAAAAAAAGCCTAATCCGATAAAATGTCAAATACTCACAGAGAAAGGAGGACTGGAAGAGCAAGCTTCCTTACTACTGTAGACTGAAAGTCCCATCCTGGGCCATCAAGTCCAAACCTCTGATAACTTGGACAAACATTACAGACAGAAGTTGTCATTCCTGCACTCATCAAAGTCCATTTAAAAACAAAATAATGGCTTACTTTTTGCAGGAAGCTAATCCAAAACCAGATTTCTCTGAGGACAAAAACTGTTCTCATATCCAATTAAGTGTTTTACTTTGAAGTCACTACTCAGTCCAAGGATTGTCTGAGTATGGCCCTCCAGCTAAACCTGTCTGTCAGGGTCTGTCCCTGTTCCTTCCAACAGGCCTGCATTACAACCCACCTTTTGGTAGCAGTAATGACTGTAAGATTTATTTTTGTGGTACATAATAAAAACTACCATGCCGAATCTCACTCTGCAGGAAAGAGACCTTTACCAGATATAAAAGTCATATGCAAAGGACAGAATGTATTTTAACTAAATAGTTCTTAAAGCAGTAATGCTTCAAAAATTACAGTGAGTTTACCCTCATGCTTTACAATTACATGACTCAAGATTTGCAAGAGAATACTTAAACCAACCAAGCATTCCAGGTAAATATAGTACATTTATGAGTTTTCGTTATTCCTGCTAGCATTTGTAGTAGTTATGGATTCAAACACCACTGTGCCCTGCAAAATGGTCCCTGGTATCTGTAGAAGCAAAAGGGCTGATGCAGAATGGAAAAAGCCTGTTTGAACAGCAAGGAGTAACAAAGGGGGAAGATGGGGAAAAGTGGGAGGAGGCAGGAGAATACAGAATGGGCTTACTTGACATCAACCTCTGTACAGGACAGATACACAGGTTCTTTCTGGTCCTCTTTTAACTTGGAAGACAACTGCTGGAGCTATCAAACACATACTAATAAAGATCTTTAAAATCTTTGCTGACCCATTTACTCTCCCTTGCTAGTACTGCATGTTTCTCATTAGCAAACAATATGATGAGGTTAAATTTACATTTCTGGCAACTGCTAGCACCAGCTCAACTTGCAAACAGAATTGGAGCATAGTTTTCTTTTCCTTGTCAGTATCAGAGAAACAGAATTGGTGATCTATTAAAATAAGTGCAATCTGCCTGACTGTGAAAAAGAAATCCTACACAATTAATAATAATTGTGGCCCAGATATTGAAGACTTCCCAGCAGTTTCAGAAGTTTCATAAACTAGGTATTGCTTGTTTTTTTTTAAAAAAATAACATCTTTATTCCGATACAGGACTTCCTACATATTGCTGCGGTAGGGCAAGTTGCCTCACGAATTGTAGAAAAATTCTAACTGGCCTTAGAATAAAAGTTGTCTTATATTATTATTAGATTCAAATAGCTAGGGTTAAGTCTACTAATGAAGATGGAGGGATATTCTCTTCATTCCACATAAGCATGATTCTCAACTGTCTTTCATCCATTCTCATAAAAATGATAATCTCATCATTACTATTTCATAGTTGAGGTAGTATTTGCAAAAGCCCCAAAGCAACAACCATGAAAGACAGGAGCTCTTATGATGCTCAAATCAGCATCAAGGACAATTTTGCACCTGGATTTATTGTATCACTTCTGATACTATGGAAAAGCTGGTCACAGTTCCATAGTTATGAATTAATTTTTCAATAAAAGCAAAGATTCAGCTCCTTTACATTATATGATGGATAAAGCTTATCCTTCCTGCAATACACTGAAAATTTACTAATGTATCTTTTTATCCATTCAAATAAATAATTTGTATGATGAATTCTTTTAAGGCACACATCGGTATTAGATTTGCCACCCAGAAGATAACACATTCTTCAAAAATGGTCTATGTACTCAAACTTTACAAGATTTTACCTCAAGAAATTAAGAGGTAACTGAGAAAGGGCAGTACTCATTTTTAATTTTACTGTCCTGCTTGGCTACATCCCAAGTTAGGCCAACATCTCAGTTGGTAAGTGGGACCAAGCTGAAATTGTATCAAGAGTTCTCATCCACAGCTGGCTCAGCTGCAGTGCCACTGTCAACCAGTGGTTTCAGTCCCACTAGTCCCCATCCTCTTCTCCCACTACTTTTGCTGTTGTTCTCATTTGCTTTCCACTGCTGTGGAGATAGATTGTAAAATGGTGATCAGATGGTCATTCCACAAGCAAGCAATACATTCCTTTTCTATGGAGAAAGAATGGCTTATGAATTGTGTCTAGAATGACCTATTTTATTACTGATTAGGTGGTTCTGCACAGAGACTTTCTTCCACATGAAGAGTTTAAGATAGTATTATTGTACTTGAGCATGTTTCCAGGGAATATTCAATTTCACTTTTTTGTTCTTCTTTAGAGCAATTATCCAAATGTTAATATCTTTTGCTGCTGTAGTTACTTTATTAGATTCTCCTGGCCAAACACCTACACAGGCCAGCAAATGGCAGAACAAGAACAAAGCATCTGCTTTTCTGTTTTTCCTCTTCACATTATGTCAGTGAATTCCTCAAGCTGTTTGTGCCTCATTTAAGAAATGGATTGAGTTCACCAGGAAGCAAACAAAAAAAAAAAATCATTTACTGAATGTTCTCATCAGATATTAGATGGCTGAAAAAAAAAATCCAAAATTTTCCTATTCTTGTGACTGGACAGAGCTACCCACGGTAATTTTTGTTGAATGCTAACTTCTTCATAGTAACTTCTTGCAAAACCAGGCCTTGGAGTTTAGCAACTGAGCAGAGCTGTGAGTCACAACACCATAAGAGGAATGTACCTCACTAGAGCCACAGCATGAATGGAGGTCCTAACACACAAGATAAGCAAGGTCAGGGAACACTATAACATAAAGTCAGGAAGAATTTCTTTTAAGGATTTTCATGGGGTCTAAATTGTGCCTATTCATAGAAAAAACAGCACAAAAAGTCTTGCATTGTCCAACTGATAGAAATCTCTTTCCAACACTAGCTGAGTTCATCTAGGCCAAATACTGGGATGACCAAAGCTTTCTGTAAAACTGATTTATAACATAAGCCTCGTCAAATAATATTCAGAAGGAACTTTTTTTTTTCCCAGATAGGAAGTACTAAAACAAGACAGTGGAAAACAGACTAAATAAATACTACATTTGTCATTAACATAAAAGCAGACTGTCACAAAAAAAAATAAATATACTGTACTCACTGAATACAACTGGCTTTGAAATCACTTTTGCTATAGTACTGCTTAGATTAGAGCAGAACCCAGAAAGTCCTCTCCTTTGATAACACATTAGAGAAATACTTTTGCAAGATCCATGAAGAAAACCTTACAAAGACAGGAGCAGGTCAACAGGTGAAGGAATTGGAAAAAGAGACCCTCGTTTACCCTCTTTCACCTTCTCCACTGGCCTTAACCTCTCTTTCTTTAAAAACTCCCATACTCCGCTGCTTTTAAAAGCTGCCTAACAGTTATAGTAAAGTGACAGTGTTTCCATCTGATTCAAGAATTTTAAAAGTGAATAGATGTGATTTTACTGCAGTCCTTTTCAGTCTTTCTTCAACTTGCACAAGTCAGTGTACTTGAACAGGTGTTTTACACAGCTACAGAGAGATGCAAGAATGTCCTATGTATGCATCTTAATTATTTTATTTCATAACTAATAGATTATTTTGTATACCAGAAATTATGTTTTATGTGCAACTCCTTAATAAAATATTTACTGAAATACACAGATGCATAATCTTTACAAATTCTGGCAAGTATGCACTCTGTAACCCATACCTGAAGCTGAAACAAGTACCCAAATACATTTAGATTCCCATTAGTACAGTGGGGATAGGGAGGAAGATGCTCAGTTTTGAGGAAAAAAACACTATTTTTTAAGTCCTATTCTGTAGAAATTAGATAAATATGGTCTGCAAAATCAGATCATATTTAGCAATTCTGATACTCTATTTGTGATCAAGTAGACACTTCCTTTTCTATATACATTAATACAACAACCTGGAGGCAATTACAGCTATAGCTTTTATGGGAAAACATTTTTTTAAATAGTAACTTAGTGCAAAAATTGAACAAGTCAGAACCAGGACTCTTGGATATTCAATCATGCACCAAAAATAACCACCATACAACACACTCCAATTTAAAGATGGGTCACAGAAACTGAGGTGAAAAGCAGAACTTGGTAAACTAATCTCAAGAATGTTAGTTTATTACCCACCGTAGTTTCTGGTTATACTGTTTGACTTTTTCGAGTGAGGCTGCATTAATCTGAGCTTGAAATTCTTCTACTGAGACACTGTCTCTGTAATAATATCCTTCCATGCTCTCCAATGCTGTGAAAAGAGAAAGGAGAATGGAGAAGAGAAAAATCAGTATTAAGTATTTAGTGTTCACCTTCCTTTGTAGCTTTGTTCACACAGTAGTGAATTACTTTTCAACCTTGAAGTTGTGACCCCACTGTGGATTTCTAAGGTTTTTCCATATGTTATCAAATTCACACAGATCTCTCTAAGATTCCATTTACAAGAAAAATGGTATTTCTTGCCCTGTGGAAAATATAAAGGAAAGTGCTAGCTTGAGTTCTCTTGCTCTGATTAAAATACTCCTGCCCCATGAATGTAATTCTGGGTTTTAGTTCTGATATATCCTGGAAGAAAACAGTAGAATGAGCTGGGGTAGAGGAAATAAAGGATTAATGTACCAGCTACTTTCACAGAGGGAGACCTAAGAACTTCTTACAAAGCCTGATTTTGGGAGATGTGGAACACCTGAACCTCTAGTTATTCCCACTGATAATGTCTTCTTCTGGATCAAGCAAAACAAATTCTCCAGATCTCTGAAAATGACCTATAAACTCCTTTTCAGGGATCAGGTAAGTTTCTAAAGTCACATACTTGACTATGTCCACCTTTGTTGTATTCACTTCACCAAAGCAAGGATGAATATTGCTACAAGAACTCAGGAACTAAACAAAGACTTCCATTAAAGGAAGGATCTTATGTCCTTCTTATATGATCATTGCACAGAAATTAAAAGGCGGAAAAAATGAATGCACTACCATTCCACTTTGGGATGTTCTCCCTAACAATCATTTTCAAAAAAAGAAAGAAAAAAAAAGAACATTCCCTCAACCCCTTTAATTTAGATACTCTGGAAAGTTTAACCTTTTCTTTAGCCAAGTCAAATCAAGTGTTTGAAAGGTTCTCAAGAAATTTTTGACTGGAAAAATCAAGAACTTCACATTAAAGGGTTAACCTTATTATAACATAAAACACAGGCTCTTGGTGAAGTAGTTTTTTGGGGGAGAAGCATTGAAGATTTTACAATTAGGAATATTGCCACTTTAATAATCCATACACATTCTAAGAATTCATCACCCCATCAGAAAATGCAAGCAATAAGCTGAGTTTTGATGGAAACATGCTGCCGTCTTACAGCTTCAGCTGCACACAGAATATTAATTCTGCTTGTACTGCTTAATATGACCAGTTAATAAATAATTCATTCATTGTGAAAGAACATGCAAATTGCACTCCCCTTCTGTGCTTTCAGAGTTTTTAGTTCTACTTCTGTGTGAAAAATATTCAACAGTCAGACTTGCTTCTTAACTTCCCTGGTGCTAAGACACAACAGAAAGCCCCCACAAAAATATCTGCTGAACTCCATTTATAATAGCATGGTAGTGCAAACTGAGTTGATAATCCGTACTGCTTATTTTACTGGCATAAAGTTGGTTTTATCCAAATAGATTACCCAACCAGGAAAGCCAGTCCTCTGTCGGGACTGGCTGGAGTGCACAGTTCTGCCTCGACACGCACTGCGGGGACCATGTTCACAGGTGCTGGCAGGGAATCCCACAGAGTGTGCTTTGGCTCTCCCCTTTTTGAAGAGTTTAACATTGTTCTATCTAATATGTTAGAAAGCTCTTTTGTAAGGAAGATTTCCTTACAAGCATGTCTTTGATGGTATTCTTGAATCCAAGTTAGGATATTATGATCCTGAATGCATAGGTAACTGAATGGGAAAAAAAGCTGGAAGGATGGGTAGGCTCAAAGGGTAGTAGTAGCTAATGGGACATGGTCTACCTAGGGGTCCATTACAAGCAGAATACCACAGGGATCTATACTGTTCAATATCTTTATCACTGACCTGGAGGAGGTATGTCAAGTTTGCAGTCAATGCCAAATTGGGAGAAGCTTTGGATGTATTCAAGTGCAGGGCCACTCAGAGAGGGACCTAGACAGGCTGGAGGAATGGGCCAGCAGGAACCTTGTGAAACTGAACAAGGACAAGTCCTGCACCTGGGAAAGTAGAGCCTAAAGAGGAGCTCTGCTGAGAAGGACCTAGGGGTCACGTTAGACGGCAAGCTGAACATGAGCCTTCAGGGTTCACTGGCAACCAAGAAGGCCAAGAGCATCCTAAACTGCATTAACATAAGCATGGCCGGTAGACTGAAAGAAGTGCTTGTCCCCACTTTACTCAAGACTCATTAGATAACATCTTGAATACTTTGTCTAGTTTTGGGCCCCACAGCACATGAAAGCTGTTGATCAACTGGAAAGAATCAAGTAGAGAGACAGCAAGATGGTCGTGGGGAGGAGCACAAGCCCTGTGAGGAGAGGCTGAGGGATCTGAGCTTGTTCAGCCTCTACAAGTGATGGCTTTGGGGGGGACCTACTAGCCAGGTGCCATTAGCTACCAGGATGTCAACAAGAAGACAGAGCCAGGCTCTCACAATGGTGCATACTGTCAGGACAAGAAGCAATGGACATAAATTGAAAGACAAGATGCTTCAACTAAATAGAAAGAAAACAATTTTTCACCATTAGAGCTGTCAAGTAGAGAAATCGGTTACCCAAGAAGTTGTGCAATTTCTGTCCTTGTGTGTTTTCAAGATCCGAATTGATAAAACACCTGAGCAACCTGGTCTGATGTCACAGTTGATGCTGCCACGAGCAGGAGATGGGACTAGAGATCACTTGAGGTCCCTTCCAATCTGAATTATTTTAGGATTCTACAGAAATTTTAAAACCCTACATAATTAGGAGACTAAGTAGCAATTTTAAATAAATTCTATTTTCATTTTAAATAAAGTGTATTTTAATTAAGTTTATTTATTGCTGAGATCTTAATTCTAACACAGGAAATAGAAAAATCTGAATGCCAAGAACAGCATCACAACATTTTCAGACCCTAGTCTTGCAAATCAGGAACATTTTGAATGTACACACTTAGGTATAAGGCTGCACAAAACTGTTTTCACAAATGAAGGGATACATAATATAGCCTGGGTAAACATTTACAACCTCTAAAAATGTCTGCACAGTCCAAATCTTGCAAATATATAGACTTGTAATTTTCAGCATGGAGCTATGAAACACAGAATAGAGCAACACAGAGATAAACAGACTGATATGCACTGACTTGTGCCTTTGATAAAGTATTCCAAACCCATGATTTTGTAAATGCTTCATTTAACAACATCATAAACCATTGTACTTTAATCAGGAAACAGCTGAGTTCTGTTAAGCTTGGGAAGAAAGAATTCACTTCACAGAGGAACTTACAGAAGATTTCTACAATTGTAGCTAATAAATTTCAGTTAAAGATGGGGATCTACTGAGTTTGGTGGCAGCTCAGCCAAACCTCACAGGAAAGAAGTAAAAAACAGAATCTCAATTCACTCATTATTGGGGGGGGGGGGGGGGCGGGGGGGGGGAATAAACACAAGGATTTAACTTCTTATGAAGGACTTCTTATTCTTGGAGTCTAATGGACAATGTTGGAGGGTAATCCTTAAAAATTAAAAGAAATTTGGTATGATAAAGAAAGAAAAAAATCTTCTATACTACTGAAAATCATAAAGCAGGTGTAATAATTGAATGAAACTTTGCCCTTTTCCTTTAGCTGACTACAAAGATGCTGAACCTAAGACAAATATTTTGGGCTTCTGGAAACAAAAAGGGAAAAAATTCTGCAAAATAAATTCTGTAGCACACTGAATCCCCTCCTGAATCTAAAAAAAAAAAAAAAAGTAGTGTTTCCAGGATTTCACCTAAACCAAGGTATTTTCTGTTCTCTTTTATGTGCCTTTTTGTCTACTCTACTGAAATGTGTATCCTGCTCAGTGTTCTCATTTTCCCCTACAACTGAAATCAATCTGTTCAAAAGAAATCCTCTGAAGTCTGTCCTTATTAGTTTGTTTAAAAATCAGACTTCAAGGACCTTAATTTTAAAAAATTGTGTGTTTTAAATTTACAGTAAGTTTGGCTATTTTTTCATGTATCTTACTGTTAGCTATTCCCTTTCACATCCTCCTTATCTATCAGAGACCAAGCCCTCCTTGAAACCTTAATTCATATGCCTGACTTCTGCCTATTCCACGTAGGCTCTGGAAGCCTTTCGCAAGGTACAGAGTACTTTCAGCTCCCTCTGAAATCAAAGGCAGCTCAAGACAATCAGCACCACACATTCACCATTTCACTGAATCAAACTCCACGCTCCTGATGACTCTAATGCCAGTGCAGCTAATGCAGGCTGCCTGCAATTTATGAACACTCTGAGCATCATCAACACCGCCATCCATCACTCCAGTAACATTTGCAGTGTCATAACTAGAAAATCCTGAAAATGTTATTTAAGTCTTTGTAACATTTTAAAGAGATAGAATTCTCCAGGGACAGCAATTTAGACCTTAAATTTGAAATAAAAGGTTAGCATCTGGAAAGTAAAACACTTAAAAGCAAGTTTCATGGTCTGACTGTTGTCCACTAACGTCTACAAAGAACAAAACGATATTGATGAAAGAGGATTCGTTCTTTGGTGTTAGAATCATATAACAGATATAAACTTAGAAATGTATACCCATGCCTCTTTTTTTATCACAAATCTCAGCATTTCTTAAATTCACATTCTAATTCAAAGTTCTCAGTAAATGCCCACATTAAACAACATACTTAAATATAAAAACTGTGCTCTTATTGTTACAGAGGATTTAAATCAGAGTGAGTAAGTATGGTTTTAAAGACAGTTACATGTTATGTGGAAGAACGGGGGGGAGGGGAAACTAAAACTGAAGTTACCTTGTGTAAAAAGTACTGGGTGGATTTTAAATCCCCCTCCATTCTTCAGCCTTTGAGGCAGCTGTTCAAAATGGCAACTATCAAGGTAGAAGTAAACCTTCAGGGTTTGCCGGCTTCCTTCTGCTTGGTATGTGATTGGTACATCTAAGAATACAGTCAGTGTTATTGTTTCATTAAAAGCAATGACATGTCCTTTTTCCAGAAACTGTTGCACCCAAAATTTACACAGTTAAAAATCACTGCAGACACAAATCCAATACATGTAATATTTTATATTTTACTCAGTGTTGCTGTGGTCACTTTTGGCCTATCTATTATCAGGAAGTAGATAAACAGAAAAGCAGTGACTGTCACCTTTGTTAACCTGTCAATGACAGCAAAAATACTAAGCAAATAATGTGGTTGGCAACATCCCGCTTGTATTCCCTGTAAATCTGAAGAAACATCTACTTACAGGTTATAGTTTAAATCACTGAAATGATACGTTTAGCCATATTGCACATGCCTTCCTCAGGTGCACGATGTATAAGGTCAGTATCATATATAGAGTCAGATTCTCCTCAGATTTGTGCGGGATAGAACACAAGTAAATATACAATAGCTACTGGCATATTTGTTAAATTATTATTAAAAATCAGGACTCAACTGAGAAAACAAATGTATTCTAGTAGATCATATGAAACTGTAAGAGCACACTTCATTACACTTTGACAGGCTAAGTGTCATAATACATCAATTGGTGTAGAGTTCAGGGCAACTAGCAGTATCATTTTGCAGTTACAGTGATTCCCCAACATACATTTGTGTGTATTATGCCAGATGATTAACATGTAATGAACATTAAAAAGAGTTGATGAAAATTCTCCATATAACTAAATCTCTCAGAGGAAGTGAGTTTAATTCAATTTAAGCTTTGTATGTATTTCCTGCTTAAGTATCGCTTCTATACATGTCTCCAAGTTGAAAGCAGTAATAATAAAATTTAGTGATTTGCATTAATAATTTTATTGTGTAGTTTTTACACAGTGTGTTTTGTACCTAAATGGAAAAGATTCCAAAGGAACATTTTTCACTATGTTTGATAATAAGAAAAAGACCTTTTTTCTTTTATTGATTATGCAGAATCATAAATGTAAAAACCAAATTTGCCAGTTCCTTGTCCTCTGTAACCACAGTCAGGATGACTGTGGTGAAAGCACTTAAATCAGAAGGAAATAAAGAGTCTACTACAATCCTAGAAGACACAGACTTTCCATTTATCTCTGTTTTAGCACAGACACCTCGGAAGATACAGCAATATGAACAGTTCATGACATAGGCACAGGGCTAACCCCCCCATCAGGAGGCCCTCTTGTAACTCCAGTCTATATGATCACCTGGTTTGGCAGAATTCTGTTTAAAATACTTTGAAAAGGGTCCTTAGTTGAATTATACAGAAATAAATATGGTCTTATATAGGCTATTTCCTACTTGACTACCAGTCCTGCACTACTGAATTCTTTGGCCTATGGGCAGCTTTGTGGAGGAGCTTTGTGTCTTCTGGTTTTGTTTTTTGCAGAAGTTCTCTCACGTGTGGTCTCAATCCGGCAAGGGAATTGTTTTAGAAAAGCTTGATGTGAAGCAGACATGCTTTCCTCCCTTCCCAGGGGAGTTATGAGACTTAGGAAAAAATGAGGGCTTTTTGCTCACTAAACAAAGTTCACTGCAGGAAAATCTCTACTGGCTGAAAACATATTAGTAAAGGAGCGGCTGAAAATGAGTGAAGGGTATAAAGAGCAGACTGCGAAGACAGTCCCCTCCTGCGAGCTGGGTGAGTACTGGGAGGGTTCAGGACCCTGACTGTCTGCACCAGTATTTCTCAGAGGAAGTTTCTTGCACAGTTTAAAGCTATCTTAATAGTGTTTGCCATCTCCTTTTAAGGAACTCTTCCAAGGTCTACTCTGTCTTTCAGACAATAAAGTGAAATAATTTTTATGCTTTTCCATCTCATCTCAGCTCAGCTACATTTCTCTATTAAGACTTTCAAGCTTACTTTACACATGACTCTTCAATAACAACTAGATCTTCCAGGGACTTTCCCGATGCAGTCACATACTCCCAATGGAAAATTTGGTTAAGCAAACAGTTTTGCCCCCAAGGTTACTGACATTGCCAGATAATGATTCTGCATTGTCACTGATGTTAGCTGTATTTCAGGAAATCTAGGAATATTAGGAGAGCTACAGACCTATTAATTTTCCACAATCCCTAGTTGTATAACATTCCCTGTTGGAGGCAATTTTCTAGGAGAGAAAAATGTTACAAATATAGAAAACATTTCTGAATAGTAAAGCCCAGATATTAATTATAAGTACTCACTCGCAACTAATGGTTCTGGCTCTGACTGTTTGAAGTAAAAAGTAACTTTTTCCAAGTCAAATAGTGCAACCAGTGTATCTTCTAGCATGGCTTGCTCATCAGCCTAAAAAAGGCAAAAGAAAAAATGAATGGTCATTTCAGCCAGATGTTTTCCCTACCACAAACAATATGAGAGCAGGACATAAAAGTAACTACAGAATGTTGCACAACATTTCATTTATGCAGTTTATAACCTAATTAACTCCTAGATAACATAAAGGTCTTTGTTTCTATTGGCACTTTCCCTTTTATTACTAGTCCAAGATTATTAAAATGAATGTTATCATTTCACATAAATTAATAGGTAATTTATAGCTACCATTACTTCTCATGGCTTTTAATCAAACAATGTTGTAATTATTCTTTATGTAGGATATCAGCCTTCAACAGTTTGTCTTGACACCAGGTCTAGCTTGCAAATTAACAGAGGGGAAATGTGCAAAACAAATTCTTCTTTTTAGCAATTTTCTTTTAAAAAATGCCTTAACTTTAGCATTTCATTTATAAAGAACGGATGAGTGTTCATCGTGTCCACTCTAAGCACCAATAATTGAACCAGTAGCTCAGAATGAGTACAGCTCAGGATGATCTGCACCTTCACCTACAAAACTCTAGATGCAAATCAAGTATGCAGATATGCCAATATTCTGATTTGCACCTATGGCTCACTCTGTGTACTCCTGAGCTAAAGAGATAGCTAAAGACATCCAGGCTTATTTACCAAAAAAGATTCAGGAAGTAAATTACTGACTTCTCACACTTTACTGAACCTTTAAAAAGGAAAATAGTCATCTACAGTGTGGTTATCTTAAATTAAATATGCAAAGCAATTATAGCAGAAATCGATAATCACTTAAAGTAATTCTATTCTTTATGCAATCCTCCCCTAGTACCTTAAGTTAGCAAGAGCCAACTGGAAATCTGAGGCATGCATTTTTCCTCCTCTAAGAATTGAAACAGCAAGAAGTCAAAGATTAATAAACTAGCTGCCTATAAAATGAGAATAAACTATAGCTTGATGAATTGTAGAAAGAGGAAAAAAAGAAAAGCATGTTTTTCCCCGATCTATATAGTGAAATAGCATTCCCTCTTGTATTTATGAAAAAGCAAAGGTGCTAGAAATATTGTCTCCTGGTTCAATTTATGAAGTCTCTATGGACAGAGAAGTTTTATCAGCAGAATAGTCTGAAAACCGTTCAGTGACATGGGAAATCTTTGCACAACTGCTCATTCTTTACTGAACTCTGACTATAATGAGTGTAATTTCCTTCAAATACCCTTGTTTAAAATAACACGGATCATTTATAAGCCAAATAGTGCTGAGAAGGTATTGAAAAGTTGCCTTTAAACACTTTTCCCTTGGTTAAGAACAGTTAGACAGAAGAGACTAAATTTAATTTTATTTTCAATTTGACAATGCATAATGCTGGTATCTGATTATGTGAAAACAGCCAAGCACCATGCATTTTCACTATAAAGGAAATCTCTACAATCTTGAAAGAAAAAAAACAGAAATATTCAGTGCTGTAAAGACAACAGTTATTTTGCGATGACAGCTAAGCATATAGAAAAACAAAACAGGCACCAATTGAATTTACTCTCGAACTCTGAGAACTCCAGCACTAGGCTATGTTGATGCTGCATGGTGCTAAAAAACATCCAAAACTCAAGACCCGAGCTCTCCAGACCATGCTTTCTTCACATACTCCTCACGTGGATAAACAGCACTCCTGTTTCTCTCAGGCACCGACTTTATCCGTTTCTAAGCCGCACACCTCATCCTGACATACCCTGTTCCACCCAAGTCCACGTGGGTACCTCAACTACCTGTGAGGTAGTTGCTCACACCAGCTCAAGTCAATGCTCTCCAACAATACCATAGACTAATACTTTATGATCGTGATTTAGAAATACCTTTATTTTTATTGATCTCTTCTGCTTCTAAAGTTTATCAGGTCAGCTTGACAGCAATTTGCTGCCGACACAGACAAGGCAAGGAAAGAAGACCTTTGATACTAGGAACACTGTGTTATTTGTGTGGACTTTTATACAGCAGGATGTACCAAATCAGTTATTTTCAGTGAGCAGCTCCAGAGGTTGAGAAGACTGCCACAAAGCAGACCACGCAGACTGCTTCACAGTTCTTCAGGTTAGCAGGAAACAGTCCAGTGTGAGAAGCAGCTTAAATAGCTGAAGAAGCACTTTGGGTAACTGGGGATTAGAGGACTACAAAGCCCTGTCCCCTTTTTAATTGTTACTTAAACCATGGCTCTTTGCCAAGCCTTGTGAAGAAATAGCAGATTTCCGGTTACCCTGACAAGCTACAACGATTTGTCCTATGACAAGGAGCAAAACAGACTAGCATTTCTAGTTCTTCAACCTATTGATAAAGTTATCCAAACCAGGTATTTTATCTATCTTGCATTGCTGCTTATTGCAAACTGAAATTCTGGTTATCACCTAACATTGCATTCACTTGGGAACAGCTACAATAGCAGTGAGGATTCAAGGATAAACTCACTATCTGCTAACTCTAAACAAGCATAATACTGTTTTTGTGGAAAACATTTCCCATATTACAAACAAACATTTCCCATATATGTAGTTATCTAAATCACAAATTTTCCAAACAACATCTAATTAAGTAACAAGCTAAACACAAAGGACACAGAAAATCGCATTTATAACTAAGATTGTTTAACTGTGCCCCTGGTTCAGGGAACAAACAGGAGCTGTGACCAAGCATCCCACGTGAGGACTCTTACCAGATTAGGCGAGAGCAGGGACTGGAAATGGAGGAGAAGGCCGGCACTGGCTATCTGTTCCAACCACCTTCTGCTGGCCTCCAGTGTCTCCATCTCATATTCTTTGTTGTTATCAAACATCTGATTCAAGGCCACCATTAGTTGCTCTGAAAAAGCGCAGACTGTGGCCACTAGGCTCTGACAGAAAACCATGTCTCGCCTCAGCTGTATCTCGCTATCTGTGATGAGTAAAAACCAAAGGAAGAAAAGCAAAAACAGAGCAGGAGATTAATTAACAGCAAAGGTACCGGGCTGGAATGTTTTTCCTTTGCCTAAAACCGAAGTCATTTCAATGTAAAGTAAATTAAAAGTTTCCAGCCGTATGTTATTCCCAGTAAACAGCACTCCATGACCAAAACTGCCATTTTTCACATTAAAAGTTTATTTTATAAAGTTACATAGAAACATATTCCAAATCTGGAATTTAAAGTATTTCTTCATAAACAATGTATGCTTATTTTGTAGATTTTAATGCACATGCCATCAATTCTATGTACTTTTGATGTTACAAGGTAACAGATGTGAGTCAGTTCTCTTTGCTGTAATGTGAGAACCAGCCCGGCACAAAAACATTTACTTTCCACAGGAAAGTAAGGATAGTCAGAAGCTCTTAATATGACTGCATCATCTGGTCAACTCCACAGCTACCATCTGGGTAGGGGGGTAAGGCAGATGAAGACTGCCTGCTGTGAAGTGCAGACAGGGTGTATAGGATTGTTGCAACCAGAACTATGCAAATACAATATATATATATGAATATGAAATATGTAAAAAAAGCACAGAGCAGCATCACATAACCAGGAAGCAGCAGAGATTTATGGTGTCAGGAAAGTCTACGACAGATCCCTAGGTAGAAGTCTGTGGAACCATTAGCAGGTGATTTAAATTAGGGACTACCTAACCTACCAATTTATTCTGGAGGACACAGACATTAGATTAGCTAAAGGTCAAAAGAGTTAGAAAGGGAAACATGTTCTCAATAAAGCACAAAATTGTGGTGATAAATATTCAGTGCTTCCTTCTTCTGCTCTTTTCTGAAGGTCTTCAAGTATTTTTACCATTATGAGCTGTTAGGCAAACATCAATCACAAATGGTACAGGTAGACTTAATCTTTCTCAGAGCAAGAGAAGATTAGGAGATATTGAGGTCTTTCCAAAGCCTAAAATCTTCATCCCCACTTTTAGATTCCACTGCCTCTAGGAGCCTTAGCTCCTTTTCTACCTTCTCTACAGAGCACCCAAGACTATAGATGACTGGATAAGTCAGCAGAAATAATTCTGTACTCACAAAATTAATACTTTAAAAATATTCTTTTCTTGGACTCCAAATATTTCTCAAAGTTGCTCCATTCTGTCTGTTTTCCTTCAGAGATCTTCTTCAATCTTTTTCTTGGCTATTGATAATAGTGACCACTATTTTACTATCATATTGATTCCATTTGCCAGCTTCTCAGGACCTCAGGCACGTTTCCCTTAAATGGTCTAATCACTACTGCTTCTGCATTGTGACTCATTGCTTTTTAGTTTGATTATTAAAATTAACCTCTCTCTCTCCAATCTCTCAAATCGTGCAGAATCCAGTACAGACAGAATTTTCATCTTTAAAAATTCCATACATCTCCAGCTTCAAAAATCACAAGGGTTTCTCCATGGTCAAAAAACCTTCCAATGTCACAGCAGCGCTTGGGGATTTGAGCCCAATACATATTCTGTCTCCTCACTTTGCTCAATTTAAACTCTGTTTGTCTAACAGCAGTTGACTTTCAGTACCTTCCTCTGTATTGCCTGCTTCTCAAGCAGTACTCTTCTGTCTCCAATACCTCATTTCCAAATCTCATTTAATACTACTTGATTATCAGATACTGCATTCAAGAGCAGTTTGAGGTCTTTTTCAAAAAGATAGTTATACAAAATAAACCATAGAACTTAAGAATTTATGAAACCATGTAAATAGGGAAAACTGCTTTACAAAAAATCAAGTTTGGGGTATTTTCTCAGCTCACTTTTTATTTTAAAACACCCAATGAATTACTAAAAATATTTACAATATTTGGAAGAAATCTGACAACAAAGGAATGTTATATTCCCCTTTAAAAAAATGCTGTTATGTATCATAACAAAATCATGAAATAGCAATGCATTCATATAGTGCTGCAAGATTGTTAAAATCATCAGCTTTTACAGTCAAATGTGACTGCTTATTTGAACACTTATGCACCTACAAACTGTAGAGAATCTTCTGCCATAAGTATTATTTTCTAAATACTGATTTACTGGCATTTATTTTGCAGATACACATGCCTATTTTGTGTATTTGAAGCTGTATGCTGTACAGGGAGATGGTAGAATGATATACAGAATAATCAGACCCCTTCCAAAGAGGGGGGACTCAAAAAAATATATTCTCTAAAAAAAGATAAAAGGAAAGGTATGGGTTAGAATAGTAAGGTAAGTCTGGAAATAGATGAGAATGAAATGAAAAATAGTAGCAAAAAGGAAAAAGTCCAAAAGAAGACATACAATAGAAGTACGAGCTCAGTGATTTAGTAGTTACTTCATCTGCCAAGATCCAAAGTAAATGACCAGAGAAGGTATTTTGCATTAAAAAAAAAAAAAAAAAAAAAAAAAGACTAGATAGAAATGTCTTTGGAATTCTTGTATTCTTCAAGAATCCTCACTGTAAACACAAGGGTAAAGTTGTTGATTATCAAGTTATCGTATCTGAGATTTTTTCCCCTTTCTCTATCTGTCCAAAAGCAAGAAAAAAAATCTCAAACCATCCACAGTCAATTCCCCCACTCCCAAAAGAAGTAAAATTACCTGTATACTCAAGAAGTGCCAAGAGTATTCGTGCCTTCACCTCTTAAAGAAAAAAAAAGATATATTGAGGTTATGGTTAAAAGTGTTTTCACCAACATACTAGTACATTTTCACATTCTCATTTTAAATCAATTTAACTCCAACTTCTTGCATAGGCAACCCAGATTTATACCTACAAAACAGTAATGAGTCTCAACTTCATATAATCTTACATATGACTTGATAAAATAGATAATCAAAAGTACCAACAGGGAAAAGACAATTGAAGAGGCAGCTGCTAACTCAGAGTGCATGTGTACCAGCTGGCCCATGCAAGTCCAAAAATTAAGAATTTCATTCTTAAAACTTTGGAAAACAAGACCAGTTTCCAATGATTCCCACACTACCCCCATTCTTTCTTTTTAATTTTCCATCTTGCGTTCCATACTTTAAAATCTCAAGTTATCCTCATTATAATTTATATTAAAGCATCCAGGAAAAATATGACAGCATTTTCACTTTATTCTCAGCCTTCAGGATTTTATTTTGCTTCAAACATTTCTTTTCATTTAACAATCTATGAGGTAACAAAGCACAGATTTAAAAACGTCTTCATTTACACTGACAAAAATTTGGTCTTATATCTCTTTACACTGTTGGGTTTTTTCTGCTTGTTTTTGGAGAGAGGGCCTTCTCAAAGTTTGCAGGCTGAAGGAAGTGATTCTTCCCCTCTACCATGCACCAGAGCACAAATTCAAATGTGTTAACCACAACTGCAAGGAACAAGCACATTAAAAAGCTGACATAACCTTAGACAGCGTCAAACTCCCATCACATCAGTTGTCCATCAGTAACTGCCCACAGGAACACATCACCACTTCATGTGCTTTCGCATCTTTCCAAACTGTCCTTCACACACTCAATTTTCTATTATAAGCCTGGCTCAGTGGACCAGCAGAGCTTCTATGGGGTATATGGACAATAGGACAATTTGGGAATATGTTGTCCCCTACTACACCTAACCTAGCAGGTTTGAAGTTAGAATCATTTGAAATTCTAAACCAACTTGGATGATGAAGCTGACACTGGAGTTGAATGTATCAACAGCACACTTTGGATTCTGTGTGTACTTGAAAACATCTATGAAAAGCCAGAATTTTCCCCAAAGGCGACTATGCTTAAACAAGAAGAAAATCTCTCAAGCCTGATCTTCATCCATGCTGTATGCACATTGTGAAGAGAACTGGTAGTGTCTACACTTAGGAAATGCATGTACATGGTATCTCAAATACAAGCATCAAAACACTCAAAATTACTGACCATTCTTGAAAATTGCTGGTGATAGGTCTTTGCCTTAGCCTTCTGTCTTAAAAAAAAAAAAAAAAAAAACAAAAACAAAAACAAACCAAAACTAAAAAACACCAACTTACAGAGATTAATAACTTGGCATCTTGGAGTCTGAATATAGCTTGGTAACTGAAAAAACAGTATAGGAAAATATAGCTTTTATCTGAAGAATTTAGGTACATTGAGGATATTACTTGCAGCTTTGTTGTATCTCTGAATTCAAAAGTATTTGAGGTATCTATAATGATTTCCTTCTTAGAGGAAAATTACAGGACACTGCAATTCTCCTTTATTGCTGCAAGTCTTCTCTGTTTCAAAATATACCCAGGGGCAAGGGAGCATTTTTAGGTTATTTGTATAAGTAGAGACTTATCTGGAGTTAGAAGTGAACGTTGGATGTCAACCATTTGTTCTTCAACAAATTACAAATGCTATAGAAGTTTTCACCCCTCCTTGCTACATGGCATATGGAAAGGAGTAACTCCCTAGCAATTTTGTTTTAAATTATATGAATTGTAAAGCAAGGTGACTTCAACTTCTTTTATTTTTAAACATTCTTTTGTACTTTTGTTTTTTAAGTCGTGCTATTTTGATTTTTGCCAGTAGAGGCTAGATTTTAGTTTTATTTTGTTTCTCACATCTGAAAATATTTTTGAAAATCTGAATTTTCTGTATCATATGTTAGGTCTTCAGCCAGAAGTAGCACAGGGCAGTACTAGAGGTTCTTCTAGGTATCCTGACCTTTCGTGAACACAGTGCATGATGGCAAGATTGGAATGGAGAAATCAAGAAATTAAGATATGAAGGGAAAATTTAGCCACTCAAACATTTTTAGCCCTGCTTCATTCTCATCTGATTTCAGTTAGATCCAGCTGCTGGATGTGTCTCAAGTTTAATTTATACAGGCCTAAGCCTGTCTAAATCACCACAGTCTCCCAAAACGCCTGAGGGGCACATTTCTGCCCCGAATCTTTTCAACACTGGATTACATACACCTGTCCAGACATGCCTTGGAAACTAAGGTTTGAGAAGCAATTATTCAACTCCATTCTCCTATTTCTCCTTTATGCTACTTGTGCCAGGGAAGCCACAAGAACCTAGGCTTTCTGGTATCCATTACATCACACCAGCTCCCTGGTCCCACAAGCAAATCAGAACTGTGACAAGGGTGTGGTGGATCATGATTCTCCAGAGTACTACTCAGGAACAAGTATGAATGATACCAGTTTGGAGGTGGTGGAATAGGAATCAAATTAAAGAAAAAAAAACTACAAGAGAATAGAAAGATAAAGACTGATGGTGAATAAAAAACCTAAGATGATAATTTTACATTTAAACCAATGTATTTGGTTAAGAAGATAGCACAGAAGCCAGTTGTTTCTGTGGATGGAAAGGGAAAGCCAAGAATATTTAAAATTGGCAGACAACTTCTGAGACACAGTAATGGGAGAAGGTAAGGCAGAGTCTGTGCTCTCCTCAAACAGCGCAAGAGTAATGCCTTTTACTGTTTAGCTCTCTGAACCATGCACTATTCACAAGTATGACAGTTGCAATAAGGTTAGTTACTATGATTTATTAACATAGAAAATCTTTTTTAATCCTGATTTCTAAAACACTAGAGAAGACCAACAGTTTTATTGTTCTGTAAACATCAAGATTCCTTCTGAGAAACATCACCATTACATTATAGTAGTATTGTAAAAAGTTTTGTATCATAGAGAGGCAGCAAATCATTTGGACCTTGCAGAATTCTCCCACAAAATTTTCTGGTAGATTTAAAACCAAGTTTATCTGAATAACTTCATCTCAATATTGAGGATATATGACCAGTGTTGAAACGGATTGAGTCTATTAATTCTATTTATGGGCAAACAAGTTATGTGAAAATGGTCTGTTAGGCTTGGCTTCAGAAGGGGTGCACTGAAGGATTGTTAAAGACACATTTCCATTTCTCCTGAACTGTGAAAGAAACCATGATTAATACTTGAATATAATTTGGTTTAGGCTGAAGATAGACCTGTAGCAAAAAGGACCCAAAAATATTTACTCATTTTTCACTCAGTGACAGCCACCATTAAACTAAAATAAGTATTCTCATTATTGGAGAGTGAACCTAGTGTGTGACTCCAAAAATAGGAGATATTTTTGTGGTTGTTTTTATAATTTTCTAACCCAGGGTCTGAAAATATGATTGTATCTGAAATGAGAAATATCAAAAGTCAGAGCAGGAGGAGTTTGTTTGGTTTGGCCAGTTGGTTTTTAGAGGTTTATCTTAATAAAACTTATCACAATGTTCTTTCCCAGTGATCTGAAATTTAGCAGTTTCTTTATGGGACACCATGGAAATTAGCCAAGCAAACAAAAGAAGCTAAACACACACATACACACAAATCATTTAAAGCTAGACCTGACACAAGTTTTTGTTCCCACACAGACTCCCAGTGCAAGTAGTTTTATAAAATAATTTTGTTCATTATTTCTGTTTCTCTATGAAACAGCAGCAGAAATAAAGCAGAAGCTACAGGCAAGATTTTCTGGAGAGGAAATCCCAGTTACCTTCTTATGAAGCCAGGGGAGAGAGCAGAAAACCCCAACTCACATTGTCACTTGGTGGCAAAGAGGAGCATAGTACTAGGTAACTTTTAGACAGTGGTGGGAAGAAGGCGGAGCAGGAGTGATAGGATCAGTTGTGATGGAGTAAGTGAAAACCAGTGGAAGATATTTGTCTTCATGGCAGGAAATGGAGCGTGATTTTAGAGGGATAATTCCAGATCAATGACTGATAAGAGCAAGATAAAGGACAAAATCTGTCCTGCAGAGCCTTCAACTTTCCATTTAAGATCATAGAAAAAAGTGAGTGCAATTTCAAAGAAAGTCCCATTTTGGTGGGTCAGCCCCATGAAGCTCTGTGACAAATCAGTCAAGCCACTGGATTTCAGCAGCAACTGAAATAATGTAGCACATGCAACATATGGTTCATTTGTTTACACTTCTCAGACTATTTTCTCTTCAGTATCTGAAGCCAATAGAGTGAGACTGAGACAGGTGAGATGTACTCCATTAACCTTGTTTCTAAGAGCACAAAAAAGTCCTGAAATTCAAGCATTCCCCACAGACTACACCTTGTTCAGCAAACCTTGCCTAGCAGCAACATGAAGCAGTTGTATCTTTCCCACTCCCTTCACCAGGCTCTCTATCCTTAATGAAGTGTTTATTTATGGTCATGTTGTTCTTACTAACCTTCAACAAATTTTCTGATATTCTGGGCAAGGCTCCGGACACTGCTGGGGAGGTTCCAAGGGTCTTGCTTGATGTGGAGTCGTAGCCTCTTTGGACAGTTAAGCTTCGGTTCCATTTCCTGCTGAAACTCTAAGCAAGGACAAAAATAATATTTTTCTGCTTAGATCTCCTGAGAAAACCACAGTAAGACATTATTTCTTCCTAAATGTTTTCGCAGTTCCAGGAGTTGTCAACTTATTTAACTCTAGTTAAAACCAAGGTGATAGGCCAAACTCTAAGCTTCATGCTTCGGCAAAGGAGAGAGTGAGCAGCATTCCCAAACATGATTCTTTCTGAATTGGCTACATAAGATAGAAGTTGCCTGTCTCTGTGGAGTAGGCAGGACCCTCGAACTTTTAGAGGTAAAATTAATTCAATCAGAAAATTAAAACTAAATTAATTATTGCTTAACCTAGTCTATCTTTCAAATAACTGAAGTGTTCCTTGTACAGTTCATGAAGATGATGCAGATCAAGAATAAAATATCTGACATGTCCATCTCGTGTGTAACTGAGCATTTATTATACCACTGAAAAGATAACATTTTGTTGTGTGAGCCTGCAAGGTACTCAATTTGAAACACTGAGAAACATAAGAGAGCAGAAAACACAAAACAAAAAAAAAACAACACAGGAAAAGAGGAGGTTGTGTGGTCTTCCATGCAAATTCACTGAGGGGCAAGTACTTCAGGATTTGTAAAAACAGTACAGTAGGGGTACAATAATTATGCTCTGTTGACTTCAGCGGGATTTTGGTGATTTACAAAAGCCAAAGATCCACACTCTGGCCATCTAAAATTAGTTTTCTTTACCAGAAGACATATGCAGGGTCCATAAAATCATAATCATACTTATTATACATATTAATATGACATTCAGTCTCCCATTGAGATTTTTTACTTTTTTTTTTTTAAAAAAAAAAAACCCTCTCTTCAATGAGAGAAGTCCTTTGCATTTTTCATCACAATCTTATGGCTACCACCAGATACCTATTTATGCACTTAGACTTAAGCAACTATGTGAGTGTTAGCAGAGTATCTGAAATTACATACAGGATTTTTTAAAAATAATCAATAATACTTATGTAAGCATATATTTGGCATAAATATTACTGTGACTATAAATTTACATCTGCAAATTATTTATAAGTCAACTTCACAAGTGATACATCTACAAAAATAATAAAAATCTGGCATTAGCAATAGATCAGAAATGGCTTCAGTAGTTGGGGAAAAAATGTAATAAAAACACCTGCAATATACAAAACCTGTTTCTTACTTCAAAAACGTCAGCAATTCTATAGGCAACTCAGAGACTACAATTTACAGCTGACTTTCCAAAAACCTGAAATTCTTTCATACTTTGCGCAAGAAAAGTGTAAGAAACCAGTTTTCAACTAAGAATATGGTCTACTTAACAAGAATTTCAACAATCAACTATTGCAGAATATGCCAAGATTAAGCAAAATCAGTTCTTTAACACCCAGCTCAAGGAGTAGGTAGCCATACCCATGTACCCTTCAAGCTGCCTTCTGATTCTCATAGACAGAATTAAACGTTACCTTGGAGGCCTCGACCTGGTGTAAAGTATTTTGTCTGCTCAAAAGCCCTCATCACAGCTGGTCCTTTCAGAAGATTGACAATTGAATCAACCTGTTGAGATCAAGGTTCTGTGAGAAAGATGTTTTTCACAGCAACAATTAGAAAGTCTTTCTTTAAGAAATATGGGCTACCTTTCGGTAGCAGCTTTGGAATCTCTCTTATCTAATGGCTCTAGTTGAAGTAACAAACGAGGGAATATTAGACTAAATCTACAGGTCTGTTTAGTTGTCAGTTTTGAAATATTTACAGAAAACTGAAGGAGAATGAGTAAATACATACCATCCCAGTAAACAGTGGAAAGCAAAAGTAAAAAGAAAAAGAAGTATTTGCTAAAGACATCTTAGCTCAAACATGGACATTAGTATCAAAGCCAAGAAAAATAATCTCATACTTGACCAAAAAGATGCTCCAAACAGCTATGCAGCTTGTCTTGTTTATCATGGGAGATTCGAACACTTACGGGAAGTTCATCTCCTGAAAAATATTTTTAAATGAAAAATTGTTTAGAAGTTTCAGCACATTTTCCAAAATCTTTGTAGTTTAGAAAATCTGCTTTACACCCAGACTGACATTTAGGCTTTCAGGATTATAGTAACTGTTCTCCCACATATTCTTCATTTAGTAGTTACTTGGATAATGCAGAACTAGGTTTTAGAGAAAGGACCATATTCAAAACCCAACTGGAGACAGTCCTGGACAACCTGCTCTAGATGGCCCTGCTCAAGCAGGGTATTGGACTGGATGACCTCAAGAGGTCCCTTCAAACCTCAACCATTCTGTGACCAGAACACACGATTCTTCTATGCTGGAGAACATCCTAAACCAGACTAAATGGCTAAGTAGCACGAACCTATATATAGCAATCCACAAAGCCGCTTCAATGCATTCACCATAAAATTTTTATAGGGACTCTACAGACAATTTGCAATCTTAATGTTCTCTACTAATTAAATGGTCCTAGGATTTCAGTAATTCAAAAGATACAGCATCCAAATTCTGTATTTGATATGAAGGTTTTAGTAATACATACCACAGAATTTTCTAAGAGTACAAAGGAAAAGGACTCTCCTAGGTCACTGCCCTCAGTCACTTGCTCTCTCAGTCAATGATGCAACCTGAATTCTTTGAAAAGCTGTAAAAAATTGAGCTTAAAACAGGTTTTCCTCCTTGCTGTTGCAGTGACAGATAAGAAGTAGCCACTTGATAATTTATAATCCAAATTTATTCGCGGTCAATCTAGACTCATTTTTCTTATGTCAGCGAAACACTTAAATAGCACTTTCCTCTCCTTGATTTTTTTTTTAGCTCCTTTAGATGTCCTTACAGCCAGTAGTTACAAACCTTCACAGGATTTTAATTGCAACAGATGGAGCACAGTGCCAGAGAGCACTGATCTGAAGTTAACTAGGTTAGCTTTAGAACTAGGAGAAAATTAAGTCATCAGAAGAGTGGGAGTTTACCTGAGCAGCAGTATTTATCAACTCGAGCACTGTATCTCTAGGCACCTCAGTTGGTAGTTCAGCTTGATGCTGCACAAGTGCATATCAGCTCATTTAAGTCTTAACTGGAATAAACAGACCCTGTGTCTCCTCTTTTATTAACAGTTCTTTACGTCCATCCTTTCTTCTGTATCTGCTCAGCTCTGTTAAGTATGTATCGTTTCTGGAAAGAGTCTGCCTAGAATTGCATTATTCGCAAGCTATCTCAGATACCTTGCATAATGTCATTAATACTTTCCTGTCCCAACTGAAAATACCTCTCTTGGTACAACCAGCAATAAAATTTGCCTTCTCTATAGCCAAGCCTCACTGGTGGCTCATATTCAACTAATATGCCCAGTTCTTTCTTTTCCAGAATCATTCTCAAATCATAAACTCCCAGCTTAGAGCAAAGATGTTTTTATTAGTCCATGAGTATATGACCTTGTACTCCATGCAGTTAAATCCCATCTCATTCCTATTAGCAGCTGCATTTATTTAAATTCAATTTGTCATGGCATAAACAAGAATGTGCTTCTCTGTGGTCTCACATTCTTTCCTACAAACATACACAGCCATATCCTGCTGCCCGGGTGCTGACACACGCTGGGACAGCATTCCACACTCACCTAAAACGCCCCTTACTCTGTGCAACATAACGCACTGTCAAGGTCAAGGCATGAAAGTGGTGAAAAGCTGTGTCTCTAAGAGCTCTAACTAATTCAGCCTAATCACAGAGATGCTGGAATGTTGGCCCTCTCACAGGACACTCTTTACTGCAGCACCAGCTAGGCAGAAGCAAAATGATACACTTCTATTACTGAGGAGAATGCAATTTTTAAAACAAAAGCAACAAAACTGCCAGGCAAATGAAAAGAATAAAACTGAACAAAAGGAAGAGATGACAGATTCATACCAGACTTTTCTAAACCATACCTGAATCCATTTCATCACTGTGAAAATAAGAACTGCACTGACTGCTACAAATGCTGGTGAATGAGGCAATGGAGTTCCTATTGCTGTTGCAGTCGCTTGAAAAAAATGAAAAAAAAAAAAAAAGAAGTAAAGTTATGTGCTTTAACACAGGCTCTGTATCAAAGTTATGGAAATTGTTTCCTTTTTCCCCTTTTAAATTTAATGATGAGATGGTCTGTACAATTCTGTATTAAAAATAAAAATCCCTATACTTAGGCTATCATTTAATCTGCAGTGCTGGTAGTACTCAGAGGACCAGATTCCAAAAATAGATGATTCAATTGTCCCCCTTCACCTTGCATGTGAACAAGTACTTGCAGAATGATAATATACACTTTCAGTGCAAAACAACCAACTTTTCTCACACGAGTGACAGTTTTTGAAACTGTGACTTCACATGTTTCAGTAACTCCACATTTAAATTTAGTGCTCCTAGTCCATAGCTAATACAAATGACGAAATACTTTGGTATATGTCTTGCAAACTAGAGTCCATAATGCATTTAGAAGAGATGTGGTCCACCTGAGTACCACCAAAACTCAAATTACAAACTATCTTTCCCTGACAGCCAAAATATAGTTTAGGATCCATCTTTTTTAGCTGTTCATTTTGTAAGAGATATACATTTACATCTGTGATGCCAGTGAAAACTTCTATGCATACAAAATGTCACCCACATTGATTTAGTAGTAAAGAGATTTGGGGATTACGATGTTTTGGGGTTTTTTTCCTGCTCTCTCAAAAATAAATTGTTCTGTACAGAAAATGGATGGAGAACATACCTACTTCTGTGGCATAAACAGAGTAAAACATAGCCTTTTGTACTAAAAACCCCATGAAGATAAATTTTCATTCAAAGTCTTCAGAGATATTTAGCCATATGAAGATCATTTAGTTTCAATGAAGGAAATGCAAATTAATTATCCAGCAGAGGGAGTCTTAAAAACCCAAGTGAATATAAGATAATGTAGAAGTGTACCGAAAAGATATTTATATATAATGATCTAGTTCTGGTTTTATAAATTGGATGTATCCATTCACCAAGATATACATATCTATATTTTATATATAATGCTGCAGTTATACACATACCCTGTGCTCCCTACTTGTTTTCTTTATTTTTGTAAATATAGAAGTGATCTTTTAATAGTTTTGGCATACTGACTGACATTTCCTGGTTGAGGTATATGTTTTGGACCTGTAGCCAACCACATAAGTGAGTGGGGAAAACTTTTAAATGAAGTAATATGATATAATTACAATCATATCCATTAAGTAGATGAAAAAACATCAGTAACAACATGTTCCTAATAGAGGGTGAACAGTCCCACGGAGCATTAAGAATTTCTGGCTGGATATTAAGAAATGTTTTCTAAGTAACTCTATTCGCTTATTGAGGTCTCCAAAGGGAAGATGAAGGTTATTTAAAACTGGATTGTGCAAAGCATGAGAAAATAAAATACAAGAAAATGAACAACAGATTAGACGTATTAGGTATATCATTCTGCATTTTTATCGTGTTGTATTGTAAGATTTAGAATGAGACCCTACAACATAAAATGAGAGCATTCTAATGGCTGAAACGAGCCTACTAGTTGTAATAATAACCACAGTGGCATTATGTGATCTGGAGATTTTAAGTATTGCTTAATGTAATTTAAGCAAAGAAAAAAAAATTCCAATCTCACTCCAACAACTGTTCTAAACTCACAAATTTTGTGATTACACTGTATATGGAACCCTAGATTTTATCATTGCTAAACAGTCAGAATGGACTATAAATGTCTGGAATCAGAATAAAGAAAATATTTTAAACAAAGAGACATTCATGTCCTAAATCACACCTTCTTTCTCCAGATACAAATCTTGTGCCGACTGGGGAATTTCCCAATTGGAGCAAGTGCAGGGCACTAGAGCAGCTCCTGCACAGTCAGTTTGACACATCATGGACATGCAGGAACCCCTAAGCGCACTTCAGCTGGAACAGCGCTTTGCTTGTGTGTTTACCATGGTTAGAATAAAATGGACTTAATCTGTGCAAATTATCCCTACATTTATTTCTGTTCACATTTATACATGTATTTCTGCTTCTACTCTGACAAAGAGTTCCTATCTACCATGCTGCAGTAATCAAATACCAGTTTATGAAAGAGATTCCGCAACACAGGGTTCTGTAGAAAAATGATGACCCTACTGAGATTCTACTTTCTGAGCATAATAATGAACCATGATAATGAACAAATAATGAACCCTTATTTTACTTGCAGCTACAATTTTAATTTAGATTTTGTATCATGTAGTTAACCAATTCTCTCTAAGCAAAAGAAGCTAATCTTTATAAGACCTATACTTGCTATAATTTCTCCTTCCTTTTCAAAATTCTTTGTATTTTCATTCACAGTAAACATGACACATTATGAATTTTAGAGATGAGGTGATGCTACAATATTTAGAGTGGAAGGTGGTGAGAAATATATGTTGAGAAACATATTATTTTTTTTTCTTTAGATCAGCAAGAGTTGTGGCTCTGACATCTTGCTTTCCACGACAGATATTTGGCTTGTTGTTGGGGCACATAACAGAAATTATTTCTGTTTTTTTATAAAACACGTAATCTAAAGTAAAGCTTTAAAGCTCTGGCTGTCATATCCCATAAAGGTTAGGGATACCAAGATCTAATAACTAATTTGTACTCATAAACAAGTTTATTTTACACATCTTGTGCCACATCTTGATGTTAGTTACTCCTTTGTTAGAAATGTCAGAATCATTATATTTTGATAGTCTTCATAGCCACTTGACAGTCTACAAACCC
Source organism: Tyto alba (assembly GCF_018691265.1). Taxonomy (NCBI): domain Eukaryota; kingdom Metazoa; phylum Chordata; class Aves; order Strigiformes; family Tytonidae; genus Tyto; species Tyto alba. The sequence goes on from NW_024881330.1 coordinate 37,108,433, forward strand.
ACAGGTTTGATTCAGATGACAAATAAAAATATTATTAGTGAAGTTACCTGTAAGAATCCCTGTTGCTGATGGTATCATGACCAGAATCTTCTTGTTCATCACCTGTCACGCTGAAACAGACTTTTTTCCCATTCCTTTCCCCCTTTTCATTATCACTGTCTGCTGGTATTAAAGGCTCGGGCGTTTTACGTTCTGATTTGGGAGAATATGTTATTGAAGAAAGAAGGCTGTAAGACAAAACAAAAAAAGATAAATTCATGTTTTTCAAAAGTGAGTTAACAACAGGATAATATTTCTCATCGATGTCCTCCAACTACTATTCTGTAATTTAATTCAGTCCATATCTATTTAAAACAAGGGAATAAAGCGACACAATCTGCTGTTAGAAAGAGTCAACAGTGAAACCCCTTAACATTACTAAATACTCAATCTTGTATGAAGGCAATGATTCCAGCTGGGGAAAAAATACAGCACATTCTTGAACACTTGGGGTCAAATTTTATATTAACATAACTATTTTTAAACACAAACCATGTACTTCTCAGCACAAATCAAGGAAGAAAACCAAAGAAAATGTTTCTCTGTGAAAAACATATATTTTCTCAATTACTACTGTACCAGACATGCCAACATGCATCATAACCTATTTCACTAAGGCATTTTAAGAATCTTTATTAACATATCTGTGTACTTCCTGACATTCAAAGTGTCTAAGCCACTATCACTAATAAAACTGATGATTAATCTATAAGCTTCTGTGACAAGCACAAAAGTGACATTCAGTCAAGAAGAGAGAACAGCGCAGACTGCTACATTTAGAACACGCACAAATACTGGAAGCAAAAGATTCATATCTTGGTGTTTAACTCATATTTAAACGTTCTAATTTACTTTCAATATCAGAACACCTATAATGGGCAACTGTCCTTTAATTCCTATTACTCAAACTTTCCATTAGAATGACATTTTCAAACTAATATTTGGATTTGAAAAGCAGCATTTTACTTGCAAAAACTACCTTCTAACTACCTGAAGTCAGAAGACACCAAATTGAGCTTCTTTTTTCCTGTACTTAGACACGGTAGCAGGGTTTCATTGTAGGAACTGTCAGAATGGTCAACTGGCAAACCTTCTACCAAATATACTGCAGGATTCAAACATACGTTAGAACTTTGCTACACAATTCTTACTTCTGAAGGGAAATTATGGGAGACGCATATCTTTTGTAAACAAAAACACTGCCCTAACTGTTATTAAAGGGTAACATTCAGAATTCCTTCCTTTACTCCTATTTCTGTTCAGCTATCACATTTTTGAGTATACACAAATAATTTCCTGACTCTCGCGAGTTTTAAGAAAGAAATTAAGAAACCATATACTTTGGAAATGCAATAGGGTTGATGATACCTATAATGCTGTCTGTTAGCTGTACAGCAATGAATACATACCTCAAGTGGTATATGAAGCTTGAAATCATGACCTGATAGATGTTAACACAGGGTTTGACGTTAGCTTTAGGGAAACAAGGATGATAACTAAAGCTCTGTAGGAAATCCTTTCATCATTTCTGCCTAAGTTTCTCTGGCTAAGAGCTAACCAGAGACAGACAGATATTTGTCCTACATATGGGAAAAGTTACCGATCTCAACTGTAACTGAAATATAGAAAAACTATGCATTTTACTCGACTTTAAACCCACCCATCCACTGGACAGATATCTTCTAGGCTACATGATACCTTAACACTTCATGTCAGCATGAAATCACAACTCAGTTCTTCCTTATCACTTAAGTGACTGGCTAGCAGGATTTCATGAGGATGGGAAAAAAAACTGGGCCCATATTTTATAGCAGTGTTCAGTTTTGATCTACCTGCTAGAGTACATGTGTTCTTAAACATGTCCTAAAATAAATGAGTTATGAAAAGGTAGACCTTAGAAAATCTGTTCTTCACACTTGTAAAACTTATTTTCTGCATACAAAAATAAAAAAGGGATTCAAAAAGAGAGTAAACAAACTCATAGCAGATCATTCTAACAGTGCTCTTAAAACAAAAGGTCCATTCCAAGAAGACCTTGTAGTACTGTCTACTGGAAGATGAGATAAGATATAGACAAAGATTAATTTACACTTCTGCTTTTTCTTGTGTTCCCATTATCATCCATTTCTAGGAAAACAAAAATGGGCTTTGGGCAGATCAATTCTGGTAACTTCTTGTGGATTTTGTTGTTGCAAGAAATAATCAAGTGTAAGAAACAAGCATAATGAACTGCAATTTCAGCTCCTGAAAATATCTTCCCCTGAGTAATTATTTGTCAAGACACAGACAGACTATTATATCCTCCTCTTTTATGTGACTGTTTAGTCACTGCTGCCAAGATCTCAGTAAAAGACTGATTAAGGTAGCTGGAGCTTTTCCTAAGGGAGCTTTTCACTATCTCTCAGCAGGCAGGCTCTTTTTTTAAGGAAATTTTTTTTGCTGCACTACCTTGAACGAAAGCTGGAATTTTGGATAACAGAATTCTGGAGCTGGTAGCTCTTGAGGTCACTGAAGTTCTTTTAGAAACCCAAGTCAGGGAGTCTAAACCACACAAATCCAAAATTGGATGCAAAAAAAAAAAAAAAAAAAAAAAAAAGTAAAAAAAAGCAATAATCATGCTTAAATAGACTTTTTTTGTAAGGTTTTGTTTTTTGGTTTTTTTTTTTTTTAATTTTTAGCCACAGCACATACACATTATATTTTCTTTGGAGATCAGTCTACCCCAAACAAAATTATCTTAGACATCTATCTCTCATAGGAGAAATATGTGAATGGATAGTAACTAACAGCTAGAAAGTCTCTATAAATATGAAGAAAATTTCCATGAAACATGGAAATTTAAATCTCCACCAAAAAAATCCTCACATGTGGAATTAATCCTATATGCAACCCAAATCAACACAATTGTAACAGCATGTCAGAAACAAACAAAACCTGCTATCGTCAGTCGAAGCATTAAAAATGGATAGCCACAGGCAGTAACAAAAAAAAGTATGCAACCTGTGAACTGATTTGCCTTTTCCTCACTCCACAGAGACTCAGAAAATGTTCAAGCCTCTCATACACTTCCAGCAGACATTCTTCCAAAAAACATCTGGGATTGTGGGACCACACTGAGTGCATTTGAACCAAGAAAACAGCAGAATCACCATACAGAAAACAACTTGAAGGACTTACTTCTGTATAACACCTAGCATCAGTTGTGGGTATTTGGCAATGGTACTAAAGAAATACTGAGATACTATTAAACTATTTGAACAAGGAGTCAGTGGAACTTTGAGAGGCTGTGGAAATAGGATATATGCCTTTTTTGTGTGTATCTCTCTCTACATCAGTACTGTATTTCTTAAATAACCCAATCACATCAACAAAACATGACAAAAGTTATTATGAAGATAATGCTAGGAGTCCATAACCTTCCCTTAGACATTCCCTTCCCATAACACAAAAGATCTCACAGACCTTCTCTTCAGGTAAAACACTTGCTTTTCAGTTCACTTTGGTTCAGTGACAGACAGAAGAGGTTGGACAGATAACACTGCCCCAAGATTTTGGAATTTGAGAGAGAGATCGTTATTGACCTTAACATAGAGCAGAGACATCTAGTAACATGAAAGAGCAACAATTTTTCAATAGTACTGTTATACAGGGTACCAGAGAGTCATTTGGCAGCCCAAATTTTCAATCATTCAATATCATACGTATTTATAATTGTGATTTCATGTCCATGTTTTCTGTCTTGAGAAAATTCTAATAATGTGGTTTACTTATAATAATAAGCAAATAGTGCTTATAATAAGCAATCCCATAAAGACAGCAATTTTATTGTTGCTATGCCATAACAGAAAACAGAAGTTCTACAGTCTTTATAAAGTTCAAAGATTGGTATGTTCAAGCATTTCCTCAAGGCTGCTGAAGTATGAATATTTCTAATAAAAGAACAGCGGATTGATTATCCTATCTTAGTACCCTATCTTTTGCTTCTTAGTAGTCCTCACTTTTCTTGCAAGAGTTAATTAGTAGCTGTAACTATGTTCTAATATAATACTCCGCGTACTGCTGAACTGCTCACACCCAGATAGTCCTGTCTTCCCTCTTCCCTATTCAGCACTTTTAAGTAGGTCCCTTGGCTATCCAGTTTCCTGTAGAGAACAGCTTTCCTCCACAGTAATTATACACTGGCAGTCCACTCAAAGTCCATGAGGAATAAAGCATGAAAAGTCTCAGTCTTAAAAACAGTAAAGAGTAAAATTTGCAAGATAAATCTGTACATCTTAAACAGTATCTGCTACAAGGTCAGTTTACAGGAAATTTATGAAAGGAAAAAAAGTGAACCCTCATGTTTACTGTCACAACTGTGTGACTTTCAAAATTAATATATGTATATACATATGTATATACCTGTACACACATTATATATGTGTATGTGTGTGCATTTATATATACATGTGTCTGAAAGAAAGGTTCAGAAGTTCCTGTGTGTTTGCATCATGTGCTCAAGGGAGTGGGAGGGAAAGGCGTGGCAGACTGGTAACTAGAAATTCCTGAAATATCGACTGAATTTCCATACATAATTTTCTGACTCCCTTGAGGAAGAGTGACAATATAGGCTTTATAGACAGTCATTTTTAAGTTCACTCAAGCACTGAAATTGTTTTGAATTTAATTAACTGATTTCATCTTCAGCATGATAATTAGCAGAACTACATAGAGGCACAGAATATATTTGCTTTAAAAAATCTGAGGCCTCTCTTACTTTCATTCTTAATGCAGTATGTGATACATTACAATTACTTATTACTGTATAACTATTACATTATATTACTATTAGAACAGTAGAAGAAAATTCCCATGCTGAAATAACTATGAAAGGACAAATAATTGTACAGTCTTCAGTATAACAGGAGAAGCAATGATACACTTTTTCAAAATGGTTGTCTTGGTTTGGGCTGAAATAGAGTTAATATTCCTTTTCAGGGACTATGAAGGATTGGCTTTTAAACTCAAAAAATTATGTTATTTATATTTTCAAAATTAATAATTTCTGGTATTTGCATTACATATGGGATCTTTCAGAACTGAAAGGCCTATCATTCTTCTTCCTCCTCATCCCAAGAGAGCAAATAGCCTAGCAGTCAATCCATTTACCTCACAAATGGAAAAACAAGTTTTAAATCCTTGTTCTGAATTAGGACAAACTGTGATGAGACTCTGGGTCTCCCACATTCAAGACAAGTGTCCTAATCACTCAAGAGTGTGGTTCTCCCTAGATCCACAGTTCTTCATTAAGGATAATTTGTTTTTGAAAAATGTCTAACAAATTAATAATCTTCTCATAGCTGAAAAATGCTTTACTTACAAATTCATCTTTGGGACTATTCAGCAATACCTCAAGAGTTCAATAAAAGCTATTTTTATACCTCTGCCCTTTGTTTCCATTCCTAGAGAAATTTTAGATGACATGTGGGTCTCATATTTCTCTCACCTCAAAATAATTAGCATTTCACATTGTAGAGAAAAACTACAAACTAAAATGGGAAAAAATCAGGTATGCTGGGAAAAAGAACAAAATGTGTTACCTACACTTAAATTCTTTGCATTATTTCAATTCTATCTGAAGTCAGCATTGAACCTACAGTACACAAAAAGGATACCCAGATTTATCGGTAACTTCAATGGAAAAATTAAAGGCAAGTCCAGATGGTAACATTTACTTACTCGTCTATTTGACAGACACATGTTTCCACCTCTTTCAATGCAGCTTGTAATTTGAACAGTAGTTTCTGATAGACATCTTGTGTTTCTAAATCTTCTTCTTTTAAGAGGTACCTCAGACCATGGCCTTCTTGCTGGCCAAGAGACTGTCCTGAAGGGGCAGCCATAGTAGTAATGGTATGCTGGACATAAATCATAGGATTCAGTTTACCTGGGAATAATTCAAAGAAGTTGCATCATTATCTTTTTTACAACATACATTTTGCAGTTAGTAAAGTACCTAACAGACATTGAAATATTTTCCTGCTTAAAACTTCATGTAATTATTTAATTTTGCATTTTATTTTGCATATCAGTCAAGCTATTCAAGGAAAATTTATTGTGAAATTATGAGTAGCCTTTACTATGCTTTAAACCTAAGTATTGAAAATAGGGGGATTTCATACAGGCTTGTTCTTAATTTTAACACTTGGGACAAAAACCTAAATCTTTTAAGACTCTACAATACAAGCACCGGAAGTACTTCTTTCAAGTTCAACTGACTTACCTTGATCAGTGTTTTTATTTTCTTTTTCATGGGAAGAATGTTTCCTGCTGTCTAACTGTACACCAAAGGCACTACCAAGGGAAGTTGAGGTTTTAGGGTAAGACACTTCCATCACATTGATATGGCAATTGGTCGGACAGAAATCACTGCTGTGAAGAGGTGAAATCTTTGACTTAGCTTGTTTGAAGGTAGGCCACGCTCTGTTTTTTAATACTCTTGAAAACTAGAAGTGAGAAAGAAAAGAAAATATTTTGGTTAACAGCTTTTGATGTGTCAGCACTTGGCTGAGAAAACCTGTGTACCTGTCTAGAAAATAACGTTTAAAGTATTTCAGACATCCTTGACTCCAGATGCTTTGACTCATAATTTCCATTTTTCTCTACAAGGAAAAGAAAAAATATTTTTCATTTTATATCTCTGAGGAGTTGGTTTTGAAGTAAATCATATTTACAAATGTAAATATCATTGTAACAAGGAGACAGAATTCATTTTCCTTGCAATGTAATAAAATATTAAGTGCCTTCCTGGCGAGAAAGTCTGGAAATGCTCTATGATCCAATGCTGTGCTGCACACGACATTTATAAACACCTGCTGACATAGATGTTTTCAAGTCAATGTCCTGCAAAAATTTCTGAAATTTTGCCTGAAGCTATAATGAAGACAAAATCAGAAGCTATGAAATATAAATTTCTTATTCATGAGGAATGATGACCTCCCTAATGGATTTCTGGGCTGCATTAGAAGACACACTGCCAGCAGGTGAGGGAGATGATCCTGCTCCTCTCCTCAGCACTGGTGTGGCCACACTGGGAGTGCTGGGTCCAGTTCTGGGCTCAAGAGAAACAGACATGGACATACTGGAGAGAGTCCAGTGAAGGGCCACGAAGACGGTTAAGGGACTGGAGCATCTCTCTTTTGGGGAAAGGCTAAGAAAGCTGCAACTGTTCAGCCTGATGTATCAGTCAATGTATTCAAATACCTGAATGGTGGGTGCAAAGGAGACGGAGCCAGGCTCTTTTCTGTGGTGCCCAGTGACAGGACCAGAGGCAATGGGTATAAACCAAAACAAGAGATTCCCTCTTGAACATCAGCAAACACTTTTTCACTGTGAGGGCAACTGAACGCTGGCACAGGCCGCCCAGGGAGGTTGTAGGATCTCTCTCCTTGGAGATACTCAAAAGCCATCTGGACAGAGTCCTGGGCAACCATCTCTAGATGACCTTGCTTGAGCAAGGGGGTTGAACAAAACCTCCAGAGGCCCCTTCCAACCTCAACCACTGTGTGATTTTGAGTGATTCTGTGAAGCTGATAAACATCCGAGCATAAAAATTGCAAACACCATATTTTACAGACTTTGATAGTCCATCACCTCTTCTCTCCCCCATATATCAACTCAGCAATGATGAACATTATTTTTTTTTCCCTCTGTTTTATGGTCTAATTCTAATACAGTGCTTAGCCACACCTCCCTCACTGTAACACCTGAAATTTTGTGCGTACTCTTGAACAGTCTTAGAGTTATTTGTTTTTTAAGATGAGATGTTGTCAACCCAAAATGGCTAAGACTGAACTGTACTGAATTTGGACATTTAGAAAATAGACCTACTTTAGAATCATAAAAGTCATGAGGTCAAGCTCTCCCATTGGAAAAGAGACTTGTCAGTGAAAACTAAGATTTTTGTCATAACACATCCTTTCCAGTGCAGTTTGTTGTTAGGGGACAATTATTTCTGGAAAAGACACAGTCAGTTCCATGTCCCTGGTATTTTAATCACAGTGTCCCTCCAGTCAAAATATTGCACAGACCTACCTCAGCTATAGCTGAGGCATAGCTCATGCATAAGAATATTTTCAAAGTTAACTTGCAAAGTTCCTGTCCTAATAAATGTCAGTAAAAATTCAATCAGTCAAGTTTTGACTAACACTTCAGTTGAACAAAGGTATGTCCATTTTGAGTAATAGCAGGTTCTTGTGCTGGGATTTAAATTTCTGTTTATTTTGTTGTCTTATTACTTCAGCCTGATGAACATTTGACTGATTAATTACATTTAAATCTTTATATCAGAGCAAGATCTGGAAGGTTACAAGAAATCCAATTATGGAATTATTCAAAGGCTGAAGAATGTACAAATAGTTAAGAAGGGCACTAAGGACATTCAACGATGAAAATGTTCCTGCAAGCAGCACATATTTCACATCTCAATCTCCCACACATCCTGCTCCAGAGAGACCAAATGCCTGGCTACGATTTAATCAGGTCATAAGTCAGGCCCAAAATTCTTTTCATATATGTGTTGAGAAACATCTGGGACTCATGGCACTGGACTCAAGGTCTATTATGAGCAAAATGTTCTGATAATAATAATAGTAGGAACTGCAGAAATCTACAGGGTTTCTATTTATAGAATTCGAACTTTCACAGTGAAACTAGGAGCCAAGCCCAGCTCAGGCACTCCGAAAGTCTCCTGTAACTATGGTTACCTTTACCTTGCCAAGAAAACGACATATCTCTTCCTGAAATTCATTGCATTACTAATTGTCATTAAAAACTATAACTGTGCAACTACTGATTTTTGAGCAGATGAGCTTGAAAACGCAGATTGTATCAGCAATATCTGCTTCTAGACAGTATAAGCACTATGAAAACTTCCCTGAGGCTGTTTGTTTCATACCCAGCATAACAATAAAGTTTCATTTATTGTCTAGGCCTCCTGTAAAGAGACTGTGTATTGTGCTCAAATTTTTTGGCTACAGGAAAGGTATAAACAACCTTCATGTTACTCAAACTCTAAATACACTATTATTAATTACAAAACTATTGAATTTGTTTTATAAAAAGATATTTTCATTTTCAATAAATTTGAAGACGGAGAGGTCTACAATTCAGGCAGACAATGGAGAGATCAGATGTTTGGTAATGCAGTATCAGAATCATTTTGATGCCTCCTCCTATGACTCAACTGCTCAGTTTATTCCATTTGTTTTCGGAAAGGACCCTGGAAAGTCTTTAGAAAGCTGCTTTTTGGCCTTCATCTTACTGAAGCTACAGGTTTTTCTTACAGTTCCTTTGAAAAACAAAAACACATTATCTGTTCTTTTCCATGCAACTTTTAGAACTGTGTAAAGCTTCTACATTGAACTACTTTTTTTTTTTTTTTTTTTTTGGTTCAATTATTTGCATGTTAACTCTCAGAACAGACCAATTTGTAAATGTCACAACTCAGACCCCCACCTGAGATAAGACAGGGCACAGACAGTTCTTGTGTAGCCATTCCGGGCCTACTTCAAACTAGTTCCAAGCTCCAAAGAGTTAGGTTATATGGGAGAGGAACCAGAAGCCAGGAAGAGAAAATAAGTTTGCAGTAACAAATTGGCAAATGGTTGATTCATTTATGCCCTCCTTAGCTAAACAACTATAGAGAAATACACTGACAGCAGCAACTAGAGGTCATTTATTCATTCACATCTCATTAATTTACATCTCAAGTGTATGAAAGTCAGCAACTTCTCCTTTTTTTCCATGCTACAATGTTTTATTAACCCAAGATAATCTAACAATTTACAAAGCTATTACTATTAATTGTCATGCTAGAAAAAGTCATACCAATTTGAAGGGCATAAAAGATGAATAAAAAGGTAACAATTTAGTATTTAAAATTAAGATGCATTAGAAGGAAAAAACAATTCTGCTGTTATTGCTTCATTTTTGGTTAACATCTGCAAATTCACTAGAGTATTAGTTTAAGGCATTTACAAGACTGCTGGGCCTTTTGTGGAAAATATGCAATTGATTGTATCTACAGCTGAACACAGAAAAGAAGGACATGATCTACCCAGTGACTAAAAAAGGGATAATAAAGATCATGGTTTGAAAACAATTTATGCAATTTCTCAGTTTATGCATTCACAACTCAATATCTCTAAACCTTCAGCCATATTTTTGTCACTGCAATATACATTTTGAAAAGTCACTCAAACTGTACCACATTCCCCTGTTTTTCCCTTAAAAAACAAGTATCACCAAGCCTAGGACATGCCAGTCATACCTTTTTATAACTAGAGATTCTTCGGTAGATATGCTCAATTTTCTCACTGCAAATGACACTGAATTTACTTTGAAGCTCGGTGGGGATCACTTCATTTAAGGAATTGAGGCTGTTGCAATTCTGCACAAAATGTTCATCGCTTTTTGCCAGTGCTTCAAGAATCTAAGATAATGAAAAAAAAAAAAAGAGTAGTACGTTATGAAATAACTAAGATAACCCCTTACTTAACCCTTTACTAAACAGCCCTTATAATTAAAGGTGAAAAAGCTGATAATCAGTTGTCCTTTAACATTACAGGCAATGCTCCACAACAATGAATGCAACTTGGGAAGCAAAGAGTTTTCTTTAAATCTGTTCCCTGAATAAGTTATACCCCTAATAAATATTTTTATTTGGCTTCTCATGACATTGTCTGATAATGGATTTACTACTAATTTCCTACTAATGCAACCACTATTGCTCCTCTGAAATACATTATCTGCTGTATTTACTTGAACAGCACGTATTATGCAAAGCTGATGAATTCATTACTTGTAGCAAAACTTTGGTCTGGCAGTATAAGCAATACTAACACACTGAAAGAGCATACAGGAACACTGAGTGCTATCCTCTTGTATATTCTGCATAAATAAACAGGAAATAGGGAAGAAAATGAGCTAAACTGCCCAGCAAAGCCTGAAGTCTTGCTATGATGGAAATAGCACCAGCAAACGATGGTGACAGAAAACTGAAAAAAAGGCATGTTGAAGAGACGAGTGTTGTATATAACTCTTTTTATGAAGTTAGAATTACACTACAGGAATTGAAATTCACTGTGTTATGGAACTTAGGAGATGCCAATTGCTGGTTGGGTCTGACTCTGAAGATGTATTTGAAAAACACATGCAAAATAACAAAGGCACCCAAAATCCAGATTAAGGCACCTAAATAACAAAAGTCTCGCATTTTAGAGATGCTCAAAGAAGTCTGGACTAACAACACATACAGTATTAATCTGCCATGGGACTTACATCTGTAATTCACTTCTGCTACAGTTCATTATTATACTATCTACTTTCACAGATGCAATATACGATTTATAATATTGACAAGGAGTTTAGAAAAAAATTACAACATACTGAAATTCTGGAGTACAAAATCTGAAGTTTTAAGAAGTCAAAGATTATAAATTACTAAGTCTCAAGAGAATCTTTTTCTCATGTCCCCAGCAGGGTGAATTCAAGAAAGCCTTTAACTCTCCTGCTACAGTGTTTAATTACCATATTAAAATACCCCAGTCACTTTGGTCACACTTTTAAGCTTCCTTTATGTCAGGTTTAATTAAGAATACAAATTTTAATAACTAAAGTGTGGGTTTCTGCAGCTGTATGTTAAAATAAGTGCATTCAAACCCAGTAACTTTTGCAGCACAGCTTTGGACACTTTCTCATCATAATAATTAACACAAAAGTTTGCACAACATAGGAAAGCAGTCCAGGATTACTTCACTCTCTTACTAGATATGATGCAGAATAGAGATGTTTAAAAATGCAAAGCAACAATAAACAGCAAAGAGAAAAATAATTTGGAGAGAAGCATAAGACCCCAGTGAATGCAAAGAAGTTTATGTTTAGTGTATTTAAAACCACTTGCAGACAGTTATAATTGATGAAGTGCCACTACAATTTTTATTATTGCCTTTGAGTTGAGGGACCTGATTTCTCTACCAGTGGACCTTCTACAGTCATTTAGACAACTATCACTTGATATAAACTTTGCATAATTCTAACATAGTCACATTATATCTTCTTATTGCTTTTTAATAATTCCTAAATATTTAATTAGCTAACCTAAACACTAAGGGTGATGACACTGCATTATTTAAGGCCAGAATCAGTGTGCTGGAAGTACCTCTTAACTACTCCATATACAACAATGGGAAAATATTTCTTAAACATTTAGGAAATAATACCTTCAACATTTTATATGAAATTATAATTACAGCAAGAATTAACATCTTTCAGGTCAATGACTTGAAGCATTAACTAGACCAGCTCTAGGAAATCTCATGATGTTGGTGCAAGAAGTTACTCCTGTCTGTCAACCTGATCCACTCCAAAGTGAAGTCAGGGAAAAGAAACATGTTCCCATGCCTCAGTCATTTCAGTAAAGATCAGTACTTTACTTTACACTTCTGATGGAAAGATCAACAGAAAAAGAAATTTTCAGATATCAGTACAGTCCCCCCAAATCTGGGCTTTCATACTTTTATTAAGTGTAATTTATTAGCATGCATACATGCATGAAAATATAAAAACAAATGGTAAAAGAGTTGTATTACTACATTATTTGTCAATCTGACCGAGGCAGTACCAGATATATGTAAAAAATTTCACATCCCATTCACAGCAATCACAAATTTTACCATTCAGAAATATTCACAAAATAAAAACTTCAAAGTAAACTCTGAAATTGCACTTGTTTTTTTCTTTCCTCTGTGATTTTGGCAATGTGTGTACCTGTATATGCACAGCTTTATTTTATTTTCACACACAGAAAAGACAGGTGGTGTGCTATTCCTTTTACTGAAACAAATTTTAAAAGTTGCACATGCAATTCTGATGAAATTAAGTAACTTTTGGAAACTACAGCCTACCTTCACCAAGTTTTGACATTTCAGTGAGCCTTTGACTTTCTTTCAAGTTTTATTTGATAATTAAGAAAAAGGGGAGAGAGGCAGGAGGAATGGAAGACTTTAAAGTTCTTCAACATTTTTTCAGTTTAGAGGCTCAATCTATAACTACACCATAACCTGGTTTACTTCCTGAGTAAACAATCATCCTCCAAAATATCAGAGGGAGAAAGGTGACCAATTATAAGATATTAAATGAAATACATATAATCCTAAGGATAAGCAAAAGACAGATGTTACCCCACTGGTATTAAGCATAGGAAGAATTAATACATACAAAAATTGCTTCATACCTTGGCAGTCAAGCTGAAAAATCCCTTTGGTTCAATCATTTTCTCTAACACATGGCACTTTATTCCAGCTGTGCTGTCATACTCATAAACCACTCCATACTCCAAATGAACATTGTCAACAGTCAGACTCACATGATCTTTCTTCCCATCAATTATTGCCATAGTGTTAAATTTGTCAATTACCTCTAGAATAAAGAAAAGAACACAAATCAGTTTAGGAGGGTTGGCCATTAAACAAACTAAGAAGGGCATAAGCAAACATTCTAGAAACGGGTATGCTCCAATCATTCTATTTTAAAATGTTCATCAAAAAACCCAGCTACCATCTGGATGATTTAAAAGTCAGAACACCAGTAGATTTATGGATGCTAAAATACTAGATTGCTCAAGAGGCATGAACAGAAAAGTCACAGTAGTCTCTCTTTACAAACAGTTATTGGAGAGGACTAATTCAATTTCATTTATAATCCAGAGACCTAAAGCAACAAAAAAAAAGAAAAAAAGGGGGAAACTAAGAACTTCTAAATAAAATAGAAGAAAATTATCATGAAAAGTGTCAACATTCAGAAATGAAACCACAATATCAGCATTTACCCAGAGAACACAAATACAGTTCAAATGTTAACTGTCTCTTTAGTTACCATAATGTATATGAATGCAGCTTTATCTAAGGTTGCCTGAAAATAATCTGAAGGATATCTGATTTGTTATTTCTCATGCAGCAGTGACTAACACATCTAATTTAGCCTTAAATGATTACTAGTGGTGAAAATAAATCAGGTAATTCCTAGGATTCTGTATCCTATGAATGAAAACTGAGCAGATTTTCCCTAAAGTATTCACAGAAGCTTTTTCTCAAATTGAGAAATACAATAATTGTCAGAGAACAGCATGTTAAATTTAGGTCTTTAGAATACATAAAAAAGCAAATCCTTACATAAAATATGTCTTACGGTCTGCTTACAATTTCCTCTCTGAAAACAAAACCCCTGCCTATATTTTCCTTGCTGCTACACCAACGTTCTGAGCAACAACAAAATCAAAACAAGCATCACACACCTTCCACTTTGCAGTCAAAGGCATCTCCTCCATCATCTCCAGAGGGCTTGGTGTTTGATTTCTGAAGATCTTCCTGTGCACTTTCAATGCTGTTGTAAACCCACTGTATAGAATCTTGCTAAAAAACAACAAAAATAAGACAACTAGGAAAAGCTTTGGAAGTGCAATTGACAGCAGCGTATTTCACTGCTCTCACATATGAAATGGTTGCTTTAATTCCCTGATTATCATCAGCTTTATTGCCTTCTGAGCTCCAAGTTAAGAATAATATTTTGAAAACTACAAAGAATTTTGGCTTTGTCTAAAACCATCTGAAGCATTTTGTCAACTTATTTTTTATTTCAGAATATACTGTCACAAGACGGTATGAAATCTGTGACAGCATGACATCTCTCAGTTTCATGTCTCTGACAAAAATAATCTAAGACATTTCAAGTCAAACTGCAGATTGAAAAATATTTGAGACCAGAAATCATGTAAAAATAAAGAGAAACTATTTTTGCCTTACTAAATCTGCTGTGCATCCACAAATCTGCTAGTAAATATTATGGAATACCAATCAAAATTATAGTTATGTCCGGTTACTCTATCACCGATGTGTCACTGGCAAGAATATACACTACATTTGCCTTTACTACAGTTATTTTACTAGATGTTCTTTTCCCCCCAGATTAGCAAAACCTTCAAAAAGGACAGAATCGTGGGCTCCAGAACTCCAGCATCTTATGTGAGTGAGTGACACATGAGCACAGAAATGGTGGCTTGGTCATACAACCTATGAAGAAGCCACGTGTACGCCTTACATCTTGTTCTCCCCCAACTTACTCAGCCACACACCCATCACACCCTTGTGGAAGGGCCTATCAAGTATAGCAGCTCCAGACTACTCTTTCCCTTACACTTCAAAAGAAGCTTGACAGTCAGTTAGTCACTCCCTCTCCAACAGCTACGGCGGAATAAATGACACTGTTGTGACTAATCTGAATTCACAGACTTTAAAAAGAAGTTTGTGGAAGAATTCAGAGTTAAGCAAGGACAGGAAAAGTTTAAGATTAATGTTAAAATTTTCATGCAAAATACCAAGTACCTCAGATTATGCTTTGTTAATATGCAATATTCAGCTGCTATCTTATCCTATTAATCATAGACAACTTAATTTTTGTATGATTAAGATACTATTTCTCTCTAGGTTTCCTAGATTTATCCATGCCTTACTTTTCACTCAATGGCACTGAAATATTGGCACTGAGCTCTCTGTTGATTGTTGGAAGACACCTGTGCACAAGCGGATCAACAGAAGCACTTCTGAAACCCACCTCTCTTTGCAGGTACACCTGAAAATTTGCTGCTTATTTATGGAGTCATACAGGTTTGCTTGGCAGCCTCAAAACTGCCATGCCAATCTCGAATAGATTTACATTATGTCACAGGGTTCCTTCATTGTTTGAACTTAACATGGCCTAATGAAAGGACTAACTACTTAAACTAGACATCCCTCTTTCAAAAGTTAACACAAGATGTAATGCAATATGATTTGGAGAAACATTCTCCAAAAGCATTACAGAGGCACAAACTAAGCATAGATCTGTCACATCATGATTAGTATCACTGCAAAGAAATTTTAATTCCAAGAAGTACAATCTGCTTTCAATTTTCTTTATCCTGACAAGACAGAAAGAACGTAAACATTGTCCAACACAAGTTACACAGTTATTCACACTGAAAGAAACTGGAATGAAACTTCACGCTCCAGGCAAGCAGGAAGACTCCTCACCCTGAGAACTGGAATATACAGAAAACAGGAAGAGATCCCATTTCAATTATGCAATTGCCAACCACAGGAGACTGCAATATTCATGTTAATTAAATGATAGGCTAATGCACTGTACTTACAAAACAGGAGAAATCCATAGTAATTTTCCAAATAATTAAAAACCAAAATTTCTGAATAGGAAATTAAATTTTAGCTGTCTTGACACCAGTGGGAATACTGCCATTTATTTCAGTCTAGACAGTTCTCCCATAGCATCTGATAGCACTACACCCTAAATGAAGGTTTTATTGTCAGTCTGGAGGATCTTAGTTATTTGTGATTTGTTGAATTATTATCAGCTACTTTAAGATTTAAATAAATACTCTGTATAGGAAAAACAGTTATGTACTCTAACATAGTACACAAGTGGATTAAAAAGAGTAATTTTGCATGTCAAGGCATTCATGCTAGCCAGCATCAGTCAATCTTTTTTGGAATGCCACTCATCTCTATAGGAAGTCACTCTGCAGTTATATACAGAGAGAACACACCTGCTATAAAGAATTTTATTTCTCTTTTATTCTAGCCAGTTTTGCTACTAGTGCACAAAGCACCTTCTCTTTCCTAGAGCACATTTGCCTTTAAAGAACAGGTACGATCTTGATATGCTATGTAACAACTTCAATTCTGCACCCAGAGAATCCAGATGAACATTTTCATAAAGACTGTATTTGTATGACACAACTAACTCTTACTTATAATTCTTATCTCATATCTATGCAGTAGGTGTGGGAGAAGGATTTCACTCTTGATTTTAATTGGATTTTTCTTCTCAATTACCATGCACTGGAAGAGTTTGTGAAGTTAATTAATGATACTGATTCACAGTTTATGAAAAATTTGCAGGGAAAATCACATTATAGAATCCAGCTGATTTTGGTTTTCTTCCTTAAATTTGTGTCTTGGAAGCCTGAGATTTTCTCCTAAACTAACAGAAATAACAACAAAAAAAATTAATGCTTATATTAAAAAAGGGAAATTTTGAGTCCTTGAATGTGTGTTTATTCCCAAGATTGGAATGCAATAGGAAAACTGACACTTTTATAGATGGAATATGTGCACTTTGCTCTCTACGTGCTGGAGTGTTACAAAATTCTGGAAGAAGATCAGCTTTCTACATTGCATTCTCCTGCTGCTGAGCAGGCAGTGAGCTGTGTAAATCCCTCCCCATCATGATGAGAATATATCTCATAATGCTTTCTGCATAGAACTGCAGAAACATTTGAAATAATCCTTTAAAAATACAATAGTAAAAAAAAAAAATAGTTATAAGCTTTGATTTATTTCAGTGCAGAAATTAAATAGACCTTGAACATCAACAATATATTGAGCAATCTTCAGCTTTTATAATTCAACTGGTTTCTCTTCACTTTTATTCACCACTCCTTTTGCCTCACCCCACTCAAACACAACAGATATATGGACAGAGATATACATCACACTGTTCATTTTGACCAAAAGTAATTTAGAAGAAAATCTGGAAGGGAACTGAGTGAGACATACCTGCATTGGCCGCCTGTACTTCCTGCATGCTGTGACATGAGCAATAACACTTGCATGAGTCTCTTTGCTGACATTAATTCCATTCACTTTGATTATGCATTGGCCAGGGTGGAGACCTGCCGCAGCTGCCACCGTTCCTATTGAAAAAACCCACATAGTCAACAGACTTCTTTTCCTACACATCTCCTTTAAAGCCTAATTTTTTAATCAGAATCTGCTCTCACTGATTCCTACATATTTCCCCTGACCACAGGATGCTTCTGCAGTCAGCTGGACTCCAAGAAAATGGAGTTCTCCAGCAGATGATTCCATAAAGAGAGACCAGACTATTTTCTAAAGGCTGTTTAATGAAACAAATGTTGATTTGTAATATAAAAATGTGGAAAATTTGTCTTAAAGAGAAGGATTTTAAAAGGATAAAAAGGCTCTAGCTTGAAACTCACAAATTATAACTTAGACCACTTTGCTTCTGAATTCTTTTAAATTCCTCAAGCTTACAAGCTTCTTGACTACTTCAGGTGTCTCTATTTTACATACAAAACAGAAGCTTTCTGAGAGTTCATAAAGAAGTATCAGAGCATACTAGAGTTTCTTGATAAACGTGAAGTGAAATATCCAAATCCAAAGACATTTCCAAGGATCTTGACATTATTTTAATCTTTTTACCAATGCAATTATAACAGGGTACCTTACAGCTTGAATCAAAATACCCAAACATAATCATGTAGGAGATCTCAAATCTACTTATTTTTTGAGGAAAAAACAAACAAAAACAAAACAAAAAATTATCTTTGAGCAACATAAGATATGGTTCGGTGATTTGTCTTCATAACAGATTAACCACCTTGGGAAAATTCTTCTATCCACTGAATAGGAACTACAAAAACAGCAGCTCTCTTCAGGTCTTTTCAGTGTGACTCAAGTCCACTCCTGAAAGACAGCCCACTGGAGTATGACCTTAGTTTCAGCTACCTGAACATTTGCCTCTTTATGTCTCTCTTGATACCAGGGATGCCAGGGAAGTCAAAATCTATTGCCTAGAGACTGCAAGGCTGAGGTGCAGAAGCTAGCTGCTGTGCAAGAAAAGGCTAGACTGAATTTGCTGGGCTGACAACAGAAAAGCTATGTCATGGCTTGTCACCTAAGCATATCTGACAAGGAAAGAGCTTAAATATACCTGGATTTGTCTCATTTTAAGTACTATCAGATTAGGCAATAGCTGCATTTTAAATCTAATGTAAAAGAAAGTCTTTGGAAATGACACCATTACCAGCTATTGCAACACACCCCTCTCCTAAAAAGGACTTAAAAATAAACAGTTATATAGGCCTTATTAAATATCTCTCTCTCAAAAAAAAAAAAAAAAAAACAAAAAAAAAAAAAAACAAAAAAAAAAAAACACGTATCTCTCCAAAAAACCCAAAGTCCCAAATCTGCAAAGCAGTTAAGCATATGCTTAAAATCTTCTAGGTTTAGCAAACCACACAAGCAAGCACTTACATACTGTTGAGGCTAATTGGAATAAAGTATGTGCTTAATGAATAAGGATAGGTAATTGAATTGAGATCCAGGTGCAGAAATAATTATCACATCAGCTCAACAGTCTGTAGTTTATTAGAATTTCTCTTGAAAATATAATTTCTGACACCACAGCCAAGACAAAAAGGTTGTCAAGCTCTGTTCAATTCTGTCAACTTAGCAGATTGGTTCACTTTAAATTCCTTAATTACAAATGGGGGCAGCGGGAAAAAAGGACACAACTGCCCCACTATAGCTGAAAATACAGTGTTAGTTGGCTCTACCATTAGCAACATGAGACAGCAAGAAAGAATGCTTTCACTTTTTTTATTGCCAGAGTACCAGTCAAGAGTTGGGGATGGCAAGCATTTGACAATTACATCACAAAATGGATAAAACAGTATCTAGAGGAAACATCTGCAATTACTAAGGCAGACTAGGTCACTAGAACCCTTGAAAAGATTTGTGAAAAGTGTATTTTCTGTAAAATGTTTTCAGAAGAGTACAGAACCACATGTCCACCTAACAAATTAACACTCACAAAGTGAGTGCTCCCCAACACCCATTCACTGGAGAAGGTGATTTTGCACCCATCAGCTATTCTTTAGTCTGTAAAGAACGCCCAACCTTAACTTAATTTTCCTACATTCATATAAACACATACACACGCAAAAAAAGAAATAATCCATACAAGCTATCCAAAACATACGAAGTAAAAGATCACAAAATAATCTTATTTGGTTTTGTTTTGTATTGTTTGTTACTTTGGGGAGGGGGAATCGAAGTGGAATCACTGGACCTAATTTTGATTTATCTCAGCTATACCATTTATATATTAAATGTATACTTATCACTACCATTGACAGCATTTACAGCTTACCTCTCCCAACAGCATGGACAACTGATGGGCCAAAGCCCCGGATTTGGAAACCAAGCCCATCTGCAGAGTCAGGAATCTTCACTGTCCTAATTAAGCAAAGATTCAATATGAACGGAGCAGAAGGTAGCATTTTGTTATTCAAGATAAAAGTGGACAGCAATAGGTAGATTAGAAGGGTATGAGACTCCACACTTGCCTTCATTTCACAGTCTCAGATTCAGTACCATTCATATTCCAGATGCTTTAGATACCAAAAGCTGAGATACCAAAACCAATCAGAGAAAGGCAATACTATTTTGCAGGGAAATTCAATATGCTGATTACGACCAAAACACCACCATAGCTTTAAAATTCCTCCCAAATGGACCATGATTTGGGCAAGCTGCCACAGCACAGCAACACTGAAAGCCCTGGGGAGGCAGGCAGACTCTCAGCCAAGAGGAGAGAGCTCGGGGACCACAGATGATGGCAAGCCTTGTCAGATGAGCTGTGGAAGACTGGAGACGAGATCTGTATCACAATTTGTTGACATCTAAGTGTCTATTTACCAAGTTTTATTGAAAAAAAACATTTTGTTGCAGTTTTTCTGAGCAGATATGGAAAATACTGAGTTTTGTAAAACAAGAATTGCCTACTACTCCTCATGTAACTTGTAAGCACATTATGCTACTCTCCAACTTGGTTTAAGTGCAACAGTAATAAACCTACTGATAAACATAACCAACAAAAATACAGTTCTGAGAATCAAAATTCACATCTACTTCTTAAAATGAAGCCCTGAGCTCACCCAAAGTAAGCTAGCGTGTCCACATGATACCAGCTCAGGTTCCAGAAAAAGCAACACAGCTGCATTAGCTCTTATCAGAGCTAGTTAGGTCATGCATAACGGTGCACTGATTTAACTCTACAGCCTTTACCTCCAGAGCCAGCTCCATCATTATTTAAGGGATCTTTGCCCCAAGCTCCATTTGCAAAAGCAGAAATTCAAATTGATGCTGAAAAGTGATTTTAAAATACATTTGGACTGTAATAAATTTGATTTACAGGTAGTTTAAAATATCATTGCATCATTTCTTGTACTTTCGTTTTTTTCTGGTACACATAATGTTTAGCATTTGGAGATAATTATCAACAGAGGTGAGATCCAAAACCCACTGATGTCTATACATTTTTAAAAAGTATTAGAATATTCTTCAGATTAATACATTTTCATTTGAAATATTTTCATAAGTATTGCGTCATTTAGTACATTTATATATCAACTAATGTTGATACAATCTATATAGTTTCATTCTGAAAATGCTTTGTAAGCATGCTAATGAGCTATGAAAGACCATCACTGGCAGTTTAGGCTAACAATTTAGGAGAACTCTCTCCTCTGCCAACACAGTTGTGCTAGCAGCAGCTCCTGACAAAAAGCAGACAGCCCTGAGAAACAAATTCATGAACTCCTCATTCACTAGATCTGTCAACCTTGAAATTCACCTACATTTTCACTGGCAAGTTATGTCAGAAATTAAACCAAGATCTAGATTAAAGAAAGGCCAAGATACACCTTTTATGCTTGCTACAATACTATCACCAACTGGTTTGGGGCATTTTTTTGGTTGTTGCTTTTGTTTGTTTCTTTGGGTTTTTTTTTGAAGTATTGGTCCAGATGATCATCTTTATGCCATATTTCTTTCTTTGCTCTTTTCCCTTTTCTGGATACCACTGTATTTCTCATGACTCCTTTGCTTATTAACAGGAGAAATACGTCTCCATTCTACCACTGAAACAGAGCCATTTTCAAGGCACTCTGTGTGTGCTCTCTGGTAAACGAGGATGGTTCCTTCTTACCCTTCAAACTATGATCAGAATTACTCCTGGCCACTGCTTCTTACTCTCCTCTTTCTTTGGTATGTATAAGCTAGTAGCAACTGCATTCACTTTATTAATAGGCCTATGCTCATTTACATACTTACTGAACTCAGCCATTAGGCCTCACTTTGTATTTATTTTATGTAATAAAAACTGTGTTTGGAAAGGAATGGTCAAAACTGTGTACAGAAATGTATGTGTTACATAAAGATGGGGAGCTGTTTACTTGCTCCTGCTGTTTACACAACCAGCACACATACTGAGGGGGCCCATTAGATCACAGAGTCCAACTTCTGCCAAACTAGCAACTAATCCCCCAGACAGAGGAACTTGTTTAATAAACACCATGAGAGATAAGTGATCAAAACTGTCCATATAGTCAAGGAAACTCCATATACACTTTTGGTTCCTGCATGCATTTAAAGTGGCAGGGCTGATGATCCAAAGCACTTGTGTTTCACTTCTGCTGATTGACAAATGTAGTAAAACAAAATCAAAGCAGATCAAATTGCTTGACTTTACAAAGTCAGATTAGATACAGCATTTAAAATAACCTTACAGTAATGTGTCTGAGTTTCCACTGGTCTTTTACAATTCACTTCAATTGCACTTTGTAAAAATACCCCCAAAGGAATGACAACTTACTCCCGTGGTTTAGTGCTCACAAGAACCCGCAGGGGCTTTCTGCTGTTTAAACATGCTTTCAGGAAGCAATCCACTTCACTGAAGGGTCGCAGAAAAACCAGGTCACCGTTAATGGCAAAGATTTTTTTCCCAACTTCCAGGCCTGCCATCTAGAAAACAGTAACAGTTGTTTATATGTTTGCGTTTTATAACACTAACACCGTTTTGCTCTGCTGGCATGCAACCCCTACCGGAATAATAACATGCACATTTCCTTTACATTCTTTATGCCTCCTTCACATATCACACACAAAAGACTTACATCACAAGACGCTTCTAGAAGTGGTTAAATTTACATGAAGGGTACAATAAACACTCATTCTGAAGAGACCTAAGCATAAGACTAAGTCTTAATCAAGATTTTATGACAATATTACAAAATCATTTTATATTTGTAATAATTAACACAACAGCTTTCATTGAGCCAGTTTATTATTTTTATGACATTACCTAATTTGTCCATCCATCATGGACTAAAGCTTCTTTTCAAAAGGAAAGACCTCATTAATATTTTAGTAAGTGCATATTTAAGCTCCAAAACAAAAAAATATCCTTAAATGTTTCATGGAATTTGAGCCAAAGGTATAGCAAGCCAAGTTGCATACCATTTTCAAACTCCGGTTTAAGAAGAAAGAAACTGCAACCAGTTGGATGGCAGGAGTACACAGAGAGGCTCAGAGCACAGGCCAAGCCTTAGTGCCATCTGAGATCATGGCAGAACCTGACTGCTAGAAATCACCCTAGATATAGCTCTGTGGCTGTATTATACTATTGGTTTGATAATTTCTTAATTATTTCTTAATTTATAATATCTTAAATTTCGATTCCACCATGAGATTTAGAAAGGGTTGAAATCTAGGTCTAATTTTTGTCACTCATGGAAGAGACTCTTCCTTTATCTTTACATGTAGAGACTCCCATGCCATTCAGTAGAGTATGAATTTACCCCAAAAGCATCTAAAGCAACACTAACAACAAAAAGGCTGTCATTTATTAATTTAGATTCTCAAATTCTAAACTTTATCCACTGCTTGATACATCCTTTATTATGAAATATATCAAGTACAACTCACAGACTAGCTTTATACTCATATTTTACCAAAAATGCTTATTCCACTCATGATTAATGTCATCACTGGAATATTATAAAATGTATAAAAAATAAAATTATAACTTTTATACCACCACTCCATACAATGATTTACGTGACCAGAAAATGAGTGTTGATAACGGTTAGAGCAACATTTTAAACAAAACCACAAAACCAAATTAAAAAGGAAAAAAGATTCATAACAACAACTTCCTTGGAAAGTTGTCATTGTTACCTTCTACTTCTATAGATTTTTCTAACTGATGTACAAAACATACACATGTGGTCAAGTGAATAAAACAGGGAATATAATTTATACTACTTGGTACCTCAGCATTTGATCCTTTCTCCACCACTTTAATAATTGGCACTTTATTTTTATCTTCTAAACCAAAACCATAGGTGCCTTCATTAGATTTAATCTGAAAAATAAAATTGTTCAAAATATTGTTCAGAAAGGCGTTAAGAAGAGCTAAAGTATATCTCCATTAAACAACAGTGCTAATTTATTGTCATTATAACCAATTTTTTTATTTGTCAAAGCATGCAGTCGTTGCGTTTGACTCACCAGTAATGACTTGGCTATGACATTTTCCACTACTTTCAGATCATGTTTCATGAGTCTGTGCTTCATATTTGACCCTTCCACTTCTTCATCCGCATAAAAACGGAACAGCAGTGGTTCATCTTTAAATTCACTTTTCTCTAACACTATATGGTACAAAATCACACATATTAATCCTTTTTTTCTTTTGAACTTTTGAATATCATGTCTTTCATGAACCATAAGATACTCAATGTGCATACACATTCTAAATGCTAGCAAACTATTTTTGTGTGTGAATCTAGGGAAATCTTAATTTTTAATGAAAACAATGATTCTTATTTGGATCCGTTACACACAGGTATGAATAAGTTCATTTTCAACTACAACATCTGGACTCCAAGGACCTGAGGAAGATACACTGGCCTGAAATGGCATTAGTGAAAATGACAAGCACAGGGTTTTTTCATAAAAGGGATTTTAAAATGTGATTTTGAAAAGTTCTGCTGGACAGCGGCTGGAGATGCTCACCACCAATTTCTGGCACTCCCTAGGTGGTGCAGCATGCCAGATCCATACTGGAAATGGGCGTGGTGGAGATGTGGAAGCAACTAGAACAACAGACAGATGCAGTTTGTATGTTTAAAAGTCAAAGGAAAGAGAATGAAGAATGCCAGAATGGAAGTTAATTCTCCCTCCTTCTCTAAACAAGCTGATGACAAAATAATTTATTCCTCTTTTTATTTCAGTAAATGACCTACTGCTTCAATCTGTTCACTGAAATATTCCCTCTGATGGTATTAAATGTAACCTTATTCCCCTCATTTTTGGTACTGCATACACCTCTGTTCTCTTGTCCCTTCTCTGTTCACTGCTGCCCTGATGATTTTCTCATTTTTCTATAGTCCACTTTCTCCCACTGTCATCACTTCACTTTAAAAAAAATCATGCTGCTCCATACTTTATTCATTCCCCAAAAAATGCCTCCTTTCTTTCCTACATATTTCCTAAATTTTTATTGTCACATCTGTTCAAACAGTATTACCTGCTTAAGAAATTTATTTCAGAGTGGCTAATAAAAGTGCCCCCTATAAATCTTTAGAGGATGAACTCCTCAGTACATGCTATAAAATGGACTGAAAATAATTTTCAGAGCATACAATAGCTATTTTTTTCTTGAAGATTGTAGCATACATCTCTTCAGCGATTAAACAACTTCCTATCTCTTCTGTAATATTTTTACCAGATCCTGCGTTTCCTTCCAACTATGCAGACAGCATTAAACAAGAGGTAGGCATAGCTTGTACAGAATGTATTTACTTACCATGGTGCATAAACCCATTATCACAAAGAGCTACACCGAATATCATAGCTTCCTCCCTTGTCCGGCAATCCCCCTGTTAAACCATAGCATATTTTTTTAACATATTCTAATATAGCAGCAAAATGGATTCTATGCACAATGGCATAACCTCACCAGGATGGCAATGGCTGTAGATTATATTTACCATCACCACCTTTATATATACATTTATAGCATACATATAAAACACTATATACATGTTTATCATAGAACAGTTTGGGTTGGAAGGGACTTTGTATGGTGTACCTCTTTATAGTTACAAATAAACATGTACACATTTTAGTAACACTGCATTCTCCATAAAAACTGAACATAATAGAATCTAAAAATGTCAAAGTTCTTAACTTTTATTTCATAAAACTGGTGCATGTTGACTGAGTGAACAGTATACCCTGTTCTTGTTCCTAGTTCTCTTAAAATAAAACAGGACTGATGACAGCAAGTTGGTACTGACTTTTATCCACTTAGTAATTTAGAGTTTTTCAGAGCCTATCCATTTTACTTTAAGCCATGAACGATGTTACATGATGAATCACAAAGCTAACTCTCATTAAAACATTTAAAGTTCAATTGCAAATAAGGAAGAAAAGCACACAGCGATGAACAGCATGGCAGCTGACGGCTGATTTCTGTTACTTTACCAGTTTAAGAGGATTACACTTACACACGCCGTTGTAATAACCCTTACACAAAGTGTTTGCATGCTATTCTGCTTAATACATGACTACCTTTCAAAATAGAATTTAAATGCAAAACATACATAAATCCAAAGGTGTATACTTGCCTGGGCAATCAACCAGTCTATGAGTTTGTTAGCCATGACCACAGATTTGTAGGTTCTCAAGTGATAATCCTTATCCCTGTTCAAAACAAAACAATTTTAAAAAATCAAACAAAAACTCAATAGAGCCCAACAGAAAAAAGCTTATATTTTATAAGCAAGCTAGTGCAAGCGTGAATCAAGCATTTTGTAATGGTTCAGAGGTTGATTCTGGAGTAAAAAGGCAAGTCAAACATTTCAGTGTAGACAGAAAAGAGGAGGCTGACCATATCTTACTTGGGCAGTAATATCACTGGAGTATAAATATAGCTGTTCTTTTACAGCTGGGACTCTCCAAATGAGGTAATGGAGTGTTAGTAAAGGAGTGTATTAATATATACAGTAAGCATATAAGCATATCCATCAGAATCTAGAAGGCTCTAAAAGTCTGTAAAAAAAGATCATATTGAATGAAGTTTGTAGCCATTTAATGATTCAGTTATGCTTTTAGTCTTGATAGCCCTTAAATCTTGTTTGATTACTCCCAAGATGGCTTAGGATCCTACATTCAAACACAGTATCTTCAGATTACATATGTCTTCTAAATGACTCTCTAAGGATTTCCCAAGTGGACTCACCTAATTACTGGGGTAAACAGACTGTGAAGGCGACAGTACAGTCGTACACCCTATTAAGGAGAAAGATGAGGTTAGTTAACCACATGTTCACACCACAGAGAACATAAGAGGAACAGACGCAGTAAGGAAGCCTATATGGTCTAAACACACTTCATTTAGATAGTAAAACAAGTCTGTTCAAATTTCTATATATTTTCATGTGCCAAAATTTATTATTTGCAGATAACAATATTGAAGAATAAATCATGACAAAGAAAACATTTCCAGTCCAATCTAAACTTCACTGAGACCCATGTAAAAAGGATTAACTCTAAGGTAGCATTAAAAAAATCTGAAGGTAGCATTAAAAAAATCTGAAGGTTTAGTACTTTGAAAGAAAAGTATACAAAACCTGAAAGAGAAAGCAATGCTTCCATGCATCAAGGTTTTCCCAATCACTGGTTACACACAAAGTGACTAATTAAGGTAAAAAGCATTGCATTTGACTATACATACCAATACTTTACTTACAAATTGAAATTATACCTAACCAATAAACTTTAAAAAAAAAAAAAAAAAAAAAAAAAGGAAAAATATTCAAATACTGGAAACATTTTTAATTAAAGCAAAAAATAAAAACATTTGGAAGAGTTTAAGAAACTACCATCAGAAAATTTTATTTAAAAAGAGAAAGCACATTAGTATTCCTTAGCAGACTATCAAAAACCAATTATGTTTATAACATGCATGAACCATGTATAACAATTAAAAGTTGTGTTAAATTAGATTCCATCCTGCTTTCCTGTGCTTGGTAGTCCAATACTGAAGATTCTCCTAGATATACCTTACATTAACAAATGCCACCAGAAAAAGTGAATGACACTGTAATGTAATACCTAAATGCTGACTTTTTCTACCACCTCAAAATCATTAGAAGTTTGAATATGAGTTTAAAGGCAACTTTGTTCAATCATTTTTTTATGCTCAGTACTGTAGATGGATAGCACTACACATCTGCACTTAAACATCTACATGGCTGCAGATTTACTGCCTTGTTAAGGCACTAATAAAAAACACTCAGATTTAAGAGAAAAATAAAACCAGTTTTCTATGTATAGCTTCATATCTATTAAAATGGACTGAAAAATACAATAGACTGAAACACCAGCTTCAGAATCACCCAGAAACACAGACAATACAAACTACATATGAAACCACTACGTAATTAAAAAATAACAAATTTTAATTTTATATTTAAAATGTGCAACAAGAAGCTAAAATCTTCTCTTACAAATGGAAAACTGAGTTCGATTCACATAAATAGAGAGACAAGCAACTGTGAGGGGATGTTGTTGATCCTAGCATAATATTTTACATTATTTTTCAAGCAGAACCTGCGATTCTGATGTGTTCTTCCTAATAATATCCACTATTTTATTCTGTACCTTAGAGATCACATCCTGCATCTCACTTCTGGGGTAGTATGTTCCATCATCATATCGGAATCTGTACAGCATGTGTTCAGGTTTGAATTGGTGCTTATCTGTAACTAAATTAAAAAAAAAAATAAAATCATGCATTGTTATGTGACTTTCTGAAGAAATCAACACGAGAGAAGAGGGTCAGCATCATTTCTTCTAATAACAGCCCATTATACAGCAATAGGTAGATTTCAGACAGGGAGGGCAGGAAGCCCAATTAGATCATCTGCCCTAAGTTCTTTTATGTCACTGATGACAATACTTTTCACAATGTTTAAGTACTCCGGAAGAAACCAAATAATTTCAAGTCACAGTGCAAAGAATAAGAGAGGCGAACAGGCAGGGAACAGCCTGAAAAATTCGGCACTTAAATCTTTCTAGTATTCAGCGTTTTTGCAAAGCTTATTAACTAAATAGCCAAACAAAACTTTTTTTTGCAGCTATTCACATTATTGTTCCACATTATTCTCTGTTCTAATTCTTGCTGAGGCTAATCTCAGATGAGTCAGTAAAGACACAAACCCTCTACAACACATTTGACCAGCCTTGCCTGGGGAGGAAAAGGGAGAGGGAACATCTTCCTCATAGCCACCTGAAGGTCTGAAGTGTGAGAGACGGTCAGTCATTATGAAGATGTTGATAATCCATTTCCCCAAAGACACATGAAAAAGGATCTTAATGGGTAGATTTCCAGATTTTTCACAAGATTCCAGCAACAAACATCATAACTTCAAGTGTTTTGCCAAAACAGTCACATAGTATGATACAAAACTTGTCCTGGAAACAGTACTACAGCAAGTCTTTCTGAAAAAAAGCTGATGCATTTGATGGCTGAGGACAGCACTAGACACTAGCGCCATCTTAGGATAACTGTCTCTTAATAACTATTGTTTTTTGTAGATGTAAGCTTTAATTTTGAAACTAAATTTGCATGTCATCAACCGATAAAGGAGGGTACTGCAACGTCTTCATAAATCAGAGTAACGGGCCTGACAGTGTTAGGTAATTCCTCTCTGCCTGCCTTCCAAGTGACTAAACCATCATACATTATTCTCTTCAAACACTTAGTTAGACATCATAAAATCTGTATAGTAAGATGCTTTCTGCCTGCATCATTTCTCATGTCCCTTGAAGCTCTTCAGTATCTCAACACATCATCTAATACATAGATATAAAAACTGGACTTCATATATTAAGTGGTTTCACCAGTGCCATATCTACTAATAGTAAAGTTCAGGACACTATTCCAATTGCCTTGAACTGATGGTTTATGCTAAGGTGATTATCCAAAATAATCCCTAAACTCTTTCATGTATCATTGCTTCTCAATAAATCAGATAGAGACCACAAAATTTTCACATATAATGCCTACTATAGGTATCTAAATGAATTTTAATGGATTATGACCATTTAACTTAGGAAAAAAAGGTATCTTCTAGCTCTGTAAATAAAATAAAATTCCTACTGTTGAAGAAAAAAAAAAATCCACTAGATTAACATACATGAGGAGTTTCTAAAGCAGCAACTACAGAAAATAGAAAAACCACAAACAGAACAGTATTGTCTGTTCTCTGTCAAATCGTTGCTCACTGTTACAGACATGCACTGGGAGGGAACCAGGACTACAGAGCACTTTTCCTTTCTTGCATGCCCATGACAAACAGGGCAGACTATGCCCCCCAAAGGAACACAAGCACCACTGTGGCTTTGCAGCCTCTACACGCACACAGTGCACCAGAAACTAAGGCAGCAGGTCCACACAGCTGGCACATTCTGAGTTTCAAACAAAGCTGATAAAAAGCTGCATTACCACTAAACCCATAGAATCACAGAATAATGGTTTGGGTTGGCAGTGACCTTAAAGACCATCTAGTTCCAACCCCCCTGCCCCGGGCAGGGCCCCCTTCCCCCAGCCCAGGGGGCTCCCAGCCCCGTCCAACCTGGCCTTGAACCCTTCCAGGGAGGGGGCAGCCACAGCTGCTCTGGGCACCCTGGGCCAGCGCCTCACCCCCCCCACAGGGAAGAATGTCTTATATCCAATCTCAATCTACGCTCTTTCTGGTTAAAACCATTACCCCTAGTCCCATCCCCACACCCCCTGATAAAGAGTCCCTCCCCCTCTTTCCTGTACCCCCTCTAAGCACCGGCAGGCCGCTATAAGGTCTCCCCGGAACCTTCTCTTCTCCAGGCTGAACAACCCCAACTTTCAGCCTGTTCTCATAGGAGAGCTGCTCCAGCCCCCTGAGCATCTTTGCAGCCTCCTCTGGACCCACTCCAACAGGTCTGTGTCCTTATATCGGGGGCCCCAGAGCTGGACCCAGCACTGCAGATAAGGTCCGACAGGAGGAGAGTAATCCCCTCCCTCGCCCTGCTGGCCACGCTTCTCTTGATGTAGCCCAGGATACGGTTGGCTTTCTGACTTGCAAATGCACATTGCCAGGTCATGTTGGGATTCTTGTCAACCAACACTTCCAAGTACTTCTCTGTGGGGCTGCTCCCAATCCATTTTCCACCCAGCCTCAAGTTGTTTTGTGTGTCACTCCCAACAATGTCCCTGTATTTTGTGTTGGGATAGATACTTATATGGCACATGCTAAGAAAAGGGAACTGACCCAGGTTTAAACTGGTCTTTTCTTTTACATTCTTTGGCCAGGGTAATTTTGACTCAGATCAGTACACCAGCCAAGAAACTGCACAGCCACATAAATACCTATTAATTTTAAAACTATCCAATATTCAGAATATTTTTTAACTACAGATCTCCTTACTGCCTTTGGAGGAAACATCCATCTCTAATCAGCAGTAGCAAATGACTGGACAAAGTATCTCAAGTCCATTGGCTGATATAAGTAATTTCAGATATTCGAGAATGTCACCAGGTAGATTTAAAATAGCAACACACAAACAGATTTTTTCCTTTTGCAAAAACGAAGGGGGAAAAAAAAGAAAAACCAAAAAGGAAAAAACTTAACTTTTCTACTTGCAAGAGTTCACACACCAGGAAGTAAAACAATACCCATCACAACATGGATCTGGCATTGATAGAATGAAGCCCAGCACAGTTAAAATAATGGCCAGCATAGTGAATATGCAAAGTCTAACAAAGCCCTCTACAACATTTGCAATGTGAATAACAGCCAAACTTTCTTTCTCCCTTGCTCCCTCTGTGAAAACAGATGGTTCATTCAACTTTATTTTAAGAATTCTATTTTCACTGAACCACAGCTGGATCCACTATTCAAAGTAGCATGTCTGGCTCACATTTCTATGCTCTAATATAATTACCCTTTTATCTCATGAAATTACACAATATTCATTTAGCTCTGTATTGAGAAAGTCTATGAGTGTATTTGGGATATAAATTACAAGATCAGGAGAAGAATCTTTGGCAACAGAATCATTCCATTGAAAACAATTCTGTGTGTGTAGTAAACATAATAGCATCCGACATTTCAATGATGGTGGAGGAAAATCACGTAGACTGACATTAAAGAATTAAAAACTACATGACTACTAATGAGTAACTTTAATGTTTTTCCTCCTACTCTATGTTTAAAATGCACACAGCTAAGTGGCACTCACTCCTGCCTTCTTTCTAGTTAAGGACACTGAAAACATCGTGGCAAAGAACTTGAAGAGCAAGTATTAAAATGTGTATTACCAATGATTCCATCTAACTTTACACCCTGGATCTGTGCTGGAACAGTAGCTAACTTCACAACTGTTTCCTTTTTTTTCCCTTAAGTGACTATACCTATTGTAAGCCAAACATGCCTTCAAAACCAGAAGTTTCTCCAGTTCACTTATATGGTCCTGTTGGACTGTATCTTGTGGAAGGGACAGAGATGACAACCTGCTCTGGTAAGAGAAAAATGTTGCCAGTGCAAATTACCTCCAGAAATCAAACTTTATTAGCTCAAAAACTGAACCATTTCAGTGATACTTCTCTCCAGAATGAGCTGAACACAGATAGTTGACTGAAAGTTTCAGCATAAAAGTATCAGGTTTAGTAACTATACAATGTAGTAAAAATAAGGCCTTAAAATTCAAAATATTAAACTGTTGGGTTCTGGGTTGGATTCCACCAGCTCCACTTGTAATACCTAACAGATGAGCAGGCATGTTTATCAACAGCCAACTGTGATTCACTCTCTCCTACAATTCTTAGCTGAACATGCATCCCTAAAAAGCCTTAATAAAAGATTTAAATCCCTAAAAGCAGTCTACAGTTTTCTCTTGCCCCAGAATTTATTTTTGCTTACAAGAAAATAGTAATGTTTCTCTAGGTCCCAGTTAGCAGTGTTGTGATCCCAACAGCACAGATGTAATCTGATTAAATCAATGGTGCCTCTCCCAGTAAATCTGCCCCATGTGGTCCCTGCAAGGATATAATGCAGATTCAATAAGCTGTCTTGCATTAACAAGACCATCTTTTTATCAAACAAAATTAAGTCCACTCTAATTACAACAATTACCTTGAAAACAAGTAAGTTAAAACTAATTATATTTACCATGATGGATAATGCCATTTTCTAATAAAGCTTGGCCAAGATGAACACCTTCTTCAGATTTGTGTATCTCTCCTATTTCCAACAACCAGGACACAAATTCACTGAAATAAAAATAGATACAAAAAACAAACTTTATATGTCATACCACCAGATCTACCACATTTCCCTCTCAGTTACTAGTGTTCCTTACTACCCTAGTAAGTGATTTTTAAACCCAATGATCTTCAGAATGTCATACCACCTTTAAAAAACCCCAGTCGTTTCAACTATTTTATTATTTCGACATAAATACATATGATTTCCCTTGAGATGTCTTTTCTTTTCTGCTCAGAAGTATTGCTTGCATGAAATTTACCTTGCACATGTTGAAGACCTTCCATGTTTTCCGGGGTTTCCTAAACTAGCATTGCCACATTTGACCAGACAGTCAAATATAAGGCAATATAAGGCATACCTACAGCACCTGCCCAGAAGGCAGAACATAATCGCAGTATGATAGAACAGAAGGGTTGTTACTTCTGAGGTATGTCAGACACATTGACATCCTAAGCATATAGACAAAGCATATACTCCATGTGCAAGAATTGCCTTGTTTGCGTCACAATAAACCTGATGCATTTCAGAGACATCGAATTTATAGCACGTAAGATATTTGCACGTGTGTTACAAATCAAAAGAACAGTGTAGTGAGGTAGTGCAACATTCATATTCATGGGTTTTAACTGGTGACCCAGGGACCAGAAAAAGTGTACTTCAAAATGCTCCATTTCAAAGATAACATAGCAACGCAGACATTTGATGGTAGGTTTAGATGTTTCACACATGGTTCCTCACCAGGAGTATATTCTTTACCTGCTTCCAACAATTTCACTGAGGAAACATGATTCAGTCACAAATCAATTATCAGTCTTAATCCTGGTTTCAATTCTCATCAGCTATGTGCGTTCTGACAGCACATGAAAATCTGTGTTTCATTTCTAGTTTTGAACCCAGTGGTGAGTGTCTTTACTATGCATTTTTGTAAAACAGTCACTGTACTTTATAAAAATATTTTCCATACTTAATTGTCTTACAGTTAAATGAAATAAGTGATAACTCTTCCATCTCCAAACTAACTTTTTTGTCACATACACATTTTTAGGGTACCTATTGCTTTCTCTGTCTCTTGCATTCAGTCTTCTTAAGCCATAGGTAAAATATAGCATTATAAACATTGTCCTAATAACAGGGGTGATTTTTTAAATTTGTAAATTTTATTTAGTAACTCTGTCCCTGACATTCAGGCAAGAGGAGGACAGAAACAGTTTTAGAGACAGAGATTTTTTTAAAGTGGAATAAAGCAAATTTGATACTCTAAACTAGGTGTTTCAGAGACAGAATGCATTTAAAAAGTTGGGAATTACTTCTTTAAAAAAAAAAAACTGTCTTATTTGATACATTTTCACATTTTCAATATGCCTTTGCAGCGTTGTCCCTTTAATATAACTACTTTAGGATACAAGTACATATCCATAAATTTCAGGCAGACCAATTTACATTTCGGCTAAATTCTAGGAGGCAAATAGGCCTAACAGACATTAGAAATAAAGTGTGGTTTCTGCAGAATCCCAAAGAAGATTTAAAATGTGTTTTCTAGCTGGTTAAAACTCATGCTATAAAATACATATAATACCTTCCAAGAAAGCATTTGGGGAAAGTGGTTAACTTCCTCTTCCTGTCTTTGATGAGATTTCCTTGTTTGCACATCATTTTGTACAGTCTTTCTCCTTGCTCAGAGATCATCACCCAAGTGTCCTGTTCCATGCCCAATTTTAAACCTGCCAAAAATGCATTAAAACTTTATGAAGTGATATTGCCATTATATTTCAATATCTTCCCCAAAATGGAGAAGCAATACCAGTATTTTATGTTATTTTTCTCACAATCAGGTTGAGCCACGAACATCTGATCTTCATAAAGCATAATCAAATTATATCTAAGTTCTTCATAGTGCAGTTAAACTGTTACTATATCAACATCACCACTGATATTGTAGGAATAAACACTAATGCTGTGATTTTCAGACTTCAGTATAAGAACAATTGCAAGTGAGTAGTCACGTCTTCAGAAGTTTAAAAGAAAAGAGTTTGGGTTTTGCTCTTACCATGTAACAATAAAAATGTTTTCACTTGAAGGAAACTTTTACAAATTTCCAATTAATAGTAACTAGTTATCTGTTATACACTGGTTAGTTTCACATAAGATTAATTTACCCTTTTTCCACAAAAGCATATACACAACCTCATTTTTATTTGCTTCAGAATTTTCTCAACCACACAAAACTATCAAGCACTTTATTTCAGTATTTCTTACCAGTTTATTTTTTCCTGTTTCTCTTCTTGAGAAAATCATTATGTTTCTGAGTATCAGATGACCAAAACCAGTTTGTGTTGAGTTATACATCCTACTGGACACTCACAGAAGCTTGTGCTTCCATGGAATACTACAGACCTTCATATCCAATGTGCTTTCTCAGTAAACAATTATTATTAATTATGGACAAACCCACACATTTCTGGAATGTCTTGTGTACATGTTTTCAGTTTTTGTTCAGATTTTCACATTTTTAAAACTGTAACTGTACATATTCAACCTGAGTAATAGTCTGCTACTTCTTTAATTCTGAAGACACAGCTAGAAAATGTACCTGTCACAAGAAAAATCTAACAAAGTTATAGGACACAGACATAGGAGTGTCTCTCATTATTCATGAATCAGATAGTGGTGATGCCACACAGATAAAAGCTGATATATTCCCGGGAAATGAAAACTTAACCAATATACTACTTTTGGAGCTTATAGAATGGTGATGCTTTTATTTGTTTTGATTGTTTGAATCAGGTGATCACAGCATCAGCAGCCTTAAAGATGATCACCTTTTAAATAAATTTCTAACTTGCTGAATGCCTCAGGTAGTTACAGGAAAGTCCCAAAACTGACAGAAAGGCTTCCTAGCAAAAACTTTCCAATTCAGCTTGATTTCTTATAGCAAGAAAATACAATCTGTAAAGTGGTCCTAGTTGATAATTAAATTACAACTGCTGAAATCTCTGCTAAAGTACTTCATTGAGGGCATTCTCTCCCTTTTGCTTAGTTTCTGCTATATGGATTCCAAATAAAAGTATAGGTTGAGTTTCTCTAAGTACACTGGATCTCTGAGTCTCCCAACATGAATAGCCCAGCAGGCTCCAGCTTCATGGCACACTCAAGCTGTATTTCCATACCTCACTCCTGCCCCACATGATCTATTTATCTACTGTGGAGATCACCCCAATCTCCTGTTCTTTGTGAGATGTGGGGTCTGCAGCACCACTATGAAGAAATGCATGGGTACACACAGCACAACCAGGAGAGAGTCACTCACGTCAGCCTCACTCCTAGCGCAAGACATCTCAGAAGTGTGTTCATTTTATTTAGTTCATTTCAGACTGGCAAAGGAGAAGAAACAGTGTTCTCGCATGTGCATTCACTTAGACTTCAGCATAATTGCCTGTAGATACACACACATGAACAGGCTCCACGTCTTATTAAGTGAACATATAATTAAAGCATTTCTATGTTCACAGTGAATGGGAAAGTGTTGCAGCTACATTTAGGTACAGTATTTGAGTTCTTAAAAAATAGCTGTTTGCTTCCGGAGTCATTTGGCAACTTGACTGCAATTAAGTTGATGCATCCTGCTTTGCAAGAGCTGTTTATACAGATATTTTGGGAAAAAAAAAAAAAAAAAAAAAAAAAACAAAACAAAAAAAAAAAAAAAAAAAAAACAAACAAAAAAAAAAAAAAAAAAAAGAAAAATCACTTGCTAGGGGAGATTGATAAATTTATGAATTGGTAGGTTAACAGAGATATTCAAGAAATATTGTAGAAGATTCTGTGTTGCAAACTGAGTCTAAGTGTGTACCAAATCCTCGCCTGAATTTCCTTCATGATTGTGTCCTTGGTGGCACACCCACTGAGAACACCACGAGCTGAAAATATTCCCGAATCAAAGGATTGTAAAATCCTATGACATGGCTTGACTTTGGGATGGCTACCTCAGACCTCACACTTGGCAAGGTTTAGCTCAGTGACCTTTACTAGCAGCTGCTCAATAGTATAGTGTGAAATAGTTAGAGTACACCAACATAAAATACTCCTACTTGCTCCCTCTATTTCTTACCTAAAGCTATTAAGAGTCTAAGGGACCCAAGAAACTTAACAGTGAGTAGGATGTGTTAAAAACCTCTTTAGCCAGTTCCAGACAAGGCCCTATACAGAAGCAGACAAGCCTGGGTTTTGTCGTATTTGACACCATGTCTCCTACATTGTTTCCTCATTTGTATTTTTAAAATGTTGAGTTTTCAGGCTTCTAAGGCATCTTTTTAGATTTTCCTACTATTAATTCCTGATGACACTATGAATTAGCCAGTGCTCAGACAACCTAGTTGAAACAGTGGTCCTACAACAGGTGTTCTACAAACACCCAGTATTCAAATTTAAAAGACCAAAGAAAGTGTTGTTAGTCACCATTTACAATGGAGGCACAAAACAGGAGCTATTGCAACATGCAGCTGAAAATCTACACAGACCAGGAAAAGAATCCCAGACCTAACTACAAGGTCATATTTTCTTTCAATACCAAGGCTGCAAACATCATTACAGATTCGGATGTTTTAGATTGCAAATTAAATTAGCTCCAGAGGATGATGATGCGTCATCCTTCCCTGGTTATACTTTGTGCTGGATTCACCTTGAATACGAGGTTATTCGTGGTCACATACGAGATCAGGATTATGTCTCATCCAAGTATTATCCCACCTTCATTTTGTTATTCAAAAAGACAGCTGTTTCCCAATGGTTATTTCTTACATTCTTGGGTAAGGGAGGATACATCAAAGATGGGTTTGTGAGTATATTATGTGCCATTTCAGGTTAGATCATCTGTACGAAGATCCAACACAGAAAACCTGCTCATTTCAGTGATTCAAATGACCAGTCACAAAAGGGAATCAGTGCATACAAATCCCACAAGGCATGTAGGATAGACCCTCATATACCACAAGCCATAACAGTACACTGGCCTCAATGAAATTATGACGATTAATATTGATTGAGGATAAACTGTAAAATCACAGATTAAATCATGTCCCCATTTCCAAACCAGCATTCACTACCAGCATACATGATTCAAGGCATTATGCCCTTCCCAGTATAAGTTTGATTTATGTTGTCCAAGCTGGTATTCATAAACCTTCAGGTGAACTTGACACTAGAAGTTTGCCTAACAGCTGGTTTTGCTTTATATCTCAACATAAAAATACAGCGTGGCTTTCTGGCAAAGCAACACAAGGAAGTTTATTAACCTACCTTTTCTTCTCTCTCGCTCTTTCAAAATAGCTTCCAGCCATTCTTGCTTCTCTTCAGGGGTTTTTGCCATGCATACAAACCATTTGTTCTTTGCTGTGTTGTGGATCTTCCAGCCATTAATAACAGTGTGGCCACTGCTGTGATAGTCAGCTGGGAATAGATAAAATGGCTTGAAGAGCACCAATTCTTAAAAAAGCAATAGTTGTTACAATTATTAAGAACTCCTATCATTACACATAAAGCTCAGGAAGTACAGAAGAATAAAAGTTAATTTAAAGTTATCTGTGCTGATTGTGGACTATGTTATAACGTGATAAGTTGTACTTTTAAGTTTTAGTAAATAATGTCCTTTTAAAATGTAACAGAGAATTGCCTAGCATATGGAAGAAGGTATAAACTCGACACTAAAACAGGCAGAATCCTATTAAAACAACAGATCATGGTACTTGGAATACTTTTGTCCGTGTTATACCGTAACATATAACTCCTTTAAAAAGCAGCATTGTGGGTTTGCCCCTTAAATTACTCAGAGCTGTTATGCTAATTGAATGGTTTACTACAAAATTTTAAAAAGGACTAAATATACAGGGGGGGAAATACAATTTCCATTTGACAAGCAAGCAAATCATATATATTTCATGTATCTTTACTGGTTACCTGAATAAAGAATTATCTACACTTGTTTAAAGAAACTGAAATATAATACAAGATTTACTCTGATTTTTTTAAAAAAATGCATTAACCAAATACATAATTTTTGAAATATGTTCTTAACAACCCTATGTTCAGTGTGTACATTATAGGAGAGAGGTAACAATTGTAGATGTTCTTAGATTTCTTGAACTTGTAACTCTTAACATGTAAACCACTATGCTATAAAAATCAGACAATTTACTACTTATTATTCTTTCTTTACTTCTATAACATTTGATTTTAACATGCTAGTACATAAATCTTATTCAGAAAGTATCTAAATAGACTTCCTCTCCAAAACTAACACCCTTGAATATCGTTCACTAGGATTACATGCATTTCCTGGGGGAAAACTTGTGAGGCATGAATGCCTCATAATAACAAATATATTTTTTTGCATAAAATACAGATTAGAACTAGAACTAGCAACTATTTACAAAATATTAAGAAAATCAAAGGTCAACATTTTCTCACCACAAACTTTCATTAAGAGGCAAGGAAGTCCTAAGGCCAGCCCTGAACTGCTGTAATAACTACAGAGTTTTTTGCTTTGTAAATACTTTTTCATAATTCAACCCTGTTTTGTATAATGAGATTGGATTTTCAGAGACTGAAACCCTAGCTGAAATGCTTGCTAAGATTTATCATAAATCTCAGCAGACATGCTAGTATCCTTTCAATAACTCTGCATTTTAATTAGATGGAAAGCAGCCAAGCTTTGTATACTGGGCTGGGAAATGTCAGGAACTACTAGAAAATCGTGAGACTGATGGCTAATTTCTAAACCAGCAAAACTTTCTAGTACCCAAAGTGTTTAAGAAAGTGCATGCACATCTATGCCAAGGAAAGAAAAATGAACCTAGTTATTATTGCAACATCACATTTATATCACTTTCCTAGCTATCATATTTTTATTCACATAACCTATGGATAATAACCTTTGTCCCGGTAAAAACAGTTTCTTGAAAACTAGCCATCTTCTTGAAAACCAGCCATCATATCATCCATGCACTGTCAGAAAATCAGAGTTAAAATTCAAGGAAAAGAAAGAAGCCTCAGACAGAAGTTCTCAGCTGACAGACTGCAGTCCTTTGGAGATCAGAGGCAGGAGCACTACTGGAGGAAGGAAGGTTGAGGTCCCTTTGTATTATTTAAGCATATACTTATAAATCTTGCAGTATGACACTAGCTGCGCCGTTTTGTTTATTTATTAAATCAGAGGTTAATACATATGAAGCTACGGGGTTAAGTTTTTCCTGTGGTCTTTCTTACCGTATATCTATCATCACAACACCCATGTTATGAAGGGAAATATTATCTCTAATGCAGTGAACAGTAGCAGTTAAAGTTGTGGCAAAAAAAAAAAAAAAAAAAAAAAAAGATGGCTCAGACTCACAAATTGATTTAGATCCTCCCATTTCACTCTGGACAGAAGTTTGGCGCCAGCTAGTTTAGTTCAGAAAAAGCAGCTCATCCAGCCACTCAAATCTCTCAATGTAGAGATGACATTTTAAACATGCAACTTCCTTGGCACCTGAAGGTCTGTAACTGCAGGGCCAAGAGTGCTGGCAGTTTGACCACATTTATCTTACGCCACTGCAAACTCACTGAATTCTGTGAAAAGCCCAATCACCTAGCTAGATATTAAGACTGCCTAATGTATACAGATGGCAATGAGTTCAGCTGGAGGAAAACGGGTAGCTACTGCTCAATTTTGCAATAGTAACCCACCCCTGTGATGCCCAGCTTGACTCCAATCTCTGCCTTTAACTGCAACACCCCTGTTTTCTCTTTTGCTCCGTGTGTTCCCCAGGACTCTAATCCTCCAAGGCTCCCACGAGCAATTCGTTCTCCTCAATACACCCACGCCTGTAGTCTGCTGAAGAGCATTTCAGCATTACACTATCACTGCATATAAATTCATACCTTTTGGGGTACTGGCTGTTGGACAAAACCTGGTCAAGAGCTGCAGGTGTGCTGGCCAGCCAGCCAGGAAATATGCATGTTCTGACTGGCCAGCTGCACAGGGTATATAATGCACC
This sequence comes from Tyto alba, assembly GCF_018691265.1. NCBI lineage: Eukaryota > Metazoa > Chordata > Aves > Strigiformes > Tytonidae > Tyto > Tyto alba. The sequence goes on from NW_024881330.1 coordinate 37,149,551, forward strand.
CTCTTCACATCAAGGCAATCACAGCTGCCAGTCAGGCTAAACAAATGATTTGAAAACCTGACATAATGGTTATAGAAGGAAGAACATGAGACTTCAAGTTGCTCCATGCAAAGTCTGAACAAGCATGCTTAACAAATCATTAAGCCTCCAACTTCCCAAGAAAAGGTGATGAAAGATGACATCATCTTCTAAAGATACTTGGTAATACATTAGAGCATATAACTTGAACTGTAATATATTGTTCAAAATTCAAGTCAAACCTTTGAAAGATGCATAAGAAGCTAATTGTTACAGCCATATATGACAGAATTTTTTAATTCCCTTAAAAAAACAAACAGAAATTGTCAAGAAATTGTCGATTGTGCAAACAGAGATTGTCAAGGTAAGCCCAAGCACAAATACAGACTAGGCAACAAGTGGATTGAAAGCAGCCCTACAGAGAAGGATTTGGGAGCACTAATGGATGGAAAACTGACTGTGACTCAGCAACATGCACTCGCAGCCCAGAAAGCCAACTACCCGGAGCCACATCAAGAGAAGTGTGGCCAGCAGGTTGAGGGAGGTGATTCTCCCCCTTTATTCCACTCTCATGAGACCCCACCTGCAGTCCTCTGTTCAGCTCTGGGGCCCCCAGCGTAAGAAGGATATGGACTTGTTGGAGCAAGTCCAGAAGAGGGCCATGAAGATGATCAGAGCACTCAAACAGCTCTCCCATGAGGACAGACAGAGAGCTGGGGTTGTTCAGCCTAGACAAAAGAAGGCTCTGGGGAGACCTTATAGCGTCCATTCAGTAGTTAAAGGAGGCCTGCCAGAAAGATGGGGAGGGACTCTTTATCAGGGGGTGTAGTGGTAGGACAAGGGGTAATGGTTTTAACCTGAAAGAGGGTAGATTTAGATTGGATATAAGACATTTTTCAATGTGAGGGTGGTGAGGCACTGGCACAGGTTGCCCAGAGCAGCTGTGGCTGCCCCCTCCCTGGAAGGGTTCAAGGCCAGGTTGGACGGGGCTGGGAGCAACCTGGTCTAGTGGAAGGTGTCCCTGCCCATGGCAGGGGGGTTGGAACTAGATGATCTTTAACATCCCTTCCAACCCAAACCATGATTCTATGATATCTCTGTATTGAAGTACTTCTAAATTTCTCAGACTTTAGGTTCTTAGGAGCACTGATGCTCAGAAATACCAAGGATATAATTGCTGCAAAATATCAATTCCCTTCCTCCTCTACATACTTTTTGATTCAGTCTCTGGTTACTGTTATCATACAGTGTTTCTTCTATTTCATGCCTCATTTCAAGACAACGGGGGATAGAACCAAGATAGTGTAAGCAACCATAAAACTGGTATTTCCTAAGCCTCAAATGCTTGTCTTCATAAACTTCCATTTAATGGCTGGTGAATGCCTTTAGGAATACACTTCTGTCTCAAAATTGAATTTTAAAAACTGAATACAGAAAAAAAAAAACAATAGCATCACCATATATCCAACTTTGTAATACTTACAAGTGGTTGTGTAGCCACATTGTTTTAAGAACATAAATAGTCTGCCCTGTTAAGTAATATGCATTCCACTTTAATCAGTGCAATCAAAAAAAGGCAGAGTGCTTCATAATGCTGAAACAAAAAAGAAAGCTTACACCAACTGTACTGCTCAGCCAAGGCCTAATTTCATCAAAGAAAAATTGCTTTTCAGAAAAAGCTTTGTTAATTTCTGTAGGCATGTCATTAGCATGACAATAAATCACACTGGGAATCTGTTTTCCTATTTCTATGCTTCTTCCTACAAACAACAAAGACTACGTTCCTACCTCTATCATCGCTGAGAGCAAACACTCTCAGTCACCCTGTTCCCTGGAGCCGTATGATTCCTTATACCAAGTGAGCAGAGGATCCCAAAATCTACAAGAATGAACTGTGGAAGTATCATCTAGACTCAAAAGTCTTCAATGTCTATAAAGAGACCCATGAAGAGTACATGAGAAAGAGTCATGCGTACATGTGAAAATAAGCACTCTGCACCCAGGGCTTCCACACTAAATTAAGGATTATAGAAAGTGATAGGTAATAGATGATTAAGGATGATAAAATAATAGAATATCAAAAAAAAAGCATATGCAAAGCTAATGTGAATGAGGCTCAGATGACCAGATTACTACACTTGGGAATGAGGTGAGACAACAAGAATGCAGCAGAATAGTATCGGGTTACAGTTCAAACGCAGATGACGAGAGATGAGGCAATGAGCAACAAAGACATTTGGGTGCAACAAATGAGAACAGTACAGAAACCAAGACAGAAGGAGGTTAAAGAAGGGCATCAATCTGAGCAAAATAAAAAGTATCAGTGTGAGGAGAGGAAATACACTTCTGACTAAAAGGAAGGAAAACTTTTTTTTTTTTTTTTTTTTCTTAGAAAGGGGATGGGGAGGGTAGTGGCAAGAAAGGGGCAGAAAGGTTCCACAGTCCAGGGAAATAACACTGACGTTTCCATATTTCAAAAAGAACCACAGAAAGGAGGGATGACATAGCAGTACTTACAAGAAAAAATTATTTTAGGTTATTGAACAAACTGAAATGGAGAAGGCAGAAAATGTGGGGTTATGATAAAAAAGGGGGTAAAAATAATCACAGAATATTTTGGGTTGGAATGGGCCTTTAAAGATCATCTAGTCCAACCCCCGAACAATGAGCAGGGACATTTTCAACTAGATCAGGTTGCTCAGAGCCCCATCCAACATGACCTTGAATGCTTCCAGGGATGGGGCATCTACCACCTTTAACAATCCAGAAATCAAAATAACCAAACCATTAATTGATGTCTCAGAAGTGTGGAAAGGAGGACAGATTTTGAAAATGCTGCATATATAAAAGTGACAAGATTAGATATGGCTCAGGAGAGTAAGTGGGAAGGAAGCATGACAGCCTCCAGTACTGTGTGCAAAGCTATAGGAAATGGAGACGGTAGCAAAATTTCCTGTGGCTGGAGGAAATAAGACTACTTGTGTCTAGAGTGGAGAGGAAGACCATTTGTGCTTAGATGATTTGAAGAGTCACCAAGGAGGAAAATAAATGAGCAGGAAGGAAAACGAATGGACAGTGTGTAAGAGATCAAAGACTGGGTAGCTAGAACAAGCAAATGGAGAGAGGTAGGCCAGCTTTGAGAAATACACGATAGTCATGGAAGAAGGAAAAAAGAAATATTTGCTAAAGCCAACACTAAAAGCATGGCAATATATGAGATTGGAACCAGTGAAAGAATAAAGTTACAGAATTCTTGGAATATTCATCTGAAAGAAGATGTTATATATAAGACTCAGTGGCCACAGTAACTTCAGGAGTTATAAGCAAAGAGATGCCATCTTAGAAAGTGACATCATGGAAACAGGAAAACTGTCTCTTATTCCTAAAGCATCCATAAAGGAAGATGTAGGAAAATAAATGAAAGGTAGTCAAATAATATGTGACATAAAAGACTGAAAGAGTCAACTCTCTTTTTGTATAAACAAAGCGGTGAGATTTCATACAAATAAAGGTAACAATTGGGCAGGAATACAGGCGAGAAAAGGGAAGTAACATGATGTAGAATACTGGATAAATTACATTTAAGACAACAAGCCTTGATGAAATTCAATGTAGTGTACCTATAACATGTCTGTAAACGACTAACAAAATCAGTTGGCCTGATGAAGGACATAACCCGAAAGAGATATCAAGCAGTTCTTACAAAAAATGTCTAGTAAACAAAGAGAATGAATCAAGTGTGATGCTACAATGCTCTAACTTACGTTCAGCTTTTTCCACTGGTTTTATCAGGAGCTTAAATGATTCAGTTATAACATTGTTTGTTCATGGAATCAAGGAAAGAAGCATTGCAACAGCTTTGGGGAACAAGGTATTAAAAAATTGTTGAAATAGTAAGAAAAAAATCAGTACAGAAAATAAAGTAATTATTAGAACCTCATCTCAGACATTAACACAGTATAAAATACAATGGGATAAGCACCAGTACTGCACAGAAAGATCTGGTGTGGTATTTTGGAATACAAATTAGAAAGTTGAAAAATAATGCTGTCAGAAAACCCAAACAATCTTGGGATTAGTAATAGACATCCCACATGCAGTACTACAGTAATTGTTCTATTCTACTTGGCACCAGTTAAGTTTCAGCTCTGGACATCTCACAATACAAAAGATGCAAACAAACTGACAAAACCCCTGAAACTAAGAAGAGAAAAAAAAGTAATAAAAACTTAAAAACATGACCCATGACAACAGGATGAAAGACTTAAGAAGCAACGATGGAAGAGAGACAGAACAGTCTTCTAATAAATTAGTTAGCTGCAATAAGAACAGTAGCCAAACTGTTCTCCAGGTCTACCCAGTAGTGCAAGGAGTGAGCTATTCTGAAAAAAAGGAACTGAAGATTATTAGAAAAAAAAAAAAACAAACTTATTTTTTAAGCAATATTTAACTTCTATGAAGGACTTCTATGAAGCTTACATAAACTGTATAATCCTTGTAATTAATGCTCAATTTTACAAGTAATTAAATTAATAAATATTTGGAATACATTGCAGATGCAGGGCAAATGTAATGCTGTTTTAAAATCAGAACAAGTAACGTTTAACTCACAGAAATTTCCTCCAGACCTACATATTTGCAATGCCACTGCAAATCTAAGTTTCCTTTTTTTTTTTTTTTTTTTTTTAATGTTTTACATTCAAAAGCCCAAAATGCTTCAGTTTTCTTTATTAATTGCAAGGAAATAATAATTGCTAAGCTCAAAGGTTAAACTTGCATTTCTAAAACAAAAATGGACATTTGTAGGAATAATTAAGGTTTTCACTTTTCTAATGTATGTCAGGGAAATTTCAAGCAATCATACGGATTATATCCCTAAAGGTATTAAAAATCCCCTTCGTTTTTCTTAAACACTTACATTAGAATTTCAGCATTTATAGTGTTTGAGGTTTCATTCCAACAGAGGTAACTTTTCCACTTGCTTTTACAAATATATCACATACCTAGTGATAACCTCTTTAAGAGTACTGGAATGCTGTAAAAGTAAGTTGAATATGCAATTTCAGATGAGTAATAAATGTCACCTTATTTTATTACTCTGCTCCTGTTAGCGTAAAACAGACATGTATGACCACCCAGCTAATAATGTATGAAAGCAATGATGTGTTACAGAAGCAGAGTTCTGATATAAGCAGATAGAGCTCTTAGAGTGGCATCTCACTCTTTCTTTCTAAATACAAGGAGCACCCCTCCATTATCAAAGAAATCATGCAGCTGCATTTGATTTTAGCACCTTGAAAGACTTCTCTGTAAATGAGCAACACAAATACACTCACCTGTTCCATCATCTACATTCTCTACTTCCATCACTTCTGTGTTTATTCTGCCCCGAAAAAGGTACCGGTGCCCATCTGCAGATGCTTTGCTGTTCTTCAATCGCCTGAGAAGGGAAAGAGCAGATGATCATGTCATCCAACACCTTTTCCCATGTTTCTGCACATGTTCATGGAGCATTTAAAGACTAATGTAAGAATCACAATACGTTTATACATGTGCAACTGAACTGTGGAAACCATTGCTGAATGGGACACTGCTGATGCTAATACAAAGATGCTACCTCTGGTAAGAGTAAACTGCAAATTGCTAGCTGCCATGAGAGTTTGTCAGGAAAGTTTCACTCTGTAAAAGCTCTGTTCCAACACTTTAGTACCTATAATGCCACTGTCTGCCATCAAAAATAAAACACTGCATCTGGAGGATCTTTCCTCATAACTATTAGCCTTCTTATGCTAGTCAAGAAATTCAACATATGGGTATCATGACTGAAAAATGAAGTAAGAACACCTTTGGATATACTTTGACCTACACACATTAGCCTCATACATGGGATTTATGCATGGAATAACAAAGACAACATTTTTCCTTCCTCACATAAGGGTTAACCAAGAATTATAATTAAGAAGTACTGAAATTTTGTGACAGCTTCACAGTAATGTATGCCACAGCACTTTGCAATGTTATAACTCTATAAGGCCTTCTGAGAATCCCAGTTCTAGGCAGTTTTTCCCACCTCAGATAAGACAAGGATTATTTTCCATCTATGCTTGCCTATAATGATAATTAATACTGTATATCAAAGGTCAGTTCCTGAGAATTAACAATTATCTGAATTCTGAGCTTGACTTACTCCACAGAGGTACTAATCTTCAGAAAATTACCTACCTCTCAATCATTACTGTCTAATGAATAACTCTAAGTTATTCAAAACTGAATATTCAAAATATTCAAAACTTATTCAAAAACTGAATAATATATTTAAAAACAAAACAAAACCAACAGCAACCATAAAGATTCACTCTCTCAATTTTTTTCTCTCCAAAGCAAGGTAAATCCAGTAACTCTAGTGACCTTTGTACCTATGACTCCAAATTTAGCAACCCACATTTATATAAATCTGCAGAAATGGGATGCTTAAGAAGTACATAAAATATCTCATACAATAAAAACAGGGCAATTTTTGTAAAATTTCCAAAATACAAACCTCCTGTGAGCAACACTCCCTTTATCTGCTTGCTAATCAATACCCAAAGTATCTTGCTAACATATAATCAGTTAATTTTCCAACATAAACACTGAAACTATGTTCTAAATTGTGTTATTGTCATGTCTGAAGAGATGTCACCATGGTACCAGCCAATGACACATAAAATATGATTGCTCAAAACTAAAAAAATCACAGCACTTCCACGTGTTTTAAGATTTTCATCTAATCCTGCATTTTGGCTAGAATATGGCTACAAAAATAGGTAATTTAGTGATGGACAAGTGAAAAGTAATCAGTAATTTAATTCTAATTGCCCGACAACAAAATACAGCAAATATTAGAAGTTCTGAAAAGAGCATGAATTTATACTTAGTCTACACAAAAATTAAACTGAGCAGTTACAGAAGGATATCCTTGAAATAAATTCAGTATTCAACACTAGATATAATCACAATGTTCTTAAATGGTTCATACTCAACTGTTCCAAAAGTTCTGCAATCTACACAAGAGTTGAAACACACAAAAAATAAAGACTGATTCACTATAGCTAGTGAAGTATAAATTATCTATCTTCTCACCTGTAAATGCTTCCCTGTTAACAGAGTAATCTATAGGAGGAAACAATATCCACTGGGGAGGAAGATTTTTAAACCTCCCTCAGGGTTGGCCAGCAGCTTCTTTAGTAGTAACCCACGGGAAAAAAAAAAAAAACAAACAGCATTTCCAGTCCAGTCTGAATAAGGTTCCTGCAGAACAAGCTCATCAGCTTTACATATAGAGAGGTTCTTATAAGACATTATTGATCAATAGGGTCCATGGCTACTTTCCAGTATTACCACTTTCTCCTTTCTATACCACACACTGACGAGTGTGATCTTCCCCACACATTGCTTCAGCAAGAAGCTCTACAGGTGCTACAGCGAATCTAACCACAAGTCTATGATAGAATCATAGAACTATTCAGGTTGGAAAAGACCTCTAAGGTCATCAAGTCCAACCATTAACCTGACACTGACAAGTTCATCACTAAACCATATCCCTAAGCACCACACCTACACATCTTTTAAACACCTCCAGGAATGGTGACTCATTCACTGCCCTGGACAGCCTGTTCCAGTGCTTGACAATTCTTTCTGTGGAGAAATTTTTACTAATATCCAATCTAAACCTCCCCTGACACAACTGGAGGCCATTTCCTCTTGTCCTATCACTTGTTACTTGGGAGAAGAGACCAACACCCACCTCCCTACAACCTCCTTTCAGGCAGCTGTAGAGAGCAAAAAGGTCTCCCCTCAGCCTCCTTCTCTCCCGGCTAAACAGCCTCAGCTCCCTCAGCTGCTTCTCATATCACTTGTGTTCTAGAGCCTTCACCAGCTTTGTTGCTCTTCTTTGGACGCGCTCCAGCATCTCAATGTCCTTTTTTTCAAAATAAAACACAGTATTCCAGGTGTGGCCTCACCAGTGCTGAGTTCAGGGGTGTGATCACTTCGCTATAATTAGCACAGGAGGAGAGAAAATGGGTATCCATCCCCTAGCCACCTGCTTTTATTTATGACAAAATGAATATAAGTATCAACTTATTTGGAAAAATAATGTTAAAAATATTTAACGTAGTATTTTTGAATAATAAGTCCTATGCAAAATCTCATGTGAAAAATACTGTATATAAACTATATACAATAGCAGACAACAAGGGTTGCTAATAAGACTTTAAAGCCTCATTTAGAAATTGGTCTCAGATTCAGGCATTTCATGCATAAATTTCCATTTACTTTGCTGGTTGCAGTTGTATATATACATCTGAGGTTATAACTAGACTACGTACCACATGGATATTGTGGTACACATACATAGGAGTTCTTGTTGCTATTATCCAACCAACTGACCTCCTTCCTTCTCATTCGCGCCACCAAGAACAGGTAGCAAGAAGATGAAGTGCACTCACTATTCCCCAGACACAGCTAAAGTAATGGGGGAGGAGGAAATCATTATGGCATCAGGCTGCCCCATGAGCCTTACCATCCTAAACTTGATGGTGCTGGGTACTCCCACATGCTGGACTGCATGGACAGCTACTGTCACCCAGAAACACCAAGCTTACAATTTGCTTAACAGCACATTGGGCTTGACCAACCACTCATGTACAGCCTTCAGAAGCATCTGGGCCAGGATTCATCATTTAACAGGCACGTGACCACTGCCAAGCCAGAGCACTGATCAAAACAAATGGCTATTACAGGTACAGAGAAACACGTCTTTCACCTGGATGCTACCAACAATCCAGGGCACTGGTAAAACTGTTGGAAAAACAGGATGAAAGTTGGCTATCAAATATGGAACTATCCTTGAAAATCTTTTAGCAGTCACACTCATCTGATGGACATGGCTGTGGTGATGACAGTAGAACCTGGATTTACAAAGCAACAAGTTTCAGCAGCTGCAGACAGTTTCTTCAACTGGACACTAAGATCCATGATGGAGTTTCCTCTGACACCATACACGAGTGTGCAGAGGCAAAGCTCAGCCGTGCTGTTCGAGAGCGTACTCAAGGTCTAGCATGCATCTAGGAATCTATCAAGAATCTATCCAGTAATATTTATTCAGTGGCTCCTCGAAAACAGTTTCTGGATCAAAGAAACAAACTTAAGCAGTGACGTTTAAACTTAAGTTAACTTAAGCAAAGAGATGCCTGTAGGTAGGAGAACCCTTATTTCTCAGAAGCGTCAGAGCACCTAAGGTTAACTGCAGAAGCTTGTTGCTGAACTAAGGAATTGCTTCTTGCAATGCAGCAAGCAGCATCTTTCTGGCTGTTTTCCCTGATTAGAAATACAAGGCTTGAAACTCTTGCATCTGTAGAGACTTATTTTATAGCATAAGCTACAATACTAATTTGTTTGAATTAAAAATTCAGTCTGTTTACCCTTCCTAGAAGACAGTCAGGCCATCACATATAACCTGTTGTGGAAGATTCTTTCTCCCCATACCTCACCATTTGGATTCTGCATTCATAATAAATTTTTCCAATGTTTGCATTAAATACACTTCAATTTGGATGATAGGTCTCCTCTAAAAATGCTTACTTCTACAGACCAATTAACTGCAGTAAACACTTTGGTGTTGTTCAAAAATTCTTATGAAACAGTATACAGAGGATTAGCTCTACCGTGAGAAAAACACATTATTTTTGAAAGCATAAATTCATCATTTACCTGTGCTTTTTTTTGCAGTAGACCAAGAGATTATCAAAAAGAAAAAATATCCTCTCTTGGATATTTCCTGCTGAAATTTTCAGTAGTAGCCCACTTCGCAGCATTTCTGTACACGTGTCTGTGATGTTGGACCCCTAAAATCAATTGGAAAGAGATTATTTTTTATTCTGTGAGAATTGAAGGACTCTGCAGAAATTAAGGAAAAGTTTCTTATGCAAATTCACAACCACGACGAATCTCAGGAAACACCGAGAATAAAACTCATGGCAATTTATTACATTGTAATGAAAGAATAATTTCTAATGATGTTTAACAACAGCTTTGTATTCATTTAGTATTGCCATTAACTGCGGGGAGGGTTTGTGGCTTTTCTGAATGGATAAAGTTTAATCACTAAAGTTTCCAAATTATATTACATCTGTGCATGATATCTCTCCTGAAAAATCAGGCTGACTTTACACAATAACTCTTGTCCTCAGTAACTTAACTATTTAGTCAGAAATGTCTGAAAATGGGGCTTTACAAGACATAATCTAACCCAGTAAGAATTAAGAGGTGTATTTTGCTATTCTGAAAATCCATGCTCCTGTGGGACACTGCTTCTGTCCATATGCTATATGCATCCAGCCATGCAATCCCTACTGATAATTATGTGTGCTGGCTACATCTAGCATAGACCCATGGCTCAAGGAATTTCTTAACGTGAGGCAGTCAACAGTCAGCTTGGAAACCCTGCAAAAGCCAGGACTTTCCTTTCATCTACACGTGTTCTGAATGAGTTATGTCTGCAATAGCTGTAACTACTTCCTCCTCTTGATCTAACCACAGTAGCCCAAAGAAAAATGCATTCAATTAAGAGCCAAGAAGTAATCATGGGTTCTGCTCTCAGTTCTTCATCTTACCATTTATCCTTTGTACGTCACAGCCCTGAATATTGAGCAATAGCTCAGACTGTTTTAAGGAGAATGCAGTCTGTTTACAGACTTGATAAGCGAAATTGCACAACCATCACACTGGAACACTATTCAGGTCTCTAAATAAAGAAGCTTCAGTATCAGTATTAACTAACCATTCTTGTTTCCACTTAGGATCAAATGAGTCAAAACTGAATGTCATCTCTAGTCACTACACCATATTTCCCTTCCTAAGACAGCATCAGCACCGGAAGCTGGCATACTAATTTTACAGTTTTCTTTGAAAACAAAGACTGAAACACCTTAAAAGCCCACTAGGTAGTATAAATTAAGCATAAATTAGGGCTAAACTTAGTGCTTGCTGACCACAACTGTATAAAAGCAGGCAATTTCTTTCCATTCTATTTCAATGTTTTGGTGTATTAAAAAGAGGAAACAATATCTTATGCTGCCTTTAGACTATGCCGAAATAGTACTTCCTAATAGTTTACATTTTGAACGGCTGGATATTTTGTAAAGGTTTTTGGTTTGTTTTTACAGAAAACTTCAGCTTTGCTGGAAAACTAATTTTTGTAGGGAAGCCAAAAAGTTTCAGTTTATGGCTTCAAGATTGTTTCAGCTTTTGACAGAAGGATGTATTTTTTTCTTAGAAAGTTTTTTATGAAAATGTTTTGTCTCTTTTTATTGAAAAATTTCATTTTCACTGTAGAAAAAGACAGCCTTTTCCCAACAGCTTATCAAGATCTGCTACTATGCCAGTATCATGTCATTAAATATTTTATTTTATAGGTATTTTAAATATATATAATTCAAGTTACCTGAATTACCAAGATTCACCTCAACATTCACCACATTATCAACATTCACCTCAATGATTCAAGTTCAACATTACAATAGGGCAGTGTGTATTATCTGTATCACATTACTACCTTTTGCTTACTGTTTTCCTCTTTATTTTCATCCTTTTCTAATATGAGCTGCTAGATGATGAAAAAAAACATTCTAGAGATACTTTTTTCCCATGGAGACCTCCCATCCGAATACTGAACACTGTTAACTTCACTTATCAGATATCTTTTGACAAGATCACAACCCATGCTGGTGTGGCCGCAGGTCAGTGAATTTTGTTATTGCTGTTTTATTTGCTGAAGTCCAAGGCAATAAGAGAACAGAATCAGAAGTCACTTCTGACTGTCCTACACAACACTGCTAGTGCAGAAAAATCCCATGTCACCCCCTTGCCTGTGTAACACTGTTAGAGTCAGCCTGTTCACAGAATCTGGGTGGGCATGGAGCTGAAAGGGAGAAAAGAGGAAGGGCATATTATGTGCAAGCCCTGCTGTCTCTACACCTGCAGTGAGCATTCCTCTTCACTGTATCTTTTGGAGATGGAAAACATGCCCAAAGAAGGATAAAGCAGAGAGCACACAAGCTCTGCCATATCCACCATGCAATTCAGAGGACTGATAACTGTCACGTTTTCATGAAGGATGTAGCTACACCTTGAACCACCATGTGGGTTTACAGCAGGAACACCAAGCTACAGTTGATACCCAGCCCAGAAAGAGAATTAATTTATGCAACTCCAAGCTATCCTTCTCATGGGGCAAGGTTCAAGGCTGAAATAACATGAGAGGTCACCCTTGTCCCAGAAATAGGTGAGGCTATCTACTGCACAGCTAAAACTGAACTACACTACCTACAAGCAAGTTATTTGGAACAAATATTACCAAAATCTTTTAACACAAACACGTTTTCATTAAATGTTTGAATTGAAACTACCATGGGAATCTCAAATATGAGCAATTTAAACCCAAAAAGTAATTTGCTACTTCAAAATGTTCATGAATACGTACATTTATACTCAGTGCTTGCAAGGGAAGATCATATAGTTGCTCAATCTAAATGTAAAATCACTACTACTATGCTACAATTCATGTTTCTATACACTTAAAGTGCCTTCAATTAGAGTTGATGGGATATTTTCAGTGAAACCAGCATTTTTCTAATATGTCAATTTGAAAATGCCACATATTGTAAGAAATAAACTTGTTTTAATCATCTTCCAACAAAATATATAAAGGATTCAGTTGGAAAAAACTGACCTGCAAAGCAGGATTATACTGTAAATCCGGACTAGTTTTTCCTTCATCTATCCTACTGAGTCACTGAAGGCTCCAAACATCTAACTGTAGAGCAGTCCTCTCCTGTGGGTAGCACTGGGGCCAAGAACTCTGTGGGTTTTAGGAATAGCCTGGTGTGGAAATTAAAAGCCCATTAAGAACTTGGAGCCTGCAGGCTATTTAGGTAAAACTGGCTTCTAACAACCTTTGGCTGCCAGTGACCTATCATTCCATTAAGGCAACAACTCAGGTAAGAGGTCTGAAATGTGGGATACCATGATCATATCCCAAAATGAATGCATTTAAATGCACTGGAAGGAGAGAGACTACATGCAAGAAATTTGTAACAATATCCCCCTCATCCTTAAGTCATTAAATACCCATCTTTGACATTAAAAAATGATCTTTATTACCTTGAGATGAAAAGCAGCATTTGTTGGTTTTATTTGTTACAAAAGCTACTTATCTACATATTCTGAGCAAATTTCAGTCAAAACAGAGGTCTGACCATACTGATTCAGTAGCCAGCATGGTAACAGTGATAAAGGTCAGAAATTGCAGATACTAACTTACTCTTCAGTATTTGCACATGGGCATAGGAGACAGAAATAAAATAGAGGAAAGGGATAAAAATTCTGCGGTTTAAACTAGAAATCTCTATTAAAATACTACTTGACAATATGGCATAAAGGAAAGGAACAGAATACCCCATGCTATTGTCACTAAATTGGCTTGTGAATCAGACTGAGTTGTTTGGTTTCCAGCTTATAATAAATGCAACAATTTTATTTTTTCTTCTCTCACTGAAACATCCATGCAAATTTTACTGACAGACTTCTTCAGCTGCTGAGCCATTCTCCAGCTGAGACAGCCACCTACACAAGTTCTGAATCCAGGCCAATAAATTTAACCACTTAGGAAATTAAGTGCAAAAGTCATTATACTCAAAATTTTCTTTCTGGAGACAGATGTTCCATTTTTCCATGAATCTGTATTTTTATCATAATAAACACAAGCTTGATTTTATGACACTTATGTATAGGAATTCAAGTCATGCTTTGATCAGATTCTAAAAATAGTCTTTATTTTTTTCCCTTTCCTTCTAGCTGGGGCCAAGCAATGTGCTAAGCATTTCCTTCTGGAAGGAAATCTCCAACAAGTTTGCCTCTTTATTTTTAGGTGATGCAGAAAACCAGATGTTTATTTAATTAAATCCACTCTCATGCATTGCATTCAGAGATTTTTTTGTAGTTGTTGTTGGGAATCATTCAGAATACTGTTAGCTCTTATACTTACTCTAGAATTCTTACCATTTCAAGGAATAACTGTATTTTGTATTTGAAAAGGATGCGTATATTAAGATCAGGGCAATCTTGCCAGATTGGGCACCCTGTAGTTGCCATATGATAACGTCAAACCTGATCAGCTAAACTACAATAAATACCATATAACTCTACTGCAAACATACTATTTTAATAGAATGGAACTATTTCAGAGTTCAAGCACAAGTGAAATCCTAAAATTAAATCAGGGGGGAGGGGGAGAGGGGGAGAGGGTGGAGCACCAAAAAAAACCAAACAAGGTTGGAAGGAAATTACTATGTTAAACTTCACAGAGTGTATTCTGAGCACAGCAAGAATAAGTCTATGTTTCACATGCTTCTGCCCATATTGTTACCTTTCCTTATTGCTACCTTTGCTCATTAGTATATTTCCAGCAACAAACACATTTACTACTGTAGAAGAAATGTCATGTAGAAAAGTGGATTCCCTTTTCAAGGTCAGAGGTTTCAGAGCAGTCGGTTCTTAACCAACTTATGCGACTAATAATGCACTGAGTTAATAATACTGTAACTTTATACTTCAGTATGCTCATTAAGATGGATTTGACAAATATTTATAAGACCCAGGCACAGAAAGCAAGTAGAAGAATTTTAATCACTACAGTGCAATAGAAAACTTAATTGAAAAGTTGAAAATGATAGAACGACTAAAGTCAGTGAGAGGCAATAAGGATTATTTAACAAATTTCTTTGCCATAAAATATTCAGCAACATAAGCACTTAACCTGCTATTTCTTCTGTCATGAAGTTATTGCACAAGCATATCTAATGCATTTTAATGTTCATATACACTAATCTTTCCTAGTTATTGCTGATGACAGCAAGTTAAGACTAATTACAAAAAGAACCTTATTTTCACCTAGTCTAAAGAAGCAGCTGTTAAGATATTTGCTTCTTTTGGAAAGTGTTAGGTCAACTAGACCGCCTCTCAATTACATTTAGAGGTTTACTTTATCTAAGTAGTTCTTTCTTTTTCAAAATCCCACAAACAGTATCATGGCATGAGTACATAAGTACATACTCTCTGTCATTTGTCTTTAATGTTTTTTTGTTTTTTGTTTTTGAGATTGAGGATTACGGCTAAATGCAGAAAGGTTTGTCTGAATAAAGACCAGCAATTACACAGTTTTTGTACCTGCTAAAATTCCTTCTCTTGAGGCACAGTGAATTTTCATGGAATGTGTTTTAGTGACAGTCCTGTACCAAAATACTACAGTGCCCTGAACTCCAGCATAAGAGGATTTTTCTGCTCTAAATTATATCTATCCCAATTACAGAAATGGAAGAGCAGTTCTTGAAAATGCTGCTACACAGGAAAAGGAAAAACACCTTAAGTGATACATTTCAAATCCCACAGTGCACTGAAGAAACACAAAGAATTTTTATTAAAGTAAAATTACTTGCTTAATCCATGTTTAGAATTAATCAGATCTTCCAACACTACTCAGTTAACAACAAACCAAAGGTTTGCGTAAATCCACTGATCAGGAGATTTCACGTGGAGCAGACAGGAAATAATTTTGCAGTGTCACAGGTAATATTTAGGGGGTTGTTTGTTCAGTGTCATTTTTTTTGCTCCTTTCAGATAGCAGCTTGTTCTGCTGAACCCTGCTGGAAGGCAGGGGGAGACTGAATCCACTGCTGCAGAAGCAGAACACATCCTTAGGCACAGCAAGCTCAAGAAGCAACAGGTGTGGTAAGCAGGAGATGTAGGGAGGGAAGAGAGCTGTGTAGAAACTCTTCTTTGTTTCTGCTGTTTTATCTATTACTATGAATACTTACTTAAAAGCTGACTCTTCTGGTTAACATTCTAATTTTTAGTTATCAGACTTCTTGGGGAACTCTCTCAGTTAAAGTTCAGACAGGTCTATCTTAAAGCTTTCTCGGTGTCCCATCAGGGTCCCTAATCCTTTCTTTTCTCTGCACTGTACAAAGGCTGTTTTCCACTCCATAGTCTGATAGACCGAGACATGATCTTTCAGCTATCGTGCAAAAAATAGGCGTTTCTGGCTACCTTTTCCAGACAACATACCATCCACAAAGCTTAAAGGGATAAAATCTCTTCCTTTAGTTCTTAAGCAGCTCTCTTATGAAGAGAATTAGCACATTTGAGCAAAGTATTCAGAAAGCAAATAACTACTTCCATGTTGAAATTTGTGTCTGAAAAAAACCTGTATATTATAATCAAAATGGACTTTAAAGAACAAAAAGTTTACATTTCTGACTTTACATTTCTTTTACTGGGACTTGGCTTGTGTTTCCCTCCCACCTTCATGAGGACAGCTCAGACATTTCAATATAAAACACCTAAGGCAATTTAGAGATACCCTCATATCTACATCTATCTTTCTGTATAAACTAATTATAGTGCTCAAAATAATATGAAAGGAAGATTTTGGTGCTACAAGTACTTGACCTAGTTTTTATGTAGGGGAAAGGATGGCTCTTCAGGTTTCTATCGAAAACACTAACTTGGAAATTGACCTATGGTTTCTTCACAAAACTAAAGCACTGAAACCATTCCATTTACAAACTATTAAAAAAAAAATAAAATAAAATAAAATAAAAGGTCTTATACAGATTCTATTGAACACTTCTATGTTAGTTTAGCTGAGCCAATAGCTCAGGACTACATAGAAGCTGACAAAAACTTGTGGACTCAGTGATTAATCAATAATAAAGAAGTAAAATTAGGATTTAGAGATGTGTATGGTGAACACATACATGTTGATGTAAATGATCCATATTCTAAGTCAAATACTAAACATTTGCCCTCTTTCCTGGAAGTCTGCTATTTTATACAGCGGTGCTCAGTCATGGACAACACTTAATGTACAGAGTTGATCCCAAATAAAAGCTGCAATTTCACAGAATTGAGCAGTTGACAGTACCTCAGGATCACAACAACAGTGAAATACTTGCTTGTTGAAAACTGTTACTCCCTCCTCAATACACAAAGCGACAAATAATATTACAGTACCTCCCATCCTTCAACATGAGACTGCCATTCTTCCAAAAACTCTAATTTTTCCATTTGTCTCTTGGCCTCATTTATGTTGGAACAGACAGCTTTCATGGCCTGGAGGGCTTCCATTAGTGCTGCATAGTCACTGTGCTTCCTCGGAGTCCGCTTCAGTAACTCCTATTTAAACATTTAAAAAGAAGAAAAAAAGAAACCTGTCTTTGATCCCTAAATGTATATTACAGGAGGCTTAAATCAACTAGGATACAAAATAAAAAAAGTTGCCAGACTTCTCTTTTACTAGGTAGAAAAGTAATAAACCCTCCATCATTGTGTCCTAGTAAGATGCTAGAACTCAGAGAAATAAACTACTAACAGTAAAAATAATCACTACTTCAGCAAGAGTTTACATTTCGGCTACTTTCTCCCCCCAACAAAATTTCTTCATGTTGAGCTTTGGTTTACTGAGGTTTGGGTTTGTTTTTTTGTTTGTTTTTTTTTTGGGGGGGGGGGGGGCTGGAGGTGTTGGGGGAGCAGGTAGGGATTTATATTCCACAGGATGGAACTGTTCAACAGCAAGGATACTAAGTCTGCTTAAAAGTGTTAGTTTACTCAGGGCAAAATGAACACCTGCCTTGACTGCAACTCAGGGCAAAACCCATGTTCCTTTAGCTCCATACTATTGTTTAATCTCATGCAATACACCAGAGCATTGAACAATAGCTTCAGTGACTCACTGTTTTCATATGGCTACTGGTAAGGCAGCCATACCAAAAAACAAAAGTGGAGTTCCCGGTATTCATTTGAGATTTCCCATCTCGAACTACCAACTACCCATCAGAGATGGAATGGAAGGATACAGGCTCTTCAGGAGGGACAGGCAGGGGAGATGAGGAGGGGCTGCCGCCCTCTATGTCAGTGACCAGCTGGAGTGCCTGGAGCTCTGCCTGGGGATGGATGAGGAGCTGACTGAGAGCTTATGGGTCAGGATTAAAGCGAGGGACAAGTAACATTATAGTGGGATTCTGCTACAGGCCACCTAATCAGGAAGACTGAGTGGATGAGGCCCTCTATAGACAGATAGGAGCGGTCTCATGTTCACAAGCCCTGGTCCTCATGGGGGACTTCAACCACCCCAGTATCTGTTGGAGGGACAACACAGCAGGGCATAAGCAATCCAAGAGGTTCCTGGGATGCATTGATGATAACTTCCTTCTCCAAGTGATAGAGGAGCCACTGAGGAGAGATGCTGTGATGGACCTTGTTCTCACCAGCAAGGAGGGGCTGGTGGGGAGTGTGAAGCTCAAGGGCAGCAGTGGCTGCACTGACCATGAAATGGTGGAGTTCAAGATCCTTAAGGCAGTGAGGAGGGTGCACAGCAAGCTTGCTGCCCTCGACTTCAGGAGAGCAGACTTAGGCCTCTTTGGGGATCTGCTTGGCAGAGTACCACAGGATAAATCTCTGGAGGGAGGAGGAGCCCAAGAAAGCTGGTTAATATTCAAGGTTCACCTCTTCCAAGCTCAGGAGTGAAGCATCCCAACAAAGAAGTCAGGCAAAAATGCCAGGAGGCCTGCATGCATGAACAATTTGCTCATGGACATGCTCCAGCACAAAAAGGAAGCCTACAGAGGGTGGAAGCAAGGACAGGTAACCTAGAAGGAATACAGAGAAACTGTCTGAGCAGCCAGGGATCAGGTTAGTAAGGCCAAAGCCTTGATAGAAATAAATCTGTCCAGGGACATCAAGGGCAACAAGAAAAGCTTCTTTAGGTACGTCAGTGATAAAAGGAAGACTAGGGAAAATGTGGGCCCTCTCCAGAAGGATATGGGAGATCTGGTTACCCGGGACATGGAAAAGGCTGAAGTACTCAACTTTTTTGCCTCATTCTTCACCAGCAAGTACTCCAGCCACACCGCTCAAGTCACAGAAGACAAAGACAAGAACTGGGAGAGTGAAGAACTGCCCACTGTAGGAGATCAGGTTTAAGACCATCTAAGGAACCTAAAGGTGCACAAGTCCATGGGACCTGAGGAGATGCATCTGTGGGTCCTCAGGGAACAGGCGGATAAAGCAGCTAAGCCATTAGCCGTCATATTTGAGAAGTTGTGGCAGTCCAGTGAAGTTCCCACTGACTGGAAAAAGAGGAAACATAACCCTCATTTTTAAAAAGGGGAAAAAAGAAGACCCAGGGATATACAGGCCAGTCAGTCTCGCCTCTGTGTCCAGCAAGATCAGGGAGCAGATCTTCCTGGAAAATACAATAGGTCACAAGGGAAATAAGGAGGTGACTGGTGACAGCCAACATGGCTTCACTGAGGGCAAATCACATCTGATGAATTTGGCGGCCTTCTATGACAGGGAAGTGTTGGTGGATAAGGGAAGAGCAACTGATGTCATCTACCTGGACTTGTGCAAAGCATGTGACGCTGTCCCACATGACATCCTTGTCTCTAAATCAGAGAGATATGGATTTTACAGATGGACCATTTGGTGGATAAGGAATTGGCTGGATGGTCACACTCAGAGAGTTGTGCTCAACTGCTCGATGTCCAAGTGGAGAGCAGTGACGAGTGGCGCTCCTCAGGGGTCAGTATTGGGACCAGCGCTGTTTAACATCTTTGTTGGTGACACGGACAGCGGGACTGAGTGCACCCTCAGCAAGTTTGCCGACAACACCGAGCTGTGTGGCGCAGTCAACACACTGGAGGGAAGGGATGCCACCCAGAGGGACCTGGACAGGCTTGAGAGGTGGGCCTGCTCAAACCTCATGAAATGCAACAAGGCCAAGTGCAAGGTCCTGCAAATGGGTTGGGGCAATCCCGTGCACAAATACAGGCTGGGTGGAAAATGGATTGAGAGCAGCCCTACAGAGAAGGATTTGGGAGTGCTAGTTTAGTAGAAGCCCAACATGACTTGACAATGTGCATTTGCAGGCCACAAAGCCAACTGTATCCTGGGCTGCATCAAGAGAAGTGTGGCCAGCAGGTCAAGGGAGTTGATTCTCTCCCTCTACTCCGCTCTCATGAGAGACCACTTGGAGTACTGTGCCAAGCTCTGGGGACCCCAACATAAGAAGGACATGGATCTGCTCGAGCAGGTCCAGAGGAGGCCACAAAGATGATCAGAGCTCTGGAGCACCTCTCCTATGAGGACAGGCTGAGAGAGTTGGGGTTTTTCAGCCTGGAGAACAGAAGACTCCAGGGAGACGTTATAGCAGTGTTCCAGTACTTAAAGTGGACCTACAGGAAAGATGGGGAAGGACTTTTTACAAGGGCATGTAGTAACAGGACAGGGGTAACAGTTTTAACCTGAAAGAGGGTAGATTTAGATTAGATGTAAGGAAGAAATTCTTCCCTTTGTGAGTGCTGAGGCGCTGGCCCAGGGTGCCCAGAGCAGCTGTGGCTGCCCCCTCCCTGGAAGGGTTCAAGACCAGGTTGGACGGGGCTGGGAGCACCCTGGGCTGGGGGAAGGGGGCCCTGCATGGGGCAGGGGGGTTGGAACTAGATCATCTTTAGAGCCCCTTCCAACCCAAACCATTCAATGATTTACATCTGGACTGACTATGGACCGCCTTAAGTGCATACCCTGACTGAAGCATGGGTACATTCCTCTGGAGCCCTAACCCTTCTGCAACCACACCCTGTATTTAAATTTAACAGAAATATTCATTTAATTTCCCCTAGAGTAATTCATTCGTCATTTCCCCCTATTTTCTCTGTAGATCCGTCATTAAACATAATATAAAAATAATTTTTAAATAGGCCAAAGGAACTGTAAAGCAGCAGATATCTGGGATGACTCAAACCTCATTGCAATTATTATTTTCTTTAACTTGTTTTAAAAACATTTAGTTTTTACTTGTTTACTTAGAAGTAAACATGTTTACTTTTAGGGTTTTATGTCAGTGTAATGAAATGCATATTCCTCGTAATTGGCAACATTTCAGATCTAAACTCACACACACATTGTGAAAAATACTGTTCAATAATCAAGTTTCAAGTAGCTTCCAGATCGGAATCTGCTCTGGATTCTCCCTCATGGTTTGGAACAACAGACAGTATTAGACGTTAATTTGTTGAGCAAAAATTTGTTTTAAATATTTATTTTCCTGATGATTGTATTATTTTATTTCCTAACATGGAAAAATTTCAGTAACTCAGAGGTTTGAATACCTAATGGTTATATAGCACATTTAACATTTTTCATTAAGTTTTAAGTTGCACCAGTAAGGTAAGAATAAACATACACATGTGCATAGAACCATCTACAGCATCTTACTGTTAACTCTACCGTTTTTCTTACAAATCATTTTCATACATACTTTTTATTTACAGTTTGCTGATGGCAAATTAGAATCATCAAACATGTAACTAATGAACTCTGCTATCCCAAGCATTTTAAGCAAGGGCATGGTCAAACCCATCTGAAATCAGTCTCATTGAAGTCCCTTAAATGGCTCACTTCCATTCAACAATGGAGAGGCAACATTACAACTAGATGTAGAAGGAAGCTAATCATCTTGACCCAGCCAAACTCCTCAGTTCTTTTAATACTGATGTCACAAGACTTGTCACTAGCTTTAATGAGAACCAGTCTGAGTCCAATATCTAATAAAGAGATTATTCACTGTGTAGAGAGATTGTTCCTGCAGTTCGGAAATATGCTTAGCAACCAGTTTTATATAGAAAGTATAAACTCCTAAATAAAAAACTTGTAAGTACCTTCAAAAGAAGGGGATACTTGCATATTCTCTGTATCGGCGTTACTAGATATCCCTCCAATGGTACGTCTGTGTTCTTGCGTCCTCCAAGGAGCATGCAATTCTAGAGTATGAACAATTTAACAAATTAAAAAAATCTGGAGAAAATGATCAGAAATAAAGAATCGGGCATATGTACACAGCAATACTGGCTAAGTTATGTATAAATTATATATATATATATATTTAATGTGGGAGAACTGTCAAAAGAACAGGTTTGAACACATGCACAGGCAGGTACATTGACTATCATACATGACAAAGAAGGCACAATGGCATTATGCAGGTATCTCCCCCAGGTACCTTTTTCATTCAGTCTGATTAAGAGAGGGATTTTTTTAAGGTTTAAACATAAAAGACAGTAAATAAAAAGCTGAAAATATACTCTCATACTTCAAGAAACAAAAATAAAAGTACTTCAGAGTGACCCCTATAGGTGCTGTTGCTACCAAAAGGTGTGTTTACAATATTAAGTAATATCAAAGATGGTTTGAAAGGTTTGAACGTGGTCACCCTAATACACATCCCAAAAAAAAGGTCTTCTGTTTACATATTTCTATATTTAAATGTGATGTGCAATTAATAAAAATATCCTTAGTCATGGGCTGAAGAACATGTAAATTTTGACAAGACATTCAACTATGGATGCAGAGAATACATGAAATATTGAGTGGAAACATCCATGAAAAAGCAGCTGAGAGAGAAAGAGAGGAAAGAATAAGGGTTATTTGGGATAACAAAGTATGCAAGGGACATTACAGCAAATATTTGGAATTGCTGGAATTAAAGTGTAAGTACATAAAGACCTAAAGTAATGATGAAAATTATTTTATGGAGAGATCCAAAGGAATCATGATGCAATGGTAAGAGATAATCTACAGCTTCAAAGAGCAAGATGTCTAAACCGAGGACACTAAACAGAAGTAGTTTAACACAGCCAGATGGTATGTTGACTCAGGCCACAAATCTGGATGCAGGCACACTGTTGATGGAACAGAGGCTACACAACTGGGTGGCTGCTCCACTCAGCATGTAACTCAAAACATACCTACCCCATAACCAGTGCTTCTATGGGGATCTCTAAGCCCACCCTGAAGTCTCTGCTTTTTGTACTCATGGTTAACCGGTTTCTGTCTTATCCTAAAGGACTTCGCTTAACTTGACAACAAAAAAACCTCACTGATAAAGACCAAGCATGACTGTCCCTATACTTAAAAGCTCAGAAGTCTGGTTTCAGCTCCTGATTATTTATAGATAATCACATCTCTAATGACATGAACTCTTCTGTCTGGCTACAAGGCTTCAATTGTACTTTCAAATCGTACAGTCAGATCTCCTGTTCTCTAGGTTAGACTGCTGCCACTTCTTCCACAGACATGTCCTGAATTTATGAGTAACCCACAGAAGACGTGAAAGCCCTATGCATGCACCCAGGACTACATGACACTGCACACTTGGCTTCCTTTCTCACAAAACAAGCTCTTTGCAATCCTGCTCCAGAGTATTTTGGTTTTTGTCTCTGTAGTCAGCATTCATCCCTTATTCTTGAGTCTGGCCATGCTGCTCCAAATACAAGAACCATGTGTGTGAAGCTCCTCAATCTGGGGCAAGGTGAAGGATACTGTGCCAACCACTGAGGAAAAACAGAACAACTTTGAAGCTGTTTTCAACCATGAATGGAACACTGCTGAATAAGAGACTCTTAGCAAAAAGGCGGATGGCACTTCATGTCACCCAGTACCCCCCTACAATAAGGAAATTCCCACACTGCTCATTAACTTGGCTGTAAGTAAATGCAGCTAGGAAGAAAGTCTGATCCAGTAACTTTCAAAAATTTTGTGAGCTGAGATAGAACAACTTTACCAAGAACTCTGTCAACATCAGTAGTGAAAGCCTACTGCATGTTAAAAATAATCAATAAGATTAAATAAAATTTGTGATACTGCCAGCATTGGCATCATCTTTTTTTTTTTTTTTAAACCATATTTGTGATGCTTTGCTGGTAGTGTCATTTTAGCTCCAGTCCCAAAATGCAATAATCAGATCTGATCACTCTGAAATTTGATATAAAATCCATGAACACCTTCTCAGGTATTTAAGTTCCAATATAATGGGCCCCACATTTCAAAGCTGACCTTGTTATCACAGGACACCATGAAAGACAACACAAAAATCATTCCACACTGAATCCTTCTTTTAACAACTAATGTTAGCTATTAGGAAACTCAGTATTTAGATGGAAACTGGTTTTGCTGCAGGAAAATCATGAGGATTGTCATACTTAACGTTTTAAAAACCCTCCCTATTTGTCTTATAAAGTGAAAGACTTTATAAGTGTAGCTGTTTATTTTGACCTCAGATTAAAGTCAGCATTTAAAATCAGGACGGTTACTCTATGATCCATAACAACACATTTTTCTGCCTGGCACAGCTGTTGCTACAGTACCAGAACATGGACCTTCTCTTCAGAAGTTCTGATGAGTCCTTCAGCTTCCTTTCTATAACTTCTTTCCCTGTCCTTCCTTACATATCTTACCCGATTCTTGTTACTTTCTACAGACACGGCTGGATTTAAATCCTTGTCTTTTGGCCAGCAATCTCAAGGCACACTGTCTAATGCTGTATTACACACAGATCCAAGTGCAGCAGTGAAAATATGATGTACACAACCCCTTCCTCTAGAAACACCACCCCATCTGGAACTGCCTGCTAACTGCTTGCAAGTGTGCTTGTAGTTGTTACGTGGTGGAAGTGACAGTGCTAACAATTCACTGCCCGGTCAAAAAATATTAAGTTAGAACACCAGTTCAAAGTTTATTTACCAAAAGAAACGTCCGCACTGTTCTTATTTTGTTAAGGTCAAGCAGAACTTTCTGTGCCTTCTCGTGGTTACTGCAGTATTCGTCATAGATACGGAATTTCTCTTTCTGCAGAAACAAAGAAATACATTGTTCCTCACTTGCCATTTTGATTTATTTTAAAAAATTAATAAAACATGAAATGAACACTTTTCAAAGCTGAATAGTTAATATAATCTTCGTTGTGGAAGGTCAGCTCTCTCTTCCTTTTCTTATTTGAGGTCCAGCTTCAAATGAGAATTATGAACAGTCTGGAAGCATCACTTGGGAATTTCGATCACAGAATCATAGAATGCCAGGTTGGGAGGGACTTCAAGGATCATCTGATCCAACCTTTCTTGGCAAAAGCACAGTCTAGACAAGGTGGCACAGCACCCTATACAGCTGAATCCTAAAAGTGTCTAATACTGGGTAATCCACCACATCCCTGGAGAGATTATTCCAATGGTTGATTGTTCCCATGGTAAAAAATTTTCCACTCGAGTCCAACCAGAATCTCCCTAGGATTAACTTGTACCCATTACCCCTCAGCTTTTCCATGTGACTCCTTGTAAAAAGGCAGTCTCCATCTTCTCCACCCTTTAAATGGTGATAAAGTCTCCCTTAAGCTTTCTTTTCTGGAGGCTGAACAAACCCAGTTCTCTCAGCCTTTCCCCATGTGGCAGGCTTCCCAGCCCTGTGATCATTTTGTGGCCCCCCTCTGTACCCTCTCCACATCATTTTTGTATAGCGGGGACCAAAACTGGACACAGGATTCCAGGTGTGGCCTGCCAAGCTCTGAGTAGAGAGGGATAATGACGTCTTTGTCTCTGCTGGTGACGCCCTTGCTGATGCAGCCCAGCACCCTGTTGGCTCTCCTTGCCGCCGCAGCACACTGCTCACGCGTATTGAGCTCGTTGTCCACCAGGACCCCCAGGTCCCTTTCCCCAGAGCCGCTCCCCAGCCTGTGCTGCACTCCTGGATTATGTTTTCCCCAAGTGCAAGACCTTACATTTGTCTTTGTTGAACTTCATAAGGTTTTGCTGAAAAATTTCAGAAGCTGGACTATCACAAAATCACAGGATTAAAAAAAAACAGGAAGAAAATGCACAATGAGTTACTTGTTTGCTGACATCATTAACTATTATGTCTGCAAACACGGGTTTGTGAATATGATCCATACTTCTGCAGTCAAAAACTGATGTTACTCAAGTTCTGTAAAATGTTTCCACATACCATTAGCAATTTTCTCCTCCCACAATGAATAAACAAAGATTTAACAAACAAATGGGACTCTAACCAGAGACAACAGCGAAACCTGGATTTTTTGTTAGGTCTACAATTGAAAGCAAACTAACTTGTCCTGATTTTGCAGAGCTCTGTAACATGGACGTCCTTGTTTTGCTCCAACAGGAAAAGTAATACTATTGGAAAACAATTACTACAAGACATACAAATATATTTGTGGAGGTACTGCTGTTGTGAAAAGTAAAATATCTTCACAGTCCAGAACCATGGAGATATTTTACCCAGCATATGCAATTGTTTGTTAAATATTCACATTTTTGCCTAGCATCAAAGTCGAATAAAAATGAAGCACATTATTAATTTTGATGTTTCATGCAACCCTGATCCTTGTACCTCGATCTCACGTATTGGCACCAGCCTCGCCCACACTGCATGACTCAGTTTGTCAGCCTGGGCTAATTTGGTGAATATAAAAATGATGAGACAACAAAAGTTTGTCCGTTTCATATGTTCTTTCTTCATTCTCCTCCCCTCTCTTTTTTTTTTTTTTTGGAAATGACAACAACCAAGAGATGACCTCAAAGTACTCTACATTATGCAATCATCATATTTTGTCCTCATGACCATGTAATTAATAAAGACAGCTGATAAAGGAAAAAAGTTAAATAAGGCTGTAATAAAAGATAGCATACATAATGAAGGAAGCAGGTTCCAACTTCATGCTGCGCATTAGGTTCTGGCTGCAAGCACTCCTCCACCAGGGACAGGAAGTTTTTGTGAACTGCAAGAATATCTTCAATATTTGAAAACAACAT
Source organism: Tyto alba (assembly GCF_018691265.1). Classification (NCBI taxonomy): domain Eukaryota; kingdom Metazoa; phylum Chordata; class Aves; order Strigiformes; family Tytonidae; genus Tyto; species Tyto alba. Next base: position 37,176,322 of record NW_024881330.1, read on the forward strand.
CTGCAAAAGAATAAAACATACATAAATAAAACATCAGATACAAACCAGAAGAAATACGCAATTAGGAGACTAACCTTAACTGTTTCTTCTGTGACATTTTTATCCACTTTGGCTGTAGCACATTGGATCATTCGATGGAGGAAAGCCTGCATGAAATAAGAAAAATAAGGAAAAAGTTATTTTAGGAAGACTTGAACAACTTTTGGCATTTTATGCTTATATTTTTTTTTCCCAAATTTCTTATGCTTTGGATATAGACTCACATCAGAATATTATTCAGAATCTAAAGGAAGTATTTTATTTATAAAGCATTTATTAGCTCTGTTATCCTAACATGATATAAAACCCTATCTACATAGTGTTAAAAAGAGTTAAACGGTGAAATATTCATGAAGCCGAGAAACTGAACATTCTCTGAAGTATCACTTCCACCCTGCACTCATACTACAATCAAGACCAAAATGAGTCATTTGAAAATCTCGCTCTAGCACTTTACAAATTGACTATAAAGCAAGCCGAAATAAGCCACTAATTTCTAAATTAAAACTAGTTGTGAGACAGCATTATGAAATGTAACTTTTACCATAGTAACCACAAGTAAGATTTCTGATGTATTAATAATCAAACCTACCGTAAAAGTAAATTGGCTTAAACAACAGTTAGCTGCACCTGGTTTTGTTTTAATGAAAATATTCACTCTTCCCCCACCAAGAACCTCATCCTTGGGGATCAAATGAGAATTTAGTAATACCACTAATGAAATACCGAAAGAGTAAGTTTTCTCATGTTTCACATTCAAGAAGTGGAAACAACAAGAAGAAGAGATGTACAGTAAATCATTCCAAACAAAAGAAATCACATTTCAGGTACAAAGGATATAATTAATTTTCATTAATTCATTCCATTACAAAGACTTGGGTATGTTCGGAAAATATCTACACTGTAAAATAAAATCTTACATTGATAATTCTTCACACAGACACGCATATTCTTTAGTCATTAAAAACTGGCACCACAAGTGCCCAAATGTCATGTCTTTCATAACCATTTAGCTCCAAGTCACTGTGCATTGTACACTGTACACAAACTCATCTAAATTCTGGCGTGGTGCAAATTCCATAAAAGAGGCAATAAATAACCCCTGTGTGGAAGGATAGCAGTCACAGCATCCCTTTTTTCCCTCTGCTGGGATTCAAAAATTTTCATTCCCAAGCAGTGATCCTTTCTCTGCTGAAGAGAACTATGTAACTGGCATTACACGTTTTTATTACTAAAGAGACAAATCTAGTTATGCAGGACTTAAACAGAATTAAGTTTGGAATATTGCTAGCGTATTGTATGTTTCATATCGTTCTCTACAGCGATGTAGATTTTCTATTTCTTTAAACCCCTCTTTTTCCTAACCATTGGTCCATTCTTTTTAATGTTTAATTGATGGTAAAAAATGCCATTAATTCATTTGCAGCAGTTAACTGTCAGTGGATGACAGCCCTTTATATCCCTCCTTGCTACAAATATCCACAGGGGTTATGGCAAATTTGCTGTGCACATCGCCTGTACAGTGTACAACCAATCCCACACAGCATGAAAGCCTGTTTAAACTGTATGACTCTAAATTAATGTTCGAAAGTAAAACCAGCCAACGGTATTAAATATACTTTAGAATTGAGAGGAGAAAAAAAAAAAATCCCAAGAAATACCTCTGAACCCCATGTCTATTTTTACTACTGTAATCTCTTTCTGTTCACAGTATTTCCCCATAGACCAAACACACCACTCAGCTGCACTCAAGTTATCCCAGAAGATCTTCATTTCCTGTAACTGTGAAGGAAGGTGAACACTCAGTTGGCTGAAGGCGAAACTGAGGATGATCTGGAAGCTGGGGCATTAGTTATTCTCGAGTGATTCAAGACACTCATCGAGAGTCATGAGGTCGAGTACACATCAGCTGCAATAAACAGAGTTTTCCGAGCAGCACTGTCCCAGACCCCACATCTGCAGAGGTTATCAGAAACTGAATCCAGGAAAATCCAAACTCTCTGTCAGAACCCAGGCACAAGTCACTAATTAAGTTAGAGAGGCCTGGGATGACTTCAATCCTTTCCAGAAACTTAGTGCAAGCCCATATGTTGTGTTGCCGTACTCACACTGCAGGGTTAGTGTAGTCACAATGCCAGTTTTTCCTAAAGATTTGCCAACTGCTGTCCCTATCAATGAAGATTTGTTTCCTGAAAAAAAAAATAGTGTCCCTATGTCTCACACATCAATGGATGTGACCATTTGAATCTTTCAAGGCACTTACATGAGACCACTACAAAGCCACACATACCTCAAAATAATTGGAATAATCGCATGTTTTCTATAAGAGTGGTATAAGAGAATTCAGAGGAATGCAGATAGGGATGGAGGTGCCTACCTCCATCCACCTGCCACCAAGACCCTATCTTTGGTGGACTTCACCCACTGCAGATTGAGTAGTGATGCAAAGTAGTGATGAAACCCAGGTTTCCATGATGCAGATGCCCTTACTGACTCCCTAGAACACAGAGACACCACGGACTCCATACACACAACACCTCTGCTCTGAGACTTTGCTACAGAGAACAGACAGATGTCATCAGGCAGGAGGATGGAAAAGTAATTCCTTCTGTTACAGTGTAAAATAACCTTAATCTAGCACTGTGACAATGGAAAAAGAAATGTCTCTGAACTTACATGAACACACGGTAAGTCTGAGAGAGAGATTACTATTCAAAAGACTCCATAATTATTTGAACATCAGCTGAGGACAAGCAAGAACAGTTCTTGAAAAATTAGTAAATAAAGAAAAAGCAGGTCATTTGTAGACACAGCTTTAAGGGGGACCCTAACACATAAATAACAGACCTTAAAAGGAAAATGTGTAAGGATGCCCTGAAACTACTCAGGATATGACAGCTGCTGATCTAACAGAAAAAAGTTTATAGAAACTTTGAAGATAACACTACATAAGCTATTACTAACCATAAAACAAACACACCTGTAAAAAAAGAAAAATAAAATGGATATCTTATCCAACTCATAATTCACTAAAAAACTGGACACACAGAAGTCAGAAGCTCCTCTGAAATAGCACTGAGTGGTTTTCAAAAATTCTTCCACAACTTCAGGTCTGTTGCTCAAAATCCAGACTCATTACTGAGCACCACGTTACATGAAGGAGCAAACCATCACAAGTTGCAAGGACAGCTAAATAGCCCCTGCTCCTGGACTGAGCAAACAACTGTAGCAATTAATTGGTATACATGATTCCCATGCTCATCAAAAAAACCTAAGCCACCAAAGCAAAAAATCAGCTCAAACTTAATGCAATTTCATTTATCACGCACACATGTCAGTAAATCATGACTCATCTTTGTTTCCTGAAGTATACTGCACATCTTGCTGAGGTTACTTCAGGGTTCATCTACATTAGCATAGGTGTTTCTTAGCACAACATCAAGCACAGAGAATAACACGTATCTTAGTGCACTCCAGGATTCCGGACCTTTGTCACCTAAACAGTGATCATCAACTTTCTCAAAGCTTTTCAAGTGGATTCCAGACTTTCTCTTAACTTCAATTCTTAGTTTCCTCAAGTAACAGCCAAGCCATATGGTTTAAACATAACATAATTTTCCAAATTTTCACCTTGTGCTACCAGCATTGTTGCTACATTGCTGTAGTACAGGGATTCACCCTTGGAGCACTGCAAATGGAGAACCACGGCTCCTGGCGCTCTCAGACAGCCAGACTCTTGCCGATTTCCTGAATTCAGAGTTAAAAGATATCTCTGTGAAATATTTCAGAGGAGAGAGCTGGCTGGGTACCATAAAGAGCAGTCTAAATTTAAAAGATCAGATGAATAAGAAAGATAAAAGAAAGGATGATTGATATTTGCATTTTAAAAAATAAATAATCCAGGTTTGTTTGCCAGCTTTTAGAACTATGTAAAACTGTCATTCTAGGAATATCTTTGAGTCACTCAGATTGCTACAGCCCCTGCCACCACAAAGTTTGAAATTAAAATTACAAATCTTAACTTTATTAACACAAAATGGCATCTAACTGATCAGTGTATAGCTGCTTTAGAGAAGAAGAATTGCCCCAAAATGCTGAGAAAATTCTAAATATGAAGAGGCACATCTTTAGAAGTTTGAGCAAAATGTGGGATACCAACTGAGCCTTTTGGAATAAGGGGGCAGCTACACATAAAATATATAAGATAACAGTTTAAGACTAAAGTTCCCTAACTTCCCTTGGGTTCTACTTGGGCACAGAAAAACTATTTCAGGCTATGACTCAAGGTCTTTGTACCATGCTGTTAAGGAGGAGGGTAATTCACCTCTACCTTTGAGAAATGCTGAAAAGAATTACACAGAATATTTGGAGAAGATTCCATACTAACAGTATCAAAGAAGACAACTACATCCTTTTTTCATGACTGTGTATTTATTACCTGCAAAGTATTTTCCATACTTTTTGTACTATTCCCTGTTCTAACTCTTCTACCCTTTGCCTGACACTGCTATAACACACTATAGGAAACACAGCGACTGAAAATTCAAACATAAAGACTAAAAATCCAAATTCAAAGAATTATAAAAGAATCTGTTCATTATGCCAAATAAACAGTAATGTGTTTGCCTGTCTGTTGATCTGCTGCCATTTTGCAAGGCAGCATGTTTCACAGAGAACACACACTGAGTTCCTGTTATGGAGATTTTACTTCTGGTCTTATCAAAATAAGAGTAGCGTTGTTAGGTTGATTGGTGAGGGTTTTTTTCCTCCATAGTTGCTGTCTGTGCTGTTGGGAAAAAAACAACAACAAAAAAAAAAAAAAAAAAAAAACACAAAAAAAAACACCACAACACAAACCCCACCACTGCTACAGATAGCGCAAGGAGCTGCCAACAGCATAAATGACTTCTCTGACATCTGGAATTAAATCAGGGAAGACAAAGAAGTCTGCCTGCAGAAAATTCCCAGGGCACAAAGTTTTTACCTTCTCAACAGATAAGAAGTTAAGTCCTGAAATTATGTCAGAGCACTGGGACCACAAAATATAGGTAGCTATTTTTCTAAAAAGCAGTCATCCTACTTTTGTGAGCCCAGAAAGAAATATTCTTTTTTGTTTGAAAAAATAATTAAAGAAAAAGTTACTTACTTTTTCCCCTCAGACTTCTTTTAACATTCTTTCTACCCTTAAGTCTATACTGTCATAAACAGAACCAAGGTGGACTGCAACAACATATGTATTTTTAGTAAGGTAATTTCCTATATATTTTCACTTTAGGAAAACCAGTTCAAGTGAGGTGCCCAATCTATTATATTGAAGCCTGCTGATTATGGCTAGCAAGATGTTTTGTACATTAAAACTGAATAAAATTTTATTTTGCACACTCTGAAAAGACAAAATCCTAAAAGAAACCCACAACAAGGAAAATGTTCATATACTACAGTTTTTATGTGTCTATGATAATAGGCTTATCTTCACAAATGTAGATACACAAAGCAGAAATACTTGTGGGTTATTTGTTTCCTCTTTCCATTCTCAGTGTATCTATAGGCATCTGGATGGTAGAAAATATTTTGCTCTTTTCCCAACACTCCAAGTGATCCTAGAGTTCATGAAGACCTATATTGGGGAAGAAAACTGCTCCAGATTACAGGTGACAAGCCAAATGTATTTTCTTATCATGGCTAATTCAGCTCACAGACATCAAGGTAGTTTTTTCACAGCAGCCTGAGGTTTTGCACACCATAATTAACGCATATCAAATTCCAGGTCCCAGAAGAACACCATGCCGGCTTTATTGAAGCACTTTTGCTTGATTTTGCTACCAAAAAAAAAATTTAATAAAAAAAAAAAAAAAAAAAACACAAAAAAACCAAACACAACAAACAAACAGTTTCAACAGCGAAGACTCCAGCAGCAATAGCAGCTGTGGCAAGCACTGTGTGCCCATCCTCCTCTTCCCATTAACCTGTGCCAAAGCAGTGGCAGTCGCTGCTCAGGCTGGCTTCTGCTACTGAACAAAAGACTCTTCTTCTCTCCCCAGTAACTCACCAGCTGAGGCACCACCTGTTTCTCCCATCTTGCCTGCAGGACTGGATGAATCACAAACAGCAGAAAGAGCATCGGCCAAGGGTAGATATATTCTTTCTCCCTACTGTACCTAGAGCCACTTTCAAATCTGGCTTCAGATTCTGCTGCCTCTAAATAAGGACAGGGGAATAGATGGCCCACATCTGCAACGCTTTCCATTCTAGCACTAATTTCCTTTCACAACTCACCGAACTATTCCCTTCTCCATTCATCTGACCCAAAGGGGCATCAGTGTGACTGAAGGAGCATCCCTGGCTTCTTTCCTTAAAGTAAATATGAACTCAGAAGTAAACACACGTACACAAATAAGATTGCACTGAAGAAACATGGATCTTCATAACCTTCTCATGAACATGCTGCCAAATTTTGGGATAATCTTAAACCTTTCTCCACCATGTATAATTTTTTATTTTCTGCTAGTTTTTCTCTTATCATATCAGAAAACTTATTCCAAAGGAAGAGCAAGAAAACCTTTCCTCACCTTGTCCTATACCCCAATCACCTTCTCTGCATTTTCCTAGTCACTGACAACATTTTTCAACATTTCACTGCACATCTTGTTCATCCTTTCATGCCCACTGAGACTCCTAACTCAGTTTCCTCCTTTGACGAGGAAGTGCCCCCTAAACTGATCTCCCTCACCTCTAAAATCACCTGAGCTGTGACTGTGCTTTCACTTTTGATCCCCTCCTTCCTTTCAGCTCCATAGCATATGAAAGAAGGAGATTTATAGTCACAGTCCAGTTCAGACGGGAAGTCAGATGTCTCCACCTACTTCTTTGTACTGAAGCCATTCTCAAAAAGCTTTAGTAAAACTTCTTCCGGGCCCAAATCAGAAGATATATGTTCCCTTTCCTTTCCAGATGTCAAGAATCCTGTCACCATATCTAATATCTTCATTTTGGGAGACTGGTTTTCTGAGGACTCGTTATGCTGTTGCTGGTCACTAAAAGTTTGGTTGATGAATAACGATGGAGTTAGTCATACACTTGCAGTTAAGACCATGCCTAAGTGAATTACCAAACCAGAAGCTGGATGTCAGGCTGGCTCATACATGCTGCAATCTGAAGCCACATGCAGAAAGGTGCTACAAGATCACCTAAAGTTTTTCTTTATTAAAATATAGCTTAAGTAGAGTTTTAGAGAAAGGCCATACACTGCTGTAAGGGATGAACACCCATCTGGAATCTGAGCAGAGGGCAGAGTCTGTCTAACATTTTGGGCCAGTATTTTATGCAACATGGGTCACTGCTAACCTGGCCTTTACTCCATTAAAAATGCAAACAAGTTAGATTCTGGTCTCAGCATCACCTATGGAGAGTTTTTGGAAGGGTAGGGGGAAAAGAGGGATTTGCCTGTGCCCTGTGAATTTCTGAGCAGACTGCTGGAATTGCAACAGGTAAAATAACCAAATATGAGACATCCAAATCAAGAAATACAATGTTTCCAGCATGATTGTGAAGAAGTGCAAGACTAATCTTTATTCTATTTTAAAGAGTTCCTGATGAAGAAAAATATACTCTGGACTGAAAATGTTCGCATGTATGTGGAATTCCCTCTGGTAAATATATCATACGGTACTATTGCTGGATGTTACAAAGTGAATAATACACTGCTAATCACACAGCTGATCCTGTATCACTCAAGTGGGAATGGAAAAGAAATGATGTCTACAAACAAAGTTTACCTCCCATAAAAGTCAATAGTTTCCTGAATTTACAGAACACTAGGTTCTTATTGGAAAATCTCAGTGAATTCAGCTGTGTCCACTACCAGCAAGTCAAAACAAGAAACTAGGAAAGCTCAGGGCAATCGTACATCTGGAAGTAACAGTATGTTCCCATTAAATTGCAATCATAATTAGAAAATAAATCGTATGTTTGAAGGCTTTATACTTCATGCTATAGTTTCTGCTTCTTTTATGCAGACACACCTATTTAATCTAATCAGTAATGAAAAAAAAATGAATTTGCATTTAATTTTTACTCCCAAAATTATTTTTCTAAACTTTTTTTCTAGTAGAACACTGATTTGGAAGATTCCAACATTTCCAAAATATTTTTGAGACAACTTTTTAATTCTACACATCAAATTTTATTTCTTTTAGCAATTCATGAATTTCAGAAAGTGTAAAATAGTCAAAATGAGAAATACATTCATCACAAATGATACCTTTGAAGGAATCATTTAATTTTTCTGATTCAACTTGAGAAATAATAGTTAGAAATCTCAAAAATATTACAACAAAGTAATTCCCTGCTAATCTCCCTTCTTTATATTTCCAAAATTCATTAGCATATTTGAAAATACATCTGAGTCCCTTCTGACTCAAAAATATCCACCAGAATTGAGAGCCATAATCTTTTAACACCAATTATGAGAAAGAAACCTGAAATAACACATCACATCTCTACTTTCAGTATTAAAATTTAAAGCTTAATTCCTATTGCATCTGAATAAGGGAGGAAGCTGAGTCAGCACCAATGAAAATGAATTATTAAGTCCTTAATGATTAAGACAGCTAATTAAAAAAAAAAACAACTGTTTTATCTATAAGCTGAGAAAACCTGAAACTACTGACAGATCATAATGGAATCCCACCAAACCCTTTTTTACATGCTGCTTTCAACACATAACACATTTTTTTCCTAATATTGCATTGCACAGTCCTTTGTGAGGTTTACTTTGAGTTTATTTAATGTTTAATATGGCTAGATGTTAATTAGGAATTAGAGTGTTTGAGAGTTCTACAATTTTTATTGTCTGAGTTGTATAAATAACATGTACTGCTCAAATAATACTCAGTGCCAATTATGGCTGCCATTTGTATTTGCACACTTATGCCAAGAAAAACATGAAGCAGGGAAGAGTATGAAACAGCAGTTTTCCATCCCTATTTCAATTCTTCACAAAGCCCACAGGGAAGCTGCAGTGAGTATAGTACTTCTAAAAGTACCTCCCGATCACAGAGAAAAGCAGAAGCATCCCGTTTAAGTTCTTTTCAAATCGGTACAAATAATGCTTCCCTACATAAGGAAACTTCTCTTATGTCTGGGGTACATATCCCTAATTCCTATCACTTGTCATTTAGATAGGTCCTGGGTTTATTAAGTGGTACAAAGTTAACAGGCTTGTATGCAATGACACCTCAATTTATGCAACAATCATGTGACACGTTTCTGAGTCTTGATAAGGCAATAGTAGTCTTTCGGAAAAAAATTCTAGATCATGATATAGACACTCTGGCTTCTCCTACAAATATACCAAACTGAGAATCTGCATAATCAAAAGACATCCAGGTCTATATATTATGATGTTGCTATTTAAATGCATTGTGAAACAACTTTTACCTTTAAGGCAAAATTAGGTTTTAAGAAGACCGCATTACTTTAAATCACTTATTCCACAGAGAATTAAGATGATCTTGGCATCTGAACTCATTTCAGCCACTAGTTTAGCAACACAGATGGTACTGCAGAATTGTAATATAAATATAAACTGTAAGCCATAGAAAGGCCCTGAAAACATAGCAAGTAATCCCAGACCAAGAACAAAGCATTACAATTGTCAACAAAATCTAGGGTAAACAAAAAAGGCATCATGGAGAGCAAGCTCCCAAGAAATACAACAAAAATTTAAGTGAATCCACGCTTTCACTGTTATCCCAAGCACGCTTACCTCTGCCCAGTAATGACAACATATGCATATAACAATGCCACTATTTATGTATACTGATATTTGCATTTCCAGATTAATTTGAAATAATTTCACTAGAGCAGTTTTCATATGTTCAAGTATCTTGGCTGTACTCACGTGCGCTCATTATTCTGCAAATCATGGGGGGAAAAAACAACAACAACAACAACAAAAACCACTATGATTTCATGGACAATAAACCAGAGTTTATTCGAACTCTAAGAGAATACTAACCTACAACCATTCCACTTGCCTTGGATGTGTAGCATTAACTATAAATCAATTCAATCACAACTTCGAAGAAATGACGTACCAGAACAGCCAAAGCAACTAAAATGGTCACTAAAGTGGGCTTTAACAATAGTACCCATGAACAAAGTGGCTGAAGCATCTCTGTGAATTTGATCCTTAATTTGAAATGCAAAATACTCCACACTTTGGATCAGGAGAACCATTCTGACAGCAGAATGTTCTAAAAGCAATTCTCCTTCTATGCTGACATGTAGAGTAGTTAATATCTGATGCAAATGTTCAAGGGCATATTTGAATTTAGGTAGATAAACCAAGCAGAAGTCCTATATCCCTACCCTGGTAAAATAACATGGACTTGCAGTTCTTCTTCTTCTTCCCCCCCCACCCTTTCGTAAAACTGAAATTCTCAAAGTATCATTGGTAAACTGGATCTTCTTCACAAGACAATTCAAACACAGAGATCTCTTTGTAAACGGGTCAGAAAGCGGTTTCAGCTGTAATATATTTCTCTATCCAGCAATATATTTAGTGACAGACTACTTTTGAAGACAGTATCGATGATAGTGGTGGTTATTTAAGAAAACATAGAAACTCACATGCTTACTTATATGTAGAAGAACAGTTTACGGAGAGAATTATACCTATCCTTGCTGTACCATCATGTAGTACAAAATGTCATCATCAGGCAAATACAGTCCTTTTACACTTCTATAAAACAACTTTAAACCTTTAATACTTGTTTAAACTCAACACTTCTACTATCACCCCTACTTTTCACACTTCAAAATTTTAAATGAAATGTAACACTGTGATACGAATGCCCCCCACCATTCCAAGTCTGGAAATATCCAGTCTACAAACCCAAGCTGCATTAACTGCTACCAACAGCACCTTATGTAGCACCTGCAGTTTACACTATGTTTGTCAGATCTTGGAAATGAAACTAACTTAAAGGATTTCTCAACAGCAAGTCAATGAACTCTTCCCAGGGCAGCAGACAACACTAAATTCACTCATAACTGGTAAGCAAGGCTGATCAAAGCAATTCTTTCCAGCAAGGCTGACCAAAGCCATGGTAATTAGTGAAGGCATGAAGGTCTGGAAAAAGAAAAAAATCATTTCAAAGGAGAAATGCACAACTTTATTATAAAAAGCTGACAAACGCCGCTTCTCTTCTTGGAATATTTTGCATAAATTTTAACATCTTTTTCTTGGGAAACGATCAAGAGTAGATAGGTTGAACTAAACAATTAGCCTACTCTGAGAAACCAAACTGGCTACAGCAGTAAACTGAGCTTTACAATTTCTGCATACTGGCACAGACCCAGCTCTCAGATTTGCAGGGCCAGACCCCAGCACTCCTGATTCAGGATCCCACAGGAATCAGTGACATTCAATGAAAGAACAGGCCCCTGTTCAGCTGGATCTCACTTCAGTTTTAAAGGATTAGACTACAGCTGGGATTGATTCTCTATCGAAGATATTCTGATGACAAGAAATGGGCTTAAAATTCACCTTTAGAAACAAAAAGTATTTTAATTAAAATATTTCCTATATTTTTTAAGTATTTAATCAACACCATGGTGGCATATGCATACTTACACAATTTGTGGCTTTAGACTCCCATTTGTGAACAAATATTTTCAAGTATAATTCAACAATTTCTTGTACCATCCATGGACAAAAAGTATGATTTTAGCTAAGCAAGTCTTCCAACCTTGCTTGAAAAACTAATTTTTTACTTCAAACCAGAACTTAAATATGAAGAATAAAATCAGTACATGAGTAAACTACTGGCTCTTGAAGATTACATGTCAATGTTAGTTGTTTTAGCTCCACTCCAACAAGAATACAACTATACCAAAATTTAAATTATTTTATTTTACATACAGCTGCATACAAATAAAAGATTGTTACATGCCTCTCTTGCCAGCCATGAACTGGTCATGTAAATTTTCATCTGCCTATATGGTTTTGAGCCAATTTCCATGGAAATGCAATCATTCATAATATTTTTCCTGGCTTATATTTGATTCATGAGATGCTTCAACTGTGCAAATGCAAAGAATAGTTCATCTTTTATTTCTTTCTTGGCTTGATAACTATCAGAAAGAGTATATGATAAAAAAAAAAAAAAAAACCAACACTTTAGCTCTCTGAGTTTTTCTTCTTTAGGCTACCATCTAAACATCTGCTGAACATTAATTATATCACAGGATATTTACATGCTAATCTCAGTTTACATCCATCAAAAGGTTTAATTTCTTAAAGGATACAATGATCACCAAGAATGGGATTTTAGAAAAATAAATGGAGTATATTCACATCCAGAATAGAGCTGCAGGAATAAAGCCATGCCCTTTGAATTTATCCACATTAGCTGGACTGCCTTACTGTCAAATAAATTAATAATTTCAAGAAACATGGACCTGGACTGTACAGGCATGCTGGGAAGAAATAACCACACAGACACACTCACAGGCTTTCCTTCTCTCACTGGTCCTTTCTTTTCTCCTTTCCTTATTCAAGCACAGACTCTTTTTTTGTAGGTCTTATATAGGTCTATGGCCTGTCTTTGGCTTTGATGAGTTCCCAGCATAATTGCACAATTTCACTGAACCGTCTGTGAAACATATGTTCTTCAGGAACACAAAGACTGCATGACTGTTCTTGCTCCTTTCATTAATTTTCAGAAGGGAACAGAAGACAAAACCTGATTATGGTACAATTTTCATTGCCGCCTTAATGAAATTTTTTGTTTGAATGCTGAGACCTTAAGACAGGAGAGCTCAATATTAGCTTTTCCTGAAATAAGAGCCTCATTCATTTAGTTTATAATCAAAAGCTTTAAACCATGCTCCTGTTGAAGCAGAGAGGATTGGGGATTTTTTTAGATATTAAATCTGAAAAAAAAAAAAAAAATAGAAAAAAAATAAACCAAGAAAAACTGCCACTCCCAATTAGTCCACAGGGACAGTTTGTAAGACCACTACTTAAATTAAAAAAGGAGAATGTTCAGCTGTCACAGCATCACATGAATCACTCTCCTCACCAAACTACCTGCACCGTAACTGCAGACAAGTACAAGTAAAGCATGTTGGTGGCAACTGCCATCTGCTAATACTCAACTGGAGTTTGACAGCACTAAATACTGCTCATACCAGGACATACTGCTGCTTACCAAGACACCCACATTGATTACAAAAACTGAAGTCTCACCGAGTTTTTCCACATAAGGTTACACAAGGATATGGAACATTTTCTTCTTATTATTTTTATTTCATTCATGAATTTGCTGTGAGGAAAGTACTTTGAATTCCTATTCTCCAAAGAAAAAAATAATTGTCTAAAGCATTCAACACCCCAGATACCAGACTTCTAAGAACAACACAAAGGAACAATGGTGTTAGTGGGACCAGGAAATCAAGAATCCATGAATAAATATCAAGTATTGTTTTCCAGCATTTTCAATAGTTTTGGATCCTGCAGTCTTTCCTCTGAGCAAGGAAATGACGCCTCCACAAGTTTTCCTCATGTCCATAAGAGACCACTATCGTTTGCCATACCTAGGCAAACCGAAGGCATTGAACTTGCAGTCAGTGAGCCATGCACAGGCCCATCTGCTGGGCAATTAAAGCCACTGTGACCACAGATTCATTTCTTGACTACAAAGGTGCTGCTCTTCCACTACAAAGCCTGATTTCCCCCATTTAAGGAACAGGGTACGGCTGTCTTAGAGATGACCAATCCATCTGAGCCATGGCACTGCATGAATGTACTGGAAGAGATAGCTCAAAAATGCAAGAAAAATAGCTTTGGAGCAATACTAGGGAGCAGATTTAGGAGGAGAGCTGATGGCCAAGACCACGTCTGACAGTCTTCAGGTCTATCCATGATCCTGGTAGAAACCTCTTCATCATCTTTCTTCTTCCCTTAGATCCTGCCCAGGAAGAAAGGACCAGCAGCAGGGAGGCAAGTGAGGCAGCAAAGCTGGGGCAAGATGTTCTCCACTAACAACATCCCAGATGTGCAGTACTCACAGTTACAATAAAAATGGACGGAAAAAGAAGCAAAACTTGTGAGAAGACAGGTTCACTTTAAATTAGGAAGCACAAGCCCGGAAGAAGTATTAATACTTCACACACACAACTGAAGTGGACACGACACTAACAGGCTGAAATCCTCTCAGAAGGAAGCAAAAAGAAAAGCAGATTGCTTGGTCTTTCAGGCTCTATCTTACTTTCCCCAAACTGCTGGTTAAAAAGTTACTAATTGCTAGACTTTGATTTTTTTCCAGTGGCATGTGAAAGACACTGGGATAAGTACACAGGAAAGTTGCCAAATCCACAGTTAGAAACTTTCCGCAGGATTTTTTTTTTTTTTTGAAGAGACAGAGTTTCATTTCTAAATATTTTTCTAGCCTTTTCTACTGTGAAGACTGCAGTGCAATGATTTACAGAATGGATGCTATCTCTATAGATAAACAAAACCATCATTCCCAAGAGATTTGACCTTCACCTTCCATCCTAATAATAGCACGGCAAATTACATAGCAGCAGCAGCTCACATCCTTAAAATATGTTTGACTGAATTATAGAACTAAGTGCTAGTCTTGACTTCTCAAGATTGCTACAGAATGCAACTATCTAGAAGAATAAAGTATACAACTAAAACAAACAGTTAGGTTTGTCAGAAAATAAATTCCAGCAACCAAATGGTGATGCAATAGCATTTACTTGTTTCTTGTTAAAAAGAAGAGCTCAAAAAATGCACAAACTGACTTATCATTACATCAACTTGAACAGTAAACGAGAAGCTTCCAGGAAGTTGATCATCCTGTTTGCACGTTCCTGTTCCTTCAACTCACGTCCTCCAAACTGGACAAGTATTGGAGTCTCACTGCCTGTACTCCAAACACTTACCCAGTCCATGTACTTTCTCATCCCAAAGATGCTGTAAAGAATGTTGCAGGGCAGAAGCAGTTTCACATCTTCCCTCAAATCTGAGGGAAAGAGCAGAACTGTAGCTCATTTGGCTAGAGAAGGGTAACAAAAATGCAACTATGTGAAAAGCATCCTAAATATACTGCCATTTACTGACCAAACACAGTGCAAATATTTACGTAACAGGATGTTAATTTGGTATGTTGTCATTTAAAGAGAAAACCACTGCAGGTTCAACAAACAAATAAATTTGAAGTTTACAATTAGGACTCTATTTGTTGGATGTTATGTTACATTTTAATCCTATTTTTAACATTATTTTTATGGAATTTCCTTTCCATTAACACACTACTTCACCAGAATTACCAGAAACAAATGTGCAGAAGAAAAGCACAAATCCACAACACAGTCTCAGCACTAATATTGCCACTATAATTTCTACTACAAGGATAACTCTTTGATGACTAACATGGAATACTGCTCACTACATAACTGATATTTTCTTATCATTTAAATGGTTTTCTGCAAATTCTGTTCTAAGCCTCCTGGGATAATGGGATTAACTCTACCACACAAGAGCTAAGGAAAAATTTAAAACCTTATCAGTGATTCTATAAACCCTCTCTTGATGACCAACTCAAAAGCAGCAACTTTTGAAATACAATATTCATCAGAGAAAACTGAGCTTCCTTTATGGTAAGATAAATCAGCTGAACAACGTGAGTTCAAACATTAGCATGAGAGGAAAACTAATCTGGTATTAGGGAACATTTCCTTCTCTCCTTTGTAGTCTCTGCCATTATCTACAAAGCACAATAAGCACAAATCACATTTTACTCTCTGTGTAAAGAAACTCAGCATCTAAGACTAAGGCAACTGAACAGAAATAAAATTTCAAGGAAATGTGATAACATGGTAAATACTGCACACTTTCCTTCCAAACCCTGAGTGAACAGGCATCTGGTCATATATAATAAAGAAATAAAGAAATACAACATCCATTGTAACAGAAAAGCCTACTAGAGATGCCTCCACCTAGTGTTAAGGACAATATGGCAAGGTTTTAGTGCACAGAGCTGTCATACATGAGGGTGGAAATCTGCAGATCCGAAGAGCTGCAAGGAGCTCACAGACACAGGATCCCTTCTGGAAGCACCCGAAGACTTGCCTCATTTTCTGAAGGGACGGGTAACATCCAGATATTGTTTTTCAACTGTCCTTTTAGACAGCAGGGACACTTCTTTTTCATTGTCATCCAAAGAAGTGGACCAAAGGAAAAGAGCACAATTTCCTGCCTATTTTGAAAAATCAGAGTTCACCTAAGGAACAAAGGAGGGTGGAGGCCCCAACACTGTAAGTCCTTCTGCACCAAAGTGCTCGGAAACAGGCGACACTCATAGCACACCGACTTAGAGCAACCAAACCATGTTCAAATAAATAAGCCTGAAAGACAAATAAATTTTAAAAAAGAAAAAAAAAAAAAAAGAAGTCTCGATGTGCAGAAAAGGTGGGCCAAACTGAACCCAAATCCTCAGTGACGATAGAGCTGCTCTCAGCTAAGCTACTGCCGAGCAGCTCAGTACATCAGCATGCTTTGCAAGGCAAATGCACAGAGGATGTAATGGCCAATGTAGTTTTCCTGGTCGTGTGATATTATCTAGCACTGTACTGTGCATTTTCAGACAGAAAGGAGCCTTGGCAATAGGCCTTTTTTCAGGGGCCAAGGCAGGAAAAGGATCAGATTAGCAGCTTGATTGGACTGCGAAGACAACCAGAAGTACATACCCTGTCTGTCACACAGCTGGTATGTAAACAGGTAACAGTGACTAGTATGGCTTTACACAAACATCAACCTACATGACTATGTTCAAGAAAGCAGGACTAAGTCATTCTGTAAATACCCCACAATACTCTGTATCTTTATTTTCTCTTCCAAAACCGGACCTTGATTTGAAAAGATTTCATAACATGCTCCCATCCAGCAAATGGACAAGAATATTATAATTGGTACTGCCAACCTCTCCCACAGTATCCATTTTTGTCAAATTTCTTCTGCACATGAAAAATTCCAGCAGCAAAATTCTGGATTACAGCACACTGTGAAAGCAGAAGGGCTTCCGAATGCACCTTGCTGTCAGTCTGGCATCCATCCCAATAGCTACTCGACATCCTTAATTTGAGCAGCATGCAAAGGCCTGGAAATTTCCCAAACCAAAGAACAAGCAAAGTTGTCAATAGACATAACCCTCCCACTCCTACATAGTCAGATTCATATATGGTCCTCCCAGACTACTGTATCAGGGAATCCTCTGAGAAAACACAACAAAACAAAACAAACCTCTCTTCTGGAAGTGTGCAGCATTTATTGGAAACTGAATACGTGTTTCCTCTCCCCTCATCACAAGGCAGAAAAAAGCTTGCTTACTGTATTTGCCCTGTTTTATTCATGTCCTAGATAATGGAGTAACTGAGGTGAAGTCCTGATCTTACTTCTGAAAGACCACTTTTTCCAGTTTTCTCCATGAATTCCATGATCTAGATCAAACTCTTAAAGTTCTCTTGTGTCCTGAAGCCTCCTTCTTAGCAACCAACCAGAACATTGGTTTCCCACTGGATCACACAAGATAGTGTAGGACAGGCAGATGGAAGCTTCTTAAAGTCCAAAACCTCCTCTGTATCCAGTGGGAAGTCAGTGCATAATGCAGTTTTTGATAGAGGTGCTCCTGGTAATTCGTAGATAGCCAGGTTGCTGAGCTATGGGCTATTTAAAACTTTTTTAGATGAGGTAATATAATTTGTACAATTTAGATAAAGTAACAGAGTCAGAATGAGCTTGGCTCACAGTACCGGACCAGTGGGTACAATGTTCATGTGAAAGCTCCCATGATCACCAGAAGAAAACCATCAGCAGTTCCTTCAGGCTATTCAGTTTCACAATTTCCAATGCTGTGAAAATCTGCACAAAGACCTAGTTTCTGAAATTCCTAGCCACCAGAGACAAGCCAAGCAGACACAATCCTCCCAGCTCCTATGTTTAGACTACGTATGTGCTTTGCAAGCCCCATGAATGCCAATGGATTAATTTTTGACCACGGGAAAACATCCCCAGCTTTACTGTTTGGCTCTGGTTAGAGTGACTGCAAGTCTCACAGTAGCAAGGAGGACCTACACTCATCTGCTTTTGCCTTACTTCCATGAACCAAGTCGCCTTGTCAGAAAAGTACTACATGCCTAGTCACTGTTTTCAGTGAAGAAATTACTTTGAAAAGATTAACATTTTGTCCTCAGTTTGCAATGTTTATCCAGAGTCTACAAATTTTGTTTATTGTCCACTTTAGGAACAACTTTGATCAGATTTTGCTAAAAGCTGACTTTTCAGTGCGCCTTAGAGTGTGCATACAGGACTATCACTCCGAAGTGCTCTGCTAGCAGTCTTCACACTCACAGAAGCTGATACAAAGTCAAATGTATCAACTGTTATCAGATCTACTACCATGATAAATAAAATCAACACATTCTAAATACAAAACAACAGCGGGTTTTCTAGCAATTTAAAAGTGACCTAGAACATGTCAGAAAGATAAATATCTGGGTAACAATTACGAAGGGTTCAGAAGCCCATGGCAGATTTCCTGCTTAGTCAGTTATTTCAAGCCAAGAAATAATAATCCTTAAGCACTTTCTTTAGAATTACTTTATCTCTATAGAACATATAAAGACTTCCTCATGAATCAGCTTGAATGATCTTTCCAAAGAAGTAAATAGCACAGAGGGTGCAGAGCAAGGGCTGATAGATGGGACGTTAGGATATTTGTAGAATAGCCTCTGTTACATAGCCTGAAACACCAAATTTATTACAAAGTAGAATAGCTTCTCACTGGCTAAATCTGCCCTACATGGAGGCTGGACTGTCAGATTATAGAGATTTACAAATGCACTGTCTCACATGAGGAGGCCCCCACAGGTGAAACACGTCAGGATACGATTAAAATGATGCATAATTGAGAGGATATTCTGTTCTGGGTTCTTGGGTTTTGGGTTTGTGTTACTGTTGCCATTGTAGATAGCAGGTTCGTTCCCTTGTTTGGCCTTCCTGATGAATGACATTGTACCGATATGGTCTAATCCTGCTCCTGTAGTTCTCATGCCAGGAGATGAACCTCAGGGGAAAATAACTTAATTCAGCCACATTTTTTTGATAAATACATCATGTTACCCATTTAAAGTATGCTGTCTCTGTGATGTTAAACTAGGCTATTCTAAGCTAAATATAAAGTAAAAAGTCTGCTGGATTTTGTCAGGTTACTGTCACTTGCAACATTCCATCACGCATGGACAGAATGATAACGCTTTATTAGAATTTCGTTTAGATGGCTACAGTAACTTTATAACACGTTTTAAAGTCCTCTTACATTATTCCAAGTATCTGGATGGGTTTATAGTGGGTTAGAACTTCAGGACCAAGCTATTTTGCTAACTGGGTATACTGTCATTCATTTTAGAAAGGATACACTTTCTTACTGAAATATATTCTTCAAAAATGAACTTTCAGTCAAAGCGTATACAAGGCAAAATCCAGCACCAACATTTTACTCTCTTTTTCCTTATCCATTGGACTGTAGGCTAAACATATCAGATTCAATTCTTAAAAGCTCATAAAAGTGCTGGATAATTAGATATTTAAGATGCAAAAAGAACTGCTTTTCCCCATAATTTAATGTAGTATTTTGGAAAAAGAGTAATCCTTGATAGAATGCACTAATCTATCCTGCAGCCACTGGAATATTCTTGCCTCTTTTTTTCCCCACCACAACACAGTCAGATTGTAGGAACTTTCTAGGTCCAACATCTTCTTCTAAGCTCCGTGAAAACAAAGCCCTGAAGATCATTTCACTCAACCTCACTCAAAGAAAAAAAAAAAAAAAATGCTGGAGAAAACAGCCAGAACAATAAGGATGTGCTGATGCAAGCAGGAACTCGACCCTTTTTTTTCATGTTAGAGGAACACCCATCTCAAGGATGAGGCATTAGGTCAGAGACGTCTTACCTTTACTCAGAAGTAAGATGCTGGTAGCTAACTCCAGGCTGAAAAAATGTCAAGGACAGTCTCCTTACTGTGCCACACCAGAGCACACCCAATGCTAGTAATGCAACATCAGAGAATTAGTACTTCTATCTCCTCTCATGCATTACTCAATCATGTTTGCAATTTACAGAAATGCATAGTTTTAGATTAAGTCTTATAAAATATCCAGGTTACGTCCTAAAAGGAAAATACCAACTCATGTGAGAAAAAGAACCCTCCAATCATTCAAGGCTTACAAACCACGCTTTCAGAAGCATGCCCACAGCCCCAGAGGGCTGAACGTGAGGCTGTGCTTTTCCTGGGTTCTGCCACACCAGCCAGCCCAGCACTGCTGTCCAGGCAGTGCCAACGGGCACGGCTGTCTTGGGGACCTCTTCTAAGGTGTCCACAAAGAAAGAAAATAGGTCTGTGTTGTCTATTCTGAATGGGCCTCAGTAAGTGTTCAGTCAGTAAGACATGTATGTGTGTGTATGTATCTCCACACACTATACTTACCCTGTGTTTACTGCAGGCTTTTTCCTCCTCCCACTTTTTTTTTTTTTTTTTTTTTTTTGTGTGTGTGTTTGGGATTTTTTTTAAGATTGTTGGCAACACAAGTGAAGTGCAAAATAATCAGTATCTGCAGAACAATAGCTATGCCTCTGTGCTGAGGCACAGTCATCCAGGGGTATAGAAGCACTTCACAAACAACATACTGAGCTTCCACAACATACTTGCAACATGAAATAACTTTTCTGCACATCATAGCTGTAGAAGCTAAAAGTGAAAAAGGGATACTGAGAAAAGTGAGTCCTGAAAAGATGCAATTAAAAAGCTTAATTTACATGAAGGACAATCAAAACTGAGAGAAGTAAAGCGACGTAATTCATTAAATCCACTTACATACAGCTGGAATACTTATTAAGGCCCATATTCCCCTGACAGATCTACGTAACTGTGAATGAATCCTGGTAGGAAGCCTTCACTGCCTAGTAACTCCAATTAGTGCAGAACACAGACACAGCTCTGCAGCAAAATAAACTGGAAACATCACACCTATTTACTTTCTCTACAGAATTTTAATATGGCTTCAAGGAAACACACAGACAGGGCGTTGATGATGTAACAGATTGTCAAACTTCAGCATAATGGTTATGATGGACATTTCTGCTCCTGAGGCTCCATGCAGCTCTCTGCAAGTAATGGTCTAATTAATTCAGATAAAAAGAAGAAACTTAGAGCATAGTCAGTGGTTGTACAAGAAACATTTCCTGATGTTCTTACAGGAAATAAGGCATATCGCTGTCTCGGTCACCTTCCGTTTCAAGTGCGGAACACATTCCTTTGATTTTGTCTTCCTTTAACATAAACATAGCAACAAGAGCATTTAAACAAAAGAAAAAAAAAAAACAAAAAAAAACAACCCATAACCCTCCTGAAACAAAACACTCAAGTACACATTCTCTTCCCTCCCTTGCAGAAAAGATGAAAAAGCAGACCATGTGACAAATGTTAGTCACATCACTAAGTATATAAATAGAAGACACTCATCATAACGTCCACGATACAAAAATTTACGTAAGGCTAAAAGCTTGAGAGCACTCTTACATCTTAGATCAATATTTTTTAGCAAATAGTTTTACAACCGATGCACACCTTGAATTCCCATTGGTGTCCAAGTTTTTCAGCAGCATACAGATTTGAAACTTTGTTTTAAAATTTGTGTTTAAGTGTGCACACATTAAGAGTTGGAAGAAGCCCACTTTGGAAAACCCTTAGTTCTTGCATCAGAATTAAGCCGTTTATATCTGTTTTCTATGTATGTGTTTACAAAACTTGCAGCAGGTCTGAAATGCAAAACTTGCTAGTTCACTTCTTACCAATTGGTAACTTTTTCCTTTAAACTGTGTAAAAGACACAAAAATGAAATATCCCAGACTTCAAACAGATATTTCTGTGAAGTTTTAAAGTGAATTTTTATATGAAGTTTTGTGCTTTAGAGATAAAGAGATTTTTAAGTGAGGTTTTGATCTATAGTAATTCTTATGTCATTAGCTTGGAGAAACCACTGTCTTACTTGTTTGGGGGGTTTTGTTTTGGGGTTTTTTTTAAATAATTTCTAACAAGCTGAAATTAAAAGCCACAGTTAAAACAAGCAGGTCACAGAATCATGAACCTTAACCACACTACCAGTCAGCTGGTTCCATGGAACTGTGGGAGCATTGGGCAGAATGGTGGGCCCTTCCCGAATTTACAGGTCACAGTCTTATAGACCCCAGACCACTGTGGAGTACATTTAATGCATGGATATAACAGAGAGAGATACTCTGTAAATCTAAAAAGAAAATAGCCATGGTAACAATTTTTTCCCATGTATAATGTATTTGATGTAACAAGATATATTAACTTCCCTCCTTTCATTTTTCTCTATCAATTCCTAATCCGGAGACCATAAAGCTGTGAAATACACCTTTTTGGAGACACTACCTGTGAGAAGCATTTCTGAGACTATTGCTGAAGCCTATCCTCTGCCTATGAACAATTCACTCAGTCTCCAGAAAAATATAATCTATTGCAATAACAAATGAAACTGAGATGTGAAGAGGCTTCCTTCCTTTTAGTGACGTTAAAATCTAAAGAAAAATGAAGTACATCTGTTCACCCTACAGACAACACCCCAGGTAAGAATGTGTGGGAAATAGCTGCCTTTGCAGCAGGAAGATTCACCATTTGCCTTCTCTGCACAGTGTAGAACTTCAGTGCCCTGAGATAAAAGTGCAGATAGTTTAGGCTTGAACTCTAACACCAACTACTCACAACAACCTTACAATTGGAGCCAGGGAGGCAGGCATCAAGTCAATATCACCCTTTATATAAAAATCAGTGGAACTCTACAGTGGATTCTTATGTTTTTTTCTTTCACTCCCAAAACATCAGTATGAATCAAATAACATTTCTTCAAAAGTAAGGACTTACTTTCAATGGCCTTCTTAACCTGCACAAAGTTGTACTTCTAAAAGCAATGTCAAATGATTACTAGTATCATCTGACCTATAATAAAGGGTCAGTATTTGAGAATTCTGTCAATCTGCTTCGCAAAAGTAAGATTTCTGACCCAAATAAACCAATCCCTTCAACAGGGATTAAAGAATTTACTAAAATGGTGGTTACTTGACCACTAATGATATTTAAGATTTGAAGCTAACATCAGCTGCCTTGGGTTTTCTCAAGAACAGGACAGCCAGCACCCATCTTTGACTTTTTATACCATTTATTAACATATTCTCAAGTACTAATGGTTCCCATTTCCTTTTGATAATAACGTGATCTTTTGCTATATGGTATTACCATCTCACATATACTGCTCCATAGGAGAGACCACTGGCTGACAGGGGAAGACAGTGCTGCCAAGACATCTTTGTGAAGCGGCTACAACCACTGCCTGCCACATCTTTTGGTAGCAAGTGGGGGTGTTGGTATAATAAAAGAAGGAGCTGAAGGTATATTAGTTACTTTCTTATAAATACAGTAGGAGATGTTTTAATTACTTCTTTTCTTATTAAACTATCATTTTCATATTGCTTTTCAAGCTGAAGACTAAACATTATAAATTATTAGCACCTCACAACTGAAGGAATTTATAACAGCAGATTTGTTTAAAGAGCATTTGCAGAAACATTTAAAATGTTTTAAAGAGCATAATGCAGAAATGTTTAAAATCACCATCATTTGTAGTATCTACAGTTAACTGTTAATTAGTAAGCACATATAAGCCAGAAATTTCAGAGTTAGAAATGTGCCGCACATGCCTGCAACAGGCTACAACAGTAGGCAAATCACTCAATTTAAGGAACTGCGTGGAGGAATTTATCCACTAAGCAACATATTTAAGAGCACTTTTAGTCAAAAAAACTGTAAGAGAAGTTACAGAAAGATTAGGACAGGAAATAAATACTTACGAATGTTAATATTCTGCCTACAGACCAAATTCCAAAGATTATTAAGTTTAACCATAAATTTGGACTTCCTTCATTTACCGTAGCATGAACTGATCCTTGAAATAGAAACATAAATTCCTTTCTTTGAGTTCTTTTTCAGTTAACTGATCTGATTAGAGTATTTCATTACAGAAATACTTTTGCCTGCGTGCACTACTTTAAATCCTCAGAGTCTGAAGATCCAAAGCTTTTCCCAGTTTTTATCTCTCTGACTGGTCTGTCATCTGATGCAAAAAACAGTCATGTGCAACAACAACATAAACCCAATGAACACATCTCTATTACTGCAAAACTTTGGTAATAATATTAAGACAAACATCAGAGACTTTTGTTGTTTAAAATCATCTCAAAGCACAGAGAATGCAATACTTATTTGAGATCAAGCTCTCCTTGTACTGGACAGTACAGGATAAACTTAAGCGCATTTTCATATAATCATCACATCTTAACCAAGATTTCTATAATTTAATTACTTTTTAGTCTAAAGTATAATTTTTGAAGTATATAACTTCCCATTTGATTCTTTTTTAATAAATCTTTGTAGGAGCAAAGTAAAATTTCAGCATTTTGAAGCATTATAGTATTCTTAGCCTTTCCTCCATTCTCAAAGGTGTTTACAGTGTTGTGGAGCAAGATGAAAGAGAAGCAGCTGAGGGTTTTGATGTTTTGGCTTGTCTGGAAATATCGTTACGATGAACCCTGTATCTTAGACCACTGAGGGTTGGTGCTTGCAAAGAGCAGGCAGATCAGGAACAGACTGCACCCCTAATTACACCAACTGCAGAGCACAGGACCTCTGAGCTCAAGTCATTTGTTAACAACTTTGTTTAGATAAGACAAGTATGCCTGAAAGTCTTCCTGTTAAAAACGTCAGACACCTTATGGATCTTATCTCTAATTCACATTGAATTTCAATGGGATACAGTCTTTGGACTCTCTTGACCATCTTCAAAAAACCCCAGGCTTCATTCAGAAGCAATGAAACTAAGTATAGGGAATTACAGTATTCCTTGTATAAAACAAGAAATATACTATCATCATCAAGAATAATCAATATATTATTTTCTTTCACAAATTCTCGTGTGCTCCACTGAATAAATACTTCAAGGGTTGAAAATTTTACAAATATTGAAAATAGACAATTTTGTTCCCCAATCTATGGGTAAGAAGGCAGATGATCTGTGCAGTGCTGGAAGAACGAGTTATATCTTTTTGAAGCATCACTAGGAAAAAAAAAAAGTTGCATCAGAATCCATTTTCTTTTACTTCACATTTACACCTGTCAAACTATACAGAAATGAAGCAAAGAAAATAATTCTCCAAGTGTAATGAAACAATGGAAAAAAAATCCTCAAACAATTCTGTGTTTATGGAGCCTTATTTTTTGAAAATTCAAAAAATTATGAAATCCTGCAACTGTCTGTTGGATTTCATAGGGATAAAGAATTCAAGTAATCTTACTAACACACTGAGCTTCATAAGTCAATGTATATGGTTGCTAAAATACCTGACTTTCAAGTCAAGACTCATGGAATGTGAGGTATAACACACTGCATTTCAAATATATTAAATTCTTGAAGACATCTTTAATGCATCGTACCTGAAAAAAAAAAAAAAAAAAAAAACAAAAACAAACAAACAAACAAAACTCCTATTCAAATTATATCCTAAACTTCGAGGGACAGAATTGAAAACCACTGCAGCCCAAATTGTAATAGAAAAGAAAATGCCAGAACATAATTCTTTTTGATTGGGTCCCACTAACAATGAGAACACATCTTGCTACTCAAAATATAAGGCAGAAATACTAGTCTAATCATCATCATATCCAGGGCACTGTCGTAACCACTGTTTTGTTTTCATACACTTTTTGGTGTCCTTTTTCCTGAATATCTTTTCTACTGGGTGCAAATAACTTAAATACCATCTTTCAACTGTGCTTTAATATAGTTGAGTATGTTTAAGGACTAAACAAAACAAATATTTCAATTACAAAGACTTATTTCCATTTTTAACCATCATAAGAATCTGCAGACAGCTTAGTGCAACAGAGGGGAAGAATGTCCTCAGATGGCAATAATAAACAAACAGCCTTTTATTCTGGTCAAACCTCGTAATGATTGGGCACGACGGTACTTAGCTCATCCTAGGAATTTAGATCACTAAATTATTTTATTCTGATTATTCATCATCTTTAATTCCTTTAAGTATCTTTTTTTTCTCACACACTGAACCCGTAAGTGTATCGCTACTTGAATATCTCTGACTGTGGGGTTTGAAAGTTTTAGGACCTTTTACATACCAGCCAGTAGGATGGTCTAGGCTCATTCCATACACAAAAATGAACCTAATCTGTGTCTTTAATTTTATCTTACAAATCTGAGACCTAAACTAACCCAAAACCTGACTGTATACATCACACTGATCATGCAAAACGACACAAAACTAGAAAGAGACAGCATTTTGAAAGCAACTGTTACTCTGGCATGCAAGTAGCAACAGGGAAAAAATCTGCTTATATATCCAGTTCTACAGACCTATTCAAACCCAGCAAAGCTAAGACAGTACAGGAGAAGATGATTTGCTCCACATATCTCAAGAGCTGGTAAGAAAATTCATTTTCTAAGTCATACAGACTATTTTCATCTTTAGAACATTAATATCTGGCAAGGGGGAATGCCTTTTGCAATTTTTCCGCTACCCACAGAATTCTTTGTCCTTACTGGAAACAGTTTTGTCTTCCAATTAACAGTTTTCATTCATTAACATAACTTCAGGGGTGGGGGGGGAGCAACCAGCCCACAAATTAAAAATTACACAGTTCTAATTAGAGACGTACATGAAAACGCTACATGTGAAAACAGGTATGGATAGTTTTCAAGATTAAAAGAGCCTTGACAAAAAGCTGATGATAGTCATACCCATTGTCAGAGCTTTATTCTAAATTCTCCACAGAGTTTTTTTCTTTAAAAAAACAACAGCATCACCGCCCATCCTCCAAACTGAAATCACATTAATTAGCTAGGCAGCAGAGTTTCAAAGCATACCAAACGCTTACTAGAGCTCACTCTGCTATTGTGTTTAACTTTGAAAACAAGTCATGATGAGGGAAATCTACATGATAAGCATACTTCAGCTACAGAAAAAAAGGTTTTAATCTGCCTAGAAACTGGCAACCGCTCCCTGTGTTTTCTATACTTTATGTTATGTTTCTCTACTCGCTGGAACGAATTGGCTGCTATAAATGAAAAGAAACTTTGCATCTAATCAGTGGCATGAATTTAGACTGAAAGCTGCTGTGAAGGACTTCTATGAAGAGTCTGGGCCCTCTGCCATCCCTGTGCTTGTGAATGAAACGGCGTGAGCCACATGCCCTCCTCCTCCTCCTCCTCCTCCTCCTCCTCCTCCCCCCCACAAACTGGGGCCTTCGCCCTTCCCTTTGCTGGGGGGATCAGGGAACCAATCTTTCGCTGGTGAAACGACCACGACCCAGAAAGGCATTCAGTGCCATCAATGCACTCACTTGAGAGATCTCAGCTGCGCTCTCCATCCTGTAGCTTTCACTCCTGGTTTCTAAATCAACTTGTGAACCAATGGCGAGGCAGCCCTCCTGACTCATTCCCTTGATAAATTGGCCCCTACACTGATCTCTGACCTCTCTGCATACTTTTCCTAAGTTACTGCTGACCCCAGAGAGTCTGCACTCCACTGCCTG
Organism: Tyto alba; assembly: GCF_018691265.1. Classification (NCBI taxonomy): domain Eukaryota; kingdom Metazoa; phylum Chordata; class Aves; order Strigiformes; family Tytonidae; genus Tyto; species Tyto alba. Next base: position 37,204,118 of record NW_024881330.1, read on the forward strand.
TACAGGTTTGCCTTTGTTTTTGTATCAGGACATACTGATCAGAAAGAAAAACCAAACAAACAAAAAAAAAACTTTATTACCATACAATTACTCTAACAGCAAAGTCACTATTCTTCTATTCACTCGTAAGTACTACCACATGTTTTTGATTAAAGCACTACAGCCAGTGAGTTTGCAGGAGATACAAAACAATACAAAATCTATTTAAGCTAATGAAATTTCACATTTGTTTCAAAATTAGAGATAGATGTCCTACTTAACCAAAGAAGTTCATAAAAAGCTAAATTTTAAATATAAAATATTGCTGAATCTGGTTAAAGGACCAGCTGCTGTCGAGTAATTAATTTAATTAACTTAAGAGCTGAGTCAGACTTGGAGAAAAAGCTATTAAAAATTTCAAAGAACAAACACAGTGTCTGTTTCAGATGTGTATTTGTTTAGCGCTCTTCTGAAGTCTTTAACTGTGTTCAAATACTAAGAATAACTACATTGATGCACTTTTCAAAATAATTTAAAATATATACTTAAAACAGTAGAACTATAAAATACTGCCGTTTTCCACAGAATGCTATATTAATAGTTTTCTCTCATTTCAAACATGAATTTACTAACCTTCCTGGCACATAATTCAAGTTTATCACTTAAGTTTTTAAAAACTACTTGATAAAATATTTTCCAGTTCTAAGAGAAAAGTTCTTCTTATATATCTACTCAAAGAATTTATGCAGGTATGTTTCCATACAAATAGTAAATTACTAAACCATTGGGGTTTTGCATTTTTCATTAATGAACACTTTCACTTTGCTAAACTACTTAAAAAAGCATCCCATTTTACTAAAAATGGGTGCCTCTAGCTCCTCTCAAGTAACCTACAGTAATATACAAACACCACAACAGATCAATTCCAAACTGCCAAGGAAGCTTCTGGCTTCCAGTGCAAGGAAGGTTACTGATCTCCAGCACATGCAAGAAAGCTTTCCCAAGCACAGAACCAGTATGACTCCAGAGGTGGCTTCCCTCATCCCCTCTCCTCATCCAACACACATGGCATCTCTTTGTTCCACCATCAAAGATATATCAGACAGCAAAACTGCAGGTGAAGTGTGAGGTGCTCTGTCAAAAGTTGAGAGACAGGACTCAAAGCTATCTTCAGAGGAAGATTTCACACGAGGGGGTAGCAATGGACTTCTACTGTGATCATGCCCATTCCATGTTATGTGACAGATCCTCAATTAAACATTCTCCCTGGCTGTTGCAAAAACATAGGGTTGGTCAAGCAAAGACAGGATCGTGTCAGGAAGCAGAGTCAGGATTAATATTTTGGCTCACTGAAAAAGCAAGGACTGACCTAGTTGTCTCCAGTGTCATAACACTGCTGCACAAATTATGTCCTTATCTACAACACCAAGTAGACCCTATATGGAAAAAAAGTTGTTCATATGATGACAGTGAAAACAACCAAGAGGAGGAGTAACAGGGTTAGTAGAACTTCAGCAGACACCAGCCACTGGCACTTCAACAAAGACTGATCTTGCCCTGCCTCTTTCTGTCCAACTCACTTAACATGAGCATTGACATTCTACTCTAATAATCATTTCAGTATTTTTCTTTTTTTAAGATGAGAAACATACATTCTGATATGAAAAATGATACCTCTGCATAAATCATGAGCCTTTACATTCAGAGCAGAAATCTCTACTACTTCAGTAGACTAATTGGTAATAATGATAGATTGAGTAATCCTCAGAATTTATCAGAGCAAGAAGCCACACTTTCCTAGTGTTTCACAACTATTTCTGAATAGCCAAGGAAAAAACAGGAAGACCTAGGAACCCACGATTTCAGTCCAAGTTTTTTATGCAGAGTTCCCCCAACTGTTCTTATGTATTGATCTCTGCTTACAATTCACTGTTTTTTCCTGCCTGTCCTCCCTTGCTCACCATTTCCACTTCCATCATCCACTCCCATCTCATAATTCTGTTGATTTCTGCTTTTATGCTCCTTTTCCCTGATCCTGTATTTATCAGCACATTCATCTAGTGGGATAAGAGGCACAAAGCCTTTCCCAACCCAGCTTTAAGGTTTGGTCCCAAAAGGGTCCAGGCAACCAGAGAAGTTACTGCTCAGAAAATCCCACTCAGGCCAGTGGCTCTGGATTGGAATAGGCTAAACTGCTACAGAGAGATGGCAGATGAAGAGCAAAATCAGTGCAGCGGTGTGCAGGGTGCCAAGAACACTGAGTGCAAAGAGATTCTATGGGCAGCAGTGGTGGAGGCTTCTAATTAGCCGCCACCGAGCGCTTCCGAGCCTTTCACTTGGTTGAACTGACTGGATTCACACACAAGAGTAAAAGCCAATTCTCCAACATTAGAAAAATAACCCACCACATCCTCCATTTTGTCTCCATCTTCCTCATGTTTAATAAAGTTCTATGAAATATGAAGGTGGCAGGTTCCTGACCAAACACACAGAGAACTCTATTCTTGCATCTTATCTGTTTATTAAAAGCAAATGTATGTGCTTTACTGACTTGGCCATAAAACAATAAAGATAAGCTTTTCATTTGTGCTGAGTGCTTAAATACATGCAGAATTAAGTTACTACTCAGTGTGCTGTACGAAGTCAGCATCATCATATTTTCTCTATACTTTAAAATTATTATTTATATTATAAAATTAATGAGTGCAGATTTTGAAATTAAAATGAATAAAGCACTATCTAGCTATCTTTCTAACATACAGCACATACGTATCACTAAAAGGCACCAATTTGTATTTAAACTATTGTTAACACCTGAAGCACCATATTTTCTCTTATGCCATTGCTGTTTTCCCTGCAATACCTTCCAATTAACCAGCCCTGCCTTCATCTGTTTCCAAAACAGCTATCTCAGCCAGGTTCCCAAAGCCTGCTGCTCTTGCCCCCAGTATCACTATCTACTCTCTCATACCACTGATCCTGTTCAACAAGATGACAGATCACCTTTTCACATCCTGTTTTCTTGCACTATGGCAGGCCAAACTACCTTAGACAGAATTGGCCAGAGGTTCAGTATTGCAGACACATCCCAAGGAGTCAGCAAAATTTACCCTTCATGCTATTTCCCTACGCAAATCCAAGATACTCACAGAAAGCTTCCAGCATCCACAGGTACACGTTCAAACTTAAAGTTACCCATAATTATTAAAATGCTTGAGATAAGAAAATAAAACTGCAGACACTCAAGTCTCTTTTGCAATTTGTTATTGGCAGGACTAGCAGTTGCTGTAGCATTTGTCCCTACCCCTACTCCTCCTCCGTATTTCATTCAGCAACAATTCCAGATGCCAGTCATCGGAATACCCACCCACAGCAAGAAGTGGCACCGCTGACAGAAACAGCATGGTTTGAGTTCCAGTTGTTCCAAATAATGAAAACCTGAATGTACCATAAATAACATGCAAATCTCAGAATAACTGTGGCATTTTGAGAACACATCCATTATGTGTTATCCAGCACTATCATCAGAATACACAATCTACAATACACATTAACAGTCTTTCTGGCTAATATAAATTTGGGCTTTCATAGTAAATATTTATTTAAATGAAGACAAAGCACTTCCATTATGATTCTAGAGTTCCAGGATAATGTTAACTTCTTAGTGCTCTTTTGAGCTACAAATACGTACAGTAGCTCCTGGAAAAGCCTTTAGAAACACAGACACTACGTACACTTCTGGAAACTTAAAATATTTTATTCATAGTCACTTATTAATTCATTTTTGTGGTTACCGAAGAGAGGTGACAAAAACTGTCATCTTTTATCCAGACTAGAGACAGACAGAAAAGACTGAAAGTAAAAATATGGAATATGAATAAAGGAATTCTTTATAGCATAAGAACAGTTTTGAAGGGAAATCTAAAGCTGAAAAGTTATAGACAGATCTGATTGAAATCTCAGCTGCTGAATTAACACTAGTACAGAAAAATGGATCATACAAAGGAAAAATCTATTAGTCAACATTTAGGAAGGGTATTTAACTTAATATGATAGCTGAGTGAAAAAAGAGAGACAGAAAGCCTCCAAACCAAGGTGCCCTGAATTAGCCCTTGAGGCAACTTCTCTTCCCCCATTAACTATCTACATAAACAACTCCTAAAATAGGCATCTCTAGTAGATGTCTCAGGTTAGGACAGACCCCCGTCCATATCTGCATATACACTTACTACACAACCATAATTCATTTATTATTCTGATTTAGCATTGCTTTGTCTGCCTCCATCTAAAAAGAACCTGGAAATAAAACTGGTATTAGACAGATCTGTACCAGCAGCCCATTCCCTACCTCACCCCAGAATCTAAGGTAAGTTTGTTTTCCTGTAGTTTCCAATGAACAGAACATTCATTAAGTATGAACATACAAATTAAGAAGTTTATTGTGCGAAAGTTTGTTTACAGAAAATTAGAGGCAATCAAAATGTATTTTCATTCTTGAGTTATCAAATTATTTAGCACTGAAGTCATTCTTTCTCATTAAGGGAAAAACTGGACATAGACCTCTTAATTAAAAATCAGAGCCTCTGTGGGGCAAGAGCAGTGCTATCTAATTCCTCAAGGCCAGGTGGCAAAGTCCTGAACAGCAGTCATTAGAAGAACATCTAAAAAAAGAGAAAATTATCAAGCGTAAGTACACACAGAGGTTGAGTTGAAGCGCCTTGCCCAAGTCCTGTCGCCGTGTGAATGGGTGGGAGTAGCACAACCGCTGGCAGACAAACTGCTTTTGGTCCGCACCCGAAACGCTGGAGATCTGAGGAGACTCTGAAATTTAACCAGCAGTCAGCAGTCTGGTTCCTCGGGTCTTTGTCTTAGCCTGGGCACAGCCTCAGGCGACATCATAATCCGTGTTAATTATCCACTTTTACCAGGATATTAATCACCCCCTAGACATCACAGATTCCCGTGGGCAGCTGAGTTTCCCTTCTCTGTACCCCACGCACAGGCTGAGCACGTGCAGCTACAGAAACTCAGGGGGGCAGCAGGGACAGGCCGGTGCCTGCTGTGGACGCACCCGTTCGCAGGGAGCCACCGCTTGGGGATTTCACAAGGATTCTGAAATATCTTTACACTATTTATCAGATAATACTCTTCCAGGATTGCCTATAGCCCTCAGGTAGTTTGAAGCGCTATCTTTAGCTCTCACACTCAAATAGATTAGTCACCATTGGTCTATAGCGCTTTTTTGAACAATTTTGTTGCACGTTGTTAATCAAAAAGAGAAAAATTAATATAGCACACTTTTCCCATGGATACAAAATATAGGACCTGAATTCAAGTATCAGTGAGATGTTATTAAATTCCACAGACCAAACTTTAAACACAACAAAAACACACACAAACAAAAGCCAACACAAACCCAGAAAAAAAATGGAAGAAAAAAGACAGACATAGAAGAATATATGCATATAATATTTAACAGACATAAAGGGAGAAAATGAAAGGTTAAGTGAAAGGTTTAACATTTGTTTTAGCAATATGTTTCTATAACAATTACAGTGTGATAAACTATACTCATATGTGAGGCCTGGTCATGACTCATCATGGCTTTACAATCCACATCATATTTTGGGATGTCTGTAAATTAGAATTGGAGCCATACTAGGAATGGTGGGCTAGATATATCTGTATACAGCAGTCCACTGAAGTAGAAACCAATTTATAAACTGATAGCAAAAGTCTTTACATAGAAGTTCACAATTTGATAGCACTTGTGGTAGCCACTTTTCCTAACTGTGAAAATTCAGGACAACAGTTGTCTCCTAAAATCCTGGAGTTTATTGTATTAGCAGAAGTTTTTTAAAAGCCAAAAATATTATTCTAAGATCCTTTCTGCACCAGTTATGCTTCATTTTCTCTCAAAACAGTAGAAGTGAACTGAGTTAGAAATTTGGTTGCATGTGGTAAGGCGGCAGTTCATTTACATTTTTCATTAACCAGAAAAAATCCTCAAATCTTTCACTGTACAAGACTTCATATCACAAGAATATTCAATATGCAAATATTTGCTTCCCATCCATAGTGCTCAGTAAAGCTACAGCTGCCCTACTGCCACTGAATACTGCACTTACGTCTTAGGTCCAATTATCTATCAAGAACACCATCATCTCCTGCAGGACAAAAATAAATAAAAAAAATTGGAATAAATGGAAGAATAAAAGGTCAGTAACCAGAATTGCTGTGATATACTGGTAAATTCCTTTTGGAAGTCTGTGGGATAACTACAGTGAATGCTTCGCTCCATTACCACTAGCTAGCATATGAGAAATATTTACCATGTGAAATTAAAAGATTTAGAAATAAATGAGAAAGTCAGAGCACTGTATTGTCCCAGAGCTGTTCAGTGGCTGAAAAATAACAGGAAAAGGAATGGAATAGCCATTATAGCCTTTATTGCCATGGCACATTAAGACAGACAACAGCATACAAAGAACGAACAGTGTACACACAGAATAACATTTTGCCAAAATGCTGTTTTACATCTAACAGTTCTTGCAGTCAAAAGCCAAATTATACTTGGCAAGTAAGTATGGGGAATTTTTCAGTACAAAGATGCATAATATGAAAATGCATAATAGTAGCTGTGGTGGTAATTATTTTTTTTTAATATCATTTGGTCCAAATCTAGCTATTAATTTTTTTTATTAGTAAAAGCTACAAGTGCAAAAATTAATTGTTACTTTCTGTGCTGGAAGCTGATGTAATACAGATGAAAACTAATTAACCCAGTGTATTTCCAGCATACGTTTCTCACAGGATGCCAAATTAACTTCATATTTCATGATACAGCAATGGTCAGCAGAAAGCAACACTTGCTCATGCATACCATACGGTAACCTACATAAAACCAGTTTAAATGTCAGAACTGAGTATTTTATATAACACTGTCATTCGTAACTGTTGCAAAGAGGCATTGGTATACAAAATAGGTTTGTCAGAGAAATAGGAGAAGCTTCAGAAAATAAAAGGCAATTCCTGTTTACCAGTTCACCTGAAAATTTTGACTCACACCCAAGAAAGTGTCTGAAAGGATCCCATTACCAAAAACATTTCTTAGTGAAGAAGTGTCCTGCAAACAAATTTGGAAAACCTATTTTGTACTGGATTGTACATGTTGAAAACTGCATTACAAAATCAAAGTTAAGAACTTACCAAGTCTGAGTAGTAACTAGTCAATTACTTACAGATTGGTAGCCTAACAGATGATGAACTACTGCAAATAGAAAAAAAAAAAAAAAAAAGAATTCTACTTTTTTAAAAAAGTTTTTAACTTAGCAAAAGTTTCTTCACTTGGTCTATTGAATGAAATGATGAATTAATTGTACCAGTACTACAGCTCCTGTTAAACTTTTATCTTCGCGTAGTTCAACTAGAATAACCTTTAATCATGGCTGAAGATCACCTCCACCAACTCACAGGAGTGTTCTGTAATATATGCGTATGAAATTTAAAGACGAGTAATCTCTTATTAACTCATCTGGCTGAATCTTGACTTAAAAGGTTTTTGCAGTGGGATTTTTGGGAGGGTCGGAACCTTTGTCTTTCCCTACCTATTGAAAACCACAACTTATACTGTAGCAGTATCAGTCTAATTTATCCCCAGCTTCACGTGAAAATTTTATCACTGTATTTTCTGAGACACTGATTTACCAGCCTTCCTTAGTTTTGTCCTGTCACAGTAGACTAAAAACACAAAAGCAAAGCACGATTCTTTTTTGCAGTTCAAATCCTTATTATTCTGAAAAGCTTCCAAGGCTACTATATTCATATGCTCCTCTGCTTCCCTTTTAAGGATGTCAGAGTCAGGCCCATAGTAGGGACATAGACGTGAGGATTATTTAATACAATTTTGTTTCATCACCTATCCAAAAGCATTCTAGCCACAGCACAACATATCTAAGCATTTATAAAGAGGGAACTTTAAGCCTTCCCTGCTGTAATCTACTGTCTCTAAATGCAAATACTGAAATGTAATCAAGATGGGTAGGACGGACAATAAATTGCCTGTAAAACATTTAAGAGAGTGAACCACTGCTTTTCAGGAGAGATCACAGCAACTTCATACACTAATGAAAACCAGTTCTTGTGCACTCACACTCAGACTGAAGAAAGCTTTACCTTCCTTGGGGCCAAAGACCTCTCCGGTATCTGCAGAAAACAGGAAACTTTCCTTCCCATTGTTTCTGTCTGGTCTGATTATTGTAACAGTTCAGTATAACTAAACATGGGAAAAAGTCCCTTTATTTCCTGTGAGGACAACTTCTTAGCATATGGGAAGAAATTAACACACTCATACAGAATATAACTGCCAACTTCCAGGCATTATTCTTAATAAACAGGATCTCATGCAGTGTCAAAGAGATAAATGAATGTGGAGTAAACTTAATGAAAATAAAAGTTATTGCTTCACTCTCCTGCCCCTGCCCACATAAAAAATGCTTCCAGGTATATTAAAATATATTTAAATGTGATAATCATACACAATTAATTTTGTAATTTCCATTCATTAATTACAATATTAATGTTAATGCTATTTGTATGTTGTTTTGTGTTACTGAACTACAGAATCAACATCTTTTTAGAAAGCAAACATTTCTACTTTGAGAAAATAGCAGAAACGATCCTTCTATTTAGGAGCTCTCTGCAATTCTAACCCACAGCAAGATCTCAACTCTGCCAAAAATATTTCCAAAACTATGAAGCAATCTACAGCTTGTCACTTTCAAAATGCTAGATTGGTCACATCAACTTGAAAACCTGGAGGTCTCTTTTACTGGTACGCTTGAGATCCGCTGAAGACAGCTCACGTTTTGCTCTATTTAATTACAACATTCTCAGTTATCTCTTTATAATTATTGTAACTTCATATTTTATCATAAAATAAATTAAAATAAGCCCACAAGAACTAAATGCAAAGATAATAACATTGTCATACCTCAAACTGACAATATTTGAAGATGTCTAATAAGCTGCATTTCTACCTTTTTGTTAGCCACACTCACTTCAAGCATCCAACAACATAGTTAACTTCCGGGACCATGAGTGGCACCTAATTTAACACTGCGAAAGTCAATGATGCTTGTCCTATTAACACAAACACTACAATACGAGGAAATTTCATCACATACTTGACATGTTTCAAAAGGGTTCTGGTGTGCTTTTTGGTTTTTAAAAGAACCAGTAACGATTCTCTCTTCCTTTTCTACCTTGTTCATGCATTTTTCCTTCATTTCCAGTGTTCTCTCCCTCCTATTTCCAGAGCACAGAGTTTTTCCTGTAGTCTCACACGTCTCATTCTTCATATTTATTCCTGTGTTTGGCTACTTTTGTTCTCCACTGAGACCTCTTTCCACACCTTTTCCTCATACACTGTGTCACTGCAAAACAGAATGGTGAGATGGAGCAAATGGCAGCTGCAACTCATACTTCAAGCATCTTCCCCAATCTCTAAAAACAGCACTTCCGATATTCAAAGGTAAATGAAGAGAGGAAAGCAGGGCCTAAGTAAAGTGCTAACTACACTTTGCAAAAGAAGGACGAGCAGAATTCTTAAACATCTTTCAGTACAAGAAAAATCCTAATTCGGTACCTCAAATATCTATTACACATATTTGGGGAGTTTAATTTTTACCCTCTGAAAACTGCTGTGCAAAAGATTAAGAACAAAACCAGGGTGAAGATCAATGATGCTGACACCAGAAGAACTCATCCCAAAGTAGTTTGAAAGGTGATTAGAAGTATGAAAGGGATTTCATAATAGAAATAATTAGACTTGGACTTCTAACAGGAAAAATAGTGACACAAGTACATAGTGAATTTTTCAGGCAGGACATTTTAAAATGAGCAAAAGGAGTTATTTTGTGGGAAACACATTCAGGAGTTACTGATGCCAAAAAAATACAAACTGTACAAAAAAGTAGGCAAACTCGGGGATTATGTAGTTTGCATCCAGGCCATTCATCCACAATCTCCAGGGCAGACAGCCCCCAAACCACGAGTGTCTGAAGAACACCCTCCTTAAGTAATGCCACTAACCACCATTATAAAAATTTACTGTGATAGACCTATTATTAAATCTACTACAGCAGTTCACAGGTTCCTTCCAACACCTCTCATTTTAGGTCTTTATCTGATACTGCAAGTTCATTTTTAAGTGGTATTTTACAAGTTTTCAGAAACAAAAATCAGCAAACACTGGAAGGAAGGAAGCAGCTATCATCATAAAGCTAGGGCAGCCATTTTTACAAAGGCATTCTATGAATTGGGACATATTTACTGTCTTCCTGCTCTATATGTCTTCTGCAAAATAATTCTCCCCCAAAGACAATAAAAGGATAAATAGGAACTATTCAGTGATGAACATATTACAAGTGACAAAACGCTAACTCTACAGGTATGTGCTGCTTTTCCTTCCCTCTACCTTGTAAGGCTTTGGTATCTTTTTCATGAAAACAGTGATTATACAGTGCAGAGTTTCAGTTGCTTCCACATCTGTTTAAGTCTCAAATGCCTCTGTGACTCTTAAAGAAAGCAAAATCCCTTTACCACACTCACACTACAGAATCTGAGGATGTTGTCACAAAGCATCCTGTCGTATGCTGTTTCTTCTAGGCATCTGGATACACCATATGCTTAAATTCCTTGGGTAAGATAACTTAGCACATACTAAGCAATAAAATGAAGTGATTTTCCAGTCTTGTTACACAAATTCACAGCATCCCTGGCATCAATCACTTTGTTATACAGTACATCATTTCAATTTTATAGCTTTGTGTTTTTAGTGCCCAATTTTTTTCAAAATGTCACAGTAGGGATTAAGAAGAAAAAACACAGCCAATTAAGTTTACAGGAGAACCTGAGAACATCCTGAAAGTGTATTAAGGGCCAGGGAAGAGAAGTCTTGCTTACCATTCTTCCATTTTGCATCTGGTACTTTCTAGCTTATTTCAAGAACATAAAATGGGAAGTAGATGATTCTTATGGTATCTTTTGTTAAAGAAATACAAACTAATTAATTATTTCAGGGGTTGTTCTGCTTTCATGCTGTTACCTAGTAATGGGTATTTAACTTAATCCTCAATCTCTAATTTTTAGCTGGGTATTAACATAAAACTAGGTTTGGTTTAGATATACATTCACCATGTTTTGAACTGTCGTGTTTTTGGGGGCAAAAGGGCCAGTGAGGACACAAATATAGATGGTTCAGTGTTTGCCACTAGACGTGTCTCAAAGTGTCTCATCTACTTCACTAGTTTGTTCCAATTACAAGGTAGTCTTTCCAATACAGACACTTGGCTACCAAACTCGCCCTTCACTGCTTGCCAGCAAACCCTTCCTAAATAAGCCCCAAAATACAGGTCACTGAAGGCTTTCTGTAAGCAGAACGTCATGAATTTAGTAAGGCAAAGAAATTAGGTTTTTCAAAAAACTCGCATTTACAACAAGTACAAACACAGTTCTAGCCCACGTGAGAAAACTTTCTTGTAGTTTAGCCTTTCTGGCTTACAGTTCCTGAAATATGCCCCAGCCATCTCACCTGGGGACTCAGAGATCACAGCCACACATATATCCCAAGTGTCACCTCCAGATTTGTTTCTCAGAGTGCTGAGTACATGACACTAGTTATTGTCCCTCAGCCAGACAGACCTGTCCAGCCTTTAAGCTCTGGCCAGTCACTACCCAATTGTGTCTTCTCAACTACTTTTTGTGATGCAAATAAAAACATCCTTGTTATCTATCAAGAGGCTAAAGTCCCAACTACAGACAATTTTCCATCTCACAGCTCATACTTAACAAGCTACAATGAGGATTAACTGCATAAATCTCATGGATAACTTCTCCTAGCCTAGATATTCTCCATGTTTGCAGCCTATTTCTCCTTTTCTATTCAGTGCACCAGCTGATTGCTTTTGCCTAATACAAGTTATTCAAATTGATTTATATTCCTGATGGAGCTTTTAACACCTCATCTTTAAATATCACAGAAGACACCATCTACACACATCAAGCAATTCGGCTCTCCAATGTATTACCACATTCCTGTTGACATCATCTGTAACACATTAGTAACATGGATACCCAGTAGAGCAACAAGATATTTTCTGAGACTTGTCTAAGAGTGTTCTGTCTCCACTGGTGCTTCTCTGTCACACCATGTTTCATTTAGGCATAAGGAGGCTGGGATTGTTAAATCAACATGTATGAACACATTCTTCCCTCACTTTAGGGATGACTCCATTTAAACAGCATGAGAAATTGACATTTCACAGGGCAAACTATAAAAAACTTTAATGTGAATTCACCTGTCAAGTGATACCGGTCAGTTGCCCTGCAGATTATACTTAGGTGAGGGTGTGTTTAGAAAGCAAACATATCAATATCAGCAAATATCAGCAGCTACAGCCAAATTCCATTTAGAAGTGAGAATGCATATAAAACTTCCCTAGCAAGCTGAAGGAGTACATTATTTATTCTTCTCCATTCAGCAAAATACTATCAATTTGTCAGGGGTCTGCATCACATAAATGACACTGAAATAAAGAAAACCACCCTACCACATCATATTACTGTTCTTTTCATTATTCTTCAGTTCTAGCTGCTTCTCCTACTCATTCCCCTACACTAAATTCATGTTCTTCAGCCTTGAACTTGAAAGATCGTGAGGTATGGCAGATGACTTGGCAGCCAGGCTGCCAAAAGCACTAAGGAGAATCAGGAGGTCTTATGGGACCTAAAATAAGTGTCAACTCCTTATATCTCAGTTCTGTCCCTACAACAGGATAAATTCAGCTGTAAAGAGTCTATGAGAGAATCACAAGAGCAATAAATCTTGCACAGAATGAAGCTGGCTTTGAAGAATTACCCTTGCAGTTTCTCAGACATTTTAAACAGACAACCATTCTTCTAGCATCAATTATATATAAAGTGAAAGGGCTGCTTTGCTGTCAGAGTACTCAACTGGGAATCAAGACATGAGATTGTATTTCTGGCTCTGCCACAAGCTTCCACTGGGACGCAAAAATCAAGATTTGTCTCTAAGTTTCCCATTTGTAGAACTACTCAGATTTGATTTATTAATGACAGCAATGCACTGAGAGACTTCTGAATAGAAAATATTACAGAAGTGCCAGGTTATCTGTTTCCTGAGAAAATATAATACAGTTGGAAAAAAATCTGCGCATCTGAGTTTCCTCTTGGATTCTGAGCATTTGTTTCCTGAACAGTACAGCCTGGCCATTTGCACTGCAGTTGCAGAGGATAATAGAAACAAAGTAGAGATGCAACCCTGAAAAATTTACTCTCCAGAAGCGTTGAAATTTCAAGACAGTCTTTCCTTTTCCCCATCATACCAATAAACTGCAAAATTTTTGAGTCATGTAGGTTGGAAGGGACCTCCAGGGGTCATCTAGACCAACTGCTTGAGCAAAGCAGTGTCAACTAAAACATGTTGCCCAGTCTTGCCCACTTGAGCTTTGAACAAAATAAAGATATTTCACGGCCTCTGAGTAACCTAATCCAGTTTTTTACCATCTTCATGATAAACAATAATTCTTCCCCTCACACTGAGTTGGAATTTCCCACTTTCCATTGTTTCTCCTTCTTCCACTGTGCACCTCTGGGAGAAGTGTGGCTCCATCTTCTCAACATCTACCCATCAGGGTAAACAGTAATAAAAATTCCACTGAGCCTTCTCGTCTTAAGGTCGAAGAAACCTTGCTCTCTCAGCCTCTCTTTGCAGTAATATACTCCAGGTATCTCCTCACCTTTCTCACCCTTTACTAGACTTGCTCCAGTAGGTAAATTTATTTCTTGAACTAGGGAGCCCAAAATTTGAGTCACAACAGTCTCACAGCTGTAGAGTAGAGCATAAAGAATCACTTCCCTTGACCTACTGGCAACACCTTTGCTAAAACAGCCCAGCATGTTGTCTGTTTTCTGCACTTCAAGAGTGCAGTGCTAACTCATGTTCCGGTTCTTGTCCACAAGCAATCCCAGAGCCCTCTCTGTAAAGCTGCTTCCTAGCCCCCAGCTTGTACTGGTGCACAGGGTTATTCCATCCCAGGTGCAGGACTCGGCATTTGCCTTCACTGAACTCCACGAGGCTCCCATCAGTACTGTCAGTACCCCAACCTGCTGAGATCCCTCTGACTGCTCAAAGTGCAGCATCCAAAACATTACTGAAGACATGATAGAGTATTGGTTCTTGAGGGACACTGTTCATAACTGGCCACCACTTGTACTTTGTGCTCTTGACAACTGCCCCTTCAGTCTAACAGATCCAGCAGCTTCCCACTCACCTTACTGTCTATTTATCCAATCCACACTGATGTGATCTGGACATAAGGATAATATGTGAGACCATGCCAAAGACTTTGGTTAAATCAAGGTAAATAATATCCATAGCTCTCACCAAGTTCACTGAGCCAGTCATTGCATAGAAGGTAATCAGGTTGATCAGGCATGATTCACCCTTGATAAATTCCCAGAGGCTGCCTAAAATCACTTTCTTTTCCATCAGCTGCACAGAAAAGTTTTGAAGATGATTCACTGCATCATCTCTCCATGGACTGAGGTGAGGCTAACGAACTTGCACTTCCCCAGATCCTCTTCCTTGACCTTCCTGAAGCTCAGTTTGACATCTGCATTTTCCCAGTCATCGGGAACTTCCCACAATCACCATGACTGTTCAAAGATGATAGACAGACCTCACACTGACATCAGCCAGCTTCCTCAAGATGCATCCCATCTGATCTCGGATTTGTGTATATCCAATTGCCTTCAGTACTCTGTAACTGTGCTTTCTTCCACTGTAGAGAATGACACATTCTCACAAAATCTGCAAGTAATCTTCAAGAGGCCAAAGGGAAACCCTTATCAGTGAAAACTCCAGAAGAAAAAGCATGGAATATCCCAGTTTTTATTATGTCCCCTTTCCACAGGGCTCCCTGTCCCACTGAGCAATAGGCACACATTTTCCTTAGCCTTCCTTTTACTACCAGTGTATTTATGGAAGTTCTTTCTGTTGCCCTTCACATCCCTAACTTCAGTGCCAGCTGAGGTTTGACTTTGCTATGTCCATTCTTGCATGTCTTTATATTCCTCCTGAGTAGCACATCCCTACGCTCTCCCAAGTCCCAAGAAATGTACACCACCAATTCACCAAAGACAGTAATAATCCTAATAAGTCCAAAACAGAAAATTGACCCAAAATGCATGTAGTTTAGAATTAAAGCAAAAACAGTTAAACAAAATTCTTGAAGAAGAATGTGCAAGGGTATATAAGCATAGAAAGTTATTCAAGACACTTGTATAAAAAGATAGAGCCTAAATTATTCTAATTATCAACCCAAATTATTACCCTATTCAAGCCTACATTTCATTCATGGGTAGCCCAATTCCTTTCCAAACAGCAACATATACTTAACATACAGACACAAGGTTGTAGCCTTCTACAGACTGGCAGGTTGCCCCCACCAGTATCTTAGGTCAACTATAGCCAGTTTGGATTTGTTTATTTTGGCCAAAAGACAGTTCCTTTTGGTTTCCAATGTGAAGAACTTCTCAGTTCCTCCTATAGTGTAGTACTGTTACTAACTTTGACTTCATCTTCTTTGACAAAATTGTTCTTCATGCTAACCCTACCAAAAAAATACAAACCAACCTTGGAATGCATAGTTTCAAAGCACTTGCTGTTTTAAAATGGTGACAAAAATTACTACTGAACAGGGTTGAAAAATATGTCTCCATAAATATTTGAAATCACTGCAAACAGCATACTATTCAACAGTGGTAGGCTGCATGGAGTAACTTAAGTCTGGACACATTGATTGATGGTCCCCTCCAAGTAGACTCTTCTAAATTAGCATCTCACATTACAAACTTGTGAAATGCATGTGGCAGGAGAGTTAGGACTGAGCTATAAGGCAGAGGAAAGGAATAACTGGAACACTGAAAATATGATATTTATAAATACAGATAAATCAAGAAGTCGTACAACACCCCTAAGCATATCATGGTCTTCATCACAATACGTCTTACTCTACAGTAAGTCTTAGGAAGAGAAAAGTTTTTTAAATGCAATGAAACAAAGATTTCTCAGCTAAACAAACGACCTTTCTTCTTAAAGAGCTGCTTTTCACTGCTCGTTATTGCAATATGGACTAAGTACATCTGAGAGCAGTAAAGGGAACTCCATTGAAAAGGATGAAACATCTGTCTGCAGTGTAGTGCAGTATAATCCCCTACGATTCCAAACAAGATATGTGCTTGAAAATTCTTCCAAAAATCCTCTGCCTTTTGCCATTGTCATACCTTGCATGAACTCTGTGCTCAGCTAGTAGAGATGCGAATAATCTTTCTTGATAATCCACTCCATAAAGCAAGTGTTCAGCTTGGGGATGGGGGTTACAAACAGCTTTTAAGCAATTATCCTTACTCTGATAAAGACCACAGGTGGTGCTATTGATATAACCAAGCAGAGTCAAATAAGAATAGAATACCACATTCACATTTTTTGTAACACTTAAGCAAGTTAAAAACAGCAGAAATTGGAAGTGAATGGAAAAGATACTGACTTTCTATGGTAATTGTGTTTGCACTTCCTTTTGGCTTTTTATGATGAAGTAGCCATAGAATGTTGTTTTTCTTTTCCTGAAGAGAAAGGAAATCACATAACCTTATCAAAAAATGCAGCCAGCTAAAACCCTTCCCTTCCATTCATTTAAACCCCTTTTATAAAATATAAATGCAATCATGCAAACCATTATGAAGTCACTAATCGTTACCGTAACTGAGATATACATATAACATATTTAGAGAGTTGCACTCAATGAACCTTATGGGTCACTTCCAACCTGAGATTTTCTATGATATATACACATGCACATAAAACCAACACATACACGTTGTTATTGTATCAAACCATAGCCATAAAAAATCATTTAAAAATGGTTCTTTTGTGAAAAGCCCAACAGCTAACTTCATCATCTACCATAATCATTTGAGGAGTTTCAATCCAGGTCACGAATCCTCTATTGCTGGTCAGGGTTAGTGACACTGAATTTGACTAAAGTTTACCTAGAGTCCCAATTGCTATTAATCTTTTGTCCAACTGATTAGTCTGCTCAACAATCAGAGAAATACCTAGTGAGCCAAGAGAAAGGAAAGACTCAATGTGGCAGGGAAATACAGATCCTGAGAAGTCACAGGGCCACTGTGAAGGCTGGGCAATAAACAAAATCTCTTTATGGCCACTGAAACGCAAGGATTCGGCTTCCCATAACAGGACACACATTTAAAGAAAACAAAACCTTTTTTCACTTTAGTGCAAGAAAAAGAGAGGGGAGAAGACAGTACAGTAGAATCTAATGGTATTAAACTGAGATTTAAGTGCAGAAATGTATATATACATTCACAGAAGAAACTCTGTAAACCATACTATAGTCTACATAATAAAGTAGCTTGGTTTTTCCCCCAGCTGCTTCAAGATCTAACTAGTCACCCCAGCTGAGGCCATGGGATTTTGGAAGGCTTACACAAGTGCCAACATCTGCTTCTATTCCCATCAATGTCAAATTTGTCAGAACACGAAACTGCACCAGAAAAACAATCCCTGTCATAGAAAAATAAACTCTACTTCCATGGATATCCCCTGAAGTACCAAGTGTAGCAGATCTATTACATTTCCAATTTCTATTCCAAAATAAAATTTCTTTCCCAAAAATATATATACACATTTATATATTTCTATATATATGTATTTACCTACTATTGTATCTAACCTATTTCCTGTAATGTACCCGCATTCTAAAGTTCTTCATGGCCTGGTTTGCCTTTACTGTCCAAACAGTCAGTGTAAAGCATAATCATAGAAACTAAGCCTTACACCAAGGTACAAAGTGACAAATCAAGGCAGACATTTTTTGCAACTCTTTACTACTACTTTTTAATTTCTTACAGTTTTACTGGTCTCTTTACTACTGCTACATTGAGGGTTCAGGTGAGCACTCTGATTTATACAGTAAATGAAACCTTATATTCAAACATTAAGCAAAATTTTTAAAAAAAACTATTTTTTTAAAGCTTTAGTTAAAAAGTCAAATATATCCCCCACCATAAAATCATGGACCAGTGAGAATCTTGGAAAAGTTTATGTAGTTTTACTCTAGTTAGCTAACTACACTTATAGTGCAAAATAGGAAATTTTCATTATGTTTACACAGAGCACAGTAAATATACACACTTCGTCATTTGCTGTAAAGAATTCAATAGATAAGGTACATGTTGATAAAGTCACAAAATTTTTTCAAAAAGCATCTTTACTATGAACACTCAAGGTAATATTAATTATTCAGTTACACAGTTGGATGACACATAATTATTTTAGGCAAAGTAAATAGTCACCAACTGTTGATTTCTCTCCCCTTCAGAAAGTGCATTTTTGTAAAAAAAATATTCTCCTCTATCTTTACAAGTGCACCTTCTCTTTTGTTAGAAAACAAAGATTTTGCCAAAGAAAGATGACATGACCACAGAGAGATCACCCAGCAGGAGAAAAATCCCAATTGCTAATTTAGCCAGTAAAGTATCAATAGTTTGTAGCAGAAACCTCATATTGTCCATCATAAAAAACTCCATCTGCAGATACAGTTTTCAAAGACGTCTTAGCACCTTAGGTAAATTCTTCCATCACTAGATGTATTTCTTTTAAGAAATGCTAAATGCTTACAAGAACAAAACCTCTGATATTGCAATGATACCCCAAATGTTATAATTAAATGTCCTGTAAACCCTTCTTCATAATGTAAGCCTTTCCTCAAAAATTCCTGCGTGTGCCTCCTCCCTGTGACGTTGCTGCAACTGCTGATGGACTGAAGTTTATCCACCTCCTGTATGTTTACATACCTCACTCAAAAGGGCCCAAAATTGTTATTGCTCAGTATTACTGATGTCTCAACATACTGTGCTACTGTAGTTTATTACTGGAAGATTCAGGAGATCCGAAAGAATAATATTAATACAACCAGACCTTTCCACTCAGATTTGATCTGTGATGAGTGCAAATTAAATACAATGTACTGTATTTACATAGTGTAAAGCCAAAAAGAAGAGGTGAACAAACTCACATGGGAATGACTACTCAGCTACATCTATCTAATAAAATAATGAATATGTTAAATCTTCTGCTTTGCACTTAATAATCCTGTAGACTTTTGACAGAATACACACACCAAGCTGCTTCTCCCTACACTGATTATAACTGGTGGATGAAGAATCACAGAGGAGTAGGGGAACAAAAATGCTTTAAATAACCAACCAGAAATTTGTCCTCAGTTAGACACTCTTTAATTGCAATATAAATGGAAGAACCTAAACAAATCTAACATATAATAGACATGTTTCCAGTGTGGGGAAACCAGCAGAGCATTTCCCACATTGACACACACCAGGAAGTCACTTCCTCATTATAATCTCTCCATTCTGCAGCCAGCCACAAGCTGTACCAGGCAAAGCCCCATTTCCCCAACAACACTGCACCAGTACCAGGGGTCTCCTCCTCCCACCACTCAGATGAATCAGGCTTACAAGCTTCACTTCCACTCCTGAACTATGATATACTGCCCACTGCGACAATGTAATTTTGTCTCAGCCAAAGGGGTCGCGCAAGTTATCAATTCACTCCACAAGATCTCATGAAGTACTCAGGTGTGGTATGATTTATGTTACACTTCCACACAGATCCCACTTATATACTGCCCTTTTCCTACACGAACAATCAATTGAAGAAAACTGAATTTTTCTGTGCATTAATTTAACAGGGCACATATACAAAATGGAAATTGCAGTCCGAACGGGTGAAAAGTTACCTCTCTTGCCCACCACTATGACACAAGTGCTAATGCACTTTTCCATGTGAACCATGCACATCATAAAAGATTACATTCTGTAACCCGGCAGAAGAAATAGGTTCTAACCCTGAAACCACAAGGGTTTTTTCATTTATCTAAGTGAATAGTCTGTTCCTATTAACTATAGTAAAAACCGCAGGTACTCGATGAAAACTGTTAGGAAGACTATAAATGGCTTCAGCTTCTCAATCATAAAGGAAACGTGGTTTCTACCACAATGAGCTCCATGGTGTTGTGGCGACCTGGAAGCCTAACTCTTACATTTTCTTGGAACTCCAACCGCTCTGGCTGCCTGTACTTTATCGAGACATCCTAGAAAATAGGATAGGGTTTGGGCAGAGAAATAGTCAGTGCTGGGACCCCACACTATTGGCAGCGGGGTCACTTCAGACTAGCTCTAGTCTAGTCCCGGGAGCTGCACAATTATTAGCAGCCGGATGTGCTCCTACAGAAAACCTGCCGGTTCGCTTCCTTCCAAAAAGAACCCAGGCTGTGTGCCCCAAGACCACCTCATGATGTGAAACAAAGTAAACTGGGATTGTGTTTGTATCTCAGAAGAGCTAGTTCTAAGACTGATAATGGTTGCAAGGGGGAAAAAAAAAAAAAAAAAAAAAAAAAAAAAAAAAAAAGAAACCATAAGCCTAGGACACCTAAATGACAGGATTTAGCCTCCAGATCAAAAAGTAACCATAGGAACAAGTCCAATGATGGTTTTGATGGCTTATGTAAAATAAGTGTGATGGTCTCCATATTAGCCCTAGTCCAGTGGCCCTCATAAACCTACCACCACAGCTGCTCTGAACAGCAGTCCTAGCAGGTAGGCCAAAGAAAAGCTCAGAAGTTGTTTCCTCAAACCAAGGTTAAGTTACAGTTAAAACGCATTACATTTCCTTGTGAAGGATTTACATCTCTGAACTGTCACTTGAACCCTGTTCACAACCATTAATGAATATGAAAAACTTGACATAGAAGAACCAGGAATTTAACTCTGGTCCTCCTCCCTTTCTCCATATGATTTATTTAGATCACCTTGATCCAAACTGCAAAAAAACCTTATTATTGAATTCAGTATTTGGATACAACTTGAAATATGTACAGAGTCTGCTCTTTAGAAGAAGCTGAGTACTTACTCCTTGTACACCAGTATCTGTTATGTCTTAAACTGTAGAGTACAAATGATCTAAGACTCTGACACACACCAAATTTGGGAACTAAGATAAAATATTGAAGAACATTCCCTTAGGAGAGATATCTTCTTACAACAGGTAAAATCTGATTGTTAAATGGAAGCCAGTGAAACACAAATGTACAGCCAGTTTCTCAAACATACATGTTAAACTTTTTTTTAAAAAATAGAAAACATATTGGACCATTTACCATTTTTCATGGTTCTGCTGAGGATAAACATATGGAGAAAATAAGCTACTCTGTAGATCTTATTTCACTCCAGTGTCTGTGCTTTTATTCTCCCTGTCACAGCCAAGTTGAGAATTTCCTCTTTCATGATAATAAGCAGAAAGTTCACCGATCTCACGGCAACAAAGCAGGAAGTTTGCAGTTTGAAGGATTTCCCCTCTTCAGTGGGACAGGGGAAGACAGAAGAGTATCGGGGGGCTACTGTGAAATCTTTTGCAAACTTCAGCAGCTGATTTGGACATACCTATCTCAACAGGGTTCTAAAGTGATGCTACCACGAGACACATGAAATACTGCCCGCATCTGTTCTGTAGTAATTTGTCACTTTGGCTTTTCGAGAGAGCGAAAACTCCTGCCTTTCTGACGAGGGCATTACCTGGCACAAATAATCTTATCAACGGCGACAGTCCGATGTAGGGAGGAGGCTACAACTGCCGCAACGCAGCCCCCCCCAGAACGTGCTACCTTCCCAGCCGACCCTGTTGCACAAGACAGGCGTGAACGCCACATGTGGCTTTAACGCCAAGCAGCTGCTGCACACCCGCACCCCCCCCCGCGCTCCCCCTTACCCCCCTGCACCGATCTGTTTCAAGGACTACGGCGAGTAATGGAACTGCGGCGCCCTGTAGCGAACACAAGCCCCCACGCCCAAGGCAGACCTGAACCCAAACACATCACCCCCCTTCGCTTCCACGCCGGGTGAAGGGAGATCACCCGTGCTAAAGTGAGATCACCAGTTCAGGCTCCCCGAGGAGGGCGGCCGGGGGGGGAACACAAGACCCCTCCCCAGCCAATTCCAAACCTGTTACTCTCCCTCCTTTTGAAGCAAAATCGGCCGCCCGGGGCGGAAAACCCTTCTCCGAGCTGCGAGCCCCGCTCCGCGCCCCTCCGCGCCCCTCCGCGCTCACCGACACCAGGAACTCCAGCGTGCCCACGTAGTCCCGCTCGGTCTTGAGCAGCTCGTTGAGGACGCAGACGCGCAAGCGAAGCTGCTTCTCCAGGTCCTTGCCGCTCTCCCCCTTGCCTTCCCCTTTGCTTTCCTCTGTCATGGTGCAGCGCGGAGGAACGGGCGCTCCCAAGCCCGGCGGCTTGCCCGGC
The DNA here is from genome assembly GCF_018691265.1 of Tyto alba. Lineage (NCBI taxonomy): Eukaryota > Metazoa > Chordata > Aves > Strigiformes > Tytonidae > Tyto > Tyto alba. Next base: position 37,226,575 of record NW_024881330.1, read on the forward strand.
GGCCAGGCAGCGCTGCGCTGCGGACGAGGAACAACAACAAAAGACCCCGCCAAGTTACATAGCGGGGCCGGGGCCCCCCAGCCGAGGAGCAGCCTCAGCCCCTCCTCACCCCGCTCCAGCGGCCGGCCGAGGTGCGGGGGCCAGGAGCCCCCCCGGTGCGTCCTGCCTTCCCGTCAGGAAGGGGACACAGCCCGGAGGAAACGAGCGGTCGCTGGTTCCCAGCTCGCCCTGTTCGCTGAGAGGTTGGAAAGCCGCCGCAGCAGCGCAGACTTGGACATTAATCAAAAGCTTTGTATCCATGTGACTCCAACCCCTTCCCCCCCCCCCCCCCCCCCCCCCCCCCTTCGCTAAATCTCAGGAAAAAGGAAAGGAAACAACTTCAGGGAAGATTGCGTGCCAGCAGCTGCCTGTTTCACACACAAGCTGCGAGCTCCAGTTTGAGGCTAATTGGAGATCTCCAACAACAGAGCGCAAGAATTATAAAAATGTCCCAGCAAGCTGGCTGGCCAGGGAATCAGCAGTTGTTTTTGTTTTGGTTTAATCGTCAGCAAAAGAGCCATTCCAACTTCCCTTCCACACCTTCCCACGAGATATACGTTACAATATGTATCGCAACTGATGTATATTACAAATACGTGCTTTGATGTTCTCCTGAACAAACACAGCTAACCATATGCACAGGATTCACAGGTACAAACAGTACATTCTACAGCAGGTACGATAAAGTTCTTCCAAGATGGGGGTTTTAGGGGGTTTTGTTTGTTTATTGAAACGTGGTGCTATAAAATCCCCAGGCTATCAGTTTTCCCATCTGCACTGAAAGTTCATATTTGCACGATGCATTAAAACAGTAAAAAAAAAAAAAAAAAAAAAAAAAAAAAGAATGCAGTAATCTTTTCAAACAGTTAGAAAAAAGTATATAGCTACTTTATACAAGAGGAACTGGTTTCTTGAAAACTGAAGTATGTCAGGGCACCACCACGTGAATTTTGAGACCACTGTGGAAAGCTGAAGGTTTCTCTGGCTAGCTCTTAGATCTGTGACTGGAAAGAAAATCCAGGTATTCAACTTCAAGATTCCGTACCAAAGTGTTTTTCAAAACTTGCAGCATTCTAAAAGGTAGGAATGAAATGAAAATCAGGGCGTAAAACTCTTCTACAGCCACCGTACAAGCTGAGGCAGCAAGGAGAGTCTTTACTGGGAGAGAATAAGCAAAGACATTCGTGTTCTGATAACTAGACATCATCTAGCTGTCTGCCTCAGACTTTTACTGGGGAATAGGAGATATAGTTCCCACAAAATGTTTCTCAAAGAGCGGAAATTAAAAAGCCTGTTTCTCTGAATGTGTCCTACTTCTCTGCATCCTCCCCTTCCCAAACACGTAAAACCTAGGCAAGTAGCAGCAGTCGCCAGGATTGGTCCTGCTACGTGTACCCTGCTCAGTCATTTATGTGCGTGCATACCAGCCTGCAAACTTGCCTACTGACCTCAGTGTGGCTCTTTCCTCAGTGGGACATTAGTCCTCAATGGGACAGTCGTCCATTCCAAAAACAGACACTGAGTTTCCTGAAAATCAGAACTTCATGTTTTTAAGGACCTCACTCCCCTGCCAAATCTGGTTCAAATGGACTGATGAGTTGAAAACAGACTGGGACAAAAGTTGTCTGAAAAGCCAAACCAGTTCAACCATCGAAGCTTATTTCCTTAGGAAACCTGTCTAAAATAGACAACGTGTCTGAAAGTCCCAAAGCCCTGTGGCATCTGCCCTGATCCTATGAAAAAGATTAAGTGCTTCACACTTTGCACTAGCACCAAGAAGGCTGATGCTATGGTGGAAAGACAAAAAAAAAAAAAAAAAAAAAAAAAGAGTGATACACTGAACTCTCTTATAAAGTTTTCTCAAATGATAACCAGCAAAAGGATCCAAAACCACTGGAGTAGAACATCACGCTTTCTTTCTCACTCCTAAACGCCTGTGGGTGCCCTTACTCAGGCAGTCAGAGCCAGGTGCCTCAAACTAGTTAAATTTCCTGTCGGCAAGCACCCTCTCTTTCAGGAGAGCAGAAATAAGGGACCACTGCAGTTTCTGATTTCAGACATTCCCCTTTGCTGTTGGCTTCAGCCATGGACTGTTCATTGTCACAACCCACATGCACAGTCACAGACCTAGGTGAAGGCTAAAAGAGGCAGGAGCAGCAGCTTACTGTCTTTTTCTTCCCCAGCATCTGGAGCAGTAAGAATCCCTTCCCTTCACATGTTTGTCATCTCATTGCCAGGAGACATAAGACAAAGTGATCCTTGTCCCGGTGTACACTCTGGCCATCCCCATACAACTGGTTCTTGCTCCTTCATTCAGGCAGGCAGCTCCAGCTATTTGAGCCAGCAAAAGCATTACTGACAATACAGAAAAGATTTTTATGACTCACTTAAGGCCACTGAACCCAGCAAAACCCACAGCAGATGTGCAATGATAGGAAAAGCAGTTCTAAGTATTAGACACAATCTATGGAAACATACGTGCATACAAGCTTAGCCAATTTTCCTGACAACCTGCTTGAAGTACTAAAGACAATGGCAAATTACTATTTTCCCCTAGTTTCAGGAAAAAGCTGAAGTGATCCAACTGTAGTTTTCACTACAACAAAATTGGGGGGAAAAAAAAGAGTAAAATGAAAGAAGGCTAGAGCATACACACAAGATGAAAAACTTCAGCCTGAACAAAATGTTTTTAAGCAACTAAAGAGCAGATTTTGCACTGTGATGTATCAGGGAACCTGACTAGTAGATAGCACTATCTATCTTAAATACAGAAACAAATTATTTAAAACAGCATATTGATTATGCTAGCATATGAAAGACATTAATTCTTGCTCCCTTTGGGGAAAGGGATTTGGAGAAACTGCAAAAATCAGATTACTCCCATGGGACAGTATAATGTTGGAATGCAGCAAGAACTGTTTCAGTCCAAGGGTACTTGAGGCCCAAGCTGGAACTCTATTTAGACTCCTGTTGAAAAAATATGGTACCACACAACTTTTGGCCTATTCACAAAACCACATAATTGAGGATGGATGGGACCTCCCAAGATCATCTAGTCTACCCGCCCTGTTCAAGCAGAGTCAACTACGGCAGGCTGCCCAGGGCAACAGGACAGGTTGTCCAACCAGGTTTTGAGTAACTCCACAGATGGCAACGCCACAGCCTCTCTAGGAAATCTGTGCCAGTGTTTGACCAGTGTTCTACAGTAAAAAAAAAAAAAAAAAAGTCTTTTCTTGCGTTCAGACAGAATTTCACGTTTTTTAATGTGTGCCCATTGCCTCTTGTCCTGTCAGCAGGCACTACTGAGAAAAGTCTGGCTCCCTCTTCTTCTTTCCCTCCCATCAAGCATTTAGGAACATTGATAAGATTGCCCATGAACCTTCTCCTCTCCAGGCTAAACAATCCCAGCTCACTTGGCCTCTCCTCATATGTAAGATACTCCATTCACTTAATCATCTTCATGATCCTTTCTAATGACCTGAAACAAGTTTCCAGATATTAAAACCCTGATGCATGACAGGTGGTAGTAATTAAACTTCAACGGTCTGCCATGACACTTGTGTATGGGAAAACCACATGGATTCATTTCTGTGTTGCTACTGAACGATGGCTATCAGTGCAAGACAGCTCCAGTATCACATGTGAATGAAATCAAACATTCTGCATGGCATATTATCTTGTATCACAGCACAGTAAAGGACTCTCCAGTCCAGCTGTGATTTTAAAATTTTCTTATTTTCAGAGAAAGCTGAAATAAGTTTCTGAAGCTGTATCAATAGATGGGATAGCTTACTTTGCAGGCTGCTCACCAACACTGAAAACTTTTCTTTCTTGGTTAGTTTTTCTGAAGTATGAAAAACAGGGACAGACTAACACAAACCCTTTCTACTCCCCTTGTATAAAACAGGAAGTGTGTGGGGGTGTGTGTGTGTCCCCCTTTTCTCCTGGTAATATTGATAATGCAGCAATTTCTCCCACTCTAACCTGCCTAAATGGTCGATGCAAGACAGAAATGGCTATCAAAGCTAAAACTAGCCATTTTCCTATAGCAATCTTCACTACTAGAATTTACCGGAACTTTAAAAAATAAACAAAAAAACAAACAAACAAAAAAACCCAACAAATACATAAGAATGCTTAAGAAACCCATCCAAGAAACGTGATTAACAAACAACACTAAAAAAGTTCACCTGTAAAAACAGTTTGTTTACAGGTGGCTCTAATGCCGTACTGAGCAATGAAAAGGTTAATATGTACAGGAGTAGCTGTAAACTGTTATGAAGTAAGTGTTGGAGGGTGCGTAAATCGAGGGGCTTGCTTTTGACACATTGCTGTCTGCTCATTCACCACTGAGTTTACACCAAGCCAGCTTTGCAGCCACCAGTTTTAAAGAGAAGTCATTATTTGTACAGAATGGACAAAAATAATCAGTTCTGTAATTTTCCTTCATGGCATTTTTGCATGGAGGTACTTTAACCACAAAGACATTTAAATGGCCTCAAGCAACACCAGTTTGTGGAGGCAGTGTAACATAATCATCAACAGAATGCTTACAGTGAGCTCATATAATCAAAATATTTCTGCAGGTATTCTGAATACCAGCTGGTCCCCCACAAATAAACAGATTTTATTACCCCAAATTGCTACAATATTACTTTCCAAGTACGAATGCACTGGACTTTGCCATACAGTTTTTCCACAAGCCTCTAATAATGGTGCATATCTACCCGCAAAGCTTTCAGCCGTTTTATTCCCACCCGCACAAGGGACACAGCAAATATCTGTAGCAAACAAAATCTTAACATTCAGATTCACTTAACATGTAAAGAACTACTGCATGATCCAAATATGATTTATCAAAAATAAAGCTAAAAGAATATGTATAGGTTATAATTCTTAGGAAAAAAAGGAGCTTTATAATTCACTTAAAGGAGTATATTTAACTTTCTCTGTAAGAATCAATGGTACCTTTAAGAAATCCTGCTGCAAGAAGCCACCTCAGTCTTACAATGGCAAGTGATCAGTACAGATGTTTTTTCTTCAGAAGACTATTTAACATGAGCCAGCACGTCCCCAGAACCTCAAGATAGGAGCACAGTTAGTTCACATACCTTTTGAATTTAAATTGGTATTAAAAGAGCATGAACTAACACAAATGCATGGCAAGATCTCCTCAGGAAACTCTAATTAGCTCAGAAGGAAACTGACCTTACATGGAGCCAGCATGATAAAATAAAAATGGTCTCCACGAGGTTCAACACCAGCTTAGAATACCTGTATGAAAGCTATGTAAACTATAACCTCACCTTATGTAGTATCTAAGCGGACACTATGTAGTATCTAAGGAGACAGTTACCCCACCTCAATTTCAAAAGGGCATCTGATTACAGCTTCTTCATACTAGACATTTAGAAATGTTTTTAAAAGGTGATAGGAAACTGAAACAAAATTCATTATAAACCATGCAAGCTGAAATAAATTGAATACAATCTATACAAGTAATCTCAAAAATACTCCCACATCTTAGTGAGAAATAAAACAATTTGACTTCAGAGTATACGATCTCTTTCATGTTTCTAGCCAGATTTATATCACTCTGGATTCTCCATGGGAAAGAAACCATAACTGATCAATTAAAATACCTTTTCTGATCTGCTCATGGGAGCTCTGCAGAACAACCAAGCAGAGATTGAGGAGCAGGGCTTTATGTGGAAACAGTGACAGAAAAATAACTCAACTGCTTCTTTGACTTTTGGATAACAGACAGTAAAACAAAGCTCAATATGAAGGAAAGTTCAATGAATATCCATTTCTTTTATTTTAGGGTATAAAGAAAAATATATCTTTTCATAATAAGAATCTAATTATGAGCTTTCAGGAGAAATGTTAGCTGATGTACAGTGAGTTCTCCAAAGACAATAGCATGCTTGTTTGTTTATGGTTAATCAGGGGACAGTAATTCATCAATAAACTTCCAGCACTAGTGGTTGTACTATTATATAATAAACATGTCCAACAATTCTATGGTATTTCAAAGGTGGAAAGAACATTAGATTCATGAGGTGGTACAAGCTATAAGACAGACACATCTGTATCTGACTTTTAGAGGCATCCTTTGGCAAGTACATGATATGTAGATCCACTTGAAGGCACTCTTTCATTCAGCTTGAAAGACCTTTGACACAAGAGGCAATTTTACCACATCTAAGTAAGGAACTTCTGTCCCTCGAAGTGCAAATACTCAGTACTGTTATTCAGAGGCTAATACATTAAATATTTTATTTAATGAAATCTTTGTTTTGCTGTTCAAAAAGCTGAATTTTTCTCAAGTATTTTAATATTCTGACTCCTGTACAATGACTTCGATTTTTTTTCATCATTTTTTGAAGTGTAAAATTGATCAGTAATCTCTCTAGCTATTGCATGTGCAGTGTAAGGTACTGTTAAGATTTGCTGAAAATCTTAACTTAAGCAAGGCTACTAATTAGGTTAAAAAAAATTCTGTCTTGCTTTAATTGCTGAAGTGATAAAGAAACCTCAAATATCAATCAATTGAAAGTCCAAGAGTCCAAGCAAAAAAAAAAAAAAAAAAAAAAAACACAAAAAATCCCACACCACCTCAATCCCTACTTTGTCAGAAATTACTTTTTATGCTCGCAAATGTGTGTTTGAGAGAGGGTTGGGGAGCAGGCAAGGAGAGGTAACATAAAGCAGATGTCCAGAAGCAAGCTATACATACATGTAAGCAGAACACAACTCACACTGGTAATACCAGCACAAAACAAACAGCATTAGACTGGTCTCAAGATTTCCATTTTGTTTTCAGTAACAGATACTTGTACTGTATCTCTTTGTCTCTGCCAAAGCAAGAGTAAATAGACTGTTCAAGTTATGATGTGCTATAAGGTACATAGCAGCTAAGCTTTTTTTTTTTTTAACTATTCTCTTTTGCCATACAACAACTTGCACAGATAATAAAAAACAGCTGAGATACTGAGTTCACTGGTTGAAGTTGAATGTACAGAACAAACTGGCATTATACTCCAGAGATTTAATGCTGATGATAACCAAAGCAGATATTTTGTATTTCCAACCCTTCAGAGAGTACAAGATTGAAGACAATAATATTTTGAAACTGTTCCAAATTAGGGGTTCTAGCAAGACCTATCAATCAATAAAAGATAAACTTTAAACTGGAAAATTAATTTAAGTTTTATTATGGTTGACACATTTTCTTTATTAAGGAGCTGAAAGAATGATAACTACTACAGAGAAATCTAAATGTGTTCTTCCCTGGGTAGGATTGTTACTGTCAGAAGATGAAGCTTCTGCCAAAATAAGTCCTTTAAAAATCTTTTTCTATTAGAGGTTATTACAAGAAAAGCAGAATAAAGCTGGACATGCCCAGAAAGCATGAACAAGTACAGCACAGTATTACAGTATTCATTTGCTAGAATGAATTTTATATGAAGAACTGAAACCATTCCATTTGTAAAAGTAAGATTTAAAAAAAATCTGAATGATAAGTTTACCACAGTGACAACTTACTATTTTATAGCAAGATATTTCACAGGCAAACTATGATTTGTATGTTTTGATGTTCTCTGATCATCTGTCCAAAGAGGGAACAAGCCAAAGCTCCACAGTCCAAGCCATGTGCTTTAACCATGAAACAACATGACACAAGGTTAGATCATCAGCTGACATAAATCACCATAATTACATTAATTTCACTGACCATTAAAGACTCAAATGAAATCTGGACTAGCAGTCTAACACTACTTGAACTATCACCCATTTATTTTAGCTATATACATGAAATAGAACAAACACTCCCATGGAGTTGCAGTAGTTATTTGGAGGCAAAAATGTCACTATTTTACAGCATGTTCCTAATACACTTTTCTTCTCTGGAAAGGTAGGAGAAGGACAGAAACATTAAAAACAAAATAGAAAAGCACTACCAAAAAAATCTATGAACTAAACAACAACATGCAGATTCCATCATAAACACACTTAATTCTTAAAACATAGAAGGGTTACACATTAATATTGAATGTTTGTAGAATACTTTAAATGAAACATGATAATTTGCTGAATCGCTTTCTTTTTAACCTTGCCTTTTGCTTCTACCTATCACAATAACATATATGACTTTATCAGTCATAATGGAGGAAGGACAGTCAAAGCAACACTCCTTGCACTTCGGGTAGAAACTGGGTAAAACAACAACAGTTCCCAATTTTAGGGCAAGTTAGTTGTAGCCCTTTGAAACTATGAGAAAGTTTATTTTTTTCACATGTACTTCTAATAACACAAGTGTTTAGGAAATACTTCGGCTAGGTAAATCTAGACTTTGAGGCTATGTCTCTTTTCCCTGCACCATCGGACCAGATAATAACCAGTTCTGCATCCAGCCAAGTAAATCAGACAAGATTCCTCTAATCTGCGTGATTTTATCTGTAGCTCTTAAATCCTTTTTACCTGGTCCCTATACCAGGGGTTTGGAAGGAAGTACAAGAACTGTTACAGTAACATATAATCAAAAAATTATATAGGTGGAAGGGACCTCTGGAGCACTTCTAGATCAAATATCCTGCTCAAAGTACATACACTTAGAGCAGGCTACACAGCTGAGTTTTTAATATCTACTACTCTGGGCAACCTGCTCCAATGTTTCACTGCTCCTATGGGGGTTTTTCCCCTTGTAGAGTCAGCATTTTCCATGTTCTCACTTGTACCTGTTGCCACATATCCTTCCATTCTACAACTCTGAGAAGATTCTTGATCCATCTCTTTACACTTTGCCGTTTAGGGAGTTACAGAGAGCAGCACCACCACCACTTGCTCTTCCAAAGGTTGAACAGACCCAGTTGGTTCCCCCCTTAGTCTACTTTTCTAATGGTTGAACAAAATGGGCCGGTTCTCTCAGCCTGTCCTCACACATCATGTTGTCCAGCCCTATAAGCTTCCTGTTGGCTCTCTGCTGGACTCGTTCCAATATGTCAATGTCTCTCTGGTGCTTGGGAGCCCAAAACTGGGTACAGTACTCCAGCAGCAGTCTCTGAAGTGCCAGACACAGGGGAAGAATCACTTCCCTCAACCTGCTGGCTACACTCTTGTTCATATACTCAGCCCAGTACGACATCCGTCTCCTTACAAAGAGAATGCAGGACTTGCTGACTATGCTGATTTTAAAACACTTTTGTTCTGCCAAGAAGCAATGCAACCTGAAACAGAGCCAAGTGGTGTCTCAATATTAATCTCTTCTTGGTTATTAGCTAAGTTTAGCATCATTCTATGGCTAACAGAAGTGTTAAAGGTCAGCAGCAGAATAATGCCACTCTGAAACAAAAGCTTACTAGATACAGGATATAAATGAGCCTGCCAGCCACAGCACACTGATTTATGAGTGATGAAAAATCAGTAATTTGAATAAAAGTTAGAGTTGGAACAGCAACCATTTATGGCCATCTATAAAGGCTGTGTAGCAATAAGTGCAGTAAGGCAACCATGGGAATGGATGATTGGGAATTTCCTGTGGAAGTAGCATTTTTATTTTCCACAGTAAGAATTCCCACTCAGCCACCATGACATTGTTTGGAATCTCGAAAGTTTCCTGTACAGGTGCTCCACGAATGCTGGAAGGAACTGCAGAAATGTTTGTGCTGGTAAACAGCACACAAACACGTTCTGTCAACAACATGAAATCACAATTGAGAAAATGTTTCAATATACTGATGAAGACACATGGTTCACTGGCCAGGAAGCAGTAAACTAAGAATTGAATCTAGAGTTTATCAGTAATTTGTTGTGTAAACACCATTAAGTCATTCTACTACATGCACCTCTGCGTTTTTACCAGCTATTAGCTCCATTTACACACTTGACTACCACCAGCCCTCAAATCATAATAGGCTTTTTTTTTTTTTTGGCAGTTGTTATGTTTTCACAGGCCTTCATAACTTACACTGCCTTGCTCACATCATGTCAAAAATACCTGGTGATATTTCCACAAAGTATCTCCCACCAAAAAGAAACACAAATCTACTGCTGTTGTAAACTGGAAGTATCAGTGAAGGGCAGTATTCTGTATCTGTATCTGGGACTGTTTAGCCTAGACTGTGACTCTGTAGCTGGAGAAGGCTCAGATTAGAGGGTGGGGCAGATCTCATCAGTGTATATACATACCTGAAGGGAGGCTGTAAAGAAGAGGGGCCCAAACTCTTTTTAGTGGTGCCCAGTGCCAGAGCCAGTGGCAATGGGCATACACTGAACCACAGGAGGTTCCCTCTGAACATCAGGAAACACTTTTTCACTGTGAGGGTGACCAAGCACTGGCACAGGTTGCCCAAGGAGGTTCTGGAGTCTCCATCCTTGGAGATATTCAAAAGCCACCTCGACACAGTCCTGGGCTTCCAGCTCTAGATGGCCCTGCTTGAGCAAGGGAGTTGGACCGGGTGCCCTCCAGAGGACCCTTCCCACCTCAGCCATTCTGTGATTAAGTGAACTGCCAGGCTCAGAGAGTTTTGGTCAAGTTATAGGGATATATCCAGGGGCTGACACTGGGTCTAATACTGTTCAACCACTCCATTAATGATCTGGGTAATGGGACAGAGTGCACCCTCAGCAAGTTCACATATGACATAAAAGCAGGAGGAGTGATTGATATGCAAGGTCATTGTGTTGACATTCAGAGGGACTTCAACAGTCTGGACTAAAAGGCAGAGAGGGACACATGAAGTTCAACAAAAGGGAATGTGAAGTCCTGCACCAGGGAAGAATAACTCCATGCATCAGCATGTACTGGCAACTGACCAGCTAGAAAGCAGCTTTGCAGAGAAGAACTTCTGGTTCTGATGAAATGAGCCAACAATGTGCTGCAGCCCTGTGGATAAGACCAGCACGGAGCAGAGGAAAAATGTAAAAAGCATCAAAAGAAAATAAATAAGGGGCAGCAGAAGGAAAATGCTACTCACTGATCTCAGCTGCCTATGCCACCCATCACTTCACAAAAGGGACTGGGAGTAACCTGTGGCAATAACAAGGGGGGAGTGAAGACAAGGAAAATGGAAGGAGAGGTGACTGGAGTGAAGTGAAGCCTCAGAAAAGGGAAGGAAAGGCATTTTCCCCTAGTCTTTCAATGTTTGTCTTCTCTCTCAATACCCAAATCAGTAATTAAATGTTTATGTCAATTGGCAATAAATTCTCCGACTGGAGTCTCTCTTGCCCATAACAGCCCTTAGACTCCTGCACAGTCATACCTTACTACCCCTCAAGCCCCACCTTGACATTTCTCCCCACATACACATGCAGCACCTACCCTCAGAGTCTTAGGAATCTCACCCCACTGTTTCCTACAAACCCTCAAGTCTTCCCTTGACCTGCACCCAGAGTGCACCACTGTCCCAACAACTAACAAACCCACCACAAGTCTATGCCACCATCAGAGCCCCTGATACCAAACACTAACCAAGTACACCAGTCTCTCTAGTCAGAAAATATTTTCTGCATGTTAAGTCATTGTGTGTGACTTCATAATTTAGCTTCAGGTTGTTATTCAAGTGTGTAAAAGTTGCTTTCATATCTCAGTCTTGCTTCACACCCATGATGCCATGTCAGCTGGTGTGGACTACCCTGCATTTACCTCTGCAGAACTGGAGCAGGGCTGTTGCTCCAGACTGTATCTGCTTCACTGTCCTGATCCTTCCTGTTTTCTCAATCATCCACCAGAGAAAGCAGAATCAATAAGACAACATCAGCAATGCACCAAAGCCTAACTATACTTGCTCTGATTTTCACCTAGAATTTAACCATGTTAACTGCAGCACTTCTGCAACCTAAACGCTATAGCTTCTGCTCAGGTTTTGGCACAGTGTCTCTAAAACTAAATACAACACAGCTGCTGTGTGATTTACCAGCATGTTACCTAACTGAACAATTCCCCAATCTAAAGAAACCAGAGGAAAAAAACATTTTCTGAAGCAACTTTACTATGAAAGCAATCATCGGCCTTTAAAATAAAGTATAATGTCTGGTATCTTCCCCTAAAATTGCATGTGCACAATAAGAACAGCTGTGTTGAGGATTTAAAGAACAAAAATATATGTGGGATATAACCTATTCCACAGAGAAATAATCATTATGTATGCAGCAAGAAATCAATAATCTGATCTATATCAATTAGAGACTACATAGGAGACAGTGACTGAAATAAGAAATGTCTTAAAAGGTCTGTCTTGTTGCTTGAAAACAGTCCAGTTAGTTACTTTAGTGTGTTCAGGATACCTGAGGCAAGATAAAACTCATCCAACTTTCTTTCTTAGTTGGAGGTAAGAAAAGACGTATAGAATTCTCTGACAGGGATTATACATCCGGACACAGTCCTGAGCAGCTGGCTCTGGGTGGCCCTGTCCAGGCATGAGGGCTGGACCCAAGGACCTCCATTCCCACCTCAGCCGTTCTGTGATTCTGTGTGATTGCCTTTGTATAAACTCATAATGATGACCCTACTTTGCCATTTAAATCTTCACAAATTAACAGACAGCAACTTCAGGTTGAGTATTAAAACAGATGCATCTTCTGTCAAGTATGAGTACAGAGACATTCACATTTTGTCAGAACTCTGAGGTCACTCACCAGATTTAGCAGCCTTGCCCTGCTTCCCTGGGGTTCCCCCAACCCTGCCCACAGCCCAGGAGGCCATTTCAGTTCCCCAGGGCTCCCCTGACCCTGCCCACACCCCAGGGCGCCATGTCAGCCCCCTGGGGCCACCAGCCCCTGCCCCAGCAATGCAGCAGCCGGGCCGGTCTCCAGCTCCCCGCAGCCCTGCTCTGCCCAGCCATGGGCCCCGCTGAGCCGGGCCCACCCGTGCACTGATGTCCCAGCCTGGCCTCTGCCCGGCCCCATCGCCGTGGCCCTGCCCAGCCATGTCTGACCCTTCTTCTCCTCACCAGGTCTGATCCTGACTCCATGCTGCAAGCCAGTGTCCGGGCCTGGCCCCGTCACCGTGGCCCTGCCCGGCAGCCACTGGGCTCCTCTCTCTCCCTCTGTCATCTTCTGTATTTTTTTTCCTGTGTTACCAAAACATCAGTGATGCTGCCACTGCAGTGTGCTTTTCATGTGCAGGTCCATGCTCTTCAAAAAGCAATCATTTCTTTTCATTCTGCCCTAAGTAATCTGTGCGTGCTTAACAGCACTAGTCCAGATCACAGCAATTAATGTAGAAACCATTTAGAAGCTTAAAGTAATGAACAAGATGGGAAAGACTGCTTGAGCTGGAAGGTTTATTATATGACTGCTCATATCCCAGAGCTTTTTTGCTTTGGAGTGAGAATTTCTTTATCACCTTTCTCCCAGCCTAATTTTATGTGAAGACTCTACTTTGCTCTTAACCATGTTTCATCTTCTAGAAAATACTTTTTTTTTTTTCATAATTGTTACTTCCCCTGCTACTCATATATCTTATAAAATGGCAACAATTTCCCACTCTAAAAATATAATTGTACCTTGTATTTATAAACAAAGACAAATGTGTTGTCAAATTAAGATTTTTTGCTTAAGCACTGCACTACAGCCATACTGCATACTACTGTTGTTCTCATGCACAGAAAATGGAAGAAATTAGTGTATCAGTTCATACAGATGCAGCTCATCCTCCAGATATCAATTTTTATTTAAAATAGTTAATCAAAAAAAGATATAAATAACTCATATCATACTAAAGAAAGAAACGTAAAACAACTAAACCAACACTTGTGTAATCTACCCAACCACGATTCTTTGAAGTCAGTAGGGAGCCATTCACACAACCATTAGAATCATAGAATCGTAAAATCATTTAGGTTGGAAAAGACCCTTAAAATAATCGAGTCCAACTGTTAACATAACTCTGCCAATTCCACCACTGAACCATGCCCTTAAGCACCACGTCTACATGTCTTTTAAATACCATCAGGAATGGTGACTCAACCACTTCCCTGGGCAGCCTGTTCCAGTGCTTGACAACCCTTTCGGTGGAGAAATCTTTCCTAATATCCAATCTAAACCTCCCCTGGTACAACTGGAGGCTGTTTTTTCTTGTTCTATCACTTGTTATATGGGAGAAGAGACTGACAACCATCTTGCCACAACCTCCTTTCAGGTAGCTCTGGAGAGCGACAAGGTCTCCCCCCAGCCTCCTTCTCTCCAGGCTAAACAACCCCAGTTCCCTCAGCTGCTCCTCACAGGACTTGTGCTCTGGACCCTTCACCAGATTCGTTGCCCTTCTCTGGACACCCTCCAGCACCTCAGTGTCTTTCTTGTGCTGAGGAGCCCAAAACTGAACACGGCATTCGAGGTGCAGCCTCACCAGTGCCGAGTACAGGGGGACGATCACTTCCCTGGTCCTGCTGGCCACACTATTTCTGACACAAGCCAGGGTGCTGTTGGCCTTCTTGGCCACCTGGGCACACTGCTGGCTCACATTCAGCCGACTGTCAGCCAACACCCCCAGGTCCTTTCCCACCAGGCAGCTTTCCAGGCTCTCTTGCCCAGGGCTGTAGCATTGCATGGGGTTGTTGTGGCCCCAGTGCAGGACCCAGTACTTAGTCTTGTTGAATCTCATGCAATTGGCTTCAGCCCATCAATCCAGCCTGTCCGGATGCAGATCAACGCTCCTGCCCAACTTGTTGTCATCTACAAACTTACTGAGGGTGCACTTGATCCCCTCCTCCAGATGATTGATAAAGATATTAAACATAATTGGTGCCAATACTGAGCCCTGGGGAACACCACGTGTGACCGGTTGCCAACTGGATTTAACTCCATTCACCACAACTGTTTGGGCCCGGCCATCCGGCCAGTTTTTTACACAGTGAAGAGTACACCTGTCAAAGCCATGAGTAGCCAGTCTCTCTCGGAGAATGCTGTGGGAAATGGTGTCAAAGGCTTTACTAAAATCTAGGTTGACAACATCCACAGCCTTTCTCTCATCCACGAAGTGGGTCACCTTGTCATAGAAGGAGATCATGTTAGTTAAGCAGGATCTGTCTTTCACAAACCCATGCTGACTGGGCCTGGTCGCCTGGTTGTCCTGTACGTGCCGTGTGCTGGCACTCAGGATGAGCTGCTCCATGACCTTCCCTGGCACCAAGGTCAGACTGACAGGCCTTTAGTTCCTCAGATCCTCCTTCTGGCCCTCCTTGTAGATGGGCGTCACATTTGCTAACCTCCAGCCAACTGGGACCTCCCCAGTTAGCTGGGACTGCTGACAAATGATTGTAAGTAGCTTGGTGAGCACTTCTGCCAGCTCCCTCAGTACCCTTGTGTGGATCCCATCTGGCCACATAGACCTGTGTGTGTCTCAATGGTATAGCAAGTCACTAACCAATTCCCCTTGGATTATGGGGGCTTCATTCTGCTCCCCATCTCTGTCTTCCAGCTCAGGGGGCTGGGTACCTGAAGAACAACTGGTCTTACTATTAAAGACTGAGGCAAAGAAGGCATTTAGTACCTCAGCCCTTTTACCTCATCCTTTGTCACTATGTTCCCCCCCATGTCCAGTACAGGATAGAGATTCTCCTTAGCCCTCCTTTTGTTTTTAATGTACATTAACAAGCACAGTGAACTCAACAAGAGTTCTTTCAGTTACATATGTATCATTCATCCAACCATCACCATATGTGTAATTACTTTCCTAAATACATTACTAAGTATATCTGTGAATGCATAGTTAGCATCACCGGAGTTAAATTTTAAGCATTTCTCTAAGTGTTTAGAGTCACTGCCTTCAGGACAAACAAATCACAATATATACCTTGTACAAGCATAACCACAGAGTATTTATTAGAATGAATAATTGGGGTTTTTTTAAGGCATTATCAAGATAATTTTTTGCAGTTGTCTTAGGGTTCAGAAATTTGGCCATAGATTTTACATATGTAACTCACATTTACATATCCTGAGGATATTTCTAGGGGAGAAGCAAAATTCAACTCCAATATTAAACAGTGTTATATAATTTAAAACTACATAAATAGTTCTATATTGTAATGCTATAAAAAGTGTGGTCTATATTACCACAGAGTTATGCTGAATACACTCATTTTCATTTTGATGGAGCTTTTTGTTTGGTTTGGATTTGGGATGTGTGTGAAGGGGAATATTTTATTTCACAGAATCACAGAATGGCTGAGGTGGGAAGGGACCTCATCTGGTCCACCTGCCCCTGCTCAAGTAGGACCACCCAGAGCTGGTTGCCGAGGACCATGTCCAGATGGCTTTTGAATATCTCCAAGGATGGAGATTCCACAACCTCTGTGGTCAACCTGTGCCAGTGCTCAGTTACCCTCACAATAAAGGAAGTTTTCATATGGTAGATAGCAGAAGAATTATTCTCTCTGAGTACTGTTCCATTACTATGCAGCCTTTTTTTTTTTTTTTTTTTTTTTTTTTTTTTTTACTGGTCATTTATCAGCTAACTGGCAAATGGCACTTCTGATAGTGGAATTATTTTTATGCTTATTGAAAGATTTAAATATGACTCCCTTGTGTACAAAAAAGTCTGGAAAAAAGTGGAAGCTCTATAGTGGCACCAGACAGTGACAGAAGAGTAGCTCTGAAACAGAAACAGTTGTCATGATCACCAGCACAGTTCACAAAACTAAAAATATATGAGAACTATGAAAAATGTTCATAAGGAACATTTGAGTAAATCACAGAACAAGTTGAGTCATTTTGTGGAACACAACTGAAGGAACAAGAGCTCATTGATATGCCACTGGAAAATATGTCTTCAATGTAGTCAATCCACTGCCAATATTGTAATATTGTCGTAGCAACTGTAATTAGGACAGAATAACATTGAAGAGCATCTTAAGTACTAAGAACCAGTGAAGTGGTGATGGTGCCTCTCTCTGGTCATTAGCTATGTATCAGATGCTGTTTGATCACATTTTTCATAGCTTCCAGACTGATTTACACTGTGTAGGAACTTAACCCACAACATTTTAGATATCAGTCATCACAGCTCTTCAAAATATATTTTAACATTATTTGATTTCCCAGTAGAGGAGCAGACACATGCAGTGTATTTATAGATCTTCCAGCGCTGTCTAGTCTGGAAAATGAACCATCTATTTTTAAAATGTATTTGTTTTGGTTGTATTTCCAAACTGATGAGTAAAACATTTTAAATACCTAAATAACAAATAAGCATTTTTTGACATTTTCTCACAAAAATCAACCTCTCCAAATTGTGTATGAACACGAAGTGATAGCACCAACAGCTGAAGAGCAAGTAAGAATAGACACGCAGATAAGAAATTAAAACTGCCCAAATATCATTTGCCATATTCTTCCATATTCACTAATGAGCATGGATTTTTATCTGTGATCTTGAAATAAGTCTCAAGTCCACACTCCTCACTACAGATAACAGCTGTATTTTCAACATAGATGCAAAATAAGAGCATGAGCTCACATCTTCTCATTTATTTTCTTTTTAAATAGCTAGGCCATAGAGTCTTTATTAATCATGGAAATGCATGGGAGCTGCAGTGTTGACAGCTCTGTCAGATTTTACAGGTGTACTGGCTGGGATGGAGTTAATTTTGAACATAGCAGCCTGTATGGTGCTGTGTTTTCAACTGGTGTTGATAACAAACTGATGTTTCAGCTATTGCTGAGCAGTGCTTGAACAGCATCAGGGTTTTCTCAGTTTCTCTCTCTGCCCCTCAGCAAGCAGGGTGGGGGTGGGCAAGAGGCTGGGAGGGGACACAGAGGGGACAGCTGACCAGAACTGAGCAAAGAGATATTCCTTATCAGATAATATCATGCTCAGCAATAAAACTGAGGGCAAGTTTTTCCAAAGTAGCTGTTGCTTAGGGACTGGCTGGGCATCAGTCTGTGTGATAAGTGACTGCTTTTGCATCACTTGTTTTCTTTTCTTCTTTTTCCCCCCCTTCACTTATTAAACTGTCTTTATCTCAACACATGAGTCGTCTTCTTGTCTTTGCCATTCTGACTTTCTCTCCCAGCCCGCTGGAGGGGAACATCAGTGAGGAACTGGGGGGGGGGGGGGAAGGGCTTGCATGCCCACTGGGGTCAATCCACCACAAGCTTCACAATATCTGATTTTACTTATTTTTTATTGTCCAGTGTATCCACTGATGGAAAAATTCCAAACTGTACTTATACAGTTCAAGGGCATTCTTAAGTTTCAAAAACCACAGAGATTTAATTAAATATTAAGTTTTTCCCAACACTTCAATTTGCAGAGGCCATCTTGCTAGTTCTTGACTATTGACATTGTCTTCTGAAATGTGCTTTCAGTCTGAGCTGGAAGAATTATCTTCTGTTTCTATGGTTTTAAACTGCCCTGTGCTGCTTTGGGTTCAGAAAGCACCTGGAGATTCATGCTCTCACTTTGGGCATCCATACAATTTTTTCTCTACCTCAAACAGTAGTACCACTGATTTTAAAAATACTGTTCACATCAATAAAGTTAAGTAGATAAATAATTAGTAACAGAATAAGAGATATGTTGAAAACAATTAATTTACAGTAAGATATTTCCCTGACAATGTAGCTCAGCCAGCTAATTGTGCTCTTACGCAAAGCAAAGTCACACTGCTAATTCTGAAAGCATTTAAAAACATTTCAATATA
Organism: Tyto alba; assembly: GCF_018691265.1. Lineage (NCBI taxonomy): Eukaryota > Metazoa > Chordata > Aves > Strigiformes > Tytonidae > Tyto > Tyto alba. The sequence goes on from NW_024881330.1 coordinate 37,245,261, forward strand.
AGCTTTCCAGTACAGCATCTCAATGAAAAAAATCAAGGTAATATTTCTCTTGTGGAAAGTCTAAAAAGATTGGGGGTGGAGGGCTGGCAAGTATGGGACTCTCCATAATAATAAAGGAGGAAATTCTATCATTCTCCAGTATTTTTGATTACGCTATATCTTATAAGCATTTGATTAGTTAGGTTTGGGTTTTCCCACTTAAAATTTTAGGGTTTTTTTTTAATTTTTCACTTAAAATAAGAGAAAATAGCAGTGTAAGTTTTATAAATTTATGCTTTCTAAAAGTAAACTTTTGGTAAAGTAACTCATCAAGAAAAAGAAAGAGAAAACTCCAAAGAAGAAAGAGAAACCAATGAAAACAGGGAAGGCCAAACAACCTATAACAAAACTCAGCTTTAATAATTGTAAGTGTTTGATATATTTAATATTTTAATCATCCTTTTCAAGATGTACCCTTTAATTATTTCAAATACACCAGGGAAAGAGAAAGAACATGGCCGATTAGTTCATTTTTTGTATACTTTTAAGTTAGTCTCCTCGCTCTTAAGATTGTTTAAAAGAATAATAAAATTAACATTTCCTGGCAAAGGATGACAGTCTACTGTCTGTTTGATCCTAAGTTTTTATCAATTTTTTCCCTTGAACTACTGTTCTTAGTATTCTGAAATAATTAAGTCCTGGAAAATTATAAAACAATGCAGATTCACATCTGACCAAGTAGGCTATTTTTCCATGTGCTAAACTGCTAACCACTAACAGTAAAAGGAGAATTCAGGGGGTTTTGTGCTTTTGGGAAAGGATACTACTCACCTAACAAAGTATTGTGCCTATCTATAAACACAGGGAACAAAAGTTATTCACCAAGTTCTTTGCTAATGACATTAAGAACTTTTTTTACCTTCACATCTTTATTATGAGGCAAGGACTCATTTATCCCATAATATCATTCGCCTGCTACACCAACAAAATAATTTGAGCTAATCCAATATGACATAAAGCTCCAGACTACAAACACTAGCAGACTCAGTTACTTTATAGCCATTACATGCATCTGTAACCATATTAAACTGTGTCACCTGAGGTCTTTACATAGATTTATGATTTCAGTATTTCTTTCAATCCAACATCTCTTACCTCGAGTGAAAAGGGTTCAAATTTCCATCACAAACCACAAAAACAACAGGCAGATTTTGGTTTGTCATGCAGTTGTAAAACACTATTCACTTCCAGAGCTAGCAATCGAAACCTCTACTCCTGATGCCCAGAAAGGCACACACAGATAGCTGTATAGCTGGAAAGACAGCTCCATCCAGGAGATAAAAATCACCCTTTCATATATAACTGCTGTAGGAATGATGTGTCTTATAAATATGAAAGGAAGGATCTTCCTTCTTCAGAACAAAACAAAACAAAACAAAATTTCTGTGGACCATTTAGTATAAGGGCCCCTAAGTAGAATTCCTCACCTACATTACTCTGTACCTAGAAGTGAATTAATAGTTCACTGATGTAATTAAGGTTTTACATTTTAAGCTAGAGAAGCCCTTCCTTTCACCACAGAACAAGACAGCTGAAAAAAAGCTTAGTGCGCCTAAATAAAAAAAGATTATTTACTTCTTCCAACTGTATCAGCTAGTCTAACCAAATATATTCTCTTTCTCTTCAATCATTGCTTCATGACAGCCTTGATAGTCATGGATGCAACAATTATTAAGAGTATGGCATCTATGGCATCATGAGGCTACGTTCTCGCTCCTCTCCTGTCCTTGATCTCAACTCTGCAAACACAGGATCTGCCTTGGTTTCTTCTGATTATGTTTCTGTCCTTTTGTCTTGCTCAATGTATCTCTTCCACATACAGAAGCCATTATAAAACCAACACTCCCACATCAACACATTCACCCTCAGATACTAATTTCTTTACTCACTTCAAATAGGAATGACTCAGAAAAAAGTGTTTTTCTTCTGGAACATATTCCATCCGTTATACTTGTGCTGCCAGTAATGATTAGGAGAATGATTTCTATCAACAGTCTGTAGCTTAAACTACATGCATCAAACAATATAATATCTACATTCACTTCTTTTTTTTATCTGATTTTCACCAGGACTTCTCATATTAACTTATTTCTCCTTTAAAGATAAAAAAATGACACTTTTTTAATGTCACTTGCATAGTTATTGAGGAAAAGGAAAAAGAAGTGTGTCTTACATAATTTACAATTTCTTTTGATTAATTATCTTCTGTTGGTAGAACTGCTCATCTTTCATGTAAAAGGCTTGGGTACATTGGGTAGTTCTACTGGACTGACACCATATAAAAGCTACTGATCAATTATTCATACACAGATTAATTAAAACTGTATTCTATTACTGGAACATCAAGAAAATATAAAATTACCAAGAATTATTAATATAAACCCCTTCAAAGTTATAGAAGTCAAATTCTCAGCTACAAGCCTACTGTTATCTTTTTGGTCCAAAAATCAAAGGAAAACTTATTTTCTTTTTTTATATCATCATTCATTTTTTCACAATTTCAATTAATATAGAATCATGGAATGGTTTGGGTTGGAGGGGACCTTAAAGATCATCTAGTTCCAACCCTCCTGCCATGGGCAAGGACACCTTCCACTACAGCAGGTTACTCAAAGCCAAATTCTGCCAAAGATTTCAGAGAATCTTGTTCTTATTAAAGGAGATCATTTCAAGAGAAAAAATTCAGAAGTAGTTCACAGGATTGATTCAGTTTTATGCTGACCTCAAGCCCTATGCAGTCCTCTCATGATGAAAAAAGGCAACCTGGGTCTAAATGTTTCCTTCTATGCTCATGATGTCTAGGAGGTGTAATATTTATGTCTTCAGTTCTGCCACCATCTGGGAAAAAAAGAAAAAAAATAGTCTAGTATTGTGGAACAACATCATTCTGTAATAAGAGCTCCAAAGAGTTGTCAAAGAGTCCAATCATGCCTTTCTCAGTAAGTTTGGGCACTCATTTTGGTAAGGCTGAGGCTATCATTCAGAAAATCCGGATAATGTACAGCCAGTTTCTCACCTGACACCTTGTTTTGCACGAAGAGTTGCTGGCCTGTTTCAACCCCAGCAAGAAAGTCACTCAAACTCCATCAGGTATCATTTAAATTCTATTTATTAGAGATAACACTATAAAGAGAGAAAAGTAAAGGTAATCTTACATCTCTTTAGATGCTGGGAAGTCCAAATGGTATAGCATCAAATAAACCTCTGATCCACGTGTAGCATATCATGCAGACCCCATCTGTAGAATTTTGGCCATTTGAGCTATCAGGATTTTATTGCAAGAAGAAACCTCTATTCACCATTTCTACTGTCAAACAGGAAGGATGTTTGCATGAGAGCTTCTTGCTGCTCTTTTAGATAAAGGCAAGGCCACACTGGTGGTGTAATTGCCGGTACGCGGTGGGAGCTGCCTGCAGGCTCTCCTTTTACGGTGAGCTGGCTGAGTCTATCTCAAAGCCAAGGGACTTTGGCAGCACAGCACTGGCCTGAAGGCAAAGCTGCATGTGCAGCACAGCACAAACCAGCCCTGCGCCTGCTCAGGGTGACTGGTTTGTGGATCACTAACTCCTCCATGTACAGTGGTCTTCTGGTCAGGATCACTACGCACACTCTTCACTCTCTTTCCCCTAGAACACTTGCGTGGCTGATGCTATATTTTTTACAGAGAGACAGTATAATTCTGAGAGGCATTTACATTTCTCCCCAAAAGTTTAACTTACCCATCCTGAAGTCTCCCTCTCTCACAGCTGCTGTCCTACAGCAGCGAGAGCACAGGTCTCCTCACGGAGCTCACATACAACCAAAAATTCTGATTCCAATTTCCCTTCTCCTTTCGCGTAACTGTACCATTGAATACATCATGCATAAATCAGCATTAAGTCAGTTTAATTGCACAAACACACAGCTAATTTTTTCCCCACCTACTTGTTCAGATGCACTTGGCACTTACACTTCCTGTGGCTTTTTACTCATTTTTAGCCTTTCCATTCACTCCTTTCTCAAACAGAACATGCTCCTTATTTCTATCAGCCAGTTCTACTTGTATTTACCTCTGTTGATCCCAGCTGTGCAGAAACAGGGGTTTGCATGCACACACACTTCACGTGCTCACAGCCCCTCTGTCTGAACACCCACCCTTCTTCATTTCTATATGCAAGACAAAATACAGAGAGGGAATATGATATTGTATGAATGTGTGTGTGTGTGTATGTGTCCGTGTGTGCTTTAGTGTGCATTTATCCACAAGCACACACCCATACACACATGCATTCGGCTGACTCCTGGAGTAGCAGAGGATGCAAGCAAGCTCAGGGGGACACAAAACCACATACCCACAGGGAGCGAAAGAAACAGAGTTGTTTCTCCACCTGCAAACAGCAACATGTAGGATCTTTATCACTGCTGCTCTCATGGCTGAGCAAAGCTCAAATCCAAGGATAAATTAAACCTTCTAACAGCATAATCGAAGTCTGAAAATAAGGAAAGCTAAATTCTGCATCCAGAATTCCCTGCCCCCCAGCGAGGATTAATCTGATGTCCTCCCTGTTCAAGTCACTGTTTTCTGTACTAATACCCAAATTCTGGTGCACCAGAAGTAGCCGTAGAGAATAAACACTGCTTACCTCTAAGCAGAGCACGTACAAACAACAGGGGCTCCGTTGGAGCTTGCTCTACACTGAACATTTAAAGCAGTGGCGGTGCCTATTGTGGCATTTGCAGGCAGGAGACCAGCACCCTGGTTAAACTGGCCGCTGCACGAGGCAGCCGTGTCTTGGTCAGTGCATGGACAAGAAGCTGTCAGAAAGGCTAAGGTTAGGAACCCCAGGTAGGTATCTATAGAAACGTTTCCGTACCTGTTCTCTCTGAATGTAAACTTCAAGCCTGATGTGTGGCAAATAAGGTATGGCATCTTCTACCAAGGGAAAGAAAAGTGAGAGGGGCACACAAAAATATCTCTTATGTTTGCGAAATGCTTAAAGTTAGCTTAAATCTTTGTTTAGTTTCACTGGCTCATTACCTAAGTAATATTCAGAAAGTCAACTTCTGTTAGGAAAGACAAATTTCACTCCATTAATACTCAGAACTAAAATAATTCAATCACAAAGATATGTTGCATTTTTATCATACATCATGTGCATCCTCTTCATCACCACCACATGGTAAAGCCAATGTACTACTGTCACAAGCACAGGTGATTTAATGAATAAATAATGAAACACTGCAATTAGAAACATAGCATACCAAGCCTTTGGGTCTAAATAAGAAATTCTAATCAGATTTAAATAGTTCGGTTGTTCCAGTTACTGCAACAATCTTTGAATTCATAGTTTTTTTAATATGCTGAGACAATCTGACTGTCAAAAATGCCATTGCCCAAGTACAAAACTGTATGTACTGTAGGCACCTTTCAATTGCCTAATTCTATTTCAAGCCCTGAAACAGCTGTTGGTTTTGTTGTGATAATTCATTATCACTAATTTTCACCGGCTTTGTTTCACTATATATGGGGTATTTTCCATCATGGCCACAGCACCTTTAGTATCATGATTATTTTCTAAATCCAGCTTGCTTCCTCTTTTCAATAAATATACAGAACTTGTAGTTGTGAAAACAGGGACCAAGTATAGCAACAGATTCCAATGTCAGAAGACAAAGTTCACCTAAAATTACACTAAATATCATAATTTTTACAGGCTTTTTTTAATACCGTGAGCAATACTGGGGACCAACCTCCTTATTCTTTCTGGTTGTCTGGGTGCTGTTTGAAGAAACCTGCAGTAAAATGCATCTGCAATTATTGTTGCCGTGTACTGCCCTCTCGTGGATTCGTGTCAGAAAACAAACCCAAAAAGAAATACAGAGTAAGAATCTACATGCAGTAGATTGTTTTTCCAAGCCACGTAAAAACTCCATCCATGCTTGAATTCGGTCGCAGGAGTGGGTCCACAGGAATTCACACTTAGGCATGTACATAAGCATTTACAGAATTGAGCTCTAATTAAGCCGGGATAAATATATTAACAGCACTTTGCATTGTGTAATCTCCAAATTCAAATCATAGCTCTTCCTGTCTTCAGGTAATACCTATTCATTTTTTTTACATCAGCATATCTCATAGATTGGAACTTGATAATTTCAGCTACAAACTGTTCTCTTTGTATCTATTATAATTGAAAAACACTTTAATTAATGAAGGCCTTAAGCTACTTCATAATCAAGCCAAGTATTTTAAAATTAAACCAAAGTCTACAGAGGTTTTTAATAGACATTTATAAGTAATGTAAATAATTTAGAACTCATGCAAATTTATGATATACATGTTTCTAGGCCAAGACTGATAAAACATCCAAATGTTGACTACCAGAAGGAACATTTTATATCAGCTGCAGAAAAGAGAGTCACTTCAATACAGCCGACACATTAAGCAAGACAGATCTGCAAATAATCTCAAAAAAAAAAATCCTTTGAGCATCAACACTGTTGTTCAATCCATGTGAAAATACAAGTTTCTCTACAATTCAGTCTGCTCCTGAAATTCACAAATTCCTGTGGTGTTTTTTTTTAATCATTGAAGCTAGGTAACTAATTTATCTCTGAATTCTAGGTTTAGTAGTTGGCTGCATTTTTTTTTTTTTAAAGGCAAAATCAGATGTACTCAAAAGCATGCCACAGGAAGGGTGCTTCAGTCTGTGAAGTGTATGGCTGAAACTGTGTCAATAACTGCATTTAGCCCAGTCCAAAAAAAACACATTCCCTTCTACCTCCTTACCCAATTAATTGATTTGCAACTAATTCTGAAAGTCATAAGAAAAAATATCAGAAGCTCCTAATTAGCATGGTTTACTGTAGTATAACAAAACAAGCCCTGCCACTGATCAAGGAACATAATGCAGATATTGTTTCCACCATGTTTTAAATTAAGACTTCAGAACAGGATAAATTATTCTTTATTTCTCCCCTATCAAAAAAGCCTGCATCCCACAATGCTCTCACAACAAGCACATAGACATTTGACAGGAAAATCAAATCCTGATAGTCTAGGATTTTAATCCATGTAGTCAACTCTGTTAACACTTATATCAAGGGATCTCAGCCAACAACTTTGACAGGAAATAAAATCAAGCCTGTATTGGAGATGAACAGTTACGTTTCATGACTGTCCAGACATGATGAGGGATAACAACACAGTTCGGAGTTCAATGCCACAGTGAAACCGAAGATTCAGCCCACAATCTGAGTGCACTGACAACATTTAGGATATAGATTGCCCCATTCCAGCAGCATATCCTTCCTACAGTGTTGGAAGAGGCTCCACCGGAGCCCTTCTGCTACCCAGCTGAGTCTGTGCTCATTTCTTCTGACTCCCAGGCACCAGAATTTGCAGTGCTTTTTGATTGCTTCATTCAGGATTTAGCTTTTGTAGCATTGCCCATTTTTAAAAACACATTGGAGAACAGATGGATAGGGTGACAATTTTGCATGTCTGTGCAATATAATTCTTTATGGAGCAAGCTGCCAGATTTTAGTATTTCTAATTTACAAGAATACTTTTATATCTTTTATCAGCATCAGACACTGAAACTAACTTTCAGAAGTAGCTAGAAGTAAATAGCTATAGATTTTAGAATGGGCAGAAGAGGAATGCACTTCAGGGAATTTCAAATTCAATAGAAGTCTTTTTAAGCTTGTGGTTCTTTTATCCAGGCATCTTTTAGAGCCAACTAAGAACACTACAGAATGAGCACAGGAAAATTTTCCCTCCCCAGTCATCCAATCAGACTGAGTAGGTCAGCTTTAGAAAAGAAAGTGTTTTTCTGTTTCCCTTTGAGACTCAGACTCGGGCTTTGATGTGATATTCTGGTTTGCACCTATTCTCTACTCTTCTGTTACACAAGAGGTCCCAGGCTCAGAAATACTGGTGTTTTTGTTTGATCTCTCTTGCAGTAGTAAAATCAGAGCAAAATCATGATTCAGCAGAAGAAAGGGTCCATAAAGAGCTTGAGAGACTTGTGGATTCCACTGATTTCCATGGCAGTAGCAGAAAAGATCAGACTTACTCAATTTCTTTCTATGGTGCATTGCTTCCTTCCTATGGTAGATGGCACTAGCAGCACCTGTTATCGAGTTCACCACTTTCCACCTAAAATCTTCGGTTTAGCTGTTTATAGCTTTTCCAAGTATCAGTAGTTTGCCCTTAGATTTTGTTTCTGGGCCAGGTATGATGTCAGCTTGAAATCTGGGGAGAAGGGGCAAGAGAAGGAAAGGAACAGATTTCAATAAAAGTAGCTCACCTGGGTAATCAGAATTGGCTGAGGCCTGAGGCTGGGTTTGCCTGTGTTAAAAGCTAGGAAAAAAAAAAATAGTAATCTCGTTCTGTTAAAAGTTCTAGCAATTTCTTCTTTGAAGCAGGGACATGAATTTCAGGTGAGCAAGGATGGGAAGGGGTCACTGCTAGCCACTGTATCAAGAATGTGGCTTTTTCATGTTTTTTAAGAATCCACACAAATTGGTGTAGGTTTTAAGTTGACAAAGAACTAGAGTATGAAGATCCTGAGCAGAGGCTGAGTTCCTAGCAGTGTATTTTCCCATCCAGCCCATCTGTACCCAAGCATGTTTTAACCCCATCTGAGCAAAAACATTTTTAGAAAGGCAGTGGTTGGCTGCTGAGGGCTGTGTTTGATCTAAGTTCAGGTATGTGCACAAGGGCAGAGATGCCTATTGCCTGTGTGGTTTCAGGAGCACCCATCCTGGAATCATTTTCTGCAGACAAGGAACGCACATGTGTACACACACACAGACAGAGCAATAACAGCATCCAGACATGCTCTCAGAGAGGACTCTGAAGGAGCTATCTGAGAATGGGGGGAAACCCAGAGGCAAAGGGAAGTGCAAAAGGAGTATGAGATTATGAGGTGACCTAACTGTGGGCAAAAGAAGAAACTTGAATCCTGAGACTCAGAGGGGTCTGAAAGTGGGATTTAAACAAGCACAGGTGCTAAATACAGCGGTACATACACAAATCTCAGGAAATTCAGACAGCTGCCACTCAGCATTAGAGAGATAGAAAAGACCATTTAATCACCAAAATGTTTGCGGCTTTAGTAGAGCACTGAACAAATAAGAGCCTTTTAACTCTGTTTTGCTACATGGACAATGTCATCTTCATCCTTTCTCCAGTAGTATTCTGTTAATGACTAGCTAACACCTTCTTCACAGTCAGGAAGCTCTTCCTCTGAAGGAAAGGTAGGACTGGCAAGGTGCACCCACCTTTAGACTGTAGGTAAACATCAGAACACAGTGCTATCAAGTAGAAAACCAGCATCTGCCATACTATTTGAGATGTGTGAGAGCTACATAGGACAACTTAGTAACTTCTATTAAGTTTAACATGGCATCAAGGTGAGGTGCCATGGTTGAAAACAGTAGATCTTTTCATTTCAGTCACACAGCTGAAAAGTTTCAATCCCTCTTTCCAAATACATGCTACTTATCAATACCACTCACACCAATTTTAAGAAAATTCTCCTGCTTGAAAGCTGCTTTTCAATCACTATAGTCACTAGTACTAGTGAACTAATATTTTTTTTTTGACAAGAAAATCCAGGAACATCTTCAGGGGAGGTTATATTAGTCACAGTAATCATGTCAATCTAACACATTCTTCATTTCATTAAAAGAATTATATCATATTATGTCCTACTGACATATAAAAATTAATGGGGCTCCCCTTTTCAAAGAGTTGTCAATACTCTGTTGTAAATGTAAGCAAGCCCTACATATTTGCCTGGCAGTACTACTACTCAGAGCAATCAGATCTGCAGCCTTGCAAGGAAATACTAAGTCCCGCTGAGGTGAAAATATGGCAGGGCAAAACCAACTGCACCAGTGCCAGTAAATCAGCATCTATAAATGATAATCTGAGAAGTGAAGTGTATTCAAAGGAGATATTTCATGAAAGTGATGGAATAGTGATCAGAATAGCGTGTGATGATCCCAAGAGTTTTGAGAAAAGCAGGCTGTGACAAAAATCTTCAGTGCTTTGCACAGATTAGAGCTCCAAGCAATTTGGAAAGTGACAACCAAAACATGGAAACCAGTGACTAAGCTATTTTCTGCGAAGAGAAACAAACAAGAGCATCAGAGAAATGAGGTCTACAGATTTACTGAGGTTCTCTGCATTGCTGATCCTCTATTTCATGTCATAGACAGCTCTGCTCTGCTCTGAGGAGCTACCTGGAACGTTCTTTAGCAGCACTGTCAAATCAGTAAAAAAAAGGGTTCATACTGATGGCTTCTGAAAGTCAGATAAACCATCTAAGAAAACTGCTGACAGGTTCACAGAATCACAGAATGGTCGAGGTTGGAGGTGACCTCTGGAGGTCATCGGGTCCAACCTGCCCCTGCTCAAGCAGGGCTACCTAGAGCTGGCTGTCCAGGCCCTTTTCCATACAGCTTTTGAGTATCTCCAAGAACAGAGACCCAAAACCTTGCTGGGCAACCTGTGCCAGTGCTCAGTCACCCTCACGGTGAAAAAGTATCAGAGGGAACCTCCTGTGTTTCAGTGAGTGCCCATTGCCTCTGGTCCTGGCACTGGGTGCCACTGGAAAGAGTCCAGTCTGGTTCTGTCTTCTTTGCACCCTCCCTTCAGGTATTTATATACATTGACAAGATCCCCCTGAGCCTTCTCTTCTCCAGGCTGGACAGTCCCAGCTCTCTCAGCCTTTCCTCAGGGGAGAGGTGCTCCAGTCCCTTAATCATCTTTGTGGCCCTTTGCTGGACTCTGCAGTATGCCCATGTCTCTCTATTTCTCTTGAGCCCGGAACTGGAACCAGCACTCCAGGTGTGGCCTCACCAGTTCTGAGGAGAGGAGCAGGATCACCTCCTTCACCTGCTGGCAACACCTCTCCTAATGCAGCCCAGGACACCATTAGCCTTCTCTGCCACAGGGGCACATTGCTGGCTCATGGTCAACTTGGTGTCCACCAGAACCTCAAGGGCCTTTTCTGCAGCTTATCTTCAGTTTCTCCCAGGAATACCTTTGCTACGCTCCCTGTCTTCCACCAACTGCTACTCCTCTTTCTTCCTTTCCTTTCCATTAACTGAGAGGCTTCTGGGATTTCCACAAGGTCTTCAGACAGAAGGCAGGAAAATAACCATAGGTTGTCTGAGGAGGCACCATTTTTCAACAGCTGTGTTTTTAAAGAATAGAATATTTAGATGAGTTTGGTTAACCTGAAGGTGAAGTTTTATACATTAAAATACAATAGGAGAAATTTAAACATGACCTAAGTCATAGTTCATCAGCTAAAGATGTGAGTGATTTGAATTGGGATGTTTAGTAGTGATCATGGAGGCAAAAACAGATGCTAGATTATTTAAAGGCTGTTGTGTAACCATGCACACTCAAATTTTGCATGCTCCTCTGTTCTTTTTTTTTGTGCATCTGACATGAATCCTACTCAAAAGTACCATGTCAAAATCAGAGGTTTAGCTTTAGGCAGAGGTTCCCAAGGGAGGAGAAAGCACAAAAGCAGTAGCACAGGGTCCTGGCTCACTCCCCCTCACTGATGCCCGGGCAGAGAAGTGCTGCTGCCTCGCTGGCCCTGCTGCCTTTCTGTCTCCCATCCCCAGGTCCCAGCACAAGAGCAGAGTATGGGGGCAGTGAGACCCAATGCCAGTCCCAGGCCCACGCCTCCATGATCTCTTGGCCCAAGACAGCCCCATATCTCCCTGACTGCTGCTGCAGCTTTGCTGTGGAGCAGCATTCCTCTCCAGCTCTGCCCAGCCATGTTACATGTTACCCCTCCAAACCTAACTCAGCCATGCTGGTCTGCACCCCACAAGGACTAGGGGAAATGGCAGCTACCCCATATGCGTATCACAGAATCACAGAATGGTTGAAGTTGCTGAGTACAAGACAACTAATATTGTGTATTTTTTCTTAGTGTTGATATTTCATCTATAAATCTTGGCAATATTGGGGAAAAAAACAGCAAAGGAACAACATAAAAGTGTAACTTTGTAGTTTGGCTTCACTTGAGAGAGAGAAAAAAATTCAATATCTAATATTTATGTTCTTTTAACATTTGGAGCAGGGTGCTCAAGCAGAACCCAGTGAGATAAATAAATTCAAATTAAAAAACAGCACGATGTACATTTGCACATATTCGGTGGGGATTCAGATCCTATGCAACCAGATATATCAGTGATTCAGCACTCTGTGTGAATTAAAAAGAGAACTTTGCCCAAAACATATAAATAAGATTTTCTTACAAGGACCATGGCAGTTTAGTACATACCCCAGCTTATATTGTATACTCCAGGCACTTAAATCTACAAGGTCAGTGATTCAGCTACACTGTCAGAGGACTCCCTTGTGACAAGTCACCTTGTTCCCAGATAGTTATGAAACAAGAGCATTGATGCTCTGTCAGAAAAGTTGGAGTTTTTTCTTTCTCTTAATGTTTAGTCAGAGCAACAGAAAAGTGTGTGAATGACAGCCCTGGTGACTATATTCCTTCGTGAATTCACAAAAAGGTTCAGCTTGAGCAGAACTGCACCAACCTCCCAACACTGTCTTATCAACATCCATCAGCCCTGGCCTCCAGTGACCTCTTCCAGCAGTGAGCTTCATTTAAACCCAATTTAGGCAGCAGTTTCTGTGGTGACCAAGGCTTACAATGCTGACAGCTCTGTTGATATGGCCAACTGAATCAAGATCACCGGCACATTTCACATAGTTCTCCAAAGAGTAGATGTTAATTGTTGGTCATTATCTATCCAACCTGGAATGTGTTATTAACTGGTTTTTATGTCCATAATGACTATTATTTGCATCTATGTTAGTATCTTTTTAAAGACAGCTCAGGGAGCTATTCCTAGCAAGATGTTCAGGCTTTGATATTAGTAGATAAATTATTCCATAAAGCCATTAAAACTCTGCAAACAGCAGGAAGAAATCCAAAGGGATTGCCTAAAACCTAAAATTATCCTGCGAAGACTATTTTCTCCAAGCTCCCACGTTGTTCAGCAGTGAAAGAGAAGTTTTCTTGGGCACAATTCAACACAACACCAACTTCAGTCACCCTGAACCTCCCCCTAGAAGAGTCCCAGTGGAAGCCTAGCATTATTAGTTTTATGAGGCTTAAATTAACAGGATATAAAAGACCCTTTAAGAGGCACTTTTTGCAGTAAGAACAACAGGCGGTTTGTGGGATTTTGGGGGGTTTTTACATTATTTTTGACTGCTCAAAACCATTCCGTAATTCTGCAGATCCACGAAATTTTAATTCTCAGTGAAGAACACTGTCAAATTTCTTATAGGAGAAATTTGTTGGGAAATACATTACTTTTTATTGGATGCACCCTGGGGTATGGTGTCCCTGTGACCTCTTCTGTGATTTTGTTATTTCTCCAACCCCACCTGACTACTGCCATTTCAGTCTGACAGCCCAACACATCTGCAGGGAAATGCAACAAGAGTTAGAGAACACCACCTATATTGACACGATTACTGTACTAAAAAATTAAAAAGAACTGATGTTTCGTTATGGGCATATGAGGTACATAATTAGGTAAACTTAAGGCTTGGGTGGGGAACAAAGGGAAAAGGACCACCTGCCTGCATTCACTAATTCCACAGTTATACTGCAGGCACTGTTGGGATCCCCTATTGCAGAGACTCACACCCAACTATCTTTGTTTTGTAGCAGCTTACTGGTTTACACTATTCCACTCTGTCACTTATTCGCAATAAACCTCCTACCAAGCTGCAATAGCTTAGTCATTAAAGTATTTTTACTCAAATAGTATAACAAAATACTACCAATAGAACTAATATTCTTAGACTTATTCATTATTATATTATGGAATTTCCCATATATATTAGGGGAAAAAAAGATTTAGAAATTATCAGTTTGAGATGCATGTAAATACACTGCATGATCTATAAACAGCTTATTAATAAAATGCTTTACACTACTAAAGTGAAATGTGCTAATTAAACCTGTCAGTGGCCATTTCATAATTAGACACATATATTATTCATAGTGTTGTGGTTATGGTAAATACCTGAGATGCATTTCCCAAGCCTTACAATATTTTTTTTTTAATATTAGAAAACTGTAGTTTTCTAGTGCAAGTGCTTAGGTAAAGAAATTAAGCAGCTTATGGAAAACAAAATGGATATACCAATTTTGAAACACAAGTACTTCAGATACATAAGTGACAAAACTGGATGGAAATATTTATAATAATGTGGTTAAATACTGGTTAAAAGACAGTAGACCGGATCCTGATCCCACACATATTATCCACAGGAGCTGACCCATACAAGCCTGGATGGTATGCTAGCACATCCTGATGCACCAAACCATGCACACGCATCCTAAGGCACCTAAGCAAGCAGTACAAGATGTGTATCATATATTAGTCCTCCATGGAATGTAAGAATTTTTAGATTTGTTCTGAGCAATTTTGTGATAATGGCAGAGGTATTTACAGGAATGGTTACATTCAGAGAATTGTCTTAAAATATTTCCATGATGCTTAGAATTCTTCCCAAATATATCAGAGTTAAGATATACTGCAGTCACTGAGCAGATAGAATGATAGCTTATTATACATTACAGAGTGAGAAACAAGTTTAATTGGTTCCTTATAAAAAGGTAATCTTGGCCTTCAAATATAATTTGGGTTATAATTCACTGGAAGCAGCCTAAAGAGGATTTTTCTGTTATTTTAATCACCACAAGTTCATTCAGACACAGCTTTCTTTCAGATCAAATTAATAATCCTATCTGATAATATTCCATGCATTTAATCTAAACTTTCTAGACAACCAGCTAGCTACAGGGGAATGGAAATTTGTAATGCCATTGCAGTGTGGAATGGAAATTTGTAATGCCATTGGAGTGTTCTCCACAGCCCTACCCAAATTTAAAGCAAATGGCATACCTTTGACAAATTCACCTCTTCTGGGTTCCTGCTTATCCTACTCATGCAATAAGTGGATTCCTAAAATCTCTTATACACTGATTGCTTAATTTTTTCTTTCTGACAAGCATTCAGAACGTGATCACATCTAGCTGTTTGTTAGCTTGTTCTTTTTCTCAGATCCTCTGAACTGATTAAACACCTTAGCAAACTGATTTTTCATCGTGTTCAAAGCTGAAACCTGCTCCATCACTTTCCATCAAAGGTGGTAAGATTACAAAGGTGCCAACACATTAGTGACCTCTGAAAAATCTCTTTCATTCCTACCTTTCTCTGCTATTGCATTTCACATCTCTGCAAATCCCTTAACTTCAGTGGTAGTAACATTTCTTCTGAAAAAGAATTGTATGCAACCAATTACACAGAGTATACTGGTGCTAAGAAACACAGTGGTGTTTCACTGTGGCAAAACAGCTGTTTCGAATAACTGGTAGGTCCTGTTCCAACATCTCTGATATTTCTTAAGTTAGAATTTCAAGGTCCACAGTTCCTGTAAAAGTCCTACTCAAGTAACTGAAATACCCTGCTTAGAACCTATATAGTTATATTAAATGATGCTTCCCACAAAAAGATAAACCAAAGGCACCAAGATTAAAACCACCACTCTCTGGCAAAGCTTTTAAGAAACTAGCAAAAAATAATTTGACAGATATCCATGTTGTATAAAAGCAGCATGCTGCTGCTCCCTCCTCGGCACATCATCTTAGGTTCCTACAGCACCTGGCAATGTGGTCTCCAATGCAATTCTGGCATTTTGTTTCCTTTGGTTTTGAGGATTTTCTTTCCAGTCTCACAAGACTACTAAACACTGTTCAAGAAAAAATGGTTGCCAGATCTAGAAGGGATTACTGCAATTCCAGGAAGACTTTTTTTTTTTACCAACTCATTTATCACATGCTAAAATCTGAATGTAGCAAATAAATTGCATGTATACATATATAGAACTGAAACCAGTCTTCTGTTTAAAATTAACCAGGAACTTAATTATACATAGGCTAAATTAGGTGCTAAGTACTATCATTTGACATCATCCTAATTTAAGAGAAATAGATTTATCTGCAGGTGCTTGGAAATTAACCAAAAGATTTAGTGTTGCCTTGTCAAAAGCTCACTACGCATTTTCCATGGAATTTATCCAAGAGACATACCCTGTTTCTGAATGCCAAACACTATCTCTATCACTAGTAGGTCACTGTGAATTTTAGTTTAAGTAAAGAAGTTGGGCAGAACATGCAAAAGGTACCAGAGTTCAGTCTGCCTGCTGCTAGACCGAGGAAAC
Source organism: Tyto alba (assembly GCF_018691265.1). Classification (NCBI taxonomy): domain Eukaryota; kingdom Metazoa; phylum Chordata; class Aves; order Strigiformes; family Tytonidae; genus Tyto; species Tyto alba. Next base: position 37,261,573 of record NW_024881330.1, read on the forward strand.
GTACCAAGGAAGAGCTCATCTGACTTCCATTTTCAATGGAATTTGTGATTTTTAAGTTGAATTTGAATGTCCATGGGTTTATCCATTTGCAACTCAGTTCAAAGTATAGCTATGTGGCAAACAGAGAATAAAGAGCACTTAAAAGAGTCCCAGGTTAGAAATATCAGTAAGTGGTGATCTTGTTTTTCTTATAGTGCTTCTCCTAGTCTGTCTTTAGACAGTCTTGAGAAAGGAGATGAACAGGAAATAAATTTTCCAACAGCAGCCTGGAAAAGACTCTGTGGCTTAGTATAGACACAAACCTCTTCCAACTTCCCCTTGCTAAAGCAGAAGAAATAATTTGTGGGTGATCTTTGCTTACTATATATCCTTTCCACCGCAAGTGTTGGGAAGATCTGTGGCTGTATTAATTCTCTAATTTCCTTCCCACACAGCTTCCTTGACACAAAAGCACACTGGCATCTGCCTACTCATCACAAGAGTCTTACTGACTGGCATAAGTGTTAAAATGTAGTCTTCAATGTAGATACATATCAGTTTGTATGTATAAACCTGCAACGATCAAGGGGAGATAAATTTTTAACTGAAGTAAATTACACAGAATTTGCCAAATATCCAGGGTTAAAAGAGATCACCAGTGCAGTAATACTGTGTTTCTGGGAGTCTGTCTCACCAGTTCGCCAGGCCACCTTGCACCAAAATTAAAATATATTCTTCAGGTCAACATTATATCATGTTTTGACCTTGGACCCTCTGAGATCAAATAAGAGTGAAACAATAGCAGCAAACTTGGAAGGATTGTCAACCCAAAGACTAGCAAGTACAAAAGGAAGGAGGATTCTGGGCTATGTTAATAGCCATGTAGCCAGTAGATTGAGGGGAGTGATTACTCCCCTCTGCTTGGCACTTGTTAGACGTCATCTAGAATACTGTGATCAGTTTGGGGGCCCTGATACAGGAGAGACATCAGTTAAACCAACGCACATCCAGCGAAGGGCCACCAAGATGCTTAGGGTCTAGAACACTCCTATGAGAAGAAGCTAAGAAATCTGGACCTTCAGCCTGGAGAAGAGACAGGTTTGGGGGAAACTGAGCAATCCCCTGCCAGTACCTATGAGGAGATCATTGAAAAGACAGAGCCAGGCTAATACAGCAGTCCATGGCGGGAGCACAACAACAGGCACATTGAAGCAACAGAAGTTCAGATGACATATGAAAAAGAATTTTTTTACTATGACTACAGTGACAGTGAAGGAGGATACCCAGAGAGGAAGCACAGCCTCTGTTCTTAGAGGTTTTCAAGATCTGACTAGATAAAGCCCTAGTCTGATCTCATATACGTACCTCTTTTGAGCAGCAGGTTGGGTTAGATTGGCTATTAGGAAAAATCTCTTCACAAAAAGGGTTGTCAAGTGTTGGAACAGGCTGCCCAGAAAAGTGGCTGAGTCACCATCCCTAGAGGTATTTAAAAGATGTGTAGATGCAGCACTTAAGCACATGGTTCAGTGGTGGACTTGTCAGTGTTAACAGTTGGACTCAATGATCCTAAGGATCTTCTCCAACCTAAATGACTCTATGATTCTATGAATATGAGGGAATTAAATGGGAGGGGAGAGAAAAGAAAGGGAGAAACTGCTGTGTTGAGGGAATGTTATCACCTGACAGTGAGAGTTCAGGAGACAATTGGAAAAGGCACCTAGGATATAAGAAAGAGGAACTTGAAAGGAATGTGCAGAGAAACCACTGCAAAGAGTGAGGAAGGAGAAAAAGAGGAAGATGTAGTCATAGATAACTAGAAGATCTGGAGACTAATGGGCAGATAGAGTCAATAAACTGAGAGATAGGAAATTCTAAACGATTCACTTCACTCTGAAAGGAGCATTGGCTGTTCCAAAGTGCCTCAGGAAGGTTCCACCTGCCTCCCTTTCTTCATGGCAGCCCAATCTTTCAGTGGGAAAGCCAGTCTACTAGGAGCTGATGCAGAAGCCTTCCAAAACCTTCACCCAGGCTGCTGCAACAGGCTGCCTTAAGACACCAGAGTCAGTGAAGGAGTTAGCAAAGTATTTACTGACCAATGGTTAATATATTTCACATTACCCCCAAAAATGTACACGAAAATATGCATGCTTACTTGATTGATCATGCAGGGTTTTGTTAAACTGTGCTATGCTCGGGTATGAACCTGCACCTTGTTTCAATGTCAAACAGAGGCGAAAGACTGAAAGCAAGGTTTTAGTGCACACATCAGAATCGTTAAATGTGGAAAAGATATTTTGTCATATATACAAATATTTATATATATACACCTATTTTTATCATGCTGGGGTGCTAAGCACTGACAAAAAAATAAGTCCATGATATTTTATAGTTTTCGTCATGCACAGTTAAAAGTTGCCAGAGCATGTGTCTGCTGTGGGAGTTGCAGATGTGTTATTTCTGACACTAGATGGCAGGAGATTGAAGTAAATTATTTCCAGTGGGTAAGAGGAACCTTCTTAATAAATCAGCTTGAAAAACAAATGACTGACGTTTTGTAAATCAGGTAATAAAATCAAATTGAAAGGTATAGTGAACATTCTGAAATAAAGTAGAGCAGTTTTTTATGTTTTTAAAGCTAAGATTTGTCTTGGAAAATTACTGTTCAAATACACACATATAATCTCAGTAATTAGATGGAGTTCCTCATGGGTTAAATAAAATGGTGGAACTGATTCTACAAATTTCAAACCTCAGTGAAGTTCTCTCAGATGTGATTAGAAGCTGGTGGTGTATTTAGAAACTAAACTACATGTAAGAGTGTTGTGATGCCTCAGACCTGAGAATCCATGTTTTCTAAAAAGAGATATCAGGACAAAACCTAATGGGAGGGACAGGCTATTCCACACCAAGTAAAGGCTTTTTGCATCTTCTACTAAAGTGCTACTTGGCACAGCTAAAGGAAATAAGACGGACTAGAGTGACTGAGGTTCTGATAAGCACTTTAGCCAGGTTCATACCCACCATTTGCTCCCTTCTAAAGTTTATTCAGCGTTGTCTCTGGCTTCATTAGTTTTGGAGAAGCATCTTCAGTGGCACCAGTGCAAAGGATCTTCTTGAATTAGCAATTCTTACAAGTATCATTCGTGATTTGTCACACAGCGTCATGTTGTCTGAGAGGGATAGAAGTACTACAACACCCTTCCTACAGAGCTGCTAGGTTCTTTGGGCTGCAGGGAGCCACTTACCCCTTACAGCAGCTCTTGCTTTAGCACTGGACTTGCAAATAGGCAGTGCCTCCTCCAGCTCTTCAAGCCCATGAGGCTGCTATGCTGCAGGAAAGATGGAAAATGAGAAATATCAAGCATGCCTTACGAGTGAGGGAATATTTATTATTTTTATTTTTTTTTAAATTGTCTGCAATTACCTATCTCATGCCATAAGTGATCTGCACTAGCTAGAAAGATAGAGTATGTCTCTACCACTATATGGAACTATTCCAAAAACACAGTCCAGTGAGTTGTGGTGATACACTGTCATTCTGATTCTTTGAACTTTGAATGTCATTGAATGCTTGAAAGGATACAAGACTCCAAAAGGCATCCTCACTTTTGCTTTCATTAAGTGTTTTGTCAGTCTGTTTCTTTATCAGATGTTTGAGAGCAGTTACCAGCTACATCCATCACACAAAGCTGTAGTTAATATAATACAGAACCAATAAGACTAGACAGCACTTTTCATTAAGTGCTCTTTGAAAATGGTGAGTATCGTTATACCTCTTTTCTAGACAGGGAAATTTAAGATGAGGAAGATGATGTAATTTGTGCAGGGTCATCAGCAAGCTAGCAGCAAGGTCCAGTCAAAAAGTCCCTCAGATTCCTGGCCCCAGATTCTAGCTATTTTCTCCCAAGAGCACAGTAAATACCCATAAATATTGTTTTCTTTCGTCATCTAGTAATTTTGCTTTCATATTGATATTTTATATGTGATGGGTGATTAGGAGGTCAACTATCCACTGGTAGTGGAAAATGAGCTAGTCCCAATCTCCTACTAAATCACCTCAGCTGATGGTCCCTTCCACATTTATTGTGGATCCTATCAAATACAAGATACTTCTCTCAGATGCTATAAATTATCCACTCACAACTAGGAAAAGTAGATCATTTTGAACTTAAGCCACACAAATGAATCTTGCTAACTCATTGCGCCTCTATTTATTGCACTGGTTGAAACTGATTTGTAAATAAATGCCTTCCAGTAGTGATTTTACATTTACTTCTAAATCACAAATAAAAGTCCTAGCTCAGACTTAATACTTACATGTATGGAGCCTTGGTTAGGTGGTTCCCATTAATTACAGTGTCCTGGTAACCAGTACTTTCTGTGTTTATTTGTCAGCTAGTTCTTAAACTGTGAATTTGCATTTTATTGATATTACATAGACTAGTCTTGATTAGTGCTAATCAGAACTTCAGGCAACATGAAATCATGTACTGTAATTTTGAAAAGTCTGAATATATTGCACCTATATGGCATTCAACCCAGCTCCCAGAGGGGTAGCTTATACTTTGTGAACAAATGTCAAGCATACTTGATTTAAATCTTTTGCTGTATCTTTTTTCCACAAACCATACTGACTAGCACTACTTCCACTCCAACCCTCAGATTATTTTTTTCTAACTGTACCCTGTATAAACCACACCTCTGTCTTACCTAGGACTTGTGTCAGACTAACAAACTTATGCTTACCTGGATCAGCAACTTTGCCTTTGTAATATGTAACGTGGAACAGTATTTGACTTTTCCAGAAACTTTTCAGAAATCCCGTACTTAATTAAAATCATGAGAGGCCAGGATACAGCTTCTCTAGCTATGCTGATTAATATTTATTTAATCCCCTGTTAGATATTGTTCATTTTCCTCCTTGATTACTGCTGAAATGACTTCCCGATTCTTTTGTGGTATAAAGATGTAATGTTGCTTCTTCCCAAATACAGAATATTTCTGCATTATTACTAATAATTTACCCATCAAGCAGTGGCTCTTTGCCACTGCTAGGATTTAAACTGTACCCAATGTATTTAAATGCTTTTGTTCTTAGACTTGTCAGGCATGAATTTCTTCCTAATGGTTTTAGATCCTCTTATCATTCAGAATTTATGAAGTGTAGAATTTGTGTATCCACTGCTATATATTTATCATTTTTTCTTGTTGCATATTGTTTTGCCTTTTTTTTTTTTTTTTTAATTCCTGTACCTATTTCACTACTGAATCAGAATGGGCTTTTAGCCAGTGCTGTCCTATTTCCTGGGAAATAGAAATAGTTGAATTGTATCTTCAGGCCACAAAATAACTTCTCAAAGGACATCCAATTCAATACAGTTATTACTTCTGTATAATAGTGTTTAGAAAACAACATATTTTTTTCATTTAGCCTTTAACAAATCCCAACCAGTGCCCTTCCTGGGTTTTGTTAGTATGTTGATCCACAAGAGCATTCAAGATCCCACAATTCTTTCTTAATCAGCTTTCAAACAGGTAACAGTGTATTTAATGTGAAAGACCTTACCATTATATGCTTTCTACTCTCTCTACCCTCACTACATGGGTTAAAAGTAGTTTCTCTGCAGTAGAGTAGCTGGTCTTTTTGAAACTTTACAAAGGAAGACTGTATTACAGCTGTTTGACAAAGGGATGCCATCGATTATCTGTATTTCTGGCGGGTAACTGTGAATATTGGCAGAATGAGCAACTGCCTCTAAACCACTCGATGGCATTCTGAACACCCAATATGCATGGAATGGAAGGAAACATCATGGCACTTCTCATGCTCTGGAAGGCACAAATATATTCCAGCAGTGGGATGGTACAACCTTCAGATAGCTGTGTGGACATTTCTTCTTAAGTATTGACCTTCCCAGCTGCTAGAGAATGATCTAGATTATCAATCTGAATCCTTGGATTTAATCCAGAGACAACTGTCTCTGAGCTAAAAGATCTTTGCTATGGAAACAGTTTCCATGGTACATGGATAACCTAAATCTGACTATCAGATGTATCAACCAATCTGACAAAATTTTACTAAAGTACATACAGACTTATTTTCTGTTTTCTTGGAAACAACAGTATTCTCAGCTGCAGTCACTTGTTCATCCCCATCGATAACTGTGTCACAGGAAGCAAAAGGTGATTCTGCCAAAATACTTCCATATTAGTGAAGATGTTACTTGGATAGACTATCCCTGACAGTTCATATGGATCTTCACAACTAAGCTTTGCACTAACAGAGGGCAGCAAACTGTAATTCATTCCCAGGGAAAAGGTCCCAATGCTCTTCTTACTTGGTGTCGTAGAATAAGGAGAGTTTTCACTCTATGGATCCTGGGTTCAAAAATGTTCATTGCTTGTCTCATGTATCAGGTGCATGTTGTGGACAGGAAAGCAGAACACCAGCTGGGCTGGAAAAAAAACAAAAAAACAAACAACAAAAAAAAAAAAAAAAAAACAACAAAACAAACAAAAAAAAAAACCAAAAAAAAAACCACAAACTTTTAAAGTTTAGCAAGATAGTTGAATTGATAATTGAATTGATAATGCAATCTGAATTTTTTTACCTGGAGAATTTAATTACTTAATTACTTGTTGAAGCTTCACATAAACCTGTGTTAAGTGTTATTGTAAAGTCACACAGAGATTGAAGGATGATATGTGAAACACTTTTAACAGTGTTGAGAAACAGCAGAGGAAGGCATGGCTTACAGAGGTAACAAGTTGCTGACTGACTGACTACTGAGAGAAGTGAAAGATGGTTTAACAGGCTCCTAAGGGGTAAAAGTATCTTCTACTCTGCTTGGCTGTTACTGCTGAGTGGTTTTATGTGTTTATGTCTGTGTACATAACATAGCAGTTGAGAACCCTTTTTTTTTTTTCCTTTTTTTTCTTTTACGTATTGCTTTCAGCTTTTTTTCTTGTTCATCCAACAGTGAAACACTATCAAGAGACAAGTACATTGTTACATTTGCAGGGGGCAAAGGGAGGGTGTCATTTGCTTATGTAGAGAAGTTTAATCAATACAAGTAAATATAAAGTGAAAAAAAAATTGCATTCCCATGTCCCAGCCGCTTGTTGCTATGCCTGAAATTACCATGTTTAAGAGAGCAATGAGTAGTGAAGACTACCTGCTACCGAAAGGATCAAACACTAGGTACTTTACCTAATGAGGAAAAAGAGATACTGTGGTCAGATCATGTACTATAAGCTGTAGCTTAGGCATCACACTCAGGTAACTCTCCCTTTCAATAGCAAAGAGAAAAAGCTAAAATGTAATCTAAAATGTTCTTTAACTATATCATGTGTTCTTCCTGCACTGTGATGCTGTGTGAAACAGCATTACCAATATGGATGTCAGGTGAAAACAACTCTTGATCTGCCCTGGAGGAAAATATTAATAAGTATATTAAGCGATATTTTTTTTTTCTTTCTACAGACTGTTTTCAATCCTTTCTCTCTTAGCAAATAGTTAGAAACAGTTTTATATGTCCTTTAAAATTAGAAAGAGTACATAACAGTTCACTTTTGAAGGAAGGGGCCCCCAACAGGAAATTATTACAGATAACTTTTTAGGTATATTCTAATTATTCAGTTCAAATATCTGGATCCCACAACTTCCATCAGATGATGAAATTCTCACGATGAAATTCCTTCCTGAACCAAAATTATGTAAAGTCAGCTCTTGTTAAGTCAGTAGAATATTTGTCAAATTAATTCAATGGCTATACATTCAAGTAGAGTGTTAATCAGAAATATGAGGGTTTGAGTTCAGATTATTTTTTTGGCATTGTATTCTCATACTGATGACTATGCTGCAACTTCTGTTACCCACAAGCTGCTGTCACCCTGCCTCTTCTGGGTTTGTAACGCCTCACCTCTGATTTGAGCTGCAAGGCTATGGATGTGATCACTGCTTTAACTACCAAGACGGAGAAGGTAAACGTCAAGTTAATGTCAGGGAGCAGCGAAAGCTGGCAGCTCCCTGTGGGCTGGGAGCTTTGGGGAGTCCCCAGGGTGTCAGGGCACAGCTGGGGACACTGGGAGCAACCCCAGCCCGGGGCACTGGGCTCCTCCCTGGGGACGGGGACCGGCCCAAGACAGGCGGGGACATGGGCCCACGGGTGGGCCTGGCTCGGTGGGACCCACGGCCGGGCAGGGCAGGGCTGTGGGCAGCTGGAGACCGCCCGGCCTTGCTGCGGAGTCACTGGGGCAGGGGCTGACATGGAGCCCTGGGCAGGAGCAGGCAGGGCTGGCAGTGCCCTCGGGGCAGGAGCAGGCAGGGCTGGCAGTGCCCTCGGGGCAGGAGCAGGCAGAGACGGCAGTGCCCTCGGGGCAGGAGCAGGCAGGGCTGGCAGTGCCCTCGGGGCAGGGAGAGTCCTCTGTCCCCCAACTGAAATAATTTCCACTCATGGCCAAGCTCACCTGCATCCAGTTTTTTTGAAAAGTTGATGACAGACAAGTAGTGTTGTCTCACTAGTGCTGCCCGCCTGTAAGACAAATGGATGTTTGCATTAAATACATTCTCGGGGTTCTTCTTTTCCTCCTCTGTTCTCTTTTCTGACGTATTTCACCAGGTCTATACTTTATTCCCTGGCTTTTCAATGGTTCACAAGTGGAATGACAGAATCCTGTAATACCAGTATTTTTCACCATTCACGTTTTCCAGTCTTTTCAGCATTTTTCAGTATTCAAGTTGTATTAAGCTCTGAAGTACATGCCACCTAATTATATACAGTTTCAAGCTATTGAGGCATCCAAATTTGAAGGAGGACAATCAAAATATCATTCCACACGCAGATGGTAAAATGACCTGATAATTATGAGGCAATGTTAAGGGCGAGAAAGGGAGGAGGAGGAGAGACACTTTTCATGCCAGTGCAGCTGACAGATAAATTAACAACTCAGTAGTTTCTGTTTCACCTACCTCCAGCATGATACTCTATGTAATGTTCCCCTTCCTCCCAGAAGATGTAATGATAGTCCTCTGCATAATGTCTGCAGATGGGAGTTGTCTGGAAGTCGCACAGCACACCATTGTACTGAACTTACTCTTTCAAAAGTAACTTTTCCTTCTAAATATTTTCATATGTGCACATATGGTAAATGCTAGTTGGTATAAATAAAACATTGGCACCTGTCATCTTTTGTGTGCAGTAGCTGCTATAGAGCAGTTATAAACACAGTTCGCTGGTTCAGGAGTCACTTAGATTTCTCACAGTGTTTCAAAATCAGCATTGTTATTTTTATTTTTTTTCTTCTCAGCATTACAAAAAATCATTATGGGGTATCCAATGATTGCAACTAACGTATATTAAAACTAGATACTGAACGTAATCTTTCATTGTGAGTATGCCACTCCCCTTGGAGTAAAAGAAGTGAAACACTATCTAAGCCTGAGTAGGCTGAGACAAGTTTGAAACTCTGGGAACCAGTATGTTTGACTTTTAGATTAAAAACACAATCTAATACAAATTCACTAATGACATGTGTTCCAGTGGTCATTCTCAGGAGACCCAAAGGCTAGACTTACAGTTGCCAAAGACTTGCTCTTTCTGCTGGGATAAATTATTCAGCCTCCCGATATCTTAGTATCCACACCTGCAAAACAACTCCAAAATAGTGGTTACATGAAGTTAGAGGAAGACTGAGATCTTTAATGACCGCAAAGTACAGAAATTCAGAGAGGGCTGGAGGAATGTGCAATACAAGTTCAATGTGTTACTAGACACAAATAATTTGTACAGAAAGTAACTACACATGATTTGCATAGGAGGCGCAAGAAATTTTTAAATTGCCATCCTCATATTTCCAAGTCCAAAATTTTCACCAGAACAGAAAAGCTAGAGAAATCTCTTTCCTAATGAAAGACTATATTTTCACTCAAATAAAAATCCTGTAGGTTTAGACATAGGAAATATTTTTTTACGTTGTTTCTGAGTGCTACCAGAGGTAAAGAGGCATCTGAGACAAAGTCTACATACAGTCACACTGCATTTTGTTTATCCAGTTACATACATCTCTCACTTAGAGAAAGAACAGAATTCTCATGAGCAATGCTTTTTTTCAGAACTCTTGACCAAAAGTTTAAAACCAGGCGGCCACATGTGTCTTAAGGCAGAACCTCAAGACAAAACAAGCTTTCCTTTGCAATGTGGCCTGCCGCTGATCCTTCAAATATTTTTTTTTTTTCTCCTAAGGGTAGTTTTAAGAAGGAATTCCATATGTATAAAGAAAGCCATGAACACAAGCATAGCAGTCTTTCCAAGACTAGAACGATGCTAAGGAACAGAACTCATCCGGTTTGTAACAGTCATCTGATGTTATCTATCAGTACGGCTTCTAAACAGTCCGGGGGGGGGGCTGATCTGATGATGATTTGTCTGTTACACATCTAATTTCCTTTAGCTGCTTCTAAAGCATACACGTATTTAAATGTGTCTCATTTCTACAAAACACTAAAGAATACTTAACCTGTGTTCCTGTCCTCCTGCAGAATAACAGAAAAATCGCAGAACAGAAGATGGAAATACTTTAAGTGAAAGAGTTCCATTCTTTCACTGAATTGAACCACTTTATAACAATTCAGTGCCACTGACACTAGTCCACATAAAATGCCTTGGTTATAATAATGCAGGACCCCAAAGTAAGCTGAAGACAGAATGTCAAGATTATTAATTGCAAAACTCATCCCTTTTAAAGACACTTGTAATTCATTTTAGAAAACTAATTACATCTGAGTACCCTCCAAGGCAATGTTCAGCACTGGTTCATTGGTACAAAACCAGCTGATTGTTTATTCTTTCCTGTGCTGCCACGTCTTAGGCCACAGCGAGGGCAGGGCGATGGTGACACCTTCCCAAGTACCATCTGTCAGCCGACCCAGCAAGAAGGACCGCAGAGCTGTGTTAGCAGGCTGAGCAGGAGGCTGAAGAAACTTAAAGGAGATGGAAGTATGGACAGGGAAAGATGCAGGGAAAGGTAGCAAACCTACACAGAGAAGCACAGACACCCTAAGCTTCTTCCCTCTGCAGCAGCCTGGTACACCAGCTAAGTTTAGACCAGCTCAGGTACCAACAGCAGCCTCTCCCCGAGAGGACAAAGCTCGGCACAACTTGAATAACCAACCCTAGGAGTGGGGAGGTCCTCAGGTTATCAGCTCCCCGTTGCTACAGTAACAGCCCTGACTACACAGAGTACTTAGTTAAAGTAAACTCGGCCATGGCACTCATGCACGGATTAGATCGCTTTCATGTTCTCACAGACCCCAAACCTTATTCTAGCAGAGAATTGGCAGGGCCACCTTCACTGTCCTTCATCCATCAAGGTCTCTCTGTGAGTTAAAAGAAATGAAGACTGGATATTGAAAAGGACATTGCACTCAATGAACGTCAGTCTTTTTAAACTAGTTACAGCAGTGCAAATCCCAGCATGAACACGTTTATTCCAATTTATTATTAACCAGTAGGTTTTAAACTAGAACAACGTAAACCTTGTTTAAACTCCTATTTCTGAACCTTTATGGCTCTAACAAACATACAGCAAGGATTGTTTATCCAAGCTAATACAACTTTCTGATGAAGATGACAGTTGGGACAGCTCAAAAGTATAAAACATAAGAAACTATTCGCCTTTTTTTGCTCTTCTGTTCAATTACAGGCTTCTCAATAAATGGCATGTTCTCAAGTTCAGGTACCAATGTAGGCTGCCTGCCCACTCACTTTACATGAAGCCTTTCTTGTTTTCATGCCATGTAGAATTGCCTCTGTTTTGGCAGCCTGTGCTCCTTGTAAAGTGTGGGCTGCTGTGATAATTCCCACATCTTGATTCATTAAGAGGGAAATCATATCTCTGTCTTCTCTCTCCCGTTCCTTCACAGGTTCTCATCACCTCCAAGTCAAAGCTGCACACCAGAACCCTTGGTGTCGGCAATTCTTTTCAGCTCCAAGAACTGAAGGAAAACTCTACTTTCTTTCTCCCAAATCCTTTGCTTAGCTGGGTGCAAGTTTTATAGCCCCATCTCGTCAGGAAAGTAGGCTTTCCACATGCATAACTGCCAGGCTCAACTACAGCGTTCTAATCCTTTCCTTGCTGCCAGCATGATGGAGTTCCAGCCCTCCCTCCAGTCTGCCCCGTCGCCTACTAAGATTTAAACTGATGGATCAGAGAGAGACAGAGGGATCTGTATTTTCCACCCTCCCCCCATCCCTATAGCTCTTAAAGCCCTTTTTGATATTTTTGAACTATTTCTCACTCCAGCTTCTCCGCAGTTCTAAAGGTGTATTTATTATTATTATTGTTTCAAACAAGCAGAATTAGTACATCTTAACAAAGATAACAATACCTTTGTTTGAGTGTGTATCCCACATTCTGTTACTTATCTTTACTATTTGGTTTTGGTGCTTGAACTCCCTTTCTTTCTCATACCTTCTTGCATTTTACTTTCAGGGAACATCGCAGAAAGGCAAGATTTAAGACTGAAATCTAGAGCCACAGAAGCCCATAATAAAATTCTCCCTAACTCCAATGGAGCCAAGTTTTTCTCTTGAAAGCAAAAATCTTAGAATAATAGCCAAACTATTTTGCAAACATAAGCCAATAGTAAAATTGTTCCTAACTCCAATACAGCCAGGTTTTCATCCTGAAAGCAAATATTTTAGAATAATAGCCAAACTGCATTTTGCAAACATTTTAATAAATCAGCCTATTACCTGATAGAATTCAGGGGCAGCAAAGATACATAGTAAGAAAGGCAACCAAGAACAGCATGTGAAATAAAGCAGTGGGTTTTGTTCCAATATAACACTCATGCGCTCCAAAAGTCACTCAACTTCACAACAGCTGACTTTATCTTTGAAGTCACCTCTGAACATACAGTAGAGCTTCTATTAAATAAATGTCTGTAAAGTTAAAGTTGCATTTATTACAAGACTGAAGATTTGCAGAACAGGTCTGGGGTTTTGCCTGTAATAAATGGAAAGTGTTTTCAACAAGAGATGCTGAACACACATCTGTGCATAAGCACACACACAGCCAAATTCACTTCGCTGTAGTCTCACCAGAAATGAATTTGGGATTTTAAGCAGGGTATATTATGGGGGGACGGGCAGCTCATAGGAGAGAACAGCAGTAACCAAACAGAAAGGAATAATCCTGCCCCGGACCGAGCCTTCTCCATCTCCAGACTCGATCACACAACTAGCGCCAGATTCGTGCCAGTATGGAAAAGAGACAAAGGAAAACGTTCATTTACCTTTCAGCCACAGAATATGAAGTGTGTGCGGTTTAATACATTCCTTTTTCAGAAAGCTCCCTGTGCCTCTGAAACATAAACAGGGATTTACAGTAGTTCTCACGCATGTTCAAATGTCAGCTGGTTTTATTTGCCCACAGCCAACTCGTCATCATTACTCTCAGAGAGGCTGAGAATCAGTTGGTTTTGAAACACTTTTTGCTCCTTTTTATGAAAGTCAACATAAAAAGTATCGAAGGGGCTGTCAATTTATTCCACATTGGCATTATATTTTTACCTACTTTTTCTTTAACAAGTACTCCATGTGTTTTCTATAAACTACAATTATTTGCAATAAAATTCTCCCCATTTTCCTTGCTATTCCCAGTGTTCTAGTGACTTCACGTGGATCTTTCACCCTCAACAGTGTGGAAAAAGAGGCAGCAAACCCGCAGTTTCCACAAACAATTCTGAGGGTTTTTTTATTTTACCAGAGCAGTCTCTCTTCCCCCCCTTCCCACTACTCGGGCCCAAGACTTCTGGCAACACTGGTAACTTGAAATCCCCCTTTCTCCTCCCTTTGTGGTTCCTAACGGACTCTCCGCCGCTTATGTTTCACTTCAGCGTACCTCTGCCCCCTCACCGCACTCAACTCTTCTGCCCGCCCGGGAAAATCACGCCGTTATTGCCCCCGACTCCACTCCCCGCGCGCCAACCGCCCCCCGGCCGGGCCGCCTCAGCGCAGCACCTGCAGCCGCACCCCCCCGCCCCCCCCCCGCACCCCTCCTCCCGGCAGCCGCCACGGAGCCGCCGTGCCCAACTCCCACACCCCCTTTACCCCCCTCCCCGGCGCAGGGCGGCGGGGCCGCGCACCCCCCGCACCCCCCAGCCGGGCGGGCGCCTCCCCGCCCCGTCCCGTCGCTGTCGCCGTCCCCCCCCCCTCCGTGCCCAGAGCGCGGCGGGGCTGAGGGCGACGTCCTTCCCACCCCCCCCCCCCCCCCCCCCCCCCCTCCCCTCCAACTTTCTCCCCCCTCGCCGCTGGCGACCGGCGACACCTCCGACCGCTCCGGCCGTTCCTCCCGGCCCCCGCCTCCGCGCCGGCTTTGTGTGGGCGCCGCCAACCTGGGGCGGGCGCGGCCCCGCTCCGCACCGCGCCGCCCCGCACCATGCCGCCCCGCACCACGCCGCTCCGCGGGCGCCCCGCCGCGCTCCTGCCCCTTTGTCTGCTCTGCCTCCAGGCTGCGCTGCCGCTCCGCGGCCGCTACGCCGGGTAAGTCCGCCCGACGCCCCGCTCCGGCCCCGGGGGCGGGGGGGGATCTGCGCCGGCACCTCCGCAGCCGCGCTGCCTCCGCAGCCGCGCTGCCTCCGGCCGCCTGCCCCAGCGCCGCCCGCGGGAAGCGGCGTGGGGGCGCCTGCTCGGGCTTCTCGTCCCGCTGCTGAGGTGTTTGGCTGCTTGTGCCCACTCGGTTGTGGCGCTTTCTGGCGATAGGTGCTGTGATTCTCTGCTAGCAGTAAGGAAGGATGCTATATCGGGGGGGGGGGAAGTTTTAGTGGCCCTGTAGAAAGAGAAATTGCGATTGTACGGGGTGAGGGGGAAGTTTTGGAGGCTTCACCGTGCTCTGAAACGAATGAAGGGTTGTATTTTCCTTTAGGGGACAGTTTTAATGGAACTTAAAATTGTTTTTTTTAAAAAGTTGAACAGTGTGCAGTCTTACTGAATGTGTAAAAAGCTCAGCGAATAAGGGAACTTGATTAAGCTTACTGTAAGCAAATGAAGACTTTGTATTTCAAACTACTTTTTTTTCTTTTTTTTTTTTTTGTTCCTTTGAAGTTCAAATTTGTGTTGATTGAACTAAGTGGTAGTAAAAGGCGAACTGTGGTATCGTTGCTAGGCTTTGCCTCCAAAGTATATATTCTTTTTGCCTGGTTTAAAGACTTTGTTTTTAGCAAGTATTTAGCAAAACGGATTTATGATACAAATGACAAGAGAGTCAAATACAGGAGCATTAGAAGCCAGTAGCATTTTTCACATACATTATAAAATCCATACAAACTGACCAGCAAATTCCTCAGGATAAGCAGACCTCCCTCTGGAAGTGGGAGCTGTATTACTCTTTTTATTTTATTAAAAGTAGTCAATCCAGGTGTGGAAATTCCACTACTAAAATTAAGAGGGTTTTTTTTAAAAAAAAAAAAAAAAAAAAAAAAAAACAGAACAAAACAGCATTCCCTAAACTTCAAGCATTTGGTAATGTGATATGAAGCCATTCACCCCGGGTCATTATTAGTGATAGAAAGTAGTTAAACAATTGACAGCTGTTTCACCATCTCTGTTCAGTTCCTCCGGTCCCGGTGCCTGTCTGCACTGGAAAACCAAACCGGCCACCACAGTCAGGAGCCCTCCTGGCAGTGCTGGGAAGGAAAACAGGACAAAAAACAAAACTGTTCCTTAAAGTCGGGGTCCTGTCCTAAGTTTTGTGCAGCAGCACTCATCTCTGTCTGGAGCCCACTGCACAGTTGTGGTCTCAATAAGACACATTTTTGTTTTAAAGTCAAGATCGTGTTCAGTTTGTTTGCAGATGACACTGAGATGAATAACACGTTCCCAAAGCTGATGCATAACTTTTTCTGAATGTTAGTTACACAAGCTAGCTATTCACAGATGTGTGAGATGTCAAAATACACATTTTAATATTCTCTAGGTTTAAGTGAGATTGTCAATCTATAACCAGGTTGGTTAAAACAGAAAAAAATGAACGAAGTTGCGAGTATTGTACTTCAGCTCATTTATATGATTCACCAGTTTTGTTAAAAGTATTTTTCTTGCTTAAGCATTTTATGTGCCCTGCGTGACGTGTGAAAGACCCACCCAAACTCTCCCTGTTGATCCCCATCCTCGAAGCTTTCGCACAGAGTCTAGTGCAGAAAAACTAGACTTCTCATCAGCTTCCAGAATTTGGGCAAGCACTGAATCACAAAAATTACTACTCCAAAAAAAAAAAAAAAAAAAAAAAGGCTAGAGTTCATTATAAAAACTCTTGGTCAACAGGCAGTTATAGTAAGGGAGCCAAGATACATTTACAAGTCTTGCTGAAAATGTGGTCACATTTGTAACAGAAACCAGAATCTGTACCACATGTGTAACGCAAACTGGAAAAATAACCTGATATTTTTTCCACTCGACTAATCTTTTCCATTTCTACTATCCTGGCATTATTTGTGTCAATAAAAGATGATGTAAAATTAGTTTGGAGCTGGATGAAGCTTTCTTCAGAATTATGAATATATCTTGTCCTTCTGAGGCATCTGTCATCAGCCCAATGTCCTGGGAAGGCTCATTTAATTTCCTCTGTGTGTGCAGTTGTTTAGGAACTGTTGAGCAGGTATTGCCATCACTACTGAACCGGGTTATCACCCAAGGAGAAAAAAATTTTGGTACCTTTTTTTTGAGGACAATCAGGAGGTGAATATAGTTTTTTAATGTTCAGCATTAAAAGGGGTGTCCAAATCACCTGACTTCATTTTGTGCTGTGAAATCTGTGTCAAACCTAGTAGTTTCTATCATGTCAGAAGCTGTACCATATAGGGGAAAAACATAAATACAGTTAGGGCGAAAGGATGAGAGGAAAAAAAGAACCAAAAAAAGCAATGGAAAGCATTTCTCATAAACTCGGGCCAGCACTAGGAGTCACAGAGCAATTGTAGCTCTTTAACTGAGGACTCAGACCTAAGACAGTTAATTGGTGTTGCACATGTTTCTCCAAACTAACTTCTCCAAACCGTGCTCAGAGCTGGCCAGGTATGCCATATGGCCACATCTTTAAGCAGATGTGTTCCAGATACCTTTGGGAAGTCAACAAATAGTTGTGAAGCCTCAGCAAAGAGGCAGCAGCCCTCATGGCTGCTGAATTCTTGCCAAGACTGAGGAACGGGTGTGTTTGCCTTCTGCTGCTTCATATAACACCCAGGAGTTCAACCTGCCTCTGGTGCTCTTCTACTTGGAGGATATCAGGAGGAGATGGAGCTACTGCCTTTGCCCCTAAAAGACACTGCCAATCAGCTACCCTACGGCAAACTCAAAACTATACTCACATGCACACACGTTTTTCCTTCTCTCATTTGAATTCTCTGTACAAAGGTTCCAATGGAGATAGGCAATAGGGAGGACACATCCGGGTTTGGTCAGAGTAGATGTGGTATATTCAAGAGGATTTTCCAGGAGATCGTTACCAGAGGTTCAAACAGGATCAACAAGGATAACCACACAGATGGAATGGTTTAAGTGCCTGAAATAACCAAGCAAGCCAAGATTCTTGGTCTATAATAGAAAAAATGTAGGGCCTAACAGATGTTTACAAGCTTTGAGTGACATGGAGTTGGTGGACAGAGATCGGTTGTTCAGTTTCTTCCAGTTACAAGAAGTAGGAGGCATGAGATGAATATAGTACCAACCAGGTTGAAAAGAAACTTCTTCACCCCACAGGTGTAAACCTGTGGAAATCCTTGCTGGAGGATGTGAGATGTTTTTAGGGGCTCAAGGGGGCCTTGGCAGGTCTGCGGAGAGGTTACTAGGTATGCTACTGAACCAACATCTGGCCCAGGAGATCACTGTGATGAAAGTAACTGTAGGTTGGGAGAGTACTTAGTGGTAATATCATACATGTTTGCCTCGTCGTTACTTTCCTTGGCCGGTTGTCTCTTAACAGTTTTCCAGAGTAGGGTACTGGAACAGATGGATGTTTTGTGGGGTTTTTGGCCAAATGCAGCAATCTTCCTACCCTGAGGAATCCTATGAAGAAGGACATGGCTTCCCATCAAGATTTCGTAGGACAAAATGTATCTCTTATATTTGTTCTTTAAAAACCACTAAGATCTTTCTACCCCAGCTCATGTACCTCCACCTGTATGTGGCAGTTGAGCGTGTTCCCTCCATTTTCTACACCACTTGTTCTTCCAAAGCCTTTTCAGAGTGTGCCTCATCTCACCCTCTGCTCTCACCTCCAATAACCAAATGCAGGCAAAGGCTGAAAAAACTTGGCCAGTTCTTCCCTAAGGTTTTTGCTGGAGGTTTTGGAGTCTTTTAAAATATTGGATCGAGATGTTAATTCCTCCAAAATGTTGTTCTTCTGTGGGTTGCAGTGCTGCAGATAATTGTCGTTTCTCTGTGTGAGGTAAAGGCTATGGTACATGTTTACATTATTGTGTAACAACCACCTAAAATAATCCGGGAGTGTTGAGGTGGATAACAAGGAAACTGAAAACAGTAAAGAAATGTTCTGTAATCCAAGACACAATATGCTGCAGCTACTGGGACATCACGTCCTGAAAACTGCATAAACCAACTGTTCATGTAGATAAGCACAAATATCAAATCTGAGAGCATTCAGCAAATTTCAAGTATTTTAATGCCCATTAATATCCCTACATACCATAGCTAAGTGCCTCTGATCCCACAATACCTTACATACAATAGCTGGCAATTGTTCTGTCTCATGGAAAAAACACATGGGATTGTGACGAAAACAAGTTGCTGAGGGAATTGAGAAGTGGAAAGGAACTCCTTCTGTGCTATTCCCCTCTGCAGATTTTTTCCAAATGTTTTAATCAGGGACTAAAAGACCTGTGTTGCTGTGTAAAAATTCTCTCTGCTGCTCAGCTCTCTTTTCCCGCCCCCAAGTCAAAGTAAAATGTCATACACACAACTGGCAAAAAAGCGCATTTGGAAAGCACACCACCAGCATTAGATGGAAGTTAATAGTATTCATTCAGATGAAAACCACACTTAGTGCTTCTTTGGATGCTATCAGGACGCTTCTAAAAGGTGAAAAGCTGTGAGCTCTCTAGCACAAACAATTTTAAGAATCCTTTTTCCAAATAACCAATAATTCTGTAATCAAAGCACCACTGATTCCTAAAAAGAGCACGGATCAGTGAAATCCAGAACTCTGGGACCTCTATACCCATTCTTGTCCCGACACCGCAACTCTAATTTTGTGCTTTCTCATCACCTGATATTCCCCCTGTACAATATCATTTATGTTCCCTGAGAGGAAAAAAAAAAATTACTGCCAAGTTTTTATTCTTTTCCTCCTCTAAGTCCAGGCATGATAAATCTACCTTTTAAAGCCTCTCTGCCCTTCTCATTATAAATGAGAAATATGAAGTGTTTCGGTTGCTCTTTCTTTCCCTCTTTTACTTTTTTTTCTTTTTTTTAAATAATTGGAACAACAGTGCACATCCACATTAGCTGGGTGAAGTGAATGCCAGGCAAGGAGGCTCCCAGTTCATTATGGCTGTGTCTAAACTGAACTCCAGGTTCATGTCACCACGTGAGCCTGGTCCCATACTTGTCCAAATTAGGACCCCATTGAGTGGTGGTGTGGTTCCTCTCTGGCCTCTGCAGGTGGAAGAGAGGGGTAAAAAGCATGGGGAGTAAGGGAAGATGTCAAAAATCAGGACACGGGCAAAGCTTTCACCCATACGTCGGAGCACTGAACCTTTCTTGGGTTTCCTGCATTAGATGCAACCTATGGTCTTCCAGTAAAAATGATTCTTCAGGAAGTGTGAAACCAATTCCAGTAAACATTGACACTTTCCTCATTTTTAAAAGTATATATGTTATGAATGGGAATGTAGTATATCATTAAAGAAAATTCACATTCAAGCTTGATTTTGAGTCCAACAATTATGTTCTACAAAAACCAGGATACATTTCAGGTGCACTTAGACAAAGACACTTATAAAACAAGAGAATTCACATATCAAATCCATCTAGACCCTCAGTCTAAAGCATCCACTTTGAATCCACCAGCCTTACTGTCTTATGGAAATAAGCAAGCAAAGAAATACAGCTTTTCCTAGAGCTACGGGTACTAGTTGCAGTGAACTCTAAGTCTCTCACTTTCTATGGTATACCCACTTCCAGCTGCTGCTGCTGTGAATTCACTCTCCTGGAATCATTCATGGGCTTCTTAAAATGAAGTTCTCAACTCTGAATGTTTTGTACAGGATTTTAACAAGCACTTAACAGGGGACAGATACTATGTAAATTATGTACATACTGATTTTTTTAATTAAAGAAAAAGAGAATCTAAATTATGTGAGCAATTTACAAGAAAGACAGTGGAACTTACTTGTAGTCCAGAAGGAAAATCATGGTCCTGGAAGGAGCAAATTTTAAAAAGGGAACCTAAAAATCTGGTTTTCTTGAATACATTGCTAATAATTTGTAGGGAACTCTAGTTTCATACACTGCATAGGACTGTATCCCACACTGCACAATAAACAGGATCTCAAGGTCTCCTGAAAGTCTAATATCTGTAAAAATGTCATCCTTATGTCTGAAATGGCCTTACATGGTCAAAATGCTGTAGGAAATGTTTATTGCTCTATCCAGTTGAAGGTGAGTGGCCACTATTAATCATTTCTCACTATCTCCAGGAGGTAAACTCTGTCATCTCTGTTTTGCAGAACTGTCCTTCAGTTATCTTTTCTCCTTAATTTTATAGAAAGTATACACTTACAGAAAGTATACACCCTCTTCTATTGTAGAATGTAGTATTTAACGGTGAGCTGTGTGCATAATGTTCAGACAAAAGTTGAGAAAGAAACAGATATGTTGATCATACATTGGGCATCTGTTCCGTAGTCCTGTAAGCAAAACCTGCTGTGAGTATGCATACAGTAGTAAGAACTGAAAACAGGCAGTATAGTTCACCATTCAGTATTTTTTTACTGTTCAAGTAGTAGTATGATTTGTTATGCTTCTAGGCAGGAGATAAGGAGAAATTTCCTGCATTTTCACCACCGCCACCAAAAAAAATTAAACAGAATTGTTACTGTCCCCAGGCCACCTAGCTTACATATTTATGCTATCAGTATTATTTTTCATGCAGAAAACATCTTTCAGTGAATCCTGTGCTACTCTCTGTTCTATTTGCAATGATAAGCAGGTTTCGTCACAAAATGAGAACCAATAATTAAAATTATACATTAGATCTCTCTCTGAAAACCCTGCTGCAGGCAAAACTACTTGCAGAACTTAATGGGACTTCTGCTGGTCTCAGATTTGCAGGAACAGACCTACAGTCGGCAAACTTCTGGAGACAATTAAGCCCAATCCTAATTTTTTTCAGTAAATTTTTATTTCCATTTAAAGGCTTTGTTCACATGGCTGAGTACAAAGATGTGGTTCTGATTTGATATTGGTGTTACGGCAAACGTGCATGTATTTTAAGGGTGCTACTAATTTACACGTCAGTGTATCAGATCAGAATCAGACCTTAAACAGCCACTGATTGTAAGGAGAGCACCTGCAAAGAAAACTCCAAACCTGCTTTTTTTGCAAGGCATCTGAGGGGAGGTGAGGCAAAGTACTCTGAACTGAAAAGATACTCAGACCAACAAATGGATGGGGACAATGTATTCCATTTTTTTCTAATACTTTGTACCTTCTGAGCTTGCCAAATGAGGCAGAAGGCCAAGGACCTCACTGCTTTCTTGTGAAACCAGAAGCCAGGCATTGCACATCACCCAGGAGGAGCAAGGGCGCGTGGTCTTTGGGGTGGGCGCTGACACAGGTTTGGGAGCACGGGCCCGTTCCTCCTGCCCGTCTCTGCCCTGGGCAGGCTGCACGCTCTGAAGAACAAGGTTCTGCCGAGCCCAACATAAAGTCACCAGACAAAGCAATACACAGAACAGCACCTGCTAAGGAGAACATGTTCTAGACTGCTTAAATACGGCCATGAAAAAGACAGAAGTACCTTATCAAATACAAATATTTTTTCTTTATGTTCTTCAGCTCAGTTAAGGCCTCTATACAGGGGAGGCTACCAAAGCAGGAACTTGAAAATGAGCTTGTAGGGGGTTTATTACAGTAAGGTTATTCTAAGAAAAGCCTACTGTTTCTTATACTGTATTTCAGATACCTTCAGGAGACTAATGATACAGTTTGCAGCACCTCATGGTTGACGCAGAGAAAAAGAGGCTCTTCTATTTTTAGTTTAGTTTTTTGGGGTGCATTTGGATAATAAGACTTGATTACAGTATCCTACAGGTTTGAAAGCCTCAGGTAAACAGCATAAAAGGTGGTACAGCTTAAATACAAGACAGAATAGCAGCTTGTTAGGCCAGAAAACTGCAAGACCTGGCAGGGGTTTTTTTTTGAGGGACAAGTAGCATACATGATAAAACTATACTCTGTAGATGGATTTCAAATGTGAATGTTTTGGCCATTTTCATTTTTTTTTTCTCCCAAAGCTCTGAAGGTGTTAGCTTAGTTGAAATAAATGAACAGATACCGAAGTCAGGCATTGCATTATATAGGTATGGGATAGGACCCTGACAGAAAGTCAAGCCTTGAGGGCAGACATGAGAAATTACTTTCGCAGGCCCGATGAGAAACTGGTGCACTCTTTGATTTACTCCGCCGTAGTCCTACCGAGATTGCCACCAGATGCTACTCTAAGGCTGCAGCGCAGTGATGCAGCCAAACCCCGCTAATGGCCGGCTGCTGCCAGGGCAGGCGCTTGTGCTCCCGCTGTTCCAGATGTGCAGCCCCTGCTCAGGGACTGGCGCTCCTCTGCCTACAGCGAGCCAATTCCAGGAGCAAAGAGAGGAAAGAAGCACTTTCCACCCCCTCCACCCACCCCCCACCCCCACCCCCCCACCTCACCGGTTTCTTTTTCCCTGGACTAGCTTTCAGCTTGTCAGGTTGTGATTTAGCTGCTGCAGAGCCTCTGGGGTGTTCATGTTGGCACAGGGAAGGGGTGGAAGTGGCTGGTTTTTTGGTACCTTCCTGTGTACCTCAAGCCTCTCAGTCTCCCTCTGCACACATGCACTGGAGTCGAATTCCAGGTGTGAACTCCAAGGAGCACACTGTGATTTTACCCCGGCAGAATTTGACTTCCTGATCAGTCGTGACTGCCAGATTCTGCTCCAGACTGATGTCAGTCGAACAATCCCAGATGAGTGTTTCAGGCTAACAGAGAGAATAGCAGGATGCTTATTTTCAAATAAGCACCTTCCTAAAAGTGCAAAACCAAAGAAAAAGTTTAGCTTGGTACTAGCATCATCACACGTGGGGTTTTGAAGCAAAGGGACTTCATCATTCCTAAAGCTGAAGAAGCTGTAAGACCTTCTTCACATAACAGAGTGGCATGATAGCGTCTACAGAAAAATAACCTCTATTTATTAAATAGGTTGATGTTAAGCAAACAGCAGCTGTATTTGTCAAGGAAACAGGGAAGACACTTAAATGAGAACATTTTATTTTGAGATCTGCGAATTTTTTGTGTCGCGGTGCAGTTTCAACAGGGAAATAAACCTTGGGTTCACTTGAACTGTATAGGATAGGCAGCCAAGGACATACTCTGCCTAAAATTTATACCAAATAACAAGAGTCACCATATGAGCACACTGTCAAATCTGGGCTAGTAAGAGCCGAGTGTCTCAGCAGAATGAGCTCGTGTCTTTGCAGGCAGTACACAGTGTAAACATACCCTGTGGCACAAAGAGAGCACATTGTGTCTTTGTCCTACTCCATCATCAACAGGCTGCATCCCTGATCTGTCTGCCTGTGGTAGTGACAATGCTAAAAAACATATATGGAGATCATAAATAGAACATGAAGTCTAAGTGATTTGCTTTCTCTGTGAAGAACTAAATAGTTTCACCTTCAGTCTGTTCAGGTGAGGTCCTTTTGTTTTGCTTTTCCCAAAAGCAGTTATCTTAGTTTTGATACAGTCTTAAAATCATGGCCTGTTCAAAAAAGCTTCAGTGGAAATCAAAGCATTGGAGTACAACAGGTAAAAGCCTTCATATCCACTATCCAACAGCATAAAAATAATCCCTGATGTATTTTCTGAAGCCTAACCTTGAATTGTAACTGCAGTGAAATACGTAATTATGCAGTTTTGATCCCTACTGCAAGAGTTGTTTCTGCTCAACACTAAGTTGTCCTGAGGGACAGCAGTGGTTCTCCCTCCGAAGCAGCTGCAGGGAGTGGGGAGCACAGGAGCCCAGGGGCTCATCTGCTCGGCAGAAAGGTGACCACGTCTGGTGAGGAACCCTGTCTGCTTGGCATGGGCTGTGCAGTGTCTGGGCTCATTTGGTGTATCATATCTCTCCGAGGTCCCAGGCGAAGAAACATCACCTAGTGAAGATCATCAACCTCTGTCAGATAGACACATGACAAATATGCTGACCTACTCTTGCCAGGTGGTTCTGGGCCAACAGGGAGACAGAAATGTGGGTATTTCAGGCTCAAATTTGGTAAGAGGGAGGACTCAGGGGCTTCAGCCTTTCCTCCCCTCTACCATGTATGCTCTTTGTCACATGAGGTAGTTATGCCTTTCAAAGCATCCAGTCTCGCCTGCCAAAAATGTGTATCAAATTACGAAACTGGTGTCTAGTGAATTCAAGTGCTTTTGCAGTTCGGAAACAGGTTAGCAAGTGTCAGAGACCTGGAGACTTTGGGACCATCAATGTCTCAGCCCTCCATGTCCTTAGTCCTTAGCCAGCGGGCCGCGTGCAACCCACCAGTGTGTTATTTTTGTTATGTCCATCCCTCTTTTCTTGGAGCTATCATCTCCATAAGATAACTGGCATTTTTTGGCTATGTGATGAGTAGTGGACAAAAAGGCACCCAAGAAGTCTGGTAGTCAGCACAGGCTGCCCCTGCCTGACCAAAGTGGAAAATGATTTGTAAAGATTAGCACATATCACTCACAAACAGATGAGAAAACAGTACAAAACCGTAGAAAGATTAATTAGCTTAAGCCTCTGGGAGGTGATGGAAAAGTGAAGTAAAGCCAGTCTCTTGCATGGTAAAGAGTCGGTATAGACTAGTGCTCAAGATGAGCTAAGCCTTATGTCTCCTTTTTATGAGGCGTGACCTCCCCAAATGCAATAAAAGCTCCACCAAGGAACGGTGAGTGAAGGGGTCAAGGGACCAGGAAAACCTGATCTTTTACTTCTGCTGAATGAAACTGTAAGAGTGAGAAGAAAACCTGCGGATTTTACCTTGTCAGACCAGATCAGTCCTACCAGTTTGCAGACAACGAGATAGTGCCATGAAACGGTTCAGTTTACAGAATTGCAGAGAACACGGGATCCACACTGTGCTCTGTGAAATCTGATCTTTCTGCATTGTTTTTCTTTAATCCAGCATCCATTATCTCTGCTGAAAAAATACACGTGAGCTTTTATGTATGGCAACTGCACTGGGGGTGGTCTTTGAATTAGAAGGCATTTGCTCACAGAGCCTGCAGCAAATCACGGCTGGCTGCAGACTGCACAGTTACACTGGAAAAAAAGAAGCAAATAGGAGACAAAAAGCATTTTCCTAGATGGTTAAAGAGGACAGGTCTGTGAAAACTAGGGAGTCTGAGGAAAGAAGTTTCTAATACTCAGGTGTATTTACTCTGAAGTGACTTTAACTGAGGGAAGCGAGATACATTTTGAAGGTGTATTCTACAGGTAATGGATCTACCAGATTTCAGTTATCTTATTATTGCTAATGGAATGCAGTCTTAATGATGGAGTAGCTAATAGCTGGCCAATGAAAATGCTAAATCATTCTGTTAAAAGATATAAACAGAACAAAATAAGGACTTTATGCAGGAAGAAAATGCAGGGATTTCACTGGGAGGACCAGTTTCACAGCAGCCAATGGAAAACATAATTATTAGGGTATATTTAGCAAGCGCCAGTCCCTCTGCCCCACTGGAAAACATTACTCTTTTTCAGGAGAAAAAATAACACAAACTTCAAGCAAGAAGGAATTTTTAAATTAGTTGTTCTATAAAGAACTTTGCTGCTTACAAGACTAAATAAATGGGCAAATTTAAGGTAATATTTTAAAGTTATCAAACTGCATGCAGGGTATTTATTTTTAACTTGCATAGCTATAAAACACCAGATGTTGTACAATGAAGTAATGTCAGAAGAAGACTGGAATCTGTTGTCTATGAGGTACAGGCAGATGCTCGCTTTTAGCAGTGGCGGCTTGCTCATAAAACAAGAAAGTTTGCTTTCAGTGCAAAGACACAAAACACTCTTCACTCCATTCAAGACTTGTGTCCTTATTGCCTGTGGGGTTTTGTTGTTTTAAGCTTAATTATTACTCATGTGAAACAGGGAAGGGGAGTTTAAAATTAGAGTTTATGGTGGAAGAAGTAAGAGTTGTCTTATCTTATGGCAGGCATTAGCTGAAGGAAACATTGCCTGTTGGATGAGCATGGCAGTCAAGAGGTCTTTGCTCTTTTGGCCACGCATTGTCTTGATGTATGGCTTAGGTCACTCTCTATTTTACAGAAGAAAAATTGAAGTACAACAAAAAGATATATTTTTCATTCAAGATGGAAAAAACAAAATTCTGATATAAACACAAAATATTACCTCATATATTGTGCTGCTTCTTGCATAAGTTTTTGGCAGCTTATTCATAGCCATGTAGCACGCCAACTCCATTTTCCATGTAACTTTATGTAAGGATAGCTGGGCACAAAAAGAGTGTAACAAGAAAGAAGATGCAGAAATATGGAGCTGACAGTTTAATGGTTTTGTACAGCTCTAAATTTGCATGGTATTAATTCACATAACATATCAAGTATAGCTCAGTGTGCACATATTTTGCACATCACAACTTTATAGATTGAAATAATTGCAAATGGAAATTAGTTCACTTTATGAATTTATCTCAGTGTACAATGTAAAAAAGGCAATTTAAGTTCTAAGTGTATATTCATATAAAAGCAGAGAATGTGATTTTAGCTGGATTTTTAAAAATTACCTGACAACGAAAATAAACACAGCTGTGTATCTGGGTTCTGATTTCAGTGTTTAGTGGACATGTATTGTTGCTTCTCATTTCCAAAAAAAAACCCTTCAGTTTATAATTTTGCCAAATCCCATTCCTTCAGGCATATCAAAGCAGCTGTCCTCTTCTAGGACAAAATACAGAGCATGGCTGAGGTTCTATATTGATCACAAGTTTCAAAATTTGTCCGCTCAAGATAGCACAAGACAATACAAACATTATATATTTCTTCATGTGAAATTTCATCTCACTATTCTAGTTCATTTCAGTCAAATTGAGCTACATCCTATTTATCTACCAAAAATTCAGCAAAATTAAATAGGTCAACCAAATCTTTCCCTTCCCCCGCTTCAGCATTTCACCTTTAGATGGGGAGCAAGTACATTAGAGGCTCTATCTGATAAAATCACTGGGTGCTATAGCAGCAGAAACAGATTTTTAGTGAAAATGCTGCTTGGGGGACATATCTTGGCAAGCAACAGCTCCCTGATGGAATTAGCATTTGGCATCAAAAGTTCTTTCACAGAAGGCCTATGTACATAGTTTCTCAGTTGTCGTTTTCAAAGGACCTTTCCTTTTGCTGGCTGTGCAGGTGGTGAGCTGAGATTACAGCCTGCTGTGTAAAAACCTGCTCCTTTTCCTCGTACCTGCCTCTCAGATTCTCACCCCCCTTCTACTTCATTGTCCTCATGTCTTGTCGTAAACAGCCTGCAGAACCATTTCTGGGTAGAGACTGGCATTTTCCCACATGCTGGATCAGCAGATAACTCCAGGTCTTTGTTGTCTTGTGTTGGCAGTATAATCAAGAAATAGCAGTTTCAGCTCTAACACGGATCTTTTGGACAGTGGATCCAGCCACTATGATAAGTAGCAGGCTTATACAGGTGAAAATAAGATTAACAATTTTTTATTTATATGAATGCTTTCAATTTAGGTTTTCAGTTGGACAGAAGGCAACAAGTGCTGATGAGATGATTTGTTTAAGGAGCTAGCAGCTCTCTTCAACATTTCATTATTTTTTGTGAATTATTGTAGCAGGAAAGAATCTAAACTGCATTTACAAAATAAACTGATAGTTTCCATCAAGTATCAAGAAAACTCCATTTTTTAACATGTTGAGTTGATATGAGCAAGGCTGAGAAATAGCTGATACCTGAGCGCAAGAATCTACTGACACCCTCTGAACTTGGTATCTTGTTCTCCTGGATCCCTTTACATTTTCTTCATTTAATTGCTTGGGTTTAGTAGTTTTCTGGATGTGAGAGTTGAAGATTGTGATCAATAAAGAGGCAAGTAAGCAGGAGGTCATAAACATTAGCTCTGAGAGACATTATCTATGCTGTTCATTTCAGTCCAAGGTAGCTCACATCCTGGATGAAGCAGATAGCAATGTTCTATTTCACTAAAATTACATGTATGTTTTTATACATTCACATATATATATATGTGCATCAACATTTCTGAAATGGGAAAAGCATACATTATACCTCCAAACCTGTTAAGTCAAAGCAACACACACAAAAGTAACTATCTTTCATACAGAAAGCATGATGTCATTCAGTAAGGTAGACTAAACAATCTGTCTTTTTTAGATAAAAGCTATAAAACCTTTAGAAACATTCACTGTATCAGGTATCCGATGAAAATTACAGTAATAAATCTGAGATGTTTTAGAAACCATATTCCCAGGACAGTTACAGAACGCCCTAGGCATTTGCTGTCTGCCTGCTGTTAGGCAGAACATGTTTGCACCATGTTTCATAACTAGCTTTTGCAGCATGGAGTGTTTTCTTCTAAGAGCATAGCAGTGAATTGTCTAAACAAAATGAATGACATAAAATCTCAAATGGAGAGTTTGGTATTTCAGTGACGAAGACATAATATTTCAAGAAGATCTCAGCATTTGTGGTGTTTCTTAGGTTAGCAAACTATATTCCAGATTGATGCTTAACAAATGATTGGTGTGGTAAATGCTTTTTAACAATCAAGTATTAAACAAATGAAAAGGCATGTCTCAGG
The DNA here is from genome assembly GCF_018691265.1 of Tyto alba. Lineage (NCBI taxonomy): Eukaryota > Metazoa > Chordata > Aves > Strigiformes > Tytonidae > Tyto > Tyto alba. The sequence goes on from NW_024881330.1 coordinate 37,290,666, forward strand.
AAATCTGTTGTAGGTTGTTATAACAGTGCATATAATGTCTGCTTACTACCACAGATGCCACGCAGCTCCAGCATGGAGAATGGTACTCGTGGGATTTGCTGTGCTTTGTCAGTGGGCTGAGTCTTTCAAAGTAGCCCTTTCACCATCTTCCACGCCTTCTCCCAATAGAAGAACCAAACTTATCACGCCACTGTCAGCGTGAATAATCCAAGCTATAACTCAGTTGTAGCTACATCATGAACTCTGAAAATACAGAGTTGCTGCTCTGCCAGTTAGAGTTTTGGGAGGGAAGCCAAGGTACTACAGGGCGGTTTTGATGGAGTTGCAGCAATGAAATCAGAATCTAGCCAAAAATGAACACTTTAATTTGAGGAAAAAGTGATTACCAGGCAAATAGGTGAGATTTTCACAAGTTCCAGTTCACAGCATTAGGACTTTTTTCACCTGAGTGAAAGCAAAAACCTTGCCGTCTAATAAGAGTACTGGCTTTTTCATTTAGCAGAGCTCCCCAAAAGTAGATTATGTTTCTTTTCTTGATAACATAAGGGACTCCCAAACTCTAGTGCAGTAATTCTCTGCGCAAAGAATGTCTTTCAAGTCACACTTTTCCTTCAAGTTTACAGCTTTGTTGTTCCTCTAGATAAAATGAATAACACCGCCACCTTATTTTCTGATTTTTTATTTACCTATTGACTTGCTGGGGAAAAAGGCAGACACTGATTCAGGAACCTGAATAATTCTAGGGAATTTTGGCTCAGGAAGTTCACGTGTTGGGCGATTGATAGCAAGCTTTTTTTCCAAAAGTTACAAAACTCTCCAAAGTGAATGAAACTGTAATGCATTTTAATTCATGTGGTGACCAGAATTTCCCACCTCACCCCACATTTCTACAAAAATGTTTGTATTATCTAGCCATAAACTGACTTTATTAAATTAAATGAGACACTCCATACTTCATCTTACAAACATTTCTCCATAAATTGTCATACTGGTAACAGATTCTGAGCCCAAGTAAGTCCAAAGCACTGATGATGAACTATTTAAAGGGTCATTTTTCATGTTTTAAATTAGTAAGAAATATTTTCAACCTTTTGTTTAAAAAAAAAAAAAAAAAACAAGGAAGAGCTCTTAGGTATGCCAGTGATCACAATACCTCACCCTAGATTGTGAATATTTTATGCTGTCCTTTTGGGATATCAATCACAGGACCCATCAGTGAAGAGTCGGTAAAGGAAAGAGAGTCTTCCAGGCACGAGACATTGGGTTCTTTGGCAGCCTGCACAGACTTTATATTGCCAACTTTAAACTGGGCCTCTGAGTTTGCTACATGCCTTAACTGGCGATAGGCTCTCTGGACTGCCATGTGTTCTGGGTTGTGATAGCTTTTACATTTAATGTTCAGGCTTATTCCCCTCCCTTCTCTCTCTTGAGGATCTCCACACAGGTAAAACTTCGCACTCAGGCCTAGTACTTAGAGCTTACAACCTTGTTCTTCTAAGCCTCTAAGTATGCATTTCTAATTGGTTTTCTAAGGACTGGGACAAATTTACAGTACTACAAGAATTATGATCCTTAATATTTCTGTGTATCACCTGAAGTTCTACACTTGCAGACATTCAAATGAATTATTAATTAGAAGAAGATTTCCCATCTGTACAAGACCATTAATACGTCCGTTGACTGGTCAGAAACTTCTCAATCGCTTACTTTACTAAACTGAGTCTGAAGTTTATATATTTTCCAGCTTAGTGTTGGGCTCTCTTATCAGATATCTATTACTAGAGGAAATCAGCTGGAGCAATTGTGTTTGTCAGCTAGGAAAATGAGTCTAGGATCAAACTGGGAATTTCATCTGAAACACAGATTGTAAATGGTCCCATTTATGTGTACCTTGGTCAAAGGTATTCTGAAAAGCCCCTTACTGCTTTTAAAAGAAGATGGAAGATGCTGTTAGGGAGGAAAAGAATTCTGATTGTTATCTCTTGGATATTAAACCCTAATAAAACCATAAAATTGCTTAAAAGCAGCATCAGTAGTTTACGAATGAAGTGAGCTGGGAAATGGAGGAATCAAGACAGTTTATTCTTAGTCTATTCCATTTGTGTGTTGACTACATCATCCTAGTACCCTTACCCCTACATCTGACACTTCAATCTGTATATGACATACCTGCTCTGCTGAATGGTCTAGGGCCGTTGTACCATCAGGCCTTCTAGAGCCATGGAGCTAGTTATATTCATACTGATTTTAAGAATTACTTTTTTTTTTTTTTTTTTTCTTCTCAGATAATACAGTCGAGACTATCTAGTAATCTGAAATGTCATGGAAAATTAGTCTCCACTGTGAACCTGTATACTCAAAGCCATCAGATAAATAGCCTAATGCTTTTGTTTTCCTGTACTCATAATTTTTTAAGCTTCTCTTAGAGTCTGCACAATCTGAATACTCAAAGTCAGCAATGACTGAGAAAGCAGAGAAACATCAGGCCAGAGGACTGCAGTTAACATTCCTCTCTGCGCCATGCTCTATTTATCACAGGTGTCACTGACTTCTGCACCCCAGAAAATTACTAAACTCCAGTATAATATGCTGAGTAACAGTCAGGTGTTTTCAAACAAATGCCTTCTAACCTCTATAGGTAGACCTTCTTCCCCAGCTGTTTCTGCTATAAAGATGCAAAACCTTCTGTATGCAGTCTCTCTGCTTGCCCACATCTTCATGTCTGGATTCCCATTTTCTACTTCTTGACGTTTGTTCCTGCTGAGCCCTACCCCTAGCCTTTCCCCTAGCTGCCTCCATCTTCTTCAGTGCCCTCCCTGCTCTTCTGATAATGATGCTCTCACTTCTCTTCCAATTCAGTGCTCATTTAGAAATCGCGACTGCTGTTGAACCTTAGATCAGTGATGGGCCACACAGCAGTTTATGGATCTTTCATAATCTGATATAAAAAACATTGCAGTGTGGTATTACTAAGTATGCTATTAAACTGATTTGAAAACCATTCAAATAGTTTCACTTATGATATTGGTAGCAAAGGGAGTGTAGATAAAAGAGCTTCTGCTTCTTCCCTTGTTTTCACTGCGAACAACAATGAGACAGGGGAAGTCAGCAGCTACTCTGCTCTTTAGAGGATGCCCAAAGGCAAATTTTAAGTGTTGCTTATTAAGTGTGAGCATTAAGGAGGCTTACAGCATCAGGAATCTTTTCACTTTCACATCCAAAGTGACAGCAAATGACAAGCTAGCAGCCACCCTGCTCTGCTCCCTAAAACTGCCATGGTTCTGGTGCATTTCTGTACTATACTGTATTTAACTGGTCATGTGTGATAGCATGGTCATTTGGGGTCATTTACAACACAGCACCAGGATGCCACTTACTGCTGCGGCAGACTGTTTCAAGCTCTAGCAGATCACCAGTCTTCCTGCAGACAAATAGCACCCAAATACTCATCCACCCAGGGAATTAGGCATCTGTTCACTTTATCTATGGAACTGATAGCCTCTTTGTTACACAGTTCATCCTCTTGGCAATTGACCTTCAGAATAAATGTGAAATGCAAACCTCAAAGCATGTAAAGAGCCCCTAAAATCTATTGAATCATTTAGTAAAATCCATCGCTTTTGGCTCAGACAAAGTACTTCCTAATTTAAGGCTGACATTTATATGTTACTCAAAAATAGCTAAACATGAATACTGAAAAGAGGAAAGAAGCTAGAAGCATCAGAATTAGTAGTTAAACTTTTACAGCACTTAATTTTAAAAGTTAGACTAATGGCATGAGATTCTAAAATCTGTAAGTAGAGAGAATTTATGGTTTTGCAAAAGACCTTTAGAAAGATATGTTCATGTGTAGTTGGATCATTAAAATATTTTATGGAGAAGTTTTGTAGAAAAGTGCTTCGGTTTCATTGGCACTTGCTTAAAACTGTAATATTTCACATAAGAGTCTAATGTGGAACCGAGAAAGCTTATTTTACATATTTTAAGTATGTGCTGACTTTGATAGCATTCAAATCTCAACACTTGTATAACATAGTGCCCCTGTAAGCAGAAAACATCTGTCAAGTAGAGCTGGTAAAAACAAAAGTTACTCTGGGTGTTTTTTGATTAAATTGGCCTTCAACAGAATAGATACTTCTGTGAGAGTTTTTCGCTGCTTTCACAGACCCCCAAAAAGAGGCAGCAGAAGTACTTAAAATATATTTTAATTAAAATCTTCTGGAAGCTAAATAGATTAACTTCCTTCTTATTATTGCTTAGTAAATCAACAGATTTCCTGAGTAGTTATTGGCAAATCAGCCTTGGCCTCTGTTATGACAGAAGTCTGAGGGTGAAACTTCTCTCACCAGAAGGCAGGATGCCTTGTAGCTCGTGTTAATGACATGGATTTGAGTGGGGAAAAAAAGTTTTCCGCAAGCAGTAGTGTAGGATATACATCCATACTCTTAAACTCAGTGGTCTTCTGTAGGAAAAAACGCCCTCTAGTAGTTATGCTACCTTTAGTAAATTTAAAGTATGACTTTTGATTAAGTTTATACCTAAGCAAAGATCTACCTATAAGTCATGGCATATTGAGTCAAAATAACCACCCTTTCAGGTTATGTCTATGTTAGCAAGTAGTGCTATGCAGACATGCCGGTGAAACTGGATCGGCTGGTGCTGAGGACCAGACCTTCTCCACACTACATGAATCTTGGTTGTGTTTTGCTTTGGACTGGCTGATCCCATCCCACAGGCTGAAAGCCCATTTGTGTTTGGGGCCCATTACTGCCTCTCTCAGTTCATGTTCAGCCCAGTTCATGCACCCTCAGATGGCTCCATTATGTGACATGCACCCCGGGGCCGCGTCGCAGTGTGAACCGTGTGTTGGTAGAAAGGGACAGTCTGGTTCACTTTGGAAGTGCACTTCCGATTTGAATTAAAATGTTTATGTAGCTTCTGTCCCTCTCCCAGCACTAGCACTTAAAGAGTAAGGTTTCTGAAATACTGTAGCTGTTAAATAGCATGCCAGCATCAGAGGTTTCCTCCTAATCTCCATCATTTATCATTGATAGACTGAAATCCCTGAAATGTCTTGGACAAGGATACAAAATTGCTGTGATTAGTTGTTCTTGTAATTTGTGGGTATAATAGGGAGTAGCTTCCATCCAGAGCGATCCATGATTCATTTCCTTGTACATTTTCTGAAAGCTTTACCCAGCCATTGGCTCCTTTTTCAGAAGAATACGCTCCCATTGTAATCAGATTTGCATTGCCTAAAAATGAACTCATTGCCTGCTCTGCACCAGGAATGTATTTAAACGAGCAAAATTCTTCCTCTCTTTTGCTTTGAGGCCCAGACATGATAACTGTAGAAGCAAATGTAGTTAATATAAAGCAGTGCCATGTACCATCTGTTTGTTGGGACCTGTATGCTGAAGGATGTTGTGTCAGTAATTATCCTGATCACCCCAAATCACTGTCCTCAGAGATTAGAAATCAGCTGGCTAACTACTGAAGCAGTTCAAGATCATTCATACCATTTCTTTTGTTAGCTGAGTCATATTTAGTGAACAATATTCATCCTTCGGTAAAAAATTATATTGGGGGAAGCAGAACATTTACCCATGTGTACCCGAGCCACCCCTCCAAGTGGACTTTGGGGGCTGGCCTGGGCGGCAGGTCTCGCATGGCTGGGGGAGCCACACGACCCACGTGGGCCTGTGGCCGTGACCACGACCGCGCCGCGGTGCCCATTGGCACTGCCTTGCTGGGCACGCTCTGCCTGCCCAGCTCCCGCCGTGAGACAGCTGTGCATCACCATAAACCGGCCCCATCCGTGTTAGCTATGTATACACCACATCCAACACAAAAATAGCAAAGCATGAACTCTCGGTATCACATTTTTTCCTTGAATTCACTTGCAAAAGGTGTCTTTTGAACTCCTCCTTCATGGAAACCAAGACATCAGTAAGAGGAAATACAAATTCTCCAATAACAGAAGTGGTTAATACCAGGCTTCACTTTTGAAGTTACTATAAACAGTCATATTACCGTGAATAGGCTTAAGAAAAGTAGGGCAAGTCCCAACAGCCCTGGAGGGGGGCGGAGGCTGGGCTGAAGATTGAAGAGAAGACACAAGCTTGTCTGGCTTTAGCAGCTTCCCTTGTAGTAAACTGAGCACAGCTCTTCACAGCTTCTTGCTTGAGGGCAGAGGGGGAAAACCTCCCTTTACACACCATACAGCAATAATCTCCAGATTACTTCGGGTTTATGGTTTACTGAAAAAAAGTGAACAGATTCTGCAAGGGCAGTTCAAAGTGCTTCATCATCACACTGCTGTTCCTCGTGCAGGTGACAGTGTACAGCCGAGTGTCCAGCTGCCTGTCACCTACCGCAGCTGCGTCCTGCTGACTCCGGGCTAGGAGACTGCTTCAAAACAGAGTGCTCTCCTTGAGGTGCTTTGATAAAGATAACCACCTTTTGACTCATGCTAACATTCAGAGAATCTCAAAGCAATTTTTTATTGCGTATGCCTTCAGGAAGAGATATCAAGAAGTATTTAAGGAAATTGAAGTACTTGAGGCATTAAGGAAAGGAAAAGAGAAGTGTCCTGCTGTCGGCACCATGGCAGAAATAGTGGCTGGAGGCAGGAAACTTGCTCTGGTCAGAGCACGTAGGATTACTGTGGATGTTTGAGGCTCCTGCAGTATGGTCCTTCGTACAGTGATGCTGGACACTTCATGAGATCTGTGGTGTGGTAGTCATACATTTAATCCTTATTTGTACATTCAGTCATTCACTATCTGTTTCTTAATGTTAAAGGCTGTACTCCTTGAGCTGAAATGCTACCTCAGAGTTTTCTGTTTACAAAAACAAAAACACCTGCTTTTTTCTACTTTTTTTTTCATGTTTTTCAGCAGTTCCTTAGTGTTTTGCTGAAACTGCGTTACTCAGCTTCTACTTGACATCATTTTGATGGGAACGTTTTAATCTGCTGCTTCCTTGCATTGTTCACTTTTATTTTGCACTGTTTCCCAGTTGAGTGGTATTAAAATGTTTGGAAATCTACTACTAAAAATACTTTATTATTATATTTACTATTTTAAATAATAATTACTTTTAGTACTTATATTGGCTCTATTTACAATATTAATAAGATTTAGTAACATTATCTTTGCTGTTCCTGTAAAAAGATAATAACAAGTAGATGATCTGACTTTCTTCTGTAATTTATTTTCTTGTACAGCTTGCAAAGGTTTGTCCTTACCAGATAAAGATTTAGAAAAGACTAGCTTGACTTTTCACCATTTTCACAAAATCAAAATGCTAAATGTGATAGATGACCTAAATGTTAACAATGAGATCTAAAAGTAGACTCTTTTTTTCTCTGACAAATGGGCAAATATGAACAACTTTATTCTAGCACTCACTACAAGCAGTTTATGCCTGTATTAACAGACCATATAAAATATGTAATTGCTATGTTAAGCACAGCTATATGGAGCTGTTAGGAACAGGCTACAAAGTAATTTGCCTTAGTCCAACATTCATAGTATAACCTAATCATCACCAATCTTAACTGATCTTGCTACAGCCTCTTTTATGAGATGTCATAAGACTGTTACTCCTTATTTCCTGCAGACTGCATTGGTGTCAAACTAAAACTAATTAGTTTCAAACTAAAACTGAACAGTGAAAATAAAAAAATCCTTAAAATACACTGTACTTGGGACATTCCTGTGACGTGGTAAACTCCCTTCACATGTTATTAAGACCAGGTACCTAAATAGGAGTTTTCACATGCTGCCTGAATATCCATGCTATTCTGGGCTACTGAGTCCTTCTGTTAGATTTAAAATAGAAGTTTTCATTTTCTTTCCATGCAGAATGGGAAAGTTTCTGGAATCTCCAAGCATTTCCCACTCACCCAAAGTCATCATCACTGTCAAATGGTGTTTCAGGTGTAGGATATTATTCCAGTGCGCTTCAGCTCAGTAAGCCTTCTGGTATCACGGGGAGAACCTCAGTGTTAGCAGCTTTGTTGGGTATTAAATCTAAGTCACACTACAATCAGGATGTTTTTAAACAGACAAAAAAAAAAAAAAAAAGGAAAGCCATCAGGATTTAAAATATTGCTGTGAGGTCTGTACTGCAGAAAGATTAGTGTGCCCATGCAAGGTAGGTATCTTTTAAATGAGTAACAATAAAGAACTTACTAATTGCAGGGCAATAAATGTCCTGCAGTAAACATTTTGCCCTAACATCTGCACATCACAGATGTCAGCAGATATAAAAACTCAAGACCAGATTCTCAATTTATGCAAGAAGCAGGCATATCTCCATTGATTTCAATAAAACAATGTATATTAACACCAACAAAAAATAAAAGAGCACCGAGTTCTTTTGGAAGGTATTTTAAGAAACAGTTTATTATTTAAATATGCAATATAAATCTCTCTCCTTATAGTCATAAACACAGATTGCCAATAAGTTAAATATCAGCCACACAACACATCTATAATATACGGACTGCATTTATTCCTTGGTGAAGTATTTTACCTCACTTTGGTTAGGTAAACAACCTCACCAAGACCTGTTAATTAATTCATTGCCTGTTAATCCTGATTTGTCATCCTTATTTTAGAAATGTACATTTATCTTGTCCTGATGAGGAACAGGAATAAAAGTCATTCTCAGCTGATTGAAGGAAGCATGTCAGAATGTGCAGAGTGGTTAGATTAGTGTGCAAAACTCAGAATAAAATGCTGAAAGCTATCATATCCCTGGAATTGGAGAACAGCAAGCTTGGGTTCCTTAAAGGAAGGAAAAAGGCAATAAAACAGATGGCCCTAAGGTAAAGGCACCAGAGGAAGCGAATATAAAACAGCTGAAACACATTGTGCTTTTTACTGTGTTGGTTCTTCTGCAAATATTTCACTGTGTAGATGACAGAGACAGGACTTCCAGAGGATGATTGGTATCTTTAGCAGTCTGTAGAGTCTTGAGCTCTCTCATCATGGGCTCTGTAGGGTCCCGTGGCCTGGCATGGCATGGAACGGGCCTGGGCCTGTGTCCTGGGTTGAGTGAGTGGTGGAGTTTCTTGGTGGCAGGGGAGGGGGCTATCGGGGCAGCCCCCTGTGAGAAGCTTCTCGAAGCTCCCTCAGCTCCACGTCAGCTCCACTTCTGTTTGGGAAATTGAGCCAATCGGCTGCGCCTCTGCGATAACGTATTTAAGAAGGGACGTGGTGACGGGCAGTGGGACTGGTGAGGAGGAGTTGCTGCAGCTGCATGAACACCAAGGTCAGTGGAGGAACGGAGGAAGAAAGGAGGGGGGAGGTGTGCCGGAGCAGAGACCCCCCTGTATCCTGTGGTGAGACGGCAGGGCGGCCCCCTCAGCCACCCATGGAGATCTACGGTGGAGCAGACATTGATTTGTGGCCTGTTGTTCCTGCTCGGATGATCAAGGTTCTGTGCCCGAAGAAGGCTGGGGTCTCGTGGGAAAAGGCAGCCCCGCTGCTGTAATTCAGCACTGGGAGGATTGCAGCGTGCGGGGGAGTCCCACGCCGGAGCAGCTCGGGAAGGGCTGCAGCCGTGGGAGGGAATCCAGTCGGAGGAAGTTAGTGACCCATGACGGAGCAGTGTGGGGAACGCTGCGGCCCATGGGAGGGACTCACATTGGAGAAAGTTTGTGGAGGACTGTCTGCTGTGAGAGGGGGACCACGATGGAGCAGGGGGAACAAGTTCCAGACACTCCCCTCACCGAAGATGAAGGAAGTGGCAGCGCTGACTGCACCCCCCATTCCCTGCCCCTGCGCCCCTGGGGGAGGAGGTAGAGATGTCGGGAGCAGAGCTGAGCCCGGGAAGAAGGGAGGGGTGGGGGGAAGGTGTTCTCAAGATGTGGCAATGCTTCTCACTGTCTTACTCTGTTATGTGTTGTTAATGTCTGTAATAAATGTATGTTCTTTTTTTCTTCCCCTAACGAGTCTGCCTTTTGCTCGTGATCATAAAAGGGGGATTTTCCCCCATCCCAGTCCTATCTCGAACCCCAAGCCTGGCTCTCTGTCCCTTCTCATTGCCGGAGGGGAAGGGAGAGAGAGCTGCTGCATTGTGGTTGGCTGCCAATCAGGCCTAAACCACGACAGCCTGTAACACAGGTGCTGCGAACACCTGCCAGAGGAGAGCTAGTCAAGAGGTGCTTTGGCAGGGCGCCGCCTGCCTAAGGTCCTTCTCTTCACAAAGTACTTCCTCTCAGCACTTCAGAATTCGGTTTTGTGGCTGGTCAATTCACGAACTCATGCTGGTAGAAAGGGGCGACGTTTTATTAGATACCTACAGGCATCATCTCCCATGTGTCCTCAGACTGTCACGATATAACAAAATTATTCTGTCTGTTCAGGGCACTCCTCCAGCAGTTGCGGGAGTGTTGCAGTACTGCTCAGGGAAGACCTCTGGAGTTGGCCTCATTTTCAATTCTACAGCAATTACAACAGGCTAGATAGGTGCAGTTAAGCTAAACATTTTTATCTTAACAACAAGCAGACTTACCACTTTTTTGCTTAGAGAACTCTTACTACAACATCCTCTAAGGTCAGGATATTAGCAAACTAATGGGCATAGAAGTTTCTGTAGGATTCCAAGTTGTCCCACGCAAACAACTATTAATACAGTAAAGACATAAATCCCAAGATTTTACCTCCATAATTATGCAACATGAATCTCCAATATTCCCTTAAGTCAGAAGTGATTTTTCAGAGAACTGACACAGCATTAATCTAGTGGAGAAAAATTATTTCTCAAGCAGCTTATGAAAATGGCAAAATATAATTGCCTTAATGGCTGGTGCAGCTGCCTTACAGGAACTGTCTTCAGAGAATAAATAATTTCATTGCCACTAAAATATTTATTTCCCACTCCAAGCCTTCAGTTTGATTTTGTTTTTTAAATAGTATTCTTCATTTAGTGTGCTTTGGTTTTCTTCAGCACTAGAGGTTCCATTTTTCAATGATCGGATAGCAGATCAGGTTTGTGTAAGATACTCAGGACTGGTTTGTGCCATGAGGAAAAAGAAGAAAATAATTAGTTTTACAAAATCCAGATCAAAGGGAAGTCAAATTGTATATGTGCCTATCGAGACTAAGTTCAAAGATTCAGACCCAGCAAATTATGCATAGCTATCTTGTTTATATGTGTGACTGTGTTACACACTTCCTTCCCATTCATTGCCTGCTGTTAAGTGAGACTGCAGACTTGAGAACTACTATAAACATGTTTAAATTTAGCATCCTGAAGTCTTTTTTATCAAGACACAGTTAAGTATGTGCAAGAGCGGTGATGTATGTATTACAACATCATTAGTGTTTAAGACTGTCTTACGTGCCTACAGGACCTCTCAGAAGAAAACAGTAAATAGCACTTGAAGAAATGTACTACCCCAAGAAGCAGCTGCAGTCACGTCATGAGCAGAGCTCTCTTGGGTCACCTTTTATTTTCTGGGGAGCCTTGCCAGGAAGCCCCTCTGCTCGAATTCTTCCCCACCACTTACTCTACATTACCTACCAGTTTTGCTGTTGTTTTGAGTTTTTTTTTAAGGTTTCACTTTTGACACTGAAAAACAAACCAGGCTGGATCCAGATGAATGAATGATAAAATGTATGGATGCCCATCTTAACGAGTAATTGGCTAGCACAGACATCAGCCCTACTTATTGCATGTTGCATGGGTAGTCTGTCCCTGAGAAACCTTGTGCCGGATTGGAACTTAAATGTATGCCTATAAAAATGCATGAGAAGAATAAAATGTAGTATCCTGATGGGCTAGACAAATGCAAAGGCATTAGGAGTCTCGCACAGTGTCAGGAAGGGAGCCCCATGGCCAGCAGAGTGAGTCTGGTTGGCTTCCACAACCCAACTCCTAAATACAGCTGACCTCAGGCTTTCCATGGGTGTGTCTGAATGGCCCTTACTGATACTTAAACCCACTTTACTTTTAAAGCAGACAAACAAACAAACAAACAAAAAATAACAAAAAAAAAAAAAAAACACTTTCCCCCTTCCTTAAAAAATAACCAAACAAAATCCGATGTGTTCAAAATGGAGGTTATCAAAACAAAGTCACTTTTACATGGCTATTGTGCTGATTTTCACAGCCTATAAAATAATGAAGAAGAAGATATTTATGATGATCCCATTAAAGACACTTTTTGGCTGTTGCTTTTTTTAATCCACTGATACATAGAAACTCCTCCTAATGTTCAGATCCTACAATCAATTAGGTGTACTATTAATTTTACTGATGTGTGAGGTGACATGTATACTTACACGCAGGTCCTCGATTTGGTTCCACCAAAAGACCAACATATATTTTCTGTCTTTATTCTTACCTATCTTATTTATGCTTTTGACAAAATGTTGACAGACATGCTGCAAGCAATCATTTGAATAGCTGCTGGCCTGTGAGCAGTGAATGTGGCAGGGAGGATGGACTGCATGCAGCCGGGCTGACAGCACCAGCTCTCCAGGGTGACCAGTTCCTCCCTTTTGGGCAGATGATCATGTAACTCCTAGGGTATGAGAAGAAAATGGTATGTGGTATGAAAAGATGTAAAACCCGTACTTCCAAACAAAAAGGCTTAGGCAATAAGTTACAGAGCCTGAAACTAGCTTGAATGTATGTATAAGGAAAAAGACTATATGCCTCCATAAAGCTGTGGTAAGTATAAGTGGGTGTTTTCCTGTTTGTGTGCTAAAAATGTCCCGCTGTAGAAGGTTTCTAAACCTTGTCTGTAAATTCATCACTATGGAAAAGTTTTCCCCAAGAGAGGACATGCTGTGAGTCATGAGGTTTCTTTTTGTAGTACTATATCTAGTTCCAAAATGTTGTTTTGAACTCTTGTGTTAAAAAAAAAAACCAAAACAAACTGACCTTTATCTGAAAATTATAAAAATGTTAACATTAAAAATCCTTTATAGTTAGTAAAATAAGACTTCATACTGCAGGCACATGCATACTTAATTTGCCATCACAGGTAATTGGATTGATTTTGATAAGGAAAGATGGTTCAGTAAATACACTGCAATTTGAAGTATTGGTGGTGCAGAATTGGAGCTGCGCTTTTCTGTGTATGATTCTTTAAAGCACTAGATTTCTATGACGTGACTGATTCGAAACCAAAAATTTTTCATTAAAATTACTTCTCTCTCCTCCTGCCTCCCATGTTTGGTTTCCAGCTTCACTGAAAATATAATTAAACATTTTAATTTTAATATTTATTTCAAAAAAAAATTTAGAAGCTGATTTAATGAAAACCTGTTAAGTAATTTAACTTCCAAAGCCACTTCCAAATTTCCCAAAACATTTTATTGCACAAAACCTGACAATGCTAAATGTAAAGCGCATTTGGTGGGATTTGTGTATATTGGTTCCCCAACCATATAGGTTGCTCCCGGTATATACACACAGAGACTCACGTCAACGATGTGCACTGTGCATCCTTTTGCTGGCAAACAGTGGTAGAACGCAGTGCAGTGCGGTCACTCGGGATTCAGCCTGAAGCCAAGATACATCCAGGTTTTGCGTCAAACTGGGAAATACTTCCAGGTATAGCTGTAGCTTTTGGAGGCAGCTCGACTTACTGCTAGGTTTGTCTCATTGGTCTCTTTATTCAAAGCAGTTGGTAGAGAGCAAAAATGACACTATGTACCAAGTATCGTGGAGACCAACTGTCTGGCATTTTTAATTAAAAGACTCTATCTTACATCTCTGCTTTATATATATTTAGTCTGCTCCTTTCCTACAGTATCATTTTCAGCTGATGGAAAGCTATTCCACTGTACAAACTGTTTGAAGACAAATTTGCAAATACCATTTCACCTTGGTCTTGGTGTGCAGTGTCCCCTTGCTGAGGGCTTCTCCTTGTCCTGGTTGCCAGAGACACTCCACCTGGGCACAAAGTATTGCCATTTCAGGTCAACATCATCACCTTGGCTCACGTACCTTTGGGGAAAATAAGAGGGGTCCCTGTGAGACTCCCAGTCATCTGCTGTTGTAGGAGTTAGCAGTTAACATCATGTATAATTGTTCTTGGGCTTAGTGCTTGTAGATTTACTATTTCTTCTTCAAAATAGCTTACTAAGTTAAAGAACATTCCAGTGCCCAGTTCTCTATTACCTTTATCTGAAACACAAGAATAGCTCATTGACCTGTCACGAAGAAAAGCTTGCTTTTTTCTTGCTTAACCTTGCAAGAAGAGGTAACTCCTTTGAAATCAATGGATTTATACCAGCCTACTGCAGTAGCTGCAGCAAAAAGAGAAGTAAACTCAGGATTTTCCTTAATGCACTCAGTAAATTTGGTGTATTCCCCACCTTTGAAATCTGTGGATCCTGCCCTCCTGCAAAACTGTGAAGAGGCATGTCCTGTTCGTCCTTTATTTGGATGGTGACGTTAAAGATGTCCGTCCCATGAATTAAAATAGAAAATCACTCTGTGGAAGTAAACTAGGTAGTAAGTCATGATGGAATAGCTTGGGGAAACTAAAGATGCTACAGACATCTTGATGCAACAGTATTTCACACCATAGCATTTTTTTTACTCCATAAATATTTTCATCTTTCCTGATGTAACTTTCATAAATTAATAAATAGAAAACACTAATGATAAGACCTAAATTAAAACTAAGATCACCATCTTGACATTTACTTTTTAAAATATGTATGAGACAAGTCCTCTGATCTCTTTTTTATACACTTACAAACTCACACACTTACCACTTGTTTGTGTTTCTGTGCCAAGTACAGTAATGAGTACAGACTTCCTCCTGCTAACGCTGAAAGCCTTTATACATTCATGGGAGCTTGAGAATCAACTTCTTAAATTGAGCTTGAGATTGCTTATCAGAAATAACCAAATACTTCCAGACTTTGTCTCATTCAGCAACAGGAATTGCTGCATGCTTTTATCCCTCATTCTCTGTGCCTTGCGTTATCATTACCCACAAAAATACAGAGAGTTTTTCTTTATCTCCAATTTATTTTACCAACTTATTTATTCAAGGAAGTTTCTAGATATGTATTAGGAAAACTTAGTGGACTTAATGACTGAATTAAAAGAACAATGATGAAATTCAATAGTTGAAATTTAAGGATCATACATACATACAGGAATTTCTCCCTTAACTGCAAATCCTTGGGTTGGATCAAGGAGAAAAAAAAATAGCAATATATTTTTCAGCCATAGGATGACTGTGAGCTCCAGTGTGTTAGGACTGTAAAATTGAGTTTGTAGGAGTGGAGACTTTTCAGAGGAGTAACACTTTTGGTACATGTTCAAAAGCAGAAGACCAGGAACAGGTACAGAGAAGAGCTAAAAGAGTATCTGATGACACGATCTCCAGATGTCACATCATCCAAAATTATTCTGTTATTCTATGAAAATACTTCTCCAAAGATGGGAGTAATTTTGGATTGGATTCATTGTTTGTATTGAAAGGAACAGAGTACTAGACGAGACCTGTTGGTGTCGGGGTTTGAGCCTACTCAGCAGCTAAACGCCACGCAGCTGCTCACCCACCCTCCCCCATTTGGGAATGGGGAGGGAATTGGAGGGGCAAAGGGAGACTCGCAGGTGGAGATAAAAACAGTTTAATAACAGTAACAGAATAATACGGTGACAATATAAACAGGTAATGTACTATATAAATGTCCTGGGTTGAGTGAGTGGTGGAGTTTTTTGGTGGCAGGGGAGGGGGCTATCGGGGCGGCCCCCTGTGAGATTGATTGCTCGACACCCGCCTGTTCCCGGCTAGCGATCCTGAAGCGCGCAGACACCACGGCAGCAATCCCAGAAGTGAGAGCGCCCGCCTTCCCGCCCACTCCCTCCTTTAGCTGGTGAGCAAAATGTCACATGACATGGCGTATCAGCCAATCCGGGCCCAGCGCTCCAGCTGTGCTCGCCCCGCCCCCCACGCGCCCACACACAGGCGGGGCAGGCGGAGCTGGAGGGTCCCTGAAATCTCAGTGTGCTGCAGCGTTCCTCCAGCCACCCAAACAAACCAACTCTATTCCAGCCCCAATCAGGACAGTTGGTCATAAGATCTTCCTTTTTGCTGTTAAAGGAAACTATGTAATAAATTTGGCAAGCTTTTATGGGCCACCTAGAGAGATTCTGTTTAAATTATTAAAAAAAAAAAAAAAAAAAAAAAAGAAATACAAATTTAAGTGAAGATCATGACTCATGAAAATAAAAGTAGCAATTTCATCCTTTCTGGTTTTCAAAGATTGAAGTGTTGTTTGGTCCTTGAGAAAAAGTCATAAAGGCAAATAAATTACATACCCTGTTCAGTAGTTATCACACAGTTGGAAATGTGCAGGTATTCAACTGAAATGTTCCGTTCTTCAGTTGTGGCAGGTCAGGTAATACCATAGCTCATAAAAAGTGAAATCCACATAGTTTGTGTTCTATACATTTAGATTTTTCTATTAACTTCAGACATTCTAATGGAAGGTTTTAGACCTGACGTTTGTGTATGGTAAGCTATTTATTAGTATCAGAAAAAACAGTTATTTTACTTACTCATTGGTAGGTGAGAATTTTAACATAATCACTTTTTAAAGTAGTGTATGGTAAATCAATTTTGCAATGTTTTTTTCATGGTAAAATATTCGGGTTTAGTATGCAGTGGTGACAATTTATACAATTTTATCAGAAAACCTCCAGTCTATAAAATTTTCTTTAAAGACTAGAGAAGACTGCTTTCATTGAAAATGTAGTACTTCATATTTTCCAGGTTTGTAGTTTGCCTGAACAATCAAAAATGGTGGTTATTTCCAATTTTTGAGCATATTTCACAATTTCATAGCTGTCACCAAAGCAGGAGAGCATGGACATATATTGTTTGGAATCTGCTGTTCCTTATTTTACAAATATCAATTCACTGTCTGTGGAAAAGCATTAAAAGGAAAGAAGTACAGCACCTACTAATTTTTCACTGAACCTTGAAAAGTAAGGATCCTCTGCACACCCTCTTTGCATACAGACAAGACTTTGGCAAATGTATGTTATCAGGAGACTCAGGTATGGAAAAAGCTGAAGATCTGGAAAATACTAGTTTATTTGAAAAAAAAAAGATTTTGTAATATATTGAAAGAAGTATGGAGTTGAAAAAAAGGATGCTAAGAAGTAACACCAAATAATAAAGCATCACTATTCAATTTTTTAAAGGACATAAATTGTAGCTTAACATTTCTTATCTTCTTTGTGCAGATTAGCCTTGATTTTTTCAGTCTCAAACAGAGTTACTAGAAAAGCCAAAGCCATGTCCACATGGTGTGTTGGTATTCTGGCTTTAATAAAAGCAAAGTTGTGAAAGAATGGTGAGGTTTAAACTTCTGAGAAAGAATGTCATTTTCAGGTTACCAGGCAGAAATGCTAATTTTCATTTCCCCACCATGAATGAATCATGAGCAATGGCACCTGTTGACTTTCTGAGGCATCATAAGACCTGCTGGGCAAGTGATGCCTTTGTCCAGTTTAATAACTCTAGTGGAAAATATAACTCTTAGAAGAAGTAAAGTGCTCTTCTGGTGTGTGGGTGTGTGTCTAAAAACAGGGCTTGAAGAAGTCTGGTCCGTTTCTCAGCACTGTACATGTCTGAGTGTATCTGCATGTATCTGCTTCTTGCTATTAAGATCAAAAGCAAGCAGAGGAAACTGAGAGTTGCATGGTAAGTCAGACCTATGGACCACTGGAGGTTTGGCATCTTTCTAGGTTTAGAGATGATCTCTTCCAGTGCTTGTGACACTATTGAAGCCTATTGGGAAAATGCACAATGTTTCAAGACTTAAGCAGAGTTGTAGAATTTTGTTCTTTAGCTTTTGTAAAACGTGTATTTACTGCTTTCCATCTGCGGACCCTGCATTGCTCTCATTACCATAGCCATCTGGAAGCTTAAAAGTCATGAATTTATTTATTGTCTCAATACCCCCACACGCTTAAAAGATGCTGTCATCCGCATTTATAGAGGTGGAGAGCTGAGCCGTGTTTACACTGTCATCTAAACATAGCTGTAAGCCTAATCTTGTCCATCGTGCTTTACAGGCAAGGGTGCACTCAGCTACAGAGTCAGGCAGAATGCCGTGCTTTTGCGAGCGCCCGTGCTTCAAGCACACCCACCAGGACAGAGGCCAGACTCTTGCTCAGGCTATTGGAACGGATGGGGCAGAGAGGGACCAAACAGACCAGTCCACCAGCAAATATCTCTAACCAAATACACAGTGTGTGGTTTTTACAACTGACTGACAGACATCAGTGTGGATAGAAAGCATGTGGAGCTCAGTATTAGAAGCCTTCTGCCAAGCCTGCACTTATACCTCACTTACAGATGATGTGTGATGTTTTGCTCGAGATCTTAAAGGAAGTTGGAGAACAAGAAGTCTAATGTAGACCTCTAACAGTGAACCGTTTGCCCCTTCAGCCTTCTGCTCTTGATAACTAAATTCTGTAACAACCCTCTTTCAGACTTGGTGTTCTTTCTTTGATTTCACTGAGGTCAAGAGCAAATCTGCTGTGCAGAGTCCCGAGATATTTAATTTGGAAATATTTGCTGCAGTTTTCTGAAAACATATGTGGAGCTTAGAATGAACTGAAGCAATTGTGAAGTTCGGAAAAGCTTATGAGCTTCTGCGTGGACTTCTAGCGTGGAGGAGGGCTGGGGTTGCAGGCACATGTAGGCTGTGGACTAGACCCTGGCCTGAGGTTAAGCTAACTGGTCAGGACGTGGGTAAACTGTGGGACATAGCATGAGAAATTGCTGGATATGACAATGTGAGAAGCTGACAAAAATTTCAAATAGCACTGTGAAGGACAGCTGGATCTTGCAGGAGGTAAAGGAGGAGTTACGTGAGAAATGGTTGAGTACTGAGGACATTTTGCAGGCAACGATACCTAGGTAATCCTATCAGTAATAGCATATGAGGCTGAGATTACCTAGAAATACCAAATTTGGGAAAAGATGTAGCAAAGCTGGAGCCAGTTGGGAAAAAGTAATTAGGTCTGGGTTGTTTATTTGAGAGGAGATGGACAGGGAAAGCAAAGTACAAGCATGGTGAAAGGGAGGGATCAAGAACGGGAAAAGGGATAAAAATATATGCAACTGATGTAATCAGGTCTGTCCAGGGGCACTGGCTGGGCAGCCCTGTGCTTGATTGCCACAACTTAATCAGGACAGTAAACCAAGCTTGTCTGGATGCATCACACAAGTCCAACATGCGTCTGAAGTCAGGATGAAGAGGAAGGATGGGAGGAAGCTTTCCTGTTTGGGCAGGGGAGCACCCAGACAGATGGATAAGCATCCTGGTACTGTCAGGCCCATGCCAGCCCCGACAGCATCACTACCTACTCATCACTTCCTTACAAAGCACAGAGCAACTCACTGGAGAAATATATGAGCCATGGGAAGAAAGAAGCTCCTTTCAATAAGCTCTGTTACTGGAAAGATGATGGTCCTTCCTTCAAAAGTAGGTGTGCTTGATCTAATATGTCATCAGAAGGATTACATCCAAGCTAAACTATCATCAGCTGTTTCATGCAAACACGTTGTTATGATACATTTCTTAGGGAGTGAATTCAAATGAGTATACATGCTGTTTCATTTAAGCAGACTACTGCAATCTCCCCCTTGGGTCAAAATGGGCATCTCCCAAGTTTTTGCACACCCATACCTTAATCCTGCACACTTAACACCATGTCTCCTTGTCATCTACTTTCTTGCTTTGGCCTGTTTGTTTCTATTAAGTGTGTATTTCTCTTGTTACTTCTTATTTTATTTTCTGCCCTGAGAAACTGCCTTCTTTCTCTCTTCTGTTTGCATACAACTGGATGACACTTGGTGAAGCAACACACACTTCATTGGGTTTTTTTGAGACAGACACATGCATTGAAACAATTGGTTCCCACGTTCTGTGTTTGAGTTAGATGGACATATATGCAATGTTCACGAGTCATTGGAGGCCAGCTTTGCTTGGAAAAGCATTGTTCCTTAGTTGGAATAAAAACTGGAATTTCTGCAGACATTCATCTTTCCAGACCATGTCTCTGGAATTAACCTGTTTAAAGGAAGAGTGCTAGTAATACAGCATTGGTTTAGTCTGCAAAGTTTCCTGCTTGGGTAAAGTAGGAAACCCTTTTTGAACTGATATATCCCATGCCTGGGAATTAGCAGTCAACTTGCATATAAGTTCAGTTTTCAGAAAAGTAATCTGTGCTATACTGATAAATATCATGCAATAAAATATTTTGCCTCCTCACCATTTCTGCCTACGTTACCCAAGCAAATCTTTTTCATTCAAAATTATAGATTAGCTAGCTCTTCCTTTTACCAGGAATAATGTCAGTTGTCCTGCCTTAATAACCAAAAGGCAGAACAGATATATATATAATGCTATCTAGAAAATTCAAATGGTGCTCCTATCTATTTGGATCAGTGTCTGCTGCAATACAGAAAACCATAAAGAAGGGCCCAGGAAGGTTTGTGAAGTTCCCTTTTCAAATGTCCCCATCAGGCCTCAGGAAGGAGCCCACCTTTATGTAAGTAAGTAGTTTTTGTAACAGTATTGAGTCCGTGGTGGAAATCCTTCATCCCAGTAATGAAGAGAGGTAAAAAAGTTAGTGTCTGAATATATCTTAACATTTTGACTAGCAGCAGAGAAAAGGGAATGAAGCAATCGATCTGTCATCACAGATTATATCTGATGGCATATTGGGAGTTAACAAGAGGCATTTGTGCTGTGGCTTTTTTCAGATGTATCTTTCAGTGTGTAACTAGTTCCCAAGCCTTAATGAACCACAAGTGCAGCAGCTATGGCAGCTTGTTCTCAAGAACTATAATTCCTCCTCTACCATTAGGAATGGATTCTTGTAAGCGGGGATTTATTTTATTTCTGATTTTTTCTATATGTATTTGATTTATAACATATCATTCCTCCAACTGTGTTTAAAATACTTGTAAAGCCTTTGTAAACATACTTTTATTGAATTCCATGGGAGAGGAGAGAGCTGATTACAGTTTGCATTAGTCAGGAAAATAAAACAATAAGAAGGATTTTCCTGAAGGAAATTAGGAATTTACATAAACGCAGTTCATGCCATGTGACTTTAGCAGGGAAGTTTCATGAGAGAGAAATACTAATTCCATCAGTAAAGAAGTTGTATATGTGCTGCAGAATTGTTTCATTGAATCCATCTGGTCTGTTCATAGATGAGTAAATCTATGAAAGAAATGGAAAAAAGTAAATGAGAGGAGCCAAAGAAATAAACCAATAGCTTTTAGCCCTCATTGGCAGCTGGGAATATCACTCTTCCCAGGCCCATGTAGCATATTCTGTGTTTCAAAGGCAGCAGTGTCTTTTTTCATGCTGTTCTTGAAAATGTAAGGGGGTAATGAAGGAAAGAAAGAGTCATTGCATGACAGTGCTAGCCAACAGCTCATCACCTATTTTGCTCAGACACAAGGATGTCCCTGAGGACACCAGTGGTCTGGCTTCTACTCTTTGCTCACTACTTTCATCTGGTCAGTTCATTTCATAAAGCTTGTGTATTTCTCTTTGCAGAGGCTTTCAACTGTGTTTACACAAAATTCAAATGATCTCACTAAGTCCTAGCTTTAAATTCCATTAGCCTAATTGCTAGGGGTAAATTGAAAGGTTGACCTGGTAGATGTAAGTTTTTACATTAATTTCTACAAAATATATCCCATCTTGCTGTTTGTTTAAAAATTAAAAAAAAAAAAAAAAAAAAAAAAGAAGTTTAGAAACATTATGGTTAGAAAAATAACTTTGCCTGCATAAATCAGCAGACATATGTCTCAAGGCAGTACAACTTCCCCTAGATGTATATGTGATCATTTTCTTCTTCCTGCTCAACAGCTAGACATGAGGGATGGCAGGAGACCTCACCACGGTGTGGTTCTGGGTGTTTGGGGTACAGCTGCCATTTATCAGCCACATTAGTCCATGATTTGGTAGATTTTATTGTTGGCTCTTAAATACTGTGTAGTCTGTTGGATTTCTAGCCTAAATTCAGTGGGTATTGCATAGTGTTTAAGGTAATAATTTGATTTCTTTAGTGTTAAATGTAACTAGGAGAGCTGTAAAGCTAAAAATTTACCTTAGGACTATGTTCTTTGACTGGCAGATATCAGGAGTAAAGCCAGATTTGGTATCTGTGCTTTTTTTGAAGATCACGTAACAATTATCCACTGGCTGGCTAGCCTACAGAAGTGGGTGTTAACAGATAGTTCTCAGGAATTCAGTGTATTCTTGCATCTTGCATGCACAGAAAATGAAATTGCCATGCTATAATAGCATAACCATCTTTTCATAAAATACTAACAGTACGAGATACGCTAAACTGCTTGCTATGAGTTCTTTAGCAGCAGACCCAGCCACAGCTTGAGGCATTTCCCAACAATGTGTCAAGTGATCAATCTGTCACAGCACCAATATTTTCCTCTTTAAGGCAGGTCTTTCATCACACTGGAACTGACAGACTTGCTGAGCTAATCCAAGACAGTTTAGAGTAATGTGTATTAATTCAGGACCGTACCTAAGTGATATCTGTTCCTTCGAAATTCCATTACAGCTGCATAACACATTCTTAGCTACTTATTTCATTAGAATCGGGGTTTTATATGTTGGTTGTCCCAGTCCTTCCATAAATGTCCAATGAATCTTTGTTAGTTACTTCACCTTCACATGTCCTGGGTAATCATTACTTCTTTTTACCCATTTCCTTCTTAACAGCAATTTAATACTCTGAAAAAATAAGTAATGGGAAAGAATATTACTGTTGTATGTATGATAAATTAAAAGCATCTATTTTCCTTGAAAAGATGCAGCAGTTTTAGTACTCTGAGGGGCTTATTCCTTTCTGTGTAAGTTCCTATACAGGAGGTTAAACTTGTCTTGGCAGCATAGTAATTTAACCTAAAATTTTAGAGCTGCCAAATTATAACAAGAGTGCTTTCAGAAATCTTTCTTCTTAGGCATAGACCATTTGTCAAATAAGGTCAACAGCAGCCAAACAGAATGGACTGAGGTCCACATCTCTGGGTGCATCAGTGTTATTGCAGCCATAACCTGGATTCTAACTGGACCAAAAACTTTAAGGCCATGAAGCTGTTGGAAGACCTAGGAGTTTTAAGGCTTGGGACCTGTCTACAGGGAAAGCTCAGCAGGAGTGAGATCCAAAACTGAAGAGCTCAGACAGAAAGAGGGATCAGAGGCTAACCAAGGGGAGCAGATGTTGACTGGAGAGAAAAGACTGAAGAAGAATGGGGAAAGAGAAAATGGCTGCCAGAAAGCAACAGAGTAAGCCATTTCAGAATTCAGCATTTATTAGTAGTACTTGAACCCAACAACCAGTACATTCTTCTGAACCACTTACTGACAATATTTAATGCTTACCTATATACGCATTAAGGATTCCTGGAACAAATGTGAAGCCTACCCAGGCTGTAGCTGCAGTACACCAAAGGCAAGACCTGGTGCCTGTTTGCTGAGAAAAGCAGCAGCTTGGGAGCTTTCCTAAAGCAGTGAGACCAGCAAATGCACACTCAGTGATGTTGCTTCTAGTTGGCCAGATATCTTCTGAGTAGACCCAGGAGCTTCAGGAAAGCGGGAGAGTTCACAATATATTTAAGGGACAAACTTCTCTCAATGTCAACAGAAATTCTCCTGCATAAAATTCCCAGATAACGAGGAAACTGGACGTAAATAAATTTTTTAGAAGGGGGTTCTGGCTAATGGATAGAACTGTAGAAATAAAGATATGCATAACCTCCAAAGTCTCTTGAAAGTAGAGAGGTACTGATTATCAACAGTAGAAATTCAAAAACTCAAAATGTAGGAAAATTCCAGAATTAACACTGGCCACACAACTTTATTTCAGCTTTCTTGTGTATGGTTTACGATGATGATGTCTTAGTTACATGATCAGCCCCTGTATTTTCTATAGTCTCCAGCCTCCCATAGTTCATGACATGGATGGTGGTCATTGAATAGACAGCTATTCAGTTTCTTGTTTGCTGTTTGCAAAGTTATGTTCATTGAGATCTGCTAAAGTGCATAAAATGAGCTACTATTATGTAGAACCTTCTGAGCATGTATGAACATCTATTTACTTCAGAAAATTTGTGCAAGCTTTAATGGATAATGTAAAAGGCGTGTCCTTGGTATGAAAGCCACCTCTCTTCTCAAGTCAGGTTCCCTCTTTAATGCATGAGAACACTGGACTATTCAAAGCCCATTAAATGTTTAAACATATAAAAGCAATGTATTCTGTTAATCTTGTCCTCAGAAACAGATCGCTTGTTTTGATAAAAAAAAAAAAAAAAAAAGTTTTGATCTGAGGCAGATATTCAGTATAGAAGATGTCAGCCTGAATGGTTTACATTAGAAGGAATGAACAAAAGTGTTTACACAGAAATGGAGGGTCAAGCTGACACCCTGATCTGTAAAGAGCAAATAATTTCTATGGCAGCGCATAATCCAGGGAGCAAGTTTTGAAGCAGAGTTCCAGTTCACCCGACATTTTGCAGATGCTGAAAAAGCACAAGTACGGTAGCTATCTGAACCTATTTACTGTTGCATTCTGCTACTGCAAAGAGCCTGAAAGTGTCAATTCAATGTTCTGTTATTGGCAGTGATAAAGTCATACGAGTTGTTCCTGAAAGCGAGAGAGAAACGCAGATCCTGAGAGCTGCATTTAACAGGCTGAAGGTGAGTTTGATTATTTTCATATTTTTTTCCTGATCTTTGTTGAAGACTGTAGTGGGTTAACTGACATGACTTTCATTTGGCACTTTAAGCTATTTTATACTCTGGAAAGCAGCCTTTGCCCATTAAATTTCTAATTTCCCAATAAAATAGCGTAGGAATTAGATTCATCATGCCTGACAGTTTTAACAAGAAACACTTATTGCCTTAAAATAATATAGGTGCCACACTTGCAAATTTACTTATTTCGCTCTTCCGCTTCTTGCTAGCATACATAGTTGCATGCTTCATTATCTCACTAATGTTTTTTTTTTAAAACACTGAGTTAATTCAAGACGTGAACGCACACAGAAATAGGAAAAAGAAAGTGGCTTTGGTTTGAGAACCTCTCTGGCAGAATAATTTTCTAGAGGCAGTTGAGAGAGTGTCTACAAGACTCACTAGGAAGCCAAAAACTTTCTTCCCTGGCCTTTTCCTGCAGCTATAAATGAAAAGCAATGGTGCCACTGCAGCAGCGCAGCACAAGAGCACTCTGCAGCATGGTGCTTTGCTGGCCCAGCTAAAGAAGACACAGGCAGTCTTTCCACAGCAGTGTGGCCCATTATCTCAGGGGAGGATGGGGAGTACCTGCAAGCCAGGTCCCTGGCCCCTGGCACAGCACGGCAAGGACTGCACCACACACATGCACTGCCCTCGGGCTCCGGGGGGGGGACAAGCTTTACTAATAGTCTCCAAAACACAGCCTAACCAGAGCAGAACCAAGAAAATAACAACTTGATCACTGTGTTGAGTTTGTTCCAGGAGCTGAACGTGAGTCCCAGGCTCTGCCTCCTCCCCTGTGTTAGCTCATATTCTGCCTGAGCCTGGTGAGCAACAGTTTGACTTCTCCCTGTACCTATGAAGGTAAAGGAGTTTGATGGGCAGCCTTACAGGCAGCATGGACACAAGCTAAAATCACTTGGCTCAGCAAACTCATTTGTGTCTGGCTGAGAAGAGCCACGTGGACACAGACAAAGGAACACGTTGTAACTTTGGCACTCCTGTGACATACAGTTTTGGGTCACAGCATAACACCAGTGGTGCCAAAGTGATGGGAGCATGTACAAAACCTCTGGGCTGCTCACTGCCTTCAGCTCCAGCAAACTATTAGGCTGTCTGCAATGTATCCGTCTCCGGTATTGAAACCTCATGTAAATGATTGTGTTTTCACTGAGGCAAAGAATGAAGGTGTGTATAATTTTCTAGTCCAGTAGTTAACATCTTGGATACAAGTAAACCAAATCTCGGTCCACATACCAAATCAAACAAAATTAAGATCTTAGAAGAGCTCTTACACCCCTCTGTAAAGCATTACAGCTTTCAGTTATGACAAAGCTTTCTTGCTACCAGTTTTTAAGAAAGTGGACAGAGCTTCCTTAGGTACCTCAGCCCAGGAGAAGGCTTGCTGCTGCGAATACTCCAGCAGTCAAGACTGATGCTTTACTAGCTTTAAGTAGCAAGGCTGAGGCTTTCTTCAGCACCTCTGCATTTCTTAACAATATGTTCAGTTAGTTCCCCGCTCAAGATGCTATCTTTTATAAACCTCATTATCAAGACATCCAACCTGTGCACGTTACATGAGGAATTTCAGTGTTTAATGGAGGCGATGTTGCAATGCTATGTATTATAGCACTTTGTACTGTAATGTCCAACTCTCATAAATAATATTGTCTAATATTTATTTGTGTAGTGCTTACTAAAGGGCCTGACCCTCAACTGTGAATGTTACTGTAATACCCCAAAAAGGATAATTGTTTTACTCCCAATTAGGAAAAAAATCTAACCATAAACCCAAGAAATACATGTGGAAGCTGGTTTTTGCATTAATTTCTTCCCCCTGGATGCTGGAACATAAAGAGGGAGCACATGTGTTTTTTCCTTTCTCCTCATATTGCAAACCCTGCAAAGCAAAAGGGTTATTCACCTTCCTGCAACTGTTTCTCATTACAGAGCTCCCTTAGGCTCCCAGAAAGAGATTCCTTCACCCAATTCCATCAAAGTGGGAGCAGTAGAAACTTGAATAAATAATTGTGTGCTATAACTCTGGGAGCAGGATAATAAAATTTTGGCAAACTGCATCGGAATCTGACTAGTTAATTAGAAAGTGATTGATTCTGATGAGGTAATAAGCTGAGGAGGCGGAAGGGAAGATTCTAAAAAGAGAGAGTATTGACATCCATTTTCATGAAAACAGGCTGGGTTTGGCTGCATTCCAGGTCTTAGGGCTCTTCCATCTGCAGGTGCTTCACTGCCCATCTACAGGGGATCAGACAGAGACACATGGCAGGGTAACAAGTAATGGATATGTTTATCATTAACTTATAATTATCTTTTCCCCCCAAAAAATATCTCAAGTTACTCACTCATGAAGGAGTGGATCAACAATGACGCTTCTTAGAAGTGCCAAGTACTTAAAATACCAGCAAAAGTCAGTAGTGGCTGCAAGTCATCAAACCCTTTGAAGAACCATGTATTTAGAGTTGTGCAAATTTTTAAGTCTCCATGTCAGCCTCCCCTGTCCTGCCCTCACCCCCAGACTTCCAGAGTTGGAAACTCAACTGACAGTGGACTTAAGTTCTGGTTTTTAAGCACAATGCTGATAATGTGCTCAGGAAAAAAGAGAAGACAGTGCACACAAAAAAAAAAAAAAAAAAAAAAAAAAAACAGTAGTGCAAAATAAGCTACAGACAAAGCCCAAATATAGTCCTGTTGCTGTCTTAAAACAGTATGCCTGACAAACAACAGAGATATGAACGTGAGGGTCAACAGAGATATATAAATTGCAATAATTATAAATACTGTGCTTTAGATTTTTACATTGAAGAGTCAGAAAACTAGCTTTGGTTTAAGACACATCTCCTTTGAATCCATTTTGGTTTGAGCAGTAAATCAACACTAATCTGTCATATTATTCACAAGTTCTGTTCCTCAAGGGAAGAATAAAGCTGGAACCAGGAACCTTTCAAGACACAAGTTTTGTACCTAAATAACCATCAGAGCACCTATTTCACTTCTTTTTTTTTTTTTTTCAGAGAAAGTATTTTGCAATTAACTGCAAGTAGTGGGTCTATTGAAGAGCATTAATGTAAGAGTTATGATATGGCCTGATAGTATGCTCCACTGTTGCTGGTATTAGAAGAACAGGAAAAGCCAGTGAAAATAAGTTACATCACTTCCATTCTCGAAGTGAGAAGGATACCTGCACTTGGGTTTAAATTCAGACATACGTATCTCTACCCTGGCAAGTTGGTCTATTAGAGATCAGGTGTATTTCAAAGTATCAAAAGTTACACTCTCTAGTGACATCAGGATTAGTCCCCATTCGTCAACCCGAAGAAACATACGTTCCGGTGCTAAAGTCAAGTTTGGGGAGCACAGTTTGCCCCCAGTGTGATCCATGCACAACTTGAAAGTTTTGATTAAATTTCCAGGACAGTGCAAACAGAGTAGATACTGCACAAGTGGATCATATTCTTGTTGCAGGGTCTCCTTGCATATGCTGGCACGGGAAAGAAAACACAATCCCTCCTGTCCCAGTCTCCCTCCTCATTCTGTCTGGTGGAGGGAGCTTTACTATGTGTGGTGTTCTGTGTTTGTTCCAGCCATTTCCATCTGTCTCCAAAATCTACACTTATAAGGCAAAATCACTTAGACTTTGACTCTGGCCTATCTGTCATAATCCAAAGAATTAAAAGGAAAACTCATATCTGTCCGGTTCAAATGAACATACTCTTCTGGAGGGCTTTATCACAAAGAAGTTTGAGAAAGTTATCTTGATGTTCCTATTACAAAGCAATGTATTTCTGTGTCAGGCAGAGAATAAAGCAAATGCAAAGATACCCCTTCTTACCACCCACTGATTTGGACAAAGGGAAAACAATCAGGAAGAAAAGAAGCAGACAGTGGAAAGAGTGGCAACGTATCTTTTGACTCATTTTGGTTCTTAATTGACTGTCCTTACCACTCATTTTTCCCAAGTAGATTTTGTCATTTACAGACTGCTCTAGCTGCTTTCTTTCAGAAAGAAACACCAGGGCAGTGGGGAAAGTGGGGAGAGCTTTGCCTTCTGCCACACTGAAGCCAGTGCTGTAAAGTCAGCAGTTGCAAGGTCCATCCCTTTTGGGAAGAGGATCAGACACAAAAGGAGTCATTTCTTGAATGTGCATTTACTGAAACCTATACTGCGTCATCCCTGAAGGATCATTTTGGGATTGGCTATAGTAATTAATTTGGGCAGCAGTGGCAGTCTAGCCAAAGCATAAGTGACAAAACTCACAGAAATTGGATGACTACTTGAGGGCTTTAGTCCACATGGAAACCTTTCGATCTCAAAGAGGACTGGTCTCCTGCCAACACCTGAGCTGTAAGGTTAACTCATACACTTTTACAGAAGGTGTAGTCCCTTCAGACTTTTTAAACTTAGCATCTGGAGCTCCTTAAGGAGGGATATTTTTCCCTTTTTTTTTTTTTTTTTTAAGAAAAAAAAAGTCCATATAATGCTTAATGTAATAAACCCCTGAAACCTGCCTGAAGTGTATAGGCTCTGCTACAGTACAAATGCCACTGCCTGTACTGAGTGAATAATGGATAATGAATGTTTCATTCCACACGTTTAACTTTTGGTTCATGAATTGCCCAAAGGCAAATCACATTAGTCATAATCACTTGCTGAGTAATTTCCACAAATTAGTTTTGGTCTGTAGCTCCATTGCCCACAGTGTTTTGTTATTAATCATTATTATAAATTGATTCCTTCGTTGGCTGGTTCTATTAACTTGTAGGTGACAAAATACTGCTTTTTTCCCTATGGGGTGAACATAGCGTGTAGACCTGCACTGCCAGTAAAAATAGCCAACTCTACATATTAAAATTTGTCTGGTGTGGGTTCTGTAAAGTTGCTTAAACTTGCATGTATTCAACCAATAAACTCATCCACGGTAACGAAGCACAAAGCAAGCCTAAATGTACTGAGATGAGTCTCATCAGCCACCATCCCAGGCTGCGAAGCAGCAGGAGGTGGCCCTGGCCCCCGCGCTCCCCCTGCCACCCCCCCCCCCCTTGGACCACAGTACCACCATCTCTCCAGAGCAAGTTGTCAGAAAGCTCTTTCACATCACGCACTGCCATGTGTGCAGCTGTCTCTTAGGGCAATACGTGTCTGAGGTCATAAGAAATGAGGCAGGTGGGGAACGGAGAGTCACGCTCTTTCTCAAGGCAGGAGATGCCAGTTTTGGGTTTCCACTAAGTGCAAAGATGGTGGCAGCTGGGAGATGCCATCTGTATGTATACAGCAGTATGTATCTCTTGTCTCCAGCATGTTCCTACGTCAAGTTTCTTTCAGTTTCTGTGGGGAAGAAAAATAAGAGCCTGGTAACCGTGCTTCCCACCAGCAGCACCACCCCACATCTCTGAACACCTTTTGCACAGTCCCTGTGCCAAAGACCGCTGGAGCGGGTATGAGGGTGAGTATGACAGGGGTAAGTGTTGGTGGAGCTCCTCCTCCAACCTTTATGTAAGATGACAAGTATGTTGCACAGCAGTGTTAAGGGACATTTTCATGTGGTTGTAATAGACTAAAATGCAGCAAATTCTTTAGCAACTCACGTACAAACTCATGGAGTTATTTATTTCTCTAGCTATAGATCACTGTCACAGTTTTTGGATTGGCTGCTGCTCTAATGCAATCACAGGCACTGATCTTATATTTTAGATTTTTTGCTGCAGTCATTTGCTCTTATAAATACTATCTCTTTCTACAGATACAATACAAATCCTTGTTCCTGATCCAGCGTTTAACCCTGACCCAGCTGTTTTTGCAGCTTCACTGTTTCACACTAATCATTTGCAAATTATTACAGTAATCAACAAAGGAAAGAGAAATATTTAAGATGATACTACTACAGTGACCTGAGTATTTCAGAACTGCCTGCTCTCAGTCCCCCAGGTCTCCTCTTATCCATCCGCTGTCCCTCTGTCTCATACACCTCTCCAATGATTGCCTATTGTCTCCTGCTCTTCCTTGTTTAGGAGACAATTTGAGGAGCCTGTTGCTGATTCATGAGCCCTTTTTTAATTCTGTTGTACCTGACTGACAGAAACAAATGTCACATTCCCATGTGTTTTGCAAAGAAACCGGGATATGCTCAGGTCCTCAGACCCAGCAGATTCTGTTTAGCTGTTCTTGAATTTTCCTTTTTAAGCATTATTTTTGAAGCACTACTTCATTTGAGCCTTGACTGATAACTTCTGCTCCATCGGTGGTCTACAAGCACTTTTTATCACATATGCCTCAATGAGATTGGGACTGTTTGTATAGGTAGCAAAGAAGCTACTGCTCTGTGAACACTCCTGGCATAATAGTTAGACCACTCATTCTTCAGTAGCTTTTACAAAAGAAATTCCTGGGCACAGCCAGGCACTTTAACTTTGGGAGGAGCCAGCCTAGCAGGCCTTGAAGCCACAACTCCATTCCCCTTTGTTTGTTTTCTGTCCTCTACAGCAGCTGCTTATCCATTGTAATCCCTGAATTGATCCTGTTGTTGCAGTTCAGGGAATCAGAAAAATATCTCATAGGGGAAAAGGAACACTTGGCTATAAATCTGATAGTTTACAGCTCCATGGGCAAATTCTTAAAGAGGCTTCAGAGAACAAAAGCTTGTCTGAAAATGCAGTAAGAAAGCCTGTCATCCCAAATGGAGCTATTCCTACTTTGCGGAAGGAAAGAATTAGCTCAGTAGCCAGGGCTGTGTGCATTTTACTTTGCACAGACAGCAAATGTATCTATATAGCCAGATGCTTTATTTATCAGTCCAGATTTTACCCTAACTCATAGTTAGGATTCCAGTCAGATGTATGTAGAATATTTCAGGTACACAGGGAACATCAGGTGACAACAGAGGTTATTCATCAATATATCAGAACCAGTCTGTGAACCAGTTGCCAGGCTCAGAAGGAAAAGGTTGTTCCAGGAAAACTTTAGTAGCAAGGTGCAAGATAGAACAGGAGAGCCCTGGTAGTGAGTGTATTCTTCTCACAAGGCGCAGAAAGCCTGGACTTTCCAAGATGGGAGGAACCTGCTTCCTCTTTTACTGGTGAGGAAGCCTGAACCTGAGCTTGACAAGATCATCAGCACAGTCCCAGTGGCAGCAGGATCAGACCCAGAGCTTACTAGTCCATTTCTTACGCAGTGCAGCAACAACCACAAAATTAACCAAGCTGCAAATAGTTTAATAAGAAACAAAATAGGGTTTTGGCTGGGTTTTTTTAATGAACCTGTTAAGACTGTTTCACGTCTTTCAGATATACTTAGCCCAGTGGCATCTGTACTTGTAAGAACAGATATTCAATTCCTGAATAATTGTGTATGAGTTTTTCCTCAGTGACTCTCTTGAGGAATAGCCTACAAGTTCTTTTCTGCAGTGTAGAGCCCTGTGTAAAATTATACTAGTGTAAGTAGAGTGGCAAGACCATTACTATGTTATAGTTCCACAAAGATCTGCAAAACTCAAAACTTCAAGCTGTGCATTGTGTGCGTTCTGTTCCTGCCAGTGTTACGGCTGCTGCAATCCCATGAATCAATCCAGATTTATTGGCACAATTATTCTTACCAGCCTCACTGAAAAGCAAATAAATACTGAAAAGTTGGAGCCAATTAAATGTCTAGTGTGCTCAATCAGAAACTTAAATTACTTTGCACCAGCAACTAGGACTACCTTGTAAGCCCTTCTAGAAAGCACAGCAAAGTCCACACTTAATTGCCACTGGACCATTTTGCTGCATATAAAGGGCAGCTGAAGGAGATTTGCAGTCAGGACTGTCAATTAAGTTCCTTAATTGGCAGGAGCAAGTGAGGATGAAATCAGTCGCGATCCTGAAAATATTTGCAAGGCTGAAAACATTAGAGAGCAGCAGTTCTGTTCTTTCACATGAACTACAGCACTGCTATAATTATCCTCCAGTGTCAGAGTCAACAGGAGTCATTCTTCCTTCATTCTATCTTTGCAAATGTACCAATAGAAGCCTAAAATTCTGCTGCGCACTATATATGTGCATGCGAGGGGTGTTTGTGTACATACATATATGGGTCTCTTTCTTGTGTGTTATGTGATGAAGCTTCTGATAGCCAGACCTCTGACAACAGCAGTGAGACTAGAGCAGTTTCTGCTTCTTCTATTCTCTACCTTCTAATGCCAAATTTCTAACTGAAAACATATCTAATGAATTTCAGGGCTGCTTAGGGTGTTTATGTGTCTATATGTAAGCATATGGATGTAAATGAGAAATCCGTACATCCTGAGAGAGTCCGTGTCATGCTGAGAGAGCCCACGAGCAAAGAACATCACTGCTTGCATTACTGACTGCATGTTCCCTTTTACAAGAAGCTCAGAAATGCCAAACCATTTCAACTAATGGCATCGTAACAATAATTATAATCTGAACTTTACAGTTGACAGCAATTCTCAAAGAAATCTGTTCATAGTGATGTTAAAGACAAGGCCAGCTTTGGCACATGTATTGCTGTATACAACTCCATGAGTATAAAAACTGGAATTGCTAGGTAATAAAGCATAACAAAATTACTGTCTTCATGGGATATAACACAGATAAATCATATAAACAAGTTTGTCTAGATACTAAATAGAAATTATGGCAGTTATTCTAGTTATTTTCAGTGACAAGCATCAGTCATCTCTTTTGATCGATACACGATTGCAGACCTGATGAGAGCACTAACCGTCTTCCTTTCAGGCTAAATGGAAGAAGAAATTAAACACCTGTTTACAAAAAGGTAGTGAGAAACAGCTGGAGGCAACTGGCCAAGAAAATGGCTTTAATTACAAAGTATGAGCCTGACTAAGCCCTGTGGTTTAAAGAAGATGGGGATTTCTTTCAGGGACTTGAATGAAAAAAAGGACTGTGGGATTTATGCGGCCATGAGTTTACTCCTAGAGAAAAGCAAGGAAACTCCTTTCTCCTTGGTCTCCCTTTCCACAGTCACAGAATGAGTTGGAGGAAAACCTGGAATGAGTGAAGAAAAAACCTCCCTGCTCTGGTTTCTGCCTTGGCAGTGCAGCAGAGCTTTGTGTACACTGTTTGTGATATGTAGGATTATACCAACTAAATGTTTGTATTCTTGGAAAATTGTTTGCATCATTTTTAATCTTGGAAGAAATTCTGAGTTCTCTTAGCTCAGCTCCCAAATCTTTTTAAAATATTTGTCCCTTTGCCTTGTGCTGACTTTTATCACCATACTGACCAAAAGCTGGAGACTTGACTAATGAGTTCAGGGTTGCTGTAGCTTGGAAGGTGTCCGGGTAAGAGCTGATACATCTATACTCTCAAGCTGTCTTTAACACCTCTATTTAAAGAGAAACTGCCTACAAGGGAACGCAAAGAGTGCTGGCTTTCCTATGCACAAGTTGAGTCCCAGGGACGTTTACGGGACAAGTGAGGTTGAAAAAAGAACGTGCAGTTAAAAAAGAATACTTACTATGTAGTCACCGATTAATGATCTCTCATACCTTCTTTGTTAAATAAAGCAATAATGTCTTTAAATCCTCTGGGAAAAGGGAGCTGTCTGTATGCTTTTACATACCATTTCTTCTCATAGAAAGCAAGTCAGAATGCTCGTGCCTCCAGTGAGATTGTGGGAAAGAGCATTTGCTGGGCATCTGCGGAGCCACTGCTGTCCCTGGGAACAGGTACCCGGAGTCACACCGGAGTGCAGCAGCGGGGGCCGAGTACTTGGTCTCCAGGTCCCAAGTCTGAGCCTGCTGAAAATCCTTGCCTGAACTCTGCTTTTTGTCCAGAGGCTTAAAACATCCCAAGACCCTCTAAAGGCAGATAGGAAAAGGTGTGCGAAGGAGACAGTTCTGCAAAGCAGATGAGAATGTTTAGGCTTGCAGGCATACTCTAAAGCGTATCTCTTTTCTTCTAGCCTTAAGATATCAGGTGAATTTTGAGGTTCAAATATTTGGCTATGTGTTCAGGGACTTCTGTAGGATTTCCACACTTGTTCATTTTGTAGCTGCAGAATCTTCCCCCCGCCTAGCAAATCCCACCACCCACACAGCAAATAAATGTCTTTTGGCACTGACTGGTACATCATCCATAATAGTATATAATAGCTAATGTGTAATGTGTGGGGATAACACCACCCCATCGCGTATAGTAAAGAGGATAGGAGAACTATATCACTACCACTCACAAGCCAGCAGAGCCCAGTGTAGAAATCCAAGGCATGCTTGCCAAGGAATGATGCTAAAAGAAGAGTGATAACTCTGATGGAGCTCTCAGTACCCGTGGGGGATGCAATGATGAGGTCTCCTAAAGTTGACAGTGAGTAAAGGATAGTTGGACTTGCTCAGTCCAAACATGCCTGCTTTGAAATCCATCTTCTGTTTGTCAGTCTTCATGTGCTGTCTCTGTGTCATGCCAAGAACAAGCTGAAAGCTGCAATATAAATAAGATATCTGTTGGAGAAATGTATTCCTTGTCATATGCTTTATAAAGCAAAATCAAGTCAGCAATTGAAGTGGTGCTCTGGATAGCACAGGTAACATCTCCCAGATGAGCACTGAATGCTTTATTTACATTGCAAAGGATGAGAAGTGGGAGTCAAATAAAACCAAACTATCCAAATAAGGAACTGATCTGAAGAGGAGTGATTTGCAATCTAAAAATGGGATTTATTTTGGATTTCACTTCCAGGACCATGCCAGGAGTGAAATACTGCATTTTTGCCAAATGAGGATAGCAGTGTGCAATACACCACTGATTTCATTAGTTAAAAGAAGATTGCTTCTGCGTTTAATATTCTCTTGCAGCCAGTAATGTGAGGGACAACTAGAATATGACAGAAATTAAAAATCTTGGTGATATGTAAATATTGGTTGATTTATCCCCTCCACAATGATGTGAAATTTGTCAAAATTAAAAATCTTGGTGATATGTAAATATTGGTTGATTTATCCCCTCCACAATGATGTGAAATTTGTCAAAATTAATCCTGAGTAACTATCAAGAGCAAAGACATGTTTCAGATGTATCTCAATCATGATTACTTTTTTTATTTTTATTTTTGTAACTTCTATTTCCAGTTTTGTGTGCTTACATATTGCAGTTTTCCAGGAGACACTTCACTTCAGTTGTTCTTAGCTTGTGTATAGCAATTTGTTATTTTTTTAAAGATGGCTCAAGCTGAGCTGATTGATAGGCTGTTACTCCAAGAGCAACAGATTTACCTTCCGTGATGTGTATTTTTAGGGATAAATCTTAGAAGTCAAATGCACATTTCTAATTAACCATGTGTGAAATCAACCATGTTGAATTAGGGGGGGAATTTCACTGGATGCCTATAATTAATCAAAATACAAAAGATAGATAAACTAACAAACATAAGTTGTTAGCACAGTGAGAGGATCTTTATTTATAAGCAGCATTTAGCACTATTTAGTTCATGAGTTCAGTTTCTACTGACCATCTGTCATAGCTGCTGTCAGCTTTGCAAGCCTCATGAACTTCGCCAGTCCTGGTGTGAGACTTCAAAAGATGCTGCGCTCACCCACCACTATCACACAGATCCATAGACCATATTGTGGCAGCGTGAAACAAAAGAGTGGTTTTGGCAGGAATAGAAGAGGTTGCCCCTGTGTTTCAGTTTTTCTTCTTCCAAAGTAGCAGGCATTTAATTGGATTAACTGGACTAAAGTCATTCCTGCTTGAAGAGGTGGTATCGGGTTGGGTGTCAGATGCCTTCTTGGTAATCAGAATATTCTTACTCGGGGCCACTGGAGAAATGGTGGGAACTAAACCCCTGTTGCAAGATTGTACTCTCTTCTCTAATGAGGATTGTAGCAAGACCAGGTGAAATGCATTAGATATTTCTGAAATAGTTGATATGGCATAGAAGAAATCAGGAGCTTTTGAAATACAGATTATGAAAGCCTTCTTGGAAACGTGGAATGCAAGTAAGGCAAGGGGCATTCATGAGCTGTACCCATGACTTTCATCAATGCAGCCTAGCACAGATGATTGCAATAAACTTCAAAAGATATTTATCAAGTATTAATTCTTTTCAAATTCTCTTTAAGAAATGTGGGGACATGGTAGTCCCTATAAAAGCTCCCAAACTTTTATATTTTTAAGGCCTGTGGATCTTGACATGCATATTTGTCACATTGACACAGAGGTTGTTGCTGAGACTCCTTTCTATAGCTTCCTGTGACTATTCAGCAGCTCTGGGAAGAGGTTTATTAACTTATGTTCTTGCCAATGCCCTCACAGTGGAACTGCTCTTGCGTCTGTTGAATAGTATGTGCATCTGTTGTTGGTATGGCTTAGCAATACAATACCATTTTGCTGCAGGGTGCAGAACACTGAGTTACAAGTCCCTGTCTGAAACTTTCTTGCTCTCTTGAAAATTCATGTTCCGGGCTAAAATTTCCAAGTGTTTTTCAGATTTAGGTACAAAAGAAAGTGAAAATGGACAAGAAATTGTGAACTCCTGGACTCCATAGGCGCTAACACGTAGGGAATGTATAGTAGTCTGAAGAGGCACATGAAATTAGAGGTAGCTTTTGTTTAAAGCCATCTGCGGAGGCACATTCCTCAGACCGTTCTCTCTTCCCATTGGCAAATCTCCCACGAGAGTTGTGGTAATATGGATGCAATCATTCCTCAAAATCTGCTCCATTAACATAGATGTCGAGCTGGACCGGCCAATACAGTTTTTATTGTCTATACCATGCTTAGAGTGTTTGCCTGCATAGCTTCAAGCGTGCCATCTCCTGGATTTCCCCGCCTACACTGAATGCATATGAATTACAGGTTGGTTCCTGCACTACAGGTGGACTTGTGGCAGCCCAGCAGCCCCTTCCACATCATTGAAGGCACGGTCACCGACGTGCGAGTACCCCAGAACACGTCCCGAAGTCTGCTGCCCTACCTCCAGCAAGCAAACATCCAGTACACGTAAGCCTGTGCTTTGCTTTCTGTGCCTTGCTCCAGAGATCTGGCCTCCAAGGCAGGTCTGTGTCTACCACGCCAAGCGTGCTTGAAAATACATTCCACATCATAGCAATTAGACTGGCAGACAGCTAGACATTGCCAAAAAAACAACCATTTTAATGGGAGAACAGAAAATCTCCCACAGGCAAGCAGTTTTAATTAAATGTCCTCCTTTGGAGTCAAGCTGAAGTGTTTTCAATGTATATGAAATCACATCTGTTAAGAGAGGGATGGTAATTACTAATTCTACAGCCTGCTTTGCCTCTCTCTGTATTTAACAGGAGCAAGGTTTGTTTACAAGTGTGCTGCAAACACGGAGGCAAGCCTCCTTCATGAATTATAAAGGAATGTACTAGTTCAGTTTTATAACTCCATTCCTCATGACCCAACACAAGTCATACAGAACAATACATGCTAAGGATCACATATCATTTATAGCATTCCTTAAAAGCATTCAAGACAGTTTTGAAGTATACTTACCGCTTCATATTTATCAGTATGAGATACTAGACAAGAGTGATGATCTTGTCATTAAAGCCTTTTCAGTGAGATGCCTAAGCTTCTGAATAATCAACTGACGAGTTACTTGAATTCTCAGACATTTGCTGAATAAAGCCCTACGTGAGGCAATTTATACTTATTTCTCAGTGAGAAAAAGATGGTGCAAGTAGTATTGTATATTACATATATTCTTATGAGAATTCCATTTTTACTACAACAACGGTCTTTTATTAATTTGTCATTCTAAAAATACAAAAACTAACATAAGGAAATTAATTATGCAGGCCCGGTAGCTGAAAGTTCAGAGCGACTTTCATATGGGTTCAACACTGCTTCAGTTTTGTTTGTGTTTAAAAATGAGATGGGGACTTCTGTAATTGTTTTCCTGTGCTTATACAAAAAATGTCCCCTAATTACTGTGCCCTGGCAGTTGTATTCACGTCTGCTGCTGTTCCTGCTCACAGTAATCACCTTTAATGAAATGACAGAAGGCAATTTTATATGTGTTGTAAACACTCCCTATACTTGAAGACCTTTACTTAGGTTGCAGAGCAGAGCATGCAAGGGCAAGAACTGCAACAGCAAATAGTCTCCTCAGTTTGCCTGAAACAATGGACTACAAGTACTAGGACAACATTACGTTAATTTTCCACAGGGAAAGTTTCCTCTCTGACATTTGGCGCACAAGATGCGTGCACTTAGAAGGAAGTCAGGCAGCAATTTCTTCTCTCTCCCTCTTCGTCTCCCCACTCCCCATTTCGGATTCCTTCCCCGCTGGGTCCCAGCCATGGGAAGCAAAGCCTCAGATGAGCACGTGCTTGTCCTGACAAGCCTCCTGAGATCTGTAACTCTGCAAAAGCCGGGAGGATTTGACAGGAGAGCAGCAACAGCAACAGCAGCAGGGTGGCGGGGCACAGCGGAGCCCGCAGCGCAGCTGGGCCGGGCACCGCCGCCCTCAGCCGGGGGGCAGCTCCAGGGACAAGGAGCTGAGGCGCCGGGCAAGGTTTCATACAGCTCCTTTTCTCGTGGCTGGTTTTCACTATTTTTTACGTTTTCCTTTTGACACACTATTTGCAGAGGACTTAAATTGCTACATCCCTTTTGGAATGGGAAAAAGCTGAGGCGAACACCATGCAAAACTTCGGCCTGGCAGAATGACGCTTGCCTAAATTATGACAAATTTCTAAAGATAGGAAGCATTAAGCAGCCCTAACATTGAGCAAGGTCACCAGCCCTTGCCTATAAGACAGGCTTATCTGTCCTAGTGTTTGACTTTATGACAAGAAGATGGTCATGAAAACAAGCCAGGCGTCAGATAAACTTACTGCACCAAGTTGCCTCAGTTGTAAGCTCTCTGGTAACGAAGCCACTTAGGTTGTATTCAGACCTGAGGGACTTGAGAGCCTTTGTGTTATAAACACACACACTACACAGTCACGAAGAGTAAAGAGAGATTATTAAATCTTACTTGGAGTACAGCCATAAACAATCAGGAGTTGTGAAATTAAATCTGTTATTGTAAAAGTGAACAAACAAAGCTTAATCCTTGTGGGTGCTTACACTAATCAGAATGTAGCAAAGCAGGCAAGTATTTTTTTAACATGTTAGAGGTCCTAGTGATTTGAATAAAACCACTGCTTTAATCTAACTACATGCTTAAATGCTTTACAGTACTGGTCTTAGTGTTCATAGCACTTTGCAAGTCAAGACTATAAGCCCTTAGTTTGCTTAATGAAAGTTGCTAATGTAGAACAGTGTAATTCCTAATTATACAATTACTTCACTAACACCGTGGAAGATGAGATAACCTTTACTTTGATATTATATGTAGATAGGCCTGTTACCTTTGAGGTATCTGCTGCACAACCGAGTTAGGATCAGAGTGAATGCACTTTCTTTCCATCTTTTTCCAATCTTTGTAGCAGCTCGTGCCTATAAAACTTTAAAAGGTTGAATGTGACCATCGTTTTACAGGAGTGATGAGTTAGTGGTATGGTGGTTACATGTTGCGATACTTGAGGACAAAGTGGTATACAAGGATGACTCAGTTTTACAGTGATGCTTTTACTGATGTCAATGATGATATTCCCAACTCGTGCCACTGTGTGATGGAAAGGATGAATGCTCCAACTTCCTTAATATGATCTTTTTTAGATGTTTTACATGTTATATTTTTATATTTGTATCATTATTTGGTATTGCTATAAAATAAGAAAGTTTTCAGTTTACACCACTGTTTCTGCATTTCACTCTTAATGCAAAGGACCTCTCACTTCTTATGCAAGCATTTTAATTTTCATTTAGTATTGTTTTATGTTTTTCCTGAGTTATTTTAAAATAACTGGCAAAAAATTGTTGCAGAGTAGGTAATGTAAACAACAAACCACACTTAAGATTTTTTCTTTGCTGTTCATTAAGTTTCAGACAGAATGGTACTGCTACCAAGTTCTTAATTTTTTTTGTTCTGCCTCTGCAACTTGTAGGTTTTTGTAATGTTCCATGCCAGCACAATAACTCCCGAGAGAAAGTATGTACATGTTTTTCTAAGCCTAAAAAAAATTTTTTAAAATGTTTTTTAAATCAATTTTTGAAGATCCATGATCATGTAGTATAACTCGATTAATAAAGACAACAAATGCTGCTCCATAAACAAATGAAAGTGGCTGCTTCTTCACACTGGCTGCGTTATTTACATCATTCTGTTTTATTTGCTTAACAAGCTCTTTGTGTTTTTTGAAGGCACTGTTACATTTCAAAGCAGCTGGAATATTTATTTGGCAGCATATATTCAAATATGCCTGAAGCACTCTATTGTCAAAATATAACAGATGAAGTAATGTTAGGATGGTTTAACTGCTGCTATATTTCTTCTGAATGTGATTGTTGTTCTGCTTTAGCGTGTGTGTTCTACTAGTTCTTCAGTAATACGACTCTTCTTTTACCTAGGATTCTCATATCAGACCTACAGAAAGCAATAGAAAACCAAACTGGACTGAGGTCATATAGGAATCGAAGGTCCCTCTCTGGGTACAACTATGAAGTGTATCACTCCCTGGAAGAAGTACGTTAAAATTCATATTGTTCCTCTTATCCACTACACCATTGTTTTCAATAAGGCTAAGGTTTCACTCTTTCTACAAGTTATGGTTAACTGTTCATCTTCAGAAGTGATCTAAATGTTTCTTCTTCGAAAACAGGCACCTTCTTGAAAATATGTATTTTTAAAATATTTGTATTCAAGGCTTATCTTTACATGTAACTATTTTTGACAGCTTCTGAGTTTTGTTTTTAAAGTAGGTCTCTGATGGAATAAGAGATTTCAGTGAGCGATTAGTCTCACTGAGTCATTTAAGTAAGCAGTATGAGCAAATGCTGAAGTATTTGCACAAGAGGCCCAGAGACTTAAAAACACTTAGATACAAATTCATGCATAAGGGATACTATCCTGGATGATAGCTGGGTGAATAATTTCTGTTGATTTCAGTGTGCTCACATATATAGTTTCAGTCTGCACCAGATACTTGAACGGTCAAGTGTGAAAACAAAAACAACAAAAAAAAAGACAAACGACAAAAAGAAAAACTACAGAAAGATCCAAAAACATAGAGAGGACTGAGAGCTAAGATAAATGTGCTACAGTTACTTCCTATGAAATGCAAAGATTGAAGCAAAAGTTTTATTTCTGTATTTGCAGATCCAGGGTTGGATGCATCATCTGAATAAAACTCATTCAGATCTTGTTCACATGTTCTCTGTTGGAAAATCCTATGAAGGGAGACCACTGTTTGTACTCAAGGTAAAGATTAAATAGTCATTAATCAGACTAAAATCTGGAATCAGGGACAGACACTTTGTTATTTTATAGTATGTACATCAGAGACACAGGTTAACAGTGTTTCCTAAGGATGAGTTACTAAGATCTAAGTATCTCCCTGAATGTCATCTTTAATGAACAAAAAAATAAAAAGCTGGAAAACTAAAAGCCAAATCCTATTTACTTGGATTGGATATGCTTGGAGATAGATTACAGAACAAGTTCTATTAGCAGGATTTGGATTTAACAAAATTGAAAAGTTTTGTGTATATAGACAACTTGGAAAGCAGTTATGATGGAGAGGGACCCCAGAGGACTCTTGAGTCCTTCTCAGCACATGC
Source organism: Tyto alba (assembly GCF_018691265.1). Classification (NCBI taxonomy): domain Eukaryota; kingdom Metazoa; phylum Chordata; class Aves; order Strigiformes; family Tytonidae; genus Tyto; species Tyto alba. The sequence continues at coordinate 37,333,118 of NW_024881330.1, forward strand.
CACACACGCTTCCTCTTCAGCTACTGAAAAAATTCCAGGGCTGTGCACTCTCAACTCACATTATTAGAACCACAAATTAGAGGGTGTCAGCAAGGACTAAAAAAAATTTTACTTTCAATGTATTTTCGCTTTCTGTAACAGACTTCAGAAAATTTGTTTCTGCATTAGGCTATTCGTGTAGCATCATTTTTCCTCACCCTATTCCATGTGATATTTAAGGATATCATTCCTCATAAAAGGAGTTGACAGATCTCACTTTTCCTGTAATTTTTTTTTTTTCCATAGACCAAATTCATTATCTTGGTATACCTGCATATTGCTATCTTGGCCATATCTTTGAAAACCATAAATTTATGTTCCTTTGTACTAGGAAATTCAAAATGGTTTCGTGTTTCTAATATTCTATTATTCTCTCATTAGTGTGTTTCACTAATATCATGAGATCTATTGATATTTCTGTGAATATTCACACTTCAAGTTAGGTAAAAGATCACGGCCCTACAAGAAAGCTGTCTGGATAGACTGTGGGATTCATGCAAGAGAGTGGATTGGCCCTGCCTTTTGCCAGTGGTTTGTGAAAGAAGTAAGTGTTTAATGATTTATGGTCATGCAATTCCTTCAGTTCAATAAACATTGTGGGTTTGCTGTAACCGTTCTAACATTATTAATAAGAAAAATAACTACCTGTTATACCACTTTTTTTTTTTTTTTTTTGTAGAACACTTAAGTGCTTGATAAACGAAGCTGATAGTGACAGCCAGACACAGCTAGGCACAGGACAAAAATATGCTAGACACATACTGGCACGGATATGAAGTAGGATTTCATTCCAAGACCTAAAAATGTGAAGATTATAATTCTGGTAATGGTCCAGGTAAATCAGTGCCAGTGTGTACTGCTATAGATCAGTTCAGCAATATCTTTGCTTGAAGGACTTGGATTAAGACAGACATTTCTCTTTTGTGTAATGCCATAGGAATAGGAAGCTAAAATCATAGAATCATAGAACCGTTAAGGTTGGAAAAGACCTTTAGGATCATCGAGTCCAACTGTTAACCTAACACTGCCAAGTCCACCACTAAACCCTGTCCCTGAGCACTGCATTGACACGCCTTTTAAATACCTCCAGGGATGGTGACTCAGCCACTTCCCTGGGCAGCCTGTTCCAATGTTTGACAACCCATTCGGTGAAGAAACTTTTCCTAATATCCAACCTAAACCACCCCTGGTACAACTGGAGGCCGTTTCTTCTTGTCCAATCACTTGTTACTTGGGAAAAGAGACCAACACCCACCTCCCTACAACCTCCTTTCACGTACCTCTGGAGAGCAATAAGGTCTCCCCTCAGCCTCCTTCTCTCCCGGCTAAACAACCCCAATTCCCTCAGCTGCTCCTCACAGGACTTGTGCTCTGGACCCTTCACCAGATTCGTTGCCCTTCTCTGGACACGCTCCAGCACCTCAATGTCTTTCTTGTAGTGAGGGGCCCAAAACAACACAGTATTCAAGGTGCAGCCTCACCAGTGCCAAGTACAGGGGGACCATCACTTCCCTGGTCCTGCTGGCCACACTATTTCTGACACAAGCCAGGGTGCTGTTGGCCTTCTTGGCTACCTGGGCACACTGCTGGTTCACATTCAGCCAACTGTCAGCCAACACCCCCAGGTCCTTCCCCACCAGGCAGCTTTCCAGGCTCTCTTGCCCAGGGCTGTAGTGTGGAATGGGGTGGTTGTTGTGGCCCAAGTGCAGGACCGGGCACTGAGCCTTGTTGAGCCTCATACAACTGGCCTCAGCCCATCGATCCAGCCTGTCCAGATCCCTCTGTAGAGCCCTTCTACCCTCAAGCAGATCAACACTCCCACCCAACTTGGTGTTGTCTGCAAACTTGCCGAGTGCACTTGATCCCCTCATCCAAATCACTGACAAAGATATGAAACAGAACTGGCGCCAATACTGAGCCCTGGGGAACACCACTTGTGACCATCTGCCACCTGGATTTAACTCCATTCACCACAGCTCTTTGGGTCTGGTCATCGAGCCAGTTATTTACCCAGTGAACAGTACACCCGTCCAAACCATAAGCAGCCAGTTTCTCCAGGGGAATGCTGTGGGAAATGGTGTCAAAGGCTTTACTAAAGTCTAAATAGACAACATCCACAGCCTTTTCCTCATCCACTGAGAGGATCACCTTGTCATAAAAGGAGATCATGTTAGTTAAGCAAGATCTGTCTTTCATGAACCCATGCTGACTGGGCCTGGTCGCCTGGTTGTCCTGTACGTGCCGTGTGCTGGCACTCAGGATGAGCTGCTCCATGACCTTCCCTGGCACCAAGGTCAAACTGACAGGACTGTAGTTTCCCAGATCCTCCTTCTGGCCCTCCTGTAGGTGGGCATCACATTTGCATAGTGGACACTATCTTGCAATTCAATTTACAGAAGTCAAAGAAGGCTTCAGAAAAACCAAGAGATTTGCTTTGAGTATTTTGCATACCATTTTTTGCACAAAATAAGGAATGCAACCTTTTTTTTTTTCAAGATTCTTCCTATAAACACGTATTTTTCTCACTTCTCTTCCACCCCATCACTGGAATTCAACAACTCCTCTGATTTAAAGGATCTGCCTTTGATTTTCTGGAATCTCTCCACTCAGCAGAAAGATCCTGGTCCTATAAGTCACCTCACGAGAGTAAACTTTTGCATCATCACCACTCAAATGCATTAGTCAAGATGATCATATAACCATGTGTGGCCTTCCCTCAGAAGTCACAGCAGCATATAGAGCAAGTACAGAAATAATGAGGCCACTACAATTTGGGTGAGCCTGTCAGCATGGCTGCTGATCCATGGATAAGCTAAACCAGACCCAGGAGCTGATCTTCAAAGTTCACTGTGCAATGATGGCATGTCTTTTTATTAAAACTTCTGTTAGTGTAAAAGTGAACAACCTTCAACTATTTCTGAGCGGCTTTCCTACCCAGGAGAACGGGCTCCAGTAAGGAAGGAAGATGTTTGGGACGGACAGGCACTGCTGGAAAAGCCTATTATTCAAGTATGTCTTCCTTACCAAGGCGTTCCCATAAAGCACTACAATATGGCAGCAAGGTGAAAATCGTAAGGTTTCTCTGTAGAGCTTATGGCAGAAAACAGGCTGTGTATGTGTTTATAGAAACCTTCTGGTGGTTATTTGAGATTCTCAGAGAGAAGCTTGCTAGTAAGACTGTTTCACTAAGTATGTAAAAGCATCTTCCTAAATGAAAGTTTCTTCAGAGTTCCTTGAGACTACAAGAATGACCTTTGTTTGCCCATCTCAGTTGTGCATTGCCTTTGTTCACAAATGACATCTATTTTCTTCTTTCCTTAGAGCAATATTTCAATCCAGCATAAAATCAAAAAGCATCATGATAAGAATACATCATGCTCACAGTCTCTATCATTACATTAAAAATGACTGGGAGAGGAGGAGAAACAAGACTAGATTGTTTGGTTTAGGATATTGCTTTTCTCATTAAATGAATTAGACGTTTTTAGTAAGAACTCTGGGAAAACTGAAGACGTCTCTGTGCTTCAAACTCTGACTTCTGTTTTGCTGGCGAACTCCTCCCTTAAGCACCTCTGCAGCCCAGCAGCCCACTTTCCATCCTCCCTGGCGCTTATGGGCAGCTTTGAGAAAGGGCAGTCAGCTTGGAAACAGATTTTTCCTGGCATGTTTGCTGACTCTGAGGAATAGCACCACAGGCCCACTCATTTAAGGCAAGCAAAAGGAATTGTTGGATTTATGTAATGTTAGCTTCTTCTCTAGAAGGAACAGCATACATGCATCCCTTTACTGTGAAGGCAGCCTGAAGTATTTTATTGAGCTTTAACTTCACCCTGTGATCACTTGTTTTTACTGAAGCCTCCTTACGCCTGTGTACAGCCAGGCTTTTCAAGTGATTTAGTTTAGAATACAGCCTCTCTGTATGAATGTCGCTTAACATTCAAGCTCAAGGCTGGGTGCTGCAAACTCGGCCAGATATTCCCATCCAGCTTGGGAACCCTTGGTATCTTGCTTGCCCCTCTGGAAGCGGCAGTTTCTGAGTGCCAGTGAATTTGCTGCAAGCAATGGGAGACACCAACCTCCCATCGGGTGGAGGTGCCACTGAGCAGCTGGCTGCTAACGTGGCTTGCCAGGGTATGGGCAGTGGTCCCCGCTTTCTGCAAAGCATCTGGAGTTGTTCAGCTAAGCAGGACCCGGCTCCCATCTATCTAGAAATGCAAAGCAAACTAAGGCAGATCAGGCTTGGGAAGTGGGGGTGTGAGGCTAGAGTGTAGGAAGGCAAGAGGCTGCCAGCTACACAGGCTTGTTTTGTCTTTGGGCAAATACAATAGTTAGAGGAAAAGAACAGATTGACTAGAGGAAGAAGGAGAAAGATACAGAAGTAGAAGTTAAAGACTAAAAAGAGAAAGACAACACACAGGAGTTTTGCATTATCTGATAATACAATTGAAAGTACAAACCCAGCCTACTCACATTTTGAAACAAACAAAAGGAGAGCAAAAACTATTGTTTCATTTGGGGGTTTTGGTTTTTCGTTTGGTTTGGGTTTTTTTTTTTTTCCCATGGATTTTTATTATAATCTACTCCAGCATGAGCTCTAGCCTTGGCTCTGTATTCCATAGGTCTGGTGTTAATAACACCACCACTGTTTGTTTCTATAGAAGTCACCCCTGAATGCCTGTAGTCTCTCAGCTAAAGATAATCAGATGTTCTACCAGGGTTAGCAATACTGGTGGCCTCTGACAAACCCTACTTCATGGGCATTGAATTTCAAGTCAAGAAAGGGGACACCCTGCGCACACAGTATCAGAGCTTTAGGTACCAGCTAATGAGCCACAGAGAAGTGTGCGCCTGTGTTGTAGTAGAACACTGGCTGGGTTACAGTGGAGTCCCCCCCAACCTCAAGCCTTACTCAGCTGGAAGGGGGTGGAAGAAAGGCCCTGACAGTGGAAATATTAAGAGACCTGTGATAGAGTAGGGAAGCAAGAGGAACTGTCAAAGGAAATGGAACGGATTACATGTGGACAACTTTGAAGGCAACCTGCAAAGATAAATGAATCTAATGTAACCCAGAATTTATGTCCACAGAAAAAGATTTAGGGGGAAAAAAAAAAAAAAAAAAGGAGAGAAAGGAAAAAGGTTTGATAACCTAGATTTTTAAAAAGACTGCACAACATCTAAGTATACATTGAAATGTACTAGTAAATATTACAAACTGGAAAGAAAGGGACTCTATTATATGTTATTACTTTGTAGAAAGCAGTAGTTTAGAAACAAAATTTGTTTATAGACATGTATTTCTCCAAAATTTAATAGTCCTTATAGAAACAGAGAAGCAAAACCTACAGATTTTTGCAAATGTACAATTATAAATGTTTATGTGTTAAATAAGAACAATTCACTCCATTGGGTGTGCAATTGTAAGAGGAGAAGCAGAATTCAGATATCAAATTATTCAGACCTCAAATTTAAGATTTTACCATTGTTTTAAAAATCTGAAATATGGTTCACAGGCTGCTATTCAAATTAACATCAAAACTAGATTCTGTTTCAGTTTTAGTGGAAGCAGATGAGGATTCCTATTACATCTGGTTTGACTTTCTTCCCTCTAATAAATGCTGCCATTTGATCCATGTCAATGATGTATAACCTTGAAATGTCATTCATATAACATTTTCAGAAAACAACATACAAGAGATGGGACTTCAGGATGCACTATCCTTTGTTTCTGATGCAGGAATTTGTATTTCAAGATAAGAAAATTCAAGAAATGTAATTAAAATCCTTCAAGAAGCAAGCACTAATTGTACTTCTTCTTGACAAAATCTTCTAAGAATCCAATGGCAACTGTAAGGGAAACATCCGTTAAGATCAAGTGCATCCCCCTAAGCAACTGGCCTCATCAGGCCCTCAAATGAAGGTGCAAATGGCCTCATACTTTGGAAATGCAGTAACCTCCACCATCACCACCTTCTTCATCCTCAAAAGTGGGCCTTTTTAGAAAAAAAAGGAAAACTAACATATGTTGACCAGATTTGGTATATCTGCATCTCAGTTGTGAACTGTGGCATGCTCTTCCATAGACTCCCTTATATTTTTCAAAGGTTTAAATCTTGGGGACTTTTCTTCAAAATATTATTATTCTTTGAATGTGGGTCAGCTTACATTGCATTGCACATAGCCACTTTTCTTTAAATGTGAGACTGTGGTGGGGTTTTTTTCCTGGATGAGCAGCACTACCATTTGCTTCTTCTGGGACAGAACCTAGCCAATATCTAAGGTCTTTGCTGAAAAAATATTCAGAACTACTTCTGAGCTTTCTAGGTTTGTTCAAGGTGACTTGATAAGTTTGGTTCGGGCACTGACTTTGCTAGTCTACCCGTGAATGTTCCCTCACCCCTATCCACAGGCCCGTTGGGAAGGAGCTGTATAGTAGAAGAATCCAAAACCGTACCTCTGAAGCCCTGCTCATCATCCCTTAAAGATGGGCTGTAATAGCTGTCTCATCTCAGAAGAATCCCAAATCTGAAAAGAATATCAGTATGCTCTGTATACTTTAATTTGTGATGTGCATGGCCAAAAGTCAAAATTCTGAAATGTGGGTGATCAATGGTCCAAATTATATGAGTTCCCAAATTATTCAAGATTATGTGTTTGCACTTCATCATGCACCCAGGGAGCAGATAGATAACCTCAGACAAAGAAGCTAAAGGCTGGGGGTAGATTATTTTTAATTTATTTTTTAAATGCTGACATTAGTATTGATTGCTGCCAAAACCAGGCCTGAATCCCATCTTTTCATTCCATAATAATGAGCTAAGAGAGACACACAGACTGTCCAAGATGCAAAATGGCAACACCTGCCCCCACTATTCTAAGCTTGAGACTGATTTATGAGTCACATTATGGGATGCATATGGCATGCATACTGCCAGTTAGCCAGCCCTTAGGCTTGTGGACCAGGCCCCAGAGACCAGAGTTTACCAGGAATTTTGCAGGGCTCAAGACCTCAGATTCTGCCTCAGGAATGTTTATGAAGTGCTTGACTGTAAAGACAGTATACCTAAAATAACAGCACATACACATATGGAGAACTGAGTAAGGACAACAGTGCGATCAGATGCAGATCCAAGCAGGAGACCCAGACAGCAAACATTAAAAAGGGTTGGCACTTCTTCTGCACCATGCAGGCCATGTGGTCAGAACGCCATAAAGCTATAAGTATTCCTACTTTAAGATCTGTTGAAAGTCAGTGTAGCACTTGTACTCATTCTGCAAAATTCCATAGTCCACATCCTGATGGACAAAACATCTGCAGCGCTCAGTCATTCATTCCAGTGCTCAAGTCCACACTGTCAGGAAAACAACTTCACATTCTGGATCATTTCTGGGTCTTGCTGAGCTCTATCAAAACTGATAATCCTTCAAAGGAGTCAGAAAATTTATTTCCCCTTGCTATCCATAACTACCAGAGCCTCAAAATACTGGCTAATTATGAAATTCAGATACAAGTTTTTCACCCACTTGATCTTGGGAGGCGTGTAAGATAGTTATGTGAAGCAGTACACTAATCTTTTTTAAAGATAATACACTTGACCTATCACATGTCAAGAGGCTTATGTCTTTTGAACAGGTACAGTTGAAATGTCATGTTCACACAGTCCAGGATTTTGGACTAATATTAATTTAAAGGATTCTCATTACACTTATATTTAGTTATTCTTTGAGACAATGTAGTTAGTTCATCCCCTGTGATAGGCTTTCCATCTCCATTTTTTTGGAGTTCTCCAGGCAGAAGTTTTGAACCATAGAGGAAATAAAGCAACGACAGCCTCTCCCTCTAAGACATACATTTATGCCACTCCTCCTGGTGACAGATATGCCACTATTCTTAACATATCTTTGAGTGCTGGATCTCAGAAACCTGAAGAGCTTTTGAAATAATTTCAAATATTCTGAATTGAATCAGAAGCATGCAAGGCCAAAACAATCGCTGTACCTATAGGTTTTTCCTTTCACCTTTTAGCTGGATACAGTCCTTTCCGAGGCCTGTTCCCTCCAGCTAAAGCCTTTCTGCTGATGTTGGTTTGACTTGAAATTTTTTGTTGCTCTTTAAACCATCACGTCTTCTTGCCCTGTGCAATCTTCCTATCTTGGTTTGCCTCCTGTTCATCAATTTTCAGTTCACCCTTGTTTTAGGAAGACCAGAAGCTTCTAAGGGCTGTATTTTAGCCTCCTGCAGCCTCTTTCACAGCTGCTAGTGATGATGGCACTGTGAAAACTGGGCTTTTTTCCACCTTGGAGGACCAATCACCTGGTGACAGATCTCTCCACAAATGCTCTGCAGCTCTTTCAGTAAATGCAATACAATCATTGGAACTTAATTTTTATTGTTTGCCAGACTCTAGTCTCCCCAGCTGTCTTTTTTAGTTGCCTAACCTCAGAAAAAAATTGACTTCTCTGAGTGCTCCCTATATATCCATTATCTGGAGGAAAAATCCATCTGTTTCATCCTGCAGCATCTATATTTGAAACACTCAGCCTTACTTATCTTTAGCTAACTCATTCTTCTCTGTCAGGAGCTTCTGCCTGAAACGCTATTTGTTTCTTCTCCATCAGAGACATCACCTCTTCCAGCCTCTTCACTCAGTACTTCATTCATCAGCCTTTCAACAGCAAGAGGCGCTGATACAAATGCAGCATCTGTTTTATCCTCATGATTTTTTTTTCACCCTCCAAATGCTGTTCCTGCCATTTGAAGTTTCTGTGCAGTAATCACACCTGTGTATATGTAGTCTCTGCCACTACTCAACATCCCCCCTCCACTCCACAGCTGGTTCAATTCTGAATGAGTTCAGTTATTTCAGCAGCCATATTATATCCCACTTCACTCTGAGTATCAGCATCTCTCCGGCACATCCTTGCTACTGAAAACAGAGGTTACTAATGTGCACCACTTCGGAAGGGAAGGAAAGGAAAGGAAAATATAGTAGCAATGAATGCTACCAATAAGAGTTTCCTGGATTGGGCCCTCAGTTGTGATGCTTACTTTTGTTAATGGATAAAATCTTAAACCAATGCCAAAAAGATGGAGTGCAGTACCATGGTATCACCACCACGAGGCATGTGATTCATTGTTTTAAAAGCAGCTGTGGCAAGCCATTTTTATACTCTGCAGTATTTCTTCCTCTTTTGGTCCATGGTGGATTTTCCCCGGTTTTATGCAACAGTAAGACATTTCAGAGAAGGTTCTTTCCTTTGCTGTGACATCTTCACAATGGCAAAAAAACAGTTAAAATAGTTTCCAGTTTTCCATATCCAAAAGGAAATAAGTACTGTATTATTTCTCTTGTGTACTTTCAACTACTCAGCTGCATCCTCCTGCCTACTCATGATCTTAAGAAGGTAAAAATTACTTTCATTTTTCTTGCAGCTATTCATTTTTCACAATGTGAGTGCACCTTGATAAAATATAGTTAACCCTGCAGTTGTATTGTACCTGTAGTCGGAATTCTTCAATGACACTTGCTAGTGCAAACACTTATGTAAGTATTAATCGCTAGAACATTCAAATTCTACCCTGTGAAGGCTTTTAAGCTGTTGGGTATGTTCTTCAAGGCATAAAGAGAATTCACACTGTTGCTCCAATATATTACTTGCTCTAGGGAAGAAATTCTGCTTTGTATTTTAGCAGTCCACTCCTGTATGGTCATGCTGAGGAATTAGAACTTCAGTAAAACTACTGATATGCAGAAACACTATTGAGCACAAGAAAGGACTATGCAAGAAAATTCTATGTGTTGGACAATTTAGTTGTTCCAGAAATGGAATTGCAGGCAATAATTTGCATCTTAATCTGTGTCTCAACAATTTAGTTAAACAATGTATGTAAGTGAGTTCTGTTGGGTTGCCCTCATTATGTACTACCCTGAACTAAGGTCATAAAATTTAAGAATTACATTTTTCAGAGGTATACATCTCAGTGGGTCTGTACCAAGTTGGTGGGCATTAGTTTCAAACCATTACTAGCAGAGAAGTTCGTGTTGCCCCTTTCAGAGCATTCACAGCACTTCAGAATAACTCACACCTTTCCCTTCCCTGCTAGGCAGTCCTTAATTTATTTGGGACCTATGAGGTTTCTTTATGCACTACCTCTCAGAGTGGAACCAAGCAGTTGTATCTCCTATTTCCACTAAGATCTGTGTAACTATGCAGCATCTTCCCCACATTCGTTTGGGTGGTCCCAGCCTTGCATAAGCTTCCTGGAGCTGCTGTTTGCTTCTCTAACATGTCAATCATGCCATCATCCCTCTGCCTCTTCTCTGCTTCAGCAACTTCTTCATTTGCACCCTTAAGTAGCAGTGTATGCAAACGTTTGGGATCCTGCAGGTCCTTCCTTTCATACTTGTTTTATGGGCTCTCTTCTGAGTGTTGCAGAGTAGTTGCAGCATGCTCATCTTTCTCAGTTGTTGTTTCTGGGTTCCTCCTGTGGGAAATGCTCCCAAAGAGGAAGGAAGGTTTTGCTTGGAGTTAGAAGAGAAAAAAAAAAAAAAAAAAACAGACACAGTTCAAGCTTCAGCCTTGAAAATTTAACCCTTTTGTTTTAAGCCGTTTGTTTTTAGATACTCTGTTATATCTTAGCCTTAATAATGGGCTTACCACTCTGCTTGTGATTCTAGTGCCAAAGCAGGACACTAGCAGTAAAAGGGGAAAGGAAGATACAAAGATGTACTGCTTCCAAGTACAGAGGCAGAGCCAACTACTAACCTGCCAAACTGATTAAGTGGCAATGAAGGCCTGAATGGCATATCATAGTGTCACCCTGATAAGTTGCAAGATGTACAGACAATAGTAAAACATTGTTTGTTATTGTCAGAAAGGATGTTTTAACGGATATCTTAATAATGGCATGGAAGAGTTAATCCTGTTTTGTCGGAAGCAGTTTTATGTGGTTTCTGGTAATATAGCAATGGAGTCAATTCCCTGTGCTAAAATAGTAATTGTTTAATTCAGCGTGATTGTTTAATTTAAAACCAGAAGCAGCAAGAGCTGATTGTTACCTTAAATTTAATAATAATTAATTGTGGGACAGCAAATCGTTATTAAGCTCAGCTGCAATTTCAGAGTTTCTCTCAACCCAGTCTCCTTGCTTTGTCCTTCTCGGTCAATCCCCTTGTTTTATGAAAAGCCCAACTGCATCCTAAATCCATTTTAAACTCTTGTGTTTTATTTCCTTGGCAGTTTACAGTATAGCTCTTTTGTTCACTTCGTCCCCCAAATTAAATTTCCTAGGGACCAGATCCTCAGCCAGCCTAAGCTGGCGTAGCTCTATCAACAACCACCACTCTGCTGATCCAGATGATCGAGCCCCCTCCTATTAATCATTGGTACTTTCCCCCATCCCCCAGGCAGATTGCCTGCATGGTGTTGGCAGGGTTCCTGTATCATCTGTTCATTCACTAATAACACTATTCAGCATTTATTGGGCCAGTCTGACTCTCTGCACATTCAGCAGCAAAGCTGCTATTGATTGCACGATGGGGAAGCAGAATCAAGCTGTATAAATTCACAGTACTTTGTATTCCAAGAGCTCTGTGCAAACTACAATGCAGTTAATTCACTAATGGTCTATATTCATCTTGCTTGTGTCGTAGTGAAGAGAAAATGCTTCAACACTGCTGGGGGGGCTGGTTCTCATGAGCGTTGGTCAGAGGATTTGAGAGTCACTTCAGTGTGACTCAAAGGCAAGCTGTGGGCTCTGCTCCAGCAAGGACACACCTTAGTAACTGTAAGGCACGTTGCCAAAGATCTCCCCATTATGGGAGGTAAGGTTATATAGCCTGTGTTGCCTGATTACATATGTCAAATAAAATTGCCAGATAAAAACAGTATGAAGAACAAAATAGTTTCAGCAGAAGGAGTGAATATGATCTCCCTTACACCAGGTTACATCATCTACACTCTTGTTTTCCATGAAGAAGAAAGCTGTACCGGGTCCATTACATTTTTAATGAAATGCTACTCTAAAAGGATAAACAAATTATTAAGATAAACCATATATGCTTTAAAGAACTGAACTGAATGATTGACATATTTGGCTCTAAATCAACTTTAAGACTTAAAATTTTTAAGAGCATCACTGGGGACTGTAATGCTTTCTGAAGTCTCTCCTAGTATTTTGTCAATGACAGCAGGCATTAAAATGACACAGAGTAGCTTTAAAAAATGGAAAGGTGCTTGGCATTTTGCAGTCTACGCTTTGTTTCGGGTTTTGAATGGTGGTGCTTTTACCTACCATGAAAAATATATTCTTCACAGGATTTAAAAAATATTGAACATTAAAAAGTCTTAATTCAAGTATTTTCATTCTGTCACTCTTAGCAAATTTGGAAGGGTTCTGAAAAATTTGCAAAGGTCACCCATGCAATTTTTAAGGCATGTATTACCTTAATTAATTATCTGTAGTTATTTTAAGGAGCTGTTTTTAAAAGTGTTTTAAATAGTTTAATCTTCTAGCATTGCAGTTTAAAATAAAGTATATAACACTACAGTGTAACAAAATGCATAATTACAGGTGTAACTGACAGCAAAATAATGGCATATGTAAATACAGATCCAAGCAAATATTACAAGCTCCTTATTACTGATATGTAAATACCCACCAAGGAGATACAACCCAAGCTTAATTTGTTAATAAAAAGAGAAAAGCATTTAAAAATCAAGGGCATGGTGTGTAGTGCCCTATTTCCTCTCCAGCCAAACTACTTCTCCCTGAAATAAACCTGATAAAAATGTTCATTCTCCTTGACTCACATTTTGGAGCATGACTTGGCTCTGTTTCCATTGTAAGAACAGTCTTACAGATTTAACATCTGTACTTACCATATAGGCTCTTAATCCTGTGAAGACTTAAGTGCAGGACTGCCTTAATGCACAGAGTATCCCTAGTTACTTCAGGATGTATTTTCTGCATGTGGAACATCAATGAAACAGAGCCCTTGTTTTCATGGTCATTATTTTTGAATAACCACTGCTTTCTGTTTTGACAAAATCATTTTTTGCTATAGCTGCAGTTCCCTGAATACCTGTATTTTTATCCAAATGTATTTGTAGCCTTGATGTGGCTTCCTAATACAAGTAAATAGAATTTAAATGCAACACCATTCCAGCTAAGAATCTTTGGGGGATTTCTGGCAGCTGGGCCAGGGTACCTGTAACCTTTTGCATTGGCCAGGGACTTTCTCCCAGGCAGCCCACGGCTCCACCAAGCTTTGCTCAAGAACCTGCCGTCATCCTCTTCTCCCCTGTGATAACCCTACCCTCACTCAACATCTCGTCCCTCGGACCTCTGGTGTTCCACGCCGTGCTGTCCCAGTCTCATTTCATCCTGCGCTGTGCCCACTTGGGCCCCTATTGCTCACCTTCCCCTCCTCTTGCCTGGCTGAAACAGAAGAGGAGCTCGGTGTGGAGTAGCACTGGGTGACTCGGTGGCTTTGCACAGGGGTGACATGCTGCTTTGGATCCAAAAGGGAGACTGAAGGACCTGCACAGCAGAGCACTGCTGGGAGGGAAGATGAGGATGGATGAGGAGAAAGCACTGCACAACAGAGAGGTGGATAATGAACAGCTTAAAAAGAGTATTTAGAAGTCTCACTAGGCCCTCAGTAAAGGAAAAAAAAAATGTTCAGACTCCTCCATGAGTAAATTTCAGCCCCAGACATGTCCAATTGTATGGGTATTTCTTACAGGTATTCCACAAAAAGCATCCATCAGCTCCTGTGGCAGCTTCAATAATCCAAACAGCTGCATGGTTAGGAGCCCAGAAGTACTGAATTCCTGTACTTCACACCGTTCCCTGGCATTTGTCAATTGAAAAGCTTTTAGCTTAGTTTATTTCAGAGCAAACATCTCCCTTTTAGAGCAAGCACCTCCCTTTGTCCCCCAAAAACATGTTACTTCTTGGATCTGAAGGGCCAGAAATACTGCAGAGCAGGAGGCTGTAATCACAGCACCAGGAGGAGAGGAGCCAGCCTCAGGCTGAACCCAGCGTTGCTGTGATACACTTTCCACCTGCCAGGTGAAGAACTCGATTCCTTGCCTTACAGAATCAATACTTAATCTTTGAAGGATGCAAGTCTGATGCCCAGTTATGACAAGGGGCAGTTTTTGCGACAGCACGTGGAGTCCAAGCTTCCTGAAACTGGCAAAGGACCATCTCTGGTGCTAGCAAACAGAACTGCTGAGGAGCCTCTGGTTTACTGCGTTTTTCCATAGGATGGAAAAAAAAAATACTTTCCCTACCTAGACTTCCATTACTAACCTTTAAACTTGAGGTTCTACAAAAGTAGAGGGTTTTCTAAATTATAAAGGAATAAGCTGCCTGTATTGATGATTATGCATATAGTAAATGACTTTGAATACAACAAAAGCTTATGTAATGCGAGCCTTAAACACTTTAAGATATGCTCTGACCTCACCAAATCATCACCTGGTAGATGATGATTTCATTTCCTCAACTAAGTTGAGGAATTCAACTAAGTTTATGATTTCGTCTTGTCAACTATCTGTTCCACCGACTTTCAGCTCCTATGTCAAGAAACACTTTGTATGCATTTGCTTCTCTGTAATGTGAGTTGTATTTTCTCTGGTATTGAAAGTAACCAAAAAGCAGAGGAAATATACACCTGTTACCACCTGGACTGGTTGCCCAGGGAGTCATAAAGGTTCTGTGACCCCCTCGGGTCAAATTAAGGTGAAACAACACCAAACGACTGGTTAAAATGTTTTACTTGCAGTAAGAAACAACTTGAACTTGGAAAAGTATAGTAAGGAATGTGGGAGGGAAAGGGAAAGGGAAAGGGAAAGGGAAAGGAAAAGGAAAAGGAAAAGGAAAAGGAAAAGGAAAAGGAAAAGGAAAAGGAGAAGGAGAAGGAGAAGGAGAAGGAGAAGGAGAAGGAGAAGGAGAAGGAGAAGGAGAAGGAGAAGGAGGAAGGAGAAGGAGAAAGGAAAAGGAGAAAGGAAAAGGAGAAAAGAAAGGAAAGGAAAGAGGAAAGGAAGGGGGAAAGGAAAGGAGAAAGGAGAGTCTGGTTCACCACCCAGATTCCAGTGTTGTCTCACATCTGCTTATCTTGGGTGGTGGATGCACACACAGAAAAGTCTGTCACCTTTTAAGTTCATCTTACCAGCTGATTACCATACTAGACAGAGAGAGGCAGGTATTCCACAAACTCAGAACTGATTTCCATGAGAGACAAGGTGGTCTTGTTCCCTCCTACCACCTTTACTTCTTCCTCAGTTTGTTTTTTTTTTTCCCTTGGATAATTGTCCAGCCTTTAGCTTATCAGTCTTTTTTGAGGCTTATCTAAGGAATTTGGTGCTACAGCAGCAAAGTAGTGGAGCCGTGCATCCCTCGATAAGCTCTGCCCTTCCCTGGGCAGCATTCCTTAGGCTAATCACAAAGGCCACAACTTGTCCTTGATGCTTTCTCTGTTGAGGAGTGTTTGAGGCATTGACTCCTGTAGTTCCCTACAACACCTTTTTCACGTGTTCACATGCTGCTTTTAATCATATTTGCAGGAAGATGTCAGCTTTTCAAGTATAGCTCTAAGGATGTCAGTGATGCCATGAAATCAGGCCTCTGTACTGCCAAAGACTACGTGACTGTCACAATACTTAGTTGGGAAATCATTTTTATTATGGAAACTACTTTCTTTGTCTTTTCTGCTTTAGGCTCTTCAGACATACCAGACCGATCCTGCTATGAGAAAGATGCTAACTCATCTGTATTTCTATATCATGCCTGTATTTAATGTGGATGGATATCACTTTAGCTGGACAAATGTAAGTAGTATCAGTAATGCTATTCAAAAAATTGTTCAGACAGGAAAGATCAAATGGTTGTTATATCATTCAAAGGTGACTTTCTGTATAATCTGTCCCATCACTACTGAATATATTTACCAGGGTTGGTTTGTTGCGTGTACAAATAGAATTTTGCCAAAATATTGCAATATTGCTATTTAACTATTTTATAACTTATATTAGGATCGATTTTGGAGAAAAACAAGATCAAAGAACACAAGGTTTCGGTGTCATGGCGTTGATGCTAATCGCAACTGGAAAGTGAAATGGTGTGGTAAGTCTGGAGATACTCTGGTCCACCAGTTGAGATTACCCTGTATTTAGTTACTCAAGAGAGGAAGTGGGTTGGGTCACATCTGTTGTGAGATATTCTCTTTTTCATAGCTAAAGTTGAAGCTACTTTCCCATATAGCCACAAGACAGGCCTCAAATATTCCTTCTAGCTTCTAAAGGAATAAAAGTCCTGAACTTTGAAAAAGCACATCTCATCACAAGTAAAAAGTTTTCACGGCAAGTGTGGCAAAAGTAAAAAACTGCACATACAGCTATTCTGTATTTCTGCAATCATGTAAATAATATGAAGCACAGTATTGAGCCTGGCCCATCACATTTCAGAATTTACCTGACTACAGCTTTAGGAAACATTTCAAACTCCATTTTATTTAATTCATCATTTCCCTGAAATGGCTTTAGCTTTGGAAATGTCAGACTTGCTTTGTTGGCCTCACAGAGAAATGTCAGAATATTTTAAGGCCACTATTATTAGTGATTTAATAAAGAAAGAAGGTGGTTCTAAGTGCATGGAGATCCAATTTTAAACTCCCAGCACTTCTGTAAATACTTTCATAAAAATTGACCTCAATTTTGCATAGAGACTGCAGCAGTAATGGAATACTAGCAGAAGATTTGGAATGGGTCCACTGAAGAAGAAATGGTATTTTATTAAATCTTACAGCAAGGCGGTGCAACTCCCACGGGAGTAAGCAGCCATACAAGTTCTGGTGCAGCAGAAAGTAATAGCACTTTGTTGTGAAATACAGCAATATATACCTGGTTCTTCTGCTGACCTGCTCTCCCATCTTGAGCAAGCTCCTTCACCTCTCTCTGTGGCTGTTTTCTCCTCCAGCAATCATCCACCTTCCATATTTACATTACAAACTTGTAAAGACAGAAATTGCATTTGCACAGTGCTACCACAACAGCCCTCCCTCCCATCAGCCCATCCCTCTTCTGCTGAAAGTCTCTAGGTGTTTCCAGGGTACTCCAGTGACTGGCAGTAGGAGTAAGCACTGTACAGTCTGGATTGCAGCGACTGGATTATTTAAATTGAGAAATGTAAGGATAAAAGTGAATGTGAATAATCTGCCTGGGGAGGTTACAAATGAAGCGAGTGAACAGAAGCATACGTTCAATACAGTATAGACCTGCAGTAAAGAGAGGACTGGCACAGAAGCAGTTACAGAAAGCCTATGTTAGCTGAGAATCCTGCCACTACAGAAGAGAGTCCCAGGGCTGCTCTTATGATCTTTAAGACAATTTTATGCTGCAAAAATAGTGTAAAAATGAACCAAAGTCCTGCATCACTGTTATCGCCTTTTACTTAAGTGCATAAGTCACAACTGCAGGTATTTTGGGGACATACATTTACTGTTCAGAAGATAGGCACTGGCATAGCTGGAATGAACAGTTCCCTTACAAAGTCTTCAAAGCCATATTATAGGTACCTATCAGTGCAACATTAATGCTCACACAGTGCATTTTCTTTCTAGTCCTAATTAATCTTTCTTGGGTTCAAATCACTCTGCTCCTTCTTCTTCTTCTTGCTCCCTAGCTGCTGTATTAAAGCATACTTTTTACTCAGTCCTGAAAATGTTTGCTTAGTTTTTAGTAAAAAACATTTTTTCCAGGCTGAAACTATAACACACATACGTTGTGTGTTGTAATCCACTACTTGTTGCATTTCTCCCCTGCACTGAACATGAAAGACAGGTCCCCACCCTGAGTTTAAAAAATACAAGGTTGCTTGTCATCCCACCAAACATATGCTCTGCTTCCCTCAGTGGACCCCAAACTCCAATTCTCTTTTTTGCCAGAGAATAAAGAGCTCTTTCGTGAACTGGGCTGACTGGTGCTCAGAGGATCCTCACCTGGCACCCTATGTTCTCATTAATCTGATACTAAATGAGGCAGAGAAGAATCTGGATCATATCACACTTTGAAGCTCGTATAATCATGGTGCGTTTAACATTTAATACTGCGTATGCTTTTAAAACCTTTAAATTCAGTTCAGTCACACTTACAGCTTGCAGCCAGGCTTGAACTTCACTGTGGGGCTCCAGGGCAGGTGAGTTGTGGCAGAATCCAGCCCCAGCAAAGCTGCTGAATGCTAGCTGCAGTGAGCTAGTTGGTAAAGATAACACAGCATCCCTTCTGCTTTCCTCGTCCCTTCCAGTGTAGGACTTTGATGTAAGCTTTATGAGGTTGCTTCTGTGTTCTCTAGAGACCGAGAAAAGGGCCGTATCACTGGTGGTGGTAGATTTTACTTTGCAGCTGCCTGTACTCAAAATAGTGCACAGAAATTGCACGCAGACCCAAGTGAATACTGACAGCAAGATCTCTGGGTAGAAATGCACCTTGCAATATATATGTATGTGCAATAACTAGCACAGTGGTTTAATGTTCATGAAATAAACAGCAACTTTAAAGCCAGTAATGAGGTACTTAGAACTAAATTATGGCATAGGGCAAATTCAGTTAAAGGGATTGCATCCGAAGCCCCCAGGAGAGCCACAGTGGGAGTTAAAATTTGCAGTGTACCCCAATTTCCAGTGCACCCCATTGCTCACTGAGGACAGTACCCCATACTGGCAGAAGAAGTGGCTGCAAGGAAGTTTGAGAATCATGCTCTGGCTCATTCATCCTCCCAGTCTTCCTTCTGTACCAAAGCATTGGTTTTATCAGTCTGTGACACATTTTCTTTGTACACTTGATCTCATGATAGATGTTGGAAGATACTTGTCTTTCCCCAGTCTGTTACCAGGTACAAAAACAAGGCAGCATGGTAACATTTTATGCAGTTCCATCTTCTTCTCATGACTGTAACTCAGAAATTTCAGGGGAGCTGATAGGTACTGTAGGTTTTTTTCCTTGTGTTACTTTAAAAGAACTTCCAGTATGAAAATTGAGGATATCCTTACATTAGCCAAGTCCACCATGGAAACCATTTTTTTTTTTTTTTTTTTGCTACCAGCCAGCTTCACTTAAGGAGAAGCATTAACTACAGCTGGGATTGCAAATGGCTCATGATAGTAGGCTGGGCAGTTTAGAGAGTTTTTTTCTTCACTCAAAATCATTAAACTGAGTCATATTTTACTATTGGGTAATTTTACGACGAGCTTGAAGGATTCTTCTGTTTATTAACAGTGATGTCCATTTTCATGATTCAGTGTACAACACTGTTACAGGAGATGTATCCATTAAAAAAAGCAAAGGCTCTGGAGGCTCTGTTAAATAGCTCTTCTTTAGCTGTATTATCTGACAAGACATTGAGGCAGAGTGCTGTTGGGATTTGGATGACTTGATGGCCATCTGTTCTGCAGGGAGGAGACCATCTGCCCTCTATATAACCCTTCCATATCCACTGCAATCTAAGCACTAATACCTTTTGAAATCCCCACCTGTGGCCATTGAATGGTAGCCTCGATTTTCGTATTACAAATGGAGCTACAGCATGAAATTCTTCTACTTTTTAATTTTTTCAACATTAGGTTGATTGCATAACCCTGGTTTAGTTCATATTATTATGCCTTCTCACACCCTGCTCTTTTCTTATTATTTGAAAATGGCGGTACTTACTGTACAAAGGAAAATAAAACACTGCTTTTGTAAGTCCCTGATGACACTAGGGAATGTCACAAACAAACTATTATTCTGCGGGTCAGTGTAAAGCGTGGCATTTTGAAATCACAGTGGATAAAAAAAGCAGAGTGGATTTGCATAAATATTGTTCTTTTAGGCCCAGGCCATAAGCTGTAAATGAGACTGTGGCTTAGATCCAGAATTGCTAAATGATAAAGAAGATACTGCCACATCTCCTTTCCTGAGTTTCACCTTTCAGTACCTCGTGGGATATTACAGGCAGGCTAAACTTCTGTAGCTTACTGCCAGATAAGCAGGTTGATGTGGTGAAAGATATCCTCACAACTGAACCTCCGCCCCAAACTTGAAGGAAAATTAAGCCCTGTGCAAACTGAGATGTTTTCTGTTTTAGCTAATTGAGCAGTCATCCCATGTGGCTTGTCATTTTTTTTTTTCCCGTGAGGCTTTCAAGAGTAAAAATAAGCAGTAGTGAAGAACTATTCTCATGTTTTAAAACAGTCTGTAAGATTATGCCTGTTGAAGTTATCTACCTACCATTGTAACCACCACTGTAGTAGCTAGTACGTTAAAATGCTCTTAAAGACTAGATTTGTTTTGGCAATGACTAGTGAAAGAGGTATAGCTCTGATTTCAAACAGGCCAGCTGAGACCCTTCAATAGTTTTAATACTGGAATGCCATCATTACATGCACTGCTCATATGGAAAGCCGGGGAAGAAAGTACGATTAAGTCAGGCTCTCCTTTTTTCTGTTGGGTTAAAAATATGTCCTCTGGGGACAGCTGTGTGTCGCTGGCCAATTGGGAACTTGGTGTGTCTGCGAGATGAACAAGCAGGTTGCTGTATGAAGGTCCCACTGGCTCAGGCCCATCGGTCACAAGAAAGCCTTTTGTTTGTTGCTTTTCACACTTCTGCACGCAGGCCCACACAGGCTGAGCCAGAAGTTGACCCTTCGAAATTCTCTGTGATTGTTCACCATCAACTTTCTCTTTCCACCTCTAGATGAAGGTGCTTCATTTCACCCATGCGATGACACCTACTGTGGTCCCTTTCCTGAGTCTGAGCCTGAAGTAAAGGCTGTTGCTCATTTTCTCCGCAAACATCGGAAACAAATAAAAGCCTATTTGTCCTTCCATGCATATGCACAGATGCTGCTGTACCCTTACTCTTACAAATATGCAACTATTCCAAACTTCAGCTGCGTGGTAAGTACATTAAAACTTGGGAGAATATGCTTCCCTATATAATATTTTTTGGCATATTTTGTTTTGAGAGAGGAGTCTTGTTTCTTTAACATTTTGCACGTACTTAATATTGAGTGGTATTTATTCTGCATCCATTTGCAATCGCATTTCTGGTTATATAACCTTCACTCAAAATGAGTCAGCGGTAATTTGATTAAAATGGTATAGTGCCTTCCATCCATCGGTCCCTTTAAATTACTTTATAGGATAAATCCCTGGGTTTTATTATAGTTATTACCATTTTATTTAATTAACTGTAATGGGAATTATGTAGTTAAGTCCTTGGGCATCTAGCTGAAATTCTGTCTCTTCATGCTCAGAACTTAAACACAAGGAGCACAAAGATAATCTTTGATGTTATGAACAAAATAAAATTGAAATTGTTTATGTTTATCAATTAGAGGCTAAATCCCTTAGATTTCATCAAAAGTAAAGCTTCAATTGCTTTATGTATCATCCTGCTCAGACATAACCCTTTAAGACAAGCAGTTAATTCACATCAGAGGATTTTGTCCAGTAGAATAAATTAACAAGAATACATTTTTTTGGTGCAAACCTACAGATTTACAGATGTGTACATTTCATATATGCCATGCTCATCCAAATGCAGAAGAACTATTTTCTCTGCTCATAGTCTAAGGTCTGTTTTTAGCCAGCCTCCTGTACATAAAACCCTGCACCTTAGATTTATCCTGTGCAGAATAAATGATGTTGTCAGTCCCTGGAGCTCCTCTGAAGTTTCACTCAGCTGCTCTGTGAGGATGCTGAGCAGCCAGCACTCCACAAACTAAACTCTCTTTGTGGGTTTATTTCTGTTAAAACACTTAATTTCAGCAGCTACTAAAACTTCTCCTGTCTGATGTCATTCCTGGGAAATAGAGCAAATTAGAAGTTAACTAAGCAGCCAGAGGAACTGAAAATATGAGACTTACGGGGACTGACCACCCTGCCCTGCACTGTCTGTGAATAAATAGATTAATCTTTCTTATTCTACCTTCTCCACCCTCTTTTGGGGAGTGGCAAGGAGAAAGGAGTTCCCCAAGTGAATTGGTGACTATTACTTACCAAAAAACATAGACTGGGAATTTAAAACCACGGGATCCAATTCCTTTGTAGACCAGCAGGTGCAAGAATGTTTTTTTAAGAACAGACAACACAGCAGAAGATAAAGACATGGTGGAAGGAAGAGTTAGTATCTCCTCTGCAAGTAGATGATTATTTGGTATCTGATGAAAATAACCAGAGTAGTGTAAGGCAACAGCAGACACTGGCAGGAAATCCATTGTAAGAAAAAGGACTCTCTAACTGACAGTTTTCACACATACCAATAAATCTACAGTACATGTTGTTGTTATTGCTTAAGGCCTATTTCCATCTCAAGGACAGGCTGTACGGGGCTGGGAGCAACCTGGTCTAGTGGAAGGTGCCCCTGCCCATGGCAGGGGGGTTGGAACCAGATGATCTTTAAGGTCCCCCTGAGACAGGGAGTAACTGCACCTCAGCACACACATTCTATCACTCTGTCCACAGCTTCTAGACCAAAGGAACCCAGTTTTTGATGTGTAGTAGGTGTTCCCCAGGTTTGTGAGACCTTGGATCAGGCTTCTCATCAGAGGGGGGTGGAGCACAGTCCTAAAGGGACAAAGAAAGATACTGTTTTAGACAACAGCCCTGGACAAATGGAAGCCAAATCCCAATTCTCAATATTTTGCCAGTATTTGGGCTCTATAATTTTTATTGCAGTGGGTCAAAAAGAACAAGGAGGTTGGAATAAGAAACTGAAGTAATTTCCTGTTATTTAGAAAGCTCGTTATGGGGATCATAGTGAAAATGAATGGAATACTGTTCCTTATTTATTTGTGTGTTTTAACATTTGCCTGCAGCCAAAGGCTCCATCCCCTGGTGGCTCCAAAATGAATAGTCTTTAATATTTGAAGTGTCTAAAATGGTGACTTAGGCTGAGGTTTCAGATTCTCTGGTTCCCTTGGAAATTACAGTGAGCTGGAAGGTGGCAGATCTCTTTTGCCTGCTGCTGGTGGCACAAGCTTTGTTGGTCTACACGGACTGTGTACAGTGGACAACTGTAGGACTCCACATGCATAGCAGATAAATAACATTTGGTGCTAACAGGGGACCACAGTTAATCCCGAGCAGAAGAAAGGATGTATCTGTCTAGGTTGTATCATTCTAGTGAGCTGTCAGTTACCGTTTCGATTAAAGTGTTCAATTATTCAGAGCTGCTTTGAAACCGGAGAGCTGCGTACTGATCACAACATGCATATTCTGTTCTAATTTAGGCGCAACTCTCCTATTAACACTCTCCTGAAATCTGGTCTTTTAAGATCCTTAAAATGAAAGTGCACTTTTAGATTGAAAAAAACCCAGCAGAAATATGCACCCATCTCGAGAGCTTTAGATTTCACCTACTTTTCATCCCTTTTATTCCTGCACAGTCATTTGCCTTAACGTTTGCAGTGAACTTGTATGGCATGAATTAGTTTACATCTTTGTAAAAATCTGGTAACTTTATGTGAAGATTTCTCTTTGACAGTGTTCAAAGACGGGTTGCCTGGATTTATTCAGGATCCAGCCTGCACAGTGTGATGCAGTTGAGAGCTGTCCCCTTCTTTGGGCACATAACTCCAACAGTGGAAGTAAGCAGCACCCCTCAAAGCTAAGAGCATCGAGTTCACAGTGCCCAGGGACACCCACCTATGTGGTGTGGACATGGGTTTGGGTCACTCTCGGTCTGGCCTCCAGATGGTTGCTACCTCTGCACAGAACCCAGTACTTTTGTGCTGGTTTTAAATGGGCATTGCCGAAATACTTCTTCGGAAAGACTTCAGCGGGGCTTACTTCTTTTGTCTCATTGATGTACAATGTGTAGCTCATGTACAGGGAGTCTTCTCCTCTTTGGCTACATTCCTACATTCCTCTTGCCATGGCACCAGGAGATTGCTCACCATCCTTCTCATCTCCCTGAGCTGAGCCCTGCCTCCTGCTCTCTTGGTGTCAGGCCTGTTGTCAGGCCATCCCAGCTCCACACCACAGCCCTGGGACGGTAAGCACAGCTGCTTGCCAAATTTCAGTTGAGAGACAGAGCCTGACAGAGAAACTTCAGTGCAGGCACCAGACAACAGCCCCAGGCTGCAGCTGGAGCTCCCCACTCCCTGGGGGAGCCCTGCGAGTCCCCACGGCCGTGGCCTCACACTGCCACCATCACAGGGTCCAACACCTCCAACCCCATCGTGGGTCTTGTGTGTCATGACTCACAGAGGTCGAGGCATCTGTAAGAGGAGGAAGAGTCCCAAGTGACAGCACTTCCCCCTTCCCTAGATCTCCTCCCACCTCCTTATCTGTGGTGCTTGGGTGAATCGGAGATTAACCCTCACCCTGGCTGGCGATCACATCCCAACCTGGCAGAAGTTCCCAGCAGGGTTACTTCAGCAGTCCCTGCCTGCACGGTGGCAAGAGGAACAGAAGGGGCAAGCTGAAAATGTCAGAGTCTCCGGCACTATTGAACAAACAAAAAATCTAGTTGTGCCTGATGGATTTTTATAGTGGAGTAAAAAAGTGCTCTTCCATTTGCTAAGAGCAGTTCTAAGTGTAAAATGAACTCTCCAAAGCCCTACTTGCTGGCCAGTAAGTGAAAATAAACTTTTTTTTTTTTCCTGGAATGACGTTTTAAAGCAGTTTTCTCTGGCTTCTCTGCTCGGGTGGAGAAAGACTGACAGCAAGAATGCCTGCATGAGGATTAAGCCTGAATCCCGACCCCTGACAATGGCAAACAAGTGGAAGGTTAGGGAAAACGTGTAAATGGAAAGGCGAGTATAAAGTAATCCTTCCCCAGTGCATTCATCTGATGTCTGATGAATAACAAGGTAAGGACCAAGTTCATGAAGACTTCCATAAATGGAAACCTACAGCACTCTAGTTCATAGAAATAAAACAACAAAAACCAACCATTGCAGCTTGACCCAGTGATTCAAAGTCCAGCAGTTTCTAGCTTCAAATATGTTAATTTCCTGCTCTCTACAGGGAAATGCCTCTGTGTTTTCTTAGATATTCCCAGCCTTCACTGTACCTTCTCCAGCATCCTTTTCTTTGGGATCATAATATTCCTTTTTCTTTTTAATACACGTGTCCTTTCTCTGTGTTTGGATGCACTATCCACGTTTGACCCTCAGAATTTGCCACGGGCCGGGCCTTCTGCACCCAGTTTCACAGGATGCTATGAACCTCCTAGACAGACTGTATCCATATAGATGTTGAATTGTAGGTGCTGATTTTCCCCATACAGTACTGAATTCACATTTCTGCAATAGTGGAAAGAGTTCTCCAAGCCTACATCATGTGGCCCCAGGGAACGTTAGACCAGCAGTGAACATTCACCTGTCCATCAGAGATTCAGAGTGGAATTTGCCTCCTTCCTTCTTCTGACTCTGTTCACTGAACCACTGTGGAGTGTCATCAGGAGATCATTTTTCCTTCACAAGCCCAGCAGAGATGAGGTTTATTGGACTAGGAAGTGCATCCACAGGCAGTAGCAGAAAACGCATACATGGCTTTTAAACTGCATAAAAAAAGAGATGATTTCATGTCATGGTCTCACATGTAGCCTAAATTTGTTGTGTCACTAAATTGGTATATATACCTATAATTACAAATACTTAACGGCTGATCAATTACAGTGCAGTGAGCTTCTTTACACATTGAAAATACCTAACCAAGTTTTTTGAGGAATTAGGGAATTGCTGTCAATAAAAATAAATAATGCATTTATCCTTTAAAGTAATTTTAAACTAACAGCCATGGATTCATGGAACACAGCATTGCGCCAGAAGTCAGTGATCCATAGCTCAGGTACCAATCCCATTATAGTATTTAACTCAAATTCTAATTTATGTGGGTTTTTTTCTCCCCCCACACAGGAATCAGCAGCCTACAATGCTGTTAATGCTCTTCAGTCAGCCTACGGTATAAGGTACAGATACGGTCCTGCATCTAGCACCTTGTGTAAGTTTTCATCTGGCACATGTTTGTGACTTTGACCTACCTATAGTGAGAAAGAGATTACCCTTATAACATAGAAAGCAAATGCTCTTTAAGGTGAACTTTGTTCCAGTTGTGGATGGTGAGGAAGGAGGAAGTTGAAGTTTTGTAACTGATTCTGTCAGTTGATCGCAGTAAGATTAATTCGGTGAAATAAAAGATTAAAATGCAATGCATGTGAGAGGCAAAAGCCAGCAAAATAACATGTTCAGAACATATAAAACTAGATTAAAAAAAAATCTATATGAGATCTTAAAAAGCATATTTTTATCAGATACTGTAAATGCACTACTAAATTATAAAATATTCAGGAGGAAATGATGCAAAATAGGTTTAATTTTTCACCATTACTTTGCCTCTGCTTCTGTGCAACTGTGATAGATACAGCTATTCATAGAGCTTATTCTAAAATTTAGGGTGGTGTCTTTAAAAGCCAGGTTTCTAATGTCTCTGTGTCTTGATGATGATAAATGTTAGCAACAGTATCTTTATTTGGATATCTTTCATTTTTCAGAGAGCAATTTCAAATGCATTTTTCCCTATAACAGAATATCTTTAAAATACGCCTTTTAAATATGTAACGACATTTGTCAGGCAAGCTCTCCACATAGACAGGTAAGAGAAAAAGAAGTTCAGTAGGTTTCAGTGACACACTTTTTTTTTCACTGAAACTATGAGGCCTGAATGCTTTCAGTAATGATAACAGACATTGAAAAAGCGAAGGGCTTAAGTAAATAGCAAGATTTTTCACAAGTAACCCCCTGCATCTTCTCTGCTGTTGCTGTGTTTTGGCTAGAGCTCCACTTTATTGTGGACCTCCATCTTGCAGCACGGTCGTCGTCTTGTGCTGATTACAGCGCAGTCAGTCGCTATGTCAGTGGCAGCGTGAATTAATGCCAGAATTGCACAGAAGACAGCAGGCCACATGAGAGATGGATATTTATATAAATATAAGTGTCTTGGGTAATCAACATATGGAGATAACGAAAGCATAAGAAGCACACTTCCTCAGGAAGGTTTGTTAATATTAGACACCACCTATGCAAATGCTCTCATGCTGTAAGGAAATGGTGAGAAAACAAGACAGAAATTAAGAGAAAATAACTTTAAAAGCACTTTGAAAAGGATCATATAGATTACTTTATCAACTTTCTCCCTTCTCCCTGCAAAGGAATTGCCTAAAAAACCCAAATTAAACCTAGGAGCATGGAGAGCTCCAGTCCAGTTCTGAGATCTTTGTGGAAGCGAAGCTTTAGACTACGCTCACCTGGGGGGAAGAACAGTTTGAGGCGTTAGTCTAAAGGTTCTGTTTTATTAAAGTTTTGCTTTACACAAACAAGTCAGGTATTAATTTTGTTTCCTGTGAAGATAAAGGGTTTAATCTTTATTGTGCTGAGCACCTTTCACCAGGTGCTGGGTGCCCCTGCCCTTCTCTGAAGGGTGGTCAGGATCAGGGCACGCAACAGCTGGAGTTGCAAGTATAATTCGCTGGGTCCTGGAGACAAAAGGCCACAGGAACCCTCTGGTGCTTTCAACGTGACCTGCATTTAACCTTTTTTAAAAATTTTCTCTGAATTCCCTCTTTCAGATGTGAGTTCTGGTAGCTCTATGGACTGGGCCTACAAAAATGGCATCCCCTACGCGTTTGCATTCGAGCTGCGTGACACCGGCCATTTCGGATTTTTACTTCCTGAGTCGCTGATCAAACCAACCTGCACAGAGACCATGCTTGCCGTTAAAAATATAACTCTTCATCTGCTGAAGAAATGTCACTGAGAGCTATTTCTAGGAGATGGAAGTGAGCTTTTTACTCCCAGTGCTGATGCCTTTCAGTGTGTTCAGTTGCCATTCTGGGCTTGGCCACTTCAAAATTATAGAAGCTAATGGGAAATATGGTATTATTTCTGCCAGATTTACTTGGTGGGAAATGGAAAAATCATTTAATATCTGCTCTACAAAAGTCCATAAAGTTGATATACTAACTTAGTTACCAGTTTGGTGTAAAATAGTCGTCTGTTCTTTTTGCAATAAAGCTTTGATTCTGCAACCTCAGTGGGGCGGGTCCAGGGCCACATACAGATGCCTGAAATAAAATTCTTCTTCCAGACAATCCCTGGCCTTACTCATTTCCCTAACAGGAAGAATTCCCTCAGTGGGGTCTCTTGAACCAAGGGATAAAGTTTACGTTCGTGTATATGTACTTTGTGACCCAACACAGGTCCACAGTAAATGGTATATAGGTGCAGCTGGCCACGCTGCAGGTGGCAATGTGGCTCCCTTCTGCATGTATACATACATATGTATATGCACTTTCGTGATTTTTTTTTTCATATAATGCAAGAATTTGACCCAAGGTTTCTGTTAACTGTTGAGAGAAACCTATTTTCAAATGTATATATTGGGGTAGACTCAAAATCAACATATTGCCTTTGAAAATGTAACTTTCCTATAGATGTGTAAGAATTATAATAAAATATTATTGAGATATACAATACTCTGCTATATGGAGAGACAAAGCAACTTGCCATGACTTGGAACTTGGAAGCTGGCAGCTGACTGGTCCATCTTGGTTCTGCTGTAATCAGTGTCTGCCCATTTCCACCACTCAAGGATCTAGCCTTAAAATGTAATTAACTGATGTTAACTGATGGGTTTATTTATCGTATTCTTGCAGTGAGTTCTGTAGCTCTATGGCTATGTGGCTGTTCTTGGAAGTTATATTTTGCATGTTTTAAAGGAATTATTAATAGATTTTTAAGTGAGATGGAGGTGAAAGCAGAAGCTTTACAGCTGAAATACAGTGAATAAGCACCATGTTTGAAAGAATAATGATGAAAGCATAGAGAATATAACAACTTGTTGAGGGGGTTTCGGTACTTTTAAAATACTGGTTTTTTTGATCTTATTCTATCTGCAAAAGCATCTCTTTTACTTTATTAATTTTGAGTTTATTCATATGTCATAACACGCTAAATAAAACAGATTTGTTAATAAACTCATCAAAGGCTTTTGAAGTATTCTTCATATTTCATTTAAATGTTAAAGCTTTAGTTCAGGGATGGATGTGACAATTTTACCTATCTATAAAACATTACTGACACCAAGGATCGTCTCTAATTAAGTACTTGAACTTAGTAAATGGGCAACCTTTATGAGACAAGGGAGCACGGTATTTAATTAAGAATACCATTTTTTCCAGGACTCCAGAAAGCAATCAGTGAGCAAAGATGACAGAATTACATTCTATTTGTTTAACATTTTCTTAATAAAAAGTAATTATTTTAAACAAGCTTTCTGAAAGCTTGTTCAGATCTGATTAGTTCAGACTTGTTTGAGTAATTCAAGTTTCTATTCTGGTTTAATAAAAATCTAGTGGACAGAAGCTTTCAAAATATCTATCCACTAGTCATTTCCAATTGTTTATGACCATAATCATAAAGTATTTTGAAGACAGCAACAACTTTTACTATGCAGAGATTCTTGACTAACAGCCTTGTCAGTGGTGTAAATTAAATATTAGCACCAATAGTTGTGAGTTATTCTGTATTTAGATGGCAAGAATGAACTACTACCAGGACGTAAGAGACTCAAGTGAAGGACAGAAGGCATGAGAGATGCCTAATCAGCATGAACCAAATTTACCTCTGGATTACTACAGTACAAACCTTTCCAAGTATGGGCCAGGGGAGACCAGATTCAGATGTGATAGTTTGATTCCTGCTCGTAGTCCAACAGTTCGTCATATGAAACATTTCAGCTTTCTCTTCATACAATCACGTCTCCACTGGTACTGAAAAGGAATTGAACTCTTGGATGAAGAAAGCAAAAAAAACCCAACAAACAACCCCCCTCTTTTAGTTACCAAAAGGACCTCACATTGTTGATCTAGTTGACCTTCTTGGACAGGAATAATTGCAAGTTTTATCTAAGAAGCTTTGACATTCAACGTACTTGATATCAAAACCAGTCCGTGAGTAAAGCTGCATCCTGGTATCTCGATTTACTCAGCCTGAACTATGTTGTATGAAGTTGTACTATGTGCAGCTGAAAACTCTGAGTTGAGTTTTGAGGCCAGTGCAGGGTAATTTAGTGCCCCATAGTTGAACGAAAGTGTAAACAGTCTCTGAGCCCTTTAATTTCAGGGTCACTAAAGCTGATATGAAAGACAGTCACTAGAAAAGAACAAACCCTATTTCCTGAATTAAGACTTTGTAAGACAATTTATCAGCAAGAGTGATTCTAAATAGAGGAGTTTACCCTAAGGAAAGAGCTACTGGAAATCTGCTATTTGGATATGGAACAACAGTCTTTGTGACTTACAAATGTTACCCCTCTGAACAGCTCTTTTTTATCTCCATAATTGATAACTTCCTTTTTTACTTCTCTTCAGCAGACTTTATTGCCTACAGAACAACAGAATCGATAACTGGTTTTGAGAAAAATGAATTTATTTTATGATCATAGGTACAATTTATCATTCAACACAACAAAAAGTACATGAGCAGCAAAACATTGGTTATTAACCCAGCTGTCAAAATCACATATATAATGATTATGTGAAATCCAGGAGTTACACTTCCACTGATTATTGATAAAATAATAACAATGACTTCTGTAACTCGGAAAAAGTGCTCAGACAAGATTTTGTGAACATCTGTTCTTTTTTTTTCATAGCTGCTATTTTTTATAAACAAAACCCTGAAATTAACATGAAGGAAACAGGACTATGCTTGTTCAAATCACCCTTTCCAACAACAAAACAACTATCCCAAATTACTGTGAATCGTCATTCATAAACTGATAAAAAATTGGCCTTTAGAGGTCAAAAAAAGGTACTGAGTTTGGCTGCAAACCTTGAAGAAAGAGCACAGCTGATGGGTGAAGCTCCCTGTGTGTTTTTCAGAAGTTGCTTCATAAAAGCCAATGTATTTGGTCACCAATGTAACATGTAAAGCCTATGGAAAAGTGCAATTCTTTTTTGAAATTTCTGAAATTTGAATAGGAAGAGTCCAAATGACCTTGAATGCCAACATGCATTTATTTTGAAACATCCAGTGCCAGCCTGCTTGTCTATAGCAAACTGCAGTGTGTAGATTGTGCTGTCTACTCAGAGACTGCACAAAATAACCTTATTGAAAAGATTGCATCTAATCCTTGAAGTTGGAAAGAAAGCATTATATTTCCTACCAAAAATAAGTTCTTATTCAACTGTTCTAAGTTTATTCATGTTAAACAATCCCTTCCCTTTTTATGTTTACATTCAGTTCAATGGTACCACTCAAAGAATAAGATATTTGGAAGCATGGGTAAAATAGTAAGTGTTTTTGTGAGGCCTCTGACCTCTCCTTTGGCTGTGCAAAACTACTTCGTCATTTCCATAGTTCACTTATATAGCAGTCACATTCACTGTTAAAAAATGCTAGCCTCACACGTAATGACTTAAAGTTTTTGACTTCTGTGCCTAAAAGCCAGATGTTACCATTTTCGTGCAGTTCTTAAGTGATGGTAAAACACCAAAATAATATCTCAGATGCATAGACATACAGCTATCCCTCTGCTGTAGAAAACAGGACAAGAGACTAGAAATTCAAATTACAGAGACTTCTAAAATACAAAACTCATGACAGTAGCTATACTTTTTTAAAACATTCTTAAGTGCTCACCACGCAAAACACCTTTTCTGAGTTGTAAGTTTTAAAGTCTTCTGGCCACAGAAAACGTAGGCATGCTTAATGTATGCCTGAATCTCATACTCATTCGGGATAAAAAATGAAGGTCCAAGCAGCTGTAATTGCTTCCTCCTTCACTACGTAGGAGGAAAGTTGGGTGCGGAGAGAGCTGCCTTCTGGCTGACTGTATTGTCAGCACCACGAAGCCAGGGGTACTGATGCTGTTGGCGGGTCTGTCTTGGAGGAAGGTGAACAACTCCAGAGTGACTTTCACGGTCCTTGGCTGAACGCGCCTGTCGCCCTGAGCACAATGCACTGGGTGAGCAGCCTGTCGGAAACTCACCGCCTTGGGCTGCACGTGGTGTCAAAAGGGCCTGCCTGAACAACAAGGTCTTCTGTTAATATCTGCAAATTTGGGATAACTAGTCACTCCAGAGCGGTGAGCTAACATATGGTTCTCCTTAGCAAATTATGTCTGGGGCAAGGACATTTCAAATAGGCAATTCTTTAGCCCCCGAATGCTTGTCCTTGCCTGATGGGCAGGAGTGATCAAGCAGAAAGTCTCAGCTCTATCCGCTTGCAGATCCTTTCAAGCCCTCTCCTGAGAGCCCGTCAAGCACGGCAGGGCCTGCCCTTGGATTTAGACATTAGGGAATGCACTCATAAATAAAAGATTCAAATGTTAATTAAAAAAATCTGCCACTCTCCTCAGCCATGCAGAAAGTGCACTTTGCCTGCGACAAAGAAAATCCATGCATTGCCATAAAGACATGGGGTAATGTATTTCATCCATCCTGCCTGCTCTTAAGAGTCCAGCCACCTTACCACTGCTCAGCATTATAGAAAAAGGCATGTGGTAGAGTAGCCATAACAATGAAATATTTTAATCTACCCCCAGTTCTGTAGGAGCATATACTTTATCTCAAAGAATAGATAACCGCTTCTGAAATAAATATTGTGGTACGACTGCAAGCAGGTGTTTTAGTCTCTTGTGCTGAGTCCCATGTGCCAGGCTGCATACCAAGATGGCCCAGTCCTGGGAGGGCTGTCTCTTTTTTTAATCAAATAATCAACGCTTTTTTTTTTTTTTTTTACCAATTCTGAGCAGAATACCAAGTTAGGTCTGAAGATATATGCACCCAAAGGGTCTGAGAAAGTTTCATTTTATAACATAATTTTCAATTTTCTTAAAAATAATATAGCTGTTAAAATCACAGCCAGAGTTTTCAGGTGGCTTATTGTTTTCAGCATGTCATAACTGAAAAAAAATAATATAGCAGCCTGAAAAGCTGAGCAGAAATGACTGATCTACTTACTGTTTCATTTCACTTTGTTTCTAGATTGAGAAAATCTGGGTTGATGGGACTGAATTGAAGGAGCGCAGTCAAAAAACTGAGTGTAAAGGGTTCTTCTGTGCTTAATGAGCTGGAAATAGCTACTCAAAAAAGAATAAATAAAGCAACTTGGTATATTTTAAGTTCTTGATACAGACTAATTGCTTTACTCTGTTTGAATTAAATGATCACATTTGCAGAGCTTAGTGTGGTTTGGAAGATGTATTGTTCTTTTACTGTGAGCCAGCCAGTTTTCTAAGGGTTAAATGCGTGAAATGCCTGCTAGTGTGGTAGGAGAACCGGAGTTGCTCTTTGACCTTGTTAGCACAGAATCTGTCAAAAAGACAAAATGTTCTTGAGCCTTCTCTAACAGGACAAATTTGCTATATCATGCTGCATGCGTCTCCGTTTCTCCTCCTCCATTTCAAAAAAGAAGCGAATACTGTCTGTCAGTGACAACTTCAGGCTATAAAAGAGCCTACCTTTTGGTACTAAATTTAAATCATGAACCTGTTAAAATGTGTGAACTTCCCCACATACCTACGCAGATCCATTCACACACAAACAAGTTGTCTGTCTGCACAATGTGTACTGTGTGACGGTTTACGTAATGGTGTAGCTGCAATTCTTGGCAACCACAGGGCTGCTGATAGCAGGCAGCATGTGTTCAGCATCTCTCCTCATCAACATCTCCTGCTGTAAGCACACGCAAGTTCAGCTTGTTTGGCCAGTTCCCTAAAAGCCCCTGACACTCTTTCACTGGTGCAACACAAGAAGTTCTCCTTCTTGGGTTGCCGCGGTGTATTTCTGTGGGTTATCTGCTACTACCATTAATTCACCACCTACAAGCTCACATCATGGGCCAAGCCCTTTGTGTCTTGCACCATACAGAGCTAAGAGGTCGAGTTTTGCTACTGTGAACTCTCAGGGCAGAGGCTGTAAGAAGTCCACTCCCAATGTGGACTGCATCCCAGAAAGCCTTCATTACCTCACGGGTTATGAAGAAGGTCCTACACCATTGCCTAGAGTGACCAAAGGGGTGTCTGAGGCTGCTCCTAGAAGGTCTGGTAGCATTAAGGAGAGCTCTGGAGAGCCTACAGGCCCATACCAGCTGCCACCAGGATTTTGGGACTGCTTCAGCCCATGAGCAATTCTTCCATATATTAGCCATTTTCAGGAATACATTTCTGAAACAATAATTTTAGACCAAAAAAACCTCCTTTCTTACCTATCTTAAAGATTTTCTATTAAAGCTGCTGTGATTATTTTAACGAGGTTACTTTTCCCGAGAAATAAAGTCTCTTTTCCAAGAAGCTGAGATAGAAATAACCTGGAGTTGCTGTCATGCTGAAGGCTCTTTAGGGAGTCAGTGGATGCAGTCCACTACCTGTCAAACACACACCTACCAACACTGCAGATAATCAGTGCAACCTTCAGGAGATGTCTCAGCAGACACCTTGCAGCAAACATGTCTGAAGAACGGGCTACTCTTTGGAGAGCAGTTTTGATGCAGACTGGCTAATGAATGTTGGGAAGCTCGTCTACAGCTCTCCCTCTCGAGCTGAGAGTGGGAACATCACGTTTCCACAGCTGTCAGGACTGCACTTTTCAAAAAAAAAAAAAAACATTAGGGTCTGTATCAGAGTTTTAGGAGAGAAAGCAAGGTCCCCGTTCATTTCACGCTCCTCCTCCTCTGCACGGCACCGGGGAAGGGTGCTGCGCTGGTGTGCCTGGCTGCAGATCCCCTGGCACTCAGCCCATCAGGAACGGCGGTATTTAAAATTGCTGGAATCACCATCTTGTTTCTCTTTTGACTCTATGAGAATCTTAAACAATCCGTGGGTGCTAAACCCTGAATATGTGCAAGTGTCACTCTCCCCCATTTATGTGTCCATTGAAGGACACACAAAAAGCTGATTTCTTCAAAATTCCTTTTTGGATTCAGTGATTTCCATTCTGCTGAAACTAACAGTTTGCACATTGGGGGGAGAGAGGGAATAATCCCAGACAACAAATGATTAATGAAAAGATTATCCAAAACCACAGTAAATACAGTATGTATCACCTTCATACTCTAATTCCGAATGCACAGACCAAAGGTGGAATATGCTTTCCGCTTTCACTCAGTATTGGGACTAAAAATAAAGGCAAAGGATAGAAGTCTAACATGGAGTAGAGGAAAAAATCCAAATTAAATAGCAAGACTCTAGGTCCCAAGAGCAGTAGAGATTACTTGGACTAGTATAAAAAGGCGGTTTTATTTTTCACCAGGAAAAAAATCACTGAAGCACCGACACTTGAGAAAGATGAAAGGAAATAATGTTGAATAATATTCATGTGTTGAATAATTAGGAACTGCTGGGTCAGACGGTCTACGGGGAGAGCAAATGGCTATTTGTGACTAAACAAACAGTTGGAAGAACAAAAGTTAGGAAAAAAAAAGGCAAACAAGCAGAGACTAATCATTTTCGATTGAATGACACTCTGTGAGAAGTTCAAAAATATCTTAATCCTGAATAACCAAAGTAAACAGATACTGCTGGGGTTATTTCTAAAAGTAACAAAGAGAGAAGACCATAGGGACACTGAAATCAAGAGAATCACTTCTCTGTTCATCTGATGGTGTCAGAGCTCACAATCAAGCTTTTTTTACCTAAAAAATTACCTGCCTTTGGAGTACTCCCATGGGGCCAATGTTAACTAAAATTCAGGATCGCTGTGACATAATTTTCAGTGTATGTGGACATTATCAAAGAAGTAAAGGTACGTAGTAATGCTCACTACCTTCCCTGGCAATTACAGTGTTTTCCACTCCATGAAAGTTGGCACCTTTCTCTCCACCTCTCCAGCTGTACGTGTGGATAAAGCCCAACACAGCAAAACCGGGTGGGTACCTGCTGTGTGAAGAAGCAGAACAGGGGGTTCCATACAGAGGTAGCAGAAGTGGTCTGCATGGTATTTGGGACATATTTCCACAAGGGAACGTGTAAAAAGTGTAAAAAGCACCATATATCTGCTGCAAGATACCGGAGACCAAAAAGTAAGGAGAGTTAAAATTAGCTTCCTTTATGGAAAGCCTCACTTGTCATAAAATTAATCAAAATATTGATCCCATTGCATGGTAGAAGTACATTTCTTCCTTCAGTTTTCATTAGACATCCATAATGCCACACAATGATGATTTTTCTCTATTCTTCTGCATTGCAATGCATTTCATAAGTACACAGCTTTTCAAAAATAGAGTGATACCATAGCTGAAAAGGATAAAGTTGCAACACCACCAATATACAGTATGAAATTAAAGACATGCGATAAATTCCAAGCAAAAAGCAGTACTGGAACCCAGGAGATGAGACTTATATGGGAATGTTTCCAAGAAAGGCCTTCCTAGGCTTCACTAAATCTTGACAATGTGCATCTATTTAAACCACATTTTATGCTCAAATTCACGGGCGTACAGAAGTCAAGGCTGAAGTGGAAGGGAAAACTATTGGATATGTATCATTTTACTTGCCATTCAGTGTGGGAGATTATTTTAACACAGCCAGCGTCAGTCTATTTGCCTAGTATATAACTTTTAAGTAAAGGAACAATAAATAAATAATGATCTTTAAACTGTGCAAATTTCTCTGTTATGCAAAAGAGTATTACTTATCAAGGTTCACACACATTAATCACAGATCTCTCTGTGCTTTGCCTTAGGTGTTCCCTGACAGTTCTGCACACCACTGTGAAAAAGATCCAAATCTTTAACAGCCCATTCACTGTTATTCACCGTATTGACAACAACTGGCAATAATCCTACCGCCAAAAGCATACTTGAGATTTCTGAGATATCCCAGTAAATCCTCTCATTCTTTCATGGCTTGAAAAACCAGGCAGCCCTTGTACTTCCTCCTAGGGGGGACAGTAATGCAGGGCACAAAGGCACAAGGAGGTGTTACAGGCTTCCTGATGCTGCCATTCACCTTCTGTTTTTTTCTGTATTTATTCCCTGGCGTGGCAGGCCTCAACTTTTACCTGTCTGAGAGGAAAATTTTACAGTCCTCCTGCTCTGAAGGTGGGATTTCACTCATCTGACTTCAACTCCATGAAAGCTATTAATCTGAACTGCATTGACTTGGTTTCCTCTGTAGTTGGTAGAGGAAAATAAAGCATGTAGAGGATGACAGGTCACAACTATCTTGGACTTGGTACTATGGGTACTGCGTGAGTCACTCATTAGATGTTAATCTTTTTGCATAGCAAGAGCTCAGATGACATCTTAGACTAGGTGCTTAGCTTTTATAACTGTTATAATTAATTAAGACAAATTCTACCCCAGGATGAGACATATCCTTTAACTTCCAGTACATCAACCATACTTACATACCAGTTCTGGCTGAATTCAGATGATTGAAGTTCTTTCTCTCAGGGCTGCCCACGGCACCTGGGACATTCAGGGAACAAACAGCCTTCTTAAAAATAAATGTTTATTTTATCTCTAAATATTTGTCTTCTAGAAAAGAATGTACATAATCAGCAAATTGTCTACATATATTTCTGCCATGTAACTTCAGCTATAATTCAGGCAGACCTAATTTCTCTGACCACCACAAGTGAAGCCCGGCATCTTTCAGGTGCTGTGGACCATGAACTTCCCTTTCTGTCCCTCTCTCTCATGTCTCTCTCAATCCCAACGGTTATTTTTGTTACTATACATTCACATTTTATTTCTTGTCCTCGCAGCTTGCTGGAGAGGAAGCCAGAAATGTAAGAGTTCCCATTAATAACAATTACCTCTCTGAGTTAGCTGCGCGATGCATTCTTTTTCTTCTTTTTTCCTGGACAGATTTTTTACAAATTAAACAAGTGATAACATACAGCATACAGAAAATACCAAAGACACACAGCATACCAGTATGTGAATAATCAAGCAATGTAGAGCATTCATAATCTATCATGGGGCAGTTCCAAATCTGTCATCAAAACCAGCAAAGTCTAGGGTTGGTGAGACCCTGTGGATTTTAGCCCAGCAGCTGACTGGCTGCCAGCTGCCTGCTTGAATCCACAGGAGATGCCTCTTGAAGCAATGAGTCTCCTCTGTTAATAATATTTTTTTCCTGCTTTTAGCAGGCATTACATGATATTTAAAGGCTACTGAGTTTAAAGCTTTCCCTGAATTTAAAGTGGAAATGTTATCTTACTTTTATAAGAATGCATAAGAACTTCATGTTTGATGCAAATGATCAGTAACTGAGACTAGTAAACAAATATTCAAAGTAAGCTATAGTCTCTTCAGTCTCCCACTGCAGAAACCAATCTTGTTCTTGTAAAAGCCAATATCTTCATTAGAAAGAAATGCACTCTGAGATCTTCATGAGCAAGTAAAACAAATTGCAGTCATAGCTTCATGGTAAAACATTCATTAGAATTGTGTAAGTGAACTAAACGCTTTCTAGTAAATGACAGTAAAAATAACCTTAGAATTTAAGCATAGAAATAGTGACTGCAGATTTCTGTGTTCTCTGATTTTTTAAAATAAATATTTGCAATTATTGCAACAACATCTTGGTTTGCAAATACACTAGAATGTTTTAATATATTTCACACAGTGACCACATTTACCAAATGCGCACAAATACGCAAAGCCTGGTTATAAGACACTGCTGTTATCTCTCGGATTTTTAAAACAGAGCACAGTCAGCTTCCATAGAGGGTTCACATCTATTTTGAAGGACACAGCTTCATTCTTATATGGTACACTGTAAATTTAAAGTCCATTTGGATTTTAATCTTCTACATTTGATCCAGCACTATAATGAAACGAGGTGAAACCATGTATTTAAACCTCCACACACTAGGGGAGAATTTTGGTAGAGTCTCACATTTTGTGACCTGAATGCCTCAAATTATTATTTTAAAACGATGCACAATTGTCTACCCTCCTTTTCATATTTCTCCATGGACTATTATGCCTGAAGATTAAGGAAGCTATCTTGTAGGTGCCATACACACTGCTGCAGCAAAAAAGGCAGAGATTCCAGTTGACTGTGCTGAGTGTTCTGGTTTCTAGCTATCTAGATCTGGGTTGACCTCATCCACCTGACAGAGCTTACTGCCAGCGCACTTTGTTTCGAAAAACTACCATATTGTTTCCTTTTTACATCTGTGTTCATGCCACTTGCATGCAGTAATATCCCACATATTATTTCTGTTCTAAGATGGTGAGCAAAGGAAAAGCAATGTGCCGGCAAGAGTTTTATCCGATAAAAGTTAAGGAAAAACAAACTAATGAAGAGAAGTAGTTTGTCACGTGAGCATTTTAAGGACAACACCTGTGGCTATCCAGAGGTGTGACCTCCATCCAATGCGTACACAAGCAGACCAGTTCAAGCTCCACTGCCATAACCTGCTATTAAATTCATGTAAGTAAGCTTTTATTGCAAAATGTATCTAGTCCCAGCGCTAGCCAAGGAAGTAAGTTTGGCCCAAGCAGTATAAAACACCATAAAAATTACCATTATTGTTGACTTGTATCATGCGGTTTTATTACAAGGGCCCTGCACAAAGCTTCCTCTTTACAGACCCTGTGTTTAAGCAAGGGTTGCAGTACTGGTAAGCACAACTTACCTCAAATCACATTTGTCAGGAATTGAAAAGAGAAGCAGTCACAAAAATCAGTAATGTCTGTATAGATTCTGAGGAACTTGGCCCTGTAGAATTATCTGCTGCATGTCTCACAAACTATGAGAAATGAGATTTTTACCAGACCAACAACATTTGTTTGTTTGGCTTTCTCAGCTACAAACAATTATAAACTGCACCTCAACAGTCCCACCAGTGGCACAGCAACATTTCCTGATAGCCACTATCCCTACTCTTGTATGAGGAGATCTAAAATTATAAAGCTTTTAGCAAGAAACAGCACAAAATACTCACTTTCAGATATCAAAACTAAGCACTCCAGATCTGCCTGGATCTCAGACAGCAGCAGCTTTGAATGTCATGAGAAACCATCCATCATACATGCTGTGAACCAGCCAGTCCAGTTTTTAATTATCCAGATTGCACGTCAGCTCTGACACTTCACTTGACACTAGAAACATATTGGAAGTCTAATCAAAACTGTCATAGGTATTTCTAAATCCCTTAAATATATTTGAGTGAAGGCACATCTAGTAAATACTTGGTGAGTTAATTGAGATACTAGAATGAATCCCTACAGTACTTCTTTAATGTCTTTCTTCTAGGCAGGAATATCTGTAACTCCCATTCAATTTTATCTTTCCAGTTATTCATATTCAGAATTTTTCATTCCTGCCATGAAGCCTGGTTTATAACAACGTATATGCTGAAATATCAGTTACTGCATTTTTGACAGGAAATAACCCACTGCAGTTGCTGGAGGAAACAATCAGGCAGATTCAAAGATCACTTCGTGGCAGTTAGAAGTGGTTATTGCTCCAGTCTCATAGCTTGTCACCTTAATTCACATGACTTTTATGACCTCGCTGTCTAAGCTTTTCAACACAGATATTAAAATACTTGGAAATCATCCCTGTTATACATTTGATTTACCCTACCCATAGATTAAAGGGATATTTTTCTCCAGCTGAATTCCATTCAACTTTTCTCAGTTCCTTTTCATTTTCAACCTTTCTTTTGTTATCAGATTACTGAAAGAGATCTGCATAAACCCTTGGAAGTGCGTGTGTTCTAAAGTGATATGCTGAATTCACCTCAGATCAAGGGTAAGAGAGTCATTCAGCATGTAAAAATTAGGTTAAAACTAATGCCTTGTGCTCCCAATATTTAAGCTATTTAATGCCTAATCTGTAAAACAACTCAGCATGCATTACCCTCGTCGTGTCACATCAGTTACAAAGAACTGCAGGAGTCTGAAGCTAGGATTTAAAGGTAGGAGAGTCATCATTTTCAGTAAATTTGTTTCTTTTCTAATTTGTTAGAAGTCAGAATATTCTTATTTTGTAAACTGAAACCACAGATTAAGAATTTGGGATAACCATATATTGTGGTAGTTCTTCCTAATACAGATGTTTGGGGAGATAACCAATTAACCAGGCTCACACCCACAGAGTAATCTAGGAGAGCAGTAACGGTAGGGACAGCACCTCACAAGAAAGAAGGCAATCTTGTGGCTCCCCCCTTCAACAGTTTCTCCTTAAAACCCAGTAACACTTCCTTAGTAATTCTATCTGCTGGAGTTGGCTAGGAGAAGCAATGAATCAGTGGATCTTATTGCTACCTTTGCCACACATCTTCCACACATCTTCTTTTGCAGTGCAAGGCTCTCGGGAAATTGCCAGAACTTCATATTCTTGGTATTCAGAGACAGAAATACTTGACATTATGAAGGAATCACTATACTGACTAGGATTTACCTTTGCATTTGCATAGCCTCACATACAACAATAACTGTATAGTGGGTTCCTGAATCAGGGTGAAGATGTGCTATTCATTTCTATGTTCCCCCAAAGAAACACTATCTTTTCTCAAACAGGGTATCTCAGAAAATCACCTTCCCAGACAGTTACGGCTGATACATCCATAATCAGGTCCTCAAGTTTGAAAA
The DNA here is from genome assembly GCF_018691265.1 of Tyto alba. NCBI lineage: Eukaryota > Metazoa > Chordata > Aves > Strigiformes > Tytonidae > Tyto > Tyto alba. Next base: position 37,374,766 of record NW_024881330.1, read on the forward strand.
ACTACTGAATAAACTTTAAAAAAAACCAAAACAACCCATTTTTAAAAAATATATTTCCTTCTACCTTTAAGACGGATACTCATATTCCTTCTTCATTCACAGTATTAGGGAATGGTATGCTAAGGTCCCATGGAAGTTGGAAACGGAATTATTCATCTATTAGCAGGAGCAAAATGCTGAAGAAAGAAAAGAAGTTGCAAGCTCCTATAGGTAGGCTAGAAGAAAATGTATACCCACAGAAGAATTCCTATCAAAAAGGGATCACATTCCAGCAAATTCAGTGACATAAGCTTCCAGCACATCAATGCAAGCTACAGCTGGGAATGTTTGATATCCTCCACAGTTTCCAGCCACAATTCAAAACTTTATTCCATCGACCACAAGAGGTGTTTTTTTTTTCTCTTCACTGCTATCTGTCATTTCTCCTGCAGCTGTCACAAATAGACAAATATCATGCTTTACTAGGAGTATGTAACCTCACTTAACTGTTGTGTCAAGAATGTATTTCAATACAGCAAGAGTCTGTACTTTTTAGCTTTAAGGAATAAATTTGTCATCTTGAAAGAATCTACTCGCAGTGATGGATGTTTATTTCATTATTGGTCACTCCAGGGTGTCATATGCTTTTGTACAAATGCTTGGAAGCAACCTAGGAATTATCTATTGATTAATTAATATTCCCTGTGCTAACAAACATTTACTTTTTGTTCTTTCAGTGCAGCAGTGGACATACTGCAGCCTGTTTTAACCTCTTAGAATACTCACCCTATAAACAAACTATGAACTCTTAATTTCAGCTCCTGAATTTATCTAAAAAAAAAACCCTCTTAAAAATATTTAAGTACATTTATAGTGAGTGCATCACTTGCAGTTTGGTTGACAGATTGAGATCCTTTGCATAATGGATACAGTGGATATTTTGAATTATACTTCACTTATTTTTACAAGGGTGATAAGCCTAGCACTCCACAAAGTGACAGAGGGAAATGCCTTCTTTGTACCTCAGTATTACATGACCAAGCACCACCAGCAGACCTGTTACATCTTATACATTCAGTAAGAGACTCAGAAACTTCTCCACCAAGGTGCCTGCAGTTGCAGAACAGAATCACAGCTTCTCTCCTGCTCCAGGTTCCCATCTGCTGGATCCATCTGGACCCTGATCCATCACGCACTGATTATCTGTGTCTGGTACATGAAAACAGAATGGGAGCAAATGCAAAGTACTATATTGCAGCTAAGGAATGTGCCAACAAGTGAGCCACCCACAATTAAAGGATCTTATACACTGGCACCAATACACTTGTCCTATCTATTGACCCATTCATCCCATGCATGGGGTCACATACAGAGACAGGGCTGATTGGTCTCTTGCACAGTGGAAATACTGAAGAAAATTTATATTCAAAGTGGTAGTTTAAACAATACTTTGTCATAAACTGGCACTGTTGCCAAAAAATGCAAGACTGCCCTCTTGCCCATTTTCTTGTTCCTGCCCTTGTGTCATCCCCCTACCTTGAGCTAACACAAACATTTGTGCAGTTGCCTGATGAATCGGGATATGGAATATATCTGGATTAAAAATCCTCTGTTTCTTGTCAGGTTAATGTCAACCTAATTAAATTCTGAGTATAATTCAGCACATAATTCACAGCACGACAATGCAAATGCTAATGCTGATCAAGGAAGCAAGAAACATATAGGTAGGAGCAGGAAGAAGGATTGTTTCTTTCAGTGGCAGTTCTGTCTTACTCTTGCTTAAAGTGATCACAGTCTAACTATTACCGTGCTGTTTCAAAGCTCACCGAGATGATTTAAGAAGACAGTGCCACCCTGAGCAGTACACCAGCCCTCCTCATCAGCCCTGACCACATTTCCCCACTCCCTTTCTTGTGTAGGAAATATTGAATATGCAGGTAAGTCTGATCAATTCACTGATCCCACTGAAAACTAACTTTCTTGTAAGGCCAATTTTTGGCTGGACCACTGAGCTGACTCACTGCACAGCTGCACAACGGCACCAATACAAGGGGGAGGGTGAGAGCTCACACAGGTGAAAGTGTTCCCTTCAGCAGGCTGTACAGCTGTAGATCATCAGCTTGTTCCAATCATGAAACTGCACTTTTACTATCACCTTCTACTGTCCGTTAAAAGCAAAGGCTTATAAGTCCTAGCTTTTCAGCATTTTCAAACAAGCACTACATACAGTTGTACATGAAACCATCAAAAGCTGGTGCTAATTGTTCTCTCTCACACAGAAAGTTCTCTACAGTTTTTTACTAAAAATGTATCCAATATAGAAAATATTTTAAATATATGAAAAAATATAAATGACTTTTGGAATATTCCAATTAACTTGTAAATAAAGATGTACTAGACAGTAATTTTGGGGGTGTTTCTCAAATACATTTTTTTTCTTGTGCTATGTTTAAACATAAGACTCCAACAAAGCAGTGATGCTTTTGTGCTTTAACACATATAACCAACATGTTTCTTTTAGGTTTAGTCAGAAAACATTTCTCAGGTTAGATAGCACAACTATAATATTTCATACATGTTGCCTGCAGTCTTAGCGGTTTCAGCAGAAAAAAGCAATTATCAGTTGTTTTCCACATCTTCAGGACTTTACCAGCAACCAAACAGGGATCTCTGCAGCTACAAGGATTACAGTCCTTGGGTCAGCCATTGATGGATGCCAGTTACCAGTAAAGCAGAAATCTGCATGCTGAAACCAAAACAATATGGATATTGTAATCACTGTTGTCTAACAAGCATTTTGGAATTCTTTGCAAGGCAATGCTACTGGATGGCACCATCTGCTCCCCAGGGCTTAGTATTGGGACTAGTTTTGTTTTAATATCTTTATCAATGATCTTGACGAGGGGATTAAGTGCACCTTCAGTAAGTTTGGAGATGACACCAAGTTGGGTGGGAGTGTTGATCTGCTTGAGGGTAGAAGGGCTCTACAGAGGGATCTGGACAGGCTGGATCGATGGGCTGAGGCCAGTTGTATGAGGCTCAACAAGGCTCAGTGCCCGGTCCTGCACTTGGGCCACAACAACCACCCCATTCCACACTACAGCCCTGGGCAAGAGAGCCTGGAAAGCTGCCTGGTGGGGAAGGACCTGGGGGTGTTGGCTGACAGTCGGCTGAATGTGAGCCAGCAGTGTGCCCAGGTGGCCAAGAAGGCCAACAGCACCTTGGCTTGTGTCAGAAACAGTGTGGCCAGCAGGACCAGGGAAGTGATGGTCCCCCTGTACTCGGCACTGGTGAGGCTGCACCTCGAATACTGTGTTGTTTTGGGCCCCTCACTCCAAGAAAGACATCGAGGTGCTGGAGTGTGTCCAGAGAAGGGCAACGAATCTGGTGAAGGGTCCAGAGCACAAGTCCTGTGAGGAGCAGCTGAGGGAACTGGGATTGTTTAGCCGGGAGAGAAGGAGGCTGGGGGGGAGACCTTGTCGCTCTCTACCACTACCCGAAAGGAGGTTGTAGGGAGGTGGGTGTTGGTCTCTTTTCCCAAGTAACAAGTGATAGGACAAGAAGAAACGGCCTCCAGTTGTACCAGGGGTGGTTTAGGTTGGATATTACGAAAAGTTTCTTCACTGGAAGGGATATCAAGCAATGGAATGGCCTGCCCAGGGAAGTGCTTGAGTCACCGTACCCGTATGTATTTACAAGATGTGTAGACATGGGGCCTGGGGACATGGTTTAGTGGTAGACTTGACAGTGTTAGGTCAATAGTTGAACTCCATGATCTTAGGAGTCTTTTCCAACCTAAATGATTCCGTGATTCTATATTGGAATTCCTAGTTATGAACCCATGTAAGACAGAAATAGTCTGTAAGATAGAAATTCTCCAAATCTTCACCCTTTCTGATGAGTTTTCTTATTCTCCTTTTAACAGAGATAAACCCCTAGCTTTTAAAGCAATCAGCAAAGAGCTAAACATGTTCCTCATGGTATGTAGTCTCTGTAACAAAGTCTGCCTCAAAATGCCTCCTCAAAGTCCGTGAAATTCTTCGTAACTAGCCAAACATTATTTTAAAACATGGCTTCCCTCGTAAATAAAGCTGTCATAACAACTAGCTCTATTCAAAGCACTGGGACCCAGTGCACAAGCTGACAACCACCACTACCTTGGCCCTAAAGAAGGGCACTGGACTGTCTTTTTACCTCTGGTGCGTACATCATAGTTCCCCTGTGATTTTCATCCTTATTGGCTCAGATCTTGGAAGGAAATTGGATGCCAACCTGCTGGACAGATGATTTACAATAATCTTCCCTTGCAATTTCAGAAGCAGTCCTTTGGTAACATACAGGCTCTACGCTGTTGCGGGGTCTAGGCAGGGATTGCCCTGTGACTAGCATGTAGATGTAGAGTACCAGCTGTGACAAGGCTATGGATTGAGTGAACAGAGCAGCAGTTACTTGAAACTGAAGATTCAAACCACATAATAATCCACAAAATAAAACAAAACAGGAAGTTTAATCTATTTGTATTAGAGCAGGAATGAAAGATGTGTAACTAAGCGTCTTTTTGACAGGTCTTTTCCTCCAGTAGCTTGATGTTTCAGCAGCAATTCTATATGCTCAACTAAAACATATTTTATGTGTAAAATAATCTTGTGTACAGTATATGAAAATAGACATTAATATGAACAAAACAGGTACCTGCAGTCCTCAGTGCTCTTTACATACAGATGCCCCCTTGTCTTCATAATACTGCACTTTCAAGTCTATTTCTGCCAAATGGACTGTGAAAATCAATAGCAAACTCCATTTGCTAGATAACACTTGCAGGCTATGACTTGGCTAAGGAAATTTGGACTCGGGTGGCTTGTGTAAAACTACTAACAAGAACTCCATGGAAATTCTTATTCTTGCCATATGGTCACTGGTCACTAGCTGGCAGCTCTGAAAGACTGAGGTCATTTTGACATCAGAATCTGAACTTGCACCTGCATAAAAGAAAAACTGAGATTTAACCAACAGGCAAGAGGTTTTTCCCTAAATAAATGACTAGAAATAATTCAATTATGCTTAGTAATTGTGATGCTGAAGATGCAGCCTTTTGAATAAACCAACCCAACCTGAATATGGTCATTAAAAAAACCCTGCTTGTTTTTTTGTTTTTTTTTTTTCAGGAATCAATGTGCTTGGGTGATGCGATTTCTAACTCTCTCACAGAGCTCCTATAAGGCCAAAATCAGGTCTACCCTCTTAATATTTTCAGCATTTTTTATCAGTTGGGTAATAAAATAGCTTGCAGGTTCTAACTGACAGTGACTAGAAAAAGGCCCTGGTGCAGATCAAGTCATTTCAGCAAAATGCATGTCTTGCTCCAACAGTCAGGCCTGGCATTCACCTACAGCTTTAGTGGAATTCCCCATGCCAGGGTACTTCTTAAAAAGTCCAAATATAGATACCCATAAGGCAACAAATCATTTTAGCACAGATCACTTTTCATTTGGCAAACTGGTTAAAGCATTAGCTGCCTCTTCATTAGGGGGACGGGGATCACTATACCTTTACTGATGCAGCTACAACTGCTTCATTGTAGAAAAAGAAACAGAAGTGCTCAAATAAACTCTTCATTAAAGAATGCAAAGCTGCTTGGAAGGCCTTAGCATGGTGGCATGATAGCCTGGGCAGGCTCTCTCAAATTGTCCATGAGGACAAGATCAGGATTATCTTCTTTGGAAGGCTGTTGTCCTGACTGATGCTGTAGGACCAGAGGAATAGAGAACAGACAGGAAAAGTTAGCTGGGGATAACCTTCCCATTGTGCTGGCACTCTGACCTCTGAAGTGAGAGATAGCCCCTGGTTTCCACAACTATCTCTGCTTTCTGCATGCTGATGCTATAGCCTTGTCCCGTTCTGCCAGAAAGGTACATCTAGAAATTCAATCCTTTCATTTCCACATTTTTAGTTAATGTTTTTTTGTTTAAGGTAAAACTTTCCCAAACCAGACCTGACTTCAGTTAGTGCCATATTCTACTTTTAAATACGGGTGTACTACCTCCGAGTGCAGAAACTTGCCCTACTGTGTTTCTGCCGCTCACCCGTTTGCCAGAGTTGTTCAGAACTTTTATTGGCGCTGAACCATGAAGAAATCACCCCTTAGCACTCCAGGAGGGAAAAAGGATGAAGAACGCAAACAAAAAACCCAACAATTTTACAAAAGTTTATGACAATTTAATAACAAAACACGTAAGTCAGTGCTTGGTTATAAGTGAAGGTGTTTGTTTGGTTTTGTTTTTTTTTTTTTTTTTTTTTTTAATGCTTTGCACTCCTAGCGCATGTACTATGGGAAATAAGTGTGGGATGTTTGTATTTTAAAGGCAGAGGATGAAGACGGGAGGGAAAGGGCACCATGAAAACACTGCGGGGACGCGTTCATCCCACGCCCGAGCGCGGCGGGCAGCCGGGGTGAGGGCAGGCGCTCCCTCCCCACGGGAAGCGCTGCTCCCCCACGGCGGAGGCGAGGCCCGCGGGCGCGGAGAGGGGGCTGAGGGAGCACCCCCGGGGCGGGCACCGCGCTGCCCGGAGCCCCGAGGGCTTCTCGTCACGGGAGGCCGCGGCCGTGGGGAGGGACGGCAGCCTCTCGCCTCACGCCCAGCGGAGCCGCCCCTCAGGGGCAGGTGGCGCTTCCCGGGGGAGCCTTCCTCCCCCTCCCGGCGCTGGTGGCCCGGAAGGGAAGCCCTGCCCCTCCTCCTCCTCCTCCTCCTCCTCAGCCAGCTCCCAGGTGGCAGCAGCCATCTCCGTACCTCCCTCTCCGCCGCCTACCCGCGGGTCTGCTTTACCTGTAGCGCGCCCGCGGGGCGGGCAGAGGGCGAGCGCCCCCGCCGCCCGCCCGCCCGCCCGCTCGCTTCCCTCCGCCCGCCCGGGGCACCGCCGCCGCTTCCTCCCGCTCCGCAGCCGCGCGGCTGCGGCCCTGACGTCGCTTCCTTCCAACATGGCGAGGGCAGGTTGTCGCCGCTGCTGCTGCTGCTGCCGCCGCCGCCGTCGCCGCTGCTGCTGCCGCCGGTGCTAATGGAGGCGGGTGCGGGCCGGGGGCGGCTCGGGGACTGAGCGCGTCGCGGGCGCCGTCCGCGCACACACGCAGCGGGGGAGGGGGGAAGGAGAAGGCAGGCGAAGGCTTCGTCCTCCCTCAGCCGCGGGGGTTGGCTGTAGTCGCCGCCCGGGCCCACCCCAGCCGCCCCTCCGGGGGAGCCTCCGGGCGGGCGTCGGGACGCCGCGGCCCTCCCTCTGAGGGAGCCCTTCCCCCCGCGCCTGCCTCGGCCCGGCCCCGCGGCCTCGCCGCCTGCCCCGGCCCATCGCAGCCCTCCCCCGGCGGGAGCGGCCGGTGCCCGGCTCTCCCTTCCCTTCCCCACCCCTCCTCCTCTCCCGCCTCGATCGCGCCCATGTATGAAGGGAAGAAGACGAAAAACATGTTCCTGACCCGGGCCCTGGAGAAGATCCTGGCCGACAAGGAGGTGAAGAAGGCGCATCACTCCCAGCTGCGCAAAGCCTGCGAGGTGGCCCTAGGTGAGGCGCAGCCCGGGGCGGGAAGGGGCGGCCGGCGGGGACGGCACCGGGGCGGCCAGGGGTCGGGGGGCGCTCCGGAACCCCCCCCACCTCCTTGCCTGGCGCCCGTTAGTGTTGCGGGAGCAGGAGGGGGAGGGATTAGAGGCGCTTTGGGGCCTCTCTGGGGAAATGAGACAAGAGGGGGGGCTGCCCGGAGGGGAAGGGCCGGCGGGGAGGGGGGAGGTGGGGCTGCGGGCTGAGCCGTGGCACAGGTTTGGGGGTCGAGTTGGAGGATCGGGTTAGCAGGGTGAGACGCGGGGAGGCCGAGGTCTGTCGTCGTCTTTGGGGCGAAGCCCTCCGGCAGCGTGCGTGGCCCTGGGCGGCGGGGAGAGCTTCGGCCCCCTTCCCCCCCCGGCCCCTCCGCGCACTGGCCCTCGCTGACAGCGGTTGGGGAGGGCGCTGCGGCGCCCGGCGGGCTCCCCCCTCCGCCGCCCCGCTCGCAGGATGAATAGGCAGAGAGACGGAGGCGCCGAGCCCGGCCGAGCTGACCTGGAAGCAGACGGGCAGCGGGGAGGGAGCAGGTGACGGGCAGCGGTGAGGGAGGAGGGACGGGGGAGGAAGCGGGGGTGGCGGAAAGCGAGAGACAATGACAGCGGGCCGCGTCTGGAGGTGGTGGCCCTTCCAAGTCGGGACGCAGGCCTCTAGGGAGGAAGGGCAGAGGGAGAGGATGGTCCAGGAGATGTGCGAGGGAGAGCCTTTAGCCGTGTGGTTGCAGGGGGAGAAATAGCTGGGGAGGAAGGGGGCTTCCTTCACGCGCGGCGGAGCTGGCGCGGCCGCGGGAGATGTGGGAGTGTTTGCCCGGTTCGGGCTGGAGGGGGTGTTGGGTTTGCCGTGCAGCTGTGTCAACACCACCTCGTCTGCGAGCCTGAGGGAAGGGCCGGGGCCGGGGAGGGCAAAGCGTACCTACGCGTTCAGTGACGGGCAGTGCAGGAGCAGAACTTGGGCTTTAAAATTCCGGAGTGCTGCGTGCAGGCAGGGTTTGAACCTGTGTGGGAAAATATTGATGTATTTACTGAAAGAGTTCTGGAGAAAGGCCTGCTTTATTTAAATAATACATAAATGGATTATGTCCCTCCCATTCTTGTGTAATTGTTTCTGGGTTTGGAGGTAATTATCTTGATTTTGTACAGTAATAATGTCTGTTTAAATGGATTTGTTTGAGGAGATAATATTAAACTGAAACTTGCTTGTTTTAAAAAAAGGAGTACAAGTAATTTCAAGCTGTTCTTTTGTCATTCTATTTGTCTCATAATACTTTAAATTAAAAATAAAACCAGAAAAAAAAAAAAACAACAAAAAAAAAAAACCCTCCCAAAACAACAATCAATCCTTTTTTTCTTTGTCTATCAAAAAACCCTGACAGATGGAGGGGGAGAAGTGTCAGTAATTCAACTCCTTATTTCTTAGTAATTCAGATAGACTGGAAAGAGTTTTTTCTTACATTTCTTATTTGTCACTGTGATTTAGGCAGATGGGAATAAACTGATAACCCTTTGGCTTTTCCGTTGACTTTAGACTACGTATTCAAGTTAGAAATAAAACAGAGTAATCTTTTCTTACTGTTAATCTGAATTTATATCCAGCCTGTATGTCATCCGTAGAATTAGACACTGGTATTAATCTTGTGTTTCTGCTGTACTTTTTTCAGTAGCTTGATTTGTTTTAGGTATCATCCAGATCCCTCCAGGCATAACTCCACTGTATTACACAGATTATAAAGCAAGCCCTCTAGACTGTACAGTCTGCATCTTTTATCTTGTAAACTGATTTGTGTAAGGAGACCCCCAAGCAAACATCTCAGTGATTTCTGTGCTGCAGCTTCATTGAAATCTCCTGTGGATTCGATTGCATGATTGGGGCTTAAATAGGGAAACAATATGGTGTGGGGGTATAAAAGCCAGTGAAGTAGGGAAAAAAAAGAAATAGGAGATTGTATGCATTAGTTAATGTATATAGAAGGGCTCCACGAACTTGAAAAATATCAAACATGATGTTGATTACCATACAATCTTAATGAAATATTTTTTTTAGGTTGCAGCACCATGAAATACAGTTGATTGTAAATGTAGTGCAGTCCATTGTCTGTTTTTGTGTGTGATAGACTCCCAGTTCAGAAGTGGCAGTATGTAATTCTTGAATTGAGTAGTGCTCATGTCTAACTATAAAAAGCTTTTCAGAGAAAAGTAAATATCCTTATTTCACATGTGGGGCAACTGGGTGTTAAAGATGAGCTGTGATTTTCACAGCAGGAGTGGAAATAGGATGCACGTGTTGCACGCTCTCCATCTAGCTCTTCATCTGTTGGAGAGTACTCTTCAACTGGATGCTGCTTTGCCACCTTAAGGAAGGAGTACAGGCTTTTTATTCCTGAGAAATTGCTTTATTTTAGAGAGCAACAACATTAATGATAAAATATAAGTAAAATCGTAATTTGGAGTTAACTCTGGCAAAGTCTGAAGTTTTATTGGATTTTTAAAAATGGTTGTTAAATAAAAGGTAGTTTTTTAAAATCATGGCAGTAATTATACATCCCCAAATCAGTATCTTTTTTCAGTCTGAATATTTAATTGAAAAGTCTTCACTGAAACTAATATAATACAAAACTCTGCCATTTAAATCTTTTCTAACTGCATAATTGTAATAAGATGTTCTTTACTATTAGTATATCAAGTATTCTAACTGGTAGCTAGTAATCCAGACTTTTTTTTTTGTTTAATTTTTTGAAATATTTTTAATTGGGGGTGTGTGTGTGTGTGTGGTGTTGTTTGGTTTTTTTTGTTTGTTTGTTTTTTTTTTGTTTGTTTGTTTGGTTTTTTTTTTGTTTTTTGTTTTTTTTTGTCCTAAACCCACTGTTTACATTGTTTTACATTGTTTGTATAAGATGAGCTACTATTGAAGTATTTTAGGAACAAGCAAGCAGTGACCAGAAATATGGCATTTCTGTACAACAGGCAAACAAATAAAAATTCTGCTTTTTAGATTGAGGTTGACAAGCAGTATTTTAAGAATATCCCTTTGTTATTTTTAATCCCTCTATGTTTTCTTATAAACCTGTGTGGTTGCATTCCATTAAGATTATACTTTATTTATTTTTGATTCGTGAATTCTGCGGGAGAAAAACCCTGCAACATACCTGCTATATATTAGTGTGGCAGTCTGACCTCTGAGCAGGTGTTAAGGTGAGGTCCTTCTCACATGACCATTTTTCTGGGCTATTAGAAGATAAGAAACCAAAACATGACTTAAATGCTGCAACTTGAATTATAGATGTTCTTTGGTTTTTTAACGGGGATGAAATTAAACCTCATACTCATATCCTGAATCTCATGACTCACCAGGTTGTGTCCGGATTAATACAGAATAGTTGACTCCAAGTTTAATGTATTTTTTCATGTAACATTGTGCTGTCTGAAAGACAATCTCTGTATGTAAAAAATATAACATTTCTTTCTCTAGTCAGAAATACAGCTAATTTAGAACATCATATTGTTTACTGGCACAGCAGCTACTTTTAATCTAGGTAAGGAATGAATTTATCTTTAAAATTATCCACTTGCAGAGAGCATCAGGCAGCAAGCTGACAGCAGGATTAGATTTAGGGGTTCCCTTCCCGGTCAGTTCCCTGCATTACTGTTTCTGTGTTGGTTTTCAACCATATTACAGCCTAGGAAACTTTACTGTAAACATACTTACATTATGCATAGGCCATAAAAGATCTTGGGGGAAAAAAAAATTCTTCAGCTGAATGTAGTTTTTAATAGACTGAACAAAACCTGTTACTGCTTTGTCAGAATCTGGGGTGTGGATTTGTCTGCCTGGAAAGGTGGTTTATGAAAGGACCGAGCTGAGCAAACCAGAATTCCCTATTTGTATAAAGGCTGCTAGTTCAACTGCAAATCAGGAGTCTTCTGTAAAACTCCAAACTGCAAATAGTGTGAAATGATACGGATATGTACCTAGTACGTACTTCAAAGAAAAGGGTGCGTGTGCTGCTTGGAATTCTGGAAGTACAGACTGAAGACAGCTGAGGCTTTTAAAAGGTTCTCCAGTGCTCTTTGGATTGTTCAGTCTGTCATGCAAAGATCTGCTGGACGATGTAGGTCTCACACAATGGGAAAGTGACAGCTCTGTTCAGTTTGTGCTGCCATTACATGCACGTGTAGGGTGATGAAGCAGCATGATCTAATTAAGCATCAAATCTGAGGTTTTCTCAAAACCGGTAGCATTTGGAATAGAACTCCCCCCAGAGGTGGGAAGATTTGTATCTTTAAATGTGCAGATTTGTAAATGGCCTGGAAAAGTCTCACCTGCATAATTTTTTCTGTCTCTTTTTACCCTTTCTAGTTTAAATTTCTCATGTCCTTTGTATATATAGATAATCATGTTCTGTTGTCAGAGTAAGCAAGGTTGACAGTCAATACAGAAATGCATGTGTCTGTTGCAAATGCTGGGTGCATTGATGAAAACCTTCCTAAACTAGCACAAACAGTTAAAAATGCATTTTGAAGACCATTATCGTGTTACTCCTCTGGAATTAATTTTACTGGAGAAGTGTTGAACGAGCTAAATTTCTGTTTGTATTTTGGATAATGCTGTTCTCTGTAGACTGCCTTCCATCTTTCATCAAAATTAGTTATCCTTTTTTAGAAGCCAAAGCCCAGAATTTTTGGAGTCTTTTCTGTGCTGAATACAAAGAGATCGGTATTGTACCATTGTCTGTTTGTCTGCATGTGCTATAGGCATTTTTCACAGTATGCAAGTCACCATTGTCCATACAGAGTTTACTTGCTGGTTGAAACTGTTCTTCTGAAACAATTACTTTGAAGTAAGCAAGCAGTATAAATGGAAATGTTTCGCTAGTACAAACCAAGTCATATATTTAAAAAAAAAAATAAATCCCTGAAAGTTGCAGCTGCCCTTTCCTCCTCTTGCTTGCTTTGCTAATTTTGGTCTTTAACTAGCAGAGTTTCAGTGTGGTTAAGATCTCACCTACTTTTGCCAAGGTTGAAAACTTGTCTTGGTAACAGTAGGGTTTGGTTGGCCCCATAAACTGCTTTCCAGGTTGCCTTCTGCATTTGAGGTGTAAAGTGCCATTTATGTTGAATTTACAAGGCAAATTTAACAGAAGTCGTGTATAGTGGGAATTTTTATTGGTTTAAATGTAATCAGTTCCTGGCTGCATAGAATGGCAGTGCTGTCAAGCTTTAATCCCCCTGGAGAAAGGAGATGTTGCCAGGGTGCACATAAAAACACCTTTGTAGAAAACAAAGTAGATTGTGTTTGGATTGGAAAAATGTTAATGGAGAATGAGTATCAAATACTTGCTTTGTGTCTTGGAAGGAAAAAGAATGGTATTTTTCTTAGGCAGAACTTTGACTTCATCCTGAAATACGTCCTCAGTTAAAGCCTTTGATATTTTGAAAGTTTTAACATCGATTTTCAGTATCTTTTAAAATATGGTCTTGAAAGACTTCAACACTTCTTTGTGACACAGGGCAGCTTTTAAATACCTCTGTTCCGCTGTGTATTTTAGAGCACTAATTGGAATCTTGAAGCTTAAAATGAAAAGTTGTTGCCTTGTGACCAGAGTGCATCTGAAATATAATGACATGTCTTTACTGTTTTGTGAATTTTTGTTCTAGTTGATATTTTTCTGTACCCTCTTCCATTATATTATTCCTGTAATTGTCATCTTTTCCTCTATTCTTTTGGTCCTTGTCTCCTGTTAACCACTGTTCCATTTTTTTCAGGGTAACAACAGTGTATGTTGTCGTGCAATATCTTCATATACAATTAAAAAAAAAAAATAGCCTGACCATTGATGTCAAATATAAATTCCAGACCTTTTCTGAAGTACTTCAGAGAATAATTGGTATTGAGCTAGTATGTTGATAATATGTTGTTAAATATGCTAACTTGTTTAGTTGTCAGGGAAGATTGTCACATGGGTGTTTACAGAGGGAAGCATCAGCCAGTGGTGTTCTAGTCAGTCTTTCTTCCCTGTTCTTGGCAAACTCCTAGCAGAAATCATGGACTCACAAAGAGCTAGATGAGGAAGCCTTGTCTTCTTCCAGGGCACATGCCTGTCATTTTCGGGTTTTTCATTGGTGTTGATATTTTTCTCGAGTTGCTGATTAGTTAGTACTTTATAGTAAACAAATGCTGCCCAGAGCCTGGAAAGCAAGACCAGCAAGCCTGTACGTGACTTTCATTCAGCTCTGCAACGGCCAGCGGTAGATCAGTGACTCCAATAGGCAGGGGGAAGGGAGTTTTGTGTTTTCTGCATCAAGCCGGAGAGCTTTCCTGTGTGATGTGTAAATTGGTGGTTTGCTGGGAGAATATATTTTTGCCTGGGAAAGACAGCTACTGTCAGTGGAGCATCAGAGGCTGAAGTGACTTGGGAAACACAGCTCCGCAGATTTTGAGGAAAGAGGGGGAGGTATCAAGGAAATAGATGAAATTGAGTAAGAAGCTTGGTAATTTTAATCTGTTAGAGGAGGAAGAACTCTATTGTGTGTGTCTGAAAGCCAAAGATACGTGATCTTGCTGTGCTAGTCTGATGGACACAGACCAAGAAGTATTATGTGCATAGTTGGCAGTTACTACCATGTCCTTTCCATGAGTAAATGGTAGAAGAAACTATAGGTTACTGTTAGGCAAACCAAACCTTTAAGAAAAGTCACATACATATAAAAAGTTTCCAAACAACCAAGGAAAACATGAAATACTTCTGTGGGATTTTACAGAAATATTGTACAAGGACAGTTGAACAAATGGTAGCTGATGTGTTTTGTTTCTATGAAAAGCTCCTGGTGTCAGAACTTAAATGAAAAAAACCCAAAAGCAAAACAAAAAAAACCCCCAAACACAAAAAACCCCAGCCTATATATTTTATATCTTTTATATCTTAATGGAATACAGGGGAGTGTTGAATAAAAATATCTATTTTGAGGGATAAGGTAGATGATACATGTTATATGATACTTCCCATTTTGAGTATAAAAGTAAAAGAGCTGCTAAAAATAGGTCTGGCAAGTCCCAGGAGTTTGAAATACCTGGCAGAAGTCCCTTATTGATTTCTAATCAATCTTGGGACACTGAGAAAATTCCAAAGGACTAGGAGACATCTGCTCCTGTGCCAACATTGTTACAAGGATGAATAGGGTGACCTAGGTAATTACTAGTGTATTGACCTAATGTTGATCCCAGGCAAGGTAGTGGAGTAGCTGATACATGGTGAGAACAAAATGCCAGTTGGCAAGGATTTGAGAAAGATTTTCAAAAGCAAAAAGCAAAGCCTCTACCAGTTTAAGTTTTGGGGACAGATTATAAGGCATTTCCCTCACATTTTAGTTGTCTGTAACTTCTGTGTTCTAAAGTTCTTAATTTTACATGTTTAGAAGTAAAAACTGCCGTAGTGGTAGGAAAAGGCTTGATAAGATTTCATTTGAATTTATAAATACTGTCAATTTTTTTTTTTTTTTTTTTTTTTCCCCCATTTTTCATGTTGCTTCTTTCCTCTGTACCTATGGTCTCAGCTTTTAAGTATTCTTGGTGTTGGTAATCTTGCTTGGGTTTCTTTGGGGGTTTCTGTGTTTGATGTTGTTTACTGTTGTTCTTTAATTAGAAGTCCTACATTTTATTTTTCAGTGTGGACATATTAGTAGATGAGGAGGTTTTAGTTGGGAAGCAGGAGCTCTTTAAAGATCTTGAAGTCTTGAGGAATCTGAGCTCTTAGTATGCTGCTCTAGTTAAGAGCAGCTTGGAATACTAACTCTGTACTTGATACAATTTTTAGAGTAATGTTATCCCTGTGCGTGGGTTTTATTATCAGTGAGACATGCTTGAAGAGCTGTATGAATTAGAGAATGAAAAAAATAACACTAGAATCAAGATTAAGTCTGTTACTTCTGTTTAGACGCAGGTAGGAAAACAGTGGGCTGGTTTTATTCTCTGATGTTGCAAATCTTTGTATCGCTCATTCTTTTCCAAAAATGTGTTTTAATTCAAGCAAAACTTGTTTCAGAGATGTCTTGTATCTGGCTGTGCTTTTCAGGCGTTTGTAAAAGCCAGTCACACTGGAGGCTTTCTCTCAAACTGCAAGAAGAGTGGTTCTATTTTGGAAATTCCTTTCTCCAATAAAAAAAGTCACAATTGATTTTATGGGAATTGTAACTGAAACTGTGTTTGTACTTCTAAACATTCTACCAAGAAGCTTGTGTGCTTAGTGTGTTGTGGAAGTGCTCTTTGTGTGTGTGTGAAAGCCAAAGATGACAAATACCGCTTTCCTTCTGAGAGGGAATTTTACTTTCTCCACCATGGTCACCTGCCCACTGATTTTTTTTTTTTTGCCTCTTCAGGAATAGTAAAGTTGCCAAAACTTCCTGAGCTGAGTAATCATTGCTGCATTCTGGTGGTATTTATTCTCTGAAGGGGCATCTTGTAGCTTTTCGCTAAGATGTGATCAAATGTACTCATGCTAGTGAAGGATCCCAAAGCACTGATGTATTTGGTTGCAATGTTTGATTAGATTCCCAAAATATCTTTCAGCTCAGTTGTTTTAATCTTTTTTTTCCTCCTGTGATTTTTTTTTTTGCGCTTGAACAGAGAACAATTTTTCAATAGCATCTCAGGTAGGTTTTAAAATAAAAAGACAAACCCTAAGCCTGAAAAGCAGATTTACACTTGACCGAAGTAGTGGACAGTAGCCCCCGTCTACTTGGGTAAACTCACATGGCTGCCTGTTTTACTGGCTCAGATTCTGGGTTTTTTTTGCAGATATACTGTTCTTGTTCTGTTCTATAATTTTTATGCTAAACAAGTTTAATTCTAATAGTACTATCTAACTAGCTGTTTTGTCATGCCTGTGTGGTTTTTGACTTTTCTGTCAGCTTTTTTTTTTTTTGTTAAGAATTGTATACACACTCTAAACAGTCTAACTAAATTTTATGGAAACCAAGAGAGTTTTATAAAGACTGTCAGCTTTTTTTTTTTTTGTTAAGAATTGTATACACACTCTAAACAGTCTAACTAAATTTTATGGAAACCAAGAGAGTTTTATAAAGACATGTAGGGGATGATTGCTCTGGGCTTACTTTTTTTTTTTTTTTTTTTTTAATTGTTGATTTCAGTTCAGAACGTTTTACTTCTGTTTCCCCTCCAGCATTTCTGGTAGTCTGTGTATCATGTATGCTACGGTGGTGTGAGATTACATTGTTACTGATGTTACACTGATATTTGGTTTTGTTCAAATGGGTAATGTCTGGTGTCTGGCACTCTTCAATCTTTTTTTATTTTGTGTATCTATTGTGTCAGAAAAGAAATATTTTTCAGATAATTGAAAATACCCGCCCTTGAGATAAATGGATTTATTCAAGCCCTCTTTTTTGTCTGCTCTTAAACACGGAGTGAGAGGTTTAAAAAAGATGATCCATTAATAATACAAATTCTGTACTCACTGTCTTTAGCACTTGCTGTTCTCAAAATCTTGACAGGTTTTGTAATATTATTCCTTCTTTTCATTTAGAAATAAAAGTATAATTAGGTTTGTAAATATTTCATGTCGAGATTTTAATCAGTGCTGGATACAGGGATGTTTTACTGCTTTGTGTTTTTACTTGACATAAATGTGGGACTCTTGAGTGTAAATTTGCATTGCAGTTGTCAAGAATGTTTGAATGCCCATCGTGCTTCGACACTGCAATGCGAAGCTTTGCAGTTTGAGAGAAACTGGGGAGAAGATATTTTTAGGCTTTCAAATTGAGATAAAAATTTGGGGTTTACTAAAGATGTCATATTTTATACTACAGCGCTCATCTGTCCAATTGAATAGTTGGGGTACACTCACAAGGTTTCAAATCTGTAAATTAAATACAAACAGTGTGGCACTGGTTTGATTTCTCTGGTAGCTTCCTATTGCATTTTAACACTGTGCCACAAATTAACACAGATATACTTTCATAAAACAGTCTTCTTTTAATATAGGTAATAAGCATAAACTAATGGCAATGCCCTTTCAAAGGAGGATTTTTTTTTTTTTTTTTTTTTTTTTTTTTACAAAGGTGTGGTTCTGTTGTGAGTAAAACTAACACGGCTGGGCATGCCTGGCAAGCAACCTTGCAAGTTATAACAACGTGTATAAAGGTCTGGGTGTCACTATTGCAAGGACTGAGAGTGCAGCAGCTGGTGTGAAATCATGGGGGTTTTCTGCAGCTCAGGAAAGCTGGAAGATGCAGAGTCTTAACTCTGCTCACTTCATTTGGCTAATGGACTGTGATGTCTGCAAGAATGCTGTACTGGATCTTGTGCAGTGTATGGGAAAGTGGATAGGAATAAATTAACCTATTTTCATTATCCTGAACTGGAAACAGAGCTTTATAACTGCTGTAAGTAAAATTGCTAGAGTAGGACAGCTGCATTTGCTTGAAAGTTTGAAAACTGGTTAAACACTGCCTAAGTGCCTGAGAAGTATGATTAAAATTTTCTTCACCTGCAGTGAAATGAGACACTGAGATGTTTTCCACTTGTGATTTAAGACATGACACTTTATTTTGTGTGATTATGTTTGCATAATTATCCATCTAAATAGATCTCGAGTGCTTAGAAATTTGGTTGTAAAGAGAAAGAGTTTTCTTCTGTAAAATTTTATCTAGCACTGTGGGGAAAACAGGCTCTGGTTAGTGATGTTTGGAGAAGCTTTAGGTTTGTGGCTTAGATGCAGAAAGGAAGAGAAGAGGAGCTAAGTTTGACCTCCATCCCTGAGTCTTGAGCTGGAAACAAAATTCTGCATTCAATTTATTAACACTGCCTTTTACATTGAGGGAAAAGCAGCACTTTCCTTGATCGCCTCCTTTTCATATGATAGCAGAAGCTGCTGTCTGTCTTCTTGTTTGCTCTCCAGACCTTTCAGTGATGAACCCGAGGCAGGTGGCATGGCACCAAAGCTTTCTTACCTCTACCCTTTGGGTGATTGTTTCTTTTATGCTTCTGTGTAGGAGTTCACTTTAATAACATCCCCCACCCCCTCCTCCAAACCAAATATCTCTTTCCCCCACGCCCGCAGCCCAAAGCTGCTCTCAGAAACTGGACCAGAGGAGGGGCTAGGTCAGGGTGAAATATTCTCACAAGGAAAGGAAGAGTTTTAAATTTCTTTCTTAAAGAACAATAAAATGTAATTTTGAGGACTTGTTTTAAAACGAAGTTAGAGTTTCTTTTACTATTTATTGCCAATATCTATAAAACTTAACGGATATGTGTAACTTGAATAGATTTGTATTCATATACAGTTTATACCTGTGGTAGTATGTACACTAATGATTCATAACTCTAACTTATATAAAAGATTTCTACCTTCACAGAGGTAGAAATGGTCAAACTAGTTCTATATACCAATGACTTAAATAAAATTAATAAAAAGCCTTGAATAGCACAGATAGATGTAATCTAATAGATGCCTGATGAGCACTAGCTGGTGGTGGAAGACACTTGCATTTGATCACAAATAGATTGCCTAGAAATAGCCAGAGTTATGCGCTGGCTTCTGAAATATGAAGAAACTTCCATTATTTTGATAACAACAGTTAGAAAGATCAAGTATCCTTTTGTAACAGAGAAGGTGATTTTGAAACTTTTTCGACCGACTGTTGTAGTTAATAACAGCATTTATTTAACCACGTCCTAAAATGCTCTTAGAGAACAAGTAGGAGGGGCACAATCTCAGTGCAGTAGGAAGTGTAAGTAATTACTGTTAAGTAAAAACTGTAGATATATGTATCTAAAACATCTGTGTAGTCAGTGCAAGTACACTTTTTGATAATAGTTTATTACGAACAATGGATCCAATGGATGCAGTGGATGCCTTAACTGTCTTGCTCTTCACCAACCAGGCAAAGGAACAGATAGAACATAGTAGAAAATAAGAGAGAAGTCTCAAGAAAGAGTTTCATCAATAGGTAACTATGTTAAAACCAAATGTATGCTTGCTTATATATGAATGCTGGAAGTCTTTAAAAACAGTTCAGACAAAATATCAGGGATTTTAAAATGAGAATGCTATTTTAACAGGCCAGGAATGATGAGGGATAATCTGTGGAAAAGTCTTAACTCCATAGCATTAATTACATAGGTATGAATGTTTAATTTGCTGTACTTTACAGAAACCCTAATCGTGTTAGGTAAAGAAATCATCTGCATTGTCAGGTAACGTTTGGTTAAGGTGTCTTGAGCAGCTCTCAAGTCCTCGAGCGTTAACCAGGAATTGGTTTAAGATGTAGCAACTGAAGACCTTGTCTGTGACAGTGAGCATTCTCATCATTACATGCTGAAACATATGCTCAAATTCAGCTTCATAGTAGTCATGAAAAAGACCCACTAAAGTATGTATATTTTAATTTCAAAGAGAGTGATACAGGATTGAGGACTCTTTGAAGGGAGCAAACATGGTGATTCTGTGTCACGTGTTTTGTTAACAGAGTAAGTGTATACCAGCTATTGATAAAAGCTCATGAAAAGCCTGTGATAAAGTAAGTATGAACAAATAGCAAAGAAGAAAACACATCCATATCTCTGTGGCTCGTAAATGATAATGGTATCACAGAAGCATTTAGAGAATATAGAGGTATTTAAGGAGATCAAAATATATTTACTTTGTTGTTGTGTATGGAAGCTGAGGAAGTTTCCTATAATGGAATTACAAGGAATGAGTCAGAAAAAAATTCCCCATTTGAAGTTTAAGCTGAAGTTCCTACTCACTCGTTAGGATTAGGAGTTTTTAAAGGGCCTATAATCTGAAATAGCTGAACTGTTTAACAGAGCATGTAATATTAAAATTTAATTTGGTTACTAACAAAAGAATGGGAGGTACTGTAAATGCGAGTAGTGTCAGTATTTATGGTATTTGGGGATTTTTTGTTTTGGTTTGTTTTTCTTTGTTAAAAAAAAAAAGTGCAAAGGATATAAGGGGTGAATAAATCTTGAGAACTTCAGCCTGGCAAATCTGAACTGTAGCAAAGAATAAAGCTGGTAGAGAACAGAATGGATGTGTGTGCAGTGGTGAGGAAGAATCTGTGCAGACTTTGCAGGGAGGGAAATGTACCATCACAAATCTGCAAGGCACAGTCGATGAGTGTGTAGGTAAGTGTTAGGTAATCTAATTTTACACTAAACCTTAACCAGTTTGCTCACCCAAGGTTCCTGAAGGTACTGAGCTGTCAGTGAGTACATGTTCTGCTTTCCTAACTGAAGGGTGTTTCAGTTCTATAGAGATTCATGGTAGTTTGGGGTGAATGGTGAGGTGACAAAGGTTGACAAAAGGAAATATTTAAAAGAGTGAAAACAACCTGTTAAGTCTGACAGTTGTGCTATACTGACACACTTGTTGATAAAGTGACAGCAGTTGTGTGTTGAGAAATGCAAACTAATCCATATGAGCAGAAGTGGAGGAGGAAACCGGTCTAAATTGTGCATGCACAAACATGGGCTCTAAGTAGGACTTTTATCTAGTGGGTTGGAAGAATTTGAGTTACTGTGAATGATTCCATCAAAATATTGATTCCTTTGTCAAAAAAAAACAAATATGAAAACAATAGAGAAAAAAATGAAGCCGATATACCACTTTATAAAGACACCGTGTATTCCATGTGTAGTTCTGCTCACTGCTGCCTCCCAAAGAAACAGTGGACTTACAAGTCATACTTTGGAAGTCAACAATGATGATTGAAAGTATTGTCTTCCAGAAGAGATCAAGAAGACGATGCCTCTTGCTGCCTGGAGGAGAAAAAATTAGGAATATGGACATAAAGGAAGTTTGTAAGATAAGTGGCATAGACATGAAGAGAGAATAATCGATTGTAATTTCTCGTAATGTGGATCTGGAGATCCTATGAAGAACTTGGCTAATTTAAAGCAAAAAAATACTCTTCCCTGTAGCTTGTAATTACACTGATTCCAGAGTTTAAATGGTTTAAAAAGCGATTAAATGACAATTTAGCAAGGGTTGTCAAACCTGCAGGAAGAGTATAAGCCACAGATGGCTAGATGCTGGTAGGAGGGGACTATTACAGCATTCTTGCCCTGCTTTTATAATCAGCATTTGCTTAAGCATATGCTGTTGGCCACTCTTGGAAGCAGAATACAGGTTAAATATCAAGAGTTTAAGAAAAATTTGCTATTCTTGTATCTTTTTGTCCAATACAGTCTGGTGTTTCTAGGTTTGATTTATGGGTTTGTTTCCCAGTTCTCAAAGTTTATATTAACTTTATTTTAAAAATCTGAGATAGGGATGCTCCATTTTTGTTTGCATATTTGGTCATCGATCTCCTTGTGTATTTAATGAAACATTCATCATCTGTTAAGCCTGACTAGTTGCCTTCCTTGTGTTTGAAATGTATTTTCATTTAGTTCCATGTCTGCAGTTTGTGGTGAAATAGCTTTTGAACTAGGTAATGTGAAAGTTCAAAAATGTTTATGCTCAATCATCTTTTTTATTATTATTTTATTTTATATATTAAAATGCATGTTTAACTACAGAGGAAAAAGAAATTTGTTTTCTTAACTAAGTGTTCTAGAGCTACTGCGTGCAAATCCCTGTATTACGACGTGAAATGATGATGAAAATACTGATGCTCTGGGAATGGCATCATGAACTGAAGATACACTAATTCTGGAATTAAACTTTGCATGTAGGTGTAAAAAGCTGTGTTGTGTCTGAAGTAGGAAGAACAGAATGCTTGTATAACACAGGGAGAGCTCAACTGCTGCAAAATACAATGCAGTTTGATTTTCCAGTTCGTATTTGGTTAGGCCTTAAAACTTTGATTCATAAATACGTAAATATACACAAGTATGTAAGTGTAAATATAGTATTTTTTTCTTTGAATTTCTGTCATAAATTATGTAAATACAGCACGTTATGTTTACAACCGTAATACTGTTGTTAAAATATGAGAGTACAGGTGCTGAGGAGAAAATGGAGAAGCTGGCTTTATGACTTAAATTCATGTTACCTGTCACTTGTTCTTCTGTTAATAGGTTGTTGATTCTGTCACGGGAGCATAAGGTCTTGAAACAGGACTCAGAGTAAGATGCCTAAGGTTAGGGGCCTCTCTCTCTGTATCAAATCTCTTGTATTCCAGCTGGTTATATTGATCAGCTCTCTGCTGCCTTTGGAGAATGCTTAGGCAAGTCCTGAAGCACCCCTCCCGGCTGGCTCTGCTGCACAGCATCCTCAGCTGTTGATTGCATTGACACCTTGCACTTACAAGAGGCCAGGCAAATAGCACGTGTGAAAACACGCAGGTAGAAACATCAATCAAACTGAACCCTGCCTTGAATGCGACATTTACTGTTTCTAGATGTAGGTTCTATTGAACGTTTGGGGTGCTTTTTCAGTTGTCAGTACAAACGATTACAAATGTTAATTAAACTTTAAGAGTTACTCAGATACCTAAAAGACTTGTTTCTGTTAAGCCTTCTATTTATCACATTGTTGGACTGCAAGTGAATGCTGAAGGTGTGTTCTGTAACAGAAGTCTTTTGGCAGTGTATGGAGTGCAGTCTAGATCGAACAGGATGCTTGTGTTTGCCTGCTTTGAACTTAAAGGTCAGATTTAAAGATGATCTTCAGAGAGAAGGTCATTGTGTTCCCTCAGTTGAGTTACAAATCACAGGATTTTGTCTGGGTATGTTTAATTTCAGTTATGCTTTTATCAGACAGATGGAAATCATTTGATTGAGAATGCTTTCCCTATTTCAAATCTAATTTTGTGTCTGCAAAATTTGTTTCTTCTTCTACCATCTTTGTGTTTTGTCAGAAACTCACACTTTTCCAAGCACAGTATGAGGGATGTGCTCGAGTTTCTGATTTTAAAAATGAGGGAAACTAACCTACTCTGTTAAAGGGGGTAGGGGAAAGCCCAACTTGACATGAAAAGGCACAATGTCCATTACCACAAGCTTGCCCTCTTTGTAAGAAATTATGCTATGCTTCTTTTGTGTATGATAGCTTTCACCAGAAATATCATATATAATCAATTATTTTGTTTGCATGTATTCATGAGTTTCAGTTTTAACTTTTGAAAATAAAAAATCAGAATCTGTATTGTGTTTCAGTAGATAGGAGTACTTTTCATTAAAAGTTTATCAGGATGTCTGAAACAGGTAGAGGGTGGAAATGTATTAGAATTCTGACTGCAGTTTCAGGCATGACCTATCCTCTGATTCAAACTTATTAGTTAAATGCTTGTGGTGTTTCCTATGTTCTGCTGACTTAAAACTTCAAGTTATAGATTAGATCTAGGGAGTAAAAATCACATTCTCTATGGAGATGCCGTGTGTGTGTGCATATATATATATATATATATGAAAAAAAATTTTGAGAGATACTTAAGTCTTAAATTTCTACTTCCCACTGTGAATCAGAAATAGCTATATTATATTCAGTGCTCAAAGGGAAAAATACAAAGGCCTAGATCCAATTTAATTTCTTAAGGTTACAGAAGAGCCGAGGCTGCTTTTGACTTCTCTACATTTCAGAGGGCAACATATCAAGCTGCTGTGGCAAATTAAGAGTTATTGATGATTCATCATCTCTAGAACTAGACAAACACGTTTCACCATCTTAAACAACAGAGCTACTGGTTTCCTTGTGGCTTTGAGGAAGCATAAACCCACCATGATCAGAGTATCTGCAGTCCTGCTCTTATATGTAGTACAAGCTACAGTTCTGCTGACTGAAGCAAATATGTACTCAAATGAACTAGTGAATATTTGAGAAAATTGATAGGAGGACTGGATGTGTTGAGTCTCTTTTCAGTACGTGCCTTTGAGAATTTCTATCTGTAATGATTTTTCACTCTGTTTTCTTCTTGATGAATATGCTGAGAAACTAATGTATCACATCAGTTGAATGAGATAAACAATAGCGGGAAGGAAAGTCCGGTTACCTTGCATGAACTATTCTAGAGAAACCAGAGGATTTATATATTATTTCAAACCATTAAATTCTATCATCCTTCAAGCCCTTCTCCCTTAAATTTGAAACCTAATTTAATGAGTAGATTCCTGACTTTATTGTGGAGTTACAGGTACTTCCAGGAACTTCACACACATAAGAGTGAGTGCTTTGTAACATTGGGTTGCAATGACGGAGGGGATGTAAATATAAATTCTCACTTCTGTAAAGAATTATGCTGATTATAATCCTTATTTTATGGAATTTATAATTGGTAATTAGTTTCTCATACCTTGTTATGGGTTACTTAGATGGCAGTTATGATTCTTGGCAAGAATATTTTAAAAATCAATTACTGACGCATAGAAGCTGCTTTTTTTTTTTTTTTTTTTTTTTTTTTTTGTCTGTCTCCAAAGACTTGCAATGCTTTTCTCATTCCAGAATCGGTATTTTCATGAGAGACAGTAAGAACCTTTTTATATATTGATCTGTATACTGTATACCATTGCACTTGGTGAAGTTGCTTTTTCTGTAAATTACAGTTATTGCAGCCTGAATAATTGTAGTATATCCTTTGATCAGACTCTTCTAAGGGGTCTGTCTTAACTTGGTTGTTTCTCTGCAGTGTTTTGTCCTCTCATATTCTTTAGTAAAGAAATAAACAACCTCTTTCAACACACATTTTCATGTTCCATGTTGAATTTAATTTTCTGTTCTTTCTGTAATTCTAGTCTGTTACAATTAACACCCCATCTTTCGCCAGCAGTAGCAGTAGTACTGGATAAAGCATTTGTTTTCTTTCCCATCCTACTCTTAGCCACATGGGAAAACCAGAGGAAGGAACCGATGCATATTTTTTAAAAAAAAATCTTTTAAAATTTAAGTTAGAAACTTCAACATTTACTTTCTTAATCCAGTGATACTTTGTTGCTTCTCAACTGGTAAGGTCCCTCTGCGGTTTTATAGTAGGCATGCACAGACAGTTGTACTGTCATGAAATAGGTAGATGATGCAGTCAGGAGGAAAGGGATGTTAAGGAGCAAAAAGGTTTGTGCCATTTAACACATTGAACAACGTTCCAAGTTTTAATTGCTGAGTAGTCTTTGTTTTGAGTAGTAGTTGACTGATCTGCATAGGATATATACGCTGCCTACTTTCTTTAAGCAGCAAAAACCACAAAGAAGTAATAGAAATAGCTGAGTGAAGTTAGTTTATACTGTTTTCAAAATCTTGTGCTACCTGCCTCTTTATTTGCATACCTGTTGCTGTGTTTATATGCTGGGGTTATAGCCTCTAGAAGCAGAACTTCTGCAATTCATAAGAATTTTAGCCTAGGACATGAGAGAGAAGAGTCAGGAAAAAACTATACACATTGTGAATATGAAGAGGAACATACAGCTGTAGGCTTTCCCCCCTTATCTGTCCTTGCAAAACTTACCTCATTACAAAAAATACTAATGCTGATGAAACATAGTGGATAAATGTCTTATGGTTTTGCAGTATAGTTATTCCAACTCACCAGTGGGCATCCACTGCAGTCGGCAGTTCTCTTCCAGCTCTTCCTTCCCGAAACATGTGATAGACGTGAGGTGTGGCAGCCCACTGTCATGCAGCTGTACAGTGAGTTGAAATAGCTTGCTGAGCCAATGAAAACTAAAATTATAAAGCTGTTTAAACTTCGTGCCTTGGCAGTGATTGTGTGAGGAGCGTGCAGATAAGCACAGAGACCCGTGGAATAGGAGAAATCATCTTTTTTAGTGGTCACTCTCAGTTGGATTGGATTAAAGCATATTGGAAAACTGTAGCTCTAGGCAAGAGCCCTCCCATAATCTGGTTAGGTGACTATGTATTTGGTAAGCCACCAAATTGCTTGTATGTTAGCACAGCTTTTCAGCTACTTGTGCCACAGGTTCTGAGTGCGAAACTGACACACAGAGGTAGTGGGAAGAAGTATCAAAAAAGTCTGGAACAAGATATTTGAAAGGCATCCCCTGCTTGATTAAAATAAATGTATGTGGCTATCTGCTTCTTGTAATGGTGCCATGTAAATAAAAAGTCTATTTCCATTCTTTGATTTTGATCTAAGTATACGAAATTTTTTTAAGGGATGAAGCCACAAGTTTGGATACTGCTGGGAGCTTGCTATGGATTTAGTAAAGAATGGAGGCCCATATAATACTGAGGGGAAGCAGAAGAATTTACTCCTGCAGAAAATGAGCTTTTCAGCCACATGTTAGAATATAAATGCTACTAATAATGACTACAATTCAGTTATCCTTGTTAATATATGACCTATATATGTGTCATCCCTCCTCTTTGTCCCACATAGTCAGTGAAGCAACTTGACAGTAGTCTCAATTTGGTTAAGCAAGTAGAAAAATTACAGAAAATCTAGCCATAAACCCCCATTGGATAGAATGATTCTGCATTAATTTTAAGCAGAATGAGGCCACTAGAGGAGTTCCTTCTTTTGAGTAGATTTGCTGGTGATTCTTTGTTTGAAAATGTCATACCTAATGAGCTGAAGGAGCAGATAGTAAGGTTGGCTGAGTGGAGACAGGTTGTGTGTTCAAGTTTCTGAATTTACACTAGAGTTGCATGTTCCCGAATTATATTATGTTGTAAGGAGGGGTGGGGAGAAGCTGTAGCTCTGTATGTATGACTGTCTAAAAAGAAAATTAAGAATGTGAGAAGATTGCTTCACGGATATAAAGCCCAGTAAGGGCCATCAGCCATACTGTCATTTGAATTACAGATATAAAAGTAGAGAAATACTTCAGTAGGAGTTGCTGCAGACCTTTAACATATCGGAAAATATGGCATGGGAAGTAACAACGTATAATGTTCCTTTCTTACATGAGCACTTTTTTCAGAGGATTAGTGTAATCTAAAGTTGAAGTACCTCTCCTGTACAATGTTTATATTCGTGGCTTTTGTTCTTTTACTTTGTACATACATACACATAAATATTTTTCTGTATACTTCAAAGGTTACTACTCTGTGTTTCTCTAAGCTAAGTATATATGACTTAGTATTTTGGTTGATTAGAGGGTTTCAGGATTTTGTAGAGCACAACAAGGAGGATCTACACAGAATTTCATCGAGAGTTGTCAGACTCAAAATGTAACTGCTCTTTGTTTGGAACGCTTCTTAAATAGCGTGTTTAATCTGTGCCTCCTTCGTTACCTTCACCGTCAGTAAACATGAAGTTGCAGCAGCATGCATAATACTTCGGAATGGAAAGCAAGTAGAAGTGTTCACGTATACTCTTAAGGTTGTTTTGTTTGTCTGTACAAGAATTATTTACTATTATATGAATGGTATGTGAAGACCACGGCAGTGACTTTCTTATATCTGCATGGAACTTTCCTTTTTGTCCATGTGCCATAGCTGTGTGAGCTGTTACCTTGCAGACAGGAAACTAAATAGAATGAACGGTTAACTGACCCCAGCAAATAATAGCAGTCGTAAGAACAGATGTGTAAATAAACTATAACTGAGGGTCTATGATAAAGTCTGGGTTCAGGAATTTTGAGGGGAAAGGAACACTCATAGTATTCTACAATGAGGAGAACGAACACAGGTGAGATTCACACCTTGATGCTACCAGTGCTTGTGCTTGTGTCTGTATTTCT
Source organism: Tyto alba (assembly GCF_018691265.1). Lineage (NCBI taxonomy): Eukaryota > Metazoa > Chordata > Aves > Strigiformes > Tytonidae > Tyto > Tyto alba. The sequence continues at coordinate 37,402,915 of NW_024881330.1, forward strand.
TCCAGTCCTGTTTCTGTTTAGGTTAGCTTCCTGGATTAAAACAGAGAATAAAAACTGCACCCCTAAAGCCCAATGCTGCTATCAGCCTCTTGGACTTCCACAAATAGGATTTTTTGTCCATTTTATAGTCATTGTGTTCAGGAGGATTTGAGGGAAGGGAGAAGAGATCTCTGTGCATCCTAGAAGGTGTGATGGAAAAAGCTGTTTATAGGATTTACAGGAAGATGCAGTGCTATGATAGGCATCTTGGGAATTCTGCTTAAGGAACAATTTCAGCTTTCATAGTGAGTGGTTTCTTCTGCAGGCTACCTAAAATACTGATAATTTCAGTCTCTTCTTGTCACGAATTTGCATACACTATTACCAATTTTAGGCAACTCAACCTGATTTGATAATTTAGGGGAATAACAGTATTGTACTAAACTGTTTAATTATTCTATGGTAATTTTGAGATCCCAGTGAGGCCTTTTATAAAGTGTTCATTTTATCTCTGTTTGCTATTTACATATACTGATCTGGATTAACATTGAAGATAAATGTATTAAAAGTTACTGAAAGTTAATTACACTGCTACAGTTACAAAAGAAATGGGAGAGGAAAATACTATAATGTGAGTTTCCTAGTTACTCTTCTCCATACATCTTCAGCACAAGAAAACATACTGAAATGGGAGTAGTTCAGAGTTAGAAGTAGTAAGGCAGAAGCTTTGTGAGAGTGAGAGTGGTCAGCTGGAAGCCTGGAGAAAATTTCTGTGCAGTGTATGTGCTTGAAACGTTGTCTGTTATCAAATCCTCACCTTTGCGGAAGACCTGTAAGGGGCTTAGACGTTAGGAATAATATTTAGGTAAGAGCAAGTGCCAAATTTGCAGCATATATTTTTACATAAACTTGCTGGTTTTAATTCGATGTACTGACTTGGCAGAAGTTGTCCAGAGAGATAATTTCTGGATGAGTTTTATTGTTTGGAGTCCTTAGAAGACCTAATTAGTCTGTTATTGGCTTTCAGGTGTTAATACTTCCTTACTTTAGCTGAATAGGCATGAGACTTTTTGACACTGCTTGAAGTAAACGAATAGCAGATACCAAGAAAATAAAGCAGATTTGGATATTTATTTAGAAATACCTTCTAATAACCCCTTTGGAGGGAACACTTACTCATTTAGCTATTGCCATATATGCAATAATCTTATTACATAGTTGGGAATATAGGTAATTAAAGTTCTTTTAAAATAAATATTGAATTTCTAGTTTTATATTATTTACAGTACAGCTAACTTTATCTTACAGTTTTAAATTGACAAGTACCTTTAGATTGCTAGGTCTTTGAGAGTTTTTGTATACCTTGACATGAAGAAGGACAGTTTCAGTATTGTTAATGATGAAAAAATTGGGGGTATTTAATCCCTTGGTTTCCACAATATTTTGTATGATATTGGAGACAGTCATTAGAATATTTGGGTGGAAGGAGGCAAGCTGAGACAATTCAAGCAAAGCCTTTAATGTTCTAATAGGATTCTACTTTTTTTTTTAATATAGACATTGATATAATTTAAATTTCTCTTCACTGCATGTTTGTTGGATCTCATCCACCTGCTTTGACATGAAAGAATTGAATTCAAATTGCTTCCTGCTCACAGTAGTCTTCTGTGGTAAAAGTAATGTGAACTCTGAACACTGACTTGTTTCTGTGGAGTACTATCTTGAATTCATTATATATTGAATACCTTTTTTTTTTTTTTTACTTGTAATATCATTATGATTTTTAGTCATATGCATACATTTTTGGCATTAAGAAGAGTTGGAAAATCCAATTTTTTTCCAATACTAAGTGGAAGAGTAGTTTCTTCTGTCTGTCCCCTGGGGAGCAGAGGAACAGACGTATGCATTTTGTAATTTTTACAAGGTAATTTTTTTTTTTTCTCTAGTGAAAATGCAGGATGTTTTCTGTTCCAATAGATTCACTTTCAGTTAGATAAATAAACTTTAATTCTGGTGTTTACACTGAATATTAGTCTTTAGATGTGCAGATCTTTGTAGAATTGAGACTTAAGCATGTGATTCTCTGGCAGGCAACATCAGTTGTTTGGAATACAGCATTATGGGAATGTAACATGCTCTTGTTTTTGAATACAATACTTATGCAAGAATGGAAAAACACAATGTGAGATACGTATTAAATGCTCTTATGTGTGGGGTTTTTTCCTAGCATCATATTTTGTAATGGACTTGTAAGGTATTTTTGCATTTTATGATAGTTTGCCCTTTTCCCAATAGCAAGTTTCATAAGAGTTCTTTCCCCTGTAATCTAATGTACATCTTGATGTTCAACTGATACCGTAGAATTTAGCTCTGTGTACCATTCCTGAAGGTAACCATTTAGTTATCCCTTCCTTGATGAGATTGTTATTCTTGACTTCTGCCGAAGTATAACAGTAGAATATTTATACTTTACATGATATTACAGCATATTTAGGTAAGCAGAAGGAAGCATTACGGAAAGATAAAACCTGGCCAGCAGCCAAACACCACAGCCACTCGCTCACCCTGCCCCATCCTGGGGAATAGGGGAGAGAATTGGTGGGGTAAAGGTAAGGGGTCTCATAGGTTGAGATAAAAGCAATTTAATAATTGAAGTAAAATTAAAATAATAATGGTAATAATGATAGTAATAATAGAAAATACAAACAAGTAATACACAGTGCGGTTGCTCACCACCCACCGACTGATGCCCAGCCTGTTCCTAGGCAGCAATCCCAGGGAAACCAGAATCCTAAAACCGTAATCCCAGGAGTGAGATCCAGCTTCCTGGTCAAACCTCATCTATAGACTGAGCATGATGTTGTATGCTATGGAATATTCCACTGGCCAGTTTCCGTCTGTTGCTTTGGCTGCGCTCCCTCCCAGCTTCTTGTGTACCTGTGCACTAGCAGGACATGGGAAATTGAAAAGTCCTTGATTTCTTATCCACGACTAAAAACATCAGTACTTTATCAACATTCTTCTCTCATCAAATTCCATACTGAATGCAAAACACAGCACTATTCTCGCTACTTAGAAGAAGAAATTAGCTCTATCCCAGCCAAAACCAGGATAGTAACATAGTGGAGAGGGTCTGTTTCAGATGTAGAGAAGTGTTTGCATAGGAACCAAGGGACTAGTTCAGTCATAAACAAATTTCAAATGGGAATTAGAGATAGCCTTCAGTGTAGTTAAGGTTTAAATCATCCTTTGAATCGGATTAGCAGGGTAAACAGTGAATTAGTTCTAAGTTGGAGGTTGATCAGCATTATAGACCAGTTAAGACAGTATTGCCCACAGCACCTGCTTGACCGACTTGGCCCATTTTGACCTTGCTGATTAGGTGTTACCCACTGTCATTGCAGAGATTTGTTAATTTTATAGTTGCAAATGAGATTATCTGGTTATAAGATGTTAAAAGAAGAAAAAGAAAACTGGAAACTTGTTTGTTTTTTTCATACTAGAAACTATGAGCAGTCTGAAGAGGGTAAGGAAAAATGTTCAGATGACATGCTGAAATAGTGAATTAAAGTTGAAGAGGTGAGAATGGAATTATGGATACCTGTTGTGATGGTTTACCTCCTGCAGGCAGCTAAGCCCCACACAGCCACTCACTGGGAGGTATTGAGAAGAGAATTGGAAGGGTAAAACTACAAAAACTTTGGGTTGAGATAAAGACAAATTAATAATTAAAAAAAAAAAAAAAAGGCAGGGGGACACACAAAAGCAATGAAAAATGAAAAACAAAGCCAAGAAACAAGTGATGCAAAGAGCTGATAGCTCGCCACCTTGTGACCAATGCCCAGCCAGTCTCCAAGAAAGAGGAAGCAAACTTCCCCTCCAAATTTTTATTGCTGAGCAGGACGCCCTGTGGGGTGGGATGTCCCTGGGGTCAGTTGGGCTCAGCTGTCCCAGCCGTGTCCCCTCCCAGCTCCTTGTGCCCCCCCAGCCCACTCGCTGGTGGGGCGGCGGGAGGAGCAGAAAAGGCCTTGGCTCTGGGTGAGCTCTGCTGGGCTGCACCGAAAACAGCCCTGGGTTACCAACGCTGTTTTCAGCACAAACCCAAAACCACAACATCATACCAGCTACCATGAAGAGCATTAACTGTATCCCAGCCAAAACCAGCACACCTGCATAACAATGGTCTTAGACCTTTGCAGAGATTTCCTTTAAATGATGATAGTTTGTACAAGTGTAAATGAAATGGAAAATTACGTTGAAACTAATGCACATGACTCATCTGCTTTGTGAAATGATTGAGATGCATACCATTGTAAAACTACAAAATAATGCATCGCTGATCAGCTCTATCTTCTGTGTGCAAAACCCACCTACATTTTCATTAATTCTGTGACAGAGCTCTGTAAAGAGGTTGTCTTCTAGAGCTGTGTGTTGAGTGTGAGAGTTCAGGAGGGATTGATACTGTTATTTCTGCTGCATTTTATTTAAGAGTACTAATTATACCCCAGTTAGTTCCATTTTAGAACACATCATCCTTTCAGTGCCACGGAATAATCTGAGCTATTTTCCATAGTAGTTCTGTATTTACATCACAGATAATACAGAGAAAGACTGGAAGCTGTAGTGCTTTTCTACAGTCTTCCCTTGTTCTAGCATCTTACATCCTCTCTTACTCTTCCTTCCAAAAGTAAATGGTGATGGTGAGATAATAAGCTTTTCCAGCTCTTGGATTCTCTCCTTTGTGGTTTTGATTGCGTGTTTTGGAGAGAGGGAGAACAAAACAAGGAAGCAGCGTGTTTTCAAGTCTGTCTTTATCTTCCTTTTCTAGGTTATCTTTAGTTTTGCAGGGATTACATTTTCCCATTTAAAAGAATGTATAAGTCAATGTTCTGGTTCATCTGTCTTTAACAGACGGTTTATCTAGCATGAGAATTTTTAGCTACCTTTATTATAATCTGTTTTTCTGCTGATAATGCTTCTTGAATTTTTGTATACTTTGTATTGGATGTGGTTGTTACATGACCATGAAATTGTACTGTGATTAACTTGTGTGTTGGCATGGAGAGCAAAGGGAGCAATCAGACAATGAAGGAAATGTTTTTTTTTCTGTTCTCAAGGGTAAAAGTAAAGTTTAAGTTTGCTGTCTACCTCACTCCTAGTAATAGTATCATAGCATGTGCTTCTCTACCATTTAAAATATTTTAGTCTTCTAAAATAATTGATGTTGTCCACTATACGGACCTTTCTTTTTATCTAACAAAGGTTATAAAATCTGTACTTTCACATTAATAGACTGATGCAGTACTGCTCGAAATGGTAGTAACATTTAATTAGATTGACACTTGCGTAAGTTTTTTCCTTGTAATTGTAGTATACTTCCTTCAATTATAAAAATTTCCATTTTCTGTTATGATGTGACCTATTCTGAAGAGAATCTCTTGTAGTATTTTAAGAAAGAATAGTGATAATTTGTTAGAATATTAGCAGTGCAACAAGGGCTCTAAGCAGCTCTGATTGGATTTTATTATTATGTTGGCAAACTTCACAAATACTATTATAGTTTACAAAGCAGAGAATAAATTGAGAGATAGGCTGATGTCGCACCCAGATGACAGCTAGATGGGTTCCATACATTCTTTTAGTTGATGAACAAAATGAGATAGTGCAGAGTGGAACTGCTGTTTCTGATCTTTCTTTTCATTAACATTATTTGACATTTGTCTGTTTGCCAAGAACTGTTTGCCAAGAATTGTTCATGCAGTGCTTTCAGCTCAAGAAACTTCCTTAAGCATACAGTTTAACCACTGTTTTGGAACTGTAAAGTTGACTAGGTTGTCTGAACACTCACCTACTGTCACATCTGCTTTCGGTAGTGCCAGAAGAATATTTGCACTTAGGATATGTGCTGTCTTTTAGTGGAAAAATACTGTTCATGGGGAAAGGGAGAGGGTGGGGAGCTGAGAACTGGCTTACTTGTACTTCCTTAAACGATTTTCACACTAATTCAATACTCACAACTGTTTCCATTCTGAACAATGAACAAGTTCCACTATACTTTGCACCTTCCCTAGGGGGATAATAATTAGCCTCAGGGGGTTAACATTCCAATAGCCTGGTGCAGGCTGAGAAGGGCAACCAGAATTGGATGTGAAGTGGAGCTTCGCATTTTGTTTTATTTATAGTAAGTCTGAAATAATTATTTTTCTAGATTTGTTTGTTAGGGTTTTTTTGCCCTAACCAAAGTATAAAATAACTTGTAAATGCACAAATCTTTTTGTGTTATCAATAGAGTAGTTGATTCCTGTACCTAAGTGATCTTCCATAAAGCTGTTAAATAAACTATTGTGTTTGTTACAGGTTATTAAAATCTGGTAAAATTTAAAAATGAAATTTGCATTGTAACAAGCTGACATTGTTTGCTTTAATTTGAATTGAAATACCATCTTTCTTCAAGTTAAATACAATAAAATGGGTTATAATCTTGAATTACAAATATAAAAGAGTAGAAATGTTTGTTAGCGTGACTTAAGTTTGAATTTTATAATTAGGTCGTTTCTAAACTTGGGCGTTAATCATCTTAAACAAGAACTTAATATATAAAAAAGAATTGAAAAGAGTTTTAGCCACTCAAGCTAATTCAAGTTCAGTAAGACATGATTTCTTCTTTCAGAGTTGATGTCTGTCCCCCACATTTTTAATGACACCACTCTAACACCTTGTGTCATTTTACAGGCAAAATTTGCTAATATTTCATTGCTGTTATTAATGGGATTACTATCTAAGCAGAGCATTGGGATTTGCTTAGTTTCTGTAGTCTGTGTTTCATTCTGTGTTCAAAATAATTGGGTATTGGGCGAGAATCTGCTCAGTTTTGTCGCTTTAGTTGGAAACTGAATTTGGAAGCCATGCAGCAGTTGTATCTGTTGGTTGGTAATGTTCTTTGTTGGACAGACTTCAGAGCATCTCAGGAAGGAGAGTTTCTGGGTGTGAATGCTAAGGTGGAAGGTAAAATAATGAAAGGTGTGTAGATGCTGGAAGGGAGGAAGAGAGTTTCATCTTCCTGTTGCACAGAAATTTGTCTTCAAGTGCATAAACAGATCAAGTGTCATAACCTGGTAGGAAGACATACTTTCCTGAAACATTTCTGACTGTAAAATTTGTTGTTAGTATTGTTACTTATTGAGGAATATTGACTATCTGGAATATGGAATTATTTTCGTGTTTTGCCTAGTCCTGGGTAGCACAGTTTTGAACCCCTTCTGGACTAGCTGTTTGAACCAGTCACCTGCTAACCTCTGGGTTTTACTGGGGTAAACAGGAACATCAGTCATATCAGAAATAAGACTTAGTTTTTAGGTTGGCATGCACTCCTTATGTTCACTTCTCTTGATGTTGAACAAGTCTATTAGTAAACATATTTGATACGAGTGATTTGCGATAAAATACCAAACTTCAGAATCTGTGAATCGGTATGATTGTGTGAAATGGTAAATGAGGGTTAGGACACAGACAAAGTGTGCTTTTGATGCCTAGAGCTTAGTTAGAAATACTACTTTTTTTTTTTTTGGTCAGAATCAATCTATGCCACTAGTTTAAAGCATGTACACAAAATTCAAAATAAAGTGTTGGTCTTAATTGATTGCAGTTTTGCATGTTTGAGCAGGACTTGGTGTTAGAATGGATTTCCCAGAATGATTATTTAGAATCTATATATACTTGATTCTGTACATTTTATTTCAAGAATGTATTCCTACAGCATTGGAAATCCTAGTCTTTGCAGAATTTCCAATGATTTAAGTGTGCCAAATAACTAGTAAATACCAACAAAAATACTCTCAAAGATGTTTCCCAAAGCTAGTTTCAGTAATTTAAAACTACTTTCAAAATGTATGGTAAAAAATGACTTAATGTCTTGTCAACAGCATTAAACTATTAGTCCTTCTGTTTTAATATATATTAAATCAGTATGAAATAGAGGCACTGCAGACTTCCCCCCCCAAGTGATTGCTATGGTGTCTAACCCTGTTTAAAGTTAAAGATAACTGTTAGTCATCAAGGTTTCATGTAAGAATCCATAATGGTGTTTTTTTTCTTATTTTTCTGTATAATCCACATTTAGCAAGCAGTATATCCTTTATTGATAGATCAATAGTTTTAATAATATTTGCATTTTCCTCCTTATTTCTATATATATGAGCTGTGAAGAGAGTTTACCAGTGTCTTGGCAGAAACACTCTAGGGATGCAGTGTTGGCATGACTGGATGCAAATTTAAGTATTAAGTTTTGAATATGGGTTTGTAAAGTAATTTTGATACAGTTTGCAACCAATACGGGTGAAGAGTAGAAGCTTTTATGAAACTGCTTATAAACATGTATTCTCTGGTTTAAATTCAAATACTTGCCTAAAGAGTTTTGCTTTCCAGTAACTTTCAGTTATTTAATTTTGTATTTGTGGTTATGATACCATTTCTATAACTATGCCTTTGTTTCATTTTACAGAGGAAATAAAGGCTGAAACAGAAAAGCAAAGGTATGTGATAGTTCATCATATTGAGTGATAGTGCTTTTAACTTCTTAAAATGTGTACCATACTTATTCTGCATTGGGAGGACAGGCTCTCTCTGAAAAGCATTTTCACTATATTTATAAGGCTGGTGGTATTTGGAAACGGGCTAAAAGTGCTGCTTCTGTGACTGGCTCTTATGGTGCAAGGCACAGGGCCTGGGAGTAAGGGTGGGTGGTAGTGTAGAGGGAGCAGTGGGCAAGTTGGGTAGGAGTGGGGATCAAGGTTAGAAAAGGTCTTTGTGGGTGGCACAGAAAGTAAGTCTTGGTGGAGGGGATTGAGTTGAAAAGGCTCTTGAAGTGGGTTCAGGGCAAGGGGAAGAGCCTGGAATGCAAATAAAAGACTGGAACTGTGAGTGGTCAAGGGGAGGAGGTTGGGGTGAGGAAGTGGGAACGGGTAGAAGAAACTAGTGTAATTTGAAGAGACAGTGTCTGAAAAGGACCTTGTTAGGGAAAGGGTGTAGATTTCTGGAAGCAATTCTCTACAGGTAAAAGTAGAAGCCAAAATTGACATTCGGCACTTTTCTGCTATCAGCAAGTAAATGTTTTAAGTACTGGTAAACTGTGGAATTCATTATTAGTGTTTAATTACATATTCCACAGGATCTTCTTCCTCATTCAGTGTACGTTACTAACCATGAGTCAGAGCTGTGTGGTGAAGACTGTTTTTACCACTTGTTGAAAGAATTGAAACACTAGGTGAAACTGATGATGAAAGTGTTCTTATGGCTTAAGCGGATGAGTGCTGCCTGGGGACCTGCATTCTGCCCTGTAACTGAATTTCTGGTTTAGGCAAATCATTTAAACCACAGCTGTCAAAATTGGCTGCTTCATCTCCTGGGTATTGGAGCTAAAATGTACACGTTTTGATTTGGAAAAATATAAGCACTTCTAGCTGGAAAGGAAGCCAATGGGAACTTTGTTTTAGAAGAGGTAAAGGACAATTTAATATCAAATATCCTGAAAAATTTAGTCTCACGGTTTATCAAATTGGCACGTGAAAATGATTCTGGCAGAGTCACTGTGCTTCAGTTTCTATCAGCGAAATAAAGTCAGTGCCATCAACTCATAATAAGTCTGTAAAAATGAATTTAATGTTCATGTAGTGTACAGAAAATGTTGCACCAAGCACGACAAGACAGTCTCAGAGGGAAAGTAATTTTAATCTCAGGCAGAAAGTTTTGTAGTAGGTTTTACTTAGAGTAGTATAAATAGAAGTCCACATTGTGAGGCACGATAAGAAAAAAATGCTTAATGCTAAATATTCGGTGAGGGATATTTGTTTTGCAGACTGAATAAGGAAAAGTAGTATCCGATCCTGTGGTTAAGTACCATGCTAAAACTAATGACAGTGCAGAATGATATTGATCTATACAAGTATGGTTCAGCCATTTCTGAATTTTGGATGCTTAAATTCTCTCCTGTTAATATCTGAAGTTGTAATTTTTGGGGTATAATGTATATGTTTTACCTGCCTATGTACATTTTCTAGATAAATTTTGATTTCTTCAGTGATGTCTTTATTTTGACAGTAGCCTTTCGCTGTTATGAAAGCATTGCCAGACTTGGAAACTGTGAATGCATTTGCTTTATTCTTACTGTAGAGTCAAATTTTTTAGGTGTAGTAGAAGAAACTTTTTCCCAGCCTTAGAATAGTGAAATCTATTAGTTTATCAAATTATTTTCATCTTATTTTTGTAATTGAGATTTTAATATCCCAACAAGGAACTTACAGTGATAATTCTTTAAATTTTTCCAGTTCTTGTTCAAGGAAACTGATCTCACAGTTAACCTGGGATGCATTGAAAAACAGATCATTTCTACCTCCCAGAAATTTTGCATAGAAAAATGCTTCTTTTGTTGTTTGTTTTTTAAACAGAACTGGTGTTTAGTAGTGAGGTGGAGGGGAATGGAGCAGAAAAGGACAGGCAGATTTATGTAACTGTTACACAGCAAGTGCTGCCAATTTAATTAAAAAAATTCATTGTTTGATAATACCTTAGCTTGATTCAATGGCTGATACATAAATATCAGCATATATCATAATTCTCATGCTTGGTAGATCCCTTGGTGGAAGAAAGTCTTGTTGGCAACAGTTTCACAGTCTCCTGGAAAAAAAAAACAGCTGAAATAATTTCTTTGCTGACATCAAGAAGAAAAAGACCTTTTGGGTTTCTTTTCTCCCTGATCCCTGCTGTCCCCTTCCCTTCCATCATCAGCAAGGTGATGAGCTTGGGTTATTTTTCCAGAGACAAACGAAGCATCATCTTCCATATTTATTGTTTTGGGCATTTTTTAATAGTTTTCAATCAAGAGAAGCTTCAGGCTTCTGCAGTAGCTTGCTATGGCATGGGTTGTTCATTTTCAGAATCTCATCATGGTGTGTTCCTTGTTTCTGAAAAAAATCTAGCTTTATTTCCAGAGTGCCTTTTTTAACCTAATTTTAATGGTTTCAATAGACATAATCGCTAGATGAAGAACAGTCTTGTCATTAGACATGAGCTAGCGATACCACCCTTCCATTCCTCAGAGAAAAGCTTTTATAGGAATTTCAGAGAGGTTTAAGAACGTGGAAGAATCATGTACTTCCTCTGCAACTTACCTGATTTGGGTTTTGTCCAGAAGAGCTCTGTTTCCAGCAAAACAATATTGGGCAATAAATAAAGTTACTCATCCAACAGAAAAACAAGCCTCTGCTCTTCTTCAGGAAAGAAATAGGTAGGGATAAATCCTTAAACCTTCAGAAGAGAAGTTACTTAGTAGAAAGTAGAATCTTAACACTAATTATTCACTCTTAAGGCAGAATTTAGGTGCCCTTTATAACCAGACTAAACGAGGAGGGCTGTTTGAATGTGGTACCAATCCAGCTTGCTCCTTGAAAAGCTGAAATTAATAATTTATCATATTAGTTTAAGGCTCTCTTCATGATGCGTGGGACTGCATTAATTCCTTGGATTTATAATAAACTCTTAGCAGTCCATTCTTCTACTCCAGCAACATGAAAAATTTATATTTTCTACCATTTGCAACAAATGCATAGGGCTTGGATTTGAAATTAGTTGTTCTGTAAAGATCTATTTGAATTACTGCAAGTATTTTGTAATTCTTCATTACAGAATATGAAGTTATGCTCTTTTTTTTATTATTATTTAATAACACTTATAAAGTCTGTGTAAGAAAGTGTAGCTTACCTTTTTTGTAAAGTTACTTATGTGTGCAGAATAAAGGTCAGGAATTCTTTATATAAAGGTGATGAGCTATTTTGTGAAATGAAAAATCCAAACATCTTGCTTTGAGTCAAAGGCAAACTGCATTGATGCGCACAAATTAGTGAAAAATTACCCATTCTTTATTGTCCTTGTTGGCTAAGTATTAATGAACATGCCCTTTCTAAAGGTGCTGTAAGCAATAAGACTTGGACAGCTAACGATTTTCTCAAGTTTTGTCCAATTAGTCATTTCAGATACATTTCCCAAGTGAGATACATTGGTAACCACTGAATTCCTTAAATTCTTTGGTGTCATCTGAAGCACAGATAGAGCAAAGTTTGTTGTCTGCTTTGTTTTGTTTTGTTGGGATGTGTGTGGTGTTTATTTGTTTGGGTTTTTTTTTCCCCTGAGTGTATCCAGGATTGAAGTTCAGATATGATTTAATCTCCAAAATAGATGTACTTTCTCTAAAGTACTGAACCAAACTGGTATCATAATACAGTAGTTGAGTAGTTCTTAATTTCCAGGGTCATTAAAGTTTTCGGCAAGCTGTATTTTTATCTGTTCCAGTAGTAACAGACGAGACTTCTCTCAGAATTATCATTTAATGTGGAAATGATACTGAATAGATTTCCCTTCTTCCCCCCTGCTTTCACCAGCCAAGTAAGGGGAGTCTTTTCCTATTTTCAGAGGAAACAAGTCTTTATGCCTTCAAACCAGCAGGGACCACTGAATATCCACTTAGTGTGCAAATGGGTCAATTTGCCTGGTCCATAAAGGAGACAGATGAAGTATAAAAGATGTTAAGAATATTTATACAACCATATTAGCATTGTGTTAACTTCATAGTTAAGTTACTCTTTCCTAATGTCAAAAATTTTCTTGATATTTTATTTCATTCATAAACACTGGTGGTGAGAACTATTTGTGTGATCGCTTACAGCATTCTAATACAATCACTCTGTTTAGTCCCCCTCATGGAGAAGCAAAGCCTGGTTCAAGCACACTTCCACCTGTGAAATCAAAGACAAGCTTCATTGAAGCGGACAAATACTTCCTCCCATTTGAACTGGCATGCCAGTCGAAGTGCCCCAGGATTGTCAGTACCTCTCTAGATTGTTTACAGGTCTGTATGAAGAGCTTTAACTGTCAACTAGAAAATTGTGTTGGTCTGGAGGGGAAGTACAGTTGTATGTAACAAATAATGACTTTTTTTTTTTTGATTACTTTATTGCACACACAACCAAATTTAATTTATTTCTCACAAAAGGTGAACGTATCTTACTTACTATGTAGTGCATGTATGTGTTTATTTGTGTATATAAGTATTACCACAGTTACATGTTTGGATTGGTTTTATTATGTTAGTGTATAACTACCTATTTTCACGTGTATATCTATGTGTTGAACTAACGCAGCAGGTATAACATGACCAAATTCATTTTATGCTATTTGTAATTGCGGTAAGTATTTTCCATTTGAAAATGTCTAGTCTCTCAAAACTCAGAGGCCCCTGTAATGTTTTCAAAACAAATTCTACAGCATGGAATTTAGCCATTCACTACTTCTGAGTAGCCCAACAGTGAACTCAATATCTTTACATTCACAGGCATGTGCATGCCGGGTATGCTATCACACTATGATACGTTGCCACTCTGAGTATTTTTAAGTAGGTGGGCCATGGAGATTTACAAATACTCCCATTCCTGAAGTGTTTGGAAGAGGATTTTGTTAATTTTGCAATAAATTCCATTTCAAAGTGTTGAAGACCTAGAGAGAGAAAGGGATAATAGAACACTTAAAATCAGAAGATAGCTAGTTGCTTAAATAGAAAGCATTTGCAGCTGGTTTATCAGATATTAAAAACATTTGTTGTATTGACTACATATGAAGACTCGTGTGATGTGAGTTAGCTTTTAGAATCCTGTTTGTTTTAAAACATTGTTAACTGATGAACAAAAAGCTTTAATGTTAAGCTTGCTGACAAACTTTGTTTTTCAGTTGGGGAGTGAAAATTGAATAAATCTGGAGGACGTTTTAAAAATATCGTTGATGTTTTATGAGACTTGGGGCAAAATGTACTGTTTCAATTATTCTGTGCAAGTTAGAGCTATCAAGTGAATATGTTTATTATAACGAAAAGCTGACTTATTTTTTAAGCTTGTATTTATGGTTTTGTTGTTTTTTTCTTTTTTTTTTTTTCTTCTCTCCAGAAACTTATAGCATATGGGCACTTGACAGGGAATGCTCCAGACAGTACAGCTCCAGGCAAAAAATTAATTGATAGAATTATTGAGACAATATGTGGCTGTTTCCAAGGCCCTCAAACAGATGAAGGCGTTCAGCTACAAATAATAAAGGTAATATGATTAATACTTCCAGTATTTATAGTGGTGACAGCAGGAAGACATTCATGGCCTCAGAGTTCAAAAGCAGAAGTGTTTAATTTGTGAATGTAATGGTAATTTTAAAATATTTTCTTGATTCTGTTTGTTTGAGATGGAAACTTCCCTACTCTCCTCTCCTTACTCTCTCCCATTGCATTTTGGATGAATTCATTGTTTGACCTGAAGTCTTGTATGCAGACCACTGGGTGGAATTTCATTCACAGAAGACCTGTGGAGCTCTCTAATTGTGAGGGATTACTATCAAATATTCCTGCACTCCCAGTGGGGAGGATGGTAATGAAGCAGCAGATTTTGAAATCCATTTTGGAACTGTTTTATGAAATGCAATTAGACCTGGCAGTCAGGCGTTACCATGGTAGCTTTGTGCTGCTGTGTCATAATCTTTTGCTTGAAGGGAGGTCTAGGGTTTCTTTCCATAGTTTATATAAACGTAGCATGTGGAGTATCTACAAATAAGTGTTTCTGGGGAACTGCAGCAGTTTTCTTATTACACCCATTAATTATGGGTATTTATTACAGGAAATTATTATGCCAGGTAATAGAAGCTAGCCACCTAGTGGAAATACCATACCCTACTCCTGTAACTAGCCTTTGACTGTGATGATGAACAGTAGTGAATACAACTGAAGTTAGTTAGGAAGAATGGAGTGTTGTTTACCTTGTATTCTTGTGTATATGTTTCCTGGGGTGTTGACACTTCTTGCAGATTGTATTTCCTTGTTTTACTGCAAAGAATTGTTCTGCTACTCCTTTTCATAGCTCAAGTCTTCCTTTTTCTTGACACTCCACTTCTCCAGCAGATAGTTGTTACGGTTGTTGGTTTATGCTGCTGCTGTCTAGATTTGTTGTTTTGCCCAAGCGTTTAGGACATTTTTCATCTTGAAAAGGGAAGATTTTGTCGATTTAAACTTTCAGTGGCTGAAACCATTAAATGTCCCTCTTGCTGTAATACTATCTCTCTGCATGCTTTCTTATTCCAGTCCTCCCCGCCTGAAGGGGGTTATCTCTGTGCTGGTATTCATTCTGTCCAAAAAAATAGTTGAGGAAGTAAATTCTTCCAACAATTGTAAAATTCATTGAGCGTGTAAATTCATTTAGTGCCTTAATTTTTTTAGTATTTAGACGTAGCTAATTGCCATGTTAGAATGTCTGGGAAAACAGAGAGGACTGTTCTGGCTTTGACTCCATGTTTGTCCCGTACACTAGACACTATAAAAAGCAACAAAATTAGAAATAACCTTAGGAAAGACCAGAACTTTTGACTTGCTTTGAGGGAATAATGAAACTGTTAAGTCAGTTGTATTCTCTGAGACTTCACAACTCTTCAGTTCTCAGCTCAGAGTTGACCCCACTTCTCCAGTAAGGTTTGAGAGATGGATCATACGCCTTTTCAGACTCTTTTGTGGTCCTAGTGGTTAGTATGTTCTCTGAAAAATTTTAATTCCATCAAGGTAGTTAGAAGGCAGGGGACCTGGGTCTCCCACTTTCTGTGCTGGCATTCCTAGGCTGTTACTCACAACATGAGCAATGCTGCCACGGGGCAGCTGCATCACCAACACCACAGGAAAATCTGAGAACCTTGATCACTCAGACACCTTCCTACCTACCTGGAGGGTTATCTGGGTTCTGCATGCTGAATGGATGACCCTTACATAATGTGCTGCCCTCAGCTTGAGATCTGGGAGCTGGTGTTGGGTAAGAGTTCACATGTGCTGCTGTTTGGTAGTTACGAGATGTCTTTCTGGTGGCGGAGTCATCTTAAGCAGGTTCCCAACAACTGGAGCTGCTTAGGCATTCTGAAAATACCTGTGATAACTACCAATGACATAATCTTGCTGAGACTGAAGAGTGTAATTTGCTTCTTTTTAGGTATTTAATCTTAAAGGTATGTCTGGCAGTAGTTCTGACAGTTGGTGGCCAGTTTAACTTTTCTGCCGCAATTTCTGCTTGCTTGTTCTCATCCCTGTAATCCCCTCATTCTTCGTCTGCAGACTCAGTGATGGATAAGACTGGGAAATTGGCCTTTTCCTTCCTTCTTCTTGTAGTTTAGATTGGTGGGAAGCCATGCAAGTTCTTGTTCAGTTGTTACGGTGGGGATTGCTGGGGCAGAAAAAAAAGCAAGTAATTAGCCTACTGCTGCCATTGAAAATTGTTTATTCAAATTATGTTTGAAACAGCCTGGCTTGATTGAACCTTTTTGCCTTTAGGCTTGCTCTGCTAGGGCTGCTATGGCGTTTGTGGTGTGTGTGTGTGCAGACTTCCTGCTGACACCTGCAGAGGTTTTAGTTGAAGTTCTGTTTACATTTCTTTCCTGAAGAACTACATTTATGACACAAATTAGATTTTTTTTCTTTTTTAAAAATCCATAAGGAAAGAATAGGTTTGAGGAAGAAGGATGGGACATGAAATCAACTCTTTATCTGTGTTTTCTTTCCTTGGCCTGCTGTATAGTAAGTATTTGTTATGATCTAGATACTTTGAGAGCTTACCTTGCTCATGTTTGGCAAAGAAAGATTTTTGTATGTGCTTGATAGCTGTAGTTTGAAGAGTTGAATGTTACTTTAGTGACTGCTTTCTGAGTCTTACATATGCAGTAGACTGTTCATAAGGTCAAGTCCTGTATGTGTCTCTTTACAACTAATCACGCTGTCGGCATGACTGGTGCTCATGGAGGAAGGAAAGTTGAATCAAATATTGTTTGCACAAGTTGCCTTTTGAAACTTAGCTGAAAATAGAGGACAGCTCATTGTTGGATTACAAAATGGGAAGACTGGAAAAGCTAACTAATTCTGAGGAATAAGAGAATGATGATAGGTTTGAAAGAACTTTAAAAAAACTTGTGTGAAAACAGATTCCAAATTGAGAAGACTCGGAGAAAATACTTCTTCAGTTCCATATCCTGTTGTGTTTCAGTAGTGTGGAATGCTAGCTAAGTAACGTAATAATCTAAAATTGTATGTAGTAGTGTATATATCCTATGAAAAGATTGTAGAAAGCCTAGTTCCTCTGCTGAGATTAAAATCAGCTGTGGCTTCTGGAATGATTTGAGAATCAAAATAATGATGCAGGAAATTTTATTTCCGAATCTTTGTATTTTGCGGCTTTCATTTTAAGTTAATGGCTAAGACTGGTTAATCTAACCTGAAAATGCTGTCCTGTCAGTTTGCAATCTTATTTTTTAGAGAAGGATTACGTTTTCAGAGTTGGATTTGGAAGTAGTTCTGTTTTGTAGAATGTAGAATATATACCCATTTAATTCCATATTAGAATCTAGTTAATTTTGAATGCCTAACTTTCCAGTGATAAAACTAAATAAAACTTTATATTCTTTATATTTTCTTCCATGAGAGAAACTGGAACATAGTTCTATTCTTTCTGCAATGTCCACTGTCATAATCCTTCAGTATGTTTTAGGGCTGGTAACTGACCGTATGCTTGTGAATATGGATTGTTTTCTTAAAATTGATGTTAAGTAAAGAAAAAATACTACTTTTAATCAAATACTAAGTGATAATTAATGATCCGTTATTACTGAAATCTGGTGTAGAATCTAAGACATGACATGTAGATCATTGTCTTGACTGTGAAAACATGCTGGAAACAAACACTGGGGTGGGGTTTTTTGTTTTTGTTTTTGTTTTTTTTTTGTTTTGTTTTTTGGGTTTGGTTTGTTTTTTTTTTTTTTTTAATACCCTTACAGTGTATTTCTGTAGGTCTTCAAAGTTTAGTTTACTAAGTTAGGTAAATGTAGGTGTTTTAAAGCTATGGTAAATGTATAACATAAATGACTGAATAGTTTGGAAATGATAAAAAGCAGGAGATAAAATTATCACTTGCTCACAAAGAAAATGTTGCTTGGAGAACTATAATACTGAATTCTGTGTGATTTTTTTTTTTTTTTTTTTTTTAGTGTCACTTATATTGAAAAATGATTTATCTGTGAATATTTGTGTTATTTGGTGTATTTGTTGCTTTGTGGTTTAAGGACTTGTCTCCTCCATTTTTCCAAAAGTTAGTCTACAATAACACATTATTTTGTGATAATGTTCAGTCTTCAAGTTGACTTTTCAAAAAATTTGATTATTCAAAAGAACCCTTATAGCCCTTCTCAAAGAAAATGGAATTACGTGGTTCCAGTAGCTAATACGCTAGAGAGAGGTGTTAGGGCCACTGTGTTTTATGTGCTGTCTCAAGTACTGGAGTGTTCCCAGGCAAGTGAGTTGTGAGTGTTTTACCCAAAATAAGCCAGTGCTGATCAGATGACGGCTGTGCTGTGTCATAAATCTTCCAAAGATCAGATGATCAGTGTTGGCTGAGAGGAAGAAAAGAATGATCCTGAGTTCAAAACTAGGTTTCCTAGCTAGCCTGTATGTAGGTGCATCTGCCTCTTGTGCATTTTTCAGTTCTCCTGGTTGTACTTTCTTTCACCATGGCCATTCTGTTCTTGCAGAATATTTAGTGTGAGAGGAGTGGAAAGTTTATGGGTACAGATAGATGCTGGATGTTTTTAGTAGAGAATTAATGTCAATTTAGTTTACTTCCTAAACTATATTTATTTTTCCTCACAAATTGTGATACTTTTTGTACTGTTCCAGTACAATCATTTTACATAATAGGAAATTCACTGAATAGGCAAACATGCTTCAGGCTAAAATTATAAATACGATGGATATCATACAAAGATACAGTAATCTATAACTCAAGAAATGATTCTGAAGATATTTTTCCTTTCCCAAACCCATCTGATGGTTGTTTATAAAAATGAATAACCGTTATTTAGAGTAACTAGGTAGAGGCATAGAACAATAGGGTCTTTCTGAAGTACAGAACAGTAGGTGTGAAGGCCTGGAAGGAAAACCTAAGGAAACAATGTCACAGTCAGGGTGATAGTAGTTTCAGGACAAGGAAAGCTTCATGGCTGTTGATATTTTTGCAGGCTTTGTGACAAAGAACGCTTTTGTGGAAGGACCTGAAGTACAATGACGTAGTGCTAACAATGTTTTTACAAAGATTTCCTTTTGTGCCTAAAGAACAGCAAAGGGGAGGAGTACAGTAAAGTGGTAATCGTCTCTCCTTAGCTCCCGCTGAAGATACTGGATGAAAACATATGAACCAAGTGTGACCAGAAGGAGTGGGAACTCAGCTGCAAAAAGCCTCACGCAGCAAATCTTTACCGTGATAGAAAAGAGCAACCTAATGCTGTGACACCATAGTTAGTCAAGCCACTGAGGTAGCTTGCTGTTCTGACCTCCACAGAGAGGCACTTTTCTGTCCAGGCTTTGCTCCCAGACATTGTCCTACCCTGTCCATTTTCTGACATGCATTTATACACTGAATCAACTAAATTCACTTTTAAGACAAAGTAAACCCCGAAACCAAACACCGGAAAAGCACCCGTGTGTTTTTTTGTTCTGTTGTCATTTTAATTGTATTAATGTGTTGCCATTAAAATAGCACAGGTGGCTTCGTGCTCCGAACCAACAGGTCTGTAAGCACTAAGAGTGCATGGCTGAGAGGAAAGCAGAACTTTTGTTCCCCCTCTCAAGGACATGCATTGCTGTGTAGCAGTTTGAGATTTTGTGTAATCCTTCTTAACTGGAGACTCTTGCTGGGGTGGTTACCTGTTGCTCACCT
The DNA here is from genome assembly GCF_018691265.1 of Tyto alba. Classification (NCBI taxonomy): domain Eukaryota; kingdom Metazoa; phylum Chordata; class Aves; order Strigiformes; family Tytonidae; genus Tyto; species Tyto alba. Next base: position 37,422,708 of record NW_024881330.1, read on the forward strand.
GTCTACCCTCTCTTCCTTCTTGCATTGGACCTAGTAACTGTTTGGCCACAGAGTAAGGTTGGGGAGTAATCTGACAAAAAACGATAAAGTGAGAAAGGGGTGGGGTGTTAATTTTCGAACATCTGAGTTGACAAGAGTTTCAGAGGAACAGGACTGCTGCTTCTGATTGTAACCTGTGGTTTCTCGGGGTTAGCTGTCACACCAGTTGTGGTAATGATGTTCTCTTTTATGATACAGAATGAGGTGATGTTGTTTAGGACATGCTGTCAAATTGAGCCATAAATGGAGGCTGCCAAGAGGGAAGGATGTTGTCAGAAAGTAATTGTAAAATACTTCTTGGCTCATGTTTGTTCTCGTATTTCTGCTAGATTGTGATAGTAGAGGAAGAGAAACAGCATTGTGGCATGAAGTAGGCATGACTAATAGCCTGAGGATGGCTCTAGATTGGAAGGAATATGAAAGATATTAGCAAAAGATCAAAGTTAAAAATGCTTATCAGTGTACAAACACTTATAACAGTCATTAGGGTTCATTGTCTCTAGCACCTGAGAAGGAAAGAAACCCAAAGAAGTGACTGTCAGGACCTCTGTAGTCAAGTTAAAGTCTTTAGTTGTTAGGTATCTACAAGGAGATGCCCTGCTGGAAAGACTGATTTCTCAGTCTACAGAGAAGATGTAGTTATTCAGTGAATTTAGATTAATATGTTAAGGAGGTATGTCTGTGTGTGTGTGTGTGCGTCAACATTTCTTCGCCTCCACAACCCCCTTATCAGGTGGTGTGAAAAGAAGGAAGCTCTAGTAGTCATAACAAGCATACTGAAGAAACTTAGGAAATTCAGGCTGTTATGTCAATTAAAACAAAAGAGCACATAATCCATCTGCAACCTTGCCACCTTTTTCTACTAGCAGGCATTTTCTCCTGTTATTAAAGGTTGGGGGAAAAAACCCGTAAGACTTTATTAAACTGAGATGGAAGTTAAAATTGGACTTTCAGATACCAAATTCTTAATCACCTGAATTTAACAAGGAAACAGAAAGTGACACAAAGGAGTAACTTCATGAATGACATAGCTAGAACAAAAGAGGGGGAGACTTGATCCCCCCTGGCCCCCTGCATCTTTTCATTAGCGTTCTAAATGCTAGGCAGCAAGAGACCTTATCTTCCAAGTGAGAAATGGTAGGTGGTTCTTAAACTGATGTTGTGTGTGTCTTAATGTTACCTTTTGGAATTGGGTGAAAGAAATCTTAACTAAATCTAAATACGTACTGTATTGGGCCCAAACAGTAGTGCTTTGGAAAAAAGTCTGTCTGTTTATGTCTGGGCTCTACTTGTTTGGCTTGTTTTCAGGAGTTACTGATTTTATTTCTTTAAACTCACACAAAGTTCTTAAAGGTTAATTCTGTCACAGAAGTATTAGTGAAAGATAAAAGCAGCTTTTTGTTTCAGCCTTTCAGGACTTTATGACGCACAAAACTTGAAAAAGTAGAATACTACAATATGTAGAGGTCTGCAGCTTTTCCAGCCAGGTCAGAGAGTGCAGAATCTAATCACTGGGAGCTACCTACCTTCAGGGTGATCATGTTTTCTCCTGAGATATGTAGGAAAGAGTTGGAGAAGTCAGCAGAGGTGTGATTGATGTGAGTAGCTTTGGGGATAAATTTTAGAGTGAGTGGTGTAGGGAATATAGATATGTTACCTCATCAGAAGAGATGTGCAACTCTAATTAATGGGGTTCAGCATGTTTTAACTCAGTACCTGCAAGTCTCACCCCCAGGAATTCCTAGCTGTAAGGTAGAGGTAGAACAGTACAGTATTTAATGAAAGATAAGTGAAAATATATCACACAGAATCGCGTGTGTAGGCCAGTGTAGAAGGTGTTTGTATTAAGGGGAGAGGAGAACAGACAAATGGTGATTGGTTTAAATGTGCGAATAGGTTTTGGTGGCTGATTGATTAATAAGAGATCACAGAATAGAGTCATAGAATGGTTTGGGTTGGAAGGGACCTTTAAAGGTCACCTAGTCTAACCCCACCCCCTGCGATGAACAGGGACATCTTCAACTAGATCAGGTTACTCAGAGCCCTGTCCAACCTGACCTTGAATATTGCCAGGGATGGGGCATCTTCCACCTCTCTGGGCAACCTGTTCCAGTGTTTCACCACCCTCATTGTAAAAAATGTCTTCCTTATATCTAGTCTAAATCTACCCTCTTTTACCTTTAAAATCATTATCCCTTGTCCGATCACAACAGGCCCTACTAAAAAGTCTGTCCCCATCTTTCTTGTAAGTCCCCTTTAAGTGTTGAAAGGCTGCAATAAGATCTCCCCAGAGCCTTCTCTTCTCCAGGCTGAATAACCCCAACTCTCTCCAGGAGAGGTTTTTCATCCCTCCGATCATTTTTGTGGCCCTTCTCTGAACCCATTCCAACAGGTCCATGTCATCTTCCTTGTGCTGAGGGCTCCAGAGCAGGATGCAGTATTCCAGATGGGATCTCAGAGCAAAGTAGAGGGGCAGAATCAGCTCCCTTGACCTGCTGGCCATGCTTCTCTTGATGTAGCCCAGGGTATGGTTGTCCTTCTGGGATGCAAGCGCACATTGCCAACTTGTGTCCAGTTTTTCATCCACCAATACCCTCAAGTCCTCCGCAGGGCTGTTTCCAATCCATTCATCCTCCAGCCCGTATTGATTCCGGGTGTTGCCCCAACCCATGTGCACGACCTTGCACTTGGCCTTCTTGAACCTCATGAGGTTCACATGGGCCCACTTCTTGAGTTTGCCCAGGTCCCTCTGGATGGCGTCCCATCCTTCAGGCATGTCAGCTGCACCACTCAGCTTGGTGTTACCTGGAAGTGTGCTGAGGGTACACTCGATCCCACTGTTTATGTCACTGATGAAGATACTAAACAGTACCAGTCCCAGTACAGACCCCTGAGGGACACCCCTTGTCACTGATCTCCATACAGATAAGGCACTGGATTTTGTTACAGCTTTTATATGTCCTCTTCCCTGAATGATATTTCCATTAGCAGAAGCAGGGTATTGGTAAATTCTGTGGATGTATTGAATTGCAGCATACAGGGTAATAATTAAGGATGGTGATGAATTTCAATTTAGCACTTCTTGGTTTCTAGAAAGCCAGTGACATGTAAATGGAATTTTGAGAGGAGAACAACAGTACCGGTGCTTGGAGGCTTAAGTTCCTTTAACAAAGCCATTGTCTACAGTTTACCCACCTCTGTGATTTCTTTTCTTCAGTAGGTTAGGAGTTTTCTGAATTAATGTTTTTTTCCTTTCAATTTCTGATAAAGAAGACTTCTACTAGGCATTTAGGCAGTACTGCTTTGTAGGTTGTAGTGTGAGATGTAGCTGTAGTGGTCATGCAGATAAGAGTGTATACTCACCAGTAAGAAATATAAGTATAGTCCTCTATATATGTACCTCCCTGTGTCCACTGATAAGAGAACTGAGGCACCACGGGTAGAATAAGAAGGGACCTTAAGCAGACTGCTTATCTAGGAGTAGAATTCAGGTCTCTTCAGCAGCAGCTCAGTGAAGTGGGTCTTTAATTTCCTTTTTCCTGTTAAGCTGTACAGTGATTTTTCAAAGGGTTTGAGTGAGCAATGGATACTCTTTGTCCATTTGTTGGTACCATGTGTAGACAGAGGTGCTGACAATGTCAGTAAGAGAAATGAGGCATGCTTTGATGAGTAAATTACACGACGCTTAAAATAACTTGGTTTTAAGCGTGATAAATTTACAGAAGTATGAGCTTTCCAGTTCTTTCCTACTTACCTTAAAAATCCCATTAGATCATTAACTCTGTCCGTCTTTAATGCATAAAATTCCTTGATTTCTTCTACTTGGAGTACAATGATCAGTATAAACATATTTGTTTTGTTGCGGACCAAGCTCTTCTTTCCTTCCACTCGCCAACATGCACCTGACAATGTCTTTACACCCTGTCCTCAGCTTTCATCTGCCTCTATTTCTTCTCTTTAGTCCAGCCTGCTTCTACCTTGCATAAAGATAATGTCTTCCTTACTTCTGTGTTACCTGATCTTTTAGAGGCTTCTTCGCCATTTTTTTTTTTTTTTTGGTAAAAGAAGAGAAGCAGATGCTTGCTCAAATTGAAAAAAAAAAAAAAAAAAAGAGAATTTCTACAGATAGAGTAACACAGTATTCTAGAATCTACCCAACGGGTGTTTAGAAAGGGTATTTCCCACTTAAAACTGTCTTATTTCAGACTCAGTGTTTGTTCTGCACATTTACATTTATTTGTAAAACAACTTTGGGGCCCTTTGACTTGCTTTCCAGATTTTAACAGGTAGTCTGTTGTTCATAATTTGTGTCTAGAAAATTCTAGGATTACTTTTATTAACTACCTGTCTAATAACTCGGTTGGTTACTTCTTGCTGTTATATGCTATGAAACATGTATTTCCTAGATATGTCGATTAAAAATACTCTCAATTTAATATAACTGGTATGTATGATGTTCCGATATGTCTACAAGAGTACATGGGAAAACTTAATTAAACTTCAGTTCAAGATATGTACTTAGTTATACTTTAAAAATAATCCAATTTTGATACTTACTCATTTGGAAACTATCTGATTGACAAGAAAAGTTCTGAATGGAAAATATATACCTGTGTGTGTTTGTTTATTTAGGCTTTGCTCACTGCAGTAACATCTCAACACATAGAAATCCACGAAGGAACAGTGCTACAGGCTGTAAGAACATGTTACAATATCTATCTAGCAAGCAAAAATCTCATAAATCAAACCACAGCCAAGGCCACTCTAACACAAATGCTGAATGTCATTTTTGCACGTATGGAGAATCAAGCAGTGAGTATCTCACTACCTTTGTATGGAAACTAGCTCTTAAATTCAGCTTGAGAGATTTGTTTTGTCATTATTACTAAAGCTTTTTGGCTTTCCTAACTCATGTACTTTTCAAAAAGAAAAAGAGTCTGGTATCTTACACTGTTTGTTTCATGTTTTGTACTCTTGAAATAGGTGTGAAATGTGGTTTTGGGGAGTAGAGGTGGTGTATAGAATTTAAGCTTCTCATAGCGGTCCTCTGTATTTAATGGGTGTATTCCACTCCAGTTTCTATTGTCAGGCTGTCAAGAAACGCCACACTACCTGAAAAAGAGTGCATATGAAGTACATTAGTGCTAGTGAAATGCTTTAATGTTGCTGTGATGATAACACTGAAGAAATAATCCATAATAATAAAAAAAAGTCTTAAAAATTAAAAGGCATACTCAAAAAAAACCCCAAAAATAAACAAACAAAAAACCCCATGTAATCATTTACCTTTTAAAACATTTTAATGTGTAGTAGTCACTAGCAGATGCTTTCATGTCACTGAAATTGATATTGTGAGTTGTCAGCAAGGACCCCAGCATATGCTGTGCTTTCTGCTGCTGATAATAAAGGTCAATAAGGCAAAGTAATGGTCCTAATTCTATTAAAAAAGAACCAAACACCCAAAAAGGGCTGAGATCGTAGTAGCCAAAAAAAAAAAGTAAAAAAACCTCAAACAAACACAACGAGGGGAAAAAAAAAAAAAAAACAACGACAACAAAAAAAACCTTTTGGTAAACGTTAGGCTCTGCAGAGATAGAAAGATAGAAAGCCAGTCCTTAGAGCATTGCCTCAAAGGACATCACCCTTTGGTTTGACTTTAATGACTGTTGTCTTAATCCATTAGACAAGTTACAGAAATTCTTCCCTTTCTGGGGGTTCCAGATCAAGGAACCACAGAACTAAAATAGCCTTTGCCTTACAGTTTTAAATACTTTGCCTTACAGTTTTAAATATGATGATTTCTTTCAGAGGACTTGTCTTCTGTAGTCTTGTGGAATTGCTGCTCCTTTCAGTTTGAAGTCAGGTTTTTGGTTTTTTTTTTTTTTTTTTTTTTTTTTTTAACCTTCCCCTGCATCCTTAGTCACTTTGCTTTTTCTTTTTGTCTTTCCCTCAATACCACATGCTTGTAGGGTAACAGAAGACTTGTTAAGTTCTCCAGTGTATTTCTCTTTGTGAGAGCTGCCTTGATGTTTCTCCATGCAGTCCTTGTATGTTGTCACATCTGGCTGATCTCCTTACAGAGCAGGCAGACAGCGCTTGGTCCTATGCTGTGTGTAGTTTAGTCATCCCTCTTCCACAGTGAGGGTACAGTTAAGTGTAATGTGCATAGCTGGGAAGCAGCCTTCTTGCAAAGGTTTATCCTGTAATACTAAAATTACTTAGAGCAATACAGAGGATGCGTTTGTCTTGAACTTTTACAGCTTTATGAAGGCACTGTGTAAGCAGACACAATAGAGATTTCATGTTTCTAAACTAACATATACAATATGTATGCAGATCATTGTTTTGATAGTGAATTTCTTGTGTGATTACAATGTTTTTGTAGCTCCAGGAAGCCAAACAGATGGAAAAGGAAAGACACAGACAGCAGCACCATCTACAGCAGTCTCCAGTAAGCCATCATGAGCCTGAGTCACCTCAGTTGAGACATATTCCAACACAGACTGATCAGCTGTCCAAAGAACATGAGCGAGAGCTTGACCACAGCACAAATGATATGGACAAGAACCTTCAGGAAGATATAGAGGCAGAAAATGGATCTGATATTTCTAGTGCTGAAAATGAACAGACAGAAGCCGACCAAGCCACAGCAGCAGAAAGTAATCAGTGTGTATTTCTGTTTCATGGAGGGAGGGGAAAATTCTATAAAAAGAAAGGCTTGAGGATTGTCTTTTTTTCTCCCTCCCAAATCCAGAGTCAGGCATATATTTTCAAATAGTTGACTAATATAAAATGGCTGTTGTCCTTGTTACCACTGTTGAACTTTATCACGAGTATCCTTTAGTCATACACTCTGTTGTAGTCACTGTAGCAAAGATTCCTCTTTGCACCTATGTAACATTGTGAAAATTTTTGAGAATAGCATCTCAAAACCAGTAAGTTTTCAGTGTTTAATGTACATAAAAATACAAAATTGATGTCTTTTGTCGGCATAAGCCTGTGGATTAGCTACCATTTACAGGTTAAACACTGGAATGTTTATATTCTGCAAATACCATTTTCAAAGCATCCAAACGCAGCTTTTTTTAATGTATACTCTATTAATAGATTTGTAATTGAATTTTAAATTATTAAATTCAAGTAAAATATCCCCTTAATTTCTGAGTTTCTCAATAATATGTTTGGGTTTGTTTTTCTTTTTAAAGATCTTTCTAAAGCTGATGGAGGAACATATGATGGTGAAAGCAATGAGTGTGAAGAGAAGGCGCAAGAAATTGTAGAAAGTATTGTGCAGGAAATGGTGAACATAGTAGTTGGAGGTATTATATTAATATCTGTCTAGTCAATAGCAACTGCAGTCTGAATCTTGACATTAAGAATTATTTTAACACTTCTGAATATTTAACTAAACCATCATTATTTAAATAACACATGCTGAAGAAAACAGTTTCAGTTCTCTAACCTTAGCTGTGCATTATTTAACAGTAAAATGGACAAGATTTCATACATTCATTTACACTCTGTATTGGAGACTAATGTTCTCTTTAAAATATGAATTCTTGTTCCTTTTTTTTTCTGTTTTGTTTCCACATAAACTCTTCACAAATGGGCCTGTCCCTGTAGTAGCAGTGTAGCACTACATTTCAGTTTGTTGGAAAGTGTGTATTAAATCAGTGACTTTTCTTCCCCTCAATACTTTTTGGAAACTTGGTAGAATGGTGAACCTGACAGCGTAAAGTTACAAGTAATTTTTTTATTGTAATTTTCATTATTGGAATTAAGAGTATTTGGAATTTTTTTAGTTATATAACGCCATGTAAATTCTGCCTTAAACTCCTCTTTATGATACTTCGCTTACGATTGTTTTAGTATTTAAACATTAGATTTAAAAGCTCTTTTTAATTTGCCTTCTTATATAACGTTTGTTTATAATCTTTACATCTTTTCTGATAGATATGGAAGGGACTGCTGAAAGTGCAGGTGGTGATGGCACAATTGTAACATTAGAGGATGGCAGTGACAGTGAAAACATTCAGGCAAATGGAATTCCAGGGACTCCAATTTCTGTTGCTTATACACCATCTTTACCTGATGACAGATTATCTGTCTCTTCCAACGATACTCAGGTACAGGCAGCTGTAAATTAGGAAATCTTGAAAAAAGTAATGTTTTAAGTGTTGTCAGACACTTGTGCAGAGAGTGTTTAATAGAATTCCATAAAACAAGTTCCATGAATTTAAAGTATTAAGTCATGTTCTAAGCAGTATTCTATTCTAATGCACAATTTAAGTTAATTTTTTGTAAGTAAATTTTGCATGTGACGCTTTCTATCCTAGCATTGTTTTAGCTGCCCCGTAGAACGCACTGTAACAATATTAGAGACCTCAGTTTCGTGTTTTTTGAAGTGCTCCTGAGAAACTGTAAAACTATCGTTCAGTATACATAGTGAAGAATATAGCCAATTGTAGACATACTTGGATAATTTCAGTATGTTCTTCTCAAATGATAATTAGAAATCTCAAGCCTGTAGCATGACCTTACTGCTGTGATTTCAGAGTAGTTTTATGTGTGAGAAGATCTGATTTTCATTAACAAAAAAGATGTGAAAATATGCTCACTCGTCGTATCAGATATTGTTGTACCAGCAGTGTCAACTGACAGGATATCTGCTGTCAAAGTGTACTGAGTAATTAGGTTTGGGAATAATAGATTTTAAGCTTAAAAAGCTGCAGTCACATATGCAATACAAATAGAAGATTAAGATTAGACGTGTTGCTTATATAAGAAACAACAATATAGAATTGTAAGAACTTAGTAGGAGGGGTATTATACCGTAGAAATTTTACCAAATGTATTATGCCACAGTTATGTAATTACTTGCATTCTATTAAAATGTCAAATTAAAAAAAAAAAAAGTAGTTATCTACTGAAAATGTCTGAAGGCAATTCACTGTAAGGTACCTTACTTAAACTTGAGCTACCTAATTTCATGATAATCTCATGAATTCTGACTTTTTAATGAGATGGCAATTTTTATTACTGAATTTTTTCATTTTAACTGGACAGCAGAATATTTTGTTTTGTTTTAATTTAGTCTTGAGACCATAAAGCTATAGTGAATTAGTTATATTTGTATAATATGTTAACTTCTTGTTGCTAGGAGGTGGGGATTTCCCTACACACCCTGCTAATGCAAAATGGAATACTGAAATATGTTAACTTCTTTAGGAATCTGGAAATTCTTCAGGACCTACCCCTGGTGCTAAGTTTTCCCACATTTTACAAAAGGATGCCTTCCTTGTATTCAGGTCACTGTGTAAACTCTCCATGAAGCCCCTGTCAGATGGACCGCCGGATCCAAAGTAAGTAGAATTAAGAGTTCTCATAATGAATCTTTTCTATTTAAATAAAAATAAATTATTTAAATAGTTTTGAGAGTCGTCAGTTATTGAGAAACTAATGGTATGGTAAAAAGAACGTAGAAACTTTTAAAAGGTACTTTTATGTCTTAATGCATCTTTTGTATGTTAGATGAAAGCAACTGTTGCTACCCATGTAGCTGTTAAAAGTTTCTTAAGTCCAGTGCTTCCCTTAAGTACATCATGTTCTTCCTAGTTGCTCTGTGTAACATTTTTCAGAAGGGATTATAAAGAAGGTCTTCAGGTGTTTCTGGTCTCGACTAATGTTGCTCTGCTTTTAAGTAATACCTAGGTTCGCAACCGTTGCTGTTTATGCCCCACAATTTCTTACGTCTCTTGCATATCAGGTATCCAGTACACATACCCAACTCTACTTCATCTTCATATAAGCTCTTCACTTTGAGCCGATACTGGTTATGATAAATTTGTGATAGTGTTTCATTCTTTTCCTCAGGTTGGATGCTTTTGACAGCCTCCTTAACCAAAACACAAATGTTTTGAAAACAAAGTCTTTATTTGGCTATTTTGGAAATCTGGGCCTCTGACTGAAGATACTGTGTTTTCAATTTGGCTTAGATTGTTCATTGTAAACCAAAAATAAGTATTCTCCCCTATAGATGGGGGCCAGTATAAGTTAGTTGTAAGTATTGGCAAAGAACTTTGCTTTTCTGGTAGAGTTTATATGCATCTCCTTTTGCACATTAGGAGCAATTGGTAATAATTTTCAAGAGGAATGCTTTTTTTGTTCCTAAGATATTAAAACTGTAATATGACTTCTGATGATAGTCGAAGGTCCAGTGTTCTTCAAAATAAAATCAGTTTTAATGTTCCAAGGTCTAACTTTAAATCAGGTAACTTTAAGACAGTTTAGTTTAATCACTGGTATGCATTGTGGATTTAATACATCGAAAAAGAATATGATGTAGGAAGGGTTGTGAGGGGTTAGTCTAGAACCTGTTCCAAATTATTATCTAGTGATGCACTATGGAAAGTCAAGACATTCAAGAATGAAGACTGAGGCATGAGGTTTTCCTTCCTATTTTTGAGAATTTCTCTTCCAGGAAATGCCATGAAAATCCTGTAATTTTAGTCAGTTCTCTGAGACTAAGACTGTCCATTTATTAAAGGCTTTAATAGATTAACTCCCTCTGGAAGAGCAGCAGTAGCCATTGAGGCACTTGTAGTGTCTCATCTGAATCCATGGAGTCCTTGATGTTCATATTAGAACTGATTAAGCTCTTCATATAGGACAAGTTGGAGTAAATTGCATTTAGCGCAACAAGAATTAGCTGCAAAGGCATTTGAATACGTCCCATGGTTGGAGAAGTGCCTAGAATTTATCAGTGGTTCTGAGGCATTGATGGCTTTTTGAACTATTACAAACATGCTGTGATTGAAAGAGGAGGCAGGGGATATCTGCAGCATTTTAAAAAAGTCTTATCTGCCTCTTTAAAAGTCATCTTTCCAGTGAAATTGGCTATGAAGTCTTTAATGAAGATATTTTTAAATTTTAGGTAACTGGACATGGAGCTTTAGTTTAAAATCACAAGGCTGGGAGTTGAGATCAAGGTTTTGCTTCCTGGTAACCTGCTTAATGTCTTTATCTCCTTTTTTTTTCCCTGGAATAAAATAAGATGGGGAAGACATGTCTTGAAGGTTCACTTACTAGCTTTTAGTCCTTAAACTTGTTTTAAATTAAGTGGGTGTTACACATCATACAGAATTGGTAAGGCCAGCAAGTTAAGACTTGTCATGAGCACACACTTGCTGAAAGTAGGCAATATTTAATATTTCATTTATGATTGAAATTTTCTTCATATTTAAATTCCTATATTTCATAGCATAGTATGGTCTGGCCCTGTGCTGTCTGCACACTTGATACAACGTGGTGCAAAAATCAAGCCTTTTGCATCAAAAGAGATTGTTATGTTATGTTCCATGCATCTGTGCAGTGTCCGGAGCCAGACATATTCTTGAAAAACTTTTAGAGAGAGCTGTTTTGGGACATTTACTTTGACCTGCAGCCCATTAGGAGGAATGGGAGGAACAAGTTCCTCACTTAATTTGACTGCCTCTGTTTTGCTTCTCAGCATCATCTTCAGACAAAACGTCTAAGTTTGAGATTATATTCTATGAGTTTGAAATGTTTGCAGATTGATTCTCCCCTATCCCACCTTTTTTCCCAGTGTGCAGAAATCGTTGAGTTTATTTGCAACATACTTGTTACTAATTCGCACCGTTGGTTTTAGCTAGACTGAAATGACCTCTTTTTAATTAAACTCGTATTTTTGCAGTATACAGCAAATATCCAACTGTGTGTGTCACGTGTTGACTTGAAGCACTCCTTACCGTATCTGGGCTGTGCTGTATGAAAAACTTCCTGTCGTTGTTCCTTATGTTTCATAACTGTTGTCTGTCAGTGGGTGGTTGTTCAGTGAAAGCTGCAGACTGTTGTTGAGAAAGCTGTTTGTCTATACCTGCTCATCAGAAGAGCTGTGTATCAGGAGTCTGAGGAGAGAATGCTTTCACCCAGAATTCTATTTGAATTGCATTATATTTTCATAGATGCACATTTACTTTACATTTTTGTGTGTATGTGCTTTGGGGTAGGCATTTTTTGTCTCTTTTTTTTTTTTTTTTTTTTTTTTTACAAAGCATAAATAGTAGCACCGATCTGACATGAATTCTAGCTTACTTCAGTCTGTAAGAAGCATGATGTTACCGTGGAGCACTTGACAACCCTGCAGTTGCCTGACTTTAGTATTGCCGTGCTTGAAATAGATATGTTATGTATCTTAGCTGTTGTTGGAGTGGGATGGGGCCAGTGACTGATAAACGATGTAAAATACTGTATTTGAGAAAAGAGATTTCAGTGCTGGGAGGAAGTAGGTCAGGCAGTACAGCTGTTGTCTTTATGCTACTTCAACTCTCTTTAATGCTGGTAGAAATAGAGGAGGAGGAGGAGGAATTTCCACATTTTGGTAGTCAGAGTTCTGTCGATGGGCTGAATATTTTAGGTGGGATCTTCCAAAAATCCATTAAAAGGAAAGAATGCTTCTTTCATCGTCTGGCTAAGATGGGCAGCATTGCCTGCTGCTGCTGTTCTGCAGTGCTGTGCTGCACAGGAGAGTGGCTCAATAGTAATGGAGAGAAACAGTAACTGGAAAAGGTTATTGTTGCCCACGTTCTTTGCTGAAGAGTGACAAGAAAGATCAACATCTTTTTATGACTCATTCTACACCAGGTTGTCTCAGATTTGAGTTTATTTTCATAAACATTCCACATACAAAATCATTGTGGTGTCTATTCAAGAGAACGTTTTACTTTTTATGACTTACACCGAGCTGATACGCTGCATTGTTTTATTCTAGATCTCATGAACTGCGATCAAAGATTCTTTCATTGCAGTTGCTTCTGTCCATTCTGCAAAATGCAGGACCTGTCTTCAGGACAAATGAGATGTTTATTAATGCTATTAAGCAGTACCTTTGTGTTGCACTATCAAAAAATGGAGTCTCATCAGTTCCAGAAGTTTTTGAACTTTCACTTTCCATATTTCTTACCCTCCTCTCAAACTTTAAGACTCATCTAAAGATGCAGATCGAGGTATGTTACATGAATTTCTAATTTAAGGGGGGGGGAGGGTGTTAAGTGAACATTTGTTTATATTTGTGTGTAACTTGGTCTTGCTTAGATAAATTTGTTTTCCTTTCTGCATCTCAGTTTTTGTGTAAGACTTGCCAGATCTTCCTGTGCATATGAGCTCTTTCAACCAGTGGCAATGAACTTGCTTGCAACAATGCCCCTTGAAACCTTCAAATAAAATAGCAATATTTTATTTGGAATACTTACAGATTAAATAAAATTTGCTGTATTACATCAGAAGTAATGTGACACTTGCAGTAGTGTTGTTTGATGAAGTGGAATCTGATGGGAAAACTTTTCTAGGACTGTTGAAAAAAATTTCCATCATATTTTAACTAGAACATGAAATGAAGTACCTAATAAAGAAGTAGTCCATTTTATCACTTAATAATAGACATTAACATATACTCAGAAATTGTACAGTGCAAAATGTGCTTTGATTTGCTCTGAGGTGAATTTTTATAATCATAACTTACCATGCCCATACTCATTACTGTTAATATGTGGGTTAATTTCCTGTATTTAAAAGCAGAGTTTTCTGTTGGCTGTGGCAGGATGTTATCACAGAATGATGCTGAAACTCAGAAATTAGTAGGTTTGTGGATAAGCTTGGTCAACCAGTGTTCAACAGTGCAATTAGGAAGTTTTAGCTCTGCACTACATAGTACAAATGAAAATGAGTACACTTATGAAAAGACTACGTAATATATGGTCTTGCAAAGGAATTTTAGAATAAAAATTAATGACTTGTAATGCATTGTGGATTCTCTTTGAGGTCAGATGAACATATTTCTTTCTCTAGGGAAATCCCAGCTATTTGATTATTGTAGCCACTTCCTTTGTATATTAGGGCCTGCATCAGTATATGTCCTGAATAAGATAATATCATTTCCTCAGCTCTCAAAAAGTGTACGGATGATTTAACTCCTTGGGCCATAAGTAGAGATAAGTCAGTATTCTTAGCAATAAGAGTTATCAGAGTCCTGACAGACATTGTGAATTTTCTCACTGTGGTCTTAATTCCACGGTGAATAAAGTAGCAGTGTGCGCAGTGTGTTCCTACTGCTTGTTGTGGTAGTTTTATGCTTTGGGAGTTGGGGTGAATACTGAAGCCTACAGATTGCCCCTTATGTTTGGAGGTTAAATATGTGAAAACATGCTGAGAAATGTTGATAACGTTGCTGTTATAAGGACTTTGAATTCAGGGATTTCTTCATCTGTGGATGTTATTATACAAGTTGATGTGTTGTGACAGCTTTGGAGGAAGAACCTAATTTTGCCAGTAACATGTCAGAAAGATATTGTGTTCTGATCACTTACCAGGTTATTTTGATGTCTTTTGGGGGAAGAAACAACAGGGTTTCCAGTATTTCCTTGAGCATTGCTTGGATAGAAATAGAGATTTGGTAATTGATTGAATGTGCCTTGAAAATATGATGCATTTTCAAGACTTTCAAGACAAACTGTGTGTGCTCAACAAGACTGTAGTGCATGTGCAGTGTTCAGCACATCAGACAGACCAGGCTGAGCTGCTCTTCAGTCACACAGCCTGCTTCCCAGAAAGTGTTGGACTCGATATGTGTTCGCAGAGCTTACAAGTCAGTGTGTAGGTGGTAGATGCATTGCAATCCGGCTTCCCTGACAAAAATTTGATGAGCTTCCATTTCTGTCATCCTTTTCCTAAATTCCAAACAGAAAATGAAGACATATCGGAGGAAAATTGAGTGTAGGATACCCTACACTATTGTAGTGGCTTCTAGAATATGCTGAACTAGGACCGTCACCACACAGCAGGGCTGCGTTTTGTCCTCACAAATATGAAAGCCAGAAACTTGATGCTGCAAAAGTATCCATCTATTACAAAGCATGGGGGACAGCAGTTTCTAGAAACTTGTTCTTTTTCCCAGTTGTGAGCTAAGAATTCCTCTTCTTTCAGCTGCTGATCCTAAAGGTTATTCAGAAGATGTGGGTAGACAAGTAGATATCTTCATATTCAGTTTATGTCTCAGAGCTGTAAGGAGAGCCATATGCTCTGATTTATAATATGCAAAATTATGTATTTTGGGATTGAGGCTATATTCTTCATCTGTGTAATAAATTTTTGGCATATTTTAAAGTAATAGTTTCAGATTCTATTGAAAATTACCCTCCCTTGGTCCTTTGACTTAAACACTCTGCTAACATTGCCCTCTGACAGTTAAATAGTTTGAATTGTAGCTTAATTGTATTGTAACTGTATTTCTAAATGGGTCAATGAATATTATTTGCAGTAAATCAAATTCTAGATATCAGGGAGTTTGGGGTGTCATTTAGCTATACTTAACATTACCACCCTTTCATAAACTGTGAACAGGCTATCTTAAAACTCTTATTTTCAGTTGACCAAGCTAAATAGTTAGCTCTTTTCTGGTTTACTTTTCTGATATGCTGGGAATAAAGTCTCAACTCTGTGACATGAATTGAAATAATTAACATAGTGATAGATAGCATTTTTAAGCATCTGAAATGTAAATAATCAGTATGATTTTGAGAAGATGTTCACTGCAAGAGATGCTTGTCCAGAGTTGACACCAGAAGCAAGAAGTCAGCTCTGTCTCAGAAGCACACAAATCTAGTGTCTTCATAGTATGCAGACCTCCCAGCTAATTTCTCTTCTAGTTTAGATTGCAGTTTCTTTTTTATACTTGAAACATTTTTCTCTGTTCCATCAGTGACTTATTTTTTTAAATTATCTACCAGAAAAAAATATTTTCTAGGTTCCAGAGGGTATATAACATTACTGGCTTTCAGTAAAATATCAGAAAACAGCAAATATGTAACCAAGGACTGATCGTAGCACAACCTTTATTAAAATTTTAAGTGCTTGAAAATCTTTAATCTGTTATGTGTTGAAGTCCTGATGTTTCATAGTTATTACAACTAGTAACGGGGATTGTGCTGTGTGCCTCTCTTTCTCTAAAGTGGGCAATAAAATGGAAATATTGTTAGCGCATTTTGCTTGAGGAAATAGCTTACCGAAAAAGTTGTTTGAAAAGCTATGTTGCTGTCTTTCCCTGAACGTGTGACTCAATGCAAAATTAGCCTTATGTTTATCTCTACCTGGCTAATAGAAAAATCTCTGTACCAGTTCTGTGGTGCAAGGGAATTCCTAATATTAAAAACTAGGGTAGCTACCTATTTGTATATTTGTGTGCTGCTGTCAGAGAAGAGGAGCTTGATGGCTTGAGACTTATCAGGAGCATTCTAGAAAAAACGTATGTTGGATTTGGTAGCCACAACTGGCTATGAAGAGCTGAGCTCTCCGAAGTGCAGAATGGTGATGTAATGCCGTGTAGCAGTTCACATTTTGAGTTCATATGCTGTTGCAGCAGTCGCTGCTGCTCAGAGAAGTGAGAAAAAGCCTGCTGTAGCTGCTAACGTGCTCAGCTGAAATAGCCTGTAATATTAAAGGATCTGGTGGGGATCTAATTGAGAGGGGATAAAGTAGTCTCTGTCCCAGACAAAAGCATCTGTACTGAAACGATTTCAGGAAAGACTGTCTCTTTTAGGGAAGAGTAACTTTCCTATTAATGGACCTGCTGCATTTTTTACACCGTGCCCTTCCTCCTATAATCTAATACAGTAGAATGATTCTTTTGTGTCAAGATGTTTCCCTTCTAATGAAGGTCTGATACTTTCTGCTGGCCTAAGTGGCTGTTTGTGCCGTAATATCATCATCTCGCAGAGAAAATATTTTGTGGTGAGGTAATACCTCTCCTTTCAAAATCCCAAATGAACTCTAATAGCAGCTTAGACTACTTGTTAAGCCAAAACAGATCATTCTCGGTTCTTCTATTTTTGAGTGATCAGAATATAAACCAAATGCTTTCAGCTGGACAAAACTCCAGAAGTACATAAGTAATAATTCAAATACCTAATTTGAAAGTATCAAGTGTAAGTTACATTTATTCCTTTCCCGCTTCTTTTTCTGCTCTCAGAATTATGTCAGAGTATTGGCCATCAGGGTTAGTGTCTGTGTTTGTAATTAGATTATTTTTTTTCCTCCCTTTTCCTGGATTATTTCTTAGGTTTTCTTCAAAGAAATTTTCCTGTATATCTTGGAAACTTCCACTAGCTCATTTGATCATAAATGGATGGTTATACAAACGCTGACAAGGATATGTGCAGGTATTGAGGACCATTTGGTTCTAGTTTTCACATTTTTACGCTAAAGAACAAAACTGTTCGTTCCATATTTGACAACGTCACTTTGTTTATAGATGCTCAGAGTGTAGTGGACATCTACGTGAACTATGATTGTGATTTAAATGCGGCAAATATATTTGAAAGACTGGTTAATGACCTATCAAAGATTGCTCAAGGAAGGGGTAGCCAAGAACTTGGCATGTCCAATGTTCAGGTAAAAAGTCTACCAAACTTTATGAAGCTTCATGTTTCTTGGCATGATAGGTTAACACTAAACTCTCCATTCCACTAATGTGTTGCTTTTGAAATCTTTTCTAGGAATTAAGTTTGAGAAAAAAAGGATTGGAATGCTTAGTGTCGATCTTGAAGTGCATGGTGGAGTGGAGTAAGGATCAATATGTAAATCCCAATTCTCAGACAACACTTGGTAAGACATGAGATGTGTTTCTTTTATCTTTAGTAAAGAGGTGCTGCAGGAGTTTAGTGCATGTTTTGATACTGTTAGTGTCCAGATTGGTAAAACATCTTTCATTAAAAAAAGAGAGAATAAACATTTTTTTCCTTCGGTAAAAATATTGGGAAGTTTGGATTGGTGTAATTTGAACAAGTTGTCTATGTTGTCTTTTCTTAATTGTATGAATTCCTAGAAAGTTACTATGCTAAAAATTAGTAAATCCTGTTATTTTCTGTATTTCTAATTATAAAAGGATCACAAAACTTACTTTGAAGCTCCCCTTATTTCCTCTAACTTCATATTGATTAAATTATTACTGAAGCAAGCTGGATGGAGAGCATTTTTTTTTCGTTTTAAATTTCGTTAATTTTTAAAATATTAATATTATGAAAATATTATTTAATTACTGTTATTAAAATAATTGTTTTAAAATATTAATATGTAACTATAGAATTTTCAATGTTGTAAGCAGTGAATTAACTAAATCATCACTTGTTTTAATCTTGTTTCCATCTGACCTGAGATGAAAAGTACTAAGGTTATGCCAGAATTTTCAGATAAAGTGTTTAAAGTTGGTAGGTGAAGTAGTAAGCTTTTTAGAGAGATGGTTAGCACACATGTCTTTGTGAACTGAGAGCTCCAACTCCTTGGTATGTCTGATCATAAACGCTTCTAAACACTCTGTTTCAAAAACTTAGAATAATTTGATTTGCTTCAGGTCAAAAGTAACATCAGACTTGAAAATAAAAGGAAAGGTCGTAATTGGGTTTCTAACGTCATGTATTTCTTTCCAAGTGCCTACAAATTGTAGTTGTAATTTAAGGCTTAAATTTCAGGTATGTGATGGACTGGAATAATCTTCCTTGATATGTTGTAGTGATGTTTTTGTTGTTGTTATTTTCCCAACCAAAACAAAAGCAGAATATTTATATAAAAATGATAGATCATTGAAGATAACCCTAGTAAGTTTTAAAAGCCTTCAGAGAGGATTTGGAGAATAACCTGTAATTTTAATTTCTTTTCACTGTATTTATTTTGCGTGTATGTAACGCTTTCCAATTTATAGGCCAGGAAAAACCCACAGAACAGGACAGCAATGAAACCAAACACCCTGAAACAATTAACAGATATGGAAGCTTAAATTCCTTGGATTCTACTGCTTCATCAGGAATTGGCAGTTACAGCACGCAGATGTCTGGCACTGACAACCCAGAGCAGTTTGAGGTCCTAAAGCAACAAAAGGAAATAATAGAACAAGGAATTGACTTGTGAGTGCCCTTTTATCACCCATGGGAGGGTGGATTCTTTTGGAGCTATGAAGATTCCTGGGTTTTTCTTCCTTCTCCTCATAGATACTCATCTTGTGTTAGGAAAAAAACTCTGGATTTACAGCACTTCCTCTGGTGAAAGAGTGCTGAATGGTGTCCCCTTTGGAGCCTGTCAACAGTGTTTTGTGTTAACCTAATTCCTCACAGCTAGAAGATGAGTACTCTGAATGTTTGTTCTTTTTTTCTCCAGACCTGCTTGTCTAAAAATAATATTTTTATATTTGGATAAAAAGAACATTGAACTCATGTGTTCAGTTGAATACGACCCATTTTAGTATACACATTGCTGATGAAAGTGCCTATATGCTTAAGCTGATGCTTCCTTCTGATTAATTAACTTGTCATAATTAGAACTGGAGGATAGTATAATTTCTCAGCGCAGTCTGATATGAATCTTCTGTGTGATTTCAACCTTGTCACCTTACCTCCTCAGTGAGGTCACTGTGCAAAAATAAAAGTTTTCTGTAGTATAGTTCTCAGACCCTGAACAATCGTGCCTCAGTCCTTTAGGGTTTCAGTTTCTTTGTTACCTGGTTCCTTGTCTTGTGCATTTCCATTCTTAAAGACAACTCATGGATTTCTTGATTGTTTCATACAGATTAAAACAAAAAGCAGCAGAGCATAATTGTTCCTTCCCAAGCCAAGACTTTGCTATTTCTGTGGAATATTTTTTTCTTTACAAGTGCCAGAGTAAATGATAGTGCTTAGCTCTCCTTACTGAGAGCTGCTTGGATGCCATGCTGTCAGTTATGTAGCAAAGAGGAAGAGGAGGCTGTTTACAGGGGGGAAAAACACCCATAAAATCATCCAGTGATGAAGGGAGTAATCATAGAAGGGAATAGCTCATTTCTGTCTAATGCAGAGTTTGATAAAGGAAAAATAGGTTTTCAATACCTCATCCAAAATTATTGACTCTTTTTACTTAAACTGGTAAGGCTTTGTGCATGGGTAAAAGGGTTAACTCTCACTCCATCCTGATCTTGATTGTACAGATTCAATAAGAAACCAAAGAGGGGGATTCAGTACCTGCAAGAGCAAGGAATGCTTGGCACTACCCCTGAAGATATTGCTCAGTTCTTGCATCAAGAGGAAAGATTAGATTCAGTAAGAAAACTTCCTGATGATTGTTTTTGTTCATGCTGATGTTTTTATACTAATTGCAAATCACATGATTATAGTGTTTTAAAGTCTATAACACTATTGTACAGTAAAGAAAAGGAACCTTTCTCTCTTCTAAAATTTGTAAGCTCGAGGAATTTGGGTTATGCCTTAGAGCTGTACCCTGTACTTATGCATTGTGCAGTTCAGCAAAGTGTAAAGGAAAACACTGACCTAGTAGAGCTGACTTGAAACTTGCACTTAGTTGCTAGTATAACTAGAAGCAGCTTACTAAACTGTAAGTACTTTAGTCCAACTGGGGACTCCCAGAAGTAACTGTCCTTCAGAGACGGCAAAAAAATAATGTGGTGCAACAACATGAAAAACATCTTTTGCTGCCTCCCAAAGGAAGGTTATTTAATCCAGATTAGTTCTTGGATTTTATCTACAGCTAGCAGCTGTTGCTGGACTTGGAAGGGTCCTGCAATATCTGGCTGAGGAAGGTGGGGAAATCTCTCGTTGGCATTGTCATGAAAAACTTAGCTTTCTGAATCAGCAGTCTGCACCGTTGTGTATAGTAGCCACCCCCATTGATTTCTAAGGAAAAGCTTGCATATGCTCATGCTTGCAGCTGTGACTGAAGTCACAAATTTCAGTATTAGAATCAGCAATCAAAACAAATTCTTAACCTCAGTGTACATATACAGGTATCTTTGTCTGAATGCACAGTATTTTTCACTGTACGGTGTTGCATTGACAGTGATCAATTTGGATGTATTTGAGAACTAAGTATTTATATTTGAGCATCAGTTGCATCTATTTGAGATCTGTACTCTAGTGGGAATAAAGTTGAGTTTCGTAAGCTTTTCATTCCTGTAGTAAGTTTCCTAACTACAAAAATCGTTACGGCAAAGAACAATCAATCACTGGTAATAATAACTTTGTCTTTTGCACATGTGGAATTCATCTAATAGAAAAAAATGGTACATGAGTAAAACCAGAGAAGGAGGAAAGTAGGCAGGTACGAGCATGTAAGTGCATTATGATGGAATACATGGCCCAAATATATTGCTTTAGAGAGTAGAGGAGAAGCAGGAATTTGTCTTAACTGCACACAGGCCTCTCTTTTTGTTAGACATATGGGCAGTATGACTCTGTTGTTATTATTTGCTATTTTTTCCCAGTGTAAATGTGCTAGTTTGTCTTTTCTATTCTTATTTTAGACTCAGGTTGGGGAGTTCCTGGGAGACAATGATAAATTTAACAAAGAAGTCATGTATGCATATGTAGACCAACACGACTTTTCAGGAAAGGATTTTGTTTCAGCTCTGCGCATGTTTCTAGAGGGATTTCGTCTTCCAGGAGAGGCTCAAAAAATTGATCGCCTAATGGAGAAATTTGCTGCTAGATATTTAGAATGCAACCAAGGGTAAGCAGTAGTTTGTCTTCAGAACTTTGGAAAGCTGAATAATAACTAAAAAATCCTAATATGTTAAATTTGCCGTTCTTTTTTCCCCCCTTCAGGCAAACTCTTTTTGCTAGTGCAGATACTGCATATGTTTTAGCTTACTCAATTATCATGTTGACAACAGATCTTCACAGTCCACAGGTATGTTGGTAGAAAGATATTTGTGTAATCCATAGATACCTAACTTTCAGGCTTTCTGAGAATGTAATTGGAAAAACTTGATGTTTAATTTAACACCAATATGTGGGTAAGAAATATGGTAGCTTAACTTTCTGCATCTTTTAAGTAATAGTATTGTGTTTCATGTGTGTTAAGATTTTTAAGTTGTTTTGGTTAGACCTTTTTGCAAGGTATCATTTACCTGCTCGGTTGAATAAGGATTGTGTGGATTTACTTTCATATTATGGCACTCACAGTAGTGATCTAAGCTACAACCAAAACCAGAAGTTGTGTAATTACTTACCTATTGATTTTAACACGAATCTGCTCCTGATTTCAGTCTGTTTGAAAAAACAATGAAGCTTTATTTTGATAAATACAGCTTACTTCTGCAGTGTATAATATTCAAAGTTGGCAGTGATTACCCATCATCGTTTATTTAAGCAAAATCTGGAAAGAGTATTGAACTCTTATGAGATTATGGGATTATGTTTAGATAGTTTAGTCTGTATAACAAGACAAACCCCTTTTTAAATTTTCTTTTTCATTTGTATGTCTAATAGATCTGCAGATCCTACTGAATATTTATGAGTGTTGTAATGTCCACATGGCCTTGCGTTATTTTGTAGATCTGACAGTGTAGTCTTGCATATGTTGGATTCTTAAAAATGTCTTCTGAGTCAGCACGTTTGTCCTTGATGGTAACTTTTCATCCATTTGGCTGCTTTATAGGCAGCATTGTAACCGCTATGAACTTGCATTGTTTGTTGATATTAATAGCTTCTTCATGGGTTTCAGGTGAAGAATAAAATGACAAAAGAACAGTATATTAAAATGAATAGAGGTATCAATGACAGTAAAGATCTCCCTGAAGAATATTTGTCTGCTATCTATAATGAAATAGCTGGAAAGAAGATTTCAATGAAAGAAACAAAAGAATTAACAATACCCACAAAATCCAGTAAACAAAGTAAGTAGTTGCAATGTTAGCTTTCTTCAAAGTGTTGCCTCATCAGTTCCGTGAAGCTATCTCCTTTTTAAAATGAGGTGAATTAAGCAAGCACCACTTAACTCAAAATGAGTCTTAACTTCTAATTTCATAACATTTTCCTTTTAACATAAATGTATGATGCTAGCTTAAAATCTTTGTTAAATGCAACTACTTATTTTCACTTCCCTTTGCATCTGAATTAATGGTGTTCAGTGCATTGACCATGGAGAAGACAGGTTTTGCTTTTGAACAGCTACATAGGGAAATGCATTTGGGAGCTTGATGAAGTAAGAGTGTTGTTGATAGGCATAGTGCAGAACAAACACATAGTTATGCCTTCTATTTCTAAGTTAACCATTGTGTTTTCCTGCAACAACCAGTCTGTCATCTTCAAAAATTTTGCATTATTTGGTTTGTAGGGCTCTAATTTATGCACTTCTAAAATTAATTATCTTTTCTTCTGTCAGATACCAGAAAAGCTTTTTTGTTTTGCACAATGTGAAGATTCAGATGTTACTCATTCTAGCTTTTCAGTGGAGAACATTGAGAGACTTCTTTCCATCATAGTCAAATTTTTATACTTTTGAGTCCTAGGTTAGCCTTTTGAACAGGTTGTGTGCAGGAAATTTGCATCTGGAAAAAATAATCCCTCTTATTTTCAATATTCGTTCAGTTGACTGTTTTAATTGTAGTTTTAAAGAAGCGGATTATTACATTCTACTTGGGTTTCAATTTCTTGATGAGATGGAGGTTCTACTACTGAAACGGAAAGGTGATTAAGGTAGCTCTTCCTCAGAAAAAGGATGTACACTTAGTTTTATTGTGATTTTCTGTGCTGTTGAACTGCTATGAAACTTCTGTTTGCTTTGAATTCAGCTTAGTAGGTGTGATATTTGTGCTGTCATTTGAGGTGATAGAGAAGAAATGTTTGTTGTGCAAATCGTAAAATTCTGCAAAGGTTTAAAATTTGGTTACATTTCATATGTAAGTTCGCCTTAAGTTAAATATTGTAAAAGAAATATTCTGCTGGTGTGGAAATTTCAGAACACAAATATTACAAAAATGCGTCTGAGTATGGCACTTAATGAAAAATTTAAAATTACTGTATTCCTGAAGACACTGCTGCTAAAGATGCACAAATAAGAGGTAAAAAATGTGTTTACAGGTGTTGCTAGTGAAAAGCAGAGAAGACTCCTATATAATTTGGAAATGGAACAAATGGCTAAAACAGCTAAAGCTCTTATGGAGGCAGTGAGCCATGTTCAGGCGCCTTTTACTAGTGCAACACACTTGGAGCACGTGAGACCCATGTTTAAGGTGAGATACATGTTTAGATACTTGCCTAGAATATCATACGGTTTCTTAATACAAAATACTAACTGATGGGATTTGTTGAAAATATTAAAGATTTGTGTCAGCTATGTTTTGATCATTTTGTAAGTTATTTAACTTGCTATAAGAAAGAAGGGATTTTGAGCCTTCTACTCCAGTTTCACTTACCCTGGGATTTAAGATGTTTCTGTGCCGGTAGAAGCAGCATCTTGATGTAATGGAGGAG
Organism: Tyto alba; assembly: GCF_018691265.1. Lineage (NCBI taxonomy): Eukaryota > Metazoa > Chordata > Aves > Strigiformes > Tytonidae > Tyto > Tyto alba. Next base: position 37,447,052 of record NW_024881330.1, read on the forward strand.
TTAGGAGGAGTGTGTTGAGGGGACAAATGTATAAAGAGCAGTTAAAAACTTGAAATGATAGGATTTTTATTTTGTGTATAGAGGTGTAGTCAAAACAGGTTTATAAAAGCGAGAAATTACTAATTCCAGTTCGTTCTTTGAGTCCCTCCTACTACTTCTAAGGGAGATTACTTCACTGCATTTTGGGGGAGCAGTTATCAGAACAAACTTCTGTCTAATGTTGTCCGTTGCAAATTAATATTTCAGAAAGGCTGGGACTGTCATCTAGTTTTGGAGGGAGGTAGCTGGACCTGTATTAAACTATTATTCTAAATATCTGTTTTCACATAGGTGCAAAGCTATTTGCAACCCAAATGCTGTTTTGATACAAGTGATCCAGATTCGTAGATAGAGAGTATGTTCAGTAGTGTATTATGCCTCAGTATGCTATTGAATATGATCTTAAGCATAACCAACTCATTACGGTTATCTGCCACTGAAATAAATTGTTGTGCCCTTACCATACACTCTCATTTGCTGCCCTTCTGCAAGTAATGGTCTTCACATGACCCCTTTGTGAACTGCTCCAGAGAGGTAAAGTCTCAGACCACTACAATTAAAATAAACAAATGATTCCCTGGAGTGATGTGCTGTGAGGTCAGGTTGAGCTCCAGGCCCAGACTCAAGAATCGTAGAGTCATTTAGATTGGAAAAGACTCTTAAGATCATTGAGTCCAACTGTTAACATAACACTGCCAAATCCATCACTAAACCCTAAGGACCACACCTACACGTCTTTTAAATACCCTCAGGAATGGTGACTCAGCCACTGCCCTGGGCAGCCTGTTCCAGTGCTTGACAACCCTTTCAGTGAAGAAATTTTCCTAATACCCAATGTAAACCTCCCCTGGCAGAACTTGAGGCAGTTTCCTTTCGCCCTATCACTTGTTACTTGGGAGAAGAGACCAACACCCACCTCGCTACAACCTCCTTTCGGGTAGTGGTAGAGAGCGACAAGGTCTCCCCTCAGCCTCCTTCTCTCCAGGCTAAACAACCCCAGTTCCCTCAGCTGCTCCTCACAGGACTTGTGCTCTGGACCCTTCACCAGATTTGTTGCCCTTCTCTGGACACGCTCCAGCACCTCAGTGTCTTTCTTGGAGTGAGGAGCCCAAAACTGAACACGGCATTCGAGGTGCAGCCTCACCAGTGCCGAGTACAGGGGGACCGTCACTTCCCTGGTCCTGCTGGCCACACTATTTCTGACACAAGCCAGGGTGCTGTTGGCCTTCTTGGCCACCTGGGCACACTGAGGATCTAGCTGTAAGATTGCTGTCCATGAGGCAAACTTCTGAGTTTCTTATCACCATATTAATAAAAGTGGGACAGTACTTGTGTTTGTACAGAATAACGCTAAAAAGATGCCTTGGTTTAAGATCTACTTTCAGGGTGTTAGGGTGTCACTTAACAGAGGTTTACTGTACATAATTTCTCTGTGTTGACTTCATTAAGGCTAAAATGAAATAACTTCCATGTGGGCATCTGTAAAAATCATAGACTATTTTTCGTTACGATCCCAACCCTGTTACTCTAACATTTCTAGCCTTTAGTATCTGAAAAGTATATTCACAAAATCCATTTTCAAAGGAGCAAAATATGAAACATCAGGGTAAATTAACATCCTAAGTGTCTTTTGTGAAGGTGCTAAGAATTAGAAGTCTTCTTACTTGAGGTTGTTCATAAACTAATTAAAGTACAGAGGACAATGTAATATGTTGAGCAGAGAGCTGTCGTCTTAGAAGAATGAGAACTGTAAAAGTATATGTTTCACATTTTTTATTTAGACTTTTTTTATTTCAGCAAAACTTTATAAATTTCTGGCTATCTCTTTCATCCACTGATGCAAGTATAAAATTTACGATTAGAACTATATTTACAGATAGATATGCTAAATGATTAAAACAACAAAAAAAAAATCACTTTATGCACCCACTAAGCAGACCAAAATTTACTATTTTAGAGGCTTAATTTTCACTTTTAATGACAAAACAGTCTATTATAAATAACAGTGTAAATGTAGTTATGAAGCATACCATACAGATCTCTAGATAGTTCTTAAAAAAGTAATTCAGTTTTGCAATTTTTTAAGATTAGTTTTGGTTTCAATAGGAATGAAAAATCGGGAAAAGGGGAAAAAAAAAAAAAAGAAAGATATACTTCTGGAACATAGTCATAGAACAGTTTAGATAAGAAGGGACCTCGATAGTCACGCAATACGGAATTAAGTCCTGGATCTAGGAATTCATCTGATGCTTTTAATGCTGTCCCAGAGTTATGGTTTGGTGTGTGCAAGTGTTACGTGCTTTTCTGACGTAGTGCTTCTGGCATTGCTGGCTTAAATGAAACCAAAGTTCTGTGGTACACCATTTTATTATGAAATTAAGTGTGAAGTCTGTTGCTCCCTGCTGTGCCCACTGACTCTGTATTTCATCTGGGGTGACTTCAGGAAAAATTATTTCTAAAATCGTTCTGGGTACCCTGGAGTTTCCTCTCCATAACCACATGTAGTTATTGACTCTATTTTTATTTCTCACTGTGCAAAGATAAATGTTATCCCAGGAATACCAAAACTCCAATAAACATCTAATTGACATAGTTTTGGGGTTTTGGTTTTTTACAGATATCTGAAATTGGTTGTGTGTGTTGGTTGCTGAGGGAGAGGGAGAATGCTTCTGCAGGGAACGTTAACCTTCATTACTTCTGTCCTATTCTCGTGTCTCTTCTAACCATACTTCTGTCCTAGTCTGTCTCATGTCTATTCAATTCTATTTCCTTTTTGGCAAAACACAACTTCAGGGTTAATGATGTGAATTAAATATGGAATTTACACTTTGGCAAGATGTTGAAACTATAACATTTCCTTTAGGTACTAAGAGTTGCTGATGTAACTTTAATTTTGCATACATTCCAGTTGGCATGGACACCTTTTCTGGCTGCATTCAGCGTGGGTCTACAGGACTGTGATGACACAGAAGTTGCCTCTCTTTGTTTGGAGGGTATACGATGTGCAATCAGGATTGCTTGCATTTTCAACATTCAGGTAAAAAAATTTAAGATTGAGCCAATACTTTGATTTATGTACCAGCAAAATGTTAGTGGGGTTCTAAGAGTCCTTGTTGCTGAAGCTATGCACTGCAATACCTAGAGGCTGCCTGCTTCTGCAATTACTACTTCATATGATATTTGACTGAAAGTGTTTTAAATAAAGTGGCCTTTATTTTTCCTGGTGTTCTGTGGCAAGTGCTGCCATGCCTATGTGCTGAATTTTTGTTTCCCCACACATTGACTACTTTTATGTCAAAGTACTTTCTTTCTAGCTTTGTTACAAAGCTGTTCAGCTATGTTGTGATGTTTCATAAAATGAGTCTATCCCAATTCATAAGTAAAATAGTATCTCTGCGAAGTGTGTTTGAAATACTGTTCTCAACTTCAGAGAGACTATACTAATCTGAGACTTCTGTAATTGGATACCATTTTAACAGTTGTGGCACTGGAAATATCATTCCTGATGTAATGCACGAATGTATCTTGCATTAAGCACAATGCCAAGAATTCCAGACTCTCTGGCTCCAGAGGGTAATTCTCATTAAATGTGGGTTTGGGTTTTTTTTTCCCATTTTCAAATCATCGGTAGTGAACATACTATTATGTTATTGTAGACTATTAGTTAATAAATGGATAAGTCCATGGTGTAGGGATCACTGAAGAGAAGGACGAGCAAAATTTTATATTGCATTATTTCATGTATACGTTGCAAACATTAAAATAAACAGAAACAAAACAAAACAAAAACCCACAAAACAGACCAGTCAAAAACCCCAGCAACCTTGTAAGACTAACTTTAAGTAAAAACTGTTGAACTATGATATGATAGTGAATGCTTTACTTCCCTCTCCCCTTGTATCTAGCAAATTAAATTACTGTATATCACTAATGTGGAAAGGCACACTGGGACCTCTAATACACCTGCTTAAAAAAGCCCATTTGAGAACATGTAAGGTTTCTTTCCTCTGTTTTTCCACTTCATTCTGCAATTCCCCACTCCCCCTACACACAACCCCTGAACTGAACAGACTTAAAAATTCGATTAACAAAGCCTCCCCTGGAGCCTGCAGCTGTTAATGAAATTCACATTCCTGTTATTTTTGTTTCTTAGCTGCAGAAGTGGAACTGGCACAAATACCAGTTTCAGCAGCTGCAGAGGTTAGCTCTCAGTCCTGCAGTGGTCTGCCTTGGGTAGGGAGGGCAAGGACACATTTGCTCTATGATCCCTATGCTCCAAGAATGTACCAGAATCAGTTGTACCCTTCCATTGACTTGTGACAAACTTCATTGAACTGAAGATATTTCAAAACCAGCACTTCTTACTTGTCGAAATGTAAAAACTTGGGTTTGTATTTTCAATGTAAGTGATGTGCCTTCTTCATTTCCTATGCGAATTCTGTTTTGCTGATATCATTAAAAACAGTATTGGTTTGTTGATGATGTCGGACCATTACGGGATGATCCCATTGCATAACTTCCCGGTTAGATGGCAGTGTTGCCTGAGTTCAGATACCAGAGAGCTCTGTTGGTTTGAAGGAGGCTGGAAGACCAGTACTTGAGCTGACTTAGGGACAACCTGCTGTTGGAAGCAGGTTTTTTCTCTTGTGCATAACTGATGCTGGCAAGTTTTTATTTCATTGAATAAACATACAGAAGTTAAGATTGTCGTCTAAGAACAGTTAACGTTAGTTTACACACCTTGAGAGATAATGGAGGGAGCTTGGAGGCCTTTAAGAAAATTCCAGAAGGTCACAATATAGTTTAAGCTATGCATGTTCCCCTCTAAAACTTCAATTAAAGATTCTGATTTTAATTTATGCTTTTAATCTTAGACTGTCACACAGTCTGACTTCTGTCTTTAAGCATCTGGGACAAGATACATGTCAAAAAGATGTACTTAGTTTGCTTTTATCGTTTGTTTTTACTTTCTGGTTGATGGACACATTGTCTAGCTCTTTTCCTTCAAATTTGATGGCTTAGAAAAAGGGACACAGCGGGAATATCTGTATGGAGCAGAGAGGGATGGTAAGACTGAAAACATTTTCCTTTTACAGAAGATACACAGTTTGTAGGTTCTAAAGCTTTTTTGCTTAGTACTCTTTCCATCAAACTTCCATTTTTTCTATGCTTATATATCATTTGCTGTGCCTTTGCCAGCGTACCCTGTTGTAGTAGTTGGGTTTGAAGATGGCAGCCGTGCTACGTGGCTCTGTGACAATCCGTCCCTGCTATCATTGCCTACTGTTGGGGCATTCTTGTTTTCGCTATGAAACAGACATTCTTCCTGGAATATTTTTTTTTTTTTTACTATTTTATGTTTGGTTTTATTAATGTGCTCCATGATTTTTTTTATATCAAAATAGTCTTAAACATCCAAACAGTTAAATATATTTCACAGCTGTCATTTGTTTATCTGATGTACAGCCATTTCACTTTATGGCCTTCAGATCATATATAACAGGAGAGTAAAATGCACTTGTGAGCTCGACTGTAATCCCCTTTTACTGTTGTAATCGGTTCATATGAGATCTGAGGAGTTTCCTTTGGTATCTATAGATATCTTCCACATAAAAATCGGGTACCTACATGTGGAACATTCTTTTTTGTGAGATTGATTTCATCTGCCTAGATTATAGGTCACTTGCTGTTTACCCACCCATGACAGTCTCTCCTCACAAGCTTCTGAGATGCTCCAAACAGCGTAGATTAAATCAAACACGTTCTGAGCAGTTTTGTGGAATTGGCAAAACATGCCTTTTAGATGTATTATTTAGATTCGGTTGCCAAAAAAATCCTACCACTTGAGAGAGTCTGCTAAGGCAGCATTTTCAGAGTTAGGTCCAAGTATAGTACAAGAATATTAAAAGCTTAGCTAAAAAGCCACATTTCTTCTGAAACATCATCCTGTTTCCCAAAAAAGCCCCCCCCAAAACCCAGAAACCTAACAACCTATGTGTTCTCTGCTGTCAGACGTTAGTCTTTATGTTCCTGAATAGAGGAGCCTGGTAATATCCCACAGCTTACTATAGAAGAACATGAGTTATTCTCACTGTGTAGAATCTTTTGGAAATTCAGTGCTAGGAGGTGAGAGGGAAATGATAGAGTTGCTGAAATTGCACAGATTATACTAAGAACAATGAAATGAGAAAGTACTTATAAGACAATTCTTTTTTTTTTTTCTTCCCATCTGTAGCTTGAAAGAGATGCCTATGTCCAAGCCTTAGCAAGATTTACATTACTTACAGTGAGTTCTGGTATTACTGAAATGAAGCAGAAAAATATTGACACAATTAAAACTCTCATCACAGTGGCTCATACGGATGGAAACTATTTAGGAAATTCCTGGCATGAGGTACAGGATTCATTTGTACTTATACTAAGAAAGTGCACGTACAGATTTTGAACACAGTGGTGTACTTGTTTGTGCATAAATACAATGGTTTTTAGATAAGTGCCAAGTATATACTTTGGTACATACGTTACGTAGAATTGCGCATTATGCAGCCAATTAAAGTAGCGAAACATGTCAACGTGAGAAATAAAACTGTGAGAGACTAACTAAGTATTTAAAATAGTATTTAAATTAATACTCATTAATACTCATGAGTATTTAAGTTAATACTGATTTTATCCAGAATATCAGAAATACTTGTTTGATCTTGTTTAGATTTTTTTTTTTCTTTTAAAGATCTGCCTGAATATTTTTTTTTTTCTCCTTCATATTGCTTTTTATCGATGAACAATTTCTTTATTCTCTGGAATAGATTCTGAAATGCATCAGTCAACTTGAACTGGCACAGTTAATAGGAACTGGAGTAAAACCTCGCTACATCTCAGGGACAGTGCGTGGCAGGGAAGGTTCTTTTACTGGAACAAAAGATCAGGCACCTGATGAATTTGTGGGGCTGGGACTGGGTAAGTAATGCAAATGTGAAGTATTTCATTTATCTGGCTTTTTTCACACAGATGCCCGAGTTTGTCTTTTGTTTTCATTACTGTTGGCTGTGAGGTTTGGAGATAAGAGCATGAAGTCGTCCTTGTAAAACAGTCTTAGGCTTTAAATAGACCTATTCCTGTTTCTTGAATATTTATTTTGCTCTTTTAAGTGTTATTGCTACAATGGAAGAGTGAGAAATGTAAGAAAATAGTAAATTATTCATTTCTATTAAATACAGCTGACTAAGTAAGAATTAATTACTGATGGTATGACCAGTTTCAATACTATTGCAATGTTAGGGCACCAAGTATTTTACCAAACAAGCAAGTTAGTATGTGTAGGTTAAGCATTCTGTTATGAAACTGAGACATACGCAGTATTCAAACCAAGTAGGAGATCAGTTTAGCTGAAATTCTCTTTCCTCCTCTTTTGGTTACTTTGGTACTGAATAAGTGCCTTTTTTAGGTTGGCCTGAGAGCCAAAATTTACTCCGTAAATGAGATGTTGTTTCCTGTCCTCCTAGAAAAGTATACTGGTCTTACCTTAAATTCTCTTAAAAAGGTTGATTTTTTTCTTTTTCATCTTTAAATAGGAATACAGTTAAAGACATACAGGTGTAGGGTATTAGGAAACTATGGAAGTGTCAAGGAAGTACATATAACTCCATTTGACTGTTAGAAAGTTTCAGTTCTAGTACGATGCTCAATATCTCCTGCCTTTTGAACAACTTCACCCACAGCTGAGCAAAAGCATTGTGTTCCCTCAATTTTTCATGTAACTTTTCCTTTTGAGGACTAATGATTATTTTACTAGTTTCCCTGACCTTAGCCCTCAACTAGTCCTAGTCGGCTGGCTTTGTGTTCTCCCCAGACAGTCTTTCTTCAGAATAGAATCCTTTTCTTTCCATTGTGCTCTCCTTTGGTGTGCCTCTGTGTACTCCCCTCACCTTGCCAGGAGTTGCTGAAGGGAAACCTTGTGCCTGGAAATTAATGTATCTGCCAGCATCTCATATACTGAGATTCTTCCTGCCTTTCTAGTATGCATCCTCCATTTTAGTGTTCCCCGATGACCTATCCAACTTTGCCGTTTTCAAATGCTGGCAGTTTCACTATGCTGAAGTGACTAGCATTTAAAAATGTTAAGTCGTAATAGCTCCAGAGTATAAACTGTAGTCAGATGTCTCTAAATCATACTTGCTAGTCATTGGTGTAGATCCAGTTCATAACAACTTTTTTCCCTCTGTCAACTACATTTCTAAAAAAATAGTCTATGCCCAAATGCACAAACTGTTTCTGAATTGAATTTCTGGAATGCTTGTTACAGTGCACATATGGAAACTTAACCATTTTCTTGGGTTTTTTTATTGTTTGGGTTTTTTTAAATAATACCAGTTCAGCCTTACAGGAAAATGCCTTACAAAGGAATTTGGTTTTCCTGCACTTCGAGGCTGTTAGAATATAGTCATTTCATCAACTCTTAGTTTTTTTCATTCTTCTCCACAAATCATGTGTTGCAGATACTTCAGTTTTCTTTCTGTGATCGCTCTGAAGTATTCTTTGGAACTATGGCTTTCAAGCACCCTTCCTATAAACCTAAATTCCTGTGGAAAACCCACAGTCCATATGTCCATATATACAGGCACATATTTTACAGGAAAATACTGTTTAATTAGAGTAGGTGAAGTTGCAGTCTAGTGACACAGAAGCTTCATCTTTCAAACCTGCTTGCAAAATCAGATGTACGCAAACAGCAGCACTCACTCTTCTTGCTGAAGTTAAAGTGTGTGGTTTTTAAAAAAACAAAACCAATCCAAAACACCCTTTGCTCATTTGCTGCCTGATAAAGGATTCAGGTGTCCACTCTTCACATTTGAATGTCTCCATCACTCTTGCACTTCGTCCAGCTCTGGGGCCCCAGGACACAGACCTGTTGGACTGGGTGCAGAGGAGGCCACGAAAATGCTCAGGGGGCTGGAGCAGCTCTCCTAGGAGAACAGGCTGAAAGTTGGGGTTGTTCAGCCTGGAGAAGAGAAGGTTCCGGGGAGACCTTATAGCGGCCTGCCGGTGCTTAGAGGGGGTACAGGAAAGAGGGGGAGGGACTCTTTATCAGGGGGTGTGGGGATAATACAAAGGGTAACGGATTTAAACTGAAAGAAGGTAGATTTAGATTAGATGTAAGGAAGAAATTCTATCCTGTGAGGGTGATGAGGCGCTGGCTCAGGGTGCCCAGAGCAGCTGTGGCTGCCCCCTCCCTGGAAGGGTTCCAGGCCAGGTTGGACGGGGCTGGGAGCCCCCTGGGCTGGGGGAAGGGGGCCCTGCCCGGGGCAGGGGGGGTGGAACGAGGTGATCTTTAAAGGTCCCTTCCAGGCCAAACCATTCTATGATTATATGATCTTTGTTTCTGCAAAGCTCTGAGAACAGAACTGACGGCCTTTTTTTCAGTCTTCTGTTCTCCCCTATGTTTCTGCTAGCCTGCCTGAGAAAAAAAAAGCTAAGTACAGGGTAGGTGGAACTGCCCAGAATGGTTGCAAGATTCCTGCTCTTTTTTTGATGAGGGGTAGAGGAGACCTAGAGATTGCCAGAAACTTCAGAAATTTACTCACGATGAAGTTAGCATTTTCTTAACATGAGCTTTCCAGGGTGTGGGTTACAGTTTCTAGCCTCCAAAATAAATATTGCTATTTTTATTTACAGATTTTTCTCACTATTGTTAGGTGATAATTTTGCTGTACTTGAGATGTAGCTTTAAGATGGAGTTTTGGTGGGAGCTCTTCTCTGTGAATGATAAAAAAGAAAACATATCAGAATGGATTTACTCACTTGCTGCTAATAAAGTGTGAAAATTCTCCTCCATGCAGTATTTTCTATCATATGTTGTGTATTTTCAGTAGCAAAATTACCAAAGATCCATTGAAAGATGGAAAGAAAAAGGTGGGTTTTGTGCTTTTCAATTTATTCCACTTGTATCTATTCATACAGTTGTTCTAAATGTGGACAGTTTTCTGGGCCTACTATAGTTTATACATGGATAGAGAATCTGGAGAATTAGGACTTAGACCAACATGCAACTGTTCACTGAGATACCCAGCTCATGCAAGGGAAATTAATAATGTCCTTCTCTTTTTGTGAATTGAAATATATTTAATTATACTAGTAGTGTTGTGACTTCTCTTCCTCTTTCTTCCCAGCCCTTTCTGTGTTACCTCTCACCTATTTTTCAAATTTTTTTCATTGCAGTTGGTGGAAATGTGGATTGGAAGCAGATAGCAAGTATTCAGGAGTCCATTGGTGAAACTAGCTCCCAGAGTGTTGTTGTTGCTGTAGACAGGTATTGTATTAAATTTGCTATTGCCACCTCAAGCTTTTTAAGCAATATTTGAATACCCTGTGCTAATAATAGGACATGATTAGTTTACCCCTATTTGGAAAAAACTAAAAACTAGATAAGTATTATCATATTAAAGTGCTTCTCAGTTTTGTGGGATTTTTCCTTTTTTATGGAGCAGAGGTATTTTTGCAAGAAGGAACAAAGATTAGGCAAGAAGCCTGTTTACTGATATAAAATTATTACAGGAGAGTTGCAGAATGAAGGCTACTGTACTGTCCGGTGAATCTTGATTTGGTATATATAGTAACAGATAGCAAATCTCATTTTGCCTTAGTACAGGGAGCATTATTGAAATGACAAGAAAAACAGACTGTTTTTCTCCTAAATGTAGTTGCTGACTCCCTGCTTTCCTCTAGGTTATGTAGATGCTGTCTGAAATTACCAAAATTATTATTCCAGTCTTCCTTTCTGTGACTCATATTTATCATAACTGGATTTGATCAGGCATGATACATATCATAAACATTCTCTGTTTATATCGTAAAGTACTGATCAGACTGGAGCGTTAATGGATCTTGCTCTCTAAGCATATAAGAAATCAGAAAATATTAGGAAAATAATGGTTGTCAAAATTGACAGTCACAAAGGAGTATCATTCTGAAGGCTTACAAGCAAGCGTTCCTGTGATTGAGTATGGGCAGCAAGATCAGTGTCAGTTCAATTAAAGTTGACTTGCAGTAAAATCACATCAAGCAAACTGGAGACTTAATGTCAGACACATAATAGTTCTTTAGGTTTGCTGTATTTCTTCCCTCCTCATAATGAGAAGTGTTTCAAGTATCTATTTGTCATGGCAAATAGGAATTGTGCACTCTGGAGAAGCTTGACTTCTATATTTGGAGCAGGGCTAAATAGTTTATAAACTGCTGGCATAATTGATCAGTCACTGTCAGTGAGCTCATAGTATTAGAAGCAATGCTCACCTTCCAATTTCCACGCATGCATATGGGAGTTATTTTTAAATATTAGAAACAATTGAAATATTTTTTCTTGTATTTTCAAAGCTCAGTATTCTTCCACAGTTACTAATTGTTTTTTTAATAAATAAAAGTAGTTGGAGGATGTCTATATGTAAAAAAATCTTGAATACATGTTTAATAGATGCTTTTTCATGAAATTCTAACAATGTCGTAAACTGTACTTTACAGAATATTTACGGGATCTACAAGGTTGGATGGAAATGCTATTGGTAGGTTTTTTGGTGCCCCCCCCCAACTCCCTGTAAACGACAAAGCAGCTCTGTCTTAAACCTTGGAAAAATGTTGCATTAAAATCTGTGGTCATTTAACAGTGGATTTCGTTCGCTGGCTTTGTGCTGTATCCATGGATGAACTGCTCTCTGCTACTCACCCTCGAATGTTTAGTCTGCAGAAGATAGTAGAGATTTCTTACTACAACATGGGCAGGATAAGGCTACAGTGGTCTAGAATCTGGGAAGTTATTGGAGATCATTTTAATAAGGTATCCCTGTTAATTATTATACTTTATACTTCTTGAATTATCGATACAAATAAATTTTATTTAGAAATCTGTTGGGAAAGCTGGTGCTCATCTGAATTATACTGTTTTTTCTGTCCTTCTGTGTAAGTAGCTTAAAACACAACAAAAATTGTAAAGCTGGAAAGGCCTGTGAGAGGGCAGAGTTACACAATATGATAAATGTAGAAGCAGGAGTATACATAAAGTTACTTATCATGACCTGGGTCTAGAACTGGCTGCCTTTAGTTATGTGTTCTAATTTTGGGGGGTGATTTATGAAGCTTGGGATAAGACGTTTTCTGTTCAAGTCTAAATTGAAATTTATCATGTGAATGTTTGACATGCATTTTAATACAGCTTGCTGAAGTCTTTCTAGAGAGCTTGCTTATTTTTAGAAAGTTTTAAATGCTAGGATATAGAATGTAGAAAATAGCTAGAATTGGTTAGGGATTATTGAATTGCACTAACAATGTGGTTTATGGAATTGGCTGCTGTTTAATGTTGTTAATTTTCCAGTACTGCTTAGTTCCCCGTTATCAAATGTAAAGGCAACTTGGGCTGAAACCATAAGAATTCCGAAGCAAGCTTACTGTGCATTTCTATTCTACGTTACCAGGTTGGCTGCAATCCCAATGAAGATGTAGCTATTTTTGCAGTGGACTCATTAAGGCAATTATCAATGAAGTTCTTAGAAAAAGGCGAACTTGCTAATTTCCGATTCCAGAAGGACTTCCTAAGACCGTTTGAACATATCATGAAGAGAAACAGGTAATAACATACAATCAACTGAATTACCCGGGATCATAAGCACCAACTTTTGCAATTAATGTTTCAAATTGCCAATCTCCAGCAAAATCAGTTGCTGGAGAATTATGCTATTAGTTTAAACAATTATTGTTTATTATCTTAATTTAGGTCTCCTACCATTCGAGACATGGTTGTACGGTGTATTGCACAAATGGTAAACTCCCAAGCTGCTAACATCCGTTCTGGCTGGAAAAACATTTTTTCAGTATTTCATCTGGCAGCCTCAGATCAGGATGAAAGTATAGTGGAACTTGCATTCCAGACTACAGGACACATTGTCAGTGAGTATTGATGCTGTTCAGACATCGTGAAAGTGTATGTGACTCCAGAGACTGAGAAGCTTTGTTTATCTCTTGGCTCTACAGCCTGCATGGTAAAGCCCACTTCATGCTTTAGAAACAATATTTTACAGTTTTCAACCAACCCTCTGGGAAAAATACTTGAGAAACTAGTTCAATAAGATTGTAGTTATCTGTCTTCCTTTAAGTCATTTTAAAAAAAAAAAAATCTGTTTGTAGCATTCTGTAGTAAAACAAGTCAAACCTTAGATAATTTTAGTTACTGTGTACCTTTTCATTGAAGTGAAGAATTTTGTATTTTTTTTTTTTCTCCCAGGAAAAAGATGGTGTCCTCATTTTACTATTATGTTGTTTGCTTATCTTTCTCCTTGTTTATGAACTGTGCTTGTCTATGGCCCTGTTCAGGAGAAAGTGCTGAGCTAGGTGGCACTACGTTGGTTGATTGGTTTTTTTTTCCCATTCTAATCTAGATTTCAGGTTTAAAGTGACTTAAGAGATCTCTTTATTCTGTCTCAACCTGTACAGATTCCTAAAACGTTTGCAGCATTGATGAAGAATGCTTTTTTCCTCAATAGTTACTATTTAAAAACAAGGCAACAGGACTATAATGCTGAGAGTGGTCCTTTTGTAGATGTAAATCTGTGCTTTATGTAGCCCTCTTAAGCTCTCCTCACACAGGGTAGTGTTAAACAGTAAGCCTATTGCTCTCTTCTTGCTTAGCTGTTAAATTTCCCTCCTTTAGATACTACCTTGATTTATTTTAGACACTTATTTACTGTCAAAATAGAATGTTCTCTGGGTGACTTTTTTTTTGTTGGAGCATTCACTTTTTAGTTTTTATTACTGCCCAAGCATTTGACAGCACCAATCAGTGGACCAGTCTCTCATGACTTCTGTTACAATGAGTTCATCATACTAGAATTGATAGATTTTAAAGCATGACATTTTTTTTTCTTCTGTTCACACTTTTCTCCCAGCAATTGTGTTTGAAAAACACTTCCCAGCAACCATAGATTCTTTCCAGGATGCAGTGAAGTGCTTGTCTGAATTTGCCTGCAATGCAGCATTTCCAGATACCAGTATGGAAGCGATCCGCCTCATTCGCCACTGTGCAAAATATGTATCTGATAGACCTCAGGTATAGTCTGTATTAACTACATTATAAGTGCTTTAATCAACAGTGCTTTTATAAATTAAAAAAATACTCAGGCTGACCTTATTGGCTTCCCTTTGAGTTTCAGAGATTAATGAGAAACGTACTTTATTCAGAAGCAGCAGGAGTATAAAATGCCACAGGCTTTGAAAGTATCAGCCAATTTTTTATTTTTTTTTTTTATCCCACCCTGCCCCCCACACCACCACCACCCATCCCCATCCACCCAGTTCAGCTGGTGGCTAGCTTTGCTGAGAGCTGCTGGAAATCAGCTCTGCTTCCTCCTGAGAAATGTTGTGAAGACTGGATAATGGCATAAGCAAAAATGCTTGATATCCTCCAATGTTGTGGTAGATCCTCACTTTCAGTGCTGTCTCCGTAAAAAGAGAGTAAGAGACTCAGACTGAACTGCAAACAAAAACTGATGCTTGAATGTATCATCCGGGGGGGGTGGACGACACACGGGTTTGTTGTGGGTTTTTTGTTTGTTTGTTTATTTTTCATAATATACTAAGCATTGCTTTGAAAAACACTTCACCTTCTCAGTATTATTGTTTTGATTGCCAGCTCAGCTGAGCTGTCACGGTATAATACAAGTACAGCAGAGATTGTTATTTACAGTCCAAATTGTGTTTTGTTTTGAAGAATCAAACTCTTATGACTGTATAACCCTGTGTTTTCCTCTAAAGGCATTCAAGGAATACACAAGTGATGATATGAATGTAGCTCCTGAAGACAGAGTGTGGGTGCGAGGATGGTTTCCAATTCTGTTTGAGTTGTCCTGTATCATCAATAGATGCAAATTAGATGTAAGAACCAGGTAACAATCAGTATTTGTAATTCAAATTTTAACATACTTACCTTACACTTTTAAAAGAGAAACAAGCATCTTAGTAAGTGTAACTGCTGTAAAATGACTTACATTTTTAATTTAGATGATACCACTGTGGGAGCACTAGACTTTTTAAAAACACTTTTTAAATAGGTGCTGGAATGTAGAAATTAAGTCTGTGGTCTTTACATAGGAAATTTTAATCTTCTGTTATAATCAATTATGAAGTTACGTAGTTGTGATTGCTTTATGTTAAATAGATAAGTATTACATTTCCTTAAATTTTCAAATAGTGGCTCTTCAGGATGAATAGCCATGAAATCACAAAGATAAGAGCTATTTATTTAAATAGTTAATTTGAAAATAAATTAAAGCTTAAGTAAGTTAAAATATAGTGACTGGTTTATTATAGAACTTGTAAACCATTTAAAACAGCTCAGCTCTACTTGCAATCAGATGTGATGGAGGCGGTTTATGCATAGAACACAGTAAAATGTAAAAGTCAATTTTTAACTTTCATAACATGTAACAAGCATTATTTTAATGTGGAAGGTCGACTCTAAATGGTCAATATGCATTAAACCCCCTCCCCCTGCTGTTTTTGGTTTTTTTTTTTTTTTCAATAAGATATTACACTGGATTACTATCCAAATCTATTTTCCCAGTGACAATACTGATCCCCTCTATTCATTAGTAAATATAAATATATGATGTTTGATTCCATGATATATGTACCTGTTACTTATTCCATTTTAGTGATTCCTCGTAGCTGACCTGGTTAAGCCTCACGTCACGTTTCCATTTTTGCTCTGTTTAAAACAAAAGTCAAATGCTCCATGCAATAAGTAGGTTTTGTTTGAGTGGACTCCAACAGCAGAATTCTGTTGGGATCTTTTTCTGTTGTTGTAATTAAAACTCATGACCCCAGTCCTGCATGCCTTCCCGTGTCTTGCCCATCATACTTACTTTGAGGATTTTAAAACTGGTTTTATACCATGATTCATCAGCTGGTTGAAGATTGCAGAAACTGTTGAAAAAAACAAAGCTGTACTCTGATTTCATGTAAAACCTGCTTATTTTCCTTCAACATGGCTTTTCCTTTATAAAGTGTATTCTGTTGTAGTTCTGATGCTAAATGTGAGACATTGTATACAAATCGTTTTAAATTTACACATCTATATATGAGCTGTGCATCTGGACTTCCTTTATGACTAGTGAAGATGAACATTCATTTTTAGATCTCTGTATTTCTTACCTGGAAATACTTGTTCCTTTATTTTTGTAGTCCTTTGTAAGGAAGTTGTTTTCCTATTTTAATTTGAAATTACTATAGTTCTCAAAAGTATTTTCTGGCTATTGCCTGTGACTTCTAAGTGCTTTTTAAACAACCTGATTTTCTACTTAATTTTAGCGTACTAGTGTGACTGATCCCCATCAGATCAACGTATAATGTTCTTAACAGTATGTGAGTTTGTTATTGCTGTTGTACTTGGACATATTTGGTCTAGTGTATATCTTGTTTGTTACTTTTAATGTATGTTGTTCTTTCTTCCTTTCAGGGGCTTAACAGTAATGTTTGAAATAATGAAGACATACGGCCATACTTACGAAAAACACTGGTGGCAAGATTTGTTTCGGATTGTCTTCAGGATATTTGACAACATGAAACTGCCAGAACAGCAGACTGAGGTGAAAAAAGTGGAGGAAGATAATTTACAAGAGATCTATATTTACAGTAGAAAACCTGATTAATAATATGGCTTACCAAGTATAGTAAGGCAAACCTCAAGCATGGTTGACATGGTTCTAGTAGCCTTACTTTGGTTTATTAGCGTTCTGTTGGAGGTATTGTCACTTTTCTCATTTTGTTTAAACCATGTGTGTAAAAGGCCTAGTAGTTTACAAAGCAAACAGTAACAGAATAGCATAAAATGCAACATACCTAGGGTTTGTAAGAACTGCAGCTTTTACACGCCTGGAATCTGAGACACACATCATTTCATAGCAACATGTTCAGTGGAGTGAGGCTTGTAATCAGCAGTGAAGTCACAATTAGAAGTAATAAGGTCTGCTAGTTCAAAACTTTTTGATGACTAGGGAAAAAAACAACCAACCAGCCAAAAAAAAAAAAACAACCCCCAAAACCCAGCACTGTGCTTTTCACTGTACCCTTCTGACCAGCTAAACAAGTTTTGACCTGCCAACCAGATCCAGGTACTGTCCTGACAAGGAAGTGAAATGGGCTTACTGATGTAAATTACATGTAAATTGTTAATATTAGGAGTTTGATCAAAATTGTCAACTGTTTAGGAGGCTCTGTCTCGCTGTTTGTAGGAGGACATGTTTTGCTTTCTAAACTTTTATTCCCTGGAAAATACTTAGAAGAAACACAGAAAACTTAGCATAGTGTTAAACTATTGAGCTGGAGTTAGACACTAAGTTTAATGTCAGACTCAGTATCTCATGATGGTAAGTGCTTGTTCAGTCTGATCTATAATATGGTGTCCAAAAATTGTAGTTTTTTGAACTTGCAAGTTAGCGAGGAAGTTGGGGCTCTAATTTTGGGGGGTTTTGAGATTTAGAAAGAAACAGCATGTCACTATAAAGCAATTCAAATTGAGTAAATACATATATCAATCTCCCTGCAGGGATGTGTATCCTAAAAGTTGCACCTTAAACAAAGTTGTAACTTTTTTTTTTTCCCCCTCCTAGAAAGCTGAATGGATGACAACTACTTGCAACCATGCACTTTATGCAATATGTGATGTTTTCACACAGTATTTAGAAGTACTTAGTGATGTTCTTTTGGATGATATATTTGCACAGCTGTACTGGTGTGTGCAGCAAGGTAGGACTGTACCAAGTTACGTTAAACAGTGTTAAGATCTTACTATGTTGAATGTGAATAAACAAATACACTGTTTGTCTTTTCCAGACAATGAACAACTAGCACGGTCTGGTACAAACTGTTTGGAGAATGTTGTCATCCTAAATGGTGAAAAGTTTACCCTAGAAATCTGGGATAAAACTTGTACTTGCATGCTGGATATTTTCAAAACTACAATCCCTCATGCGTAAGATGACTTTTAATATTTATAGTTTATAAAATAGTTTAGCTAGATGACTTACTGATTCCAAACTGTTAGATTTCTAATAGGTGAGGTGAACAAAAAGCTGTTATGTGTGGACTAAGTAGAAGCAGACTTCCTTGGAACATAATGATAAATTAGATGCTAGATACACTACTTCTATGTTATAAATGATAAACTGTTTAAAAACTGGAAATACCATATGGGAGATAAGCAAAAAGAAAAAAATACAAAACTGTAACTTGATTAAATTTTAAAATCTTGGGTTTTCTGAGAAGTACTATTTGATTTTTTGGTCATTTTGTAATAGAGGAATGCGATAGGGAGACTTTGTAACTTGTAATAATATGTGAAGCATTTTCTACAAAATACTAAAATACTGCAGCAGTCTTACAGATTTAAGTCTCTGTGGTTGATGGTTAACTTCCAACATACATTTCTGTGAATCCTAATATTTTTAAGAAAATTATCTTGCATATTTGGTAACTGTCCCTTCATGTTATAACCCTATGTGAAGTTTCTTGGAACAAGGCTGTACTGTTCTGAGTAGTATGTTACACATCACAGAGCAGAATAACAAGAAATCCCATCCAGCATTATATCAAAGATGGGTTTTTTTTTTCCTCTACCCTACTTGTTTGCAAATATGATAGTCTTAATGTTGAACTGTTGTATCATTACTTGTTCTGTGTCTGTCAACTAGTTCATAGCGTTTGCTTCTGTGTATCACACAGTTCAGGCCTGAAGAAAACTGAAGCAAAAGGGGAAACCTTCTGCACATCAGTCTTTCCTTAGTTTTAGAGTTATATATCAGATAGGTCTCTGTAAGAGAGCTTCATTCATACTTGAAAGATAAGTTAATCCATCTGTCACTGCTCACCTGCTTTTCTGTGTGAGGAGGTATGAATTATTTGCATCCAAAAAGTAATACTGAAATAAAGCTGAAACATCTGGGATCTAACAAGATTTTTTTTTTTTGCATTTTGGTAATTGCCAAACGTAAAATTTGAAGCCAAATCTCTGGATGTAAAAGTTAACTTAGTATATCCCATACTTCCAATGATTTTGAAGTGAATACTCACTAGCAGAACATTTGCTTTGGTTTCCACATATGATCAAATCTTAGGTTTCTGGGTATTTTTATAGTTGCATATCAGAAACCCTTCTAGCGCAGCATTTTGGGTATCTTAATATTTAGGCACATTCCAAATACTCTTGTTGCCTTTAGCTATATCTGATTTGAAATATGTGCATTATTCCTTTTGATTTTTATGGCACTTCTGCTTTTCAAATGGGTTCTTTTTCCTAGGAGGGTATTTGACTCCTTCCATACATTTCCATTCTTTACTTCTCATCTCCTTTTTTAATCTTTCTCAGCCTTCTTTGAGAACTCTATTATATTCTTCATTCTTCCATGTCTGGGAGGTTCACAACTTTTGCAGGGTAAAGTAAATCTTAGTTAGATTTTATACATGAATAATTCCTTGAGCATGTGTAATTGGCCTCCCTTCCCATGGTGAAATTACACCTGCTCTTTTACAAACAGTTGCTGAGTAACACAAAACTGCTCAAAACAGTCTTTACACTTTGGCCATACTTGATTAAAGCTGAAGCTATTTGAATAGGTGAGAAACAATTATAACAATATACAGATATTTGTTCATATTTTTAACTGAGACTTTGAACTCATTTTTTTTCCTTCTCTTTCTGAGCCCTAGGAGGATGCTTCTTTCTCCTTCTGTACAGCTCCTTCTTTTTTTCCTCTCTTTTCATGGGATCTGGTTCTTTATCTGTGACTCCTGATTTGTCTGGAATTTCATATTTATATTTCTTAGTCTGTCTATTAGCCTTATTTTTGGAGTGGAGCTTTTCCTGCCCTTCCAGTCTTAATATTGTTTGGGTTTCTTTTGACAACACAAGCTGGATTTTAATACCCAGCTTGTTGTGGAGGCTGCCCCACTACTTTGAGAACAAGGTAAATGTTCCTTTTACCTTTGTTTTTCCCATGTCTGGAAGTAACACAATAGTTAACACTGAAATGAAGATGGAAGTAAATTGCACAGTGGTATATATGGAAGTTTTATGGACAAGTGCTTTATTGCTAGTTGTCTTGAAAAAGTCAGGTGCTATCAATCTCTGGAGAGTAAAGTGTCTTCTGGCAGAGAGTTTTATTAATCTGATCAGTTAGGATTACATCTTTTTCAGAATTCACATAAAACATCTGCAAGGTATTGTGTAACTTCTTCAATTTAAGAGTTGCACCATTGGCTGCAGGAATTCTTAGTTGCAGCCTCTGCTGATTCTTGGCAAGTTACCCTTTTGCAAACAGAGTTGATCATATTATTTTCTTGTTTGGAAAACTTAATACTAGAATATTTACTCAGCTACCAATTTCAGCAAGGATCACTTACTTCAAAAGCCCAAACTGTACTCCTGCCAAGCTTCCATCAAATCATTGAGGCATTGACAGCTGGAGATACTGAGACTGAATCACAAAGAATGGCTGAGGTTGGAAGGGGCTCTGGTCAAGTATGGCCACCCAGAGCAGTTTCCCCAGAACCATGTCTTGCTTTCGAGTATCTCCAAGAAGGGAAGCTCCACAGCCTCCCTGGGCAACCTGTGCCAGTGCTCAGTCACCCTCACAGGGAAAAAAATGTTTCCTGAAGTTCAGAGGGAACCTCCTGTGTTTCAGTGTGTGCCCGTTACCTCTGGTCCCGTCACGGAGCACCACTGTGAAGAGCCTGGCTCCATCTTTTTTCATTCCCTCCCATCCAGTATTTATATACATTGATGAGATTCCCCTGAGCCTTCTCTTTTCCAGGCTGAATAATCCCAGCTCTCTCAGCCTCTCCTCAGGGGGAGAGATGTTCCAGTCCCTTAATGATCTTTGTGGCCCTTTGCTGGTCTCTCTCCAGTATGTCCATGTCTCTTTCATACTGGGAAGCCCAGGACTGCACACAGTGCTGAGTAGAGGGGCAGGATCACCTCCCTCCACCTGCTGGCAGCGCTCCTAATGCAGCCCAGGGAACCATTTTCTTTCTTTGCAGCAAGGGCACATTACTGACTCATGTCCAACCCGGTGTCCACCAGGACCCCTAGGGCCTTCTCTGCCAAGCTGCTTCCCAGCTGGGTGGCCTCCAGCATGTACTGGCACCTGGGGTTGTCCTTTTCCAGGTGGAGAACTTTGCGCTTTCCCTTGTTGAACGTCATGAGGTTCCTGTCAGCCCATCTCTCCCGCCTGCCAAGGCCCCTCTGCGTGGCAGCACATCCCTCCAGTGTATCAGCCACTCCTTCCAGTTCTGTGTCATCCCGAAACGTGCTGAGGGTCTGCTCTGCCCTGTCATCCAGAGCTTTAATGAAGAAGTTGAACAGAATTGGACCCCATATTGACCCCTGGGGTACACCACTAGTTACTGGCCTCCAACTAGACGTTATGTCCCTGATCACCACTCTCTTGGCTCGGCTATTTAGCCAGTTTTCAGTCCACCTCACTGTTTGCTCATCCAGCCCATGCTGCATTAGCTCATTTTAGTAGTTACTTTGATTCTTCTTTTTATTTAATTTCTGTTCTGTTTATAATTGGTTTTAATTGTAATTTTGTGAAGCTTCATGAGAGCAAGTCTTAGCTCACTGGCACTGAGAAAACCAGGGTGAATGCTGCCTTGTCCTTGGGAAATTCAAGAGGTAGAATCTGTTCCTTCCACAAATTACGATGATCTGGCCTCTACTGGCTCATAATGGCTCATTATTCCAATCCTCCTTTGGCAGATGGAAGTTTAAGACTTTATAGCCCAAAATAAATTACACTGTATTTAACAACCTCTAATCCAGAATAATCTGCAATTTGTGTCCTGGTGGCTTTCAGGGATCAGTTCAGTTCTCTGCTCTACTTTATTTATTGTCTCATTAAATGCCTCAGGATTTTATCTTCTCTTACCTCTGATTTCTCTTTTTAGTTATATGGTCTTTAGTTGCATGGAGATCAGTGATACGTTAATTTAGGATCCTTAACACAAGGGGAAAGATCTCACTTAGGATAGGCAAACACAAATGTCCGTCAAGCATTGCCTCACACAGACTGAGTAGTTTGAGATTTTAACAATGACAGATGACTTTAATCTTCCTTTGTAGGAATAGATTTGATAGAACAAAAGATGATGGGACCCCTTAGATTATTTGATCCCATTTCCCTCAATTCTTGGCAGGCACAGACAGCCTCAGTAAATTACAATTAATGTAGTAATTTTTCTAGTGCTTAAGGTGAAAACCCTCAAGACAGAAACATGCTGTAGGAAAAGAGGGAGGAGATCAGAATTATTGTCATTGACTTGGTACCTCATAATAGCGGTGAATCCTAAGTGGAAGTGTTGAACCCTAGGTGGAAATAGAAGTGCAATGCAGGAACATATCCCAGAGAATGCAGAACATCTCCAGGCTTTCATCCTGATTTGTCCCAGGATAGATTCATTCCTTATTGCAGGTAAAGCTTAAGGCAGTGTGGGAGAATAAGGCCCACTAATGGCAATAGAGCACTGCCTAAAGCCAAATCAAGTATTTGAGAAGTGTTAATCCACCTCCACATAATCCAGTTGTCTGTCCAAGTCAATTGGCAGAAACGAAGTTCAAAACACACAATACTTAAATTTTTCAGTATGTGTGAAAGAATAAAATGTATACTTCAAACTGAAATTTGTTTATTAATTTATGGAAGTTTCTATATCTGACTTTTTTATGTTTGGCTTCCATTAATTTAAATTCAAAACAACACAAAACCCCCACTTTATTGAAGTGGACTTACTAGAATGTAGATTCTGATTTGTATTTCAAACTTACTAAATTTGATACTGGTTTTGTGTTTTCAAGGCTGCTGACTTGGCGACCAGTCAGTGGGGAGTTTGGCTCTGGGTCTCCCTCTGATGCAAAAGAAAAACTGGTAAGCTGCTGAAATAAAATATTTTAAAAGCCTCTAAGAGTTTGGTACATATGTGTTGTGATGTAGAATAAGTGAAAAGTAGACTTAGTTTAAACCCATTTATCAGTTTTGGTTTACCTGATAAAGTTTTATTTCAGATAAAGTGTTACTAATGCTTAAAAATGGCAAGGAGTTAATTGAGAAGAAGTAGGGATTTGTTTGCAACAAAGATGGATTCCAGAAATTGGCTGTAGGTCATTATCTGTGTATGTTTTAGGTAATGTCCTGTGTGTGGTAGAACTCTAGTACTGTATTTAGGGTTTGAGTTGTTTTCTGGTTTGGGGTGTGGGTTTTGTTTCATTTTGCTCAATGTTCCCTTTGATACATTGACATAATGAGAAAATGCTAGAGGTGGAAAGACTGCCAGTATAGGTCAACTTTTTGTTTTCTTCAAATTTTCTCTGGTAATAAGAACTTAAACATCTGTGTTTAAAATAGAAAATATATATGGCCATCAGTTTTCTTAGCACTGACTGAATAAACTGATGTAAAATTTGGATTTGCCTACAAGTGGCAGCACTCTAGCTGTTTTACTACTGAGGAGAATTAGTTTAGCTTTTGGACATTCTCACAAAATTGCTGCATGAAGTTCTCCGTAGATTAATGAAGCATTTGATAAAACTTTTTCGAGGATATGGTCCCAAATGAGTTCTACTAAGAGAGACCGACTCCCTCCATTTATCTTTATGGAGTGTTAACATAATTTACTCACAACAGAATGTAAGTGTTTGTGATGGCCAGTTCTCATTATACAGGTATTTTACATCCATGTGACTGAATGAGCTTGCTGTATCTTGACTCATTTGCAGTGTTTGATGTATAAAATGTTTGATCTAAATGGTGGTGACATTTTTGATCCATTTATGTAAAATATAATAGCATGAAAAAATGGCAAATATAATAAATACCTTAGTCATGAATAAATTGAAAGATCTTTTCGAAATAGTTTAACGTGACAGTTTTCAAAAATCTTTTTTGTTTTCAGTGTAAAAAGTCACATTACAACTTCAAAATTAACAGAACTTGTATAATAAATAGTGTTAAAAGAGATATATTTTGGTTCCTTTCTTTTGGTAAGAGAATTTTTTCAGGTTTTAGGTATTTCCATCTAATTTTTCTTCAGGTAGTTCAAATATAATGAAGTGTTCTACTATCTGTAAACACAGTATCTATTAAAAGTATATTTATACTTAATACAGATTAGAACCTTGGTTATTATACTAGTATGAGGAGTTGATCTGTTCTTTATAGGAACTGCATGTGTAGATTTAAATCTTGCTAACAACACAGTGCATGGAATTAATGTGTAGTCGCCAGTGTCACTTATGGAACAAATGCCAGTAGAAAGACTGGGTTATTGCAAGGGACAGTAATCACTATATATAACTGCTTTGCAGTTAATGATAACGTACTTTGTTATTAATTACATTTCTCTCTTTCAATGAACGCTTTCTGAAATGAAAACAATAGGTATTACCTTTGATTTTAAAACTTTACATTCAACTGATCAAGAAGGGAAGATATTTATTTGAAAATAAAACAAAAACCCAACAATTCATCTTCCAAAGTCATTGACAACAGCTCACAAGATAATGCCATACGACATGGAGAATCAGAACACATTGCAGAAGTCTGCTGGAGCAGCTTTCTGGCTAAAGGGTTTTAAATCAGAGCATTTTCTTGATAGACATATATTTTCCTCCTTCATCATTTTACTGTGGTAAATTCCTGTAGCACCTGCAAACATGTTAGTAGGAGCTTATAGTTCAGAACATTCAAGGGAGTAATGGCAAGTAAAGATTAAAGTTTGATGATACCTCATATTGTTTGGACTTGTCATTTAAGAGCTGTGTGTTCACATTTGCACTCCTTATAGAAGGAATACAAATTCTCACAGAAGCTGTTAGCGGTTTTTATTGTCTATCAAGGCAGATACTGCATTTCCCAGTATCAGAACCTTGCAGAAAATCTCATACACTTAATCTGGTGAAAGTCAAACTAACTGTTGGTTGACATACTAAATGCTTGGATGGCCTACAAAAAACCTCTGTGCAAAACACTAGTCACTGCCTTTGCTGTGTGTTTAAGTATCTGTTGCTTGTTAAATTTTCAATTTTTTCTTAGTAGGTCATCTAATACATCTTTCTTGAAAGCTAATATCAAACATATCTAAAGTGAATGAAAAAGTGCAGTGTTGTAACAGCAAATGTCTCAAGCAGTGAAGAGCACACTTTTGAGGATTAGCTCAGAGTTTTCTGTAAGTTAATTAGTTTGGGGTTTTTTTGCTTTCTTTTCAGGATACAATCTCACAGAAGTCAGTAGATATCCATGATTCTATTCAGCCTAGATCTTCAGATGGACGTCCATATCAACCCAGCACAGGGTCCACAGTAGCTGAAGAAATGAGTAAAACCAGACCAACATCAAGTGCGTGTTTTGTAGTTATTTGGCATTTTATATCTGTTAAGAGGAGTGTTTAGCAGATGTTTGATATCGTTAGTTAAAGCCCCAGCTATAACTTTAGAAACGTGAAGAAAATTATATTGGTTGAAATTTTGTCTTTATGTAGTAAGACAGAATTTTGTTGGACTCGTGTGGGTCCACATTTTTGACCTGTGCTTTAAAAATCTAGAGTTCAGCTGCTAACTTGCAGGCTTTTTACCCAAAGCAAAATATAAAAATAATACTCTTCTTACAATGCTATGTAAAGGAGTGATTTTTTTTCTTAAGAGTAAAGTTCTTTCTGTACAGAATGCAACAGAAGCAATAGCTGAAATAAAAAAAGTGTAGTTAGACTGATTTGAAGAGAATATATCAAACCCTCAAGATATGTGTGCAGAATAATGTGTTGGTGCTTTAAATGCTTGTGTCTGGTGCTATGAGTACTCGCCAGGAGTACAAACCAGTGTCAGTGATACTGGTGCCATCCTGAGCCTCCTCTGCCTGTGGACAGTGTCAGCCTCTGATTCTTGCCATTGCACTGATGCTAACAATAAAGTCACTAATTTTGGTGATTTTTAGGTAATACTGAATATTTGTTCAGTATACAGCAGGCAACTTACGTTAGCAAATAGTTTTTTAAAACCTGCCAATTGTTAACATGATCAGTCCCGGTTTTAGAAGAGTAATTCAGGTGGGTGGGTTCCAGGTGTGGTTTAGGAATGTGCTTGAATTCAAACTGTTCCTCAGCTTACCCCAAAATACCTCAAAAATTAAAAAAGTATTGCAGTTCTTTAGTTAACAAGCAATTTTATTTTTCTTTCCTTTAAAGAATTTCCAGAACAGAAGTTATTTGCTGCTCTTTTGATCAAATGCGTTGTACAACTGGAACTCATTCAGACTATCGACAATATTGTGTTCTTCCCAGCAACCAGCAAAAAAGAGGATGCAGAGAATCTTGCAGCCGCCCAAGTAAGTAGAACTGATAGGTATCTCATTCTAACAGCTTTTTCTCTCCTGGGTAAAGTTTCATAAACTCCCGTGACATCTTCTAATTTACAATTTTTAGAAGGACTTGAGAACTTCCAGCAGACTGTTGAGATCTTTTACATCTTGCATTAAATTGTATTTGCTGTCCAGGGCAGCACACTGTAGAGATCAAAACATGGATTGTTCAAAGGGATTTATGCGACTGGGCGGTGGATACAACTTTTGATACAGTTTTAAGCTTAAATACAAGTACAGATGAAAACGGGGTAGGATTGAGTTATCACAGGAGCTTGCTGAAGACAAATGTGAATTTTTACTTGAAATCTCTCTTGTTTCCTTTTACCTTTCTTTATAATAGAGAGATGCGGTAGACTTCGATGTCCATGTGGATACACAAGATCAAGGGATGTATCGTTTTCTAACATCACAGCAGCTTTTCAAACTTCTCGATTGTCTGCTGGAATCTCACAGATTTGCTAAAGCATTTAATTCAAACAATGAACAAAGAACTGCTCTCTGGAAAGCCGGTGAGTCAGTCACCTCGGAGAAATATTTTGTGAGACTGTGTTACTGTGTTTTGAATTGATCCAAAAATAGGTCAGAAGTACTTTGATGCTGAATGTAAAATTGAATAACGAGCTGCAACTTTATAACCCTAGAATCCCTAAGGGGAGGAGACCTCATCTGTGCAGGTGCAAATATCTTTTCAATTTCCTAAAATTTAAGGTTTCACTGGGTTATGGCTGCAAGCTGATCCCCAGCTGTAGGTGGGAGTCCCGTGCTTGGAAGCTGCAGGTACAACACCCCAAAACTTATTAGGGGGGTTGTTTTACCTACCAGTGTATAAGTAAAATACATGTCATTTTCTGAACCAGATGGAAAATGGACTCTCTGTAACGTTGTGTTTAATTTATTCTTTGCACCAAAGCTAGCTGTATTAATATATTATTTTTGGTGAGTGAATATTGTGAATATGCGGCGAGCTGTTCTGTGCCTTGATATATGCATAGATAGAACCCCTTCAGCTTGACTGAGGTAGTATTAATACTTATGGGTATGCTTTTTTGCTAGTATGGGCCTCCACTAGCAAACTGAGCTTACTTACACAGTAGCAACATTGGAAACAGTAGTACTGTAGACATTTTTATCCAAAAAAGGCGCGATGGAACGGTATACGCTATGGGTACATATGGATGAGATTGAGACAAAACGGTTCATTGCTTAGGTGGTCAGAATGCACCTTCATCATACACCCAGGTTTTACATGTACTTGGAAGCTTATATAAAAACGAGTGCCAAACACAGTTAGGGTGTTTATACATGAGTTAATTTTTAACAGTTCCCCATTGTACTGAACGTCATGAGAAATTAATTACGTCAGGTGGTTTTTCTAACTGCCACTGTGCAGAAGATGCTCAGAAGAAGTGGGGGACTATAAGGAAAAATGTCAGATGAAGCAAAAATCTAAATGGATGCTTGGAATTTCTCTAGGTTTCAAAGGCAAATCAAAGCCTAATCTTCTGAAACAGGAGACTAGTAGTCTTGCCTGTGGGTTGCGCATTCTCTTCCGTATGTACATGGACGAAAGCCGGACCAGCGCGTGGGAGGAGGTCCAGCACAGACTGCTAAAGTAAGGTCCATGTAGCTGAACTTGTTGATGTTATTTCTGATGTTAAAGAATGTTTATTTTGATTTAAAAGGATAGACCGCCTCCGTTTGCAGTAAACTGCTTAGAGCTAACGCAGTATGCTGGTGGTCACAGCTAATATTAAGAGGTTTTGTGTTGTGTGGAGCGTGCTGTGCCTCCAGCTAGTAATGCTGCCTTTGTTTTTTTGTTCTCATTACATGTTTTATAGGAGAGAACAAAGGTTTTGTCACCTTTTTTTTGTCGCATGTGGGCAAGTGGGGGATTGTTACAGTTCCTCTTTAAAAAGAAAAGCAACTGTCACCTAAACTCTGCTGTTTTCTTTCAGTAACCTCAGATATTTTAGGGAACTGATGCTGTTTGTTCTCATCTGCAGAAATGAGCTCTGGGCTTGGAAGAGCCTGTGGTCATACAGAAGCTTTTGGCTTTTTGGTTATTCATTACTGTGAATGCTAAGTTTCACCTGAATGTTTTTAGCTTAAAAAGTTGTTCAAGCAAGTGTTGGAATAACAGAGGGCTTAAAACTGTGGTAGTAACACAGTGAGAGTATTTTAAGGTTTATAGACCAGGGACCAGAGCTGAAAACTGCCTGGTTGCATCAGCATGAGATTCATTTTTGAAGTCTACATAGCGTTTTGTCATATGCATTTTAATACCTCTCAAAGAGCACTTGATACACTTTAAATATGTGCACGAACAGCGTGATCAGCATACTTAATAGTGAAGTCCTAGGACTTTGGTTTTGAAGTGAACAAAATCCCTGCTTTCTATTACTGATCAGGCCTACAGTAGCTTCCATAAAATGATGCTGTTCTACGCCAGGGCTCTACTCTGGTGTAGTTGCAAAGCCAGAGCTCCATCTCTGCAGTAGAGCTCAAAAGAAAATGTTAGGTTACTAGTTTTTGTGTATTTTCTCTCTAGTGTCTGCAGTGAGGCTCTGAGTTACTTCCTCACTCTTACATCAGAAAGTCATCGGGAAGCCTGGACTAATCTATTACTCTTATTTTTGACTAAAGTCTTGAAGATAAGCGATGAAAGGGTAAGTAATTGTTTGGAATGGTATTTAAGACAACGTTTACAGGTAAGAATTTGTTCCAGAATGGTTCTTCATGCACAGTTATATACTTGACTTTAAAACTCCTGCTGCTCTATAGACGTTCTTTGTTGAGGGAATGTACATTGAAACTGCACTTGACAGACACCGACAGTATTAGTGCAGAGTGAGGATGCAGTGAATGATAAAATAAAAGTGCCTGAGAAAATTTACAAGATGTTTAGATCCTTGAGAAACATATATTAAATTGCTTTTACTATTCTTCTCCTGCTGAGGAAGAGGATTAGTAGAGGATAGTTTATTCAGAGAAATAACTCCAGTTTCTGCTTCCTGTCGTGATTCGAGCCCAGAGGGCAACCGAGCACCACACAGCTGCTCACTCTCCCCTTCCCCCTCAGGAATGGGAAGGAGAAAATGAAGCAAAAGGCTCAGGAATCAAGATAAGGACAGGGAGGGATGACTCACCCGTTACAGTCATAGGCAAGACAGACTTGTTAGGGAAAGAAAAAAATCACTTTAATTCAAATACTAACAACAGCAGCACCTAACAGAGTGGTGAGAAGCGTTCCTACATCTTGAAAACACCTTCCCCCCCCCCCCCCCCCCCCTTCCTCCCAGGCTCAGCTTTGATCCCGGTTTCTCTGCCTCCTCCCCCCCAGCGGGGCAGGGGATGGGGGGGTGCAGGCGGTGCTGCCACTTCTTCCCCCTCAGCGGGAGGACTCCTCGCATTCGCCCCGGCTCCGCCTGGCTCCCCTCTCACCGCAGACCGTCCTCTCTGACCTCCCCCCGGCGTGAGCCCTTCCCAGGGGCCGCAGCCGGTCCCAAGCTGCTCCGCCGTGGGTCCCCCCCCCCGGGTGTTGCCGCCTTCCCCGTGCCGAACTCCAACGGCGGGGGGGCTTCTTCCCTCAGAGTCCCGGCCTCCTTTGGGCAGAGACACCTGCTCTGCTGGGGGCTCCTCCACAGGCCACAGCTCGGCCTCTGCTCCCCCGGTGACCTCCGTGGGTGGCGGGGGGATGGGGGGGTGGCCCTGCCCTCTCACCACAGGATACAGGGGGGCTCAGCTCCGGCACACCTCCCCCATTTCCTCCTCTCAGGCTCTCCTTCTTAAATACGTTCTCACAGGGGTGCAGCCACCATTGCTATTGGCCGGAGGCGGGTCTGACTTGGAGCTGGGGGATCTTTCGAGCAGCTTCTCACAGGGGGGCACCGCTGTAGCCCCCTCCCCCTCTACCAAAAACCCCGCCACTCGCTCAAGCTCAGCAGAGCTACATGTACATAACCCTGACCTTTTCCAAAGCAATTCTGCAGTAAATAAATCCGTATTTAGATCTCCCTCTGTTTGTAACAAAACTTGGCTGAAGTTCTAAGTGAATGGGGCCAGCTACAACAAAAAACTTAACTGATAATAGAAGAATTCTTCCTCTTGAAGAATAACCGTTAGCAAGGAGTTGTGTGTAGCTGGTGAGCAGCCATCGGAGCACATCCCTGCTGCCTTTAGCCTCACTCTAGCACTGCCAGCTTCAGTAATAAAGATGTTTATTCTTGTTCACTTTGTGGGTCTCTCACCTTGACTTGGGAGAGTATTTAAAAATCTTCACTTGCAACACACTTGCAGAGGTGTATTGATGCATAATAGAATAATTTCTTCTGTTTGTTTTCTCCTCAGTTCAAGGCTCATGCCTCATTCTACTATCCTCTCTTGTGTGAAATCATGCAGTTTGACCTTATTCCTGAACTTCGAGCTGTTCTACGAAGGTTTTTCCTGCGGATTGGTGTGGTTTTCCAAATATCCCAACCACCAGAACAAGAGTCTGGAATAAGCAAGCAGTAGCAGCTAGTGACTGAGTATTGCTCTGTTTAAAAGTTTATATTCCTCAGCTAAATAAAAGGACCAGGTAGCTGAGCCATTCTGTCTGGATATCCATAAAAATGGTTTCTTTGTATGGCAGTGTGTATCCAAGGGGTAACGGTACAGATGCTTACAACTGTAATTAAGGCTTGCAACACTCCAGTCCCTTTATTTCCTGATGGATTATCTCTATCGGTTTCTCTTACCTGGCTCGTGCTGAGCACAGAGCCAGTTTTTAGCACAGTCCTCTTGTCAGCATGGGCTGCAATATCCTTTACTGTCCTAGACAGCAGTATAGCAGCAGATGTTTGTGGCGGGTGTGAAAGTAAAATGTACCCAAAGAACTATATATGTAAAGGTTTGAGCTTCTGCAGGAAGTACAACTCAGGAGAGCTGTGTTTTGAAGGATAAAATGTTTATAGTGAAAAGAAAATGGAGATTATTGTTCATGGTAAAAGATATTTAGCAACTATGTCTGATATTCTTATAAGATTTTTGCACACTCAGGCTGTCTGAGACATTGGTAATCATCCTTCTGTGAAAAATGTACAGAGATGCAGGTCTGTAATATAAACTCTTTAACACTATACAGTTCTTCCTGAATTGTTTTATTTCTATATTATTGATTTGCTGAAAACCCATAACACTTCATTATTTACCAAATGCACTAGAAGTTTGGGTTTATTTTTTGGGGTTGTGATTATTTTTCCCTTTTTTCCTTTTTTTCTTTTTCTCTTTTTTTTTTTCCTTTTTTTTTTTTTCGGTTTCATTGTAGCCCAGAAGTTAGTGTTGCTGACTTTTGTCAAGAACAGAGGTAGAAATATCATGACTGACATAACTACCTGTAATATACTTGTTTTAGGGCTTTTAAATATAACGAGCCATTGAAATGATGATCCTTCAAGGACTGGAACTTGAATCACTGCAAACAAGTCTAGGTTGTGTCTGCTGTCAGATGTTTTTTGTTTGATGTAGATTTCACTCTTATGTACAGAATTTAATGTTGAATATATTCAAGTAACAAATCTGGCATGGTTTGGGGATGGTTAAATTTATTGGAAATGTATTCATACTGTGAATTGTGCTCTGATGGTTAAGACAAGATTGTCAAGCATTCTGTATTACAATGGATGTAGAAATTTTTTTCAGATGGACAAAATGTATATGGTACAGATATGTAAAGTTTTCTATGTAAAAAAAAAATTCTGTACAACTTTCTGTACAATATTTGGTTCTCATCTGGCATATTCTAATCAGGTTATAGGTCAATAAAGTTTTTGAACTCTTTCATCAGTGCAATCAAAACCAGTCTAATCCACAGCTACTTGTTTTACAGTTGCCTTTGCTTCTCGTGCTCTGGTTCCAGAGGAGCAAAGCCCATCCCTTGGGGGGCAGAAAGGCGGGTGCCCTTCGGCTGGCTAGGAAGTGTCTTCTCGCTGTTGGGCAAGTACAGGGTGAGGAAGAATGGTAAGGGTTTGGGTTTGGGTTTGGGTTTGGGTTTGCTTTTAAAAAAAAAAAAAAGGGAAGAACAAAAGTGCTTGTAGATGGACTAGTCAGATGAACCCTGTGGTGCTGCACAGGTAGAAACTCAAATACTGCGTTTTGCTTTCCGGGGATTAAAGTATTAATACAAACCAGAGTATGGAATGAGGGTGGTGGGAGGGAGAGGCTGGGAGTACAGGCCAGCTAAGCCTCGTCAGAGTTTTTGATTTTGCATGTAGAAGTGGAATTGGATTGTTCTTCGGTGTGTTCCGGAAAACTCAGGACTAGCAAAGGAGGGAGGC
Organism: Tyto alba; assembly: GCF_018691265.1. Taxonomy (NCBI): domain Eukaryota; kingdom Metazoa; phylum Chordata; class Aves; order Strigiformes; family Tytonidae; genus Tyto; species Tyto alba. The sequence goes on from NW_024881330.1 coordinate 37,479,849, forward strand.
GTGGAGACTGCGAAAGTGGATGAGGGAGCCTGATCTCACAGGGGAGTGAAGCTCCCTGCAGCTGTTGACAGCAGGCTCCAAAAACGAGCGTAAGCAGTTCAGTGAAAGAGCTCTGGAAAAGCCAGTGAGGGGAATTAAAAGGCATGGCTGTGCCTGGGAGTTGTCTCATCATGTTAATTGGGGGGGAGCAAAACCAAATTGCATTTACCAGTCAGAAAGGGGGAGAATTGAGGTTATTTTAACTAATTATAATCGATTTTGTAATTCATCCGATTTGAGGTGTAATCTTTAAACCCTAAATCACTGCACTAGGCCGGCCCACGGTGTTCCTTGTCCGTTAGTGATCAGCGACCACTGCTGGAGGACGTACAGCGTGTCCTGTCCCGCCCGATGTCGCCCGCTCCCCGTGCCTGGGCCAAACGCTGTTCTTGGCACTGGTGTCGGTCTGTACCTGTTACCCGTGCGCCTGCCCAGTTCCTTTTTAAATGTCTGTGTTCCCCATTCAGCACGCACTACAGCGGCTACAGCAGATGATCTAAAACATTTTGGTAGTGGGGGGGGGGTGGGGTTTTTTGTTTCAGCCCTTCCTGCTGCATTGTTCTGCTGTGTGCTCCTGTTCAGTAACTGACTTTTTTTTACAGCATGACCTTGTCATGCCTCACCTTATTTATGGCTTATGTGGGAATAGGCCTAGTAGCTGTTAAGACTTGGTTCATTGGAAACTGAACTCCTGTATGATCATTACCCTTTTCTGTCGGTCTCTTTAGTTTTTGCAGTGCCAGAACTGCACTCGCTGTGCTCGGGGCATCGCGTTCAACTGGCAGCTCTCTAAACACTCAGGTCTGCAGCGGTTATCGGGGCAGGAAACGCGGGTTCTGGTTTAGTCATCTCAACTTTTTGAGTTCAGGGCTCTGGATTGCAGCTGCATTTATTTGCAGATGATATAGTCGTCATCGTTAAAATAAAAAACTGAAATTTAGGAAAGGCAGGCAGAAACACCCTGCCTACAGCTGAGCTTTGGATAGGCAGAGAAAACTGAAGGAAGGGTTTGGAAAGGCAAGATGGGAAAGACCAAGAGTATCCTCAACAGCAGCCTGGGCGCCCAAGGGAGGGCAGCTGAAGGGAAGAGTGCGAGGCACTGTGCTCAGTGCTGTTGGGCAGCAAGGCTAAAATAAGGTCAGTGGTTTCAGGTCGCTGCAGAGGTGAAGGAAACAACTTATGGGGGGGGTCTGGGCCCTGTCCTGGACTGGAACTGGAGGACACGAATGCCAGAATCCGATGATGGTCAATTCGTGCAGTTAAAGGAGGCTGGCGTTTTAGGGTAACACTTAGTGCTTCTATTGGCAGGATAAAACTTTATTAAAGGTCAGGGAATGAAGAAAAACTAAATTACACAGGCCGCTAGGTGAGGGAGAAGAGATGGTGAGGTCTGTATCTAGCCTGGAGTTAGGACAGTGAATGTATCACAAAGTTCGTGAAGGGACGGGGAAGGAGGTATCGGGCATCAAGAGCAAGGGGGAGGCTGGCAGGTGACAGAAGTATGAAATACCTAAGGTGGGCTCCAGCCCGAGAGGCCCTGTGTAACTTCCTTAAAAACATTTTCATCTTGGCTGCTTTGAATGATTTGGGGATTCCTGCCTCTGGGAAATTCAGAATCCAGTAGCCATGAGGCCTGTACTAGACGCGCTTACGCCTTGGATTACGTAAGATCCCGGCCTTGCTGACTGGCCGTTGCTGTCACACCCAAACTGCTGAACAGCAGAAGCCTTTTGGCTGCTGAGCCAGGAACTGGGGGGAAGAATGAGCCAGACGTGGCACTCCCTCCCTGGGAAGGAACACGGTAAACCCACGGAGCAGCTGAGGCCACCACGCTGTTGAAGCACATCCCGCAGCGAGTGGCTCGGCCCGGCCCTCGCCTTGGAGCAGCTGGACAGAAGCTTGACAGTGGCATTTCAGTCAAAAGGGATTTCTAGAAATTGGTTTGGTTTCATGATTTGTTTTTCCCTGCTGGTCAATTCTTGGCCTCTGGGTGAGAATTCTTAACTGAAAGTCCCAGTCCTACCCTGAACTCCCTAAAATTTTGCTTCCTGCCCATCCCTGCTAAAGCTCTGCGCTTTTATTCAGCGACTTTCCCACGTGTTGTTCCTGCTTCTCTGCAGACAGCCTTAACAGTGTCTGGTTTGACTCATGAACGATGTAAGCTGAAGCGAATGATAAATTAGGAAAACTGAAGTCTGCTTTCACTTTTTTAGTAACAAAATAATTTATTAACTCTTCAATCAGAACCATAAATTAAATATATGCAACACTATCTGTATTTCCAGCACATAACAGGTTAGGGAACATAACATATATTGCTAATAGTAATTTTTCCATGAAACTGCTGAGCTTTCATGCAGAACAGCGCTCAGCACTGTATGAAAAGCAAATGCCCTTCTCCAAGTGACTTACTCTTTTGGTAAAAGCTTAAAATCCACCTCTGCTGTTGGGTTACTCTATTTCCACGCAGTTTTGAAGGTTGGCTAGAAACAAAGCTAAAAATTAATTCTGATTTAATATCAAATTCACACACACACACACACTCTGTTTTTTTGTGGTAAGTCCAGCTCTGAGGCTGAAACTGGTACAAAAAGTGCAAAAACCGCCAAGCTCTTCCTCTTGCCACCCATGTCATATAGCAGAAACCGTCCCTGCTCTCCCTCCCCGTTACGCTGCAGCTTCTGTTACTCTATTATTGCTACTTTAAATCACCCAGGCGGCGCCACACCAGGGACACACGGAAGGGAACTAGCGCTACAGGAGACCCCGGAAAGTGCGGTAGTGCTGCGCGGTCGCTGGGCTGCTCCAAGGCACGGCTGGTGGGGGGGGGGGGGGGGGGGGGGGGGGGCTGGGGTCAGCCGTGGGCTGTGGAGAGGCCGTGCCAGCTCCGCGGCAGCGTGGTTTCGGGTGAAAGCTTTCCCGGGCTTGACCGGTCGGCCACGAATCGTCGGGGAGTCTCCGAGGTCCCCGGTCGCAGCCAGGGCTCTGTCGCGACTGTGTCAACAGAACGGGGCCGCCGGCCCGTGTCGGGGGGAGCGCGCTCCAGGAGGTCGGCCGATTCTCCTAAGGACACGTTCTCACCTGGGAGGGGAGGAGAGAGACGTGTTAAGCTTTCGTCCCCTTTATCGCATCTTACCGCGCAACACTTTGTTATATTGAACAGGCTTATTTGTCTGCAATAAATGCATAAACAATGCTTTTAAATTGCATTTCTCTCAGCTTAACACACATTTTTGATGCTCTGAGGAACTCTGATGTTCAGAGTCCACAGCCACAGACTCTGAGTCTTTGATGTCTAATGCCAACAGCTCCTCCCCCCGCCAGATCAACAGGGGGCCTGGACAGGCCCCCCCCATCCCCTGCCACCCACGGAGGTCACCAGGGGAGCAGAGGCCGAGCTGTGGCCTGTGGAGGAGCCCCCAGCAGAGCAGGTGTCTCTGCCCAAAGGAGGCCGGGACTCTGAGGGAAGAAGCCCCCCCGCCGTTGGAGTTCGGCACGGGGAAGGCGGCAACACCCGGGGGGGGGGACCCACGGCGGAGCAGCTTGGGACCGGCTGCGGCCCCTGGGAAGGGCTCACGCCGGGGGGAGGTCAGAGAGGACGGTCTGCGGTGAGAGGGGAGCCAGGCGGAGCCGGGGCGAATGCGAGGAGTCCTCCCGCTGAGGGGGAAGAAGCGGCAGCACCGCCTGCACCCCCCATCCCCTGCCCCGCTGGGGGGGAGGAGGCAGAGAAACCGTGATCAAAGCTGAGCCTGGGAGGAAGGGGGGGGGGGGGGGGGGGAAGGTGTTTTCAAGATGCGGTAACAACACTTCTCACTGTCCTACTCTGTCTGTTAAGTGGTGTTGGTGTCTGAATTAAATTTATGCTCTTTTTTTCTTCCCCTAGCGACTCCGCCTTTTGCCTGTGACCGGAATGGGTGAGCTACACTTCCCTGTCCTTATCTTGATTCCCGAGCCTTTTATTTTCTCCTTCCCAGTCCTGAGGGGGAAGCAGGGAATGAGCAGCTGCGTGGCACTCGGTTACCCTCTGAGCTCAAACCATCACCCTACTGTAAATCCAATAACAGCTACTAAAATAAAATTATCATCTCAGCTGAAACTAGGACATGGATTCACAACACTGCATTTTCACATGTATAAACCAAAAAATAATGCAAAACCCCCACACCTATAATTGCAATGTTTTCCTCTTGAAAGCAGAATCACATAAATGAGGAGGTTTCTGGTCTGTTTTTTTTTTTTTTTTAAGCTGGGCAGAAAAACGAAATTCAAGACCCTGGATTAGGAAAAAAACACTAATTCTTTGCAGAAACATACAAATTCCATTAAATGTAACAGAATTGTATCTTCAGTGATGTAATATTTCAGTTAAGTGATTTGTAAGTATTACGTAATTCAAGTATTTGGAGTATTTTTCTAGACAACAGGTTTTTTATTCTGGAAAATAATGATGGTGTTTTAAAATCTGGTTTTAACCCAAAGCTTCTCTGAAACTTCTCATTAAAATTTGAAAGTTGGTGGTCTAAGCATGGGTGTGAGACCCCAAGTCCTGCAGAAGCAGCTGCCAGGTGTGTAGATGTGGAGGGAAGGACAGAAACGGCACAGTCCCATATACTTTGGGGCACGAAGGCTCAGTTTTTCTCTCAGAGCCTAAGGTGGGATGCAGGTTCTAAAATAAAATGCCAAATACTTTAAGAACTTGGCAGTGAATTTACTAGTTCTGTCACATCATACAGTGATCTGATCATCCTCCAAGCCACCTCTGCTTAAAACAAAACTCCTCTGTAACATCAAAAGTGTAAACAGACCTCCCTCTCTCTAGGGCCTGTCACCTCCTTTGCTTGAGGCAGGGTTTAAAGCCAACAGAGGGAACCTCTTTGCCTCCTAAATCCTGGGTCAGATGAACTCTCCTCTTGGTTGGAATCCACAATTTTTACATACGTAAGTTATGGTGGGGTTAACAACAGTACCCGGCGGGAAAAATAATACCTGAAGAAAATTAGTTTTCTCTTTGCTACTTTTTTGAGATGATGTTCAGAAACAATAAGGTACTGTATTTGTTTAGCAACAAACCAACCGGGCTTTCGGGCTAGGCGGCCTTCAAAGACAAAGCCATTAGATCCTCCAGCAGTCAGAGGTTAGAACAACTACGTTGTCAGAGAAGATCAGAGTTCCCATCACTACATCAGACCCTTGGTGCTACTTTTAGAAAGCACAACAGATCAACTACAGCACAAAACTTGCTTCGTCATGAATTTCAGCACTTCGTATACTCCGTAAAAAAAAGCTGTTCTTCGTTTGGCCGCATAGAAAGAATTTTCTGTGGGGTTGCCACTCGACAATTCACAGGTTGTATCTGGAGGCTGGGGGATAAGCAGACCTCTCTCGTGAAATGCTGATTTAGAAACTGAGTGGTGTCTGGATTTCTCCTAAACACTGACTGCAGCCCACCCTGCCCCTAGAGGGGAACAAACTCCTTCAGAACCCTGGAGTGGGTATCGGAGTCGGTGTTCTGTCAGCCTGCACTTCCAAGGAGTCAGTGCTGCTGCCCACTGTGGATCATCCCGGGCTCCAGCATTCCTTTACTTAAAGGCACAGAGGAATGCTTAAAAAGTCTCAAGCAATTTAGGCAATTTCTCTGACACATAAGCAGGGTCTCAACCACGTAGCTGATACACTTAAAGCTGTGAGAATTCTCTCTTCTGGACCTGAGTCTGCTCTTGTTTACATACCTTCGTTGCCTGCTAAAGAAAGTAGCTGCCGGCTTGCAGAGCCTTCATTGCCCAAAGTACTCACCGAGACTATGCTGATGGGACTGGTTTTTTTGGATGGGTGAAATCAGAAGAGGAGGCCTGGCTCCAATGTGCACTAATTTTCCCATTAAGAAAACAGTTCTAGGGTGGCTTTAGGATTCCCACATCAGCAAAGTGAACTGCTGTGAACAGAGCTGCCTTACTGCGCCAGGGTCAGCTCTTAGAATTTATCAGAGCCTGTAAATTGCCGTCTCCCAGTCATCTGAGGGGCAGATAAGCAGTTAGAGTTCCTCAGTTATATGTCTGGCAGAGTTGTTTTCTCTCAGCAGTGTCCCTGAGGGTGGAAGACAATTAACAGTCCTATCTGTGAGGAAAGCAAGAGGATGCCACAAGGGTTCTCTCAAACTTCTAGAGAAAAGGAATAAAACTACTCAGCTTCACTCTTTTTTTTTTTTTTTTTTTGTAATGTCAGTGAATACAATTTGGGAACAGGAGTAGAGGCAGCAGTGCAGCCCTAACAACCACAGCTGAGCAAAAGGAGCTCTTGTTACATTTCTAAGAGGCTAAGGGTGAGTGATGGTCCCCACGTGTTCCAAAGAATGAGCTACAGACAGATACATAAATATATATATATATATATATATATATACACATCTGCACGTGCAAAGATAAAAATTATATATACCTAAAGGCTGAAGCTCTGGAGACCATGATGAACAGAAGGCAAACAAAATAAAAAGTGTGGTTCACATGATCTGAGGTGAAATTATAAAAAGTGAGATGGAAAAAGGGCATAGAAGTAAAAGAAGTTCACGTAGCAAAAATGCTTAAGTGGAATAAAATTAGTAAAGCATAAGAAATCAATACGAATGGGTTTAGGGTTTTTTTAGTGACAAAAAAAAAAAAAAAAAAAAAATCACAGCGAGATAGTTAAATCAAACATAAAAAAAGGAGGAAGTGCTTGTAAGAGTACCCATGGCAACAGAATCAGAAAAAACTTGTTAGCATCTGTACTCTCATTAAGTTTATAAAAAGGATACTGATACTGTAATTGCCTAGACAGCATAGCAACTGCCTCCTAAAAAAAGGGAGACTTCAGACTCGTATGAAAGAATCGTTAGCACAGAGTGTATCAAACTGGGTCATAATCCATGTGAGAAATCAAAGGCCACTAATGGTTGCCATAATTGCTACCTCACACACAAATGGGATCTGTACCGGGCAGTCAGCCTGTGGAGAAGCTCTGAGAGAACTCCCAGAATCTGATGCATTTTATGGTCACAAACCACCCATAATAAACTCAAGTGCGCGTATACTGAAAGAGGTATCAGTATCAACCTCCAATGCTGAATGATCCTTTATGTTAACAAACCCACAGAAAATCCAAATTAACTAGAAATTGACGTACTACTTCATACACAATTTTCTGGCTTATCTTCACGCTGCTTGGACCGCAGGCTTCTGATGCCTGGGAAGAAACTCACACAGGCACCCCCTCAACATTCATCAGCCGCGAGTTGCATCGCTTCCCACTAACGCTTCAGCCACGCGGCTGGATATCCACGCCCGACTGCTAGCAGTGACACACTGCAACACTGCAAGTGGTACAGACAGGGGTGAGTGGCTGATCCGACGGGCATCACGGCGCCTTTTCCCACTACCCTCCTCTAAACTTACTCTAATGAGCTGTGCTGAAGTTTGCTGAGGAGCCTCTTGCACGAGGTACAGAGCTCTCTAAATAATCCCTACGTTTGAGCCAGTTTCTCACTGTTCGACTATAGGCAGCATATTAGTATTTGTTCCTTTAATTATTATAATTACTTGGTATTCACTGCATCAGAGCATACCTAAATATGGAGATTTTTGCTGGAGCTCAGTCAGTCTGTGCAATCGTTCTTCATTTCTGCCTTTCAACTGATCAACGTCAAGGCTGAAGCTCGAGTGCAAAGAAAAGCTGTCAGGCTGCAGCAGTGGTGACGGGAACGGTGGAGCGTCCTCCTGCAGAAAACACAAAAATGCACAAGTTTTTCAGTTACACAGCATCCTCTTTAAAAGGGCCAACAGCTACACATGTACACTCTCAGTATCCACATCACCTAACCCCCAAGGAACCACGGGAACTGTCTGACATAAGACCTGTGGTCCACCTTCACATTTAAGCCAACCCAGTTGTCATACATACAGCACGCTCCAAAGCATTCTGCTTTATTCGTCTTCTCTCCCTCGCAGAAGGTAGAAGCTGTGGTGAGAAATTAACTTCTCCTAAGGCAGGAAATGTTTCCCCATTGGCACCTGGAAAAACAGGTGAAATCATTTGCAAAGTAATCACAAGACCAGACAGTGTTCAGACCTGTTCATGTTTTGAAATGAGCCAATGTATTGGATATGATTTAATCACGGGAATCAAAGGAATGTATTTATTAGGACATCCTGCACGAAGCCAGGGACAAGGCAGAAGCAGACAAAAGAACAAAGGACCACAGCAGCGAGTGATCAACTTCGAGAAAAGGCAAGGAATATCTTGAGGTAGGTACTGAGATCTCCCTCGTGTAGAGAATAAGCCATTCCACATCCTGCAAGTCCACCGCCTACCTTAGTTCACCATATCTTGTTTATTCCTAGACCTTTAAAGAAAATGAGCACTCAAATGAGTCCGGTATCTCTGCTTGACAGAGAGAACACTAAGCAAATTGGAGACATGAAAAGATACAATCATGTAATAGGTTATGTATGTAAACATGTTACATGAAATATATAGAAACGTTACATGGAATGATGTTGTTCCATGGAATACGTTACCACAATATCTTAATCACATATCCTTAGTCATATCTTAGTCTTTTCAAGTAATAAAGTGTTAGAATTTGTTCAAAAATAACTAAATAAATTTTTGATCATACCTCTATCACATTACACTGGGATGAGTTTCATCTATTTGTGTAACAGAAATGAACCCTGAGGTGATGCCTCTGCTTGACACTCGGCTTACTTCCCCTTCCTTTGCCGATTCTGGAAACTACTTCAAAGGTAAAGAGTTTCAAACAGATACTTTTTTTCTCTCCAGGACCAGTAACCACTGCCTGGGGGCTGGTTCATGGCCCCGCCAGTGCTTGGTGCAGACAGTGGGCTCTGTTTTCTAGTTCAGTCCCTCTAGCACCTCCAGGAACAGCCTCCCAGAAGAGGAAAGGACTCTGCCTAACAAAACCAGTACGGAATCCACTGCCACCAGTTACTCTCTGTGGCAATGAACTCACCTTTTGGAAGGGCTCTTAGTCTAGTATGACGCATTACATTAAAAAAAAAAAAAAAAGATATATGTGTGTAAACATATACACACACACACACAGAGTACTGAACACTTCTGCAGCAGTTGTCTGAAATGACATACTGTGACATTAAAAATAAACCACAACTGTGGAAAGAACGGGTTTTTAATTTCCTAACAATTTGAAAATAAAATTTTAATGCAATATTTTATATTATTCACAAGTTTTGAAGATCTTCAAATGAAACTTCTGAAGTAACAAACAATTATTTTGGTTGAAAATTGAAATAATTTGGATTGAAAAATAAATTTAATTGATAGCAAGGAAGTTCAGAGAAACATTGACAGATATTTTAAAAAATTCTTTCATATTACCACTTGTTTTTTCCTAGAAATAAAAATTTTATTCCTCTCTCCTATTTTGCTTACCCAAGTTTCACCAAAGGTACTTATGCTTCCATCACACATTTCAAGTGTTAAACAAACAAAAAAAAACAAAACAAAAAAAAAAAAAATCAAAGCATAATTTTGAAACGTATATGACTAATAATCCACTTACCAGAATTCTAATAACAAGATCAGTTGAACTTCATTATATTCAAAATAGTGCTATTACTCAGAATAAAAAAATTGTTGAATCATGTGAATTTATCACAACAGAAACAAAGTACAGGCTAAAGAATTTATTTGTATCTTTAGTGTTTCCTCGGTGTAAGATGCTACGTGCTCCTTTAAGCATCTATCATTCAGGTACTGCCACACAAATGTGCTTTCAAATCGCTGCATTAACACTAATGAATTCTAGGGTTTCAACTGAGGCAAAAAAAGGGAAAAAGAAAATGATAAATCTCTTTATTCCTAACTGCCTCAAATTTCTGAGCCCTAGGAGATAAAGACAAATTCATTTGTAATGGTGACATGGGTTAGAAAATTGAGTTTCATTTTAAACCTATGTCAAGAAAAAAAAAAAAAAAAAAAAATCATGAAACAGCGGGTAGTGTTCTGCTCTTCTCAGAAAATGAAAAACATTGTTAAAATACACCACAAGTATTTCACAAAAGACCCTCAGACAATGTGAGCAGCACCATTCACAGAGAAGGCAGCCAACGGATAATGAGACTTTTTATTTTTCATTTCAGGGGTGGAAGTCAGCAGGTTTATATTCAGAATTTTAATCGCTATTTATAAAGCCCAAACGGTGCAAAGGGTAACAAAGTTTTGGTTGGTGCCTACAGCTCAGCATTGGGGAATGTGCTTTTCACCACATTTATAAATGACTGGGGGGGCAGGAAATGGGAGAGGGGTGAGTAGTGTCATCAGTCTACTCCATCACCTCACTAAGCTGCAAGAATCAGCTGGATGGGGAAAAGGAGGACATAGGGGAGAGGATCATAAATACCATGAACTCTGTGAAAGTGGTGAATAAAGCCAAGAAGCACCCGACTACACAGGTGGCAGATTCAGGGCAGATGAAAGGAGAAGGCGGCATAGCATGGGAATTTATCCACACAACACTGCTGATGGTAAACAATTAGAGGGATTTTAAAAACGCTGATTCTGATCCATGAAAGACAACCCATTAAAGACCCACCTTAGCAAGACTTGGGAAGTGCAAACACACAGCATTTGGCTCAGGAAGCCTCTGAGCTACACGTCAGTGGAGGCTGGCCCAGTGCCCTGGTGCACGTCTGCCCCTCCACCCTATATTCCCCCCCCCCCCCCCCCAGCTATCCTGGCTACTGTCAGAGACGGGGTATTTGCCCAGCTCCTAGACTGATGGACCCTCCCCTGAAGCATCCTTTCCTCATCTGTGATGTAACTAATAACTAGTATTTCCTAACCTGAAGAACAGATTGCTGACTACAGAGAGCACCGAGTGCACGGAGCAAGCCCGGAAGCCCCGTCCTCTGCCCCCCCCGACGCCAGGTTCTGACCCGTGGGTGCTCCAGGACTTGCACAGGAACAGAACAAGCTTGAACACATTTCAGATGAAACATTCTGCTTTTGACCAATGCCAGAGATAACAATCATCAGTACACAGAAACATATCCAGTTTCATCAAAAAGCAGGAATCTACTGCATCTCCCCTACAGCAAAGAGTAAAACCTTGTAAGATGATTTCCCACAGATGATTGAAGAGAATTTCAGGTACTGTAATGTCTACTAATGGAATATAACATATAGTTGGTTGCTTTTTTTAAAAAAAAAGAAGAGTAGATAAGTTCCAGCCTTATTATCTCCAGTGACTGGAAACAAAACACATCTAAACCAGCACTTCTACAGACATGCATATACAGGTTGAATAAAGAGACATAGGATGTGAGACAGTGTCTTCTCTACAAAATCTTAAGGAAACTAAAACCCATCTATTTCAGATGATTAAAAAGTAACGATGTTTACAAGTACAGTGTTACAAGTTCTACGAAATGAAGTAATGTGTGAACAGCAGAAAAGTGAGTAATTTAGAATGAATCACTATTTTATACCCATATAATCGTACTTAAAATTGAGCATACTTGTGAAACAAAAGAACAAAAATGGAAAGAAGCACGGGCTGCCCAACACTTTTATATTTCATTATGGACAGCTCATAACTGTAAGCTGTGACTGCTAAATAAATTATTTTACTTGCTGCGGAACAACAGAAGAGCAATCCTTATTCTACCACTGTAACACATTTTCTGAACAAATATTAGCTTTTCCTTATCCGAAGCTGGGAAGATGTCAAAAAAAGCTCCCTGACAAGGCTACTATCCCAGTCAGATCATAGTGAGCACAGAAAGATGCTTCCTCAGGAAAAGCTGTGAAGTGGTATAAGGCAAATGAGCAGCATCATTAATCTCAGGTGTGACCCACACAGATTTACTGCGGTACAATTCCACAGAGATTTGCCTTTTAATGTGGAGGAATAGTTTCCTAATACTTGAAAACAATCGCCATAGATACAGCCACTGCAACTTTTAGAACAGGAATAATCATTTTAGAGACACATCATTAGATTAAATGACATGTTTGTACACTTATAACACGGTTAAGGGGAGGTATAAACTCACCGATAAAAGCGCTATCTGACTCCAACAGTGAATTTTTCAAGAATTCATCAGATTCGTTCCTGAACTAGAGAAGTGAAACAAAAGACATGCAAATTCAGATGCCTCAATATCTTTCTTGGGACAAATTCTAATTAATGTCAATTAACCGCCAGACTTCTGCAAAGCAAACAGCAGCTTTACAGTCTTCTGTACTATTCCTTACTTGATGGCTATAAAAAAACCCTATACATTTTTAAATAAATCATGTTCTTGTTAAGCATTAGGGGTTTTTTGCCTTTCCTGTGGTAATCCCATTTGCTGAAATTGCCTACACAAGGCAACTGTTGCGGTGATTTGTGTAACACAGACATTTCCACCAAGAAATACGTCCTCGTCACTCCGCCTCAGTTGCAGAACAGTTGTGCTAGAAGCGAGCTTTGCACCCGAGGTTTGTACAAAGTAATTGATCAAATGAAGAATGGTTCCTTATGTTTCAGTTATCTCACCACATACAATATTTTATATTAAAGCATTAAAATAACAACTTTCTTCATAGTAATAACAAGCACCAAGAGTAATACTTCTGGTTCATTGCATAGCTGCAATCATTTGTTACAGAAATTCTACTACGCAATAATTTGTGATGAAAACCACTCTGAAATCAAAGCAGTAGAAACTAGCAGAGGAAACAGAACAAGAGAAAACACATTTTTTTAACTGCAAAGCATTGCTCTGAAGAAGAATTTCAGGCAATAAATTGTAACTATAAAATGTGTTATGGTGTGGGGTTTTTTTTTTAATTAAAAATGTTTCACTTCTGCATGTAGTTACAGTACTGTGCTTGAGGCTAATGGATTTGCTTTTGCACAGTCTTCCATTTTGTATGGTTTCACACTCCCATGAGACACAGTTGAACTCTGTTATTGTGTAGTTTGAGTTAGTGTGGAATTCCATTTTGATGGCACTTTATTTCACTCTTTTCACCAAGTCAGAAAATAAACATCCCATTTGAGATAACAGGTCTAATTATTGACTGCCATGTGCATCACTTAAGCCACGTGAATTCAGAGCAACTGCTTCTGGCTTGGCTTTTTCTACTAATTCCCACCCCCAGCAGCAATCTAACATCACAGCAATATAACATAAGTACCGATGAATATGAAAAGAAGAGAGTTAAAGAATCAAACTGTCTCTATATACAAAGATAAACAACTTGTACATCAAGTTTAAGGAAGTTGTTACTCATTGTATTGACAAGCAAGAGTAGTAAATAAGCTTGCTGTCTTGTTACTTAAGTGTAATTCCTTTCTCCAAATCTGTGAAAAACACAGTATTTCTCACACTTGAAAAAGGCAAAAGTAATAAAATAAAAAATCTGGTTTATTCTTACCAGTCCCATCGTTTGTGGATTACTGCCAGGAGCAGAATCGTCTTGATCAACAAAAGCCACACAGACAAGAGACAAAACAATAACATTGACATAAAACCAGTTAATACTAAAACATAGTAAAAGTTTGATCAGCATATTATTACAAAAATGAAGACCACTGTGCATTACTACTATAAATTTACACGGATTGTAATGAATATTTTTAAAACATTTGAATGCAAGGGAGTCAGAAGTCTCATTTATTCGTAGCGAAGCTAAACAGTTTTACAATAGTTTTGTAGTTAAAACTCATGGATACTCAAGAAATACTGACTCTGTATTCCAGACATCTGCTTGCCAGGAATAGGCATGTTTGTGTAGCTAAACAGTTGTATTTGTATCAACAGAACTCAAGAGTACTGATGTTCTCCCCTAGGTGGGACATCTCAGCAACCAATCTGACTAGCAAGGATACCAACGTCACAATGAACTCTGTCAGATGAAATCAGTTCTTTTGCCTTCTGTCAGGGTGCCAGAAGCAGGAGACTGCAGAAAGCCCCAGGGGTGCAACATGCTGAGCACACCACATTTGCAGCTTACAAAGAGAGGTTGAACAAGACAGCAATCATTTCACAGGGGACTCGCTTAAGGATAAAAACCTCAACTCTGGAGAAGACAGAGAACCATCCTGAAAGTTAATCTAACGATGACCTCATGCACGGTGCAAATGCAAAGCAGCAAAACTGAAGTCACTCTGCATTTGGTTTAAGTCTTCAAATAAAATATTTAATAAGATCGGGTTTATTTCTTGCACCTCTCGTCTAGCAAACTTACTCAGCACGTAGCACACCTTCTGTCTGACCTTCATCCAAACCCACAGGACACGGGCTGTCACTCCTCCTGGACTGACAACCAGCTCACTCCCAATATGCTACTCCAGCCAAGCAGAGCCCAGCACTGCAGCGCAACATCAAACCTGCTCCTGCTCCTTTCCATCCTATCCCCCAAAATAATAATCGCCCAGAAGTCTGCAGGAGACTGCCTCATTTATAGGGACACAGCAAGCATTTTAAAAATTTGGGACATTTAAACAAGCATTCATTCCTCAGGTTATAGTTCCACTATTGTCCACATATTTCTCTTTTACATAAAGAATAAAACAAAAGAAAAAAGAAAAAAAAAGAAAGAAAAAGCCTATCAGAGGGAAAACAGTATATAAAGCATGTAAGGTAAAGAACACTTACATATAGTGTGGGAAAACAGGTCAGCCTTTGCTACTACAGCCTGTAATACAACATTTTGCCCACAGTACAAAAATACATACTGCTTTAATTCAATCTTTCTTTCTGCCTTAAATCAGACAATAAAACTACTCATCTATTTTCAGTGAGGGGAAGATGATGAACTTGTCTCTGAGGGAAATAAACTGGAAACAGAGATACATGGCAACTAATTAATTCTCTTGCTCAGTACACAGCAACAGACTATAAAGTTCAGTGATGTAGTAAAGCAATAGGAGAGCAAAAGAGAGAGGAAAAGCTGCTCAAGGATCCTCTATAAGCATCAGTGGAAAACTGTTTTAAAAACCAGCTGCTCCTCTACCGACTCATCTGGATTGTCCAAGGAAATACCTCTTTAGATTGTCACCATGTAAGCCTGCACTATCCATTCAGCTTTAGCATATATCTAAAATGACCGCTTGTCCTTAAAATTAATGACAAAGACAAATTTACTTTCTAGCTGGTAGAGGTTCCTCTCCAGACCACGTTAAATTAAAGTCTTCTCAGACCGGCCTACTGAAAAATATTTTAATGGCAGAAAACCAAAACCAAATCCCCCCCACATCTCAGTGGAAGCTAGAATTATTTTTCAGCATTTCAGTCAATCTCACAAAGGGAAAGACTACATAGAATCCTATGCTTTCCATTTGGACATTAAATGATGTTCAGGAGCTTGTAATTAACACAGAAAGTGGTATAGATATGCTTATTTGCAACCGTGACGTTATGTTATCCATCAACAATATTGGACACACTGTTTGAACACCAGCACATCTGTCCAAGATGGAATAAGAATCATCTTCAACGCTCACCAAGGCACCAAACTAAACACCCCGGCAAGTAACTGTCACCCTTCATATCTTGGTATCAGTTTTGTTAACCTTACTCACGTATCGGCCTATTAACAGGTAACACAAACAAGCTTCAAAGCACAACCAGTGATAAAAAGAGGCATTCTGTTTTTCTAAAGCAGTATGGACAGGAGTAACCGTTTCCCTTTCATTTGGGGCTTTTTATGCCAAACTTCCACCTCACCCGTAAGGCTACAAAAAGTGCAAGCAGCAATCTGAAATTGTACTGGGATGCCTGCGGCAAGAGGAGGGGCTGCAGGGGCTTGCTAGGCAAGGCTAAGCCACCACAGAAATAAAGTTACTTTCTCTTCAAAAATTTAGTGAGGGCAGTCTGAATTACAGAGACAAACCCTTTTCTGAGAAATTTGTGTCTTGCACTCAAAACTGAGTTGATTTATATAGTTGCAACTGTAACTTTTGGAAAGGTTGAAGCAACTCTCATGATATTTTTAAAACAACATCTCAAATAACCTGAGATACTGCTCTTTTATGACTGTTCATAAAAGATATCTGAATGAACATTGCATTTGGAATTAAGTGCAGCATGCAAAAAAGGGGCATTACATTTACTTTTCACTGCCTCTGCAATATGCAGCCAAAATATTTGACTATGCTAGGATGTTAATATTTTATTATATTAGTATGATCTCTACTAAGCGATACAAGCAACATTTTCATTCTGGAACCTCAAACTAGTTATGACATCTTACATGTGGTTTCTAAAGCAAACCCTGCTTATGGATACAGATTTCTGAAACTTTGAAATAGTCATCCCAAGACTATGGAAATAAAGGAAATTTAATCCATTGAAAGGAGACCAACGTGAAGAGACACTGGCTGCATTTTAAACAATTCACAGTTCAAAGCCATCTACTTCCTCAGTGAGAACTGAAGAAATCCCACAAGAATCTTAACTGCTAACACTTTCATCACAAGAGTTTCACTGCTCTGTAGATTTCTTTTAGAAACAGTAACCAAGCTACTTTTCTTTTGTATTTCTCTGAAGTATGATGCACTAGTTAAATTAATTATTTTCAGGGAAACAAAGAGAAACAGCCACAGTAATTAAAAAAATAAAAATAAACAAAAGGCATTCATTATTTCTATGCTTTACATTATGACAGAATTTCAGAATTCCAGTGTTTTACTGTTTTGTACTGCAGTGCCGACACTGAACTTGAAAAAAGTAGAACTAGAGCTGGTGGTTCTAAATTCTTATAAAATACAAAACAAATGAACGAAAATCATTAAAATTATTTTGGATTGTTCATTCCTTACCTTCTGTTTCTCTCCTCATTCTCATTCTGTCAAGTTTCTTCTGCTGCTCCCTCAATAGTGCCTGCTGTTGAATCTCTAAAGTCTGGTCATCTTTTGGAGGATCAGGATACATGTGCCTCAAGCCCATTCGTGTTTCAAAATCTAGAGCAAAGATATGCAACTTAAATTTTTCCCTAAACCAACTTTCCAGAAAAACATTTTTAAAGTACTGGCTACAGATAAAATGTCATAAAAATATTTTAAAAAATGGTGACAATGGCCAAGAGGATGAGCCACTTTAGCAATGATTTTACAATTTTACTATGTTAAAAAATATATTTTCTGGTAAAGGAGAAACAGAAAGTTATACAGAATCATATTTTGTTCATTAAAAAAAAAAATAAATCAAATTCACTCTACTTTCAGTAACATCATGATATCAAATGCATCAGAAGTTTAAGAAGTAGCAAGGACTGGAAGCCAGGTGAGTGCTCTGAGTGATAACTCAGCATTACAATGCCGTGAATTGTGTGCACTTGTAGACAAGGCCACACAGAGAGATACACACACATACAAAATGCTGTCCACAGAGTATGTTCCATGGGCAGTAGCTGTGAAGAGGCTGATTTTTATTTTTGCCTTTAAATCCTGTGTGGTGTGGAAGATGGAGAAAAAGAGCAGATGATTCATTACATTTCTTCATCAATAACAAGATCTACCTGCCTTTGTATTTAAGTTCATTAAATTCCCAGATGTTCTGTATATTCACAGGATCTTGTGCCTCCTTTGATGAAGGTCGCCTTACTGGAGCCTGCAGACGAAGCCTGGCCATCTCAAATATGTCCTTTGGATTCTTCTCTCTCCTCCCGCTTGAAAAGAACAAGCAGAATATAATTTAACACTGTAATGTTAATGAGTTGGATGGAAATATTGATAAAGCTCACATCTTTTACCCTTAAATAAAAGCTATCAAAACAGGAAAATAAGTTTGAAAATAATGACACTGCATATTGTGATACAAAAAGGGATAATGTACTTAAAAATCAAAAAAACCCCTCACACTTCATGGAGTGGAACTAAGACTGATGATCTGATGAGTCTTTTCCAACTAATTGGTATGATTAACTAATGCATTTTGGAAATAAACCAAGTTTTTGAAATAAAAAGGGTATGATTTTCAGTAAGAAAGACAGTACTACCACAACACTATGCTACTCATAAGCACATTCGTCACCAGTAGTACTGTACTTTACAGGCACAAATTATGCTCTAGGAAAAAAGGTGATGAGACATCTGGTTTGGACGACTCTCCAAGACAGAGTATTGCAACTTCCAATCTTACCAGTACAGACATTCTTACACTAAACTTTAAGATTCTGCAAAAAACCCTGTGCACAATAGAAAAAAAATAAGAAAATTTTAGATACAACTTCTATCTTTGTATTTTCATTTTACTCTCGTGTATTAGCAAACTAGCTACTAATACACAGTAGCCCTGAGCTCCTGTACAAAAATCTAGCTTCTAAAACTGAAGCGTAAATTCTTACCGTGTAATGGGTACATCATCATCACTGGCCACATTTAGCAACTGTTCCTGCAGTCGCCTCTCTTCACTGCGAAGCTGTTTCCTCATCTCTGATAATTCATTTATCACATTCTTTCTTTCCTCTGGAATTTAACACAAATAATTTAAAAATAAAGTGTCAGAGACACTTTTCTGCCTACCTCCTAAATGTAAGGTGAAAAGAAAAAAAAAAAAAAAAAAGAGATAATGAACTGTTAATTAAAACAAGGATTATATAAACACAAGAATCACAGCATTTCATACACTAGAAATTAGGTCAGAGTTTGTACTC
Source organism: Tyto alba (assembly GCF_018691265.1). Classification (NCBI taxonomy): domain Eukaryota; kingdom Metazoa; phylum Chordata; class Aves; order Strigiformes; family Tytonidae; genus Tyto; species Tyto alba. The sequence goes on from NW_024881330.1 coordinate 37,498,548, forward strand.
TGAGACAGCACAAGGACCAGATCCCCTAAACAGCAGAAAGCATCCAAACTTCAGTGGAAATGTTCCGCTGTATTTAAAAATGAAAAACCTATGAAATACCAGCAAGTGGGCACTGCCAGTAAATAGCCTTAGTTTGAGATTAGCAAACCTACATAGTCCTCAGAGTCCCAGAGGCAGATGACAGGAATTGAGGTGGTACCAGCAAGTACACAACCTCATTTCTGTTTCCTGACTCAAAAGTGAGATATCTGTCTGCTCAGTGCAGACTCTCTTAAGTATTCAAGAGTTCTAATTTCAACACTTATTTTTAGCTTGTGCTTATGTTGACTTTTTAGACTACTTTGGATCTAAACTGTTTTTTTTTTGTGGTTAGAACAGCCTTCCTCCACAAGTTAATACAGTTTCATAAATTCCTTATTTTCCAAATGACATGCTTAATAATTTGATATTTTACTGACATTTTAATCTGAGTCCAGAACCTAGCAGGCAAGCAAGTTGTACTAGCTTAAATCCTCAAACATAAGATTTAATTCATATGTCTTTATATTTCTCTCATGACAGATGGTCTGAGCCAACTGATTTCCAAAAGCTGCATTAAGAACCACTCTGCCTTCCATTCAGTGGAAGAGCCGTAACTCCCCAGAATGGACCCAGGTACTGACTGATGGGCTTTAGCATTTGTAAGACATCATTTACCGTTAGATTCTACATGTTTCTTCTATACTTGTAAAAAAGAATCAGAAAAAATATAATGCTTTCCACCCATATATTGCCAAGATAGCTAACATACAAAAAGCAACAGAGATCCTCCCAGCATGTCTGAATTTTAAAATCACCAGTGAAAGCTAAGAGGAACAAGCAGAGGATTAGGCAGATTAACAAAGGAAAGTAGAATTTAAGAGTTAGGACTGCAACGCTCTACACGTTGTTCGTCTAATCCATTACTCAGACAATCCAAAACTCTCCTATTTTGCAATGTTCTGGTCACAGTGGTCACCACCACCCTGACTGAAAGATCCAGCACTTCCCATGCAGACCATTCCATTATTAGAAGTTTTAGATAAAAATATTTCCTGATGAAGACAGATAATAAATGCATTTTTATTCTGTGTTAACACTTCAGACATACCATACTAATACACTGATCATGCTAAGACAGAGAGAACACACACACACAGAAATGCAAACTTTATGAGACTATTCCTTTGCAGGCAAGAAAGAGAACAGGAACTGAGAACAATTTGGTTGTAATAGGAAGTGAGCTTGCAATAAAGATAATACCTACCAAATGCACGCAACTGATTTCTTCTAGCAGGGACAGGTGGAGAAGGAACCCTTGGTTGTGGAGGATCCTAGTGATCAAAGTGAATATGAAACGTTAATACATCAAAGGAAGAAAATATAGCAGACATAAGTACATTTCATTTCCTTATTTTATGTCGAATTTATGTTAACTACCACTACTACTGGAAGACAGAATAGTAGCCTTACAGGTTGTTAAAGCCTTACAGGTTTTTTTAAAGCTGATCTTTAAATGCATAATCCAAATTACTATGATAATATCTATAATGCACTATTCTTAAAACTCAACAAAGCAATACCAAGTACTGCAGAGACACAGAAATAAACTGACCTTCCTCTAGAACATTCTTAGCATTTAGGGAAAGCAACAGTTTTAAATAAGGTTTAAAGTCTTAAAACATTTTCTGAAACTGCACTATAAAGTATTTTGCCAAATTATCATTTTCATGTCAAATTAATTTTTAAAATTTTTAGCCCAGTTCCTATAGATAGCTGGTAAAAAAACATTTTCAATAAAAAGTCAGAAGCATAGCCTGAGATTCAAGTATCATAGATGATTATTTAATCTATTCTTCACAGGAGAAATTTATTTAAAAAAAAATTTGTCCCAGGGAAGATTAAATCAAGTGGAAGAAGTGAGTGCTCTCGGGACCACTACTGTAACTCATTCATGATGCAAAGTGAAGTGTATTAGGAGCTATAATCTTTTTGCACCTTCAAAAACATAAAAGATAAAACAATAATGCCTATAGCTAGGAATCAACATTAAACTTCATGCCTGAGCTAAGTTCTCCTCTGAGTGAACACAATGAGTTGCTAGATTAGATGCAAACTTTCTTATCCTAAACCTTGAGATTGCTAGACCCTTGGTAAATGTGACAGAGTATCTACGCTCAAAAATTAGGTGCTCGCCTCTACAGAAATGTGCATGCAGAAAAAAAATTAAAATAACACACCCTCAAAAAAGGTATTCAATACTTGCAATAAAATGGAACACTAGATTTCAGACCTACAAGACTGGCTAATATAAAGACTGGCTCCAGTTATTTGTGGTATTTCAGTAATAACTAGCAAACATTAAAAAACTGGTCGGATTTCATACACTGCACTGTCTTAAATAAATCAGTAAATGTTGGCTATAAAAATCATACTTGTGCATAGTAAGATATATGACTTTCAGCAGAGGGAATTCTTTCTTCTTTTCTTATTGATTTGTTCTGAAGAGCAGGAATGATGGGAGAAGGCTGCCTTGAAAACTACAGGGAGGAAAGCAAGACTGAAATTACATTCCTATAGATTCTGAATAAAGTATTATTTTGGACAGAAAGAGCTTGGCTAATATTTTTGACAGAAAAATGCTTTTGTTTATCTTAGTTGAATTTCTCTTGTATTTAATTTGCCTTCAACTCTTAACCACATAAAATTATTGGCAAAATTATTTCACGTGATTTTATTTTCTACCTGTAGTAACTTTAATACTTTTCTTCTATGATGTAGTTTTTAAAATTTATAGTTGTTACGTATCTTTTTTTCCTCTAGACACTTCCATTGTATCTGTCCATTTTAGAGAAATGACATGTAGAAATTTCCAGAAGAGAAACATTTCTGTAACTAACTTAGATTTTGTCCATCTGAATTCTATGTGATGGATTTCTTACATCATCCATGTCAAAGGAAAATAACTAAATTACGAAGAACATCATTGTTAACGACAAACAGTCCTCCAGTCCTCTAAATTATAAAACTTTATTTTCATTTGTATGTGGAGTTCAGCAAAAGCAGGCCATGGTACTTCACAGCAGATATAAAAATCAACTCTCAAGTGCAGTTTGGTCTTGTTTATACTGTCTTTACTATTTTTTATTAATGTAAATTTGATCAGCAAGGTAAGTTTCCACTGCAGTATGTCGGATTTTTCTATCAGCTGTTCTCTGTGTGTGCGCTAAGAGAACAACACTGAAGGTAGAGGTCTAAAAAAATCATGCAATTTCTTTAAAATTCGGTTATTTTTAAAAATTAAGAGGTATTTATATTTTTTTTAAAAAGAAATATTTGTATCTCAAAGTCACTGAAAAGCATACCATCTTCTTTTCCTCTTCCATCTTTTCTTTCTCAAAATATTGTCTAAGTTGTTCATCTTGCTTTTCTTCTTTTTCTTTTCTTCTTTTTTCTGCCTCTTTTTGCCTCTCCTCATCTAATCGAATTATTTCTTTATTTTTCAATCTTCGCTGTAACATAAACATTATTAGTACATATAAAAGACTCAACTTTAATAAAGTTTTGCTTTGTTTTTATCTGAGAGTTTAAAATTACACATCAAAGCAATTAGTATGGAATTAAAAGCCTATTTCATTAGGCTGACTTCAAACACTCAAATTAAAAACTATGCCATGCAAATACGAAACATCTGCAGTCCTTTCTCTGCTAACATCATTTAACAGAATTCCTAATAATTGCAATAAACACCAGTTTGCATCCCCAGATCTGCTGCCAGTTAAGGCTAAACTGTAGGAGTCATTTCCAAAAATTCAGATGCAAACAAAACATACTGCACTCATGCACCACCCTATCACAAGCTCACAGAGAAAATCATCATCCAGTCTCAATTTTAGTCTTGGGTCTGTGAAAAGCAATGGTACCAGCTAGCTTCCTACTCTATACCAGACCAGCTCTATTCTCCAGAAGACAAGACTCATCCAGCTAAGTTGCTCATACTAGAGATAAGAATCTAGAATTCTTAATGTTCTGTCTTAGGAATCTTGAAGTCCTACATCCTGAACTGATCTTTCATAATCCCGCACGGTACTAAAAGATTTTGCCATCTCTGATGGCCTTGTGTCCTTTTCCTACAATTATTTATGAGATTCTGAATTATGCAAATTCATTCAATTTTCCAAACCTGATAAATAAAGCTTTTGGATTTTAATTAAATCATAAGTTTACTTCCATGAAGAGTATTCACTAGATTTACATGGCATTCTTTCAAAACAAGTAGTATTCTTATCTCAGAGATACAACCTGACCAATTCAAAAAAAAGGCTTTATGAAATCTTCCTGTATATCTACATTCAGAATGCAAAAAACTCCATGAGAGATAGATTGAAGAGGCCAAAAAAAAATTTTGTCTTGTTTTAAATTCACCAATTTGACAAAGGCTTTATATCACCCTCACAAACTATTTTAAAAAGCAGAGCACCACTGTCAATTCTAAAACAATACAATTTTTCTTAAAAGAATTAACAGTACTTCAAGTGGTAGCATACCATAAAGAATGAGAAGAATGTGCTAGTTAATACAATCTTCTACCTCTCCTCTGACTAACGTAGACCCTTTTAAAAATAAGGCCAATTCACAGAACATTTCTCAGTTTACCTTCTTAATCTAGAGGACAAATATTACAACGCATGAGTTTAGGATGGAAAAAAGTCAAGGTATCAAAATACTGCACCTCCTCCTCTTTCCTTCTTTTCTCTTCTTGTTCAACTTCATATGCTTTCTGAATTCTCAGCCTCTGTTCAGCTATTCGTTTCTCTTCTTTTTCTTCTTCCATTCTAAGTTTTTCTCTCTCTGCTTCTTCCCTACGTCTCTTTTCTTCAATCTAGAAAATAAAGCAAAGATTTATTCAACTGTCAATCACCAGCAATAATCTGATGAACCACATTTACCACCACAACCTTCTATGGACTTTTGCGGTACCTAATTGTGCAACTGAAGACTCTACGGAGTAACTGAAAGAATTCTAGGGCCAGTCTTATGTTTCAGCTTCAGAATTCCTTTCAAATTAGATGACATTTTACTATTTCTGTTTGACCACTATTTACTGAACCACCCTCCAGTAAGAACACCAATTATAAATGCTCCTAATAAAACCTGCATATTCCCCAACACTTAACTCTACTCTGCATGTTCTGGAATAACACGTTTCTTCACTCATTAAATAATGGAAGATGGGAAACCAAAACAAAAAAGACATAGCAATTAACTTTTTCCTTTCCAAAGTTATAATATTTTCAGACACAGTATTGACTTACTGACGCAAAAGGTCTCCCCATTTTTTATTCTTTTCGTCAGCACTATACAAGGAAAAAACCTTGATCTTTTTTATTTAAGAGATCCACATCAATCTACTGTATGACATTCGTACTCTTTTAAATTATCTAGGATTTCCTTGACATTGATGTTTAATTAAATTGATAGTTAATTCCTGTGGCATAAGATTATATGTGAAGTATTATGAACAGAAGACAGAAGGTGGTAGAAGAACAGTCACATTTCATATACCCATCAATAAATAACTACATTATTATTGTCTCACTGATCACCATTTCACTCTGATGAACATTCATTTGTATCATCTAGACTTCCAAGGGCAAACATCCTTGTTTTTTACATATTTATTTATGCAAACTTGTACCGTATGCACAGTTTGAGAACTCAATACTGTATTTAGAGAAATGTGCTCAGAAAAAAAAAAAAAAAGACTGAATCTGGATTAATGAAGCCAACTATTAATAGCATTCCTTATGTAAGGCAAAATCCAAGAGACTCAATAGCATATAGCTCTTAGTATACCCCTTGTGTACAGAATTGGCTATGATTGCGTAAGATCTCTGTCCAGCAATACCTTATGATTTACTTTGACTGTAATCCCTCTTTTTAAAATTTATTTAACGAGATAACTGGTATGCACATTCACCTGTAGACGAAGAAAGTTCTTGTAGGACTCCTGTCTCTTAAGATGCTGTGGAGATGGTGGTTCGCCAAACACATTACCTCGAGCAAAAGGAGAGGTCTGTGCAAATGCAAAACCTACAGGAGGGGGAGAAAGTTAAAGATAAATATCAAAGCAAATTTAAGACAACAAGCCAGAGTGAAGAAGTAGGAGTCTGAGATACTTATAGCTATAGCTGAAAACAATAGCTGGGATTAGAAGTTCTTACATTGTCTGCCTAGAATACTGTCAGGTTTTAACTGTTTGATTAATAATGTCCAATCGTGTTCTCTTTTTACAAAATTACACCTACAAAAGTCCTATATTCTACTGCCCAATCAACAGTTTAGTATCTAAAAATGTTACCTGTAAGTTAATTAGAATAGCAAAGATTTTACATCTCATAACTCTACTGCTTGTAATTACTCTGACTTAGCACATGTCGTTCTGTTCCTCAGGTTTATTCACTTTTTAAAACCAGAACATCTTAACAGAACAAATACTTAGGTAAAATAGCAATGGATATTACAAAAAACAAAGCCCAGAACTGGCAAATAAAATTCTAAGCAGTCAGAAAATTGAATTCTGCCAGTATAAAGTGCCTTCCATACTACAAAGTTTGAAGTCTCAGGTCTTCTTTAGCCCTGAGTTACAAATGTGTTGTAACCACACCGTCCCAAAAGCTCTAGATAGGAGGATTAACCTCCGATACCACAGAGAACAGATTTTGCATAACAGTATCCCTACATGAAGCAGAGAAGAAAGGAAGCAAGTAAAGGAAAAGTAGAGCAAGATGTGTTAACTTTTCAGCTGACACAGCATGTTCCTCATTCGTATCATGTCTGCTCCAAAGGACAGTGCCTCAAGGATGTGCAAGAGCAATAGCTCCACTGAGCTGAAATGACCACTGCTGCAGCTGTTTTCATGTTCCCCCCTTATCATATAGGACATCATCATACAGAGTGATGTTCCACCCAAGTCAGATGAAAGCAGAAATAACACATTCCCATAGGAATGCACGTGTCTACTGCTACAGCCTAGCCTCAGGAGCATGTGCTTGCATATCAAGGAATACACTTTGAGGCTAGTGTTATTTTTCCTTACATGGACTCACTGTTTGAATCCTTCCAAAACATAACTAAATTTACATGTGGCTCTTTCAGGATGGATTTACTTCACACGGATATACTTCATGCAAAAAAGCAGAATAAAGTTTCTAGACCATTTGAAAGGCATGGACACAAAACAAGCAAGCTACAATGCAAGGTATCACGGAATGAACTTACTATGTACCAACTACTATCCTTCGAGTTCCCCTTTTAATGGGGTAGTATACAAAAAACCCACAAATCCAACCAAACAAAACAAAACAAACAAACAAAAAATCAAAACCTACGTAAAGCCACTTTTCTGCTTGACTATTCAGATGGAAGGTGCAAGACCATAAAGTTCCCGTCACTGATCTGCACCACCTTCTGATCCCAAAGTGTTCTACTCAGGGGCCTCTTTGCTATCCTGCATTATTACTGTATTGGCCTTACCTCTTTCACTTCTTACTAAATGGTTAAATATACACTGTGTTAGGAAGAAATAGCAAGAGGGGACAGAACGAACAAAAATAACCTGATTCTACACCCAGTGGTCAGGACACTGAATTGTAATGGTGTGAAGTAGTTCCACACCCCAAATACCATGTAATTCTTTATACAGAAGTGCAACGGTTCAGGAGAAAGAAAAGCAGTATCGAAGCTGACTTGAGACTTGAGGAAACCACCACTAATTGCGACCTTTGCCCATCCCCGACTAGGGACAGATTTGGAGTACCACAGCTCTCTTTCAGATGTATAACAAAACATATTAAGAGAAAGATGTATTAGTTTTTAAATAGGAAAATAAAATAAAATCCCTAAAATTTGGAGGCAGTGAAGAGGGCTATATATGTACCCAATTTACCTGTAACTTTTTAAAACTTATTAATCTAGTCACAGTACCAATTTCATCTTAACCTGTAACATCATACATCTGCAGGCCCTCCTCCTCCTTTTAGTCCATCTTTTCTCCTACTATACAGTTGTATTTTACTGTGTCATTTAAAAGTAAAACAAGTAAGTATGAAGATTTGATAACACTGAACATGGAAAACTAATATACTGATCCTGACAGGTCAGTGCTAAAACAGTTACTAGTTATTACTACTGACAAGACAGGTAAGAAAATACATTTTCGGTGCACACAGTGACAGCAGTGAAGAAGGTTGGGAAAGAGGCATGATACTGACTTTGCAGGTAGTGAGCACTAACACTATCATAGGACTACTAGAAAGGACTAAAGAAACTAGAGAATTTTGATCACTAAAACCTATAATTAATTAGAACTGTAATACAGTATTCTTAAAAACCTGCTATTTTATTTGTAGATGCTTCTGTGTTCTCAGGTCTTGGGGAGGCCAAACTTAGGTCAACAGAGACAATAGCCCTTTTATCTTCATATAGTCTTGCCTCTGGATTAAGATATGCATCTTCGTTTTGCTTGTGCATCATATTCAAGTCCGCTAAAGGAAAGGGGAAATAACTGTTTATAATATTTTATTCTCATAATAGGCACTTTCACCATAGATTCTCAAAAATACAAGGATTTTTGAGCAGACTCCACTTTTCCTGGGCATACCACCTATGGGAACAAAAAATTTCAGCGAAGAATATAGAAGCTATAGGTGAAATACTAGTCATTAAAAATTTATTTTGTTGGTTTTCTTTTGCCAGGAATTATTCTTCACAGCAAACCTCCCTTCTTCCCCACCCAAAAAATGTTAAGAAATGGAAAGATAAAGAGTTCAAAGACAAAAATGACTGACAAGTCTGTGCTGACAAGCATGTATTTAGAAACCACCCCTTCCTCTATTTCCTTAAGGCTGTAAAATACTTTTGAGTTTATTATTGCTATTTTGAGTACTGAATCTCTATTTGATTACTATTAAAGGCAATAAGCACAACTGAACTGTTGAAGTGTATTTTGATCTTCATGTCTTCAGTAATAGTCCAGGCATAGATTTCTGTATGTAAGCAAAACCATGCGATCCAACATTTTCAGTAAGATTTACACAGAGCCTCTCAGTTACCATAAAAATCCTGATTAAAGATGTTAATTTCAGCTCATTTCAAAGTGTTACAATACTATATGTAGAAGGCTCATTTCAAAACAAAAAAGTACTACACAGGTTTCAGATTATCTTTTCAAATAGTGTTTCTGATAATGATGAATTAATAGTCATTTAAGCACACAGATTCCAAGAATTTTAAATTACATCCCTCTCTGTAAAGCAGCCTTTGCATACATCAGTGTCTCAAAAGCTATTTACAGACATTTTCAAGAAGATAAAAAGACAAGTCACACTGCATAAAAAAGAGACATGGCAGAAAGCATGTTATGTTTCACGACATTTGACTCATAGCTTATCCATCATGGTGCTAAACTACTGTGGGAAAAATAACTCTACATGTGTAATTCAGGAAAACAGCCTAAGAAACTTCTTTCTCTTGGTTCCTCTTTTATGGACAAAGATAAGCTTCCCACCAGGTACATGCAGAGGTCAGGCTAATATAAGACACCTACATTTTCCTCTGACACACTCTGCTCACACCATTGTAGAGCACAGAGAAGAAGCCAGACACTTAAATGCAGTACCTGAAGTTAGGCAGTGTGAACACCTCTATCTGCCCTGGGGACAAACACAGGCTTCAATCCTCAACACAAGTTGCTCAACTTTGGGCAAAAAAATCTTTAAAAAGCATTTAAATTTTACCCCCTACCCTCAAACTACACTACGAATTTAGCCCTATGTCATTCGGGTGTCGTAAGCTGAAACTAATTGTTTATATAGAAACTCTTATCCAGTAAGTGTTCTATGCTTTGAAAATTCTCCCATTTTATTACCAGGAGACATATTTTAACAATCTAATCAGAATTCAACATCATACTCCAGTAACAAGAAAATCAATTTGCTTCACATTAGAAATCAATAGTGTACTGGTTTTGGCTGGGAGAGATTTAATTTTCTTCCCAGTAGCTGGTATGGTGTTGTGGTTTTGGGTTTGTGCTGGAAACAGCGTTGGTAACCCCGGGCTGTTTTCGGTGCAGCCCAGCAGAGCTCACCCAGAGCCAAGGCCTTTTCTGCTCCTCCCGCCGCCCCACCAGCGAGTGGGCTGGGGGGGCACAAGGAGCTGGGAGGGGACACGGCTGGGACAGCTGAGCCCAACTGACCCCAGGGACATCCCACCCCACAGGGCGTCCTGCTCAGCGTGTAACGCTGGGGGAAGGAGGAGGAAGGGGGGACACTGGGAGCGCTGGCGTTTCCCTGCCCAAGTCACCGTTAGGTGTGAGGGAGCCCGGCTGTCCTGGGGATGGCTGAGCCCCTGCCTGCCCCTGGGGAGTGGGGAGGGAAGCCTGCTTGGGCTTGCCTTGTGCGCACGGACTTTGCTTTGCCTCTTAAACTCTCTTGATCTCAACCCACCAGTTTTTCCTCACTCTGACTCGGCTGATTCTCTCCCCACCCCACAGTGGGGGAGTGAGTGGCTGTGTGGGGCTTAGTTGACAGCGGGGGTTAAACCATGACAAATAGTTATAAAATTGTAAGACTCCCTCACTCAACTGCTAAAGGGAAGAATGGAGAGAGCTCGCACAGGCCAAGATTTTGAAATACACAAATCTAAGTGTGCCCACTGAGCACTATTTTTATTTTAGAATAACTATTCCTGTAGGGTTCACTAGGAACTAGGATCAGGAATTTGAGTTTTAATCTTACATCTATCTCTGAGGTACTGGAGGAGTGGATGAACAACTTTTCCAGATAATTGCTGTCTCCCAGCTCACTACTCTCATCTTGTAGAAAAAAGCACTTGGAAAAAAATAAACCTTAAAAAAACATTAGTGATGACTGCTATTTATATAGCCATTTACCAACAGTGTTTAATTGGGGAAATTTAAATATTTCACTTAGTTCAAACATGCTTCAATTTTCCATGTCACAAGTAGAGCTTTCTAAGCCTAGAAGTTATTTTTTAAAATAAAAACAATAAAAAAAAACCCTGTTCCTGGAAAACATTTAAATAAAAGTCTTCACAACAGACTTTAGCACATTTGTATTGCAGATGATTTTAACTGCTTGTTTTCCTCCTTCTCCTTTTACTATTGCATTGTAACTTCACTTAGAGTTGATATGGTTTTCCCATTTTGCTCAAATTGTACTCTTCGAATGATTCTACAGAAATCAAAATAATTTTACTCAAATATTCCTAGAGCACATCTGCTTGAAACAAGTATGTCTATTTATCAATAAAGGGCTACTGGTGTTGCAAAAAAAGGAATAACATATCTGAACAGAGCCCTTTTGAGAGTAAGAAAACACCAATCTTGAAAAGACAACCCATAATTTTGGCAAACATACTTATCAGATTTCCTTTTGCATCTCTGAGAGGAGCACCACCACCACCTTTTCCCCAGGGGTTGTAATTCCTCATTTCTGCTTCTAACTTGGCTTCGTAGCGCTCCTTCTCCTCTCTCTCTTGTCTGCGTCGTTCCTCTCTCTCTCTTATCTAAAACCAAACAAACCAAAGTCATTTGCATGAAAATATAATATTAAGTATAATTTTAATAAAAAGTTAATGGAGCAAGCTGAATGATATCATTATCCATTCCCCCCATCAGTATCAATTAAATGACAAACACTTCACCGCCTCTACTGCAGGCAGTGCATCAGATACTGTTGTCAAAACAGGCACAGAGAAACATACAGATACACATTCTAAAACTTCCAAGTTCCAGAAATGTTCACATCTGACACTTGCAATAGATCAAAAGTCCCACATCTTTGGATCTTTGTACAGAAGTTTATACTGTCTGAAAATTAAACAGGCAAAATTCTACAATACCACAGAACTTGCTTCTCTTAACTTGGTATAATTTGTTTAAGCAAAACTTAGACTAGAGATGACGTAAGAAACACTCCTAACAATAAATGCCTTAATAGAAGACTATACTGTTCTATAAACATTTATGAAATAGTTTTCTGTAGTAATACATGATGATGTATGCAAATAACACAGAACCGTTCATAAGGTTAGTTATTTCTTCTCTTCAAAATCAGGTTAAGTTTATATAACTAAATCTCCTAGTAACTTAATGTAGCATTTCTAAAGAGAACAGCTGTTAAAAAAGTCCATCTTCTTCCAAGCTTTTAAAGCATTAGCTATTATTCACATAGCTGAAATGTACTCATGTATTTTTCTTAGGTTTGTTTCTTCTGTGCATTAGACGAACATTTCTCTTCATCAAGTAGTCAGACAATTTTGTAAGAGAAATAATGAGAAGACCTTCTCTTTGTTTTCAACTATAAGCAGCACAACTTTGAAAGACTGTATCACACCATGTTTATTAGACCTTTATGTCAAATTGTGCAATCTCTCATATAGCAAGATAAAATTTACTTCTGAAGACTACAGTGAGAAAATGCCTTCAGAGAAGCTTAAGTGCAATAGCAGACAATTCCTTAACGTTTATTTTATTCTTAATTTGACTGATTGGCAGCCTCTCCTTTTTCCCTATGCACAAACATAATTAGAACTAGAATATTTTTATATCAATTATTTACCTCTGCTGAAGAATAATAAGATAAGAAAACATTAGTGTGACTGAACTAGGTTCTAGCAGAATCTCTTCTGAAATAACATGTCTTATCATGGTCAAATACATTTGATAAGTATAAACTCCCATAAGGTGCACCAGCGAAAGGCCACTAAAATGAGCAGGGGAGTAGGACATCAAGTAGAAGACAGGGGACTCCAGAAATTTGCCTAGACCACCAAAAAGAAAGCTGAAAAGAGATAAGACACCACCTGCAAACACACTGGAAGTAAACATAAGGGAAGCTTTTGAATTAGTATACAAATGATCATGAAGAACTTACTGAAATTATAGTGTTCCTAATAATTATAGCAATAATGCTCAAAAGCAGTCAATAGGAATATCAGAGCAACAGAACTCATTGCTTTTAAGATGCAGGTTCTTATGCTTGTGAAAATAACTACATAATGCCTGGAACTAATTACTATGCCTGGAACTAATCTGTTTGCTGTCAGTCTCAACATTCTGCCTCTGACAGAAAAGACTGAAGAGCTTACTGTCCCCACCTGAAGAGCCAGTGAGTTAAAGCAGGGTTAGAGGAATGGGAAGGAGGAAGTGATGAAGAGAGAGAGAGTTATGAAAGCTTTTTACTTGTAAACTAAATAAAAACGTCTGAAAGTTACTAGTTATAATGATTATATGTTAAAAAGTAAAAGAAGAAAGCATCAGAAGCTTTATCACTCAGTACCTGCTGTTGTAATTCTTGTTGATAAGATAATGTGGCCTCTTTGGAAGGCTTTGTTTTTTCTTCCGAAAATACTCCCATGCTTCTTTGTCTGTCTCCTGTATTCCTCTGTCCAGTGTTACTTCTGAATTAGAAAACCACACATATAAAAGGAAAACATCACAGAGTCCATAGGAGCAGGGCAGGAGGGGGATTTAAAAAAGAATTTAAAAACAAAAAAAAATCCTGCCTGAAACATTTAAGAGCTGTTGTTTTCCACAGCCTGCCAGTTTGTAATCTCATACATTTTCATAAATCTATATAAAGATAGGGGTCCACTGAATTATTTAGATAGGAATTTTTAATTAGAATTTTGAAAAGTGTTCTTTAAACACACTTTATTTCAAAGGCATACACACTGTCAGCAAAATACTCCCAATATGAAAAGCGTATCAATACAGAGAAATACAAAGAAAGAATATGAATACAGATAATACTTACACTGATTGCTCCACTGGGGCTTGGCCTAAAGAAGGATCCAGATTAGGTGTGGGTTGCGTTCCCATCATACCTGTACCATCTATGCAGTAAAAAAATTACTATTTTAAATTTTGAATGCTCAGATATAAACATTTGCCATTACTTCAAAGAACAGAGCTCACTGCTCAAACTCTGTGACTGCAGAATTACAAACAGGACTCTCAACTTCTATAACAAACTTAGCTAATACTTAATGCCCTCTAAAGCAAGAAATACAATGCCAAGGTATAAATCTATTTCAACTAAATCCCTTTAAAATTTACAAATGTCTTCATTAACATATTCTACAATGAACTAACAAAAAGACATAACTCAGTGCAACGCTTGGCCTCACGCTTTCCAAACGTGTCCTCTGCTGTGAGGAGAGCCCCACTGCCTCCTGCAGGAACCAAGCACATCTGGTATCTGTACTCTTACTGCAACAAGGACCTGCAGCCCTCTGCCACAGCAGGGCTTGAAATTACTGTGCATATGACTGCTTGTGCTCAAGACACTAAGAGATGCATCTCTCAAACAATTTCACACTTTCAAATTTTAAGCACTAGCAATATTCCAGTTTCTGACAACAAGCTTTAAGATAACGTAACCTATGTGAATTTTAAGTATTAGTGTCTTTAATACTTTAAACCGTAAGCGTTTTTACCCTAGAGGTTACATTGATACAAGGGTAAAACAAACAAACAAACAAACAACCCAACAAAAACCCAACAAAACATTAAAAAACCCCACACCAAACAAATTTCCCAAAACTTCTGTGAGTTAAAACTGTGGTCTGAAAAAAAGATTACAAAGAAAAGGTAAAAAAAGGTGCCTGGAACTTAAATTTAAAATAAGTAAATCTTTTTCAAACCATAAGCTATTACAGTAAAAGATAAGGAGAAATTTACACTGGAAAAAAAAAAAAAAAAAATCTAAAAACTTCTGCTCAAATTCCTAACATTCCTGAAATTCTCCAGTAGATACAAATCTCATTCAAATCAACCAGTAAAAAAGTTATTTTTGTAAGTTTTTTCCCTCCTTTATTTTAACTTTTCTATAAAGGAAGCAGAACAAATTTTTAAATCTATTTATGTTTTTTCCATTAAAAAATAAAAACAGACAAACAAAAAAAAAAAAACACCAAACACCACACAGCCCAGTCCCTCCCCAGACACATCACAGCTTTTTCACTCATGAAATCATCATGAAGCAGTCAAGTGTAGACAAAAAAAAAGTTCTTAAAAAAAAAAGTTTGATTACTTCATACAGTTCCTTTAAAAATATTTTAAATTATATCAGAAATTGTAACAACACCTAAGGATGTAATCAATTATAATGTGATTTAAACAATTTTAGAAAATAATGTTTTGATTATCAAAACTATAAAGAAAATTATCTGGGAGGAATAATAGCTAAGTAGCTGAGACTAGAGCTTGTTCAAGTGATGAACAAGATTCCTGGAAGCCATAGCTCCTTTTTCAGCTGGAGAAAACTACTTCATTCAAAACCAGTATTGAAAAAAAGCCTACTTTTCATTCAACACACATCTAAGAAATGGATTTAAATTGCTGTTACTAGTTCTGCATTATTCATTATTTAACTAGATTAAAAGCAGTCATCTGAATCATTCTAATAACCAATCCACCTAAAATCACCAACTTACAATATGCAAGATTGGGATCCAAAGGATTCCTAACCCCGTAAAAGTAATATGCATCGTCATAAGGCGTTCTATAGTTGTCTGTCAAAACTGGTGGTGGAGGTGGTGGCATTGGTGCAAGCCTTAAAGGAAAAAGGAATACAATTTTTTAGTTGTTGTGCAACTGGAAAGAGATCACCAAAGAAGACAAAAAAAAAAAAAAAAAAAAGAATTCACTATCGGGAAAAATTCTAGCTTTAGCTCTGGCCAAGACCTCTCATTAGTGCCATGCAGGAACAAGATACAATTAGCCTCAGTAGGGAATGAACCTTCCCTTAGGGAGCAGTACATGAACCCACACTGTTCCAGAGATCTACAGAACATAAAACAAGCATGCCGCCTTTAACTTGTTCAGTTAATGATACCTACTGGTTACATCAGAAACAGTAAATAAAACAAGCCAAGGATTAGTCTCTGGTCAAAAGGCAGGTGGCACAGCACAGCTCCAGCCACATGCCTGAAGCTCCCTCTCTCTCCCTGAGCAGCTTAGTCTTGATCACGGCGCCCAGTGGAAGCTGTCCTGGCCTACGCTGCTCACCTGATGGGGCCAGACTCACGCCAGACTGGCTTTCTAACAACATGGGCTCTGCTGGGCATGTGCCCCAGCGTCCTCGCAACATGGGACAATATTACAGGCATGGCCATCGTTTCTACAGCACGACCCTTATTCTGCACAAACATCGACTGAGAGAGAGCTGTCTTCACAGATAATCCAGCCTCCCCACATTTTTCAAAATAAACTGTGAAGAAATAGACATTAAAATCTTATTTCGGTGCAAAGTAGTTTAGTTTGCTGTTAATTACCAAAATATTATTTCTACCTTCATTAGTTCCTTGGATAAGGATTGACAGCACCACCTTAGCAGTAATAACATGCTTAACAACAATCTTATTAAATAAGCAAAATGAACATGATGGTGAAGCACCTGGGAGCTGCTATTTCACCAAGAGTGCTGGCTAGCCCCCTGTGAAAGTCTTCATTCACTGGAGAAGCTGAAGGGACGGGGACCGGAGTTTGGAAAGCCACCCTAGGCTTTTCAGGAGGTACTTTCTCTTCAGAAGCTCTTGTTATCAAGCCAAACTGCTTCAATCTATTTGGCTGAAGGGGGAAGAAAAAAAAAAAATAAATAGAAAAAGAGAGAGAAAAAACCCAAAACAGTTACCTTATTCTTACTAAGAAATATTTTGAACCTCCATTTAGGTTGCATTAGACACTTCACTGGGTCCCAACTAGCTGTTCAAATTTCTAGTAATTGAATTTTTTCTCCCAAGGAATTACTGGAAATCTAATACTACAAGGAAATCTAGTATGTTCATCACAGATTTACAAAACCCAACCTCTATGGCAGGTTTCAGGAAGTATACGCTTTTAGTTATTGTCCAGAAAAAAGAAGTACTTCCACAGGTTTACAGTTGCCAGTTTCCTACAAGGACAATATTCTCATATTATGCATAGGAAAAGTTTCCAAAATTCCTCCCCCACATCAAGATTTAAATAGCTCATAATCAGTAAAAACTAAACACACACACATACTGAGACTTTTTCCAATAAACATTTCCTTGTAATATCATTATTTTTTAAGTTCCTTTGATTTTATTTAATTTTTCAATCACAAAAATTACAAAATTTGGGGGGGTTCTTTTTAAAATAAAAGTATCGAATGTTTATTGATAACTGGAAGCCTCAGAAGAAAGTTAAAGGCAACATGCAAATAATGCAAAAGCATGCAAGTCAGTTAGTTTTAGAACTATCTTATCACACCCAGAAAGCCCTTACACCAGCTCCTATACATAAATATTTTAACATTTGTTTAAATGAGTTAATATAATAGAAGACCAGAAAAAAAATCATACATTGTGTAACAGATTTTGTTTCTGAATTTACTGGTCCTAACATTGCAGTGCTTCAATTAACATGCATCCAGAGTAATACTAGCAACCAGCTAAATATTAAATATCTAACAACAAACCATATACCCTACAATATAGAAGTATTTCAGCAAAGTATTAAATGTTTACCTCCTCATCACTTAGCTGCAAGACAGTATATACAAGGCAGTTAGTACTCACCGATCATGAACTACAGCATTGAGTCAAATTCTCAGAATCTACTAGACATGAATATTTGTTTATAACATTTAATTTCAGATTTCTAAATGTGAATATGAAATTAGGTAACAGATAGAAGCTACAGCAATTGAAATTTATAAAGCAGTCTACAGACTTTTTTTTTAACTTGTCTTTTCAAATCCAGTGTCTTGAACAGGAGAGCATTTAAAACAGCCTTTCTCACTAACAAGTTTAAGGTGAACTGGTCCCACAGTGCCCCAGATTTCAGCTCTGTAGCCAATTTCAGATGTGACTATAGTACTCAGTTCATCCTGGGAATTGCTTTATTTTAAACAAGCAGTACCTACAACACTCTACATTTATGGATTCTTAATCAGGCATTGCTATTTAACCAACCTGTAATTAATCAAGAAATCCAGCTAATTAGAATCTCTCCCCGAGAGGCAATTTAAAGCTAGCAGTGACTGAAGCTTAATGAATGTAGCAATTCTATTTAATTGAAGACTTTCAACTAAATTAATGGTTTTAAAACATTATACATGCCCTGGACATAATATTGGTCCTACAACAGGCACTTTTCAGTCTCTGACTGAAATGCATGTGGTATATAGAGTGCTGCAGCACAGCATGCTTCTGCCTTGTCAGCTTTGATTAGACAAAACTGTTTACACTGACCTCACAGCCTCCTGTGCCGAAAGAGCCAGCATCCCCCTGCTCTAGTTTTAGCTCTCTTCCTACCTGGCTCCCAGCTGTACACTCCATCCCTCTCCCTTTCACCTGAATCCCTGACCAGCCAACTGACCTCTCTGGGCCCACTAAAGCAGCAAAACAGATTCTGATTTTTGCCAGCTAAGCAAGCTGAATCAGCTCACTAAAAGGATCAAACAGTCATCACGGATGCTTTAAGCAGAGAGGGCAGGAACATGCAGCCAGACCACTTGTTAGTGTTCTCCCTCCCCATTTAGGAGTGAGAATGTTGATTCAGCTTCCTTGCTTTATCTATGTGCATTCTCAGTCCCCTGCCTCACATGCTAACTAATCGCATCTTAAAGCTATTCATTCATCTTAATTTTCTAGAAGGCAAGAGGTCCCTTTCACCTCTGCTGAACTCTCCAGAAATGGCACAAGTTTCTTCCTGTGTTGCAGCCTCCCCTAAAAACCAGCACTGTTGATAATTTAAACTGGTAACCAGTTAAATTAATAACCAGTTTATTCTTGCTTGAGAAAGTCACCCATCCTATGTCTCCAACAGCAGATCTCGACTGCACCCAAGATGCAATGGCTTCAGGCACTTAGCAAACACATGCACATCATACTAGTTCTGTGACAATCAGTCTGCTACTAACGTTACCAGTGCTGACAATCTACTCCTTCATATATGATAATCAAAAATCTTAGTACAATAATCATCTTACTAAGGAAGTGGAGACAGCAGTAACTCTGGATTGTCTTACAAGCAACACAACATTAAGCATCTTGCTTTTTACAAAAACCTACAAAAATGCTTGTAACCCTGACCACTACATTTGATAGTTTAAAAAACAATCACAAATTTGAAAATAAAAATTGCTGCAATGAGATCAACTCATCTGCAAAACAGCTGTTCAGGGTTTTTTAACTGAAAAAGAGCAAAAACTTTCAGCAGCATACTTTACACACCCAAAGAAAGATTGCTAGTGTATGAACGTACAGGCTACCACTGGACACCAAGTATTTTTTCCATGATACCCACTCCTCACACAAAATTTCCACTTGGTCACAGAAAATGTTCAATAACTTCCATGAAAATATTTTCCTCTCAAACTGAAAGTATGTGTAATGAGTTACAGCCTTACCATCCTTGGCTTCAGTTCTATTCTATGCTAATGCCCTATCAGAAAAAGACCGTAACATCTATCATTCTATAGAAGTTCTACAGAGTTTTGTGGCTGAGAAACCACAGTGTACATGTAATAAAAAAATGTCTACATAGATGAAAGAAAATCCAAGTTCCTTACTTTCTTTTCTGGATCTCGAGCTCCAGAAGCAGCAACGGAGAGATCAAGTTCCTTCTCACTGTTTTTGTTTTAAAAAAGAAAAAAAAGATCAAATCAGAAAGCAGTAACAACTATACTCATTCTTTTGAAGCACAGAACTTGCAACTGTAGTTAAAATAACTGAAAATACAGGGTAACAGAAGACACGATTCCACTTGATTCTTTCTGGTGTTGGGGAAGAAGAATACTGTATATTATTTGTAAATAAACAGAACTCAAGAAGTATCTGGCTATCATCTATTTCACCTAATAAAAATCCAGCTACCATAATAAGATAAACCACCACATTGCTTTTTACTACAGTCGTTCAGGACATTTCTTAAAAATTGATCTTCATTCATGTTACAGCAAGAAGTTTATTATAAACATATTGAAACGAAAAATTCAAAAGTACAGCAATAAGTACTACATTGTAAGTTCAGGGCTCAGGCTTGTTCAAAATGTAGAATTTTTCATCACAGTGAAACCATCAATAGTAACTTTATTTTAATTCCTTATCCCATCACTAATATCACTGTGTGTTTTTATATATCCACACTGTCATTCAGCAGGCAGCTACTAAGAGGTAAACAATAAATTTATATTTTATTATTCTGCGTAAGCCAGATGGTCAAGTGCTTTGAAAGTCAACGGTTACTTTCCTAAATTGGAGGGCTAAACAAGATATATTTTCAACTTTGAAAAGTAATTAAACACTTCCCTACCAGTAAAAATAAGTAACTTCAGTTAGAGCTTCTTAACCCTTAAGAAACTAAAAAATCGTTTTTTAAAAATGAAAAAAATCTGGCTTTTCCTTTGTTCCATTGAAAGCTGGTGAATTTATTAAAAACTAAAGCTCTCAGGCCAATGAGTTTAATTGGATGCAATATTACATAGGTAGCTAGAACTCCTTAATTATGAAAATTATTCTTACCACATTGAATTAATGAAATTGCTTTAAATTTCAGCCATTATCTTTTAAAAATATAGTAACTTTCCATTACCGTCTCTTATTTCGCTGTTGCTCAGCCATCTGTTCTATCAGTTCTTGCCTGTATTTCTCTTTTTTCCTTTGGAGAAGTTCTTGGTCCTGACCACCTGATGGAAACGACCACATTTGAGTAAATGCTCCACAATCTACAGTAAAAGGTACTAGACAAACACACCACATTTCAGTCAACTTAAAACATGAAACGCAGCAGAGTATACGATCTGGGAATGTGCAAAAGAACACTGGATCTTTACTGACTAAAAAAATATCTAGTTTTCATATGTGGTTTGTTTGGAGTATGATGATAAAAACTACTAAAATTTTCATGATTATTTTCCTAGTTTGCCTGGTTTTGTATAGTCAGGAAGCTCTAAATTTCAAAGCTATGTGATACAAAAGCAACCAAAATAAGTTACTTAAATTTTATCTTTTTTCCCTAATGTTCAACTAAGGAAGATATACTATGGCACTCCAAAATTATGGGGCACTGCTCTAGATAAAAATTAAAGTTAAAACTGAAGTCAAACCCACAGAGAGGAAAGTAAATTGCTCCACTTTTAGGATGGTTCCCATGACTACTAAGAATTAGCTAAGTATTGGCAGATATGTATATGTAAAAGGAAACAGTGATAACATCTCACAGGGATTTTAAAGAGCCCAAAAAACTTTAAACTTGTGGTAGTTCCCCCACAATAAGCGTGGAGTCTTCTATTATTTTATAAACAAAACAAAGAAAACCTCATCACCACTTTCCATATAGTAAGACTATCAGACACAAGGACTCCTAACATATTTCCATCCACAAAGTTACTATGGATCTCCTGTGAAGTAGACCCAAACAGTAAAGTGAAGGAAGCTGCAAAGAAACTAAAACAAAACAAAACAACAACAAAAAAACATGATGCATGACTGAATGAATTTTTTATTCAATTACCATGCTGGGACTGTAAAGTGACCAATACATGCAAGATAACCTCATAGTTTGTGATTTTTGGGAAGCCTGAAATTTATTTTCATTTCCAAAAATTTCAAATTTTAATTTACTTAATCTTTCTACAATACAGTTAATATTCTTCTCCTAACCAGCACTACCAGGAACACAAATTCACAACTTAATGTACTAAGGTTACTACAAATGAGATGACTGATCAGAGACTGACCATTACAGCACCACTGTTTTAGTGTTGCCTTTGAACAGTTCCAAAAAATTGACCTGCCACATATAGGCCTGAAGATCAAGTAAGTCCAAGTGTAAAAATAAGTAAAAATTACTTTGACAACAGTTATTTTTTCCACGATTCAAACCTAGCCTGACTTCACAGACTCCCATCTGAAGAACTACTACAATTCTTTTATTCTTGCCTTATAATTTTCTGAAAGTAACTAGGTATGGTATGTTTTCAACGGTATTTCTCTCTACTATGCTCAATAATAACGTTCCCTGCTAAATTTTGTGTCTACATTTAAGGATTAAGAGATGATCCAAATCATTTGTTCTTGCACAAGGTTGCAAACAGTACCATTCCCTATATTTCTGCAATTGGAATTCCATACCAAGTCATGTTTTTAGCAATACAGAGGTTAATATTTCTCCTGTACTTCATTTCGTAAAAAACTTAGGAATGTACCTGGGCCTTTAACCGTTAATGAAAATTAAGAAGAAACTTGGGATCTTTCAAAATTAATTAGAAAGCCCTGTTACACTAAGGGCGAAAAGGAACATGTTTGGGTATTTTTATTTTTCTTACATAAATAATATTTATTTACCAGTCTTGGGGAAAACTAGCACAAAGAAAAAGCTAATTTTTCTAGTTTTTAATTATTCCCAAAGAAAAATAAAATATGTAAAGAAAGGCTAACTCAGTGCCAGTATTTAGGTTTTTATACATACCAAGAACAAGGCCTGTTGCATACGGCATTTCAGCTGCAGACTTGGCCTGTTCATTAGCTGAAGAACTAATTTGTACCTGATTTCTGGCAAAGACAAAAAAGGAAATTAAAGGATCAAACTCAAGAATTAACTTGCAGTCTGTGTGAAACATGATAGATGTAGTTACATCACTATGTGATACAGTTACGGCAAACAGCTTTCCTAAACTCCAAAGCAATATCACAAGCAAAAGAAGAAAAGCGCTTGGCAAAAAGGTGTTTCTCACAGTTCTCATTTGCCTGCGGTTTCTGAAGCCATCAGAAACACTCAGTTGAGCATTTCAACAATGTTGACAGACTAAGTGGTGCCAGTCAAGTTTATGTAAGGGCTTTACAAGTGTTCTGCTTCTGCCTCGCCCACTTAGATCACTGCAGGACTTGCAAAACCAAGACAAGAGGAAAAAAAGGAATTTTAAAACTACTATCAAAAAAGGACTCCATGTTATTCTAATAATTAAAAGGCTTCAGTTGGAGAATAGGTGATCTAGTGTTTTAAAAAGAAAACTGGCATGCAAGCTTCAACAGCTGTTCTCAAAGGAAACAGTTTTTCTTGTTCTACTATAGCCTAGCTGCAGGAAAAACTATCAGCCATTTCAGACAACACATTAGGGATTTTAAATAAACATTTTCCTTTCACCATGATTTTGTAGTGCAATTATCAGAAAAATACACTGTATACCACACCTAAAATTTCCAGTTCTTGAGATCTGCTGCACACGTGCTCTCTCCTTTAATTCATCTTCATAATCTGCAGGTAGATCTCTTACTATTCCATCCAGATATGGCCTTAAAGAAATAGAAAATATTCAGCTATGCTTGCCTAAAAACATCCAATTTGAAATGGAAGGTCCAGCAGTTTCGTGCAAATGGATCCTCAGCCTGACTGCACACTGGATGCCAGAACCAGTTCCAAAAATAACATACAATTTCTAGAAATAATTCAGTTTGCTAGCAGCCTTTGTCAAGGCAGCCTCTGTCTGGAGACTGAATTCCCAAGCCTGTTTTCATGCAACCTTTATTTGTTGAGGTTGGTTAAGAGTTTTGAGAGCTGAAGAGCATTCAGCATTCACACTGCATTCACTGAAACAGATCTTGCTGCTCTTAGTCCAAGAGCCAACACTGAGCAAATCTGGTGACACAGTTAATTCAGATATGAAAAGCTTCTTTAATGACAACCTACCCTTCACTACGCACCTGATACCATTTAAAAGAGAGAGGTGACTTGTGATCAAGATACCAGACAGGTAATGTGGTGAATACGAAAATTAAGGAAATTTGAATCATCTACATACCAAGTAATATAATTGAAACTTTAAGTAATTCCATAGATGCCAAAAATATTATGGACACAAGGGAGCTTTTCCTGAAAAGATCTGGGGTAGTTGAATTCACAGGCTTTTTCTGCCTTGTCAATTAACTACTCTTTAATGAGGACTTAAAGTTATCTTGATAAAACAAGGCAAGAATAGGTATTCAATGAAAAATAAATTACCCAACAGATACTAAGGAAGTTATACATTTTCCAGAGCTGGACAGAGCCGTGGACTTCCTATTAAGCAAACAAACAAACAAAAAAATACTAGGTAAACATGGGAAAACCCCATCTTATACTTTTATGTAAAAAGATCCACAGCTCTTCCCATCTCTGTAATTTAAATAAAAGCCAATAATCAAAGGTGGAAGGATGCAATCAGATTATTAAACATTGACTTGGCATCTTAACAACCCACAAGAACAACATGAAAGAACAACATCCATTCTCTTGGCGTAACATGATCTTCTTTCATGATCAAGATCATCTTTTTGATAATGATCAATCTGCTACTTACAAGGCTGGTCACATAAGACTGCAACACAGCCAGGAAACAGAAAGCCTAGTCCATAGCTTGATGAAAGGATGCTGGGAGGAAGCAAAGAAAGAAACCTTGAGATTCAAGAGGCAACCTTGTTTGTAAAAAACAGCAAGCTTAGCATGGCATGACCAGACACATTGGCCCAATTCAATCAAGAAGCCGTTGTATCCTGTTAATAGGACAGACCTGGCTGCGGGGGATGGACTAAAGCATTCCATTCGTAAGAACCAAAACATTTTGCACTTCCTCTCACTTTCCCATCACCATTTCTGTTTGCTGAAATATGCCACAGTCCTTGTGCCTCTGTCAAAACAGAAACCTTTCTGAAAAGTCCTGTTATAAACATCTGCCTCTCCAAACTAATAAAGCCCATTTAAAAACATAAAAACTTTAGCACAGCAAATAAAAATATTGCTCCTTATGAATTTAGTTTCTGTCATGAATCAAATGTGTTCTGGAAAAAATGACTTTGCCTGAAATGTAGCAGAAAAATCCTAACTCTTCAGAAGCTGAGCTGTCAGTAACTAGTAGATGTTTCTCCTTCTTGAAGAGAGACTGAATATAGTTAATAAAAGATTAAGTGGAGGTCCTTGCATAGGAGAAGAAAGTACTAGATTACAAAGAACATTTAATAAAAAAACATAATGAAAAGTAACTTTCAATAAAAATTCAGCAAAGTAGAAAATACACACCAGAAAAACTAAACCTTAAATTTACGTACAAATTGAAGTTCAGGCAATGTAGTTGATGGTCCAGCAACTTCTTTTCAGAAGATGCAACAAGTTTGCCAATAACAAAGATAATACTGTCTTCTGTACTTACTTTTAAAACCAAACTGGAACTTAAACTGTTTCAGAAGTCTCTCCAAATAAGCAATTAATTGCCTAGTGATATATTGGTCACAGACATTTATATAAGCACCATCAGTGTTTTCTGGGATAACCAAGAACTAGTATACTTCTATTCAGCATGATACTGTCTACTGTTGGTTCCAACACCATACTTGCTGATATTTCACATATATAATTCTGTATATATTCTTTGAGAAACAAAGTAAACCCTCAAACTTCATCACATGGTCATTTTTATTTAAATATTAGACTCTGTGTCCAATTGCATTAGACAGTGGCAAACAACTACATGGTAAAAAGAGGACATTCACATTTCTGGGTGTTACTTAACAAAGAGGATTAACATTGCTGTTAGTATCAAAAATATAGACATTTCGGTCATATTTGATTATGAGGTCAAGCTCCTGGTATTCTTCTTTCTGAAAAGTTGCAAGACAAGACACCCCTACCCTAAAACCTCTTTTTCTCATTTCTACCAATATTACACTACAGGCTGGAACAATTTTTGCATTTTGCGTTCTCTACTCTGAATCTCATTCAGCAGAACACAGGCAATCTTGTTCCTACTATTTAACCACTGTTTCCATTTGCTAGTCCTTTTCAGAAATATTGTATGAATATATATGTGCTTTTAGAAGCACATCTGAACATACAGTCTAAAACTCTGAAATTACCCATTTATTTAGTCTGCATCTCCCAAATGCTTCCAGGTATCTCATTTTCTCCATAGTTACTTAATTCCTTTATGATTTTTTTTTAAGAGACTGAGAGATTATATCAAAAGTTATTTTTGTAGAGAAGTTATTTTAACTCTGCTGGCATTTGAAACTGGAAAGGATGACTTCATTGAATTTAGAAAACATTTTTTCAGTAGAAGAGCATTTTAGGGTTTGTTTTCCCCATTATTACTTTGCAGTACTAACCAGAAAATTATCCCTGTAAACAATGACTCAAAAGATCATTTAAGCAGTCCACCAGCAATTATCAACAAAACATGATCGTAATATTTAACACTGTTCAGAGTGGTACCACTTGCCTTCTGTTTTTTCTAGAAGTGTTAATTTTAGGAAAAAAAAAAAAAAAAAGGGGGTTATTTTGCCTAACAAGGGAAAGACAGTGGTGTTTCCTTTACTGAAGCAACTGCAGGAAAATAATTCTGGCAACAGGCTTAAAATAAACACCAAAAAAAAAAAAAAAAAAAAAAAAGCATCTACAACACTCATGTTCCCAAGATCTGTCAAGTGAACAAACAAACACTCTTCAAGCACCTTTTTAGAATTTATTTACAAGAAACTTTACTGCTTTATTTCATTTTAATTTAGCTGTATAAAACACATCTGTTTCAAGGTTGGTACTATTTCACACCACAACCCATCTGTTTTTGAAAGCAACCAGTTCTTGCAATGGAATAACCAAAGACTAGAAACCCAAAATGACTGGGAAGGTCATGCTTTAGCTTTTTTTTTTTTTTTCCCCTTCTTTTAAATGAGTGAACTATTAGAGAAAGATTAACGATTTATATCCAAGTAACCAAACTGATTTAGCAGTCAACACAGTAAAGACTATTTGATAATGAACAATACATAGTATCAGTTTTCCTCCTGAATGACTTATCTAAAACACCCTTCACTCCCTAATGTATGATGTACAGTCTTAGGAACTGATCCAATTTTCAAAGATTTTTTTTCTAAAAATTATAGCAAAGTTCCTTTTGAGAGTAAGTACAAAAATCCTGCTTTCATATGGGAATCTTGTCTAGTTTTCAATGAGATCAAACCACGGCTGTCAACACACACTACAGAAATAAAGGAGAAAACGGAATTAAGAATACCTTTCAGCATAAAAAACCCGGGGAGTTTTTCTGTCATAAGTGCTTTCACATCTAAATCTAGGGTCCATTTCTTCACTTATCTCAGGATCATAGTCCATTCTGTAGTATCTTCTACCAAAATCACGATCCTCATCAAGTCTGTGATGTTTCCTAATAGGAATTACAGATTGGCTAGCAAATCCACGGTGTCTTCGACTGGGAACATCCAAATCTTCATCAAGTCTTCTATTTAATAGTCGACTTCTTAATTCAACCTCATCATCTAACCTATGATACCTGTCTTCCTCCAGCCATCTCTTATTTAGCTGCTCTTCGTAACCTTCTGTAGAAGTAAAGGCATCCTTCTTGGGAGGTTCTGCACCTGTATTACAGGGCTGTATTTCTGTATGTAGTTCTGGCTGGAGCCTGGTAACAGCAATAGGTTTTTTATTCCTGTCCATCTCATTCTGTTTAATGAAAAAAAAATAAATTAAAAGATCTGAATATAAACAAATCACATTGAGCAAAAACTTGGTTTGTAGGAGGTGAGCAAGAAAAATACTTCAAGGAAGGCTTAAAAGCTACAGATTTTTATTTGTTTTTCTCAAGGGAAAAAATAAGCGCTCTTCCTCTTATCTAATGTTTTTCAGAAGAACGGCTATCAATCCTGGACAGGCCTTTTACAAACTCCAATTTGACCTTCAGATTCAGAGATGCAAAGACTGAAAAAACACTCTGAACTTCATACCTCATCAAGAGACTAGATATCTTTATTCTATCCAGATTCAGGCAAACCTTTAATACTTCTTACCAATGAGCGAAACCTTTTAATCTGACAATTTCTTAAACTGTTTCTTTGCAACCCAGGAAATGTCACTATGAGAAAGGATAGTTCAGTGGATAAAAAACAACCCTATGACACACTGGACCAGTGTTAAATAAAGAGTTCTACCAAACAACATGGTTTCGGATAAATGCTGTAGCATTTCCGTGCCCTAACCTTTCATCTGTGGAATAAAGATAACAGTAACTCTTACTTTACAAAATGTAATGAAAAATCAATTAACAATGCAAATGACACCAAACAGGGAAGAGGGATCAATATACTAGAGGGTTTGACTGCCACTCAGAAGGGTCCTGACAAACTGGACAATGCTGATAAAAATCTCATGAAGATCAACAAAAGCAAATGCAAAATTCTGCATAGGAGACAGAATAATGACATGCACCAGTGCAGGCTGGGCACTGACTGTCTAGAAAGCAGTTTTGCAGAAAAAGGCCTGGCTTAGCAGTGGGCAACTAGCTGAACATGACTCAGCAAAGCATCCTTGCAGTAATGATGGCCAACCACAGCCTGGGCTGCATTAGCAAGAATGTCACCAGCAAGTCAAGGGAAGTGATCCTTCTCCTCTGCTCAGTATTTATTCAGTATTCAGGTTCTGGAGGGGTGTGCCCAGTTTCCCCCCCTCTCCATGGACACTGAGGAGCTAGAGAAAGCGCAGAGGATGGCTACTGAGATAGTTAAGGCATTTGAGCTCATAAAGGAGAAGCTGACAGAGCTGGGCTTGTTCAGTCTGGAAAATGAAGATTAAGGAGGGTATGTACCGGGGCAGAAGGAACTAGTAATTGCAGTCTCTACCCAACGGGTGGTTACAGAGATGCCAGAATCATGGTTTCCAAAGAACCAATGGTCACAAGTTGCAGCAAAGGAAATTCCAATGCAATATGGAGGGAAAGCAGTTCAGATCAAGCAGTTAAAGTAGTGGAACAGGTTGCCCAGAGGAACTGTGAATTCTCCATCCTTTCAAAACTCAACTGGGTAAGGCCTGATCAACCTGATCTAACTGTGAAGTTAAACATGCTCTGAGCTGATGGTTGTACTACATGACTTCCACAAGTTCCTTGCAACTGAAGTTCACCCTATGATTAAACTGTTGGATCAAACTTTTGAGGTCACATGTTAATTATGAAACCCATTCATTTGACTCCCACTTCAAGTCAAATACCCCTCAGAGATGGAAGAACCTCAACAAATCCTCACCAGGTCTTTTTCCTGTTTGTTCTTTTAATGACAGCAAAATTGTTTCTACACATGAATAATAAAAATATAACAAAGGTCTAATGGGATGACAAACAAAGCAGAAAGAAAAACGTTGACTCCTTAAACAGATTTGATTAGATAACTCAGCTGAGGAAACATAAATGCCCAAACATGCAAAAAAATCTTTAGAGATTTATAGTCAGTTACACAAACACAAGCTGCATTTTTGCCACATGTTTCCTATGGATCACTGTTGTGTAGCACTCCAACCCCTGAAGAAGCCAAGAAGAATCAGTTATTGAATTCCAACATCTAAATGACGCCTGAATACTGCTTTATACCTGTCTTCACAAATTAAAATAGGTTTCAGCTGTATGACACTCCAATGCACTTGGAGGAAAATATTCTTCTCATAAGAAAACAACCTTTCTGGACACAGATGAGAAACATTCTTTTGGATAGAACTTATAAATACATGGGTATTTGGACTTGCCAACTACTGTAAGAAAAACAATAATATTTCAGCTGTTGTAAGTATAGATACAAGACCCTTCATAGAACAACCTAGCTCTCACACTACTGAACACTTAAGGATTTCCACATTAAAAAAAAAAACTGGAATGCCTTCTTAAACCAAACCTGCATTAGATGCATCATTAAAGCAACAATATTTTAAAAAGAAAATTTACCCATTCTACACAAGATTTTACCATTAACAAACAGTAAAGGGGCTTTCTCAGATCAATATACTGCTTCCAGATTACTAACACAAAGGGTCTCTCAACAATGCTGTTCAGCCCTAAAAATGCCCTGTTGATTATTGTACTGGTTTTAGCTGGGATATAGTTAAATTTCTTCATAGTAGCTTCTCTGGGACTGTGTTTTAGATTTGTGATGAAAACAGTGTTGGTAACACAGGGATATTTTAATTACCACTGAACAGTACTAACTTTCTGCTCCTCCCGCCGCCCCACCAGCGAGTGGGCTGGGGGGGCACAAGGAGCTGGGAGGGGACACGGCTGGGACAGCTGAGCCCAACTGACCCCAGGGACATCCCACCCCACAGGGCGTCCTGCTCAGCAATAAAGCTGGGGGAAGAAGAAGGAAGGGGGAATGTTTGGAGTGATGGCATTTGTCTTTCCAAGTCACTGTTACACATGATGAAGCCCTGCACCTGTCGGTGGGAAACAGTGAATGAATTCCTGATTTTGCTTCGCTTGCGTGCAGCTTTTGTTTTACCTATTAAGCTGCCTTTAACACAACCAATGAGTTTTCTCGCTTTTACTCTTCTGCTTCTCTGCCCCATCCCACTGGGGGAGGCGGGGAGCGAGTGAGCGGCTACATGCTGCATAGCTGCCTACTGCCATACAAACCAAAGGCCTCAGCTCAGAATCTGAGTTCAATTATGCATGTGTCTAGCTCACTTTCAGTAGTAAAGGCTTTTTTTTTTTGATTCACAAATGCACAGCACCATATAGAGGACAGCTGTCTCCGCCTGCCTTGCTTTCTCATGAACTGGACACTGACTGGGGAAAAAGCAGCTACAAATAAAAGCTAAGGAACACAGTGTGGACCTCAACATTTTGTCCAAAGAGACAGCTTTTCTGGCCACCACTTTTATCACCAAGAACAGCACAGGGACTTGCTTCAGACACACAGAAGAATGAAAGTATCCTTCTACCAAATAGACATGACTGAAGTAGGAACCAAGAACTGTACTCGGATTCGTAACCAGGACTTGCTAGATATATTAATAAACCTGTGGACTAACTGAAGGACATTCTTTGCTTATTTTGTCTTACTTTGTATGTCTTAGTCAATGATAAAACAACTGACAAGATCATTTATGTTGTTCTTTGTAGAAGCTTCAGTAAAATTGTATTACCTCTGTGTTTTTCTTCCCTAATTTCCTTAGCCTTTCATTCCATTCTTCTTTATCCCTGAGATACTGATTGTACTCCTTGTTTCTTTCAAGCCGTAGTTTCTCCTAAAACAGGCATTGAAAAGGGCATCACAATTTTGCAGTTTTGAGTAGCTTTTAAGTTCAAAGAACTGCACTATTAAATGAATACATGCAAGCTGTGTGTTCTCCCTCCCCCTTCTTTGTGATGTACAAATAATTGCTTTGAGGTTTTCGTTCGTTCTTGAACATAGTACTTTCTCTTAATCTGAAATCGGTAAGTAGAAGTCAGCTTCTTGGGCATGAAGTCAAGTCCCCAGTAACTCCTGTATATGAAGTTCCATCTTAAAAGCAGTTAGGTTTCCTCCTGATACATCTACTCCAAGATTGTTCCAAAGCCTCACTCCTTTGACAATTAGAAATCACCTCCTAATTTCCAATCTGAATGTATTCACAGATGATTTTTAAACATATGATTTTTTTTTTTATGTTTAGTTGTGACTTTCACCACTTATAATTAAAACAGGACAACAAATACATGTATAGACTAGATCTGTCAACTACAACTTAGGCTATAACTTGAACTGTCAAATTCAAACAAGCAGTTGACCGCAAAAAGAGTCAAAATAGCAAGGAAAGCAAGGAAAAATATGAAAAACATGATCTATCCACCTTGTCCTAGCTGTTTTTGCAGGGAGGCAACATTTATAACCACCTTGCTCATGTCTAAAAATCTGCAGGAATTGTATATCAATACCCTAATAATATAATAGGAAATAAAAAAGTCTCCAGGTAAAGCAAGCTCTTGTTTGCATTATTTCCTAACATTAGTACCTTATGTTTAGAGCATGAGGCGCCTCTTATGCTACGTCATTCCAACCATCACATCAATGAATAAAAGAGAATTAAATTACAATATTATGAATCGTGCTCTTATTCACTGCAGTATTTTCCAGTAAAAAAAAACAAAAGGTACTTAAAAATCTGAATATTATACATAAATATACCTTCCCATGAACAAATTTCGAACAAAAAGAATTTATTCCTCAATCACCACGGAAATACCAGCTTAGTAATAGTTTTGCAAATGAGACCAACGGTCCCCAGAGCTGTTGGGGTTTTTTTTCCCAAAATTGTGTTTATAGGTTTTCTGACAATGACAATATAAAATCTGCAAACAGCTATGAAAGCTGCCCAAGTGTTATTTTCCAAAGCTGAGAAACTAGCACTGTCTTTAACAGGTGACAAAACACTCAAAATTCAATATGCTATGTGACTTCATATTTTATCTAATAGAAGAAACCCAAGTGCAAATGTTAACCTCTAATCATTATCTGCTCAGAGGCTGTTTAACAGTGCACAGTGTGACATCTTCTGGCAGCTTATAGGTTCTGCAATAGCAATAAATAAACGGGTAAAAAGAATACAACGCACTCATACAGAAAACTTCAATGAATGTTGAGCTGCCATTATACAAAACCATCAATGATCAGACGTGTTCCAGTTCAGATGTGTCTAATTTCCACAGAATTAATCAAAGATACTTTATCTTTCACTGTTTCAGCACACATACTCACAAGGGTTAACACAAAGTTCACAAGAACATGAAGCTAATTAGTCCATTCCTCTTCCTGGGCTTTTCATTCTTGCTGCCTCCCTTTTTTTTTTTTTTTTTTTTTAACACTAGTGTAATTTGGAGTTTGGGGCTTTTTTGTAACAGCAATTTTCACTTATTTGAGTTCTCACTGGCTCCTCATATGGTCAAACATTATTGCCAGCACACAAGAGGTAGAACGCTTAAGTTAGCACGTCAAGGGCAAGACCAGCACATTTCATAGCAGAAGTCTTGCATCAGATAACAGTGACAGTGTAGTCCCAAACACAGAGCAACAACACAACTCCAAGGCAACACAGATTAAAAATACAAAAACAAATAAAATCCCCAAGAGTGCAATGGCCCAGTCCTCCTCCAGCAACACAGTTCCTCTTTCTGCCACGCATTCCTGCTCGGGTTTGATTGATCCTACCAACCAAGAAGTGGCATTCCCTGATTCAGCAAAAATACTTGCTAAAATACAATGCTTCTGCTGAATGAACTTCCTGGATCAATTTACAAGCAAACACAAGAAAGGAATTATGAATCTAAGGCCAACAGTGTGAGAGCAGGAGGGGAGGTAACCCCTGTAAGACTGATTTAGGCTTTCAGAGAATCATACTATGCATCAGAGGAATGGATCAGAGGTTAGGAAAATCTACATATGTATGTTGCATCTTCATATTCTAACCTCCATGAACTTCCAAAAGCAGAGAGACACTGTTACGGACGGTATCTTTCTCCAACATATGAAAAGCAAGACTATAAACTGATAAAGAAAGCTCAGGGAGATCAAAGGGGCTAAATGCAGAGAGAGAATGTGTACTCCTTTCACAAAACACATTAGTAACTGTACTCTCAAAGAAAGATTGGAAATTGGGAAGATTCCTATATTAACAACAGGCAACATGTGAAATACCAGATCAGTTTTTATTTAGATTCCCAAATTTATCTGTTAAAATAAAATTATTAAAAAAAAAAAAATCACATGAGGTGATGAGCAGGTAGGTTAAGTGTACACGAAGACATCAAAACAAATTGTGTACAGCAGAAAGCACACTTCCTTTAGTTCTGGCAGAAACTAATACGAGTATCACTGCAGAAACAACTACAAGCAAATATAAATTAGAAAAGTATATATGTAATTATAAGAAAAACAATGTTCTTTATTGGGTCACTATTGCTGAACAAAACCCAAGCACAACCACTAGAGCTTCTGAACACACCAAGTGCCCTGCGGGTGTGAATTAGAAGTAGCAAACCTCAAACTAGTATCAGCATAGAATTACACGTCTAATTATCTAAAAATTAAGAGTACATGTAACGTAGGATTAAAAATTTTAAAACAACAACAAAATGTAAAGACTTGACTTTTCTGCAAATTATTCTAATAACCACCTCCAAAAATGATCATTTGTAAACAGTATCAAAAAATCCAACCGAACAAACTGAAGTGGAAATAATTTTTCCACAACAGTTTAAACATCTGGCTTCATTTTCAAGTTATACACCACTTAATTTCCTCCAGATATTTACCTTGGCAGATCTTCGCTCATCAATAGGAAGAGATAATCCCTGAGTATATGGATCTACTTCACCAGTAGTCAGATAATTTTTCTACATTAAAGGAAAATAAAAATAATTCAATATATTTTAAAATACTAAATCTTACTTGCTAAATAGTTGCTAGGAATTGTATTTTATGAAACAGATATGGTAACTTTAATGAAATAAACACTGAAAACAACCTTCACATTTTGAAAATGTAGGATATTCTTTGAACACACAAATGAAGTCAATGAATGTGCAAAGTAAAGGACTCTGTCAAGCTTTAAGCTTGAGTTCGAAAGGGTTTGTCCCTTCTTCCTTGTTACACTATTTCAAGGATTACATAAATTAATCTCTGTATATTAAAAAAATATATTTTTAAGAAAAAAGAAACCATCATTTCTCAACTCTCCTGTAAGCAAGCAGCATAAGCACAAGCATTTGTACAAGCTTAAGAGGAATTTTCCAAGACACTGCCTTACTTAGGATGAAAAATTGCTTTTTCTAACTGCAGAAAACATGTCTAGCTCTTTTTTTAACATGGAATCCACGCTGACACTAGCACAGTCATCACTCTGCGTCTCAACACTACCTGTTTTCTACAACAGCAGTCCCCAAACTTTTCAGGAAAATGAGCCATCACCAAATCTTGTAATTCCTTATGGACCATCAGTGCCTTTCAGAGCAGAACTTTCAATTGAAAACATAATGTTGTTGCTCCATATAGCTCCCTGGGCCACAGCCTGGGAACTGGGCTGCGCAGAAAGTCAAAGTATGAGCCTTCCAAATCAAACACCAATGCTGGAAGAGGTCCTTAGCTTCCAGGTCTGGTGGCTTCTTCATACATCAATCATTTACTAAAAGTATCCCCATTCTCACTCAGTCGCATGTGTTTTATAAATTCAATTACATATAACAAAAATATCATCTATTTATGTGTCATGGGCTGATGAGGGGAATGGGTTAAATACAGTATTTCATTAGCATTGTTTCCTTCCATTATCTATGTCATAAAGTAGTTTAAAAGCTTAGAGGCATGTCAACAGGTAAGAGCTCTACCTGTTCCAATACAAAACCACATCATTATGAATTACATTTCACAACTACACATTAAAATATTTAATAACCATGCAAATATTCATGCAGAGACTAGATTAATATGGAAAACTAAGTTATTTTTACTAGAAGTAAATAAATTGTAATCCTCATTATTAAGTAATTCTTTTCACACTTGGAACACATCTGTAGAGATTAGCTCTGATCTTACAAAGGTGTTTGCCAAAAATCAGAAGCTGATATGGAAACTGCATTTTCTACATAAGTGAGGCTGAAGAAGTTATTAACCAAAATATTATCACTATGAGAGCTGCTAAAAGTTGCGCTATGTCTTTATGTGGGGAAAAGAAATTAGAGATTGTTATCCTATCTCCTCCTCAGGCCTTACAAGCTTATCATAGCTAACGTGTACTACAATTAAAAAAAAAAAAAAAACAAAACCTTTCAAGCCTAAATTTGTAGAACTGATGTTCAATTGAGAATAAAACACTAGAAGTTAATGTAAAAATTATACTATTTGGGTACTTTGGTGAGAATTATGGAACATTAAGTTTTAACACAATATTCTAACTTTTAAAATAATCTGAAGTTTAAGATTAAACAAAAAGCAACAATTACATAAGCATCATTTTGGTTAGAGGTTAAGAAGCCAGTTAATTCTGCTGTCGCTTCTGTTATTCAGGAATTCTAGCGCATGCTAATATAGTTAATTTGTATCATATGCATGTTACTCAAAGCCCCAGAAAAACCAGAATGTTGTATTTCTACCACTTTACCTCCCCATCCTTCATACTGAAGTTGCTTAATTTGAACAACCTAGATGGACAGTGTTAAATTTGGTAATTATATATACATGACAGAATAATGATATAAATAATTTAAAATTACTGTAATTAAACAAAGCTTGCAAAAATGTGCCCCTGGTATTATCTTTTCCTCACAATACCTGAATTCTTGCATTCTGGCTAACAGGTGCTGAATAACTGGCTCTACTGCTTTCCTAAGCACCACTGATGACATTTCACGGTAATAGGGGAAAAAGAAGGCCCTACTATGATTCCACTGACATATTATATTTCAGAGTTTACGATTTTATTCCAGCTTTATGAAGTGTGTTTATCAAGGAAAAAAAAAAAATCTGAACTCATAACATCTTTGTAACTAATAAGCCTTGAAGCAAATGTCTATTAAAAGAAAAACTTTTGTAGAGTCAGCATTAGACAGCAACAATAGCAATGGAAAAAATAAATCAAGTGTTTTAAAAACTTATTAAGCGAAAATAATAAGTATAAGCAATCATTTTGCACAAAGCAAACAATGCTGTTAATCACAACTAATCACTACAGCATGCACAAACACAAAGCACAAAAAATATTTTTTTTAATTCAAAGAGCACAAAGCTTTCAAACAAAGCAAAAAGCAACTAATTTGAAGGGAAAAAAAAAAACTGATATTGCAGGCACCCTACCTTTCTTTTTGCCTGTGAAATACCCTAAAAGTCAGGGAAAAAATACTATTCAAAAGGAGTCTTTCATTCAAAAATATTTGACTTAACAAAAAAACCTTCTTTTCTTAAAGCCAATCCATTCTTTCACTTTAAGAACTAAAGACTGATAATTAGCATTTTCAGACCACAGAAATTATTTGCTTCCTGATTTTTTTTTTCTATTCGACTAAGAAAGGATACAGAATATTTCCAAGATTATGACATTGCATATGTACCATTCCAATTTTAAATTTACTGTGACATTTAATAAATCATGCTAAGCAGAACATCAAAGTTTTTTTTATTTCTAAAATTGAAAAGAAGCTGTCAAATGGAGTCACACTAACTTTAGGAATATTCTTACCAGAATTACAGACCATGGAATACATAACTACTTAAGCAAGTACAGACGATATTTTAAATTCTTAAGAAGAAACTAAGAAAGGGGTCAAGTCAAATAAATAAATATTCAAAATAAAATGTACTAAGTAATGTGCAGTTTCACGGCAATGAGATCTGTAGAAGCCTAAAATATATAACCCTTCCTAGCGATGACATTTTTTAATTATTTTCCTTGAGTCTTACGAATCAGCCATCGCCCATGATGAATGCCTTCTAATAAAATTTTTCCACAGATTTTATTAATTTTCATTTGGTTAAAATGAGAGAGACATTTTAAAAGACTCACTAAACTCAGGCAACCAGACAAGAAGCTTTACCTGAGAAAGGTATCGCCTATAATCCTGTCGAAGTTCCTCTTTAAGTTTATGTTTTTTTCGTTCATATTCTTCTCCAAGAGGTAAACTCAAGCCATAGTCACCTGAAAGTTTAATGCCATGAAATATTATTATTCTACTACTTTGTATCAATACAAAGCACATCCTGCAAAAGCTACATCTACATTTTTATCGGACATCAGCAATAAAAAAAAAAATGAACTATGCAACAAGTAATTACAAAACAACCAAAATAAAAAACACCTTCTCTGTATGTAGTTGGGTGGAAAGCATAGAAAAATGGACTGGGCTTTGGATGTTAGTTTTCCTCTAGTTCTTGCACTTTTTCTCCCCACTAGAAAAAAAAAATGCAACACAAACTGAATTTATTTGGATAGTTTAACAAATAGTATAAAATAACCTAAATATCATAGGTATTTCTTTTGTCACTGTATGTTTCAAAGGAAAATGCCTCTGACATGTTAGTTTCTAAACTACTCTGATATTTTAAGCTGTGTTTATCACACAGTAGAAAACTCCACAACTAGAAAGCGACAAGCTGTTTGTTTAGCACGAAGCATGTGAAAAATATGTTGGCTTCCAAACAACTAGAAGGAAACTGGCCATATGATAATAATAATAATGATTTTTTCTTTCCATTTCAGTGTTTTTAATTGTACTAGACCCAAAACACACATTTAGTACTTTTCTAAGATTACTATCACGTCTCATAACAGCTGCACTCTTAAAATATAATGCTATGCAAGTTGGCTGTTGTTCCCAAAATACATTTTAAAATCATTTATAAGCTATATATTCTGCCCCAGGAGTCCACCTCTGCAGCCACTTTCATCACCCTCCACAGAGAGACAGTGAATTCCACAAGACCACAGAACAAGAGACAGAGATTGCAACTGTTTGGGTTTTTTATTTCCTATTGTTTCTCTGAAAACATTTCTACATCTTTTGGTCTATGTAAAATGAGTAGCAAGGAGTAAGAGGGAAGAGAAGAATATTCAAGATTTACTCTTACATCAGTCCCAATTTATTACATGGTACTTTGACTCCAGTATTTGAAATGTTTAGGGCATTAATCGGTATCTGCACAGTAAAAACAGTATTACATAAACGCTGAAAATTGCTAACTTGAGAATCACACTGCTACTGAAACAGATAAAAGGTTGAAATATACTTAGTAAAAATACACTTAGCTGGCTGGGCTTGAGATGGTTTCAGCTAAGTCAGAATGTATCCTCCTGAGACAAAACAGGAGTCAGCCTTCTATTCTACAGAACCAACGAACCTAATACCTAATTAAATACATCATATGCTATTTTGAAACAGCTTGCAGAGCTCAACTACTAACCAAAATACGCACAAGAGTTTCTCCAACCGCTGAGTTACTTTCCTCCTAATTTTGCACATGTGAGTTCCACTAAAAAATAATGTCCCATTTCAACCCTCAAAAAAGGGGTAAAGCGTAAAGAGAAATAGAACACAGAAGAGGGAATGGTTTGTTTCAGCTACTTGCTCTTGCCTTTTATTTTCACATTAAATTATTGTTGGAATAACTATAAGAAACCAAGAAAACAATCAAAAGCAACTAACATGTCAGAGTGAAATTTCATTCAGCTAACTTCACAGAAGCCAGTAAAATTCGGTACAGAAAAAAAAAAAAAAAAACAGTGAGGATCACAGAATGGTTTGTGTTGGAAGGAACCTTAAAGATCATCTAGTTCCAACCCGCCTGCTATGGGAAAAATAAAGTGCTTTGATTCAAATACATGAAGTATTCAAAGAAAAGAGGGTTTAAAGTTAATTTTATTACAGAAGACCCTTTTTTGGCCACCAGAAAAGCACCGAGATAACAATTACAGGTAGTGATTTAGGAGATATTTTAAAACTACCTACTTCAAAAACTTACTTTATGAGAGCCTAGCAGGGCAAAAATACTCCAGTTAGAATACATTCATCACAATGTCATGCACAATTTGTCTGAATTCTTCTGTTGGAATAATAGATACACTTTCTTTTTCATTGGTTTTCTGCTTTTGCTTATTCTGTATTTGCTGTATTTATTTGCCATTTCACATTCTGTTAATCACACACTTTTTTTAAAAAATGTTCAAGATTTTAAATGACTTTTATGTAAAAAGTTTGCATGCATTTAATATGTTGAGAAATAACTGTAACTTCATTCAGCCTCACTCTCAACACTACTGCTAGAACTACAGAACATACTTGGCAGCTACCAAGGAACAAGTCTCTGTCTAATACACTCCAAAGGAAGTAACATTGTTTTAAAGCAGAATCAGCCAATGTCATGAATCCCCATCCACTGATAACCAAATGTATTCAGTACCCAAATTACTATTATAGAATGTGCTGGTTTGGGCTGGGGTAGAGTTCCTTTTCTTCCCAGTAGCTGGTATGGTGTTGTGGTTTTGGGTTTGTGCTGGAAACAGCGTTGGTAACCCCGGGCTGTTTTCGGCGCAGCCCAGCAGAGCTCACCCAGAGCCAAGGCCTTTTCTGCTCCTCCCGCCGCCCCACCAGCGAGTGGGCTGGGGGGGCACAAGGAGCTGGGAGGGGACACGGCTGGGACAGCTGAGCCCAACTGACCCCAGGGACATCCCACCCCACAGGGCGTCCTGCTCAGCGTGTAACGCTGGGGGGCAGACTGGGGGGGTGGGGGAGTGGTGTGCTGCTCAGGGACAGGCTAGGCATCAGTCGGTTGGTGGTGAGCAACCATTTTCATTTGCACCACTTCTCTTTCTTAGGGTTTATTTCTCTTTGTTATTTTCCTTTTCATTGATATCATTATTATTACTATTATTACCATGTTTCAATTATTAAACTGTTTTTACCTCAACCTGTGAGTTTCCTCACTTTTAGCCTTCCGGTTCTCTCCCCCATCCCACTGTGGGGGGAACGAGCGAGCAGCTGTGTGGTGTTGAGTTGCCAGCTGGGGTTAAACCACGACACAGTAATACCTACTTGTTGCTTTTCATTTAAGACCCTGAACACCCCTCACCTGTAACACTTCATTATCTGTGTAACTCTATTTAGGTGTCAACCGTTAAGTCCAATTTATAAGAATAAACACAACATGGCATGTGCTATTATAGCTCTCCAACAAGAGATAAAATTATTTTACTATTGAAGTAGCTTAACTGCAGCTAAGATCAGTTCAGGCCCCCAGATTCACAAGCTCAGGCTCTATTTTTTAATTTAGGACATGCACTTTTCTGGTCACAAATTCTGTTAAAATTATAGAGGGGACATAACATTAAGCGTAGCAGGAGTACTTATTTAAAAGATAGATTAGATTGGTATTATGTAAACAACATCAAATATCCATTGACATATCTTCTTTAAAAGAAAAGAACAGCTTTTCCTCCCACCGGAAGCTGCAGAATTACACCAGAATTACAGTGAACACAGTATGAAAATTGATGAGGTACAAGACCAAAGTATGTACACATGAAAGAAAAGAGTCACCTATCAACAAGAAGTAGGACACAGAAAAGCTCTAAAACTGTCAAGACAAACCTGAGCTACACAAGTGTAACTAAGGAAAAACAGTACTGCCTACAGAAAGGGGATGGTAGGACAAGTAAGGAAAGGTGGCGCCTTACAGAAACAGTAAAATAGAGAAAAGAACACTATCACACATTTTCAAACAGAAATCACACACAACACATAGAAAAAAAGAAAATAGGACAATATATATTTTTAAAGAAAACTGTGACTACACCGGTAGTCACAGCAAAACAAACCTAACCATTTCACTTGGTTAACATTTCAGTCAAAACTAACTGCTTGTTCTTTCCTTGTATAACTGACTACAATATAACCAAAATACAAAAGCAATACAAGCAGTTTAGTACTTTGTGCCTAAATATTTAAAAGACACAGCCTTTAAATGAAAAAATAGTTTATCTGTGTGCATTTTAGCCAAGTTGGACTAGGACTGAAAGAAAAGGCATCCTTACTTCCCTGACACAAAATACACGGAACGTATCCTTTTGCAGACAAGTCCAGACTAAAGATGGACTTCCAAAGCTTTTGCTCCACCCAAATACAAGAGGAAAGGACAGATCATCTATCAAGGACTGGCAAGCAGCTTTCTGGTTTGGTTTTTTAACAGAGCTACCTTTACAGGAAGAAAAAGAAGGTGCTTGGCGTATTTTCCTTACTGAAAAAAAAGCATACCTACCAAAAAAAAAAAAAAAATCCACACAATCCCAAGATGTTTGGAAGACTGAAGAATTCATATGCACTGGAATTACGATAATCATCTTAGAATTAAAAATCCAAAGCAGTAATTCCCTTCCAAAAATTCTTAAATTAAATGCTACTTAAATCTAGAAGAGATATTAAAATAGTATACTATACCTAGAGAGTAGTTCTGTTGACTATTTGGAGGTATATTCTCTTTAGCCATTGAAATTAACATTTTGCTGGTCTCAGACAGCTTCTCTGATTCCTTATTCTGAAAACAAAACAAAATGCTTTGCTGCATCACAAGGTAAAAGAGATATCACATAGAAGAATGACATTATTAACATTATTAGCAGCACTGGAGAATAGAGAGTTTGAAAGTAATGCTGGATTAACATTAATCTAGTTATATATTTCACTGATACTACCAAAAAAGTAGTCCTCATCTACAACACAGGAATTATTAGTTCAATAGATTTCAATATATATTGTGATTTACACCATAAACCACCTGTCATAATCCACAGTTGCTTCATAGTTTACATATATCCCCTCTGCTTTTTTTATGGGGGCTGACTTGATGTACTGCACCCTGCTTGAAACTAGGAAAGAATTACAGGGTACTACAAGGCCAGTTTAACACACCTGTTCCCTGTAACTACACTTTCACCATGCAGTTTAGGACTTCATTGAACTATAGGCTGGAAATGTTCTCTTTAAACCTGCTCTGAGCAGAGGAGGCAAAGATAAAGGAAGACCAACTCCTCACAGCTCCTTCAGAATTAATTAAAATATTCTGGAGTGAATTAATAAAATATTCTGGAGAGAATTATTATAAGTAGGTAAAAATACTTATATTACCCACAGAAGGGGAAAGACAAATCCTCATAACCTTCTGATGAAACAAAAAAGGGAGTGAAAACTCAGTATTGTAATTGCTGTTAAATGCTCAAGCTGTTTGGGGCTTCGTAAATTAGACAACAGACAAATTAAAATTCTGTTTTACTGAGGACTTTATTTAGGTATCCCAACACTAGCTTAAATTATTTAGATACAGCTTTTTGCCAGGTACTGACACTATTAAACAACAGTTATCTGCAAATTATAAAATCTTTATAGCTTTAGAATTAGGTACTAAAATTTCTAATAGGAAAATTGTGGTAAGAACAGATTTTGTTTAATTGATTGGAATAAGTAATTTGCCTTTTATATTTTCTAGTTTCCATAACAAAAATTCTGAGGATATTTATACCTTCCATCCCCATCCCAACACTAGTGTGGGCAGAGAGCAAATCCCTGCTAGTCAGCCTCCCTAGGGAGGGGGGGAAGGAACAATGATAACCGCTTGCAAGTTTTCTCCACTTGTAAAATACAAAAGTTACTGTGTATGCCTGGTGGCAAAGAGGTTTTTAAATATCTACAGAAATACAAAGTATTTAAGGTAGACGTTACTTTGAATAGGTGAATCTTTAACATATACTTTAATAACAAACACAGGTTTAAGAGCACTGTAAAAGCAAGCTTAAATCAAGACCCTAGCGATAGAACTGTTTCAATTCAGGAAACCTGTTTAATACTCTCACCTTCACTTCCATGTAAGGTGGATCATTTTCAAGTTCTGCCTTATCTTGTGCCAACTTGGCCTTCTGATCTTCAATAAATTTGTCTAAATCATCCGCCATCATTTCTAAGGTTATAAGAAAGACACAGAACATTGTCCCTACATCAGAAACTCAAAAATTTAAAGCTCAATTACAGTTGCTTAAGACAGTAGTTAAGTAATATTCAAGTTTCTCCCTCAGAACTACAAGCCTTAAGTTGTCTGCTGGGTCAGTGGAACACCTCACTCATGAAACCCATCCATGGAGGAGATTACCTGATGTTTCACCAGAAAGAAAATGCAAAGATTCTAGATTATAAGACTGAAGGTATTTCTCTAATCTTTTTTTTTCAACTTGGTTAAAGTGTTTTGGGGATGTTTTTTTTTAACTGCAAGTCTACCAGTGGCTCTTTACTACACACTAGCACAAGCTTACCATCAGTGAACTATAAAATCAAAATTAGTCAACGTAAATAAACAGGATAAAAGAATCATTAGATAAAAACATACAAAAAGTGCAGAATACACAC
Organism: Tyto alba; assembly: GCF_018691265.1. Classification (NCBI taxonomy): domain Eukaryota; kingdom Metazoa; phylum Chordata; class Aves; order Strigiformes; family Tytonidae; genus Tyto; species Tyto alba. The sequence continues at coordinate 37,542,332 of NW_024881330.1, forward strand.
ATACTCTAAAATAAGGACCAAATCATACAGTCAAATTTGTGCTTAACTTACTATCACAGGAAGTCCTAAAAAACATCAAGCTTATTCAAAACAAAAACAAACAAAAATCACAAACACAACAAAGAAGGGAAAAGAAGCCAAAACAAAACCAACAACCCACAAAACACAAAATACATGCATCGTGTTTCTGGAGTTGGAGCCAACAGTGTATCATTACCTCCTATACCAGTAAAATAGCAGAGGCAATAAGAACAGCTACAATTCTGCAATAATTGTAAAATCGTGGATATCAGGCATTGACTTGCCATCAGACAAGCCACTCATCTGTAAGAAAACATGGACTGGGAAAAAGTCAACTACCTTTGATTAGTTGTGCATCTTACCTATTGAACTAAAAGACTTTCAGATAAGAAATTTTAGCATCTCATTTGTGCAATTTATTGTATATTGTTGCTTCTAGAAAACCTCATAATAAAAATTAAAGTGAATCAAATTCATTACAATGGAAGTGTATAGAAGTTAAGCCACACATTCAAGGCTTTGGATATGCTTTGTTAGGATAGTCTTCTCAGAACTAAAAATACTGCAAAGCTGCATACTAAGTAACCATGGAAAGAAGAAAGAATGACTGCATACAAGACTACTCATCCTAGTCTCCACTCAGCATTTTCATCAACTTCACTGGAAGAGAAGCTTTGCAAAATGAAGCCTACAGATAAAAAAATCCATATGTTATGTTCCACACTTAAAGGAAATATGAAACTGAGAAGAAAATTATGACTCTCAAATCCCTCTAATAATATCCACATAACTTAAACAATGGGATTGCTTATGAAGGTTCTTAAGCAATCCCATCGCATCCAGTACCTAAACTCAATTTGTACAGCAGGTATTTTTTAAGCCAATTCAGTATCTTTCTAAAGCCTACGGGTTATCCAAAGTAAATAATAGGCCACTGATAAAAGTATAGTATGAAACACTTTCAGGAAGAGGATCAAAGAACTTTTAAAAATAAAAAATAAAAATTAAAAAAAAAAAAAAAAATCACACACCCTCTTCCCCCAAAGACCAGCGGAATAAGATAGGTAAACATAAAAGAACATGTCCAGAGAGACCAAGATAAATGCTTAAGTAAGATGAATAGAAAAAATGTCAAAATCCAGCAGATAAATTCAAGTAATTGCATGCTAACTTGAAATGTATTCCTTAAAACTTTTTTCTTACAGCAACGCCAGTATTTGATGTATAATATAAAATTATAATATTGTCATAAAGGAGGCAGAATTAGGACAACATATTTACAACTCCTAGGTAATACAGGACGATCATGTCCAAAAATAAATTCTCCCATCTTATTTGTCCTAAATCTTTATCCTTATTAGTTTTACACACTGATAAAGTGTAGAAACCTAAAAAACTGATGCATTTTACTTAGCCTAGTAGGTTGCAAAATAATAATGTAAAAACTGTTCTGGGTGAAACAACCTGTCATACTAAAGAATTTAAAAGCTGGTCTCATCACCTATCCATAGTTGGCTGCACAGCCACCAAGAGGAAAATTACCACATGTTGAAGGAGGCACTGTGAGATGCCTTTCCAAAAGCTCACTGACTGTAACATCTGTATTTCTTATCTCTATTTACAGTAACATTTATCAACTCTAGAACCATTTCCAAATCACTGTACTGGAATAGCACCAAACCTCTTCTGAGAGATTGTATGAGGAAAGGAACATTTGCAGTATATTTTCTATCTAGCATGAGGAACACAATGAATATTCTAACATTCTGCACTCCTATCATGTTGCTCGAAAGAGCAATATAATAAATTAAAAAGCACAGACAAAAGCACAAATAAAGCAGTTACAGTTCAACTACACAGGCAATTCAACTGGTGTGAAGAAAGCTCACAACTCCAGGCCTTGGAGAACACTAAGTTGACTAATGCTACAGCACCACTGACTCAGCATACCTTTCATATAGCTAAATAGCCAGGAAAAGTGGCCAAAATGCCTCTTAGAAAATAGCTAGACATTTTATGTCTTACATCCTGCTTGAGTTGGTCTTCTTAAAATATGCATGAGTGCAAACTGTGAGATAAGAAAAAATGGTGTATTATACTGAAAGAGAATGAAATATAAAGAAATCAAAAATTCATACATATTCTAAGCAAAAGACTGACAATTTGAATGTGATGCATATACTAAGTTCAGAAAATATACCAGTATGTTAGCAAATACTTACTGAATATTAATCAATTTTATCATCTACTGTATCAAGTGAAGAGATCATGACTAATCAATTTTTAAAAAAGAAACAATACATTTCTATCTGAAAGAGTGATGCTACAGTCCCCAGTTACACAGTGAACTATCTCAGAGGTGACAGCACGAAACTCACAGCAAACCGTTAACTTCAAACTGGCTTCATGTGACTACAACCTACCGAGGTAAAGCTTGCCACTAAAATAACACTTCAATTCAAAATAAAATAATGTATTTTCAGGTTAGCAATGTCTGTGAATGCCTTTTGTGCATTTCCAGAGCCTTGCAATTATTAATAGTAAAAGTAGCAGATTAAAACTAAGCTTGGAAACACTGCCCCACAGGCATGTGCACAGAGCAAAAGAGAAAGTCAGAACATGCTACAAACATCTGAAAATCTGAGGATAAACCACATGCCCCCAAAATCATGAGGTGCAAACAACACATTTTTGAGGTTTTCTGGAAAAGAGAATATTTTGTAAATACTATTTAAAAAAAAAATGTTTGATAGCATAGATCTATCGGCTCTTCTATCTTTAAATCTTGGTGCTATATGCATTCTCAAAACATTGTGTTAATCAAAATGAAATTACGTTAAACACACTGCCGCTCTATACTCAACTACTGTCTGAAACTGTCCCATAAAAAAATATAATGCATATATGTTTATTTTCAAGAAGATTTTAGTTTTTTCATAACCTCTTTCTAACTGGAAGTTTTCACAAAAGTACCTCTGAATAACTACAGGTTCAGCCAGGTAGACTTCAGATTAACCACATATACCAGGCAACAGAAAGCACACAGATATTTAAGAAAATAAGTCAATTTTGGACATTATATTTTCATTAGATCTATGCCCAAATAGAGTTAATAATGCATGTCTCAGAATTCAAAATATTAAAAACATCTATTTGCATACGTATTGTGTCCCTGTACTCTATCCTCCTGCATATTGTGTTTATCATCTACAGCAATGTATACTGCGTTCCTTTTTATTCCTTCCCTTCCCCTCCAATTTGTTCAAGAAAACAGGGCACAGAACTTAAAATCAGGGTGCGTAAGAAGACAGATTTCATCTATTCTGTGCCACAATAATACTAAAATGACATCAGGAAAACTGGCAAAGGGGCAATTCCCATCCATATGAACTGCAGCAAGGGTGGGAGGAGGGAATCACTTTAAAAAACACAACTGTATGCCATGTTTAGTAATCGTACTTGCAGATCATGTGATCATACAGTTGTTTCATTAAGGAATATTTTTTCACCCAAATTTCCTAAGCTTTCAGAACAGCTGCTTCTCTACCCCTGTGAATGGCATTTAGAATAAGCTCTTGTGTCAGAGGTGGGTTTCCTGCACCTTTTGCCTTTGTTTCTTTTCAGTTCTTGTCTGAACAAACAGAAAAAATTCCAGGGACCTGACACTCAAAATTAATAAACTCTGACTAAAACAACACTTTTTCATAACTGTGGAGATAATTAACCCTCAAAACAACCTACGAATTTTGCGAGTTACTTCCCGCCGCCATAAGGCTTTATCTGCTTTTCCCGAACGCGTGCTCTGGTCCAAAAAAAGACATTCATTTCGGAAAAACCTGCAGAGCCCCAAGATCAGATTCACCTCCCCACGCGTGACGGCTCGGAGAAGCACCCCGACCCCGGCCACCACCGCCCGCCTCCCAACCTCCCTCCTCCACAGCGCTTCTCAGGCAGCCGCGGAAGCACCGACTCCGGGCCGGGGGTGAGGCGCGGCGGGAAGGCCGTGGGCCGGTCCGGGGCGCCCGTGGGCCGGGCGGCTGCGACACGCAGTGCGCGGCCCCTTTAAGAAGTGCGGCGCCGTTGTTAGGCAACTGCCTCACAACAAACGACCCCGGCCGGAAGGCCCCGCGGAGCCCCGCTGCCCTCCCCGCACCCCCTCACACACCGCGGGGACGTTCAGGCCCGGCACCGCGGCCCCGGCCCCGGTCCCGGTCCCGGCCGGCGCGCCCCCGAACCGACCCGCTCCCCGCACCGCCTCCCGGGCCCGTCCCGCTCCCCGTCGAGCCGCCCCCGCCGCAGAGGAGCACACCGAGCTGCGGACAGGACAGCGGCTGGGGCCGCGGAGGCAGAGCCGCCAGGCGCTGTCCCGCCCGCCCCAGCTCACCGGCACCGGCGGCGGCCGCCGCTCCCTCCCGCGCCTGTTACCGTCTCCCCGGAAACCGGCGGGTGGCGCCGAGCAGCGCCCCCTGCTGCTCCGGAGGCCGCCAAGTGGCTCGCCTCCTCCCCGGGCGAGAGCGGGGCCGAGGCGGGGGGGGGGGGGGCGGTTCGCCCTGGCGCGGCTGTAGCCGGTGAAAGGCAGCGGGAAGGGAGGCGGCGGCGGCGGCGGCTTCCCCTCCGCGAGACGCTCCCCGCGAAACTCCGTTTGGCGGGGAGGGAGACCGCGTTGTGGGCCCCCGCAGGACTCGAGCCGGCGGAGGCGCAGAGCCGCCCGCCGCCACTGGGGGGGGGAAGAGCGCAGCGCCGCCCGCACCGGGCCTGCGCGGGCCGTACCACTTCACATCTTCCCCCCCCCCCCCCCCCCCCTTCGCCACCTCCTCGGGTGGTTGCGCCGGCGGCCCGGTGTGGCGGGCTAGGGCCAGGGCCGGGCCCGGTGCGGGGAGGGAGCGATGGCGGCGGCGGCGGGAGGGGGGAGCGGCGCCTCCGGGAGCGGCATGGCGCAGAAGACGTGGGAGTTGGCCAACAACATGCAGGAGGCGCAGAGCATCGACGAGATCTACAAGTACGATCGCAAACAGCAGCAGGAGATCCTGGCGGCCAAGCCCTGGACCAAAGAGTGAGCGAGAACCGGGCCGGGGCGGGCGGGAGGGCGGGCGGGGCCGGCCCTGACGGCTTCTGCGGCCTCTTTTTTGCAGCCACCATTACTTCAAGTACTGCAAGATCTCGGCGCTGGCGCTCCTGAAGATGGTGATGCACGCCAGGTCCGGGGGCAACTTGGAGGTGATGGGGCTGATGCTGGGCAAGGTGGACGGGGAAACCATGATCATCATGGACAGCTTCGCCCTGCCCGTGGAGGGCACCGAGACTCGCGTCAACGCTCAGGCGGCCGCCTACGAGTACATGGCTGCCTACATTGAAAACGCGAAGCAGGTAGGGAGAAGTGGCCGCGGGTGTTTCTCTCCCCCCACCCCCGTGGGGCGGCTGCGGATCTTGGCAGCTAATCGCGCAAGAACACGGTGTGGGGTTTGCAGTCTTCCCCGCCTCTCTCCCGCCTGCCTTCACACAGTGATAGAGCGGCTGCCCGGCTGCCCTGTTTCTTCTCAAACGCGGCTGGGAGAACCGTACCAGCAGCAAAGAACGGCACCCCCCTTTCACCATTTTCACATATATATTTTCACGCCTTACAGTAGGTCATCAAGGACTGGATTCTCCTTTATAAATGATTTTCATTGCTCAGGAGGTGTCATTCTGGCTGCAGCTGGTGGCCTGTGAATGGAACAAGGGTATAAAATAACAGATACGTACACGTTTCTAAAAACAGTATGCAAAATTAAAGATAAAATGTGCATGTGTCAGAGATGCTTATTATTTGTAAATCAGGTATATGACATTTATTCTTACCTCCTTGCTTTCTGAAGTCTGACTGCATAGCCATGCTGCTGTTTTCCATAAAAATAAAGAAAAGGCATTTGTGAAGAAAATGCCAATGAAGGAATAAGTACGTTTCAGTGTAACTTAATTATTCACTTTTATAATTGGGAAATTCAGATGAACTGACTCAGATGTCTGTTCCCCTTCTTCATCATCCTGTATTCAGAGATCGATGTCATATTAAGCCTGACAATGCAGTAGAATTCTCACGTACAGAAGGATAACAGAAACATGAATCTGCTCTGTGGCTGGTGCAGAAGCCGGCACGGCACATCAGAGGACCTGCTGATGTGCTGCTTCCAAAACGGGGCAATCCCATAGTGCAAATAGGCATTGAAATAACTAATCCTCCAAGCTCAAATAGTTTTGTGGCCCACTTTACCCTTTGATTTTTCTTTAAACCTTTTAAGTATTTTAAACCAGCTAAAATTAGAGGCCCCTTACTTATTCACTGGAGGTAACAGAGCAGTGTTTGGGTTATTTTGGAGACATTCACAGTCTTGCACACAGCTAGAGATATTTAAATAGATGTGAATTGGGCTGGGTCATAGCATCAGGAAAGAGTAAACATAATCCAGAAGTCTGGGACACTTCTTAATAATTCATCCCTCTTTATGAGAAAATTTAGAAATTATTTAATCTAGGTCCTTTTATCTGGAAACTGCTAATGTCATGATGCTAATACTGTTGTTGCAGAAAAGTAGGTCATTTGAAATGATGTCCTCACCTAAAGATATACTATCCAGTTCTTAGGTAGAAGTAATGGATTTCAAAATAGGAGATATATAGCATAAAATTAGTATTATTTACATAGTTAGTCATTTTATGTTTAAAATAGTCCAGGTTTATGTCAGAGTACTCCTATATGATATGGAATGGTTTTTTTCTAGTTGTGTATATTGTACAGTTCTGTCCATATTTGGTTTCACAATTTTGAAATTGAACTTGTGTGCAGATATAATAACTGGACTTCACTGGTGGTTTGGCAGAGTTTGCATGCTGGCTGTTCCACATTTAATTTTGGCAAGCAGTTGTTCCTGGAATAACTATTTTGAATACTAGATTGCAAGTTGATATATTCCCCTGTATAAGTACTTCACAGATGCCAACGCTCCAGTTATTTGCTTCTCCATGGGCAGGATCTGGTGTTAATACAGTCAAAATGTGTTATGTGGCTTTGAAAAATAACACACATTCTTTAGTGTTTTGTTGATCTCCCCTTCTCTATGATGGGAGATATAAAGAAAATACAAATATTTTTTACCAATTCAAAAATAAAATAAATGCTTCATTCTGCAGGTAGTTTGTGTGTTCTGTCTCATCTTAACGTTTTTCTGATGTAACCTTCCTGACATATTCAGTATTTGGCAAAACCAAGTAGGTGATGCATCCAAACACACAATTTTCAGTTAAGAACTGGCATATAGGGTTGTATCAGAATTATTCAACTCAGTGTGGAACAGCCAGTAAGCAATTCCTGAGAGAGGATTACAAAATGAGATGCAATGGGTGTTGATTGTCCTGAGGTTTTTTTGGTTGGTTGGTTTGTTTTTCTTCTAGTATTTGTAGACATAGCCAGGGGTATTATTTGGAAACCCCTCTTCTGAGTTTTTTTGATCATAAAAGATTTCAAAAATTCATCTTTTGGCCTTCACAGCATGCTCAGCAATAATTTCTGCCACTTCTGGTGCTTGAAAACAAGCCTCTGACGTTTTTTAAACCTAGCAATAATCTCTCTATATGCCTCTGAGTTGTTTTACTGTACTAAAAAATGAAAGTTCATACTCTGCTGACATACCATATGTTATATGACATTATATATACTTAAGTCATACCCTACGAAATTTCTCTTCCATGCTCACTCCAGGTAGAATCTGTTCTGTACTTCAGCTGTCATTGAAAAAGGAGCTTCTGGCTCATTGAAGTTCCTTGTTCTGTGGTAGTAGCTGAAACAGAGAATGCTAATGCTACAGATTGTATGGTTTCTAGAAAGTAGTTCAGCAAAGTAAGGTGTATGTTTAGTATTTAGTTTAGTAGGGTAGCGTCGTAAGCTGTGTGCGTGTTCTTTTTTATCCTCTGACGGTGTGGTAGTACGCTGGAAGGCCCAACAGAGGGCAGCTGATACTTTTGGAATGGAGATTAACACCGGGTTTGTTTTCCTTCACTGCTGTTAGGTTGGTCGTCTAGAAAATGCAATTGGCTGGTATCACAGTCACCCTGGCTACGGCTGCTGGCTCTCTGGGATCGATGTCAGTACCCAGATGCTTAATCAGCAATTTCAAGAACCCTTTGTAGCAGTCGTTGTAAGTACTGGCAGATAGTTGATAAAACTGCATAGCAGATTATGTCAAGAGGGGAATAATTTCTAGCCTTCTGTCTGTTAACATTCTAGTAGTGTGTATTTTGCATGATGGACGTGTTTGATCCAAGTATTAAATTGGTGTCGCTCCTTTTGCTTTTCTGGCCACATCCTGGTCAAACCAGTAGTATTGCTTACTGAGGCCATTTTTGCTGTGCTGTTCCAGGTATGGTAGGTCTGTAAAAATCCATACATTACTCTTAAAGTTCTACTTGGTACTTTTGCAAAAAAATGTATTGAGGGATCCATGTACAACCTCCTGCAATAGAACAAAAATCTGTTTCTTTTGTTCTCTTTGTTGCTTCAGTCAAAATAGAGCAAAGGGTGTTCAGAGTTCTGTTACTTGGCATCTAAAATGCCTTTAAAATTAAATCAGTGGCATAGTACAAGGTAGAAGACACTAGGAAATCTATGAAGAAAAAAATCTGAAGAAACTCTTTGGGCCCTTCAGTATTTTGCAGGCTTCAGATGGCATTTGAAATCAAAAGTGAACCTTACTTTAGATACTACTTGTATAGCCATTGCTACTGAAGGAAATAAAGGAAAAAAGTCTGAAATTAGTCAGAAGGAAGGACTATAACTGTGAAGAATTACATTAGAAAAGGATAAATGACCCTTAAGTATTTCTACCAACGAGTTCTCCTACGTTGTGACATATATTCACAGATTCAGAACACTTTCCTTGGGACTGCTTTTTTCCTTGTTTGTTTTGGGTTTTTTTCTTCTTTTTTTAATTACTTTTAAAATTAAACAGGGCATTAGTACATATGTTGGCAAGGAGATTCCTTCATTAGTTTCCTGTATTTTCCACCAAATTGCAGCAGATTGCATAATACTTTCTTACCTCTAGTGGTTATAAGATTAAAATGCAGATTTTTGTTATGATTTATTGATTGCTCTTAAGTGCAATTTCTTTAAAGTATTCGAGAAATAAGGAAAATTAGTTTGAAAAAATGGTCCATAGAAGGCTATTGGTATTCCCATCTTTTTAGAGTCTCATAACAGCAGATGCCAACCCGAAAAGTACTGTTTATGACAAAACTAATACAATTTGCACTAATTACATTTCCGAAATACAATTACTGTAAAGTTAATATATGCCTTTAATAATTTATAAAATGCATGTAACAAGCATTACTTGTATTTCTACAGATTGATCCAACAAGAACAATATCTGCAGGAAAAGTAAATCTTGGAGCATTTAGGACCTATCCTAAGGTAAATAGTTAAAATTATCTAGTGCAGGATGACTAAATTGTCTTTAAATAAGTAATAGATTGGTTCTAAAGATTACTGCAGTTTGATAGTTTGATTTGCTGTACTGTACGATATGTCATTGTTCATTCTGAAAGAAAGACGTGCTGATATACTGATTATTGTGTGTCTTTGGATATTGATTACATTTACAAAGGTTGACTTCTAGTTTGTTTTCCATACATTTTTGGCAATGTTAATTAAAATAGACAGTCTAGGTAATGGAGCTGTCCTGAAAAAAAAAGTCTCAAAATTACTGTGTCATCTTTGCCCTTTGTTGAATTTTTAGGGCTATAAACCTCCAGATGAAGGGCCCTCTGAATACCAGACTATTCCACTTAATAAAATAGAAGACTTTGGTGTACACTGTAAACAGTAAGTAACATAAAAACTACTAAATCTAGCACAAGTTCTAATTTTTTGTATTTAGTTTAGTGCTTCAGTATGAAAAAGTACATTTCTTGGAGTATTTAAAATCTTGAAGTTCTTTGTTGCTCTAGCACTGTTGGTTTTGTGAAAAAGTGTTACTGTCATTTTATCAGGAGATATTTTAAGGGAGGGCTGTTACAATGATGAAGATGAACCTGGTTAAATACTTTAGCAGTTGATTCCCTTTAAGCAGAGCTTTCTTAGGGCAGGGAGGCAAGGGTCAGATGCAGATTTAGCAGCAGGACGAGGGAGACACTCATCTGTCAGCTCCTCTGAGTAGGGGCAGGCGCTGTGCATCTTTCTGTGCCACGTCACTGGGTGTGTTAAGATTCTTCCTGTCTTTGGTAGAATTGGAAAGTGGAGCTGCTTCAAGGATAACATCAGCAACAGGAAGAATTACTGCTTTTTCTCTCCTGCTAGTTTACTCTCCATGAATTAAAAAGGTAGTTTAGTTTTAACCATTCTTTCTTTAACTGTTCTATCCCCAGCCAGGTGTTCCTCACTTCATACCGACACTTCCTTATTTGGCAAGGCATTTGTTTTGCCAGGTCAGTCCCCTGATCTTGGTTGAGCTTGTAGAAGCACGCACATTCTTGCTGGTTAAGCTAAGGTGGGGTAGAAAGCAGAGACACTTGTTGGAGGCACAGTGATTGCAAAGAACAGCTAAGGAAATATGGGACCGCTTCTTTGAGTAACGGCCTGGTTTCAGTTCTACTTTCAGATGTTTGACAAGCACTACAGCTTAAGCATCTGTGTACCGAGAACTTGAAGATCTGATTGACACCAGTCCTGTAGGTTGTTGCGTAGTTTTTCCACATTTTTGATGCATGGATTCTTTAGTGCATTTGTAGTTGCATTCAAAGTGGGAACCTGAAGAGACGAAAAAATTAAAGCAATTAGAATTGGTCTTCCTATCCAATTTGAGGAAAAATCCAGAACGGTAGCTACACAGAAATCTTTGTAGAACTAATGTTCCTGTCATTTCAGAGGAGTCCTAATGGCATTGGCCATAAAACCATGCTTTTAAGCATGAAGGGAGGATATGTTCTATTTTTTCTATTTTAGAGGTGGTCACATTGGGAGAGTTAGTTCAGTGGGTTTTTTTGAAGCTGGAAGTTATAGTTAATATATAGTATTATATTAACTAAATCTAAATATAATTAATTTAATAAAAATATTATAGTATTAGTTACTATAGGAACTATAGTTAATAGTTGCCATTATAATCTGTCTCAGGAAGCTGGTTTCTTGTACAAGCCACTTCTTTCCATCCAAACAAAGAAAATATTTTCCAGTCTTCCTAGAAGGAAATGGCAGTTAGGCAAAGAGAGGGAATTAAAACTGGAAATTTGTCATGTTACCGAATTACTGCTAATACATAAGACTAGCATGATGGTGTCCTCTCAGTAGTATGGGTAGTCTGACTAATTATTGGACATTTGTTGGAGAATGGCTCAGAGACAAGGGTCCTGTGCCTTTAGCCAATAGATTGTAAGCCTGCATGCTTAAGTTGTGCCTTATCATGTATTAAGACAATCTTTGAATGAACGTTAGGGCAGGCTCTGCTAATACAAAAAGAAAAAGGGGGAATTGTTGGAGAATGGCTCAGAGACAAGGGTCCTGAGCCCATGAGCCCACCGAGCAGCTGTACGATCAGAGCCTGTTCTAGGGGCTGATGCTGCCTCGCGGATGCTGAGCCTCACTAGGGTTTGCCTGCAGCTGCTCGCAGCTGCTGATACAGGAGGAATGTCAAGGACGTTTCAGCCCTGTGTACCGTGGTGTGTCGAAAACAGGTTAAGGGGAATTAGGAATAGTGGTCTGAGAAACCCAGTGTTATGGTAGCAGTGGTCTGAGAAACATTGTGTTACGGTACTGTTGTGTATCGAAAACAAGTCAAGAGGAATTAGAAATAGTAGCATGGGAAACTTAGTGTTATGAGAAGCTTGTGCTGTTAGCTAACTGCAAGTAGGTGGACCGTGCGAATACGACCTTTAGAGCTTAAGCCAATCAGCTAGTGACTAGTAGGCATAATAATTATCATTGTCTGTATAAATATATGTACCCTGGACCAATAAAGAGACACGTTGATTGATGCTCTATCACCCACATTGAACCCGTCTCGGCGTGTCGTTCGTCCGTGGCTCCGCAAACATTTATAGAATCTGAATGATGGTCCTGGAACCATAGAATTATTTAAATACCCCCAGGGATGGCAACTCAACCACTTCCTAGGCAGCCTGTTCCAGTGCTTGACAAGCATTTTGGTGAGGAAATTTTTCCTAATATCCAATCTAAACCTCCCCCTGGTGCAACTTGAAGCCATTTCTTCTTGTCCTGTCGCTTGTTACATGGAAGAAGAGACCGACAACCACCTCCCTACAACCTCCTTTCAGGCAGCTGTAGAGAGCAGTAATGTCTCCCCTCAGCCTCCTTTTCTTCAGGCTAAACAATCCCAGTTCCCTCAGCCATTCCTCATAAGACTTCTTCTCTGGACCCTTAATGATCCTGTCTGTTTGGAATGCCAGTGGGTAGTTGCTCCATGGTAGCAGTGTGGATAATCTTAGTCAAACTTCTCTCCTTTAATTGGTGTTCAGTGACCAATGTGAAACTGCTTCCATTTAATCTCTTTAAGTACATTTATTACATTATTCCTCAAACAACAATTTCTGATTTTGAATCTGCCACACATCTCTGAAGAACTGACTTAGTATCTCATTTTTCTTAGTATATGTGAAATAAAGGTATTTGTTCTATCAAAGAAATACTAAAATGTGGTGTGTTTGCAGATTTTAAAGCATTGTTATCTCAGATGGAATTCCATACAGAAATACCAAGCAAAACAACTTCCCAGAGAAATCAAGAGATAATAGCATTATTGATAGTCTGCTCAAGAATTTCTTGATCAAAATAAACTTTAATATAGTTGTTTAATGTTGCTGTAATTCACTTACACTAATGACTTTTTGCATAGCTCAGCTTTCTGTCTGCTTTATCATCTCTTGTGACTTCTGTAGCACCCCTAAAGCCTGGTTTCCAAATAGGTGTGGTAGAACATAAGATTGTTTGTCTGTTTGTAACATTTACTGCTATTGAACATTCCTAATTGAATTAGAGGTGATATTTGCAAAACTGCAGTCACCTGTAAGTAGTAGTTATTACAGTATTGAAGATCCCAAGCATGGAACAGGGCATCATCGCACTGCGTAAGAAGTTAAGAGAATAATTAAAAACTTGCAATCTCATTAAATAGAACACAACAGTATGTGTAGGGATTATGCATACTTGTATTAAAATGTATGAAATCTGAGAAATCTTTTAGTTAGAATTGCACCTGGGAGTAACATTTTTATTGCTCAGTGCTTTGAATTTTTAACGATACTTGCCATTGATAAGGACTTTTTGAGATGCTTTGGTTGTCTCGGCCAAACAAGACATATTTAGATAGGAGCTTATTTTGTTTACATGTTTGTTTTTAAAGGTATTATGCTTTAGAAGTCTCATACTTTAAATCATCTTTGGATCGCAAATTGCTTGAGCTTTTGTGGAACAAGTACTGGGTGAACACTCTCAGTTCTTCTAGCTTGCTTACTGTAAGTACCATAGTATGCTATCATGTACATATATTAGTTCATTAGTGCTGAAAGCCAGACCCTCTACTGTAAAATGCTTGATGGGACACTAATAGATATAGATCCCACATTAAGAAACTGTTTGTCAGATTAAACGAGAAAGGAAGGTTTTCTTAATCATAAAATACTGAAATGTTCCTTGTATCTGGTCTTTAAAAGTAAAAGGTGGGAATAACTTACGTTTAATTTTACTGAGTTCTCAATACCTTAGATTTTGTCTAAAACACCTTTTAACCTTATATGTCTTTACAGCACTGTAATGAATAGTATGCCTTAAATTAATGGTATTGAATAATACTTTAAAAACAAACAAACAATGGAACTGTTAAAACAAGGTTGCAACAGAAATACTGCTGGTAGACCTTCAATGCAGCAGCTCAGAATAAAACCTTCCTTCTACAAAAGCCAGTTTTATACCTTTTCTCTTGGTCAAAACCAGCTGGGTTTTACTTACATTTTCATAACTTAGTGCATGGGCAGAAAGTAAGAGTGCCCATTTCCAGCTTTAGGTATTGAGTATTTGTCAGATGTTCAGCTTCTGTTCTCTCAGCCCCCACTTGTGTGCCACTCACGTTCTGTATCACTTCAATTGCAGACATAGATGAAAATATGCAGTAATACAGTCTTAAAGGCTGGTTTTATTTTGTGTATAAAAGCTTGAATTTATATCTTAGAATTCAATGTTTATTGCCTTCTTTCTCCTAAGAATGCTGACTACACCACTGGCCAAGTCTTTGATTTGTCTGAAAAATTAGAACAGTCTGAAGCTCAGCTTGGAAGGGGCAGTTTCATGTTGGGTTTAGAGACTCATGATAAGAAATCAGAAGACAAACTTGCAAAAGCAACAAGAGACAGGTAAGATAACGCATATTTGTGTTCCTCCCTGTGAGAAGTGTTATTTTGTTTTAAACTTTTATCATGCCTTTAATTGTAACCAACCGAGGTTATGGATAAAATTTATTACATTATAGATAGGAATGAGAGACTACAGATGTCACTAGTTTATTTTTGAAAGTTTAAGAAAACCTTGCCTTTATAAATCTACAATGGCTTTTCAATCTTTGTTTCTGGAATAAATTCAACTCTAGTTTATTGTTTATTAAACAAAAAAATCCATGTTAAATTCCATCACTGTACAGCAAACCAAAAAAGATGTTTTCTGTCAAATGGTAGCATTGATAGATAATCACACATTTTATGTGGTCAATCAGGTTTAAATTAACAGCAAATAAAATTATACAGAACATGATTTTAAGAACCAGTGTTACCAGTCTAGGAAGTTTAGTTTACACTTCTGTAATACTTTCACTCACTTGAAAATTAAGAACTCCGTGTTTTTCATATTTTTTAATTAATACATCATTTTCCCATAAGTGAAGAAGGTTTTTTTGTTGGTTGGTGTTTTGGTTTTGTGTTAAAGTAGATTACAGACATTCTGGCCTTTATATTTAGCTGCCCTGCCTGAGAGCAAATACTTGCTATTATCAGTTAATGAATTTATCATCACTGGGTATACGGCATTATTTCAGATAAGTTGTAGTGTTTTCCCTCAGTGTTCCCTATATGTTTGTTGGTAATAAGCTCTTTTTTGAGCTTCAAGTACAAAAGTTGCCTCTTAGTAATACTTATATCTTTCTCCCAATACTCTTAAGAATGATATGTGCTTAGACTCTCTATTTAATATTACAGTCACCATTTTTCCAAGTAAAATCTTTAACAAAGGGTAATAGTATCCAACAAGTCATACAGTATCCTGAGCTTTAAGAACATCGTATTTGGCCAATTCCAAACTTTGAAAACCAAGAAGTACTGCCCTGTACATGCTACATACAGTCTCAGGTCCATCTTTGGAGAAGACAGGACTCGCCTGCGTGCATCTCAATGGTTTTCTGAGTGAGATACAATTCCATTTAATAAGGAACGATTCGGTAGAATCCATTGGAGCAGACTGCAAAAATTGGATTTCCAGTTCTCTTCCTCATCATTTTATCCTGATACATAGAAGAGTTTTCTTGTATTCTCTTCCCCCTGCCTCCCCAAGCTGGCAATATGTGCCATAGTACCAACTTTAGTAAGGAACTGATTTTTGAGATGCCAGATGAGTGGTGAGTTTAATGATAGCTAAAAAAACATGAAGAAACAAAAAGGCAGCCTTGTGTGAAGAGACTGATTTATACATATCTTTATTTACATCTTGCTTGGTATAACTCAAGTGAACACAGGCTTTACCTTAATAAAGGAGCGGTCAGCTTGTGTTGGACAGGCCTTTGTTCCACAGTAAGCAGTGGGGGAATACCTGCAAATGTAATATGGTCCTTGCTAAATAGAATCAGAGTTGCTGTTGTACTGGTGTCTCTGATTTTGTTTTTGTTATGGAAAGTTAACAGCTCTTAGAAGTTTTCTAACAAACGTGATCAACTTGGAGGGGGGTTGACTTTCTAAAAGTTAATACCCATTTACATTTGCAATGGAGTTAAGGCTGCTGCTAACTCACAACAGCCAGGTTAAATGACACCTCCCAGTTTCTGTAGTGAAACAGTTAAAATAGCAGTGCTTTAAAGACATGAGAAGGGTGGAGTTGCTGACAGGTTTGCTTTGATTTTGATCCCTGTTTGATGTCCCATAATACTGACTGCATTTTATTTTCACGTTACTCTCACGTGCTTACAGTTACTGTAAGAAATAACTCCTCCTCTGATTATCCTACTATATTATTTCTTGCGGCATTTCTAGAGATTTTTCTTTTCTGTTTTTATTTAGTCATCATCAGTAGCTAGTTTATAAATTGTAAGACTGGAAGGGATTGTTGTTGTCATCAGTTCTGCTTTCTTGTGTAACAGAGGCTACTGTAGTTCCCAGAATGAATTGTAACACTTTTACAGATGCATGGTTTTCTTCAACTAATAATCTTTGCTAAGGAAAGAAGAGACAGCAGAAGACTTGTGCAGACACCAGGATAATTGATTCAGTGGCATCTAAATTTCAAGAATTAAGGTTGCAAAGTTTGCTAAGGGATTATTGGGCGTACCTGTTAGGAAAAACAATACTGTAAGACATTAGCATAAAGGTGCTTACACTTGGCTATGTGATACCTTCTGTTACTGTATGTACACATCTCCAGGAGTCATGTTCTAAGAGTACATGTGCATTAGCCAAACTGTGCTTCAAGCCATCTTCTTTGCCTAGGATTCCTTTATCTATCTAGTAGTAATTTGTCCCTGTTCTTCATGCCTTTAGGGCTGAATCATCTTTTGCTTTTGTATAGTCTGTTTTGAGACATTTTTATTTGTCAGTTTGACAACACATCCGCCTAAGCCAGGCACCCTGAATGAAACTTGGATCAATAGGAATCCTCTCAGCTGTTCGGGGGTTTTGCACGTTACATATTTTGACTAATAACTAATTAGCTCTATAAACTTCCTGTAATGTTCTCTTTAAAGTTTCTAAGAGGAGCTGTGGTTACTGTGCACTAATGGCCTGGACTGGGCAAAGGAGATGAAGTAGAGAACAGTGAGAGCCTCCAGGTATTGATAACAGTCGGTAGCTCCATTTCCCCCAGGGATTATTTTTTTTTTTTTTTTTTTTTTTGTTCCGATGACCATAATGCTCCCTTGCTATTGTTAACGTAAGGTGTCCTAAATTGCCAGACAAAGAAGTGTTCTGGAATTGGTCTCTGTGTGCATAGTGCTTGTCAGTTTGCTTTTTAAGTAACAAAAAGCTATTGGCAACAATGGCTAAATTGCTGTGTGTGACTTTTCCTTTCTGGACAGTTGTTAAGATTCATGGGGTTATGGGCACCCTGAACTTCCAAAACAGCTGAATATCTTCAAATAAAATGACAGTTCAGTTCAGTGTTTGGCCAACATTGAATTTATGCTTGTTTTTCAGCTGCAAGACCACCATAGAAGCTATACATGGATTGATGTCTCAGGTTATTAAGGATAAACTTTTTAATCAAATTAATATAGCTTGAAGTGCATCACCAGCTGATATGCATCTCCAAAGCAGAAAAAGTCATGGTTAACTTTCGCTTGGACTTGTTCAATTTGGGCAATGAAGCTGGAGTGGAAAACTATTCATTTAATTTTTAGTACTTTAATATTTCCCACCTGTCTGACCAGTTTTAAAGAACAAAATGTTCTGAAATGTAGTGCAGCTTTTTGTTCTTTATCACAAGCAGTTTGGAGAATTGTTCCAAAAGAAGAATAAATGTGACTTACAGGATTTTGCTCTTAGGTATTTATCTCTATTATCCAACTGCAATAAAACAATTTTGAAAATGAGTGGTTTTAGGGCTTGAATTTTTTGGCAAACATTCACCTCTTACTCTTTTTCTCATAGTTCCATATAAAAGTTCTGTCCTCTTGGTTAGATTAGATAGGTAACTTATGCAGTATAAGAAGTTTGTTTCTCAGATTTTCATTTCTATGTTTAAGAACTGAAATCCCATTTGCTTATTTTTTAATAAGTTATTAAATGTATTTGGAGCCTTTCCTGATTCCTAAATCAGGACCATTCTGGTCCAGCCAGAAATGGTTCCTTCTCACAGTGAGGAAACACTCATGCATGATACAACAGTATTTTGCTTGTAGCTTTACACTTATGATGGACATACTACATTTCTAAGTAGTCGAGTAACAACCAGTTCCACGGTGAAACTAGTAATATGGTTATGTGCCATTATTTTTCTCCTGCTCCCCTTCTATTGCTTGTCGTAGTCACTTGTTGCGTATAAAGGAACAAACCAAAAAATTATCATCTCTAAAATACAATTAGGCTAATTTAGGGCCACAGATACTAAAATGCATTAATCATAATTGCTGGCTTACAACATGGTGCTGCTGCAGGGCTGATCTCTGTTTTGGAGGCTTTCATACTGCATTTCAATAATTCAAGATGTTTGGATTTCTTTTAAGTTTTTATCCTTAATCCTGAGTTTCCTGGGGTTTTTGGAATGTTTACTTTGGGGATAATTTATACTTTATACAATATATCATTATGCTTTATACCTTAAGTAACTGATACTCCTTTTCAACCTTAACTCTGCCTTGATGTGGGTTTTGGGTTTGTTTTGGTCTGGAAATTTTAATAGCTATTACTCAGTTGGGACTTTTCATCCAAATGGATTCCAGCATATTTGAGGCTAAGATGCAAATTATACAATGGAAAGTCATCATTCAGCAGGGAAAGGCAGTTACCCCGAAGCAGAAATTCATCAAGAGTTTTAAAGCAGCAGCATTCAGCAGTATAGGAAAAATATATTTAATTTGAGCTAGTAAAGTTGAGGTAATTACAAGATGTGTAGTTTGATAGGAGGGAAATTTTATGCTTCTTCCAGCATGGCACTGGTGGTAGGGAGGCAAGAGAAGAATTAGCTGTGGTATTTTAATATTCAAAGCTATAAGTTTTCTTGGAAATGGCAGTGATAGACTTCTGTACAAGCAAGCACAGTACATAAGCCCCCAGCAGTACATTTTAAGTTCAGGTAAGACCCAGCAAGTGTACCTGGCCAGTAACTTTTCCTACTTATTTTCTTCCACGGGTGTTTGAGAGACTTTACATTTTAGCACACAGCCATTGTCTCACTCAATATGTGTTTACACAAAGAAGTACACCACTTTTGTGAGGTAAATACCTACTAGGAAATATAACTGATGTTGCCACTTTATAGAATTCTCTTTGCCTAACATGAGCCAGAAGTTTTGGACATCTTGTATCTAACTGAAATATAAAATAATAGTTTAATCTCCTATTAGTCTATTTAGCATATTTAAACTGTCCTCGTTTGTGATAGCAGTGAGCTGAAATTTCATGCAGGTAGGCTCGAACTGAATGTTTTTAGTCACAGTTGTCTTTAAAATACCAAGTTGTTTTATAAACTGTAGCACTATGAATGCTGATGTTTGAATGCTGATAGGGACAGTTGTCCATTGAGTTATATGCATTGTTACCTGCTGAGCATGTAGTGTTCTAGCCCAGTTTAAAATCATTATATATAGTGTGGCTATACCTGTGGCCTCTATAGGATCCTTTCTCCAGTGTTCAGGAACCAAAATAACAATGCTCTTGTCTTTGTTCAGCCAGATTTAATGCTAGCATTATTAGAGATTGTGCCTTAACTGAGATCAGAATTCCATGCATTGAAGATGATTACCACAAAGGAGTCATCCAATATGTACATGCGTGCACGCGCACACACACACACACACACACAGATGTACCCTTAATGTTGGAGAACTGTTAAAGGATAGAAAGTGCACCTTCATTCTACCAAGTAGTTTTGAAACTTTAAAAACTTGAGGAATAAAGGTATTATTGAGAACAATACATGCTGTATATCAACACATATGTGAATTCATTCTTCCACACTTGCACCCACTTTTTATTTAGAAGTTAGTTTATGCAAATGAATGCCACATATCAGGTAACTATTTTGACAGCTAAAGTAATTCAGTACATAGTAAAGAATGTGCAAATAGGTTTTCTTTACTCAGATTTTTTGAGACAAGCATGCATACAAAAATTGCCTTTTTTTTGCCTTTGACATGTTAAGAAATAAAAATCTAATTCAATGACCACAATTGATTTTTTCATCTTGTCCCCTCCCCTGCCACCAAAAAAACTCTACCACTCACTCAACCCAGGACACATCTAAAAGTATTTGTCAGCAGGTATTAAAATTACAGAATGCTGAAAATGCAGAATTGTGTTTGAACTTCTCCCCTCTCCTGTTATTCTCCTGTTTACCTTTGTTCCAGACATCATGAGGTTGTCCTGTATGCTCACCTTTCTCATCTATGCAAATTGCATTTTTAAACAATCTATACATTTTAATCTCAACAAAATCCAAAGAAATATATGCGTAGTTCTAACAATGGAATACCAAGGACTAAGGTGTAATTCCTGATAGAGTACCAGTTTGCCTTTGTTGTACCAGGTGTACCAGTTTGTCTTTGTTGCAAGCTTTATGAGGAACTTTTCAGATTTATTCTGTGATTACTGGGACAGTCAAAGATGCTCCATTGTCCTATCAGACCTCCTTCTCTTGAAATGTTTGGTAGGAACTGGAATATCAACTCCTATAAATTAATTATCATGCATGAAGATTGAATGGTTGTGCTACTGTTCCCACATGGAAGCAGAAAAAAAGACTAATTTTCTTGCCTTTTTTAAATTTACTGAATTGAGTAATGGAGCTGTGAGGGACAGGCTTCTACTTCTCTTCACCTGTTGTCCTACCTTCCAGTCTACCTAAAATGTAAATAGGCAAGAAGAGGGAAGGGAAGGGGTTATGGCAAACACCTTGCTGGTTCACGCCAGTGTCCGTCTCCAACACCAGACACAGGAGTGCTGCTGGGGAAGAGCACGTGAACCTTAACACGTTCAACAGCCTCTACCACCATCCATGACTGGGGATTTTAGGGTGTTAGGGATTTTAGAGTGTGCACCGCTGGCCATCCTCTTAGTACTCCCTAAAGGATATGATGTCCTTGAATTTGCTTAACCCTATTTTTAACCCATTGACATTGTCTGCCTCCAAAACCTCCTGCAGTAATAATTTCCAGAAGTTCAGCCCCAGTTTAAGAAACTACTTTTTTTTTTTTACCTCTTTTGAATGGATCTAGGAGCTTTATAGGATATTGCTAGTTGTAATGGTGTGGGATGTGCCAGGTAAGAGTTTTGTTTGCCCTACCCAGCACCTTTATGATTTTATTAGCTTTTATCATCACTTCAGCTTTCTCTCCAAATGGAGAAGTTTCATTTTTTTCATGCTGTTGTGATAAAGCTGCCACTTTACCCACTTGATCATTGGAGTTGCTCTCCATCCTGTGTCCCATCCTGCTCTGCCCTTGACACACAGGGCCCAGGACTGCACTTTACTCAAGATTTGGGTGCACCATAGTTCTACACAGACGCAAAATAGTTCTCGCTTGTCCTCAGATCCCTTCCTGGTGACACCCAGTGTTTCGTTGGGTTATTTGGTTGCTGCTTCAGATCAAGCTGATGATTTCAAAATCTTAAAAACTGCTTAAGTTTGAACTGATAGGTACAACTCTGGAAGGCATTGTGTAGGCATGGTTCAGATTTTCCCAAAATGCATTTATCTACATTGAAGCTCTTCTGCCACGTTTTTGCTTACTCGCTTTTATGAGATCCTTTTGGAGTTCCTCACTATCAGCGTAGTGTTTGACTAGTCAGAAGAGCCAAGTTACCAGTTGAAAATTTTGAGATATTTCGTTATCTTTAACTCTTTGGGGTTTCATCTGATTGACATGCTCATTTCAGAAGGGAGTTTACCCCAGTGATACTGACTACATTTTATAATGTATTGCCATACTTTTGGACAGTAAAGTCAAATGCAAAATACTGTGCTGTCTATAAGAAAACTCAGGCTTGGGTTTGTCTTTATAACTCAGTAAATGTCTAGCCTTTGTTTCATATTCTGAATACCTAGAATACTGCACAGAGAACAGTAACTTAACTATAGGACAAAGTTTTGAAAATAAACACATTGGAGGACAAACACTGAGTTTCAGTGACTCTGGGGAAGAATGTTTTGCTTTCTAAAGGCTGCACACTGGAGAAGGAGATGGTTTCATGCCTAGCGCATGAATGATGAAGTGCAGATGTAGGACTCACGCCGGCACAATTATTCATTTATCTTGCATATGCCTGCACTGTATCCAACTGCCATGTGTATATACCTGAAAATAAGCACTTCAGAAACTTGCAAAGTTGTATTCTGGATTATTTTAATAATAACTAATGGCAATAGAAACATTTCAGGTTTTTTATATAGTGTATCTGAGGTATCTGGTCATACAAAGCAGGAATACTTCTATTTCTCAAATGTAGCCAAGACACTTAAGGTAGTGAAATTTTGCACTGCAGTCCCACATAAGCAATTAGATGATTACCCACTCAGTAGATATATTCTTAACTAATCTGTAAAATGTAAGATACTCACTCTGGTTGCTTTTGCTTTAGCAACGTTTGTGGATAGTGTTTAGCAAAACTAAAAAGCTAAATGAGATGATCACGCTATTAGGTCCAAATTTTTTCTAAATCTGCACCCAGCAGCCCCCATTCATACCAGTAAGCACGCAGAGTTTCAAAAACTCAGCACTTACTCAGAGGGAAAAAGGGAGTTAGTAGATGTTAAGTGTTTCCCTAGGTTTCCTACGTTAGATGTCTACTGAAGATTGAGCCTTTCTGAAGTATTAGCCCTAATTGGGAGTTTTAAGCAATAATCCTGGTACGCTGAAGGAAGCCAAATTTTAGAAGATGTTTTCATCCCCAAAACTCTCTCTGCCACCATTAGCCACCCGTATCTGGATTTTGTGACAAACTCTGTAATCCTTACTTTTATAAGCAATCTTTGTATGAACAACCTCATTGAAGTCAAGAAATATTTTTCTTTTAGAAAAAGCTATAAAAAGGCTAACCTTAATCTTTTGCTTTTGAGCAGTGTCACAAGTTCTTCGGTTGTCCCTTACCTCACATTCACACCAGGCCCGAAGAAATATTCCTTAAGCTTTTCATAAATTATCTTTGATTCTAGTACTGGAATAACAGGCAGCTGTGAGCTGGCTACCACAGCTCTGTTCACCATCTATCTTTGATATTCCCTGGAAAACTTCCCTTGCCCCACAGTGTCTCTGTTCAGACCCTATTTTACAAGGGACTCTTTTGTTTTCCTTGCCTGTGGTGGCAGTTTGTGCACACAACCTCAGATTAAATAGAATGAGCTCTTTTAAACTTGCTATTTAGTAAATTAAGCAAAACTTTCTTGCATTTCTATCACTTGTGCCTTTATAAAGCTTCAACTGTGTCTGGTTTTGGGTATTTTGTTTTTACCTTAACCTGTCTAGTGTTTCATGAAACTTAAGTGCAGCAGGCTATTCCTGCAAATATAGTAGCTTTAGAAGGTATAAGGTTGCCATGAACTTGGGTACGGGATCACTCCTGCACAGCACAGTACATTGCCCCAAGGCATACAGTGACTCTGTAGTACTCTTCCATTTATTATGAACTGTAATGACAGTTGATGATTTAATGTTGATTATTAAAAATGCAAGAATCCAAGATGTAAAGCTAATTGCTGACGTTAATATTTTGTTTATAAGGTTAAAGATATACTAAATATAATTAAATAATAATTATCTTACTTATTTTCTCCCCTTTGCTAAATTTTGGAAATTTTAAAATTTCAGGTCAGTATTTTAAAATAAGCTTGGTATGTTACTTTCTCTTTGATAAACGTACTATTTATTTTATCTTTTTTTATTGCTGTGCTCCAAAAAAAGTCCAAATCAGAATTGGACTCTCATTACACAACTAACATATAGTTAAAATAATATGTTTATATAGAACATTTAAAGTATTTATTGAAATCCCAGTAGGAAGGATTTTGTATATCATAGCATAAACTAGGTTAAGATAAAATGATAAAAACAAATATTTAAAAAAAATACAAAACCAGACAAAATTTAAATAGTACACAGTTGAACTGGCGTCATTCTCAATGTGCCAGTCCCTAAGAGGTGAAAATTATTAAAATATGGGGTGATAATACATAAGATTAATTGCATGCACATAGAATTTTTTTCTTCTGTCAAGTCTTGAAGAACTGACATGAGAGAGTCTCCAGTTAGTTGAAGGATTTTTCTGGAGTTAAAAACAATTATGCTAAACCTTTAAGGAATTAATGAAGTATCTTGTTCCTTGGGGTGTATTTTTTATGAGCTGTAGTTTTACTTTTCAGAGCCTAGGAATAATATCCACAAGGAAATATGTAATTTAGGAAAGTTAATTTTGACCCTCAGATGAAACTTCTAACATATGAAATATTTGCTGTGACGTTTGGTTTGTTTTTAATTATGAAAAATTGCTTCATACAGGGCTTTCTGAAAACTACAGTATTCTGGGAAGTAGCATGGTCCATTGGATAGGTCATAGGACTGCATCTCAGGAGAATTGGGTTTTCTTCCTGACTTTTTCACAAACCAGGAGTGCATAAACTTTAGCAAGGCATTTTTGCCAGAGCTAGTGTCTTTTTTCCTCTATGAAATAACGAGATTGATCATTAGCCTTTTAAAAATACAGATGAAAAAGGATATGTAAGTATTACCATCTTTATGCGCTGAAGGTCATCGCTACATCTCCAGTTTGTCAGACATTACCACCTTAGATAACAGTTCTTAATAATGCTGTTAGCAAAGAATGTTTAGTCTGTTTTGCATAGTTTGTCTGTTTAGATCATCACAGATAGGAAATGCCTGAGCCCTTTGAGGGGATTATAAATATATTGTTTTAGGAACTCTTCATTTTCAGCTGAAACATACAGTCAACCTCTGTGTAATTTGTCCATCATTTCCTGTGTGAATTTCTGTTTGGTTTCGACTCAATTACCTTCGGGCTTGTGTATAACTGCAGTGGCATTACTTTATTATAAAAGGAAATTAATTTATGTGCCTGCATCTAATGGCATGCAATCTTTAGTAATTACAACCATCTGAACTTCCTTCTCCAGCTGAACTCAAGTTGCATTCACTACTTACTGTATCATTTGAGGTTAGAGTTAAGCTTACGTTTTTAATCTGTTTCTAAGGGATGCATTTTTAGTCTGAGTTCCACAAAGCTGGAGATACAACCGGAGAAACGTAGAGGTACTAAAATGGCAGATACTCTTCCAACTTAAACAAGATGTATATATTTTGTATGGTGATACAAACTCCAAAGTAGCTCCTCATTATACCAAGTTTTTTGGAACACATTCCTTTTCCACTTTAAAAATTCTTCTTAGGACAATTATGTAAAATTCTGAAAATGGCAAAAATGACTTAACACAAATATTTATATAAAGGATCAACCAGGGACAAATAACGTGTAAATAAC
The DNA here is from genome assembly GCF_018691265.1 of Tyto alba. Taxonomy (NCBI): domain Eukaryota; kingdom Metazoa; phylum Chordata; class Aves; order Strigiformes; family Tytonidae; genus Tyto; species Tyto alba. Next base: position 37,567,790 of record NW_024881330.1, read on the forward strand.
ATAGGTATTTAAGAACAAAGAAGAGTGACTATATGAATACTCAGATTTTCCCTCTATACAGTGTTTGACAAAATAATGCTGAGATATATCATCTGACTTTTCTGAATAATAGCAGCATATAATAGTGTTTACTTTCTCTGCTTAGTTCATCTGTCAAACTTCATTACAGTATTTGTAATACTGTTATTTTCTCAATGGTGAAAATTGTTAAAGTGTGTTTTGAATTTTTTCTTACTGCTCATCTTTGGAGACAGAATCTTGCCTTTCCCAAATCAACACTGTAATCTCTGCTGGAGGTAAGATACAGTGTTCATAAAAAAAAAAAAAATATAAACACCATAAGGATAAAATGTTTATCCTAACAAGCAGTTTTCTAACAACTTCACTTTTACTTCCAGGCTCTAACAAATTATAATGCTGGGAGATGCAGAAAGCCTATTTTACTTTTTGGCATCTGCCAGTAACATTAATTATTATAACAGTTTTGTACTAGTAATAGCCCTTAATGTTTTATAGTAATAGTTATCCATATTGGGCTTCATGCCTTGTCTGGTGTTGGATATATTTTAACTTGATTTTTGTTGTATTTGCAGAAATAATTTCAGGAACTTTTGTAACAGAGCCAGCCTATTATCCATCTCAGTTTTACCATGTTAGTGGTTTTCTGTCTTAGCACCTGTTTTGCTTAGGCTTGCACAGTTCTGTTGGTCATCAGCAGCCAGTATGAGCAAAAAATGTTAAGCCATGCAAGCAAGAAGTGGTGAGGTATAATCAGTGGAAGAGCAGTAGCATGAGACGTGAACTGTGCATGGCCAGTGAGGAGAGGGCGGCACTGCAGGGGCAGAAGGCCAGTCCAGTGCCTCTCCAGTGCACGGAAGAAAAAATAGCTTAGCTCTGAATGTGTAACCTGTTACTCATGCGTGCATAAAATCCTGCTCAAATAAAATCGAGAATCAAGAGGTGTTGTCAAGTAGTTGTCATGGAACAACTCCCAGAACCTGAAGCACTGCATGCAAGGTTAGAGCTTTACATAAATAATTATTGCATGTACCTGTCTCACCTAAACCACTTCCAGGATAGAAATATAAACATGTAGAGCTACGCTGCCATGCACCTATTTCAGAGTAAGTTTGACATGCGGACAAAACTGAAGAAACTACGTATTTACCAGAATTATGACTCATGAGCAGCAAGAATAACGACGCTCTGTCTCCTGTGGGAGACAGCTTGTTCTCCGTTGCCTGTAACTAAAAGGCCAGTGGGTCACAGCTGGCATTCCCACCCCCACGTCTGTGAGGGGCCCTGCACGCTGCCCCCGCTCCCCCTCCTGCCCACTGGCCGTGCTTGGGCAGCAGCTGTCGGATTTCTGTCGGAGGCAGGCTGATGCCCACCCCCCAGATGGGAAGGTGGCTGTTCAGGTCACACTTCAGCCCCTTCCTCAAATGGGGATGCTGGGCTAGGAATCTTTTTTTTCTAACCAGTTGGTGAATTTTGTAAACAGTAGTAGAATTTATTACCGTCCTGTGCCTGTCCCCTTCACCAGTTTTAGCCAGAGTTGCCTTGATTGGTTTAAAAGTTACTAGGCAGTATATGCAGGCTGAAACATCAAGAACAGAGAAGCACCATGTCCTTAAAAAAAGACTGACATCACACGTAATGGATTATAGCTTTATTTTTCAAAGACATTTTGGTACAGCTCTCTGCAAATTTACTGAAATTAAAGCATTATTTGCTCTGCCCTATGTTTTTGAGAACCCTGTATCTGCTACCTTTGAAAACATGACAACCAACACAGATTTAAATTCAGTGGAAAACATTGTTTCAGATATATTTTACATATTAAAACAACTATACTGAAGCAACTGTGTTGATTCCATTTTATGTAGCTGTCTAGCCACAAAAGAGGAAGGCAACAGATGCTCAGGAAAAAGTTTGACTGAATAAAAAGTTTGAAACCTGACCCTGAAAAAGTTTGTCAGAAATTGTTAGGCTTGAATTTAATGTTTTACAGTTAGAAGTGTCAGGTTATTTGTCCTATTCATTAAATGACATACCCCACCTAGAATCCATATATGCAGAAATAGCTCTGTGCAAAATGCATGGTAGTGCTTATGCAAGGGAGGCTCTTTAAGGTGTTTTATGTCCTTAGAAGTAAGTTTCAGTTCAGTGTTCCAATCTGGAACTGTAAGAAATACAGCCATCACTGACTTCACACAGGTATTTCTAAAAGCTTCTTTGAAGACAAGGACTTTCGTACCCAGCCAAATTACTGCCACCCTGGAGAGTACACAGATGATTGTTTAACACTCTGTGCCACCAGATGAGAATCCTATTTCAAATCTTATCGAATAATTACTCTCTCTGAAACTTCTCATAGCTTTCTCTGCCTTTAAATCAAATTACTGACAGCCCTAGACACCTGCAAAATCTGCAGCCATGAGGGAGAACAAGCTAAATCCAAAATTAACTTTCAGAATATTAACATACTTCTTTTATAGAAACATTTCCCAGAACAAGCAGCTCCAGGGCATGCTCAGTTTGGATTCCACCACAGAAGTAAAGACATCTTATGATCTTTCATATCCTCAGAGAGAAGGATATATGAGGTTGGAAGGATGGGACTCTTTATACTTTGTATGCGTTCCCAACAAAGGTCAAAGTGGAACATGCTTGCTCCTAACATTTTGTGTCATTTTTCTTGTAAAAGAAATAAAGTCCTAATCTTGGTTTCACTGGAAGCAATATATTTTGTCACTGACCAGCTGATGCAATTCTACCTTCCAACGCAGCGAGCATATAACATAACATGTATATAGCTTTATTGACATCAGTGAGTTATTCTTATGCTTAACTGATAGAATCACAGAACGGCTGAAGCTGGAGGGGACCTCTGGAGGGCATCTGGTCCAACCTGCCCCTGCTCAAGCAGGACCATCTAGAGCTGGCTGACCAGGACCATGTCCAGATGGCTTTTGAGGAAGGGAAGCTCCACAACCTCCCTGGGCAGCCTGTGCCAGTGCTCAGTCACCCTTGCAGGGAAAAGGTGTTTCCTGATGTTCAGAGGGAACCTCCTGTGCTTCGGTGTGTGCCCATTCCCTCTGGCCCTGGCACAGGGCACCAATGAAAAGAGCCTGGCTCCATCTTCAGTCCCTCCTATCCGGTATTTATATACATTGATGAGATTCCCCCAAGCCTTCTCCAGGCTGAACAGTCCCAGATCTCAGCCTCTCCTCAAAAAAAAGATGCTTCAGTCCCTTAATCATTATAATGGCCCTTCACTATGCCCATGTCTCTCTTGTACTGGGGAGCGCAGACCTGGACCCAGCACTCCAGGTCTGGCCTCACAAATGCTGAATAAAGGGGCAGGATCACCTCCTTCCACAACTGGCAGCGCTCCTCCCAATGCAGCCCAGGGCACCGTTCACCTTCCCTGCCGCAGGGGCACGGTGCTGGCTCATGGTCAGCCTGGTGTCCCCCGGCAGCCCCAAGTCCTTTTCTGCCAAGCTGCTTTCCTGCTGGTCAGCCCCCAGCCTGGGCTGGTGCCTCCTCCCCGGGGCAGGGCTCTGCTCTTCCCCTTGTTGAACATCTTCGGGGTCCTGTTCACACTTTTCTCCAGCCTAGCAAGGTCCTTCTGGGTGGCAGCAGGACCCTTTGCTGTATCAGCCAACTATTCTCAGTTTTGTGTCATCAGCAATTAATTTTCATTAAAATTTCATTTTAAAAGGCACCAAAAAGGTTAACACTGATTTTTTTTTAAAAAAAAAAAAAAAGCACAAACAACCCCAAACTGGAATTTTTCATCACAGGAAAAAAACTATTAAACATTTTCTAACCTTCTTTTATAAAACATTGCTGTTAAATACAATATCCACTCAGTTTATTACACTATTAACCTTTCTAATTTAAGCATGGGGTGCAATGGGCCATGTAATTTTATTTTACCAGAAATTCATCCTCACAAAAATGCCTGGCATGCAGGAAGAAGGGGTAACACCAGATGGGAAACGTACAGGTAAATGAAATTTAAGAACACATAGCATTATTAAGATACTAGTAAGCCAGTGAGCTCTTCTTCGGGGAAATGTTGTTCAAAGTCCACTTGCATTAGCAGGTTTTAAAGCCGCCTTCTGGGAAATTCCCCGGCTGCGTTTCCTCTTTTGCAGACCCCCGAGGTGGGCTGACAGGCCCCCACAGCCGAGGGGCCACCCTCACTGCAAGTCACACCCGCGGCCACGCTCTGAGGCGCAGCCAGGCCCGTGACTACAGGCTGAGTCCCCCACCCCAGCTCACCCCTGTGGGCACTTAAGGGGTGTATGTACCCACGAGACGTACAGCCACTACCGAACCCGAACAACCCCCTCCCCTCAGGCCGCCGCCATTAAGCGACATCGCGCATCCCGCGACTGCGCAGCCGCCGGCCCCGCCCTGACCCCGCCTCCGCTCCTTTTCCTCAGCGCTGATTGGGTGGAAAGGGCGCCCCTCTCGGCGCGTTGGTTGCCGTGGCAACCAGGGGCGGCAGCGCTCGCGCCTCCTCTCCACCCGCCGTCCCACCGCCCCGGCCGGGAGGTGAGGGGCGGGGAGCGGGGCCCGGGCGGGACGCGGGGTCGTTCCCTTCTGGGATGGGCGCCGGGAGCGGGTCCTGCCCCCTTCTTTCCTCGCTCACGGGCAGAGCAGCCTTCCCAGGGGTTGTGCTGGGTGGCGGATTGGGCCCTGTCTCTGGGCGGGGGGGTCAGGGACGGCTCCAGTGTGAAATCGCACCGCTCTGGGAGCTGTGGGACCGGGGGGAACCTGCCTCACGCCAGGCCCCCGCTCTGGCAGCCCGGCTTTTCCTCTGCTGGTACAGCTTCTTCGGGAAGAAAGTCTAAGAATGGGCTCTGAAAGGTATCTTTATTTTAAAAGCAAGAAGGAAACAAACTTCTCAGTAAAAAAAACCAAAAAACAAAAAAAAAAAAACCACCCCCCACCATGTCCTTTTAGCTTCTCTTCGTCCCCCACCTTTAAAAAAAAAAAGGCAAAAAATAAAGCCCACATAAATGAGGGGGAGCTACTGAGCTTCAGCCTTACTTAGTAAGTAAGGAAGTTTCTTTGGTCTTCACGGTTTCAATCTTTGCTTTTCCTCAGTTTCTCATAAATTTAATACTGGAAAGGGGCATCCTCCGTGCATTGGTTTACGTGGCTGCGTGAGTTTTAGCGTTGGGATGCTTTTCACTGTCTCCTCAGTTGTTTTGATCCACTGATGTGGGGGTAATATGTATTGGCTAAAATACATAATGTGCATTGTGTTATGTACTGGCTAAAAAAAGCAACCTTTTTGTTCTGAGTTGTTAAGTTCTATTTGTTAGGGTATTTTTATCCCCTGACCATTTGTGCAGCTAGTTCAAAATATGTGTCTTGCCTCCTTCCCGCATCCCACCATTCCCCGATTTATAAACCAGAGTTTTAAAAAAAAAAAGGTATTGTTGTGAGAGAGCCTGAGAGAGCCTCTACAGTATGCCTCTGTGCGAAAAACTCACATGCCATCGTGTGTATAACAATGGGCTGTGCTGATGTGTAAAGAGTACTGTAGCTTTACACCACTTCTCAGAGCCTGTAAAAAACCTGCTATAGAGAGTGATGTATTTTCTAACTAATAATTCGGTTATGAACTGCCATGAATTGTTTATTTATGTGTGAGTGTTACTTCTGCTGTGGACCACTGTGCTCATATTTCTGTATGCAAATGACAAAGACTAAGGAACAGCCTTCTTAAGCACACTGAAACAACAAATACAACAATGTATTTTAAATGTTATTTAATACACTAAAAGTTTAAAAAAAATGCGGAAAAAAAAGGGGTAGGTTTTTCTAAGCATCAAAGACTGCATAAATGTGTCACTAAGCAGAAAGGGAATTGGTGGGGAAACTTCAGATTTGAAGTATACATGTAAGCCTTGTTGGAGATCTGGAATACAAGTAGTATAATATTTTCCTTTTTTGTTTTTAAGGCATTTTATAAAACTACTTACAGGAGCACGTGGAATGCACTATTCAAAGAAGCGTTAGAGCAGTTTGACCTATTACAGAATTATGGTCCGACTGACAATGGACCTGATTGCTAGAAGCGTCAGTCACAAGAATCGCAATGAAGAGGACTTTGGACAGTATCTGCGAAAAATAACTCATCTGAATTTATCAGATAAAAATATAGATGCAATTGTAAGATTTCTTCTTCTTTATTCCTTTTAACCTAGCTACTTGAATTTTTTGTAGTTACTGTTATGATGAGTTGTTTATAGTTGGGGAGACAAACAAGCAAAGCCAAGTTTCTATTTTATAACAGCTGTATTACATTTTAACATTTATATTGACTTGCAATTAAGCCTTAATAATACATCTGTTTGGAAACATGCTTCAGCATTCACTGCTGTTACTGTGTGGAACACTGCTTGTACATAGAAGTTTAAATGGATATGAAATGCCTGGCATTTGAAATGTGAAAATAATCTTTCAGTTGTAACTTTCCATATAAAACATCAGAGTGAGTGACTGTAACTCCAACAGTCTGCAGGGTTTCTTATTATTGCCCCGACGCTTTTTTCTTTATGTGGAAAATCTTGAAGTCTTTTACTTACCTGAAACTGTGGAAATATATATCATCTGTGTAGCAGACAAGAAGAATATTATCAGTACACTCATTTTTGCCATTAATTAATTAAAATGTAAAATCTATGTAAGAAATTACACGAGAGATGAAGTGTTAATTAAAGTGAAGTATTTTCTGTAGTATTTCACAGAACTATTATAGAAATCTGCAACTCAAACAAACAAAAACCAAAAACAATTTGCTATTTTGATTATTTCATACAGTAGCTACACTGTAAAGGAGTTTTCAGGAAGTTACCAGAATGCAAATGTTAACTCTGCTTGCTTACCTCTTTAGACACTTAAGAAAGAGAATATTTTAAATTAATCATTTAGATCTGAGACTTTTCCTATAGAATATGCCCAGGCTGTTGCCATTGAATCAGTAAGCGCAGGGCTTTGTCAGCAGTGCTGGAGCCCTGATGAAATCTAGCTACAGTGTTCTTGGAGACTTTAGGTCTGAGGTTAAAAAACAAAGTTCCTATTTTCAGCAACAGTTTGGTTTTTATTTGAAGACTTGTATTTACTGATGGTTACCTTTATAAAAATGCAAACTGTGGAACAGAACAAGATGAAAGGAACTAGTACTTTTCCAGATCAGATTTTATTTTTTTTTAAAGGAAGGAGTAATGATATTACATACTATTAAGTGCAGTACTTACTTGATTCTCATTAATGCCATTTTTTTTCTAGTCTTGGGAATTTTACAAAGAGTTGTTAACTCACAGCACAATCTTTTCAATCTATCTGTGATTTATTCCTTAGATTTCAGAGGAAGTCTGAGAAAGGAAAGGGGAGTTCAGGAACAGGATATAAGCCAACTGAGGTTAACAAATTTGGACTGGTATAGTGGCTTTTTCAAATTAGTCAGGTTAAAATCTACATTTTTTTAAAAAATTGCTCCCTGGGGCTTACTCATTTAAACAATAATCCATGACCTTTTCATTTTCAAAGACTAAACCTGCAAACTTAACCCCATCCTCCTTCCTTTGAGTTTAATAATGGGAAATTTATATGGGTTTCAGTAAGTCCTGAGTTAATTCAAAACCCCTCAAGATACTGAGAATATTTTGAGATTGCTGAACCCTGAACAACAGAATAGTTGTGTATGGTGGATTTCTGCTTTAAAAGTGCGATGTCAGTCAAGAAGATTAAATAGCTTGTTCTATGTGAACAGATCATGCAAGCAAATGGGTTTATTCAGCCCACTCCTAGGAACATGCACAGCCATAGTGAGTTATTAATTTGATCAGCCCATTTGATTAGGACTGGTTCATCAGATGCCACAGAGGAGTTTTACAGAAACCCTCATAAGAACACGTGACCTTTTAGTTATTTAAGAGGAATACATTCAATATAACTTGACATTTGAGTGGAATCTTAGACTTGGAAGTCTATCAAAATGCATGGGTGTGCAAGTTTTTGTATAAATCAGTATTACTTTGCCAAGAACTGGTTTCCATTACATCACTGAGGTTTGATGCAGACAACTGCACTGATAATTGCGCTTTTCTGAAATCCACCTGATGAAGGCAGGGAAGAGAATCAAGACACGCAGGATGAGATGTACCTGCTGCTGATGGCTGTAGTCCTCAGCTTCTGTACGGCAGAATAGTGATAACAGATTTCAGTCTTAAATCTGATTATTACTGACACTAACTCAGTTTTTCGAAGAGAAATAGTTGTTAAAAGTGTTTGTTAAAGGTGAAAATGGATAAATCATGCGGCAGAACTTAAATATAAAAACAATCAACAGCTTGCAGAAGCAGGCAGCGACTGAACTCTGTGTATCATTAATTTGTTATTGTTTATTGCAGGGTGACCTCTCTTTGTGTAAAAATCTTAGAGTTCTATATTTATATGATAACCAGATCAGTCAAATCCAGAACTTGGACTTTGCTTCAAATATGACGCACCTTTACCTTCAGAACAATTGTATTTCGTGTATGGAAAATCTCTCATCGTTGAAAAACCTTGAAAAACTGTAAGTTGAAAATAATGTATTCATTTTACTAGTAAAAGAATAATTATTACACTAAGAAATGTAAAAATTATGTAGCCATTAAGGTTCTTTCAGCTCTTAAATTTTGCTTTTCAAATAAAAGTAATTGGTTATGATTTTTTTGTTGAAGCGTTCTGTGATGTAAGTAATGACACATCATCTTGACATATTTGTATTTAAATTATTTTTCAGGTAATAATAATAATAATAATAATAATAATAGCAATATATAAAACCACTAAAAAAGCCTTGGATCTGATCTGTTAGCTGTATGTTCTACTCACATGCTGTTATTTACTTTTTCTATTGTAAGGTATTATTAAATAACACTTTTTGGTTTGGTGGTTTGGTTTTTTTTCTGTTTTGTTTTTCTTTTTTAATAAAACAAGGCCTTGTGTTTGCTTTTACTTTCAAAGGATATTAAATCTGTTTTGTGTTCTATTCTACAGGTTTTTGGGTGGCAACTGCATCACTGTAGTAGAGGGTTTGGATAAAGTAGAAAAAATAAGGGAGCTACATGTTGAAAGTCAACGTCTCCCTCTTGGTGAAAAGCTTCTGTTTGATCCAATATCTCTTAGGTCCCTGGCAGTAAGTACATTTTGAGAATTTCAGTGGGCCATTATCAGCAGATCAGTATTTTTCAGAGAAGTAACTAGGACTTATCCCTGTGTGTTTTCCTTTTCTGCCATTTGGTGGCATCCATTCAAGTTTTACCAAGGGACTCCCATCCCAATTCTCATATAAGCAAGGAGTCCAGCATATTCTACTTGGTCATTTATTTTTCTATAAAGGATGGAAATGGGAATAAAGAGGGAGAAGAAATAAGGAGGTGTGTGGATGCCCTATACTAACAGAATGTGAATAAACTAAAGAAAGGGTAGGAATTCATCACTGTTAGTCATCTTAGTCTACTTAGTTTGTAGTGAATTAGTTTGTTGGTATTTCTCAGATTTGTTTGTTACATTAGTTTATTTACTGCCTTTTGTATTTCTCTAGAGAATGCAATGGCAAAAAAAAAAAAAAGTGCAAACAGCTTTTTTTCTGGATATCAAGAGTAACACAATCAAAACTATTCAGTTTTGGTTCTGCAGTTTTTGTGTTGTGGTATGACAAGATTTCAGGAAAGTCAGCTTTTGAAGTTTTTTTTCAACATGTTAATTGCTTAGTAAACATCAAATGTATTGTTGAAGTGGTTAAAAAAAAGAAAAAAATCTTTACTTACTTATGAATGTAGTTCTATGCTAAAAAAAAAATAATCTTGCTGTATCTCCTAAAGTGTAGTCAGGGTTTGATGACCCTTTTCTGTGAAGATGAACTCACTGAAATGTGAGGGGTTTTGTTCATGTATATATCATAAACATTTGTCCTAGCTCTAATTCTTCCTGTTTTGAGATTAAGTAATCCAAGACATGTACTGCCATTTTCCTTTAATAGAAATGAGCCATCCCTGTGAGAGCACTTTTACTTTGTTCCTTCTATTATTGGAGAAATTATGAAAGTAGAGTATGCTATGTAGCTATAACCTTCCCAGGATGATAACTCATATACTTCCGTGTTTTTCAGCATCCTGGCCTAGAGCCACTAGCATTTTGTTCTTCATGGCTTTTATTTACGGTCTTTTGGTGTGTAGTTGGGTTTGGTTTGGTTTTGTAAGAAACACTTTGCATTCTTGACCTTGTAATATCTTTGTGGAAACTACATGTAAAAACCTTCTATTTTTATCCTTCGAGTGCTAAGTGTTCAGTCTCTCTTTAAGACATCACTTCTTACTTCATCTTCTTCTATCTGTTTCTGGCTCTTTATGCTGCCAGAGATGAAAGAGCCTAACACACGCAACCATATAGCTTTCTGTGTACCACAAGCAAATGATTTGATGATGACCGTATCATGAATCTTTTAACTGAGGAGATCGAGTTTATGCACTGTGTGTATCGGGATGATACTGGTAATTTCTGCCTGCAGTGTAGATCTTGGTTAGATTTTAGAAGGGGGTTACGTTTCCTGTATACACTGATGAAATAGGCATTTTCTAACTAATGATTAAATCCCCTATCTGACACCATTCTAAACTCACCAGATTAGGTGCCCTTTTTCATCTTCTAGAGTTAATAATCGTCTTGTTCCTTTTACGTGAAACTGCATTATTTCCTGAGATAAACACCTGAAACATACTTACTTTTTATCTAGAATGTAAAGATCTCTCTAACTACTGTCTGTTACAAAAGGCAAAGTGCGTTATGTGACTCACTAATGTACCAAAGAAGGGCCAAGGAGTAGAGGTTTGTAGGATCAAGCCTGAAAACAAAACAGCATAGTCCAGCAGTTAAATGAGTCTATGCAGGTATTGGATATGGATTTCAGCTCTGTGCAGTTCAGACATAACCTTGGAAAAGGCAGTCAGTTTCTTCAAATGTAGTTAGTAGCACTTGCGGAACTCTGTAAAGCATTTGAACATGTTTAGAGAAAAATAAAAATTCTGTATTTCCTAAGAATTCCTGAAATAATTGAGAAATAATCTTTTGTTTGACTTCAAAATAAACAGCATTTTCAGACAAGGTGGAAAACTAACATAAAACAATGTCTGAGTTATGAGGTAGTTGTATTTGCATGTTTCTGCTTCATATGCTTGTTCTTCCTTTCAGATAATTTTCTGTGAGAATTTACAACTTGACTCACCCATGGCATGAAAAAAATTTTCTTTTTCTGCTTTTCCTTCTCCAGAAATCTTTGTCTGTGTTGAATATCAGCAATAACAACATTGATGAATTAGAAGAACTGGCAGTTTTGGAAAATCTTTCTTATCTTAGAGCAGTTGACAATCAACTTCAACATATTAAGGTATTTAAATAAATATTTGTTCTATTTAGTATGGGTGATAAGAAATTAGTCAAATTCATCTTCATCACTAACAGATGAATAAAAATAAACTTTACTTCTACAGTTACTGAACCTCTGACTTTCCAAGCATGCTGTCTTTTCTCATCCAAAAATCTTGTTCAGATTAAAAATGGAGGACCTCTTATCTAGAATGTCCAAATGTCCTTTAATTCTACATAAAGTGGCAATTATGCATGCATCTGTGTACTGAGTAGTAAATGCAGTGATTTGGGTTATGACGTAAGCCAATTAATTTCAGTATTTATTAATAAAAATAGCAGTTTTTTTAAAAAGCAGAACACTAATGCCTATGGTTGCTAAATATTAAAATAACTATTCTTACTACTTTTTAGAACACTTAATATCTTTTACATTAAATGTGTCAGTTCTGTTTACTAATGAGGAGATTCCAGTATTCTGTGTGCACAATCTATGAATTATCTAGGTCAATATACTTTATTTGGACTCTTAATTTTGTACATTTTAATATTAAAAAATGTTGAATGATGCATTTTTTTTTTACTAGATGATGATTAATGTACTTCAAGCTGTGTTTTTGGCTGGCAGTTGTGATTGAATTCATATCAAAATACAATTAATGTAGGCTTTTGATGGGTAATTAAAACCATATTGAATGTGTTGGTTACATCAAAACAACAGTAAGCTTTTTTAACTAGTTAGTTTCTTCAAAGCTTTCCTTTTGAAAAAGATTCCTAAATAAAATAAGTTACAGTGATTTTTTTTAAATTGTCTTTTTTCCTTCTTATAAATACAAAAGACAGTGTGATGACCTTAAAAAAGATTGTCTTAGCCAAAGAACCAACTATTTTTAAGAATAAGGATGCCAGTTCAGAGACAGAATTTTCAGTGCCTCAGAGGGAAAAATATTCTGAAACAGAATAAGGAGATGACAAAAAGACTGCATTATTTAGTAGCTGTGTATATATTATTTAATCATTATTACATTTCATTATTTCATCATCAGGAAGACCAGAGTTAATATTTACTCAGTCAAACATTTAGATTTCCACGTTACACAGTCACAGCTTTTGAGAAATTACGTGGTTAGCATTTGAGTTAGCTGCTGCTGCTGCTGCTATCAGTTACGCGTGGATCAAGCTCTGGTAAATTTTGAAAGTGACTGTCCTGTGTGTTTTCTAAACAATATCCAAGTTTTGAAAGTTTGAAGCAGATAAGGTATTTATCTTCATATCTTTGCAGACCTGTAAAATTAAAAACCATACTGAATGTGTCTAGCATACAGTGTAATGCAGCTGAATATCCAACTTTCCAGCTACAATTATTGTGGTTTAGAGATTACATTTTAGTAGGCTCTACTTATCACTAATATAAATTCTTATTTAATTTAAAAAAAAAACACAGACTGCTGAAAAAGTAGTAGGCCATGCAAAAAAAATATATATATATATAAAAAAAAAAAAGTCAGTTTTAGTTCTGTTTAAGACGCTTTAACTTACAGTGTACATCTAACAGGAGAACAATCTTGCATATCCAGTAACTAAAAAAAAAAAAAAAAAAAGGTGGGCATTTTGAGTACGTTTCAATTTTTTTGCAACCCTGAATTTCATGATTTCATGATTCGATGGCTTACGTAATTCTACAGATGTGATAGCTGAAAGGATTTTATGGGGTATGCAGTTGTACTGCATATACTTAATCACTTCTGCTGGCTGAACTTGTTAACACGCAGCAAAGGCTCTTTCATTCGCACACAGGCTGCCTCCATTCTTCACCCTCTTGCCCCTCTCTTTTCAGAACTCTGATGTATCCCTCTTTCTCATGCCAAAAGCTCTGTGTCCCTTGTTTTCCTGTTCCTGCTTCCCCATCACTGCCATCAAGAACTTCCCCGGGAATGCCTGGCGCTGATCAGAGAGCATGGCAGTGCTGCATGACAGAGGAGCATCAGAGCTCTGTGCCCAGCACTGCTTCACCCTGCGGGCAGAGGAGCTGTAGAGGAGCCACCCTGCCTGAGCAGGGCTGGTCAACAGCAGTGAACTGTGTAGCAGAGGTGGATGACAGCAGGAATAACACAGAATCTTTGCAAAAGAGGGAAATGTGAAAGGCATAAGAAATGCATGAAATACAGTCTTCTCGCAAAGACTTTTCTCACTTTTGTATAATTAGTATACTTATTTTATATTTAAACGTTTGTCTCATTTTTTTCACGTTATTGTGAAAACCCACACGCCCTCACTTTTCAACAATGCCATGTTAATTTCAGCATAGTTGAAAATTAGGGCTAGTAAATTCAAGCACTTAAGGTTCTGGCTAACTCAGGGCATTGTTAGCATAATTAACAGACTTCAAGGCATAGACCTTGTTTCACATGACTGAAGTTTATATAATGCAGTCTGAACAGCAGACAGAACAAAATTAAGTAATTTTTCTCAATTCATGCAAAATAACTTACTGTGACTAGCCACCACATGTAAAAAGTATGCCTTAGGTCAGTTATCAAGAATATAATTGATTTTAATAGAACTGGCTTTTCTACTTCATTTATTTACCCTATAGAGCTTCTGCTTTACTTTAGTCAGATTCACAAGGACTTCTAGGTATTTGGGTTGGAATACTAAAGGATTTTCTTAAAAAAAACACTGTTCCTATTAAAAAAAAAGTGCCACAACTACTCATGTTTACAAAAAGCCAGAATATTATTTATTAGTTAATTATATTAGTTTGGGGAAGATTATGACTTGTGTATTTGGACAAATAGAGAAAATATAGCTAGAAATCCCTATAAAAATCTGTCTTTCCTAAGTCTTTAATTTATTCAACCTCTGCCCAGTATTGATTATGACAAGGGGATATCACAAAAGATGAATTCATTCACTTCAGAATTGAGTCAGGAGCAAGAGAAGAATTATAGATTTTCTCAAATAGATTATGACAGGTAATCAAAATGGTGACAAATTGCTGTCTGTAGATGTAGTTATGGCAGTTGGACTAGACGTTTCCGATAAAAACTGGAGCATACTGGTCAGATACCAATTCTTAAATGGCCATCGTTAATTGGTAAGAATGTTATTGCCAGCACTACAGCTGCCTACTAAGGCACTTGCCCTTCCCCCCCCTCTCCTCCCACCATGGAATATAATTTGCTCGTCAGTATTTTGTAGCAGACCTCAAAGTGATAGCATGACATGATCATTTATCAAACGGAGACTGCCCAGAAGAGTGTCTGGTCCCCTTAGTACAGCTTATTGAAAGGCTGGGAAGTGAAAGTACTTTATTAGAGACAGGAAGGCAATGAACAACTAGAGCGTATCGAAAGGGTAATCATATTTCAGCACAGGATTAGTGTGCTCTTAGATAAACATACACTGGAGTAAGCATGTTCTGGGTCATTTATCAAGTAAGTAACAGCTAACAAAAATCTACAGGACTCTCTGTATACATTCATCAAAGTTAAACTGTATACATTTTATTTCAGTAATAGACAATTTTGTGTTGCAAAACTATTACTTGAAAAAGTACTTTCTAGTGAAATCTCAAACACATTACAGATTTCAATGACAATGCCTGAATGCTCAGGTGAGAATAAATAAATACGCTTGCTAAGTGCTATTTCTTTTCTAATAAGCCTAGCCTAAAATATTTTCCCCCTAAATTGTTGTGTTTGTGATTGTCAGTACCTAAACTGGGGGGGGTTATGATGTTGCTATTCTGATATATGCTGATAAAGCTTTGCTGTGTAACTTTATGAGATCTATCAGCATTTATTCATGTGGACTGGTTCTCAGAGTTTCTTGCATTGTTTTATCAGTCTTGCTCCTCATAGAACCAGTCTTTTGCTCTCTATGTTTCTGAAAAGAGATTATCATCACTGAATAACAATAGATGATAGATGATATCACCATCATCACTGATAGACAAAAGATGATACGGTTTGGAGATGTGAGGCTGTGCTGCAAATTCCTCTTCCATGTGATTCTTCTAAACTTGTATTATATAATCTGTAGAATATTCCCAGGAGGATTTTCTACCAAGGGAGTAGAACCTGCAAAACCAGAATTCTCCCTGCTTGCATTACCCAGGTGATTCTCCAAATTTGAAGGAGCTAAGAAATATCTACATCGCTAGATACTTCATTATTGGCATTAAGCTACAAAATTCTACAGACTTTGCAGTTTAAAATGTGTCACATTGTGATTAGTAGATTTTTTCCAAATTATTACAACTGTAGAACATAAATTCTCTCCTCTTGTATTCATACAGATTGTTTTTAATCCCTCCTTAGGCTTTTCACACATATAAGGAAGCCTTTCAAGAATGACAGTTAAGTGAAATTTTGAAAAGAATGTATTTCAGAGACTAGAGTATCTGAGTAGAGAAGACCAATCTGCTCAGATTTGCATCTTTTTAACTTGAATTTATTGTATTTAAAAGACAGAAGTTTTATTTAGGTCATACTGCCCTTGGGTAACCAGACAGAAACTCAGATGGAGAAAGGTATACGTCAAAATTTTCACTATTTGGGCCAATACTATAACTGACCACCCACAGTTAGGTAGGAGGAGATTACTGTTTCTCTTGTAAAATACAGTTTTACATACATATAAAGAGAGAGGCAGTCTACTGTGATTTGTATGATTTTTAAGTCTTTTTTAGTTTGTTCTTTCTCTGTAACGTATTCTTCCACAAATTTTTCAAAATCTAATCAGACACTGATACTCTGAGGGCTCTGTGAGACCATGGGGATGCATTAACAGACACTACATATTATACACATTTTTTGGCTGATTTTTTTCCTCAGCTTTAGGTGCTTATAAATGGGATTGCAGTGGTAATTTTCTATAGCTGGCATTACTGTATCCTTAAAAATGCAGAATTTTCCAACTGCATCACCATTTCTCTATACAATTATGATATATATTC
Organism: Tyto alba; assembly: GCF_018691265.1. Lineage (NCBI taxonomy): Eukaryota > Metazoa > Chordata > Aves > Strigiformes > Tytonidae > Tyto > Tyto alba. The sequence goes on from NW_024881330.1 coordinate 37,584,189, forward strand.
AGGGAATGCTATGCACCACTCTTTGAAAATGCATATTCTTAACGTGCATATTAATACATGAGTAGTCTCACTGAAGTTACTCCTGTGTGCAGGATTTGGGTCTGGCTGAACAAATCACATTACTATTGAATTTTACACTAGAGGGGGAAAAATAATCACAGTGTTCTGTTCTTTTATCAATTTCAGGCTTTGGAGGTTGTATTAAGCAAATGGACAAAGCTACGCAGACTGGATCTTACAGGAAACCCCATCTGCCACGAACCAAAGTACAGGGACAGGATTGTAGTACAGTCACGAACTTTAGGTAAAATATAAAACAAATAGCCAGCCCCCAAAACTACCCATAAACCTCACCGGTTTAGAAAATAACTGATATATTAATTGTTCTTGAATTGCACTATGTATGTAAACACAGTTACTGCCTTAGATATTTATGACAAATTATAAAGTTTTAATTTATGTACAAGTAAAGTACCTAAAATTGCCTATGTAATCAACTGCACAAATTGTGTTGCTTAGCTTTTGCTATTAGTAGTAGTAATCATTTGTTTTATAATAGATGATTGGTGAGATTGTTACAAGACAGCAAGGCTTCTTTGTGCTCATATTCCAGGTGTTTTGAAACTGATTTTTAAATACAAGTTTAATCTACTCCCCTATCAGTCTGTAGTAGTTGCTTAAGTGTTTTAGTTGTGCAGTTACAGTTGTACAAGTCATACCTTACCATGTTTGAATTTGCTATACAATGGTTGTCCTTAAAAGCAATTTACACTTACGTTATGAATGCATTTGCTAATCTTAACTTTACTGTGATGCAGTTTGTGTTATTATTGTGAAAAAATCTGAGCATAAAAGGAAGCAACTTAGTCTTCTATATGTAAGTATTCATACTGTAAAAACAAGTAGAAAATATCTGCTCGTTTTTTACTTTTTTGGATAAAGGTGGCAATTATCTTAGAAGGTGTAATTATAGAACTTGTTTTTCTTTCTTCTGAGAGTATAAAATATTGGTCATTAAGAAAAAGAAAAAGCATATCTACACAATGAAGATAACAGAGCCTTAGGACAGTTCTAACACAACCTAAATTTGTGGCCAAATGAGATATTTCATTTGCTCTGGCTCAGAAATGCAGATGCAATCAAGGAAACATAAAGCATAAGTTTTATGGCACTTAAGTAAGTAAAGATAACCTTAAAGAGCCAAATCTGTCTTTCTGTCTTTATGATCCAGGGGATCTGTTGATTGCTAAGACATGCAGTTTCTCTCTCTTAACCTGAATTTCTGCATCTATTTATATCTTGTGTGAGAGCATAGCTTTTCTTCAGAACTTTATAGAAAGTGCTGCATGTTAACGGAATGTTGAAAGTTATAATAGATGCTAATAATAATAATAATAGTAATAAAAATAATAGATGCTTTCTTATGTAATTAAGACGTGTCAACTCACTATTGAAGCTTGAATATGAATATCAAGCTGTACTGGGTATTTTTTTTTTACCAGAAGACTAAAATGAGCAAAAAAACTTGAAGAGAGCAAATATAGAACCAGTACACATTACATACAGTGTTGTACAGCCTTTTAGTTAACTTTGGGTATCACAGAAAGCATTCTCTTCTCTTTGACAGAATCCCTTGATGGGAAAGAAATTAAAGAAATGGAAAGACAGTTCCTAATGAATTGGAAAGCCTCCAGAGCTGCCAGGAAAAAAAAACAAAGAAAGAATGACAAATGAACATGCAGCCTATCTACATTTTTGTAAGCGAACTAATCAATTACTTCATGCTTATTTGCAATATTACAGAAACAATAAAATAGCAGCTAACAGTAAATATACTGAGAATGAGATTTGTGCTGGTGGTGAACACAGGAGTAGAAATTGAACTTTTCCAACATAAAATCTAATTTTACAGCTAGTTCATGTGGTGGTTTTTTAATTCCCATCCCAGTCCCCCAGAATTCTTGAAAAGACTAGCTAGTACTTTTTGAATGTTTGTAAATACTCATGATTACTTTCCATGTATTAAAAAAAAAAAAAAAAAAAGTGAAAAAGTGTTAGGCATTCTAGAATAAATAAGCATGAAATACATCGGACTTTTAAAATCTATTTGTTGATACTTACTTGATCTGTGTAAATTGCCAGTCCTTTCAAAGGCCTTCACAAGATACATGTCTAGCAGAAGTAAAAGTTTTAAACTTGGAAGGGGAGAAAAAAGTCTTGGAGGAAAAAAAAGCAATAAACCTAAAAGAAAAGGCAGCATTCTTGAAGCAAGAAGACAAACTAGTTTTGAAACTCAAGCAAAACCAGAAATAAACTTCGAGCTTTTTAAAAAATTCTGGGGTGGGGGATGTTGTTCCAGAATTGACTGCAGATTAAAACATAAATGACTTAAAAGCATATCTTGCCATCTTGCAGGATTTGGAAACAGCCGTTAGACTTCAAATTACTCAAAATGGTTTGAATGACCATATTTATAAAATAAAATTGGTGTTACACTGTTGCTTTCAAAAGATAAACTGTGTTGTGTAACTTGGGGGAGAGAGAGAGCATGTTCTTCATAGCCATACTATCTCAAATTATTAATTCACGAAATCTCATGAAGATCAGTATTTTTGAAGACATGAAGTGAAAAGCACTCAGCCTGTCAGCCTCAGCCCCAAGACAGATGCAGTCTGCTCAGTGTTTGGAAGCCATATGTGAATGGCAATGGTTCTGAAACTAATATTCTGCCTTCTTGAATAACTACTGACATAAGGAGGTGCTATGTAATTGAATTTTCTCCCTTTCAAATAACTCTACCTGAATGGGAATACCTGCTTTAATATTCACCCTCATCAGTTTTTGCGGCACTTCCCTTAATTTTGTACAAAGTTTTCCATTCTCCATTATCAAATTTGAGGCATTTTACCCTAAGGCTTATTACACTTTTCTATAACAAGTTATAATGGAACCTGTGATCAAGCATACTGAATATTAAAATAGATTTGGTTTGACTTGGGATATTGAATTAATCCTTTGTCTTTTGCAGCTGACTTTGAAACACCTCATCGTATTATTCCCTTTCACTACAGTCACTCTGTGAAAGAAAAACCAAATTTTTTAGTTTTGTCTGAGATGCACAACGTTAAAAGAAAACCTCTGCCAGGAATCCTGGAAAAAAATATAAGCCAGATGAAAATTAAGGTATGTTCCTCAGACATCTTAGTTCTGTTGGTAGCTCTTACTGACTCAGTTGGAAAACGAGTACATGAAGGTAAAATTTCATCTGAAATCAGTTTCAGGGGTTTTTAACCATGTTATATTTTGTCTTTGTCATGTATATATTGTCTTTATTTCTTTGAAAGACAGAATAATAGATTTCAGTTTCTGGCTATAAATCAGCAGACTAGCTATTAATAATAACTTTAGTGTTACTAGTCTCTGTTATATGCATTTGATTGTAATCTTCCACAAAGGTAAAATAATATCAAAGTTAATTCTTGTAAGTACAGATACTGTCAACACATGGATGAAGGTTGATCCCACGCACGCAGTAATATGCAGAAGGAGAAACAATCACTTTTCATCGTTACAGCTTACTTCTAATAGACATGTTATGGTGTATTATATACTTGATTAGCATTTTGCTGTAGCATCAGCTCAAGACCAGGAAATCAGGAAAGAAAATCAGGATAATCAGGAAAGAAAATCTGATGTGTGTGCCTTACAGACATTTAGACATTAATTTAAACAATTCAGAATTTAGCATATGTATTCCTTACTACATAAGCAGCCTTGTGAACTCTAGTGCAACTGTTTGTGGAAACAAAATCTGCTCATAGGGATTTGCAGTTTGGGACCTATAGTTTTTCCAGTTTTATCTGTAGTAATAGTTTAGTTCAGTATACGGGACCTAATATCACTCCTTCCTGATTTTTAATGCTACTTTTAACGTAACTGGTTTATTATTTTTCAGCTCCATTGGCCAACAAAATAATTCATAATTTATGCAATGCTGTAGATTAAGTAAATAAATTCAACTGACAGGTATTATTTTGTAACTGAATTACTAAATGTTTTATTTTACATTCAAATCAGAATTTATTAGTATGTTTGAAAATTTAACTGAGCAACATTTAATACTATTTTATTCTTGACAACTTACCACTTTCCATTCCATCAGTTTTGCTTCTACTGATTGTTTTTTCTGATTAAAAATAGCTGCCTTTCCCTTGAGAAGGGAAGAAGGATTACAAATCACAGAGCCGCTCTCTTCCCAAGTAACATTTTTGTTCTTCATATGACCATGGATATATTCCGGCCTAAAAAGCAACTGAGCTTGTCATCTGTGTGCCCATTCTTGATTGATTTTCCCTGATGCAGAAGAGGCATAGCAGTGGAGATGTTTCAGAACCAGAACTGCAGGAACAGTGCACTATTCATCACAAAATAGTACTACTGCACGATTATTTTCCAGTGAATAGTCCAGGCTTGTGGAATTCAGAGGGGTACAGGCTAATAATACTCAGGCCATAAAAACATGCTGCTTTTTTTTTTTTTTTTATTCCATTGTTAAATGAGTTTGTCCACATGTTCAGTGTTCTGTCAGCTTGCATTTCACCTTTATTAGCATTCTGTCTTTTGCACCAGGCTTCAAAAAACCTACGCTTTTCATTTCCCATTCCCCTTACCCCTAATATAGGATGGAACACGCGTGTACAGCACCTCCCAGAAAGTTTCAGTGTAAGAACTTCTGCTATCTCCTTTGAGATAAAACGTTCTGATTTTGCTCTCTTATGTTAAAAAGCTGTCCGATTGTTGAGCTGCTTTGCTTGACAAACATTTTCCCAGTATTGAAAAGCTGGAGTACAATCCTGGCCCTGTTGAAATCCCTTTTAACCCTAGAAAGGCAAAGATTGTGTCTTCTATATTTGATTGGAATGAAATGTCTATATTGTATTAATTTACATCTGCAAATTAAACAACTTGAGTGAGTTTTTTATTTTCACTGTTAAGTCTAGAAGATTGTGCTCTGATTTACATAAAGGTTAGAATAAACTACAGTCAGGTGATATGCATTTACTATTTTCAAAAAACTTGTAAGTGGGACTTTTATCTGGGATGCTGAAGGTAGTGCATTACAAGTTCACATGTAATCACTGATCTTGAGACATATTCTAATCTTGTTACTAGTGGAGTTCCTAGGAAACCAGAATCTTGGGAATTCATTAATGATTTGTGAATTCTTTAAAACGTATTTTTTGGGGAAAAAAAAAACCTCAACATAAAGAAATATTCATCCTCAGAGTATATGCAGATATAAAATAATGACGAATCACAGTATTTCCTTGCCAGATCCAGTAATTAGGGATATGCATAAATGTACCCACGTGTAAACTGAGGAAATTTTGTCAAACTGAACAAATACCTGTATTGTTTAATTGAAATTCAGTATCGGACCAAAGAAATTAATGAATTTTAATCCTACCCTCTGTGTTAGTCAAATAAATTATTCCAACAGATGTTTCCTCTTTCCTTATACGTTGTAGGTGATGTTTGACCTTGGCAACTGAAAAATAGGCATTAAATACCTTTTTAACCTACATCTAAGATCCACTGAGGATTACATACAGCTTCAACAATGAAAAAAGCCAGTTATTACTAGATTACTGAAATATGTCATTAATCTTTTTTTTTTTTTGATGATACAAAAACAATAGCAATTTTATATTGGATTTTAAGTTAGTTTTGAACATTTAGAGAGAATTATGAATATTGGCAGGAAGTAATTAAAAGAAAACAAATCACTTAACTATTTTAAAGATACCTAATACCTTCCAATGGGATACATGATTATTAATTTTCCCTGAGTGGGAAAGTTGTTGAAATTTTGATGTTGTAAACTTAATCTGTAACCAGCAGTTTCTGCCCATGTTTCCTTACTCGTAGAATTAAATATTGTAGTAGGTATTTGTAGCAATATTGTAGCAATTCAGAATTTGGTGGGAAAGTCACCTTTTGTCTCTCTAGTGTATGTTATGTGATTAGCAATATAGTCAGCATATAATAAGTACACTGGATTGTGCCAACTAATTGCAAGCCACTCTCCTAGCCGCCATGCACATCCTGCATAGTTCAAGTTCTAGTTCATAATGGAAGGAACTTGCAGTGAGCAATGTTAGTTCTCCTCTTCTTAGCTCTTCAGCAGGTGCTCTTATCAACACTGTATGTATGATTATTTATTAAATATTTATAAAGGCGTTGAGGTGATTTGTGTAGTCGGAAATCTGTATAGAGTACTGAGTATTTAGCAATGGTAAGAATGTACATGTTCTGCATTTATACTGGGCTTTTGTTCATATGAGTCTAACTGGCATTCTAATAAATAGAATTATTAAGGCCTATTATATGACCATTTTGGGGGGAGGGCTGATAGTGAGACTATAATGATTTTATACCCAAAACATAACATTTACAATCATGTTTCTTTCATATTAGAGAATACACTTTGCTTTAGAATGTTTGAGAGGGCAGTGGGGGAATAGGTTGCCTCCAGGTAACCTGTATCTTGTTCTCTTACTGAATATTAATCTCAGCAAACCTCGGAAAATTCAAAAATAAAAAGTATTTTCAGCCTTGGCTTCAGGAAAAGGAGAAATACAGATTTAAGATACAAACCAGTGCAGTTTTAGCCATGCACCCTGGGCCTGGTTTTAGCCACTGAATAGCTTACAAGCACTCCAGCTGTATTCGGAATTAAGTGCATTAAATATCTGGAGATACCAGCCGGAGCACTTTCGCAGAGCATGTTTTGAACAAACCTGAAGTGTCTTTTGCAGCAGCTATAGCCCGTCTCACGGCCCTTCCGTGGTGATGGTGTTGAAGGAAAAATGTAAACATCTCCTCAGCAAAGCTTAGAAGGTATCAATCAGCAGTTAGTGCTGAAGGCTGTGGAAGAGAAATGTAGGGAATTTACTTGCTGTTGAATTATTCAACCATGATATAGGATACGAAAGGAGTCACTGTAATGCTAGATAAGGTGTAAGGATAAAAAGATGAAGTTCTGGAATTAAATAATGTTGCTGAAGCAGAGCAGAGTGGAGGTCAGGTATCAGGAGTTTGTGGTGACTGTGGCCCATGTAATATTTCAGCTGGCAATTCAGCCAACTTAGTGGTCGGTTCCCTTTTTTCTGGAGGATATGCACTACCTGCAAAGGTAAGTGTAGCTGCTTTTGTAGGGCATAATTAACATTACAGTAATATGTACCTTCCTGGTATTTTCTGTATACAGCCTTGCTGAATATGGTGCTGAATGGTTCTGCCCATGATAATTCATAATCTGTTTAGAAGGAAAAATATAACTATCATTATAAATATGCAAGATTACACACAAATCGCATTATCTTCTGTCCAAACTTAAATTTCAGTAGTGGTAATTAAAAAAAAAAAAAAATGTTTTAATATATGCCAAATCTGTAGTACTTAACACTGTCACATCATTCAGCATCATAAAGACAGGGCTAAAAGATGTCCCTTTTTGGCCATGCCCTTGCCTTCCCACTCCAGTTCTCTGGGCTGCTGGCTGTGCCCAAAACTGGGAAGGAGAAAGGATGTAAAATACAGAACACGTGCCCCAGTACACCCACCGTGCCCTTGAAAGAATAAATGCTCTTCCAGATCTGTCAGAGGGCGCGCACATGGCCTGATGAGCAGACTGCCAACTAGACCACATACGCGCCTACATCTGTAGATGACCAGATATCATACAGACATATTCTTGTCAGGAGGTGTACGCCTGCTGCTGGGGAGGCAGGCGGGAGCCCGTTTGCTTGCATTACTCTGCTGCCTCTTCCAGGAGACCTGTGCTATTTCCTAGACCTTCAGCAGACCAAATGGCCCGTGCAGCTCGTCAGCCAGCATGGGTCAAAAAATTACCAGGCGGTTATCTAGGTCTTCAGGCTGTAATACACTTTTAAGAATGTTGAAACCCAGACTGTTTGAAACCTTTTACATAAAATAAATGAATATTTAGGATCATTTAGGTTGGAAAATCATCGAGTCCAACTGTAGGCCAATAACCTTTTAAAAAGAATGCATACAGAGGGTGAGCTATTCAGTGACATTAGAGTGAGTTGCATCTTGTAAATGGCTCCATCAAAACTGTATCATGAATGAAGTACCGCTTTAGGATGATAAAATAAAATAAAGCAAACTCAAATCTTTGCATATCTATTTTTCAGGTGTTAACCTGTTCACTATAATAGTTATCAGATAAATGAAACAGACTTCTAGTATGCAGTGTTTGCTTTTTTCCTATCCTTAGATCTTTGTTGTCAATACTTTTACAGACTACTGTTGAGATAAAAACTCAAAACTTCATAACATTTTAGTTTGCTGCGTTAGCCCGGCACATTTTTTATTGTGTAACTAATTTACAGAATTAGAAAAATCACTTTTATATACACAAAGTATGAATCAGATTAACAAAGTAAAGACATAATGCTGTGTTTTCAGGTTTTTAAAACAGATACCTGCATGGGACATTTAAAAAGTAATTTGAGGTTAAAGACTGCTACGCGAATAGGGTTATATAAATAAATTTTGTCATAACTTCAGTATAACCCTGGAAGCTATTCAGTTGAAGTTAGTTCCAATAACTAATTTACTGCAATGATATAAACACTCGATACTTGCCTGCCTTTATCATGTCACACCTTGTGTAGGCATACTCCCATATCTGAAAAGCTGAGAGCAGCTGCTTTAATAAACTTGAGGTGAAAAGGCAATCATTGTGCCCTCATCTAGCCAGATGAGGTGCTGCATTTTGAAGGACAGCATTACAACCATTAATTCCTTAGTAACAGCTACACCTCCTCAAATTCACCAGCATTTTGGGATGCATCCCATCCAATTGCAAAGATCTGTATATGTCAGATTTGCCTTAGTGATTCCTAACTCAATCACCATCTACTGTTGGTAGTATTTCTCCCCACCAAAAACTGTTCCTAGGACCTAGAAGGTGTGAGAACAGGCCTTGCCAGTAAAGATTCTGATCCTTTCAGAGCAATCTGAACACTGTTGTAGCTTTTTGCTGTGTCAGAAGTACCGAAAGAGGAAAAAAAATAAGGCGTTGGTACCTGAACACCTCCCCTTGTTACTGCTCTGACCATAATCAGCATATATGGATAGCTACATAAGCTTTGCAATCACTGTGTACACACACAGTGTTTGAGTTACTGATGTAAAGTTCAGATGTGTAACCAATTAAAAATACCTATTTTTCTTAAAAATCACCTTAAAAACAGTGCAAGGTGTAAATTAATTTAATGCCATGTTATTTCTTGATATATGCAGATACAAAGCAGCGCACAGAACTGCCTGTGATACAGCTATAAAAGCCACACAATCCAAAAGTTCTGAGATTAGGGCAGAAAGGGAGAAAAAACAGCCAAAAAATTGAGGCAGTGTTCAAGATGTACCCGTTGATTTTTCAGGATGAAGATTCAGACACACGATCTGTTAATATGGCAGAGTATATGATTGTAATTCAGAGTGTGACTGATAAAATTAAGAGGATCTGAAAGGCTGTTCTTGGTTTTCTTATGATTTTTTACCTCAGTGTATTGTGCTAAGTAGCTATCTTGACTAACAGAGCTCTGAAGGGAATCAATAAATATGTGAACCTGCTGATTTACAGTCTCTAAATCATAAATGTTATATATTGTGATTGTAACAAATAACTTTTACTTTGCTAGGAAAAAAAAAAAAACTCAATGAGTTTTTACTTTGTCATGTGGCCTTGAAGGATTGTAGGAGTTCACTGCTAAAAAAATATGTATTTGAACCTTACCTCTTCAGTGAAATAACACTGTAACTAGAGACTACAGGAATGACTGACTCCATCTTTCTGTTCCCTGTTCTCTTAATTCTGAGCAGAATTAATTGCTGCATCAAAACCAAGATAAATCAGAGCCAGCTGTGAAATGATCCATGTAATAGACTAATACTTTAATTCAGAAAGTTATTTGGAGCAATAAGATCTTCCTTTCTGTGAGAGTTAATATATCAGACTGTCACAGTAATCACTACTTACATGTCCAGTAAAGTTGGGTATAATCAGTTTCACATAGTTTGTAGAAGAATATTTTGGACTAAAAGACTGAGTCTTAACTGATTTCATTTATGTAAGAAATTGCTTTGATTATTACTAAGATTTTGTTTCTTATGGAACTTGAAAATTAATAGTACTGGATACAAATTTATGTGGAAAAAATTGTTAATACCATTTTTGTGTGTGGAAAAAGTCAGTCAATTTTGTAATAAAGGACTGTATAATACTCCAAAAGGTCAGATTATGTCAGTTCAGATTAGTCTGGCCCCAGGTTTGGCACTGGGAAAAATAAAAAAAACGACTTTCACTGCATCAGTCACTATCTTTTCAATAAGTAAAGACTTTTTTTGTGGTTCTGACATGAAGATCTCATCCGTCTTCTCTGATCTCTCTGGTGTAGGTTGAGGAGGAATCTGAAATAATGACAGACAGAAGTTGAACTCGGAAAGCCAGCAGTTACAGGATGTGAAGATTTGACCATTATTGGATTTTTTTTTTTTTTTTTTCCATCAAAGCTTACAAAGAAAGGTACTGGAGTCTCTCTGGATATGTTATCTGTGTCTTTGTAATCTCAAAACCAGGCAAAATGAAGTCTGTTGAACTTGACACTGCCTTTTAAGAGCACGTAGAAAAATAAGGGGACTGCCTGTTTATTTAGAAGCAAGGCTTTATATTAAGAGCATGTAAAAACATCAGCATGTGGTAGGCTAAACTGGTTGCCTAATACTTAAAGTTCCTCAAGAAAGGAGTTGGTTTTAACCAGTGTCTCACCTAGTGTGTGACCTGAATACCCAAGTAGCTGCTTCTTTCCATATATGATACTCTTAGCAATAATACAAAGGCATGCTTATAGTCTCTTACCTCAAGAAGAAAGGAGCTATTAGCACATGATTTTTGAGAAGATCTGTAGTCCTAAAAAATAATTTCCATTATTTGGATTTTTCCAAGTTCTGGTGAATAATGTGGAATAGTTAGGAAAGAAGGCACAAGAAGATTAATGATGCCTGTACTGATTAATTTTTGGATTGGGACTATTACACATTAATTTTACTTCATATCTGTTTTAAATAACTGGGACTTTGGCTGCTTTGCACTAGTTTGAGTAATTAAATGAATGCTCGAAACTTCTGATATAGGAAAATTCCAAGCCTACAGATACGGAAAGCCCAGACTGTAAATTGCCCTTGGAATAAAAAGTTTCCCAGTGGAGTGTCTCTGTATGAAGGTCAGCTCAGCATCTTATGCTTGAGACCTTCTCTGAAATCAGAATGTATTTCTTCCTGAATAAGGGAATCAGGATCTGTCTTTTTGCATTCAAAGTTTTGTATATTTTTTTATAGTTTATATTTTATTGCCCTTTGATAAAGATAATTCAAATAAATTTAACTCCTGCATGCATTCTCTCCTTGAATAACAAGATCTTTATCTTTGTTATACAGAAACAGATTTCCAAAACTAAGGTAGTAAATGAGTGGTACTATAACCCTGAGGTGCCACTTGCTTCTGTTAAAGCTAGTGAATCATTTGCCTTCAAAATAAGAAAATACAGAACAATAAATAAAGCTCTGCTGTGTAGCTGTAGTTACTAATCCATTATGTAACTTAGTATTAACCAAGCATGATACTTCTTGGTTTAGCTGTTGTCTTCAGCGGTACTCAGGTCGAGAAAGACAGAAAAGCATACATTAAACAGAATTGCTTCTCGTTTAGGCGATTGCCAGAGAAGAATGTCGGTACTTTTGGTGAGCACGTGTAAAGTGGCAGCTGCTGGATTACTGACTCGACGCAGTGCATTAGGAAGTCACCTCCTGATCTTTATAGCATGGCGTTACCTTCCCACCTAACGCTTCCCTCTGCCTTACAGACACCCATTTAAAAACACTTCAGGGATTTTTAGTATTTCTCAATGTGGGTTATGCTGTGTAAGCCATCTAGAGCATGATTTATTTTTCTTAGGTTCCAAGTAGTTCTGGCCTAAAGATTTTAGTTTCTTGTACATTAAATAAAATATTTAAGACCTGAATGATTTATTCCCTGTACAACACGAGCCATGGGGTTTCACACACAGAATCCTGCAGCCAAGCAACTCACCTCTAGCTAAAGGAAACCCCTATCAAAGTCTTCCACTGGTGAAACAGAAAAGTGGGTCTTGGTCTTTCTGGACCTGATCTCCCTCTCACTTTTTTATATTCTGTAATAGCTTGGCTACATCCCAGCCGCATACGTTCAGTCCCATTCTTTGGCCTGCTCTAAACCTCTGCATTTTAAGTCTGCGATTCCCCTTGAGTGCAATCATTCACCCTGTCGTTTGATGCATAAATATTCACACTTCTCCAGCCCCAGCAAAGCCAGCCCTTACCCTGCTCGGCTCCCACTCTGCTCGCTCGCGCTGGCCGCAACACTGCGCTTCTCACGTGGCTGCCAGCAAAGGGACAACTGTGAGCCAGATCGCCCGGGGCTCTCATCCTTCACCCTGGTTTTCCTTCCTCTTTTCCTAGAGTGAGAATAGCCGGGCTAATGGAGACCCTTCCAAATCGGACACCTTTCTTGTAACCCAGAATTAAATAGTTTAGAAATTTTTCCTTAAATATGTGTGGGTATGAAATGGAATTGTGGTGGGATCTCACAACCTTTAAGACTTTAAAAAAAACACAATCTACTCTTAATACTATGCATTAGCACTTACACACACACTAGAATGGGGGCCTTCTGATATTTATGTTAGATACATTTTTTAAGTAATTATTACTGAGAAAAGTGGAGGCTTCTTGGTGGTAGCTGGGAGCGTGGAATACTGAACTCAAGCTTCATTTTTGCAACTTGCCTTTGAAAATTTTGTGGTTTTTTGAAAAAGCATTTATTTTAAAATGCTTATATTTATGACTAGATGGAAAAATCTAGAGAGAGGACAATGTTAAAGGTGGGGTAAGAGATAGCACTTTAACTCTTTGATTGTTTTATGGTTGTTAGTTAAAATGTTCACAAAAATAGTAATTCAAAATGGAATTTTGATTCAGACAACATTTTTGGAAGCTAAACTACTTTGGTAAGCAAATTTGGAAGGAGAGATGAAATTAAAAACGTTTGTCCTGTTTTATTTTTCAATGTTAACATCTTTCTTACAGCATACAGAAGTGGCACTGATGTGTTCTGGTATTCCAATATTAAGAAGCAGTTCTGCCTTTAGTAATTTAGAAAATACAATTAAAAGTATTTTGATACACTGTAATATAATGTATTTAACACAACTGCCAGATATGCTGTGATCTTACAATACACTAACAACCTGTCATTTCAGGCAAGGAAAAAAAAGTATTTGATTGGAAATTTTCAAAATATTTGTTTGGACTCCCACTATGAAATGTTGAGATTCCCCCACGAGGCAGATGTTCTGAATTTGAGCCCATTTTGACTCTCCCATGACTGTGTCTTGCCTTTGATTTGCTCCCAAGTTACAGCTGGAATCGGTGGGACCTGACCCAGTAAGGCCCGTGCGCGGCTTTGTGCCGTGACTTTTACTCAGACGAGTGACATTTCTGCTTTCTGCTGGCCCGTCGGTAGTACCGATATATACTCTTCCCCGTACCAGCTGACAAACATACTTGTTAAATCCTTATCCAGAAATGGGAATGGGAGAAAATGGAACAAATTGGAAAGAAACACTGTGAATGTTCATGCTGAATTGTAGCCGTAAAACCAGAAAATAATTTGACATGAAGGGAGCAAAGTGTACCTGGAAAAATATCACTCTGCCTCTGGTAGAACTTTTTCTTACCTAAATCACACTGGAAATCTGGCTCTTCTGTGAGTCTGGCGTTTCTCAGATTTGAAATATACTGTGGAAGGTAAGGCAGGAAAGTCATTCTCAGACATTTGTCTGGGAAAGAAGAAGAAACAGCTGCAGCAGCTTGTTACGGCTTTAGCCTTAAATAGTGGGTTGATACAAGAAAATACTCACTGGATCTCTTTGTGGTTACACCAGAGGAGGAGTCTTCTAGTGGCAGAAAGTCTTGACAGGGCAAAGAACAACTACCTCTACCTTTATATCTGTTTGGTTTGTCTGTTTGTTTGCTTGTTTTTTAATATACCTAATGCACCTGTTCTTTGCTAACAGTGTTAGCAGCCAGGGTGGTCTCTGCAAATGCTGCTCGTAAATCTCACTGTGCAATCTCTAACTGCACCCTGCAGCAAGCTGGAGCTGGCGTTGTCAAAAGATGGTAATGGGGGTTCCACCACTTCTCTTCCAGCTCCTCCCGCTGGCTTTCCTACACCGAGGCTGAGCTCAGTGTGTGTCAGTGGCAAAGTCAAAAAAAAAAAACATAATTTTGTGTCATTAATTACGTTAGAGCAGAGCACGGCGCCCCTGATCTGCTGCTAATTGAGGGTGGCCGGGAAGTCCCGGGCAGTTCGGACGCACCGCTGAGAGCCCCGGCTGTCGCTGCCCCCGCTCGCCCTAACACCGCGGCTGAGGGCCCGAGGCTGAGGGCCCGAGGCCTGCTCGAGCAGACACCGCTTGGGTGGCGGAGCTGGGGCACCTCCTCGGGCTACGGGAGAGCTGCCCCCGGGCTGCCGTGCCGGACCCAGCCGGCACGCATTTGGCAATTAGAGCAGGAAAGGGAGAGCCCCAGGGGAAGCGGGGATGGGGGCGAGCGGCCCCACTCCCCGGGGGAGGCCGGCCGCGGTGTCACGCCAGGGTGTTTTCAGTGTGTAAGCTTAAGGATGCGTTCAAGCAGTGCTTGTCTGAGCCCCGGGGGGGCTGGCTGAGCAGGGAGGTGTTAAGTGAATTTCTAAGAGGGTAAATTTTTTAGCGGCAGGAAGGTTTCGGCAACGCTCCGCCGCTCTGGAGGCAAACCCCGGGGCTGAAAGGCGGGCCGGGCTGCGAGGGTGGCTGCGCGGAGATGCCGCCGCCTCGCTCCTGGGAGCCGCTTCTGGGCACCGGGGAAGCCCGATGGCCCGGCCCGGCACAGCCTGACAGAGCTGCTGTTGTCCCAGTAACGCCCGAGAGCAGAAGGGACACACACCCCCCCACACACACACCCGCCGAGGCAGCCGGCGCCAGGCAAAGGTAAATGTTGAGGCACGGTTTCGGTTTTAGGACTTAAATTCACCTCTTTTAAGCCAGCCCCGTAGCACCCCTCGCCGGCCGGCCCTCCCCAGGCCCTGGCGGGGCTGTGGATGCCACCCCGGGGGCGGGAAGGCCGGCGGGGGCCGGGCCGGGCCGCGGCTCCCGCTCGTCTCCCTCAGCGCCGGGCGGGTGTGAAACACTCGGGCCGGAGCGTTTGGGCGGGACGGGCTCGCCCGTTCCCTGCCCCCCCCCCCAGGCCCAGCGGCCGCCCCCCGTCCCTCCCGCCACTAAATCACCCCTTCCCGGGACTTCCAATTATCGCCGAAGTTTAAATCCTTAATTTTCTTGGCTGCAGAACCGGTAACGAATCGCTCAGACTTTGTTTTTCTACTGCTCCCGAGGCTTGATTTATTGTGTCTCTGTTATCGCACAATCAGGCTTCGTTCAAAATGGTTTTTTTTTCTGGGCTAATTCTATACCCCCGGTATTTATTTTAACTGTCCCTTCTCATTAGCGTTACTAATTTTTAATTGCTCCCCGTTCACTTTTAAATCACTCCTCTGCCCGCCCGGTCGCGCCTCATCCCCCCTCGTGTCTCCACCCCGCGCTTAAACCCACGCGTGTGGGTCTGTCCCCCACGGGAGGCGCCCGGGCAGCCACGACCCACTCCCCCCGCGGCTGCGGGACGGAGCCTGGTCCGGGGAACCGACCGACCGTCCGTCCGTCCGTCCCCCTCGCAACCCGCCGGCCCGCGGGGCGACGGAGCGGAGAGAAAGGACTCGCTTTTAACAACAACACCCCCCCCCCGCCTGAGCTCCCAGCCCAGCGATTAAATTACTCTCCTCCAGCAAAACCGTTACTTTATCCTAAGAAAAACAGCGCGTCCATGGCGAGCGGCGGCGCGGCGCGGCGGGCTCCCTCCGCCCCGGCCCGCGGCGGGGCCCGCACGGAGCCCGGGGGCGCCCCCCGGGCGCTGCCGCTGCCGGTTTGGGGCGGGGGGAGAGGCGGTGAAGCGGGAGGCGATGCTGCCCCCCGACAGCTCCGTGATTAATGACCCGCCCGCCCGGGAAGGGGCGGTCGCTACCGCCGGGATATTTGGAGGGGGGGGGGAGGCCAGCGGCCAGGTACGACCCAGCCCCGCCGCGCCCACCGGCCGCGCCGCTTTATAAACGGGGGCCGGAGCGGCCGGGGGCTGCGCCGGGCTGAGCCGCGCCGGGAGGGAAGCGGTGAGTTCAGTCCGGGGGGTGCGGGACGGGACGGGACGGGACGGGACGGGACGGGACGAGGGGGGCGGCGCAGCAGCCGCAGCCGCCGGGGCTGCCCGCGGGCACCGTCCTGTTTCGCTGCTCCGGGGAAAGCGTTTTCGGTAACTGCTGCGCAGAGGGCGAGGTCTCTTTCAAAACGATGCAAAATGCTATAGATTCACTATATTCCCCCCCCTCCCCCGCAAGGAACTACTGACAAGGCTGCGAAGAAGTTTATCTAAGCTTTCCACCGATTTCTTTTCAGCCGGCGTGCTCTGCTCTGGCGTTTTCGATCTTGTCCCTGTGGGCAGGTTGCCTCCGTCGCCGTTTCATTCACGCGAAATACAGGGCTAAAATCTGAAATAAGCGCTGTGCTGTGTTCTTTGGTTAAACTAATGCGCTTTCGAAGCGATTATGTCTTTGTGATGCCACGGAAGAACACAAACGCATCTCTCGGCATTACACATACTGCAGTAGAAGTGCTTTAGAAATAACATAAAACTTTCACACCCCCATTTCGAGGTCTGTCTGCATGCCCGGCAGCAACTGAGTGTTTGCAAAAATGATTGCAATCATCTTAAAAACCAAACCTCTATCTCGTGAAATTTTAAAGGAGATTATATGGAAACTGGCTGTTGCCCGGAGGCATTTTCTTAAGTTTTCAGCAATAGGTTTTTTCGGACCGGGAGGTTTGGGTGGCTCCCCGGTTTACAGAGCGCGCAGCACCCCGAGCACCAGCGTGGAGAGTGATGCTGCCCAGCCCCAGCGCATAACAAACGCGATTTGGGTTCAGGAACCGCCGTGTTTTGGCTGGACACACGTACAGACCTACAGCAGATCCCGTGTTTCTGCATTCTGTGAATTTCCCCGGGCCATTTGCTGTATGTATTTGTTAGGAAACCTGATGGTGAAGAAATTAATTCAGGGTGAAATCTCTCATTTCCACAGCTGAAATTTTGCCTTTTGTTGTTGTTGTTGTTTTTCTGTAGGCCCAGAAATTCATCAGATGTAGACGTGAAGCTCCTAAACCAGAAACTCCTACTTCAAGGAGTGCCCAAGGAAATGAGGTTTTTAGGTACGTGCATTTCTATGTTACTGTATGTCATGCAAAGTCATCCTAGTTCTAAATCTGGTTATACACCAACACAGCAAAATCAAAAACCGTGATTTTGATTTCCTGTCCTGTGTTTCAATAGATGAGCAGGTATTTATACTGACCCAGTCTGTCTGTCTGTATCCTTGGGTAATTCAGACTTTTCCAGTAATCAGGGAAGACTTCCTCGTTTCAGTGGGATGGCAAATGAGAAATCCTGCTGATAGACATAAACCGACAGACCATTCTGCTAGTTTTCGTGATTATTTTGGCTCTGCAGTAGCAATAATGATGTTTGGGGTTTTTTTTTTGCTACTAAAATGCATCCAGATCTGACTGTCTTAGCACAACGAGAAAATACCAATAATAAAAAAAAGCATATGAGATGTATTTGTTTTATTTTAGATTAAAGAAAATAGCCAATTTAAGGACCATTTTTCAGCCCTCACTCAAGACAAGCTCATGTAAACGTGAGTTTTATTTTATATTGGTCACAATAAAAAAGAATAATGAGATTTTTTTTTTCCCCTTTGGTTTACAATTACACACAGAGTATTTCACAGATAATTTCAGTCTACATTGGGCTACTATTTAAGAGAAGGTTACCTGATAAAACCTGATTAATGGCAAATTAATCATGATAAAACACTCAAAATAATAATGACTTCTAAATACCTTGAAATTAGAGCACGGCAAGAGGGATTATTTAGAAATCTTTCCTCCTCTCTGCTAGAAATCTTTGACTTGGTTCATTGTCTTGGGGTGTTTGCCATTATCAGTCACAGTGACAGAGGGACATCAGTGGGATTTCAGTCTGTGGTTGAAATGCTTTGCAAAATCCAGGCCTAATTTTTGTAGATTTAGATCTGTAGTCATTTACGTGCATCAGTTTTATTTACATTTTTAAAACTGCAGAGTATTTGAATTAAATTAAAAGTTTTAATCTAAGTTGTTCTTGCCCTTGTTGTCCAGCTGGGCCGTCACAGAAACAGCCGCTCCCAACACGTGAAAGCCGGGGGCTGAGACACCTAGAAGGGCTCCTTGACTGAGCACAACAAGATCAGGTATTATCCTAGCTAAAAAGTGCTGCACTTTGGGGAATATTGATTGAATTGCATTTTACAGTGGAATTGAATGAATTAAAGGACTCAGTTTTATTACAGGCAGAGCTGAATCACCGTCTTTTCTGAAAGTTGGGAAAAGATGCTGTGAGCATTATTTGAAGCTTGACTCAAAAGAAATTTTTTGCCATTGTTTTCAAAAAGTTCTCTTGGTCCCCAATGGCCAAAATACAGCTTAGAAGATTCTTTTAAAGTTTGAAAATGTAGGTGATAAAGGATAAGCACGGAAAATTTTGAGTAACATTGAGGGGGGAGGACAGGAGAAGTCGGTTCCTGATCCTTTAAATTCATGGACCGAGTTCAGCCCTTCAAAAACTCAGTGCCGTGCCCTGTGGCTCCACTCACTGCTGCATCTGAAAATAGTATTTTTTTTTTTTCTGTAATCCATGGAGTACCTGTAAGACTGTCGATAAAATGACTGCAGCTAAACAGAAAAGCCTGACAGTCCCACATCTCAAATGATACAAATAATATGTTTTAAAAATCGCATTTAGTCTCATTTTTAGCTGGTTGTAAAAGGAAACCACCGTGGCACAGCTGCTCAGCGTTGCCTGTTGGGTTTTCTCAGCCAGTGATCTCTGGGCTGCGAGCGACTCAAAAAATTTGTTTTGTGTAATACTGTCCAAAGCAAACAAACAAAAAAAATCAAATAGCAATCTTCGTGAAGAGTTTAACTTCTGTTTCTGTACCTGTGAGTGATAACAAATTTATAAGCAGCGTGTGGAAAAGCAGCTTGGGCAGCTGCACCCCGGCTCTTTGCGGCACGGGCAGTGCCTGCACTGCTGATAATCTTTGTAGAAAGCGTTTGCCCGGGCGCAGCGTGGCGGCTGGCTTGAGAGATCCTCTTGTTGGTCGCAGGCCCCTCGCTGCCGGGGAAGTCACCGATGGACTGTGGGCGCTCAGCTGAGAGCAGCGAGAAGGCCTCCAGCCCGGGCTCGGGGCCCGATTCCCCGCTGCCTTCCGCCGCGGGCAGCAATTCCTGCCCGCCCTCGGCGGCCGGGCCGCGGGCCGGGGCGCCCCCCGGCAGGCCCGCCGCCGCTAACGCCGCCCGAGAGCGCAGTCGGGTTCAAACCCTGCGCCATGCCTTCCTCGAGCTGCAGAAGACTCTCCCCTCCGTGCCCCCCGACACCAAGCTCTCCAAGCTGGACGTGCTCCTCCTGGCCACCACCTACATCGCACACCTCACTCGCAGCCTTCAGGATGAGGAGGAGTCGCCGGGAGAGGGCCTGGGTACCCTGCGAGGGGACGGATACCTCCACCCTGTCAAGGTAGGAGTGCTGAGGGGCAGCTACCACCTTCTCGCGGTGAAGAAGTAAACGGGTGGTAAAGATACTTAGATGTAACTAAAGATTTCAAGCTTATTTACCTTGCTCGAGTTAATACGTGAAGAGGCTGCCTCGGCTAACGATGCATCTGGGCGGTGGGGGCCTGATGGAAACGTGCAGGAGCTCCCTGGCTCTGTTCCCTCCAGCCTCAGGCCCTCTGTGCAAAATCATCAAATACAGCGTGGGCCCAAGCCTAGCGGGGCTGGGTGCCCTGGCAGTGAAGGCGGAGGGCAGCGCCAGGGGAGCACCAGCACCTCCTCAAGTCCCCGCCTGGAGACGCTGGTGACCCCCCTCGCCAAACCCGCCGGGACCGGCCGTGGGTGGTTGGGGCGACGCGCTGTCCCCCGGCAGGGCCTGCGTTGGCGCTCCTGCCGGGGCAGCCCAGGTGCGGAAAGGTGATGCTCGTTACTGGGCCGGGTGCTCGTTCCTTCTGTGAAGGTGCTTTCCCTTTCGGCGGGTTGGTAGGCGCCCTTCCCTTCGTCCGAAAGGACTCGCAGCGCTGCCGGGGGGGCGTGAGGGGAGCTGCTCTTGGAGAGGAGCTGGGGCGGCAGGCGGGTTTCGGACGCATTGCTCGGAGACTGACGGGACTCAAATACCACGGGGTGTTTTCTTTGGCTCTGGTCTCAGGGAGCGAGTGAGAGCACCGGGGTGTTTTTCTTAAGAGTCTGATGAATTCCGAATGATTTAATTAAGATTAATTTGTGAAGTAACCTCCAATTCCTATAAAGTGACTAATTCACAGAGAGTTTCTTGTTCACAGTGTTGGTCGCTGGAAAAGGCGTGGTATGAACACAGGCTTCTGAGGCCATTTAAATGATTAGCAGGCTCATTAAGAAAGCAAAACCTTTACATCAATTAGAAGATAGCTATAATTCAAGAAAAAAAAATATTGTGATGTATTTCAAAGTAAGTTTTAAGTAGCTTCCGTTGGTTCCCTTGGCCAGAGCGAAAGGACACAGGTCTCTTACGGTACTTTTTATCAGCTGCCAACTATTACTGGCAGAAAAATACTTTTAAATAGTTATTACAGCAGTTAAATGATCCAGATGCTCATTTCCCAGCTCCTGGAATACAGCAAAACCGGATTCATCTAGCAATTATTTTTTATAATCTTATTTATGTGCCATTTGCTTGTATTTAGTTTTGTAAAGATTCTAGGAGTCTAACCAATCTTTCTAAATATTTCTGGTAGTAAATTAATTTTTTAGTTGGCACTAGAACAAAAGTGTCACGGACAAATCACAGTACATGCTTCAAAAAAAAAAACCCTGAAGTGCAGGATGTGAGGCAACCAGTACAGATAAGGACTTTAACTACACTCGTATATCAAGCACAGTAAATACAAATACTGAGGAAAGTAAAATATCCACGTACAGGTGTGTGTACACCGAACAGAAAATACGGTTAATGACTCAGATGTCCTATTGGTGACGAATTTTTAACAACACTCTTGAAATAAGACGTATTGAATGAGATCATGCAGTCTTTCCAAGTGAGAATATGCTGCTGCTTTATGTCTTTAAATAGAAGAGCTGAGATTGAACTGCAGTATTAAGCCCCTCTGGTTTCTAGAGCTGCCTTCTGTTACTCACAGGAGAGGTGCCAGCCTCTTCCCAAAAGTGTCTTAAAAATCATATCCATTTGGAACAACGTGCTGGCTGCGGTTTGGGTATTTTTGCATCGGATGTGTATGACAAGTTGTCTTTTCGAACCTCCGCCTCTCTAATAATGCACTGTGCACACCCAGCTGGAGCCGAATGCTTCCTCCCAGGAGGAGGGCACCCAGCTGCGGCCGCCCTCACCGCAGGGCCGCTTGCACTAAGTGACTTGCTCGGCTTAAACCTGAGCTGTAAGAAGAAATACTCAACACCAGTGCCACTGAGGATTGCAGTAACCGGTGGATGGAAAGGTGAGTCGTCTCATCTGAAATCGTTGGAGCTGACAAAAAGCAAGAAGTTGTCGGCGCTGACGACCGCCGGGGCGCGCTGATGTTAAATCCCCTTTAACCCAGAGGTCCTGGCAGCCGCCGGGCGGCGGTCGGTGTTGCGGGGGCCGGCCGGCACGAGGGGGTGCGTAGCCCCATGGCACCCCTGGCACCAAAAAAGGGGCACGCGTTGGTTTATTCCACCAACAGAGCATCTGCTGCACAAATAGTGGTCTGATGGCGGAGCGGCGTGGCCTGCTCCTGTCTGCGGGGGCACAGCAGGGTGTGGGAGCTGTGCCTGGCGATTAACTACCGAATAAAATATCCAGGCGGAGGGTCCCTTACCCAGCATCTAACAACATTTGCCGACAAATCACGCAAGGGGAACTTTCTGGTAATAGCAGCAGCTTCCTACTTTCTCATATTGTGATCCCATCCACCCTTAGAGCTTTGCTGGGAGCTGCGTTCGGGCTGCAGACCCCGGGTGTCTCAGCGCTGCGCTTGTCTCTTCTCTTGCAGAAGTGGCCGATGCGTTCCAGGTTGTACATCGGAGCTACAGGACAGTTTTTGACTCACTCGGCACAAGGAGACGGCGCAAACCAAGGAGAAACATCAACAGCTTCACAAACCTAATCTCCCTTCTCGCTTTAAAAAAAAAAAAAAAGAGATATTTATTACACCTTATATATATCTATTTAAGTTAAAAAATAGTATCTACAGGCAAGCTAATTCCTGAAATACTGTTTGTAGAGGAGAAGGAATTGATTCTTAAATGTCATTGATACCTCATTAAGCTAATGTGACGCATGATTGGTTTCTGTCAGAGGACATTGGTGGGATCTGAGTGGGGGGGGGAAGAGGAGCGGGCAGCTGCCGCAGCGGCACCATCAGTAACCCCAAAGGGCACGGCTAGAAATAGTGGTCGAAACCCCGCCTGCACTTTCTTCGCTGCATCGAAGCCGACGGCAGAAACCCCACCGACCGCAGCGGCCGGGTCAGGGCTTCGGCCTTCCGATAATCTGAAGTGTACGGAGCTGCTCCTCAAAACGTGGCCGCGTGCTGACCTCAAGCGAAAACGTGCCGAAATCTGGCCTGCGGCCCGCGCGGCGCCCCGCACCCCCGACACAACCGGCTCTGCACGTTACGTGTCGCTTGTATTGATCCGGGCAATCGTGTTTGCATGTTATGGGGTTTAAAATGTGTTTGGGTGCTACCCCGGTACAACTCCTTGTCTGCTCGGGATACCAAGGTTTGTTTTTGCTGTCTTTTAGCGGGTTCATGCACTGAAGGAAGTGAGCCCCAAGTGCTGGCTTGTTCATAGCACGTTTTTCACTTAAACATCTTCTATATTTAGGCAAGAAAAGTTGAAACTAAATGCACAAACGCCATCTGATGTGTCTGTTCTGTAAACCACTGTACTTCTCATATAGTTTGTTATTGCTGAGGTAGACATTTTATTAAATATCATTCATTGAGAACTACGTATTGAGTTGCAAAAGCTGAACTGGTTTCTCATTGTACGGGGCTGATAGTTTCTCATAGTAATAGTCTGCATTTTTAGTAACTTCTTCACAGTTTACATTTTCAAGTGACATTGGACAGAAAAGGAAAACACAAATACTAGCAAGAACAACCTTCAAAAAAAAAAACAACCAACTTTTGTTTTCATTCTTGAATCAAGCTTGTGACATCTTCCAGAGGTGCTGAGCCTGTCAGTGCAGGTTGAGTGTCCAGTGCCACAGAAGACCAGGCCTCTGGTATAAGAAAGTGTATAAAAAATTAGCAGAGCCATTTATTGAAAGAGTTGGACAAACCACCTAGGATATGTGAGAGTTATAAAGTATGGTGGACACTTCCCTCTACCTCTGCAGCATTCTGAGCTTTTAATAAGCTTATTTTTTTAAACAGTAAAAATACTTTAAATATGTATTTTATACGTGTTGAAAGTATTTTACACATCTATTTCTTATTTACAATTATAAGCGGTTTATTTTGAGAATTACAGAGCCAGAGCACCATTCAACCACATAAACTATTGTATTTTGTGCAAAAATATGTACAAATGGGCAGTTTTGCATAGAAAAGTATGTACTCGTAATTAAAAGAGTCAGACTGACTTTCCATAGTAACAAAAAGTGGGTTAGCACAACCTCTTGTTACTGGGACAGCTATTTGTATTTCGATTTATCAGTGAGGAGGTGTGAAGGGGTTTGTAAAGGTGACGGTAGTTAAGATGGAGTGACACAACACTGAGGGCTGCCAGGAGTGCGGCGCCGTGCAGGGCGAGGGCGTGAGGCGCAGGTTACACTTCAGGCAAACAAAAGGCCAAGTAGCAACACAGAAGCACCGAGAATTCCTGGGTTTTGTACGTAACTGAGATCTGAATGAACGACATCGTGTGAGGGGGAAATGGGCAAGCGAAATCTCGGGGCAGAAGCCAGCGTCCAGCCCCGAGCGGCCGCTGAGTAGCAGCAGTTTGATAATAAAAACAAAGCGCATGCGAGTCATGCATATGGAGTGGCGCGGGGAAAACACAAAATGCGATGATGTTTTGCATCAATGGCACGCTCTTACCTAGCGCGGAGGTGCCGGTTACTTCACAGGCTCTTAAATGATGCATCTGGAAGGGACAGAATTCAAGAAAGGAAAAAAAGAAAAAGAAAGAAACCCTACCCCCCCAGGTTTTGAAGTCTTCTTCCATTAAATGGAAAGATTCTGACTGCTTATTCATGAAGTAAGCATGAAAAATGAGTAAGGGTTAAAAACATGGAAAGTGACGGATGGCACGGAGAAAACATCTCTACTCAGACTTTTACTACAGTAGAGTGTTGCTTAGTAGACAGCCAAAGAAATGGAGCAGCAAACACAGGAGCCACTTTGCAGCCACAACACTTGCTTAAATTGTGGTCACATACGAGGCAATGTAAAGACTTGAGCACCGTTTTATAGATGTATTAAAAGCCAGTAAGACTATGCAGAATTACAACAGCAGGTTGTCACTTGAGAAGAACTCCCCGTATTTACGAGTTTGGAATTTTTGGAGACAGATTATTCTGCATCAGCTGCGAATTTTTATGCCTTTTCTTCCAGCGCCAAGAGGGCAGGTGAGGCAACCCACTTCCTTTGACCAGCGCAAGGGCTCTTGTCTTCCAGAAATGTACACCGGGGTCAAAACAGATCCTCTGAATCTGTTTCAAACCTGGTGTTTGAATCCAGTGTTACATTTCCCAGGAACAGTTCACAGCCTCACATACGGAAATACAACAGTTTGGCATTTGGCACTGGAAATATTCATACATTTAGGAATAAAATTTTACAGTGTTCACACATTGCTATCGGAACCTTTTTTCATGGAGTAACTTAAGGATCTTGGCAAACCTCGGCTCTTGTCATCACGGCTTTTCCGTCGGAGGGATGGGACAGGTAAACTTCACACAGCCCCATGCAAATAACCTGTCTATGCAAAGCCTGATGCAAACAGATTTTTTTTTTTTTTTCCCCCTCATTCACACAGCTGTAACTACAATACTGTGCCCTCCAGTCATACATTGCTTTCTCTTAGTACATACCCTGCCAACTACTCCCTTTTCCCTTAGAGACCTTTAGGACAAAGCATTCACTGTGCTTGTGTAAAACAACGAATAATCACCCAAAAGGGGAATTTTCGACGGCTTTGAGCTCCAAAAGCCTGGCTGTGCACTGAGGGCCGAAGCATTCGAAGGCTGAACACGCCGGGTTTCACTAGGACCGCCCGGGCGCGATCGGGGCACCGGGAGCGGCGAACGCGCTCCCGCCTCAAGCAGCCGCGTTTGCTCCCTTAACCCACCCGGGACAGACCCCTCCAGAAGCGGCGGCCCCACGCGCAGCCCTTCCGCGCTCCAGTTCGCCACCAGCGAAGCCACCGCGGATTTTCCGCTGCCCAAACCACGCGCCGGCTTCTCCCGCCCGAATTCCCGCGAAAGCGCCGGAACGGCGGCCACGGAACGTTCAACAGGGGCAGGACGCGCCCTCAGGCCTCCCCGGGGACGGCGCCGGGGGAGGCGGGGACACGGCGAGGACACGGCGTGGGGCGGGGACACGGCGTGGGGCGGGGACACGGCCCGACCCCCCCCACCCGCTGCCACCGGGACCCCGGCACCGGGACCCTGCGCATGCGCGCTCGGCGCGGGCACCGCCGCGGCGGAAAGCGCCGCGCGCCTTCCCCGCCCCCAGGCACGCGGCGTATTTAAGGGGATCGCGCGGCAGGCCCCGGCCTTTCCGCGCCCCTGAGGAGCGGGCGCGGTGGCGGCGCCGCCCCGGGCCTCGGCGGGGAGGGGACCGTGCGGCTGTGGGACCCGCTTTCGGCGGGGCTGCCGCTGTGCGCTGGCTCCTGGGCCTGTGAGCCGCCCCGTGCGTGCCTCGGCCTCCGCCCTGGGAGCGGTAGCTCGGGGCGCCGCGCCCCGTCGGCCGCGGCGCAGCGCTGGGTGGCGCCCGGGCCTGGCCGAGCCGCCCGGCCTCCGGCTCGGCGCCGCTGCCCCCTCGCAGCAGCCCCTCGGCCCAAGCACGCGCTCGCCTACACAGTAGAGTAAGTTCGGATTTTTTTTTTTTTCAGAGGAATTGGAACTATCCCCTAGCGTTTAACGTAACAAACCCCAGTTCTGACAATTCAAAACAATGCAGGGATGGGTCGCTGGCACTGTCGCTATGTGGCGTTACCCGTCACTTGAAAGATGCGCGACTGTCGCGATGTTGGAGCCGCGTCTCGGTTTGGGTTGCACCCACAGCCGCCTGAGCCCGGCTGCTGGGGCGGCTTGGCTCAGGGGGGGCTCGCTAGCCACGCTGGCCTTCCCGGGGCGTGGGGGGGCTTCGGGGAGGTGAGATGGACCCAATTAGTATGTGCCACTCTGCTGGCAAGTGAGTTACCTCGGTTCGTCAAGTCTGCAAAGCAACAGACAGATAGGGGTGTCCAAAGAGACGGTTTTGCTGATAAAACATTTTCATTGGCAAATGCATGTCTAAATTCTAAAGATAAATTACCTTTTTTTCCCCCTTGGGGGATGTGGCAGGTGTTGGATATTGACCCTGACCATGCCCTGTTAGGGTTGTTAGACACACATCTAAAGTGGTGGGTTCTGGCAGGGACAGGGCCCTGGGGGTCTCGGCAGTCCCTGCAGTCCTGCTCTGCTGCCAGGGCCGTGGCACGAGTGCTGACCTTAACCGAAGGGAAAGCACGTCCCTAAGTTCCCCAGAGCGTGGTTTGGGAGCTGGGGTTAAAGGCTGTACCCTGCTGGGGTACTCCCCTCCCCAGCAGTGGCTGCTCCCTCCCTAGGAGCAGCAGAATTGCCCTGTGATCAGCTGTTCTTCATGCTAGGTTTTATGTTAAGTGGTCAGGCCTCTTTAACCTTGCTCTCTGCTGATGCTGCCTGCTAGTTTTCTCCCTGGTAACAAATGATAAAGCCACCAACGAGGGTGCCCAGGAGGTTCGTGCTTCTTTGACTGGTGTATTTTCCCCGAGGGAGTGGTGGTGGTTTCTGCTGCTGGCTCAGCAGTGGAGTTCTCCAAATGTAACCTCTTTTTTCATGGTTTTAGGCAGCAAGTGAAATTAAGAGATGAGTTTGTTACGGGCTCTGGGAGTCATCAGTCTGGAGTCTGCCATGCTGTTTCCCTGCCAGTGGAAAGACGTCACGTGAATTCTGGAGCTTACAGAAGTAATTATTTCTTACTGGGTTTAAAAATGTTGAGGAAAGCTTCCCGAAAGCTAGATCTAGAGTTCCAAGGCTGTTTATGACTTGTAAATTCTGTTACAGATGAAGCAAGGAGAAATACAATTGCATGTAAGGTCAAGAGGTTGAAATTCTAACAAGAGGTATTACGACAGCTATAAAACCTCACAAGACTTGCTCCCCAGAACAAAGCAGCAGCAATCCATGGATCCTGAAGGAATTGGAGGGGAGAGGTTTGTAACGGTATCAGAGATTCTGGTTTTCAACTGGGGACAGGAACAAGGCTTCTGCTTTGAAGCATTAACAGGTGCTAGTTGGAAGTGGGAGGCGCAAGTGAAGACCAGTGGGTTCAGCTCGCCGGCCCTGCCGGCACGTTACCGTACCGGGCTGCAGCAATGCGGCCCAGGGGGAAGGACAACTGGCAGCGAGCTTTGCCTCTGGAAAGACACTTGGCATCTGGGGCTTGAATGTGACAACATGGAGGGACCTAAATGTTTGTGCCCAGGAGCTTTTTTCTCATGTTCCTGGCTACACTGAATCTGTTCTGGGCTTAACAGTTAAAACCAAGGGGCTGTGTTGCTTTATAGAAGCGCATCTCTTGAGGCAAACGTAACAAGTGCCTTTGTGTTTGGCACCAGGAAAAAATTAAGCCAGTCTTATCACAGGCAGGAAACTTTTCTGGCACGATGATCGCACTTTGCTGTTGACCCAGCTGAATTTTCTAATGAGCAATATTGTATCTGATGTGCCAGCTAATTAGTAGGATTTTTCCAGTTTGATTTACTACTTTAATTTCCGATTTTATTTATTTTGAAGGTGCTATGTCATCAGTCAACCTTCTCCACTGTCCTCGAGCCTTATGTATGCACATGCAGCCAACAGCAGACTCCATCCACTTGTAGAAGTGTGGGTGTTTGAGAAGGTAAGTTGCTTTTTTACTGTGATACGACACTAGTCAGGCTGCAGTAAGCTGTATGGCTACTTGGTGAGGGCCTGCACTGGCCACATTTGCTGCTGCCTGGGGCTGTGCTGGCTTCCATCAGCTGAAGGTGTGGCCCGTTAGTGGGGACCCTTTTGGATGAGTGACTTTGTCCTTACTTGTGGTACTGCCACTAATCTTCTCATTCTTGCTTAAAACATCACAGAAGAAACAGGGGAGAGGTAAGAATAAAAAGTTGCACTCTTGCAGAAAGGCTTTCTTTTTTTTTAAGGATGTACATTGCTTAATACTGCTTGTCAAAAATAGTGATTTATAAAGGAATTCTGTTTAAGTCTATTCTAGAAGTAATTTTGCTGGCATAATGATGAAACTATTGCCGTTTACCCATCTGACTTGTTTTTGATGTGTATCTTTGAATCTGAAATGCCAGTAAAGTTAATAACTCTGTATAAGATTAATTAAAGGTACAGAAAACTGTCTAACTTTGTAATTTTGTTTTGTTGTTAGCTTGAAAACAGCAGCCTGAAATGTGGAGTTCGCATGCACTTGGAAATGTTTTCGTGGCCCTTCCTGTTCCTCAAATACTACTTGATTTGATGGTAAGGCAGGGGAGTAGCTGTTTAGTGAAAATGTGTGAATAATCCTCAAATGAAGTTCAGGTGGGAATGTCACTCTAGAAGGTGAAGTGACCTTATGGACACTCCTAGAACAGTATCAATATTTAAGCATACCAAATTGCTCAACACTGAGTAAACCAAAGGTTAACACATGTAGGAAAACTTGCGTTATCTTGTCTGAATGAGTGTTTACCATGTTAGTGGTGGCAGCTTTTCTGCTTCTCACCAAGGCAATGTGTGTGTATGAATAAAGCCTTGGATTCGTGTTTTCAGTGATACTAGTTTTTTGTTGAGGCTGTGAGAGCAGCAGCACCATGGTCCTGCTGGATGTCATGCTGGGTGGGAGTCACACCAAGCCTTCGGTATTCAGCTTGTCCAGGTTTGACAGGACCTCCATGCAATTTTCTGCTGCTCTTCTAACACCGACCTTCTGGATGTAATACTTGCTCAGTATTATGTCCACTGCTGTATCCTTACTAGGAGGATAAAAATACAGGGAAGTGTATCTGGAGAAGCATGTTGTATCTCAGACACCTCATCTTTTACCACACCATTCTTTACACTTGTTTTTACAGTGAGGTAACACTGAGCTCACTGAGCTGCCTGCCTACCAGGTCCTCGTGTAACATTTTTTTTTTTTTTAACTTTCCTCGAGGGTTCTGTTATCCCCTGCAGTCTGTATAAAGTGATGTAGAAATACTGTTGTGTTTTCAGATTGCAGGAGCACACTGGCATTCTGGTCTAACACTACGTTGCTGTAATATAAAACTAAGAGGCGGAACATCAAGCAGTATGGGGATACTTTTTATACATTTTTAAAATATATAGAGCGTGAATAAATTAAGAAAGTTGGGTTGCACTGGGAAAACAGAGTTTTAATGTACTTAAAACTACTTATCCCTCGTTGGGTGATACATTTAAAAAGAAGCAACAAGAAAAACTGCAGAGAGTTTACGTAGTTGAAATGAAACATGTTCTAAGCTCCTGGTTTATTTGTTAGTTGTAGTCTTACTAAAAACCCTGCTTTACTCCTCACTTAACAGTGATAGCCAGGAAGAGAAGTTCAGGTCGTGGTTTTATTCTGAAGCCATGGCCTCCCAGGATGAAGACATCATTGCTGCCTTTGAACAACACTGTCACCAAACTTGTAATTATATCTTGTCAGCTATGCTTTATTCCTTAGCAAAATAGCACTAAACTGTCTTACAAAAATATTAAATACTTAGTTGTATATTTCTAACTGCAGTCTCTGAAAAAGCTAAAGCTTCAGGCTTTACTTACAGAGTGGAGTTTTCACTCTTCACTAGTGTTAGGGTGAATTCCTGGGCCATAGGCCCCAATAAACTTCAGCAGTTGGTGGTGACACTGCATGAGGTAACTGTCTCTCTGGTGCAGGGAGTTTTCGTCACTGAGGTCAAATGGAAATACAGGATTTGGTGCAATGCATAACGCAGACTTGCCTAAACAATGAAGAAATCAAGACTTACGCTAAAATACTTGATAAACTTTTGCCAGGACTTTGAAGAAAAAAAAGCTGTGACACAGCTTACTTAATAATGCAGTCTTGTATGTTACTATTTTTAAGTGTTATTTCATAATTACTGTCTCACTGCCAAATTTGTGTCTGAACAAATGCGACTGCGATGCTGGATCAAAAAAAAAGGGAACCCAACCCTTGTTTTCTGCTTTCCCAGGGAAGGAAAACTGTCTTTAATCTGTCTTTAGTTTAACCTGGACCAATGTTAGAGGAGCAGTGCCTCGAATAAGCTGGTGTAAAGGATGGAGGGTTGGTGCTGGCCTGTGGCCAGTACAGCACTGAGACTTTTTGCAGGAAAGGCAACTGAAAGACTTTTCTGATATCAGTCTTCCAGTGGAAATTCTGGACTCTGACTTGAGCTATTATTGCAGTCAATTGTTAGAAATTTTTTTCAAGCTGACAAAATATGAAAACAGTGTACCCAAGACTAAAGCTAATTGCATTGTTTACCATGTTTTAGGGTAAGAGATGATTCAAGTAGCAAGATGGCAATCAGTGCATCTTCCTCACGTACTTTCTTTCTTAAACTCAGTTTAGTATGAGCCTTAGACAGTGAAATCCTAAGAGAGGAATATAAATAAGTATGTCAGACATTAAAAATACTGCAGACATGAAGGCAGTATGTATTGCTCTGTTTCAAGCACTTCTGTAATTTGAAAGTTAACACCAGAGTGGTGTTTTTCCATGCCTGAGCTGTGTGAACTTCCCACACACACTGTGCAGTTACACTTGTCACTGACCAAGTACATGTTACGGATGACTGACTTGTGCTATGAAAGCTGTGGAACTTGGCATATCATCTACTGCTAGGACTTCTTTTGCTTGCATAATACAAAGCTGTGATGATTTAAATCTCATTTTTCTAGATAGCTTCAATAGTGATAATTGTTTCTTAAATCACCTTTTTTTGCCTGGAAAAGTTATTTAAACTTTTTGTTATAGCAATATATATATAATAAATGGTATTCATAAATGGTAAATAAGATTCTTTAGGCTTGAACTTTTCAAAACTTAAGAGCCTTGTATAGATTTTTATTTAACGAGATCTTGAGCAGGTTAGCATAATTTCTATTTGAAACAGATGTGTTTCCTTTACAGTGGAGAGTAGGACATACAGAATTTTTAGTGCAGATGCCGATAATGTTGATCCATTAATAGAATCTCTTCTCACTCTGCGACTTGCAAGATAGTAGCCCTGAATGAGGTTTTCAGCTTCCACACTCAGTTCAACATGAAGATTTTTGGCAAACAAAATAAACTAGAGAGAGAGGATATACATTATAAATATTTAACAAAGACAGCTGTCACCATTCAGCTATGCATAAGGCTAGATCTCAGATACTAAACAGCTGTGTTAATTATACCAGAGATAGTGACACTTTATTTAGAAAGGAATATTAACTTTTACTACTGATTGTAAACTGTTCTGGTCAAAAGTAGGTATTGGAGATCTGTTCTCATATGAATGTTCACCTAGTATGTTTTTCACAAAAAAGATAAAACTGAATTTACTATGCTGGCCCTTTTAAAGGACTGAAGCTAATTTTATCAGTGATCCTATTAGTGCTAGTGGGAATTTGGTGGGGGCAAGGGGTAGAAAGTGAGTATTAACAGGTTTAAAAAAGCAATCACAATGTGTGGAGAACCTTCTGATTCCATAAACAGTATGGTATTCACAGGTATAATGCATTTCTAAATTATTGGGTAGTACCCGTTACCTCCTCATAATCCTGTGTTCTGAACTGCTGTGAGACTTTGTACAGCATGGCTTCAGGATTGATGGCTTTTTTCAAGATATGGTGTACAAGAGGAGAAGATGATTGACACAAAGGAAACTCACTGTGTATCAAAAGCCCAAAAACATCTACAAGGTTAGGTGGAATCAAACTCATGTCCTAAAGCGAAGACCCAGAGAAAGAACACAGTTACTTTGGCCTTTTGACTTGTAAAAATATCACAGTGTTTTCAGTCTGAAATGATCAATATCCATATATGCTGAGTCCTGTGAGATTATCTAATGAATTACCTATAATATATGCAGTAAAACTTTCGTTTCAATAGTGGTTGTCAAAGGCTACTCTGAATAAAATAAATGATACCTACTTGGGGAAGGCTAGCTCATTTTAGAAGATACTTGATTTAAAGTCACTGAACTTGTTGGGGAAATATTAACAAGTTTGGTTGTTTTCATTAGTTCATAAGTTGAAATAACCATAAACACAAATGACTGCTAAAGTATAGTTACTGTCATAAAAAGGCATGTGCTTTACCATCTGTCCAATTAAAAAGTTATCCTTTTGTATTTGTTTCTTTGAGGAAGAATCTGTATCTACAAAAGACCAAAAATTGGTCTGAACTGAAATAGTAACTTGTTGGTCAGCCTCTTCTCCGTACTTCTTCCCGGGGATGAATACTGTTGTGGTTCTGCTCTCTAGCACTAGGATAGGGCAAAATACATCAGTTATGTAATCAGTCTAGTTTAAGTGCAAATTCTAGTCTCACATGCACCATCTGAAACCAGTCCTGATTATGTATTGGTTCATCAAATGTAGCGTAGCCTGCGTAGCAAATGTAAGCTTACAGGACCTTGGCTTTTTTGTCTTTCTTACAGAGACTCATTAAAAATAGCTTAGATTTTTATAGCACTTGAGGGCCATAAGCTGGAGAACAAACCTAGCCCTGAATTTGCATGCTTGTTTTGTTCTGTCCCCTCATTTATTAGGAGGTGTGAGATTACCGGACTGTAGAAGCTCAAGTTTATCCTTTTTATATGAAGATAAGTCTCTTATGTAACAGATACCACCCTTAGCCAGCACAGCGCTGCAGGCTTGAATACTAGCACTTCCAGTTCCATGTTTATCTTTGGACACAGAGGGAAAAATTTCACCAGAAGGTGGGTGTCGTATGCCACGAGGCAGAAGACATATGCTGTAATTCAGAAGCCTGGAGGATTAAATAGTTCTGTCAGTCATAAATCTTTAGATTGTTCACTTTTGAAAAATTTAACACTAATACTTTAAAATGATACTTATATATATTAAGACTCACTTAGGGGAAAAAAAAAAATTAACATAAACCCAGAGTCAAAACTAATTGTTTAACTTTGTATTCAAAGGTAGAATCCAAGCCTTCTCTCCAACAGCTGACAACAGGGCTGTATTTCTTATGGATTTACCATGAGGCAAATCATTGTTTGCAATAGAAGTAATTCCTAGGAAGTCAAAAAAAGTTTCATAATTTAACCCTATATTGTTAACTTCTATTCTAAAGAAACTTCCAGTGATTTAAGAGGGTAGAGGATTAGTGATCCTGGCCTTCCAGGAAAAATGAGAAGGCTGGGACCTTGCAAGCTCTGCTCTGTCCTATCTCCCAGTTCTTTTGGAGAAAGTGGGTGTAGAATTTCTTGTTCATCCCCTGTACTGTGTTCCTTGGCACAAAGAGGTTGCAAATTGTCTGGTTCCACTATCAAAGGCTACTAATGATTTTAAGATGTCAAATCATTATTTATCCTACTATTAACCAGGAGATAATTATTAATAATTAGTAAATAGATGAATAGAAATATGATATAGGAAATGCCTACTTTGACAGGCTACTGACAAAAACTAGGTGCACATGCAAGACAGTACAAATGACAGTACTGACTGAGATTTACAGTGTGCAACTGTTCTGATACTAACCAGGTGTTTTGATTCTTAAGACACTCAGCTCCTCTGATTTCACTTATGAAATCTTACTCTTAACCTGGGGAAGAAAATCCTGCAGCCCACATATTTTTCAAATTTGAACTAATTTCTACATCTAAATTTTGAAATGGTTAAAAGTATTTTTTTCCACAACAAAAAATACTAAAGAATTTGTTGAAGAACACTCAAAATTCATGCCGCTTTCAAAGATCTTCAAAAATAAAAAGCCCTGTTTTGAGTTGGGGAAGGAAAAAGTAATTTTGTTTAAATTAATGTAAACTTAGAGCTGAGCATATTGTACTTTTCTGCAGTGTATGTGAAACTGTTAACAGCTTACAGGTCTGTGAAGGGGCAAATATATAAAATGCATAAATAGAGAAAAATAATCTGTTAAAGGCAACAACAGCTGGATTTATGACCTGTGTGTAGAGATGTACGTGACTTCTGATACTTTATAGTTTTTATGACAAAGTGATAAAAATGAAAGTATATATTTACACATTATTAACACTTATTATTAACATTGTTAACTGCTTATTAACTGAAAATGCTGATAGTTGGAAATGGTGATGAAAAGGCTTAAAGTGACACAAGATTTGGAAAGTAGAGCCCTTTGCTTTTATCATTACTAGCTCCTGGGACAGTCTTCAGTTTTGATTTTAGAAGAATGTTTTGTCTGAGCTCTGCTAAACAGTGCTAGTGTTAAAATCTTACTGAGAACTTTATAAAAGTGTTAAGGGGGTTTATTATTAGTGAAGTTCTGATGGATTTATCACTTGAAATAAGTAAAAATGTCCCAGGGGTAAAGATTGGGTATTTTTACCAAGTCAGAGCCCTGCATATTCTTTTAACATACAGTCTCTAGCTTTTCATGTTAAGACCAATCCTATTACCTTTAAAAATATTCATGTTTTTATTCTGATTTATGTGAAAAATAAGGAATCTCTTTACCTATCAATTACTAGTGTGTCGCTTGTCACAATCAACAGATCCAGATAATCTGAGTTTTCTTTTTCACACGTCTGTACTAGACTCAGCAGTATTGCGAGTTTAAGAGTATTATAAGTGCCTGGTGGAACAACTTGAGAAGCAAAGATATTGGCAAGGATGGCGGTAAACCTCCAGCACGAACTCGAAGTCAGTGAAAGCAGATACTTAAAATTGTCACTGACAAAAGAAGGACCTAATGAAAACAAAGTACAGGTTACTGAACGATTCACACAAGAGCTATGCAGATATAACAAATCACCATTCCAGTCTTGATGTAAAACATACAAAGAACGAATATGTATTAAGCACAAATTCAGCATGTCTGACACTATTAATTTTACTGCTAAAAAGGTAGCAGACATGATCTGCTAAAACTGTTGGAGTAAGAAAGGAATAACAGTCTGAAATATCAGGTTCATTTAATGTATGATTCCAGAGTACCTTCCAATGGGTAGGAGGAGTTGGAAAGTTGTAGAACTGCAGCAAATAATTGGGCAGTTTCCCAATACATGGAAAGTGGGCAAAAGAAGATACTCTCAAATTACAGTAAGCATACATTTCAGGCTGTAAGAGGAAAAAGTCCCAGAGTGGTTTTGTAGTCTGGGCCTCTAAATAACAGAAAACTCACACCAATTCTCAAGGTTTTGTTCAGAAAGGTTTTCCAACTTTTTTCATCAATTTTGAATGCAACTTTCTTACCATTTGGTTTACAGAGCTGCACACTATTGACTTCTATACATGCTGTAGCTTGTAAGCCATTCTGTACACAAGCTGGAATTCCTATAATCTTGTAGTGGCTTCCTATCTTCATTTTATTGGCCAGTTCATCTAGAAATTAAAAAATGGGGGTGGTGGGGGTGGAGGTGGTAAGAGGCCCTAACACATCTGCAGGTTCATAAAAACAGTTTTACAGACATGCTCAGAAAACTTTTCTTCATGTTCTGAATGGCTCAAATTTTATGATTTAATAAACAGTTGGATGCCAGGGTCACCATAAAGGACTAAAAAAAGCGAAGCATACAGTGCTAATTACTTAGTGCAAAAGGTAAGGGGATGGCACATTGGGTGAGGAAAAGTAGATCCCTGATAAAGAAAATGGGCAGTTGTTTGCAAGTATGTGTTCCTACTCTGAAACTTGCAATGACACCATTATCAGTTACTGTCTTACAAAATGTCAGGAAAAAAAAAAAAAGACAATTTTAAACATTTTTAAACATTTAAAAAAGACACACAAATTTCTTTACAAAAAAAAAAAAAAAAAACCAAAACATTTGTTTTCTGGAAATGAAAGTTAGGTCCAACCAAATATGAGTCTCAGCTGTGAGACCATGCCTAACCTCATCACTGAAGCCAGTGGAAATTTAATGCATGCATAATTCACAGTATCTCACCCAAAGATTGTTTTATATTATTTTTAGAGTTTTATTACTATTTTCTATTT
Source organism: Tyto alba (assembly GCF_018691265.1). NCBI lineage: Eukaryota > Metazoa > Chordata > Aves > Strigiformes > Tytonidae > Tyto > Tyto alba. Next base: position 37,620,964 of record NW_024881330.1, read on the forward strand.
AGTTTTCAAGAAATTAACCATGTTATTCCATAGACTTTTGGAATGGCAGGGTCGGTTGTTTTTTTTTGACAATGGAAGTATGTTGGTGAGATGTGATTTTATTTGGATATTCACATTAAAAGTCACTCAGTTGCAGTGGAAGGTAGTGGTAGTAGAAGCCAAAAATCCTGATAGAATGGGGAAAACAGCTGGATTGAGGAAGGATGTTAAAAAAAATGCATGAAGTTAGTACAAAGCAGTACAACCAAAGGAAGTAGAAAAGGAAAAAAGCTACTAGAATGCAATACTGCAGAGCTGGTCAGAGGATTTTATTTAAATGAAGGTACGAAAGAGAACATAGAAGTTTTTCCATGTGCAGTCTTCAGTCACTGATGTAGTACCGTTTAGTCACCTACCTATTTCCCCCAAAATTTTATTAAAGAACTGCAATACAAATTATTACTTTCATCATTTTATCCAGAGAAATGGACCTATGAGGAAAATGCAAGGGATTATTATAGTTCAATTCTAAAGCATTTCTGACAAAACTCAAAAATCAAGCTTACCTCTCAAGAAAACTGTAAAAGTCTGAATCCTAAGATGTGATTTATCATTGGAATATCCTTTCAAAGCATTAAGAACTTTTGCGTCAATCATTTCAACTATTTGTTTATCTTTCAGAATAAAGGCAAAGAAGAGGTTAGTTCTTGAAAACAGTACAGCTTTTTTTTTTTTTTTAATGACTGGTGTATTTGTTTTTTTTCACTTATCTGTTTTATTTACTTATTGTGTGGCAGAAGCAGGAAAGTAACAGATCTAAAAAAAACTACATAGATCCTACCACCAAGTACTCTGAACTTCATGTCTTCCTGCAGCGGCGAAGAACACAAAGTACACACAAAATCATTCCTCACTGTGGCAGATTCTGTAGCTCCAGGCAGATGCACCCTTATGTACCTAAACCCTAAAAAATTAATAAATAAATTAAAAAAAAAAAAGTCTTGAACATTTAAAACAAGGTCAGGCTTTCATTTTAGATTTCCCATTAAGAATAAAAGTGATTAAAGTACTGGACAGTGAAATTACAAATTTAACATGTTCCTTCAGATGAGCGTGCATTCAATATCCTATGCTTCCACTAAAATGATCTGTATAATTTATTATAGGCTGACCACGAGATGGCAGAATTTCCTCCTGCACGTTCCAAGGCAGAGCCGCTGGGCCGGGCTTTGAGCAGCAGCAGCAGCAAGGCAGTGCCGCTCCTGCCTGGCGTAGAAACGACAGAGGATCTGGATATTCATTATTCGAGGTATGTGCCCTCATAAAAACATCATTATGATTTATTCTGCAGTCTCCGAACTTTGGGATTTTGCTTCTCATAATTTTATGGTCTGTTACAGGAAGCAAACAAAACAGCCTTAAAAGTACTTAAGGCCTTTATCCTGCAAGGATACAAGCACTTCAGTGATACTACTCAGAAGTTCCACAGGAGTCAGTTGCTCATTAAAGCAGACTTGTTCTGTGGGAAAAGCTTTTGCCAGTCACTTAAGCATACTGTTCTGCAGTATTTTTATAGCAACAAACACAGTTTCCAAGTATTCTACTAGTTTAGCTTGCTTTCTTTTGGATAATTTATTAAATAATATTGACAACATATAAAACTCATAAACTATCTTTGGCATTAGGAAGATGGATTGCTGGCATAGCTATGTTCCCCAAACGTTGAACAGTGCTGAGCAACCACTGGCAAGGTCCACTGCTTTCAATTAAAAAAAATCATGCTGTGCTCATTACAAAAATGTCTGTATAATAAGACTGCATAGGAAAACGCCTTTTTCGTGCTAGATTTTTAATCTCTGTCAAAGTATGAAAATTATTAAAAAGCTTTTGAAATCGTACTGATTTTTTTTTCACTACCTTCAGAAAATGGACAGGTTTCCTCAGAACAAAGAAATCTTGCTCCTTGGGTATATTTTGTTACAGTTCCCATTGCAATCGCTATTCCTTCAGACATATAAAATCTTTGAGATGCATAGTTAAAGGGAAATGCCGAAAGACTCAGAACGTAACTTGGTAAAGGTGGCAAATGTGTTGGTTTCAGCAGTATACTAATCTAACAAGAGACACAATAACAATACCGTAAAAATATTTATTTAAAACTGCTTTACTTAACGTGGACACACAATGTGATACATACCATTAGAAAAAAATTTCAGAAACTCATCAAGTGTAAGGGTAATTAGGTTTCATATTCATTATCTCAAAATTCTTGCAATATGGTTGGGTGAGACTTCCAGCTATTTTTAATTACAAATTATACTATAAAGGGAAAATGAAAGCTGGAAAGTTAACAAGTATTATTTTTGTATTTTAATACTTCACCATGCTTAAAAGATTTAAGATCTAAACGGAAGAAAACAATGCAGACTCACCTGGGCCTCTGTCTGCAATTGTTCAATTAATGATAATGTCTTAATAGCTATGAAACATACCTGTAATTGGAAAATAGCTTCATTTTAGAAAGGAAAATCTAGTTAAAATATAGAAGATGTACTGTTGTCTACTCTTGTCTACATATATATACTTACTGACTGAAAAATCTGTGCAGCTTGCATGGGACTATGAAGAATGTAGTTTCCAAGAGTTGCATCTAATTCAGCAATATCAGAAGGATTTATTGAAATAATGAAACGATAAACAGCATAACTTTGTTTTGAGTCTGTAGGAGCAAAAAGTACCTTAAATAAAAATGAGATTTGTGTACTGTTACGTATCAATTCAACAGAATTATCTACTGAGTAATACCATTATACTTTTTGCAATCGTGCACGAATTTCTGAAGGCCACCACTTCTGTCAAGGTAAACAAGGGCAATTTCCCTCATTTTCTGTATTTCACGATGCATCTTCCAAGAAAAATCTTTGCATTCTTTATCAAAATGTTGGAATAAACTGTGGAGAAATTACATTAGAACTAGCCATGCTACAAAAATAATAAAGGTATGTATTAACAAATCCATACAAAATTAAAAGTCTCTTTTTCAGTATATGCAATTCTTTAAGGATTTTTTAAAAATACCACCACTCAATGGAAAGTTCGTTCCAATGGCTGAAGCACACAACATTCCCAAAGTAAATTCCTGAAGAATGCCTTAGTGTTTTCTCAGTGAATTATTTCACTGCCCAATTCCCTAACCCAACTCATCTGTTTTACTGTCTTACAGATTTTCTTCTACAAAGCGTCCTTTGTCCTCTGTGTAGATGACCAATATGAAATGCCACTTAAATCTTCAATAATGGATTTGGCTACCTAGTAAAGGATAAGACACAGAATTTTTGGGCTGATGAGGAAGCAAAGCTCATAGCATATGGAAGATCCCCCTGTAGGAGTTCAGAGAACTGGGTTCGGGAGGACAAACACGTTGATCAACATCTGAGAGAGAAGTAACCGCATACCAGTGCAGCTCTAGTGTAAGCCCTGTCTGAGAATTGTATGCTCTGGGCTGGTGGTGGTTAGTGGTCTGAAGTATCAAGTTTTAAGCAGAAGTTGAAAGATAATTTAAAGTTGGGATTTTTTTTTTTTCCAGTTCCATTAGGATTATTCCTACACAATTACTGCTCCATCCCTTGAAATCTTAAGCAAGAAGGGATAAAACACACACACACAGATCCACCCAGGTCTAAGGACTAAGCCCAGGTCATTGTGCACTAAACACTTGTCAGCACCTCAGCTTCAAAAAATGAAGTCTGACCAGTCCCACTACTGGGGTGACCATGCTCCTCAGCACCCCCACAGCCAGCTAACACCCTTCAGCTGCAACCCAGTGTGTGAGATGACTCCCAAAGCTGCCCCCCCAGCTTCAAACTCCTGCCATCAGCACCTCTTCCTCACAAGCCCCACTGGCGCTCTCCCCAGAATATTCTCCGGACTCCCTGTGCCCACCCCCGCGTCAGCACCTCCGTGCCGGCAGCGAGGGGCAACCCGACTCCCAACACCTCAGCGGGGAGAGGAGCCGTGACGCCTCGCCCCTCCCAGGGCGCTGGCGGGCCCGCGGTAGCGCGGGGCTCCGGGGGCCGCCGCCTCGTCCCCTCAGGCGGCTCCCGCCGCCGCCCGTTGGCGGGCTCGGGCGCAGCCGTCAGCCAGCGGCACCGCGAGGCCCGGCAGGAAAGGTGCCACAGCTCCTCAGGCCCCTGGGGGGTCACGCCTGCACTGAAACAACGCTGTTGTGTTTTTTTTTTGTTTGTTTTTTTGTTTTGTTTTGTTTTGTTTTTTTGGTGTGGTTTTTTTTGTTGTTGTTTTTTCTTTTGGTTGGTTGGTTTTGGGTTTTTTTTCTGGTTTTGTTTTGTTTTGTTTTTCTGAGTAAGGACAAGACCACAGCTGCACAAGCACATCAGCCATTACTGTAAGACACAGCTACTGTAAGGCACACTGCCTTCACTATACAGGTCACTGTAAGAGCATCATGTACTGCCAGTATGGTAAAGTACTAAAAGACAACATAAAACCATTTTCTCTCATTGATACTGCGTATTAACTGCTGCCTTTACTATGCTATCTGTCTGCAAACTTACCTTCCAGGACAGCACCTCAACTCTTTTTCTGTTGTATTTCAGTTCATGTTTTTACAACTGCTTTGCATTTCAGTCAGTCCATCATCATCTTGTCTCTCTCGCTCTCCTCTCTGTCCCAAAAACCAGAGAGCACAAAGACAGCATCATTCATTTGCTTCCACAACACCAGGAGAAGCAGCCTATTCCACACAGGGTTCAGATGAACCTCTTGGGAAGGGGAGGAACAATTCCCTTTCGCCAGATAGTCAAACCTCCCCCCCCAGCCTTAGTCACAAAAAGAGAAAATTTACCTCCCTTTATTACATATCTGACAAAACAGGAAGGGAATACCACAGGTGGTTCCTGTGTAGGTTCTTTGACAATCTCCCATCTAGGCTTTCCCACAACTAGTGCTTCAGATTTTACTTTTCAGCTCAGCATTGGGTGGAAGGGCTACTACACTCCAAACCTAGTCCTCTCGTTTTGAAAATCACTGTCATGAAATGAAGAGAGATACAGAACAAGAGGCCTAGATGCAGAAGTAGTGTGAGGCTTTATTGCCTGATGCTGTACACGGGGTCTGTTATCTTTAGAAGTCCTGATCTGACCAAGGCATTTCACAATGTGAACTTACAGTAGAAGAAACAAAGTGAACTTAAGTATTGCAAGTGATATGTTTTAACACATTCGCTTTACCAAGAAGGCAGATGATTATAACTGCAAGAACAGGATTCATGGAGTAGTTGGTTGTCCTGAACAGCTGCATAGCTATTTCCAAACCTCTTAAAATTTCAGAGCAGCACTATGGAAAATGAGCGCCAAACCACAACTCTGCTCCCACAAACAAGACAATTCCTTCCTTGCCAACGTCAGTTCTGACTTCTTTTATCCAACCACTCCTTCCAACACCTCATGCAGCAACTGCTCAGCATCACTTAAGCACTATGCAGGAGAGAGCACTATAGCAGACAATGACAGATAAGCAAGAAATCCTGTCCTGTTTTAGTTTCCATTTGTCTAATGTTTCACTGTTGACAGAACATTAATTTCAAAATAATTATGACCCGATACACACTTTCCCCCAATGTTCTCAATTTTTAACTGATCTTGATGCAATATAGACAGCATTTACCTTAGCTGGTTCTTATTCTGTCAAAAATCAGATGATTTACATACTGAAATTTATCTAACCTTTAACTGGCTACTCATCAGTGTGTCTTATCAGACTCCTCTCAAATCAATGCATTTAACTGAGTATGAACAAAAAACACAGAACATTTTTGAAGTAACAGACAAAAATAAGTTGTTATTTACAAGTAATATATATATATATAATAAAACTACTACTGTGATAGGCCTTTATACACTGTAACTGCAGTCAATTTTTGCATTGTTTAAAAATTTCCTTAAACAGAAATTGTTCAGAATCAGTCTGTCCATACACGTGTATGTTATGAGAAATACAACAGCTTTTCACATTTTTAAAATTATCAGCGTAATTTACATTTTTTTTTTTCCCCCAATATCAAGTGAAGATTTAAAAATGGTGCGATCTGGAACACAAAAGACAAGTAGCCATAAATGCTGAAATGCAATCAACTTGGAACATATTAGTGTTTCAAATTATAAATCTGTGAGAAAAATCCCAAATATCTGGCATGATCCCCTCACCACCCACCCCCAAAAGGTCAAAGCAAGATAGTTTTTTTAAGTAACAGTGATTATTGCATATTATATCTTTGGAAAAGCAGAACTTTAACCAAAAATATTTTAAATGTAGTTGAAATACACTTATTTATCTCAAGGAGGAAAGAAAAGTAGAACAGACAATCAGTAATGTTATCAAATTAATACAGTTAATTTGCTCCATCCTTGCTTTGAGTAATTGCCCATACCTCTGATAATCCAGTCGAGTTAATGGGTACTTCAAGCAAATGCAAGAACAACAATCCAGTTTTACATGACCAACTTGTCATTCTGTAGAAGTCCTTTAAGAATCTTGCTCTTAACTTATATTAACCCCTCATTTAAGTGCTGACAGGTAAATTAACATATATTTCAAACTGATATAACAGGGAAAACATTTACCTCTTTTATACCAGGATATACAAAAGACAATTTGCATAGTTACAATTTAAGCACAAAGTCACTGTAAATAGGTACAAAAGCATTTATAAATTTACTAGATTTGCCGCTGTTTGTGCCAGCTTCATCTTACATAGGTATGAATGTAAACTTGAAGGGATTGAGAACAGTCAGTGTTTTTGCTTAAAAAATATGTAGAGAACACTTTTTAAAGGTTTTAAAAAATATTTTGTGCAGCAGGAACAAACGGTTCAAACCCCCCCGAAAAGCTATCCAAAATGCCCAAGTTCCTCCTATACAGCAGAGAAAGTTTGTTCATAGGTTTCAAACCTACATACAAAAATGAGGCACTAGTTACGCTGTTCTGGAATGTGTCCATAACCCTAACATTGCAGTTCACCCCAAGACTTCCAGAACACTGCTGACTTCTGTCTTCCTAGGAAAACATATCTTCAGAAGGTGGCGCGTAAGAAAATCCAACAAACGCATCGTCTGCCTCTAGGACACTGGCGTTAACAATGCTGTAATCGGAAGAAACGCAAACTGAGTATGGCACCATTTCTTCTGTAAACACTGCATCAAAATTCCCAATGTCATCTGGTCCAACCTAGAAAACAGAAAGATCTGTCAGTTGTCACATTAATACTGTGGTTTAAACTTGTGCTTGTCCTTTAGATTGCAAATTTAGCTCTTTAGGCTAGCTACTTTATGTCATTCTTTCATATTTAAGTACAGGAAATGTAAGGCAGCACACCTCAGCATCCCTGAAAACAGGTATTAAAAGCCTGCTTGTTTCTTTTAGGCTGGAGTTCAGGCCAAAACATACATACCTTTATGATCTGGTCAACTTAAGAAATATGAAGAAATGTCTGTTTCTTAAATCACTGTTATGGACATGCAAAAACTATCTCCCCAATAAAAACCACCAAAAAAACACCCTCAAAAAACTAAACCCCTCAAAAAATAAAAACCCAAACACTCCAAAACACATCAAGTTCTCTTTTTCCCTTTTCCATCAAAAATACTTCAAGTGTTAAATTCTAGCAATGGTATTGGTTTTGTGATAGCTCAGCTTCCCAGTAACACACCTAAGAACTAAAGCATAGTAATATTTAGTCACCAAGAGAAGAGACAGGACAGCTAAGGCTTCTTCCCCAACTAGATGTAGACTCAACAAAAGGTGATGCTCTGATGTGACTTTAGGAAGCACGTCCTTGCCGCTGTCCTGTCCCTCCTTCTAATTTTTTGTACAAGTAGTCACAGGTTGACACAGCTTAAATTGATGTGAGAACAATGAAAAACTGCAACTAAGGCTTAATAACTATAAAAAAGGCAGGAAACCAGTCTTTTGGAAAATCTTCAACCAAAGGGGCTATCTGTATTTTCTTCTTTGGCCCTCAGATCCCACAAAAATTGACAGTACTCTGACAGGAATGAGCCGAAGGAGGAGTGATATGTCAAACAGTTTTAAGTAAAAAAAAAGACAGTATCCCTACTCAAAAGGCCAGTCAGCACTGAGGGACTCCCATTCTTCACCATTCTGAGACAAACATTTTTTGCAAATAGATGAGCCCTGAAAGGTAGAAATTAGGCGGGTATGAACTAAAACAGCAGCAGGCACCTACCACATTAGGATTAAATGGTGGTGGAATCTTCTTCTGAAGAAGGTCAGTCCAGCTGAGAGATTCAAAGAACGGGTGCTTTTGAATTTCAAGCTGCAGTAAAGAATAAAGATTTTTAGATATTTCAGAAATCCATCCTGTGCATCACAGTAAATATTACTTCAGACTGCATGCACATAAGGAAGTCCTTCATCAATTCATGGTTTACTTTGCAATAAAACCCGTAGTTGGTAAAAACAGCAATTAAACTTTGTAAGCCTGCCGCTACCAACTTTTAAGATCCATCCTATTTTCTGCTTTTAAGCCTTAAAATCAACCACCTTGAAGTCTACCACAGAGCAAGAACGTTTTCTGTTAGTATCTCTGCTCCTGCCTTGGAGTTTTGTTAGTTTTTGTAAAGCAGATTATTGTCTGAGAAGCAGCTGCTTCAACAACTCTGTAATATGCTTACTAGTTACAAGGCAGCAAACATCTCTAAGTGATTCCATCCTTTCATCTTGCTCCACACTCTGAGAAAGTAGTGTCATAGTCTAAATGCTCTATTACAAGGCCAACAGACTAGCTAAATGTTAAGGCTGCAAACAGAAGACTACGAAGATCTCACAGTTAATGGGTGGAAGTAGTAATTCTAGACCATTCCGGATTGCACAGTTCTGAAGACATCTATACTTTATCACCTTCTTGCAAACAAGGTTTTTGTTGTTACACTGGGAAAACATTTGCCATGATTTTAAGGCTAAAAAAAAGAGCTGCTGTTTGCATGGTAATAGTGTCCCTCTTTATCTGAAGACTGGCTTTCATGTAGTTAGTTAAGTTGACATTACCAGAAAATAGCCTTTTCTCTTGATTATTTCCCAGTTTCACTATTAACAGTGAAACCTACCTTAGCACACCTTAGTGACCACTACACCAGGAACTGTGTTTCCTTTGCTGGCAGGTACAGCAGCAACCAAGCTCAAAATATTTATATCCCATGACAATCATCTCTCTCCTATAGCCAGCAACTTTCAGGGACTGGCCACACTGGTGTCTTTAACGAAGAAGTAAAAAGGAGGAAAACAGAGACAGACATAACAGAGCAATCTCTATCTCCAACTACTAAACTTGTGATGTGCATTTAAATGAAGGCTTAATAAATGAGGACATTACATACAAAATCTTCCCTTGCTCCAAGTCTGCTTTGCCGATCTTTCTCCAAAAGTTCTTCCAGTATAGACCAGGCTGTGAGACTAATTCCTGGACGCAAAACTAAGGGCTTATGAAGAATATTCTCATACATCTCAGCAACATCACGGCAGTAAAAAGGAGGCTAAAAAAGAAAAGTTATACATGAATTTGAAGCCACACACGTGTATGATCAGTAAATCATTCTCTAAGAAATACAAACTGCTAGCAGTGAAGAGATCTCCCGCTTCTTAAGCACTAACTTCTAATTCAGTCATCACCACTGCCAGATCTTTACACTTGATAGCTCTCCCACCCGCCTCCTCTTCTCCTCACATGTTCTCACACTTGTAAGTAGCCACAGATGCCATCCAGCTTCAAAGCTCCCATTGAACTTGCCTGAAAAGAACATGAGAGTGGAAAACCAAATCTATCTCCCTATTTAAGGTCCTATAGGCAGAGATAAAACTCATGAAAACTAACAGATTGTTACTGGAGTAATTACATATGACTAGAAGAACCATAATAAGATTTTTTTGTTCTAATGCTTCATCAAGAAGTGGAAAAGCTAGGAGAAGACCTGGGAGACCTAAGTAAAAAAAGTATTTTCATTTTATTTCTTCCAGTATTTGGCAAAATTTTACTTATAAGTTGTTGTGGGGTGGTTTTTTTTTTTGTTTGTTTTTTAATTGAATATTATCACTGTTGATTCAGTTTACTTTCACATTCCCTCAAAGTGATGACTACTTGTCTTCATCGGAGTTCATGTCCAGCACTTCACTGGAAAGCAAAATCTTACACATCAAGAAGCAACGCAAAATCCAAAAGGAGAAAAACAGGTTCTATGTTAAGTATAAGACAAACTTTTCATCCACTTGAGTATTTCAGTATTTGCAAAAAGTTATCATCTTTAACAAAACTTCAGGGATATTTCACATAAAGGGGGAAAGAGGAAGGAATCAACCTCTGCCCCCCCCATATTAAGTACATACCAGCCCATAAAGCATTTCATAAAGAACTGCACCAAGGCACCACCAGTCTACTGTGTTGTCATAGGGCTGCTTTTTAATGACTTCTGGTGCAAGATACTAAAATTAAAAAAAAAAAAAAAAAAAGGCATTTTAGAGCATTAGGCTAGCAAGAATAAAACTTAGGCTTTAGTCACATCACAATAAACACCTTTAGAAAAGTTGCTTCGTCGCAATTTTAAGACTTCTAAGTATTTCCCTTGTCCTTCAACAAAACTGGCAAATATTTCATCACCATCTGGTCATTTACCAAGTAGGACAGCTGTTTTCCCAACTGAAACAATACCTCCCACACACTTTGTTTTGCCAAACTACTCTGCCACTGCTATTATGAAGCTTGTTTTACGTTTCAGATAGGTTGCTGCACTGTTGCAGAGGCAACATCTCTCAGCAAGCTGGCTACTAGCCATGCCTATTCTGCCATCCTAAGCCTGCGTGCTCCCCATCCAGTATATAAAAATGAAAGAAGATATTAATTCTGCCTCAAATCCGTCATTATTGGGAAACTCTATGACCTATATTGAGTTTCACTGTAAATCTCAATGAGGCATGAGTTGAGAGTAGCTAAATTAGAGATTCTTGTCAAATAGGTATCACTTGGTTGATTTGTGATGAATACCCAATACCATCAAACACCAAATGACAAAGCTAACTGGTTTCCATTCATCTTGCAAGAAGTCTACTCAGGATCTCAGAGCTTACTAACACTCCAGCATAAGGATAGCCACTTCATAATATGAGACTGTTCTTTGTGAGTATGTAAAATAAAATGACTATGGCTGGATCGTCATCATCTCAGTCCTCATCTACAGCACACAGTTTCTAAGCTCTCAAAACAAGAGGATATTCACTTCTATCATCCTAGTACCCAAATTCTGAAATTTAATTTACAAATAGATGATAGCATTGTCAGACAAGGCACAGACTGAAACTCACACTCACAGTTAAATTCCATCAGGATTTCTCAAACTTTCTGTATGTGTGAGTGCCCTGTAACTCATTTGTCTACAGATGACCCCGTAAAAGCATGAAAGCAGCTGAAGTATTTTTGAACTCAACTACTTAAAATTTTTTTCTAATCTTTCACAACCTCCTTTGAGCTTTTTAGGTGTTGGAACTCACCAAGTCGTTCAACTCAGTGTTCAGAAACACAGATTAGAACGCTGTGAAGACAAGAACACTTTTAGCAAGATTATGAAAGATTTGAATCTACATCTTGGATTAGAAAGGCCAATATACAACTGCTATGTTTAGTCTTGATATTTTTAAGAACTCATATGAAGCAACAGCATTAGCATCCTCTTATGTTGCAATTCATGCAAGTCCAAGGTAAGTGTGAAGACTAAGCCTCTGGACACAAGAAAAAAACCCACAGATTTTCTCAAACAGATCCAATGTTACCAGTGTTCTATACACTGTCCTTTGAACTTACCAAAATATTCAAATACTGTTTCAAGCTCACATTTACCACTCAGCTTTATGGACTCCTACTCTGATCATAACTAGGATAAATTGTCACATGTTGCCACCTGCCTTTTTTTTTTTTTTTGAGTTCAAATGTTTCAGCTAAATACTAATCCTCACTCATCCTTCATTGCCTTCAAAGGCCTCATCTGTCTTTTAAAGTACGTTTATCAAAATTATCAAAACCACTAATCCTGGCATTTCAGTGAATCCCTCATATGTTCAAGACTTCCAGATTCTAAGTTTTCTCAGTAAAAAGACAACAGAGTTCAATAAACTTGGTCAGCAAGTTGGAAGTTTCATGCATATGCAAAATTTGCTCAAGACTCCGAGATATTAAGTCCCTATAAGCTTATTAAAAATCAGTGGAAGGACATGGTAAGAAGATTCATACTGGCAAATCTGTTGCAGCTGTTACACAAGCTAACTGTCCTGTGTCTAGCCAGCAGCTAGGAGACATGGGAGGAAATAATGTTTGAAAAGTCTTAGAAAAAGGCAGGGATGGAAGAGATGTTATGGGGTTGTAGGTAGTAAGTAGGAGACACTGCATATTAGTAAGAAGGACTGGGTTGGTTTCATGGAAGGGCTTGTTAAAAGAGTGCAAATCTTCAACAGTACAAAACAGAATATTTGATCTTCCAGTTACACGAGTATTAGTAATAGTTAACAGTCATTAATTACTAGCCAAAAAGCCACAAAAGTTGTCAACATACTTCTGGTGTCCCACAAAAAGTTGCAGTGGTATCAGAACTTGCAATCCCTTCTTTACAAAGTCCAAAGTCTGTCAACACAACATGACCCTGTTTAAGAGAGTGGTATTTTAAAAACAGAACATGCTCAGTATGTGGATACACTGAAGTGTCAATTTTGTGAGAGAACACAGAAAACCCGAAATGATGTTGCATACTTACCAGTGAATCTAGGAGAATGTTTTCTGGTTTTAAATCCCTATTTAAAAAAAAAAAAAAAAAATCATATTAATTTAAAACAGCAGTTGTTAACACAAAAGCTTCAGAGGCCAGGACTTTCATTCTTTGTCAGAAAGCTTCAAGTTTTGGTGAAATTCTTATGTTCCAGCTTCCCATAAAATGATTTCGTGCAGTGGATTTTATTCAGTAATTTGTCCTATTTTGAACTTCTGCAGAACAAGGATACATTTCAGAAACTTACCTGTACACTATATTTATGGAGTGTAAGTAGCCCAGTGCACTGGCTATTTCAGCAGCATAAAATCTGGCTCTGTGCTCAGGAAAGGAACGTTCTCTTTGTAAGTGAAAGAACAGCTGTAAATATGCAAATAGTAAATGAGAACATTATACACACAAAAAAAAATCAGTTCAATAACATGTAATTTTAACAGTAAAATGTAATTTTATTTAGTTGTCTACTTTTTTTAAAAAAACATAAAATGAAATAAAATTGGTTTTGTTGCATGATTTTGTCATTCCTTTACACTCTTCCTTTATTTTTGTAGCTCAGAAATGGATAGGTAACTCAAACATAAGGACATTCCCCTAAATCCAAGACTAGTCAAAAGGAAGCAGAGTAAACCACTAAGTTGTGTATAGAAGTTGGCAAGACTTAGTTATGCAAGATAGCTTCCTAAAAGAATATAACCTGGTGTCAAATAAGTAATCTTCCATTTCTGTACAGGCTTGTATTCAAAGTTTTGTATATAAGTATTTATAAAATTATATTCTGACATCATCTTGATGTAGATCACTTTGGGAGTTGTATATTCCAAGCTGATCCACAAATTCTCTCAACTACAGAGAGCAGTCTGGCTTCAAATAGTTTGAGCAGATATGAAAGTCTAACCAAAGATTAAATCATAAACATACAGACTAAACTATACTATGCATTCAACTTCTGAAGATCTTGAGAAAACAGAAATTTTCTGTTTTCCACCTACAAAGTTTGGGAAAAAAGAGACATCAGAGCTTTCCAAGTACTTCATTCAAATTTGAAAGCTGTTTTGAACTGTATTTTAATTTGCCTGGAAGACTTCCAAACTAAGCTGTGGCCAGGAATTCAGAGTAGAGCAATCCAGGAGTTTACTAACACAGTCTAAGTAAGATGGCAGTACATTACACAAGAGGAAGGCCCCTCTTGTCCCAACTCTAACACTTAAGGGGTCAGAACACTAGCTCTAGGAGCAACATAAATACTGACAGTAGGCCACATGAATATCACCTAATATACACTCCAATGCATATCTCACGCTGGTTTATTCACCATGCTTTATACTTGTCTGTGTGTATCCAGCTGCATCAACAGAAAACCCTGAGGTATGCTAAAACAAATTATTTAAATTCTACTCCTGTGCTTTTTCAGCCACCAGACTTTTACCACCTACAACAATATCCTGTCTCATCCTTCTTTCTTGTTCTGCTCAACCTTTTGATAAGACCTTCTCAAATGTGTACATTTCACACCAGTAAATTACCAAATTGAGACACAGCAAGTGACAACACAAACAGCTGTTCTTTAAAGCACATATCTTGGGTAGTTCTGGTCATACAATAATTTTTCACTACACTGTTCTCTTCAATCACAAATAATTTCCTAGATAGGTCCAGGTGATATTAGTCTACAAGACCCTTGATTTTACACAAAACCTTCTGAAGGAACAGAAGCAACATTTTATAACCTCTTCAGATGTACTGGCTATTCAACCAGTTTATACGTGAGTTTCTTGAGCACTCCTGGAAGTACTGGGTACTCTGAGAAGCAACGGGTCCCTAGCTGAAGACAAACTGCTCCAGAAGATCTTATTTAGACATACACAGACATTCTCAGTTTCTTTCACACATTTCCCCCTAAGCTACCTAATGGCTTTTCAGATTCAACAGCATTGCTTCAAAGAAAAAAAAACCTGAGGATAAAGCTATTTGGCAATACGTAGTTAGACAATGCAAAACTACCGAATAATCCCAAGGCTCCCAATAATATCAATGTAGTAAATTCAATTGCCAGTTCCCTCCCTTCCACTTTCAAAATACTAGCATCTCAGCTAATGCAGATGCAAGAGGAAAAGACAGTTTTACATGGTGAAAAGTGTCAATGTAAGATTAATTTGTAATAAAGGTAAATTTATGTAACTGCAAAATACAGTATTTGTATCTGACAACCATCAATAAATTTGGGATTAAAGTTGTCGCTAAAAAGAGGAACAGGGTCCATATAGCTAGAGAAGTCCGCAGTAACAGCAGATAACAGGATTTGCAAAACTGGGAGAACGCCTGTTATGAAGGATCATTTTGTTCCTCCCACCTAGAATTACTGAAATAGAGAGACTCAAATCTAAAACACAGCTACCACGTACCTCTCCTCCATTAACAAAATCCAGGACAAAGTAAAGCTTTTCTGTTGTTTGGAATGAGTAATGTAATCCAACCAAAAATGGATGTTTCACATTTTTCAAAAGCACATTCCGTTCAGCCATAATATGTTTTTGCTGTAAGGAAGTAAAAGATCAATATGTAAACAGGAATGATTCTGTAATTAAGGGAAAAAGGAAGGGAGGTGGGTGGAAAAAGAATATTTCTCTTCACCTCTTTCCTATTAAGAACAATTTTTTTCTGGAGCACTTTGACAGCATAGTATTTCCCATCCAGTTTTCGTTTTGCAAGAAGAACCTGTGAAATTCAAAAGCAAAGAAATGTGATTGTTGCAGTTCACGTTCTGTTGGTAACAATTTCATAATTTCAGCATAACTGGAAAGTATTCATGATTTTTTTCCACAATACAGCTTCTTTGCTTCTATTACAGTCAATCAGCAATATAATTATCAATAGAGTGAGCTTACAGTTCAGTAAAAATCTGTCATGATAGTGGAGTGGTATCATGAAAGAATTCTAACATTTATTTTCTATGACCCGTTGAATCACTATCATGACCAGTTTCAGCTGGTTTTATAAGTTTTAAAGATACTTAATGAAAAACAACAATTTGAAAAATAACCCAAATCCAGTGATTTCAAGAGCGGTTCTCTGTCGCATCTTTGTAGAATATCAGTATTTAAGTGACTTTTCAATGAGCTGTTGCTCATACTGATCCAGAGCATTAGGGGTTTGACAAAACAGTCCATGCCAACAAAGGGAAAAGGATGATTCCTACTCTAGCTGCTGCATAAGCACAGGACTACCTCCCTTCCTCTTGGGGGAAACAGAGGATCCCTCTTGCTCTTAACAAGAAAGGAGAACACTCCCTTTTGTTACTCCCAGCGAATGACTGAGGCAGCCAACAACTGCAACACCAGCAAAAAAATGGCAGGGCTGTAAGGAAGCAGCAACAGGGATCCAGTATGACAGTTTATATACCACCCTAGACTGATACCACTTCCCAAACCTCTGGGCAAATCTCTTGCCAACAGTCATAATAAAGACGGCACCAAGCTCGCATCCTTGCACCGGGATAAGACACAGTAATAAAAGAAGCTCACCTTGCCAAAGCTGCCTTTCCCAATAACTTTCAGGAAATCAAAGTCTGTTGGTTTAGCACTGAAAGATATTTAGGAAGGAGACAAATCATCTGGGTAGAAATTACAAGCTTTATAGCTGTACAGCAGTCTAGTGTAGCACTTGAGTTGTAAGGCAAGAACAGTCCGTTGGCACCCTCTTTTATTCTTCATTCCACCCAACACCTAGACTCCTACAGACCTTCCCTCAGAGACAACTCCTCTTCACTTTGCAATTCAGTTTTCCTCCAGGGAAAACATTCAAGTTGCATCCTTTGAGTTTATTTTAATTTATAAGTTTAAGGTTAAGGATGGAAAGGAGGAACAAGGCTGTTCTTATATTCTCCATAGTCCAGTTGTAATTTTTAAGTCTCCATTTCCCTATGACTTTTCCTGAAGTTTATGTCTCATTTCCAGGGAACCAAATGGATTCTCAAGCTTACATAAGGGAAGGAAGGATGGACCAAGTTTGTTATCTATCCTCTCTTTGCTTATCCCATCCTCCCCTCCATCATTTTTCTGTCATTTTAAATTACAAGAGGAGGGAGGCCCCAACACCTTCCTCTTCTCTGTGCGTACATATGAATTCACTCTCAGTTTTTCCACTTCCCACATAGCCATTCCTTTTAGTTTTTCCCAGGATTCCCCAACTTTTTCCTAAATACAATTCAGAGATATTTTTGGCAGCAAAACAGTTATCCATGTTTTCAAATTTCAAAACAGCAGTTACATTACCATACACCTCTCCGTTTATTGCCCCTAAAGGCAAGTACTCTTAAATACAATTTCTTACTGCAATCTATTAAGCATTTCCTCCTGTTAGCCCAGAACAGATTTGTGAGGAAAGCAAAACCAAAATAGCAGTCATCTAGATGAGAAAAGCACAGATTCACACAGAACTGAGACCAGAAACTCTACAGGAGACACCAGAGAAGCAAGTTATGACTGCAGTAACTAGGTTTGCAGTATCAACAAGGCAAGCTGCTCCTGTGTCATGCATTAAAACAAACTTGTTTTCAGAAACTGTACACGTTCTTAACAGTTGTGGAACCAGTCCCAAGACAGAGAGGTCATCTTTGCTACTGCATCCTTAAGTAAAAGGATAGTAAACTAACAAAATCTGAAGGTGAAAAGAGGTTTAAAAATTGTTATTTAGCACAGGATTCAGTGTTTTGCATCCTCCTGAGCAGTGCAAATCAACAAATAAAGGCTTATATCCAAAAAGCTTTTCCTACTATTAACAACTATACTTCATCTAACTTCTCAGGTTTTAAAATTAATTTTAATAAAATTTCATTAAATTAAAAATTTTACATACTGAGGATTTCCAGATGGTCCCAGGTTGATATTCTGTGAGGTAGAGTTTAACTGCTGGGAGAGACAAAGAGGTTTATTTTTAATACTTTGTTTTGTTTTGTTTTTTTTTAATTCTCTCTAATATTTCAATCAATATTGATTTCAAAATACTCTACAAATTTGCTCAATCCATACATTTACACTTTTGTTACATTAAATTTTTAAAGATATCTAACATCCAGACTGGGAACTTTAAGTTGAAATATCTGGCCATCATCACCTTGTCCCAGATTATTTCTACACACATCACATTCAGGGATGAAGGTAATAAAGTAATTGTGTCCAGACACAGAGGACTAGATTAGGAAAAAAGAATTAAGAGCATTTCAACAAACAACTTGTTCCTCATCCAGAACTTAACCCATTCTGTATTTTCTCTAAGAATATACTTTCTATCTTTTATTCTAAATTTTCCAAGATCTTACCAATAAAGTATTTTTAAATCCACAGTGTTTATGCAAAAGTAGTTAATAAAACACATGGTGCTTTTTTAAAAAAAGTGAACATTCTCCCCGCCCCAAGAAAAACATTACCAACCTTTTCTATCCTGACATTAAAGGTTAACTAACTCAATTCCAGGAATGACATGAATCTTACCAGTACACACCCAGACAGAATTTTTAAATTACAATAAGAGGAGGAAGCTACTGTCATTTAGATAATTTTCACCATTTTGTTTTTTATTTAAAAAGCAGTATTTGTACCCTCGTTGTGGTTTTGGACTTTATCAGAGAAGAATAAACTGCATTCAGATATAAGTTACTTGGGGACAGGCTAGCTGGCATCGCAAACCCAGTACTCCTACAGAAGCAGAGAATGCCCTGACAGAAGCACCGGACGCTACTACTCACTAGTAAGAGCCAATCACACAACCGTGCTGGACAGTTTTGAAAGGGTTTTGTTCCTTATTGTTCAGCTTCTTCATTTACAGTAACAACGAGAAGGTGAATTTTCTATCAAAAGGTATGTCCCAGGCTACTATGCATTAGCTCTTTTCCTGTTTTGGAATTTGTTGAGGCATGATACCTCATTAATTTTCCACAGAAGGTTTAGATCATTCCACATTGCTTAAAATACCTTTCAAAGGAGGAGGAAACTGCTATTTTAAATTAGAATTCTGCTGTATGCTCACAGTGCCGTCAAGCACTTAAAAAGGCAGACTGGCATTTTTGGAAGTGAAACTTTCAGAAAACACTAAATCTGCTGTGGATCACACATGACAACTCTTACATTTTTAACAGGGGCTGAATAAAAAAAGTACTAAGATCACATCTGTATGCCAAAAGGTAGGGAACAGAGAAAAGAAGCTTAATTATGGCACTTCTGTCTTCCTAAAAAATACTCCTTTTTTTCAAACAGCACTGTTTTTAGAGGCTGTGAACTAATTTTCAGAGAATCCATCTAGCTATGTCGTGGCTTTTGTGACAACAGAGGCTTCAGACCTCACAGTGTGTTATATATAAAATGAAATAAAATACATCCTTGCTCCTGAGCGATTTTTAGAAAAGTCTGCATTTTTTTTCCCAAAATTATATTTTTTCCCCTCACAAAAAAAAAAATCCCACACAAGCAAACAAAAAAGACAAGTAACCATTCAATCTCCCCTGCTCCTTGTCAGATGTTTGTAGCAAGAATCTTTGAAGAGATTGTAAAAACTGTGACTAAAGCTGTGTTTCTTTAACCCATGTAGCAAGCAGGGAAGAAGCAAGACAAAGCTAGCAACCACTTTTACCCCTCTCCACAGTTCACATGTTACAGAAAAACAGCTTACAGCTAACAGCGAAATACAATGGTTCAAAGGAGCACAAAAGGGATTTATTACCAAACCAACCAGTGATTTTCAGTAAATAATATACCTGAGACTGCCCTCAAATAGCTAAAATTTAGAACACTGTTCTACTTCTGGTTTATTACCTTCCGACTGCTCCTTTCATCTTCATCCTCAGATGGATCTGACTGGTGTTTTGGGCTATCCATCTGAAGAAATGCTCTGACATCCGGGCTAGAAACACAGTTAATTTCGTTAGCACACTGATAACCTGCATGATTTTCAGCCACAACCATAGGAAGAATAGGATTAAACAGCACTGTACATGGGAGATGCTTATCACAAAGTTTTATATTTAAATTTTGGTAATTAAGGACTGTATACAAGAAATGCTTTTATAGCAACATAATTCAACTGCTGAATATGTTACATACAGTACATAAAATTTTCCACTTGCA
Source organism: Tyto alba (assembly GCF_018691265.1). Lineage (NCBI taxonomy): Eukaryota > Metazoa > Chordata > Aves > Strigiformes > Tytonidae > Tyto > Tyto alba. Next base: position 37,640,897 of record NW_024881330.1, read on the forward strand.
GAAAAATGACATGTTAAAGTATATGTATATGAAGACTTCATGAGGAAATGCTCTGCAGAACTGCATTAAAAGGCATTTATTAGAAGAAAGCAGGAGTCCTAATTGGCTAGCAACCACCAGGAAACCAACTTTCTTTCAAAAAAGGGAAGAGTTTAAAGCCATTTTTAGTTTTCCAATATTAAATAGTCTAACACAATACAGAATGAAATACATTGTATCTCAGAGAGATGCATGTCCCAAGAGATACAAGGTAGAAGCGTTCCTGTCCTCATAGGCTTTGAAGTGGAAGATTGCGATTTTGTATTCAGAATGCATTCTGTATGGGTACTGACAAGACAGCATTAAGAAATCCTTCCCCTTAGCTGCAAGACACAAACGCTATCCCTCAGGAACCTGCAAGAGAGACTACAGGCTTCCCACAGCGCCTAAGGAGAAGCATTTTAACTTCAGCACTGGTTTCTAGCTGCAGCCTTGGTGAGGGCTGGGAGAAAGAACAGAGTGTAAGAAAATTCTGAGAACGCACTCCCAGAAAGCAAGGTTTACCCAACCGTACGTTCGAAACAATGTAATGTCATCCCTAACCACAGCACAGTGAGCAACTAAAGAATAATGTAATACAAGTGATGCAAAAGTAATTCCTAAACAAATGGTATCATGTATAGCCTGTATACCTGTATACCACTTGAAGAGGTGACTTGAATCTTTCAAGTTCCTTCAGTTCACTAAAAGGCAGCCTGCTTATCAAGAAAGAAATCTGACCTAAATTTCAGAGATAAAGTTCAAGGTCTCAGGGCAGCCACTGATAGGAAACTCTGCATGAGTAGTTCAGTACAAGAGAAGAACTTACTATAGAGCTGCTCTTTTATCCCTAGTATATATAAAATAGTGTAGTTTTATGTAAGAAACAGATACACTTGCTTTGCTATTTTCAATCCATTTCACCCTCCACAGTTCTGTAAACTGAGGATCAGAAGACAGACATTAGCTGTTTCTGACATTTCTCCAGCTCCTGTATTTCATACTAGTATTACTGAACTTAAGTCCTATGCTATCTGAAGCTCCCAGTCTCCAACTCTCACTCTGTATTCCTAAACTCCATCTGAAATCTGTTTCAGTTACCTTCAGCCTTTCAGGTTTAAAGTACAGCAACAAGACTATTTACACAATTTCCCACCATTTCAGTTTAATTCTTCCCATCTTATATGAACTTCAAATTCTGATCTAGTTCCTGTCCCAGAAAGACAAAAATCACTGTGGTTTGAATACTGTAGTAATATTGGCTCGTGATACAACTCAAGTTTCAGAATCTTTGGATATCATAAAATCCAGAATAAAAAGTTATGGTTAATGCTTTTCACTAGACAGAACAACAGAACCAGACCTTAATTACCTGTCACCATTAATTATCCTGAACAACTGGCTGATTAAATAGGGCATGTTGTAATACATCTCAAATAGTTACTATAGCAACTTTGTCCATGACTGAATTCACAGCAGGGGAAAAAAAAGAAGTAAAAGGCTGCTGTACAGTTGCAGGGTATTCAACAATCTCTGCAATACACGGCAGCTAGAAACATAACTGATCAATGTTCTATTGGTCACATTTGTAATTGTAAAAACACTGCAAATAAATAGTGATTAAAAAGTTTAATGTACCAGTTTCTTAGCCAAGATTGCAGCATGTTATGCAAAATGTTATAGAGATTGGTAGCACTTCTGTGCTGTATTCACATTTATTAACTCAATGTATTTTAAAATACACTGAAACTATTCCTAAAATAACCTCACATATGAAATTAAAAGGATCAAGAAAAAAATTTTAAAAGGGATGCTCAACGTACATTGTACATATACTACCAGCAAAAGTTGGTTTTGTCTGGATTTTTATGATTGATTGGATAAATTCAGTTTATGGATTATCTCTGAAGGTGTCAAGCTCCACCTAAATATGGTTCACTTCTCTGAAACTTCTTCTGTATTAGCTTTCCTGCAGAAACATATGAAGCCACACAAAAATTTTGGACGTGCCCAGAAGTATGAACAAGCTCAAAAAGTCACACAAATTTTGAAGCTAAATGGTAAAATTAATTGCCAGTGACAGAACCTTAACGTTTAAGACACACTTTATTTGAATAACGCTGCCCAGCTACACCCTCTTCCCACACACTTAAAGAAAAAGACTAAACCACTGCTATCTTTCTTAAAGAAAGCAAAGGCTCAACAAGCCCTAATGTGCTCTTTTAATATGCTACTGTACAACTAATGTAATGCAAGGTTTGCTTTCCCCAGCATGGAGTGCAAGATCTTACAATCCAGGGGTTTCACATTCATTTTTATTTTCATCAGATTTTGAAACCAGAAAAATCTAGTTACCCTGATTTTCTTCTAGGGAACAAAAGCAGACTCCCGCTTCTCACTTAACTGGTAACTAATTTCCCCACAGAGGTTGCAGGGTACTGTCATCCTTGAGTTCTTCAAGTGTTATACAAAAGTTCTTATTTTCATTAAGGAGCTATTTTGGACTATTTAAAAGTAACTATGTTACATCTTTAATGCATCCTCTGTTATACATTTGGATTAAGACAGATTTTCTTTGGACACGTTCTGATAGACAATTAAATGCATTAATTTTTCAGTGAAGACCTACATTTGAGGGGGAGAGCAGCCCAATTTTAATAGTTGCCCAGTCATTTAGGAGGCCTCACAGTGCTCACAAGTTACCAACTCCCAGCTGCTATTCAGGACACCAGCCAGCAAGGGGGATGCGTTAGCACACCTCTATCCCTTCTGACATTTTTTTTTTTTTTTTGCAACATCTGTATTCTATCTGTGAGACCAAGTTCACTATCAAATACAGTTAGTTGTGTAAATGCATCTTTAATTCCCAATTCAGTCTAAGCCAACGATCCATCTAACCCTGTATTCCACCTGACAGTGACTGCAGGAAAATCCTTATCAACTATTACTGGGTCTCTCTAATCACTCTAACAGACTTTAGGTTTTTGTTGGCTTTGTTGTTGAGCAGAAAGGTTTGGCTTTGATAAAATATTCAACAAACATATCAGACCCAAAAACAAAATCCACTGAACAATTAAAAAGAAAGAAAAAGAAAAAACAAAGAACACAGTGTCCTATGTTTCAGAGAATAATGTAAATATCATGATCTTGGATACACTGAATCTGGCATTTGTGCTTTTCAATTCAGATGTTCAGGTGCCTTCCCACCCAGAAATGAGGATATGATCATGAACCATGCCTAAGCTTTGAGTGAAAGTCTTCCTAGGTAGGACTTAAAAATATGACGACCTGATACTGGTTTTAATGCTTAAAAGATACAGTGGAAGGTGGACTTCCTTAAAAGTTCTGTGAGAATGCATAACCCCCTAAGTCTTCCTTGTACATTGCTAACTTTACAGAAGTTACTTTACCTAACATCAAATTTAATTAGCATATTAAAGCAAAACAGTCTAAGAAGGCAAGAATGTGGCCTATCTGTGAAGACTCAGTCACCACATATTCCTTGAGTAGCTTCTAGCAGATTTTACATAGAAATCAAACCACCAAGTTTTTGTATTTCTTCACTAACAACATTCACTGACACACAGAAAAGGTGACAATATGTAGTTATCAATGTGATTTGTTGCAATGGAGCACTGCAAAAAGTAAAAGCTCACTCCAGAAAAACAAAGGACCTTGCAGTTATTAAAAGAAAAACAACACAGAAATTGCTATAAAATTAAATGCTTTTGCACCGAACTGTGAATTAAAGGCCCCCTTTTTCTCCTCCACAAATCTCCGTTACTTTAAGGGTGGGGAGGAGGAGAGCAGTACAAGACAAACTTCAGACTCTATTTTTTTTTTATTGTAGAACTTTGCCTAATGAGCTTTTTATTTAGTACACTTTCAACAGCACCAAAATACTTTATAGACCTATTTCTTAATACTGGTTTAAGTTAATGGATCAGACAGACTAAGTGCCACATTACAGAACAACAGAGCTTTACCATTTTACTGGTTCCAGCAAGACAGCTGCATGGATTTAGTTTGAACCGATTAGTTATAAACCACCCCCCAAATCAATTCACACACAGAAGCACTATCCTCCAGATTCAACTGGAGCTGACTCTAGTGTATCATCACCTCTTGTTCATCACTGTTCCACTGATGTTGGTTAACACACCCGCAGTTCTTCTGACTACTTTATGTGCAATCTTATTCATTTGCTTTAGGCAGCTCAGCTTGGCTATCCCAGACCACCTGAAGAAGCTGATCAAGCTACTGACTTAACATGCTTAGAGCAAGTTCTGGAGGACACATGAGCTGCTTTAACAAATGGATGCAGGCAGTGACTTAATCCCAGCAACACACAGTAGCAAGTGACAGCAGAGTTCTCAAACAGTACAGCCACTGGCAAAACAAACACCTGCCCTACAGCAGAGTTTACACTGGAATCAGCACTCCCTGAATTAAGATCAGTTAATTGCCTTCAAGTTTATTTGTAGATCAGTTTGCAGAAAACAAAAACATTTCTGTACTGTTCAGTCTGTAAATTCTTCCTGAAGGAATGAATGGCCATATTCAAGTTTGTTTATTATACTTAAGAGCACTGAGTAGGCAAAATATATTTTCTGGTTAAAAGTACTTTATTTGCAATTTTGTATTTGACATCTCATGTCTTCTGAATAGTCCTTATAAACAGAAATCAAACTACTTACTGGTTGCATAGCTCTGGCTGTCTAACTAAATTTTGAATGAATTCATTCAGTCCTGCTCTTCTCTGTTTAATAAAATCTGAAATAAAAGAGAGATTGATTTATTAGAATGATCAGTCAGCTTCTGAAAAAAATTTTCAAACTTCAGTGTTTTTAGGACTTAACAGCGGTTAAAGAGAGATTGGTTCATGACTGGTTCAGAACAGGGTTTGTTCTACATATGAAGTCACAAGCCTCAAACACTGGAGAGTGAGGTGAGAGAACAAACTTCAGTTTGTCTGCAACACTACTTGAAAATGTAGAAAGCCAGGTGGATTATAAATGCACTGAAGCACTTCAAGAACAGCGTGTATCCACGGTGGGCTAACCTGTGCAGCCTTTGTTGCATGGATGAACCCTTCAGGACCTCATTCCTCTCAAAAAGAAAACCACAGACAAAACTTTACCTCAGTTACACAAATCAAATTTTCACATGAACAGTCCCACCAAGAAGCGTATTTCCATAATATACGTAGGCCAGTGGGAAAGTTGCACAACTCATCCCACCAGCAGGCACTCAGCTGTAACCATTAAAGATAACTAAATAAAATGCTTTTGTTTCCATTTGGGACATCATCTCCAATGTAAAAAAAAAAAATAATAATAATCCTCAGAATCTCCACCCTGATCCAAAGCTTAAGACATGTAACTTTTCTTTAGCAATACGGAATGATACACAGGGGATCTGACATAGAAAGAAAGCTCTAGCATGAAAAAAAGCGCAAAATAGAATAATCTTGTCTTTCACTACTCACATCAATGATAATTTTTATGGAAAAAGAGTATTTAAATTGTGTATGAACTTTTAAGGTATTCCAATTACTCTGTCACATATGGATTACTGACAACTATTAACATTTGAAATAAAAATTAAATTTTAATTAAAAGCTGTATTTCAAATATTATGAAAAATGTTCACATTGTCTCAGGGATTTAATCCCCAAGACATTGTTAGTCATTTAAGATTATTAAATAAACTGAAATCAAACAAGAAGGTAAATTTGCATGAGGACATTACAGGAGTCACCAACTTCAGCAGTTTCAGCATGGTGGATGTACAATGCCTTCAGCCACTCTAAACCCACAGAGCCATCCATGTTGAAGATAAAACACCTGCATCACACCAGCTCAAATGTATTCTGTAATTTTCCAGTTCTGTGTTCTGACTGGTTTCTATGATTTCTCTCTGCCCCATTTTTTTAAGTTAAAAAAAAAAAATTTTGAAATAACCTAAGTGACAATAAAAATGGAGCATTTAGATGACAACATGTTATGACAGTATTTTTGGTAGATTTTCAGAAAAAGGATATATCAAGTTTCACTCTACTGCACTCCAATGAAATAGCACAATGCTACATACCCAAGCATGGATTGACAGAAGTAAAATACCTTTTCAACATCTGTAAAATATGTGACTTATTTCAGAAGCCAGCAGAAACATTACATCAAAGCTTCAATAAAACAGTGTTAAGATCAAGAATTATTTAAATGAGCATCCTGGCTCTATCTCCACCCTGCCCCCCAGCAGTAAACATCTTGAGAACTATTTAGTTTCTCATGCTTCAAGGATTTTAGCATAGTTCACAGAAATTTAAAACAAGTCTGAGGATTTTGTTTTACATATATAGTTTTAATAAAGTTTCAGGGTTGTGTGTTTTGTTTTTTTTTTAAATTTGAACTCCAGTTTCCTAAATTTGACTTCAAGAAATCCACCTGCACATTTGGCTGTACAGCAGACCAGACTGCATGACATTACGAGGCCTTCAGCCAGCTCTGAAAACCCCAAGGTCAGAGAAAATGAAAGAAACCAAACCAAAACAAAAGGCCCCTGTAGACAAGGTACATGTAGAACTTTCAGACATCATTCACATCTTTATCCGAAGAGGACATAAGAGCTTGGATACTTGCATTTGATTATTTTAATTTAAAAAAAAAAAAAAAAAAAAATAAAAATCAAAGGGCATTTCACATCAGGATCCAGATGATTAACTGTAACTGTCAAAAATTAATTTGCTTAAAAGAACTCTAAAAAAACAAAATGACACATCCCAATAGTTCAATACCTTTGGATGCATTTGTTCTTCAGCAATGGAGAAAAATGTTTGAAACAGCTGCAGGAGGAGGTGAAACTACAAACATGGTCTGATCACATCAGCAAGCCAGGGAAGGGTGGGAGGTTCCCAGTGACCATCAGGAAACCCCTTAATTAAAAGTGGCCTGAACGAAAGGTATAAACACAGAGCAAAGGCCTGGCATTCCCATTTGCCTTTTTATTTATTCACTGGTGCTGCCACCTAGGTTAATTCTATGCACCTTACAAGTGATTTTTCGTTAGTATTTTGATGTGGACAGAGCAAGCTTAATTGGGACCTATCACTGGATCACATGATGTTCACATCAAACAGGCTTCTGCAAGTGGAACAACAACAGGAAGAGGTTCATTTTCATCGAAACTGTACAAGGAAGTACATTTAAATACAGAGAATTCAAAAGCCTCCAAAGATAAATCCTCTAGTTATTCCATTTTTTCAGGGGGGAAAAAAAAAAGTCACACAAAGGAAGTTTAAAATTTACTAGGCATAACTTTAGAACAGCCTGGGGTTTGGCTTTTGCTTTTATAGAGGAGAGATTACACCTGACAGTTCAGAATCTCTCACAGTCCTGAATACGAGAGGGGGCTGGGAGGAGCTGTAGCCCTCAGTGCAAGAGAGGCACTGGGCCGCTAAGCAATACTTTATTCATGATCACAAGTTACAATACCTACCTACGCTAGCTCCTGTTCTGGACTGAAGCATGACTAAACTTTGATTTAGTCACTGTTTTGAGAACTGCTGTAAAACTCATCTAAGATAGCTTCTTGTAGGCTGGAATAGATCAATTTTCATATAAAGAAACTGACAAAATGAGTAACAAGATGATAATTTACCGGGATCAAAATTATCTCCAAATATTCTTTTAGCTGGAATCTTCAGGTTCATGGTGGGAAATTGCTTCTTTAGCTGAAAACAAAACACATACAACTGGATTGTGCTTAGACATCAAAGTACCTAGAAATAATTGCATTTTGTTTGTTTTCTGACAGTTTGAACATCTGATTATTAGTAACTCTGCTCCTCTCTGCTATCTTCTCTACTCATACACTCGGGGAAAAAACAAACCCAAAACAATCTGTATTCAGCTTGTTTGCACCAATCTCACTCTTTTAAATTCAAGGGTCGTCTATCTCACTTTAGAAAGCTATGGACTATTGCAGATATCTTCTACAATACTGCCAAAATGATTTTCCACTTGCCTCAAAATAATAAAAAAAAAAAAAATGTAGGCTAGAATTTCAGTGTTGGTTTTATTCTCCTCTTCACTTCCTTCCTCCATCAAATCCCTACCTCTCTTGGATTTGTTTTTTTCTTGCTTGGTGCATGCATGAGGCTTAAGATGGGTTGGGGATGCAGGTCTTTGGGTTTTGCCCAAACAGTGTTCTTAAAGCTTTAAAGACCACAGGTGGTCTATCCCTAAATCAAAATTGTAAATAGATTAACAGCTTGTTTTACAATGCTGCATTTGATAGAAGATAGTATATAACAGCATTGAATTTATCAAAAAAACCTGACATGAGTCAAGCCTTGATTATATATGCTTCACCTTCAAGTGCTTCAGAAGAGCAATTTTACTCTCATCTTCTTTAAGAGAGTAGTTTTCTAATACAGCAACTGGCAATTCCTCTTTCCTTAGAAACATTAAGACCTCTTCCAGTCAGCAACACAAGTTCTTTTTGGCGTACTATATGACTTACACTGAATAGAAACCGGACTACATGTCCTCCTGCTTATGCTTCTCCCAGACTTCCACCTCTACATGCGTTAGAAAGACCAGTGCTGAATAAACTTCAGCAGTGCAATGCTAATCTGAATGGCAAGATAATATAGCAAAGGGAACAGGATCACCAACACTCACTCTGCAGGTATCAAAAAGGGCATAATCTGTTTTCACAACACTTGCAAGTCTATCCCAAGATGCAGGCAAAGCATAGCATGGTGTATGCAGGCTGACTTCAGCTCAGACCTTGTAAAACAGCTCCAAGCTCACTGCTGTCATTTGTATACCACTGCCACATATAAACCCACGTGCAGTGAGGCAGAAGGGAGAAAAGCCTGACTAATTGCTGTAGAGGCAATGGAAGGGAAATGAAGGCACAGGTAAGCAGCTGGTAATTGGTTCTTATGGGGAACCGGAGAGGAATTATTTCTTCTTTCGTTACAGCAAAAGTTGGGGGCTCTAAACATGAAGAACTGGAGAAAAGTATGGACACAAGACATGTAACAGTCTGCACACCTGAGCAAGTATTTGCACCACTTGCCCACTATGTAAACGGGGGAAAAATCCTCTTCTAGCAACAAACCCAAGAAATCCGTGTTTAGTTGCTGAAGAAGCCTATTTTATTTGGACGACTGACACAAAATTTGGCTATGAAGCTGCAGGTAGGAATTGTCGTGACTGACGTACCAGGAAGCTCATATGGAGAAACAAGGATTTGTTCATTGCTTTTAGTACTCCAAAGTAAAACACTTATTTTAAGAGAAATTTATCTATCTAGATGTTTTAAGTTTTGCAGTGATTTTTACCAAACAGATGCACATTTCAGATGTTTTGACAACCAGCAAATTAGAAGCTTCTCTCACTACACTATGAGCCTAAGCAACAATAAAGTGACAAATAAGTGGATTTTGAGTTTGAAATTCAAACAAACCAAAGTTCAAAAAACCCACCCTGTTATTTTCTTTAAACAGGCTCCTATGGTTATTGAATGTTGACTCAAACTCCTCAAGAGGGAATTAACTCAAACCATAACACTGTGAACAAGTGTTACTCTGTGCTATTCTGGCACGATTTCATAGCTTGCCTTTTGCTTACCGTATTGTAGAGTTTATCAAACTCTGCATACCGTCTGAAGACAAACCATTCATTTCTGCCAACCGAGACCAACACTTTGTAAACCTGTAGGACAAAGATAAAGTTATTGCCAACAGCAAAGTTTAATAAAACCTCCCTGGTTTAATCCTGTAGTGAAAATAAGGGCAGGTTGTTAAATGTATTGTGTAAACATACTTGTTGAGCTATGACAGCTAAGTCACATAGACATCAACACAAATAATTAAAAGTACAATTAGAAGAGTCTGGTATTTTACAGAAACTTTTTTAAACACCAGTTAATCAAAAAACTAACACCAAAGCTGATTTAATGGAGTTCCATAAATTAGTTCATATCTGTCGTGGTTTAGGCCTGATTGACAGCCAACCACAATGCAGCAGCTCTCTCTCCCTTCCCCTCCGGCAATGAGAAGGGACAGAGAGCCAGGCTTGGGGTTCGAGATAGGACTGGGATGGGGAAAAATTCCCCTTTATGATCACGAGCAAAATGCAGACTTGTTAGGGGAAGAAAAAAAGAACATACATTTATTACAGACACTAACAACACATAACAGAGTAAGACAGTGAGAAGCATTGCCACATCTTGAGAACACCTTCCCCCCACCCCTCCCTTCTTCCCAGGCTCAGCTCTGCTCCCGATATCTCTACCTCCTCCCCCAGTGGCGCAGGGGCAGGGAATGGGGGGTGCAGTCAGCGCTGCCACTTCCCTTATCTTCGGTAAGGGGAGTGTCTGGAACTTGTTCCCCCTGCTCCATCGTGGTCCCCCTCAGTCCTCCACAAACTTTCTCCAATGTGAGTCCCTCCCATGGGCCGCAGCGTTCCCCACACTGCTCCGTCATGGGTCACTAACTTCCTCCGACTGGATTCCCCCCCACGGCTGCAGCCCTTCCCGAGCTGCTCCGGCGTGGGACTCCCCCGCATGCTGCAATCCTCCCAGCACTGAATTACAGCAGCGGGGATGCCTTTTCCCATGAGACCCTGGCCTTCTTCGGGCACAGAACCTTGATCATTCGAGCAGGAGCCACAGGCCATAAATCAGTGTCTGCTCCACCATAGATCTTCATGGGTGGCAGGGGGGGCCGCCCTGCCGTCTCACCACAGGATACAGGGGGGTCTCTGCTCTGGCACACCTCCCCCCTCCTTTCTTCCTCCGTTCCTCCACTGACCTTGGTGTTCACGCAGCTGCAGCAACTCCTCCTCCCAAGTCTGACTGCACGTCACCACGTCCCTTCTTAAATACATTATCGCAGAGGCGCAGCCGATTGGCTCAATTTCCCGAACAGAAGTGGAGCTGACGTGGAGCTGGGGGAGCTTCAAGAAGCTTCTCACAGGGGGCCGCCCCGACAGCCCCCTCCCCAGCCACCAAAAAACTCCACCACTCACTCAACCCAGGACATTATCCAACAAGAACACTTGGTCATCAGATAGTAGACTATAAAGATTTGCTATGCGATTTGTTAACAACCTGATGACCCATAATAAAGACTAGTATTAAGGAAGTAAAGCATTTAAACACTGAAGATTGCCTTCACCAAAACCTGAAGAGAAGGCACATATGGAAGGCAGTAATAAAGATAACTGTTCTTGCAACATCTTGAATATACATTATAGTCAGGATCCTGGCAGACGCCACAATTGTTCAGGGGGGAAAAAAACGCTGCTGTGGCTGAAATACAATACAGGTTACAGAATACACAGCGTCGGAATCAAGGGAGGTGTATCTGGAACCTGCTGCACCATTCTGGACATTCAAATCCCATGGCAGCAGAGGACTCCAGTAACTAGACAGTTTGTCCGTCACTGGTTTCATAAATCTGGCTGATAGCTGAGTGTCCAGCAGGCTTCTCTTGTCTTTCATGCAACTATCTGACCTTCCTTCTCCACCTTCTTGTACTTCCAGAAGGAGCCTGGCTGTTCCTTCAGGGGAAACGATGGGCACAGCAAGGAAATGAGTACAAAAGGCTACTAATTCCTGATGTAGAAAACTGGATCGATGCCCCAGTCTCTCTTCTGTCCTGCAACAGCAGCTTACCTCTCTCTTTTTAAACTCCCTCACTGGAAGTGGCAGCCACCACCATCAGTTCTTTAGCCTGAGATTTGCCATCATGCCATGTTAACTGCTCAAGTAAGATGCTCTCAGTCTTCCCCAGGGAACACAGAAGGTTGGAATGAAGTACCCAGCAGAATGCTGATGAGACTCTTAGAAAACTAGCTTTCCCTTATACTACTAAACAAGCGTTAGCATAAAACCTAGCTACACACCTAGAGCCTCCCTAGACTGTAAACAGCAAAAGCCTCAGCTGCACAGATTTAAGTATTGTCCTCCTGAATTAGGTATCTTATACAGCAATCAAATCCTGCAAATAATGTGCATGAACACATGTCAGATCAATGACCAACATGCTTAAGAAGCAGGCCATGGACACCTTAAATTAGCAGGGCAAAATGCAAAGACTGCAAAGTGCACTGGCAAGCGTAACTTAGGATACAAGATAATATTCACATACTTGGCAACCTCAAAACTTAAACAGTTTTGCTCTCAGAGTAGCTAACTGTAGAACAATGACACAGTCAACATTTTTTACGTGAGAGAGCATAAAACCAGACACATGAGGTCATCCAGTTCACCCCATCACTGAAGCTCTTGCATACCCAAAGGAGAAACTACAAGTTTAACAGTTATGGAAGCACTGAATGTTAAGAACAGATATGGTATCTACAAAGAATGTGGTAAAACCCAAAACTGTAACATGTCTTTGGGCTGTATTACTACTCTCAGCTACACCTGTGTAGTGATGCAGAGAGACATGCAACGCCTCTTTCTAGAAAGGCGGGGGGCGGGCGGGGAGAGGCAAGGGGAAAAGAAATCTAGCCTTACTTAGGTAACAACCTTTTCAAATCTATTTACCCCTAAACCAAAATTAGTCTTAGAAAACTCCTAAAACAGATAAGATGCATCCACACCTTGTGATATGTGGATAAATAACGAAAAGCTTTGAGAAAGGAAAAAGGAAGAAACAGAATTCCTGAAAACATCACCGTCACAATCATCACAAACTATTTTCCCAGATACAGACAGGATAGGGTCCAGCTATTTCTGTATGTGATAAGATTTTTTTGCAAAAGAAAACACTGAAATTAAAAACTTCTAACTCTGTTTTGGTAGCTCATGCTCCTGGATTAAACATTCCACTTGTATTAAACAAAGATAAGTAATAAGGTAGGCTGTTTTCCAATTTCAAAAGAACAAGCATTGAGAAAGAAAATTATTTATTAAGCATCAACAAAATAAAAACACCCCAACTCCACAGTTTGCACAGGGCTGGGGGTTAGTATTATACATCACAGGTCTGAAACAAAGTTTTCAGATTTAATCAAACAGCACCCTTGAAAGAGATTTATGAATGAGACTGTACATGATGGGGGTGTGAAGGCAGAGAAGAACAGGACAAAAAAAGAAAAGCAAGCCTCGGACAAACACCAGAGAGATAAAAAGCAAGAAATCCAAAACAAAGCTATTTGGCAAAACAGGGAAAAGAATGGTCCACTACGCAGCAAGGACAGAATAGCAAATAATACAGCCTCGATATGGTCCAAAACAAGAAAGTATTTTGCTCTTTTTATGAAGAAAGTGAATGCTGAATTTTCCAAAAAAGGTAGGACAGCAAACTAAACTAGATATACATAGAGGCTGTCTACCCTGAATTAAGTGGAAGCAGGAAAGCTTCCCTGCCAGAACATGCAAAAAACTCAAACATTAAATATTTGTCAGGAAAATACTGGTAGTAAATATATCAAATGTAAGCAGTTTTTAACAAACAAATATTCAATAAAAGGTTTTGAAAACGCTCAGGAGGAACGAATTGTTGATTTTCAAAGACAAAACTGAAAAGCTTGACTTATCAGAATGAGGACTGCAGAGACATGATCGTTTTTAAAAATGCTTCATCAGGGCAAGTGAGAGGGAAAAGAAGAGCTAGTAAAAGCTAAATTGCACATAGTTCTCTTGTTTCCATGCCAGCATTAAGTGAGCCACTGTCAAGTACGAGCAGGAATTCATAGTGTCTATTCAGACCAGTAAGATTCTAGAACAGTCTCAAAGGCAGCAGTGATATATACTGTAAGCAACAGTAAGGTGAAAATTATACAAAACAGTCACCTCAAGTCTTTCCTAGCCTTTATCACTTTCACCTTGCCTTTTACCCTAATGTTCTTGCTGCTCTTTATGGAAATGGCACTAACACTGCCATCAGAAACAGACATCTGTACCTACCACAAATTTGTTAAGAACTGTTTCCTGCCGCACCCCTCCCTCACTCCCTGCCAAAAGCAGCACTGACAGGCTCCAGTCATCACAACACTGCTACAAGAGAGGCGACACAGTAAAAGCACTAACAGACACATACTGGAATTCACAGTTCCTACCATGAAGTTTAGTATGACCCTCACTTCTGTTATCAAATCCTAAAATACATGCGATAATACTCAAAATCTTGGTTGTGAAAAACAGTTCTTGTAAAGCTGCTAATTATTCCCTGATGCAGAAAGCAGAAGCCACCAAGACAAAGTGTAACTTCACACAGTGCAAGCTGGGTAGGATTCCTTTTCCCACCCCTCAATCCCCAAATTTCTGAATTTTCCTACTCTTACTTGTACAGCTTTCTAAAGGGCACACCCAAAGAAAGTGTCTTTAATGGCTAAGGGTCTCACCCAGATCTTTAGGTAAAATGACTTAGAAATCACAACACTACTATGTACCACACCAGCCCATTTTAACAGCAGAACTGCCAGCACTGAGGCAATAAAACAAACCCGTTTTGCTCAAATTTAGACTTTCAAGAACTTTTTCCTGCTCATTTGAGTTTCACGTGCATGAAACAGTTTAAAGTGTTAGTAAAGTTCTCTTTTGCTTGTTCCCTTTACCAGTACACTCCTTCCCCAAAGTACATCTTGATACACTCCTAGATTCAAACAGCATTAATCTTCTCTGAGGAATGGAGGTGAAGAGGAAAGGCAGATATATAACCCAAAGTAAATCTTTGTTTTGTTGTATTCTTCAGACAGCAACTCAGTCTAAGGGTGTTTGCATTCCACATCAGAAGAGTGACTAATTCACTAAAAAAAAAAAAAAAAAACACCCAAAAAAACCCCACCAAACCAACAAAACACAACTTAGAGGAAGTTGCACAAGAGCAATGAAATAGTCAGGCTTTCTAAAGGAGGTATTATGATGCTGTCTTTATATCCTAGCATACATATAAGCTAAACAAAAATCCATGTCACACTACTTCATTTTTCAGTACACAATGCAAAGAGTTTCCCCACAGAGTGGAAAGACTTTACATCCAGAAAGTCAAATTGGGAGGCCAAAAAAGGAAGAGGGAGGGGAATGACAAGGAGTGGAAATGGGAACAGGATAGGAAAAAACTTGTAGGCATTAGAATCAGAAAACAGGAAGGAAGACAGAAAAACGGTCTTTCAAAAATTTGATGGTTTATACTAATTCATTTTTTTTAACACAAAAAAAATAAGTGCATAATAGGGAAGCTATGAAAAAACTGACCATAACAAAAACAACAACAAAAAACAACCAAACACACATTTTTTTACAAAATGTTTTCATGAAAAATCACGTAGGATGAAAAATCTTAATCTGAGTTGGTACCAACATATTATTCCTGCATTTGGACACTTACGTATTTTAGATGAGAAAAATGCTGTTATTCAGGGTAAAATATAAAAAAATCTGTAAAGGCAAATTCTTTTTGCAGAAAGCAACACAGTTAAACACTGTAAAACATTCGCAGCTTCTCATACTGGACTATGGCCAACACTCACAAGAGCAAGTGAACAGATTCCCATAAACCTGTTGAAAGTAATACCAAACTTACTAGTAAACAAAAGGAAGGTAGCACTTCTAGGCACTAATAGCCCGTGCATTTACACTACAGTGTTTACAGTCTTAAATACTTACAGTAAATCTTTTTTTCTTCTCTCTGTGTTCATCAGAGCTGGGAATGCTAACACTTGGGCAGCTTTCTTTGAGATCCATTGTATATGTTCTTTTGACAAATTTGTTGCAGGACCTTGCTTCAGGTGTTGCAATCAGAAGGTATCTTCAACGGTATTGATCCAGGATACGCAGCTTTTCTTGAGAAAATGCGAATTCCATCATGTAATCTTAAAGTGAACATAAAGGAAAAATTAAGTACAGGAACACCTAACTCACAACGCTAAAACCTGCGCGACAAGAATTTTCCCTGGCAAGAAATGCACTTTAATACGCATACACAGCCATAATCATGATGATTTTGCAAACTGTTTCATGCTTGTGGTCCTTCGTCGTTTCACTGAAGTCACTCACATTCTCCAAGTACATAAGTGCACCCAAAACTTCACTGAGTTATGCAGACATACTGGAAACAGATTTGGGCCCATTACAGACAATACTTTGAATGAACAAAGAACACAGATAATTACAGATGGCAACCTGGTATCAGACATCTGAGAAAAGTCACTAATGTGTACATTCAGAACAGTTTATTTAAAAAACAAAGGTTTTCAACTGCATGAGTCTGTACCAGAGGGCATTTCAGATTTGTCAGAACATGTCAAACACATATAATTGTCACACCAGAGATGAAAGATGACATGAGAATAAATAATATTTTGTGTGAATTTTAGAGAGGGACACAGGTAACATCATGCATCTGTCTGAATATTTACCTCCTCTGCCCCCTTTTCCCCCATACTTAGTGTTTAGCAGAACAGTATGGTCACCCGCTCCCTTCAACAGAAGTTAGCTTCCTTGCAGAACTTGAGAAAGGAATAATACAAGAGAGAGGATAAAGCCACCGAAAAGGCAGAGACAGCTTAATATTAAGCAGGTGCCTCTTCACTCTGAGGGACAGTATTCTCCACACCTGCCTTGACCACAAGCCAACTGTCTACTGGACCCCACTGCAAACAACAGGAACTTCATCACTGCCTAAGAGCAGCCAAAACTAATGCTACGTAGCTACAACCCTCTGTTCAGGCCATCTGAAGTGTTTCAGTGACTGCAGCTCAGCTTTTAGAACACTAGATGTTTGATCAACTTACAAACACGAGAAAAGTTTTTTTAGCAAGAGACCTCAGTTCTCTTCAAAATACCCAGAGGAAAAAGGAGTGCTAAGTTCAAAATTTAACTCCCTATTTTCTTAAAACAGGGAAGCATAAAAGTGAACTGTGTGTTTCATATCATAAATTTCCAAAGAGCTCAAACTAATCCAATGTAATTCTGCTATTAGAGACACCCATATTTATGTTGGCACAAAGGCCAAAGCCCCTGGAATCCAGAGAAAAGATTTGTTCTTGATACCCAACTAGTCTCAGTCAGTCAGTTGACTGTTTTTCTTGCTCTCAAAAGTCAGATCATCTCCCTGATTCAAACTTCATGTTATTATTCCTCCTGCAGCCATTTAAAATTAAGTAATTTTCAAAGATCTATCTGGTGACTTTAAATAAAAAGGAGTATTTGAAACCACTGTAATCGCAGCTAAGTGATAGATCATCCATACTGCAACACATTCACTGTATTGTTTTTAATTACATCTGCCTTAACCTTTATTTGATTGTTCCCCACTTCACCGATTAGGTAATTACAGGGTTGAGCAGGGTTAAGTTCCCTACTCCTCACCACCACCTTTGACTGTAACACAGCTCATCCAAGCCAGTTACGCAGACTTTTGAGTTTCAGAATGGTTTCTCTTTTCCTCTGGCAAGCCACTGTTAAAAGCTTTATTACAACAAGTCACAGTTCCCACTTTCCACAATTTTATACTGGTATGGGATTAAGACTGTTCTTCACCCGTTGCCACACACTAAAATTAAGATCTAAAGGTTAACGGTGCTCTTCTCCATCATAAGAGCTCCACTAAAATAGTCAATAGGCACTACTTTCAGTAAGTGCTTCACTAAGCTTAGACTTTACTAAGCACTCATGTCAACCTTCAGCCACTTCAGGTCCAGCGCCAGGAACTGATCGTAAATCCTTGTGTTTATCTGTCTTCCTGATCATCACAGAAAAACAAGTAAAGCTTTAAAATGGATTAAGTGTTCCTTGACTAATATCACTCACAGTCTTTCTCCTCTTGTAAACAGACATGCACTACGAAGGTTCCTAAGAGTCCATAATTGCACTCATTCTCGCAATATTGGCTGTACTTCTCTCACCCCTTTCATTTTTTTATTTTTGGTGTCATAGTTTTAAATACCAGTATAGGAGCAATATGGATTAAAAGATGTAGTCCAAAGAATATCATTTGGAAGACAGAGCTTTTTTCCAGATATGAAGTTGAAAGATCTATGGAAAACAAAAGGAGGAAGTGTCACCCAGATTAATTCAGGAAGAGTTTATTCATCTTACTGGGGAGAAGAATAAATCATCTGAGAAGCTGAAACTGCAATGTTTGTATGTCTTCAAGCTGCCTGGAAGATCACTGGCTGTGATTCTTTTCTTTCCCTGAGGCATCTCCTCTGAGTTGTGCCTGGGTCACCAACACTAAGCTGAACTGACAAACTTGGAAGAAATGCATTTTCAGTTTGACATTAAGCTCCAAAGGATCAGAGCTTTCTTTCAATTTCTACTTGCCATGAGCATATCAGCTCTTGAAAGCCTCTTATATTTGAACTGTAGGTCTGACTGTAGAAATAGGGACAGATTTGCCTTAATCTTTGCTGTGCTGTAGTTCAGGAACACAGATGTAGTTTTAGTAGCAGGTAAAACCACTAGTGCTGCGGTAACTACATGAAGTAATAACAGAGCAAACAGTAGAGATGTATTTTCATCCACAGCTTCAAATGTGCAAACTACGGTGTCTTGAGGGTTGCCAGATATGAGTGAATTTAACAGACACTGTCAGTTGAGAAGTCTCTGCCTCTAGTTGTAGCTTTTCCTGTAACCGAGAACAAGTAGCCCCTGGCCTCAACTTTGATAACAGGCAGAAAGGAGGAGGAACCTCAGAAAAGCAAGTAGCAAAATACATCCCCTTAAATCACACTTGGACACTAGTGAAAGAGCACGTAGATAATGCAAGACAGGGTAATAGTGAGGCCAGTGTTGACCAGAAACAGCTAAAACTTTTAAGCTGCTATAGTATCTAGGTCTGGAACAGGGGAAGGCACAAACACATTAGAGAAGAACAGAAGTCATGCACTCTGCCAGCAAAGTTTCATGCCCATCAACAGCTACACTATCCATTCTCTCCACGGTGGCTGTCAAAAAGCAAGTAGTATTTTCACCATTTCCTGCAGGAAGCCACAACAATGTCAAATTTCAGGCTGACCCTTGCCTCTGGTGAAGTAAGAGCATGGCAGTAACAGAACTGACACTATGAGAACATCTAAAGATCTACTATAGCCACAAAAGGAATTTTCTGAATGCCTTACATTAAAATATTTTGCGCAACCTCATAATAGCTACGTGCAACAGGTAAGCATTACATAGTTTAGTGATACATAGCAACCTTCTTTTACCCCTTTCTACATAAGCTACACTCAAACTGTACTGGAAAAGGTTTCTGAAGTTTAGTCAGATTATTTTATTCCATACTGAAACATTTTCTTTTTAAAATGATAATGGCCTGAAGATGACAACACTGTGTAACTAAAGACCCTTGTACTGGGTACTTAGGAGTCAATCTCTGCCAAGAATGTTCAAAACTAGATTAGGAAGCTGCGTACTCACCTGCTGCCCCTCCAGCTGTAGCCAAATTGCCTTAAATGACTCCAAGGCCAGTGCAAATCAGCTATCATACTCACTCCAACTCTGAGTAATACACAAGGGAAGCAGAGACAAGAACAGTCAGAAACACCAAAAGATACTCTCCCTGCAAGCACGCTTGGAAGAATCACCAGGATCCATGCTCACCCATTGGAACAGAACAGGCATTTCCCTATACACTAATCATCCATCTAGAAAGACTTACTCTAGGACTGAGTCACCAGCAAAACCAGCTGCTGAAAATCCCACCTGAGTATGATCCCAATTACAGAAGGAGCCTGCATATGCAGAAACAGAAAGCAAGGTATAGGAAACAGTCCTATGATTCACTATAAACATTACTCTCTTTCCTCCTAGAGAAAGTACAATCTTTGGCATACTTTTCATCACTTCCCCAGTCTTCTCCACAAATATCCTGGTAATGAGTCAACATACCACTGGACATTACACAATCTTTGAGAAAGCCCAGAAAAGCAACTTTTTCTCAACTGCTGTATGATGAAACAGTGTCCCACTCTCTTGTTACCAGACAAGCAGCTGACACAGAAAATGGGAGACAAGATTTTCAGAATCCAATGCAACAGAAATACAGTATGAGGAGAGCCAGGGACTGTAGGAGAAGTCACATGCTTCAGAGTCAAAGACAAAATGAAGATTGCTTATCTATAAAGAGAGATGGATGACCAGAAGCTGTTGAATAACTAGGTTCTGAAGAAAGAAGGTTTCACATAGGCCATCCGTTCAAATACCACACACATTTGATTTTTAATACAGGAACACTGAACACCAGTGTAGACCTCTAGAAATATTCCAGCTGAAGAAAAAGGACAGCACCAACCAAAATACTCTGGCCAATCCTTGGCTTATCTCCCCACTCCCTTTTAACTACAATTTGAGAGGAAAATTGAGAATTCAGTCGTTAGTATAAAGAAAAAAGCCTGCTCCCTGTTTACACACCCACTCACTACCTTGTGGGTTTTTTTTTAAATCTCTAGTAGTACCAGTATGGAAAGCAAACCACTACTCTGCAGCAATGTGGGCAAAGTCCAATTCAACTGATTCTTTCTACTTGTAGAAAAGAATAGCAGGTAAAGTGAAAACTCAACCAAGGAAAAGAAATAAGTTGCTCCTCTTTTTTTCTCTCTATAAAATTTACTTTGGAGAAGTCAGGCAAACATTTCCTTCCCATGGTGCTACTGCATCCAAGAATATTCCTTCTGCCCCACCTCCCAAAATAAACTCCAGTAAATTACTCTGACTGGCATATAACAAGATTCTTGGCTTGGACGGGATCTATTTGCATTCATGTTTATTACATGACAGGATACAAGTTCTTTGCTGTGGTAAGCAAGCCCCAAGTACTAAAATGAGTCTGAAGAACAAATCCTGCCAATAAGAGGCAGCTGTCTTTTAGTCGCGAACACTGGTCTATAATTTCATCTCTAGCCTGTGTCCACAGTATCTGGAAACGTCACCATGCGCCTCAGACAGTGAGACTTACACATACAGCACAGCACATAAAAAAAAATAATCAAGTTTGCATTACACTTGCTACCTGCACGTTTCTTGGCATGATTCCTCAGCCTTCCTACACACCAGGTCAAATTAAAGTTAGTGGTAGATGCCTAAGGATAGCACAGATCAAAAGTTGCAGCAACAGCACTGTGAGATACTTTTAAGAGGTCTTACAGGCAGTTGATACCAGCCACTTGCAACATAGTCCGTTCTACGTAAGAGGGCAGTCAGACTTCAGTAAACACAAAGCAAAGAATCCCAGCCTCATTTTGCCCCTCTTGATGAGAATTAAACTGGAGAACCCCAAATTTAAATTCCAGATATACTGCTTATTTTTTCACATGACCTTAAACAGAAGTCACCAACTGTTCTCCCTCCATTTCACTACATAAACACACGGGAATTCTGATCTATTTAAGATTGACGTTAATGCTAATGCATCAAACCTGGAGAAAGTTTCTGGATTTTATGTACTATAACTGGCAAAAGGGTAAAATCCATGTAATAGAAAATATCTGGATTTTAAAATAATTAAATATGTAAATCCAAGCTACTGTTCACAACCCAGAAAACACACTTTTGAAGTCTGTGCTCTACAGAATTCACGGCTGCCGAGAACTATAAAGCTGTTGGATAACGAAAAAGCAGCAGCTTAAATATTAGAATATAAAAGGCAAGTAAAAGAAAGAGCCTCTAGCAATATCCAAATCACACACTCAGTTCACCACCATTTGATTCCTCATGGTAGTATTTTATGTCTATTCTTCAGGGACAGTTTACAAACTCCTGCAGGTAAGAGCACACATTGACCTTTTGCATGTTTCAGTGCTGCACAGAGAATAAAAAGGTGTTTCAATTCTATAAGGATTCAGAGAACAGCTGTTTACGCATGTATAGCAGAATTTGGTGCAATAACGTCAGATGTGGTGAGGCTGTAATTTACAATCAAAGGTGGGAATTAAGGTTGGAAGGCAATTTTAACACAATTCATCATCACCACATAAACATTAATGACTCCTTCTTCAGCTTTAAAATTGTCAAGGTTGTTAAAACAACCAGTACTTTTCACTGACATGTGCAAGTTAAACATGCGCTATTTCTAACAAAAAATACATCAGTTTTCTAGCTTTAAGTTACGAGAAATACCATGCACGGAGACTACTTTGACAACGTTAACAGTGAACTTTCCAAAATGCTTTCCAAAAGCTAGTTAATAATTTTTCCTGAAATCTGAAGTATCTTAAAGCCTTCAGGAACACACTCGTCCATACACACCTTCCTTTTTTATTATTAATTCATATTACAGTCATTGAAGAGACTGATGTGCAGGTGAAGACTAAAAAAATAAAAAAAAAGTCAGAATTGTATTTGGATGGACTGAAACAACACTAACATTAAAAGAACCCAAAATGGAATAACAGCAGCCTTTAAAATTACACATTCATTCTGCATGAGTCTATAAACACACTTAATATATGTTTGAAAGGAGTTATAAAAAAACCTTAGCTACAAGAATACTGCAGCAAGTGATATTCACAGAAACCTTCAGTGCCAAATAACTGGAAGAACCATAACGGCATTCAAGTGACATTACTGTGTTGAAACAAAATGCAATACCAGCAGAAAAACGTATCTGAAGTTTAAAGGGGAGTACGAAATCAACATTCCATACTGCAAAATTACTGCGTATCTAGAACACTTACACCTTTAAGAGCTGCTAGAGGAGGAAAATTCACATAAATATTAAAAAAAAAAAAAAAAAAAAAAAAAGACGAGCTGTCAAAACGGCTTTAGCCTCAAATACTTTACAACCGCCTTTTAATTAACGTCCACAAAATTAAATTCCCCCAGGGTACCCGAAACCCTGCAATCCAGCACTACCTAAAAAACTTTAGTTTTTCAGAGGACGACCTCGACGGTATTCTCCCTCTTCCGAAACACCAGCTACGCGTCGGCTGCAAACCACCCGGAGAAAGACAAGCAAAAACGGGGTGCGGATGGCACCCTGGGGCGTACCCCTCGCCGAACGACCGGCAAGAGAAGCGCAGCACCTACCTACCCCGCACAAGCGAGACCGCCGCCGCCGCTCGGGAGCCAAGCTGCTCCCTTCGACCCCGACACCTCCCTCACGGCTCCCCGGTTCTGAGGAACTTACCGATTTCTCACACTCCCGGTCCAGGCGGCCGCCTCCCGCCCCCGGAACCCCGCAGGCTAACGCACACGCGGCCCCACGGGCGGAGAAGAAAAGAAAAATAAAAGAGGGGGGGGGGGAAAAAAAAAAAAAAAAAAAAAAAAAAAAAGGCGAAAGGCGGCTCCACCTCGGAGAGGAACCCGGCACCGCCACCGCACCGCCGAGCGGCAACGGCCGCGCGCGCGGCCCCCGCCCAACGCCGCCGCGCGCGGCCCCCGCCCGCCCACGCACGCCCCCCGCACGTGCGGCCGTCGCTCCTGAGGGAGAGCGAGGGGAGGGGGAGGGGGCGGGGAATGGAGCGGGACGAGTGTTAACCCCTAATTAACTTCCACCGCGGGAAAACGAGCGCCGGGGCCGGCGCCGAGCTCGCGAGTGGCTGCGTGGAGGCGAGCCAGTCGCCCCGGCCCACCCACGGACGCGCCCGCCCGCGCCCCTCCGCCCCCGTGGCGCCGGGCTGCGGCCCGGGCGTGGCGTGGCGCGGAGCGGCCATTCCGCCGGCCGGCCGCGGGGCCCGGAGCCCCTCTTGCCCCGGGCTGTGGGCAGGGGCCGGGAGGAGAGGTTCCCCACCCCGCTCCCTTTTTTAAAAAAAAAAAAAAAAAAAAGTATTTTTTAATTTTTAAATTACAGGTTCCCATTATTTCCCCGTCCCCGCCGCTATGTTTCAGCCCCTGGGGGATGCTCCCTCTTCTGCTGGGTGGCTCCCCACAGAACAGCCTGAAAATCTGCAGCGACTAAGGAGCCACTCTGGTAAATTATTTAATAATAATTAAAAAAAATAATAATAATTGCGCATAAGAGGGGCTTCAGTTTAACTCTTCAGTGCCTCTAGGGATGCCCACAATCGACCAGCAAGGCTGTCGTTAAAACAATCAGCTGCTGTCATGAAAGCTCTCCCCCTTCTTCTGTATGTCCGGGAGGAGTAATACAGAAAAATGAGACAGGTCTGTATAACATCTAGCACTGTTTAGGGAACGATTTCTGCACCCTCTGGAATTAGAGGGTAAATTTCAATACCCCAGTTAAAATTCAACTAGACCTCTTAAAACAAAGTGTAACTTGGTAAGTTTTTCCTGAGCAGACTGAGGCCATAAAACAGTTACACAAATTCCAGAGGAAGGCTTTTTCAATGACAGTATCACTTCCACTTTATTTTGTTAGCTAGATCTAAAAATCCAGGACAGCTGCCGGGAGTTAGCACAGATTCAGTTTAACAGAACAGACCACCACACCCATTAAATTAAAACCTGGTGTTTACTGAGGATCTGCTGTGGTCTCTAAATGCGTACGTTCATCATTCAGATAAGGCTTAAGAGGCAAAGAATATCCAACCCAGCTGGTAGCACTCAGGATGAGGTAGAAGCCTCTGCCGTTTTAGCTTCCTCCATATAAATACCTGAAATGATTCTTGGGATTTCAGCTGTCATGTATAGAATGAGCAAGTGTGAGAACACTGTAGCCCATTCCACTGTTTTAACTGATGTAATAATGCCTAGGTGCCCCCAAAACCCCCGAAGTTTCCATCAGGAAATTGTCCTATTGATTATGGAGAAGCCCCATGTTCTACAAGCGTGTCTTCACAAGACTTGTATTTGGGCCTGACGAGACATGACGACGCTCATTTCAACAGTCGCAGGTATTGGCAAGTATCTGGCAAGCAGTGATTCGGGAGATCCTGTTTCTGAACACTCCTGCTGCAGAAGTATTCCTGCATAATGCTACACTCATGTGTCAGACACTGACAGTCGTCCAAGCATTCTCCAAAAACAAGCCAGAGAAGCAGCCTGGCATTATTTAAAATACGTCAGTGTTTGGATTAGTGTGTTGTAACTGTGTCCACACAAGCTACAAGCCAACAGGATCCCAAGCTTCCATTTCAGTAGCGTTTGCACAGGAAGAAATGAGGAATTTTCCCATCCTAACCTCCCCTTTCCTCATTTTGGAGTTTTGTATTTTTGGGTAGGCACTGCTAGATCCAGAAACTCTGCATCGTAGCAACAGCCTTCTCTTGCTTGTTCAGAGCAGTCAAGGTATTTGCCTGACATTCATTGAGAGGTTTTAAATAAACTTTGTTAGCACTTCTTGTTGTGAACCCCAGAGCAGAAAGCTTTTGAACTTCAGTCACTTAGAATAACCTATTGGCAAATAATTTAATCAGGTAATCTGTATTCAATAGTTATTTTAGTTTACAGTTGTTTGGCAGTGTTCATTTTCTGTCTGGCTGATAGTTTTCAGTTAATCATTCACTTGTCAGCAGATCAGTTGAATGGAGCCGCCGGACTGATTTACAGTAAGCAGAAGGGCCTCAACCTAGGAAAGCAGAGAAGATGACCCTGACCTAGAGATAATTTAACTCTGTCTACTTGGCCACATAATCTTAGCTCTAAACCTTTGACTAAAGAACGGCTATTTGTCCTTCCTCACAGCTGAAATCTCCCTGAAGACTGGGCTGTCAATCGGTTAATTTTATCCAGTTCCTCTCACTATTCTGGAGCTGTGCTCAGTCCTAAGTAATTAGAGAGTGTGGTACGTATCCTTAAATTGTAATTTGCCTGAATGAATTCCACAGCACGTTCATCTGTCTAATGCATCATGCTATGCAAAACACTGTTAAGGTCCTAAAATGTAAATAAATCCTAATTTACAGATTTGCTTAATGTGCTTTTAAAGGCTAATGTTCTGTCAATGTGGATACCTGGTGGTTAACTGCATACCACACGCAGAAATACACGGAACTCGACTTGCCTTTTAAGTGAAGTTAAAGGTCGGCATTTGCTCTGACATTTTTGTTCCTGGGAACTCCCTTGCATTCCCCATTTATGTTTCCTGGGCAAGTAATACACACAAAGAATCTCACTCACACTGCTTTGCAGTACTTCGCTTCTAAAAAATGTTACAAATCCACGTACTGTGCTGTCATCCCAACTGCTTAAAGTCTTTCTGAAGAATACCAGTGACTGGGTGGTGGGGGTGGAAAAGAAGGAAAAAGGGAAGAGAAATGAAGGACCCATCTCAACCCACTGCAAATGCAAGAGGTCACAGAAACACAGGGTACCCTTAACATGTTTCTCCAAGCCCGGTATGAGCAGATAGCAATAATCGGAACTACTAGGTTCTGGTTTTACTGAAAATGTCCTTAAATTAGTATGAAAACCTTGTCCCTGACCAAGTATCAAAAGTCTAATCTTACAGCATCAAGAGAACAATACAGACAAAAATACAGTGTAAAAAACTGTACGACAAAGACAAGCAGGAATGCAGACAACTTGTTTAAACATAACCAGGAGTTTTGATAGTGAACACTGTTCTGTATGTATATTCTGTGATACTTTAGTATATATCCAAATATTCACGCAACAAGCACAGCCCAAATCACTTGACAAGTGCAGTCCAATTTTTTAATCATGCTAAAACACAGTGGGTCAATTGAGAAACACCTCAAAATCATTACCTCACTATCAGCTTCAAACACCAACACCACAGCTTTCCGTTTCAGTTCCTGCTTCTTCAGAGGAGCATCTTAACCTATCGCTTAGAACACCAAGCTTTCTATCCTACTCCTCACGCGCAGGGCCAATACAACCTCCTCACCCCAGAGCAGACCATGAATAGAGTCATCAGGTTTGGACACTAAGATGAGATGGTGTTTGCAATCAAAAACTCATCTGTGACAGTATCTCGCATACCAGCAACTCCAGTTAAACCAAATGCGTGTCTGTTTAAAACCCTCCAAAAAGCATTAACGTGACACTGCAATGGATACGAAGTGATCTTTTCAGTAATCAAGCTGGACAAGACTTAAACCTCACAGTGTATGTGCAAGCAACAGTGTCACCAGGTAACTGTTCTTTACCAAAGCTGGTTTTGTAACACTTAATGCAGGTATGTGTATTAATACCTTTCATCTAACTCATTTTCATAGTTGCACGCCTGTGCTTATTAGAGAAGTCTGAATAATGGTTGTTTTACATGACCTGCATGGGGGAAATGGCTTTTTCACTACCTTCTTTTTGTACACTAGATCAACTACAAAATGTCTTCAGATTCCAGAGACACCCTTTCAATGTGAAAGAATTACATTAATACTTGAAAATAAGACTGTTTCATTGTGAACATATACTTCAACCCCTTCTCCCAAACAAATCAACCAACCCGCTTGAAACTGTCAGAAGCCACTTAAACAAGTACGAGTGAAAGATTCAGTATTATCTCTTGATAAAGAGTAAGAACCTGGTGAGTAAGAGACTTCTCAATGCTGAATGACATGCATGGTGAACTGACAGTTTTCCAGCATTTCAGACACAAAGAAGACAATCCATGTTTTACAAGAAGAATGTCCTGGAGAACAGAGGCTGGTGAAGATCAAAATCAGGATCTGCAACAAGACTACACAGACTCACACTTAGCACAGCAAATACCACAAACCAAAATAATGGAAAATCATCAAAAACCTGTAATAAGTTGCATCATTTCACAAACATCACAGAGTATGCATAACATGAACCAGAAGAATGACAGCAGCACCACATCAAAGAAATTCTTCACAGAAGCTGAGAAGAAAACTGGTTTAAATCAATTGAAGCATACACTAAAGATGAACACTATTACGCAAGCAAGCATTGTGCCAAAAGCAGCAGTGTCACAAGGAATTAAGGAAAAATAGATAAAGCTGAAAGACAAATAGACAAGTTTATCCCTATCCAGGGGAACATGTACGCCAAGTACGTTGTTGCATACCTTGGAAATTAAGATTCCCTGCTAGTGTTCTTCAGAGCAATTATGGGTTTTGTTAAAAATACATTAAGCTTTCAGTCTATTCAGCAATGCATTTGCACACCAGGATGAGGAAGCCAACAGCTGAGAGTTTCTCTGGGCAAGAATAACTGTAGTAAACAGCAAATACTCTCAGTCACATGGAAAAGGCCCAATAAGAAAGCGTTCAGTGGCACCTCTGTCTCAAGTGTGTCGACATTTACATGGGTCAGTGCTACAGCACATATATCTAGTCCTTCCTAGAAGCAGTATCTGCACTCTGAACGTTCAGCAGACCTAAACGGGACCTCTTAACACCTACAGTCTGGGCTGAATGGTAACTCTTGTCTGCTGGGTAACCAGAGCTCCAAAATAAATACAAGCAATTCAGGTTCTGACCTGGTACCATCTCCAGGCAGAAAAGAAGAGACATCTCTGGAGAAAATTACGTGTATGGCGAATTTTACAAATCCCATCTCAGTCCAGACATAATCCTCATTCCTCACATAGTATCAGAGACTTTGCCTAGGGATGCCTCCCCTTCCCCTCACAAAGGCCACTTTCATATCCCAGATTTTACTCCTCTTCAAAGAATTTTCATTCCCTGAGATGCAGGGATCGCTATATTCTGAGCTGCTTTCTCACAAGCCAAGAATTTCTGGTTGTACTTCATATACTTCATGTTCAGTTTCGGCACATACAGTCTTTTACAACGTTTCAAGCAACAACTATGGAGGAACTATGGACCTGGTGATCACCTCATTGGGGGGAAGTACTTGATACGCATAGAGATCTGGAGGTAGCAAGTGGAGCATCATGGGCTGAGTGGTGGTGAGGAGGAAACCCGAGTGACTCATCCCAGTAGAAAAGCTGTATGTACCTCCCACATAGCACAGGCGTCCCTCATCAGCCTGATTCCAGCGTGTAATCCATACCATACCCAGTCTCACGTTTTAACCAAATACACAAATGTTAGGGAACACACATACACGCAAACCGAGTTAGTGTCACAAGGACTAGAGAGGCTTTTAAAAGATGGAAAACAAATCGAAAACATGAAGTCAAGTAAGGCCGTGAGTTACCCTCTTTCCTTTAATGCAAGAGTTCTGCTTATTTACATTTTGTGATTACTTGAAGCCTCTGTATATTTTCATAAATCTATTTAGGAAAATTAACTCCTTTTGCACAACACTATAACTAACAACCTCTGAGTAATTTGATATAGGCAAGCAATTATTGGTTGAAACTGCATAATTCAATGGAATTTCAAGATTAAAAAAGCAGTATCAGGCTGCGAAATATCATATCTGCATTTTCAATACATGCATCTCTGTTTTCGCCACTTTATCCTCCTCAAGTTCTTTATTTCCCTCATGCATACCCAAATGTATTATTATTGCCGTATCAGTCATTTTGGAGTGCTTTTTTTCAGTTCGGGCAAGTTGAACAATGTATTTTGTTGTAAAGCAAGCAACGTAACATTACTTTCTAAAAATTACTTATCATGCGAGGCACCTAAAGCGAACGGTGAAGTCCACGTGAACTGTCTGACAAAGCTCACTTCTGACCCAGGCCCTGCTGTTTACATCCTGTTCACTTATCGGTGCAAGAGCTGGCAGGGTTCCGCGAGGAGACGTCACCCAGCTGCAGCCCATGTCGGCAGGAGAAGCACCACTGAGGGCACATGGACACACACCAGTATCCCCTGCCCACCGGGACCAGGTCTCTTTTTGCCTTGCACCCACCCCTCGCTCACGGCAAGCGTGCAGTCTGGAGCCAGGTACCCAAGTGCAATCTCCACCAACTAGTTCAGCTGCCAGAAGCAGAACAACAGCACCAATGCTAAACTCCCAATAGCCTAGTTTAGCTTAGTTTCCAGTTACCTTAGAGACTGTCTCAAGCCACCTCCACTTGCTCACATGGAAGCACAGAAGATTTACACATGGGTTCCAAGAACATGAGGAAGAAGTTCATTGGACCTGACATCACCAAGTCCTACAAGGGTGAATACTTATATAACAAAAGGACAAAGATAACCGTTTGCTTTATAGATACATAGCAACATATGTGCTTGACATGTCAAATATACAGATTATTGGTAGATGCTAAAATGTTCTGGGACCAGTTTCAACAGACATGCATGCAACACAGTAATAAATTACTGCACTGTTAAACACTGTGAAGCTCAAGTTATCCAATACAGCTCATAAAGTATAAGTTGATAAAAAACCTCCCAAGTGATAGTACTGTAAGACCTGCATTTTGCTCTTAACAAAGACTGTGGAATTCAGTTTATAAATACAGTTCCATAAAACCGGTCAAGTATCTGAGTTTGCAGGAGATCTGAGCAGTTTGTGCAGGAAGGTACACTAAAACTAAGCTAAGTATAAAAGAAAAAAAGCTAAGTAGTAATTCTGTATGGATGTTTCTTAATTCAGCCTCCTGAATCCCAGCTACAGCACGTTCTACTAGAATTGCAAATACAGGCTGGGGTGAACAAACATGCTTTGGTAAACAAGTGCTCTGGCACACAATGCTATGTAGGTGGGGTCTACCCAGAATGGCAAGAGTTCTTCCTCAAATTGTAGAGATCAGCAAGAACACAAGCACCATATTTGCATTTTCAAGCTATTTACTGGTATTCTATTCAAATGACACTAGACAAGGGCATTGTTTTGGGGGGGGGGGTGTGTCCCTCACAAAAGGCTCACAGCCTTTTTCCAAAATACCAGCATTTTAAAGGCAGCCTAAGATCTACAGAATAGACCAGATTTGTGTTTGCTATTCTATTAATACTTTTAACAAACTGTTTATATCAAAAGACACATGCATTCCACTACAGCACTGTTAAGCACCAACTTGGAGTAGAAAAAAGGTATCAACAATTTTAAAAATCCACTACCAAAGCAAGAAGCTGTATCTCATAATCCAAAAAGGACAGAGAGTCAAGCAAAAGGTTGTAAGAGTTTATTATTTGGTGTCCTGACTTTGCTTACTTGTTTATTTAGCCATTTCCTCATGTTTGCCAGATGCCCAACCTACTCTCAACCCACAGAGAAGATGTATTTCCATCTACCAACTACTGTCTGTTTCTTGTTCTCCAAGCACAAATACTCTCATTTTCAGTCCTGGGAGCTGTGGGTCAGTGTTTTAAGTGGGTATGTGGGTCTGAAATATTAAGTGAGTTTTAGCAATAGATTTATAGAAAGATATACCAGCAACAGATTTAGATAAAGATACATCCTGTCCTCTTATACCAGGTAAACCCAACACAGCACAGGGTGTCCAAGAACGAGCAGGGACAGAGGACAGATGATCAACGTTTGGACCCTACTAAATTAAATTTGTCTTTAACATCTTTCTTTTTACAATATGGCAATCTAGCAGAAGCCAGTTAATGGAATATGGTAAATCTGAGTATGAAGCATAAACCACAATTAAATAAATCCCTCTAATCTCAGTATTAACTCAAGACCACTGTTCCATTATGTGATTTTACAAAGGAACAGGGCCGTATTTAATCTTTCAGGTCAGCAATTTTTTGATGCTAGCTAATATGGTGTTGGGTGGTAAGGACCACGGGGAACAAGGAAAGATATTGTAGGTTACAGCATGGAACATGAATACTAAGTAGAAGTTATTACAAAATTGTATCTATTGACATTTAGCTTTGATGTACATAAGCCTTTTTAAAGGGACAATAAGAGCCAGGTTATCTGAAAGACATGGTATATTCTTGCAGTCATTGTTCAAATTAGTCAAATGTTTCATATGAAAATGTTCCTGCACACAAATCTGAGCTACTCTATTTTCCTTCTATAAGGTGTGAGATCAAGTCTTATTCCAACTACAGTTTTCTCCAACAATGCTGTACAAATTAAAGTAATTTTTGTAGATGACAGATCAATTTTAAGCTTGCATAAGAACACAAAAGAGCAAAATGCCAAAGTTTTCTAATTACATGGCAATCTTTGTGTCAACCTGATTCATTAAATGTTTTTATAAATCTTCAAATCAAGTAAAGAAAAAAATTTGTTCTAGAAAGAAGATAAAGAATTTTGTAAAGCCATGAGAAATTAAGATGTCCTACATCTCATGAACTGAAGCACTTGATAAGTACATTGTTACTGCGTTGGTAGTAAAATATGTGAGCTGTGCAGAATATGTACAGTGCTGAAGAAACTACCTGATAATAATCAATCTTGGTCTGGATGCAATCACAACGGTGATGAGGATACCCAAACTGGGATATGCGCCACGCTAACGGATGCTAATAGGAGTGGTGGTGGAAGAGGGTGCTAATATCTCCCACTCTTGGATTAACTGATGAAAACCTAACTTCAGTCTGAAGCAGATACCGTGAAAGCGCTCAAAAATATCTCTGTGCTGCACTAGTTCTGTTCCCCCTCAGGTTTGGGATGAGTCACTAGCAGGTTTCTACACCAAATTGCTTCCCATTCAAAGGTACCTTTCATTTATCCAAAAAGTGTTGCGGTAACAGCCCTTCAAAATACCCACTTCAGAAATAACGTTTCATCGTTCACCTTTATATAACTGCGGTTCTCCCAGGCCTACACTGCTCAGGTTTTTTTCTTGGTTTGCCACCAATTTATGCCTACCCACACGCAGCCATTAGCACACCAGAACCGCAGGGAAGGCCGGCGCCGCCGGCGCGGTCACCTCCGCGGGGGAGCCTGGGGTGGGGGCAGACGCCCGGCCAGGGGGTCCTCACCGCGTACCTCCGCCAAAATAGAGTCGGGTAACTGGGGGTCTTTTCACTCCTTCACCCATCTGCCTCCACTGATGGATTCAGAAGCGTCTCCAAAAGTGGAAAATACAACCACTGTTTTATTTCTCACTCTTGAGAGAATACAGCCTAATTTTCAGAGAAGAAATGAGGAAGTACTGAGGACAAAGCAAATTTTTATGTAATTCCTTTAAAGCCAGAGCAAACAAGATGGCTGTTTATACCGCTGACTCCTGGCTCCAGTGTTGCTACGTGCGTAATTCCTCAATAAAGCTTTTCATATACATTTTGTTGCACTCATTGTGAACCTGCACAGTTAAACCAGTACCACATTTTAAAATCTGGTTTATGGGAAGGATGTCTCAAGTCACGCAAACCAGAGCAGCTTAGCACTTTTATGGCATAAGGGACCGACGGTAGAGTTTCTATCAACTAACAAAAGGACCAGCAATCAAGGGAGACAAAAAAAAAGAAAAAATATAACATTAAGCTAACACAAAAGAGAAAGCCATTTTGGACATTTCACATAAATGCAAACTTGAAAGCATTAATATGCCTACCATGATGGGCAGGCATAGAGTCAAAGTATACTTATGCAGATACTAGAACTGTGGGAGCATGAAAACAGGAAGATGATGGAATTAGTTATTTAATGTACATGGGGTTATATGAAGTTTTGTTTTATTGCATGTCCAGGGAAGTTGAGAGCAGAACCCATGACCTCCTGTAGTGCCTGGGGGAGGGGAGAGGAAAACATGCAGAACTCCCACCCCTTTACTTTATAACAAACACACACACAAAAAAACGGAGATTTTCTTTTGTAAGGAAAAAAAAAAAAAAGTATACGGGGGGAATTTACTACCAAGGATTAAATCAGATACTAACAAAAAGTTATTTCAGAGAATACTTGTCAGTATCTTCTGAACACATAAATCGTGGAATTTGTCTTACATTTCAAAAGTTTTCAAATACTGCTAGATAATCTACCCAGACCTGAAAAGTTAAGCAGTCAGTTTACTGAAGAGCCTTTAAAGGAAAATAGGTCTGACATTGGTCTGTGGTTAATTCTGTAGTATGTTGGCACAGAATGTATCACAAATTTGGAAGGAAGTCAGATTAAAGAAACAAACACAATCCCAGATATTGGCTAAGGAGAATAAATAAATAAACCAAGGTCTGAATCCTAACAAATAGCTTAAGTAGTATTTTCTTTGCCAGTAGTAGCATTTTCTTGGCCAAGACTATTCAGCTTCCAATGAACAATAAAATTAAGACCCACTACACTGTAAAACATGAAAACAGCAATAAAAAAGTGCATGCAACACAGACTCAAAGATTCAACCAAGGCACATGGAAAGTTTTTCAGTAGAACAAGGTCTTGAGTCTTCCCAAATCCCACCCATCATTATCCCACAGTGGAGGAAGATCACTTGCAAAGGACAGACTTTTTACTCAACTAGGAAGAAATAGTCTACTTGTTACTTCTAAAAGCACACCAGCCCTATTCTCTAGCACCAGGTAACATTGATTGCTCATCTGTGTAGAGCAACAGCAGAACCCCCAGGCTACATACAAGTGTTTGGAAGGCCGCTCACCAGCCCCAGCGAGATCGGAGCTCCCTAGGGGTACCTGGCTGCATGGGTCAATATGCTCAGAGAATTAGTTTGCTAGAACTAAACTCTATTTAGGTACAGGGTAGGAAAGGCTGCAAATAAATTATTGTCAAAATCACAGTAAGTGTTATTTGGTTTGAGATGTTAGTGCAAGTGGGAGAAAAGGAGACAGAAATCTAAAAAAGCCTTTTGTGCTCAGGGCAACCTAGCAGAGCTTTGCCTACTTAGTTATCATATTAAACCCTAAACAGCGCTTTATTTTGGGCACCTCCTTTATCAGCATGGAAAAAAAAGGTTGCAGGCAGTTGCGCACACTCCGCAAACGGTAATATCAAATAGTAGGCAAAGAAAAAAATATCTTTGCATTTTTGTTGCATCATCTTTCTCTTTTACCTTCACTGGGAGGATAAGGTCTGTCTACCACGTTACATCCCGCTTCTCTACTTCCCCACTCTCTGTAACGCAGCCTCATCGGAGGAAACCCAGGGGGTTTCAACCCTCAAGAGGTGCAGCTCTTCTCTCACAACTCCCCTCTTCCTGCTCTCTCCACACGTGAATGCCGCTGTCACTCACTCTGTTCAGGATCTTTTTCATGCTGAGGCTGTGACTTGTCTTATCTCACCAGCTAGGAATAAACCCCAAAGCACAGTTCTTTGGAAAAGAGGTCATCTTTATTAATTTTGTGCAAGACATCTAGCATAATGTGGACTTGATGCAGCTTCAAGTGCCTAGTGGCTGCCAGTGACCAAGATAACTATGTAAATTCATACATACAGATACGTATTATTGCACACAACCTTCTTATTGTGCTCAATGGACTACATAATAATCCTTTAAAGTTTCCACATTGACTGACCTCGGTCTTAAGAGCTGGGCAGGACAACCAGATCCCTTTCTTTTGAAAGAGCAGCAGCATGTCGCAGCTTTAATTCAAAGGAAACACCACATGGACTGACTTCCCATAGCAGGGTGGGAGCACTCTTTCTGCCTTTTTCACTCTCCCCAGATGTGAAAAAATTCAACAGTAAGCTTTTAGCATCACTGGTGTCACCAAGGGTGAATGTGCAAAGGCTGAGTTCGCTCTCGTGAGCAGAACACAGTACAGTGTTCCCCTTTCAAAGCAGCAAGGGGAGGCATTTACAGTTAATTGCCGAGGTCAATCAAGTCACACAACTGTTCATTCTGATGAAGTGGTTCTGTTAAATTTTTTTACGTTCATTGTTGTAACAAGCAGTGGAAATTCATGGTTGAGTTTGGATCCAGCACCTGCCCTTCGTACAGTTCTCAATGACTCATGGAACGAAATCTGGACCCACCACGGATGGGTTCAGATTACAGACCAGAAATGGAGATGGGGTTAGACTAGGTGGTCTTTAAGGTCCCTCCCAACCCAAACCATTCTATGATTCTGTGACTCTAAATCTGAAAGCATGCCCTTTGTTTTTTAAATTGATATTTCCTGCTATGGTAGATCCACTGGCACTGTGCACAATGCCAGGCAATGTGCGCTAGGCAGTCGGCAGAGTCTGAGGCTTTGCAAGAGCAAGCCATTTGTACTAACAGGGCTAATCATCTTAAATAAGAATGAAGCCATTAAATAATACCTAGCAGCACCGGGGTTATTTGATATCTCAAATCTACGTATCAAATAGCTAGCAACTTGGAAATAAACCAGAAAAGCCTGAAATGGGAATCTAACAACACATGGCATCTTGATAGACACATGGTATAAGGCCTGTAAATTGACATGAAGCTTTATTGCTGTTTAGACTCACACTTCTTTTATTTCAAAATTAGCAATTTTTTAATTAAAAAAAAATGGAGAAAATACAGAAGGAAGCAGATCCTTTAGATTTGTTTCCAGTCAAATGGAGAGCAACCATTTCAGAAGACAAGTTGATTAAACCTCATGAAATGGGAGGAGAGGGAGCTCACAAATGTAATGAAGACAAACGTGAACACACTCAGGTATAGAGGAGACCTCACAAGAGACACTACTAAGAGGACAGAAAAGAAAGCAGCAGCAGTTCCTCCAATGAACAATACAACAGGATAATCTGTGCCTGCGCCCTTAAAAAATAAACAGCAGAAGTTGTAGCACAAGATTTGCCAAGACAGACATAGAATGTGAAAACACGGTCAAATTGCTAGCAATGCGTATAAAATCTGCATAAGTACATAGGTATGAGAATCAGCATGGTTAAGATAGAATTATAATACAAATTAAAAAAACTGGCTAGCAATAAAACCCAATCCTTATTATTAATATGTTTATAGCTTAAGAGCAAGAAAAACATTGCTTCCCTAGTCAACACAGAGACAAACTGATGAGAGACTATATCCAGAAGGCCATCATGTTTAAGATATCAGTCTTCACCAAGAGGGTCAAATTCAAGCAGTGATTAGCAATGACAATTAAGATTTCAGGGGAAAGGGAAGAGAAATAGAGAATGTGAATAAAAGTGTGTGCAGGATGGAAAAAACCTATCGAGTAAACAAAACAAAGCAACATAAAACAACTGGTAAGAATATTAGAGACCCAATGACTCAGTTTAACTTCAAATTTCTGGGGAAAACAATCCAGAAAAAATCAATTGGCAGCACCTGGAAGATAATCTTAACTAGTAGCCAAAAGAGATTTGTTAAATCACATTGCTAACTTCCTTTGACAGGCCTTCCAGATAGGTTGGAGAGAAACCACAGATGTCACATCTTTCCTTTAGTAAGTCTCTGAAACTGCCTTGAGATATTTTAACAATCAGACTACAGATGCAGGAAGAATAAATATTAGTTCAGGATGTGAGAAATGAAGGTTAAATATATCATCGTCAGGATAGAGTAGTGATCTGGCAGGACAGAGTAAAATGTGGCAGGTTATGTACAAGATACTGCCCACAGGCAGGAAACATCAAATATAGAAATACAGGATGGGAAACAAGAAGGCAGCAGAGTACAGCAGGTCACAAGAGACAAATACCGTGCTGTTGTAAGAAAGACAAACATTGTTATGAGATAGGAGATAAAAAAAAAAAAAAAAACAAACAACAATTGTTGGAGAGCAAAGCCTGCGCATAATCTGCTGAACTCAAAAAAAAAAAAATGCTTCTACTTTACTCTGTTAGTGTCTGAATACCTAGGAAAGATGTGGACCTGCCAGAGAGTGTCTAGGGAACAGTAATGAGAATGCAAAGCAGTCTAGAAAATGTGACTTATAGGGAGGTGGGATGGACAAACTAGTATAGGGGAAAAAAAATAACACTTAAGGGATAGCTGTTACATTGGAAGACTACTACAAAGAGAATGGAATTGTCTCTTCAGTCAGCTATGGACAGGACAAGTCCTAATGAGCTTAAAATGAGCACAGGAAAGTTTCAGGTTAAACACTGGAGGAGAAGAGACAAGAACATTAAAAAAAATATAATGGAAAGGTAGTGAAGCATTGTAAGAAATTCCACCAGGAAAGGGCTTTAAAAACAGCTGAGGGAAACACTTCTTCATAAAAGACAGATTGCACCTTTGGGGCAGAGACAATTAAATGACCTCCTGAGATGGAGACCTTGTGGCTGGGAACAATGTTCTAGGAAGGAGATGGTATCAAGAAGTGAGGGGAACAAAAAGTGGTTTGAAAGCACAGAGAGGAGAAGCACTGAGAGAAATCAAGTGATAGGCAGGAAACCGAGAAAAAGAAAGATGAAAGCTGGGACTGCCATTTGCACAGAAAGTGATTTCAGAGGCGTGTTACGCTTTCCTCAGCAACTACTTAAGAGGTTGCACCTGAAGTCAAGAGGAAAGGCAGGCTCCAGGTGCCTACATCTCCCTTTGCTGTAGTTTTTGTTCCAATGTCTACCTTAGCAAGTAATGCAGCACAAGAAAAGCTTGTCCACAAAGAGGAAAACCGTTGGTGTTGAGGACACAGCACCCACACTACCCATGTCGGCGTGGCAGGGTTTCTGTGTTTTGCTTCAAGCCAGGTCTAGCCTGGTCCTGCGGGCAGGACACCCAGTCGTGGACAGTAGGTGTTAAAAGCACTCCTGCAGAACATCTTTCAGTCTGGCTTCATCTGAAAGGAATCCAGCTCACGTTCCCCAAGATCACCCGCCAAAGTGAACCAAAATGTGGTGAGGGATGTACTTCAAAAGCCAGCTGTGGGACTGAACTAGTACAGTAACACAGACTCACCCTAAGCCAAACCAGCTGCGTCCAGGGACCAACAGTAGCATCCATATGGCAGAGAGCGAAGGAGGAGAGGTCAGCCACAGCAGACCAGAGCAACACTGCTCGCTGCAACTACTGGATAGATCTAAAGACTCTGCAGCAACACGTATGACTGGAGTGACAGCATTAAGTGTCTAGGCACCAGGCACTGACTGCTTCAAGGCAGCGTATTGACCATTTTAACTGACACCTGACAGGACATGTGGACATTTTCGGTAGGTCTCCTTTTCCCCTCCCTCATCCATTTCACGATGCAACTTTCTTTACCTAAAGAAGGGTCAAATTGTGCATGTCTCTGTGTGTGTGCCTGTTTAGATTCTGAGCTGCATGGCCATCCTGTGTTTCTCACAAGGCCATTGCTCTGCAGCTTCTGAAATATTTGGATTCCTTGTTGAGGACTGTTTTGTTTATTACTCTGTGCACATCACACATCCAACACAGTTACCCGAATAATCATCTGGGCCTTGACTGGGTGGCTGATGGTAAAATTTCTTTCAGGTCACTTCAAGTGATGCCCCTACGTAAAACAGCAAACTGACTTTTGCACATGTTGACAAGTTTACAGTTTCATTTCTGAGTAAAACCCTGTAGGTGTTATGAGATTCCTCTTTCCACCTCTATTTTAATTCTTCATAAATGACAAATGGGGGAGAAAAACATGACCAACCTCAACTAATATCAACAAATACAATTAAAATGTTTGCACAGAAACTCTAGATACCTTTAATACATGACAGAAGCTACAGAATTATTTCCAGGTAATTAAACGATGGGAAAAATGGCTGAGGGCATCAAACAAGAATATCTTAACAGAGGACCCTAGTCAGCTTGTGTTGCAGAGCTATATTTGCAAGTCAGTCATTATTTACACATTCTGGTGAAGTACTCCACAAGTTTAACATTTTGAGGGGGTTTATGAATTTATAATAGGCTCTGTCAATACACATAAAATGTGCTTAAACACCCAGATGCTACGACCAAAACCAAATGAATCATAAATTTGAAGTTGTCTGAATTGGTCAGGTTAACTCAAGCTTCTAGTTTAAATTTACATTGCCTTGGATGTGTAAATTAACATCCAAGCAGCAAAACTTACTTTTAATTGGCTTAGACAGTAGATGAACTCTACTTTTCAGTCTGCCTTCTGACTTTAATTGGGTAGAGAACTACTGTAAATATTTTCTTCTTTCTCAGCCCTTCTTCCCAAGTTTTTTTATAAACAAGTGAGGTATTGTTTAGCTGCTATGCACTATACCCCACACACCCCAAACCAAAACAGAGAGAAAGTATGCATTCCAGCTGCTACAGAGCACTCAGGTTCTCATACATTTTTTGATCACACACTGCAGAACAACTTGCATACCTCCAAACACATTGATCAGTGCAACTTACAGCATCTTTTTAGCTTTGCTTTTCATTATCTGTGTAAGGAGAGAAAAGTAGGCTTGGAAACTTCGGCAAATGAGTCTAAACAGATTTGCTCAGCAGTCTCCGAGTCTCTGGTCAACAGCTCTGTGCTGTTCAAAGCCCAAGTACAAGTGCATCACTGTTCTCTCATTTAAATGTAGAATAATTCTGGGATTCATGTCAATGCCAGCTTAAACTTAGCTCTAAAGAAACCCTTTGTTTTCAAATAAATCAGTGCCTGGTTTTAGATAATTCTATAAAGAATCCTATTCATCCACCACGTAACGTATTAGTTAACATGAAAAGCGCACCGAAGAGGCAGCCAACCTCCAAAAAATTCTGAAGGAAAGTGAAGTTAAACCAATCTATCTGGCATATGCCTTTAGAGTTACATATAATGTGTGTGGACACGTACACAAGAAGTAAACCCTCATTGGAAACAGCACAGTTTTGTCTTGATAGAAACACTTTACACCAAGACAGTTGAAAATTTTGGAGGGCATTGGCCACGCTCTCTCGCTCAAGCAATGTAACTGCTCGGGTTTTCTGTCACTGCTGCAAGTATCACATGGTTTTCAAGGGACACCAACAAGTGACAGTTTTGGGGTTCCTTGACAGAGAAACTCCACATGTTTTCGATCAGGGCTCTGAAAACAGGACAGCAGGAAAGACTTGTTAGATCCAACAGTTCCAAAGACAACAGATACTCTTTTACCAAGGCCTGATTCAGGAGGATGAAATTTAGATGTTTTAATATTAAAATGCTGCCTAACAATTTCCATGTTAGTCTGAAAATCCAGAACCCCTTGTAAGAGCAGTTGATCAAGCTGAATTAGTTATTCACAAGAAATTTACTGTGAGTACCATGAGATTATATTAACATCATTAGATGAATTGCTTAAATGAAACACTTGAATGAAACAGGAGGGCCTAGTATTTGGAAAAAAAAATGAAGAGGCAAATTGGATTCTAGGCTGTCAGCATCTACTATGACTCTATATAATGTCCTGTTTCACTTCTTACCTCTCATAAAACATTGCTATACACTTGATAATTCTACATGCTTTTTTTACTTCCCTTTTATGAAAACATAGCTTTTTTTTTTTTTTTTTTCAACAATATAATCAAGATGCACCATTACTACAGCAGCAAGGAAGCAAAAGTCTCCCAGTTCTCTGACACACTTGTCTTCAGGCGTTTGACAGTCTGGGTACTTTTGCCAGGTAGCTTTTATTTCTGAACTGTTCTAAATTTTCTCAGTTTTTTTTTGGTTTTGGTAGCATTCCAAACTTGTAGACTTAATGCATCTTACTTTTGCAAGGTATGGTTAAATCCCATCCAAAGTGAGTATGAGTTATTTTTTTCTTTAATTACCTACTATCCCTCTTCCATGCTCTTCCCAACATTAAAGCAAAATACATACCATAAACTGGAAATTCCACAGCATTTTAGTAAAAGCATTCATTTTCTGAATGCTCAGTCCTTATTTATTTACTAAATTTAGTATGAAACATATTTTAAGGCTTGATAGTGATCCCAGTTCACAAATACCTAACATTAAGATGTGCCCCCCCCCGCCAAAAGTCTAAACCTAAACTATCACAATCTAAATACACAGTAGTTCTGTCATCGAGTCCTGCAGACTGAGTACATTTGCACTTAAATACGTATGTCTGACATTCCTGCACTTCAGCAGGAACCACACAGGGCAGGGAGGAGGCCAGAAGACAGACCATCAAGGGCTGCAGTGTCTGCTCTAGGAGGTGAGTCGGAGGCAATGGGACTCACTTAGCCTCGAGGAGAGGAGGCTCCAGGGGCACCTAACAGCAGCCTCCCAACATCTTTGTGAAGGTTACCAAGACAGAGACAGACTCTGCGGCGCTGCACTGCAGAAGGGAAATCACCACGAGGATAACTGACCCCTGGGACAGGTTGCTCAGCGGGGCTGTGGAGCCTCTGTCTCTGGAGGTTTTCAAAACCCAGCTAGACAAAGCCCTGAGCAACCCTGTCTGAACTCAGAGTTAACCCTGTTTCCAGCAGGAGGTCGCATTCAACACCTCCCAAGGTTCCTTCTAACCAGAATAACTGCACGATTTAAGATGTTTAGAGCCAAGCAGCACTTACCCCTTCAGTGTAACTTCCTAGCTGGATCAAGAAATGTCACTGTAATGCAATATTTATATGCAACATCAGAGGACAATAATCCTCACAAGTCCGCCAAATGCTTGCAACTTCTCACTGAAGTATCAATTTGATCAAAGATTAATGATGCAAGCCCCTGAAATAGCTATCAAGATAGTTTCTGAAAAATAGGAACTGTGTTTCCAACTGGAGCCTTGTTTCAACAGCAAACAGAAAAGTTACAAGATCACAAAACCTGGCACATAGTTTACATATATTTAGATATCAGATTTTGCATCCTATATAATATTGATAAATATAAATACTCCAGAGTGACTTAAATTCCACAGCTGTTCAATAAACATTCAAATATGTGGTATAACTCCATGGGGCACCGCAAATCTATTCTGATGCACTTGTTACTTTAGCAACATTGCATCCAGAACCAGAGGCAAAGACTTCCTTGGTCCAATGTCTGATCCAAAATATTTTGCAATTAACAATACAGTGCAAGCATTTTAAATAGTTCTGTTTCCTCGGTTATTTCACAACAGTGAACAAGAGATGGAGAAGTACCGCTGAAGGAAAACTGATTGCAAGAACTGGCAGACACAGCAGCAGCAAAGCAGCATGCTGGCGCTTCACAAGCAGATGGAAACATGTTGGTCTTGCTTCTCAACAAAGGATCAGAAGTTGGTACCCCTTCGGTTTACTCCAAGAGAAATGTAACGGTCTGTAAAGTTATGCAACTTCTGCAGTGCCAGTATTTTGCAACAGTATCTGACAAGGCACTCAGCACTAGCAGCGCGCCAGTCACCCTCAGAGTTTCAAACAATGCTGCCAAGAAATAAAATGTGGTATCTCTTTGAATAAAGGAGCTTTGAAATAAATTGAGACACCAATCTTGCTTGTCCACACTCCTCCCCCAACCAGGTGCTTTCCTGCCCTAAAACAAAGAAACACTGTAGTCGCAAAGCATTTCAAAT
This sequence comes from Tyto alba, assembly GCF_018691265.1. NCBI lineage: Eukaryota > Metazoa > Chordata > Aves > Strigiformes > Tytonidae > Tyto > Tyto alba. The sequence goes on from NW_024881330.1 coordinate 37,683,881, forward strand.
ATGAGGCAATGAGGAATTTCCCTCTCCTTGTCAGATGATGCTCGCAGGGTGTCTGAGGGACCCACGTGAAAAGGTCTCGTGAAGATACAACCTTACTTGTTCCTCTGCTAAAGGAAAGGGAGGAAGACTCTCAACACAGAACTTGGTGAGGGAATGGAGTTACAGGTCAGGTCACAGACACCCAAATCCGTGGTGTGGATCAGTTACGACAACACCTAAAAAACCTGCGTAACACAAAACTGCCAGGCTGACACCTGTCACCACACAGATACACCGTGAGAGAGAGGCAGCCCAGGACAGAGATTGCTGCACTGGAAGTGGGGCTTTCTGGCAGGAAACACTGGGCACCCCCCACTTCAACCTCAGAGCTGAAACTCCGAAGTCAGAACTACAAACAGCTGTCATCACCCACTCCAGGTCTCAGAGCCCCTTCTCCTGGGCCCAGTTTTCTCCTAGAGCAACTAGCCAAGTGTTGCTCCTCTCCTGAAACATGGAGGACGTCGTGGAAATTCTCACCTCTGATAACTGGCTCGTTATCGGCAACCAAGCACTAGATCCCAGCCCTCCTCCCAGAGGAACACACAAACTGCTGCAACGGAGTCCTGTTCAGGTGCTCCCTCGCGTCAGCCTCGGGCAACCTGCTGCATCTTCCACGAGATGGCCCAGGTTAAATACACGGCGGGGGGGGGAGCGTGCCCTCCTACTCACTCACTTCAGCCCAGGCAATAGCTGCAGAGCTGGTGGAAGATGTGGGCTTGAACCTCTCGATCAGAGGGACCAGGAGTCCAGGAACTACTAGAATACAGTCTACTCTTCAGACAAGTCCCACCATCACCAGCTCTCATGCAAGGGTGAGCACTGGCTCCTCTTCTGGTGTTGTTTTAAAAAGAAAGCCTATACAACTGCATTTCGAGACACAACCAATCCTACCGGCGTGTGTGCTTACAGTGTGCTTGCCAGGTGTCCTAGTTTCTTAATCTCCTAAGGGCTTTGATGCTCAACTACAGCAGCTCTAGATAAGGTGCTTAAGAACTTTCTGCTTAAAGAGGGAGATCCAATACGTTTAAGAAACTTTCAGAGTCAAGCAGACACTGTGTTAGGTGTTTTGGAAGACTTGGAGGGATAAATTCTGTTTGAGAGTTAGGAATGCAAGCAGGAACATGACTAACACATTTAAAATGTTCTCGCAGTATGCTGAAACCCTTCAGTTCTCCTTCGGAAAGTGTTAAGTGTTTGCTTTGCAGGTTATTTTAGCATGCAAGGTCCTGCACATGGGTCAGGACAATCCCAAGAGCAAATACAGGCTGGGTGGAGGATGGATTGAGAGCAGCCCTGTGGAGATGGACTTGGGGGTGTTGGTTGACAAAAAGCTCAACACAAGCCAGCAATGTGCACTCGCAGCCCAGATAGCCAACCGTGTCCTGGGCTGCATCAAGAGAAGTGTGGCCAGCAGGTCGAGGGAGGGGATTCTCCACGACCACTCCGCTCTGGTGAGATCCCCCCTGCAGTGCTGGGTCCAGCTCTGGGGCCCCCAGTATAAGAAGGACACAGACCTGCTGGACTGGGTGCAGAGGAGGCCACGAAAATGCTCAGGGGGCTGGAGCAGCTCTCCTATGAGAACAGGCTGAAAGTTGGGGTTGTTCAGCCTGGAGAAGAGAAGGTTCCGGGGAGGCCTTATAGCGGCCTGCCGGTGCTTAGAGGGGGTACAGGAAAGAGGGGGAGGGACTCTTTATCAGGGGGTGTGGGGATAGGATGAGGGGTAATGGGTTTAAACTGAAAGAGGGCAGATGTAGATTAAATATGAGGAAAAAATTCTTCCCTGTGGGGGTGGTGAGGCCCTGGCCCAGGGTGCCCAGAGCAGCTGTGGCTGCCCCCTCTCTGGAAGGGTTCAAGGCCAGGTTGGACGGGGCTGGGAGCCCCCTGGGCTGGGGGAAGGGGGCCCTGCCCGGGGCAGGGGGGTTGGAATGAGGTCCCTTCCAACCCCAACCACTTTATGATTCCATGACAGGGATACTACTTAAACTAGAACAAAATGAACCCTTCAATAATATAAAGACTCGAAGTGCTAACCTCAAATAAAACCAACATACTTCTTTACTACATCTCAGTCTATATAAATACATAGGTTACTTATGCTAGTTTCTAGTTCCTCAGCCTACAGAAAATATAATTCATAGCAGTGTAAGTCTTCAGTGACTTAGGAACGTCCAAAACCAAAGTCATAAAAACAACCAGTAGTGACATTCCTTTTGGGAAGTGGCCACACCTTAGAAATAACCTTTTTCTAAATGACAAATTAGACAGCCAAAAATAAATATTCATTTACAACTACAAATATGTGTAATCTGATCTCTATTTACATGCAGAAATTTAAGTCATTTGTGTATAAAATGGTTTGTAGCTGTGGGACAAAAATGCCCTAGTACCTGCATGCAAATTACAAAACCAAAACCATCTGGAAGATGATATGGGATATTGGCAGAATAACCAAGGAGAGAGAGGATGTGTGGATGTGGCTGAAAGATCACAGCTTATTAGAAACTTATCCTGTATGGATGGGATGGAAAGTAAGATTTGACATACCCTCCTTATACAGTGATGAATAACATGAACCTGCAATTAGCACGCATGGCATTATAAAATGACAGATGATTTCCATCATAAATCCTAGATCCCAGAGGAGACAAGAGCTGCTTTGCATCTATTTTTATTTGCTAATACCTGAGACATTTTCTTTAATATATTTTATTTTTGACTCTTGGCGTACCCTATTGAAATATCTTGTTGCTGGGTCAAGTCAGCTTTGGAGGCTTGCAGCTACTCCAGCTAGCTAGGCTGAAACAATTCTGCATATTAAAAACCAGCAATCACTATTTTAAACACATGCCGTTACAGTCAAATTATCCACCTACTTGTGGATTGACTTTAAACAAGTAAAAAAATGAACAGAGTAGTAATTTTGAAGTGCCCACATCTGAAAACCTAAACTACAAGCTCCCTGCAATACATTATTTTATAAGCAGGGCAGGCTAGGAACCGCCCAACTAATGTACCCCATAGGTCCTTTGAAGACCTCTGTTCAATGAGACTTGAACATCCAGCTTTGTCAGGCTTCTGAGAAAGATACCTGTCCCTAGAGAATGAATATGCAGAGAGTGATAGTAAAAAGCAACAACTCCCATCAACTGTTGATTATCAGAATGAAGATCCCCTCAGAACAACAGAACCAACAAATTAAAAGTCTTGCAGTACACTGGATGCAGCCCACGTATACACTAGTCTGCATAACTCTCTTTCCCCTCAGGAAATGTTTAACCCTCTTTTAAGAAAACAATAGATATTGAATTTATTAGATTAGCATGAAAGAAATTAAATGCAAGGGCTATTTTGAGTGTCCAGTATAAATGTCAATGCTATTTCAATGCTCAGAGCATGTAACAAAGAGGCAGTAGCACCTACTAGAGAAAAATAGATCATTAACTGTTTTTTGCTGCCAACTACAGCATATTCTTCATACACTTGCAAAAATCATGAGCCTGGCACAATTCAGACAAAAAAAAAAAACAGCTCTGCAGAAGCACATAAGTCTCAGCAAGGGGAGGCCAAGAAGCACTAACCAATGCTCAGTAAAGAATTGAGCCAAAGACATCCCCGCAAAGTCACGCAGGTGAGTGTTGTGGGATACTCTTTCAAGCCCCGCAAGTTCTCCCCCTAAAGCAAATCCTGCAAGTCTGCATCAGAATTTTACCTTCCCTGTAGTAGATCTGTGCAGAAAGTACCCATACTTAGCAACTCCTTCTGCACGGGAGGAGAAAACATTATTTTAATTTTCTCCCTGCCTCCAACCTTCCCTCATACTGAAGGTGTTTAAAGCAGTAAAGAGGCAATTCCAGCCCTCGTCTCTCTGGCACAAAGACCACTAGAAAGAGAGACCACAGATCCAAACTGTGTTAATTGCTTTTCCTCTGCAAGGCACGAAGCAAAGTGAACCAAGGTCTCACCATCCTGCTGGGGCACGGGGCAAGGGCTCTCTAGAAAAGGGCTCTTTCAAGTGCTCTAAACATAAATGCCAAGCCATCCCTTACCTCTTAAACGTTTGTTTCCAGCTTGGTATTACTGTCTAGATGGAATTAAGTAGTGGAACTGAAATGGAGTTTGGTGGTGCCTGTAGTTGCAACCCAGAAACCAAACCCTCCCACACCCAGCCAGCCATGCAAAATAAAGCGTAATATGTAAAAGTACACATACACACAGTAACGCATAAAAACATTAGGGCAAGAGCACTAGCAGCAGCAAGTAACACTGCTGGAAAAGGGTGGGAATAAAAAGAAAAAAGACGAGAGGAGAATGTGAAATGCGGAATGACTTTGCAACTTCTTGGCAAATGTAGTATCTAAAACTATACCAGCTGAAAAAAAAAAAAAAATTAAGTTTCTCCATGTTTGTTTGTTTATCCATCTGCGAGCGCTTCGCCCCCAGTCCGTAACTGGATCCCTGCAACTGGAGCCTCACGCCCACGCGGAACAGCGTTTTCCTGCGTGAACAGTTCTAGTTCCACACACACCCCCCCACCCCCTCGGAAGGCTCGGGAGGGTCACACTGCACGCACCCCCCTCCCCAGACACGACGGAGGGGTGTCAGGAAAGCGCGGGTACGTTTTCGGGTTTGCAACAAAAGGGAGGCAAACCGGCCCCGTGTCCCGGCCCCCACCGGCACCGCCGCGTACCTGCCCGCCGGCCGGGCCGGCCCGGAGGAGGCGGGGGGGGGTGGGGGGTGGTGTCCGTCAGTCCGTCCGTCCGCCCGCCCGCTCGCCCGCCTGGCCTCTTCCTTCCCCGCGCCGGCGGGCCGCGCGCCTCCCGCCGCAGCCCGGGGCTGACGGGCTCCCACCCGCGGCCGGGGGGGGGGTGGGGGTGGGGGGGGAGGGCGGCCACGCGCGACCGCCACCCCACCCCACTCCCCCACCCCCGGCGCAGGCGGGGCCGCTGCCGCTGTGGCGGTCGGTGCCCCCGCGCCCACCAGCGCCCCCCGGGGCGGGCGGGGTCAGGCGGGGACTCGCGGCCTGGCCCGGCCCGGCCCGGCCCGGCCCCGCCGCAAGGCCGGATTACCGGGCTCCTCCGGCCCCCTCCGGGTGTTCCCCGCGGCCAGCACCACCCCCCCTCTCCCCGGCGCCTCGGGGGCAGGTTTTGGAGCGGGGTGCGGCGCTGGCCCTTCGCGGAGACGCGCGAGTTTCCTCCTCAGTCAGCGGCAAAGGCGCAGCCTGCATAGCGCCGGGCCGCTCCGCCAGCGGCAAAGCTGTCACGCCCGGGCGCAGAAAGCGAAGATGGATTTTTGACGCCAGTGCTTCGTTCATCTGGCCAGCAAAAATTAATTAATGGGGCAGGATGGATTAAAGAGACATTGGAGACGTTAGCTAGGGTGCAGGAGCATCCTCCCCCTTCTGTCTTCTAGGCAGTATTTTGCCTCTCCAGCAGTCACTTTCGGTGTTCACTTCGCACAGTAGGATGTGGTAAAAATAGAGTTATCTGTTTGTCTCAGGCAACATTTGTTGTCTCTTTTCTGGCTGCTTCTTCCGTGCTTCCTGCCACGCTTTCTTCTCCACATATTACCACAGGATGCAGCACAGAAAAACCCACCCCGCCCTCAAGTTGCGCAATCCTTCCTCAAAACACTTCTGTGTATCAGATTCATGGTTCTGAGTAGGGCCGGCTGAGGTGCCGGTGCCGCACCCCTAAGGAGATAGTGCCAGCCTGGAGGCTTCAAAAAACAAGGAGAATTTCAGGAAGGCCTCAGAGAGGGGACGGAAGACGAGGGAGGTTGCTCCAAGCACAGACGGGGCACAACTGAAATTTCTGAGTGGCAAAAAGAGGAAGGCAAGAGACCACTGAGAAAGGCAAGAGCTCTTGCCTCCTGAGATGCAAGAAACAAAACAGTGACTATAGTATGGGAAAAAAAAAAAAAAGTGAATCATAGACAAAGAGCTCAATCTGATGGTCTCGTATAATTAATCTGATGACCTAGTGTATCTTAAAAGAATGATCTGTACATTACAGTGTCCCTTCAATACAGTCTGGACAGTTCCTTCCCCACTTCTAACTAAGCAAACGAGTGAGACAAAAAGGTACAGCTAAAAGACACATCTTTGAGGAAAGATAGGAATAAGCAGTTCTTTCCAAGATAGTGAGCGTCCTCTTTTAATCTCATCATTTAAGGGTTTTGCTAACATTTTTAGTGGGAATCCTGTTTTAGTCCATGATTATGCCCAGTCATTTGACTACATGTGTAATTGACTTCTGTTCTCAGTCTTCTCTTTAGCCTACCACCACTTGCTAGAATTGTACACTCAAGCTGCTACAAGAATTGTTGTTGTGTCGAACATTTCTCTTTCTGACTGGCAGCTTCTTCAAAACTGTGCTGATGGTAAAAAGTATGAACTTGGAAAATTACCAGATTATTTAGATCATTTATCATAGAAAGCTGAAGTACACTGAAACATCATGGGAACTGCCAACCTGTCAGCCTCACTTCTGTGCCTGGGAAGGTCATGGAACAGATCCTCCTAGAAGCCATGCCAAGGCACATGGAGGACAGGGAGGTGATTCAAGACAGCCAGCATGGCTTCACCAAGGGCAAGTCCTGCCTGACCAACCTAGTGGCCTTCTATGATGGAATGGCTACATCAGTGGACAAGGGAAGAGCTACAGATGTCATCTATCTGGACTTCTGTAAGGCCTTTACACAGTCCCCCACAACATCCTCTCTGAATGGGAGAGATATGGGTTTGATGGGTGGACTGTTTGGTGGATGAGGAATTGGCTGGATGGTCACATCCAGAGGGTAACGGTCAACAGCTCCATGTCCAGATGGAGATCAATAATGAGTGGTGTCCCTCAGGAGTCTGTACTGGGACCAGTACTGTTTAATATATTCATCAATGACATAGTGGGATTGAGCACACTCTCAGCAAGTCTGTGGATGACACTGAGCTGAGTGGGGCAGTTGACATGCCTGAGGAAAGGGATGCTATCCAGAGGGACCTGGACAAGCTCAAGAAGTGGGCCCATGTGAACCTCATGAGGTTCAACAAAGCCAAGCACAAGGTCCTGCACACGGGTCAGGGCAACCTGCAGTATCAATACAGGCTGGGGCGTGAAGGGATTGAGAGCAGCCCTGCAGAGAAGGACATGGGGGTGTTGATGGATGAAAAGCTGGACATGAGCCAGCAATGCATGCTTGCAGTGCAGAAAGCCAACCGTGTCCTCGTCTGCATCAAGAGAAGTGTGGCCAGCAGGTCGAGGGTGGGGATTCTCTGCCTCCACTCTGCTCTGGTGAGACCCCACCTGCAGTGTCCAGCTCTGGGGCCCCCAACATAAGAAGGACGTGGACCTGCTGGAGTGGGTCCAGAGGAGGCCACGAAGATGATCAAGGGGGCTGAAGCAGCTCTCCTATGAGGACAAGCTGAGAGAGTTGGGGTTATCCAACAGTCACACAGAAAACTATTTGCAGGACAACTTCCAAAAGGCAAATCTCAAGACAAAAAGGTTCTACAGTTTGACTCATTCAAGAGTTCCATCCCTGTTAAGCAGTAAAAAGTGAGAGATTCTTGCCATATTATATACTTGCAAGAAAGTGTTTGATTAATAAAACTAAACCTTTCCTGTAAGGCCTAGATTTTCAGGAATGAATTGTTTTGTATTAGAGCACTATTTCCTCAATGGATTACCTTGGTAGAGACAAGACTGAGTAATAGATGTACCCACACTCTCCTTTCCCTTCTTTCCCAAAGAACCTGAACAAGGAAGAAGTCTTGGAAGGTTTTCTCCTGTATCAGGACAAAACCAAAACCAGAACAAAAAATGTTTTCTCCTTCTCAAAAAGGAAAGAGCTGTTCAACAGCACAGCAGCCTATAGCCTGATGTATCATCACAACATTCTTGTACTTCCTAGACACTGGATAAAGTGCCTAGTTTTGCTGGTGCTCATCCCGTACTGGATTTCTACTTCCAGAGCTCTACCAAGGTATTCTTGTATTGCTTGTTCCTTGTCTGAAATTAAAAATTGTAAAAAGCGTCCATTTTAAGTGAAACACACCTCAGTTATCTAATAATAATATACAAACCTTTCTAGAGTTTTCCTGTCACTTAGAACACAGAGCTATCAAGAAGAAAAACAAAAGGACATCCATAAACAGCAGCTTTTATCATTTGAGGAGGCTGAACCACTGGAAATCTCTTCAAGTCCTTTTTCTGCGTGTGTGAAAACCACTACAGATCTTTCTTTGACCTGACAGAATCCATTTTTCCTGCTTTACATGCAGTTTGACACAAACTAGGTGGTTTGAGAAAGACATTGTCCTCCTGAAAATGATGGGTTGGCTTGCTGACAGCCTGGAATAAAAAAAGTTTCCAGTCTGGACCACAACCTGCAGAGGCAGCCCTGGCCCCTCCACGACATTGCTGTGGTGAAGCCCCTGAGCAACTGTAAATTCACACTCTTTCCAAGTTCACTTTTTTGCACCAGAGACTCTTCTGTGGCTACTCAGGCTGTCACACTCCTATACAACCACAGCACAAGACCTAAACACCAGTGAGAATAATAACTGCTCCCCCCTTCAATATAAGCAAATTTTACCTATGGTGAAATCCATTTAAAAAAAAAAAAAAAAAAGATCAAAGGAAAAAACTACCTGCCACTATAGTCAGTGTTTTCTTTTATTCGATCGCAACTGCCCGGTAAGAGCATGTTTTCCTTTTGCTCTGGTATTCTGCTGTGAGGACAGAAGTACACACTCAAGGTCCCTAATGCTACCTCATCCATAATAGGAAGCACTAAACCTAGAAAATCTTTAAAAGGTTGGTCTCGGTCCTGCTGCTGAACAAACAAAGCCAAAAGATGTGCCTCATTTGTTCCCTCACCTGTTTGCTCCATTGTTTGTTTTCTGTTCTTACACATATCCTTGTAGGCAAGTTGATTTGTTTAACTACACACAGGTCAATGTCTGAATAGCTCACTTAGAAGCACCAGCAACACAGAAAGAGAAAATGGGAAAAAAACAGATGATAACGTACTGCTTTCAAAGCCTAACAGAACTCGTATCAACATCAGCAGTCTGGTGCTCAGACTGAGGTCAGAGTAAACCCTTTGTGCAGTAACTGAGTAGGTGTGGAGATAATGTATTCTCTACCTTATTGTGAGAGACCAAACCACCGAGAAGGGGAGAAGCATCTTTTGCGAGGTCACCATTACTTCTGCCTTCTTGCGATTCCTCCTTTCATTCTCTTTGTCGCTTCACTGATTTGCATGTCTCCACCTTTCTTCCCTTTGCACTTCTTCCCCATAGCAACTCTGCCTCCATACATCTTACTTTTGCCTCCTCCCACACCAAGAAGCTGCGTAATAGTGCAGGCTGAACTTTAGAAGGGGAAATTGCAAAGACAAAGGGTCGTTAGCTGATGTAGACTGGTAGCAAGCTTTCTAGTGCTACAAGCTATGAGCCAAAGTAGGGAGAAAAGAAATAGAGATAGACTATGGACAAGTGAAATAAAAGAAGTTAAGGAAGTTTTAAAGTAGAGAGCAGAAAGTTATACAAGGTGATTTTTCACGTAGGATTGTCTGCTCAGCAGACCTGACAGTACATGCTCAGGCTAGTTAGATCCCCCGCAACCACATGCTAGCAAGGAAGTATATCAATGATTAAGTATCATGAGCAAGGCTTGTTGTGACATGGCATTCATCTGCCACTAAATCCATGTTCATGAAGAGGTTCGTATCTTCAGGCACACAAATTCCCATTTTTTTCAGAGCAAGTTCCTGAAGGAATGATGAAGTTTGTCTTCAGGGGGCTAGCTAACTATTCATGTCTCTAGTAAGCACAGAGCTTTACAAGGTATAGGTATTGAATTTACATGTTTTATTGAACATTTGAAACACGGACTACAGAAATTAAGATGAAAGTTCAACAGACATGTTAAATAAAAAGAAATGTAACTGCTTTATTGAGCTCCCGGAACTTGGCTGCCAAAACACATCTGGGGATCCCTATTGTGCCTCCAAGGAAAAAATCATCTTCTCCAAAGCATTGCCATGGGACTTTCGTATCAACACCCAAATCAGAACAGGTAGAGAAAAGTGGAGGTCACCCTTCTAGTCACCCTTTGAAGTGTGTTTCACTTGGTTATATTTCCTACGCTGTTGGATGCTTTGAGTTTTGTACTCTAGTTTGCACTCACCAGTGTAATGAGTAAATATGGATCAGATTTTGCAGAATTGGAGTCCACCATAGATGGATATTCAGGTGATGCAAATTTTTGCATACAAAGCAGAGCCCATTTTTTGCATTCAGGATCCCTGCTGCTATGAACTATTTGTCACATGAAACACCAGTCATGTTCACTACAGCATCAAACCGTCAACCTCTGAAAGCAAAATTAACTAATATCATGGAAGAGAGTATATTCTTTAAACCTGTAATAAACTTATTTTAAAATAATAAAAGTAACAATTCTCAAACATCCAGCCAAGAATTAGAAACTATTTCTCTAAAAAAAAGTTGTAAGAATAAAAGGCAGTATGGCATGTATTACAAGACTGCTACATAATTATTATACCTAGATGCCTCAAAACAGAAAACCAAAGGCTACAGCAAAGAAAACATGAGAGGACATGTCATCTTACTCACTGCAACATGTAATAATTAAGCAGATAATAAGTTCGAGGCCCTAAGTAAAACCCTAAGTCTACTTTTGATTCTTAACATAGTTTTATAAACGGGAATCGGGATTTTACTGGTACAGGAAAAAAAATACATCATGTGATATAACAATGAAAGCCTCCAAGAAGCTGAAATTGAATTAACTTAAGTTTCAGTGCAAGAAAACATCCTGCTTCGAAAAGACATTTATTTAATGAAGTGGGTTTTTTGTTTCTTCTCTCTTTTCATTTTCATTACAGCTGTGGTTGCCATTTTGGGAAACAAGCAAGTCCCTCTCTCAGATGTTTCCCATGAGTTATCAGGAAGTACCAAAGATGAAGCAATAGCTTTCCCAGAAATAAAATCTCAAAACCTACCACAAATTCATGAAGGTATTCTTATTTGTCTTAATATAGGAGTTGGGGTGTAAAGTCTTTAAAATAAGGCAATACGCTTTTTGAGTGGGCAAGATTAGAAGGCTGTAAGGAAGCTAAGTTAACCATTTCTAATTGAAGTGGAGGGCTTAATAAAGTTTATATATGTGAAGTCTTTTTTATATATGCATAAATCAGAAGTGTTGTTGCTTAATGCTTACTCTTCATTAACACAGCCATGCTTTTCAGCTCTGCTGATAGTGAGAATGCAACTTAAAAATCAAAATTCTTGTTTTCTTTCAGTTTTGTTGTTCTGCTTTCTCATCATTACTGTCTTCTGTTCTATGAACTTTTTTTGCAATACAGATGAAACCAGATTAAGGAAACCAATGAAATCTCTTCTGTAGGGTAAACTGGAAACTAGGAAAGACCTGAAGTTACTCATCTTTTTTTTTTTTTTTTTTTCCTAAATAAACTTGCACACAGAAATAAGCATAGTGAAATGCAATGGGCATGCAACAAAAAGAATAACTGAACTGGGCAAGTGAAGGAGAGATATCCAAGTTACTAAGCCCTGGGGTCTGTAATGTGCTATAACTCCATTCTAAAAGCATTTATTTTGTAATCAACTCTTGCAGAGCTTCAGCAGGAAGATTAGAGTGAGTGTCCCAGATGTGCTAACCAACCGGTACAGGGTCTGCTCCCAGTAGTGCATGTTTCAAACACCGGTAGCTATCTGCATCTGAGGTAGCTTCTTTGCTGGTGAGAACTGCTGGAAGTTTATGAGAAATCCTTTTGCACACATGATAGGAGATAGCTGCTCACAAAAGGTCTATTTGGGAAGTGTGTGGACTCCTAGGAAGTGACTGAGGCACAATATTTAAAGTAGGGATTAGACACACCTAAACCAGTGTTAAACCAGTGGTAAAAATGCCATGTTCTCCACTTCAGAATATTTTCAGATCGTATCTGTTTCTAGAGTTATGTGGGGAAACTATCCACTCTCTCTGACAAAGTGGATAGTTTCCCCAAATAGTTGTCCCAAAGGCAAAGTTTTGGGCACAGTTACATGTCCCCTAGTTTCTTCTCCATCTTATTCAGACAACTGTAGTAAAAATATCTGCCTGAGTCCTTCTTCCAGGGGCCTGGTATTGTGCAACACAGAAGAGGGACTGCTGGGATTCCCCTGCTGCAGAGCTGGGGCTTCCCACCCTGCCAAAGGCTGCTTATGTTGTCTCCCTGTACCAGAGGTCCCACGTGCATCTCTTTCCCCCTCATCTACCCCATCAATTCACTGAATCTCTTTTGTCCCCCAAATCAACTAATTTTATAAAAGAATTTTCCCTCCATGGAAGGAAACGTGTCAGAGAGCCAGTGAAGTGCTTTGGAAGAGCTGAGTTGGGAATAACACTCCTGAGAGGGGTAATGGCTTCAGTCAAATATTCTTTTATCTGTAGGTTATTATAAAACCAGCTGAAACTCTCAGCTCTGATAACCCACATACAAGAGGGTAAGCTCTCAGTCTCTTTTTCTCAAATTCTCATTTTGCTTTTTTTCTAGTTTTCAACATTGTCAGCGTGTTTTTGTTTGTCTTCTTCAGGAACATTCCCCCAAATTTCACAGTTCACCTTGAGCGCTGGGCCAGCGGCTCCTGATGTAAACAGGAGGTGAACACAACTTAATTATTAGAGGAGTGCCTCTATCAGTCGTAGACACAAACAGAAATATAGGAAGGGGCTTGGAGTAGAGCAGATTATTTATCATGAAGCAATATAATCTCCGACATATTTTTTCTCATATCCTCTAATTCTGTATCATCTTTCTTTACTGACATCTTGACTCTTACTCCCAGTCTGTGTGTGACACCAGCCTCAGTTACCCGGCTCTTGCTTGTTTAGATGAGGACATCTATTCTTTCTCTCATGTCTTTTTTTTTTTTTTTTTTATAGAACATGATTGGTTTTTATTTACCTAGCTTAGACTTTTTGCTGTTGGTTCACATGCTTCTTGAAATGAGGTATCAACACACACTGCACTTGTTGCAAGTTGCCATGTCAATCGTTTTGTCTTACCTCTGATACTCGGGCTCTGAATCCTTTGAAAGACTGCTTTTTCATAAGAATATGACATGGCTGACTCACAATTGGTTTGTGATTCACCACATGCCCTGATTCTTTCTGAAGAATGTTTCCAATAAATTTCCTCCCTTATCTTGTGATTATAAATGGGAATAAATTATTATATATGCTGATTTCTAATCCTATTCATTGCACCAGCTTGCCAAGAGAACTATAAATTTCTCCCTCAAAGTGCTTGCAACTCTTTCCAGCTTAGTATTTCCCACAAGTTTAGTAAGTACACTCTTGTGTATAATTAATGAACAGACTGAGGACAGATGCCTGCATAACCTCAACTTGATATGCTTTTACAGTTTGGTAGTGACCAGCTGCTCTGCATATGCCATGGTTACATAAGTAGGCTATAATCATGTCTTTTCTATCTAGCATAGCAATATCTGATTGGCGCATTTTCTCCTAGCTTGATTATAAAGTGCAGTGTGAGAGGATACCAAAGCTCACGAACGCCACAATAAGACCACTACCCCTTCTTCTCAGATATGTGGCCTGCTCTCACTAAGAGAAAATAGGTTACCATATTGGGCTGGAATTGTCAACCATTCCTCATGGTAATAACACATTTGCAGAATGTCTTCCTTCTCACCCCTTAATCGTGTCTTACTTTATGCTTTGGCTTTGTTGGATTTTTTTTGACCATGTTGCTTTCTGTCTGGTAATTTGATTTAGGCTTTTAATTTTTGGTACGGTTCTTCTTGAGTTTTGGAGTCAATGTCATTGTTTAACTGAGTTGATTTTTCTGCACTTTACTATTCCTTGGATCAGGATGGGTTGGGCACATGCAACCTCTGATGTTTTCAGAATTAATTTTGACTTTTACTTCCTTCCCATGAAATCTTATCTAGCAATGTGGAGAGTTCCAAGGATGTTTTATCGAAGCCCACTGTCTTTATCTGTCTTGTCATTTCATGAACAGTTGTGCAACTTGTTTGCTACTTTTGTTCACTCAGCTAGATTTGCTCAGATTCAAATCTAGTAAACCTTCCCTATAGGATGTCTTATATCTTCTACATCATCAGAATTTCTCTCAAACTTTCTACCTGTTAGCCAGCTTTCTCCCACTGTAGCCATTTACAAGCAGATATCTGTTAATTTGAGTAATGAACCTGGTGGCAATGAAAGACCTTAGTATAATTTTATTCGAAATCCTCCCCTTAAAATTCCAGTCCCCGAATCATCCTTATGCAGTGCTCTACAATAAGGCCATACCATAGTGGGATCTTTCCTCTGCTTTCTCTTCACCCTCATTTTGCTGTGGTTATTTGAGCAGATCTCCTGATGAGTTCTGGACCTCAGGACAGGCACTCATGTTCTCAACGTGCACATCACCATTTCCCGTCATTCTTCAGCGTGCAGTGTTCTTCTGTATCAGTACGTGTCTTGTGAACTACGCTACCGTGCTTGCTATGCTAATGACATCTTAGTGCGTAAGCAGAGCTGGTCCTGCTTATTTGCTCAGTAGCGTACAATCATCTAGGATGTTCTGCAGTTGGACCCTGTGTTTTTCTTTGTTTGATTAGTCAGATGAAAGGCAATAGAGTGACAAAGTAGTTGTGCCTTATGGCACTAGTGTGTCATCGGTGTAGCGTGGCAGTTCCTGGGGTCCGTGGGAAGGTTCACTTGGTTAGCTTCTGCTGACACCTACTGCCAGAGCTGGATGCAGCAAAATAACACAGGAGAAGGCTTTGATGCCCTCCCACATGATTCATGATATGGAGCTTTCGATTCGGACTACCAGTATTGTACTTACAGGGATAAATACCATCCATAGTTTTATGGAAACAAGAGTAATACAGATAAGAAACTGCAAAGTCTCCAGGAGCAATTTGGGGGGTTTTATTGCTGTTTTTCTTGTAAAATTAGTGAAGGACAAGAAAGTAACTTTATGCATTTTTCATGATAGAAACTCATGAGTTTATAGCTAGAATACTTCTCAAAGGCAACAAAAGATTTTTTTTTTTTCTAAGTAGATGATACATCTTCATTGCTATTGAGAATGGTTTTACATCAGGCTCAAGAAAAAGCTTCTCCTCAAAGCAATTCTTGCCAGGGACCTGTTTCTTTGTTTTTGCAAACCTGCTTTTCACTTATTTCAGTATCTAGAAATCACATCCAGGACAAGGAAATGTGGTAGAAGATCCCGCTTACTAGAAAGTTGTTAGGTTTAGTGAACTGTAATGAATTCATGCACACAGGAGATGTAGCTTAGACCTTTATAGGTGTATAAAGGACTAAGAACCTTCTGAGATATCAGAAAACTATAAACTATTATAACATCTGGCTACTGGTGGTAAGGGTGTTTCTGCATTTTGGAAGATGGGCTATTACGCTCAGTTGCTAAAGGACAGGGCAACAAAGCAGTCTGAAGAATTAATCTAGTTTATATTTTAACTGTAGCAACATCTAGGTTAAAACCCTCAGGAGAATATCTGAGGATAGTGTCGCTTTGTACGTTTTTCTTTTTTTCAGCCTGTTGATCCACTCCCACCATTTCATATCTGTGTACCAGGTTCTCTGCTATGTCTTCAACTCTGAAAAACAGAGGCTCTTGACTTGTCAAATACTGCCAAATTTAGGCATAATCACAAGCCAGGCATCACTGCTCTGTGTTCTCTGTAAGAAGCTTTCATTGAACCCTTCCAACCCACTTACATCCTTGACTTGGGAATTCTTCTGTATGGGAAATGGCTGTTCATTCTTCGCTACTAAACCAGGTATTTGCAGAGAGAATTTCACTAAGGACCAGACAGTAAATCAGGACAGTTAAGTACACGTGAGTGTCCTATAGATTGAAGCAAACCTTTAACGGCTGCTGAGATAAGTGACTGCGCATATGCTGTGAACATACAAATCAATACAGCAGTGAGTGTGTTAGTTGTTCAACCTATTTTATTTTGAGGCATTTATCTTTTACTCTAATGGGATTGTACCATTCCTTCAATTTGTATTTGACAGAGCACTATGGAAAGCAGATAAATATTCACAGTAATTGCCATTGAGACTTACATATAATCTTCTAAGCTAATAACACTTACATTCTCCTATTTTTTAATGGTCTACTGCCCTAAGGATTGATTTTCTATTGACAGTTGCTGGACACTGACAGCCCTGATGAATCCATTTTGTCTGCCAGTTATGCTGGATGAACTCTCAAAGAGATACTCAGAATAAAAAATGCGGGGCCTTAATTTTGCAGAGCAGTTTGCATGTGAAATCAATTTAATTTGCTTGCAAGACAGAGCCTCACAACCAGATTTTGAGCCAAGAAATAAAAGGAAAGCATAGGTAAAAAAACCCACAGTGTACCTGCTGAGCAGCTTGTCTTGGATGCTGAGATCATCCCTGCACGGGAGTCAGCTGTAGAGCTATTCTTACCAGACAAGGCTGTATCTGAACAAATATTGGGAACATTGACTTTGCAGCAGCAAAGCCTCGGAGTAGGTTATTTGGATAGTTGTAATTAGTATTACAATCTCTGCCCAGTATTCCCCTTTTCGTGTTCTCCTAACAGGCTTATGTTTTGCTAACAAACGTACCACGTCTCGAGCAGCCCAAATTTGGTCTCGTGTGTAGGAATGACATCAATGTTAATAAAGTGCATCTATTGGTGGTGTGAAATGCAGAACCTGTTGCAATGGCAGCAGTTCAAGCTCTGACTCTGTGAAAGCACTGAAGGAAAACAGTTTTTCATTTTGGAGATCACTGGAAGGCGGTAGCGGAGGGATATGGAGATTATTCAGTTGGATGTATCCAGGACAAGAGTCGCCAGTCTAGGTCCGCAGAATAAGCCAGATGCTGTTTTCTAACCACCGTCGACTAACTATTCATTAACTCAAAGGTTTATGAAAGCCGAGCTGAAGTTGCTCAGTGGTGATTCCTGTCCTTCCAGAACACTGTGCTGGGCTGCGCGCTGCCTCTGAGGACAAGGTCGCAAGGAGGCCTGTGACCAACACCCCTCCAGCACACGGCAGTAAGCGCGGTGGTTAGTGTCCGGGCTTTTAGTAACGCCCGCTCCAGTGAAGGGCAACAAAATACATGCAGCTCAGCAGCAGTTTGGAAGTGAGTGCAGAATTGGTTGAATAAGAGCAATAAATACAAGAGTCAACACTGCATGGAACTCGACGCTGCTCTGTGGGCTGAGCACATATTGTCGTTGACTCTTTGTAGATAGCTGTTACTACTAATAGTACTTATGATATCGTAAGTGCTATCCAGTTAGGGGCCTATCCACACTTTTTAGACACTAGGGTGTCACATCTAAATAAGAAAAAAGCTGCATTCACTGCGGGTTGTGATGATACTGCTATCTTCTTTCTAGCTCACACTTGTGTTTTCTCTCTCCTCTCTCTCAAGCGTAAGGCTGAACTGTAGAGTGCTTTTAGGGCCAGGTCAGGCAAAACTGATAAGTCTTCCAGGCTGGGCAGGATCAGGTCTGCCAGGGATTCAATAAAGGTAACACCAGACTTTTAGCTATTCTTTCTCCATAACGCATACTATGGAGAGCATGCCGAGTTGTAGCTGAAGGTTGATAGCAACTTTCACTTCTTGACAATATAGAGCATCTTCTAGTTTATCATGATCTGGTCTTTGGCATGCTGCACAAGCCTTGTTTCTGTTTAGCTGGAAACTTCTGTCATTGTTCTTCCAAAGAAAAAAGTCTGTCTGAGAAATAATTGCTTTCACTTGGCAATGACCCTTTTTCCTGAGGGTGAATGACAAAGAAGGGAGGGAATAGAACTGGGTGAAGATCAAACTTAAAATTTTAGATCTTGCATCCTGGCCCTAAAATGATTGCCTGGTGTTTTGCCTGGCAGTGCTTGATTCTTGTCAACAAAGTGGCATGGGCTCAGATACATACTATTGCTGGCAATGACTCTTCTGACCCATTTAACTTTGTAATGAGTGTGATCTTCAAGTATATGGTAGATTTGAAAGTAATCTTACTTTCCTGACTGTGATGTTGCTGTTTGCATTGTCTGTGCAAATAGTGCGGTTATTGCCATGATCTCTGGTAGTGCTACTGCAGGGTATCTATGAACAAGGCAGACACTGCATTCCCTGAATTTTCCTTTAAGGCCTCTTAAAGTTTTAGTTGCTTCCATGACCTGTATTCAGAACTTCCTTATCCTGTTTGCCAGATACAGTGTATAAAGCTTGAAACTAAATATGCATTTAATTTGCATAAATTATTAGCTTGCCAGAGAACTGTGATTTTTATCAAAGATTCTGTAATGAAAATTTATTGTTGCAGAAATTGCTTGGGCAATCAATCATGATGGTAAGTCTGCATATAGCTGGAATACTTACAAATGTCATTAATCGAAAACATTCATGTTGATTAAGGTCAAGTCACCATAGAAGATAGATTCCTCTGTTGACTATCATTTATCAGTGAAACTGATGTAGGGAATAGGAAGGAGAAATGCTTTTGACTTTACAGTCATAGCTTATCAAGTGCTTTCATAAAAACATCTGGCTAGAGAAGTAAACAAAACATCAAAATTTCCATTGGCTTCAACAGTAAAAGCTAATTATTTCACCAGGGTGCTACCTATTATTTACTACAAAGTACTATTAAACAATAACAGAAGTGTTTATTTCCCATATGTGAAGAAATGGATTGCTCCAGAGGCCAGCAATGTTACAGAAAAATTCTTTGACATTCCTTCAAAATGCAGTCTGGGTTAGCACAGGATTGTCACCGCCCGATGCCCTGAATGGTGCCCATTCTCAGTAGCTGCCACTCAGTTTCACAGAGGACAGAGGCTTCCCTATTTGCATTTTTACTGCGTTCCTGCTACTTATGAAGGGAAGACTAAGGAATGAATGGGCACAGACCGCTGATTTATCCCCAAGTACAAGGCACAGTGGCAGGATTATGGAGCTGGTGATGCTGCTACCTTACCGTCATACAGAGAAGAAAGAATTAGTAGCAGGCCAGAATGAAAATCTGTCTAATAATTTTCACCTTTTCCTCCTCAAACCTGTCCCAGATTTTGAAAGATCAGATAAAAGATTGTGCTGTGGAATGCATACATTTACACACACATATATGTTTGCCATGCTTGATGAATTACCGTAACCAAGAGGGAGTGAACATACACAGCTCCGCTGCTGTCACTGGAAGGTAGCAGTGCTCAGATTGTCACAGGGCCGGGCCTGGAGCCATTTTTTTCCTTAAGCCTGTGATAAAGCACACAAACAGAATTTTTTCTGTGCGTATTAATCATCTGAATCTTTATAATTCAAATGTCAGCTGCATAAATTACTTTTCATGGATTAATGAAACATGCTCTTTGTATTGGAAAGTACAAGCACAATACATTCTCTATAATCTTTATTTTAATTTTAAATCATTTGGGTGACTATAGAATGGGTGAGGCCTTGGGATATACATGCCAGGTGTTTGGTGGAATTGAGATGACTGAGGAGGGAGGAAGAGGTCATTTTGCCTTTGTATTCATAGGGCTGGGTCACTCTGGTACTTGGCAATGCCTAGTGAGGTGCCACCTTGTCTTCTGGAAGTTCAGCTTTTGTTTTCCTTTATTAAAAGATAAATCTCTATCTGGAATGGCTTCCGGTGAACTTAAAAAACCTGCGCGCCGACAGTAACCCACCTTGAGCTCTCCCCACGAATATGCTGCCAGCCCAATGTAATTAGGCTGGAAAAGGTGAACATTATTCCCTTTCATTTTTGTAAAGTATCATTTCAGACGGCCATTGCCTTATTATCTCCTTACGTAGCACCAACAGGAGGGATCACTCATGTTAACAACCCGCTCTCACGTCTCCTCATGCCTTGTTTTGGCCATATCAGCAGCCGGCAGCTGGGGGAACACCTCCGTTTAGATAGCTCACCTCCCGGAGAAACACCCTGACGTAGCTGCTCGGGAAGCGAAACCCCACCGAGGGTGCATCGAGGCTCCAGAAAGCCCGGGGAGCTGGAAGAGCAGGCAGGGCGCTGCTGCCGACGCCAGCCCGCTGCTCCCCGGCCTGGCTGCGGCGGCTGGGCGGGCGTTGGGGGCCAGAGTCCCCTGGCAGGACGCGCTGTTTGCGGTGTGGTTTGAAACACAAACACACACACACACCCCCTCCATGCCCAAGGACACCCTCGGGGCTCACCCCCAGGCACTCAGCCCTCCCCCCGACCCCGCAGAGCAGCCGGGAGGGGCAAGGCTGGGGCCCGGCCGCCATGCCGGGCCCTGCCCACCTGTGTCAGCCCCTCGCCGGCGGCCCGCCAGCGTTGTGGAGATGGCGGGGGGGGGGGGGGCAAAATCGAGGAGGCAGGGCCTGGCGGCAGCACCCTGCCCCTCGGCTTCACCTCCTTCCCCAGGTGCCTGCCCTGAGGGAGAGGCGACACGGGCGGAAGCCTGGCTCCAGCGTTCATGCTGGGGGCGGAAGTAGAAAACGAATCCGTACTGGGGGTGGGGTGTGTGTCTCACCTTTAACGCAGCACCCTGCCCTTCCCCCACCCCCGGCAGCTGAAAGCGCAACAAGCGCTCGCACAGCGCCCTAAGTGTGTCCCTCCCGGCTCCCCTTCCTCCGCGGCCCACCCGGCGGCAGACTACACTTCCCAGGAACGCCGCGGGGCGGCCCGCCCGCCCTCACAGGCCCGGTAGTCTCCGCGCCCTTCCCGCTCCCTTCCCCGCGCCGGGCCGCGGCGGCGGCGGAGACTACCGTTCCCGAGCGCCCTTGCGGCGGCGCGCCTGCGCCGTGCGCGTGGAAGTGCGAGAGGCCGTTGCGTTGCGGGCAACGGCTAAGGCAGCGAAGAGGCTGTAAGCGGCGGCGGCGGCGGCTTCCGCGTTTGCCGGGAGGGGGGACGGACAGACGGATAGGCGGACGGACTGGGGTGGGGGGCGAGGAGCGGCGGCGGCAGCGGGAGGGCGCTCGGTGGATGGGCGGCTGGCGGACGGCACCGGCGGCGGCATCTGTCAGGCGCCGGAATCTGTCAGGCGCCGGTCGTCAGCCGGGGCGCAGGGGATGAGCCTGTGAGGGCGGAGGAGCGCGAGTGGGGGTGAAGCCCGGGCGGAGCAGAGCGATGTCCCAGCCGCAGCAGCAGCAACAGCCGCCGCCGCCGCCGCCGCCGTCTCCTCAGCAGCAGCCGCAGCCGCCGCCTCCGGCCGCCTCCAAGAAGCGGGACCGGCGCATCTTCTCGGGCACCTGCCCCGACCCCAAATGCCAGGCGCGGCTCTTCTTCCCGGCCCACGGGCCGCAGAGCAGCGGCAGCATCGAGTGCACGGACTGCGGGCAGCGCCACGAGCAGCGGCAGCTGCTGGCCGTGGAGGAGGTGACCGACCCCGACCTGGTGCTGCACAACCTGCTGCGAAACGCGCTGCTGGGCGTCAGCGGTGCCGGCCCACCCCGCCGCAACACCGAGCTCGTCAAAGTCATGGGCCTCTCCAACTACCACTGCAAGCTCCTGGCCCCCATCCTGGCCCGCTACGGGATGGATAAGCAAACTGGCAAAGCCAAGCTCCTCACGGAGATGAACCAGGGAGACATCTTTGACTGTTCCCTCTTAGGTGACCGCGCCTTCCTCATCGAGCCGGAGCACGTTGAAACCATCGGTTACGGAAAGGACCGCTCTGGCAGCCTCATCTACCTACACGACACCCTGGAAGACATCAAGAAAGCCAACAACAGTCAGGAGTGCCTCATTCCCGTCCATGTGGATGGAGATGGTCACTGCCTGGTCCATGCGGTCTCGCGGGCACTTGTTGGCAGGGAACTGTTCTGGCACGCTCTGCGAGAGAATCTAAAGAAGCATTTTGAGGAGAATCTGAGTCACTACAAGGCGCTTTTCCATGACTTTATTGATGCAGCAGAGTGGGAGGACATTATCAACGAATGTGACCCTTTGTTTGTTCCTCCAGAAGGCGTGCCAATGGGCCTTAGGAATATTCACATCTTTGGTCTGGCCAACGTGCTTCACCGGCCTATCATCCTGTTAGACTCCTTGAGTGGGATGCGAAGCTCTGGAGATTATTCAGCGACGTTCCTCCCTGGCCTGATACCCCTAGAAAAATGCATGGGGAAAGACGGCATGTTGAACAAGCCAATCTGCATTGCATGGAGTAGCTCGGGACGTAACCATTATATTCCTCTAGTAGGAATAAAAGGTGCTGCTTTACCTAAACTGCCTAGGAAGCTACTTCCTAAAGCCTGGGGAGTCCCTCAAGACCTCATCAAAAAGTACATCAAGTTAGAGGAGGACGGTGGTTGTGTTATTGGAGGAGACAGAAGTTTGCAAGATAAGTACTTGATGAGGCTCGTTGCTGCAATGGAGGAGGTTTTCATGAGTAAACATGGTATCCATCCGAGTCTCGTAGCTGATGTGCATCAGTATTTCTACAGAAGGACTGGTGTAATAGGAGTCCAGCCTGAAGAAGTCACTGCGGCTGCCAAAAAAGCAGTGGTGGACAACCGCCTTCACAGGTGCCTCATCTGTGGGGCCCTTTCAGAGCACCATGTTCCTCCAGAGTGGCTGGCTCCTGGGGGGAAACTGTATAACCTGGCAAAAAGTACCCACGGCCAGCTAAGGCCTGACAAAAATTACAGTTTTCCCCTGAACAGTTTGGTGTGTTCTTACAATCCTGCAAAGGATGTGCTGGTACCAGACTACAGCCTGAGTAGTTTGACTGCTTGTAACTGGTGTCATGGTAACTTAGTGCGTCGCGTCAGAGAAGATGGATCTGTTTCATATTTGGACGGAGACAGAACTAATACTAGATCCACAGGCGGCAAATGTGGCTGTGGATTCAAGCACTACTGGGAAGGTAAAGAATATGACAATCTCCCTGAAGCTTTTCCTATTACTCTAGAGTGGGGTGGAAGAGTGGTGAGAGAGACAGTCTACTGGTTCCAGTATGAAAGTGACACATCTCTGAACAGCAACGTGTATGACGTCGCCATGAAACTTGTTACCAAGCACTTCCCTGGTGAATTTGGTAGTGAGATTCTTGTTCAGAAAGTTGTCAACACAATACTGCATCAAACAGCCAAAAAGAACCCTGATGATTATACCCCTGTAAACATCGATGGTGCTCACGCCCAGAGAGCTGATGATGTACAGCAAGGACAAGAGTTAGAGTCACAACTTCCAACCAAAATTATTTTGACTGGACAGAAGACAAAAACTTTGCACAAGGAGGAGCTGAATATGAGCAAAGCTGAAAGAACTATTCAGCAGAACATTGCAGACCAGGCTTCCGTAATGCAGAAACGGAAAAGTGAAAAATTGAAACAAGAACATAAAGGGCAACCTAGGACAGCTTCTCCTGGGGCTGTCCGTGAGGGGCCATCCTCTGCACCTGCTACACCAACAAAGACCCCGTATTCTCCAACATCTACAAAAGAAAAGAAAATTCGAATAACCACAAATGATGGGAGGCAGTCCATGCTTACCTTAAAGTGCACGACCACCTTCTTGGAACTACAGGAAAGCATAGCGAGAGAATTTAATATTCCTCCATATTTGCAATGTATTCGCTATGGCTTTCCTCCTAAAGAGCTTCTGCCTCCCAAAGAAGGCATGGAAAACGAGCCCGTTCCCTTGCAGCATGGTGACAGAATTGCAGTAGAAATCCTGAAAGGTAAGGAGGAAGGCAGGCAGTCTGCTTCAGCTCACTCGGCCCATGCCGTGAAGCATGAAGATGCTGCTGTGACCAGTAAAATCTCATCGAAGGAACTGCAAGAGCAAGTTGATAAGGAGATGTATTCTCTCTGTCTTCTAGCAACACTAATGGGTAAGGCTGACTTCACATTATACTTTAAAATTGTATTTTTAAGTAAAAGATAACATTTTACAAACTGTAGTTATAAACATACTTAATTTGTTCTTTTTTTGTAACCATGGAGAGGGTTAGTTCCTTTATTCCTCTATTAGAAGAACATTTAACATGCTGTCAGTGATGTGCTGAGTGTTGTGACTTTTTAAAATGTGTATATGATACTCGAGCTGTTTAGAAGTTGTTGCATTTCCTCTGCTGTCTGTCTCTTTGTTTGTTTTTCCTGTCTCTCATTAGGCACGCATCTGATGTGTATGTGTGTGAGCTACATGCTCATCTTTCCTACATCTCCTTCAGGATTCAGGAAATAAGTTCAGAGCAGAAGTGAGGAGGGGATGCCGAGTGTGCTCATTGGAAGTTTGAGGACCAAATTCTCACCTTTGTAGTAGGATGAAGTCCTGGCATTTCTCCCCACATGGAGTTGTGTTGGTTTAAGCAAATCAGCGCAACACATCTCCTAAACTAATCTGCTAATTTTAAGTGGTGATCTGATCTTTTTAAAGAGCTGTGAAAAGTATTATTTCAGAATGTAAACAGAGGGGAAACTGAAAGAATCTCACTACGGATTTGAATCCCGAAGGTGGGCATAGGGTTGCAAAGCTATGCTTATAAATTGTTAGTCACGTAAATCTGACTGACTGTTAACAATTCAAGATGAAAGGACTTTTCTGAGGTGGCTGTGTTTCTTATTTTCATATTTGGACTCAGGAGACTTGGACCTTTGTTTGTGTACTTTCTTCATCAGGTTTCACAGTTCTTGCTGCTTACTGGCAGGAAGTAGAACAGTAATTATCATACTTTTAGCTCTGTGAACCAGTTGAATAGTAGTGTTTACAAGGGTTTTTTTTTTTTTTGTGGGAGCCTTCCTTTTTGCTGGAGGGATTTGGTGTGGCTAAAGCATGTGATGTTTTAGAAATGAAACAATTACGTAATCACAGGGTGGTATGGCAGAAGTTCATCAAGCAGAACTTTGATTCTTTTCCAAGCCTGATTGTTTACTCCTGTGTCTCTTGCAAGATAGTGTGCTGAATCACTAGCCACCTTGTCACGCTGACATTTACACCGCAGTTCCAAAGTGCAGGAAGAAATTAGGGTTAAAAGCTGTCATAATTTTGAGACGAAGCTTAAAAGAGTGCTTTTCTGTTTTCAGGAAATACTGCTGAGACTGCAGTTACTGGCTTACAAAAGACTGATGTGTTTTAAAAGTATCTCAGTTACTACAGCATTTAAGGTGTGCCATTTTTTATGGGTACTTACCCATAAACTGTGAGTTGATCTTGTATTCAAGAATCAATTTTTGTCTTTGACTCTCACTGCTGTTAGGTTCTGCTTTCGAAGCACAGGTTAGAATAGAACTTACCTTGACCTTCTCTGACTGCATCCATTTTGCATTACTAATAGAAGTAAAAGTGGCAGCAAATGACATACCAACCAACCATGCGGCTACTGAATAAGATGATATTTTTATATAATCACTTCTCTCATAAGGGCTTCATTTTCCTTTAAAAATACTTGTGGAAAAAGTCTAGACAGTTGACTTTACAATTGTGATTTTTTCAATGGGGAAACAAACTCTAAGAAACTTGCTAAGTCCTTGCAATTTAAGAGAGTGTTGGGATGGCAGTTCCTCAAGGTGATCCTCAAGGCAGTTCCTCAAATTCAGTCTTTTTGGCATGAGAAGCCTTAATGTTTCTCGATGACATTTCTGTACTGCTAAAAAACAGGGCTGCAAAGTTCTGAGAGTCAGCTTATCCTGTATGCTCTTGCTGTAACTTTGTTCTGCTAAAAACATTCATCTAACACAGTCAGAATGTGTAGAGGGCAGATGCTGTTGAAATAGCTTGCTGGGCTAGACACAATTTTCTTTTTTATTCCCCAGTGCTCATAGTGAAAGTGTGTCTTCAAACATCTCTAACCATTCTGGATGCTTAAAACTTTTCTTTCATACAGGGTCTCCTGTAGGCTGACTTGATGCTTCTTTTGTGTTTCAGTTACTAGAATTTTTCTTTTCTGATCTCAGCTAGTTAACTTGCTAAAACTTTAGACCATGTTCTTTCATTTTTTCTGTCTATAATTTAAAAACAAACCCTGGGAAATGAGATACTGTAATTTCTGGAACACTTGACATATTCTGCATGATTTTTTTGTAAAGCTTTCTCTTTTTTTTTTTGTTTTGCTCAAAATACAGAATTCTATAGGGAAATGACTAAACGGATTGTAATTTTACATTAACATAGTTAAAACATTGAATTTTTAAACAGATTTAATTATAACCATGCAGAAGCAATCTGGATACATGCAAGCCAACTATGAATCTATTTTGATCGGTTTGTTTTGCATTGATGAATTCATCAGTGCACAAGAAATCAAAATAGCCAGGTTTAAATTAAATGCATTAATTGACAATCAGGATTTGATTGGAATTAAACAGCTTGTTTTTAGGTCAGCTGTAGTTCCCTGTAACCTGTGTTTATGAACTAAGCATTTGATTTGTTTCGTACTTCTGTGTGTCCTCTCTGCTGTATGAAGTGATGGTCTTGGGCCTCCACTGGCATAGGTTATCTACCTCTGCTCTTTGCAGCATATGAGGCATACTCGTGGGTAGGATAGTCTTCATTTGTTGCCATACCATAATGTTGTGGGGCTGTCTGGCCTGAGGAAGTGTGTGCTGGGGTGGGAACAGTGCAGAGAACATAATCTCTTCGATAAATGTAGTGTCTTGAGGGGGTTTTTAATCTGACTAAATGATCACCCAAATTAACTTGTGACCTATAAACATCTTCCTGCCATGGTAAACAAAACCAAAACAAACAGTAAAACTCACTAGCAACAAAAATGTACCTCAAACGTAGCTTAGTTGAATTACACACTAGCTTCTCTGGTCTGGGAAAGTCCGGTTGTAACTGTGGGTTTGGTTTTTTTTTTTTTTTTTTTTTGGTGTTCCAGTCAGAGATGACTTTATCAAAACAGCAGCGTTAGTTTAGTGGCTGATGCTTTTGTTTCATGAGCCCTGCTCTCCATGCTTTTCTGCATGTAGTCCTTGCTAGTGTTCCATAAAAGTCTATCTAAACAGTGATGCTGCTCTTGTGCAAGGCTTGAAGAGTCATGCCCAGAGCAAATAGGAAATTTCTCCTTGGAGAATGCCACTAATGTGTAAAACTGGTCTGCTTCTAAAAGCCAGGTGGCTGTCTTCTGGCAGGGAGGGGAGCCCTTCAAATAAGAACAGATTTCTAGATGCAGCAGTATAGGAGTCCTTACTCTGGAGTCAGGTGCTGTGTGGCTGTTGGCTGTGGCCTCCCCAGGCTTTGGTAGACTGGTGACTGTACTCTCTTGCTTATCAGTGTAGTGGTTGTTTTGATTCCTGTGGGCAGTATTTAAACCATCAGGAGGACTTGGGGGAAAATGAAGAGCCACAGCAGTGCATCTGACAATGTAAATGAGAATAAGGATGCAGGGTAGCAGTGAACTCCTTTTGAAATAGCAAAAACAGTAGAGAGAGTGTTACCAGGAGTGATTCTGCTCCCTCCATGCAGTTGTTTGAAGAAGATGGAAAGCAGTGGCAATAGTGGAGAGGAGAACGCTCCTTTTAAATTTATTTTTAATTTTTTTTTTTTTTTTGTAGTGGAATCAGTGAGAACTGGAGAAGAGCTTCAGATTTATTAGCAAGTCAATAGACAGAAATTATCAGCATAAAGTCAAAAGCCAAGACATCCTTCAGTAGATCATGGAAAGTAAGAAAGGAGGGTAGTTGGTTTGTTACCTCGATGTTCTTACTAGGAAGTAAAGGCCGAATCTGTGAACTTGATGTGCAAATGAATGCAGTGAGCTAGAGCAAATAGGAAATGCATTTAAAATTAATCAGATTACGTAGGTCTCCTGTCTTTAAAATGTCTAAAGACAAAACACGATGAAGATGCACTGTACCTTTTCAGAGAGAATGGGGACTTGAATATCACCTGAAGTGGAGAGGCGAGCGACAGAATCCTTCTTTCTGGTGGGGTGACAGACAAGCAGAGGAGTGTATGCAGTCCCGTGCCTGTCAGAGAAGGAAAGCAGAAAAGTCGGAGAGTGGCTTGAAGGGCTTCAAAGTGTATGTGGCACATAATGCCACTGTCACAGGGGTAAAAGCTTTTCTCACTTGAGACAGGTGGGATAGGAGAGTAGCCACAGTTACCTTGTGGGATATACAGTAAAGAAATAAATGTAAGGAGGGATTTAGACATGGCCTATATTCAGTTTGTGGAAGCTATTAAAAATAACTTTTTACTCTTATTTTGCTCTTCGCAGCAAGCAAAGAAACATTGGTGGGTAATATTTTACAGCCTCGCACATTTCAGCTATCTCTATTCCGAGTAGTACGTGCATCCAGTTAACTTTAGTTGATGATTTACATTCTCCAGTTTTAATAGAAAATAGAAAGATATGGTTATTGAGATTCTGATGCCTAAAGAAGAGTGCGATTTCTATTTAAAGTATCTCAGTATGTTCCCTGAATATTTGATGTAAAGTGGGAAGAACAATTTTTTTCTGAAAATGTATATACACGGTAGTTGTTTCTGCATCAGGAGAATGGCATTTATCAGTACTTTTTCTTTACACTACTTTGACAGCTACCTCACACATCACTTCTCTGAAGCAGGTAAGTGGTGAGCAAAACAAGGAAGAGGGTATAGGTAAAAATGCAGATCTGAACTGATTTAGCAGGTGCTGTTAGGTCACTGATATTCTGTCATTGTAACCCAGTTTTTCTATTCGTTATATTCCTTTCCTTACATAGTCTAGGTTGGTTTTTTTTTTCCTCTCAGTGACATTTAAAGTTGTCACATTTCAATGCCATTTTTGGCATCTTTGAAAAATGCCAGTTACACAGGACTGCTGGGGCCTCACAGTTGGCATTTTGTTTCTAACTTACAAGAAAAGCAAGGTACAGACACAGATTCTACGCAACTGCCTGCGTGGACCTTTGTATCTCAGCTCCAGTATAACTAATGTCTGCAGTATGGCAGCTGTGAAATCGAGATCTGATTTTTGAGAAAATGTAGGGATATAGAATTGAGGTTTTAATGTGCAAGGGTATGTGCTTGAATTTTGGAAGCGTATTAGTCATTTCCTAGTTCTGTGATGAAGGCATGGGTAGGAGGGGAATGGAGACTCATGTGTAGGGCCTGGCAAGGAACCAGGAGCTGCAGCTTGGATCAAATGAAATTTGGGAGTCTGTACTTGAGCACGTAGGATATTTGACTGCAGACAGTGGTCAGTTTTCCTGAAAGTTTCTCAATGTCCTGGGCTCCTGTTCTGTAAATTTGCAATAAAAATTTAAATTCTTAATTGCACAGAAGAGAGTGACGATTCAGCTTTTAGTTCAGGGAGTTACGTTTTTGGCCATTGTCTATAATGTTAAAATAAGACTGTTTATTTCTAATGACCGTGTTTGACTTTTACAGGAGAAGATGTTTGGTCTTATGCAAAGGGGCTTCCTCAGTTGTTTCAGCAGGGTGGAGTATTCTACAGCATAATGAAGAAAACCACAGGTATTTTTTGTTTTCTGTTTCTTCCTTCCTTCCTTCCTTTGATTTCAAATCTTTAAAATTGTAAATTGGTATTGAGTCATTTGTAAGCATAAATATATTTTTATTACCATTGCAGATTTTAATTTTCCCTATATTGTAGATCTCCTTATGTTCCCTCAGAGAGCCTAAGACTAGGGAATCAGGCTAGGATGAGTTCATTCACCTTAAATCTCTTATTTTCTGAAATCTTTTCTACAACCATACATCCCCATTTAAACTTCCTGAATTGTACAAAAAAATTCAGTAAGTCAACTGATTTTTGTTTTTCTGGAAAGATCAAAGAAAGAGATGATCATAGGACATATACCTGCTAAAACACTTAATGGATAAGCAATTCATCTTTCTAGCATGCTTCTCAGTAGATATTTTACACAGGGATACTGCATGCTTTGAATTTAAATGGTTGGTTACATTTATCTTTCATATTCCTAAGATTGTTGTTCAAAAGCCAAGCTATCCATCCATTCTTGCATTGATAAATGTTGCATCTCGGACTATGTGCAGAATAACCAAGAAGTGAGAGTATATTTGATTTTTTTTTTTTAGACTGCTTCATAAATACTACCCACAAAGAACAACATCTCTTTCTTTTAATTATCTCATTTAAAGTTTATTTTCTTATTGAAGTCTTTGCACTCATAGTTTAGCTCTTATGGTTTCATTTTTAATAATGATTCCTTTTCTGCTTTCTTACTGTTTGATTTCTTCTTAGGCAGTTTTGTCAACCTTAACTTAATCTTGATTGTTTCTGGAAACAGGTATTCTAGCACATAATTTCTGTTCTGTTTGCAGTAATTAAAATGTGTGGTATATTCAATGCCTCCTACCTCTCACTGAATTATTAGCCTGGGTGATAGAATTAGCATGCAGGTGTCTTCTAGCAGATCTGTTTCCTTTCCGTTTTCTTTCTTTTACTATGCTTATACAATAAAACTTGGTGTATTGTTTGTGGCAAGTGAGTTAGCTTAAACAGTGCCAGGTGGAAAGGACATTTTGGACCAATTAATGACTAGCCAGAGTTCAGAACCTAGAATGAATCCAAGAGATTTTAACCCAGCTGGTCATTAACTCACAGAAAATACCTGACTTAAAAGTTATTTTTGCCAACTGAGATTGTAAGAACTGAGGTTGTGGAAGATGGTATTCTGTATTTGAACATTATGGCATTTCTGCATGTGAAAGTATTTTATACTACCTTGGTAGGTAGAATTACTATTTCAGCATTAACATACTTGTAAGATTTTAACATTTTATGAACTACTAAATTTCCACATTAAACAATTACAGTGTGCAAGTCTATTTTTTTCACTTAAAGAAGTTCCTTACCCTATTTCTATATTTTAGTTAATGTAATAATGCAACTATTATACTGGGCATTTGGAACAAAGCTTTCTGTCAAGTGTAGACACTTAATCAATTAAAATTTGATTTAGCAGATCTTGTTTAAGATCTTATTTTGAGATTTCAGGATTGCAACTTCAGAGGCAGTTTTGGTCAATCGTAGAAGCTGTTACAGCACTCTCTTTTGCAAATGAAGGTTGAGCTGGTAAATTCTGCCGTTAAAATATGTTGTTCTCTGGGCTAAGTTAGGCAGATAGGTGTTTGGGGTTAAATTTTGTTCTGTGTGTGTTTTGGCTGTTTGGTTATTGGTTCCCACGGATATGTGAAGAAAGGAACTACCTGTCTGAAGTTCTTGAAATAAAATCTCATCTGTAGATTCTCTGCAACTGTCCAAGTGTGTGATTCAGAAGCTGTGGAGGATGAGTGAAACTGGCCAGTTGGTTCCTCGGTACCAAAGCAGTATAATAATGTTTCAGATAATTTGAATTACCTTTTTCACTGGTGCTTGGAATAGCTGTTTTGATTGCATTGTATTTGATAACACAGAAATAGGATTTGCTTGCTCTGATTCTTCCCTTCTGCATTATTTCTGGTGCTTTTCTTCAAGAATTGTAAGAGAATATGAGGAAAATTCACATTAATTTACCTACTCCTGACACTTTTTAAAAAGTGGGTTTTTTTTATTGTAGCTCTCCTTGCATAGCTCGTAGAACTTAACAGAACTGTTGCAGCCAGGTTTTCATCTGCAGATAGCTTTTAACTCACAGAAAGCCGTCATCACTGGAGTGATAGCTTACTGCTTTTTATGATGACAAACTGAAAGCAGATGTTGCCCACTTTTGACATAGAGCAGCTTCAAAACTTAAATTTGCCTAGTGGACTGTCAGTTTTAGCAGATGGGTCAAATTGCAAGTGGGACAATGAAACAAACAGCAGATCAAAAATATGCCTTATGTTTGTTTTGTAAAGGTTAATCATTATGATCTTGACCACTACTAAACATAGTAAGCTTGAAACAATTTTGTTTATTTAGCAATGCTTCCTCTCTGAGAAAAAGACAAATAGGAAATTTTAAATTTCTCAGGCTTAGCAGCAGTTGTACCCAATTCTACTACAATTCCAACTAGTGTAGAAGTGATCTTAAATATTACTTCTCCAGATAGACAGTGATTTGAAAGGTGGTCTTTGGCAGTTTTCTGGCTTTGGGGCAGGGGTTGGTGGTGGTAGTGATGGGATTTGGCTTGTTCTGTGTTACTGCAAGCATATATTATTTCTTTAATTTCTGTTGTAGAACAGCAAGTCCCAGCAAGGTGGTTATTTTATCTAGGAATACTACAGTCCTGTCTCTTCATTAGAATTACCATAGAAGGCAGCAGGATCTTAGGGATATACTGTGATTGCTATCATATGGCATACAAGCCTAAATTGGTTTTCTCTCACTGTAGTAAGTTTCAGTGTGTTTGCTTTAGCATACCTGATACAGTAAGTTTAAATGCAGTGATTGCTGTGTATTGAGAGCATGCCTTAAAATGTTAGCACTTTGAATAACTTCTTCTATCTTTATAGGTTTGGCTGATGGCAAGCACTGTACTTTTCCACATTTGCCTGGTAAAAACTTTGTGTACAATGCAGCAGAAGACAGATTAGAGCTGTGTGTGGATGCTGCTGGGCACTTTCCTATTGGTCCTGATGTTGAAGAGTTGGTTAAAGAGGCCTTAAGTCAAGTGCGAGCAGAAGCTACTTCAAGAAGCAGGGAAGCAAGTCCTTCACACGGAATGCTGAAGCTGGGTAGTGGTGGAGTAGTGAAAAAGAAATCTGAACAACTACATAACATAACTGCATTTCAAGGAAAGGGCCATTCCCTAGGAACTGCATCTAGTAGTCAACAACATGATCAAAGAGCCAGGGAAACACCACTTTTAAGAAAGCATAGCACAGAAACGGACTTCAGTCCTTCTGCTAAAATTGAGCCTTCTGTATTCACAGCTGCTTCTGGTAACAGTGAGCTTATCCGAATTGCACCGGGAGTTGTGACAATGAGAGACAGCAGGCAGCTTGACCCCACTTTGATTGAGGCACAGAGAAAAAAGTTGCAGGAAATGGTCTCTTCTATTCAGGCTTCAATGGATAGACATTTGCGGGATCAGAATACAGAGCAGTCAGCATCAGTTGATCTATCTCAAAGAAAAGTAGAGGCAGTGAATTCAACTGCTAAAACTGGGAGCTTTCAGGCTGGTTTACCCGAATCGCTTTCTGCACCAGGTGGTACTGAACACTTGAATACCGAATCAACTGATGGTAACATGGTGAATTCTGTGGGAACAACATTCCCTGCAAGGTCTAAAGCACAAAAGGGGAATTCTGTTGAGGAGCTTGAGGAGATGGATAGTCAAGATGCAGGAATCACTAATGCAACTGAGCCAATGGATCACTCTTGATAGGTTAAAATCTAATAAGGGTAGAAGAAATTACTGTTCAAATGTAATGTTTATTGGCTGGGCCACACAAAGTGATTAGTTATTAAATCTTGTATGTATGTCAAAGATTATATCATCTTATTCAGTGCATGATAAGCGTGTGATTGGCAATAGCTTTCAATATTACCATACTGCTGCCCAGGCTGGCTCTGTTACCTGTAAATTAGTTATTAGGATATGCACTGAGATGAATATCTGCTGTAAATGTGGGTTCTTGAAAATCCTTTGTAATTTTTAATTCCTCACAAGTCTTAAAACTGAAGCCCGTGCAAGGTTCTTACCATGCTAGTTTAAGGTTACTGGAAAGGCTAGAAGAGGCAAAACTAGAAATGTGACAAAATTAATCCTGCCCCAGGTATGTAATTCCACTCAAAAATACACTATAAACATGAATTAAACCTGAATTTCAAAAAAAACAACTGAAACTAAACTTTGCTAAGTTTGATAATGCAGCATATACAGTACTTTAGTTACATTGTGCTGGCATGTCCTCTGATTTAAAAACTTTTTCACTCATACAGCTGTATACGCTTGTCAGAAATCTTGGAATAAGTGTAACTTTAGTAAACACCCTAATTTATGCATAGTGTCAGTTTAAGCAAGTTAGAAAAAAGGCTACTTAGTGTATGACAAAGATAAAGTGAATGTGGTGTGGTTACGCGTGGCTGTCTGAGCCAACACAACCATTTTGGTGCTCTGTTAGTAAGTGATAGCATGTTTTTATTTCCTCCCAAATACCGAGCTGGTCAGATGTTGTGCAACTTTTAATACAACTATAGGAGAGAAGCTGGCAATTGCAAGAAATGCCAAATGTTCAGTGGCAAACCCATTTATTTTAAAAGATTTTGATTACTAACATTGGTTAGCGATGGCAAAAATTAAATAGCAGCTGTCCTCTTCAGAGCAAATTAACAATTTGTTGGAAGGAAATGACTCTCTAACATACATTATCCTAAAGCGTTCAGTGATAATTGAGCTTTTGGAAGCTCGCTGTTTACACCATGGAAACAAGGAATACATGCTGTTTCAGTGTCTATAAAGACTACCCACCTCTATTAGCCTCACTTCAGTTTGTGGTGCAGAGTTCCCTGCATCTGTGGTAATGTAGCTGGTATCCACTTGAGTAGCGTGTTCATCAGACCTGCAGTGCTAGTTTTTAAGAAGCAGCCATTGTGCTTGCTCCCTAAGGATGGAATGTGTATCTGATACTGCACTTTGCTTCCTATCTTCATAGTCATATTTAAATGCACTATTGTTGCTTCCTCTAATGGTGAAATAACATTGAACGGATGAAAGATGTTAATACAGCTTCCAAGGAATTAAGAGCATTTACCTATTGAAGTCTGTGTTTGTGCACATGTGGGTTTTTACCAGTTCACAAATGTTTGTATTGTATATGTTTGTATTCAGAAAACTCTCCTCACTTTTTACATTTCTAATCACTTAAACAATTCTAAGCATTAGTATGATAAAACATCCCATGAGGGAGGATTTATTTTTGTATGTATAAAATTAACTGAAGGAAGTCACTTAAAGAATAGCCCCCCCCCCCTTTTTTTTTCCCAAAGTAAATTAAAATAATTCTGTTGGTTAACCTCTTATGTAGAGGGAGTAAATCTTTTATGATTTAGTACACTACTTACAGGTAAAATAAAAATCACCTTTTCACAAATAAATGAAATATGTTAAGATCTCAAATTGCTAACCCCTAGGTTAGCAATTTGGAAACTTGGAATGTATGAAGTAATTTGGCTCACCAGAACTGACCTTGCTGATGCACTGATTAACTGGCAGGGCTTACTCAATGAGAAACAGGATGCACATGCAGCAGCTGGAAGCCTGCCAGGACTTCTGAAAACATTTAGTCTCCCATGAATCAGTCTAGCTGCATGAAGGCTACTTCTGTATAGAAAATGTTGAGTAGAGGCTTGTGCTTTGTCACAGCGTGAGGTTTAGAAAAGAGTAGCAGTGGCATGTTCCTGGGAGGGAGTTTAAGTCAGGAGAGGCTGAGGGGGAGGAATCTCCTGGATCTCTTGCATTTTAGACAAGGTAACTATATCACTTCGACATTTTTAACCTTTTCTTGGAAAAAGAAGTCTTCCTTGGCTGAAAAAAAAAAAATATGGGCAGTGTATATGGGAGAATTTGACGTTTGAAATTGAAATATTAATTGCACATCATTCTTATTTCAAGGGAAGATGCTTACTTCTTTCAAGCCTTTTTGGTAAGACTACAGAAGTTTGTGTGCCTTTCACTGTGTAAAGAGGAAGGCTTGGTTTAATCTTGACAATTCCCATTTCAGCAGCAATTTGACACTTTCCTTCTTACCTAAATAGAAATAGACACAGATTAACAGCTGTTTGATTCACCCGTAGTGTCATATTGGATCCACTCAAGTCATGTAGATCAGAACTCTCCAATAAAACAAAATGCTCTCAAACAGGAATGGTAAAATGGTGTCAAAATCACAAGGTCTGCTGATGTGAATTCCTCTAGTGTAAAGCAGGATTGTGCATATTTCTTTGCAGTGTTCTTATTTCACGTAGCTTTCTCATGCGTTTAAATATCAGTGTTTTTGAGAAAGATGGCTTTTGGTACTCTCAAGCGAAGCTAAACTTCATCTACATGCCGGTGAGATGTGTAACTGTACAGGAGAAGTGAAATAAAGAACACTGAAGTGTAAGCTTGAACAGCTGTTTCATTTGATTGCTAGCAGTGGGTGAGAATGTAAGTTGAGGCAAATCAGTGTGCCTGCCTTAGAAGCACCCATGTGCTTTTAGATTTCCCTGTTAGAGTCAGGAAAATGGTGGTGGGGTTCAAGGGCAGGGAAGACGTTGACTCCTGGATGTGAAGCCGTGGCAGCAGGACTTCTCAAATGGCATGAAGAGTGTCTCTTTCTCAAAAAAAACCCTAACTTCTTGCTACTGAATTGCCTGTGGACAGAGGCTGTGGTTCTAAATTCTTTTTAAGAATCTGCCATGATTACTTTCTTGTCTAGGGGCCAACCAGCTTCTACACAGTGTCTCATGGCAAAGATGACTTAAATTATTGGAAAATCCTAAACTTTACTATGGCTTAGTCTGTATAACCTAAATGAAAGATGACTACTGAAAATACAAGCCCAGTATATAAAAAAAAAAAAAAAAGGGGGTGGGGTTGGGGGGGTGTTGGAAGAATGAACTATATTGCTGACGAACACATGGGAAACCTCAGAAGAACAGATCAGTTTTCCAAGCAAATGCAAGATTTGTACTACTACAAATGGCTGGCTGCTGAGTAAGGTTGACTTGTTGATACTGCTGTTTCTCTGTGAATCGTTTGCATTTCGCTGAGGGAAAATAAATAGCTTTTCAAATGAAATCATATATTGGGATGTCTTCACTGTTACAGTCACAAACCAGCAATTTATATTGTTGGGTTTGTGAATCCCTTATAGTTTACTAGTCTCCTAATAAATGTGAAATGTGAGCTGGACGTTGCTTCTGACAGAATGCCCTAGCAGCATTACAGAGGCACAGTGCCACAAGGCTGTATGCTAACAACCCTGTACAGCAGGAACACTTTCAAGACTAAAATGCTTAATTTACAGTCTTTCAAAAAATAGAATCTATTGTCACTGTCACAGGGTTAACAAGAGTTCCTTGCTACTTTTTCAATGCACTGAAAGTGCCAGGTAATAAGATTCATAGGATGCTTATAATTGGGAGAGTGGTGCTTGGTCTGAAACGTATGAAAAATAAACAATTTAAGAAGATGTCACTGTTATCTCTATACCTGTCTGGCTCCCATTTTCAAATAGCAGAATCTACATGCTTTTGTAAAATAATAACATGAAGTTGATCCTTCTGTTAAAAAAACACAGAACAGTAAGTGGTTTGTTTGTTTTGCTTGTGGATATCAGTTTAGCTTCTTAAAATTGAAGAAGTTGCTTAAGATATTTAGAATGCAGGATTCCCTCTGAGCCCTTATGCCTGCGGTTGAGCAATAAAAGCTTGAAACAAGAGTGGTATTTTCAGAATTATTTTGCATTAACGAGGATTATTGCCAAGAAATGAAAGAGTGCACTTTTAGGAGGGAATGCTATTTAAAATGTATAAATAAGAATTAAAATAGTGTATATATTTAGAAAACAAATCTTTTTAAACAGTAAATGCTTTACATGTTGAATTAAAAATAAATTAGCATAGGAACTATATCATCTTCACAGTACTGGCTGTTATCCAGCACAGTTTGGTTTGTTTTATTTGTGATTGCTGTACTAATTATATTTGATTTTTTTTTTATCTGTAATGTAACAATAGTGTATTATAACAGTATATAGTGTACTATACTACACTTCACTGTACAGTATTTGGAATTTTCTTTGATTGCTATATTAAAACTATAAGTTAAAACACCTGCTTTGGTTTTCTAAGGTGCAACTTTTATCTAGCCTTTCACACATTAGCCTGTTTAATTAACACTGATTTGGCTATAAAATTAATGAATTGTAAATATATTGACTTCTGCATTCTCCATATAAACTGCATTATACTTGCGTACATGAATACTAGTACGGAAGATGAAAAACTGGTACAAACCTTAGAAAAGTAAACTCTGATGTCATCCATGTTGCTTTAGTTGTTTCTGTTTAAAAGAAACTTTTTTGAAAGAAAAACTCCTTATGGAAAAGTTTTTTTGATCTCATACCTGTTCTGAATATTTAATTAAACACACGGGATCTTTGAACGTGAGAGATTTTTAAAACAAGTTTTTATATATTTGAGACCAATATATGAGATCTGAATCTTTTTTCAAAGTTGTTACCAAGAAGGTTGTGTAGAAAAACGCTGACCCAAGTCACACATGACGTTTAAGACATCTTGCAGTCTGTGGTTTGGAATATTGGTCAAAATGTATTTCAAAGCAAAACTGTAATGCATGCACGTAATACGCAAGTATGAATAGTATAATGTGGAAGAATTAGGCTTTTGAAAATTTGGCAATACTCAAAGATGAACATGTTGACAACTACTTAAATCTTCTCTGTGCTTTTTCCACCAGCTACATGTGGTACTTTGTTTCAAAAATTGGCTGTAATCATAACTTTTGAGCCTAAAAAGGAGTGATAAAACCAACTGCAAAACTGTGTTACTTTTTCCTGTATTTATTGAAAGGCTTTAATTCAGAGCGTGCTAGCATTAAAGCATTCTTTAAAGTGATGAGTGTAAATATGCAGAGTTAATTTTGGTTGTGTGTCATATCATAAAGAATTGAAAATTAACCTTTGGAAGATTTATTTCAAAGGCTTAAATGCTTAATGCTAAGCTAGAAATTGACTCATCTTTATTAATGCGGTGTTTATAATCTGAGCCCAAACCAGTACTGAATGTATGAAGCAACCAAGTTAAGAGTGCTTTCAAAGTGTTTTCATTTTTCTTCTGCTATTAATTGTACAGCCTTAATATCTTTTTTTTTTTTTTTTTTTTTTTTTTTTTTTTTTTTAATTTTAGATTGGAGTTGTTGGGTTTGGATTGGTTATTTTGTTTGGTTTGGTTTGGTTTGGTTTTTTTTCTTGGGTATGCCCATAGCAAATCTGTTCTAACATCCCTGCAAAACCCCAGCTTCCTGCCACAACACAACCCTTCACGACATAATTTTCTCCTTAGGATCGGGGTGAGAATGAACCTTGGATGTTCATCAGCATGTGCAGTGAGTTGTGGAAGGTCCTTGTTGATATTACGAAGAGTCAATTCAAACACATTGACTGTAAAAGTTAACAGAAACTGTGGTGGTTTGCTTGATGTGGAATTTATTTTATCGAGGCTTTGGTACATGTTGGCTTCTGATGGTTTGTGATGTTTTGAGTACTACTTAATGATAAAGAAAAGTAGCAGTGTTTAGATCCATAGTGGACTTTGTGGCCAAGGTGACATTACAGAAACCCGGTAGCCACAGCTGATTTGAAATGGGTTATTCTACTCATAATTACTTAAATTCACATACGCTGGGTGATTCTGAACATCTAGTAATATCATCAAAGGCTTTAGGTTTTAGTGTAAGCATGACCTCTGTTGCTGGAACTTGTAGACATTTTAAGAGGCTTCAGGAAAGATTATTATTCTCTGTTAATGACAGGCATCGATTTGATGATTATGAAATAGCTGCTCAGACTTGTATTTGGACTTTATCCACCTCTTTTTTGAAATGACTACCTAATTTTGTTTTCTGCTGGAAATAATACTTCTAGTGGCTTGTCTTGCTAGTAGCAAATCTAATTTCACTGCTGAAGTGATCCTGTAGATATGGACGGGGTCTGTGCTGTTCGGAAACTTGTATTCAATAAGTAAAAAATTAAACAAATGACAGCAGGTGGAAGGAAGTTACCAGAATTTAGGAGGTTTAGAAGGTGCTATGGTTCTTATTAGCCAATAGTTGGTGGGGCCTGGCTGCATGAAGTGCACAGTCATTTCTTACAAACCTTTCAGGCATGATTCAAGCAACTTCTTTCAGAATAACAAAAATTGATTTTATAAGCTATTTTGTCAACTCAGTATATAAGATTTTCTTTAAAATGAAGCTTCTTTCAGATTGTTTCATTGTCGCATATATGTAGAGAGAGAGCTGCCAGGTGCTACCTCCTAATCCTAACCTCTCTCTTCTTTCCCACATTCATTTTTGCAGATTCTGCAAATCCCAAAGGGTCTCTTCTGACATTGGGCTAGCTTTCTTGTTTGCTTTTCGCCTGTCACTTGGACTTATATATTGAAACACTTTTACCACGGATGTTTCTGTAAGCTTATTGTCCTCTGTTTATACTGCTGCTTTTAGAGACAGTGAGAGGCAATAGATAAATGATCCAATTTCACACAAATTAGATGGATAGAAATGAAACCCTTGTTTGACTTCCTCCGAGATCTGTATGTATGGGACCAGAAGGACTGACGGGAGATTCCTAAGAGAGCAGAGAACTTGTGGGCTTATTCAGGAGGGGGAAGAAGATACATAAGGATTTATCAATGGTTCTAAAAATCAGTAGTTCTGTGGGGCAACCACGTTTCATGTTGTTCCACTTCCAGGGTGATGAGCTTTAGAAGCTGCAGTGGCTCACTCTAAATCTGGGGATTTCCCTGAGATCTACCTTTGTTTTCTCTGAGAAGAAGCTGCCAAATAAGTATATACTTTTCCACCCAGTGGGAGAGAAGGGGTGAGGCATCACCAATTGTTGCTACGTGATGGTGTAGAGTTTGTGGCATGAAGAAGAAAAAAAAAAAAAAACACAGAAAAGGCAAGGAATTAAATAACTCCTATTTCTAACTATATGTTCAAATCTGCTCAAGTGTTGCTCAATACACACTCAAGTCCTACATCTGAACATTGCACATAAAATTATAGTACTTTTTCCTGCACTATGTGTGTCTTAAGATAAGGTCCTTCTTGGCTTCTGAAGACAGATGCTGGAAATAGCAATTGTTTTTGCAGACAGCAGGAGGGATGCAGCAAATAAGGCTCAGGAGTACCTACTTTTGCTTCCAAAATAAGAACATTCAAGGATTGGTACAATGGAAGAAACTAAATAAGCAGTATTTATTTCTTTGCTCCCTCTGTTTCTCCTAACCTTAACTTCTTCTTTACATTGTCATATTCACTAATGGTTTTTTTTTTTTTTGATTTCTTCCCTGCATTTGAAGTCAGCCAAGCTAACCCATTCCTTTCTTAGTTTGGAAATTTTGAACTCAGGTCTCTAGTAACCCAGCAGCCCCAAAATCCCCAGTTATCTATTGCCTACTCTGAAAGTTGTCTTTATTTAGTGTTTTGTATCTTTCCAACCCTAACCCTGAGGTTCTACCTTTGAAACTCTCATAAACTTGCATCCTTGCACAAACTCAGAGAATACATTTGCAACAACTAAGGACCTTTCAGGGGCCCTCGTTGCTGACCGTGGAAGCGGAGCCAGGATGGAGGTGTGCAGTCTTTCGCATCTGTAAGCACTCTCCGCTCCCTCTCCTCTCCTCCTGCTGGAATTCTGCAGGGCTCGGGGGGAGCAGCACTGCCTTGGAAAAAGAGGTAGACTGCAGTCGTACAAGCAGCAGAGGCCAGCATCTCTGGGATTGCTGGTTGTGACACTGCAAGATTTGTCTCCGTGACTCCTGTTGTTGCAATCAGTGTTAGGAGTGGGAAGGAGAGAGTCTTGCTGGTAGTTTGGAAAGGAGGGGGGATCAGAACACTGTTCTTTTTATATGGTGGTTTTTATTTTGGGGGTAGAAAGTCAAGCCAGTGCTTTCCATTTATCACCAGGGTACTATGAGACTTTGGCTGTTTGCCTGAATCTAGCTCAGGCTGCTGCTGGGA
Organism: Tyto alba; assembly: GCF_018691265.1. Classification (NCBI taxonomy): domain Eukaryota; kingdom Metazoa; phylum Chordata; class Aves; order Strigiformes; family Tytonidae; genus Tyto; species Tyto alba. Next base: position 37,725,583 of record NW_024881330.1, read on the forward strand.
CACCGTTACCGCTGCCTGACTACTGTTTACCCACCTGACTGGTTGGCTCCGTCTGGCTCTGACTGCTTTGCAAAGCCCTTGCGGTAGGACTAATTGTGTGCTCCTGGGGTTGGCAAAATCTAAGGATTAAGTTGACCTCTCTTGCATTCGTAGTGATGACTTTCTAGGGCATAACTCCAAAACAGCATGGGATAACGCATACGGCTGATACCTGATTAACAGGTCACTTCAGAGACTGAAAAGATCATTTAGAAGTTGTATGTATGTTTGTGAAAGGATTCAATCCTTTTTTTTTTTTAAAAAAAAAAAATGGCATGCCTCACCAGAACTAGTAAAATTATTCCTCTATTATTTCCAAAGCAAACAAGTAGCATTTGAGAAATTAGTAAAGCTTATTAATTGAGATTAATATTGTAATCTAATCTTGCAGCAGTATCATCGTTATTTATTGGGAGAGTTGATAGTGAGATCATAGGTAATATCAGAGTGTAAATTTGGAAGTTACTTTTTTCCCTGCTTTGATTGATTCAAGGCTGTTTCACTTTTAATCCTTGAAAAGTAATCCTATACGGTTTGCCTGTATGGTGCCTCATATAAATTAATACCCATGCCGTTGAAACCACAGGTGAAGTGGTTGCCAACCAGAAATTTGCCTCCTCAAAGGAGTTCTACCAGTGTAGCTGCCACTGCACTTGCAGAAGCAGATGAGGTGAGGCTTCAGGCTTGGTTTCTGAGTGACGGTGTCCATCAGAGCTGTGCACTGACACCATTTCCTCACACTCTGCGCAAGAGACAGCGTGAGCTCAGCATGACCTGTTTCTTCTCAAGCCAATGACAGCTGAGGATTGCCAGAAGCAGGGATACAGAGCAGCTCATGAGATCTGAAATATAATCTCCTCCCTGAGAACTACGATTATTCTACAGCAAGTAACTTGTTCTTTGTGTACGTGCCTGAGCAGATCCTAGCACAGGTCCCCGGCAGGGCTATAACCCTGGAGCTGCTTTATTGATCTCCTGAGCTTGGGAACTGCAGTCGATTTTTTCAGTCCAAGGCTTGATCCAAAGGCCACCTCAGAATTCTCTGAGTAGTCATGCAGCCTCCTTGAGAAGCTCATATAGGCTGCTTTGGGAATGAGCAAGAGGATGTTTTTTGTGCACCACGGTCATGGAGGTTAATGCACTACTATACATTCTAAGCTCATCTAAATATACACAATTATTTTGATATTTTGCTACGGTAGCCTTTAAGCCTTATATTTTCACCTTCCCTACACTAGCATGAATAATGCAGACCTGTCAATATGGTAAAGCAAAATTAATAAAATCACAAATTACATACAATTCTTCTGTGTCATGGTTAACAGAACACAGGCTAACTGAATTAGGCAGAGGAATTAGCACCTTTTTCCCTCTCTGACAGGCTGTACAAATAGGTTGAGTCAAAGTGCACAAAACTTGCTAACTCTTCGGGATGAAGTGGTTAATCCTGTAAGACTTGGCATCTCAGGAAAATGTTGTAAGGAGCATTTAGAGAAAATTCCAGCAAAAGCAGATCATTTTCAACAGCCATGAATAGAATATTGCCCTTCACAAAATTTGATACTAAGAAGTTTAAAAAAAGAAAAAAATATAAGTATGACTCTACAGGCACACAGCAAGCTGAAATTGCTCTGAACCGCAGCTTCACTGAACTGACTGTGACATGACTCAAGTACGAATGACAAGCTGAGATCTTCAATACTGAGACACGAAGCAGATGCAGATAATAATGTGCTGTCCATATGGAGAACTATTTTAATTTAAAAGGCTATCTGGTGAGTATCCTCGTGCTCTTCATCAGGAATTTTTCCAAACATGGGGAGTGAGCTCAACCCTCACAGGGCTGACGCAAGCAAGATCACCTTGGGGACTGAATAAGCGGTGCCGTGATGTTGAATGTAGACTAAGTCAAGTAGCTGGGCTGGAGACTTGATGGGTGCAGGTGGTTTTGATTGACATATTTGGTGTTTCTGCCAGTGTAGAGCTCTGAAGATTATAGTCACTACAGGAACTGGTGATAAGGCATCAAAGACTACTACAAGGCAAAGAGCCTGTAAGCTCACCTACACTGAGCTTGGTCTTTATTTTAGCAATCATTGTGTCTTTACTTTATGGACCTTAGCTTCATGAGACTGGCAACAATTGCTTTTGAGTTGGGAAACTGTTTGCTGAGGAAATAAGCTGCTTGTTTTCCACAAATCAGAAAACTTAATTCCTGAGTTCACCTTATAGGGATTTTGCTAGATTCGAAGGTTGAAGCTCTCACCGCAAGAAGACAGTTGTGTGCCTTGTTGATCATCTGTGCTGAGAATCATCTTCACAAAGACTCTGGGTTCCTCTGTTGTAAGGTTTCTGGACAACCTATAGGGATATCATTTAGGGTAGACTGATTATTCTTAACTTCATGTTGGTTGTGTTAAGCCTTGTGCCTTCTGGGGAATAAATGTCGAACTGGCTGCCTGAATTCACAACGAGATTCTGATGAGCACAGCAGCAGAGAATTACAAACTTCTGCACATGACTTCAGCATTTTTCCATCATTTCAGCTCTGTGATAATATGAAATGGGATCATGAGTGGTGTTACTTTATTCATGAAAGGCTTTGCCAGGGAATAGATGGAACTCTCACAGAATTGAAGCAGTAACAAATGAGTCTGGTAATACACATATGGGCTTAACATATGGCTTAATAGTGTGGTACCTTCACACCACTGCAGCTGGGTGAAATTTTTTTGAAGTATCAGCATTGCACAGAAAAGGACCTGTTTCCCAGCAGGAACAGAGTTGCTGATCTGTCATTGGTTAGGGTCATAACGAATGCCTAATAGAATTCTTTTCTCTGCAGATCAGCAGGAGGCTTTTCAAGAAGGAATAAGTAACAGGGCAAATTACAGGATCATCACTGTCTCTTCCAGAGTACTTTGCTTATCAAATCATCTGGGTAAGAGTGTGAGTGAGTATCCAGTCTTTCTAAGTGGGATGCACCGTTGTTAGCACTTGGGGAACACTACAAAAACTAAGCAGGATCCAAATGCCAACAGGTGGTTCTAGTGATGTTTGGTTCTGACTCATCAGGAGACCCCACTAAGCAGTCCTAAGGCAATGGGGAAGTGGCAACTGGAAGTATCCCCTCAGTATGTGACTCAGGGTCCATGAGCTTAGAGTGATGGTGACATTTGCCCTGTCCTGCCACCCTCAACCTGCAGCAGTGTCTTTGCACCTGGTCATGTTCTTCAGGTCTAGGCTGGAATCGAGGTCTCCTTTGTCACAAGGGAGTCTTGGGAAGGACAAGCAAAGGCAGAAAGCAGTTGTTGCGTGATGGGGCTCGGATACTGCAGGCTGGTGAGCGTCCTACCAGAAGTCTGTTGAGGCTGAGCCTGATGGCTTGTGGGCCATGAGAGCCCAGATGGGATGGGACAGTCCCCAAAAATGGTGGCTTTTGGTGGAGACATTCCATATCCCGCTACAGAGAAAGACTGCCACTTTACGCCTTCTTTCTTAGGGAAGCTCTTAGATGGACAGTTGGAAAAAATAATTTGTTGTAGGGTTTCTGAAGAGAGAAGTAGCTAGGCCTCTGGCTTAGTTTTGTTAAGCTACCAGAAGCTGAGAAGAGATGGAGAAGGGGGTGCATCTCCATCCTTTTTTTGTCATGTATCAGCACAAGAAACTCAGAACATTAGGCCTTTTCACAGAGGACAGTAATACATACAAGATTAAAAAAGAAAAAATAAAGTGAGATAAAGTGAGGTGTGTATGTGTTTACCGATGTACTCCAAGGAGAATGTAACAAACTGCATCTTTAGGTTATTATTTTTTTTAACAACAGGACCATCAGTACTTACTAACTTAGTAGTTTGACTCAGCTAATCCTTTCAAGATCTATTTCCTACAAATTAAGAACGCATGTATTACTATGGGAATAGACAAGAAGGTACTTATTTAAACAACAATATTTTTATTTCAAGCTCCTTTCACTTTGAATTAAATATAAATGAATGCTAAAAGATGACATTTCATACCATATGAGGCTGAAGACACAAATCCTGTCTCAGGGTGGTTTTTATTCCACATACTTTTTGATTACAGCTTTTGTAGTTCAAAGACTCCTGTCAGAGCTTTGATGTGGGAAAACCTGCTGTGTTGTCATCTCTGGATACTAAAAGTGAATCACAGTGAACGCAGGTTGGTGCTGAACACCTATTAGTAAGCAGCGGGCAAAGACTACGTGTAAATAACCAAATAAAAAAACCCAACAAATTTGATTTTTTTTTTTTTTTTCTGTGAAAGACGCAACGATACGAGCTCGCCTTTGTAATGGTAGGTTTGTAATGCGGGTAAGTTGGGTGGGGGTTTTGTGTGGTGTTTTTTTTGTTGTTGTTTTTTTTGTTGTTTTTTTTTTTTTGGGGGGGGTTTTTTTGTATTTTTTCCCCTCCTGCGCCTCAGGGGCTGTGCCCGGGCCTGAGGTTCCCCTGAGCCTGCGCAGGGGGCGCCGCGAGCCCAGGTTTCCCGCCCGCCCTGCTCCCCTCACAGCCCCCGCATCTACACGCTCCAGACCCCCAAGGCTTCCTTCATACGAATAACTTCCAGCTTAAGGCTTTTGTGTAGGGGAATACCTAGAAGATACCTAGGTTGTGCTCGGGTGTAGCTTGTACCTCATGGTGGTGATAGCTTCAGGAGATTATTTCCTCTACGGTGGTGGCGAACAGTTTTCTATACGTAAACCATTTAAAAAAAAATTATGGGGCATAAGAGACCATACGGTGTTTCGATTATTTGTTTTGACCATTAAAGTAAAAATCACATGAAAATTAATAAAGGAAAAAGCTGCAGGGTCGACCCTATAATAGACTTGAGCACCCAAGAAATGAGCATTTGGGTGCCACAACGCTGATTCCAAGAGTGCCTTTCTAAGGGCTGCGGAAATATGCCCCTGCCTCCTTTTTTTTTTTTTTTTTGGCTCTGTAACTGCTAACCCCCATCTTTACGACAGGTGCTCGCACCCTTTTCTCCCAAGAGCTCAGCACAGCTCCTGTGCTTCTAAGTGCAGCCACAAGAGGACGGGGTGCAATGTTTGGGGTGCCATTTTTTTTTTTTTTTTTATCTAACCGGCAGCTGGTAGAGCAGCCACCCCATAAGCAGGGCGACCCCACGCTCCTCGCTTCTCCACCAAACCTGTAACCCCAGGGCGGCGATGTTTCGGAGGAGGGAGGGAACAGGGCCGGGCTGCCTTCGCGCTCTGCGACGAGCGGCGCACCGGGCGGTGGCGTGAGGGCCTGTGTGCCGCGGGGCGGCGGGCGCGGGCAGCTCCCTTCGATAGCTCAGCTGGTAGAGCGGAGGACTGTAGAGGCGCGGCTCGCGGGAATCCTTAGGTCGCTGGTTCGATTCCGGCTCGAAGGAGATGCTCAGCTTTTTACGGCGGGGCGGCCGCCGTTTATTTTTCCGTTACCGAGCCTTCCCCTCCTCCCCCGGCTCCCCGTTGCCGCGGGCGGCGCGCGGGTGCTCGTGGCGGCGGCGGGCCGGGGAAACTCGCTCCCCCGTCATGCCTCGCCCCCGCCGCCCCTCCCCCTCCCCGCCCGCGGCGGGCGCGAGGCCCCGCCCCCCCCGCCCCGCCCCGCCCGGGTCGCGTGCGGCGGCGGCGGCCAATGGGGCGGCAGTCCGCCTGCGCAGATTCAAACGGTGGCTCTGGAAGGAGGCTGGGCGCGAGATTCGGCGGCACCGACGGAGCCCGCCGCGAGCGCGGCGGTGGCGCAGCCCGGGCGGCGGGGGCCGACCGGCAGCGGCCGGGCCGCACAGCGCAGCGCAGCAGCCCGGGGCGGGAGGGCGCCGCCGGAGCCCGCGGCAGCTCTGACAGGAGAAGAGGGGCCGGTGTGTGTGTGTGTGTGGGGGGGGGGGGGGGGGGGGGGGGTGTGGGAGAGTAGGCGCAGCCAGGCGAGAAAGGGGCCGCTGCGCGCTCCGTCCTCACGGGCAGGGGCCATGCCTGACGCGCCGGGTGCCCGGCCGGGCCTGGGCTAAGGGCGGCCGCCGGGGCGCTGTGGATACCGTGAAGTTCTGCGGGGAGGAGGGAGCCATCGAAGGAGCCCCGTCCGCCTCAAACCTCCCTGAGCCGCCAGTGCCCCCTCTCCGTCCCCCGCCTGCCCTGCCGCGCCGCCCGGCTGTGAGGGAAGGAGCCCGGGCGGGGGCTCCGCGCCGCGCCCCGCTGCCGTGGCGGCCCCCCCCTATGCTGCGCCCCGAGGATGGCGAAGAGACCTCGCAGGTGAGTGCGGCTCCGGGCCCGGCCCGGGGGAATCCCTGCGCCTTCTGCCCCCCCCCCTCCACCCTCTCCCGGGCAGTCGCTGCCTTCCACGCCGCTGCCCCGCGCCCAGGTACCCCCCCCCGCGCCCCGGGATCCCTGCCAGGTGCCGCCGCCGTGCCGCCCCGCCCCGTCCCTGCCGCCCCTCACCCCCCCCGCCGCGCTGTGCTGGCACTGCTCTCGGCCTCCTTCCACCTCCCCGGCCTCGGGAGTCACTGCCCACCTCCCTCCCTCCGCCCTCGGATTCCTCCCTCGCCCGGCACCCGCACAGGTATCCGTCCGTCTTCCCTCTGGTTTACGGACACCAGCTCTCGGGTATGAATCTCGCCTCTCGTTTAGCGGCTGCTCTCGCTTCTCTGCGTTCGCTCAGACCGCCTTTGTTGTAGCTTACCTAGCCAACTCTTTAGCTTTTCTTTTCTGTGGTCACTGAGCCTGTCAGTAACGACTACGGCGTCTCTGCTGGTTACTTTCCTTCTGCTGGAGTAATACTTCTTGCTTTTTTCCTCCCCAGTGGCTTTGGCACAGCCTTGATGTAAAGATCGAGGCTCTTCAGTCAAAGTAAAAGTTTAGGCCTGCTGATTCTTCCAGTACCTTAAGTGCACTTCCTCTGATTTGGTGTATTCTTTGATTGAGGATGCCATAATCTAGCCTGAAATCTTCCTGAGAATGTTTTTCTCAAGAGCTTCAGCAGCAGCCCCAGATGGTTTTGCTACATCTTTTGTTTTATTGATATGAAAATGGGTGTGTCTTTGTATTCAGAAGGTGGGTCTTGGAGAACTGTTTTATTGTTATAGTTATTCTTGTCCTTAATAGAAAATCAGTTTCTGAAAGTGGTAAATGTAAAAGAGGGATTAGGACTGAGAAAAGAAAGAATGCTCAGTGAGTAATATTAATGTGTGAGTTACCTATGGCATCTGGGGTTCACCGTCACTGCGTACTTCTCATGGAATTGGGGGTGGTTTCAAAGTTACAGATGTTAAAACTGCTTCTGCATTTTCCTCTGACACAAAAAGAGTTTATAAATTAATACTAATTTTTTTTTTCTGCAAAACTGCAAATAAAACAAGAAAGCAATGCTTTGGGTTTATAGTTGTGTAAGGAACAAAGATTCATTAAGGGGCTTTGCTTGCAGAAGAGTCTAACTACTGGTGCTGTCTATACTTAGCTATCTGCAAGGATCAGCTCGGAGAGAGAATGTTTCTTGTTACTCCTAATCTGCATTTTGTAGTTTAAGGAACTTGAATCTGTGGTATTGCAAACAATAGTTCAATCTTTGCTAAGCTTTAGCTTGTGTTGTCTCTCATGGCTATGGGAGTGCTTTGATGTCGTAATTGAAAGTACAAGTGGTTGCAGATAGCAGAGGAACATTTGGTTAGAGATCAGTAGCCCTAGAGGAATATTGTGTTGGTGTTGTGGTGATGGTATCTCCAAAACTGAATCATTGCAGTTATGAGTTTACATAAAAGTGATTTCAAAATTGTTAATCTAGGTGTGGAGTAAGGAGAAAGTATAAATGTTTTGCACCAAATGGAATTAAGTTTAATCTTGTTAAACTGCTCTTGGCTTTTGCGTTTGGAAGCTTAATTTTTTTCCTTTAATGGTTCTCAACCCAGAATTGCAAAGACAGCTAGCACAGAACTCACGAAATACTTAGTTTATTGGTCCAGATTTCTTATTTGATGAAATTTGGTGGCTACGTTCCACTTCTGTGCAGTATTTTAGCAGTTTCTTAACTGCAAGAGAACTGTCAAATGAACTATAGCAGCCCCACATTTGAAAATCTTTTTAATTGAAAACTTAAGTTCTCAGTCCCAACCATTCATGTATATTTAATTGATAATCTACTGGTGTACTGGCCTAAACAAGACCGAAGGCTAAATGGCTATTCACGTGGAATCAAGGTGCAGGAGAGGCTAGTGCCGGCCCTCGCGGCCGGGAAGCGCACGGAGGCGGCCGTGCGGGTTTGGCTGCGGGACGCGCGTGCTGCTGGAGGGTCCCAGGTGCAGGGTTCTTACCGCTGCTGCCGGCGGGGACCCCACGTTGTCTAGTACCACCGCTCTCATCAGCATCGCTGCCATGTATGCGGGGCCCTTCCTCTGTTTTAAAATCCTAACGACTTTTTACATAACTGAAAACTCTGTTCTTGAACTAGTTTGCTGTGTGGTAGGTGAGGAGATCGTGTTGACAAAGGGTTTAACCACAAGGCCAAATTTTGGTTATAAGTAAACTGTATGGTTTGCTTGGTATGAAATAGGATTATAATACCAAAATATCCTCCTTATAATACCAAAATGTGCTCCTGAAGCTTGTCAAGAACCTGTGGAAAAGAGACAACAAAAAAAAGGAGGTGGGAGGTGGAAAACTCTTAGTTACCTGTGAGTTTAAATCCTATTTTCTTACGTCCTAAGCCACTTAGTGCAAAACTCTTACAAACACTGTGTTTGCATCTTATTTTTTGTAAGTACTGTGAAGAACTTGCTGTTGACTTCTAGACAGTCTTACTGCTTTATATTTCACTGGCAAGTTTTAATATGTTTACATGCTACTAACTCTTTCTACTGCATCATGAAGCCAAATATGGCAAATCCAGATGTGGTGTAGGATGTAGAAGCAATGTTAAATACACAGGTTCTGCGAGAGTTGGTACGTACTATCCTGTAGTAACGCTTTCAAGTATGTAGTGCTCTTCTTGAATGACCATATATTGGTATCAGCTGCAGAGAACATACTGACTTTGTGGGAAATAGCAAATATACTTAAATGGTTGATTAGCATGCTGTGTGGGTGAATTGCATGTTCTGGAAAGTAATGTAGAGATTTGCCATCTAATTAGTTCTTAGGACACCAGCACAGGTTAATTCTGTTACTGGGAAGGGATTTTTTTTTTTTTTTTAACCTTTGGTTGAAAAATGGAGGTAATTTTCAAGGCAGAGCAGAACTAATAAATTTGGTTTTGAACATGAATTGATGATACTTATATCGTGCTTTATACTGATAATAAAATGGAGAAAGATTGTAGTGTGAAACCATGTATAATTAAAGCAATATATTTGGATGGGAGTCCCTTCTTTGTGTCTTTGCTGTAACTAATGCGGAGGAACTGCTCATCTTGTTGTTAGGCCTAGGTTTCCACATGTGTTTGGATTTATGCTGTCTAACATGACTCACTGACATAAGTTTAAGTGATATTTCCATGAAACTGTTTCCTGTGATGTTCGTTTGTAAGGCTTTGTTTGTCAAGACTGTGCAATATGTGTTTCTCCAGTAGATGGAGCGTGATCTACATGGAGTCGGAGGTTATCTGGCTCCCTGCCCCTCTGACTCTTATTAGATGGTCAGCACTGATACCGTAGTTGTTTCTTGCAGTAATATTTCTGTCTTCAAAGTCTTGTATCTAATTCCTGTAACATTGAGGCAACTCTTTTATTGAAGGCAGGAACCCACTTAAAATCTCAAAATGACACTAAGTTATTTGGCACCCTTGTGTTTGTTGTTTGAATTATGGAGGTGGGACATAGATGTATTTTGCAGACTAGCAAACCACTTTATTTTATAAGCTCATTTGTGTAAAATATTCATAAATGTGTCACGAAAAAATGATTTTAAACAATAGCTTTTGCTTCAAATTTAAGTCTTGACTTGGAATGAATTATCTGTCCATATCCCAGTGTGTGGCCTTGAAATTAAAATTAATTCTGTTCCTGTGACATGATGAATATAAGCCACTGCTGGAGGCAGATCTTATGTTCATGCAAATTCCATATGTCATTTTAGAACAATATGTACAGATCAGAAAAAAGCTACAAGTAGTTAGAAAAAATAAGTTATTCAGAGTTAATTTAAAGTATTTCTATCTTTTTTGCTCTTCTGTTGTACACTGCAGTGAGGAATATGATGACCTTCAATATGTGGATCATGACTATGAAGTACCACCGCAAAAAGGTTTGAAGAAGATATGTAACAGGGTGAAATGGACACGTGATGAGGTAATACATTTTGGTTTTGGTTTCATTCCTACATGATACTGGTAGCACATGAAATACATTGCTATTACTATGTATTGCATTGGCATAGCATGTAACATTTATTGTCTGAGGTTATGTCTTAACAGGATGAAAGGCTAAAGAAGCTGGTGGAACAAAATGGTACAGATGATTGGGCTTTCATTGCTAGTCATCTACAAGTAAGTTGAATCTCTGTTTCAGTTAAGCTCCCTTTTCATATTTATTTACTTTGGTCATATGTGTAGTTTGGAAATGAAGTGAAATAGAAATCAGAAACACATAGTAACAAAAAATATTTTAAAGGATGCTTGTAAATTGGACTTGAGATCTAGCTCCGACCTTGGAGGACCTTATGAGCTCAGGCTGGCGCTCAAGTGATGGTCTGAAATGATGAAAAATAATTGGTGCCTTCTGTCCACACTTCTTACTTGTTTTCATTCTGGAATATATTCCAGCTTCCTATTGGTTGCGTCACATCTGGCGGTTACGTTTGGAGTTGGCATGTTGCTTCTGAAGCAGTTAGGAGAGTGGGTTGTGTCTGAAAGTTTGCTTGAAAGGAGCAGGATTAATTTCTTAGACACCTTAGGAAAAGGGGGGTGGTGGGTTGGTTTGTTTGTTTGTTTTTGAGGGGGTGGGAGGAGTGAGGTGGTGTTTATTGGTGTGTTTTGATTTGTTTTGGGTTTTATGGTGGTACCTGCTACCCTAACATAAGTAAACCCACCCAATGATATCTTCAGTTGCTACAAATGGAACCTTAGCGGGTTCCTTGGAAGTTTTCTACTGACACTTAAAATTTCTTGTTCTGTTCCAATGGTCAGGTGGAATGAGTAAAGGAGCTGTTTGTTGGTTCGAACATGAAATGACTCCTCAGCTGTATAAGGTGCACTGGTAGAAAATACCTAGAACTGGAATTGATGTTTGTTTCCCTTATGATTAAATGTTATAAAATGCCTACTATAAAAACATGACTAGAATCTATGGCTGAAATCACTACCTAGAAGTGGTATTGAATATTCAAATGTTAGAAATCAAAAAATTACATCACCCCTCCTTTGTGGCTCTTATAATATTGAGTGGAATGATACGATTGCACGAAATTCCTATGTAACTAGGTAAAAGTATACTTAAATTCTAAATGCTGAACAACTGTAACTTTTGATTGTTCTCATATCTGTGCAACTGTGGTGCTTCTGATTTTTTTTTCTTCCCCAGGTGGCAAAATATAGATTTCAGGGAACCAACTCAAAGCTAAATTTTTTAAAGAGTGCACAAGCAAATCACTATTCCTTATGTGTATGTTATCCCATTCCAAAAAGCAGTGAACTGAGTGAATGACAGAGGAGAAAGATATTATCAAAAAGCTTTTACATTAAACTAGTTAAAAATACAATGTTTGGTGATACTGATCTGCAGGTGTAGTATGGAGTTGCATTTAACAGATCAAACAGTTTAATAAAAAGTTCTCTAGCTGCAAACAAATGCTTCTGGAGATAGAAAACTATTGTTCAAGCTGGGCCCGAGTGAGGCTGAAAAAAGGCTCCTCAGCTATCATGGGAAACATGCATGGAAGATCAGGTTGCCCACTGCAGAATCGTTGATGTTGGAAGGAACCTCTTGAGAACATCTAGTCTGAGCCCCCTCCTCAAGCATGATCAGCTGGAGCAGGCTTCCCAGGACCAGTGTCCAGTTGGGTTTTGAATATCTGCACGGATGGAGACTCCACAGCCTCTCTGGGTGACCAATTGCAGCGTTCAGATTACAAAGCCAGATAATAGAGGCTGGCGTAATTACTGTTACTGATGGTCTTTTGCTAGGAAAACCAAGTGCATCTTGAGTTACTGGCATGTAAAGGCACATAAACTGCCATTTTTTCAGAACCCCATCTCACTATTGGGCTGTCCACAAATAAACCTTGCTTCTATTCTGCCCAAAAAAGAAAAGATGCCTTAAAAGTGACCCTCAAGAGAGGGAACACAGCTTGTATTCTCTTTCAATTCATTGCGGCTAAGGCAGACCTGAAGCAGTTTCAGGGTTTCATCCCATCATTTGTTTTGCTGTTTTTCCTCGGACATATAATGATGTCAGAAATATTTGGAAGGTAAAAACACTAAAAGGTCACAATTTCAAAGTTGTTCTTTCATTAAAAATGGGAACAGCTATCCTATATTGAGTCTGTCTTTTACAGCTTTTCTCTATTAGGAAATGATGATGTTTTGTAACAAACTCCAGTGTGTTTTTAATCATACAGTGTCTACTTGTGATTAACTTGAAGGTACTGTGGTCAATATCACTTTAGATGTAACAGTGTTTTGTTTTTTTTTTTTTTTCTGGTCTTGAAGGCTGCTTCTTGTTTATCTTCATCTTAGCACGGTAACACCTTTACTTGGTAGACAAATCCAGCAAAATTTTGAAGTCCGTACTTGCTATCTAGCAGGTTGTGCTGAAGAGAGTAAATCATCATGTCCTAATATTATAAAAGGCATACTAGTATGCTGTGCTGGGACAGGCTCTTCCCTGCATATTTCTAAGGACTGGACCAACCCTGAGAGTCCAAATTTTCCTACAGACAGTTTTTAGGAGGCTAAGTGAAAGCTCACTTCTCTTTCATAACTGGGAACAATATTTCAAAAGATCCTTAGTGAAGCTACAGAAAAGCACCATCTGTCCTGAGCAGAAAAAGCAATGTTGTTTAATTAGTATGTGTTAGCTAAACTTGATATAAATCTGTTTTCCTTAACACTCTAGTAAAGAGCTGAGAATATATTAATATGAGACTTAGGACAAAAGTTACTTTTTCTTTCAAATAAAAGAATTATTTCCTTTAAAAATTTCTTTCCTTGTATAGGTTATAGATGTCAAAAACATGTCAATCACATAAAGTTCAGAGAAGTTGTGGAGTAATGAGGACAAAAATAATTCTAAGTTTTTCTTTAAAGAAGAGTAAGTTCTGAATTTGATTATTGAGAAAGAACATTGAATTAGGTTAGAGCTTTGTGCAAAGCTGTTTTTTCTGAAGTTTTTATAAGCAACTGGCAGAAGAAACAATAAGGGAGAATTTAACTATTCTATTTAGAACAAAGGTCTGAATAAGTCTTTTAATTTGAAATAAGCTAATAATTCTGGCTAGCTAATATTTAGTTTTATGTATTTGAGAGTTTAACAGCTACACTGGTCTTCTAAAACTATTTCAGAATCGTTCAGATTTTCAGTGCCAGCATCGATGGCAGAAGGTACTAAACCCAGAATTGATTAAAGGTCCCTGGACTAAAGAAGAAGATCAGAGGGTAATAAAAACTAATTGATACTGTACTCTTTTACTGTAATAAAATTGGCATACGACTGCTAAGATTGTGTACTATTTCTTAGACTTCATCCCCCACAAAGATGATCTCTGATGCATCTTGTGACATAGATAATTATATTACATTATGCTGTGTGAGAAGGAAAAAAAAGTGCACCTGCTCTTAAGTAGATGGAATGTCTGGTCTGCTCCAGTGTTTCATTTCCCTTTGCTCAGACTGCTAGCTCTTTACAGCACTAAAGATCAAAGGTCTCATCTACATCTTTTGTTCCTCAAACCCACCAAACTTACAGGGGTTGGGGATAAGGGAAGTTATTTCATACTCTACTGTTAAAGAAGCTAGCAATGGTGTTTTAGACTCATTATCTTCACCTCTATTAATCCACACTGCAGCTTTTTGCCTGCAAAACCTAGATGGCCCTGTAGGGAGGTGCACGTAAAGTTTTCACATACGGCATTTCAAATTGACTGCTTATTCCCGCTGTTTAAAACTGTTTTAAGAGATTTAAAACTACTATTTGTCAACTTACGAATATGGTCTTCCCTCATATTTTTTTTTACTGTTCTCATCTGTCTTGTAAGAAAAGGTTCTAATATGTAAAAACATGTAGAAATGGGATGGAGGTTGGGAGTAGAGGTGTGGGGTCTTTTCTCATACATATGTTGTTGAAAAAAGTAAACCCAAGCTTCTTTACCAGCTTCTTTTTTGGTCTTTCCTAATGTCGGCTTATGCCATGGGTGACAAAGAAAGCTTCCAAATGAAGGTGTTTTCATCAGTATATACTTACATTCTAAACATAGTGAATTTGGAGTTAATAAACAATTTTTTGATTTCTTGAAAAATTATTTTTAAAATTCCACATCATTGTCTGCCTCCTTAGGCCTAGTATCTTATCAAATTGAGTATTATAATTCTATTCTAAAATGTCAGTTTATCAGCGTTCTCAGTCTTTGATTAGGAATATTAGCTCTTGGAATTATAACATACTTTTATTTGTGTTCCAGGTTATTGAATTAGTTCAGAAATACGGTCCAAAGCGCTGGTCTCTAATTGCAAAACACCTGAAAGGAAGAATAGGCAAGCAATGCAGAGAGAGATGGCATAACCATCTCAATCCTGAGGTAAAAAAGTCTTCATGGACAGAAGAGGAGGACAGAGTAATCTATGAAGCTCACAAGCGTTTGGGGAACCGATGGGCTGAAATAGCAAAACTTCTTCCTGGAAGGTGCTTTTCAACTCTATTTGTGTTAAATAACAGAATATGGAAAGCAGTCATCACACAACTCTTTCCAGTGTAATTTGTTAGTCAGAGAGCATCTGTTGAAACTTACATCACAACATCTTTATCTTGATAGATACTTAATTTTTTTAAGATCTTTTGCATTTGGTTATGTGTTCTTAAAAAGCCATAAAACCAATAAAAAGACCTCTAACGCTCTGCAGGTTCCTTCAAAAATCTTCCTGATCGCTTAGAAAAAACTAGTAGAGCTGAAGAGAGTAACTGCAAGTAATAGTGGGAGAATGCTTTGGCACCCTATGACTTGATATCATTAATATGCATTCGGAGGTGACTTTGATTTAAGATCAGAAAGATATTTTTTTTTTTTTTTTTTGTGGCACACTTCTTGTTAAAGAAGGCACTCAAAAACGAAAATCTTAGTAACATTCAGAAATCCAGGCTTAGGAGTCATGCATTGCAAAGCTAGTTGGTTACCAACTAGTCTCTAAGTTAAGAGTGAATTGTATGCATTGTTCTCCTTATCTTTGTTTCAAGTGTGTTTGCCAACTTATATATTTCTGGAAAACAAAATTTTAGTGTACAAAGAGTTTGAAATAGATTTATCTTCTATTGTTAATTGAAATTCAGTGTTAAGCTGTCCCCCTCTGAATTCAGTCTGTGCATTAAGGAGCTGACTGTCTAGCTGTGCCTAAAGAATGTCATCACTTGTTATATTGGGAGAATGAATCCTTAGAGATCAATAGAATCACAGAATGGTTTAAGTTGGAAGGGACTTCAGAGATCATCTAGTTCCAACCTCCCTGCCAGGGGCAGGGCCCCCCTTCCACTAGACCAGGGGGCTCCCAACCCCGTCCAACCTGGCCTTGAACCCTTCCAGGGAGGGGGCAGCCACAGCTGCTCTGGGCACCCTGTTCCACTGGCTTACCACCTTCACAGTAAAGAATTTCTTCCTTATATTGTGTGTTTAAAAATTTGGTGTTTTGATTAAGTACACAATCTATGAATCACAGGAAATCCTTTGGAGGCATGGGAAGGGAATGGAGTGCATCTTAATAGAATTTCAGAGAGGGAAGATAAGTTTGTAAGGACAGAGACATTCCTAATTCACTAATTTATTTGCTGAAAATAAATCCAAGATGAGACTCTTAGCTAAAGATTGGTTCCTAGACTTAGAAGATTATTAAAGAGTCTTAACACTAGTGGGATGAAAGAGTAATACTTCTTGGAGTTGCGCTTAAATGAAGAATGGGGCTTAAAGCCATTTTTATTTTTGTATACCTTTCTCTAAGGCTAGTAATAATACTGCTAGTATTTTAGACTGTAATGTATTCATACTCTACTCTTGCTTTAATGCTTGTCTAGTGTTAAAAAAGATTTCAGCCTGCTTGTCAAACTGCAGGCATTTTCTTTCCAAGGGGAGTGGCCATGGGCATGGGTCTTCTGCTATGCCTGCTTTCCCCAGACAAGATCGAGGACACTGAGGGGTAGTGGGATGTTCTTCCACAAAGCTGCACGTAAAACTTGGAGACAGGAATGCAGGCTCTCATTGTTTTAGAAGAGATAAGTTCCAGTGGCAAACACTAGCGGCAGTGCCCTTACTATGCTGTGGCACAGTAGGGTGATTGCATTAGCTTCATGTTCTGCAAATTTGTGGCAGAGGGTAAATAATGTAGTGACGGAGAACACATGGTTGTTCCAAGTATCGAAGAGAAAAGGTTCTCATCCATGAAAACAGCCAGAACTGAGGCTTTCTCTTTTGCTACTTTTAATTTCCTGCAGGCTTGAAGTTTAGTAGAAGGAAGCTTTGAAAAGCATAGCTTTCTAGTAATTGTGCCAAAACCCCACACATAATAGGACTTCCAGTCCAAGCTGCTGGAGCTTTCTGGATTTAAGGCTTTGGATTAACCTACTGTACAAACCCTGTGAATTATGCCATATATTAAACTTTGACATATGGAAACTAGTCACTGTTGTACACTTTCATTTTAGGACTGATAATTCAATTAAAAATCACTGGAATTCAACAATGAGAAGAAAGGTGGAACAGGAAGGATATTTACAAGATGTTATAAAGTCTGACAGAGCTAGTTCATCCAAACTTCAGCCCCAACCTTGTCTGACTATGGAACACTTGCACACTCAGAATCAATTTTACATACCTGTTCAGACACATGTAAGTTCAAAATCCAGAATAATTAGTATTTCCCAGTTTCAAATAACTTATTGGGTTTGGAACAAGAAATAAAGCTGAAAGAATGAAGATCTATTGAGTATTTTTGTGATATTATGGTAACGTAGGATTTGTAAACCATAATAAATACTTTATGTACAATAAACTAGAGATAATTTTCTAGCCTCCTTTTCATTGAGTTTGTAAAATTATTTATGTCTTTTTAGATTCCAGTATACCAGTATGCGTCACCAGAAGGCAGCTGTCTAGAACATGCTTCAGCTTCTTCCAACTTCGTTCAGGTAAATTGTTAACCGTCATTGTAAATGAAGAGAATGTATTGTGTATTATGCTGTAAAATAAAGAGTTTAAAAACCTGTAACTTCAAAATGTGTTTAAGTCTTTATCATTCACCTAAATTTATGTAAGTGTTCCTCTGTAAGTAGACTTGCTAACTTCATTGGTAGTTCTGAGTAGGAAGAATGGAGCTGTCTGTATACATCTCAGAAACACAGTGGTTGTACTTATTTCTAACAGAAGTATTGCTTAAAACGTAGTCTACTAGTTACATCTTTGGGTTAAAATTATGACCTGTTAGTATTACCTAGCCTCTGAGAGATTTGAAGACAAGATCTTACTCCTTTATACATGTAATAAATATAACCCTATATGTAAGACTCAGTTCAGATAACTTCCTGTGATTTACACTTACGGCTGTGATTTTTTATTCTAAATAGGTTTTAGTTTTGTCTGACTGATAAACTTCTGTCAATCAGTTGAAGATGCTCTTTTACAGAATTCCATATGCTGAAGTATTGAGAAACTTTAAAGCAAAAAAATAATTTGATATATTTATTTCCTTTTTCTCCTTTGGGCTCACTTAGAATATATCCAAAATTCCTCATGTGTTACAGACTGAATGTAGACCTTGTTTTGTAACATGACTTCCTGAAAGACTTTTTATTAATTTGGAGTTAATAAAAAAATTATTTTGACACAGAAAATAATAGATGTATTAGAGGCATCCTGCAGAACTCTGTACCTAACCCTAAGTTTCCCTGTGCCGGTCATCTGTTTCATGTTGCATTTTCTTCCCTGATCTTAGATAAGAATACAAATCATAACAAGGCCTTTTACGGTCTTTGACCCTCGGGACTGACCTATACAGAAAAATATAAGATACTTTCTGCTCCTTGAAGTCCTCCCTAAACTGGGGAGTATAACTAGTTTTGAAACTCATGGCATATATACTCACTTACCTATATTTATAGCAATAACAGAAAGTTTTAAGGAGGTTAAAAAAGATCAACCAATCAAAACCAATTAGTTAATTTTCTTTTCTGATGGTCGTGGTAGGATTGCTGCTGCAGATAGTCTGCCAGCAAATGCTGACTTGAAACACTTTATTGCACTCAGATTTTTAGAAGGCACATGAAAACCTAAACACATCTACCAAGGTGCCAGCACTGTTGCTTCTATTAAAGATAGAACTGAGTGGCTTTTAGTTAAAAAGGGCTATAGCATAGTGAGCATTTACAGGCCATATTAGAAACCTGTTAAAATACTAGCTTGTATACCACTTTAACATCAGATCCATCTCCTGGTACTTGCTGGAGTTGTTTCACTTACAAGTGACTACTGTATTTCAAAATATGATACAGCTTAAACAGCTCTGTTCCTGCTATGTGTGGATTTCTGTTAAAAACGTAGCTGTGTTATAATGTAGAATCTTTATTGTGGTGGGGTGACAGAGGTGGAAAATAATAATGGCTTCTTTCTTAAATTTTTCAGCAGTCATTTATTGATGATGATCCTGATAAAGAAAAGAAAATAAAGGAACTTGAATTGCTACTTATGTCAGCAGAGAATGAAATCAGAAGAAAACGAGTGTCTTCTGTAAGGACTGTAAATTTCTGTAAATATTTGAATATGCTTTACTAAGATTAATCCTCAGCAGTTCAGTAATGGATGTTTCGTTTTGTGTGGTGTTTTTTCACATGACCTTCTAAGATCAAGCCTATGGCTGTTGGGTTGTGAAACAAAGTGTATATATTAGAATTGAGGCAAATTATTTTTAGTGCAGTTTTAGAAACTCTGAAAACAGCAGAAATATGACCTGCAATTTGGCAGTTGTTCCTAAGACCCAGGATTTTAATCCTCTTCAAGAGGCAGCACATTTGTTGATATCACTGCCATTCAGTTTTATAGATCAGTAATGTTGACCATCTGTCCAACAGAGAAAGCTGAAAAATACGTAGGTTTTGCCCTGTTTGATTTCAAAATGTCCTGTAGATTATGTTTTTATCAAACTTCTGTGTGAGTGCTTGCAATACTTAATATCCACATTTGGACATGACAAACAGTATATAAATTTGCACTATCCAAAATATACATGTACTTCAGTGGAATGGGGGAAACTTGCCAGATGACAGTCACTTATTTCGTCAGAAACAGAGGGCTGTGAACAACAGCAAACACCTAACCATACTGATCACTAATTTAGATTACAGGTGAACTTCCAGTTTTATGTGGAATTCCTGGAATTCTCTTGAAACAGTGCAACGTTCTGCTCATCTAGTGGAATCTGCTTTGCTTCTAGATTTCCAGTGAAAATTAAAATCTGTTTCTTCAGTACTAAGCAGTACACTAAAATGAGATAACCAGTTAGAAGTTAAGTAAGCTCTCAATGCAGAATCTGCATTAAAAAAAAAAAAAAGGATCAAACAAGAAGTAGTCACATTGTAGAAACAGTTTCAAATCTTAAAATGTACCCGTGTTCTGTAGTGAAAATGACTTTGTAATACACTGATGTTCAGGAGCACAGGAAACTTGCATCAGAGATGTCTTCCAATACAACCCGTAACTGTCGTAAGTTATAAGTATGTATAAGATGTGAATGAGAGGTAAGATAAAAATCTTACACAATTTGAGAATGTGGAGTATGTTAATGTAAGGCGAAGACTAACTGCATTATTGTAAATGGATAATTAGTGTTTGAAAAAAGCAAAAATTAATAGTTATGTTTAGTCTTTCCACATACTATTTTTTTTTCCTCCTCATGGTCACATAATTGACTCTTTTCAGCTTCTAAGTTGAATACAATTAATATGCTTCTGCATACTTTTTAGCAAGCTGGAAACTTACCTTGCTGGTCTGGAAGTTTTGTCACGGAAGATTGTGTGTCTAATACACTAAATAGCCTTGGGGAACAAGCCAGTGAGTTCTACAGCATGGACAAGACCCATGGCACATCTGTTCAGCAGAATTCACCCGCTAAGTATTTGGCCGTGGAAGCAAATACAATGTTACCATCTCTACAAACCATTCCAGAATTTGCAGAGACACTAGAGCTTATTGAATCTGTAAGTCTGTACTTACTCTCCAAAAATGCTTACTTAGGAACACCAACTTCCACAAAATGTATAAAATACTCTTGAAATTACCTTATGCTGTACTTGTCTGTAGTTTCACCTATATTGAGTGATTTGTTTTACTGCTTGTTTTAAAATAATTGTCTTTGAAAATATTCAGTGTTTTAGGATTGCGTGAAAGATACAGGGAGAATAATTCAGTATATGGTTTTTGGAGGTAGAGAGCTGTTAGATTGGCTTGGACGTTGTGAAATAATCTCGGATAAGCCTGCTAGTGTTTGAGTGTTTTGCATCTTGCCTCATAGGATCCTGTAGCATGGAGTGATGTCACCAGTTTTGAGCTTTCAGAGGCTGTTGCATCTCCTGTCAAGCCAGCTCCAGTAAAACTAATGCGGATTCAGCACAATGAAGGAGCTTCTGAATGTCAGTATAACGTCAGCGTTGTGCTTGATGGCAAAAAACACAATAGCATCAGTGGTGAGGAAGAAGCAGCTTTTCCAACAACCCCAAGCTTAACCAAATTCAGCACGCAGCCTACTATCCTAAGAAAGAAAAAGAGATTGCGTGTTGGGCAATCACCAGTTAATGAACTGAATGATGGCTTGTGTAATGATGCCATCAATGTTGCACTAAAGCATACACCAGTGAAAACACTACCATTTTCTCCATCACAGGTGAGTTTATTTTTAAGTTTGGCAAAACTGAAGATGGCAGTAGGTGGATTATAAATTACAAGTACTTTCTTCCCTAGTCATACGTTGTAGCCTAAACAAATATATCATAAAACCTCTTAAAACATCTGCATAAGGGTGGATATATTAAAAAGAAATTGTTAAATAACCTACTTCCTTTATTTTGAAGACTAACTAGGGGAGAAGGGTGGTGGGGGTGGAGGCCACATGTCTCAGTTCATACTTTCTCATGCAAATAATTGTTGATAGAGACCTATTGTCTCTGTGACCTAATTAAGCTGTAGGGATTTTAAGGGGAAAATCAAGGTTTCGGCAATTAATATCACAAATGTCTTGGAGTAAAAGCCAAAAGTAGTTTATTGGGGTTTGTCAGCAAAAGCCCATCAGATATATTCCTATAATTTTTTTTTTTTCTGCTCAGTACATTGGTGAAGTTTTGTCCTTTAAGGTTGCTTAGTTTTTTTTTTTTTTTTCTGTTTTGTTTTGTTTTTTTTTTTTTCTCTTGTGCCTAGTTTTTCAACACTTGCTCTGGGAATGAACAGTTTAACCTTGAAAATCCTGCATTTACATCAACACCAATCTGTGGGCAGAAAGTTCTTATTACGACTCCTCTACACAAGGAAATGACACCAAAAGATCAAAAGAAAATGTGGGGTAGGGTTATTACATTAAACATCTGGTGGTGTTGCTCAAATAAAAGCAAGTTTTTATAAACATTGAGAAATTAGTCTACCTGTATGCATACTGTGAATGAGTTTTGAAATCCCTAACACTTAAATACTTGTGTACAAACAAATTGGCTTCCCATTTTTAACTTAACAGAAAGTGACTTAGTTAAAATTTTTCCTTTTTTAAAATACTGAACAAAAAACAATTAAAGTTTAATATACCTGGTATAATGTTAGGAGATCTTAATACTTTTAGATTCATGGTGGTGGTATCTGCTGTGTAAATTAAGATACTTTAAAATGTTTATTAGATTAATTTTATTACATTACCGTTGATAAAATATTAAAATGCATGTATGAACACTCTTCTATGTTTGTATAGTTTTAGAACTCCCACAATTAGGAGATCCCTTTTGGGTTCAACACCAAGGACGCCAACTCCTTTTAAAAATGCTTTGGCTGCTCAGGAAAAAAAGTACGGTCCCCTCAAACTTACGGTAGGTGATGACATTGTTTCTTCTTTGTTTAAGTCTAAATGCCCTCTTGTTTTTGAGATACTGTAATCCTCTGCATGATCTTTGAAAGCATTTCCTAACAGTGCTGTTGTTTCAGTGACATTCCATCTTCTAGAGAACAGCTAGAATGCGAATCAAAAATTTTTCAGATTTTGTATGTTAGACTAGTATCCTTCAGTGTAGCATGGAGGCATTGTCTTTTTGAATGATGTTCGGTCCATATAATCATTTGATTCATAGTAATCTTAAATGCATTGGGTCCACATTTGTGAGTTGTTTTAAACTTGTGTAGCCTTGCTAACACTGTACCTCTTACAAGGTAGCATTCTGTTTTTTGAAAAGAAAAATTTTAAGTGGGAGGCAGTGAATGGGTGTGGGTCCCCCAACTGGATAATCTAGTAAGAGCAAACTGGTGCAGATGAATGTGATGACTTTGCTATTTTAATCAACTTTCACATTTGAATTGAAAAAACTGTATTATCTTTAAATCCTCTGGACTATATAAGAGCTGAGTTGTTTTCTGGTTTTGGTTCTTCTACAGTGCTAAGATTGAAACTAGATGTTTACCACAGCATGCTAGTATTTTGAGAATTTTTTTGCTGGGAAGATGTTTGGAAGTATTTTATCCTTCCTAGGGGCTTACTCGAGTGAAGCCTACAATATTCTTCACCCTAAACCCCAAAATCTTAATATAGCAATTCATGATTCCTCTGATTCTTCTGGCTGTCACAGAAGACTTCTTTTTGGTTGACTATGGATAATGTTACTTTTTGTTTGTTTGGTTGTTCCAAATGAATTCAATTTTTGCTCTCTTCCTAGCCTAGTTAAGGTATGCTAATGCATAATAACTTTTGGAATTCAGTAAACATATGCTTTTCAAGTTCAAAAAAAATTCCAGCCAATATATATTGACTACTCCTTTTCTGCAAACACAGAAGGTAGCTCAGACTTTGCCACAGGGCTTGGCACCATCTGTGTTACCCTATAGATTCACAGTCTCTCACTATGCAAATGGAGTGGTTTGGCATTCCTGTTTCTGTCCACTATTAACCTCCTGTTCAAAATCAAATTTTGAGGGCTTAAGGGAATTCTTCTCCTGTTGGTACACAAAGGAGCCATCTGTATGGCTTCTGTGAAATTCTGTACTGTACTTAGGACTATCAATGTCCTATTCAAAGATTTGTGTTAAGATTGATATAAATTCCTTTCCCAACAACAGTCATATTTTTATAGTAGTTTTTTAGTATGTTTGTATGCATGTATATATACATATGTGTTCATGTATGTTAGGTATATATAAGGTATTTTTATGCCTTTTGTCAGTGGATAACCATTGCTAATAAATGCGAACAAGTAGTTTGTATGTATTCTTCAATGCTACCCTGCATTTTTTGAGGCACTGTGTGAATGTATATGTTTTATCTGGCTAGAAATAACGTGGAGTAAAATGAATTAAAAAATCTGCACAGCCTCGAAATGTTGATCTGTAGTTGTTAAAAGGATTTAAGCAATTGTAGTTATCCGCTATATTTTGCAAGAACTTTCTGACCTATGTTAGCTGAAAGTAGAACATGGTGAAAACTAGCAAGTAATAGACTTGGTATTTTCTCCTCCAATTTTAATTAGTCCCAACCACTTGCCTTCTTGGAGGAAGACATTAGGGAAGTTTTGAAAGAGGAAACTGGAACAGATATATTTCTCAAGGAGGAAGATGACACTGTGTACAAAAGCTGCAAGCAGGAGGTAACATTACAATGATAATTTCAAATAGGAAGTAACTGCTTTCAAATAATATTTTATAGTTTTTCTCTGCAAAATATTTATTGCAGCACAACTCTGCTAAAAAAGTCAGAAAATCACTGGTCCTAGACCCATGGGAAAAAGAAGAGGTTGGTGCTCAGCTCTTCACAGAAGATAATAGCTTAGATGTACAGGTATGTATTAAAATACTGAAGAGCATCCCTGGCAGGAGTATGAATATAGAACTGAGAATCTTTCAATTTATCAACTGAAATAAAGTGTTTGGACTGAGGCTAGATTCATAAATCTAGAAAGTGAAAATCACCTTCAGTTTGAAATACTACTTTAAGTGCTTAAGCAATACTTGAGCATTGGGCTTGAATTCATGCATGTATTCTTCCTTTCAGGCCTTTAGAGCAGGCTTGGTAAAGTAATGTGGATGCTTTGAAGGTTTGCTGTTATAGCAAGGCTGCTTCCATGCTGGTTACCTGTAAACTTTAGCATATATGGCACGCTGAAGCTCTCTGTAATACACCAGGAAGATGGCATTTGCCCCTGTGTTTTGCATGCGTGGCACTCTGGCAGACAAGTTCTGAAGATATCTAATTGCATATTAGGCAGCATGCTTTTCCTTTTCCCACTTCACATAGTAGGGGAATACTTTAAGAAATATCAAGCATGTAGAATATGAGGTTTTTGGGCTTCCTCTGCCTGAAGGAATTTGAATACCAAGACATTAAGAGTTCAGAGATGGGGCCATTTTGGTCCCTTGTTCCTTTAAAAAGCAGCCCAATATTTTTCCAGTTGAGTGGTTGAAGAGATTAATCTCTAGTCTTGTAGTTTGTAGGAAAACTTTATTCTAATCTAGTACTTAAATTAATGTATGTATGTGTTTAATTCTGAAAGACTAAATGTCTGTGACTCTTGATCAGTTATAAAGCTATATTCAAGAGGTAGGAGCCAGAGTCTTTAAAAAGAACAGGTGTTTATGTCATACCCCTTTCTGATTACTGAAGCTGGTTTTCTAAATTCCCTTCTCGAATGCTTCATAAACTCTGTGCCAAGCCTCTGTCTGTTCACCGAGTGTTAGGTGCCCTGCCACCTAGTGGAAATTTCCCAAGAACATTCCTGTCTTGTGAGGAGCAGCAATTGCTGAAGCCACCCAAAACAGAAACAAAATGCCCGGTGTTCTCTTAGTAATGTCTCGTTATGTCGTGGTATATTATGCATCACTGATGTTCCGGTTATAAAGATACACTATGATGTTGTGGCATATTAAAGCCAGTGGACTGGAAAAAGAAAAACTGCTTTCCCTCCATTTTAATGAAGGATGCTGGTGCAACAGAAGTATTCATTCTTAGCAAAAGAGCTAGTGGTAGTATCTGATTTAAAAATGAAAAATGTGCCAATCCTTACACAGAAATTGTGTGTCCAGGTGACCTTAAGTTAGGAGTAGGGTCTGAGGTGGAATAAATATGGAAAGGTAGTTTAATGCAGTTTAATGGGGTGTTTTTGTAAGAGAACCTATGCCACTGTTACTCTCATCTAATTTTGCTCTTTAAAATTGCCATAGACCTTTCTTATGCTTCGCTTTAGTGAAGCAGGATTAAATTTTGATTTCTGTAAACGTTATCAGCATATAAAACTCTTCTGGAATGATCAATCCAGTGCTTATTTCAGTTCTTAAAGCAGTTCCTCCCCCTGATACTGATGTGATCTTAATTTTTTTTACTCCAGTCTCCTTGTGCTTACTTTCACAAGGGTTGTACTAGAAGTGAATTACAAGCTTTTTTTCTTTAAAACTGTTTTGTAGTTACCACTTTATCAAGTCTTGTTCTTAACTAAATGGAATCAGCTGTAGCGTGGCTTTATATGAAAGAAACTGGCTACTCGGTAATGTCTGAATCATGCTAGCAGCTACTTGTTTTACTGTGCTCAGTATTGACTATGAATTCCAGTATAGACCAGGCTAGTTCTTCATATACTGTTCATTACTTTTTCTTTTCAGATTCCTTCCTATGGTCTTTCTGATAGTATTTGCTTTGTTTACATTTTGGCTTCTCTGATCGCAGCAACTGAAGACTTTTTAATTTTTATTAAATACTAATTGTTATTCCTGTTCTCTACCTTCTTTTTTGTCAATAGTCAGAAAATGCATATACCACATCTTTATTAATGATACCATTGTTGGAAATACATGACAACAGATGTAACCTGACATCAGAGAAACAGGATACAAATCCAGCAAACAAAGCAAATTCAGTAATTAAGAAGAAACTGAATGCATGTGCTTCAAAAAATGTCAAAACGGAGAAGGCTCTTCAGGTCTGGATGCAAAGAATTCTTTTAGTTTTGTTAGCAGGTTAACAAAGAATTTTATTTTTGCTTCTGTCTTGTACTAATGTCTAAAATTGTTTAATTCAGTGATCTAGTTTTGGTCAGTGATCCTGATTTCTTGTAAATTGGTCATTTGTCCACAAAGTGTTTATTCATAGCTAAGTTCTTCAAATACAACCATGATTTTTCAGAGTGGTCTCTTAAGAAATGTGGGGAAAACCAATCAGGATAGGGTAGACTTACAAAACAGGTTTGGATACCCAGGCCTAGCAGCAAGAAAACTTGACTTGGTGCAAACTAAACCTCTGTAGCACCTAAGTTTCTCAAATTTCACTGGTGCTTGCTTCATAATAAGCCCAGTGGGATTCATTAAGCAGAGTTCATCCACAGGTTCTGTTTGATAATTGTTCCTGTAACATGCCTGTTCTGGTACATCTGTTTATTTTCCATGCTGTTAAAACTCTGGGACCTAGTTTTTCCTGTGTGTGTCTTGACCACCGGGTTTAGAGAGAGATTCTCTTTGACCTGACTTGGTACCTGTTCTAGTTTGCACCACAGGGAGTTAATGTATAAAGTTTTTGTGTCTTCTCAGAATATCTACAGCTTTGTATTAATTTAAAAAAAAGACAGGGAACCTGGAGCCTGATTGCCCATGTCCCACTCAATTGCTTTAACGATAATGTCTTTTTAAGTACAGAGACAACAGTATTACTTTCTGATCCTTTCTTATGAGAAGAACAAACCTCATTTAATTGTGATATTCCAATATAAGAATTAACTTGTATGAATTGCAGCAAAGGCGAATACATCTATCAAGCCCAGAACTATGCTCTTAAGAATTCTTAAAAGGGGGAGTTTAGTCACACTGTACTCACAAATATTCTCATTGAACCATCCTTCTCTTTTTGTTCTTTCCCCTGAGAAATTCCCTCTCCATTTAGTGGCCTCTCTAACCACAAGTCTCTTCCATGAATCAACTCCTGCCAAACTTACAGAGAAACTCAAATGGCTAATTTTCTCTGTGCATCTAGCTCAATGTGGGAGGGAGAAAACCTTGCATTCTTCATTACACTACAATCTGCTAGTGTCAGGTCCAATTTAGAGCTGCTACAAATCAGCTTGTGATTCAATAAATTATGTAAATGTGAAGGGTTTGCTTCATGGAAGAAGCCAGACTAGTGGCTCAATCATTCTTTCTTTCATTATTTTTATTCCTAATTCCTTTGCCATTTCTAATATATTCCCAAAACATCTGACCGTTCTTCCACAGCTGCCCCTTTGGTTCAGTGAAGTCCTTCACAGCATTCTTTTTCAGCTGCCAAACCATTTTGCCTTCCTTGGTGTCTCCAGACAGCTGTCAATAATGTATTTTTCTGCCTGTTGAACTTAGCACATTTAAAGGGGAAGCTATCCAAAGAGAAGATGACTTAATTAACTTCTCTTTTATGTATCAGTTGTTGAACTAGTCTCTGTTTAAGAGCATTTTAAATTTTGTGTGCTGGAACTTGAAGCATAACACAGATGTACTGCTGGGGAGCTGGATTAAGGGGTGGAGAGGGAGCTTTGTCACAGGTTTTAGGAATTGTACTGTAGAACTGAATCCTTCTCAGTAAAATACAGTATTGCTTGACTGATAATTTATTATTACTCTGAAGGGTTGTACGAGAATTGCTCAAGTATTTTAGTTAGTTAAAAGAATCTTTTTAACTGAATTTTATTTTATGCAGTCAAATTGTGAATGGGAAGCAGTTGTTTACGGAAAAACAGAAGACCAGCTTATCATGACTGAGCAAGCCAGGAGATATCTGAGCACATACACTGCTACCAACAGCACTTCAAGGGCTCTGATACTGTGATGGTCACTGCAACTGACAGCCGTCTCTTTCCATTGAAACTGAGACAATGTTGAAGGCGATTCCAGCACAATACTTGTGTATTAAGTCTTTACTTTGAGCCAGTCTGCCAAGGGAAACCTTAAAGCTACCTTAAAGCTTCCTTTCTTCTTTTGACTGACAAAGACCGGGCAGGAAGCTCTCATATTCCCTACAAAGGGATAGTACAAACAGTTCTGCAATGAATTTCTTCAATATTAAAGAAGCAACACCCTAAAATATGATAAAGGATGGTAAAATACACTGCAGTACTGACAATATACAGTTTTTAGGTCTATTTTTCATATTTATTCTTTTGACTTGCATTGCTTTTTTTCTGTTAGTGCGTTTTCAATATAGAGTAGGTTTATAGGTTGTTATTGGTTTCCAAATGAGCAACATACATGACTGAATGTGCTTTTGCTTATGTAGCATTTTTCTAGTATATAAAGAAACACAATGTAAAGGAGTATAAAGGAAGGATAGAAAGTTGCACTACTAATTTTTTTGGTATGCTGCAAAACAATAAAATTAACTACAGTGTTAAATATATTTATTTGCAAATGGTACTAGAAGTAGGCAGAGGGGGGTGAATTTGGTTTTAGTGTAAAGCATCAGTATTTTCTTCATAAATCTCAAAATGAGATGATTGTTGAATGTATTGTACAGTATGTAGGAACAGGGAAAATTTTGTAAATTGGAAAGGAGTCTGTTTTTATAATTTATTTTCATTTTAAAGCTTAAATGTAGATATTTATATGTATGCAGGTTGTCTAGAAGCCAACGTTGTTTCCTGTTAGAACAGCTAAAATGAAAAAAGGACAAGTTTAAAGTATGGAATAGCAGAAGAATTACAGTGGTGAAGTGTACAAATCTATACTATCTATACTGTATGTTACATCTACATAAAGATTGCACTATAACCCTTAAATCATGTTGGTCTACAAAATAATGAAAAGGTATACCTGTATTACACAGCAACTGTTCCTGTACCTTGTTTAAATATATTTAGAAAGGAATGGTGGGGTTCTATATGTGACCCAGGAGTACTTCGTCCTGCATAGGTACTAAAAACGAATTCATTTTAAATATATATATTAAAAAAAAAAAAAAAAAGAAAAAAAAAAAAGAGAAACTTGGCACCTTTGATCTCAAAACAATTGTATCTGCACTTAAGTTTGACCATTATATACTTACTAAATGCTTGAAGAGCAAAGAGAACATTCTTTTATTTATGAAAAAATCTTTGTCCTTATTTAAAGGTATACAGGTCACAACTGTTGCTTTAGTTGCCTATTTTAGGTATTTGCACTTATTTTATGTCTCTTTTTTGTTTGTTTTTGAAGGAATGTTTTGGTTTGCTTTTGTTGTAGAGATTTTTATGTAGTTAATTTCGAGCAAGTTATAGTGGTATGCTATCAACAAATACTGACAGGTAAATAGAATTGTACACTGTAGTTTTAGTTATTTATAATTCAAACACTCTTCCTCTCCACTCCCGGGTGTGCTGCTACAGCTAGTGGCAGAATCGGCTTGCTGCTATGAGAGATGGAAAGAGCGAGCATCATATGCACTGTATGTAAAATTACAAAAATGATGTCAGGTTCTCTAGTTAACTTTATGAGATCAACCAGTACTATGCAGGGTGTGGAAAGTATTCCTATCACTTTAATATCAAAGATGGTAGAGAATAATTTATTAATGGAGAATGTTAACATGTGATGAGTGGCGCAAGGAAGGTAATGGGTTATTAAACTTTTTTAAACATCTCAAAGCTTATACAATCCTTATTTTTAGGAGCTTTTTGATATTAAATATTTGCCTGGCTATGATAGTAGTAAGCATAAACATTTTTAGCAATTTGTAATTCATATCAAACTTTTAAGGGGGGGGAATCCTGTGTAAGCAAGGGATCAGAAAATATCCATCATGCCAGGATTACTCCTCACCTATGGAAATTGAGAGGAGACAATTGGAATTCTTGGCAGTACTAGATTTAGATGTGCATTACCAGAATGGATTTAACAGCAACATTTAACGCTGGGGACAGCATTTAATTCACAAAAAATGAAATAAGACATTGAGAGAGAATGAAAATCTAGAATCTGGATATTTCAGTAGAAGTGGTATCGCCAAAACTGCCTATACCAAGTTTAAGCATAGATTTATGGTAAGTAGTATTAATTTGTGTTGGTATTGGTTGGATCGTTTAGTTAACTCTTACTTTGTTGCTTTAGCAGAAGGGTTTTAATCTCATATGTCAGGCATCTTTTATTACTTTCTGAATGTTGTGTGCATTTGCATTTCTTTCAGTTTATAAGTAGATTGTACATGCAGCAGCCAAACTTGCATGAAACCCAAGTACATATTACTCCATATTTTTGTTCTAAGGTTTGACATAATGTGCAACAAATGCCTTGTTTATCTTAGTTTTTGTTGTACTGCAAACTTTTATGTAAGAGAGTCTCACATACAATACAGACCATATTAATGTCAGAAATAAAGCATCTATGTACCAGGTTACTGTAAGTGCCTTTCATTTGAGAACTTAAACACTCGGTGCTCCTTAAAGCAACGTGTCTGTATGTGTGCATGTGAAACTGTAAGAAACCTACCTCTTCTGGAGTGGGCAGAGACAAACAGCAGTGGTGGGAATTTGGGGGGTTACACAGCAGGATGGAGTCCCTTGGCAGTACATGCTTGAACCCAACCTACTTGTATTTGGTTAACAGTTTGTATTTGTCTACCAAAGCTTCAACATGAATATTTATGTATAGGAGGCAATTTGAGGGATGAAGAATGTTGCTTGTACAGTAGCTAAAAAAGCTTTTTTATGTTCCTTTCATTTGTATGATAGAAGTGATATTTTAGTATGTGTGCCTGGGTCTTGGGAAGTAAATGCAAGTGTAAGCTGTGCAGTGTGATTTTTTTTTTTCAACATTATTTTATTTTTTCCCCCCCTAACTAGTACTCACAAACATGTATTAATCTGAATTAGTGTTAGACTTTGACTCTTTTATTTTGCTAGAAACATGGGCATTGGATAGAGAATATCTATTGCTTTTCCCAGTTTTGTGACAAAATACAAATGGCAAACAATTAAAATAAGATAATCTGTTGAAGGAAAAGGACAAAAGGGGTTAACACAAGCCAGTTCTTCAGAAATATGTCCTGGTAGCTTGTACCATCGAGCTTTAAGCTGTGCAGGCAAACTGTGGCTGTCGCTGGGGCTTTGCTGGGGCTCTGGCTGTCGCAGCCAGGCTCTGTGTGGGTATCCTGCAGACCTGCTGGTGTTTGCACGTGTGACGTTTTCCACCGCCGGGGACGAGCGAGGGGGGCCGACTGACTGTAGAGCGTTTGCTCGTGTCGTGGCTGGCTGCTGACGTCTGAAATTGGGGCAAAGTGTAGGTAGATGAAAGTGAAGTCCCTAATGAGGTGACTAGTTCATTTTTCTGTGTTGACTTTGCTCAGTGGCAGGAAGTAGAGCAGCTGGACAGCCAGTGAGCCAAACCTGGGAGGAACTACAGCCCAAAGTTTGATTATATGAAGACTCTAGAAGCTTCACTCGGGCCTGGCTTTTATTTGGGAGAAATGGTCTTTAAGGAGTTGACTGCTGAGAGTAAGCCCAGTTCCTACCACTGTTATTCTGGTTTTACACGAGAATAACTAGTAGAGTTGCACCGAATGAAAACTGATGCAATGTTGCGAGTGAATCAAGCTTCGTGAAATAATGGTTTTAACACTGGATATTGGCTGACCATGGCTGCACTGTACCCGTGACCGAGGTCCAACACAATGCAAACAACAAAAATTCTGAACCTGGAATTGATTCTTGCATCTGGTTTTGTGACAAGCACTCAGATAGAGGTTTAGTACGTTGGCAGAAAATACACCGCTGCCTTCTGATGCTAGAACTCATTTAATACTTTTTTTCCATGAGTTTCCTTGGCCTTGGATAAGCTGAAGCTGTACGGGCTTAAATGCTTACTTTCATGAGGAAGCTGCGGATTACTGATTCGGTGCCAGCCGAGCCAAAAGATTGGTCCCTCCTGAAGCTGCAGCATACTGGTCTGTGTGGCTTCCCCTGGAGACAGCCAGCTTATCCCCTGAGTGGGTTGGATTCTTGCCCTGCAGCTGAAGGGGACAATAGGATCCTTGTAGTTCTGCCAGCATGATGCGTTCGAAGAACAGGTAAGCTTTGGACATTTATACATCATCTTACATTTTTTTTGTATAAAGTAAAAATCTGAATGCTCATACCCACTGTATTCCTCCTTAATGTATGAGGAAACCTCCGTAGTGCAGCTTTGGTTTGCATCTGGAGTAAGAGATGTGCAATATGGCATTCTTCAGTATCAGCTTGTGCTGGGGGTTCGGTTTTCTTTTTAAATTTAATTTTCTCTTCTGCTTCACTGCTGTGTATTTGTGAGGTATGGGACTGAAAGGAGTCCTCTGACGGTGCCTGCTGTTGGGCTGCATGACCCCAGTGAGACGGCTGCTTTTGCAAAGGCAATTCTGTCTACCTGCTACTAGCTTTTACAGAAATTTGGGTTTCTTTGGGTTCATTTTTAGAGAGTCCTCTGGATTACTTACCTGTCTTCTGATTCCCTGCACTGCCACACCCTCTGACTACCGAGAAGATGGACGTTGATGGCCTTAGCACACGCAAGCTGGGCTGTGTGGTGGCTAGCAGTGGTGTACGTCTGGGACTCTCATGTGTCCTAGTCTGAGGGTAAAGGGTGTTTTTGTCTTTTGAGGAGGGAGGATTCTGCTTGCTCAGCACTTACTGCCTCGCTGACTGTTGGCCAGTTGCTTGATCTTCGTTACTCCTTGTAGAGGTGATGTTTGGTGGTTGCACAACCAACAAAACGTTCGAGCGTGCCGTAGCGCGTGTGTGATCTGCTTTAAAATGGTTCTATCCCATAGATTAAGAAATATTTACTCGGTTTTCTGAGTGCATCAAGATCGTACACCAGTAGGCATTGAATAAAAAAAAATTAAAAAAAAAAAAAAAAAAAACAACACAAAAAACCCAAACAAAACAAACCCACATCAATAGAACAAACCCATAAACCAGAGAAAACAGCTCATTGAAAGACCATGCTCTCAAGCAGTGATCTAACGTGCCTCAAAAGTCTTTGTGGGAACTACATGAAGAAAACGAGAAATACATTAGATGGAAAGGCAGGCTTCGGGAAGGCTTTGTAAATCGGAACAGCTGAGGATGTGTTTGCATGCGTGGGTAGGGACGAGGGGGCTTGCTGCGCTCAGCTGAAAGCCGAGTGGCGTACGGGAGGGCAGGGCCCTTGTGTGCCTGCTGCTCAGGCCGGCAAGCGTGCCCTTGTGGCAACCGGGTGCCGGAGAGGACTTGCCCCAGCACGGGGGCTCGGGCTGCGCCCCACAGCGAAGGAAGGGGCAGCGCGTTAGCCGGGCTGAGCGGCAGGCCCGACCGAATAGCCGGGTAAATCAGCCGCCGGCAATTTACAAATGAATGCCACGTTCTCCGCAGCCATACGGAAACGAGCGGATCAGCGGTGTCTGGAGGGCCTGTGTCACCAGAAGTAGGCCAGTTTGTGCGTCGTCCTGCGCTGGCAAACGGCCAGGCTTTGTGTGCTCCAGACACCAGATGGGAAGCAATTATGAGCGTGACAAGCGGGTCATCTGGCAGACACTCTGTGGACCTGCTGCCGCATAATTTTTGGCGGGAAGAGGAGAGCTTTTTCTTTTCTTCCCCTTCACCCCCCCTTTTTTCTTTTTTTGTTGTTGTCGTTAATACAACCTCTCGCTTAGCGAACTTGCAGTGGCTGGGTATGGAGCATCCTGTGTTTGCTGAGTTTACGCTCCTTTTGTGCCCTTGCTGGTACTTACCAGAGTGCAAGTGTTTTTCCTTGGCCAGCGGTAAGCAACGGTTACGCTTGTGTTTGTACGTCGTATAGTTTGCAAATACTGGCCTGCAGTGCTGGCACGGATGTTTCAGCAACTTGGCAAGCCAGGCCAGGGCAGGAGACCTTCAGCCCAGGACAGGAGAGTGAGGGAGCCTGAAAACCTTTCCAGCCCAGACCTGGTCATCTGAGAGGGAGCCCAAGGGAGAGAGGAACCCCAAGGGAGAGAGGAACCCAGTGCTCTTCAAGACTTTCCACTTCCCTGTAGGGCCAGGTGGAGGGGGGATGGACCTTTTTGCAGCTGGGGCCAAGATGGGACCTTGTCAGTTTGTCCTTTGACCGTAGTCACTGGCCTGTGAAAGGGGAGTTTTGCGAGCCTGGACAAATCAGCTTAGCTGGCTCCAGCTGAGCGTGACAATACAGCCCCTCAACCAAGAGCCTGTCACTAATTGCATTGGGCAAATGTGTAAAACATATTACATCTTCCATTGCTTTTGTCCGGCCGGCTGGAGAAAAATGGCAAACGTGGCCTGGGTCACCCGAGGTCACGCTTTTGGGGCACAGCTGGAGATGGAAAAGGCCCGAGCGGGCACACGGGCTCCGTCAGTACTGACCCCGGAGAGGAGAGCGGGGCTGGCTGGCAGCAGGTGCTTGTCCCCGTGCAGAGCCCCCGAGGAGCTCGGTGACAGCGGGTGGCCTCTGACTCCCTCCATCAGCAGCAGCTCGGTGGCACACGTGGATATAAATACGTGGTGGGGGGGGAATTTCTCCACGCGTGGGGTGGCCCCAGCTCATGCATATAGCGAACAGCTGTGTGTCTGTAAATAGCTGCAGAGTTTGAATCCACGTCTGGAAATCGTGTTCAGAAGAGTTTTTGGGTCCAGAGCCTCAGTTCAGCTCACGGCAGACGCTGTTAGTAGTTTTACGTCGAATGTTTCTGGATGGTAAAGGTTTGCCCAGAACTGGTTGGGGTCTGTGTTTATAACCCAGCCTGGCCCGGCACAGGTTAGCAATGCGTTCCTCGCCCTTGGGGAAGGCAGGAATAAGCATGGGTGGGGTTTTTTTCCAGCTTTATTTCCAGCTTTAAATGAGCAAGGAACAGCAAGGTAAGAAGAGAAACGTTGCTCCGAAGGAAATTAGTGGTTGCAAGAGCAATTTCAGGGGAGAAGCACCTGTGGCCTCTGATCCTGTTCAGCTTCCCGTTTCCCACAGTTCGGTGCTGGGCTCTGCACCAAGGGCGGCTTGAGCACACTCCTTCCATCCCCGCTCCCTACCCTGTGGCAGCTCAGCTCTGCAGGTGGAAAAGCCAGCAGCAGGCCCGGCTGTCTGCAGCAGTCCTGGTCTACCTCGTCCTTCCACCTCCTTCAAATTCAATTGCTTGCATTCATGGCAAAGGCAAGGCATGTTCTGCAAAGGTGCGTGGAGCCAGCCCTGCTTAAACAGTCAAAAATGCAAATGATTGGAAACATTGGAAAAACTCCCTACGAGTGTGTGAGATCCGACTGTGGTAGGATGGGGGAAAAAGATAATATTAATTTAGTTAAAATCTCTAGGGATAAGCAAGCAGGACCAGTGGCACCCTCAAGTGCCAGCATCTCTGTGTGGCTACTGAGAGTTGATATGAGCAGGACTGTGGATCTGCCTGCTCAGGAGAGACATCATGAGATTTGAAGCTAAATCTCTATGCACAGACTTCTAAAGTTCAGGTGGTGACTAGACCAAATCACTTGCCATCGTACCCTGGTAACTTTTTATTTTCCTTATTTTATTGTTTGGTTTTGGGTTTGTTTTTTTTTTTTTTTTTTTTTTAATTTGGGAACTCAGAGATAATCTGGGAAATGTGGGATTTTTTGCCTAATGACAGAATATTTTCAGACAGTTGCAAGTTTTTGATTTGCAAAGTGTGTTGTCCTGGTTTCAGCTGGATTAGAGGTAATATTTATTTTTTTCCCCCTTCTTAGTAGCTATAATAATGCTGTGTTTTGGATTCAGCATGGGATTTGATATGAGAAGAATGTTGATAATGTACTGGTGGTTTTAGTTGTTGCTAAGAAATCAAGGACTTTTCAACTTCCCATGTCCTGCTACTGTGCAGGTACACAAGAAGCTGGGGAGAGGAGCACAGCCAAAGCAACGGACTCAAATTGGCCAATGGAATATTCCATAGCACCTAACATCATGCTCAGTCTATAGATGAGGGTTGTTTGGGAAGCTGGCTCTCACTTCCAGGACTGCAGTTTCAGGATTCTCACTCCTCTGAGATCGCTACCTGTGAATGGGCTGGGCATTGGCCGTCGGGTGGTGAGCAATTGCATTGTGCATTACCTGTTTGTATTTTCTATTATTACTATTATCATTATTTAAAAAATTTTATTTTATTTCAATGGTTAAATTGTTTTTATCTCAACCTATGAGACTCCTTACCTTTACCCCTCCAATTCTCTCCCCCGTTCCCTAGGGGGGAGGGTGGTGAGCAAGTGGTTGCGTGGTGTTTGGCTGCTGGCTGAGTTCAAACCACGACATGTGTGATGGCAGGATAGACATGATCGCATTGCAGCATAAGGCTTATGCACCTCAGTTTTTCTTCTGTGATTAACCGCAAACAAAAAGTCTTTCTGACTCTTTACTGAACATGAATAAAGCCATCAGATATTGGTTTACTTAAGCAATATGACAGCTGCAAAGCAGGTGGAACATAGATCTTGGAAAAAATGACCTTCAAGCACCTCAAAAGCTTTATAGCACTGACTTTCATTCGGCGGGTTAGCTGCCAGGCTTGTCCCCTGCTCAGGATGCCTTGCTGTGACCTCATTCCCAGTAGTAGTCCCGCGGTGATGCCAAAAACTCTGCTGGTGTTTGACGCAAGTGAGACAGAGGGGTTTCAGTTCAGAAAGGCTGGTGAGGGCTTGAGCTGAAGTGGGGTGCTGAGGGGTGCGGGCACTGCCCCAGCTCCACGCTGCCTGGCCCAGCCCAGCGGTGCCCAGGGGCACTGCCAGGCATGGCCCAGAGCCTCTGCAAGAGGAAACTCGAAAATATTTATTTTGTACTTTTTAAAGTGGTTTAAATACACAGCTGGATGCCTCACAGCGCTGGAAGTTGTTAGAGCATTTTCAGGGAAGGAGAATGTTTTCCTCGTCACGCCTCACCGTGTGAAAGGGTGTTTCCCGTGGGGCGTTTGCATATCCAGACCATGCACCGAGAGCCAGCTGAGGTTTATGTCACCTAAAGACAACTTAGCCAGAGATTCAGAGCTGGCTGTTCATGTGGGCGCAGACATGTTTTTTTTTTGTTTTTTTTTTTTGGTGTGCTTTCCCTCCCCTGTGACGTGGGGTAGGGGGGGTCCTGAGGCGTTGTGCTGACTGTGGGTCACGGCGCTCTGCGGCGGTGGAGGTGAGGGGCACCCTCTCACTCAGTTGTGTGCGGCGTAAGGTGACAAGTGTCCAGCTACCCTGTCAGGGTATTTATGAAACGACCACAGCGTGGCTTCACATAGCACTATTTCCAACGTATGAGGGAAGTCCTTTTGTTTCCCAGTGTGTGGCATCTGCTGCGTCTCCGTGCTTGCACTGGTTGCAACAAAACTTGATAATACCTGTGTGCATCTGCCCTGAAAAAGTGGACTTTATGCTGTTTTCTCATAGTAAATAAAGGGAAATAGAACAACTTATTTTGCAGCAGGTGATGGTGGTTTGGTGGTAGGGTTGTTGGCGGGGAGGGGGTGAAGCCGGGCACCCCCTGGCTGGGTGCCCCAGGGGAACCTGTGGGCCTGACTGTGCCATCTTTTGGGAGGGGGTGTCGAGCCACAGGGGAAAATGTGCATGTCAGTGGCTGGGTTTGTACAACACGTACCTGCTACGTAGCAAGGGTAAGGCAAGGAGGTTTCCTTGATTGTGTGAAGTGTTTCTCTTCGGTGCTGCCCGTGTCCATTTACAAGGCGGTCATTTTGTCGTGTGTTGCAGAGGGCTGTTGCAGGGTTCGGGCACATACTACATTCTCTCTGAAATATTCTGCTTAAACTAAAAACCCTCCAGCTGAGAGCACAACTGGATGTGGAGGAAATGACTTGGGAGTTTTCATTCTGTTGTGGGTCATGTGGGAGAACTACCAGAAAGGTTTTGCTGTTGACCTAATGATTTCTAGGAACAAAAGTGAACGCTGTAACTGGCTGACTTCACTCTCGCATAAAACTGGCTCCATAACCTCCTTTTTCTCCAACTGCACCCCAAATATCCGTTAAATACTTTATTCTGGTGTATCAGAAGGAGATTGGGGGACAGGGGGGTTGATTCTTTTGTGTTTGTCAGATCCTGGAGGAAGGAAGCGTTCAAGCTGCCTTGAGTTCTTCCGAAAATATTGGTCCTCAGGGAAAGTCCCAGAAGTACCAGTACCAGAACTGTGACCAACTAAACACAGACTGAGCTGAGTTTTGCACCGCTGACCCCCTCTTGTGAAGGCAAGGCTTCTCCTTTGGCAGGAGGGTGAGCCCCCTCCCCTGGAGCCTGTGGAGGAGCCTTTCACCCTGGCAGGGCAAGGTCCCAGAGGTCTCCTTCAGCATTTCAGTGACTGCATCACATACCAGCTTTGCTTTTCAGGTGAACTACTGAAAACTGAGCAGCCAATGGGCCATTGGGAGCTGTGAGTAAACTTTTATAACTGTTTCATCTGAATTTTGAATCTTACTTTTCCCCATTATCTATTAATAATTATTGCTGAAGGTTTCAGCCTGGTGGCTGTGGTACAATTCCTACCTGTGTTTTTATAAAAGCAAGGAGGTTTATCACAGCAAAGAGATTTTTCTACCTTATTTTTGAGCACTCAAATTAGCTGGAGTATATTTTTATTTTATCGAAGTCTGGTTTTGCTGAGCCTTTAAATGTCTTGCAGAACAGCATTTTGCAAGCCTGCTAATACCAACACTCTCCTAATAAAAATGCAGCCATGTATGAGGCAGAAGGCGATGGTGCCAGCCGGGTTAGCTGGTGATGTAGGGAGAGATGTGAAGATGAAGCCCTTGTCTAGGTAAAGCAGCATTTACCTCTGCGTGCCAGGGTGGTTGCCTGCCTCTCCTCTCTGTTAGAGGATACCCAGAAAGGGCAGGGATTTCCCAACCTCTGAGCAGAGCATCCTCCCGCATCTTTGCAGGTTTGGTTTTTTTTTTTTTGGGGGGGGGGGGTGGGTGATGCACCCCCAAAAGCTGGGTATGGACAGCCCAGTGGGATGATCTGAAGGCCCCTGTGTGTGTCAGCAGCTATAGGTGACCTCTTCTCCCTGCTGAAACGTGGTGATATATTGCAGAGCTGAGCAAATCTGTGTAGAGCTGACCTGGTCTCAGAGCCGTGCTCCGTGTCAGTACGGTGCTGGCGTGCGGTGGTTGCACAGGTAATTCATATAATACTTTGGAAGCCTGCTGGGGGCTGTTGTGTAGTGTCAAGGATGGTGTAAGCCAGCCGGTCACACCAGAAAGCAAGAGTTGCATGAATAAGCTGTCTCTCTTGCTTTTGCAGCATGCTCGTTGTCAGCCTGGATGTACAGTCTTCCTCCTTAGTGTGCCATCTGCACCGAGCCGCTGGTGCCTGCTTTAGTGGCTGGACCAGGTGAGGAAGGGTTTTATTAACCCTCCGTGGAGGCTGAGGCTGCTGACCCCTGTGCTTTTCGCACTCGGAGGGTTTCTGCTTTCCATCTCTGCTGCTCAACCTGATTGAGCTTTCATTACCCACGTGCCTCCAGCCCGGCAGTGAACGCATGCAGTACGAATGTATTTTTAACCCGGGGAGCTGAATCCGAGGTGATGGTCTGCAGGGAGGCATTTGATGTGTCCAGCTGCTGCGGCTGCTATGCAAATCGGGTCAGACCCTGTTCTGCACGCTCACACCGACGGATACACGTCCTCCCCTGCACGAGGAGGAACACGGGGCCGGCTGGGCGTGCCAGTGGCTGGGGGGGGAAGGCAGCCTGGGCTGAGCCCTCCCGCTCCTCGGGGTCCCTGGCAAGGGACCGCGTGGCTGGTTCCCGCTCCTTGCCCGCAGCGGGGATTGGCGTGGGGCAAAACAGGTGCCGGCGTGGTGGCTACCAGACCGTAGCTGTTTTGCACATGTGGGGTGACTCCTCTGTCGCACCGGTGGGGTTTGTCTCGTTTCTTTAAGTGGCAAAGGTCAGGGGACAAAGAGCATCACTTGAGGCACCACCCGGCTACTGAGCGTCTCTGCTTTCCACCTGGAGGCCCGATGCCTGGTGAGGGCCCTGTGACCGGCTGCAAAAAGAGCAACTACCTTAGTGTGTGTTGGTCGGGTGTCAGCTGAGGTGGGTGCAATGGTCACAAAATAGAGGCTCCCTTGCAAAACCCCAGGCTGAATGGTGGCGCCATGCATTCACACCCCCTCCTACCCCATGGCTGCTTCTCATGGACCTTTGCCTTTGCTGCGTGGCGGGTGTGCTGAGGCACAGGAGCCCAGATTGCCGGCTGCTGGTGGGTTCTGCATCAAAGGGTCTGTCCGTGGAGGAAAATGAGCAGAGGCTTATTTCATATTCTTTTTTTTTTTCCTAGAATTTTTGCATCTCTTCCACTAATGGGTTCACCCACCTTGAGCATATGGTAGTTAGCTAAATAACTTGATATTTCTATTTATAATGTAAACAATTAAAGAAATGATTAGCCACGCTTGGATTTTAGATGCTACCATCATGATTAAAAGAATAGACATTGCAAGACTCTAAGTGTTGATGAACCTCATTTATAAGCGTTCATTATAGATAAATCTTTACCCAACTTGCTTCAAATGTGATTGAAAAATCTGCTTGCATCCTAACTTACAAGGACAAATGTCCAGTATTATGAGGGCGCTGGGCTAGAGTTGTAAAGAAGTTATAGGGTTGCAGTTTTCACAGGAAAGGTTAATAAATAAAGACATTAATAAATGTCTTCATTAGAAAAAAAATCACTTGCAGGACTTTCTGTGTAGTCTAGCAGTTAAATACAGTCTTGGTAAGCTTGTCACTGCACTCCCAGGCTAAAGTAGCCTGTAACTTCTGAAGCTGTTGCTCTGTGTTTAGTGGTCCTTGTTATTCAGACAACAGCTTTGACGGGGATGCTGTTGCCTCCCGAACCTCACTTTTGCTTTTGCTGGCAAAGCGTGACTGGTTTCGCAGCATCAGCTCCCGGCGCGGCTGTGCTGAGGGCTTGCTGCACTGAAAAGTGCCTCGTCAGACGTAGCGGGGGAAGGACCATGCACACTGCGGGGCCCTTTGCATGTCTCTTCTGCTTTATGGTCCAGTGCAAACCACACCCCCACCCCTCCAAAAAGAAGAAAAAAAAAAAAAAAAAAAGAAAGCACACACAGTCTGTTTGCCTGACGCTGCCTCTTACTATTTCACTGCTATGCAAAATGTGACGGTGCAGTAGGAAAATATTGGTCTAAAATAAAGTGGAGGAAAATGTTAGGCAGGTGAATCTGCAGGGCAGGAGGTCTGATGGGGTGAGACACCTGGCTGGGACCAGGGGCTGCCCTGATCTCCTGCCCTGGGGTCAGCTGCGGAGCCCCTGCCTGCTCCACAGGGTTTGTTGATGAGGCTGTTAAAAATGATGCCACTTTCTACAGTGACTCCAACTTGATGGCTGAGAAGAGGGACATCATTCACACATCCTTCCATTTTGTCCTGAATTGTCCCCCTTTGAGCTCAGCTGCTTGATGTTTTCTGGGCCTTCATCTAACTTAATTAAATATTCAACTCACTTTTTTCCTTCTAAACCCTTTTTTTTTTTTTTTTTTTTTGAATGATCTGTGTGCCCATTCATTTAAATAATAGTCCTGCTGCCTAAAAAAAAAAAAAAGAAAGTGTTTTCAATACCACATAGGGTTGAGCTGCTCACTTATGACTTATCTGTGGAATTAATGCTGAGATTTTGAAAATCTCTTATAAAATATTTATGACTATTTGACATCTGCATTGTTTGTAGAGTTCACATACAACTTTCTGAGCAGGGATTTCATCTGAGAAATCTGACTTATTTCAGTTTTGTTTGTGTGTGCAAGTCCTGATATTGCAACTTTTCTGGCTGGGTAACTCCCAGATGTGAAACTATTCTGCAGATGCCAATGTTTGAGTTAAAAATGTTTTCTATAAAAAGTGTGTGTTATTCCCCCAAACATCAATGTGTCCATGATTAGCTCTTCTGTCAAACCTCTTTGCTACGGGATCTATAAAGTGAGTGCAAAAGGGGAAGAAAGGTGGGCAAAGCATATCTGAGATTTTTTTTTTTCATGCATCAGTAGGAATTATTTTATGTAGTAGCCTCGCTTTAAATTCACTACAGTTTATTTAAATAAAGTGGTATGCAAAGTACTGATAGATATTTTAGTGAGTAGCTCTATCGCAAAGATGTTTTTGAAATGATGTGAAGAAATTAGAAACCTTTTTTTGGAAATTAAATATAAATTACAGTGAGCATGATGGACTGTCATCATGCAGTCTGTTTTGGTCAGGTCGGTGCCCTAGTTAGCCCCTAGTTCTGAAGAACCCAAAATTATAAAATGACCTGAAACACATCTGAAAAATGCATCTTCTCACAGATGTTATAAAGAATGACAACATGCATGTGTCAGGCAGTGCCAGAGGTGATGCTTTCAGCTGCACAGTTTAGCCACTTTTCTGTCTTTGATGGAAAAATGGAACAGTTCACTATTTTTTTAATCACTATTTCACATTTTTCTAATGGTGGGCTGGAGTCAACCCAACATTGCTTTCTGTATAGTTTCATCTGGAAAATGTATTGCATACCCACATCCTCTTCCGTACTCATGCCGATATTTTTAATGCATGACTAAAGGTCAGGTATTTGCAGAGGAGTCCCCAGCAGAGGCCAGGTTGTTACCCCACGTCCTGGAAAAAATCTGTGCCAAGTCCTGCGGTGTGGACACTCAATGAGAGGACACTCCCTGGTTGCTCATTTTAAACATAGACACTGTCTGTCATGGAAGGACCAGAAATGTGGCATTGTTTCAGCGGAGCTGCACGGGCTGCGGGCAGTGTGGCAGACGGGGACAACTCATCCTCTAAAAGATGGGCTTTCCGAAGTCTGGATTGGTGAAGGATGCTAGCACCATATGTTTTCTTTCCTTGTAGCTTAAAGTCTTTCCTTTTTCAGTCCTGAGTCAGGTCCCCTAGCCTGGGCTCCTGCATCCCCGTGCAGCCCGCCTTGGGTTGGGCCATGGTTAAGCATCGGGGTTCCAGAGACCATGTTGTGTTTGAGGTGAGTTAAGTGACTTCACTGTCAGCTGGTAGGACTGAAGATGGGAAGCACTTGGTTTTATTCTCTACCAGAGCCTTAACTACCCTCGAGGAGTCTTTGTCTTAGTGTTCTTATTTGATGGGAGGGAGGTGACGTTGCTTACCTCCCAGGGCCACCGTGAGACTCAATGTTGTGTCCTTAATGCGCGTGAGGTCAGGTGTGTAAATGTGTGTCTCATGTCTACCTGCTGGCACTGCCAGGGCTTTTCTCTGAGTATCTGATAACAAACAATGATTCTACCACCTGTAAAATACTGGAGCTGCTCACAAACATACACTTCCAGGCTCTCCCTGAGGGGAGCAAAACTGGGGTTCTTTGCTACCAGGTGTTCATGTTCTTCAGTGCTATGAACCCTGCCTTTACTTTCCACTAAATGCTTCCCAAAAGCTTTTAAGTCACCGAGACCCATAGGTTACTTCATGCTACTTGTTTATTATTTTTTTTTTTTTATGAATAGGACATATTTTATTTGAGTCAATAAAATAAGTATCTACTACAGTACAAGAAATCTCCACAGCTGTTTCTGGAATACAGAGAAATTAAATATGCTTCTTGTAAATCTCTCCTCCTCTTGTAGATCCAAATTATAAATTAAATAAATAAGAAAAACATAAATACTCATTTCACAATACAGAAATTATTAGGTAGAAACGTTAATCATCTCCTCTTTACCTCCATCCTTATACTGCTTAACACTATTAATTAACAAATGAAACACTACGATACAGCTTTCTCAACAGACAAAATTCTTGCTGCCCTGGGCTGTGCTCTATGGGTCACATCATCTACAAGGGCAAGTACCACAAATACTCTCTTAATTACCACAAATCCAGCAAATAGACTTTTCCCAGTGTTCTGTCCATCTTCTTTATTTTTGCTTTGCTTAGGAAATTAGATGAAAAAAGGGAACTGGTGGTTACTGTTTTCCCTACTCCTTGAATGTATGCATTGCTGTGCAAGAGAGTAGTCCCACTGAGTTTACTAGGTTTACCTATATGCGTAAAAATAGCATGTGCCTGCAAGGCCAAGGCTTGTGTCAGGGTTTCTATGGGCTGGGGAGCGGGCTGTAGTGTGGTTGGTGATATTTGTAAAAGATGTTTCAGGAAAATCTTGGCCATGGCTCCAGCTCGGTTCAGTCATGGAGGACCTGGTTTTGGCAGGGTCATGGTGTCCAGACAATTACACGGGGGC
Source organism: Tyto alba (assembly GCF_018691265.1). Classification (NCBI taxonomy): domain Eukaryota; kingdom Metazoa; phylum Chordata; class Aves; order Strigiformes; family Tytonidae; genus Tyto; species Tyto alba. Next base: position 37,770,180 of record NW_024881330.1, read on the forward strand.
AACGTGTCAGGCTCCAATTAAAAGAGGGGGTGGACCCCTGTGAGAAGACTGCTCTGGTGCTGTTTAGGTGTGCAGCCTTCAGCAGGCATCGGCGTTGCTTTTGCACGCCGTGGCTGGAGACACATGATCCATACTGGGCCTCCATTCCCTCTTCTCCTCGCCTTTCCAGCAGCTGGTGTCTTTCAGCCTGTGGTTAATGAGGGACTGTCGTCTTCTTTCCCAGGAGGAAGAAAGAAAAGCAGGAGAGCAAATCATCCCTCTGTCAGGCTGCTGGGACAGAGAAGGACTTTTGCCTTCGGTAAGGAAAAGGGGAGAGTCTGTGTGATTTCTAGCTGCAAGGCTGTCCTCTGTGAGTTGTTGAGCACCTCTGAAGGAGAAGCCTATGACCAAAGCAGTGATGGACAGCTGAGCATGATGACTGACATATTTTATGAAGGGCTAGTGCCTCTCCCCTCCTTGGCAGATTCTGGACTGAGTTGGCTCTGGCCATATGGAAAGCCATAGTCACTTTTTAAATGAGAACTTCTTTCCCCGTCCTACTGCCCCCTCAGCACGCCCAGCCCCACACAGGTGTCCCCTGCTGCCCTCCTTGGACCCACTGGGGACTTTGCTCTGCAGAGCTAGCAGGCCGCTCTAGTTGCTTTCCTATCCCGTGGAACTACGGTTGCTCAGGTTGTCAAGCTGCGAACCTCTCCTGTGTGCTGCTCCAGCCCCGCTCACACCAAATCCCGAGGACCCGGCTGCTTTCACAGCCTTTCCCTCCCATCCAGGCGGTACCCTGGTACCTCTGAGCTGGTGACCCCTGAGTGGGGGTAACCGCCCCAGCCTGCAGCTCTGCAAGCCGCAGTCCAAAGGCTTCCTCAGTCCTGCGCTGTAGAGAAATTCAGAATATGCTTTTTTTCCGAGTCCAGGTGGTAGATGATCTTAACACAAGCAGTGGACGAAGTCAGCGGGTACCCCAAGTGCAGAAGTTGCCCAGGTGGTTGTGGTAGGTGGGGAAGGAGCTGTAATCGCCGTTAATGCTGCTGACATACGGTTCAGACCTCAGGTGGGTTCTCAGCTCTGGAGCCTCCTCACCTTGGTACCGTGGCACCGTGTATGACGGCACCTTGGTGTGTTTTACTACACTGGCTGCAGGCAAGCAAGTTTCAGACGGGAGCATCTTTCCTCTGCTTCTGTCATGGGGCAAGACCTTTAATTTTAATTTATGCTTTGGAGCACTGGCGGTTAGATTAGAGATCGTCATTACTATGAGCAACAGGAGATACGCTTCCTCCAGTTTTATATTTAAAGTTCTGTCTTTAGGCAAACCAAAGGCTTTTACAATAATCAGGGGAGCATTCATATGAGGCAAGTACTGTTCATGACTAACAGAATGCTGTCTGTAACAGTGGTGAAACCTTTTTCGTAAAACTTTTTTTTTTTTTGGAGAGGAAATCCCAAGGGCCCATGACCAGCGATTTCTAAACGGAAAAAAATTCTAAGAAGAATTTTTGAGCAAATTCCATTAAATCCATCTCTCATAAGCACAGGTCTCTTATATGCAAATATCTCATGTTTAGTCACCTAGTTGCACCACTTTCATATTTTTTTTCCTCCTAGCTCAAACCACAACAGTGTGCTTAGTGAAATAACCTGTACCACATAGGTAGAGAGTAAGTTGCTGTCTAGCACTTAACGTATAAGCAGGTTCTATGGAAGAAAGTATCTTCTGAGGTTATCCAATTACTCACAGTTTGATCTGGCAACTGACTGCTTTGAAACACCAATAATTTGTCACGTAGCAAAGTTTGGTAAATGTGTGTTTGCAAACTTGCTCAGTTCTGACTCATTCTTTTAAAATTTTTGCATCTTTTACTTCCATCTCGAAGCTTCAAAACTGAAGAAAAAAAAAATGTTTAATGTGTCATTCAACTAAGCATATAAGATGTGATCATCTCATGATATGAGAGGGGGAAGAAGACAAGCAGTGGTACACAATGAGCAGGCCCCTGGGATTTAATGGCACCTTGTAATCGATCTGTTACCTTGCAGGAATACACAAACTGCCTGGCAGGCTTTTCTTGTTGCAAGTCCGAGCTGATTCAGACAGGACGTGTCAAATGATGAATGGGCCAGCAGTAGTTTCAGCATCGTGGAATCAAGACGTAAGTCGAGCGGGATACTTGGGATTTTAGTATACTGCTTTCCTTACCAAATTAATTCTTCACCTTAAATGTGTCAGTTGCAACAAAGAAAGGCCAGTGAGTTGCATCGCATCCACCGTTTTTACCTTAGCCTTTCTCCAATCGCTCTGAGGTGATGGCGTCAAGTAATGAAAAGGATATTGTTTTCCTGGATGAGCTGCACGGTGTCTGTTCCCTCATGGATCCCAGAGCACCTTGTCCTGGCTAGCGGACCCTCTGTCTTCCCAAGTGACGCCGAGCCCTATCAGTCCGCCTCAAAGGCGCTGTTTGTTGCCCCCAGGTACTCCGACTTCTTCTTGTGCTTCATCCACATCTTCCTCAGGAGGCTGGGGGTCCCGCACAGGCTGCCTCCCGTCAGCGGTAGGGAAGCTTCTGCTCCCGGTGGCAGGGTCAGGTCGTGCTCTGCCGTCTTCCTCCAGCGCTGCCCGTGACTAGCAAATGAAGCGCAGAAGCCTAAAGCATTCATCTCTGTGGCCTTTCTTCCCTGCCACCGAAAACCAAGGGCTGCCCGTTCGCCCAGGAATGTTTGCACCGGTCCCATCCCCGGGATAGTCGGGGTGAGCAGGGGCTGTGCGGGGCAAAGGGGCACCCGGGCGGGGCGAGCTCCACCCGGCCGAGGGGGCTGCGTACACCCGTGGAGGGGGGATTTAGGTCTCCGTGTATGGAATGCAAGGACACGGTGACAATGAGCCTGTCCCTCAGGTGGCAACGGCAGCATCTCAAATATCACCCGGATCCAAGTCTGGGTTAACTGCCCTCTGATGAGTGCATTTGTACTGTGGTCAAGCTGTTCATTAATTATACTTAAAGACAATAAAACCTTTTTTTTTTTTTTTTAATATTTAATTAGATATTCTAAGATGCCTTAGGGCAAATATAGATTTCAAAGGGGGAAAATACTTAAATTTCAAATTCAGATGATTTTTTTTTTTTAGTGATAAAACAGAGCTGTAACTGGCACTGGGGCAGCTGTATAAACAGCCATGGCTGATGATATAATCAGCATGTCCTTTAGCCAATCTCTCCCTCCCTTTGGGAGGCAAGTGGCACAGCTTTACTGTAAATCACTGAGGTTTTACAGCTGCAATTCAGAGGACACCACTTCTTTGTGTTTCTGGTGAGAGGGTGACCCATGGTGGGGGTGCCCCGTCCCCTTCTGTGGCCGGCAGCCCCCCAGGCTTGGTAGGAGGGGTGGGAAGGGACTTACAGGTCTGTAGGAGTGCCGTCGCCTGCGGGCGAGCCTGTGACAGCCGCCGCTTTCCCTGTGATACGGGCAACTGGCGATGGTGGGAACTGTGGGAGGAAAAAGCACGTCGTTAGGAAACACCACTGATGAGCAGGGACCCCAGGTCTGCTTGAGGAAAGAGGCGGTTTTAGGAAAATTAATAAATCCTGTAAATCTCCTAAGAGAAAGCAGGCTGGCTCAGGACCTGGCTGCCCAACTCTTACCCACACAAATCCTGATGAACAGTCTTACTGAGCTCAGCACGGGCTCGTGTGAGCAAGAATTACACCTCCCATCGAAGGAGGGAAGCTTGCAGAGCTTTTTATTCCCTAGTTTTTATGTCTAGATTCCCGAGGAGGCAAGGCTTTGTGCAGACTGAGCAACCTGCCTCTTGCAGCTCTCCAGGCCACCACCACGGCTGGCTGGGGAGCCGCTGTCCCAGCTGTCGCTGTTTCTTGAGAGTTCAGAAATGAGTTCTGAAATGTTTCCCCGTTTTGCTGAGTGCTGCTCTGTGGCGTGGGGGGAACCCGGTTCACGCCCCAGTTCTGCCACAACCCCACAAGTGCCTAATCATCGACGTCCTCCTTGTCTTATTTGATCATAAATTACCCGCCAGAACCGAGTCACGTTTTCCCATAAACACGCCAATGAAACTGGCGTATCCTCCAAGATGGTAAACTAAAGTGTGGGTTGCCCAGAAGTAGAGGAAAAATGTCAAAATTTGTGATGTGCTCTTGTAATTTCAGGCAATAAACACACTTACTGATTCTACCGTCAATACTGAAAAATTTCTTCGTATTATTGTCACTACTGTAACTGGTCTTAAGCTGTCTACGGCTATTCCCCCTGGGATTAATCTGGGACTAGATACATTTAGGTGTGCTCTGCAAGTATCCCACAACTTAAGGATGTTTGAAATCACTTTTGCAAGCATCCTTTGAAATTTGACTGGGTTAATTACTGATAGGTGCAACTAGTTTCATTACACTGAATATAATTAATTTTGACCAACCTTCAATATTGTACAGTAATTTTTCCCGAGGGTAGCCCAGCTACCAGCTAGCAATATATCGTAGCCATCCCAAAGAGCATCTGAAGCCATAAAGTTTCTATGGCATGGTCTGGTGTTGGTCAGAAACCTTTCAAAGACTATTTTCTGTTTGAAAATTTAGGTTTTATAAAATGTAGGGACTTTGAAAATTGTTATTTGGTAAGAAAAAGAAGGGGGGGAAAGCATTTTAGTAAAGCTGAGTCATTTTTAACCAAAACATTTTGTCTGTCCATTACAGAACAAAATTTTGGGGTTTGTGTGATGATTTTCCCACCAACTATTTATTGACAATTTTGAGTTATCTGATTATCATGTCAGGTTGGCATTCTGGACGATATGAATTATTTGATGCTTGTTCCACTTTAAAAATTATATTTTTTCTAATATTTGAAATTCCTTGAGAAACAAGAGGCTAGTTCCTCCTAGCTCTTGCAGGTGGCTGAGCATCCAGAACGGGAGCCTGCCTGTTTCCATCTCACACCCCTTCCTGGTTCCCTGAGGGGCAGCTCTCCTGTGCCAGTCTCAGCTCCCAGCTAAGGAGCCTTCGGCGTAAATCATGTCTCAAAGCCTTAACAAAGACTTTGAAATCTGCACGTACCGTGACAAACTGACATGCTGTTAATGTGGGACATGCTGACAGGTACTAGATTTTAAGATGCATCAGATAGTGGTAGTTAGCCTTGCTGCATTTACTTACCAAAGACTTTCCATCCAACGGGTGATTATAGGACTTGGATGACTCTCGTTCAGTAATTCCCACTGCAAAGCATAAGAAACATGGCATTATCAGTAATTATCCCCTTGGCACAGCTGCTATTAAAAGCATCCTTCCATGCAGTTAAACCTGGATATGAACAGAGCCCAGATTCAGGTTGTAGTCCCACTACATTTGATTATAGGCAAAGGTGCAGAAGTTTCTTTATTATGATCATCTAATGTGGAGTCAAAATAAATGCTTTTGGAATTGCTTAAGTCATTATGGAAAAGTCACTCAACTGCTTGCTCCAAGAATTTTCAAATGAGATATGTGTCCTTAGCAGACCAAGCCAAGTGGGAGCCCTTCCCCTCTGCACACATTTATACATATATAAACAGTGGTCCCATCCGCTGCTCCTCAGCAGGGGCTGGGTAATGCAGTTTTTGTGCATCTTGGAGCCACCACTGCCAGGTTTGTCCTGCCTAGGAGGTCATTCTCCTTTCTGAATTGCCCTGGGGGTTATTCTTACCTGGGCAGCGATGTGTGCTACGTCCGCCCCATCACAGGGGGGGATTTTAACCTTTCTGTCTCTCTGTGGCTGAGTGGCACCTCTCTCTGCTGTCCTCAAACCTGGAGGTTACCTTTCAGTTACAAGTGAGTGCCCAGCTGATAACTTATCCACGGATAAACTGACATTCCTGCTAGCTATGCTGAGGAAACAAACAAGTGAGGGATTCCAGATTGTTTCTCATGGAGCCAAATCCTCCCATTTGGCTGTGGGAATGTGGCTCTCTCTCTCTTTTATATTTTTTTTATTTTCTCTTTCTTTCTGTTTCTGGCAATCTTCAGTTGTCTGCTGTTTTTCGAAAGTATATTCAGGTAAGCGAAGAGCAAGGGTCTGCAGAAGCACCAGGATTCACCAAGACAGATGATACAATATGATTCACAACTGCTGTGACCGATGGAATATATATGATGCCAGCAAATATCAGAAATAGCCAAGGTGCTCCTTACAGTGCTGTCTCCAGCATGAGTTCAGAGTCAGAACTGTCTTCTCCTTCTGGGAGCAATATCTGACCACGATAAATATATTAACTAGGCTCTCTCTTCCCGCTCGCCCCACCCCACCCCACCCTGTAATTCCATTAGGTACCTAACTGTATCCCTCATGTCAAAGTTTAATTCAATCACCTCCTCTCATCTTGCATATTAGATACTAACAGTATTCAGCAAGTGGCTCCAGGCATCAGTGCTTCAGTTAGTATCTATTTGTTTGTTTGTTTGTTTGCTCTTAGATTGTCTGATTCTTCCCTTCAGCCTGTCCCTCTTCTTACTTGACACAAAAAAGCGTTCTGGCAGACTTTTAGCAAAGTATCTAAGCAAAAGTAAGTCCTCGTGGCTTCAGGTTCAAAAGAGCTCCTCAGGACAGTGGTGGCTGAGTGTGGGTGTGAATTCCACTTCCAGAAAGTGCTGTGGGTGCCCAAGCCTGGGACAAGGGTTGCTCCACATCGGTTACTCTGTCTTGTTTCCAAGATGAGTGCTTGTACAAAAACTTGGTACAAAACTGAGTACTTCTTTCCTGAAGAATAAAGGCAATTTAAAGAAAAATCTATCCATCTTGTGAAGCGAAGCACAGCTTTGAGTGCAAGTCAGGAGTTCTTTGTGGGCTCTTGCTACTCTTACTTGCCTTCCTGCACACTGGAATGGACCATCCTTATGCTCTGATACTTGTGTAGGGTTTCTGGTGCTCGCAGTAAGTGTGCTGATGGTCTCATCTACGCTCTTGTTTATACATTTTTCACTCGCTCTGGAAATTGAACTGTTCGCTCACCCAGATTTCAAATTGTGCTTTACCAAATCTGAAGTCTCTTTAATATTCAACAGTACTTATCTATGGAGCAAGCATGGAAAACTTTACAAACACAATTATTTCCAGTAAGAAAGTTGCAGGATGTTTTTGAATGGTGAAATTTATGTGGAGGACACATTTGTACAGAGATTAATGAAATAGATGATACATATCCAGATATATACCTCACTTCATATCGCATGCTGGCCCTCCATCTGTTGAGAAACAGCTGGAGAAAGCTTTCTGGACTCTCTCATGGCACCCTATTCTCTGTGTAGGTATAATTAGTACAGTGCATATTGAAACTGGACACTGCAGCACATCATAACAAAGAGCTATTTGTATTTTCATTACAAATATTTGCAAACACTTCTACTTTCTTCCCCTTAAAAGGCTAAATCTGTAAAGTCAGGCACTCAAAAGTTATGAAACACCATAACTAGATCAAAATTATTTCATCCCCCCCAAAGATCTAGACGTTGAGATTCAGTCTCTAATTTGTGACCAGAAACCATTTTGCCGCAGACTTTCTGCTTCACTCATACAGACAGTGTGCACTCAGAAATCAGTTGTTCACCCTTAGCTTTTATTTCTCAGTGCACAGTCCTATACTTACTTTCCCCACCAGCGAGTCCCCTGGGGACAGAAAGATTAATATTTTCATGGGGTCTTCTGTACTGCTGATCACTGTGGTCATCATCTGCACAGATGTTTTAAAAAATCAGCTTCATCACCTCCTGGAGGACATGGAGTTATGCCGGGGGAACAGTGAGAGGTAGGGACTGAGTTTAAGATCAGAAGTTCCTGGGATCCAGTTTTTCAGAGGCTCGAGCCGAATGAAGTGCTGCTCATAGTCAAAGCACAGTTTTTAGTGGCAGGAGGAACTGAGCACTCCCGGGTGCCGCAGTCAGAGGCGTGAGACAGGCACCCAGGAAAAGGGGAGACATCGTCTGTCGGAGGTGCTGGGCATCACTGAGGAGTCTGGTGGCAGTGACAGACAGGCCTTAGGGAGTGACGGCAGGAGATGTCCCGCCGCGGTCCCTGAGCACCTTCCGTGCTGGGGGGAACAGGGATCCCACAAACAACCCTAGGCAGCCCTGCAGTATCTCTCTTGGCTTGTCCAGGTGCTCCTGGTGAGTCTGTCCTGTCCTGTTTGCCTCACTCTCTCCTTCTGCTCCTCAGTCAGTCCTTTTTGTTTTATTTTTTATTCTAATTTAAATTTAGTGTTTTGATTTCAGCTGGGATAGAGTTAGCTGTTTGTTATTTTTTTTTTTCTTCTCCTTCCTTCTTAGTAGCTAGAATAGTGCTGTGTTTTGGATTCAGTACAGGATTTGATATGAGAAGAATGTTGATAATGTACTGGTGTTCCAGTTCTTGCTAAGAAATCAAGGACTTTTCAACTCCTCATGTCCTGTTAGTGTGCAGGTGCACAAGAAGCTGGGCAGGGGGAGCACAGCCAAAGCAACGGACCCAAATTGTCCAATGGAATATTCCACAGGATCTAACATCATGCTCAGTATATAGATAAAGGTTGATTGGGAAGCTCCACTCGAGTTTTTGGGATGGTGATTTCAGGATTCTCTCTTCTCTGGGATCCCAAGTTGGGAACGGGCTGGGCATCGGTCAGCAGGTGGTGAGCAATCGCATTGTGTGTTACTCGTCTGTATTTTCTATTATTACTATTATCATTATTGTTTTAATTTTATTTTATTTCAATTATTAAATTGCTTTTTATCTCAAGCTATGAGTCTTCTTACCCTTACCCCCCCCAAACTCTCTCCCCTATTCCCCAGGGTGGGGGGAGGGTGAGCGAGTGGCTGAGTGGTGTTTGGCTGCTGGCTGGGATTAAGCCACAACACCTTGTGGTCCCTCTTTCCCATTCAGCATCCCAATTTCTTTGACCAATCGCTTTCCTTTCTCCCCCTACAAGAACTGTTTCCCTCTTTTTCTGATCTTCTTTTCAGATTCCTACATGTTTTCTCTTGTTCTCACCTAGCTGTCATCCTTTACCTCTTGTTGCCCCTAACAGCCGAGACCAGCAGTCCATCCTTTCTCCAGCACTGACTTTCTGCCACCCACTACCCCACAGCTGGTCCCAGCCACTCCTCCTCCTCTCTCCTTTCCATCCCTCAAGCTCCAGATCTTTGTTCAGCCATTTCTTGGCTCCAGTCCTCGTTTGAGATCCTTCCCTACAGTCCCAAGCTCAGTTTCCTTCTTCCCAGTTTCCCAGGTCCCACTCTTGTCTGGTCTGTGTTCCTAATGGGATGGCTTATGAGCAGTGCAGTTGGAAACCAGTGGTGTGAGGAACATGCACCTTCATGATAGTATCTGCTTTACAGATTTAGCACCTTTTAACAGCTAAATGTCCAATATCTCTACCAAACACGTGCCATATGGGATTTTTTCAAAGGCTTATGACTTGACTGCATCTGAGTTATTTTCAAGGGAGAGCAAAAGATGTGGTTTTGATAAAAAGGCCACTCCCTTGCCAAACTGCATGGCCTTGCTCCAGCTTCGACCTTCCAAACATATCATACCAGCACTGAAGGAGCTGAATGACCAGTGTATTTACGTTTACTTGTTTTCTTGGTTTTGCATTGTCAAACTCTATTTTTCTGTTACGGGTTCTCACAAATACGCTGAACAAGTTTTGGTTGAAAAAACAAAATCAAGTCTGTGGATGACATCCAGAATCCCAAATAATTATGTTCTGGCAAGTTCCAAGCAACCGAACAGGCATCTTATCTAATAAAATGACTCGGGCAAACTCAGTGATTTGCAATCTACCATCTCTAAAATATTGCCAGCCTTTGGAAAAGGAGCATTTATGACTCTGAGTAAAGTGAGCGTATGACTCTGAATAAGCGAGAGCCGTGCAACGCCACGGTCGCTATCTCATTAATTCCGTCGGACATTTTAAGCATGGAAGTATCCTTCAGGTACATAACAGAGCGCCTGCTTCGCTGCAAGCTGGAAGGCGGCAATATCTGGAAATGTTCCGAAGCCAGAGAGGGATAAAAGCACTCCTGCGGACTTACCGTGCTGGGCAGCGGTGCCCTTGGCGGGGCAGGGTCCCCGCTGCCCGCTCCGCAAGCCCCGCGCCTCGTCTTCCCTGCACAGCGCCCGCAGGAGGTCACGCTCGTGGGGCTGCACCTTCTCTGTCCCGTGGGGACGGCGGTCGGATGGGGCTACCACCTACGGGGAAGAGGCAAAACTGTCCCGTTGTTACACCCGGCCTCGGAGGTTGGGCGGTCTGTCAGGGTCACGGGGGAGCAGCACGGCGCTTGCTCTTCCCGCCGCTTTACTGTCACCCAAAGGGGATTCTGTTGGGTGGGGGCTGTGAGAGCTGTGCGGTTTGCTTTGTTTGGCTCCTGCCTTCACGTGTGTAGAAAAGTATGGGAAAATCACGCGGGGTCTCCCTGGGACCCAGCTACTTAGGTGCACCTTTCTGTATTCTCCTCAGGAGACTGAAGCATGGTCCTTTTCAAGGCCTACTAAATAGGACATGCCTTTGAGACAGCTCAAATTTAATTTCTTATCACATCATATCCTGGGCAACCAGTTAAACTTCTGCATTGTGAATTACAAATGTTATTTCTTCGTGGCCTCTCCTGTCTTTTGGCCTTATTTACATTTTATATATGGTAAACGACTGCAGAGGATACAGTGCATTGAAAATTGTGCTCCTAGTGATTAATTTTCACAAACATTAGCTCGCTCAAACAAAACTCACTGAGAGCTGCATCTTTGAACATTAGACCCCCTGTACCTCAGAGCCCCTGAAAACAAGCACGAACAAGGTAAAGTTCTTTCTTAGATCGATCACAACTAAGCCATGGCACTCACTGTGCTGCCACAGGCAACTGGGGAGGCCAGAGCTAATGTGAGCTTAAAAAAACAGGGATAGGCTCCAAGCTGGTGGATCCATCAGGACTGTTATCAAGGATGGTCTGGAAACAACTTTTTCAAGAAGATTAAGGTCCTGACAGCAGGGAAAGATGTTCTAAGTTGTTTTTTTTTATTTTTTTTTTTTTTTCTTTTCCCCACTCTTTCCTGAAGATTTGCTACTGTCATACAGAGAACCAGTTAAACAGAGTGAAGGTCCAAACCAGCAAGGAAATAAGACACGTGGCAACTATTCAGACTACTTCTTATTAGACTTACTTATGTTGATCATATTCTGGAAGACCAGGAGAAAAGCAGTTACTTCCATTTTACCGATGACTGCCATTTGTGTGTTTTATATATAAATACAGTTATTTTTGTCTCAAGACTGAGACCACCAACTGACCAGTCCGCTATTGGCATAGAAAAAGGCTTAATTCCATCTGTTGCTCTGCCTTCTAACGAAGATCAAGACAAGATAGAAAAAAGACTGCATTCAAGCATGTCCTCTTGTGCAAAATTGTCCATTTTCTTTGTTTTAATTCAGTTTGCCATTAATCTGCAATATTCTGTGTACGTAAATTTTTACACAGCTATAAAAACACATGCAAACCAATGTTTTCCAAAACAGGAAAAAAGAAAAACCCCAACCTGACACCACTTTTTACTCTTTTGAATCCATGTACCCTCAGGAGTCTGGAGAAGGCTAGAAGACCTACATCCTACTGATCAGCAGGACAAGGAGCAGAAACGGGCCAACAGCAAGCAAAAATATTGCTGGGAAGGGCTGGTGAGGCAATCAAAGACTAAAGGAAACCTAAGAGGGGTTTTCTCTTAGTTCTGTGGCTTTTGGCACACAGCCTAACACAGTCCCTGATCCGTGAGCTACTTAAGGATGTGCCCAGCGTTAAGTCAAAGGGACTCCTGGCATCCTTGAAGACAAGCATGTGCCAAAGGAGTCTGTGGCTGGGGCCCAGCTCTACTGACCACGAATCTGACACTGCCGGGCAGAGCCGAGCCTCGGCATCACTCTGATAATTCAGAAACGAGGGTGATGCTGGTGGTGAGAGGCCTCCTGTTGCTGCTTAAGCAGCTGGCGTTGGCTCTCTCCCAGCTGCCCCTGGACCAGTTCCAGGACATCCCCATCCCTCTGCAGTGGCTCTTCGCAGGCTGCGGGCTCCGGTGTCCACGCATGCCCTGACCACCCGAACCTCGCAAGCTGCTTACCAGAGGCGTCACCCCCCACCACCACAGTGACGCCGGTGGAGACACCAGTCTTCGTTACGAATACGATGAGGCTGTGTCATGACAGCCCTTGGAGTCTGCCTTGTGTGAACCGAGCTCTTCCAGCTTTCGAGGAACGCTACAAAGCTCACCTTTCCCGCCAGCTCTGGGAAGATGTGCAGTGCTCTTGGTCGCACTCAGTCTTCTTTGGCGTGTGACAGCAAATGTCTGCAACCCTCTGCTACTGAGATACCTGAGGTCGCTTCTTTTGTATAGTCATGGAAGGAGCATTTTTGGTAAGTAGGATGCTGGCTGCAGTCATCTCTAATCCTGAAAGTGGCTTATTTGATCAATGTAAATCACCACTGACTTGAAGCTTAGCAATCTGCCTATGTGTTGTAAAGGATGAAATACAGTTTGGGGAAAGGAAGCACAAATTTTAACTCTGTTAACAGCAGGAATTATTTACATGCATTGTCTGTGTTTTCAAGATTCCTTGTTGCATGTCATATCAGTAATGTCAAAACCCCTTTAAGCAGAAGGATCTGTATAAATAAGTTGCAAAGCCATCTTCAGTTACAGCTGGAGACAACAGTGTAATCTCTATAGCACATCTTCAGTTAACATATTTGTTTCCAGCATTTAGCTGTAGTACAATTTTGGAGTTTCTTATCTATTAATTCAAGATTTTACCCTGACTTTAGCTACCACACCCATTACTGTAATATGTAAAGACTTATCTAGGTCAGGAAACTAAACCTGCTGTAGCTCAGTTTTGATCTAAACCAGAGCTGACATTTCTCTAGGGTACCCAGGGTAAGGCAGAAGGATCAGCTGGAAGTCACTTTTCTTTTCTAGACGTACCAGGAAACTTAAATCTCTCTGAATGGCGGAGTCAGCTAAACTATGCAGAATTAGTAAACTGCTCTCTAAAAACTTACTCTTTTTAGAACCTGTAAGTAAGTCCCTTGACTGGCTCAGTCTGTTTGCAGGATGGTGACTCTGAATTCAGAGCTCAGCAAAGTCTCTTTTTCTGCGGGCTTTACCGTGCACATGAGAGCACTGAGGCCTGGCATACCCGCAGTTGGAATTAGCTGTGCTAAGTGGGGGGGTGCAGAGGGCACAGGAGGGCTGCAGAGCAGCACAGAGGCTGTTCCACCACCCCTGCTCCTGGACCCCAAGATCCCACTGCTAAACCAACAACCAACCACTAGAAGTGACAATTAAACATCTGGCTTTGGATAAAACTTTGAAGCTTAGAGACAGAACAACAAGGTGCTTGTTAGTGGAGGAAATGACGGATTTGTAGAGTTAAGCTCTTTTTGATGGTCTAATGCTGATCTAATTTTTAATGTGGCAGCACTAGCATGCACAGAGGGATTTGCCGTTTTTCTGCAAAGTAGCCAGGTACTGGTGTCCAGATAGTTCTACCCAAAGGATTTTGGGGCTAGAAGAGCAGGGGAAGAGAAGGGAAGGATATACTACCACTGTAAATTAATCTTAATAGGGCAACAGGAACTGTAAATAAACATATTTGTGAAGCAATCAATTAAAAAAAAAGAAGGTGTTTCCCCTTTTCTCTCACCCTTCCACAGTCAGGATCGTGCATTTGGGATGGGTTCTTGAATGTGATGGAAGTTACCCCCCAAGGTCAGTCATCTGAATGTTAAATCACTTAATGCTACACTGCTTGAGTATTTCTGCTGAAAAAAAAAAAAAGTCTGGCAGATGTCCACGTTGCTTGCTATTTTTGCCCTTACTGAGGATTAAAGTTGTGCATCCACTGAAATCACCAGAGCAGAAGATTTCATGTTAGCTGAGGCATTTCTACAGCACTGGCTGCAGGTGCAGAGGTAAAAGTGAAAAATAAATAATCATTTTGCTACTTTTCTGTGGGTCTAGAAATTGGCAATCACAACTTCCTCACACATATATTCCAGTATATGCAATTTATTTGAATGCTTGAGCGTGAGCTGTAAGCAGCTGCATCATACTGAAGAAGGGGAATGCAGAAGTCTAAGAGTTGACTGTGCCAGCTGCTTTGGTTTGGGAGCCTTGCTTGTTTTCTTAGCTAGAGCTGCAGACCATTCCTCAGGCTCGGTGCTCCCACTGCTAATATGATGCTGCCTGCATCATGGCTAAGGGCCAATCAAAGGACATCTTTAATTGGGGTCAGGAAAGCCCCAAAGGAAAACAAAAATCTTCTAAAAATACAGCAACAAACCAGGGACTTTCTTATCTTATTTCTTAGAGCCTTATGAGTATAGTGTTGCTACAGCAGCTAATCCAATCCAAATTAAATATTAGAGGCTCCCATTTAGCAGAAACAACAACTATCTATCTGCCGAGATTCAGAACATGATAGCAGACATGCAGTTGCCCTAGATTTCAATGAAAGCTAGCTGAAAATTTTCCAGCTGAATAGTTTTATGAGAAAATTCTGGTTAGAATTGGTTGGAAAAGTATCTATTTTGTCAAAAAAATGGAGAAATTATCTGTGCATTCTGTTTTATGAAGTCAGAACAGTTCACTTTTGGTCTGGGCTTTTATGCTACGTTTATATTACATGGAAAACAAGATATACCAAAGGCATAACAAATAAAAAAGGGGTATATCAAAATGGCTTATTTTGAGTAACACTTCAGAACTCTGATTCTCATCATCACTTGGAATGAAGAGTCATTTTGAAAATTCAGCCTCGGTTACGGGACAAAAATAAGATTTTCACATATTGAGAAAATAAACACATATATAATTTCTACCCAAACACGACAGGCATCTAGGGACCACTACAGGCATCCTGTGAAGTATTGGGATCCTTTGATCTGCTTTAATAACTAAGAGAGGGGATAGGAGTGAATATGGTGAGTTTTTCTTCCAGTGCACAGGTAAGTGTGGTAAGCAGGGTGGTGCCTATGGTGCTGTGGAGAGATCAGGGAATCAGGAATAGGATTATTCCTGAAGAGGAGGCTATTTACAAATGAGGATGGGGCTGGGAAGTGGGATGGGGCATGGAAAAAGGAAAGGCCATGGAGTAAAATATTTCAACAAAGTGCTAGAGAAAAGAGAGGTCTATAGTGAGAAGAAGTGCTTTGGCAGAAGAGTCTTGGAGCTTGTAAAAAGTACTTTGATTTGCACAAGAGAAAGAGGCCGTCATTCCTGCCAGTCAGAACTGCGATAAGAGGATCGTGGAAGGGGCTGTGAATGGGCCAAGTGGATTTAAGGAGGGAAAACTGGCTCTGAAGACAAGGAACCTCACACCCATATGTCAAAATGTCCAAACTTGGAAAACGTTTTCTCAGAGCATGAAAAATGCTGTTATTTGAATGTGGGGGGGTACCTTACCTGCAGGAAGTGGGTAAAACTCCAGCTTGCCCTCTGTGCCGGGGCACTGGGGGTGAGTTGAGGACAGGCAACCCCCCCTGGGATCTAGGGACAAGCATTCCTGTGTGGCTCTCTCAGAGCCATCTTTTTCACTCAAGGTTACAGTCCATTGCTTGATGTTTTTCTCCCAGATTCCCTGGGGAATGGGATTCTGGCTCCTTGACTACTGCATATATGTGTTGATATCATTTGTTTGCTTTTCACTCCTGCCTCTCCTTCTGGCACTATCAAGGCTTTATGGATAAGAAATAAGTCTGTGATTCCATCAGATGACCTATATTGATAAGATGCTATGTTCATTTTGACTGTCTCTGCACATCAAGACTGTGTTTTTTGAAGTTTTGAAGTGCCTCTGTAAATAAACTGTAGCTTTATAGAAACTCCCCTTCCTGTTTTCTGCCCCACTCACTGCATCAGATGCTGATGCACTTCTTTGCCCTGAAAGATCTGCTTCCCATTTATCCCTGGCATTTTTAAGGATAAGTGTAGCCAACTAGAATTTAAAAAAAAAAAAAAAAAAAAAAAAAAAAAGGAGGGAGAAGAAGGGAGATTTTTCTTACACTCTTTGTTAGGATGTGCTGCGTATTTTTGGCTTGTCTTCGGGCAGGAGGACTACATGCTGCAAAAAGAACAGAAACACAGTCAGGGTGCAGCGGAGGTGAACAAGATGAGGTTACACATGCCTCTAAAAGTCCTCTGTGAGGGTACATTGGGGGCCCGGGGCAGGGCGAGGGAAGATGAAAGGGTTTAAGGAGGATTCCAGCTAAAACATCCTAAAAGAAAGTAGTTTTCAATGTCATCTCAGGGACCATGGTCTATCTGTACAATACAGACATCCGTGGGCACAGAGCAACAGCTGTCCCCAAGTTTCTACACATCTCCCATAGGCTTCCAGGAGGAACTGTCCTTCTCCTTCCTGAGTTTTGATCTGGCCTCCCACCTCCCAGTGTTTCAGAAGGAACTGAGCTTCTCTTTCCATGCAGTCACCTTCAAACGTGACTAGTGTATACATTAACTTTGGAGAGGCCTATCATTTTATCTAGATAGGGACTTTTTCAGTAAGCTCAAACCCTTTCATGATGTCATTTCACTTTTACTGCATGGTGTCCAGAGCACAACATTTGCACTAAAGACTTTTCAATCCTCAAAATGACCCATTTGGTTCTTTAACTTAGGGCATTTTGCTTAAAGTCTGTTTCTCAATTTTTTTTTTTTTCTTAGACTCATGAAGACACCAAAATCATAGGCAAACCAGAATCAGTAGCCACTAGACCCACAGGATGCCGGGACCATAAACCAAGCTTTTGACTGGACTGAAGCAACTGGTTTTGGGTGAGGGTTTTTTTGGACAAAGTAGAGATTGTTTAAACACTTGTTTCAGTTTGACTTGAAACTGGCCTGAAGGACTCTGTGATACTCCCAGCTCTCCCTCTCATCACATCTTACCCTTTGCTCTTTAAAATTATTACCCTCCCCTGTGTTCAGGCTACAGGAGTTATAGGATTTAGCAGTCAGGGAAAGAAACAGGTCTGCAAAACCCTGCCAAATTCGGAGAATTAACTCCAATTCTAAAGTCTGACCCTAAGGGCAGGGCACGTGAATGGGGGTTTCCTATTCAGGCTCATGTATAATCAAAGGCTTTGAAGAGCCAGGAAGGTTTGTTATGGGATGACGGGTGACTCTTACTCTCCAGGTGAGCTTTCCTTTACATTTTTGGCATGCATTCAACTCCAGGAGTTGCAGTGCTTATCGCTGCTACGAATTAATGTTTGCAAAAATTTTTGATGCTGTGGAAGCAGCCGGAGGTCATCCAAAGCTGCTCGTTACTGCAGCCAAACTCCTCTCCTCCGATGGCAGGAATAACAAGTGACTGGGCTTTCCAGGGCTCCGGGACAAGCAGAGCAGGCAGCAGGACCAAAGTCACTCTTCCTAGACGGCTTGTGTTTGTCTAAAAGCCATCCCTCGGTACCCCAGTGGGGATATCAGTGCTGAGCGTTAGGACCCCACTGGATTGAAATAAAGTTTTGGCCTGTGCTCTGCCCATGGTGGAGCGGGACAGACCAGTCTTGTCCAGGGTTCCTGCCAGCGACCCGCTGCAGGGCAGGCGACTTCCACACTGAACTCATCACAAGTTATCCGCCTGTGGAGAGCTTGAGAGTGTGCTAAGCTGTCAGTTCGATTACAGTCTGGTTTTCATGGCATGATATCCTTAGGGAGCCCTACTGCTTTCTCCTGCAGGACACGTTTTATAATTTAAACCATGGTGAGTGTGGGATGAAAACCAGACAAACATAGTGAAGGTGTTTTTTTTCCCTAGGTATACGCCCTAACTTGGTTTCGAAGCTGCTGCAATCACCCTTAATTCTGGAATTTCATCGTGTGAAGACTAAACTAATTGCTCACAAGCAACACACACAAGTGCAGAAAAGTTTAGTGATGCGAGGAATTATCTTCTTGTCTCGCTGGTATTTTATGTACTTTACTGGACAGTGTGAGGAGCAGTTTATATAGATTTCTGTCAGAAACAAGTACTGTTGTGCTGCTATTGGTGCCCAGGCTGGTGCACAAGGAACAACACGTAAATCTGCCTAACGGTAATAAATTTGCATATTTTCAGAGTACGTATGAGCCACAGTCCAACTCACTGCCTGTCGTCTGCCAGAGCGAGTGGCAAATGGCTTACAGAGGCTGAAGAAAGGCAAGGCATGAAAGGGAAGTCACAGCACCAGCAAACATGCAATTACTTGAATAGCCATTGAAAGGAGAGTGAATCACGGAGGTAGCCAGAAGTGACCCACTTGCGCAGGAATACAATGGCAGCAGTGCAAACAGTGGGGCTGCAGGGCTTCTCCCTGCAAACACGATTTTCTGCAGGGAGTGGGAGCAGGAAGGGAAAGAATGAATCCTTGCAGATGATGTTTCTGGATTTGCCTGCAAGACGCTGTTTGTACGTACAGCCTAGCTTTCGGGCAACAAAACCGATTACAGTGACAGTTCACTTTGTCCTTTCCACTTATTTTCTGAAATTCAGCAGCTGAGAGCTCATGCTTGCAGCTTAAAGTAAAGATCTGATCTGGCCCCACAATTTGTTTTCCCTGCTTTTACCTGCTTTCTTGTTGCTGAAATATGCAGCCATTGAGTTTAAACTAATTTGTTCAATCAAATGCAGACTGGGCTTTGTCCGGTTCTTACTCTTCATTACAAGCAATTAATGTTAATCATGCATTCATTTCCAGGGCATGGCTTTGGAAATGTTCCACTTACTGAGCCAGCAGACTTAAACTCAACATTCACACAGTCCACCCGGTTCCTGTGAGCTGCTAACTGCTTGCAGAACTTCATTTTCTTTTCTGTTACACAGAATACCCACACAGTTGCAAGCTGTCACTTTAGCAATTACCTCATAGGTATATCAACACCGATTCCAGATCTCCCAGTTTTCGCCAGCGCGGAGGTTTTACGCAGCCACAGTGTTGAAGCACCTGCACGGATTAGCTCCAGAAACAGGCAGCGAGCGCCGGGCTGGAAGCGGAGCCCGGCGCGGCAGAACAGTTGAGCTGCTCACTTCAGAGATTCCCCTGATGCTAAACACCCCATCCAGCTACAAGACAACACCGCAGCGGCTGTTACAGTTTTGATGTACTCACATTTGGATGAAATCACAGTGGTGAAAACTTCTAAATTTTCGTCACTGCAGCTGTAAATCTGGTGCATTTTCCCCCTCTCCCTCCTGACTGCCTTTCAGCTTCATGCAACCGCTCTGAACTTCTGGTAAATAGGTTTCACTAATCCAATCTGGCTCTGTGATCATTGTCCAGATCTACAAAGGACAGACTGATGCTGTGATCTCATCTCATTCCATATTCTCTATTGCAACATTTTCTGCTCCCATCTGCCTTTCTATGAATACTATTAATGCAAAGATTTAATTTAGCTGTTACTTAAGCCTCTGCTCAGATAGGAGCACTTTATTTTACGTCTCCTTTTACCAGTTTGGAGAATCCTCTGCAATAAATGGCTAATAATTAGAGTCTGTTCTGTGCAGCAAATATTTAGGCTAATAAATATTTACAGAAGTACTGGAAGGATTTTTGAAATAAGTTGGGTTAATACTTTGTGTACTTTAACACATTTATCATAAAAATTTTCTCCTCCCATATACTGAGGAGCTGATTTTAGGCGTATTAAGAAAAGTGTTTTGTGCTTTATAAGTTCATAAACTAGTACCTGAGTCCTGGGCACTTCAGTGTGAAATTTCAAATGCAGGTGACTAAAGAAGGGCACGTCAGGCAGACATATGTAGGTCTGTATGTCCCCTACACATCAGTGGTTGCACTCCAGGGGGATGGCAGGTGGCTCAGTCATAGATGGGTTCCTATATGACTTAATGATTCTGGGGCCTAATTCTGTATTTATTCACTTCAATAAAGGGTCTTCTTGCCAAAGCTTTTCATTCCTTAATGCTCCCACCAGAAATTGTTGCTTTCCCCATCTATGAAAATCAGCCCCCTCAACTTCTGGTGACTTACTGCTGCCATGGACACCTAAGCTTGAAAATTTTGGCTTGCAGGCTCCAGCAACTGATGTAGCACAAACACCTTCAAGTGTGAATAATGATATTAAATTATATCAGCCTAATGAATTGCCTTCATTGCTAGCACGTGTGTGTAATTACCACAAAAACTAGCGCTGCCTTCTCCTATAGACGTCTGCCACCAACAGTCCCAGAGGGAAAATGCCAGCAAACATGGGCTTGTCACTGTCATATTCATGTAATGTTTCTTCTTTGAAATGATAATTATTGGTCAAATAAGCATCCCAAGCCTGGAAGCATTTTGGCTGAGAGGAAGGTGTCACTGTTTCAAGAAAGAAGCGAGTGAGGAGAAGCTGCTAGCACTTGTCACCTCCCAGGGCATCCTCCTGCTGTCCAGGGGCAGCAAAGCCATTGCGGGGCTGGGGGCATTGTCCCAGGAAACTGCTCCGTGTTTGAAACGGGCGGTGGGACGGCAATATAATCAAGCAAAAGTTCAATTAGTTTTTGATTTATTGCGCCACATGTTCTGCTTGTATGACTGATGTCATTAACATCAGGCTCAGCTGGCGTGTTCATCTGTCCCTGCCCGGCTCCCTCTGAAGGCGCACACACTCAACAGATGGGGAGCTGCACGAGTGCAAATGCAATTGTTTATCCCCCTATTGTTCCTGTGTCAAGCAATCAAACCAAATCCATTACCCACCGAGAAAAAGATCAGCGCACCGTCCATTCAGCAGTGAATGGAGCAGAGGCGGTTATGCAGGGAGGCTTTAAAGCTTTCAAAAGGATTAAAAAAAAAAAAATAATGAAGAGCAACACTGAATAGTTAACCAAAAAAAAAAAAAAAAGCTATAACAAATCTAACCATCTAACCCACCCTTTATTTCACCTTTGGGTATTCAGAGTCCTCTGAGAAGAGGCACTTTTGGACGTGAGTCATTGTTTTCCTAATTATAGGTATGACCTAAAGATATTTTAAAATCATAGCTGAGGTTTAACATTAGAACAAATATTTGTTGTTTCATTATGTTGAGGAGTGGGGGGGATGTGGAAAATGCAGTGAGACTCAAGAGCTGGTTACCAGTTGGCATTCGCTGTGTTACAGGTTAGGCTTTGAGCAGGTAGGCTTTGAACACCAACCTTTACAAGGGACATGATGCTCTGGGGATGAGTCACTGTGCAGAGTGCTGACAAAAGGCTCTCACATCCCTTCCCAACAGAAAAATAGGGCTCAGGAGGGCCAGTATAGTATGTCTCATCTGGGAATGAATTTTACCCTGTTCGTGAAAGGGAATTTGCTGCTTCATTCTGCCCAGACCTTACAGGTAGTCAAGCACTATGAATGCCCAGGGTTTTGCAGGAAATCTTAATGTGGCTTCAAGAGAAGGACTGCACATATTGGGCTACTTTTTTTTTTTTTCTAGCTGTCTGTGAGTTATTTGGGACAAATGTCTTGGTTTATCTAGCTACAAAAAAGGTGTGATAACACCTACCAAGGAAGTGTACTACAAAGCTCAACTGCATGCAACCGGCTGAAGAACAGCAGGCAGCAATTTCAGACTTGAGGAAGATACTCTCCACAATGTCCAACCTAGGAACTGCTTGCAGAGCCACATCAGATGATTTCACATGAAATATCTCCCTCCAGCTCCCTACTGACCTAGCAAGAGTCCAGTTTGTGGTGGGAGCAGGACACTAAACAGTCATTGATTCTATGAATCATTTTTTCTCCCGCAAATTACATAAAAAGTGTAAAAATTAGGCTCAGATTTTTCGTCACTGCTAAACACAATTAGTAAGCTGTCAATTTAATTCACATGGTGCCACTGCAGTCATGAGAAGACCCAGAAAATTTATGGCACCGGGGTATATTTTTGACTGAAGAGTCCCAAGACAACAGGTGGAATCCAAATTCTCCACTGTGGGCTGTGATATAGCTGTTTGCCAAATATCTGAACTCTCAGTGTTGTCAGTAAAGGATCAAAATATTTGCTGATGCAAGAACTTGGCGACCAAAGGTGAGTGAGGACAACTGAGGAGGAGGAGGAGAACAACTCAGGACACAAGAACAGACATATGGTGTCTGACAAAACATCCATCTAACCTGATCTGCAGGTCTGGGACAGGGGAGGTATGTGATTTTTGGGAATGTGGGCAGAAAGAAGGGAAAAGTGGAGAAAGGAAAGAGACGTATGCTAAAGCTGAGGGGAAAACAACTGGTGAAAACAGCAGAAGGCTCAGCAAACCTTGTCAACATGGCAGAAAATCACATGAACTGGCAAAATGTCCCTCTGAGAGGGGAGGTGGCAAGGGTGCTTTTCCCATGGGCTGGATCTGTTCAGACACATTTGGAAGAAATAAGTGCAGATTCTTGTCCTGTTTACCAAGTATGACAGAGCTAGTAAGCTTAAAAGGAATCAAATTAAAAAAAAAAAAAAAAAAAAAAATCTGGTTACAAAAAATGTAATTAAAATGTTGAGTGTTTTAAGATAGGTATGAGAAACCTCTAGACCTTATTTATCCTGGCCTTTGTGAACAAATCAATGCCTTTCCAGTGCAGCATTCTTCCAGTGAAGTTGGTGGGAAGCATCCTGGTACTCTCCTCATATGCAAGGGATTGCGAGGGCATTCCCCAGCCCGCAGAGGACAGAGCTCTTCCCGGGGCAGGTCTCTGACTTCTCCCTGGGTCTTGTACCCTCTTGCGTAAGAGGTGAATCTAATCCATGCTGAGCCACTTGAGCCCATTTCTTACCATTAGCTTGGCAATATGATAACCCCGGGTATTTTTGGAATAGGATGGTGAACCAGAGGTATGCACGGTTAACCACTTAAAAATAAAAGATGGAGTAAAACTGCACATGCATGCTGCAGACAGTTACACTTGTGTGTGATGCAATACAAGCTGCATTTTTGTGGAAGGAAAATGACTTTGTTTCATTTTAGGGCCACAGAATTGCATTTGCAATTGAAAAGGAAAACCAACAAAAAAAGCAAAATATAAAGTGAGCTTCTCACACATCATCTGTTATTTTTCTCTAAGTGAAAGGAAGAGAAAGACAGATATGCTATCAACAACTTCACCTCATACTCATAGCAGTCTGCAAAACCAGTTCAAAATTAAAGTAGCACTGCACGGTTGAAAGGTCTGTGAATAAGTGAAGAATTTTCAAAAGTAACATTCTAATTTGCATCTGGCTGGAAGCTGCTGTAACAGATTTTACCCAAGTGGGAATAAGAGTGAAACATTTAAAAAAACATTATGAACTTTAAATTCACTACAGGGGACCAGGAGAGAGGGATGCAAGAGTTGTGCAGTTTGAAAGGGCTAGTGCACAGACTTCTCTGCTAATCAGGAAAGGAAATACAAGCCAGACCTGGAAGCCAGGCTGAAAGCATCCCCCCACTAGTTACAGAAGATACTGCAGGATCCTGAGAAAAAAACAAAACCAAGCCTGGTTGGCTCCTCTTAAAAAAGTTACATATAGATAATTGGACATTCACAGATTTGCCCTAAGCTTGTAAAACACGCTCGAGTAAGTCCATACAATCAATGATTAGTGAGAAACACAATGCCCAGCAGTGCGAGGTCCAAGTCCCGCAGAGCTTGTGCCAGCAGCAGGGATTGCACGAAGCCAGCATTAGAGCTAGGGCCAGGCTGAGCACGTGGAGGCTTAGCAAGCTTTCATACACTGGTCATGTACTGGTAATCCACAGAGAGCATTAAAAATGTCAACCAAAGAGCAATACGTCCAAACCGGGCTGTGACAACAATCTCTTGTTAAGATGACGAACTTTAATTGCATTTGGTTTTGATTTACTGTTTTTTCAATCTAATTGATCAGTGAGGTCTTTACTCCCCTGATAAAGCATAGTAATTTTTGTACGGGGCTTTTTAATTCCCATTTTTTTCATTTGAAACATCTTATTTTGACTGTTGGCTCCTGATATGAACATAACCATTTTTGGACAAACAAGCACATTAATTAAAGCTTGCCCTGTGGTTCCTGGATTTGTGCAGTGGCAGCCCTCTTGCTGCAATGGCATACTATGTGTCATGTCATATGGAGGAAAATCCACTGCTTGGGTAACCAGGCACAAACTGCTTAGGACTTCTCCTATGGTTAAGTCTAAAGAATGAGGCAACCTGAACTGCCACCTTACTTGTCCCTAGTGCGTCCTCACGCAGCCATCAAGCTCCTTTTGCTGTGTGCAACACACGTGCTCCGCGGGATAAAGGTCTTGGGAGGGTATCAGATGGCATTGCCACCTCCAGCTCAAGTTCTGTGTGAAAATGAGGTTAAATTTAAAACAATGACCATCATTATCGGCACTCGGAGGCCCCAGTGCTAGAAACTTAGAAAATAGCAAGTAGGAGAAGCTGCGCTAAAGGCAGCTTTAAGTTGTGGTGCCTGTGTGAAGTGGTAATACAGCACAGGAGCTGGCACCACGACGGAGGAAGCTTTAGAACAGAGTGGGAGCACTGGTACGAAATTGCTGAGTCGTGGAAATATGAGACTTTTGAGGTAGCTTCTGCGCAACAAGTATGTTAAATGGCCATACACCACATGGCTGTGAGCCTGTAAGGGAAAACTGGGGGACTCTGATGCCAATTACCCTAAAAAGGGGTTTGAAGAGATGAAATGAGATATCTTGTCTCCTGCTGGTTTGGTCTTAGGCTTCTCTGCTGATGCTGCCAGCAGGGGTGTCAAAGATCTGCTGCTGTAAGTACCTGACTTGTCTGCAGGAATCTGATTAAAGTAGATCACCTCAGATAACAAGAGGAATTAATACTGCAAATACATAGGAGAGGATTTTCAAGCTCATAAGCTACAGAGGTCAGTCCTTTTCAAGTCACACAGCCTCTGAGGTCTTTGATTTTCGCAGAATTGATGATCTTTACTTGTCCTTCTTTGTCCTGTTAGCCTTTACACTTAAACATTTACCTTTATTAATTCAGTTCTCGTTGTGATCTGTTCAGTTGCTCTGTCCACTACAACAAAAGTACTGCGCAGAAGTAAGCCTATGTCCTGGTTTTGGCTGGGATAGAGTTAGCTGTTTGTTATTTTTTTTTCTCCTTCCTTCTTAGTAGCTAGAATAGTGCTGTGTTTTGGATTCAGTATGGGATTTGATATGAGAAGAATGCTGATAATACACTGATGTTTTTAGTTGTTGCTCAGAAATCAAGGACTTTTCAACTCCTCATGTCCTGTTGATGTGCAGGTACACAAGAAGCTGGGTGGGTGGGGGAGCACAGCCAAAGCAACGGACCCAAATTGTCCAATGGAATATTCCACAGGATCTAACATCATGCTCAGTATATAGATAAAGGTTGATTGGGAAGCTCCACTCGAATTTTTGGGATGGTGATTTCAGGATTCTCTCTTCTCTGGGATCCCAAGTTGGGAACGGGCTGGGCATCGGTCAGCAGGTGGTGAGCAATCGCATTGTGTGTTACTCGTCTGTATTTTCTATTATTACTATTATCATTATTGTTTTAATTTTATTTTATTTCAATTATTAAATTGCTTTTTATCTCAAGCTATGAGTCTCCTTACCCCTCCAACTCTGTCCCCCAGGGGGGTGGGGGGCGGTGAGCGAGCGGCTGCATGGTGCTCGGCTGCCAGCCGGGTTGAAACCACGGCAGCCTGGGAGAGAGAAAACCAAAAGAGAACAGTAAAGAGCTTTTGGGGACTTTCCAATAGACATGGCACATTCTCTTTAATAACGACATAGTTTTAGATTCTACATCCTTCGGGTTTTTACAATGTTTTGTATAATGCATATTCTCATCTTAGATGTTCCCCTGAAGTCTGACGTTCCTATATCCTCTCAACTTGGTCAGCCAAAAAGAGGTAGACTCCTAGGTCCCAGCTCTTCACCTTTTTATACTCTCTAGCACGTAACCACGCTATATATTCAGGCTCAACATCTCAGCTGTAAGCAACTGTATGAATATCTCTGCACACACATCCATTTTTTCCACCGTTGCCCTGTTTGCTATGCACATGCAGATGTCTCCAGTGAAGGGCGTGCTCGGACCTTTAGCACCCACCGGCCGACCCTGTGCTGCCTTTGTTCTGCGGGTCGGTGTTTTTAGCTCAGCTCTGCTGTGCAGGTCCCTGAATTGCGCCTTA
This sequence comes from Tyto alba, assembly GCF_018691265.1. Lineage (NCBI taxonomy): Eukaryota > Metazoa > Chordata > Aves > Strigiformes > Tytonidae > Tyto > Tyto alba. The sequence goes on from NW_024881330.1 coordinate 37,796,349, forward strand.
CAGTTGGTGATGGTATCATTTCTGACATGAGAAGTCACAAACGGTTATTTTACTGCCAAAATCTACCTCCCAGCCTTGTGCTCAGTTTTACCAGCTGAGTAGTCCAAATTTTAGGACTTCCATATAAGACACAAATACAGTCGGTATGAAGTACATCAGCTTGACCACACCAGGAGCTAAGCTTGGGAGATGGCTCCACGGAGGCTGTGGGACGTGCTATTCCAGGATGTCCCAACTGCCAGGAATGCAAGTCGTCCCACTGCGAGTGTGTCTGAACGGGACCTGCGTGCTCCAGAAGTGGGATCAGAGGCTGCAGCCCTCCGGGGCGAACACTGAGGTGCCACCGCTCACGGCGTAGCACTGACATAGCTTCAACCCTTCCTGGCTTGGAAAGACGATGCTGGCAAAGGACTGATCCACTGAAACAAGCATTACAGAGGCTCTGAGGTTTTAGTAGTGCAAGGCAAACACAATTCAGGTTCTGTTCATGTTAATTCCCTTTTCTCGCTGCTCAGCTAAGCACATAGTGACAGCTCTCCCGAGGCAGGGACCTGTCCATTGGAAAATGGATTATGACCACCAACTCCTGCACATAAACTAATAAGCAATCATCTAATGGTCACTAAAGAGACACCATAGGTCTGTGCTGGTGACCTAGAGGCGAAATGACTTTCTTTGTCCATCTGAATCCCTGAAGCATTCAGACCCCTGATTGGGGGGGAAGTTCTGATCTAAATGACCATTAATCTTCCTTAAGGTGAAAAGGTCAGAAGAGCAAGTTATTCAATGTTAACTGTTCTTTACACCCACAAAAAAGCTTCTTTATTTCCAATGCTGTCTTAAAATATACAGCAACACTTAAACATCCAAACTTTCACTGAGATTTTTGAAAGTGGTGTCAGCTTTTAGATAGATGACAAAGTCCACACACAGTGTCAGCCCCCCACAGCTGTGTCCATAGCCATACCAACAATGCCACACAATGGTGTCCTTAAATCCCATAAAGGCAAGCGACAATGCCACAGAATGAAGCGATAACGTATTGGAGCTGCTGACAATCAGTCTTTAGCATGTGTTATCCATTTGACTGCAGGTGTAAATCAGCATTTCAATGTCAAGTTGCTAATTTAAGGCTGTATGGTCAAACACACCCAAACAGTGTACCCACAGAAAAGCACAAGTGCATTGTTGAAGTAGGTCAAAGTCACAGCAAGTCAGGGAACACAGAGGAAAAGCTCCACATCAATAAACCAGTTTGTGCTATGATATCTATATTTCATGATACGGTAGTATTAGATGAAATTAAACATTTAACGGCAGCTCTGTGTGGGTATACAGCCATCATTCTGTTGCCTCTCAGTCAGCGTTGGTGGCGTACGTGCTGCCAGTGTACATGGCTGCAGAACCAAGCTCTGTGGCTCTACACTGGGACGTGAATGAACACGGCTCTTCAAAGGATACACGTCACATTTCCTCTGCTTTCACTTAGCTTTTCCCCCCCTTAATTCCCTTGTTCAGAGAAATAAAGAAAATATCTGCTGCCATTTGTTGGAGTTCTCTGAAAACCAAGTACATGTAATTTTTCAAAAGAAACCAAAGACTGAAAGTACTTTTATCACCCCCTCTCCTATAACCAGTAAAGTAGTTAACGTAAGACCCTGATTAACATTCCATTGCACGGTATCAAATGGTTCTTCCTCTTATTATTTGGCTGTACAACATTTTCTACCGACTCACTTGGGGCAGCTGCTTCAGTACAATGTGGAAAAAAAGAAAATGAATGGCATTTTAGTGGGTTATTTAATGGGAGCCTAGAACTAGCAAAATATAAAACTGCATTCAGAAATGTTGCATCTAGGGAAACTGTAGTCTTCCTAATGATAGCCCGTTGGTTTTTTTGGTTGTTGTTTTGGTTTGGTTTTTTTTTGTCTCGGTTTCTCTGAAAAATTCAGAGCAACAGTAGAAGCTTCTGCTTATTCTTGTGGACAACTACACACGAAAAATACGCACTAAACATTTTGTAACAAACAGAGCCCGCATGATTTTTCATGTATACATTGCAGGTAAGAACAAAGGTAACTGCCTGTAGAAAAAAGCACATATGCAAAGAGCTGAGACCTGCAAATTCAGTCACTGACAGTCCCGCCACACCGTTGCTCAAAGAGGAACCTCTTCTTCTGCAGGTGGCCTGGTGATGGGTCAAAAATGGAACCAGGTTTTGAGGCAGGATTAGCAGGGGTGGGTAGGCGTGGAAGACCCTCTTCTCACTGCCCAAGGCTGACACTGCGGCAGACGAGCAGTCTGTGTACTGCTGGGTGAGCTACAGCTCTGGAGATAGCAGAAAAACAGTCACCTCACTTTCTGTATTCACTAGCAGGTGTTCGAATTTAAATAAAGTTCATTTTTGTTTAGGAAGCACACAGGGATGGTCTCGGGGGAAAATGGAGACCATACCTTTCGGCGTCCTCCTGCATCACCTCAGGCTGCCCTTGCCCCTTCTGCGCAGACACTTAATGCAGTGACGATTTCTTAGGCTGGAGCTGTTGAACTCTCAGCACGCTGCACATGCCCCGGCGCACCGCGATGCTGAAGGAGATTCACTTGGGGGTTATGGAAAGTGCCTAGACATAGCTTGGCTGTGACCCTTGACCATCACTCTTTCTCATCCACGTTTCAGGTCTCAAGGGGATGGAAAGCCAACCACAAGACAGAAGATGACAGCCTTAGCACATTGCCTTAAAGTGAAGACGGTGCAACAAGGAATGAGCATACACACTAACCTAACCTGTGGTTTCGTCCAAGTTTATTCATATAGGATGTCAGTGAGAGTTTTTGCAGATTTAGGCATGTTGGTTACGTATTTTTCACTTCATTCTCTTTTTGCTTTAACTTCTAGAAAAATCAGCATGGGAATGGGAAGAGGCAAGGGAAAAGAGGGGCCAGACAAACTTGTACCAACTGCCCTTGTTTCTATTGATGCCAAGCAGCAACCCTGTGAGCTCCCACTACTTGGTGAGGGGAGTAGGCTCTCCATTTTGTACTCCTGGTAAAACTATACCTGCTGGTAAACTATTTTCACCAGCTACTACATGTGCACTTGTTCATACTTGCTCCCCAGAGCTAATCTTATCACTGTAGCTGGACTGAGTGAGTAACCAGATGGGCCAGGGTTCGGTTTGTCTTTGCCTGTGCAGAACTCAGAGAATACAGGACTAGGGGAGGGAAGTAGCAGGTCAGCATCCACATCAAGAATCACGAACGTGGTAACTCTTACTCTAGTAGGAGTCCCTAAAACCTCTTCAAACCATTCTTCTGTCGTGACTGAATAATGCCATTTATGCTTACTTAAAACCTGTTCAAAAAGCACAGTCTAGAAAAACTGGGCATTTTTTCTTCTTTTTATATAAAGACTGACAAATCCTTTTATATAGTTACAGCTGTTTAAGGCGGAAAGTAGGTCTGTGACTCCACAAGGAAGAGGAGGGACTCAGTCAAGCCCTACTGCTAACAAGTACGACATACAAGGATTGATAGTGTTGCCATTAAATATGTAGTAATACTTATAACTATGTACTGATTATGCAGAGTGACATGTGTGGAAATTGTCTTAAATGTTCACAGAAGTATTGTGCAGCAGTTTGGATGCTTTTATTTCTGGAATGCCTCTACCATTGCTCTCAGTTGTCACACACGATACAATGGTTTTGTCTGCACAGTGCCAAGCTCACCAGGAAAACGACTTTGCAGGAGGAATCATCATGGTCTGGTGAAGCTAGTGAAAGCCTACTTTCTCTGAATGGTTTTCATTCATAGTTACTTTACAGAACTGAAGTTAATATGACAGAGTTAAACACTGCTCTCAAACACTTTCAAACAAGCTTGTGTTTATAGCAAGTACAATATTATTTGTATTTCAGTATCATCTGTTCACATGCTGTTCACTTCCCCAGAAAGTATATTCTCCCCAAACACAGTGTGGCTGCCATGAATTAGGCTCCTGGAAAAAAAAAATTCTCTCTTCAGGACTCTGTCCTGCTACCACAGCCTGAAAAAAGACAGGAGTAGAAAGTTGAAACAGGTCAAAAGATCATATACAAAAAGGTTTGACAAAAAGGGTTTTTTCAAACGTGGCAGCTCTGCACAATACAATAAAGTGAATCCCTTGACCCTTGCTATTACATCAGCCTTCGTGACACAGGTTCTTGTGGGCACTTTCAGCAGAAGACAAGATTCAGAAGGACATGGAACTCAAACGTGTCCCCCAGCAGAATGTGAGACATACTGGCAGTGCACTCCATGTGGCCACTAAACCTGTTCTGTGGCTAAAAGCAAAATCTCCAGTCTTCAACCAGTATCCATTCACCTATTTTAATAGCATTAAACCAGATCCAATGTCAATATCCGGTGCGCATCTATCCTCAGACTCTAGGACAGCACTAGCTTTATCAGACAAACACAAGAATGCAAAGGTGTAAGCATAGAGCCTTCTACGTGAGCAGGGTGACTAAGAAGTGCTCCCTCCCTAGCAGAAAGAAATAAGCACACCAGTGGTTATGGGGTGGTTCTCACATTTGCCTTGTGCTGTGGTAGCTGCATGAATCAGATGCGGAAAGGGTCCAACATGAAGCAGAATCTGATTTAAACAAACTGTACACACAACCATGTGCACTTTAAAAAAAAAAAAAGAAAAAAAAAAGAAAAATAGTATTAAAATTTTAGTTTCACTTCTCCCTTTCCCACTTCCCTTTCTCAGTTGACAGTCAACCAGCTGGTTAACTGCTCTGAACATGCACACTCATTCCCACATTTAACCAGTGCTCCCAGTGGGGCCCTGTGCAGCCTATGCTACACCACCACTTTTTAATATTGAACCACAGCACACTGCCACTTCCTTAAGCTGGTGGCTGCACTCCGAGTGACAGCACCTGCAGGAGCTCAGCAGAAGCATCTGCTTCACAGAGAAGCAAGATACAGCTGAGAGCTTCTTTCCACAGAATGCAGCAGGAAAAGGGAGCTGTTGCCTCCAGAGAGACAAAATGACCATGATGAATGATGTCTTGCTGTTATGTGGTTCCTGTTGACTGTGTCACTGTGCTTTAACTCTGGTGTTGCTCCTCCTATGAATGCTTCATATAGATCTTAAAAGGAAAGAAAAATATCTGACAACACATGTCAGAATTTTAACCCAAAGCAAACTTTCAGGAAGCCTTTTCCAAACATGTATGAAGTGTGTAGGTTTTTCCTTAACCAAACAACAAAAAAGTACCCGAGTTCAATAGCCTTCTTAGCAAAGCCAGATGGTAAAAAGATGATAAAGTGAAACAGAATACAGTAAGCTGACATTTTCTGGGGGGCAACTCATCTTTCCTATTTAAAAATTACCTCAATTATTTCTTAAACAGCACGACTTTTAAAAACAAAATCACAGACAATTTAAATAAAAACCATAATTTGCAAAATGGTTTGGAATATTCCTTAAAACATTTTTTCCACCTTTGACCACATCTAAAGTGCAAGAAGGTATTCAGTAAAGTGAGAAATCTGCTCCAACTTTTATGCAACTTAATACTACTGACTACTAAGCAAGAAAAAAAAACCCACAGTCAAGCCTTCACTTCAAAGCACTATTTAGTTAAAGATGAATTACTTGACCTTTTGGCAGTGTACAATGGAACAGAAGTCAAAGGAACCCAAGTTCTTCCATTCTCTAAACAAATTCAACCCCATATCTATAAGAAATTACCTTTGTGTTAGAACAGAGCACACTTTTCAGAACAAAATGTTTAAGCTAATAAAGTTTCATGGAAGCCTCAAAGAGGGCAGATAAGTCTTCTTCTGTCTGGGGACGTGGCGATAGTTTAGTCACTCTCTCCTGCAAGATTAAAGAAAAACTGGATTACAGAAGGTTGCCAATAAAATTAATCAAACAGTAGCTGAACTATGTCCCTTTGTACTAATGTCCTTCACAGAGAGTAATAAGGTTTTGCAAGTAAGTAATCAAGTAATTAAGGTTGAAGCATCATCAACTGTACAGTACTTTCAAGAATATATTAGTTAAAATTGCCTATAATTAAATACACAGAAGCAAGATTAGAATGCAGTTCAGTTGCAAAGTCAAGTACTTCAAACACTTGTCAGCCAACAGATGTCAGTATGCTAGAGAATATTATCTTGGGAATACAGTCCATTTTAAAATTAATTTGCCAGTACTGCAACTAGGAGCTCAATTTTTAGGGACCAAGATTCTCAAAATACAACACTTTTCAAAGCCCAGGAATGGCTGTAGATGGGGAAAGTACACAGTGCTTTCAACTCATACTCCAAAAAGGGATGCACAGCAAGGGAATGTAGTGAAACTGCTTAATAAATAGCCCGATGCCTTGGAATCAGAATACGGAATAGCTGTGGTTGGTCTTCATTTGGATGGTGATTCAACAGAACTTTTGGGTGCTGAAGTACCACTGACTGAAATGAAACTCAGGTATCTGCTTCACTGCTCTGCTTGACAAAATAACCACAAAGGCAGGGATGGCAATGCAGAAAAGCCCCAGGCTACTGAGGATGAGGAGCTGTATTAGTGTAGCTATTTGGTTACTGTAGAAACACTCAGCTGAAAGGGCCTAACATTAATGTACTCATACTGGTTATGATTAGTACTTTTATGCTTTCAACAATCAACGATTTTAACATTTATTGAAAGACTGGGGAGAGTTACAAACATCTGCAAAGACAGAGGCCAGGCCTACACGAGGAACACATTACCTTTAGAGGAATGCAGTGTATGTTGGCAATATTGAGCTGCTGCTGCTACAATCTGTTTCAACATCTGCCTCAAGGAACAGGCTGTCCCAGTAAAACCTCTAGACTTCCCCCTCCCCTTTTTCACATGTGAGACAGTGGATGCTAGGGGGGCCTTGCCTCACGCACCCCGTAGGGTGTTGGGGAAGGGGCTCCCCCAGCCCCCTGCCCTGGGGAGGCTCAGCTCTGACACCCTCCCAAAGCCACAGCCGCTCCGCTTCCCTCTCAACCCGCGGGGCTGCAATTTGTGGACAGGCTGGATGTGGTTACACAGCCAGAGAGGCCACACAACTTAACATGTGAAATATTGGCCCAGCATGGTGAGGAAGTCAGCTGGGAGATATTCACAGCTCATCATCACGATCAGCATCGTTAGTGTGGCTGGTGATGAGTCGGAAAAGTGCAGCTTTGTGTGCATAACTTTACCTACACGAGAAGCTTTGCTGGTGCACCAATAGCAATCAAATCTTTCCCCATCCCTGACCAGCGCTGCTATGTGCACAGATCCAGCCAAAGAAAAGGCTCAGATTCTTCTATGCTGTTTTGAAACCAAATGGAAAATTCAAACAGCAGTAGGGCAGAAGTATGTTGTTTCTTTCAGACTCACAATATGAAAAATGTAACAACTCAGTGCTCCAGTACTCAGAAAATTCATCAGGCTTCTATGAGGACGCTCTGGGCAAAATTACAGTTTTGCAGCCTTGTGCACGGAGATGGACGGAGCTATCTGTCAAGTCACTCAGGGTGAGAGGCCACAATCACTCTGACAGACTGTAGCATTTCCCAGCTATATTAGAAGGCTGCAAGGGATGCTCCTCCTGTAATGCCTCGACACAGAGGCACCAGAACTCCCTCTGCACAAGCCTGCTGATATTTGCTGGTGCCCAGACAGCAAGGCCCCAATTCCCTCAGTCTGATTCAGTGCATTTTGGTCTAGTGCCAAAAATTAGCAGCTCCGGGCTCATCAGTGGTTCAGCCCCGCTGCAGCTGCCCCTGGGATGTCTGCAGGGGGTGGGTGGACTAGAGAACACCCCTTCTGCCAGCTCTTCCTTTCAGTCCTCCCCATCTCCCCTCAAACACCATCACAGGGCCAGCTACCTTAGACCTCAGGACAGCAGCTTCTTTGCAAGATTCACTGCTGTCTGCAAATAGGATCAATCTCAATAGACTCATTTGGGAAGGAAAATAAAATTCTGTTTTAACTTCAAGCGTAAATGTTTGTCCCAGCTGAGTTCCCACCCCAAATCCTGGCAGTTAGATTAGTTTTGTTTTCCTGCAGCCTGCACCTCAGGGTGTGGAATACACCCCACACACTTATTGGTGCTATCACTACTGCACCACACTGCCTGCCTTGCAGAAGTGAACAGGTCAGTGCTGTATTCCAAAGAAAACCTACTGCAAGTTGAAAAGAAAAAAATATATCAAAGATTAAACTGTATGGACTACCTCTGTGGGTAATAATGAACTATTAAGGAACACCAATACGTTTTCATCACGTTGCATCTCACATACAAAAATGAGGTCTGAGAAACTATTAGGTCATCTCATTTTACACAGTACAATTAATCATCAATGCTGTGAGATGACAGTAAATGAATTAAAAGTCAATTTGAGCTAAGCTAACAAACAAACAAAAAATCCCTCCAACATCTTTTGGTGAAGAACCTTCCCCTTCCCCCAGCTATACAAAACATGCCTTCAGTGAGATGCTGTGCTTGTGATGACCCAAACTCAATTCTTTTAAAGGAACATATTTCTCAAAACAAATCTCCAAAACGCCCCACGACAATTTACATGCCTAACCTATTTGATGAGTACTCAGATACATTAGTTTTCTTCCTGGCTTTGCCACTCCTCTGTTGTGTGTGATCCTAAATAGTCGCAACCTTGCATCATTTTCTCAGGTATAAAATAGAAATATTAATATTTACCCTCTGTTATAAGTTGTTCTGAGATTTATGAATGAGAAGAACTAGACATGGTACAAGGTACTGCTGTAAAAAGCAAATAACCTTTCAGCCTACAAAATTTTCATTTTGTCCATGGTGTTTATTTCCCCTGCTACTTGGTGGAAATAAATCCTAAGTAGACAGAACAGCCCACAGCATATGAATCAAACTGTCTTTTTACAAGGAAGACACTGGATTTTGCTTTTGGAGTGGTACGTTGGTTTTTGCAGTGTCTTTGTGAGCACTGAAACAATAAAGGGTATTACAAGTTTAATCTGTATCATCCCAGGGGACCTTATTTCAAATTCTGATGGGGGTCAATGGAACAAAAAAGCCATCTGGGAAGAAAAGTGCAACTTCTCAATATGGAAAAGTTTAATGCAAAGTGAGCTTGATCATTTTTACCAGAGAGCACTTGGTATTAAGGCTTTATGAGTCATCCTGCATACTAACAGAGATAGTTATGAAAATGCAGTATCACCTACAAAGATCAAAGGTCTATGAAAAAAATCCTCTTTTTTAAAAATGTGATGTTTAATTAGAAAAACCCCAAAACAAAACAAACACCAAGCCATTCTTTCTGAACCCATGAGAAGAACAGATTGTAGCACGCATTCCATCTCACTGAAAAGATACAGCTAAAAAGTGCAGAGAAGCAAAATAGAGTTGACTATCCATAATTTTCTCCATTTCAATTGTTTTCATGTAGAACTAGAAATAACATTTGCTTGAAAAGAAACACTTCTGTTTTTTCAAAAATCTGTTCTATTTTATTTGACATGAAAAACTGTTTTGCTTTCTGTCTTACCTGAGGCAGAGTGCCTTTGACTAATGCAGGGATGTCTGCTTTAGAATAACCAATTGCAGCTAAGCCATCATCAACATTCAGATCAAATAGGAATTTCCGCAGTGTGTCTGCCAAAATAAACCCCGCATCTTTGATTCTGGCAGTGCGGATGTCAGCTCCTAAAATAAGACATAATGCCTTGACTGTAGGGTGGAGAGCGCGGAGGAAGCCTGTTCTGGACTTAATTTAATCATAATATCAGATGAATACATATCCATACATAACAGTCACTGCCCTAAAAGCAAGACGAAGTAAAAAGAGGAATCAGTCTTCATTTTACAGTTGGAATAGTTTTGAAAAGGTGAAATAAAACAAGATCAGGAGAAGCAGGTAACTGCTGCCAGAAAGACTAACTGCCGCGTGAGGTTAACTTCCTCTCCCTCTGTGCTTACAGGGAAAAGCACTTTTGAGTCTGACTAACTGCTGGGAGGAAAGATGCTAACTCATGAACGTCAATGGTATTTATTTTTATGGACAGTGTGCCAAACGCTAACTTTATTTTAAGGCCTTGAGTTTGCTGACATCTAGAGGACATGGAAACCACTGACTATTCTGTTCAATTACACATTCAAAGAGAGGACTAGGGCATGCAGGCTGAGAAAGGAGATGGCAGGGCAGTGTTCAGGGGGTTAAGTAAATCCTAAACTTAATGATATTTGAATATGTGCTGACTTGCGTAGGATAACGTAGAACTGAAGAGAAGGAACTGGTATCTTTGAAACATCTACTGAACAGTAATGAAAGCATCGGTATAAAAGTGAAAGATTACCAGTATTTCTTACAGAACAGCTTGCCTCCCCTTCTTCAATGAATGAATGTTCAGGACTTATTTAAAAGTAAAAATAAAAACACGTCCAGGTAGAAGACACAGGTTCCTCCGTATGATTTCTTTTCAAAGTAAGCTGAGCTAAATTTGTTCTCAGTGTAACCTCAATGATGTTATACCAGAACTATGTTAGGTCCCAGTGCCATACTGAGAGATGAGTAAGAGCACAACATAGCTACAGGAAAAATATTTTCTGTGATCCTTATGCAGTACAGTGTAACATTCAAAGGGGGTTAAGTAAACAGGAGACCAAGCAGCTCACTTGAGGAGCTCAGGTAATAAGGCTGGCACTACTGCAGTAGATAATGTTTGTGAGAAATTGGTAAGTAAGGTATGAGAGAGTCTTGTACAAAGCCTTATGTATTGGGATTATGCCATGCAGTCTGAGTTTTGTGTCCTGAGTGTCCTGGGTTTTGCTGTAGAGAATTAACTAAGACATAAATCCAGTACTTTCAGATTGTAAAGTGAAAGGGAGGAGGGGAAAAAAAGGACAGTAAATATGAAGGGCAGTTTAAAAATATTGCTACAGTTCTAGAACTTTCTTTTTGCTCAACCTAAAGGATACATCAGTCTTTGACTGCACTTAGAAAATTTCTGGCCACACGCACACCTATTTCAACTGTTTAAGAATCCACCCAGGGAGGTATTAAGCTTTTTCTGGATGTACCCAAATTCACAGCTGTACATACACACAACACAACTATTTAGTAATCTGCTTCATGTCATGAAATACCTTCATAGTCACTGCATTTGGAAACATGACAGATTTGAATCAGCTACTGTAGTCAGTTGGACTCTGGACTGGAATCAGAAGTGAACACCCCAAGTGGGAAGTAATAAATTCAATTCCACGTGACATGTTTTCAGCAGAGTTCCTTTACAGCAAGGTAAACAATAACCTAGTTTAAATTTCTATTGAGAAAGTTAACAGAGCTTTTAGAGACAGAATTTATGGCAGCAGTTCACACCACAAAACCTGAAGGAACTGCTTTTCAATCACTTGTTTTAAAAATAAGGAGCCAGAGTTCAAATTCTCTGGTCAATTATCCAGAAACATTTTCTTAGTCTACTTTGAGTTGTGTGTTATTGCTGTAGGAGCACAGCCATTTTGTAGCTTAGTATATGATTCCAACTAGGTTTGTGTTCTGGTTTTGACCATAAGCAGGACTTCATACTTCACTGAAAGGCTGAACAACCTCATAGCCAGCATTTATAAAATAAATGGAATTTCCCCCCAATGTAGTTTTTCTGGCCATGTTGTTTTATATCCTCTTTAAAATACTGTGATGTTTTAATTGTCTGTATGAAAGTCCCACTCTTTCTTGAAATCCACACTGCTTTCAGATTACTTATAAAAGGAAGTCATACACACAACTGGATTGCTGTGACTTGCATGCAGAAGGCTGACCATACAAGGACTGAACACAAATTTTCCAAATACCAGGAGAGTTGCCCTAACCACTTTCTCTCTCTGCTCTCAACACTGCTGCACATGTGACTGTGATTGCTCATTAGTGAGCATGGGTAGTAAGAGCAGTTTAGCTACAACAGAGAGTCGAGGACACCTTCTGGTGATGGGTTGCACAGATGACAAAGCACTGTATGGAAAGGTAACATTTAAATGAGCTGTCAGCATTTACTTTTATTCTGCAAAGAAGCAGAAAAGGCCACTTTGTTCACCACCCCACTTCTCAGCCATCACAGATGTGTCCTCAGAATAGCTACTCCATGCTTTCCCTTGACATCAGCCACTGAGAAATTCCAACATCTACAAACAAGCTTAGGCATACATTAGAAAACCAGAAACCCATAGTTGTGTGTCACCAAAAAAGAGCAGGTGTGATTCAGAACATCAGCCTCTCCTAATTCATTGCCACAGCAAGGAATCTGTTAGGCAAAATGCTTTCTTTTAGCTAACAGATGCAGCTGAGTACTTGTTTCATGGTATCTAAAGTAACTACTCTCCATAAAGCACCAAGAGAGATGCCAATTACAGCTACTCTCTCCTAATCTGTAACAGATCAGCTGTCCAGTTTTCTAGCCAAGAAGCAGATTTCTCCTGCTTGCTTCTCTAACTACATCATCCAATATAAAAATTTAGCATTATTCTACCCAGTTTGCATTATGTGTAACTCAGACTCCAGGATCTTGTTTTTTAAACTTAAAACCCCTGCAACAACCAACTACAACTGCTTGCATGCATCTTTTTTTTTTTTTTCCTTCCCCAAAAGACATTTTGGAAAGAATTCCATTTGTATGAGTAAGTTGTATCCACAGAGATTCCTACCTAGTATCTCTGCAGCTTCCAAGTGCCGCTCAGGACGAATCTGTGCCGTGAATGCAAACACTGCTGGGGATGTCAGCACCACAGAAAGGCCATGTGGCTGGTGGGGAAAAAAAAATAATAAAAAAAAAAAATTCACATCAACAGTACATGTACTTTCAACTTTGATGTGCTTTAATGCTCATTAATGTGAGATAACAGAGAATTGAAATGTGTAATATGAAAACAAAGATAAACCAAGTTTTACCACTAAAGAGTGATCCACATTATAATCCTTTGGTTTATAAGTTTTCACCAAACCAGAAATAGGGTAAGACATTCCATGGCTGGAACAGAGAGTAGAGAGAAAGTGGTTAGGGCAGCTCTCCTGGTATTTGGAAAATTTGTGTTCAGTCCCTTGTGCGGTCAGTCTTCTGTATGCAAGTCTCTTAGGTACAGATACTCAAAAGGTATTTAGGTACAGATATGGTATGGAAATTAGGTACAGACCTCTCTCACCTTGGGGACCTAGCTGTGAAAACCAGTACCTCCTTACTTCGCAAGTGTGAAGTTGTATTACTCCACTGACTGGACTGAAAGATGATCAGTTACTAAAGTAATACAGGTATGCTAAAAGTAGCATAACCTGCATCCCTACCTGATCACACTGCCTGAGAAAAAAATAAGCATTAAAGTAGAATTGAAGAATGAATTTACTTAAGAAAAAGGAATGGAAGAAAGGTCTCTGAAGAGAATGACAGCTAATAATTTCCACACATTTCAGGTCTAGGCTTTGCTTCTCTGAGATTTTCATCCATATGAAACTACATTGCCTTGCACAATGAATTACAGCTTATTTCAGCTTGCTGAATGCCTACCCCACAGACAAACTTACAGACAATTGCATCAGTTGAGGAATGGCACAAGATTACCTCATTGCTGTCTCACTGCTCAACTGCTGTCATGAAATCCAACATTTTAAATGTCACTGTTGTTTTTTGGGTTTTTGTCTTTTTTTTTTTTTTTCCCTAACCATGTTTTTTTACTGTCAAGGAAGGTAAAGAAGGCCATGTTTTTTAATTTTTGCATGACTGGATTTGAGTATCACAAGCCAGAATACACAATCCTTATACACATAAATGCCAAGAGCCCACCAACTTCTCACAACACACAGCTCCCCCTGCATCACAGACCAGGCTACAATGTCTTCAACAACAAAGGCAGCAGTGTCTTTGACAATCTGAAACAAACACTACCTAGAAGCTGACCTTGGATGGGGTTAACATTTTTATGTACTCACCAGAGATGAACACCAGCATTGCCAAAGCCAATACCAGCAAAAGCACTTGCTAGGTGCATGCTGGCTCTTGCTTCACGGTCTTCAGGGTTTCTGATGGCTCTGTGCACCATGGAGACAACGGTACCAGTGAATTCACAAACAGATTGGTAATTTAGGATGGAGAAGGGAGAGGGCTTCCTTACAGACAGCTATACAAAAACCTCTAAGATAAGCCAAGTTAAAATGCTGGAAATAGGACAAAGTCACAGTTCAGTCAGAGAACAATCCTGCTTCTGAATCATAAGTAGATCAAACCGCTCCAGTGATGGGCAAGTTTCCCTTCACTTTCCCAAAAACTGGGTAAACAGAGTGAATTTAGCCATATTCACTTCAGTGGCAGCTTAAACAGTTCTGATTAGGAGCTTTGGCTATCCTATGTACAGATCCAAGATGACTCCAGCTTTCTCACCATCTCAGTAGGTGGTGGTCTGGAGCCCACCATCTGCACGGGAAGAGGACAGGGTTCCTTGCCTTCCTATGCATCAGACTGCTTGTGCAGTTTGACAACATGGAGAAAAAGTCTAACAAACAGATCCCACAGGAACAATATACAACTACTTTGACTAGCTAGGTACTGTAAAAAGTCTTCTACAAAAGATCCCATATTGATCTTTAATAGGAGGGCACATGGTATACAAAAGCTACATACAGGCTAAAACTTTATTGCTAGGGTTCAAATGAACTCACAGTTAAGTCAAAACTTAATCTAAATTTAAGTATGAACTACATTTCAGCAAATGTATAATTTTGCACATTCATAAGTGCATGTGGTTACCTTTCTTGATGGATGTATAAGTAAATTAATTTACACTGAAGGTCACAGAAATTACACCAGTATTTCATTTAGTTTGTTACGTATTCACCTTATACTGTCACAGAAAGAGGGTTGAAAAAATACATGAATGCTGCTCCCATATTAACTGAGCAGCTTGAAATACTTTAACTGAGGACTTTTAGATTGACAGACACATTAAAAAGCTACCTCCTCAAGACATCCTAGTAACCCTAATTTTACTTCCAATCTTATTTGAAAAACTTACTGATTTAAGAAAAATCCAGGGTAGAAAATTAAGGTTTAATGCAGTAGTTTGCCTTATTTTAGCCTAAAATGTAAGTTCTTCTAAGCATCCCTTTTTGGGCAGTGAAGACTGAGCATACTGCAAGGGAGGTAGCTGTTAAATATATTACCTTTTCAAATATTTAGCCACAATGCGCAGAGCATGAAGAGCCCAGACATCACTGATGGGGTTGCTACCTTGGTAAGCTGGTCGGTTGATTGGATTTGAAGGGCAGGGACTTCGCATGTTGTAAGGAAGAGCAGTGTACGATTCTAGAGCATGGCTAAAAGAAAGATTAAAACACAAATTATTTAAGTGGGAGAGCTCCATTTTACTGCCCTGCTGTGCTTTGAATGCAAGTTCTTCTTATTTACTTCTGGGTAGTTCTACTTATTTACTTCTGGGTTTTTAACAGTTGCCAAAAATAGAAATACAACCTCACAGACAATTAGGAGAGCACTGGGCAGGCACCTCCACAGCACTTTCCAGTAAACACAGAGAAGGCAATCCAAACAGTCAAAATCTATCAGCTCACACCATACTTAAAGTTAGGTTGGATGAACTCGCATCTTGGTCTGTAATGCTCTTCACTGAAGAGCTCTGTACACCTGCAGCGAGTGCATTTCCTTTCTGTAGGTCAGGAAACCCTAAGAGGCTTTAGCACTGGAAACACTGTAAGCTACCTTTCTTTTAGAAGTATTGACCTTTAAAAGATTAGGAGTATGTTATTTATCATAGAATGGTTTGGGTTGGAAGGAACCTTAAAGACCATCTATTTCCAACCCCCCTGCCATGGGCAGGGACACCTTCCACTAGACCAGGTTGCTCAAAGCCCTGTCCAGCCTGGCCTTGAACCCTTCCAGGGAGGGGGCAGCCACAGCTGCTCTGGGCACCCTGGGCCAGTGTCTCACCACCCTCACATTAAAGTATGTCTTACATCCAATCTAACTCTACCCTCTTTTAGTTTAAAACCATTACCCCTTGTCCTATCACTACATTCCCTGATAAAGAATCCCTCCACATCTTTCCTGTAAGACCCCTTTAAGTCCTGGAAGGCTACTACAAGGTCTTCCCAGAGTTTTCTTTTCTCCAGGCTGTACAACCCCAACTCTCAGACTGTCCTCAAGAGGGAGGTGGCTCCAGCCCTCTGATCATCATTGTTGCCCTCCTCTGGACTCTCTCCAACAGAGCCCCTCTTCCCTCCAGGGCTTTATCCTGTGGTACTCTGCCAATCAGATCCTTAAAGAGGCCTAAGTCTACTCTCCTGAAGGCCAGGACAGTGAGCCTGCTGCACGCCCTCCTCACTGCCTTAAGGATCTTGAAGTCCACCATTTCATGATCAGTGCAGCCACTGCTGCCCTTGAGCTTCACACTCCCCACCAGCCTCTCCCTGTTGGTGAGAACAAGGTCCAGCACAGCATCTCTCCTCAGTGGCTCCTCTATCACTTGGAGAAGGAAGTTATCATCAATGCATCCCAGGAACCTCTTGGATTACTTACACCCTGCTGTGTTGTCTCTCCAACAGATAATGGTCCTCATGGTTGAAGTCTCCCATGAGGACCAGGGCTTGTGAATATGAGTCTGCTCCTATCTGTCTACAGAGGGCCTCATCCACTTGGTCTTCCTGTTCACGTGGCCTGTAGCACACTCCCACTATAATGTCTCCTGTCCCTGCCCTCCCTTTAATCCTGACCCGTAGAGCTTGGCTCCTCATCCATCCCCAGGCAGAGCTCCAGGCACTCCAGCTGGTCACTGACATAGAGGGCAACAGCCCCTCCTTGTCTGCCCTGCCTGTCCTTCCTAAAGAGCCTGCATCCTTCCATTCCAACACTCCAGCCATAAGAGCCATCCCACGACGTCTCCGTGATGCCAGTAAGATTGAAGCCCTGCAGACGTGCGCGCTTCTCCAGCTCCTCTTGTTTATTCCCCATGCTACGTGCGTTTGCATAGAGGCATTTAAGTTGGGCCCCCCACGAAGCTGACTTACTGGCTGGAATTCCTTAAGCTAAGTGGAACTGCCAACAGTCCCATCCCCAAATACTCGTGAATCTGACCACATAAAAAAGGAGTGCTGCCTACATTGTTACATTTAGATGTATAAAATTACAGACAAACCATTTTCATTTATGAACAAATGCCTTAATTCCATTACAGACATTGTAGTTCAGGATATTTCACCAAGCTTGAGAGATCACACAGTTTCATTATACATCTACTATGTTAATACACACAGCACCCAGTCAAAGTAAGCTCTGGCCCTCTGAACAGAAACTTCCAAGCATTTTGTGCTGTAAAAGTTAAAGGCTGTAGGTTTAAGATGAAGAAAATTTTGTGCCAACTGAAAAGCACATTATGAGAGAGGTTCTGAAGATGGTCATAACTGGACTAAGACCTGCCAGCGTCCACAAGCCTTCACCAATTTTTGTTGACACATCCCAGCTTTTTATTAGAAAATCCTTGTTCTCTATTCCCTGCCATGCCTGTGAGACATGATAAATGCTGTTGCAACTGTGACTAATCATCTCTTAAAAAGGAACACCTGGACTCTCTTCCCTGACAACAACCACCCTAGAAACAAATGGCTTTTCCAGTGCACTGCAAAAACATTAAAATTTCTGCAAATGAGTAATTTGTTTCCATATATTCTGACGGAGGTAGTTAAATTAAGAAGAAAGTATAATGGAGACCACCTTATGAAGAACAGGAAAGAGAGAAAAAAAAGATCATCCTTTTCTGCTCCTAAAATATATTTTTTCTACAATCATCATAGTAAAAATACAAAATTGTGATAAATTCATCAGCCTACACAGAAGACTCACCAAAGCACATCAAAGCCACTGTTGGCTACTATTCGTTCAGGCATAGACAGCGTGTGTAAAGGATCAATGATGCCTAATGTTGGCTTAATGGCTCTTGAAGCAATACCTGCAATATATGTCAGGTAAATGAGTTAAAGATTTTTTGCAACAAAAATAGGACAAGGCAAGTTTAATGTTCAAAATGTAAAAATAATGAAGTGGAATGATTTGAAACTATGAAGATAAAAGCAGAAAGAAGGGAGAGTAAGAAGTATCTACAAATATAAGTCTTACTGATGATGAATTCCCTGTAAGAGTTATATTATTTGAGATTTTTGCCTGAAATTAATTATATCAGACAATGTTCTCTCTCCATTTGTAACCTTCCCTAAGCAGCCTATACTTTCAAAACATCTGTGCTGAATGGCATCTGCAATAGTATTCTTAGATTTGTATCTTCTGTGAACAATCAGAAGGCAAAACTGGTTTGTGTCTATAATCAGTTGCTATTGCTAATTGTTGTCTTCGGCATCTGTAATAGCCAGGCCTTCATATTTTGGTCAAGGGGGCACATATGTAGCTTTGAGAGAAAAAGACACAGACAGACAGACACAAACAGACTGACTGACTACATATAGACTAGAAAATTGAGCTGTGTTCAGAAGTCCTTGGCACACCCATTTGGGTCCCAAGTACTGTAGACTGTGTGGCATATAAAATCCACACATTTAGAAGTAAACCCTCAAAACCAGTTATGAATCTTAAGATGACATTTTAGCCTTAATCTTCATTTGCCAGGGATGAAAGGGCCAAAGGAAGACAGTGCCCCTCACTTGCACAGCATCTCAGGCCTGAGGTTTCAAAAGTCAGGAAAAGGAACATTTGGTTGCAATTACACAACAAAGAAACAGAAGTCTTAAAAGCAGAAAAAAAAATTACAGAGGAAATAAGGAACAGTTGGTTGACCCCGAATATAAGTAGAAATTTCCTTTGCAATTAACATTTTCTGCCATTTAAGGACTTGAAAGATTTTAGTTTCCTGTTTTGTCTTCAAACTATAATCCACTGTCTTACATAGGTATTTCACTATGTTAATATGCAATAAATTTAATTCAAGGAGGAAAACTTTAAGGTCTTCAAATTTGCCTGTGGCAGTTGAATCGAACAAAATGACACCTGAAATTACGTGGAGTATCCCTTTTGTTCAAGGCAGGAAAATAATGAAGACATTGGAAAAGCAATTGTCTTGAATAGGAGATGAAAGAAAAACCCACCACCTCACCGGTTTTTACTTTTAGTTCTTTGAAGTCAAAAATGGCAACACCAGTGGTTTCACTTCCAGTTCCAGCTGTTGTAGGAACTTAAAAGGAAGAATGGAGATAACAACAAATAATAAGTAATACATAATATTGCAAAATAAATAAATAAAATCAATATAGTAACACCACCAGAAATACAGAACCCAGGAAATCTCAGAGGCGTCCCTGATCTGAAGCCAACAGGTCAAAGAGAAACTGTTACTTTGATCTATTTTCTCAGGAAAAGGAATCAAACTCAGCTAAACAAGACAAACTAATGACAAAACCTGTAATTTTACTTCCACCAAAGTAAATAGCAAAATTGCTGCTGTATACAACTAGACGAGAAGTAAGCCCAAGGGAAGCTGAAACAGTCAAACTGACTTCAGTAGAAGTATCATACAGAGTGTAGAATGACTCGCCTTCCCACAGCCTCACTCTCCACCCACCCCTTCCTGATTTACCTGCAATAAGTGGCTTGAGGGGCACGGTGACAGGCTTCCCTTTCCCAATAGGAGCATTGACATAATCCAAGAAATCTGACGTAGGGCTGGATGCGTACAGGTTGGCAGCTTTACAGGTGTCTATTACAGACCCACCTCCAACAGCAACATAGGCGTCAAACTCTCCCTTTTTAGCAAACTTAATGGCATCTAGGAAACTGGGAAAACAAGAAGAGCTTTCCGGTCAGTCAGGAGAAAAACAGCACATAGAGAAACTAGCTATTAGAACCAGCATACAGGTCACAAGGAGCTGTTCAAACAGCCGTATGGCATGCTGTAAAAGCCTAGGCGCTACTTTGAGAAGTGCAATGTCAGAAGTAGTACCTGTGGTCTGTTGGCTCTACCCGGACGTTATCATACATCTGAAAGTTTATACCATATTTTGCCAAGGAATTCAATACTGCATTTACAGGAGGGAGTTGGGAGAGGTTTTTATCTGTCATCAAGCAAACTCTTCTGGCACCAAGATTCTGCAGGTCCTATAATAACAATGACATTAAAACCCAAACAACTGGTATAAAATCATACACATTTAAATACTTATCTAAATCAATGGAACCATTTAATAATAATAATAAAACAGCCAACCTAAAAATATTTGGTTATTGTAAAATTTTTGAAACAGTATCCACTAAAGAGATTAACCACATATATAAAGGATGCAGAAAACAGCATAAAGCTGCCAAACTTACACAGCTGAAGTCTTATGATAGAAGAAAACTAATGATAAAGAAGCTAAGCAAGTGAAAACCATGTGGAGCTGCCCAAGACTGAAGTAAAATGTGAAATATCTTTTCAAAATATTTTTTTCCTACACAATTTCTGTGACACAAAAAGGCTTTTCCACAGGTTAGGTCTCCCCTAACTGCCTACCAAAGCATGGCATTAAAATCTTGAAAATCTAGTTCTGAATATTAATTTATTGATGAAAAAAATCAAAGTAAGGTGGCAAAAAAGAAAAATAATACTACATCCTAACCTTTGCTAAATTACTTGTCACAACAGCTACACAAAACATGCAATTCTAAATAATCCTAACGCTGTTTAAAGAGAGAAGTTCTGTCTAATTTCATTTACTATCTGACTATTAATTTACTTTACAAATTTGCAAATAAAAAAGAGAACTGTTAATGCTATAAATGCCAAGAAGAGAGAGAAAAAAGATAAATGAAAAAAAAACAATGATAAAGGGAAACTGGAACAATGTACTCAGGTGAATCACCTCACACTGTCAAAACAAAAATTCTACACATTCACAGAGCAAACTCAGAGCTGAACGAATATCCACCCAACTTAATGGAAAGTCTCCAATTCATTTTAATAAGCACTGGAAGAGGTGAAAATGATCTTGAAAAAATACTTGTGAGTCACCAGGATTCAAAACTTTTTAAATTAAATTCCTTGTCAGAGAAAAGTATTGGTGTGTAATCCTGGCAAATCACCAATGATCTCATTATCCACTGAGTTGCATTTCATGTACTCACATATACCACAACAACACTGATATACCATGCTTCTGTTCTTTACCCAACATATTTTCTGACCTTTTTACACCAGTATATGTGACTACACATGCTACAAAGCAGTGGAGATTCAAAGATACATAAGTTTTCCCTTATAAAATGGACTGACAGCACCAGCAGCTCTTTAGAAAATAACATTTCACCAGTGATGGACTTACACTATGGACGCTTACCATGCCAATCTCTTTAGTAACTCCTTCTCCATATCGGATGTTTGAAACGGCCATCTACAAAAAAAACAAAACAAAACAAAACCAAAACAAACAAACAAACAAAAAAAGAACATATTTTTTCCTGGAAAACAGGAGAAATGACATCTAGTCCCAAGCAGTCAAAGTGAAATATAAATATTTATTAATGTAAATATTTGTTAAATGCCGTATTTGGAAGTATACAAAATACTACTTTTAAATCAAACATATTTTGTTATTAAATCTACCTCAAATGCATAGTCTGTATTTCCCAGGGTAGGCTGTTCAGGGACTGGAATGGAAATGAAACAGCAGAATTAGGGAACAAAACGTGACTTCAATCTGTATCTCAATACTAAAGTTGACAGATTCCTTTGCTTTTCAAAATCACTAATACATTTGCCCGGGTCATCTTGGCCTGTCTGGCTAACAGTTACCCATTTCATCCCTTGTTGTTTGAGAGATTAAATGATCCAATTACTTAATTTGATTCATACAATTCAGTAAAGCAAGGGTGTTTTTTCCTCCCTTCCAAGAATGAAATCCTTCCTATAAAAACTGAGTAAGTTAGCAGGAAGTCTGCATGAGAATTTGTTTGCAGCCTGCAAAGACCAGAACAGTACATAATAACTATGTAGAACCCGGTATCTGCAGAGCATACAGGCTGCTACATCCAAGTTGAGAGGTGTCAGAAACATGTTGGGGCTACACGATAACTTTCAGAACAACTTTTAAAACAAATCCATGAGACTTTGGCCATATGCACCCAGCTAGAGGACATCTTTTGTACATGTAATACTGACAGGTGTTTACACTTCTTTTTACTACTGCCTTGTCCTGAACTTGTAGGTGAAACTGAATTGCTTGCTTGAAAATTAAGAAACTGCATGCGTTGCTAATAATAAACACAGGTTTAATAAGAATTGGTGTGTCACTATCAGCTTTCTTTAGTAGAAAATATTTATAAAGATAGTATTTCAGTCACATCCTCTCTCCGCCATGTCATTCTGGCATGAATTTCCACAGAACTCTCCATTTCTTGCATATCCTGATTTTGCCACAAAGCGAAGCAAACTGCATCAACTGAAACAATCCATTCTTCTCCAAGAAAAGATCAGATGAGGCATTCTGCTCTTCCTGCTGAAGTCATGCCTTCTGTCTGCCATATTAATTGAAAATATGCAATTTGGATTCAGATCCAATGAGTGAAGCCATGATAATGAGTCTTACAGACACTCTGGGGTGTACCGAAGCACTGACCCACAACAGTAACAGATAGATGTATTAAAATCCTTTATGCACTTTCTATTCAAGCCCAGGCCAGCTGCTATCAGCTCTTTCATTGCCATCTCTTGCCAGGCTGTACATGTTTGACCTCTCCTGGAGTTTGTCTGCTGTACTCTGGGTCATTAATTTGACAGGCTAAGAACATGTCTAAGCCATTTACTCTCTTGCTTTCTGCTAGTATAATAGGTGCCCTGCTGTTATATGATTGAGCCAAACTTAACTTTCAGGAAGAATTTTACTGAGTTCAAAAACTGCATTATTTCCTCTAACACTGTTCAGGAAACACAACAAACGATTTTTTTCTGCTAGTCACTGTTAAATCAGTGCCCACAATTTACAGACTTACTGAATTGATACCATCTTGCTACATTGTAGACTCAATTGCTGCCTGAAATTTACAGAGAGGGTTCTTAGTTAAGACTTCTACTTAACAAGGGCTTAGTTTGAGTTGACCGAGTAGTTCATCAAGCAGACAGGCAGAAGAATGAGATTCTATTTCTCAGCTGCACTGTCGTCTTATTGTATGACCATCTTGGACAAAACAAGTATCTGAACATAGATTAGCTCCTCCGTATGTAAAATGGTAATAGTAATTCTTTTAAAAGTGTCTTAAGTAGAGCACATGAAACCAGGCCACTCAGAACTACACATTACTTAAAGTATGGCCAAAAATACAAATTTTTATACAAAATGGATCTATTGTAACTTCTAGGTACCTTTAGAGTATTCAACACTGAACACGTGGGGTGCATTAAAAGACTAAGAACATCTAGAGACTGATCAGCACACATAGTTATTCCCATAGACTCCCTACAGTCAATGCAAACACAAATTCCTCCCAGGGTAACTTGGTCACTTGGTGTGGCTCACCTGCTCTTACCCCAAAACCCTGGGCTAAGCGAGCTGCCTTCTTGGGACTGACTGTATAAAAAAAGCCTACGGAGATTACATTCCCCAAGCCAAGGCAGATCTTTGTGACTAGCTCCTTTTTTATTCATATTGCTTCCCGTTTCTTTTCCAATGTAACGGATGCATATTTTTCCTCTCAAAACTTTAGCTGAGATGTCTCAGGTGATGACAGCAGTAGCAGCAGGCACAGCAAATTTCTGATCAATTTGCCTGACAGCAAGGGGAAGGAGGGACAGGATGCATTAGTTGTGGCTTACGCGGCAACAGTGAGTCTCTCCAACAATAACCACTGACATTGTACAGTTGCAAAATAACAGACTGCTTACTTCATCCTTTAAACTGATCTCATTCCTACCTGTTACCAGCACCCTCTGCCCGGGTTGCACCGATACGTGTGGCTCTATAGGGCCACGGTCTCCTACAGAATTATTCGGGAGGCGCAAATGAAGTCTTACCTTGGGAATAAGTGTGGCCATGGCTCGGGCACCGACATCTAGTTAAAAGGTTAGACAAAAAAAAAAAAAAAAAAAAAAAAAAAAAAAAAAATTAAGAAAGGCACTGTTAAAAGGAAAAACTAGAGCAGAAGAACGAATCTGTCCTTGCCTACGAGTGTACCGTGCTCCCCCCCCACCCAGAGAGGCCTGCCAGCCGAGCGGGCCCGGCCCGGCCCCGGGGCCCAGCGCAGCGGCAGGCCGGCGGGGAGGGGGGGCCCACTGACGGAGGAATACGCGTGGGCGCAGTGGCTGCCCTCGGCCGCGGCGGCCCCGCTCCGCCCCGCTCCCCTCGGCCGCGGCGGCCCCCCCGCACTCACGCCGCCCGCTGCAGCCGCCGCAGCAGGCGGGCGGCCCGCTCCCGCCCGGCCGCCATCGCCGTGGCTCCCGGGGGCCGAGCCCCGGGCAGCGCCTCCTCCCGGGGCCGGCGCCGGCTCCCACCCGCGCCCCCACCGCCGTTTCCCTCACGCAGCTGACCCGACCCAAGGGGCTTCAGACGGCTGAAATTAAAGCTGCCCTCCTTCAGCTCCCTCCCGCAACGCTCCTACGGTAAACGGTCGGTACGTAACTAACCCACACCTGTTTTAGGGAAAGCGACAACAGAGCTTGAAAAAAAAATGAAAATTTTGCAAGGTGCTCAGCCAGTAAAAGCAGATTAATGGCCTGCCAGGGCCACCCGCCTGAAGCCGTGACACCTTTACCCACTTGGGAGAGCCAGAAAGCAGCAGCAGCCCCTGAGCGCCTGCGCCTCTGCCCAGGTTCCGCATTGCTGCTGGAAACACACAAACTGCCCAGGAATTTAGTGCAGAAAGTTCACCAGTAACATTATCATCAGCATAAAATACTGGGGGTGTGTGCACGCATGGAAAAAAAGCCATGTTCTCTAGCTGAGCAGTTACAAGATGTGCCCTGAAGAAATGGCAGGAAGATCAGAGGCCTGGAACGCATCTCAAAGCAACTTTTTCCACTTGTCCAAGTGCTTTTTGCCCCTGCTTTGCCTATCTACTTACACTGAAGGCTTGGTATCAGTGGATTGTGCCTGCAAGACCATTCCTGCCACCGGCAAGTCTGAAAGAGCCCATGGTGGTGCAGACTGCTCAGCACAGTGACGAGAAACATTTAACAGGCAAAGAGCACATCCTATGCAAAGCCCATAGGTTGAGCACTACAGTCTGTCAATGCCACCCACATCCCTTCAGCTCCAAGGCATTCATACCCCTTCTGCCCTCAACAGCCACCTTACACAAAGGTTTTGCTTTTCGACTGGGCTCAAGCTGCCATCCTACTGAACTGCCACGGAACGAGGGAACAGAACTGCTACAGAGTCACCTCGCTTTTTCAAAAAACTCATTTACAGCTAAATATTACGTTATCATTAACCACTCACAAGTTTACTACTTGAAAGTTTGAGAACTTAATTTACTCGAGATTGCTGGATGTTGTTTTACTACCCCTCTTACCACGAATGGCCCCAGGGAACAGCATCCTTCCTGCAGCTAAGCTACACACTGGGACAGCAAATTGTGGTTTTGATTTCAAGTGTACAGGAGGCACTACAAAGCTCAAGAGCAATAAGAAGTCTGAGATCATTTCCCTTACCTGATCTCAAAGCACTTGGTAAAGAAAAGTACTGTGAAACTATTTCTATGAAATGGTGGATTACTGTCAATACAGGGGAAAATTTAGGTTTTAACCTCTTGTTCCATACAAAGATTCTTCTGTTAAATTCAGTGGCTGGTTACCAGCTTTGACTTTTTAATCAACAGAACTCTCTAGGACATCTATACAATTTCCTATGCCCTGCAATAAATCTTACAGTAAGTTTTCACGTTCCTTTTGTAACCAAACCTGAATACCAGAGCTGAGCAGCAGAAGTTGGCTTACAGAGCAAGAGCTCCACCATCAGGCCACTTGCCCAGAGCAGAGAGCAGCAGCCACATCCTGTCCTTTGACTGTACCTGCATCTGAGCAGGCTGTTATTTGATCAAAACACAGATCACAGCTGTGGTCCACTCCCCATCCCAGCTATCTGAGCGAGGGACAGTTTTGCCCAGCCTCAGTCCTGCCTGGAAATTGTGCAGCCACGGCCAGCTGTGAAGTGTTACCTGCCCGTCCCTGCGAAACTGAGGGCTCCCAACCCCCTCGATACACCACCAGCTCCCCTTGGACAGCGAACACAGCCGTTCTCGACTGCCAGGGAAGAGCCAAACGCAGGACATTTCAGAAAAGCCGGTCTGCGTTTATTGACAAATAGGTGTGGAATAGAGCAGTAGGGGGGAGGCTGGCAGCGACAGTCCCTTCCCGCACCTCAGCGGGCATCCCTGGCCCCGTGCCGCACGCAGTCCCTCATGCCTTCTTTCTCTTGCCACCGCCAGTGCTGCTGCCCACCGGCCGCTGCTGCTGCTGCCGCCGCCGGGCTCCGCTCTTTTTGCCGCTGCGGCCAGCCCGCTGCTGCCGGCGACCTCGCTTCCCCCGCTGCGACTGCTTCTTGCCCTTGGCGGCCGCCGCCTCGGCTTCCTCCTGGCGCAGCTGCTTGTTGACAGCGCGGGTGATGTCGAGGACCGGCTTCTTGCTGCCCATGTCCCGCAGCAGCTCCAGCTGCCGGCTGCGCTCGGCTGCCAGGTCACCCAGCAGCGGTTCGAAGCGACGCTTCCTCCCACCGCTGCGGGACGGCAGCTCCGCCGGCTCCTTGGGCAGCCGGGGCTGGAAGCGCCCGAGCGAGGCGGTGGAGAGGCGGGCAACGCGGGCGACGTGGCCCAGCTCCTCCCGGCTCTGGTGGCCGGTGGGGTGGAGGGGGGCAGCGGCGGTGCCGGCCCGGTGGGCTCGGGCCAGGTTGCGGAGGCGGTTGAGCTCGTTGCGGGCCACCCGCTCCCGCTTCTCCCGCCGCAGCCGGGCGAACTGGTCCTCCTCCGGGTCGGCGCCCGCCGGCACCTCCGCCAGCCAGGCGCGGGCCGGGTCGCCGCCCGCCCGCCGGTAGCCCCAGCGCCTCCGCCACTCCTTGGCCTCCTCGTCCCACACCAGCGAGGCCCGCTTGCGCCGCCGGATGCCCTTCAGCCGCGCGAACTGCTCCCACCGCGTGGGCGGCCGCGGCCGCGGCGGCGGCTTCTCCCGCGGCAGGCGGAAGGCCGGCTCGGGCAGCCGCGCCACCAGCGGGCCCCCGGCCCCGCCGGCCCGCTCGGCCGGCAGCTCCCACAGCCGCGCCACCAGCAGCTGCGTGTTGCCGCGGGCCAGCGCCCGCAGCGCCGCTTCCCGCCGCGGGCCGGCCCCGCGGAGCGCCGCCGCCGGGTTACGGTCCAGCGCCAGCAGGTTGCCCAGGTCGAACTCCAGCTCCAGCTCCTTCTCCACCGTCACGCTCCGCCGCTTCTCCGCCTCCTCCTCCTCGGCGGCCGCCAGCACCTCCTCCACCCGCACGGCCGCCATGGCGACGGGACGGGCCGCTCCACGCCGCGCACCCCCTCCCGGAAGAGGCAGCAAAGCTCTTCCCGGTCCGCGCGCCGGAAGCGCGCCACCGGGGCGGGGCGGGCTCGGCGCGCTGCCTGCTGGGAGCTGTAGTCCCGGGCGGCCCCAAACCCGCCTCCCGCCGCCACCAGTGGCGCTGAGGGGGGGAAAAAAATCTGTGGCGTGAGGGGAACGCGGGGCCTCTCAGCTTCCCCTGCCTTCTGCCTGCCTGAGGGCCATGCCATGGCATCCCAGCTCTGAGGCGGAGAAACAGGAAAATACTTTTTCCATGGATTTTGTGTGTGTGGGGGGGTGTGTTGTGGTAGCATATCGTTACGTGGGACGGTCACTGCCGCAGAGCAGCTCCTGGAAGCGCTTGTCGCAGGGCCAGAGCTACAGGAGGACTGTATTGCAGCTCCACTGAGACCGGGGCAAGTCTCCCCGCAGGGAAGGGAGGGCAGGAACGGCGTTTGGAAAGCCGTAGTATCACCTGGCAGGCGTCTCATCAGGCATAATGCTAAGCGAAGTGATGGGGTATTCCTGTGTGCACCCAAAGGTCAGCTGGGGCAGAGATACCGCTCTGCTATTTTTAAATGAATGGGCTAGGGAAGAATCCTTTTATAGCTATACAGTGATTTGGCTTCTGTGGCCGTGACATTGTGAGCTGATCCCTTGTGCCCCGAAAACAAGCTTACGATCGCACTTAACTGTAGCCAAGGAAAGTGATGGGAGTTGTCACGGTTTTATACTACATAAGATTCTCTGCTAAGTTATAGCACAGATCTGCCTTTACATTGTGTTTGGAGTGATGGAACCGTTTCTGAGTATAATGCCACAGCAGTATTGTTGGAAGGAAAATAAATTGCCATCCTTGTAAAATGAAGACAAATATCTGATTCTCAAATTCTAATGCCTAGTGTATCACAACCTACACTTTGTAACTCTAGCTATGATAAAATCTTTTTTTTTTTTTTTTTTTTTTTTCTTCCCAAGTCAGCAGTTATGAGCATGATTTGTGTACTATGGAGCAGCAGAGTCCCTATGCATTTAAACCCAGGCCAGATGGCATAGGCAGTATTCCTGTTTACCACAAGATGGCATTGCTTTGGATAATATTTTATTCCCTGTTTTGGACAGCTCATACTTTCACCTGGAATTACAGACAAAATTAACTTTTCAGACAGTTCTTTGAAGAGATGCACATGCACTATTTAGATTTAGGCATAGATTTGTACTTTTGAACTGCAGGGTCCAGTCTGGTCAGTACCTTTACACTGATACCTGTACCCTCCCGTTTTATCCTTCTGCACCTAACTCTTTGTATTCTTTTTGTCTATATTTGTACAAAGCCCAGAAGCCTTCAGGTAAACGTCTGGGACTGAGGGGACATAATTGGTAATATCTATTGCACTTCCCAAGTTGCTTTAAGTGTTCATGATTACTGTGTGTCACTGGAATATCAGGAGGAGTACCTGCCAGGAATCAGTCTTCTTGTTTTACCTGATAGCATGAACCTGCTAAGGAAGGGAAAAAAGAATCTCAGAATGTAAAAATTACTTTCTGGCAACTGCTGTGTAGAATGGAATTTCAGCCTTTTTATGTACTCCAGAAATCGTCATTTACTCTATGAGTGGTCCCAGTGCAGTATACGTGACTGCACTGGGTCTTTTAATCTGGTTCTTTTAATTAGTTGATTTGGTGTTACTTTGCAATAATAGTCTACTAGGGGCACCCTTATGATTACGGACTAGTGACAGGAGATTCTGTACTTGGTCTCAGATGGAGTTCAAAGGTGAATTTTTTTAATGGCCTTTTTGCTTCTTTTACTGATCTTTGTTGTGTGTTTCATTGCTGGAAGCAATGAATTAATCCTGTGTATTTAATCTCTAAATACATGATTCAACAGTAACAATTATTATCAACAGAGGAAATCTGTAAATGCTTTCACATTTTTGTTTGCCTTTTTTTTTTCTGTTTTGATTTGTTTTGCTGTTTATGAAAAATCTTTCAAATTAGCTGTCACAAGTAGATGTTACAAGTTATTCTTAAAACTATTGCAAAAAAATGCTTACAAAGAAATAATCTAAATACCTGTTTAGACAATAATTCTGTAAAAGTTTATTGCGTCTTTTCGAGGGAGAAACCCTGACCACGTTGAAGTCTTGGATGGTTTTGTTGTAGTCCCTGGCAGAGTCAGGCTGTATTTATTACAAACAAGTTTTGCAGTTTTTGTTTAGACCTCCTCCTGTTGCGTAGAGGAAAGAAATACCTGCTTAGTTTTCTGGCAGTGCCAAACTTTTTGTCCTGTAAGCACAGGACATAAAGAGGAAGCCTCATTCGACTGTGCTTCAAGTGTCCTCAGTACAATGTTGCCTGTTAGTGAAGCCTGACTACAAAATCATCACTGCTGTATATAGCGACGGTGTATTAATCAGACAGGATGTTTCTGAGTTTGTGATTTCACGATGTGGTTGGTGGTTGGAAAAATATTTGAATGGGTTTGTAAACGAAACAAGTTTTGTAAAGAGAGTCATGGGTATTTTGGGAAACTATCCCATTGTGACAAGAGGCTTCAAGATGCTCACTGTAGTAATCATAGCCACGCTTCAAGCTTGTAACTCCCAGTTTAGAGCTGAGAATTACAAGCAGGTACACAGCTTCCGTTAAGTGTGTGTACTGCTGAAAGTTTGGGCTTTTGAAAAGATGAAGGGGTGATAGCAATGCTGAATTATAGAAATAGCTGTTAGGAAACAAATGGTTTTATTATCTCATGTTTATTCCAGCTTTCTTAATAGACTTTTTCAGCAATTTTTTAAAGGATGAATTTTTAGAAATTTGTATTCATTTTTATCATCTCTGCTTTTGAGTTCCTAGTTCTAGAATCTCAAGTATTGCATTTCGTGACCTGCCTGTGGCTGGTGAGTACTCAGCCATAGGACTTGAAAACAGTTAATCCTAGCTGTGGGCACTCACAATCCACAGATACTTAAACAATTTCATCATTACTCTCCATGAGGTTCTCTATCTCTTCAGTGTGAACGGCAGTAATACATGTCACGGCGTGTGTGTATGTGTTTAATTCCTTAGTGTTTGCTTACTTTCTTTACTGTGAGATGATCAGACAGAGACTGGATGCTGTTGCAAAGCGCAGACTTTCTTTGGGGTGAAGAAGGCTGTAGGGTTTTGGGTTGTTTCTTGTTAACCACAGTGGAGGTCTGCGTGAAAAACATAAGGTGTCAGAGTGTAATTTGCAGATACACTTGTCTAAAAGATTAATAGAAAGCATAATGCAGGATATATGTGACGCACCAAAAGAGCTACAACATCAATGTGATATACTGTTGGTTTTGTTTTTCTGTTGGAAAAGAATAAAGAATTATCCCACTTAACTTTTATTTTTGTAGTTTCTGTTCAGTGGGACTACAGCTTTGAAGTCTGTGTTTGATAGGAACTGCGCTAATGTACAGTATTCGTGTCTCACTGTTAGTGATACCATTAACTTAGATTTGCTCTTCAAACTTTTGCCAATTACCTCTGGATGGCAGTAGATGTAGTTACAAGATGATTCAACCAATTCATAAGCCTGCTGTGAGGATCATTATGAAGAACACTTTTATCAGGAAAACCCAAAATGCTGGTAATTTTGGCAAATAGTACAAAGTGCCCTTAAGATACCCACGCTGTCTCCAAATCATTCCTTTCCACTGACTTTGTTCAGTACAGTTTGAAGTAAAAATCTATGTTACAGGATTTCTTCCTGTAAGGGAGAGGTGGTTTGCTCATTGAAGATAAATTAAGAACCACAGTTTGTGGACCAAATTCTGTTTCCCAATACATTTTTTACCCCTGTAACATGTATTTCATGTATTTCAGCATGCATCTTATTTCCTGGGACGTATAAGTGCTTTTGCAGTGCAAATAATGAAGCATAGGCATGAAAATTGGGCTAAACAAAGACTCTTTCTTTGACACTCTATTCAGTAGTCCATATAATGTGAAAAAACTGTAAGGAAGAAAAAAATTGCAAAGATCTGAGCCATCATCTTTTATGGGATGTCAGGATTGACTTCAGCAGTATAACAAAAATGTGCCTGGTAGTCACAGTTTTTACTAATCAAGAAAGTGTTAAATTACTGATTATAGGTAACAGGTAGTTCCTTCTCGTGGTTTCACCAGTGTAAGGCCTTATTAGAAATACGCTAAGGAACATGTTTAATTCTGAGCAAGTTCTGCTGATGTTGACGATATTATCTGTGCTCACATGCTTAAAAATGTCTCCGGTGGGTTTGTAAATGAGCAGGATTAGATTTCTTGTCCGAAGATTTAGTGTGATTTTAGCAGAATGCTGTATTTGTGGACAGCCATGAAGATGAAACTCAGGAGGCTGTGGATCTAGTTCCAAAACTCAAGATGGGGTAGTTGGGAATGCAGTTACAAGTGGAGACTAAGCAGAGCCTGATTTTTGGTTCAGAAGCCAGAACATAGATAGCTGGCGAGATAGCGGGGTGATTTGGATGACTGCAGGCATTGCGGAAAGTGATTGGTAGACCATAATCTATTTTGATCAGTCGACTGGCTGTGGCTGTGTGGTTTCACTGAACTGATTTTGGGTAAACAAAACAAAGCTAAGCTAATTTGAGGCCTTCCCAAGTGCTTGATGCCTATCTTGCTGTGCATTAGGGAATCAGGATGAAACAGATTGTGATGTGGTTTACTTTTTTATGAGCTTTACAGTGACCTGATTTCTTCAAGAAAGTTTTCTTGTAGCGTGGTCTTAATATTAGAAATACCAGCAATGGCATGGCTTGGTTTTGTTAGGTGTTTTTTAGGAGAATTTAAAGAACAGAGTGAGAACGTTATCAGACAGTGATGGAAAGAATGGCAACATAGTAACGTGTTCTTTTTCCAGGGTCAGTCCTTCTTATCACCTGTCTAGAGTAGACCTACTTTTTGGCATAAGATTAGTTCTACAAGTTTTAAAAAAAAAGCCAACAGGCACATTTCATTCTTTTAGAAGAAATCTGTCACGCACAGAGATTTGCCCTTGATTAAGTCTACACTTGCAACCAGAAGAACCAAAATGGTTCCTCTGTTCTTGGGTTGGGTTCATGGTTGGAAGTGTCCCTGACATTGGGAGCGAGATGGAATGAGTAAGTCTTCATCCGTGGCACAAAGGATATGCCATAGTTGCTACTGACTTGTGTTGACAGAAGGACACAAGGCAAATCTAACAGAGCGAAAGGTTCAACGCTGTGAATCTGAGAGTAGGGTAAATCTCTGTATGTCTCCTGGCAATGACCATGCCAGCTCCTATATTCTAATGCTTTTGCGAGTCAGAAACAATCCATTTTCCAGAAGTGGCCTTAGAAGAGGCTTATTGGGACATGTTTTCGATAGAAAATCTCAGCCTTTTATGTGCATGTACAAATACTGCATGCATGTGATTAAGCCTGTGCAGATAACAGCATCTGTGCGTGCAAGAGAGATCTGGATGTTGATTTTTGCTGAAGGAAAATAGATGAGACCTGATCTCAGAGCAAAGCAATGCAATGCATTTAGGACCACGATTCTTCAGTAGCTTATTGGGGAACTTTCAACTTGAGGCTAGGCATAGATCCAAGCATCATTTCATACACACACCACAGGCATTTCATGCACCACAACTGCCTGAATCTTCTCCCAACCATTGCTGGGTGACATGGAGATGTATGGTGAAGTGCTGCTTGCCAAAGGTATCTTCAAAGCCTTGGCACTACTTGGCAGTCAGCAAAGAAATAGCTCCCCAAGCCCTGTTTGTAACCTTTTATCCTCCACGTTTCCATTCATTAGCGAGGCTGATCAGTCATGATGGAATTTTGTCCTTGGTGTGTTTTCAGACTAATGTGTTCTTAAAGCTACCTTTGACACCAGTGTGATGGAGTACACGTTGAAGGTGGTGTGATGAGGAGTGGGGAGTGTACACGCATGTCCTGCCACGGAGCAGCAAAAGCATTTGTGTGTGCAACTATGCCTCCCACAGGCTGTTCTGATAATGTACACTGGAGGTGTCCGAGTGGAAGATACTAAGTGCTGTGCTTCAAATTCGAAGTTTCAATTACATCGGTTGCATTCACGTCAAGGTCGTGCTAATACATTTTCAGTTGACAGTTATCAATGAAAGGGGAATAAAGTCTTGGTTTAGATCTTTTTGTACACAGGAATATGGCACTTTGTAGGTTCAATCCAAGATATTAGGGAGGTTTTCAACCACAAGTAACCACAGGTGACTCATGTAAGACAACAGTCATCTGTAAACTTGTATGAGCTTGTACCTAGGGTGTATGTTGTGGTTCAGAGTAAATTAGGGGAATTTCTGTTAAACAAATATTTTTCATTTTGAATGTCATGCAGCTTAAGGCTGTGACTCTACATCATTACCCAGTGACAACAGATTTGGTTAAAATAGTTCTCGCACTGAAAAAGGAGTCCTAGATATTAACGCAGTCAGTTCACAGGTTTTAGACCATGCTCACAAGGTAGCTGAATCAGCGTAGCTGAGGGAGGTAGCTTCTGGGGTGGGGTGGGAGTGTGAATGCCTGGCTAGGCGTTCGAGAGGGAACACCAATCTCTCAAACTGGCTTCATCCCTGAGGAAATTAGCTGCAACTTGACACAGAAGCAGGGATGTCTTCCCTTGGAGGAGCAGTCATGGTTCATGCCCACAGCAGCCTACCAAACCTCTTCTTGAAGGAGTCGGTCTTCTAAAGGTGGCATAACTGCTCATGTAGCAGCAGAGATCTCCCGTGACTGCTCCTCTAGCAACCAGAGCTCGCAACCTGGTGTGTTAAGGGAAACTAGCAGCAGTTTGGTGTTACCTTATTATAATATACTATAAACTAAACCAGTTGCTACATAGGTTGCTCAGTCATTCCTGCAAAGGACTTGGGAGCATCTCGGAGGCGTGGTGGTGGGTATAACTGGGAGCAGGAACGACACTGGCTGTCACGAGGTAACCTTCCTGCTGCTGCTGAACCAGAGCCCTCAGAGCTGGGGCAGGAAATTCCCTGTCCCAGTCTGCAGTCCTTGGAGGGGATGAGATTCTCTGAACTCTTCAGAGCTTTCCTCCTGCCACCACAAAACCAAATCAGCTGTACTGCACAGTGTATCCTTATTCTTTCTGCAGCGTGCCCCTGTTCATCAGCTGCTGCACTACAGGAAAAGGGGCAAACATGTAAAATGGGATAGAATCCCAGTTTCCAGAATCCTTCGACACGCATTGTAGGAACTGCTCAGTCTGTAATTTTCCTCAATTACAGAGGAAATTTTAAGGCAGGGGCAGGGCAATTCTGTTTGTAGCAGTAGTTAGGAGCAATAAAATGAAACTAAATAAATGTTTTCACATAATAAATGAAAGGGACAAAAAAAAAAAGATTTGCTTCTTTAGCCAAGGGTGCATGAATGGCTTAATCAACAGTACTGTTTACTCTTGGTTTAGAACCTACAGGTGTCTCCTACAACTCATGTTCAGACTTTGCTACTGGAACTACCTGTTAGTGTGAGGTGCTGTATAGAAACAGGAGTGTTTGCCGGATTGTGCTGTTGCTCCTTTCTCTATAGTATTTACAGGTCCAGGCATTCGCATTTTCTAGCTGTCCAAATAGTCTAAATTCTGAGAAGGGACACCTTCCTTTTGTCTTGAGGATGATCCTGTGCCAGTCCTGTCTCTGGGCTTCCCAACATTGCCTTGCTCCCTACAGACCCCTCCGGAGTGCCTTGAAGGTGCTCCATGTAACCCATTACCTGGAGGCTTGTCTTCCTCTCATCCCTTTTGTTCCCTTCTGTCGTTCCTCCTTCACTGCATTAATGCAGACATCTCAGCTACATCTCCAAGGCCCATTATTTCTGCTGTGTTTACTTACTTGCTCCTGTATTTGAAGCTTTTCTTCATAGTCTCTGTTCTACCCCGAACATGTCCATTAGTGTTTATAATTATTTCTGTGATACACTGAGCTTGAATTCCCTGGATTTGGGGGGCAGCCATGGTCCAGTCCACAGCCTGTCTCCGGATTTGTTTGTCAGTGGACAGAAGAGCCGTGTGCTGTGCCGAGGTGTGTCAGAGCATGTGTTTCTCATGCAGGTCTACAGAGCGCTCCTGGAGACCTGGAAAAAGTATCTACTAATATGTTCAAGTAAGCCAGGCTTAACTTTCCTGTAATGCACTGATATAAATTATGTGAATATTTTTGAATGGTGTGGTAAGTGGGAGAAACAGGTGGTGTAAGTTTGGGAAAGAGTTGATGGTAAGTTTGAGAAATAGTTGAGTTGTGAATTAAGCTTATGACTCAACCCTTATTGATGTTACCAGTCAACTAGAGGATCATGGAAAATCCCAGCTGTACATTTGGTGTGGGCAGTGTTACGTATCGGAAAGCAGTTGCTTTTCACTCACTTGGTAAGGCCTTTCCTGGGTTTTGTGTCCTACAGATGTCTACAACTGGAGAGAGGAGAGGAAAGAAGAGGAAAGCTAAGTGGAAAAATACTTCATAAATGAGTTTTAGAGGATCAGTAGGGAGGAAGGAGGAGAGCAACATCTCTTTAAATGAGTGGTTTGAATGATTGCAGTTTTTCCTTCACTCCAATTTACTCAAGCTGTGCAAAACAGCTCTAGATAAAGCATATTCTCATTGTGTTTTTGCTGATTAAAGAAAGAAAAAAAACACCACATGTAGATGGTTTAGGACTGGACTGGGGATATTCACAGATCCTGGGAGATGCTCTTGTTCAGGCTATGAGTTATTATGATTGAAACATCTGACATTAAGTCCATGACTTCTGAGTAAACCCTCTAAACTCAAACAATTTGAACAAAAAGAAAAGTAGATGGATTCTATCAAATATCTTAATTGCTACAAAACCTGTTTTTGGATTGGAAATTAAAAGATTTGTGTTCATCATCTTGATGGATTCAAGATGGCATGAGATCTTTGTTTTACATACAGGAAAAATGCACTTTGACTGCAATATTGATTGCTGACCTTTGAAAAAAATGATTAATCTTGCTTTTATACTTTCACATTTGAATTTGCATTTTTCATGTAAATTACACTATTTTAACATTACATACATATAGAAATAAAATATGCTTGTAAAACTGCCTTCCTACCTACCTTCAGATAGGTACTTTTGTTTTGCAAGCTAATTGCCTGCATTTTCCTTTGTTTGGATTTTGAAATTTAAATGCAAGCACATAAAACTAAGGATGAATTTAAGAACCTTATAAACTAGAGCTTTGATCCCTTCCTTTTAGAAATCCACCAATTTTTTTGTATACAGCTTTGCTGAGATGCGATCAAACAGGACGCGGGCTATGATTCTGAGTTGGTTGCATTATAATTTTGGAAAATTCAGCAGATTGTTGCAAACTTGCTCTTTGAAAAATGCCCAGATGTACAAGTCCCCGAAATCACTTGAAATACTTCTTTGTTCTGCTGTCTTTCAGGGTGGTAACATGACAATTTTTAAGGAAAAATTGCTTGCAGATTATGCTTCTGTCTAAAAACAAATGGGATTATAGAGCTTCCGGAGTCCAGAAGACACATTTTAACTTCAAATCCTTTGCTGTAGCAGCACCAAAATCATGCCATTGCGTTATCCTTAGTGTTAGGATAGAGAAGAGCAAAATTCAGCCAGGTTTTCCATGTGTTGTGGACAGTGAGTGAGGCCTGCCATGGTAATGAGAGCTAATGCTAGATGAGAGCTGTTCAGGCAAACCAGAAAGCTTCATCTGTAGCTAAGCAAGGTGGGAGAAACCCTGTTGTTTGCAGCCTGATTCAGGTAGGTGTTCAGGCACAAGAAGAGTCCTACTGATTTCAGGGTTTGAAGCAACGTATGTATTTAACTTCAGGTTTTGAATGCAAGATCCTCCAACGGAATATCTCACTGAGCAAAAAACCAGAAGGCCCTGCATTCTCACCGTGGTATCAAAATGAAGGAGTGTATGTGCCAATAGAACATGAATTGTTGGATGTGTATTTTGTTTAAATGTAAGTGTCTTATGGCAAGAAACTTTGTGTATTCTTTCTCAGTGTGAACCTTAAAGCAAAAAAAGTGGAAACGTGCAGATACCTTCTATGTTACTTAATAACACCTACACGCAACTTTTAGAGTTTCTTTATGAAATGTTTCTCTGCTACCATTAGTACAACCAAGTCCTTGTGTAACTGCTGGCCGTGTACATCACTTTATAAGAACTGACAAATGAAAGGCCAAATAGTGTGTTAATTACCTCTTGTTGAAATGTAAGCGCTGCTGTGACCTTTTCCTGTATGGTACCACCTACTTTTTTTGCAGTGTCTAAGTGAAGTTATTTAAATGCATAATGAAAGCCACGCAGGGCCTGATCCTGAAAGCATTTATGAACCAAATTCTCTCATTGCTACAGTACAGGTCTGTAGCCTGATCCTTGACAGGTGTGAGTTGGCATTGCCTTGGGTTACATCAGCTTTGCCAGCTCTCTGAGCCTGCTTTTGTGCAGACTGTCAGTGGGACTAATTAGAGGGCCATAGCTTTGCAGCGTCAGGTCAAGGAGTTACTCTGTGTTTGTTTCTGAGGGTACAGTTAGGGCACAGTTGGTTAGGTACAAGGATGTTAATAATTGTCTGGGTATCTGCAAGATACAGTTAGGTACCCTCAGAGAGTACAATTAGGCTAAGCTGTTGAAAAGGGTATGCAAGGGGAAAAAAATCTTGCAGATACTCAGACAATTATTAACATCTTTGTAACTTGTGTTACGTACCCACACGGGCACTGTGAATGAGCCTGCAGCAAGGCAGCTTTTCCTATCTATTCCCTGCAGTTCCCTGAGATCTTTAAAAGTTTCCCCAAAAGAACATGTCGGTGTTTGTAGTCTGGAAGGATTGAGTCAAGAATTCAAAAATCACACGCTTGCAGCACTGCAAATGGGGAGGACCTCCAGAAATTGCAGTGATGATAATTGTGCCTCTAACCCATCCCTGTCTGTTGTTAGTTCTCCAGATTTTTTACTCTTGTTGCCGTCCCCTGAAGGCTTTCAGATATGCTTACGTCTTTCTTAGGTTTTGATATCCCAACTGAAAATCAGTAACTTACTTCCTAGGTCTTGCAATTGGCCTTCCTTTTAGTACCCCAAGGAATAAGACTAACTTTTATTTTTTTTTTTTTCAGCATCACACGCTGTTGATTCATATTCAGCTCATGTGCCAGTATAACATCTTTTTTGCACAACTGCTGCCTAATGACAGGTTCCCCCTTATAGATTACAGTACAGTACACAGTATAATACAGTACATTACACAGCCAGTCCGTATTAAATTAAATTGAGAACTGTAAGCTGAGTATCTCAATAACGTGTTAACTCTTTGCAGTCCTGACCTGTATTAGATGGCTAAGGCCTCGTGATCAACATTAATTTTTCTGATGTCATACTTGCATGTAATTTCAGAAGAATATTGAATGTGTAGAGCAAGTGAAAAGCAAATTAACGAACAGAGCAAGTGAGGCCATCTGAATCCTTCGCTCAGAAGTGAAACTGGCAGGGAACTGGGAGAAATGACTGCAAAGCTTCAGAATTTTCTAGGGTGCTGCCTCGAAATGGCAGGGTGAGCGATCTCTCTGGCTGCCACAAACAGCAAGTCCCGTAATACTGGTGGTGATCAACAACACTTTCTTGTGGAAACACGAAGTAGACCACAAACTTCTCAACAAAGACATTTAGAAATGTCAAGAATGCTGCAATTGACAACAGAATGTCACTTGGAAAAAAGCACATCTTGACACCAAAGCAGATGGCAGATGAGACAATTGAGCATTATGTCATGTAGCTGCACAGTAAAGCGAAGTCATATGAATTTGAACAGCTACCAGCCTAATTAGTGACTTAATAATTTGTCCTTTAACGTATCACCAGGTGAAAACAGGGTACAGGAAACCATCTACTACGCTCCATTTTATAAATTCAGAACTGGTACCGGAACTGTCTTTCAAGAATGCCTAAGCTGTCAGAGTTGTAAAAAGCGTCGATGAAAAAAAATCCTATGTATTCTAACTCTACATAGCATGCAGCCATTTCAGTATGGAACACTGCTGCTCATCCCCTCTAATTAAGACCCTCCTTACTCTGTTTTTCCATTTGTACAGGTGGATTTAAATGGATTTACTTGTGTTTTACTTTGGTGTAAATGAAATGGGAATTGGTATCCTGAAACAGGAGTGAAAATGGATGTGCGATGGCCTGATTCTCATTCAGTCAGACATCACGTTGCGCTTCTCTAACTCTGTAACAGAATTGTGAAGCAAATGTGAATGTAATCTATATAGCCAACGAAATGCAAAATAGATTTTGTATCAGAAAGCATGAAGGCTGAAAATGGCTTTGCTCTTTAGACCTGAGTGTAGATGAATTAATTTCTTCTCACATATGCACTGTTTTAATACACCAGAATTTGACTGGAGGCAGTTAGAATTAGAAATCGGTGTATTTACATACTCAGAAACTTTGTGTGAAAAGAAAAGGAGATCCACCTAGTTCCTCATTAATTTCCAGGTATCTTCCTATTAGTTACTTTTATTTTAGCAAGTACTTTGTAAAACATGATTAGTGTTTACAGAATACTGAAATCTTCCTGATTTTATTAAAAACTACCTTGAGTTTAATTTCCACAGTAATTCATTTATTGTGAAGCATTATTGAGAAGCATTTGACAGTGAGGATCTCTAAATATTTAAAATTCAAGTGCTGGAGAGGGTCTCATCACGTTAGAAAGCAATCAACCATCTTGAGACAGGTTAATAAAAGCATCTTAAACTCGTCATCAAAAGACACTCTTGACCTCCATTATCAGGCACAGGACTCCTAATGATTCATTGATCACATTTTCTCTGTTCAACAAAAATATCATGAGCCTAAAGGTTTCGAGATAACCAACATGAGAGATTTTTTTTCCTGCCTCACAACTACGTTTGACAGATGACCTTTAGTCTTTCTTTCACATTAGTGAGATATTCAACAACGATAATGCAGATACATTTTTCACAATTATCTGATGTACATGCTCACAGAATCCTCTATTTGGTACTGCACAGTAAACAGATAAAGGAGTCTTGCTTCTGTGAATGCCTTCATTATAAATAAGTGCCCTGCTTTCAGCTTTCCTCTTCCAGTAAGATCACAAGGTTTAAAAGCCTCTGAATGCTTCTGTGATT
The DNA here is from genome assembly GCF_018691265.1 of Tyto alba. NCBI lineage: Eukaryota > Metazoa > Chordata > Aves > Strigiformes > Tytonidae > Tyto > Tyto alba. The sequence continues at coordinate 37,837,084 of NW_024881330.1, forward strand.
CTGTGAATGCATGTAGTTAACCTGATGCTGTTCCACAGGGAGACTGGTGCATGTGTAGGTATACAAGAGGTTTTTAGGAGGGGTGTGTAGTCTGTTTATATCCCTTCCATCCAGCATGCCAACAACTACACTTGCATTTCCAAAGTACCAAGAAGTCCCACGTACTCAGCATTTTGGTTTACACCTTCACTGTTTTGCACTTCAAGGGGCGGACTGTGGCTTGCCCTTTCCATCCTGAGCTCACCTGAAATTTCCTGGCTTTGGTACAGATAGCAAGGGAGTTGTGATGTTGAGGACATCCGCAGCCAAGTGCTCATGCCGGGTCCTGGGCAGATTTGCACAGCCTGCGCAGAAAGGCTTGCTGTCAGCACCAGGGCTGGCAGCTGAAGGTGATTCAGGTGAGCCTAGAAGAGCTGCAGTCACACCTCTGGATCATGGCAATGTTCCCGTTTTCACTGCTTCTTTGGCCCTGGCAAGTGTCTCCTGCTGAAACTGCAGGTCAGAGGTGGTGTGAAGGGCACAAGATCGCACAAGAGTTTTCAAAGAGCTAGGGCACCCCAGAGCTCCCCATTAGCACATCAGTGGTCCTCACTGCTCATCCCCGCTCCGTCTGTTTTGCAGGTAAAACCTGAAGTTATTCCACTTCAAGTCGACAAGTTTGAGAAATGTGGCCTTGTCTGCCTGAAGGCCGTTCTCTGCTGGGTAGAAGGGGCCAAGGGGAGTTGTCCTGTCAGCATGAGCTGACACCCCCGTGCTCTGCAGGTGAGAATGGGGAGGGAGTCAAGGAGTAGGCAGACAGCAGCACAGAGCAGCTGGCAGAACATGATGAATACAAGGTCACCTGGCTGTTGGCCCAAATACATCCAAAATTACTGAAATCCGGCAATTAGTCAGGCCGGCAGCCCAAAGAAAAGGCAATAGCTGAGCCACATCATTGTTCACTAAGGGTGTGCAGATTCTGCTAGCACCCTTTGAAAGACCACCGTGGACATAAACTGGGTGTGCAAATTCTGCTAGCACCCTTATCAGTGTGAACTCAGCGTCATTTTAGTTGAATATCTGCCTGAAAACAGATTCAAAAGTACATTCTTGAATGGAACAGGAATTCCTGGCAACTTTTCAACTTCTCTTGGGATGAAGAGTTGGATGACTGGAGGCAGCAATGCTTTGATGCAAGATACCTATTAGAGCAGCCAGTACAAGTTCTGGACAGAAACTTTTCCCGGCACTGAGGCTTTTGCAAGGTTCTATTAATTCTGAGACAGTTAAATCTTTCTTCCCCCCTCTATTAATAAACATAAATGTGTGGAAAATTACCCTAATCTTCTTCCAAAGAGGATGTGCCTCCAGAATCACTTCCAGTACCGGCAACCTCAGAATTCTGCTGCCATATTTAGAGGAAATAAAAACAGTCCTTGAATTTCTGACCAAAATCCAAATATAGTCTATTTCTTTCTGCCAGCTGAAAATATACCTTTTTATTTCATTCAGTTTTGTTTAAATCGAACTTTGTTCCAAACTTTTCATTCTATAAATGTCTCTTTCACTATAATTATTTAAATAAAGTGGGAAAGTGCTCAATTTAGTGAACTGAATTAGTATGCTACTGAATATGCCTGCCATTGTCATTCTACTAGGGCTTGTGCTCTGTTCCTGTTACAACTTCTCCCTGACTTCAGCGGTTTTACACAAGAGCTGAACCCAGCCTGTGAAGGACAGATTACCACAGGCAGTTGTGTTTGACAAATTTGAAGCAGACATCGTTGCTGTTTCTACATGATTTATCAAAGTCTTCACAGTGGGAGGAGTACCCCGGTTGCTACTTGGCCAGGCGTTGGCTTTAGGGCTAGAAACTGGCTGTGCATGTCAGTGATGCCCTGAGACATCTAAGCCTACTTGTCCTGTGTGTTGTGGTGTGCCAGGTCCTGGTTGTCCAAGCATTCAGCTGATCTCCAGCTTGGCAACGTGACAGCTTTTGTCTGTGGTGGGCACCTCTCTCAGAGAAGTGGGAAACACGGGGCTCCCAGAGAACACCGAGAAGCAGAAGAGACTGTGCAGGAGTATGGGGAATGTTGCTGTGGTGTTAACCTCAGTTAGCTTTAGGTGTCTACGCTCTAGGCATTCACATACAGCTGGTTGTTAGACTATTTTTAGAGCCTGTGGAGAAAAACAAGAAATACTGAGATATTCTGAGTAATTTATTTGAGACAAGAGAAATCTTGCCTCAGAAGTGATTGTTTCTCTTCAGTAATCTTAGTGGTAATTTGAGTAATTCAGGTATAACCCTCATTATGTAGGTGTCACAGGTAGGTGAGATGATCCTATCTTTCTTGGGTGGGACCTTGACAGGTAGAGACCATTCAAGGTACTATGTATGTATTCCCTATCCAGAGTATGTTTTTCTTCTTGTTTCCTTCTTTTCATCTCCTCTGAAGAAGCTATTTTTTCTCCTCTACTCTCCTTTTCTGTTTCTTTTCTTCCCTTGCTTACATTTTTACTCATATTCTATTTTTCTTCTGCGCTTCGTTGCTTTGAGATTAAGATCATTCTATATAAATGGGTTTGACAATCAAACTACTTCAGGAATTCCTTGAAAATCTTTACTCATCTCTTGAGGGCTAAAGGTGGAAAGCAGGCCAGTCAACTGGACAGACTCATTTGACTGCCCTTGCTGAACGCTCCCATCCCCTTTCAGTCCTTGATCTGAGGTACCAGACGGAGCCAGTTGTCTGACCCGTAACCTGGAGAAGAGGTTGTGCACGGCAGTGAGGCTGGTGGTGTCCAGTAGACCCTGTGCTCACAGAGGCTGCTGCAAGCAATCTTCTGTCCTACATGAAATCCTCATGGATTTCATCCGGTGCCAGGAGTCTCATGCATGGGGACATTTAGCATGCAGTGATGATACAGCTAACTGCCTTAGGGTCTGGGCACTGCTGAAAGAGTGTGGTAGTGCCATTTTCTGGCCCTGCCTCCCTGTCCGTGGAACCCTGACGCTTCTCACGTGCCACTGGCACTTGCCTGACCATGAAGTGAGTCAGCTCAGGGGATGGGCAGGCAGAAAATCACATTAAAAATTAATGAGTTTTCCTTGTGAGGAAAAGTTAAGAGGTGGAGATTTCCATTCTTTGTTCTCTTTAAAACGGCAGGCTTTCAGGTACAGCAGTGCTGTGCTCTGGGGTACAGCATGAAAGCAGTATGGATGTCTCTAAAATGTCTGTGAAGGGGTAGTACACGATGATCCAGTCCAGCTCCCTCTGAAATTTCCCGTTGGCTTCAGTAGCTCAGGATTTAACTCTGTTTACTCACGGCTGTGTTTCTCTAGTTCTGTCAATATTCTCCTGCTTATTCTGCATGGTCAAAGACAAAGATGCTGTAAATATTTCAATACAGCATTAAAACCAGGGGGCTCCCTGTGCTGGAAAGCACTTATACAGATATGCTTTATGTATTGTTGTTACACCAGGTTGCACTCAGCTCCTGCTCATGCTACTGGAATTCAAGAGTGATTCCCAAAACATCTGTAGGTCAGCTCTGTGGATCCAGCCATGAAGGGGGTGTGGAAAGCAAACAAACAAACAAACAAAAGGTCTGCAATATCTTTCGCTTCCTCCTCTTGCAACGTTTGAGGCAGAAATTCCGTGTGGCCTCTCTGAGCACTGTTGTGCTGCTGAGGTGTGAGGACAAGTAATGTCCTGACCTGTGTGAAGTGGGAATCCAGATTGTGTCATTATCCTCATAGTAGCCAGATCCTGTTCTCTGAGAAGGGGTGACCGGTGTTAAGGTGGTTGGCCAAGGCCCCTTCATTCCTTCTTGGTGGACCTGAGCCTGCCCCACGCTGGAAGCGCAGCATTCCCCGCTCACAGATGCAGTTGCTTCTCATTAGAGAATTCACCGTATTACTTGCCGGAGATGAACTAGGAGTGTAATCCCAATGAATATGTTCAAAAATGCAAATCAATATTCACAGCAGGTTTTTTTTTTTGGGGGGGGGGGGGGTGTAGTAACATTTGTTCAACTGTATTCCTTACACTTGAGCTATAAAAAGCAGCAAATTAAGGCTCAACATGAAGCCACATAACATAAAATCAAAAAGTGACAGCAGAAATGTTTCAGTATCCACCCACCACTTGCACAAGGGAATGAGGAATAGTATCTTGCTTGTTCCAGAAAAGCTATCATTGTGATCCAGCCTAACAGGCCATAAAGTCCAGTCCTCCTTAGAGCCCTTTACAGTTTTGTAAGTCAAAATGCTTGTTTTTTTTCCAACAGTTGTAAAGGAAGCTGCGACGTGGTGCCAGTCAGTCCAGTTTGAAAGGAAAATACTGTAGTTCCTGCCTCCCAGTGACTCTAAAGAAAGGCTTTAGGGATGGTGGATTGATCATAAAAACTTTGCAGAAGTGGATTGTCGCAAACACATGGGAAAATTATACTATACGTGTTCGCTTAAACAGTAAGTTTCTTATACGTGGTAACAAAACCTACATGCAGATTCAATCGACCTGTTTGCAGATACGGATGAACACAGACTATGGATTCAGCACATCCCATCTTTCATTGCAGACCCCCTTTCTGTCTGCCCAGTCTCTGACACGCTCTAGGTGCACACATTTAGGGGTAAAGATCCAGGGACTTGGTTCCCCAGCGGGGGCCACTTTCTTTCAGTCCGCCAGTTCCTCCGTTGCACGTGTCCAGGAGGTGCAGCCGTGAGCCAGTCTGCCATTCAGGCGATGTTGGAGCCAGACATGGCAGGGCATTCAGCATCCACCACCCAGACGGTCTGTCCTGGACTCTGTTCCCTTTCCGGACAATTGCATACATTTGGGATTTTTCATTCCTTTTTCTATTAGAAAATCGACTTCCATAAGACCTATATGTCTTGTGAATCAGTTATTTTTCCCTAGCCCTAACTGTGTGATACCGCTCAGAAGAGACATGAAACCAAAATGCCAATCCTTTTAATTTTCAGTCTTGTTTCATTAGCATAGGGATACAAACCTATGCAAAAGTCTTTGGAAGTAATTCTATTCTTCACGCATACATCCTTCCAAAGTGTCACTTGCAGAAGCCATTTGTCTTCATTTCCTGTACCAAAAACGGAGGACAACGTTTCCCTGTACCAATTACGGCCTTGTACTGCTCTCTACCTCTCAGGTGGGTCAACCTTATAACTCTCTTCCCATTTAGAAATGGACCCAGCAGTAATTGTTGTCTTCTGTGGGAGCAGCTGTGCTCACAGATGGTTTTTTTAGTGATGAACCAACTGGTGAGAATTCGCACCCCGAGCAGATACCGCTCTTCTGGAAACATTTGTGGCAGAGATTTGGTCCAGTCAGGAGCAGCCTGAAATGCATAGTGCTGCTTTGCTTGTGCAACTGTCTGTCCAAGCACATCTCGTGGCTGCTGGTGAAGTTCTGCAGTTTCTTTCCGCACCCTGCACAAAACTGACCGAAAAAGCAGAAACAGGTTGGAGTTCTTCTAAATTAATAGAGTGCTAGAACAAAAGTTAATGAAGTTCATAACAATTTGGATCCCTCATTTTTTGTGTATACCTACTTTCATATTTGGTTTGAGAGCCCGTTCTGTCAGTATGGGGCTTTAGAAACAAAAGATCTCTAAAACCATGTATAATTTTCATAATATTCAAATAAATTATATAATTTTTGCTTATTATTATAATTTTGCATTCGATAATTTTGTCTTTTTTTTTTTCAGAGTTATGAGAAAAATCATCTTGAAATGTATTTCAAGGAAAACAATCAAAGGTGGTAAATCAAATGCTCTGTTACTGCACCAAGCAGGGGGGAAGTAGCAGAAGGAGAAACCTCTGACGGTACCGTTCATTAAAAGAAAAACAACTCAAAGCCCCACAACATAGCAAATTAACTATTAGGTACATCTGATTTGATGATTATATCTGTACTGTGATCTGGACCAAAAAAAAAAAAAATCCCCTGTTTGTCCTCCTGTGATTACTTCTGAAGCACTTTAGTACTGTCACATCCCCCTGGCTTTGCTGTTTTCATTACTCCTGACAGAACGTTTGGGTAAATGCAGGAAGAGAGAGGGGATAGTATAGCAATTTGACAGCTCTAATTATGAATATTTAAGAGCTGCTTAAATGTGCTCTCCTTTATCACCTAATTTCCTATCAATGACAGCATTGGAAGCACTTGTCTCATTTTTCAAATCAAAGCTTCCTCAAGCAAAATGCTTGGAGATTGAGTAGCTTATGCATTCTATTAATCACAGAGGGTGGGAAAAGATCCATCAAGTGCTTCAGATAGTTTGAGAGTGCTCCATCCTTGTAGAGCTTTTATTCCCCATTTCTCACAGACGAGTGCATTTGCCTCCTGTGAATGTGATTCTTCCTCATCCAGAAACGGTTTCAGATTTATCTTCCTTCATCAGGGCATCAAATGATGCCTGAATATTTATAAAAAGAGTAAATTCTAATTGGGGTTAGTCATAGGTAGGAGAAAAGACTAGTCATATGTTGTTTGCTTGAAGGAGGATAGCTCTTATTCTGCTTCCAGTGGGTCAAGTTTCATCAAAGAAGTGTTACAGTTTAGAGTAACTGCTCCAACTTTGAAATGAGCTTTCTTGATTTGAACCAGAAACGATGTTGTTGCCTGATGTTTATTCTGTGATGACTGTTACTTTCTGCACTTAAAGTTGACTTTCGCCATGACAGTAAAATGATGGCAATTAATTTTATTGGAGTTTTGTTCTTTATGCATACACTGAAGAGAAGTGCCTTCTCCTTAGTAGATAACATTAAGCAGACTCTCCACAATAATGACATTTAAATTCTGCAGGATGTGCTTAACTGCTGCAGCTGGAGAAGGGGAGTATCTTCAAGGCTGTGCAGACCATACCTGACAGTAGCTAGGCTGGCCCTTCGCCTCCTGGGGAGCTTGTGATGGCAGAGCAGTGTGAGAAGTTCCCCAACTTTCTGAAGGAGTCTGTGTCTGCAGTGCTTGTTCCTTCCTGTTGTGTCATTACAACTTGTGAATTTACATTCCATATGTTACTGAAAGATGACGTGAAATGGAAAAAGTCAATACTTCACTGAGCAACATCTTGAGGTATTTCCTACTATTACTAGAGGGGAATGTCATTCCTCCTGGTCTCACTGAAGTTAGGAAGTTTGACGGTATAGCAAGGAGAGCCAGTCTCCAGACTGGAGATGTGTGGAATTCAACAGTGATGCCTGTCTTTGTTAGATAAGAGAGGGGCAAAAAAAAAGGTTTGAATAAGGAAGCAGAGAGAAGAAGGAAGCTAAAATGAAATGGTTTGGGAAACTTAAGAGCAGGTTCAAAACTCCTTCATATACACTAACACAGCTGGATAAGTGCCCTTGAGCTCAGAAATGCCTAGTCCCACAACTCCCACTGAAATGAGTAAGATCTGCATCCAGTCACCCAAGAGTGAACCTCTTACCAAAGACACCCACAGCTGAAAATTTTGGATTTTTGTTTTCATAAAGTGTTGTTTTATATCCTATATTTATCCGCATCTTCATGGGTTTAAACTTAGAAATATTTTGGTCCAGCTACCAAGCTAGAGGGAGCTACAGAAAAATAAGGCTGCAAACTTTTTAAATAGAGTTCTGCTATTAGCTGTTTCTAGCATTTATGCCATTTATTATATTTGTAATTTTCCAGAATAATCACATTTTGCCCTCTGAATGATTGTTTTAATTTGCTTCTGATGCACAGTTGGTTTTCATAGTACAACAATTTGTTTCTCACCATTTCTCACTGGTTAGGGGAGAATCTGTGTGCAATTTTGTACTCGCACTGCTATGTGTATTGCTGTTAAGACATTCCTTCAGACTGTCTTTCAGAAACACCTTAAAACAGAGCTACACCTTTAATTACGTGAGGCTTTTGTTTTTGTTATTGAGGAAAAGACCAGCTAACAAAGAAAAAACAGGATGCCTTTTGTTGGAAGGACAAACTATGTCCTGAAACAACTACCAGGACTGTGGATTTCCCACTGAGTGACAGGTGAGACTTTGTAAGAGGGCAGGTTGCAGCCAAATATTGAATTTGGCCTCAAAGAGAGGAGACAATCTTAACTGCACTTCATGGATTGACAGAAATTAATGGAGACCCTGTGCATTTGGCTGTGAGGGAGAATATGAGTCTTCCTACATTTTTCAGTCAAAATTATTATTTTTTTGTTAATTGAAATGATTAGCACCCAAGGCATATTAACTGTGCTGTTCAGCCCAGTGTAAATGAGCTCACCGAATCATGTCCTTTATACAAAGTTTAAAGTGGGTCAAAAATAAATTGAATCACTGACCTTTTCTAGTAGTTTTCCCTGGGGCAAAGCAGAATGTGTCATGTGCCCAAGTAATCTATTTTCCTTTTACAAGGTTCTCTCTTCTGTGGAGGTTTTCAGCAGTCTCCAAACTTTGGTGCCTGAGTTCTGCTGGTTACAGCTCGTGAGACAGCCTTGAAGCACTAAGGTAACCGTACTGACACAAAGCAACCAGCACCCCACCAGACTCCAGGGCTGAAATGAGCCCAGGCTCACAGAGTGGCTGAGGTGGGAAGGGACCTTTGGAGGGCATCTGGTCCAACCCCTCTGCTCAAGCAGGGCCACCTGGAGCTCGTTGCCCAGGACCACGTCCAGATGGTTTTTGAATACCTGCAAGGATGGAGGCTCCACAGTCTCTCTGGGCAACCTGTGCCAGTGCTCGGTCACTCTCACAGTGAAAAAGTGTTTCCTGATGTTCAGAGGGAACCTCCTGTGCTTCAGTGTGTGCCCGTTGCCTCTGGTCCTGGCACTGGGCACCATTAGAAAAAGCCTGGCTCTGTCCTTGTTACATCCTCCACCTTTACATCACTCTGTGCCAAAGGACTGTGCTGCTGTATTAATCACCTTAACAAACTTCAGGCCTGATTAGTGGGGGTGTGTGGTGCAGGGAGCAGGAAGAAATATTTCAATAGACTTTTGATGAGTTGATGTATAAAGAGGCAAATGATTTATGTAATTTTTACTCATTTTTCACTGGAATCCATAGTTACTTGGGGTATAAGAACAAGAACAAAGAACTTTGATACCACAACTCTCTGTGCCAATTAATGTTTGTGGTTTATATCAGGCAGCCATTTGATGAAATAAATAATAGCTGATGCAGAAACTGAAGTGCTGATTTCTCCTCTCTGAGATGAGTGCTCTACACATATGATTAGATGCTCTCATGTATGCTTTCTGTCTGCGGTTTCTTCTCTCTGCCTTTGGACTCTGGAGAAGTGGTTTGTAGGACCGAGAGCAGGTCACTGAGCCCAGGTCTCCCACCTGCTGACAGAGTGTTGCTTCGACTAAGGTACTGGATTAAAATGAGGAAATTGCCCCTCCTTGCTGTTCTTGTGTGCTTCTGGATGTATTAGGGCACACAGAGCTTTGCTTCAGTGATTCAAGTGCTGCAGATAAAACAGAGAGCTTTCAGTTTGTAGATCCTGAGAGGGTGCAGATAGAAGCCAAAGAGCTAGGAGTGTTGTCAGGTCTGGGGTACTTCTGAGAAGACCTAGGTGCAGAATTTTAAAGCCTAAGTGTAGCTGCCCTCAGTGTTAGGTAGTTCTTATACTGGGAACTTGCACTAGGATCATGGGCTGTAGTCCTCAATCAGTACATCTTGCACAGCTACATCTCTAAAAACAAAGGGTGGAACACATCTCATTCAACTTCAGCTGGTTATTAGATAGCTATCTTGTCTAATCAGTCATCTAGGTTCCTCTACACAGAGAGGAAGGCACCTTCTAAACAGAGATTTGTCCAACTTACCTAAAATGAGCTGAGGTTCCTCTGGAGTTGCTTCTCTCTCATCAGTTCTGTTAGAGGGAGTGCAGGCACGTAGCTAAAGCAGGACACCTGGAGTGAGATTTAGCTTCAGATTACAACTAGGTGTCTACAAGTAGGACTCTACGTGGTGTGGACTGAGTCTAAGATCCTGTATATAGCCACTTGAAATCCCTCAGAGAATCTAATGCAGATACTCAGGGCTGGCAGATATTCCCTAGGACCTACCGGAGACACCAGCTCTTCTAAAGCAGCAGCTGGAGGTCAGGAGGGTTACACTGGGACACCCTAAAGGCACAAAATGCCTGTCCTTGGGCAGAGGAATCAAACTCCTATTAAGTGCAGATAGTGAAACTTTCTGACAGGGACCTGCACAAATCTCTCTGAGTCCTGGGGATTGGTCTGGCATTCTGGGCTCAAGACAGCGGTGCAGCTCTCTGGCCCTGAGGATCCTCATCAGGATCCTTCTTCTCCTTCACTTGGGACTTCTTTCCCTTGATCTCTAACAGAACTGCAGTGCAGGGGTGACCCTCTCTGGTCCTTCAGCTCCCTGAGCCTGACCCTGTCTGCCTGACTTGCCTTTCTGGGCTGGCCTCAGGTCTGCCTTGCCACTACAGATTCGCTGGGGGATCACGGGGCTCTTGGCTAATGCTGATTCCTGCCGCCACATCTGCTCAGCTCTTCTTGCCCAGATGCTCCAGGAAAGTGTCCAGTGTCAGTGAGGCCACTGCCCTGCCTGCCCTGCTGCCACCCTTGGCTCCCAGCTCCCCTTCCAAAGCAGACCCGCTCTTGCTGTTCCCTGACGCTCAAGGTAGTGATTTAGCCCACCAAAAAGTAAACATCTTCTGGCTGGGCAGCTCTTTACCTCCCCTGACTGTATTGATTAGAGCTCCACTGATGACGGTGGGAGCTTAGACACTTGTCTCCCATGGCAACATCTGTCATAGCTAAATTTAGGTGTCTTAAACCAAAGAGGAATTTCACTTTTACCATATAGAGAGTCAGGGCTCAGTTCAGTTTCCCTGGCACAGGCGTTCAGAGATGCCCTACCCCATGGCAAGGCTGGAGGATATACTGCAGGGACACTGGGAGATCTGTGTCCTGCTGGGCCAGTGCTGGAGGCCGTGTGACAGAGCCTAAGGGACCTCATGTGGCACCAGGTGCTCACATTCAGGCAGCCGGATTCTGCCCTTAAAGTCAATTGAGGTGAATCTCCCACTTAGGGTCTGATGTTCTTTTACCTTGAACCGGTATGTTTTCCTATGCAAACTGAACGTAAAATGCCATTGCACACCCTGCTGTGGGTCAAAGTCAGAGCGACTGTGTGGGGAAGAGCAGTGGGGAAGGAGCCAGGGACCCACCGCCCCAGCCAGGAGCCAGGAGCCAGGCCGGCGGGAGCACTGGGGCAGCCCTGGGCATCAGGCACATCCTTGGAGACGAGATGTCAGCCCATGGGTGGGGGTCAGGATCAGGTCCGGTGAGGGGACCTGGGGTCAGGCATGGCCCAGGATGGCCAGGTTTGGTTCTGGCCAGGTCATCCTACAGGCATGGGGAGGGGGGATGCCCTCAGCTGTGCCGGCACTGAGCTGCCCCAAGCCTGATGGCCAGCGGCCGGAGCAGGGGGTGCGCTCGGGGTCCTGCTGCTGTAACTGTGGCTCATGTAGCAATACAGATCAGCCACCAGTGTGTGCCCACTGCCCCCTTCAGAACATCTGAGGGGCAAATTTCTGCCTCTCAAATGCACCTGCTGAGCAAATTCATAGAATTTGCTTTCTCAAATGATAAACTTGCTTCAGATACATTTTGTCGTTATTGACAGAAATGACAGTATATTATAAGGGCACATAATTAATTTATGCCCTCTGTGTGTGTGTAAAGCAGTGCATAAAGTCTGCATACTGCTGCATGATGATTTTTGGTTTTATATGCAAAAGGAGTGCAAAACCCACCATCAGACTGCATAATTTCCTGTTGTACATTTTGTCATCATTAGTGAGGTTTTGCAACAGTTCTCTGTATGAAGTTAGTCCTAAAATAACTGTATGGATCCTGCATCTTACCCACAGCTGTATCAGGGTATGTGTAGGAAGTGTCAACAAAGCCACTAGGTGAATTTGAATATCCAATTAGTGTAATGGGAACTTTGTTAATTGTTTGCAAGAACGTAACTATTCTAAAATGTGTTTAAGACACAGTTTCCGTGTTTATTTTTTGTCATGGTCTTATATTATAGACAAGGTAATGGCAATGAGGAAATTATCAGGACACCCACCAGAGGCACTTGCTCGCCCATGAGTGGATCATTTTCCCATTCTTGTACATGGAACAAAATGTTGCTTTTACTTTTTTAAACATTTTCTGAACCTCAGCATCCTACTATCCTTCTACTTCTTGGGAAGGAAAATAAAGGAATTCTTCAATATAATTCAAGACATAAGACAAATTAATCAAAATATTTGGGTATTCATACAGAACATTTCAATATTTTATGTAGGTGTATAAACATTAAGCTGTGTTTGTAATGTAGTGTCTTTCAGTTTTCCTTCAAGATGTAGATTCTGAAAGCTAACCTGACCTTTTGCTCTCTCTCAGAATATAGCAGTTATGGTAATGGCCCATTTTGTAAGAAGGATAAAGTAATTTCTGTGGTTTTAGGTCAGCAGAGAAAGTGATAAAAACTTTCATAGCTAACTTTTTTTTTTTTGCCTAATGAATGGATTTTTGAGTAAACGGGCTAGGATTTTTCCTACTTTTTTTTAAGCAGTTTTTACAGAATTTTCCATATTGAAGACAGTGCATTATCTTTTGAAATTTTTGTCTCTAATTTCATCAAAACTGGTCTTCAAAAACGGTCTACATTAGTTAATGTTTTCCGCTGGGGAGTAGTGGAAGAGACTGTTTTTGGTTAATTTTTTTCGTAATTGCTAGTTTATATAGGACTTTTCCAAGTTGATACTCTCTCCAGTTTGAGTGTGAGCTTTCATTTAGACTTGACTGGCTCCACATTTTCAATAAAGTCTTGCACCAGGTTATAAGAAAGGATTTGCCAGACAGCAGTAAGTGAAATGCATGAAGTGTTACAGTCAAGGAAAAGAAGGGGAACCTCAATTTTGGGGATTATGGTTACATGGGAGAAGTAAGGGTAGAAGAAGTCAGAACATGGGTACTTAGCCAGCCTCTGGCCAGTGCTTTCCTGCACCCCCAGGAAGCCCACAAGCGAGGAGTGGCCCCAACTGATGCTCTGACCTCAGTTCCACCTCCCACTTCAGGAGGATGTGGCAAGACAGTGAGAACACACATTTTTGAAATTTTAAAAAACTAATTGGTGCCAAAAAGTCTGGAGAGACCTGAGATTGCTACCTGCAATTTCAGATAAATGAGAATGTGTCATTTCCTAAGTGTGGTGTTTCTTCTTTGTTGTATAGGCTATGTTTTTAAAAAGTTGATTTTCATGTTGTGCTTGGTACTGATGTGTAGCAGTTATGTTCAGTCATGCTATCTAGGTTTAATTCAAACTGAATTTTCTCTGACTAGCCTTAAATACAGTTTTACATGTTTGCTCTTCCTATTGCCTAGATTGAATTCATTTGTCTCCACATCTTTAGAGCAAAGGGAATCAGATCCGTGCCACATCTCTTCAATAAAACAGCAATCTATATCCATTTCTCTATTACACTTCACATGTAATTACTTTGTCTAAGGTGGGAGGGTGTGGAAGGACAGTATTACTTAAGGGTGAGTCTCCAAAATTAGTTTTTCTAGCCTTTTTATTTCTTGATTTCCAGTTTTCCTCTTCTGCACTTCAAGCACAACCTTTGGCTCCCGATTCCTTCTCTGAATGTGGAAAAATCCTCCTTCTTTCACAGTGCTAAGAGACATTTCTTCTTGTCTGGCTGTATTTGGCTGGAACGTGATCAATAATCAAAAAGGCATTTAGTCCTAACCCAAGATTTAACTATTCAAACAATCAAAAACCAACACCCCAACCCCCCCCAAAAAATAAAAAAACAAAACAAAACAAAAAACAAACAACAAAAAACAACAGCCACCCAAACCCAAATCAGAAAACTTATTTAAACAGTCACATTGGCTAGGAGAAGGTTAGGAGAAAGTAGGGGCTGGGTGAAATACGTTCTGGCTTTGAACAGAGGTCCTACGTGGAAAGTCTTGTGGGGTCTATGCAGTGGCAGTTTTTCTGCTGTGTAATCTGAGGCCCCGGTTTTAAAGGGCAGTTGGACCAGGTGATCTCCAGAGGTCCCCTCCCACCTTGGCTTCTGTATGCTTTGCAGCTGCACTGTAATCTTTCTGAAGGATGGACAGAACTGTCAGAGTGGAAGGAACAGACCAGGAAGAAATTCGACCAGCGAAATGAAAGGGACAATATTGCTGTGTAACTCCAAGCACGGCATGAGCTGCAGGTAGAAGAGAGATGTAGCTGTGCATAGAGCAGGGTTCAGTTTTAAATGTCACATTTCACTGGCTGCAATAAAAAATATTACCTGAAGTTAAAGTAGAAGCTGCTTGATAGGACTGAGCCTCCTGCATCCCTTAATTAGTCTCTATAATCTCCTGCTCTTTAGATGCTGACTCCATCATGGCTAATGCTTGAAGTTGCAGCAAGACCAGATGAAAAAATAGAGAATGAAGGGAATACACAAAGAAACACCGCAATCTTTGCATGGAGAGTATATATCATGAGAGCTGATTTTGATAATATTGTGCCACTGCTCATGTTGAGACCAGTATCTAAAAATAGAAATCCCATTAATAAAGGTAAATAAGTGGCCCGCTTAACACAATCAAATTAAATGTGTAAGTCTTAAGCAAAGATTCTTGTAACAGTGGTAATTCATTAAGCTACAGGTGGTCTCACCATGAGGGCATTATATCATAGTGTCACTCATTAATAATCTTTTCCTGTAATTTCTGAATTAAATAATTTATAGAGATCCTGTGCATTTCCTCTGCCGATTAACCAACTTGCTATTACATACTACTGCAGGAGGTAAAAGTCCTGAATATTATAAATCCTGAAATGATTTCTGATTTACCTGAATTTAGCTTGATCTTCCTTTTCACGTTTCTTATTGCCTTGCTAGTAAACTACAGCTGATAATAGGCTTAATAATACATACTTAGATTTAGACTACAGAGACATTTTCATTTTAAAATAGAAAAGATTTCCGAATTAGCTCTTTCTTCATCTAGCTGCCATATTCTGAGTAGGATCTCAGACAGGTATAAATCTAAGCAACTGCTCTGTAAACCGGTAGATCAATGCCAGCTTACTCCTGCTGAGTGGCTGTCCGTGCTTGGCTTACAGCTACAGGCTGTGACACGGGCACAAGCACAGCATCAGAAGAAAGTGGGAAGTGAGCTGTTAGTGGGGGCCAGAGGCAATTTTTAATTTGAAGGTTCAAATGTGTTTGTAACAGCCCTAAAATTACACCCTGCTCATGCTGATGGGCCTAAAGCAGTTTGGAGTTCTAGGGTGAAGTCAATGGCAAAACTTCTGTGGCTTTCACCCGTTACCTATTAATTGAATTATGGTTTGGATGTGGCCAGCAGTCGTTCTGCTGCTCTCCTCCCAGCTATTTGTTCCATTCCCACTTCCACGTGAGTTGGCTCCAGTTTCTCTTGCCGTAGCTTCCTCATCCCAGTTTGAGACTCACTGTCTATAAGTCTAAATAACTTTGTAATACCTACTAAAGACCCCCAATTTTTATATCCAAACAATTTTTATATCATTTCCCCCGCTCTGGTCTTTGTCCTATGCATCAGGCAGGAAATCCCTCCTCCTTTACACTACAGGGAGGCTATGTCTGCATTAGCAAATACTGTGGCCCGATGGGAGCAGACATTTGGAGTGAAATGGTATGTGTTCAGGACCCAGCGTCCACCCCATAAGCATTTCAGGGGATTTCACTTTGGCCAAACTTTCATGGACAGGACCCTCCTTTACCTTAGAACCATATCTCCGCTTAATAATTTCACTTTGCAGGAGTGCAGCCTGTCCACTGCGAGACCACCCCACAAAATGAAGCAAATCATGGTGAGTGGTGGACAGGCAGGGGATTTGCTGCAAAAACTAATAGATGAACCTCATCCGAAAACTACTAGATGAACCTATGGTGATTCAGGGGAGGAGGGTGATCTGACAGTGATAACACATTTGTCCCCGACAGTCAATGAACTGCAGGAAAAACCGCACTAAGCCTCTATAGCTTGAGCAGGAGGTACCTGGTGCCACAACATCTTTAGAGAATTTAGGCACCAAATACTAACAAATCTTTACTGGTCATCATGTGTTAATAAAGAGTCTTCACAATCTGTAAATGCATCAGAGAAGCATCTCTGATATGAGGACAAAATTTCTGCTCTGAACCAGGGCTCTTGAGTTTCTCAGTGGGCAATTTCTTTCAACTTGAAATGTTATTTCAAAACAATAACTTTTCCCTAAGATTATTCTCATAAGCCCCAAAAACATATCCACTGAATTTAGGAAAAAATATCAGTGTAAATCAGATACCTGTGGAAAAAATGAGTCAAAAAGTGAAGTCTGATAAAGAGGTGAGCATTTATAAGGACTTAAAAGAGATTTCTGGGAGACATCCTTTGGAAATCACCTCATCAGATACCTCTTTTTGGAGTCTGAACTTCATGTTGATGTTCACAGTATTATATGGCATTCCATGATCAAAAAGTACATTACTACCTACCCTTTTAACTTACCTTTAGTTTCCCTCATATGTATTTTAAAACTTGTAACATTGGTATGTCCAAAAGTTCACACACGAAGACTTGGATGCGGAAGGTGGTGCATGTGGTTTTTTGAAAGCTGGTGAGAAATACCCTCTCATCAAAGAAACCCAAGAAGAAGTCAAATTGGACTGCCCAGTCATCCACATTGGCTCTTCTTTGCTAATGGGCAAAGGAAAAGCAATTGTGCATCATGCAGTGTTATGTTTTAAAAAAATCAGAAATAACATAAAGTGGTGATGTCTGTAGTTAGTCCCAAAATAATCAATGTTAATAAATATCAAGTAAGACTGTAAAAATCCCACCAGGTTATTTTAAACCGTATGTTGCCTAATGAATTGTGTAGTCTTGTTGTGGTGGATGGAGACCTGTGGAAGGGGCTGTGTCCTGACAGCTTGCCTGATTTCTCCAGCTCTCACGACCTCATCCCATGAGAGTTTTAGGTTTCCTGCCCGTCAGGACCCCAAGCACACCCCCTGCTCGGGGCAGCTCAGTGCCAGTGCAGCTGAGGGCAGCCCCTGGCCCCGTGGTTGTGGAGATGGTGTGGCCAGAACGGACCCCAACCATCCTGGGTGTGTTTTACCCTGTTTACCCTCATCAGGCCTGACCCTGACCCCCACCCGTGGGCTGGACATGTTGCCTCAACCCTAACGCATCCCCAGGGAGGTGCCCGATGCCCTGGGCTCCCCGCCTGCCCTGCTCCTGACTGGGGTGGGATGTGCTGCCCAGGGCCTGCCCTGCCACCCTGGGGGGCCCCCACTGCTCCCCAGGGATCCCCCAGTGCTCTGGGACTCTTCAGCTGGCGTCTCTCATACGAGCTACAGCAGAGAGGTGCGGGAGTGGGGACTGTGTGTACATGAGCCTCCTGGCCCACTTGTGTTGTTAGGAGGAGACTGAATACAAATGACACCCCATTATTAGGCAACCTGGGCACCCCTGGCCTCCCTCTTCCCCCGCCAGCCCTCCTCAGCTTGGCACAGAGACCCTGAACTACAAACTCACGAGGCCACTTGTGACTGAAAGGAGATGTCACCTCTTTATCAACAGTGATGACACATTGGAGGAAACTGCCGCCTGTCTCCAGCGAGGTAGCAAGAATTCCATGAATTATTTATTAGCTCAATTAGTTGACATGGGCAAAGAGTGGTGAGGGCTGTAAAATAATTACTTATTGATTTGCCTTTTCTTCCTCGAATCGCTTCACGATTTTGGTGCGAGACAGCAAAAGCACAAGGGCTCGGGAGCCCACTTGCCATCCCTTCTGCTTACAGTGGAGCTGGCATTACAAATAATGAGGCTTCAGCTCTGGACGTGTCCAAATATTGGTGCTGGCACAACAGATGGAATAACTTTATTTGCTACAGCACAGATGCTGTTACCCCATTATTTTCTGCGGGCGTGTTAAGCAACAATCAATAACTCTCTGTCTGCTTATGGCATTTGGAAATCTCTGGAGACTACTTATGACACTCATTTGTTTTTCACAGTTGCCATTAAATCATATTAAAAATGCCCCAGACCTTCAAAAGGTGGCTACTTCTTGGGTATTTTTTGTGCATATTAAAAGGGGGCTAATTTTTGTGCGTATTAATACCAATAAAAAAAAAAATCTACCCAACTTCAGAAAATGACAGTCTATGACACTCTTACAGAGAAGCAGGCAGGGCTAGTAGCATATTTTTAGATCATTCAGAATTCTACACAGCTTCAGTAAACTTCATTTTTGTTGCTTCATTGGTAATCAGCAAAATGGGTTGCAGTTCATATCAACGCCTATACCATCAGGCCATCAGACAGGAGATGGTCTGAGAGTGATGCCTGCTGCATGCTTGTGGTGGTGTAGATATCACAAACACTCTGTTGTTGAATTGTCACCATAGGCCACTGCTCCTGGCTACGGGAGCTCTTCACAGAACCCTTTAATTAACTGTTTTGAAATTTAAAGCAAATTGCAAAACAAATACAGACCAAATGATGGGCTATTTCAAGTAAATCAGAAGCTTTAAGAACATTGTTGGAAACAAATGAATCGAATCACCTTCTAATCCTGGTGCAAATTCATATCCCAGGGTAATGGTGTGACTAAGAATTTGTATCCTGGCTCAGGACTTCTTGCATTTTGAAGCACAACAGTTCCTGAATTTTTTGACTGTTGTCAAACTGCAAGTTAGAACATGACATATATACTGTCGTTAGTCATCACAGTCTGTGGTCAGGAAAATGTCAGGTCCACTCGAAATCATTTCTAAGCACAGAAGAATATGAAGACATTGCTATTGTAGGACCAGCTTGCGGCAGACAAAAGCGGATGTGGCAAGCGCTGACATTTAAACCTTGAATCAAAGTTACAGGTTTGAAGAGAGGAGCAAGGTTTTCTTTAGCAGGTGACTACCATCTATTCTACCACATATTTGCCGGTTACTCAAACTCCTAGATTCAGGTAGTACAGGGCCATTTGTTTTTCTGCACTGGCCAGAGAAGTGTCCTGATCAGATTCAGCAAGTTGTCTGAATAAAGCCGGCAAGGTGGATTCTCCCCACTGGCTTTACAGCACCAACAGTGTCATTTTTCTTGGTGTTATTGTTGTTGTGGTACACATGATGAATGACCTCCTTGCATGCAGCACATACAAACCACCGCCAACAACAGGAAAATCAATCTTGGGCTCTTCTGTGGTGGGTTGATTCTGGCTAGCAATAAGTCCCTACTCAGCTCCTTGCTCACTCCCTCCCCTCAGTGGGATTGGGGAGAGAATTGTAAGAGCAAAACTGAGAAAACTGCTGCGTTGAGATAAATACAGTTTAGTAAATGAAGAGAAGAGAGGAAAAAAATGAAAAAGTGATGCAAAGGCAGTCATTCCCACGATTCCCAGCCAGTCTCCGAGCAGTGGCTAGTTTGGAAAGTAGCCATTTGGAAACTGGTCCGTCCAGGTTTTATTGCTGAGTGTGATGTTATATGGCGTGAAATATCCCTTTGGGTAATTTGAGTCAGCTGTCCCCGCTGTGTCCCCTCCCAGCATCTTGCCCGCCCCAAGCCTGCTCCCTGTGGGGCAGAGCAAGCAACGCAAAAGCCCTGATGCTGTGCAAGCACTGCTCGGCAATAGCCAAAGGATTGGTGTGTTACCAACACTGCTTTAGCCACAAACCCAAACCACAGCATCCTACAAGCTGCTATGAAGAAAGCTAACTCCATCCCAGCCAGACCCAGTACAATTCCATACCAGTTCTTGCTTGTGAAATGCTTGGACTGAGATTCTGATTCACCTTCAGCTCTCCTGCTTTCCTGTTGCAGAGCCAAATTGCATCTTGACCAGAAGCTGCAGCTAAGGTGGGTCTGCAGCTGAGGTTTCTAGAAATCATGTTTGTTCTTGTCTTGTCTGGTGACTGTGTGGCAGCTGTGGTCCTACTGATGGTGAGTGTCACTGTGAAACAACACTAGAGCATTTCCATTTGCTTAAAGGAAAAAAAAAATATCAGAGCTAGGATGTTGTACATAAAACAGCCAAGAGGAATACTATGGTTGAAAGCTTCAAGCACTGAAAGATACAGGATGACATGATTAGGTTGCCTGTACAGTCCCCGTACAGGGCATTATCACACCCACCTCATTTGCCCTATGACTGTCTTCAGTTCCACAGTCATACACCACTTTCTCCACAGACAACTTTAATTCAAGTGCTTTCTTAAGTGCTTGCCTGTGCAACATTAATGTTTCCATCAGTTTGTCTCTAACACGGTGTGGGTGACCTATGGGTATTTGCAAGAAGTTTTCGCACTTTTTGTTTCTCTCTTTTCAACAAAACATACTTTCAGGAAGCAGAGTTGAAAAGCACTGTGTTCAGCCAGGTCAGAATGAGAAATATCAAGGCCTGATTAAAAAGCATTCACAGTGTGGGCATTCAGCTCAGCCAGTGGATCTCCTAATTTTTTCTTGCAATCTGTTTGGGAAGTGAGCTTCTTCAGCAAGTAAATGTTAGCAGGAAATTAGGGGAAAGTTTCCTGCAGTTAAGGGTTCTTATGTTCAAGTGTTATTTTGAAAATATTTCTGGTTAAGTGCTAACACATTTTCAAGTGTCATTTAACAGGTATGATGGCATTTCATGTGGGAGGTGAGCATACACCAACAACAGTACTACTCCTTCAGCATGACACATATGTTCATTTTGTGTGCTGGAACAGTGTGGTTTTACGGGCACCTTGTCAATACCTACACTGGCATCATTCACAGAATAATCCTATGGGGATTGTAAATTTAATTACTGTCAGAGTGCTTAGAGGAATTTTTGCACATCAAATCAAAATACATAAATAAATAAGGCAAACTTCTCTTTTCAGTAGAGACACTTTCTACCAGCAGCGGCTCCAAGTTCTGCTGTTAGAGCTGCCTGCCAGCTACCCAGTCCCCATCCACGGATCCGGGTGCAGGAGTAGAGCCCAGCCACATCAGTAGCCACATCAGTTTCTGAACGCTCTGTGAACAGGGAAATTTTTGCCAAATTGCAGGGACAAGGTAAACATAGCTTTTAGTAAATATATTTGATCTGGAAGGGGAGTTCTGACTGGCTGAGGGAAAAGGTCAGGAGCAGCCTTCAACAAGACCATCCATCCAGGTGGATGTTTGACAGACCTTAGTGTACTCCTGGGAGGGATTACGTGGCTTTTGGAGGAGAGCATCCCCTGGGGTCCTTGCTTTGTTTTTCCTGCAGTGGCAAAGGACAGTCTTTACATCATTCTGCCCACTACCTTTTTCCTCAGTTATACTCAAAGTCCTTCTTATGTTGACATCATGGCCTTTTTTCTTCGTAGCAATTTTTTCTTATGCAGTTTAGCACCTGGTAGTAGTGAGGTGTCAAAGGTCAGAGCAAACACGTGAATTTTACATTTTTCTATTCTGACTGTAGGGTTTATACTCTTAGCATTGGCTTGTGCGGAACACCAAAGAGGCAGTAAGTTTATCCACTGACTAGTGAATTTATGCAATTTTTTCTATAGCAGTATTTTACTGCTGTTTATTTAATTATAAATTATGATTAATTTTACTAAGTTAATATTAACACAGCACTTTGAACAAGCAAACCTTTGTAATAATGCTTCTAGCACACTGTATAAAGCACTATCAAAGGTGACACCAGATAGTTTTCCTGTTTTCTTGCTTCTAAATATCTTTGTTATCTTCTGTGAACTCAGGGTTCTTGAATAAGGATACTCTAAAAACAGAGGCATTTGCTAATGTTCAAAATTAGGGCTGCATGACTAATTGATGGCTGACAAAATGGGGAACAAATTGTGTTCATGTTGAACCATGTGTAACTGTCCTCCTTTTCACTGAACTGTAAATCCTAAACATCTTGGTGGCAGTAGCTCCTGTTTGGATCAGTAACTCAGGGGTAAGAGCGCTCACTGCCACAGGATGGGAGATGCTGGGTCAGCTTTAACCCCTGCAAAGCAGTTTTGAAGCCCACATTTTTTAATGTCTCAGGGAGTGCTTTAGTTCATGGGTTTTGTAAGGTGGAGGGGCAGGCAGCAGAAAGTGGGAAGAGAAAAGGTTCCCATTCACTTTTATTCCTGTTATCCTGCTGTGTACAAATAACGAACTACCCACGTAAGCAGGAGCCAAAGCTAGATGACCTGTCACGCTGTTGGGACAACCTGCCACTTGACTGCCCACCATGAGAGTTTCCTGACAGTCAGGCTGCTACGCAGTCCAGTCTCTGACTCTCTAAACACCTACTGCAAAACAGACCAGCCTGAAAAGGAAAAACTGTGTGGGTACCCCTTGCCTACTTTTTAGGACATTCAAGAAGAGTGAAGTTGAAGGACACTCATGTCCACTGGTGGCCTTATTCAGGGTGGGGATTTCAAGCAAAGCTCCCCTGTCTCCCAGTGGGCACCCCAGCGACCTCCAGCAGACTGCTCTCAGGCGGTACAATCCCAGCTGGGAGCTGTACGGGACACTGAGCAAA
Organism: Tyto alba; assembly: GCF_018691265.1. Taxonomy (NCBI): domain Eukaryota; kingdom Metazoa; phylum Chordata; class Aves; order Strigiformes; family Tytonidae; genus Tyto; species Tyto alba. Next base: position 37,859,618 of record NW_024881330.1, read on the forward strand.
CATAGGTAGAAAGTAACTTATATGCTTCATGTTTAGGCTCGTTAGGAAGGTGAAAATTGAAGGACTTTTTTTCTTCTCAAAAAAAATGTCATACTAAGGAATTAAGTCATTAGGATTTTTCTTGCCTTCCCCATCCTCTACTCTTCTCAAGTGAAACTTGGTGTTTGGGACACTCTCTGGGTTCACCTCCTGTCAGACAAAGGAGGTAACTACAGCCAAGTCTTCCATATCCAGAGAAAGAAGAATCTCCTTTAGAGATCCCAGTCTAATTGATTGAAGACTAGTGTGCAAGCACTATTAATAATTTTAACTTAAAAAATGTTCGATCATTGACCTTTCCCTTCCCAGAAAAGCCAGCCCTCACTGTATTGCCTGCTGTCTGAGAGGTCTCATAGACTTCTGCCCAAAGACCTAGAAGGGAGCACCACACCATAGTATGAAAGGGAAGAAATCCAGTAGACCTTCAGATCAAGAGAGGCTTTCCATCTGTTTTGATGGATTTTGGATCAAGTTTCATGACAAGTGGTGTTCATTTGTCACATTTATGAACATTTCACTACTTGCTTTATGTCTAAAAGAAATATGCTTAAACCCTAGTTCTTACACAGCATGAAAAGCATACTGAATTTAATGGGCCTGATTTTCTTCTCTCTTAGCATAAATTCTTGCTGATTTTAAGCCTAGTGATATCACTGGTAGTATACATATACCTCACTGATGCAAAAGAATGAAGAATGAGTGTTATGGACTGATTTGTATTAGCAGAGGACAAAACTGGCATGCTTTATTTTAGCAGTGGCACAGAAGTTCCACTTGGCTTTAATTAATAAGTCACTTGCATTCAAACATTCATCAGAAGAAGACCCAGAGGAAAATTTTAATGAGTCTGCTGTTGTTTCTATATTTTAGATACATAAACATTTGAGGGTATAAATGCTTCTGCCAGTTAACATTTAACACACATAACGCTAGTATATATATATATATTTAAATGATAAAATAGTTGTTATCTTTTGAAGATAAACCCATTTGTTTTCCATTTTCATTATATACTAGTCTCATATTTTTGTTACCTTTTTTTCAAGTTATCTTTCTGTTTTACATTTCTACTATATACTCAGGAGCATCAGAACAGACAAGGCATAAAACATAACATTTTACTTACATTTACTGAAATAAAAAGGAATTATAAATATTTATCAGTATATTTCAGTATCTTGCCAAACACAAATGTAGAAGTCCTTTTTTTTAAAAGGCAAAGTAGTGAAATGCTTGTAAAACAGTCTTGGTGCTGCTTGCCTCAATCTACTTTGTATTATTTTGTTGTTGCTCTCTTTGCTTTCCTTCTCGTTGCTTTCCGTCTATGATTCAGTCTCTTTTCTCCATGGTGGTCCCCAGTGTTTTAGAGTGAGTTCCCTAGAAGATGCAGGCATTTTAAGACTCAGCATCTTGGAACTGACAGGCAGCATCAGCAAAAGTCTGTGTGCTTGACCTCAGGGCAAAAAGGGCCTTTGTTTGAATTCTGTAGGCATTCCTGGAGTAATAGTCTGTAAAGACAAATTTAAGGAGAGTAGTAGTGAAGAGGTAGTAGGCATGCTAAAAGATCTGGGCACGCTAAAGGAACTGGGCAAATAGGATTGCAGGAAGATTCAACTTGATGTGACTCAGAAATGCTAGCAGGATAAGTGAGGATTCCTGACGAGAGGTCAAGAAGTATGGTCTTAAGAGCCATACATTGACTTGCAGTTTCTAAATGGCTATCAAAGTCTCCGTACTGGCTTTCTTTGCAAAACCCAATTTCCTGTCCTTCCTTTTGCAAGCTTTGAAAAATGCCGGTGTTTGGAGTAATTTTAATTCAGCGTTCTAATAACGTTTCACATGTGAGCAGAAACTAGCCCCTGTGAGCAAAGGAGTTAGGCTCTGATGTTCAATTAGGCAAAACTTTTTGAAAGGTTTGCTTTTTTACACATATACTTAGAAAAAGCTGGTGAGGCCTTTCCTATCCACTGGATGTCTTTACACTGATCAGGGAGCAAACAAACAATCTGAACAAGTTGCAGATCTATTTTTTGTGAAGTGCTGTGTGTTGGGATTTTGCAAATAAAATACTGTTGTTCAAATATCAGGAAGCATTCCTGAACATCATGATGATGTATGAGAAATGTGAAACTGGATCTGAATAAGGAGTCAAATTGCGAGGGAGTCCTAGAGGATTTATTAACTGCAGCACACACAGAGTCACCTGCTTGATTTACTCGGAGTATCTGTGGGTATAAGTAAGAACAAAGTCTCCCCAGCATCTTAAAAGGCAGATTAGTGCTGAATGTGCCTAATTAATCTAGAAAACTTTGTGTTTGGGTTGGGAGAAAACCAGTAAGGACTTGCACATACTGCAACGGATAGGTCAGTCCTTCACACCTCCAATCCTGGAGAATGGAAAGAGAAAACCATTAGATCACTGGAAGATGTTACAGATGTATTTAAAGCAAACGTCACTGATTTGATTTATTTCTGTTGGGTACTGAGCACCTTCTCTTCCAGAAGTAGGTATTGCAAAAGTCAGCTTGAGCCTTTCAGGTAGAGGTATGGTGCATCGTTCTGAGAAAGGTCAGAGCAAGCAGCAGCTCCTCTTCTTGAAAGGAGGCAAGGCACAAAAAGGATTCTATTCAGACTCATTCTGAAAAGTTATGCCTAGACTTTGAGCAGACTATTTTTGGATGTAAACAGAAAATTTTTCTTACAGGAAAATTCTAGGTCTTTCATGTGTTTTAAGATATGTTGAACCAGTCTGTTAGACAAGAGCTGTCTGATGATAAACCAGTGCTATAAACCATTTTAAATTGAGAACATAATAGGATTACTTACTATGGTTACATTTGTTTTTCCACCAGTAAATGAACGTGAAACTTCTTAGAATTTTTTTTTTTATTCAGATGGAGCCACACAAATTAAGAATTAACAGCGCAGGATGTAGTCAATTTGATGTAGTTGGAAGAGATTTTTTACTTCTGCTGTCAACTAAATAAATATTTATTAGCATAATTCATGAAGTGTACTTTATATGTCAGTGGTTACTCTGATTATTTAAAATCATAATTCCAGTACTGACATTTTGTAACATTAAAAATAATGGGTGATATTAAAATGGTAAACTGGAAATGTGCCCACAATTTGGTATATGCAGATACAAAATCTATGAAAATGTGATACAGAGGTAGAACAATCATATCAAGAGAAGTGTACCTGGAAACCTCTAAGTGCTTTTTCGTGTAGAGATTAAGAAATTTTGTACACAGCACACAAAATGAAGTGTTGTGAGCTGGTTGTTGTTAAATAGATATCTATGCTAAATACATATGTATTTAAGATCAGATTTAAAATCTGCCAGGCACATAATTTATAGCCATGCCCCAGTAAGTTGTAGCACATCAGACCTCATTTGCTGGGTAACTGTGGAGTCTATTGCAAATCTAAGAATAATTTCAGGAATAGGGTGAAAGGTTCCAACTAGGTCTCACTTGTGCAGATATTTACATCAGACAGAATATACATATAAAATGCTAACGGATCAAAGTAGTAGGCACATATTGCCACTGACGTATAATACCAAAATTTTATTGTGTTCAAGGTTGTCTCTCACTTGGCTTCTCTTGCTGGAGCCTCTGTGCTGGCCCCATAGTCTGCTGTCGTAACCCACCACCAAGGAGTAAAATAACAAGCTGTTACTGCTGGCAGTATTGTTGAGACAGAGAATCCATCTTTATTCTGTTTGCTTTGGGTTCAAACACACCATTTCTGGCAATATGGATCATAGAGACTCTGGTTTGCTGATGATCAGGCTATGCCACGACCTACCAAGAACTAGACTGGTTATGACTTTTAACAGGAAGAAGAGCAAAACAAGTTCATCTCTGCCTGCAGAAATCCATGCAGGCATATTTGGCTGTTTGATGATCTGTCTCTTGTCTCAGTGGAGTTGATTTCATTAAAGCTGAACTTCCTCTTTGTCACTTAAATCTTTTTCCTTCAGACAAATGCATTCTCTGAATGAATGATGCCCAGAGGTGCTATCAGAGTCCACCCAAAGGCAGTTGTTCTGGTACAAGATTAATTCTGGTGAGAACTCATCCACTTTAGAAAACTGTAGCTCTTGAGCCATCCCAGTAGAGTTACAGTGACAAGATTATCCTAGCGTAGTTACAGCTGGGCTGATGGAGAAGTGCAGATAAACAGGGAGCTTGTTCTGACTCTGAAACAGAAGCAGTTTGCATTTGGACCAGGTATCTTGAGTAAGGCCAACCTGCATCCAGGTAATTTGCATCACTTAATGGATGTCCCACAGTTTCCTGCCAATCTCTTCAATCTGCCCAAATCTTTGGCGTCTCATGCCATCACTTAAAGCTGTGTTGAGGGATTGGTTTAAGATAAAATGCTTCCCATTTACTTGGCACTCAGTGGACACAGGGTCCGCAAGAGCTTTGAGATACCCGAATCCTACTGAATTTCTTCAGAGGTTGGACATCTGCCTCCCACAGGCTTTTCTGAAGTTCACTTCCATAACTTCTCAGTCAGATGTAAGGGTGGAGGGAGCAGGGCCCAGAATTGTCTAAGAACTGTGGTAATAAGTGACTTCAAGTGAGGTAAATACTAAATATAAATTTCCATTTTGACACAGAATCCACTGACAGCACGATAATCTCAGATGGTTTCATCATGTATGATTATAAGCACTCATTGGCATGAAGTACCTATCTGTCACATTTATAGTTAGAAGCAGTAGAGGAAGCTGACATCTGACAGGGCTGAGGCAGACCTGACAGGCACCCCCATCCTGGCTTGCTTCCCCTCTCCCTTTCATTCCTGTCTTGCAGAGATTGGTACGACGTCTCCTCCCTACGGCACAGGTTCTGCCTGCCCTGGTCTCACTGCCACTGGAGGGAAACGTGCCTTTATGGGATGACTTCCTGACCTTGCTGCCGTCCTGATGGCAGCCCTCAGGGCATGGGTCTTTGAAATGGGCAAGTAATTTCTCAGGGAGCAGAAATCCATTTCAGGCAGGGCACCTGCACATTCTGTTTCCTCGTGGTCAGGGGCTTCTCTATCTGGGTACCCTTTAAAAAGTCAGTGGTGGTGGATCCTTCCTGAATATGGGTTTGGTATTATGGATTGATGCAGCTGTGTGTATTTAGCAGGTCCAGAGTGTGAGGATCCTTCCAGACCAAGCTGGGTGTCAGATCTGTGTGATGAGGAACATGCCGTCTATGAGCTGGCTAGTAGCCCTGTAGAAATCAGTCCTACGTTATCAGGGAAGAAGATGAATAACCAAATAGTGACTAAAGAAGTCTTTTAAACTCTGATTCTTTTTTATTTGTTGAAGAGGATAATGTCTGCCTGGCCTTTTCTTGGCAAAGCTCACCTCTTTCCTCACACTTGTTTACTGCTGGTGGAGGTCATTGTCCATCCACACCCACTCTCTGGTGATTCACTCCCTTCCCGTCAGAAAATGGAGAAAAGAATCAGCTCAGAAGCTGGTGGTATCCTGAACATAATTAATATGATTATAATAGCTCCTAACTTTGCTCAATGGATGTGTACAATTGTCTATAAAATAGCTTCACCAAACCAAGGGAGCACAGTGAATACAACCAGTAGTGGATGAATGAATGCTCAGATCAACATTAATCTTATTTCTAGGATGCCCCTTCATTTTTGCTAAAACTTGCTGTGAAAAGGACTAGGAATTTCTAACAGTTTATTTCACTGTATTAGACTGATACTGTCTAAAGCTGAGATTTGTTAATAAAATTTGCCTTTTGTACCTAACAGGCAACTATCTTACTCTTCTGAGCTGCTGTGCCACAACCGTGTCTCTTTTATGGTCTTCCCATTGCTGAAACAAGGAAGCAGAGCTTCCTCTCATTTTATTACACCGGCATAAATCTAAAACAACACCACAACTGAAATCAGTGGCAGCATTTGGCCCATCAACATCTAGTGAGTTTTAAAAACAGCAAGGAATTGAAAAGAAGTCCGTTGTCTCCAACTTTAGTAGAGGAACTTTATCTATCAGGCAGCTGCTGTAGTCTACCTGCAGTTGATTGATGTTAGCTTAATAATGATGATCGATTAGATCATCAGTGTCATCCTTAGAAAGAATGTACTTTAGCTAATGACATCAGTTGACTAATAGATTCCTGTTTAAATGTCAAGGGGCCAGAGAAAGACACTCTGCTAAGTACTTACATTATACCTATTGAAAAAAATCACGTCAAGTCTACCTTACAAAGGACTTTTGTACCATAGTTATAAGCCTTCTATTTCCTTTACTACAGACAAGAAAATTCTGCTTTAGGTTACAACAGTGTAACGCTGAGAGTTACTCCATTTATCTTCAAAGTTTGCCTCAGTCTCTCTAGAAACCACCAGATATAAATCACCAAGCTGTTACCTGAATGTTTCTTTCCCTGCTGCCATTACAGAGGGCACATCTCCAGCCCTGAAACCAGAGGTGTAGAAGGTGGCTCCTTTGCCCACTGTGGTCTCAGAAAAAAATGTTTTGGGTTGAATTTTCCTTTCCACAGTATTTGCTTTTGGAGAAACTCAAATTCCCTTCTTTTAATTACATATACTTCCTATGAACATCTTGAGAATATCTTCCATCATTATTGCTGTAAACAAACTGCATTTTGCCTTCCCCTCAAGCAGAAGATTCTGAATAAATTTTACATTAATGTTATGCATAAGTCAATGACTCCAGTCAGCTATATTATGCTATGAAATTTTCAAATATAATATCCAACTGTTTTTAAAATTAGTATTCAAGAAAATACTTGCTTAATACAGACTTGGAGTAGGTAAATATGAATGGAAATGCCCTTCTATTACTGCCTTCTTTATGGATTCCTTATGGACAGGTACAATTCATACAAGATATGGCTAACATATTCAGCTACTATAAGGAGGTTATTGAATGAGTGGCATACTATTCTATGTGCAGATGTGTAATTGCACAATAGAAGATAATTTTGTACTTTGAACTTGAATCAAAATGTACGGAACTGTGCGCAGACTGATTCACTTTAATAGTATATCTAAAAGCTTTCTTATACTGAAGTTTAATTACTGGACAGATTTATTTTATTCCTTTTCAGAAAATCACTGCCAGTGTAAAAATAAGGTGCAAAGCTAATAGAAGCAGCATTACAGATACATATATAAATTTCTTTGCTCACAAACATGTGTACATTAAATCCAGCTGCCCACCCAGCTATATTTTTATAGCTGGAATTTGAACGTTCTTAAGTGAATGTATTATTTTCGTGTCTCTGGCTCACTGTTAAGTCAAAAAACTTAATGGAAGGTTGACTATAGGTGCTGCCTGAGAAAAACAAACATACCAAAATTATCAAGTGAGGATATTTGTTTAGAGTTCATCACAAATTTAATTGCTGCAGATATTCAGTTCACTTGAGCACATTCCTTCTGGAGCAGGCTGATCTGAGAGGACTGTTGCAGGCAACAGCATGGAAAAAGTGAATTAGCAGTGCAGATCCCCAGAGAGTCTTTACCTGAAGGATAATCTTTAGCTGCCACTGAACTCTCAGGGAGGTGGAGCAGGGCGAGAGCTTTGCGGAGGAGTGACACTCTTCTTGGTTTATCACTGTCCAGAGCAGGGGGGGAAGGAAGCTAGGGAAATACGTATGCAGCACAATATTCCATCATCCTAGCAAAACCCAGGAGGATGCAACACAGAGGATAGTTTGAGTATTCGCAGCATTTTATTTTATATGTCCAGCTTAAGTGGCTAGGGTTATTCAGTGCAGGCTCACCCCCAAAAGACTTTTATTGGACTGAACCCTGACTGGCAATGGACAAAATCTGCTACATCTTGAATTTATACCAAGGTTGTTCAACTGGCATCTTTGGCCCTCAGCCATGCCACCTTGCTCCATCAGCCTGGAGGGTTATTCACAATGTATAAGCATCACAGACCAGTGATAACTTTTCTTTCCTTGCATCAAACTACCTTGCACTGCTGGGAAGGCAAAGACAAAGGCAACCCAGGGGCTAAGACAGCCATGACCTTCCTGGATGTGGAGAAGGCTTTTGTTTGTGGAGGTGTCTGTTCTTCACAGGGTGTGACATAACCTGGAGAGACCTGAGGAAGTTTTAAATGAGCTAATTCTACTCTCAGAAAAGCCTAGGTGCAGTAATATGGCTCTTTTAGTAAAACAGGCTGTAGGCAATCTCTCCTGGATGTGGCTCTGCCAGTAGAAGATGTATTGCCCCATATTTTCTGCACTACCCCCTCTTATGGGCTATAGCTACTCTGATCTGCTCACTCACTTACCTGTGTGCACCAAGCCCACCCCGGTGAAAATGAGCAAAATAAATCTGAGTCTGCTGTTTAAATGAGTCTGCTTAAATTGACCTTGCTCCCACAAGTGGCTCAGCGGGCAGCAATAGAGAAGCCAGCTCTGTAAGCTGGGTGGTCGTGGAAAGTGGGGACCTGTAACCATGGCAGTGGGTGGCAAGGAGGTTTGTGTCTGTGGCTTCGGCATGTCCCCACGCGCAGACACGCTGTGCTTCTGCTTTGCAGGCTGCAGCTCCCTAAAGATACTTCATGGTAGGCTGGAAGGGTCCAGAGTCTTATTTTTAAAGGCATGACATACCTCTCGTGTCTGACTTCAGGGGACATTGAATTGGGACCAAAATCCAGCCCCTTGTGACTCAAAGGTGCCGAGATGCTCCACAACACCCAACTGCTAGATGAAACAGCTGTGTACTCCGTGCTGCTCAGGCTCTGCTGTGAGCTCAGGAGACCCAACAGAGTTCAGACAAAAGATAAAATCCTGCTATGAAGGTAACAGCTCAATAAGTGACGTGAGTTTGAAATTCAACCAGCTATCATCATGAAAACGATAACAATACAGCTCAAAAGACATAGTGCAGAGCTGTTCTCTTTGCAATTTCAGGATAAGCAGAAGCATTCATTGTCTCATTGCATGTTGCATAGTTTGTTCATTTCACCTTTATCTTAGCTACGGAATAAAAACGTACTGAGGATGTCTTTTAACAAGAAGAAAAACAACTTGAAAAGAACATTTCTATCGCTATCTATCTATCTGCTAATTTAAATCTTTAAAGGAGAATCATATATTACAACCACCAATCCAGACCTAAGCAATTTATGAGGAAGAATTTGGCATTTTTAGAAGTATTTTTTTTTTTTATTTTTTACCATTTTTGTTTCCCAGGGTGAAAAATTAACTCTTTGAATGGTGGATTTTGAAAAAACGTCTTTTTAAATTTTCTGCCTAATACATCATGCTGTGACTCATGGCATGAAGTTGTATAGGTCACATTAGACTTCTTTCTTTAAGGAAAACGTGATGTCCCATACACAGCCCAGTGCAATGTGTCAGAGCACATGAGAGGTCATGCCTGAAATGTGACAGAAACAGTTTTCAAATTCATTTAAAATCTAAGGGCAAACAGCAAAGTGCTAGATAAATCTGTCTCATGATGTTAATAGTATTAAGTCTTATGCTTTTCTGTAGCACCTTTAAGCCTGAAATGTGACACCTCTGGGATGAAAAAAAAAAAAAAAAAAGTATGATTTAATAGGATATTTTTAAAATTTTTTTTCCTTAAGAAATAATGACTGAAATTGAATCTCTTTATTTTGGTGACCTACCTAGATTTAGGCTAAAAAAATAAAATCTTGTGAGATACTGAAACCCTTATGTTTATGGTTTTGTTTTCATTTGATGTGGTACTGTCATGCCTAGCATTTTGCTTCAGTAATAACTTGAAAAGAAAGGTACCACGTGTGAATCTTCCTCTTCAAAGATATTCAAAAGCCATCTGGACGTGGTCCTGGGCAGCTGGCTCTAAGTGGCCCTGCTTGAGCAGAGGGGTTGGACCAGATGCCCTCCAGAGATCCCTTCCCACCTTGACCATTCCGTGATTCTTTGATTCTGTGAAATCAGCAGCAGCACACAGACCCACAGCTACAAATATATCCGAGTCCATGACAAAAGACACTTTTTTATTTTTTTAGATTTAGAATCTCTTTGATGACCACTAGCCCTATGCAATGCTTGGGTCAGTTAAATACCTATTACTGTGGCTTCCCAAGCGCTTTGAGTAATATGTTTACCTGCTTTCAGACTGATTTGGTACTGAGTAGCACCAGTGACAAGAAGGAGGTTTTGGTTAAAATGGACTCAGAATTTCAATACCTAAATTATTCTCTGTCTGAAGCCGTGAACACAAGTATATACATGCATTTAATGAATTAATAAAAATTTGAGTTTTATTCTTCTGAACATAGACACATAGTTCTTCGTAAAATATTTTGCCAAAGTGGTCACAGTCATCATCTCAATGAGAGTTTATGCTTAATATTTAATCCCAAAGTCTCTTACAAAAAAGAGGAATCCATTTACAATATCACATTCTGATAAATCTTTGACCGGTTCTGCTCAAAAGTCTGGACAACATTTATCTTTGCTTAAGCCCAGACCTGCCTTGATGCATGATACAGATTAGTTTCTGCATGTGGTAATTAACTGTTTCTAATTACTCATCTATAAACCATTGCAGCTCATTTTTTCTCTCAGTTGTGCTGCATTGGTGCAATATTTTTTTCCTCTTTCCCTGCACTAGGGCAAAGAAAATTATGTGCTGTGTCCATGCCATGAGTCTATCAAACAATAGATCTATATTGCATTACTGTATTTATATTTAAAATTTATTTATATATTTATTTGTTTGTATATTATAAAATATTCCTTAGCACAGCAACTGTTAATGGGAATAGTTGTCAGATGAAAATTATTTTGTCTAAGTTCTGTGCTTATTAACATTTAGCAACTTCTTCAGAGTAATTAATTGTCTTTTCCTATTGAAAATCTTCATTGTTTGGTAAAAGTGCCAGGTTTTTTGAAGTGTGGGACCAAAATTCATTTGATCTCTTTGCCTAAAAAAAAATCTTTCATTTCCTGACTCTTCTGTGAGAACAAGTGTGGTTAAAAAGGGCTGATTGCTCTTTTCTAGTATCGCTGTTGGAGTTACGTTCAGGGAGATGCAAGTCATCATTTCTTCTTCTCCTAAGCTCTTCTAAAATGCTGCTCTTGATATATACTGTATATACACTGCAAAGTGTGCCCAGATCCCAGATCCAGGCTCAGATCCAAACCTCTGGTCTGGCCAGATTTTTGTTTTTTACTGCATACAATCCATGCACGTGGCTTTGCTTCTATTCTGGTGCATCAGTTTGGAGAGACTTCGGTGTGAAAGAGTTATAGGAACGTGTCCCAGAGTCCTTAATATCTCCTTAAATAGAGGCACTTGAAGGACTAGCTCATGGGAGAACCTGTCTGCCCATCAGCTACCTCAGCCTGTGTCTGGTGTGCCCCAGGCTGAACTTGGGCAGGGACACGTTTCCCATAGGAGGTGACTGGCTTTACTTAGCTCCCAGTTGAATCCTGCTTGCTGAGATGTGGAGGAGGTGTCTGTATTTCACTGTAACAACAGCCAGGTTTGGTCCAGCTAAATCAGAAAAGGTGCAGAAAGGGAAAGCCAGGCCTTGCAGGGGCACGCACTGGCCAGGTGTGGCACAGCTGGTAGGCAAAGTTGAGAGTGAGAATGGGGGGGAAGTGGGGATGGTTCTCATCTGCTTGCTGGGCATCTCAAAGCAGTCATGGCATGGTAAATTAAAACTAAATAGGTTCTAACAAATAGACATGTTTATACACCACAGACATAGTGAGAAAGCACCTGGGTCCATGCCCAGGGAGCAGCAGACAGAGCTGTACCCCAATTTATAGTGCAGACACATCTGGGCAGGAGGCAGGGAGTTCTTGGGCTACAGACTGAGTCACCAACAGGTTCCTGTCTGACCAGTCTGGTTACCGTGGGCTTTGCAGTTTTATACAGACAAGGTACAGAGTCAAGAAAGGTTAAATCCCAAGCAATTTAATTTTCAGAGGTGCATCAGGCTCTGTGAAAAACACTCCATCCCAAACCCTTGTTTCAGTTTGTTCCCTCCTGCTCCTATCTATATTCATAAGGAAGTGGAAGCTAGCTCCTTAAAATATTTATAAAGCGTTTTGTGCAACTAGTCTAGATTCTAAATTTAACTTTCCCCCTAAAGCCACAAAACATTCTTGGTAATAAAATCTCTCTTTTTTCCTATTTGGGAAGGAAAATAAATTGTTTATTTTTAACAATTCATTTCAGAGGAAAAATTATAGCATAGTGAATAGCAAGTAAATTAGCAATTCTATTATCCAAACCAGCAGGTCTGATATTAACGAGGGCAGTTTGTGGCCTCTGAATTACAAGATCAGTCAAGCAGTTCCTTTTTCCTTAATTTCAGGGAATTAAGTAATTGTAAATCAGTCAGAAGCTGCATGTAGGACTTGTATTTACCTGTGCTGAGTTGACATAGTTGATTTAATACCACTATCTTACTGCTTCTGATTTATTTTCTGAAGTTGGGGTTGCTGATTGTATGCAATTTATCTCAGACTGAGGACAGTTATTAAAGACTCTCTCCAGCAGATCTGATGCAGACAACACCTCCACTCTTGCTTTAAGAAATTTGCTTAGACAGCCTGACACTCAGCCAAAGGGATGTTAACAATGCATAGGCTGGGAAAGGGAAACTATTCCATCTACCCTGTTTTGTCTGCAAATTTAACAGCACACTCTTTTTGTTATTTTTTGTTTTGGTTTGGTTTGGTCTGTCTTTTTTTAAATCAGGCAGGTATGTTGGCACATAGAGCAGCTGGTGGGTTAGCTGGCCAAGGCAGCTCAAATGAGACTTAAATACAGGAGTTAAGTTTCATGTTCCCCTTCTGAAGCCGGATTTTATTCAGTTGTAGTAGAAAGCTCTAAGTAGTACATAGCAGAAGCTACCATTGTGCACAAGGTGGGAGTGGGGAGGAGGATTTCATCTCTGTATTTTGTCCTTTTTAAGAATACAGATGAGACCCAACTGAGTTCTTGTTTACCTGTAGGTATGTACTGTCTGCTGACCATACCTAGGAAGCAGAGGAAACTTTGCATTTGGTTTCTTCTAGATCAGTCGAATACTCGTAGACATTTGCTGCATGCCAGCCTCCAACTTTATGGTCCAAAGGCCGTAGTAGTTACACGTGCGCATGCACCTCAAGCTCCTGTTCTAAGTTGGTGTCATTAAGTGGAGTCAGATTCAAACCAGTTGGTGCTGGGAAGGCTGGAGGCTGAACCAAAGAAAAGAGGAACATGGATAGATAATACTACAGCCATTGGCATCACCAGCTCCTGCGGCCCTACAGGGACATGGAGCCCAGCAGAATTCAGAGCAACTTTAAGACTGGCCTGAAATATGGCATGATCTAAATCAGTTCCTTGGAGCCAGAGGTGAACTTCAGTAGTGTGAAACCCTGCTGGTAAGCTCTAGGGTAACTGAAGGTCTGTTTTATGACATAGGTGCGGGACCAGAGATCTTCCTCAGAAATTCAAACAGCAGTCAATGGCACTGCTGAATTGCATTGTTCTGCCTTTGAAGATTAAAAGAATTGGATGGTTTAGATTAAAGTATACTTTCACTGCATGAAGGCATACAATCCACCTACTCAGAGAATTAGATGAGTCATTCAAAAATTCAGTACATCAATACATTATCTTTTAAACACAAACAAAAACTGAATTAATAGTGGCAGCAAGTTCGAAAATTATGTGAACAGGTACATACTCGTTTATGAACCTGTGGTAGAAAACATTTGTGGTGAAGAGGATGTCAATTTAAAAAAAAAATAAAACATTTTCTAGAAAGGCTAGCATCAGAAGAGAGGTAGTAGATGTATTTCTCAGGGCTGGTCCCTGATTCTGGTTTTGCACCATCCAGGAGAAAATAGGTATGAAGTTGGATGGTGTTTAAAGCCAGAAATCATCTTTAGATCATCTATCCTGAAACCCTCTGTGCGTCACACACATGCAGGTCATTGTCACCTCGAAGTTGAATTCAGTAACATACCTGATGAAAGACCTCCCAGAAAGGCGCTGAGTCCTGTCTTGAAAACACTTGAGAACTGGAGAGCCTAGCTCTTGACAAGGCAGGCACTCTGTGACAGCGGTTACCCTGTTTCATGATAAAAACAGCGTATCTCTGCTCTCACTTGGAGTTGTGTGGCCCACGTTTGCCTCCAGTGCCCGCATCTTCTTACGCCTTTCCCTGCCAGATTCGAGAGCTCAGGGGATCAGGGCAGTAGACACCACTTCTCAGTGGATCGGATGCCCTAATTACAACTCCAGCCATATGGATGATCCAGGAGAGGAGCTTTGCTGGGGCACTGGGGGCTGTGCCACAGGCCAGGACTGCCCTGCTGCTCCCGGGAGGCTGCGTTCCCCTCCACAGCTGTAAAACTGAAATTGTGCAAAGGTGATTCAGCTTTTTAGCACCAGGTACCTCAGGGAGAATGGTGTGCGCTCTACTCTGCCCACATTCTTCCACAGACTGCAGGCTGCTCCTACACCCTCACTGCCCCGTGAGTAAGGGCAGGGTTCAGCCACAGCTTAATGGCAACTGCAAAATGTGGCCAGCTCCAGACTATACAGTCAAAATCACCTCTTTTTGTCAACATGAAAGTTCCTCAGCGCTGCTGTGGCAATGCAGAGGTACCTTACAGTGAATAATTGTTGTCTTTTACATTCACTTAAAGGGATCTTTTTGTTGCCAAAGTAGAAAAAGGAGGCCATAACTGAGATGTAATCTGACATTTTGAGAGGATGGAGCTGCACTGTATAACAGAACAAAATGCAGAAATTCAGGGATCAAGTTCCCTGAGCTGACTAGTACCTCCACGATGCCCTGTGAGGCAGTACTAGCTTGTGTCCTCTATATTGCTAAGAAGTCCCACCTGTCAGCAAGGTTGGCAGACGTGGGTGTAGTGCGTAGGCGATGCAGTCAGACTGCTGCTGGTTCCTGAACAAGCTCAGTAAACTCCATCCCAGGGGTCTACACGCCCTCAACCAAGCCTTTGAATCAGTACGTTCAAAACTCTGTGCTCAAGCTTTTGGACTTGTAGAAGTCTGTAGCTTCTATGATGAGATACGGATGTGCTGATTTGGAGGCCTTTACCACCCTCTTCGCTTTAAGACAGTGTATATATGGACTATACTGCCTGGGCCTCATCTAGAAAAGAAGAAATCCAGCTGTACATGTTCCAGTGCTCCTTCAGCTCCGCTGCCTCATCCTTGAGATGACACACATCAGAGGTGATATAATGTTTTCTTCCAGAGCTCAGGAGCAGACTTGTTAGTCATTGGAGAACTCAGCACAACTCAATTAAATTTCTTCCACTACCTAATTGACATTTAGTTAGCTAAGAAGAAAACAAAACCATCAGAAAACAGTCCTTGCTTTCAGTTAAGATGTTATGAAACTTCATAACATCCCAACTGGCCAAATGTGAGAAAGAAATGAGAAAAATCTAATTAGACATTTCACGGCCTCTCCTCCAAGATTAAATATAATATATTTGTGGTTACAACTTCCCTTGAGGATCTTCCTGCTCATGTCAGGCATACAAAAGTGTTAAAACATCTGCGACATCATAGTGCACAACATAATGTGTGTGGTCACAAGATCGGGATTAACTCTTCCAGCCAAAGAAGGTGGTATGTCTGCCGAAGGCTTTACTCTGAGCATCTGAGATAAACTTATCTCTGAAAGTGAGATGGACATGCACAGCCACTGCCATAGTAATGCAAAACATGCCTCAGCTTTGGATGTTGCAGGAGATTGCCCTTGAGAGCAATGCAGGACAGTGTTCCCATCTTCAGGAACATCTTACAAACAGTTTCCAGCACTTAGCTGTCCCTAACAGCATTCTTTGAGCTATTGTGTTTTTTCCCTAACAATCTCTGAAATCATATAAACTTAAGAAAGCATATAGTTGGCAGGATCCTACTGCCTCTTAGCCAAAGTGCTATAATGTCAGGACACAAAACATATGAACTCTTCCTTTTCTCCAGAACCTAGAGAGGGGGTTAATCAAGAAGCAACAAATGAAACTTGACTTGAGTATACTTTTGATACAGTCTCAGGGGTATTTGTCTTAAGCAGTATAGAGGAATCTGATATAGTTCAAGTTTCTTTCTGGTAGTCTGTGGACTGACCTCTAGTCTTCTGTAAGATATCAGAAGTGAGTTGCAAAATGGTTACTAACAACAGTTAAAAAGAAATCTGTGAACACTCCTATGCATTCTGGGAATGCAAAACAAGGAGGGAGGAGAAATAAACTTTCATCTAGTTTTCACCACACCTAAACCCCACGTAGTGTCATTGCACAAGATGGTCTACAAATTCTTTTTTTTTTTTTTTTTTTTTTTGTAAGGTTTGAGTGGTTCTTGTTGAATAAGGTTGAAGAAGATTGCTCTGACATGAAAATACAACACAGCCTGTGCAAATTGGTTTTAAAAACCTTGTTCAGAGGATAGATATGATTACCTTTCCAACCGAAGAGAAGCATCCAAGGAGTCATAATCTGGGCTTGATATTCAGTATTTCATTAATGATTTGGATGATGGAATAGAGAATATACCTGTTAAACCTGCATATGACACCCATCTGGGAGGGGCAGCATGAACGGCAAAGGACTTCAGTGTTCTTGGCAAACTGAAAAAACTCCCACTGGGCTAAAAAGCTTCAATCTAATAAGCAAAATTCTATTACTAGGAAGAAAAATGCACAAACCTAAAATGAGAGTCTTCAGTAGACACAGATCTACTGAAAGGAGTCTATGAATTACAGCAGATCCCAACTGAGCTTACATCAACCATGTTACATTGTTTGGATAAAAAAGCAGACATCGCACCAGGATGTGTGACAAGGAGTGCTTTACTCACCCTGATAAGGCTTCGCTTTAGTCTTGTGTCCAGTCTTTTGTCCACCATCCTGCAAGACAGATGCAGAGCCTAGAGGAGATTAATATGGGTGATGCAGTCCTAGGAGACTAAGTGTATGTGAATAGACAAAAACAACCAAGAGGGGTTAAGAAGACTGAGGGAGACACAGTCACAGTATCCAAATAATGTTTTGATAGGATGAAAACTCAAGGACTATGTTGATATTGTGGTTAGGTCTTAGGAAACCTTGGCAATGGTAAGGAAAGATTGATATGAGAGGATGTGGAGTCTCTGTGATCTTCCCTTAAGGCAAGACGATAGTCTGGTGTATCTCAGCCAGGACCATCAGACAGGTGAGGCCGTCTGAATGCACAGCTGCCAGCAGCATAGGTGTCCTGTCCATGTTCTGCTCCGCCACAGTCAACAAGGAATAATTTGTGGTGTATTTCGTACCTTCCCCCTCCTGTTTTCACTTGGGTTGAGCTTGCCATATCCAAGGTGCTGGGTTTTCCATCTCATATTTTCACTGTTTGCTTCTATTTTAACTGCTGATCATCTGCTTGAGAACACTTTTCTGTGCTAGTTCTTTACAATTTCACACCAAATAAGAGCTTTTAACTCAGCTCATCTGAATTAGTAGCAAAAACCCCAATCTATATTTCACCACGTGGTTCAGAAGCCACAGAAGCAGGAAGGCCTCTGTCATTCAGATATCAGGGAGCATAGTAAGAATTACTGACAGAACTGAGGTTCACAGTGTCTATAAAGCAGGTAGGGCTCCTGGGTATGGAGGAAACAATAACAAAGCCAAGTTGCACCAAGCAGAAAATAGCAGTTGAGAGTAATCCCTTGAAGTAAGTACATTTATGGTGGTGTAAACCAGGTCTGGCTGAGGGGAAAAACAGGCTCGGAGAATCTTGACTCATGTCATATTATCACAAGATCAGCTTCAGCCCCAATAGACTTAATCTTCTCACACTGATTTTGAATAAACTCTTGTCACATATAGTATTGATTTCAGCTGAATTGTTTCTGTTTGCACAACGTGAAGGAGGTGGTCTGTCCCTATGAACGCAGAAGGTCTGCGTGTCCTTCAGAAAATATATAGATAGTAGCCTGCCCTTCCAGCATTGATTATTGTTTCAATACATGCAGGAACAGGAAAGCATTATGCATGTGCATTTCCCAATGGCTAGTTTCAGCACTAAAGGGAGAAGTAACATTTGCATTCCTTAAAGAACTGATTGAGATTCTAAAAACAGATTGGAAACTTAATGGTAAGAAAGGCACAGCTTGAAAGTCTTTACTTTTTGGCATGAAAGTGTGGACCAGATTGACACAATCTGTGACGTAGTTTCTAATGAAGCATTTGTAATGAGACATTTAAAGCAACTCGAGGCCTCTCTATCCTGTTGGGAGAGGAACACAAGGAGCACATATTTGAAATTCATTCAGCAATGAATACATAAGCTGATCTTGACATGAATTTAGAGTAGGATTCAATTGTAGATAGGTGCTTGGGGAAGAAGTTGCTTGTAGGAAAAAAAAAAAAAAAAAGAAAAGAAAAGGGGGAGAGATATAAATTAAGAGCTAAAATACTTGGAGGAAACTCCTGGGAAAATTACCAAGGAGAGGGAGTGTTTCTGCTTATTGAACTGTTGAATCATGGAACTGATTTCAGTCAGAAAACTTTGTGCTGAAATTTTATGCAGAGACAAATTAGGTTTTCTCAGTAGATAGGTGGGAAGGGTGGGACCTCCTGATTTCTGTTTGTCATTCACATCTCGCTTACCCCCAGGCAGGGAGGCATCTTTGGTGCTCAGTAACACACTGCAACAAGCCCATTTTAAACCTCTGCTGTAGCTGAGGTGAGTGTGATCTAAATATGTTTTTTCTTAGTGCTTAAATGCTTATTAATTAGGCAACTCAAAGCATCCCGCTAGGCTTGACCTTGACCCACTAACATCTGTTAAAATCATAGTTTACCTTATTTCCCTGTTGAAAAACACCTGTTTCCCTACAGAAAGCCACAACAAATGAATGACTGTGCTCTAATGATCTGGCCTTGCTTCTGTAGATCTGTTTTCTGATCCTAAAATACTGTTTTTGCTTGCTTCCTTTGCTAATTAGTTAGGGATTAATTTTCTACCTAATCTGCTTGTGTAGCTCTTTGAATATAAAGTGTTTTTAAGTGCCAAATATTGCTGTTACTGCTGATTAGGTTATTAGGTAATAATCAGTAGCTGAAATAGGACTTCCCAGAATGAGAAACAAGTATGGCACTCTTCCATCCCCTTTCCCGTCTGTGGAATGGCTGACGCGCTCTGGAGCGCCCGTACAGCATACCTCGCTGAGGCGTATATGGCTATATGACATAGGCATATACACTGGTGCATTTTAACACCCCCATCATGAAATTAACCTTTGGATGCAGTGGCAGCCGTGGTTTTCAATGACATGAGTAGCACGTACCACTCTGCAGCCGTCCTTTAGGACTATAATCTGGAGATGTGAAAACCCGAAAAGACTAATGCCTTTGTTCATGTGGTCTGACTTTTGCTCCAGTTTCCGTGCCTCATATTTCCTCTTGGCTGACCGTAGGCCTTCAGAGGTGCTAATTGAAAACAGTAGGCATGAGAAATTAGGTGGAAGTTTTCTGAGTGAACCTGGGCAAAAACTGTCTCCTGTAGCACATGAACGTCAGAGAAATGGCTGATTACAAAAGCTGTCATCTTCCTCGGTAGTGATGAGCTGATGTCTAGCATGGGCACAAGGGAAATTCTTGTCCTGGATACACTTTTTGATTGATTTCACTGTCAGGATATAAGTCAGGAAGGCAATCCCAACTCTAGCCTCCGGGACTAGGTCTACAGCATCTTTTAGGCCCGAGCTGATGGTATTCTGCTGAACTGTGTCATGGAAGGATCTGGCTTTATGTTGTCAAGTGTAATAAACCCAAATGTTAGTATGAATTTGCTAACAAATTAAGGTAATTGGCTTCTTTAGGAGGGAATGAGATGACAGCTTTTACTGTACTTCAAATATCAGTCCCAATTACTGTAAATACGATCATGATGCAAAACATTAATTAGGAAAATCTGAACTGTTTGAAATGTAGAGTCCCATATGAATGATTAACTACATGCAAAATATTGTGCCTGATTAGGAGCATTCTACTGAGACATCCATCTGTGAGCTCCAAAATAAACCTGGTAGTTGGGGAGGAGAGATCACAGCACTGGAGGACTGGCACAGCTGAGGTGACCTCGGAAGCTACTGGGCTGTGTATATCTCATATAGGGTCATAGGGCTTCCAGGACAGTAATGTCTGTGTACCCTATCTTCTTTACTATAAGCATCTTCAGAAAGAATATTTCAGGGGTAAGGAAGTCAGGCACTGAAACAGTACCTGGCTTGCTCAAAGTCACCTAGCACAAAGTCACACGACAGTACCAGAGAATGGAAGTGAGCATTGGTCTTCCAAGTCCTAACCTAACTCTCCTTCTTAATCCTCACACAAGGGTAGAAGTGGCTGTTCACAAAAAGGTCAGAAATAAAACTTCTCAAAAAAGACAACAGTGAGCACACAACTGTGGACAGACAAGTAACTAGAAAATTGCCTGTAGGTCACCCCAGGTTCTCTTTCTGGTGGTGGTAATTCTTGGGATGCTCAGTTAGCAAGTGGTCATCGATTGCTAATGAAAGAACTCACCTGGAAATGCTGGTTCCAGGTATTTCCCATAGGATAAACATATCCACCACTTGTCTCCACTGAGTCATGGGCAAGCCCTAAATGGTGAAGGACATTCTACCAAAGTAAGTAATATCTGTTTAAGGCCTTTAGGACATACCTAGGTAACGGAACTGATTTAGGAAAAAAAAAAAAAAAGGAAAGAAATAATCTCCAATCTTGTGACGTAGTTTTATTCGTGTGTTCTTTGGCAGAGCGAGGGACCATGAGAGCTCAAAACACTTTATCTGCTGGCTTGTATCTTATTTGAAATGCATTGTCTTCTCAGTTCATTAAAAATACTAAATAACTATGCTATTGCTGTTTTATTATGAAACTTGTGTATATGCTGCCAAATGGGCTATTTTAAGCAAAATATTCTGTTGTAGTCTAAATGTACTATTGTTCCCCATTTGGACATGAGTCTGTAGCCACTGAAACATAAAAGCTGACAAAATGGTGTTTCTTTGTCAAAACCTTGGTGAAAGAATCAAGCGACAAAGGATAATTGTTTGTAGTTTGGACTCCTTTTTCAGACAGTTCTTAGCCTGAAAGTCCCCTCTCTTTTTCTGGTGGTGGTGCCACATTCATTGCTGGTAGAACTGCTCACCACCAGATCACCCACTAATCCAGCTGGAGCACGAATATATGCTCCCATTTCTGTCAAATTACTCACATCACGTGCTGTGGTATTTATACTGCCTCTATCTTCCTTGCCAGCTTTAGGGGGAACAGATGATACCCAGAGCAGCACAAACCCCGCTGGTACAAAATTAACTTGCTTTTGAAGAATTTTGATCCAGCAGCACTTTGCACCAGGTGGCTGCAACACTTTTGATCCAAAACTGGCAGACGCCAGGTCAGATTTGCAGTACCGAGTACTCAGAGCTGCGTGCCCAGAGCTTGCTCTGATCATGTCATGAGCTTTTCTGCGATTCTTTCTCAGCAGCTTTAGTCTTCTCAGCCTCTTTCAGATGGATAGCCTTACAAAAACAACACCCAGTAAACTTCCCCTGTTAGTTATGCTGATGTATGGCTTTACTGGTGACGTGTGCTCATTTGGGGGACAGAAAATAGTATCGTTTATTGTGTGATTCCCTAGAGTACTCTAATGGATGCTTCCATTTATCCCAAAATGGAAGGTGGCTGTTACATTCATTTATTCCAAAGAAAATTGGTCGAGTGCTTAACAATGCAATGTTATACAAATTACATAAGAATATAATAACAACAAATTACGTAATATCCTAATATTTGAATTTGTTATCTCAGTATGCTCTTTTTATGATGAAATTAAACCAGGTTTACTCATGAGCATCTTACGAAAATTTCCTTTCAAGTGCTCTATCAGCTAATTGTTTAGGAGGCTCTTCAAGAAATTCCCTAATCATTGATCGCGATGCTACAATTTATTACCTACCTCTTGTTGATTCTGAAGTAACTGTCTTTAGTGGGCTGTTTTCATAGAATAAATGAAGTTGACGAAGGAGGCTTAATTGCCCAGATTTTAATGGAGCTAAATACAGAAAACACACTGGAGGCTATAAGAGGAGGGTTCTTTTGGGGGCCTTTTAAAATCAGCCGCTAAAGTATGGTGCAGGTGACAAGTGCTAAGTACTGTTAGCTGATAACAAAAATGGTTATTCACTGCTGTCATGCTCTCTGCTTTGTTTGACTTGGCAAGGTGTACACTGTAAAACTGTGTTTGAAACCTCACTGTGTGGCTGTCTCAGCAGAGAAGTACCTGCTCTTCCTAAAATTGCTCAAATTTCCACCAGCAGCACCAAAACTTCCCTTTGAGGATGGCTGCAGAGAGGGAACAATTCCCAGGGGATTATTTCCCAGTTCATCCATACGCCAGGAGGGCAAGAAAAGTTCAGCCGTGGCAGATGCCCCTGTCAGTGATGCTGTATCTCCGGTGTTATTCTTGCTTTCTTACTCAAGGCCCTTAACCCCAAATGTAAGTGTGATTCACTGTCACTGAAAGAGTTTCTGGTAATTCATCTCCCAAGTAGGATCTTTGTCACCGATGAAAGTCCTGGTGTTAGTTTTAAGCATGATTTGACTCACATGTATTTGATAGTGTGTTGCTTTAGTGCTCAATTTGGGGACAATGAGATGAGATTAACTCATGAATATTTGCATCTGAGGTAGTTGTTCTCGTTATACTGATAATGAATGATTCTGGATGTCGGAGAGGAGTGGAAAGTTTCAAGAACTCTAGGAAGTGAGCAGGAAGAATTGAGGATGATTGCTTTCCAGAACAGCTAGCCCCTAAAACTGCAAAACAGGTTATACGCCCCTCCTAACAGCACAGACGGCTGACAGAGACTGAACAACATAGGTTGGAAATATTATAAAGGATAGTGAGCACAGCCATCTTTACATCTTTCCACCTGAAAACCAGATGGAATAGATGTTTGCTGGGTACAAGATAGCTGAGTTCTAGCACCACCTCTTGGCTCCCACCTGTAGGTATGGGACAATTCAAGCTAAATAAATGAATAATAGGGAATCAAGAATAAACAGATAAAGATCATTCCATTCTTCTCCCCTTCTCAGAGAGATGCTATTTCCTCAGCTACAGTCACAAAGCAAGCAATCTACCAGCCTTACAAAACACTGCTGAAATTTCTGGTAATTCTGCTGGAAATCTGAGCTGTGGATGATCACCTGCATTGTTTATGTTGTGAAAGAATCAGGACTTCTACAATCAATTATAAAATCAATTCCTTCCTTTTCCAGTGTAAGGGCAGCAATGTCAGATGCAAAGATATCTTCCATAGGAGAAGGATCCTGCTGCTTTTATGGATGGGTTGTATAACCGAGGTTCTCTTCTTCTCATCACAGTCACGTTACATGTTATGATCTGCTAGGAGGCTTGTTTATTTTCAATGCAGATGTCATCACAGACAGAGCACTTCTCAATCAATCTTTGTTCAGACAGATTCGTGAAAGAAAGTTCTATATTACTCTATTAAAATTCTGTTTTGTTAAACACAAAACCTGTCACCGGATCACAAAGTCCCTAAGCCGCAGGCTGCTTCCCGTCAGAGCCCCTGGGCGCAGAGCTGCGTGGTCGGGCCCCAGCACGTGGGGCAGGGGGCAGGGAGCCCCTCCCGACTGAAGGCTCAGGCAAACAAATGACAGACCCGCGCTGTATTTGTGAGGTAGGGCAAGCAGTGTAATAGTTGTTACTTCTTCAGCACTCAGGAGCACAGTACAGTTGAAGACACAGCTGGTTTAAGTGAGGCATCTGTTAGTTCCCAAGGGAAAATGAACTCGGGAAGAACGCAGTCGGGAGATACAGTCCAAGGCTGGTGTTCCGGGTAATGGCATGATACTGATGCTGTGCCTGGCAGATTGGAGAAGACTGGGTTATTTAGAGTATAAAATCTGTATGTGCCCCATCTGAAACTGTGCTACCAAAATAATACTTTATCTCTCCAAAACCACCAGGAGTTATACGTGTCATGAGTTCACAACAACTCCATTCATTCTCTGTCAGAAGAGAGGAGGCGCTGGAAGATTTACTTCAGTTTAGATTCTTGAAAACTTCTTAGCCTGTCTCAAGCCACATCCTATCCATAACTGAAGGCTGAAGAATAAGTAGGCTATCTGATTTTGGTAATGAACAGAGATTGGTTATCAGTAGGTGTCAATGAATGCGAAAAGATTCACCAGATTGTTGTCTGCAACTTCTCTGCAGTTGGCATCATTTCATGTCCAATTCTTAGAAGACAAAAGTCAAACTGAATAATATCTCTGTGATACTGTGGTGGAAATACATGCAGATGGAAAACTTATTCCTCGTGGCTCCAGTCATAATGACAGGTAGCATGTAAAGATACTTAAGCTATGGCATTCATTATTTGGAACGTGAGGAGGCTCTGCCTAAAGCTCCCTGTAGTATCTCAAGCAGAATCACTCAGAGACAGGGTTTCACATCAGAATGGTGTTCAAGATTTGAAATCTGGCTTTGATCCCAAAGTGGGACTTTGTTTCCATTCTCTACAAAGTAAGAGTCAAATAATGCCTTGCTTTCCATCAGCTGATTTTGACTCTGCATGGTGTTGACTCTAATGGATTTTTGAAGGGATTATGATGTAACTCATTTTTTGAAATTAAGACCATTTTGAGGGGCCAAAACTGGGATATTTACCCCTTAGATAGATATCTAGGATGTGTGGTTCATTAGAAGTTTGTTGTCACGTGTCACTAAGCAACTGAAGAAGGGAGGACAGTCCTGTGACTGTGACCAGAGACACAGTTCCCAGCTGCAGCAGAAGAACGTGCTACAGTTCCTTCACTCAGAGTGGATTAACACCTCCTTTCCTTGCTCCCTGAAGGACCGACCTGAGTGTTTCCTGGGTCTAGACAGAGCTGGGCTGGAAACGTTTGTTGGTGGTGAAATGCACGATATTCCTTCTTGCTCATTTCTTTAGTTCGAGGTATGTTTGTTAATAGAAATAGCAAAAGGATCCAGAGAGAAACTCCACCTCTTAGACACAGTCACTGTATTAGCGAAATTGGACGATATCTTGAGTCAGACATACCTACCTGCTGTCATTGTTCTTGCTGACATGATAAAGACATGACGGTGCAGTTCAGTCACCTTCTGCCGTGTAGAAGCCAGTTCATTTACTGCTGCCCTTCTTTTCCAGCTCACCAGTTTCCTGTTATTGGCATCTCCTTTCCATTCCTGTTCTGCAACAGTCAGCCAGCCTCCATCACACAGCTCTGCCAAAAGCTCTGCCAAGACAAATAGGAGGAAAGTGTGTGCTTTTCAGTTTGGGGCCAAAACAAATTTAATTACAGTCAGTGTCAAACCCTTAGATTTCAGGATGCAAAATTTCATCCCCTCTGAATTGAAACCAGGACTTTTTCTCCCTGAGGATCATTAATACAGGTAGGACAAGTGAAGGACTGAGATGTACTCCTCACATTACACCCAGGGACCCTCTTCCTTCTCCTACTAGCAGAGGAAGAGACCTTTCTCACTCTCAAGCCTAAGATCAAGTCTGACTAAGCTCTAAGTGCTTTTGTGTCAACCCTTTTACTAGGTGTGTTTCCAGGTTCCTCTGAATCCCTCTCCCATGGTAGAGGCGTTGCTGAGCAGACTTCCTGGGGTGGTATCCTTTGGAGGTTCAGATGAACTGTCTGGTTGAGCCAAGGATTTTTAAAATCTTCCCCGACCACAAGATACTCATAGAAAACTGAAGAGAGACAACCTCAAGGAGTTTATTATTATTCACGCTGCTGTCTTACAGCAACACCCAAAGGTCAGTGGCACTCACTGTTAACACCTTAAATTTGGCTGCTCTAAAATTATTTTTCACACAGCCTTCACTAAGGGAACTGAAAAAGCCTTATAGGGACATTCCCAACCTTTGTATGCCCATATATGTGGCTGCCTCAAAAGAGACAATATCAACTCATGTATTGCTTAAAATTAGACTGTATTTACTGATTACAGCTCTGATTTTACTTTTTAAGTTTAAAGAAAGCTTCGGCTCCTCTGGTAGCAGCTGTTTTCTCCCGTTTGAAAGTGTCCTAGGAGGAGCTGTGAACTTGTAGCTCCTAATGTCTTTGAGGCCACCCTACGGCTCTCTATTTTAGTTATTCACTAAATCATTTAGTTTTTCACTAAAATCTCATCCTTCCTCTGTCATTTCGTAAAAACTTCATCCGGATGAGACAGGTTACGTCAGAGTTGGGTGCTGAAGAGCTCTTGGCATTTACCCAGATGGTTTTAGCCAAGTTTCAGTTCCACTGTCGATCCAAGGGCACGTACAGAAGAGCACAGTGAGGGAGTGCTGAGCTACGGCGGCTCCAAGCCCACGTGCCTGCTCTTGCAAAGAAAAACGAGGAGCCACCAGCCCTCAGCGAGACTCTTACAGGAGATGTGGCACTGCATTGCCCAAGCAGTGTGATGCAAGCTTGGGTAGTCCAAGCACCTCTGCGCCCATTCCACGAGGGAGACTTGCCTGTAACACCCCCATCCTGTAGCCTTGCTTGGATGCAGTATTCATACACATGTCCTGGTGCTAGTTTTAGCCCAGACTGTGGGCCTGAATTCTGGGCAGTGTTGGACTATCTCAGTACAGAATGCATTTCAGTGCTAAACAAAATTAGTTATGTATGGCTACTCATTAACTTCATTCACTTCAGTGGTAATATTTGCAAAGCAGTTTGAGATCTGCTTCTTATCAGTCAGGCCACTGGCACCGCTGTTTCCTGTTGAAGGAGAAATCAAAAACCTAGTGCCTAGGAATATTCATAATCTGTCTCACTTGATTTTCATGTCCACTAGCCTGGAATAGGGAGTTTTTTTAATGACATCCTCAGGCCAAAGATACACCTGCTTCTAAATTTACTGGAAGCTCCTAGTTGTAGAGAAGCAGCTACAATACCTCCGTCGCTACTTACCTTTGCTCTCCCAGCATCAGGAGTTAAGAATAAAGCCCATATTTTCTTCCAGACTAAAACCTTCATCTTTTGCTAAAAGAATAATATATGATGATGTGTGTGTGGCAGCGCCATCCATAGCCCCTGTCATTAAATCCGTAATGATAACAAAGCAGAAGAGAGACGAAGGAAAACATCCAGTGAGTAAATTCATTAAGTATATGCTTTGCAATAACAGTAATCCACAGTGAGAATGGGAACAGCTGAGAAATCTGGATATTTTGTCTGGTGGAGACTGATCATTTCTTCCATTTATTGGCTGGCATGATTTGTGTTTTTATTCTGTACTTTGATTCCTTCACTCAGTCTTTCATCTTGGCTATATCAAAACCTACTCCAGTGCTTCCAGACACTGCAGCCCTGAATTAGAGGAACCAGACAAAAAGTCCTGCCAAATTCCTGAGAGTAAACTGTAGTTTTGTAGTAGCATTGTCTTCTCCTCCTAAAAATGAAGTGTTTTCAAATAAAACTCCATTGGCCTCTGGCTTAGAGAAATGTTTGTTGATCATGTACATCAGAGATGCTGATGAAAACCACCTTCATGTTCCCAGTTAATTTAATACTACTATTTACTATAATGTACTGCCTGAATTGCAGTAGCACTTAGGATTCCTAGTCACAGACTAGGGCGCCGCTGTGCTAGACACCAGGCAGGCACGGAACAAAAAAGAAAGTCCCTTCCTTAAATAATTTGCAGTCTTTGGCATGAGCATGGTCATTAGAAAGGTAACAATCTTTTTTTCCAAGAAACGCCTCATCTTGTTCATTATCCCTTGCAATTAGTCTCATGGGGCTCCACTTCCAGCAACACGCACCTGTTGATAAGCAAAGCCTAGTCGGAGCTTAGAGAGACTTTGATTCTTCCATTTTTTAATGAACAACAAATGGTGCATTAGAGATGTTTGCTCCTTCAAATATGCAGACATCTGAATTTCTAATTGTTTAGCATTAGTCATAACTTAAGTAGGACAGAGCAGATTCTATATATAGCCCGTTGCCCAGCCATTCAAGACAGATAGCGTTTGTATTTCTTCCCATATTTCCTCACTTGAAAGGAGTGAGAAGGCAGTTGCAACATCTCTAGCCTCAAGTATTCCAAAATTGTGCTGTCCCCATCTCCTTCTCCCCCAGATATTGAGATTGTTTTCAGAATCATGAGATTTTGAAACGAGATTACATTCTCAGCTCTTCTGGTGTTTACTTAGGGGTTCTCAGCCCTGAGGGTATAGCTGGATGATGTCTTTAAGCTTGAAGACTACACTTTCTTCTTTTTTTTTAGCAACAGTTGAGGTTGTAACAGGGTTCCAGGAGCAGGAGTTGCCCTTGGTATCGCAAACCTCCTTTAAATCGCATTGATCATTTTCCCTCTCTACTCAGTTTTCGTTTCTCTGTCTCATTCTCATCTCGTATACACTGTTCCATGTGAACGTATCACAGGTCTTACATTACGAAGGAAAACCTGGTTCACAACAAACAGGCACAGTGGATGTTTTACAACTGAGCGAGTGTTTCGCTTTTTGCAAATTCAAACTCCAGCATTTATTCTCTTATCTTCTCCGGTGGGAAAGCAGTGGGTTGCCCACTGGAAAAAAAAAAAAAACCATAGCCCCAGAAGTTTGCTCGAATTACTGCTGCCTGGATGCTGGAAAATGCCACACCAGCCCAAATGCTTCTCTTGATTTTCCTAGTAACGTTCAGATCGTTCACCCCTGCAACCGGGGTTTCCCCACGCTTGTGAGACGGCTGCACCTTTAGAGCTGAACGAGCTCAAGTGTGGCTGGTGCTAACGGCTGGTTGCAGGCCTGGTGCCACACGTGCTGAGAGCAAGGCAGGGTCCCTGGTGTCCCACCCGTGGGAGCCCGGACCCTGCTGCCCGTACGGGTTGTGTGTGTCCTTGTCTCTGCCGACGCGGGCGAGCCTGGCGATGTCAGCGGGTTGTTCCGGGTGGGCGCGAGATGCAAACCCAAACCCTTTGTCCTCTCCCCGGTCTGTGCCAAAGACAGACACACAGGTTGGATGCTCAGCTAACCAGCAAAATTTCTCTCACGGCTTCAGGTACAGAGACACCAGGACAACCGGGAGTACCAATTGCTCGGCGCTCTTGGGGAGTGCTTGTTTGATGGTTTTCCTTGTTGCTGCCAATAACTGTGAGATGAGTTCCTGCAGCATTATCATTAATGGCATAGAGGGCTCGCACACGTACCCACGCAGCTTTCTCCGGCCCTTATTCCAGAGCAAGAATAGCAACTGACAAGTCTTGTGAGGTAAATATAAAGGTCAGCTGTTGCCTGCCTGGATGAGGGCTGTCAGGAGGAGAGAGGCGCAGCCCTTGCTGCCTGCATGCATCTCCCAGCAACTGCCCTTCGCTGCTCGGAAGGAGAGAGTGAGGCTGTGAGGCCTCCAAAGCGCTTGTTTGGGGATGTCCAAGAGGGTAAGGGCACAGCCCCCCTCCGTGTGACATGTGCCGGTGGGAATACCCCCACGGGTGCGTGGGGCTTCGGACACAGGGAAGGTTCTTGCTGGGGCTGAGGGTCCACACTTGAGATTCATGAGCAGCCAGCTCTGGCCTCTACTCAGCCGGGGGTCAGGTTTTGGGAGGAAAACCATCCCTGCAAATCCACCCGTGTGTGAGCTGCTGGGAAGGGCTGTGTTCTCCCCAGACGCGGTGGAACTGAGAGGATATTCCGGAGGAATTTTTCCTTCTGCTGGGACTCCCAGCCTGTAAAATTGTGTCTTGTGGGCAGCCATCTGGGATCAAGAGTATGAACATTAAGTCATGAATGAAAATAATCCTCTGGTTGAGCTTATAAACCAGGTCTCAGAAAATGCAAGATTAATTCCTGCCTCGTACACAAATTCTTGAGGGATACTGGATAAATCTCTTCACCATCTCAGGCTGGTTTTGCCCACCGGAGAGTTTGGGAAATTAAGGTGCTTTCCCCTCTCTCACAAGCCTCTAGGAAAACCTGTTATAGGTGTTGCTCTGCTTTGATGGTGAGACGTACAACAGAAAATCCCTGTGACAGGAGCATGCGATTCCCTTCCTGGACAGAGGTCACTGAAAGATGGAAAGAGAAATTAAAACTGAATGAAAGAATTTTGAAGACTTCTAGAGCCAGAAGAAAGGTCAGATAGCTGAGGTCCTTAACAGTTTTGTTCTTTGTCCTGACCTAGAACATACTCCTTTGCATTTAATTGATTTATTTTTATAACTCACTTTTTCTGAGATTCTCTGTGATTATTCTGGCAAATTCAGACTGCTGAGGAATAATAGGCAAATGTATTTTGTTCTTAAAATGACTTGTCACATCTAGGCATAGTAAGATACCCTGAATTTTTATTCTTTTTCTCTAGATTGCTCTAGAATCCATAACATTCACTACCATCAGATTTAGATTTCTTCATATCAGGAGTACCAGAAGGTGAAATGGAAATGTAATGTATAGGTGTGTCAGTGTATGATTATTGGCACCTCAGAGTGGGCAAGGGGTACTGAATTCACCTGAAATAGTCACAGAATGTAAGATTGCATGTTAGAGAGATGACCACAGGGACCGAGTAACGACCGTGATCACATGAAGTGGTTATGCGGGATGACATGGAAATGTTTGCTGAATGCAACAATACCGGTAATTCTTACCACCTTCTGGCGAAAGCTGGAGCTGTAATGAAATATTGCACTGTAGCAGAAAGCTGATCTACATCTATTGTGTGTTGTTCCATGTTTGTAGTTGGACATCTTCAAAAATACCTGGGGTAAGAGCCATGCCCTCAGTTTAACATCATCCCTCCTGTATTGCTATTTTTAGAACTGTGTGATCTCTCTGCTATGGTCAATCATTGAGGAGGGGATTCTTCTGGCCTCACATTAGCTAGCTAAAATTTCAGTGACTAGGCTAAGGTAGTTGCCTGCACTCCCTTTATAGACAAGGGAACAAAGTGAGCTTCTCCAGAAGCCTCAAGGTACTATTTTGCAATGGGATGTATCATGCTCTGGGCATGATTTTGCTTTCCATTAGCTACCTCAGAGCAGCTATAATTGTCTTTTGGTAGGTGCCTGAGTTTAAGATCACTAAGGCTAAAGGGCAGGTGCACACAATCCAAGTCAGCAGAGGGGAGGTGAGCCTCACTAGCACTTTTTATTTCTAGACAGCGTTATTTTGTGATTCACTGCAAAAATTCTGTTTGCCCCTGATGTTTGCAGAATGAGTCAAATATGAATACTTTTCCTATGAAGAGTATGCTAATCTCAAACCCTACCACTAAACATAAAACTCTAAGCCAGATATACCTGCCTTGTCTCTCTCTCTCTTTCACCCTTCCGTTGAGAACCCAGGATTTCTTCTGTTGTAAGCTCCTGCAGGAGTAACGGCTAAGATTTCACTCAGAAACTGGTGACCCTGGAGAAGGGACTTCTGTGTTCCTCGGCAGTCAGCTCTTCATTTGAAACACTGAGGGAAGTACTTTTTGGTTTGTATACCCGTGATATTTTATATTCCTCATTATGAAGGCATCCAAATGTGTTACGGTCTTCCCTGCATCTAAATTGTTGCAAGCTCTCTCACACATCACTCGGGATCTTTGGGGAGAGGGGGGTAATATGACCATGTTGGATTAGAAACAGGAGTGTGTGGGACACTGCAGACCCTGCTCAGAGCCAAGGGTCAGGAAAAAGGGGAGAAGAACCCGGCAGGTTGTACAGCTCTTGTGAATTTTGCAGGAGCTCTCCTAGCCCTCTCCTAGGCTGTATTTGCTATCCCTGGATTTCTTCAAGGAACAAAACTGTCTGCCTAAAGGGACCTAAATAATGTTGTAAATGATGAAAAACATAAAATAATCTGAGCCAATTCCCACTGGCGTCAATCTTTTGGAGAGATGCAGCTCTATGTGTTATTCAGATTTCACCCACGACACTAAAAAAAAAAAGGTATTTGAATCAAAATTCCTCCTTCTTTACATTTATGATCACATTATTTTAAGAGGTTTCATGTCTTTAAAAGGTATATTAAACCTAAAAGTGGAGACACTGTGATAAAACCCACCCCAGAGCTCATCTGGAGGGTTTAATAGGTGCCTCTTACATTTTCCATCAACTGATTGAACTTAGCTCCTGTTTCTTTGAACCTCTTGTTGTTCTCACTGAAAGCCGTGCTGACATGCTTTAAAAGCATACAAATAGCTTCTGCTGTGACGATCTACACAATATATTCCGTTCTGTTTTCATAATACGCATTTCAGTTCATGAATGCCTGAGCTAACAGAGGTAATGTAGAGATAAGTCTCTGGTATTACTACTTGTTTTTCCATTCGTCTCTTTATGATGCACAAGATCTGATTCTTTGGCGCTTCACCAACAGCATCTGAGATTGGAGGTAGGTATAGCAAAAATTAAAGTGCATAGCATCCCTAAGGAGATGCTCAGAATTGGGCTGTGGCCAACCTCATATATTAAGTTGTTTGAACTTTGTTATTTTATTAAGGAAATGGATTTCAGGTTCATCACTTATTTAGCATCGGTAGCACATGACCACCTTCCGCCGTCTGTTGAAACTCCTCACTGTGATAGCAGACGTGCAAGTGCGTGACCCCAAGCATTTACAGTCTAGGCAAGATAAAACCAGTAGGTTTTCTGTAAAATTTTCCGATTTGAAGGGAAGGACATGATTAATGTTGTGACCGAGGCAGTGGAGAAGCCGGACTGAGGTGCTGTGGCAAGGCTGGTGGGATGCAAACACCGAAGAACACACATTGCGCAGGGGATGGGCGCTGGGCAGAAGTTATTTCTATAGGCAGCACTACCTCCTGGAAGAGGAGATAGAGGGTAAGCAGTCGCAACCCAGCTGGAGACACTGGTGGAATATGGTCTGGAGCCTGCGGACATAGTGGAGACGGGAGAGCGCTTCAAAGGGACCTCAATTTGGGATTAGGGGGAGGGTAGGGCCTCAGCTGAGAAGGGCGAACGGGGAGACACATGGCCATGGGGGCAAAGAGGTGGGGAAGGAGCAGCTAGTAGTGTCGGGGGGGGGGGGGGGGGGGGGGAAGAAAAAGAAAAAGGAAAAAAGAGCAGTTGGCACCTCCACGCCAGAAGTGGGAAGACAATGGAGGGAAGCAAGGGCCAGAAGGAGGGAGAGGGAGCTGGCCTGGCCGGGCCGGCCGAGGGGGAGGAACGGGCGGGTCGCCCCCCCGGGGCTGCGGTCCCTGCCCCGGCAGATGCTCCCGGGGCGGCCCCGGCCCCCCCGGCCCTCCCCGCAGCCCCCGGCCCCGGAGCGGGGGGGGGGGGGGGGGTCGGGCGGTCACCGAGGGCTTTCCGCCCCCTCGCCCGGCGGCGGGGGCTCCGGGCAGCCCCCGCGACGGGACGGTGCCGGCGGTGCCCTCCCGGCACCGGTACCCGCCCGCTTTGCAGGGGAAAGAGCTGCCCCGGGCCGGGCTGGTCCCGGGCGCGGAGCAAAAGCGGTCTCCGCGCAAAACCCGCGCCCCGCGGAGCCTCCCGCCACGGGGCGGGACGCATCCGCGCCCCGGGCGGGCACGGAGGTGGCGAGGAGGGGGGAGCACCGGGGAGGGGGGAAGGAGACAGCCCCGGGTAGCAGCCCTGGTCCCGGGCGGGTCGGGTCCCTCCCCGCGGGCCGGCCCCCGCGAGTGGAAAGTTTCCCCGGATTGACCTCTCATAGTACGCGCCCGCTAGGAAATCTCATTCAAGTATTTTTGTCAATGGGGTGTGTGTGTCGGGGGGGGGGGGGGGGGGGGGGAGGGGGGCACCCTGCTCCCCGGCCCCCGGCCCAGCTGACGTCACTGCAGAGGCGATAAATATCTGTTGATATAATTGGACGTGAGATTTGGGGTTGCGATAGCGAAACTCGGCCCATCGCCGCTCCGACGGGCCCCCATGATTTATTCAGCAGTGGATCGGGGCACGCAATCGGGCTGTCAGGAGAGCGTCAGCTTATTAGGCAAGTTCTGCGTGATTCCAGGAGAGGGTCTAAGCTATAAAAATCCCTCGCCCCGGCTCTGATTAGGACCAAATCTGATCCCAAGTTCGCCAGGAGCCGGCTCCGAGGGAGAGCGAGAGGAAGGGACGCCGAGCCCCGCCGCCTGCCCTGCCCTGCCCTGTCCTACCGCCGCCCCAGGTAGGTGCGGGGCCGCGCCCGGGCGCGGAGCGGGTTGCGCGGCCCTGCGCGGGGCTGCGCGCGGCGGCCCGAGGGAGGCGGGGAGCTCCCCCGGCCGGGCTGGGAGCGGGGAGGCGCAGAGCAGCCGGGCGCTCGCACCCCGCAGCTTTTGGGAACGGCCGCCCCGCCGCAGGCACCCCACGCTCCCCACCTCTCACCCCCCCGCCCCGGGGTGGGTGAAGAGGCGCGGACACGCGCGGACTCTCTCCGCAGGGGCTGCTGAGCGCAGCCCTGGCCCCGGGAACCGGTGCCGGCGCAGCCCGGAGCAGCCCCGCGGGGCCGTTCCGCGGGGGGCGGCCGCCTCGACGGGCGGGGGGGGGGGGGGCCCGGCCGGGCCGGGGCTGAGCGCGGCCGGGCCGCGGTGTGCGGAGCGCGGAGGGGCGCGGAGAGGCGCGGAGGGGCGCGGAGAGGCGCGGAGGGGCGCGGAGCGGCGCGTTTCAGCACCGGGACAGCGGCGGCGGGGGGGCTCCCCCTCCGCCTCCCTCCCGGCCGCCGCGGCTCGGCTCCCTAACAGCACCCCCTCCTCCCCCGTCCCCCGCCCCGTCTGCCCCGCAGGTTTGGGCCCCGACCATGAAGATCCCGCTGCTGGTCTCCACGGGAATCCTGCTGGTCGCCCTCCTGCCCTGCCAGGAGTGCAGAGCTCTCAGCAAGAGCCCGGCAGCCGCCCACGGGGCTCTGCACCAGCCAGATTTCTTCCAGCAGCAGCAGCAGCAGCAGCAGCAGCAGCAGCAAACTCTGCCCGTCCTGCTCCGCATGGGAGAAGAGTATTTCCTCCGCCTGGGCAACCTCAATAAGAGACCCGTTGGCTCTTTCTCCGCCTCCTCCAGCAGCACCAGCCACCTACAGCCCGAAGCCTCCGCCAGCAACTTTTTGCGAGCGACGGTGCAACAACTGCAGCCGCTGCCCGAGCGCTCGCTGGGGAGCCCCGAGGAGGGCGAAGCCGAGGGTGAGGCCGTGGAGAGGGAGAAGCGATCCGAGGAGCCCCCTATTTCTCTGGATCTGACTTTCCACCTCCTGCGAGAAGTCTTGGAGATGGCCCGAGCCGAGCAGTTAGCGCAGCAAGCTCACAGCAACAGGAAACTGATGGAGATAATCGGGAAATGAAACGGCCCCTCCCCGCCTTGCCAAAGAGATTCCGCAGTTAGCACAAGAATAATTACACCGTCCGATGTACCATAGTGCTGCTCTGATGTCATCTCTTTATTTTTATATAGCTTTAAACCTAGAAGGGTGTACTCCGAACAGCCTCTGTCCCTTGACTAGCATGCACAACCGTGTACCAAGTGCAGAAACACGAGTGTCGTTCGTAACCTCCCCTACCTTTATTTATTTCTCCATTTCCCAGTTATTCTAGTGCCATCGCTACGTAGGGATGTGTGAGCATTGGAAGAAATGGTGCCAAGGAGACAGATAACTTTTCTGCTGGGGGCAGGGAGGTGGGAGGGGGAATCTCTGTAAGCTACTTTAAATCCACTTTTTTTCCTGTAAACATTTTCACAATAAAACATCTTTTCAGCGCTCGGTCGATTTTGTTGTGTAAGAGAATGTTTAATATTTATATTTTTAATAAAAGCTGCAAAGTAACGATGGCTTGATAGACTTTCTTGCCTGGACGCCTGAGGGCTGCTCCGCCTCCCTCAGCGCTTTCCCGGGGTGGGGCGGGGATGAGGGGTTGGAGGGGGGATCCACCCGCGGACACCCCGAGCCGCAGGGAGCCCTAAATCACCCCGGGGGCTATTTCTCCCCCTCCCCGCCGCGGGGACCCCCCGTTCCTGGGGGTCTCCCCGAGACGCGCCCCGACGTGCCGCCGGGCAGGGGCTCCCCACGCCGCCGCCCTCGGCACCGGCTGCTCCCGGGGACGGGGCGGGATGTGGGGTCGGGGGGTGGTCGGTCGCCCTCAGCTCAGCCCCCAGCAGCCCCCCTACACACCCCCCCACACACACACCCTCCCCCCCCCCCCCCCGAGGGAGCTCCCCGGCTCCTGCCGCTGCCACCGGGACCGGGCAGCCTCTTCCCGCCGGAGCGCAGCGATGGGAAGCCAGTGAGGTGCTCCCGGGACTCTTTTGTGTTCTGCCTCTTTTCTTTCTAGCTCTGCTCATCCTCCCCGCACCCCAAAAAGGGCAGGTTCCTCCCCGCATCGGCTCTCCCCGTCCCTCTGGCGGTGCCCGAGCCGGGTCCTTCCCAGGGGCACCGGTGAGGTGGTGGCGCATGTGGAGAAACTTCCCGGGAAGGAGCTGAGGGAAATCCTCCAGGATGACCGGGAGGAAATAGGAAATCCCTCACCCCGAACCAAATCCCGGCGAAAAGCTGCTCCAGCAGCCGGAGGCGACGCGGTGGCAGTGGCGGTGCGGAGCGGCCCCCGCTCCGGGCTGGGCAAGTCTCACTGGCACAGAGCTCGCCTCTGCAGCCCTCCAAAACTTCTCCCACGGGTGGGTTTTCCAGGGGAAAGAGCTGGACGTGAGGGCCTGGTGTGAGCGAGCCCCGCAGGGCGGGATGGCCAGGGCTGGGGCTCACCCCCACAGCCTGCTAGGCGGGCGCCGCGTTGCGCCCGCGCTGCCAGCTCGCCAGCCCTGCCGGGGCCACGGCGCAGCCCTACGGCCCGGCCCGGTGGTCCCCTGACAAACCGGTGGGTTTGGGGCCTGGCTCGGGGCTCCTGGAGAGATCCGGGCTTAACCCGAGCGCAGAGCTGGTCCCTGACGGCACCGCGCGCTCCCGGCGACCCGCCGGTCTCTCTCAAACACGGCGTGCTGACACCCTGTTCCCGGTGACAAAACTTGCCGTGTCGCTTCCAGCGCAACTCGTGGAGCTTCTTTTAAGACGCGAATTGGATTTCATTAGGCCGCTCAAAGCCTGCCAGGCACAAGGAACAGGCGTTCGCCTTTTCTACAGCGCGCCACAGGGCCTTCAAATTAAACCTGGAATGAATACCTGTGACCACCTCACCGCGGTCTGGTTTCGTGCAAGAACATGCCCCTTCTCCTACATGCACGGATGACTGAGAAGACACAGACACAGGTTAAAGCTGGACGGGCGTGGGCAGGACTCTGGCATTTGCCCCACGTGCACCAGAGCTGTGTCCCGCATCCATGCGCGGGGGCTTGGCCAGTGCTTTCGGCGTGCGCAGCTCCCTCGTCCACCGGGCACCTTCCCTACAAATGATCCGTTTCTCTGTTGTGGTTTAGCAGGAAGAGCAAAGGAAGAAATGGCAGCTTCCCTCTCCTCTCCCGCGTTCCACAGGCGGTGAGGTGCCGGTGCCGTGGGGACCGTGAGTGACTGCAGGGAGGTGCTCAGACACAGCCCCTGACTTGGGGCTACCCCGGGTGTGATACTCTCACTGAAGCCACCAGCACCGACGAGCGGGGACACAGGAGGGTACTGAGGAGAAACGCTGTTTTGGCAAAGGATGCTACTAGTGAATATCATACCAGCATTTTAGCTAACAACATCGGTGAAGCATTTACACCTACACGGGGATGTGCCAAAAAGTGAGTAACAGAACACTAGCGGTGCTCAGCCTACAGCTGTAGAGATGCTATTTTCCCCTTGGAAACAAGAAATTACTGGAAAACACTCTGACTACAATACAGGATAGTAATGTCTCCCCTTGCTCCCATCCCTCTCAGGACTGTCATCTCAAGGGCTGGGTACGACGTGGTCAACCGAGTTCCTGGGAACGATAAACCTGCTCGGATGTCCCTTTCCAGGCCAGTTTCTTTGCCGATGGCAGCCAGGCTGCCTGCGCTCGCGGTCCCTCCGAGGAGAGGCACCCCAGAAGCCAGCCGGAGTGAGTCATCATTCATTCAGTGAGTTCAACCAGGAGAAGGAGAAGACATGACGAGCCGGCTCATCACCCCTCTCACTGCTCACGGGAGTTTCCTCCACTCGACCTTGAGGGGATGGTTCAGAACCAGTCTGTAAAGGAAGGAAAGGTTGACAAATGGAAGAGGAAAAGATGAATTGCATTAAAATCCTTAAGGTTTCACAACATGCAGAAAAACAGAATGAAGTGGGAAAAGGGGGAAAAGGCAGGGAGCATGAAAATTTGGGGAGGCCAGCCAGACTTCTACTGCCAGAGGTCACGGGGACTTTTGCTATGGACAACGGCAGAGGAAGGATTATGGTGGGTGAGTGTGTCGCACCTGTGCAAAGGGCTTAGTCCTGATTTGGACCTCTGGAATATTATTGCACCGAAGGTGATAACTGCCTGTTTAGAAGTGATCCTGAGCCAGCTTGGCTTGTGTAGCTGGGCCTCCAGATTGATGTGGACCAAAGCCAAAAGTTATTGTCAGTGCAGTGCCACTCAAAATGATACTTGTTCTGCTGTCATGAAATCTGCCTTAGATGTGGTTTGGGTTTTTTTTTTTTTGTTGTTGTTTGTTTTTTTTTTTTTCTTTCCCTTTAAAGTCTTTTAATATTTATTTCACTTCTATTTCACACAGCCAAAGAACAGGAAATAAATAATACAGAGATATAAGCTTCTGCTTATATATCAGGCCAAATTCTGCTTTTGTTTGCACAGGTCTCCTATGCTTGCAGTAAAAAAATGAATCTAGACATGATAGGCTGTAGCTGCTAATCACAGGTATTATCGCTATTTTTAAAAATTAGCTGAATATTTAACAGACCAGTATAACATGCAGAAATATTTTACTAATTCCAGTGTTTTCAGATCCCTTTGGCAGAAAATTAAGATTGGCTTTGTAGTAGTGTCAGAAATCCTGTTAAAGATAAATATATTAAAATGGGTGATTTAGTAGCTAAGGGATGCCTTGTGTCTTCATCGTTAAAACCACAGTTTAACTTGCAGTATACAGGATACTTTTTTCCCTCTATATTCCTAGATATGCATGTACATTATTGTACATTCTTAAAATTAAATTAGCCAGCCTTCTCTGTGCAGAGTTTCACCTTACTTTGGGAATTCCAGCATGAGCTCAGGAGAACTATTTGATGTCAAGAAACTACTTGATAGAGGGAAAATGACAGAGTAGCGTCCTCTGAATTTTAACATCTCAATCATTTGTAATATTGCCCTAAAATAAAAAGTTACCAAAGCAGTGGTGCTAACAGATATATCCAGGAACAAACAATGAAGCAGGGATGTTTGTGAGGAACTGAAGCATGGGATGGATGGTTTTCCTAAGCATTTTTGTAAGTGCTTAATGTTAAAGTGTACCACAGGAATTAGTAAGAACTAATGGTGTGTTAAGTATAAATTGGCTACTGGGCTTCATTCCAGTTACTATCTATTTAAGTGTTGTGACACCAACAAACAAGACAGCATGGAGGTCTGAAAACAGTAGCTCCCTATTTCTTTACTTATATCTAATTAGAGTTCTATAGCTCCTATTTTAGACCCAGATCCTCAGTTGCTCTAGACTGGAATAGCCCTACTTGTTCCAATGAAATGCTATTTGAGACTCTGCTTTAATATTTGAAATGTGGACTAATCTTTGGTTTAGATTCATATTTTCAAAGCAAGGCACTCACTGCTGCTCACAGCAAAATACAGGGCTCAGGAAGGATTTTTATGGACAAGGATCTTGCAAAAGAATATAGCTTTTGTTTGCTAACTGTATCATGTACTTTAATGAGAGCACACGCATGGTGAAAAATCTGGGAGAAACAGCTGCTCACTTGAGTGCAAAAGTCCATTTTCAGGAATGCTGGTGAGAAGGGTTGTCTCCCAGGCTTATGCAGAAGTATTGTAAAGAATCAGGCCCACAGGGCCAGATCTTCAGCTGAAAAGGCAGGTAGCTAATTGAGTCCCAATTACAGAAGATTTGCCTCTCAGCCCTGGAAAGTGCTGAATGCAAACCTTCCAACCCAATTACAAAAGTCAGGTATCAGCAGTAAATACATGGCTACACTTTCGGAGTTGTAAGGGATTCTGTGCTCTCTTGATCTTGGTAGATGCAGGAGCTTGAGCAGTTTATGAGTCCTCTGCGGTGCTGAAAATTTTGCCTTTTATTTTTGGATGAACAGTCGGAGTGCCTGGACTACCTAAGAGTCATTGTGAAATTGGTTGTGCAATTTTGTGCACTGAGCCCTCAGTAGTGTGTGTAAGCAGGCATGGGACAGACCTCCTCACTTACCACCCTGCAAAGGAATAGGACTGGCAAGAGTTTTAAAAAATAATTTCCTTCATTTTTATTCTTTTTTACTTAAAACCACACTGATACCTTGTCATTTCCCTTCCTGTGCAAGACAGGTTTCCTTTAGCACTTCCACTTGCTAATCCAACCATCCACTATCCCAAAATATACGTTAAACTACGTTTAACTCTGAAGGAAGGAAGTATCTGTGGGCTTAAGGTTAAGCAGCTTGTTTCATAGGATTTGGACCTAACATGTTAGAAGAAAAAAAGCTCAACGTAATGACTTAGACTGGCAAGGTGACTGCATTACCTTGTTAACCAACACTGCTGCTGCTGCATTTCGAACAAAACAATCTTTGTCTGCATCACTGCCAAATATTTCATAATGTGTTAACTCCTTCATATTCTGCTGTGATGACATCTTCCTGTGTCAGCAAAACAATGCTAGAGCTCCAACATATTCCCAGTGGGTTTGGCTGGATGAAGCATTTACTCCCTGCTGCTCGCTGGACTCAGCAGGCTGCCAGTCTGCACTACCTCGATGGGCCTTTCCAAGAGCAATCGCTTGCCATCACACCTGGCCGGGAGTGAAGCAAGCCCCAAACTGACAATGGTGCCATTCCTCGGCTTTTAGACTCGTGTTTTCCCACCTGTGACACTTGAGTATTTGTGCCCTGAGTCATGCAGTGACTGAGGTACGCTACCCTCATGTGAGGCAAGAGACCATCAAAAGGTGCCAGGAGCAACTCTGCCCACGTTGTTAAGTCCATTTCCCCCCTTTGAACGTCAGCCCACACAACTCACGGTTGCTCCTGGCTGTTTCGGGATTGTCTGAGACAAAGATTTCAGCGGCAGACTTTTACAGAAAACAACTGTTTTGAACCAGGAAGTGATTCGGAAAGGCAGAAAGCAGAAGCAGGTCTCCTCAGCGTCAACGGGATTTGGGCATCTGACCCCTCTGTAGGTCCTTCCAGTCTAATCCCGGATCACCTCTCTCTCCCTGCAGCCCTACTCTGCTGCCAGAGAAAAGCTTTCTGCTGAGCACGGCACAGCCCTTGCCACAGGCCTTTCAGACAGTTCAGATTCAACACTTCATTGTGTCTGTGCACTGCTATTATGTAACTGTTGTCAAGCTTCTACCTGAGCTTTATCTTAGTCTTGGAGATCTCATGGGTAGGGCTTGTTTCTCACATTACCTAGAATAACAAGTCCCAGCCCTTGATTTGGGTCCCTAACAGTAATAAGGAATAACTAAAGTGTTTACCTCAGATTACATTAATCACATTAGGCCAACGCTGAGAGAGTGCTGAATACTTACACTTTGATTTATATTTTCCCCTGTGGTGTCGAGTGACATCAGATGATGCTTTCAATAGGCACCAGGAATTTTCACCAGGCTAGATCATGAAGTGGGGAGGGAAGCACACCCTGCATGACTGATGGTTGGATTTGTTTTTCCCATAAGCAAAGTCCAGGCTCAAGTATACATGCCAATTCTTTGGAGGTGCTGAGTAACCACAACTCCCACTGAGCAGCCATTCAGCAGTCCTCAGCATCTGGCACACTAGAATTTGCATGAATAAACAGTATAAGGACCTCAGAGTTTAACCTGATGAGTCCTATCAAAGTTGCAGGTATTCAGCATCTTTCAGAATTTGCTTCCTTCAGCAGAGCACTACTTAAAACTGTGTAAGGCTCATTGTAAAGGGTGTGGAGGGGAGGAAAGGGGTGAGTGGGATGGCTTTGTTGTAATGTTTTCATTTATCAGGGCCCAGCAGTTATTCTGTCTATGCTGGCGAAAAATAGTTAGTCTAGGCCTTCTAGATATTTGAAACATGATGAAGTCTACACATCGTTTTCTGCTTTACCACCGCTAATCTCCATAGCCTTTAGGTACAAAGACTGGGATCCATATTACCAAACCTGAGTCATCCAGAAATGAGATATTCACTCAAGCAAACTGCATTCATCCCCTCTAATGGGAGTGATAAGAGAAAGGTACAACCAGAGGGTGATTTGTCCCATCCTAAAAGAAGTGTCTATAGGGTGGATTGCCCTCTGGAGTTACCTGTTTCATCTACTGACTCTAGAGACACTCCCAGTGATCAGGTTAGACTAGATCTGGCTTTTAAGTAATTACACAAGAAAGATTCCAGCCAAATACTTCAGGATATCAGAAAACTGCTTGATAGGAATCAAGAACTTTGACTGCACGATTACTTATACAAGATCAGTAACTCTTAAATTTAGGAACTGGGGAGGAAAGGTGAAGAGTCCTCACAGTCTTCTTTTATTTGGTTTTTGTTTTGGCAATTTTTTGCTTGTTTTTGGTGACTTCTGGTGAGGTAGGATCTGGAGGAACCATTGTTATAACATCCCTCTCAGGGGCTATATCACACCTGCTGAAATGGTTGTTTCTTCCAGGGCTGCAGATAACTCAGCAGTATATTTTATCTGAATTGATCATAAGTAAATGATCACAATTTCTTGTAATTAATCAGAAAACCAAAATGATTGCTGGTTTTACACTGGCCACAAAAGAACAGATGACAACTTTGTTGGCAAAGCAAAAACGACCTCCTCACATTTTTTGAACACATATTGTTCTACCTGGTGAATGTGTAGTAGTTGAACACTTTGTGTCACCTGAGTGTGTTATTTCTGACCTATTGCTGAATTCTCCAAAACTGTGTTTACCATCTTGTGGAGTCGTGGTCTCAGCTTTGAGCGAATTAATGAGAAAGGTCTAGAT
Organism: Tyto alba; assembly: GCF_018691265.1. Lineage (NCBI taxonomy): Eukaryota > Metazoa > Chordata > Aves > Strigiformes > Tytonidae > Tyto > Tyto alba. The sequence continues at coordinate 37,902,730 of NW_024881330.1, forward strand.
TTACAGTGAAATAAGTAAGAAAAGAATACACGTGGTTTATTAGAAGTCAGTAGGATAGGGGGTTATTTCTCACAATTATGCAGATGGATGGGATGTTTGGCTACAAATAGCCCTCTTGTGCAGCTATATGAATATGTTCTGGAACAACAGCACTAGCCAAAGCAGGTCCTGCCCCTTGGCTCCCCATCCACCTCTTCCCACTTTGCCTCCATGGTCCACAGCCCATTTGCACTGCTGCAGCTGCTTGCAGGGTTGTGCTAAAAATGGGAATGTCGCTGGAATGACATCAATTTTTTGTTGTTTTTTTGAGGTGAAGGAAGGAATTTTTAAACCTGCACCATTTGAATGATTTGATTCCAACACAGCCCAACAAACAGCTGCCTCAGCACAAATGCCACGTGAGTGGTGGCATCTGGGCAGGATTAAGGAGCAGGGCCATTTGGCAAACAGCTCCTAGATCACCTCTGCTGCCAGAGGGAAAAATGGATCGACACCCTTAGAGGCACGTGAACTACCCAGTGCCTTCGCTGCTTCCTCCTGATCCAGCAGGAGATCAAAAGTGTGAATTTGTTAGAAAATGTGGGTCTTGGAGAGAAAAGCAGTGAAAATACAAACTTATTTCCTCTACAGTTTCTGTAGCCTCAAAAACCGAGTGAGAAATAAAAGTTAATGCCCATATTTTATCTGGCTTGTTTAGAAACAACCCCCGGTGTTGACAAGAACAGGCATGATTAAAAAATGCTAGCTGATCGCAAAGCAATCACAGAATCTGTAGGCTATGTTTGTCTGCCTCAAATGTCAAGTGTTACACTTTTGGCACTCAACACTTGCAGGCAGTGGAAACAAAGGGAGCACAACAGGTTATTTTTAAATAGTTTAAACTTTAGTTCAAGCATTTTGTTTTCATATTTTTATGCAGTCTAGCTCCTTCAGCATAACATCTGGCAGCTGTCACACACATCACAACAATATTGTTTCAGGCTAAGAGGCTGCTTATTTTGTATGGATCTTTTCTTTTTTAATAGTGGGAACCAACAGAATATTCTCTAAAATAATTGCTACTATTACCTGCCACAGGAATACATATGGTAGCAGACAAAATAATATGCACAGGCAAGATCCATCAGTCAGTACTGGATATATGACTCTCTTAATAGTGGTCAGTAACGAATTTTAAAAGTCCATTGGGAGGAAATGCCTTTCTTCAATAGATTTTCATCATATTACAATTAACATTATGTGGATAATGTCTAATGCAATGTCTCTTACATAATGACTTTAAAGAGACTGAATATATTTCAGAGGAAAACAGCCCAACTAATTTATTTTGGTATGGGATCCACACATCTCCCATGTGATATGAAGGTCCAGGCACTTGAACCAGTGGTGGAAACGGTTTTAGAGAAAGGTGTGAGAGAGCAGCTTTTTTCTAACTGTTACTTGAATCAAAGGAAATACAATTCCCTTATTTATGTCATCTATCTTCTTCATGACTTAAAAACACAACCCCCCAGAAATAATACAGTTGTGTAATATTTCATTCACTGCTGCACCTTACTGGCATTACTTTTTTATTGAGAGTGATTAACTACAGATTTGCATAAAATCTAGCCCTTCCACTGTCCAGGGAAATGAAGGAAACACAAGAGGAGAGTCTTACAAACATGTGAATGTTAAGGCTGCATGATCAGAACAGTCTTTTCTGGATCTATCCACACATCGTTCTTCATTCCTCTCAGAGTGAAGTTTTTGAGGACCTCCTGATCTACCAGCCATCTATAATTTCTGCGCCCTTCTAGACCTGCTAGAAAACTGTCTAGCAACAGAAGGATCATCTCGAGAGGCTGTACAAATAAGTGGTACCTGCTGGCCACCAGTGCCAGACAGCTAATTATGGCTACCAGTTCTCCCCTCCTCCTCCTCCTGCTGCTTCATCAGACAAGCAGATATGGCTTCAGATCAACAAGTTAAACATGAAGACCTCCCAATAACTTCTCTGTGGCAGTAACCTATCTAATCCATGTGAGAAAAACTTTGCTATTAGCTTTCAGGGAGAAGCAGCAAACCTAAAAATGGTTTAACGTCATGTCTGTCTTTGTCAGGTAGTCTTTCTTTTGATTGTTGTAAATGAAAGCTTTTTCTTCCTCTGCAAATGGTATTTTTGCAAATCCAATGAATGAGACAGAGTGCCAGTGCAGACTGTGACTCACCCCAGAGCTCCATTCACAGGATCAGATAACGGAGCCAGCATAGCTGGGAGGTGTGTAAACACATACCATGCTTTGGGGGTTGGAGCACTGCTCACATCCAGAGTGACTGACTGACTTGGGCTGTTGTAAGTATGGGGGGGGTGGTGGTGTATGTGAGCTGTGGACACAGCACACCTTCCCTGAGGGACAAAACCCACGCTGATGGAGATGCAGGAAGAAAAGTTGGAATGTCAGCTAAAGCAACCAGTTGCTATTTTTTAAAGCCAACACATAACAGAAGAAGAAAGTCTTGGCCACAGTTAAAACAGTTCTTCCCTCATCACCCGTTGCTGCTGCCCCTTTTCCATTGTGTGCTCATTTTTCCATGTCTTCAGTTGCCTGAATCTTCTCCTTTACTACAGCCACAGCAACTGAAGCCAGTAGCCAAGAAATTACTCTATTCCAATAACACTTTGCTCAGTAAGCAGCACCATGACTTCCTGGACAGATGTCTATTGTATCTCATCTCACACTGTAATCTTTGCTTGCCCATTAGCAATGCTGGCTTGCTTGCACAGCACTCAGCCAACCTATGTGCAAGATATTAAATCAAGTTTCCTTCTGCCCATCTTGCACTGTTCCCAGATGAAGCCTAAGGAAGCTGTGATAAATGGTGCTCTTAAAGCCTCAGATTCAATCACAGTTATTGACCAGGTTGTTATGGAGTATAAAGCACAGATCACAGGCAACTGTCATCAGAGACAAGCCTGGAACTGACCTGCATGTGGGCAGGCACCAGTTCCATTTTTTTTTTAAAAAAAAGGAATCTATTTATTTTATAAAACTAAATTATGGAACTGTGCATAACTATGAAAATGAATGTATTTAAAAAATAATTGTGGTGCCAGACGTTGAAACGGCTCACTAACACTGATAGAGGGAAACAACAGCTACCTTTCCCCAGTAAAGCATTTTGTAATAGACCAAGTCATACAGCAAGTGTTTCATCATGAAAAAAAGCCACTTCTTCTGTATGCAGAAGTGCTGACCCAGGAGTGCTCTAAGAGATATGGGGTCTGTATTTCAATCACTGCCTTCAGTGGATGAGAACGGCTCAGGCAGATTTTATAGGGTGCTCTCTCAATTAAAAAGAGTCATGAGAAATTCAAATCACTTATCCTCTGGGACTGTGAGATCCTCATTCTCTGCTCAGTCAAAGGTGTGACATCTATGCTGGACATCTGTAGCATGGTTTGAACATCGTGGCGCCTACCTATCTGCATTGGCCGGTAGCCTGGGACAACAGGTTTTCTGAATTAGTCACTGGTGTCTCACTTAATGACCCGAAGATTATTGTAAAGATGTCAGGAATATGTATCTCCTGAAAAGGGATCTAAGACTGGATCGATGCTGTTTGGTATGTCCCTCTCCTTTTTTCCCCTTTCATTTTGGCTGTACCTGCAGCCCCCCAACCTATATCTCTGTTTCAAATGCCAGGTGGCCGGGCACCGAATCCTGCAGGGTGCTGTGGTCCAGCCCCTCGCCTCCTCACAGCTCAGGAAAACCTGGAAGTGACATGATACAAAATCCAAACACAAGGATTTAGGCCCAGTTTACTAATTACCGCCAGCGGGATTTTCAGTCAAACAGGCTGGTATTTAAATATTGATCCACCTCTCATGGTTACAGGACCACAAGCTCTGCTTTCCGTAGATGAGCGTACGGCTGCACTGAAAGCCTGAACTGTCTCAAGGCAGTAGGATGACAACTAACCAAGTATTTCACAAACAGATGGCTTGTGTTGTTGTGACATAAATCTAACATAATGTGATGTAAACCATCAACAGTTCATCCACGATTAAGAAATATTTTTTGTTTACACTCTATTTTCCTTTCCAAACGCCTTAACAATGAGCAGAACGAGCGATGCTTGGAGGAGGAGGTCGAGTGGAGGTAGAATTAAGTATTTAAATGAGCTAGTCACAGAAAAACAATGTCTAGGTGAGCCTGGCTTTGGATTCATTTGATCAGGAGAAATAATTTTGTCCATGCTCTCATTGTGGGGGTCCTTTTGCTACTAATGGACCGAAAAAAATGAAATATACATAAATCAGATGGTATCTATGACTCACCAGACAAATCACAGAGCAGACTATTCAAGGTAAAACTTCAGGTGAAGTATTTGCCACTCATATTAATTATGAGAAACTGTTGTCTGAAAGCTGGTCTTAATGCATTGCCCTCACGACTCATCACTGCTGACTCTGAATCACCCAGATAATTCTCAGAAGCAAGGGAAAGAGGTGTTAAAAGAGGAACAATCAAGACTTTCCTGATTTTCTATGCATGTATTTGCTAAACTGAGGAAAAAAAAAAATCTCACCTGAAGCACAAAGTCAAAAATGCAAAATGGAAATTTACAGGCGGAATTTGCCAACAACTAAACATCAGCCTGAGAGGCCTCAGACCCTGCCTCTGTAATCAAGTCCCAACTCACTAAGACAAATTACATGGAAGCAAAGGCAGAATTTTTTGACCGTTAACTGAGTTTCTTGCATCTAGTGTTTGCCCTGTGTTTCAGCTACATGCTGAACACTTCCTTTTTTCCAAGTAAAATTTAAGAGATGTTTAGGAAGAAGCTTCAGACAGAATTTTATTTGGGCTTGTATGCTAGCTGATTCATGGTTCTCTACAAAAGGCTCAGCTTCACGGAGCTGACCCATTTTTCATTCAGTCAAACCTTGCAGATTTTTTCATGGTACAGAAATAAACCCATCCAGTTTTCTACCTAAGTGAAGACACAGTACAAGCACGTTAAGAGCTAGATGGTAAATATCAAGTTGACTTTTGCTCTCCTCATTCTCGGATCCTTCACTAGCACTAAAGACAGTTTGCAGGGAGCAGAGAGCTTTTGGAGCAGAGGCTGGCTTCCTGGGAGAGAGCTGCCTGGGCTGTGCCCCCTGCTGATGTTAACAAACTGGGGGCAAACTGGGACGCCCATGTCGTGTCGGGTGGGCCAGAGGGGAGGGAGGGAGGGAGGGAGGGAGGGAGGGAGGGAGGGACACCCTTGCTTAGCACAGTTCCCACAAGATCCAGCCTTGCAAGACTGCCTTCTGTCGAGCAAGCAGTCCCCTCTCTTGGTGCAGTTGGCTTGAAGGGGGGACTTAGTTTTCTTACCTGAACAGATTGGCAAGACTGAGTTTCCAATCTGGAGAGGAGAAAGGAAATTATTATTTGCGTACCACTGCCACACTCGTGCAACCATCCCAGAGCAGTGCTGAGCTAGAGTGTGGGACTGTACCTTTTATAGAGAGGTGAAGAAGCAGAGGTACATGGGCTACAAGCACTGTGTGATCTCTCTCGAGCTAATTCTGGTTTTAAATGATCATATTTTGTCTGTGTTGTCTGCATATTGACATGACGACCAATCGGCTAAAACTTAGATAAGTATGACCTCTCTGACATGTGCTTTAAAGCTGTCTCATGGAAAAATATTTGAAGGATCACCAGCTGAAATTGAAGCATTCAGCAGCAGGGCAAATAGAACTACAGCACATGAATACAGAGAGGACTGTCCCTATGGTAATTCTGGCAGATGGCATAAGGTTGCAAGCAAGTAATAGAAAATTTTAAAACCAATGAAACAAGATTAACATAGGCCACTCCATTAGTATTTCTCCTTCCAAACAGCTCAGTCCTGATTATATTTTATATCCTCATGGAATTAAAGCACTGTACTTACTGGCAGCAAAGGGAAATTATTTCAGAATACTGTTTGTGGGTGATTAACTTGCATTTCCTTTCAAACTAAATGTATGAGCTTGAGTCCTTCGGAACCACAGCCAGACACTGACGGGAAATTTAAGCAAGAGAATATAGGGTCCAGTACTTCACCTTAGGTGAAATAAACTGGATAACCAGAGACCCAGGTGAATACAAGACTTTGATATACTCTTACAAATGTATATAGTGTCACTGCATGAGAGATGCTGCCTACAAAAATCTGATTAGGGAAAAAACTGATCAAACTTTTTCTCATGCATCCACTGCCCTTCATATTTTAACCAGACTGAAATAATTAGAGCAGGTGTAAGGTATTTTGGGATCTGCATTCTTCCAGTGACAACACAAGTAAGTTTTGCTATGAAGTACCTGTTGCTGCTGATTTTTGGGATTCCTCTATTGCAAACCAAGGGATAGAGGGTTCGGCATATGAAGACATTTTTAAGGACTACACATTCCTGGAAAGTGGTTTTACCGTTCTTGATGTGCATGGCTTTCTCTAGCTATCAGAGGGCTGCACAAGGGAATTGAAGAGCAGAACTTAGGGCCAACTTTTCACTTTTGGTTGCTTAAATCTGGGCAGCAAGAGGGGCTTACATCCCTCACTTGTTAGCTGGGAGTATTGAGCATTTGCACTGTTAGAAGGGATAGATGGTCAGAGCTCCTGCAAGCTAATCTTACTACTAACGATGACTCAATGCATATTTAGAAGTCAGATTTCCTGGAGCCTGAAGGGCCATATGCCCCTTCAAGTGCTCCATTCTGACAGTTAGGTGCCACGAGCATTTGCAAAACGCACACATCATTCTTTGTGTGCCTAAGGCTCCGCACCTATATGCCATTTGTTGCATCCTTCGGGTATAAAGAGCACAAAACCACATGCCTGAGTCCTGAAATGCCAAATGGGTGCATGAGTTTCTGAAGTCTAATGCACAAAACACGTATTCTTCTTCCTAGCTCACTTAGACTGCCTTGTGAGACTGAACACAAGAAGACAACTTAAGGCTTGCTTCACCTCCTTCTGTAACCCATCGCACAGTCTCTAAGCTTTCTAAGTTTCTGGTTTGGACTGCAGGATCTGCTTCTTCCATGCACTGGAAAGGGCTGCTTGTTAATGTCTGTGTGACCCTCCACTAATATATTACTCCTTGTGGTGGCAAGGCAGTTCATTGATGCTATTCCCGCTCCACGTGTTTTAATCACTGTCTCCCTGTTGTCATCTGCAGAGGCTCGGATTTGCTTCAGAAGACCTCCCCAGCTTTAGACACTGAGCAGAGGCACTTGGGTTGAGAGCAATGTCACCTTACACTCAGCAGGCAGATGTGAAGAGGTGCCAAGTATGACCCAGCAGCAGTTGGTGAACTGTCTCACTGGCGATGCCTCTCGTCCTCCGTCAGATGCAGAAGCAGCCTGCGGTGACTATACTTCTGACTTAGGCACTCCCTCAAGTGGGATGCATCTCTCTAGTGCAGAGTTTCCTATTTTGTTCCTGCTGAATCATCTCCTGCCATCCCTTTTTAGACCAAGCAATCTGTACACCTGTGGGCTGCACCTCCTGTTGCCATATCCCTGCTGATACACCCTCCTGCACTCCGGAGAAAATTTCTTCATGCATCGATACGGTTTCTTAGAGTGAAGCAGTCCTTAAATAAAGTAAATTTTGGGGATTCATAGGTGTAACTAACCTCTTTTTGCTGCCGAAAAACAAGGAAATCCCTATCAGTGCATTCTATTCAAGTAGCCTGAAAATAAATTATATGCTGCTTTTATGATGGCAGTCATGGTGATTTATATTATTATTATAAATTATTATTACTACAGTTATTTCAAGCAATATTGTTATTTGACTTTCAGGGGCTTATCACACAAAAAGAAAAAAGGGCAGTGACCTGATATCTCACATGAAAGATAAAGACACATAAACTGTCTAAACAGCCGCCTCGCTACAGATGGAGAAGAAAAGAATTTTTATGCAAATAGAGTCTGAGACCAAAAGGCCTTTCTCCCTCACCTCCTTTCTAGTTCATGATTAAATAAATCATAAAGCTGTCACTAGAGACCACATAGAAAGAGGTCTCAAATGATAGAAATGAGGGCTTTCTGTATTTGTCTATTTTTAATTTCAAAAGGTATTCTGAATTAAAAAAGGAAGAGAGGGAAAAAAAGAGCCTAATGCTATTTGCATGCCTGATTTCCCAGGAGTATAAACAATTTCTACATCCTCTTGTAACAATAAAATGATTTCTCAAAACTAAACACAAATAAATGAAAATTAAACTGTGATCCATAAACTTAACTGAGACTCACAGTGTCTGATGCTTTTCAAATTCAAATCACCACCAGACAGTGCATCTTTTTGCATAACTTATTCAGCTAAAGCATAGGTGATAGCTTCTCCCCTCTCCCCTTTTCTTATTGAGAGATATACTTCACTCATAGTACTGGAATTTTTGCATGTAAAAGCTGAATAATAATTTACCATTTTTTTTGTAGTTGCACCATATCACGTTGTACAGTGCTTAGAGAGCAGTACAGAAAGTGAGCAGGGAAAACCAAGCATTTTTATGTTGAAGAATAGACAAAAGTTGAATTCTTCTGTCATTAAAGAAAATACCCAAAGGTAACTACAGGTGGTTTTTGTCAGAGGTCTTTGTTCTTCAATAAAGAAGATTAAGCGCTCCAGTGGTAACACCGAATTCTCTGCAGATCAGCCATATCACTTTGGAAACTGAATATACATGTACGTCTTACATAAGAGGGGTATGAATTCACAGCTGGAAGAACTAAATCATGGACAATATCTACCAAAAAGAAGCTACTCCAGAAGAGATGTTATGGAATAATTAAGGTTTAATTTACGGTATTTGCATTCAGGACAACTTCACTGGGTAGTGAAGTTCTTAGTCCTTGATCTTGTAGATATTTCAGCTCTTAATTATTGTGACCTAAGGGAAAAAAGCCTTTGCCTACAAGAAAACATTTTTAAAGCACAGATATTTAAAAACACACACAACCTCGGGTGTCTAAATGGTTGGGATCCCGCCCAGCTGCATGGGGATGCATTTCAGGGACACATTTGGTACTCCACACTCAGTGGGAACATGGGGGAGATGGATTTGGATGCCCTTTGGTGGAAAAAGGACCTGAATAGGAGTCTCCAGAGTGTGGGGTGTGCTGTGCGGGCTGAGGTGTGAGGGGACTCTTTCGGCTCTCTCCACGGGGACCCCCCAGGAGCAGGGCTCAAGCCATCCCCCTGAGGGAGCACCCGAGATTTGCTTGCAGTGGGAATCCCAGCAGCAGGATTACTGAGTGGATTTTTCTTCCTGATGTTTAACCCCTCTGATGACAACCATTACTGTCCAGACCTTCCTCCCCCATTTGTTGGACTGAACAAACCTGGGGCTCTTCACATCTCCTGCCAACCCACAGGTTCTCCGTCCTGCTGGTCACCTGAACAGCAACTGAAATATAAGCCCATATATCTGAGGGAGTAACTGCTCTTTTCATTTTGAACCAGGGAAATGCAATGTTTAACCATGCAGGAGTAAGCTGAAGGGTGGCATTTCAAAGGTGCGAGGAAGAAATATTTTAGACAGCCTGTATTGTGAACTAGCATGATGGTTTTGGATTGGAAGAAAGGGGAGAAAAATCCTTTAAAACCATGTGGGGACATCACCAGAGACACTATTTTAACTGTTAGTTAATGGTAAAACAAAATATTTCCTACCCATGAAAGTACAAATCATGTATTGAATCAGATTCCAAAGATGATGTAGTATGATAAGAAATGCCAAAAGTGATATGCAGAATGCTAATTCCTGTGAGAAAATAAGAAAAGTGCTTCAACAGTGTTGTCATGACATGAACTAGTCAATAACACTACATTCAATGAAAAAGCTCTGTTTCCACAGCACTTTTCCATAATATCCTTTAATTGGAGGGAGTAAAAACAGTGGTGTGAGGAACATCAGCCGGGGTTTTTAGAAAATAAACAAATACGGAATTTCAGAGTGGGTTGTGTAAAAATCACATGCAGGAAAAAAAAAAAAAAAAAAGTTGAAGTTCACATACTTAAAAATGATCACTGTCACACGACAGAGGCCATTTTGCTTGTGACATAGACACATTTCAGCTCAGATCTGCAAGTCTGACCACGGCATCATCTCGTGGCCATCACCCTTCCTAGCTTGGTGACTCTGCTTTTTCTGTTCTTCAGCACCGTCCTGCTTCCCAAGCTTTTCTATCCCTTCCTCTGCCTCCAGCCCAGGGGCAACCCCATCCTCAGCTGCGTCCCCTGCTAACTTCCTCCCCCCATCCCCAGCACCATGTGCTACTCTTCTCAACATCCTCCTCCTCCCACAGTGTCAGTGTCACTCATGATCTGGGAAAATATTGAAACCCAGCACCCCCAAATTCACATACCAACAGGAATTTCCCACACGCTTGTTTTTATTCCTGGTACCTGATGATGAAGAGAGCTGGGTACCAAATTGTTGCTTTGGTGTGGCTGAAAACCATCGCCACTGTTTTTTTTCAGACAGTTGGCCAGATCAAACCTCAATTTTGATCCTTTAGTTGCTGTTGGTAAATTAGGGTCCAGGGAAGAAGACCACAGGCAGGCAAGCTCCCAGAGAGTTTACCCAGTAAGGATTTCACCTGCCTGTGGTGAGGTTGGGCTGCCCAGTCATTAGTGGAACTGATACAAAGAAACAGCAGCAATTAATTTCACCGTGAATTTACCTGCTTTAGCCAGCTTGTTTGGAATATACTTAAGAAGACAAGGTCACAGCATATTTGATAATTTTAAAATGCCTTTTTTTTTTTTTTTTTTAATTCCACTCAAATATTCTCAAATGAAACCCTGACTTGAAAAACAGCTACGGAAATTTGGGGGTCAGATGTTGCTTTTGTTAAGACTGAAGTCAGCGAGAATCCCTCCACCACCTAATTAAAATATCACTGACTAAATCCTCCAGCTAAAAAATAAGTGTCCCTTTTAGCATATCTGTATGAACTCTTCTAACTTTTTGCCCGCCACGTGATGGTTTATCATGGTAGGGCTGCTTATGTATGCTAGATGGCCGACTTCAACTTTAAAGGAAACAGCATGAAATACTATCCACTTGTGCTTTTTGACACACACACACACACACACACACACACACACAACCTCTTCTCATCACACGCATACAGGTAATTGCTTTGTTAAAACATATGGCTTAAGTCTGTAAATCAGGATGGTTTAATTTAGAGGGTGCTGCTCATGGGCTGGTAGCCAGGCACTAGAGCAGGAGCTGGTATAGCATGCAAATCCTTCACACACAGCTCCCTCAGCTCTGTTCCTTGGATCTTTGACCCATGTGGAGTTTGTACACATATGCAGAAGAAGGAATATTCAGATTTGGGTTATACCAACTCTATCATTGTAATTTTAAGGAAAACAGCCTCCCATACCCAACACATCAGTCTCTCTTATCCCGTTATGCTGCTGGTAGTCTAACACAGAACTGGAATATAATTATCTTCATGCTCGCCTTCAATCAAGTCCCAAGAATCCTTGGAGGAAACTCTTTGCAACAGATCTGAACCCGGTAAGTCACACTGCTTACTGAGAGGCAATCAATCGCACGAGAAGGCTCCGGGTATTTGCATAGCTTCGTGCCCGCGTGGGACAATCCAGGTGTAGCCACAGAGCGGCGGAAGGCAAAGCCAAGCCGCAGCTGCTGAGCCCGCGGTGGTGGTAGGACGGCTTGTGGTGTACACAGGCTTTCAACAGGTGACGAGAATGATCTCATGCACGGGATCTGGCTGCTACTAACGCATGCAAATATCTGACGGGCAGAGACACCGCCAGCCTCTCCAACAGCTCCTGAGCGCGTGTGTGAGCACCTCGGATAACAGCTCGCACAAGCGAGGTGCGCTGGCAGTTAAGCACAAGCAGCCGTCAGCATGCTACTCTGAAGCTGAAAAGTCAGCCTGTCACGCACTGAAACCACCTGTAAATCCAGTGGATGTTTCTGAAATTACGGTTTATGCTGTTTCCATACTTCTGAAAGTATTCTTATTCTTTAGCATGCAGAGGAAAATTAAGTCACATTTTCCTTAACAATTGCCGTTCCCGCCTTGCTGCGCGTCACAGCCCTCTGGAGTGACCGCGGTAGCACTGACCTTGGACGTCGCTGCAGTGGCATGACTTTCCTTACCACTCCCCAGGGCACTCTCCTCAATTGCTGCCGCTGCCGGGGCTTCTGCCTTCTTTGCACTTGCTTCCAGAGCAGCAGGAGGCCCTACTTTCCCCAACCCATTCACCGGGGCTGAGCTTGGACCGCTTGATTGCCGCGACTGAGCCTTATACCAGCTAGGGTAAAACAAGGGATCGATGGTTTCTGCTGTGGCTGGCACTGGAATGTCAGACTCTGGGGTCTGTTGAGGACCACCTGGTGTCACAACCTCATCCTTGATCAGGACAGATAAAGAGAAGAACAAGCAGAGTGCACCGTGTTACCTTCCTGCCATAGCCACATCGCTCTGTATGCCATGTTTGTTATATCTCACTGCAAAGAATTGTCCTAATATATGGTCTGAAAGAATTACAATCAAAACACGAAGCAAAAGCAGCTATCATTTGAATAACACAGATGTGGGAGAGAAAATAAGTTACCCAAAAAATTGAATAGGAGGGTAGAATTAGCTGGGAAGGGAATGCTGTCTGAGAAAGCAGTGAGCAAGTGGTTCCTTAATTCAGATAAACATCCAGTTCGATGCTAAAAATACAACAGTTCTGCATAAGAACCTCATGAAATGGTACCAGCCATGAACAACAGGTGTAGGTACCTTAGAACAGCTTGTTGGGTTTTGAGTTGAGAACAACGCATTTTCCAATGGGTCTGTTGATATGAGCAGTCAGAATAAGGGGAATACAAAGACACTGGAGAGAAACATTTGCCCACCAGTCTTGCTCTCAATGCTATAAGCCAAGCACTGTTGCTCTGCCAGGAAGAGGAGCAGGCGGCTGAGCTGCACCTCTCTACCTGCATCAGGCTCTCAGGGCTCACCCGCACGGTACCTGGTATCGCCACAGCATTTCTGCTTTGCCTCTCTTACACCAGAAGGCAAAAGCTGAAATACAGGTATCCCACACACTGCAACACCCACATGCCATGTCTGATGCCACCTCTGACCATCTCCTCATGGCATTTTACAGTTGCTACAGCAGCATGCCATACCTTTCCCATTTTAGCAGTAGAAGTGAGTGACTTCATGTTAGTGGGCAGAATTGCTTATGTCTGGTTCTTGTTTGCATAAAAACCTACCTCAGTTAGGCAACATAAGTTTAGTAAGTCAGTGCAAATCCTCAAAAGACAAACTTTGGTTAAATCAATGAAGCCTGATTTAAAAGTACCTTCATACAACTGGTGCAAACACACATACATTTTTAAATCAAAGCAAGAATGACTCTATGGTACTTATTTTCCCTTGATTTATGTGGGGAGCTTGCTACAATCAAAGACTCTTTATGTGCTCTCCTGTTTTCACACCTCAGATAGCTTCACAGCAGCCTTTACCCGCTCAGCAACTTCACTGGGTAAATTGCATAAGAGGAGAATTTGCTAAGTTAATTGTATGTAAGGCCAGCTAAAGTAGCACATGAAGTGTATTTTTTTTTTATGTAACTTTTAGAAGATGCAGCAATTATGGTCTCATTCTAATCGCATTCCCTAAAAAAAAGTGCTGGCCTAAGTTATTCACACCCTGAATCTGTTTGCTGCTAGGTTGTGAGGCAGTGTCCTCTCCTGTTTGGTGCATGATATCCTTGTATCCACCTAGACAATATCCCTAGGATGACCAGAGCAGAAGGTGGAAACCGCCATTCACAGAAAACAGATTAGAAGTATGATCTAAAAATTGTTGGTGAAATGCTCACTAAATCCAGAGGGAATGCCAAATTCTCTTAGTATAAATATTTTAACAACCATTTCATTTATAGCAGTTAGTCTGCGTTAAATCACAGCAAGCAGAACATCCATTGTAATGCACTTAACTCCCAAACTGAATCTCTTTTATTTATATCTTCTGTATCCCACATATATCTCAATTTCTCTAGCAGCATAGCTTTTTGCTTATCGAGTGATGCATACGCAGGTCAAGAGGACAGGGTACAGTTGCATATATGTGCACAGGGGCAATAAAAAATTCTGTTCTCCAGCGCACCGACTCCCTTAGGCGTGCTCCTGCCGTAGGGCGCCTTCGGGCCACGGGGGAACGTTTTCTTGCTCTGCCAGGGCACGCTCAGCATAGCAGGGCACCGGGGCACCAGGGACACTTACCTGACCAGCCGGGGCGGCGGGCAGCGGCACCGGAGCAGGTTCGGCTGGGGGCTCTCCGGCTGCGCTCTGTGGTTCGGGGTCTTGCTGAGGCGGCTGTGATGCTCTCTCAGCCCCTTCCTCCTCCACCTCTTCCTCCTCCTCTCCTGATGACTCTGTGTGGACTTCATCCAAATCTTCACCATCCACCATCTCCTCCTCTTCCTCTTCTCCCTCCTCCTCTGATAGGACACGCGTAAAAGGACAGGGCTGAACACCACGTGAAGATGGCTACAGTCTTTATGTAATTAAAAAGACATTTACAATTGCCTGGAGAAGCTACTGATAATCTGCTGCCTGGCGGAGGACGCAGGCTGGGGAGAGGGTGTTGGTGAGGAGCCTGCTCCCACACCAGCTTGGCCTGGGCACTGCCATGGAGCTGCCAGCAGTCCCTTCGCAGCAGGGCGGACACCGAGCACACACGCCTGTTAAAATCTTAAGCTGGCCCTTTCCGTGGGAAGGAGGACAAAAAGTCCTGCCAATGCAGTTATCTCATGAGGGATATGCAGCACGGCTCTGCACCTTTTGGGGAGAGGACAGCTGGTCTGGCACAATCTGCCAGGGAAAAAAGTCCCTCTTGCAATTTGAGATATATGCTTGTTTTAAACCCCGTTGAAGCCATCGTAATAAATCTTTACCAGGTGAGTGTTTCACAGTACATGACTGGAGGTTTGGAATACCAACCTCCCTAAAACCAGCCTGTCAAACTTGGTCAAACTGTCACTTTTGTGTCATCTGACATTCTGTTGTCAGCATTCGTGGCTTGGCTTGTTTCCAGAGGGAGCCCTCTAACAATGCATTTTTTTTTTTTTGCATCATCACACTACCCATCCTCACAAACGTCGGGCGTTATCCTGAGCCACCCTAGCACTTCAGAGGAATAAACTTAGATGGATGCGTTAACCCAAGCTCCAAACTGGCTGTGCGTTTCGCACAGGTTACGGTTCTGCCCGAGTATGTAGAAGGAATGTAGATCTGCAAATTAAGTAACGCCCTCATAACGGAGAAAAGTTTCTGCAGGCAAACACAGTCCTATGAGCAGAGAGCTGAACCTCTGCTTCCACGTCCCCTGGCTGCAGAGGACCTCGCTGACTGTAGCAGGAGTTTCAAATGCAGGACTGAACTCCCGATTGCCAGAGCCCTTGCTAACGCCTTGTCCCCAAGAGGGGGGTGTCACTTTCCCCATCACGTGGTGGGGGTGCGTGCCCGGGAGCACGAGGCCACGATCTTGGCAGATGGGCGTGTGTGGCAGGGAGGTGGCAGCTGTGGCTGATCCCAGGGACGAAGCGGGCACGAGGCTGTGACTGGGGATTGTCCCCTGCCAGGACAAATCCCTGGGGGTTCACGGCCCTGCGAGATGGCACCTGCTCCTCTGCTGCTGACCGGTGCCACAGCTGCTGTCCCGCTACACGGACCCCGTGCCAAGCACAGCCAGCCCACGGGGCCCGGCCTGCGGAGCAGGATCAGCACAGCGGGCACGCGGGGTCCCCCGTGGGGAGCAGCCACGCTCTCTGAAGCGTGAGACTGTGAGAAGCGATGGGTGGCGTCCACATGAGACTTCACCAGGCTGATAAAGATAAATGTAAAATTACTAGTGAAATCCAGCGCTAGCAAGAAAATTAGAGATATCCAGATGACTGTTACTGCTGCCTTTTAATAGTTGAGATCTGCTTATTTGAGACATTGATCTCCATTAACTTCCTGTGGCTTATTCCGTAGGGTAAAGCATGGGTGAGCCTAGATTTCAGGCTGCTTTGGTAAATGTAGAATTACAACTCTGCATTATTACAGAGACATATTAATGTCTAGTCATGTCATGTTTAGTCATGATGACATGACAAATGACACGACACAAGATGTTAAATGTATGAAGGATGATGAAAGTTTCTGCTTCCTGCTATAACTCTGTGATCTTGAATTTTGATTATGTTTGTTATATTTCTCAATTATTATATAAAAGAATTTTTAAAAGTATCTTTCATAAGTACTTCTTTTAGTAATAAGCATTCTGTTTCTTTAATGACTTTCTAGAGCAGACAGGCCATGCAATAATGACATTTTTTAGGGAAAAAAGGACTTTACAGAATGAGATAAAACCTTGGTTTTGTGGTCCCTTGACATGAGGAGTCAGCAAAAATCATGGGCTGAAGAAAGTGTTGAGGCCACGTAAAAGGTAAGATCAATGGTGTCAACAAGTTATGTAATTTTTTAACTGTGATGGATTTTTGCTTTTGATCAAAATTTATACAAAATGGCCTAGTTATACTTTGGGATAGAAACAAATATCTGATTCAAGTTTTCCTACTCAGTATCATCATGTAAATCACACACAGCTGCAATTTAAGAAAGCAATTTAGGTGAAATAAATTACATACCTCTGTCAAAATCAATTTCTCGTATTATCTTTTCTTCTCTACTGAGGTTCACTGTGAATTGGTTCATGTTTTCATACCCATCCTCTATTTTTTCCATTTGAAATCCTTTAGATGCTTCCGTAATTCTAAAACAGAGAAATTGGTTATTGGCATTTGGGTTTGCAGATAAATTTGTAATTTGTAATTCATTATAAAGATCAAGAGTTTCAAGTTTAAATACTTACTTTTGTAGCAGTGTTTTGGCATTCTGTGAAAACAAAAAGGAAATAACTGACTTCTTAAATGGTTCCATTTTTCAGAGATTTTATGCATTGAGATCTAATTCTTACACTGGCTGCTTCTAAACACACTAATATGGATCTCATAAATGACAGCCATGAGATCTATGAATGAGATCAAATTTGGATGGTAATTAGTACACAGCTGAGCAAACTTTTTAGTTCATTGAAGACTTTTTATTGAAATCTGAGTATGATGGGAAATACGTACAATTTCTACAAAAAAAAAAAAAGGAAATATTTTTGCTCTTTTTTTTTGTGTGTTTGTGATGAAAAGCAGTTGTTCTGTTACCATCTTTAGTCACAGCAACCATGTCTTTGGCTATCCATAAGGGCATACTTCTGGAGCCACAAAATTTTATTTGTCTGGAAAGAATATTGTATTCTTCAGAGGCAATACTTTGATGGAAATAAAAGAGTTTTTTTAATAGAAAACACTCGTCCAGCCTTTAATATAGAGCAATTGTAAACTTGCAGGACAGAAGTTCTACACCAATGAATTCACTGGACAGGCTGCTAATGGTTTCTTAATCAGCTCTCCTAAGTTTATAATAAGAAAACAAAAAAGGAAAAAAAAAAAAAAAAGGAAGAAGTAAAGGCATAAAAACTTGATTCAGAACATAAATATTTAAGTCTTGGAAAGTTAATCACTGTCGATGTGCAAATGAAACCTATAACTCACAGTACTTCATATACACATATATTATAGTGGTGGGACAAAAAAGGTACGTTGGAAAATGTTAAAATTCCTGGTTTTTTCTTTGGGGACTAGAAATTCATACAAAGGATGGTATATTTCGGTGCAAATAGAAAATACTCACATTCTTGGTTTGGATACTATTCACAAGAAGGCTAATCATTTATCTGTGCTGATGCAAGTGTTTAAAAAATGAGTTTGTATAAATGTTGACTCAAAGATGACCAAACTCTTAATGTGCCTAGAATTGAGAAATGCTTAAATAGTATTTTGATAAATCCATCTTTCTTTTTCTATCTCTATTTATAGACTTTATACCTGCAAAAACACAGCCATTTCTGGTTCTTCCATGAACTGGATTCCTGATTCAACCAGCTTTGACACAGCTTCCAAATGATCCGCATACTTCTTCATCAGGGAGCGGACGTGTTCCAGTTTCTCCTCTTGGGTTCTAGTGATTATTTGTGTCATCTCATTTTTTCTTTCTTCCAGTACAGAATAGAGATAATCAAATTTTTCACACAGCTGCTCTTTCTGTCGTCTGCAGCATTCCTGTGAATCATTTGGTTTATGTTAAACATGTTATGTTCTTAAAAGCGTTTCTATTTTTACAGTTACTTGGAAGCATTTTCATCAAAGAGATTCCTCTTTCTGAACAGTGCAAAGGATTCTGAATGACCCCAGAGACTTTTAAAATTTTTCAAAGTCCGAGCTATTGGAACAAAAGTTTTAAAAGTGTTCTCAAACTCTGAGTTTCAAGCCACTGAAAGCCCCCAAACAAGTTACTGTATAACTTGTTAGCCTGCTAAAAAATTGTCAAAGGTATTTATGATGTCTGTAGAGACACACGAAAGTCTGCAGAAAAAGTAAAAATCCCCACCATATTAGCAGCTAGGTTCATTTGCATGAACAGAACGATTTTTAAAGGAGTGAGCATCTCAGATCAGCTCTGGACAATTTTCTTTTTCTACCAGAGAACCTGGAACTGTCCTGGCTGGGCTTGATTTTCACATACACCCTCTTAGACTCTATTTTGACAATAGGTGTCCATTATGTTCCATTTACTGTGCACTGAATCCGGTAAAGGTACCATGAAGAAAATGGTGTGTGACAAAAGCACGAAGACAAGAAGGAGGAATCAGGTTTCCACTCTACCTTCAAGCACTGATTTTCACATCATTTTTTGAGACACTTTTATTGTCCTTCCAACTAGACAACACAGCATATTTCACTGAGTAAGGCGGATGGGTTTGATGCCTGCTTCATTGAGTGCTCTCTAACAAGAACACACTGCACTTGCAAGGGAGGATTTATGGGGAGGAAATCGGAGACAGGTAATCTATAATGTCTGAGGTCTACCAAATAAAAGTACTTGAGTCATCTGCATGCCCCAGGGCACACAGATGGGCATAACCTTATTGTGGTTATATATGGTTGCGGATGGTGGTGATTATTTAAATCTCTTTCCTAGGAACTGAGGCTGAATCAATTCCTCATCTTCATCCCTTGAGGCGTAATGCTGAGATCCTGGCAGCACAGGATTATTAACAGTCCCACAGTACTTTTGGAAGTGATAAGACTGATTATTCATAGCACTGGGCCAGAGAGAATCCCACTTTTTTCTTGACTTTCTGCCAGAGCTCTTTCCTATAAGTGGTGACAGTCTGCTCTGTATCATTCAAAAGGAGAAAACCTTTTGAAGATGGATGTGTGGCCAAAAATCATTGTCTACATTGAGGGGTGGGGGCAGAATACAGATCTTGTTGCAGTGACCCAAGTATCCACCTCTGCTTCCCAATGAGAAAGACTAGGCTAAACAGGCACTCCTAATTTAAAACTCCTTGGGGGGGGGGGGGGGGGGGGGGGGGGGGCGGGGGGGCAGGGGAGGAGGGGGCAGGCTTGTCCCGCTCTTCTGGAGGTCCTTGCTGCTTCCCAGAAATTCCTGATTAGTGAATTATAGGGTGGGGACGGGCAAGGCAGCTTTCAAACCAAGTGAGTCATGGTTCCTGGGTGTCATTCTATTGTTCAGATCTCAAATAATCTTATTCTAGTCTTCCACTTCTCTCCTAGCCTTC
Source organism: Tyto alba (assembly GCF_018691265.1). Classification (NCBI taxonomy): domain Eukaryota; kingdom Metazoa; phylum Chordata; class Aves; order Strigiformes; family Tytonidae; genus Tyto; species Tyto alba. The sequence goes on from NW_024881330.1 coordinate 37,922,490, forward strand.
TCCCAGGGTTTCCTGCACTTCCGCTTGCTCCAGACTTCTTCGGTTTAGTCTGCCATGACCTCCTCTGAAATGTCATCCAGATCACTTGTAAAACAACCTTAATTACAAGACAGGTGTGTGCTATCTTTGCCATTTGACACAGGACAAGCGGTAGGGGAAGAAGAGCAAGAGAGTGATATCAGGGTGCCCTGAGAGATCCTTCCCTATTTCTAAGCTCTAATATATAATATCTCCTGCCAGCAGATATTACAGAGTTGAGAACTTCTAGAGTGAGAGTACAAAACATATTCCTAACTGCAAATGCTGAAATATTTCTGAAATATTCTCTTTCTGTATAAAATGTTCCTGTATGAAGTCTCTATGTGATGGAATTACCCTAATCAGATTCTGAGTAATGAAAAAGGTTAGCAAATACATGACTTTCCATTCTAAAAAGTTCTCAGCCTTTTTGTGTTTTAAAGAACAGCTGCAGCAAAAAGAAGGGAGCCCTTACCACTGAGCATGAGTCGCACTGCTTGTTCTGAAGTATCTGTATTGACTGGTTTACGCTATTAGCATTTGAAAGAAACACTAATTTTTCCTTCATTATTTGACTCATATTGTTTACAGGGCTAAACACTGATTAATTATTTATTTTGGTTTTCCAGTATTTAGCATTTTATATTCCTTTTTTTATTATTTTCAGTATAATACGTGAATTTGGTTTACCTTTCAATCAGTTAAAAGCTATACAAGTATTAATCAGGTTTTTTGGTTTTCTGTTTTTTAGGGTTGGATAGGAGCAATAGCTAAACGTAGAACTGTAGGCTATTGCTTACTCCAGCTGAAAGGAAAATGATCATGCATTTTCTGCTAAAGCAGATATTTATTGTTCTCTGCAAAGTGTTGAGCAGAGAGAAGAGACAATCCTGGATTGTAAGCATTATTTCCATGTGTGCACATTTCTCAGCTCCAGCTGTTGCTTTTTATCTTCAAGGACAAACTGATGTCAATTCAGACAAAGTTCTTGTATGGTAGGAAATGTGATTTGCTTGAAATGCAACATGGAAGTGCCAAGGTAAGCTCTAAGATCTATTTTCTGCAATCTTTGACTTTAAAGGTGAAAAGCCTGTTAAAACATCTGAAGGTAAAATGGCTGCACTTTCTTTGGGCTTTGAGTTTAAAGGTTAGACTTTAAACTGAGTGGATGACTCTGAGGAAGCTAGTTTCAGAAACTGTTGTACTTAAGGTATTTTTAGCACAATGTTTGCTCCATACTTCAGAGTAGGTGTTTGAAGTTTTGTTTCTGGTTCAGCTAGTTCAACTTAAATGAGTATAAGCTTTTGCTTTTCCATCATTCAAATTTCTGCAGTTAACCTACTTGAAAGGCTTGTTTCTGTCTGCAAAGTCCTGATAGCAGCCAATTTCATCCTTGCAACGTGAAGGCTTCCTGACTACAAAGTTCTGACTGCTGCTAACGCGCTCTCTCATTTACTTGGGCTAATGGTTTTATGTTCTTTGAACCAAACTTGGACATTTTCTGTTCTTCCTTGTTCTGAGGAAATAGTAGCCTCGGGCAATTGTGTACACAGATTGTGGAATCCATTTTTCTTACCAATTAGAATCTATACATCTTGGATTAATTTATTTTTCTCTGCCATTTCTCTTTTCTGCTCCAGCTCTGAAGGGTCAATATAATTCTAATTGGGCTGAGAGGGATGCAACTCCTTCACTAGATGCTTCATCAAACTCTGATCATAAAATCAATTCACATGAGGTCCTTTCAGCTTATTGCTCTGTGATGCTCAAATTGGTCAGAGTTGATATTTATATTTGCTTTGCTGGTGCAAACCTCTTGGAGGAAATGAAAGCCACTTCTGCTATTGAATGAACAAAACTAATTCCAGCCAGAGTAAGTCCTTTACCAGAAAATCCAGTAAGAACCCAAACTCCTCCCTCCCATGAGCTACAAAACAAGACTCCTTAAAAGACAACATAAGTATATCAAAAAACTACTTCTGCACCGTAGGAAAAACAGCTAAATACGGAGCTCACTGACATACTTGGGAGCTCTGCTGTGGCTACAGTGTGGCTGAGACTAAGGCTCTGTTCACAGGACTACACAGGCTTTAGACTGGTCTCTGACAGCTCTAGAACCTAATCTTAGGTGTTAAGTGAGCTGGGAGTTCATTGCATTTTCTTGGATCTGCTTTTAATTTCAGTGATATCCTATGGCATTAAGAATGCTGGACATGATGTGCTGATATCCTCACTCTTTGTCCTCGACCACATGGCCGAGGCAGGGTGGTGAGCAGGATGTATCCTTTGGTTGAGGCAGTACAGCTGATACTGTACAAATTCACAGGTAATCGTTTAGTGAAACAGCATGGGAATGCATTTGGGTAAAGTGAGGCCTGGTAAAGAATTATTGGGACCAGCAGTTTAAAAGATGCGACTTCACACTGAAATAGCTGAATTTAAAGAGGTGGTACCTACCTCAACCGTCTTGCAGGTCTCCTCCAGCTGCGTGACTATCCCTTGCACTCTGTCGTTGCTCCCCACCAGGACTGCAATGCCATCACTCAGCTCGGACTAGGCAGCAAGGGGAGAGTGAACAGGAGCGTGTTAGACACTGTCCCACTTCAGGGTGGCACATCTAACACCGGGGAGCAGGAGACAAACGAGCCATACCAGGGTATTACCTCTTCTTCCCACCGGAACTGAGGAAAATTGGAGCTTTACCTGCCTACAAGTTACCTGCCAGTACTCTGACATTTATTTCCTCTCTCAACACTACAAAAACATAGACATTTTGAAACTTTTCATGGGGAGGAAACTGTGGTTTGTAAAGGAGGAAGCACTTTGTTCTAGGAGGCTCTTCTAGATGCTTTTGTCTGAAGCACTATGCTTCAATAGACCCAGAATATTCCCTTTGGATTTGCTGAGAGAAAAGACTGTCTTTTGAAGGCTTGTTTTTTTTTAGTGTCTGAGTCTAATCACACCACTGTGCTATCTCCCTGAGGACCGTAGCTCTTGGCCTTGGAGAGGAGAAGAGGTGTCCTATGGACCTGGAGGGACCAGGGTGCTACAGAGCCCTTGGCGTGAGGGCAGTGGGTCTGGGGCTGTGGTGAGAGGGGAAGGGAGAACGGGAGGGGGAGAAGGTGGAGGCTGAGCCACTGGCATGAGTGAAATGAGTGGAAGAAGGAAATGACCCGGGTGTGGGGATGGGGATGACTGTGAGGTATCCTTAGAAGAGGAGAGACAGAGAAGTTAGTCCCTAGGAAACTTGGTGAGCGTGCTGGGGAGGGCAAGTGGCCCTGGGCATACAGCTGTAGTGACCAAAGCAGCCCTGTCCGTGGCCTCCACAGCTTTGTAAAGGATCCTTTGAAGCATGCATCCTGCAGCCTCCGCGTTACACCTCCAGTCTTGGGCACGACAGCCCCTTTCCACAGGTGCTCGTGGAAGGAAGCTACTGCTTGCAAAGGGAGCGGTCAGGGGCATGGATTCAGTCCAAGAAACTTCTCCCCCTTCTCCCTCCTTTTTTGATTAAAAAGGATGTTTGTAACTACTTTCCTAAAGCGACTTCTCATTTGTAGTTTCCACACACAAGCATCTGTGTGACAAAGTTGGACGCTGGGATTGCAAACTTGGCCTGTCTGATTGCTTGCCCCACTGAGGCCCTCCAGAAAAATGAGCTGTTTATCTCAGGAGGATAACCCAGTGAGTCAGGTTTTAAATTAATACTGTATTAAAAATAAACAAGTCTTTTACTGGTGACAGCAAGGGCAGAGGATGTTAGGTACATCCTGTGCTGCCAACTATTGAATATTCCTGCATTCACTTGCAGGAGGAGGCTTTTCACTTAACTTTTCTTAAAAATGGGATGCTTAAAAGCAGAAGTGCCTGATAGATGACTATTTGATTTGTACTGGTCTGTTCTCTTTCCAGTTCATGTGTTGGAAACCCCACTTGTTTTTCTGGTCTAAAAGCACTGAAAAAAAGAGATTAGGAACCTTGAAAGAGAGAACCTCAGCTTCACATCAAATCACTCCCTAAAATGTTTACTCACTATACTAACAAAAATTGGAACACTGTAATATCTTTCTGTGTGACCTCTCATAAATTTTTTTTCCTGTGTTTCTAAACAGTTCCTACAGATTTGTATGAGCCTTTCACTCACACACAGAAATGGCAAAGGCACCCTCAGGCCCTTTTGTAAACTCACAGGAAGCCCATGGGAATGCTTTCCTGTCCATAGTCCCGTCATTTGCTGAGAGGACTATGAGATACAAGAAGATATTTACCTTCTGTCGCTGGTAAACATTTGTGAGAGGAGCAACTTGACAGTCTTTGTGGGCACCAAAGACTTTGCACAAGGAGCAAGTGGGCATTTCACAGTTCAAACAATAGATATTAATTCTTTCATCTTCGTGCTCTTCGCACATTGGCTGGTCACACTTCCTTTCGGGTCTGCAAAAGAAAAGAAGTTTAGAACAAACTTGATGCTCATGAGTTTCTGACAACAACACGTAGGGTACCAGCAGGAAATACGGCACATTCATATCGCAGTGTCCAAGGCTGACCTGAATATGCAGCGTAGGCTTAAACCCGCCACACAGGATGATTAAACAGGCAGCGGTACAACTTAATGTCCTGACACAACAGGCTGTGATGACAATATAGCAACATGACTTCATATGGGGATTCCAGCTGGGAGTGTGGCTGAACCTTCACTCATATTTAAAAATGTAAATAACCTCACTAAGACTGATCTCAGACTACTCGTGTGCTTTAATTAGCATGTTATCTAACATCTGTCTGAAATACGAAACGTATGTAATTTCTTTCGGTTTCATCACTCAAAATGTTGGGCCCTTGGCCTTGATGCGGCAAAGATCTTACGCAGTGGACTAATTTGAAGCAAGAGTTGTAGATATTGATGGACCTTTATGTCCTTAACTCTTTAACTCTGCTGATGAGCTTTGCGAGGCCCAGGTCAGGACTGTCAATATCAAACTGGTTGGGTCCTTATGGCCTTTACACTAGGCCAGCAACCAAAATAAGGTCTCACACAAATTAATTTTAGATAGGTGGCATGCGTCTAGCCTGTACAGTGTCAAACTTTTTAACAGTATATACAGATGAATACTCGATTGTATTCATCTCCAAGGGCATGGGTCACACAAGAAGTGTTCCTCTCCTGTGCTAAACAAGGAACTGTCACAAGACTATAGCTCAGTCCTGATCTTCTCTTCACCAAAATGCTTTAGCCACATACATACCACAAGGCAATCCATGCTATATCAGGAACTACTTCAGTTGTAGCTTCGAGCCTCCAAAGGTTGCCACTCCTACTGTGGCAATGTTAGATATTCCCAACATTAGCCATTATCCCCTTCTGCTACCAGTTCGAAGGAGAATTATTACTTACCTGTAGCAAGTGCAACAGTGGCATCATAGAAATATATATTTTCATCATTAGATAGAAAATATTTTCCAAAATCATAGAATTTAATGGAATTTCATGGAAACATTTTTTTAAAGCCATTCCACAGAGCTCTGTAGTAAGGAGGCAGCTGGCCATTCTATTCAAGTTTAAAACTGTATGGAAAAAAATCATTATTTTAGCTTATATTAGAGCAGAGTTTTTCCATATAGTTTGTTAGAGTGGACATGGCACTTATTTTTAAATTACAAAGTACAGATTTTCTCTTCTGAAGGGAATGGAATCAATTAGATGCATTTGAAAAAAGATCAAGCAGCAAAGAAAATGTCTCATGCATTCATATTTTTTAATTTCAAGAGGCAACTGGAATTTAAAGGGTTCATAATGAAAGTCTGTAATCTGAAATATAACAATATACCAGAATAAAACAGGATGGACACTTCTGAAGGAAGCCTGTATTATTTGGGTCAGATTTACATAAGGCACTCAGTGTGTTAAATCCAGCATTATTTCAATGATAGTCAAGAGAGGTGTGTCTCCACTATAAAAAAAAAATGCTTTATATTGTTTGAACATGACTGCAAACAGCCCCTAATACATTCATGTTATAGTGCACCAGTGGGAGGGCCTGCATGTGAGGGCAATAACAGACAATGAATTTCAAAGTGATTAATTAATCCTGAAATAGCTGCTCTTCCTGCAAATATTTACAAGACCAGAACCAGAAACTACTAGAATGTTATTTGACACTGGAATGGTGCCACTAGCATGAAAGACACATAGCACAGGGTAAAAAGGTGATGGTGTCAAGCAAGTTCAGCCAGAAGTAGCCAACCTTCAAAGGTGCCGCAAAGAGCTGGAAGAAACCTGGCAGAACTCCCTGAACTAGTGGGGCCTTGAAGACAGTGACAGAGGACTAGAAGTAAACAGATCTACAGTCTCCTTCCTAGGCTGTACAAAAGGAAAGATTTTTAGCACAACATTCCCTGACTTCAGAAGGGAACCTCTAGGTCTGTGTTGGTGTAGCAAAGGCCAAAACACAACCTCTAAGTTTAAATGGTGGCTGCTCCTGAACCAAGAGTTTATGGAGTAGCCGATAGGGAAATGACAGCATGTCTTTAGTAGAAGAAAAGATCCATCACAGCTGGGCTTGTGACCAAAGAAGCAGCAGGTTGCAGAAGTGGCCTAACAGCTTTGTGCTCTTGTTCTCTGACTCTGCTCTTCGAGATGCTAAGCCTGTGTTCGACTGCTAAAGGCTTATTCTTTTCCATTAAAATTTGGTTCGGACCTTAATACGTGGAGTGTTGTGCATGTTTTATGGAGAGGAGGATTCTCAGCACTGGCAAGGCCACACCTCGAGTACCGGGTCCAGTTCTGGGCTCTCCAGTACACAAGAGACAAGGACAGACCCCAGAAAAGGGCCATGAAGATGATTAAGGGTCTAGAAAATCTCTTCTGTGAGGAAAGTCTGAGAGAGCTGGGAGGAAGGTTCAGAGGGATCTTAACAGTGACCTTGATCTTATCTATACCTTCAGGTATCTAAATACCTGAATGGAGGGTGAAACGAGGACTCTTTTCAGTGGCTCCCGGTACCAGGACCAGTGGCAATGGGCATAAACTGAAACACAGGAGGTTTCCTCTGAACATCAGGAACCAGTTTTTCACTGTGTGGGTGACCAAGCACTGGCAGAGGTTGCCAGGGGAGGTTGTGGAGTCTCCATCCTTGGAGATATTCAAAAGCTATATGGACATGGTCCTGGGCAACTGGCTCTGGGTGGCCCTATTTGAGTCGGGGGGTTGGACCAGACGACCACCAGAGGTCCCATCCAGTCTCAGCCATTCTGTGATTACATGATCTGGTTAGGAAATGCAAAGTTGCTGAGCACATAAAGGAGCACACTTTAATTAAGGACATAGTAAGACCTTAGGAAAATTGACGCTTAGTTAGAAGGCATGTGTTCCTCAGGATATTTACAAATCCCAAAATCTTTCTACTGATATCCTGAATCCAGCTTTTATAGTGTTTCTACTGAAGACCCTAAGATAGCTGTAGCCCTTCCTGTATCATCGCATCACCTACTGCCTGCACCTGGTCAGGGAATTGAGAGAATCTACATGACTATATGAGGCACAGTCAGGCCATTAGTGAAGATATTAAACTCTATTGGCTCCAGTATCAATCTCGGTCATATACCACTAATGGCTCACCTTCACCTGACTTCATGCTGTTCACCATGGCCCTTTGTGTCTGGCAGTTCAGCCAATTTTCAGTCCACTGTCCACTCTAGACCTTATTTCATCAGTTTGTCAATAAAGATGTTACAGGAGGCAGTGTCAAAAGTCTAGGTAAACAACATCCACTACTCTCACTCACTGAGTTAGTCAGCTCACTATAAAAGGCTAGCAGGTTGGTCAGGTTGATTTCCCCTTCGTAAATCTGTGATGACTATTTCTAATCACCTTCTTATCTTTTATATGTTTGAAAATGCTTTCCAGGAGGGTTTGCTTGAACAACTTTTCAGGGACCAGTGTGAGGATGACCAGCCTGTATTTCCCTGGATTCTCCTCCTTGCATTTCTTGAAGATTGGAGCAACATCTGCTTTCTTCCATTCCAGTCCTCAGGAAACTATCCCGATTACCACGACCTTTCAAAGATTATTGAGAGTGGTCTTGCAATGACATTAGCCAGCTCCCTTACCACTCATGGATGCCTCCCATCAGGATATCCATTTTTTTTTTTAATATTCTCTAACCTGATCCCCTTCCACTGTGCATAAGTCTTCCTTGTTCTAGACTTTCCTGTTGGTCTTGGAGGCCAGGGATTCTCGAAGACTGATCTTACCTGTAAAGACTGAGGTGAAGAAGCCACTGAGTACCTTGGCCTTTTCTATGTCCTTTGTCACATGAGCCCCTGCTCCATTTAAAAGTGGACCTATGCTTTCCCTAATCTTTCTTTTGCTGCTGATGTACCTGTAGAAGCTCTTCTTTTTAGCCTTTATGTCCCTCACCAGATTCAGTCCCAGGTGAGTTTTGGCTTTCCTAACTCCATCTGTACACGCTTGGATAGTGTCTCAAAACATTCCCAAGTCACATGTTCAACTTCTTTTTGCTTCTTTTTTTGTCTTATTTTTATCAGGAACTCCCTGTCAATCAATGCAGGTATCCTGCCACCATTGCTTGAGTTTCTCTATATGGGGACAGACCATTCTTGAGCTTGGAGAAGATGGTCCTTGAAAATCAATCCCAGTGCTGGACTCTGCCAAAAGCAATGAAAAGCCCATCCATATCCAGGGTAGAAATGGGGCTTGAAAAGTGAGAAGACCATAGAAGTTCATATGGACATAGGGATTCCTGCAGCTCCATTACGCCAGTACGGTTGTGAATGTCTGGCCCAAGAAAACCATTGGTGCAGGTGAGCTTGGGGATTTGTCTCCATGGGGAGCTGGAGAACATCCAGGTGATCTCTCTCCTCATCTCTTTTGCTGCATAGTCTGCACGGCTCCTTCCGAAGCTGCCTTGCTTTGGTGACCTGTAGGCAGGGAGCCCATCTTTCTGGCCCACCTTATCCGAGATCCCCAGGCATCCCCGCAGCCCACCCTGGAGAGCCACGTCTTCCCTTGGGAGCTCTGGCTGAGGCCTCCGAGGTGTCAGGGGTAGCTTCTCCTGGCAGTGCCGGCTACCCTGTCCCGCAGCACGTCACCACCGTTGCAGAGCCCACGCACCACGCTCTCAGCACAGCGCCCGGTCCCTGCTGTGCTCCATCCGTGCTCGGGGCCGTGGGGACAGCCTGTAGCTAGGGCTCTCCCGGGTAGGTGTGAGGCAGAAAGAGCGCTCAGCCCTCCCTGATCAGGGTTCAGCTGGTAACAAAGCCCAAAGTGCCTTTTGATCAGGAATAGCCGGCCGAGCTTGTTAGAGGCTGCCAGAGCTTGCGAGAAGTCACAGCCCACTGTTGCTACCCTTCCCTGGTGGCAGCAGGCGCCCTGATGTTCCTCATATAGTTCAGGTAATCAGTGGCCTACAGACTTTCAAAGATTGGTTTAGTATTTTAGCCAACTCTATTTCCACAGGGTTCAGTCCTTTGCTGTCCTTTAAAGCTTTGTAGGAGCCATGTCCTGCTTGAAGTTTTCTTTCCTTGTGTTGCTAATAGATTCTAAATTAGGCAACAGGCTACACTGTCATCAGCTGGAATTTGATGAGCAATGGGATAAAAGACCATACGATGTGATTTTTAGAAATAGGAGGGGCTGCACGTGAGGGCTTGGGCAGAACTTCCCAACCCTATAGCCCAGCTCCTGTCCTAGCTTTTATTTCAAAAAGCCTAATTCCTTAATTGAAATAGAAACTCAAATTTAAATAAAATATTTTTGAAATAAATTATTTTTGCCTAAGCAGGAGACAAAGCTTGCTCTCTAGCTGAATTTCCCTCACTCTCCTAACTTAATTTGCAATGAAGCTGGGAGTTGGCATCATTCTGGCTTACACAGTTATGGTGAATTATATGCACAGGATGACTTGAGGGGAGGAGGCTTCTGTCTGGAAATCACAGGTGCTGCCAGTTTGAAAGGTTGTCTTGGGAAGAAGCAAGGAGGAAAAGGTCACGTCTCGCCCTTCCTTTATGTACCTCTGCCAGACCCCAGCCCTCAGTTTGGAAGAGACGGGTACAGAAGGAAGAAGTGGAGAAGAACTGATTTCCTTTGACTTTTTGGTTTCAGTGGGACAGCAGAGGATAAAGCCATGGCAGATCTTGCTCACACTCTGGTGGGAGCCTGGGGAACATTAGGCAGAGGGAGATAAGCAGCTGAGGCCTACAAAGTGCCAAATAGCTTAGATAATGCTGCAATGCGTTGCCGCTGCTACATAACCCTGACGATAACTTTCATTCTGAGGACACAGATGAAGGTTAAATAAGCACCTTAACAAACTAAATAAAGGAACCTTTTGGACAAATATCTAAGCAAACATATGTTCATATTTGTATTTTTTTTCTGTTCTCCCCTTTTATTCATTATGTGGTTTATTTTCATGAAATTTTAAAAAAATCTACTAAATCTCTTACATTTCTGTTTAACTGAATTTTGTTCCAATTACCCACAAACTACATGGGAAAAGGAACTGCATTTCTTTAAGTTAAATACAGCTGTGGGCTGAAAAAAATCCCAAACCCAAGAAAGACATGAGGCCACACACTGTCCAGCTTATTTGGTCAAAAGCAAAGTCCGGCACTGTAGCTTTGCTGATTCATTTCCTCCGAGATTTTCCTGACTAAAATAATATTTGGGTATCAATGACACATACAAGGGTAGCTGAGCTTCCCTTGGCACTGAGTGTGAAGGGCAGCAGAAAGGACAATTTTAAGCCAACTTTGTGCTCTTCCATGCTTTGGAGCTCCAACCTATGCCCAGCTACAACAGTCCCCAAAGGGATTCAAACAGCTGAGAATAGCCAAAGCTGCCGTCAAGGTCTGAAATGTTCTCTGTGCTGGTGGCTGTCCTCCTCTGCCAGAGGAGGGTAGAAGTGCTCTGAGCCATCCCAGGTGTACAGAACACCTTCCCATACAAAGCTGGCCCTACAGATCCACGCTGGTGACAAAAGGCAGCTTCCCTGGGGGAGAGATGCTTGCTTGGTGGCCCGAAGCCAGAGTTAGCTTCTCCCTTACTAAGTTCCCGATGGTGGTACCATGCATCCGACCCAACCCAGGGCAAGAGAGACAAGAACACAACATCTTTCTATTGCTGGATCCATTACACATCCAATACAGGCGATTAACACTCAGGAGTAACCTTACTTTTTAGGATGAATCCCCTCCTCTGCCCTGAGGTTCTGATTCTTGTACACAGACACACAGCACTGATACATATTATTTCTGGCTATTCCTTCTCTTTTATGGAGTCCTAAATAAGACTTGATTTCATGGGTTCATCTCCCAAGCTGACAGCAATGGAGATTTTTTTTTTTATTGAGTCTTGATTTGACATTATGATTCAGGGTATCTTCTGTGTGAAATTTGGTTTTCTTCTTGTTTGCACTGCCTGTCCCTTAGGATTTTCTAACAAGATTTGAAATTTCTTATCCTTCTTTAGCATGAGAACACACAGGTTAAAGATGAATAAGAATCATCTGAACTGTTTTTAAAGTAAACGATGTGAACCTAGCTACTTTTCCCTTATTCATGTGGTTGCCATGCTGACCTCAAGGGCTTTGCTTGCATGGGTAAGTGTTGCTCATGTGAATAAGCATGGTACCATCCTCTGCTATAAGTGGAAGCAGGAAAATCCAGCATCTATTTGGATAACGGTTTTCTGTGCTCAGTGAGAGCTGACTTCATTGCACAGACAACAGATAGGCATGCATGGCAGCACGATCCCTTTCCACATTTCCGAGAAAGAAAACAACTAAATCAACCTCACATGTGCCGAATGGAAAAACCAAAGGCCAGCGGTCTCTTAAGCCACGCCTGCTTTTGTGGCAAACCTCCTCTGAAGGGCACGCATTCACTCGTTACCTTGTGGACTCCTGCTTGTAGATGTCGATGATGTTCTCCACCAGCAGGTTCCTCTGCAGCCCGTAGACGCCGTGCCGGTCGAGGACCACTTCGTGCCTGCAGGAGGGACAGCGAAAGCGGCCTCCCGACGCCACGGTTGTGCCTCCCCTTGTCGGCAGGTAAGGGTTGGAGGCCTGCTCTTGCCAAGCAGCACGAGGAGAGGTGAGTAAGGCCATGCAAAACCACGGAAACCTCTTTCAGAAGCACCAGGGCAAAAACGTGCTTGTAGGAAATTGTCAATATGCCCAAGGGGAGGGTAGCTCCAGCAAGCCAACCCCCAGGAAAGCACCCGGTAGCTGCTGGGTGAGGGGCCAGTTCCTCAGCTCACACGGGTGGCCGTGTCCCACAGCTAACAGGCGACACTTTAATCTGCTGAGGGCTCAGCCATGGCTCCCGGGGACACTCAACTTCTGCTTTAAGTCGCTACCCCCCCTCTCCCCCCCCCCCCCCCCCCCCCCCCCCCCCCCCCCTTACTATTGAAAGCAATCAACCGACACATGTTAAAAAAATCTGCTTTTCATTCATTTCAGCCAGTGCTGCTTGGGAAGCAGAGCTCTGTGCGGGAAGAAACCTACCTGGAAAATGTCGCTGGCACATTTCCGACAGAGGTTGTGCTGGCAGGGCAGGATGACCACAGGCTTGGTGAACATCTCCAAGCAGATGGGGCAAATCAGCTGTTTCTCCAGGTTATCCATGGTTTGCTGCTCTTTGGAGAAGGACTTGTAGTTCAGGGAGGTGCTCATCCCTAGCTTTTCCAGGGGCATACGCTCAGGATCACGGCCTCGCGGAGGGGTTTCCGGGTTAATTTCCTTTGAAATAAGGCCAAGGCTGCGCTGCGATCAGAGGCTCCCTGTGTCGCTCTGGCCGGAGGACATTGTTTAAACGAGGGGCCGAAGGGAGCCGGGGCTGTTTTTAGCAGCGCGGCGTCACAAGATGCCACGCTGCCGTGCCCATATAAGCGCGTGAGAAGGGGACAGGCTGGGACAGGTGACGGCTGGTGGGGGGGCCGGGGGGGCGGCCGGCGGGGCCCTGGCTCTCCTCACTCGCACATGGCAGCCTTCACCCCTCAAGGAGGAGGAGGGCGAGTGATAAGCAAATGCAACCCGCTTTCCCCCCCCCCCCCCCTTATCTCTGCACGGCGGCGGGGAGTGTGGGGCTGCCCCGATCTGCCCAGCCACACGCTGCAGCCTAACAAATACTCTGTTTCGAGCAAGCAGCCACAGCCGTGAGATGCAGGATGTAATTTTGCCTGTGCGTTTTGGCAGGGTCCAGGACCTTGCCTTTCCAGGGTGTGAAGCACACCAGGTTGATGGAGAAGACAATAGGAGAGGTGGCTGCGCTGGAGCTAAGCCACCTCAGGGCGTAAACATCTCACCACCTTGGAAACCAGTTTAAAAAAAAATTGCCTGCCTATAACTGTGCTTAAGTTTCTTCCGGTATGATTTTTTTTTTTTTTTTTTAGGTGCTGTAACATAAGAATCTAACAAGACAATTCAAGCCATTAACTCCCCAGCAGCTTGAATATGCACCGAAATCAGTATTTGAATTTCCTGATGAGAAAGAGGCAGAAGAAATACAGTATGAAAAGCTTTCATTTGTACTGCAAGAGAATAGGTGCTAATTGTATATGCTCTCTCCCCGCATAGTTTAATTCAAATATATTTTGGTTTTGGGCACTGCTGTGTTTATATCTGTTTATTAGACACTGATATCCCTCTCAGCTTGGCACTTGTTCCAGAGTTATTTTTAAAATGACAATTTCCCAGATAATTTGTGGCATGTGATGCCTGATCTTAAGGGAAAGCCATCTGTGCTTCTACTTGCCAATAATTTATCACACAACTGTACAAGTAATAAATATCTCATCCTCAAATTTAAGCCAAAGTCCCTGCATGTACTGTATAAAATCACTTTGCCACTGTACTGTACATGTAATCAGAATATTGTCTTCTCTTTTAATCAATAACTACAATACTTTCTCTGCTAAATATCTCGTAGAAAGCTCTCATGTTTATTCTACCTCGTGACTGTAGAGGGCTTGCATCTGAAATATACTGTAGAGTGGCTGAGCAAGTCCCCTACGTGTCCAGGGGCAGATCCCGACTCCAAAGCAGGGCCCTTTGTCTGCGTGCAACATCAGTCTGTGAAATGTGAACTTCAGGGAAACATAAAAATGAAGGTTTTCATTGATTTCCGTATTAAAATTAATACTATTCTCTGCATGCAATGGCAATGAATCACATTAAATGTATTATTGGCTACTTTATTTTCAATGCCTCGCATACTTTTTAAGTGATTGGGTGAAATCCTGTACCCATTTGCAGCCCACCAAGCTGGAATTTCCCCTACGTAAACGTACACATTTCTCAGCAGTCACATAAAAACAAATAGATTTTTCTGAAGTCTTGCACTCACGGGAAATTTGTGATAGCTTAATTAAACCCGTCTGAAATCACACCTTCGCTTTGACTGCTTGGTGCAGACCAGAGCCCGGAGCCGAGCGGGAGAAGCGGCTCTGGCAGCTGAGCCACGGACAGCTGGGGCTTTGGCAGGGCTGGCGGGGAGACTTTCCTGGCAGCAGACAGAAAATATTTCTCTTCTTCCCCTCCCCTCCGTGGCCAGGTCAGAGGTGACTTTCGTGTCTGGAGGAATTTGAATGCCTCATTCCTACCCTCCTAACTCTGAGTCAGCTGCCCCTTGATCACCAAAACCTGCCTTAATAAGTAGGGGCTTTGAATTAGATGAGGAAAACTGTCCTTCTCTTAGTGAGGCAGGCACTTTCACAGGCAGAAAGAGAGAAATTCTGGGAGGAAAAGCTGAAAGCTGGAAACATCAGTGCACAGAAACACCTTTGGGCGGTGAGGTAGGGAACGGGGTGTTCACAGCATGGAAAAAAGCTGGGGGACTGTGCTGCTGTGCCGACCCTTTGGACAATGAACTGAGGCACCTCTCAGGGTGTAACATGCCTCTGGGTTGTAATTCTGGTGAATTTATCCTTACCTGTGGCAGCCCATGAAAGCCTTCTGTCAATAGGCTGAGCGTGACACCTGATTCATCTGCAGAGGACATCTGATGGCAACAAGGTGAGGGACACTCTGCTGCTGGTTTTTCTCTTCCCGTGTGCTGAAGCACGCTAACATGGAACAGATAATAAACAGCACAACCACAAAAAGGAGCTGATAAAGATAAACCCACCTTCTGCAGCCAGACCTAAGCAGAAATATTTTTCTGGCAGGAACTTGTAGTTCAGACACATGAAAAATTAGTACAGGCTTTTCTGTCAAATTATTATGAACCACAGCAGTGATTGCTAGGTAAAGAAACGCGGAGGCTCAGCTGCGCTTGCAAAGGCTGGATGAGAAATGCCGTGAAAGCCACGCGTTGTACGACTGTGCTGCAACAAGGAGGAAGAGAAGAACAAAGCCCAAGAGACTGTGGGGCCACGGGACAGTCCTGCAGCTGGTCTTCAGCACAGATTGCTTAGGCTGGATTTTGAAGGGCTTGCACTGAGAAAGAGCTTGGCACCATCCTGTCTCTCCCTGGCAGCCCTGTCGCCCTTCTCTTCCTCCCCTCCCACACCCTCAAGGGAAGACCACCAGCACGCACAGCTGTCCACCTTCAAAGAGTCACCAAGCCAAGCCATCTCTCGAAGGACTGACAGAGGGCAAAAGGATCTGCTTTAACCCCACTCCTGGACAGAAACTCTGGATGTCTGCCAGCCATCACCAAAAACAAATATATTTCTTTAATAATTTTTTTTTTTTCAGTATTGCTTGCCTTGGAATGTTACCTGGCTTTGTTGACACAATCAGAACGCTAGTTCCTAGAGATATGCTTGCTTTTACAGGCATTGCTGCTATCTCCTCTATTTTTGCAGCCAAGTAACAGCTCGCAGGCTGTGGACTGATGGCCAGGAGAGCCTGGAAGGCTGGCTGCAAAGCAGTGGGTTTAGAAGAGGGATTTGGAGGAGGAAGGAGAGGTTGAGCGATGTCCAGGTTCAGGTTTCAACGCCATAATGACATCCCTGGGTTTTGCATTCACAGAATTCCCCTCTGCAACCTCTTATCTTGTACCAGTGCTGTGAAGCTCTCCTGTGTCACAGACAATCTGCCCTGTGACTCTCTTGCATGACTGGAAAACAAAGAGAAAAAGCCTATTTTTGCCAGAGGGTAACTCCCACGTGACTTACCTCCCCACCAAGCCCAGCAGAGACAAAGCCCCCTCTGCAAGCACTGGGCTCCTTGCTGAGACATCCTCACCCGGACGCGGTGGGTGGCGTGGAGCATCCCGGGCCATGGGACGGCAGTGCCCTGGCCTGCTGCCACCCCACCTCCCGCCTGTCCTCGGGGACGAGCGAGCGCCCTTCCACCCCTGCTGCCTAGCCCTGGGGCGGCTGGACCCCTCCACTGGCAGCTACCGAAAGCAGGTGGGCAGCTGCCCCATCGCCCCCGGGGCAGGGATGGACACCCGCCCCCACCCCGCTGCCCCCAGCAGCTCCCAGTGCTCCTGAGGCCGGCGGGTCTCACCTGGGGGCTTTGCACCCGAGCTCAGCTGCTGGAAGAGGACAGGGCTGGTGGGTGCCCTTGGCGGGTAAGAGAGGGGAGCAGCCACCGCTGCTGCGTGGGGGGACCCCCCCCCCCCCCCGGACCCACCTGCCTGTCTTCCCCCAGCTTTGCCCTGCCATGCTCACCTCTGGAGAGAAATCCCGGCTGCCTGAGCAATACAACATCCTAACAAAAATGTGGCTGCTGCCTTCACTCCTGCCCACCCGAATGTGAGATTTGGAGTAAAAATGAAAATGTGGCCTTCCCCTCGCTCCATCCTGCTAACTCTGCTTGTTGCTTTGACTGAAAATGTTTGCATTTTTAGTCAAGCATCCCCTGGGGAGGCTGGGGGGGGAGGGCCTACATCCATCTCACCTTTCGTCCATGCCCATCTACCCTGCAGTGAGCAGTCCCTCATCAGCGGACGGTGAGCACCAGCATTCCCACCCACAGCCAGCATGTCGCAGCAACTCAGATTCCACTTACATTTGCAACAACTTACTAAGCCAATAAGCTGTAAGATGAAGCCTTCCTACCTATACAAGTGCAAACTGCAAACTTGCATTTCATTATTTTATTGTGATCACTAAACACCCCACGATAAATACCGAAACTACCCTTGCATGTGACTCAATTTATGCAGCCAAAGAGAGCCTTTGCAACAGAGACAAACACTTTCGAAACCAGTTGCCTTTTGAGACCATCATTTTTCCATTCAACGTATATATTTATCTTTGCGTACCTCGTATGTGATGATAGGCCAGATGTGGTCAGTATTTGGAGACCTTCTAAAAACAATCTGACAGATGGTTTCAGATCTCCGGGAAAACAAGAACAACATAAGAGATAATGACATCCTTCAAAATTTCCTTTTGCACATACAACATCAGAGCAGCTGGGGCAAGCTCAAAGCATTTCTAAGGGTGAGTCACTGGGAGCACATCAAAATTTCAGGAGCACAGGATTTCAGGGACAAGCTACAAAGACCAGTCAGAGGAATGCTGTCTGCCCTTTTCTTTGGAATAGGGGATGGACACTGACCTGAGCTGAATCATGCCTGAAAGCAGCCTTCTCTGGACTTATCCATGCTCAAGGAACTTCCGTGGTTTGCAGCAGACCGAACCATGGGATAAAAGGGCAGATGAACTAGCTTCTAATTTCTGTTCCAGATTCAGCAGCAGTACCAACATAAATTATAGCAGACAAACCTCAGAGGTTTGGATTAAAAGACCCTGAAACAGGGAGAGTCCATGTACGAACTCCATTGGGGGGTCACCCCCACGTGCTGTGGCTCGGCCACTGGTGGGACACCAAGCCATGGGGTCACTGGTCCTGGCTGTCTGCCTGGGAGAAGGGTCCTGTGGCTTCCTGCTGCCCTACAGAAATGCCAGCACGCCAGCATGGACTCAAGCGTCACCTGGCTTTAGGGTCCACAGGGAAACAGAAAGACCTCCCCAAAGAAAGTCCTGGTTTCCTCACAGTCCTCAAGATCAGGATGGGAAATGGTGGTCAGGCCGTACCCTTCAGGGAGGCAGGGTGATCCCAAATGGTAATTAAGACAAGGTGTTTACCATCTTCCCTGCAGTTACCTGTATTTGCTAAAGTCTCAAAATCAATGAGCCTGAAAAGACAGGTTGAAGGTGCTGCAGAATAACAAACATGAAATTAGTGGTTCAGCATCTCCCTGAGCCATACACAACTTTACAAGCCCAGAGATTTCCAAACCCTCATCCCCTCTACAGATTACTGCTAGAAAGAGATCTGCATTTCACAGGAAAGAGATAAAAGTATGTCCAAAGAACTGGATGGAGGAAGTACTGCACATTGGGAAGAAATAGAGCTGCATTACTGCCTCCCTAAAAATAGGTCCTCTCCAGGGCTAGGGACAAGTTTCACAGATAACAGGCCCAGGCTTGCTTTTCCACACCCCCAAATATGCCCTGCAGTGAGAATGAGACGTGAAGGAAGAAAGGATATAAATAAAATAAAACCATTTGGAAAAATGGCAGAACATACCAGTTAGAAACTGGGAGAATCCTGCTTCCTGTTGGAGAGTAAGCGACCAAGTGCTTTACTATTTTAACACAGTCCCCCACTTTTCAAATCCCCCCCCCCCTTGACTTTGCTATCACAGCGGCCCATGGGAACCTGTTTGTAAGTCATCACTATGTGTCTGCACTGCTAGCAGAGAGGAAGGAATGATGGTTCCTCCCCGAGTTCCTACATTTTATGGAATAACACGGATGTTTAGTGCTGGGTTAAGCAGCAGAGGAGCTGGTGCTGTGACAGCAAGGCTGGACACAGGTGGCACAGCTGAGACAGTGCTAAGGAGGCCTCTCGAGCATACCAGAATTTAAGGAAAAGGTGATTGCAGAATTTTAACACTAGGAATTTTGACTGGAGGTCAGATTTGATTTCTGCTCTGGCCTTAACAGGCCGTAGCACTTGACTTTAAACCTCGCTGCTGCAACCCCAGGTCTGTCATTAGGAAAACAGAGTGATGGTCAATAGAGAAGTGACTTGCGTTTCACAGCACAGATCCAGCTCAGGCTTCCCAGCTGGTGTCAGCTCATCACTTTGCAGAGATATAGCCCCGTCCCAGTGTCAGGTTTCTCCCTAGCCTTGGTCTGCTCAACACAAGCCACTCTTGATGCAATTTCAGTATGTCCCCTCTATAGCTCAGCTGGCAGAGCAGAAGAGCGCAGGTATTTTTTTCTCCAGGACAATGCTGAGGTCTGTAGTCCAAAGGAGAGACTGGTTTTAAGGTTATACTCAGCACATGACTTTACACCACATCAGAGACCTGCTGAGACTCTGTTCCAGCTCCCCAGGTGGGTCTAGGTTACGTTTTCATCCATCCCCATCTTGAGGGTCATTCCTCCAGGACAGAATAGAGATTCGGTGCTGGAAGATAAAGGATCAAACATTATGATATTACAGCTAAACAAAAATGCTGTGTGTGGGCCTGCTTAGCATGTGACTGGTAACAGAAGTGGTACCTCTGTCCTTTATTTTTTTTTTCCCTATTTCCTCTGTTTTCCTTTCATGTGTTCCTTTGCCCTGTAAATGCTCTTTAGGCATATAGCAAAACCAGCATGACTATTCATTTCTGAGTGCCAATGTCTTTTTTTTTTTTTTTTTCCTTTTGAAAGTCAGATTAGAAGAGCAAGTTTGCCTTTTGGCCATTTTCCAGCCAAGTTCTTTCTCCCACTCCCTCACGTGAGATTCATGTGAGCATAAGGGAGCACAATGTATGAGAGAGAGATGCAGGTGTTTGCAAGGACAACAGCTGGAAACGCCTTCAAGCTGGGCAGGATTTGAATGAACACACTTTAAGCTATGATCAGGGTTGCCATCCACTGTGACATTGTGTTCATTGTACCAAACAGCAGTCTATTAGATTAACATTCTTTCCAATTATGACTTCAGGAAGAGTCTCAAGCACACTGGCCCATGTCCACGCACGCAGTGTTGTGTCCCCCTCTCCCATCAGGCTGTTCCCCAGGAGTCAGCCTTTCGATTATGGCTGAGATTAGGGAATGCAAGGAAAGAAAGGGCAGATAGCAAGTCCTTTGGCTGCAAAACAAATCAGATTTCGGGTGCTCCTTCAAAGGCATTGACCTTGCCATGGAAGGGGCAGATTTGCAGTAAAATGTGTGCTTTGCCTGAGGATGCACATCTCTCACCATGAAGTCCTTCCCCCCAGCAGTCAGGGTTGGGTCATACGAACAAGTAGTTCATGGCAGCAAACTGCATCATAGTAATCTGATACCACGTTCTGAGGAGAGGACAAAGAGTTTGGGGTTTTCTCTCCCCCCATTCTCCCCCTGTCTTTACTTTGCCCATCCAAGTACAACCTGTCCCCGGCCCAGAGGGTGACCCAGCCATCAGTGGGGAGAGAGGCTGCTCTGGCTCAGGTGCAAAGTCAGTCCTCTGATGGGTCTGTTTGCTGCGAGTTTTGCCTCCTTGTGTCACTCGTGTTGCTGTTTTTCTAATGCTGTGGAGTTGGATCTCCCTCATCTCTGCCCCATTGCAGGTGTGCAGGGAATCTTACTTCAGAGAAACCTTGGGAGGTGACAAGCTGGAGCAGTATGCAGCATGTTTCTGCTGCTTCTGATAATCCCAAAGACTGTAACACAAACATAAGAGGGGTGATAACAGATTTATGTATGGGTAGACTACGAATCACATCTCTTCCAATTACCTATGTAGTATGGCCTTGGTGCTATTTCCATCCCGAATCATTGCTATGAAGCACTTCACAGAGAAGCAACAGCTTTGCAGCGGCATCGCTTTGTGCAGAAATTTGTATTCAAGGTGCCTTTTAGGCCTTGGTTCCCCATATCCCAGCATGATGCATTTGCCACCACACTGCCAGGACTGGAACCGCTGCAGGATCCTGCCAGGAGTCTCTCTCAGGACCACATCTCTCATCTTTTGATAGGTCAGCTCGCAGGGTGGAGGGCTGTGGTGGTATCAGAGTAATCCTTAATCACTTGTTCCAATGCCGGCTCAAGAGAGAGGGTGTTTTGGGGTGGGGAAGAAGGTTCCTGCTCATCACTGGGCTTCTTATTGGACCCCTGACAGACACTTGGCAGAGCCTCAGGAGCCGAGCCCAGGGCCAATCCCTCATTCCACACCAAACATTGTCCCCAGTTACCTCTGCCAGCAGAGGATACCTTTACAATCCCTGACCTCCACCAGAGGTACTCACCAGAGACCTCATTCCTGCAGCTAAAATGGGGCAGGCATGGCTATCACTATCTTTTAGCATGCTAGAGAACACGCCAAGGAGCCTGACGTGAGTTAGGTGGCCGCAGGGTTACAGTTCACCATCAGCAAGCAATGCCAGCAGGCAAGCAGTAACACGGAAATCCCACTAATCCAGAAGATATGAAGCAAAACCACAAATAAAATAATTTATCTATGAAAAAAATCCATTAATATGCATCCAGAATAGATCAGATTTATGGAATATTTCAATAAGCTAGATAGAATCCTACCCTTAAACCAGCAAGACCTCTCACTTGTCACCAGCTGGTGTGCAGGTGATTGCCCTGAGAATGTACAGTGCTTCCTTAAAAGCTTCACCTGCATGTCATGGCTCAGGTTGCATTCATTAGGGTGCTCCTGACATGTCAGGTCTCATAGCCAATTCCTTGGGCTCCTGGCAGACTTTAATCTGAAATACATCCAGACTGGCTGCTTGTTCCCAGGAACTGAAGTCAGCCATCGTTCACTTCCAGGGAAGTACAGATGTCTCTTTATCAAGCTAGGTGTCACCCAGTCAGGCATGAAGAAGGTGACAACCCTCCCATCCTTTCTCTGGCACCTTCTTAATGTGTTCCCATGTGAAATGCTCTTTACACCTGACCCTCACAGGTTGCACCAAGCTGGAAGTTGAGAAATAAAGCATCTGAAGGGGCCAATGTGTAGAGCAGGAAGCTCCACCTTTTTCTAGCTGAGTGATCCCATTTTCATCCTTCCCCTCACTTTACAGCTGGGGAGAGTTTCTGAGGGAAGCGTGCCTGTCCAGCATGTGGGAGGCAGCAGGACGAGTGCCTCTGCTCTCTGGCCCTGGGCTGGTGTATTCCCCGCTCTTCCCTCGGCCCCACGCGCTGCAGGAGCCGTGCAGGGTGGGCAGAAAGGCGCTGGGCCATTCCCTGCCCGTTTAGGGAGGGAACTGTGCTGCCAGCTGGCTAATGGGTATCTCCGTGTGGTCCCTAGGTGAGGCCACCTTGTAAAGCTGGAAGGAGAAAGTTTGCAGAGGCAAAGTGGAAGATGCAAATGGAAAAAGACATAGGAACAGGGTAAGAAAGGAGACCGTGTGAGCATACGCAGCGGTAAGTCCCAGCATGTCCTCTGCATTGAACAAGACCTTTGAAGTGATTCCTCAAGCCCAGCACAACTCCTCCACTTCCCCTTCTACTTTGCAGCACCACAGCAACCTGCTTCTCATCCTTCCCACATGAACCTCCAGCTACTTTATCCTCTTTTATGAAGGGAGTGGACTGTCTCACCCTCTCCCTGAAAAGGCAAGTCCTGTCAATGAAAGAGCAGCCTCTGCTTGAGCAGGCAGAAACTGCTCCCCTCGCTCCTGACCTCAGCACCAGCTTGAAGCAAGACATCCCCTCCAAACCAAGGCTGACTAGGCGCACATGCTTTGCCATATGCTCACCAGAATAATGACAGCAGGCAGGGCAAAGAAGAGATCTTTACACTGTTACAGAGGTAAAAAAAAAAAAAAAAAGATGAAAATAGTGACATTCAGGCATTGAGCCAGTGCTTTTCCCATGACAACATTCTGACTTAGCACTTGAGCCAAGGTATTGTTAGCTGGCCAGGTAATGCTAAAGGAATCAAGTCATTCTTATTTTTATCAAAAGGAAAGACCAGTGTGTCTCCTGGATAGGGAATAAATAGGAGGAGCTCCATACTAAAGTGGTGGAACTCCCTGGAAGGGAAGAATTTGGGTTTTTAGGAGGAAATTAGACATCAGAGGTGCTTTGTTCCTCCATGAGGAAATACTTCTTGGTCAACACAGACCGAGGTGCAAGGTGTGGAAGAAGATAGGCTCTCTGCTCCTCACTGTAACAGGAGAGCCTGCGGCAAAATGCCTGGATATGAGGGAATAGCCCTGCTGATTTAATCTTCAAAGCCAATAACTGAAGCCTGGTTTTCTCTTATTTCTCCACCTACCTCTTTTGTAAGTTTATCTATCTTGGCAGCTGTGAGTAAATGTTTTTATTTGCTTTTTGTCTTAACCTGTCTTGAATTAAGTATGATTTCAGTGTAATTGGATACTAATGACTCGTTCCTTGCCAAAGGATGTGGTAAATCTCCACATAGAGCTTGGGGCACCTTACAAGCACTCTGGGTTGCCAGCTTGTTCTCCATAATACCCAAGCATTACTGAATGTCCTTTCTTTCCTTCACCCCCAGGCCCCCTCTGCACAGGTAATAGCCAGGAGGGGAGAAGTGTCTTCTAGAGATGTATCACCCCTCCTCATTTCCAGCTCTTACCTGTATTTGCTCCCCCTGCAAGGCCACTAGCCTGATCTCCCAGTTCTGGCTCCAACTTCCTCCAGGCATGAGGACAGTTCCCTGCTTGACCAAGGTTCCACCTCAGGTCACTATCCTCGGCTACAGTCCTCTCCTGGGTTCCAGCAGGGCTCATCTCGCAGCGACCTGCTTCCCAAACTGCAGGGCACCACAACACAGTTGTTCTTGCACGCAGGATGTGCTCTTTTAGGCAAAACTGAGTGGCTCTGTTTGCTCAGAGCAATTCTGTTAGAAGTGCATGGAACTCTGAGAAATTACCCTTTTCTAACATCATCTTTTGTCCCATCATCACAGCAGGGGTAACATCCCTGGGATCTCCAAGAGAATAACTGGAAGCCCTCTATCCTGCCTGGCCCGGGCATGCAGTGGATCATCTCTCTGGCTGCCAACTGGAGGAATAGGTGCAAGTCCAAGCTGCCCAACTAGAAAAAGGCGCTACCTCCACCCCTGCGCAATCCTGTTTGCAATTACTTTTTTCCTGTTGTTATATGCCCACCAGCCATTTGGACACGCTCACCCCCTTTCACTCACTTTGTGTTTTTTCATGAGTAATTCAGGGAAAAAAAACCAAAACCCATCTGCAAAAGAGGAGCTGTTTGCAAGTCTCTGCTTATGAAGGAGCTACCCCCCCCCCCCCCGTGCTTACCCTTCTGCACCGGCCTGAGGCAATCAGGAGGAATTTGGCCTTGTCTTCACCACCCACTTTACTAGCACCTGCAAAAAATAAAGAAAGCAAGAAGGAAAATGATGAGAGGATGGAAAAAAGAGATTGAAAGTGAGGTGTCTGTGGAGGCAGACAGCAGCTTTACCTCTCACCTACTGGATACCTTCTCCACTTCTGACACCTTGCTCCCACTTTGTGTCTTCTGCTTCGTAGTCTCGGCACAACACTCCTCCTTTGGGCTGCAGTTTGACAAGCAACTGCAGGCAGCTGAGCCACTCTGACCAGTGGGATGGGGCAGCCTGTGCCTCTCACCTTTCCCGTGCTGGCCCTGGCTGAGCTGATTCACCTCACTGACGGTTAGAAAATTACCCACTTCTCTGCTGGATTATCAAGTTGACTCGGGTGCCTGGAGCGACCACAGACCACCACAGCAAGGACAAGGCAAGTTGTACAGCTGAGTGCAGTGGAGAAGAGGGGAGGAGAAGTGGGACTTCTTTACTTTGGAGCAAGGAACTGCTAAACTGGCTTATCCTCCTTCTAATTTCACCCTCAACATCCTTGTTGTTATCCAGAATGTCATACCTTCAGCAGCCCACAAGATGGTCCACGACTTGAAGGCGCACTCACAGACAAGTCAAGCCAAAAGCCATCACTTATCACTGTAGTCTGGTAAAAACACTGCTGCTGAGGGAGGTATGGTAGCAATGCATGTTCAGATAGCGTTGCAGTGATTAACGTCTGTCTCCAACAGCTGCTGGCATTTTCCCCAGCAGCAGGTTATGTGAATCCCATCCTGATCCTAAGAAATGGAGAGTCATTCATGTTTTTCCATGCTCCCTAACATCAAAAGCTAGCTAACTGGCTTTTTAAAATTGGTTTTTGTTTGCCTGATGAAGGTAGGGCTAAATATGCAGAGTTTGTTTTCAGTAGCCTGTCCCTCTTTGATACAGACCTGTTTATGAAAGCCTGCATGGACAAGTGTCAGGCCAGAAATCAAGCAGCAAGCAAAGGCTACCATCAGAAAGAACCCAGCAACTCACTGACACGCAGGTTATTATCAGTGATGGGCCAACATGTTTGGCTGCCATAAGGTCAGCGAAGGGCTCAGAAAAGCAGGCAGCAAGCATCACCAAGAAATCCTGAGGCTGAATCCAAAAATCTTATGAATCTGTGAGATGCTTCCTGGCTCTCCCTGGAAAAGCAAAACTTGCTTTTCACCTAATTGACAAGGAAAAACTGGAAAACGAATTCTGATATGTTGTGGCTTCTTGATCATACCGAGTGATCAAGACTGCAGTCACAGGGACACTGGTCTTCTTCCTGAAGCGCCAACATGGTGCTTTGTATGGATTCAAAGGCAAAGCCGGTCTTGACAGTCCAAAGAGCATTATATCTGACAGCTGAGCGTCAGGAAGAAAACATGGGGCACGAACCAAGAGTAATTCAGAGGTCGGGGCAGGAACCAACGTGCAGCCATGAGTCAGGCACGTTGTAACGGGAGAGGTATCGGCGTGACAGTGGAGTGGGGGTTACCTGGAAGACAAGGTGCTGATGCTACCGTCAGAGCTGCCCTCATCCCTCTGAACAGCCTGCCCCGGCCCTGCAGGCCCCGTTTGTCTGCTCCGGGGTCCTTCAGTGGGGGCAAGACCAAATTTGGGGTGAAGGCTGCGAGGCTTTTCTCCCACAGCACCGCGGAAGCTGGGGCAGATCCCACCTCCTGCTCCCACCGGCTGGGATTCCTCCTCCACACGCGGCAGGAGCAGACAGGCTCTGCTGGCCCCGGGGGGTCGCTGGGGGTGTGGGGGAACAGCGTTTTTGAGCGAAAGGGCACGACACAACTCCCAGCATTCAGGAATTGGATGATATGATGATTTTTTTTTTTTTTTTTTTTTTTTTTCCTCCTCCCTTTCAGCACAGATATTGCAGCAGGTGACACGACGTGACTTGTTCCCGGCATGTAGTTGCAAAGCTCTTCATCACGGTGGAGCAACATCAGATACGGAGCTTGGACCTGGATGCTGGGGAGAAAATGAGATTTCAACTGCACCACCTCTACCTGCTGCTGAAGAATTTCAGTTCCCCCACTCCAAAAAAAAAGCAAAACCAAAAACAAAACAACAGCACAGCCAAGATTAGGGATGGGAGCAGCAGCAGCGGCCCAACCCTGGGGGATAGGTGTGCGCAAGGCTTTGCTCCTGCCCCGGGGCGCCGCGTTTTGGCGGGCCGGGGCCCCCTCAGGGCTCCCCGCCGGGCCTGGGCCCGAGGGGGGCGGTTCCGCCGCCCGACACCGCCCGCGCTGCCCCCCACGCTGCCGCTAGGGGCCAGTGGCGCAATGGATAACGCGTCTGACTACGGATCAGAAGATTGTAGGTTCGACTCCTGCCTGGCTCGCTAGTGCTAATTGTTTTTTTTTTTTCTTTAACTCGCCTCTTCATCCCACCTTTTCCCTGAGGTTCCCACCTCAAGCGGGCACGGATAGAGGGAAAAGTGGGAAGCTTGAGGGGAAAAAAAAACCCAAAACAAAACAACAAGAACAACAAAAAAACAGTTGGAAAGCTGGAGGTGCGGATTTCATCATTAGGGGGTTCAGTTAATGAAGTTGGTCCCCATTCATCCTGCTCAGCATCCGTCAGAGTTTTCAACTGGGTCAACACCATCTCTAAAGATTTATTTAAAAACAAGTCTTGCTAATTACCTGGAAAACTGGGTCAACACCACCTCTGCATATTTTATATTTTTTTTTTTTTTAAGTCTTGCTAATTACATGCATCTTTTCCAACCCCACTAGGAACCTCCAGCACCCAAGTCTATTCCCAGTATCTTCCAGTTTTCCAGTCACACTCCGGCTCGACTGACCCCAGAGGGTGCCTGCTCATCTGGCTCCTGCTGCTGAAATGGGGCAGGTTTGGCTGCTCTGGGGAAGGTCCTGGGGAGCTAAAAATCATGTCTAAGTGCCCAGGGTGTGAGCTGAGAGAGCTGCTGTTAGCTGAGTGATAACTAGATAGATCTGGTGACCCTGAAATCCCACTTAAGCCAGGTGAAGAGTAGTTACAAATAGAAGCGTGTTTTTACAATATTCAAAATAGATACACAGACAAGAATACCTAAGTCAAGAAATAATAAAGTATAACAAAAGTATAGCAAAGTATTGACAAAATCAGGGAAGATGCTCACTCATTTCCAATGGTTTCCCACCTATGTGATCAGCAGAACATCTTGTCCTTCCACATGCCACGTTTCTCAGACTGTATCCATCAGTCAGCACTTCATCATGTGGGAACATTTTCACCATCTCTCCTTTGAAATCCTCCAGGCAGTCTGAAAATTTTTATTCTCATACTCTTAACTCCCCTGAGATTTACTCTATTTCCGCTTTCCCCAGGAAAAGAGGCAGCTTTTGCTTAAAATGCAAATAAACCTTTTCTTACGAGGGAGCTGAAAATTTCCTTTTGTTGGAGCGGGTGTCCCCCACCATACCCACCCGGCCATTTATCAACTCTTGATCCATTTGTTTGCCTGCCCACTTCGCTCTGATGACCCAGTGTTTCAGAGCGAAATGTCTTATAAACAGTTTTTTTATAATCTCTGGCATCTTTCATTATCAAGTGATACAAATGATTGAATAGGATACGCGCACACAGCTTGTTATTAGTCCTTGCTGGAGACCAGATACAGGAACAATTAAGCACTTGCAGGTGACCAGTCACTAATAATTTGCTCCTAAATTAAGTATTTAACAAGCTACATTATCATCCAAGCACTGAAAAGGCTGATATTGTAGTAAAAAGCATTTAGTACCTTTGGCTACACGAGCATGTACTAGAAGAGTGGGAAGTTGAGCTGAGCAGTTACATTAATCTAACAGGGCCATAGGCCAAGAGGCACAATAGTTGCTTAGCATATAAGTAAGTCCTGAGACAAGTGCTGACATTTTCTGAGGGTTTGTTTGGTTTTTTTTTTTTTTTTTTTTTTTTAATTTTTTATTTCCTGGATTTCATTCTGTTGTATTTTTATCTTTTTTTTCTTTTTTTCTCTGCCTTCCGTTTCCCTTACGGCTGATACAGTTACACAGAAATGTGTGCATGTCAGTCCTTTCTGGGTGGGTGGGAGAGAAAAAGCGTCTCAGAGATGGTGGGGGAAAGGAGATGGTCCCTCCTCCAGAAGAAAATCTGGGTGTGCTTTTATTTTGTGAGCTATCCTTTAGGAAAAGGAAGAAGGGACATCACTGAACGAGTGGAAAGGATTGAAGGAGTTTGCATGAACTTCTGCAAAAAGTAGGTGCAGAGACATTTATGAAGGAAGGGGTGAGTCTTAACTGAGGAAAATAAATCAAACTTGTGGCCCTGGATGGAGTCTGTGCCCTGTCCCACTCTGGGGAGTGGCACAGGGATGGGATGTTGGACTGTGGATTCAGATTTGACTGCTAGTGAGTGCAAACCCCTACGGACAATGGACACCTAAGGAAATGGATGCCTTCCCTCAATTTGTGCTCGCCGGGGTGCCTCCGTTCCCTGCCCGGCAGGCTTTTCCCACCTGGATTTCTCCTGAGACAGCTCCCGAGAGGGGTGCACTGTGCCACGCTGGAAGAGAAAGGAGAAAACGTAGTTGGAAGGGGGTTGTGTGTGTGTACACACACACACACACAAAAAAAAAACGTACTAAATAATAGAGAGGTAGGCCAGGGACGTAATGCATAACGCGTGGAACTACAGAGCCAAAACTTGCAGGTCTGACTCCTGCTGAGCTTCACAAGCCTGTTTCCCTGTTGATAACCTTGCTTATACTTTATCCCCACAGATAGCGGGGCTTGCTTGCTCTCATCTCTGAAATCTACTCCAGAGAAACACTCCCACAGAGCAGACTTATTCTGGGTACTTTTGAAGGAGAAAACTTCCATTCCTCCCCTGCTACGCAGACAGACTTGGCCGCCTTCAGACACGTTTACTTTCTCCAAGCCAGGAGTTGTTGGCAAGCGTGTTTTCCTGCACACCATGTAGCATCTGTAATGGAAAAGAAGACTTGAAGAAAAATGGAGGAGGGATGGCAATACAACAGAGAACAGGAAAAAAAGCAGAGTATGAGTGCTGGCCGTGTTATTTACAACGCCCTGAGCAAGCCCATGTCCGTCTGCATTAAACCCCTTCTGTATAAAGGACCTCTGTGCCCTCTCCCACAGCTCCACCTTCTCCTAGATGATTCCGTGCACCCCTCTATGGCACAGCCAAAGGCCGGGACCAAACATCGCATCCATCCCCTTGAGTCAAGAGACTATGGAGCACCTTTATCCGCTCCTATCAGACAGGGTGCTCGAAGCCCTCATTCGTAAGGATTATCTAGCATCATATGAAGCAAAACCAGTAAGGATTATTTGGCACCACATAAAGCAATATGCCAAACGAAGAGAGCCTGTGAGAGCTGAACAACCACCCAAAGAATCACCGTGGAAAAGAAAACCTAGTAAAACTAGTCAAGACTGAGCTAAAAACACTCAGTTTTTTGGCTTCACATAGGATTATGCCAAATGTACGTTAGTATGATAATATATTACTATAATTAATTATATGTTATAAAATAATTTATTATTTATTGTTAATTATATTTATTATTATGATAATATTGTTATGGAAAACAGCACTTCCAGAAGTGTTTCTGCAACATGGATTTCAGTGTTTACTGCAGGTCTGCCACCACTTTGCATGATTTTTTTATTTCCCCCCCCCCAAAAAGGGAGAGATTAAGTTGCTTATATATTACATGTGTTTGAAACGGCTGAAGGATCTTCTGGAGCAGCCGCCGCTCCCATCCCTCCTCCTCTCTCCCGGCCTGCTCGAAGGAGGGAGCGGCGGCCAGGCCCCCGTCTGTCACCCAGAGGACGAAGAAAAAATCAAATTTTCCTAGGAGAGGAAGAAAGCAGAAAAAAAAAAACAAAACAATTTAGCATCTCCTTCGAGCCGGAATCGAACCAGCGACCTAAGGATTCCCGCGAGCCGCGCCTCTACAGTCCTCCGCTCTACCAGCTGAGCTATCGAAGGGAGCTGCCCCCGCCGGCCGCCCCGCCACCCCCCAACGCGCCGCCCCGCCCCGCCCGGGGTTTTGCGCATGCGCTGTGCGGGGAAGTGTGGGGGAACACACCCCCTCACCCCCCCCCCCCCACACGCGGCGGGTGAGGAGGTTCACTGAGGGGCCGCAAGGGGCGTTGGCGCGTGCGGGGCCAGTGGCGCAATGGATAACGCGTCTGACTACGGATCAGAAGATTGTAGGTTCGACTCCTGCCTGGCTCGCGCCATTTTTGGCGCTTCGGTCCGTCTCCCTCCGCGCCGCGGTTCCGCTCGCCCGTGGCAAGGAGAACCAAACCCGCCCGGCCTCTCCCCCTCCCCAGCGGGCGGGGGGTGTCCACCAAATCCCCGTCGCACTTCCACGGAAGCCTTCGTAGCACAGAACCCTTAGACTTGCTTTGCCCTTTTGCCAAAATCCCGCTATTTTTTCCTTTTAAACAGACATCTCCCACGTTACGTATTCACCAGAGAGTGTGCCAGGTGCGCCCCCGAATTACTGTTTTTCATGAGTGTGAGCTGAAAAATGAGGGCCTGAAGTTCTTTGCGTGACGTGGTGGCGTGCCCTCGTGCCACCTCTCGCTTGCCTGCACACCGCTGTAGCGTGGCCATCGCCAGTGCCGTCCACAGATGGAGCAAAATGAAGAACGGCGATTCCAAACATTAGCAGTGCTAATGAGCCACGTCGGTTATTTATTCGTAACAACGTGAACCTCTTTTTGTATTAAACTTGTCCTGAATCCATAGATGGCCAGCTACTCCGAAGCTATGGAGCATTCTCAGATCTGATCCTTGGGGATGCCCTCCTTGCCTCTCCCAGTTGCAAGCTGTTCCTTACAGACTGGGTCGCCTTTATATACCTCAAAAATGGGCATTTGCAAAATCACACACTTGTCATTCAACTGCACAGCAAGGATGCTCTTGCACCGCTCAAGGCTAATGGATAGTCACTATAAAAATAATAGTCTTCACCACAGCAGTGTTGCTTGCAGCCTTGGGACACCTCATGGTTATTTTCTACCATGTCATTCCCAACACCAGCCGTACTGTATCAGGCCAATGATGGGCACACCGCTCCCCTCCTAGTGCCTGAAGGATTTTTCCCTATATAATTTATTGGTGCGTTAATTGGGTTAATTTGTCGGCGCACTAAATGCGTTTGGCGCGATGTGTATTTAGATCGTTTGAAAAATTTAAGCCCAGATGGTGCTTCGTTTCGGGAGAGCCAATCATCCAACGCTGCGCCGGGAGTAGAAATGGTGTTGGGCGAGGAGCTCGGATGGAAAACGACCCCCTCCGCGCGCGCCTCACAGCAGACGAGACGGCAGAAGAACGAAAAAAAAAAAAAAAAAAACAGAAAACAAATGCGAGCCAGGCAGGAGTCGAACCTACAATCTTCTGATCCGTAGTCAGACGCGTTATCCATTGCGCCACTGGCCCCGTGCATAAGCAGTTGTTCCTCGCTCGTCTCTACGCCCTAACCCCCGGCCCCGCCTCCCCCCCTCTGCCCGACCAGAGCTAAAGCCCGCCCCTCGGCCGAGAGCCCCGCGCATGCGCCGCGCAGCTGAGCTAAGTTGCTGGGACGCGGCGGAGTAGCGAAAAGCAGGCCCCTTCGATAGCTCAGCTGGTAGAGCGGAGGACTGTAGAGGCGCTGCCCCGCGGGAATCCTTAGGTCGCTGGTTCGATTCCGGCTCGAAGGAGTTGCCAAATAATTTTTCGTTTGTTTTCCCCTATGCAAAATGTTTTCTGAACAGCTTCTACTTTAATCAGTTGCAGAAACGAATGTTTTTGTTTGTTTGGGGTTTTTTTTGATTGTTTGGTTGGTTTTGGTTTTGGTTTTGTTTTTTTTTTCCTCTAAGAGATCCAGCTGCTGCGGGAGCAGAGGGCGCGGAGCCTGCAGCGTCACTGCCAACACCCCGTTAATTTTTACAGGCGAACAAGATTTTTGCTGTTCTTCCTCCAGCTTGCCACAAACCCTCACAAAGCGGGTCACTGCAGGAGGATACCGGCTGAGATCCCTTCATCTCATCGCAGTTCAGTTGGATGCTGAAATTCTGAGGGTCTTTTTTCCAAGTCTCCTCTCTCCCCCCAAATCTCTAGACACTATTTTTTCAGGATAAGGAAGTATCTATACATCTACGTCCTGCCACAATAAGAATACATTTTCAGATCAAACCAGGTGATGCTTAGCACATGTTAACTCTCTCCACTAGCGGGAAACTTTGTGTCTTTAACAGCGTCTTTCTATTATCTTGTAGGTGTCCGCTACCACACGGTTGTCCCACATTATTGCCTCCCCAGCCCTGGGACAGGTGACACTGGCACGAAGGACTGAGTCCTCTTGTTTGAAATTCTGCACCCGTTCATCTTTCTCTAAGTGAAAGGAGAAGCTGGATATGATGATTTAGCCCACTTTAGTTGGTGGAGGGAAGGAAGGGGACTACTGTCACCTGTGGTCTTTCTCCCTGCTTTGTAACAGCACAACAAACATTTTATTTTCTATAGAAAATGATAGCATAGAAAAATAAATCAGTAATTTTAACTGTGCTCCGTTGTGCATGCCTCATAATTTTTCTTTAATGATTTTATTCTAGAAAGAGGCAGAAATGTCATTCTTTTTGACTGAAATCATACCCATACCCTGAGTATTCATTCTGAGGGAAGATAAATAATGAAATTAATTGGCATACAATTATGTCTGATGTTTTTTGGATTAAGCGGACCAGTTTATTGCACAATCTTGTTGTGGGGAGAAAAATGCACAAAATACCTAAATAGCTGGTTAAGTTGATGGTAGGACTAAATCTTCTGATGCCTCTTTCATTTGGTATGTTGAGTGAATTTGGGTATGAGTTGATATCTAAACATGCAAAAGGGCAGCTCTTTGAGAATACATCCAGCCAAAACAGTTGCCCCTTGTCCATTTCTCAAATGCTTGGGCTTCTGTGGTCACAGAGACTAGATACCATCCTAGTGAGAAATACTCCTGTCTCGTAGCAGGCCCAGATTATCTGGCGCTCTGCTCTGGCTCCTGGACAGATGCAAAACCCCCGAGTGGGCTGCTGGCCCCAGGCAACTTCACAGGACGTCTGCCACTGTTCTCAGCAGCATCACAGTTTCACTCTCTGCACACACCCTTTGCTGGGAGAAATCATTCCATACAGGAACCGATGCTGGTAAAACTACTGTTCCATCACTTCATCACACTGCTGATCTTTTTTTATGCAGACAAGCATTCTGCATTATATAAAGGATTTGCAATGTGTGGCTTTAGCGCTGGCTGCTCTGCATGTGTAGGTGCATCTGCTGCAATCCAAGGCCTAGTTCCTCTCTGGGGAAACCCTGAGTTGCTGCTTGCCATTTGTCGGGGTGCAAAGCCATAATTTTGGACAGATGTCTCAACAGCTTCTCCAGCTGTTACTGGAATGAAGTTGGTGATAGTGTGGAAAAGTAAAGGGAGTGCTACAATTCATACATACAACCTTTATTAGTAAGTCATTGACAGCAAAGGTAGATTTGAATGTATAGTACTTTACGTATAAATAAATGAAGCAAAACAGAACAAAAATTTGAGGATCTGTACATTTTGAGAAGATTAATGGGTGTGTAGCTGATCTTTACACAGAAACAGATCATGTAAGCATAGCTATGTTCACATTAGGAACTTTTCTGAAAAGCAAACAAATGAGTGAAATCTCACTGAAGAGCTAAATCCTGAAATCCTTATTCATCCTTTCTCCATGTGTCCTCAGAATAACTGATCCTGACATCAGTGAGAGAGAGAAATGCCCTGGTACTCTGAAAACTACGTTTTCTCTTTGGAATTAAACCATGGGTTCAGACAGTCCGATTTTTAAGCTGCAAATCCTGGAGAACCCACTCAGAGGCTTGGTCATAGGTTTGTTCTAAGGTTTATGGCTAACTGAGACAATATGTTGTGGCTCTTCTGTACAGATCCTTATGTCTCTAAAAGGGCTTTGCAAACATGCAGCAGGTCATGCATCTTTGCATCACACTGTAAAATCAAGTTATTAATCTTTCTCAGGAAAAATCTCTCATTTAGACAGAGCGAATAAGAACCAACTGCCTTGCAGTATATCTGAAGATAATTTCCTTGATTTCAGTAAACTTTATCTCTGGCCCATAGAGTGGGGTCCTGAGGGACATTGAAGGTGTTTCACGTGAAAAAAATCTCCAATTGCTTTTGCTAATCTCGGAATTACCTTTCCCTCCCTGGCTTTAGGCCTGCTCTGTAGCCGCTGTTGAAATCAAGGGTGCAATTCTCAGTGACTCCCATGGGAAGAGGAGGAGGGATTTCACATGGGAAGGGATCCCACATGTAACGTGTAGCCTTGCACTAGACTTTTCTTCCAATGCCTTTTCCAGCTCTCTGCTGGAAATAGTCACTACGTAGTATTTGCACACTTTCACAGTGAATTCCTCTCCCAGACAATGAAACGTAGGAAACCACTTCAAAGGCCTGCAGATTCACTACATACTACATGTTCTCCCTACTCCCTTGTTTAGCAATAAGACCTTAAACCAGAGCAAACACCGTGGAAGGGGGAACAGTGGAGAAAGCCAAAAGCTGTGTGTGTGTGCGTGCTGGGGCGAGTGGGTGCTGGTGCCCACTGGCACGTACCCCGTGGGCTGCGCTCTGCCCATCGCGCAGCTCTGGCACCCCGATGCACATCCCGTCTGAGGATGGCGGGAAGGTGTGAGGCACTCGGCTGCTGCTGAAAATGTGCCTTCTTGGGTCACGTCTCCTCAGTGGCAGGATGGTGTCACCAACCTCCCTTCCCTGGGACCACTGGGATGGATGGGCACATCCCCCCGGCACCGCTGGGCAGGCAGGACGGCCGTCTGGATTTACGTCTGGGTGGCCTTCAAAATTATTTGCAACACTCAACTGAGGACAAAGAGGAGACGGTGGGTAGGAGGGGAGTGAGTGCCTGTGCACAGCCCCAGCCATGCCAAGACTTCCCCTCTTCTCTGAAGCAGAAACATAGGACTACTTCTGAGAGCAATGTGAGCATTAGCTGGGCCCAGTGCCTGCGTGTGGAGAACCTGAACTGGAATTAATGGCTTTTAAAATGTCCATGTGTTATGGGAACTTTAAAGAAATGTTGAAAGTAGTATTTGTTGACTTTGGAGTTACAGATGGTGCTATAAAACACACACTTTTCCAATATATTTAGCTGCCACTGAATGACATTTGATGTTAAAGGTGAGACTAGAAGGAAGACAATAATGTTCCACAACCACAGGAGCCAATTTTAAAGAAGGGAATAACACTTTTGACTAGCTATATATTCACTGGTCTATATAATTTAGTGGAACATTACATCCCCCCTTTGGACCACAGCACTGTGATTAAAGGACCAAAAATAGCAAATGCACAGAACTGACAATGATTGTTGTAACGTGATCAATACGGAGAAATTCATCTGTCTGAGGCTTAAACTACTATGTGAAACCAGTGAAGTGCTAAGTTTAAGACCTCAGAGGTTATTTTTTTTTAGCTGTTACAAATTAGGGGCCTAATTTCTTCATGCTTGCTTTAGCCATAGCCAACACGTATCTCCACTGATTTGCGCAGCGGTACACCTGAACATACACCTCGTCCCTACCTCTTTCTTTAAAACCGCGCCATGCGCGCTTAGAGCCCCTGTGCCTGGTGCGGAGGGGAGGACCCAGGCTCGCCCCGGCGAGCTGGGCTGTGAGGGGGACGGTCTCTCCTCTGCTGCTTGCCTGCCCTGCCAAGTCCTTGCTGCTTCCACAGCCCCGGTGCCAGCACCGGCACGATGGCCCCCAGCCCAGGGCCAGCGGGACAGCGGGGCTGGCAGCCAGGGCCACGGTGGAATAAGCAAGCTGGCAGAAAGCTGATGGCTGGGGACCAATTTCCAGCGCATTGCGGCTGTAGCCGGAGAAGCCGGGGCCACCAGGCATGGGCAGCAGGCCTGTCCAGGCAGGATCAGAGGAGCTTTGCCACGAGGCTGTCACCGGCTACGGGGAGAGGAGAGAGGCTCTGAGGCAGCCCAAGGCTTGCCTCCCCCTCCACGGGGCGTTTGCCCACTGTCTCCTGGGTTTTCAGCTTGTGCAGGGGAAGACACAGAGCCTACGTGTGCTCCTGGATGAGGCTCCTGGATTTGGAGTGACCTGTGTTGTAACCACTGGCAGAATGATTCCTGAGCACTTTGTCCTGGCTCAGGGCTTGCTGGGCCCCAGCAAGCTGCTAGCTGCTTTCCAAAGAGCGTTTCCTCTCTGGGAAGGGCAACCTCGTCTACCTTGCCACCAACTTTCCCTCTGAGGTCTGCTAAAGAGTATCTCCAGGGTTCCCTCACAGGAACATTTCACATCCAGTGAAACTGATGCAGGCGAGGAGCGCTCCCGGGGCAGGGAGAGACGGAGCCAGCATGTCCGAAAAGGGCCTTGGGACTGTGTCTGGGAGGTGAAACCACGGTGGAGGGCAGGGAGAAGAGCAACTATAACAAAGGGAGCAATATTAGAGGGAAAGACCATGCCAAGCCTGGCAGTTTGAAACCATGAGAGACCAGGGTGCTGGTCCGTAGAGCTCTGTACTGGCCATAGGTGTCTCCTTGCAGAGTGCAGATATCAACCTATTGGAAGCGGCCTAGAGGGAGATTCTGCCTTGATAGGAAATTACTCTCGGGTTACTCTTGGTTAGCTTAAAGACAAGTATAAATACAGGCTGCAGAGCTTGTCACGCATTTTTTCTTGCCGTGACACTCAGTGGGAAGCACCCACAGGTCGTGTTTGCCCACTCTAGGAGTCTGTGCGATAGCTCCGATGGCTGTCCCCTATTAGCTGCGTCTTCTCGGTTGCGTTAGTCGGCTGTAGCACGATAGGAGTTTCTCCATCTAAATTGGGGAGGAGGACAAAAAAATACTTCAGGAAACCTTCATTTGCTACCAAAGGCAGGTTTCTTGTTAGCACCGCGACATTTCATCTGCTGTTCTGGCTACGGCTTAACCTTGGCTTCACAGGCAGCCGTGTGCATGCTGAAGAGGCGGCAATGCCCACACCGAGTCTACAAATGCTTTTACTCCTTGTCCATGTGTAATGGCAGATTTCTGGGGGGCTATTGGTGTTGTTATTAAATGGGACATTAGCTGTACCTGGTGCTTTGTAGAGATTGCAGGACAAGGGTTCCTGCCTCTTCCAATTGCAAGTGTTTGTTCCTGCAAATGTTTGAATATAATGAGCACTGTTGTGAGTCAGCAAGCACTGACCTTGACAGTGTTTGTGAGAATGGACCAGAAATGAGTCTTGAAGAAGGCAAAGTTAACAGTAAAGAAAGAAGAGAGTTAAAAGGAAAAAAAATGCATGAGCAGTAATACACTTGAGAGGGAAGAAATCACATATATCCTGAAAGCCAGCTAGTTAAATAAAAATATTAAATTCCATTTTGAAGTCTTATACAATATGTATACAATAGGATTTTGAGAATTACTGTTTTAATGAGTTTGGAACTGCCGAAACCTCATCTTACCACATTATAAATCTTTACTGCTTTGTACTTTCTCATTCTGTGCAGTTATGTGTTTAGTTTCACAATATATCTGTGAAAAATGCATTTGTCATAGAGTGGAGGAAAGAGAAGTCCTTACAGAGTTCCCTGATGGCTGTTGTGTTCTCTCTGATAATGAACAAGGTTTGGCTGCCCTTCTCCTGGGCCTCTTTCCAAACCACTGTTTTCTGGGGGGGAAGGAGAGGACTCAAGACTCAGAGACTGACTTTTAAAGGTTCAGACGTCTCAGTGAAGTGTTTTCATATGAAAAATTCTGGACTATCTATATCTTAATACTAGCGCAGCCTTCACAGTAATTGAATACAAATGATGACTTTTTTTGCCAAATGACCAAATGTTCAGAAAAAAACTCATCTGACATTTCCTCCTGTTTACATGACAGTTGATGGGATGAATCATGGGCATAAGATGTAATGTACAGAAGTAACTTAACCCAGAGCAGGAATCTAATTGCATTCCATAAGGCTTCCCCTCAGTGGGGGTAGAACAACTTTGACTCTGTCAAGGTGAAAGGCAAGAATGATTAAATGCCAAGCGTCTTCTCTGTATGGGCAACTCCATATTTAGATGCAAGGTCAAAGACAGACATGTTTCATAAGTTCTAAAAGTATATGAGTAATTAATGCTTAGAGCTCAGCTCGGCCTCAGATTAGTTTGGCAGTTTAAATCA
This sequence comes from Tyto alba, assembly GCF_018691265.1. Classification (NCBI taxonomy): domain Eukaryota; kingdom Metazoa; phylum Chordata; class Aves; order Strigiformes; family Tytonidae; genus Tyto; species Tyto alba. The sequence continues at coordinate 37,961,002 of NW_024881330.1, forward strand.
ATTTTTAAGTTGCTGCGTATTTTCTAGATTTCTGAGCAGCACTCCCTCCCACCCTCTGCTGCCTCCAAGTTGTTCATTTTCTGGAAGATCGTTGATGGAGGGCAGAGACTAGCAGTTCATTTTGCTGTGATACCCAGGTGTGCAACAAGAGAGTAGGACCCACTGCAAATCTGTCGCATTGCTTCCAGCTGATCTGCAGACAGTTCTGAGCTGACACCTTCACCAAGCATTTTGCTGCCCGCACCCTTCTAAGATTTATGACGTTTTTTAACAGAACAGGGACCCGTGGTATAATAAACTATACAAATATAGCCTGCTAATGGAAAGCTGCAGAATGGAGGTGCAGCAGAATTCACAGTTTAAACTGCTTTCTATAGATAGCTCTTGCTCACTGTTCGCCTACATGGGTATCATATGGAGTGCGGAGGAGACAATGAAGTGCTAAAAACTTATTGCTTCTGAGCTGGGAAAGTATTTTGTTATTCAGGTTCTTTTTTTCATTTTCTTATTTTTCTTTTTTTTTTTTTTTTTTTCTCTCACAGATTTCATTTTCTGTATAATGAAGGTTGGTCTAGAAATGTCTTGCTTTGTTCTTACGGTGATAACCAAACAGGAGAGGAGAAAAAAACCTGCCAAACTGATTGAGTGCATCATTACAGCCTAAAGTACCAAAGCAATCCAAATTCCAACGGCATCTCCTCCGGGACCACAAAAGTCAACAAAAGGTTTGCCATCGACTTCGGTGGAAGCAAAATCTGGCACCCTGCCCCGTGTGTGTGAGTGAAAGCGATGAACCGTTGCACGCGTCCACGCTGCATATGAGTGAGTGATACTTCGCTCTGCCAGTGTATTTTCACAGGTCACCCGTAACGTCATGACATGATACCACAGATTACCCTACTTTACACTTTTTTTAATGTCATGTTTGATCTGAAACCCTAAAAAATTTCATGTTTAAAATGTAATAATCCAAATATAAGATTCCTTTTTTGGTCTTCCATTGTACATTAGGCCACAGTCACCTGTGGTGCAAATGAATAGTCATGAGAAGAAATCACTGTAACCTAATACAGGCCAGGGCAAATCCCTAAGTTCTTTTAGTTCTGATGGTCATGTTACCCACAGACGTACATTCTATAAAATGGATCTCTCACAGAAGATATTAAAATAGCTGAGCACTAGAACTAGTCAAATATATTTGAATAAAACTTTCTTCTAGGGGAATATGCCATTTCAACAGAATTGAAGCCTTTGACATGATTGTGTTGATTTCAATGACAACTCACTTTGCTTTTGCATTTTAGGGAACGGATCACTGAACTTTTGGCTTCACATCACTTTTTTTCCCCAACAATTATGTTTTATGGCATGTTAATTTGAGGAATGAAATCAACGGTGTAACACCTTAATTTTGTTAAGGAGAAATGTGAGGGACTCTGAAAATTATTACTGTTGTGCCAATTTGAAAGATGAAGTCTAAATCTCAACTCCCACAACACACATATTACCTCTTTTTGCACAGTACAACCTGCTCCAAGCAGCTCCCGCTGAGCGCAGCACAACTACTGGAGACTTGCTCTCAGAGGCTTTTAGCATCAGGAATAGTGATGTTTTATCGATGTCGCATTTCTCAGGAAAAATAATGACTGACTACAAAATATTTGGATAAATTAATGTATGGCCTCAGCTTGAAAATCTCCATTTTGACCTTAGCAAATAAGTTCTGGCTAGCGATAATATAGATACTGGAGACAGCAGGAAGCAAAGAAATTAATTACCAGCTAGAATGTTCAGTCTGTGGGCAGAGGGCATGCAAAGAATATCGATCCTAATAGTATTTCCTCTTCCAAAATGAAATCTGCTGTAGGAGTGATTACAGTTTGTTTCTGAATTACCTACAGGAGCATTTCTATTATTTACATAAAGAAAGGCATGAATATTCATTTCTGTGGTATAAGGAACTGAAGGAATGAATGCCTCAAAACATTCATTGACACAGAAAGCCTCAAGGACTTTTGTGATTAGTCTAAGGAACGTTGCCCAAGGAGGTGTGGAGTGTATCGAAGGATGCACGTCCCCACTCCTTTGTAGTTGTATTGCCAAACTCCTTAGATAAACCTCAAAGGGGGGAAATGTGGACTGAGTGAAACCATATGTTTGGGTTAAAAGACTAATAAGAGAGATAAATAACTGGCACCAGATGGACCTAAGCAAAAACTGAGGAAAAAATGAAGGTGTGTGGGGGAGCACGGCCACTGACTCAAGTGGATGAGGGGGTTGGTACACCCCATTCCTCCTCAGTGCAAGCGCAGAACCCTTGCTCCACCTTTTCCTCATCTCTCATGGAAATGAGATCGTGGAATACCTGTCTCTCTTGGTGTAGTATGCTAATCAGCTGATAAGATGAACTTAAAGGCGACAGAAAACTTTGCTGAGTGTGCACCCACCACTCAAGATTACTGGACCTGAGACAACACTGGAATGTGGGCTGGTGATCTGGATACTTTGACTCTTTCTCTCCTTTCTTTTCTTTTCTTTCCTTTCTTTTCTTTCTTATAGATTTATAAGATACCTCATTGCTTACTATTCTTTTCCAAGTTTAAGTCGTTTCTACTGCAAGTAAAACATTTTAACCAGTCGTTTGGTGTCATTTCACCTTAATTTAACCCAAGGGGATCACAGAACCTTGACGACTCCCTGGGCTCCCAGTCATAAGATAGGGCCCGACATTTGAAAATGTCTGGTGGAAAAGCCCAATTTTTGTCATTCTAAGTCAGCTGCATCTCTTTGGCCAGGATCCCTAAAATTTGGGGGGAGGAAGGAGGGAGGAAGTGCAATTTGAGCTGGTTATCATTAATTTTTCTAAATACAATGTCTATTTTCCTTTCAGCTGCAGAAAAGATGCTCACATTATCCTCTGTCATGAAGTTTTGACTTTTATTCCTGATATGTTGCTCTCTTTTCATCTAATTTTAAAATACATAGAATTCTACTCTACTGAGGCAAGATGGTTTTGATTGGTATGAAAATGTATCAAGACTGAAGAGAAGAGTAAGACAGAGACAAATACGTAGTTTTCTTCAGGCCCTACCTATATGATTAATACTGTCTTCAGAATACTTAAAACACATAATTCCTCATTCTGTTAATTTTTCAGACTGGTTCTTTGTTAAACTTTTACTTTTTTTTTTTTTTTAAATTGATATCTCAGTGAGAGTTGATGGGAGTAAAGGGATGGAAAGGCAGCCTAAAATTACTGAATACCAGTAAATACCACCTGTGCTGGAAGGAAGGAGAAAATTTTTTTCTGCCCCTGGGGAATTTTGTGCTGGGTTTTGAGAGAGAGTAAAATACCTGCCAAATTACAAAAAAAGGCATAACTGAAAAATTCTTGTCCTTCAAAGTTCTATCTTCATGTTTCAGACTTGGTTTTGGTGTCATAGACCAATAAACATGAAGACCCATTTCAGATTTGCTCTTTTCAGGTGCCTGATATCATAGAGTATATTACATTTATTTCAAATTATGCATTGTGGTTATAAAGTTTTCACTAATAGTTTTTGTTGCCTTTGCAGAGACTGATCAAGTATGATCAACTTTTAAGCTGACTGTATTTACCTTGATACGCCTCTAGGCAAAACCAATTTAAAAACACCACCACACGTTGGCACATCAGTTATATAAATAGCATTTGTTTCAACTACTACAACTGTTTTGTTACATATTTATGGAAGGGTAAATTTGTGCGAAAAGTTGGGGGGAAAAAAAATTCCTCCTGCTAAGGGAACATGACATTTGCAATCTGGCAGTGCTAATTTAAGCATAATAAAAGTAAGAATATAACAACATAAGACCTTCCATAACAATGGAAGAGAAAAAGAGTGAGCTGACTGCTTGGGTCCTTCCTCATAAAAAAGCATAATTGTAGTCATAGTTTGTATAGATTTGCAGCTGAAAGTGGTCTAGGTCTTACCCTGATACCTTGGCCTGTTATTGCTGGAGCAAGGATCATTGCCTCTCTCAGCTTGTCCCGCAACTGTCCAGATCAAACCAGTTTGAGATGTTTCTGCTTCCCCTGAAGATGAAGGCAAAACTCTACCCTACTTCAGCAGATTAGGACAGGGACCTTTGTTCAAAATATGTAACCCGTGCTAGTGCCAAATGTGGAAATCACCACTGTCATCCTTCGGTATAGCCAAAACCTGAATGTGCAGCTGGGGGGACACAGCAAAGCTGAGAAAAGAAGGTGACCTGCTGCAAAGGGGGTCCCGCTGCTGCTGGCCCGTGTTCCCAGCCAGACACTTTTGCTCTCTTCTTTGAGCTGGCATTAGCACTTGGGCTGCCCCACCATGAAGCACAGCAGGGAGTTAAACAGGCAGGGAACTACACACATTTTTGAGAGGATTAGTTTTCACCTGGATCACGTCCAAGATCTGGCTCCTGGTAAGGCAGCACAATTGGTACTGCCAGCGCAGAAGAGAGCGAGCAGCTTGGGGGCTGGATGGGAGAGAGGCAGGACCATGGCAGCTCCTGTGCAATCTCTCTTAGGTTACTGCACAACCTTACTGTTGGAAACTTTGCATCTTTTCCTGAAGCCTTTTCTTGAATGGGTACAGTTAGCCCATGACAGTCAGTGATCAATTTTACAGGAATAAAACCGGAATGACAGCTTATTCGGGAAGATCAGATGTGGCAAGCACCAGTCCAGGCAGAGTCTAATGTATAGGTACAGGATCTAGGATATGAAGCAATGTGGGCATGAAGGTTAGAGGGTGAACATTGTCTCTTAAGAAGAGCTCTGAGACTTCTAATGTTTAAGTGTCTCAGAAAGACACAGGAGATACTTAACTGTTAGTGCCATAAGTTTAGTTTTTCATTTACACAAAACCTGGGAAGTTCATCAGGTCATGGTGTTAGCTAGAGTGAAACTGCACTTCTCCACTGATGTTTGGAAGCACTCTCAGCATCTGTCCCACATGCTTTAAAGATTGTTTTGAACGGTTTTGCCACAAAGTAATCTCCTATAATACACACCTCTTTCCATGTCATTCTTAATTTGCTCTTCCAGATCTTCTGGGGACAAACAAAACTCCTGCTCTTCCCCTTCAGGTGCTTTGGGTTTGCACTTTCCACAGCAGCAGTTGAAGCAGCAGCAGAAGCAGCAGCAGAGGTAGCAGCCTGTCAGCAGGCCACAGACTGCAAACAGGCCCTGGGTTAAACACAGCAGGAGGAAAACCCTGTAAGCAATGACCTTCTTCAAACTCCTGGCAGCCTCTTACGCTGAAGGCAGATTGTCAAAGGAGCTTGGGTTCCCAAGTTCTTGGCACTGAGAGGGGGCCGGTTGCTGGCCAGGTGCCTGAACAAGAGCCAGATCTTCCAAAGTCCTCACCCACAAGCTCCTACTTGCCACTCAGGACCACATCCACAAAGAAAACACCAACCAGCAGGCCCCCACACGCTCAACTTTTGAAAGTCTGACTTCAGCTGATGGCCCTCAGAAAAAACTTCCAGGCGGTATGCAAAACCCCACCCACCTTAAAATGACTCATTTCCATCTTAAAAATGACTCATTTGCCCAAGATCGTTTTCACAAACCCTTATTTTCTGGCAGGTGCTTGTCAATAACAAAGACGAGAGAAAAAGGAGCAAAGACCCAGATGCATCCCACATAACTTCAGGCACCGAACTAAGGCATCCAAATTAGGACTGTAGCCCCCGTGACTCCCCACGTAGTCAATGGGAATTTAAAAGCCCTTCCAAAAGGTGATTCAGCCCCGGGAGGATTTGAATTCTCTGTTGGGGGTGTCTATCTCCATTAGCCTGTTCAGGAGCCCACAGGTGACAACTCCTGAATTAGACTCCTCTGGCTGTGGTTTCTTGATCTGGGGACTCGGGCAGCAAGAAGTTCCCACGGGCATCGCCCTCTGCTCACTCCTGTCCCTGTGGCACGAAGAACGGAGGCTTCAGCAGAGACAGCACAACTGCCCCGGGGCTGAGATCTCTGATCTCAGCCAGATTCAACAGCCAGAGAACTTTCATTTACAGAGGTTTTCTTCCTCCAGAGCAGGTCACTGCCTGGGTTCACAGCGCAGCTCCACAGCTGCCTGCGTTGGGGGCTGCGTGCTGTGGCTGCATGGGATGGGGGGGCTGCAGGAGGGGAGTCCCTAGGCTGGCATTGCCACCCTGTGCTCCCCGGGGGCGTGAGGGCAGCCTGGCTCCTGACCTGGGGTGGATCCAGGCCTGCACCGAGATGTTGGTGGCAAGCGAGAAACCTCCATGCCTCTTCATGGACACAATGGTGTAAGAGCGAAGGAAAGACAGTGACCTTCCTGAAAAGTGAATCAAAGCTGATATGTGGGATGCGTACGTAAAGCCAGCACTGCTTTCTGGCCATCAGGTATATATATATATGGATTGGAGGTTATAGTTAGCATTACAGTTATACAGTCTTCCCTTTACTAGCTATTCGTTACATTCGTAAGAAAACATGCTGCTGAGGAAGAAAGCAAACGCAAACATCAGGATATTGTTAAACTTTGACAATGAAGCTATGCAAATAACACTCAGTTATATATGCATGTCTCAGGCAATGTTAGTGGGGACCAACTGGAGCATCTTAGAAGGTAATGACTGTTTACATGCCTAATATTAATATAGGCATGTATCAAGAGTGAGCAAGGTGATTTTAAATGAAGGACTCTGACTTTTTCTTTTAAAATGTTTTTTTTCCAACAGACACCCAAAGCAGTTCTAAATACCATAACACTTAAAATAAGTTATCTGACTGTTTATAATTCATGTCATAGTGGAAAATAAATCATTACAATGGATGATTAATGAAAAAAAAAACAGAATAAAAGTGTATAGAGGGAAAAAATACTTGAATTTATTCATGATACCTTAAATGTTTCAAGATTTCTTGTGCTTCTTTTATCATAGTTGGTAAATCAAGAATCACTTTATTGATGTGATCAATAAACTGTCTTCATGCTAGAGGGAGAATTGCACTTTCCTAAACAAACAGCCCCTAGGCTGCCTGGTGGAGAAGCAGTTAAAGTTCCCATTACCCATGTCAGTATGTTCCCAGTTTAATATGCCTGCTAAGAAGTCTGTCACTCTGAAAAAAATCAATTTTCACTTTGAATTTCTACTTTCATTTGAGTTTTCTTACTTCTAATGATACATCTTCTCACAACTGTCAGATTTTCTGACTATGAGTGTTCTAGGGAAGAACATTTACCAAGAACGGTCATAGTTGAAGAGGAAGAGAATGAATGAGAGCTGTGGTCCCTACTGTCTTCTACCAGAATGGAGGAAATCAGGGGTCCAGAGGTCATCTGCAGATGGTGTCTCAGACTCAAATAGTAGCATGATGGCCAGTATAAAAATCTGAAATTGACCCAGCATTGGTGCATGAGTTAAAAAGAGGTGAGGAATAGTGAGCTCAGCTTCCCAAAAACTCACTTGGTGACCTGTTCATGCTTTGGAGGTGGCAATATTTTGGATCAGGGGAAGGATAGAGAGACCACCTGTGACAATCCTCAAATGAGTCTATATGCATATTTTGGATTTTTGGTACAGAATTCTTAAAAAAACAGGAAGCAGTGATTACTTTTGCTGGGATATTCAGCATATCTCGTATCACTTTCAGGATACAGGTCCCTTGAAACAATCCACACATTCCTCCTTTAGCTGTTAGGGACTTACTATTTTCTCTCTGTACTACTTTCCATCGCACTCCTTATGAGTCAAAGTCACAGCGCTTATTTCTGTTCCTGATTTTCTAACCACAGAGGATTTTATACTTCATAAAATCTCCATTAAAGTCCAGTAAGCAGAAGAGAGAAGCAGCAAACAGTGAATAAAACCTTGTTTACCAAGACTGCTAAAGGAGTCAATACTGCCCTCTCAACTTTAAGGCAATGCTTCCTAGCACCTGAAGTGTGTTGAAGAGTCTGAAGGAGAGGGTGTACAGCAAAGAAAAGAGGGAATGATCCATCAGGAGAAGACAGTGGCTGCGGTGGGGAGTCCAGCCTGCAGCAGGAGTCGGCTACAGCAGCTGCAAGGAGGCAACCTCCACCCTGCTCCTGAGGGTGCAACCATGTCTTTGCAAGTGTAACTTAAACACCAGTGTTCTATTAATTAGTTTCATTCTGTATTCGAGAAGCTTCAGTCTCGTCCTGATTCAGCGGGATGGCTTCTCAGACCCACCAAGTGCCCAAGTGACTTCCCAGTTTGCACGGGGACTGTGGGGCAGTGAAGCACTGGCCTGATCTGTGCTGAACACAGGAATCCATGTTCCACGGTTCTCAGATCAAAGCTGTCACAGCGTGCTTGCTTCACACAGCACAGATCATTTTCCTGTGTATTCCAGCAGAGCCCTTGCTTTCCTGTGCTTCTGCTGCTGGAAGTAAGTGGGGACAGCATGGATTTTGCACATTGGCAGTTCAGTTGGTTTGTTACATTTCTGTAACATTCCAATATTTGCAGAAACACTCAAATCTGACACATGCAAACATCAGAGGATGCCAGTGACATAAAGGAGCACATGAACGCAACTCTTTCATGATTCGAACATCCTATGATGTGTTTTTCCTTGAGCAATATGCCAGTTTTTGATATATCATTCTCTTCCTTTCCTACTCTCTTCCTCCACTCCACCCTTCTCACCTTTTTTTCCACTTCCTTTCTCTCACCCCCTCACCAGGGCACATATATGACACCATAATCACAGACTGTTATGCATTATTATTGCTTACTTTTGCTGTGTGCTATATATAGCAAAGAACACAGTTAAATTCATACTGTAATGACTTATTAACTGGTTGTCACATAAGTGGGACTTCTCATTTTTGAACAATGAGTCATTTTTATTTAGTCATTACTGAAAAGAAAGTCAAAATTTACCTGGAGCAATAGATTAAAATCTAATTAATGTCTGAAAGTGTTACAAAACATTTAGTTATTTACCAAGTTAAAAAGAAGAAGAAAACATTTTCTATTAGCACTACTCTGAACTTATGTTACATTCTGCAGCTGTCAATTTTCCAGATAATGTTGTTTAATTAAGCTTTTAGTGGTGGTTTAGATTCAGATCCTACTATTTGTTAAGACTGTAGAGAGACAATGTTTTTGAGGGAGTTGCTTGTATATGTAGTTGTCTGTGTGCAATGTAACATTTGATTTCCAACAGAAAATAACAGCTTACCTTTGCCCACCAGCTTGAGAGCATGAAGTAGGTGTTAACATTTTCCTCACCAAACTGTTCTGCCACGTAGAGCCCTAATGATCCATATTTGTCATAAATGTTTCGCTTGGACAGATCAGTCAGTGTTGCATGAGCATTGTTGATCTCTTTAAATTTTTCTGCAGCCTCTGGATTGTCTGGATTCTTGTCAGGATGGTATTTTAGAGCCAGTTTTCTTAAAAATTAAAAAAAAACAAACCAAAACAAAACAACAAAAAAAAGAAAATAAGTCATCTGTACATGTTCATGTATACAGACACTTACAAAATATTACAAAATATTTTAATAGAGATATAATCATTCTGAACAGCGTGTTCAGACTTCTCTTTTTTCCAGCTCTGATGTACTCGGTGAAGAAAAGTGTCACAAAGTGGCTGAACATGAAAGTTTCAGTAAAAGAGATGTTCGAGATGTCCTATTACACTGAGCATGAACTTTGTGTATTGATACCTAGTCAGTTGCCATGTTAAAGGAGAGAGTGTTGCTGAAAGCAGATACTGCAGCATGATAATAAATCATAGGCATTTGTTGCATTATGAATGCCAACTAATTCGCATAATTTTGCAGGTTTCAACAAAGATAAAGATTTTTAAAATGTTGTTTAAAAACATGATGATCACAGTTCTTATCCCATCATCTTCTTTATAGCGAGGGAAATTCTGTATTCAGTTGTCTATCGATAGTAACTATATTACAAATGTTTAAACAGTGTCTGTGTTTGCAGAAGTCCAGACAGTGATGGTGGAAAACACAGTTAGGAGCTGCAATAGAAAGGAAACATCTTTCTGAAGCACAAGGTGGAAAAACATAGTGAGTTAGCCCCAGCTGGAAGTGCCTATCTTTGGGCCTAATTCCCCACTATCACACTTCTGAGGCAATCCTTAAAGCAGTGGAAGCTGACTGTCAACTGGTTTGGGCTGTTTATGCTGGTGGGAAGCCTTTGCTAGGACAGGGCTCAGCCCTGCCTTTATCCCCTGACTGTACTCAGTGCTGTGGCACCTGAGAACAGGTATGGCTTGAAAGGAACAGTGTGGGACTGTTGGTTCATGGACAGCGCTGGGGAAGTACAGCTTAGAGAAGAAAGGGTTTGCTTCCAACCATGTTGAAGCACTGGCAGTATGAGCTCGCATGTACTTGCAAAACAACTATAGACAGAAGTGTATCTTTTAAAAAATCTCCACTCCCTTTGAAAAACTGGCAATAATTTTTTCCCAGGACCTTTATTTAATGAGTAGTGCTGACCTCTAGTGGCATCAAAAGTGATTTAGTAGTGTTCCAAATACTGTGATTCTCACCTCAGTCAAGCTGTGTTGCGTTTTGTAAATACTGTCTCTGAGTCTTTCAGGCGATAGCCATGACCGTTATGCCCCAAAATATTATTTGTGGTGTGAAGGCAGTGTGCTCACACTTCCTCTAACAAATATATCCTCAGAGTGGAGTCCTGCTTGGCTTTCCACTGAAGTCCCAGTACAGGTTATTCCCCCAATAAAATGTAACTGCTTTGCTCCTGATGACAGTTCCTGCCTCAGAGATGTTCTGCCAACATCAAGACTGATCAAGGGAACAGCCTCGGCCAATGATCTCTTCAGTTCGGTGTGCTGAACTCAAGTCTTCTTCCCATACATCATAAATAACTGCTTAAACATGTCTCTAATGCCACAAAGGGGTTCACATGAAGTTATATTTAATATACTGTGTATGCAATACCTGAAACATAAATTTTCAGTTATATTTAACATGTGGCACCTTAAACATAATAAAAGATGAAATATTAGAACTGGAAAAACAAGCTAAGTCTGCATGACTAATGACATTATGTGCCATCCAAGTATTTAAGTAGCTTATGCAATCTATCCCTTTTCTTAGCTGAAAACAAACCTCTGCAATTAGAATTAAAAAAAAAAAAAAAAGTTGGAGAAGTATTACTTTCAATACCCATGCATGTTTTCAGGCATTGGACAATCAATCTCTAGATTTTCTTCCTTTTCCCACCAACCCAAAGACATCTTCTACCCTCTCCATAACCCAAAAAATCTCATAAAAAATAAGAATTTGTACAAAATGTAGTTTCAAAAAGGTGAAAAACATTAGTTGAACATACTAAGAGCAATACTAAGAACTCACATTACTTAGTATTGTTTTAGAATTATAACAGAATTACTTTCAACATAGTAAAGTTAACAAAAGATGAGATATGTTCTTATTATGATTTTGTGAAAACTGTCGTCACTAAAAATAGTACATTAACAAAACAACACCCTGCATACAAAGATGACGTATACTAATTGGAGATGATTTAGTAATAAGAAAGAGATCTATATACTGGTAGTGCAATTCATATGAGAGAGAAAAAGGACTCTATTAGGTCCAACCCAAGAAACAATAAAATTAAGGACAAAAACTACGTGACATAACATGAAGTATCAGCTATATAGAAGCTTCCCTGTGGGTCCCTGAAAAACGACATGCCTACTTATGTGATAATTGTGGTTCATTATGAGTAGAGAAAAACGAAGAAGCCAAAAAATGGAGAGAGAAATGAACACAGGAGTTTGATGGCTACTTCCCATAACAAACACATGGATTTATGTCCATTCAGATTTTCCTTATGACAGATGACCACCTCCTTCACCATCATAGGACCAATGACCACTTCAGACCTTCACAACAGCAAGCAATGTGACGTGTTTGGGAGACAAAAGTGACAACAAGCAGAGAAATAGCCAACCCACAAGACGGATAGATTATTTATGGAAATGAAGTAGAGAAATATGCTTAGCCCCTCAGAGGTGAAATCAGGCCAGACTGTGCTGCAGGGCTGGGTCTGATGTGGGTACATCTGGGTGGAGGCAGCAACATTTTGGAGGCAGGAAAGTATGTTGTATGGGGTGAGATATACCTGTGCTATGGAGTATTGATGGGTGTCACAAACATCTCTGCTATTCCTTCGATAGCTCAGCTGGTAGAGCGGAGGACTGTAGGCTCCCTTGCACGGCCATCCTTAGGTCGCTGGTTCAACTCCGACTCGAAGGAGTGCCCTTTTGGCTCTGCACCAGCCCCTGCGGCACCTCTGCCTTTGGGCCCTGCACGGGTGCCTCCCCTTCAAGGGCAGCCCAGCCTTGAGCTCTTGCCTCGGGCGGGGAAGGTCACCGGCCAAGGCACGTTGGGGTGGACCCTGGCCAGGGGATGGTGGGACCTGAGCACTCGGCTTGTCAGGTGTCACCTCCAGCAGAAAAGTTGGTGGGTGAGGTGGTGGTGGTGTTGGTGGTGTGAGAGGGAAGGTGTTGGGCGGCCCAGGCTTTGTGTGCGGGGCAGCGTGGGTGAGGGGTGGGTGCCTGCGAGGGGAGAGGACCTCAGGCAGAGGCTGTGGGCTGGGGAATTAGCTCAAGTGGTAGAGCGCTCGCTTAGCATGTGAGAGGCAGCGGGATCGATGCCCGCATTCTCCAATGCTTTTCTTTCCCCTGTTGTGGATGCTGGGCCCTTGCCCAGTTTGGAGCCCTCTGTCCTCTGGGGGCTGCAGGGGAACACGATGTGCGCAGGCTTCACAGAGGAGGACGACATCCAGGACTGCATGGAGAGCATTACGGGCAGTAGCCTTGATGAACTGGTTTGTCTTCCTCTGCTTGAACGTCCGTCGTCAGCTCTCATCCCCAGTTCTGTGTCTAGTTTGGCGTTCCGCCATCGATGACGGACATCGGTGAAGAGGAGGAACCTCGCTGCAGGGCCCCGGAAAGGTCAGGGAATGGAGGGATTTCTCCTTGAGGGTGGGCTGATGACAGTGGGCATGTTCATCTTGGAGAAAGAGGGGATCAGAGGGCTTCCACATGACCTACTGTCTCCTAGTTGTAGGTTACTGAGCAGAGGAATGGCTGTCGATTGGTCTGGTGTTTGAGCAGAGGGCAACAGACAGACAGCAAAGGGCAAGCGAATCAAGGGAAGTTGGAGCAGTGTGTGGGTAATCTCTTTTTGGCCCAGGGGCAGGTGCAGCTGTAGAAGATGAGATGGAAGGAGCTTGTGGGGTGTTTCTGTTTGTGGGTTTGCACGAAGTAATGGCCTGAAGGGTTGGTGTAGGTAGTTGTGATATCGCAGGTGAGGCTGTTTGAAAGAGGCTTTTGGAATAGAGTCATGATGCAGCAGGTGTGGTTAAGGAAAGGTTAGTTGGATAAAGTTGTGAAGGGCGAGGTCATGGGCAGAGCCTCCTGGTTCCTTCGATAGCTCAGCTGGTAGAGCGGAGGACTGTAGGCTCCCTTGCACGGCCATCCTTAGGTCGCTGGTTCAACTCCGGCTCGAAGGAGTGCCCTTTTGGCTCTGCACCAGCCCCTGCGGCACCTCTGCCTTTTGGCCCTGCGCGGGTGCCTCCCCTTCAAGGGCAGCCCAGCCTTGAGCTCTTGCCTCGGGCGCGGAAGGTCACCAGCCAAGGCACGTTGGGGTGGTCCCTGGCCAGGGGATGGTGGGACCTGAGCACTCGGCTTGTCAGGTGTCATATTTTTCTGGGTTTCTCTGGAGCGTTTTTTTGTTAGTGGGGTCAGGGATATAGCAGTGGACCCCTCTGAGCAGCTTCTCAAAAACGCCCCGGCCTCCAAGTCCGACCCACCTCTGACGTGTGCCAGGACATTCAGCGATGGTAGATGCTCCTCTGCGATAACGTATTTAAGAAAAGGAACTTTGGATAGGGTTGGGACTTGTGTAAAGGAGTTACGAGGAGAATAAACACCCAAGCGAGGGGAAGTAAGAGAAGAGAATGACTTGTGGGAGTATTAGCAGATCTGAGAGCCCTGTATCCTCTGGCGAGATGGCAGGTCTGCTCTCCCTGCCACCCATGGAGGTTCGTGGTGGACTAGAGGCTGACCTGCAGCCTGAGGAGAAAGCCACTCCAGGAGAGGCAGCTGCACTTAAAGGAAGCTGGGACTCTGAGGGGAGAAGCAGCTCCCACTGTTGTGGTTCCGTGCTGGAAGGACTGTAACACGTGGGGTGACCCACACCGGGTCAGCATGGGAAAGGGTTGTGGCCCATGGGGAGGACTCAGGAAAGAGAAATTTTGTGGAGGGCTGTCTCCTGTGAGAGAGGAGTGATGTGGAGCAGGGGAGGTATGTGCAGCTTTCCCCCAACTGCCCAAGAAGGAAGGAGCGGTGAGATGAGTGAAACCCCCATTCCCTGCCCCTGCGCTGCTGGGGGAGGAGGTGGAGATATGGGGAGCAGAGCTGAGCCCGGGAAGAAGCGTGGGCTGGTGGGAGGTGTTTTTGGATGTGGTGGTGCTTCTCACTGTCCTTCTTTATCTCTTAAGTGTTGTGTTTGTCAGCATTTGAATTAAATCTACTTTTTCTTTTCATACCTTCATTACTCTGTCTTTTGGCCATGACCATATGACCGCTCCCTGTCCCTAGATGGATTCCTTGAGTAATTTCTGCTTCCCATTGTCCTTCCCATCTCTGAAGGAGGAAGGGGTGCGGGAACAGCCGCATGGTGCTCAGTTGCCCTCGGTGCTCAAAGCGTGAGAGATCTCCATCCGGAAAGTTGGTGGGTGAGGTGGTGGTGGTGTTGGTGGTGTGAGAGGGAAGGTGTTGGGCGGCCCAGGCTTTGTGTGCGGGGCAGCGTGGGTGAGGGGTGGGTGCCTGCGAGGGGAGAGGACCTCAGGCAGAGGCTGTGGGCTGGGGAATTAGCTCAAGTGGTAGAGCGCTCGCTTAGCATGTGAGAGGCAGCGGGATCGATGCCCGCATTCTCCAATGCTTTTCTTTCCCCTGTTGTGGACGCTGGGCCCTTGCCCAATTTGCAGCCCTCTGTCCTCTGGGGGCTGCGGGGAGAACACGATGTGCGCAGGCTTCACAGAGGACGACGACATCCAGGACTGCATGGAGAGCATTACGGGCAGTAGCCTTGATGAACTGGTTTGTCTTCCTCTGCTTGAACGTCCGTCGTCAGCTCTCATCCCCAGTTCTGTGTCCAGTTTGGCGTTCCGCCATTGAAGACGGACATCGGTGAAGAGGAGGAACCTCACTGCAGGGCCCCGGAAAGCTCAGGGAATGGAGGGTTTTCTCCTTGTGGGTGGGCTGATGACAGTGGGCATGTTCATCTTGGAGAAAGAGAGGATCAGAGGGCTTCCGCACGACCTACTGTCTCCTAGTTGTAGGTTACTGAGCAGAGGAATGAATGGCTGTCGATTGGTCTGGTGTTTGAGCAGAGGGCAACAGACAGACAGCAAAGGGCAAGCGAATCAAGGGAAGTTGGAGCAGTGTGTGGGTAATCTCTTTTTGGCCCAGGGGCAGGTGCAGCTGTAAAAGATGAGATGGAAGGAGCTTGTGGAGTGTTTCTGTTTGTGGGTTTGCATGACTTGATGTCCTGAAGAGTTGGTGTAGGTGGTTGCGATATCGCAGGTGAGGCTGTTTGAAAGAGGCTTATGGAATAGAGTCATGGTGCAGCAGGTGTTGATAAGGAAAGGTTTGTTGGATAAAGTTGTGAAGGGCGAGGTCATGGGCAGAGCCTCATGGTTCCTTCGATAGCTCAGCTGGTAGAGCGGAGGACTGTAGGCTCCCTTGCACGGCCATCCTTAGGTTGCTGGTTCAACTCCGGCTCGAAGGAGTGCCCTTTTGGCTCTGCACCAGCCCCTGCGGCACCTCTGCCTTTGGGCCCTGCGCGGGTGCCTCCCCTTCAAGGGCAGCCCAGCCTTGAGCTCTTGCCTCGGGCGCGGAAGGTCACCAGCCAAGGCACATTGGGGTGGTCCCTGGCCAGGAGATGGTGGGACCGGAGCACTCGGATTGTCAGGTGTCAACTTATTCTGTTTGTCTCTGGAGTGTTTCTTTGGTATTGTGGTGGGGGACCTCTCTGATGAGCTTCTCTAAAACGCCTTTGACTCCAAGTCAGAACAACCTCTGGTGTGGGCCGAGACAATCAGCGATGGTGGTTGCTCATTGGCTATAACGTATTTAAGAAGGGGAACTTTGGATAGGGTTGGGACATGTAAAAAGGAGTTATGAGGAGAAAAAACACCCAAGTGAGTGGAAAGAGAGGAACTTGGGGGAGTTGTGCTGGATCTGAGACCCCTGTATCCTCTAGCGAGATGGCAGGGCTGCTCACCTTGCCACCCATGGAGGTTTGTGGTGGACTAGAGGCTGACCTGCAGCCTGAGGAGAAAGCCACTCCAGGAGAGGCAGCTGCACTTAAAGGAAGCTGGGACTCTGAGGGGAGAAGCAGCTCCCGCTGTTGTGGTTCCGTGCTAGAAGGACTGTAACACGTGGGGTGACCCACGTTGGATCGGTATGGGAGAGGGTTGTGGCCCGTGGGGAGGACTCAAGAAGGAGAAATTTTGTGGAGGGCTGTCTCCTGTGAGAGAGGAGTGATGTGGAGCAGGGGAGGTATGTGCAGCTTTCCCCCAAGTGCCCAAGAAGGAAGGAGCGGTGAGCTGAGTGAAACCCCCATCCCCTGCCCCTGCGCTGCTGGGGGAGGAGGTGGAGATATGGGGAGCAGAGCTGAGCCCGGAAAGAAGCGTGGGCTGGTGGGAGGTGTTTTTGGATGAGGTGGTGCTTCTCACTGTCCTTCTTTATCTCTTAATTGTTGTGTTTGTCAGCATTTGAATTAAAGCTACCCTTTCTTTTACTCCCCTTATGACTCAGTTACCCATGACCATATGAGTGCTCCCTGTCCCTAGATGGATTCCTTGAGTAATTTCTGCTTCCCATTGTCCTTCCCATCTCTGAAGGAGGAAGGGGTGCGGGAACAGCCGCATGGTGCTCAGTTGCCCTCGGTGCTCAAAGCGTGAGAGATCTCCATCCGGAAAGTTGGTGGGTGAGGTGGTGGTGGTGTTGGTGGTGTGAGAGGGAAGGTGTTGGGCGGCCCAGGCTTTGTGTGCGGGGCAGCGTGGGTGAGGGGTGGGTGCCTGCGAGGGGAGAGGACCTCAGGCAGAGGCTGTGGGCTGGGGAATTAGCTCAAGTGGTAGAGCGCTCGCTTAGCATGTGAGAGGCAGCGGGATCGATGCCCGCATTCTCCAGTGCTTTTCGTTCCCCTCTCCTGCACACAGGGCCCTTGGCCTGTGACCCAAGTCCTCGAGGGGCTGTGGGGAACTCTCTCTGCACTTGGCATACACAGAGAAGCGCAGTTATTCCCAGGGCTCTGCAGAAAAGCCTACCAGCCATCGCTGTATGGAAAAGGGCAGCATCCAGGGGAGCACCGAGGGCAGCACGGGCTCTGGATCCAGGGAAGGCATTCTTCACTTTTACTTGGCACTGGATTGGTGGCATCTCGAACAATGTGCCCAATTTAGGGCCCGAGTGTAGAAGACAGGCATTTCCAAGTGCAGTGACTGCAGAAGAAGGCCGCCAGGATCGCTGGGAGAAGGCGCATTTTCCCCGTGAGGAGGTGCCAGTGAATTTGGGCTTTTCCGGAATCTGGAGAAGAGAGGTCTTTGGCAGGTGCACCCGGCCGATGAAGATGTGGCTCCCTGGCTGTTGGGCCTTTCCTGTGCCCTTGTTCCCAGGGCTTTACGGTAGTTGGGGTCCTTGGCCAGTAGGGGCTGATATTGACCACAGGTCAGACCGGGCTCAGGTATAAATGGAGTCCTAGTAGGGAGCCATTTTGTGCTAGGCCCGCCCGGAGCAGTGTGCTGCAGGTAAGGGCTCTCCCCTTGGGTTGGGACGCCACCCAAGGAGACTCCTCGGGATTCCTGCGGGTTGGGACGCTGCCCTGAGATGTTCCTCGAGGTTGAGAGTCCTTACTTTTTTCTAGGTGAGTGATTGAGCATTTTGGGTTCTCGTTAAACCCTTGGACAGTGTTTTGGGTTATTGTTAAACCCCAGAAGCTTGTGTGGTGATGGTTTGTTCTCCTCTTACGGACATTTGAACCTGTTGTTTGTATGTTGGGGAAGTGTTGATTAATAGTGTAGAAAACATAAATTTTGCTTTACTTTTATTCTCCAATGGTTTGGGAGCTTCCGCAACAAGAGGCCTTTGGAAGAGCTGGGCGGTAGCATTTAAGTGTGAATCGGGAAGTAATTGATTCAACATTGAGGTCTTTTACTGGGTGCAGTGTTTGGTGGAGGAATGAGCAGCAATGGGCCAAAAGTGAAGCTGCACAGGTTCCTTTTTCCCTCCCCTCAGGACAGCTGGGCAGCAGCAGAAGGGTGTCCGGGGGCTGTGCAGTCTCCGTGCGTGAAGGTTGCATGAGTTGACTGGCTGAATGAAACCTGGAGCAAGCTGCTGTGATCCCTGAGCTGGGGGAGTTTGGAGGAGGAATCTGGAACAGTCTTGTGCAGAGGTCTCCTCCAAGCTGCTCTCCTTGGCAGCTGTGTCGTGGAGGCAGAGCTGGGAGAGGGCCCAGCTGGTCCATCAGTAGCTCTGCTGGTGGAGTGGAGGACAGCAGGCTGCCTTGCTGGCAGCCAGTGCGCCCTGTCCAGGTCTTGAGTGCCGTAATAGGCCCGAGTGTCACTGAGCAGCCTCCCGTGTGGCGTTGCATTCCACCCATGGGTCGAGGAGGTCCACGTGAGTCCAGCTCTACGGCATGGCTCCCTTTCCGAGCTATGCAGAAGGAGCCCCGGGCTGTAGCTCAGGCATGGCCACATGCACGGAGATGTCCATCCACAGCGACCCTGGATGCAGCTGGTGGCACAGAGAGAGATGTTGTGTCTGGATGTCAAGGATGGCTTGTCCGTGGGGAATCCTTGGCATGCGTTTGTGCCTTGCTCACCGGGGAGTGACGCAGATATGTGGGAGTGGTGTTGGAGCTGAATAGCTATAGCAGCGTGTGCCGAAGGCGTGAGGTGTCAAGTTTTCCTGGTTCCTTCAATAGCTCAGCTGGTAGAGCGGAGGACTGTAGGCTCCCTTGCACGGCCATCCTTAGGTCGCTGGTTCAACTCCAGCTCGAAGGAGTGCCCTTTTGGCTCTGCACCAGCCCCTGCGGCACCTCTGCCTTTGGGCCCTGCGCGGGTGCCTCCCCTTCAAGGGCAGCCCAGCCTTGAGCTCTTGCCTCGGGCGGGGAAGGTCACCGGCAAGGCACGTTGGGGTGGTCCCTGGCCAGGGGATGGTGGGACCTGAGCACTTGGCTTGTCAGGTGTCATATTTTTCTGTGTTTCTCTGGAGCGTTTTTTTGTTACTGGGGTCAGGGATATAGCAGTGGACCCCTCTGAGCAGCTTCTCAATAACGCCCCGGCCTCCAAGTCCGACCCACCTCTGACGTGTGCCAGGACATTCAGCGATGGTAGATGCTCCTCTGCGATAACGTACTTAAGAAAAGGAACTTCGGATAGGGTTGGGACTTGTGGAAAGGAGTTACGAGGAGAATAAATACCCAGGCGAGTGAAAGGAAGGAAAGAGCATGACTTGTGGGAGTTTTAGCTAATCTGGGACACCTGTATCCTCTGGCGAGATGGCAGGTCTGCTCTCCCTGCCACCCATGGAGGTTCGTGGTGGACTAGAGGCTGAACTGCAGCCTGAGGAGAAAGCCACTCCAGGAGAGGCAGCTGCACTTAAAGGAAGCTGGGACTCTGAGGGGAGAAGCAGCTCCCGCTGTTGTGGTTCGGTGCTGGAAGGACTGTAACACGTGGGGTGACCCACGTCGGATCGGCATGGGAAAGGCTTGTGGCCTGTGGGGAGGATTCAGGAAAGAGAAAATTTGTGGAGGGCTGTCTCCTGTGGGAGAGGAGTGATGTGGAGCAGGGGAGGTATGTGCAGCTTTCCCCCAAGTGCCCAAGAAGGAAGGAGCAGTGAGCTGAGTGAAACCCCCATCCCCTGCCCCTGCGCTGCTGGGGGAGGAGGTGGAGATATGGGGAGCAGAGCTGAGCCCGGGAAGAAGCGTGGGCTGGTGGGAGGTGGTTTTGGATGTGGTAGTGCTACTCACTGTCCTTCTTTATCTCTTAATTGTTGTGTTTGTTAACACTTGAATTAAAGCGACCCTTTCTTTTCATCCCTTCATTACTCTGTCTTTTGGCCATGAATATATGAATGCTCCCTGTCCCTAGATGGATTCCTGGAGTAATTTCTGCTTCCCATTGTCCTTCCCATCTCTGAAGGAGGAAGCGGTGCAGGAACAGCCGCATGGTGCTCAGTTGCCCTCGGTGCTCAAAGCGTGAGAGATCTCCATCCGGAAAGTTGGTGGGTGAGGTGGTGGTGGTGTTGGTGGTGTGAGAGGGAAGGTGTTGGGCGGCCCAGGCTTTGTGTGCGGGGCAGCGTGGGTGAGGGGTGGGTGCCTGCGAGGGGAGAGGACCTCAGGCAGAGGCTGTGGGCTGGGGAATTAGCTCAAGTGGTAGAGCGCTCGCTTAGCATGTGAGAGGCAGCGGGATCGATGCCCGCATTCTCCAATGCTTTTCTTTCCCCTGTTGTGGATGCTGGGCCCTTGCCCAGTTTGGAGCCCTCTGTCCTCTGGGGGCTGCAGGGGAACACGATGTGCGCAGGCTTCACAGAGGAGGACGACATCCAGGACTGCATGGAGAGCATTACGGGCAGTAGCCTTGATGAACTGGTTTGTCTTCCTCTGCTTGAACGTCCGTCGTCAGCTCTCATCCCCAGTTCTGTGTCTAGTTTGGCGTTCCGCCATCGATGACGGACATCGGTGAAGAGGAGGAACCTCGCTGCAGGGCCCCGGAAAGGTCAGGGAATGGAGGGATTTCTCCTTGAGGGTGGGCTGATGACAGTGGGCATGTTCATCTTGGAGAAAGAGGGGATCAGAGGGCTTCCACATGACCTACTGTCTCCTAGTTGTAGGTTACTGAGCAGAGGAATGGCTGTCGATTGGTCTGGTGTTTGAGCAGAGGGCAACAGACAGACAGCAAAGGGCAAGCGAATCAAGGGAAGTTGGAGCAGTGTGTGGGTAATCTCTTTTTGGCCCAGGGGCAGGTGCAGCTGTAGAAGATGAGATGGAAGGAGCTTGTGGGGTGTTTCTGTTTGTGGGTTTGCACGAAGTAATGGCCTGAAGGGTTGGTGTAGGTAGTTGTGATATCGCAGGTGAGGCTGTTTGAAAGAGGCTTTTGGAATAGAGTCATGATGCAGCAGGTGTGGTTAAGGAAAGGTTAGTTGGATAAAGTTGTGAAGGGCGAGGTCATGGGCAGAGCCTCCTGGTTCCTTCGATAGCTCAGCTGGTAGAGCGGAGGACTGTAGGCTCCCTTGCACGGCCATCCTTAGGTCGCTGGTTCAACTCCGGCTCGAAGGAGTGCCCTTTTGGCTCTGCACCAGCCCCTGCGGCACCTCTGCCTTTTGGCCCTGCGCGGGTGCCTCCCCTTCAAGGGCAGCCCAGCCTTGAGCTCTTGCCTCGGGCGCGGAAGGTCACCAGCCAAGGCACGTTGGGGTGGTCCCTGGCCAGGGGATGGTGGGACCTGAGCACTCGGCTTGTCAGGTGTCATATTTTTCTGGGTTTCTCTGGAGCGTTTTTTTGTTAGTGGGGTCAGGGATATAGCAGTGGACCCCTCTGAGCAGCTTCTCAAAAACGCCCCGGCCTCCAAGTCCGACCCACCTCTGACGTGTGCCAGGACATTCAGCGATGGTAGATGCTCCTCTGCGATAACGTATTTAAGAAAAGGAACTTTGGATAGGGTTGGGACTTGTGTAAAGGAGTTACGAGGAGAATAAACACCCAAGCGAGGGGAAGTAAGAGAAGAGAATGACTTGTGGGAGTATTAGCAGATCTGAGAGCCCTGTATCCTCTGGCGAGATGGCAGGTCTGCTCTCCCTGCCACCCATGGAGGTTCGTGGTGGACTAGAGGCTGACCTGCAGCCTGAGGAGAAAGCCACTCCAGGAGAGGCAGCTGCACTTAAAGGAAGCTGGGACTCTGAGGGGAGAAGCAGCTCCCACTGTTGTGGTTCCGTGCTGGAAGGACTGTAACACGTGGGGTGACCCACACCGGGTCAGCATGGGAAAGGGTTGTGGCCCATGGGGAGGACTCAGGAAAGAGAAATTTTGTGGAGGGCTGTCTCCTGTGAGAGAGGAGTGATGTGGAGCAGGGGAGGTATGTGCAGCTTTCCCCCAACTGCCCAAGAAGGAAGGAGCGGTGAGATGAGTGAAACCCCCATTCCCTGCCCCTGCGCTGCTGGGGGAGGAGGTGGAGATATGGGGAGCAGAGCTGAGCCCGGGAAGAAGCGTGGGCTGGTGGGAGGTGTTTTTGGATGTGGTGGTGCTTCTCACTGTCCTTCTTTATCTCTTAAGTGTTGTGTTTGTCAGCATTTGAATTAAATCTACTTTTTCTTTTCATACCTTCATTACTCTGTCTTTTGGCCATGACCATATGACCGCTCCCTGTCCCTAGATGGATTCCTTGAGTAATTTCTGCTTCCCATTGTCCTTCCCATCTCTGAAGGAGGAAGGGGTGCGGGAACAGCCGCATGGTGCTCAGTTGCCCTCGGTGCTCAAAGCGTGAGAGATCTCCATCCGGAAAGTTGGTGGGTGAGGTGGTGGTGGTGTTGGTGGTGTGAGAGGGAAGGTGTTGGGCGGCCCAGGCTTTGTGTGCGGGGCAGCGTGGGTGAGGGGTGGGTGCCTGCGAGGGGAGAGGACCTCAGGCAGAGGCTGTGGGCTGGGGAATTAGCTCAAGTGGTAGAGCGCTCGCTTAGCATGTGAGAGGCAGCGGGATCGATGCCCGCATTCTCCAATGCTTTTCTTTCCCCTGTTGTGGACGCTGGGCCCTTGCCCAATTTGCAGCCCTCTGTCCTCTGGGGGCTGCGGGGAGAACACGATGTGCGCAGGCTTCACAGAGGACGACGACATCCAGGACTGCATGGAGAGCATTACGGGCAGTAGCCTTGATGAACTGGTTTGTCTTCCTCTGCTTGAACGTCCGTCGTCAGCTCTCATCCCCAGTTCTGTGTCCAGTTTGGCGTTCCGCCATTGAAGACGGACATCGGTGAAGAGGAGGAACCTCACTGCAGGGCCCCGGAAAGCTCAGGGAATGGAGGGTTTTCTCCTTGTGGGTGGGCTGATGACAGTGGGCATGTTCATCTTGGAGAAAGAGAGGATCAGAGGGCTTCCGCACGACCTACTGTCTCCTAGTTGTAGGTTACTGAGCAGAGGAATGAATGGCTGTCGATTGGTCTGGTGTTTGAGCAGAGGGCAACAGACAGACAGCAAAGGGCAAGCGAATCAAGGGAAGTTGGAGCAGTGTGTGGGTAATCTCTTTTTGGCCCAGGGGCAGGTGCAGCTGTAAAAGATGAGATGGAAGGAGCTTGTGGAGTGTTTCTGTTTGTGGGTTTGCATGACTTGATGTCCTGAAGAGTTGGTGTAGGTGGTTGCGATATCGCAGGTGAGGCTGTTTGAAAGAGGCTTATGGAATAGAGTCATGGTGCAGCAGGTGTTGATAAGGAAAGGTTTGTTGGATAAAGTTGTGAAGGGCGAGGTCATGGGCAGAGCCTCATGGTTCCTTCGATAGCTCAGCTGGTAGAGCGGAGGACTGTAGGCTCCCTTGCACGGCCATCCTTAGGTTGCTGGTTCAACTCCGGCTCGAAGGAGTGCCCTTTTGGCTCTGCACCAGCCCCTGCGGCACCTCTGCCTTTGGGCCCTGCGCGGGTGCCTCCCCTTCAAGGGCAGCCCAGCCTTGAGCTCTTGCCTCGGGCGCGGAAGGTCACCAGCCAAGGCACATTGGGGTGGTCCCTGGCCAGGAGATGGTGGGACCGGAGCACTCGGATTGTCAGGTGTCAACTTATTCTGTTTGTCTCTGGAGTGTTTCTTTGGTATTGTGGTGGGGGACCTCTCTGATGAGCTTCTCTAAAACGCCTTTGACTCCAAGTCAGAACAACCTCTGGTGTGGGCCGAGACAATCAGCGATGGTGGTTGCTCATTGGCTATAACGTATTTAAGAAGGGGAACTTTGGATAGGGTTGGGACATGTAAAAAGGAGTTATGAGGAGAAAAAACACCCAAGTGAGTGGAAAGAGAGGAACTTGGGGGAGTTGTGCTGGATCTGAGACCCCTGTATCCTCTAGCGAGATGGCAGGGCTGCTCACCTTGCCACCCATGGAGGTTTGTGGTGGACTAGAGGCTGACCTGCAGCCTGAGGAGAAAGCCACTCCAGGAGAGGCAGCTGCACTTAAAGGAAGCTGGGACTCTGAGGGGAGAAGCAGCTCCCGCTGTTGTGGTTCCGTGCTAGAAGGACTGTAACACGTGGGGTGACCCACGTTGGATCGGTATGGGAGAGGGTTGTGGCCCGTGGGGAGGACTCAAGAAGGAGAAATTTTGTGGAGGGCTGTCTCCTGTGAGAGAGGAGTGATGTGGAGCAGGGGAGGTATGTGCAGCTTTCCCCCAAGTGCCCAAGAAGGAAGGAGCGGTGAGCTGAGTGAAACCCCCATCCCCTGCCCCTGCGCTGCTGGGGGAGGAGGTGGAGATATGGGGAGCAGAGCTGAGCCCGGAAAGAAGCGTGGGCTGGTGGGAGGTGTTTTTGGATGAGGTGGTGCTTCTCACTGTCCTTCTTTATCTCTTAATTGTTGTGTTTGTCAGCATTTGAATTAAAGCTACCCTTTCTTTTACTCCCCTTATGACTCAGTTACCCATGACCATATGAGTGCTCCCTGTCCCTAGATGGATTCCTTGAGTAATTTCTGCTTCCCATTGTCCTTCCCATCTCTGAAGGAGGAAGGGGTGCGGGAACAGCCGCATGGTGCTCAGTTGCCCTCGGTGCTCAAAGCGTGAGAGATCTCCATCCGGAAAGTTGGTGGGTGAGGTGGTGGTGGTGTTGGTGGTGTGAGAGGGAAGGTGTTGGGCGGCCCAGGCTTTGTGTGCGGGGCAGCGTGGGTGAGGGGTGGGTGCCTGCGAGGGGAGAGGACCTCAGGCAGAGGCTGTGGGCTGGGGAATTAGCTCAAGTGGTAGAGCGCTCGCTTAGCATGTGAGAGGCAGCGGGATCGATGCCCGCATTCTCCAGTGCTTTTCGTTCCCCTCTCCTGCACACAGGGCCCTTGGCCTGTGACCCAAGTCCTCGAGGGGCTGTGGGGAACTCTCTCTGCACTTGGCATACACAGAGAAGCGCAGTTATTCCCAGGGCTCTGCAGAAAAGCCTACCAGCCATCGCTGTATGGAAAAGGGCAGCATCCAGGGGAGCACCGAGGGCAGCACGGGCTCTGGATCCAGGGAAGGCATTCTTCACTTTTACTTGGCACTGGATTGGTGGCATCTCGAACAATGTGCCCAATTTAGGGCCCGAGTGTAGAAGACAGGCATTTCCAAGTGCAGTGACTGCAGAAGAAGGCCGCCAGGATCGCTGGGAGAAGGCGCATTTTCCCCGTGAGGAGGTGCCAGTGAATTTGGGCTTTTCCGGAATCTGGAGAAGAGAGGTCTTTGGCAGGTGCACCCGGCCGATGAAGATGTGGCTCCCTGGCTGTTGGGCCTTTCCTGTGCCCTTGTTCCCAGGGCTTTACGGTAGTTGGGGTCCTTGGCCAGTAGGGGCTGATATTGACCACAGGTCAGACCGGGCTCAGGTATAAATGGAGTCCTAGTAGGGAGCCATTTTGTGCTAGGCCCGCCCGGAGCAGTGTGCTGCAGGTAAGGGCTCTCCCCTTGGGTTGGGACGCCACCCAAGGAGACTCCTCGGGATTCCTGCGGGTTGGGACGCTGCCCTGAGATGTTCCTCGAGGTTGAGAGTCCTTACTTTTTTCTAGGTGAGTGATTGAGCATTTTGGGTTCTCGTTAAACCCTTGGACAGTGTTTTGGGTTATTGTTAAACCCCAGAAGCTTGTGTGGTGATGGTTTGTTCTCCTCTTACGGACATTTGAACCTGTTGTTTGTATGTTGGGGAAGTGTTGATTAATAGTGTAGAAAACATAAATTTTGCTTTACTTTTATTCTCCAATGGTTTGGGAGCTTCCGCAACAAGAGGCCTTTGGAAGAGCTGGGCGGTAGCATTTAAGTGTGAATCGGGAAGTAATTGATTCAACATTGAGGTCTTTTACTGGGTGCAGTGTTTGGTGGAGGAATGAGCAGCAATGGGCCAAAAGTGAAGCTGCACAGGTTCCTTTTTCCCTCCCCTCAGGACAGCTGGGCAGCAGCAGAAGGGTGTCCGGGGGCTGTGCAGTCTCCGTGCGTGAAGGTTGCATGAGTTGACTGGCTGAATGAAACCTGGAGCAAGCTGCTGTGATCCCTGAGCTGGGGGAGTTTGGAGGAGGAATCTGGAACAGTCTTGTGCAGAGGTCTCCTCCAAGCTGCTCTCCTTGGCAGCTGTGTCGTGGAGGCAGAGCTGGGAGAGGGCCCAGCTGGTCCATCAGTAGCTCTGCTGGTGGAGTGGAGGACAGCAGGCTGCCTTGCTGGCAGCCAGTGCGCCCTGTCCAGGTCTTGAGTGCCGTAATAGGCCCGAGTGTCACTGAGCAGCCTCCCGTGTGGCGTTGCATTCCACCCATGGGTCGAGGAGGTCCACGTGAGTCCAGCTCTACGGCATGGCTCCCTTTCCGAGCTATGCAGAAGGAGCCCCGGGCTGTAGCTCAGGCATGGCCACATGCACGGAGATGTCCATCCACAGCGACCCTGGATGCAGCTGGTGGCACAGAGAGAGATGTTGTGTCTGGATGTCAAGGATGGCTTGTCCGTGGGGAATCCTTGGCATGCGTTTGTGCCTTGCTCACCGGGGAGTGACGCAGATATGTGGGAGTGGTGTTGGAGCTGAATAGCTATAGCAGCGTGTGCCGAAGGCGTGAGGTGTCAAGTTTTCCTGGTTCCTTCAATAGCTCAGCTGGTAGAGCGGAGGACTGTAGGCTCCCTTGCACGGCCATCCTTAGGTCGCTGGTTCAACTCCAGCTCGAAGGAGTGCCCTTTTGGCTCTGCACCAGCCCCTGCGGCACCTCTGCCTTTGGGCCCTGCGCGGGTGCCTCCCCTTCAAGGGCAGCCCAGCCTTGAGCTCTTGCCTCGGGCGGGGAAGGTCACCGGCAAGGCACGTTGGGGTGGTCCCTGGCCAGGGGATGGTGGGACCTGAGCACTTGGCTTGTCAGGTGTCATATTTTTCTGTGTTTCTCTGGAGCGTTTTTTTGTTACTGGGGTCAGGGATATAGCAGTGGACCCCTCTGAGCAGCTTCTCAATAACGCCCCGGCCTCCAAGTCCGACCCACCTCTGACGTGTGCCAGGACATTCAGCGATGGTAGATGCTCCTCTGCGATAACGTACTTAAGAAAAGGAACTTCGGATAGGGTTGGGACTTGTGGAAAGGAGTTACGAGGAGAATAAATACCCAGGCGAGTGAAAGGAAGGAAAGAGCATGACTTGTGGGAGTTTTAGCTAATCTGGGACACCTGTATCCTCTGGCGAGATGGCAGGTCTGCTCTCCCTGCCACCCATGGAGGTTCGTGGTGGACTAGAGGCTGAACTGCAGCCTGAGGAGAAAGCCACTCCAGGAGAGGCAGCTGCACTTAAAGGAAGCTGGGACTCTGAGGGGAGAAGCAGCTCCCGCTGTTGTGGTTCGGTGCTGGAAGGACTGTAACACGTGGGGTGACCCACGTCGGATCGGCATGGGAAAGGCTTGTGGCCTGTGGGGAGGATTCAGGAAAGAGAAAATTTGTGGAGGGCTGTCTCCTGTGGGAGAGGAGTGATGTGGAGCAGGGGAGGTATGTGCAGCTTTCCCCCAAGTGCCCAAGAAGGAAGGAGCAGTGAGCTGAGTGAAACCCCCATCCCCTGCCCCTGCGCTGCTGGGGGAGGAGGTGGAGATATGGGGAGCAGAGCTGAGCCCGGGAAGAAGCGTGGGCTGGTGGGAGGTGGTTTTGGATGTGGTAGTGCTACTCACTGTCCTTCTTTATCTCTTAATTGTTGTGTTTGTTAACACTTGAATTAAAGCGACCCTTTCTTTTCATCCCTTCATTACTCTGTCTTTTGGCCATGAATATATGAATGCTCCCTGTCCCTAGATGGATTCCTGGAGTAATTTCTGCTTCCCATTGTCCTTCCCATCTCTGAAGGAGGAAGCGGTGCAGGAACAGCCGCATGGTGCTCAGTTGCCCTCGGTGCTCAAAGCGTGAGAGATCTCCATCCGGAAAGTTGGTGGGTGAGGTGGTGGTGGTGTTGGTGGTGTGAGAGGGAAGGTGTTGGGCGGCCCAGGCTTTGTGTGCGGGGCAGCGTGGGTGAGGGGTGGGTGCCTGCGAGGGGAGAGGACCTCAGGCAGAGGCTGTGGGCTGGGGAATTAGCTCAAGTGGTAGAGCGCTCGCTTAGCATGTGAGAGGCAGCGGGATCGATGCCCGCATTCTCCAATGCTTTTCTTTCCCCTGTTGTGGATGCTGGGCCCTTGCCCAGTTTGGAGCCCTCTGTCCTCTGGGGGCTGCAGGGGAACACGATGTGCGCAGGCTTCACAGAGGAGGACGACATCCAGGACTGCATGGAGAGCATTACGGGCAGTAGCCTTGATGAACTGGTTTGTCTTCCTCTGCTTGAACGTCCGTCGTCAGCTCTCATCCCCAGTTCTGTGTCTAGTTTGGCGTTCCGCCATCGATGACGGACATCGGTGAAGAGGAGGAACCTCGCTGCAGGGCCCCGGAAAGGTCAGGGAATGGAGGGATTTCTCCTTGAGGGTGGGCTGATGACAGTGGGCATGTTCATCTTGGAGAAAGAGGGGATCAGAGGGCTTCCACATGACCTACTGTCTCCTAGTTGTAGGTTACTGAGCAGAGGAATGGCTGTCGATTGGTCTGGTGTTTGAGCAGAGGGCAACAGACAGACAGCAAAGGGCAAGCGAATCAAGGGAAGTTGGAGCAGTGTGTGGGTAATCTCTTTTTGGCCCAGGGGCAGGTGCAGCTGTAGAAGATGACATGGAAGGAGCTTGTGGGGTGTTTCTGTTTGTGGGTTTGCACGAAGTAATGGCCTGAAGGGTTGGTGTAGGTGGTTGTGATATCGCAGGTGAGGCTGTTTGAAAGAGGCTTTTGGAATAGAGTCATGATGCAGCAGGTGTGGTTAAGGAAAGGTTTGTTGGATAAAGTTGTGAAGGGCGAGGTCATGGGCAGAGCCTCATGGTTCCTTCGATAGCTCAGCTGGTAGAGCGGAGGACTGTAGGCTCCCTTGCACGGCCATCCTTAGGTCGCTGGTTCAACTCCGGCTCGAAGGAGTGCCCTTTTGGCTCTGCACCAGCCCCTGCGGCACCTCTGCCTTTGAGCCCTGCGCGGGTGCCTCCCCTTCAAGGGCAGCCCAGCCTTGAGCTCTTGCCTCGGGCGCGGAAGGTCACCAGCCAAGGCATGTTGGGGTGCTCCCTGGCCAGGGGATGGTGGGACCTGAGCACTTGGCTTGTCAGGTGTCATATTTTTCTGGGTTTCTCTGGAGCGTTTTTTGTTAGTGCGGTCAGGGATATAGCAGTGGACCTCTCTGAGCAGCTTCTCAAAAGCGCCCCGGCCTCCAAGTCCGACCCACCTCTGACGTGTGCCAGGACATTCAGCGATGGTAGATGCTCCTCTGCGATAACGTACTTAAGAAAAGGAACTTCGGATAGGGTTGGGACTTGTGGAAAGGAGTTACGAGGAGAATAAACACCCAAGTGAGTGGAAGGAAGGAAAGAGCATGACTTGTGGGAGTTTTAGCTAATCTGGGACACCTGTATCTTCTGGTGAGATGGCAGGGCTGCTCTCCCTGCCACCCATGGAGGTTCGTGGTGGACTAGAGGCTGACCTGCAGCCTGAGGGGAAAGCCACTCCAGGAGAGGCAGCTGCACTTAAAGGAAGCTGGGACTCTGAGGGGAGAAGCAGCTCCCGCTGTTGTGGTTCCGTGCTGGAAGGACTGTAACACATGGGGGTGACCCACGTCGGATCGGCATGGGAAAGGCTTGTGGCCCTTGGGGAGGACTCGAGAAATTTTGTGGAGGGCTGTCTCCTGTGAGAGAGGAGTGATGTGGAGCAGGGGAGGTATGTGCAGCTTTCCCCCAAGTGCCCGAGAAGGAAGGAGTGGTGAGCTGAGTGAAACCCCCATCCCCTGCCCCTGCGCTGCTGGGGGAGGAGGTGGAGATATGGGGAGCAGAGCTGAGCCCGGGAAGAAGCGTGGGCTGGTGGGAGGTGTTTTTGGATGAGGTGGTGCTTCTCACTGTCCTTCTTTATCTCTTAATTGTTGTGTTTGTTAGCATTTGAATTAAATCTACTTTTACTTTTCATTCCTTCATTTCTCTGTCTTTTGACCAAGAATATATGACCTCTCCCTGTCCCTAGATGGATTCTTTGAGTAATATCTGCTACTCATTCTCCTTCCCCCCCCGGAAGCGGGAAGGGGTGAGTGAACAACTGCGTGGCACTTAGTTGCCCTCGGTGGTCAATCCATGACAGATCTCCATCCGGAAAGTTGGTGGGTGAGGTGGTGGTGGTGTTGGTGGTGTGAGAGGGAAGGTGTTGGGCGGCCCAGGCTTTGTGTGCGGGGCAGCGTGGGTGAGGGGTGGGTGCCTGCGAGGGGAGAGGACCTCAGGCAGAGGCTGTGGGCTGGGGAATTAGCTCAAGTGGTAGAGCGCTCGCTTAGCATGTGAGAGGCAGCGGGATCGATGCCCGCATTCTCCAATGCTTTTCTTTCCCCTGTTGTGGACGCTGGGCCCTTGCCCAATTTGGAGCCCTCTGTCCTCTGGGGGCTGTGGGGAGAACACGATGTGCGCAGGCTTCACAGAGGACGACGACATCCAGGACTGCATAGAGAGCATTACGGGCAGTAGCCTTGATGAACTGGTTTGTCTTCCTCTGCTTGAACGTCCGTCGTCAGCTCTCATCCCCAGTTCTGTGTCCAGTTTGGCATTCCGCCATTGATGACAGACATCGGTGAAGAGGAGGAACCTCACTGCAGGGCCCCGGAAAGCTCAGGGAATGGAGGGTTTTCTCCTTGTTGGTGGGCTGATGACAGTGGGCATGTTCATCTTGGAGAAAGAGAGGATCAGAGGGCTTCCACATGACCTACTGTCTCCTAGTTGTAGGTTACTGAGCAGAGGAATGAATGGCTGTCGATTGGTCTGGTGTTTGAGCAGAGGGCAACAGACAGACAGCAAAGGGCAAGCGAATCAAGGGAAGTTGGAGCAGTGTGTGGGTAATCTCTTTTTGGCCCAGGGGCAGGTGCGGCTGTAGAAGATGACATGGAAGGAGCTTGTGGGGTGTTTCTGTTTGTGGGTTTGCACGAAGTAATGGCCTGAAGGGTTGGTGTAGGTAGTTGTGATATCGCAGGCGAGGCTGTTTGAAAGAGGCTTTTGGAATAGAGTCATGATGCAGCAGGTGTGGTTAAGGAAAGGTTTGTTGGATAAAGTTGTGAAGGGCGAGGTCATGGGCAGAGCCTCATGGTTCCTTCGATAGCTCAGCTGGTAGAGCGGAGGACTGTAGGCTCCCTTGCACGGCCATCCTTAGGTCGCTGGTTCAACTCCGGCTCGAAGGAGTGCCCTTTTGGCTCTGCACCAGCCCCTGCGGCACCTCTGCCTTTGGGCCCTGCGCGGGTGCCTCCCCTTCAAGGGCAGCCCAGCCTTGAGCTCTTGCCTCGGGCGCGGAAGGTCACCAGCCAAGGCACGTTGGGGTGGTCCCTGGCCAGGGGATGGTGGGACCTGAGCACTCGGCTTGTCAGGTGTCAACTTATTCTGTTTGTCTCTGGAGTGTTTCTTTGGTATTGTGGTGGGGGACCTCTCTGATGAGCTTCTCTAAAACGCCTTTGACTCCAAGTCAGAACAACCTCTGGTGTGGGCCGAGACAATCAGTGATGTTGTTTGCTCATTGGCTATAACGTATTTAAGAAGGGGAACTTTGGATAGGGTTGGGACGTGTAAAAAGGAGTTATGAGGAGAAAAATCACCCAAGTGAGTGGAAGGAGAGGAACTTGGGGGGAGTTGTGCTGGATCTGAGACCCCTGTATCCTCTGGCGAGATGGCAGGGCTGCTCTCCCTTCCACCCATGGAGGTTCGTGGTGGACTGGAGGCTGACCTGTAGCCTGAGGAGAAAGCCACTCCAGGAGAGGCAGCTGCACTTAAAGGAAGCTGGGACTCTGAGGGGAGAAGCAGCTCCTGCTGTTGTGGTTCCGTGCTAGAAGGACTGTAACACGTGGGGTGACCCACGTCGGATCGGCATGGGAGAGGGTTGTGGCCCGTGGGGAGGACTCAAGAAGGAGAAATTTTGTGGAAGGCTGTCTCCTGTGAGAGAGGAGTGATGTGGAGAAGGGGAGTTATGTGCAGCTTTCCCCCAAGTGCCCGAGAAGGAAGGAGCGGTGAGCTGAGTGAAACCCCCATCCCCTGCCCCTGCGCTGCTGGGGGAGGAGGTGGAGATATGGGGAGCAGAGCTGAGCCCGGGAAGAAGCGTGGGCTGGTGGGAGGTGTTTTTGGACGTGGTGGTGCTTCTCACTGTCCTTCTTTATCTCTTAAGTGTTGTGTTTGTCAGCATTTGAATTAAAGCTACCCTTTCTTTTACTCCCCTTATGACTCAATTACCCATGACCATATGAGTGCTCCCTGTCCCTAGATGGATTCCTGGAGTAATTTCTGCTTCCCATTGTCCTTCCCATCTCTGAAGGAGGAAGGGTTGCGGGAAAAGCTGCATGGTGCTCAGTTGCCCTCGGTGCTCAAAGCGTGAGAGATCTCCATCCGGAAAGTTGGTGGGTGAGGTGGTGGTGGTGTTGGTGGTGTGAGAGGGAAGGTGTTGGGCGGCCCAGGCTTTGTGTGCGGGGCAGCGTGGGTGAGGGGTGGGTGCCTGCGAGGGGAGAGGACCTCAGGCAGAGGCTGTGGGCTGGGGAATTAGCTCAAGTGGTAGAGCGCTCGCTTAGCATGTGAGAGGCAGCGGGATCGATGCCCGCATTCTCCAACGCTTTTCTTTCCCCTGTTGTGGACGCTGGGCCCTTGCCCAATTTGGAGCCCTCTGTCCTCTGGGGGCTGTGGGGAGAACACGATGTGCGCAGGCTTCACAGAGGAGGACGACATCCAGGACTGCATAGAGAGCATTACGGGCAGTAGCCTTGATGAACTGGTTTGTATTCCTCTGCTTGAACGTTGTCAGCTCTCATCCCCAGTTCTGTGTCTAGTTTGGCGTTCCGCCATCGATGACAGACATCGGTGAAGAGGAGGAACCTCACTGCAGGGCTCCAGAAAGCTCAGGGAATGGAGGGATTTCTCCTTGAGGGTGGGCTGATGACAGTGGGCATGTTCATCTTGGAGAAAGAGAGGATCAGAGGGCTTCCGCACGACCTACTGTCTCCTGGTTGTAGGTTACTGAGCAGAGGAATGGCTGTCGATTGGTCTGGTGTTTGAGCAGAGGGCAACAGACAGCAAAGGGCAAGCGAATCAAGGGAAGTTGGAGCAGTGTGTGGGTAATCTCTTTTTGGCCCAGGGGCAGGTGCGGCTGTAGAAGATGAGATGGAAGGAGCTTGTGGGGTGTTTCTGTTTGTGGGTTTGCATGACTTGATGTCCTGAAAAGTTGGTGAAGGTGGTTGCAATATCGCAGGTGAGGCTGTTTGAAAGAGGCTTATGGAATAGAGTCATGATGCAGCAGGTGTGGATAAGGAAAGGTTTGTTGGATAAAGTTGTGAAGGACGAGGTCATGGGCAGAGCCTCATGGTTCCTTCGATAGCTCAGCTGGTAGAGCGGAGGACTGTAGGCTCCCTTGCACAGCCATCCTTAGGTCGCTGGTTCAACTCCGGCTCGAAGGAGTGCCCTTTTGGCTCTGCACCAGCCCCTGCGGCACCTCTGCCTTTGGGCCCTGCGCGGGTGCCTCCCCTTCAAGGGCAGCCCAGCCTTGAGCTCTTGCCTTGGGCGCGGAAGGTCACCAGCCAAGGCACGTTGGGGTGGTCCCTGGCCAGGGGATGGTGGGACCTGAGCACTCTGATTGTCACGTATCAACTTATTCTGTTTGTCTCTGGAATGTTTTTTCTGGTATTGTGGTGGGGGACCTCTCTGATGAGCTTCTCTAAAACGCCTTTGACTCCAAGTCAGAACAACCTCTGGTGTGGGCCGAGACAATCAGCGATGGTGGTTGCTCCTTGGCTATAACGTATTTAAGAAGATGAACCATGGAGTTGGTTGGGACTTGTAAAAAGGAGTTACGAGGAGAAAAAACACCCAAGTGAGTGGAAGGAGAGGAACTTGGGGGAGTTGTGCTGGATCTGAGACCCCTGTATCCTCTGGCGAGATGGCAGGGGTACTCACCTTGCCACCCATGGAGGTTTGTGGTGGACTAGAGGCTGACCTGCAGCCTGAGGAGAAAGCCACTCCAGGAGAGGCAGCTGCACTTAAAGGAAGCTGGGACTCTGAGGGGAGAAGCAGCTTCCGCTGTTGTGGTTCGGTGCTGGAAGGACTGTATCACATGGTGGTGACCCACAACGGGTCGGCATGGGAAAGGGTTGTGGCCCTTGGGGAGGACTCGAGAAATTTTGTGGAGGGCTGTCTCCTGTGAGAGAGGAGTGATGTGGAGCAGGGGAGGTATGTGCAGCTTTCCCCCAACTGCCGAGAAGGAAGGAGCGGTGAGCTGAGTGAAACCCCCATCCCCTGCCCCTGCGCTGCTGGGGGAGGAGGTGGAGATATGGGGAGCAGAGCTGAGCCCGGGAAGAAGCGTGGGCTGGTGGGAGGTGTTTTTGGATGAGGTGGTGCTTCTCACTGTCCTTCTTTATCTCTTAATTGTTGTGTTTGTTAGCATTTGAATTAAATCTACTTTTACTTTTCATTCCTTCATTTCTCTGTCTTTTGACCAAGAATATATGACCTCTCCCTGTCCCTAGATGGATTCTTTGAGTAATATCTGCTACTCATTCTCCTTCCCCCCCCGGAAGCGGGAAGGGGTGAGTGAACAACTGCGTGGCACTTAGTTGCCCTCGGTGGTCAATCCATGACAGATCTCCATCCGGAAAGTTGGTGGGTGAGGTGGTGGTGGTGTTGGTGGTGTGAGAGGGAAGGTGTTGGGCGGCCCAGGCTTTGTGTGCGGGGCAGCGTGGGTGAGGGGTGGGTGCCTGCGAGGGGAGAGGACCTCAGGCAGAGGCTGTGGGCTGGGGAATTAGCTCAAGTGGTAGAGCGCTCGCTTAGCATGTGAGAGGCAGCGGGATCGATGCCCGCATTCTCCAATGCTTTTCTTTCCCCTGTTGTGGACGCTGGGCCCTTGCCCAATTTGGAGCCCTCTGTCCTCTGGGGGCTGTGGGGAGAACACGATGTGCGCAGGCTTCACAGAGGAGGACGACATCCAGGACTGCATAGAGAGCATTACGGGCAGTAGCCTTGATGAACTGGTTTGTCTTCCTCTGCTTGAACGTCCGTCGTCAGCTCTCATCCCCAGTTCTGTGTCTAGTTTGGCGTTCCGCCATCGATGACAGACATCGGTGAAGAGGAGGAACCTCACTGCAGGGCTCCAGAAAGCTCAGGGAATGGAGGGATTTCTCCTTGAGGGTGGGCTGATGACAGTGGGCATGTTCATCTTGGAGAAAGAGAGGATCAGAGGGCTTCCGCACGACCTACTGTCTCCTAGTTGTAGGTTACTGAGCAGAGGAATGGCTGTCGATTGGTCTGGTGTTTGAGCAGAGGGCAACAGACAGACAGCAAAGGGCAAGCGAATCAAGGGAAGTTGGAGCAGTGTGTGGGTAATCTCTTTTTGGCCCAGCGGCAGGTGCGGCTGTAGAAGATGAGATGGAAGGAGCTTGTGGGGTGTTTCTGTTTGTGGGTTTGCACGAAGTAATGGCCTGAAGGGTTGGTGTAGGTAGTTGTGATATCGCAGGTGAGGCTGTTTGAAAGAGGCTTTTGGAATAGAGTCATGATGCAGCAGGTGTTGATAAGGAAAGGTTAGTTGGATAAAGTTGTGAAGGGCGAGGTCATGGGCAGAGCCTCATGGTTCCTTCGATAGCTCAGCTGGTAGAGCGGAGGACTGTAGGCTCCCTTGCACGGCCATCCTTAGGTCGCTGGTTCAACTCCGGCTCGAAGGAGTGCCCTTTTGGCTCTGCACCAGCCCCTGCGGCACCTCTGCCTTTTGGCCCTGCACGGGTGCCTCCCCTTCAAGGGCACCCCAGCCTTGAGCTCTTGCCTCGGGTGGGGAAGGTCACCGGCAAGGCACGTTGGGGTGGTCCCTGGCCAGGGGATGGTGGGACCTGAGCACTCGGCTTGTCAGGTGTCATATTTTTCTGGGTTTCTCTGGAGCGTTTTTTTGTTAGTGGGGTCAGGGATATAGCAGTGGACCCCTCTGAGCAGCTTCTCAAAAACGCCCCGGCCTCCAAGTCCAACCCACCTCTGACATGTGCCAGGACATTCAGCGATGGTAGATGCTCCTCTACGATAACGTATTTAAGAAAAGGAACTTCGGATAGGGTTGGGACTTGTGAAAAGGTGTTATGAGGAGAACAAATACCCAAGTGAGGGGAAGTTGGGAAAGAGAATGACTTGTGGGAGTTTTAGCAGATCTCGGACACCTGTATCCTCTGGCGAGATGGCAGGGCTCCTCTCCCTGCCACCCATGGAGGTTCGTGGTGGACTAGAGGCTGAACTGCAGCCTGAGGAGAAAGCCACTCCAGGAGAGGCAGCTGCACTTAAAGGAAGCTGGGACTCTGAGGGGAGAAGCAGCTCCCGCTGTTGTGGTTCGGTGCTGGAAGGACTGTAACACGTGGGGTGACCCACGTCGGATCGGCATGGGAAAGGCTTGTGGCCCTTGGGGAGGAGTCAAGAAAGAAAAATTTTGTGGAGGGCTGTCTCCTGTAAGAGAGGAGTGATGTGGAGCAGAGGAGGTATGTGCAGCTTTCCCCCAAGTGCCCAAGAAGTTAGGAGCGGTGAGATGAGTGAAACCCCCATCCCCTGCCCCTGCGCTGCTGGGGGAGGGGGTGGAGATATGGGGAGCAGAGCTGAGCCTGGGAAGAAGCGTGGGCTGGTGGGAGGTGTTTTTGGATGTGGTGGTGCTTCTCACTGTCCTTCTTTATCTCTTAAGTGTTGTGTTTGTCAGCATTTGAATTAAATCTACTTTTTCTTTTCATACCTTCATTACTCTGTCTTTTGGCCATGACCATATGACCTCTCCCTGTCCCTAGATGGATTCCTTGAGTAATTTCTGCTTCCCATTGTCCTTCCCATCTCTGAAGGAGGAAGGGGTGCGGGAACAGCCGCATGGTGCTCAGTTGCCCTCGGTGCTCAAAGCGTGAGAGATCTCCATCCGGAAAGTTGGTGGGTGAGGTGGTGGTGGTGGTGGTGGTGTGAGAGGGAAGGTGTTGGGCGGCCCAGGCTTTGTGTGCGGGGCAGCGTGGGTGAGGGGTGGGTGCCTG
Source organism: Tyto alba (assembly GCF_018691265.1). NCBI lineage: Eukaryota > Metazoa > Chordata > Aves > Strigiformes > Tytonidae > Tyto > Tyto alba. Next base: position 37,998,309 of record NW_024881330.1, read on the forward strand.
CGAGGGGAGAGGACCTCAGGCAGAGGCTGTGGGCTGGGGAATTAGCTCAAGTGGTAGAGCGCTCGCTTAGCATGTGAGAGGCAGCGGGATTGATGCCCGCATTCTCCAACGCTTTTCGTTCCCCTCTCCTGTACACAGGGCCCTCCGGGTCTTCAAGGGGCTTTTGGGAATCTGTCCTTTGCCTGTAGGATGAGCGTATTCAGCGCTCTACTGAGTATCACAGGCCATTGTCATAGGCATTATGGATTATCCCTCTTTTTAAGCAGACATTAAATGTCATGCGGAGTATTACACACATTTTCTGATAAAATTTGTAAACCACTAGTTTTTATTCTTTTTTAGATTTGTCAATGTACTTATTTTTTTGTAAAGAGTCTATCAATATGGATTTTTTTTTTTTAACCTCTGAATTAAACAGAGGAAATATTGTTTCTCTCTTCATATTACTTTGCTTTCGGAGTGGAAAGCAGAAGTCAAACACAGTTTAAGTTAGTGTGCCAGAAAAAGTTTCTAAGCATTATTTTTTTAGGGTATTGAAGATAAACAGATCTTCTTTGAAATTGTGCTGATTATAAGCGTGTTAGCTTTACTTCTTGATAAATCAAATTGTGCCAGACTCCAAATAAAAGCATAGAGTGGTACCTCTGTCATGTTTATTAAAAAGCAAATTTTGCCCTGGGCTGTGGTAGTATGATTAATACTGACTTAATTAATAATGGCAGGAAACTCAGAATCAGGTATTGCTGGTTTTATACCTTGTACTAAAGAATACCAGTTCAGCAGCAGATTTTTGGATTAGCATAAATTAAAAGATAATTAAAGCAAATATATGAGACTGACTCATCATTTTATCTTGCAAATATTTACAGCTACTCCATTAAAAGTGAATCCCTCTGACATTTCCACTTTATTCAGAAGCTGCCTTTTTTTTGCTGTAATTACTAATAAAGATGGATAAAGCACTACTGTCAGTTTTGCCATTGATCACTATGTAAATCATCTGTATTCATGTTCAGCATTAAATAAATTAATTTCATTCTACATTCTTCCATGACAACCCTCTCCTTGGGGAGTAAAGAAGGCCTCCTTTCCAGAAAATTAAATGTAAAAGCAACAGGAAAACATGAGGTTTGATATAGAAGATGGTTTCCATAGCCAGGCTATACTACGGGGACACAGAAGGTGCAAGTCATGAGTTCATTTGATACTGTAGTAAGTGTATCCCCCAGAGATATAGTTATGCAAGACAACAGAACAACAATATGTCAACAGTTTTCCCTCCATTTTGGGAAGAGTTTGGAATTTCACTACTTTTCCCACCTTCATTAGAAACAGACAGTGGAAGAGATGAAATTTGCTCAAAAACACAGATGGCAGAGTCACAGAAAAATTCAAGCTAAACAATGATGGAAGTAGATCCATTTCATAACCCCTTTTTCAGTTCAAATTTATTCTTAGATTTGATAGGGAAAGCAAGCTGTGATAAAGTTTGACTGGTAATACAGTACAACCAACAACACCCAGAATGATGCTGTAGTAAAAGTTTTACTATATTTATTAAAACTTCAAATACATGTCTGGCATATTTTAATGTCAAGAACATCTTTTTCACCCATGACATTTAAAGTTCTTTTAATAGCAACAGAACAGATTTAAGAGCAAAATGACCCATAAAATCTTTTAGTCTTACTCCTAGGTCTTGTTATATTTCAACAGTAAAATACTTTTCACCATTTGGTAACTTGGTGTTTGAGTAAAACTTGCCTTAAAGTCCTCTCTTCTTTTTCAATAGAGAACCTATCATTTTCTGTGCCAATATGTTTCCGTGGTTGGGTACACTCATGTGCATCTTTTTTCAGCTCTAATTGCTTTTAGATTCCAAGCACTGGTTTTGGTTATGCATGCTTTCATAAAGTGAAGAACCATCTCACACTTAGGATTTTTCCCCTTCAAGGATGTTACACACTATAATCAAATAACCTATCCATTGTTTTCTTTATGACAAGATAAACTGATCGAACTCCTTATGTCTCTAACTCTAGTTCTTGAATTGTTATTATAGCACTTTTCTGCTTTGGTTTTACATTTCAACACATTTCAGGAAAAGATGTTAACACAAGAACTGGGTGCAGTATTCAAAGACTGCACTTTGGAAGCACAGTCAGTGCTATTTTATCCTAACAGTCTGACCTCTCATTCAGCTAGATTAAAGCATTTTAGATGAAGAACACAGATTGCTTGTGGGATGAAACCAATACATTTACATTGCATCATCTCTGATTCTTTTCAGGCTCATGGTGCAAAAAAAAAAAATAAAAAAAAAAAGTAACAATATATGTCTACAGTGCAGGTAACTCAAAAGGTTTTACGATCATAATCATGCCAGACACACAAGCATTTTTAGACACGTTGCAAAGCACATTTTACATACCTGTAGGACTTCTTAATCTCATCGTGTGTTGCTCCCTTCTCTAGGGCCAGGATTTCATATAATGCTTCCCCTGACGTTGACAAAGCACGTTGCCTTTGTTCAGCCATGTTAGCGGTGCATTACCAAAGCTGCTAACGTAGAACAGAATTCAAAATAGCAGGGACCGCAAGTATACATGGATAGTATTTATTATTGTTCATTTTAATAGATATTAATCAGGTAGTAAAAGGTTAAAAATACATGAAAGTGAAACTAGTATAAAATGTCCTCTAATTTATCCTCCGTCCCTTAAGATATTTTACAATTATTTGAGAAAATGGAAAAGCAAAAAACAAAGAACAGAAACTCTTGTGGTAGGTACCGCTGTTCATATTAATGACTTGATACTTCTCTCACTGAATTGAATGGCTAAATTTCCTACGGCATTAATGCCTGCACATAGTATTTCCACCTAGTTTTATTTGTGCTTGTTTACATCTATCTTTTCTAAGACTTAGAAGAATAATTCTACTATTTGTTAAGGCTATTGGCTTTCTGCAGTGGGATAAGAGCTTTGTATCTCTGAGCATGACCTAATGCAACACAGTACTGAATTTCTGCTTTCTCGACACAAGGACTCAGATTCAGCCTAACCGATTTTAGGTGCCTAAATTGAGTGATTAACTCTGAAGCTTAGTCAGACTAGACTCCTTATATTGTCAACAGACAGAGATACATACTCAGAGGACAACTGACTTTCTCCCTATTAACCTCTACTGTGTGCTCAGGATGACTGCAGTCCCAACTCGTGTGCCTGAGGAATTGATGGAATGAATCTGGACCTAGGCAACGGGACTAGATGCAAAGAATTGTCCTCAGTATTATAAAAGCAATCATTTATTGCAAAGTTATGCATGGGAAATACTGACATCAATCAGGTTCCTATCTTATTTGAGATACAAGACTTTGGGCTGAATTCATGGGCCTGTGATAAATTTAACAAGGTGCCCTTACAGTATAGTGCAAATAAAGGCTAAGCACAGGCGGGCAGATTTAGACCACTTCAGATCTATCATTCATTCTTTCTTTTATCACACAAGCAAAGCAGACAACCAAGTGGTTCTCCACTGAGTGACTCTACTACCTCCCTACTGTTCATAGTTCATCCTTCTGGATTTGAAGAACCAAATATTTTTAAACCAGATGTAGCTAATGCTAGGCAATGACACGAATAAACTCATATAAACCATAATTTAAAACACCAGATACAGATACCTATCATTCATAAGAGAAAGCTGCAGCTCTTTGATGGCAGACTTGCCACAACAAAACTCTCACCACAACCTCTTTATTTCTTTATATGTTGCACTCTTCTCCAAATGTTGAGAAGTGATCACAGAGAAAGCCTAAAAGTGAGCAGTAACCCCAGCCACAAGAAAAATTTCTGAGAACCTGTTTTGTTAGATAAGACTACCCACTCTGCTATTTCACCCTTCTCATTGCCGAGCTAGAAACACTATCTTACCATTATTCATATATTATTTACTAGGCCACATTTTGGTTCAGAACAAGCCATGTAACACTTTTAAGCTCTTCAGCTTTGCTCAATACCAAAAAGAAAATCAAATGCCATGTAAGTGCACACAGAAATATAATCCACTGAGTAATTCTGGCACATAGTATCTGATTTACTAAAAGACCTACACTTATTCATATTTACTTTGGTGTTTTCTTTTTCTAATAAGCTAATTCACAATTTAGGGTGCTGTGATCTGCTGAAAAAAAATTCCTTTCTACTTTTAAGTGTCATACATGAACCATCAACTAAAGGGACAGAACTTTTGTTTTTAAAGTAACAATGAAGAATGAAATTATATATGAGCATCTAGATATTACTTTACCACCTGCAGTAGTTACAATGCTACTTGTTAATAATGGTATGTCCAGAGCATATTTAACATAATCCTGGGATCTACCCTGATCACACCGGAATCATGCAAGATACGTCAAGCCTGTTAATGCACAAGATAATGGTGGCAACCATATGAAGTCACAGATACACAGCATTATTTTAAAATTCCATTATGTAATGCTGATTAGCTATATGGCAACCCTGAAGCATAAAACAAAAGTAAAGTTACGATGGATTTTATTCTGAAAGATTAAAAAGTAATGTAATTTGTACTTTCTCATAAAATAATTTTAATAATCTAGTCAGCTATGGAAATTTAAACTCACTAGCCTATTCAGTCTTCTAGGGATTAATCCCCTTGAAGGTCTAGCTACTTAAAATTATTTCTTACTTATTTAAAGCAGTCCTATAAAATACTAAAAGTACAATGAGATGACACTTATCTAGAAAAAGTTATGGTCTCTTTATTAAAGAAGATATAACAGTTACAATTTTAGTACTAGATACATTCCTGATAGCTGAAATTACATTAGAATCCTATTTTCAAGCTATGCATTTTCGTTCCAGTAGAACAGAGTCAAGAAAATATTGTTTTCTTCCTTGAATGACAATAAAATATATTAAAAGACAATCCAAATTCTGATAATAATTCCACATATCCTAAGAGGATGGGACACTACTTAACTTCAGCTGTGTCTGCACAAATTTTATACTAACCAGGATCAACTATCTTATACAGGAGTTGTAATAATACGCTTTTTTTCTACAATACCCATAATTCATTTGGATTTGTGCAGAAAAATACGGCAAGGTGATTCAAATAACATACCTGCTTCAAAAAGTGATGGGACACAGTCTGCCATGTATAAACTCACAACATTATCAGTTCAGTATCTTGATGTCTTTATGCCAATATAATCCAAAAGGAAAGAAGCAAATGCCACCAGAAGCCGTGTTCCACAGAAAGCAGCTGCTGCTTTTCATCCTTCACAACCAAGGTTAAACAGGTCAGTGGAGTCTGATTACTCCTTTTGTTTGTTTGTTCAGTATCCAATTGGTTACCTCTCAGGACGATCTATGAAAGAACAAATAAAACATTCATGAGTCTAAAGGCTGATATACCCGAGAGTTAATGACACCAAAAAATATGGGACAACTGTGTATTTAGTTAGTTGTTCTTCTGTGCCTTACTCTTGAGGGGGTCTTGAGTTTGTCTTTTTCCCCATGCAGATGTATTAAGTTTACTTAAAGATACAACAGTCTTGCTCTAAATTTCACTTCTCTGAAACCAGTAATGGCTTAGGTTTACTATATAGTCTTTTCCAGAACAGGAATAACTGAAGAAGTCCCTCTAGGTCTCCTCCTGAGTTCTTGTAAATTTTTATATCAAAACAGAAGATGTAGGGTATCTTCTCCTATTCTGATGGGGAATGTCCTCTAACTTATACCATGAAAAAGTCTGGAGAGACATTCGTTTCCATTTGGAATAGAGAAGACTATCAATGCCAGAGGCTTAAAAACCCAATTGCTCTTGGTATGTCATCCCTGGAACCAAATAGTTCATCCTTTGAACTCAAAAAAGTTAATTTCCCAGATCACCCAATTCCAAATTACATGTTTTTGTAGTGGGCTGACCTTGGCTGGCTTCCAGACTCCCACCCAGCTGCTTTCTCACTCCCCCTCCTCAACAGAACAAGAGGAGAACATAAGATAAAAAGCTCATAGATCAAGATAAAGCTAGGGAGATCACTTACCAATTATTGTCACAGACTCAACATGGGAAAATTAATTTCATTTACTGCCAGTTAAAATACATTTGGATGGTAAGAAATGAAGACAAAAATTAAAACACCTTTCGCTCACCACCCTGTTTCTAGGCTCAAAATCAGTCCTTCATTCCCAAATCGTCTGTCTACCCCCCACCCCTGAGCAGTGCAGGATGAACAGGGAATTGTGGGTTCTGCTGAATTCGTAACAGCTCCTCTCTGTTGCTCCTTCCTCCTCATACTTTTGCCCTGCTCCAGTATAGGTCCTACCCACAGGCTGCGGTCCTTCATGAACGGCTCCAGTGGGAGCCCTCCGTGGGCCACAGAACCTGCTCCTGCACGGGCTCCTCTCCACGGACCACAGTTCCTTCAGGAAATATTCACCTTTTGTGGCACGGGGTGGATGGGCTGCAGCAAAATACCTGCTCCGCCGTGGCCCTCCCTAAAGGCTGAATGGAAATACCTGCTCCACCATGGTCCTCTCCATGGGCTGCAGGGGAATCTCTGCTCCAGTGCCTGGAGTGCCTCCTCCTCCTCCTTCTTCTTCTCTGACTTTGGTGTTCGCGAAGTTCTTCCTCACACTTTTCCCCCACTCCTCACTGCCTTGCAGTGTTTTGCTCTTTCTTAAATATGTTTTCTCAGAGGTGCCACCAGCTTGGCTGATGGGTTTATCTGTGTCTGGTGGTGGGTCTGTTACTGAGCTGGCTGTGTCCAGTCCCTGACCTCCTCCCACAGGGGTGTCCCTAGAGTGCCCCACTACCTAAACATCGTCATAGACACTGAGTATAGTTTTATGCAGACTAAAGTCCTGCAAATGGATTCACGGAGCCCCATAACCCAGTAAAGTCTGCTTTGGCAAGAGTCCAAAGTTTGTGCAATTACAATTATATAAACCCACTATTTATGAAAACGGAAGCAACAGTGTGATAGCTGATAAATAAAATTTAAGTGGATGCTTTTTAATCTGAAGAATGTGATTTAAACATTTCTCTTGTTCTTATGTATATTCTTTAATTTCAAATATTCCCTCAAATTTCAGCTTTGGATGGGGACAAGGCAAGGCACATTTCAATCTAAACTGTGAATGTTTTTCATAGTTACGAGAAGTCAAAATAGCACAGTCAAAATATCTTTTCCAGAACATTAACAACAGAGTAGGTACAGCTAGATCTATTACGTTGTATGAACACAATAAACCAGATTATTAAATCAGCTTGATTGATCTCAATCTTTGAAATGACTTTATCATTCTTGCGAAACAAAACAAAAAGTACATTCTTTTAATGATAAGAAGAAACTAAGGGAAAAAATCTAAAAAGAAGAAAACAAAATCATTTTGAAGTTACCCAAACTCTCTCTACTTATATACATCCTATTATCAAGACAAACATCACTGATCTGCAACCCTATCACATACCTAGACCTCCAGTTCTGTGTGAATACAGCTCCCTCTGGCGTGTTGAAGCAATGCTGCTCTGTAACCTGTGGTGGTTTTCTTACAAATACTCTTGTTTTCTTTGATGGAAACGAACACAGTCTCTGTAAATCTAGTTTTTTCCTCTGGGGATTGTATATCCTAAGCACATTCTAATGAATCTTTAAAAGACTCAGACTTTAATGAATTGTCATAACTCTTTTGTCAGATCAGCTATATAATTTAGAACAATAAAACATATAGTTTAATACATGTTCGCTCTTCTCAGTAATTTTTATTTTTTCTGTGTCCTAACAGCTAATAGCGCACCACAACATCACTGTGGCAGGCAATGCAAAACTAAAAGACAGTCCTAGTCCCAAAAGACCTTTTATGTAAAAAGTCTTACACTTTACATTTCATTTACGTGTTGCATGTGTTTCAAAACAGACAAATCAGAACATGTCTGGAAACACAAAGTTGCATATCAGCCTGTAAAAAATTTGAAACATGGCCCAGGCAGAGCAGGAGGTCCAGGGTTGCCTCAGAAGCCTCCAGTTACACACAACCAGAGCTAAGGGTTGAAGAGCTCCGAGTCAGTCTGGTCCTTCCTCCTACTGCTCCCTCCTTTTCCCGGCTCATAGCAAGTTCAGGAACGAGGAGCCGGGAGCTGAAAGACATACATGCATGAAAGGACTGGAATCATTGCTCAACAGTGGTGTGAATTTTTAGCTTCCAAGGCGAGGAAAGACAATTTTTAAAAGATGAATTGGTTTCTTAGTTTGTTGAAGCTGGCAGTGTTAATATTGACAATATCAAAGCATGTAGGAGACACAAGTGGTGGGATAGAGCACTCCTGACCTTCATGGGGAACCTAAAGCTTCTGGCTCTTTCTTCCAATAGTGACAGGGAGAGAAAATCTCTGATTTTACTAAGAGGAATTTGGGGACTGAAATAAACTATCTTGCTGACATGCTTTAGTAAAGACAGCAGGGTAAGGGAGGCGATCCTTCCCCTCTACTCACCACTGGTGAGGCCTCACCTGGAGTTCTGGGCCCAGATCGGTACAAGAGAGACAAGGACATACCAGAGAGAATTCAACAAAAGGCCACGAGGACGATGAAGGGACTGGAGCATCTGCCCTGTGAGGAAAGGCTGAGAGAGCTGGGACTGTTCAGCCTGGAGAAGAGAAGGCTCAAGGGATATCATCAACGTATCTAAATACCTGAAGGGAGGGTGCAAAGAAGTCACAGCCAGGCTCCTTCCAGTGGTGCCCAGTGCCAGGACCAGAGGCAATGGGCACACACTGAAGCACAGGAGGTTCCCTCTGAACATCAGGAAACACTTTTTCTCTGTGAGGACGACCAAGCACTGGCACAGGTTGCCCAGCAAGGTTGTAGAGTTGCCATTTTTGGAGATCTTCAAAAGCCACCTGGGCAGGGTCCTGGGCAGCTGGCTCTAGGCGGCCCTGTTTCCTTTCCCCAAAATTTTCCTAGTGTGATTATTATTATCACTGATTTCTGTGCCTTGTTCTGCAAAAAAGGTGGTAAGAACATTAGCAAGGATGTTTGAATTTATATTGGTGATTGACCAGAAGTGACCAGAGAAAGAAGGCAGGTGAGGAGACTGAAACAAGAGCTCTTGCTAGTAGTTGATGACTTTTCACGGGTGAATGAATGGCAGTCTGAAAACAAAAGACCCAACACAAGTAAAGCATGAGGAGATGAGTAAAGCATGAGGCTGATGAGATGGGAGAATATGTACACTGTGAAAGGGCATATACAAGGACAGTGTGTGCTGGTTTTTCATGCTTTTGGCAGGATCTATCTTTTGTTTTATTTTTTAATATTGTGCTATGGTGATGAGCTGAGCAAGCGAATCAAAGGACAAAAGGCAGAGCAAGTGGAAAAGTATGCTTCTGCCAAGATGCGCTGGGCCTCTGGCTCAGGCACAGGGATTGATTTTTGTTAAGAAGGGAAGACTACTTCTGAGGCATCTATGTCCCAAAATGTTCTTGTCATTTCCTTTTAGCCAGTTCTGCTTTGCATGTTCCTGGACATCTAGTACCCTGTCTGATCTGTATTGCACGCTACCCGTTAGATATTCAAACAATCTCCTTGTTGTGGCTTGAGCCCAGGGGGCAACTGAGCACCACACAGCCATTCATTCACCCCTTCCCCGCCAGTGCTGTGAAGGAGAAAATGAAGTAAAAGGCTTGGGAATTGAAATAAGGATGTGGAGGGGTGGCTCAGCCATTACAGTCACAGGCAAAAGACAGACTTGTTAGGGGAAGAAAAAGAACATCACTTTAATTCAAACAGTAACAAAACCAACACTTAGCAGACAGAGTGGAATTGCCACCACATCTTAAAAACACCTCCTCCCACCCCTCTCTTCTCCCCAGGCTCAGCTCTGCTCCTGATCTCTCTAACTCCTCCCCACCAGCAGCGCAGGGGGCAGGGAATGGGGGTTACAGTCAGTTCGCTGCTTCTTCCTCCCTGGGAGGTGGGGGGAACGCCGCACATCCCTCCCCTGCTCCGCAGGGCTCCCCTCTCACTGCAGACAGCCCTCCATGAACCTTCTCTGGCGTGAGGCCTCCCCACGGGCTGCAGCCCTTCCCAGGCTGCCCCAGTGTGGGTCCCCCCCACGTGTTGCAGCCCTCCCAGCACCGAACCACAACAGTGGGGTCTTCTCCCCTCAGAGTCCTGGCCTTCTTCAAGCACAGACACCTGCTCCAGTGTGGGCTCCTCCACAGGCTGCAGGTCAGGCTCTGCTCCACCAGTGACCTCCATGGGTGGCAGGGGGGGCCACCCCGCTGCCTCACCACGGGATACAGGGGGGCTCTCTGCACCAGCACACCTCCCCCCTCTTCCTCTTCCTTCCTTCCACTGACCTCAGTGTTTGCATAGGTGTCCTTCTCGCAACTCCTCCTCACAACTCGCACTCCTCCCAGGTTCCCCTTTTTAAATTCATTATCACAGAGGCGCAGCCGCTGTCACTAATTGGCTTGGCCTTGGCCAGAGGTGGGTCTGACTTGGAGCCAGGGCATCTTTCAAGAAGCTCCTCACAGGGGCCACCACTGTAGCCCCCTTCCCAGCTACTAAAAACCCTGCCACACAAACCCAGCACGCTCCTAAAGAAAAGAGAATTCGCTCAAGGTCCTTTCTTCAGAGCAAACCTTTTTAGATCTCAGACAAGCCCAACAATTCTACAGCAAGAAATTACATTCCTCTTGCCACATTTCTCTGTTACAGAATAGTTACTGTCATTATGGCTTCAAAAGTAATAACAGAATCGATTTAAATAATATGATTGCATTGCATCCATTTTTAAATACATGTATCTATATTGGAAGGAAGGTATTCCATCTGGTAACCCATCTGCAACTCCATCTATACAAGAAGTAAGTATTCATAAGAGAACATTCATATATTTGAATTCTCTGAACATATTGTGACCTTCTGTTACTATTCACATAGAATCTCAATTTAAATATATGTTGGGTTTTTAATATCTTTCAACAACTGCAGTATTGAAAAAAGTAGCAAACTCAAGAAGTATGAACCTTAAGTGAACAATCAGTTGCATACCCAAATTGCTCATGCGTTTACGTGGTCAGTTTGACACAGAGAAGCAATCCAGATATGTAACTTCCTAGCTCATTCTAGTAAATCCAGTTCAGAGGCTTGGTGGACTACCTGAGTGACATGATATAAACATTTTTTTCCCTAGAAATTAAATTAGAGGCTTATAACCAATGTTTTAAGTAATAGTAATATACTTATCATTTTCAGTAAGATACTCAGTGAAACACTGGGAATTTTATTCTCATCTGTTGTTTATAATAAAGTTCTGTCTATCCTCCCTAATTTGAAGTGGGTCATGGAGGTAGCTATAACTAAGATGTAAATCATAATAAACTCTCTGGCTTTAATTTAATTTTCTTTCTGAAAAGCAAAGAATGGGAAGTCCCTAGTTTATATAGCTTTGATAAATCAGGGGTGAGTTATCCAGGACTTCAAGTAAAAGTGAAGTAAGTCCCCCAGTTCCTTATTTAGGCAGTGCCTTGGTAATTTATTTTGCAGACAGCTGTATCACTTTAAGGCAGTATTCTACTACTTCTTATCGTAAGTTAACAAACTCACAGTTGTGGTAGCAGGGTTATTCAGTTTAGCACAGCCTAATCAGCCACAGCTAAGAATCAGGAAGATTAGCCTGAGCAGTGTAAGTGCTTTGACCTATTTCTCAGGTTATTTTACCAGAAATAGATTAGGAAACAGCAGTACCACATCTTCTTGGTACCTGCTCCTTGGGAATCAACAGCTGCTTTCAGTCCTCCCCACCAGGTACAACCTTTCTCCAGCAGCTAACAGTTCTCCCCACTTGTTTCTCCTTCATGCAGTTTTCTTAATCAACCACTCTTTGACACCTCCTGCAGTGTTTGTCTAAGCAAGCTCTTTCCTGAAATCCCCAACATAGTCCTCAGTTCCATCCTGCACCTACCCCACAACTATTCTCTTCCAAAATACTGCAGCCTGGCTCCCAGGAACCTACATAGTTCCCAGAAGGGAGGGTATGCAGCGGGGGAGATGGCAGTCAGTAGCCATTTCTTTTTAAAGCCTCCTTCATCCTCATGTAGGATTTATTACCCTGTCTTAGAAATGCTGACTTAATGGCCGAGAAAGGTAAACTCTTTCTAAAGTGCTGATGAGTAACTATCTTATCTAGATTCAGAAGTGAATGTCCATTCAGTGGTGGAGTTAAAAATCAAAGAATTAAAGCAACAAGCAATCCTAGGAGTAGAGGAGTTACAGATTACTAGATGAGAAGACAGAAGTCTCAGATATATTTTTTTCTGAATGTCACTTACTGGGAGAAAGTAAAAATTCCTAAAAATGTATTTAATTGGCATGCATATTTCACCAATAAAGAAGCAAAACCATAAACGTGAATGTTATTCTCCACATACTAGGTGTAGAAGAAACCACTGGAAATATTTCCCAATAATTCAGCAAACTATCATTTCATTAAATTAGTAGCTCCATTGTTAACCATTTATCATAACTGTTCTTAAGGATATTTTCCCTCCCCCTTATAATGACAAGCCCTTTCAGCTGGAAAATACTCAGAGCTGAAATTCAAAGTCTGAACCCTTGGGCTTACAGTTGGCTGCCAGCAAAGGAGCGGTCCAAACTTTCGCTGATTTTTTCCCTTTTCTTTTTTTTTTTTTCCCCTTAGTTTTCGGTTAAATCAACTTGCTAGTCTGACTCACTCCACAACTAGCATCATCACTAGAGCTGATGCAATGGAAGTGGTGACATCGCACCTTTTCAGCAGCAGGAGCCTTCCATTGTCTTCAGCTCACCACAAAGCTGCACCTTATAAAGTATGTAAGGGCCAGCGTAACACACAAGCATGAAGCACAGGTAAATTCCGTGGAAACCAGCATGAATTAGGAGCATTAAAACTCCTCTGGACTAGCCTGTGGCTGTGGGATAGGCCAAGGCTTGACAGCACGTTAAGTATTTTGGAGGTCTCTGCTGCCAGCTTTACAGTGCCAGGGGTGCTGTGACACAATGTGCTGTTCCCCTTGAAACGCTCACTGCCGACTCAATTTGCTCAAACACAACTTTGACAGGTTAACGTTGCCCCGGCGGGATGACTGCTACAACCGGCATCGGTTGCCCACACAGCCCTAACCCTCTGTGGTTCAGGCACCGCATGTTCCTCTGCAACCAGGATAAAAGCAGCCAGGCAGCATAAAACCCTCACGAAGCGCTCTGCTAATTTGACAAAAATGTAATCGTGTGCCCACACACCTGATCCAGATCAAATTTGTACTGCTGGGTGATGTGGCATGGCCCAGAGCCAGCGGTAATGATTGTGGAACCACAGCACTCGGTGAAGGCTTCTCCTGCAGATGAATTACCCGCACAGGAGACTGTAAATACAGAGTGTGGCCTATCGCTGTGGAAACAGCTTGTGCAGGCTCCCCAGAACATGCCCCGATCCGCACAAAAGAGTCATAGAGCAACCCCTTGCCAAACCACCTTTCTTTCTACCCTTAGAGGGAGGGCGCCGGGTTAGCCTCTGACCGAGAGCATTAAGCAGAGGAGGAAAAAAAAAAAAAAAAAAGGAAATTACACGTCTGAGGTTTTTCTTTCGGGCAAGTCTCTTACAAAAATAAAGGAGTGTACAAATGTCTTTGTTTCCGTGCCAACTTTTATAAGAACTAATTAAGACCAAGGAGAGCTTCATTTTCCTGTTTATTTCATACAGAGAGCAGCTAATGAATTTAACCTATTGATGATTTTGCAGCTGCCTGCTTTAATTTGCTTATGATTGAGAAACAAAAAGTTAGTGTAACAGCAATGAGTTGCCAAAGCCGCGGAGTGGGCACCGGTGCGTGGGCCAGCTGTGTGATCAAACTTCAATTAGGCAGCTGTGACAACAGAGCGCGGGCCGTCCTTCCGAGCAAGAAACCAGGATTAAAATTATGGCCGCTGTTTAGTGGTTGCTTATTCCCAAAACAGCTGATTTGCCCCTAATAAGGTCAATATAATTGTAAAGGTAGAGAGCGCTGGCACTTACTCCCTGCTAAAGAACATCGTGCACTTCTCAACTTTATGATTTATCTATTGATCGCAATAGAAAATTCAAGGCCACAAAATTCAGTGGTAATTCCTATCAATAAATGAAGTATTATGCTTTAACAGAAAACAATCTTTGGAGGTAAATATTCACGGGCCTTAGCATAACTTATTTTTCTTACTTCAGGCAAATAGATTACAAGGCATTTATTATATCAAAGAGTCCTATGGACTTTATGGAAATCATGTAGAATTCAATAAAGAATTTTATGGTTGCTATAAAACCTACAAAATAATTTTTAATGTCCTTTTGATTCAGAAGGTGAGATCCCAGCCTCCTATAAATCAGTGAGAGAACTCCCAATTGAGATTGACAGAAGATGAACATCCAATCGTTTGCAGATTTTATTTATAAAATTTGCCATAATTTTCTCTACGTGACTGGGTAACCTTATGGGTTTTCCACTAAATTCTACAGTGCTTTTTTTTTTTTTTTTTTCCCCAAAAGTAGAGGGGAGGATAATTCACTTCAGGGGAAGCGAGGTAGTTTATTTTCTTGCTTTCCTTAAAAAACAGCTCTTCAAACTTTTACATCCTATTTCAAAATATTATTTCAAAAAAATTTACAAATATTAGACAGGGATTCCCAAACCGTGGTATCCTAGCACGAGAGTACCTAAACTACCTAAGAAGGCATGTGCAGTCCTTGGGGACTACTGCTGCCCTGCTGAACCACCCCTCCCCAGCCAGGGTTAACCCTGTGCCAGCTCATGCATGAAGCCTTCTGCAGGTCTAACAAATGGAAACTAGAATATCAAGCAGCAGCTAACTCTCCAAATTTGCACTGTTAGGTGCTCATTCAGTTCCAAAATCACAAACCCAGAGACGTGAAGCTTTTCCTGGGAAGCTGGGCAAAAACCTTCTCCTTATAGCAAGTAGAAATTGGCCACCAGCACCCTCTGGCTGGAACGTGGCAGTATCATAAACACTTCTGGAGTGTGCATGGAGTCTGTGCCATAGAAAGGGGAAATGATTTCCTGCAGTATGTCTGTCGTATCAGAGTAGAACAGAATCCATATTATGTATTACTTGGTAACAGTCAGTACATACTGCTCCTGTTTGTTCACATCGCGGTCTCCTCTGCTGGTGCTAGGCACCTGACTTTGTAATCTTTCACCATCATTTTTGATGTCACAATTCAAAATAGACAATTTGAATAGCGGATTTCACCAATTTTTTTCACCTCCTTTTCCTCTTTGCATGTTATTTAAAAGTCACGTGCAATTTAAATTAACGTATTGCTACAAATTACATACAAAACAATGCTTGTTCCTACAATTCGATATGTGGCAACTATAAATAAGTTTGCATGATGTACGTCTTTTCATTTTTTTTTTCCCAAGTACTGTTTAGAAAGATCTCTTTCATCAACTCTTTCCGCAAATGGACATTCATGCATGTAGACACAATAATGTGACAAGAAAACAAAAATATACCTGAAAATTGAACTACAAAGCAATTATGCTCTGAATTTATATGCTACTTGGAAGCATAGCCTTACACCATGCATTTTTTTTCCATACCTTGCAATAAACCATTCACTTGTAATGCAAATGGTATTGACTTGCAGTATATTAGTATTAGTTCTGACTTCTAACAAATTAAAGTCAATTCTCCCATTATCTGGGAATTCATTACCTTGGCTACCGATGCAATGTAGTTTGCCCATGGATCATCCAGTTCAAGATCTGCAGCACTATAACCAATCTTTCACCAAATTAAGCTATTTGGGCCTCTTGGTTCTCAGATCTTTGCGCTCTGCAGTAAAGCATCAGGGTATTTCTTTAGAGGCTTTAAACTCTTTGTCTTTTCAGACAAGTTACGGGTACTGCAGAATGTTTTCTTTACTTATTTTACGTAAACTTGAATTGAGTGTGTAAGTAAAACCTCTTACACACAGCTAAGCAGATGTCGTGCTTTTCCCTGGTTTCTGGTATTCTATAAAACATGCTGTCTTGCAGGTTTTGAACAATTTGCAAATTAGTATGTTTATCCAGGTTTTATACATTTTAGAATGAAATTGCTTAGTGAAGAATCATATTAACAAATTTTGAGAGTCCAAGGTGAGATTAAGCATTATAAAAGTTGCTTATTTTCTTAGGCCTATACTTGTAAAAAGTAGTCTACAAACTTCTAGTCATGTAATTTAATCTAGAAAAGTGCTGACATGGTATTGATTTATGTAGATTTAACTGATGTTCTGACACATGACTAGAGGGTGTTCTCCATAATCCCAACTCAGCAAAGCATGTAATAACATGCATAAAATTAAGTATATACTTCGTACCACTAATACTTCATGACAATTAACCCGTATTTTCACCTGAAGTTTTGCTATGCCTGCCTTGTATCATAAGCAGATGCTAGATA
This sequence comes from Tyto alba, assembly GCF_018691265.1. Lineage (NCBI taxonomy): Eukaryota > Metazoa > Chordata > Aves > Strigiformes > Tytonidae > Tyto > Tyto alba. The sequence goes on from NW_024881330.1 coordinate 38,014,831, forward strand.
TATATTCCCCATATCTGTTATATATTTCAATATATGTTACATGTATATTCCAAAGAATATGTGAGATTCTAAAACTTCATTTTCTAAAATGAACTACTTTTTGAATTATATAGTATCTGAGTAAGCCCTTACGTAATCCTGATTTACACCCTGTAGGTGATTTTGTATGATACAGACGATGTGGTCTAACCGTGGGCTGACTCCAACAGGGGCACTCCCATTGCCACTTATATATCTGCACCTTGTAGCAGCTGTGCTGTATGGCTGGTCCCTCTTTTTTTTTTTTTTTTTTGCAGGGACTAAGGTTCATTATCTGCCAGTTTAACTCCCTAAACTCTCTTGGCTTACCCTAGGGTTGAGCATCAGTACTGGTAGGAGCAAATAGCCAGGAAGAGAAAGATGGAGGGGCATGGCCCCTCTGCGCAGCAGCATCTAGCTTTGCACTGATGTATTTTAAAACCACATTTCCAGTTCACTCCACAACATTAAGAGGCCCAGCTTCTGTGTTTTAGTGTACTACCCCCGCCTCAGCTTTTAAATAAGAGACTCATCTCTAATTAAATGCAAAGCTGCTTTTATGAAATTGATTGAAAAATGTTCTCCTAGTACTCAGACTGACTTTTATCTGAATATAAAAGTCACTTTATCAGAGTTAATCCTTTTAGTATGCACTTGTTCTACAAGAATAATTTTCTTTCATTTGGTCAAGACAAAGGAATTCAGGAATTTCTGTAAACTAACCCTCCCATCGCTTTGTTGCATTTTTGTTAACACATTGGCAACATTCCTTTCAGTTTGAATTGGATTAAGCACATAGAAATTTAGTGAGTTGTAAATCAGACAGGATTCCAGCTACCTTTTTGCTATTGTTAAAAGCAAAAAATCTAGCAAAGAATAAATCTAAATAAAACCAGAGGTAGCCTCCTGGAAGTAATGAAATCTCCCTGCGTTCCCTCAGGTAGTTAATGGGAAGACTGGCAGAATGACAGATGCTTTTCCAGACTTTCAAGAAGAAGTCATGCTAATGCTAACCCTTGTTGGAGAATGGCTCAGAGACAAGGGTCCTGAGCCCACCGAGCAGCTGTACGATCAGAGCCTGTTCTAGGGGCTGATGCTGCCTCGCTGATGCTGGGCCTCACTAGGGTTTGCCTGCAGCTGCTCGCAGCTGCCGATACAGGAGGAATGTCAAGGATGCTTCAGCCCTGTGTACCGTGGTGTGTCGAAAACAGGTTAAGGGGAATTAGGAATAGTGGTCTGAGAAACCCAGTGTTATGGTAGCAGTGGTCTGAGAAACATTGTGTTACGGTACTGTTGTGTATCGAAAACAAGTCAAGAGGAATTAGAAATAGTAGCATGGGAAACTTAGTGTTATGAGAAGCTTGTGCTGTAAGCTAACTGCAAGTAGGTGGACCGTGCGAATACGACCTTTAGAGCTTAAGCCAATCAGCTAGTGACTAGTAGGCATAATAATTATCATTGTCTGTATAAATATATGTACCCTGGACCAATAAAGAGACACATTGATTGATGCTCTATCACCCACATTGAACCCGTCTCGGCGTGTCGTTCGTCCGCGGCTCCGCAAACCCCGACACATTCTTTCCTTCACAAAGAACTGTCAGGATGCTACGCGGTGGAAAAACATGAGTTGCTGCAAATATTTAAGCCGCTCACTTCTATTCATCTGAATGGGATTACCTTCTACTGCTATAGGTTTTGATAGAAGAGCAGTCCCACCAATTAGCTAAAAAGCAAGCACAAAAAGATGAAATACCTAATTAATTTTGGATGCAAACTCAAATTTAATGGAGGAACTGGAGTATTACATTCGAGCATCTGTTGAAAAGGCAGAAAAAATAACTACTTGGAATATAATGGAGTAATTTAATTTGAATACTAATTAGTATACAGTTTTACTACTAATGTGATCCTCTGAATGTACTTGTTAATTCTAATCAGAGTTAATATTTATTTCAACTTAGCTCTTTTTGTGAGGAAATAATTGCACAAAATGGCACTTCAATAAAAGTAAAATTGAATAGCAAAAAAGCCAAAGTGCGAGAGGAAAGTAGGTGTAAGAGAAAGACTGCTAGATTCCTGCATGTAGTCATCCAACTTATCAGATGTGCAAATGCTACGGGTTCCTCCAGTTCCCATTTCTGCTTCGCTTCATCCACCCAAGGGAGACCTTTGTGTCCTTCCTGTTGCTAGAAATTTTCAAGTCATTTTAATATATATAAAAAAGCAACTATGCTACATTCTCATATAAATAAGCTTCTGCAACAAGGGAGTGTGCTCATCTTTAATATAACCAGAAATAAATGAAAATGTTATTTGTCTGAAAAATACCAATGTTATTAAGAAAGGTCTCATTTTTGAGCTTTCAACAACAAACTGCTTTCCTCTAGTATTTGACAACACAACACAGTGAGATTAATAAGACACCATTGCTTCAGCCCAGTTGGTAAGCAGGAACTTTAGCTCGTGATTTCACTTCTAGCAATATTTGATATTCTCTGTTTTAATATTACAAGAGTCCTTTGCCACATGCCAGTGGAACAGTAAAGAATCAGATGGGACATCAGGAATCTTTTGAACCTAATACACCTTCCAAATTCAAACCTAACTCTCAATCCCTAGATCATGGGACTGCTTACTTAATTTTTTTAAAAAAATACAAGTCAAAATTGCTTTAAAAAATCCCTGTTAAGATGGTGCTGAAAATTACACCTTTGTGCAAAGAAATCTAGAAAAGATGTGAAATTTAATGAGGCCAACATATAAAAAAAAAAAAAAGTTACAAACCCAAATCAAAATAAACCACTACAGTTTCTAAAGACAGAATGGGTGATCGATGCTCTACAGTTTACCACGGAGGTTACCAGGTGCTGTATGCTGAACGATATGTTAGAAATGATTCAGCGGGTGAATGTGCAATGCATTTGTTACGTCTGTTCATAGGGGGCCAAACCCACTTCCATTACTAACACAAAAAGCTGTGAATTTTCAGCTTCTAATAACACCATTAAACTTGTAAGCTGCACCTCTGAAACTGCACCTGGGGTTCTCATATCCTCCCACTCTGATATTAAAAATATTCTGCGCATCAGCTGTTATTATGCATGTAAAAATGACACAAAGAGAAGCTTTCTCCACAGGCTTATGCTGACACCAACGCCCTTAGTCATTTTAACCCTTGTGCAATATGAAGATTTTTGTCCAGACAACCGTAGTCACTGAGAAAACCAGAACTTCAATGGCTGAGACCATTTAAGCTGTGTGCACTCCAGCAAGTTTTCTAGAAATGAATTTGTGAAAGATTAACAGTGTGAAAATAACCACCTTTTCACACTGTTATTCCCAATAATATCTTCAGTGGAATTACAAAAAGCTGTCTTTGAACCAATATTAAACTTTTGACAGTCTGCAGCTGTGTTCAGAACTAACTTTTGTTAGCCTGTTTCCACAGTCAGTCCCTGTTCCTCAAGGCTATAACTTGTCAGTAAAACTCTGGTCTTAAATTAAGCATCGAGGGGGATTCTTAATTTGGGATCACTCTTTAACTTTCTGCTCCAGCTTGCTGGTCTTGGCACAGAACTAGTATGAGTTCATCGGCCAATGCCAGTTTAGTGAAATTGAAGTTATTATAAATATAGAAAATATTCTAAATAGCTTTCAATATAATGGTAAAAATACCAGAAATTGAAGCAAAAGCAAACAAGCAGTCTGCCAAAGTAAGCCAAACCAACTTAATCTGCCTCCCCAGCAGAGTGACAAAGCCTGTGGCTAATGGGACCACGGCACACGTGACATAGCTTGTCGTCGCCGACACTGCCCTTCTATACGATCCACCCGACACTACCATAAACAAAATCACGCATCCCACTTCATCTGATCACCTTCGTGGACGCAAACCAAAGCATCTAAATTAGGAGAGAGGCTGCGCTGTGTTCCTTCTTTTCAGGGAAGAGAAGGGCAACTTCAAAGAATAACTTGAATGGCCTTCTGTCTTTCCCTTAATTATCGACTATGAAATTAGCCTTAGGCAACTACTCTCTAGGTTAAGCCTCTGAAGTTAGGAAAGATGAACCTGGGCCACAGTGTAGGCAAAGCTACTGCAGTATGGGTGCAAAAATGATGGAAACCATTCCCAGAGGAGCTAGCAAGGGTTGACAGGATATACTAAATACCATTCTTCAGGTCTCTTCCAGATCTTGAACTCACTCATTCATAGAATTTTCACTGTTGACCTGAATGTTTTTGAGAGCAAGCTTATTAAATTTGCAGATGACAGAGAGCCAATCAAGACTGCAAGTTTATGGAAGGACACGACTGGTATTCAATCTTGACCAAATGAAAAAAAAAAAAATGGGTTGAAGAAATCACAGTGTGCTCAGATAAAGGCGAGTGCAGATCATCCCACTCAGGAAGGATGAACACACTGAGGGGATAGATAAAAGTTCTGCAGAAAATGATCTGGGGGTGCAGGGGATGGGCAAACCAAACAGGAGTGGAGAATATTGCATTGCCACAAAAATTTCAACAAGCCTGATGCAGACCCAGGGCAAGGCAGAGGGAAGGGACACACCAAATGGGGACAGGAGTATGCTCCAGCTGGGCTGCCAGATGTCTGCAAGTCCTATGGAAATATCCAGTATTCACTCAAATACTACTACTATGGGTAGGAAAAAAGGATGTATCTGGGTATGTGCCAGAGAAATGACACATGCCAAAACCAATATGTAAAAAGCAGTTACTAAGGATGTAACAAATAAAAAGACATTTTCCCTGTCTATAGAAATAACCCCGCTTTTTATACCATGCAACTTCCTCAGGTAAGAGGAAAAGCTAAACTCTTGTGTTTGTCTTGATCATGAACCTGTACAAGTAAATGTTTTCTGTGTTCTTACGGTGCTTTCGAAGTACAAGCATCTTATGCCTTTGAGGATCCTTATTTTCTCTTTTGTACAAGAACATGGGAAAAGTATCCTCTGCTGTTCAGGCTGTTCAGCTCTGCCAGTGTTAGCTGGCTGTGCCCCAGAGCCGCACTCTGTGCCGTGTGGTTAGCCCAGCAGAGTGCCTTGCTGGAGTACCTGTGTGATTTCATCCTCTTTTCATAGTATCCAGGAAACTAAACTAACTCTGATTTTTGTGATCTTCCTTCTCCCTCTGGTTTTATGAGTGCCCCTCTTCGTGGTAAATCCAGCTATCAGTAACGCTTCTTCCTTGCTATACAGCACCCTGAAAATGATAATATTGTGTAAAACACATTAAGTGTGAAAAGAATCATCAGAACTGTATTAATGCTCCCTAAATTTGAATAAATTCTGATGTGTAGTCTATATTAAAGGCTGTACCTGCCCGGATAAAGAAGCCACAGTACACAGGGCTTACAGAGGTGAACTATGGCACCTCATGATTTCATATGATGCCTTTAAGAGCAACAGCACCATGGTGCTCAAAGAACTCCGTGGTTCACAAGGAAATCAACTTAATTCAAACAAAGTGCTTCAAATGAACACTTTGGTGTTGCTATACCTCTATAACAAAAATAAATAAAAGCCTATTTCCTGTGCTACAAGCTCTTAACTTGCAGCAAGACAAGGCAGCAGACTGAATAGGCAGGACAGAAGACACAGAACGTGTATTCTTTCTGTAAGAAATGTATTTGGATGGAAAATATGTGACTTGTGCCATAATTCAAAGGCTTTGTATATCATCCTGAGGTGGGATTCTTCCTCATTAACTAGTACAAGAAACTGTCAGCTGGCTAATGTTAGTAACTTCTGTATTTATTAAAAATTGTAATTTGTGTCCTGGAAGCATAACACTTACAGAATCAGTCACTGTATTTCAGATCCCTTAAAGGTGTTTATGTAACATTAATTAGAGATCAAAAATAATTTGATCATTAGCAAGGGAAAATGGTGGTTATGTTATTTAAGGATATACTGGCTCAGACTGAGCGCTAACACAACCTTAAACAACCAGTTTCAACTAGTTGGATGGAAAGTACATAGAGCTGATAGGAACCACGAAACACATTATCAATAATCTTTATTTATAGCTTGACCTTGTAGGATTGAAATTTACACTACGTATATGCAGTGAAAGTAAAATTCTGGGCTTTTTTTTTTTTTTTTTTGTACAAAACACGGTACGTTGTTCATAAATTCAATTTTAGATTGAGTAAAAGTCCATCCTACACGAGTACAGAAAACTAATTCGTTAGCAGTAGGAAAGAACCGAAAGTAAGTTTTGAAAAGTGAATGGGGGAGGGAAATCCTGACTCCTGTGAAGCTGGTGGAGTACTGGCAGTAACTTAAATGCACCGTTAATTTAATGTAAGCAGGCCAAATACGAGTAAATTGTCAAAGAATGTGGAAGAAAACCTGATATACCTTAGTAACTGGGGGAAAAAAAAAAAAAGGCTGAGTATGTTATTTTACTTTGAATGATAATGTACTTATATTTTGAATTATTGCATAGGTACATTATAAAATCATACTGTGAATGCTTGTGACATTTTTATTTCAAGAAATGAGAGAAAAACAGCTGAAGAAGGCTTTTAAGATGAGACAGTTGATTCAGTGTCCTCTTCTCATGTGTCCATGTGCCCTTGTGGTTATCCATGAGACGATGTGGGATTGCAGTTCTTCAAAAGAATGAGATGCATGTTAACTTTGTAGCTCAGAGTAAAACGGCCATCAGTTCACATCCATAAAAGTTCTTGCTTCTACCACTTCAAACAGATTAAAACCCTCCATACAAACCACCTATTCTTTCCAAATGGGTTCCTCCAAAGCAGTGTCATTGCCTATAAATAACCGTTATCATGTGAAATCTAAACCCTTCTGCCAGTAAGCAAGCACTTAGAAGAACAATGTATTATGCAAAATTAAGTCATATGAATCATTTTGCAAAATCTGATTTTAAGTGGGAACAGGCACTTCATATATTATTCAAAGAACAGAAACGTTCCCTTACCTATCACGCTATATTTAGGACTTTTTTGATGATGGAGAAATAAAAGAGATGAAAGGATGGAAAAAAGCAGCTGCAGGGAGAGACAAAGGGAGGCTTGGTCCTGAAAAACGAAGCAAAGTTTAGCTCCAAGTGTCCCAGCTAATGGGTCGTACATAGCTATGGACCAGATCACCTCATGAATTATTCTATTTCTTCCTTAAAGTCCAATTCCCCCAACTGTGTGGTTTGCCAGGAACCTGATTTTTTACCTCAACAAAAATTATATGGTTTTACCTCTTCATCTTGCCGAAATCCCAACCCTCCACGCTCTAAAAAAAAAAAAAATGAACAGCAGGGATTCAAATGCAAATACGAACTCCTCCGTACGGCGCTTTTGAAAGGCAATATGCGTCTTAAACCATCCCGTCCCTCCGCGTTCGATTTTCGAGCAGCCGCCGAAGCCGGCCGTTCAAGGCCAGGCCGTACCGACCGGTGCCGGGCCTCCCGCGCCCGCCGCCCCCTCAGCCAGGCTCCCCGGCCCCTCAGGGCGCAGGCGGGGGGGGGGGGGGGGGGGGGGCGGGCCGAGGGCTGACGGAAAACGCCGGTACCGACCCAACCTCAACCCCCCCCGCGGGCCTCGCCGCGGGCGGCACGTGCTCGGCCCGCCGGGCGGCCCGGAGTGGCGGGGGGTGGTGGTGGTGGTGGTGGATGGGGGGGGGGGGGGAAGGACAGACGGACGGAAGGCGGGAGGGAAGGAGGTACCACCTCCCGCCCTTGCGCGGGCAGCGCTGCCGGCCGCGGGGCGTGGCGTGGCGTGGCACCGCCCTCCCAACCGTCTGTGTGTGTATGTGTGTGTGTGTGTGACACACACCACACCACACCCCCCCGCCGGCCTGAGCCCTTGGCCTCGCCGCCGCCGCCGAAGGCGCGAAAAGGAGGGGCGCATGCGCCGGGGCGCGGCGCGCGGGGCCCGCTGGCGCCGCCGAGCCGCCCTGCCGCGCGCACGGGCGGGAGGGAGAGGAGTGGGTCGTTACGTGATGACGCTCTGCGTGTCGCCCGTCGCGCGACCCACGCAGAGTCCGTCGGGCTCGTGCCTCCTCCTGGGCCAGCGCGCTCGGGGCTGTTCCGAGTGGGGGCGGGCGGGGCGAAGGCTTCCTCCCTCCTCCTCCTCCTCCTCCTCCTCCTCTCCCTCCTCCTCTCCTCTCCTTTCCCTCCTCCTCCTCCCCGGGTCCCCTCTCCGAGGGCCCGGCCCCTTCCCCCCGGCGGAGCGGGGCCGTGCGGCGGCGCCTCCTCCTCCCCCTCCTTCTCCTCCTCCTCCTCCTCCTCCTCCTCCTCCCGGCCGTGCCGGACAATAGGGGCGAGCGCGGCGTGTGTCTCACCCAAAGCGTCCCCCCACCCCCCCTCCCCGGCCGGCCTCGCCTCCATGCGCGGCGCCGGGCAGCGGGGCTGACAGCGGCTCCCGCCGGCGGCAGCAGCGAGGCCGAGGGAGCGGCGGCGGCCGCGGGCTGCGGGCCGGGACTCGCCGCCTCGGGCGCTGACAGAGCCGTCCCGCTTCGCCGCCGCCTTCCTTCCCCCCCCCCCCTCCCCCTCCCTCCCCCCCCCGCCCCGCCTCGCTCCCGGCGGCGGTTCCCGCCAGGCTTTGGCGGCGGCGGAGGACAAAGGCCCGGGGCCCGGCGCGGCCCGGCCCGGCCCCCCGGGGGGTGCGGGGGCGGTGAGGAGGCGCCGGGCCCCCGCGGGGTTTCGCCTCGGGTTTCCCCCCCGCCGCCCCGCTGCGGCGAGCCCTGCGCGGGCAGGTGCGGCGGCGGGCGAGGCCGCTGCCCTGCGGCGGGTCGGCGCACGGAGGCTTCTTCAATGGAAGTATGTTACCAGCTGCCGGTGCTGCCGCTGGACAGGCCGGTGCCGCAGCACGTCCTCAGCCGCAGAGGGGCCATCAGCTTCAGCTCCAGCTCCGCGCTCTTCGGCTGCCCCAACCCCCGGCAACTCTCGCAGGTAGGCACCGCCACCGGGCCCGCCGCCTCCCGCCTCTCCGCGCCGGCGGCGGGGAAGGTCCCGCCGGTTCCCGGCCCGGCCGGGGCCTGCCTTTGGGCTCGGCGGGGAGCTGGGGGTACCGGCGCGGTGCGGCGGGGCCGGGCCGGCGGCGGAGCGGCCCCCGGGGGGCGGCGGCCTCCCCGGCCGAGTGCCGGTGGCGAGAAAATACAACGATTTATAGGGTTTTGGCTAGTTGTGTCGAGGTTGCCTTTTCAGCGCTGCTTGTAACGGGAGGGGTGAGCTCCTTGGGGGTTGATTTCCAGAGCCAGTGAATGATTTGCGTCTCCTGCAGTTTTTAAACCCGGGCTGTTTTCTGGCTCTTTAGCCTGGGCTTTCTTTGAAGGGTCTGAGTTTCCTGTGGGGTTGCCAAAAGCTGCAGTGACTTTACTGAAATCGTGAACATGCACTGCAGCGTTTTATTTGGGATGCTAAGCTGTTTGTCCCTCCAACTACTAAGTCTTGGCAATCTCTCTAGGAAGAGACAAAGATCCTTGGCTTTTTCGTTTCCACGGTATTGTTCCTTGCCCACATTACATCAGTCACAAGATGAACTATACTGTATTTTGTTTCGTCTGTTCGTGTTGGAAATACTACAAAAAGGGTCATTATAACTGTCGGGACAAAAGGGAGGTTTTTCTTGTGAAGACTGTCCTAAATTTCTGAATATGCGTTCGTATGGTTTCCCAGCAAACAGTGATAAGATTCTGGCAGAATTCTCTAGAGAGAATTTGGGATTATATTGGAAAGGATGTGTTTTGGTGGGAAGTCAGCCGGTTTTGGCTTCTAGGGATTTCCTATAATGGCTAGATTGAAAGGTCTGCTTCAGTGCTCTGAAGTATGTTGTCCTTAGAGAAGATGTTGTCTTTGCTCTTTACCTGTGTAGTGGTCACTTTTTGTTGTTTATATTTTTGGGGTATCTTATTAAGTTATTCTGCTTTTTCATGACTTGCTCTGCTTCATATATGCAAATATAGAAAATACAGAGCTTTGTCCTGGGTTGGGTAGCAGTGAAGGTCTGTATGCATGTGTGAGTATTAGGCATGTGGATGTTTGGGAAGCAAGAAACAACAAAATACCTTGTTAATGACCATGAATTGGAATGCATGTGGAAATAATTATTAGTAAGCAAATTGAGATGAACATATGTTGACAACCTTCCCTTCCCTGAGTATATATGTAATAACTGACAAAACCCCTTGTTTTGATGACAAATTAGTTTTCTGTGTAACAGCTGGGTTAGCATCTTTTCCATTTGTACCACTTGATCTGAGTCGTACTTGGTGGTAGCGAATTTTCCATACATAGAAGTATTCTCAAAAGTCCAGCCTGATTTAGCACATTTTGTCCTTTGCAAGTAAGAGTCTTTCTTGTTTGAAGCCTTCATGGTTTTGTGGGAAAAAGAACAGGCAAATGGTCAAGGCGATTTATTTTATTTATTCCTTGTCTGTGCGGTCTCCAAAGCAGGTGACACATGAAGGGTATGCAGGTTTATCAAATTAAATGCAGTATTGACACTTAAGTATTTTTTTTTCCCCAACTTCCAAGCTTCTCAATGGATGCCTTGTTTTCTGACCAATATGCTGCAGCTATATTAGAGTGACTCACAGGGAGAGGTGCTTGAATAACTTGTAAAAAAAGTGAAAACTATTATGTATGTTTGACCAAGTAGTATTTTCTTTGATTAAACCAGAAAAATAAGTTTAAATATTAAAAAGGGAATTAGCAAAGACTTCCTCATTTAAATATCCTAATATTGGCCAGCAGATTAGAGTACATCTATGTTTTACTATCTTTATCTTTTTTTTTTTTTTTTTTTTTTCACTTTTCCTGAAGTCTCCTGCAGACAGATGTGAATGTCTGCCAGACCTGCAATCACAGGCTGGTGTAAATGATAGACTAAGAAGCATCACCAGTAAGATTAATGATTCTGTGTAACTTCTGAACTTAATTTCACCTTGAAAGTCTTTCTGTAAGACTCCTAATATTCCAGTTCCATTGCTGTTCAAAGAGGTCTGAACCCTTACCAGTCGATCATTTTCAGTCTTCTGCTCAGGCCAACTTTGAGCAATAGGAGTAAAACTGAAGACGTGTATTAGCAAACTCAAGAAGCTGGTACGTATAGCCAGCATTTTATGGTTAATACACGGTTGGCAGATTTTCTTAAAAAACGTAAGGTCTTGAAAATTGAATTCCTGCTTCTAGATTAAAAGTGAAATAATCGAGGTATAAGACATTTTAGGCTTATCCTTTCAACACGAGAGTGGTGAGGCGCTGGCCCAGGGTGCCCAGAGCAGCTGTGGCTGCCCCCTCCCTGGAAGGGTTCCAGGCCAGGTTGGACGGGGCTGGGAGCCCCCTGGGCTGGGGGAAGGGGGCCCTGCCCGGGGCAGGGGGGTGGGACTGGATGGGCTTTGAGGTCCCTTCCAACCCAAACAGTTCTGTGATGATTCCATGATGATGGAAGTATTTTACATGGGAAACACAGGTGAGACAAATGTATGCTACATTAGATATAGCATTTAATTGTGACAATGCTAAGCAGGCAAATATTTATCTCTTTTAATATATTAAGTGAAATTTCAGCTTAATGTTTTGTTAAAGTTTCACTAAATGGGCTCAAAATGAACAGTGTGTTGCTTTTTTAAAGCTTAAACAAAGCCGTGCTGGAAATAACCTCGAGAATTCTGGTCTACTCTCAGCCCCAGGAAGGATAAATTGTACTTACAGTATTATTAACAGATGTTTGTCTAATCTGTTTGCTTAATCTGTTTTCTAAGATACAGTCTTACGAGATGCGGTGAGCTGACATAACTCATTATTTTTGAAGGTTAAAGTCCTGATATTGGACATGTATTATTACTACTTCCTTTATGCCATCTCTGATGCTTGTCAGGTGTTTGCTGATTCAGTTCACTAAAACAGCAGAAAAATAGCACAGGCAGGAAACTGGGTAGCTGCCTGCCATCTCTCTGAATAAAATGAATTTAGTGAAGTTTGTCAGAATGGATTTAAGGGAAAAAATGGTACCACTAGGCTTTTGAAACCCATAAAAGCCTCAAATAGTAGAAATTTTGCAATTTCACTAGACAACTTAACTGTTCTTAATAATGCTTAACTGTTCTTGTCATAAGAAAGTTCTTTCCTAATACTGAATTCAGATCTTGTGGTGATTTACACCTACTACTAGCCCCAGTAACTGTAGAGGAAAAACTTACTCCTTTTCTCTTTGCAGTTTTCTTTTACCTATGAATTATTTCCCTGTAGTTTTCGTTAATTTCAAACTATTAACAACAAAAATAGTAACAGTGACATCTGTTACCTGGAGGTTATTTGCAATATTTATTGTTCATCTCCAGTCAAGTGAAAAGGTGGTATCGTATGGGTTTATAATATTGAGTTAATAATTGTCTTTGAACATTAAATAATTTTAAATGCTAGTGCTAAAAGCTGTTTTTAGGGGCACTTGAATGGGTGACTTGAAATTACTAGGACATGTCACACTAGTGAGATTGAATTTAGGTTTACTGTGAGATCGAGTGGCTGTTAAGTAGTACATTGGACCATACATTTAGGGTGTTCATTCCAAATGTTACAAAATGATGGTTTTTAAATTAAAGCTGAGCTTTCAGAGGACAATTTTGGATTCTTTGTCTCATTCGTTTTTTTTTTTTTTTTTTTTTAAATTGTGTTCTTAATAGTAGCAAAAAAGCTTCTAAAACTGTATTTTAGTGTGAAAATTTAGTCTTTTTTTTTTAATGAATAAAGGTTTATAATGAAAACCACTTCACAGACATAGCTGTGAGTACTTTTAGATTGTGTCCTGCGTTGCACTCCCTCCAAAAGTTGAACTGATGTAAACATATCACAAATAAGTAAAAAAACTTTGGCCTGACCTGCTATTTTTGACTCATTTCTGTCTCTCTACCTTGTAACTGGTTCTGCACTCTGTTTAGTGCCTCCAAAAATGCACCAGTGGTATCTAGTAGCAGTGAATAGAGGTAAAGATAGAGTTTTGGACTTTCTGTCCTTAAATGTTTGAAACTGATGATGGTAAAGAAAGATGTCTCCTAAGGATCAAATTGCATGAAGAGGGAATGGAGAAAATAATAGAAGACTCCATTTGAATCTCAGAAATGTAGGCAGTAAGTCTCTACCTTGAAGTACTGAGTATTACTGCGTACCAGGTAGTACCACGTACTGCTACCTGGTGTTTGATAATCTAGTTCATGATTCCTCTTTATTGCATCTCCATTTCATGCATTTAAGCAATGTAGCATCATACTTTTTGACTCTGTGTGATGCACACCTGAACAGATCGTGCACATGGAATCCTCGATTTGACTTGGAGGATGTAGTGGGGGAAAAAGGTCACTAAGAGCAGCTAGAAGTAAACTGCACGGGCGGATTCTTCAGTGAAAGGCTCATGCTTCCTCTGAAAGATGTATTCCCCAAATTCACGAAAGTGCTTTGGCCGCGTTTTGCCGTGTAAGTTCTTGTTTCAGTGTTTGTCACCTGATGGGATTCAAAATGTTTTGCTCTGCATGTACCATTACAAGTTACAAGACAGTTGAGAGGTGTATCTTTATGGTCTGAGCACAGGCATGGGTCTTCTATCCCACGGTTGCACCTTTTTGCTGGGAGAAGTGTTGGCGTGACCTATTTTTCTCTTGCAGCTGCTCATTTCTGCTCCGGCATTTTCCTCTTAGTTGTGTCAACTTCTTTTTTTTTTTTTTTTGGATAAGGTTATTTTTCAGCCCTGGCTGACTCATAGTACAGTTTCACAAATGATTGTGCCTGTTAGTAAGGAGGAAGCACAATGCTAGACCAGGAGTAACAAGCAGTGGGGGGAGAGAAGGAATGCCTTAAGTTGGCCCAGCTATTGTATGTGGAACCCTCCCCTAAACCTCTTTATTTCCTCATCCACTGTTTTTCATAACTTTTCTTTTATACCTTTCTAATCCTCTCCATCAGTGTTTCTCAATTGCTTTCTCTTTTATTGGCTTTCTCCTGCCGATTCCTGTATCTCTGCTGCATGAATAATTAACAAGTTAAAATAATGAAATAACTTTCATGCTGTGATTCCTAGCCTCTGGAATTAATTCTGTGTGTTGCTGCTATGCTTGCCATTCCCTTCATCTTGTATTTATTGTGTCTGGTTGCTGAGATTGCATCTATTCATATGAGAGTCAGAGACTGACTGACTCTATGCACAGCACAGACAAGTTCTGATTGGGAATTTCATGCACTACAGTAATTTTATGTGGCAGTTCATTTTTAAAATGCTCTCTGAGTTTTATGACCAATTACCTTTTTCATATGTTGTAGTGTAAAGCAATATTGGTACTTTCATTCTGCAAAAGGTCATAGCAGCTTATTTCATGGCCTGTAATTGCCTGTGTAAGATCTAAGCAGAATAATAGTTTAAAATCCCCATTAATTAGATTGTCTTAAATCACCAGAAGTCAATTCTTCTTTGTCCAGATTGTGTAATAGTATGTTTTGTGCTTTGTATGAACCTAAATTTTTCTGATGCTATCTTTAAAGAGAAACTGTTTTGAAAAGAGATTGCAACTGTGTGCCCCTTAAGTTGTGAAATACTGAATTTTAACCACAAAATGATTTTACAAGGAATTGGCATTAGTATATGAATATTCTATATGAGCTAATAATGTAGAAATGCAATGCAAATACAGATTGTTGGGTTTAGAAATGTTTTGTATGGTATGTCTGTTTCAGCATCTTTTCTTTAAAAAAAACCTCTTTATTTGTGTCATGGTTTAACCCCAGCCATCAGTTAAGCACCACACAGCTGCTTACCAGTGGGATGGGGAGGAACATTGGAAAAAAAAAAGTAAAACTCCTGGGTTGAGAGAAGAATGGTTTAATAACCAACATAAAATGTAATAATAATAACAGTAATAATAAAATATAATAACGGTAATAAAAAGGAATATAATAAAAGAAAAATAAAACCCAAGAAAAGACGAGTGATGCATAATGCAATTGCCTACCACCCGCTGACTGATGCTTGAGCAGCCATCAGCCCCCAGCCAACTCCTCCCAATTTATATACTGAGCATGACACTCTGTGGTATGGAATATCCCTCTGGCCAGTTGGGGTCAGCTCTCCTGGCCAGGCTCCCTCCCAGCCTCTTGCCCACCTGCGCGCCGGCAGAGCATGGGAAACTGAAAAATCCTTAACTTAGGATAAGTGCTACTTAGCAACAGCTAAAACATCAGTGAGTTATCAACATTATTCTCACACTAAATCCAAAACACAGCACTGTACCAGCTACTAGGAAGAAAATTAACTCTATCCCAGCTGATAGACAAACTTAGCTATTTGCCAAGTAAGTCTGTGGTTTTTCGGTTGCTTTGAGAAAAGCACAGTATTCAAATTGGGTTAATTCTGATTCAGTATACTAATATGCTCAATTATGAGTTAATAAAGTATCATAAAAATAATGTAATTTTCTGATATTTCTGTTGTTCTGCTGTTTTGGCATGTGGAGAATAATGTTGAGTTGCAGTTTGCAGTTGGATCCTTATTTCTTCAGTTCTTTTATTTTCTGCAAAGCCTACGGGGGGAAAAAAAGCCCTGGTAATAGAATGGTGATTTGTTAGAACAGCTCTTCATCATGTCAGTGACCTCTAGCTTATTGTTTTCTTGTGTTTCCCTCATCACACAGTATCTCCAAGTTTCCACTGGTTTTCAGCTAAAATCGTAGATTTCTGAGTCTACTGAGTAATTTTCTAGCATAGAGGATCTCAGATTCATGACTGTATTTTCAGGTCCTGCCAGGTTATGGCTCATGTATGAGAAACACCTTTTGGATTGGACTAAACTTGTTATATTTGCCTTTCTTAAAAATTCACTGAATCTGCATGGAAATAGTGAGTAATTTGGCAGCTCAAATTAGATTTTTTTTTTTTTTTTTTTTGCCAGAAGTGTGAAACCGAAGTAACTTGGTTGTCCTTCACTGTGTAAATCTTTGTTAACACACATCAATACTTTCCACGTGTGAATTTGTACAGCTGGGTGTCTAAGGATACAAATTAATTTATCTCAAGATATTGTTAAAGGAATGTAATGTATTATGTTGTTTTGTAAATGAAGGACTGAGCGTGGACATGCTTAAAACTTGAAGAGTTTAATCTTAATCTTGAAAATTATACAAAATAATGCATTTAGTGCAAATAGTCCTTTGTGTGCATTCACAGCTAAATGAAATGTTCAATTCTGCTTGAGAAAATTCTTTTGTATAAGCAAATACAAATGCTTGGTGTGTACATGCACGTAAGGTATTACAGGAGGCATGTGTCTGGGACCAGGAACTGAACCTAGACCTCTCAAATTCCAGTTCAGTGTTCTGCACAGAAAACCTCATAGGAGAGCTTGGAAGAGTTTGTGTTTCATTAAACGTGAAGTTTTCCTCAGTTTGTTCTTATTGTGTCATTAACAAGTAACTGCAGTGTAAATAAGCACCCCGAGTAATCCAGCAAGGCAGCTTGCCAAAGACAAAATACTTTATTATAAAAACGCAGTTCTGGAAAAGTGGATTTAAGGGTTAGTTGGGGAATTGTTTATTTGTATGTTTGCATCCTAGGTGTATTGTAAGGAATTTGTAGCCAAATGTCTTGTTTTCTTTCTGGTCGAAAATAAATTTGTGGCTGTTATCTCACCTTCCCTACCCTCCTCCCTTCCATACCCTGAGAATTTTTTATTTCTCTTACAACAGTCTAACTCATGTCTTCTTCCCACTTCCCCCCACTTTGTACACCTGTGATACAGTAAACTGATTTATTATCTTCCTGACCACACTCCCACAATAATTATAATTAAAGAGATTCTTGAAGTCTGCTTTTTATCACAAGGTAGAAGGCAAACTCTCTTCTCAGCTCCAAGATGAAAGTGTGAAGGAGCCAAAATTATGCTTCAATGGGAATAATGAAGATAGCTCTGCATTAGTGGAAGATTTTATTATTTCTCACAGTCTTTGCTGCCAGATGAGATATGTGGAGAAAAAGAGGCCGTTTCCTCTACCAGTGATATTTTTTTTTTTCCTTCCATAGCAGACATAGCTGGAGGCTACTCTCACTAGTAAAACTGGATATTTAATACATGCGAAAAAACCCTGTTGCCCCCTTTAGGGCAAGGGGTCATTTCTGTCCCAAAGGGGGGTTGGGGGGTGGGGTGGAAAACCAACAAAAAAACCCAAAGGAAAATAAATAGGAACCTATTTCAAAGCTGTGAGGGAAAAGGTTATAATGGGAAGCTTGAGACTTCATTAGGTGGATCAGCCTTGGAACAGGCAAGGTTTAGCATCTTTGTGTCTGATGTGGTGGTTCTTAGTTGTCTTAGAATTTAAGGCACCTGTGGTGTTGGGATGCTGACAAGCAAGTGACTTCCTGAGGGACTCAGTTATACATCTACATCAGAAAAAGTTAACACATTAAAAAATACTGTATTTTTTGTAGTATAGTCTAGTAGTGGAGGGACCGTAGCTGTCATGGCAGGAGCGATGCTGGCCTGTGTTATTTCTTGCTTTATGTTTGCAGCTGGTACGCTCCATATATTGATGTTGCAGTTGATGGCGCACTGAGGAGCTTTCACGTTTAGTCAGGCATGAACTCTCACTTTCATTTTTTTAAACTTTTCAGTAAAGTTCTTGTGCAGCAGTAATCTCATGAAATGCGTGTGCGTGGTGGTGGTGAGGGGTCTTGTCAGTAGTGCTCTATCTTAGCTTCTATTTTGGAATGGTGAAGGCCTATAAACAGTTTTCAAGAAGTCTGGATTCCTTAAATTTCCTTGATTATTATATATGGAATTTTAGACTTTAGATTTCAGCAACTGCAATAATTGAGCACTTTCTGGCATCTGGCAAAGAAAAATCGATACAGTTTATTTTACAGTTGCAACCATAGTGTGGAATGGCTAAATAAAAAATGTCTTATGTATGGAAGTAAAGGCGAGGAGTTTTCCTTGATGTTTATTATGAGAGATCTACAGAGTAACTTCGTGGAGTTTTGCTCTGTCATTTTTTCTGTTGTAAAGTCTGAGCTACATTTCCTTTAGTATGGTGATAACACAAATTTCTGCACTTTTCACTGGAAATAAACAATATATTTAATCAGCTTTTCCCAGCTTGTTTTCATTTGGACAAAAACTGGTTGCATCTTCGTCCAGATAAAACATGTAGTATTTAGGCTACACATTGACAGAGGAAATGGTAGAACTTTATCTATTGCATGAATTAAAAAAAAAAAAAAAAGTGAACTTGAGTTTTTTATGCTGAGAATCCTATAATGTCCCAAATAGTTAATACAATTTCTTTCTCTCTTTTTTTTTTTCTTTTGTTCCCCTCCCCCCCAGTTTTTCCCTTCTCCTTTCAAACAGGACACTGGCTCTCTTCTGAATATAGTCACCTTGCTTATATCTTTGTTGCTTCAGATTATTGTGAGAGTTTTGCAGCCTACCATAAATGAAGACTAGAAATTAAACACCGCAAATTGCATGTACTAAATTCCCTACGTTTTGCTTGAAGGTAATGTGGTAGACTTGTACTCTGTGATCTGTACTGAGTTTTAGACTCTGTTGAGGAGGAGAAGGGTTTCGTCTTCCTTGGAGTGTTGAATGGTTGAAACTACGATTACCTTGGTGTTTTTCGTGTGATACTATGGCATTATTTTTGCCAATGCTCTCCGGCTTAAGTTGAGGTCTGAAGGGATGTTTTGTGTCTTAATAAAAGGCCCTTGGTTAAAATTCTTCACCTATCACCTTTTGATACAGTAGACTGTAAGTGAAATAATCTGCTGTACACTACAAGGCTAATCCATTTTCATGAGCATTTTAGGAAAGATGATTTGAGAGGATTAGACGAGAAGTTATTATTCATGATTGGTTGACTAAGTAGGAAAGACTATTATGACTAATGAAGTTTAAGACTTATTTCTTTATCCTTAATGCTGATGTATTCATATGAGAGCATAGGAAGGAAACTATATACTGAAAAATCTGATTGTATTGAAACCAGCTTGAGAGCCAGGAGGTCAATTTTTTCTGTTATGCTGAGTGTAGCATAGATTCTGGTTAGGATGAAAGAAGGCAAAGATCAATAAGCTAAAGAATACATCTTAAGCTCATTTCTTAATTTAATAATGCACATGTTATTTTTTTTTTTTATTTCTGACACTCCTCAAATTAAGATTAAGTAGAATGGTTTTTGTATTTTATGTGTCATGAAAATTAGGAGGGCAGTTTCTTTAATTCTACCTTGCTTGACACTGTGAGATGCTGTGCTTAGTGAGGCATTGTGGTTGATGATTACCATTGATTGGAGTCATAGTTTTTATTACTAATATTATTTTAAGCAGTAATTCTTCTTTTTCAGATCAGAGTTTTATTTAGTGTCTGCAGTCACAGTTCCAAGGCACTTTTGGTGTTAAACGTAAGCAGTATTGCTTGCACAGTAATTGCTTTTAGCTGCGTATCTTTACTCCTCCTCTTGTGCTGACATTTGCACTCGTCTGACCCTGCAGAAAGCTAGTTTACCGAGCTACAGCAGCAGAAAGCCCCTTCCTTTTTGTAGCAGTAATTTTCTGCTGATTCGGCTCTCCCTGGCTTTCTTGCAGGATCTGAGGAGTGTTGGTGCAAGGGAAGGAGCAGGGACATGCAGTCAGAGGCAGCACAGTGTGTGGCAACACTGACTCAAGTTGTTTCCATTGCAGTTGGAGGAATGTCCAGAGCAGCTGACAACTGAGTGGAATTGTTTTACTTTCTCCCCAAACAAGAGTGGGTTGAATAATTCCCTGGTGTTATTAGTTTCAACTAATGCACTGTATTCTGCTATTTAGTATTCTTGAAAAAGCGTTGTGCACCCCCTATCTTTTGAAGTTATGTGAATATGAATGTATAAAATCTGTAGTTTCATCTTTATTAGATAAGTCCATGCTTCTGTATTTTTTTTCAGACATTGGATAGATTTGACTTGGTAAAAAGAACATTTTAAAAGGGCTGCTGTCAAACTTTGAACAAATGCTTGATAAAGTAAACTGTCAAAAGAATCTATATTTTTTTTCTTCTTTTTAACTGTAAAACATCCAGTTTGGAAATTTGGGATAATAGACTTCTTCAAAATATGAAATTTTGTTTTTGTTTTTCTCATGTGTTTGAATAGTACATTTAGAAATAATGTACAAATGAAAGGTTATTGTCATGTGAAACTGAAAGTGTCTTTCCTTTCTGCGTTTTTTTTTATTGAAAAGTAGCTATGGTTGTTACAGTTTATAAAAGTCAGTGTCAGAACATGAGGATCAGTCCTATCTTTTGTCTTTGGAGAATTTCTTAAAATACTTAACACGCTTGCTAGTGTGTGTGTGTGTATATATATATATGAAAATAAGTGTAAAGATATATATGAAAATGTAACTGAATAAGGGTATAGTGGGTAGTGCATAGATTCAGAAAAGAGAGCAAAGCAGTATTAATTAATTAATAAATACCATTTGCTACTATGTTGTCCTGTGTCCACAGCAAGTCGCAAGACAAAATCATATCCTAAATATATCAGTTTCTGGAAGACTTGTTGCTTTCACTTGATCTTTCTAAGCAATAAATTTATAGTAATTAGATTGCTAGCCTTTATCATTTACAGTAAATTTTTAGAAGCACTTGGTCAGAATGAACAACAGGTAAAGGCACATTAGTTTTACATCTGTAAGTGCTTCAGCATCATGTCACATAACTGTTGGGATTGTTCCTTTTAGTATTTCCCCCCTCCACACCTTCTCCAGATTCCTAGTTGTTAGGTATCTCCTTCAAACTTTGTGGCGCTTGCCCTGACGCATGTCTTAGGCCAAGGACAGTCGTACTGTAATAGCTGTTCTCTATGTTACTGAGTTGTCAAGTCAAACAAATTTGGATTGACTGAGTACATGTGTGCACAGTTGTTCAGCCATCCGTTTCTGCTGAATTTAGTAGAGCACACAGTATGCTGATTATGTTGATTGGCAGTATTATTTTGAATCCCAGCCTGAAGTGCATCCAGTTCTGTGGAGATACTTGTGGGTGGGTTGGTTAGGGGCCTGTGTGGAACCCAACCCATGTCCTCGGAGAAGTGCCTTCAGGGAGTCCAGAAGCCATAATATGCTGGTCTGCCCAGTGCACCACCATGAGAAACATTCCTGGGGCCCATCAACAACGTACGGGAGATAAGGTAGGCCGTACTGCTGATGCATTTGCTGGATCATAATAGAAGAGAAGAAGCTGTGGTGATAGATGTATCGGCTTCCATTTCCTGCACGCTGGCATTTGTGAGAAGAGAATTGATCAGTAGCAGATGATTGTTCTGCAGGTGAAGTAAAACTTGAGGATGGAAAAAGTGATGTGCATGGGCATCTTTTCTTATCAGCTCTTCATGCTTGCTGTAGAAGACACCATGTAAAGGTCTTACTGAAGTTTCCTTTGTAGTATTTGTGAGAGAAAATAATGAGGTCTGACTAAATGCAGTGTGTGAGTGTTGTGCCACCAGTGCCTTCTGGGGTTTGTCCCCCTTAGGAGCAGGTGAAGATCACATAATTTGTGTGAAGTGCAGAATATTAACTCTGCATTTTGTGATGTTGTTTTGAAAGCAATATGGTTTTGCTGAATGCACACATTGATCCCCATCTGTTTTGTCTGTTGCATTTTTTTCACCTCTACTGCCTGGTTTGTGGCGTTGCTTTCTTCACGTTGCTACGTGGTGGCCCAGGCCCAGATGCAGCCCCTCAAACCCTCTGTGAAAGTTTCAGGTGTCTTTATGGGGGCCAGTGCTTCACTTGACTCCAAAAGTGCCAATGAAATTGAGTTTGGTAAATAAAGGAAACGTATGTATTGCAAAAATATAGATTATTTATTGTAGTAATATGTAATAATGTTTTAAGCAGATTTCTGCTTATTATGAATTCCACTGATCTAATCGCTTTGCAAAAAAGAAGGAAGCAGCTTTGGTCAGGCGGAGAAAGCTGTGGACTTCTAAGGCTTCCGTGAGCACCTAGGCTTGGGTGTGTTGTCAGGTAGTGGTGTGTACTTTCATCCCCGCTTCTCAGGAAGTGATAGCCTTTGCTGGCTATGGACTGCGCCGCTAATTCTCTGCAGGGGATGAAAAAACCATCGTGCTGCAGAGTATGACAGCGCCTACACAATACAGAGAGGCCTCCAGCGAGGCAATAGTTGCTGAGTTACAGTTTCCAACATTGAGCTTGCTTCTCAGTTGCTTCTTCAGCGCTTCTGTATCAATTTTCTCACCCTTGTTGAAACCGTATAGTGGCCTCTAGCACTGCCAAAGCAGTGAGATGGTTTTTTTTTTGTTGCAGTGGTCTTTTAAGCCTCTCTTGGGGCCTCACAAGGATGTGAACTGCTTCATGTGCATCAGGTCAGTGGTGTTGTCTCATAGATGGTATAATTATCAGTGCTTCCAGTTTGGACCCTCTTATGCTGCTGCTTTGCCTCTTAATTCTAGCAGATCCAGAGCTGCTGCCTGCTGGCAACTGGGATAAAGGGGCTGCACTTGAGGCGTGCCTGGCACATCATTATTCCTCAGCAGTTTCAGTGGCCCTACCTCTAGATTGTGGGCTGACTTTGGGGGGGTGCAGGATACGATACTGGATATAAGAGCTTGTGCTCTAACTATGGAGTGACAAGTGTCTGTTGGAGCATGGTTGTTAAAGTGCTCAGTAATTGGGGAAGAGAGGTGGTTGCCAGAGTTGAAGTGGCTTAACTTTAAAAAGGAAGGGCACGGGGAAAGAGAGATAGTCCTGGTTTTGGAATTGAGCCTGATTCTACTGAGTGTTCAGATGGAGAGTATGGGTACAGTTTCTAGTTTATGTATTTTTTTCTGAAACCCTACACTTCCTTTGACTGATGTGAGTCTTCTGAACACTCAAGTCAACCAGCAGAGAGTATAGGCCTGAAATAATTTATAAAGTGGGACTGTGAAATGTACTTTTGTCCTTAGTCCAAAATTTAGCAATTGGAAAGGGTTTGGTAAAAGCACCAAAGCGATGATATCCAGAAGACTAATAAGGAAGCTACTAATGTGGGTTAATTAGAACCATAACGAACTGAAATAATTCAAAGTCAGGTTTCATCCCATAAACAAACTGACCTGGCAAAAAAAAACCCATATATGCAGGCAAAGGAATTACTGTCCTATCATTGCAGTACTTCTAATATCTTCTTTTTTTTTTATATTAAGTCCCAAGCATCCTGCAGGTTTTTACTGTTTTATAAATCCACAATCCTACATTTTCTAGCTCAGGAAAAAGAAACATATTGGTGAAAATTCATTGGTGCATTCACAGTGTAATGTTTGGGTTCAGTGAAGATATGAGATTTACAGTTCTGAAGGCAGATGAAACGTTTCTGTAGTTAAAATGGGTATTTAGTGAAGTGGTTATGTTCTTTAGTTTTGTGGCATGCAGGTCTAAATATTATGTGAGTTTTACCCTACCTAAATACCTCTGTCAGTTTGCAGTTCTGAACTAGATGTATATGCGTTAGCTAGTTACACTTGCTTGACTGAAATGTGCAAGGGTAGTCTGCATTTTAAATCTTTCTCAGTACTGTTATGAAAAATAATGCTACAGTTAAATACAGAATCAAAATACTGTTAAGCCTCTGCTCTAGGGCTGAGGAATTGTACAAGGACTGTAGGTGGGATAGGGGACTTTGTCATCTCTGCCCCAGCAGCAGTGACCTCTCACGTCCTGTGTGATCTGGTTGAAGCACACTCTTCCAGCATCTCTGTTCCTATCTCAGCTATGCAGATACACAGAAGTGTATCCCTTCACTTAGCTGTTTTTGGAATCTTTCCTCCTTCATAAATTCCCTTTCCAAGTCTTGCAGACTCCTATAGGCTCTTCTGTGTGCCATAAAATACGGTGGTTCTGCTGTCATACTTTTGAGAGGAAGGAGGACTCATGCTTAGGGGAAAAGGGTCTGGTCAGCTTGTAGTCCTTCACACTGTTTGAGACAGAAGAGGATTGAGAATGAGGACATACATAAATATTCTGGGGTCTGATGATGCAAGCTGGGGCCCAAGACCAGTAATACAGAATTACTGGTGCAGATAATTGTAGCAGACATTAGCGCTAGACTCTTCGGTGTTGCTTCCACTTTTAACTGACATATACTCTTGTAATAGTACATTGCTTTTTCACTAAATGAAAGTAATGCATTTATACTTACTTGTGAAAAATTACTCTGAGGTAAGGACATGTCTTCCATAATAGCTTTTTTATGCTAGATTTCCCAACACTTATTTAAGCCTCCAGCAGCAGCCATGGGTTATTCTGATTAGTGGGCATGATTTTTGCGAGAGAGCAACATGATGACTTTCACCTCTTTAGTTTGGACAAAGAATTTCTGGTTGGTGGGCTTTAAAATAAAATGCTGTCTTAGTATTCCATGGACATAAAATGCTGTTGGCCTGCTAAAGGAACTGCATTTATATTTCATGAATGTTTACCTTTGTGAGTACATCTCAAGTATTTGAGGATCATTCTGCTTGATGTTTTGATAGACATTCTGCTAAGGGAAGACTGAAGGACTGCCATGCTGCTTGTTTCTAAAGTTCTCAAGCAGTGTTTGAATGAAGCTAGCTAGTAGACAAATGCGTCAGAGCTGTGCTTGGTAATGCTGGCACTTCCATCATACTACGTGAAAACTCCAGTAATCAGTCCTTTATACTTGCAAAATGGAGCACATAGAAGTTTGAATCTCCTACTGTCTGTCGTCTAAGAAGAAGGCATTTTCTTTTTTAACTTCACAACTTTGACTAGAATTCATGAAGCAAATATGTAGTGTTTAAGAAGAGCGTGAGCTGTGCTTTTTGATATTAAATACACAGAGGTAAAATATGTCAACAGTAGTGTGAAGGAGACAAAAAAACTGTTTGAATGTGTAAAACTAGCAGGAAAGATAGGTAAAATGCATAGCAGAACCTGTAATTTAAAAGGAAAAAAAATGGGGGTGGTGGTGTATGCTCTTGTGTAGATTTTTAAAATATTTGAGATAGAAATTCATATAAGTGGTATTTAAGAACTCTGCATGGTCTTGTCCTTTGATTCTGTGTCAGGGTATAAAAGGTGGCCCAAGTTCAGCCTGCTGCTGGTTCCTGTTGCCAGTGGTAAAGGGACAGGCTAGATCATTCATTCATTCTCTCTCTGTCAGGCACACATACACAGGCACGCACTTCAACAAGAATTGAAGGCCTTTAAAAATGTTCTGTGTGGATGGGCCAGATTTGTAATTAAGAATTTTCAGGTTTGCTACTTTAAATTGTCCTGCAGTCACAGACCAAATTATGGCAAAAGGATGTCATCTTGAAGATGAATTAAGAAGTTTTAAATATTGTAAAAGCAGCTTTTAAGGCCATGGGGCACAAATTAATTCTAATTAGCCCATGGTGGAATGTGTCATTGAGGTTTTAAAACTTTCTGTTCTATAAGGTAGATATCCCAGCATGTTTCTCAAGATGTCTTGCCACGTTAAAATCCACACACCACCACCTGGAGGGTGGTTCTTTAAATTGCCAGTCTGCTTTGTGATGTGTATCTCCAAAGCCAGCTGACAACTCAAAGCATTTGAACATCTGCAGGGACCACATTACATAAACGTGTTGGCACTGTCAGTTCTTCCCACGCATTCAAATGAAGCTGGTATGGCTGCACTGTATCTTCTTAATCAGCTTTGTCTGGCCATCTAGGTGATTTGTCTTTGGAAATGATGTCAGTTACTTAATTTGTGGTACCTCACATATTGGCAAGGAAAGTGCGGTTTTAAGAAACTGAGCAGGAAGAACGAAAGCTGAAGAAGCTGGTGATTAAGTTCCCTTCTGGAAGATGAGACCTACAGAATGTTTTCAGTATTGAGTCTCTTTAAACTGGTTTCAGGGTATGCAGATTAAGTGAAAAATAAACGTTGTTTTCTTCTGAAGTGAACTTCTAGGCTGGTTTTTGGTGGGTCTGTGTTGTTTTTTGTTTGGAAAAGCAAAGTGATTTTATGGGTAATACTAACTGCCTTGGTGTTGTTTGGAATATAGGCAGGACTGTGCATTGAAACCTTACACAGCAGAGCTCTGAAAGCTTTATCTGTACTGACGAATGTAAACAGCACCAGGTGCAATGTGATTTTTTTTTTTTTTTTTTTTTTTTTTACTATCTCAGAGTTTCCAAGTTCACTTTTAAGCTGGATAAGTTCTTTCCTTAGGTTAACTGTTACACAAGTATGATACATTCATTGTAATTTGCAGATAGTATTGATTTGCATAACTTGATTTAAAAAATGCTTTGTGCGTCACAGCAAACAAAAATTATTTTTGTATCCTCTTGCTTTCATTCAAGTACAATGGGTGAAGCATCATAATTACAGCTGTTGGAATACACAAGTATTTTTGTTCCCAAGCTTTTGTTCATATTAGCGGAGGGCATTAAAGTTAAGAGAATGCTGTCTTATTTTTTGTTCAGCCCCTCTTTTTTCAGCTTTCATTTAAAAATTGTATGTTTTCAATAACTCTTAACGTTTCAGATCAAATTCTTGCTATTTCTGTAGCAATCGACTTTGATTAGTGTGCTTCTGTTGGTGGAAAAAGTGGAAGTGAAGGTCTTGTTTTAGTGTCTTTAAATTACAAACATGATAGAAGTTGCATCATAAAGTTGGTGGGTGGTTATTACTTTTTCAGGTGTTTTATGCTTTCTAAAGTAAGTTTTTATCTTAGCTGTTAAATTAGAACCAAGTATATTATTCTGATAGTCTTTTTGGCATGGGTTGGTGCTATTCCTGAAAGCAGTCCCTTGGTAGGGGATTTCTAAGAGAGTTTGAGGATCTGCTCTTTTGGGGAGGCTGGGCGATGGAAAGGGCCTCACCAGTTAATACCCGACTATATTTCTTCTGTACTGTTACGAGAAACTTTTTGTTCCATCAACAGACTGACTGTTCTTTTACCAGCACAATAAAGAACCTAATGTAAAGTCATCATCACACAGATCCAGAATCTGACATCCTTGTTATCCTAGAGACCTTCGTTGTGACATCTGAATTAAGTTGTGGGCTGTTGATATTCTGCAGAAATCTAGATGGGGTGCAAGGGGAAAAAAAAAAATGAGGGCATACCTGAGGAGGATTTCGTAGGTTTAGAAGGCACCTAAATCAAGATACTGAAGATTAAACTATCTTTATATGTAGTGAATTAGCCTTTTATATCAACAGATATAATGGTCCTGTTACTTCATAATAATTACAGAACTGATATGCTGTTTTAGGTGTATCACAGTTCTCGGCTATTTGGAAAACTTAAGGTATGAATCTGTGTAATGCTTGACAATCCTGCATTGTTTCTAGTTACTCATCTGTTTTC
The DNA here is from genome assembly GCF_018691265.1 of Tyto alba. NCBI lineage: Eukaryota > Metazoa > Chordata > Aves > Strigiformes > Tytonidae > Tyto > Tyto alba. Next base: position 38,042,217 of record NW_024881330.1, read on the forward strand.
TCTCCTGATAGGATGATGCTTTGATGCTTTTAGTGCTGGATACTTTTTGGTATCTTGCCTGTCAGTTTTGACCATAGGTAAAAAAAGTTGCTCTAGAAATCTGGACTGCTTCCCTCCCCTTTGTCTCCCCTTCCTCCCTCAAATATCTTTTTTTTCAGGGATGTGGATTGATATCAGATATGCCGAGTGATTATTAGCAGGACTATTTTAATTTCAAGGGGTGCCACTGGTATGATGCTGATTTGGTCTGATGGAGTTTGACAATACCTGCAGTTTAAAAAGAAAAGAAAAAAAGGTCTCTTAGCCACACTAAAATGATGCATGTACACATCAAGGAAATGAGTCACCTAATATTCTCTATTGGAGAAAGTGGGTAGGAATCTGAGGAGCCTTCTGCACATGTGTAGCAGGCTTTGGCATGCACAGGTTTAGTGCACACATGTAGGCTGTTCCCATATTCATAAGCTCACTGAGTCTGTTCTAGACTTTATCATATTGAATGATCTCAGTGCCTGGAACGTGCTGATTTGCTGTGCATGATACCAAGTTGCTCTCTGAAGGATTTCCAGATATCTGGCAGCCCAGATTGATAAATGTAGGGAAATTGGATATGTTACTTATTAAGAACTTTGTCCAAACTGGTGCAGTTCATAGATGTGCTATTGCATATGCATGCCAAAATGAAAACTGGTGGTGGTGGTGGGGGGAATAGTCTACTTGCTGCTTGTTGAGGGAGGCAAGAATATGCCTGGCTTCTCTTCTGGTTCCCTGTTTGTGTGAACTGTGAAGCAGAGCTCAAGTTTCTTTTGGATGATTCTGTTGGTGGTGAGACTCAGCTCCTACTTGCAGTTAGTTAATTGTCACAAGTGGCAGTTAAAGAAAAGCCTGTGGATGTTGTCTTCTCCTTTCTTAGGGTACACATGGTTTATACCTTTATGGATTCATTCATTCACTTCTTTTCTCCTAGCTGCTGCAAAGACTTGGGTTACCTTTCTGACTTCATAAAATGTTTGCTCATGTTATTTCAGGAGAAGCTGTTGTGCCTTGTTACAAGCCTGAGGTGGCATTCCCCAGCCTCCCATTTTCTAAACTCTTGGTTAATGAACTATTTTACTGTCAGTTTTCCTGAGCAATTTGCAGACCTTGTTAAAAAGGTTTCATGCAGCATGAAAGCTAAAAGGTAAGAGCAACTAAGTAGCACTGTTGAATAGGTCTTTGTCTTTGGGCTTGAAGAACATTCACGTTTATTCTTCAGAAATTTGTATGTTTGTTGTAGTTCTGCTAGTGCAAGTAAAAGGTAGGAAGTGAAACTCATTGAAGTTGAAACTGAGTAAACAAACTACTATCAAAGAGATACTGTAGCATAGGGGAAAAAACCAAGCCCAAATATGGTTCCTTGAAAATTATATTTGTCTTAAAAATTTGTTCAGACTGCCCCCCCCCCCATTTTTTTTTTTGTCTTAAGAGCAAACAAAAATTATAAACCAGTTCTGATGTTGAGCTGTCTTGCCTATTTTTAGTCTCATTGGGAGTGCAGCAGAGTTACTTTTCAATTCAGTTGTTTGTTGGGTTTCTTACATTTCACCCTTTTGTATGTTTGAAATAACAAAAATGCTGCCAGTTAGCAAAATCACCACCCTTTCACTTTTAAGGAAGAATCTCAAACTGTTGCACAGAAATTAACCACAGATGTTAGGGGAAAAAGATACCAAAGTAATTCATAAGGTGAGTTTGCCAGGATATATTTTACAGTGCAAAATGTTGAGGAAAAAATAAGCACATTGTGATATTTGGTTAGAGAATAAAAGTTTAATTCCTCTTTTGAGGGGTCTGTAACATAATTTATATGGAGAAAAGAGTTGGGGATTGATAAGCTACTTGCTTAATTTTGCATATGGAATTTGTTTTATATGGAATGATTTTAATGAAAATACTGTGAGAATATCTAGCTAATTTCCTCTGCTACTGGAAAAAGCTTATTGTCCCTTCAGCTGGTTTTGCAGGGGATATTTGTGACCTTTGTAACTTCGCATTTGAAGAAATTTTTTAGCTTCTAGATGTCTTTTTTTTTTTTTCTACAAAAGTAAGTAAAGGCTAAATATGAATGTGAAAATATACTGTTTTGATGCAAACTGAAATTTGCCCTGAATGTTTCACAGATGTATGCTGGTTTTTAAACATAATATTTTTCTCTAATGCAATAATAAACCTGCCTTTCTAAGCCTTGAAGAAGTTACAATTCTGATTTCTAAGCTGCCTGTGGTCTGTTCCAACATGTGATAATAGATGCCTACTTACAAAAAATTAAGATTTTTACTCCACTGCCTCTCTTCAGGGGCCCCGCATTTGTATGAGTTTATCTCACTCCTTCTCAACGTGTCTGGAATCAGGAAGAAGTGGAATAATATATATTGCCGTAGGGCATGCTCTTGCTTGGTGGAAGGCTGAAAGGTGTGCAGCGGAAGGCGGCAAGCCTCCTGTTTCACAGGTCCGTGGGGTGTGGGAGGCTGGAGCCAGGAAAGGAGTTCAGTGTCTTAGTCGTACTTCTTCCTCCTTCTTGAATGTTGACTGTTGTTATAGTGAAACCTGTTTTGCAAAATTGGGGAATAAAAAGAGCTAATAATGTCAATGCATGGAGGTGCAAGTCAGTGCCAGCCCTGAGTGTTCTGTCCCATGCATACGTACTGTAACGGACAGCATAGCAATCTCTCAGTTCAAGGTGGTCTTGAAGTATTTAGGGCAGTAGCCTTGTCCCAGTAAGCACAAGCCATAACCTGACAATGAGACGCATCAGTTTTTCAGATAAACGACCTGTGGATATTAAACCATTAAGCAATTATTTTTATTAAACAAGGAAAATAATTATAGCGAAGTTTAGTCTCATTGTAATTATTGCAAAGGCTCTTAGGAGATTCTCCAGCACTCTTCTGTGCTCTTGTGGCTAACCTGTTCAAAGCTTTGTACAATGTTAAATTTTCAGGGTCAAAGGCATTGCAGCATGAACTGTGCACTTGAAAACTTACTCTCATCACTAAGGACAGATTGCTTTATGGCTAACACCCTGGCTATGCCTAGCCACGATTACTGTACCACTTACAACTCTTAGTAGGCATTGTGTGTTGAACTAACCTGCCTAGAGGAAGCAACTTCAGAATAGTTCTAAACCCAGGAGTTTTAAAACTTTTTACTGAACTTCTGAGTTGGTAGATAATAGAATCAGCAAATCCAGCATAGAAAGTTCAGTTGTTCCAGGAAAAGTGTAAGTAGGATAAAAATGAATTGGTCTACGTAACTACTTTTACTTCTTTTACGTTGTACTGCTTTCTGTAAAAAGTTCGTACTTGCTGGTTAAGAATGATTGCTTTAAATTTGTACATTTGTTTCCAAATACCCCTTACGTGCTGAGTGTACCTGTATATCTCTATGCAAAGAATTACTGTTTTGTTGCTCAGAATACATTTTAAATTTGTTAATTTTTAAAATTGATTTTTAATTTGTTTTCTGTTGTTAGAATGTGATAAATTAAGTATGTATGTAGTTTATGCCTTAAAATAGTAGAAGTGGCCTCTGAGATGAATATAGAGTTTGCAACTTCTTTAGGAGGTTATGTGGGTAAAGTATATTCTGACCCAAGAGAATTTCGTAGTTTGGTTGTTGATTTGTTGGTTTTTGTTTTGTTTTTTAAATTGAAAGAAAACAAACTGTGACAACAGTTTGCTTCCCTTATGGATGTAATTCTAAGGAGAAGCACAGTATTTAGGAAATACTGCATTTGGGTTGCCTGTGCAATCCATGTTAACATCCTTACATCAATGCATTGTGAGGTTTTAATTTTGTTAATATTTTCCAGGAAATCTCTGCCTCCTTTATTGCACAAAATGTACTTGTGTGTGTTGTGAGGAGCATTATAACCATTCCTTGTGTTTTTTGTCTAAGGAGAATGGAGGATTGTGTGTACTTACAAGGCAGTTAAATGTCACTCTGGAGACAAAGATATTTCTCATGCTTCCATGTTGTAATTGCTTATTAGTGCAGACATGTAAATCAAGCTTTTCCTAGATCATGATTGTATGCTTCTCATTTAAGTGCTTGATGTGAGATCTTGCAGCCCGATTTTCCTTTCCTGCCTTCTTTGTCCCTTCTACCCACTCCCAACAGAGGAAGAATCTCAGGCCAAGGAGCTATGCTTACTTGAGGGGCTGTATGTGATTTAAAAAGTTGGAAGAATACTGTTCTAGCAATCTTAAATTGGGTGCCCAGAAGGGCTTCTGTTCGGGCTCTGATCTCTTTGTGCTGGGCTGGGGTTTTGAAGATGAGTACTTGTGAAGTGCTCTGGTATTTTTGATGAGTGTTTTAGAGAAGCCGCTGAGAAGATGAGTTCTGGCTTTGGAGTTTGAGCACTTGGCAATAACGTGAAGTCTATTGCCATTTCAGACTTTACGCAAACCAGTATGGAATTTTACTCTTGTCTATTAAAAAAAAAAAAAAGTATATGCTGTAAGATAATATAGTTAAGAGGCACAAGTACTTTTTTTTTGGGGGGGGGGGAGGAGGGAGGAGTGTAGGGGTGTGTTAAAATTAAGGACATCTAAGTATGGATTATAAGCATCTGACTGTGTTGGCTAGAGATTTATTGCCACAAACACCTTTAAGTTCAGGATATTCTCTGAAATGTCTGTATCATTTGTCTAGAAGGATGTGTCTGAAACTTTTTTGAAAGAAATAGGAATTACTTAATAGAAATACTCATACATCTCAGAGCAGAATAAAGAAGTTCAGTGCTGAAAATCAATTGATGTCTTATTTTCAGGATTTGAAAAGTTTTTGCTCTTCACAGTTTGGAAAAGTGGATGAAAGACCAAGTGTTAGGATTTTCACCAGGCTGATGGGTCAGCCACAGTACGTGGTACCTTTCCTTCCCTGTTCCACTGCGCTATTATTTGGTGGGATGTGATGCAAAAGAGGGGACAGTAGGATGAGAGTGAGTTCTTTGATTACACATGGAAAATTTTGGTTAGATATATGAGGAACAGCTTGTAATTTTGTGTAGGAAGCAGTAAAGAAAAAGTTGGGTTAATTATGGTGGAGGTAAACTGATTTATAGCATGGGAAGCGAGGCTCTGCTGTGGATGTCACAGGGTGGCTCCCCATGTTCACCCCTCAAAACCAGGGAACTTGAACTACAGGCTGGGGTTGCATATCTTTTTTTCTAGTAAGTCTTTGGGGGAAGGCTCAGCACTTCCAATACTGTTCCCTTCAGGAGCAGTGACATCCATATTCAGTAACTATTTTAAAGCAAATAATCTTTTTAGTGTTTTCTATTATTCTTTTGTTCTGCTCTTCAGTTCTGCGTGCTCATCTATATTTCCATAAGTCTTAAAATTCCTTCATAAGGTGAGAAAAGCTTTAATTATATTGAGGCTCATGTCTGTCTGCCGTCATGTTTGAAGAAGTAACTGACAGCAGATCCTCCTTTCCCTGGGAGAACAGGGTGAGCAGTGCTGTACGCCTTTTGATCTGCAAACTCCCAGCTCTGACAGTGTGATGCGGAGCCTGGCATTATGCTACAGTTGTGCAAGTTACTCCTCTCTTTCTCTTCCCTCATTTTCCAAATGTGTTTCGGAGGTTGCTTACATAGCTTAATTGCTTTGCCATTCTGCTTCTTTCCAAAAGTCCCTCCGTAAAATTAGATCACTACATTCATAAGGAAAATATGATCCGATACATTAGGCTTTCCCCTTACTGCCTAAGTCATATAACATTAATGAAATTAATTGTGTCTTGGTATTCTTAGTTTGTCATGCACAGACAGCACAAATTTAGTACAGGAGATAATCCTGTAGCAAGCTGAAATGGCTTCTCACAGAACAACGGGATGATTAGGGATGACAAATTTGAAGACAAAACTGGGATCTGATAATCAAAATTTGTGTGATTTCTATATACCTGAAATATTAAATGCTTTCAAATGTACTAAGCTGAACTACTGTTCAGGGTTCTCAGTTAAAATGAAAGGTTTTAACACTAGCTTGTGTGCAAACAGAGAATATTGCAAGCGGACTAAAACCAAGACTTCAAATAATAAATTCACTCAAAGTAGCTAACTGTTGCCTTAATTAGATATAGCTTCAAAGCGTATGCTAAGATTTTTCCACTACAGCTTTTCATCACTTCCACAAGTTCAGCATGCCCTATACAGATGCTTAATTTGTATGCTGGGCCCTGTGATAAAGCTATTTCTGTCGATGAGATTCCAAAATTATAGGCACTGATGTCAATGCAGATGAGGTTAGCCTAATTTGGTCAGGAGAGGGCTATGCCATGCAAAATCTTCTTTACATGGGCACATAAAGGCCAGTGCCAAGACTGACAGGTGTCCGGTGGGTGGTAAGGAGCTTCAGAGATAAACATTCTTGTTGGTACTGCTACAATTCTTGCTTCTTCAAGAAACAATATAATAATTGTATGGCTTTTTTCAGCATCCCTGCAGGATAACTAAGCAAAATGGGAATGGAACTCAATTTTACAAATGTAAATCTTTTAAATCCTATTGAAATAACTTTTTATGCTAGATTCTCAAATTCCGTTTCTGTTTAAAGTTCAAGCTTAACAGTGGAAGTAGCATCTTGTTACCTTCAAAAATGGAATATAAAACGCAGAAGTATGCTGCTGTGAAATCATGTAAGAAAAATTACTTGAAAGTGGTTTTTAGTTGTAGGAGGCCTCTGAATGTTGTAAATGCAATAAAATGCACACCAGGGCTGAATGAGAAGTCTGTACAAGGATATTGTATTTTTGAGAAGGTTGTGGAAGGATGTTAGTTGTAGTTAAGTCCCTAAACGTTTTTCTACTAGCTTTCCACCTTTTTTGTATGTCGATGTGTCAACTCTGAAGTGTATCAAAAATGTATTAATCCATTAATAGAACACTTTCTTTGTATGCCTGTTTCCATACCTCTTCCTGATAGGGGATTGCAGTCATATGGAATTTTTTTGCCTGGAAATTTTTTTATATTAGTTTTGAGCTTGTAATTCTTCTGTTCCTCTGTCAGCTACCTCTTAGTACTGATGTATTTAAAAAACAAAAAACAAAAAACCCTCTTTCTTTGTATCTAAGAAAAAAATAGCATGTGTCGATATCTCTGTAATAGAAGGCTGAACCTTTTCAGTGTATTTCAGTCTCAAATGCAGTAGTCTTTTTCAGTTTAACACCTGCAGACCTAGGCCCCAACACTAGTGAAAAGCTCTCTCTGTTACTGGGTCAGCTTTATCTATAGTGGATGAGATGCTGAAATAAGTAGATTAGGTTTTTGACTAAAAGTCTTTCAATGCATGGATTGCTGGCACCCACATGCTAACAGAATATTAATGGTAGGCAATAACTACATGTTTTACAACTGTGCAAATGTTTATAAAATATCATTTTTTGCGTGAAAATACTTCTATTAAACTTTTGCAAGTTTTTAAAGCATTTGTTATAAGAAATTTGTATCTGCTACAGGTTGGAGAAGGAGGATTTGGAAGTATGCAGGACAGGGTTGTATTGGTGGCTCAATAAAATAGAAGGTGAGAAGATGGCAGTAATACATTGCAGCCTGGAAAGTGAGGGAAGGTGATGCAATGGCAGGTGTTGACCCATAGGGTTTTCAGCTTACTGTCTCATAAGAGCCTTTCCAAGTTTTAAGTAGTTCAGCTTAAATTGGTCTGCTTAACCAGTTCAGTTAAAATTGGTCAGCTTAACCTTAATGGGCGTAGGTTTAATTAGCTCTTGGGAAAATGCATGGAGGACTACAAGCATTTTTGGGTATGGTGCATAAGCAAGCTCTGAAATAAGTGTTTAGTGCAAACGAGGCTCCAGATGAATTTTCTCTGGAAAGAATGTTGTAGCAGAAACTGTAACTCTGCTAATTTTTTGTTTGTTTGTTTGCTTGTTTTTTAAGGTTGAAAGGCTAGATTTTTTTTGAGACGAAAGAAGTTGAATGTAGTTGGCCAATGTAACTTCTCTTAACCTTTTTTGTATTTCAGATACTAACTATGTGTTGCTTCTTAGTTTTGTGCTTTGCTTATTTGTGAAATGCTTGGGCACAGCCAATATGATCTTTCTTTAAATCTCTTTAATCTTTATAAACTCTGTGATGACTATTTAACTTAATTATTTTGATTTATAATGCTATCATATTATAAATAAAATAGTGTATTGATTTGTGGATTTGACAGCAGATGGTGTAACCAGTTCCAGTGTCCTGTGTGGTCCTTCAGTTATTTTAATGGAAATAATCACAGAATAGGAGAATAAAAGCTAGGCTTGATTTATTTCGGATGTTCCGTTGCCATCTCAGCTTAATTCATTAAAGTGAAACTCCCATCTTTTCCCTTGAAATTTAACCTTTTTTGACAACATAATATTTTTGTGTGATGGCTAGCAAGGAACTGGAAACACAGATGATTTTATTACTGCCTTTTTAATGTTTAGTGTATTTTTTTGAGCTTTAGTATATGCCTGCGTGCCTAGGAAAATGCTGAAATGTAGTTTTTTTTCCTGTGGGAACTCTTTTTTTTTTTGTTTGTTTTTTTGTTTTTTTTTTTTTTAATCTGAAAATTCTTAAAATCTTTGCATAAATACCCCCTTATAATAAGTGGAAGCTGTGTTGCCTGGGAAGTCTCAATAGATGTCAATATTTTAATTTTGTGTAAAGTGCTCTTTAAATACTTCCTACAGAGTGAGTTGAAGGGTGTATGAGGGGGTTAAAAGTATCTTTTAGCAGTGCTGAAATAGGGAAGACTTGCAGGCAAGAACCAGGCAGGCCAGATGTTCCTTAGGCTTGGTGAGAGGTGAGCCCTCCTAGTTATGGGAGATTACCCATCGCTTAGGAGCTGAACAGAAGCTCGTAGGGCTTTTTTTTTTTTTTATTATTCAATCTAATAATTTCTGATTCCTTTTCATGTCCGAATGAGAGAGAAGCCAGGGAGCAGGTCAAAAGGAGCAGCTCACGTTGCACCCTGCCCCCATGCTTTTTAGCCTGCGTTCATTGCCCTGCCTTGCTCTCTTCTTTGGGTTTGTGAGCGAGACAGCCGCATCCGGGGAAATTCATACATACAGGTGCTGTCTGGGGATGCCCCACTTGCTCCCTGAGCACCCCCTTTCCACACACATGCTTCTCGGAGCTGTGAAGCCGCAGAGGCCAGCTAGTAGTGTTCATATAAGAATAAAAGTTATTGGATAAGCTTCTCTAGAAGAAAAAAAAGCTTAAGCCTTGAATTTAGAGGGCAATCTTGTGTCCACTGTGTCTTCTGTAGATAATTTATGAAGAATTGTAAAATGCAACTACTATGAAGTTTCTGTGATTTTCTGTAATTTCCTTTTCTGGTGTTGTGATGTGTTGACAGTTTTGTGATGTTGTCTTTCTGCAATATTGTAACCTCAATGTTTTTTTATTTATGTTTCCAGTTAAATATAAGCAAGACAGTCTTTCACTGTTCAAAAGAAGTGCTTTAGAAATAGAACATAAATGTTTTATTACAAAGTCTAAAACATTGGTACCTTTTCTTGTCACACATTACTGTTCATCTGTTTTTACTTACATAGCCTGGTTACTTGCAATGTGTGAAGAATGTGAGAATTGAAATTTCTCTTTATTTGCTTCCAATGCACCATTCAGTCTTTTTTGAAAGTGTGTTGAATGGTGAAACACGGTAACTCAGAGCAGCTTAAACTCAATTTTTTGCACCTCACCTTCAGAATAGTCTATCTTTAATGAATGGATTGCAGTCTGAGGCCCTGACAGTACTTTGTCTTACAATGATGGTATCATTTTTTAACTCTTAAGAATCATGGATAAAGGCATTTGTTTTAAACTCTAAAACTGGTCCAGTTACTTGCTATGCCACAGACCTTTTGTGAATGAGCAGATGACAGTATCTGCAGACAGGTGGGGACAGGTACAACCTGATGTAGACCAGCCTTGGTTGAACATCTGTACGACCATGCTAAAATGGTTCTCTGTCCAAGGTAATAAGCATCACTATGTCGAACAGACAGTTGAAAAATAGGTATTTCTTAAATGAACATGACAAATATATGTGTGTAGACTGTCATCTTAATAACTTCTTAATACTTTTTTTTTGTTGTTGTTAGTTTAAGGAGGATTTGGTAAAAGTTGAATATAGCTTGCCAACACCTCTTCTCTGGAGAAGAGCAGAAATCACAGTTCTGTGGATTTAAACAAAGCCCTAAAATGCAATTATAAGTAAGCAGCCTCAGAAAAATGAGTGTCAAAAAAAAATGAGAAAGAATACTTCAGTTCTTTGGCTAGATATGTTTTCATAAGAACAAGGGTTATATGGTATAAACATGTACAGTGACAGATCCAATTTAGATCCTTTAAATATATATGTTCTTTGTAGAAACTCAGGAATTTATTATGTTAGGTAAAACAAATCACCAGAAGATTAACTAAAGTTCATGATATGAGAGGCACTGAGAATATTCTAATTTGTATTGCAAAAGAAGCATTTTAAAGTAATCTGTTTCTTGATGTTTAATCTATACAAGGAAATTAAAATGTGTTCTCATCATCTGTCAACTAAGATATGTGCATTTTTGTCAAATCACATTTGCAGTGTTACATGGCCATTTCTATTAACCTGCATAAGCATGATGTTGAGCAAATAAGATGAAAGGTTAAAAACAGCCATCAGAAAAACATTATGTTGAATAATGTGCTTGCTTTGGCAAAGATTTATGCTATTTCTTTATGAAATATAGAATACCTCTTGCTGCTTTTGGAGATGCAGTGCACACAGGATCATCCTCACGGTTTCCTATTGCTATGTTAGAGTAGCTGATGAAACCTCGAGATTGGATCCTTTCTATTCTAAAGGGTGGCAGTGGTGGTGTTCTTTCTTTTTCTATCTTATTGAAGACTGAAATGGAAGTGGACCTTAAGGAAATTGCTAAATTCTGCTTTCTGGATCTGTAGCAGTCCTTGGCGTTGGAAGTTCATGTTCTGGAATTCTAACCAGACTTTCGAGTTTAGCTGCAATAGGTTAAGTAGCGATGATGATTTATATGTAGTAAATAAGGTGATTTTTGCTAGCTTTTTATATTTTTTTCATGTTTGTTCATTGCCTACTAGCTGATATATAGCGTTATTAGTAAGCAGCTAGAATAGTTGAAATCTTGTAGCTGGTTGCAACATGCTAACATTGCAAATGTTTTAAATAAGCTGAATTGAAAGTAACATGCTTAGATAATATTTTAAATTAAGACATAACCAGAAGTAGCATTTGTAAAAGCTGGTCACTGTGTATGTGTTGTGAAATTCTCAAAAAGTCTGTTCTCAGTATCTGTAAAAATAATGGTTTCTTTTCCTTTTATTTTTCTCCTGAGTGCAGTGTTTAGTGGTTGGGTTGGGCTGCAGCAATAGCTACCCACATTTGTTACAAGAATACTTAGATTACCATTTAATTATTCTTTGTTAGTGAAGTCTGCTGGAGAGAGAGATCACACATAGTAGATAATGAGACAGGAGAAAAGTGAAGAAAAGATGGAAATGAGTTTAGAGCTGTGGGGTTTCTTCACTATGTGCCGATGAATTGGTAAATGATAGGCTTATTTGTGTGCTGTCTTAACATGCTGTTAATATAAATGTGGTTAAGTTCCCGGACTGGTCCATATCGAGTAGTATGCCAGTGAGAAGTGCATCCTAGAAGTCAGTGTGCCACTAGGCACTGTTCTGGGCCTTTTCTGGAAGGGGGTGTTTGAAGGGCAAGGGAGACTCCACGGAGATCTCATTTCTGGGCCAGGTATACGAGCGCACGCATGTGAAATCAGGTCATTCTGGAAAGTAGGAGTGATTAGCAATGGGCCTCAATCTTCTGCATAAAAACTCATGTGGTGATGGAGATCTGTGGAGCGCTGTTGCATTTAAACAGGACCATCATATGAGGCCCAATAATGTCTGTGAAACATGGTGCTGTTGCTTCAACTCTGGATTTCCTGTAGGTGTTACTGAAATATTGGGGGGAGGGGGGGAATGTTTAAAGACACTGTAGATAATAGTAGTTACTGAGGTTTATAAGGCAACACTGAGTCATTCTTCAAGACTGCTGAAATTTATTAGGGGGGAAAAAAAGATTGAAACAGATGGGTACTTAGAAATGTACAAGTGCAACTAGGATCCTGTACTTGGTACTGCAAATAACAGGGGTACACTGATAGGAAATAATGGGGTTCCATGTGGAGCCTTGCATGTCTCTAGGACTGTATAAAGAAATTACTGGATCCTTTCAAATCACGATGGCTTATTAATGGGGAGCTATTTTGAATCAGTAGGAGCTGGTCCCATGTGATGCCAGTTTCACAATGGGAGCAAACTGGTATCTTTAGCAAATTCCTTAGTGGAATCTTTGTAACAACTACTGCAAGACCTCAGGTGCTTTCTGCCGTATTGATAATCAATTCTTGTCTTATAAGGAATTACACAAAGGTTTACTCAGCAAATGCAAAAATTGTAGCAAAACATTATTTTAACTGCTTAGATGCCTTTGCAATGCCATTTATCATTAAGTTTACATTGAAGTAATTGAGATATTTATGTTTCTTTGTTTGGAAATGGTTAGAGACAGCAATTGTGTTTGTATGTTTGAGCTGATGATAAGAACAGAGGAACTAGATAATGATTTCTATGCTGTATTTGAGTGTTAAGTATTGGAAATTGCCTTATCAAACATGGTATCTCTGCATTCATTGAGAAAATGAATTTTAGAAAAACTGAAAAAGAATCTGCTAAAAAGCAGGGAAGAAAAGGAGAAGAAGAAAGAAAATGAAACATACTTAGGAACTTCCATAGTTTTTAAAAGACAAAAAATGCAATATAGGATAGTTGTTCTTTCTGGTGTGCTCCTTCATTCCAAGATGGAAGCTGAGACTGATGATGTCCACAGCGCAGGGGTCACTGATTGTGCTCCCAGAAGTTAGGTAGTATAATAGGCAGTATGTTATCACAGAGGGAATTTAGTACTATCTTAATTTTATGTTGTCTTGTACCTAAGGGTTTACCATAATTGCTAATGACCTTGAATAATTTCTTTCATATACTCATAAAGCGTAATTTATTTTGCCTTCACCTTAGAATTGTTAACGGGGTTATTCAGAGCAGTACTTTCCCCAGAAGAAGCACTTCAGCTTCTCTGATTTCTCATACATCTCCTACGAGCCAGTGCACTTTTTGGTCGTCTTTTGTATTCAGATTTGTAATCCTGTTTCTGAAACAGTATTTCCGTTTCCAAGCCATAGCTAAAATAAATAATGCTGTAGTGGTGCTTAACAAACGGGCAAGTATTTTTATTTATATGTTCTGGTATAAAGCTTATGCATGAGACAATAGTTTTGAAGAAAAACTTTCAGTAAGAGGCTAATTAATTAAACCGCTTATTACTGGAAAACAAAAGAGGAAAGGGTGATTACCTTGTATCACTCTGTTTTCTAAGATAATGTGTTTCTGATATCAGAGGAAGAAAGACTTGCTCCAGGCACCTGTGAGAAGACCATGCACACACTCCGAGAACATCTTTGTGTGCTTGGAGACAGGAAAACTTAGAAGACTGATCAGGGATTGAAAACAGTGGTGATGAGGAGAAGAGCTTGACCTTTCAAAGAGCATAAGGCTATTTGTGTTAGAGTTTTATTTGGAGGAGAGTTCAGTCTAGAAGCAAATCACCTCATTGTTCCTGTTTATCATGCCCATTTGTTTGTTTTCCAGAGCGGTTTCAGTATGTGCTAACTAGTCTCCTTTCAAAAGAAACTAAGCCATTCCACTCCTTGCAGGCAGCAAATGGACTCTAATCCTTGATAGGGTCGTAGGGGTTTGACCAGTTATCAGTCATTTTTGACAGCTTTGAACCTCCTGTGGTAGGGTTTGGTTCAGGAAGTTTGAGTAAATGTGGCCTACAGAAAAAATCTTACAGACTTCATATAGTATAGGTGTGTAAAGACCTCAGCAGCTGTGTTTTGATTGGCTCCACTTGTGCCAAATTGCTAATGCAAATGCAGTCTAATGCCACTTATTGTGGGTTTGTTTCCTTTAAAGTAACATCAGGCTGGTGATGATTAATTCTCAAGGTGTCTTAACCTTGTCAAGTGTTTGGAGATTGTAATGTTTTTAAATCTACCTCTGTGACAGTTTGTATTTTGGGTGGAACTTGACAGACCTTTAGATAAGCGCTATATTCATTAAGTGAGGTACCGAAAGGTCCGTTCTGGATGTTCTTGCTGATGGTTTTGATCTGACTGGTTTTCAGGGTCATGGCGGGGGGGAGAGAGCAGAAGATAGGTGTTTGGAATGCAATGGTGCTGTATGAACGTGCAGCTGATGATGGGATCATGATTATGGCTTAAAAGCCATCACAAATATTAGGAATTGTAAAATAACAAGGAGCCCTATCCCAGTTATTGAGTCTTCTCCTTCATTCAATAAAAGTCCACTGTGGTATATGTCCCCTTTTCCTGTGGACAGGAGGAAGTTGCTTTCTCAGTGCTAAAGTTACTCCTTTGGTAATCTGTGCTAACTTGTGTATTCTGTGCACATACTGAAATTTGCAATATAATCTAATAATAAAAAATAATTATAGGAAGAGCAGAATCTTCATACAGTTTTAGTTATTCAACTTCATCCTTTTAAACTCAGCAGTATCTTACACTGTTCCTTTTTTCCCCTCTGTAGCTGCTTCTTTTCCAAACTATTTGAGATTTCTTTGTATTTCTGAAATGAAACTTTCTTGTCAGCTTAAAGAGACGAAAATTAAAATGCATCTCGAAGCCTCACCAAGTACGTAGGACCACTTGGCTGTATAATCAGTGCTCTTAGAGGAAGTTAGTCTGCTTTCCAAACCCGGGAAGTGCTGAGGGAGTGTGTGTGTGAGGGGGACTGTAGGCAAGTTCAACCCTTGGAGCAATAAACTGAAGAAACATGCCAGGTCAGGCATAAGTATGTGTGTCTAGAAAGGCAGTATGAAGGGTGACTTGATAGTGGACCAAAGAAGAGATTATAGAAATATGATCACTTTCGATAATTGCATGTATCCAGTGTATAAACTTGCTTTCATTAATGTTATTTATAGTAAGTTGCTATAAAAAAGAACATTGAAATAGGTTTTGAAGTTCAGTTCATATCAGTTCTCCAGGTGGCAGAGATAGAAGGAACTTGTGAATAGCAGCTATGGTGAAATCTGCTGGAAACGAGCTCATCATAGCATTTAAGGGCAAGGCAGTATCCTGATTTAGCACGGGTGGTTTGAGTACTGGAGTTTGATCCTGGAGTCTAGCATACTTTGCTGTATTAAAATATGTGTTGTAAAAGCTCATAGTCGTGGGTTTTCATTTCCTTTAGCATTTCTGTAGGGTTTAGTAAGTTTTACTACTTGCCATGTCCTCTGGTTGTAAAATTTCCCTGTCGAGTATGGAGTTGGCAGCGAGATGTATGGGGCAGTGCTGCTCACAGGCAGCAAATTGCTGGGGCTGTCAGGTGACTGCGGCCTTGGTGCAGCTGTTGGATGGGCGGGCAGCTACTGCCTGCCTCCCTCCCTGCCTGCCTCCCTCCCTCCCTGCCTGCCTCCCTGCCTGCCTCCCTCCCTGCCTGCCTCCCTCCCTGCCTGCCTCCCTCCCTGCCTGCCTCCCTCCCTGCCTGCCTCCCTCCCTGCCTGCCTCCCTCCCTCCCTCCCTCCCTCCCTCCCTCCCTCCCTGCCTGCCTCCCTCCCTGCCTGCCTCCCTCCCTCCCTGCCTGCCTCCCTCCCTCCCTCCCTCCCTGCCTGCCTGCCTCCCTCCCTGCCTGCCTCCCTCCCTGCCTGCCTCCCTCCCTGCCTGCCTGCCTGCCTGCCTCCCTCCCTCCCTCCCTCCCTCCCTGCCTGCCTCCCTCCCTCCCTGCCTGCCTCCCTCCCTGCCTGCCTCCCTCCCTGCCTCCCTCCCTCCCTGCCTGCCTCCCTCCCTCCCTGCCTGCCTCCCTCCCTCCCTGCCTGCCTCCCTCCCTCCCTCCCTCCCTCCCTCCCTCCCTCCCTCCCTCCCTCCCTCCCTCCCTCCCTCCCTCCCTCCCTCCCTCCCTCCCTCCCTCCCTCCCTGCCTCCCTGCCTCCCTGCCTCCCTCCCTCCCTGCCTGCCTCCCTCCCTCCCTCCCTCCCTCCCTGCCTGCCTCCCTCCCTCCCTGCCTGCCTCCCTCCCTCCCTCCCTGCCTCCCTCCCTGCCTGCCTCCCTCCCTCCCTGCCTCCCTCCCTGCCTGCCTCCCTCCCTCCCTCCCTCCCTCCCTGCCTGCCTCCCTGCCTGCCTCCCTCCCTGCCTGCCTCCCTGCCTCCCTCCCTCCCTGCCTGCCTGCCTGCCTCCCTCCCTCCCTGACCACTGCACACTACTGCCCAGGCTCTTAAACCCTCACACAGCTTCCAGCAGTGGCGGGGTCAGGGACAGGATTATGCTTCAGGTATTTGGGCTGATCCAATGGGAATTGCATTGATCTGGTGTTTAGCTCTGATCCTTATCAAATGGATTACTTCTAAGGTAGGCCATTTTATTACTCTGTTTTGACTAACTGGGTTTATAAGTAGCCTGAGAGAAAACAAGTCATTAAGAACTTCATGAGTACTTATTTTTCTTTTTTACATCTAATCTGTTTTGGAAACACATCATTCGTCATTTAAGATTGTGTTTCTTAAGTGTTCGTACATGATTTTGTAGCTCTTGACTTTTGCCTGCCTTGAAGTGGGAAGAGTGTGTTTGTAGCAGTGCCAGGTAGGAGACGGGGAAAAGGGATTTGAAATGGCTTCTGAATGGCAGGGGTTTGCTTGCCTCCTTTTCTAACAGATCTTCAATTTTATAGCGTTTTAAAGGCTTTGTGAAAATAAGGAAAACCAATTTTAAACATAGTGAGAATAATACAAATTAGTGTATTTTGCTTCCTGGACAGGATATCCTTTTTGTATTGTTGATTTCAGGGTTACAGGAGTGGAAATACCAGTTTTGTTTGCTTAGGTGAAATAGTGGCTACTTCACTCGCTTTGCAGCCTTTTCCATTGGAGATACCTGTGTTTTGAAAAATGTGTGCTAATGTTAGACAATATTAGGAGTCCATAGTCTCTCGTTCTAAAGAACATAAGTATCTCTATAATCAGTATTGTGGTAGTAAACGTAGGTGGAATAGGTGCCTGGAGAAGAGACCAGGCTCTTCTCAGCATAGCTTGCTGCCTAACCTGGAATCAATTCCAAAAGGAGGAAAAAATTTAAGTTTAGGATTGTGAAGGAGGGCCAGAATCATTGGAGAGAAAGTGGGGAAACAGGAAAAAAAAATAGAGTTCATACATTTGTATATAGATAGATTATTTTATTAATAAGCAATTTTAACATTTTTATGTGATTGAAAGGAGAATCTGAAGAAACATGAATTTGAATTTGTTGTGAAAACAATCTTTGCCAGGTATCCATGCCTGTACTCTTCAGTCATTGCCAATAACACAGTTCTAAATTTACTGAAAGCAAAAGTTGTCAGGCTTAGTTGCTAGCACTTGTGATAACTTTTGCCACACCAAGAAAAAGACCAGGATATCCTCATGGCTGTTCATTTGTGACTGAAGGCAGATCTGAATGCCAGAGGTTTACATCCAGTGTGCTAGCCTAGTGCATCATCTGCATTTTACTTGTATGCTGCCAAATTGCTGGTTTTCTGAAACTTGACATAAAATGCCTGCTTAAGGATTATGTGCATAATTCAGTTTGGTCAAAGATTCTGTTAAGGTGGGAAAAAATAGGAATTCCATGTAGCTGATATAATACGGTTAGACATAAAAACCTCCGCTGTTTATGGTTGTGTTCTTAAATGTGCTCAAGTTCTTTAAAAGAAAGAATTCTTCTGCGTGTGTTCATTGAATTATCCTATTTTGCTGTTGTTTTTGTGTCCTTCTGCCTTTCTGATTTAGTTTCAAAAGGTAATACCCTTGTGTATTTCTGTCTTCACTTAAGTCACTTATGCTTTTTTAAAACTCTGCTTTCTTTTCTGATCAATTTTCAAGCTTTTGTTTTGTATACTTTTGTTAAATCTCAAAGTTGTTGATGAAACTTTGGGTAAATGTCAGGATGGCACATGATACACATCTAAGGTGTATCGGAAAAAAATACCTTATAGATGCTTGTTAGATGTATGTATTACTTATGTTGATAACTATTATTCAAACAATAACTAAGTTTATAAATTATTGCCATCTGTCTTGGGAGATGATCATGTGAAATAGCTTAATATGGAAGAAAATATTAAAATTGCCACATTCAGATGTTTGAAAGGGCTCTGTGTGTCTTATTCTTACTGTTGATGTGTATCTCCTATCCTGAAACTTAACTACATTTTCTTATCACTGGTTTGATAAACTTCCAAAATATTGCTTTGAACTACAGTGAAATAGTTAGAAAACAGTAGTAGGATCGTTTTGCAGTGGCTTGCCTGAGTTCAACAACAGTTTAAGTGCTTTAAAATAACATTTTACAATGCTTTGGTGAGTAGAAACTTGGTGATTGACTTGTGGAAAACTATGGATCTTGTGTTAGCATGGAACTTTTAATTACTTGAAATAATTCTAAGAATCATGATAAATGACAGTCTTGCTTTTGAAGTCCAGTAATAGCTGGAAAAATCTGATCTAATTAGTTTGTCGTTCTAGGGGCTTCCAGTTGATAAACTATTGTAGAATCTTAAATAGCTTGTGTGTATTTGAGGCGGCATAACCAGTAAATTGCAGTTGCCATGATACAACAGCTTCTCCAAGCAGGTTCTCAATTTCTCTTTCTGAAAACAATCCTCTGATTGTTGGGCAAATAACTTGGGCAGAAAAGCCAAGTAGGTGACAATACCTGACTGGTGGTGTCCTCTGGCTTCCTTTCCCACCTTCTGAATAAACTTGAGTTGCAAAATGAGGGTTGTGTACTCCATCAAAAAGCGTGGCTGGTTCTTTCTGCTGGGAGGTACTGAATTTTGAAGACCAACAGCTCTACCAGTTTCCTTCTGCCGTTAGAGAATGAGACCAGCAGTTGTTTCGCTAGGCAGCCCAAAAGCTGGCTAGCTGGCGGTTGCTGACACGAAGCCTCCAACACTAGTGCTGGTGCTCTGCTCCGAACTGGATTGGGAAGTCCTAGTGATAAAACTGATACATCAATGGAAACGTTTGTTTGGCACAAACAGCAGCAGGTGCTCTGTTTCCAAGTGTTAGATGCATATGCTGTATTCCCTAGCATTGCTGAAGCGGTTTCCCTTTGAAGATATATCTGTGTGCTGTTTTGGCATATCTTTCCTGTTGCGTGGCCTTTAATAACTTCCTATACTATTGTGAAAAGATTTGCAAAAAGATCTGATGTAAATCTGTCTTTTGGTAGATACTCCCTTTGCCTGTTTTTGTGGAGTCCTTATATCGTTGTTCTTAGAGGATTAATGGATCTTCCACTTCAGGTTGAACTTCTTCCATTCACTTTCCAAGATGTGACAAAAGAGAGGAGAAATGAAAGATTTTATTACAGTATTGCCCTTTGGAAGAATAAATGACACTAACATGAAACAGAAATTTAAGGAGAGGTTTTCAAAGTGGAAGTCCAGGGTAAACAATCCTTCACAGTCATCTTTGACATCTGTCTTCACTGCTGAAGCAATCCAGCCTGCCTGGTTCACTCACGCTGTGCTCACGTCTAGGAAAGAGCCCAAGTGGTTAAGAACATCACCTAATCTTTTGAGGAATTTGTTGAATCACTTGGAGTCCAGCACATATTCCCAGCAGACCAAGTTGTCCTTGTGCTTGAAAAGGGAGCCTGCCTAAACACATTAGGATTGTCTTCAGTTTGAATCCTAGTAATTCTTTCTGCCTGTTGGAGTGATGCTTATTTGTTTGAGATTTGTACAGAGGGTCAAGGCATTAAATATGCTTTATGGTTATTAACAGGTACAACACTTCAGGTAGACCAAAGAGGTGGCAGAGATCTAGAAATAAAATTCTATGCTGAATGAGTTACATATTAACAATAACGTGATATTTTGAAGTGACAGAAGTCAAGCTCAAGTCCAGGAGGTTTTTAGCCAAGGTTTCTGTAGGCTGATACAGTGTATGCTACAGTTACGTCGACTGTGTAAGGTGAATTTTTAGCATAAGTATAGTTTTGATGTCCTGGTGTAGGCTACAGAGTGGGCCTTTGATTAGCAATGAGGGAGGAAGCATTTTTGGTGGTCAACAAGGGTAGAATCCTGGGGATTAAACTGTTTGGACTGTTGAGTGCTTTACAGAAACTTTAGTTCTTAAAGATGCACTTCCCTTTCTGCTTAGGAATTTGCGACACGCGACAGTTCACATCTCAGTAGAAGCTGATGCATTAAATCTCGTCTCAGTTTGCTGGATTTAAAAAGTGGAAACTGGGCAAAGTATCTTAACCACAGGCAAGGTAGATTAAATTATTTCTCTTTTTTTTTTTTTTTGCCTTTTTTTCTCGTTTTCCTTGCATTTTTCTAGATTAATGTAGGGCATAGTATAACAAATAAGCTGACAGTATGATTTGGGAGAATAGGTGATATACATCAGCCTGTGGTACATAGCCCATTAGCTCCCTCCTCTGTCTCTGACTTCTCACCACAGTGCTCCTAACTCTCTGTACCTCACGTAGTTGCCTGGTTTAAAGGTACGAGGTCTGGCCATTCATCACCCACCCTGTATCTGTCCCTTGGTGGAACTTGCTAATAAGTGTTTTCCTCTTATCTATTTTATTTAACAAATTTCAACGAATTAGTTATCTTCAGGACCTCTGCTCTTTTAATAAAATTAGATGAAATTGTCCTACCACTTTTGAAGTATTATTAGTGAGGTTTACACAATAAATTGTCTATTTTTCCTTAGGAAATCAAATGCTGACAGGTAATTTTAAAAGGATTTGATTGTTCAAAGATTTCTGAGGTTTGTCAAGAGTTCTTGAAGAACGAAATCACTTGTTTGTGTAAGCAACTGGATTATGCTTTGAAAATTTTACTTCATGTTTGATACCATACATGGATGTACTACTTTAGCAGATAGTATTTTAGGTTTTAGAGAGCAAGTAATATTTTTAGAATCAGCATATCAAAAGGATTTATTTTTCAGTAAATTTTTACATTGTTTTCCTTCCTGGAGACTAATGCTCCAGTTGGGCATGGTTCTTCTAGCTGCATGTGTGCTTAGCTTTCTCCTGTATTAGATTACAGAACTGTACTGGACATATCCAAAAATCTGTGATAGACAGGTGCAAATTGCAAGTTAGCACTAAAATATATCACTGATTGTGCCTAGTCAGTGATATGAAATGTTCCAGGCTACTGAAAATATATTCAACTGATATTTGCTGAAATTCAAAGGTAGGTTATATGAAGAAATTTGAAAATGTTAGTGAGAAATCATCATCATTTTCTAGCTGATGAATTGTATTGCTGCCTTTCCCATCAGGGCAGTCACATTGCTGTGAGAAATGCTGTACAAACATATTTCACGGGAAGGATTATTTGCGTGGTTTATGATCTTCCAAGGAAATACAGAACAAAAGCGAAGACAACATAAAAGAGCTATACAGGGAGTTCCTCCTTGTAGTCTTTACAACAGCTACTATAATTGGACCCCATTTGGAGCTAGGTCTTCGGTCATTTCTGTAATTAAATATTAAGCTTACCTTTGGAAGAACTTCTCTGACTTCAAGTGTAAGGTTTTCGTGTTTTGTTTTTTTTAAACATGAAAAATATTCAAACAATTAAGTGTATCTGTCTGGCTTTGGAGTCTTAGCACATCAGTTGCACAAATCATGCTGGTAGAGGTTATTAATTTCTAGTCTTTGTGTGCATTCAGTTTGGTCTGTAGACAGAAGCATATAAGCAATTTTGTCTTTTCCCCCTTCCAAGTAATTTGTTTCTTTATGTCTTCCTTTTAGAATTATTTTCAATAGCCAACATCTATTTTTCTGTCCTGTTTCCTAACATTGTTTTCCCATCTTTTGAACTTGCATATTTTCAGGCCGGTGTATGTCCCTGGTGTAGTGTTGTTCCTGCTACACAGAGGAAAAAATGGGTGACTGGGTTCACCTCCGTGTTGGCTTTTATCTGAAGTTCTCAAAGGGCTGTGATAACCCTTTATGGCACTGAGGACTTATCTGTCCCCAGTGTAAATAAGTGTGGTGGACAGGAAAAGGTCATAGGAGTTTTCAACGCGGACGTGTGCAGTAAAACCTTAATTCTTTAAAGAACAAATGTTATGAACTGGCAGAATTGAAGTCTGATTGTGAAGGTGACCCTCTCTGGTCACTGGGTTATGAAGTAATATTAACGAAGGCCCTAGGAAGTGGCAGAAGATGGTGGAAGTCCAGAAAGGGAAAGGCATGAGCCTGCGTGCTAGGTTGTGCCATGCTTTGAAGACTGTGTGATGATGTGTAACTATGAGAACATTCCTCTCGTTTTTAGCTATTAGATGACCAGTTCACCACATTTGTGGGAGTCTTCCTGGATTATAACTATTACTGCATTAGCTGAATACGTATAGAACATAACTATTTTGTGTAGGTAAGAAATACAACTTATATGGGAGTATCTCAATGTTGTACGTGGGTAGCTTGATGACTCTTGTAGGCTTTTATTGTCAAATGTGAAATACCACTCACTTGTTTTCTTTAAAATACCTTTATGTGTTACATCCTGCTTCAGTGGTACCTTGATTTGCCTACAGAAAGTACTGGGTGGAATGAAAGTAGCACGTGGCAGCAAAGTCCTGCTCTTGCAGAATATAGGTTGACTTGCTAGAACTGCAGTAATGGTGTCATTTGAGTTATTTTACTACTTTTAAAATTGCTTTTAGCTTTGAAAGCTGGAAATACCCCATAGGTAAAATGAAAGAAATAAACCAGGAACTGCAAGTATTTAAGTATTACATTCTAGAAGCCTATGAGAAGCATGGTTCCTTTGTGTCTCCTTAATCTTGTTCTGTGTGTCTTTTTTTTTTTTTTTTTTTTTTTTATTGTGAGGAACAATTGAGGAGCATCTGGGAAGAAATATAGGGGGGATAATTTTTTCTACCCTCTGGTCCTGTTTTTCATAATTTCTTTACCACCAGTTTCTGTGCTTCCTTTGTCCCCTCCTAAAACAAAATCAGTAAGCGTACATATATATCTCTCTCTATATATCTCAAATTTCCAAAATTAATTTTGAGAGTTAAATTGGAAATGAAGAATTGATACTTTATTTCAATTTAAAAATAATTCAGTTCTAACTTGCATAAAATATACTTTTTTTTTTTTTTCCAGAGACGTGGAGCAATTTCCTATGACAGCTCTGATCAGACTGCGTTGTACATTCGTATGCTAGGTAAGCTTACCAGTTTCTATGTTGCAAAGTACTAATGATTGACTGACTTAATTTTTTTTTTTAATTTAAGTGTTTAATTCTTAAACTTTCCCTTTCTTCTGGATAATATTCTGGTTAGGTTCTTTAGAAGAGTTTGTGTTCTTTTGTGTTGACCTGGGTTTTTTGGTTGTTTTCCATTTTTATTTTTTCCCTTTTCCCTCCCCCCCCCCCCCCCCCCGAGTTAACTATTGTGTCAGATGGTTTACTCCTATATTAAAAAAAAAAAGTTCTTATAATTAATGTGTTTGGTATAAGTTAAGTTTTTTAAGTGACTCATGATTGATCTTTATTTCTGTGGTGGAATTTATCACCTCTGCATGGTATCCTTCTGGTTATTAAAACTGTAGCTTAGAGAACATATGTGTCAGAGTTACCACACACTTTCAGAGGCTTCCATACCGGGGCTATGAAATGCTCAAGGTAGTCTTAAAATAACGATACGATTTTAAACAGTACTTCTCTTATTAGGAGATTGATACTAAGATTAATACTAACCTTAGAAAATGACTTGAGGAAGGGAAGGTGGTATGTCAGGGCCAGTAGTTTTGTCAATTTACTGAAGAATATCACCAGAAGCCGGATTAAAATGAAAGAACAGTATTGGGAGGGGCAAGCGTCTGGGCGAGCCCCTCGTGTGATAGTGAGTGGGCACCGAAGGAGGAGTTGAGCTCAGTTGTGGAGAGGAGAAAAATGTAAAGCCCTTGCAGATCTGGCTGCCAGCTTCTGTCCTGCCGGCGGGGCAGGTGGCATGGGGCCTGTGTATATACTCTTAAGTCTGTTTCATGGCAAATTTATGCCACTTAATTTGAGCCATCTTGAGCTATGGTTTCCTGTTGGAATGGACTATGAATGCTTGCATGATGTCTCGCACTGCTCAGTGAACATCAACAGCTAGTGATTATAAAGTCTTAACTGACTCCAACTAAATCCGCCAGAACATGGCTTTTTATGCCCCAAGTCTTTTCAATTCAGTTGTATGTTGTATGTATTAAAGTCCCCAGAAATTCATAACTGCGTTGTCTATGAATTTAAAGTTGTGAGCTATATGCATGTGTATACAAGTGTGTATATATATGTAAATTTATAGTCATAACCTACGTATCTGGGCATACGCATACATGTATATATAAACCTAATAGTGACTTAACAAATTCGCATTTTTTGGTTTTCAGTTCTTTTTATTTTTTAAGTTTGTGAAATTTTTAATACTGTAGCACTGACTGTCTACTGAAGAATTTTTTTATAAGAGAATGTAATTACTTTAGAGATTTAAGAGTAGGAGGACAGAAGATTCTGGTTGCTAAATGTTTATTGAAAAAGCTGCTGTTTTTTTTTTTTTTTTTTTTTTGGAAATAGGTTTATTTAATTTTCAAAAATTAAAGTAACTTTTTCATTTTTAATCATCCTTTTTGCAGGATGAACACTAGAATTCCTCAAAATGTAATCTTTCTGCTCTAGTCATGAGAAAAAAAATTAAGGCTTGAGGTAGCTTTATTTCTAGATTTTATGATACTTCTTTTTAAACTAAATTTATTTTGTGCAGTAGTAAAAAAAATACAGGTTGTTCTGCTTCAAAATCCTACAGATAGAGTATTTTTAATTCCACAACAGGGGTAATATGGGTTAATTTATTTTTAAAATGCACTGATATGCTTGAATTAAAGGTACTATAAGTATATGTCTGCGTTTTTATATTTTTAAAAATTAATCTGCTAGTGATAGAAACATAGCTTGTAAGAAAATAGTTCTTAGTTTCTGGAAAGACTATTCTAATTCCTTTTGCTATTTTGGAAGTTTAAATCTACCATGAAGTGGTTAAGCCCATCGTTTCTGCAGAAGTGTTTGTGATAATGCTCAAGTAAAGCTAGAAGAATGACTTCCTGTGGTTCTTGGTAGATACACCTGAACTGAGGGAAAAATCTCCTTTGTTTTGAAAACTTCTTTTGACTATTCTCATAGGCAGAACTAGAATATATTCAGAACGTGATGTTAAGCAAATTAAATTTTCACTTGTTCTCTTATTGGAATTAATTATTACAGTATGTGATTGGTGCTTGTAATGACTAGCATAGCTCTTGCTGGCATTCGTTGCTGTTCAATGATGCTAGCTGTTCAGAGGCAGTAAGTCTTTTAAAGGATTGACCTCTTCTGACTAAAGCATTGGGGAAGGAGCGTACCAACACGCAAACAAAATATTGCTCTTTGGATGCTTGAATCAGTATGTTAAATTGGCATTACTTCCTCACTTGCTGGTGATCACTTTGTTTTCCCAAATGGTGCGTGCACTACACCGTACAAGTTTAGCAACTGTTTGCAGATTTCTTACTGTTGTATTTGTAAATGGACTGTCAAAAAGACCAGCCTGAAAGCTGAACAGTTGGACGCATCGATACGTAGGACCTTTCATATCAGGGTAGATTCAAGAATTAATATATTCAATTAGAATTTTTTGCAAGCAATGTCAAGTATTGCATTTCCCACACAGTACTGTGGGGGTTTTGGTTTTGCTTTTTTATTTATCTTAGTACACTTTAGCAGAGTAATCTGTGAAAAATTCTCAGCTGGAATTTAGTGGGAAGTTAGACACAGTCATGAGAGCTTTTGCCTTTTAGTTGGTTATTATTCCAGACAGACTATATCTACTAATGGAATGTACCTGGATAAGGTGTTTATTTTAGCAGACCAAAAATATAAAGCTAATGCCTCTGTTTCGTTGTGCTGGCTGTAGAGTTGCTTCCTTTAACATTTTCAGGCCGTTCCAATGGGAATCCACTGAAAATCCGATGGAAATTAATTTGTACCAAGTAAATAGAAATTCATGTGATATGTCAGTGTTTCCAGGTTCAATTTAAAAGAACAAATTTTAGGGGCACACAAAATAATCAACTCTTAGCTGTCTTCGTCAGTGTCTATATAAACAAACAGTGTTGACTCTAATGACTCATCTGTCATACCCATTCCCAAAATATACACTAAGCCACTCCCGAGTGGCTTATTTACGATTTAAAAATATAGATACAGATGCAGCATTGTAGAATTTTTCTTTTAAGACCTTGGAAGGGCTAGTATATCTGCATCACCTCAGTCAGCTACTTCTCTCGGCAGCTATGAGGAATTCTCAGAATTTCATGTAAGTGCTTCTGTGTAATCTTGATGCTTTCTTGACTTTTCTCTTTGATTTTCTGGTTTCTTTTTCTTGTTGTTTTATACTGCCTGAAAGTTTTTTGCTGCTGTGCATGGGGTAGAAGGAGTGGGGCACTGACTGTATCAGTGAGCATGAACCTCTCAGCTAAAACTGGAGCATTTTACCCCCCTTTAGAGGTCTCGATCACTTCAGATAGGGTAAAGTGGAAGCAAGCTACTGTGTAATGCAGGTGCACACTCTTCTCTGGTAGCTGTTGTTATGTTGTATTCCTTTTGCTTTAATTCCAGCATATTCAGCTGACCTGTCATCTGTTTCTCCAACAAATTTAATAGGAACTTTAATCTGTGAAGCTAGTAATTCTTTCTGGAAATCCTGCTCTTCATAACTTCATGGCTTTGGCTTGGGTGGTTTACCTTGAGGTGGCTGTCGTAATTTCTGCTCCCAGCTGTCCTCCGTGATCTCTTGAGATTTCTGCCCCTGCTCCAGAAGGCCTCAGCTCCCCGAGCAGCTGCTGCATTGTTACTGTGCCGCACTGGAGTATTAGGCTAGCACGGAGTGTGTGCTGTGTAACCCTAACGCGCAGGGATGTCAGCTGTGGCATTTCAGCTGCCTCGTAAGTATCAGAGCTGTCCTTGCGGTGTGAGCAGGAATCTGAGAGAGGAGTAGGAACTAAACGATCTGTCCCAAGGTAAGTTTTGTTACAGCCCTGATTCCTTTTCAGTTGTTGTAGCTGCAAACCTCCCTCTTACATTCCTTCTTCCACTATTTGTTCCGTCTTCAGTTGAGTTTCTGGCCTTTGTCTTAAAAAACTTGAGCAGTCCTGGTCACGTAGAACTATTCTGGAAAAAAGTCTAATTAAATACTCAGCCAACCTATTTTGTCAAGTTTTACACAAAATCAGATTTTGAAAGGAAGGCTTCACGCTTTTTAAATCTTTCTCTTGATTCTTTGGATTCACAGAAACTCTCAAACAGGGAGAAAAAACTGTTCCTGGAAGTCCATTGTCATTAAGATGCTGGACTTGAATGTGTTCCCCTAAGGAAACAGAGAATCTTTTCAGAGTGGCTCAAGGCTAAAGAAGAGACACTTAAGATAAAAACTGTCAGCTTGCTACCATTTCTACCCCTTCGCCTTCCCCCCCCCCCCCCCCCCCCCCCCCCCAAGGAAATTAGCTATAAGCAAACGGTGCAATCTGATGGTTTCAAAAGATTTTGTAAACACTTTGATATTTTTTTTAAAAGGCCTAAATAAATGAAAACTACTCATAATTCCTTTTGGTTTAGATGTTGAACTTTAATTATCTTTCAGCTGCCATAAAAATGACTGGCTCTGAGGTGGGACTTCTGTTGCTGTTTGAAGGAATTATGTAACAGTGTCCTTTTGTCTGATAAAAGTAACCTCAAATCTGAAATGTGCCCTTTTTTTTTTTTTAAGTTGCCTATGGTGATAAACATGTCTCTTCCTTAGAATTAAATTCTGTATCATATTTCAGAGTCATAGGGTTACAAAAAACTTGTGCAAGATTTCCCAGGCAAATCGATGCGAATGTTATGTTGTGTGCAAGCACAATGAAGTGGGTGCATTTGCGATCTATTGATCTTTGCAGGTCAGTTTAACTGAACAGTGAATACATAACGGTGGTCCAGTGTTTCTGGATCTTTTGGGACTAACTATATATATATATATGCAGTAGAGATTAATTTTGCTGTGCTAATAGCACATAATTTCAGAATGCTCTGATGTGCAGCCAGTTTGATGCTATTCCTTTTTATGCTTCTATATACATAGAAACTTCAGATCAATGTATGGTATCTTCAAATTCCACTTGTACCAACTTGTTTCAAGCACATTCATTGTCTGAAATCTTGAAAAATGCAGTAGTTCTGTACAATGATAATGGAGACAGCTCTTTGGCCTTCATTTTGGCCTGACAGGAATTTCTACTTTGTTTACTGTGATAAATTCTAGTCCTGTAGAAGTGATATCTTTTTCTAGAATAAATCCAAATATATTCTAAAAAAATTCATCCACTGTTGAGATCTTGATTCTTAACAAAATACCCTCTGCTTCTACCATGATTCAAAGAGAGAGAATTTTGTTAAACAACTATTTAATGAAAATATTCTGCTTTCCTTGCTGGGAGTTTCTCATTTCATATGTATGCAAGTAAATACCTTTGTCTTATTAAAATTACCCTTTTATTAGTTTGCCATGTGCATTTTTAGTATATTATTTCTTCTGTTGGCTAACTATTCCTGTAAATAGATGTTTTCATAGTTCTGTTAAAAGCAATGCAGTTAGCTGCACGTCTACATTTCACTTGTAGACAGTTTTTCTTGTTTTCCTACTCAAAATCCGCAACATTGCGGGCATTTCAAGAGTAACAGGGATACTGTTATTCTGTCTATGCTGTTAGACTAGGTAATAGAAAATTAAAAAAAAAAAAAAACAAAGCAGAGAGAAATTTTCTGGATATCATTTATCAGATGAACCTGCTTATTTTGGTATTTGCAGAATTCCATGTTAGTCTTCAGGTATTTTTCTGTGAACTTTTCCTATTCTTGACACATTGAACAAGTAAATTGTTCACCAAAACCTAGTTGTACACTGGTTGAAACTTTATGTTAATTCATCTTGCAGTCGGCAAATTTTGAAAGTTAGAACTGCCTTGGAAATTAAATGTAATTCACAAAAGTTGTACCACCTTTTGTGTAAAAACTTAGTTAAACTAAAAAAGCTCTTTCATTTTTCTTTTAATTCAGC
Source organism: Tyto alba (assembly GCF_018691265.1). NCBI lineage: Eukaryota > Metazoa > Chordata > Aves > Strigiformes > Tytonidae > Tyto > Tyto alba. The sequence continues at coordinate 38,071,537 of NW_024881330.1, forward strand.
TGGTGAACTCATTCACACAGCTGTAGCTACGATTGATTTCCCAGATAAATATGAATGAAAGGTAATGAAAGTTACATTTTCCTCTGTGTAAACTGATATTTCAATACACAGCTACAAATACATTTGCCTCCTCTCTTTCTTTTTTATTAATTTATTTTGTAAATAAAATTCACCAGTTGCTTATGCCTAAAAGAAGAGTTCTACAATTTGCTGCCTCTGTATTGTCTGGAACAAGACAAGCCTCTTGCACTCTGCTCAGATGAATGCTTGAAACCTTTATCAGTAATATATTATCAGTGGTCTGAAAAGTCATATTTACAGGTAGTATCTGGGTTACTTTCCCTTGCAGCTCTGTTAAGCTTTTCAGTTTTGAAAAACCAAAAGGAGTGGTAACTGAAAAGCACATGTATTTGGTATGTTTACCAATATGTAAACTCTAGACTTATTTGGGGAGCCCTGGGCCTACTATCCTTTTTGTGGTCCTTCCAGTGTGCCTCACAAGACAACATTCATGTGAAGTGTGTCACTGTAGATATGTCAGTGTTTATAGGTATGTGTCTCTAGAAAGATACCTGTTAAGTATTAAAAGTATATTACTGGAGTTTTAGTCAATATCTTTAGCTATTTTCTGACCAGCTGCCTGCTTCAGCATTACAAACTAGCAGGTTGGAGAAAAAAAGATAAAAACACTCTCAAGATGTTATCAGTTGCTGGAAATTATATAGCTATGTTTTTATTTTGTTCTTATAAAACCAGTTTTTGTTCCATGTGCTAAATACTTAGTTTTGATTCATATGAAAATTGCTGTGTTTGAGGAGAGGTTAATGCTACACCTGAAGGTTTTTCATAATTAGAAACAAGAACATTTTCATGTCTTAAATTTTACTTTTCGTTAGGACTTGAGGAGGGAAACAGTATTGCAATTGATCCTCAAAGATTTGCTCAAATTTGTAAGTGCTAAAGGATTTTAAGTGAAGGCTTTTAATCCAGGTGAACTACTTACTTTAATGCATACAAATACCTAATGAAAGAATACTGATCAGCTTTCAGTTGGTAAAATGCATAAGTAGAAATCAACTAGCATGCTAAAAGATTCAGGTTGAAGCTAATTGCAGTGCAAAATAGTTTGATAACATTTTAATACTGAGTTTTGGTATTTTAATAGGCTCTTGTGTAATATTCAAACAGCTGAGCACAAGTAAGTAAATGCTAGTGGGAAAATATCCTATTATATAATATAAAATCATATTGTAACTAGCTTATTTGCTAAAAGCTACCATTCTAAAAGCTGAATCTTTTTTTGTATTATACAAAATGTTATCGTTTTATGTGTGTTACTGAGGAACAAATCAACTTTTACCGTTCTTGTTTCCTGTCACATTAAGGTGCATTTTTACCATACTGGTGTAGCAAGCTGTTCCTAATTTCATCTGAATGCTTATCACATGCTTCTGGCAACGTATGCTTAGGCAGGAGAGATTTTGACAAGAAAGCATGCGATTGCATGTTTAACAAGTCTTCAAACTTTGTTTTGAATTTCACCTTTAAAACAAAAAAGCATTGAAGTAGGCCTATTGTTTGAATAACCCTCCTCCATTAAGTACATGAATCTTTACCCCTCCAGGCTATGTTCATTTGCATTTTATCTCTGCCACTCTTCCACACTTTTATTTCACTCTTGACCCTGTTTCTAGGAGATGTGCGAGTAAGAAGTCGGGCAGGATTTGAAACAGAGAGAAGAGGTTCTCATCCATACATTGATTTCCGTATTTTTCACTGTAAGTATTTAAAAGCAGATAAATGACAAGTAAACAAAGGCTTCCATTAATTTTAACTACTGAGCCTCTAAAAATAAAGTTAGCAGCTTATATAGCAAGACCATTTTTTTATACTACTTAGGAAAATCTTTCCTGCTACTTCACTACCAAAAATAGAAGAGGAAAATCTTCACTGTTAAATTTTTGTTTTTAAAAATATAGTTTAAACTCATTGAATTCAGACCTGAATCCATATGGAAATGGATACTATCTTATATACAGCTACTGATGTGTGTGCCGAGTTCTTACTGGGCAGACACAATCTATTGAGAAGTATACTTTCCTGCTTTTATAAAGCAGCAGAAGGGTCTGGGCTCAGGGTGATGTTTGAAGAGAATTACAGTAGATGTCAATATTCTTGACCTCATCATAATCAATTAATATTACATTTACCCAAATGTGTAGCTAAGACTTAAATTTTTTTGGACCTAGACAAATCTTTACGAAAGATTAAAGTGTTATAAGAAAGCAGCAGACTAAATATTTTTGATTATGTATTTTAGGAAACGTTTTTTTCTCGGAAGTGTTACAAGAATATTTTTGGATAATTTCACTTTTTTTCTCTACATCTATATTGTTATAGCTAAATATGTCAGTAGTTGTTGTAATATAAAAACTTCAATAACTACTGAATCAATATGCAGCAAAAGTGCAGAGGATTTAAGTCTTCATTAAATTATGCCAATAATATTAATGTGTATTAGGTGTCATAAAGTATCTATACCAACATTTGTGTCAGCACAATTCCAAGTATTCTGAATGAAATGGAGAGATTTAGGAAAACTTATTTCATGGTAACAAGTGTGGTTGTTGTAATTACATTACTAATAAAAATGAGTGGCAGAAACTGGTCTAATTAATATTCTGATCTTAACTGAAGTTACTCTTTTTAAAAGTAGATCACTACTTGAATTTAAAACTTTTAAACTCTTAGTTTCATTGAAAAGTTAGTATCATAAAATAGGTGAGAAAACAAAGTTTGAAGAGTATGGTGTATCGTTTTTTTTTTCCAATAAAGAGGATAAGAATTCCATCTCAAGTCATGATAATTCTATTAAGTAGAATAATTCTCTGTAGAAATAGCATGCAATTTATGACTTACATAACTATGTCTTTTTGTGTGTGTGTGCATATATATATATATGTGGCATTTCATGCTGCTACAGGAGAATGCTAACAAAAACATTAAAAGAACTGTTAAAAGGCAGTCACGTATGGTACTATTGCTGTTGTCAAATTAACTGTATTTTCTGTGGTACTCATCATGCTGTTTCTTTCCATGCTGATGTCTGCATCAGGCATATCATGACTAATCAGGAAAAGGATTTTCACACCCTTTCTTCTTGCCCCTACTTGTTCAGGCCCAGGCACCAACTTTTAGCAACATCAACTGTGGTGTCTGATGACAGCAAAGAATGTTGCTAGGAGGCCCAAAAAATTCTTTGGCTATAACTTCCCTCTCAAGTCAGCTGCTGTGGCAGTTTTCATAGTTGCCATATTATAGTCAGATTTTTTTGTGCTTCAGGACTGTGGCCTGCTGTAGCATTGTTCTTTGATTTCAGACTCCTTTTACATTGTGGAGTTTCTTTCAAAGTCAGTAAGGAATTCAGCCCCATCTCTTACCGTATCACTAGTTTATCTATTAATTTACAGATTTTTTTATTTTTTTTTTTAATCAGTAAAATGTTTTCTTTTTCTCTGCAATGCTAACTGAGTCCCGATCAGTGTTTCATTAATTGTTTTAAGCAAAAGAGTGTGTATCGTACTGTCAGGCTGCGGGTAGAGAGAAGTTGTTGGAATCACATTTGACCTAATTTTTAGGTTATTCTCCCTGCCTTCCCCTGGTACCTCCAGAAGGAATTTAACACATAATACTACGTGGCTGAAAAATGTTCACCTCTCTGAGCAGTAGACAGCATGTGGGAGGAGCTGGCCAAGCCAGATGGCTCTTCATTGGGGCAAAAACCGGCCTGAAAAGGGTCTCTCCTGCAGCTGAAGCAGACTAAGCCATCTGAATATTGACTTTACCTCCCCTCCTCCCCACAGCTGCATACTGAACATCAGCATGGATAGGCTCGCTTCATGGTGTTTGGAAAGTTTCACTGTAACTGTCTTCTATCCACTAACTTTACTCTGTGGTTCCACATATTTTGCAGTGATCGTTGCTTACCTGTTTTTCAGATGACATACACTGGCTATCATTCACAGCGTTGAAGCGTTATTCCCATTTTGTATTCTGTTTAGCTAACTTCTGTTGTTTAGCATTATTTTCTCTTTTTGTCAATGTCTTTTTTGTGAAAAAGTTGAACATTTTTCAGTAAGTCCAGCTAATAATCTCCTGACCAATTCTCTTTTTCCATTATTTTATTAATAGACACTTAACCTGATATTTTATTAGTAGGTGTGAAGAGTACTGAATTTTAAATGCATTACTCATTATTTAAAAAAACAAACCAAACCAAACACAAAAAAAAAACTTGTTTCATAATGTTATTTTCACTTGCAACTTCAACTAGTGTTACCAAAGTAATGTTTGTTAGCATTTAGTTCTTAAGACCATTTCTGTTTCTTCTTAAGGATTATAAACTCAGTGTCTACATCTTCATCCCAGAGCTCTGTATCTGGCACATGAATATTCAGATTTCTAAATTGGCTAGAAGTATTCTCAATGGTAACTTCTTTCTAGGAAGTTAGATTTTAAAATGATTGTTGGAATAATGTCTTTGTTGCTAGAGATGGTGGCATGGGAGTCATATCTGAGGATTATTCAGTGCAGAATTTGTCTGATCATCAAACTAAGTTTGGGTGGTAGTTTTCCTCCTATAGTAGCCGTTATTCCAGAAGTCACATCTTTATAGCTAATTGCAGGAACTAGCCAGGAGGAGTAGCTCATTAAACAATTTTTTGTTTCAGCAAGACTGCTTCCCAATGAATGGGGAAAGTCAGGGTTGTATTCATGTTGGTTGGTAATTGGTTAACATTGGGACATCAGTTAGTTTTTCTGCTAGTGTGGTCTGTTGGTCGTGTCTGTGTGGGACCATGGGCATAACCTCAAGTTAGCAGCTAAAAGGTGCCATTTCTGGAGAGGAGAAAGCAGCCACGTAACTTTCTTCCTTGGAAGTAAACTTTTACCTTAAATATAATGGTCTGATTTTGTTCAGGGGATGTACGTATTTCACAGTTGCATAGTAAATTGCAGACACTTTAGTACTTTATTCAGTTGAATATAGAGCACTAGATCTACTTTTCCCTCCTCAGGTAACAAGGACTGTTTGGCCGTTTGTGGTCTGATGACCCAGCATGTACTGCTTTGTTTTCAGGGAAGTTACTGGAAAAGCGATTGCAGTGGTTATAACCACTCTTGCTCGCTACTGGTTTACAAATAGACTGTAGTTAACATGATTATTTTTAAATTGTTTTTTACATTACCGAAAATATCACAGATAGTAATTCAGTCTGCAGTGTTGACAGAATATGTTGATAAAAGCTAATGCAAAACAAAATCTTTGGTAGAAGAATTGGTAAATGGCAGTATAAAAATATTCCCTTTTTCAGAGATAGCAAGCCAGCAATAAAATTTTAGGTTTTATATTTTTTTGCTATTGAGAGGTTGTCAGTAATACCTATTGTTTTTATATGCATATGTCTCTGTGTGTATATGTATATACAGACATGCTCTTAAGAGATTTTGATTGTTTGTGAGGATTTTCTAGTATGCACAAACAAAAGAATATATAATGTGCCCTAATCACTCCCTGTTTCACCTGAAAAAAAAAAAAAGTCAGCAAATGTGCTCAGTATTGTGTACAGTATGTTATAGTGAGGAAGTGAAACCAAAATGAATAAAGCGAAGCTAAAGTGAACAATTAAGATAACAGCAAAAATATTGGGAAGTGTCTTATGCAGATACAAGTTTAATGCTCTCAAACTTCCTTTTTAGGAAAGGGCTGTTGGATGTAGTCTGGAAGAACCAGATAAAAACCAAATACTTCGGTTTTGTGGAGAGGAAACATTTTTTTCTTCTTGCCTTTCCTGTTGTATCTGCACCAGAATAGATAAGATCTTGTCAAAAGGTTTTTAGAATTCTCTTGTGCCACTTGAGTCTGGGCATGCTTCTGTGGGGAGATGGTGGTGTTGCCAACACGTGTGGCTCTATTTTGTGTTTTATAGGTAACTGAATATGTCACATCTGTGAGTTAAAAGATCTTAGAAAGATGAAAGGTTTTTTTGAGTTAATTGGCATGATTCTGTAAACATTTAGTAATGACTCAATTTCGGTTCAAATTCATGCTTGCATCCAGTATGGTGCTTCACATAGGAGAGAAAATGATGTGATGGGAACTGAAGTCTGCATTGAGACTTAGATGATGGTTCTCTTTAGTTGTGTATGGAGCCTTTTTAGCAGGGAAAGAAAGGAAGAGCTTTGGTGATTTTTTTTTTTTTTTAATAGGTGATGGATAAATCTAATTCTCTTTAAGAGTGCAAACACATGGAGAAATTCCAGAGTTTCTTTGGTATAGAGCTTTCAGACTGTTTACTTGGAAATTTCATTTCTTGGAACACTTTACATGCTACTTTGGGATCTGGCAAATATGTCAGCAACTACTGTTCTTAGTGTTTCGAACTTCCTAGTTTTTCACTCACAAATCATTGGAAAAGGTTTACCTTGGACAGTGAATTTAGACTTCCCTTGGGTGAGAGTCCAGAAGTGAAAGAAGAGAGAGAAGAGTTCAAAACCAAATTGTCTGCCTTAAGTTGGGAAATCTTTGTGTAACAATATCTGATCTTGCTTTTGACAATACCATCTAGAGGTTGAGATAAAAAGAGCATAGTCCAGATGAAGTTGAATGCCCTTTTCTGTTTCGAGAAAATAGAGGAATTGCCTAGCTGAATCTGGATAGGACTAATTGTCTTGTTCAGCAGTCTACTGTGAAGAAGGGTGAGTTTCACAATGCATAATGTCATGCAAGATTTCTGTGTGGTCATAGGTTGAATGAAGTGTTTGTTTCCCTGTGAAAATACCAGCACTGCAGAGTGAAAATCTTGTACTGAAGAGATTTCTCTAAAAGCTGCATTTTTGTGAAAGATTAATTCTGAAACTGTAATCTAATTATTCACAATCCAGATTATTCAAATAAATTGTTTTCCTCAATGTGAGAGAAATTTTGACTTCAGTTTAGTGCGGAGAGTGCAGTCACACAAGGGGAAGTCACAGAAAATGTCCTAAATACAACTTTGGCCAAAGGAAAACAGGGAAGATGAACTTGAAGTGAAAAGTGAGCTTGGTTAAGGGAGATTTCAGGGTAGAAGCTTCCAATTGAGAATACAGAACAGATCCCGCCCCCCAACTTCCCCCCTGTTTTTTCTTTTGCTATCCTAGAATGTTATTTATGTTATTTTACCTATAATTTCTTCAAGATTATGTAAAACAGCATGTGTGCTCTAGAGTCTTGCACTGGTACAGCCCACTCGGTGTTTTATTGCTGAGGTAAATTTGACTTTAGATACAGCCACATTCTAGTTTTTTTTTTTTTCTTTTCTTTTGAACCTCTTCAATGTGTTTCTTCTCCAAGTAGCTTTTTTTGAAAGGTTTTGTGTTTGTGTTTTTTTTTTTTTGTTTTGTTTTGTGGTTTGGTTTTTTTTTTTTTTTTGGTCATGCTGGACAATTTGGCATAAAGTATGTGAGAGCTCCTTTGTTTTTGTCTCTGCTCTCAGTTGACTTCTGTATTGACAGTCATAGAGACTCTTAAGGGATATTCTTTTTCTGTCAACCATGATGTGTGGTTATTTTTGAACTATTCTTTCATTTCTGGGGGAGAAAATCAGCCAAAAATGATTACTTGCAGGTTCTGTCACTCCATTGCTGTAGAACTGAAGATTTCTAGAACGTCAGAGAATGGTGTTTGGAAGACATCAAGAAAAAGATTTGGTGATGATCTGGAATATATTATCCTTTGTTTGGGAACCATTATGTGTTGAGTACTTGTTCAAGAGCATCAGTATCTTGATTAACACAGCATAACACATTTTTGCAAGGGATATATGCGTATTCAGATGATATTCCTCTAAATATTTTGCCTCAGTAAGGTTTGTTAGTTCACACGATGCTGTTGTGAGCTATAGATAGGCCTTGCCAGTGGGTGAAATCAGGTAAAAAAAAGTATACAACTGCAGGATTGCTGGAGTTATGATTTGGTAAATTGGTAGGGAAAGAATACGTCTTGTATAGACTGTTCCCTAGTCCCAAGATAATTGCATAACGTTATGCAGTCGAGCACAGGAATGGCATCGTTCAGTTTTACTTAATTTTGTATCCTTCCTGAGGTGTTTACAGAAATATTAAGAGGAGCCAAAATGCAAGAGTTACAGGAGTAGAATCCTTTAGATACCTTTTCACAGTGTTTTCTTTACACTTTTGCTGCTGTGTAATAATTTCTCTCAAATTAGCTCTTCCTTGAGCAGAGAATTGGACCAAAGGATTTTCAGGAGTCTCTTCTGTCACTTCCAACCTAAATTATTCTATTCTTCTGCGGTTCTGTACTTTGCTAGGGCAGTATTTAATTCTGTAGGAATCTTCAGGAAAGGAGTTATCTGTGGTGATGGTGATCCATGAGGGAGGATCTGTTGTTTTTATTAGAGTTGTAGTACTACTAGAGTTTCTTGAAACTTAACAAATTTTTCTGGTTCCACTCAGTCAGAAGACACTTGCAAAAGCCATGTTTGTTTACCTCATCCTTAACCCACAGCGTATTTTCTGGTGATTACTGTTATTTGGAAAGACATGTATGAATGTGTATATAAATGCATGTATATTATACATTAAAAAAAAACCAAAACAGTCTGGCTTAATTTTTTCTTTTGAGCAGGAGAGGGGGTATAGTGCCTTACAGTGATACTAAGCAGGGCTTCAGAGTGGTTCTAAGGATGACAGGAAGTATAATAAGGTAATTTAGACACCAGTAGTCTTCATATGTAACTTTAAATCCTTGCTGAAATTATATGTTTCAGATGAACTTGTATATATAACTTCAGTACTGAATGGCTTAAAGGTACTCTAAAACGTGAATCGTGAGTGGAAAACTTAGAGGAGCTAAATAACAGAACTTAAAATATATTTTTTTAAATGTATGTGGATCTAATATGCATTTCTTAATGGTTTGATTGGTATAGATGTGACATAAGAATGCTTATGGGTCCCTCTAGTGGTGTGAAATGCTAGGTAATACTTTAAAATTATTGAAACAGAAAATTATTTGTATCCTGGAAAGCGTTAGAAATATGGTTATAATTGGCATGTGAAACTGAGTATTTTTTTCAAACACCTATATTTACAGGTAGTGGAAACTTTCAGATACTGTGCCAGGTTTGGTGATTTTACACAGGTATCTGCTGTGTAAAAATGGTAAGTGTGCAGTTGGATTTTAATATGGAAAAAATGTGAGAGATTACTTCCGTGAAAAGAAGAGTTGTCTGAATTTCTTGAAAAAACTCCTCTAGTGGACCTACACACCTTAAACTTCAGGTTTCATGTTCAGACATAAAGAACTATCCTCAAAATGGTTTTTGTTTGTTTCCTTGTTTTGAAATTCCTTTTTCTGTTGGTGTCAGTGATATCTGAGATACTCAGTTAAGCTTTTTCTATTGGTAATAGCAAAATTCAGTTGTTTTTATCAGGGATAATTTCTTATTTACCTTTTGGGCTGTGGCAGGGAAGAAATGGAGCTATAGTTCTTACGCTTGGATAGCCATCAGAGTCTGCGGGTCTTTATCTTTGCATTAAAAGAAAATTGCAGCATTTTGCTAGGATTTAAGGGGTTTATTAATAAAAAAAATAAACCAAATGAAAATTAAGTTGTCATTCTTTATGTTATGTCCTTACTATGCAAAAGATGAAAAAGTTCTGAGAATAAATATATCAGTATATTATGATTTTGTGATTGTCACATGTCTTTACTTTGTATTTTTATTTCAGCATGAGAAAAATATTTAATATCCCTGTGAAATATGAGAAAATTTTGTAGGTTTTCATGAAGTACAACATACTTAAAAGATTGAGAGTGGGAAGAGGGATTAAAATAAGTGTCTTGGAATACAGATGAAATCTTTTGCATGAAGACAACTTGCATTATTTTCTTGCTGTATATGCATAACATTAGCAAAATAACTGATGTTAGTAAACAGAATTACTCATTTTTTTCTTGATTTTAGAGAGGCATTTTTAATTTATATCAGCATCTGTCTTAAGAGGCTTAGAAACAAGAATATAATAATTTTAATAAAAAAATAAATTGGAAGTAACAAATACTTTGGATGATATTCTACCTTTAAGCAGGGCATGAAGAGTTAAGGGAAAGAGAATATAATAGGAGAGCCCTGTTGACTAGGTACAGAGGCCTACAGTTTCAGGCTTCTGGTTCCTTCCATCGAAGGCACTTCTGAATGCTGTAGCTTTTTTCTTAACAGGTCCAGCATCCTGACTTTGCTTTCATGCCGTTTCAGTTCTCAAGACTGTGAATGTCATATATTCATTTATTTCCTCATTCTAATTTGTCCTTAAACTGTCCTTATCTCTTAAGAGCAAATGGTCACTACTGGATATGAGAAGCATTTAGCACACTGAAAGCTCCAAATCAAATGAAGGATGTTTGGGCTGGCAGGAGGGATAGTTTTGCAATATGCTTTTTCTTGAGCCAATGTAATGCACTCTTCACTCTTCACCTTTTTCTTTCTATTACAAATACATAATTGAACCTTGCTTTGGTAGGGTCTCTGAAATTAGCATCTCGTTTCGTGACTCATGATAGAAGAGGATGGGCTGACATTCTCTTATTAATCATGCATATAAAGGGAATGAATTTTCCCTTTGTGCCAGGAGGGAAATACCAAGTTTCCATTGCACAACTATCATCCAGTTTACCAGTCCTTCCCATTAACTTCTCTTTGCTGGTCTGTCAGAACCACAAAGTGGTTGATTTTTGTATCCTTCATAATAATTTATCTGTGAGGAAAAGGAAACCGCAAGCTATCAGTGTTCTTGTGGCTGAAGAACCTATCTTTTTTTTAATTTTTCCCCCCCTCTTCCTTGAAAGCTAGCTATTTTCTTTTTCAGCCTCCCTTTTAAATTAATTGCTTGTCAAACCTCCACATCTGACTCACCTATTCTGAATTGTCCTGTAGGAAACGTTTGTTAGAGCGAGCAATTTACTTTTTGGGTTGGTATAGTCCCCGTGAATTAGGTGTTCTGGAACTGCAGAGGGCTGGTAGCGCTCAAAATAACTCCTCATTTGGAAGTTAATCTGACCAGTGCAGATCTAAAGGATGAGACCTTTGATCAAGCCATTACTACCTAAGAGGCTCTACAGGCGGGATAAATAGCAGTTCGGAGGGAAGAGCAGAGCCCTGCCCCTGGGGAGGAGGCACCAGCCCAGGCTGGGGGCTGACCAGCAGGAAAGCAGCTTGGCAGAAAAGGACTTGGGGCTGCCGGGGGACACCAGGCTGACCATGAGCCAGCACCGTGCCCCTGCGGCAGGGAAGGTGAACGGTGCCCTGGGCTGCATTGGGAGGAGCGCTGCCAGCAGGTTGAGGGGGGCGATCCTGCCCCTCTGCTCAGCACTACTGAGGCAACACCTTGAGTCCTGTGTCCAAGTCTTAACTGCCCGGTACACAAGAGAGGTGGGCATGCTGGAGAGTCCAACAAAGAGTCGGGAAGATGATTAAGGGGCTGATGAGGAAGGACTGAGAGAGCTGGGACTGTTCAGCCTGGAGATGAAAAGGCTCAGGGGATCTCATCAATGTACATAAATACCTGAAGGGAGGGTGCAAAGAAGTCACAGCCAGGCTCCTTCCAGTGGTGCCCAGTGCCAGGACCAGAGGCAACGGGCACACACTGAAGCACAGGAGGTTCCCTCTGAACATCAGGAAACACTTTTTCATTGTGAGGTGACCAAGCACTGGCACAAGCTGCCCTGAGAGGTTTAGGAGTCTCCATCCTTGGAGATATTCAAAACCATCCGGACACAGTCCTGGGCAGTGTGGTCTAGGTGGCCCTGCCTGAGCAGAGGAGGTGGACAGATGAGCTCCAGAGGTCCCGTCCAACCTCAACCATTCTGTGATTCTGTAATTGCAGCATTGCTGCCAGGAAAGCTGGAATGAAGTATGCTTTGTTGTTTGTTGGAATTACATCAGCTGGAGCAGGGATCTTTTGTTTTTCTTCTTTTTTTTTTTTTTTTTTTTTTTTTTAAATAAGGGGGAGAAAAAAGTCAGATTAATGTGTAAGAGTAGTGGTTTATGGACTATACAAATTGATGATAATGTAGAGAGTGTAAAAATATTTTTAAGATTAATGCCTCAATAGCATATTGCAAAGTAAAGAGGAATGACTGTTCAACCTCACAGGAAACTGAGTAATTAATTTGCCTCTGTACCCACCTCATCATCAGAAAAAATACTGAAGCAAAACCCTGTGCAACCCCCCTAAATGACTTACGAACACAAATAGAGGTGGAACACAGGTCTACACTGCCAAAGCATCACATTTCTGTGTTCGGTTGTGTGTTTCGCTGACAAAAGCTGTTGTTCTGCTTGTATTACCCACATTGTTCCTTTTTGCCAAAGATTAATGGGTGGCATCTGTGGCAGTGAGACTTATTTGTAGCATGACAATAAAAGTAGGGTTTTGTTAACTCTTGGTAATAAGTACTCTTTCATAGATCTAGAAAACTGTCTGTACTTCCAGAAGAGTGCTGATTTCTTCTAGCTAAATAATTTGTTTTATTGAGATTTAGTGAAGTTCTTGGATTTTGTATGTGACCTTGTGGACATTTTAGATCATTTTATGACCTAAAGATACCCATTTCACATTATTTTATTTCAAACCTAACGAGTTCTGTTCTGAAATCTGGATTTTAAGGGACTGGATTAAGATTGAGGGGGGGAAAAACTTCTTACCCAAAGTCTGTTTTCCATTAACAGGGGCAGCTGTGTTGCTCCCTGCTTCTCTGCTCTGCAGACTGGCAGCGCTCAGACTGTATCCTCATGTTAATGAACATGGTTAGAAATATTGGCAAGAGGAATGCAGCATTACAGAATCTGTGTATTTGCCTGCTGTATGTGTAAATGTTGCTTTCTAAGCAATCTTTATCATATGTGGTACACCTGCTTACATAACTGGGATATATAGGTGCCAGTGTCTTCAGAGGAAGTGCCCTTGGCCTTAAGTGTGATGACTTGAAGAAAGCTATTTCACGTGAGGTTGTCTGGGTTAGCCCTTTGAAACTGATGGGAGCTTCAGTATCTTGATGAAGTGTTTCAGGCATGTCTGAAAGAATGTTCCAGTTTGTGTCAATTTGATCTTGGTTAGTGCAGACTGTTGATGTGAAACATTGCTGCATTTGGTTAGATATTGTATTTTTGTGCAATTGTCAGTTCTGTTCAGAGGCATTTTATTAGTGTAGATTGGAAATTAATATATTAACAAGTCAATGTAGAACAGAAAGTACATTGGAACTTCTGCAGGCAGAAGAATTTATATGGATAAAGATTTGTCTTACGTAGAATTAAACTGCTTCCACTAGAAATCACTGAGGTTTTTAACTGAGGTTGTTAATAAGGCCATACCTTCCCCTGTAAAATATTTTAGACTGACTTTAAGAACAAAAATTGTAATTGCTTACTTCACCAGTTTCTAATGTGCCTTGGAAGGGCAAGAGGTCTATTCTGCAAAGTTGGGCTCACATTGGTTTTGAAGAACTGCATTTTTGGAAAAAAGCATGTTTGTATTGACTTCCTTACTTCAAGCCTTTTTTGTATATATTTCTTTTTTTTAACGTAAGTCACTTCAGGTGAAATGAAGGTCTATCAAGATTATTGACTGTCTGTTGGTTACGTGTAACTGCTGTGTGCTGAAAAGAAAGTAAAGGCCAAGTTTGGCCTTATATATTTCAGAATGAAAATATATGCACTGTTGGAAAGAAACTATAGCCACGCATAGTTTGATCTTCAGGCTTCTAAAATGCTTCAAGCATATCAAGTGGAATTGAACATCAACTGCCATCAATCATTTGAATAAACCAGTTATTAATAGTAAATGGGAATATTTGTATTAATCTTTGAAAACAGGCTAAAACAATGTTCTGTAGTGCTTTCAGTATACTGGGAAAAGGAATTACATATGCTGTGAAAGTAAATGGTGGTACTTGTTTGGCAGAGGAGAGGTTCTGAGCATAATTATCTGCAAAAGCACCAAAATCACTTGTGTGTGTTTAAAACTTTGCCAATACAGATAAGAGAATTTCAGAGCTTTAAGATCCCTGTAAAAGTTATTTATATGTGCTCAAAACCTACCTGTAACTCCTGCATCAACATACAATTACTGATACTCTCTTGCTGGTGTACGTATCTTCTGTGATTCTCTAGGGACGTGGATTGGATGTGTATACGTAAGAGCGGTTTTACAAAAAGTTGTTTGCAGTACTCTGTGCGTGTCTTTACACAATTCCCATAGTATTTCTGTCCTTTCAGTAATAGAGTTCCTTAAAAATAAAAGTTTCATCTGTGATTTAAATACTTGTTTTTCTTCGCAGGATGCTTACACAGAAAACTTTTTCTAAGCCATTGCTCTGTACTTACTATTAATAAAAATACCTGTATTTTTAGATGAAACATTTGATACACAAAAAAATTGCATCACCTTTGTCATACTAAACTTCCCTCAACAGTCTTTTTGGTAAAGGTTTTTTAGAGACAGTATTTATTTTCTTGTTTTTTTTGTAGCAAATTCTGAAATCGAGGTGTCTGTGTCTGCGAGAAATGTGAGAAGGTTGCTTAGTTTCCAGCGATACCTGAGATCTTCCCGTTTTTTCCGTGGTATCACTGTTCCAAATTCTTCAAACATTTTAGATGATGATTATAATGGACAAGCGAAGGTTGGTTGCTTGATTTTTATTTTAAGTACATTTTTTAAAATGTTTGCTAGTATATAACTATATCTCATGTTAAAAGTGCAACCAAATGCAGATTTTAAGCGTGTTTTTTTTTTGTGTGTGTGTGTGGTTTTTTTTGTGTGTGTGTATATATATGTATAGATCTTAATAAAGTCCAGCCAAAATTACATGGTTTCTAACAAACTCCTTTAGCACCCACAAGTTTACTGGGATGATTTTTGGCATATGTGGCTAGCATTTGCTGGTGTGGTGGTGGTGTCGTGTTTTTTTTTTTTTTTTTTTTTTCCAATAACTAGAGACTGGAGGATGCACTTTAATCATTGAAGAAAAAGTGAAGAAAGGGAAATGTATCTGTATTTAAGAGATGGAATGTTGCAATTTGGACAGCTATTTCTTCCCCCTCTTTCATTTTTGGTTTAACCTCACTAATGAACATCTGGGAGAGTGACAACCTGCTACTGAAAACTCAATAAAATGCAGTAAATGGATTTATCAGAAGATTATTATGCCAAACTGACTTCCTTTGATAGGCAGTTCTTTTAGAAAAGGAAAATACGATAGTGATAATACGCCTGTGCTGCGGGAAGGCAGATCCTGGGAAGACGGGCAGGATTAGGAGAACAGGTAATTGGATGAAAGGCTAGTGTGATGGGGATAGGGTGGCTAGTGCTGGCGGGGGCCAAGCAGCCAAACGATACTCAGGTTATTCCAGACCCCAGAGGCGGGGTGTCGTCTTCCTGATTGCATGTAGTGCCTTGTGTCGGTCAGAAAAGGAAGGTTCTTACAATACAACGAACGTATCCATGCTGAACATGACCAGGCTGTGGCACAGGAAGAATCTGGTAGCCCAGAGGATGGATTTTAAGAATGTACATTTAATCTAATAGTAAAAAGATCTTGTTAATGTTCTTGTTTCTTCTGGTTAGTGGAGTTTTAGTGGCTGGTGGAGAAAAGCTAGAACGTATAATCGGACCACAAAAGAGCTCTACCAGTCTAATGAGGATAGGAGGAGGGAAGTATCTGTCGTGAAATGTGCTGGATAAAGGTAGAGACTGCTGAACTCGGAGAGCTCAAGTGCTGTTTGCTGTTCTTGTTCATCCCTGTGGCTGGGAGAGCAGTTCACGTGGAGCAGCTGTGCAGAAGTGCCAGTGCAGTAAGGTGCAAAGTCAAAAGCCGGTTTCTTAAAGAAATCAGAAGCTTTGCTTTCATGTCTCCAAGTATCTAGATATTATTTGCCTTCTATAAATAACAGGGGGAAGAGAGAAAGCAAGGTAAAGGATCACACAGATATTAATTTACTAACTAGCTTCAAAAATTAAAGTGGAAAAAGTCTGAATACAGAGTCATTCCGTCATACTGTGTTCCCATTTTTAACCTAATTGCTTTAAATTGTGTCTTACTTCTTTTAAGAAATTCACTAAAGGATGAAGGGAAAAATCTCCTTTTTCCATTTTTTAAATTTGTAATATGTATTTTAAAGTTTTACAGTTATCAGATATTTAATTATTCTTTTAATACTGCTTTTTTGCATGTAGGAATCCTACAACTTGCATCTGTCTTTGAAATCTTAGAGACTCCTCTGGGCGACGGGAAGATAGGCATATACTGAGAAAAAAAATGACAACTTTTGTGTTTTCTTTCAGTGCATGCTGGAGAAGGTTGGAAATTGGAATTTTGATATTTTTCTTTTTGATAGACTGACAAATGGTGAGTTTATTTTTGCTATTTCATTTGTGTTTTATCTCTTAGCATAACTTAACTATCACTCTTGTGTTGCAGTGTGTGATTGCTTGTTCACTAGAAAAGCACAAATTTCATCAGGTAGTAGTTTTTGATTTAATAGTATTTAATCTAAATCCTTTTTTGCCTAGTCACTCTGTTAAAATACTGTTACTGTCGGTACTGATAATAATGATTTGTAGAAGAGGCCCTTCTTGTACTTTGTAGGTTGCTGTTATCTCTTAGTAATTTGAAGTAGTAGTTTGATATAAATTAACAAATAATTTTGCTAACTTAGTGTTTTTTTTTGTTTTGTTTTGTTTTTTTTTTTTTTAAATACAAAGGGCTGGTTGCTTGTATGGTTGTGTCCAAAGGGTCATTTATATTGAAAAAATATTTTTCTGATAAAGTTAGATAGAACAGTTCTATGACTTTGCAGTACGATAAGAAGGCATGTTGGTATGAATGCATTGTAATTACGACATAATAGAATACCTAGAGAATAAGGAATTGAGCTGACAGTAGCTTGCACAAAGTAGAAAGAGGAGGAGAATGTTATGGTTAGTTCTGTGTACCCACTACAAATAGTGGTAGAAACTACAGAAGTAGCTGTTTTTTTTTAAAAAAAAAAAGTCTAAATCAAAATATTGTTTAAGTTACGGATAGACAGTTAGAAAAGAGATCTGTAAATGTGCTGTGAAGGAGGAAGGAGGGTTGCTGCAGTGGGTAGGGTGAAGTTTTGTGTTAAAATTGCAGCAGTGGAAGCTCAATTTTGAATAGAATGGAAGAAGGAGATGAGCAAGTCCAGCATCCCAGTGACATTTGTGCCATTGTGGGAAGCGAATGGAGGGCAGCTCTTGTATGTTTTGCATCAGTCAAATGGAGTTGGTAGCACAGATGCAGTCAGAGTGTTTAAAGTTGGCAGAAGGGGAAATGTGGCATCGAAAGGTGATTTTCTCTCCTGTTTTGTTGACGAGGTGCTTGGCTTAATCTACTGTAAAAGTAGTATCCTCACAGTTTGATTTAATTACAGAAAATAGATAGAAAAAATGAAAACAGGATTTTTTTAAAATAAAATTTTGATAAACTTTAGGCCAGGTAACTAGGTAACTGAAGGAGGAAAAAGCTATGTGTGCAAGTTAACTTGTTTGTAAGTGTAGTTTATTTTGGATTAGTTTATCAGGTGGGAGTAATCAGAAGTCGTTCTTATAAGAGGCCTTCTCTACCTTTTAAATATGCTTTTTTCAAATACGTTTTAGATAATACTGGTACAGCTTCTATTAGGGAAGCCTTCCTATGCCATCCATTTTGCATCCTAATTTAGTCATTTTAGGACATTTTGAACAGGCAGTCTTGCTCTTGAAAGTTTGTAAGGGGAGAATGCTCTCTATAAAACTCTGCTTGATGAGCTGCCCTGGACGAGCTTGTGAGAAAATTACTCAGTAAATGTTGGAAGAATTGCCTATCTTCTTGTGAGGAAGTGGCATGTACGTGCAAATGCATTAAGCCTAGAAATAAGTTAGATTTAGCAGAAATCATTGTCTTTTGTTACCTCAGTTTCTGTCTGTGACAGGCTCTTAAATTCCTGCTAAGTGAAGACTGTCAGAGTCTGTGTACCAAAATTGAGTGTCCTGCCACTACATACTGTTTGCAGAGTAAATAATGGGCAAGCTATTTATCTCTCTCTTACAGTTTTACTTGTTTTACCGCTACAAGTGATTATGATATTATAGCTATGAGTAGGTGAAGTATATTGTAAGCTTGTAACAGTATACGTTTCCTAGAGAAACTTAAAACTTCCACAGTTCTGGGTGAAATAAGGAGTAGTTTAGCAAAATACATGATGAAAATGAGAGATAGCATATGTACAATGTATGCTAATTGATAGTGCTAGCTTTTTTTCTCTGCCAGGTTATTTTTGTATTCAGTTTTAAGCTGTATGTCTGTGATACGTTGCATCATGGTATTTATGAAGTTGAATGCTGTTGTAACAGGTTTGAACATTGAAACCTGTTGCTTTTTTAATGTTCAGTAACATTTTCCTCCTGTCAGCTGACAGTGGACAATTGGTGAATGCATTATAATTATGCAAAACCTCTGGTGGTTACTAGAGGAGATAGCTAATGGAATCTTGTCATGCAGTAAGATTTAAATATTTATCATAAATTGGTAAATTTGCTTGTATGTTGTTTGAAATAATACATTTATTATGAAAGAGTCACTGATTTCATGGCTTCAAATGAATTAGTATTTTCATCTTATTTTTAGGAAACAGTCTAGTCAGCTTAACCTTTCATCTGTTTAATCTTCATGGACTAATTGAACACTTCCAGTTAGATACGATGAAACTTCGTAGATTTTTGGGTAAATACAGCTTTTTATTATGATGAATATTGCTGTTTATCCGCATTTTTATACCTGAACTGAAGTGCTGGTTGCAGTTTAGCAATAAGGTTTGAAAAGTACTGATGCAGTCCAGATTGTCCCAATCAGTATAATTTAAATCACTGTACAATCTGTCAAAGTTTCTATGAGTGTAAAAATCTCCATGTTAAATCCAAACATGTATTAACAAGTTTAGTAGCTTGTAGCAGATACTATGTTGTATTTATGAAATCTAAATAATCAGGAGTATATGTGACATTGTGTGACATTTTTATTGGGAAAGGCTGGGATAGCTCCTTTGTTTTGATTTTCAGTTCTGTTTTAATCTGAATTTCCGAAGTTCATGATGTAGTTTGCTACATTGAACGTGCCAGCTTAGCCATATTTAATGGTGCCAATTTAATGCTATCTCTTGCTTGAACTTCTACAAATAAGCACTATACTGTGGGCATGCTTTCTCCATAGACAGACTGCAAGACAATTTTTACTCGCATGTTTGGGCCTGCAGCACTGGAACGCTTCAGTGGAAGGAACTGTAAATACAATGTGGAATATTCAAACCAAGTGGTACTTTCACTTAACAGCTGAAGGAGCTGTCTTTCTGCATCCTCATAGACACCAACGCTGGTGTGAGAATTCCTCCAGTTCTTCTGTGACAGTACCTTTTATTTAATTTTGTGGAATGGAATGCTTTTTTAACTGAGAAGAAACAAGTTTCTGGTCCCTTTTAGCAGGCTCTCGTGGTTTCAGAGAAATCAATTTGGTGGTTACAAAGCTTGTCATTTGACAGGGGAGAAATCACACTTGGAAGCCTTTTCTGTCCTTTCAAACAAGGGAATGTTTCGGGTTTTGGTTGTTTTTTTTCATCATTTAGTTCTCTTTCACCTTAAAAAAATTACAGTTCTGTCACGCACTTCTTGTTTTAAAGTGGATTCAATTCCTTCCAGTTTCAAAAAGACAGAGCAGCCGACCTTGAGGACTGATATATTGGCTACTCAGGTTGTAACTGAGAGTGTTTTGTCTTTCTCATCTTGCTTATTTCCTGGTTAGTTGAGATTTAGCAAATGGCAGTACTTGAAATGAAGGGCCAGTTAGGAGTGACTGGATTAGTTAACTTGTTATCAAAAGCTTACAGGTCTTAACTACATTATGACTACTCAAAGCCGTAAGTCACTAAAATGAGATTAGACTTGGAAGAAGGCAAAATTTTATTCTAGCTTTGTAATTCACCACCTTTCCTATTTCACTAATGCCTTCTATTTAATAGCAGTGAGAAAAACATTTCTTAGCTCTCTCCTAGCCCATCTGTCCAATCAATTTCTTCCAAATAAAGCTTCTTAGCATAAACCCAATTCATTCTTTTCTTTTGCTACCTCTTATACCCTAGTTCAAAGTAATCTGAAGATCAAATTCCAGAAGACTAGGATAGCTCACGTGGTCCAGTGTCACACAAAATTCACTTTATTTGACAACTTACTGGAATCTTTTTAAGGAGAGAAATCTTATTTTAGTCCTCAGTAAGACCTCGACGTTTTATTTGTGTGTGTGTGTGTGTGTATATATATCTCTCACATATGTGTGCATGTGTGTATATATATGTTTGTTTATACACATATGAAGTCTTTGTGTGATTTCCAAAGGTTACTTGAAGATCTCTCTCCTCCCACTGTGTGTTTTCAAGTTCTCATTCCAGACCTGAACAGGGAGAGAGAAAATACAAAGTACTACATTCCTGGAAACACAGAGTAGTTGTGCCATTCTAGCTCTGGCAAACTGTGATCAAAATATTGTCCAAGGTCTGTTTTATTAAAGTAAGTTAAGGAAACTGTAGACTTCAGGTAGCTGGACCAGTCTATGAAGCCACAAAAAAAATGAGGTGCAAGCCAAGGACATCATCTTTTGTGCACTGGATGTGAGGAATATGTGAAAAGGAGTTTTGCTGCAGAGGCTGAAGCTGCTTATTTTCGTTATTTTCTGTATGAGGTGTCAGCTGTGCATTGAGTACTATTGAGATTATACGATGGTTACCATATTTTGACTTTTCATGAACCACAGCTCTTCACAAATACCATAGCAGTAATGCTCTATCGTTACAGTCACAGTTACATGGAGGGTACTAGCTTGTAAGCTGAGTGGGAAAAGAGGTTGTGGGCATGTTTGCCTGAATGGGACTGACAGACTGTAGTTAGCCAGGAAAATGTTCTTTTGAGCTTGAAAGAGCTAATGTGTCCTGCCAGGCAAAACCTGGGAATATAGTTTGATTGTTGTGTTTCAGATCTTCTCCCCCTCCATCCTTTTTACCATTACTGTTCTTTTACTCTACGTACTCAAGCTAATGTTGATGTCCTTTAAAGTAGTCTACCTGCGTTTAAAGACAGCCAGGAAGGTAGAGGAGAGCAAGGATGAAGCTAAATAGGGAATATTAAATCTAGGAGTGGCTAGTCAGACCATCATCTAAATGAGATTCTTTTCTAAATTGTAGATAGGCTTAAATTTGCCTGAGTATAAGTATGAGAAGATGCCTAAACTATGTAGAGGTGGCTTTCCATGACCCCTCTCCTGAAGGGGAAGGAACAGTACTTCATGTGCCAGGAAAGCAGTGCCCAGTTCCTCTGGTCCTGTCTGTTTTCAGGGCGTGATACGAAGTCAGCCTGACTCTTTGGTGAATAGTATCATCTTCATTTTGTATTCCAGGTTGGCTCAACGTTCAGGCAGGCTCGATTATCAAAGGGAGCCTTTCCTGGGAAGTTCTTAAAGTCAGAGTATCTCAGATTATATATTGATTTCAAGTTGTTTAATTTTTGCTCTGAGATGACTTTACATATAGTTGATTTCCTTTAGAAAATACCATTTCTTCACATAAAAATCTTTTATATCTGCACCGTGGTTCAACTGATGATTTATTGACTTTGACGCTTTTATGTGTGTGTAATATGTGGTATTGCATATTTCTGGGCCTAACAAGGACAGGTAAAATGGTACTTGAAAAAATTGCTGTTTTATTTAAATTTGGATATTTGTTATTTTCCTGCAGTTATGGTTCAAGAAGATTATCACAGTCAAAATCCTTATCATAATGCAGTTCATGCTGCTGATGTGACTCAGGCCATGCACTGTTACTTAAAAGAGCCCAAGGTAAGGGAGTATTCTCACTCTTACGTCACATGTACGTACAGAAATGCACCTATTTGTGTGTGTGTGCATATAAATGGATTGTGTGCACATATAAACGTATATGTGTGTATGCACATACACTTTTTATTAAAAGCAAACAAACCTAAAAACCCAACAAAACCGTTTTTGAATACAAAAAGGCAGGGAATTACTCTTCATGTTGCTGAGACTGTGGGTTCACACTTAGCAGTATGCTTTTCTTTTTTCCCTTCTTCTGAGCTGGCATTGTCTTCTGTGTGACTTTGCTGAACCAGAATAGGGAATTGATTAAGATTGCAGATGTTTAACATGGTGATGTGCCCCAAGACATTTACATAGAATTGCAGCCTGAGTCAGAGCTGGCAATAATAAACCTGTGCGTTCGTCTTTTGGGGTGGTTTTTTGTGTTTTGTTTTGGTGGGTTTGGTTTTTTTTTTTGGCTGCTTTTTTCCTCTAGAATCTACCATTACCCTTGCTTTGCTCATCTTTGGTGGTAATGAAAAGTATGCTTTTGCTAGAGGCACCTTAAAGCAAGATGTCAGGAGTTCTCTTTGGCCTTTCTTTCTAAAAAAAAGCACAGTGTGACAGACCTTACGGAGCTCGGGTAGTTGAGTGTTTGTTTCTTACTGCTTGGACTGCTGGCAGTCTGCTGTCAGTGATGTCTTAGACGTTTTCAGGGCTACATCTCGTCTTTCTGTTTTAAAATGAAAACTGTTAGTGCTCTCTAGCCAGGTGAGGCGAGTTACCTACCTTGATGGAGATTATCACCAATCTGGTATTCCCTTGAACAGCATAGCTCTTTATTCCGCTTCTGAGGTAAAAACAAGTAAGTTCTGGCTCCATGGATGTTTTTCAGAGGCTCTTTGCCCATTCTTCCCACTCAGTTTCTCAGTGCTGCTCTCAGATCAATTGTTGGTGCAGTGAGCCAAATCAGAGCTGATACATGATGAGATTTTTTTTTTTTTTTTTTATGACATGCAGTTTGGAAGCTCTGAGCATTTTTTATTTAATACTCGTGATGGAAGTTTTGTAATGCTTCAGATACAAGTATAGACTTTGTATTTTTAGGAACACAGACAGCTACTGATTCTGTTGCACCAAAGTACATTATAAACATGTAAGGCATGGCAGATAGCAAACAGGGAATATAAACTTCTGTGCTCAAAGGTGTTTGCTGCATTGGACTCTTGTGTGGACAGAACTGTCCTCTCTGTTTTAGTGCAGGCTAGAGTTTATTGCTGAGTTTAACTCACAAACCTCCCAACCAGTCGTAGTAACAGCTATGAGCAGTGAAAATAAGTCCGTGCAGCTTCATGCCGAGTTAATCGATGTGCACATACTTCCTGAAAATATTTATTTGGGGCAGATTTTCCTCCTTCGGTTCTTTTCCTGGTAGACTTTGAAATACAATTTTGTGTAAGAGTTCGAATGGTTCAGAATGGATTTCTGAAGTCTTCTGGAGCATTAGTTTCTTCCTTTTAAGATGAAAGGTTTTTATGTGTGTGTGTGTGTGTTTTTTTTTTTTTTTTTTTTTTTTAAGTATACTCTGTATTTAAAGCAGAATTGACACATACAGACAGACTTGGTAAATGAGATGGAGAGCTAATTTTAAGAATTTACAGCTTTTACAAGATCTGGTTAGAAATAGTACTTCATTACCAACCAGAAAGTAGCATTTTGTGTGCCAGTATTTTTTAAGACTGAACCTTCCCCTTGAGAAAGAATAATTCTTAAGCCATTGTTGAAATTTTGTAGCTTTTGGGGGAGAAATACTGTGAAAAGTCAGTGGAATATGAGTTTTATTTAAGTTTTCTATGAATTCCTGGTGGCTGTTAATTACTAACAAAGAAACAAAACTGTGACACCCATACCTGTTTTGTGAGGGCACGCTTGCGTTGCTAACAGAATTACTTTTGTTATTATCTTACAGCTTTCCAAATCCTTAACTCCATGGGACGTTCTGCTCAGTTTAATAGCTGCTGCCACACATGATTTGGATCACCCAGGTGTTAACCAACCTTTCCTGATTAAAACAAACCATTACTTAGCAACTTTATATAAGGTAAGGAAAAAGTCAGTTGTTTTGTTAAGATCAGGTTTCGAGAATGCCTGAGTAGTACAGAAAAGGCATCTAAATTGTGATGTGTTTAGTGGTAGGTTTGAATCCAGACATTGTTTCCATGCCCCTGGGATTAAAAGAATGTGCAAGCTAACAAAGTGTTAAGGATTTGTGTGTTTTAATCTCCTTGGGGGAAGAAAAAAAAAAAAAAATAACACCACCACCCCAACAAAACTGTCTGGTACCGCTCTTAGTATATAGCTCTTCAGTTTAATAAAAAGTCATTGATTGCTCCCTGTGATACCCTTTTCATTTGCAGAATACCTCAGTATTGGAGAACCATCACTGGAGATCAGCAGTGGGGTTGCTGAGAGAGTCTGGTTTATTTGCACATATGTCATTAGAAAACAGGTACGTTTATACAAAAAAGGATGGGTTAGTTTAAGAGGTAAGCAAGCTGTCACTTAAGACAGCCTTGCAAAACAAGCTAAATTATTGCACGGCAGTTCTGCGTGCAAAAGGTAGATTATGATCTATTTTAAGAATTCCCGGATACCAGGCTTTGGAGTTAGAGCAGTTCATGGTGCAATGTGATATTTGGAAAATAACATTTACTGAGAGCTCACTGAAGCAGTGTATTCATATAGTCAAGCACCTGTTCAGATTAAACTTGGCAGCCTTCTCTCATTCTGCCAGCACAACTGTAGTTTAAAATAGACCCTCTTCACCTACTTTAACAAGAAATGGGCTTCCAACAATTCGTTTGTGCATTTTTGAGGGGGGGGGGGGGGGGGGGGGCGGAAATGGGACGGGGAGAGCTAAAAACTGTTTTAGTCTTCCTGAAATCTGCCAGTGAAACGTCCTGATATTTCTACGGATGTTGTAGGAATTTTTCAGAGATGGAAAACAGAAAAAATGGAACAGTTCAGTGAAAATGCTTGTGCCTTGTATAATGATGAATAAAAAGACATGTCGGTCTAGTGATGACACCTGTTCTTAATTGTTAAGCTTTGTGAACGTTTGGTATTGCTAATTTCAGGCAGCTGATGGAAAGCCAGATAGGTGATCTCATCCTTGCCACAGACATCAGTCAGCAGAACGAGTACCTGTCCATGTTTCGATCCCATTTGGACAGAGGAGACCTATGTCTGGAGAACGCGAACCATCGTCACTTCATATTACAGGTGATCTTTGTGGTAGTATTATTGAAACCCCCACTTTAACGTCAAAAATAACTTACTTAAAATGCTAAGTACTACTCCTTCCAGGCTATCTCCTACTTGCAAAATGCAGCAGAAATATCTTTTAGTCATTTTGTTTCGTTACAAAAAGGTGGCTCCCTCCACTTCGATCTCCCCCTGCTGCCAGCACTCCTCCCCAGTGATGTTGTGTGTTGCTATGTCTGATAACTTAGGGCTGCTAAACGAAGGAGAGGTGTGTTTCCGAGATGAGGTTTAGTTCTTCTGATGATTCCAGTGCAGGCTCAGAACTGTGGAATGCTTGGTCAGAACCTATTTCGGAAAAGGAAAGCACGGTCGTTGGGCATCAGCTTGTAGCTGTGCTAGAGATGTTTAGCAAGCTTTAAAAACAAAAGCTTTGAGAGTCTCCTTAGGTTTATAGAAATTATTGGGTTCATGTTGTGGGCTGTTGAAAGAAGTGGACAAACAGGCAAGTTCAGTCCTGTGCAAACCGTTATTAAAAATGTGAACTTCAGAGCCAGAAATGGAAAATACTGTTTGCTTTGATCTTTTTTTTTGTTTCTTTTTCCGAATTCATTGTTGTCTCCTATACTAGTGAATATACTAAATATAGAGCCCCTGAAATATACTTTGACTTGACTGAATTTCCATATTACTCAGAGCTGATCATGAGATCCGATAGTTCCCTGGGCGTGATTTAAATATGATTACAGAACACAGCTTTAGAGAGAAGCACAAATGGTCGGTAGGTTTGTTATTCACAAAACTTAAAGCAATCTGTCAGGAAAGAAGTAATTACAGATGCTTCTGGTGGAGGGAGAGGTAACCTAACGCTGTGTGTTAACTTACTAGATGGCTTTGAAGTGCGCTGATATTTGTAATCCCTGTCGGACGTGGGAGCTGAGTAAGCAGTGGAGTGAGAAAGTAACAGAGGAGTTCTTCCATCAAGGCAAGTAAGAGTAGAAGTATCTGTTGGTACATAATGTATTTATGCTGTGGAGAGAGCAGCCATGAGTCATAGGCGCTTGCAGATAAAGGGATTTATATTTAGGATTAATAGAGATTTACAGTACAGCGTGAGATGATATTTTTTTTTTTTTTTTTTTTTTTCCATCGGTTGTACTTCTTGCCAAAGGTTGGCGTTACTGAAACCCAGCGAAGAAGAATCTGCCTGGAATCTGAATCTAGAATGGCCAGTGCAATAGATCCTTCAGGCCGAAAGATGCTTCAGATAAATAATTACGCTCATTTTACATTTCCCTAGTAGTTTCAGTAAATTGTGAAATATATTCATCATTTATCTTCAGTATCTAAACTTTGGCTGTGAGGCCTGTGTAAGCAGGTGAGAGCTAGGAAGGAGGTTTTTAGTTACCATGCAGTTAAGGCTACTTACTTATGTAAGTAGTTAATAAAGCTTTTAATTGTGACAGATGGAGTGAATTTTCTCCACGATTATTACATTTTTTTTTTAATAATAAGGCCTGCTTCTCTTTTCCTAAGGCTAGTTTAGCTGACTTGAGACCTGCTAATTTGTGCATTGTGCTAATCACGTGAAGCTGATTCTTAGGTAAAGGGGATGGGGAAACAGAACAATAGGTTCCCTTTAGGGAGAAATTTCTGAGGGAATTTCTGAGGAAATTTCTATTCTCTAACATACTGCGGAGAGGGGATTTTAATTTGTCATTTCTGTGGCGGTCTAGGAGGCTTTGCAAGGAGGTACGTGAATCCTTTCGGAAACCTGCGATTTGATGCGTTTTGTTGAATTGTCATTTGATGAAAACTGCAAAGCACTGTTAGTCCCCCTGACAGACCTGCTTGTTTTTCTGGGGGGTGAGAAGTAAATTGCATTCAGCCAGCTGCAAGATGCCGTCCTCATTAAGCAGCTTGCGCACCTCACCCCTGAGTGTTTGATGACTCCATGTGGGCCTCGACTCGATGACTTACCAGCTGTCTTGTGCTTCCGTTCCTTTAGGAGACATTGAAAAAAAATATCACTTGGGTGTGAGTCCACTTTGTGACCGACAGACGGAAACGATTGCCAACATCCAGATCGGTAACGGCAGTTCAGTTTGTTTCAGGGGATTTCTTTCAGGATGCCAGTTAAAAAAAAAAAAAAAAAAATTAAAAAAAAAAAATGCCTTTTCGATACATTTCCCAGAGGCTGTACCTGCTCTGTGTGTGTGCACGTGGGGCAGCATTTTGCTACCAAGAGCAATTTTTTCTCCATTTTGCTAGATGTCCTTTCTCCCTTGACTGGAGTGTTTAGGAAAGGTGCTGCGCTGACGGCCCCCGGGGGCCGGAGCCCCGCTGCTCCCTCGCAGAGCAAGCGCAGCTTGGGGAAGAGGCTGGCTGAGTTTTCCCAGGCTGCTGCCCGGCACTTTTCCCCCTCTGAAGGGGCCGGTTTGGGAAGAGGGGAGGGCTCGTGCCCCTCGCCCGCGCAGACCGGGGTGCCTCCCGCGGCGGGGTTCCGCTTTCTGGAATGTCAGCGTTCCCCTGAAGTGCAGCCTTAAGAGAAGGGTGGGGGTCAGGGGCTCGATGGAGAACGGCCGTTCCATTATTTACTTATATATTTATTTCTTTGTTGTTAACTCGAGTCAGATTTAAACCAGTAAAATGACTTTTTGCAGTTATTTTTAATGAAGTTGCTTACATAGATGGCAGTGGGACTGGGTTAAAAACATAACGAAAGAAAAAGATAAATTCAACCTCGCGTACAGTATGAATTAATGCTTTGAATTAGAGACAAAAAATGATCTCTTCAATCAGCTGCACTGTTTTAATATAGAATGCTAGAAAACTGTACATTTCTGTAATTGACAGATTGAATTTTGGTCGTCTCACTGTTGAATTTTTGGTTCCTGGAAAGTAGACACTCTCAATAAGCACACACCGACACGTACATCAGTGTTGGTGTGAAGTTTTGTGGCCTTTTTGGTGAAAAATTTCTTAATTTCTATTTTTAAGCACTGTTAGCTTCATGTTTTGAAAAGAATGTCTTCTTACCTGCCACCCCCCACGCCCCCCAACCACATCTGATATAGTTCAGCCGGTCTGTGGGGCCATTTGTTGGAAAACGGTTCTTTTAGGAATTTAGGTTTTCTAAATGAATTTGTGTGACTTAGTTGCTGATGTTTCGATTCCACCCCTCCGTGTTCTCCAGTACCTCCCTTTATTTGGTCACCACGGTGAAGGAAAGGTTAATTTGTAATCCAGTACGGTGTTGTTCTTTTGACTGACTAGGAAAGTCTTTTGCATTTTGAGAGGTTATTTTGTGAAGATGTCCTGAATGCTGAAGTGAATTTTCAAGTGCCCGTTGGGGAAGAGTAGTGGGACGCATTGCTTATTTTTTGCTACTAAATTTTATTTGAAGTATTGAGGTGGGCGTTTGTGTTTTTGTTTTTTTTTTTTTTCACTCGGCTGTGCACGTTTGTTTGTTTTTGAAGGTTTTATGACCTACTTAGTGGAACCACTGTTTGGGGAGTGGGCCCGGTTTTCCAACACCAGGCTGTCGCAGACCATGCTTGGCCACCTGGGACTGAACAAGGCCAGCTGGAAGGGAGTGCAGCGGGAACAGTCCGGCAGCGGCGACGACGTCGACCCCGCTTTTGAGGAGATGGACTCAGACATATTACCTCAGGAACCTCGATTGTCCTGACCTCAAATCTTCATGACAAAACTGCCTCTTCTCTCGGTGTCTGCACGGTTGGATGAAAGGAGATACTTGCCAGCCCAAGGTTTTGGTAAAACGGTAAAACGATGCCAGCATTATTTATTTCCAAGTTTTCCTTTGACACAGAGCATTTGAACCAGAATTTTTTTAAAGCGCAAGATCTGAACATAAGAGCAATATGCACATGCCTCAGTTGGTTTTCGTTCGGAACCTTGAATATGCAAAGCACAGCAGTGACTGAGCCTCGGAGGAAGAGTACGAAAGCTTCATCGCGTCACGTGGCTTTGGTCTTTGGGTGAAATTTGGAACGCGGTCTTCAAAGCTAAGCCTGGAGATGGATTGTTCCACTTTCTTGGAATTCAGCAAGACTTGCATAAATGTGTTCAGAGCATACCTTCCACTCAGTCCCTGTTTTAATACGGAAATGTGAAGTGCCCATCCTCTGCTGCCTCTGGCAAGACTTGATGTTTACAAATGTACTCTGAAACTATTGGTTCTAGACTTACCTTTGCGCATGGCTGTGAAGGAACCACTAACTTGGGGTTTTTTTGGTTTTTGTTTTTTTTTTTTTTTTTTGCTTTTTTTAAAAGAAAAAGATCAAATCTGAGACTGCAGCTCTTGTTTCTTTGGATGCCAGAAAAGCCTCCCATTCGCCATAATTTTGTTTTGTGCACTGGGAACTGAGCATTCATCATAGAGCACAGCCAAGCTTTACTCCAGTGCTATATGGGAATGCAATTTTTTAACAGCAGAAAACACTTCTGAGTTTGGGAAGGGGCGGGGGGGGGGGGGGGGCGGGAGGGGGGGGTGGAGGGGGGGGGGATAAGCGTCCGAACTGCATTGCGATTCCGCAGTGGAAACATCGCATGTTGTTTTCACCGTTGTACACTTGAACTGCACATGCAAGAACAAGGTGGAATGTCTAAACACCATAATCAGCTCAGGGTATTTGCCAATCTGAAATAAAGTGGGATGGGAAGCGTGTCCTTCAGAACAAGGGTACAAATGCCCCTTTCGCTGCAGCGTGTGTGGGTGTGTGGGTGTGTGAGTATGTCTGGGACGGGGGAGGGCGGGGGGGTACCGGGAAGGGTTTGAACGGCAACATTTTTTTCTTTTTTTTTTTTTTTTCTTTTTTTTCTTTTTTTTTTTTTTTTTTTTAATTTATTCTTTTAGAATGTGACAATTTCATGAACAGCCACATTGGGGAGGAAACTGTAACAAATTGCTACAGATGCCTTAAACTATGCACAAAGCTAAGTGACCAAATTTGTTTTTGATTTGAAAAATAATAATTAAAAAGAAGTGCATTGTTTACGTATTCCTCCCTCTACTGAAACATTACCCACTAATGGGGTTTTGATGGGAAAAGGAGAAAACCTTTTTTAGGACAAAATTAAAGGACTAATTTTAAACTTAAAACATTCCATTTTTGTAATTTGTTTTACATTGTTTTAAGTACAGTAAGCACAACTGTAATCTAGTTTGAGAAACTGGTGCTTTCTTTTAGTTCATTTGTATTTCCCTGTTATTATTGTAAAAGACTGTTTATTAATTCTGTTTACAGTTTGTTGCAACAGCCATTTTTGGGAGAGAGCTTCAGCGTAAAGCCATTTGTAAAGGCTTTGCCATATTCATTTTAATATGTGCCTGTTGCTGTTAACTTTTATTTAATAAAAAAAAGTTCTTTTCACATTATGCTCCTGTACATTTAAGTTACGACCGAGTCCAGCATTACGGAAAGGTAGCCAAGGTTGCAGTCAGCTTCCACTGTAAAACTAACCCGACTTTTGGATTTGAAGATACTAGTCCTCACGTGACAAATTTTTTTGCCTCTTGGAGCTTGGCCTTTTACTGTTTGAACAGCAAATCCCGACTTACCGGATCGTTTCCCTTCTAAAATTACGTTGTTTATTCTTCTTTCATGTTCCCTGAAGTAGTATCGTTACTCTCAAAGTGGCCATGTTTAAAGAAATAAATTTGTAATGAAACCATTTTGTTGACCCTGCGTGAACTTCCTTCCTTTGCTGTCAGTGCGAGTTCTTGCTGCCGTCCGGCTTCGACGGCGAAGGATCGGACGGGGTCGCGAGCTTTGCTTCTAACTTGCAGTACCAGAAAAGCCTTGTCCTCACAGGTCGCCTTTGGAAGGGGGGGGACACTCGCCCACCGTGTTTGGAGCCGAAGGAACGAAGAGGTAACGGCTGGGGGGGAGTAACTTGCTACAGAGAGGCGGCAGCTAAGCTTCCCGTACGGGTTCGTAGGGTTAAGTGTGGGAAAGTACGGATTTCTCTTCGGTTTTGAGTAGCACGCAGGCCAAGCCCCTGGCTATTTTCAAAACCACCACTACAATCCGGATCTGATGATGTCTTCTGTGACTCATGTTGTGTTTTTTTTTTTTTGTTTTTTTTTTTTTTTTAAATATGACTTGGTTTAGGCAGGGCCTGGACAGCAACATAAAATTTGGAACTTGTTGCAGGCTATTTATAAGCATACTTCCATATGTAATTTTAATGAAAGTAAATTAAAGACTTTACAGATATGTATAGAGTAAAATTTCAACGGGATACTTCTAAACAACCTGTGATTCTTTTAACACCGTGCAATCTTGCTGTCACCCGCTCCGACAGGAATCAGTGCGGCTTGTCAAGGTGCTGGAGTGACACGGGAGTAGTTTTGCTCTAAGCCACCTTTCCTGGAAAAGACCTCCTGCCTTTTCCTACCAGACTGGCTTTAGGAAGCCTGCTTCTAATCCCATCTGTGAGCGTGGGTGGAAGCTTCTGACATTTGACCGAACTTTAAAACCAACCAACCAAAAAAAAAAAAAAACCAAAAACCCAACAAGCAGCACCAAACAAAAAAAATGGTGATTTTTCCCTGACTATGTTGTCTAGAAGGGCCCTCTACAAACCTGCGTGGAACTTCCCGTGAGAGCCAGGACCTCGTGCGAGTCCAGTTGGGGGGTGGGGGCCAGGCCCCCCCCCAGAAAGGGTTCGGGTCCGGGGCTCTGCTCCCGGGGGGCCACTCTGGTCACTCGCCTTTGCAGGCGGGTACAAACGGGCCGGGGGTTGTGCCCCAGGTCCCCGCCCGCTGCGCCTGAACGCCCTTTCGCTTGCCGGCTCCTGCTCGAGGTGGTTTTTCTGGGGGCAGGGGCGCTGTTGTGTACGCGGAAGGTTGGCAAGCAGCACGGTACCAATCACGGCGCAGAAAAGGACGAAATGAACGTGAGTCGATGGCAGCTCGGTGGTTTCATTTGCTCGTGCAGGTGTCGCTTCTTTTACGGTAACTTCACGTCACTAAGGCGGCTTGCCACGTGGTTTTGTCTGGGGTGGCGGATACCTGCGCCTCCCCTCACCAGCTCAAACCGACAGGGTGCTTGGGGCGGGTTTTTCTCATGTTTTAGACTGGTTTAGTAGGTCAAGTAATACCCTAATTGTTACAAGTTAATGGTTTAAGTGAGTTACTTCATTTGAACTCTGACCTTCACAGTAACGTTAAGTCAAAACACGTCCAGCAAAGGTGTGTGTTTGCCTCGGGAAGAAGGCAAAGGGGCTTCCTCAGAGCTTTCCTGGGCCAGCTGTTCCCAGGCTGCGGCCCTTCGGGGAGGGGGGAGGTTGTGCCACACCGAGGGATGGTCAGGAGAGCCCCGGGCTCCGGGGGGTGGAGGGGCTGTTAAACAGGCACCTCCTGGTCTGTTTGTGGTGATGCATGAACTCCTCCCTGGTTCCTGATCGTTTTGCTTTGGGTTTGGTTTTTTTTTTTTTTTGGAAATCTGAATTTAACTGAATTAACCGGCGCTGTGCTCTTCCACGACTGATTCTACAGTGACTCCTGCTGCACGGCAAGGTAAGTGGTCCAGTCCGGAGGGAGACGTGGGTGAGTTGTCACCACGTTGATTTATAGTCACTGTAGTAGAAGGTAAACCATACTTTGCTGTGGTTGCTATCTGGCTGCTGTCGTTCGTACGAGTACCACAAATCACATAGGCAGCGTTTATTTTAACTGCTTTTAATTTTATATAGAGGCAATAGAGCATTAAATACAAAACTTGAAACCAAATTTAACTTTCAAAAAGGTGTTTTAAAGGCATTTAAAAGAGCGGGGGTTTAAGGGCCTGTCAGTAAGACTGATGGCAGAGCGTGTGGAAGGAAGCCACGTGGTGTACAAACGAGCACCATTTACCAGAAAACATCCCCCTCGACTGTACCATCTACAGTCCAGTTACAAGCAGCAAAGCCTCAGTCATCGTCAGTAACCGCATCAGAGCCACTCAGCTGTCTTTACTTAAGAAGTGCTCTCTTTTTTTTTTAATTTTCCCAGGAAACGGAAGCTCCAAGGGGCACTTGTATTTGTTCCAGTAGCCAGAGCACCTTAGAACACTGGAATACCCAGACACAACTTTTTCCCTGCTCATCTACAGTCAGAGCAAACCTTGGCTTCCTTTAAGGGTGCAGCTAAGTCGTAGCTCTCTGGTTCCTAAGCAGCTTTTTTCAACCTGAATCTTCCTGGCAGCATGAGCCCTTTCTCCATCTGAGCCTGGAGACAGGAGCTCAGGTAGCTGGTTAACGGACTAGCTCTCTACAGGTCTGGCAGCAAATTGCTGCCGGGGGAACTCCCCAAAAGGGGCTTCCCCTGGGAGGCCCCTTACGGGCGAGAGCTTACACCCTCTCTTCCCTGCAAACAGGGACCAGGGGGGGCTTGGGCGGCCCCCAGCTGCTGGAAACCTCTCCAGGGACCCAAGGCAGCTGGGGATAAAAAGGTGTCCCCAAGCATCTCTCCACACAATATACTTTTGGCAACTGGCAACCCCACAGTACTTTGTACCTTCCTTTCTTACCTGCACTGCTTCTATGCTAGTTAACACCTGCTCTTACATCATTTCTTTCACTCTGCTGCTATCTACTGGTTTATTTTAGATTTATTGGACTACCTATTCACAGAGGCCCCCACAGCATGATTTACTCACTTGTCGTGCACTTTTTGCGTTGGCCACAGGATGATACACGAAGGTTTTGCTCTCTTACCCTTGCAAGCTCATTTGAAAACCAAAAAAAAAAAACCCAAAAAAAAAAAACCAAACAAACAAAAAAAAAAAAAAAAAAAAACAAAAAAACAAACCCCCAAAACAAAACCCCGCACAAAAATGTGCTACTACTAAAAATGTCTCATAGCAGGTGACCTGTGCAGCCTGCTGAGGTTTTCACACTCGTTCAGTAAGAAGTAAAATGCATTCAGGTTTTCTTTGGGCTAAAAATTTACTAAAGTTTAAAAGAAAGACTTTGACATGAAAAATTCAGTATCAAACTAAATGTTGTAGTGCAAGTTGTAGCTAGAGCTCAAATAAGTGATATTAAGTTAAGGGTGTGTCGCTCTCATCACTAACACGCACACGAATTTTTAAGGTGGTCAGTTACGCACAAAGAATGTTCCTGTATAACTTTTAGTGTTAATAAACTAAAACCACCCGGTAAGTCTTGAGTAGAAAGCCAGGTCTGACTACAAAATTAATACCTGAGTAGAATGGTCAAATTTATTCCCCTCGAGAAATCGCCTACGGCCGTGTTTAGGGCCTCAGTTCTACGTTTCTTAGGCTTCTCCTGTGTCGTGAGAGACCGCTGGGTACTATTGCTATTTGCAACAGAAAAGACTTCAGAGAAAACAGCTTCGACAGCCTTCCGCGCCGCGATCTTAACGCGTTACGATTTTTCGATTAAAGTCTTCATTTTGCCTGTAGACTTCAGCATGTGCGGCCCAAACTGGGAAGGAAACCAGAAAGAGGTTCAGATTGCTTCCAGCGCCTTCAACCGCCGCCCCTCCGAGCCGTACGTAGGACGGGAACGTGGGCAGAGGCCGTTTCCTTACCCCACCCGCTTCTCCGCACGTGGGTTTCACCCGCTTCATGGCCACCGAGTGAGGGGAGGGGAGCTCGGGCCACCGGCCGATGCCGTGGGGCGGGTGAGGCAGCTGCCCCCCCCCGCCCCCGTCACTCGACCGCAGCAAAGTAACGGCCCCCGGCCTCTTGGCTTTGGGGGCTGACAGGCAGTGGATCTAGCGGCAGTTTAACGGTATTTCTGTTCTGACCCTGGCTGTGTGCAAGGCCTTTGAAGAGACGTACCCTTTGCCTGCTATCAGCGGGGGGCTGGTCTAGCAAGAAGTTACCTATTGAGAAGTAGCCGATGACGGGGTTCGTAGACCATTACAGAGCGACGTTCTACCATTTAACCAGTGAAAGCCTTCCCTTCCCTTAGCTTTTGAGGACTTGATCCTTAACCTCAAAAGAGGGGCTGTAAATTTCAAAACTGGGAACTCCTGAAAAACCCGCGTGTGAATAAAACATTGTCAACTCACTCGTTCTTTTCCTTAAAGCCCCAGAAATGCTGGGGGAAAAGTGATTGGTTCTTGGGGAATACGAAGCCTTTTAGTTATGAAGAACAGCCCGAACGCTCCTTAAAGGCCTAAACCAGAAGGCCAATAAGTCAACATTAATAAGCTGAAGTACTTGGATAGTCCCGAGATTTGTGGCTCGGGAATCTTACTTTCCTCCAAACGTAATTCAGAGTGCAGCCAGCTTTTGGAGTTTTATGTGTATTTTTCCAAATGCGCAAAGAGAAAAACCATTCTTTACTCTGCCTCTCTGGTTCGATAGCGCAAGGCTTCAAGGACTGCTTACTAACAAAACTGATCTTGCACCAGCCTGTTTTTTAAGCAAGTGTGTGTTGCTAGACACTTGCACCTTGAACACCCAAATCAATCTGAAATAGAAGCCATTAGCTCCTATCAGGATACGGATTTTAAATATAATTCAGTTTAACGCTCTCACGTTATAAAGAAACTGCTTTTATTCATTCAGCATTTCCAATTATTAGAGGAAACTCGCTATGCCAAGATCCAGCAGGCATTCTGAACGACTGGCTTTCTGCATTCCTAGGAAGGGCTGACGTGTTTCAGCATCTCAAGATTTCACCTGCACTGTCTGAACGGTTAAGGTTGCTAATAACAGGTGAAGTCTGTTCAGATTTGATTCTGGCATGAGCCCTTGCACTACCACGTGCTCGCGGCAACAGGAAAGAGTTTTGTTTAAAAAACCAAACTGAATAAACTATAATAGGGCTTTTTAAACCTAGAGCCTGAGAAGTACACGATCTTAAGACTTGAGACTAAAAACGTACAATTGCCACAAGTCCTGGGGGGAGCAGGAGGACTCCAGAGGGGTTTGTGGACAGGGACGCTACCCTGGAGGTACTGGCCTCTGTTGGCAGAAAGACACGCGCCGGCTTTCACGACAGCTCTCCTTTAGCCCAAGCCTGCGTTCAGACTCCCGCTACTCAC
Source organism: Tyto alba (assembly GCF_018691265.1). Lineage (NCBI taxonomy): Eukaryota > Metazoa > Chordata > Aves > Strigiformes > Tytonidae > Tyto > Tyto alba. The sequence continues at coordinate 38,107,803 of NW_024881330.1, forward strand.
CAGCACCACCTCAGCCTTTGCCTTTGTTTCAGTCTTTGGCATCACTTTTTCTGTTTCGCTCGAGCTGTCACTTCGGTATCGATAAGCAAATTTCTTTTTGAGCGCCTCTGCTATTAATGCTGCAGGATCTGCAGGGTCAGCCGCTTTGGATTTTGTACCTTCTGATGATCTAGGAAAGAAAACAAGCAGCATTAACATTGTCCAAAGCGAAGCTTTAGAAGCTGTGAATGCTTTTACATTGTCGGATGTTCCATCAGCATCTGTCTCCCCTCAAAATAGTTCTGAGGCGTAAAACCAAACCCCCAAGGCAAACGTTAACATACTGCTGTTTCTTACCTTTTCACCGAGCGCAGTTTGACGCTGTTCATGTCTTTGAGGATTTCTAGCATGTTTGGTATTTCAGACTTCTTTGGCCCGTTTTCTGGCAAATTCTGGCCAGAGTTTGTTTTTTTGTTTTTCCTTTCTTTAATGAGCTCAATGGCAGACATACTCGGTTGTAGGCCTGGGGGAGGGAGCGGCGGCGGCGGCGGCGGCGGCGGCGCGACGGGGACAGCAGCTGAAGCAACTGGACTTGTCCCAACTGCAAACAGAACAGGCATCGCGGGTCAGTTTACGTGTAAATCCCCTTTATATCTCGCAACTGCTCAGGAAAGCACATGGGTGTGAGAGCTTCAGTTGCCTCCCCTCTGCCCTTTTTAGATCACTCTGCAACTTCTCCGTTCTTCAACCACCTAAGTAGGCTCAACCGAAACGCCCCGTAAAAATCCTTCCCGAAGAGCGAGAAGTGTTCTTTGAATTTCCAGTTCAGATTCTAGGTGCAATCATGTCTTTACTGCAACGGGACGGACGTCACGACCTCTCTGAGTTACGTTCTGCTCCTAATGTTTACCAGTATTTCACCTTCTTCTGAAAGGCAGGTACTGAACTGGAAGTCGCGTTCAATCCGCCGTCTGAGCGGTGTTTCTTCCTACTTACCATCATGCGTAAATTACCATCGAAAAATTTTAAATGTACATCTCAGAGCTCAAACAGCGCTTACATTGAAGCTTGTTCCGGCTCTCTGAGGTTAAGGATTTTTAGGCCAGCTAATCATCTGCCTGAAAATAAAGAGCCTCACGACAATCATGATTTCCAGTTCCCTGTACTCTTTAGGTGAAAACTGATATTAGAAATCTAACAGCCATAATAACTTGACAAATAAATGAAGAAACCTCTGCTCAAAGGCACCTTTAGAGAAACCAGCAAAACCAGATCAAACCAGAGTTTTGAGGCCTGGAATATAAAGCGTGTAAAGATACGTACATAGATAATGCAGAGGAGTCTAGGCTGGGTACATGTAGGCATACACAGACTGTCCTTACCATGTTCTACCAGAAGAGGGAGGTAAAGGTAAAGATGATAAAATTAAATCAAAATTTCCCAATGGAGGTGAAGGGAAAACAATGAAAAATAAGTTTTCAGTTATTCTGCAACCCCCCCCCCCCCCAATTAATTACAATTCAAGAGTGAAACCATGTGATCCTTCAAACTATTCCAATAGTTTTGAGTATGAACAGTTAAGGAAAACTAAAGGAACTGCTATCAGTTCACAGACAAAAACTACACAAGAGCATCTGAAGAATCGGGATATGATTTTATACGTAAACACAGGCAAAACTGTACGTGCTAAGTGAGCTCAGGGAAGAGTGAAAACCAAAGGGCTGTCATGTGCCGCTGACAAGGGCCACCTCCCACCGGTCTTTGGAGACAGCAGGCTTGGAGCTGCAGCGCAGTCCGAGGTGAAGGAAAGAGGAGAATGAAACTCAGGAAAAGAAGAATTATTCTGTCTACTACCAGAAACAGTGCACCGCTTTTGGTTCCATCTGGGCAATGTGTCTGATCCCAGAGACGATGCCAATAAACAATTCGTCTCCTTTTCTGTTATTTATTTCATAAACTTGAGATGTACGTTACATATTCCAAAGGCATAATTAGCATCTTGTATGATTACTTCATGATATCAGAGAGCCTATTTCATTACTGGATGGGAAGACTTAAGTGCTAGTAATTAAATTATGTTCTTTGAGTTTGGTTTAAGCCATCATGTTTATCATGAGCTTTGCTCTGAAAGCTGTTTAATACTACTTTACTCATCCACAGATGCAGAATTCTGGCAGACTTTCACACAAACATGAAGATTTTTGGAATACTGGAAAATCTGGCAGGTCTCTTGTCTTCAAGACCTGTTCTGTACCCCTTGGTCAGCAGGCTACGTCTGTCTACCTAACTAACCAAAACATTACAGAGAAGTGTTCAGTGTTGCAGTATCTCACAAAAATGAATTGGCACGTTATTAAAAGGACAAATTAATTATCACTCATTTTTGCTAAGAGTACAGCAAATTTAGTACCTCCTGTCAGGTTCTGTTGTTCTTGCAAGATTACAATTTTGGCTATTTGTGCTCTTAAAGTGGCTAGTTCATTTTCTAGAGCACTGATCTTCTGCAGAGCTTCTTCGTTTGCCGTCACCGTGCTCCTGGACATTGGTTCTTCCAGTGGGTTTTGTAAGGACATCTGTCTGTGCAAGGACTTTCCAGAACGAGGTAGGTCACCTGGAAAAGGCTGGGCTGCTTTTGACCAAACTTCTGACCTGTAACAAAAATATCACAAGATTCTTTTTTTAAAGGCTTTGTAATAGATAAAAACTAAAGCAGCATTATATACAAATCAGGAATACAAGTTGAAAGCCTGACTTCAAAGTTGCCTTTATGCAAATCACTTCCATCAAGACATCACAGAGCTTGAAGTAAGTAACAGCTTCACATCCTTTCTGTTTGCATCACTAGCTGTATTTCTTCTCTTCCCTTTGCCAGCTTTTTGTGGAATCCTTGATTTCAGGAGGAAAAAGGAATACATTCCCCCTCACCCCCAATCTATTTCTCTGCCTCACACCTACTGTATTTTTGGTTGGAATTAAGATTTTTTTTTTTTTTTCCCCCAAATGCTACAATTTTTCCCCCATAGGGTACAAGTAGTCACTTGCAGTTGATTCCTTTGAAGGAGGAGGAGGAGCTTCTTCGTTCTACAGCATGATTTTGTACTTTTTCGACTTCTGAAGGGACATTTTAGATTCCATTTTAGCAGTGCTGGGAGCACGGAGTACATTAAACAGCTTAGTGACACACAGGCTGCTTATCAGTAAATGGGAAAGGGTCTTGTATCTAGTTTTCTATCACAATAAATGAAACTACAGAGAAGAAAACTTCATACAATTTTCAAGAGTCCATAAGCTTTCCTCCTCTTTCTCACAAGAACAAGAAAATGCACCTCTGTTGCCTCCCTTTATTACCAGCCAAAGCTCAAGCTACGTTCAAGACTGAGGCCTGACTGAACAGCTGCAGTCAGACAAGCACTTACAGAAGGTTAGATTCACTGAGGACACCAACATCTTTAAATGGTTTATCTCCAGTATCTGAGAAACCCCTTCCAGCTGAAGATGCCCCTGCTCATCGCAGGCGGGGGGCTAGACTAGATGAAAGTCCCTTCCAACCCAAACTATTCTATGATTCTGTAAGTAGAATCGATAAAGATTTAATGACAACAGATTATCATCAGCGTAACTGCAAAATATCAATCCTCCTTAACTTCGATCCCCAAACTTCTCCAGCAGGTCAGGATTCTGTTATTTATTCAAACATGAGAGTAAGAACAGTGGCCAGTGATAGGACTTTTCAAAACGTGTAGGATGGCTCCAAACTAATACATCTTAAGAAAGAGCCCCATCACTCTGGATGCACATCATGTTAGATCGGCAGTTGTGCAAGACTTAAAAGAGCCAAGATTTAAGGCTAGAACAAGCCCTGTGCTCTGACCGCCTCAGTCTGGGATGAGATACACATTTGAATCTTCCACAACACTGAAACATCAGCACAACTCGCAGAAATCTGATCAAGCAGAATTTAATCTTATCAAGGATGTTAAAATTTAGGTGGTGTTATCGGGATAGGAATAGAGAGCAGCCAAGGCTGAGAAGAGAACAGGACGCTTCCTATAGCAGCCACCTCCCTGCTTTCCCTAAATCAGGAAGGTGGAAAGAGACAGTGGTCACCACTCTTTAAAACCTGCCTTCTAGAAACTCTTTAAAGGAGCAGACTAGCTAAACAAAGGGTATTTTCAGCTCAGAGCAGTGATGGTGTTTGAGGAAGTGTCTTGATTGGAATCTAACACTGTGGAAAAACACTATGCCTGACCCGTCACCACTGCTCGGGCTAGGGGCAGGGGAAAACCATTTGTCATTTAATTGCTTCCTGCGACTGCATTTGCAGAAAAAAACCCCTCTGTCTGCAGTACTGTTTACTGAATTATGCAGTGAATATATATTTAACAGTAACGTCTATGTGATCTTGTCGAAACGGAGAATTTCAAACGCCTGGAAAACACCTAATGCATGCTAGCTCCACTACATAATACTGTGCACAGACGTAATAAACTGTGCACACTGAAATACTCATATTTGCTAAGTAATTCACTTACCATGCTCCATTATAAGCTGTTTGCCTTAAGGTCACTATATATCTGCAGGATTATTTTAGTCCCATCCCACATCCATCTGTCCCCCTTCCCCCCTTCCCATGCAGACGTCTCGGCAAATATGCAAGTCCTACATCTTTCATAATAGGTTCTTTGAAGCACCAAAGAGCTATTCTCCCTGTTGCCTCCATTAAACGTAATAGCTTTACAGTTCAATCCTTAGACAAAACGTTTCTGTGCAAACAAAAGTAGTGTCGGCCAGTTAATTTCCTGCGCATCAAATAGACTTTACAAATAGTGTTTCCCAAACAAGCGTTGATTTCTGTGACTCCCCTCTGAGTTTGTGAAATTAATGTGGCAGTGCCAGAATGTTTGTTATGCAAAGCTTTCACTATGGCAAGTCATGTTGGAGGGCATCTGGGTCATTACTAACCTATTCTGTGCTTTCAAATTAAGGACGGTATCCTCCAGTAATCTCTGAAGCCAACAATCTGTGCCTTTCTGTCCTAGGTTTGTTTGTTTAGAAGAAAAACTTCCTCTGCAATACAGAACTGTACCTTTGTTTCTGGCCAGTCTGAGCAGCAATTCGGGTAGGCTGGAATAGAGAACTTTGTCACTTCAGCCAACCTGTTTCACACAGTTACAGGGCTATGTAGTACCCTTGGTCCAACACAACAGCACCTAGCCCATCGTTCCGGACGCAGGTGCTCACATGCTTCCCTGCCAGTTTGTGTTACGAAGATTAAAGACGAAATATAAACCGTAATCTTAAAATTGTCTTTAGCAGACTGCAGAGCCTTAACCAGAAAGGTGTCAATTATTGGGTTGTTAGAACGACCACCGCTGCTAATTAGGAAGCTGTACGCTACCCCACCCCATATTAATGAAAATCCCAGGAGAACTGGAGAGTCAGCGTTAGGAATTGCGCCGTGCCACAGCAGACCTTTCTGTGGGGACGCGGTTGCTTGAAGCTGTCACGTGCAATTCTTTGTACTAACTAGGTAAATAAACCCCCCCAGTCTTCCTTGTACGAAGCCAGTCTCCTGTGTGTTCTCAAACCAGTCTTTCACTCATAACCCTGTTAGTCTAACCTCTACTACTCCTTTTCCAGACCCTGCCTTTCCTATCACTCTTCCCCCAACGTTCCGGTGCTCTCCCTTATTTGCAATGCACAGGAGATTCTCACTGGGGAGAAGCTAGGTTTCTTCCTCTCAGTTGAGTTCTTGAAAAAGATTAGAGGAGCATACCTGAGCCTTGTAGACCCTTCACCTTCTTCTTGAGCAACCCATCCCACATCTGCAAAGGAGGCCACTGCATCTTCTCGAAGTTGATTAGGGTGGTTTCCTTCTGCGGCATGAGAAGTAAGCTAAATTTTAAAGAAAAAGATCGAAGGTTTTAGAGTCACTGTTCCCAGCCCGAGTCTGAGTTATTTTACCCAATACTTTAAGTAAGGCTACATGTTACTATTAACACATACATGCATGAAACACATCTGTAGACTTAGCACACATTTCTCTCCTGGGCTTGGTCCAGAACCATTTCACTGACTTCAAACTTTTCAATCTAGTCTGCTGAACACTTTACACAGGTTCACAGCTAACTACATATATTATCACATGACATTACTGAACACTAAAAATCCAATGCAAATTATTAAAGACAAATAATCATCAACATTCTCAAGCAGTTTGCTTCATTAACTCAAATAATATGTTTTTAAATTGTACTCTTGACCAGTAGTTAAAAAAGACATTAAGGCTACTAGTACCTAAGTTTTTTGCTCTGACTTAGTATTATTTTGAAAGTGAAATTCTATTGAAGTGTGTTTCCCTTCCCCGACAACTTTCATAATTTCTGTACAAGGATAAAGGTATGTACATTACACAAGGGGGGGGTGGTGGTGGTGAAGAAAATCAAAGAAACATTTCTACTAGCTCAGTAATCACCAAGACTTTAAGTGAGAGGCAGGATGCAATCCCAACAGAATCAACTATTTCCTAACAATCCTTTGGCATTCCTTTACAGCATGCCAAACAAATCAACCGTTTTTCAGCATGGTTCTGCCGTTAGCTGTTTGAAGCCAAAGGTGAGCCAGGCTCCAGAGACTGGAACCTTTCTTAGGTTTACAGTTAAATGACCTGAACGGAGATTCAAAAAACTGTTTGGATCATCAACACATGCTCCATAGCCACAGTTATAGAAAATGGTTTCAAATCTACTTTGAAATACTGGCTGCTTCCCCGGGTAAGACAAAGGCATGTGTACTCAGTCACTGGACTACTGAGCAGCCTGGTCTCAGTATCTTAGCAGAAAAAAGCCACTGAAAAATCTTTCAATAACTTCTTCTGCTCAGTCTGTCCCCTCGAGTTACTTATCTCCAATACACCTACGCCACGTCTTTTGTTTGTATTACATATACACAACCCACAGCCCAAATTTGCACAGAGAGTCGCAGCTGTTTAAGTGCTGCCTGCTGCTGGGAGCAGCCAAGAAGCTAGTAACGCTGGCAAAGGTGGTGTCCATGAAGACAGCTTGGATCCAGCCTGTTAACACTTAGGTCAATTTTCAAGGCGACTCACCTCTGCAAGAGGAAACCATTACGTAGCAGCAACTAGGAAATGGTAGCATTAACCTGAATTTGTATCAGAGCTACCACAGTAGGACTGCTGTCTGGATGAGGTAAAGCCATTTCTGAAGAGCATCCACAGGTATTTCACTTGTAGCCTTTGCTACACAAGTCCCAGGAAGATACAAGTTGTGGGTTCGGAGTTGTTTTTTCCCCAGGAGTTGTTACAGACAGTTTTGGAAATCGAGATTAGTCATCTTCACCTCATACTCTTGCAACTTGTATGTGAGCCTTTATCACAGCTCCCAGGAGTGTATATTGGCACCATCAGATCATTTGGAAACAACAGGGTTTTTTCCAGGTAGCATCAGCACAGATGGTAATATGTTTATCACATTAACAGTTGTGCCTAATACCATCACAGTCTGCCTCTCTTTAAAACAGTCTAGAGAATACTACATTGCATGTTAGGATTTTCATTGTTCGAGGCTTCCTTGGCTTTTTTTTTTTTTTTTTCCCAAATAAAAAGAAATTTTCATGACCACAGCATCTGTATTAACGTTAACGGTAATTTAAAAAAATCCATAATACATTAGCCACTTCTTGCAGGTGACAGATTTTCCTGACTGTAATGGACACAAGAGGAACTATTACCGTGAAAAGACTGAAGCCACATTTAAATAAAGGCACTGTGCATACTTGCATCAAAAATAATTTTATAAATCAACAGTAAGGAATGCATTTACCACTGCCAGGTTTCCTGCACTGTGAGAGAAATAACTTCTAATCCAAAATTTAGCAGCAAGCCTTCTGTTATATTGTGATGCAAGTTTCTTCTTGCTTTTTTATTCTATTTATATGTAAACAGAATCTGCTTGTTACGCCGTATACAGATGTTTCTTTTCTCTATTCCTAAAAACAACAAGGCCGTCCCACAGCAGTGGATTTCAAATTTCAAGAGAATGCAAGATTTTTACTTTAACTTAAAGGTTAAAAGCCAACACCCATCTCATAAAACTTCAGTTCTCTGTAGAATGATGCTTAAATAACTCTGTGACTGACTACTCTATTCTTCCAGCCAAACTCTGCTGATGAAAACCTGGGCAACTGCTCTGACAGCACCTGAAATGGAGAACAGAGAGCTGAAAACAGAGGCCCGACTCTACTGGATGGCAGGAACTGAATTGAAACAGTGAAAATAGTCTACTTTTCTTTCTCTGCAAACTATGTAGTTTGCTCACCCTGTTTATTCCTTCACAGGTTTTTTTGCCTATTTCAGTGTGCATGCATGCTGTACGTACACACGTGCGTGCCTCTGGATTTCAGACCCATTACTGCACGAATTTCTGAAGACAAGACTACCCACACTGTACTGTTTTGGTTGATGTCATAGAATATCTCGAGTTGGAAGGGACCCATACAGAATCATCGAGTCCCACTCCCAAAGAACCAGCCTCCCCGGTGTTTCCACGCGGGGACCTTTCGTGTGCTAGGCAGACATGATAACCACTACACTACGGAAACATGGCTTAAGATGTCAGAGCAGGATCCCTACTTTTTATTTGCTCCAGGAAGTGGAAAGCAGAACAAATATTTTTATACGTTTGAGGATAGAATAAGAACTCTAATTTCAAATTACTAATACAATACGGTTAGGTATTAAACGTGGAAATACTTCTTCAAGTAAGACAAAGTTGCTATGATTTTTCAAATTAGCCCAGTAACTTCTCATGTTTGCTACATGCACACCAGTTCCTTAGGAGATTTTTACTGAGTTATCAGATTTCCAGCAGACAAACAGGAGAGGCATGGGACTAGAACAGAGATGCCGTAGCTGAAGGATACTATCTTGAGATACAGTCCTGGAGGTCTGGGCTATATTGGTAAGTCTACCTGGGCTATACTAGTAAGTTTAACTTTATTTTCTGCTAAAGACTACGCATAAACCTCAAAAATATGACATGCAAAAACTATATGAACCACTTTCATTTGTTCATGCCATTTAGAGTATCTAGGTTAAGCTCTGCAACCTCTAAGTGAATACATAAGCAGCATTTAGCGATTAATTTAAACGTCGACTATGGCAAGATCCATACAGATACTAAAAAGTCAGTAGACCTCTCAAAATCAAAAGGTTAAAATCAAAAAAATCAAGATGTTAAAATCAAAAAAATCAAGATGTTAAAATCAAAAAAATCAAGATGTTAAAATCAAAAAAATCAAGATGTTAAAATCAAAAAATCAAGATGTTAAAATCAAAAAATCTTTTTTTCAGACTAGTTGAACAAAATCATTCTAGAAGAGAAGAAAGCATGAACGTAACAGAGATATTCTTCCACTATCTCTTATTCATTTATCATAAAAAAAATGAAGACCTGTGGCCAGTTTGTTGCTCTTGGATCAAGTTAGAAACACTGATGATATACATGCACCCTCAGATGAGGCAAGCAAGGTTTGCTTCGGTTTTTAAAGAAAGTGACTTACAGCAAGGTTCTGTGCATGGTCCCTTCATAACATAGCTAAAGCTGGCAAGAAAGAAAGAGGAAGAGACAGCTATAGGAAAGTGGCAGTTTCAACAGCATAAAAACAATCGAGACCGGCATTGAACTTCACTACAGAATCTTAATGCTGAGACAAAGACATAAAAAACAGATGTTAGAATCACACTTTTACATGTTTGGCAGTTTATATATTAAAATAGTATAAAGCCTGCATAAATCATATAAATTTTAATGTGTTTCAAGGCTCCAATTTGGAAATTCATATTTCTAATTCAATCAACTCTGACCACTGTACTTCTATTTTTAGGATCCTTTCCCTTCATCTAACAGAAGATGACTGTTTATACTTGGTGTGCATAAAATCTATGCAAAGCTAACAGAATGTCTCTTTAGGAGGGGAAAAAAAAAAGGCAAATATTTTATTTATTCTAACACAGAATTCAGACGAAGACATATACATATTTTTATTTCAACACTAAAAATATTCAGGAACAGATTCCCCAGATGTACCTTACAGCTCTTTGCAAGAACATAAACAGAAATGTCTTCTTTTATGTACCATATTAAGAGAAGGCAGTATTTGGCTAACCATCTGCAAATGAGCATCATCTTCCCTTGTATGGCCTTTACACTAGAGAAAATCAGACACATTATAGGAGAACTTCACTTCCTTTCCAATCTGAGGCACATGGAGCCTTATTGCTGGCATAACTACTATTAATTATATATCCAAAAGTTTGAATCCAGCATGTAATTTTGTCGGCCTTTTCACCTACACAAATCTCCACCCCCACGATGTATATGTTTAGTTTTTAAGCTTCACCAGGCTACTAGGTTGCTCCCCTAGTTTCTCAATGTATTTATTTAAGACAGAAAAAAATGTTAGCATGGCTTTTACTAACACACCAAGACGGCTTCTACGGTAATCTGAACAATCTGATTTTACTACTATAATTTCAAGTCTAAATATTGTTCATACATTTCAAATAGGATAAAGAAATTGATTTAAACAGTGAAAACCTTAGCTGTGTGGAAATTACCTTGTCTTAGCGTGGGTGATGTTTCCCACCATTCATCTTTAGGTTCCCCACCCTTGCTCTCTCAGCTTGAGTTTCAAACACTAAATTTCTCCAATTCTATAGCCACCCCCTATCCCTAACACACAGAGAGTTGAAGAGATTATGTGTAACAGCTTCCATCTCCCCATCTGTTCCTGAAAGACTTGTTATAAAAAGCAAGGGTTCTCTCCTCTTTAAGCTTTTACCCTCACTCTTTACCCTCCCACTATATGCAGCTGAAGTTAAAAGCAAACAAGTCAGAAAGCTGCACAGAACTGATGTTCCCCTTCACTTATACAGTGCTAGCCTTGTATTTAAAACAAAAGCAAACAGGGTGCTCATTTTATTACTAATTTTTTGCTTTCTGATAAAGTAGTTTATTTTCCCAAGTATTTTTAAGTAACTGTTCATCTTTATATGCCCCTTAAGCCTAGCTTATAAGTACTGTTTATAGAAAAAAATGTTTCAAACATTTTTCCTTTTTATGAATATTTTTTTTTTCCCAATAATATTTTTTTTTAATAAGGTATTGCCTCATTTTAGAAGCTCTAATTTCCTTAGGAAAGAAACCTGTTTCAAGTTTCATTATGTACGTTACAGCAGTAGGGATTGAGGTTTTAAGGAAGTACAGAAGCTGAAGAATCCATTTTTGGAAAAAATCTGAACTGGAAGTGGGAAGAACTGAAGTAAACTAATTCTCCTACGTGCCCAGTTTATCATATTCTGCTTTTACAAATCCTCTAGACATTTACTTCAATGAACTCCATATTTGCTTAAAATCTTTTGATGCGAGAGCAAATCCCTTTATCAGTATAGTGAAACACGTATTCTAAACTGTTGAGAACACCTACCTGAAACTGAACTCTTGGACACTGTATAAGAGAGAGGTTAGTACCAATTTTTCTTACGATACTTCGAGATGAACCATAAGGCTTACTTGACCAAAGCACCTAGATGGGAAGGAAAAAGAAGCCAGCTGTTAGGTAACTGATTTTTATATCATATTGGAAGAGTATTCCCTTATCCATCCATACTATGTTTGTACTCAATGTATTTAAATACATTTAAAATGCATGTATTTAAAATACATAAAATACATTAAATTCAAAGTTATTCCTTTCATGCTAGAACAGAATATATATACACTGAAATTTGTATCAGTGAACTCCTTACACTGTACACCCAAAATAGCACGAAATTTGGTTTTGTCATTAAAATGTATCTATGGCTGTTTAAGTTCAAGACAGCCTTTGCATTAGGTTTAAATTCAAAGCAATAAATCAGGTAACACAGAAGGATTCAAGAGTTGGAAGCACCTTCAAAAGCATAATTTATCCATTTTCAAGACAATAAAGAATCTGCAGCAGATCAGACACCTGTTTTTAAGGGGTTTCAAGACAACCCACTCAATCATGAAAAATCCATAAATGTATGTAATTCTACATTTCCCCAAATATTTTTGTTCTTTTTGAATTAAGAGCTCTTCTCACACAGGAATAGTGTCTACCAGTCTTTAACTATCAGCTTGCATAAACATAAAAATGTAACTGTGGAATTAAAGAGCAAAGAAAAGTAAAAGGGGGAAATAAATATTTAAGAATGAAACCTTGTCCTAAAAGGAAAAAAATAAATATACATTCACCTAAAGAAAATTGCCCACAGCACCTCAACACACCTGGCTTCACTGGAACTGGTTCTAGTTTCTACTGCAATTCAGATTTCTTCTACGTTGTTTCAACAGGGTTTGAATTTGCCTTCTTCTGTTGTACTTAATGATGGGAATGTTTGCTCTACTACTTACCATAGTTGTATGAAACAAAATGAGACTTTAATCCTAGGGGCATACTACAAATTGTGCAAGAACAGAAGAAATTGAAGAACAAAACCCAAACCAACCAACCAATCAAAAACAACAAAAAACCCCAAGAAAGCAGAGAAAAATAGGAAAGATTTCAGCACAGGGAAAGTTGACAAAAACAATACAAAGAAGAACAAGGGGAAGACTATAACACAGAGTAAGCTGTTAGTAAACAATTAGAACACTGTACAGTAATTTAAAACACTTGTCTAGTGTTTACTTATGGCTGTAGATAGAAATTTACTACTCAGACTCTAATTTTTAAAGGGTCATAGCTTCAGGCAAACTCAACATCCTGTTACAAGGTTGCCCAACAAAGAAAACTTCGATAAAGTCCAGGCGATTAATACTGAAACAATCCTCATCTGGCACAGCAATATTGCCTACGTCATTAGTGTAGTGCAGCCATGGGAGGTTCACAACACGTAGCTGAAAAACGTTTTGATATACTAAGCAAAGAGTACTACTCTTAGATTTTGAAGGTTCTATTAAAAAGACAAAATTATGCTCCGTGGTATTTATCCCCAGGTTATCTTATCTCAGAAACTTCACACAAACATTTTGCCTATTTCTGAACAAGTATCCTTCTTTCCTCTGGCTTTATTGGAATGTATACATCTTGACAAAATAAATGGGCCCTGCACATACGCTGTGCTAGATCCTCACATCCGAGCTGCAACTTTGTCATTAATCCACTCAGACCCATTTTTTCCATTCTATGAAACATACATTCTCTTGCTTAATATGATGCTAAATTCGAACACATCTTTTTTTCAAGGCTGAGCACTCTACTGATTCTGCACTTTGGATGCCTCAAACAAAGACCTCACATTTGTGACTACGACACTGCTGTCTGTCCGTATGCCTGAGCAAATAGCAGGTAGATCAGCAGCCTTCAGGAAAAAGTCACTGACAAGCAGTACTGCAGTAATACAGCCTCGCTATTCATGACAGAGTCTGATGGTAGAAGCAGAACTGTCGGCGATAGCCGCGAAGAGATGCTGCATTGGAAAAAATAACACTAGTCAAGGAAAGGATTAATTACAGAAGTACTTCCACAACAGCAAAAGAGCCTAGACTACATGCTGCATTACCAACCCAAGTGCAGTGCATTTTAAACAAGCAGCAAAACTTGTTTAGAGATTGCTCAGATCACAGACCAGGTGTTGACTAGCACCCAGATCCTCGAAAATATTTGGTGACCAAATCCCCTTGGGGTTGTTCAACAACAGTGGTGTGGTGCACCAACTCTCTTAATGACTCAACTTTGGTAATTCAAGATATGCCTGGACAATATTTTCAGAAAACTGCACGCAAGCTGGGCCACAAGGTATGCAAATAAAGTCAGCATGCTGCTCAACTGAGCTAATAAGTCTCAGCATTGCTCTACCCAAGTTCACACAACTTCTTGACTTGAAGCACTGGCAGAGCAAGTCTGCACCATATTACTTAGTCATAGCCTCTTATTGCATCAGTCTTCTTCTGTTGTCCAAAACAGCTAACATTTGGAAATGTAACTGCATTATCACAAACTTCATACAAGTACAGAATGGCGGAAATAGGTTGAAAACTTGTTCCCCCCACACACACTTAGGCTGAAAGATGTAGCCGACAACAACCACAGCAACATCCATGGTAGTCCAGCATATTCTCATACTTTGAATATTCAGAGTTACACTGCATGAAATCTCAGAGCAAAATTTGAATAAAATCCTAAAATACAGATTCTTATTGGTAATTTTCATTTATAATGTATAAACATTTTTCTCTCCAAAGATTCCCAAGATTGATAAAAGGTTTTACCAAAATAAGCCACAGTAGAGAACTGCCCTTCTAACTACTGTGCATAGCTGTTAAGGCTTTCCCCATTGTTAAAACATTAAAATGTTTTGACAGTTTACAGGGATTACTGCATTGAAACTAATACTTGTACTCAAAATAGCTTCCTAAAGGTCCAAGTGACAAAGCAGTTGATGCATAGCAGATTGATCACTCCCTGCTAAGCTGTCTAAGAAAAGTCTATGTGCACTTTCCTCCAAGAGGAGGGCTATCCTTGCACGTTTCTCTGTTTCCCCAGTGAAGAACACAGCCATGTTGCTCTCCTTTACTGCAAGACTTTCAGGAGGAGTAAATATAGCACAGTTATCATCATCTCAGTTTCATGGGGCTTTTCGTATCTTCAAGGTAAGAGCAAATAAATTTATTCAAGAATTAGCATCTCTGTTAAAAATCAGTTGAAAATTTTCCTTCAACTTCAAAACACACATAGAAGTCCAGCATGAAAAGCAGTGCTTACAAAGTAAACAGTTTGTTATTAGACTAGAAGGAACTGCGTGGTACTTTTAACACATATATTACTCAACACTTCAGTGTCCAAGTAGTAAACAGCTTCATACTTTTTCAGCAATACAGAATCGTACCAGTATTGAATATACTTAAAAGTGTTCTGCTGGAATAGGCAAGTACAAACTAAAATATATTAAGTGCTTTCTACACCTGACTTTCTGAAAACATAAAGCATGTTTGAAACACTTACTGATTCCATGCTGAATCCAACTTGTTCAAAAGCCATCCTAATTAAGCGCTTAAGCCAGCAAATCATCTGGAATGGAAAAAGCCTTTCCAAACTTGAACTTAACCCTTCCAAATCCACAGGGCTGCAGAGGTTCCATAGTACTTCTGAAACAAGAAACAACAGAATTCTAGATGCATGTTGTGCTACATATACAGAAGTAAACTGCTACATGCATTCCTAAGAAAACAAGATTTAGAAACAGTTACTGAAAACAAGCCATGTTAGGTGGCGACAATTCCTAGTACTGTAAAGCATAGGTATCAGAAGGCATTTACTTAATGCAGGTGACAAAGATTTTTTTATTAGTGTCATTTCTAAGAAATCAAAGCTGTTGGCGAAGTTAATGATTAAAAAGCTGGGGAAATGATTGCTCACTTGAGCTTGGACAGATGATGATTTTCAACAACCCTAAGTGAGAACCGAACACTACGCAATGCCTGCAGATGGGGACTAGCACTAAGATTGAAGGGCCGTACTCCTACCTAAACCTCATTTCTGTGCAGGAACAAACGACACGAAGACGACCCCCTCTCTTCACCCACATTCTCTGTTCCCTCCCTTTTTCCCACAACTGAGGACAGGAAGGAAACACAGAAAAATGACTAAGGCAAGAAAATGACAGGAAATAGCATAGATGTTGGGCCTGGAAACATTCAAGTGATTTATAAAGTTGGACAGATATCAAAGTCTGTCTATTTATATGCGCTACCATTCACTTCAATCAAGATGTTTTTATCGCTTCTCTGGTGAAAATGGTGTAGTTTTTCTTGAACTGTGTTCCACACCAGTCATAACTTGGACTCCACTGAGAAGTATATGCCACCACCAACAAAACGGAAGCCATAGATGTAGGTTTACGTTTGTTTTGTGTACCAGGCTAGAAACAACACTCTGTTGAACCACCCTGAGCAACATATTTGTAGCATGAACAACAGTGTTATTGAAGCCACTATATATATATACACACAGTGATGACTAAAGCAATGTAGCAGCAAGGAACTGGTACCTGGGGAGTTTGAAAGTCACGAGGTGGAAAAGCTATGCTGTTTGAAAGTGCCCACAAGAATTACAGTTAAACTATCACTGCTTCCATTAAAAATGTTGGGGTTTTTTTGTTTGTTTGGTTTTTGGTTTTCTTTTTTTTTGTTTTTTCTTTTTTTTTTTTTTTTTTTAAACAGTTTACAGTTCCTTAGTAATCACCTGCTTCTCCTGGAAACTTGGCAGGAACAGTGCAACTCTACAGTTATCTTTTTTTAGACAGGCTTTAAAAAAAAAAAAAAAAAAGTTGATATTAGTTTCTTATCACCACAGAAAGTAAAATATATTTCCGAACAGGATTTTCTTGATTCTGAAAAAACTAGGAAGAAACTACTAATCTATCAGCTACGGGATGTCTAATGAAAATGTAAGATAAAAAAAGTTATCAAAAAAAAAACCTGAACCAATCACCATGAGATGAGAATGGAAACTGCAATTGTTATAAGAAAAACAGCAGGGAAGAATAATGGGCTACCTACCAAACAGCCATGAACATAAGCTACAGTCTTACATAATAAATCAGTCAGTCATGGACTTCTTTATGGAAAGCTGGAAAAGTCTATTAGGGAAGCACTACCATCTACTTGATCTCTTCTTCCTTTAGGCATCTGTTATTCTTCCCTGAGACAAGCTACCGTATGGACTGTATGGATCTTTGATCACATTGCACCTGCTGTGTTTGAAAAACCAGGAAGAATACAAGTCTTTCTACATGCCCCATATCAGATTTGGCATCATTTCTGGCACTGCAGACATGCACTGACATAAGAGAGACAGGAATGCTCCTTTAAAAGAGGAAACCTGTTCCAAAAGTGCGGTACACGTGATGCAATCCGCCTCATTCCAAAGTTCAGATTTGTTGAACATGTAGTGTGGAAATCAAAGAGAAGAAAAACGGAAGCTGCGTCAAGACATTCAAAGAAAAGAGAAAAAGAGGTAGAGAACATATTGCTGAGCGATTACAAGGAGGGGGCTGGCTGGTAGAGAGGCAAGTGATAGGACCATAAAGGGATGACTGTATCCTGATACACTGCTCTTTCAACAGATAGCCAGGTCATTAGTTTAAAAATCCTCAGATGTAGTCAGAGCCACCTTTTGTTTCAGGAAGTGAAGAAAAGGAATTATTTTGTTTCTGGGAGGACCGAGTCTCTAATAACAGAGACAATTTGAACAGAAGCGAAAAGATAACGCTAGAACTTCTGAGGAAATCAGAGCAGGTCTAGAAAGTCTCCATGATCTCAAGAAACTGAGAGGCAAAGAGGTAAAGGAATGACACAAAACCTGTCAAGATAACCAATTAAAGGCACAAAAGCAGATGCAGGAAAAAAGTAGCATAATATTAGGATGACAGAGTAGTATAAATATGAAGTAGTAAGTTTAAAAAAGGCTAAGGTACAAAATAGCTTGGTGGCATAAGAAAAAAAAACCCTACACATGTATTGGGAGTAAGCAGGAGACAAGTGATAGAGCCACGATGTAAGAGGACAGAAAGCAATGAGTGATAGTCAGTATATTCTGTTTTTACTTGAAGATGGTAGAAAAGACAGAGACAGATGTTAGAATGGGTTATAGACAACTCTGAAAAGTTATAAGCCTCCAGGACAACAGCGTCTACTGAAATTCACCTCGAACAGCTCGAAAATTAGCCAAAGGAATTTCTGAAATATTAGTGATTGTTTTAGAAACTTGTTCAGTGAGATCCAAAAGACACGGGAATAAAAGCAGCAGCATGATGACACAAAACACTGGGAACAGTCCACAATATTTATCCTGTCCTAAAACATTTTGGTGACCTTTTGTAATTCCGAGTTCCAAGACTTTGATGACCAAGCATAAAACAACACAACTATTTCAGAAAAATGATCATTTATAGTTCACATTATAAATCATTGTTTTGTCCGTAGTCTAAATACTAAAAGAACTTAAGACTGGGGTCATCAATTCCTTGCTCTTACCAACGACCTGTTCCCTGCTTTAGCAGAAGAAAGCGACCGAAGTCAATCTGTAAGAGTGCAGAGTACCAACAGCTCCTGCATTAGTTTCCTTAGTTCCTCGCACTATGGAAAACCACCATGTTTTAACAACCTCCAGCTAATTTGTTATCTAAAAAAAGATCTGAAAGGAAAATGCTTTTAAGTATATCAGCTTGATATTTTTATCCGATCTATTAGTTTGACAAAACTATGCCCAGACAAACTTCATGCTCATTTCTTCCAGACTATATTGCACTATACCTTTCTTCATACATCTCAGTTATTTCACAATTATTTCATGTGCCAAGAACAGAAAGGGTTCATTCCAAAAGAAACTGCTGGACAGCAAGAATGAAAACATTAGCAAATTTTTGTCTCATGCTCTGTATACATGCCAACTTCAGAAGCAGGAGTTGTATGTTTATTGCTTTTAGCAAGCCAGAATAATACCTCTTCTAAAATACTGATGTTTGTTCTATTTATCCTCTATCTTCTTTACTCTACCTAAACTAAAAATAGTAGTAGTTTAATTCCCCCCAAATTTCCACAACTGTTACTACAATAAAATGCCCCGAGTTATAATAATATTGCTATAAAACATGGCCCTTTTGCTGTGCTTAAGGAAAACTATTACAACGATAAGCAGCAGTCATAGGCAAGATTACCAGAAGAGGTTAGGAGAGTACTAACACAAAGAACTACATTTCTCTGCCTAAAGCATGTGGGGGTTGGAATGTCATGGGTTCCTCTTCATTTATAAAACTCTACTTACACAGAAATTAGCAATGCTGAAGAACTTTCTTTCTGATATGGCAACATGCAGCAATTCCTTGGTTCAGAAATGAGGAGGTCTGAATTTCTGAGTGCCAGGATTCTCACTTTAGCCTCCTTGAACTTTCTTTTGCCCCTACTTTACCCAACCACTTTTGCAGGTTTCACTCCATACTATCATATCAAATATTAGTCTACAAAGCTGAGAGATAATACTACTTATAAATTACAAAAGGTTCATTAAATAAAGGCTCTGGTGGCTATACACATATGGAATACCACTCAGTAAATATGAAATGGAGCCCTTTGCCAGGCTTTCTAGTGAGTCCTACACATGAAAGATGAAAAGAAAGAAAAATCAGATGCAACTGCTTTCAAATTGAAATTGTTCTGTGTGTACTTTCCAATGTTGTATTTGTCCAAGTCCCTTTCAAATTCTGCGTTCTCGCTCTTAAAAAGAAATACCGTATTCATATTTTTCTCACTGAAGGAAATTTTTCTCATTCACATAAGATCCACACAAAAAGAAAAGAGAATGACTTAATGGGCTTGATGCAGCAGATCAGCCTTAACAATGAATAAACAGACGCATGAAATCTAAAAAATGAAAGGTCTAGTCTCTAAATTGAAAGGGTATGTATAAGATAAAAGCACAAAATTTTCAAAGAAGCATGGTTTCAGAGGAATACCAACCACATCAAAAATCATGAAAAAAGGGCAGGTTCCTCCTTATTTTAGCAGGAAACTAGGGCATGCATATCTTCACAGTCTTTAAGGCTGATGCATGACCCAAGCTCATCTCATGAAATTATATTCATAAGGCAACGCATTCAAGAAGTAATAAGGAAAGATAAAGCCAACAATAAATTATGACAGGCAGGAAGAATCTCCTGATAAAGGCCTAGGCCCTCCCCCAAACTGACACAGACCAGTTATAAGCAGTGTAAGTATTTGGCAAAGATCACACAGCAAAATACAGAGGTCTATTTTTCGGCTTGGAAGTCACAAATAATGAAGTGCCTTATTACTTTCAGAAACACCTGTTTGGAAAGATACGCAAAGAGAGATAAAAATCAGTGAGTACTACAGAGACAATCAAGGGGATATCTAAGCTAATATCAGCATGAAATCTAAAGCAAGAATTGAAAATAATACATACTTGGAATAGAACTTGCTAAAGCTTTCTTAAAAATATAGCCCAATCGTATATACCTCAAATTGTAAAACCATATTCATCACATCTTACCCATGTTACCATATCTTGCCAACTAACGATATAGAACAATAAATAAATAAATAAATAAATAAAATCAATGTTTCAACACTAGTTTAGTCAAAAGCTTTTGCTCAGAGATTATACCTACACAGTGCAACATGATATTGTGGAGAGGTAAGTGAAATCCTTCAACATCTCTAAAGCACATGGTGTTATACTATACAGACATAACCATACACCTACTGTTTCCTGCCAGACATACAGACCTCCCTAGTCACTGCCATGAATGCCAGCCCTTCCACCTCATCTTTGAGAAACAAGAGCATGCAAATTTTATTAACAAAAGGGTATATTTGTCTGAAGAAGCATTTAAAATGTTCAATTTCCCCCCGCAAATCTCTCTCTGTAACAATGCTGAGTTCCTTCACACAGCAATTGTATTTCAGCTAGTGATCTCTATGAAGAAAATTTTTTTGACTCACTGACAGCTAGCTGGAACTTTTAGAGCTGATGTGCAGAAAACTCAGCTCCTTTCTTTTTTCTTTATCACCTAGGTAAAGAGCAGTGGGTATCAGAAGACAGAATTATTTCCTTTTCATCTAGTCTTTGTAAGACTTGTCTTCACAAGAGCTACAGAGGACAATGGCTGTCTGAGGACAGCATGTAAATATTAATGAAGTCTTGCCTACACTATCAGAGATCAATGCACTACAGTTGATGTCAAGCACTCAAACTCCACTCACACTCAGTATCTGGATTTTCGACAGCTTGCTAAACAAACTAAAAACAAGCATCTAGCAATTTACTTATGACAATCGCAGAACAATCCGAGCACAGCAGCAGTATCACTAAAAGTATACAAACTATGCATCATAAGTTTACAGAAAAGAAGCACCAGACCCCTTAAGACTGGGCTCCTTTCCCCTCCAAATGCTACTTATTTTAAAGCCTCCTCCTTGAAAAACTTCCCTCAAACTTCTCCAGACTATCTTGTATTTGCATGATTCCCCGTGACCTGTCACTCCCGTCACAGCAACGTAAGAGGGTTTCCGTTTCGGTCAGCTCGCCTACAGAAGGCGGCAGCTTCGACCCCAACACCCCGAGCCGTTTCCACGCCGCTCTGCTCCTCCGCAAAGGCGCCGCAAAGCACGGCGCCTTCCCAAGGCCGCGGCCCGCCCTGGGTCCCCGGCGCTGCCTCGCTCGCTGCTGGAGGCGGCGGCTCCTTCCCGCCGCCCTGCTCGGGGAGAGCAGCCAGGAGCGGCCTGGACCCACGTCCAGCCAAGCGGCGGCCCCTGCTTCCCGCAGGCCCCGACCCGGCGGCTCCTGAGGGCAGAGACCCCCCCCCCCACAGCAGGGCACCCCCCCTCAACGCCCCTCCCCATCCGAGGGAGCCCCGGAAGAGCGGAGCGAGCGCTGAGCTGCCCAGCCCGGCAGCGGCCCCGCGGCGTCCCGGGTGGCGCTCCCCCACCCAGGCGACGAGAAGAGCTGCCCAGGAGGAAGGAGAGACGCGAGGGTCGCGCCGAGGAAGAAAACCGCCACCCACCCCGCCGCCCCTCACCCGCCGCCGCCTCCGCGCTCCCTCACCCGCTCCTTGCACCGCGGCTCGCCCACCCCTCCCCGGCAGCCAATCCACTGCCGCCGCCGGCACCGCCCCGACCAATAGCCGCCGCTCCTGCGGAAGGCGGGACCTCCAGCGCCCTCCGCAAGGCTGCGGCGCGGCGACCTACCCGGCAGCCACCGGGCCCGGAGGGGTCGGGGTGGGGGAATCGCCCCGCCCATCGTGAGCCTCGGGGGGCACGTGACTGCTCCCGCCCTCCAATCAGGCGGGGCCCCGGCGCTTGACTGAAAACTGCGCCCGACGGTTCAAAACGCTGCGGAGGGTCAACTGTCGTCAGTGGGGGCGAGGGATGGGAAGGGGAGAAGTCAGAACCTCCGAACAGGATTAAGATCCGCTTAATTAAAATAAATCAGGCTGCCCGGGCCTGACGGGATGGGGTGGGGCTACCCGCCTCGGGTTTCAAAAGGGCGGTAGGCGCCGTGGCTCCACGCAGCAGCGGGCGTGGGTCACGCTAGGTAATTTCACAGTACGATTTACGCTTTCAGCAGTAAAATCAAGTTCTGGTAGTGGCCATCTATGGAAGGAAAGTTGTTAAGAAAAAAAAAAAAAAGAACTGAAGGGCCGTGTTTCCTCCCCGGCACGGTGCTGCTGCTCCTTCCCCCCCCCTCCGAACTACAACTCCCGGCACGCAGAGCGGCACCTCCCCCTCCCAGGCAACCAATCGCGCCCCGTCAGGAACAAAGCGCGCCACGAGTGGCGGAGACGCGCGGGCGGGTCTCCGCCAATCAGAACACGGGGTGGCGGCGGGGTGCCGGGGTCAGAGCGGGCCTAGGCGGGCGGGGTGGGAGTGTGTGTGTGCGCGCGCGAGCGCGCGGCCGGCCCCGCCGCCGCCACCACCTTCCGCGCTCCCTTCTCCCGCCGCAGGCCATGGGGGCACGGGGCTGAGCTGCTCGGCCGGGGACGTCTTTTGCTACGGTACGTGGGTCGGGGAGAGGAAGAGGCTGCGCCGGGTTGCGGGGGGCGGGATGGCCGCGGCGAGGCCGGCTCAGGTTCCCTCCTGCTCCCCCCGGCCGCGTCCCGGAGCTCCCGCCAGCCGGTCGCTGGAGGGTTTGTGCCTCCGCCGGGCGAGAGGCCCGGGAGCTGAGCCCCGGGGCCTTGTCGCGGCCGGGCGTTCGGCTCCGCTCAGCGTGAGGGCGGCGGTGGGAGCCTGCGGCCGCTCCTTGCCTGGGCCTCGCCGGGGGGGACACGGGGCGGGAGGGGAGAGTGACAGAGGATCTCTGCTTCTGTCAAGCCATGATCGCAAAGCTGCAAGGGGGAGAAAAGAGCCAGTACCTGCCTAACTTCTCTGCTAGGCTCCTAAATTCCAGATAGCTTCTTAAAACTTTTAAAACTTAATTGCTTCTTCGTTAAAACAAATGCCGTGGGTCCTAGGTTTCATAAAATTGGTTGTTGTAGGTGATGGAGGAGGTACGGACTTCAGTTGTCTGCTCAGTTGTGGCTGAGGTGAGAGGGAGAAAGGGCCTGGGAAGGCCTTGAGGGTGGCCTAATGGGACAGGAGGTGGGTTACATTTGGCTCCGTGCTTTTTCAGAAGGTCAGAAGGAAAAAGGCAAAAGGTGATCAGTATGGAGAGTTGTAGGAATGATCTGGTGCTTGGAAAGCAGAACTGGAAGTCAGAGGCTTTGGTTGGCATCAGCTCCACAACTGACTCGATTTTTTAAGTTTTCAGTAAGTTCCTCTGCCAGCTATGAAAAGTAACTAATAATACTTAACAGAGATTTTTTTTTTTTTTTTTAATTTAGAGTTGGCTGTTTTGAAATTACGAATTACCATTTATTGATTGAGCTGTTGTATCTCTCAGTTGATCTCTTTTGGACTTGTGATAGTCAAGAAAAATAGCCTACTGTATAATCATTGCCATGTACTTTTCACGTTAGCACTCCCTTTCCTGAAGGAAGGACCAGTGACTTAGAGATTAACAGCATTATTTCCATGTGAAAATGTCAGAAAGTCTGGTAACCCCAGTGCATGTTTGTGGTTTGTTCTTTGTGATGAGTATGATAAATTTGTGTTGCTGAAAGGCCTACCTTCAGTAAGAAAACAATATGTTTGTACAGTATTTTTTGCTTGGGAAATTATGTTAAAAGAATGTGACCACTTAGAAATTTAATTTGTTCTGTTTTTATGCAGAGGAAAAATGAGAGAACACAAATTAACAGTACATATTTACTCACACTTTTTGTGCCTTAAGAAGGTGTGAGTACCACAACTGTGGTACCTGGCAACACCAGGACCACAGTTAGCATTTAGCAGTTTGAGGCACGTAATCAGTCTTTTGAAAGAAACTAGTTTTTGCACCAAGATGTAGCATTTTCTCTGACTAAACTTATGCACTTGTTGCCTGTTAAATAGTTACTCCTTATTAAACAGCTCTGGAATCTGATACTCTCAAGCTAACACGTGTCTCCTTTGAAATTGATAGGGTGGCTTGGACTCCAACTGGAGCAAGGTGTGACCTGCTTTCTTTTTATTGAGAGGGTACTAGTGAAAAGGGGGAAAAAACACCCCCAAAACTCAGCCTTCAAAACCTTTTTGCCTTTGAAAGAGTATGGCACTAAACTAGTTATTTGAAATATAGATCCAGATTAAAACGTAACGTTCACTGTTCTTGATGCAGTGTTAGTCTTTTGCTGGCTTTTCTGGTTCATTTTTATGTAAAACTTGATTATTGCTAAAGGTACTCTGAAAATATTTTGATTTTACATGTTTTTGTACAGAAGGATGTTTATAGGCTTCTAGGGTGCCTTGTTGTGAGAAAACTGGATTTCTCAGAAATATTTATCAATAGTGCAAAAAGACCAACACAAACATACATACTCCCATAGAGGCTGACTGGTCTAAAATTATATATCAGAAACAAAATATTATTAACCAAACCTACCTGTTCTCTTTGTAGGAAGTTTAGATTTCCAATTTATAAATTTCAAGATCCACATTCCATGAATTCTAGCCCTTGCTTTTTTATACTTTTATGCTTATAACAATCAGTTCCTTTCTGCTTTTGTCTTATCTGTGTTTTAATTGATCGTAAATGTTGTGGTATTAGTAATGTAGATTTTTTTTTTTTTTTCCCCCCAGCAGGTGTTTTATATGCATGGTGCAGAAAAAATGAATTCTACTATGAGTGAGGAGCCTGATGCGCTATCTGTAGTTAACCAGCTTCGAGATCTAGCGGCTGACCCACTGAACAGACGGGCCATTGTTCAGGATCAAGGATGCCTGCCAGGTCTTATTCTGTTTTTGGACCATCCCAACCCTCCAGTTGTTCATTCAGCTTTACTAGTAAGTATTGTGGACATACAAATTTATGTCAGTAGGATATTTTGTAACTTTGTTAATATATCCTTAAACAAGTAAAAATATAAAAAAATAAAAATATATTAAAAAAACCCCTGGTTTTATGTTATGTTCATATTATACGTGTGTTTTTTAAAAACATGTATTTCAAAAATTGTTTAGCAATAATACATTATTCCAGGGAAATTTATGTTTTCTGGAATAGGTTGATTTACTTAGCTGTCTTAGAAAAAAAAACGCAATTCCACTTTTTGTGGGGGGGGAGGTAAGCACCCTTAAATCTCTTTCTTAAGATGAAGTCATGGAGCTTGGTAAAGATACGCAGTGATTCGACATTCATAATAAAAAAAAAAAAAAAAAAAAAAAAGTAGGATAATTTAGATTAGAAACAGCCTCCAGAGATGATATAGTCCAATCCCATGCTCAAATTAAGTGTACTCAGATCGTGGCTCAGAGATACGTCTGCCTGATTCTTGAACACCTTGAAGGATGCAGTTTCCAAAGCCTCTCTGGCACCCCGTTCCAGCATTTGACCACCCACATGGAATTAAAAGCAAACACCCCCACCTATTACTATCTAATATAACAACTTCTAGCTTTTCAGTTACTAAAATTTACATGGCCCTCTTTTTCCACTTTTATGCCATTATTGAATTCTAAACAACGTGAAAGTAAAGAATAGAGAGCTCTGGGTTTTCCGTACAAGTGTACATTATTCTTTATACCATTAAGATCTACCTGTGCCATAATTCTGTATTTTTGATTTGTTTTACTTTCATAGTGGATATTAGTGGACTTGGAATTACTTCAGTGTCTCTGAGGCTCTTCTGGATTCAAGGAATGAGATCCCATAATCCAGGAGGCCGGTGTCCTGCTAATTGGTTTTTAGGTTAGCCTTACTGTAGCATTTGCCAGACTATAATGTTCTTCAGTGGAAGAATTTTGAGGTGATTTTACAGTTCTTGGGAATATGTTGCATTGGTTTCCTTAGGTTGTGCTCTTAAAAGAGGATTGTGTTTCAGTGTCTCACTCTTTTTCTGTCCTTTGCTCCTTTGGGCTGTATGTTCTCACTACCTGCATGAGGTTCGGTAATCAGTCTGTCGCCATGTTACAAAAATTAACTCTACATAAAAAGGACTGGCTTTGTCAGATTGATGAGGGCTAATCCTGTTTGCAGTGTGGTTCCACAGCCCTAGATATTACTCGGGTTGTGCTGTAAGGACATCTCATTGGGTGGGAGTGGGAGACTGCTGTGGTGTTGCATTTAGTGATAACCTACAGTTAGAGTGGATTAAGAATCAGGATTGAGAGGAGACCGTGTTATATCCCAAGACCCTGGCCACAGTCAGAAATGGATCAATTTACTGTGGAAACATGTTTTTGTCTGCTACTGACGCTTTGTGTTCATGAGTTCTTGAACCTCTTAGGTTCTGTAGCTTTTAATATTTTTGCTGATAACTTTATAGTCTTCATTTTTGATATTTTTCCATCCTGAAAGGTTTTGGTTTGGTTTTCTTTTTCTAACCATCCTCTTGGTCAAACAGGCATTTCCATTTGAATGGTAATCATTAAATGTAGTGATTTTTCTGTTAAGTTTGTACCTAATAAAAGGAAGTACCGCACTGACTTTAAATTTCTTATTGTATTATTCTGCGATTCCCACAGCTGAAATTATAAATAATCTGTATGAATCATAATAGTTCCCTTTTTCACTTTTTTGATATGCTGTAGAATCTTTCAGGAAGGTGTTTTCCTTCCCATGTGCAGTTTCAGTTCAGTCCTTTCTTCTATCTGATCAAGAAGTGTTAAATTTTTCTGTAGTTTTCTCTAGTTTTGATTCCAGGAATTCTTTATGATACACTTCAAATGGTAAAAGTTCTGAATGCTTTAAACAACAAAAAATCAGAAGTCACCCAGGAAATACTACTTCCCCCCCCCCCCCTTAAATTTGGACTAAAATTTTTAAAAATAGAACTCTGAAGTTAAGAAACTACATTAACACTTCACTTATGAAAGATCAAAGGTGTCTTTTGTTATTAAGACTGACAACAGTGTGCTTTTATATTCAGTTATGGAGGTTGTCCTGTTGATTATGATGAAATTACTTGTGAGCTTAAAGCTAATGTGTATAAGTGTTTTGCTGACCAGAGGCTGAGCCAAAGTCTGTCATCGTCATCTTCCTTATGCCTCCAGTAGACTGCAGTTTAATAAGCATAAGTGATCTCCCTTCTTTGAAGGTGCAGACCTTTGCAACTCCCATGGGGGAGGAGGGGGGAATACGACTTCATTAGTGAGGTCAGGTCACATAAGTTGTTCTGATAATTTTGTCTTTGGTCTTATTCTCGTGGAAGTTACATTTGTATATAAACAGTACGTAACAGATGGATAAGAGACTGCCTATGTTTTGACTCAAATAATTAGCTGTTAAGAAGATAGGTTTTTCTTTGTCCAACAACATTATATCCTTACTAAATCGCTGGAACAGAGACTAATAAAAAGAGAAACTTTTTCCACCGGTAAGGATACGATTCTTAACATGGAAGTTAGTAGTCCAGAGCTACCACTCAGCTCTTTTCCTGTAGTTGAAAAGTAAGAAAATAAATGCATATACAGCATTTATAAACTGGAATTATTGATACAGATTCACATCAGGAAATAGCAAAAATCACATTTAGAGTTTTTATCATGCCAGACAGCAGCCAGACTGTGTCAAAAAGCAATAAAATGGTCTTGAATTTTACCTTATATGTGCTGAAGTTGATTTAGAAAAAAGCCCAGATAATTAGTTCTCTATCTCTCAAGGTATTAAGGAGCATGTTATTTTTAAAGCAGCTGTTGAGCAGCATAGCTATTACATGACTATATTTAAAGTATTGGTGCACTTCTAAACCTTGCTATCACAAAACCCATTTTATAAACCATTGTATTTGTGTATTGCAGGATTTTGCAAGTGTGGTACTTGTACCTACGTGAATAAAACACTGATTAAAGTACAATGCACAGTACGCTTTTGGAAGTTCCTTCAAAGAAAACTTTAGCACTAACAATAAAGAGATGTTTCATGAAGAGAAGAACTGACATTTTAACTGGAGCGTGTTATGTTAGGAGGATCATGCAAATACACAGTTGCTGACTGGGGTGCAAAGAGTCCACCTTGAAAGTCAAATAAACAAAACCTTGGGCAACAAATAAGTGTAAATTCCCAGTTTAGGTAACACTAACCTAAGTAGCTTGATGCTGCTTGTTTTCTTATTCCTGTATGGAGTGATAAATATTGCAGTCAGTCTTCAGAAGTTTATAAATGTGGTAGAGCTCTTTCTTTGGACAGTAGAAACTTGGTGGTGGTGAGTTTTCTAGTACTGGGGGAGCCCACAGAATTGATGGAAATTATACTAGAAATCTAGTGTATAGAAATGACTCCAGATCTCAGATCATATAAATGTTTGTTGGAAGGGACTTCTCGAAGTCATTCACTTCAGCTTCCCGCTTGAATTGGGACTGTCACCAACACTCAAATCAGGTCAGTTGTAGCTTTGTCTTGATTTTGCGGTCCCACGGGGTCATCTGTTCCAGTGCTGAACTACCTTCATAGTGCAAAAACTTTTTATAATATCTGATCTGAACTTCCCAAGCTACAATTTGTGGCTGTTCCCCCTTGTTACATTATCTGCTGCTGTAGAGGAAAGCTTGGCTTAATCGTTTTTGTAAAGGCTTTTCGAATAGTTGTAGACAGCTGTTAGATTGCTCCTTAGATTCTCTTAGCCAGTATGAACAAACCCAGTCTCTCAACCTTTTCTCATAGATTAGATATTCTATGCTTTCTGCGTATTTATAAGAATAGACCAGGGTTTTTTTATGTTCACAGTAGGTGATAATACTCTTTATCTCCTTACTAGAACTCACATTGTAAATGTTTTGCCGATGTACACTAATAAAAATGAATGATAATGTACCACTGGACATATTGCTGATTTGCTGTGGTCCTCTTTCTTTTAGGCTCTCCGCTATTTGGCAGAGTGCCGTGCCAACAGAGAAAAGATGAAAAGTGAATTGGGTATGATGCTCAGCTTACAGAATGTCATACAAAAGTAAGTTTATGATGGGTTGTTGAATCCAAAGACTGTGTAAACATAACATTCTGATGCAAAATAATACCTTGACTATGAATTTGTATAGCGAATTTTTAATACTGCATTCTTCCTTGTTGAAGTTCTGTGGCTGCAAGCAATTAATGGTTTTCATTTTACAGCATAGCAAAGTAATGAGACCATAGTCTACAAGAACTATTCATTTGAAAGTCATTTGCCAAACAACGGATTTCTAGCCCTCGTTACAGATAACTAATACTGTCTCTTCCCTCTAGGTTCTCTAATAATCCTTCTCATCGTTGCAAAAGGGTGCCTTGCATTAATGCATTTAATGAAATTGCTTGGTATCTGCCACATTATTCTTTGAATCCCACCTTTGGGAAGGGAAATTGTGTATGCAATATATTTGTTTCGGTGTGATTTTGAAGGTATGTATCTGCAGTTGTGTGTTGAGGAAACAGCTTGCCAGCAGAGTAGAGGTTAGTGAGGTTTGTAGTGGTCTCTAATTTCTTTGTAGCATGTGTCCACTGGGTTATGTTTCTTAAAAATTGTGACTGTTGGATTTTAAGATTGCTAACTGTTGAGTGTTGAATACTGGAATATGTGTGGGAATATGCACACTGGAGAAGATACACATGTGCACTTATCAATAGAAATTAATACGATGAATCATTGTTATCATTGTTAGCAAAAAAAAAAACCCCAATCTCCTTCAAACAATAGTTTTTCATAGCAAAAATTAATTTGCCATCAAGTTTGCAAAAGCTGATTATTTTACACACAGTTTGATAGTGCTGTCGTTAACTGGACTTCTTGGATGTGAAGGACTGTTCCATGAGGGAGGAGAAAAGTTGTATTTCTGCACTAAGATGTGTCTCAGATGAATGTTTAAAACAATTACTTATAACAGAAATAAAATTGTATATTATACATTCCAGTGGCAAGCGTTTGAATCATTAATATGTTAGTTGAATCTCTAATGTATCACTTATACCACAACTTACAAGTTTCTTTTAGAAAAAACTCAAGGCTGGACTTTGCTAGTTCCTTCTTCCATAGCCTCTCCATTTTTTGGTGGTGTATCTTTTGTTGTTGTCTTTCTCTGACACTGCTTATTTAGAGGTGTGAACCTGAAGAACCGGAGGGGAAATTCTGGTCTGTTCACAAATCCTGTAAAAGGGATCTAAGAAAGATTAAAACTGTTTAAGTACTTCATTAATTCTGCTGAAACTAACAAGATTATTGGCATAAAATTCAGCATTATGCCTAAATATCATCTTGTTGTTCAAACAGTTATCCAAAACACAAGGATTTAAAACAAATGTCTTAAATAGGATGATAAACTAAATGACAAGAATTCAGAAAAGAACAGTCCTCCATTTTTTTGAATAATGTAACAATTACAACTTTTTGAAATGATAGGTGTTTTTAGTAGGATGTATGGGGAAAAATGGAATTAAGTCTTACAGTATTCCCCTCTTTTAAGGATAGGCATAATTAAGGTAAAATATAAAGAAGTCTCTGCTATTCTTATAACAATAAGAACTGAAATGTTTAGGTAATAACAGAAGCATGTATTTCAGAAGAATTTACTTTTAGTATATATTACACGTCTATTTAGAGCACAGAGACATCATTAGGAAGTTGTTGAAAGGGGAATGGTGGTTCATTATCAGTCTCTGTAGCTTACAAATATTACTTGGGAAACAGTCTTAATTAAAACATTTGTTTAAAGAATTTTATTAAAATCACTTCAGTGGCATTTTTTTCTAAGTTTCAATGTCAAGGACCGAAAGAGTGTGAAGTTCAGAAACATAAAGAAGAGGAGAGGTAAGTCAGTGAAAACTGGAAATCTTGTAGGTGTTCTTTTTTTCTAGAAAGATCTTTGGCAAGAGTAAGAACATACATTTGATTTATATGCTTGTAACATTTGGAAAGTGTGATATCATGAAAATTTAAATACATAGCATCTTCAAACACAAGACTTTGTCATGTGCTTGTCAGGATTTTAGGCTTTAATGTTGACAGGAAATGCTGAAGCTAAGTTTTGTATTGCCTGCAGAAATATGGAGAAAGATGGTAGAAAAGTGCTGAGAAGATAGATGTAGAATTATTTTTTGTCACAACAACCCAATGTTTTGGGGTTGTGTTTTTTTTGTTAGAAAGTCTGGAGGGGAGAAAACAAGGTCTCTATCCTCAGATTTGTTTTAGAAAATGCAGATTCTAGCTTCTCATGTGATTTCAGTTTACTAGAAGTTGTTGTAGTCCTTTGAACTGAAACATTAATAAATGCAGTAATAAATGCTTTGTTCTTCACGGCTTTGTGCTGTGCGTTCCGGTGTACTTTCCAGAATCTGTGTATCTAGCTCATTGCTGTATCTAATCTAAAATCCTTTTATTATTTCCAGAATTGTAATTTGGGGTTTAGATTTCTTTCTGTCGCGATGTGTTGCAAAAATGCAAACAAATCATACAAAGAGGTATGAACTTCTGTCAGTATTCTGCATTTCCAGTTACTGCACAGTTCCTTCAAGTGAGACAGAACCCACCATCTTCTGGACCAGGAGTTGTAGTCACTGGCTTTTTGCTTATGACAGGTTGAGCACATACTGTGGTCTAAATCTTTCCCTTTCGTCAAGGATTTTGTAACTCTCACTGTTCACTTTCATTGGCTTCTCACTTAGCTAAATAATATTCAGTGGCTTTCCCTGTTCAGTATGGAACCATGACAAAATGTATTCTGCCGCTGATAAAGCTGTGTTATGTCTTTTCAAGCAATGAAAGGGAGCTCATGTGCACAGAGGCAAGTTGCAAACTAAATATTTGTCATATTTCAGACTTAAGTTGATGTTCAGCAGCGCAGAACTGACACTGTGCTTAGGGAGTCAAGAGTTTGTTTAGAATTCCAGTTTTCTCGTGCATTCAGTTATGTAAATCCTGAAATTTGAGGACTTTTCTCAACACGTGAGTGTTTCATGAGCCTTGAAAGTCTCTGTATTAGAGAGCTCAAGTTCAGGTGTGGAATTTGACATTGTAAGCTGCCTACTGCTAACCAGTCTAGGTCTTTAAATGGTTGATGCCATCAACTGGAAAATAGTTGGAGTTGGTTTGCTGGTTATGATTTCTTCTAATAGTAAATGGGAGCCTCTGGCACAGGCCAAACCCCTTTTGTTGCAAGTTATATACAACCAATGGAAGAAGAACATAGCACTCGTTTAAGCTCGTTGTCATGAAGGTAAAGTACTGTTTCCTTCCTAAGACTATTGAGGATGAGAGTTGAAATTGAGTGCCACCTGTTCACCCAGTGATAATCAGTAAATTGTACTGCATCGTGGGAAATGGGTAGGAAATACTTGAGACATCCAAATTTAACTGTAGTTCTTCTTTGAGGTACCTTCATGTCTCCTGTCATGATTTATCAGTCCCCTAAGATTATCTGCTCAGCTTTTTGGTGTTTGCTTATAATAAATATAGTTCAGTTATTAAAATATTTTTGCTGCTTAAAATGAATGCTTGGCTGACTCCTTAGTCAATACTACATTTCACCCAAGGCAGAAAGCATAGGTTTTTTCGGTTCACTGTGACAGTGATTTTCAAGATGTATGAACATTAGTTTTTGCTAACAGAAGAGTAACAGATTTTACATGTAGAGACTGGAGCTTATAGACTCTAGAGCAGAAATATGAAATGTCAGCTCTGAAGAGTACAGAACAAAAATTTGAAGGCAGTGAGATATTTATATATTTAGGATTTTTTTTGGATTGAACTTGATTTGGAACATGTATGACTTCCTGAGATACTTCATATGA
The DNA here is from genome assembly GCF_018691265.1 of Tyto alba. NCBI lineage: Eukaryota > Metazoa > Chordata > Aves > Strigiformes > Tytonidae > Tyto > Tyto alba. The sequence goes on from NW_024881330.1 coordinate 38,140,677, forward strand.
AAGCCTTTGTATACTTTCGCATTTTCTAGGACATTTGAGAAGATGTTCAAGTTCCATGGAATACTTCAAAACATTTTTCAAACGTAAAAGTTTCTGTTGCCCTGTTCTATACTTGCTGTTTTTTCCCTTAGCAGGGGAGATTTCTTTTTGTTCATCCAAGTATGGTTATTTTTAAGTGAAGCTTGATGCATGTTTCCATGTTAGAAGCTAGGAGTAATAACTGTGTTGGAGAGAAATCAGACCTTTAAAATTTCTACCCGCAGGTTTCCAAAGTTCTCTTTTTCTTTTTTTCGTGGCTGATACTGCTTTATTGCTATCACAAAAATGTTTCACTCCCTTGCCAGCTGAGTACCTCTAAGTGTACGTGTAGAAGTGTTTGCATAAATAGGTAAAAAGTAGAGGAGAAATTGAGGCTCATTGGAGAATGGTGTTTCATTGTATTCCAGCAGTCATCAGCAGTTATTTAATACTGAAAACTGGTTTAGTTGCTGGGTTTATGAATTGTATGGAGGACTTAATGTGTCCGTATGGACTTTATAAAATGTTATTAGCAGCTTCTAGAATTAAAATTAATTAGGATTTATAGCCTACAAGGAAATATACTCATTTGTGTTCAGAGTGAAAGTGACTTTTGATGGACAGTAAAGGTCAAAGTTCATAATTTTTCATAATCTTTATGGATAGCATAATGGTACTGTTTAAATATAACTAACATGTATTTAAAAAAAAAAAAACTGATGAAGAGTCAATATACTAAATAGCTCTTATTATGGAATGGCAAATTACTGCGAGTAAAATTCCAATTACTTAGCTAAAAGAGCTTTTCAAGATAGTCTTTCTTTGCCAGGGTGTCAGATTTAACAAGCTGAACTAAATCCAGTGCATTAATCAGCTCTTCCAATTTATTACTTGCCTAAGAAGATTAGGGCAATTAATATGTGTTTAATTAGAGTCCTTTGCAGCTCTGGTAAAATACATGCAGTCTATTATTGCTGACTTCTTACTCAATTTTATTTTTTTGTAGTCTTAATTACTTATACTTTTTGAGAATTTAATTATTCATTGTAACAAGTGAAGTTCGAATTTTTGATGTCTGACAAAAAAAAGGCAAGTATTTCAGGTAGTATTTGCTGAAATTAAAATCACAGGGATGTAGCATCACAATAGTTTTATCATTTTTGTTGTGTGACGTACTTTTTCTCATTTGTGAGAAAGGAGGAATGATTGGGTGAAGAAGGGGCAAAGGCCATGTATTAATTAGCCAGAAAGCAAACTCCATATTTAAGGGCATAGCTAATGATGAAAGGGATGTTGCCATATCATAACCAGCTTCAAGGTAATACTTTGTGAGAAACTATAGCTAAAAAATTCTGCAAAATTTTTCACATGTAATTCATTTATACGTTTATGTTATTGATTGGAATACTTAAATTCTGATTTACAAAGGAGAAGGAAATAGCTTTTTACAGACTGTAGAGATTTTATTTTTCTATACCTAAATCACTTAATGTTATTTGTGTAAACCCTGGTATATGGAGGTTTTTTTTACACATCAAAATTGAGAAATAGTTGAGATTGGGTAATGGGAAGCATGGTTCTATTGCATGATTATTTTTGAACTCTACCATACTTGTGATTTTGTTGTGGTTTTGGAGAAAAACAAGGTTATCCTATGCCTTAAATATTCCTGTGAGCAGGAGATGCCAAAAACTTTGGTTTTAGGAATTATTCATGAATTGCAGTGTATCATCTGGAACAAGAGTAATACGCATATCTCTCTGTCTATTCCACGTTGACTTTCCTGGCCTTTCCTTTCCTGTTATTTTCCCAAGCCTACTTGTTTTACTCACTTTGTTACGTTTGGTATATCAGAAGGTACATGCTTCTGCAAAACTACACTATTGGTTGCTGGTGCATCTCTTTAGGCTGTGGGGCTCCAGTCTATTCAGTGCTGTAACAATGTGCTTGTTCATAATAGATGGTCACAGCAGGAGGATATCTGCAGGCTGTTTTATTCAGCATTGTTAAGCAAAGTGGCTTAATATCCCCTACCCCTAGTTTCTTTAAGGAATGTTTTTATTGTGTATTTTGTTAATCTTACAAGTTTCACAAATCGATTAGTTTTTGAAGTTATTTTTGAAAAAGCATCCTCTGACAAAAAGACCTCAATGAAGTGTTAGGAAATGTAGGAAACATCAGTGTGTCCTCTTTAAATCTCTCATGTTGGGTGTTCTAAGTGGCTGAATGCTCCTTTTTGTCTGTCAAACAGCTTCCTGGTATTTGGAGGAGATTATATATAGGAAGCAGTGAAGGGGCAGGGGAGAGGATGAGTTCATCCTCTAGGTCAGCTACCTAGGTCAGCGAGGTATGTAGTCAGTAAAAGTTCTTGCTCTTTTTGCTTGGGGATCATGGCAAACTAACAAGAGTTCAGACTTCCTCCCAGTTCAGCAGCTGTTTTTAAAATGTTTCAAGACCTTTTTTTGTATTCCTTTAGTATATTTAGCGTTACAGATATGTGGGTGCAGGGAAAAATGGTAACAATAAATAAAACATGCAAAACATTATGTAATGAAATGGTGTAAAATCCTAGTTTTACGGTATTAGTGTTAACCTGGACTTTAGTCATGTTGTAGTGGGCTTTCTGGGAGAATTTCATGGGTTTTGTGAAGTAAGAAAATAAAGTGTAAAGGCTTGGAAAGATGGATGTTGTTTGTAAGATTAGTCCAAGACTTTACTGCCAACAGTTAAAATATAACTAGTAATTTACATGTTGAAATATTATTGTGGGCTTATATTTTGCAGGGGTTAATAGAAATTAGCAGTCATATAAATAGCTGTTCTAAAGGTTTATTATGAGAGGTGCAATTTAGGATGAGCTTACTGTTTTTGTTTGTGTGTGTAGAATTGGTCACTGAGAAAAATATGAAAGCATGACCAGATGGAAAAGTCTGTGCCCTATAAGATGGACTCGATGTTCTCTCAGTGTACTTTTGATGTTCTGTTTTAGTCTTTATCTTGGGACCTCTCTGTAGTGGCAAAGATATTACAAAGTCATCGTTTCTTCTTGCATGGAATTTTCTTGCTTAGTGATCTCTATAGGATCAGTATTGTTTCTGTACTCAGCAGTTTAGGTGATTGTGAACATCTAGATTTGGCTTTTGGGTGTATTATTTCATTTTGGGTTTTTTGTTTTACTTTGTTTTTTTGTGGTTTTTTTTTTTTTGTTGTTTTTTTGTTTGTTTGTTTGTTTGTTTTTTCATTGTCATGTGTGTGTAATTTTCTATTACAATGCTTTTAACCGCAGTCAGGAATACAGTTTGATTTCACTTTTTGCTCTCCAAGCTACTACTTTTACCTTATAACATTCCATGTGGTATCTGGCATTTGTATCAGGGCTGTTGGCTTTGCATCATCTGATTTCTGTCTCAATTTAACTCAGGTACGATACATCCATACACTTTTTAGTTCAATAGACTAGCTTTTAGTATACTCAGTTCAGTACATTTGCACACTCAATGAAAGAGCACACCAGCTACTTTTGTTACTTGTTTCTGTGCAGCACTTGCAGTTAATGCACAGCTTTTTTTTTTTAATGCTGAAATACATTTCAACAGTTTCTCTTGTCCCTTTTCTTTGTTATAAATATTTCATTTTCTTGGTACTTAGTGAATTCCAAGGTAGCTAATTGATGAATAGTGAGGTAACAAAGTAATCATTAATGTGGTGTTTTTAATGGGTCATTTATGTAATGTAAGATTTAGAGACTACCTATAAGTTCTTCAAAATCATGGCCTTCAGCTAGTTTAAAATGCCTGGCTTAAGAATATGATAACAAGTAGTGCAAATTTCCTACCCTGTTACCTAACCACAGAAGTGCCTAAGTTCTACAGTGGTGATTTATGTACAATATCTGAACAGCCACATTACCAAATCATAGGTTCCTGTCCTGGGTTGAGTGAGTGGTGGGGTGTTTTTTTGGTGGCAGGGGAGGGGGCTATAGGAGCAGCCCCCTGTGAGAAGCTTCTCGAAGCTCCCCCAGCTCCAAGTCAGCTCCACTTCTGTTTGGAAACTGAGCCAATCAGTTGCGCCTCTGCTATAATGTACTTAAGAAGGGACGCGGTGAGAAGGAGTTGGACTTGGGAGGAGGAGTTGCTGCAGTTGCGTGAACACCAAGGTCAGTGGAGGAATGGAGGAAGAAAGGAGGGGGGAGGTGTGCCAGAGCAGAGACCCCCCTGTATCCTGTGGTGAGACGGCAGGGCGGCCCCCCCTGCCACCCATGGAGATCTACGGTGGAGCAGACATTGATTTATGGCCTGTGGCTTCTGTCTGGATGATCAAGGTTCTGTGCCCGAAGAAGGCCAGGGTCTGGTGGGAAAAGGCAGCCCCGCTGCTGTAATTCAGCGCTGGGAGGATTGCAGCATGCGGGGGAGTCCCACGCCGGAGCAGCTCGGGAAGGGCTGCAGCCGTGGGAGGGAATCCAGTCGGAGGAAGTTAGTGACCCATGACGGAGCAGTGTGGGGAACGCTGCGGCCCGTGGGAGGGACTCACATTGGAGAAAGTTTGTGGAGGACTGTCTCCTGTGAGAGGGGGACCACGATGGAGCAGGAGGAACAAGTTTTGGACACTCCCCTCACCGAACATGAAGGAAGTGGCAGCGCTGACTGCACCCCCCATTCCCTGCCCCTGCGTCACTGGGGGAGGAGGTAGAGATATCAGGAGCAGAACTGAGCCCGGAAAGAAGGGAGGGGTGGGGGGAAGGTGTTCTCAAGGTATGGCAATGCTTCTCACTGTCCTACTCTGTTATGTGTTGTTAGTGTCTGTAATAAATGTATATTCTTTTTTTCTTCCCCTAACGAGTCTGCCTTTTGCTCGTAATCATAAAGGGGAATTTTTCCCCATCCCAGTCCTATCTCAAACTCCAAGCCTGGCTTTCTGTCCCATCCTACTGCCAGAAGAGAAGGGAGAGAGAGTGGCTGAGTGGTGGTTGGCTGCCGGCCAGGCCCAAACCACGACATTTCCTAAACCTGGAAAAGAATTTTCAGTACCTGTTACTGAGTGCATATTCTGGTGTTGCTTTTTTTGGCAGAGGGCCACAATCATAATTGCTTTGAGTGCTTTGTATTTAAATGTGAAGAAATCAGTAGGGAAGTTAGCAAATTACCTAATAGCTTTTCATTATAGGTAAGAAATGTGTGATGAGTAGTGCAGAATGAAAAAAAGAGAACTTTGAAACACTGAACAAAAGTGTGTGTAGTATAAAATAACTTTAGCAAATATACATATATTTGAAAGCCTTTTGTGCTCAATGTCTTAGTTTCTTCTTTGTTTAGAAACTGGTTGGAGCAGGGAGTTAAATATTTTAGAAAGCAGAATAATCTTAATGTGTTTTTACTTCCTATTTTTCCTGCAGACTTTGTATTAAAACAAATATGGAACTCTGAGAAACAAAGATTATAAAAAATGAAATGGTTTACAGAGTGTGGCACAATGTTCTGGTATGTTAAAAAGCATAGAATCTGAAGTGGCACTTAACTAATTGCTGACTGTGGTAGGAAAAAAAAATTACTAACATGTTGAACTCAGTGCTTCAAGACCTGTCTGACATGGTGTGCCAAAAGGAAACTGTTTTCTCTCTTTGTGGAAGGGTTTAGTACTGAGGTGGGAGGGAAGAGATTTAAGTGGATTGGCAGAGGAGTCAGGAATAGTTTGTGGCAGCACAGGATGCCTTTAACACTCAGTAAACCTTGTCATCAGCTGGTGTCAAGCATTTTAGGAATACAGTGACCTTCACTGGTTACTACTGAGTTTACAAGAAAAAGTGCTGAGGTAGGTTCTTTGATATGCTGACTTCTTCTGACAGCTTACTAAATAAAGAGCAAAGAAGGCTTAAGATACTTTGAAATAAAAGTAGCAAGTTGTGTTGTGAAGTATTTAATACTTAGCGCAGGTGTGGATTGACAGTATTGTAGGCTGGAGCCATTTATGTATGAAAAGGGAGTTGATAGTTACTTAGCAGTGTGAGGTTTCTCATCTTTCCTTGCCAGTATCCTGTGTCTGCTTTTGGGTTACAGTAAGCTTGTGCACAGGTGATGCTTGCCCCTGGTTTCTGACCTTTGTGCTAAGCATCCCCCAAAAATCATGTATTTTTTTCTCTCAACCATATGTGTCTGGATTACCCTTTTTTCTTTTTTTTTTTTTCTTTTTTTTTTTTTCCTGAATGCTGCTCAAGCAAGAAACATAGTAAGGTGCTGGTGAATGATTAGAACTTAGTTTCACATGGGTATTACAGACAATAAGTGCCACAAAGGGACATATCTCAAAACAGGTTAATGATGAAACAGTCTTTATTATTAGTTTCTAAATGGTGCTGTTATTTCAGAAGAAAGTGAATTTTACAGTGGAACAGCTAATGCAAAGTGAATATGTTATTATGAATTAGATGTACTTCTATTCAGGAATGTGTTTTTATACTATATCGTTTTGTAGTGCATGGTACAATATCTTTTTCTGCAAGATCTCCACTGAATTTTGGAGATAGGAAGTCCTATGTAATAACTTGGAACAAATTAAAATTGTTAGCGCATTCTCTAATTACATCATCAAGTTCATGCAAAATTTTTTTTTAAAAACCTTGGTGCATGCTTCAACCAATTTTGCATGACTTCTATCCTTCTGGCTAGCAGTGAGGCTGCTAGTACTGGCTTGTTTGAAAAAAAAAATAAAAATTAATTGCAAAGAAGTAGTTCAAGAATATGCAAACAAGATGTTTAAATCGTTGCTTTAAGTTACCTACTTCAAGTCTCTGCTGAATAGATTTGCTCTGGTACAGGTTGGTGCTGTAGCTTAATTCTTATTATTCACACATGGTTTGTTTAGGGAAGCCTTTATCTGTAAATTCACAAACTTTTTTTTTTTTTTTTTTTTTTTTAACTTTCTCCATTAGATTTGAGAGAAATAATCAGATTTGAGAAGCTCCCTTCTCAAAATTAAAATAGACTGGGGGTTTTCCCTTAAGACATGAAAGGATTTTCCAGATAATTATATACTGTTATCACATATTATTATATGATATACTTAATGCTACTAGCATGCTGATAATACAAGAACTGGTATTTGGCTTCCTTCAAGATGTTCCTAAAATGCTTCAGCTCAGAGCCTAATTCCAGCACTACCCATGCTTCTTCCTGGTCGCTGCATTATTATTATGGGGAAGGATTGCTTTTTGATGCTAGTATTTGATATCTTTCACCAAAAAGGACCAGAGAGAATTGTTACCCTTAGGATTTTTTTTTTTTTTTAACCCCAATGCAATTTGTTGAAGCCATATAATAAACATGATTTCTGCCATATAAATCCACTAAATGATTACTGTTCATTAGCAGGCAAGATGTTGGAACTAGCTACTGTGAAATTCAACATGGAGCTTGTCTGTTACGCAGACTCTTGTCTAGCAAATGCTACTCTGAAGCCTTTTGAGTTTAGTTGAGTAACAGGCCTTGATTTTTATTTTTTTTTTTTTTGAGATGGAGAATATGTCCATATGGTAGATACCAAGCTGTGGAAGATCAAAAGTTGGTCTTCCATTTAGCATATAAATAGCAAGAGTTAAACAAAATTAGATGAATAGCTGGGTTAAACATATGGCATATGTTCAAATCTGTTATCCCATTCTTGAAAGTTTGTTCTCTTCTTGTGATCGGAGGACAATAGAAAGAATCAGGGAAATATTCTAAGCATGGGTAATTATTCAGTTTGCTAAATGTTTACAGTTATATCACATAACTGATTTTACAGAAGTTAATGAGATTGTACTGTGATTTTACCCAGGTTTATTACTTGATATTTAAGCTTTTTTTTTTTTTTTTTAGCAGTCTTCAGAACAGCCCAGCATATATGTGAGGTTTCTTTAAAAGTCCAGGGACAGTAGGCATATGACTTAAATTGAGCTGGAAGTGGCACTGAGCAATCCAATTCTCACTCCAGATTTCAGTGAGGTATCTCTTGTTTAGTGCAGAATCAACTTCAGGGCATCAGGTTTCCTTGTTCCATTCCAAACTTTTCTAAGTTTAGTTTCTCCTGGTCAAATTGGCACAACTAGTAATGTGAGTAGGGTCTGGAAGACTTGCCAAGTGGCAGGCATCTTGCAGGTCTAGGAAGCATTTTCTAGGAAAGTCTGTCTGACCTTGCCTTGTGTCCACGGTGTGACAGCCTTGGAGTAAATAACTAAAGGTGGCGCGTAGCTAGCACGCGGTTGATAGCATTGGAGTGCAGGCATGTAGCACAACTGCACTCTGGCTCTACGTAGGTTCATTGAGCAATCCGGCTGCTTGGTTTTGGATTTGGAGATTCGTAGTACTGGAGCTCATTGTGTCACTTCAAACTTGCACAGTCCTACAGGTTCTCTTGTTTATCCTGTTCTATGCCTATGAGTTATTTTCCCTATTGTTAACCCACTGCTATGCTTGATATCTTGTTGTTGGCCATTCTTGACTTCTTTCTTTTAGGAAAGCATGTGGTAATCCTTTTTGTCAGCAGCTGTATAATGTTACCAGGTCTTTACTGGGTGTTTTGGGGCTAGAGAGAACTGAGGTGTACTGTAAGGGGTAGTGTGGTAATAGTGGTATACTAGGACTGCGAGAAATGATGCACTGAAGTAAGGCTTTTTCAAGTTGTTTTCAAATGACTTGCCCGTTGCCTGGAATGAGTCAGGAGAGCAGCCATATGCTTGTGAGCCCACCATATCATGGGATGCACTAAAAGCTCACAAGAAAGAGCAGCATTCTTGGAGATAAGAAAGAATCTTGCCCTGGCACTGGAGCAGAACAGCCAGAAAAACAGCCAGATCAGATAACTGTCTTGAAACAGATTGCTTTTTCTCTAATACCATGCTCTTTCTTTAGGCTTGTCATTCATGCTCAAAGTTTTCATCAAAACCATGTCAATCACTGTGTCTCACTTCTAAGATCAAGGATTAGTGATTTCCCACTCTCCCCCCTTACAGAATGTAGCAATTTTTTGCAGCTTACTGCTCCCTTTAGTCAGTGCTAGAGACAATTTCTGTCTTTAAATATAGGAAGAATGGTCTCTGAAAGAAACTGGTCACCTGGAAACAAAGATATCAATGGTCTTAAGGCTTAGTTTATATGAATATCAATTTGTTAGTCACTTTTTAACCATAATTAAATCAATTTATAAATCTCTACTAAGTATATGCTTTAAGGTTTCTAATATAGGTGTGTTTACCCAACAATGTATTTAGACAGAATTCATGCCATTCCATTAAATTCTTAATTGCACTTTTTGTGTCATATAGGTTACTACGTTTATTGCAGTGAGTGAAGTTCATTACTGAAATAAAATGATGGTTTAAAATATCACTACTTAGGATCCTAGAGGAAAATATTAGTTCTGCCTTACAGGGGCAGTACTTGCATGTATGAAAAGGATTGGGATCAGGTGAAGGTATCTACTTCCATGTCATTATAAGTTTTCTCAAAATTTTTTGAAAGGTCCACTGGGATCATTCTAGGAATGGAGTGTCTCATAAAGAAGAAATGATGCATTCAGTCCTTTGTTACATTCCCTGACTTGCTTAAGATTTTTCTGTGATAAGACTGTAAGTTAAATCTGAGAGGTTTTTTTACTTCTAATTTATGAGTAGGTTATTTAGTATGGGATTCAGACGAGGTGTTGGCAAATATCTGAGCCTTAACTTGGATAATGAAGATAAGACTCTTCGATAAGAACTTTTATTCTTCAAACTCTTCATATTTGTTAGACTTGAATTGTGTGGTAGATTTTATTTTTATTTTTTTAAAGATCTGTGATTTAAGGTACTATTTTTTCATTAGTATGTAAACTCCTTGAGATGTCAATACAGGAAGTTTTACCTGAACTGACTTCAAAAGGTTGAGATCTATTTTCTTAATTTTGTGAGGTGAGTTAATCTTTCCTTCACCTCTGCTAGCTTTCTTTGCTTTTACAGACCTGCTCTTAATACTGATTTTTCTGTGTGTTAGTTTCCCAAGTACTCATGAGTAAGAGCATAGTAGTGAGCCATACAATACATGTCTACCTTCTCTGATTGGCTGTAACACAGCCTTTCTCCATGAACTGTAAGGCCCCCTCCCTTATGGGGCCATGTGGACCGAAAATATATATATAGTACAGACACTTAGTATGTGAAAGTGTCTATTACGTGTGTATAGGTGGTGTACAGCAAACATATTGTCCTTCCATATCATTTTCCTTGCTTGCCTCTTAACAGGGTTTCAGGGAGTGGGTGGTTCTACCATAGAGTCAGTTTACCTCTAGTTCCCCTCTTCTCACAGAGGTTTCTCAGCCTTGTGCAGGCAATGAGCTGTGGCTCTTCTCCATGTATCCTGAGGTGTAAGTGAAGCCCCCTTCTAAAGCTAGAAGTTGAGAATGGTCTGTCTGTCTTTGGATCTCTTCTTTCTGAGCAACCCTGGGGAAAAAGGTCCATTGGTACAAGGCTGAAATTGATCCCTGGGTCACAAGTTGAGTACTCTTGAACAACATCAGATTTGGTTAAGAGAGTAAAAATGTAAACTTCTCATTGACATTTTGCATCTATGTTGTGAAATTACCTGATAGTAAAATACTTATTTTGTATTCCCGTGTAATCTCATTTTTGGCACTACACTAAATATACTGAATACAGTCAGTGTTATGTAAAATTACAAAAACGTGCCATAGATAGAGGGAGAAAACTTGGAGCAGTGTTTTCTTAAAATCAGTGTCATGTTTGAAGCAGTAAAATACTGGATTTTTAAGTTTTGTATTAAAATTTTAAACTGTTATTATAAGGTGTAATAAGCTCAATAACTTTGCTGACTCTGAGGGTGGCTAGTAGGATCATGCTATAAGCTAAGGTGAAAGCATTTGAAATACCAATTGGCAAATTGTTTAATGACTTTGAGAATGAAGCCTCCCTTCTTCCATCTAGCCTTGCCTTTAGTTCATGATGCCTTAAGATAAAACAATTTAGGATTCAGCAGTGAACCGTAAGTCTAAATATGGGAGCAGGAAATTTCTGAAATCAAAATAAAATTACACAGCTGCTTATATTTCAGTCTTCTAATTATCAGGTGTATTAGAGTTATGTAAGCTGTCACGCAAAACTCTTTGGAAAACAATACATAAGGAAAACAGTTGACAGGAAAATAAAATACATTTTTGCTTTACTTGCATAAAAGCCTAACTTCTAAAATCTTAATCTGAAAAAATGGATATCCACAAGTAGGTAAAAATGGATACTTCCATGTACATTGCCGTTTTTGAATTTACATAACGACTTCTCAATTTCTGATATGTGTTCACAGACTTACAGAATGGTTGAGGTTGGACAGGACCTCTGGAGCTCATCTGTCCACCTCCTCTGCTCAGGCAGGGCCACCTAGACCACACTGCCCAGGACTGTGTCCGGATGGTTTTGAATATCTCCAAGGATGGAGACTCCTAAACCTCTCAGGGCAGCCAGTGCTTGGTCACCTCACAATGAAAAAGTGTTTCCTGATGTTCAGAGGGAACCTCCTGTGCTTCAGTGTGTGCCCGTTGCCTCTGGTCCTGGCACTGGGCACCACTGGAAGGAGCCTGGCTGTGACTTCTTTGCACCTCCCTTCAGGTATTTATGTACATTGATGAGATCCCCTGAGCCTTTTCATCTCCAGGCTGAACAGTCCCAGCTCTCTCAGTCCTTCCTCACCAGCCCCTTAATCATCTTCCCGACTCTTTGTTGGACTCTCCAGCATGCCCACCTCTCTTGTGTACCGGGCAGTTAAGACTTGGACACAGGACTCAAGGTGTTGCCTCAGTAGTGCTGAGCAGAGGGGCAGGATCGCCCCCCTCAACCTGCTGGCAGCGCTCCTCCCAGTGCAGCCCAGGGCACCGTTCACCTTCCCTGCCGCAGGGGCACGGTGCTGGCTCATGGTCAGCCTGGTGTCCCCCGGCAGCCCCAAGTCCTTTTCTGCCAAGCTGCTTCCTGCTGGTCAGCCCCCAGCCTGGGCTGGTGCCTCCTCCCCGGGGCAGGGCTCTGCTCTTCCCCTTGTTGAACTTCGTGAGGTTCCTGTCAGCCCGTTTTTCCAGCCTGCCGAAGTCCCTCTGGGTGGCAGCACAACCCTCTGGCATATCAGCTACTCCTTCCTGTTTTGTGTCATCTGCAGACTTGCTGAGGGTCCGCTCTGCCTCATAATCCAGATTGTTAATGAAGGTGCTGAGCAGGATTGAACCCAGCATTGACCCATGCAGTACACTGCTAGATACTGGCCCCCAGCTAGATTTTTATGGCCCTGATAACCACCTTCTGAGGCCTGGCCATCAAGCCAGTTTTCAGTCCACCTCACTATCTGCTCACCCAGCCCATACTTCATCAGCTTCTCTGAGGATTGTATAGGAGACTGTGTCAAAAGACAGTATCTACTGCTCTCCCCTCATCTACGAAGCCGGTCATTTAATTGTAGAAGGCTGTTGGGGTGGTCAGGCATGACTTCTCTCTGTGAATCCATGCTCGCTCTTCCTGGTCACCTTCTTGTCCTTCATGTGCCCGGAGGAAATGGTTTCCAGATTTGTTCCGTCGCATGCCCAGGGGTTGGGGTGATTGTTCAAAGATTATCAAAAGCTTTGAAATGTCATGAATGGGTAATTAACTTTGTCATCTTATTGTGGGTAGTGGACAAACTGAGCAAGTACAACCAAAAGCAGCATCACTGTGGAAATGAGACTTTTGGAATTAAATGACACAAATCTCCTTTTGATAGAATCTGGGCTGTAATTGTATCTCTGGCAAAGAAAGATACCCTCTTTAATTTGAAAACCTCCTGTCTCTAGGTTATAAACTCAGTAGAAACACAAATGAAATGCTGTTATAGTATGTTTGATATCTGTTTGGCTAATGGTGTCTAGAGCACAATGTATGCCACTAAGGAAATGCATGTAATAGTTTCTGTGCTTGCATCTGTCTCCTCTGATAGAGGAGTGTGTATGTCATGTACACATGTGTATGTACATATATGTTTATTTTAAATATATATGTAAAATATTACAGCTTTTAAAAGGATAAGGGGGTCTTTTACACACATATACACACAGATATAAGCACCCCCCCATATATATATTTATAAATGTGTTTATATCTTGTCTTTTTCCAAAAGGGGAGAATCTACTATATTAGTCTTTCTCAGCCTTTGTGCTTTAGAAAAAGCAAGAAACACGTTACCTTTACATCAGATGCAGCTATGCAAGGAAGATTGTCAAGGCCCTTTTATTATCATTTATGATTTTGTGTGTGTATTTAAGTTACATGCTGGTTGTATAGCCATAATACTATATGCTGCTCACATGTTCTTGCCAAGCATGCACACTCAACCCACATCACATACATCTGTGGAGTTGTAGCTAGTCATTTTTGTGTCCTTTAAGTCCTTTAAAAAATGTCTTGTTATGCCGATAAAACCTCTGCAGCACTTGGACCATGTTTACAAAGTTATTTTTAATTGTGAAGAAAATGAGAACTATTTCTTGTATCCTCTTCTGTCAGATACAGCACATGTCACTTGGATTCTGTGTTCATACCAGTTATACAGCCAGCCTTGGGTGAACATAATGGAAGGACAGGCAGCAATCTAGGATGACAGGAATTCAAGACGACAGTGAAAATTAAAGGTTTGGGTTCTGACAGGCATCTTCTGAATCTTGAAGTAATGTAAGATGTTACCGTCTCTTTCAGAGATGGTAACCAGCTCTTACCAACTGTTACTCTGCTCTAACTAGAGACTACCATTTCCCTAGCAGGGTAGCAGAACTCTAGTCACAGAATTGTAGAACAGCCTAGGTTGGAAGGGACCTCAAAAGTTCATCTGGTTCAGCCTTTCCTGAGAAAGGGTACCTGAATAAAACTATCTAGTGCCCTGTCCTGTTGCATCTTGAAAACCTCCAGCGATGGGGAATCTGCCACGTCCCTGGGGAGGTGGTTCAGTGATTGATTGTTCTCAAACCATCTATTAACTGCATAGAAACTTTATAGTATGTACCTGCACCTTCAGTGGTGATTAAAACACTGTACTATAGTGCGAATGGGGGGAGGTGGAAGGATGAGCAAGAGTTCCCTTCTGCTGTTGTGATGGTGGCAGGAGGCTGGGTTGGAAAGCTGTGAGCAGTGGTATCTTAAACTGATGACATGGAGGTGCTGGAAGAGCCCGTGTCTGCCCTCAGAACCCTCTTAAGGTTGTAATTTTTTCTCATTTCAGGCAACAAAGCCACAGTCTGTGTGTTACCTTTAGTCTTAAAAAAACTTGCACTATTATGTTTTAATTTCACATATAGTTTTGTTGTATTCATCTGTTACCAATATAGTATATAAAGAAACAGTGTCAGCTTGGTTTAACAATAGAGAAGGTTTATTATACTTCCAGATAGATAATTTTTTTCCTTAAAGATCACAGAATTATCACAGAATCACAGAATAGTTTGGGTTGGGAGGGGCCTTTAGAGGCCATCTAGTCCAAACCCCCTGCAACGAGCAGGGACACTTTAAACTAGATCAGATTGTTCAGAGCCCTGTCTAAGCCAGCCTTGGATGTTTCCAGGGATGGGGCGTTTTTCACCTTTGGACAGCCTGTTACACTGTTCCACCACACTCATTGTAAAATATTTCTTCCTTATATCTAGTTTAATATTAAGATATTAAGGTTTCTATTCTTTTCGTAGCTGTTGTATAATTTACTTTAGTGAAAGAATAACAGATTGATGCAAAACTTGTATTCGCTCATTTTACCAGTATACCAAAAATTGGAGAAGGCTTTGTGTGGGAATTTGTGCATCTTTGTTTAACCGAATTGCTGAAAGTGTAGTATTGTATTTCTGCAGAATAAAACTGGCTTATACCTTTATTAGGGACCGTTTTGCAGTCTGATATTCTTATGTGACATCTGTTGTTCTTGTCCCTGTAGTGCAGTGTCTGAGTTTCACGCTGCTTCTTATTATGCAGTTAGTTGCTTATTTTGAAACACATTTTCTTTATGTAAGATTAAAATCTTGTATTTGGGATTTTTTTTTTTTTTTTTTTAATGTAAGAGGGATAACTAGATTTATTATCTGTAACTTGGTGGTAGACAGTAGTAATCATCTATTTGGAAAACTACAGGAAATTACCTGAGTAGCTTGTTTAACTGTATGTGTGCATATGGATAACATTTGCCTGCATAGGCTTATTTTAGGAATATCTTAGAATACTTGTAGCGAATCAGAGCAGATTTAAATTTCTGTTTGCAAATCAACAGGTTGTTTCAATAGTGCGGTTGATCTTAGGTCATTAGTTTTCCAAGAACTATGCTACCTATATTGTTGGGAGCACAAAACATGTATGAAAACCACTGTTGATTTTTTGCTTTTAGGCACATGCATTTTTTATATTTGCTGACTTCTATATCTTTAAATTCTCTCTCTCTTGTGTATGTATTCGAGCAAAAACTCTTACCGACAGTATAGTGGGTGCTGTAGGTGGGGTATGACATTTTCAATAGTGGGCTTAGTTAACTGTATTGAAACTTGCCAAAAAAAAAAAAAAAAGTCCTCTATTGTAAATCACTTAATATGGACAGGATTGTTGTTGTTGAAAGAATTTGCCAAAGTCAATGGGTGGGTAAATTTCTTTGTATCTTGATAAGGTGTCACTTTTGCACAAGCCAATTTATTACTACCTCAAGACATCAGCTTGCATGGCTTTATCTATTCTATTACTCTATCTAATAAATTATGGAAGGTTGAAGTTGAAATCTTTGAGTTCCCAGCACTTGTTTCTGTGAATTGACAAAAGCATTTGTTTAACTGTATTAAAGCAGAACGTAAGCATGTATTTAAAATTGAACATATGCTGAAATGCTTTGCTATTTTAGGTCTTGGTTGTTTGCTTATTACCCCTTTGGTTTTTTTCCTTTTTTTTTTCTTTGAATGCTCTCAGTGTACTGAATCATCACAAGAACTCGCATTTTCATCTTCAAATGGGTGCTGTTCAAAACAGGGTGCAGAAAAGGGAGCGGGGGTGTGGAAAGGACCCCAACAAGTTGAGAACTGCTAACATGCTTGCTTCAGTGTTCTTGTCTGTATGGTAGGATGGAAAATGTGTTTAATGTATGGCAATTAAGGAAGTCAAATGGAAAAAAAAAATCTAAAGGTACTTGTTACTTAGTGTTTGCTAAACAAAGCAGCAAAGCTGTCATTCATCATTTTAAGATTAACCGCAAGTTGATGCGGTAATTTGTTTCTGTGCATAGCTTTAAATCACTGGCATAATTAAAACAGGGCTGAATTTGGACAACAGATTTATATTACCTCATTAAAATTAGTTTTAGTTAATCATAAGAAATTAATGTATGTTTGGTCTAGTATCTACATTTTTGCTAACTAAAAAAAATGCTGTCATATCATTTATACCATAAATTTTAGTTTAATCAGAAATAACCTTTGGATTCTTCAAGAAAGTCTGACATTCTGCTTTGCAGTTGATGCTCAGTAGCTTTGGAGAAGAAAACATCTGGAAAGATTGCAGTTCTACAGAGAAATTGGTTTTATTATGTCACAAGGCAAGTGGAAAATGAAACATACCACAAGGCAGCTGAAGATCTTTTGTTTAAAAAAGCTCAATGCAAACAAAGCAACAGTGGTGTACGGAGCATCTACCGCTGTGTTTCATTTGTAGGTGTCAAACTGATGTAAACTGTATTCATGTTGTTTGAGAACACAGACTTGTTTGATAATACAATTAACAGATCAACAGATCAAAAATTGGAGTATGGGAAAGGAAATGGTTTCACCTAATTTCTCCTCTCCCCTTTTAAAATTTTTGCTATGTGTTGACTATATAATTATGTTTCTGTAGCACATGGAGTATTCCAGTTGCAAGGATATAATCAGCAGCTGTTTGAAGTACTAATGTAAAAACAAATATTTACAAATCTTAATCACTTCTTTCTTTAAGGACCACTACACCAGGAGAAACTAAACTTTTAGCTTCTGAAGTCTATGATATCCTTCAGTCTTCCAACATGTCAGACACAGACAATGTGAATGAGATGAATTACCGACGACGGAAAGCGCAGTTTTTCCTCGGCAGCACAAATAAACGTGCCAAGACAGTGGTTTTGCATATAGATGGCCTTGATGATTCGGTAAGGAAACTTTCAGCTTTTATGTAAATAAGGCATGCTGTACCGAGATGTATTTTGCCCACAGAAATAATGTATTCAGGCTACTTGTGTGGCATCATCAATTGTCAGCAATTTCTGAGAATCGTATTTTGAATCGCAAGATGTGTATAAAATCTTGCATAAATTAAGTGTACTCAGAATATCTAAAGAAAGGGTTTTATGGCAGTTTCCTTGATGGCTTTTTAATTACTCTAAAAAAACCTATTCTGTTTCCACCTCTCCTATTTTTCTTGCCTTTTTCAAGAAAGAGTGGAATACACAAGGTACCATCAGCAGTTTTGCTTCAGGATATCTCGTGGTTGTATCAGTGTGTTAAAAGAAGCTTCCTTTTAGTTATGAGAGATTGCAGACACTTTCTTCTTTTTTTTTTTGTTATTACTCTTAATTTAGAAATGCTGCATTTTCTTTGAGCTGGTTTTACTACATCTTTTCATTGTCTGTGAGATCTTTTCTACTGTAGTGACCAGAATGGCATTTGAGTTAATGAGGTCTCACTGAGTCTTTATGTAATGTCAGAATAACTTCTACGGATTTATCTACCATACCCCTGTAGATAACACCCCAGGGCCATGTTTGCCTTTTTACGGCTGCCAAACAGCATGTAGACTGCTTAAGCACGTTATCCACAAGTGCCCTCCGGACTCTGTATCTTCGGTTTTGTACCCATTTTAAATGATCAAACCTGATCCTTTGCTTTGTTGCTTTACATTTTGCCAAGTAAGCGTGTCCACAGGCCCAGTTTATCAACAACGTACCCGTCGCACTGTTTTCATAAGACCATAGTTAATTCCTTTAGAAATAACATGCTGCTCTAGCTCACTTTATACAAAGTAAATATTTTTTACAGTTTTGTCCTTCCAGCACTTGCTCTGTCTAGAAGGGCAGTGCTTTGTCAACACCATTAGCTTTTGTACTCTGAAGGTGGTTTTTTTTAATTCAGTCCAATCGGTTGTCTGCTGTTAAGTTTGGTTTGGTTTGAAGCTTGTAGTTAATTTGTTTGTTCGCAGGTATCTCCAAGCAAGAAATTTCATCCACTTTGTGAGTTTAGATATTCTGGCCATACTCTGATTCTATCTTAAAAGTGTTTCTTTGTGTCCTTCGACAAATGGAACTTGGCAAGATTTGCGGAGTTTATCTCTTTAATGCTGAGGCAAAGGTATTCTGAAAAAGCCTAGGTTATTTAGATATTCAGCTTCAAAAAGCAAAACTGCAGGCTGTAGTTGCCTAGAGCACACCAGTGTGTTTTCTTAGCTCATTGTTGAAGAAAAGAAAAATCTGACTGTGCGCTGGCTGGCCGTGGCTAGTCCGCATAGCTTTGTATTTCATCAGATGATTAAAGAAAGGTTATTGATACTCCAGGTGCTCACCCAGCAGTTAAACATCCCTATAGTGCTGTTTTAAATGTCACGATAAGTTGGAACAGAGGATGGTGAAGGATATGAACAATGAAAAGCAGCTTAGTTTCATCCATTTAGTCCTGAGTTAACAAGCAAAGAATGTGAGGTGGCACATAGGAGTTTTAAAAGGCATAGTAAGTAAACACAGGGCTGTAAACACTGTGTTCTCACTTTACCTGTGTTTTGTCATTTAGATTTGAAACGAGAAGCCGTTGTTAGGAATGGCTGTAAATGCTGCAAATGCCTGTGGATTTTGAAACCTCGAAAAGTAGATATTATTTCTGGATGGAAGGGAAAGGTCGTTTGTTGGTTAGTGTGGAGTCAGATGCTTTTATTTTAAGATGTAATTGCCAAATTTGATGATAAGCGTAAAAAAAAAAATAAAGTTAACAACCAAAGCAGTACTTCAGGAGTCTGTGGCAATCCCGCCCAGTAAGTTTTCTAGTCTGTACATTTTATTAGTATTTGTTAGGGTATGGTAATCAGGGTTCCACGTGCCAGAAAATAACCTAGGTTTCACCTGTCCTAGCCTGTGCCCATGCTTCAGGAGCACCATGCAGAAAGATGTCCAGCTGTGTATTGCTGGGGTTTGTGCCTAACTGCCGTAGTTAGACATACTTTGCAAAAGATGTTTGTGCAGCAAGGCCGGTGGCTGCCAAGCTTCCAGCTTTTTAAGTAATAGTCTGTACGGACATGGACTTGGTAAGTTTTGTCTTTAAGAAGTGAGTCACCAGTTACCTAATCACTGAAAGCCTCATTTTGAATTAAACTGAGGTGCCTGTGATTTAACCTGGGATCTCAGAGTAAAAAGCCAAATTCTGTCACAGAACTGCTATACACCCATTTAAGCATAAATTTCTTGCTTAGGGTAATAAGCAACGAATGGGTAGCTTCTTGTGTCCAAAAGTAGCTTCAGCTTTCACTCATGCAAGGCAGCCTATCATCTTTGCATTAAATATTTGTTGTGTTTAGGAAAGGTAGCCTATCCAGCAAAGTTAATTTTTGTAAATCTCAAAAATGTTAATTATTTCAATACATTAAACTTACACAAATGAATTGTTTCCATATATATGGTAAAGTGCTAAAAAAAAAAAAAAAAAAAAAGCTTTGGTTGGTTCTTCCAGAGATTAAAATAATTTAATTTACTTGTTGTGCATGAAACTATCCCAAATACTGACCAGTGATTATTTGATAACTACTATAAGTATGCTTTGAAATAGCTTATTATTTAAAACCATGCATTAAACTTACAGTAGAAGTTACATACATCATTATTTTGAACGTGTGTAAGGCTGTCAGTTTATTTCTGGTACAGTGCCTCTTTCCTTTCTTCCCCTTCTGTCCTAGCAGTCTCTCCAAGTATATTTGAATTCTTTTTGTTGCAACCACCTTGTGCAAATATTAAAAGGAAAAAGAAATAATAGAACATTCTAAGATAATGTAGAACAGATGCAACTAATACAGGTCAATGTAATGTTACAGCACAGTAGGCGATGTCGCTTGCTTTAAACATAACATTCCGTGGGTTATCAACCAAATATTTTCCCTTTGAAATAAGAATTAAGCTTACGCTGTGCAGTGATGTCTGTAAGCTGCCACAGATGAAGCAGCTGAAAGATACAACAGCTGCTTTGATGTATTCAGTCAGTATGGAGGCAAGGTGTCTGATAAATAGCAACTTAAACACTAACTACTCATCAATGAGCACTTCAGTCAATCAGAACTTAACCCGAGGGGAGTGTTTAGCTGATCATAGAGAAAAACATCCTTTGCTTTTCAGCACTTTCTCTAATTATTTACAGTTGCTTCCATCTTTCTTTGACTTCTAAAGTGTAAGCATTTTTTGTTTGTTTGCTTGTGGCGAGAGAGTCTACTATTTGTGCACTAAAACGTAAGTCTTAGTTTTTCTTTTACAAAAATGCAGTTGAGTAACCACCTGCTCTCAGACATACAGGAATTCCTTAACAATTAATTGTGAGCATTTTCACATGGTATATTATGGAAGTACTTTATTTGTGGGGGTTTTGTTTGTTTTTCAGTCTCGAAGGAATCTTTGTGAAGAAGCCTTGTTGAAAATTAAAGGTGTTATTAGTTTTACTTTTCAAATGGCTGTTCAAAGGTGCGTGGTCCGAATTCGCTCAGACTTAAAAGCAGAGGTAAGTGCTCAGTAACGTTGCAGATCCTCACATCATTGCATTCTGTCACACTGAGCTCTTGTTTTTTTCTGTGTGTTTGTAGGCATTGGCAACGGCAATAGCATCAACCAAAGTTATGAAGGCACAGCAAGTTGTGAAAAGTGAAAGTGGTGAGGAGGTAGGATATGTATCTTTCTAAATACCAATTGTTTTAGCTCAGCTGTATCATCAATACCAGCACCTCTGTGCCCATAACATCTAATTCCAGGCAGAATTTTGTAGGTTGGGAGTGTTACACATACGGTACAAGGAGAATAAAGGGTATCATATATCAGGACATGTATCCATAGAACAGTTTTACAGAACTTATTGTTCAAAAGGACAAAGATACTGTAATTGTTTCTCTCCTTAATAATATGAAAAGGATCACAGTGAACTTTTTTTTTTTTCAGTTTGTTTTGTTTTGGCTGCAGTTGCTGAACTGTTTTTATTTCACAACTACAGTAAAAGGGCTGTGTCTTTATTTGCTATTTTTTCTTCTCTGTTAAGCCAAAGCTTTTCTTGTGTATCTTCTAAGCACCGTAGATTCCAGATAGATAGTAGGTTCCTTTTTATATTCTCTCTGTACAGGGGCTGGGGAGGAGTCTCACAACATGCATGTCTGTCATCTTCAACGTGTATAAATGCATCACTAGCATTCATTCTTTTAAGGTACAACATTTGTCGTAATTTTAATGTTGTGTTTTATCAGATGCTGGTTCCATTTCAAGATACTCCAGTGGAAGTAGAGCAGAATACAGACCTACCTGAATATTTACCAGAAGATGAAAGCCCTACTAAGGAACAGGACAAAGCCGTGTCTCGCGTTGGGTCACACCCAGAAGGTGCAGCAAGCTGGCTCAGCACAGCAGCAAACTTTCTATCGAGATCTTTCTACTGGTGACTTGTATTTGGTGTTAAAAGACTGTGTGAATGAACCAACAGGGGGCCAGTTTTCCATTGGTGTGGTGAACTGCCAAGTGCAATTTGCAATAAATCGTCACAGAAATTTTAGATTAAGCAAATGTATGCTGCATTTTACATTTTATTGGGAGTTTAGCCTGAGAGGGCAGCGGTCAAAGGACAGAGGCCTCCAATCAAATTGTTCTTGCATTTGTTTTTCATGTAGATTTTAACGCTTCACTTTTAAAAAATGGGTCCACTGTTATATACCAAATGTTTATGCATATAGAGCTTTAAGTTTGACTTCACGTGAAACACATGATAGGGAGAATCCATTCAACTCAAGTCTCAGGGCCTCTGTGAAAGAAAATTCTTAAGAGCTCTAGTTGTGCATTAAGTAAAATGCCTTTTTTTTTTTCTGCATCACTTTGGACTAACTTTTTGTTTATCACTTTTTGTTTAATTTTCTAGATTTTTGACTCCAGAGAAAAGTATAGCCTGCCTCTTTTTTTTTTTGCCTTTATTTTTGCCAACCATGTTCACAGCATGAGCGTGACATCCCCCTTTTGCTATTAAACCAGAATCACTACAGACTTGAAATTTATAACCCTTTTATGTATCTTGAATTTCTTTCCAGCCTGCCCTTAACCATTGGAGTGCTTGAGGTTAAGAAATAAGGGGTTGAATAAACAAAAGTATGTATACATACACTGTACAGTAAATAAACTAGAACATATTTGTAATGATGGGTGTGACTGACTGATATATATATATATATATATACACATATATATATAACTAATAAATACCACTGACTGCTGTTGAGGCTAGCTGGGAAGACTGCAGCAAAAACAGCTGTGGTCTGATGTAGTGATGACCCGTGGCAGCTCTGTCTGCAGAGAATAGAGGGATGTAGACTGTATTTGGTTAAGAAATGGTGTTCACTGTTAGCAAGTTTTTAATGTAACTGAAACTTTAAACTTGAAGAATAAAGCAGAACTGAATGCCTCTTTTGCCACAGTGCCACACTCATAAATTTCGACTTTAATCCTTTTTTTTTTTTTTTTTATACCTAACAAATCTGATCTGTAATTACTGTTTCCTCCTAATGTCTTTCATGAGACTGCCATGAAAGTACATCAGCTTAGATAGGCTTAAAAACGTATGCAAACAATTGGCTTTACCTTTTTACTTACAGACTGTATAGGTTCAAAGATGTCTTGGTAATTTCTGTGGCCAGAAACGATAATAAAAGCATAACTTCCATAGGTAGAGAAGAATAATATCTATCTGAACTGTTAGTAAACACTGTGTGCCTGAGAGGATTCGGTACACAGGGCTTGAAAACTGCAGTGCCACTGCTTTGTTGCACCAGAGAAATACAGCTGAGAATTTTTAAATAATGTTATAAACCTCGTGATACGATGCTTTTTTTTGTGGTAATGTATTTGCTATGATATTAATTATATTTACCACTTGGAGACTCAGAAAAAAAAAATTAATGCATCAAAGTTACTCCCCTGTGCCTATGCACAAGGAAGAAAAAAAAAATTAATTCACGAGGCTGCCATAATAGTACAGGAATGCTGAGGAAATGATAGTGTAAAATAATAATGGAGGTCAGAGTTCACCCACCCAAGTTAATTGTCATTCTAGGATAAAAAAGAAACAAAAGCTTGTTGGCAGACTAGATGTCTCATGTTTTTTAATATATCTAGTTTATTTTTGATTCAGGTTTACACGCACAGATTGAAAATACAGGCTTTTCAGGGCATGTATTGCTTTAAATATGTAATACTACTCCTATTGCTGTCTAGAATGTTACAGTACCAAATGTGTTTTGAAAAGTCCTCTGTTCTGTGGCCATGAATGCAGAGTTTTAGTTTCCTGCATTAACACCTGTTTGCATTTGCATTACTGCACATCTGTTTACTAAAAGACTACACCCTTTGGATATTAATGGTTCAATACCAGTAGGTATTACAGTTTGTCTGTGCAGTCGGTCCGTAGGTGTGCTTCTATGACAGTATTGCAGCTCTTGTAGAACAGTTTAAGGCATCTGTAAAAGTTTTTGAAATATATTGTAAAATAATAAAGGATAATATAACTAAACAAAATACGATTGGTGCTTTTTTAAATGTCTAAACAAAGGCTGGTGCCTTTTTAAATGCTCTGACATTCTTTCAAGCTATTTGTGGTACTAGAAGTACATCTTTTCCATCTTTCATTTATTAGAGAGGAATGCAGATGTCCAGTCGTAGTGAGACCTTTGCTGCGTATCACAGTGGGGCTTTTGTGTATGTTTAGAACATACTTGCATTTTAAATGAAGTTTTTGTAAAAAGTAGGTAAGTAGAAGCTGTTTAAGGACCTTGTCTCAAATTCATTCTTAGGGGTTTTTTTGGATGTCAGCTTTCAAAATTTTGTTTAATAACTGATGCATTGTAGGTCATATTTCATTAGGGAAGTTAAGAAGAATCAACATTCCTGGAGAAACTTGAAAAAGTAAAAAAAAAAAAAAAAGATACAGCACACAGTCATTAATTTAATGCTAGTACTTTTTCAGCTCTGACCTAGAGAGATGGCAAAAAAAAAAAAAAAGTGCAAAATTAGAGGCTTCCAAAAAGAAGCTGAACTGGGAGACGGAGCACTGGTATTGTGTTGCACTAGTTGCAAAGTATTCGGTTGCCAAGGAAGCTGCCACATACATCACGGTTTAAGCTCCTGCATTGTCCTAAGGTTACAGCTGTGTACAGCATAATGGAATAATCCCTACCGTGTTTCTTCATAATGAGAATAAATGCTGATGGGATAGGTAGCGGCAAAAGTGAGGCTCGTAACTGTGCCTCTGTGAACAGCTGTCAAACACTGTAAGCATTCTGCAATATTGTGAAATAAAATATACTCTAGCTTTCCCACTCCACCATCACCTATGGCTTATTCTGTGCAAAAATAGCTGATGTTGCTGAGTTTTGCCATGGGCCATGTAAGACGGTGGGCAATGTTCTGTGTGGGGCTAATTCGGAAGAAAACACTGACTCCCTAGGCAGATGCAAACTGGCAGGTGTGAAGTACTCCTGTAACTGCCTGCAATGTAAAATAAAATGTGGGTGCTCCTTTTTTTGCCTGTGAACAACACTCCAGCTGTCAACGAGCTGAGTTTAAAAACATACCTAATCAAAACTAACAACGGCATTCCTTGCTGTATTCATTTTGCAGAAGGCTGGGACCATATAGTGTTTCCTCTTTCTTCAACTGTGCCTCATTATCCTGAGTTCCTAAAACATGACCAAACCTCTTTGTTATTATTAAGGATTGAAAATAAATTAAGGTAGAGGTGAGAATAACCCCTCAACCCATCTCAGATTCTGATTGTCATTCTTCAAGAAAAGTTACGAGCGTGTTACTTGGCAAAAGGGAGCGAGTGGTGGGGTCACTGGAGACTTCTTCAGTGCGGTACTGCATCTAATCAGCCTCAGGGGTGAGGCTGGCTGTTAAGATTCCTGCTATAAAGCTGTTACAAAATGAAATTGTCCCATTTCTCGCCGTTTACATGGAGCAGGCGATGCTCTGCTTGCTTAGTCTGCTTCACATGCAGGTTTTGAATAGGGTTGAAAAAAAGCTGATTTAAACTTGCAGTACTTTGCATGTGTATTGGTTAGAACATGACGAGAGAGGCCTAACTCTGTAAGCTGATGCATGTGCCACATCAGAATTTACATTATTTTAGTATTTCCTCATGTTGTTGTTCATTTATGTTCATGTTGCACTAGACTCAGTGACTGGAGAAGTTAGAGCTTCCCCTGTGGAATTAATTAAGATGCATTCAAGCAGTTAAAAGTTGTTGGGAGATACAAAAACTTCTCAGAGGAGATGCACCCTCGCACCATACTTTTGTGCCAGTTGTTGTGGAAGAAGTTGTTTATTATGTTAGTATCTGAAGGCTGCTATCTGGATCGAGTTCCCAGCAGCTCAGCCTCTTCATGGAAGAAGAACCCAATAGCTGAATAACTTCCAGCTGCGTTAGCACTTGCTCAGTGCCTACAGTTCAGGTCAGTTAGCCGGCAGTGTCAGCACCAGTTGGATCAGCTGAATAAAATCACAAACTGGAACCAAACTTCTTATGTAAAAAGCATTTCTATGCCAGCAGTGATTGCCACGAAAAGGGTCTTTTAAGCAGCAGATCTAAAAAAACGACCACCACGAAACCACCCGATGTCAGGACTGTTGCTTTCATTCCTTATTGGAGCCTCGGGTGTAAACAACTGAGAAGAAGGGAGCGCTGTTGGTTTGAAGTAATGCCTTGCTGTTTCCCACCTCTCTTCATCGAGGGGCATGGGCACGCTAACCCACTGGTGCAGGTCACTGCTGGTGGAAGGGGAGGTGCAAGCTGCAGCACGAGCCCGTGGTGTGCTGGCAGGGAGCAGCTGGCACACTGTTCATGCCTAACATCCCACGGAAGCCCCGAGGTCCGTTACACCATGTCTTTACAAAGGTGTTTTTCTGCTAGCTTCGTTTTACAGACTGCACGACTGAAGTCCGTTCACCCAAATTGCTCGGGAATTCTGAAAGGGCAAAGTTTTGTGAGCTGTCTCTGATTCTTAGCTCATGCTTCATTACAAAAAATAAGCTGAAACGCCCTGTTTTAAGAGAGGCCTTTGCACTGTCTGAACTCCTCTGGCCCGGAGCAGAAAAGTCAAACCTGTCCTAAGCAACTTTCCTTACTGAGTTATACATGGGATTGCATCGCAAGCCAGGTGTGCATGAAAGCAAATTTTCTTCTCAAAATAGTCCTTACTGATTTGTTGAAGTTCTAGGTAAGAAAGAACTTGTGGTAACAAATACTCTTGCTAGCTGCTCTCCCCCAAAATATTTAGCTATCTTTGTGTATGTTATGGTATATTTCAAAAGCTCTGAGCAAAATGATTTATTTTAGCAGTCCTACCTGCGTAGCGTGCCCAAGGCATCTGCTGTCTTCATGGAAGATAAAGCATCACCCCAACAGTGGTGCTTATGCCCTTTCCAGCAATCAATGTCAGTAGTGGTTTTCAATCCCTAACACTTCTCTAAGAAAGCGTGATCGTCTTTATAGACCCCCCTTTATGTACACCATTGTTCAGCTGACAGGAAAGTGATATTTCTTTTTAATTACTTTTCAACTTTTCAAGTTTTGGTTAAACTCCCCTGCTCCCACCAAATGCAGCACAGGTTGAAAGTGATAGCACGGGATGTCCCCTTTATTGTGTGACCTTTTGGCCATGCTTCCTTCACTGGGGAAGAATCCCTGGTGCATTGGTTTGTCTTCAACTTTAAAGGGCAGGTAGACGACCCAGCACGGGGACTTCTTTTTTTGGGAAGGGTGGGAGGGAGAGAAGGGAAGCTGGAAACGGGTTCCCAGAGAAACGGGCTTTTCACTTGCAAAAGGCTGCTCCTCCTGGCCAGAGGAACAGCGCTAATTTAACATTGCATGAGACCGTCTAAAGGACATGATTTAATTTGTATTATTGCAAGATTAATTTTTTTCTGAATAAAAACTTAAACTGCCATAATAGATTTTTGATTATAAAACCCTCTGTTGTTAATATGGAAGTCCCACGTTTAATATTGACAAAGCCATTCACACTCATTATCTTGGTATAAAACTAAAAGCTTGTATGTTGTCCTTGGTTTTCATGGCTTTACCTCCTTTGCTACAACAAATATGTGCTGTAATGTTTTAGCAAATAACCATTATTGTTTATACGCTGTAATTCAGTGGGATGTAGTAAATGGCGTATTTTAAGGAGTCTATTTCTTTGCATATAAAATACCTGTAAAGCTTACTGAAGGTGAAGAGTGGCTACTACTTAGCTCTCAATTGTTGGCTACATTACTGAAACAATGAAGATGTATCACCCACTATAATAGGGAAATAGCAGCCATTTAACATAGTTGAGCATTAACTCTGTCATTTAGGCTGCTGAAGCAATCTTATTATAGTCAATGTAGCTGGTTTTGTTTCTCCATATGTGTAGATGTTCTGGTATATAAAATGCATTGCTGTTTGTAACAGTAAATTACACGTGCTTGAAGGCTACTCTTGCTACTTAAATGAAGTTATAGCTGAACCCTTCAACAGAATAAGCAAAGCTGAAGTAAACAATGACTGACTGATTTTGACATTCTTTTCACTGTAGTAGTTGTAACAATGAAAATGCTCTGTGCCATCCCGCATAATTTTGTTCTAAGAAAAAAGCCCAGTGCTTTGGTATGTAAGCCTTCACTGTGAAAACAGCTTCTTGAAGCATAACTTTGCAGTGTTTATTATCGAAGAGGTGCATGTTACCCATTTCAAAGCTAGCACCCTGTAAATGAAAGCTGGTGATGGCTAGTTCTTCACCTGGGATGTCTCAAAAGTCGTGACCTCTTTAAAACTATGTTTGCAGTTTCTATTTGTGTGTCTGGCTAGGTAAGTTGAGAATGTCATACTGTCCTTTTTTTTTTTTTTTCTTTAGCCTTCTATGTATATATATAAATATATGTACACTACTCTCAGTATAATGAACCCTGACTCCAGGTATCACTGGTGCCATAGCTAAATAGTCAGGTACAGTTCAATCAAGGGTTTATAATCATGAAAAGAAAATGGTGGTTATTAGGGGAAACCAACAAAGATAGCTTTAGAACTATAAAAAATTGTAACATATCTAAATTAAAAAAAAAATGCTTTATTGAGACACTGTTGATAATATACAAGATAATACCTAAGGAAGCATGATGCTGACCTCTCTGTAAAGTAGACTGACATCTGGTAAACTACAGTAAGAGCTAGACCTGACTATTACTTGTGAAGACCCTTCATGTGTAAAAGTTCCCTGCGTTATTTAAACTAAATGCAGTAGGAAGAAGAGAAGAAAAAACCCTTATGCCACAAAAAAAGAAGTGAAAGCTCAAATATAGCCCAGCCCTTCCTGGTCCTTTTCTGCCTCTTGTCCCGACACCATCACCACCAGACCGCAGCAGGACCTGTAAATTGAGAGATGTGGGGAGGAACAGACCGTTTGCTGGTGTGAGACTAGCATTAAGTGAAAAAAGGTGGGGCCCACAGGACTCTGTTAGCTCTACAGTACTTTAATATTACAGTAGTGATAGTTCATATAGGCCCAGATCCTGAAAAGTGGGCTTTTGTCTTTAGAAGCCTGTCTTTGACTAGCCAAAACGTTAGCACTCCAAAAGCGGTGTTTCTCGTGGAAGATCAGCATCCTATTATTCTGGTAAACAGCACCGTGGTTGTCCTTGTGTTTGGCTTGTTGGACAGTCAGCCACCACAGGGGGAGGGCAGAGAGCGGGGTGTCTTTAAACAAATTCTTCATTTGTAGAGCTGTACGGATACTCGAGTCTGGCCTTCAGCTATGTGCCCTGTGCCCCCCTCTAAAAAGCTTTGGGCTTAACTGCCGCCAGTGAACGTTTTGTTTGTTTCCTTGAGGATGGGAACACCCAAAGCCAAGCGCCCTGCTGAAGCAAAAGCAGCAAAAGCTGTAGCTAAAGCATTTCTGGGGCTTACAACAGCTGCTGAGTGGTGATTTTGGGATCACCTCAATGGACGGTAACAGGTACCCAGCAAACTTTCAATCTGTGGTCCCGGCGACCACAGCCCCTCTCGAGTACCCACCTACTCCTAGACTGAAACGGCAGCTGGCATCAGCTACTCAACCAATCCAATTTACTTTCAATCACACCATTACTACAACCTCCCTCCTCCATCTGTGTAAACATATGTCTTTGTTAAACACCACCATTTGTACAGGATAAAAATTGTCAATGCTGACAAAAATGCCCCCACATAATGCTGTTGTGATTGCAATGTTGTCCTTAAGCTGATTTTAAAGAAGTCTGGGAGCTGATCAACATCTTCTACTGCTATTAGTGGGAAACTTTCTTCGATAGAAATAAACCTGGTAAAAATGGTTTTGTTTTGTCCATGTGTAATGTGGTCTCCCTTTTGTAAGATTCAACTCTGATAAGCCATATATTAATTGTTACTAGCGGTTTGCAGTGCCACAGTAATACCCCAAAGCAATCGCTGTTTCATGAGTAGTCTTTTCTAATATTAGTGGGTTATCTTGGCAAGAACAAATTTCCTTCGTACCTTTCTGGGGCTAACCCTTAAATCTGGCAAGGGAAGGAGTTACAACTCTGAAGAAATCATTTGGTTACTACTGATCGCTCCTTGCACCAGCCTTTCTTCAGAAATGACTGCACAGGTCTCTGCCCAGGAGTCTTCTTTGTCCTGTAGAAGAGTGCAATACAGCTAGGACAGTCCTACAACGTAACTGAATCCCAGCATAACCAGAGGCCTCCACGCTCTAAACCCGAACATTATAAAAGAATATAAAGTGGATGAAGGTAGCTGTTTATACAAACAAAGTGCTAAGTTGCTGTCTGAGACAACAAAATGAAAAACCGAGAACCAAATCTCCCCCCACAGCCAAAGGGAGAGCTGTTCAGCAAACTGGACACTCACCAAAATTGTGCAGTGATTTGTGCTGGGCCACTCTGTAAAACACTGGCTTGATCAGCACCAGGGCAGGGAAACTGGTTTTTGTTTCTGGACCTGAGCTGCTCACTCTTTGGGACCTTAACTGCACTTATAATTAACAGTCCCCTTCATAAAGCAAGGTAAATCCCAAACTGTACGTCTGGACTTCTCACCTTGCTCCAGCAGCTCTATCAGCACAGAGCGTGAGATCCTTAAGCAAGTAAGTAGATATTTTCTTTGGTGCAAACCTGCTTCTTCTAGTGCACACTTCGCTCCTTTATTTTGCTCTTATTGCAATACTCGTGCTGGTTGTTGTCTCTGTACTCTTCCATCCATTCAGTCCTGGTAATACTAAATATGAAACTGTAGTTAACAAAGTCCCGTCATGAACTGGACTTAAGATTCCTTGAGGATTTAAACCCAATCATTTTCTTTCTTGCTTGTTTTCTCCACCCATTTGTGTATGCTAGAGGGCAGTTCCAAGCTTTTTTTCCCATCGACTGCGCAGATGTGAGGAATAGCGATGTTTGTTTTTTTAATGAAAAATGAGACTTTGTAGAACTGCTTCTCTTACAAATCAGGGCTTTGTGAAAGCAAGCATAAGAAAACAAAAAACAAAACAAAACAAAACAAAACCAAACCCCAAGCCCTGTAAAAAAATTAAAACAGCTTTCCACCCTTCTTACTTTGCCAATTCACTTGTTTCCTCACTGGCCTTTGTTTTATTCAGGTGATCATTCTGCTGTTTCATGATACCTTTTACTGTTTCCCTGGCTTGGTGGTTTTGTAAAGCATTCAGAGTCTTCCAGATTTCTGGGGTATCTCACTTTTCAACCAGGTAAAGCAGGGTAACAGGGCAGAGAGCTTCTTTCTGCTCTTTTGGGGCTAAGTGAAGTGCTTGAATCAAGTCAGAGAGGCTTGGCTAAGCAGCACGGATTTAAAGGCCTGGATGTGGAGGGGTCTGGTAGCAAATCTTACCCCACACATTTTATGAAACTGCAAAAAGTTGGTTTGTGAGAGGTGAAGGTTATGAAGAGAGGCTGTACCACCTACCCTCCTGGATGATTCTTGTATAAACTAAAACGCATGATATCAGGAAACTCCTTTTTTGCTTTTGGAAGTGTTGGTATCTCCCACTGCTAGGGACCTGGGTGGCTGCTAGTGCGACCCCCCAGCCCTGACAGAAAGTATTCCTGCCTTGCACTACCACCAATCCAGCTATTTCTGGAAGCTGCTGATCTGGCCTTATTCCCCAAGCTGCTACTTAGTGGTTTATGACTGTTTAAATGTGAAGAAGTTTCTATCGAGGCTTTTTTTTTTTTTTTTTTTTTTTTTTTTTTAATTAATGGCCTAATTCTGCAGTTCTGCTGAAAAGGGGAAATCCCCGCCCTGGTTTTGTGGTGGGGCAAAGGTGCTTTCCTCCTCTGCCAGGCCTCTGAACCCGCAGAGCTGGCCCGACCCAAGGCTCAGCCTCCGTGTCACCGCCGGCGACTCCACCACCCGCGTGAAGGAGCAAAGGGAAGGTGGCATCACCTCGGCTCTCACAGGCAGCAACTGGTGTGCTTTCACTCCGAGCTTCTATTTCAGCCTTTGGAGTCCTAACGTGGCGTTTTAGCCTCATTTTGAAAAGTCTTTTAATTGCCTGCCTGCCTGCCCACGCAGATCTGCTGTACGGGAAGAAACTCTTACTTTTCGCTGTACCTCAGGTCTCTGCACACCTCTTCGGCTGCCCACGCCCCGCCCTCAATTCCCACTACAAATTTATTTGGTCCTGTATCAACCACAGAAACTGCAGGCCCGGGCCTTGGCAATGCAGTTAAACACGGTTTTGCCCTCCCGGCCAGCAGCCGCTACCGCCCGCTTCAGGAGGGAGTTTCATCACCCTGCTGAGAATCCCTCTGCCAACGACGCACGAAGCCACGCTAATTCTTTCCCGCCAAAAACGAGCGTATTTGTCACGGTTGCCCAGGCGCGGGTAGAGAGCGGGCGGGGGGGGGGGGGGGGGGGGGGGGGGGGGCGCGGAAAGGGCGCGGAAGGGACCGCGGTGGCGGCGGGTGTGCGGCGGCGCGAGCGCGCTAGGGGGCAGCATGCGCGTGCCGTTGGGAGGGAGGGCGGGAGGGCGCGAGAGAGGGCGGGAGCCCGCGCGCCGGTGGGGGGGCGGTGTGTGCGTGTGGGGGGGTGGGGGGGGGGTGTGCCGTCGCGGCCCCCGGGCACCTTCACGAGAGGGGTGCCGGGCGGTGGATGGCTCCCCGTCTTTAGCTCCTCATCTTTCATATTATTATTATTTTTTTTTTTTAAATGCATTCTTTCACTTTTCTGCTGAATTTTGTGTGTGGTTGTCAGAGATGGAGTATTACACGTTCTTTGTTCTCACATGGATCTGTCCGGTTTCTTAACTTTTTTTTCTTTCTTAAAAAAAAAACAAAAACAAAACAAAACAAAACAAAAAACAAAACAAAAAAAAAACCCAAAACAACAAAACAACAAAAAAACAAACAAAACAAACAAAACCCAAGCAATTTCTTCCTTCCGGAAGTTTTCATCTCCATCTAAAGGTCACTTCATTTTTTACAGTAATTTATAACAACGACATACACAGCGCTACGGACAGTCGTAACGACCCATGAAATGGAATTGATATTGGGGATTGTATATCCGCGTGTAAACATCTGCATGTTTATGCTCTGTGTACCACCTGCTTGAGTGACAGAAGTCTGCTGGACGGCAATGCGGGCACAGGCTAACTCAGTTTTATCCTGAATGCAGAGGATCCCGATGTAACTGAAATCAGAATTTAGCCCAGGTTCTTTGCAAATAAGTGCCCCCCTCCTAGGTCCTGCTCTGGTTAAAGGGACATCCCTTTGGCTCCAGCCTCTGGAGCAGCGTTTTTGCCCAGGCCCAGGTACTGCCCAGGAGATTGCCGGTTGAATTTGTATAAACAGTCACTGAGGCCGGTGGTCTGCTCTCAGACCCACCCAGCACACCACTAGTCCTCTGCAACGGGTCTTCACCCAACACCCCGGGAGTCTCCTCGCTGCTAGTGGCCTTTAAAATACAGCAATGTGAGTGATGCCGCTCTTCTTCACCTATTCTGCTGTTTCTCGTGGCCATGCCTCTTGGGAGAGCGTCCACGTAAATGAGGAATTAGTGAGAGGCACAAAAAACTGCTTCCGGAAAGTGGCTAAGGCTTAGTCTGTGTGCTTATTTTTATTTTGGACTGCGTTGTGCCTCACCCAGCACTGGGAGCAGAGAGGGCAGCCTGGCTCCTGACCCTTCCCAGGGAGAGCTGAGTCCCCTGCCAGGATGGTGCCAGCACTGCAAAGTGCCCCCCGGCTGCTGCGGCCGTGGGGCTGGTCCCTGGGTGGGTGGAAGGGCAAGGAGGGTAAAGGAGGGGTCTGGGCCAGGGTCTGCACCCTTTAACTATGCAGGTATAAGTAAAGTTAGGTCCTGGGTTAACGTAGCCAAAATTTGAGATCCAAGATGCTTCTTTAGAAAGTGCTGCCCTTCCACTCCGTTGGGCTTAGCCTCCAAAAATGGAGGAATTAATTGTGAAATTAGAGGAAGCTAACCCCACTGTTATTGAGACAATCAATGTACAAAAGGTCCGGAAAAATATTTTTAGAACCCAGAAGAGTGGCGCTGATCTTTTTCACGGTGCCTCGTATGTATTTTATTCCAAAAGACAGCAAGTGGAAACAAATATTTTTTCCTGTTGTAGGCCTTATGTAAAATGGTTTACTGGAAGATCAGTTGGCTTGGTGGATGTGGCTGTATGTGTAGGAGAGAGAAATGCTGTGGTTATTAGTTCAAAGAGCTCTTCTTGTTACCTGGATTTTCCCAAATAGACAACAGTCTTTTTATAGACTCCCCCCCATACCCCCCAGTGCACATTCCACAGCCATATCCTATGCAATATGGAAGTTAAATTTCATCAAACTGCTACAGCAGTAAATGCTGTAATATCCTAGCAGCATGTAGTACACAGGACACATGATCAGGGCTAGTGTTATTTCCCTCATGGGATTTTTCCAACTGAAGTCAGCTTGGTGTGTGGGCAGAGCTGCTGACCAAGAAGACCAACCTACAGTAATTTTCGGAATGCCTTTGTCTTATGGTCTTGTCTGGCCTCATGTCAGACTCGCTGAGCTTGGTTGTAAGTGTAACTAGAGATGTTGGTGTAAAGTCTACTGATGCTTGTAGCGGGATTAAATTCCCTTTTCAGGTCCCTAGACACTTCCTTGGAAAGAGCCTGACACGTATTACTAGAACGGACTGCTCGAAACTAGGAATCCCGTCACTGACGTAAAAAGTAGGGATAGAATAATGCCATGTAAAAGTGGATGATGGTATCAATATTCCATAGAGAGAGAAGAGATAAATGAAAGTTGTGGGTGTTACTGACTATGCTACCAAATATTTTGATACCAATTAAAGTGTAGTGCCACTAGAGATGTTTTCATCACAATATGAGACAGAAGTACAAATACTGACTCAGAGAATGACAGTGGGGATATGAGCTTGTGCCACAACAGATGTATAACAGCAGAGGCATGTATAGCAGAGTGATTCAGACAAAACAGGCACAGGATTGCGTGTTATGGAGATGACAGAAGTTGAGGTTTCTCTTGTGGGGACAGAAAAGAGATCTCCCGGCAGCCAGGCAGAAAAGAGAATTCAGTCTCAGCCTTTAGAAATGTCCCAAGTGGCAAGGACTCATGTCAAGTCTAGACGGTTGCGATCCAGTGACTTAGGTTGAGTTTCACAGTGCAATACTATTTTTTCATAGTTAAGTCAGATATAGTCGTCATATGAAAACCTCCAAGATGCCTTACCCAAAGAAATACACTCCTGGGTATTTTCTTTAAAATTAGATTAGCGGTCCGGAGCTCCAGACTTGGAAAGTCTCCTGTGTCATATGTTCATATTGGATGGACATCATCAGAAAGCTCTTTAAGGGTTCTGAATTCAATTTGGCTTCAGATGGACAGGTTTCCAGGGTTTCCACTGGTAGAGGAAAAAACCATGTTCACATCAGCCTCTACGTTGTCCTCTTCACAGTATACATCTAACAGTCGAATGAACAAAGACTATCAGTTCCTTGTTTATGCCTACTGCTGTCTTACTAGGAAGATGAAGAAGCAACAGTGGGAACTGAAAATAGGAACAAACTATTGAACACAGGCATTCAGTGAATCCAGAAGCAAAATGAGCATTTTTTCATTAATATTTTAGCAAAATTGGATTCTTTCCCCAAATAAAACAATGCTATAAAATATCACAGATTCAACATCTGCTGGATCTTCATTAGTTTAAGTGTTATGGTTCTATTTAATGAAATTTTATCAGCGACACTTAAAACTGAAGTAAAGAGAGTGCTTTTTCTACAGATACCAACACCTTTGTGCAATAAAAACTTGAGCTTGTTTGCTGACAGTCTTTGTGGCACACTTTAGGATTAACTCTTACTGCTTCTTTTCTCTCCAGGTAGAAAAGTTTGTTACTGTGAGCGGTAATTTTTGGTTGGCTCTCTTCCCTGCTGTACCTGCGTGACTTGGGGAAGTCATCAAACCTTTTATGCTTCAGCTCCCACCTGGTCAGATGAAGCCATCGTGTTTTCCTCCTGGATGTGGAGGTTAACGACGCTGTTCAGGACTGGATGCAGCTGCAGTGGGAGTTGGATGGCTTGGTGGATCCTGTGTCGTGTCAACTGATGCACGCACATCAAACAGGGGAACGTTAGTAGGAGGACAAAGACCCCTGCATCAGTGTGCCCGCTAAGGCCACACATAGTAAAATGCACACATACTTGTACAGCTACGCAGAATCTGCATAAATTCCTCAGACTTGTGTTTGAGAGCTTATTAAAGGTTAATCTACAACTATTTTTTTGTTTCCTCCTCAAATCCACTCTAATTGGATCACACCAGCCTTAATCTTCTTCTTTCCAACTGACCCTAGAGATGATTAATGACTTCTAGAGACTAGCCTCTTCAAGAGACTGAAACACTAAAGACTTCTTCTATAACAAATATCCTTTCATTTACTACTGAGAATAGCTATTTAGTGTCTAACAGGGACAAGCAAGTGGTGATCTTTGCACTGAGGAACACGAATTCCACTGGTGTGACTGCGTACCCTTCATGTTATGAGAAGGAGGATGAGCACATAAGCTCTTCAGGTCTGTCAGACATGTTAACAGCCTCTCCCTCCTTTTTTATCACCAGTATCTTCCTAGCACCAGAAGTTCCAGAAATGGGGTATTTAAGGAGGTTTTGTGAGTTGAGGTAGAACAGGTGGGCTGAGATCTGGAGAAGTCAGACCAAACAAAAGTGTCATGGGAGGGCAGGGAGAGAGGGGGACAAGTAGCTACCACTGGGTTGCTGAAGGTGGCAAAGTCAGTGGATCAGGTTACCTCTAATAATGCCAAGGATGACAGGATGAGGTGGCATATCTGTCAAATTCCAGCATTACTAAGTTCGGGAAGGTTTGGTTAACTTAATGTACAGGCATTTGGAACTTGGAAAAATGGGGGTCATTGGTCGCAGGCAGTTCTCTCTAGACACTCTTATTTTCACTAGGATCAACGCTTTTGCCTTGATTTCCTCTTAGTTAGAATACCCTGTGAGGTTCAAGGGTGTTACCTGCAGAGCATCAAAGTAAATACATGGGAAAGAACATCAAACATTGATGAAAATAGGGACAGGAAGATCAACCAACCTTATTGAGCTGTGCAGCAATGGTATATAAAGAGAAGTCAGGAAGGAAAAAAAGATGTTGCTTTAATGCATTTCTATTTTGTGCACCACAATCTGTTTGCAAATCTGCAACCACTAAAACACACAAACACCTTAAAATAATGTGGAATTGAAAGAAACTTGAACTAACCTTGGCACCTGGGAGACAAGGAGGTGGCTGAAATGGAGGGTGAGTTAGCACCATACAGTTATTACTCCTTTTGCTAACTTTGCGCCTGGTTGAAATAAATTCTCAGAATACTAGGGTTTAATTAACCATTTACTGACAAGCTGTGTGACTGCTTGCTTCTCATTCAGCTGGGAGACAATTTGTTTTTCACTGTCTGTCTTGAAACGCTGAAGAGGTGAGCTTACTATTTTTTATCCATATATCACCAGGGGGTTGAACACCCTTTTTTCTCAATTCCTTCTTTCTTTCAGAGTCCTGACAAATGATGCTGCACTGACTGTGCGCAGCCAGACATCTCAGGATCGGGGCTCATGGGCTCACATAGGCACAGGATTTTAAGAAACACTTGCCACAGAAAGCAATGCTGGGCTGTCAGTAGGTGGTGTGCCAGCATGGAGTTGAGTAAGGCATAGCACACATGAGTGAGGCCCTTTAGGTAATGTATAGAGTAAAAATGATCGTGCCTATGAAACTGTAGAAGTTCTTCGGTACCCCTTGCAAAAGCAGAAATAGAGTTAAAGTCCTAGTTGACAAGGTAGCCCATATAAGTACGTTGTGTGCCCGTGCACGTGCGGTTTCTAGTGTAGTAATCCAGACCTGATCTGCACATTAAAGGCTTTCATGCAGCGCACGCAGATCTCGTAGGCATGCCTCTAATAGGTAGAGCGTTGGACCACTTGGTTGAAGAGTCCTGTGTATGTGTCATAATCACATAAGTTAAATTCAGCTTGCTGCTTGTAGAGCTGTCAGCCTGAATGCTCTTGAAATTAAGCTTTCACAGTTTGCCATCTGGGTCCTGTATGAAGGCAAAAATGCTTCCCATCTCTAGTACCACATATTAAGAGACAAAAATTGAAGTTTTCTATACACCTGCCAAACCCACATCTTGGTACCAATTATGGTCGAGAGTTTTCTTGGAAAAACATCCATAGAACAAAATGAATCTTTCTGATAGAGTATTTGACGCATTTAGTTTAGAAGTTTCAAGTTATGCGTGACTGGAATTGCATGCTTGTCTTCATAACTGTAGTTAAAAGTCTCCATCTCTTCACTCAGTTCTTGTTCAGGCAAGAATCCTGCTCACCTGAGTGGTCTGAAAGGCTAGTACCTTCAGTACCTAAATCTCCAACATCAGGATACATTTGTCGCTGAGCTTTAATTCAGGCTGATGTGGCCCACCGTGGTGATTTTGAGCAACCTTAAGGAAAAATGGAAGGTGACTTTTGCGAGTTCTTGACAGGAATGGCTTTCACCTGGTAAAATAATAACGTTTTGCATTCTTTTAAATAGATGGGTTGATTGGCATGAGTTTTGTTCCAGTTGTAAATGTTCTCCTCCTTTTAATTTCCATTCCCATCTACAGTTGACAGTCTTTAGAAGGTCCCTTTCTCCTTCTGTATTCGTGCAGTAATGAACAGACCTGAATTTTGTTTGGTTGTGTGACCAGATCTAACTTCATGAGGTTGCCAGGAGATAAAGTCTCTTCAAAGCTATCCAGCAATTCACCCTTAAGGTATGAACGTGAAGGAGGTGGCTGCAATGGAATGTGGGACAGCACCATGCAATTGCTACTCCTTTTGCTAACTTTTTGCCTAGATCAAACAAATTCTCAGAATATTAACGTCTCATTAACCTGACTGCAAAAGGTCGCTAGACAGAAGGGTGAACATAGTCGTTGGAGAGCGCTTATGTAATACATTTCTGTTTCTACATTAATAACATAGATTTAGCTCAGAAGTATGTGCCTTGCTTCACCGCAAGCTATCTTAGTCCCTCCATGCAGACCTTACGAGCTGGAAATCCCATAGCCTTGGTATAGATAGGAATATAGATGGGAACCAGCTAATGGGGAGTTAAAGCCACTTTGAATTCCTGATTTCTGTTGTCATGTGGCTGTGAAAGTCTTATGTGGAAGTCACTTTTCTGGGTTCCAATACACACCACTGATACCTCTCTCCTTCTCTAACAGTGGTCCCATGTCCCCTGTGTGGCATCAGGGCCCTTCTAAAGGCTGGTATCCCTCTGCTTCAAGTAAGTGTCTAAAGATACTGAAATGTGGTGATTGCTGGGGTGTTACACAATTTATGATTGTATATAGGAGATACTTTAATAATTCTGCAAGGGACCTCTCAGTTGTTTGGTTTGGGTTTGTTTTGTTTTGGTTTTTTTTTTTTTTTTAAATTAAAGCTTGATATTTTATACCTGAACTGTAGCCCTAATAATTGGTAATACCAGCAAGTGTAGTTTCATGAGAAGAGCTACAGCTCTAGAGGTCTCCAACACATCAGTGATGGTTCTTACAGATATATTTGCATCTGGTGGGAGCTGCATAAATATCTAGTTACATATTTGTGTCTTTGCTGGTGACAGCATATTAATAAGCACTTGTCCATTTATTAACAGAATCCTGTTTTAATTCAAAAGGAGAGAAAAAGCAACCAGGGCTTATGCGCTTAAACTGTAGCCGCAAAAAACCCATATAATCAGAAAGAGGAATCAGCTTGTGAATGAGTCCTTAATTTAAAAAAGGCAACATTGTTACATAATTATATTTTTAATTATTTGACTAATTATTGACTAATTGGCTAGAACATGTGAAGGCAGTGCTAACAAATCATGGCTTTGGGAAGTGTTTACTTTCAGGATCAATATAATATGTATTTGCACAAACGGTAGTGCCAAACTGAAACATCCAGACTGCCTTAAAGCTGGGTATCATTGGTGAAAATAGGATGTGAATCTCATTTGATTCTTTAATTCTTTCTTCGGCAACACATTCTTAAAATCAAAGTGTAAGGATTGGGAGAAATAGCAATTTTGATTTGCAAATGAGTATGTTTTTTTCAGAAATTATTAAGATTTTTTTCCCACCCATTTCTGTATTTCTTCTAGGACCCTTGGTGTAGATAATATAAAATGCTATAACACTATACTCTATCTCTTTTCTCTAGTGGAATATTTCACTGGGGTTATTATCACAACTATTTTGATACGTTCAGTGAAATTAACATTGATTCCATTTGTTGAAATCATATGGAGACTGCAACTGCACTCTGCCTTATTACCAAATGAGTACAGTTTGCCCTTCAATAATTTTCTAAACTCTCAAATGCCTTGGAAATAATATGCTGGAGTGTTACCGAACTGTGACTGAAGCACCATTTGTGCGAAGTGTGACAGTGCACGAATGATATTCCACAATAAAAGTTCAAATGACATTAATCTTTCACAGAGGTTCACTGACTGGGAAGATGCCTCAGATACAAAATAGAGACACTGTGGCCCCACTTCAAATTATTTCTGAGTGGTTCCTCTGTATCAGTCCTTTAGAAACATGTACATTAATTTCTGTTATATACTTACATGTAACCAATGGGAAATTTAAAAATGTAATAAATTATATTATTTCTGCAACCACATTAGTGAAAACTTTACATCTGCATTTTCTGTAGAGGCAAATGATAGCTCTTGGCAGTGGTATCGTTAAGTATGTAATGGTAGGAAGTGTAATCCACTTCTTTTCATTCCTTGTGAATGACAGTGCATAACTCATTCTGTGGTTTTGCTTCCTTCTGCCATCTTGAATTACAGCCATTTCTCAGTCAAAAAAGGGGCAGGCTCTGACCACACTTATTTTCTTACTGTCTTTGTAAGATCCCAGTACAGGGAAGAGAAAATAGCGCTCCCTAAATGGAGATTTACATTTCAACAGAGATTTAAGTTGTATTGGTTTTGGAAAGGGAAGGAGTAACCTCTGATGGACCATGAAATTTGGTGGTAGGCATATGGGACTGGGAGGTGGGTTACTCCACTTTCAAGCCTTTTGGTTTTGCTTACTTGGGTTTTGGCCCTTGGGCATGTCCTCTCACATTTTCCTTCCTTCCCTGGTGAACTGGAGATAAGAAGGGCATTGCCCCCAGTGTCACATAGGCATCTGAGAATCAATTACTCAATATCTGAACAATTCTTGTAGTAAAACTTCCTGAAAACTGTCTGTCAGTGTCCAACCTTGACATGAAGAACTAAATTTGTGGGGGAAAACAGACAAAAGTGATGTAGCTGAGATCAGTCTGTAAGATTGTGCCACAGCTGTTTATAAAAGGTGCAGTTGTCCCAGCTCATGATCCAGCAATGTAAATATCAGCCAATTTTTTCCTCCCCTGATTTCCATCATTTGTTTAGCTGTATATCACTGCACATTCTGTACTCCTTTGAAAGCCAAGACCCCATCTAAACTTATCACTGTCTTCAGAGGCCAGATTTCATCTTTTGTGGCTGTGATTTTGCTGGAAACAGGGAGAATAAATCCAGGTCCTGGCAAGAGCACATGCTGTTTGGTGCATTGGTTCCTTGCTCAGTTGCTCAGAGCCTGAACAGGGGAACAGCCCCCAGGGACCAATGGAATCCCATCCTCATCTTGGAGTAAAATTTGATTTACTTTTTATTTATCGGCAAGGAAATTGCTTTCTTTGGCTGTGATGAACCAACCTTCTGACATCACATCAGAGATTAATTGCCTAAGACCAGAAGGGACTGCTATGACCATCTAATCTGCCTTCTTGCATAACATAGACCTTTGGACGTTCACTAAATAACTCATACTTGAAGGCCAGCATATCCCCAGGGAAAATAGCCAGTCCTGATTTTATTGCCAGAGCCCACAGAAACTCAGCACATTTTCCCGTGGAGCTATCTGTTAACTATTTTGTGGTCTTTTCAATGTGTGCTGTGTTAATTGTGTGTTTTTTTTTTTTTTTTCTTTGAATTGTTTGCTCAAGAGCTCATCAAAGAGCTTCCTCTACAGCACTGGTGAGGCAGAGACTCCTTCAAGATAATCTGGTTCCTGCTCCAGGAGGCTTCGTGTTTTTCTTTTGAATAGGTGAGGACCTCTGAGCGACAGAAATCATGAACCAGACCTCTTCCCCTTCTTCTGAATGGTTCAGATGGGTTCCCTGCTTGTTCTCTGGTGTCTTGCACATAAGCACGTATTGGGACAAGGCACGGTTTCAACAAATACAGGGAACATCCCCTCCTGGTGTGTAACCTGCACAGAGGGGTACTCCCAGGGAAACGGGAAGCTGTGGGGTAGACACCCCTCAGTGTGAAGTAAAGTTCAGATTTTAAGTCTCCTCTTCGTGGGTTTGGGAACCTGCCACCATGTTGTCGAGCAAAGGCAGGTTGTCACTGCCGCCGCTTCACCCGTCGGAAGAATGCTTAGACTTCAGGGTCCCCGCTGAGCAGATAGTGTTATGAAACTGCACCCAGCTCTGGCACAGACCTACTGGGAACCATCGTTTCCTACCAGCTGGAGGTAGGCAGCTCCGTGCTCGGTGCTCAGGAAGCCTAGAGGACCAAGGGGAGAAAAAGACATTTGACAAACTGAATCGGATTCTCCGATGACCAACTGGGCAGCCTTTGCTCCGACCAGTCATTTGGTTTTCAGGTGCTGCAACCCTTAATATTAAGTGTCTGCAGTAGGTGGTCAGAATATAGTCCATGCCTCCATGGACTGCAATCGTGCTGGAGTGGTGCTGGAATAGTAATTATGGGATGTCTGCTCGTGCAAGATAACTCTGGGGGCCAGATGGAGGAAATCTCAGGGAGAAAAAGAAAAGCAAGAGAATGCAACAGTTATGGATCCTTGCAGCCAGGTTTGCTTGTGCAGCTGCTCTTCATGCAGCTGAGTCACTGTTCCTGTCAGGGCTTTTGCTTACCTATGAGTCTCAGGCACGGTATTTTATTGGAAAGGACCATCTCTGCCCACACTCTATAGTCAGCTGTATTTGCTGTGACAAAGATTAATAAGCTACTGGGTGATGAGTAAATATTTAACAATATTTTTCTTTGCTTTGCTTTACATGTAAAATAAATATATTTGCAGAATATTCATTTTCCCTAGGTCTGGCAGCTTCCTAGAGTCTTTCACTTTTGACTTTTAGCAGATATGTTCATATGCTGTATCTAAAAGGATGGTGAGGCAATCTTTATGTTTTGCATATAGCAAACATTATGTTTCATCCCCCTTTGAGAAAATCCCTTTCTGAGGTTTAAACTAAATGTGTCTCATCTTCATATTCAGTATGGCTCTACTTATGCTGCAGCTTCCAAATTATTCTAACCCTTGTGTGCCTTTTTTTAGTAGGATTTTTCAAGGATTTTCAAGTTCCATTTTGTTCATAGTAAAATTTCTTGACGAGACAAAAGAGCTTCCTTTTAAGGTTTGAAATAATGATACTTTTATCTTAATCAGCACTCCTTATGCTATAGTCCACAAAATTTATTTCGCTGCTGAAATCTTTGTTCTCTAGGTGAACCTTGTTTCCTCTACTATACCTGACTATCTGTCTTCAGGAAGAAGCATACCAAACAAACTATTCTGAATGAGGCTTAAAAAAGACCTTGTAAGAGAGATGTGTTCCAACATCTCTGGAAATTATTCCCCAGGACTGTATTTGTCCTTGCCACCGGTAATTGGACTTTAACCTTCAGCTGTTGAATTTTTGCATTTCTTCTTCTGAGTCCTCTTCAACAAAATCCCTTTGGTGGGTTGGCAGCAGTCTACTGATTCCCCATTGACAGGCTGGTATTTGCTGAGATTGCAGGTACCAAGAGGTCAAAGACTTACTTATGCTGCACCAAAAAACATTATAAGAAGTTAGAAAGGAATTTCATCATCATGGAGAAGTAGTGAAAGACATTGAAAATGAACTCCATTTTGGGAATAACCTGAAAAGTCTGAAAAAACTAACAAATCATTAATCACTGATAGTGTCTCTTCCATGCCTAGAAATACTTGAATTTCTATCTAACTTTGACAGCTGGGAGCCCAGGCTCTGGAAATGGTAGAAACAGATCTCCTTTCTCTCACAGATGACACTAAGAGAAGCTCAAATTTAAGAAATAATTACATTACAGTTTTCTGACATTATTCACTTCCTCTTCATGATGAGGAAAAGATTGTATGGGAAAGATTGCTGCGCTGAGGCCAGTGTTGTGGTTTAACCCCATCCGGCAATGAAGCACCACGCAGCTTCTCTGACTCTCCCCTCCTCAGTGGGATGAGGGAGAGAACTGGAAAAAAAAAAAAAAAAAACAAAAACAAAAACTTAAAACTCATGGGTTGAGATAAAGGCAGTTTAATAAGACAGAAGAGGAAAGGAAAATAATATAAATAATTGAATATACAAAACAGGTGATACACAATACAATTGCTCACCACCTGCTGACCAATGCCCAGCCAATCCCTGAGCCACAGTGTCCCCCATTTAACTCCCCCCCAGTTTATATACTGGGCATGATGCCATATGGTATGGACATTTGGGTCAGCTGTCCTTGCTGTGTCCCCTCCCAGCTTCTTGTGCACCCCCAGCCTCTGCTG
The DNA here is from genome assembly GCF_018691265.1 of Tyto alba. NCBI lineage: Eukaryota > Metazoa > Chordata > Aves > Strigiformes > Tytonidae > Tyto > Tyto alba. Next base: position 38,185,192 of record NW_024881330.1, read on the forward strand.
GCAGGGCAATATGAGAAACTGAAAAGTCCTTGGCTTAGTATAAACACTGCTCAGCAATAGCTAAAACATCTATGCGTTATCGACATCATTCTCATCCTAAATCCAAAACACATCACTATACCAGCTACTAGGAAGAAAATTAGATTTATTCCAGCTGAAATCAGGACAGTTTGAATAAAAGATTTAATGGTTCTAGTACTAAAGAAGGTTGTACTGATGTGTTACACCTTTAGCAAGGAGCTGCCCACAGTTTTATGAGTGCTGGTGGTGAGGTTTCCCCCCAAAAGTGTAATCAGATAAGAAGATCCTTGACAGCAGTCTGATTGGAAGATCTAAGAAATCTTTGAATTAGCATATGTTCTTTTTTTTTTTTTGCCATTCAAACAGACCTGGTCCTGTATCTATATCCTTGACTGGACCACAAGTTGAAAATTATGACCATTGGATCTTTGTTAACTACCTAACTTTTATAAAAAGCAATTTGAAAGTGTGACATTGAACATCCATCTGATGATAATAAATAGGATACCAATGAATCTTATTCTGTGCTTGACCTATACTACTAACATGTCCATTGTGGAAGAGGGGCTTCTTATTTTTCAGAAAGAAAACAGTAGTTTTAGAGACTTGATGGTTCACTCTAGAATACCAGTTTTCACCCAATCACCTTTTATCCATTATCTTTCTTGACTCGATCATCAACAGATTAAAGCAGCCTATGTCTCCTGCAGTTTAGTAATATGGTGTAACTAGTTAATAAGAGCTACTCGACTGCACTGCAATTTTAATTACATGGCAGAGTCATCCTGCTAAGTTTTGCCATTCTTATAAGTTACTTCTAGCTCTTTGTTTTCTAAATCCTCCAGTTGTCTCATGTAATCTTCTCAAGGTCACATCAGTAGGGAAGGGGTGTCTATGTGACCCTTTTTTCCCTTCCTCTCCCTTCTCCTCACACTGTACTCAGTAAATATAAGCAGTGTGCGGGTACTCCTCAGCAAAGCTCATGGCCTTAACACAGAAAATCTTCGACTGCTCAGGTGGAAGGCATGGCAATGCATCATGTACCTAAATAGCCTGAAGGACTTTTCTGATCTGAATGCTTTAGCAGACAGCAATCCATTCTGTGAAACACAGAATTGCCCCCACATTACTCACAACACTTCTGCTGCCTTTCCAGGCACCCCCTGTACATGCACAGTGTCTAGTAAAACCAGCTCCAAATAAAAATAATGCAGTTCACTTTATAAAAACCATATTATTGGAAAATAAAATATATTGAGATTAGTTTGTAAATTCTTCATAAGTATATTACCACAATAACTTATTTCTCCTGTGATCTCCTGGTTCAGATTTTCTCCCAGAACAAAACTGATTTGACTTTCAGTGAACAATCATTAGAAATAGCATGAGAGACTCCATTTCCTGCTCTGTTTTGGTCTAAAATTGTATGAGCTTTAGATTTGTGATCAAAACACTACTGCTCCCAAAATTACTTGCATCAGTATTTCTGTACCATGTCAAAAATACAAAGGGAAGAAGGGGAATTTTACAAACATGGTTGTAGTCCCACTTAGATAATTCAAGAACTAGGACAATACTCAGTGAATATCCAGGAAAACTTCAGGTAACTCTGCGGTTTCTTCAAAGTTTTGAGTCCAAATTCTACTCTGAGCTGCAAACACATAGCCTTCATTGAGGACTGTTTGTGAATATTCTGGACACAGGGAAGGCTCAAACTGTGGTTAGAGGAAACAATTCCAGAGTGTTATATTCTGAGCTGCACTCTATGCTTTTTTCCAAAACAGTTTAATTTTGGAAAATTCCAGACTAAGGAGGAAAGTATAGCTGAAGGAAAACCAGAAGACCCTGCTCTAATCGCTCTCTTCTTTCACCTCAAGTTTTTATACTTCACAACCATTAAGAGTTATATTTGTATTAATTTTTTTTTTCAATTTTTATTTGTAAGTAAGTGTCATACTGAATCCAGGGTTTAAAAAATAACCATTGGAAATGTAACTATATTTGAAATTTTTATAAGACAATCATAATTTAATGTCAAAAAATGGAGTTTCCTAGTCCTGATTATTTATCACAAATTTTATTTGATCAAATTGTACACTTTCACGATCATTTATTACAAATTGTATTTCATTGTATACTTTCAAATTTGAAAGGATGCTGTCCAGACATACTGGGTCTTGTTTCTGTTGACCTTTTTGTTAATGACCTATCTCTATGAAGTGTTTTCCTTCTGTATTTTTGGCTTGGCTTTTTTTTTTTTTTTTTCCCCCCAAGGGAAGCAAAGAAAAATTATTGGTGCTTCAGGACTCTTGGAAAGAAAGCAAAATATCACAGGGAAATTCTTTGCACTAAAGAAGGAGGAGAACAAAGCCTTTGAACAAAAGACTTAAATTCCATCTGTCATTTCCACCCACTACTAAATCTACCAAAGACTAAACATTTGTCCCACTGAGCTGAATACGCTGATATTTAACCGTGGTGCTATTGATCACTGCAGAGCATAGGCCTGGCTTTTCAGCTTTTTGAAACTGTTAACATAGATTTAAGTGCAACAGAGGAGGCATGAAGCCATGAATGTTTTATTGGAGTGCTCCAGATCATCTCTCAGCAGGTGAGTTCAGTGCCATCACTTAAAAGATTAACCTCCTATCCCTACAACAGCAATTATGACAGGAACTGCCTTATTACGTAAAGCATATTAGATAAATTGAAAATCTAACTCTATTGATAAATTCATTCAGTAAAGCTGACCTCACGGCTTCCAGGCTACATGGGAATATCTGTAGTCTTTGTCCTTTCATGCATAAGAATCAGCAGGCTAATGAAGACTTAGTGAGTATCCATGTGTCCTAAAGAGCATATTAAGCATGTGTCTGTTTTGCAAATGTCTAACCTTTCCTTGGATCATACAATCTTTGGGATCTCACTTCGACAGTCAGGCTCAATAAAATATAACACCTTCCCTTTCCGAGGAGGAATTTGCTAAGTAGCCATTCCTCTGAGGCAGCTTCTTCCCAGTCTTATATTATTTATAAGCTTTGATTTCAGCTCTGTAATGCCCTGTTGTGTTGAGCAGACACAGCATTTTTTTCTCTAGAGGGGAAAACTCAGAGGAAGGCTTGGTAGTATCCAAGATTTCAAAAGCAGTGGTAGATTTTCGTGTGTGGCTCTTCTATTCTTTGATCTGCTTGAGTCTCCTCACAACCACTTCTCAGGAAAGCGTGATTTGACTGTATCTCCAGTTAAATCAGCACAAATCTAGATGTGCTCAGTGGATCTGGAGACCAAGTCTATGGTGTTTGAGGATGTAAAATAAGGTATCACTATGGAAAATACAGGCCAGCAAGATGAATCTTGAGAAACATGAAAAGTCTTTGACGAAGTTGAGACCATAAATGCCCAGTTCCTATTCCACAGATACACCTGTGAGATTATATTTTCCTACTGTCATCAGACAAAAAAAGGTGACTAATTTTTCTCTTGTTTCTTCTTAGCAGGATAGAGAATACTATTTTACAGACCAGAAGTATTGGTGAGTTATCAGCAGTTGCGTCCATAGAGCATCGAAAGTGAGCATCATGTTTTAGAAGCAGCTTAGCAAGGTGGCTGTTTTGAGGGCTTCTTAGTTTCAATCAAACATATGCTGAATATTTGATTGCAGTTCAGTACCTTTTAGATGAAGGGGAGAGGATGGACGGACAATTTCTCCAAAGTAAAATGAAAATAAAGCAACTTCAGTTCTAAAGGATAATTGAAACATTGGAGGGACTGGTTAATTCTTAAAATATCTAAACTCAATGGCAGAACTGCTAACTAAGGGACAGGGAACCCCTAGAAAAAGATAATTACTTATTGTCTAAACCTTTGTTTTGTTGTCATGTCATGCCATTCACTGTAATTACCATACATGAGCAATGTGAAAATTAAAAAAATCCTTTATATAGGCTAAGGAAGTCATTACTGGGCTGAGGAATTGAAATATTAGTTCCTGCCAGAGGTGCACATGAACTGAAATGTCGACAGTAGTGGTCGTGGGCCATGGGCCTACTCTGATGGGGAAGTTGTTGCTGAAGCTGGTGCAGAGTGCGGGGGGCAGAGGGAAGCAGGTGGGTCTCCATACGGGCTGAGAAGGTACCTACATGGCTTACAGTGTTCCTGGTTGCAAATTTGGAGCATGCCGTTTCCTCCTCTGCACGCTCCTTTGCTCTCTACCCACAGCAAGGGAGGGAGTGGGAAGATCCCCTGCCCCAGGTGAGATGTCTGTGGCTCTGAGTGTCTTGTACTTCTCTCACCAGTGTTTTCCAGACACACTCAGAGTGTGCGTGTGTGAGCATGTGCGTGTAATATTGACAGAAAAGAACTTATTGGAAATTCAGAGTGATGGAGTAAGACTTCTGGAAAAAATATTATCTTGGAAGGTCAAATGATTGATCTGACCAAACAACTGCAAAATATTAATGAAGTGCTGGTAAATATTAATGAAGTGCAAGAGTCAAAAGTGGGAAATAGTTCATTTAGCTACCATTTTCAGTGACAACCCTACACCATCCCCACATAATAAATTATTTTAAAATAAATGCCTTCTCCCCGAAGCTTGTTGCTTTGAAAGGACAACAGAAAAGTTGCTACTGTCACACACACACACACACACTGCCTCCAAATTTTTGTGTGTGAATAGCATTTGTCTTATACCTTCGTGAAGATTTAAATTTGAATGCATGACATGAATACACGTGAAATACGCATTACACCTAGGTCACACCTAAGCTGTTTACCATGAGGGAAAACTTCAGAAGATAAGATTCCTTGGAAAAAAAAAATGTGTTTAGATGATCCATATGGGGTTGGGAGGCTCCCTGGCAGAGGTGGCAAGGGTAGCAAGGCTGGGACAGTGATCAGCAGCATGGCTGGGAGAAGGTGCATGTAGGAATGGGGGCAGGAGGACCTGGGGTGAAGATTTAGGTGGTGAAACAAGTCTTTTCATATAACTGATGCATCTCCCCTTAAGAGAAAAGGGCCAGTCTGACAGTGGGAAGAGGCTCTATGTGTGAAGCTGTAGACCAGGTATCTCTGCGTCTGATGAAAAGACTCGTATGTGCTTGCCCTCCCGTGGGCTTTCTGGCTCCAGTTTTGCTCCATCGACTCTGGTGGGACTGATGTGTAAGCAGGTTCCTGTAAACTTGAAAGCAACTTTCAAAATCTCTTTCTGGGTCTGTCAGTGTCTTGCTCCACCTGTAGTGTCAGAAAGTTGTAAAATCCTGACAACTTTTTCTAACTGTGACATTAGGTTATTTGTCTCTTGACTGAGAAAGTTTTAGGCAGATATTATGGGTCTAGTGCTGTGTGTTATTACAGGAACTTTTCAATAGCTTCATTTACTGTTACCAAGTGCTAACATCGCAACTTTACAGGGAAAGATTTGAGGTACACAATCTTTAAATGACTTGCTGAAGGCCAAACACAGAACTTGTACTTACGGGGATATTTATGTATTTAAGTGCCATTGAAATTAGTGGCACAGGATACCTCCGTATGACTGTAGATATGGGCCACGAGTTTTAGTAGAAGTGAAAACCAAACCCAGTGCTACCTGATTGGAGTTTCTGCTGTGACTATACTACTGTGACTGCAGTAAACTTGTCCACCTCTTTAGCACCTTGGATTGCCAGAGTCCAAAATCTAGTGACTTGGTTTCTGCACATAACAGCAGAAGGGTTTGGAGGACCTTCACAAATGTTCCTCCTCCTCTCAGGAAGCACCATGTATGTGTCTGGTTTACAGGTTGAAGCTATTTTCCTAGTGTCTTGCTAGATTTGTGCTAGCATAAATGCTTTTATAGGGCAGTGAACTGAAAAACTAGAGACATAACAAGTTATAGACCAGTCAAGCACTAGATTTCTCCCTCTAATTAATTTGTGAGGTGTGAGAATTGCTGTTTTTGTAGGAAAATGTGTGACAGCCTCCATGTACCATGTGTCTAGTCAAACTTGTCCATGGTTGGTTTGTTTGGATATCAGAACATCTGAAAGTTTTTCCTGGTATGCAGTCCCATTGCATGAATGTATCTCTCTGCCTCATCAACTCTATCTCTTTTCAAATCTCATCTTAAAACATATCTTTTCTCCTTTGCCTATGTCTCTTAATTTCTCTTTGCCTCGGTCATTGGCCTTATGATTGAATGGTTTAATTTATTCACCGTGCAATATCTTTATGATGCTGTTTTCTGTAATTTATATCAGATACAAGACAGTGGACAGTGTTATTTAATTCCATAAAGGGCTTTAGGATGTCATTTGTACAAAAGATACTTATGAAATAAAGTTGTGAGTCTGCAGAAGACTTATTCATGCAAATAGTTACATTAAAATTGATGGTGCTGCTCGTGAGAAGAAGTTTCCAGGTTAGACCCTAATGTTTTGTACCTGGATACCTAAACATCCAAAGCGGATTGTCTTCTGAAAGTCTTCTTGGGAAGTTAAACTTTCTGACAGCTGGTTGACTTACAGCTGGTAGATTTATAGCATACTGTGAGCCCAGGAAGGTGCTATTTTATGGTCATGTTGGGCGGTAGTTACCCCAGCCAACTTTAGGTGTTCTGGAAAGATGCATAGGTTGGAGGCTGGTCACTGTACAGTCAGCTGCCTTCAGGAGGCAAGCCAGAGCATGGATGTTCAAAGCCTGCTTTTCCCCATGTACTTTATAGGAAGATTCCTCTAAAGTCTGATCTCCTTGCTGGCCACAAATAGATTCTTTCTGGAGACTAACTAAGTCTCAGGCTTAGCTTGGGAGGATTTTTCCTGTTACCTCATAAAAAAAAAATAATCCATGTGCTCTAAATTTATTTTAGAGCCAACATTTTTAAAAATTATGGTTATTTTGTTTAATGTTAGATAAATCTTACTTTTGGAGAGTGGTTTTATCTCCTGTTAGGTGTCCAGTGGGTATTTAGCAGACCAGAATTACAGGAAACAAATATAAGTCAGAATTAAAGAGGAATAGAAAACCCCAAGGCTCTGAGTTTTTCTCTGAGAGCCCTTTCCACGTTAGACCAATCTCAGCTGTGTTAAAATATTCCCTGCCAGCATGTTTCTTCTCCCAGAATATCTCCAGTTCACTAGTCTCGAATTATGACATGTATCCCTGAATATGAAAGGTTTTGGCTGAGCCTGAATAAGCTTTCTGGTAAGACAGATGTTCACTCTTTGGATATGTAATAGAAAACCCATCCAATGTTTCATCAGTACAAAACTGATGATGTGATCCAACTTCAGGTGCTTTGTCTCCCACAGAAACTTTTATATCTATTACCAGCAAAATGGCATGATGATTTCAAATTGGATTCTAGACACTGATGGAGCCTGAGCCCTGGTTCACTGACAGTGCCAAGTCTTTCCATTTATTATCTCTCTGTTGGGGAGTGAGAGGTGCAGGAAAGCAAAAGGAAGAAGGAAACCCATCAGTTGCATTTTTTCCCTCCTTTTTTTTTTTTTTTTTTTTTTTTTTTAACCTTTGTTTTTCTTAATGTTTCCCTCGTCCTAAAGCAAACGCCTGATTTTTCATCCTGCTGCATGGTGGAGGAGCAACTCTATCCAAGTCCCAAAGCAGGTCCTTGACCCAACCCTTGCTTTTGTGTCTCTGCTGTCTCGCAGGTGGCTTCCACTGTCTCAGGACATCTTCTTAATCACACTGATTCTTCTAGCCAAAATTCATCAGTGTGCCTCACAGATTCAGGGCTGGAGAGGTAAGAAGAAAAATTTAACAGCTAAGAATAATAGATCAGGCACTATACAGACTTCTTATTTCTCTGACCAATGAGCCAGAGATTTTGTGAACCAGCTTTTGGGGATGGCATCAGGTAATCCATTCAGTAACTGGTCTGTTGTCCGAATTATTTTTTTTCCCCATAGCTTCCTATCTGAAGATAACCAAGAAAAATAAAAAATAATTCTTTACATTTTGAAGTAAAAATGTTGAGCAAAATGTGGTCAGCTGAGCATTAAGCAACATTATAATGTCCCTTAATAATAAGATCTCTTCTTCTGCAAGCAGCAGTGACATCATGGGGCTCAGAAGGATGCTTTAGACTGGTGGACATTTTTGTAACCTGTGTTAGGCCTCATACAAGGTTTATATCCAGCTGTAAAATATAGGTGGCTTTTAGATAACTTTTCATGAGTTCTTCTTTCAGAATCTCTTGGCTATGATAGCAGGGGGAAAATCCAATTTTTAACAATCTAGGTACCTGTCAGGTGATTAATTGTAAACTCATTTGGAAGTGGTATATTTTGCTACCTTGGGGAAAAAAATATATGTTTTGAGCAATTCTGTGTGTGTCTTCCAACACAATTTCATTCAACTATTCCTTAAAATACCTCAGTGAGGAAAGGAAAATAAGTACTATTTCAATTAGGAGATAAAAATTACAGTCATGGAACAGACTAATGTTTATGGTAAATTCTGTGTTATCTTTTACATTCAAACTTGGTTTCAGGGGATAAAGAGGTTGGCTGGAAGGTAAGCTTGTAATTTGGTTGAAACAACGAGGCATTCAAACGCTCAAAGGAGACAGAAAGCAGCTCTTCTTTCCTGAGGCAGGCGAGGAGAAGGCAGCCTGTGACAGAAGAAGGGGTCCCGATCCCTTGCGTGGGCTGGGATCCCCACATGAAGCAGGGAAAAGTGTGCCCTGGCAGTAGGGATGCTGAGCAGCATGGGTTCAGGAAGAGTGCAGCTATGTGGCTCACTGTAAATGAGTGCTAATCAGACTAATATACCACATGTTACCCACACCATTTTACCGCTGTCTGCCGTCCCAAGGAGGAAAGCAAAGTGGAGGAGAACAAAAGGGTGGGAGTGACAGGGATAAGAAAAGAGGGTTGCTGCTGTAATCAGTATTTCACTGAACTGTGAATTTTAACAGGTTCTCTGTCGTTCAGATTGTTATTTTGTCCACTAGGTACCTGTACAAGATAATGATGACGGCTGAAAGAATATTGCAGTACAGCTGAATTCTCATGGACTTTGCAAACGGGTCTCTTGTCCAATATGCTTCAACCTATATGATTGCAGCTTAGTCATATTGCCACATTGTTTTTGATGCTACATTTAATTTTATGAATAAACTGGTTTCTAAATTGCTAACCAGTTGTCTGATTAGCTGCCACAGATACCATCTAATCTAAGTGCTCAAGTAAAGCGTAACTGCTGCTTTTATGATATTATCAATACCCCTGTCATGTCTGTCTAACTGGCATTTACGCAACCCATGCTCATATGATAAAATTCCTTTAGAAATCATTAAAGAAAAGTATGGGCATTTGTGAGTAAAACCAATGGTTATATTTAGTTTTTTTGTAAATAGTACATTCTATCCTATGACTCAATGGCTGGTTGGTTGAATTTCAGTGCAAAATGTGGCAAACTGTGAAGTATGGGAATGGATCACATATCTTTTGTTCTTTCTCTTCAAATACCTACTCTTGCTTCCCCGAGAAATCAAGGGTATATTTTTTAAGGGCTTATTTTCCAGCCCCAAAGAAGTGCTTATTTTAGTATTTGTGGGGTACTGCCTGAGATCATAGGATTTAGCCTGCATTCAAAATAAGCTACTAGAATGAATTTAGATGCTGATTTTCCTGAGATGTACAGTTTGTTCCATGAAAACAAACATTATGACCGCCAGTCATGCCTGTAAAGGGAAAGCTGATCACCTGATAACGTCCTGGAATACTTCCAGATGGTGAAGTAGGTCTTGTCATCCCCATTTTGTAAGTAGAGACAGCAAAATGAAGTTGCATTGTGCACTGGGAATGTGGTCAAAGCACAGTAACACACAGATGAAGAGAAGGTGCTCACACTGCCCAGAGTAGATGCCTGTGATGTGAATTATTTACAGTTAATGAAAGGAGAGAGAAGCTCCTCAGAGGGCCATTCAGAGTTAGCCCTGTGAGGCCTGGTAGAATAAATACTTTCTGATCTCATCCTCTGTTGGCAGCTTTTTCAGTTTAGGGCTAAGGGACACTGAAACAAGACACAAGAACCAAACAGAAGCCATAAGCTCTAATAAATACTACAGGCTGCTCAGGGTGGATACAGCCTTGGTGGATGTTGGGCAGCATTGCAGGAGGGCAGCTGCTCCCCATCACAGGATGTTGAGTGTGTTGTGAAACAGCAAGAGTTAATAGGAAGAACATCCCCTCCCCTGTCCCTGTGTTAAATTCTTGCCTACCAGCTGTTGCATTTCTCAGTTTCTCATATGTACCTCTGGTCTTGCTTGCTCAAGGTCAAAATATTGTAAACACATGGTAGTGAACAATGTGTGTTAGCTTGTACTGTTGCTTGTTGCAGGGTTGTTTGCTTTTTGCACTGCATAAAATGGTTAAACATGGTGTTTTGCCTACTTTCAGCTAGAGCTTTTGTACTTGCTTTATATGGTTACCTGAGTTATTTTCCATCTGTTTCCTCACATCACTTTCAACTGGCTTAATCCTACTGCCTGATTGTGGCACCTTCCACGATGCAGTGTAATTAACCACAGGCAACTATTCAACATATTAGAGATGAAAGCAACATAGCACATTTTTTTTCTGGCTTTGTGACATGTGAAGGCCAAAAGAACAGCTTTATTCTCTTCAAAGCTTCTCTACCATTCTTTGGTGTGTGATCAGTATATTTTAAGATGGCCTTGCAGGTATACAGACATGCCTAAGACACTTTGCAATAATATTGCTTTGGCCCCATAACCCGCCTCTCCACACTGAAAAAAGGGGAATGTTGGCAACTGGCTAAAACACAGCAGAAGAAATTAAATGCCTCTGACAGTAATTGCCTGAAGAAAATTCAGAAGATGAGATAGCAAGAACACAGCAGACACAAAATAACTAGATTAAGAGCACAATAGCCATATGTCAACATTATATTAAGAAAACAGTGCTTAAAATGGTGAGGTCAGAACCTTTGCCAACAGCCTGACATGTGGTTGCCAAACTAGTTTTGTTGGAGAAAGTACTGTATGGAAAAAGGGGCAAAAACCAGCCTCCCCCTCAAGGCCCTACAATTTGAAATCTCGTTGTGTCCAACTGGGATAGATCACTGCAATTGATGATGAATATTAATGGGGGAGGGAAATGTTAAAAATGAAAAACAATTCTTTTTCCATTTCTCAGTCTACTTAGAACTAAATGATGCTAATAAAGCAAGCCATAGCTGGCTAACAAAGTAATTTTTTCCCCATGTAAATCTTGACTCTTAAAACGTTTGTATTGCATTATGATCTCCCCCCCCTCTACAACTACTGTGAGTAATAAAGTGGTATCTTGCATTAAAAGTGAAGCTCATTTTAGGTTGTCCATTTCTGACAAGATTGAGGTTGCTGATATCTAGGGATGGGGCTTATTTTCAGGCCTCCTTATGTTTCAATCAAACATGATGAATTCCCTTAATCAAAAATACCAATCTCTACAAAGTGTGAATATAGAGACCACTACCATACAACCATTTTCAGAACAAAGGTATAGACTCTTATTTTTGGTATCACAGTGCGTTGCATATACTTACCAGTTAACTTCTCTAACATTTAGTATATCGGTACATTTCATTGAATATCTATACCCAACAAGATTATTCTTCCTGTAAAGGTTCAGTCTGAACATCAGGAAACACTTTTTCACTGTGAGGGTGGCCAAGCGCTGGCACAGGTTGCCCAGGGAGGTTGTAGAGTCTCCTTCCTTGGAGATACCTAAAAGCCATCTGGAGACAGTCTTGGGCAGCCAGCTCTAGGTGGCCCTGCTTGAGTAGGGGGGGTTGGACCAGATGCCCTCCAGAGCCCCCTTCCAGCCTCAGCCATTCTATGATTCTCTAAAGAGATGAATGATGCAAAGGGCCTATTAATGATCCTCTCTATGTTGGAAAACTTCTGGTATATGCCTAGCCTTACATGTCATCTCTATTGTTTTGATAACAACAGATAGATAGGCAGCCTGCTCTAAGGTGCCATAGTTATATAGTTTAGCCTGTTTGTTCTAGCTGAAAACCAGAAAAAACCCCAACCAACCAAACAAACCAAGACCCACAAAAACCAAACGCAGTGAGTATTGGGTATTTGGGTACAGATTTAACCAGATCTACTTTAGGTCTTTTAAAGGTAAAACTGTCAGCAAAATATCACACCCCAAACTGACACAGTTATACCAGTGTGATTTTTTATATGTAGGCCAACTCTTACTCTACTATATGTAAAATGAATCACAGGCTGCAGTCCAATTCCCTTAACAAAAAAATAATTGGCAGAAACCTCTGCTGCCAGATTTGGCAGTGCAGAAGCTGTACGGGTGCGCAGGCTGATTTAGTCTTGTTTTCAGAGGCACTTCTTCCAAACAAGGTTACTCTATGTGAGTGAGGCATCATTAGGAAGTTTGCCCTGCTGTTGCCCATTTATTTAGGATATTTAACTCTGGGTACCACTTGACCACTTTTGTAGGAACTATATACCCTGACGCTGGATATTATTCCATGAGCAGGTCAAGTAGCACAAGTGATATTCCCTGTCTGTTCCATCTTCTTTGCAGGTGCTGCTGCAATGGTACCACTTGGACTCCCAGCAGCTACATCTTGGTGTGGATACTTTGAATATGTGTATAATCATAAGTTTTGCCCACCGTACAACACAAAAACTGCATAATTTTTAACCCAGCACATTGTGTTCTTTTTTCCTTTGATGTCTGTTTTCTAAGGCATTTGCTTCATACCAACCTTTTGTAAATGCAACACCTAGAATTGTACTTTTTGCACACTCCTCCAAATGAAGAATGAAATTACTGCCTAATTAACTGACAATAAGACCTGGGGCTTTATGAGAAAAACAGAGGATTCATTAGAATTCAAAGCTTGGAATCATTGCGATGTATGAAAAAATAATTTTTGTCATTGTTTAAATTATCACTTGCTCAATTTCATCTATCTTATTAAAAGCTACATTGGAACAGCCTGTTGCTTAAATGAACATACCTCTCCATGAATATGTTGTTTTGATTCCATAGTTCTTTTTTTGTTAAATCTGTTTATGAGCTGAAGGAAGTGAAAGACAAGTGGAAAAAAAATAGCAGTTGATATCTCTAGTTCTGACTAGACACTGCTACATTTTTAATATTTGGTTGATTTTAGAGTTACAAATAATCTTGATATGTATGCACTACTGAAATGGTAAATATTCCCTTGCTGGATAAGGCTCAATAAAAATAACAGTGAATGTAATGTTTAATGGTTGCTATTTTTTTAAAAGATTTTCTCGTCTTTGAAATACATAAGTGACTACTTAGTTTAATAAAAGCTCACTGTAATTAGTGATGCACACTTATAAGAAGTCTAAGTGTTCAAATTCAAGCCATGTTAAGGCTTTCTCATGTTTGAAATCCATCCATTAGATTAGGTGGAAGGGTCGTAAAGCATTCTGTGAAATCAGGCACTGATATATCACTCTTGAAGGGTGTTAATTTGGTTCTCCAGTTCTGATTTGTTTGGAAGAACATATTAATTGCTTGTTAGACAGAATTAAACCATTTTGTACTACAAAACAAAAAAAAAAAAAAAAAAAAAAAAAGGAAAGAAAAAATAGGAAAAAAGCTAAAACAAAACTGCTGAGAATAAAAAGCTGGATCTTTGCAGAGCATTTTCATTCTGATTATGGCAGCTTGTTTTGTGAAAGGCAGAACAGGATGATTCTGTCTTTTTGGATCTTTGAACAGCTCTGAGAAACAAAGACTGATTCTGCTGAGAGATGAGAAACAGAGAGAATTTTATTCCCTGACAAAAAAATATTCTTAAGGTCACAGTATTATGTGGTCTGCCTCAGCATCTCTCCTGGCTCACAACTCAAGCAGTCAGGAAAATGATTGCAGAGAAACTATTTCACTTGAAAGTGCTTGGTTCTGTTGCAGCTGCAGAGATTTGATTGTACCTGGGGCCTGATCCTGTATCTCCCGAGCCAGGGCAGAGTCCCATTAAAGTTAATGGAGCCTAACTTGGGCATCAGGACATACATGGCTTAAGTCAAGAACAAAGTCATAACCACCAGGAATCCAGAGAGAGGGGTCTCTTAAAAAAGAGATTCTGACACAATACCATCTGTTTTGAAATACTGGCCATTTAAAGCATGTATGTGTGTTCATGCTGTGGGGGTGGTACAACTGTAGAGGAGGCAGTGACTGGACAGGCAGCAAAGTTAAGTGTAAATGTCCTCATGCTCTCATCAAGTTCTTTTTAGAAATATAGTCCTGAATGAATTTTCTAGCAACATAACATTCCTGCAAAAGCATAGAACGTAACAGATCCATATTCCTGCAGTAGAATTGTAAACATCGATTTAAAAATGACAGGGCAAGGCTGCCCCTCTCTACTAAATTGCCTGACACGCTCTCATGAGGGCTACCACTTCTGTCATGTATTACTCAATTTTACATCAGTAAGAACGATGCGTGAGAAGTGTATGCTGGAGGAAGGACCTACTCATTCGTGTGAGCTTGTCCTTGTGCCTCATAGTGTTTAAACAGAAGTTCCCAGTGTGATTAGTGCAGTGAGGGGCAGGAAGCTTCTCGGGAAATCTTAGGGAATTGCTTCTTTGAGACAGACAACATGAAGCTGAGTTGTGACTTTGATTATTTTCTACTATAATAGTTGATTTCCAGTGTGCTGTGTCAATATTATATCGACCTCTTTGACAATAGGTAGATGAAAAGAAAGCAAGTGTGTATATCTACCTGTAAATTTACCAAATACCTAGCCATTTGGGGGGCATGATTGTTGAACTAACTGTGAGATCCAAACTTTGCCATTCCATTTCTGGGAAGGTTTTCTATCTGCTTGATGATTATTCTGCGTAAGGTGATTTTCCTGTGTAGGTTTTCATTTTACTTTAGTTCAAACTCTGGCTTCTTAGAACACGTTATGCTTAAAGCTGAAAGGACACTAATCTGTTTTTCTTGATAATGTCAGTTCGCAGTGTTGCTCTCAAATTGGAGTGAAGAATCCACTTGGAAATTTTATGGATTCAGATTTGTGTTCAACAGACTTTACTGAGTTTGAATACCATGGGGATCCCTTCCAAATCTGAAATACATGTGAATAGATATAAAACTGATTTTTCAGTGGCCTTACCACATCTTGGCGCTCTGCCTTGGCTGCTTCAGTTCTTATATCTCTGGCAAAGAGCAAGCTTTGATATCTTAGGAACATTAATGGGAGACTTACTTTATGTAATTTCTTTTTCTATGCCTTAAAACTAGTGATCAAAACCTTGTGCTTTGTTGTTAAGGAGGGTATGTTTTGCTCTTTCCCCTTAACTCTTTAGCAGCCTACTAAACCTCTTGTTTTGTCTGCCTGCTGTATTTCTGCCTTATCCTCAGCCCTGAGATTTCTGAGGCAGGATCTGTCACCTAAGCTTGACATTGTTACCGCCAGTCACTTGATCTTGGCTAGGAGTGTATGCGTGCTACCAAATGCAAAAAAAAAAAACAACAAAAAAAACAACAAACCAGAACAACCCAACAAACGAAAACCACACATCTGCTTTAGTAGGTCTGATCTTACCCTTGGGTGAGACAATGCTAAGCTTTTTTTGGGGTGGAATGTGTTTTTTTTTTTTTTTAAGGCATTTGAGATATTTGTGCTTTAGGAATGATATGTATTGGCTGTGAGGGCCAGCTACCAACTTACATCACCAGACTTAAATTAAAGTCATTGGCTCAAGCACAAATACTGGAATTTCTCCACTGAAGGAAATAAAATAACTTTTGGCTTTTTCTGAATTTCTGTAACTTTGTTTGTGAGATAAAGGTCATCCAATTTTTTGGATTCACTTGTCTAAACTTGTTTTGTCCATCTGTTTTTGTCCTGGCAGGCACACCAGTAAATCCTTCGTGTAAGTGCTGTTTCATTGTTCTTCCAGAACAGTGAGGATGAACACTCAGGAATATTATTGGTCTCTAAATAAAATGGAATTGTTCTCATTTTCTCTAAACAGGAAAATATCCATTAGCAAGACAAATAGAGTTATGAAATCCATAGCAAAATAATGATATTATATTTGTTAGTAATCAAGATAAAGTATGGCTTCATTTTTGAAATGATACCTAAAATACAGTGAAACAACTGAGATGTAAATAATTAAGAATATTTTAATATCAATGTTTTTTCTTTTTAGCTTTTTTTTAATTTCTGAGGGACCCATTCATAGCCATCTTCAGATTTGGCCACAATTTAGTGGGCATGTATTTCAGCACTTTGCAGTGAAGCAAATTGCTTAAGCTTTTATATATATGAATTATAAATGTCATGTACTTTTAAACTATGAAAAACTAATAGTCCTTGCTATCGTCACCCCAGTGGATAGGTGGAAATAGTGTAAAATTTATAAATTGTCTGTTGAGTCAAGGTTTTGGAGTCAAATTCTGATCCATATTTAGATTTGCTAAATTACAGAAGAGTATCAGTGACTGTCAGAGGCTTACACGTTTCAAAGAAAACTGAAAACATAAATGCCTTAAAGTGTTAGAAACTAATGACAGAGTCAGTGTGCGTGAGCACTGAACAAAGAAAGAGATAAGGCAGAACAAAATGCTTCAGAAATATTGCTGTTTCTTGGCAGTAATGCTTTTGGTACCTATGATGAGGAAAGACGGTGACCCTGTAGTCACGTGAAGTTGCCACCACAGCAGCATTGAATATGACTTTCAGGCAGGATGGGCTAGGTGAAGGTTTTACCTGAGGTGGTGCATGAGAATGTTGGTGACAGGCAAAAATAGTTCATCAGGGCATGGCAGAGCCCCCACAAAGGACTTACCTTCACCTGGCAACAGCCCTGCTGTACTTGCAGAGCTTCAGCTCATGCCATGGCACAAGACACAGCAGAGCCTGACTGGAGTTAGTATCGTCAATTCCTTCAGAGAAAGGCTTGAGCAGATATTTTAAATACATATTTTTTTAATTTGAAAATATATTTAAAATAAATAATTGTATTGTTGTATAACTGCTGTTGCATATCATCATTTAGCGTGATGTGAAGGAAACTTGCTCACTGGGGTGCCTCTCTGAATTCTTGTTCTCTGGAAAGCCAAACCAAAAAGGGCACGTAAAAAAACATAGCATTTGGGTGAGATTGAGGTAAAGACAATCAGAAGACAAGTTAATGCATCAAAATTATTTGTGTAATGCAGCAGCAACAACTGTACATAATTTCCACAGGAGAAAACATGGCCTGCGAATTTTCCTTTTCCGTGTCAATTAGCTTTCCTCATGCTTCACCAAATGCCTTTAGCAACACCTAGAATTATTGTGATAATGGAAGTTTAACTTGGCAAGAGGCAGAGGAGTTCAGTCAAGGCCAGAATAATGAAACAAACCCTCCACATTGACAGGGGAGAAAACACCCCTCTGCCTCCTGGGCTGTGGCACACGGGTGTTGATGCCACCTCCTCATGTAGCGCAGTGGCTGGCTGAGGTGGCAGGTGGGATTTTTACAGCCTACACCGGCCTGAACAGATTGTCCTGCAATCAGACTGAGGTAAAACAGTCGGTACTCCTGGGTATATGGACATTGCTACTATATACCAAATTTTCCTTGAACACCTTTTCTTTTTTCACCTGGTTGGTAGGAAGACATCACTTTGCCATTTGCTCGTTGTTTTGGGGTTGGCTGATGCCTGCTCGAGCTACTGGCTCTGACCAGGCTGTGCGTGCCCCGGGTGGCAGCTGGGCATGCACAGATGAATTCTAAAGGTACAGCGAGCCTCAAGTGCCAGGATATACTGCTATGCCTATATTTGCATAGCAGATTTTATATAATCCATATGCATCATCTGTCTTGTGCCTGCGTGATAGAATCAGGAGCAGAAATACAGCAGTCCTAGCTATGGGCACCAGTTCATATGCTGTTATCTTTCCATAGCCACACTCTGTGAGAAAATTTCTGCTCTTAGGACTACCTTCAAATAGTGGCCACAGCAAAATTTTGTCCTGGTAGACCTTTTTGGATTGCCATATTCAGACCTTGCCATGCCAATGGATTGTTACATAGCAGGATGAGTTTCATGGATATTGCGCTGGCAGGAATCCCCAAAGAAAATAAAGCAAGTTATACTGCCTTTCATTTTGCTTACAATGGAACAGAGCATTCAGGCCTCATCTTGTAAGTACTCTGAATTGAATCCTCAGCTGGTACAAATTGTCTCCACCCCACAGAGGGATGGCTTTTCTGTGTGCCAGTGCTCCCAGTGGCTTCAATGGGAGTTCTTCATACTGAGCATTCTCAAAAGCAAACCTGTGGCAAATGAGCCTGACTTTAATGTTTTTGTGAGCATAGACAGATCTTGCCACGAACCAGAGAACAAATTTTATTTGAACTCTGTCCCCCTTGTAACTTTTTCTTTGCAATCCTCAATATGTTTTCGCATTTAGGGACTGGAGAGACCTTCTGTAGCTGTGCTAACACATGCCAGTTCCCCTGGGTTAAACTAAAAAGCTGTTTAGCCTGGTAAAATTCCTCACAGCTGTTAACCAAAGATTGTGTTGGATGAGGGGCATGCCCCATATGTCAGAGGGTACTGAGTTCACATGTTGATAGGGTTTCACATTTTAATTTTGCTCTTTAAAACCACAAGGAACAAAGACTAAGCTGCAAGCCTCCCATAGCAGAATGATTGCAAATTTAGCAAACTATGATTTTAGTTTGACAGCTGAGCGTTGTTTTGCCTACCTGACCCAGGAGTGCATAAATATTCACCAGAGAAATGAGTGACTTGCCTCATCTTTTGCTTTGTAAAGTAATTTTGGCCACAGTTCTGCAAAGACAAGTACATGCTCAGCTTTCAATATGAGGGATGTGATTAAAAGTAGCTTTATCTCTTTGTGAACAAAGCTAGCTATGTACACTCAGGTATGAACACACATCTTAACACTCCATCAATTTACAACACCTCTGCAAGCAATGGCCCATCCTCTGCTCACTTTAATCGATTGTGTGTGAGCTCTGTAGTTCCCCACCTGCTTACAAAGTAAAATGCATTATTAAAACTGTTTTCATTAAGATTTAAGTAGAGTTGCATTACCTCTGAATGCTGTTTCAAACTTTGATTGCATTGTTTTACAAAAATTTAAACAGCCTTTTTCCAGGATGCCAGTATACGTTATAAAATGGTTTTGATTTAATTGAAGAGATTTCTCCCCTTTTCGGGGCAGTTCCTTTTATAAGTAATTCAACGGGTTGCTTATGTAGAATGACAATAGCAGATCTGAACTACTGATTTATACCAACCCAAAGGGTTTTTAATTGTTAACAAGAAACACATTGTTCAGGGTAAGACAAAATTACGAATGTGCCTGTGTTGTAGTGTATGAGTTAATTCAGAATGACTTGGAAATGAGAACTATCTTGGGTGAATGGGGAAAAGCACTCAATAAAGTAGACAATGGCTATACTGAACAAGCCCTCTTGCAAAAGTCAGTGGCCTCGCTCTCCAATATGGTGGCTTAACAACACGCCGACAGCACGGGTAGGTGTACCAGTGCCTTAGGTTTAAAAGAAAAGGGTGAACACACCCGGGATATTGGAAGCAGATATTCTGAAGGTTGCTCCCAGGCTTTGTTGGAACATGTCTAGCACTCTGCAGCATGTAAACACCAACATAGGGGTTGATTTTAAATCCATCAAACTTCCAGCCAAGTGTGGGTTTTCTGAGGGAAGTCACCTACCCTATGCTGACTTCCACCTTAGCTCTGCTGATAAATGAGAACGGTGAAGTCACTTCACTGGTCAGGGTATCCAGCAAGTTTTCTGGATGGTCTTGTAAAATTTCACATGCAATATTTAAAATTAATTAAGTCATTGTAAATGCAGCAGAGTGTTGTACATCCTTTCTCTTAATTCTCTTAAACTTTAGCATGAGTGGTAGTGGTGGCTACACAAGGAAGAATAATTAAAAATGAATCAGACAGAAGGGGGAAAAAAATGGTCATTTTGTCCTTCCCTAACTTTCTTTCCAAGCCTAAGAACACTTATTTGTGTAGTTTAATTTAATTTATGTATCTAACTGTGATCTCATGGAGTCATCTGAATGAATCCTATGAGCAAAATTAAGAGGTTTTATTTCCATTCTTCTTATTCCTAATCACAAAATTATGTCCAATAAAAAAGAAACAAGATTTTAAATATTTAGGAGCTGAGTTTAGACTGGCAATACACACAAAGTTTATAGGCCAAGGCTTTCAAATATTCTGCCTAATTTTACATTCCAGATTTGCCTCTTCCATTAAAAAGCCACTATACCTTTTGGCGTTAATGGGAAATACATGCCCTTAACGATTTTAAGTCAAACCATTTTTGTGCAAATACTAGGTCCGAATATGAGTCCGGTTGCCTAATTGTTTCCGAGTCTTGCTTTAAATGTCCAAGATTATATCCCCAAAGATTACCACCGAGGACGTTACTCCGGAGCACCTAGCTTTTGGGGTTTAATGCCTCCCTAAAGCCTGCAGCTCTTCCCTGGATGCTGAGAGCAATCTCCTTCCTGGCACAGCCGGCGGAGCTGCTCCGTTCCCAGCCCGTACCTTGGCACAACACGGATCCAGCAAGACTGTTTTTGGTAATGCTTGGCTCCTTCTCTGCGGTAACAGCAGGTGCCTACTGAAATGCTGTAAGGCTCCTCCGCGCAGGGCTTAACCCCTTTTTTTGGATGAAAGCTGTAAGACTAACGTGGGCTCGGGAGCCTGCCGCCAGGCAAGGTGTTTGAAAACTTTGGTCCAACCTTTATCAGGTCATTCTGGAAGTGCAGATTTCTGCTTCTGCTTTTAAAATGAGCGTTCATGTCTGTGTGATACATGAGCTATGAAATCTCTCTCTAAATTTGTTTTATTACTTTTATATATGGTACGAACTGCAGAATATTTTACAGTCTCCATATTAAATTCACCAAAGGTAGAAGCAGTTGGAATTTAAGCAAGTGGTATTACATTCCCTACATGGGCATGAGGTTACCAGTGTACAAGTAAAAAGTGATCTTACTGCTGTACACTCCGCATCCTTAACCTTTTAGCATGGTAAGAAAAAAAGATACAGTACATTACAGGAGGGCAAAGAGGGAAGGGAAGGAAAAAAATTTTACATGAGTTACCGTGAAGAATGAATTAATGGCTTAAGCTCAAACATGAGAGCTATATATTGTTGAATTCCTACTCTGAATTTAAGGATATGGCTTTTGACAGGTTCCTGAGAGCTGTTTTTTAACAAATTCCTCCAGTTTTTCCACTTAATTGTCAGATCACTTAGATGACTAAATGCACCTATAAACTGAGAAGGTAAATGCTGATGCACCATATTTGGTGCCTACAATGTTACACTGCAGCTAATCAACAGAATTGAAATGGAAGTCATGTTCTCTGGTTTAAGAAGTACTATGAAGGATCTATCATGCTTGATTTCTTAAAAAATAGAAGGCTAAGTCTGTACACATGCTAATGCTAGTGAAGTACTCTATTTTAGTGCAAAACTGTTGTATTGGTGTTAAAAATAATTATAATTCCAATGTTACAAACTAGAACATTCTTTTACAGTAATTCAAAGGGCTTGGCTCAAACTCTCTACAGGAAAATAAAACAAGCTAAGGTGTTACTTAGGCAACATAATATATAGTAAACAAGAAATAAGAACTACTACAGGATTTAAACAACTTGCTAATATATGCTGAAAGCCCTGGAAAATATAAGGAATCTGACCTGGGTCAGATCAGTTAACAACATTGTTCCACTTTGGTGGATGTTGCTAAATTTGGCCCAAGATGAGTCTGAAAATTCTGAGACTGATTGTCTGGAAATGTTACAGGGATCTAATTAACTGATTTTAATCTGTTGTGTAACTGCCTCACAGTCATGTAGTCTTTGGTTCTGTTTTTCTGTTAAAACCCACCACTTACAGAACAAAAGACACTGGAAATACAGGTGGTTTTGATGTTAACATTGCATATAATTGCATTGATGTTATCATTGCACATTGTCTTATGAATTTTTAAATCACAATAATGTAGAATTCAGAAGTATCTTAAATAAGGCACCATATGAAATCTGTAATCCAACATATTTGTCGTGAATGAATTGAAGAGCTTCTCACAGACCTGAAGAATGGCAACTCTAGTGTTTCTTTTCTTACTGCATTGCATTTTTAATTTCTTACTGACACATATGCAAGTATTATAACTTTTCAAGAGCTAAAAGTCTATCTAGATAAATCCATACTATGGAGATGATAATTTTCAGATCAGTTTCGAAAGGGATTTCACAGTCATGTAGGAAAACATGTATTTGACCTAAAAAGTATAAAAATGCTTATAAAATAAATAAAATAATGAGCATTGAAGGCAGTGGTAGGTTGTAGGGTGAGTGAGGGAGCTCAGTTGCCTGGGTTCCCTTTTAAAATTTTCTAATTAATTAGTAATTTTTCTCCATTATTTTTTTTTGTTTCTTTTACATTAAAATTTTTTACAATAATTTGAAGTAAATTTTGTGCCTTCCCACCCATCCTCAAATAGGAGCCGACTGGCACGGCCAGCACAGCCCCAGCCTCAGGCCAACTTCTCACTGGACTTCGGCTGCGATGGAGCAAAAAATAGATCTTGCATTCAATGTAGAGCAGGACTCAGCCCGTACACCAGGCCCACCTTGTGACCCTCAGCAGAACCACCCCAGAGTGGTGTCATTGGGCTCCTGTCATCATCACTGGCCCCAGAGGGCTTGTGGAGCACAGAGCCATGAAGGACCTGGCAGGGGTTTTCCTCCTGCAAACAACAACGTCCATAGGAGCTCAGAAAAAAAACACCTGTAAATGCCCAGAATTCCTGGTTTTGGGATGCTTTTAGATCCACCTGGCTGAGCTGTCTTGCGTTGTTTTTGTGCTAAATGTCTTCACCTGTCCCTCGTGATAGCCACAGTCAATATAAAGCTCTCGTGTTAAAGGTCCTGAAAAGTACAGTGACTTTAATAAGCTGTTTTTTGAGGTCTACAGTGGAAACTGAATTGAAGAGAGGAGGAGGGGGATGATACTTGCCATTTTAAGCTCCTAGCCAGTGGTTACTGATCTTGACTCACAGTTTTAAGACTTTAGTTCCAAGTCACCTGTGTGCCAGCCCTTTCAGAATAGGGAACACCATGCTCCTCAGGCAATAAGGCAACCTGCAGTATCTATGTCAGTGCTTTAAGCTGATGTTATTCTGTTATAACTAGCATTAACCAGCTTGGGGATGTGATCCAGCTCTCTTACTCCACAGCTACACACCATGAGCACTTATCATCAAAGTCAGTCCCTTGGAGTTTTGAATGACTATCTTACTATCCAGAGAGAGACTTAACTGGCTCATGAGACATGAGAAAGTATCTTCTAGTTTGTTTAGTGCTGAGTGGATTTAGCTTCTCCTTCAAGTCAATTGCAATCAAAGAATTCAACAGCCGTGAGGACCAGCCTTGATCCTGCTAAGCCTTACTTAAAAGAGGAATCTTAATTCATGCATGTCCCAGTGACTTTGATGGAACTGCTCACATGTGTAAGAGTCTGCAGGATCAGCAACCCTTAACTAACAGGGGAGTTACGTAACACTGAATGGCATCTGTAAATAAACACAACACTACAGACCCTGGTGTGCTGCTCTGCTCCTTTTTGGACACACTATCCTATCTTTGCTGAGACAAAGTCTCCCCTGCTCTCTTTGCATCACACAGATGGGATCAAAAAGCTGAAGAGCTGCTTCTTCATGACGGGAGTCCATCACAGGAGCATTGCTATTAGTCTTTGCTAGCCATCAATGTCTGGAAATTTCACAGTCAAGTTGCTAGTGATTGTATTGAAAGGGTTTGTGTGTGGGTGGTTGAAAATATGGTGCTTGGCCTCTGGTGCCAAACTCTCAGGCAATATCAGCTGTCTTTACACAAGTGATGAGGCAGAATATGTTACTTTAAGTTTAATATTCAGAACTTTGTCTGTCTTACTGTCAAAAAGCTATACATGTGGAGGGGATTGCTGACTGCAGAAAGTGCATAATTAAATACCTCAGCACAGAAGAAGACGTCATGTAGTTTTCATGGAGAAAGGTGGTGTGAAGTGGTTCTTTCATTGTTTACATTTAAATTAGACTCCTAAGATGTTGCCGGGCTTTGTGTGTTTTTTTTTTTTTGTGTGTTTTTTTTTTTTTGTTGTTGTTGTTGGTTTTTTTTTTGTTTTTTTCTTTATTCATAGCAGTAATTTGTTGTTATAACAGTAGAACCTTAATTTCAGACTCTCTGGATGTGTGGTTGACTTCCCTGTGGTTTATTATGTGTACACAGATAGTTAGGTGCTTGTCTTTTCACCCTACACTCAGTAGAAACTTTCCTACTTGTTTTTTACTCATTGTATTACAAAGCATTACTAAAAACATGGGAGAATTGAAACTGCCAAATTCTATCACTATTTTTGCTGGTGCTTAATTTCTATTACGAAATTAAATAATTTGTAGCTTAAATTTTGAGAAAAAGGAGAACAGATTTGAAAAGGAGAAAGGGAACTGAGGGAGAAAGGAAATTCTGAAGAGAAAAAGAGTGTAAAAGGCCTTTAAATCAATTGAGTGTAGCAAAAGAAGGCTAAGGATGAAAATGTCAGGAACACTGGTCATAGTAAAAGTGAATACTGAGGGGAGATGGAGAACAGGGGGAGGAAGTGTTGGGTATTTTGCAAAATATTGCCTTTGCATCAACGTACACCTTTAACAATGTGAATTTTATTATCTTATTTTCTTATATAATTCTTGTGAAAGCTGGCAATACCCTTCAAATGACATTCAACACATAGCTGGCAGGACGACCTCTTCTGGGCCACCATTTAACCTTGGATGTAGCAAAGAGGTAAAATAGTGATTTTTGGTGCTTTCTTTGGGAAGGGCTTGTGGCATATTCTACCTGTGAATATCCATCTTTGAATGTTTGTCATTTTAATACATTTTTAGTTGAAAGTGCTCCTCTCCCCTTTCTCTCCAACATGCTCTTTTGCATACCCATGCTTGGCAAAAATGGCCCCTAAGCTGCTTAAAGAAAAAAAAACAGACATGTTTCTTCATCTTTTATTAACTATTTTAGCTTACTTTCATGAAGTGGCAGAAAAAAAATCACTAAAAACCATAGACCTGTACCTTCAAGATTTAGTGTTAGCCTACAAAAAAGTTTAGCCCTGGGTAGTTTGGAAAAGGAATAATATATATGTATTTAAAGATAAACTGTTCTTTATTTCTCTCTGCAGCAAACCATATTGCTGATTAACCACTGCTTTCATAAACTACAAGTGGGCCATTTAAGCTGTTTCACTGCTGGTTAATGTACTGTATTGTGCTTTCTCTTTCTACAGTACCTAGCTAGTGTTTTGTTTTTATTAGAAATTCACCTATCCTTGTCTACTGAGGAGAAAAGAAATTACACTACAAAGCCCTGCAGTCCATAAAATGGCAGAGATTCCTAAATAAGACTGGCCCGAAACTGAAACCTCTGTCTGCCTGCACTGTAATGAAATGCATGACTACAGGAGATAATAATAATTGCAGCAATAGCTCGTTACAGCTCCCAGATGATTTGGTGCTGTCAGGAGTGCACTGTCCTCTGACATCCCAGGAGGCGAGCAGCATCACTGACTGCAGGCCCTGATTGGTGTAGTGAAATATTGCTGGCAAAAATTAAAAGGTCTTGGTGTCAAAATAATTCATGATATGCATATCTTCCATTCTGATGAAACGGCTGATATCCGGATTAGCAAGATAATAAAACTGATCAGGCTACAGTTAAACAATTTAAACTGGAGAGCTGTTCATTTTGTAGGTGTCACTTGTCAGATCAAGGGGTCAGAGTGGGATGAAAGGCTCTCCCCAGTAACCTTCTGATGATTTGGATCTGGAATGTTCTTCATGATTTGTCCAAAGTTTTCATCACTGTGCTGCCGGGTAGCATTACCGCGGCAGGCTGTGTTCTGACATTCAAATCCTGGGAATGACAGGTTATTAGGAGAAGAGAACTGGCTGTACATACATTAAGCCCCGTATCTTTGACCTGTAATTTGAACTGATAGTCATATTGTAATTGAGTGAGTAAAAAAAGGAATTTTTTATTAAAACACAGGAAGATGAAGAAAACGTTTATTTCCAGGAGATTTATGGGTTCATAAAATAAGCTTTTTTGATGACGATTTATTTCATGGCTCTTGAAATGCTGAGCTGTGTGCTTACTATTTATTTTATGGAACAGTTCTTTAAAATAACGCAGAGTCCAATATATTTCCAGCCTGTTCGTCAGTACCCAAGCCTTTTCAGATGGAGAGATATCCGTTTCATATCGGAGTTCATGTATTTGAATAGTTCAAGGATTATCCCAATAAAATAGACCTAGGAAAATATTGCACCCAGTTAATGCTCATTGCTTCAGAGACCCCTAATGTCCTTTCCTGACACCTTATTGCAGGCTATTATTATACAATGGCTCTTCAGTCATATGGTTATAGGGAGTGGGGCAGAGCTGGGCTATCAGGGTAATTGACTCCCGTGCGCGGCGGTGTTACACACTTGAGTAACTAATTTAATGGAATGTGTTTTCGTGTTCTCCCACACAGGCCTGCCCCGGCATAATTCTCCTCTCGGGGCCCCAGCAGTTCGGGACTGGTGAAGAGTGGCACAAGGGCTCTTGATTTCTCAAAGAAGGGGCCAGAGGCTCAGTCAGAGCCAGCTCCCATGGTAAATCTGCTGCCAGCGAAACAACTGCCTCTGAACCCAGTAAATTAATTGGGGTTACAGATAATGCACTGCTCATGGTGAAACTGGACCTCCAGTGCTTGTATGACAATCTTTGTTGTTGCTGATTAATATTGTTTGTGACTGTTGTGTTTTGTTAAACAGTACAGCAATAGCAGTTTGACATAGGTAAAGCACTTAAATGACCCACTGATAGCAGGAATCAGGCTGGACATCTAGTGCAGGGCTCTGCACCTCTGTGAAAAATCCCGCTCCCTCGAAACTCAAAGGAGTCTTGCACTATTTCACCGTGAGCTGGTCCTCGCATAGATTCAGACAGAGGCTTTAGTGTTTTTTTTTTTTTTTTTTTTTTTCTGGTTTATAGGAAAATGCAGAGAAGAAATAGCCAGCTCTCTAAAGAAGGCAGCTGGATTCTTAAAAACCAGTTGCAAAGGA
Organism: Tyto alba; assembly: GCF_018691265.1. Taxonomy (NCBI): domain Eukaryota; kingdom Metazoa; phylum Chordata; class Aves; order Strigiformes; family Tytonidae; genus Tyto; species Tyto alba. The sequence continues at coordinate 38,212,437 of NW_024881330.1, forward strand.
TAGTGATGGTTTGTTGATGCTGTTTTTTGCTTCTGAACTGTTCCTAGAGATGCAGTGAAATGAGGGTCAAAAATCACTGTCAACAAGTATTTTTGTTTCCATTTTACTATGGTACAATTGTTATCTAAATGCTTCGCCATATCACAGATGTTAATAGAGTATACTTTATTGCTGTGGATTTATTCTCTGTTAATTTCACAAGTGAGATTACTGATCACTAAGAAGTTATGGATTCACTGCATTTACATGATGGCTCCTTCTGCATAAAGGGTACCAGGTCTGATATTCACATACTGATCTTCTTATTTTAAATTGGAAGCCAAATCCTGCAGACTTGTACAATATTTTTATCTGAGAATCATTTTCCTGGCTTCATTTAATATTCAGATATTTGAGTAGGTTCAAAGGAAAATACTTCACAGAAGACTTTTACTTAATTAAGTGCCCCCCTCCCCGCCCCCCGACCCACCCCCCCACATAGTTACCTCTTCTTTTGTTTGGAATTACATCACAGTTGTAAAGTGAGTATTGATGCTTATACAATTAAAGAATTGATCCCTAAAACATAATATCGTTATAGTAATGTTTTCATAATTATATTAAAAAAAATTTCCAGAATGTAGATTTTATGGTCCATCTTTCAGAGGGATTTGTATATGCTTGCTTTTATGGTTGGGTCAAGTACAACAGAAATTTGTAGGCTTACTGTCATCAGTAAAGTTAAATAAGTAAGCATATATTTTCAGGACTAAACCTATAAACTCTCCCCAATGCAGTCTCTCTAGACTACAGTGAATGATATAATGGTCTTTGGCCATAAACCCTTTGTAGTTTTGGAAGGACACAGAGTTTAGACCTCGTAAGTAGTTTTGCTTTGCTCTGTGCCAGTATGATATATGCACAGTTTGCTTTTATGATGTTTACTGTCATTTAATTACTGATGCATCAAGATGATCATCCCAATTCAATTAAGTTAAAATTAATGTGTTTTTTTTGTTGTTGTTTTTGCTTTTTTTTTTTCAAGTCAGCTGAAGATTTTGGGATGTTGCCTTCTCCATGCACCAAGTATGCTCATCACCTAAACTGAAGGACTGTGTGCTTGAGGACTGCTTGATGGACTGCCAGATGTACCCTTTATTTACTCGTTAGTTTAAAAATTGGAGCTGGTGGAAGTCAGTGTAGAGTTTGATTACCTGCCATATAAACTGGAATAGTTTAGGAAGGTCTTTAATGATGCTCAGTGGCAGTTTCACCTGCTCTTTCTCTCAGGTGCAGAAAGTCATAATTGATCAGGTAGGTCATTGTTGGTAGGCCACTTACTTTTGTGGGAGGTTTGGGTGGAGACAGAGTTAACTATTGTGAATGTTTTTCTAATTGTGGTATAAAAGCAGTATCAGCCTTTCTTAGTTTTTCTCCCTGTTAAGAATCAGGACACAAAGAACTCAAATTTTTCATTATGTAATACAGTTATGTTTAAAAATTTGTGGTGTGTCCTACTCTGATTTTTTGCACTGTCATAGGGATAACCTGGTGGCTGTCTTTCCATAACTTTGGACATAATCAGTAAAAGAGAAAGTCAAATTTCTTTTGAGGGCAGGCTGTTGAAAATCTTCAAATTTGTACATCAATCAGTGGGATATTTTCCCTATTAGCTTATCAGAGATTTGCCCAGAAGTTCAGCTGCATTCCTGATGGAGTCCAGATGAAGGGAGAGGCTAGGAAAGACCTGGACTTTGTAGTATTTACATTTTAAAATACAGTAAAAACTGGATTTCATCTCTTAGATTCCGATTAAATCCAAACTGCTTGATTTCAATAAGCACGTTTGATTCAAATATTATTCTCATACACTGTATGTAAACATAGGTTTCAATCTAGTTAGAAAACAGTAGCTATGCAGTGAATTTTACATACAATAAGTATTGATTGGGAATGGATGTTTATATTTGACTCTCCTTTGATATGCAATTCAACCAGCTTGTAATGAGGACAGATTGGTTTCTTCACCCTTCCATTATCTTTCCTATGTCACAGGCATGTATGTGAGTCTACACATACCAGCTATAAAGATACAGGAACATATGAAAAACAGGAGGAGATCAGTTGATTATATACATAAAAAGATATGAAATTTTTGTTTCTAAGTTGGCGGTATATTTTGGGGGTACCTAAGAAATGACTCAGTAGCTTAGCTTATTTGATTCCCTTACAGGTTTTATGTCTTTACCCCATTTTAATTTTTCATTAGAATATAATAATAGCCACAGGAAAAAATGATTTGGTCTGTGATCTATTTCATTATGTTCTCATCATAAGGGGAGAATCTGAAGTGGGAGAGCATCACTAATTTTTCGGCGCAGTAATTTATTCTACAGTATTTAAATGTTGTAATTTTCACACTGAGGCACATGCTGCCACATCTATCGTCCCCTGGACCAGTCTCTGTCTTGCTCTTTCCTTTTCATCTGTTTTGTTTTTGCATTTTTTTTCATAAATTCGACAGATGGCCTCTTGATGAATCCTTGATAATACTGTCATGTAAAGCAGCTAAGACTAGAAATCATCTCACAACAATTTTTCATTGCAAAGAGAAAATTGAAGGCAGACAAACATCGCTAAGTCCGTAACAACAGCCACAAAATATCCACTTCATGTAAATAAAGAGGACAAGCTTTCCTCATAATGCTCAAACACTAATGCCAGTATCCTTTTCAGCCTCTGGATTTTTTTAATGCTACATTTAATTCATCTTTCAAGCCTTGGGTTTGTTTAGTATTTTGTTGGTTTCGTATTCAGAAACATTTTCCAGGCTCTTAATGTGTTCTCCCTCCTCCTTAGTCCCCCTCCTTTTAGGTCTTTATAATTGTGGATCAGGTGAAGTTTGCTTCCCCTCATTTCAAGGTCATGCACCACTAGGACCATTTTCCTGACTCAGAGGGCACGTAATTTCACAGCCGTGTACTCCTCATTAATCCACCCTGAGTGGGTGCTCAGGAAGTTCCAGATCACAGATTTGTTTTTGTCTTGTTCTCTGACTCAGTGCTTCACAAAAGGATTAGATTAACCCCTTTTGATTGTATTTATATCTTACTGCATCGTGATAGAAATAAAGTGATTTCTTCTTCTCCCCATGTAACCTTCCCACCCCTTGCACCTCTGCACTGGGGACCCACAGCATTTCTTTTCAAATAGGCTTCAGTTAAAGTGAAGCTTGTGGCAGACAGAGAGAATTATTTGTTTTCTCTTTCCTCTCTTAATGCAGCTTTGATGCATGAATCTCTTCCCATTTGCAGAGACTTGTTTATTAACTTTGAAAGGTTTCTGTTTAACTGGAAACTGCTGCAGTCCACTGGCTCTGAACCTGGTCTCATCTGGACCTGAATTGTCCTGGATCCAAACAAATAACAAAACAAAAAAAGACAACACAGTGGCTACTGGAGGGGATCCATCCTTTCCCCCTTGATATAGTGCCCCAGCCAACTGCATCAGCCAGACCCCTTCACCCGGGAGCGTTCTTCTGCCTCCATTTGTTGGCCAACTTCTCCTTGGCACCGGCTGGCGGAAGGATCCCCCACTCACTGCTCCAGGTCGGGGCTGAACCCCCACAGGTGGGGTCTGTGCTCACTGGTGTGCCCTCGGGAGCGGGGAACCTGGCCTGCTGGGGGTCTCCGGAGAGTCTTGCGTCCCTGTGCCTCAGTTGCCCTATGGCAAAATGCAAAACACGTGGGAGCTGTGAGAAGTATTTTTGAATGGTGTTGAGCTGCTGCTTTTAGCATCTTAAGGCAGCAAGGTTTCATGTTCAGAGCAACCCATTGGGAGACCCTGAGATGGCACAAACATCAGTGTAATTATTTAACACTGTTCCTTCTTTCCTCTGTAGTAGGAGATGAGGCTCATAAGTTATATAAAGCTGATTTTGAATCCTTCAGGTAGGACTCAATTTGAGATTAAAACACATAGGTGTAGGTGTCTACTCAGGAGCTTTGTGTTTCAGATGCCATTACAGTCAGTGGAGCTTGTGAGGTTACTGAGTGGACTGGCTGTAGGTGGGCAGCTTGCGATCTTAACCACTTCTCCACTTTTTGTAATGGGAGTTTAAGTCAGTGGTGCACTTCTAAACATCTACTTTCAGGTGCCTCAATCTCAATGAGTCCATCCTTAGTGTCTTTGTACTGAACCTATCTAAAAAATGTAACCTATGTTAGAAATACACTTAGTTTGTGATATCTCGTTATAATTATTAATAATTGTGTTTCCTACAGAGATGGCCATCAGTGAATCAAGAATGGAGCCCCCTAACTCTAGCCATTGGTCAAAATTAAAGTGGCTAGTGGTCCCAGATCCACCAAGACTATCACTGAAATGGATTAAATTCAAACTGGATGTTGGGGTAAGGGGATGCTGACAATCGCCATGGGAATTACTATGGGAACTCCAGAATTTCAGGATGGAAGATGGGAGAGAAAGGGTGAAGAAGAGGTTTGGACAACTGAGAGGAATAAAGAACTGGAAGGCAATGGAGAAAAGGGTAAAAGAAGACAGGGAGATAAAACTGAAATTAATTTGCATTCATTGATCAGATAAACAAAACTGAGCAGCTTGGAGGTTAATTTTAACGTTACCCATAAGCTATCTGGTGGGACCTGCTGCGTGCAGGTTCCTAACTGGCTACAACTAGGCCACACCAGGGAGGGCTGAACCGTTATACTTCATTTTGCATTTGTGATACTTTAGGTGTGTACGTGCCATTGGTCCCTGTGATAGCCAGAAAGAGATAATTTATTACACCTTGAGGGTGAAATTTCTTATAATTTCATATCAAAACCTGCAAAACAGAGTGGGGAAATGCCTAATCAAAACTGTAGAGAGTTCTTGGAATGTCTCCCTGCCTTGGTTCCTTCTGGATTTCCTTGTGGCTTCATTGATGCATCCAGTTTTGGACTCCCCAGTGCAAATAAGACATCAATAAACTGGATCAGATTCAGCAGAGGGCCGTTGAGGGGGTCAGGGGATGGAGCACTTGTCCTGTGAAGAGAGGCTGAGGGGACTGGGCTTATTCAGCCTTGAGAGAAGATGGCTTCAGAGGGACCAAACAAAAATATGTCAGAACCACTGAGGAAGAAGATGGATCCAGGCTTTAGCAGCAGCGTGTGGTGGAAGGACAAGAGACAGTGGACAGAAATTGAAATGTGGAAAGTTGTGTCCAAGAGGATACAAGGAAAGACTGTTTGAGAACAGTGAAACAGTGGAATAGGGTGCATAGAGAGGGTGTGCTACCTCCTCACGTGGATGTTTACAGGATCTGTCAGGATAAAGCTTTGAGTAGCATCATCTGATCTCATAGCTGAGCCTGCTTTAAGAAGGATGATGACCTGTCCAACCTGAACTGCCCTCTGATTCACGCTGGGTGCAGGGCAATCCCTACCTTGTTCTGATCTCCCTAAAGCAGTGGACAGAAGCTTTCCTTTTCTTCAGCTCTGAGGCCAAGATGGCAGAGAAAGAAGGTATGACCCCAGCTGGACCTCCTTTTCCTTTTACCCTTGGGAGAGTCTCTCTCAGTTCTGGTCTTGTAGAATGATGTTCTAAGGAACCACAGCAGAGTTTGTCCTTGTGGTCTGTGGCCAAAAGCAGTTTCACTTCTGGAGGCTCCTACCCCCAAAAGGGATGTACCCCCAGATGCTGCAAGCTGTTATGCACATAAAGCACAAAAGAAGCTTTATCTAGATATAAAGCCATGGAAATTTCAGAATATTTTTTGATGTCTTCTCTGGGTTGTGTTAAGGGAAGAGGGAAAGTCTCAGATGATATTGAGAGGAAGACCTGCTCCCAGCTGGGGCCTGTATCATGCTGAGTGAATGCCACTCACTGTGGTGCAGATGGCTGTTGTCTTCTTTCCATGAGGCAGGACAGTTTTGGACTACCTATGGGGTATGCAAGCTTACAAAAAATTAACAACATAGAGTCACTCGTTTTGCATGGGAGGGGACACCACACTGCAGTTGCTCTGCAGCTGAGCTGACTGCAGTAAATGCAGATACATCCTAGCTAGATTTAAACTAGCTCGTCTGGATGCTCCTGGTGGCATAAAAGAGAGAGCTCTGTGCAGGCTGTAAAGCCTTTCTGAGGAACTCAGCAAACACCGAGGCATTTAGTCCCACTGATTTCTGTGCCACAAGAGCTATCATGTCCCAGGACCCATATAGTGAATACAATTCTCTCTGCCCAAACTGCAACAAATGCAGTATACCCTAAAATACTGTTTCTTTAAAAATGTGATTTGGCAGGATTCCCTTTGCTATAGGAATTGTTTTTTTTCTCATTGCGTCTCTGTTCTGATCAGAAGCCCCAGTTTTCTTCTTTGGAATCAGAGAGAGAAAAAGCCATGACAAGAACGTGTCCAACGTTTAAATAATGTAATGAGAGAAAGGAGCAGAGCAGAGCTGTGTGAAGCAACCAGCTTTCTCCCTTCCATGAGGCAGCTGCTCAGAACTGAAATTCACTTGGAGATACTAAGACTGGTATCGTTGCTTACATTGCCACTTCTGGGTGCTTTTAGTGCTACAACATTTGATAAGTTTTTTCCTCATGAACAGAGTTTGTTTTTCCTGTGGCATGAAATACCAGGAACTGTAGGTAGATTGTGCCCTGTAGAGGGTCACATCTGTGACTCACAGGTGTTTTTTCCTTAGTCATTATGTCAATATTTTAAAGATAAGAGGAAGATACAAGATTTCCTAGGGAAGTTTTTCTATTATGTTGACTCAAGCACCGAAGGCATGAAAAGATTTGCAGAAATGTTGGTGTGAAGGAACAAAGCAAGAAAACATCCAAAATGATCATTAGGCATAGTGCAAAACTAACCATTTAAATGTGACTTAGGTGCTATTTCCATAGTAAATATGATCGGTGTTAATCACAGTTTCTCTGAGTTGGCAGTTTCACTGAGTTTCACAGAGCATACAAACTTGTGGCAGATAGGGCTCATACTGGTGAAAACAGAAGGCCAAACTCATAGAGTTTGGCACCACCTTCTACCACAGAACCTAAAACCAAACCTGGGACTCCAGCTCCTTGCTCACTTGCCACCCATATATCCAATGCCTTTAACTATCCGCTGTATCCTCTGATCATGTGGCATAAGATAGACAAAATTCCTTATATAGTGATCTTCTGTTAGGATAGACCTGGATTCAGATCTCTGGTCCAACCCAAGAAGTCGAGGGGCTCTTGCCAGCTCAGGAGGTCACTTGCACTAGGTCAGTGCTCCGATGGACCTAGGGTGTAAGAAAGAGAGGCATTAGCATCCATTCAGTGTGCTGACACTTGTGAATTCCCTTCAGAAGTACCAAACTCTTCTCATGCTTTGCAAGGGGGACATAGCCATCTCTTATAGTGTTTTGGATTCATAATAGGACAGATAGAATAGTGTTACAGTGTCTAAGTCTCCTTGAATGGATTTGGTCCATGAAACTGAAATCCATTCCCTCTGCTTTGCTCAGTGAAACTGTGAATGAAGATGGAGGTGTGGTTACCATCCAGATGAAGTTGGGAGGTTAATGGTTGGGTTAGAATAGTATACTTGTACTGGGGATCAATAACAGAGGCAGAATGGGTATGTCTGGTGTGGATTTTGTAAATGGTACATCTATATAAATGGCTAATGAGTGTGAATAGATTACATCCATACCACTGTTGAGCTTAAAGTTCTTGTACTCTAAGTAATATAATTGAGCTTTAGAAAATTTTTTATAGTATGATGTGGCCAAATACTAGATAAATCCAAGCAAGCAGTAATCAGTCAGAGAGCTCCAACTCACAAAAAAATATATTGAAGATGCATGAAGAGAGTCCTCCAGCCAGTGGTGAATCTGCCTTAGCTTGATTTCTTGCTGCATGGGACAATAGGGAATTTGGCAAAGGGTGACAAGGACTGGCAGAACGCAGCTCACTTGGAGAAAGGGAGATGGGAACATCTTGTGTCTCAGCCTGTTGATGCTAATGGCTTTAGGCTGCCGTCTTTTGATGCACCTGAGAGCTGTGAATAGCCTGATACAACATCAGCACTTGCTGCTTGCTTATCACCTCTCATACGAAGCCTCAATAAAAAGCAGAGTGTGCCCCAAAATGTAATTTCTGTTATTAATTTTCATAGAAAAATCCCTGCTTATAGAAAGATGAAGTTAGTTCATATTTTTTTCCTTACGAACCTCTTCAGTTTTCTGCTGCATTTGTTCATGCAGGCATCTTCTTTATATGACATTTGCTCCCAGGCTTTTATGTAACAAACAGGAAGGACATCACCATAAGCATCAGTTGCACTTTGGGAAAAAAAAAAAGGTTTTGGGAAAATCCTTTCTCCCCATTGAACAGAAGCAAAGTAGGTAGTGTTGCTTGTTGCTCGAAGCAGTTTGGGAGGTGAAATGGATTTCTGCTTTGCAGGCTCTCCAGGGGTCACACGCTTTCTGCTGAGGGAATGAGCGAGCTGCAGGCGTTGCTGCAGTGCAAATCTCAGCCACTACTTGGGCCTCGTGCTTCTTCACCAGCGCTCAGAGTGCAACCAGGGCGCACATGGAGCGGGGTGCTCCCAGACCCTGCCCTGTGGTCGCTAGCCGTACACAAGGGGCTGCGCAGTCGCATTCTGGAACCCTGAAAAGTTCTCTTCTTTCTTTTTTTTTTTTTTTTTTTTTAAGCACTTAAGCCCAACTGCTAATGGAATTTCACGATTTTAAATAATTTACATTTCCATCTGGTTTGAAAAACACCAGGTGGAGATTGCAGATTAGGATGAGTCTAAGTGGAAGGAAATGTTTGTTTAAAATATTAAAGCTAAAAACAAACATTTATGTGAACCACATTTTTGCTGTCCATTGTGCTGCATTCTCGTATCTTCTCTATCATCACTTTAAAAGTGCAAATTTTATTTTGCTTCTAATTGGATGTTTTGCACGTGTTGCTTATCATTATGATCGGGGAGAGGAGGCCAGAGAGGGGTATAGGAGGGAAGGAGAGCCCATACCAAAGGGTGAAGGAATCAGGGATCGAAGGATTTCTTCAGCGTGATCTTTTGATCATTACATTTGTTCCTTTCTGCTTTTCTACAGACCTTGCTAACTTGCTTACTTGGAGACAGAAACAAATTTGAAGCTAGGTCACACAAGGGTGATTTTAAGGGAAAACTTGCAACTCCCAAAGACTGATGAGAGTTTTGTTAGTGTAAAGACTGAAGGTTTGCTGGTGCACAGTCCAAACCACCCACCAGGACAGGAACTTTCCTTCTCTCCCACTTGCCAGCTGGCAAGCTTTTATTTAAAATGAGGGATACTGAGCTGTGGTTTGTAAAACTGCTGCTAATACTTGATACACGGATGCCAGTTCCTTGGTGCACTTTCCCAAGTACAGCATGCAAACACAAACTCACAGTGAGGAGCTATTCTTCTAACAGCACTGCTCCCAAAGCTGCTGTTTCACCTTTTCCTCTGTACTTTGAAATATTTTATTTTAGGAAACCACATGTGATAGTCATCTTAAACCCTGCTCTTCTCCCCTAGCTAAGGTCCTTGTATTTCAGTTCTCTAGAAATGGGTTGTTTTTCATTTTATAGAATTCAGTAGAATCTACACAGACAATCTGGTGGGTGCATGCCTTAGCATGACATAATTCAAAATCATCATGATAACATGTAAGGCTAAAGCTTGTCTTTGCTATACAAAATTTCAGGTATAATATTACATAAATGATCAGTGACAAGCATGATTAACACAGAGTCAAGATTGCACGAAGAAAGCTGTATTTAAATCAAATAAATTAAATGTAGACAAATATTGCTCATGTTTGCAAATTCCTGATTCAGAGATGCCGATATCTCAGAGAGAACTACCTCTACCAGCCTGTAATCTGAACCTGATTTAATTACCACGAGTACAACAACTGCTCCAGCTGCTCTGAGCTCTGTCCAAAGTTGATAATACTGATTTTTAGTGTATGTAGATAGTCCACATTTTCACCATTCAGAGTTCCATTAGGACATTAAAACTCATTCTTACTTTGATTATATTTGAAAAAAATGGAAACAACATTGGCTTTTTGTCTGTGTACTGTGATCCCTGTTAATAGCCCTAAGACATTACCAGACAGCTGAAGAGTGAGATAGACTTTGAAAGTTACAATATCCCTTAGTAGATCCCAAGTGTAATTCGTAAGTTGAACTATGATCCGAAGGACCAAAGTATGTTTTTTATTATATGTGGAATACCAGAACTTATTTTTTTGCCAGGATTTGGCTTCAAAAGCAGCTAGTCTGAAAGTCTCCTGAACAATAAAATTGGTTTGTACTAGGATAGATGAATATTAGAATAGATCAAAATTGTCTGCAGAAAATTTATATGGATTCATCAAAGGAGAGGATGTATACAGTAAGCAGATTTTAATTTTGTTGAGCTTGTTACAGGGCAAGCTAACAAGTATAAAGCAGTGGATGTAATTTATTAAGACTTAAAGATTTACTGTTTAGAGAAGATTCATTTTGAATGGTCAAAAAGTCAGATGCTGTTCATGAAAGATTCAATAAAAATAGTTTGGTAGGTGAAAGATAGATGAGGAAGGTAAATGGTTATTTTTCACATAGTAATTGCAAAGATAATTTGAAAGGAGTATGTTCTAGGAATTAGTGTTGAGTCACTCTATACTGGTGGCTCCAAAGAAGGAGTATCGCTAAAATGTGAAAATGGGCCAGTTACAATAAAGTAAAAGATCTTATTAATACCGAAAGGAGAATGAGGTTACGTTTAAGGTGGGGCAAGATCTGAAAGTGCCTTTGGTTGTTTAATATACTGTAGCACTGGAAGTATGATGAGGGTTAATGTTTTAAGGGATCAGTAGATAACAATCTCAAATCAGGAAAAGGAACTGATTTTTGTAAGAGTCAAGAAAAGTTAGCAGTCAAGCCCTGAAAGACAAGTAACAACCCAACGTCCATAGAAAAGCTACGGGGGCATTTTTGTCCTGTAGTGCTATTTGGATACTGTGTGTTATGGTCAAGTCTATGTTCTCCTTTAATCATTTAATTCCTTAAACCAAGGACTCTGCCTCTTGACTGTGAGGGGTTACGGGGGGGTTATCTTTAAAGACGTTGTTTGTTTTTCTCCCACATCCATTATTTTTATAAACAGCTTTTATATACTTCATTAATAGTAATCGCCTGTGCGGTCTTTGCAATCGGAGGCATAGCTGAGAGCTCTTCATCTGTACACATGAAAGAACTTGCATTTTGTATATTTGCATCTTGAGTTTCTCCAATATTGGAATGTGCAGTAGGTGACTTTAAATGACTTTCTTCTTGTTTCCATCCCATTTGGGAAAAAATAGTAATCTCACAAAAATATTCTCTAAACAATATCATTAAAGGTAAGTAAACTAATAACACATAGATTTTAGTGTTTGCTGGTTTGTGTCAGCGTCTGGTAATACAATGAATAATTCATATCAAACTAGTAGAATGTAACATTTACATAAAATAATACTTTGCAAATTTATGGTAAGTACTAATTACTTGCCTTATTTGCCATGACTATGATATTAAATATTCATAAAAATGTGATTATTTCTTTGATTTGGCAGGCATTTAGATTTCTCTACAGCTTTTCACACTGCTAATTTTAATCCAGTAAATTATCTGGAAGAAAACAGTATGCAGCCTAAAAACTGTTCAAAATTCACTCCAACATTGAGCACATTATGGACGTAATGATCCATTACAACCAAACTTCAAGAAGGTCTTGCAAGAAAACTGAGAATTAAACAAAGAAATATGGAGACTATCATCATTATTTATCAGATATATTTATTAATAGTTTAGAATTTTATATACATAGAGAAACTTTTAAATAAATAATTAGATCTCTTTTTATATGCTTTATTTTTGTGAAGTTAAGTTTTCTTCAATTCTTTCTGTGTTAAATCTGTTGCTCATTTTTATTTTTGGTGTATTTATATTTTAACCAGTTAAAGAATATGAATTCTGTCTTTTGAATACAACAGGCATATGTTTATTTTTAACTGTTACTTAGAAAATAATCCTTGTGAACATCACTTGGGGTTGTATGATATTAATGTATTAATAACACTTTGCACTTAAGCCTGTATATGAATATGTGTGTGTGTATATGTATACATCGATTCCAAGGCTTCAAAGCTGCTTACATAATTAAATCCTCATATCTATCTGTGAATATTTAGTACCTGTTCCTGTGTCTCTAGCTGTGTAATGTATATGCATGTAAATCTATGATATTTTAGTTAATAAGAATAAATTATCTAAGACTATGTACCACATCCACATTGTATACATGCCCCAAAATGAAGAGATATAACAGCAGGTATCAGGAATGCTGGTTCTCAGATCCCCCATGCTTAGATTACTTCCCTGCATTGTTTGCATCCTTCTCTGTTGTTTCTAGCATCAGAGGAATAATTGTCATCTCAGATGAGGTAATATCACCAAATGCAATTATCAGAAGATAGCTATAGCAAATTAAAGAATCAGGAAACTTGTATGTGTAAAGATTTCGATAATAGAAAACAAAAGAAGTATGTAATATTAGAGATATGTCTTAACGTGTAATATGTAATATGCAACTGTATCTGTGGAATTATATTTGCAACCTTTATAACCAGCAAAGCCTGCCCTTGCGTCTTTTTTTTTTTTTTTTTTTCTTTTACAGATTTTGCACTAAAGAAGGTGTGTTGTCAGCACACCTCCTCTCAGCTACCTGTACCTCTCTGAGCCGCTTGATGGCTTGCTACCCAGGGGTAACCCCAAGGTATCTCAGGGAGGTGTGCCTCCATCCCTGGACACCCGTTCAATTAAAACTCTGCTGCCCATCAAGCTGCAGTTAAATATGTGTGAAACTTTCAAGGATACATAAACCTTTTAAAATATTTGATTAAAAGTTAAACTGATGACTGGTAACTTGCAAACAGCATCACTAACCATATGTAAAAATACAGAGTTCCTGTATCACTGCTTAAAATAAACATTTGGAAAAGGTTTTGAAATATCAATCTGCTTCTTTGCTGTACAAATAAAGAATGTGAAATGAAATGTAACTTCATTAAGTCTAAACACAAGAAAACAAGTTTTTCCTTTGGTCTTACACAGCTCAGCCCTGTGTAAGACTTGCGGGATTTCAGCAAGCCATGCAGGTTACTCGAGCAAAATTTGATTTCCAGAACTGCATCTGCTATCATATCCTGCTCAGTAATGCCCTGATCTTAGGATACGTCACTTGAGCACTCTGGCAGTGAAGTGTCTTGGGACATTTTCCCCCATGGCAGAAGGTGGGGCAGAGCTGGGGCATGTGGTGTTTGCCCGTACTGATGCCAAGTGCCTGTGGGGAGATCCATCGCTCCTGATTCCGGCTGTACCCGGGGCCACGGCTGGGTAACTCTCCCCAGAACAGCTCTCTGCTATATTCCCATGGTTACATGCCGCCTCTCTCTACAAGAGGATTTTAGAGGGCAGAAGCATCTGAAGAAATTTCTGCTTAGCATACCACTTGGTTTTGAGGTATGTTATGTAAAGATGACTTTACCCTCTACCTAAATCAAATATCAAATAGATAACATGAATCAATCTATCTATCTATCTATCTATCTATCTATCTATCTATCTATCTATCTATCTATCTATCTATCTATCTATCTATCTATCTATCTATCTATCTATCTATCTATCTATCTATCTATCTATCTATCTAATCTATCTATCTATCTATCTATCTATCTATCTATCTATCTATCTATCTATCTATCTATCTATCTATCTATCTATCTATCTATCTCAAAAAACCAACACCATGCTGTCCAAGAGCAGAGAGGGAATGTGCAGTTCAAGGGACATATTCTGCATTTATTCTGCTGCCAGTTCAGTCAATCCAGGGCCCTGTGTACTCATCTGAGTGGAGTTCCTGACCATAAATAAATGTGAGAGACAGTAGCCCTAATTTCCCTGTGTTGGAGGAAAAATCCTTCTGAAAGCTTGCTCGGGTAATTTTTATATGTACAAATGCTAGCACATTACTCACACCTGTGAGTAAACTAAGTAATTAAACTCCTTCTGAAGTTGTACACTTACTGAAATGCCTTTTGTAAGTGAAATTAAATCTTTTTTGTACTGTTTTGACGTTGTGAAATGGGGGCATGTGAAGAAGAGTTTTAAAATCCCCAGTGCAGCTCTAGTGGAGCCTCTCCTGGCTGCTTTGTATTAGTCTCAGGGGTGAAAAGAGCGTTCATTTAAAAATAAGCATTTCCCTTATATCAAGATGAAAAACTATTGATTTGCACTTGTACTCTCCCAGAAAAATCACCGATCCCTTCAAACGGGAAAAGAACCTCTGCACTGCAATCCTGTAAACTGTGTGAAAGAGGCCGCACGCTCAAAATCAAAGGGAAGCCAGAGGAAAATGGCATTCAGGAGGTCAAAGCAGTTCACATGGCTCATCGGCAGCTGTTTGCACCATATGACAGATCTAAAGGCAACTTTGGAGCTGTCTGTACAATATGTGGAGCTTACCAGAGATATAGAAGCTGCTGCTAGAATGTCATTTCCCATAAAAAAAAAGTTGGTAAAGTTGGCACCATGTTTTGTGGACTACAATGCCAATGATAGCCTTAATTCATGGTCTGTATCACAGCCTGCTTTTATTTGTTTTTCTTATATCAGAAACACAAAGATAAAAAAGAAATGGTACATGTTATTGCCCTGACTTTCACTTGTCTGAAGGCCAGTTGGGTTCAGCTGGCTGGAGTCACACAAGAAACAAGTCTGACTGCAACCTAAGGTTATCTGGTAAGCGTGAGAAGGTAGCTGGAAAACCAAAACAAAAATATCTCCATTAGACACTAACTGGGACTTATAAATGTCAGAATATAACAAAACCATTAAAATATTTGCTCTTGAAGTGATTCTATACAGTTGCTAGCTAGCTGTTTTTCATAAGTTTGTCATAGCAGGCAGTAAGACTGATAGAGGGAACAAAATGAGTTAGGATAACTTTGAGAATTTAGAACTTTTTCTAATTAATTCTGTGACTGTTGAAATACATATTGTTTAAAACTGTTGGTTAACAAATAAAAGCAGAACATTCCAGTCTTGCCTAAAGGCTATTCTGCACTGATGTACAAAATTGCATTTCATTGCCTGAATTGAATCATTAATCTCTGATCCTGGAAACTTGTTTACACAACATGTAGTCACCTGAATAACATCATTGTTATAAGCAGAACCACCCAAGTTCATCAGATTTCCTGAGCATGGTGAGCTCTCAGTACATAAGATCCTGAACTGAATAAACTCCCTTGTCTGACTCTGAAAGATGGTACTTTTGTGCATGGTTTGTGAGGTAGATAGCTCATACAATTCTGAGATTAAATGCTCTGTATAAATAGTTAATTTATTTCAACGTGTATTACCACTACATCTCAAGACACACACCAGAGCCCATCTTGTGCTGTCCTGCTGGAAAGACAATCTGCCACAAGTCTGGACTTTAAGGGATCATTTTGAGAAGTGTTGGAAATGCTATATGCAGAAATAGATGTGTTGCAAACTTCAATCACTGTAGGAAACCTGCTAGAAAATGTGGCTGCTCAGTTAATGAATCTGGAGAGTCAGATGGGCATATTGAAAGAAGATTGGAATGCACAGAAACTGAATTTCCACCTGAGGAGCTCAGCATGACATTTTCCAAGGTTCATGAAACGTTATTTAAATGTCTTATTTTTAACTTTTGCCCCCATATCTTCACTTGAGATATCTTCTTCATCTAGAGAGGGAGGGTGAAATCGAGGGAATATAGCACTGGTCCTTTCTTGACAGTGTTTTTTTTTAAGTTGTAGGAACTTCCATCCCAGAAATAACTCTTTGGAGCCATTATTATTCCTATTCAGGGAAGAAATACCTTTCAAAACTTCAGTGAGTTCCTACATCTAGGTTAAACAGAACTATCCTTATGATGGAGACCCTCTGACTTTACACATGTGGATGGGTGTTGGAGAAGATGGAGATGGGACTTGACAGCTCCAACAACCAGGTCCAGCCGACACAGACAATTTGCCTCTGCACCCTGGTGAAAATCATCATCAGCTATAGAGAGGATGAAACTCATCTTGGAAGGCTGAGCTTGCAGTCTACAGCTTTATGAGTTGCCATGGTGCTTGTTCTTGCACCACTCACGTGAAGTTTCTCCAAAGAGAAGTATGGAGCAGTATTTTCAGAGACAGAAAAAATAACAGCTTACTGTAATTTATGTATGTCATTGTTTAGTGAAAGCTGTATAGCTGAGAGAGATTTCTGCCATGTTCAATACATTTGAAGAGACAATTGGCTGAGACGGGTTTTACCTTTAAATATTTTCAATATTTTAAAAAAGTATTTATTCAATATTCTTTATGAAGAAAACCAGGAAACCGGTGCAAATGAGAGCCTTTGTCCAGATAGATTCCTTTAAGGATAATGACTAGAAAGAGGATAGATTTTAGCTCAATAAGGTGAACACTCCTACGTGTATGTCTAACAACTAAACACAGTGAAAATGGATTCTGAACATATCTATTTATAAATCGATATAACTATAATGTAAATTATTTAAACAACAGCCAAATAGGTGTGAAAACACTTTACTGTCTGAGAGAAAATAATGCAGAAACATCATCTAACATGTAGGTGAATATGATCTTAGAGGTCATTTGTATATTTTTGCTTATATCAGTGGAACCAAATTGAGCCTGGACCCCTCAAAACACAGGTATTAAGAATATTAAACTGGTGATACTCAGAAGATTAAGTATGTTGTATGAGGGGAGATAATGTTATGTATTGAAAAATGTAAAAGGAGGTAAGGCTTTATATGTATCTTTTGACAATATATCAGTACCTCTGCTGGTATAGGGTTGCAGCAGGAAATACTGCACATCAGTTGCAATCAATATTCTTTTCCAGTTTCTGCTAGAAGAAGCTCTAGTATACTATTTTTTCTGTTTTCTGGATGTCTTAAGTTAGATGGAAAAGATATTTATAATGTAAGCCATGTGAATGACTGGAGGATTCTGCCGATAAAGACATAGAGTGCATATTCTGCTGCAGAGGTCTTTATACTGCGGAATTGATGGCTGATTACAAAGCAGCCTGAAGATCTAATTACAATTGGCAACCAGGAGATGAGGGAAGACTGCAGACAATTTTCCTCTATTTTTATACACAGTCCTTGTGGCATTCACATTGCTTTCAATAAGCGTGCTTCTGGCAAAAACTGTCAATGATGGTAATCGTCTGGATGACTGGCTTCGGAGAGGCTGCAAGCCTGACCTTTGCTATTGTAATCATCACCGTCATCAGCGTGGGGATGCACGCCACCCCAAAGCTAGAACAAGTGCTGTAACTAGGCAGTAATTGCAGATTGTTAATGATGATGCTATTGATGATGCATTTTTGTTTGTGTTAATTGAAAATATGTTACGCTGGGCTTAACTCTATGGTGGTGAATGATTAACACTAAGAGGAGGAGGAAATATGTGGCTGAAGTAAGGAAGCCAGACGTTTTCTGTGTGCCATTCTGCTACGTCTACCCCACCTGGTACATAATCAAAATACGTAACAACCTTCTGTTTGAAAAGGAGGGCATAAAATTCAAAGTTTGATTAAAAATTAGGTTAAAATCTTACAGCTAAACAGTGTACTCCTAAGCCTATTGCAGTAGCCAGTGGGTACTATTACAGATGTGTAATAATAATTACAGCTCACCAGTGAAAGATCATGGATGCTGTGTAGTGCCAAAATACCAGTTTAGATACTTGTGGAAGATGTGCTCTGTGATGTTGGTGGAGTGACACCGGATTGAGAGCACAGACCAGGGATATATAGGATTCTCTATAAATTCTAGGGTCTGGAATTCTCTGAAGTTGTACTAATCTCAGATTAGGTACTTTATTTTCATAATGAAAATGGAGGATTGTATCCTACCTCATCCTTTCAATTTGTAGAAAAGTTTAAAATGTACATAATGAACTTTATCCCCTGGATAGATAAGGCTAAACATCATGAATGTTAGTGTGAGACTGACACTTCTGAAAGTGTTTCTTTATTCTTCTTGTTCTTTCTGAAAATTTGAAAATATGAAGAAAAATGGTTTGCACTGTTCAGCTCTTCACTGGAGGAGTCTCATCACTGTTGGAGCTGTCTCATCACTGCTAGAGCTGAATCCTGAATAAAATGTTTTAGGGAAACCAGAACTTCCCATGGAAGCAAGAGTTTTGAGCCTTGAGTGAAGGAGAATCATTCCCCATGTTAAAAAGCTGAATGGCTGGAAGACTTACCTGGCATGTGGGAGATTTTTCCCCTCTGCCACAAGTGTAAAAATTTTTGCCAAACTTCATACCCAAAAGTCAGACCAGGGTGTTTGACTTACTTCTTCTAGCTTTTGATTTGCCTGTCTGATCTTGGTTGCACTAGCACTAAGCCAAACGTGCAAGTTTCTCTGTTGCACTATACCATGAGTGTAAACATCAAGCACAGGCAGTGTCAACTGTATAGACTTCTCTGTGACAAAGCATGTGGTAATTACTCTTGCATATTCCCTTAAAGAGATACCTCCTAAAGAAATAAATCTAATGAAATCAATGGATTTCTACCAAAAGTTACACTGAAGACCAATGGAATGTAATCAGAAATTACATTTCTGCTATAAAGTGATGCCTATTAAAACTCAATTGTTTGTGTTGTTAAAGGACCAGCCAGTATAGTCTCATTGAAGGGGAGACCTGGTTCAAACTGTGAAGTTTCTAGAAGTTTAGGATACCCTTCAGAAACTTGCCACTACATTGTAACTCTCACTAATGGTGAGATGGATGTGGGTAGAGTCACACATGCAGCTGAAGGTGGGAGCCTACAGAGAAATGTGCCTCCGGTGTGCTTGTCATTTAGTTGATCTCTGAAATTTTGTGATCTCTTGCAAGTGAAAGTATTGATCATCTAGCCATGTTTCAGCAGCCCTTATGAAACAGTCAACCTCATTTCGTTTCTGTGAGCCTAAGTTCCCACTGTGAGAGAAATGCTGATATAAATGATGATAGCTCTGCCGGCCAGCCCAGAAAGCCCAGAGATGCCAGTGAACATGATAAACAGGATGCAAACACTTTCCCTGGAACCTGTCCCCAGAAATAGACTAAATTGTGTTGGTGAGGAATGCCACTGTCACTCATGTTGTGCCATTTTGGTTTAATAAAGGGCATTAATACAGTGTCTTTCAAGAGCAGTAATTTCACATTAAAATAATGGGGCCTAATTAGTTTCTCCTTTAACTCTTCTGCCTTGTTCAGCTGGCACCAGATTTGAGTTTGCTTCAACTTCTTTAAAACTCGAATTGGCAAGATGAATTTCGATTATACCCAAATCAGTTCTGGCAGCACCAGTGTATATTTTGGTCTTAACACAGGTAGGACGATGATTGTTCCTCCTCTGATATTTAAGGACATTGTGGACCTATCAGGATAGTTACTAAAAATTGCATCCTGTGTTATGTGATCTTCTGAAGTGAAATTAAAGGTGTGTGGTCATATGTATCAACATCCAGTTTCTTAGCCAAACCTGGGCAGGTGTTCCTGAGAGTACATTGTACAGGACACCATCTTTATGTGGAAGGTAAAAATAGGAATGGTGACAGCAGACAAAGGCAAAAGGCCATTACCTCTCACCTTGTATATATATATTCATGTTAATACCTTATTGCTAAGTCACACACAACCTGTTTTTCTAGGGAAACCAGTGACACACCCTGAGCCCTCTTCCCCTCTTTTCCAACTCAGACTTTGTCCTCAGGACTAGAGCTTACCTTCACCATCTAAACTGATGTAGTGCTTTCCTCTTCTCCATGGAAATGGTTTTATTACAGCAACACCCAATAATTTACGGTGCTGAAACCTCTTTTTTTTGCCAATGGACCCCAGAGCCTTTTCCAAATGTAAAACAGTGCTAAGTGGGAATCAGACAATATAATGCTGTGAACACCCTTAAAAGCCTTGGCTTGCACTTCCCACATAGCAGAGTCCAAAATTTGGCAGTCTTTTACTGTTCTTACTACAAGAAATGTAAATTATTGCAGAACACCTCACCTACCTTTTGTAATGATGGTTCATAAATATTTACTTTTTGTTGGGGCCCCTACTTAAAATGGAATATGTCCCCATAAAATATTCCACACACATCTTATGTTAATGAGGCCTTAAAACTTATGAGTACAGGAGAAAAGCAAGGTACGCCACTTAGACCACTGATTAAATTAAGCCATGAAATTACTGCCTATTATGGAAAATGCATGCTCATTTTACTGTTATCTGCTTTCTTCTCTTCCTCTGTATTTGTGTATTACATCTGTATGTTGTCTGGTCATAAACCTGGCTTGTAAACCCTCAGCAGAGGGATCTGTCTTTATTATGGCGTGTGTGCACAACCCCAGACATGGCAGCGGTCCTTGTTCTTGATAGCCACGTCTTTGCATGGAGGTGATGTAGACTATCAATAATGAATCCCTCAGAAATGACCCTACAACACCATAACATTGTGCTGCCCTTCTCATACAAATGCTGAACTGCATTTCCTATCAGAAGATGCCTGCTCATCACCCCCTGGCTCCTTCGAGCCATCCAGTTGATGGTGCCGGATCATCCTGTTGTTTTGCCAGTTGCAGTCCCACCAGGGATAATAAGTGATACTTCAGAAGATGGTAAATACTTCCCACCATGCAGCTAGATGATTACGTGGTGTTATACACGAGAAATGCTTCTTTTATATGAGACTCTAATGTTATTCAGAGACATTGAAATTGTAGTAAGGTTTTCTGTTTGATTGGTTGGTTGGTTGGCTGGTTGTTTTGTTTTGTTTTGTTTGTTTTGTTTTGTTCTGTTTTGTTTTGTTTTGTTTTGTTTTTGTTTGCTTTTTTTTGTCTGTTTTGTTTTGTTTTGTTTTGTTTTGTTTTGTTTTGTTTTGTTTTGTTTTTTAAATGTTTGTATGAGCACAAAGTAGAGATATAAAACGTACAGCCAGGTCCTTCCTGCAGTGTTGCCCAAGGGGCGCTGGAAACAGAAGTGTGTTCCTCACACTTTGTTTTTTGGTGAGGTTTATTCTTTACAATGTTTTTGAATATTCAGCCAACACTTCAGCATTCCCTACCTTCCTCTGGGTGTTTGGGAACGCAGGCTCTTCACAAGCAGCTGTTCGCTGTGGTGCCGCCAAGGTCCTTCGCTGCATTTCCAGCGCTGGAATTCAGCATTACCAATAATTTATGTGTGTATATCTTCACAAAAGTCAAAAATAAACCCTGGAAAAGCTGAACCTACCCTCCAAAGGTTTAAATATTTCAAAGTAGCATTTAAATGACTTTCTGTTGTCCTAAATTCCTTAGTATTTTAAAAAAGTACAGGTTTACTCAATAAGCATAAGCATGTGAAAAATAGACAGTCATATGAATTTTGCTGGAAATAAAGAAGATATTTATTGGCATCAGAAAAAAAACACATTCTCCACGAAGAATTTAAACAAAATAGAACAAAATAAACCCAAATATCAGCAGTGCATCCTCAGCCAAATAACATACTGCTCTGAGGTCTGAGGAATGATCACAATTTAAAGAAGTGTGTTAAATTATTTCCAAACACAGCTTGTGAATAGGCAGGAAGAGCCGATCATTCAGATGATTCTAGATGATGTAAATTTACAGGCTTTTCTAATAACTGCTTTTGAATATGGCTACTTGTTTTACTTCTGTGTGGTGGTTTGTCTCACATTAGAAAATGTGCAAGTGATGTAAGAAAGACGACGCAATGCTTTGGTTTCCCATCTTGGCCAATTTCTGGATTGAAGCTTTTGTTTTTGTTTTGTTTTGTTTTGTTTTTTGTTTTTTTCCATGAAAAGGCTTTCACTTAGCTTTAGACATATTTCTCCTGCAATGTTTAGCAAATCTAGACCAGCTTCCCTATAAAAAGCCGTATTGAAATATTTTATTAACATCTGCGTTAGTAGCGTAGCAAGCACCTGAGTGCCGGGGACTGACAGCCAGTTCTGGTGCTACCTTGGCGTTGTGCTGCGGTTTGAAGCCTACACAGCACCCCCTCTTTCACTTTCGGGTGTTTGCCCTCCCAGAGCATCTGGGGAAGCCTTGAGCCCCGCGCAGCCGGGCGGAAAGGGAGCGGGAGCGGGGAGCGGCGGTGGCCGTCGGGGTCAGCCGGGGCGCATAAAATATCTGCCTGATTTTCTTCAATAAGCATGAGCTAGAGGTTAATAATGTGGGGATGTTTGATTCCCTGCTGTTTTAAATAATTTCATGGGGAACCTAATGCGATAGGACACCACTTAGGTTATTACTCTCATCAAACTACAGCACTTCTTTCCTATGATTTCCTACCAATTTCTTGGCCTTACACCTCCCCTCCCTACCCGTGCTGCAAATGAGTCTTCAGAAGGAGGCTCCGCGGTGGGGCGGAGGCTGGAAACGCGCCCCCCAGCTGGTGTCCTGTCAGTGTTCCTGGGGATGCCGGTGTCCCCTCCTCGCCCCGCCGGAGGGCTGGTGGCACCCCGACCGCGCTTCCCGCCAGGGCGGGAGGATGCTCTCACCCCCCTGGTCCAAAAAGCTCGGCTGGCAGCCCCTCGCCTGGCGGGCAGTTTTAGGTTGGCTACACGTGGGAGGGTGGTCCACTACATCTCCTGGACAAGCAACCTGCTTGCCTTATGTCTTTCCTCCTTTTCTTTGGTTTTAATGCCACACAGGGCTTTTTTTTTTTTTTTTTTTTTTTTTTCCCAGACTATTTAGGTGATTCAGCACCCTTATTTGTATATTCTTTTTTCCTTTCTTTAGAACAAATTTCTGCCTAACCTGGTTTCTCTTTCCACACTACTTTTATCCTTAGCCCTTTTCCTTCTCTTCCCTTTCTCTCCTTTCAGGTGCTCTGGCTTATCCTCCACCCTTTCTTCACTTTCTTTCTCTAAAAGAGATGAGATTTTGTAGCTTCTTTGGCTTTTCAATACAGCTCTTGGGAACTTCTTGTTGTGGTTGATAATAGGAGATTGAGTTTAAACTGGTGTTTGCATGGGGCTGTAGTACTTTGACATAACTGTTTAGCCAAGGAAAAAAACAATTTTGTCCAGTAAACGGCATCCAGTTCATATGTAATTAGTGAATAAATTTGTCTACATTTTGAGATACATCATATATAAAGATATCAATATATATGCCACTCCAGGTTTTAATAAATTCCCTGAAGTAATTTCTATGAGGAAAAAGTCTCTCTCTCTCTCTTATTTTTTTTTTTTTTTTTTACATTTCAATACCTTTCTTGAGACAAAAATGTGTTTTAAGAAACAGAATATGAACTAAAAAAAAAAAATCAGCTGTTTTTCATGGGCTTTTTTTTCAGTTACAAAAGATTTGCAAATTTTGTTAATTTCTCACTCTATTTTCTCTTCCCCTTTTTTTAGTGGTAAAAGGGTAGTGGGGAAGACTATTAAAGGAGAAAAAGAAGTAAAAAATATTTTTAAAATCCAGTAAAAATATTTTGACAATTATTTGTTAAAATGGAAAATATTGTTTGTGAGCAGCAGAGGAAAAATTATTTTGAAGTCTTGAAACAAAAATTGCCCTTTTCACTATAGTAACCCTGTGCCTGTGTTGCAATTCTAAGTTACCAATAATACTCAAGACAATGCTGTGATTAAGTGTAAAATAAATTAATTGTCTGAACTTGAGAAATTTGATCCAAAGCCTGTCATCACAATATTCCATAGACTGACCACACTGAGCACCTGTGGTAAATCCTTGAGTATAGTATTTCATTTTATGAGATATTGGTTACACTGACCCAGATGAAAATTGAAATGCAAAATTGTTTCAGTTTAGTGTAATCCTCCAAACTGGATTTGAAGGGATGTATATTTTTTGAAAATAATATCCAGCCCCACTTTGAGCATTGGGTAAACATTTAGTTCATAAAACCCTGTGGCTTATATGCACCCTTACATATTTGTGAAGATTTGCATAGATTTGCTAAGTCAGACTTAAATGCATTTTAGTTTTCTTTTTCCAATCAGCTCAAGGCATGCATAACAGAAAAAAAGTTAGAGATATAATATTAAAAAAAAAAAAAATGCTTTTGGAAGACACTTGATTTTCACATCTATTTGTCCCTTTCTGTTGTGCCTTTATGAAGCTGATTGCACTGCAGTGGAAGCACACAGGGTCTCAGTGATCTGAGTGTGAGCCTGAAATCTGGTTACAATTAAATAGCTTGAAGTTATTATGAGCTTCTAGCTGGAGGGGGGCAGGCAGGAGTGGGGCCAATATAAACAGCCATTCCCAAGTGATATTAGTGGTAAGAAAGTGGGTGAAACTCCCCCAGAACATTCTGCCTAAAGGCACTTTTGTACAGAATATCACATGTGTTAATCGGCAGCTCCCCCAGTAAAGTTTGAATTCACACATGTGGGTAAAACGATAAAAGACAACGACTCAAGGTTTCACTTGTTCTCAGGCACATTATTACCTATGAACCATATTTTAAAATGCATTCTGAGATTTGAGCTAATAATGTGAATGACATTCAGTGAGATTGCCAAATGCTGGTAATTTACTTTCATTTTCACATTAATGTGGGCCCACCTGTGATGAATTGGAAACTAAATAAGCACATCAGTTTTAATTAGATATTTCAGCGGCTGGATCTAGTTAAACAGCAGCATTCATTCTTATCTATTAAACAGTCAGAGAGACTTCTGCATTCTTCACAGTAAGTTCTCTCCTTTCAGCTCACCTTCTTTGCGTTGCTTTCCTCTCTTTCTTACTGGAATATTTGAGAGGAGATGATTTAAGCTGGTGGCAATCTACAGAGTTAATAATACAGTTATCACAGAATTGGCTGATCTAGAAGATTTTCCAAGCTGTACAGAAATTAAGTAGGCTCTCAGTGTTTTATTCTGCAATGAAAACAAAACAAAAACCTGAGCAATTGGAGTAAATTCCCAGTTTAGACTTCACAAAATGGAAATGACTTTCTATTGACAGTCATGGACTTGTACCACTGTACCTCTGGGATGTGGTTTCAGTTAATGGGTGACAATTTGGGTACCAGCTGGAACAATTTTCGCTCCTGGAGGGTCAGGGAGCTGTAAGAGGGATGGAAACATTCAATGTGGTGTTAGAAGAAGTCAGGCCAGCAGCCTCGAAAAGGTTTTTTCTCCTGGTGTGGGTGCTGACAGTAAAACCTGCCTTGTGCCTCAGTTTTTCCCACAGACGAGTCACCAGTAAGGCTGAAAGGCAGCTTTATCCTGCTGAATACTCAGTGTTTCTGTTGAGGCTACCAGCTTGTTTTTTTCTGTTTCAGTAGACAGTCATTCACTGAAATAACAATGCTTCATGTTTCAGTCTGAGGAATTTGTGTCTGTTTGACACTTGAGTAAAGGCGGAGAAGATCTTTTTCTCTGTCTCGATTTCACCTTTCCTCCCAGGGTTTTGCAGCCTCACCCTACTTTCCAAGGCAGTTTTCAATGGAAAACTGAGGTCTAAGCTGCTGCCGTATTGAACAAGAACATTTCAAAGCAGCCTTAAAAGAGAGAAAGGGCACCTGGTTGAATCTTAATCTATTTTTTATTCTTCTGTAACATCTTGGTAGATTGAATGACAACTTTTAAAAGTCTATGAAATTATATTTGTCTCTGTGAATAACATTAATCTAGGTAATGTTTTCTGGAGATATTAATTAATGATTAACAGACATAACAGATGTAGGTGTAACCTAGCAGGAATGAATTTTGAATTAGAGCCCTTGTCAGACCTCTAGCATACTACTCTTTATTCTTCTAAGTGGTGAGAAGCTTGGAACAGTTTTGAGGTGAGCAATGTCTTTACTACATCTGAGTCTATTTTTCTGACTGGTATTTCTGAAGAAAAGGCAAATGAGTTCATAAATACAGAGGTTACAGTACTAGTGAAAACCAGCTTTATTTGGAGCCAGAAAAACATGTGTGAACACCTTGACAAATATTTGCCCAAGTCCTGACTTGTTGCATTGGCATTTCAGCCTACCAGCTAAGAAATATCTTTTGGGGTGCATTTTATGAGTAACTGAGTTGTTCAGAAACAGCACAGGAAATAGCAGGGAGAGCTGAAGCTAAATTCACATCTAATTCAGATTTCAGGCAGTTTCATTTAAAAATATGTCTGTTCTTATGCAAAGGTATTTGTCATTAAAGCCCAAGACTAATGGTCCAGAACTGACCCTGCTCTCTGAGCATAACCCATGACATTATCTCAGCACATACACCCGTAATGGTGGTCTAGAAGACAGAATGTAGGAGATTCCCAGGAGATGATCCTCACAGGCTTTCCTTCTCTGAACCCTCTCTGCAAGGGGGAAGCAGTCCTCCAAATAGTCAGAACCTGCTGAAAATAAAATTGGGCTGACAGCTTCACAAATGCAAATGCATTGCTTTAAGCATATTCCAAAGCATTTAAACAGACCTATTTTGATGAAAATGTTTCATGTGGTAGCTTTAAAGACACAGAAAAGATGCACTAAATGAACACAGATATATAGTGTAGAAAATATATTTTAGCAAATACCAGGTCACGCTTGGTTTTGGACAACCTCCCTGCTTCCAGATCAAGCAGAGGTTCATAAGAAAGCCTGGCTGAAGGTGATTTTTGAAGACTACGGGCAGCTGAAATGGACTTATTTTCTTATGTTCCTGTCTCCAGGTGAGGTTGTGTGTTGCTTTTTTTTTTTTTTTTTTGAGATAAGTCTCAGATGTGAATGGGAAACTATCTTCTATTTTTCGTTTCATGATGTGCACAGCATTTCTCATCCTTGTGTCTTGTCAGTCTTCTACATTTTCCAGGCATGCTGCTGGAGTTCAGAAGCAGCTGTTTTGTAATGAGCTTTCACTCCTATTCTCAAATGTTGCAACATAACTTTGAAATCCTGGCTATAATTAGGTAATTTTCCCTCACTGAACTAAAATGAGGGTGTTGTCTGTTCTGCCTCTCTGTTGCTTTTAAAGAAGGTAAATTTATTCTTTAATCCCCTTATTTAAACAGACTTTCTATAACACAAAGAAGTTACCAAGTACCCCATATAATAAATAAGTTTCCTTTCACTATCCCATCTAATGGTGTTTTAACTAAAAGGGAAAATGAGGTACACTTAACTTCTTTACCGTGCAGAAGAATAACTTGGGAAGTGTCTAATTTGCCCCTTTCCTCCACCATGTTTTAGACATCTGTGCAGCCCTGCCGTGGATGCAAAGGTTAGGCGGAATTAATGACACATTGGTGCATCTTTTTTCTGACATGAGTAGTCTTTGAATTCATATATCCCTTTTCATACTTAAAATATCTGAGTTTAAAAAAACACCTCTCCTAGATCATAGTTTTCAAAGCACTTGTTGTGGTTTGAGCCTAGTCGGCAGCCAACCACCAGCCACTCTCTCTCCCTTCTCTTCTGGCAGTAGGATGGGACAGAGAACCAGGCTTGGGGTTCAAGATGGGACTGGGATGGGGAAAAAAAATCCCCCTTTGTGGTCACGAGCAAAAGGCAGACTCATTAGGGGAAGGAAAAAAAAGAACATACTTTTATTACAGACACTAACAACACGTAACAGAGTAGGACAGTGAGAAGCATTGCCATATCTTGAGAACACCTTCCCCCCACCCCTCCCTTCTTCCCGGGCTCAGCTCTGCTCCCGATATCTCTACCTCCTCCCCCAGTGGCGCAGGGGCAGGGAATGGGGGGTGCAGTCAGCGCTGCCACTTTCTTCATTTCTGGTGAGGGGAGTGTCCGGAACTTGTTCCCCCTGCTCCATCATGGTCCCCCTCTCACAGCAGACAGTCCTCCACAAACTTTCTCCAATGTGAGTCCCTCCCATGGGCCGCAGCGTTCCCTACACTGCTCCGTCATGGGTCACTAACTTCCTCCGACTGGATTCCCTCCCACGGCTGCAGCCCTTCCTGAGCTGCTCTGGCGTGGGACTCCCCCTCATGCTGCAATCCTCCCAGCACTGAATTACAGCAGCGGGGCTGCCTTTTCCCATGAGACCCCAGCCTTCTTCGGGCACAGAACCTTGATCATCCATGCGAAACAAAACAGGCCATAAATCAATGTCTGCTCCACCGTAGATCTCCATGGGTGGCAGGGGGGGCCGCTCTGCCGTCTCCCCACAGGATACAGGGGGGTCTCTGCTCCGGCACACCTCCCCCCTCCTTTCTTCCTCCGTTCCTCCACTGACCTTGGTGTTCACGCAGCTGCAGCAACTCCTCCTCACCAGTCCCACTGCCCGTCACCACGTCCCTTCTTAAATACGTTATTACAGAGGCGCAGCCGATTGGCTCAATTTTCCAAACAGAAGTGGAGCTGACGTGGAGCTGGGGGAGCTTCGAGAAGCTTCTCACAGGGGGCTGCCTCTATAGCCCCCTCCCCTGCCACCAAAAAAAAACCCCACCACTCAGTCAACCCAGGACAGCACTGTATACAGCAATACATACAGATTGCTAGATTAACTGAGTCATCCTGCAAGTTTGTTGTGAAATGACACATTTCATAAAACCTATGATCCTCCTTTAATTTGTAGTAAGGCACAGAAACGGTGCAATGACAAAGAAAGCAGCTGGCTATTCAGAGGGCCCGACCCCCACAGCTATCCTGGCAGGAGTCAGTGAGATATCACAGCTCTCTCCCTTTTTCTGAAATTGCGGGTGGGGGATAATGCTAAACTGTGAAAGAGAGGGAATACAATTAAAGCTAAATCTAGAAAGCACCTTGAACCTTGTGTAGAGCTATTTCATGGACATGCTGGAGAATAAGGCACGAGCACGTGCAAGTGCTGTGTAAATACTAAAGCATCAAAGTGTATTTTATGATTCAAATTAAATGTTCAGAAAGGCAGACATTTCCAGGATAGATCTCGTTCAAAACGTGTGAGAGAGAAAAGTGGGTTAAATTTTCTAGGCAGATATTGACTCATCATATCATAACAAAACCTGCTAGAGCTGGTTAATGATGTGTCTGATACTTCAGCAAGTGACATAATGTTGAAATTTGGAATCAAAGCTGTCAGGAAATTGCTCCTTGCTCAAACACAAGATATTCATGATGAAAACCTGTTGTAATCTCCCTCTCCTGAGCCATTATGTTAAAGGGGCAAGAGGGTATATTGCCTGGTGACATTTCTTTTTGATCCTTCTTGAAGTGCTGCAGCTTTTCAGAGAAGTTTCTAGGCATGGTTTCCTCTGATGCCTGCTAATATGATACGGCAGTCATTCAAAGGAGCAGAATGAATGGGGCTGCAGCTTTCGGGCTTATTCATGCAACCAGCAAATATGATTATTTTTTTTTTTCCACCTCCCAGCTAAATAGCTCAACATACAAATAGTAAACTGAAGGGCATGGTCCTTTCCACACTGCATTCCCAGTTTTTTTTAGGATAGCAGCCACACTCCCCGAAGCTGTGGTTCCCCCAGCTTACTGCTTGGAGATAGAGTGGGATAATGCCAGGGAAGAATCTGTTCTGGGTTGTCTCTTCCAGAAGGTGAAATTGCAAGTGCTCTATTATGTATCAGTGTTTGCTGGCCAGCCCTACCAAAGAACTGATACAATAGGGGTGCTATGAAAGGGAATTCATACCTCTACTACAGTGCCAATAATTAAGGAAGAAGTGTGCTAATATCTTTAAATCTATTTGCATGATTGCATTGCTAAATTCTCTCTTCTTGTGATGTCAAGAGAAGTAGGTGGAAGATTTAGCTTTGAGGCTGACTCCCTTCTAGTCCTCTTCAGATCAGCAGAGCTGTCTACCTTTTATTTTTTTTTTTTTCTTTAGTTCCAATATTAATTTAATGGTTTAGCACAGCAGGTAAATGTGTAGTGCCCAGGGATGGAATCCACTCTCTCTACATTAAGGGCTTAATTTGGGGCACTGATACATCTACCATGTGAAATTAAGGTGAACGAATTTGTCCCTGCCTGTATTCCTTCAGTGGGCATTGCTATGGCTAAATCAGGGATGTCTGGTCCACTCATTAATCAGTTCCTGAGCTGCCACTTCTGGCTGGTTTTGGGATGGGAGTGCAGTGTCCCACGGGCAATGCAGCACCGTGGGCATGGGGTGCCCGCTGCATGTGTGAGCAATTGATCCACTAAACTCAAGGGGTAATTACCATCATAATTAAGCATAGGTCTGACTGCATTTGGTCTTTGGGAAGATTTAGGTGGAGCTCAGGTGGGATGACTGCTTGCTTAAGCCTGGATCATGATGAGGTACTTGGTGACATGATCTTTTTTTTTTTAGGTCGTATGTGTGGGATTAGATGTAAGTGCCCAGGGATTCTCAGGCACTGCATGGAGGTGCCAAATGAATTTAAATATCTAGAAATTTGGGCAAATTGCTCCTTCTTGATCCACACAACAGACACTAAAGATCTATGATGAAAATATCAGTTTCAATTACAACAACATTCAGGTTTACAAAACAATCTTGATATCATGCTCCCAGGGTGAATGACTGCAGTGTTTTGTCTGAACTTGGAGGCAGGCACTCTCTGACCACTGAGCCAGACAAGAAGGCATCAGAACCCCAAAACCAGTGGCTAAGCTGCATGATGGAGAATGGCAGAGTCTTCATGCTTCCATTCTCTGCATGGTGCTCACTCCAGTCATTTGCTCGCTCGTATGCCATTGCCATGCAGTCCCACGGCATTGCCTGCTCGGTGTGGGACTGGATCTCACCTCGCTACAACCACCAGTCCCGACTAAGCACTGCCCACCCAGGTGGTCTCACTGGTATCAGCAGTATCAGGGTTGCATTTAAGAATGTCACATTCTCTTAGCTGAGCTCTACATGTCTCTAACCCATACATTTATTGTGAAAATTAATACTTTTTTTGGAAGAAGAAAGCAATATTATGTCTGCAATATTTATTTATAGTAGTTGCCAAATGGTACATTGGGGATTCTCCTTTTTTAAATCAGCTAACGAGGCAACAAATCCTCTATCAAAACTGTGAAACAGCTTCATGGTTCTTCTTTCTGTAAACATTTTGGTGGCACTGCAACTCTTGCTTTACCCCCTTCTTCCTAAGCCAGCCTCATTTGTGTTGTTTTTTTTTTTTGTTTTTTTTTTTTTGTTTGTTTGTTTGTTTGTTTTTTGTTTGTTTTTTTGTTTTGTTTTTTGTTTGTTTTGGTTTTTTGTTTTCTCTTTTTTTAAATTAAGGCTTGCATTGCAGGGAGGCATGCGTTGCAGGGGAAGATTTTTGACTATATATTCTTGAGAGAGGATCTGCTTTCAGCCTGGCATTTGCTGCCCCACTCCTGGAAAGGGGGTTGCTTCAGACCTTCCCATTTTGCTATCTTTCCTGCTCTTGGCCTGCGGAAGCTTGTTCCTGGGGCTGTTGCTTCCTGTGAATCACTCTCTGGGCTGGTGTTTGGTTGTTCTACCTTAGCCATTGACTGTGGGCTGCTGCTGATATGCGGTTTGGTTGTCCTTTCCCCTAAAATGTAAGTTATCTGCTGCGTCAGATTGCTGGATGGACTTGCCCTGCTGCCACAGGATGTGTAGATCTGATGCGAAGCTGGGAGAAGGGAAGAGAAAATGAGGCCAGGATAAGTGTATAAGAAGGTAACCTGCCTTTGCCCCCGATGAAAGGATGGTGCCAAACTGTCCCCTGTGGCACTTGATTTCCTCTTCTTGCATTTTGGGGATTTAGATGTAGAGCCCTCCGCCCTCCTGCCGCCGTCCTCGCGGTGCTGCCCAGCCTGCAGGACAGATGGCTCGGCCGTGCCGCAGCTGCTGAGCCACCCCCGGCATCTCGGGGAAGCCTGGCGCCGGGGCTGGTTTTCCTCCGTACACCCCGCTGCCGTTTGCAGTAATCCAGCAGCTGCCCCGGGAGCAGCCCAGCCTTCTGCTTAGCAGCGATGGGGCAGGCAGTGGTGGTTGGTAAACCCTACAGCTGCCCCAGAGTCCCAGCTGCTGGTGAGGGGGTGAGACATACACCCCCCCACCACCACCACCCCAGTCCCTGGGGTGCACCCCTATGGCTCAGGGGAACAGCGTCCCCTCCCAGTGCCACCTGTGCCTCCGGGCGTGCAGGTGCACTGGGAGATTTTCTGGTAGGAAAGATGCTGGTCTACCGGTGTGCTCCTCAACCCAGGCTTGTGGATGCCAGGAGTAGGATGTTGGTGGGAGATTATATCCGCGGGAAAAGAACGCGGGGCTATTTAATTCAATAAATGCCTCACTGAGATCCTTAGGACAGCTTCAGATCTATAAAGCTACTTCAGTGAGTTCATATCCTGAATAAATATTGTGCAGTTAGCTTCTCCCTCGTGTACTAATGTCTGACAGCGTGATGCTGTGTTGATGGGAAATGCAGCAAAGGAGGGTTTAGCAGATTTTAAACAAGACCAGAAAGAGCACCCCATTTTTGTTCAAGTTGGTTATCTGGGTATTTTCAGATTCCTGTATCGGTGGGTGAAAAGCCTCCTGTGATGGAGGTGTGTATTATTTTCTGGCCACCTTAAATGTCAAAATGAATTTTACTTTGAAGTGGTTCGTATCAAAAATAAATGCCTGTTCTCTCAGCAGAAGTATATCATATTTTAGTGCCCGTTGCTCTCAGGTTTTCAATTAGAACTTTGAATCACATTTCTGATTAGTAACAAGCAATCAATCATAATTAATTAGTTAAAATGTTCAACCGTTAAAATCATTACCATTAATTAAAATAATTATCTCTATTTTGGCTGCACTTCATTGCCATTTCAGGGAAATGTGTTGCTTAACTCTACCTTTTGCACTCAGTATGGGATTATGATGACTAAAATGCATATGAGGAATGGGGCCACGACTTTTGAAAAACTGGTTTTTGTAGTATGGTGTTAGTTAGCTTTAAATGGACATAAGTGTATCAGTTACTTTTAATTGTAGTAAAGTTATTTCTCCTCAGCTTGAGAATATATATAATAGCTGAAGAGATACAGTGTCAGGAGAGTTAGTTCTTTTCTGAGGAGTTGATTCTCTCTAAATATATGCTTTCTAAGTCTCTCCATAAAAAAAAATACAGCACTGATGTGGGTTTTTTTGTGGTATTATGTTGGATATCCTCACTCATGGATAAAGACCACTTTTGTCAAGCTATATGCTGATGAAAGCAAACTTTGATCAGACACTGCAGAAAAGGAAAGGTTCTGCTTCTACTGAACAAATGTTTGCTTCAGGAAGGAAAGCATAGGGATACATCTACCTAAACTTCACAAGAGGGGCATAGGCACACTGGGCATGAAATCCCAAATTGTCATTACTGCAGTTGTCCTCTGCTCTGGTCAAGTATCTCAAGCCCTGTTGTGTTTCCCACAAAGCCAGTAGCCCTTGTGTTTGTTACTAGCCAAGAGATAATAGAGAGGTAGGAATTTAATTCATGTGTGTGCTTGTGTCAGATATGCATCTTAATGTGCCGGGTGATATAAAATTCAAGGATCATTGCAGTGGCCGCTAACTGCTTTGTCACGACAGAAGTTCCTCACTTGCATGAAAGATATTTATATCCCCAAAGGAGTGAACTGATGGTGCCCCTCAAACAGGAAGAACTGGGCAAGTTTTGAAAAGAAAGTCTGAATCTGCCTAGGTCCCTGGGAGAACTTAAAAAGGACTTAAAATGTTAACAATAAAAGGAATGCATGCTACTAAGAAAGTTTTTTTTCTGAAATATGCAACCTGAGAAAATATTCAGGAAGATAAAATCCATCAAAAAGCAGGTCTTCCAGAATTTGTAAAGAGAAAGACAAACCTTCCCAGTTAAAGTGTAGGCAGATTAAATATATGGCGTTCCTCCTCCACCCCATTTCTTTACCTGTCTCTTAAATGATTATTTGAAAAAGAGCTGTCCATTTTGAATGTTATGAAAAACGGCTGAGTGGAGAGTTGCACTACAGCTGGATATGAGCAATACATTCATCACTGGGCATGGTGGATCTCTGAACTACAACATCTCTGAGCTACAGCACTCTAGTACCTCTGCACACCCCCTGCTCCCTGGCAGCCACTGCGGCGTCATGGCTAATGGTGAGAGACCTGGAGGAGCAGCATGAGGTGGATGGAGATCTTAGAGGTCAGCAGAGGAGAAAGCATCTTTATAACTACTTCTTGTGGTTGCAAACTGATTGGAAGGACTTCTGCTATTGCACAGCTTAAATTCTGAACAGCTCAGGAAGGTTTCTTCTGTCTTAGGTGCCACTGAATTCTTTGAGCATAATGTTAGTTCTGGAGGCTGTCTGGTCCAAACACTCTCCACAAGCATGGTCAGCCAGAGAAGATTGTCCAGGATTGAGACCCCAGAGCCTCTCTGGGCAACCTGTGCCAGTGTCTGACCTCCCTTACAGTAAAAGAGGTTTTTTTCTTATGTTTAAGCAGAATTTATTGCATTTCAGTTTGTGTTCGTTGCTTCTTGTCCTGTCACTGGAAATCTCTGAGAAGTGTTTGGCTACGTCTTCTTTACCCCCTCCCATCAGGTTATTATTCCTTCTCTTATTTCTCCATGCTTCAGTTGGTGAAGATTTCCTGTACTCATAAAAATGGTCAGCACACGCTTGGGTCACTTTGGCCTGAGATATGGTCTTAATTTCCAGGAACCATGACTCAGATAGCTATTCATTGTGAGACCTCTCTGAGCCCATCTGGGACCTTCTGCTGTGTAGCTATTTCTTTAATTTGTGCAATATCACCTTACAGGTTTGACACTTCTCTATGAGGATGACAGGCACAAATGTGCCCTTTAAAAAATCTTTTTATATGGAAGGTGGATGACGTCTACCTAAGATGCATGAATTGGAATAAGGACACTTGAGTTCTGCTCTCTGTCACAGATTTTTTGTATGACCTGAGACGTCTCATTAGCAAGTGACCAAAAGCCTGCTGGGAGTCTTTTCATTTGCCTTAATGGGCTTTGAATTAAGTGCTTAACTTTCTCAGACTCACTGACCAATATATATAGAGGAGATGGTGTTATTTGCCTATCTCGTTGGGCTGTCACAAAGTGAAATACACTACTACAAAGGATTTTGGGATCACTGACTAGAGAGTGCTATTCAAGTGCAAATCATTATATAAAACTTTAGAAGCAGTAATAAAAGTGCTAGCATTTCCTTGAAAAACTATGATTTCTTTTCACCTTTATATTTCTAGAAAGAGTTGTCATTTCATGTTTCTCCAAGGAATACAGCATCCTCTGAAGTGTGCAGGGTCCAGGCTAGCATCATATCTCAATGGCCTGTTCCACAGGACAATGTGAAGGAAGAGACTGCTTTCACTGCGCTGAATTTAAAATTTTGCGAATTTAAACTTTTAGACACTAGAGTAGCAGGGGTGCCTCATAATGTGTTATGGGAACATGATGTGATGTTACAAAGGGAATAGGGAAAAGTTTCATACTTCTGTGTTATTTTACAGAAGTGATCTAATAAACAGGAGCTTCTAAATATTTATAGAGTTAAGTGGATACAAAACTTTCAGATAATCAGGGGGAAAAAAATTGAGTGGTTGTGAAGCAGCCATCGATAACAGTTTCCAGTCCAGAGCAGGATTTAAACTTTCACCGGAGTCCAGAACACCTGGGTATTCTGCTAAACCAGATCTTTCTTGTTCTGTTTTGATAATATGACAATTTGATCAAAAATGGCAAAACTGAAAACCTCCTCATTGCACACAGCTTCTGTACAAAGGAGGAAGAAAGATTAATTCCCCTGTAACTTTTAATTAAATAACTCTCTACATATCTTTGTGATTTTTAATATTTTTCTAAAGGTCACTGCTAACTTCCCCTGCTGGCCTGTGCACTTCAGTATCCTAAATACTAGCATTATGAATTATGTCATTGCCAACAATGAATTATGGTTTTATAATCTTGCTTGAAGGACTGGATATGTTGGCAGTAATGAAGAAAGCTACTTGAAGAACACAAGAACTTGCTAATCAGATTGTTAATTGAGTACACGAGCCTCACATAATACAAAGGCAAACTGTGAAGGTGACAATGATAGCCAGACTTCATCTGTTGAGTTGGAATTAACGATGAACAAAATCAAGATCCCTTTGTGGTTGATTCTTGTCCAGCTGCAGCCAACTATAAAAGACCCATCAAAGAAATCAACTCATTAGTTGGTAATTCTGTAAAACTTCAAAAAGAAATTCTTAACCCCTCATCAGTCTTTCCCTGACAACCCCTTAAACGCTGTGTTAAAACAAAACAAAAAACCATTATTTGCTTCACCAACTCAGAGAACTGGCCTGCAGGAACTTAGTATAAACTGAAGCTTTTAAAAACAGATCTATCCATAGGTGGAACAGTCAAAGCGCAAATATATTGTGACATGCAAAATCTCCCCCAGTCACCCATGTCACACAGTGTCAATAGCCTGTCTGCTTCACAGAAAAACTACCCCCATATTTAAATTATAATATTGTAACAAAACCTGACAAAACCCAGTGAATTTAGAAATAAGGCTGCCACTGTGTCCTTACTGCACTGTCATTTCATCTGCAACATTCCCCACTGGGGAAAGGTACAAGACCAAGGGTGAATTAAGGATTATATCTGTATAAAGTTGGAAAATTATGTGTTTTCAGGGCAAGACTTCATAGGATATGAACAGTCCATTCTGTTGTCTCATTGCCATTGTAACATTTCATTCATCTCAACGGGACTGCTAGGATAAAGGATTGCAGCCTGGACATCTAGTTTATATTTTTGAAGTTTGATTTTATAAGATGGTATGTAACCCTCTAAAGGTATTTTATTAAACTGGCAAAAATGCCTATTAGAGCTTTTACAACTTCTGTCTTGTAGGCTTTTAAACAATCTAAAAAATTATTAGGTATGTGAGTGAAAGATTAGCTTCCTAGGAAGCCTTATTTTGGGTAGTCTCATATGAATGATGTGTGATTATATAGATATATTAACTGAGGTTTGTTAATGGAATGTCTATTATTTCTGCTTTAAGACTCTCTATGTTAAGGTTTTTCTGCTGCATTAGGGCCCATAACATCTTAGAAGATATTAGTGGTTGCAGAAAATTAACTAATGATGGGAAAATATCCCAAAGATGTTTTTTCTGATAAGCAGCAAACTATGTATCAAATAGTAGACAGCAATTAAAAAAATTTTTTTTTTCACCTCATTTATCTCCTTTTCCACTATTATAATTTGTCTTCCAAATAGGTATTTTGTGGTACTACACTTGTTGGTAGGAAGTTGAATGTTTAGAGGTTTTGTTGGCTGGTTTTGAGAGCCAGACTGATATAATTGAAAATGGCCACTCCTACAAAGTGTCTCACCTGTATTCTTCTGGGGTGACTCCAACGCTGTTTAGAAGATGAAAGCAATACGTTCAGCACACTGCTAGAGGCTTTATGACAACATTCAGAGGCCAACTCAAATTTGACTTCTGACTGTCAAAACCTTTAGTTTCCTCAGTGACCAATGCAGGTGACTCCTTCTAATATTGTTCTCTGTGGGAAGATGCAAAATTTCACTGTGCTTTTGTTGAATTGGAGACAGGAGGAGACCTTTCTTTCCTCCCCGTTTGCTGGCTGCTAAGACGTGGCTGGGTCTCTGCATGGTGGCGTGTGCGTGACTCCTGTTGCAGAGCCAGCACTGCTGGCAACCTCTGCTTAGAAGGAGGGTGCTCGGAAAACAGAGGAATTGTTCAAGAAGAAAAAAAATCTATTTTGTGTGACATTCCTAATTCTGCTTTTATCCTGCTTTCTAATCCTGCTTTTCATGAACCTTGTACAGGCCATA
This sequence comes from Tyto alba, assembly GCF_018691265.1. Lineage (NCBI taxonomy): Eukaryota > Metazoa > Chordata > Aves > Strigiformes > Tytonidae > Tyto > Tyto alba. The sequence goes on from NW_024881330.1 coordinate 38,250,314, forward strand.
CCTGCTTCTAAAAGATGGTTTCACTGCTCGTAGATTTGTATTTGATGAAGGAAGAATCTTTTGTCCTGTCCAGGGCAGAAATCTGACTCTGATTCAGAAACACTTTCGGCTAAAATCTCTAGTTGCAACAGTTGGAAAGGTCTTTGTAAGAGAATGACGATAATGCTTATTCTGCAACTAATTATGGCTTGTGTGAAACCGTCTGCTGAACTGAGTGGACAAATGCACTTCTGCTGGTTGGCACGCCTGAAACTTTTGAAATAAAATGTCTGGTTTATCTTTGGGGGGCCAGCCTTGAGACTAAAATTCAAGGAGCTCTTGAGTTTCATGAAGGTTTTTGGAGCTGCCTGACCATTGCCCAGCACTCTCACATAGGAGAGCTCGTGGGGAGCCGAACGTGATACTTTTGTCCGTAGGACCTTTTTCTACCATCCAACTAGCTCTGGTTCCTCAGCAAACGCGAAGGAGAAGCGGCAATATTGAGAGACAAATGGAAAGTAATTCGAACGGGAGGAAAATAGGTGGGTGGGTGCACGTCGGTGCAAGGGGAACATTTCGTACCGCAATTTGTTCCTTCCTGCTGGATTCACATTCTGCGAGTGAGTCTCCAATAATTAACACATTGTTATTATCAATAAATGCTACGGAGAGGGACCGGGGAGAATTGGCAAAGCTGCCGCCGCTCTCGCAAAGGCCTCCCCAATAAAAACCGACTCCCACCACGCTGAGGAGCCGGCGGGAGCCAGGGAAAAAGACGCCGGGAGTTGGTATTCCGGGTGTGAGCCGTTCCCTCCCGCAGCCCCGCCGTTTCGGCTGGCTCCCGTTCAAGCCACGTTGGCATGTGCTGTCTCTTAGCAACTGCCAGCCCGATGCTCCCGGCTGGCCGCCGGCGACGTGCCGATCGGCCGCCCGGGTTCGGTGGTGGCAGCAGCGGTGGTGGTGGAGGCCTGCCCAGCCTCCCCTGGCTCTTGGAAATTACCTGTTGGAGATGACCTCTGCTTTCCAGGGAAATGGGTTTGGTTGGCTCGGACCAGTGAGTTTGAGCTGTTCACGGCGGCAGGCAGACCCCGGGCCGTGGCTGGAAAGGTGTAGCTCTGAAGGTGACACGACATCTTTCATTGCTCAGATGGCTGCTCCCACCCAGTGAAGAGTCTCACATAAGTTTTACAGCAGCTTAGTATGTGGGCTAAGGCACATCAGGTCATTGTTAACACAAGCTGAAGAAGAATATTTATAAATTTCAAGTATGTTATAAAAAAAAATATTAAAAAGTACTGTGCTTTTAATTTTGGTTATTTGTTTGAGCTTTTTTGTTTGGTTTTGGTTTTCAGGCTTTTTTTGGTCCCTCCTGTACAGACAGAGTTTTCTCCCTCTACAGTTACTGGTTCTTTATGAGTTTTATTCTTTTTTTTTTTTTTAGTCTCTTAGTTTCTCCCCAGTCCCTGAATTTTTAAAATGATAGGTTTAGCTTTACAGCTCCCCATGAGAGCTGCTGGGCTATAGCTCAAAGCAGTAGCCTCAAAAGGTAGGGCTAGATCCTTGCCTTTTTCTGGGCTTGATCTTCACAGTGCTACTCAGTATCAGCCATCAGAAATGAATGCAGCCATGCTTACGTAGATGTATTCCTCTAGTTTAACTTTCCAGCCTTCAGTAGTTTTTTATAATTGCAATGATGGAGCAATTTAGATATATTCTGTTTTGCTATGCAATGTCTTAGAGATTATTTGAGTGCTTTCACACACAGCATACTAAGTGCCATTTTAGTAGTGAAACATTTTTTTTTAACAGAAAGTGAAGGTCCTTGGGGAATTAAATGTCTCTGCACCATGCTGTGACTCAGTCCTAAAACAGTCTAGAAAGTCTGTAGTCCCTAGGGAGTGCCCCTAAGCATCTGTTTTGCTCTACAATGTCTCTATTATTTCAAGTTCCTGAACAGGGAAGAATTATGACTGAGATCATTGCAATGATCTAGAATTGACTCTTTGGGCTGTAGTTTCCCCTAAGTCATGCTTATTAACATACCACCTTCCTGAAAGCCCAAATAAGAATATTTTCTGGCATCAGTCAATGAAATCTCATTTCTGCTCCCATTGGACCTCTTTACGTTTTGATGCAGAAGCTGAAAAGGCTCCCAAAAGCTCTCAGGCTCTTTTCTGCCCATTGATGGAAGCTAAATCATTTAACTCGCTTTTAACAATTTTGAAAATAGATTAGTGATTTTCTTATCTAATTTCCTTGTTGAAGGTGGTGAGTGTTTAATAACACTTGTTATGGCAAGCAGAGTTAAGATAGGTGCACACTGGACACATGAGACAAGGCTGAAGAATTCTATTTATACCAGAGAGAGGTAAAAAAAGCTGGTAATTCATAAAGCCTTCAGTGAGTCACCAAGGTTTTCCTTTATGGGCAGGATAAAGCGAACAGCTGTTCTACTACATTCCATTTGCTTGAGTCAACAGGCCCATTCTAATAGTTTGTTGATTATCTTACATTTTGTCAATATTGTGGTATGATTTCAGTGTTTGTTTTATTATTACTCAGATTGACAATGTTTTATTTTGTGAGCTATGATGAGATAGCACTTAGGGTACGATGATAAGAATGATTTATTGTGAATTGCCATTTTTAGCAGATTGTTTTGTAGTAGCTACCGCCCTGCTCTAGCTATTTAATGATTTTTGCTTCATGCTTTTCTCTTGTGGCCCCCAATCAAAGCAATGTTTTTCTTGGCAGTCAGTGATTTAAGCCACTGTCCCTATCACACATGGTTGGCTCTTCTTCTTAAGGGGAAAACTGTATTGTCTCTCTCCTCTTGAGAGAGCTCCTTCCCGTGCCCTAGGGACTATACTTGTAATATCCTGACATGGAAGTGGTGGCATGGCTCCCTGGGCTGTCCCTGTTGCTCTCCTTCATGCCCTGGTCTGGAAGATGCTGGAGAAGTGAGTGGTGATATCGAAGCACAGGGGATCACCATCACACCCAGGGTCTGTGCTGGAAGCTCAGCGGAGAGTGGTGGCCATCCTTGCCATCTCCAAAGGGCAGAGCAAGGCACTAATTTTGTAGTTCTTGGCCAGTTAGGATATCTTTTGCAATGTATGTCAGTAACAGGTCCATTTACCAGTTATGGGGATATGAAACACTTAATGAGTTCTAGAAGACAAGCTATAAAGTACCTGGTGGAAATATAGCAGGTTGCATTGCTCGAACATGCAAGGAGGCATGTGGTGCATAGATAACCTCCCAGTAGATGAATTTGGGGTTTTATTGCTACCAATGGAAATCCAAACCATGGTATAGAGGTCAGATTTACAGGGCCCAAACAAATAATTAGTAAGATTCCAGATCTGAACCTTACTATGTTATATATTCAGCCCTAATTTGCTTCACTCTAACTTCTCCCTGTAGGCATCCTCTATTGGAAACATATGAAAAAGTTCCAAACATAAATGGCATGTCCCTAATAAATAAATTATTATGCTGGGAGCAGCAAGAATATTTTTCTGTTTTCCTTCAGCTAGTGTTTTGCAAGTGTTAGCAATTTTCACAACAGTTCAGAATTCCCATACCCATCTGTGGTGATTTCCCTCAGACACCCATAAACCCACTTTCTGAAATTTCTTATGTATTTTTAACTGTGCTAGTAGAAATATTAAATTCTTTTGATGTACATAAAGCATACTACATTGTCAAACCATTTTTAAACTTCAGCAGCAAGTGCAGTAGCATTAATAATAGTCATGTACCTTGCTCTGCCATTTCAAACTGCCCACTTTATTTATCTAAGGCGCTCCAGTATCTTCTATCACTCTAATCATTAGCAAATTTATGTTACTCTTTTACCTTTTCATGGTTGCCAGGACAAAATATGTAATAATAGTCTGTAATTAAATCTTCCTCAACTTACTTTATCACTGTACAGCTTCTCTATACATTTTCTTCTTCCCACCGCCGATCAGATGATGGAACTGACAGAAAGGAAAGATACTGCTTGAGCTGCACAAACACCTATATGCAAATTAATCTGAAATTAATCTGGAAAAAAACCCCAAAACCATGCATTAAATTAACATTTAATGAAGGTCTCAAGTTTTAGGATGTTAAACCTCATTTCACTGAGATTTGAATAGAGTTGTTGATGTTCAGGTTCTGCAGTGATAGTAAGTTCAATTAGGAAATGAAAAGTTTTTTAGCTTAAAGTAGCATAAGAAAAATTTGTGTGTTATGGTGAATCATTAGTAATATAGCAATCACAGTGGTATCAAATTTTTCACCTTATCTGTGGTGAAAAATGTTCAAAACATAATCAATTTCTCCTACTTTTTTTTTTTTTTTTTTTAATTTAAGCCAAAGAGAAAGCAGGTTTTTCCATTCCACTCTTGATCTTGAATCAATCCTTAGTAGTGACCTGAATTGTTGTTAAACCAGTGTAACTTTCTAAAGGAATGAACTGTGTGACCACAAAAAGGAAAAGATTTCTAAAATTTTGCAGGAATATGTGATTAGAGTCCAGCTACAGCTCCTGTCTTGGGTTCAAAATGAAGGTGAATGTCTTCACTCACATATTATCCAAAAGATTACAGGGAATGTGACAAGGAAAAGTAGGGAGTTTTTCCTTAATACTTATACTTTTAAAAAATGGTATAAGTAGATGAGATTTTTTGCCTCTAAGTTTCTGGGAGTATTTTTTTTTGTGATGGAAAGTGGAAGCAGCTGAATGAGAGTTCCTTTACTAGTTAATATTACATAAAGAAATTTCAATTAGACTTCCACTTATAGACAAACTTGCAGTATGCTATGAACATACGACTCCCTTTGTGGGCTGTTCCAGCCTCAGAATACTCCTTTGGAACTTCATAAAAAGATACAACTAAATAGTAGTCTCAAACAAAGTCCTATTCACTTCCTTGCCAGGTACAAAAAAAAAAATACAAACAGCAGAAATTGCCAATTTAAAATAAAAATCTGCAATAGGGATTTTGAGGATTTACATGAAAGCAAATTAATGAAGAAGGTAACCTTACATTATAAATAAATCTTATGTCTCATTTTACTTTCAGTTGTCACAACCTTTCCCTATTCTTTTCTTCCTCTGTTGAGGCCCTCTGGCTTTCTAATTTTACATATGAATTTGGAAGCTGCTCTGAAAATGTGTTCCTCTTTCTAGGTTTTGGGGAGCCAGGTATCAAACCACAAGCTACTACCATTATTATTATTATTATCTTTTTTTATCTGGTGGAGTCAGTAAGGGTAAGACTGTGGGCTGGAATTCTGTACAGTGTTTCCTGTTTCTCGAATCTGGACTGGGGCTACTAAATCCTTCCCAAAACCCGAACTCTTCCAAGAGGTAAGAGGGGCCCTTTGACCTGTCCTGGTTTTTGGTTAGCCATGACAGATGAAGCGGAGGAAGCGGTTATCAGCCCGAGCCTGAGGTCACTGATCTGCTGGCAAAGAGGAGACGCGGCTGACTGGGCGGAGATGGCAGCAACCACCACAGAGCTGCTTTGGGCAAGTGGTTACCAACCTCTGCTCAAACACGGATCTCCTGCCACACCACGCAGCTTCCTCCCCATTTTTTTCCCCAGACTTCCTTTTTCTTGTTTCATCCATACATGGCTGGTACGGACGGACAAAGTTCAGAGCTGGTGGTGAGTGTCTGGCTCCACTTCTGCACCTGTTTGCTGCAGACAGTTTGCATGCATGTTTTGTGTTTCTCCTCCTAGCCTGGGTGCTTTGATCGCTTCCAGTCACTCTAAGTCACCACAGCAAAATATAATGGATTAATCTTTAGTCTCTGAAAAGACATGAATCCCCACTGTATTCGAAAGAATCCTAATGATTTGTGATCTTGGATGTCTTTAAAGAAAAGAAACAATAGCATGATTTTTACTTTTTTTGGTGATACTCAAATGAACTCTGTTAAATATGATTTATAATGAATCTTAAGAGTCTGCCAGTTTCAATCTGGTAATTCATACCAACTATTTTCTTCTAGTAAACTGGAGAGATAAGTTGAGGGGTGATATCTTTGGGGAAGTTTCCAGGAATGAAATTACAGAGTTCACTGTATTCATATTGTGTTCATGATGTATTCAAGAGATAGCATCTTTAAAACAAACATGAAGGAAACTAACATAAAGTGTTAACCTGCTTGAAAATGCAGAGAACTGGAAGTCCCTTATTGCATACTGATTTCAGTCCTTGTTATATCATGTGATTATTTCACTAGAGACCACTAGTTTTGCTTGCCTTGTTGGTAGAGTTGAACCTATGTGGGTATATCTCTCCTCTGAAAAGATTTCCTACACCGCTCATTTAAGCAGTATAGATGAATCATTGAGAGTGACAGGTATAATACTGGAATAAACTTCCCATCTGAGCGGAGGGAAATTGGATTGGAAAGCCAAAATCTCTACATCTGGATGTGTAGTCTCAACATCTAGCAGCAAGTTACAGCTATGTTGAACAGATTCAAGTAGAGCGAGAGGTGGCATTAAAAGATGAGATGGTCCCTTATGCTTAATACACTGGTGTTAAATCTCTGTCTCTCTTTACCTCACACTCATTCCAGATACAGATGTTTCCCTGTTTAACGATTTCAGCAAACAAAATTAAACCCATAAATACACAGTACTTAAGGGAGTAAATGGATGGTGGGCAACAGAAAGGCCGCTATCATGACTGTATCTGTTTATTCAGTAGACAGATACCTGCAACCCATTAGGTAAATGTTTGTGTCCTGCTGGGTGATAGCTTGACATTTCCATGGTGCTGTAGTTATGTGCAGCATTTTACATTCTGCCAATGGAGCAGAATTGCCACTCACATCATGTGCCTCACTATTTTTAATTTGGTTTAAATCTCTTTGTGCATATGCAGGGGTAGATCCACCCACTTTTTCCTTGAACATAATTACTGCTTATACATGCATAATTTCAGGGGTGTGGAAAATAAGACATTGAATCACTTTGGCACTGCACAGATATGCAGCAATGTCACACTGAGCAACCATGTTCTGTGATACCTGGTCTCACTGTATGGTGTCTGTGGGTTGTGTTTGTGCAGGTTCATTGTTGTAGAGTGGCATTTTAAGAAGGTTTTCAAAAAAGTGACCACGCTGATCATCTCCTTTGACATGGCAGAGCAGCGTAGTGGGAAAAAAAGAAAACAAAAAACAACAAACTGTTAAAAGTGTGAAGATAAAGATTACAATGAGTCAACAGTGTGGTAAGAAAGATGTAGCTGGAAACTTAAGGAAGATACTTAGGGCAGCAGTGGGTTTTAAAATAGTCTTCCCCTGCAAAGGAATAAAAAGAAAATGTGTTTTTCAAGTGGAGTGGGGTTAGTTTGTGAAAGATTTAAATTACATGTTTGTGGTAGTAAAGTCCGCACTAACTGACTAAGGTCTGTCTCAGTCCTGTTTTGTGATCGGGTATTGATTTTCCTCCTTTTAAGTGTTGCTTTATGATTGGAAAATGGTAAGTATAGTACTGCAGGTACAAGAGATTAGATGGGCAAATCTGACTGTGAACAGCCTCTTTATAACTAGAAAAATAAATACAGAATTTCTAACACAGCTAAATACAAATAATGGCAAAATATAAGGAAATATACAGGATTTTGAGCCAGCTTTCAGCTCCCAGTGCTGTTTGCAGCACAGCATTAAATGGAAGTGTAAGTTTGAGGACCATTGAACAGAGTTCCTATCCCCAATGAATCACAATTAGAGTAACACCTGGATTAATAAATTTGTGCTGATTCACTGGGGAAATTCACCTTGTTTAATAGCCCTCAAATTTCTAAATAAAGTTGTTTATCTGTGGCAGGATGATCTACTTTGTCCCAGGCTGGGCTGCAGAGCTTGTAGAAAGACTTCTTCAAGACCATTTGAAGGACGTTTCCAGTAAAACTATGAAGTACCATGCTGTCCTTTCATAGGCTGGTCACATACCCGCAGTTCTGCCTTTTCAGTAACTGCAAGTAACCTCGTTAGGTTTACAGCATGATTCAGATGTGGTAAGGTTGAGATTTTGAACAAGCTTTCACCTCAGAAAACACTTGACATATAGAAGTGTGAGAGTTACAGCTGCTAGACTGTCCCTGGGGGATTACCAAATTTATGTCTCATACAAGGCAGTGCCTGAGTCAGATCGCTTAGAGATGTTTTGGTGTTACAAATGTGTCATTTCAGCACTTTTCCATCTTTTGCCATTCTGTGCCTGATGGGTCACCTTTGTATAGTTAAATACTCCCTGTTGCCAGACAGGTTGCTTTCAGTCTGGCACATAAAACTGGCTAAATTTACCTGATTTGTGCCACTTTGCCAAGGCTTTATAATCCTCTCTTGCTGTTTTTCAATGTTAAGTCAGATACTATTACCTCTTGCATTATTTCTTCTTGAAATGCAATTTTAAGTCCTTAGGAGACAGAAGCTTGGAGCTAGACTTTCACTCCTTCTCCCAGTTTGCAGGCTGGAACCTAACTCCAGCAGGAGATGAAGAAACAACATACATACAGTGTGTGAGATCCTGATCTGCCGTGATCCATGCTGGAGGAGGGTGGAGATGTGGCAAATGCAAGGGCAGTACCTCTGCCTGCTCAGCCCTGTGCATCAAGCAGTGCAAGGGGTAGGGAGTGGTGTCACTGTCACCTTCATCCTCATCCTGTTGCTTGGTGCCTGTTTCACTGTCCTGCCACCATCTCAAAGCTGTGAAAAGAATAAAACCATCTTTATACACTCAGGTGAGGATATGCAAATGACATTACCAAAAAGCACCATAAAAGCTGAGGATGGCTGTGTGAAAGAATTTCTTCTGAACTACAACTGAGACTGTCAGCATCAGAAATCTGATGACCTACACAAGCAGTACAATCCATCCTAAGGAGTTCACCAGCACATTCTTGAAAGTTATAAATAAATTAAATGTACTTTTATGATCGCTGCTGAAGTTCCACTTTCCCACCTTTTCTACCACTTTCAGACATGCATGTTTCTGAATAGGTTCAAACCCCTTGTATTTTGGTTTAAATGATATCCACCTAGCATTATTTATGCAGTAAATTCCCTGCTTATTCTGCACAAATAAGACACGTCAAGAATAAACAGGCTCTGCGTTGGTGATAAATGGCACTCTACAGGATCTAGGAACATGTATCACTGGGGTTTGTTGATTATTCAGGTGACATACGGTAGTGAGAGTGATTAACGCTGTACTGCTCAAATTCATCAGTGAATAAAAGCATTACATTACTGTGGTTCATGCTGAAACAAGCTACTAAATCAGAGACTTCCAAGACAGCGAACATTCACTTTTCTTAAGTACTAAATAAACCTTGCATCTTTAGGTTAGAGGAAACTGGACAGATGAAGAAATCAGCACCAATGTTATCTCTGTAATTTTGAAAGGTTTTTAAAGAAGATCCCTAAAATTGACTGAGTTTTTTGGTTGATTGTTAGCATAAAGGAAGTGAAGCTGTACATATTTTTTGAGAAAACATTGTGAAAGTCGTATTTGTTGAGGACATTCTTTAATTAGCATTTAAAAAGATCAGAAAGTCGGTCGAAAAGGAAGGCAGGAAGGTGCAGAAAACCAATGCCTGTTATTTTTCAAGATTTTTTTGGTGGAAAATAAAGAAAAAAATTGAATCTTACCAAGTGTTAGAAGTATGGAACCAGAAAAGTTGTGCAGCGTATGCATGAAGCGAATAGTCTGCTCTACCCTTGCCTATTTTCCACTTCTATACTGGTGAAAAATCAGTAAGAGCTTAGCTGGCTGGGCTGGATTGATGGAGATGCTCTCCAAAGACAACACGTGCAAAAAGGTCAATGGCAATTAACCCATTTCATCCATCTGAAGGTTCAGCACTTTTCCCTAGTATAGACAAATATATATTTAGGTATATGTAAAATTTATTAATTTTTATCCAGTCTCATGACTGGGGTTTGAATGCTTGGAGTTGGCAACAATGGGACATACATCTGTGTTACAAGGGTGCACATATGTGTTCATGCACCCACAAAATCTTTTATGTGGACAATAGCGACATGATCCATGGAAGCTAGACATCTCATTCACCATTTACCAGCCCAAATTCCAGCTCCTTCAGCATCCGCTCTGAAAGAGTTGACAGAGAAATATTTTTCCTTGCAGATGGCTCTGTTCAGTGAAAAAACATATTGCAGCTCAGAGTGGGAAATAGCCATGGGTTTTTTGGATGGATTTAAGGCCTAGTATCATCTGAACAGTCCACAGTGAAAGAAATGGTCTTGCTCTGTGTTTTAGAAAGGCAGAAAATCTACTTTCCAAACATAAAAGGCTTGTGCTTGGTTTGCGTTGGGATAGCTCAGGAGAGCAACTGTCACTTTCCTGACATTTTAAAGAAGGCATCTGAGACCATTCTAGAAATTTCTGAAATATATGTTTTCTTCTCCCCAGGAAATGTGAGAATCTGACATATTTTACAGACATGCACGTATACACTGCTAATGAAAGACTTCAGAACTAATAAAATCTTTCAGAACCAGCTTTTCTGTGGTATGTTGACACATACCACTGAATGCAAGACAGTGATGCTATGAAAGTTTCATTGACACACATTTGGGCTGACCTACATATAATCATTATGTCTTTCTTGCAAACTAACATCCTAAACAAATATGCCACAACAGCCAATCAGTTGGTTGAAATTGTGAGCAGTGCCAATGGTTTCCTAACCAGTGAGTATATCTCGCTAGAGCCCTGGCTTGCAAAGGGTGAAGAATCAATACCTTTCAAAAAACTTAACTGATATATGTTGGTTTATTTCTACCTCAGAATAACAAAATGTTTTAAAAAATGCATAACAATGTCACAAATTTACCTCAGCCCTATCTTTGCCAAGTAGCTAGGAAAATAAGGGATGTCTTTGTCTTGATTTGAAAGACTGAGGGGAAATACAATAATAATCTTCAAGTTGTTACACAGCTGAGATTCATGCTGCAGAGTGAATAATCTTTTCTAACAAGAGGAATGGACAAGCATGGGATGGTTTACGTATGGGAAATGTGGTAGCTCCATATCTGGAGGCTTTTAAGTCACACATCTCTTGGAAGTGGTTTTCCATAAAGATGATCGTGCTTTTATACGTGCAGCGGGGCATGGCACAGAGATACCTGAGCTCTGGCATCCCTGCTCGGACCAAGCTCGCTTAAGATTCGGCAAGCCCAATCCAGGATTGCCAGCTGCAGCGCAGGGCTTGTTCTGGACTTACAAATTCAGGTCCAGCACTAGGAATGCTTCCCAGGCCAATGCACCCGGCCCCCATGCACGCTTTGAAACACCACAGGATACACTGGTTCTATTTGAAGTGTAAACATGGTTTATCAGGCACAGGGGAGGCCTGAACACAGGTTTTCCACATCCCAGGCGATTAGTGTAATCACCAGAATAGACAAATAGCTGCCTTCTCTATGATTTATATAGTTATTCACACAAAACAGCTCAATTAGGGATTACTACTCCATTATAACCAAGCAGTTAGGATGCTAACTCAGTCAGATGAATTTCCTGAGCACTGGGTGATTTGTAGAGAACAGAAATTCTGCCCTGAAGCTAAGTAGCTATCCTGATAAAGTTGTGGGTTTTTTCAGTTCAAAAATTGAGAAGAACATTGGTGTCAATGACTTGAAATTTTCCCACTATTTTATTTCTTTGAAAAAATTCTGTGCCCCTTCCATATATCTAATTTCTATGTTGATTAGCTCTGTTTTCAGTTCAAAAATTGAGAAGAACATTGGTGTCAATGACTTGAAATTTTCCCACTATTTTATTTCTTTGAAAAAATTCTGTGCCCCTTCCGTACATCTAATTTCTATGTTGATTAGCTCTGTAGTACCCATTTGCTACTGTTATATTTCCATCTCTCCAGAAGGCAAGCTGGCAAGGTTTTCCTCTTCTGGTAAATAATGATCACTTCCCAACCTTCATGACATAGAATGTAACTCCACATTTGGGATGGAAAGAGCCCTGCTTACCAAACTGATAGCTACTTGTTACAGGGAAACAGATTTTTAAATGAAATCTTTGCACCTATCTTTCATATTTTATGTGGAAGAAAACCCCTTATTAAGCAACCCCCCACAAAGAAAATAAGGTTTTTGGGCCATTATCAGACTTCCTGGTATCTTGTCAAGCTTGTGATTTGTTTAGCTTTGTCTTTAGGATTGCTTGGGTTTGATTTATATATGCCCCTTCCCCTGTGCTTATTTCTTTTTTCTTCTTCTTTCCCTGATAGATTACAGAGATACTATTTAGACCACTATTGGCAAGATAAGATATGGTAGTTCTCTTTTCCAAGGTCTGAATCTTGTCCCCATCCAGTGCTGGCATGTCTCTCTGACTTGCAAAAAAAAAAAAAAAATATAAATCTGCTTCTGTCGCTCTTCCTTAATTGGACATTATCCAAATTTCATCAAGCTCCTAGTTTTGCCTAAATTATGTTTGTCTGGTTCTGCCACCAATAATCCTATCTAAACCGTCAGGTAATTTTGTCCACCTATGCCTGTTAAAAGAGCCTGGGATCTGGCTTTGGCTCTGTTCCCACAGAAAATTTCCACTCCATTCAATGGCATCTGGATGAGCCCATTAGTTTGCAAATCAAGGACGGACTTTAAAGAGTGATATCTCTTCCTAAATACCTTGGAGATATTTGAGAAATAACTCTGGTGATTATTTTTGTGCTAGGATAGATGAAATGTGAGTTAGATTAGGAGCAGTCCAGTTAGCATTTAGAACAGCCAAAAATTGTGGTCCAAATGCCAAAGATGCAGCTCTAGACTGCTATTAATTAATATACAAAAGCATTATGACATAAGAAGTTACTCCTATAAAAAGCCAGTACAGATACATATGACACTGCAGACTCTCTTGCCTTCATGAACACAAGAAAAGGAAATAAACTCTAGGAAATAAGGGAATAGTTACTAAATGGTGACCTGGTGTTCCACCAGCAGACTGTGCCTGCCGCAGGAGGCTGAGCAAGGCTGAGGCTAACGGGTAACCTGAGGCCCAACAAAAGGGTCTTTCCTCCTTCAGCTGCTCTATGATGTAGGTAGGAGCAAATTACTTTCTGTTGCTGAGCCTAAAAGTTTTCAAGGCACTTGGTTTTTTGTGTTTTTTTTTTTTGTTGTTTTTTTTTTTTTCTTCCTTCCTTCATGACAGACTGAAGAACTCATTGGTGCTGTAATGAAAGGCAGACTGCGTTCCCTGTCATGTCAAGAACGCTGCATCGGGAAAGTCGACATGATTTCATGGCTAATGATTCACTCGCTAATATCAATGTGGGCTGCAGTGAGGATAACCAAGTTGAGCTGTCTTAGATCAAATGATTCAATTAGGCCAGCTGTCCCTATTTGTCATGGCTCAACTCGCTTTCAAATTACCTTTCCAAAGTGTGTACGTGCCTTAGCATAGAACTTAACAGCTCAACTGTTTTACAAAAGGGGGATATTTAGCCATGATGATAAGGGGGAAGAAAGACGTCCCTTTTCATCTGCACCAAATGTTTTCCCTTAGCAGTTACAGTATGTATTTGCCAGGCTAAACTTTAAACATCACAGTCAAGTGTGAATCACTTGACTGTCCTGATGACAGTACTCTTTTAGATTTTTAGATTATCTTTCGGCAGGTTAATGAAAATAGAAAAGAAAATCTAATGGGGCTTGTGCACAGGGACAACCGACACAGAAGGGAGTAAATGGCTCACAGAAACCAAAAAGAAACGCACAGTCCCTGAGAGGTGTCCTTTTGGCTTAAACTGAGCCGAAGTCAATAGTGGCCGATGATCGTTCACATGATGCCTAGCAAGGAGCTTTTCTGCAGTGAGTAGGTTACCTTGGTTAAGCTAGTTACTCCCCGTTACGTTACCCGCAGGAACCGTCGTCCCCTGGTAGCAGCCCTGGATGGCTGCTCGAGCTCGAGTGGCGAGCGCTCGGCAGAGACGCTGCGGAGCCGGCGGCTGGCCGTGTCAGCGCGCAGACCTGGGGCTGAATAGGCATGGAAATTCAATTACCCTCGGTGGTGGTCCCTGCAGTGCCGGGCGGGGAAGCTTCTCCTGCTGAGGCTGAAGCAGAAAGGAGGCAGCGGCTGTGCTCGCAGAGCTTTCACCCGTGGGCATCGATTGACTTTTTAGTATTGCAGAGGTGATAAATGGGGGGAAGAGCAACCTAGATGTACATGAAACAGATGAAAGTTATTACAAACATAAAATCACAGCTGTTAATAAAGTCTCACATATTTCCTGTAGTTGGATTTGGCTGATAATTCAGGCCTTCTCACTTTAAATATTTTAATAAAATTCCAGTGGTGTCTGAAAAATTCTCCCCTGCTGTCTATATGGCTTATTTTGCACTACATATATTTATTTTGCCTAAGCTCTCTCTGGCAATCATACCGAGTTGGAAAATAGCAGTAGTATTTACTAGAAAAATAAGACAGTTTCTCCCTGCTCTGGACTGAATATCTTGTAATTTTGTGATCATGCTGTCAAGCAAAATATACTGTTGGTTTTGAGAAATGCTATATTAGGGAAGTGTTTTCCGTTTATCTAAGAGAAACTTGAAACTGGAACAGGCTGAACTTTGGTTCTGAAAATCTGTGAAGGTTTGTTTTTTTATTATCCACATCTTTCACTGAAAATAGAAACATCAATTTAAAAAGTGTCATTGAAATACTAAAAATCAGAAAATTTTGAGGGGCTCTGTTTAGGATTTGTTCATCTTCTGATGGATTACGTTGAACAGTGATCTGTGAAGTCCTTTGAGCTGATTGGTGGGAGACATTGGGCATGCAATGAATATGCTAATTGGATGGTAATATAGAGAGATGTAATAAATCCTCATTTGAATTGTATAGGCCAGAACAGCTCTCTGGACCCTTTTATTCAGAGCCACGGTTAGGTTTATGGACCACTGAGATCAGTGCCCTGATGCACAGTTAGGAGTCTGTGGAGTCTCCAGCAATGGTACTGGAAGATATTTCTGAAAATGAAGGTATATGGATCCAAAACTTTCTTATACCAAGTTGTTTGTTTGTTTGTTTTTTTCAGAAAACTGGAACAATTTGCCAACTTTAAACCAATGAGAAGGTCGTGAAGTACTGATCTCCATCCTGCCCTAGCACTGACATGCTGCTACTTTTACTGAAGCCCTAGTAATTCTCTTATGCAGCCTCACACATTTTCTCTTCCTCATCCCTGTTGTTCTTTATTTCAGTGGGAAGGCGGAGATCAACACGGATTGTCCTTTGGAATCAAGACTATTTCTGACCTTTTGAATTACAATCTTAAAGCAATTGGCAACATTTTAAAAGGAGAGCATGGAAGACTAAAGCCACTTTCCCTGGGCTGTCATGTTCATACAGTGATAGCATTTATGTGAATAGTTTCATTCTCTTTGCCTCCTCTCCCTCATTTTCAGTTCTGCAATGCTTTTCTACAACGACAACGGAAAGACCAGTACCAGTTATTTGCCTCTTCTTCATTTTAAGGAAAACTTAAGATACCGCTGTTGGCTAAAAAGTTGCAGAAACACACAGGAGCTCTGTTCCTCAGACCCTCCCTGTGCTCGGCAGAAAAAACAGCCGTTCCTCAGACAAAGCCCACCGCCTGTGAGGTGCACCCTGAGGCAATCCTCCTGCAGCCTCAGCACTGACTTGGAAAGTTCATGACACACTAAGGGTCTAAAATGCCTAAATTGGCCTTCTGCCTCCTGCTCCTGCAAGACACATCCATGTGTGTGTGTAGAAGTAATAAGCCCATATATGTTGCCTGGCTTATACCTACCCAGTACTAAAGAGAGTCCAAGATGCAATCATGCCATATTAGTTGAATGTAAAATGTTAAATTTCAAGAAGTAGAATGTAGTTTGCCTGCTGTCTAAATTAATAAACACAGGTAAACAGATTTACCAGCCTTATGCCTGGTATTTGTATTTGCTAATTAATTCAGTTAATCAAAATACACAATGCATTTTGCAGCTTGTAGACTTTGTCTTTGACTGCAAAAGTCATAGTTATAGGTAGGAAGACTGTAGAGCTGAATAAAAAGGAAATATTTGGTGTGGGTTTTAGTGGAAAAGCTTTTCAAAGGTCAGAAAAACCTGAATTATTACAAGCAGGAAATGTGGCCTGGCCAAGCTGATGCATTACGGTTTTCATCCATTTCTGTCTGCTGTGTTTTCTCTTCCTTATTCTTGATATACAAATCTTGGCAATGAGGTAGTATCTAAGAAAAATGACATTTTCCTTCCAGAGATTTTAAAATGCAAAGAGACTGCTAAATAGATTTCTGACTATATTGAAAAATTCCCTTGAGCTTTGCCTTGAAAAATACTTTTCAGTGTTCACATTTCAGCCTCCCTCCATTTTCTCTTCAATTTGGCCATAGATCGGGGGGGACATTTTCAGTCTACAGTCTCTGCTCACTTGGAATAATGTTTGTTTGCATGAGTAAACCAACTAAAGTGGCTATCACTGAAGTCATAAGTAGAAGATGAAACCAGTTGGGACTATTCCCATGTGAAGTGAGTCAGGTTGCTGAATCAGGCCCGTGCATGAATTTTTCTGTGTCCCAAAGGTATTTTTCCCATCTTATTAGAAAAAAATGTTCTTCTAGAGCACCAGACAAAAAAAGTCTGGCAATGCAAAGTATGGGGGGAAATAATGTCCTTTTAGCTTTTCCCTCTCATCTTTCCCTCATTTTTCCTTCCTGCAGTGTGACTAAAAAGGAAAATCTCTGGTGAATTTTATAATTCTAAGCTTTTATCAGTTTGTTATTTTCATTCTATTCTTGCCCAAATATATGGCACATGTAGCTTGTGTTTTTTGTTTGTTTTTTTTTTAAATCTAGGCATCCCCCTTGTGTCTAGCTTTGTCTTAAAGACAACAAAGAATTGCAAGGTGTTAATGGTGTTCATTGTGCAATATGTATCTTAGCTTCGCCTTTTACAACAAAGCAGAGCTGGAAAGTGTAAAAACATAAGAAATATGAAAATTGTAAAGAGACATTTAATGTGTAAAAAGGACCAACTAATGTGTGTCAGCTCAGCCAGATGCCCAAGGCTAAATCTCTTGATGTGAGATGGTAATTCAGCTGTCAAGGTGCCTGAGTAGACTTGTGGTCATCATAATGATTGGCTATGGATTTTTTTGTGAGTTTTTGGGGTGGTTTTGTGTGGTTGGGTTTTTTCTGTTGGTTTGTTGTTTTTTTTGTTTTTTTTTTTTTTTTTAGAAAAGCAATAAACAGAAAAGGTCACAGTTATTCAAATGAACCAACAGCCTATTTTGGTGGAAATATAGCAGGGCTCGTTAACTCAATTCACATCTTTTGTGTCAGTTTTCTAACATACCGTACATCTGGAAAAATGCAGTGATTTGTAAAAGACATAATGTGCCTCTTTCCCCAAAAGGTTTTGTTTACAGTATGTAATAAAATATGATACACTCTTTCATGGAGATGGGATCTGATAATTTGTTTAGATATAATATGAAAGTATCAGTCTGTGAAATGAACAACATAAAAAGTAAGCAAATGCTCAAGATGTGTCAGCTAACAAAACAGCAAGTTCCAAAACATTCATTCAAGTGAAAATCAAAGGCTTTGGCAACAATTTTTTCCCCCTTAAAATCATCCAGGTAATGAACAGAGACTCAGGTTTTCAGGTATCCCAAAGTATTGACACTTCATAAGAACACGTACACTGAGTCAGCCAGAAGGGCCCCATGTAGTTTGATGTGCTGCTGGTGCTGCTGGAGAATACTGAACGTTTGAGGAAAACATGTAAAACTGACAATATGGACAAGTGGTTAGGTCGTATTTAACTCTTGGGTTGAGCCTACATAGACTTTCCTTCATATTTCTTTGTTGCACTTCAGTCTAGCAGCTGAAGTGTGTGGTGTTGGCCTTTAATTGTGGAATATTTAGCATGTGTGTCAGAAGTTTGTGATTCAACCCCCACTCTTCCCTTTTAGCTTGTGCAGGTGCTCCCAGTCTTTAAAAGCAACTGTTTGTTGGAGTATGCTTTTGCAAACTGTCAGGAAGCAAATGACATTTGTGAAAAGCAGGTTTTTCTTTTCTGCTCACAAATTGGAGGGAAATGTGTTTAAGAAGTGGTCAGAGCTATGATTTATGATTTATCTGTGTCAAGACATTACACTTGGTGTGTATGCAAAGATATACCAAGAAAGCCAATTGCAAATATGGCCAATCTGATTTTAAACCAAACAAATGAAAAGCTTTATTCTTTGTAAATAATCCTGCTTGGAAAAAGTATTTTCATTTACAGTGAGCTTCTTTGCTTTACAGTCACCCTGGAAAATTTCAGAGTCCTCTAAGTCATATCCCGTACACAACTACTATTTCTGAACGGAGCCATCCTTGTCAGATGGCATTCATTTTGCCCAGCTTTAGGTTCCTTGTAAGATACAGAAATTAGGAACTAGTTCTTCTGGGTTCCCTATGTGTTCAGCAGAGACAGAAAGGACCCTCCAGAGGGTGATTCAGAGTGGGAATAAATTAGTTTAGGCTAATTTACACAACCAAGTTACTACCTCCAGTGAGACAGTGTGAATATCATCTCTGTATGCCTTCTGCAGCCCTGAGTCTTATTACTGGATGCCAAAAAGCCCTATGAAAAAGCAAAGACACCTCCCTCCCCTTGTCGAACTCAAGCGAATCCTGCTTGTATCCGTGAGAATGATGAGAGGATCTTGTATAATTTATCACCTGGCTGGCTGGACAAGGGCTGAAAACTGGTGTGAGTAAAGTGAATTCATTCGGTCTGGTGAAGAGTCAGGAAAACTCATGAGATTTCTCTAGATGCAGGACTCCTTGCAGTCATCCTGCTGCAGAAAGGCCACCAGGAAGGTTATTACACTTGGGATTGTATGTCCAGAATGGGGAGGAGCTGATCTGAGTGTGGATATAATGATTAACAAATAAAGTATCTTAAACTGGTGTTGCAAAGTGGACAGAGTTCAGTTTTATACAACCCAATTGGTACGACCAGTGTAAATGGGTTACATCAGTGTAAAGTCCCTGGGCATGTGTGACTTGTCTTATGGCATTGAAAACACCTGAAGAAGCAGCAAGTTAATTGAGTATCAATTTTCCATTTCAGTAAGTTTTCATATAGCTAAAGTAGACAGGTTTTGCTTAAAAAGAAAGTTTAGGTAGGGGAGAAGGTAAAAAGGAGAAGATTTTCCTTGTGAAAGGTGCAAGTAGGCTATGTGCTGAAGGCATAAACCATTCCCTGGCTGTTGACTGCATTTTAACTCCAGCTTTCAAGTATTTGAGAGCTCAAGGCAGCCCAAGCAACAAATGCTGTGAATGCAAGGGGTTAACAGACAATTTATGTAAAGTCTTAGTATTCTGCAAAACGAAATGTGCATGTGAAATGGAAAAAAAAAAAAAAAAAAAGGAAAAGATTATATTTGTCAGCTGTGCTACCATATGTTGCTCTGGCGGAAGCACAGCAAAATGGTGACAATTTCTATTTTATTGAATGAGGATCTGTGTTGATTTCCATTATTTGAGAGTGTCTCTGGACAAACAGAGGTATCTTCATTATCACATAAAACTGTGCTCACCAGTAACCTAGAATATCCATGGCTACAGGGTGACCTGGGATTGCAGTCTCCTTGAAAATAAAATATCAGAGAATCAGTTCAATCCATCTGCATATTTTAATGGATTTAGCCCTTGGAGGGCATGGGGGAATAGTCTTGTGAAAAGATAAGTGGCAGATACAGGAAATACAGACAAATTTGAAGCTCTTTAAAATCTGAGGAGAACTTATCTCATCAGCATGATTAAAACAAGTGTGTGTAAAGGCTTTGGTCGTTGCGGACTACTCTCAGCCATCTGGTCATGCTGGGAGGCAGGGCTTCATGGTTTGGGCGCAGAGCTGCACAAACATAACTAAATTTCTCTTGGACATGGGCTGATACATTTGCTTAGCTCTGCTGTGTCATATGGGCTTACTTGTTGGGGTTTTGCAGGGTGAGAGGTATCTGTGTCATTCCCTTTTCCATGGTAGAGAGATGTCCTAGAAGATGTTGCTTTCGTTATTGTAGGATCACAGCTTTCTCTCAAGATTTTTCTCAGCTTGCCAGGACCTCAACGTGTGAGCTGCAGTGAGCTGGGTGCTAAGTGTCGCTGAGCATCCGGGGCTCTCCTTGACTCCACGTGCACTGCGGGAACAGAGCATCTCTCTGGGCCATATGTTGAATGCAAGGCATGAGAAAACAGTTCCATGGGGCACTAGAAATG
This sequence comes from Tyto alba, assembly GCF_018691265.1. NCBI lineage: Eukaryota > Metazoa > Chordata > Aves > Strigiformes > Tytonidae > Tyto > Tyto alba. The sequence goes on from NW_024881330.1 coordinate 38,270,615, forward strand.
ATGCTCATTTGCTTTCTGGACAACAAAAGTTAAGCTTTTGTTGTCTTTCCTGCTTAATGTTACTCTGCATCCCTTGAATACCTCTCCTTCCAGTGACCACAAAGCTTTTCTCTTCATGTCAACCCTGCCTCTGAAGTAGCACCATCATTTTCTGTATAATGACACCACAGGGCATTACAGTGCATCTATTTTGCCTCAGTAAACATGCCAGGCTGGTTTCAACTACCTGAACGCCCGGCCTGGGAAGGTAGAGAAGTGCCTGCAATGACACCATGTGCCCCAGTGGGAAGAGCTTGTGTGGTTCTGTACCCAGCCCTTTAACCCCTGCCAAAGGCACAGCCAGGCAATATCCAGGCAGGGCTGGCTTCTGGCTGGCCCGTTTTGGTCTGCCAGAGCAGGCATCCAGCCCTGAGCATCCCACTCCCACCTTGGTGTTACATGGGGTTACATGGTGTTACACGGCCCAGACTTCAGGGGCACCTGCAGGAAAGGGGTGGGATGGGTCCTCTGGGTGGTGGGGTGCAGCACCCATGGAGAGAAGTGACCTTTGTTTTACCACAGGTAAGGTTGGCACCACCTGGTGCTTGGTCAGGCAGAAAAGAACTGTGGTAATGAGCAGAGGTGAGGGCTTCTTCCCTTTGATCTTACCCAAGGGGATGTAACTGTTCAAATCACCTTGATTTTCCTACGTGCCCAAACAGAAAAGGGATTTGATTGTACAAGCTGAGCATTCGCTGCCATAATGGGTGGGTCGGTAGGACAATTATTTGCCAGATATTGACAGTTATTTGCTAACAGATATGTTAATAGACCATTTGGTAGGGAGAGGTATGTTTCTGTTTCAAATTCAGCCCATTGGAATTCTTAAAGGGGAATAGAACACATTGATTTGCTCTCCTCTCCCCTCCTGTTTTGCAGTGGGCAGGTTTTGGGATGCAGAATAACTCGCACTTCCCTTTCTGTGATTGTAGGCACCAAATCAATACAAATGCATGATACCAAGGTGAACTCTGCAGCTGCTGAAGAACCACATGTTGGAAGAAGCAGAAAAGTAAAATCTTGATTTCTTGCAGTCATGTTTCTTGGTGTCTCCAAGGCCACTCTGTCTTACCCCGCCATGGCATTTTGTTAGTGACTGAAATGTCTATTTTCAGCAACTACTAAGGAACCTCATGGGACAGTAAATGTGATTTGCTTCTAGCATGCTTGGCCCAGAAGGTGACACACACATGGTGCTTGCCGTTGCAGTACAGAAAGCGCTCTTGTTTGCAAATATCCACTGGCCACAGTTTTATGTGCTAAATCATCTATACCATACAGCGGGATCCCTTGTACCGTGAAACCATGGAACACACTTCCATAGGTAAAGCTTTTTTTTTTTTTTTCCCCTAAATCTGATTATTTAGTTCTGGGGAGTCTATATAGCACTTTTATAACATGATCATCTTTCATTGCAAATAATAAGATAATTTTTCATTCCAACAGAAGCCACACCTCACTACTTGTCCTTTAAATTGCCTTTCTTGGGACATATTTGATTTTTGCTGTTTCTTCTTAATATTGTGGGCTTGGAAGAGAATAAATGAGGACAAATCACCTACTGTTAAAGTGAATGATATTTTTTCAGTGTTTCTGTCCTAGTTTCTTTCCCAGACGTAGTATCTGCTTTCTGAGTGTTTTTGTAAATCAAAGTAAAGTTCTAAGAAGTCTGTATTATGGTTGAGTTTTCAAAAAAGTAAATACTCTGCCCTGGAACAAAAACATCATAAAATCATTACATTTAGGAGTTGGCAGTATTAGTAACTATTTCTCAGACAATAGCTTCCAGCACCTCTTAAAAGGCTGGCAAGATGGCTTTGTTTTCCATCATTCTCTTTGATCTTAAAGTGAAGACTAGATAAATAAATAATCTTTTACAGAACTAACTGAGCTGATCTGTAAACTAGATATCCACTTAAGCTAAGTATGCTAGCTAGAATATTTTTAGTGTCTGAATTTTCATTAGCGATAGAGATATACGACTAAGGCCATCCTACAAAATCTGTCTTGGTACAGGTCTTTCCATACATCACTGTGCATGCACTACTGATTGCAAGTCTGTGTTATAACTGATGACTATGAAGCAGAATAAATTAATCATTTATTTAAGATATATGTTTTACTGCAATTTGACTGTCTTTTGCACACATCTCTCATTGTAAATGTAAACATATTAAAATTTAAACTTGAAGCTATGACAGCATATGTTTAGACATAACTTCCAATAATCTATTTAAATAACTTATGATGAGTAAAACTTAAACAACACATCTTTAAACTAAGTCAGATTCCTAAAGCAGGAGAAATCATTAGTTCAGTGTCTAAATAGAAAGTGGAAAAAATTGCCTGCTTTGGAGATCTGTACCCTTTTTTGGAGACTGTCCTAATCTGATTTCAGTGTATTTGGGGTTTTTTGAAGTTCTTAAATGCTTGAATGGAAGCTGAAAAGCTATGTGGGAGCTGAAAATGTAATAAAAATAATTTTAGGAAATGTTCTGTTTTACCCCTTTTGTACATGATTTAAAAAATAGGTTTGAGGGTTTAGGAACAGTTAGTTCTCTTGTCTTGAAGGACTTTCTAGCTACAGATCATCAAGCCTTTTTATAATAAATCAGTCATTTTGAAATACAAGTCAGTATTGATATTTTTATCCAGCATATTTGAAATAAATTTATTTAACTACTACAAATCTTAAATGTTGATTTTCTGCATTGTTAATTGAATTTTGATATCCACCCAAAAGTAGTCTGGCACAAATGTGAGTAAAGACACAATCTAGTAAATGGGAAAGGTGGTTTAACATAGTGTTTCATAATAAAATAAAAATAAGGAGAATACATGTACATTAAACAATATAATTGCTTTCACCATGAATAGTATATTATTCTGAAAATAAATTTCAGGATTTTTGTAAAAGCTACTTTAGAGCATATTTATTTGTAGTTAATGGTTGCCAAATGGTGAATCAACATTTAAAAAAAAAAAAAAAAAAAGAGAAAGTGAAACAGGCAGCTCCCATTAGAGTTCCGTTATCGGAGTGAAGTTCCTGAGTGTCATCATGTTTGTGCTATAAGCAAAAATCTGTGTCACTAGTGAGGGAAGTATCTGGTCACCTGTTAGGGTGTCACCCCTGCGTTTGTGTATTTGAGAGAAGATTTTGTTGTTCTCATGTCCATCATTAGCTGGTGAGCTGGAGGTCTGTACACTGGTCTGGAGATTGCAACCCTTCTTAGGATCCATTTGGCAGTCAGTCTAAAAGCACATCATGGCATTTGCTTCAGATATTTTGGGGGAGTTGCTTGAAAATGTTCCAAGAAAAAACCACCCCTGGGTTAAAAGAATTTTATTAACATTGCAAAGTAGAATTTCGAATGTCAGAATTAAAGCTCTCTGTCAAGCTGTGGCACCTTCAAGGTCAGGCATTAATATGTTGTCTTTTATTATACGAATCGTTTTTTTCCCTTGGGCTCCATCCCATACCTAGGTCAGATCTACTTTCAGTCCTGTGGCAAGATTTGGAGAGTAAGTGGCATGGTTTGTAAAGAGTATGATGGTATTTGGATTGATCAAGTATAGACAAGTAATCAAATATAGATTAATCTGACAAGATTTTAATAGAACTGAGTGTTGATAAATGTGAAGTCATGTATACTGCAAAGAATAATAAGAATTATAATTTGCATATACAGACTCAAATTGTAACAGATTAATGAAAATTTATCTTTGATAGCTATACTATTATAGCAAAAGAAAATGGTGTCGCAAGTAATTGTAAGAGAAAAAAATGGGAAACCTTGTAAAACCACCTATAAATATGTATCACTTGAAGCACCTTACCACAAAGGTAGTGGATAAACACTATTACAAAAAAAGATCTAAGAGACAAATATAAGGTCTTGGGATAGATGAGGAAAATTATTAGATGTATGCCAGACTTCTATCTGACAAGAGAAGGGATGCCAGAGATGGTGAAAGGAAGGAAAAATGTTAGATACCTGTATGTCATGAATGGTTAAGAGAAGGTGAACCAGACATTCACATTTTCCTTTCGTCATAATAGCAAAAGAGATATGTACCAAATCTGAGAAGTGATGCATTTACATGTGACATAAGGGACTTCTCTTTATCATTCACAGCTGATCTATGTGCAGGATATTATGAAAGTGCAGAATATTAGTAAGTGTAAGAATTTAGGATTTTAGATGATTCATGCTTATAGATATGAACAGTCATAGTTATATTAAGAATGTAAGCACTTCTTTTGAGAGATAAGATTCATGCCTTAAGGCACAAACTAGCTCTAGCTCCAAATCTGATGGGGTTTAAAAATAAACTTTCCTTAAAATAATATATTCTTAGCTTGCTCACTTCAAAGTGCTCTGTTCCATTTCCCAATATTCTTTTGGAGTCTTTTTTTCTGAAAAAATTGTCAGGTAAGGTATCAGATGTGTCTAATCCAGACCTGAGTCCTATTCCAATCATCTAGCAGAATCACATCTGGAAAGAGGATTCAAATGTAAGAACTGAATTCAGATATGTCATTGCAAAGGCTGTTTGAACCTAGAGAATCACTGAATCCTATTCAAGCAATCTTCTGTAATTTTATTTTATACCTTAGAGATGGCATTGTCCAAGGTTAATTATTCATGTGAAATGAATCAATGAGTTTTCTGGATAGTTTTTGAGTGGTGCACCTTATTACTGCTACTTTATGATTTTGATTTCTTTTTTTTTAAAGTTCTTTGGACTATAGTCAAAATTCTGTTAAGATCTTCCACTCGAACAAAAGAAAGCAAGTACTAAATAATCTTAATAACTTTGCATTGTGTGTGTAGACAAGGCACAGGGTTAGTACAGTTTTCTTTCTGCGATGTGAACGTTGCTCTAGCTGGGGACCAGCGAACCTGAGGAGGCATCCATATGGCACCTCTGTGGAAACTGAGGATGGCAGATTCATCATTGTATCTGGCAGTCCAAGTCCTGTAACATTTATTTCGTATCAGGAATCCAGACTAAGAGCTTGGTTGTCTGCCGTGACTCGCGTGAGTTGAAGTGAGCTTGGATAATCTTCTACAAGGGACAGCAGAGTAATTGAAACATGGGCCTGAAAGGTGCCTGAAGAGACCAGGTGGTACAACTGGTAGATCTGAGGCAGGATCCAGGGAAGCTTGGCAAACTCATGTACATGCCTCCATATCTAGAGATAAGATAACGTTACCTGTGTACCCATACCCAGGTACTGTAGGCCTGCTAAAAGGACTGAGAAGAAAGATTAGAAGTGAAGCTTGCTGGAAACTCTGGTCTGGGAAGCCACCAAAAGTCTACCTTCAGGAAGATGTTAGTCTCCAGAGACAGCTGCTGCTGCTGAGGCCTCAGATCATTTGTTTAGATAAAGATAAGTAAGCATTTTTGCCGAAGTTATTTTGGGAAGATTTTCCTTGCATATATGAAATATCTTTCCTTCTGTTATAACATGTGTATATAGTTCAACACTTGTTTATGTAATTCCCTGTACATATTTAGCCTGTAGTGTTTTATGTTAGACTTTAGAATAAACTTGTTTTGTCATTTTCCGCTCACCTTCTGTCTGCTATTTATAACTATATGGAACAGTAATTAAGGAGGGAATGGAACAGTCTAATGTGACCGCCCTTGGAACAGTACTCTATAATGTAAGGAGGAATAAGAGAACTCATTCAGTTTGTGGGTAAAAATAAAAATTTGTGGACAGATTTCTCATCACATTTTCCTCCACAAGTGGTACTGTATTCTTTCATTGTTCTTTAAAAATGTAGGATATAAAGGAATAAGCCTGATGTGCTGAGTAGGGGCCACTATCTAAGGAGTTACTGTTCCTTTCTTGAGCCAAGTATGAATTGACAGTTTTAAAATAAAATATACAACTAATTTATGGGAAAATACACTAGAATCTTATAATGAGAAAAGTATTGCATGTTTCAGGCGATGCCATAATGACAAGAGAAAATCCTGCCTGAGAATTTCATACATCTGTTCTCCTCACAATGGACCACATCAAAACCCCAGGAGGGGAGTGCAAGAAGTATATATTTATTTCTACTGCAGTAAAGCAATCAGATCCCTGCTGCGTGTTGTTCATATTTTGTGCTTTTTTGGTAATGCCCACATTCACAGGGTGTTTAGGATATGCTGGAGCTGCTACTCCATAAAATCTATGGTTATGGATTATGATAGAAGTAATCTGAATGTCTTTCTAAACTGTTCTAATCTGTTCAGGTTCTTTACTGCAGCCAGTGCCACAGTACCTAAGTTTTCCCCTAAAGCATTAAATAATATGAGTAGAATCTATCACATGTGGTTTGTTCCCCTAGTATAGATGTAAGGTTAGGTCAAAATCTTCTTCAAATTTCATAGTTAGGCATGCTCCATAAATATGAGTTAATATACTTATGTCATTTTTTGGATTCTTTTTGGACTTCTTGTTTTACATCAGTCTCCTCTTTAAGATTTTTATTTTTCCCGCTTGCTATATATTACAGTGATGAATGGCAAATGTCCGGCATTCAAAGAGTTGTTTTGAATCACAACATTGGATCAAATATGTGAGTGCATTGGACAATCAAAACTTCCAAAGACACGACAAATGCAAAATTATTTTATTTTCTGTATTAAAGAATTGCAAGCATCCCTTTATTAAGTTGTTAAAAATTTAAGCTTTTACATTTTTGGAGCAAGGGACATTTTTGTGGAGATTACGTGTATGTAGTATTCTGGGTTATGAATGCTTGCTTACAACACATGAGAAACAGGAAATGAAGACTTAAAACAATAAATGTTAGGACTTAATCCACTCCTGTAAGACCATGATGTTCAAGACTGGTACAAATATGAAAATAATTAGTCCATGTAGGCAGGTACGAGGAAGGCATGGGAAATTGCTCAGTTTGGTGACTTTTCCTCAGTGTGTATTACTTACGGCTTGCATTTGGAAATCACAATATTTTTGAGTGTCAGGGTCTACTCCATATCAGCTGTCATTATTGGCTAATGATAATATTTGATAATCATGTTGGAATCTTATAGATTTTGACAATCTTTAACTGTTGGCTTTGTTATGGCAACATAACTACTACTCTAGCCAACTGATGTGTGAATGTGCCCAGTAACTTCTCACTTCATCATTCACTCAAGTTCAGACTCTATCTCCTAGTACTAACAGAGCAAGCATTTTGATGGCACACTGAAATCTCTGCAACTGTGATACATTATATTCTTAGAGCCTCGCAGATTGCTAACTGCCTCATCAGATTCTTTAAGAATAGCTTTTGAACACTGTTTTGTAGACAGTTATACCATTTCCTTTCATCTTATATCTTTCAACAGATATCTTGTGCCAGTATGAGTTCATACTTTCTATGCCCTGTCTACTTTTTGTGATTGTTTTATGAGGAAAACTTAGGTTTTGCTTTTAGTACTGGGAGGTCAATCTTAATTTTGCATGTGCCTAGCATGATGATAATGTATTTAGCTCCAGTATCTATTTTGAAATTTACTTTGACTGGTTATTTCCATTTTCACAAAGCCAATCTGTTATAGAATCTTGCTTTGATCAACAGACCCAACAAAGACCTCTGTTTTGGTATCAACATCATCCGAGCTTTGCCTTGTTGTGGTGCACTCATGAATATGTTTCCTTTTTATGTGTCTTTGCAACTTGTGCTGAGATTGACACACTTTGGCAAAATTTTATTGGAGATATGAGACAGCCCCCCCCTTACTCTGCATGCTTTTGTGTCTTGTTATGATTGCCTCCATATGGTGAACAAAGAACTTGAAACTCAGCCCAGTAATGTATAGTACTGGCTACCTAAATGTGTTCAGCCTAGTTAGATCAAAACTTATGGAGACTCAGTGATACCGTAGCATTGGAGGTTATTTTAGTCAAGCTAGAAGGTAGTGTTCAAGAGTGAGCTGCTGAGATCTCAAGCAATGGTTTGACAGCTCAGTCATCAGGTTCTTTTGCATTTACTGCCATTGAATGATATTTCTTCAGTACCCTCGGAGAACGTGATTGTTCCCAGAGGGTTAAGTAAGTGTGAGAATGCCAGAAATCCAAGGAGTTAAGTGGGCAGACTAGGGGATGGTTTGGTAAAGCAATAAGAGACCTTCACTTGGGTGTTCATGCTCAGTTTTGATTTCATTTGCACAAACAGGTAAGTCTGCCATGATCTGTTGTTACTTCTTACCGCTGAATTAATTTATTCTTCTCACTGACGTGCATTGGGAGCTGATCATAATAAAGCATTTGTAACATCTTCTTCCCCTACATTTTGTAAATGTTCAGCTTTTTTCTATTGATAGAACCGAACTTCTATACTGAAACAAGCTCAATGCAGTTCAAAAAACCACAATTAAATATTTTGTCCAAAGCTCAAGTTTGGTGAAAACTTCACAAAACTATATGACTAATTATTTTTGATGGAAGAGATGAACACAAATTACAACGGTTTTGGATTACAAATGTTACAGCAGTTTGCTTGGGCCAGAGGGCACAGTCACAAAATTAACAGGAAAATAGCTGTAAAAGAAAGTGAAGTTGCTTAATTAGATTTCATTGTATAACATAAGTTATAACTTATAACATAAGCTAAAGGATATGTCTAACCTATTGTGTGGGATGGGATACCAAGCCAAATGAAAAACCTCTGACATTTTCTGATAAGGTAAAAACTGTAGGAGTGAATAATCCTGTTACAGGCAGCATGTGCAATGATGAGCAACAGGTGCCCACTTATTGACAAGGGAAAAGCAATTTATTTCTTTTAAATTTTGAAATGAAAATTTTGCTGTCTACTTACTGAGTTCAATTAAATAGTAATTAGAAAACTTTTTCTTTAAATCAACAGATGTCAGTAGCTTATGCAGAAGTCATTGTGTTAACACATGGCAAAACTCAAGTGTTGTTTTCTGTGTTGTTGCTGTATGACCTTTTTATTCCTTTTCTTCTTTGTTGAGATAATAAATTCTTAAGTGTAGGGGCCTTATTTTTGTACTGTCCTGTGAAAAATTGTACATGGTTTCTCTGCAGAAGTAATGTAGTACAGGTATAAAAATGGGCTAGACACTTTTGTGACTTTCTTTTTTCTCATTGTAGATTCCTTCAGATCCTCTAAGCAGGCTTATAGTCTAAGCTCCATAAAAGTCCTGCACCAAAAGAGAAGCTGCATCCTTTTCAACAAAACTCAGCTAAACACATTCTGTAAGACTATATCTCACTAAAGCCCATCTGTTCAGCAGCGTGCAATGTGTAAAAAAAAAAAAAAAAATTACCTAATGTAATAGTCTTGTTATTGGTATAGATTGATACAATTCAAAGAAATAAAAAAAGACATTGAGACGAAAGTTTTTCTCAGTGGCCTAGTACTCTGGAAAATTTATTTCTCAATATGAGAGCTCTTTTTTTTATCAGTAGGTTCCTCTTCAATCATAAATTTTGATAACATCTGATGATAGGCCAGAATGTTATTTTATCAAATGTTAGAAAATCCAACTTTATTTGGTAATGTTGGGTTTTTCCCAATCTTTTCTGATGCTAACCTTGGTATAGGTTGCAGGAATAGCTGGGTATCCTGGCATCTGTTTCTACCCCTTTCCACTGGGATTTCTGAGTTTCATGGTTCTTGATTGCAAATATTTGTTTTATTGTCCTAAACTTGTCAAAATCATCATTTTATAGTAGTTGGAAAGATGCTTTTCACTTGGTAATGTACAGGCATTGCAGAAGTCTCCGGGGATTACAGGTATCTGATGCCTTTTCCTACTGTCATACTCTAAAGCAAGAGCAGCTATGTAAAGATTTCATTAAAATATAAGTGGTAATCATTGTCAATTAAATACAGTTATTAAAACATACTGTCTAAATGCTTGATACTTACATTATAAATAACATATCTATTCCAGACTGTCTCCGTCACAGAAGAGGATACTGGTATTTATGAAATGTGTGATACATATTCAGTTCAATATATGTTAATAACATATCATCTTAAAACAACCAAGGCAGTGGTTTTGTAAGAAAGAAACAGCAAATTGTTTCTTATATTCCCATGTGCGCTGCATTAAATCTGCCCTCTGTATTTTGTGCTTCTCACATGCATAAGTGAAATGGATTTCTTTGCATCTGACCAATGCATAAACCTCAGGGAGATGTTTTTAATAGGATTCATTGTGATTAGGAGCTGTGGAATAGCCCCATAGACATAGCAATGTTAGAATGCCACAACTATTTGATAGGAGACATTTCAATCTGTCATCATCTTGTGTGCCCTGACCCTGATAATACACCCCGTTCAACCTGAGGCACAAACAGAAATGGTGAGGTAGGGTTGCTTTTTTTTTTTTTTTTTTTTTTTTTTTTTGTCTTTTAGCACAGCACCAGTCACAGTTTTTATGAGTTCCTGAGAGAAGACAAAGCATTTTTATTTCCTGTGCTGCTCATCCCTTATCTAACCATTTGAAAAGATATTTTGTTTCCTGAAACACAATAAACAAGTGGAAGGGGGAGAAAAATCCTTCCTTAGGTAACCTCAGAACAGAAGAACTTTGTGCATTATGCAGCTCAGGCCATGCCAAAATGCAATTTGGAGGGTGTCCAGCACTTCATTGGAAAGTAATGGTTTTCACTGAACTGAGTTATGACCAGCTGTTTACAGACAGTCTGTGACATACTGATAGAGCAGAACACCGTATGTTGCTTTCCAAATCAAATGATACAAGAAGTGTGACAGAGTGGAGAAACATCTGTCATTAGCAATTTTCAGCACGCTTCACTAATTCTGGACAAAATACGAGTAATGAACTTACCGCAGGAAACTTCAAATACTACCACTGCTGAAACAAGGATATAAACAGCTAGTGCTCCTAATGGCGTCTAATTTAATTCATTTGCAGTAAGAAACAAACAAAGTGGGTTATTTGTTTTTGATCATGGGGTAGTAAATAGTAATGCTGATCACAAACATTCATTTTAATCAAATAAAAAGGGATCGTGAAACTCAACTTTCCTGAAGTTCAGACAGAAGGTAATTATTGGGTGCTTTTTTTCCGTAGTCTTTTTTAATACCAGTGATTTGGGTGTTTTCTGGTTGTTTGGGTTTTTTTGGTTTGTTTTTTTTTTTTTTTTTTTTTTTTTTTAGCAAGATTATTTCAGAACAGCCCAAGGAGAAGTTGTTACAACATTACAGATATCATCCTTCTTTGCCTTGGTCCTCTCCCTCGCATCTCCTCCCTGTCACGTCCTTCTCCTGGAACTTCAGAGAGCAAACCTGAAAGTTTTTTGCACAGTATCACTCACCAGTGGGCATGAAGACAACAGTGAAAGTAGTCCAATGCCAGTTTTTACTCAATTTTCCTGCATTATGGCACTGCTGCTGCTGTTCAAAATCTCATGGCTCCAGATGTACTTTTTTAAAAGCTGCAATTTAATGTGTATGTGGCCCCTATATATTACACACTTCAGTGTTTTCTGGTTGATTTCTCTATTTTTAATCATATCTGGAGCCCAATCACTGTCATTTTGTGATGATTTTCACTTTATGTCTTTGAAATCAATGAAGTTGTTCTGCCATTCGCATTCAGGTATTTAGTTTCCCCTTACCACTGATAACACAGCAAATTCCTGAAACTGTTAGGATTAAGTGGCAGTCCACAGGGGAAAAGGGGGGAAAATGAAAGGACAGGTTGTTACTCTTTATATGAACTTTCAACTAATGTTCACACAAAGCTATAATATGAAATGCAGAGGATAGATTTAGTCCAATCCATTGGTGCCCACCTATGGGACTTCCTTTGGAATGGATCCCAGACCAAGAGAGTGAAAGCCATTCCGAACTGATGACTGTAAAATGAGTGTAGGAGGTCTTTGAGTAGCTGCGTAATTGCAAAATTATTCATGATAAAAAAGCACTAATCTAGAATTCCCAGTTTCTTGTAGAATTTCCTGAGGTGCTGCAGGAGAAGTATGTAACTTTATAACACCTTGGATAAACCAAACTGATCCAAGCACAATATGTTGAAGAGGAAGAGAAAATATATGGAAATAATTTTTATTGTGGGAGATTATGATAGAAATATTTTTTCTTCCACTTTAATGCAGAAAAGGAAAACTACTTAACAGAAAACATTTCAAGAACTGCAAATATGAAGTTTCTCTAATTCTTATAGACATCTACACAGGAAAGCAAAGCAAAGGGAAAATATAGGTACCATTGACACCCATCATTATGTTTGTGATCTAGACAATAAAGTAAGCAGACCCAAGCAATTCGCTAACACTAACGCTATTCTTTACATAAACAGTAAATGTTTAGATTTTCCTGTTCACTGACTAACAGCACACATATCATAAACACTAAGCTGTTATAGTACGTTTCGTGTGTTGATTCACTTTAACAGTTGTTAGTGTGAAGACAGGAAAAGAAAAGTGGGTGTAATGAGACCATGTGCAGTATGCTGTGAAAACAGAGGCCCTTATTTGGCATAATGGGTTGCACCATAAGGGCCATAAAATTGTGCATGTGTTAGTATCATTTTAATTATTACGGGTGCCACATGTTAAGCAGAATAGCGGAACTACTAAAACAGCTTCAAAATCCTTACTGCTGATCGCTGCATTTAATTACAAATAGGAACATTTGGAGATAGGTCACCATAAAACCCTTCTGTTGTCAAATGAGCTCAAATCTGATTTTTGTAATTATGTTTTTATACCACAGATCCTGTTGAATAACTATAGGGAATAAAATTTTAATAAGTACTGATTAAATGCAGGTACATCTTGCTTCCTAAGAATATTTATGAATGTTCTTTGCCACTTACATCAAGGTACCATCACTGCTTCTGTTTTGGTCAGTGGTGATCATTTAACCCTAATGCAAATAAGCTGAATAACTTTATGTGCCATGAAATATTGTTTTCTTTCAGTGAAGCATAAAAACACTGGATTTCAATTATTCATTCTGTTTGCTAGAGCTGTGTACAGTACTCTAATCCTCTAGTACCAAGGCACTTTTATTATAACACGTCACATACAGTAGAATATGATAATTAACCTTCCTAAGTCAGAGGTTTGGTGTAAGGCATGACAATTTCTACTGGTCTGTACCCTTTTCAATTGCAATAACATGTTCTTAGGTTCATATTAATAACACTCTTTGTTAGTATCAAAATGAAAATTGTAAATATATAAAATTTTCAGTTTAACAGGGAAAAAATTCACTAGGATATTAAAAGGTGCTAAAAAATGATGATTTTGTATTTAGATAAGTAAATTTTCATTTTATGTAAAGACTTACTGTAAAGGTCTCTAGACAGAAATTTATCTTGGGACAAATGAAAAAATTAAAGAGGTATTCAGTGATGTAAAAGGGAGTAGCAATTAAATAAATATATAAAATTCTTCATAGGTTGTGGGCTGGATTTTTTGTTATACTAAGGACAGCAACATTGTATTCGGCTATACTGTTCCAACAGGATTAAAGTCAGAATATACACGCCTGGACACATCTCTGTGCACTTATTTGTACATGATTCCTGTTTCTTTTTTGGAAATACATGAAAACCTGAAACAGGCCTGACCTTGTGGTTTTGCAGTTTCAACACTGTCATCAAATAGAATGTTAAAAACAACTAGACATTGTAATGTCTAAGGGAGGAAGTCTGTTTTGTGAGAGATTGTCATTGGACTCATGGACTATAACCCAGTTCAGAACATGCTCCAGAGCTACTACACATACACTGGTTTCAAGAGACCATCAGCTGGAAATAAGTAAATATACTTCAGTGTGTATATATATATATATGTATATATATATTTAGGTGTGTGTATATATATTATATATTAAAAAACATTTATATTTTGTATATTTAGTTTATATATATATACACTTATATATATATAAAATAAATATACTTAAGTGCCTCTTGGAAAGAGACTGATGTAATTTGTAAAACGATCAGTGGAAGAGAATTACTTTGCTAGTTTTGATGCAGACTGACTGCTCTGTATCATTTATAGCTGCATGGTAAAAACTCTCAACCCACATAGCAGTCCAAGAGTCTATGTGCTGGCTCGCTCATAAGAAAAAAAAGAAAAACTCTTGCTGATTTTCATAACCTTTTCCAAAATGTGATTGAATGAGTGATAAATAAAGACCTCAGGATGTACTGAGTCCCAGCAAAGCAGTCCAGAAGTTTGGGGAATGGCAGTAGGCAAGCAACAGTAGAAAATAATGAATTTCTCTGTTCTAGAATATTTTCAGGTTACATGTTAATGTGAACCAGTAAAAACATTTGTACCCAGTGGGGTAACACCACAGATATTGGTGAAAATCTGGCTCCATTCTGATCTCAGACCAGTTTGCACACCAGTATGACTCCATTGGAGTTCATATTATCTGTCCTCTCCGTGAAGGCAGAAGGGACTCCTTGTTGCACTCTGGCTCAGTGTTGGAATAATGTGCTATCTGTATGTCTAATGAAAGTGTCTCTCACTAATGTGAAATCCTTATCTGAGAGTGTCACCCTCCTTCTAAAACACAGACAGCTAAAATCAAATGCTTGGCTTCAGTACTTCCATTGTAACTAAAATCCATGTAGCTCTAGTTGTGATCCTATTTCATGCTGTAAGGTGTGCTTAGTGTTGGACGGAATTATGTCCTTGACGGGGAAAAATAATGATAAAGGAAAGTGAAGAATACTCATCTGATTAACTATCTTGTAGAGAAGGAGAAAAAAATAAAATAAAAGGAGAGTTTTATCTGTGAGGTTTGTTCCAGGCTAATTCTATTAATTGGTCTTGCTCTGAAATTGCAAGAATGCAAATCTCTTAGTAATAAGAGAATGAAGAAGGGAATATCAATATAAATAGTGGTTGCTAAAGAATGGTAAGACATTATCTTACAGAGTAGCACTGCTGAGCCTATAGGGACCCATTAAACACCCATTTGAGCTCTATATTGGAAGCTGTCTGGAACATAATGGCCCATACCTATGTGTTTAGGTAGGAAATGCTCTGTCAAGAAAGTGTTAGTCCTATATACAAGGTATATCAGTCCTTGCTCCTATGGTACTTGTATTCTGCTGCCTATGGTTGGCTTGCTTTGGAAATTTGATTCTAGACTGTTGATATCTCTGCTGTACTGCTCTGTTTGGCCCAATCTCTCCATCTATAAGGGGAAAGAAAATCAAATCAAGAAATTACAAGTAAATTCTGGAAAAAAATTCATTACACCACTTCATGTATTAATAATTTAATTTTAAATAGAGAGGGTCATAACATTAAGAATTAAGATTGTTACCTATATTGCTACTGTATCTCTGAATCCCTGTCACCCTTTTCTATTGATAAAGAAGATCATGGCACTTCTCTCAAAAACAGTGCAGTTGAGACCTTTGCAGAGATTGTGCATCTTGGGAACTACATCAAGTTTATGGTAATACCAACTCTTACAAATGGACTTGAATTCACATCCTTGATTTTGTACTAAACCAAGTTCACTTATGACCTTGGTCTATTCCTCTGTGCAAATGTGGTTTTGTTTGTACTAGAATCTGTTACTCTTAAGAACATTTCCTACCACACTATTAAATAATCCTTTCTAGAGATCCTTGAGCACTTCTGAAGGAAGTTTTTCAGGGCACTTTCCATCATTCATTCTGCAGAGACTGCTGAATCTTTCATTTGTGTGCTGTGGAGATTACTGGGTTTGGGGGGAGTCAGGTGAGACTATATTGTCTGCCAACTCTGCTCCACTTTCTAGTCTTAATGCCCTCTTTCCTCTTCTCAGTGGTTGGAAAATGAGCTCTAGGCAGTAGTTGAAGTTGAAATGTGTTGAGATGAAGGAAAAAGTTAGAAATAGAAAAATAAAGATTATAACCATTAATTTGTTTTCTGGAAAGCAGACAGTATTTTACACAATTCTTTATTTAACTTTAGTGTTTGGCTTCTTCACCCACCAAGACAATCACATCTTCTCTTTCCTGATTTGTATCAATTCTCAGGAAATAAAGACCACCATCCAACTGGTCATTAGTTACATTTAAAATCTCACAGTATTACTCAATTTTTAATATAGAAATTCTTTGATTGTTCCAGTCAGAGGAAAAATATCTTAAACAAGAGGTTGCTATAAGTTAAAAAGTCTCATCACAGGGAATTAAAGTTTCAGTGAGTGCACTGGAAGTTTTCTGTTCTCACTTCTCCATGGTGCCTTGTAGGCCGCTGAAAGTTTTGCTGCTGAATTAATTACATTTGCTGGAATTTACAGCTACTAAAGCAGAAATGTTTGTGGCAAGCTAATTTTCACATTCAAGTCTGTGATGACTGTGAGAGTAAGGCGTATGTAAGTGGAAGTAGTTTTGCTACATTGATTTTGCTTAATTGTAAAGATAGCTACTTCAAGGATAATAAGAAAGAAGACAAACTTGCCTCCTGAAAAGCGCAAAGAATTTCTGCAGCTCTCAGTGTTTTCCCTACAGAATATGAAAACTGAGTGGAAATATTAGTGAAAAATGACAGAAACTTATCAGTCAGCTGACTGAGGGCCATTAAATATGAAGAGAAATTTTTTTGCTGCATAGTAAGAAGCACTCTTGTTAAGATATTCCACTGGGTCACTCTTCTGGCAAGGCTACCGATGAGGACTGCGGCTTGCAATTGTACATTTGTAATATTTTCCCCTTGAAAAATGTTAATGTATACTAAAATGGAAACTCACCAATCCATTACTTTCGCTTATCAATTAACTTCATATTCAGAAATATTCACAAAATGGACAAGGACACTGGTCAAAATGTACTTTTTATTAGTGGCCCTGCTTGCTGTGCCATCCAGTTATTGGGGTAACTTGACATGTCAGTGCCTTTCGTGAGGCATGTTGTGTTGTGCTAAAAATACAAGTTTTTAATTTTGGACCCTGTCAACAAATCTATTTTAGCCTCCAGACCTGATCTGGATCCTTCAGATGGCTCCTCTGTTGCGTTAGCTTAGGTTTGGTACTCTGTGAATGTAGAGAGCAGCTAATGCCCACTGGGCTAACCAGCCCTGCAAAACCCACCCAGCTCTGGACCAATGATCTTGGTTCATTTTTCAGATAAGGGAGAAACTGTCATAGCTTTGTACATTATTCATTTTTTTGGAAGATAATTTAAAGGAATCTCTGAACTTTTTTCATCTGCATCATACACAGATTCTCCATCCTTCTGTGCCAAATCATGCCCTAAGAAAAACTATCACTTTACTTCCATGAAATATTACTTCTTAGTATGCAAAAGTGTTGCCTGTGTAATTCTGTGTGGAATCTTTCTGTTCATCTCAATCTTATTATGATTGATTTGGCTGAGCTGTCTGCAAATATCAGATTCTCTGCTTATCCAGCTCTGTGTTTTTGTTTCATGGTGAAAGTCTATCAATCACTTTATTAAAGACATTTGAGACTTTCCCTTCATCTAATAGCACATCTTATGTGAATCACAGTACTTCCCCAGTTGTTATATGATGATGGTCGTGAAGAAGAAATGCCTTACTTTCCTTAGGAGGCCACATAAGCGTATCATGGTACTCAGATACACACAAAATACCTGAATGACCCTTTAAAAGGCTCAGCAAGCAGACAGAAGTGCTAACATTGGAGCAGGATGTGACAGAAGGTAATTATTACTATCTATAATACAATAGAACCTGTAAGTCACCATGAGATTGAAATTCTATTCCCTAGAACCATTCAAAGGGATAGAGAAATGCTCTCCTTGCTCAGAATCCTTACTATTTAATTTAAAAAAAGATGCCAAGGTGTGTGGGGGGATCCATTACTAGTGAAATGACAATAAACAGAATTATATTACAGCTTCATGTATTCACAAACTATTAGTAGTGATTGTTTGAAAATTTCTATTAAGAATATATATGGAATTTTTAAGAATTCCATGTCAACCCACAGCCCTCTGTGCTCCCATTTTACATATCTGTCATCACAGAAAATGTCAGTGATGTTTTTCTGGCTAGTCTTTTGATACTATTTATTCTTTTACTTATGCATATAGTTGAAAAAATGGATAAATTGTTGGAATAGGTAAATTATGAGATGGCATCAGTGCTGAAGCAGCTGAAAATGGGATAACCCAAGAGGATAATTCATGTACTGAAACAGGAGCAGATGTCAAAAGAGACAGCTTGTCTGGTTTGTTTGGATGATGATTCTCTAGCATGTATTGATGGAGCAAGATTGTCAGACAGCCTGTTTGTGAAGTTCAGTGTTGCCTGTCTTCATCGTTCTTTACGGGGAGGTGACATTTTGTTGCAGGCAATTGTAGAGTGAAATTTTTGTGAATTGTTTAAAGTAAACCAAAACTGTCCTACCAAGCGGCATTCTTTGCAAATATCCAAAGTCCAGTGAGGACAACTGCCATTTTGACTTCTTAAAATTAAATTAGATGGGCTGCCCCATCTGTGCATTGTGTGCAGAGTTGTTCTGTTTGCTTCCTCTGATATCCAGACAAGGAGGATTCAACTGACAACAGTGACAAGGAAGAAGAGAGCCATTCTAGACAGAAGGTTGGGTAAACTGAGTCGTTTAGAAAGTAATATACATCTGCTGCATCTAGGGACACGTGCTTGCTCAGGATGAAGCTTGTGTTACAGTGTGGTTTCTGAGGAAAAGGAAATGAGGAATCTGAAGAGTTTGGGGCATTCAGTAGTGTCTGGAAAAACAAAATTCTATGTGTCTGACCTTGGTATGTAATCATATTTTCAACTCTGCCATCTTCTGTAAGTAAACTCAAAAAAGTGACACATTCAGCTGGAAAACTGATGTTAACTTGTTGAAGGGAATGAAGTTGCCCCTCAGTTTTTTTGAATCTCAATGATATTAAGGATAAAGGGTCTTAGGATCAAGAAGTAGCTCTTTTGTAGCAAACTAAGGAAAAGAGAACACCCTCCCAGATGAATAAGAAAGGAAGGTTTGTAAAACCCTGTCTTCAGAGACAGAAATGTAGGTTTTGAGCTGGCCTGACTTGGTCACGTATGTCCAGACACCTCCCACAAATTATTTTCTTGAAACTAAATATGATTTTTTAGCTACTTAACTCTTCAATTGAATTTTTCAGTGATTCTCTCAGCAAAACGCTTCCATTGCCTCAGCTTTTTGCTCCTCTTGATGCCATGGTCACTTCTGTTTGATGTACAAAATATTCTACTCCCCATCTTCCTTTCCCTTTCTCCTAATTTTCTGAAGACCATAAAACACTGATGATGACTTCAGGTTTCTCCTTTTTAATTTTAAATCCTTGTCTTTTACAAAACTCAGATTATTTATGCCTAAGTTGTTGGATTCTGCTCTCTCCTCCTACTCCCTATTTGCTATTACTAATGTGCTTTCTATTTAATTTCTCCATCCATGCACTTCTCCCAACATCTTTTTTATGTCCTTGAAGCAACCTTTTGTCTGCTCTGTGACAACCATCAAGCCCCTCTTCTTTCAAATCCATTCTTAACTCACATTGTTTCTTTTAACCTGCTAGTTACCATTTCTCCATATCATGGAGCAATAGATCATTTCCTCACCAAGCAAATAACAAAACCAGAAAAAAAATAAATCAAGATGCAAGATTCTCAAATTTTATGGTGTATTTTCATTAGATACTAACTCTCCTGCTCATCATCATCTGCCAGTCCTTTTTGTATCTTCCCTCTTTAAAAGGATGCAAGGTAAGTAGGCATTGCCTTTGTTTTTCTCCTTTTCTTTTTGTCTCTAAAAATGATCAATTGGTGTTGATATCAAGGTTTATACTAGCACCATATCAAGGCCTTCAGCTGAAAGACCCTGAGGTCAAGGACTTTGTTATGATATATCCTTGCTAAGTGAGATATATATTTCACCCAATATACAAATAATAGTAGCAGACTGAATGAAAAGGCCTTCAGAGGTTAAACTTAATGTTAGGAAATCTGTGAAAACACAGGTGTTTTAACTACTGGTGTTTTTGTGCCAGCCATGACATATGGAGCAGACACCAAGGAGATGGAACTGAAGACTATTGTTAGAATGCATCAGTATCATCTTGCATTTTGGGCATTGTAATCTAATTTACTGATCCAAATTATATCAGTGTATGCATGCTTATGCTTAAATATACGATGAAACAGCCACATATTTTTAAAAGATGACATATTTTTATTTACACTTAATTTTGCACTTCCCAGAATTTTTCTGTCTTTTCATATTGCCTTATGGTGTGTTGCTTGACTCCTGTTCTCTGTAAGTGTGAAAAGTCAGGAGGAGAGTTCACAGCAGGTTGATGGCCTGGAGATTAAAAGTCTGTCTAAGGACATTTCAAAGTTGTAAAGGTATTATTCTCACATGTACTTATTTCTTGGTGGGTGTGAACAACAGCTACTCACCAAGCTGGTGTAGTGTGAAATAGTTTCCTGTGAAATGATGTGCAGACATATGCAGAAAGCCACATGTACAGCACATGCACAGACTCATCCCTGACTTATGATTAGTGAGATTCTTGCTGATAACTGAGTTAGAAATGACCAGTGGGGCACCCAGTGTTTTAATTACCCACACAACTATGCGGATTTTCCATATTTACCAGACTAAAAACATGATCCTGTCCTGATGCTTTGAGATTAACACACTGGAAATGACCTTGACTTCTCAGCAGTAGTTCACTATTACTAGGCTAACTGCAGACTGAGAATTTGCTGTGTGTGTGGTTATTCTCTAAATATTCCTTTGTTTGTCAATGCCTGGGATCAATTTTTCCCATGACTCATAAGTTTTATTCTACTAAATGCTAAAAGTTATACTTAGTCAACCTAAATATATCAGCTAAATTAAACAAAAGAAAGTTGTCTTTTGAGCAACTTTCAAAACCTGGATAATAACTTGATAGCTGGCTATTATAAAGATGAAAATAAAATATAGTAAAACCACCACTGCTAATAATTTGCTTTTATCTTTTTAAGGCAGTGAATAGGACACTGAAGAAAGTGGATCCAACGATTTTGACAAAGCCTGCTCAATCACAGATGCCCAGTATAACTGTGACCAGAATGAGGAGCCTTTTCAACAAGCACAAAAGTGAGGTCTTCCTGCCCTACTGCTGTACACCAGCACAGCCACACCTTTCTGGCGGGCCAAAAATCAGTGTGACACACGCCAGAAATGACAATAAGAAATGAAAAGGCCATATGGAGCCATTGCTGCCTGCCAGTCATTGCAGTAGGTGGCAACTGGGACAGGAGACGTATTGGAGAGGGCTCCATTTGTTAGGGGACCAACAGAGTAATGCAAAACCTGGATATGGCTCTTGGCAAAATTTAAATTATTTCCTTCTTTATGTTACTTTGCACAGCTGTAAAGTATTTATTATGTTAATAACCCCATATTAAGGATATACTGAGTTATGCTCTGGAAATAGAACTCAGATTTACTACAACTGCTAGAATGATGGTTTTCTTGGAATAGAATTTGGTGGATATTTACTAACATATGCAAATACTTCAGCCACCTGAAAGTCAGGCATTTCACCTCAAATAGTTGTGTAGACTTTTTCTAAAGTGACTGAAGAGAGCTAGATGACTCTAGTAGGGAAATCCTCCTATCTTAACAGAAGCAGATTGGGTAAGTCATGCTTTAGTGGGGTTCATCTCATTGTAAAATACTTGCCCTAGAGACAAGATGAAACATGCCCTGGAAAAGCTGGGTTCTCTACCATTACTGGAGTGACTGCTTAGATATGGATAATACTCAGATGAGATGAATGCAACTGCTGGTAAATACTTTCTTGTCAGGAGTTTAGTGGGTTATATCAGCACTGTGAGGTCTTATCAGATAATTCCTGGTTATTATGCACAAAGCATTGTCATGGTTTAAGCCCAGAGGGCAACTGAGCACCACACAGCTACTTGCTTGCTTACTCCTTCCCCCTCAGGGATGGGGAGGAGAAAATAAAGCAAAAAACTCCAGTATCGAGATAAGGACAGGGAAAGATGGCTCACCCATTATGGTCATGGGCAAAAGACAGACTCCTTATGGGAAGAAAAAGAACATCAGTTTGATTTGAACACCACTCCCATCAGCATTTAATTTACCAATCAAACAGAGTAAGACAGTGAAAAAAAAAAAAACCCACTTCTTAAAAAAACCTTCCCCCACTCCTACCTTCTTTCTGGGCTCAGCTTTGCTCTGGATTTCTTTACTTCCTCCCCCCCAGTGGCACAGGGGATGGGGGGGTGCGGTCAGTTCATCACCCGTTGTCTCTGTTGCTCCTTCCTCCTCAGGGGAGGACTCCTCACGTTCTTTCTTCCCCTGCTCCAGTGAGCAGTCCCTCTCATGGGAAACAGTCCTCCATGAACTTTCTCCAACACGAGTCCTTCCCATGAACTGCAGCTCTTCATGAACTTCTCCAGCATGGGTCCCTCCCGTGGGTTGCAGTCCTCTTGTCAACACACTGCTCCAGTGCGAGCTGCCCTCAGAGTCACAACCTTCTTCAGGTATAGACACCTGCTCTGGGGTCGGGTCCTCCATGGGCTGCAGGTGGGCAGCTGCTCTATCATGGTCCTCCATGGATGGCAGGAGGACAGCCTATCCTCTTACCGTGGGCTGCAGAGGAGTCTCACCCCACTGCTCCCCCTCCTTTCTTCCATTGACCTAGGTGTTTACAGAGGTATCTCCCTCACAGCCACTCCTCTCAGGTTTCCCTTCTTAAATACATTATTTAGCCACCTCTGCTAATTGGCTCGGCCTTGGCCGGAGGTGGGTTTGACTTGGAGCTGGGGGAACATTGAGAAGCCTCTCACAGGAGCCACCTCTGTAGTCTCCTCCCTCACTACCAAGACCCCTGCCATACACACACAAATCCAACACAAGGATAAACTTAGAAAGTGTAGGAATTAATTATGTTTAAATGAAAAAAAGGTATTGCAATATGAATTTGCATATTGAACTCAAGATACTCATAGGCACATACTATAGTTTTGTTACTTTCATAAGAATACCTTATTTTACACTGCACATGCAAAGAATCTTTGATTTTGATTCCTAGTATACATCTCTGATGTTGCTAAGCTGTGGCATTGCCAGATCTCTTTATTGTTTTGGGCTAGCAGCTTAGTTAGTCTTTTGTCATTTAAGAAATATTTTTTTGCTAAGATTTTCTGCATATTCCTTCTTCCATCTTTCTGTCTCTTCTTATACCTGATCCACTCCCTTTCATTAGCAGAAAATTAAAATAAAAGCTTGATGACTATTGTTCTGAATACTAATGAGTTTAAACATAACTTCTGTATCAGTTAGTATGCTAAACACATATGCTTCTAAATACTAAGGCAAACATGATGAAAACAAAATCTCAGTGCTTTAGATGTTTCCTCAGGTACCTGGTAAGGCCATTCTTGAAGTTTTTATGCATGGAGACCTCTGTGCATATAGCAAATCACAAATAATTTCACTCTAAATGATTTCTTAGAGTGCTGTATTGTGCCACACTTGCTTGCCAGATGTCCCACCTCAAGCTCTAACTTCACACCTTGTCCTGTGCAGATCAACCTCTGCAGAACAAACTAAGAGTTTCTACATTTTAGGGGATTACTCTGGGAGCAAAGAATTATTCAGTGTGAATAAGGCTGCCAGACTATGATCCTAAAAAGGAAGTATTAATTTTTGTTTAGCTGTAACCTAGTTTAAGTCAAGGAAGATCCAAATCAAAGAGAGAAGACCAAGGTTCTTACATGACATTTAACAACCTCCAAGTGAATAGCCCCATCCATGTTGGTCATTAGCACATTATCAGACAAAAGAGTCAGCCTGCAAACAAGGCAAGCATGTTTTAGAATAAGTCTTATGCTGGAAACAATCCCGGGAGGAACAATTAGTTATCATCTGGCTCAGGTAAAACAACTGCCTGTAACATAAATAGTCATTTTACATCTTAAAGGTATATTAAGGTGTTAAAACTTGTTAAATATTTATTGGTGAAAGAAGAGAGCCCTCATGAAATCCTGTATCAGTCCATCTATTTTGCACGTTTGTTTGTCGATCAGCAGAATTTTCCAAAAGGAAAACAGAGAAAAGAGAAGGTAAAAGCAGCCCATTTGGTGAAATGATCATTAAACATGAATGCCATTATCTGTGATCAGGTGTCATTCTCACAAAAAAAAATGAATCCCAGAGGATCATTATGACTCACATGTTCTCATCACAGTCTCACTATGGGGCTGTGTATCCAGAGTGTGATAGATATCCTTCTCTGGAAAAGAGGGGATTTTTAGTTTTTTCGTGCTTTGTATTCAGTCTTCTTTTTAGTTCAAGAATTAGTAGTGAGCAATTTGGCTTCATCTTCCTCCTAACTACAGTAAGCTTTGTGGGCTTGACCACAGGTAGATTGCCTCATTATAAACACCACTTTCATTTCTTTCATGGTGACTCAAGGAATAGGAGCTGTTAGTGATTTTTTTTAAAGAAACTTTATTGTAAATATGAGAGTAGAGCCTTACGCTTTCCAGCAACTTGCAATGTAGATCTGTAGACTTGTAAAAAGGCACAGAGTGATTTACTAAGGAAATTAACTCAAAAGGCCATCTATCTGGCCCAAACCCCTGCTCAACACAAGGCTGTTTGCATCAGGTACCTTGTCCGGACAAGCCGGAGTATCTCCAAGGACAGAGGTTCCACAGTTTCTCCGGGTAATTTGTTCCAATGTTTGATGTCCTTCACAGTGAATGTTTGCTTCCTGGTATCTCTTTGCAATTTCCCTTGTTGCAACTTGTGCCTATTGCCCATGTGCTGTCTCTGTGCACTGCTGAGCTGTTTTCCAGGCTGCATGTTCGGCCTCCTCTGTTGGATGGATACAGCGCTGACCCATCCTCAACTGTTCGTGCACTTGTCTCATGTCGCAAAATACATGGTGAATTTCCACATTTGGAGGAGGGGAACATGTTCATTTCCCTTCTACTATTTCTCACTTTTATAGTTTGCTACAAGAAAAGACTAACACAGAGGAAACACAGTTACTCACAAAATCCTTACGTATTTCTTTATTCATGCCACAGAACCTACCGTAAATCTGTTATTTGAATTCTCCAATGTTTAAAATTTTTATTCCAAGGAATCATTTAATTTTTTTTGTTCAATGGGAGTGGGAATTTAAGACACAATTTCAGATGGATTCAATGAAATGTTGTATTTCTGTGTGTGAAAACTTTCAAATTATCAGGTAGGTATAAGCTTTCATGCATAGTTTGGACTGGTTGGAATTGAGAGTAGGGAATATGTTTCAGCCACAAATAACTGTTAGGTTTTTAATCAATAATTCAGAGACAAATGTCTTGTTGCTTATTTCTGATTCTTCCTGCATCATAAGTAAAAGCTGTTCTCAAAGTAGTCTACTTAATTGGAAGGTCCTGTGAAATCTCTCAGACTATGAGCACATCTACAGAAATCTCTTCTGTACCTGGTTCCTGAAAAATAAAAAAAACAAGAAAATGGAGAAAAGAGGAGAGAGAATGAAATGTAATAATAATTATCTACCTTCTAAAAAGAACATTGAAATTACAAGTGCAAGATTATACTCAAGAAAAAACATCTTTCTTTAATTTTAATTATGCTTACAATTTCTATTTCTTGAATGGATTTCTAATTAATCAATTTCTATATACAAATTTGTGTCTCACTGTATGTAAACAGTTGCGACAACAAAAAATTGGGTTTTACTATCTGTAGAGAACAGAAAACTAGGCCCTGAAGAGAGTCAAACCATTATTATGGAATTAAATTGAGTCTATTGATTAAACCTGCATACTGTGGTTGGGCTTTTTTGGAGGCATTTAGTTACGTTACAGCAGTGAGGGGAAGTATATGTGAGGGTAGGGGAATTGTCTCTTTTCTCCAGAACAATTGCAATATACACATTTTACTGACTAATAATAAAAAAAGTCACATAATTATAAACTAGGAGGAATATTTTTCTGTGAGATTTTGGTGATAACAATTTCATAAGCAACATTTGATTGATTTCTCAGGTTTCTGCTGGAGACCTTGTGCCATTCCTACCAGTCTTTCCCTTGTTGACATCATGTTCAGTTGAAGGACATGAAGATCTGATGTTCAGAGGTCTTTCACAGTTCACATGCTTTATAGCATGTTGAGTTTGTGGATGCCACTGCAAATAGACTCCTCTTAGTATCTTTTCTAATTCTCTCCCCACACCCCTTCCTCCCTCTCTAATACTGCTGCTGCATCTCCTCCCCTCCAGTTCCCTATTTTCACAGGGAAAGCTGAGAAATTAAACTGTGTGACAAATATTTATTGTCCAGCTGAGAACTGGAAGAGAAGAATATGCTATTACACTAATATCTCTTTCCAACAGTTCCTCTAGTTCTTGAAGTCAAAAGCTGCTCTTTTTGCAGACAGTTTACGTCTACAATTCAGATAACAAGTAAAATGTATTGCTAGTAAAATGCACGTTTCTGTGTCACCTGCTGGCTAAAGCCATGCAGTACAGAAAGACATTTTCCTCATAACTTTGCTGATGTGCCTGACTTAAAATAAGTTTATTACAGTTCTGGATGCAGAACGGAG
Organism: Tyto alba; assembly: GCF_018691265.1. Lineage (NCBI taxonomy): Eukaryota > Metazoa > Chordata > Aves > Strigiformes > Tytonidae > Tyto > Tyto alba. Next base: position 38,297,275 of record NW_024881330.1, read on the forward strand.
AACACTAGCTGACCTAACTGGCCTAATAAGGCTAAACTTCCACCAGAGATTAAGATAAAACCAAAATACTCAGGCCCATTTATGACTAATGGAAAATTTGGACTCAGGTCCTTCAGAAGTGCAAAGATACTTTTCTCTAGCAGTAGTGATTAACACCTTTCTTACATCATTTTATTGTTTAGCCATGTGTTGGTCTGTGTCAACACAGATTGACAAAGTCATAGAATTTTATTGAACAATGTGAAAACTCATTTGCAAATTTTATTGCAGTCCATCATTGCCTGCATTCACAGTCCAGAGGCCTTCCATTGTTGTGAATAACAATTGGGAGCAATTTCTGGCTATGGTCAATGTAGAGGTTGCAGTCTTCCACCGACAGGTGTTCTTTCCTAATTGCTTCCATTAGTTTCTCTTTATTGCAGGGCTTCATCGCCCGATGAATGTAGTGCTTCAACAAATACCAGACCAGATCTATCAGCTCCAGTGTGTGGCATGATAATCAATGTACACTCATTGAGCCCAACCTTAGTAAAAAGCTTTAGTCAAATGCACAGTACTTATTTCCCAATAAAGCAGTTATTATACCAAATGCAATATTTTAAATAGAGAAATCTCTTGGTACAGAGTTTGTGACAAATACAAGTACTTGCCAACATTTGTATCAGAAATATCATGGCCAGCAGGACTAGGGAAGTGATTGTTCCCCTGTACTTGGCATTGGTGAGGCTGCACCTCGAACATCGTGTTCAGTTTTGGGCCCCTCACTACAAGAAAGACATTGAGGTGATGGAGCGTGTCTAAAGAAGGTCAACAAAGCTGGTGAGGGACTAGAGCACAAGTCTTGTGAGGAGCGTCTGAGGGAACTTGGGGTTGTTTAGCCTGGAGAAAAGGAGGCTGAGGGGAGACTTTATTGCTCTCTACAGCTACCTGAAAGGAGGTTGTAGCGAGGTGGTTGTCAGTCTCTTCTCCCAAGTAACAAGAGATAAAACAAGAGGAAATGGCCTCATGTTGCACCAGGGGAATTTTAGACTGGATATTAGGAAAAAATTCTTCACTGAAGTTGTTATCAAGCACTGAAACAGGCTGCCCAGGGAAGTGGTTGAATCCCCATTCCTGGAGGTGTTTAAAAGATGTGTAGATGTGGCACTTAAGGACATGGTTTAGTGGTAGACTTGGCAGTGTTAGGTTTATGGTTGGACTCAATGACCTTAAGGGTCTTTTCCAACCTAAATGATTATACGATTCTATGATTTGTAAATATGATGACAAGAGAAGACACGATTCCCATGGGAAATAAAGAAACTCCTGACCTGGTAATCTCACTATGTTGCAGTTACCTTAATAAAACAGTTTGAATCCTAGAATGTTATTTTGATTTAACATGAAGCTACAGTAGCTATGAGAATATAAAGTACACTGAGGCCCTTAGGATTAAGCAACTAGTATGCTGTGTGCCTTGAACACTATAACAATCGTTACGGACTCTGAATGAACACAATAAGTACTGGTTATGGATCTTGACTTGAAACAACAGGTACCAGAGGAAAACTGGTTGGGTTGGGAAGATCGGCCAAGGGAGAGGTGAGCATTAGCCACAGATGGAGTGAGCATGCGCAAGGATGGAGTTCAATCAGCCGACCCAGTGATGAAGACTATCGACGACCACCAGAGGACCCCCATCCAGTATAACCATGCATGTGTTAGGGACATTTGCATATGATAATAATTTCCAGGAAATAACATGAATATGCTAATCATTGCCCTCTCCCCATTCTATTTAAATCAATCAGTAAAGATGACCAATGATTTCTGTAAAATAGGAATATAGATAAGATGAGGTAACTGAAAGCCAATCATTATTAAGGTCAACTTAAACTTTATGAATTTTGTTGATCTTATGTAACCATGACTGATGAAAAAGTGTATAAATATGTTGTGCTTTGTACCTGTCTGCAAACACGTCTTTGGCGGAGTTATCCCCCGTGTTCCTCAGCGCTGGAATAAAGAAGTGCCTGCTTATCTGCTTTGTGTAGATAAGTTCTTTCGCGATTGCGACTGCTAACAACTATACCATAAAGCTTACACTAATTCTAGATTGAGAACCTTCTTTTTCATTAAATCTTTGCCTACTTTGAATCAGAATCATAGGAATTTTAGCAAAAAGATGAGTGTATTTTGATTCCTCTTCCTTTTCATACTCATTGAAATATTAGCACAGGTATTAGTGCAAACAGAATTTTTGCTTGCATCTTGCATTCTGGATTATCTGGATTTTGTGGCACTGCACAGAGGTAAATGAATGTTGTGGTTTGGGCCCAGAAGGCAATTGAGCACCACACAACCAATCCTTCCCCCTCGGGGATGAGGAGGAGAAAATAAAGCAAAAGGCTAGGTAATTGAGATAAGGACAGGGAAGGATGACTCACCCATTATGGTCATGGACAAAAGACAGCCTTGATTTGGGGAAGAAAAAGAATATCAATTTAATTCAAACACTAACAACAACACTTAACAGAACAGAACAGTGAGAAGTACAACCACATTTAAAAACACTTTACCCCCCACCCCATCTTCTTTTTGGGCTCATCTTTGCTCCCAATTTCTCCACCTCCTCCCCCCCAGCAGTGCAGGGAGTCAGGGGATGAGGGTTTTGGTCAGCCTCACTGCCCCTTCCTCCTCAGTGGGAGGACTCCTCAGCTCTTCATGAACAGCTCCAGCATGGGTCTCTCCTGTTCATTGCAATCCTTCCAGAGCCAAACTACAACAGCACGGGCTTCCTACTGAGTCACAGCCTTCTTCGAGTGCAGCCACCTGCTCCAGCATGGGGTCCTCCATTGTCTACAGGTGGGCATCTGCTCCACCATGGACCTCCATGGGTGGCAGAGGGACAGCCTGCTGTTTCACCATAGGCTGCAGGGGAGTGTCAGCTCCGGAAAACCTCCCCATCCCCTCCTTATTTCTTCCACTGACTTTGGTGATTGCATAGGTGTTTCCCTCACAACTCCTCCTCAGAACTCCCACTCCTCCTCCCAGATTCCCCTTCTTAAATACATTATCACAGAGGTGCAGCCACCATTGCTAACTGGCTTGGTATTGGTGCAGAGGCAGGTCTGGCTTGGAGCAGGAGAAGCTTTGAGAAGCTTCTACAGGGGACCAGTGGTGTAGGAGGCTCCCCTGTTACCAAAAATCCCTGTCACACACAGATCCAACACAATGAAGAATAGAATATGCCTCTCAGGCCTTTTGCTGTTTGTGGTGATACTCAAATCAGAAAGAATATAACTTGATTTTTTCAGAGCTGAGGTTACATTTGCAGAAATTACATTTTAAAATAACAACAAATATCCAGCGTCTTCTCCCTTAAGAACTGAAGAAATTCAGTTGAGAATTATTAAAGACAAAAACCACAGAGAACCATTGTATGCTCCTTTAGCATATTTCCCCAGACCAGAAGTGTAGTTTGACCAAAACCACAATTACATAACCCCATAGCTGAAAGGAATTTCTTCAGAAGTCCTCTTTTGCTATGTTATTACTCTATAAACATTCTTTAATGTCAACTTTCCATTAAAAGTAAAGACCTTTTTTTGAGTGATTCTATTGTACCTTCAAAGGTAGATGTGGTCTCTAGAAGCACTGATTTTTGTTCCTGAAATAAATTGTTCTCTACCATTGTCTTTTTGCATTCACTCTCTCCCTGTCTCTCTTTTTCTCCATGGTAACACAGAAGTCTATAATAATGTATGACACTTACCAGCAGAAGGATTCAGAAGGGAGAAGCACGAAGTACAAGAAATGTAGAAACCTGGGCTGCACAATACCTTTCTAACTTCTGCAGGCTTTAATGTGTTTGTCTCCTGTTTACGTTTGGCTCATTCTCCAAAATGGCTCAGTTTCACTGGTTTTATCTGTCGTTTACTTTACCCTTCTTCTCTTCCCTTTATTGCTTCATCAAAGTGTAAAACAATTCCTCAAGCTTTTCTGTTGAATGTTTCAGTACTAACTGTGAGAGGAATCATGTGGCTGCTAACCTGAACTCAAAGGCAAATGTCAGTACAGCTGATACCAATGGAGGCTTGCAAGTGGAAATGCAACCAATCAGCAGCATAACCAGGAAAACAGCCTCCTGTCTCTGTTTCACAGATGTTTTTCGGACAAAACAAAATTTCTCTGGATCAAGTACCTCTGGGACATGTATTGTTTTTCTGGCAAACTGCCAGCTGACCTTCCATGGTCACACTTGTGGCTCTTGTGTCTGGACCAGACTTTGTTGCTGGAAGAGTTCTTTGCACCAAGAACAACTAGAAATCAGGTTTTTAATTGATGTAATATTGTCTTTTTGCTCTAGAGGCCAAATTACAGAATGAAAGACCTTTAATTCCTCATTTGTTTCATCTAGAGTACATAGAAGTGACCAAAAATGCTCATCAGCTGATGCCCTTCCTTGCTACCTGATGTAAACAGGATGTCTCATTCATTGTTCTATTACTGCACCTGTATGTTTTTGAGCATGTTGCTTGTACCTTAGCATCTCATAACTGTGTTGGCCAAATGCTTAGCCGAGTGAAAGGCCAAATTGGTCTGGAGGACACATAGAACACTGTTTGTGACAACATTCTCCCTATAGCTGCAGTGAATTCAAATAATCCCTATTTTCTATTGGTCTCTCCGAAAGAATGCAAATATCAGCACAATTCTATGAATTTTTAACATTTTTTACACACAGAGATACACACACACTTCCTCTCTCCTTTGTTTTTGGGCATGCATCCAACAGAACAATATGTGTTACTGAAGTTTAGGGCCATTTGCTTAATCCTACCTTCTGGCATTCTCACCTGTGAGTCACAGCCATCACTACTGATAGGATAGATCCTCCAGAGTGCAAACCCCTGCTTCAGACTTGCTATCCCTTAAAATATCTGGCAAAGACAAGGATTTTCTGGCAAAAAAGTTAGGTGCTGAAATACTCATCATTGGAAAATGGGGGGTTTGTACACGTTTTGGAGGATGATTTTGGTAAGACGTTGCACTGTGATATTTTTCAGTCCAGAGTATTTCTAGTTTTGGTACCAAACCAGCTTTTCAAAAACCAATCTTAATTTCAGCTAGTGAAATCAATTATTCATGGACTTTTATTGCATAGTGAAGTTGTCTAGCTGTGTTTGGGCCCAGTGTTTGTAAGCTTGTCTGCCTCTGCTCTCACGTTCTCATTTTCACTCGTTCGCCTCACCAGATCTGTGTTCCTTAGAAGGAGCACATTTTGAGAACAAAGAGTTATTTACTGCAAAGAGCTAAAACAGCAAACAAAGCCAACCTAGGACACTGCTTTTCTCAGTTCAAAAGAAAGGGGCATTTGTCACGTGAAGTTTCCCTTTGTGGGAGCTGCTGGCTTGCATGGGTGTGAAATGGGTGAATATAAAATGCTTTGGGGCAGCATACAGAGGAGGACTTGATGCTGGTTTGAAGTCAGTGGACTACCTGTTGGGACAGGGTGGGTGACACCTCCTCCCCTCACTGACAGTCTTACTGGCATGGCTATGAATTTGCCCTTTTTACGCCAGAAGCCATGATCTCATATTTGTTAGGCATTGGAAGCAGTCAAAGTCAAAAACACTCCTACAGTTTTGAGGACGCGAGGATATTATTCTACTGCTACGCTACAGCTAGTTATGCTGTGCTGCTCTCACTTACTACCTCCTGTGCCGCCACCTGCCAGACCCAGCCCGCCTCATCCGAGCGCCGTCTGGCATTGCTGGAGCGTGAGGGGCACGGCCTCCCCGTGAAGGTGGAGTATGTTGGCACCGCAGGCCAACAACCCTTCATTCTTCAATATGGCTGGCGCCCGGGGTCAGCGCAGGAGAAGTTGGGTTTTTTGTGTTTTTTTTTTTTTTTTTTTTTTTTTTTTTCTGGTCCAAGTAGCTCAAACAAAAGCCAATTATTGCACATGCGATGAGTCTCACAGCGCTCCCTGAAAGCAACACTGTGATTGTATGGCAGATACGTGCAAGTCCCCAGCGCACTGTTGGAACGGGAAATGTCACATTCACCTGGCAGGTTAAGAATTTAGACACTGAGCCTCTCTTAAGATACGGTATAAATTGAATGTCCTTCCACTGAAACCACGGACCTGTTTCCACGAGTTTTGCATTCACCTCCTTACTTTCAGTCTTTACAGCTGGCAACAAACGGTCCAACGGGTCTGAGGCTTTTTTGTCCTTTCCTAGGACAAACCGGCTGCTCCCCCTCCGCGGTCGGGGTAACGCTGCAGAGCGGAGGCATGGCCGGCCTCAGGCCCGCGCTGCCGTGGAAGAGCAGCGCGGGCGATGGCGTGGCAGCTTGTGGCGTTATGGTATGTAGCCCACACAACTGCAGAGAGGCAGATTGCCTGGCCCGAGCAGAGCCTCTTCTGCTGAGGTGTGCTACCACCGGCTCAGTGAAGTGGGGCCCCGTGGGCTGGGCCCGCTCCTCCATTTGCCCCCATCACTCGCCGCCGTGGCCGCAGTCCAGATGGACAGTGCCTTGCGCAGGCTGGAGATGAGGCTTTGTTCCCGCTGTCAGTGCTGTGGAGCCCATTTTTCTGAGGAAGCAGCTTTCAGATATTTGGGGTTGTGCCAGGTCGTGGTAATCCAGAAAATCCTGAATTTAAGCACGTCCCTTAAAAATAGTGTTCCCTGTACCCAAGCTCCACATGTTGACTTGGGAGTAAGGGCACCTTGTTTAGCAGAGGTTTTTGTAGGTTCATGTGTGTCTTTTGTTTTAAAATATATTAATTTATTATAATGTAAAATCATCTGCCCGAGGGATGTGGGATGTTGTTGGACTACAACCAAGTATTGGCTTGTAGCCTTCTAAACCAGGGTGCTAAGAAATAAATCCTAAATAGAAATGGATGAACGGTTGGTGTGGAAAATGTATTCAACACACTTCACCCTTCTTTTCTAAGGGTTTTCCTCAAAACATCTGATGTTTTCCAGATTTGTTCAACACGTGAAATACTGTATGCTGATACTGCAAACAGCAAAAGTTGTTTGCTCAACCAAAAATTATTTGAAACCTCTTTTCCTTCTTTGGGGGATCCATTATTTTCTAATTGCATTTCATTTTTCCAATTTTGAAGCATACTTTCTACACCTTGCAGTCATTCCTATATATTTTAGTTTTCTTTCTACTAACCCACTGATATTGACCTCCTGAGGTCTCACAAAAACTATAAGAAGATCCCCAAAAGGTGAGGATTTAAAGATACATATATATTTTTTTTTTTTCCTTCCACTGGCATTTTACCAGAACAATGTACTGTTCAGGAGTAAGATCATGATATTGTCTGTGATAGTTATGACATATCATATGTGCATTTACAGAATTTGTCAGACTTTTTTAGCATATTTGGTGAATTCTAATGACTTCTTTTAGTTCCATTGCTGCCAAACGAAATATATGTTTGTATAACATTGTTACATTACTGATGATTAATTTGCGTGTTTGTAATATCTGAAGATCAATGAGAAGAGGGTACCATTGTGCTACCCCCTTTACAAACACAAAAACTAAGTAAGCACTGATTTTTAACATCACAGAGTCTGTAGTCTTGCAGCACTTCTGCAATTGGTGGTATTTAAGGCAGCTTGCTGCATCCACTGGCACTTCATTGACCTTAAAGGATCTCCCCATGGGAACAGCAGTCTTCGCATACTCTGTCATTTATAAAATTGGGAGGAAAAGAGGGAAGAGATATAATGTGCCAGCAAGACTGATGGATACAAATTAACCCAAGCCAGCCCTGTGCAATATGAGGTAGTCAAATTTGTATTTGATGCATTTCACATTGATTGTTTCCTTTGCAAACTGAAGCTGAACTAGAACGCTGTGAAGGAATAGTTAAAGGAATTAGTTTTGACCTTAAATGAATTGTAGAATGATCATATTTATGGTTACAGGAGCACCTTGTTTTTAATTGGAAGCTATCAGAAGGAATTCACGCTTTGATGTTTGGAAGGATAATCGCAGACTACTGGGTTGAAAGGGATGATACTGTCTCTCAAAATTCAGATATTTCAATAAATAACATTACTCTCTTCTTATTAGCACTCATTATGCTTGGAGAAAAGCTTCTGTCTAGATCCAGAAATCTGCCATGCTGTGCTACTGTAATTTCATCTTTACAATTAGTTTTTAACACAGTGTCATCAGAAGAATGCCAGTTGACAATGACTAAGCAGAGGGAGAGGAGTCTATTTTTTACACGGCAAAACATTTTTCTTTTTTCATTTCCTCACTTACCCACACTATTTGTCTCTTTCCATCATCTGTTTTGTCTCTTCAGAAAGCCAGGCTGTGAGCTGTCTGTAACAGGCACCTATTTTTCATTATCTGTGCAGGTAGGTACTCTAGTATAAATAAATAATAAAAAGTCTTTGTCACTCCTCAGACAATAAAAGATTTAGTGTAAATGGTGAGACTACTGCTTGGATGTGAACATGTTATACTGAGGTTCCAGCTACAGATCCTTTACATTGACCTAGAAGCCCATGAAGAAGCTACCACAGACTTTATACATGCTGGGTTGAAAATGTCCCTCACCCAGTCCCCTATTGTGGATTGCCTGGGGAAAAAAAACAACAACCCCCAAAAAGCAAAAAGACTGTCATCTTCTGATAACACTAATGGTAACAGCATAGTCATCTGCATGTTTAGACTACCTCAGAAGAGATTTATAACTTCATGCTTGACTACCTCAGAGATCTTGAAATGCAGATTGGTAATCAAAAATGTTTTTATTGCAAACTTTATCTCTTAAAATGTTACAAGAAGACACTAAATTAATATATTTAACTAAGCAAATAAGTAAACCAGACAATTATATAAGAAAATTTAGCTAAAACACATTTCTGAGGGATTTGACAGATTACAGGCTGCTAACACTGTCATAATCACTGTTAAAATCTATAATCTCATTAACATCAAAGAACTGGAACCAAATTGAACAAAACTGAAAATGATTCAAAAAAAGAAATATTTTTACTATAGCCTCCAGTACTGTTGTGAAATATAAGGGAGGATGAAGGAGAGCAAGAACTTTTCAGAAAAGGCCCATGAAATGAAGGCTGTGATGAAATATCTCCTGCCTTTCTTTCCAGCACTTACAATCAAAGACCTCACATTTACTCCAAACTAGTGTTTGTTAAGAGTGTTCTGGTACGGGGGACAGAAAGTGTATCCAAATGATGGATAACAATAATAATAATAAAATCAGAGAAGACAGAATAGTGGAGCTCACAATTTTCTCCATTGTTAAAAAACCTGTGTATCTGTTCAACAATTTTTGTATCAAATGATTGTTTAGTACATTCTTGTTTATGTCAAAATTTCCTAACAGGTTAGAAGCACAAAATCAGCTTTTTTGTACTTGTTTTTATTCAGGGTAGAAGGAGCTGGTGATCTTAGCTATATTGTATACCTTGGTTATTGTTGTTTTTTGCAGACAGAATTGCAAGATTTTTGATGAAGATAACATCATCAGGTGGTTTGTTTTTTTTTTGTCACCAATGATATTTTTACAGGAGTTTGAAGATTTTATATTTATGTAGATTAAAAAAAGGGGAGATCTTTCTATTTGATACAAAGCAGCCCTAATGCACAGACTCAAGAGAAACCCTAAATGTGACAATTCAGCATAAAACAAAGCAATTCTTCTTATATTACAACACTCTCTGAATGAATCAAGCAGCATCTCGTCAAAAACCATGATGGGACATTGAGCAGGTTCTCCTTATGTTGACATGGTGCAAGAAATATACACAAAATATAGAATAAATTACAGATAAATAAATAAATTCCTGCTGTTCACAGCAAGAAGTATGACATGGAAAGCCTTCTCTGGGAGGGGAGCTTTAAGACTTTTAGTGCTGTGATGTCAAGTTTGTCAAGCCCCTAGCCTGGGTGCGCTGGTCGTGGCACAGTGTAGATCTATGCTGGTGGAGACCAAGCAACAATTCTGCCCTAGCTCCAGTTTCTGTCATCGTTTTAGTGTGTAGTCCTGTTTAGCATATGTTATGATAATGTAATCCGGAACATACAAAAGATGGATGATGGTTGACAATTGTCTCTGAAAGATACATTCAGTATCTATCCGTAAATATATGCTTTTAAATGGGGGAAAACCCCCAGCACCTGACCCATTCACAGCAGCTAACTGTTTTTCAAAGAATTTAACCAATTCTTAGATTGCAATTCTGATTATCTAATATTTTATTGGAAAATTAAATCAAAATGTTGTGTTGAAGAAGACAGAGTCCAGGCCTGTCATCCTCCAACGTTTGCTAAAGCCAGCATCTGGTTGTGGAAAAGAATAAAGGAACTCTAGACTGGAGGTAAAATAGCTCATTTCTGATAAATGGTATGCTTCCAATAGACTGAGGCAGTGTCAGAGAAGTCATAGATAAGAAATACACATTTTATATTCACAGCAGAAATGCAACAGCGAGGTTATTACAAACAAGACAGGAGCATATTCATACAGTTAATTATGACCTTTACTGCAGGGATCTTAACTTTCTGGTCACTCCTCTATTTTGATTTTTTAAAATCAAGCTCATGTGAAGGTTAAGCAGACAGAGGGAGAACAGGATGTCATGGGACGACCCCAGCCGGTGTCTTTGATCAATCATTTCAGAGGATCTTCTGGGTCTAGAGAAGGAATGGTAGAAAAATTGCAAAGGTGATATAATCAGCAGGTAGGTTAACAGGACCTCACGGGGAGGGTTAGCAAAACCTTCTCTCAGATTTAAAAGAACAAGGATGAACACCTGACTGTCCTGTAGAGAAAATGAGACTAGTAAGCAACCCAGGATATGCAATCTCCTGTCTTAACAGCAGACTGAATACAATCCTAAGTTTTTGTTTCTCTGACTTGGCTATCAGAATTGCAGATGTTACCAAAGCTGCCTTTTTGCCACTTTTTGGATAAACTTCTGTTTGCAGCTGTCTGCACAATACATGGATGTGTGTACAGACGTCTAATTTAGGGGAACAAAACCGGGGCACTTGCTATCTGCTGGGACACACAGACTCTCATACTTCAATTGGTGCAAAAGAGAAACCAGATTCCTGACAGCAGCAAGTTTGGTCCAATGACTACATGGTGGTAAGCTCTTCCAACCCCAAACCCATATGATACCTGAGGCTTGGTGTGGCTCTGCTCCAAATCAGGGAGTTGATAATAACAGCTCTCACTCATCCCACCAAGGTCCCTATGTAGCCTCCGTTTTATCGTGACCCATCAGAAGATCAGTGTTATCCTTCCTTCCCTGAGTCTGTCCGGACCATGTATCAATGTTTCTGGGTCAGCTACAGCATCTGAAGTTATGGGCACTGTCTTTTCGCTCAAGCAGGGGAAGGCTTATGTTCATTAATCCAGCACTGCTGGGTTCAGTCCCTGTAGTTGGGGTGCTATTATACTACAACTGTATCTTCCAGTAGGACAGATGGGCAATATCAACAATGGCTCTTTGAAAACAATTAAGAAGCATTTTTGAGCGGAGGCCAGTGTGCCCACCATCACGGTAAAGTAGTCAGTCTGTCCTGGGTACCGTTCATGTTAGTCTGATTCAAAGGGAAGGAGAAAGAAAGAAAAAAAATCATTCATGAACAAAATGGGTCCCATATTTGGATGTATTAAAAGCAGAGCATGCATTTTTAAAAAACGGAACCAGGCATTATTCATGCAGTGCTCTACCATTTTGACATGCCATGTGGACTCCAGTGTAAAAAAAGAAAAAAATAATAATGCATATGTGTGGTAATAATCTGCACATGACTGGTTGCTGTAATGTGCACGGCTGTACTGCCAGCAGGGAAGTGAGTGATTGCCTCTCGCCTACACAATGGACGCTGGCTTTGCCTCACATGCTTTTTTCAGCAGGAGAACAAATAAGAGGGGGTGAAATAAAGAATGAAAACCACTGCCTGACCCCACCGCCTACCAACCTTTGAGGCTTGATTAAGTAGTCAACAAGAAGTTTTCGGATTTTAAAAAATTTTTAGGTGGGCTACTGTGACCAGGGACTTGCTGAGCGAGAGACGACAGGCAACTACTCACCGTTTGCTTTGACCTCTGTGTCTTTTAGCCTAGGTGGTGAGACATATGTCACAGGAGCTGTGCTCATCGGGAAAGTTTTTATTTGTTTTGCTAGTCTGGTGGCTTGTCCGGAGCAGTTTGATAATTCAAATGAATCTGTCAGGAACAAGAGTGTGGTGCTTCAGTTCTTGCTCAGGCCTGATGACATTGATTTGTGAGCATACTGCTTGACTACGGGATGTGTGACAGATAAATTTTATCAAAATTAAGGCACAATTAAACATTTCATCTTCCTAATTACTGGCTGTAGATTCAGCCTGATGACCATGTGCTGTAAGAAATCAGCGACCATTACACATTTTAATGGAGCACAGCTGTCTTACAGCTTGGTAATATTTGCACAGTGCCACAGAACTGTAATTTATGATAAAAAGAAAAAATGTGTATTGGCTCTTTTTTGCCAAAATAGATTAAGGATTCATATACTTTAATGAGATTTGGACCTAGCCTTGGATTATCGTTATAAATGATTTATGTGCATGTTGGTGGACTCCTGTAGTTTTGAGTTGATTTGTGTTTTGGTCGACCAATATGTAATTCAGTATTTCCTTGTGTGCCAGTATTTACATTCTTTCCCCTCTCTCCATTTCAGTTCTGTTTTTCTGCCATAACTTAGCAAGAAGGGCAAGCAGGAAGGTTAAGAAAGCATTGAGGCGTATTTTCCAGAAGCCTCCCTCACAGCAAAACCCACTCCCAAAATCCCTCCCCTGCTCCCTTGCTCCGCACCCTGAGCACAGAAGGGAAAGGAGGGAGGAAGGTGAGGGGAGGTGGGTGACACTGGCCTGGATCAGGGTCACTCTTGCAGCCTGGAAAGAAGGGCACAGGGGAGCAGATGCTACCTGAACCCCTGCTCAGGCAGAGACCTGCTCAAACATTGCTGTATCTCAATGCAGAGTATCAAAACCCTGCCTCCTGCTTGTTAAAGCATGACCTACAAAAGGGTGTCTGCTCCCCCACTTGATATTTTTCCTGTTCCAGTCAGCTTTTCCAGAAAAGGTGTTGCTTCTCTAAAAGAAAAAATACCCAACAACATATGTACCCAAGTTATCATTTTCGGAACCACCTTTCTTCTTCATTCTTTTCTTCACTAGGTTTCTTTCACAGATTATTTAGAGAGTGTGTGGAGCAAGGGGAATGATGAAGATAAAATTAGGTGTTTTATATATACACTTATATACATACTATATATATATATATACACACAATGGCTATGTTCGTATATGTGCATGTTTTATTTTTGCATTAAACTTAGTGAACCAAATTCTCACTATGTTTAACTACCTAGATTTCCAAGGAGTCATGCTTAAGTCCAGAGTTTGGCCCCATATGTTGCGAAACCCTGAGATCCATATGTGCAGATGAAAAGAGAAACTAAATTCTAATTTTCATAATAAAAAAAAAAAAATCCTGTCCAAGCTTGATTTACTTCAGTGTTCATATGCTGGAATGTTTCATACTGTACCAGGTTGCATATGCTTGCACACTAATTCTCAATTGCCGTATGCAGTTTGTGACAACCATCTGCTAAGACCTCCCTTAGAGTTCTTTCTCCCACTCAGCCCAGCTGAAATAAAAATATGGACAGAAACAACTTCTGCAGGGAGATGAAAAAGTTAATAGGGGACTTGGAGTTAGACTGTGTTGCTGATTCAAATTCAATTGCTCCTACAACTTATGCCCTACTTATAAAATATTCCTGAGGTGTAAAACATTAAATATAATGGAAAACTAAAATAAAGTCATACTTCCTTTGACAGACTTGACTGTGCTAGAAAGGTAATAATAAAATATGTAGACACAGCACACATGTGCTATCTAGCTCTCACTAACAATTCTAAAACATCAGCTTAGATTAACTGTGTATAGCACCTTATCACATTATAGCACCCTAACGCAGGAGGGGAATAAGTGGTGAGAAAAAAAGGGTGTGAGAGAGAAGGGGCTCAAAAATCAGCTCTCAGTTTTGTCAGCAGAGAAGTGATTCCATTTAAGCCAATCTCATCAGAAACTTTGAGTGCTGGGTGTCAGCTGCTCCCACTGAAGCCAGAGAGGCAAGCCAGCGACCAGATCATTGGAAAATCAGGTGAAGGAAATGGATAGATGAACAAGTGATGAGCAAGGATAGAAGAGGAGGGACCTGTGGGGTAGGAGAGGGAAGATGGACTGTTACGTTCGAGTATCTGATTGTCTCCTGTTTTCCATTTCATCTTATCATGCAGTAATGGGTTAAATTCCCCATCGTGAGTATTCAAAAATACTCATGAAAGCAGGAGGGACAGAGAGTTCAAAAGGCCAAGTAGTCAGACCACTGCCTCCAAACAGGACTTGCTACTCCGAAGCCATGGAGTGAAGGTGGCAGTGACGGCAAGTCAGTGTTTAGCTAATCTGTTCTTTAAAAACTCCTGATACAATAAAGTTGATCCAATCAGATTTTTCCTGAGATCAGATCTATTTCCATTTCTACCATTTAAAGGCTCATGCTTCTTGCTGGAGTGTCAGCTGTCATGGAAAACATTGTTGGTGCCTTTCCCTAGTACTGCTGCTCTGCACGTTCACTGATGTCCTGCTAGTGTGGAGCAGAGGTAAAGATGACTCCAGGTTTCTTCTGGGCAAGAAATCTATATCTACATGCCAGTATGATGCTCATTTAGTTCATAACAGCATGATGGTTTTAACCCATGTTTGGTTTGTGAGAGGAGACTAGTGACCTGAGGGAAGGATGAGGAATTATACATTTTGAGGTGGAAATCATGGGTCTTGGTCTGCATTTCTGTGATGACTTTATTTCAGCAGGTTTTCAGTGTTAGCATGAGTGAAAAATCAATCCCATCAATGAAGCCTAACTGCTCAAACTTAGAAGGGGGAGAAGAGAAAAGGGAAAGAAGGAATACTTTTAGTTCTGATGAAGAAGCATGCCTGGAACTCATGTTTTGTAGTATTTTTAAAGGCAACACATCAGGGTATTTGGCAAACACAGTATCCCTAAGTCAGTCTGTCTCAGGTGATATCTTTGGTTTTAAAGGCTCAGCAAGTCATAAGAGATTTTTGCCCTAGAAATTGTAAGGCTGTAAACTTTGAAGATGAAATGGGATTGAACTATTTTAAGAGCTTTTGAAAGACTGGCATATTAAGTTATACATCAATCTGTCCCCCATTGGTTATTACCTTAACAGCTGCTATAAGTGTAGCCTATCAGTTTTAAATATAGGAACAGCAGTAAATAGTGCATTATGACATTCCAGATGGAACACTTAAATTAAAATTTCTGTATATTTGAGAGTTTTCTACAGCACCACTATTATGTCATCATTTTCTGTAGGTAGTGTAACAATCTCTTATCCCTACAGCATCAAAAAGTTTGAGGACATAGATGAGTGGAGAACTGATGACAACCCAACGTTCAGCAAGACCTTTTGGCTGCCGAAAATGTTTCAGAGGTTGATGCAGGAGTGAAAGAGAGGAAGGAGTATACCAGGCTCTGGGATCTAGTTTTTATTTTGTGTTCTTTCTATTCATGCCAACTGTTAGAAATCTCTATGAGGCCATGGCATCATAAACCATCTATTGCTGACTTGTAGCATGTGGTGCTTTGAGGGGTGTCTGCTCTGGAAGGGGCATAACTGCTTTAAATGGAATTAGGGAGAAGGGCAGCTCTAGGGACACAGCATTTCTGATGGGGAAAACATCCTGAATCCACAACCTTGTCATCACACAACGTTACCGATGTGCTTTGTTTACAGTGAAAGGTAAGTGAAATGACATTGATCATTTTTCCTCTGCTGTAAAATTAGATGCACTAGGGTATGGTGCTTTTGAAGCACGAGGGCTTGATGTGAGGTGGTATAATTCAATGGCTGAGCTGAGAGACTGGCCTGCCAAGCCCTGGATGTGATACTGGTATTAATTACCAGGTGGGTTAGTATTGCATTAATAACCACATGCAAGCCTCTGCAAATCTGCTTTTTTTTCCCCACTTACATTGCTTAGGATGTCGATGTTTGGAGCAGTGACTGGCTCTTGCAAAGTGCTCACCTCATTGCACAGACAGGGAATTTAGCTGCTGGCCTTACTGTAGTCGTTCCAGAGGCCCAGCACCTTATCAGCTTTAGAAGCACAGAAGGCTAGTTATAATGCCTTTTTGTGCACGTGTGCTTGATCACTAAGGGCATTGAAAAGGTCAACTTAACCTTGCCATAAAAACATAAAAATTATCCCAATGTATAACCTCCCACAAAGTGTGGAAGGTAAGACAGATTCCAGAAGGTAGTATAACTTTGATGGTACAAAGCTAAACAAGGAGTTTTGTCTGTCACTGCTGGTCTTGCGTGCAGTTGAGTTGGCTTGAGAGCACCAGGTTCTTTGGAAGATGCTTGGGAAAAACATTCAGCAGGTTCCAGGAAATACTGCTTTTAATGCACGCAAGTTCACATTACTTGCTATCTACTTCAGTTTTCCTCATCTCATTGAAAGCCACTTCCTTCGCTGGAATGTTGTGGTCACTTTGCAAGTTAAGATACAGGCAGCATCTTTAACATGTAATCTGCAGCACTATACAAGTGGTATTTGTTACTTTTGTTCCTACCTCTAAACTGCAGAATCGTGTGCTCTAGGAGGTGCTACAGCTGGATGACCACAAAAGACCAGTTGTTGATATTCCTTTTGCTTAATTGATTTGGTGTTAACCTACTGCCCAGCAGCTATCTCGGATGTTATTAACATAGAGTAGATAAATGTGCATGTTTCCGCTCCAAAACTGATGAGGCTAATAGTTCTTCCAGTCTGTATACCTGTAGTTTTTCTGAGGTACTTTTTAGTGAGTTGGTTCTGTGTTTAAACTGCTGGAATTAATTAAAACAGTAATTAGACTATAAAGCACTCTGAAGCTGTGACTAGGCAAGCCCCTATCTCCTGTTAGCTTCGTATTTAAAGCTGTTTCTGCCCAGTAGTTAATTCCCCCCATGCCAGTGGAGATATCTAAAGGGACTTTACTCATGCTTATCAGGCACGACATAAGGGAAATGGGTCAGCTCACATGTCTGCTGAAAATGAGGTACCATGGAGATGGCTTATGCAGAATCACAGAATAATTTACTGGCTCCTTCGTAGTGCTGCTGGTCAGCACCAGGTGCCCATGCTGTTACTGTATTTCAACTGGGGGGCAGGGATCTCCAGCTCACTGGTGGAAACCTTTTTAACCAGGAGTGCACGTGCCCACCCGATCATGCCAAGAAACTCGTGGAGTGGCTTTCTTAGGAAACAATCCACCATCCAGCAACCTTCCTGAGTAGTGTCAGCTCGAAAATCAGATTCCTTTTGTAAAGAGGAAAAAAACCCCTGAAAACTATCCACCTCTCTGAGGTCAGTTGGTGAGCCCAGGCCAACACAGGTCATAGGGTATAGTTCTCAAATGACCAGTCCGTTTTTTCTAGCTATTGGACTACGCTACAACCCAGCTTTATTTCTAGAAAATATATTTATTTATTTATAAGGGGTCATGCTTAAGCAATCAAGACAAAATTGACCCTGGAATTAATTATAAGACCTCTCTTAGCACCTTGTTTGTGAACTCTCAATCCCTAACTTCGGGTGCAACCATAGCGACCCTGTAGTTTTCAATAAAATTTCCACTTATTGACACCAGTGTGAACTGCTGAAAGCAATTATCTATACATTGTTCTGTATGTGCTGGGAGGAAGCACATTACAGGATGACTCTAGCCACATAACTCAGTATCGGTGGCAAGAGTCTCTATAGGAGCAACTCGGTAGCTGAATGCTGAAAAACCTCTGGCAGATTAGTTCCTCTTACTGGTAGGTGTTACTGTGACAATATATCAATCTTTTTAAAGTAATGCATTGCCATTCACAGGTCTGTGGGCTGCTTTTATACTTCCATCATCATATCTGTGGCCTTCAAAGTTACAGCTGATGGACCTTCTGTCAAGACCCGGATATTTAATCATTGTGACAGCATCCTACATTTTTTTGAACCCCAGAGGCCTTGGAAAAGTTTAATACAGCTTCCAGGTAAAGTTCAGTCCACATGGCTGAGTCCCCTCAAGTATTTTCTGCAGAGAACTCCCCTCCCCCACATTTTAACATACCCAATGTCCTTTACATTTGAAGAAAGTGAAGAGCTAAGCTGGAAGGCCAGGCATTATTGTAACAGAAATATGTGCTTTACAGAGCTCTGCTGCCTGCTAAGAAGTTGGGTGCAAGACCTTTAGTTAGCCCCTCCACTTGGAAAGAACAGACTTTTCCCAACAATGACTAGTTTCTCCCCACCACAATAACCTAATGTTAAATGTATGTTTGTGAGCATTTGTAGCCTAGAATATGAAGAGGAACATTTTTTGAGGAAAGGAAATTGTATGTTAATATTTGATGGGTACAGCAACAGTTTCATTAATAAAGAAACAACCTGATGCTGATCTCAGTTACAAAATGCATGCACCGACACAACCCTGCCAGTGACCTCAAGTTATTTAACACTGTTATAGCTGTAATCACCAAGTGATGCTAAGGCAGCATTATTACTTAAGAAAGCCACTGTGGGCCTGGAAGCCTCTCTGCTTTCCCCAGCTATAGCATCTGACCTCAGAAAAGACAGTCCCTCTTTCTACATCTCTTATTTCCCCACGATAAAATTATTCCCCCCTCTTTCTTTATATGTATATATACATATGCACACAGAGTCAGAATCTGGTCCACAGTCCTTTTGTTCCCAGCACTTGCCAATGAGTGCCAATTATATGTAAAATAGGTGAATGTTAGACACATTATGATATGAATTTCCTTCAGAAGGGAATGTTCCAGAATCCTAATGGCTGCATTTTCTTTGTCTCTTTCAGTTTTACCTTTTACATGCAAAATTATTAAATACAGTCATTAACCAACTTAAACAAATAATAATGCCTGTAATTATAGCAGAACCTGGTTCACTTAAGGTTGAGCTAAAATGATATATATCAGATATGTCAGTGTGATCTGTATAATACCAAAAATTTAAACAATGAAAAATAACGTTATCAAACATGAAAATCCATTAATGCTGGTCATTAGATTTTAACTATGCTTTAAGGGTTGTTAATGTGGAGAAGAGGAAGACACTTCAGCTGACCATGTCTGATGCTGCAAGCATGCAGCTGAATTAAATTCTTCATTTTCTCAGTACTCAGTAAAGAAAACTGGAGCATTGCCTATTAAAATATAACACCTTTGACAAAAAGATTCTGTAGTTCCTAGTCCCTTGCTATAGTGTCTATCTAGGAATTGTACTGCAGGTACTACATTGCATAAATAAGCTGACCTGTCAGGTTTTTGGCAATTTATGGGGCTGGTCAGACTGTACATTCGTGCAGTTTTTTGTTGCAATGAGATGTAATGGCTTTTCAGCGCACCATAAGCACAGTTGTGACCACAGGCTCACTAGTGTCATTTTGTGTGCAGTAATGAAGCCTGACGAGTGGTCTCCTGCTTGCAGATAGCCGGCTGTTGTCCTAAAAATGCAAACCATTGCCTCAGGCCATGGAATCAGGAACAGGCAAAGGACAGTGGCACAGGCACGGCTCCCCACTGCTCACCCTCCCTTTAGCACACTGTACTTGGATGCAGTAAAACAGTATTTACCCTTGTACATAAGGACACGATGAGAGAAAGTGATAAAAGCAACTATATGAAGGCCATGATGGAAATCAGGTTTTGTGAAGTTGCTGAGCCGACGTTTGGGAAAAAAAAATGTTCCATTGCCAATACGTTTTCCCCCACGCACAGTGAATCCGTTGAGCAAAAATGCTTCTTCTACTTCATCATCATTTCCCTTCCTGTTTTTTAATTTTTTAAAATTTTTTTTTAATCTGTATAAATATTTGTGCAGAAATGTGTGTGCGTGCTTATTTATATTTATTTATATTTTGAGAATATGTACTTACACCCACACTAGCACACACGCACACATGTATACATATATACAGAGAGACAGAGCTAGCAGGCACAGCAAATCACAGGAACAAGCCTTGCTGCTTTTTTTCGCAGCTCCTCAATATTCCACGGCCCAGGAAGGCCAGGCGTGCACAGGGGTTCACACTTCCCACGGCACAGCCGGCCCCACCGCAGATCCCCCTCCTCGCTTTGACACCCAAGGGTCGCCAGAGAGCCACTCTGAGCCGGGTAGCACAGGGCTGGGAGGTGGCTTGTTTTCCAGAGAAAAATGAAAAAGAAGTCTGTCCCAAGTCAAACAGCAATTAGGCCTGGTCCTGGAGTTGTGTGGTTTGTGATTTAATTAAGCCCCTTTCTCTACACCAGGCACCACTGAGCACCCTGGATGCTTGTGGCAGGGGTTCTCTAAATCCTGAAATTTGAAGGGTAGTTTGTTCTTCAAGAGGGTAGGAATTGCTTTTGTGGTTTTTGCATGCACACCCAGTGTTTTGTAAACAGCTACGGGCAAAGGATGTTGGAGCAAAAGTTACAAATCTGTTTCAGTTATAACCTCGTTGTCATATTCCTTCTCACTGTTTCATAGTTCTTTGGGAAGTCATCCTTCCTCCCAAAACTTTTCACATGGTGGGAAGTGTCTTTGTAAAATGCCATGTTAGAGGTGAAATATGGAGCCCAAGGCTCTCATGCTTGTCTTGGCTGAGACCGTTCCAATCTTCCTCCTAAAAATATTTGTCCCCTCATCTCACAGACTGGAAAAGCTGCGGTTTACTTGGTGTTTCTCGTGCAGAGGTAGAGTTGAGTGGTGTGTGGTGTTGAGAAAGAAAGAGACACGAGAGAGGCAAGATAGGGGATTTCTTTCAAGTACTGCTCATCAGCTGCATTTTTGTTTTAGAATGGGATCCTGGCCTTCAAATATAAAACCTACACTCCTTGTTTTTACATCACTTCTGAAATATGAAGAAATATTTGCTGAAGTATTAGGTCTACTGCAAAATAGAACACTCGGCACAAACAAGCAGTTCATCACATTATGAGACACAAAAATGACAAAAGTGAAAGCAGCAGTTTCCATTGTAACACTCAGTCAGTAACATGGCTTATAAGCAATGCATTACATTTGTCTTTATTTCTTAAATGTGTAGCTTAATATTGATATTTTAGAAATGTTAAATATAAATCAGAAAACACAGAATGTACAGCGTTGCCTTGGGAACCTTTACTTTCTTTTTTTTTCCATTTGTGAAATTTTATGATAGAAACTCTGCAAAGTTAAGGTAGCATTAACCCAGTCTTTGGGTATATATAATACAAAATGCTTGAACTTCTGGGACAGCAGCTATTTCTATGGATACAGTATGTTGAACAGACATGGAACAAAGAAAACCAAAACAGTTGGTTCTCTGCTGTCAAGGAAACAAGCTGCTCTTTCTGCTTAAATATCTCTTACCAAAACTAGGAAGAAAAAATCCTCCAAAACTCGAGCTTGCACTTAAAATGAAGAAATTTGGCTTACAGGCACTGGAGTAAACATATTTTCAGATATTTCAGTAAGGAATATCGTTACATTTGATATAGGTAAATCAACATATCTCCCTGAAAGCCCCTAGGGTTAAGGTTATTCTTAAAGGTAAATATGAAATCATTTTTTGAGAACAGTAGGAATCCAGAAGGAAAGTGAGAAAACATTCTGCACATTCTGGTTTTTGTGCTGCATGCAGATTACTTACTTAGATTAAATTCTGTTATTTGTGCTCCCATAATTCAAACTTTTTTTTTTTCCCCCTATTCAAGCCATCAGATTGTTGTTTAAAATAATGAAAATTAAACCTCCTATTTGTTCAAAACTAGAAAATTTGAATGACTATATTTCTTTCAGAAGTATTAGAAGATGTATCAAATAGAATTACCTCATTTGATAAACAGGATAAGTGAAGATGCATGTATAGGTACTATATGACACTTCCAATGTACGAATGACATGGGAGACAGCAGCTATTCAGAAACATAGTTAAGATTACATGAAAGAAAGGGGCTATAAGAATAAGTTAAATGACTCATAACATTTTTAAAATCTTGGAGTTACCTCCTGGTGAGTGACATTCTGGTTCTGGTTGAAGTAAGCTTCACCTTGAGCTCCTGCACTTTAGTGGAGGATATTGCAAGACTCTCATGGAAGTACCACACCAGAAAATGAGTCCCTTCTAAGACAGAAAAATATCCTAAGAAAAAGATTGTTATGTGACACATACCACATAAGCTCACAGCATTTCTAGATGTGTAAGCAGACCCAAAATGTCCATCTAGATTTGAAACAAGTTCACAGACACAAATCCTTGCCTGTTCACATCAACATTTCTAAAGTGAATCAGGGAGCACAAAGGAGGTTGAAGGCAAATGATCTGTTGAGTTGAAGTTGGCTTTGTTTATGGGCCACGTAGGTTTTCTTTGACAAGTTTTGTAACACCATGGGTGGGCTTACATGTATGATGTCTGGATACCAAGTGTCATCCCAGCAATGGGTACTCTCCAAGTATGAGTTCTTAGCTCTCAGTAATGGAAAAGGTATGCGTATTCAATACTTTACCCTTCTGTGAACAAGAATTGAAGTAAACCATATCACTGTGCTCTTCCTGAAGTCTAGGAGTTGCAAAGGAACCCGGGTGTGTAAACCAGTCTTGTGTCTGGAGGTAGCATCTGCCTTGGTAGGAACTTACAGAGAAATTCAGTGTATTTGGCCGATTGCATACAAGTGGTTAAGGTGGATTTTGAAGAGAATTGCCATGAAAATCCCTGCTCCTTATAAAAAGTGACCAGAAGCAAGCCCTTTGCCTAGATATTCTTGCTTGCTATATTAGTTTTGTTTGTCTTGTAGGCTAGAATTAGGTTTTACAGTGTTTTTTTTGAGAAAAGGTTGTGAAACATTTTAAATGCACAGCCTTTAAGGAACAAGAAACTGATAGATTCAAAAGGCATACTCTGAAATGTCATTAAAGATGCTACACACGACCCCACTAAAATAAGAATTACTACTGAAGACCTAGTACTCATCCATAATTAACTTCACAGTGTCTTCTTCACAAGTGCATGGATTATAAAATTCTGTGCAGTAACCTTCTTATCTTTGAATTTCCTGGCTTTTCTTACTTTGTTTAGACATTATTGTAGCAGAAAAGAGGAGTGGGTTTGGGGGGGAGGGCTAGTTTGCACACTTCTGAATATTTGAGCTGTATTTAATCATTCTCATGTGTGAAATCCTTTATTAAAAAAAAATCAGTTTATCTGATACTTACTGCTCTTTAGTACAGCACAGCTTGGTAGCACTAGGTACGTCTTGTTGAAAGTATGTCCATAAATATGTCCCTTGCAGCACAGAACAGCTTGTTAACTTGGCAATCCTCAGCAATTTGCTTTGAAAAGTTTGCCTCAGTTTTGATAGTCCAAATGTAGGGCAAAAACTCAGAGTAACTTTTTTAGCTAATTTTACCAATTGACACTTTCCTCCCAGTTTTAACTGCCTGTTTACTAGAACAGGGACTGCAGTGCTTCTTCCTCCTCATTCAATAAGCTTTTTTGGAAGTCTTTCTTTTTTATTTTTAATGGGCTGGGACTACTGATTTTCTGTTTCCTTAATGTACATTCTGAAAAAAGGGTCCATTTTCTTGAGGATATACTATCCTATTATCTTAACTGTATGTAAACCCAGTGCCAATACTATATAGGGGACAGTATTACTATGAATTTGCAATACTTTCAAACTAAAGAGAATTGCAAAAGTGGGCAAATGCTATCTGTCCCTAAGTCACAGGCAGAATAAGTGGGCCACAGAGAGGACAAGTAAATTGACCAGTGCCCAAAAGCTGCAAAGGATCAGCAGCCTTGAGGAAAGAACAGATTTTTATATGCCTGGAGCTGTCAAAAAGTCCTACACTCCTTTTTAGTTTTAGTAAAACTTTTGGCTAGATTTGTTGGATATCCTTTTGAATAGGAGAATGGAAGTAGGATGCCTACATTATTTCTATACCAAATACATTAGGTTGGCTTATGGGAGAAACCCTGAAGTGAAAACTCTTGAGTTTATGTTCTAATTTAACCACATGAGGACTATGATTGGAGATACTTCAAAGTGGGTTACGATGGTTAACTAAATGAAAGATAATATCCCTTTGCCATTACTGTCTAGTAGGTCTCATTACTCCTCTGGGCATGCTCCTTAGAATAAATTAAAAGGATCCTCTGAGAACCATTTTGATTTGGGTTTTTTTTTTGTAATGATTGCCAAAAGCCATTTGCTAGAATAGTACAGAATGTTTACAGATGCCTTAGGAAGAAAACAGCAGAATGTGGAACTAATTGTGTTTATTCAAGATAATTATGAAACACAAATGACCATTACTTACAACAAGTCCCCTGACAGCTAGAGTTTGACTCATGGGGCCAGGATCAAACTCAATAAAGAAAGGCTTTAATGTTAAGTTATACTGTCCATATGGACACCACGCACCAGCACTAGTTATTGCAGTTATTGCTCACCCCTCAGTACTCTTGTATCCAGCTAGAGTTCAGTACAGAATAACCACAGCTGCTAACTTTGAAGAGGAAAGGCAGGTGGAAATGATGAGTGCTTCAGAAGGAAGATCCTGCTGAGGTTAGAAGCTCTGAGAAATGCAACCACGGACTTTTCTGGCAATTATAGTAGAAGTTCTCCTGTAGGAAAACAAACAAGCTTTCCTGCACCAGTGATGGGCATTTAATCACATCAGAGAATGGGATGCATAAAGCAAATCTAAAGACATGACTATTAATTCCACTGTAAAGAATGATCCTATACACAGTGCATCTGTGTTCACCCCAAAATGGCTTGTCAAGCCATCTCTACATATCCATGTAAAATTGGTATGTATACTTACTTAATTTTTGAGTAAAAGGACAAGAGGAATCCAGTGCATTGCAGTGCTGGAATTTTATAAAAGTAGATAGAGAAGTAAAATAGTGAAAAAATTGATAGTGAAAAAATTTAAGTAGATTGGATGTTAGGATTGAGAGGTGGGCCTGTGCAAACCTCATGAAATCCAATAAGGCCAAGTGCGAGGTCCTGCAAATGAGTCAAGGCAATCCCATGAACAAACACAGCCTAGGAAATTAGTGGGTTGAGAGTAGCCCTGTGAAGGAAGACTTGGAGGTATTAGTGGATGGAAAACTGACTATGAGCCAGCAATGTGCACTCACAGCCCAGAAAGCCAACCGTGTCCTGGGCTGCATCAAGAGCAGTGTGGCCAGCAGGGCGAGGGAGGGGATTCTCTCCCTCTACTCTGCTCTGGAGTACAGTGTTCATCTCTGGGTCCCCCAGCATACCTTATATAGGACAAGGATTGTCGATTTAGATTAGATATAAGGAAGAAATTTTTTACTGTGGGGGTGGTGAGGCGCTGGCCCAGGGTGCCCAGAGCAGCTGTGGCTGCCCCCTCCCTGGAAGGGTTCAAGGCCAGGTTGGACGGGGCTGGGAGCACCCTGGGCTGGGGGAAGGGGGCCCTGCCCATGTCAGGGGGGGTTGGAACTGGATGGTCTTTAAGATCCCTTCCAACTCAAACCATTTTATGATTCTATGATTCTATTCTACAACTAAGGGAGACAGGCATAATCTGTTTTCCTGGTTTTGTATAGGGCACTGAGGTGTGTTTTTAAAATTGATCTAGGAGGTTTTCTCTAATAATACTCAAATGGGTCAATATTGTCATTACAGTTTCATTTCATTTACTTAATTCTCTCTGTTGCTGCAGTTGAATTGGTTTTGATTTGGACAAAAAGAAGATATTTAGACTAACAAAAAATGTATTAACATGTGGTTGTCATACAGAGAGGTCATTTATATCCCTAACAGTGTGAAAACATGATGCAGGCTGTACTGCTTTTGTTGATTTCATTTTCTGGCAACATACACAAAATCCAAAGCTCAGTAATGCCCAAAGGAAAAACCAGTAAGTTCTTTATTGACTTTGGGTCTTGCTTGCCCATCTGGATGAGGACACATGTTGGTGAAATCCTGGCCCTTAAATCACTGTGAATTTTGGTTCAGTGGTCACATAACATACCATGCATGTAACATGTTGAATGTTTTAAATCAGCATTCAGTGTAGACTTCAAAATTCCAGGAAAAAGGATGAGTGTTAGAACTCATACACTAATATAGAATTGTTGATGAGGGTTGAAAACCACCAGCAAAAACGTTGTGACTGAAAAATGCTGGCCATTCAAAGACACCAGAAATGGTCTCAACACAAAAGTTGGATTTTATCAGTCTGGGTCCCTGTTAACTAAGATCTCATGTTTCAGTCTTGGTGCCTTTTCCTGGGAACAAAAATTTAGCTCAGTGTTTAATATGACCAGAAGAAATTGGACCAAGATGTCAAATTAATTCTCAAAAACTTTACAGATGGTTTATCACACCTCCTGCGGTTGTTCAATTTCTAAGGTAAGTAATAGTAAGTTCACTCATATCCAGCAAGGAGCCCCTTGTTGTCATTGCTTTTCCTTGCCCTTTTCCTTACTCTCTTCTGAAGGTACTGCCAAGACTGCAGGCTGTTGGCGGTACCCCAGGTATGTGCTGATGCCAGGCAGGAGTGACCTGTCATGGGCAGGAGTCACTTCGCTGGGGGAGGAAGACAAAAGGGAATGAACCGAGCAAGCCCTTGCCCATCCTAGGGAGCAGGCACAGGCACTATTCAGTTGTTTTGAGGCACGGCTGTTGGAGAGCAACAGGAGTGCAGGCTCCAGCAACAAGGTCCATGTACTGCCAGTATCTGGGGAAGCGACCCGGCAGGGACCCCTTTGCTTTCCACTGGGCTCGTGGAGGAACCAGACACTTCTCTGTGGGAGTGAACAATCAAAGCGGGTTGTCTCGGGTGGACTGAAATGATTTGTGGTGCTGGGTGAAGTTTGGTGACACCTTTTCGGTTGTTTGGAAGAGGCAGGGGATTAAATTTCAGAAAACTTCCACGGGACCCTTTCTGTTTTGACTTATTTTTCATATAGTGGATGATATAGAAGAGAAAAATTATTTTAAAAGGATTGAAGAACATCAGAATGAAATGAAATATAGCTGTCAAGAAAAAAGCTTCAGCAGGGCTTGAAAAATTTTTCATGGATTTTCATTTAATAGCTTTAAACAGCATTTTATTTAGACTCAGACCTACTTTTTCTCATTGACTTTTCAGTTTCAGCCAGCTCAGGCTGGAGTGTCAGTCCCTCCTGGTGACAGCCCTTTTCCCTGCCTGTTACAAGGACCAGGCTTCGCCAAGTTCACCAGGTTCCCAGATGATACTTTTATCCAGAAGGAAGCCTTACCTCTACCCTATGGGGACATAATTTTCTTCTACCAGTACACTTAATGATAAAGGTTGAAGGGATAAGTGAGGAAAAGAAAGGGGAGAAGCAGAAAGCAAATAGCATCCTGGGGTGAGCAGTTTATAATAGTGAGAGGCCCCTGAATCTCTTGTCCAGTGTATCTGGGCAAGGAGAAGAGTGGGAATTAATTTTATGGGAGCTGAAAACCAATAACAACAAAGCAAAAAGAATAGTAAACTTTGTTTTCTTTTTTTTTTTTTTTTAAATATCTTGTCAAAATCTCCCCAGCAGTGCACAGGACCTTTTAGCAAAGCAAATCAAAACCACAGCCTGATGGACTTGATGTCTAAGCCAAAGTTTGAGTGGACTGCAAACAACTTCTGGTGATGCCAGTGTCCTGGGTTTGAGTGAGTGGTGGGGTTTTTTGGTAGCAGGGGAAGGGGCTATAAGAGTGGCTCCCTTTTGGCTGCCGACCAGGCTCAAACCACAGCACCAGTCGACTGGGCAGAACTGGAGAGAAAAGGACCTCTGCCTTCTTTCGTTTCCTTGACAGTCATGCCCCATAAGGGTTAATGAAATGCCCGCCAGCTGCCAGGCCCCCATAACCACCCTGCTCTCCTCTCAGCCACCAGCTGATCCCCCCGCCAAGTCGTCGAGGTGAGAGTTCACTGACAGAGGTGGATGAGGTTAAAGATAATAAGAGCCTAAACATCCATAGGGAGTTCAGCTCATGTACAAAGTCGTAATTACATAAGCCATTACCATTGTCCGGGTGAAAAGAAATTGCTGCGAGCAGGGGTAGAAAACATTTGCAAAGACAGGCTTAAGAAGCAAGGATGGAAAATATCAGACTTCCTCCAGTGGATGCACCGTGGATTTAGCTAGGCTATAAAACAAGGATTGTTTGGTTATTCAAGTAGAAACCTGTTAAATGGATAACCTCGTTGCAACAAATTTTAATTTTTTTAGCAGGTCTGTTATTTCAACAGGTATTGATTCAAGCAGCCTCTGCTATTTTTATCAAATGCATTTTAGAGGCACAGAAAATGCCACTGAGGATTTAAACCACCCAGTAAGCTGCACAGAGGCAGTGTTTGTAATACACTGCTTGCTGCTTTCACAAGCTGGACAAACCTCATACATTATGGGCCAAATTATGCCCTTGGATGAGTACGCCTGATTCCCACTGCTGTCAATGTGGCTGTCATAGAAATCTGTGGGGGACCAGCTTGTGCATCCAAAGAGGAATCTGGCCTAAAATCCATTGTGCTCATATTCCTTGTTACTTAGATATTTCTCATGTCTGCCTGATTCACTCTCTTTTTATGTCGAGGTAAAATAAACACATTGAAGGATATTCTTTAAAAATAAAAAAGAAGATAAAAGATCTCTAATGCTACAATATTTTGTTTGTGTGTGTGACTGTAATTAATGGATGTTCTTTATCCAAGGTTTCCTTGAAAAGTCACTGTATAGATGCGCTTGTAGAAATCTACAGTGTCTCTGCAACCTTTTGACTTTTGGACAGGCCTGTCTGATAACCTTTACAAAATGGGCAAACATGGTCATTTCACCCCAAGTTTTACTCTGCCAATCCTCAGCTGCCAATCAGTGCTGCCTTCCCCAAAGAACATGCCTGAAAAGAGCCATTCAGGAAATGTTCTGGTGCCCCTGTGATGCAGGAGCATCCCCCCCCCCCCCCTTCACTCAGGTGGCTTGTCTGGGAGTAGAGGACAGTCTGGATGAAAACATTTGCATGCATAAAATCTTGAGAAAAGCCAGTTTTGGAATGGGTAGCCCCCATGAAACTCAGGCTGAATATACCCTGTGCATCCCCAGTAGGTGTTATTGTGGGGAACGTGGACCTGAGGCCAGAGGGATGATGGCAGGAAGGGTAGCGCTGAGGGCCAGCTCCTCTGGAGGTATTCCCCCTGGCCCCTCTGAACGTCTCCTGATATCCTGCCACTTCCATAAGCTGGATACCGGGTTCAAGATTTACTCCTCTCTGCATGGCTGCTTTGAATTTATTTTATTCCTATGCAGTTAGTTGGAGTGGTAAATTTATACATGCATTCAGCATTGTCATAGTCATATCTTGCCTGAGGGCATATTGATCCTTGTTACCATATTGACTTGATGCTTTTACATCTGCCAGCAATAGGTCTACACATTTTTTTTCTACAAAGATTGCACATTTTCCTTCCTCTTCCCCAAATCTCCTTCCACACAGTCTCCTTTTATCAAGGTAAAACACTTTTTTTTTTTTTTTTTTTTTTTTTAATGCAGCTTTTCAAAATGTGTCTGTGTTTGCTCAGGTAAAGGTTGTGCAATTATTTCTGACTCTAAAGAAAAGAAAGGGTAAAGCAAGCAGTTGGAAATCAATTAGCAATAGAACTTCCTTTCTAAATTATAAATATACTGAAAGTATGTTTTGTATTTGCTTTCCAGAGTGCAAGAAACAAAGCAAAGGGGAAGATACCTGTTCATTTATAACTAAATCACTGAAGAATAGGGGAGCAGCAGCAAGTTGGTCCTTGACGACTGATACACTTGCAGCAGCAGAATTGCCACCACAGAGTATTTCTTATCTTCCCCCATGTTTTCCATATAATTTTAACTATAAAGGGCACTAACCAAAAGCAGATGCTAAAGTGGGTCCAAAATTGTTTTTGTTTAACTTTTAGCATTTACTTAACTGATTACTAGTTACAAATCTGACACACAGCAGACATAACAGTGGTCTCAAGGAGATTAAAGGATTAGTCACTCACTAGTTTAATCAGATTAATCAGAGATTTTGAACACAATATATAATTCTATCCACAGAGGGGATACACGATAGCCACATGCTAGCCTAATTTGGGAAGGGATACTAGCGATGGACAGATGAAGACAAAAGAGGGCAGAAAATATTGCTAGTTATCACAAGGATTTTTCTACATACTGCACTGGCAATGCCACTTAGAGCCCTTATATTTCCTAGTGGAATTGCAAATTCACAAAATATAACACCAGCATCAGCTAGTGTCTTACACAAAACTATAAGATGACTAACATAATGTCCTGTTATAAGCTTGTGATATTAGTATACAGTAAACATATGTGGATGTTTTTCCTCATTCGATTTCATATTTGAAAACTTTTTTTTAATTTGTGGGGAGAAGTTTTTTATCTTTTTTTTTGATGCCACAGCATCCAGGATCTGAAACGTAAAGTGTGGAGAAGGACTCTGTAAAATATTAAAATGCTTTGTGACAAAATTAGAAGATGCTATTTGATACAGTAAGTTATTCTGGAGTAGAAAAAAAAAAAAAAAAGATTTGCTGTCATCCGTGAGAGCTGCCAAAGCTAGAATTTAAACCTGCTTTTACCTGTGCAGAAATCTAGTATTTTTTAAGAAAACATGTGTTTCTCTTCCACACGATTTGAATAAAAGGAAAAGTGGGATGGAATCTCAGCATATTGAAACTGAGATGTTTCTGTAGTAGAAGTTACTTAACAATTGTAGTATTTCTACCAACAATTAATAAAGAGAAATCATAGACAACATATGAGCCCTGTTTTTACATGTAAAGAAAAAGAGCAAGGAAAAATCATCATAACTGATGCTATCTTAATCTATCACCCTCTTCTTAACAAAACCCCAGAACATTCTCTTCTTTCTTAATGCTTTTTTTTTTTTTTTTCATTTTTCTGGGGTTTTTTCCATTTCTGGGATAGTGACCTTAACAGGTTCCCTTAGCACTTTGGAAGGTGTCGGTCTCGTGTCTGAATCATATTTCCCTGACATCCAGCCTTCAGAAAAGAAGCACTTTTAAGAAAGAAACAAACAAATTAATCTCCATGTGCTTCAGCAAAAACACTGTAGCTGGAAGTAGGCCAGGTTTTCACTCTGAAGGATGCTCTGTGCTTGGCAAAGCCCAGAAATGTGTGTCTGCAATGGCTCTTCTGCTAAGATTTTAAGATTTAATAATTACAGTTCTTTAAATGAGGAACTTCGGTTTAGAGGGAACATAGAGGCTAACAGGGAAAAACCACGTTACGAGCAATTAAGTGTTTGTTATGCAGAAACTGAGAAAAAGGAAACTGAACTCTTGGAGAGAATGGCTCGAACTGTGCGATCTGGCCGCCCGTACCCGGGGTCACGCGTGGGGTACGTGTATTAAGCGGGTCGGGGTGAGCGTCTGCGCGGCGTGCAGGCTGCCGACGCTCCCCTCTCCCTCGGCAAAGAGCGACTGTAGGATCGCTCTTTGCCGAGAGGATTCGACAAACCTATTTACAGCCGTCCACCGGTACGCTCAGCGTTTGCCATCGCCTCTCCGGCGGCTGCCCCGCTCCCTCTCCCAGCCGGCCCCAGCCACGGCCGGGCTCCCCGCGGCCGGTTCCTCTTCCCCCAGCCCCGGCTGCCGGATTTCAGCCACGCAACCCGTGGCAACCAGCATCCCACCACGGCTCTCTGACGGGAGAAACACAGGCACAAACACAAAGCTGCCTTTGGAAAAACAGCAATCGCGCGCTCGGGCTTTGCTGTAGAGAAAGAATGCGCTGAATTAAAAATGTGCCAAGAACAACCAGGACGGCGTTGCTTTATTTTCACAAAGAAGTCTCTCCTAATTGCACATTAACTGTCTTTTCGCGAACAAACTTGTTTCCACCTAACGCTGACAGTCGCGGGAGCCCGAGTGTATGTGTGTGCCGGGTGTGTGTGTGTGTGTGTGTGTGTGTGTGTGTGTGTGTGCGCTTTGTGGCAGTGTCTGTACATCTCGTGCCTGCGCTGATGGAATTATTGTTTATTTTTTTAATTTTCAGAGGTAGGTTGATGACAGCTGAAGAAGACTGTATTTGCTGAAGAGCGGCATGATGGTAGAAAGGAGCGGAGCTCCTGAGGGAGATCTAATGGTGCCTCTCCTTCCTGCACAGAGATAAAGACTTATAATAAGCGTGTATGTTCACCATCTGGCTCTGTGCATGTGGTCCTTATGGAGGCGAAAGCAGCACAATCTGTAAATGATCAGGAGCCATCGCACTCTCTCCAGAGAATCCACGATGCAATCAAGGTGACAGATGGCATGGCCGCTGCTGTGGCCTCATGGAGAAGATCAAAATCACCTTCAATAAACTCTGACTGAAATGGGCATGAGCACCTCAAAAAAGTCAGTTTGTCAGTCAAACTGCGACAGCAAGCTGCATTGGGGAAACATAGCGGCCAGCTCTCTGTTTTCAATCGTTTCCGTCTGACTGAGCCTGAACTATGATCTTTCTCAAATTGTCCTTTCTGTTTAGCTGAAGCAGGCCAGCAAATTGCCAGATTCATAGCTTTATTGAAGGAAATTGAAAACATGATGTCCTCAATTCAAGGGACAAACAGCTGGCAGGTGCTTGGACACCCAAGCACATAAAATGGACCCCTAGTCTTTTGGACAAGTTTGTCCAACTTTTGTCGGAATAAATATAGATATATAATAAAATAGATATAATAAAATTCCAATTTAGGCAGGGTTTATCAGGCATTAGCTGACAGCGATTATATGGCTGCAAATGAACCTTGCGCTATGTATTAAATGCTGGGTTTTTCCCATTTATGCTAAAAATTCCACATCTACTGCTAATTATGGTGATTTTTGCTTCCCTGTTTTTGGACGAATATCTTAGTGTAGCCTTTTTGCCATGGCTTCTTATCAAGTATAAGCATTAAGGGCGTGATCCTGCGAGGTTCCCAGCACTCCTGACCATGTGGCTCAGCACCTTACAGAATCAGCCTGGGGGGACCAGACCCTCCGAAGCACTCAGCTGTTCCCCAGCCACGAGGCCTCTCCACCTCCACCCACACCACCCGCAGCCCCAAATGCTGAATTTCCACCCTCATGCAGGCAGGGAGGTACCTACCAGGCATTTTTAGTTGTTTGTGCAACTGTGTAAGTAGCCAAGGGGCTGGGCGAGCTTCCTTGAATACGGTGGCGAAGAAACATACCCGCTCCTTTTTTTTTTTTATCATTCTTTCTACATTTTATACCTATTTTTTACTGTGTCCTTGGCTTGACCGGCTCCTGGTTTTTAAGGGAAGATAAAGTAATGTGCTTGTCACTGTTTTCAGTCTTGCACATGAGGGCTTCCAGGCTGAAGCGCTATCGCCAGGCTGAAGCAAGGACACGCTGAGAGGTGACAGAGGAAAAGAAAGGCAGCCTTCCTTCCGCCTGCAGGATCCTGCTCTAAGACCTTCCCGGGGCCCACCGCGGGTCTGCGTCAGAACAAGAAGTGGATCCACGTCTGCGTCCCCACGTCCCTTCTCCGTGTGGCAGATGGCCACTGTCTTTCTCAGTTTGCTTGCTTGAGTGTTTGGTTCTCTACCACCACATTTTAAAACGTCCCTGTCGCCCCTAGCTTTTCCAGCTACTCATTTTTAGCTTCGTTACTTGTGAAATATTCTAGAAAGTCCTTTGGCCTGCTTCAAAGTCTGTTAATGGCAGTGAGTCTTTTCGTCAACTTCCCTGGGTTTGAGTAAGTCCTTGGCACTTCTCTGTACAACAGAGAGTTATCAAAGGCAATTTTTAAATTTTATTTTTTGGTTGGGTGTGGAGCATGGGTCACATTTTAAACTCCAGGTTACTGTTCCATTTGACTGATTTTGCACATATAGCTGATCATCCTGACATTTTATGTCTGCAAAATAAATAAATAGGTTTTGCCTTTGTACTAGCTACCCCTGTTCCTTTCTACCAATGTGATTTTTTGCATGCATGGGAGAAGAGCTGTGGTCCCTCTCACCGGTACACAGTCACCAAGAGACTGGAGCAGACGTGGCCTGGTGTAAGCCCATCACCTTCATCAGGCAGAATGGCATTTTGCTACTCCAGAACTCTGGGAGTTGGATAAAAAGGCAATGGCAAAACCTTGATTTGAAAAGCCAAGAGGTGTTTCTAGGAGAATGAGGAAGGAGTTTGAGAGTTAAACTCCTGAGGGTTTCTGCTCTCTCTATTAAGTTTGATTTGGGATTAAGGTCTTGCAGTGCTTTTTCTGTAATATGGTACCAGGGAGCACAGCAGATGAGGTATATGAGCAGTTTCTGCCTTTCCACAGTTGACTGTGATGCAGTGTCCAGTTCATCCTCAGGGAAACATCTGATTATTGCATGGATATTTCCTACAGTGCAGATTCCAAGACAGAGCTAATTTAACAGTGTAAAATAATAAATATAATACTATAGGCTTGAAGATCTTATATGGACCTTGTCAAAACATCTGAATATCTGACATCTTTATGGTGGCAACCAACCTGCGTGGTGATACATTAAAGCATTTGGACAGTAAGATTTTGAAACAAAGTGTTTTGAAATATTAATGCACTTGCCACAAACAACACCGAATTGGGGTCTCTCTAAATTGTAACTAAACCCTGGTAGTTTTCTGTCTTGGACTACCTCTTCACTCCTATTGTATTTGCTGTTTGCTTCTCACGCTGACCACAAAGGGAGTAGCAGGGAAGTCTGCTTTGCTCCTTTGGTACAGAGGGCAAAGTCCAGACCAGGGAATTTGACTGACAAGCCTCAGTCCACAGCTACACTGTGGAGAGCCCTCATTACAGAGTTTATATTCCCCTGCCATGGTCTCCACAGCATCCCTGCAAGGACCCTGTCTCCTGTTGGGGGAGAGGCCTGAATGGGTTCCTGTGCGGGAAGACGAATGTGAAATCACCTTCAGAGACTGTTCTGAGTATAATGAAGGGTTTTACTTTTTGTTTAGTGGGCAACATAATGCACGTCACACAATGCACGACAAATTTCAATAAACATGTACATTAGATCAATGGAGAAATATCCAGGCCCGATTGAAATTTTCCACTGCATGGCTGAGAAATCTAGAGGTCTTTCCCCAATGGAGGGAAGTTTCACTTAATGCACAGAAATCTGATGTCATATATTATGAGGAGGAAAAAAAGGATAGGTTTCTAGATAATTGAATGAAGTGAAGGGAAATTTAGGGCCAGAAATGCTTTTGTCCTTGAATGTTCTTTTATCATATTCCAAATAGGGACTCTGTGTCATGGACCTGTGAATACAAAGACTGCTTTTAAATCTCTACTTCTTGCATGACTGACACTTACAATTCAGTAACATCTTTCAAGACATCCTTTGTGCACATTTATTTCAAAATAATGTATTGAACCTATAAAATCTTTTTAGAATATTTTTCCTGCAATTACACTCCCATATTCTGTGATCAACATTTAAGTTGATTGTCCCTTGCTTTAATATGACCTTATACCATAAAAGCATAAACACAATGACAGGCACTGTCTGAAATTAAACAGCTTTTATACCACGTACTGCGAGTATTTTTTTACATATTGATGGAGGGGATAGTTGATTGAAAAAGGAAAATGTCTTGTTTTCTGGAATAAAAATACAGAATTTGGAGCCTAGCAACGTTGCCTGGGGAACGTTTAATAATATTGCCATGCCTGCCACGCACCAAGGAAATGAACTTCCCAGCTATGCCTAGAAACCCAGGATCACTCCCTAACCTCCTTTTGTTTGTTTGCTTGCTTTATCTCTTTGACCCTCCTTCTAGTTAGAAAAGCATACTGCTTCAGTCTTTTTTGGAAATCACTTAAAATGAAGGGAAATCAGGGTAAGGGGAATATCAGCATAGAGCAACCCGCGCTCAGGAGTGGAGTCTCTTCCATTGGCAGTTCAGGGCAATTTCCATTCCAGTTCCCTGGACAGCTTTATGGGGAAATGGGATGTTCTACTTCCATGGTTATCATCGCAGCAAAGGCAATGAAATACCCCCTTAAGAGGCGGTCAAGAGATTCCAGTATCAAGAGCAGGAGGTTTCAATGGAGAAGGGAGGATGAGAAAGTTGAAATAAAGGACTGATTTTGAAGAACAATTCCAGTGCTTCATACATATGACTGTCTTTCATCTAATGAAAGTACCTCATAGAGGGGAAAAATAACTCATAAACACAGCAGATATCTTCTGTGTGTGAACTAACATGAATTTCTCACATTACTCTGATCAGTTATCACCAGGAAGGGAAATGGTGCTCATAATGTTCAGTGAATTATTCTTTTAAAATTTCTGGGATATTTCACATAGCCTGAGTGGTGGATATGCTGGGATCAGCAGTATGAACTGAAATATAGATGAAATCAAACTAGTATGGAGTGGCCATTTGGAAGTGTTTGAGTGTGTGGATGAAGACTGCAAAAATTGATGTGGGCAAAAAAGGGATGTTTCTTTTGTGCATGTGGACACAGAATTATCATCACAAAAGGTAGACAGATACATGTGTAGATGGTATTAAATAGCTACAAAAACCATACCCCTCTTTCGAAAAGTCCATTTACACAGTGGTCTCTGCCTGATTTCTAATTGTTCATATACCATAATTTGAACATAAAATCCTGTAATTGCTCCTGTGGTGGGAACAAATTAGTGAACTCAGAATGGTCTATCTAAAATCAGAAACCAGGAGCTGAAAATATTCAGTATGACTGTGGTATATTTCATGTTATGAATGTAGCACAGAGCCCTCAGACCATTATGTACTTGCATTACTATTTTAACAGCAGCTGCTACATCTGGGTGGTATATAGGGTCTGTTCCTACCTACCTGGAGCTCCACCAGAGCCACAGAATGGAAGTCTGATAAGAGGAGATGCATTGCTTTGTATGATAAAAGGTACTTTCTTTGTCTGGCAAACCACTCCTTTTGTATGCACATCAACCAGATGGCCATTTCAGTTTGTCTCCGGCTGTGAATCAGACAATATGGCAGAATTAAGGGAAAAGCAAAACCTTCCCCTCCACCCCTCCTCTCTGTACATAAAATTAGAAATTAACAACCTTTAGGGAGATTTAATTTTAATATTTCACTCCTTTGGTAATTTAGAGACTTTTGACTTGCTCAGTCAGTCGCAGTGCATCATTCTGGTTAAGGTGTGACTAACTAAATGTTTAAGGACCATGAGACAGAAAAAAATGTGGGGTAAGAGGTGAAATAACAAAAGAGGTGTGAGAGGCAGTGGAATTTTGGTGCTTTGATTTGATGCAAACTACAGTTTGCATGGTGAGATTCTTGATAGTGTTACATAGACAGTGACTGCAGTTCTCTTTCATGTCATATCAAGAAGTCTGGGGTCTTGTTGTAGAACTGAATACTGGAAGTTCTTCGCCGATGGTCTACACTGCTTTATCCTACACTGGAGATCCTTCTGTGAATTTTGGGCAGCTACAGCATTACCCTGCAAAATTTGTGGAGAATTTAGAAAACCAAGTTTTTGGGGGACCAGGAGGTGAAAGGCAGCTACCACACTGCAGGCAGCTCCCACGGAAGTGGGGAACGTTAGTAGGGACTCTTGATATCTAAATTTGATGGATTCACCTGGAGAGGAAGAAAAAGGTGAGGAAAGAGGGCCAACAGAAATCTCAGTAAAATTAAATCTCAAAACCCCCCTGAAATCTGCAACAGGAGCCCTAAGACTTTGGCTGTTTGACTTCCAGGGCACAAAGGTCTTATGAGATTTACTGAGACCTACTGTAAACAGCATGTAGTTATTAACATCATTTAGAGTGGCCGGACACTGTTCATTTGCCTTATTCAGCACAACTGTGTGGGATAAAACTTCACAACAGCTACAAAGAGACCCAAAACCACTATGCCAGAAAAAAACCCCATCTAGTCCCCGGTAGGAGATGGCAGATCTATATTTGACTGGGGTTGATTTCGCATTTTTCCAAATACTTTTAAGCATATATATACTAGTTTTGGCACACCTTTCCATGCAAAATTATCTCTGAGTACCAGTAACTTTTGCTATAATACAGTGATAGCCACGTGCAGTTGTAAAGAGACATATTCCTCATTGAAACATGTACCCATATTTTAGCAACTGCTAAAACTAAATACATGGGATGAGGCCTCAGTTTGCCTGATGTTTCCACCCACTAGTAACCAATGTACCAAGAAATATGAAGGTATTTCTCTAATGTGCAAGTAACGTAACATTCTCTTGGCTCATAGAAGATATCCAAGGACAACCATGGAAGTTTGTGTAAAATTAGGTCCTATGAAATAATGAGACTGCGTGCTTTCAGGATTCTCCCTACAGTTGGCAAGAATTCCTGTTGACTTCCATTAAAACAGAGTTTCAAATCCTGTTCTAATCCTTTAGCTAGCAAACACTGTAAT
Organism: Tyto alba; assembly: GCF_018691265.1. NCBI lineage: Eukaryota > Metazoa > Chordata > Aves > Strigiformes > Tytonidae > Tyto > Tyto alba. Next base: position 38,335,884 of record NW_024881330.1, read on the forward strand.
TACGTTCAAGTGACACTTAACAGTGAGGGCAGTGGAGAAGAGCACTTTCCCATACATCCCTTCTTGGCCACTTTGAATTTATGCCAACAGTGACAACAAGCAATTATATTTCATGGTTTCCTTCATGTCATATATACCTGGTTCAAGCCTAACTTTAATACAAATCACACAGTATTCCATTTATACAGACAAATTTTGCCAGAAACCATGGGAAAAAAAAAGCAGCAGTAAAAAACATTTGGGAACATATAATTTATTAGTGAGTACCACTCTACACAGGAATAAGGGAATAGGTTATAAACAACTCAATTTCAAGAGAATTTGGGATATTTTACACCTTCAATCATTTATCCTAAAGCTCTGGAAACTGGATTTCCTGCAGCTGGCTGCTGTTGTATTGAAAGTATACATAACAACAGGCAAAAAAAATGAGACATTCTGGTGTTTGAAATGACTAGTTGCAGTTAACTTGTGTTAAGAGAATGTCATGAGGGCCAGCAGACATTTTACTAATGTTTGGTGGGAGATAGCTTTTGCCCCAAAAGTTTAAAGATCAATTTACCAACACAAAGAATAGATAAGATAGAAGAGAAAATTAATAATCACGGTTTTACAGGAATGAAGGTTTGGTTTCATCCAGAGGTAGGTGAAAAATCTCTGTTGGAATTGGAGTTGAACTCTTGAATGTCAGATATATATATATATATATACACTACTAAAGAAATATCAACCATCCAGTATCTGCATAAAAAATCTCATGAGTATAAAATTGTGACTAAAATATTTCAAATTTCCTGTTAAGGAGACAAAAAATCTGGGAAAAGTTTGCATGAGGGTTAGTTGAGTACTTTTAAAATTAATTTTCTAGGTGAGTAAAGACAAAAGGTAGAAGAAGCAAACATTCAAGTAGTTTATGACTTTTCTCTCCTTGTCTCAACTTGTATTCTGAAATTTAAGCACTCACATGAAAAGGGCTTGATTTTCAACAGCATTCAATACCTATTTTCAGCTTTACATTAGATATCTTTCACTTTACAAGCTTGAATTTTATCTGTTCTTTACTGTGCCTAGGTCAAGTAAGACATCCATTATAGTCTGAATGCTGTGAGATCCTTGAAAAATCTGTGAAATTAAAATACTTCAGTGCAAATCTATGATCTTTGGGGAATAACGTGTTCTGATGAGGAGTTTCTTTGTACATCAGTGTTCCTGTCTGTAAAAATGAGACAGTAATACATAACTCCTTTACAAAGTACCTTGAGGTCTGAAATCTTTGAACATGCGATATAACAACAGGGTTTTGTTATCAGCTAGTAGTGCATTGTTGGTACCAGATATATTAGAGAAAGACAGAAAAGATTGTGAGATGTATGATATAGAATAAACTCACCAAGGGAAAGTCCTTCTTTATTCATGACATTTTAACCTAAATGTAGAGGGGGAAAAAAAATATTCTGAAAAGACTCAGATCAAATTGTTTTTTTATCCAAGGAGTGGTAGAATTTACATGCTAATTGGTACACGGTAACTGTTTTACTGGAAGAAATAATACATTTGCCACCATGATATCTACATTTTGATAGTCTTGCCATATAAATCTGACACACTAGATCTTGAGTGCAAGCACAAGAATCTACATACCCGTATTTATCATAATGATTACAATAAAGAGGAGGAAAACTGTTGGTTTGCTTGATAATTAAAAAACCCAAAACCTTAATGGGCAGGAAAATTTTAGCAAGGTAGCTGTAAATCTCAGCACAGTTCCCCTATCAGATGATCTGTAATGTTACTCTAAAGTCACTTCAAACCTATGGAAGAAAATCCCAAAGGTCAACAAAAAAAAAGTAATTTTTCTTCTTTGAACTGGCATGCAATTTTTACGTTAAACAAAATTTATAGCCTTATATAAACAGATTGCTCAAAATTAATGTCTTCCTACCTTTATCCAGTTATCTTCTCACAATTTTAAATAATCAGAAGTCATAACTTATGGTATATGAAGACTTGAATGTTTTATATGTTGTTATCATTCCTGAGCATGGCTTCCACATATGTTTGTATAGCCTGCAGTGTGTGTGTATATATATCCTCTCTCTAATAACTAGTGAGTCTCTGGAGACAAAGCCACCTCTTGTGCAGTTCTTAAGTACATGAATAACCTTAAGCACATGACTCATTCTGTTGACTGGGATATCTCATGCATTTAAAGTTACATATGTGCTAAAGTGATTTGATGGATCAGGGCCAAAACAAGTAGGGACTACAGCGCTGTGGGGCTAATGATACTCTTATTGTAAGACTCATTATCCCTGGTTTTGCATGAATTTTAACAAAGCAAAGGGTTTGTGATTAGTGGGAATTCTTTAAGGTTTATTTTAATTTGTTTGATTTCATTCCATTGTGCATGGCCCATTTTTATGCCTGTGTTTCCAAGGAAACAGTTGTAAAATGGAATTTGATATGATGTGTTATCAGGTTCCTTGTCAGCAAGTTTCAAGTGATAGTTATGAACTTGACAAATTAAGTTAAAAAAAATTATGATACAAGTATTAAGATAGAGCTACATGCATAATGTTTGTTGTCATGTGAATTATGTTCTAATGCTTTAATTTGTTTGGGGACAGAGAAATTCTTCTGATCATTGCAAGAAGGTCATGGTATCGATAGCACATATATAATGTACAATGTATGCAGCGCTGAAATCAGTGTTTGAGTCTGCTGCTGTTTTGATCCCAGTAATATAATTTCATGAGGAAGTGCACTGAGTTAAATCAGACTGACTCCATTTAAGAAGTCCTTTATCTTTACTGGAAGGCTAACAATAAAAGGAAAGTGAAATCTAATCAGGACCCATGTCATATGTATCAAAATACAAGCAGGGGGTGTATATACAATAAGTCTAAGTGGATGCAGTACTTTGGATGGTATTTACAATCTGTTAATTGCTGTGCAAGTACAAACACAAATGTTTATTCCAAAACATTTGTACAAATTTACGTGTTTTAGAGAACAACAAACAAACTGAAGTTCTGTTCCTCAGCTCCTCAGCTTCTTTATTATTCTTATTGCAATAATGAGGGTCCCTCGGGCAAATATACTGAAAAAAAAAAAAAAAAAAAAAAAAAAAAAGAGGCATTGCCATGGAAGAAAAAAAGGCTTAATAAAAAATACTGTAGATCAGAGTTTGTATCTGTGACATTTTTCAGTTATTGATCTCAGGAAAAAGATTTACTGGAAACTCCAAATTCATACTGAGGACTCTGTTTCACATGATACTGTTTTTCAATGACACTTGCAAGACAAAATACTACAGGAATAGTTCAGTATTCTATTGGGAATAGTGCTTTTTTTAAAAAAGTAATCTCTATGGGCCAGTTTTCTTGACTGAAGGCTGAGGAGTTAGGCAAGACCCCAAAAAACAAGAAAGACCTCTGTAAGGGATACGAAATCCCTGTGTCTGAGGGAAGGAAATTAGGGATTTGTCACTGGAGTGTATTCCAGCAGTTCTCCCTTTCTAAGCGGGGAAATTATTTGGTTTAGTTTTAATTCAACTAGTATTTGTGTTTCATATACCTAATAAAAGTCACATCAGGACATTCAGAACTCTTAGTATCGCATTTTCTTTGTCTTTTGTCGGAGCATCTCTGTAAGGTATGCCAGAGGCTGAGACATCAGTGTGTGGACCTTAACCTCTGGTACATGACATGTCCTGCCCTGAGGTCACGGTCTCCTGGTTGGCAAGATGTGGGACCACACCAAAGCCCACCTCTGCTCTCTCTGGCGTCTGCGCTCACCTTTCTGTGAAACTTAAGGGTGATGGAGAGAACAACTGGGATCACCAATATGGGCATTTCTCCAGCCTCAGGATGCAGACAGAACACACATTTGAGCCCACAAGATCAGAAGCACTCCTGGTTCCCCACATGTAGAGGCTGAATGTGAAACCTTAACAGGTTTGAGGAAAGGGGCAGTGTCTTAATTAGAGCCTAAGGAACAGAATTGTGCAGGAAACTTTAGGCCAAACAAGGAGTCAGACCTAGTTTTCCTCAGCTGTAGGCTATTGCTTTAATGCCTGAGCTGACCTTCTTCCCCCCATTTACAAGTGATGTGCAAAGGAAGATTTTAAAAATCTAAATGGTGGTTATTTAAACGTTCACATCTTGATGTCTTCTGAGCACAGAGAAGTCTCTCTGCTATTTCTTGTTTCCAGTCTTGTAAATTTAGGGACTAAGACTCACAAATCCTAGGTTTTTTACAAGAGAGTTGCTGCCTGCTCCTGATTCTGTCTTCTTATCTTGAATCTTTGTAAGTGTGATTCCAGGGAGCTGAATTTTAACACTGGAAAAGAAGAAATCATTTCCCTGTAGACTAATCTAAAGTGTTAGGGACTGCCCAGAAACATAATATTTTTGATGTTCTTGAAGAGAGAGATTTCTGATCAAAAGGAGGTGAGGTGTCATAAGTGAATTAATTTCAAACATGGTCCTGCATGGAGAAATGAGCACTACTTGTATAGTTGTATGTGTGTACGCACACACAGGCGCATCCACGCATGCACACATGCATACATCTATTTTTTTGTTTTTCATATGTTAAGCCTAAAACCAGTTTATGCTTTTGTATTAACAATTTGAAATCATGAGTTCATTTAAAATCTCAGTAGCTGGACTTGGTGAGGCAAGGGTGAAGTGTACACTCTCAGTCATAGAAGGAAGTCATTTCATTAAATATGTTGCATTATTCTAGTTATATTTGTCTCAGCCTTTTCCCTTTAATAGCAGTTTAAAAGAAGGAAAAAGAAAACACTTCATCTTGAAGACAATTGAACCTGACACAAAAGACTATAAAAGCTTGAAAGATGGTCTAATGTGGAAATACATATTTCAACAATTTGTAAATTGTGCATTATATACTCAATGAATAATTGTGGTCTGTTTACCAATAATGAATGTAGACAATTGTTAATGTACTATCATATCAGTCCATGCGACAGAGACATTATATTGTTGATATGAAAATGCACATTGAAGAAACAGTACCAAAGAAATAAATACTTGCCACTGTTCAAACATTAATAAAAGAGCTATTTTAATGTTGTTAGAGGTTGGAAGAGGTTGGAATAAATCTCATTTTGAGACAACTAAAACTTTTAAGATTCCCTTCCCTAAATGTATATTATAAGAGTGCAAAATGCATCCACATATGATGTGTTGTTATCTTGTCTGTCTCTTTTTCTAATTCCGTCTTTTGATGTCATTTAAAAATTGCTAGGGGAGTGTTTTGAAGGCTTGTAAGAAAAAAAAAGCTGCTCTCATTTCCAAGACAAGTCTTGCTATGAAGTCTCAGGAATCAGTTTGGGTGAGTTATTGCAAATCCTTTAAGAAAATGGAAATACACAGGCTACAACAGCTCTATTTAAAATAGAAAATCTACACTCTGTGTGTGTGTGTGTGTGAGTGTGTGTGTGTGTGTGCAGGCAAACATGGCATTCAGGAGAGTGAAATGAAATGAGCCAGAAACTTCTCACATTTTCCTGGCATCTGTGGCGTGTCGCCATATGAGAACCATATGACTGCTGGCAGATTGGCATGTCAGCTCAAGCATGTACAACTTGACCTCACTGAGCTCTGTGTTTATCAGTTTATAACAGGAATATTGATACAATTTTAGCTGCAGTCTTTCTGTGCAAGGACACTTCATCCTTTCACAGTCCTAATTCTCCTTTGCTAAAATGACAGCACCTTGTTTTTGAAGTTGCTTTTCCACTTGGGGAAAAAAAAAATGCAAAGGCGGCAGAAGACAGCAGAAAGCTGTTCTGTGTGCCAGAATGATGTTTCATTCATTGTTTTGTTAACTGTGAAGTCCTTAGTGGAGTTTGTCATGGGATTGCCTGGCTGACTTTCGCTGTCTTTGTGGTTGAAAACCACAGCAGTATTAAAGACGGAGGTGGAGACAAAAATCTGGATTGTTGTTAAAGCTGAAAGTCAATGCTGAAGTATACCTGCACAAAGCAGACTATTATCCCAGCATTTATTCAGTCAGCAGGATAAAAGGATAACACGTGAAAATGTGGATGGGCAGGTTTTCACCTCAAGTGGACTTTAGATGTCCTGATCTCCAAATGAATAGAATGTAAGCATATATGTAATTGCCACAACTCATAGATACGCAGTTAAATATCAGAATGGAGGACGTGTTATAAAATCTGAGATAAATAACTCTCCATCAAGAATGAAAAACTGGATAGAAGTGTAATCATAAATCTGAGTTTGCTTCAAGAAATCAGATGTCATACAAACTTGTCTGGCTGCTTATGGCTGGGTGAGAGTTAATAACAGTGAAATGATGTGAGTACAGCCCAACCATAATCTGGATTGCAGACAGAAATAAAAAGTACAGAGAGCACTTCTGACCATACAATTTAATTTAAACTGCCTTTGTCACCATCATTTCCCTCAAGAACAAGAGTATATCTTTGATCCTCCAACACTTAAACATACTCTTATACTATGACTGGTTCCACTTAACGGTGTGGAAAGATGTTGTAATGAACATGCATCTCTTCACATTAGCGTCTGCAACTGCACTCACACCATCTTTCAGAAATAACGTTATTCATATCTGCTCAAGCTTCCCTGAAGGTTAAACTTTAAACTGCTGTGATTTTCTAATTTTCTCTATGCCAGCTACTTAATTAGATTTTCATCAGGGCAGATTCTAGGGCTGAAGTTGAAACCTCCTCACTCACTGTCTTGACCAGAAACATCATAAAGATGGTACTATAACGACTAGTTCCTTTGTAAGAACTGGCATAAAGGGTAGATGGAAGACCAATGAAGAGCACTGGCAAGAAAATAATTATGTAACATCCTGAAGACAAAAAACAAAACAACAAAACAAAACAAAACAAAAAAAAAGAGCAATTTTGCTTGTTCAATTTTTTAAAAGCTAGGAACTGAAAGAAAGTAAGATCTAAAATTTCAGTTTCACCAGTGACAAACTATGGGCCACTATGGGATACAAAGAAGCATCTTGCCACATGCAACTATATAACTCTATGTAATGCAGATAGACAATCCATGGTGATCAAAATTATGATTTGCAATGTCCTTGAGGAAATTTATCAGAAAGCCTAAAATATTTGCATGTATTTTCCAGAATTTTATTCAACAGTCTTTTCACATTGATGGATTAGGAGAAAGAGAAAAATAGAAATAAAAAAGGGAGGGGAAATGTCTGTGTTCTGCTGAAAATGGAGAGCTATTTGTTTCTAGTTTGTTTTGGCAGGTGATGTTTGGCCAGCAAACCTAATATTGTGGTAAGGCCAAACGTTTTTGAGTTTACCCATCTGTAACCTCCACACAAAGTAAGAAATTTTAAAAACTCAAAGTTTTAGAATCTTTCATGCCTGATGAACTCTGACTTAGTTTTCATTGTCATTTGTAGTCTGAATCTCTGCTGATAGTTTGAGAAAACTTCCCATATCATTTTACTGCAAAAAGATGTCCAGTCTCTGGAAATGTACAATGACCAACATCTATTTGACAATTGTCTTTTCTGCTGGCTGATAGATACTCTGTCAAAAGCACCACTATGGATCAATGATGACATCTAAAGGGGCAAAGTACATACTCATAAAGACCACTGAAAATCAAATATGATTGCAGATTCTCATGGATGTGTCAGTTCATGAATTTACACACATATTTGCACTGTTGCACATTCATATTCTGACTTGAGAACACATTGATATTTATAGGTGGGCTAGACTCTCCCCAAAATGTGTATATGGGTCTCTGATTCTTTTCTTCTATTAGGTAAAAAAAAAAAAAAAAAAAAGATATTTGCAACTACAGTCAGACTTTCTTATCATGTTTATTTTATATATAATTTATTATTTTGAATGGTAGCAAAAACACTATGAGAAGTAGTAAGAATTTAAAGTGTGCATGTGTTTCTTGGTGTTTATATGCCTTTTTATGGAAAAGTAAAACCATTTATGAGCACTGAGATTGTCTTAATCCATGGGCACCAAATAATCAAGTTGTAGTCATCTGGAGAGAATGACATAAATCTGCATAAAACAATATAATACATCTTACAGTTGCTACAGTATAAACTTGAGTAAATGTTAGATTTATACATGTACAGGTAAAACCTCTCATCATTAAAAAGTATTTAGTGTAAATGGACCAGTCAAGCTGTTTGTGCCTTTTTGTTTCTTTTCATAGAAGTGGAGTGGGGGGTGCTTAAGTGTATGATTCAGAAGGGCGGGAAAATCATTCACGGCAGCATGTGGACAGGTTTGAGAGAGAGCAGATTACCATGCAGGAATGAAATTTGAGCCAGGGAAAACACCCCCTTTTGAACACACTCACAGGACTTGATTGCATGGCCCACAGCTGGAGTTAATCCAGATTCCTGTTTAATTAAATATTAGCAGGCATTCTGCTGCATTACATCAAAATGCACAAAGATGGAGGTGAAAGGCAAAATGTGGTATTCACCTCTATTCGTTGCTACTGGGGAAAGATAAAATTTATTTTAAATATTTTAATAAAAAGCTATTAGCTGTGCAGGATAAATTCTAACTGCATAGAGAAATGTATGTGATAAAGTGATGGCTTGGTACTAACATACCAATTTTTTTTTATTGAATAAACTCTGTATCGAATAACCTGTACTATAATCTGCTATGAAGAAATCCATCCTATCTTGGGCCCACATTATCAACCTGTTTTTGAAAAAGAATAATTCAAACTTTTTTTCCTTCATAACAATAAGAAGAAAATCTTCAGCTGAAGGATCTCTATATGAAAAAAAGCAAGATGCACGGTCCCATTCTAAAGTTGGGTATCTAGTTATCCCATGTGCAGGACCTACCCTTCAGCATCTATCTATCTATCTATCTATCTATATTCAACTCTTTCACAGGTGAGAGTCAGAAAATTCCTCAATCTTTGGGGACTAGCAACTCATCTACAATGCAAGTTGAGTGAGATGTGAAAGGCATCATCCAAGGTTAAAGGGTATGATAGAAGTAACCAGGCGAGAACTTTCTTACAAACTTAAAATCAATATATATGTTCCATTTTGCCCTAGAAGGAAGATCTTTTATTGATTAATTTGTTCATCTGTGGCACAGGTACCCTGATCTCATTGTATGTCAGAGGCTGCCTGATTTAGAAGGCACAGATACTTAGGGAAACACAGACCATGGATATTTCCTTTCATTAAATACTACATTTTTTCCAGCATATCATCTGATGTAGGAAACAGGAAGGATAGATATTATGGGGTTATGAATTTTTATGGCATTGTATGGTAAACATGGGTAGCATCCTTGAAGAAATAACAATCACCACCACCACCTTGGTTTCCTCCTGTCATAAAATCTAAGAGCTGAGTTCACTTTCTTATTTGACTGAAGTCAACAGAAAAGAAAATTGTTGACCATAGACAGCAAAGAGTTTCTGGCTTCTTGAAGAGAAAGACGACTATTGGGTGAGTAAGAAAAAAGTAGAGGTTAGAGGAGCAACAAACACATTTTCCCCACAAACACATGTTGGCCCACTCATTAAATAAAGGTTCCTTTTTATACTTTTCCTTAAAAGCATAAAACAAGAGCATTAAATGAACCTGAATTACAGATGGCTTAACAGTGATCAAAGTTAAATACTGTCTTTATATAACTCCTTATTAACTGATGTAACTGCTTTCACAGATACTACTGAGCCAAAAATCAGCAGGATTCAGCAAATGTATAAAACCTTTCTGTGGATATTGAGAGCATTCAGTCACATTAAATTAGAATAAATTATTTGGTAACAGTATGAGTACTCCTGTCTTAAAGAATGGAATGCCTTGCCTGCCTGCTCATCCTGACTAGGACATTATTTCCAGTGCAGGCAGATGACTTAATATGGGTTTTTAAACCTTGCTGTGACACATCAGAGGCCAATTAGATGAACTATTGGTCTGGCCTGGCATGGCTGTTCTTCTATCCCTTCTGATTGTGCTTATCTTTGTGTCTCCCTTAGCATCATCCTTCTTATCACCTAGGCACATCTTTGAACATGTGAAAATATAATTTACTTCACATACCTTGGCTGCCGCTATCCTATTGCCATCCACTCCATCTCTGGCAGTCTGAACACACTATCTCTCCCCAAAGTCCCTCTGTATGTTTCTTCTCAACCCCTGACATCTTTCAGCTCTGTGGGAACAACCCTTAAAGACTAAAGTAGTAATTCATTTGCACCTTCCTTCTACAGGCTTGCTACTGTAGCAGGCTTGGCAGGGTTGGAAAGGATGGCAATAAATGCATTCAAGATTTCCTGACATCTTGAAAAAAGAGCAGCATTTCAGAAGAAGATGACGGTTGCTCTAAATTCTGCTTAACATATCTGCAAAAGCTTTCCAAGGTACCTGTCTGGTTTCCAAATCCAGCCTCAATTTGCCCCTTTTTCTTCTCTGTTTTTGAGACCCCAAGGTTGCCTCCCTCCCTACACACCTGGAAGAGGGTCCTCAGAAGCAATGTTTTGCTGCAGGTTTCCTCTCCCAGGCAGCCCATGGGGGCCAGGTTGCAGCTGGCCTCGGCTTGCACTACCCCACTGGTTCTGGCTCCCGTTTCGCCCTCCCTGATGTTCCTGGCGATGGAGCTGCGTTGGAAACACGCCTCTGGGCACCGTGCTCTGGGCAGCGCCTGCAAGGACACAAACCACAGGTAAATCATGTGCTCTACCGAATGAAGCGCTTGGATCCAAGAGTAGAGGGACGTCATCTCTGTTTTCTTGCCAGCCACATCACAGCCTGTGCAATAGATTTGCTTTATGACATCTAAAAAGGGCAAGGATTTGCCATCACAGCTGCTTCATCTATATGCATTCTGCGTGTGCTCCGTGCATATACAGTGTGTCTGTGGCCAATCTGGGACTCTCAAGAAGCCTTTCAGGGCTGGCAGCATCTCCCATGAGAGACAGAGGGGTTTCCTGGCACGGGGGAATGCAGGTCCCAGCCCTACTGCGGGAAGGCAGGAGCAGGCAGGGATGCCCCAGACTGGTAAGGCTGTTGTTTTGTAGCTCAGCCCTGTGTCCTGGTGCTACTGGGGGAAGCCTGGAGCGCCCTATCTCTCGTTCATGTTTTCTCATTACATCGTCATTGCTTGGGTTTTGTGGTTTTGTTTTGTTTTGTTTTGATTTTTTCTCTCTCTCTGCTTGCTTTTGCTTCTTCAGACTACATTTGATCATCTTTATCTCTTTCTCCATTTATTAGTGCTATTTCTTTCCTTTTCCTGCAATGGCTTTATTTTTTCAGCTGTTTGTTTCTTTCTACACTTTTACAGCTCCTTTTCTGCCCAAATCAGAGAAAATTTCTGAAGGGAAGCAAGTCCTAGTTTGAAACCCAGGCTTTTTATTTGGCAGAATGGAGTTTCCTCTTCTCATGGTAATTTCCCTCCTTCCTCCAAATCCAGTTTTAAAAAACACTGGAAACATAAACCAGACAGGGCTAAAAAGAGACACAGTTTTAATAAAATGTCATTCAGGTTTTGAATGACAGAGTGAGGCTGTGCATTTGATATACTATAAAAAGCCTTAAACACCAGTATATTATATGAAAAAGTAACTGCTATTCTTTGTGGAGGTGTCATTTATCAGCATCTGAGGACATTATTCAAGTGAATAGATTAACAAACATGAACTAAAGTGTAATGTTTATCAGCTGTCCTGTTTAAATAACATAGCGGAAGATGGCTCTTAAAAATGAAATGGTCATCAATCAATACTCGTTGCCATTTCACACGAGAGGTTATATATAGCCCTATGGAAACAATGCACATGTGAGGTGTGCTGCCAGGAGTCACTCCACCATGCAAAGGAGAGAGCCTGAATCACACACTGTGGGCAGGCACAGACAAGCACCCTGTCATTTTAATAACGCTCTCATTGCAGAAAGTTTCACCAGTTATGGCCATGATGCTTAATTGCTCTCATTTATCTCCCTAATAAATTATGTCATTTATTTAGAGCTGTTGTACAAATACAACTGGCAAGTCAGTAAGTAAACCTGCTATCCACACCTACTGATGAGAGCAAGGGAATAAATGGGAATAAGAAATGCAGCAAAGGCCTTAACAATGTAGATAAATGACATTTAGGAGAGCGAAACAGATATTTTATTGCCTTCTTTCTCTATTTGTTTGAGACCATCTAAGTTTATTGAGCAGTGATAAACTAAAAATACATACAAAGAAACCCCAAATGCTCTGTGTGCAGAAGTAAGCCTATTTTGTAATGCTGGCTGGAGAGTTTGAGGGGTGACCGTCGTCCTTTGGTGCTGCTGCATCCTCACATATGTGGAGATAGCTGCAAGGCTGTGCAGTGGATCCCTCACCCTGTGCATAGAAAAAAAGGCTTTCAGCTCCATATTTTCCTTTGTAGTGAGGTTTTATTCTTGCATGAGGTGGGAGAATGAAAGCAATAAAGTGTAAAAAGCAAACAAACCAAAGCAAAGAAAAAGCCCCCCAAATGTCTTCACTCAAGCTGAGTGAACAAATAGAAAAAAAAAAAAAAACAAATACATTCTTAGCAGTGACTCTGCTTTATCTCCATAGGGTACAAATCACTGCCGTTTCCAAGCCTTTATCTCCCTTGCAGAGGTTACCACCTGCTGCATTTCCAGCAGGTCTGGATGGTGTTGCCATGGCCTGGCCAGGGGCTGTCAGAACTGCCGTGCCCAAGCAGGATGATCTGTGAGCGTGCAGGAGATGTGTCCAAAGTGGCTGGGGTTTTGTTTGCTTACTCATTTGTTCTCCCATATTTCTAGCGGAGGAAACTATCTCTAAAAGGAGTCTGTTCTGACAGAGCTCAGCTTTTGGAGCCGGTCTGGACTTCTCATCTCAGCTCTGCCCCTTAACGGGGGGAAATGTGAGACGGCTGTTAATGTTCTTCTTCCTAGAAATCCTCCTTTCCCAGGCTCAGGGATTAAATGGCTGAAATTTGACAATTAAGAAAAGTTGCCTAACCTCCATTAACCTGCGTGCCTACAAGGGCAGAAAGCAGCAGGACTTTACAAGTCTGAGTGCACTAGAAGTAGTCATGCAAGATGATGGGAGTCTTGGGGCGTCCTGTGCCGCTTCATGCAGGAAATTAAGTGATTATTGGAAATAAACTTCCTGGGAATTGCTGGGTTCCTCAACACAGGATAGAAAAGATGAAAGATCCTTTAAGGAAAGCATAAAGGGAGTGAGGAAGGTAGAGCATGAGAAGAGAAAAACCAAGGGGCTTCTGCAGGGCCAGAAAGAGGTAATCGTCTACGTGAGAAACTGAGAGGTAGAGCGGGGAGGATCAATGACCCTGCAGCAAAGCTGGGATCCTCAGGCTGCTCCTTTCTCAGAACAATTTGTTTCTCTTTCTATTATTCCATTGCTTTCCAAGCTAGGGAAAACGATTTTTAAAAATGCTCCCTGTTTTACGGCGTGGCTTTAGATTTTTTTTTTTTTGAAGGTCTTGCACCTCTATCTGGAGTGCTCAAACTGCCAGTGGGCAGATAGCTTGCCACCCCAGCGCTGAGAGACTTCCTCAGCAGAGTTCACAACTGCGGCTAACAGTTTGGGTGGTTCTACTAAAAATACATTACACCTGGAGATACTTGATGACTCTTTTCCCAGAGCTGATGAAAATTACTGTTACTTTTTTGAAGGGAATTTTCAGGAAGTGTTAAAAATATCTATAATAAGAGGAGTTAGCTTTAAATGTAATATTCACCACAGCTCTGAACTGTTGGTAAATCCAGTTTGCTTCCTACAATATCCCCACATTTCTTTATGGAAATAACTTCACACAGTTGGAATCTGTGAGAAAGAAGGTGATGCAGGTCACAAAATGATACCAGATTTTAATTTCTACTGTATGAAATTCATAGCATACAGGATCTCAAACAGCAGCTAACAAGTTAGATTGTATTCTTAATATAGACTCTCAAACCTTTTTATGATTAGACATTGACTTTTCCTACATGAAAGCACAAAAGGTTGATGCTGTGTGGGAAGTTCAAGGCACCAGATTACAGGGTGTAAAAATAAGGAGAAAAAGGATTTTTTTTCCATTTTAGAGTCCTTTTAAAATGTTGGAAAAATGTTTCAGGCTATTTTAAAACCAGTGTTTTTGAAATGCTGGTAGCATGGTAAGCTATTAAAAAAAATATGGAATGAAACCTTTGTTTTTAAAATGACTCTCACTGGTGTTAAAGAAAAATGTAAACCAAGAGGGACCAATTATTACAAACATACAAATTCAAATTTGTGTTATAAAATGCTGAAGTAAAATACTTAAGTTTGTTCCACAGTATCTTTAAAGCCTTTTAATTTTCCTAAGTGAACAGTTTGGTAAAAATAATGCAACTTCACAAAATGCTTCAGTTTTGCTGACACAAATTTGTAAACATTTCACCCAGGCATCTGTGGTAGGGACAGGTAGTTGGTCTGTGAAGGACTAGGGATTTACTAGGACCAGAAGACTGCAGTGTCAATAGGGAATAGAGACAGAGAGGCAAGAAACTACTGCACAAGTCAAAGTAGTGGAAAATGGAGACACCAAGAAGAAAGTCAATAACGTGAAAGGAGACTCAACAACTGAGATGAAGGTTTTATGGAGAATACAAAAATGTAGATGGAAAACCAATGAATTGCATTGGCATTGGCTGAGAGAAATGTTAAAGGGCTTTAGGAGAAAGACATTAAGAAGCAAAAGATGAAGAAGAAAAGACCACAGTGGGACACTGGTGACAGATTGGAAAGTAGACCTGCAAGAAAGTGGGGCTGCAAAAGAAGAGAAATATTATGTAGAGGTAGTGAAAAGGGTATGGAATGACAACTGGAAATGTCTGTGCAAGCCAACTGCCCATACGTTTTCCACAATAGCACGTATTCATTTATTCACTTTGGGTGAAATCCTGGCTCAGTTGCAGACCATGGGAGTTATGCCATTGACTTCACTAGGGCCAGGATTTGCTGGTTTTGGTTTAGTTCCACAAACAGTATCTGTCTCATTTTAAGTGCAGAAAGATGTTTAAAATTAAGAAGAAAATGAAGTTTGTTAATCAACAAAGCCATTACTTGAAAGGTTGGGCCAGGGCTACAGAAAGCCCTTGCTCAGAAATCAGTTGGGTGGGTAGCTTCTGCATTAATGAATTAGAATAGAATAGAATAGAACAAAAACAATACAATAGACTATTTTAGTTGGAAAGGACCTACAGCTAACATCTGGTTCAACTGCCTGACCAGTTTGGGACTGCCCAAGTTAAAGCATGTTATTAAGGACATTGTCTAAATGTCTCTTAAACACTGACAAGTTTGGGGCATTGACCACCTCTCTAGGAAGCCTGTTCCAGTGTTTGACTGCCATCTTGGTAAAGAAATGCTTCCTAATGCCCAGTCTAAACCTCCCCTGGTGCAGCTTAGAGCCATTCCCATGCATTCCATCACTGGATCCCAGGCAGAAGAGCTCAGCCCCTCTCTCTCTTCTTCCCCTCCTCAGGAAGCTGCAGAGAGCAATCAGGTTGCCCCTCAGCCTCCTCTTCTCCAAACCAAACAAGCCCACAGTCCTTAGCTGCCCCTCACAAGACATGCCTTCCAGCCTTTTCACCAGCTTTGTTGCTCTCCTCTGAACACATTAAAGGACCTTCACATCCTCCTTAAATTGTGGGGACCAGAACTGCACACAGTATTCAAGGTTTCTCATGTCTGTGCCTAGAAATGGTGATAAATGCACCAGTCGCTGACCATTTTTGTTGTGCTAATTTATGGCTGTACAATAAGCATAAGGTATATTATTCTCCTCTTCTATTTTTGTGTTCTGCAGGAACATTTCCACTAATGTCAAATTTCAATAAAGGATGTAAAGCAATATTTTGGGTATTTTGCTCTCAATGTGTAGATAATATGTAGTAATAAAGGATGAATTTTTAATAACTTGTGAGCTAACTGTAGTTTTATGCTAAATGTAATATCAAGCTATACTTTAAACTAAAGGAGTCAAATCCTGATATTTTAGAGAGCAATGGGGTTTCTTAGCTGGATGTCAGTGAAGTTGTTCTTGATGCCTAAGTAAATATCGCATGGGAATAATAGCGTAATCAAGGAGGATATGATTTGATTCAAATATAGATACATTATATACCAAATGATATCATGCAAATAGAGCTGTTTTGGGTGTTATCAGGGTAATGATGTTGTAAAACATTATTCCTGACTGGTAACCTTATCTTTCACACCCTTTGCAAGATATCTAAAATGCCATATTAAGAGAGTTTTAAAAATAAATAATTTCTTCCACTTCCTGAAGTGAAGATCTTTTCATCAGAGCATAAATTCAGTATAAAAATAAAAAGAAACCTTTGCAATCCTTCTGCAAAATTAAACACTGCTATCTGAACCACTGACAGAAATATATTTACATATTTCAGGCTAAAGATCTTTTGTAAATGTTTAGTTACCACATTCAAACCTTTCAACACTTCTCCTGAAATCACATTATTCTTATGAAGATACAACAAAAAGTCAAAGAATAAAATGCAAAAAGCTCCACTTCAATAATATGAAGGTTGTGAAATGAGCTGACAGCATCCGGGAAGCTCGAAGTTACGGCTGACAGTCTGTCCTTAACTCATGCTGTGTGAAAAAAGCAAATGGCACTAACGCATGTTAGCTGAGCTCGGAATTTGAACCCCTCGGCCCATCCCTCCTTCTCTATTTGAGTTACGGGAGCTGTTGTTTTGAGGTCTGATTTTCAAACTTGGCTTCGGTGTTGCTGCTAGAAGGCATGCGTGGCACTTAGACACAAAATAAATCTTTGCTCCAAAAGCTCCGTTTTGTCCAGGCACGTGCTGGTGCAGCAGCCGGGGTGCAAGATGTTGGTTACAAGCATCGCTGCCTTTCCACAGGCTTCAAAGGCTTCAGCAAATGTGCAACAGCTTGCTGTACACCTATTCAGAAATATTTGCTTTACTTGCTTCCTATATTTTGCCCCTGCTATGGTTTATTGGCCTTTTATGTAGTTCTAGCTTGTAACACTCAATAAGGATAACACTTAACAAGCTGAGTACGCCATATATATTTAAAAGCTCCAGGGAACTCAGTAATGACCTACAGGTGAAAGCTTTATCCTTTCTAGGAACTGGTTGCCACCTAGGACAGAGAACACTTCTTATGATGACTCCCTTCCCAAAGCTGGCTCTGGTAGTGTTTGGGGAAAATAACTGCATTTCAATACGATATGTAGCCAGCTTAAAGGACGCAGGACAATCTTCCACTCATGCCTTGGGAATATTTAGAGTAGAAATATGTTCCCTGAAAACTGAGTAAAGTGGTTTTTACTAGTCCACAGTCTAAGAAATCTCTCTTACACTTCCTAATATACCACCAAGAACACTGTTTCAGCTAAAAAGAAACACTTTCTCAAGCTGTTCAAATCCTGCTATACCTTTTAAAAATAGAGTTTAGACTGGGCAAGATGGACAAAAATCTGTGTCTATCTTACAGTATTTATTTTTTCCAAACTAGCGATCAAATATTCAATACCTGTAATCTGTAAATCCAGAGGATTCCCTGTATTTCATTATAAGCAAGGTGTCTGTAGGGTTTTGATGATTACTTTCTTTGAATGCTCCTTTTCTTTAGCATTGCTTCCCAAGTTACTGTGTACTTGTATCACGGATGAATCTGAGCAGTTTCCATAAGACTGAGCCTCAGTGATGTTCACTGGTTCTTGTGGGATAATGTTTCAGTGACCACCTATTTGTGAAGCCTTCCTGCTCATTCCTGACAATGTCTCCTTAATAAATCTGAGCTCAAACAACTAGTGGAAGGTGCTGGTAGCAGAATAATAATAGTATTTTGCAAAAAACGCAACCAACCAACCAACTCCCATGCTAGAGGAGGTATTTAAAAAAATTAGAACATCTGAGATAAAAAGGTGTAGAGAACATGACAGTCTGTCAGTAGAAGTCTGAGCTGATAAAACCAGCAGTTTGTTGAAATGTTACGGCCTTCTACTAAAATGCTAGGAGAGTAACAAGGCACCCATGCAAAAAAAAAAAAAAAAAAAAAAAAAGGCTGAATGAACATTTTAATTAACTCATGTGCAATTTTAATTAAAAACATAATGTGTCAGGAAAATGAATAATGCCTTGGGGCAATAAAATAGCTAGATTTTCTGTTCAGTCTTCTGCTTCATATCTTTTATGGAAATAGGATATTATTGTTAAAGGGAAAAAAAACACCCCCTCCAGCCTCCCACCCCCTCTCCACACACATCCAACCAAGAACACGCAATGTAACAAAAAACGAAAAGTGTGGACAAAAGGAATAAGATTAAAACAGAATATGTTATGTGATATTCTGTGCCGTCATCGTGTTGGTTGTGTCACAACTTTTCTGGCTTTTAGCACAAAAACCTTGACCTTCAACTTCAAAGTCAGTGGTTTTGGTCTTAAGGTGTGCTCACAAAATGTGGATGCCCCAGTTTTTTTGAGTGAAAACTGGCTAAGTCTGAGTATTATCAGGCCTTGATGAAAAAGTGGTGGTCTCCACCCTTTACAGATGAAGCCATTTTTTAAACTATTGGGATTCTGTAACCTGAGATACCAGAAATCACATGACTACTTAAATGAGAAAAATTAAGCTTTCAAATATTAGAAAGGAAAAGGAATATAATAAACTAAGGGGAGCAAAAGTTGAGGAAAGTTAACTTTTCCCCAAATGGAAAATGTGGACTGTCCAAATCTATATATTTCTTTTCTTTGCCCAGATACCACTCAGCCCTCACTGAAATCTGAAATTCTAGCAGCTATAGCATAGCCTGGGGCAAAGGCAGGGTCACAAGCACCATCATGTAACACATTTTAAAGGCTGTCAGAGATGTTTCTTCAGTCTCTGTGTCCTCAGCCGTTCCAGAGTTGCTGGCTTGCTGCAGGGACTTGCTACCTGGTCGTACCTTTTCTGTGGCTCACGTCATTTCAACTGTAAATCACATCTAAACTGTGAGAAGGCTGTTTTCCTTAATGCACTCTGAAAGCATATGAAGCTTTGTGTGCAAACAGTTCTGGGCTGCGTCCAGTCTGCTGCAGAATTAGCAGAGCTCTGGTCCCATGGGCTTCCACGGGAAGTCCTGACACGCAGGATCTCCTCTAAACACTCCCATATGTATTTAAGACCCTAGATTTAAGCTTCTAATTTTGAAATTCTGGTGCTAGTTATAAGCCAAGTTTCTGGTCTGATCTTTGTTTAGATTTTATGAAAGAAAGCAGGAAAAGAAGGCGCGATGCTGTGGTGAGCTGGTGTCCATGGGTGTCCAGGAGAGAAGTGCTGCCTACAGCATCGGCAGCACCAGAGACCACTTGCCTTTTGAAAGCTGTCCGCTCCACAACTTTGGGCAAATGACTGATTTGGAAGTGGAGGTAACAATACTGAGCTTGGGCAAATATTTTGAGAGCAAATGTTGTTCCTCAGCATGAAGTACCACTGCTAGGAACAAAGTGAAAATCCCAGTGGGACCTGCACATAATCCATTGATTTTACAGCTCGCAGTGAGCAGCCCATTCCCCAGCCTTTGCATCAGTATTTGCCTGAACTTTAGCAAGCACAAAGGAAGCCCTAATCCAAACCTGACAGCTTTTATTCATGAGTGACAAACCCCTCCAACCCATGCACTGCCAAAACCAGCTATTGCATTGACGTTAATAACCAGTGTCTGAAACAAACTGAAGGATTGCTGTTCTAAGGAGCAACGCTGACAACCAGCCCGGATAAAGCATCATATCTCAGGGAGACATTTCTGCTAGATGCGGGCTCTCTGAAACCCTAGTGAAGTAATTTTTTTCTCTCTGCCTACCTGTAAGGCAGCGAGCATAGCACTTCCCAGCTTCTGAGACTGCTGTGAGGATGGATAGGCCACAGGGTCCTCGCACCCCAGCATGGCAGAGTCACACAGACACCCAGAAGAGACACGAGTGCTGTGGGGCCATATCTGCCACAGAGTCCCTAGATAACATATTTGTAAATTCTTCCCGGTCCATTTAATTTCCCGTAATTGTGTCATCCCCCTCCAGCTTTGTCCTGTCAGTTTGTTTTGGTTTTGTTTTTGTTTTTTTTTTTTTTTTTCAAGGAACTCACCACACTTGTTGAAGGGTTATGGATTTGCACTGAAGCAACAGCACAAGAGTCTCCCTCTCTCTCTCTCTCAGAGTAAATGTTCAAGGACAAACAGTTGCAGTGTTTCACGGCAAGTTTGTTTCCTGCCCAGGGCAGGCGGTGGTGGGATGTTCATTGCACAGCCTTGCGCCCACCCTGCAGAAACCCCTCTGCCTCTGGAGCTGCAGTGGTGGCAGCTGCACCCTCAAGCATCATCTCCACATTGCCGGCCTTCACAGGCCAGACTCAAAAAGCTGAGCCGAGCTGTGATTTTTAGTCATCCAGAAAATAGTGGAGAGCTTGCAGGGTTTAGAAAGCTAACAAACAAATGGGAGGTAAGGAGCAGCCTACAAACATGAGCCTTTGAGGTCATTGTATTTAGAGCATGTATATATCTGCATTCAGTTAAAACACTGAAATTCCTGAGTGCAATGTTGCAATGCCTGTTTTCCAAAGCCTGAGGGGAAAACCTAAATTGATTTTCACTGTACAGAAAATTCCTTTGCAAGAAATGACTTTTTAATCCCTCCTCAGACCTGTTACTTGTCTTTTCTCCTTTTTATTTCCCATCAAATTACGGGATATAGCACATCTAATAAATAAAAAGTATAATTTCAGGTTGCATGCTATTGCTGAACAAATGTGTTTTAACAGTATGCTTGCCATTTCTGTTTACTTCTCATAAATGAGCTTGCTTTAGTCATGGCAGGAGAGTGCCCACAGTAAGAGTTAATTTTACGAAGATTCTGGAGAATATTCCAGTTTAAAATTTTATTTTTTTTTCTCCCCACAGTCATTCACTGGCTTCTAAGACTGTCATTCACTGAAGGAATAGTAATACACCATTTGGTTTAGGAGAGCAATCACAGTTCATGTTTCAAATCCTGAATATTCACAATAAACTGAGACAAATTATTATGAAATTATTCATCAAACTGCTTTGAATAACAAACAAATGCTGTGAAAATACAGTCTGAAGGCAGAGGCTTCAAAAAGGGGCAAATACAGTAAAATTAATTAAATAACATTTTCAGTGCTAATTAGGGTTTAAACTGCTGTACTCTTGGATCCTCTGAGCAGCAAGTTACTTTGTAACTTATCCCATTGATTTCAGAGGGATGTTCTGTACTCGTATGATTTGCAATACAGAGATTTTGCCATGGGAAAGCCTGAGCAATAGAAAAGAAAAATAATTTGATGGCTTGACCCAGTCTCTTTTTTTCCAGCCATAGTCTAGAAGGACCTGAAAAGATTTACTTATTGTCAGGAATCAGAAAGCAAATTTCTTTGCTTGTGTCCTTGTCCTGGGTTGAGTATTTCAGGAGTCACAGGGGGCCGCCCCGATAGCCCCCTCCCCTGCCACCAAAAAACTCCACCACTCACTCAACCCAGGACAGTCTTTGAGTCTGTTTATAAACTTACACCAAGTGTTAAGGAGTTGAAGTTTGTCGACTGAGTACTGTGGGCCTCCCTTGTCATTCCTCTCTCCCCTTGGCCAGCCTTAGAGGTCTCTGAAGGCCATGTCCATAGGTCAGCTGGGACATCTGCATCTGTGTATATAAGGGACATGCCACCTCTGATGACAGTAGGGTTGTGTCCCCTAGCTAAAGGGATTTATACAGCCTGGACTGAGCAGGCAAGGACAGAGCAGAGGCTCCAGACATAGTATTCCAGATACTGCCTGTCAGTTATTTTATCTCAATTCCTACTTAAATCGCTTTGGTTAAAAATGGTTAAAACTATTTATTTGCGTTTTGCTTAGTACAGATTTGTCTGCATCAAAACTGGAGCCAAAATTCAGTTGGTCACATTTGTTTTGGTAGAAGTCCACATGGGGACACTGCTGCAATAAATGTGCCTGCTTTTGAGACAGATCAGGATTTAAGTGAAATAAAAGTACCTCTAGCTGCAAAATCAGAATTTTTCGCAGACTTTTTCAAGAGGTACAGGTACAGCTTATAGTCAAATTAAATCACTTGTTCCCAGGTCCCATATAGACAAGGTCTATATCATTTTATAGCCTAAATATAAAGTCTCATTTCTAATAGCATTCCATGGGAAGTGCTTCCCCAGCCATTCAGAGTACCAAAAAAATGTTTTACCTGCCTAAAAGTCTCTGAATCACCTACACTACTGAGGCCTGAGAGGCAGTTCAGTGGTGGTTAGCAGAGACTTTCCTCCTGTGTAACAGAGCTCACCCTGGTGAAGCTTCTTTCTGTACCTGCAGTCACTTTGCCTACAGCTCAGGGGTGGAAACACCAGTGAAACATAACTCTCTCCTCTGATCTAGGGGCCCAGAAGTTATTTGAACTACTGTTGTAAACCAAAACTGATTATGATAAAAGCTTTTCTCACCTGATTTCACCCAAAATACTTACATCAGGGCCGTGAAATGGCTTTTAGTCAGGCAAATATGATGGCACGTGGCCTTCCAGGTTATGTGGTTATTAGTCTTTTGCAAAATCTTTATGAATGTGGCGATTATGAATGGACCTAAACATAAGTGGAAGAGATCCTTATACCCTTTACAAGGAAGTTTCCTGCCTCTGAGAAAATCCAGAGCACCTTGACTCTTCTGTGGATCTCTACAAATGTTTTGTATGACAGTTTAAGCTTGTGAGATCTAAAATTTTACCTATAAAGGGATGGGACTAGAACATTTACAGACAAGTATTTGCATACATTATCTAATTTTTGTATACAGCGCTATCAACGCTGGAGGTCCATAAATATTTATGTGTTTGCATGTACATAAACAGTACCTACCTTTATTTTGACTAGTAGATGTAAATCAACCTTCTTCCCTCAAGGTATTGACTAATCCTTACAGGATTTATCCCTTCTGCTCTGCACTCAACATTTCCAGACTGTTCAGGTAAGTTGCATGAGTTGACAATATGGTGTCTCAAGGCTCCTTGAGAGAAGATGTCACATTTACAATTAGTCTGCAGCAAAATGAAAAGCAGTGGTCTTGCAGGTTCCAGCAGCAAGCTCTGCCCATTCTTCTTAAATTTCCCTGTATGTCAAATACACACTGTCAAGAAAAAAAAAAAAAAAAAAAACAAACAACACAAACTTTTAAAAAAATCAGAGGAATGAGGTTTGCATCCACCGTTAATGTTCTCTGTTGCAGATGCAAACATAATTAATGTGATCTAACACATCTTGAGGTAAACTAATGTGCATACAGATATAAACAACAATTCCAATCTTTTAAAGAGTGCAAATCTGGTGCTTATTAGAACAGTTCATAATCATTCCCATTTCAAGTTCTGCATGAGAATATGCTGTAATGAGGAATTTAAAATCTCCTAATTAGACATGATTTTATAAAACAGACAGATAATTAAAATGGTGAGGGTTACACAGCGAAGGATGAGAAAACACTGTAAAACAGACAGAAAGGAAGAAAAAAGGTATAAATAAAGAAAAAATAAACACAAAGCATCACTGATGTATCAAATTTATCCTACAATATTTGATGTGTACTGCAATTTTAGGTTTCACAGTGTGAAAAGCTACTATCAAATATTTTTTATAAGGTTATGCTAGGATAGGTAGATTCATACTGACAATTTTATTTGATCAAAGGGTGCTTACTAAGACTTGGGGTTTATTTTCTTAAGTTTTAGCACTTCAGAACAGGAAATTTAGGTCTATAGACCATTGCTCTTAAACCTGATCAAAACGCATGGATAATAGTTCTTAGCTGTAGAGCCATTGCAGAGGTATTTATCCTGATTTGTATTCAGTGAAAGATTGGAATAAATAAAAAGTATTTTCTATATATTTTAAAGGAGGGTGATGCTTTTCTGCTAAAAAACAGGTAGGGGTAAGAAGTTGACTCTACAGTGAGCAATTTTTCCTCTTCCACCTCACAGTATGGGTGCCAGGTGGGATCCTGAAAGCTCATTTATTCTCCAGCAATACACCAAAACCATTCTACAGAACAGTCTGTTTGAGGATGAAGGTGACAGAAGATGACTAATCCTTGTCAGAAGGAGATGTTGCACTCCAAGAGAAGGGTAGTCCTTATCTCCTTTATAATGCACTTAGGAAGGTGAGTTCATTTTGCCTTTGTAGTTTTAACAGAGACATTTTAAAAGGCTTGGGAATGAAACTTTAACCAGGAGACTCATTTTGTTTTGTGTTGTCACTGAACCAGCTGATTTTCCCCAATGGTTTATGCAATTTCCAGATTGTAACAGAGGATGACACACGCTAGCTAGATACTGAGCAAGCGCCTATCCAAAGAGTCGCTGCATTTCCAAATGCTCCATACCAGTGGGAGAAATTCAAGGAAGTACATATGTTGCTTCTAGTTTCCACAATATTTTGGGTGTGACTGACTAGACTCATATGTTCCCGTATTTCACCAGCAGATATGTATTGGACTCAGAAACAATTCCACACTATCAATATGAAATTGATGTGCGAAGCCAAGAACGCTATTACTTAACATCTTGCCAACTACCCTTGATCAATAGATGAAGGTCAACTCACTCAAACACATATATCTATTTCTGATCAACCAGTTCTAGCTGCATAGCTGGGAAATTATTTATCAGTTAAGAGCTAATCTGCATATATTAAAAGAGCAATGTTCCTCTTTACTGATAAATAAATATCCATCAATGTTGCAAGTGATAATGTTTACTTTGTGAGAAATGATTCAGTCTTGACTAAATCTATGAATGATAGCAAATAGAAGGCAGATCAAAACCCTTCCAAAAGTGAACTTGTTGAGTAAAAGGATCTTAGTATGATGTTTTGATTTACTTGTTCAACTAGAAGTGACCAGTATGTCATTGCAGATAAAATCTGCCTTTCTTCTTCCTCTTGCAAATAAAGCTAAAAAATTTGCTTTCAAAGAGAAGTCTGGAATTTGGCTAAAAAGAAAGCAATAGCTAAACCAGAACCTTTTTGGAGAAACTAAAATTATATACGGGAAAAGTTCCTTTCCTTTTTTGCACTATAGTAGATAAAAAGTAGAGTCATTTGACATTACAATAATTTTATTTTCAAGAAGGATATGGAATTTCATGAAGCAATATCGCTAGCAACATCATTCCCCATTTCCATGCTAGTACTGACTTGCCATTGTCTTTTCCCTCTTTTTTCACCTGTATGCTAAACTGCTGACTCCTGGCACTTTTGTCTTAAGCTTCAACAGGAATAAAATTACTATATGGATCTTGTACTGATACTGGTTAAAATGGAAGTAGTGGCAAAGGCCATAGTTTTCTACAGGTGCAGTATCATCCAAGGGGTTATTTTACTTTAAGTGGTCAGATCTTCTAGATTGTCTAGTTGTGTGCGTGACTGAACCAGACTCCATCACAGATTGCAGAGGGACCATCAATTTCTGCTCCAGCATCATTGTATCAGGGATGCTCTCTCAGGTCAGCAGTCTTCTTCAGAGAAGGGAAATAAAGTTTCCAAATTAAAAAAAAAAAAATGGTTTAAGTTAGTCAGCTATGCTTCTCTGCTTGGCTCTGCAGGTGCTGCAGCAGAGAAGATGGCCATGTTCATGCTGTTCTCTTAAGACTTTGTCCTGTTAGAGTGGATTTTGTATCTTCACACTTCATCTGAAGTCAATCACTCATGAATACTGGTGAATAGTGAGACTTGCTCACTCCTCAGTATCAGAGGTAGGATTAGTTTGAACCAAAGATACTCCATACAGATGACAAAGCATGACTTTTAGCAAACAATCCTACATTTTTCTGACAGCTTGGTGATTAGGCTTTTGAAGATGTGGAGCTGGAAAGAACATTATATACATTTATGATATGTGTTTTTAATCAAAACTGAGATCAGGAAATTGTTCATTTGCATAAACTTCACGACCTTCAGGTTTATGTAAAGTCTTAGAATTTATGGACACTGAAATTTTTTGAGGCACTGGGGTAAAATGATACTTGCTCTGTCTCAGCAGGCTTTGATATGAAGTAACTCGAGGTGTGGGGGAAAGTGGTGTAACAATGCCATACTTCTTTCTGTCATAACAGATGGATTCTCTTGCTTTATTTCTTCATTGAAAATCTTTCTGCCTCAAAGAGCAGAACAGACTTGGATATCATGTATATCTGTTTCCTCTACTTCCTGAGGTGTATCTACAACCTTTCGAGCAGTCCAGGCCACTGTTGTTGTTGCTTGCTATTCCAACATGCCTTGGTCTAAAAGCCAGTGTCCGAGACCACCCTGAGAGCCATAGTTACCTGCTCTCCAACATCAAAACCAAACATTAGCGTTTTTAATCCTTAGGATTGAGAGATACCTCACTTGAACAGAGGCACCCAGCTTAACTTGTATGTACAGGTATACAGGCCTGATGAATGACAAAATTGTCTCTGTATAGAGAGATGCAAAATATTTCTGTATCCAGCTGCTCACAATTGCTAATAGAAGCTCCTCAAGGATTTTTGACTGCTGAACCAAGGAAGGAAACTGCATAAAATAGAAAAGGGGAGGTAGGGGTAGTAACCAAAGATGTGTGATAAACTGCAGTTCTCGTAATTTTGTGGTTTATTACAGTATTTAGTGTGTGTTTATGTGGCAGGGAGAGCAGAAAACTAAGCATCATCCCTCAGTAAAGCATTGTTCTGCAATACTTCACTTGAGAATTTCAGTAAGGTCAGTGAGAACTAAATAAACTTCATGATGCCAACAGCTCATTTGTAGTTTGCACTGGAGTGTTAAAGTAGCATGAACCTTTCCTGTTTTTATTTTATTAAGCAAAAAGATGAGTGAAGTCTTCTTTCTTCTCATACAAAATCCAAATATGCATAAATTAAGCTTTGTTCAAGGTGTACAATAATTTTTAAAGGATTTTTCTCCTTAGCGAATATCTGATCTGTTCTTGTCAAAATGCATTTCTAAGCTGTCTCTTCCAGCTTTTTCCCAGTAGGTAGTTTATGTTGGAGTATGCTCGAAAAGATTTTCACACTGCAGGTGGGCTACTGAGAGATTTAGAAGGTAAGACCTGGTTATTGAATAGCCATGGAGAACATGTAAGCTCCACATGGAGGAGATAAATAAATAGCAAAAATCTTCTGATGGAAATAATTCTTAAGTAGAGAGACTGTCAAGGATTATCTAAGAAAAAAAAATGTTTAGTCTTGGATATTGAAAGTCAGGATTTCACACTGTAACCACAAAGGACTCTGTTTTTTAGCAGAACTGAGAAGCTGGCTTTTACCACTGCTGTAGTCCCCAGTTACATAGGTGTGAAATGTTTACTCAGGAAGTGCAGTTCTTCACAAACAGCAATGCAAAAACATTCATACCTATGAGGAAACCCCATTTCCATACATGCACGAATATATCTAAACCTCCTGGTTTATATTCACCGAGTCTGACGCAGGAAGAAATGTTTCTTTAACCAGCCCCTTCCCCTGTGTCTCACTGGGGACTTTACCCCCACGAGTGGAATCTGATGTTGTTCCCTGTTGCTTCTGCTCCCATCGGGGACTGCACTGAAACCCAGTGGCCGGAGCTGCTGAGCCTGTGTACAATTCCACCACGACATAGCCCTTCACCTTCCTCAGTGTCATCTACCTTGGGGCCATGCTGACTTTCTCCAGCCCTACTTCAAAGATGTTTTAACTGCAGGCAAAGACATTATAAACCACAAAGACGGGTTCAGGTTTCAGTAGGACCACTGTCCTACTCATCTGTTTGCTTGAGACCTTTGAGAGCAATGACAACCCAACTGGCCTTGGATTATCCATTCATAGCAACATTTTGTCTCATAATTGAGTTAAGCAACTAGTTATTCCTATAGCCAGGAAGCATGAAGGGGATGATAAGGGAAGACTGATTTATGATCACTTGGTATCTGAAAGGTGTAGCGTTCTATTTAACAAATAGTATTCCTCTAGATTGGAAAACATCATAAACACATTGGAAAACCTTCAGCCCAGACCCATAAACCACATGTATTTTTTTAACATTTTAATTTAGCTATCTGTTTTGGATTACATAAATAAAAAAAAATGAATTCTGTATTTTCTTTCTAAAATAAATCAATTCTGCTACATTGGAATTACTGATTAGATTGAACATTAGGGAATGTATAAAACTGCATCTTTAACAGACACGACAACATTTCTCAATGAGAATCAAGCAGTTTGCAGTGACCTTCATGTTGATCAGTGGGGGGTCAGTACTGGCATTAAATCATTTTGATTCACAGATGAGATCAACATATTCATATTTGTTTGCCAAATGTGTATTTTAATTTAAGCTTCCTCTGATTGATGCATGTAATTTATGCTGCTTAGAACTAAGGCGTCATATTTTTCTTTTTTCCTAACTAACCGGGGGAGACTTTCTTGGAAACAGATAAAGGAAAGAGTCCAGTAATTTGTAGCAATGTGACTACAGCCACACATGTTCTAGAATTAATGTTCTTCATTAGGATGAGGAGTATCAGCTGTATATATACATCAGGATTTTAATTAACTTGGTCCCCACAACAGGACACATGACTCAAACTGTTTTCCCTTTATTCCTTATTAGATAAAAAAAAAAAGCAAACCAACATGATGTAAAGTTAAAGCAGAAAAAACCCAACCCAACCCAAACCAAAAATAATCCCATGCACATGCAACAATAAGAAACAAAATCTAAGAGTTGCAGTCAAGGTCAAGAATATTTCTGTAAGTCAGAATTAATCATCTGGAGTAACTTGTCACTGACTGCTCACAGAGCTGTCCTCTGACAGAGAGGTTAGCTGTTCTACCTACCCTGTGTAGCTCAATCTGACACAAAGCTAGTGACTTATTTGTGGGATAGTTTAAATTCTTTTCACATATTTTTGGGATGGACACAATTTCATTTACAAGCGACTTGTAATCAGCTACAAAAACTGCAACTGCTGTAAAAGAAAAAAGGTCTGGACACTGAGATAAGGGTATATCTTGGGAAAAAATGACTAATCTAGGGAGAAAGGTTCCCAAGGCCTGTGAACCTTACCCATCAGCCACTTTCTCCACATCTCCAATACTTCCATGGATATAAAAATCTGCCACTGAGAAAAGGAAGCCCTTTTTAAAGTGACGTGGGTAAGATCGAGGCAGTAAGTTTCATGCAGTCTCAGGTACGACACACATCAGACCCCAGATGGTTTTGTACTTTCAGGCGGTCACACATGGAGCTGGGTATTGGTTTAGGTAATGTTGGTACTGACTCAACATCACCTAATGGCTGGAAGCATGGAAAGGGTCTTAGATGGGTGGATCTACCACTGAACTGCACTGTGCCAGATGGGTTGTCCTTTAAGCTAGTGCTGAACACACTGTCCAAGGAAAAATGCATCTTATGCTGCGAGTAACTGGTTCACATTTCACCTGACCTCTGTGTAACCAAACTGATGACCAGGTTTGCAGCCACGTTGGCCGAGGTTTTTGTATTTCACTGAGCATCAATTATATATATGAAAAAAACCTGACGGGTGAACCTCCACTGATTTAGCATTTCCATGAGTTTCAATACATAACTATGTCTGGATGCCTTCATGAACTCTAGCTGAACAAATAAACAGGGTCTTATGCATACGTGGAACTTCAGTACACAGTTTTCCAGGTGGGCTAAGCATCTGTAGAAAAACTAATCTTCTTCCAGAAATGAATGCAGCTGACAGGAGACCTTACGCAGAACTGCCATTGCTTTTCAAATCCACACTCTCTTGATTTTCTATTGCTTCTCTATACAGTTCATCCTTTAGCTACATAAATAAGGTTATGAAATTTGGGGGAGCAAATTTTGTTATGAAATTTTTGTACCTCTGTCTCCACTTTCAGGGAAGTAGGAATTCCAGATGAAAGAAAAAATTAAGTGGAAGTTTGTAATAGCTTTGAGATCTGAAGTTTGGCTATTCGCATGCCTTGACTGCAATAGTATTCCTATCATTTGGTAAAGAATAAAAAATCATTGAGTTAAACAAAGATAAGCATAGTTTCAGAATCTTTCTTCCATAAGATTTTATTTGTATATACCAGTAGTTGGTTTTTTTTTTTTTTTGGAGGGGGGGTGTCCTCTATTTGTGAAGTAAAGTATATAGCTTATGCCTGAAATTGCTTTTTTAAGGCGAGTATATGCATTACATTTCTCCTATTTCTAATCAAAATTCTTAATTTCATCAAAAGCTTAAATGGTTGAAATGGAAAAGCTGAGAGTTTGGTTGAAGGTATATTACTTACAAGAAAACATTTCTGAATATTCTGTTTGCATTTCCTTCTGATTTGACAAACCCACTGAAAATCAAAAGAACAGGGGTGATTTGCTTTTGGAGCTGTATGAATGTGCAGCATGAAGAAATCTGGGCTGCACAAACTTCCTGTCACTCTGTATTCCTCTACTGCTTTCTTAATCTTAACATCTGACCAGCATCCAGCAGCACATGAAGAAGATAAACTCACGTACAGTGCCATATAGAGCTCCCCAGAGAACATTTATTGCTGGTCAGAGGGAGCAAAGTCAGTGAGAAGTGCTCTCTGAACACAAGGAGTAACTTTTGATGCTTGCTGGTCCTGGACGAGCTCCAGAGAAGGTTCTCCCTTCCCTGCAAAGATGGTCTTTATCTTTTTTATACAAATTGTTACTGTGCTAAAGGACTATTTGTGCCAGCCACTACCATGGAATTTACCTAGTTTATATAATTTGTGTAACATTGGTGGTCAGGGGTCAAGGCAAAGTAAGCTGAACTGTTGTACCTTTTATTATTTGTACAAGAGCCCATGTTTGAACACGAATGCACTGGTGTGGCTGTGATCCTCACCTTTAACAAGGACTGCATTGCAACAGTGAGATATGGTTTGTTTAATTAGAGAAATTCAGAAGACATGGACAAAGTCTGAATGCAGTTAAAATCTTTTGGAGTTAGCTTTAGCATAGTTTTTGCCCTTTGACACGAATTCAGGCTGGAATACGACTTCTGATAATATGCTTCCTACCCCAACTATTTTAGACATCCAAGATGTAATTCAGAGCAACAAATGTCCTAAATTCTTTATTCCATCAATGAAAGAGGTATGTTACTGGAAAGAGGTAGATTTGATGCTAAAGATAGGACAGATTCCCATAGCTCTGAAATAGTGGAAAATAGATATGCTGCAGAGAAACGTGAAGGATACTAACATGCTGACAAAATATCCTCGAGATGTTGGCACAGACTCTTAAACAGTGTAATCCTGGTAAAATAACACTAGTTTTTGTTTGCTATTTTCCAGTAAGTCTTCTTTATTTCTTTCTAGTATCTTAAACTGTCCTGCTAGTCAGAGTAGTAGAGAAGATGCCTTTTATTAGTCTGGAGCCACTGGAGCTAGCAGACACATTAAATCTGCATTTCTGATAAAATAAATTGTATATTTAAAAGACAACAAATTACACAAAGTTATGTTTCACTATGTCACTGTGATTTAGAAAAACACTTTGGATTATAAACTGATTGTTGTTTTTTTTTTTTTTTTTAAGCATTATGCATTTTGTTATTATAGCACACTTATTCAGCTTGTAATAAACAACAAGAAACCTATTTATTGTGGGTTTAACACAAATATGTTTGAGGATCATCTGACAACAGGAGATTGTCTTCATTCTGTTCTATGGGAATGATGTTATTAATTGTTTTGAGGGTAAGAATAAATCTAACTGGGTGGTTATGTCTATTATATAATAAATCAAAATGTTACAGTAACCCTACTGTACGTCTATAGATGTATGCCTGGAAGCAGATTTGGCAGTCAAAATCCAGGTCACGCATCCCCTTTGTTTATGAAAATCACAGGCCATCAAAAAATTGCTTATTATAAAAGCCATTTATCAGTTGATTATTTCCATACCATTATTTCTTACACCATTCCAGTGACCAACAATATGGAAATATTGTCAAATATTCCTTAAAAAAAAAAACCCAGCTCATGCTGTCTCTGCAGGTTGATCAGATGAGCTCTCTCTCGTACGTTGAAAAGCTGACTACTTTCCAACAACTTGATTTCACAAATGGAAAAACAGCATCTGTTTTCCTGCAGCTCCACATATGGCTCTCGCTGTTGCCGTGTGGAGCCGAAGCAGGTAGCCCCTGCGAGCGTGGCCCTCCAGAGCACCCCAGCCCCCCCGGGACCGGCCAGCGCCACTCGGCTGCGAGGGACACCGGCTCCCCAGGCAGTTGGAAGCCAGTACTTCATCAGCATATGCAAAACATCCTTCCGCACATCAGTTTGTGGGCAACCACGCTCAAACGTGTCTTTAGGGCTCCTGTGCTTGTCTTTTTGGTGTGGCGATTTCTGTGTATCTACTCCAAGGCATGGATTGCTCAGGGACTTTAGAACATGTCTAGCTGTCATCAACAGAGCATGAAGGACCTCAAATAATTTGCAGGCAGAGTGGTGTGTGAGTGTGAAGAAAGGAAACAGAGCATCTATGCTAGAATTAAGATAAAATGTATTTATTTTTTCTCCACAGCACATGATTATTTTTGTCTCTGTAATGTATGCTATCCAGAAGCTCTTGCTGGTCCATTTGGAGGAGTTTGAAGCTGAAGTCTGATAAAAATATCCAGGCGCTTTTTTTTTTTTTTTTTTTTTTTTCCCTTTTCATATGTTTTGGTAAGCATGTGTGCTTGTGAAGGTCAAGGGACTGGCAGCATCAGAAATTGAATTTCTGAATACATCCACAGTCCAGGTATATTTCAGACAGATGCTCTCATTCTCAGACTGCCCTGCCAATGACCTTAACCCTGATTTGGAAGGACAACTCAATCTACTATAAAGAGGAAAGGTGATTTAGTCTCCAGCCATGCTGACAGAGTCTTGGACCTCTCTGAACACAGTTTGTCATTTGTGGTGAAACATCAAATCATTTGGTAATGTGAACTATCTCCCACTAGTGATTAAACTGAGACTAATCACTAGTCTTTCCCTCTAAAATCTGGCTCTGAATAATCCCAGTGATAAAATGCTCTGCATTTTCCCTCTCCATAACAAAATGTAATGCATAACTATCTATTTAATCATTTAACTATACCATTGGTTCAGATTTCTTGAAGGCCAGACTTGGGAAAAGACTATTTTCAGTGACTGTTGCTGAAGACTGCATTATAGCAGGTTATATCTTGACAAAAGTCTGATTAGTTCAAATCTATCAAGCTCTTCTTCAAAGCCTTTATCCACATCTTCAAACCCACCAACTGGGCCCCAAAATCCTAAAAACGTTTTGGATCAAAGCTAACAACACTAAATAACTGTGCAGACTCTGGTAAGGCAGCATCTCAGCTCATGCCATCAAAAGGCACCATGATCCAGGAGAAACACTGACATGTGGCTGCAGCAAGATGGCTTTAAAATGGAATAGCACAACCCTGAAAAGTGCATGCAGTCCACCTTTGGGGCTAGAGGAAGTAAAAAAAAAGGATATGGCTGTAGTGTCCATGGGAGAGGGACGGCCAGCAGCACCTCAGAAATTACTTCAGAGAGACAGGGCCAGCAGATGGGTCTGGAGAAGGTGATCAGGTAAGACATGAAGAAAGAGTGAACATGAAGAGAAAGTGAAAAGAAAAGGGAAGACAAGAAAAAAGAGAGAGGAAAACAGAGGAATTAAAGCTGGTGAGAGGATGGATGAGGGGGAAATATAGTGCTAAATTTGGTATTCAGAAAATCAGACATCTCTGATCTCTTAAATATCAGCTGAAGGAAAACAAAGATCAACATGATTTTGTTTGGTGCAGGGAAAAGAAGCATCCTGTTATTGAAATCTGTGACAGGGTACGCTGTTATTCCACTCTCCTATGTCAGGAAAGAGCTGCTACTGCTTAATCAGCCAGGGCAGACATCAGATTGCAAGGGAGAGAGAGAAAGAGAAATGCCATCTCGGCTGCTCGTTTGCAGGATGGTAAAACTCTTTGTTTTCAGTAAGGTGGGGGGCCAAGATAAACTAGGTCTTACCATGGCTCCGTGGCAAAAAGCCAGACAGATTGCTTTGCTTGGCCTCTCCTGACTTTAGTCTTGCTCTAACTTAGTGAATTGTGTGCTGTGAAACAAATGCTCTCTGTATGCTCTGCAGACCTGGGGAAGGTGAGAAGTCCACTGATGCCCAAGCTCAGAGGGAGAGACAAGTCTGGGTGTTAGGGGGTTTCACCCTCTCACATCATGGAGGTGGCAGAATTTTCCTATCGCTATGTAAATATCTGGGTACCTCATCTGGAAAAATACTGGGACCTACACGGAAACTGAAAAGCCAGGAGGGAAGCAGAGTTCTGACGTGCTCTGTGCCTGCCACGGACAAGCACCATGGCAAACAATCCTCAAGTGTTTGCTTTGCATGGCTGCTGGTTGTCTTCCCATGTACTGAAATACTGATACACGGAAAGTTATTCTGGAGTCATTTAATAGTTATCTTCAGCACTTGGAGAGCTGATGTGTTGTAAGGTAAGTAGAGAAATCCAGTGCTTTCCAGTAATTTTGCAGAATAGCACAAATAACCACTTGTACTGCTGTCTTCTAAGTGTCAAAGTTTCTGCCTGTTTGATAACCTCAGTTGTGAATGGATTGGTAAAGATACATTTTTATTTGTCTTGTGGTAGAGGTGGCAAAGGGACACCATTCTTTCTGTCAGGCTAGTTTATCCACAGATAAAACACTTCAAAAATAAAATATCCAAGTCCTGTGAAATATAACAATGGCTTATAGGAAAAATACTGAAATATAAATGATATAAAAACAGGCATAGTGGCATACTAAAAAAATCTTATCCCCCTTTTAACACCAAGGTCTGTGTTTTTATATTGAATCAGGCTTCCATGTAGTGCTCCGTTTCACTTAGTGAAATGTCACGGATGTATTCAAAATGTAGAGCAAAATTCCTCCCTCACAGAGCAGTAAATTTTCCAAGTGTTTGCGGTTTGTTCTTTTCAGATGGCTGAAAAAAGGAGGGAATCCACCTCAGAAATTATTAGAATACTGTCATAGTATCATTCATCTTGGCAAAAGTTGACTGAGCAGATGATGAAGATCCACTTAACTTGGACTCAATCAAAGGTTTTGCTATTTTCATTTCACAGGCCAGATGTAGCTCATCACCAGTTGGAGCTGATTTCAGAAGAGGTGTTAGAGTTTGCTGGTCCAAGAGAGGATCTGATCCAGGCATCAAAGGGAGCCACAAGAGAAGCGTGTGCTCTTCCCCCTGCTCACAATTGTCTGTGGCACCGGCTGCTCACTTCTGACAAGTGACAGTACAGGGACCCATCCTGGAGCAAGGGCTCCTGCGCTCCCCTCCTCAACGCTCCCCTCCCTGTCCCAGCCTACTGTCCTGCCGGCAGCCGGCTAAACAGCGCAGGCTTGGTGCCTGCACAAAAGTGAGGTGGAATTGCTAATAAACACAAGCCTGTGTGCTAGGAAAATTAGGAGCCAGCTTCCTGCTGTGTGTTCATTTGACTCATCCACGCCCATACACTGAGCAAGGAGGTAGCTATCTCCTTGCTGCTTCTCCTTCGTGGCTCTGAAAGTTTGTCACTGTTTTGTGAGGAACACATTCCAAATTATCCGTGCAGCATCTGTTGCCTGGTCTTTCTGACCCGTGCAAGAAGATTTGTTAGTCTAAAATGACTGAAATGGTTTACTGGCGATGCCCACAGCACTCAAGAAGCACAAGGTTCATCAGTACCCCAGAAGGATGCAAAACGTGTGTGAAAATTTTTCTTACCCTGTCATAGGTCCTTAAAAAAAAAAAGAGTGTGCCTGAAACCTTATTGACGCCTATTCTCTGCTATTTGTATCACTGATTCTAATCAGAGTTCAGTGCATCTCAGAAATGAAAGCCCTTGCAAGCAGTGATAAATAGATAATGTCAGTTATTATGGTATTCAAGCAGTACAGCTTTGGTTTGTTAGGATACAATTCAGCCTTATACAGAGGGTCCGCCCAAGACCCACACACAACATCATGAACTTCGGCACCTAACTGGAATTTTTCTGGCTGTTACATTTTTTCCTGACACTTCACACAGGGTGACTTTTCTCTCTCTTGTAGGTTTTCTGTGAGTGGAACATGGGATTCCCAACACATCTATAAAACTTTGTCATCATTAGCACCTTAAACTTTTCAATCTGACAATGTTTCTTCTATTTCCACTCTCTGACTGGATAATCTTAAAGGGACTAACCAGCAGATCAGGAAAACTTCATAAGGCAGTTTGATGCCAGTGCCAGGAATAGATGCCCAGAGCCTGGACAGGGATCACAGGTCAGCTGGAGAGCACCTGAAGAGCATCACAAGTGAATTCCAGCCAGTAAGTCAGCTTCATCAGGGGCCCAACTTAAATGTCTCTATGCAAACGCACGTAGCATGGGGAATAAACAAGAGAAGCTGGAGACGTGAGCACACCTGAAGGGCTTTGATTTTACTAGCATCACGGAGACGTCGTGGGATGGCTCTTATGGCTGGAGTGTTGGAATGGAAGGATGCAGGCTCTTTAGGAAGGACAGGCAGGGCAGACAAGGAGGGGCTGTTGCCCTCTATGTCAGTGACCAGCTGGAGTGCCTGGAGCTCTGCCTGGGGATGGATGAGGAGCCAAGCTCTATGGGTCAGGATTAAAGGGAGGGCAGGGACAGGAGACAGTATAGTGGGAGTGTGCTACAGGCCACGTGAACAGGAAGACCAAGTGGATGAGGCCCTCTATAGACAGATAGGAGCAGACTCATATTCACAAGCCCTGGTCCTCATGGAGGACTTAATCCACCTTAATATCTGTTGGAGGGACAATGCAGCAGAGCATAAGCAATCCAGGAGGTTCCTGGAATGTGTTGATGATAACTTCCTTCTCCAAGTGCTACAGGAGTCAGCGAGGAGAGATGCTATGCTGGGCCTTCTTCTCACTAACAAAGAGGGGCTGGTGGGAAGGGTGAAGCTCAAGGGCAGCCGTGGTTGCATTGATCATGAAATGGTGGAGTTCAAGATCCTTAGGGCAGTGAGAAGGGCACACAGCAAGCTCGCTACCTTGGACTGCAGGAGAGCAGACTTCAGCCTCTTCAGGGATCTGATTGGCAGAATACCACGGGATAAAGCCCCGTAGGGAAGTGGGGCCCAAGAAAGCTGTTTAATAGTCAAGGATCACCTCCTCCAAGTTCAGGAGCAATGCATCCCAACAAAGAGAAAGTCAGGCAAAAACTCCAGGCGGACTACATGGGTGACCAAGGAGCTCTTGGACAAACTC
Organism: Tyto alba; assembly: GCF_018691265.1. Lineage (NCBI taxonomy): Eukaryota > Metazoa > Chordata > Aves > Strigiformes > Tytonidae > Tyto > Tyto alba. Next base: position 38,373,286 of record NW_024881330.1, read on the forward strand.
AAACTCAAAACAGAAGCCTACACAGAGTGGAAACAAGGACAGGTAGCCTGCAAGGAATATGGAGAAACTGTCCAAGCATCCAGAGGTCAGGTTACGAAGGCCAAAACCCTGACAGAATTAAATCTGGCCAGGGACATCAAGGGCAACAAGAAAAGCTTCTATAGGTATGTTGGCAAGAAAAGAAAGACTAGGGAAAATGTGGGCCTGCTCTGGAAGGAAATAGGAGACCTGGTTACCCAGGATGTGGAGAAGGCTGTGATACTCAATGACTTTTTTTGCCTCTGTCTTCACCAAGTCCTCCAGCCACTCCACTCAAGTTGCAGAAGGCAAAGGCAGGGACTGGGAGAATGAAGAACCACCCACTGTAGGAGAAAATAAGGATTGAGACCATATAAGGAACCTGAAGGTGCACAAGTCCATGGGTCCTGATGAGATGCATCCATGGGTCCTGAGGGAACTGGCAAATGAAGTAACTAAGCCAATATCCATCATTTTTGAGAATTTGTGGCAGTACAGTGAAGTTCCCACTGACTGGAAAAGGAGAAACATAACCCCTATTTTTAAAAAGGGAAAAAAGGAAGAACCAGGGAACTACAGGCCAGTCAGTCTCACCTCTGTGCTTGGCAAGATCATGGAGTGGATCTTCCTGAAATCTATGCTAGGGCATATAATGAGGTGATTGGTGACAGCCATCATGGCTTTTCTAAGGGCAAATTGTGTCTGACGAATTTGGTGGCCTTCTACGATGGAGTTACAGCACTGTAAGGGAAGAGCAACTGATGTCATCTACCTGGACTTGAGAAAGCTTTTGACACTATCCCTCACGACATCATTGTCTATAAATTGGGGAGACATGGATTTGACAGATGGACCACTTGGTGAATAAGGAATTAGCTGGATGGTTGCACTCAAATATTTGCGGTCAATGGCTGAGTGTCCAAGTGGAGAGCAATGACGAGTGGCATTCCTCAGGGGTTGGTATTGGGACCAATGATGTTTAACATCTTTGTTGACAACATGGACAGTGAGATTGAATGCATCCTCAGAAAGTTTAGTGATGACACCAAGCTGTGTGGTGTCATTGACACGCTGGAGGGAGGGGTGTCATCCAGAGGGACCTTGACATGCTTGAGAGGTGGGCCTATGCAAACCTCATGAAATTCAGCAAAGCCAAGTGCAAGGTCCTGCATCTCAATCAGGGAAATGCCAAGTGCAAACACAGCCTGGGCAGAGAATGGATTGAGAGCAGCTCTGTGGAGAAGGACTTGGGGGTATTGGTAGAGGAGAAGATCAATATGACCTGGCAATGTGCATTTGCAGCCCAGAAAGCCAACCATATCCTGGGCTGCGTCAAGAGAAGTGTGGCCAGCAGGTCGAGGGAGGTGATTTTTCCTATCTACTCCACTCTTGTGAGACCCCACCTGCAGTGCTGTGTTCAGTTCTGGGACCCCCAGAACAAGAAAGTCATGAACCTGTTGGAGCAAGTCCAGAGAGGGCCACAAAGATGATCAGAGGGCTGGAGCAACTCTTGTATGAAGACAGGCTGAGAGAGTTGGGGTTGTTCAGCCTAGAGACAAGAAGGCTCTGGGGAGATCTTATAGTGGCCTGCCAGTACTTGAAGGGGGCTACAGGAAAGCTGGGGAGGGACTCTTTATCAGGGAGTGTAGGGATAGGATGAGAGGTAACGGTTTTAAATGGAAAGAGGGTAGATTTAGATTAGTTATAAGGAAGACATTTTTTACTGTGAGGGCAGTGAGGCGCTGGCCCAGGGTGCCCAGAACAGCTGTGGCTGCCCCCTCCCTGGAAGGGTTCAAGGCCAGGTTGGACGGGGCTGGGAGCCCCCTGGGCTGGGGGAAGGGGGCCCTGCCCGGGGCAGGGGGGTTGGAACTAGATGGTCTTTAAGATCCCTTCCAACCCAAACCATTCTTTGACTCTATGATTCTATTATTCTATGAAACTATAATGCTGTAAACAAACAAACTAGTTGTTTGGGTTTTCCAACACATTTCCAACACAGATCTATGCTGGGGTTAAAAACTGTAGTCCAGTTACAGACTTTATAAGGTCAAATCTCTGCCTTGTCAGAAAAGCAAACTGCATGTTGTTTGTTTGCAATGTTCTGTTCCAACAAAGACTATTCCTATTCACCTTCTCCAAGTGTGTGAAAGGATGGACCAATTGAAATTCCCATTGAAGCAACATGTTAGAGGATATTAGAATAGTAAATATATTTATCAATGTTAGAAAAGATGGGCTGTCAGTTTTGTGCTTCTCCTTTCACATTTCTTCATTTTCTTCCTCACCATCATGCCAATGACAGCAACCAATAAAACATTTAGAAAACAAGAAAACCCACCATTGCCCCAGCAATCACCATTTGGAACATTTTCATAAATGTTCTTTTCAAGACATGCCCTACTCAATGAAATAGATGCCTGAAATCATGCATACTTCAATGTATTTCCTTTTCACATTCCTTCTGGACGTGTATTTATATGCCAACTCGTCTTCATAAATTTCATACTGGCCTTATAATAGCACAAATTAATGATGCCACTAGAAGAGAACTCAGCTGCTTTCAAAGGAGCAATAATCATGTCAGAGGTGCAGTTGGCATGAATATGATTGAGTTGCACCACTTCTCTCAGATATTTTCAGGGATGAATCATCCCCTACATAACATATAGCAATGGACAAATTTCCCATGTTACTCTGATACCTTATGCCATCACATTTAATTGTGTAACAGTCAATCACTATCGCATAAATTTGCTTCCTCAATGATTTGTTGTAAGACTGTGGTAGATGTGTTTTCAGCAAGCTGATTTGAGATTTCAGGAGACGTGTCTGACACTATGCTGAATAGTAAGAAATGCAGGATAGTGGTACAACTTTCTGGAGACAAACTCTCCTGACTTTTTGATGTGAGCTAATTGGAACTCCTCTCTTGAACATTAACTCCTCTATTGTGAACAATTAAAGGGGAAAATTATAGACAATAAAAAGTCACTTTACTGTAAATAAAAGGACCTTACTACATACTTTGCCTAACAGACTTTTTCATATCCTCATATATCAAAGACTAGCTTTACTGCTTGTGACATTTTACAGGTTATGCCTTGCATCTCTCTTTAAGAGAAGTTTCAATTCATTACTCATCTAACATTGCAAGCTAAATATGCTCACCAAAAAACCCATGCTTTTCCTATACCACAGTTCAGATACAGCACTGCTGGTGTGACACTGACTGTTATCAGGGTTCCAAGCTGGTCTTCTAGAGCATTCTTTGGATTATTAAATATTTTAATAAGCCAGAGTATACTTTAACACAATGAACATCTTACTGAATATTTTCATTGTGAACTCTCTTGAAGAGCAAAATTACACAGAAGTAATTTTAAAGCAATAGTTTTATATTAAACAGTTATTATTTAGATGGGTTCCAAACTTAGTGCAGGCATGTTGGCCTTCCTCAGAAAATGTTTTAAATTGAAAACTGTAGATATGGCATAGTGCATCAGGCTACTGTTTCACACAAGTGCTTCACAGAGTATGGAAAATCTATAAAACACCCACTCTTCAGGGCTGATAATGTTTCACTTCAGCTTAGTCCATGACACCCCAGTATGCCAGGGAGTGGTGAATTGGTTTCATACCTACATTGACTTTAACCTGACTAAGAGTCATTCATCCCATCTAACTTTAGACGTGTAATTGAAGTGACTATGTTAGCAATCTAGGTGTACTACAACTTAGGTTGATTGGTATTGTGCTGGTACATTAAGATTCACTCCCGAGTCCTGAGCTGTCTCTCATTCTACTGATCCCAGCTTGCCTCAGTGAGGTGCTAAAAGCTACATGGGTAAAGTAAATTAAAACTGAATGACATTCTGTAAAAACATAAGACCTGAAACTGCTAAAGGAGAATATCTGTTAACAATAACAATATCAGATCATAGCTCCTCTGATGAGGAGGATGGTTGGTTAGGTTTTTACTAACATTGGTATTTCAAAGTCTTCTACAGATAACATGTTCTTTTTACCAGAAGAGAGGGGTGCACACACACATCACCTAATGTATTCCACCTCACTTACACCTCCATGAAAGACCACGGATGCCATCAAGTCCTGGTAGACATTTATTCTGTGATAGTGATTTTAATATAAATCTTTACTGAATGAGTTCTGAAGAGGGTTCAAGAGAGTGTTTATCTTAAGCCACAGCAATGTTGAAGAAGGGGAAATCAACCTATATGACATAGCATACAGTTAAGGAAGAGACCATAATTTTGGAAAGAACAAGTCATATGTAGGATTTTCTCCCTCACACAGAAAAATTAATTTAAAGCCAGAAATGGATTTAAAATTTACTTAAAACAAAATATTGTGAATTGTGTTTAGAGTCTGAATTCTGCTAGAGTGTCCTGGGTTGAGTGGGTGGTGGATTTTTTTTGGTAGCAGGAGAGGGGGCTATAGGGGCGGCCCCCTGTGAAAAGCTTCTCGAAGCTCCCCCAGCTCCACGTCAGCTCCACTTCTGTTTGGGAAATTGAGCCAATCAGCTGCCCCTCTGCAATAACGTATTTAAGAAGGGACGTGGTGACGTGCAGGGGGACTGGTGAGGAGGAGTTGCTGCAGTTGCGTGAACACCAAGGTCAGTGGAGGAACGGAGGAAGAAAGGAGGGGGGAGGTGTGCCAGAGCAGAGACCCCCCTGTATCCTGTGGGGAGACGGCAGGGCGGCCCCCCCTGCCACCCATGGAGATCTACAGTGGAGCAGACATTGATTTGTGGCCTGTGGCTTCCGTCTGAATGATCAAGGTGCTGTGCTTGAAGAAGGCTGGGGTCTTGTGGGAAAAGGTAGCCCCGCTGCTGTAATTCAGCACTGGGAGGATTGCAGCATGCGGGGGAGTCCCACGCCGGAGCAGCTCGGGAAGGGCTGCAGCCGTGGGAGGGAATCCAGTCGGAGGAAGTTAGTGACCCATGACAGAGCAGTGTGGGGAACGCTGCGGCCCATGGGAGGGACTCATGTTGGAGAAAGTTTGTGGAGGACTGTCTGCTGTGAGAGGGGGACCACGATGGAGCAGGAGGAACAAGTTCCAGCAGCTCCCCCCACTGAAGATGAAGAGAGTGGCAGCACTGACTGCACCCCCCATTCCCTGCCCCTGTGCCACTGGGGGAGGAGGTAGAGATATCGGGAGCAGAGCTGAGCCCGGGAAGAAGGGAGGGGTGGGGGGAAGGTGTTCTCAAGATGTGGCAATGCTTCTCACTGTCCTACTCTGTTATGTGTTGTTAGTGTCTGTAATACATGTATGTTCTTTTTTTTTTCTTCCCCTAACGAGTCTGCCTTTTGCTCGTGACCATAAAGTGGGATTTTTTCCCCATTCCAGTCCTATCTCGAACCCCAAGCCTGGCTCCCTGTCCCATCTTAATGCCAGAAGAGAAGGGAGAGAGAGTGGCTGAGTGGTGGTTGGCTGCCGGCCAGGCCCAAACCATGACATAGAGTGTATTTCTGTTGTGGTTTAAACCCAGTCAGAAGCCAAACACAGTGTAGTCACTTGCTCACCCTCCCCCATCCTGGGGGAAGGGGGAAAGAATTGAAGGTGTAAAGGTAAACACATTCATAGGTTGAGATAAAAACAATTCCATTGACCAATTTGGGTCCATTGCTTTGGCTGTGCTCCCTCCAAGCTTCTTGTGTACCTGAACAGTAGCAGGACATGGGAAGTTGAAAAGTCCTTGATTTCTTAGCAACAACTAAAAACATCAGTGTATTATCAACATTCTTCTCATACCAAATCCCATCCTGAATCCAAGACACAGCACTATTCTAGCTACTAAGAAAAAATCAGCTCTATCCCAGTCAAAACCAGGACACCCCTTAATCCATTCCATTTATGTTATATTTAGATTCCATGCTTTCCAATGTGTTCTAATTAATCACCATCACTTTTCCTGTTTTTTGATATAGACACACAGGTATAATTCTACTTAGTCTATGGGGAAACCCTCCAAAATGTGTCATGAGTTTATTTAGTCCATAACTTTGGGTTCCATCTGTCATGACAGTCATTCAAGGCAGGAGAGATGAGGCAGAGTTTACTCAGTTAGTGGAGTGGTTGTCACTGGACACAGAAGAAGGATGGCTTGTAGTCTCTGTTGTATGCTACATTTGGATCTCATAGCTGGTGTATCTGCCATGGCCCGTGCTCACAGTCTGCAGGCTGAAGATGTTTCAAACTGTACAACACATTTCCTTACTCTCCAGTTATACTTTGTATGCACTCAATATACAGTTTAGCTGCAGCCTATGTGATCTAAGCCTCAATACAGAAAGTCATGCTGTTCTTAACTGTAATTGTATGAAATGTTACCGTATATTAAACTTTTCCCTTGATATGTTCCCTTTTCCTGCCAGAAATTTTGTCAAATAGAGTTTAAGGATCTTGAAAATCTGCCTAGAAATTCCAGATGTTTGGCAACCTGACTTGGGTAACAGCTCTGCATGGGACACACTGGACATTCAGAAAACTTGACTGCGTCTGTTGTGGACACGCATATCGACCCTGAAAGACATTTAGGGTATGGCTGTGGTTCTGGGAACACATCCATCAACAGCACAGCTTGTACTCAGGAGACAAGATGGCCAAACTGTGTCCCATTTCAGTCTCTGGGGCTTCCTCTTGTGCTTCACAGTTAAAATGACCTGTGCAATAAACCTTGTCTTACTAGCCTCTCCTGCAGCTTGGTTGTTACAGTATTGTCAAGGGGATGTAGTTTTGATTCCCAGAAGTTTGGGAAACTCAGGTTACCCATTTCACAGAATGTGTTCAAGGCTGCTCGAGGTGAAAGCTGGCTACAAAAGACATCTGGCAATAACTCAAGTTCTGGGAAGTCATATGAAACTAAAGGCAAGCCAGTGAACAGTTTTTTCACTTTTAAGATGTTTCCAAATTATTAGAAAAATGCCTTGGCTGACCAGAGACATATTTCTCTGGTAGTTTGCCCACAAAAAAAACAATCCAAAATCAACTAGTTCACGTATCTGGACAATATATTACTAAAAACTATTACTTGAATGAACAATCATGCTTCTACAAGTGACCAACATGACTTTTGTGTTCCCTGTTTAAATAATCCGGTATTCATTTCCCTGCTTTTCCTTCTTTCTGAGTATCCTTCCATGGCAATCCTCTCCCTGATGTTGGGAAGCTCATGTATTTCAGTACCTTTCTGAATAAAAATAATCTACCTTTTCTTTTAGAATAAATTTCTGTTTTAGAACAGGATTCTGTATTTTCACTATAGTGCTTTTGGCTCTGTAGTGATATAGTAAAACTCAGTAACTTTCTATTTTTATGTCTTAGTGGATGTTTCTGCATGCAGAAAACTTCCTGACTTCTAAATATTATGGATTTGATGTTTTTTAGTGCATTTCTTGACAATGCAATCAATCTTTCATCCCGTTTTCTTTTTAGCAAGAAAAGGCACCTTTTTAAAGAAAAAAACAACCAACCAACCAACCAAACAAGCAAACCTAGTTTGAGATCTGGATTCACACACAATTTTCTTTAGGGTAAGGATGAGGAAAGACATAGAGACCGAGTGACAGATGCATTATCAGTTGTGTGAAGTGGGCTACTCTTGATAGACTCTCCCAACTAAACTATTAACCTCCCATAGGATAGAAGTTGAACATTTGTATATAGACAAAATGTAGATTATTTTTTTCATGTATCCTATTTTCTTGGACATTCTATTTCTTTGCTTTTTTATTTCCCTTTGTTCTTTATAGTCTGTCAATTTAACCAATATATTGAAAGAAATTTGTAATAGCCTCTGCATACATTTATCAAAACTTCAGGTGTCTTTTTCTTTCATTAAAAACCACCTAATTAAAAAGAAAAAGCATAATGCTCTTTGTCATTCCAGCCTCTTCATGTGGCCTGTGTGACATCAAGTATTTTTATTCTCAGTTTGTGGAAGTCTGCAGAAACTGGGAAGCTGGCACTTGGGATCTGATATGAGGTGCCCAGTGTTAATAGTTTTAACCAAGTTTTAAACATACTAAACTGATTTTAGGGTCTTAAACCAGAAAGGATCTCTTTGATGGCTTACATAAGCAAAAGTATATGCAAAATTGTTATTCAGGAATTGGAAAGAATTATTGTTTTCTCTCTTTCTGAATAAAAATTGTATTAAACCTCTAATGTGAATCTTATTAAAAAGAGCTGATTTTATTTCCTTAGAGAAATAAAATTTCATGTGAATATTTGCCACATAATAGGTATTTTCCCTTCTGTGGTGGATTGACCTTGGCTGGATGTCAGATGCCCTTGAAAGCTGCCCTATCACTGCCCCTTCTCAGCTGGACAGCAGAAAATAAAATGGAAGGCCTATGGGTTGAGATAAGGATGTGGTGGGGGAGAAAATAAGATGGAAGGATTGCAGGTTGAGATAAGGACAGGGAGAGATCATTCACCAATTACCATCATGGACAAAACAGACTTGACTTGGGGAAAATGAATTTAATTTATTATGAATCAAATCAGAGTAGGATAATAAGAAAATGAAAAACTAAATCTTAAAACACCTTCCCCCTACCCCTCCCTTCTTCCCAGGCTGCGCTGGGTTTCTGTGGTGGGGGTTTTTGGTGGGGGCGAGGGGGGTGCATACAGCTGTGGCCTCTGTGAGAAGTTTCTTGAAGCTCCCCCAGTTCCAAGTCAGACCTGTCTCTGGCCAGGGCTGAGCCAATTAGCAACAGTGGCTGCATCTCTGTGATAACATATTTAAGAAGGGGAACCTGGGAGGGAGTTGGGACTTGTGAGGAGGAGTTGCGAGGAGGACACCTATGTGAACACCCAGGTCAGTGAAGGAAGAAGAAGGAAGCCGGGGAGGTGCCCCGAAGCAGAGACCCCCCCTGTAACCTGTGGTGAGATGGCAGGGCTGCCCCCCGCTGCCATCCATGGAGGTCACTGGTGGAGCAGAAGTCGACCTGAAGCATGTGGAGGAGCCCACACTGGAGCAGGCATCTGTGCTTAAAGGAAGCCGGGACTCTGTGGGGAGAAGCAGCCCCCACTGTTGTAGTTTGGTGCTGGGAGGGCTGCAACACGCCGGGGGGACCCACGCCAGAGCAGCCTGGGAAGGGCTGCGGCCCGTGGGGAGGCCTCACGCCAGAGAAGTTTTGTGGAGGACTGTTTCCAGTGAGAGGGGAGCCCTGTGGAGCAGGGGGAGAATAGGCAGCGTTCGTCTCACTTCCTGAGAAGGAAGGAGAGGTGAGCTGACTGTAACCACCATCCCCTGCCCCCTGAGCCATGGTGGGGGAGGAGGTAGAGATATCAGGAGCAGAGCTGAGCCTGGGAAGAAGAAAGGGGTGGGAGGAGGTGTTTTTTAATGTGATGGTGCTTCTTACTGTCCCACCTTGTCTGTTAAGTGTTGGTTTTGTTAGCATTTTCATTGATGTTCTTTTTTTCTGTCTTTTGTTGATAAGGAATGAGCCACCCCTCCCTCTCATCATCTTGATTCCGGGGACTTTTACTTTAATTTCTCTTTCACATTCCTGAGGGGGGAAGGGGTGAGTGAATGGCTGCTTGGTGCTCAGTTGCTCTCTAGGCTCAAACCACAACACAAGCTTAACTTCACTCCCAATTTCCCTACCTCCTCCCCCTACAGTGGTGCAGGGGGACAGGGAATGGGAGCTGTGCTCAGTCTCTGCTATTCATCCCTCCTCAGAAGGAGGACTCCTCACACTCTTTCCCTGATCCAGCATGGGGTCCCTCCCATGGGAGACAGTCCTCCATGAAGTTCTCCAATGTGAGTTCTTCATGAACTGCTCCAGTGTGCGTCCCTTCCACGGGGTGCAGTACTTCAGGAACAGAGTGCTCCAGCATGGCTCCCCTATGGGGTCACAAGTCCTGTCAGAAAACCTGCTCCAGTGTGGGTTCCTCTCTCCATGGGTCCACAGGTCCTTCCCACGGGGTCACAGGTTCCTTTGGGCACACATCCACTCTGGTGTGGGGTCCTCCACAGGCTGCAGGTGGGGATCTGCTCCACTGTGGACCTCCATGGGCTGCAGGGGCACAGCCTGCCCCACCGTGGTCTTCACCATGGGCTACAGGGGAATCTCTGCTCCAGGACCTGGAGCACCTCCTGCCCCTCCTTCTTCACTGACCTTGGTGTCTGCAGAGTGTTTCTCTCACTGCTCTCTCCAGTTGCAAATTGCTGTGCAGCAACTTTTTCCCCTTCTTATGTATGTTATCCCAGGGGCACTACCACCATCTCTGATGGGCTTGGCCTTGACCAGCAGTGGATCCATCCTGGAGCCAGATGGCATTGGCTCTATCGGACATGGGGAAACTTCTAGAAGCTTCTCACAGAAGCCAACCGTGTAGCAACCCCCCCCCCCCCCCCCGCTACCAAAACCTTGCCACACAAACTCAATACATCCTCAAAATTCCAAACTAAAATTGCTGTTATTAAAGGCTTACAGAAGTCAAAAATCATTCAGTTGTTTGGATTTTTTAACTGAAGGCTAAAACTCAGATAATATGACATGGAGATTTTTGAATTAAGTTTTTGTCAGAGATTTCACTCTGACAGCTAGGGGCTGGGTAGTTAACTGCTTTTAATCATATTATTCTCACAACTTCTATCAGCATTGCGTAGAGCTACAGAAATCAGTATTGTAGAGATTGAGATTCAAGTAAACAAAAACCAGTGTAAAATGTGAACAAAACTACACCAATGTGGGTTTAGACAAAGGGAGATGGGCAAGGGTAAACTCTCACTTATGCTCTACCCCCAATCTGCAAATAAGAGGGGGAAATGGATGTAACACAGGCATGGCAAATGGGCAGAAGTGCATATGATTTACAGAAGCAAAGGTGAATGAAGGTGGGGGGGGACATGGTAGCCGGGAAAGCGAGGAAGCCAGAGCCCAGCTGCTGTGTAACCATGGGCAACTACACAGACTCACAGGGAATTTCAAAGGTGCCAGCACAACTGTCTTTAGGGTCTGCCAAAGAGCCAGATGCTGGTGCAGAGTGAATATTTTAGACCATTTGCCATACTGTTTTTAGAATTCTACCTGATCATCTTCCCATCTCCTTTGGAAAACCCAGTGGTGTGTTAATTAACAACTTCATAAAAGAAAAAAAGTCTACAGTAAGCTTAGTGAGTTTACAGAACTTTTGCTGAAATGTAAGACAAAAAAGGTACACTGTTACAATCAGTATGTTAGAGTTCATGGGCAATGTATAACACTCATGGCCTCTTTGATTAAAAATGAAATTCCTTCTTTCTGCAACACCCAGGGATTTTCATTAAGCAAGAACTTGACTGCAGCTACTAAAAGTAGCAGCTGGCATTTCTATTGATAGACCTATATGGCCTGTGACACTTCCTTTCCCTACTTCTCACTTCTAGTGAGGCAGCACATAGGCACTCCATGTTCCCTTCTTCTGAAAACCCTCTGGCCACTGGAGAAATATGAGAGTCCTGTAATAATATGTGGTCAAGTCATTCCGATGAGAAGGGTAAGCTGAAGGTATAGATTTGCAATCGGTAGATGCCTGTCTGTTGATTAGATATAACTGTGTTTTTATTTCCATCTCTTCCAGATTAGAGGATATAAAAGCAGTCACCTGTCAACCCAATCCAGCAATGAAATTCAGCAGCCTATTGTCCCAATCACTGCTTTCAATCACTCTAAACGGTCTCCAGAGACAATCATTATTATAGGACATGTTCCTAAGAGTAGATAAATGGAGCTCAACCTGCCAGCCTGCATAGGGAAAGATGGACAGTCTTGGCCAAAAATATGAAAGGGCCTGGAGCTTTATTGACATTTACATCAAAAATAGTTAGCAATGAAAGCAGCTGTTGTGGAGAGCTTTCACCACAACGTGTTTGGAATATGCTGTGAATTGAAATACAGACCTCCTGACAAGCAATTTACCTTCTGTCATTCTCCATGTGCTTGCAGCATTACTGGGTACTTGCTGTGATAGCCCACTTAAAGCTGCACATGTGTACAGTTTGGATGAAAGATTAACTGCAATTTGAGGCAGGAAGTAACGAATTGTGGAGTGTCATTCATAATGGCCGACATTGTCATCTGCAGGGTGACACCACAGCAAGAAGGTGCCTCTGTTGTGACGAGCTTATAGATTCAGATGTCATTCATCCTAATGAAGATCTGCCTACAGTGCTAATAAGCAGAGTGTGAGACAGCTCAGGATTATAAGCATTAATCTGCCTTGTTTGTTGACATTAACATGATGACTAAAATGCCATTATGCAAGAAATTCTTTCGAAAGCTATTAAAACGGGGCAATCTTAATATGAGTATTACAGCCCAGAACAAAAGATGTGCCAGGAGTTAATTTTCATGTTTACTCTTGTCATTTTCTACACAGCATTGATTTTTTTTTTCTCCTCTAAATAACTTATGCAGCACAAAAGTTCTGCTATTTCATGAATATAGTACCACTTATTGTAGCTGAAATACATCCCACATGATGATTTCCCCTAACACGAAAGGTAAATCCATTAACCTCCAGTGCTGATAGCACGTTATGTTAAATAGAAATAGCAATACAATAAATATTTAACTGATATTTTGTGAAAATAACAAACCAAAATCATGCCAAGCACACTTAAAAGGAAGGCTTATGATAATATTTAATTTAAATAATTGACCTAATATGTAAGTAGATTGGATTTTCTTTTCAGCCACACAAACAAGCAATTTTCAAGCTGATGTGGTGCTCTTGACTATGGGGGTCAATGGAGAACTGCCAAAGCTGATTTTTCCAAAGACATCAAGACTCTTACAAGTCATTATCAACTGGAATTGAAATAAATCTGTGTGTAAATCTCTGTTTAAAGAGGGCTAGAAGAAGGATATTAAGGATTTTGATCTTTATCCCCGCAGAAGTGGATGACATATAAAAATGGATTTGTGTGCCTGTCTTTGCAACTAGGCTTAAATATAATTTGTTATCTGAAAACTGTATTCACTAGCAAAATCCAGACAGCAATCTAGTATACTCAGATATGGGATAAAATATTTTCTTTCTAGATGCACCTAAGAGACTCAGGGGATAGATTTTAAAGAGCAGTGATGCAGATGGGGAATCTTTTTGCATTTGTAGATGTTTCACCATTTTTTTTTTTTTTTTTTTTTAGGCCTGGTTCTTAAAACCAACTTGAAAATCCTTAATTCTTAATTTATGTAAGACACATTTCACCAGAACATAGATATTTTTGCTGCCTGGATGTGGAGCAAATTGCACTCAGCAGTAAGAGGTTTGGGTTTCAGATAGGTTCGTGAAAGATCTTCTAAGAAGGTTAATCAAAATCTAGTGGCAGCTGTTATCTTTGTAATGTGTCAGTGGAGAACAAGATGAAAGCTTTATCTTGACATATGTTTGCCTATGTATCAATGGGTGTAGGTAAAGCAATTTAAAAACGAGTATCTGGGAGACATGCTTAGGGACAAGGAGAGTATGCACCGTATCTTCTTAGTCTTTTATATATCTGCAAAATGGACAACACTAAATAGTCATATTTACCAGAGTCCAGCTAGAAAGGAGTGGGAAGTAAATCCATGCTATGTGTGGGACCACTGTAAGCTGTTTCTAATGAGAGCTGGGATGTTGGGAGCCTTATTGTAATTCTATGAATTAGTGACTGAAAACTACATGCTGCAGCAAAGCTAAGGATGGATTTTTGGTTTTCCTTCTCACAAGGACTCTTTACTACTAAGATATGACACTTTTAGAAAGGTCCTTTTGTTACACTAACCTAAGCACATCTACGAGGAAACTAAAATTTGTCAAAGGGTGCATTTATTCCATGGGAGATCCAGCTTCCTTCAGGAGGTAAAAGAAGTACCCATTTAAGGTGAAGGATAAACTGCCAGTTATGTCAGGTTTATATTTTCAGCCTACAGGTCAAGTATAGTATTGCAGCTAAAAATGATAGAGGCCCTTAGACTGGGAAGTCACTGTACTCCAAATGCAGTAAGTGGGATGAGTTAAATGTCTCAGAGTGGGGTTTAACTGCTCGAAGTAAGGAGCTGACAAAAGTCGGCAGGGGCATGGTGCAACATTTTAAAACCAGAGAAGTAAGGGAATACCATTAGTGGGAATAAACCTAAATATCAGATTACAGAAACACCTCATGAAAGTAGGGATTTGTCTCCTTTCAAGCAGTCAAGCAGGGCACAGGTTTATTAAATGACAGCACCTGGAGAAGGTGGCATTTCCCTTCTCCCCTGCTTCTGGGGCGGAGTAGAAGCTGGCATGTGGCGGGGCTCAGGTTCATCACATTTCCTCCATTTGATGGGCCCCTAAATTCCCCGCAGGCCTCTTGGTGGGAGTCCAAGCCTCCCTGTGGATGCACGGGCTTTTTCCCCGCAGGTGAGAGAACCGTTTCAAAGGAAAGCCGCTGAATGGTCTGAGCTGCCGGGCCTGAAGCTCCCTTGTTCCAGGGACTAGCAGCAGGGCAGTAAGGAAAGCCTAGAGGGGAGGCAGGGGCCTGGTCCCTGCCTGCCTCTCCTTGTCTACATGGGCCAGGCTCTGAGGGTGGGGAGCGCAAGGCCGCACTCACACAGAGCCATCCTGGGCTGCCGGTTGCCTTCCCCAGCCCTCCGCGGCGTGACTCCCCCGCCAGCCCTGCCAGGCAGTCCCCGCTGGCTGTTTCAGCCGGGTGGGACTTCTGGTTCAGCTCGCACACTCACTCCCTGACATATTTCTGACTAGAGATATGCTTGGTCCCCAGGGGAACGTACCTCAGAGAGCAGCTGTTTGCTGCTTGTCCTACCTCCTGCACCAGCTGCACATCTCCGGTGCACCAGACGCGCGCGGGAGCGTTCACACTGTCTATGCAGTGGGCTGAAACAGTACAGTCCCGAACAATTTTCCTGCTGTATTTGAACAAGGCTACTACTCATTTCTTAAGCTTGCGTCAGGTAGATGAGGACAGCACACAACTCCATTTTCAAGTCCTTCTGAGAGAATCTTCCTCTTGCAAAAAACTGTGCTCCATCATGGTGGTACTTGACTGTTGCGGGGGAAGTGTCCTAGAGGTAAGAGTGAAATGCCGGTTGTAAGGGTGCTTCTAGACCTTTTCAAAACTATCATCTCATTTGCATGGTCATGGGAGTTATTCCAGTCCACAGAAACACTGCTTAGGCTGCATGTAAAACAATATGTTTGTTGTTGTATGTCCACAGCAGGGTCCTGCTCCACTGAGCAGGGGAGGTGCTTGGAAGTACACTGTGTATTTTGCCCAGATTCTGCACACAGGTAGCCTTTCTGTGGGATAAAAAAAAAAAAAAATGAGGGTCTGGGATGTTGAGGTAGAGAAGACAAAACCCTGGCATCTCACCTAGGCAGAGCCAACTCACTCCTGGAAACCACCCAGATGCCACAGGCCAGGCAGAGGCTTGCTGAGCCCAGACCAGCTCTGAGGGTTGACCTACATCACTGAATAGCAAGCCCAGTCCAAACCCAACAGATTCACAGGATCTCAATTCAGTGGGAAGAGTATTCGCAGGTTCAAAAGCTACCTTTGTGAATGTTTTGGGGAACCACAGGTTGGAACATTTTTTTGGACTTCATCACAACTTTGTTATCAAAAAGACTTTTGAAATGGGTATGTGCTTATGTTTGTTTGTTTGTTTGCTTCCAAGGAACAAAATGAAGCATTACAACAAACAAAAACCAGATGAGATTTGGGATGAAATGGTTCTTTGCTAGGAAGAGTTTTTGCTTGTGATGTATTTTTATTTTCTGATAGAATCTAGCCATCAAGAAATGTCCACAAACTCTAAGTTTAGGACTGATTCTGCAAGAACAGAGTTCTTACCAGGCTTTTAACTCTGGACTCTGAGAGCAAAAATGGAGCGATTTATTAGATATTTCTAGAGATATGAGCTAATTGTTTGTATATAACTACAAATTTGGGGGGCATAAATGTCCCACAGATCAGACTGGCTGAAGAGATGTGAACAAGTGAATAGTATCTGAATTACTGATTAATTTCCATATTTAAAATAAAAGTGTAGAACATTTCTGTAAGGTAAAGGAAAGTGATAGCTGAAAGCATGAGGAGAATTTGAAGGAGAAATAAAATAAAAACCAAAAAAACTGAGGGGGAGATTTTTTTAAGATAAAAGTAGCTAAAACCCCAAAGCATATGCTATTGAACAGACCCACAGTATTTTAAAGAGTTTCATCTGTTTGGAATTAATTCACTGAATAAAAACATTGCCTTTTCTAAGTAAATTCTGATGAACAGTTTTCACAGAGCTTGGCAAAATTTCCATCAGACCACTCGTGTCTTTAATTAGACTTTGTTCTGGGAAGAAGCTGACTGTGACTTTAGAGGTCAAGATAGAGCATCTTATTTTACAGAGAGAATAATAGTGGGTCGTTAAACCCACTAGATATTCAGAAAGCAGGAGTATTTGACTGCCTATGAAGTTTCCATTTGGATCTAGGAGCAAATCAGAAAAATTCCATAAGCCTGGATGGAAAATTGTCAAAACTTGTTGCAAAGTTAAAGGAAGAAACCGAGAGAAATTCTCCTGGTGATCAGACTGATCTGACAGAAATTCTGCAAGAGGTTTCAGTCTGTAATTGGATTTTTTTTCACATCAGAGGAAAGTACTGGCCTTAATAATAGAAGGGAAGAACACCAAAACTAAAGGTTTGAAAATTGTTTATTTTCCCACAAGTATTAGGAGAAGCAGCCAAATGAATACACTGGAGGATTATTTTTTTCTCTTTTCAGACTGCATTAACTTTCAGCCAGAGCTATGTAGGCTTATTTGTAGCTCTGAAGCTGGACCTACTTTTGCCTCCTCTAACACTGTCATTAAACAGTAACACTATCTGGCAGCAACAAACAGCACAAAATAAGTCTAAGATTATCCAACAGCACACACAGCTGAGAACATTCAAAACCAGCTGGCAAATGTTTGGAATTACTCCAGATTCTCATAGTTGTCTTCCTTAATGCTGACAAAGGTAACAAATGTGTAAGAGAGACCAAAGATCCCTGGTTTGCTCCCATCCTGTGCTTTAGCCATCAAACTGATTATTGGGTGATCTTTGCTAACAAGAACACTCTGTGATTTTATTTCCTTAAAATTTTGTTGAATTTCAGCAAGTGAGAGAACAAAGTTTAAAAAAAAGCCCCAACATTCATGAGCACAGTGTGTAACAGAAAGGAAGTATTTTTCCTACATATCTTATCAAAACCTTGCAAACTGGTTATGTTGTGTATTAATTTTCTTCATCCTGCTCAAAGGACCACACAAAGTCAGTTGTCCAAAACCTGAAGCCTTGGTTTATTGCCATCAGAAAAATCCAGACTCAGAAAACAAGTCCTTAAGTAAAGAACTTGTCTCTTTCTTGTAGCTCTTGCAGGAAAAGGAAAGACTTCAGACAGGCATTGCCTGACATTCAAACCTGCTTGTCTGCCTAGTGGTAAATCTCTCCTTGATACACAGATATGGGTGTCCCCATGCTTGCCTTTCACTTGAGACTGTTCATTGCTTGTAGCTGAAATTCAAGCCAGCAAATGGAAGGAATGATTGCCCAAAACACAACAAGCATGGGCTCCAGTCCCCTTTCTGCAGTATGCCTGTGCTGCTGGCAGCAGTAGGCTGCTCCCCATGACACTAGTATAAGAAAAACTATGAATGTTGTATTATTATGTATTTATACTATTTATACTATTTATATTTGTCCTCAAAGGGGAGGCATGCTTTTGAGCTCAAGTACAGATGCTTCTCCCCAGTCTCCCCAGCCCTACCAAGTTCCTCCTACAGACTTTGGAGCTTCAGGAGTCACATCTCCCATGAAACACCAAGGTAATAGGTTGCTGGGAGCTCCTGTCATTTAGCCAGACAGTATATTTTCTCTGTGAGCTACATGTGAACATAATTTTCTAGCTAAGATCAGCACTGAGATATTGTCAGAAAGTGTAGGGGAAATCTTGTGGCTCTTGATTTCAGTGTTCTAAAGAACAGAGGTGAAATGTTCCCTGGTCATGGAGGTCTTGCTGCTCTGGAAAGAGGTGTCCTATAGGCATGGCTGAAGGACCTTTGTGGAGACCATCTGTGCCCCTTTCTGAAGGCAATCTGGACAGAAACCACTGATTCCTGCAGGGGTAACACCCCACCACAAATTGTTGGGGGAAAAAAGAGAGTGCTTCTTATTTTGATGTGTGCCTTCTGTGGACAGGCACCCTGCCTTAGCATGTATACAGGCAAAAACTCTTGAGAGGAGCTGTGTATTGCAAGACAGAGGAACAGCTAAGCTATTTCTTAATATTCCTAGTACGTCAGGACTCAGGAGCCCAAGTCAGCCTCGGGACTCCCTTGTGCTAACCCTCATTCAAACACTTTTTGTCTTTTTTACCTGTCAATGGGGCTCCTCTGCTTTTTAGTTTCTTACAGCTTTGTTTGCTTTTTTCCTTTCTTTCTCAAGGGCTTGTCACCACTTTGTATTGTTTCTACAAATCAGTAGAGAAAGCAAAAAAATGTATTTAATTTAATCAGATTTCTAGATTTTATTTGGTGACTAAGTTACAAAGAAACCCCCCTGCTAAGGAAAATTTCCTTTGAGGTCTTCCTTTCTCATAATAGGAAGAGTCTCAACAGGCAGCATTTTTGTTTCTTTTTAAAGGCATTTTCTGACTAAATAATTTAGTTGGAATTTTTTTTGCTTGACTCCCTTATGACTTTTGGAGTACTAGTTGCAAAAGTTATCTTGTAATTAATAACTTATTACTCTGCTTCACAAACACATCTTCATTCTGACCTTGTAACTTGGCTACCCCCCATAGACTGGTTCATAGACCTTCATAGCAGGTATGAATTGCTCCAAGTCTGTGTGGGGAACTGGAGGAGACAGAGAGAAATGAGCAATAAAAGAAGAGAGAGTTAGTTATAAATTTGGCTAAGACATCCAAGGAGACATTATTTCCAGGCTTTCATTCCATGGTACAGATGCACAGACAGAAAAACCTGAATGCAGTGGAACACAGCTCCACTGTGCTCTAATTTGAGTATAGCTCTAAACTGACAAACCTTTGGGTACAAAACTTTTTAAGACAAGTACTGGTGAATAAATAGCTGACAATCTGTGATGTCCATTAGACAGTCATGTCTGGGGAGCTGCAGATCCCTGGTTTTGCCCTAGTGAAAAAGAGGTAAAACGATAGTGCCTTCTTCCAGACCTGGCTCCCTCCCGCCCCAGGGCTGGAGTTTGCTGCTGTTTTATGAGTTGAGCAAACAGAGCGAGCAGCAGTTCTGGCCAGCGGGGACCCAAGCTCTGCAAGAAGTGTCCCAGGGAGTGCCGGAGGGGTGGGAAAGCCCTTGAGGTATGCCCGAGGCCATACTGCTTCACCCAGAGGTGGGCTTCCCAGCCCCACCGTCCTCCTCCCCTGCGTCTCGTCCTCTCCCCCTGCCTACCTGTACATAAACTCTACTCCCTGTGCCCACTTCCTAATACACCAGACCACCGGTGTTTTAGGCCCAGGCTGCCTCTCTCCTGCATCGTCAGACAGAGCTTGATTTCCAGGCATAAATGACTAATGACAGTGAAAGGGGGGGGTGGGGCAGGATCTGGGTTTCAAAATCTAAAGTAAAGCTCAGAGATAAGGGAAGTTGTGGTCATTTGAGCAAACAAACCTTGGACAAGTAAGGAAAGTTCTGGGGAGAACAAATAAATGAGTAAATAAACAGATCAAGCGTCTGTGTGAAGTTTTAAATAAGGAGTCAGCTGCTCCATAAAAACAGGAAGCCTTTAAAATATGAGGAGAAAGAGGCATTTGTTTCCTGTATGCAGAAAACCAGAGCCTTGCCGAGGTGGAGGGAGCAGCGGTTTGAGCCTGTGTACTTTCATTTCCACTCACAGTGCATGCGAGTGTAGGAGCAGGTTTCTGCTCTGACGAGACTCAGGGAGAGAGGGTTTAAACTTGTAGGTTGAGCAAGTCCCTTTGGACAAAGGGTATAGCTGCATGTGGATTAAAATGTAATCTGAATCAAGCCCCAGCACTACTGAGCTATTCCAGTTCCTCTTCTAGCCACTTGTTTCTTATTTTTTCTTGGATAATTTTTCTTGAACTGAAATACTTTTTAGTAACAGGACTAGTTATAAACAGCTCTGAGTGATCAGTCTGAAGGAGTATGAAAAAGGACAGGTATATGCATTTATCTGATTTTGCATTTCACTAGTCTGTTTCTAGCTCTAGTTCAAGATAATTTCCCAGTTTCTCATTCATACAATAGAAGGAGAGTCCTCGCATGAAGATATTTCAAATACTTTATTGATATAGATTTGATATAGACATATTGATATGCCATTTCTGACATGAAATGACATTTCTTGGCTTATTTATTTACAAGAAAAGCAAATAAAACTTAAATTGTAAAGTGTATTGCATTAAGAGATCCAAAAGAATATCTTTAACAACATTCGCAAATGTCTCCCTGTGAAGAAAAGTTTATGAAACATGTTTAAATATTTATGGAAGGTTAAAAATGAGGCATTAATTGGCAAACAACTTAATTAAAATGCTTTCTCGAGTAATTAGGGGCAAATACTTTCCTCTCTGTTTTGCATGCCATTTGTCTTGTTCTCTGTTTGATAAAGGCTGCCTGTCAGTCAAACTTTGCTGCAGGTAATTTTTTAGCTCTGTGGGGAAAATCTTCAAAAATTACATCTGAATTTAAAATATTTTGATTATCATTTTTGTCTAACAAATTCTCCTTTTTACTTCATCTTCTATATGTCCCAATAAAGCAGCATCCTGGGAATTTAAGGCCTGAAGATGAAATTCTGCATCAAGGCATTACTGAGTTTCCAAAAACGCTCTCCTGAGAACAAACTGAATCAATCTAGAATCAACAAACAGTGCAGTTAATTAATGAGTACACCATAAGGGAGTTTTTTTAAACAATGTTGACTGCTGCTGCCTCAGGACCAATAGCACCAGAAGTTATTGCTGGTTTCAAAGAAGTGATTCTTAGGGTTCCCCCAAGGCACCTTTTGCTTACATTAGCTATTTACTACAACTTTTCCTCTTATTTGCACCCTAGGGAAAGTATACTTATTTGCTAAATTACTTTTTAAGTGATGCTTCTTCATGCCAGTAGCCTGAGGTATATGAGGGAAGATGCTACAGCGTAAATAACAGCATAAACTGAGATGCTTTACAGCAAATTGCAAGGAAAACCTTTGTTCTGGACATCACCCAAGCAGTGTTTCCAAGCCAAGCTGAACCTGGAGGTCTGGGGAGAGCCCCCAGCACCGACTGCACTCCCAGCCAGCTGCATGCCATCGGTGGACACAGACCCACAGAACTGTGGGGCTCCCCTGAGAGAGGAGCCCTGCAGATCACTTCGGAGAATCAGGACAGGATAACTGAGAAAACAAACAAACAAACAAGCAAACAAACAAAAACCCCCAAAACAACACCAAAACCCCAGATTTCCAGCCACTATGAACCAGGGAAGCTGAACAGGTCTTAGGAGGGTGCTGCAAGTTTGCAGCAGGTGAGAGCCTGGCTAGCAGACACTCTCCAACAATAACCAAAATGAGCTGATTATTCCAGCTACAGTCTTCCATGTAAAAAAATCCAAACAAAAGATTATTTAAAATGTGGTTGCATTTTTTTAAGGTCACAGTGCTACACAATGGCAACACAGTGATTATTTTTCTTGTATAACTTTTGGAATTTCCCTTTCAGGCCACTCTGTAGGAGGAGAAAAAATTATCTAAAGCAGGAGGCTGTGTTTACCAAACGCCCTTCAGAAGATAAGATGGGTAGATCACTATGTTCCTGTAAAATGATGTTTTCTTATTACAGCTATGAGTTAAGAGTTTAAAACTATTAGTGAGCAGGGTCAAACTATCACTGACCTGTGGTAAAGTTGTATTTGTGTGTAACAAAATTCAGATGTTGGATAAATTGCTGAAATTACTTTTCAAGACCCCAGCTGGAAATCATCCTTACCCCAGCTATGCTTTGAGCTCTTTTAACTGTGACAGCATCTGTCATTCACTCAATTTAAGGTGTCCCATGAAATGAAAGTGTAGAAATATT
Source organism: Tyto alba (assembly GCF_018691265.1). Lineage (NCBI taxonomy): Eukaryota > Metazoa > Chordata > Aves > Strigiformes > Tytonidae > Tyto > Tyto alba. The sequence goes on from NW_024881330.1 coordinate 38,395,406, forward strand.
AATCTGAATCTGAATGGCAGCATTATATATAAATAAGTCGAAGAGACTATACAAGTATTGCAGATAGAAATAACCAGTTGGTATTAATGATTGGATCTTCCTGAAAGGTATTGCCAGTCTTTACATGCTTTTAATAACAATTAGTTACAAATTACCACTACCATAAATATTTCAGTGGGAATTTACTGATGTAAAGTAATCCCTAAAAGTTAGGAATTATTAATGTTCAGGTTTGCTCCTGCTATAGCATTTTAGCCAGATTTTTGTAGGACTCAGGAAAGCCTGATCATGGGCAGGATGGGGGAGAAGATGGAGAAACCTTTGTGTTTCTGGAGGGCTTTCTCTGCAAAGGGTTCAGGCAGATCAGAAGAGAAAGGATCCTGAAAAATGCAGCCTTTGCTCCCAGAGAAGAAAGACAGTGATATCTGCTGCCAGGAGGGCAAGTGCTATCTAGACCCAGGAAGTTATACTCGGTCATTTAATTCTCTTATGTTTGTGTCTGGTTTTGTTAACTCACCGTAAATTCAAAGGGACTTTGCAGCACAAGCACCATGACAGGGTTTGACTCAGGCAATAACCTTCTGCTGGGAGGGAAAGACCTCTCACCACCAAGGCTCGAGCACGTGGTGTGTGAGCCTTGTGCAGCCGGCAGCTGAGCATGAGGATGCTGCTTCTTTGGAGCTCCTCCTGGCATTGCCACTATTTTTTGGGTGGCAGGAGGGTCGGATCCAGTTTCCCCGAGTGCTGCTGGGTGTATACCAGAGCAACTTCACACAGGGACTGTGACCAGGGTGGGGTGTGAGGTGGCCCCGCATCTAATTTCAGTGGGCCAGTGCTCTGGCAGGTTTGGCTGTGGTGAGAGGTTCACAGAAGTTGCTATTTCCTTAATGTTGCCTTGGGGTCAATTCTGCTTAATTCAGACTGCAGTCACTTCTATCTCGACACCAAGGAGAAACTTTTAATTGTGTTTTTGACGCTAATAAATTCTTCCTGATTAAAAACACAAAGAAAAGCCATGGATTGCTTAAATATGAAAGAAAAATGGAATAAAAATAGGTAATGAGGTGGAAAGCTGAAGTACTTCCATTAAAAACAAACAGGAAAGCCCCATCAGATTTGTACTGTTACTAGTGATAGTTCTGATTTCAGCCAGCTCTCAGAGCACCTTTTAATGAAGCAGCTTGTACACACTGTTTTAAATTTCTCAGTAATAAATGTTGCTCCTCCCCTCAAAATTAAAATATAATGTTTATTAGACTTAAATGACATGACTTCAGATTAGGAGTGTTCATGCCAAGCCTTTTTATCAAACAGAAAAAAAAAAAGCAATTCACACTTGGCATTGATACATTGAATACTGCCTAAGTAGAAAAAAAATGTATCACCTCTATATGTTTGTTCCTTAATATGCAGTTAAAATTTGCCTTAGAGATGTGCATCAGATTGTTGCATGCAAAAGTTGGGGATGTTTCCCTGCTTATCATATGTGGTAATATGAGCCACCAAAATCCGGGGACAGAATTTCTGCTTTGAAGAATTATCTGCTTCTGTTTGTGTCATTACTGTATCAGGTAAAGTACAGTACTGGTCGAATATCCTGATGACCAAATCCAAGACTGAACTAACAAATTATGGTTCTTATTTCTACAGATTAAATTTTGTAACAGAAAAAAAAAAAAATAGGTCTTTTCAGCTCATGGGTATAATTGCATAGAAGCGGATCTAGACAGTGCAACCCTGACAAAGTGAATCAAGACAATATGGTGAAGTGAGTGTTCTTCCGCGATCTGTACTCACACTACACGTGCAGTTTTTCCTGTGGGCCAGCAGTACAAGGTGCTGGGCTTGATCCTCCAACACAGATGTGAAGGAGTCCATATTCAATTATCAAATCACTCAAAATTCCTAGTATGTGAGGAAGACTGTTGACAACATGCTTTGTGACACTGACTGTTGGTAACATGCTTTGTGGCACCAGCTGCTGTTCAGTCTAGTCTGTTTATAACTCAGCAATCTGACATCAGTGTCTCCAAGCTTCTACAATTAACTTGATCTACCCATGTTCTCAAAAATCCTTGCCTTTTCTCACACTGGCTGAGGGGCCCTGTCACCTTCTTTATAATGGTTATAACAGGTTGATTTGTTCCCAGTGCTACGAGCTAGGCTTCTATACTTCTGCCCAGCTGTGTTCTTTGGCCTATGTTAATTGTAACGCCTTGGAAGAGTATTTATTCTATGTGCAACTTGGCCAGCTGGTTCAAGTTGCTTTGTAGTGGATCTGGTTCTCAAAATCACCCATCAGTTTACAAGGATGTTTTCCTCCCTGATCATCTTACCAGTGAACTATCTGTCTACTACTGGTAGACCTTGCTTGCACCATTCACTCCAGAAATAAAATGTCCTTCTCTGTCCACAGTAATGCTGTCTGGCATGCAAGATTCATCGAATGCTTCTTGAAGGGTTTGGACTTAGGTACTTTTATTAACCTGCATACATACAGGGAGTATATCTGAGGTTTCTGGATGTACTTCAGTGTAAATAATTGGTAGGGCCAAATGATAGCTGTCTCTGGACTGCCTTACCTCTGAAACACTTAGAAAAGTGGGAAGGTCTCCATATCCTGATGGAGAAGATTTCTGGCAGAAAAAAAGAAAAACCTGGATTTCGGACTTTGCAGGTCAGGTACCCAAAAGTTAGGTATGATGATGGATCCAGTGTCAGATCTTATATGGATTGATAGTGCTTCACAAACTTTGGAGTGCCTAAGGATTTGGTTCTCGACTGAACCCAAATTCTGGGTCCCCTACAACTTTAGAACTGCTGGTCTGGTATGAATTCATTCAACTAGATCAAACTCTCCAAAAATTTTGTAAAGAGTTGTCTTTGTACAGCAGGTTTACACATATAGCTGTAATTGCTTGCTAAGTCAGGTATCACTTAGTCTCCCTCAGCTGACACAGAGCTACATAAAAATATATGGACAGAATGGAATCTGTATTCTGACTAATTTGACAGACAATTGTGAATCCACACTTCACCTGGATCAAGCTTGTATTAGCAGTTTATTCTATCATGAAGATGATTGGTATGAAGGACTGTGCAACACAGACTGCGCAACACCTGTTCATAGTGAAGTTTAAAAAAAAACACCTTCACTTTTTCTAATGTCATTTTGTCGGAATTAGTGGAAGATGATGTCGAGTTTAAGCTGTTAGCTGAGCTAACATATTTTAATTACCAATGTAAGTAAATATGAATATTGAAACACAGCTAGTCTCTAACTAGACCCTAGGAAATTCCTGAAAAACCTGAGCTACAGAACATAATTTCTGGAACATGTATCTTCATTGCCTGGATTCTGGAAGGGGGGGTGTTAAAAAGCTGGATCAATTGGGGATAATGTAGCAACAGAGTTTGGGACTGCTAACTTCCATGTAGTCCTTTGCTATAATAGCTAGGCAAAAAGAGTTTGGGTGGTGCCCTTGCTACTTAACCATTTCATTTTTATTTTTTTTTTCCTTGTACAACAATCAGAATGCTTAAGGATTACAGCTTCAAGAGTTTGAAATGTTGTTTGCAAATCAAACTGTTTCAAAGTAGCCCTTAGGGGAAGGAAAACAAATATTCCCTTAACCTTCATTCTAATTATATCAGTCATTAAAATACAAGGAACAAAGAACAGTGTTTATTAAAATTCCCTTCTGTTGATAGCTCCTCTTTATAGTGTGGTTCATATCAGCAGATGTTTAGTGGAAACATCTTTGTGGAAGAGAGGAAGAGAACGCTTATGAATTGAGATCAGTTAACCAAGTGGTTTAAAATATTCAGATATTCCCTACAATCTTTTATGCTATCTGTAGGTAGATTGGTTATTTTAAGAATGCATTTCCATTACAGTTACGTCTGTGATTGTCTGACTCTACACAGTCCACTTAAATGTACAATCCTGATGAAATGACAGTGTTTGATAGCTGCTGACTAAGATCCGAAACTGGCATTCAGTTCAGCAGACAGAAAGAACAGAAGTAGCTGTTTCCCAGTGAAGACTTAATTTCCCTTTGCTAGGGGAACTCTTGATTCCATCATCATAAATTAATTAGGTTAATTCTGAGGTTATTAGTACGACTGCCACCTACTTCAAACAATGAAGCCATCTGCTTTTATAGGGGCACTGGAGAGGTGCAGGCTTCTGCTCTAGATCATTTACCTTCTTCCTAGGTCTTTTCTTTCCTATGCTGCAAGTCTCAGAGTGGGCTTCAGAGCAGGTGCAACTATCCTGACCTGAGTCTGTGAGCGAGGTGCCTATTGCACCGGGTTCAAAATGCTCACACTGTGCTTTGGAAGGATTGATTTCAGGCTGTCTGATAATCCATAGAGACTACCAGAAGAACAGGAACACTGCTTTTTAGCCAAATTTTGCACCTGAGTGGATATTTCTCTGTAAATTAAGTGGCTTTTCATGATGATGACTAGAACAAGCTGTTGATCGTAATTTCTTTATGATAAAAGTTAGATCTGGAAACTTTCATTGGATTCAGTTTTCACTTTTTCTTCCCTAAATGATAACTTTGTTATAATTAAGAGTTTTAAAAACCCCCAAATCTTCAGCATTTACTCTAGAAGTGTTTTCTGTTTGATTGCACTTTTGCTTTCATAATCCACAGAAATTAAAATTGACTGTCATAAAGCTTTAGAAAAGTAGTTAAATATTTTAAAGCAGCATGTATGTACACCTGGAAAAATGGAAGTCTGGTACATTGTACACTACTAGTCTGATAGAGATAGTAACAGTTCATTTTCCTTCTTGGTGTTCATGTCAAAAGACCTCCAGCTGGCTTACAGGATGATTCTGGTATAAGCAAAATGAATCAGTCAGAGCAATCAGCATGGGACTAAGGGGCTTTAGCTCTCAGAGAGGTGATGCATTACACATCTCTACTGCATAACACCTGTCTACCTTTATGGGGAAATACATGTTGCTCTTGATGAACATGATGGTGATAGCATATGCTATTGATTTAAACCTCCTAACTTGGGGTATTCTAGCACATAAAACAGGTTACTGAGGCTTGTATGAAATTCAGGTCACACCTGACACAAGAAAGACAAAGGAGATGGCTTCTGGGAAACTGCATATCCCAGCAGTAAGAGAGCAAGAACAAGCTCCTTAAGTTGAGTTCTCAAAGCTCCACGGCATACAAGTGTCAAATAGTATCTTGAACTCTGTCAGATTTTGAGTCTGTGAGTATGAAGACCATTCAGAGTGAAAAGAGCACAAGAGCACCAAGCATAGGGCTTGATGGTATGAAAACAAACTGTTCAAGGAGCAGGTGGGAAGCAATGTGGGCCGAGCACTTGAACCCCACTGCTGCTCCAGCAGCAGAAGGCAGCTGTAACCAGGGTGGATCCCAGGGCAGCTCAGAGCTGCTGTGGTGACATGTGGATCCCTTATGTCTGGAGTATAAGCTGAAACTGCCAAAGCATTTCTATGACATTTAAAAATTCTTCTTCACTCAACAAACAATTAATTACTTCCTCTGTTGTACCTGTGATATCAAAATAGGTAAGGAGTGGGCTGTTACAACAGCAGAATTTCTGCTGAGCATATTGAGACAGAAATGACCAGAAACTAGCTTCAGTACCTAACATTCCAGAGTTCTTCAGTAAATTTATCTTGTCCCATTTAAGAATAGTGTTGATACATTAGTTTTCTTCTTTGTATGTACCCGCATTTCTTAACTAAAAGAAAAACAACATCTGAATCTATATGAATATTGTAAAAATAAAACTAGCAGATCAGTTAATACTAGCATTATTGATATTTGTTGTGTAGGTCCAGTGGGCTTGCTTCTGAACACTTTTATTGCCTAGCAAGTGGTAATTCTCAATCTTCCGTGAGTAATGCCACCAGGAAAATCCACTGATTTGCAGTAGCCTGTTCCATGTTCTGTGGACCCTGTATCTTTTGCCTCTAAAATCTGTCCCTTGTCTTTCTGTAAAAAGAAAACCAGAGGAAATAATTTGGTTCTGACAGATTCTTAGTTTACTGAAGTGCAAAATTATTGTATAATATATGGAACCACACACGTATCTTCCCATCATAATCCATAAAAGGTGCTCCAAGTTTCTAAAAGTCAAAGTCTGACTGAATGGAAGAAGGGAGAGGCCTTACAGAAGAATCCAAAACTAAGGAAAAATTTTCATGAAGACAAAATGCTTGAAGATATCAACGTGCACAACTTGCCTTCAGAAACAAGTTCCCACAGCTTGTTGAATCACAGGTAAAGAATTTTTGTTTTAAACAAGTGAGTTTTAGAATCTCTTAGCATTGACAGGTACATTATTGCACTCAGCTCTAGCTGGAGAAGAATAAACAGCTTTGTTCTGTATGTAGCAATACAGGCTATAGCGTGTCTTGACCCTTCTAAATGAGGGGCCTAATTCCTTGAAGGTAGATTTCCACAGAGTTCTGGAAGGTACCTCCTTACTGATGCAAATCTGATGGCATCCTAAAAAGAAAAAATAAGGATATTTAGAAGCCCTACACAAGTTGTAACTAATATTTTTTTTCCCCTGAGGCGGTCAAGCAAATAAGGTTTTCAGTGGGGTACTATTTTATGTGAAACTAAATGCATAAGGGTTGCAAATCAGAAAAAAAACAACTGAGAGCTTTGCTCATTGACAGATCTTATAGGAACAACATGCAGTAAGTCGTGTATACTCTGTTTTTATTTATGAAATGTCACAGACACTATCTGCTTCATTCTGCTTGGAGCCTTATGTAAATAGCTCTTCAGCTTTTAAAAATCAACAGCAAAACTCAAATAATTCAACATTACATGGATTTTGGAAAATAACTATGACCTAATTTAAAATGTGAATGTAGAGGTAAAAGCACCAGTTGCATTCAGTAATTGCCAGCAGCCAATGTTATTACATGCAGAAAATTGACTAGTACACCCAATATAAATTATTGATGCACTCATATTGACTTATTCTGACTTTGATGGATAGAAAATGTGACACTATTATAATATGCATATTGTATTAATAACATAACTAATCAAAGATAATTTTTAACAAACTATGACATAAGGCCTTAAATTATTGATGGAGAACAGTTTAGAGATGGTTAGTGTATTAGTTGAATGTGTTCATTTCACTGACCATTTGGTCTGGTCCCATCTGCCACAAGTTAGCTTTCCCATCTCTCTAGTACCCATTCAGGTGCATTTGGAGCAGCTGGGATATTAGTTCTCTATGGAGAAATAAGATCTCACCACGACTCGCCAATGCTCCCTGCAGTTCCATGCTCCCCAGCAGCCTCTTCAACAATAGGACAAGGCCCTTCTCAGTTCCAGGTCTAATAATTTAATCTCATAAAACAATGTAACTTAGTCCCTTGGAGAACATTGCCTTATTAATAAAAAATGCAGGCATACAATTTACATTGTTACAGTGACATTCCTCATATTGCTGTTTTTCATCCTGTCAAAAGCTCCTGGAAAAACCTTAACAAAGAGACACATTCAAGGAAATAATGTGATCGTTTGAGATAGTTGGCCTGGGATTATAGCATGAAAATGAGGAAAAGGTGGGGGCAGCGGCGGGAGGGATGTGAGACATGGGGAGTTACTGCTTTAAAGGAGATCTGGTTCTTTTATTTTTTTAGCTTTGCAATACTAAAAAAAAAAAAAAAAGAAGAGCATATATTGCAAACAAGAAATGTTCACTTTTGATCCATCTTTGCAGTTAGACACTGTAATAGCAAATATACCATATTTGCTGAAGGACTCTTCTTAATACTAGTAGCATCATTTAGCAGTCTGTTGGACAGTGAACTAAGACAATGGATAATGTAGATCAAAGCACTAAACCAAGTGTCTTCCCATGATTTTAACTTCTGTGGTACAAATTTGCCATCTGTAGCATGCAGTGTTTGAAGGCTGTGTCCGTTTCCACAGATGTTTCAAGTTAGAAGTTGTTCTTTGTTGTTAACCCTGAAATGGCATCTCAGGAAGCAAATGGTTAGATGCTTAAAGAAAACATCACCTGACGGCAGGCTTCTTTTGAAGAAAAATACTCTTTGTTGCCAGCCTTCACTGGGGGTGGTGGGAATTGATGCTCATTAGCAGACAGCTTAGTAGACCTTCCAGAACTCCCCCTCCACCCTGATGATTTTCAGCTGTATGCTGACTTCAAAAATTTCTACATTTTCCGAGACCAGTTTTTAGACTAGGCGAGTCCTTTTTATGTTAGAAGACATGCCATACTCCCCCCATATGGTCTTCTAGACCAGATCAGCTTGCCCACCTAAGCAGCACTCTGTATGCTTACACTGGGTCTCTCCCTTAGTTAATACATAATGTGCTAAATGGGGTTCAAAAATTACCAGGAGCAATCAAGGCATGAGTCAGAGGATGAAGTCAGCCTCTGAGTGAACAGAAAGATATATCATAGAACTTCTTGTCTAATGTTGTTAAAAATGTCCTTATTTTTGAGTTCCCATAGTCAGAGAGTGTACGATTTCACTTGTTCTTCCTTTAGGTAGGCTGCAATTACTGTCTCCACCAAAGCAGAATGAGGCAAGTCTGAAAAAGCAGAAGAATTTCAGGAAGTATTCGTATATCAAGCCACTGTTTACTGTAATAAGACGGACTCAGGATCCAGTGGTGAAAAGGTAGCTGGATTTTCCAAGTGGCTCCAGAGAATCGGGGCAGTGTTTCTGTCTCCATCCTCAGCTTGCTTGCCTCCTCACTGTCTAAAAAATAGCTGGGAGGGACTTCTCCTGAGCTAGGATTTCTGTCCTAGTCAAAGACGAGAGGTTAGTAAAGGCAACTGAGAAATATCACATCCCTGCTGAGGTGTGATTTGTCTTATGTGACTAACATAAAACAAAGGAAGCTGTGACAAAGTTTCCAGCTTTCCAGATCTGATGGCACATGCTGAGGAAGTCTGTGGTTCACCAGCTCAGTCATTTGAGGGGGAAATTCTTGGGAACTTCCAAGAGGCTGAGCTGGACTGTTTCCCTTTTACCGATGAAAGCACCTAATCTGGCTTCCCCATCCTTGCCAGACATGACTAACTCTCAGGACTCATAAAAGCACTTCGGGAGAACTGTTTTTTTCTGAGGTATATCAGATGTATAAAATGAGATGAGCTTTTTTTTTTTTCTTTCTTTTTAAATGGTACAAGGAAACTGTGTCCCATGAGGCAGCAGAACCATCAAATTTTAGCTCAATGTACTGTTCAAATCTCCCAGGCTGAACACGGCTGTGATACCAGTATGTGATTTTAGAAAGCATGATATAAAGTACAAAAGGGACAAAAAAGTGCTTTCCTACTGCTGTTGGCAAAATGAATACTTATTTTGGTATTCTAACTGCTAGAGAGCATATGATCTCCAACTGTTTCTTTCAATAGAATTAAAAATTGTCAAGTGGCATTCTGTCTTCTTCCTGGATTTCATGGAAACAGCTGGCTAAACTTGTGTGCTCCCTCACCCTTCTGCTGGAGCCTGATGTTTAGTCACCAGCTCACCTTTTTACCCTCCTATTTAAACATTGTTTACATGTTATTAGACTAGACAGAGTAAGACATTCTGCAAGGTTTTGAAATGAAAGACAAAAATTGTGGTAGGTTTGTCAAAACACCTTTGAACAAGGACTGAGGTCTGACACTCCTGGTGTAAGTCAAAGGGTTTATCCATATTGACAAAATTATTAAATCCCTAGACAATTTCACAGATACACGACATGAAGAGCCTAATTCATGAAAAGAATCAGTAAAAGAAGCTGTATTTTTTCTGAAGTTTATTTTATGATTAAATTGTTTGTTCTAGTGTCAGAGAAAACTGTGCCTCTTGACTGTCTATGTGCATGCTTAAGTCCTCACTGTAATGCAGATTAGTCAGCAGCTAGGGCTAGATTTATGCTTCTGCTATTGGTTCACAATGCCTTCCTCAAATTACCAAAACGCAAAAAATTCTTCTTCCTGTCATTGGTGCCTGACTGCAGTATTCATAGGGTAGTTTCCTAATCAGGGCTAAAATGCTGTCCAGATCAGTTCTTGCATAAAAAAAGTTGAGGTCAGTTTTGAGGGGACTTTTTTATATATTGAGATTTCTCCATGCAAGGAAACCCAATTTTACTTCTTCAGGCTTAGTGAACTGAGCAGTATGTTCCACATTCATTCAGGCTGCCTCTCAGTACATGGACACAGCTTTTCTGCTGATGATTTTCTCCATATATTATGGGTATGAAAATGTGAATGACAACCAAATTCCTGTTTTATATTCTAGGTGAACAGCATAGTGCTGTCTCTCTTTGGAGATGGCTTGGAAAGCTTTGCATAGAGAACAGACGGCAGAGGTTTAAGTTGTAGCATGCAACATCTCAGAGACTGCAGTGTCACAGGCCATGCAGCAACAGGAAAAAACTGGCATAGCTTAGGCAATGTCTAACCTACGTAGAGCATACAATCCAGAGTTAAAGAAATCCCAGGATGGGATTTATTTACCCACACAGACTGTTCAAACTAAAGCACCAGAACCTAATTAGAGACATTGGCCAAAGTGCTCTGCCCTGCTGGGATGGGCAATATGGACCATCCTCGTTTCACTGGAGGTCTCAACTGCCCTTCCCACTCACACAGCAGTGACAAAACCATCCTGCCCATCAGCAACCCATTGCTTAAGGATAGTACATTAAAAAGGTACGACTAAAAATCTGCTGCAGTTTTATATGCAGATTTCTGAGCCTCTCTAACATGTTTTCTGGAGGGACTTGGGTTTCGTTGGCTATAGCTATGTTATAATGAGTCTGTGCTTAAGCCCAGACCATATGGACATAAGCCCAGGCTGTGGAATGGACATTCAGTGAGCTCCAGTGCTCGTGGAGAGAAAGCCTGATCCCACCTTCTCCCTTACAGCGAAGCCATGTCCCTCCTGCCTGCGGCGTGTGAAGTGTAACACACACCACCTTACAGCAATTGCACCTTGCCAAATTCAGGCAGCAAAGTCAGTCTGGGTCACAGCAAGAGCCAATACCAGATGTAGTAAGGACTGAAGGGGTGCAACCCAGAGTGGCTACAGGGATGTGGGAAGGGTGCTGTGCCCTTGGTGGTGCTCTGCTGAGCAAGGCACTCCCTTCCTCTGGCTCCAGCAAGGTTGCAACAGCTCATACTAAGGGTACGATCACTTGGTGCCAGCTGGACATGCAAGCTAGATCTTTAAAGCAGGGGAAAATGTCCTGTTTCATCTTTTTAAATTAACAAATATGGTGCTTTCTCCTGATAAACAGCATGCAATTATTTCATCTACTACTTCAAAAGCATTTGAAAATATGAAAGTACTACCTGTTTTATTTTGTCAGTAGAGGTGTAAACTTAAAAGGAAGCCGAGATATTTTTTGTGTATTTTGCTCAGTTTACTCGTGTAGCAAGGTGATGCTTAGCTATGGGACATTTGTCTGAGAAACGGTTCCTTTTGCACTGGATCATTAAATATATGGGAACAAGACTATAACTACAGTTACTGCAATCTCAAATTACTAATTTGTTTTAATGAAATTCAACTCCTCCCAAGATTGCCCCGGAACTATATAATGATTTGAAGTGCTAATGCTTGCACTGGGATCTTTACATTAGCAAATAAATCTGGGAAAATAAATGTATCCATTTGTCTGCCTTGCAGGGATATTCCTGAGGAGGCAGCTGCACGCTGTTTCGTTTCATTGTGTTGTTTTGGTTTTAACCAGCTTGGCTTTCTTTTCAGCCATGCTGCAGGACAGGAAGGCTCCATTTCAGTGGTAAAAATGTTTCCTTTTAGCCAAAAAAATAAATGTGTCAGCTCCACCATGGAAGCTGTAAGGCTACACAGTGCAGCTCAATTTGCAATAGGGTGGAATATAAAAGCACACACACCAGGAGTTGATCATCACAACTTCACTTCTGAGTTCCACCCTGAAAGCACCCTGTAAGACCAAGGTGGTTTTTATTGTGTAAGTCTTTCTGAAAGTACTAAAAACCCATTTGCAAAGTTTAAGTTTCCCAGAAATAATAACCACAAGTGACCAGTGCACTCCACATGGATATCAAATCTTCAGAGACAGCTGAAATTAATTGCTCAACTAAATCCCGCACTAAAATATAAACAAGGAATTCAACACTCAGAATAAACAAATAAAAACATTGGGAAGTCTTAAACAGATGATGAGATTCATTCAGCAGATAAATTATGTATTCCTTGTAAGGACCAAGCTCCAGAATTTAGTGGAGAAACCAGCAGGAAAAAACCCAGAAATATCTTAGATGAAGTAGAAATGTGAATTCATTTTTAAACTGAGATCATGTCTTTGAAGTTCTGTAAGTTTGGGAGTTAGCCTCAAGAATCCCTTCTTTAGGAAAAGTTTCATTGACCAATCACAGGAGACAAATAAAGAAATCAAGAGCTGAGAATGTTGTTTCTGACTTTCTTTAGATATCAGTTAAGGTAACTGAAACTATTTTGTTCATAAAAAGGAGGTTAATAATAATAATTATTTAACCAACTCCAGGTGAGGGCAGACCTTGGGAAAGAGGTTTCACAGGTGCAAACACATGTATAACTGCTACATATCTCATCTCTTGAGTTTGCCAAGTAATACACCTTTGTTTCCTGTATCAATCTTTAGAAATGGGGAAAAAAACACAAATTCTTATTTTTCACTTAGAAGTTGGAGACTGCTGCCATTCTTACTTCTGTTGCTTCACATGAAGATGCACTGACTTAAAACCAGTTACATTTTCTTTAAAGGATATCTAGGCTAGCAGGTGCCTCACCTAATTTTTATTCCAAATTTTAAGCTGTTTTGAAGAGAGACATACTCAAACCCTCCTAAAATCACTGCCTCAGCTACCCTGACACTGAAAAGAAAAAGGTATTTCTACATAGCTAGTTTAGATTTAGGCATCTAACTTTTGGTGGCTTAGCTTAAATGAGATGAATCCCATCCCCTGCAAAGCTGTTCTGCCAATTGCAGATAAATGAATGCTCTGTCTAAAATCTCCAGTGTGAAGATAAACAGATCTTTGGAATATATAGTCTTCTTTCTTGTTTTTTCTGCTCGTCAAAATAATGGCTGTACCCGTCACCCTTCAAATACTTTGGGGGACATATATATATGTATATTTCCCACTTTGTTTCTAACTGCCATTACTGCTAGTAGGAGATGTATGTGGATATTGAGAGCAGAATATACCCCAGTTTCAAGTATCTGAATTATTTTTACTTTGCATGGAAATATGATTAGTTGTAATGAGAATTCAGGATTCAATGAAGGTGAGGTAGCTTAATGGTGAGAATTTAGTGCACTTTTACAATCTGATTATCTTAAAATGTCTCAACTTATAGCTTTTTCAAGCAGACATAATGGACCTTATTCAATAAGTTTGCTTAATCAGGTGTTACTTGCAGAGAAATATTACCATTCTTCTAAAAATAAAAGATTATGTTTCCATGTGTTACTACTGGGCTTTTTCCTATTATTCCTATGAAAGGAATTTCTGATATAGCCCTGAAATTCCTTTATTAATGTCTTTATTTCACTGAAATCAAAATAGCCTGTGGAACTGGCTCCCTCATATTTAGGTTTTTGCCTATATCCTATGATAGTAGTAACTTGGAGATATCTTAAACGTTATTTGGCAAAAATAACATAATTAACAAGCCATGGCTTTGTAGGAACCAGGAAAGCCATGATCTTCAGGCCTGAGGCACTGAAGAATGGACCTCCTAAACCAGTCTTTGTCCCTAACTCATCACAGTTATTTCAAGCAGCTTGTCACACCTTTGCCCCAGGGACTTCATCTGTAAAATGGATGCAGCAATACTTCCTGTATCTCAGGACAAGCCATGAGCATAGCCAATGTTTTACCTGCTGCTTGAACAAGCTGCATGAAAAAGCTTGGTTAGTATGGGTGTTACAGCACGTTGTCCATGCTTTTCCTCACATGAAGGGCACAGCCTCTTTGTTTGGTGCACAGAAATGTGGTGAAGTTCATGAAAATGGCCTTGGTACACCTGCTTAAAGTCACAGACTATGTCCACTTTCCTTTGCTCTTTTGGGAGAGCTGCACCGGGCATAATAAGTCACAGACTGAGTTGGGAACACTCCATTTTGCTATTGCAATTGTTCAGTGTTTTTCCTAGGTACAGCTTTGCTCTCATGGTGGGATTAAGTAGTGCCAAGCAAAAAATATAGTTCTAGGAAGACTGCAAGGTCAACTACTCAGGGTGGGGTTTTTTTCATTTTACACATACTGCCCATGTATATATTATATTTATACAGATATGAAACACCTAACAAAGAAACATCCTTCATCCCTTCTATGTTTAAACATTCACACAAATAAGAACTCAATTCTTGTCATGTTACCAATGTAGGAGGGTATGAGGAACCAGGGAAGTGTCTTCCACGGGTGTTGTCTTGTGGTATGCTGTGTCAAGCTGCATACTTATCTGCCTGTGTTAACTCAAGCTGCCTGAACGTCAATTTTCCAGTTTAAGCCAGCTGAACCCGAACAGAGCATTTTCTCTGATCTGAAAATCAGTGTTTAGGAAGGTCTAGTGTATTGTCCTGTGGAAGCACTTATCCTTCCACTGAGTATATAGGGGCCTAGATGACCATTTTAGTCTAAAATCAGGGAATAAATTAAGGAATTAGCATTGAGCAAAAGGAAACCTGCTTTCAGGTTGCTTGAAAATATTAAAAATATAAAAAGGATGTAAGAACTGTAAATATGCAGAACTGTTTAAAATATATTAATAATTCACTTTTATCCCCATAAATAATGAGGTCATTAATGTATGGAATATCTGCGGATAATTTTGAATGCCTGGTTTTCGACAGAAAATACAGATATTGCTGGTGAGGGCATGAACCATATAGATTTCTGGCTGATGGTATATCACGTGAGAAACCTACTATCATTGAACAGACTGGTATCCTATGCAGAAATATTACGCCAAAGAAATGACAAAAATCTGTCATCTCATTCTATCAGCATCTCACCATGGTTCTTCAGTGTTGCTATTTAGTATCAGACAGAAAGCCTATGGAATCTAGAAGACTAAAATAGATGAAAAAAAAAATTTTGAAATAATAGAATTATTCAGAAAACATCTGAAAGCAGGGCAAACTTACAATGAAATTCCCCCTTGATTTTCAAGCTGTGATAGAGCTACTTTAAAAAGTGAACAAAAAATAACACAAAACTGAAAAAACATGAAAACATTGTAAATCTTCTCCTTCTTCTGCATTAACTGTACAAAAGAGTGAATCCTCTAGTCCATACTCAAACATTCAAACTGGTTAAAGCTTTGCCTTGGTAACTAGGAAAGATCGCATGTTGGCACTACTTGACAAGTGGTACTTTCTACTGATGGATATAGGAGATTGGCTGTGCCATTTCAGTCTGTTGATTCCCAGTCTATGTATCAGAAAGAAAAACTGGTCTGTGACTGAAATGATAAAACCATTGAAATCCAACATAGAACCAAGAAGTTTGGAAAAAGCTGAGAAGCAAGTATCGTGATGAGTGCTTTAACAGCAGGAAAAAAGCCAAATGGCAATGTGACAGAAGTAGTTTAAAGATCATTCTAGGACTCCTGGTGCTTGAACAAATTTAGGGCTATTTTGGAACATGATTCAGAAGGTCATTCTTTATTCATATCTAGAGAAGTCACTGGAGATATTCTGCCCTCACTGATGATGTCTCTGGGAGAAGAGCATCACCCCCATCTTTTAATCTCCTTTACTTGATGATCCATGTTTTCCTTTGTCTCGTGTATATATACTGAGAACTCACTTTTGTTGCAAATGGCTGTAATCAAAAATGACAGTTTGTGGAGCAGCCGTTTTGGGTGATAGTCAGGGTGCTGTTATAATACCGTTGTCCCTTTTGAATTCTGCCATAGACTGTGAACCTCCATGCATGTTCAAAGAAAGTCACTTTCTTATTGTCCCTGTGCCATACACACATATAGGCACATACATGTTTTCGAAAACTAGAGCTTTTAGTGATTGGCTCAGCTAGCACCATCCTTAACAAGCTTGGTTCAGTCTATTACTTCAAATTAATTTTTTAAGACTAGAGCATTAGAGAGTATGTCTGCTGGGGCTACAGTTGGAAAGACAAGTCTGAGGGCTAGACTATGAAATAAAAGCAGCACTTAAGGGAAGAAAGCTGCCTAAAGGAAACAAACTGCTGTTTGAATAGTGGGTGAGAGGTGGAAGGCAACCAGTTGAAATAACCCTGGTTAAAAATCTCAAAAATTACAAATGCTTTAGGAATTTCACTCTGCCTGCTGGCAGATATACATTGGGGAGGTGGGGGGCAGAGGGTTCATAGTTGCCTCTTTAGCATTCCTCTGTTCAATATATCTTGTGTGGCATGTGGCAGGGAAATGTCATTTTCTGCACAGCTCTGTGCACCCCTTAAACTTTGTGAGCCAAATTCTGAGTTCCCAGAACATTCCCAAAAGGGAAGAAGCTTTATTTGTAAGATAGAAAAGAATAACAAAGCAGATGTGACAACCAGGAGATTGACACAAACACCCTGAGATTTTATGTGCTGGGTTCTTTTCCTCCTTTTCCTTTTCCTTTTCCTTTTCCTTTTCCTTTTCCTTTTCCTTTTCCTTTTCCTTTTCCTTTTCCTTTTCCTTTTCCTTTTCCTTTTCCTTTTCCTTTTCCTTTTCCTTTTTCTTCTGATTTCTGGGCTTTGGAAGTTCACTTTTTAGTTCATTTTTACACGGTAAAATATTTTCTAAAGAAAACTGAGGTCCTTTCACAGATCAAAGACCTGGAATTTAAAGGAAACATGGTCTAATACCATGAGGCTCGTGCTTTCACTGAGAAACAGTAAAGCTGAGTCTAAAAGTCTGTCCAGAACCTGTATCTCTGACTATACTCAAATCCTGAGTCCCTTTGAGGAGCTCCCACATTAGTCAGGTGCAAACAGAGCAGGTAGTATGGGACATTCCTGAATAAGTTCCTTCTAATAGAAATATTTACCTAGGTCAAAGGAGATGATGGTGTTGCCTCAGCCTCATATGACATTTAATGCCCATTACTATTCCTTGTGCTTTTTCTGTGGATATTTAACACCAGCATCTTCAACAGTCTCACCTGGGTCCTGAGGAATCTAAGAAACCCAAGCCTGAAAACGCAATTTCAGGGACAAATATGAATGGCCACACAGATGTGATTTGTGTGTACATACCCCCAAAATTGTGTCCAACAGACTACCATGAATTGTGATTGTTGGATTTATATGCAGCTAAAAGGTTATCAATACAACTTCAGCTTTCATCTGAAAAAGGATGCCTATAATATTACAGCTTATACTCTTTTTTTTTTTTTTTTTTTTATTTTTATTTTTTTACCTTCTGGGCATATTGCCCGTATTTCTCCAGGATTTGATTAGATCTGAGATCTCCAACTTTCAAGTTTATACTTGTGTCCTCATGCTAAAATTGCTTTCTATCTGTAATAAATTTCCCATTAATTTAGGTAGTACACAACATGCATGTAATTCTTACCAGGTCAAAAATACTAATTAAGACTGAACAATAGTTAATACGCCCCTCTTAAGTAACTCTGGAGGAGAGTAAGGAGGGAGAGTTTGAATTGATATAGTAAAATACAAAACCAAACATCATTGAAATGACCAGAAATGGGTAAGTTTCCTATTTTAATCTGACAAAGAAATCCTCCTAGAAAAACAGAACCTATGAAGTTGCATGCATCCTTCATCATATAAATCTTTGTGGGAGAATCAGAGGAACTTCATACCAGCTCAGAGTAGGTATGTGCATATCTGCATGTATGTGAAGTTATTTTAAATGTATGCTACTCTCTCCCCCAAACGTAAATGGGAATCAGTTAAATAGTTTGCTGTCAATTAAGTGATCTTCACATTTAACTCATTCTCTAGAAGCTGACTCTTTAAAGCAGGACAGAAATATTTTTTCTTAAAGTGGATTAAGAAAAAAAGTGCTGAAATTTACCACTATATGTATTTTTAAATTATGTTCAACAATGTAATTGCTGCTAGGCCTCCTCTACCCGCCCCCCCCCCCCAAAAAAAAAAAAAAAAAGAAGTACATTTGAGGATACAAAATGTCATTGAAACACTGAAAAAAAATATTTCAAACTGCTCTGTTGCTAGCATTGTATGGCTATAGCAAAACACATACTATTGAGTTGGAATCATATCATCCTGAGCATCTGCACTACTCCTCCTTGGAGAGTGCATACTAATCATCTCTCTTCATGGTCAGTAACCACATAAGGACAACACCAGACGATGCCAGTGGTTTTGGTCCTGTAGCATTTATATGCTTTCCTGCAAAGATAGTCATGCCAGATAATATTCGTCAACCTTGTCTTTGGTCTTCTCTCTTGATTGAGGCAGATGTTTATTTTCCATCTGCACTATATGTCAGTGCAACTGCAGCCTTCATCTGGCAAAGGGTGCCTGTAATATTATGAGGCCATCGCATAAGCTGCTGGAAAGATTACTCTTGTGAATAAAATCAGTTTATGGCTAAAAACATTTATTCTTCATTTTGATAAGCCCTTAACAAATGAAAATTTGCTTCCTTACACTTTTGCCAAGCATAGGACCATGTTTATTTCTAGCTATATGGGTCACGAAGGATTCCCAGCTGTTAGATAGAGTCAGTTGTGCATTGCTGCACTCAACAACATCTGTTTCACAAAAACAGTATCCAGCTTTTAGCGCTCAAATGGAGGTTATACCATATGCCAGCAGACCACTTAGTTTTTACCTTGGGAACCAACTTTACACTAGTCAAGGTAACAGAGGAAGTACTGAGTATTTAAATGCTACCAGGCTCCACTCACATCTTCATGTGCTCTTGTCATTTCCAACTATATATAGTAAAATTAGTTCCAAGCATATACCACAAGCTGTTCCTCTGTTTAATTATTAACTGGAAGAAAGTTTGTTTGCAAAACAGTTAAAATGTTTTTTGTGATAGACTCTGATGTTGAAAGCGGTGCCATAAGATGCTTCTGCAAATACAGAACCTTGTTAAAATGTCAAATAATATCAGCTATCAACAAAGGCAGATCAGCTTGAATACCCTTTAACTACTGAGCAGGATGTTAAAAAGCCATACTACCATGGAACTCTTCAGAGTCTCGCAAACCATACAAAATGTCTGGCGGTGTTATACTACCAGGATGTTTTCGATTATGATTTATGTTGTCCTACCAACTGTCTTCTTTCCCCTTGTTTGGTTTTAATCACCTAACGGCTCTCTAGAAATAAAGTTTTAAAAATATGTATCTTTGACAGCAACAGATAAATTAGATTAAAGGAAATGCTTCTGATAGGTGAATCATTCTCTGAGGAGAATACCAAAGGATTTTATTCCCTTAGTAGTACTAGGAGGACAGTTGTCACTGTTAACGATGCATGGTATTATATTGTACTTAGTGATGTAGTAAAGCGGATTTGTTTGCCGATGATTCATTTCTTTCATAAATGTTTTGCTGCAAAATGCGTTCCTTAATGCCCAGTAAAATGTTTTCAATAGCACATGGATTAAATTTGGTGTGTACTCCAGAATACCTACAAGATTCACATTATACTGGATCATATCAAATTGTATTACTGAAAATGTGGATTATGCCAGTGAAGTGAACGAGTTAGTTTCTGTTAACACAGAAAAATTTTACTTGTATGTAAGTCAATTGACTGCAGTGAAATTATTCTTCACTGAAATGGTGCAGAAAGCCAGGCATGATACTATAGACCAGTTTGCTCCAAATCCCATCCTTCGTTTGTAAAACCGAAGAACAAGATGAGTCAAGTTTCATATGTAATTGCTTATATCTATTTCCCTGACATTACACAACCAAGTAAGTAACAAGTTCATATCACCAGGTTGATTCTGCCAACTTCCAATTAATAAATTCACTTGGTCCATTGTAACTCTCCAGTGAGCATCAGATGTACATAGCACAAGTTGTATCTGGCTTAGGCTGTTTCTTTACTTACGCTCTGAGTTGCACTGTGGGCATGCCTCAGTCTCCTCTTGCTCTCTTCTCCTGGCATAAGGACTAGATCACCATGCTTCTTTCCTGGCTGTTCATGTCTTTCTTTTGGATGAAAATGATGTGGTGTTCACATGCAGATATGGAGTTCACATCTTGATATGGAGCAAGGTATAGCCAGAAAAGCATCCACCTCCAATAACAGATGCTTTCAGTTCCATATTACAGACACTGCCAGAGTCTTACCATGCTGTGCTTTTGAGAAATGTGTCAATAAATCTACAAAAGACAAAACAAGATTCTAAGTATGTCAAGTCATAAGGTGTATTAAGAATTCAGGGGGTTTGTCCCCAGAAGGGATGCTGACAAAAGCAAGGATTCCAGGGCAGATCAGAACATCAGAGGCAGCAAATTTCTGAACAGGATGATGTGAATTTATGGTTTAGTCTATGCACCCTTTTGCAGAAAAGACATGTTGAAGCTTCAGATCGATAGGGATGGAAGAGAAATAAGACTGTCTAGTTTTTAAATTCAGGTTAGGTACTTGATAGATAGAAAATCTTCCCAAATAGCTAGGTCCAAACTGGTTTAACAAAACTTAAATCAGAGGAGTTACATCCGTTTATACAGCATCCGGACTTGGCCTCTTAACATTGGCTTCTTTGTTGCTTTTTATTTTGCTCACTGTAGTCATGTATGTAACTGACCTACTCTTGCAACAATATTTATTCAAATCATTGGTGGAAATTCAAGTGTTCGAACTTCTTGTCTGTTTTCAAACCTTTAAGAAATCATCTAGCTAAGAATGATCTACTCAAAGGGCAATGTGCAATACTTCATGCATTGTAAAAATCCAACAAATCCTTAAAATTATCAGTTCTATCCACTTATGATGGAAAAAAAAACCCTCCTTCCTTATATTTTGAATATTTTTTTTCTATCTTTGTCAACATTACGTTCTTTGGGACAGTGATGCCTTTCTGTAAGTGTGTATCATGCCTGTATTTGGCTAATTCTCTATTACAAATAGTAACAGTTTAATTTGTTTTTCCCTCAGGGGCTAAAATTACTGAAATTTTGGGTGTCACATTTTTGTCACCAGCAATTGTTTGAATAGTAACCCCCCCAAAAAACTAAATCAGGGATTTTATTTTAAAATTAAATAACCTTTGCAAAAATGGAAGGTACACCACCACTTTATAGTTTTCATCTTAGAGTGCACCTTATTTTCCAAAGAAGGTGGGAATTGCTACTGTTTCTATTTTTCAGTCTTCAGAAATTTATAAGTTGCTGGAAAATCTTCCCTTCTATTCATTATTATTTGGCATTCAGCTCAACTTTGAAGTGTTGGCCCTTGCTCCACTTAGGAAACATGAGGATTCATGGGAATTAAAATAATATTGAGATGGATAGGGTCCCAGGAATATTTGCTGTTCCAAACCAAACAACAGCACAAAATGTTTCCTCCTCAATCCATGACCTTATCACAGAATTTTTTTTGCAATATTTCTGACCAAGCATGCTAAACTTACAACAGTAACTCTGTATATCCAGTATTCAGAGGTGCTCCAGCTCCCACTGATTTGATAGGAAAGCTGTTAAGTACATTAAGACTCATTCTGGATTTTGAAACTTTGCTCTTTCCTCCTAACGAATCGTTGCCAGGAACAGAGGAACTCTTGGTGCCCCTCTTCAGCCCCTTCATTTTTCCCACACATCTGTACAGTCTTGCTCCATGCGTGGGTACTTCAAAAGCCCAGACCTGGAGCGTCTATGCTGTTTCTGCTGCTGCAAAGCCGCGGAGTCTCGCAGCTATCAGCTAAAAAGACTTGCTCTTCATTTGTCAGCAGCAGAAACAATGTCAATATTGAACCTGTGAAGCTGACTGAACACCTAGTCCCAGACCATCATTTTTCAGCCCAGTGTAGTTGTGCCCGGAGTCCCCCAGCCTCAGCAGGTTAGCAGGAGGGTAGCAGGCGGGGGCCGTTTCCAGAGCAGGGGGGTCAGACAAATTCTTGTTCAATCTTTTGGTGGTTCCACTGTCATATTCTCCACTTTTTATGCATTTCTTCTATCAAATCAACGATGACGGGCACCATCCACTCCTGACTATTCGTTAAATGTCACCTAGCTCTTTTGATATGATTTTGTGCTTCTGCTTCATGCCCCTTTCCCCTCTCCCGCATTTAAAACTCTCCACCAGCTTTATTTAAGCTCTCCCTAAGCCTACAAGTTTGGTGAGCTTTTCTGAACAAAATATATTAAAAAACAAGCTGGTTTTCCAGGTGGGTTTTCCCAAGCTCTCACAGCTCTCATTAGAGTAAAGTTTTTACAGTTACATCTGTGCAAACAGTGAAAAGAAATACAGTGTAATGGCACAGAGCTGAAGGAAGTTAAGTGCACCTCTCCACCTGCCAAGGCCCAGATGTGGGAAATAACATGGCACAAAGACCCCAAATATTGGGACACAACAAAATTATTGCTACAGAAGGCTTCGGTACTATGTTAGTTTAATCTCTTGAAGCATAGTGTTTTCCGCAACCATTGCTTCCCCATTCCTGCTGCAAGCAGTTTTACAGCACTAAGCATGAGGTAAGATTTATAATGTCGCTACAACCAGAAATGAGCAAAATGTTTGTCTGCAATGAAGAATGCCCATCATTAAGAGAGACCATAAAGAGAGATGTTTGTGT
Organism: Tyto alba; assembly: GCF_018691265.1. NCBI lineage: Eukaryota > Metazoa > Chordata > Aves > Strigiformes > Tytonidae > Tyto > Tyto alba. Next base: position 38,418,162 of record NW_024881330.1, read on the forward strand.
CTATTACCAGAGATAGGTAAGACATGCAACTTACAGCAGGACTTACTGCCTTACAGAGTTTAGATGTGTATTAAGAGAATGAAAGAAAAGTCTGTTTTCTGAAATTTCTGAGATTTCCTAGCCTCCCTCCAACACCAGAAATAAGGCCAGTAACACACTGAATCTCTTTCTCTTCATAAATCTTCATATTTATTCTTGCCAAGTGACTCTATGTGGCACATAAAGGCAGTGTTGTTTCTTAAAGTTGTTTCTCAAACAGAGAAATCCCCTGCTAGCACTTCAGACAGGCACAAACTGACAATAACTACTGATGGCGAAAGCTTGGAAAGCTTCTGAGATGTGCTGGACTCAGTGCATCTTCTCATACTGGGCCAGGCCACGGTTCTACTGTATTCGGTATCTGATCTTTAATAATAAATATGACACTGCTAGACCATGCACAGCACAACACTCCCTCAAATACACACTCTCCTATTTTGTGCAGTCTTACAGACTTGTGCAGTCTTATGGACTTCATGGGATGAACATGCCAGCCACATCTTTTAATTTAAACAGCCCTATTTTTATATCCATATATATACTCCATGGTATCCGTTAGATATGAGCTCTACAATTTAATTACCATGTGAAAAAATAATGCATTCTGTCTTGTTGCCTAGTAATGTAATTGGTTTCTTCTTAATTTTTGAATTAGAGAAACAATTACTGGTTGTTCCCAGTTCTCCGCCTCTATGCCGTTTGTGACACTGCAGTCTTGCCCTCAGTCCTTCCTTTTCCAAATGGAGGGGAGTTGAGTCTGTGTAATCCCTGCTCATGAAGGAAGCCTTTCTCTGTTCTGTTGGCCATTTTCACAGTCTTCTTCTGCTGTATCCTTCCAGATATGGAGGGAACCAGAACTGCATGCAGTACTCATGGGACACAACAGGGATTCATGATGGCATAATGATCTTTCTGTTTTGTTTTTTATTCCTTTTCTAATAATTTCTAACTATCTGTTTGGGGTTTTTTATGGCCTCTGAGTTTTGAGCTGACATTTTTACACCCACAAAGAGTCAAGATCTCATTGTTGAATAGCTAGTTTAGAGTGCACCACTCTATATGTATAGTTTACGTTTATTTATCAAATGTGCATTATTTGGCACTTATGGATATTGAATTTTCTATATTATTCTTAGTCATTCAGTATTGTGAGATCCTTTTGTGACTCTTTGTACACATTTACTACCATAAATGGTTTTGAATCTTCTGCAACTTTGCCAACCCTCTTTCCAGATGATTTATAATTTGGACAGCAGAGGTTCCAGCTCACATCCCTGCAAGACTCTCATGGTATCCTCCACTCATTGTGGCACCTGATCACTTCTTCTACAACTTGTTCCCTGTATAGAAAAATTCAGAATGTACAGAAACCTCTGTGTCCTCCTCTAGAGCAACTATTAACACAGAGAATTCATCTGGTTTTTCTGCTATGACTTTATGATCCTTGACTGCTTTTTTCATGCTTGAGTAATTTCTTAGCGCTCAAAAGTTGTTTCACGCAATTTCTTCTCTGCTATGTAAAATATGCTTGGGGTTTTTTTATACTTTTATCAAATTTATTTATCAATATTTTCTTTTGCTTTCTTTATTAGTATTTATTTTTACAATGCTAGAACATATGTTTTCTTTTTTTTTTCCCTCTTTGGACACTTGACCAGAAGAGTGTTTCCTGAAACCCGAAGAAGGTATTTTATTCATAACTGACTTTCCTGTTCTGTTGAGTTTTCTACCCTGATTCTTTTCCAGTTCTTCAGGACAACTTGTGTCTTGGTGCACATAGGTCTGTTTCTAAGTGAACAATTATAATTATACATACAATAATTCAGAAATTCAGGGAATCTGTAGAGCAATAGGAAAGTAACTGATTTGTAAAATTAAAAAGTTAAAGCTGTACGTAATACAAGACAGATTGTAGAAGGTACTGTAATATGCAACTTCCTTTTAAATGCTACCAACATCTGGAATAATTGGGATGAGTGGAAAAGAGCAAAAGAAAATATAAAAATGCCTTGTATTTACCTTCCGACATCACAGACAGTCCAGATCTGACAAATCAGGATTGGTAATGAGGCCAAGTACCCTTGGATTTCTGCCAGGAAAGATCTGCTTTTTTGATTTTTTTTTTCAAATATTTGCTATATTTCAAATATTATCAACGGTCTAGAAAGAGTGAAATCCTATGCTTAATAAAAATTATTTAAAAGCCTAAATTCATTCTTCTTTTGTTAGCTTACAGTAGTTGGAAGAATTGGACAAGAAGAGTGTTTAGATTTCTAGTGTAAGGTTTTGTTTTCTGTCATGTTACATCAGTCTTGGGATCTTTTTAAGGAGAGGTATTTATCAAGCTGTAATGTAGGTTTCAATCATCCCTGTCAGTGAAGAATAGTGGAAATTCATGAAATAGAAACAGAAGTGTGGGAAAAATACAGAAAGTGCCTTCACATAGATACCAACATGTTCAAGTTACTTGACTCTTCAATTTACCTCAACAACTGAAACACTATAGTATTTTTCTGTTTGTTCCTAACCTCACCTGTGAAGCTTTTGTTCTTTTAATGTGACTAAAGTTTCATATATGATCAAATAGTGTTGTTATTTATCAGCAGGAGTTTAATAGTCACACAGACTTGACAAATAAGGACTGTATTCCACAAATAACCAACTGAGACAAGAAAGTTTATTCAGAGAATAGGGTACGACTAAATGTGGATTAAAATGTGACCTTATATTAGTGGGTAGCGTGTAAGCAGGCAAGTGTTCTCAATTTGTATTTAGCTCAGAAGATCTCCATCTCTGTTTGAAAAAGCAGAAATTTTTAGAGCTGAGGACACTTCTGCATGCCTAAAAACTTGTAGTTTTCTTAATGACTTCAGCTGTTCTGATGGTAGCTAATACCTCTACCTGCAAACCATCACTTGTGCATGTTCTTAAACCCCTGTGGGTAGTGATCAGTAGTGATTCTGTCACTTGCTTTGATGACGATTTCAGAGGTTGTTGATCATCCCACTGCAGAAAGACTCAAGGTGAATAATAGTTTATTTGTCTACCTCTTCTGTGCAAAGTTTGAGACTGTCTTCCTTTCAGTCCTAATATTGCACAGGGGAATAATAATTGTCAGATAAATGGACCTGTAAAGACCCTATGTAGTTGATGAAAACTTTCTGTTTGGGTTTTGCTGCCCAGTGTTTTCCTGAATCCAGTTTCCCTGAACATTACTGTATCAAAAATTTTGTCCTTGTTCTGACTTTCTCAGCATAGGTATAAGGGGGGTGTGATCTCAAAAAATTTGGACGTCTGCAGAGATCGGTCGCTATAGCTGAGATTGTTTCCCTTGGCTTCTTCAGTGGTCAACAGGGGGAAGGAGAATGTATCTGACCTATTTTAGCTATCTGCTTTATGATGGGATTGACCACACCTTGGAAGAATATGTCTCTGCTGCTAACACAGGGGTCAAGGCAAGTCACTCATACGTAGAGCCACGTCTGTAGGTATCGTTATGTGGTTGAATGAATCCCACCCAGAGTGTGCTGTGACTTTTTCTGAGTTGTAAAATTTCATTAACAAAAACAGTTGAAGGAGAACATACAGTACTTGAAAATCTGTTCTTTTACCTCTAGCTCACTGATTTGAATGCAGACTGAGAGTGCTCACAGTCTAACAGCTGTTCAGTGACCTATGTGACATGCTTTGAGGCTTCAGATTTGGGTTTTGCAGAGTCCTAAAAATAACCTTCTTTTTACCATCCACCTGCTCCGCTGCCACTGCCTGAACACTTGGGGTGTTTGCACAGGTGTGCTAAATGTGCTTTTTTGTACCTCCTTGAAAACCAGCTCTTTAGGTAATTATTATGCCAAATGTAAGAATAAGGGGAAGAATACATATTTACCTGATCTTGACAGAAAACTCTATTGTCTAGAGCTAGTACCAACCAGCAAAGTATCAGCCAGGATGTCAGGATGGGGACTTCCTAAATACAGATTTGCACTCAAGTTCTCTACTGTCTTGATATCATTTTTCAATGCCAACTAAGACCTTTGTCCTAATTTTGAAAATAATTAATGTTTTAACCCCCAGTTGCATCAAATTTGCATCTATGAATCCTGCTGACAGCTAAGTTCTTCGGAGACTACACTGGCCACAAAGCTAAGAGGGAAGCTGGGGATGCAGTGTTCTTTGTTCAGGGCATCTGGCTAAGGAACAACAGTCCAGAGGAAAACAGCTTTGGGAAATATTGCAAAAGCCATGAGAAAGCCTTTCAGCCCCAGAAATTAAAATGAATAATTTGAACACCTCTCTCTCTCACCATCTCAAATTCTTATCTGAGAAAGCCATACCCCGGCAGAGTTTTGGCCTTAAATGTACTGGAGATTCCCTGAATCCCTCTGTGTGCTTAGTTATTGCCAATGCCATCATATAGTGCCAGGACTTCTGACAGCGGTGTAAACCCCTGTGATGTACAGAAGAAATATCATTGTGCTTCCCAGAACTACAGCCATTGAGTGGGCAGGTGGTCCAATTACACCAGCACCTGTAGGTTGCAGCAGAGGCAAGCGAAGATGGAGGCAAGTGCCAGACAAGTTGGTCACCTGTTTTCTTCCTTTGTGCCAGGGAACATCACAGCCCCTGGTGCTTCACATTATTTGGGCAAGACAGTAGTCTCATTGCCTATTGAAAAGGTTTACATTATCCTCTGTTCAATTTCCAGGGGGTGTTACTATGTGCTTGGCAGGACTAGAAACCAGTAAAAGGATTAAAAATGCAACTTTCCTTAAAACATTCATGCAAAATCTGTATCTACCTAGTTGAATGCCTAAATTACTTTGACTACCTGAGCATTATATAACTATACACTTTCCATATACAACGCTATTTCAAGGAGGTTACCTGAAAAGGCTGGCTATCCAGAGCCCACCACACAGAAGCATTAATATATTAATAGCATCTGTTGGTATAACTGGGAAACAAAGCTGCCAACAGTTATTCAATTGAGTGATACTAGACAAGTTAGAAAACGCTTGCAGTATCATTTTGAAATGCTTTGATTATGAAAGTGTTCATAATGTAACGACAGTGCCATTAAATCCTGGGTATATGGTCATCCCACTCTCACAGATGCCCCGGGGACCCCACAAGGGTTCAAGAGCTGTTTTCTGTAGGCACTGAGACTCCACAGGCACTCAGATCACTTTTGCTGTCTTGAGACTACAACTGATTACTAAGGAGAATAAAAAAGTCTCTTAACGCCCCCATTATTGGTGTTGTCCCATTCACCAAAGGTTTCTGGCAGTTAGGGCAGAGACACACAAGCAGTTGACATGAAGTTTGTAACAGCTGTGGAGGTAGATCACACAGAGCAAAGGTAGGAAGGAAGAGGTGGCTGGTGAAAGAAACTCCAGAAATCTATGTAATAAAAATGTTTCCAGCCATAACCTTAAAATAATAACTGTGCTCTTCATCAGGCATTCCAGCCAATAGCTCATGCTCTGTCCCATTGCATCATACACTTGCATCCCACTGGTAATGATTTGTTCTTTGAATTGCAATTAACCTATTTAAGACCAATTAAGAAACAGATCTTGAATAGGCCTGCAGTATTACAGCTCAGTACTCACAGAAGATGACAATGATGTTTTAATTAAATATGGGAGCAAAAGGTCTCAAACTGAAGCTTACAGCTAACTAAGCAGCAGTCATTTGGTTACTGAACAGGCAAGGAGCTTTATGGTCTCCTTCCACATGGTTCATCCTCCATAGCTCTCAAGTTTGCTTAAGGCTAAATAGCTTTCCTAATCTATTATTGCACAGAAGAAGTCCCTCCCGCCCCCGTTTTCCAGATAGCAGTTTGGTATGTTTTAACAAACTACAATAATCCCTTGGTTTTTGCAGGGCAAGAGTATTGCTGATAAAGTGATTTCATTTAGGCAAATTAACTCTGTTAGTTACATGAAAGATTGAACACTGTTATCTTATGCCGGTATGTGCAAAGTCTCATAAGTGCAAAATACACATCAAGGGCCAATTTCGCATGAAAAACTCCTGATAGTATAAGAGCTGGTTAATATTTCTGAATTATTAAGTCTGACAGCATAATCATGCTTTTTTGTTGTTTAGGCTGTTGATACCAGATGTTTAATGCACAGTAAAATGCGGTAGTGTAATAGGAAGCATTTTAAAGAAGTGTAATTTTGGAAAATGAAGAAACTACTTGGGGTAATTTAAAGCATAAAAACAGATGCTGGAACTTGGAGCTGCTTTAGTTCCACATAAAGTGGAAGCCTTCCCTTAGAAACCTATGGATATTCACTATCATTTGCTTTTCTCTCCAGGATGCAGACCTGGCTCGTATTGCTGTGGCCACCCCAGGCTGGGAAGCCAGGTCGAAGTGTCGAGTCCCGCTATCATGAGGGGTTCAACACTGCGCCTAAGCTGCAGTCACTGCAAACGTGAAGGAGGGACTGTTCCCACTGTGTTAGGGGTGATTGTTCTGCTTCTGCTGGTTATTTGCCACACGAAAAACACAGGACTGAATTGAAAGCTTGACTGCAACACTCTTCCTGGTGTAGTATTGGATTCTAAGAAAGTCTTGCAAGTATTTCAGGGACACCAGATTTGAATTTGGATGTGTTACCAAACTGGTTATAAAAGTTGGCTGAATTTAGACCATGTGATGCTTTTGTTAGCTATTATAAATTGAGATTATTAACAAGTACTGCACAACAGGATAAAACAGTATCTATAATTATATATTTATTTTAAATATATAATTGATAAGATACATATATGTATAGTCAATGGGTTGCACATTAAAGACTAGCTTCATATGGAAGCAACAGACAATAATGAGTGCTGATCAGTATTTTGGGACTGCTGAGTCTAATAACATAATCACGTTTCCCTTCCCCTTGCTGCTTCTTTTGGCACCAGATGTTTAAAGCACAGTAAAATGGAACCTTAACGTTCTCTGTAATTAATGGGTGAAAGCACAGAAGTATATACAGGAGGGCTGCATTTCTATTAAGATGTTGTCATATAATTTATGAGAGAAAGCAGATGTTACTTTAAACAATTTCACTTGGTGCGCCTGGAATTCCCCTTGAGAAATGAGAAATTGTGGGAATTTTCCATGACAAGAAGGAGTGAATTTCATACTTAAAAAATATTTGTTATCATACAAAAATTCTACACTGCCAGAAATTTTGTCAGAGCAAGAGCCATTCCAATTTGATTATACATCTCTTTGCATGTTGCAAGAAGTCCAGATCTTAGGCAAGGACCTCACAGAGGTCAGCTGAAGGAAAGAGTTTACATACAGGAGAAAATTAGGCCTCTCCTGATCTGTGACTATTTAGCATGCTGATTTTGCTTTTTTTTCTCTTTCTTTTTTTTTTTTTTTTGGAAGTCACGGCTTCTCATTGCCTCAAGTAAGCTCTGTCAGGTCCACTTCAACACCCATCTGAACACAACTGGTATTGTGACTGCCTTCAGTGGCTCTGATTCTCAGAGAACAGCTGCTGGGAGCTTTTTAATGATGGGATTTTTTAAGGTGTCACAACTCAACCACCCAAAAGAAAGCACCCAGGTAGGCCTTAGTTCAAATGTGGTTTGTGTCATTAACTTATGGCACAGTATTTTTTTAGCACAATATCTTTCACAAGTGAGGAAATTATTTTCCACCCATGAAAAAGTGTGGCAGAAGTGGAAGAATACAGTGAGAAGTTACACAGGTAGACACCAGGCTCAAATCAGAACTCAGAGCTCAAACATTCCATCAAATGCTTGCAGCTTTGTTATTTATCTGACATCAGGTGAAGAACAATAATCATTTGTGAATACATGCTTAGTCCATGGCAAAGGAAAGGTTAATTAGCCTACCACAGTCCATGGTGAAAGAGGTGTAACGGCTTAGATTGTGCACAGCAACATTCCTTTTGTCACTGGTCTTAAATCCTGTGCTTAAGCCTCTGAACGATGATTTGAAAAATTCATAAATAGCTAATCAATATATTTGCTATAATTTTCTAAACTAGAAGAAATCTTCCATTGTCTTGTCTTCTGATCACTGGTTTCCCCGAGCTTCAAATAGATGTGACCAAAGGCTGATGCCATGTGGTCCAGATTGATAGGCAGGACAGGAGGAAGACACCAAGCATTCCTTGCTCAGCACTGTTTTCCAGAGCAAAACAAAGATTCAGGATCAGATCCTGGGTTCAGGACTTCCCCTTTATCTCATTTCAAATTAAAATAAGATTCCTGATCTTTCACTGCACAATCTGCTAATATTTTTTTGTAAACAGATGTGTGGCAGACAGCTGTTTTGTTTAACAACCAACTGAGAAAACCGGGCTCCTCTATGTAGTAAATAAACAGATGAAATGTTAGATTTAGAATTGCTTCTTTCGGAAGTATCATCCTGCAAATACTGGCAGGGGCACAGCTACCCGTGTGTCTTCTTAGCATTTCACATTCTTCTTGTGGAAAACAGGGCAACTCCTCTGTTGCCAGCATATGTGAAAGGAAAGCATAAACCATCCACTCTCCAGTCCGTGCATCGTTAGTTTATTTTATAAGTTTATACAAATATGATTTAAAAAAAAAAAGTCAGATGTGGGGAGCTTTGGTGCAAAATTGCACTAATGGACTACTTGTAAACATGGATTATATCAGGAAGTAGGAATAATAGTATCCTCATCTGAACCAAGAACACCCACCTCCCAGAATCCTATTGACTCACCACACGATTGCAAGAGTTTTCCCTGCTTCCAGTCACTTAGCACAGTCTTGTCAGGGCCTCTGAGAATTTTAGTTGATACATTTGGGAAATTCTCTTTTTGACCTTCTCTTAGGGAAAAAACTTAAAAGAAAAAAACTATTTCTGAATGATTTTGTACATTTGACATTTGCTCTCCTCATCTTTAGTAATCCTGGATTGGTAGAATGTCTGAAGCATCATTACACTATGCCTCCACATGGCCAAGATTAAAAATTAATACAACTACAGCATATCTGTCAGAAGTAACTGTGCTGGCTTTGTCTGGGGTAGAGTTAACTTTCTTCATAGCAGCTGGTATGAGGCTATGTTTTGGATTTGTGCTGGAAACAGTGTTGATAATACAGAGTTATTTAGTTATTGCTGAGCAGTGCTCACAAAGAGCAGGTAGGCCGGGGGTACACAAGGAGCTGGGAGGGGACACAGCTGGGACAGCTGAGCCCAACTGACCAAAGTGATATTCCACACCGTAGGATGTCATGCTCAGCAATAAAACTAGGAGGAAGATTGGCCAGGGATCCTCTGTTTGGGGACTGGCTGGGCATCCGTCAATCGGTGGTGAGGAACTGTTTCCACTCGCACCACTTGTCTTTTTTTGGGTTTTATTTATCTCTGTTATTTTCATTATTATTATTATTGTTATTATTTTATTTTATTTCAATTATTAAACTGTTCTTATCTCAACCCATGAGTTTTTTCACTTCTTCCAATTCTATTCCCCTCATCCTGCTGGGGGGCAAGCGAGTGAGCAGCTGTGTGGTGCTTAGTTCCCATCTGGGTTTAAACCATGACAGTGCTTTATTTGGTGCTCAATTTGGGTCTCAAAGGTTTTGAGATAATAACTGATTGACCAGAGGATATTAGAAGGGATTTGTATCTGTCAACAATTGAGAGGGACTTTGTACAAGGGCATTTAGTGATAGGACAAAGGATAATGGTTTTAAAAAGAAAGACGGTAAATTTAGATTAGATATAAGGAAGAAATTCTTTGTTATAAGGGTGGTGAAGTAGTGGAACAAGTTTCCCAGAGAAGTGGTGGGTGCCCCCTCCGTGGAAGTCTTCAAGGCCAGGCTGGACGGGGCTTTGAGCAATGTGGTCTAGTGGAAGGTGTCCCTGCCCATGGCAGGGGGGTTGGAACTAGGTGATCTTTAAGGTCCTTCATATCCCAAACCATTCTGTGATTCTATGATTGATTCATCTGTTCTTGATATTAATTTAACTGATCTGGGCCATGCTCCTTTTTTGCTGTACATGTTAAAGATTGGTGTTGACTTTTGCAGCTTGCTGTGCTCTGTATTGATTAGTGATGTTTTACCTGGGAGATTTGCTATTAAAACACTGACCTTGAGTTTAATCCGGTATTTGGGCTCTGTACTGGAGCCATTACTGTACTTTGGGTACCATCTCATGGAGACAGTTAACAATTATACTTCCTCTGAGAGGTTTTTTGTGGAGGAAATACAGAATGGCACCTTTACTACCTTCTTCTGTGATGTTTTCTCCCTCATTACAATAACATTTTAGCATCTTGAAAATCCTTGGATAGTTAAATACTTCTATTGATATTTCTCAGGAATATTGCTTCTGTTTTGTCTAAGCTAAACAAGCAATTTAGGAATATCACTCAGGCTCCACAAGAGATTGGTCATGGATTGCACGGCATGTGGGAGAATATGAGTGCGTATCTAGAGAACTTCTCACCTGAAATGGTCTGAAACTTCACTCCTGGGCAATTATGGGATCCTGATGAAATGATAGAATACTTGGGGAAAAAAAAAAAAAAAAAAAAAAAAGGCCATGGCTATTCCAAAGAGGCACAATTTATCACACTGTGCTGGGCCCTAGTCAGCATCTACCAAACACTGCTCAATGTCACGCAGCACTCTCAGGGAGAAAAGAGGGAAAACATACCAACAGACACTGTGGCTAAACCAGCTACTATATCAGTCACCCCTGTAACTAAAAAGAAACAATGGAAGCAGAGGTAAGATCATTTAGTTAGGGATGAAGAAGCTTCTCCTAAGAGGGAACAGGAGAAAGAATTAGAAGAGGCAGCCTGTTCTGCAGCAGAGCAGTCACAAGAACAGGAGGAGGAAGAGACTGAAATCATAAATGAGACAGAAACCATCCAATCCCTATCCCTAAGTGAGCTGCAAGATATGCAAAAAGATTTTAGCCGTCAACCAGATGAGCTAATTCTCAGCTAGTTACTCCAATTCTGGGATATGGGGGCCAGTAGTCAGGAATTAGAGGATACGGAAGCCTGGCAGCTAGGGTTCCTTGCTAAGGATAAGGCCATTGACAAATGGTTTGGGAAAAAAGCAGCAGTCCTCAGTCTTTGTCAGCGACTCCTGCCAAGTGTGAAGGACAGGTATCCCTTCAAGGAAGAACCTGCAAATTCTTGAAGCAAATGGACCAAAACTGAGGGAGGTATCCAGTATCTGAGGGAATTAGCCATGTTGGAGGTGATCTATAACAACCTGGATGACAACCAGGCATCCAAAGACCTGGATGAAATCCAGTGCACGTGGTCCATGTGGTACAAGTTTGTATGAAATGCACCAATGTCATACACCCACACCCTGGTGATAATGAGCTGGACAGACGAGGAGGCACCAACCATAGATGAACTGGACAGACATCTCTGAGAATATGAAGATAATCTCACTTTCTCCATATGAGCCTGTGTCTCAGCTGTGGACAGACTGACTCAAAAAATGTCCAAGTGAGCTGGGAAGGGTAGGTCTTCCTCATGCACTCCAGCCAAGGCCTCAGCTACTAAAAGTCAGCCTTTTTCTGTTCAAGGGAAAGGATACTGATGGCACACACCACATTCAAGCCTGTGGTTCTTTCTGTATGACTAGGGGGAAAATGTGAGGAAGTGAAATAGTGAACCTACCTGGAGACTAGAAGCTCAGGTACTGGAACTGCAAGGAAAAACAACAGTTAAAAAGCATCCATCCAGGAAAATTACTGCTCCAGTGTCTGTTGGGCAGGGTAGAAGGGCTGATTATACTTTTGACCCTGATGAAGGGACTTATGTTTTGCAGTTACACAAATCAAGTAATAAAGACTCCGACCACAAATAGAGGGGCCCTGCCTTCGGGCCAGGCAGAGGAAAGGGACAACTGGGTTTATTGGACTGTATGGATTCGATGGCCTGGCACATCAGCCCCACAGGAGTATAAAGCTCTAGTGGACACCAGTGCACAGTGTATTCTAATACCACCAGATTATAAAGGGGCAGAATCCATCTGTGTTTCTGGAGTGATGGGAGGATCCCAAGAACTGTCTGTGTTAGAGGCTGAGGTAAACCTAACTGGGAATGAGTGGCAGAAGCATCCTATGGTGACAGGGCTCCAGGCTCCATATAGCCTTGGCATAGACTAACTCAGGGTAATTCAAAGACCCAAAAGGGTACCGGTGGGTGCTTGGTATAGCTGCCTTTAGTATGGAGAAGATTAAACAGCTGTCTAGCTTGCCTGGTCTCTCAGAGGATCCATCTGTGGTGGGGTTAAAGAACGGCAGATGCCAATTGCTACCATGACAGTACAGTGGTGACAATATCTCACCAATCAAGACTCCTTGGTTCCCATCCATAAGTTGATCTGGAGACTGGAGAGTCAAAGATTGATTATTAAGACACATTCAACCTTTAATAGTCCCATACGGCCAGTGCAAAGATCTAACAGAGAGTGGAGGCCAACAGTAGACTATCAAGGCCTAAACAAAGTCACACTGCCGCTGAGTGCTGCCATACCAGACTTGTCAGAACTCCGATATGAGCTGGAGTCAAAGGCTGCCAAATGGTATGCAACAACTGATATCACCAACACATTTTTCTTGATCCCTCTGGCAGCAGAGGACAGGCCACAGTTTGCTTTCACATGGAGGGGTACCCAGTACATCTGGAATCCACAGCCCCAGGGATGGAAACACAGCCCTACCATTTGCTGTGGATCGATACAGACTGCACTGGAAGAGGGTGAAGCTCCTGAACACCTGCAGTATATTGATGACATCATTGTGTGGGGCAACATAGAGGAGGAAGTGTTCGAGGCCAGGAGATGAATAATCCGGATTCTTTTGAAAGCTGGGTTTGATATAAGACAAAATAAGGGCAGAGGACCTGCACAGGAAATCCAGTGTTTAGGAATAAAATGGCAAGATGGGCATCGTCATATCCCAATGGACATGAGCAATAAAATAACAGCTATGCCTCCACCAACTAAGAATAAAGAAACACATGCTTTCTTAGGTGTCATGGGTTTTTGGAAAATGCATATTCCATGCTACAGTCTGATCGTAAGCCCTCTCCACTGAGTGGCCCGGAAGAAGAACTACTTTGAATGGGGCCCTGAGCAGCAGAAAGCCTTTGAACAAATTAAACAGGAGATAGTTCGTGCAGTAGCACTTGGGCCGGTCCAGACAGGATACCGTGAAAAATGTGCTTTACACCTCGGCAAGGGATAACGGTCCTACCTGGAGCCTCTGGCAGAAAGTGCCTGGAGAGACCTGAGGTTGACTTCTAGGGTTTTAGAGCCTGGAATATAAGGGACCTGAAAAAAAAATATTTGCAACATATGAAGGAATTTGTGCTGCTTCAGAAGCAGTTGGTACTGAAGCACAGCTCCTTTTGGCATCTCAATTACCTGTGCTCAGGTAGATGTTCAAAGGGAGGGTGTATGTGTATATTTATTTGCATAAGTTAGGAACTATTCAGTACAATAAAGGTTCTCGCTTCAAAGTTCAGGATTGCTGGAAATAATTCACACAGGGCTACTGTATTAAGGAAAATTCTCGAAAAGCAAGGAATTTTTTCAAGTATGGTTCTCTCTTTTTTAAGGAAAAAATAAAACAAAACAAAACAAAACCAAACAACCTGTATCTCACAATAGGCTCCATTCAAATCAATGGGTTATGATAGAAAACCCCCTCAGGAGGAAGGAACACTAAAGATACTTACCCTGAAACTGAAGTCCTAATGATTCCTTTGCTTGCAGAAGCATGTCAGTGTAACAGAAGTGTTCTCTGCAGCTTCCCTAACCCCAGCTGTACTTTTCAAGGATACAGATGACTCTGATGATAAGCCAGGCTGGCTCTACAGGGCACTTTGTTCACTCCCCAAAAGATCTGCTGCTCGAGGACTTGGTGTCAAGATAACTTACCTTGCTTTTCTTGCTATGCCCTGGGAGAGTGAAAGAACTCCTGCTCCCAAGAGATTTCATAAGAGATGTGGGTTTTAAAAGTCTGTTTAAAGTCAGGTATTTTCGTCTGTCTCTCTGTGAGAGGACTGTTCCTGACAGTATTTATTTACTTCCAGAAGGTTCAGGTCAATATCTCTACTGCATCGATTATATGTGTGGATCCTGATCTCAGTTAGGAAGGAGTAAAGTAAATGAAATCACTCCAGATTTAAACTGGCACTATGAAGCTCAGGATACAGCCCATAATTTTGTTACATGTGATACAGTCTTCTCATATTTGCTGAGAGAGATACATTTGGGGGAACACGAGGGTTCTTCCGTGCTGTTGTCATAATTTGTTCATTGCACACATACTCTACTCTTTGGTTCCTTTATTGTTGCTGTGCTGTTCATATAGACACAGACACAAACCACCGTGAAGAAAACCTTTCACAGAAATCAGGAGACAGGTTATGCTTCCACAGCTCCCATTGATTTTAAAGGCTTTTAAAAATCAGTGTGCCTGGGGATCACGCATGTTAACAGGACTGTAGGCAGTGTTTGTTTAGAAATGGATAGCTAAACCACTAACAATCACAACAAATTCACTTTTCTTCAACAGAACCAAAATTTAATAATGAATCTCCCTCCCTCAGAAAAACAAACAAACAGATAAACATCTATGCGTGTTTAATATGAAACTGAGGTGAGAGGAGAAATGTTTTGTGTCAAACAATGTCAGGAGGAGGAAGCCACGCTGTTGGAGCAGCAGTTAAACCAGGTATGAACAAAGGTTGTTGTTAAACAGCAGATTTTGAACATACTGTTCCAGAACAAATGATGAGATGAGACAGCAAAACAAGGGATTAAACAAGACATGTAGGAGCAAGAGGAGCAGAAAAACAACAGAAACGGAGAGTGGAAAAAACTGAGTGGGAAATTTGTAGAGAAAGAGTGAGTACTGCTGACAATCAGCCAAGGTGAGATTCAGCTCCATATTAAGACACCTTAAACTTGGGCTTCTTTTGCAGGTGTTTACGTCTGCTTTAGGTGTCCAGCTCCCCTTGGAGCTCCCTGGGGAGCTACGCTGCTTGGAGCCCAGTGCTAATGACGGTAATGCCTGTCCATTTGAGGGTAACCGTCTCCATTGACCGTAATGGGAGTTTAACTACCTACCTTATCTGTAGACACCTACATGTCCATCTTTGCACATTAAAACACATCTAAGGGTCCTGATCTTGAGCATGATAGGCTATGTTGAAATGGCAGGTAATGATGTGACAGGAGGCAAACTGAGATCCTGGCAGTGGAAGCCAGGCAAACTCGTCATAACCAGAGGAAAGCTGTGGATGGAGAAGGCAGCTGTAACCTTGAAACTGGCTGAAAGCATGTAGGAGCCATGTCTCTTTTTTTCTTCCCCACCCCTACAGTGAATAAATTGGGCAAAAAAAAATCAGATGAGGTAGTCTATGCTAAGGGAACTGAAGCTGATATCAAAATGTTCATTTAGTGTGGTTTCAGTTTACAGACACAGATACATTCCAGTTCATATATATGGACAAGTTAACCCTTAATCTGTGCTTCTAGATATTATGGAAAAAAAAAACATCAAATCTATTGGTGTTAGTATGGAACAAAAATATAAATGTGGTGTGACTTTCAAATCTTAGTGCTATGCCTACTTGTTATTTCTCATTTGCAGTAGTGCCTGTGAGAATAAGGGAATGGTACACATTCAGAAGTTGATGATAAACAGAGAGGATAGTCCTCAAGGTTCTTCATTAGTGAAGAATACATCACATTTCCAGATAGCACTTTTGCTGAACATGCTAGGCCATCTGCTCATGAGGCTTTTGGTTTCATTTCAGACACAACTGGCTTCAGCCCATCTCTAGCAGTCAATAAAAAGAAAGTTTCTAAAAAATGAATTACTGTCCCAAAACACAAATCACTTTTTGCAAATGTTGTGATAAAGTTTCCAAGCAATGCAAAGTGGGCTACCATATGTGCAAACCTCTGTGGGCTGGTGAGGAGGGATACATTCCCATTGTAGCTCTCTGAGGCCATGTATATTTTCATTTTAATATACCAATGTCAAAATCTATATTCATTTTACTTTTTTGTTAGTCACTACTGAAAAAAAACTTTTGATCAGTTTAAATATCCAGGTCTAACAATTGTTTTTCTTTTTCAAAGCAGAATGTTAATGTCAGTAATCCTAAAGATGCAGCAAAAAAGGGCAAATATTTCATGTTGGTTGGAAGGAATTTAGGGACATTTTCTAACGTGGCCTCTCACTTGAAACAGAACTATCATCAACTCAAGATCAGGTCAGGTGTGACTTTTTCCAGCCAGCTGCTGAAAATCTCCAAGGGGGACTAAACCTTGATTTCTCTGGGCAACCTCTATCACTGCTTCATTACTCTCCTGGTGACAAATTGTTTCCTAATGACCAGCCTGAGCATCCCAAGTCGCAGCCTGAGTTTACTGTTTGCTTTCAGTAAAACAGTACAATGCAGAGGGCCAGCAAAGGCTGTAAGAATCAGTCAAGCATCAAATAAACTTGATCAACAAAAGTCAGGTAGAACCTAAAGGGACACAGGTTCTGTCTGCACATAGGCACTAAAGGCTAAGTCATCTGCACGCAGTACTTTATTAATAATCCTGTGTCCACAAGCATTTCTGTCCTGCGAGCAATATCAGAAGAGATCATCTGAGGAAACGAACTATCTGCTTTTGATCTAGTGTTAGTTACAACTTTTCAGAATGCCGTACATCAAAAAGGGAGGCTGAGTGAGACAGTGGGGATGTTGAGGATCAATACCCTGCTTGTCACAGGAAGGACAGCAGGAACTGCTGGGTCTGTTGCTGCTGAGTATTACCAGTAACCTGTTTTAAAAGTCAGGTTTCCTGCAAGCTTTGGCAGACTAAGCACTCGCTGTTTTATAAGCTTACACCAAAAATTTGACATAGGTGATTTAAACTTCCCATATAGTAATCTGTACATAATTAAAAATGGCATTTGTGGTTCATCAGCGGCCTCCTGACACTGGAAGAGCAGGTGTTTTGTTGACATTTTAAGATCAGGATGGTCTTTGAATTTGAAATTCTCTCTCAGTGCAATAACCTGCTGACTGCCAAGTTGCAGCACTGAGAGCCTTTCAGCAAGTGAGGAGGACAGCGTGGGCTGGGCTTTGGAAAGACACATGACTTGTTTTGATTGTTTTGAATAGACTGGAATTTAGTGCCATGCTTTCCTCAACCTCTATTACCTCTTAGTCAAAATAAGCACTATCTGGGCTAGGCAGCAGTTTATAAAGATATAACGTCAAATAAATTAGTGGAGTGCTCAGTTGAAGCTGAGGAATTGAGGCTCTTGACTCTTTGGATTGAGCTGAATGACCCAATGGTTGGAACACCTATGCTGGGCTGACATGGCTCCTTTTGTGCAGCACTGTTTACTAAGGTGTGTGATAAATCTTGCATTTCTATTGCCCATGTTGTTGCCATCTTGTGAATATACAGAAGACTTCAGCCTTAGGGGCCATTGATCTGGCACCTTTCAAAAGCACAACACTTAGAACGTGTCAAATGGACCAAACCCAAAGATTTAAGGTGGAGCTGAGGCACCCAGCCACCAGGCTGGAGCAGGTCTGTGCCAAGATGTTGGAGCCAGAATATGGGTGCACTTTGGACTCACATGCTCAAAGCTAAATATGAGTACAAAACCTTTCAAGATGTAGGCTAAGGGTAAAGTGTTTAGCAGGATTAGATATTTCTGAAACCAACCATCAGGTGTTATAAACGAACAAGTTCTATAAATGCATATGGGAGGATATTAATAGGGTAGTAACAACTATGTCCATAGTTATAATACTAAATATCACAGTAAAATCAGGTGTTTGGGAAGGAATGCACCTGCTCAGTAGAAGCAAAATTTCCCTTGGAAATAGAAGGAGACTTAGCCTTTAGACAAATTATTCTCTAACCAACTTCTGCAAGGATCTTATCGCTTACACTAACGCCTTTGATGCCAACTACTGCCCAGAAAAAAAGAGTAGGCCTCTCATGATAGCCAGTATGATGTTACCTGCTTTTCAGAGTTCTGGGTCATACCCCCGGCTGATATAATCTGGCATAGCTGCACTGGAGACGAGAGAGAGACACACTCATTAGTACCAGGTCATAAATGACCTGACTGTTGCCTTACTCCATTTGCTGAGCAGGAATATTAATCTGGAAAGGGAAAAGTTACTTTTGTAAACATTTTAAGTGCAGTTCCTTATTTTTGTATCCACAATAACTAATTGTTAAACAGTGAATGAGTGAGGGGTACCAGAGTCTTTCACATCTTCTGGGTGTACTTTCAGAATGTCTTTTCTCCAGACCACTCCAGAAGACAAACAGCTCACTTGAAACTCAACATGTTGTATTGCCAATAAATCACAATGCAAAATCATTTGGTTTACTGTTAGTTAAAATTCTTTTTAAAGTAAAAGTGATATGAGACATTTGAATTTTTTGTCACTAATAAAATTCCCTGAGTTTTTCCTTACACTCTGTGGGAAGATGGATACCATCGTAGTGGATCAAATATTTCCCCAATGCTTGACTTTCTGTAAACTTTTGAGGACAAAATTTTAAAATTCAGAAAATAAAAAAATACTTAACAGTTCCTGCACATATTTTACTGCTTTCAAACTTGTTGAGACAGAAGCTTGTAAAGGTAGCAATTTTATTTTAATAGGTGATAGAATAATATGCCATCCTCGAGCGGATGAATAATTACACTATTACACTTTTCTGCTTCATGAAGATTTCCCCTGACTTTGATAGGCATTCTAAATGTGAAAGACTTACAGGCTCAAGTCCTTGGTGCTGTTTTCAGAGGCAAAATAGTATCTGTCACAAGCGCAAAATTTCCAGCAAATGCTTCTCGCTATGTCACTGAACTTTAGTGGTTGCTCAGTTTGAGTTCAATGAGACCATTCAGGCTTCTGAGGCTAAGCATGTGCTTAAATGATATGCTGGATGAAGACCAACTTTTTTCTAAAACATATATATATAATGAAAAATATAAGTTAAAGTTTTATAGAACGAAATGATTGTTAGGGATACTTAAGCAAGTAACCTGATATAAACAGATTCTTCAAACAAACTAATTTTTATTCTTCTATAAAGTCCAAGAACTGGGTTAGAAATATAAATGCAAATAGAAGGAAACTTCAATTTTGAGAGAAGCTCAAGAAGCACAAAATTTATCAGGAATTTGGTACTACTAATTAGTTGGGGTTTTTTTACTTTTTAAAAATTTAATGGTAATTTACCTAGAAAAAATGCATGGAATTCTCGGGATATCTCCAATATAGTATCACAGAAATGTAATTAGTTGTAACAGAAATAAATACAGAATTCAACAGAAAATGATCATGCTGTCATTGTGTTTTCAACCAGCCTATACCATGTAATATAAAACTGTGTCTGAGGTGATACACAATTCTGTAAGTCATCACAAAAAGCAATAGGAAAGACTTGTTTTTCAATTAAATGGGACCTTTTCCAAAATAAGAAAGGAAATATGATAATTTATATTCTGAATATATACAAGTTTGAAATTTACAAGGGCCTGTTAAATACATAGATAAGCATTTAGTGCTTGTGAATATAATACAAGAGCATAATGGATGTTGGGATGGGACGTCTTTGAAGCTGATGCAACTGGTTATTGACCTTCACAGGTTCTCCTACAAACACAGGAGCAGTGATTCTTCTATCTGGTGCAAGGGGAAGAAAATGAAGCCACAGCTTATGGGGAAACTGGGCAGAAGGGTACTGTTAGGTGAAAATACCTGGGTGCTTCTGGAAGCAGAAGCCACCTATGATCTGCAAAAGAGGAACAGTCAAAAATACCAAGTAGAGAGCAAAAGCAGGAAGCAGTGGCCCTGGCAGAAGAAAGAAGTAATGGCTAGAAGAAGGCTTGGAAATGCAAACAAAGGAAACACCCCATTTTAGTCTGAGCTGGAAATCAGGCCTTTGCTCTCTGTAGAGAAATGGGGTTGCATCAAGGAAATGTCTGATCCCACTTGGCACCAATTTTCCCTCCTGGAAGGAGAAAAATTACAAGATGATGAATGTTTTTCAAGGTAAACAATTATTTTCATTTTGTAAATGCTTCTTTTCTGGTTTATGAGTTTTTTAATGTTTTCTCACTTGTTTACATTTGCAGTAGGCATTTGTTTGATTGGTGTGTGTGAACTCCCATCTTGGCCTACTTTTGTACACTCACGTGTGATATGACCAGGAGACTCTGCTGCTTTGGTTAAACCACTGACATCTGCATCTGATAACATTATTTTGGCTCCTCCAGCATCTTCAGAGTATAACTCAAACTATGAAGCAATCATCTGAATTAAAATATGGACAAGTCTACAAATTCAAATACATTCCCCCACAGGGACAACACTACACTTTTTTTTTTTTTTTTGCAGGTTTGAACAAGGCCTTGACTATTAAGCTAGAAGCATGCTCTTAGAGCATATTTTTAAAGTCAAAACACTTTTCAAAGACAAGGCTTTCTAAGTGCAGCCATTTTTAACTGACTTTAGAAAGTCTGTTATTAGAGCAAAAGATGCATAGCGAAAACCAGTGAGGTCCAACATAGCTCCTGCTCACAGCTCTGATAGAAACTGAATGGATTCAAGTAACTCCCTTCCTTCATTTTTGACACTCCTTTTCCCTAGTAATCAAGCATTCCCTTGGCTGTGCTATAGCTGTAAAGCAGGAAAACTTTCAAATGTTTCTTCTATCACTTCAACACCATAATCAGCTCAAACTCCACTGCTGAATTTCAGTTATACCACGAGTGTCCGCGCACAAATTAACCACCTAAAGGTTTTATATCCATTTATATCCAAGAGGGTATAAATGTCTCCATCTACTGATGCCTTCTCTTCATCAGCTGTTTATTGTGATGACCAACAGACTGTATTACATGCTGATGTGCAGAGGGTTTTTAAGAAGTTATGTAGTCAGCAGGTAGGTGACCAAAATGCTGTGCTGCTTTTACCATCTCACTTATAAGTGTGTATGCTAAGGAACGAATCCTAATCCAACTCTATTTCTGCTTATGAATTGCAACATGTTCTCTGCTATTTTGGAAGCCTGGAGCTTGAATTCATTGGGCTGCATCTACTCTTCTATTCCGCTTTTTATTCCTACATCTTCTTAGTGGCCTGAGTTCCGTCTATGGAGATGACACCCAGGAAAGTATCACCTCCCTTCTCATACATTGAACACCTTTGGAGGCCAACCTGAGTGCATGTGTAGAGGGGAGCTTCAGTCTCTGCCAATATCATAATAAAGTGCACTTGGCCTCAGTTTCAGCTTAGCCTGTGACAAACCTACAAGGTAACTGTGGTCACATACTGGCTGCATACGTATTTTCCACTTCCCCTTTTAAATGATCTGTGTTTGCTCCATTCTTTACTTTAGGGAGAAATTAAGATAAACTTCTGCAGTCTGATTTTTGACCTGCCTGAGCTTAGTCTTTATCCACCCACAGAAGTTTTAATGGAGCCGAAGTATCTATTTAGGACAGAGTCCAAAGCGCAGGCTCAACCCCACCCTCTGCCCAATTCCTTTAATCAAAACACCTCCCATAGGTGTGCCCCATGCACCCTCAGGCGCACATTTAACAATCCCAATAGCTTTACCAGCCAACTTCAGGCATTGACAGATTTGCAGCACAAGATGAAAATCAGCTGACTGACATAATGATGGGCCATTAGTGTCTGCCCCAGCCTTGCCATGATGTCTCTGGGGCAATAATTATTAATTATTAAGTACAATAAAATGTGAACCCGAATCCTTTAAATAATATCTTAATCATGACATGATTGATCACTAAGACCACTAATACAAAGTAATATCAGATGAACAAGGGATTCAGTAAGTTAACAGAACCCAAAGAACAGATTTATCACATTTAAAGACATGGTTTAAAATATCTGTAGCACTATGTATTGATAAACTGGTACAGAAGTGGCTAATAAGAAAGAAAAACTGTTTGTGCAGGAGCAAAGTGAGCACCTTGGGAATCTCTCTCTAAGACATCAGGATTTAGAAATCCTGTCACTGAGTCATGTCATTCAAGCCGCATTTCAAGTCTATATGAGCTTTTTCTCCTTGAAACCTGTGCTGGTTTTGCCTGAGGTAGAGTTCCTTTTCTTCCCAGTAGCTGGTATGGTGTTGTGGTTTTGGGTTTGTGCTGAAAACAGCGTTGGTAACCCCGGGCTGTTTTCGGTGCAGCCCAGCAGAGCTCACCCAGAGCCAAGGCCTTTTCTGCTCCTCCCGCCGCCCCACCAGCGAGTGGGCTGGGGGGGCACAAGGAGCTGGGAGGGGACACGGCTGGGACAGCTGAGCCCAACTGACCCCAGGGACATCCCACCCCACAGGGCGTCCTGCTCAGCGTGTAACGCTGGGGGAAGGAGGAGGAAGGGGGGACACTGGGAGCGCTGGCGTTTCCCTGCCCAAGTCACCGTTAGGTGTGAGGGAGCCCGGCTGTCCTGGGGATGGCTGAGCCCCGGCCTGCCCCTGGGGAGTGGGGAGGGAAGCCTGCTTGGGCTTGCCTTGTGCGCACGGACTTTGCTTTGCCTCTTAAACTCTCTTGATCTCAACCCACCAGTTTCCTCACCTTTACCCTTCTGATTCTCTCCCCATCCCACCCTGGGGGAGTGAGCGAGTGGAGCTTAATTGCAGCCTGGGCTTAAACCATGACAAAACCTTATTTGTTAACTGCATTTCTTTTCAGTGTGAATGCGAACACACAAGCATGCATTTGGAACTTGTGTGTGTATCTACTTGTTGACATAAAAGGTGATTTGTGTTGATAATTACCCTCTGTTTTATTGTTAATTAACTTCCACGTATGCAATAACTCTTAGTGTTGCTCTTTAAAAATTCTTATGTGTTTCGACCTCTTCAGCACTGCTCCACCTTGTCCGCCTTTGCCAAGACAGACCCCAAGTTTTTGAGTGTATTACTGATTTTATTTCAGTTTAGGACACCTAGACCCCTTTTTAAAGATTTTCGTCTATTTTCATGTATCTGCCATATCTGTTTGCCCTGTTTTGCAGCCATTAGCATTCCTGACATAACTGCTTAGGCCGATACCACAGCTAGTGATTTTCTTTTGTTTGTGATCATATATTTCCTGCATTTCTCTATGTGGGATTTCAGAAATGTCTGTGGGTGGATTCCCAGTTGCACTGAAGCCAGTAGTATTACCATCCTTGATGACAAACTTGTCTGGATTTTACTGTCTCCTTTCCCACTGCTGCTACTGTCTAACCATTTGGCTTATATAATATTCTTACATCACAGTCTATCAGTACTACACTTGCTAATAGTTTTAGGATTTTTCATCTGCAATCTTCAATCTTTCATTCTTTTCACTTGGGTAACTGTGTACTCTTAATACTTTCTCTTGAACTGTTTCTGTTTGCAAATCAGATTATTTCATCCTATTGATGATTCATCTTTACAAAGGACAGGACTGTGAGAGGTGAATTTTTTACGTTCCCTTCCCATCTAGTCCTTTTTCTCCTCTCCTTCTCTCTTCCAATTTGTGGTATAGCTATGTTCAGTACCCCAGAGAAATGAAAACTGTCCAGATGTTGTTTATATACATACACCTGCCTGTTAATGAGTTAATACATGATATTTGTTTTTATAGAGTACAAACACTCTTTAGTTGCCCCAAATATTTGTTGCTAGTGAAGACTGCACTATTCCCAAGGCAAATAAAACTGAATTATTGCAATGAAAAGTAAAAAGTACATTTTGGAGGTTACAAATTCAGCTATTAGAAAGTTAGGAAATCCCAGAATTGTAGGCTTTTAATGAAAGTAAGCATGATGTAGTTCCATTTATTTTTCATCAGAACGTTGCTAAATTCTGTCTATATAATCCTGTGCAGGGAATACAGCATTCTTCAAAATTTTGTGATGTTACTCAAGGCACACAGGCAAGTACCTTACTATATTGCAAATATAAATTTTGTTTAGGATACACCAGCATTAATATTTTCACGGAGACTCATCAACAGGGAAGCTAAATGCGTTTTTTTTTTTTTTTTTTTTCATGCCGAGAGTGCTTTACCCGTTCAAAGGGCAAGTCCTGAATACACCACTGATTTTTATGTCTAGATAGCTATAGATATGTATCTCTTTTTATGGGTTTAGCACTTTGGTAAATCAGACCCAGTCTCTCAAGTTCAGAAGTTCTCAAGCCTGCAGAAAATGATGAACTACCAGACAATTAGCCTATAAGCAGCATGGTGGTATATGACTTACCACAGAAAGGGATCGAATATAACTCTCAAGGGGAGTCTCTAGTTAACTTAGCCAGGACAGCCACTGCTCTTGCAGTCATCTCCTTGTTTCACCAAGTTTCCAGCTACAACAAGAAAGAAGCAGGAGCTCTCCACTCTCTTTGCCTACTTAACTTAGAATTATCTGTAAAGTTCATTCCTAAATTACTTCTTTATAGATACGGATATATATTAAAATTTTCTTACTAAAAAGTCAGGGTGAGAATGTGAAAATTCTCCCACATGGCATCATACTAGCATTTCTCTGAACATCACCACAGCTGAAAACCTTCACGCTGTAGCACAGCTCCCTCTCATTTAACTCTCAGAATAGGTTGTCTCATTGTCCCATAGTCTGCATCTTAGACTGCCAGCCCGTTTCCCTGCACAAGCTAGTGACTCTGTGGTTTCAGGATGAGTTGAATCAACGGCTTATCTGGCGGCGTGCTATTCTTTCTTCTCCTTCAGTGAGTGAGTTTTCTGCCAGACTAGAAGGTAACCAGTTCTCACCGTGACCACATGACTGTCAGATGTAACAGAAGAGAAACGGCAGGACTGCGCAACTTGTGGCACAGAAGGCAGTACGGAGAAAGGTGACCACGTATTTTGAGGATCTTTGCAGTCGTACCATCTTAGACAGGGTAAAATTGCAGCCAGGAAGACATAGCCTCTTCTGTTGGTCCCTTCTTCATTCTCTTGCCCATCGCTTTTGTGCTTTCCCGGTGTCAATCTTTGACCCAAATCCCTTTCTTCTCTCCCACTGAGACCCAGCCTGTAAACTGTAGGAACCATCTCAGTGGTTCAGACCTCAGTCCTCTTGGCTTCTCCTCTCCCATACTGTCATTCCCACTCATTTCCAGTTCCACCTCTCTTCTTGGATTTCACCTGTGAGTCATACCACAATTCTACATCTTAATCTCTACACTGAGGCAGTGTCAGTTCTGTCACTCTCCTCCTCAAAATCTTTCCTATGCTTACTCTCCTTCTCTCCTTTCCTTTGGTTCCCAGATTTCAACTTGCTCATTCATCCCCAGTTTCCACTCATCTTTTCCTAACCCTCTTTTCTACTTCCCTCCCTATCTCCCATTCATAATCTCTTTTCCTATTCAGTTCTCCATCTCCATCAGCCAACCCCACCACCCCTTCCCCTGCAGACTTCTTAGCTTCTTTTTTTTTTTTTTTCCCTGACACGATACGAGTCCACGTGTTGGTACAAGTAACAGATACGTGTTTGGCACACCAGTCCACGTGGTAGTGGGATGTGGGACTGAGATATCTGAAGGACAGGAGCAGATGAGTGGAACTTCTCGCCCCTCTCAGCGTGAGGTCTTTTTCAGAGCCCAGGCCAGCCGGCTGTGACTGACGCAGGAGGTCACGGGAGAGACACTGCAGTGCTGCGTTACGAAAGCATTAAATGCAGATTGATCTGTTCTCAAAGGAAAGAACGCAAAGTGAGAATCAAATGTATCGGCCTTCGATCTAGTGAGTGAGACCTGAGAGGTCTGTAGCCTTTTCATCCTACGCTTAAATCACTGCACTTCCCTTTGCCTGTATTTCAGCAGGAAGGGAGACAGGGAGCAGTGAACAAAAAGGCTTTTAGTTTCATTGCCCTGAATTCAGCCTGATCTCTATTAGCTCAGAGCTTCACTTTCAGAGAAAACAGCTGCTGAGCTGAGAGCTGGAAGCAGACCCAGTTCCAGTGGCATCTTCACGGAATTCAGCTCCAAAGGTCCAGAGGGTCACAAGAGTATACAAAACCTCTCTTCTTGTGGGGGTTATAACCTAAATAAATTTGGACAGATTATCGTTGACACAGAGGTTAATTTGTTGACCCCATTTCAAAGTCTGATGCCACTGCCATTTCTCAAAATCACTAACACTGTTAGCATGGGTATTCTTCCTTAGCACTGTTCACAAAAATACATAGACTGTTTTGGTTGAAATACTTCATGCCCATTTGAACTGATGGCAAGAAGGGACTTGCAGTACTGCAACTGCAACTGTTACTGCAGAGCAAAGCTATAAGCGGTTGAAAATAGCCTTAGAATGGGTAGCGCTGGGCAACCAGAAAAACAAGGCTTGTTCCTGCTGTCGCTTATAACACATATCTTACTGGTGTTTCAGTGATGGAGAATCTGCTCTTGTCTAAGCCTGGAAGTTTAAATCCTTGTGCACATAAAAGCTACCCAGTAGAACAGGCATTTGTCCATGTGCTGCATATAGCAAAATCACAGTGATGTGTAACATACAGTACAGATTGCAGTATATACTGTTCGAAGTTTATTTTGAGTCTTCTGCATTTTCATAAGACAAAAAAATATGATCTATATCATCTTACAACATTGGCAGTATGAAACATACACACAGTATGCATTTTGAACTGTAGCATATGTACAGAATGTTCACAATTTAAACAGGAGAAATGTAACTGAGCATCTATCTATCTATCTGGGTTTACTACTGTGGTATTAGGAACCTCTCTGAAACCTTGGGTGTCTTCCAGCTGAAAAGCCCTCCAAGCTTATCTGATGAATTCTCCATCCCTCCCCCCGACACAGTATATATATCTGCAAATGCCTTCACCTCTTTCCAGCCTGCAGCTGTTTCTAGCAGCTTTCTAAGCATATGAACTGCACTTGAAGAAATTTGCCAAGGAGCCAAAACTACTGCCATGGAACAACAGCAATTATACCCCACCAGTAAGGATAACAACTGGACACAGTTGTATCCAGCTGGATAGTAACATTATCTTTTTCCAAATACAACAGCATTTGCATTCTTTCTCCTCACTTATGACCATGCTGCAGCGAGAGCTCCACAAAGACCTCATGACAGCTTGAAACTGAAAATCCCTCCAATTCCTCAGAGTCATTTTTCAACATGCGACCATACCACTCTAGGACTAGGCTTGCACCTCCTGCAAATGAAATAAATTTCCTCTTCTCTGCTACAGCTACGATAAAGGGGACAGTTCGGCCTCACCTCCTCTCCTCAGTTAGCTGAGATGCCAATATGTACAGATACATCTTTTATTATTTTTGCTGTGCATGTTACATGCAAATATCATCCAGCTCGATCTGCATCGACGTAGTTCATACTATATGTAAGACCCCAAACTTCAACAGGTTTGGGCTTCTAACTCTGTGAAATTCCTTTACTAGTTGAGGAGAAATTAATCCTCCTGAGCTTTTTAAGGGGTTGACACAGAAGAGTACAGAGCACTCTTACAGGAACTAGGACCTTTCAGGTTGTGTTCCCTGTGTTTTAAAATAAGTCTTGCTCGTGGTGTGGGGGGTTTTGGTGTGTGATGGTGTGTTTTTTCATCTGCAATTGATCTGAGACAATTACATACAAGCCGTGCAAGTTTAAAAATGTTGTTGTAACTCTTTTCATGCCCTCTGCCAGGACCACAGTGATCTTCTCAAGGTTTTAGTATTTCAAATCAGGATAAGGGATCACTCTAGCTGACATAGCTATTTAATTGTATGTGAACACTTATTTCTCATTATACTGAAGTGAAACACTAAATTGTCACAGCAGAGGTCACTTGTAAAATGAGTAATATTTTACAGTGTAATGTCTTACACTGCAATGCTTTACAGTTCTAAATTACTACTTTTCCAAGAATTAACAGGATTAGTCGCTAAGAAACCCAAGCTGGGGATTTCAAATACAGTTCCCTGCAAAAAAAACCCTACAGAGCTACAAGTAAAACATTAGTTTCTCTTATGGTTTCCCTCCGTGCCCTGTACTGCACAATAAGGGTGTCTGATTTTCTGAACTCAGGAGGGACGGCTGATGGGTTTAAGCAGTAGTGACCAGGTTCTGAGACACGTGAATGTGAAATGCATTGATCTGATTTTCTCTGATTAATACAGTGGCATTTCTGAGTATGTCACTGAAATCAGCAGGAATGTTTGAGGAAGAAGATACACAGCTGTGCCAACTGCAAACCCTCAGATGTGAGTCAGGCCCCTAGAAATTATGAGATCTGCTAAAGTCGGGAAGGCTTTTTAGCTAACTAACTGGCTTTTTTATCTGCTCAGATACATTTGGGTCTTTACAATTCAGAGAAGGCTTACAACAGGGCAATTCAGAAAACAGCGTGTTGTACAATTCGTTTCCAAGATGAAAGCAAAGTGTAAACCACCACATATTGTGAAATACGTACTTTGTAATACTGTACACAGCTGAGAATGAGTAAGGTACCTGAACTTCTGCCTGTCGTCATTCAACCAAGCTGAGACCCCAGAAACTGAAGCATCCTACTCCACCTTTCAGTGTGAATTTGCGTTAAGCGGTATCTTACATCACAGCAACGTTTCTGAGCATACCTTGGATCAAAGGGCAGCCGAGCTGCAAGGTTCTGCTGCTACCCTGGTATTCTGATAGCCCCCCACCCTGCCATGCAGTACCAAACTCTCTGGACCTCTGCCCCACTCCACCCCATCCCACTTCTTCAAGCTGGCGATCCCCCCGTTGCCTCAGGTTTTGGTTTCTCACCTTCTCCTCTCTTGCCTCTCTCTCTCACATGCCAGAGGGGCTGTGGGGAAGACTGGGAGGACTGGAGTTGGCCTCTTCTCCCACGGCGCCATGTCAAGAGCCAACCTGCACTATTGGTATCTCGTTTGTCCTACCTCAGGTTAAGTTTTATAAAGCTGTGTGTGTGTGTGTGTGTGTGTGTGTGTGTGTGTGTGTGTGTGTTGGGGGGACGGGGGGGTGTGGGTGTTGTCTTGCTTTTTAAGCATCTCGGGACACGCATCGGGTGTTTGTACCAAAACCAAGCGGAGGTCCACGGGCTGCCAGAGCCGCCACCTGCCCGAGCCCAGCACCGTCTGCACCGGGGACACACCGCCGCCCCTCCAACCACCCGACACCGGGGCTGTGGGGGGGCACCCAGCCCCTCCCGGGGCGCGGGGAGGGCTGAAGGGGATCGGAGGGAAAGGGCCGCTTTCCGGCGGGGCGGGCTGACCCCGGGACCCTCCGCACCCCCCTCCGCCGTCTCCGTCCCGGGACCTTCCCGCCGCGTCGGAGCCTTTCCCCGCAAGCTGGGGCTTCCCCCTCCGCCGCCGGGAGGCCGCGGGGGCGGGCGGGCGCGACCCTCCCCGCGCCGGGCGCTCCCCGGGGAGGAGCCGGCCGGGTCGCAGCGGGGCCCGCTCGCCAAGTCCGGCTCCGAGCAGCCAAACCCAGCCCCCTCGGGCTCGGGGTGGGCGGGGAGGGCCGGTCGGCCGGGCGCCTCTCCTGCGAGGGGTAGAGCCGGGAGGACGGGCGAAACTTTCCTCCCCGGCGGCGGCGGCGGCGGCGGCGGGGAGGCACCCGCGGCCGCCGAGGCGAGCATGGGCCCCGACGCGCTGCAGCTCGGCACCTACGGCGGGGCGGCCGCCGCCGCCCTGCTCCTCTGGGCCGTGTGCGTGCTCTGCAGGAGGAAAAGGTACCGGGCCGGGGGGGCGGCGGGGCGGCCGCCGCATTCCTTCACGGCCGCGCCGGGGGAGCGGGGCTGTGAGGCGGGAGCCGCGCGGCGCATTGGGCCGCGCTTCCCTCCGCCCCCCCGCCCCGCGCCGCGCCGGGAAGCCCTATCAGCGCGCGCCGGGCCGGGGCCGGGGCCGGTGGGGCGGCGGGACCCCGGGAGGGGGGGGGCGGGGTGGGGGGGGCAGCGGCGGGGCCCGAACGCGGGGTCGGGGGGCGGCGGCTGCTCGGTGGCGCCGCGGCCCGAGGCAACGGGGGGGGCTGCGGGCGGCGTTTGGGGTGGGGGGGTGGGGGGACTGGTCTCGCCTTTGGCGGGTGCGTGGAAATCCGTGCTGCGAAAGGAGGGGTGCGCGAGGCGCGCAGCCGGGCCCCCTGGCAGTTTGGGGGGGGGGGGTGGGCGGGTTGTGAGCGACCCGTAGGTTCGCACAAACCCCGGCTGTTGCTTGCGCGCCGTGGGCGGCGAAAGAGGCTCTGCGCGGCGTTGGGGAACCTTCCCGTGGGGTCCAAGGTGCGCGGACCTTGTCTGCTGAGCCGGCGTGGGCCGCTGCTGCCGCCGCTGCTGCCGCCGCCGCTGCCGCCGGGTTGCGGCTCCGGCCCCTCGGCTGCCGCGCCTCTGCGCGACCGGCCGCTGGCGGCCGTGTAAACCCCGCAGACTCGGGTCGTGGGCATTCCGGTGGCTTCTGCTCGCGTCTCACGCCGCGTGGCCGACAGTTTCTTTCAGCTGTCCCCTCTGAAGCTTCCCAGGGGGCACGCACGTGGTTTGGGACCCTCTCAGTAGAAGTTGCAGGGTTTTTTTTTGGGGGGGGGGGGAAAGAAGCACGGTCTGAAACTGTGTCTATTTCTGAACAACACCTGTTTCGTTATATGCTAATCCTTTCCTGAATATTTTTCACTTGTCTTGCCAGTACTTGATGCTTTTCAGTGTCTGTTCCGCAGCTGATGAATAAATGTGTGTAAAGGCTTGGTGGAGGAGGAGTGAAGAAGGGGAGGGATCAGTATTCACTGTATATGCTTATTTTTTAAAATCGCATAATGAAATGCATAGCATTAAATTTAATTCTAAATAGTAAACACTTACTTTTCCTAATCATTAGAAGTTACTTCTAGAAGGTGTAGACATACGGATGCAAAAAGAAAGTGCACTACTAGTCTCTAAAAAAAGAGTCAGAAAGTCAGTCTGGCAGTTTTCAGACCAATAACCCTAACTTTGGGGCCACCTATGGAATGAATCAAATAACAGAGAAAAACAGTGAAAATTCTTGTTTTGATCCCAGAAGGCACCTGGTCACTGACTGTAAACAGGGGTGGATTATTTCCATGATATCTGTTTTAGAACCATTATTAATGTGATTTGATTTAGCCCAGTCCATCCCGTAAGTGGAAGACGTCCCAATGTTTGGGACATTTGGAGTCCCAAACATCCCAATGTTTGACTGGAGTCATCCCATAAGACAAACTACTTGGCAGAGTAGTTTGGGATGCGGCTTCATGTTTCAGCTCAGTTTACCAAATGAATAGCTGCTGCTTAACTGGTCATTCCTCTTCCCTGTTGCTTATCAGACCCCCTGTGAGCTAGTTCTGGGAGTTAAACCGGCAAAAAGATACTTAGGTTTTTTGATAGATTCAGTTTCTTGCAAGTTTAGCTCCCGAAGGGAGGTCAGCACAGAAAAAAAAAAAAAAAAAATGGCAGCATTGAGGACATGGCAAGGCTGAATAGGATTGGGTGTCATTTTAGGGCTAGAAGCTGTTATACTGGCTCAGACATATTACAAAATTGTGCCTGTCATTACTAGAAATTCCAGTAGAATTGTAAAAGACTGCATTCTTGAAAATGGAAACAGACAGAGATCTTGCTTGTATAGTTTTCAGCCAAATGTGAGTGGTAGGGAAAAAGGATCGAAGAACTCATTTTGAGTTATTTTCATAACCTTCACGGCTGTAGAGTTTTTTAAGTCAGCTCTTTAGAGTCTATAGCAAAATTGTTTGGACATTTGTGCTACAACAGAATGATATTTTACAGGAGGCCTCAGCAAGAAGGCATACTGTCTTGCCCCAAAACCAAAACTGATGTTTGATTGTTAAACTACTTCTTTAAATGTTATTGCTGTTTCTCAAACAAGTGTACGAAGCATTAGTGTGCAAGCAACTGGAACTAAAAAGTGGAAAAACCTATCAGCCTCTGTGTAGTACAGCCCTCAGCATAAGGTGCTGGTGTAGAAGTGCTGTCCTGCTCCAGTAAAATGTGCAATTAATTAATTTATTTTTAGTGTCAAGGAAAAAAATAATTGTTGCATGGTCTTGAGAGATGCCTGGCAGCATCTTGTCTGCCTTCAGCAGCTGTTTCTGATCTGCAGGAAGAAGAGCCGTACTAAGGGTGCAGTGGATTGAAAAATGGGGATAAGGCTTAGTTCACTCTCCTCAGATTTGGTGCAAGTTTGTGATCTCCCTTTGCTTATCCAACCCGTATCTGTTTATTCACCTCCATGTGTGCTCCATGTGTCAGATTTCTTCTTTCCATTTCTTTTATTTGAACCTAACCAACCCAGCAGCAGTCAGGGCTACCCCCCTCAAGGATCCACAGAAAACACGTGGGAACCTGTTGACATAGGGGCTGTTGGCATGTTACTGCATGAATAAATGCCAAAGTCAAGGTTGTACTCCTGGTCATGGATCATACCCATTTGGACAAAAATTAAAACATTTATCTTTTTTTTTGTAGAGCTTGCCTGTGCTAGAAAAAATGTTGCTACTTCACCTATGCACAAATTTTTATAGAAATGAATTGCCCTAATGTTGGTATGCTTGTAACAGTGTGCAAACTGTGTATAAGGGGATTCTTGTGTTTAAGGTACCAAGCTAAACTTTACCAGAATAATTAAATTTAACAACCACAACAATTCGTGGGTTCCATCAGGATAGCAACAGTACTTTTTGTATACATAAATGAAGAGTTTCAGTAAGTAAATATATGCCACTAAGTGCTAACAGAGTTCAGTCAGTTTGTTTTGCTGGATGATGCCTCTGTGGTGCTCGACTGAGGCGAAGCACAACCACCCATGTGGCTGTGAGAGTTACACGGGGGTTTGTATGTCCCAGAGAACAAAACTCTCCAAATCCCTCCCTGATGTTCCTTAAGCGGGTGTTGCAGTATTTCACCTTCTGTGGTGTGAGGTGCTTCTGCTTCCCTTCCTCTCAGGCTGAATGCCCATTACTAGGAGGAAAGATTTTGTCAGGAGGGGTGTTGTATTGGCTTAATCTGCCATTGCCTTCTTCTGTAGTGCGGTTGGTGTAATCTGGCATTACAGGATTTCAGGGTGAGTTCAGTACAGGTTTTCTTATTAAAGTATTTAGGTCTACTCTTTGGAGATAGCAAAGAAAGGAAAAGGAATTTCCTTTTGTATAAATGTTTATCATTTGAGTGCTGGTGGCAGTAATAACACAAAGGAAACTAATTGGAGTCTTTGCCAGGTTTTGTGTCACAGATGGTGAATAAACAGAAGTAGAACAAAAGTTTCCTTAATCACAGAAAATTTTATTTTGAGTTAAACTTCAGTGTCAAATGAGGCTCAGTGCCTTCTGCATGTTACAGAAAGATCTCCCTCTTACTGGTTAATGAAGAAGAGCCTACCTAGGCTCTTTGCTGGGAATGTATTTTCTCCAGAGAGAGCTTCCTTTGTGCTGTCTCACAAAAGTATTTCTGCTATAGCAAAATCTGATGACTTCCTAGCCTGGAGATTGTACAGATTATTCTCTTTTGTCTTCATAAAACGTCTAAGTCAGCCTCAGCTTTATGTTTTTTTTTTGTTTGTTTGTTTTCAAACTGTTTTTCCACTAGCTGTGCACAGTCTCACCAAGCGGGAGATGCGGCGGTAGGTGAAGCCAACCCTTGTGCATCTTCCAGCAGTAATGCTGCCCAAGTCAGGGAAGGGCCCTTGAGATCAACAGGGGTTGGCTCTGGGTGACTTCTATAGGCCTGGTACTATTCCACTTTTTCTGGTTCTAATTGATGCTTATTTTTGGCTGCTAGTGTTTATTGCATGTCCGTGACTGAAAATGATCCCAAATTGTAGCCAACGGTTTGGGGACAGGGCTGGGATGCTCTCTGCCTCCCTCCTTGTGGGGCAGACGCTGTAAATCACCAGGACGAGGCTCAGTCTGACCACAAATTAAAACCACCGGCTTTGGGGAAGGGAACAGTGGAGAGAAGTGGAGCAAAGAGTGTTGTGTCTGTATTTATCCATTGAATTTGGATCCTTCTGTCCAGAGTTTTGCATCCCAAAGTTTGTGAGGTAAAAAAGATACACACCCAACCTGGGAATACTCGTGAGAGGTTTTTGTCTGCTTGGAGAGTTAACACACGTCCTATGCGAGCCATACGGATGAAGGGGTTTGTAAAAATTATTTCCTCTGCAGCTCTCTAAGTCGGTAAGGTTGGTATTTTAATTATTATGAATGGGCTTCACAGTAAAGATTGCTTTCAAGGAATGATGCAATGCACATATAGCCTGTCTGGGTTTTGCTGTACAGCAGTATAGGAATTCCCATGCTGTGTTAGATGGGGCA
Source organism: Tyto alba (assembly GCF_018691265.1). NCBI lineage: Eukaryota > Metazoa > Chordata > Aves > Strigiformes > Tytonidae > Tyto > Tyto alba. Next base: position 38,452,552 of record NW_024881330.1, read on the forward strand.
TGTACATTCTAATATATTATTTCTGTCCGGTTTCTAATGTGTCAGAACATGGTATAAAAAACCCCACAAACAGTATAATTGTAGGTTAAAGTCAACATAGGAAGGATTACTTGATCAGTTTCTCAGAAAAGGTTTTGCTGTGGCACGAGTTAGGGATTTAAAGCCTTGTTGGAGCAAAATGTCTTTGATTTTTCTCCTTTTTTTTTTTTTTTTTATCTTTTAAAATACCTTCAATCTATACAATTGCATTCATCTGAGATACTTTTCCAAAAAAATTGCTCTCTTGAACCCAGATAGATATTGTTGAAAAGAATATAGATTTCGTCTTTGCCTTCAAGAACATCTTATCCTTCTCTGTGACAAGCTGTGAGCTTGCTAACAGCTCTCTTACCAAGCGAATTGTAGTTCACAAGATGTCATCAGCCTGTCTTTTTTACCACTTCTGCTAATTTAGGCAATATGTTAAGGTAGTTTTCTGTTGGAGGAAACATCAGGAAGGACAGATAGAAGGATACCAGAAAAATCTAGCCTCTCCCTTCTTACCTTGACTTTCTACAGAGGTCTTTTTCTCCATCCTTTTGGTTGGAGTTCTAGGGAACGCATGTTTTCATGACCTCCTTTTGTTTAATGTCATTGTCCACTCTTACTCCACTCCGAAAAGATGAGGACTGAAGACTGAAGCTGTTTAAGGCAGAAAAGTAACAGTTCTGTTTCTTAAGTAGCCTTAAAAAACCTTTCTTTCTCACCATCACACTTGAGTTTTCTGTCAACCGTTCACTGCTGTGCCAAGATGTGGTGGAAGCTTATTTCTCTGCTTGCTTCTTCTGGTAAGAGCTTAGTGAAGGTCAAATAAAACAAAGTAAGTGAAACCAGAGCCTTCTCAAGATGTACAAGACTCAGTTGACCGGCTTTTGGGTTCTCTTATAGCGCTAATAGACCTGGAGAACTGTTACATTGTGGGCCTTATATGATAGCATGTCTCAAGACAAGTTTTTCTTTCCCTTATTTTTTTTTTTTCAGTGCTGCTTCTCATCCTTCTGAAATGTAGTTTGGGTATTATGTACATCTTGGGTTCTGCTTGCTACCAAGGCTTTGAAGGTGACACTGAAGATGACACCTCTTTTAGCAGATAATGAACTTTTCCAATAATCTATGATTTACAGCATTCTTTGCTTAAGGTACACTGCCACCTAGCAACAGTTTCCCTTCCCTCCCAGTTTTCTTGACCTACTTTGTCCAGGGTTGTTCAGCTTTAGTTTGTACCTGGTCTGGTCTTGATTAGCATCCAGAATGCACCAGTAGATGCCATCCTGGTAAATATATGTGTATGGAGGGTGGAGGTATTTTCAGTGCCAATAAGAACTGCTAGCTTCAGGTTTTTCACTAAAATACAATGGTTTTTACTTTTACGGTGGTTTTTCCTTCCAGTGTTTTTGTGAAAAATGCCTGTAATTTTTTTTTATTTATTTTTTTTTTTCCTTGAAGTGCTTGGTTTTGCTTTCTTATGTTCATTATTCTTTAGAGGAAATAAAGGGCGAGAATTAAAGGGAATTGCTTGCAGCTCTTTTTATTATTTCAGTGCAACATGAAGCAAGGAACATTCATCTAGAGCACTGTACCCAAATGCACATAGCTTACAGAAAGTACTGAACGGTTAACCCCTCTGCTCCTCCTCCAAGCTGATAGTCCTAAAGGTAGGAATGGGGAAAACCCAAGCAAATACAGACTGCTTCAGAAATTAGATTCATGCTTACTACTATATTTAGAGGGGGAAAGCACACTAGTTGGCAAATCTTAGCTGAACCGTTACATATAAAGGCTGGTGTGAAGGAAGACGCAAAGGGGAAGATCTTAATCCTGGTATCCTGTTACAGGAGATATTCACTAATTCTCCTTTAAGCATGATGGTGAAATTTGCCACCTGAGGTGTTTTAATGGTTGGTGATACAACTGGAGAGCTACATTGTCAGGTGGCTGTGGGACAGCCTGGAGTGCCGACCCACAGAGGTCCCTGGGCCGCCGACTCCCCCAGCGAGGAGCGACTTCTGGGGGGATGCAGGGCCTTGGGTGCTTCCCAAGCTTGCAGTCTTGCCTGGGGACTCTGCCTCAGTTCACCCACTGTAAATTGGAGGTCAGCGTGGTCTCTTCCTGATTTACAGATAACGCAGCCAAATGCTTCGCAGGGCACTCTGGTAGTTGCCAGAGAAGATGAAAAAAATTCTTCCATGGTATAACCACTCAGCATGTGCTGAGGAGCTGTTGCCTGCCCGTTCCCTTTCTCCTGTATGCTGAAGCACAAGATCTAGTTACTGTTTTAAGCCAGAACTGCCACATTTTATCGCAATATTCATCTAAGCTGTTGGATCATGTCAGCCGCTTCAGTGTTTTGCTCAGTTATGAGAATTACAATCCCATATAAAATTGTTTTGGATTTTTTCAGTCAAGTATTTTGATTAAGAAGTTGGGCAGAGCTTGTTTTGGTATAGTAATGTAACTGTTCTCGGTACTCCATCTAGTCACTTATTTAACTTAGTGCATAGTAATGCCAGGGAGTGGGGGAAATATAGAAGTTAAAAGAAACAGCATAAGTGCAATGTTAATACACTATATGAAGTTATGGAAAATCTCACAGTTAAGTTGGCAGTCTTATTCTCTTTTATCCAAGTTTTATAAAGCTACTTGGTAGTGGAGCCAGGGTTGGAACTCATTCTCCTGACTTCTAGTTTTGTGCTTTAACTTGCTGCCTTTCCTTTCCAACATACTTACCATATATGACATTATAGCTGTCTGGTAAACTAACTTTTTCAACCATGAGGCAGATTTTGAATTCTGATTTAAAACTTCAGTAGTGTTCCTTTTCTTTCCCCACCATTTACTGATCCTTCTACAAGATGCGTGTAGGTTTTTAGGCTAATATCCATTTGCACGCCGTCTGGGAGAATTTTGGCTGACTGAGAGTCCCATAAAACAAAAGTTTCCTCTTTACAAACCACATGGAGCTTGGCTGTAGATATTCAGTTCCTTTCTCCACAAACTGTTTTTAATGGTGCCAGATTCTTCTGTTTCTTCTCCTTGTTTGGCACATGTCAGGAAAAAAAATCTTGGCTCTCGTATAGAACATATCTTGTTTCCTCTTAACTGCTCGTACTTTCTATTCGTAATTCAAATCAGCAGAAAAATGCTATGGTTGTGCTTCTTGTGATTTAATCTTGTAGTTTCCTAAGCAATATTACAATGTGCTTAAAAAAATAATGCTCTCTCATACTGTAGGCCTGGTGGTAGGAGGTTCTAGCTGAATGCCATGGATGGGTCCCTGTTGAGTTGGGGGAATATTGCATGGTCCTGACGGGGTGGCTTGCTCAAGCCCTGTGGAGGCAAATGAAGGAAGAACGGACGAGCAAAATGAAGCTAAAATGTGCCGTTAGAAGAATGTCCTCTCCATCACACAGCTGTCCCTTTCTGACGCTGCAGTGAAAACCTAGACTGCGACGTTGCCTGTGGCAGGCTCACGTTCCTAATGGGAAGTTGAAAAAGCATCTCCTTCCTGGTCCACGACATCCCACAGACCTGTCAGAGAGCCTGTGCATGTTCGTCACAAGCTACTCGCGTTGCTTGCTGACAGCCCCACTCTGCACCCATGGCGTTGTCGTTTGTATGACTCAATCTGCTACTGATGGCTAAGACAGAGTGCAGCACTGCTAAGTGTGGTTCCCTATCTGAATACTTGTGGCTCCCCAGAAAAAAAAAAAAAAAGAGCAAATTGCTTGCTGGGCTGCGGTTTCCTCATCCCAGTTCCTTCCTTCTCAGGAGACCTGTCCCCAGATTTTTCCTGAGTGGTCATTAAAAATTCTTATGTCATTTGCCTCCCTAGAAAGGTTGGAAGAAATGTGAAATTTTTGAATGATATGTTGAACAAATGATCATAGAAGACTGCTGCATTTTCATTACATTTTAAAATGATGTAGTATTTACCAAAAAAGGATGGTCTCTCTTCAACTCTTTGTAAGAATGCAGAAGTTTTGCGACTATTAGCTCTGACAGTAATTACTTTGAAAAAACAAAGTCAAAAAGAACCTGTATATTCCTTAACAAGAGAAACTACTGCTGTTAAAGCACAGTAGACAGAATTGATGGAGGATTGGTGATTAAAATTAAGTTCTGGAGAAGTCAGTATTTCAGTCGTCTTAGACTCTTTCATTCTTTTTGTATGCCTGCCAGCAGAAGGATGGATTTGCCCCTTTGTCACAGCGTAATGCTGTAGTCTCAGAAGGCTTCAGAGAGATGGTCTCCAGCTTTCTGATAGGGCCCCAAGGAAAATCAAAGTTTTTTCAGATATTCTCATTTAATCTGGTTAACAAAAGCTTACTGAAGGAAGGACAATTGATGGTATCTCCTCCGACAGAATCTGAGCACCTTCTATTACTGGTGCGCTCAACTGATGCTGCCATAGCATTTGGTCATCTCTTCCCTAGCTAGGAAGTACTGCTCCATGTTTTCCTCTTCAGTGCTGGCGTGGTTTTTTAGGTTATGATAGCTCCTCTTCAGAGCTTCTGGTGTGTGATAGATCATAGCCTTACTAATTCTCTCCAGCTGGTTTTTCAGCATGAGAAGCTTTGGGAGTCATGTTTGGGAAGCTTCTCTGAAAATGGCTCAGACAGTGGATTGACGACAAGGTACAATTTTTTTCCTTCAGTTGTTCAAGAATTGATTCTGTTATATTTACTCATTTTAGGCTTGTACTTCATTAAGGCAGAAAAAGCCTCCCTGGGAGATTTACTTTTGTTTTGATAGGTACCAGTATTTGTAAAATGTTTCCAGTGAACTATGCGTTTCGTCCTTACTCCTTCTGAAAACTTCAGTTATTCTGCTGGATGGGATTTTTTCAAATTTTTAAAAGATTTTCAGATTAGGTTAGTTTTCAGTGTGATAACTGTTTTGCTTAAATAGCAAATTTCCAAGCCCTACAGCTGAGGGCGAGGCATGTTGCCAGAGCTCACACTGCATTGCTCGTGCGCAATTCCCGTTTAAAAAAGGAGCAGCTGTGTAGCTGTATGAGAAGTGAAAATGTCTCTCAGTTCAGGAGTCATCCAAGAACCAGTTGTAAAACATGATGAACCTGCAGAATTGATACTCGGGCAAAACGGGGAGGAAAAATGAAAGTACTAGGAGGGCAGGCTTGTACATGGTGCTCTTTTCAACCCTAAATACATGCCTGAAAGATTCTGATTCAACAGCAGTAGGCCTTAAATGTGTGTATCGGATGACGAAATTAAGCTTATAGTGCATGACAGTACACAAAAGATGTTCGGGCTTTTCATAACAGTTGCCGTCAGGGCATACGTGCCTGATGGAGATTCATTTCCAGTCCCTGGAACAAGTGCAACAAGCTGGGTTCAGAGCCTGAGCTCCTTCTGAGGACCAAATGAGGGAAATTTGAAGTTTGTGTCCTAGCAGCTTGCAAGTAATATCTTTTAAAGCCAGGTTAAATTATCTGTGGCTGCTAAGGAGCGACACAGAATTGTTCACAGCAGGACTGAAGAGGTTCCTCATGTATGTCAGTGTTCAGTGGCTTGGGAAACAGCTGCTTGCGCAATGTCTGGTTTGTGGTTGAACAGACAGCTGAATTTCTGGCATTGCTGCTTTAAGATACAAAAATGATAATTAAGCTTCAAAGAAATCTTGCATATGTGAATGAGTCAATTTTTTTTTTCTGTAAGCTGTTTAGTTTCTTACATCCTATATAGTGAAAACGCTGCTAGATCCTACTTGATATTACCACATTATGAGTGAAGGGATTTTTTTAATAAGCTGTGGACTTCCTCAGATAGAACCACATCAGCTGTAGCAAATTTAGAGCCTTAAAAACCTGTTGTTATGAAGACTTTAAAATAAAACTGTGCGTGCCGCTCCTACTGGCTCTGCAGTGGTAATAAGCTAAAATAGACAATGCTGAGATCTGTTGGGCTCAAAAGAAAGTTCAGGCTTCCTGGCTTTATGATCTCATTTGCAGAAGTAGAGCATACCTTCGTGTTTTGCCCTCAGGAACAGATGTCCAATAAAGCACAGTTGTTGTGACCCATCCAGTCTTATCTCCTGCATAGTCTAGGCCATTGCAGTGTCTCCTACATCAGCTGCAATAAACAGTGCTTGAACACAACTGTGCTTGAACTTGTGCATGGAAAGATATCCTGCCTTTGGTTTATTTTTTCCTTTGAGTGATAAGTAGTCCAGTGCTTATCCCGTAGGTTCTTACTATTCTGTCTTGACTTTAAGAAAGGGGGGTGAATTTAGTGTTATTAGTGGATGAATATGTCCTTTTAAACATTGAAAAGATTTAATTAAAAAAGATGAAAGATAGCCCAAGATGGCATCTAAAACTAACAAACATGGCCATCTCCTGTTCAAAGTATTGAATACTGCTGTTGCAAATAAATACCCGCTTAAAGGTGCAGGCAATCTCATCTGATACATCTTTATTTGTGCCTTGATGACAAGTTAGTATGGACTGAAGCAACTTGCTGTCTATTGTTTCTTGACATCCCATGAACATTTGGATGGACCAGTCATAGAATACAAGGTTGGGACAGGCCTCAAGGATCATCTGGTCCAACCTGTCTTAGCAAAAGCACAGTCTAGACAAGATGGCCCAGCACCCTGTCCAGATGAATCTTAACTACCCAATGTTGGGGAATCCACCCCTTCCCTGGAGAGATTATTCCAGCATCTGGTTATTCTAATTGTGAAAAATCTTCCTCTTGTGTCCAATTGGAATCTCCCCAGGATTAACTTGTACCAATTAGCTCTCGTCTTTTCCATGTGACTCCTTGTAAAAAGGGAGACTCCATTTTCTGTGTAACCACCCTTTAAATACTGGAACATGGTGATAAGATCTCCCCTACGCCTTCTCTTCTTAAGGCTGAACAAACCCAGTTCTCTCAGCCTTTCCCCATGTGGCAGGCTTCCCAGTCCTTTGGTCATCTTTGTGGCCCTCTTCTGGACCCTCTCCAGCCTTTCCACGTCGTTTTTGTATAGCGGGGACCAAAACTGGACACAGGATTCCAGGTGTGGCCTGCCAGGCACTGAGTAGAGAGGGATAATGACGTCTTTGTCTCTGCTGGTGACGCCCTTGCTGATGCAGCCCAGCACCCTGTTGGCTCTCCTTGCCGCCGCAGCACACTGCTCACGCGTATTGAGCTCGTTGTCCACCAGGACCCCCAGGTCCCTTTCCCCAGAGCCGCTCCCCAGCCTGTGCTGCACTCCTGGATTATGTTTTCCCAGGTGCAAGACCCTACACTTGTCCTTGTTGGACTTCATAAGGTTCTTGTTAGCCCACTCTTCCAGCCTACACAGGTCTTCCTGCAGGGTGGCTCTCTCTTCCCAAGTGTCTGCGGACTTCATCAGGGTGTGCTTGATCCCATCATCCAGATCGCTTACGAAGTTACTGAACAACATTGGGCCCAATGTCAGTCCCTGGGGGGCCCCACTTGTGACACAAGTTTCCAGTTTGAAAAAGAGCCATTTCCCACCGCCCTCTGGGTGCGCCCTGGCAGCCAGTTCCCCACCCACCACACGGACCACTTGTCCAGACCGTAACGCATCAGGTTCTCTAGGAGAAAGTTGTGGGGAACCATGAAAAAAGCCTTGGAGAAATCCAGGTAGGCAATGTCCACTGCTCACCCCACACCAACTGAGCAGGTTACTTTGTCATAGAAGGCGATGGGGTTTGTCAAGTATGATTTGCCTTTAGTAAATCCATGTTGGCTTTTCCCAATCACGTGCTTCATTTGACTTGTCATAGCCCCCAGGAAGATTCGCTCCATAACTTTCCCAGGAGTTGAAGTTAAGACTGATGGGCCTACAGTGTTCTGGATCCATCTTTAAGCTCTTGTAAATGGGGGTGACATGTAATGTCTGCTGCTGCTCTGTAGTCTCTGCGTTGCATGCTTGCTTGTTTGTTTTGCGGAAAAGGAGACGAGCAGCCAGTTTCTTTAACCAAGGCTATAAAAAACAGATAATTCAGATGGGACCAGATGAACCAATGCTTCATGTTTTTTTCACTTAGACATTAAAAAAATCTTGTTTGTTTTGTTTTGCACACTATTTCAGTGTATCTTGTTATTAATAATACCTCTCAGACTGTTGTTTAGGAGCCAGGAATATGTGTGATCTCATGCCTCCAAATTGTGTTGGAATTCCAGAGTTCCAGTTCCAGATTCAAGTGCACTATATAAAATAGAAATGTGAGGGATGAAGCAACTGAAACTGTAGTGATAAGGTTCATTTAATCAAAATGAAAGCCCAGGAAGATTTTTCTTGTAATTGTTTTCGGCATAAATATAATGTGCTGATTTGGAACGTCAGATGGTTTCTATCATCAGACCATGTGAAAAAAAAAAAAAACCAAACCCCAGTATGCTTATAGTTGTAACTTTGTAAGTAATTGGTGGTGTTAGGAATGTCCAGTAGAGACATGGTTTTGATTCCTCTGTCACTGAATTGAAGACTTCACACCTGGCTCAGTTTTCAGTGTAAGACTGCAGCCTTGGAGACGGCAGGGTTATGGAAATCCCTGTGTGGGCTATGATGATGGTGACTTCCAAAGTGAAGGCTTTCCTAGGATTCCCATGTGTGCAGGTCATCTCCATCCCTCATAGCTTTTCTCAGTGTGCAAGACACAAGGCTCTGGGCGACAAAATCCCTGCTGTTATCACCCATGACCATTTGTACCTCTGGTATCCTATTTAGTCCCAGTCACACTGATCAGTTATAACTACACGTTCAGCCCTGCTGTGTCAGATGCTTCTTTTTACTTTTTGTGGCAAATACCAACTCATCTCCTTAAAGGTTGCAAGGTACCGAAGTCTTTCGTGCTCAGTTAATTTGTCAAGATTGTGGAAGGGAAAGATCAGTTAATTGTCTGCCGAAGTATGAATTTTACTGCAAGTCAGTACAGAATATGGACATCTCTTTCATTTTCCAAGCTTGGACTGGTCAAAGCAGCCTCAATAAACATGACTTTGCATGCTAAATTTTTCAACACTGCTCTATATATGGAAAGTAATCAGCACAGTTGGACTCTGTAATATAAATTAGGTCCTTGGGCTCTACTGCAATTCTGCTGATAATCATTATAACCTGACTGCAGAGTTTGGCTGGTGGGCAATGCTAGATTTATGTCAGTAAAGGATAAAGTCTGTATTTATCACTTTTTTGCTCTTTCAGCAGGCTTTGTATTTTGTATCATCCTTTTTTTCCACTAGGTATTAGGGTGCTTTTTTTTTTTTTTCCTGATTTCTCAATTCAGTTTTTTACTGTTCACAAAATTCACTGTGCTCTGTAGCAACTGTCCTCATAAATTCCCATTGCTCTGCTCAGGGGCTAAGCTAGGCTAATGAGACCCTTCTTTGTTTCATTTGAGTGAGTTTTGCTAATTGCTTTTATCACACTGAAACCTGTAAGGGGATTTCCATAGACAAAATGACAATAAAAAAGTGAAGCGCTTTTGCTGGTAAGTCACCTGGCAATTCTGCCTGGATCCTCAACATAGCTGTCAGCAGATGTGGGTGGCTCCTTAACGTCCAGTGCCTCTAATTGACCTTTATTTCCCCTCTGTTGTCCTTGTGTGGGGTTTATTTCTCAGTTGATGGGATGAAACCCAAAAGAAAGGTTGTGATGGAGTGTGTCTCCAGTCAGCAGTAGGCAGAATGAAAGAGCAAATAGGACGATCAGCACGCAGCAGGAAGATAAATTTCATCCTGCTTCCTGCTCTGTCCTGTGGTTGTGGCTGATCCCTCCCCATCCCACTCCATCCTTGTACCACCAGTTCCTTACAGCTCAGTTCATGACAGGATCCTGCCACTTCTGCAGACCTAAGGGGCAGGGACTTCAACACTTCATCCTTCTCAAAGGCTCATGCTCCCTGAGTTACCCATTTGTATCCATCTTCTTCCCCAAGTCTTGCTGAGTAAACTGATCATCAACCTAAGCACTCACCTGCCCCAGGATTATATTATTATTTTCAGCGTGGGGATAGTATTGGGTTTTATGATTTTTGCTAAGAAAATATGCTTGAATGAATTTCAAGCCCCAGGGATAAGATTGGCAGCTGTTAGTGGAACATACCTGGGAGTGGACAGCCTCCATGAGTCCCAGGTAGACCTGTGCTCTGGCTTTTGAAGAAAATTTACATTGAATCCTGATGGAGTTTATTGAACCATTACATTTGTAATTATTGGTGCTTATGAATTTCACAAGGTTTATGTTAAATCAAGATATATTGGGATTTTTTCTTGTCTATCTTGAAACTTTGCCCTTGAGCTACGCCGTAGTCCCTTTTTACCTTTGACTTGGTCAGGAGTAGCTTGAAAGCTTCTTGCCTTTCCTGCAACACCTGCCTTCTGCAGGATTCCTTCAGTCACCCAGGGAAAGGATTAGAGCTGTCACTATTCTCTTCATTTATATAATTCTGTCATTGCCCTGACACCAGCATAATCTTCTTGACTGGCTGATCAAACGCATTTTCAACAGTTTTAGACAGAGTAAAAAATTAGTGCATTTAAGTCTTCCTTGATTTTTTCGGGCAGTTTCTCTGTCATTCAGTCTAGCATTTTCTTTATCTCAAGTTCCTTTGTTTTTTACTGTGCTTATCTTCTTCCCTATAAAATATCTACTACAGCTGGTGTTTTATAACCGTTAGGCCTCTAATTCTCCTAATCTCATGTTAACGCAGTTAACAAGTGATAACAGACCCTTATCAGACTTCGTATTATTGCAGTGTTCAACATGACTTTTTGACCTTACATTAGACATTTGAGGTTTTCCAGTAATTTCAGCAAGCCCAGGATTTTACTTTAGGTAGTTGCTCACAGAATGGAGCTTCTGTGGTGGCTACAGCTTTAACATAGAGCCAAATGAAATAATCTCTTCTGTAAGTGGTGCATGCAGATTTAGCATTTTTGTGGTTCATAACACATCAGTCACAACTGAAATACTTTTGCAGTAAGAAAAACTGTTCAAAATCACCGCAAATGCTGCTGCTGTGGGATTTTGAAAAGGGGACAGAGCTGTGGTGTATGGTCCTTGCTTCTACCAAGAAATGTCTTTGGTTTTTGTAACAGAGGAACGTTTTCATTTTTACTTTGCAGAGTGAAAATACACAGTAGCTAATGATGCTTTTGGGATAGTCACAGTCACTGAATTTCTCAGTGACATTTTAAACACCAGCGAAGTTTTTCTGACCCAGCCACCTGAGATGGGGTTGTGATTTGTCCCTCTTCTCACCTCCAGAGCTGTTCCTGCAGAAGCCCTCTGGCAGCAGCGGTAGTAGTTGGGGGGCAAGGAGGGCTGCTGTGGTAGCTTTTTCTGGTTGAGGAGCCGGTTTCATCTGTCTGAGGCGTGTTTGCTCGCATGGCATTTACTGACAAGTAGAGCAGACCAAGCCATTGGGGAAGGAGTAGAAATCTTTATGCTGAAGACAGGCAGCCTGACCACGCATGAGTTCTTTGCTTCTGCTGGACCTTGCTGTCACCATCTCGCCGTCTTTACATGGTGACTTACCTCACCGTGTAAAGGATAATACTTGCAGATCTAGTTGGGGTTCATAAGAGCTCTCTCATGTTCTGATTCAGTGAACTGCTTAACCAATGGCTTCCTTTTAAGCCTTTGAATAGCTTCTGATTTTAGTGGGAGTTGAGCTTTCAAGTGGAGGAGAAGATCGAGTTTTTTGACAGATCAGCACTTTCTTTCTGAGGCAAATGTGAATTTCTGGTTTGATGGTATGATAGAGAATATACAGTGGTATTTCCTTGTCTTAGTGCTACTAATTCCAGAGGGAAAAAATGTGGTACTGATTTTATGCTTTGAACAGAATTTCAAAGCTCAGTTTTGATGCAGTTAAAATGCCTTTATTCACTGATTCTCAAAGAGTTTACAGTTCAGTATTTGGAATGCAATTTTAATTGTCTAGAAGTTTGTGGAGGACAAGACGGCTTCTTGTTGGTAACTGAGGTTACTTAAAAATAGAACTTTCACTTCCATCTGCATACCCATGCTCGTTGAGAGCTTAAAAGGCTGGGGCTGATGCTGTGTTTCCGTTCACATGCAGTATTACATATATTTGAATTGTATGGACTGCATGGAAGTATCCTGGCCACATGGCCTTGATCATGAGGCAATCTTTTTTTCTTGTTCTTAGCACTGTAAAGCAGTGCCTTGTCTCTCAAACTCTTTTCTGTGTCTGTAATGCTAGGAGCTGCGTGTGGCTGGCCAGAACTGCCACGCTCATGGTCCTCTGTTAAACCCACCCCTTCTTTTTCTTTCCATAACTGGCACGCTTGTGCTTAACCACATCTGCTGACAAGTCTGATCCGGTGTTTCCCAGTGGGATACTAACCTTTTAAAAGCAATCTGAAGCTTATTCTCCTTTCATAAAAAAGATGGGGAGGTATAATTCTATTGACTTACACAGAACAAAAGTACTCTCTTTCAGTGATTGGGAAGACTGAAGCCTTTAGAGCCTTTTTTTCATTTGTAAGCAATAAGATGCAGAACAAAGTCAAGGACTTCTGTCTTCCAACTGTGGACCACATCGGATGTGAATTTTCTGTAATCATGATGACAAAACTAATCACGTAGTCTCCGACAGTGACAAAGTGGCTTCTGAGCCACAAAGATTTTGTGAAGTTATAGTATTATTTTTTTTTTTGTTTTTGTTTTGGGAATCTGGAAACTGAGATAGATAGTACTTCTTTAACAAAATCCATCCTGAGTTGGTGAGTGAGTTGTCCCATGAGAAGCTCCTATAGTAGTCTTCAACTGCACAGAGCTGGCTGCAGTCTGTTGTTGCTGAATTTTTAAGAATTTCTTCTGGTCACTTTAGTACAAGATAGTTCCTTCTAGTAGGAAAATATGTGTGTAGGTAGTAAAAACAATGGGCTTTTTCTGTTGTGAAATGTTCACGTGTTCCTTCTCACAGAAACCAGCTGTGAGTGGAGAAGGAAGGGAGGCTGGGGAAAATCCCAGCTTATGCTCAGGGTGTGAAAGGACCCAGTACCTGGGAAGTGATCCTCGTCCTACCCTGCGGACAAAGCCATGCTGAGTTTAATATTTTTTTTTTTTTCAAAAGAAAGTACATTTGCCTCATCAGCAATCATTTTTATGCCACTGCAATCATGAAGAGTGTAAATCCTCTGCTCTGTTTTTTCCTTACCATCCGGAGTATCGCTTGTCCTAATCCCAATGTTCAATCCTGAATTGACAGCTCCTTCAACTTCTAAATCTCTCCTTTTTTAGCTAGGCAGTTTTTCCTAAATTAATGAGGCCTGTAAGCAAATGGGAAGATAACTCCTGGGTGTATGATGGAAAAGGTGTAGGGTATGTAGTTTAATTGGAGTATAATAGATGGTAAAACTTTTGGAAATGAAGAGAGCTCATAAGAAGAGAATGGTAGGCTGAAAACCCCAACCATCCTTTGATTACTGCCGGAGTCAGACGTTCCTGCAATCTTAGCATACTAATTAACTACAGCTGATACATTATGGATGCTTGTAAATAAGTAATTTGTGTTTAACTCTGGTTTAACTCTGAAAGATACTGGTTTAGGTGCTTATTTTGATGTAGGGTTTACATTCATTTAGCTGTACTGTTTGGTGTCAAAAATGAAATTTAGCTAAATTGATAAATGTTTTACGATACATATCTTTTAATTAATATCAGTAGATAGGTCTTGTCAGCCTACAGCTTTATGACAGTCAGTAACTTTTAAAAGAAAACAATGTCATTTTTTCCTTAAAACTGATTTATATTGGTTGCCATTTTTTTTAGCGTTAGTTACCATTTATCGTCAGTGCAGGCACTTGGATCTTTGGGTGAAGCTGGAAGCAAAGCCCAACTCCTTTAAAGTGAGTTTGTTTCTTATTAATGTGTTGAAATTAATGTGTTTTCTGTGTTCACATATGATTTTCTGAGCTTGTGTTTTTCCCTCTGTGTTTTTGGTTTGTTTTTTTTTTTTTTTTAAGTAAAAAAAGTGTTAAGGGAACCAAACTGTTAAGGGAACCAAACTGTTACCAGTCTTTGGCTTTCTTTAGCTTTGTGGTTTGACTCCCCAGCGTGACTCTGCTGCTGCAGCTGTGGCGGTGCTGGAAGCCTGCTGTCTGCATGCTGTATTGATGATCTCTAAATCATGTTATCTGTGGTTGAGTGTGCTGCTGCTTGGTACCAGTAGGTCATCTTCACTCTCTACCTGCAGTGATGGAGCCACATTGGGGCTCAAATCACTGTTATTTCAACAAGACCTCACTGAAATAAAAATGCTGAGTGTTCACTTCTAAAGTTAATGGAAAAAATCAGTTTATTATTGCACAGTCATATAGCGTTGTCAGAAACTTTAACCTCTTTTTACAGGCTCATTAATCAGGAGTTCAGCGAGGAGTTAGTCCATGCTTGGGATTCCTGGTGTGGGTCATCTACCATGGTTCTCTGCTTTGTGTGTGAGAGCATTTAGCATACACCTCTCCCTAGAAAGCACAGCTAGTTCCTCACCCGTGTACTAGTGGCAGGAGTGCTGTGAGGATCAGCCTGGTTTTTATGTCCTTTGCACCATTTTTGGACTGATGGACCTCATTGACTGTGCTAAAGTCATCCATTTACACCAGGGATTCAGGTTAGGCCCAGTACCTGGCTCCTGCAGAGCAGGGAGTCCCTCCCCTGCTCAGCTGGGAGCATCTTGTTGTATAAGGAGGCTCTGTTCATTTTTCTGAGTAATTATGAAGTTATCTGGGTGGAGCTCATGTACAATTATGGAGGATCACTTGAATTTTCCCGTGGATGAAAAATAAAGGCTCTGTCATAAGCAGGAGTAATGGAAGATGGTTGATGTAGTGTTAAGAATACAGTAATTTTATCTTGGCTTGTTAAAACTGGTGACTGCAATAATAAATACATTTTTAACATAAAAATATGGAACAAAGACATTCAGGCAGCTTGTTTGTAATTCCCCTAAATGTACTCTGCCTCACAAAAATTACTGCAAGAAGTTGATAAGTCTTTTTGCTCCACAAAATCAAAATGAAATTGCTTTCCATTTTTCAACCTGGCGCTTCTGCCAGATTTGTTATGTTGGGAACATGATGTGGTGTAGAAGGCATCTGTAACCTCAGGCTCTCAAGAAAAGGCCCATGTTTTATACATTACTCTCTTCTCTTCGATGGATACCTTCTAGGAAATGTCTTTGTTAGTTGTTCTTTTTTCCAGTACAGAAATACTGCTTCAACATGTTCTGTGCTGAAATGTCAGCGTTGTGCTGTTGTGTAGGTGGTAGTATGTATTATACACAGTTTTCAAAACCTGAATAATCAGTGATGTGCATGACTTTGCCAGGGAAAACAAATGGCTGTGTCATTTTGATTTCGGTATATCAAGAAAATGTAACCTATAAAAGTTAATTAGCATTCTTCCAGAAGGGGGTTGTTTAGCTAACATCTTTGTTTCCATGTTTTCAATTTTGTCAGAAGTTGGAGGGGAGTGTTTTATTCTGTTGCTAATATATACCCATAGATTTGCAGAGTATTTCACAGAGTTTTAGCTACCATGCATCTGTCCTTCATTTCAGCAAACGGCTAGATTTTCCACTCACTTGAGCAACTGCTTAGATCCACTGAAAATTTTTATTCTAGTTTTCATGTAATTTTTTACACAGTTTTTATAAATAAAATTTCCTGAGCCTGGTGGTGTTCCTGTTATCTATCAAAATGAGGTGTTGCCAGTGATTTTAACAGGAGAAGACCTCCCATGATCATTGAAATCCTGACCGTCTGTGTTGCTGGTCACTGTAGGGAGTTGATGGATCTCCACCTCTCTTCGGTTTGGTTCTCTGGTAGGCTCAGGTCTTCCTATTCAACCTGTATATTACTGACATTTGGCTAAGTTGGATGCACAGAAGTTTCTGGCCTGAAACAAGACTGAAGTTTGAGCACCTGTAATACTGAATTAAGTAATCTCACTTTGTTTTTCTGTATAACTCTACAATTCATTAGCTTTCCTCCACTACTGTAGAAACTAATTGATAGAAGACGTAGCTGTTTGCACACCAGCATTACTTAACTGTGCTAAGGTAAGTTACCAAAATTAAAGAACAAGCTTCTCATGCACTAACTGGTTTGATAAACTCTGTCTAGACTGAGATCTTCCCAAGGTTGAAAAAGCAAAGATGAATAAATTGTCCTTTCAAAGTAAAATCATACCGGTAGCTTTACAAATATTATAGAAATAGACATGGGGTTTTATTCTGGATATTACTTCTGGATGTTAATATTTACAGAAAGTGCTGAAGAAAAAGCAGTATGTAAAGAAGTCTAATTTTTATTTTAATGAGGCCCTTATAGAAAAGATAATTCTTAGAGGCCAGATTTTCAAGCATGCTAAGCCTGCTGAGATGCACTTGCTGTGTACCAAATCCTTCCTTAAATGACAAAGTAAAGATGGTCCTGTGGGTAACTTGGCTTTTTTTCCACTGCTCTGTAAATGCATGCTTGAGACTTTGATTTGGGAGTCAGCTTTGATATTGTGTTACTAAGCTGTATATTGAAATGCTTGGTGTCCTTTAATGCAAACCCTGGGTGGTGTCTGGAACCCGTGCAGAGACTTCAGCATCATAACTGCTGGTGAAACTGCCTCTCCTCCTTACTTAACCAAACTGCAGGGACTCGGAGGTCCCTGGAGCTGGGTGGAAAAGTGATCAGGAGCAAATATTTGAATGATAATGGTGTTGATTAGTCAGAGTGAGGGAGAACTGAACAAGTGGTGGGCTCTGTGGCAGGGAGAGGAACGCGGGGCAAAGTAATTTGAGAATTAGTGGTGTATAGAGGGCTGTTGTTTCTAAGTTACTGTTCTTCAGAAGATGTTTCAGTGCTGCCTCGTTATTCTTAGGCCTGTTCTAAGCACGATCTGTTTGATTTTATCATCGCTTTTATTATAAATCCAAGAGCCTGTGAGAGCATCTACTCTGACCCTTTGCTTGAAGTGGGGCTTTAGCGTTTCCCTTGTGGTGCCATGCCAGATTTCTTTGGAGGGTATGCATCTTCCAGACCATCCATCTGGCTTTCCTGGTAGCTAGTTCCTTTTGTTCCTCATCCTTGTGTTGAAAATACCATGTTTATAACCAGGGTTTGTCATTTCCTCATCACTAGTGGTTGCTATGTGTTTCTCCTCTAAGATGAAAGCCTGCTAAGTCTCAGTTTTTTCACTGAAGACTTAAATGAGTTTTTGCAAGCTTCTTTGTTTACCTGTGTGGTGGTTGATTCCGTTCCCTCTTTAGAGATAGTGTCTCCACAGGAGGGTTTTTGGGCTAAAACCCTATTTATGTCTGACAGCTGGAATTCAAGACCCGCCAGGCGGATTCCTTGCCCATATTTTCAAGCCAATATGCTGTCTTACAAAGTGTAGTTTTCCTTCTTTTCATAATTTCCACTGTCTCTAATATGCTTGTTCTCTCATCTCTCATCTTTAGTCCTACCAACCATATTACCACGTTTTGAATTTTTTCCTGTGAGGGTTCCTGTTAACTGTACTCATTTGTAACAAACTACTTGACTCAGGGGTTGAGAGAGGGATTGTTAAATACAAAAGAGAATATCCATTAGAAGTAAAGGGTAGAAAGTATCATCTTTAAGGTAAGACTATATATATTTCATTATATCCATAGGGTATCCCTTTCTGTCCGTAGTTTTTATTAGTAAACGTTGTTTTCAGTTCTTTACTGACCCAAGTTGTATAGTTTTCCGCCTTTGGCACTTTGGCTAACAGAAATCTAAGTCCTCTTGAAGAATTCTAAATCTCATTTGCATTTTCTCTTTCTAATTTTGCCCTCTCGAGTTACAATTACTACAGTTTCCTGCAGCATTTGGAAACTCTCGTTCTTTAAAGCTGTTGACTTTAGAACTGTCCATGCTGGACATAATCCAGGACATGATTACTGATTACAGCAACAGCAGCTTCCAGCCCAAAGATTTATTTCATCTATGTATGGCTGCATAGCTACTCTGTCTTGAACAGGGTATCTCTAGTGATGGTAAGAGGTGGAAACTGCAGTGGTGTTTTCTGACTGTCTACCTAGCACCCAAAGAGAAGTCTCTCACAGCAAAATAATTTTATTTCACATGCTGAATAGGTGCATGAGGATGAGTGCATCCCCGAAGCGCGAGAAGAGCTTTAATAATGACTCACCGTTTCTTTAGCATCCCTTCATCCCCACACCACTTGAGCACAGAGCTGTAGCAATGACACTACAGTGAAACTGGGCAATAATGTTGCTTGGTTGGACCACAGGACCTGCAAGCCGTACACAGCCACGAGCCCCCACCCCTCCGTGCTTCTGATGCAGGGTGCATCACCAAGGGCTGAGGCTTGGGAACCCAGCTGGGCAGTCAGGGCACGAAGCAAGCACAGAGACAGCCTTCAGGAGCCCTCAGATGCTTTGGCACGTGCCCTGCTGATCGCCAGAGCCCATTCTGAGCCCTGCGGTTCCTGTGCTTTGCACTGCCCTGCAGCCTCATTGATTTTAAGTGGCTGGAGTAAGGGCAGCTGTAGTTCTTGCAAATGAGACTGCTTTGCTATTGATGCTGTGTTAATGTGTGTCATTTAACCATTTATTTCAAGCTTTTTTGAACTTTCAACTCTAAGGAGTAGTTGACATGGTAAAAATACTCAAAATAGATCACTAACAGTTTGGGTTTTTTCCTCTGCTGTCTTCACACTGCTGTCTGCTAATGCCAGATATACTATAATAGGAACAATTACAGGGCAAACTCAGTAATTTCATTTAAGATCTTAAATTATGTGAAAATTTGTTGAGGAAGTGGAAGTCTGTTTTCAAAATCTGCAACTGGGAAAAGCTTTTCCTACTCAGAACGGTGAGACCGGGTGGAAGGATGGGGAGCCTGCCAGTGCCAGGACGGGCGGGCGGGAGGAGGGTGAGGTGCAGCTTGTGGGATGGACTGGCACCAATTCTTTGTGGACATGGATGGGTTAATAAAGATTAGAACATTAGCGAAGTTGAAAAATACTGTCCCATATGCACAAGCATCTCATGGTGGTGGGTTAGACTTTTCTGTGTGGGGCTGGGAGGAAAGGAAGGATCCGGAGGTGGGAGGAGGATGAACACTTCAGTCGTTGGGGTCAGGCGTCCTACAGGCTTGGATTGTCCAAAAGTACTTTGGGAAAGCCCTAACACAGACAGATGTTTGTGTGGCGAAGGCACAAGTTGTGGACAGGAAGATGTCCTCAAAGGCTTGAGAAGATTTGTATTCAGTTTAGTATCCTGTTCCTAAAATGGCGAATTATGAAGGGAAAAAGCACAGTAGCAGATGACTAAAAGACGGTCATGGAGGTTTGCTGCTTTTGTATTAGTACAGAATATGTTTAAACTTTCTGTTTCTCTAGACACATTTACACATTCTGATTTATCATAGTGTGAGAGGATGAGAATTTTCTGTATTTGAGGCGGAACCAAGAACTATCAGGAAGATTTCACAGAGCAAGATAAAAGAGGATTTTCAATAAAATGGTGAACACTTTTCTAGGCTAAATGTTCCATATTACCTAGTTAGTGACCTCACCTAAAAAAAACCCCAAAATTCACATTTCATTTGCCAAACAGAAAAAATTATGATCTCGACCTAAATAAATATTCAGTACAGTATATCATACAGTTCATAATTATGAAAAACAAAGAGGTTATATATATGCATATTAATGCAAAATGACACGAGCTTCCCTTTAAAAAGTTTTCTTGGAAAAAACAGCAGACTTCATCCCCTCCAGTACTGACAGAACTGGAGCTATTGCTCTATATAAAAATTATAAGTGACTATAAAATATGTCTGTCTGAAATAACAGCAGGAAATTAATTCCAAGAGAAAGGGTTAATATGTCATTATTACAATAATTACAAGTCTTGGAAAAAGAAGCATTACTAAGTGAGAAAATAAGTGTTGCATTCGTTCAAGCTCTCTTTGAGGGGTTGCATTTCTTTTTTTGAAACTATTTTACGCTTTACTTGTGTAGTTCTTCTGTATTTTAGTGTGAGGACAAAAAACATACCTTCCACAATGAGCCCCTACTGTAATAAGAATTACAGAAATGTGCAATAGTGTCTTTATACTTCTATAGAAGTGTAACATTTATTTTTATCTACCTATATATATATAATATTTAAAACTAGTCCTTTCTCTCTTGTCAGTGTGCTGTGCCATATGGTGCCGAGCAACATGCCAGATGATAAAAATATTCCTAGAACATATGATATCATCAGTCAATTCAAGAGGGGTGAAACTTCTTGACCAAAGCATTTGTGGCTTTGATACATTTTCCTAGGTGTAAAGTGTATATTTTGAAATGATGAAGCGTGTCCAAGAGGTCTCCTTTTATGCAAATTCTAAAATACCAGCTTAGCACATTTTGCTTGTTAGAAAAGGTTGAAACTAAAGAAATTTTGTTTTAACAAAGGAATTCATGGCAAAGTAGTGGTTCTTTTCATAGAAAGAAATGATTCACCTTCTTCCTTTCAATATACATCACCGATAGTTGCTCTGGTGTTGAAACTGTGCCACAAAGAATGGCATTTCTCCACATCCCTTCTCCACTCACAGAGAAAGTGGATTATAGTGCTTGGTCAGGGGATGTTCATGTTTGGTGCAGGCAGCTATCTGTACATGCTTGGGAAAAGACCGCGTGCGCCCAGAAAAAGACAAGATTAAGTAGTATGGTTTCCAGTTGAGGCTGGATTTTTCTTACTCTATGTTGAGCTTGTTTCTTGTTTCTGTTTGCACCAAACAACAGAAAATGGAGTATTTTTTGTTGGCAGAGTGACTTGTGGCCAAGTGGCCTGCTCTGGGCAAACTGTGGGTGTTTCTTCACAAAATATCACAAGGATGCTACAAAGCCAAAAAAGAGAGACGTTATAAGCTGTAGGGACAATGCTGCAGGAAAAGTGGCCTTTGCAATGGGGTTAGCAATATACACTGTAAATAACAGATTTACACACTAGAAGTGTCTAAGCAGCCAGTGTCTTTAGCTGCCTGCCAGTTCTCTGTTCATTTGTGTCTTTGTCATGGGAGGAATATTAAGGAGAAAAGCCTTGACTTTGAGTTAGGATGTAAAAATAATTGATTCAACAGGATCATCTTCATGTCAACAGACTCCTTTTTCCTGCTTGTCTTTCTTAATGTATTTCCTACCAGTGTTCGTGTTTTACCTGAGAGTCTCATTAGTGTCAGGTCTGATGTTCCTGGGTCAGTGTTTCTTACACTCACCTTAAAACTCAAGCGTGTATTGCAGCATTCTCATTCTGTATTCAGTGTTTACAGATTTCAGGTCCTTAAGTCATCCCACTTCCCTTCCCAGCAAATATCTGTTACATCTTTGGCCTATTTATTTGTAGTGAAAAATGGCCTTACAGGAATTCTTGAATGTTCCAGGGCAGAGACCCCAGTTATACAAGACATAGTGTAAATGATAGTGTCTGGTGTGATTGTTGTAATCTGATTTATAGAATGAATGAATGAACTGGTCCTGAATGAAAAATAACATTCAGAAGTGTGGTTAAAAATCTTTTTTGCACATTGCTGAGGCTCAGACCTCTGATGTTACAGTTTCACTAATTCCCCAGTCATCCGTTAAGTTCCCAAAGAGATAGGATGTGCATTTGTAACTAAAAACATTAAAAAATCTGTATGTGAGCAAAAAAAATGGTGGGTTTGCACAATGTAGAGAGGGAAAAAGGAGTGCAAAGTAAAATTTGCAAAACAGGGAGCAAAGTGTAAATACTGTCATAAATTAGTATCTGTATACCATCATGAATGCTGTCGATGTAATGGAAAAAATAGTCCTAACTTCAAGTTTACACTTTCCACTGTTGTTTCTCTTTCCTTCTCTTTCTTATTTAATGGTTCTCCATAACAATCTCTTTCAACCCATGAAGACATCAGCAATTTGTTTTTACAGGTTAATATACTTACAAATGATTCTATAATAGAATATCCTCATCAGAGGGCAGATTTATGAATGATCCTGATCCCCTGCCCCACAATTTTTTATTTGAAACTCAACTACGTACCTAATTATTGCTTTTACAGTGACCTATTAGTTTAGTGAGGAGGCATTTGCCTTGTGATTGAACTCTTAACCTCTTGAAGGTCTCCAGAGATACATCATACCACAGGCATTTTAATGACTCAGGCCCTGTATGTTCATTTGGGTTTTGTATGTTTAGTGCAGAACTAAATGGCATCAAGACCAAGAACCCCTTAGATTATATCACCTTTTAGGATTTGGGATTCTCTTCTGAGAGCTGTATTTACCATGCCTTTATATCCCTTTATAGCTGCCACTTATCACTGTGCTTTTCCCAGAATCCGAATCGCTTGTGCTCATCATTGGTGGAACAGGACACATTTTTCCATGTATGTATTTGGTAATACAATAATCTACTAATTCAAATTTTGAAGATGCAGCCATCCTTCTTGTACCTCTTCTCCCCCAAACCAAGATCAGACCTACAGGTCCCATCTCACCCTGTGGTTCAGATATGGATATCAACTTGCCCTTTGCCTGAAACTTCTGGGTAGCACTGATGAGATCTTCTAAGCCAAGGTGATCAGTGTGGAAATCAGTATTTCCATCAGTATGTATCCACTGTATTTTAAAAGCAGAAGAGCTAAAATGATTTCTTAATGGTGTTCTGGTACCTAAAAATATTAACCGTCATTAACTTTAGGCTGAACTAGGCCAACATGCCAGAGCAGGAGACATGGATGGGATAAAAGGCTGAACTTTGTCTACCTCAGAAAAGAATAAAGCAGTACTTAGTAATGATATACAATAATCTTTCACCTTCTTTCCGAGGATCTTGTCATTACAGTAATGTAGGGGCTAGAGAGCATTGTTGTTCACACCCTTCTGATGGGGGTACTGAGGCATAGGTAAAGACTTTAAAGATGCTGTTAGAGGGTTATTGGGTTCTGGTCTGAGATGGGGCTGGGCTGTGCAGCCAGAGTTAGGTGCCATGGGAACTGTGTCTGATCCTGTGGCAAGGGCATCTCCCATGCATTGGATCAGATAATGGCCACTGCAACCGAACGTTTATTAATTTGCTGTCTTAATATTGTAACCTGCAGCGCATCGCAATTAATTTGCAATCAAGAAGAAACAACACAGTGGGAACAGAAACACTGTCTAAACAAGTAGGAGCTAACGAGGCCATGGATGCTCCGCACAGCTCCGTGGCAGTAACCTGCCTGGAGAGCATCCCAGCGGGTTGCGGCACACGCTACTCCAGTGTAGCCTTGACTGGGCTGCTTCTGGGCTGCAGCTTGCTTGTTTGCTATATAGCATTCCTAAAGAAAGCAAATCAGGCAGAGTTTGCTGTGTTATTATTATTTTTTTAATATTTATGAAGCAGTTCATAAACCTTACTGACCTTAGGTAACCACTCTGTAAATACTTTCACTGGGGCTCTACATTCTCCTAAGCGGTGAAGAATAGCTAGAGACTGCAAAGCTTAGATGTTTTAGGCAGTGGTGAGAGGGATTTGTAGGCTCTTACAATCTTGGATATTCTTTCTCATAAGAGATCATGTTTTCAGAAGGTAAAGAAACACCGTTATGCGCACAAAAATATGCGTGCTTGTATGGATCAGTGCAGTTGGTTCACTACACAAGCAAATGCATATTTCAGCACCTAATTACCCCTTCTGAAGTGTAGTTATGCAATGTATCCACCCACTTGCTATAAACCTGAATGAAGATATAAGCTGCATATAGGTTGTTTACATTGCAAATCTCTGCCTCTTTTAGAAAATCCAACTTTTACTCGCTTCATATGAGCAGCTCACAGGATTTTAAGAATTCATCTTAACAGAAAGCAGATGGTTTCAGAAAGCTGAAATGAAGAAGGAAGAGGAAGAAATTGAAGATCAGAACTAAAACGTATAACATTAAGTGAAAGCTACCATGATAGATTTTTTGTTAAAAAAGACAGGGAATTACAACAATTAGTCTTATGTCCTGGCATGCAGGAAAAAAGAAAGAGTTTAAGTTGTTTTTAAAGAGGTGACTTTTTTTTTTTTTTTTTTTTTTTTTTAAATTTGGGAAATGTTTAACAATAAATTGCAGAGCACAGGTTAGCATTCCTTTTTTAATTGTCTGTCTGGTTAGGACCTTGGTGGCAATACCCAACTCTTTCCTAGGATCTCCATTTGCAAACCCCCCCGTTCCCTCACCGTGCAAGATCGTAGGGCCTCCTGCCTCAGTGCTAAGGTGAAAGAGGACATCATCTCCCAGGCCAGGGAATGCAGACATCTCCAGTGTTTGGAGAGCGAGAGCGCTGCCTCTTTCTGCTCTGTTCAGCCTCTGTCTCCAAAGATAAGTCCTGCTTCTCCAAGGCTCTGTGGATTAGGGGAACCTCAAAAGGGCACTTAACAGTCCTACTGTGAAAATCAACAGCCTGTTTTAAATTAGCAGGAAGGGTAATTTCCTCTTGCAGTACCAATATTTCCTTATTAAAATGAGAGGACAAGATTTAAATATAGCATAAAACTTCCAATACTGTGTAGTATTTCATGGAGGACTGTGTTTGCTATGTTTATTTGCCTCAGGGGTAACACTTTTTTATGTACATTGTGAGGCTCAATAGTCTGGCAGCGGCAGCACTCAGAACTGCTTTTCTTGATACTGTGCATCTGTCTCTGTTGTGATGGTATCTATAGCAAAGTTGATAGGAGAGAAATAGATAGTGGAAATGTCTCTGGACTTAGTCTTTCAGTGTTGCTATAGTTAGGTTTTCCAAAAGGTCATGATTAATTTTAGTGTAAGGTAAAATACTAACCTTTTTTGCGTGTGGCTATTCTTAAGGAAAAAGTGATGAAGAATTCCCAGAGGAATTTTTACTGTGAATACTGTGAGGATTAATTACTGTTTGTTGTCGCCACATGGATAAGTAATCCTTTTGGGCTTGTGTGAGATGGATCATGTGTGCTTTATTAATTATCAGTATTTGGTTAATATAACTTTTTCTAGTATTCGAAACGTTCAGTCCTGAACTACTGGTCTCACCATAAGAACCAGAGGTAATCAATATGAATATAATCCATACTGTTCGTGTTTAATAATTCCATTGTGTCACTACTATCATTATGGTTTTTTATTCTGAAAGTGCATTTTATAATAGCTGATATAAGCATGGTTGCTGTATATTGTCCATTTCATCTTCACTTCTACAGGGACTGATTTCCAGTGACCACATGATACTGGTGTTGCTACCTGTGCCTTGTGGACTTCCAAAGCGGAGCCTCAGCTTCCCAGTAGAGAAATTTTTCAAAGCAGGGCTCAGTAAATTGCAGTGATGGGAGAGTATTCAAATGCCCAGATAGGTGGAGAGATTTTTATAAGAGCTTTTGCGCTTCAAACTTCACTCCTGAGCAAGTGAGTCCATTTTAAAAATATTCCATTCCAGAGATTTTTTCTTTTTATTCATCCTCAGAAAGTTGCTCTTTGCAAACCATTTTTGGTTCTCAGAAGCAGACAAGCATTAGGCAGCTGTCTAGCAGCAGTAGCAGAAGCACCATTATTGTACAACTCGGTAAAGATGTAGCTATTTATTATTCTTACTGGGGGAAAATATATAACTCTATGTATTCTTTATATCTTTGTATACCATATATAGAGAGGAATATTCAGAAAAGGGCAAGCTATCTATATGGCTTATTAACACATACAACTTCTGTTGCTTTTCTTCTTCTCAGGTTGTTTACATAGCACAGTTTGGGATATACATAGGAAAATAAAACTATTTCCTCAATGGAATTTTTTGTTCAAATTCTCCACTAATCTACCCCAGTGCTATTCGTATGCCTGTTCAGAGTTTTGTGCATATATTCGTTCTGCAGTTTCTGAAGATACCAACTCAGTTTCAGAGCCTGATGAAAATATGGACTGGAATGGATCCACTTGGTGAATATAGAAAGTCATAGCATTAATACAGAACTTAGAGCAGAGTAAACTAGCCCTGCATTAGTACAGGACTATACCTAGTGAATAACTATGCGTTTTCAATGGCAAGAGCAATAGATTAATCATATGTTATGTCTTTGGCTTTTAGTAGCACTTACAAGTTGATCTGGGTCAGTTCTTGCTGAAATCACTGCTAAAATCAGTGTCAGGGTTGGAGAGCCCAACACTGAGGTACCGTTTGTGTGACTAGGTGGTTTACTTTTGCTCTGGATGCTTTCTTACCATTGCGTGCCCACATGGAGAACTGGTCAGGAAGAACTGGCCTGTTTGGAGCTCATAACCTAGCTTGTTCATATTGACTGTGCACAGGCAAGTCCTGAAAGCTTTTGAAAACAGCAGCAGTTAGAACTGGCTTGTGCTGGAGGTAGTCCTGGTCCTACCTAGCCCAAAAGAAACGGTGGTAAGAGCATTGTCTGGGATGCCATTCATCCCCAGAGTCCAAGGGTAAAATCCTTGCTGGACTGAACTCTTCCTTCTCGTGCTTTTCCTTGGATTTTCTAGAAGAGGAGCATTTCATTTGTTCCTTTTATTCCTTAGTGTGGGTTAAATTTTCCTGTGGTTAGCATAAATATTAAGGCAGAGTACCTTCCTGGAGGTTCATCTGGGGTACATGTGGGGGATGGGAGCACTTCTGAAGCATGGTTCATCTTATTTTAAGTAAGTCTAAAACAGATTTAACAAATTACAGATCAAAAGGAGATGGCTAATCCGGATGTGTCCCTGTGTATCTTTGCCAGAACTGGCCACATACATCTAGCCAGGACTTTGTTTTTCTCGTTACTCTTAAAATCTGGTCATTCTGATAGCACATGTGCACAGCATTTCAAACTGGATTAAAAATATTTGGGAAATTTTGAATCCAATGAATTTTGCAAACACTTTTCTATTTTCCCAAGGTCTCCTGAGGATAAAACTCACTCAGTGTGAATGTCCAAAGTACAATTGTTTCTTGATTTGTAACAGCTGCTGCTGCAAAAAGGAGTCTTTTACATTAACAGTTCTGGGCAGACAGTCAGATTTTAAACTCTGGGCTACTCCATTCTCTCCCCCTGATTTCCTCAGGAGAACAGTGATTTTAAAAAAAATAAAAAATAAAAAAAAAATTAACATGTTGTACAAACCAACAGGCTTTGAGCTTTCTGGAGGGATGCAACAAGTACATGAAGACTGGATATCTAATTTGGAGACTTGATGTTATGAGACAGTTCAAGTGAGGAAAGAAATTAAATTTAAAATTTGATAAAAATTTTTACTGGTGCAAATATTGTGTTTTTTTAAAAAAAGAATTTCTTAGATGGTCAGTAGAGGGCAGGCATATTTTATTTCTGAAGAACCTTTGCCCGCCACTGTGTGCAAAGAATATTTGTTCTAACTTCAGATTTGAGGAGTGTAAGTCTACTTCGTCATATTACAGTGGTATAAATAAGCAGTAATAATTTAAAAAGACATTGTCAACCCCTTTGAGGAGCTAAATGTCCATTTTAAAGCAATTGGAGGATAAGAGTTATGACTACAGGCATTTAATTTCTGTGTTTAGATTGTAAAAACCATGGCATAAAAAACCTGAAATATTGCTGCTACCGAGCACTAGAGAAGAATCATTTCTCTGCTGAATTCTGTAAAATGCAGTAGTTCTTTCTGATGTGAACTACTATATCACTAATGGGGTGGAAACACACTCTTGAAAGTCACGATTGTTTAAATCTTAAGCTTGGTAACAGCGATTTTTCTTGAAGATCTGACTAGCCAAGTGACTTTAAACCTAAAGGAGCAATGCCTCTTTTAATTTCTACCTGCCTTCCTCTGTAATTGAACCAGTGTTTGTATTTCAGCTGGACAGAATACCTAACAGGTTCTGAATACAGGATAAAATCAGTGTCATATCTGATTAACGCAACAGAAAAAATTAAAGTGGATTTAAAGAAGCATTTATTCTGAGTGAGCCCACTCTTCCTCAAATATATTTTAGCCCTGAAACAAAATGTGGACAGAGTCTTTTCAGGAAATACATTAATATAAACACAGCTCTTAACATTTTTATGGTATACAACTTTTAAAGTCTTGTGATGAGATTTATTCTTAAAGAGAATGAACAATAAAAACATACATGTTGATGCTGTAAAAGACTGGAAATTTTTCTTAACCTCTGAGTAAGTGTGCATATGCATAAATTAACTCTTATTTACATGTAAGATCAACCTTACTACAGTTAAGCTACACATGTAAGCAGCAGTAACATGAGACAAGGGTTATGTCATCTACCATTTCTTTCTGTGGCTTGACAATTCCATTTTTTCCGGCAAGGCTGATGTTCACATAGACACCTTTAATTAGGATCAAAAATGATTTGAAGATTTGACCCAGAATATGCAGTTTGCATTCAGTTTGTCCTCTCTGTATCCATCGAGAGAAAGTCCTCCTTACGTTTCAGAACTAGTCGAACTAGAAGAAGTGGATGCTCTGAGAAAGATGTTGGCCATCAGCTCCAACTTCATAGGCTTTGGACTTCTTTGTTTGGGTGCCACATTGCCTTCATTGCGACTGTGGCTTAGACACGTGTGTCTGAGGTACAGAGGTCCTTGAATCGCACTTGTAACAAAAATGAAACCAAGTTTGTGCAGTTACTTTTATTCTTTTTAAAGAAGTGATGAAACCAAGTTTGTGCAATTACTTTCATTCTTTTTAAAGAAGTGATGTGGCCTTACAGGCAAGGAGCTGAATTTTTATGCGACTCGTGCCTTCCAGATGGTCTCCAGGATTAGTTTCAATTTTTTGTTGTAGAAATTAATGGAGGTCCATATTTTCATGCAATCCAGCTAGATCCTGAGATGATGAATCTCTATAAGAAATGAAAGCTGATTGAAGAGATGCAAATGTTAGAACCTTCAAATGATTTCAATCAAAATTCGACTTGCTATCATGTGGGTACATGTTACTAAATTAACGGCAATTTTATCTACTTGTATCTTTGTTGTAGTCATCTAGGCAGATGGAAGAACTGTCCATATGCAGCCTATATCATATACAAAATTTACAGGATATACTTTATTCTAATCTTGCGCTTAACCCCTGAATGATCTAGTGTTATGTTTCCTATGAAATGCTAAATATAAAAGCTGAGCCTACTGCTTAATGCTTTTAGATGACTGGATTTCACAGCACTTTGACTGGATAGAAAATCTAAAACTTTATCATGTATTGTTCTGTTACGATGATGACACTGCAGCAAATATTTGTAGCCATATGGGTCTTAATAAAAAAACCAGTATTTCTGTCAATAATGCAATAACCTTCATCAAGCCAACAAATAACTTTCAAAGTTTTAATGCATACGCTTTCAAAAAGGACTTTTTCCTTTAAAATCTCTGCCTTTGACTTGAGATAGTGAAACTGCTCTAGTGTAAATTTCAAGATTACTTGTACTGACAACATCAACTTGAAACCTAGTCATTTCATAAAAAAAGAGCTAGTGGTTTCAGGAAATGTTTTTATTTCTATGCTATCTTGCCAGTTTCAGTAATTCTACTGTTATATTTTCCTCTTTAATGACTTCCTCTCCTGTGCTGGACTGTAAGGCTGTCACAAAAGAAGGAGAAAATTCGCTTATGCGGAGTTACAATGAAACAGACTTTAAACAAAATGATACTTTTTAACACAAATTCTATTTTCACAAAGTAAACAGAGATTAAAGAATCTAATTATGTTATTAGTGTCATTTATAAATGCAGACCTATTTATCATTGTATTGGTGCTGAGCGTGGTAAAAGCTGGAAATAATTTTTCCTTCAAGGAGTTGCATCTTGAAAACAAGACAAGCAGATGGCCATAAATGAAACAGAGGTGAACTGGAATGGCTCACTCGGTCGTCGGTCAGAGATGTTCATCGAGGAGTACTGGAACAAGGTCTTACTGAATGTCTTCAGTACCACCTTAAAAAAAATCAGAATTGCTGTTTTAGTTTATCTGTTTTTTTTTTTTTTTTTTTTTAAGACTTAGGACCCTGGGGCGTGTAGGTTGCCATGTAGCATACGTTTCGTGTCTACCATAGCCTCCTTAGAAATGGTATGTGGACCACCTAGGGTCTGCAGCAGTTGCAAAACCACTCATCTGAATAAAAATGAGGACCGGCTGTGTCCACAGACAAGTGTGAGCAGTCCTTCAGAGCTGTTTCTTTCTGGTGAAGCCATGTTCTGTGTTGTGGATTCTTGTGCTCAGTCTTCTCCATCTACACTCACTTGTCTTCAGAGGTGCTGACATGGCTATTTCCTTGGCCCTTCTTGTGCTATTGCTCTTTAACCTCCCTGATGTGAAGGGTGAGATGTGTTGTAGGAGACAGGAATGGAAGCAACAGCATGGGAAGCTGAATCAAGGTAACCCAGATGTGACTGCAAGATGATGTTCAACACTTAGTTCAATACTTGTATAAAAGCCTGTCTAGTTCAGAAGACTTGGAAGAGAACTAAGAAGTAGTTCCTATGCAGTAGGACAGAAAGAAATTCATGACAGAGGGTGAGAGTTGAGTCTGCGGGGGAGCATGAATATGTTGGAGACTGACAGGGTTAAAAAGGAAAAGAAGTAAGGGGAAACCTGAGAAGAAGTGATAGAAAGGAGGAGGAAAAGAATCTTGTATCTTGCATAAAAACTTGTGCCTGAAGAAGAGCTCCCTTGAACATTAGCAAAATAAAATGAACCAGGAAGGCTGACCAGGGAAACAATAAACTGGAAGCAAAACAAAGAGAGAAAGGGCTTGCTTTTTTTTGTTTTTTTTCCTTTCCAACAGAATGCTCCCAGATTGCTGTTTTTTTTTTTTTTTTTCTGTCTTTTTTTATTGTTTTTTGTTTGTTTTGTTTTTTTTTTGTCCTGGCTAAAAATCTGATTTCGCAACTTCTCATTCTATAAACCGAGGTGGGATTTATGACTTTCCCATCATATTTATTATTGTTGTTACAGTATCACCCAAAGTCTTAAACAAGGTCAGGACCTTTCTGGGAGAGAGGCTATGAAAACAAAGAAAGATGATAAATTTTGTGTCCTGAAGCCTGGTTCAAAGGCTGTTACAAGCAGTGTAAAGACTCTCATTAATGTCAAAGAATGGTTAACATTTTAAATGTGCTAGAAAAATAAATACGTGTCTGCATACTGCAGTAACATGTCATTAGAAGGCATAAAGACAACTCGGAATATCTGAGCAGTAGAAGTCTGAGGTAATTCATCCCAAGATGCCAGACCAAAATCCTGGCCTCACTGGAGAAAGTGGGAGTAGGATTTTAGCCCTGTAGCTTCTGGGACAGGAGTTAGGTTGAGTGTTTCTAAATGGTTCTTGCACTGTAGCAATGTGGTGCAGCTACAGTGCTTAACTGCAAGATGGCCCTACCATAGAAGGGTGCCAGGTTTTGTTGGTTTGATCTTAAAGCATAAGCTATGTTTAATGTAAACAGAAGCAGCCTGGCAGGGCTGAAGAAAGTCACAGTTAGGACTTGTCATTAGTTCCCTGGGTACTCCTTTTTCCAGTTGCCAAGTCCAGTTTGGCCCCGGTTTGATCCCCCAAAGAGATGTTAGAACAATTCATAAGCACCTAGATAATAATCAGGTGATAAAAACCAGCTAGCATGAATTTGTCAAGAACAAATTGTGTCAAACCAATCTCATTTCCTTCTTTGACAGGGTAACTAGCCTAGTGGATAACAGAGAAGTAGGAGATGTGATGTATCTTGACTTAAGTGAGGGTTTTGACACTGTCCAACATGACATTCTTATAAGCAAGCTTGAAAAATATGGCCTAGATGAAAATGCCGTAAGTGGCTGCAAAGCAGTTGAGGAAGAGTGTTCTCAAAGAGAAGTTATTGGTGGTGCTCTTTCCAGCTGCAGCAGGGGCAGCTCACCTAGCATCGCCTGCCAGTCTCTTCCACGGAAACTTCTGCTCTCTAATCCATCATTCAAAATGCTAATGAGAAAATACACTCTCTTGTTTTTATTAGGGACAACAGGGAGGGGAGGCTTGCAACACTTTGGAGGAATTAATCTGTTCAGAAGGATCTATATAAAAATCAACCAGGTGAAATTCGGTAAAGAAGTGCAAAATACTGCCTTTGCAAAAGATACGGTAAATGCACAGAGACAAAAGGCGGAAGTAATTGGAAGGCAGAAAAGTGTCTGGGGTTTTAGGAGATCACAAGTGAAATATAGCTCACAAAGGACATGCTATTGCAAATAAAGCACTTCTTTTTTCGGGATTCTTTAACAGGAGTGTCATGTGTAAGACATGGGAAGTAATTATTTTGCACCATATGGTGCTGGTGAGGCCTCAGCTGGAGTATTGAATCCAGTTTTGGGGACTGCATATAAAGAAAGATGTAGATAAATTGGAGAGTTTCCAAAAGAAATCATGAGGAAATGAAGAATTTTAAAAGCATGATTTAAAAGGAAAGGTTGAAGTAGTTAAGTTTGCCTAGAATATTTATTCCCCTTACCCCTTTTATGCAGCAGGAGGGTCCAGACGCTCTCCTGAGGTCTCTGAGAGTGCTATATTTTTGTAGTCCTAACTGTAATATTAACTATCTGCGTGACACTGATCTCAGTCACAATTAGTTGATGTCATAGCAGAGGCATCTTTAGAGGTGTCGTAGCAGAGGCATCAGAAAAGATCTGAAAGAGGAATCACATACTTGGAGTGGCTTCAGGGGGTCTCTCTGTGTAAGTACAGCAGTAAGGAAGATGAGTTTGTTGGGGAAATTGAGAAGCCAGTGTTTGAAACTGACATTAGTAATGTGGAGGAAAACTACTCTATATGTGATAATTATTTTTGTGTGTGGCCACGTGAATTTAAGTATCATCATTTTGACAAGTTGGTACCGTCCTTCAACACCTAGAGGTTTCCTTCTGTAAAGTTTTCTTCACTGGAGATTTCTGATTGGATCCAGAATATATTTTTTCCTGAATTAAGTGCAGTAGTGTGAGAACAATGTTTTTAGAAAGTAAAAAATGTTAAGAAAGAAAGAAGTCCACATTTACAGTATATGATCAGATTTTTCTTTCTTTCTTATCTTTATTTTTCAATGCCAAGATATCTCTGCTGAATTGTATCATTTAGACATTGAGGTATTGGCAAAAATAATTGCTGGCCCCTACTTTCTGTTTCTCTGCTTTTCTTTAGAGCTGTATGACACACACATAGCTACCAAAAAGTTCCCACCATTTGCAGGATTCATTCCTGTGTGCTTCACTGAAATGTGCAGTCAGAGTAAGCATGTCTAGATGAACTGTGGAGCAGCCCAGCTCAATGGACTAATGCAGTGCCAGGTGTGGCATTTATCTTTGCTGTGGAAAGTTCATATGGTCACTGACAAAATACTAACAGATCAGAAGATAATGAATCTTTGTACGGTGTTAAGCAAAGAATAATAAATATAACTCCTATTTTTTTTTTTTTTTTTTTTTTTTTCCTAGAACCCAAATCCTCTTATCTTGCCTCAAGAAGAGTTAGACTTTCCAGTATGGTTTGAGGGAGTTTAAGGGATTTGTGAAGCAAGTGGAAGTAGTCTTGCATCCAGTGAAGGATAATACTGCCCAGACATCCCAGAAGGATAACGCTGCCCATTTGTCATCCCTAGGTCAGGTTTCGTGGCTGGTGGAGCCGAGGAGTCATGGTCATGACTTCAGCCGGTCCTTCCAGACCGAGGTGGGGCATAGGGGTGTGTTCAAGGGAGCAGAGACCCTTGGCTTTGTAGTACTGCAGCTTCTCTGCCTTGGAGGCTGCTAATACCCGTGACTTGGGTAGAAATGATGCGATTGTCCGTAGGTATGAGCAGAATCTGTATCGTGACTTATCCTGTGCGTTTCCCAATACAATGCCTTGAAAGCATTGGTGTTTGCCTGAAAAAAAAAACAAGCAAAAAATATCTCTGTCTCTTGGATACACTCATATGCCCAAACCAAAAAAAAAAAAAAAAAAAAAAAAAAAAAAAAAAAGCAGGACCTAGTTTAATCCAGTAAACCCCAGGCAGCTCAAAGTTAAACTTCCCATTCAGTTACTAATTCATTGCTTTTGTTTGTGGGTATTGCAGTATATGTGGTCTGTGAGATTACCTGCTGATTGTCATTTTTCACAGTGATGCAGCTATCCCACAGAAGGGCTTAAGAGCGAAGCTTCCTTTAGCGCTTGCACTTCGCAGTGTTACAGGGCACGGGGAAGTTGTTTCGCGTGTGTGCGAGGAGCTGCACGTGGGTGCAAATTAATAGAGTTTTTAAATGTATTTTTAATTTTTATCTCCAAGCAATGCTCTATTATCAGCTAGATGATAAAATGTCTTGAATAGTTGACTCTAGGGCTTTCACTAAACTGCCCATGAATGCTGAAACCATCTGTTTTTCTGGACGTTTGTCAGGGTGAGTGTGGCAGAGGCAGCTGTTTGAAAAGGGACGCTTTGGATGATGAACCAGCCCATTGTTTCTGAGCGATTCGCTTGCATTCAGAGGCTCTACCCAAGCGTACTATAGAGCAATCAAAATCAAACTATTGTTTGTCCCAATCATATTGATCTGAAAAGAAGGTGGTGGGATGACCGCATTGTAGATGCAAATAGTTGTTTAGAGCAGCTGTATGCTGGCCAATATGTACCACAGTAGGAAACCCACATGGAAGCTAGAGGGCTCCCTGCACCCTACTGGGGAGAGAGAAAAGATGATGCCAGATTGAACTCCAGTCTACAGCAAAAAGGAAGGCTCTGGACTGTTGGCATTGCTCGTAATTTGCTTTTTACAGCAATGGTTGACATTAACCCTGTAGTGCCTTAGTAATTAAAGGCAGTTGTTTGTTATGGTTTTTTTTTTTATTTTTATTTTTCCTGCAAGCACGTTGCAAAGAGAGTTTATCAAGAAGATAATTACTTAAAGCTACTGCAGTGAAATATAGGAGCGATTGGATTGCTTGCATGTCAACTATCAATTTTCTCTTCCATAAAAATTAATTGCATTTTTGTTGTTGTTTTCTATGCAGAATCATTCATACACTGTTTAAAGTTTTCATAATTTATTTATGGTGATGAAAATACAGCAGCTGAATCGAAACATATTGTGGTGTTCGTTTCTGTGTTAAATATAGCTGTCTTATCTCTGCAGAAAGCAGGGGAAAAGATGATCTTTAGTGCATGTAATGAAGATTATAGCTTTTAGTTTAGAGTAACTGAGAAAGCTGCACTTCATCCATTAACATTTTAAGCTTTTTAGTTGTCCTTGTCACTTCATTGCATGCATGCTAATATTTCCTCATATAAAATTTAATCTGTCGAACTAAATGAAGGAATTAGTATCTGAAAGACATCTTTCATTAAGCAATTAACGAATCTTTCTAACAAATCTACAAAAGCATATGTGTTTATATTTAATAAGTATTTGTATGATCAGCCAATTACAATACATAGATACAGCTTTTTTGTTTATTTGTGATATTACAAAATCTAAACTTAAGTTGCAATTAAGCTTTAGAAAAGGTATTGTAATTGTCGACAACTGTGGTTAAGGGACTGCTGTCTTTCAAAATCATCACGGTCACGTAAAGCTTAATATCTGTTTCTTTGTGTAAGAATCTTTTTTCCTGTCTCTTTGTAATTCATGGATGGAAACGATGAGGTAGTAAAGAATCTGCAGAGGGAATACATTCAAGGATATGTCTTTTTAAAATTAACAATGATGTATATGTGTATATAGGAAAGAAGCAAACAAGAAGAGGATAGCAGCCTGGATGAAAAGATGATCACCTGCACCAGCTGCAACACATTTCCTTTCACAGCTTTAGAGTAGCTTTTCAAATGTATTCTCTTTTCAGGCTGCTTGCATAATTTTATGAAGGGACACCCCACCCTAACTTAAGCTATTACTAAACCAGTGTCAGCCTCTGTGTAAAAAGTGGAAAACGTAAGTGAAAATAGTGATATTGTCCCTTTGCCCTTGCACCATTATTAACTTGTTTGGGAGTAATTTTCTTAGCAGAACACTTCTTTCTTGGGATTCCTTCTTGTCTGAATTACTTTAGTCTTCAGAATGCTCCATGTGATGTATGTTGCTGCAGAAGAATGAATTGTCAATTGACTAATAACTCTTCAATATGAAAAAAAGCTACTTGATTTTCTTGAATAAGGTGGTTTTCCTGTACTCACTTGCTCTCTGATTTGGCCTGCTTTTATAGATTTTTTTTTAAATGAAGTCTTCACTTGGATCATGAAGTAGCTTGGAGAAAAAGACTGTGGTAAAGCAGGTGAGCAATAAATTATACTAGCTTCAAGTAATGGCCACTTTCCTGAGTGAGGACCAAATTCTTCATTAAATGGTTCACTTTCAAGCACATACAGTGTATACAACAATTCTAAGCATTTCCTTCTACTAAATAATAAAGAATAATATTCTTCAGAAACTTCTACCCTTCTGAGTGCATGTAGGTCCATGGCAGTTGGCAGGAAAACTCCACAGAGAAGAATTGGAGTTGGGTAGGAGGAATAAACCCCCAAGTATTCACAAAGTACTGCACCAGCAGTTCTCTCCCTGGGGATGAGAGTGAAGCCCAGGGGAGAGATGTGAATCAGGTCAGTTAATGAATTACAGCAAAGCACTTGGGTGTTATAAAAATGAATTCGGCCAATAGAAAAACCTGTTTTTCTTTCCAGACATACTGAGCAACATTAAGACAGACAGCGCAGCATGCTTGATTTGACTCATTCGCTTATCTTTTTCATTAGCAGTTTGCTACCTGACTGTTTCAGAGCCAGCTCTCCAAGTGTTTAAATAACTCACCAGCTTGACAGCTATCATATATGTCTGGCAGTATTAACGAAGTGCAATCCTTGCCATAAAGTTTGAAAAAATGTATCAGACACCTACTCACTGGTTGCCAGAGGACCAAACCTCTGAGCAGAAGAGAGACAGAGGGAGATGCTGCACCACCAGTGAAGTTCAGGGATGAGGAGGAGCCAAGACACCTGCTGTCTTCACCTCCTGCAAAGAGTGGGGTGGAAGAATCCTGGAAATCTTTGTTCACTCTCAGGTACTTCTCTGTGGTGTCTGTGAAAGTCTGCTAAGTTTCACCCTTGGCATCAGACTCAGGACTGTGTTTGTCTCATCTCGTGTGGTGGAGGCCAAAGTCCTCTGCTCAAGGATGCTTGCAGCTGTGTGCAGTGAGCTGCACAAAGTGCTGATAAGAACCATTCCCATCCTGGGAGAGCCCCATCCAATCTCAGGCACTAGCAGCTTCCTTCTTCTTTTTATCTTTTGTTTGCTCTCACACACCTTTCTGGATGTAGGCTTTCATTACTCTCCTTTTTTTTATATGCCTTCAGCGATTGAGTCCAGTGCCTACTTCCAATGCTGTGCAGTTTCGCCAAATATTGGTGGTGTGAAACTATCATTTAGTTAAATCTGGAGATTTTACCAAGTACGACTTCTGGATCTGCTTTACTTCAAATGGAATTACAGAGACGGGAGCTACAGAATATCGAGTGTTTGGTTATAGTCCTGATGAAGAACAGTATAAATACATAGCTAGATGGAAATCAGTGCCTTGGAAAAATAATACATTACCAACCAGCGTATTGCACTTTAGCCTTTTTTCATGACCAGTTTTCACCAGAAAAATTGAGGGGATACACTGGGGTATAGGGGTAGGGTTGTGGTTTCATGTTGCGGTTATCTGAGGGAATCATTTGTCTATGGTCTCAGGCTGAATTAGACTCTACTTTGGTCCACCCAGTGTCCTCATGTCTGCAGTGAATTCTTCAATATGAACACGGGCTGTAAAGGAGGTAGATGCAAACAATAATGTGGAACTATTAGTACTGTCTGTCTGTGTATTAACATTATGTAGCGGTTTTTATATTACGGAAAAAAACAGTGGGAGTTTCTTTTTTAGAGTGATGGAAGACTCGGATCTTTAAATCCTAATGGAGAAAGGGAAATTGCAGTCTGATATGAATGTTTCTTTGGGGTGGGCACACAGAAATAAAGCCTGTTTTGCTTTGTTTCCTTTAGGATTTTAGTCATCTTAGTGTAAAAAAGCATACACCTAAATCCACCTTTTATCTTTCCATATTTTTTTGTTTTAACATGTGTTTTAAGAATCCCGTAAAAAGATTTTTTTAAAGCAGTCTCCTTTTCCTGGTGAAAATTTTCTTCCCAAAGAAGCTTTTGACAACGATACTGATTAACATCCTTTCACAAGGTGAATAATATGTTACGCGAAAATGTAGTAGAGTTAGAGAATTTGGCACAAAATTGGAATAAGGACAAAATGTTGTCAGAATTGGGTGCTGGAAGCCATATGCTTCTTTTTTGAAGGTGGGTCACGTTTTTAGCTGTCAGATTGCTAAGAATCCTCGTGTCACCCGTGGACTTCAGTCAGAGACAGGTTTTTACCACGGTGGGAAGGCAGGCCTGCCTGCTACCCCCAATTTGGCACATGAATTCGAGACTTGTATGACAAGGCATCTAATTCATCAAGCCTAATTGGTGACGTGGAAGGACTTCTACTACAGAGATTTGATTTCCAGTCTTCCTGTGGCAAACTGTCATTTTACTACAAGTTTGAGAAAATGGATAAGACTGGGTTCGTTGTCTTATGTCTTTCTCTGAAGGCTTTGTTTGACTTGTGAAGTATTTGGGTAGGAAGTTCATCTTTATAGAAACACAAACAAATTTTGTGACTTGAGGTCCCAAGCATCATTCTTCTGTTTGAGAGAACAGAGAAAGAGGGAAAAAGCTAAAAAAAAAAAACAAAAACCTTCTAATCTCAACCCTGAATGAGCTCATAGGTAATTTGCACCCAGACTCTTGTGCCCACACTTTAGTACTAGCTTGAATAAATCTGCTTTTTTTCACCTTCTGCTTCCTCCCAGTGTATTTTTAGGAAGCTGTAATTTTGCTATGCTAAATAAGTATATCTCATTGTCCAAAGAACTGGTCTCCTGTACCATATAAATTCATCTTTCTTTTATATTTTTTTTTCTTTGTCCACTAAATTTCCTTTGAAATTCCAGATAAGGTTTCATTGGAGAATTTTTAGGGGGTGATACAAATATTTCTGTTGACAATATGTGGATTGACAGTACTATTGTGTTTCTGCATCTCATTACTAGAAAAAATTAATAGCTCTTGGTCCTTGGCCTCCTCTGTGTTTTCAGTTGTGGAAGCCCAGCACCCAGCAGAAACTCTTGTTTCTCTCCTGAAGCACCCAACCACTCAGCTGGGGCTAGCAGATCTTCCATTACTGATGTCCCACATTTCTTTGTGATTTCTGGTCCTTCTTTTTGTTGCCAGTGAGTCCCAACTCTGTGTTCTCATTAGCATCCTTATATTTAATATTTTGTTGGTGAAAGTATTAAACCTAACTAATAATGAAGCCAGTCCCTAAAGTACTTCACTATGTACTTCACTCCTTCCCATATGAAGCATCCTTTTTTTTGTGAAAACCACTGGCTTCTGCAGCCAGTTCTAGTTCTCCATTTGAGCTGGTTGTGACTACTGGAGATGTTCTGCTGAGCTCCAGATAGATCAAGAATTAATAGTTTTGTTGTTTTAGTTTTTAACCTAAAATAGTGGTTCTCCTAGAAGAAAAAAGACTTAATGTCTAGCTGTCTCCTTTTAAAAATTGTTTCAAAACCTTCAAAAGTTCAGTATCTCTAAAAATGTGTAGTACCCTAGGGCCACTTTTCTACAGTATTGCCATTGGAAAGAAATGGGCATAATCATACCATGCAACTCCTGATTTGTTTGAAGAGTGTATTTATTTCAACAAAAATTAGCACAGTGACCTTTTCAAAGCAGATTATTCTTGAGTTTTAATCTTTTTTCAGTGTTTGGTACCAAAGTTCAGTTGCACTTCATGGATGTTGTATATTACAAGAAGTTCTATACAGCAATTTAGCACGCAGAATTTACGTTTTAGAATGGTTTCTAATCAGAAACGTGTTAGTCCTGAAATCTGTCTTTCCAGCTTTCCAAGTATAAACCAACAGATATGGACCCATTCACACTGAGAGAAAAATTACCTTACTTTCTTGCAAATGAGTTTTAAAAAAGGAAACTGCTCATGATTATTAAGAGATCCTGTGGTAATCTTTGTCCCGTTATGCTCACAGAGTTCTGCTTTAGATGCTTACCAAGTCATGTATCCCAGACATCTCAAAAAATGCCTTCCCCTTACTAATATTTGCTTTAGGTTTGATTTGATATTGCACTCTTTATTTTATGTCTTCAGCTGTCCATGGTTTAATTCCAAACTGGTGAAAGCAGCTTCTGAGTTGCTGAACTGCTATAGCTCTCATGTAACTGAGTGGGGTCAGCCCTTAAAGCAGAGCTGGTCACCAGCAAAATGGAAATTATTTCTGTTTTACTCAAGTGAAGGTGGCTCTTAGATAGCTTTCTCATGCTTTATGAGGAGGAATTGCTGACCTCTCAGTTTCTATGTGAATTTTATATTTGGAAAAATGGGTGATGTGTCATTTCTAAAAACATAGAACCTTTGTGTATATATTTATTGAACAAATTTGATGTTCAGTACTCGCTGCAGACAAATACCGCACATTCAGTCCTTGATATGCATGCATAATAGTAATCAGTATCAAATGAAGAATGTGTGCTCAGCCTTCAACTTGAAGTAAAGGCTTTCTTCTCAAATGACACACTAACTCATTACAGCAACGAGTGAATCAAAGTTTAATGATACTAATGAGGCTAAATTAACAGACTTTATGCATGAAATAAATATGAAAGGTTATAAATACCAATTTAGTTCCAGAATTGTAAAGATTTTAGGTCAAAACCCTTCTGGTACCATCACTTTGTTTTAAACTGATTGATATTTACCTCCACTTCTCTTTTAAAGTGAGTTTGTCTCCTGCGCTCAACACACAAGA
Organism: Tyto alba; assembly: GCF_018691265.1. Taxonomy (NCBI): domain Eukaryota; kingdom Metazoa; phylum Chordata; class Aves; order Strigiformes; family Tytonidae; genus Tyto; species Tyto alba. Next base: position 38,493,509 of record NW_024881330.1, read on the forward strand.
AATATAATATAAAATATTGATGGAAAATGCTGTGTAATAACATAGTACAGCAATGGTTCAAATACAGTGGTAACCAATGGATGGTGATTATAGTAAAATAAATATTTGTCATAACTGAAATAAAAATCCAACAGAGTTTTTTATAGCCTCTTTCAAAAAGGCATAGCAGTAAAATTTACTTTCTTCTTAATTTTATTAAAAATTTCACTAAGGGTTAATAGGGTCGATTTATATTGCCACTATAGGAAAAAAGATTAAAAGAGTTTAACATAAGACTCCTCATGCCCAGCTGAACTGAGATATACTTTTTGATCAGACAGGATACTTTACTTTTAAGAGAATCATATTTTGTCATCTATTAAGGGAGAGGTAAAAATGGTTGCCACAGTTGCAGTAACTTTTGCTAAAATGGGTGTTGTTGACATTGTTTAGATATTGTCAGAAAACAAATCAAAGTGTTTGCTTTATTAAAGGATAAAATCAGTGCTGCCACGTGAGGAAGTGGGAGTGCTCTTCTGCTCCAGATAGTCCATATGTGATGTCCAGTTTTCAGCGTGATCCCTACCTGGGGCTTGGTGGGATGCACGCACAGACCCCTTATTTGAGTGTGGTGGTATTTGTACCTTGGTGTGTTGAACACCTTTGAACCTCTGGCACATCCAGGTGGGCATTCAGAGCAGTTCCAGTGTCAGTTTGTGTGGGATTGTTTTTGGAGGACAGTGGCCACATTGGACAAGAGCAAGACTGGGAGCTGAGCGCGCTGTACAGCTGGTGAATGATGAGGACGTCTTGACCTTCGTCGGCCAGAAGCCTTGGGAGCAGCAAACAGGAATGTAGAAAAACAAGATAAGGATGCTGAGCTTTGAAGAAAACATGCTAGGCGACGGTTAATGGAAAACATCTGATTGTTTCTTAAACAGTGGAAAGTTTTCTACCTTGAGCTAAAGGTGTATAGAACATTGTCTTTGTGCTTGTAAGATTTAATTAACCAATAAGGCTTAGGATAGCAGTAACTAACCTGTAGCCAATGAGTTGTCTGGTGTATTATGGACAGGGGGTAATGACCAATCAAATGTTACTCTTAGGCAGGTGGACAGTGTGTGAGGAGTGCATGTAACCAATCCAGCCCTCTGTTTATGTGTGATCAGTTGCTAGGAAGATACATAAATGCACTTGTATTGGTAATAAACGATTTTGATTTATGACTCTTACAGAGTTGCCGGAGTCCGTTATTCTCCTCAAGTTCGTGCTCTGTTTTTGTTCTCTCCCTGGTCACCTCTCCTGAGATGCTGTTAATGGTTTTGTGGAAATCGTTTATGGTGCAGGGACGTGCTGTAATGAAGACATAAAGAGCACCATTCATCCTCCTAAACAGAGATGTCTGTCCTGCATGGCCTCCAGCTGTGGGTCCAGAAGGATGTAATTCTCCCTCCACGGCAGTGTCAGACCTGCCAGCTCTGTGTGAATGTGGAATAAATACCATGAAGCACGGTACTAGATAGATCCCTGTCTTGAGGCAGCTGAATTGAGCCCTGCTTGTTTACTTCAGATGAAATAAATCAGTTCGAGCTCCACTGACCATACCAGTCGCTGTCAGGGGCGGGGGGAGAGCACAGGTAGAACGTTTTTGGATACCAACATTCAGGTACCTAAATTTAATCTGAAACTGAATCCCATGCATGCAGCCAAAAGCCAGGTACTTGCTGTCTTCTTTGGTACATGGGATGCAGGCTGGAAACTGTTGGCATGCCACGCTCTACTGACCTAAAGCCATCATGGTGCATACTCACCTTTAAATAAAATGTGAAAATCTGGTAAATGAAGTGTAAATTACATTCACCCTGACTAAGTTTATGCACCTGACCCATTTAAGTGAAGACTAGTTGTCCCTCTGCAGTCAAGGGAGGCAAGACAGATATCTCTATAGAGGAATTCACATCCTGAGTACCTGAATTGGCACTAGGAATGATACTTTCCATCAGCTGTATAGGATATGCAGGGTGAGTAGGATCCTTACAGATTGCTTTAAGGGAAATGAACCTCGAGCTAAACTGTGTCGTGTTACAGCTTCAGAGAGAGCCCCCAAAATGTAAAACAGGTACAATAAACAGAGCCTGCGAGGAGTGTGGGCGCGATGTCCCTGCCATGCTAGCAAGACAGACAAATGGCAAATGGATTTGGTGGTTGGCTGACCCAGGTGTTGGGCTGAGTGTTGAATTTGAATTAGGAATTATTTTCTTGCTCATCTTTAAAAGCATGGCCTGGTGATTTTGTGTCAGGGATGGGATTAGCAATGGCTTATTCCAGCTGTCACCATGACCTCCAGTCTGTGTCTCCTCCATGGTAAATTCATAAAAGAACAATAGCAGACAGTCAGGATTATTTCAGTGGGAAGTAAGGGGAAACCACTGAATAATTCACAGGAATCCTGAAGTGTCCCTAGAATAAACTAAGGTTCGTTAGGAGCAATTCCTGGTAGTTCTTCTTGTCCTCCAACAATGCTTTCTGTTCATGGGACAAAGCTCCACTCTTCATTGAGTTACCTTCTCTCTGGAAACCAGAAAAAAGAGTTCTCTGGGAAATAAAACAATGTGGCCAAAAAGAGAGAAGCCTAACAGTCCTATTTCACCTCAAGAGCATCTCTGCTACGTAGAGGTCCCTGGTGCAGAGTCCCTTGCCCCAGAGTTTTGTCCAGCTAGCAGGGGCTGTGTGTTTGCTCTCGCTTGGATCTACACAAGAAGGAATAACTCTTGCAGGGACATGGCTCTGCTTACAGAGGGTCAACTTCAGCCTGTAGGCACTTTCTTCCACTGTATTTCCAACCCAGTCACAGGGAGTTGCCCACTTAATTACAACGCTGCTGAGCGGTTTTCAAGATTAAAAATGAAAGTTGAAAGGTCGGGGGGCATGTAGATCATCCAAATATGAAGTCCTGGCGCCTGTGCTACCCTGCATCTCTCTGTGAGAGGTCACTACTGGGCCTGAGGCTTTGCTGGTGGTGGCAGAGAGGCTGCAGCCTCCTATCTCAGCAGCTCTGGTTAATACCAGTGATGATCTTGAAGGAAAGTTAGTATAAAAATACTAGGTTAGCTTCTACCTGTGTTTCATGGCAGAAACATTCTTGTTTAGGTTTCTGAACTGGATGGTCTGGGATGAATATCTGCAGGCTACGTAGCTTCATGATTTAGGGGCTTTCTTCCAGCCCCACGTTCTCTCGTTGTTTGAGTTGCCGTAACCTTAATTAAGGTTGCCTTCTTACAGTATTTTTTCAAAATATGTTCTTGGAAATGTTGGACTGCTTGTGAGCTTAAAGCAAATTAACAATACTTCTTTTTTTTCCCTCTGTAAAAGCTGTTTTACAATATGTCTCTTGTAAATTTGCAGCTTTCTAAGTTTCTGTATCAGAATGTGAATTGATTATGGGATTTGACGGATCGTATCCCATTAGCTCTTTGGCTTGTAGGAAACAGCCCTTGACCTATTTTTTTAAGCTTTATTTCATAAATGTTTTCAAAACTATCTGAAGATCAAAAAAGCAGGGTCACTCATTTAAATTTACTTTAAAGACCAGCGGTTCATGGCTAATGAATGTATGGTTTATTAATCAAATGTATGTAGCTGAAAGAAGCCAACTACAATTCACTTACAATTGCGATTTTACCCTATTTTAACGTTATTTTAATGAGCTACAGATTTGAATGTGGGCTTTGTTCATCTGTTGCTTCCACTCAATTGCAGTTTCACCCTAAGAAGACACAAGACAGATTGATCAGGCTTCCAGTCATTGTGAGACTTAAATGAAGTGAACAGGGCCTTATGTTTCAAAACCAAATGAGAGGATTAAAGCAACAAAAAAAAAAAAAAATTCTCCTATGTTATCTGTCTGCTGTTCTTAAATTTGATTAAGCTACTTGCCACTAAGCACTTTTGGTTTTACTGTAAATACAGCCTAGAAATAAATTTTCATGGCCGCAGGCACCAATCAGCAAGTGATACCATGAATAATTAGCACTTAGAAACACTTGTTCATGTTAGAATATTTTTTTGATTGCCATTTCCAAAAACACACTCAGATAATAGGACAGTACATTTCTTTAAGGTCTAATTGGGGTAGAGCTCCGTGCCAGCAGTTGCAGTAGTAGTATAAGCAAAGTTTTCTGAGTATTTTGGGGGGGGTGTGTGTATAGTGCCAGTTTGTATTTTGTGAGAACAGGAAAAACAGAATACTCTCAAGTTAAACTATATTAATTTGATATGTTCTTTTTTTTTTTTTTTTTTTTTAAACTACAGCATTTGTTTTGGGGCTACAAAAGACACTTTTGAGCCTGAATATGACCGTATCTAACATCATCTTCATAACATGTAAGCAGATTGCAACCACCTGTAAAATAATGAAATGGCCAGTGAAGACAGTGTAAGCAAGAATTCTGTATCCTACTTTATTCTTACTCTGCTTCATTCCTAAAAGCTCTCCAGTCAGCTCGAGAATGTCTGATAGGGAGTAGCAATCCCTGTGAGTTACACTGGACATGAACTCTAGGAACAGCAGTGTAGAAGCATAGCTCAGTTTAAGAGACTTTTGCTTTGGATTGTGTTTAACTTTTGACATAAGTGTGTTTGAACTGTGGAGTCCGTCAACAAATACTGTGAAAATATTCATCACGTTAGTAATAATGTTGTATTTTTCACATACGTTTAATTTACCTATTTTATAATTTATCTGCATGCCAATTACACATTTCTATATTTGATGCACATCTTTTTTGTTCTGAATTGCCTTTTGAATTTTGCATGAAAAAATACTAAGTGTCAAAGCAATCTAACATATTTGTATTTGATTGCACATTTCTTGTGTAACCAAATTCCCACCCTACTCTAGGGTGACTTTCTGTGCAGAAAACCCCTGTCTGCAAATGCTGGTGCCCTGAGCAGCATGGAGTTGTTATGTCAAATGACTTTTTAGATTGGTATTTTCAAAATAAGAAATACAGGAAATCAGTTTTGCTAACGCTGAGATGTATTGCAGGGTTCAAAAATGCTTTTAGAGTGGAAAACAGCTATAGAATCCCTTACAAGAAATGTTTTTGAAAACTGATCTTTGTGTAATGTTTTGACTACATTAAGTACAAGCACTAAGCGACTAGTGCAGCGTCTCCATGGAGCAGGCTAAATTTACAGCTGGTGAAACTGAGGCAGAGAAGGAAAAAGTGGACTTTCTGGTGTGCTTAAGCATAGCTTACGTGATTGGCATCTCAGTGCAGCAAATGCAGGGCAGGCTGCCGTAGCTGTGCTACTTTTAATTGAGCTAGAGTGAGGGCAAGGAGGGGTAGGGAAGCTGTGGCAGGACGGTGGCCAGCGTCTGGGCTTGGGGCAGCCTAGGTAAATCGTCACTGGTGTTGGCTGTAGTACCAAGATGAACGCTAATTGGGGTTTGCCTTGCTAGTCTGTGAACTGTGCCATCAATAAATATCCTAAGGACAAATGCAATATAGAAATGGTAAGATTACGATCAGATTTGGGAGTCCCAGACTCCCGGATTTGCATGGCTTTCTCTTGAGCATTCAGACTCTCCTTGTCTTGTCTAAGTGTTAGACTAATGTCTATCAGCCTCAGGAATTAAATGTGTGAGAATGAACACATTGATAAGAAAAACTAATTTATAATCAACACTGAGTCTTTATGCAAAAATTTAGAATAATGCAGGTCTTAAATCTGTCTGATTCCCACACATTGTTTGTTTTTAAATAATGTGCTGCATGAAGTACATTTTTTGTGTTCTAGGGAGATGATCATTAATAGACCTTTGTGTTTTCTCAGCCTTTGTGTAGCCATATGTAAACTTGAGGAACCAAGTTCTGTTGTGTGCATCTGTGTCTAGCTGAAATCAAAGGTGATTTGATTTTTTTCACCCCAAAACAGAATTTAGGTGAAAAAAATGCTGATGGTGGATTTGAAGCACAAACATATTCGCCCTCTGTATGTTCATTTTTATGCAAGTTGTGTGCTACTATTTAAGAAGAAAGCTTTAAGAAATATTTGCATGTATTTTTAATAGAGTTGAATTACTTTATGTTTCATAACAGTACATATGAAGACAAAAACATATAGTGTGATGAAATTTTGTAAAGCGTTTGTGGGCTCATTTTCTGCAGTGCAGGGTGTTTGGTGGCACAGTCAGTGAATATTTCTGTATAGCTTCACGGCGTTAAACAAATTTCTCTTGACATTCAGTATATGTAACTGAGAATATAGTGCATTTCATTTAGTGTTCAGTCATCTAAAATCAAAGCATTTGGGATATTATTACTTAGCTTTGATATAAATGAGTAATCTACCATGTATTAAGCTTGCTCTGTTTAAACTGAAGTTTCCAGATAGCACAGGTTACCATCTGTATTTTTTCATATTATTATTGCCCTCATAATAAGTTCAAGGTGAGATTTTCAGGCAGTAAGCTGCAAGTCAGTTTTCATATAAACACTTTAGAAAAGCTATCTTGACATCAGCAGCTTATGCAGTCTTCCATCTATAATGTAAATGACTACACCTGCATTATTTTTATTTCTTCATTATTTTTTGCCCGCTCATTTAAAAATGTTTAAAGCATTAAAAGCGTCTCTGCAAATACATGTGAAAGGAGACAATTGTTCTTGTAGGAAAGGCCAGGAAAACACACAAAGGAGGCCACAGTGAGATGATAAAGGTCCAGGAGGTATTATGATGAGGTTCACAGATACTGTGTTCCAATCAAGCTCAATAAGCTCTGAATTCCTATTATGTTTCTCAAGCCTCCAAAAAGACATGGGAAGAAACCAAAAGTTTAAGTCAAATAAAAAGCACTTAAGCCAAGAGCACATGAATGTATAGCTGGGTAATGGAGCTTTCATCTCCGAAATAAAAACAGTTCAATTCAATTGGAACTGAAGTTTCTTCCCCCTTTGAAAAAGTTTATTTTAATGAGTTTCCATTTTATGCGTGGGCTGTTCTTTAATCGATGCTGCTCCATTGAAGTTTTACCCAATGAAGACACAAGACAGATTGTCCAAGCTTGCAGCTATTGTTGGGAGTTGATGAAGTGTATGGGCCCTCATGGTTGATAACAGAAGTAGATGGTCAGAGCCAATAAATAAAACCTTAACTCTGATTGTTGGGTGCTTTATGCTGAAAAGCTTTCTATTACCATGAATCTTTGGTTTTGAAGGACTTGTGAACCCAAAGGCAGCTCATAGCTCTGTCACACAGACTAAGTCGGTCAGACAAGCAGCAATCTGTCCTATCTGATAAACCCAGTTTTGTCTTTTAAATCCTAGACTTCTCTTCAGGAATCAACACTGTTAATATCTTGACAGACCATTAACTTCGTAATACATGTATCTGCTGCCCGGTTGTTTTATCATAAAAATTTGATGTTTGCAGGAGTTAAATTGTCCTGTCCTTGATCATGTTTTTACAAAATAAATATCAGAAAGAACACTCTTAACAACTGGAGGCCTGTGCTAATGTTTGAGGAAATTAGTAAAATATCTTTGTGACAGCACTGAGTCACAAGTGCAAAAGAATCATAAAAAGATTCATATTCAGTATAGTAATATAAGAAATCAGAGTATTAATCTAGGGGGTTGATTTTTTTCAATGAGAAATTAGATTTATTTTGCAGATAGAGCAGCCCTAGAGCCAGATTTGTTTGTCACTTGGTCCGAAGAGATCTCAGTGAACAGAAGAGCAAATGCAAATTCAGTTAAAATATTCTGCATATTTACTGAAGAAATGTCATTCATTTCAGTTTTAAGGAGAAAATCTGTTAAATATTTGCGTTATAACTGGTTTTGTCTGAGCAGCAATACTTGGAGTGTGGCAGCTAGTGTAGTGGCTGTCTCACTTTGGAGGTGTGACGCAGATACAGTGGAAGATAATTGGCCTTAGGGATGCACCGTGTACCCTGGAGTTTTCCAGTTCTTGGGGTGAGAGGGAAAGAAGGGGGGTGAAGAATCCTGACCGCCTGGGAAAATGGAGGGAGTGCAGATGTGGGTGCCCTCAGGATGGATGGCGGGAGGGAGAGGGTAAGGTTGTGGGGAAACAGGAGAGAGGTTTCTCTGGGAATGCCTGCTGTCTACTTGCATGATGGTCACTTAAGATCTGTCCCTTTTAATCTTAGGTTCTTACTCTTCTTCAACATCTAGGTATCAGAACATCTTTTAGTGGCACGACTAATATTTGTCACATGTGGTCCATCCTCTGTAATGCTTTACATCTGACTGCAAAACCCCACTTTTTTACTGTGAGGGTGGTCAAACACTGAAATAGGTTGCTCAGACAGGTAATGGAGTCTCCCATCTATCAATATATGGTGCTGGACAACCAGCTGTAAATGACCCTGTTTGACCAGGTGGGTCGGACTATATGATCTCAAAAGATCCATCCCAACCTAAATGACAGCAACTTTTTTGCGCACTGGACAGTATTTTATTCTGGTGGGCATGTTACTTGGGTTCTAATAAACCATGTTGTTGATGTGTTTCAGGAAGGAGAGGAGAGAAAGGTGCAGCTTGCATATGGAATAGGAGGTCATTCTCAGATCAGCTGCCAAAAAACTCCTCTCCTGTAATTATGAGCTTTTCATCTGCAATGGCAATCGAAGAAACAACAGCTCATGTACAGTACATGGGGAGGGTGGGCAGATCTTTCTGATGCATGTTTATTATGCCTGAAAAAAAATCTCTAGTTAGCCTTAATATTTGATAAAATTGCTTTGCTAACTGGCACTGCACTAAACACTGTTGATCATTGTTTGCTCATGCATTTGATCGGGAAGAAAATACTTTTTATTTTCTTCATTCAAATACTTGTGTTTTGTCCATTTTCTAGAACAAATTGGGCTTGTGAGAACAGGTATCACAGAAAGAGGAAATAATGTGCAAAGTGTGGGAGGTCAAATAGATGCATTTAGTGTCTACCAAAGAATCCTGGACTGTAGCTATGGTACCTCTAAACTGTGCACCAGATTGTGTTTAAGGATCGACTTTGGATGAAGTATAGAAGGCCTCTATTGTACATGCAATACAGTAGCTACTCTTACAATGCAATATACACCAACCCTAGTCTTCATAGCCGTGAAGATCTCGTACCTTTCATGTGCTGAATATACTACTATACTCTTGCAAACCATGCTTTAACTCAAAGTGTGTTAGATGTCATAATGGAATAAAATGTTGTATGTATGACTCTGATGGGATGTGGGTAGCTGGAAAGGCTGTACCTAGAGTAAGAAGCTTGGAAATACTTGGCAGAAAGCCAGCTACTAAAACCTCTGTGAAGAATGGACACAGATGAAGGCAGTTCCATGGCAAATTAAGGGTCAGGCTAATTTAGTGTGGACCAAAGTTTAGCACCCAAGATGAGTTTCTCAGGTGCTTGTGAGAGCGAGTGTACTAATTGCAGCCTCAATCCAAATCATAAAGAATTTGACCATCAATTGTACTGTGCAGGATCTGTTTTGGCTCAGCAGATAAGCCACAAAATGAAAGGGTTCAAAGTCTTGATTCCGTCTTACTCCAGCTGATGACACTTCCATCCTTATTGCATTGATCTGTCAATTGCTGTTGGAAAATACTGTGCTCTAGGAACTGGTGGTAGCATGACCTCTTATAAAGCAGGGATCGTACATTTCCATGAACCAGATCTTCTTACTGGTTCCTACCTCTCTTTTGTCGCATGCTTAGAGATTTGAACAGGAATAGTGATAGAAAACTCTGGCTATTATTGCATTACGTTATGCTGAGTGGCTTTGTGCAAGCAAATCTCCTTGCTGGGGGATACATAATATGAGCTCTTGCTGATGAGATTAATTCCCTTGCCAGTGCCCATCCTTGCACAGAAGCTTCACTGCCAGCTCTTTCCCAGAGAAGGCTTGTGACTGTACAGACATCCTAAGTAGCAGCAGGCTGTACATCCCAAAGAGGCCAAGTGAGAGAGGAAAGGCACAACTAGCAAACAGAGTGATTCAGAGACTCAATTTGTCGTTCTCTGTTAGCATGAAGGGAATTCTCTGGGAAGATTCAGATTCCAGAGCTCTCTCCGAGCCAGGAGAGCTGGTGCTCCTTCCTAAGGCATGTAATTATGAGTCTGTTCCAAGGTATTACCTGGCACAGGGAGGTGTGCTTGCATTTTCCTCATGAGATAAAATCATCCCTCTCCCTCTAATTACATGTGGTAGGAATTTATTCTTTTTACATTTAAATCGGTTTTGTATCAAGCTTGTTTTACCTGCTAATACACCTCAGGTTATAGAGTTCCCTTAATTCTTCTACTAATGGAATTAGAGAATTTGGCTGTTGTTCCCACAAGGATGCCCTGAGGGGTGGTTGTCCATGCTTTGCCTTGGGTAGGCTAGTTCATCTGGAGATTTCACCAGTTTCAGTAGCTACACGTTGAGCAAAAGCATCCTGGGCAGTCTGCTGGTCTCCTAACTTACTACCTTCTTAAAAAACATTCTCTCTTCTCTTACATAGTGTCAGTAGAGCTTTCATGACAGTGTCACAGAGGAGAAATGTAGCTGGAGAAGACTCTAGTTTGCTTTAGTTTGTCCTGGTTTAGTGAAAGGGAAGGTGGTTGGAAGAGTGCTGTTCATCATTTAAGATCATGAAATAAAAGGTGCAGTAAAAATACTGGCTGTATTTCGGATACATTTGCAGCCATAAGTCCATTTCCATACATCACCTGCAGCTGTGGCATCTGAGGACCACGGAATGTATGAGGAGCAAGCACTCTGTCTGTAGGAAAGGATGGGGATGTCTGTCACCCCTTGGTGAGGCTGCCTTGCAGGTCCCTCACTGTGCTGAGAGCTCGGGCTCCGTCCAGGAGCTGCACATCTGCTCAGTAACGGACTTTGGCTTTCCTGGTCAAGCTGCAGCAGTTAATGACTCAAGTTCTGGAAAGCCCTGTTGCACTAAGCAAGATGGTGGGTTGTCTGAGGTCAGCACGGCGCTGACAGTCTGATTTCTGAGTCTTTGGAACATAAAGCAGCATCCTGTAGGAGAACTGTCCTTGGTAAAATTAACTTGTTTTGCCAGAAGATAAGGAGTGTTAGAATTCAATTTATAGGATAAAAGTACTGACTAGAGGCTGTATCACTTGCTGTCCTTTATTATAATCCCCCAATAGCCAGATACGGGTCAAAAAGGTAAGATGTACTCTTTTGTACCAAAGCAGAGGAGTAATGAGGACATCTGTTTTCATATGGTACTTGACACACACTACCAGAAATTTGATGTCATGCTGTCCAAACTTGTACATCATTGCAGAATTGCATTAGCTTTTCTGATTGATTCTGACAAGTCACTGACAGTTTTTGAGGTGAAACACAGACATGACAAAGGGCAAGCAGAGGCTGCATATGTCAGCTGGAACACTCCCTTGTTGGTGAAAATCTTCCAGTTTTGTCTCTGTGCGCCCCTTGCTGCAGTTTAACCTCCCCACCCTTGCCGCAGTGGGTGCAGCTTTAGACATTATTTGGTTACAGGAGTGGGTCCCTTTGAGTTTTCCTTTCAAAGAAGTGTAGTGCCAAGGAATAATTTTCTTTTCATGGGTTAATGCATGTGCCCATAAGGCAAGAAAATGTAGTTCAGTAAATTTATTCATCATGAATCATGAAAGGTTGATTTCATTTATCATATCACACCATAAACATAGTATTTTGTATTTACACATGCATAAACTTAATTTACCCTCACGGTGTCAAGCAAGTTCCTTATTTCCTTTCCAGAAAGTGTCAATGTATATGTGCTAACACATAGTGTTTTAAAATACCAGTGCTATGAAAAAAATAGGGGTTTTTTTTATGTTGTAGGGGTTTTGGGGAGGTTTGGGGTTGTTGTTTTGTAGGAAAACTAAGGACAAATTGCACTCTGGTGATGATATATACACGTTTACCAGCTCTGAAACAACACAGGATTCCCTCCGGTGCTACTGTCAGTAAGGTCAAATGCACCATTTGTTCTCAATACATGTTTCTAGGTATGCTAGCAAAAGAGCAAGTGGTGTGCTGTAGCATAGCAAGCCTGGGTCGCATTTTATTTTACCATTTTACGTGCTATGTTCTGCTCCAGCCCTTCCGATGGTCGTTTTTTGGCCATGACTTGTTTTGTCCATTTCTTGAGAAAAAGCTGATCAGCAATTGCAGACTATTTGTATTGCAAGTAGTTGCTGCTGAAACACTCGGTGTTCAGTAACAGTAATAAAAGAAGGATGTAACATAAATGGAAGAATACTGTATTGCACCTGGTTTATCTTGCTAGACTTGCACACTGATCTCAGAAAGGGTCAGATCATGTATGCCTTGGTTTTGCAGATAGGCATGTGTTACACTCTTTTGTCTGAATTATACTTTTTCATAAGGAAACAGAAATGCAGTGATTCATTTTAGGTGAAATACTGAAGTTGGCATTTACGATTTTAATGAAAAGATAGCTTCAAACTTTATGTTCTTATTAATAAAAGAAAGCTCCTCTTCCACAAGTTTTTTTTTTTTTTAATTAAGAACAAGTCTTTTTACAGAAAAGTACTGTAAAAGTATTGAAGAAGCATATAAAGGAAAACAATGAATAATTAAGGAAAAATATAATCAATTATAGTCTTAAAGTAGTATCCAAGTGTTAAACCACAGATTATATGAATGTTGTTTAGATCTGGCTTTTTCATGAGTTTAGAAATTACACTTTGAAAGGGTTGTAATCTCTCAGCTGAGTTAGTGGAAGGCACTTGTAGATGAACCATAGACAGCATAGACTCTTCCCAGAAAGAGGAATGTGTGAAATTATGTGTGAAGCAAAGCAACAAACTTGCTTCCCCACCTTATTGTCATGTAAATTCTAAGAGACCACTTTATCTTAGTGCCTTCACCCCACTGGGCTCTGTGAAATGGAGCAAATTAGATGCTTTCAGAGTATTTGATCTGTGGTCACCTATTTTCTTTTTCCTATGGAGATGCAGACCTCTCCTGGTTGCAGGAGACTTGTTTTTTCTCAGTTAACTTCTGTGGACGTTTGAAATGCAACTCACTGATTCTCTGAGATCGGGGGATTACGCTTTGAAAACTCCTGGCGCTTGGAGGGCAGTGTCATCTCACGTTACGTGCTGTCTGAGCTGCTGAAATTATGCACTGATCATGCAGTGGTCGTGGTGGCCATTACAGGCATGGATGGTAGTTGCACAGAGCTGTGGTGGTGCAGGCAGACCCACCAGAAATTGCTCTGCTGCTCCAGTTCTGTGGCTAGGCTGTCAGACCTCGGGTGGGCAAAGCTGGCCTGAGCAAGCATGTGAACACAACTTCCCCGGACTCCTACCTGGGAGGAGAAGCACACTGTGATCATCTTCATCTTTGATTGTTTCAGATTCCAGGCTGAATCACTCAGATTCGGGAATGATTTTGTTCTGTCAGTTTTATGCACTGGGGAGACTTGCACAAGTCCTGCTCCCACTTGGGAAGCCTAGCTGTCATCGGTTTGAGCTGCACACCTAGAGAGGGGAGACACACAGACGGCAATACAACAGCTGAGGTACAAAGAAGTGTTGACTTGTGGCTGCATTTAACATCCTTAGTGCATCCTTTTGCATTCTTTTTGAATTTACAGTACATGTCTATATGCAAAACCACACATCCTTCTCAAACTCTTGAAGCATTTAGGACAAATACATGGAGCAAGGTGATTTTCAACATATTCGCTAAAGTATCTCTTGTTTTGCTTAAATCCTATTGACTTGAATTTCCATTGTATTTTTTTTTTTTGTGGTGAAACTTGGGGATAGATAAAAAAGTATTCTCTGTTGGTTATGCATACATAATTTGAGCTCACCAGCTGGAATCACATGTATATGTAAATGACGGCAGATTTGGGCTCATAATTGTTCAAATTGGCTATGGCATTTGTTATGTCAACCCTGTGTTCTCAGTGCTGCCACTTTGATTTCAATCAAAATTTTGTTAGGCAGGAGTCATGAAAAACTCCATTCTTTTAAGCATGTAACTTTCTCCTGGTGCAGTCTGGAGTTGTTGTACCCTTAAAGAATTATTTTAGCAAATGACAGTCTTTTAATAGTTGAATCTGTGGTGTACTCTTTACAGGTTATATTATTCAGAGACTTCAAAACTGCCCATCAAGACAGCTTCCAGTACTAATCATGTATATTTTACTTTAATCTATGAATGTAAAATAGAATGGCCTTTTTTTTTTTTTTTTTTCAAATCTGGGTTCATATTTTAGCCTCCTCATCTCTGTGGGCGTGCTGTAGATATTAATTATTAGGGACAACTGCTAGGTGTAATGCCATTTCTGAAATTAGGACCTATATTGCATCACTCTTCTTACAGACTCCTGACAGTATCAGCAGACCCAATGCAACGGGACCATCCAGACATTTCCTTTGGAAGCAGCTGATTAAAGTTACTCAGAACTACTCTTTCAGAATAGAAGATGCACACTGCAGCAAGCAGACTGGACCAAAGGTTCAGAACGGCAAAAAAACAGTGTATATAAAAATACATATATTCCTTTACCTAAATGTGATCTCTCTGGAGTGATTCAGATGGGTCCAGTTTAATCCTTATGTTTGAGCTGGAAGGAGGAGGGTGTTCAGCCAACTTCATACTCCTGCTTTCTGGTTTTCAGTCTTTCCAAACTGTTGGCTCTTTCACTAACATACCCTCTGAGTATTCTGGCATGCCTAGAAAAATCCCTCTCCTTTCTCAAGCCTTCGAAGATGTCAGGTTTCCGTTCATTGCAGGCTTGATCTTGGAAGGACTGTAGCTTGAAGAAAACCAACCATGGTTATTTTTACCTCCTCAGAAGTTATATACCTGTAGCTGTCATTACTTGTTCAACCTTTCCTTTACATATTTACTTTTATAGTTCCTTTGATTCTGAGCACAGTCACACAGATAAGCAAGGCATCAGAACAAACCCAGGCAGGCCTACAGCTTCTCTCATAATCTTTGTAAAAGATAAAAAGGTAACAGTTTCTCAGTTCACCACAGTCCTGACTCCTCATTCAAAGGAATTGAAAATGCAGTGCTATCAGCCTTAAAACCAGGGAGTGTCCAGCACAGAAATATTAACAGATCCAGACTGTCAGAGAGTACATTTTGGTGTCTTAGGTGGGGCTCAAGCAGAGTAGAAGTGCCTTAAGGCGCAGACCAATTCTGAGCTTTATGCTCAGAAAGCATTTACAGCCATGGTAATGTATCTCTGAAATTAAGCATCCTAAGCATGTCTGCTTGTCTTTTAGTTAATTTATCACTGTGCGGTATCCATACAGTCACTTACCACGGCAGGCTGTAGTGTGGACAGTAAACCTTTCCCGCGGCAGACTGCCCCTGCAGGCTTTGTCTGCACCTGTGATGCCAATGTCCCCGATGGGCCTTGTTTTCCTACCAGATGAGGTTGGTAATTGTCCCTGTTCACGCGTGTGTCTGCGAGGGAGCCGGGGAACCACGCTGAGAAATGCTGGAGCTGCTCCAGGTCCCCCTCGCCCAGCCCAACCTCCTCCGGTCCCGCGGCTGATCCCTGCACAGGGCATCGCACGGCTGCCCCCGCTGCATCTGGTGCGTCGGCTCCTCAGCTAAACACGCCTCCATTCAGGGACCCACGGATTGTTATCGTTCACCTTTTCAGGAAAAGCGCATTCTGGACTTCTTCAGGGTAAAGACGTAGGTGCGTTTCGAACTAGATACGAGCTTGGTTTTGCCGTCACAAGGTCTGAATTTCAACCCGTGGTTGTAGGACTTTGGCTTTGGCGAGGTTTATCGGCTTGGTTTCTGAGCATCTCGTTACTATGTCACTGAAAGTCTAGGGCGTATATTTTAAATTGCCTTTTATGGTGGTAATTACTGATTTGTATGACCACGTTTGAATTTGTATAGTGCTTGTTTATGAGACCAATGTGTGTTTACGTCCTGAACTCCACATTTGTGTATTCCATTCAAACTGCTTATCTTGGCTTGATGGATAGCCTGTTAAGATGGAGCTTAGTTCCAGTGCCTGCCTGTTACTGGTTTTAGTATACTGCTGAAAGAGAAGCAGTACATTCTGCTCCATCCCTTCCCACCCAGCTATAATGTGTGTTTTTAAAAAATAACAATTTCTGCTGTGGTCTGGGTTTCATTGCAAGCTATGGCAGAAACAAATACTAATACACTGTAACATTTAAAATCCATTACTGTACGTTCTTCATGCTGGTTGAGTGTGGCAGCACCATTCTAGCATTAAGTTGATTGTAAGGAAAGTGCTCCTCGGCACTGCAGCTTGGTTTCTGTACTGAGATCCCGATTGCAAAAAACTTACTGATTTATACCCCATTGGATCCAAATGTTTTTATGCTATTAGAAGATCTCTAAATACACTTTTTATTTATAATGCTTGTTAAGGTGTAATTTATAATTGGTTCTATTAATGCACTGGAGAAAAATAGACAAATGTTTCCCTGGAAAGAATAGCTTGGTGAATTTTTTGCCTCAAAGCAACTCTTCGGCAGTCTGACAGGTCTAAGGGAAGAAAAGGTAGGATATGCTGTAGGGAGACCAAAGACAGAAAAAGGGTATGAGATTAAGATAGACAGACACATCAAGTGATCCAGTGGTGAAAAGGAGTTATTCCTCAAAGTTCAGGGCAAATCCCACATCTCCCAAGTTTTCTTTTTAGGGGGAATGCTTCCCTTAAAAGAAAGGCTTAGTTCCTCTCTGAAAATCATTATTTATAGGCAGCACAACCTGCCTCTCAAGTTTTCTGTCTGGCAAGTAGAACTGTTTTGATGAGGAATAATAAAACAACACCAGGAGTTACACTGTCTTTGACTTCCAGAAGCAAACAAGGCTGTTAACATCCTTAGAAGCCTTAATTTTATCTAAGCAGTGGCTCATTTCAGAGACTGACAGGTAAAGTGATTGCCCTCAAGAAGGCAGTTTTCTCTTGGCTCTCGACACCCGTCCAGTTCTGCAACTCGTGCCCCGACACCGTGCAGCACCATTACAGTTGCTTTGCAATGATTTTCTCCTTACAGCAGAATTACAGGTGCACATATAGAGGTCTGGGCAGTGGAGCCTTAAGTAGAAGCGTAAGTGGGTTTATATGTAGAGGCACAACCATTCCTTATCAATTCAGATGCAACATTTGCATAGCTGATACACAAGAGGACAAAGCACAGAGACATAGAGAAGTTTGAAGCTTAGCAAACTCCAAGGTGTTCAAAATGTGATCGTGGCACTAGTGTTTAAGATATATCAGCTTTTCTCTTGAAGTCTCTGCTTTCAAGGTACTACAAGTTTGGTTTTAAGAGGGAGTTAGTTTCCAAAATTTAGTGTACAAGATCTGACTCAGCTGAAATGGATTACATGGGTCTGGAGGTTTTTTTGTTTCAATAGTAGCAAAACCACACATGTAAAAATAGGGGAGGGGGAATTGGTAGGTCTTCATTCATTACTAGGCAGATGTTCCCTGAGATGCTGAAATAAATCTATTTGGTTGTAGGTAAGATAATAGTTAAAATGCAAGCACTCAGTGTAGCTGAGTGTCCGTCGAACCATTCTTTCAGCTGTTACAGCTCCTTCAGATCATGGAAGGTGACAGGAGTACTTCTGAATAGCTTCTGGGAGCTGTAGGAGCTCCTTCTTCAGGCTTTGGTATCCCTGCCATTTCACAACACTAATTTCCCCACGTTTTTCAGTGCGTGTTCGAGAGCACTCAAGTGGGCTCATGTACCAAATAGCTCCTTAGTTACTGAGGCTTGGTACAAAACCAAACAAGTCAGTGACAAGATTTCACTCCAGCAGACCTTGTATCGTGAACTTTCAGTATGTACTGAAAAGAAGGTACCAAATCAAAGCAAGTTTTCCTTCAAAGAAGCCAAGATATCTTCCCACTGAGAGAAATTTTCTTGCCAAATGCTGGCTCTCCAACTGTGGCCATCTTGACTAGGGAGCTATTTAAAGCAAGGATGCAATGATTTTTTTTCATTATGGCAAGACTTTATTTCACTTCTCATGGATGGCTGAGCTGTTGATGCTCAAGCTTTCCTTAAAAAGTATGTTCAGACAGAAATCAAGATTAGGAAATTTCAGAAGGGAAGTGATAATTGGGAGAAACTGAAGGCAGAATTAAAATGGACACTGTTAGTATAAACATGTAGGTTGCTTCTGCTGCTATAATCATAATCATTTATATGATATATTCTATCCTAACTGAAGTCAGAGCACACCCCACATGGTTGTTGCAGCCACTTGGATATATACTGTCTCTTCTACTCTCTGACAGTTTATAGCTGGTAAAGAAAGGGCATCGTAGGGGTGGTTCAGAAACTGGGCCCAGATATGCCAGTCTCAGTTAAGAGAAATGCCATTGCCTTGGATAAGAAACTGTCCCTCATCTCATCCCTCAGACAGAAAGTGTGGATGTGGCATTATGTACATTAGGAAGTGGCTTGCAAAAATTTGTTGGTTTTATGTAGAATGTGTCCAAAACTGTTTAATGTTTGTTGAAAAAAGCTTAGGAAAAAATTTTTAAACCTACTAAGAGCTAGAAACAAACAAGGTATCTGGCAGTTGCTCCTAAGCTGTAAAGCTAGGTCAATTTACCCAAGACTAGCAAGAAATGGTGAGTCGTGGAACAGCCACTGAAGGGGTTAATTCATAACCCCAGGGCTTACTTCTCAAGGTGAACTGACTTGTACAGTTTTTCCGTGAAATGAAGGAAGTCAAGACATGCATATGCTTAGCCTGCCTGGATACAGATTTTTGACCCTTAAGCAATGTACTATCTGTTTCATCTTTTTTAATTTTTATAACTTGGAGATCTCCTTTGGCCAGGGAATGAACAACTCGGGTATTAGTTGATGATCAGTTACAGCTTAAGCAGCTCTCTGAGAAGGATGAAATAAACTTTTCTTTGCTTTATATCTATGTTTATAAGAATTTGTCCATAGAGCTTGAGAAAACTATGGCTAATTCCTGACCTGTGTGGGTCTGGACTGGGTGTAAATGAACATTTCAAATATCACTTTCATTATTTCCCAGGTAATACTGGCTTCTGGAGGGTATTGTTCAGTCTCTGACTGATAGTTGCTATCCTTGATCAGAAAAGCTTGGGTTTGGTTTTCTAAGTTCACTGAAAGGTTACATGCCGTGGAATAAGTACTTAGTGCTTCAATGTTTATTATTGGTTTTATGATGAAGAACCACTGTCTTTTTCACAGTAAAGAGTTGACATTTTCCAAAAACTTGCAGCAGTTAATCTTCTAGGTTGTATAGGCAAATATAGCTCCTAACTGCCTAAACACCAGTAACATAATTGAACTCATTTATTTAAAGTCGCAAATATGCACATGCTTGATTTTAATTGGCATGCCTCATTTTCTCATTTCTGCCCTTGTTATAAGAAACAGCTTTGCATTCTTCCAACCTTCCTTCCAACCCCCACTGTTCTTGTTGCCCTTTTCTCCATTGCTGTAGCCCCTGCCACCAGTCTTCGTGTGAATGAGGCATGTGATGCAGACGTCATTATCATCTACTCACGTCTTCTAGCCAGACTGTGCCAAATCTTACAGATTATTTTGCATAACATCTTTAAGAGACCACCTTTCTTGTCCGTCTGTATATCTCGCGTGCTTGTTCAGTTCCCTGCTCTGTTATGCCTGTTATTGCACCTCAGCATATGACCACCAAGGATTAATCCATCAAATGCAACATGCTTAGTCTCGTTCTTGCAGTCTCTCATGGTCTCTCTTCTCACTGATTCAACTAACCTTTCATATAGTAACCAAGTATTTACAAACTCTTCTTTATCAGCCCAGAATGCCAGTTCATCTTTGAGGATATTGAGGATATTGCCCTTGAGAAATTACTTTCAGAGCTTGCATTTCCTTGTGACGACGCAAAAAATGGTTTATCTGCTTATATGCCAGGATGATTGCTAATTTATGTTAACTGAATGCTTTTCCTGTGCTGTTCCGTTCTGTCTTTAAACAGCTGTTATCTATTGTCTAAAGTAGGATCTTTGAGGAAGAAAATACCTTCTTCATTTGCTTTGGCTTTGTGCAGTGCCTAATGCAATAGGTTTCTGATTTAGGTTACAAACATAGTGATTTAGGTTATAGACGTAGTTCCAAAAATAATAAAGTACAACTAGTTTGTTCTAGGGATTACTTGTGATAGCATTGTTTGTATCTTGTCTTTTTTATAGTTTTACTTGCAAGCAGTAACTTTTAAATTCCTGCAAATTTCAAAGTCAAAACAATTCATTCTGAGATTATAAATTAAGAGCATTCCTGGCTAAAACCTTCCCTAAACATTCAGGACTACTGAACACAAAAATAAAGGACACCACCAATTTAACCTGTATATCTGTTATTCCAAGGCAGTTTACTGTCTTGGAAAAAAGGAAAATATTTTTTTTTCTCCATTTCCTTATGTTTTATAGCACTTCATTTATAAACTGTTATACTGTTTCACTGAAGTAAATGGTTAGAGTGAATCCAAAGCCTGTTGAAGCCAGTGGAGCATTAGTCAGATTTGACATTTGTTTGTGCCTTTGATA
The DNA here is from genome assembly GCF_018691265.1 of Tyto alba. Lineage (NCBI taxonomy): Eukaryota > Metazoa > Chordata > Aves > Strigiformes > Tytonidae > Tyto > Tyto alba. Next base: position 38,514,085 of record NW_024881330.1, read on the forward strand.
CAGAAGGAAGGTTGGGTTGTTTTTTTTTTAATAGAAATATACAAATCTGATTGCAAAGCCACAAAATTGGTAAATTGGCTTGGGGGCAGGTCTGGCCTCTGAAGCTGCTTTTAAATCATCATCTTAATTGACTGAATTTAAAGTTGACTTCTCTTTAAACAACCTCATATGGATATCAAGGAGAAATCCCAAATTCATTAATTGATGGTTGGGGATTTTTTCTAATTTCACTTCTAATTGATACTCCAGACTTTGCTGGACAAGATAAACAACACCAGAATGGTTACCTAGAAAACGAGTTCTTAGTTTCTTATACACAGATTTTAGTTTTAACTCAAAAAATAGTGGCCTCTTTGCCAGAGGCAAATTGTAATCTGGCAGGCACACAAGGCCCTAAAGACTTCAGAGGAGCTGAGCAGAATGGCCCATATATCTCATTTTAAAGCTTCCTGCAATAGCTGAGTCCAATGAGGTTCTGTATGTTGGAAAGATCTGCCTTTTGACACAGCAACAGAGGAAGAAAGATTAGACAGGCACTGTATTCCCTATGTGGAGGCCTAATTTCTTTCTTTATCAGAAGGACCTCAGCAATGTGCTGTTGGGTATGATAAACTTGGTTTTTACAGTTTTTACGTAAATCAGCATGATGATGATGGTCTTTGCTGTGTCATCGTAATTATGTGCTGCAAGTGATGAAATCGGGGGGGGAGGGGGCGGAATTTTCAAGATATGGTAAGAAAAAAGAGAAGCTGCATATTATCTGCCAAGTGTTTAAATTTCCTAAATCTAATGAATGTGCTATGTTTTTTGAAATGACTAATGGCCTGATTACTTTTCGGGTGGGTTTTGTGTAAGGCATGCACATTGAATAAATGTACATGTAAAGAGATTGCCTTAGACCTATTTACACAGTCATGTGAATGTGCAGTTGAGGTAAGCGTGCACAAAATTCAGAAGCAGAAAGCTTTTAAATAGGAGAGGGCCCCTGTTGCTGAAAGTTAGCAGAGCTCCTTTGACAGCAGGCAGTGTAAATCAGCAGAGCATCACTGGTGACCCCATCCATCCTGCCTTAACTCACAAATACCACTCTTTTCATTCCTGCTAACTGACTGACTGGCCCAGTGAAGGAGAAATCTCTTTCCTTCTGCCCTTGCAGAGCAGGGTTAGTCCCAAGCAGTGCCTGGGAGTCCCAGCTTCTCTCCAGATCCAGCCACAACCCTTTGGACTGAAATTGCCCTTCTCCAGCACTGGGAGAGTTTGCTTGCTCAAAGGAGTGACTGCGCTGGATTAAACTGAAGATCCAGAAGCATGTCATCTCAGGTGCCTCGGGCCTTTGTGCAATAACATCTCATATGCTCTTTCCAGTGCCATTTGTCCTCAAGATGGCCTGGAAGCCAAGAGCTTGCATGCTTTCTGAAGGTGTTGCTTTTGACTTAAGCGTGGCCAGGATATCCCCAACTGAATTCAGACATCTTCTTACACACAGCAATGAAATAAAATCTGATATCAGAACGGACCACAACTAGAGGTTTAGGAAAAAAAAAAAAAAAAAAAAAAAAGTGTACTGAAGGCACAGCAGATTAAGTGTTTGTCACTGTCGTAGTTTGAGCCCAAAGGGCAATTGAGCACCAAGCAGCCATTCACTCACCCCTTCCCCCTCAGGAATGGGAAGGAGAAATTAAAGTCTTGGGAATCAAGATAAGGACAGGGAGGGGCGGCTCACCCATTATGGTCATGGGCAAAAGACAGACTCATTAGGGGAAGAAAAGGAAACATCACTTTAATTCAAACACTAACAAAACCAACACGTAACAGACAAGGTGGGACAGTGAGAAGCACCACCACATCCCCAAAATACCTCCCCCCACTCCTCCCTTCTGCCCTGGCTCAACTCTGTTCCTGATGTCTCCACTTCCTCCCCAAGCAGCGCAGGGGGCAGGAGACAGGGGTCATAGTCAGTTCACCATTCCTTCCTTCTCGGGAGGTGGGGTGAACACTGCACATCCCTCCCCTGCTCCACATGGCTCCCCTCTCACTGCAGACAGCCCTCCATGAACCTTCTCTGGCGTGAGGCCTCCCCACAGGCCGCAGCCCTTCCCAGGCTGCCCCAGCGTGGGTGCCCCCCACGTGTTGCAGCCCTCCCAGCACCAAACCACAACAGTGGGGGCTGCTTCTCCCCACAGAGTCCCAGCCTCCTTTAAGCACAGACGCCTGCTCCAGTGTGGGCTCCTCCACAGGCAGCAGCTCGGCCTCTGCTCCACCAGTGACCTCCATGAGTGGGGGGTGGGCGGCCCTGCCGTCTCACCATGGGATACAGGGGGGCTCTCTGCTCTGGTGCACCTCCCCCCATTCCTCCTCCTTCCTTCCACTGACCTGGGTGTTCACATAGGTGTCCTCCCTGCAACTCCTCCTCACAAGTCCCAACTCCCTCCCAGGTTCCCCTTCTTAAATACGTTATTTCAAAGGTGCCACCACCGTTGCTGATTGGCTTGGCCCTGGCCAGAGCTGGGTCTGACTTAGAGCCGGGGGAGCTTCGAGAAGCTTCTCACAGGGGCCACCTCTGTAGCCCCCCTCCCCTGCTACCAAAAAACCCCACCACAGAAACCCAGCACAGTTGCAAATCCATGGCAGGCTGCAGGATGTTTCTTCTGCTGCTTCTAACTACAAAGCCAGGAACTTTTTGGACTGCTAAAATGATTTTTTGGAACTGAGCACAAGGTCGGTTGTTATCAGAAATCATCATAAAGCTCAGGGGAAAACACAGACCAAAGTATTGTTCCAATATTTCCACACAGCGCCCAAAACTATGGCATTAAAGGTCACCGCATGCACATTTATATTGATAGATAGATATATGTTTATAGAGAGATATATATACTTTTTTAAAGAGAAAAAAAAAAAATAACATGGTTTGCATCTTAAGGAAAAATTGCCCTCATAGTTCTTCCTAAAGGAGTAGGCTCCATTTTATTTCTTCCCCTTAGTGTGAATGGTCACAGGTTGTTAGGCTTGTTTTGGAGGAAGCTGGGTACTGAAGGAGCCCTTCATCCTTCAGGATTTAGAGTTTCAGAGGGACAGAGCTGGCAGGAGTGGTTGACATTTAAAGGAGAGGAGGCTGTCTTCTATGAATGCTGTGCAAGTCCCACAAAGGTTTTGAAAACAGGGAGTAAATGCAAATTATATATGAAGACTTGAAGGCAAGATGCTTGTGGTAACCTGCACTAAATTTGGATACAGAGAATGAAATCTGTTGCTATCCCAGGAACATGGCTGATATTGACATCCATTCAGATTCATTTTGCTTATAGAGAATAAGAGAAGGAACAGAAATCCTCGGTGTTAGTAAAAGTTGTTGAATATGTTATGATACAAGAGAAAAAAAAATACAAAGGCAGATTTAAATTAATTTGGAGTCACAGAAGGGATTAGGAGGCGTTTCAGTGGTGCAGTAAATTAGCACAGAGATCTTTCACCTCCAGCCACTGGATTCAAACTCATGCCAAGCTGCAGGCTGATAAAAAACAAGTGATTTAAACTATATCCTCACTTGGGCATGGCCATGGTTTCTTATGTGTACCTCTCTTCAGCTGGGAAGTGCTTCCATTATATTCAATTTCAGAGTGTGGGAAATTTACAAAACTGATATATTTTCAACATTAATTAGATTTTTTTATAAGAAGAGCTTTTTCCTGAATGAATTAAAATATTTCAAAACACAGCTATTGAAATTAATGCAACTGTTTTAGTATGGGCATTCTTGCAGGGGTATAGAAGCTCTTTATACTCTTACTTATGTAAGAAAAGTTCATGTATGTATGTGTGTAGGCAGTCTTTATTTATAATAAAATTACTGAGGAAGGGAATTGTCTGTTTTTAAAAAACTTAAACCCTTAATCTTTCCTTTTTACATAATAGCTAGACTTGGATGTAGGTAATGTCATTTGGATGTTCAGTACAACATATGCTCTGAAAGCACAGCCAGCTATATTGATAAGATAACCCTACATCTTCACATACTATGGGTGCAGATTTGAATTTAACACTGTTAAGATGGGGATGTGAAATGAGAGATCATGTGAGGCCTTTTTCAAAAATCCAACCATAAAACATACATTCAAATGATACCAAATCATAAATTCGTAAAAGTGAAACAGCTCCATGTTTATATTTCTCTCACGCTCCATAACTCAGACATTTTGCGTATACGTTTGGTTGTGGCATACGGTTTTCTTCTATCAGAAAGTTACAAAGATCTGAATAATGTTACATAAAAATTGGGAGAAAAGCTCTGGTATTTTTCATTGTTGTGATTATGATCTGGTACATGGTATAGGTGACAGAACACCTATATCCTAGACAAGATGAGCTACAACTTTCAGTAGGTATCTCTAGCTGCGTGAAATAAATATTATTTTATGTATTTATTTTATTTTCGAAATGTATTATCATCTCTCATTGCTGAGGCAATATTTTATTAATCGTTCTCTCCTGGAAGAAAAATAACATCTCAGTAGTCAGTCAGGAATTCTTACAGTTCTGGAAGCTGCATAAGACAGCCTTTATGGACAAGAAGAGGACCTTTTAGAGAATTTGAGAAGCATAGATGTTTGCTGATAAAAGCCCAAATGTGAGGCTCTTGCTCACTGGAGCAATTCCGTTTACTTCAGAAGAAGGAACTATTCACGTGTCAGTATGAAGCACCCAGTGAAAAAAGTACCAATTTGTAATTTGTTAAATAAATCATCTCTGGGAATGGATAATGCATATTAGAGCATTTTAATTGTAGTGTTTTATATTTTATTTTCAGACTAACAGCTAGGGTATATAGCAGTTTTCAGGTTTATTGTGTAACAGGTAATGTCTCTGATTAAAGATTATTTATGTGTTGGTTTTTTTATTATTATTTATTTCATAGGCATACTTCACAAAATATCACAGGCTGGCATCTCTACAGTAGCTCGAAGCTGCTCTTTAAAATGTCCTTGACTTTAAATAAGTATATAGCCAGGATAGGCATATTCTTGGGTTCAGTGTAATTTGCCTTAGTCCACTCTCTGACAAGGCTGTTTAGGAGGGAGGATACGAGTGGTTTCCAACAGGAAAATTTATACTGGGGGAAATTCAGTGTTTGACAGTAACACAAAAGGACGTGAGAGGCAGGTATGAAGACACAGACTACAAGGGATTCCAAATTTTAATTGGACTTTTGTCTGCTTCTGCAATACTAACAGTTGGAGAATTTATTAATAATCAAATAAAACCAGTAGAATCCTTCTGGCATCATTAGGCTTGGAGGAAGCTACTAATGTACTCCATTACTTTAACAAAGAATCGTGTTTTCTGTTTGGGCCATATACTGGGAAGAGCCTGAGTTTGGGAAGAGGAGCATCAAAGCATAGCAGACTCGTTCTCCATTGCATTTCCGAGTTTTTTTCACATGTTGAGGTTGGGGAATAGGACAGCAAAGAATATTTACTTTTACGGGGGGGGGGGGGACCAAACCAAACCAAACCAAAAACAACCAACACAGTTTGAATATTCTATCTTAAAGAACCAGAATAGCCTAACTCCTGGCATCCCTTTCCAATAAGGAGCCAGGGCAGAGTACCTTTACAGCTTTACCTGTCTGGGCTTTCAAGCTGTCATCTCTAAAATACACCATCAGCTCATGTGGGGTGCCTCCCCTTTCACGTCCCGTTGAGGACTTGCAGGGCTCGGCAGGGCTAACAGGTCTAAGGGCACTGTGAGCCTCCCAAGGCCCTCCTGGCTCTCTTCAGTATAAGACAGGTAGTCCTGAAGGTTAGGTCCAATGTGATAAGCAATAATGAGCTTTTTATTGCCACGTGATAGCCATCTGATTTCTTATTCTTCAGTTTTGTGATAGAAGGGGTGAGGATGGTTTAAGAACTTCTTGGAAACATGCCTGGCTGCATTAGCAACTGAAACCAACCCAGACTTAGCTGGAGTTTTTTTCATACTTTTCAGCAGAGTATTTTAGAGACCATTAAATGTGAATTTAATTAATCCTGATGATTCCTTTGGGAGATATAAGATTGTTATTAGTCCTGTTTTACAGGTGGGGAAACTGAGATAGTTTCAGGCAACTCACTTCTATGTGATGAACCATTGATGGAGCAAAGATGATAGCATAACGCCTCCGAACTAACTCGTAGGCCTGTGCCTCCTCTCCAAGCCATGTTGTTTTACTGCCAGACATATTGCATCTCCAAACCCTTTTATACCTATGCCAGCAGTGCCTCAAGCCTCCTTAAGTTTAGGCTCCAGGTACCACAAATTCTGTATCCAAAGAACAACATAGACAGTGAAGATGTCTGTCAAAATGTTAATTTAAAGGCCTTGCCACACATGACAAAAGAAATGTGGGAGGGCATGGGGCGCAGGACTGGTTTTGGTGTGCTGTTTATTTCCCTTGACCACCCTGGTGCTTCTCACCAGTTCCCTGACATGATTTCATTTCCCTCTCTTGCTGGAGAATCTCTGACCCTGAGAGCCATTTAGAGGCAGGAGCCTTGCTGAAAACAGCCTTGTTTACTGCATAGTCTTAATTTGCTCCCTGAAAACTATCCTTATGATACACTGAGGCCATGGAAGACGAGAGCGTACACAAGCCTGCAGCTGATGTCTGGGTCGTAACGTATAAAAAGGAAGGGAATGGAATGCAGTAACACAGGGTGGCTTTAATTCAGTTACTTCCTAACTTTATGCTTGTTAAAGCAATGCGCCTTTAATTTGAGATTTGAAGTATCATTCCTTGAGTTTGTTTGTTTCCTTTGTATTCTCAGAAAGCCAAAAGGAGCCATGCTGCTTCCCACTGTAGCAACAACTTCCTACATAGGTGATGATCGCCCATCCAACCCTAGGCCTCCAAGACTACGGCACATGCTGTTTCAGCTTGTTAGGGGATTAACAACTTTAGCTGAAAGCGTAATAAGCCTTTTATCCTTCGGGCACCAGCTATTACAGGGGTGTGCACATCACGTTTGAGCAGTGCCATATCTAGTGGAATTGAAAAAGAAACAAAGGAGGGCTGGAGGAGAGTTGGGGGGAGAGTCCCCAGCAGCCCAGGACAGGCTGTATTGAGCCCCGGATGTTTTTGCTTTCTGAATGATTTGGCTGTTCATGGGGTTGATGCAGCACGGTCTGCCAAGAGGAGGGTTCTGCTGGGGTGGTGGCTCCTGGGGACCCTGCCTCTTGCTGCCTTTAAGCACGCTGTATTTCCTTTTTATTGCACCTGCAAGCGGTACTCAGGAGCAAGGCACTAAATTTTGTATACCGTCTGGATGTCAGTGAGCATCGCAAAGAGTGGTTTTGTATTCCAGTTAGGATGCTCGTTCAGCTCAGCAAACTGATGCAAGTGGGACAAAATAGCTCCAGGTTTGTTTTGCTCACTCCAGCGTGCTGGGCTGGGATAAAAACCATTTTCATTTTCACGTCATTTCTCAGAGAAAAAAGCCTCCTGTTATTATTGTCTCCCCCTATCTGAGAGGCTGTTTCGTTTTGTTGAAAACAGACAGAAGAAGCCCTTTGTTTCTAAATTCTCGTTCCTCTAAAACTCATCCTGGCTGTAAATCTGGGAGTAGTGGCTTAATAGGTTTTGGGCCATGCTTCTAATCCTGTAAGGTGGACACAGAAGCCTGCCTTGGGTGGTTTTGTTCTGCTTTTAACCTCACAAGAAATGCATACTATTTCTGTATTGTTAACATTGTTAGATTTATAAGGCAGATCGACAGCTTGCTGTTTACGGGCAGAGTTCATGGCATATTTTTGATATGTCCATCCTTGGACCCAACTCTGAGTTCAGTAGGAAGTTTCACCCTCATGACTTTCAACCATCCGTGTATGGCAAAAATACAACCTTCAGCAGCCAAAACGCTGCCCCATGTCTGCCAGTCCCCTGGCTCCTGGGTAATTATTTGAAATACGATCGTCTAAGAACTCGTGTCGGGAAGCAGAGAGTGGGAGGGTGCGGGGATGGGGTGAGGGGTGGCTGCACCATACCGGTGTCAGCGAAGTGCAGAGCAATGCCACGTGCCAGAAAATACTGCAACTACCTCTTGCATTTTGTATAAGCAATTTTCCAGTCTGTTGTCTTCTGTCAAACGCAATGTTCTGAGACATTTAAATAAAATAAATATTGCTGTTGAGTTATATTTAGAGCCATGTGAAATTTCTCTAGTGAAACTCCCAGCCAGGCAAAACATGCCGGCTTTCAGGTTTCCATACCACTTGAAGCTTCGTCTGGGTTTGTCGAAGGGGTTGCTCAGGAAATCTGTCGTCGAACACGGGCTGCTTTCCAAAGGAGGCCGGCAGAGGCTCTGCCTGCTGCCACGGACGCTGCCGGGGAGATTTGGGCAAGCCAGGGCTGGGTCCAGGTGAGCCTTGGAAGGGACTTGAGTTTCTTGCGGACGGAAGATCAAAAAAGCATATGATGAGACAGGCTGCTGACGGAAATTGAAATGAAGGTTTGCATAAACCTCCCGCCGCTGCCCGTTGTAATCACTGCGCTTTCACACCGGCCCATCTTCCCAGGCGCGCGTCGCTTATCTGATGAGGAAAGGTGTCGGTGTCATGAGCCCCGGCGCGCGTGGGGGCTGGCCGAGGCGAGCGTGGGTGCGTGGAGGTCCCTCTGGAGATGGGGTGGGAGCACACAGGGAGGGGGGCTGCGGTGGGGCCCTGGGGCAGAGCTTGGCCTGGCCCTCCCTCTCCTCCACCCAGCGCAGGGCGGCTCCCAGCGCCCCGCCTCTGCCCCGGGGGAGTCACCCTCGCCCCGGGGGGTCCCCCCGTTTTGCCCCTGGGGGTGCAGTCAGGAGGAGCACGGCCGCTGGGCTGCAGACCCGTTTTGAGGCTCCTCGGGCACGAAGGCGATGGGTCTGCCCGTCCCTTCCGCGCTGCGGGGGGAGGCCGGCGGCGCAACAGTTTGTCGGGCGGGCTGCTGGTGCCACGCGGGCCCCAGTGCACGTTTTACTGCGTTTTTTCCCCCCCCGATACTAAAATCCAGTCAGATGGATTTTGATAAAGCGGCGAGCTCTATTCTCTCTCCCTTTTCCTGGCGAGATGGGGAGGGGAGGCTGAGCAAGCCTTTAAATCACCGTCCTTCCTCTTCATAAAGATTCCCAAAACAATTTCAACATATACAAAGGCTTTATTGTAAAACAGATATTAATGAGGAAGCAGGCAGATTTGTTCACCGCAGAGGTGGTCTAGCTGTGAAGGTTATGCAATAAAACAGAATTTTAAACAGCATTTAAAATTGTCTACCATTGTCTAAAAGCTTTTTAAAAATTATTTTTAACTAGGTAGGACCCTTCTTTTGTTCATTTAAAAGTTAACCTTGTTTGATAACATGCTAGGAAGGGGCACAGAAACCTTTATTCTTCTAGAGGGTTGAATTCTTTTGTGAGATATGATAGACAAAGCTGGCATCCCTTGTACAAGATATGTAAAGCCTGTCTCCAGACATTGTGACATTGCTACAGACAGAGTTTGTCATCCATAAATTTACAGCTTATTTCAGTCTATTCATAAATTGACTAAATTTTTTTTAAAGAAAAAAAATATATATAGGTGTATAAAATACCCAGTTACAGGTTGTGTTCTATTTAGCCCTTGATTGAAACGTATTGCTCCTCAGTATCTTTTAGCTATGAAAATTATAATATGGAACAGAGATTAGAATGAAATTATCATGGCTAGAAGGCATTTACTCAGTGGTGGCAGCCACATAAACCTGAGCCCTGAGAATGATGATAATGCATTAGGTTCTGCATGCCCGATATTATTGCTGTACATTATGTATGTTTCATTTATACTATTTCGCACACACCAGCAACGCTGACAGATAGGTAATTACTCTCTGCGCCAATGAACACTTATCAGCCCCGCCGCTGTTTATTGCTGGGATGAAGTGCGCTTGTCAGTCAAGGTCACTTGTTTGTGTGTCCTTTTTAATAGTTCTTTCACAGTTGTTGAACTTTGCAGGCGGTTCTTATGGCAGGCTTTCGGCAGGTTGCTTTACTACATCGCCTGCCTTATTAAAGTCATTTGTATTTATCACTTTAATTGATAAACAACCGAGTTGCAGGAAGCAGAACTGGAGAGAGGAAGGAGCATATTTTGCTGGTCAGCTGATCCACAGGGGTGTTTGGTCACGGATGACCTCAAAAGCAGCGTTTCGCAGAGACCCTCAGACCCTGCTATGCCACCAGCGTAAGCTGGTGAAATCTCTTGTGATAAACCTGAATTTAATGGCAATGGATCCCAACGCAGTCTGCAGACCGCTGTAGGGCTACTGCGTGTGCTTTTTGGCAGAATATTTGCCATTTCAGAACAGGGCTCTTATTGTTTGCACCCTCAGGACATGCATGCAGTAGACCAAGCCACTTTGCCTTCAAATCAGGATTTCCTTTTCTGCAAGAAGCCTCACAGAAACTCTGTGTTACTGCATAAAGTGTGTTACCCAGGATATGTGTATGGCTCTAAAATTTAAATCTTTCTGTTCTTCAACGTAGTAGTGTCAAAGTCATTATGGCAAGCGCGTAAGTTCTTCATGACAAAGAAAAAAATACAAGCTTTTTCTTTTTTCTCTTTTTCTCTTTTTTCTTTTTTCTTTATTCCTTATTTTTTTTTTCTTTCTTTTTTCTCTTTCTTTCTTTCTTTCTTTCTTTCTTTCTTTCTTTCTTTCTTTCTTTCTTTCTTTCTTTCTTTCTTTCTTTCTTTCTTTCTTTCTTTCTTTCTTTCTTTCTTTCTTTCTTTCTTTCTTTCTTTCTTTCTTTCTTTCTTTCTTTCTTTCTTTCTTTCTTTCTTTCTTTCTTTCTTTCTTTCTTTCTTTCTTTCTTTCTTTCTTTCTTTCTTTCTTTCTTTCTTTCTTTCTTTCTTTCTTTCTTTCTTTCTTTCTTTCTTTCTTTCTTTCTTTCTTTCTTTCTTTCTTTCTTTCTTTCTTTCTTTCTTTCTTTCTTTCTTTCTTTCTTTCTTTCTTTCTTCTTTCTTTTCTTTCTGTCTTTCTTTCTCTGCCCTTCTTTCCTTCTTTCCTGTTTACTGCTGAAGCTTTATTAGAAAAAACAGAATAACCTCTAGGATATAATAATTTATCCAGTCAAGATAACTGTAGCTATTTCCTTAAGCCTGTAATCAGCCTGAGTTTGTGTGTTGTGAGATTTATACCGCAGTTCCTTATTACGAAAGAAACAGTTACAAAGGATTTATGTAGTATGTGCAGTGTGTGTGTCTGGAATTTCTGTGTGTGTTCCCAACTTCTGCACTCTCGTATCTCCTTGGTCCTTTTAGTAGAGAGCAGTATTTTGAAGTGGAGACTAAACATTCAATTAAATGCAAATTTTATTCAGGCATTAAAGCAGAATCACATTCATTCATTAAACTCAAATGATGCTTTTATTTAGAAAAATATATCAGCACATGGTAGCACCACATGCTGCTTATAAATAACTATGGTGATCCGGTTGTGCAAAAGTATATAATTTCATTATTAAAGGATTTAAACTCCTTACAAGGTGCATGGTGTCCATGAATGTTTCACTTAATTTGATTACATCCATAGAAAAAGCATTTCACTTACATGGGAGGGAGTGGGTCTCCTGTCTTACGGCGCCGTTCTAATGCATTACGATCCCAATCTCACACTTAAAGGTGCTGACTTGGCTGGATGTGTTTAGTATTTCGGGTGCGTAAATGCAGATTTGAGCAATTCGGTTCGTTTCTGAATCTAGCCTGTCAAGCTTCCACATTTTCAAACCACTTCCTTTTCTTAGTTCTTAGTTACCAGAGTGTTACAAAGAAAGGGTTTTGATCTCATGTAGATAGCATAGCATTAATTACCCTGACACTAATTAAACTGCATCAAACAAATACCACCGTGTTCCTCAGGGGGACAACAGAAGGCAGTTTAAAATAATTACTGGAGCTTCATGCATGTGTGAAGTTTTCATTACTCTTAGGACACAAGCAAAAGAGATTTGGTATCATTAAAATCCCCCCCTTCAGTGTTTGCAAAAAATGACTAAAATTTCCTCAGAGCATATTGATGTCTAAATAGTAGTGATTTTAGTTCTTGCGAATAGTAACTTTTCTTTAAGAATTGTAAGCCTGTGAAGCAGGAACAGGTGTTCCAGTCCACATTCTGGTATGATTATGTATTAGCTTATGTTTGTCAGACCATTTCATTAACCACCCACTGCTATCACATATACATATACTTTGTTCTTTCTGAACCATGAAATGAAATGCATATATCTTCACTAATGCTTGCTATCAATGTAAATGAGAAAAGGAGGCTTATTACCAATCACCGCTGCTGTGAAGCACACACCTCTGTACAGTTACAGGTAATAAACATCTTTTTGTAAGTAGGAAGCAAGATATATTGAGTTCTGCTTACAATGAGAAGCAGGCGTGCCTTCCACCGTACTCCAGTATTAATAGATGGCAGTTCCCAGCCGTGTGTACACATTCAACGGGACATCCTAAAGCACCTTTCCGAACCAGAAGGCGCTATTCCATTTCATGCTCGTTTATATCTTGCAGATGTTTAGAGGCTAGCAAAACTTTGCTGGCCAGCGATTAATGGGCAGCTTCCCCGAGGAAAATTGGAGCGTGTTTGCGCCATTGAGCAAGCGCCGGGTTCTGGATCAGTGGTTGCTACTGTCAGAGCCTGCAGCGGCGGCAGCAGCAGCTTTATTAGGCCCTTTGAAGAAGTGGGTGGAAGAGCGATGTCCCTTCCCAGCACAGGGGGTTGGACCGGACGACGTCTGAAAGGCCCTTTCCAACCCAACCCATTCGGTACGGTTCCATGAACCACAGACCAGCAAGCAAAGATGACACCAGAGACAGTAAATGTGGAAAATCTGGAGTCCCAAGCTCGGTGGAAATGCCGTACTTTGCTAATGCTCACTTGACTATGCGTGAAGCGCCGCCTCCCCTTTTCAGAATTTGTGTGTCTGCATGCTTCCTATTGCCCAATGCTCTAAAGGCCACCGAAACCGTCGTACAGGGTCGTTTAGCCTCTTTCTTCCTAGAGGTCGATACGGTGCTAGTGAACTTCTTCGAATTTAGTACTGATGGCAAGTGCCTGTGGTGAAAGTTAGGTGAGACAGAAAGCATTTCTAGATCTGCACTAGTCGCAGCATTCCGAGTATGTGATTCTTTCTCGAAATTTGATTGTGTGTAATTTGAATGTCTGTAGTCATGTATCATAACCCACTTATTTTCTGTCTCCTTTGAGGAACTATTTAAAAGATTTATCTGTAATGGAAGGTCCGGCGATGCTGGTGGTGCTTCTTTTTCTTTTTTTTAAATTAAAGTAATGCCTTGATATTACTAAATCCGCTGCCTGGAATATAACATTGCATTACGGTTGTGCAATCGACAGACTAAGTAGAGATGATCAAAACTGATTGGAGAGGAAATACAAAATTAATCCAGTTGTAGGATTCTGCGAACCCAACAAACACGCACAGCAGAGTACTTTTATTTCTTTGGAGCCAGATGGTTTGTCCTATTTTAAGCTGATAGATTCTTCATGCATTTCTTTTGGATGTCATTGGTTTTAACTGCCAGACAGTATCTACTGTTAGAACTTTCCTTATTCCTGGATTATTTAAAGAGTATTTTTGGCACATTCAAATGATCATACTGTACACCAAGTTAATTTTTCCTTACACTTAGCTCATACGTGAAAAAAGTGTTTATATAATGAAAAAAACCCTCTAAAATGAACAGTTCTTTTTTTCCTTCTTTTGACATGATGTTGACAGAAGTCGCTTTGATGTAGTTTAGAGTCATGAATTTTCTATCTGTTCTGTTTTTCCTGGGGCTCCATCTATTCAGACATCCTGATCTGTCATTTTGCAACACTTTGTGAAGTGCTTGACAGATAGCGGTTTTGACAAGTGCTGGACATCAGCAGCAATTCAGAATAAGCAGTGTATATTTCTCCAGGTAAAGTGACAAAACGTCTAAAAGCGTAAGAAGAACTGTACAGTCTTCAATCACATTTAATGTTACAAAGCAAGACTTTTTCTGCTTTCTTCATTTGTTCTAGTAGCATGCAGTGGCTCAGACTTGAGTATCTGCTGGAATTTTGGTTTGAGAACTTTCTGTTTTCTTTTTGTATTTCCTAATATATGACTAATTTCTTCAACCTGATTAAAAAATGAAAGGGCTTGCTGAGACTGAAATTTGGAAAAGTGCATCACAACTAATGTTTCATGCAATAATAATTTCCAAAGTCTTCTATTATTTGACATAAACAATATGTATGTGTTTAGTTATCCCTGGTGGGGTTTTTTTGTAGCTCAATTTTAATTCTACAAATAGGATGTATAAAGAAAATAACTTAGGAAAGTCACCATTGTTGATTAGTCATTCCATTTCCTATTCCACTCCTCAAATCCTTTCCCAGTGGTGATTTATGGTATATCACCCATAAATACTCATAGATTTAATATTTACATTATGTATTATTTTGAAAATGTAAAACATTTAGTATAATTATTTTGCATCTGTATTCACTCAAGAAACAGCTGTTGAAAGTTGAGGGGGATGCAAAATGGCACAGCCTGAAGATGTTCTTGTTCATTCAGCTAACTCCTTTTTGATGTGATACCTACTGGCAGGATTGTGTGGTGAATTCAACTTCTTTGACAGCCATCAGCCCCACTGACCAGTAGTTTCAGGTTTTGTAGTTAGGGGAAAGATGAGAAAAAATATTTCCATAATTTAGATTTTTTTTTTCAGCTGCTGGATCGAAAGCCCCTGCCAACAGCTATCTAAATCAACACCATGCCAACATGTTCTGTAGTCCGAAGGTCACTCAAACATCTGGCCCCACAGTCTTGTTCTTTAAGGTTTGTCACTGGGCAGCATCTGTTTATAGATTCTTTCTCAACCTCTCTTTGATCACTTTGACAGCAAAAAGAAGCTTCTATCACCCTTGATGTGTTAAGATAAAAATATCAGGAACATCGGACCGTTGTAAAATTTGGTGCAATTTCGTATAATACTATATCTACACGTTTAGTTTCTCAACTTTCATTTTTTTTTTCTTGGCTGAGTTAGAGGGAATTATGTAGTACTCTCTGCTGTTGAGATTTAAAAAAAATATTGTCAGAGCTGATATGTTCAGTGGGAATGTAAAAATGACTACACTAAGCAGGTCTTGCCCAGCTGAGCTTGGTCAGCATTAAAAAAAAAAAAAAAAGAAGTTTGTAAAGTGAGCAGAGCCGGCATATTTAGCTCTGGTCTATTTTGAGTAACGTGTTATCTAACTCTCTCTAGTATGTCTCTCCTGTGTACTCCTACAAAGAGTTACCTGTTTCACAAAGGTTTATATATGCTCCTATGTCTTTCAATATTTCTCTTATAAAAGGAAATATCATTGCTTCCCTGTTTCCCTTTGGTAACTTTTGGTTAACTTTTAGATTTACCATTTCAAAACAGTGTGGAACATCTTGCTTTATTCTATATAAGAATAAATACACTCTCTTTACCCTGGTCTTTTGCTTTTTAAAAAAAAAAAACCAACATTTGGTAGTATTTGACAGCGTTAGAATTTATGAACATTACTGAAATCTAGTTTGTAATATGATGGGAAAGATCTCAAGTGACATGTTATACAGAGTCTTATGATCCTATTCTCAGCAAAGTCACTTTGCTTGAAGATGTGTAACCCAGGGACAGACACAATCTGTAATATGAATGCAGAAAATTATGTATATGTGGAATTAATTTCTGGTTATGCACTTCCAGAGTTTGTGGCAAATGCTGCAGACAGCTCTAGAGTCTTTTGTTACTCCATGGTATTAGTGTGGCATGGTGTCAGTTATTCAGGCCTACACATCTTCAGCAGAGAGGAGTCTCTGCACGAGAACTTAATTAAATGTACGCATAAAGGCCTTAGTGCTGTACGTCTGCCATGGACAGTCACCTCAGTTCTGTAATGGTGGTTTTATTGATACATATCCATCTGTTAGATAGAAATGATCTATGAGCTCATTTTACCTAGGCTATTGACAGCCAACAGATACCTAAAACTTTGGACCATCATCAGCCAAGTGTCAGGGAATAACCGTATGTGAGAACTGAGAGCAGGCACATCTTAGTTGGGTGCTGACTAGCTTTATAGGTTTTAAAGGACTGTCCTTTAACTAGAGCCTGGCAGGGTGTCTGTGGAAACTGTACCGTAGAGACTAAAAGTTTGACATGGATTCAGTAGGGATTAAGTTCTTCCTCCATTCTGAGCACCTCAGAGGTGGGGTGTTTTGGTGAGGAAGGGGCCACACCTGCTCTTTGTCTTTCTTCTCTCCCCTGTTTTGGGTGGTACAAACTTATCTCCTCTACTGCCTAGACTCTTCATGTCTTAGCTGTATTCTCAGGGAAAACAGAGTTTTCAACTAAAGCTCCAATCTGCCACCAGAACCACCCCTAGCTGCTCAGGTGTCCGTTTCTTTTATTACTGCCAGCAGTTGGGAAGAAACTGCTCCACGCAGTGCTGCTTCACGTGCTTTGGGGGCCGAGGTGATACGGACACTTGATGAGATTTCTAGTTGTATGAAAGAGGGGAAAGGTCAGTCTTCAGAGATATTTTCAGGAAGAAGTGGCAACATTTTGTTGTCATCTAATATGCAAAGAAGGGTAAGTCTAAGACTGTAGATCTGAAATATACAGAGGGTAGGCGCTTCCATAGTAACTGTGAAAGAGATGTAGGCTTTGAATTTAAATTCCAGTTAGCACATTTAATAGTGTACGAATTGTTTAGGATGGATTACTTCACGGTAATTCTGCCCAGAATCTTGCTTTTTATTAGAGCAATGTTGTGACATGGGTTGACTGCACGATCCCACATCTTCTCTGTTCTCCTATCTCTTGCTTGGTGTCATGATGTTTTCCTTGCAGTTTCTCTTTCTGCATAATCTTTCAAGTCTGCTTGGAAGTGGGATCCGTACTCCTTTTCTTGCACCTTACTGCTTTTAACTGTACACGGATTAATCCCTGCCTTCTTGTCTTTCCTCCTTTATCTCTCCTTTCCTTTGTAGCAATGTTTTATCTATTGTCTTTGTCCACTCTAATAAAATCTCATTGTTGAAGGGCTGCATTAGTAACAAGAAGTCATAGTCCCCTCCGTTCATTTACAGATAATATTTGACTTCAGAAATATCTCAGCTGCAAGAGACAACATAAGAAAGCAAAGATTGTTGGGTGGGAATTTTGCCTCATACTGTTTTTGTAGAACAGCTGCAGTTTCTATCACCTGCAAGAATTAGAAGGTTTCGTCCTATTATTAGTGCTAACATCAGAAAGACATAGGTGCTTTCTGAGAAAAATAAATCAGTTTTGGACATCAGAAACACTGCTGTACCTTCTGAGTGAGTAGTGGAGAGTCCTTCCTGGAGGTGGTAGAGGTTTGAGCAACAGGAAGGCTGCTTGTTAGCACTAATTGATCTGAAAGATCAAATTAGCTAGAATGAATAGTCTTTCTTTATATCACGCACAAGTTGCTTAGTTTCAAGTTTTAAGAAGAACAAATAAATATCCGCACAGAAGCTCTCCAGGAAAGAGAAAGAATCAGGTAAATCTTACTCCTTGCGTATGGCTTGAATGTGGTTAAAACTTCAGTCAAAACTTCAACCCATGACATAAAAAGCTAGATAGGAATTAATTTATATGAAAAATAAAATTGGGAGCAGTGCAGTGAGCACAAACATGAAGCAGTACAGTTTTCAACACTATGACTTTGAGATGAGACCTTTGTTTCACTGGCTGCAAAAAAGCATGTATTGGCTTCTGTGTTTTTATCTAATATTTTTCTTTTATAAGTAGATGTTTACAATGTACTAATATACAACAAGCAAGCTGGTCTAGGGGTATATCTGAATGAAGACTATGTATTCTCTTCTGTCTGTTTCTGGCTTCCTTCCTCCCCTCCCCAAGTCAGAAACCTGATTTATTTGTGTTTGACATTTTGTGTTTAAAGGTAAGAATGGTCAAGATAAGGCTAACAGCTTCCCTAGTTCCGAATCTGTGACTTGGGGGGTTTCTGGCCTATAAGCAGTATTTTTGTAATTTTAGACTTTCCAGCCGTAGATTTTGCTAATTGTTTGTTTCACATTTCAAACTTTTAGTTTCTACAGTACAGTTCCCACAGACACCCTGCCATGCTCTAGTTAAAGGACAGCCGTTAAAAACCTATGGGATCTGGACCAAGTTGTTTAAGATACTGCCTTCTTGTTCCCTGGAGCTCAGCATTTTTATTTCTCCTGTTTTCTGCCTTCCTAAATCTTTGGGTGAGTCCCAAATCTATTCCTTTCTTTTTCAGCTTGATGTTCCCCATTGTTTTGTTCTTGATCCCGTTCTCCTTTCTCCCTCTTCCCTTTCCTTCTTCCCTCTCCAGGAACTTATCTCAGGCAGCTCTGTCCAGCTGTCTGGCTGGGAAAGTGTCTGCTGTGCTCTCACACAGCAGAGATGGGACCCACTAGCCAAGCACTGGCTGTTGTGGGCACGTCGTGGACGGAGCCAGAGCAACCACCGAGCGTGCCTCTGCTCAGCCGCGGTGTCGAGCTGGACAGGGAGGATGAGGATCCTACCAACACGGGACCGAGGTGGTTAGAAAAATGGCATTTTAGTGGGACTACCAGCTCCGTTTTTGAGTCAAGAAGGGCTTCTAATTAAGAACATGGGCCTTTAATATGTCAGCGATGTCTTCGAAACGAGATGCTGGCATTGCTCTTTGCTGTCTGGGAGCACAACTGGTTTAAAGCTCCTGGGAAGACATCCCTGACTCACTGGCTGCAAGGCAGAATTGAGCTAGTGTCTGATGTTTGTTTTCAGTGGCGAAACTTCCCATAGGTGATACTGAAGGCCGAAGAACCTTTCCAAGGCAGACTGGAATATTTTATGTAAACAAATGAGTGACTTGAATGCTGTACAAACCAGCACATTACAGAGGCTATAAGTAGTTTGCCACATTTCTTGCACAAACAACCAGGCTCATAACTGTTTATGATGTCTGTAATTAAAAATGAGATAATCCCAGCAATTTGAGAAAGTCTTATATGATTAATATCCATTTCCTAGTTGCTTGCTGCAGTGAAAGATAATTAATTGTAAAGACATTTTTAGAAGCAATGCAATAATCTTCTCTAACCAAAAGCAAATGTTTAAAAAGTAAGAAAATTGATAATGCAATTAATTACGTGGATATTACAATAATATAACCTCCTTGGTAGAAAGTTGGTGCCTAGGGACAGTATTATCCACACATTAAATTGAAATGAACAATAACATTCTCTTTATCATTGCAGTCTAGGAATGGCAGATGTAACATAGCTGCAGCCCTGCAGAGTTGTTTAGGTTGAGATTTCAGAGCAGTTCTTGAAGGTGTGGATCTGTATTCATCAGTAGGTATTCACAGAAAGTCTGCGTATCCTAAAAGGATGTTTCAACTAGAGATTTCAAGACTTATGCTAAGTGTATTCATAGGGTTTACATTGTCACAATACTTCCAAATTTCACAGGTGGATTTGTGTCTAGACAATGGGTTAATGAGGATGTGTCCATCTCCTTTCAAGCTTTAGCCTGTGTTTTAAACACATTAACTCTACAAGTAAGCATTTATTGAACACGGATTTTTGTTAATTGTAAACATTATATTTCAAACTTAGCCACATGATTTCTAAAATAAACCTTAAGGAAGGGAACAGTGAACATAGACACTTAATTTTTAAAATGCCAATTTACAGGAAAATTAATAAAAGATATTGTTGATACTAGGTATGAAAAATAATACACAGTTACTGCAAGCTGCTGTGCTGAACGTTTTCTTGAAGGACTGTAAACTCTTAACCAATTGGGTATATGGTTATAATTTACCTATAGTATTTTGCTAATATTACAGATGGCAGTAGAAGCTCAAGATTAAATTACTTATCTGATATTCAATTAGACCTCAACAGGTTGCTTATAACAAGAAAATGAGATTTAAAGTCATATCAGTTGTAACAGTAAAATGGTAATGCACAAGTAGGTAAAATACAGCACTGATAGCAAGGAAAATGGCAGGAATTGAATTAGGTCTCTATTGGTGTGTGTAATAACGTTTATATTTTTATATATAATGTGAATGTATGATTTGTTGTTTACTCATTATAAAGGAGAGAGGTCAATATAAGTTTTATTAGTAAAAATGAAGAAATTTAGTATATTTCCAGCAGTAGGAAAAAATTTGCATGAAATACAGAGGGGTAAAAGGAAGTTTTTGTGTTTGACGTGTTGTTAATTTATTTGTATGTATATATACAGAGACATATATTTCTCTAATCTGTAGTCTTTGCAGCAAACCCTGAAGTGTCTGCTGTGTGATTCTCTTTCCTATGGAGAACTGATATGCCATTCAGAGGAAGAGTATGATGTGCCAGGCAGAGCCCTGTTGTTGCGATGCAGAGCAGCAGAGGCTCAGAAGCTGAAGGCAACAGGAAGGAGTGGAGATTTATGAAATCGAGTCTCTGTAAGAAATTTGCTGTATGAGTTTCGAACTCAGTATCTGATTTCTGCTGCCTTCCAGCTAGCTGACTTTACATTGCAGCACCCACGGTATCTCCTGGGCTCTGCCTCTACCTAGGGGAAATCTGGACTTGCAGGGATTCCTGTGGGTTTCAGCAGGTATTTGTCAAGAGAACCTGTGATTCTTCTTGTTATAGTTGAACGGGGGCCCAAACGAAAAAAAAAAAAAAAAAAAAAGGTAATTTTTTACCCTTATTTGGAAACCATCCTGGGATAGATGATGGGTTAAGTGAATGACATCAAGCTTATTTTTACATTCTTTTTGTGGTCTGTATGTGGCCTGGCCCTGGGCTTGAGTCAAGATGGCTTGAGCGACCAGAGCTGTAGCAAGACTCATCACTGGGAGCAGAGTGCATGTTTCACAGTGTTGTCTGTCAGTTGGATCAGGAGGTCATCACCTGCAGCAGGCAGTTCAGAGGTAGCTGCATTTCATTTTTTTTTTCCTTATAAACACACTTGGAGCAAGAACTCATCAAGCTACCCAAGCATCAAATCACATTACAATAAAACCAAACCAAACAACTCCCCCCCTCCAAAAAAAAAAAAAAAAAAACCAAGAAAAAAAATTCCATCTTTAGACATATAGATCCATAATCTGTAAATAGCTGCACACTTAATTCTGCAGTGTGGTTTGAATTAAGCCTTTGCTTGTGTTCTGCCGGGTTTGGAGCCATATATTACACAGTGCTTAAATTTGTTGTTGGCATGTTAAGACCACAATATTCTAATGTACGTGTCCTGAATTATATAATACTACTGAGCACCCTTTCTAATTTTCTTAATGCTATGAGTCATTCAGCTTCTGGGCATTAGTTAAGTTGTTACATAGATGATTTCCCTCATAATTGTAGACAGTTTTGCTGCCTTGTTTTTCTCTTTTTCTTTGGCAAACAGGATTGTTTCACTAGTGGTAATAGAGTTGCCTGTTGCTATTGCGAGTTTAGCCAGCTGTGAAGCTGCACTTACATTTGTTATTACCTTGCACTTGGTTATGAAATGCAGCCTATTAATTATTTCACTAAAATGTAGCCACTGGGCCCGATCCTGGGGGGATATTCCACTTTCTCCTGCTGCTTTACATTTCCATTCACTTTAGCGGCAGTTCAGGCTGTTTCTTTACATTTATGTGTAATGTCCCTTGGCTCTCACTGCCTGTTCCTTCTAGATACTTCAGTCAATATTTCCCTCTGTTGATTAAATTCAGGTTTCTGCTCAGGAGCTGTCATTATAACTTCTGATTTCTTATTCCCCCTTCAGCGCTATAGTTGAACATGAGGTGTACAGGGGTGGAGGTCAGTGGTACGACACTTCTGATTCACCATGGAGCAGCTTTCCGAATAATACTTATCTTTAAGCATTAAAACATTTGACCCGTAACCTGCCTTGGTTGCTGCATTTGACATAGTAACTCCATTTTTTTTTTTTTTCCTTTGGCTCTGATTGGTATTGCAGTGGACTTTTTGGGAAGTTAATAGCTATCATGACAATTTTTATTTTCTAAATGAAACAATGCCCCCTGGTGCTCTAGGATTCGAGAGGTCTGATTTTACAGTCAAAATAAAAATAAAACCAAATAAAATCTTTTCAGACAGATACTTCTTGTCCCTAAATCTGCCAGCTACCACTCAAATGCTGTCACTGTCACTCACAGGGGATGGGGAAGAACACTGTCAGCACTGAGCAACAAAGAGAAGTCACAAGGAGAGTAACAGGGAATAAAAGCACACTTGAAAAGAGACACACGTCGGTTAGACAGGGTAAAAGCAAATTATAGAAGAGAAAAATAAAAAAGGGTCAAGACAAGTAACAGTCTAATGAAGGGAACAGTCAGAGAAAAGTAAAATTAAAACTGTCTGCTTAATGAAATGTAAAATCTAGATAGTGATAGAGAAGAGGCAATAATATTAAAAAATTGAAGTACTTTTTTATAAAAAGATTTCATTTAATAAAGGTATTACAGAAGAAAAGGACAAAGAGGGTAAGTGTGAAAAATATGCAATCAAGAGCATTAAATTAAAATGACAGATCTAAAAAGGAAGAGAATATGGAAGGTATATATTAAGTGTATGAATACTACAGAAATTAGTAGAATAATTGTAGTTTGATATTTTCTCTGCACTACTGAAATAGATTATCGATGCAGAAATTTAAACAAAAGTTCCTCCAGAGTAAAAATACAAGCGAGCCTGTTAAGCGATGAAATGAAGCAGTTGATCTCCCTTCAGTTTAGCCTGTCACTAGCACTCGATTCTTCAAAAATTAAGACGCTAAATTACAAAGTTATTCCTGGTGGGCACGGCATGCATGTGAGCCAGGGGAAGGTGGCTTGTCCTGGTTGCAGAGGGCACACTCCAGTGCAGCATGCCTTCTCGCAGCCTTGCCGCCGACGGGAGCCTCCGCTTTTGAAGACCGATCAATAGAGCAGAGGCTGCCATGAATCACCATCTCTGATGGGGCGCGGGGCTGTGAACACTACCAGAGCTATCTGTAAAGCCAAAACAGACAGGAAAAAAAAAAAAAAAAAAAAAAAAAAAAAAACGAAGGCAGAAGAAAGGCAAAGGAAACCACCCCGCTGCTGCAGCTGCAAGACGTGTAAACAACCCCATGCTCTTAGGCTTTTTTTTTTTTCAATTGCAGGCAAGGATAAAATAGCACAGCTCAGAAGCAGGGATGTCTGAAAATGGCTTTAAGGTAGCTTTGTGTTCCCACAGTCCCGGAGCAGCAATGAGTCAGTCAGGCCCCTCACTGTAAGTTAGAATAGCCTGAAGGCTGCTCTAAATCATTCTGGCGGCCAGTGACCCTGCAACAGCAGAGGGGTTGCAAGGGACACAGCAAAATCTTGGCTGTACTTCTCTTCCTTTGGCCGTGTCCTCTAGCCTGGCCAGAGAAGCCACCGGGAGGGGGGTGAGGGGCAGTCGGGGGCGAGGAAGAGAAGGGAAAGCATGGAAACGGCTGTGGTGCCTGTTCTGCTGGAAGACCCCTGCTTCTGCTGTGGCTGGCAGAGCTCCAGGAGCTGACTGTGGTGGGAACTGATCCCAGCACAGGCAAGAGAACTTCTGTGGCTGGGCAATGGCCAGGTGCGGTGGAAGGGCTTGTTTTTAATAATCTGCTTTTCAAATACATTTTTGGAGAGTTCTGTGGAGAGTCCCCTTTCCCTGGGCATCTCATCGTGGTTGTGACTGGTGTGTAGGCCCTGCTCACTGACAGCTGTTCATATCCTGTGACCACTGCAGTCAGTTTTGTTAGTGTACCAATGTTAATCAGATATTATCCCTTACCCAGAATCATTTGGCCTAGCAATATCAATATTTCAGTTAATGCTGTTATGTGGATTTATACCACTGAGTCTAACTCGTGATTTTAATTTCATTTTTATTTACCTGCTCTTATAAACTGAATGCATAACCCAGATTGGGAGAAAAATACGAAACTGTGATTTGAATTTTTTCCTTCCTTTTTTTCTTTTAAGAAAAAAAAGAAACAAATAATATAAATACCAAATATCAGCAATATTTTTTTTGTTCAGTAATCCTAACTCCAGGTTTAGATTTGGATGGTTTGATACTGTTGTTGGTCACCTCTGAGGTGACCCTATACGTGATGGAAGCTGCAGTTAAGAGTGTGATGTGTTTCCCAGCTCTTCTGTAAATGTCCCAATCTTGATACTTTAGTGTGAGCAAAATGTTTGTGCCTTAGAAGAAGACCATGATGCTTTCCAAGCCAAAGGGCATACGCTCTGAAACCTTCCCATTCTCCCACTAAGCAGTGAACAGCCCAACCTTACTGGTAGGTAGCCATCAGAATTGGAATGCTATCGAAATGATTAATAATGACAGGTAATTGAGAAGGCTATTAGAGGAGATCCTGCAGTAGAGGAAAAAATATTATCCCTTTTAATAATTCCTTGAAAGCAGTTCACAAGTTTTTGTTTTCAGTCAACTGGGTATTCCATGATGTGCAACAGAAGTGGAGTGATATTTTGAAGTACTGAGCAAGACTATTGGTTTTATAAGTAGGAGACATCTCCTATCTTCCATATTGCTGCAGTTACACAGAGACATATGCACATTCAATGCAAAGAATATAGTTTATACTTCCAGATCTGTTTTAATAAAAGTGTAAGGAGGTACCTTTCCCACTGACTAAACCCCTGTAAAGGCAGAGATAGAAGGCCACAGACATTCAACCACTCACTTCCTCCAGTTACCTGAGGCAAAAGGATACAATCCCTTGATCAGCAAGTGGTAGAAGAATCGTATTTTGCAGCCACAGGTCCAATGTGCATGTAAGGCAGCACAGATTCTATAATCCATAATTAAATGTAATACAATTGATACTGTGGTTTATGATGTCTTTTTCATTTAGAACAGAAGTTTCTAAAGGAAAAGAAGAAAGACGTATGTGTTGGTTGGATGGATGTCAACACTGATTGACACAGTCAGTAGCTGAGGACTTGATCTTCGGGCTGTAAATTCATTTAGCTCAGTGGATGCCAGGAGAGCTGTGTCAGTCTGCAGTACTTTAAGCTCTGTCCTGAGGACACCCAGTACCGTCAGCAGGAACCTCTTACATGGGATCAGTGGAGCTCCTTGGAAAGGATTCAGTGCTTTCCTGCCAGGAGCTTCAGCACCAGCAGTGGTCCTGAAGACTGCCAGAAGAGACACATAACCTCTGTCTGTTGCCTTTAATCACAACTGAAGGAAAAACCGTTTCATGTTATCTTCGAATCTGAAAACTGCTAGCATCCCAAAATATTGAGCATTGTCTGATTCTGTGGGATTTGCCTGCTGCTGTCTTCTCCCTGCCCTTTTTAGGTAGGACAGATTGCAGCAGTTAGTGCTGGCATGTGGGAGATTGTTCCAGAGTCTTACCTGTGTCCATCCAAACACAAAGGCCTTCCTACAGTGGTGAGGCTTTCACTCCATCTGCGGTATTGTCTTAAAAACACCTATCAGTTCACCAAGTTGAGCAGTCATGGCAGCTAGTTCTGGTTCACAAAACAGAGGAACATCTGTGGTAGCTTGGGCGAAGTAGTGAAAACTCGATATCCCCTGCACTCCCAATGAACGCCTAGGGCATTCAGATGCATCTCTTTGCATGGGAGTGCCCACTGAGCAGGTATCTTTGATTTAGCAGCAGGATGGAGCTGAAATCATGTCCTGACATGCAAGCATTTTGGATTATTTAGTAGCTTAATTTTTCCTTGAGGATTGATGGCTTAGTCTGTCATTTATTTGTTTGAGATATTTTATGATCTGATGATTTCTCCTCACATATTTTAGTCAGGCATATTATGTATCATTGTTGCTTTATGTTTTCTATTACTGGGAATTAATTTTTCACACAGTATCTTCATTTAATTATATAATACAATCACATGTGCATTTTGCATGAATAGGAAGAATCTGTTTTAATTTAGCCATTATATATTTTGCTATCTTGGGTTTTCCAGTTAAAATCCCTGAGTTTTTTGTTTTAGCATAACAATAAGTCATATTCATTGCTTCTTACATTATAACAAAAGCACTCAGATGTCAGTTCATAGATTGACATAATCAGCTTTGTCTCTTAATTAGAAAAGAGAATAAAGCTGTTTAAGAGTGTCAACAAAATGACAGATGTATCATTAACAGAAGGCTACATTGGACCAGAATGGTACAAATGCTTGGATTTGAAATGTTAAAATTTTTTACTGATAACCTTTCATTTCTAATTTTCATTTCTCATGATTTTTTTTTCTAATTGAAAATTAATAAAGGCGAAGATACGTAATAGGGCATATAAGTGGTACAATTACTGGTGATGGAGAACTTAAATTCCTTCTGTAACGACTCAAGTTTATAACCAACGTAGAGCTATAGCTAGGAAAACCTGTTACTCAGGATTCCTTCCTACCCTCAAAACAAAATGCAGCATGGCCAATGCACCCTTTGGCCATGACTTTGATGCCATCCCCAGGATGTCACCAATTGTTTATGAACAGTGGGACAGCGTGTAGATTTTAATATGAAATTCGGGACACACCCTATACCTGACTTCTCTGTGCAGCACACAGCATGAAATCTTTTCACAATTAGTCTGAATAGTCAGGCTACTATTGACTTTAGTGAGTCCATATTTTGCACATTTCTCCATCAGTTTACGATGCTGTTGATATCCACCCTTTGGTATAATGGGAGTCCATTATACTTGTAAGGCACAGTGGCTTTCAGTTGGAACAAATATAAATTACAGAATCTGACTGAATTCCAAATATTCAAATACCGACACAATGGGAAGTGCATGCTTCAGGCATACAGATGGAAATAAGTTTGCAAGCTGCATCTGTAATCTGAGGTGGCTCATCCCAGCAGGGTCTGATGTCCAGGGCATTCACAAAACCCAGCATCTCATATCAACTTTACTGGCAACCTGAACTAGAGGATTTTCAGACTTCCTACAGACCCCGCTGTCTTCTGGCAAGCAGTATTAAGGTCCTTCTAGGAAGAAAGTTGGGTTGTTTTGTCTGTTTGGCATGAGTCATATGACAAAATTCAAGGTGCAGATGGGCTAGTTGCTGGGTCAAGTAGCCAGCCACATGAGAGAGTACCCTTGAGTGTACTCTAAAACACACACACCTGTGGCATTCTGTCCCGGGTGGGTAGCTGGACAGCCAGTCTCAGAGGCGTTTCAGCAAGGGGAATGATGAGTGGGTGAGCCACCTGGCCGTGATCCCAGGTTTGCATCCATTCCTGCACTGTAACATTAACATGGATGAGGTGTCCTGAATCTTTGCCTCTTTCTCTGTCTGCATCCACTTTCTTTTCATTAGAACCTCTAAAGCTCATTATCTCCCCAAGAGGAATGTTTTAAGCTTTTAAGATTTCATGAAGCTTTAACACTTCATGAACTTTGTGTCCCATGTATAGACAGCTGCCTTACCTGCTGCTGGGGATTTAGCATTCAGTTATGGGGGGTTTCAAAACAGGTGCATTAGTGCTCAGTTGGAATAACTGGTTGGAAAATATGGAACGTTTCTTTCACAAAATTTCTCATTTTGAAATTCAAGCCTTTTACATGATGGAAAATGGGAATTACTGTTACCTGCGTCCCAGGCCTGTCCCAGGGAAGGTGGGGCGCGATTCCCGTAGCCTCTCTCTCTCTCTTTTAGCCCTCCCTGATACTCCTCAACCCGCTCAGCTCCTCCCGGAGCTCAGCCCCAGGGCAGGGCCCACCCTGCAGCCGGGCACCGGGGCGGCAGCACGCTCCCGCCGGAGCTCTGGCTGGGCAGCTGCCCTCACCCGTGGTGGGTGCAGAGCTCGGAGCGGCCCTGGTCTTCTGCCGGCTGGGTACCACTGCTCCCCGGTCGGGCTGGCGGAGCTTCCGCAGCCTTCCTGCACCCCCTGCCGCCCCATGCCCTGGCTGCGGCACTCCTGGTCGCTACGCAGTTCCCTAAGGGTTTCTTTCACAGGCGTGGCGGGGCTTGGCTGCCATTGCTCCTGGTCCCGCCCGGGGCCCCGCCAGCCGCTGCGGCCGAGCTGCGGGCTCCTGGCGCCTCTCTCAGCTCCCCCAGAGGTTCCCCCCATTCGGGAAGGGCCCCCCCCCCCCCCCCCCCGTGCACCGTGCCGGAGCACTCCGCTGCAGGTCATGCCACTCGGCCGCTGAGTAATTTCCTACTTTGGTTGAAGGGTATAGGATAGAGCTAAGCTCCCTGACGTAGCGACCTGCTACACCGCTTAGACACACACAGGTGTGTGGGGCCGGATGGGATCTACCCAAGGGTGCTGAGGGAGCTGGCAGAAGTGCTTTCGAAGCCACTTTCAATCAACTGGGGTTGTCCCAGTTGGCTGGAGGTTAGCAAACGCGACACCCGTCTACAAGAAGGGGTGGAAGGAGGATCTGGGGAGCTACAGAGGTCAGTCTGACCTCGGTGCCAGGGAAGGTCATGGAGCAGCTCACCCCGAGTGCCAGCACACGGCACGTACAGGAGGGACACCAGGTGATCAGGCCCAGTCAGCGTGGGTTCATGAAAGGCAGGTCCTGCTCGACTGATCTGGCCTCCCTCTGTGACAAGGTGACTCACTCAGTGGATGAGAGAAAGTCTGTGGATGTCGTACTCGGCACTGGTGGAGCCACGCCTCAAATACTGAGTTCAGTTTTGGGTCCCTCACTACAAGAAGGACATTGAGGTGCTGGAGCGTGTCCAGAGAAGAGCAGCAAAACTGCTGAAGGGTCTAGAGCACAAGTCCTGTGAGGAGCAGCTGAGGGAACTGGGGCTGTTTAGCCTGGAGAGAAGGAGGCTGGGGGGAGACCTTGTCGCTCTCTACCACTACCCGAAAGGAGGTTGTAGCGGGGTGGGTGTTGGTCTCTTCTCCCAAGTAACAAGAGATAGGACAAGAGGAAATGGCCTCCAGTTGTGCCAGAGGAGGTTTAGATTGGATGTTAGGAAAATTTCATCACCAAAAAGGTTGTCAAGCACTAGAACAGGCTGCCTGGGGAATTGGTTGAGTCCCCATTCCTGGAGGTATTTAAAAGACGTGTAGATGTGATGCTTAACAACATGGTTTAGTGGTGAACTTGGCAGTGCTAGGTTAACAGTTGGACTTGATGATCTTAAAGATCTTTTCCAACCTAAATGATTCTATGATTCTATGAAATTATGCAATTAGATGATATCTGGTTTGGGGGAAAAAAAGAAAAGGGATAATATATTTCAGGAAATCAAGCACAGACAAGACTTGGACTCTTCAGAAAGGTGATCCTTTTGTAACCCAAGGACTATTTTGTGCAGGGAGCAACTTAGGAAGACAACGAAACAAGTATTCATTTGCAATTGTAATGTCTCTGATTACAGTCCCCACGTTGACATTTTTACTCAATTTAATTTAAAAAATTGAGAATTGTATTTATCTTTTCTACCCATCTTTCAGAGCAGAGGGATTTGAAACATGTTCAGACCTATGATGTCCCAGTTACTGTTCCATCTTATGATCTTCAATTAATAATATTTTATTTTCCATGACCACAGAATAAAAATGTATTCTTGATTTACCTAAAACTGGAATTAGTTAAGTTACCTAAAACTGCCGAGGATGTTCTACATTCCAGAGAACTCACACAAATACAAGACAAGGAGCTTCATTTAGGTTTAACCCTTATGTCCTTGAACACAAGAGAGTTTACATAAATATTTAAGAAGGGCAGCTGCAGACCAATTAAAGGAATATGTTTTCCAAGCATCAAACTATTGTTTTCAGGCAGTACACTGAAGCTCTTATATTAATACATATTAAATCTGTTACGGGCTCAACAGAGTTTTGGGCTCAGGAGAGGGAAAAGCAGATGAGAGCACCCCAGGGGGAGGTCAGGCAGAGATTGCCTGTGAGACACACGACCCACCGCCCAGCTCACAGGGAGTCTCCGTGGGCTGTGGGCAGCTCTGCAAATCCATCTGAGGAGGAGAGGGCACAGCCATCCCTCTCGTTAGTCCTTTCAGCATCCTAGAAAAAACTGTGGGCACACTGAGAAGGCTGCGACTGTCTTCATTCTGATATTTGCTAAATAAAATTGAGGAGCAGCTGTTTTGTGGGAAATATATTTAAGGTTTGTTTTTTTTTTTTAATCTTTAAAAATAAGAATGTTTTAAGATACTTCAGAGTTTCCCTCATAATGAGAGGTCTAGTTTCAGGTTAGTTCTACCCAGAAATGCTCAAGTAGAAGTTTGCGCTCATATCCGCTCACTTCAGACTAGATACTCAATGGGTTGCTGTTATGTAGTGTGTAGCATGAATTACAGAAAGGTGATGCTAATACACACGGTAATACTGCGCAGACCGGGAAAATAAATTTGCAAATAATCAGGTTTGTTGCCATAATTTTGGCATCTTGTTAAGGCAGGGACAGGACTCATCCAACTATGAACTATGAGAAATTCGGGCTTGAAAAAGACCCATGTGTGCTATTGCAGGCAGGGGCAGAGCCAGAGCAGAGATCAGGGAAAGAGGAGAAGGAGGGAAAGGGTACAAGTGAAAGGGAAAACAGGGTGGGGAAGTTTTGGAAGAAGAGGAGGGATGTGAGGAAAGAGTGCAGAGGCATGTATTGGAAGATGGAAGAGAAGGAGAGACTTGTTGCAACTAGTGGGGAGCAAAAGACGAAGGGTGCAGATTGCAACATGCTTTCTGCTGAAATAAATCATCTATAGTCTCTGCTGAGAGAAGCAGAATCAATTCAGATGGAGAAACTGAGATGTTAATCTAGGCTGGTGGCAGAAGGAGATGAAGCTGGAGAGAATGAATGTGTAGTGGCGAGTCCTGTTACAAGACTGTTTCTCTTGTGCAATATACTTGTAGCACTGGGAGGAAAAGAGGGAAGGCAAGGATCTGGGAAGCGAGTATGTATAATACTTGAAAAGGGAAGAAGTCCTACTAATACTACATTTATCTTACAAACATTAAGGCTTTTGAAACATTCACCTGCGTAGAGTATTCTGTTGAGGTTTTCTTGTGATATATGCATTAGTGATAGGATTAGTAACCTTCTCTCAGTATATCATTTTAGCTTCGAGTTGTATTTACAAGTTAGTGAACTGAGTAAGGTACCTGGGGTATTTTTCTATTTATTCAACTGTTCAGACTGTACTTTGGAATTTTTCAATACATTTTTGAGCAAAACTTATATGTCCTGCCTGTGAATTCTCTAATACAATTAATGAAATGTCTGACATGCAGAGTTCATGGGGGAGAGGAGGGAAGTTGTTTGCAGATCACCATGTGCTTTTGTGCTTCCATTTGGGGAATGCATGGCCATATCTGTGAAAGTCATGAATTCGTTAACTGAAAACTTCATAGCTGTCTTGTGTCCTTTTTTAAGCTAAAATACAAAATTTTTTATTCATCTAAAGCTATGTGTGTGCAGGTTTTAAGACAGAGTAAGTGGGCCCATTTCTCTAGTTAATTACCTTGATAAATCCGGAGTGGGCTGCTGGTATTTGAAATCCTGTGCATGATAGACAGAGCGAGGGAGAGAACAGTTTTCTGAAGTGTTCTGTTGTTGGTCAATATATAATGCAGGTCAAAAGGGTTGTACTGATACTCTGGATACCACCATGGGTATAACATCAGAGGTTTACTGCAATAAAACTAAATATTGCAATAAAACGAAATGTTTGTGTTACCGTTACAAAAAAATTGCAACACCACTCAATTTTTCCCACAGTGAAATTATTCTCTGTTTGTATATATGCATATGTGTGTGCATATATAAAATAAGTATGCTTATATACACATAATCTGTGTTCATAAATACACGTACACACACATATACACATACATTCTGAATGAATTGTGCTTGCTTCTTGAAAATGGCTAGTAGTCCGTGGAAGGGGAAATGGAGAGAGGGAGTCATTTTATTGATACCAGTCAGTCTCATAAGTGGAGATCACTTTTGCAATAAACAGTGTTGACAAACAGTGTAGAAAGGCTGTTCCTATCTCCATCTAAGACAGAAGACAACAGATGGGCGTAGGCAGACAGGAGAGCACGGTGGGGAAACTGGACAAGACTCACCAACAGCCTTCCACATTCTCTACATCAGTGCAGGATGTGTGCGGTCCACAGCGGTGACAGCGGTGGTCAGGATTCAGGAAGGGATTTGACTGAGGACTGAGCAGGTGGACAGTATTTGAACTAAGAATATATTGCAGGACATGGGAGCAGAGGCTCCCCAGGTCTGCAGAGGAGCTTGGTTTGAGAAGAAGGTTAACAGTGGGTGAGCGGAGGGGCTGAGTGGTGGTGGCAGGGCCGTGGGGACACCCCGTGAAGGATGGGCGGCCAGGGTGGAAGTACGCAGAGGGACCGTGGTGGGGAGGAAGAGTTTTACAGATGTGTGGGTTGGGAAAACTGACATTAAAAAAAACACATGTGGGAGGAGACATGACAGAATTAGGGAAATGAAGGGGAGTCATGCTCGCTTTGCTACCTAAGTGAGCAACTCTAACCTATCTGTATCATTAATAAAGACCAATACTTCCAAAAAGCCTTTTCACCCCTTTTCTCTCTAATGATTATAGAGAACTTAAAAGATGGCCGGCTTAACCAAGGTACCAAACTTTTGATAGCTCCGTTACATGAAATGAAGGGTCTGCTTTCATCACCCTTTTTGTTCTAATGAACATCCTGCATTATTTAGCATTCATGCAGTTTTATAGGAAATAACATTTGCTTTTATAATTTTTTTCTTTTTTACTTCTGAATTTATGTACTACATATCCAAAGAAAATACAGTTGCAGCACACAGAACCAGCAATATCTTTCCATCTAACATTATCCTCACTTTGCTGTTACCAGGGTTTTTTAAACATGATAATGTCCCACCACTGTTTCTGAGATTTCGTGAATTTATTTGTTTGCTCTTTACTACGTAAGGAATGATTTCTGCCTGTTTGAATATATTTCTGTGGGGAGTGCTGACATTCTTATCCACACTTCACTTGTCATTTCTAGGCCAGACGGTTAATATGATTTCCTACTATGAGCTACTTACTGCGTACA
The DNA here is from genome assembly GCF_018691265.1 of Tyto alba. NCBI lineage: Eukaryota > Metazoa > Chordata > Aves > Strigiformes > Tytonidae > Tyto > Tyto alba. Next base: position 38,547,201 of record NW_024881330.1, read on the forward strand.
GTTTTAACATGTGTTGCAGCGAGGCAGTATATTAAAGTGCAGAAATGGCTTATGAAAGAGATGGATATTAGGCGAGAGTCATTGGGTTCTCTTAGGTAAAGTCAGTTAATGCGCAGCATAAATATGTTCCTGATAGTGGTAAAAGGAAAGACTGGTGGACTTAATATTCTGATCCCATCCTTCTCATGTGAGTACAGGAAAAAAAGTGTTTATGTTTGTGGATAATACCAAAAGAAGAGTGACTGCAAGCATGCGAAGGAGGGATTAGCGTTCCAAATGGTGAACTGGAAAACACAGAGGACTAATCAAGAGCATCTGGACAGGACCACAATCTTTTCTCTGGGAAAAGGGTGAGGGCTGTAATGGTTCCCAAGCTGGGTTTTTATCAACACGGTGGTGATTTTGCACAGAAAGCCAAGATTGTGAGGGGAGGCAAAGCTGGATGTGTCGCCCTCAAGATGGAAGAGGCAATTGCTCTGCTGTGCTCAGTGCAGGACACTGCTGTAGAGAAAGATGTGGGCTAATGTTAAAAAATTGGGAGGGGAGTGGCATAAGTATGTGGTGGTGTAGCAAATAGTTATGAGGAAGTACTGGAAGAAACTGAGATTGTTTAACCTAAAGAAGACTAAGGGAAAACATGATATGTACTTTTAAATATATTAAATGCTCCTGCGGGAGTGAAGGAAATCATTTATTCTCTTATCCTTTGCAAGCGGAATGAGAAGTAGTGGGCTTGAGGTACGACGTGAAGATAAAGGTTAGATGTGAGGAGAAACTTCCTGACAATAAGGGCAGATTGCTCGGGGAGACTGCAGAGACTCCGTTACGGAGTATCTTTGAGAACAGCATAGACAAATATGACAGAAGATGCTTGTGCACAGCACCCTACCTGGGATATGAGGCATGGAATAAGAAACCTCTCATCATCCCTTCCTAGCCTATTTTTCTTTGATTAAAGCTGAATTAAGAGAGGAAAAGCCCTGGTCTGGGCAAGTGTTTTCAAATGTAAAACGTAATAGAATAACCTTAGGCTCGGTCAGAGAAAGTGTTGAGTAGTTGTGGCTGCTCTCACTGACCTCACCCAGAGCAGAAACAAAGTAGGGTTTCAAGGATGGGGCCAAAAAGCACTAAATTTATAATAACTGTTAATATTGCTGAATTCTACTGGCCAGGTCTTGTCTTTGCTGTGGCTCCTATCCTGGCTGTTATGAAACTTTACATTACATTTTGTGTAGGACCTTTCTGGGAGTTTTCAGCCTCTGATAAAACCTGAGCCAAAAGGGCTTTTTCAGTGAGTTTCCATTTTAAAACTGTTCAAATTACTTTCCCACAATGGTATTTAGTTGCCTTTTTGTTTTTTAGGCAATGTCCCAACCAGTCACTGCAAAGTAGTGGTTGAATTTATAGAGGTATCCTTCAACACACAAGCTCGAAGTGTGTGTGAAGAGTTGGTATGTACAATGTCAACCTACCACCATTGAGATAACTTAGCCTAAAAAGCTGCAAAGGAATAAGATTTCCTGGAAAGCAGTATTTCACAGCTACTGAATGAGTTGTTGGGTGTTGGTATTTTTGGGATATTTGGGAAAGACACAAATGAAATTACTGAAAGAAAGAAAAAAGAAGAGGCTCCTGTGATGAATGGGTTACAGCACAGCTTAGAGATCTTAGGAACAAAAATCTTGTATGCTTTTACAGGGAAAAAAAAAAAAAAAAAAAAAAAAAAAGAAAGTTTATTAAAATTCCAGAAGTTCTTGACATTAAAAACTTTCAATAAAAGGATTGCATTTTTCTGGGGAAAAAAAAAAAAAAAATCACTATAAAAATTCACTGGTTTGTTGGTTTGTTTTCCTCAGCACTCCTCCCAGTTTGTCTCCCTCAGCATTTCTTCCAGTTTGTCTCACATCACCACTAGACTGTCTTTGCTGTACTGCTCTTTTGGGGAGCACAGATAAGCTCTTCTCTCCTTGGTGTGCTCAAAAGTATATTTGCTACTTTTTCCTCAGTCTTTTTTCCTTTTCTTTTCTAAGTGATCTTTGTCCTAATGAAAAAGAGGAGGTTATCAGTACTGTAGTGTGAAAGCACTTTACCTAGGCAGAAGTACAGGTGGTGGCAGCATCAGTTTTTTTCCATCCCAGGGCTCTTGTTTCTTTGCTGAGTCAATCCACGTCTGCATCTCTCTGTCAAGACTTGGCCTGATGCATCGATTTACTCCACATAAGCCTCCAAATAGTGATCAGATAGGAGCAGCATCTGGTCCTTACCTCCATAGGAGGTATGTAAGCTGAAAATGCAGAGTTAGGAGACTGTGTATTGCTAAAACTCTCATCTGGCTTGTTCTGCAGGAAATACTTTTTCATAGCGCATGTATTCATCCTGGAAAAGTTAGAGTTCCAGGAGGTCACTGAGGTAGATAATCTAGATGAGGCACTTAAGGCATGCATGATTTTATAGGTAACAAAAAATTGTGTTGTGGACAAATATTTGGAAGATAATATTTTTTTCTGTCCTCATAGATACAAAACACCTAATGTCTGGGAGGGAAACTAACTGCTATATTAAAAAAAAAAATAGGAAGACAGACTTACTGGCTTTCTGCTGTCCTACGTTCCCAATGTTCTCTCTCTCATAATATAAAAAGACACTCCAGACACCACATTTCTGGGGATTACCTTTCTTGGGGTTGAAGCCTTTGGCCTCATTCTTTTCCTCACAGTTAGAGTGTTCTTAAGCCGCTGGAAAGACACTGTCTGTCATGTCTTGTTGCTTAAATATTGTGGTCGGGCCTGTGAATAAGCTCAAACTGCTTTGACATGTTCATAATAGCTTTTGTTCTACTTCTGTACCCGTCCATTTCCATTCCTTAAAGTCCCCCAGCACGGTGTGGCCCAGCTTGGTTGTGGTATGCGATGGTCTGGCCAGAGATGCTATGGGAAAACCAGACCGATACCCGTAATTTTTGTGGACAGTAACAATGGTTTGGAAAGTGAAAATGACCCCTTTGCGGCAAATGACACTGTCAGACCTTACTCTCCCCAGCTTGTGGGGTTTTTTCAGCCTTTGGTGAAAGTCGTGGGGAAGCGGTCAGCTGAACCCTGCGGAGTGACGTGGCCACGTAGGGCTTCTTCAGCTGCGCTGTGTGCAGTGAAGTGAAGGCTGCGTTAACACCAGATGCCAATCATGCACCACCAGTGGATTTGCAAGATTATAGGACAGGAAAAAAGATGAAGGTTAAGCACAGGGCACAATAGAGATTACTTACGGTAATGAATTGTATAATTTTTCTAGACAGATCTGGATTAATGTTTATCCCAGGCAAGAGATTACTGTATGTCTGATTCTAGTTGTAAACAGACATTATTAAACAGAAGGTTTATGTTCATGAAATGCGACTATGGGTGTTAAAGCACTTATGATTTATTACGTGCAAAGAGAAAAATTAACCTGTTCATCTGCTATAGTATGAGATGCGCTGTGGATTTTTGCATAATTTGGAAGGCATCTGCTCCTTTGGAATACAAATAACCAGTGAAACGAGAAGGATTCTCCTCTCTCTCACACCGGTCCAATGCCGTACACTGCAGTGATGTTGCAATGGTGTAACCAGCAAAAGAATGGTCTCGTGTGCTTTTATAAAGCAATAATATTTCTATGCGAGATAATGTTGGCAAAGCCTGTTTGCTTGTGAATCTTTAGGGCATTTTCTTTATAATAATAATAATAATAATAATAATAATTTTTAAAAAAAGTTAATGTTCAGAGAGCTTAATAAATGACCTTATTTGGGTTTCCCAAATAATTCACTAGTTGACAACATAATGTTTAGAGTCTTTGAATTAAAAAAAAAAAAAAATTTAACCTATTTATCGCACAATTTATGTTGCAACCCGTTTTTCTCCCGCTTTATTGCATAACTGCTGCTTAGCATAAGTGAGACATAGGTGCAACATCCACATTTTTTAATACTGCCTTACCTGAGTAGCTTGATGATCACACCTGTGTCAGTGACTTCTGTGTTTCAGGTGAGCTGAAAAATCTTACCTTAAGGAAACTGTAAACAAACTCCAAAACTTTGCTTCTTTGATGGAGTAGACATTGCAACTTTATTACTTGCTGACAAGGAAGTATCTTTTCACTGTGAAAGCAAAAAAAAAAAAATACAGTTATCAAAATCTGTTCACTCTATTTATGGGCTGTATTTGTAGCCAGCTGATTTTTGCATAATGCCATTTGAAATTATCCATTTAACAATGATGGATGATACAACTGTGTTGCTTTCCCTCCACTTTGTAACTGATCCGTCTACTTATAGATTGCATTGGACATGTTGCTGATGCTTTATTTGTAAAATTCACTCACATATGTGAGATATTTGTCCGTTAAGTCTTACTTGCTTCACAGAGGCTTCTCAGATAAGTGAAGATATTCCTGTATATAAGCAAAACCAGCCCAATCTGTAAAAAACGTAGGAACGTGGAGTGAAAAGGCCTGGGAATATTATAAGGTGTGTTAAGTGAATTAGAATTTAAGCACTTAAACTATATCTGAATAAAATGTAATCTGGTAAGATGTTCTGAATGCTTCAGTTAAAAAAGTTGCAATCTTAAATTGCCATCAAAACACTTGATATTGCTGTTTTATATTTCTTAGCTATATTTTACATTTGGTACAACAATATATATTGCGTCATGAGAAAAACGTAACTTTAACATTTGTAATGTTTTGCCTAATTATCAAATTTCGCAACGTCTGTGTAGTGTGAATCCAGAATTGATGTTCATAAACAAATTAATTAATCAGTAAAAGTTTCTGTGGGCTTTGTTAATGGTTCAGTGTAGCATCTGAAGCCGGTGAGAACTTCTGGAGGTGCCCGGGATGAGGGGGAGGGTCCTTCAGGAAGCTGGGGTCAGCTGCACTGCGCTGCTTAAAAGTTTGTGCAGCGAAGCATCGTGTTTTGGGAGGCACTAAAATATATGCGGCACTCTTTTCTTTGCTGTGCGTTAGCAGCCATCGATAAGTCATGGAGATGACCTCCATCTTCAAAAGAAAAGGAAAGCTAGAAATGAAGACACATTTCTGTTATCAGTCTGCTGTGGGTCGTAAGTTGAACTGGTGTTACATTTTCCTCTGAAAGCCACGTAGCCTTGACACGGTGTTTAACAGTGTTAAGCTTATTGCTGCTGAGCTAAACATGTCTGAAGCAAACGATGACCCTCCCGTCTTTGCAATAGCAAAATGTCTTCCTGACGTGATCCCACAGACTTGGAGCATTAAGTTAATTTTCCCCTGGATTTCTGAGCTGCCTTCTTTCTACCCGGCGGAGAGCTTGTGAAGAATACAGCTTCTGACCGAATGACAGAACATGGAGGGTGAAATTAGATGCATTCAATTAGAAGATGACAAAAAGCCTATCTAAATATTTGTCAGAATGCTACTTACAGGGTGTGGTGCCCAGCCCGGATAGTGAAAGGCAGCCATTCTCAGGACTTAATAGTCTGAGGGGAAAAAAAATGAGTAAATTATCCAGATTCTTCATGGGCTTGGAGGGGATAACTGCGGCTATCAAGGGGGCTGTTATGCTTCCAGGGCTGGTGATCCCTCTCGTGTAATCTCAGATTAGTTCTTTTCTTGTATTCAGTTAATACAGAATTAATGGTTACAAAGTTTTCTGAACCACTTATGTGAATAATGTTGTTAAATGACCACTAAAGGATGGATAATGCAGTGGTTTATGGGAGGTATTGAAAAAAGAGGAGCTCCACCTTCTTCACAATAACAACAACAAAAAAAAAAAAAAAAAAAACAAAAACAAAACACCGCAAAACAAACAAACGGAACCCCAAAGTCATAAAAACCCCCAAAAAAAATAAAGCCAGGGCAAACATGTCAGCTGTGAGATTGTTGGGTTTGGACCGGAAGGTTTACTGCTTTTCCAGAGGACAAAAGGATGTTCCTGAAAACTAACATTTAGAACTAGTAGTTAGTTAAACAGAAAGAGATTGAGACATGCAGCTTGGTTTGGCCACATCTGTTCATCTGTAAATTTTAGCAACTTTTTAGAGTAAGAGAACAAATCTCTGGATTATAATTTCCTGCTCAGGGAGTTTTAATTAAGAAAATAAAAAATGTAAATACAGCATATAATGTTTACTTTTTTTTTTTTCTTTTCATTTCTGTAACAGCAGTTCAGGGGAGAATGTGACTATGATAGGGTTAATCCAGCTACATAAAAATCCATGCTGTGTATGATAGTAGTAAAGCTTGTGATCCCTTGATCTTTGATTAGATCCAAGCTAGTAAATATCTTGTGTTTAATCAGAATGGGTTGTTCTGCATGTAGTATAAGTCACCTTCACAGATGGGATGTAGCAGCAGAGTTGTTCACGAATATTTGTTTTAATCCTTTCCAGAGCAAGCACGCTTTATGTTTCTTTGTTGTAAATCAGATTCAAGCAACTAAAGACCAGCATGAAGGAAAGACATTTACTTGCAGACAGGAATAGGACAGTGTGGGAACCTTTTTTCGTTTTTAAAGAAAAATGTAACTTAATAGATTCTTAAAAGGTATGTTATACTGTTCCGTAAACATAACTAACACACGGTGGCTGCTTTTTTACACTGGGATGCAAATATGATTGTCTAGAATTTCATCTTAAACTGTTCACACACATTCCTAGCTTAGAAGACTATAAATGTACAGACACTAAGATTTATTATGGTAAATGTTCAGCCTCTATTATTATTCTATATTTTAAAGATATTTAGTTAGAATGGTAGCTGCTCTGTGTGCTGGTGAACTGAAATTCTTCAAATGTTATCTGTAAGGCTAGTTGTTTTGTGTGGTAAATCAGCGTCCTATTTACCTAAATCTGTCATAATTGCCTTCCAATACATCTTCCTCTGACATGCCAAATACTGAAAATGAGAGGACTCTTTGATGGGAGATTTTCTACCAAATGTCATTTTTCCGTATTCGTAACTTGATGATAATAACTGGACGACCTGCAGTTAAATGCATCTCAATTTCTCTCACTTATTTTTCCTAATCACCACACAGAGCCTTCTGTGCTCAGAGGTGTGATTAGATTTAACCTGCCATCATATCTGAAGAACTTTCTGTACAACATATTATACATTGCAAGAATTATATATGTAGATGGTGGGTCTAAGTGTAATGTATAAATAGGTGTAAAGATGAGTGTCTTTGCATGCTCCCATGCAGAAGTTAATCTCTGATTATTTTTTTTTTTTCCTGCTTTTAACAGGAAGACCGGAGAGCCCCCGCTAATAAATGGCTGGATTCCTTACCTTGGGAAGGCGCTGATTTTTAGAAAAGATGCTTTCAAATTCTTACTGGATCAGCAAAAGAAACTTGGAGATATTTTCACTGTGCATATTGCTGGTGAGAAATGTTTCAGTATTTCTCCTGATTTTTTTCATCAGTGAAGTTAAACACTAATTCAAATTAGAATTAGCTTACAATCTTCCTTAACCGAAGACATTTTTGTGTAGCAATAAATATTATTTAACTTCACATGTATTGCATGCATAACTATGCACAGGATATAATTCTGAGCATGTGGATTTATATACGGCTATAGGCGTATATGCATATTGACAGAATTTGTAATCATGTAGTATGAACATAGATTTTGCCAGCGCATTTAATTGTGTATTTTTTTTTTCCTAAAGAAGGGAGAGCTAACATCATCTTGACACCGCACAGAAAAATATCAGATTAAATTTAGAAAACACTTAAGAAAAAAAGTGCAGAATATGTTCTCACACGTTTTACAACTGGTTGACAGGAACACAAGGGAATGAATGACACATTGACTCAGTGATACAATAGGACTGGAACACAGAAACTTCCCGTTGCCAGCCTGTTATTCTGATCATGCTTGCTGAAAATACCAATATAATAAAGTATTATACAACGTTGCTGGGTTTTGTATTTATAGCTGTATTACTACTACACTATCTCAAATACAAACATCTGAGTGAGTTCACGTAAACACTTAACTGTAGAAGAAAAACTCAGAATCAAACTGGAATCTTGAATGAAACAAATTTATAAATTCACATATGTGCACACAGATGTACTTTTTACTAAAAGAAATTTAAAATCCAGTATTTTCCTGTTCAGAAAAAGGCAAACTCTTATTAGTGTAGATGGATGTAATGGATCTTTTGCCCCTTTACATGGTGACATCCTTGTTCAAATGATCAGCTTCAGAGTTAGGTCTATCTCATTTTTATCTATTGCTGTATTTTGGGGGAGTTTCAAATAAAAATGCAAAGTATCAAGTTTGCTTTGCAATTTCAAGGCAGTAGCATTAGCTTTATATTTCCATATAAATAATATTTTGCAATAAAAATAATTTTTTCTTCAAAAGTCAGTTAATTAAATTGCAAGCTGTATGTTTAATTAATAAAATTTTTCTTCCTCTTAGCAAATCTGCTCTTTTTTTTTCCTTTGGAAAAGCATTTTTATTGCTATTAAATGCGTGATTTTTTCATCCATTCAGGGTTTTCTCTTTGGAATCTGGTATGCTCAGATTTTTTTCTGTCTTGAAAGTGAGTTTGACACATTACAAGACTAACTTTTGCTGAAATACAGTGGTTTTTATTATTAATGTACATTCACACTATATACGGTTGTGTTTTCTTACAAATACAGATTAATAATTATAATTCAGAGACTACCTTAGTACATTAATAAAACCAGATACAGTCATACTTCAGACTCCTTAATGTGTTTAATCAAATATTTATTTCGCCTTTACCTCTGTATTATTTTATGCAAGACACTGTGTAGAGATTTGTGTGTTTAAGCAATCTATGGGTGTAATTTATTTTCACAAATTTCCCTTTGCATGCTAAACAAAACTCCATTTCAACTAATCTCCCTGTCGGGTATTTTGAGGAAGCCTTCCTTGATAAAGACCGAGGCAAATAGTGTGAGTTCTGGATATGATTTCATCTTTATGCAGGGAAATCTTTCGAATTTGTCATGACAGAGATACCACTTCAAGTTCCCTTTTTTTGGTATTAAAATACTGACCATCAAGACTTCACTAAGGAGAAGCGGCTTGTCATCCACAAGTCAAGGAAGAAGCCGAAGCTAGTTAGTGCCTCCTATCATGTCCTGACCCGAAGACATACAGGATTTCTGTGTGTCTTACTGATTTGACAAAGATGATGTTTATATGTTTGGCGAATATAGCGTAGCCTTCTGTATATGGACTATCATTACTTTACCCCCCTGGTTGGTGTCTAAGGGTCCTGTCAAAAAATTCTATCAATATATATTGTTCTAATTATTGGTTCTCAAACTAGTTCATTTGGAAAATGCGGAATGATGCTTGGAGTTTCTGTCATTGCCCCATAATGCGATTTCGCTGATTGTACTTCCCCATGTGATGAGCAAATGATTGTCATCCCTAAAAGTCTCAAGGGACGTGGATGTCATCTTAATAAAGAAATTAAAAAGCACATCTTTCTATGAGAAACAATGTAAATTCCTGACCTGTCGCAGAAAATAGTTCTCTAATTGGTTTTGTGTGGTGGTGCAGCAGAATCGTTTTCCCCAAACGTCATGCCAGCGAAGCACCACTGTACATCATTGTCAGCAGTTCAGCAGAATCTCCCTAATAAGAGGACGATTACGTAAATGCGATAGTCTTGGGGAATAAAAAAAAAAAAAATAAAAAATAAAGAGGGGAAAGCAAGAGAGATAGTCTGTGGTGTTGAGGTGATCATACTTCCCAAGCCAAGCTCTCTGCTTGTTAAGGGTCAACAGCATAGGCAGACGGCTAGGTAAGAACTTAAAAGAGCTTGAAACAGTTTTGCCACGGTTTCTTGGGATTAAACTTCGTGTCCTTTTCCTGACAAGTTATTAGGAATGATATTGAACCTTACAACACTCTCTCTGAGGCTAACTCAACTTTTAATAAAATAATCTTACGTTTTTTTACTAAGCACACTTGCTTTCTCAAATACTGCTGCTAAGGAATTCTTTTCTTTTAAACCATAATGCACCTAGAGTAACATACCACATTTTTCTTTCTTAGACAAAAGGTAGTTTACATTAACTCCTTACCAAGCTGAAGTCTGCTGCAAGCATTACAGAAATAACATCCGTCATTAGATGCCATCTGAAATGCTTGTCTTTCATCATTAGCATTAAAAAGCTCCAGAATGCATTATTAGAGTAATTTCTTAACTATCATACAAATACTGGCTCGTGTGCTTGGATTTACCAAAGTTGACAATTTTCATATTTTCCACATCAATCTTCTATTTCTAGGAGACTGTAGAAACTAAATGGGGATAACCAGGCTATTTGCAGCACGGGTGTAATGCAGACTGAAGGATGCGATGGGGAAATACGAATTCTCTGTAGCCATATTTTAAAAACAAATCAAGAGAGCTTTTTACAGAAACAAGGATACATCTCTTATTTTGACTTCCTTCTGTGGTACTAAATAAAATAGCTCAGTGACTTAAACTGTTGGGATTTGGCGTGTGACATTTCTGTATGGACATGTCTACTTAGTTTTTTGTGTTGAAGGATGTTTTTACAGTCTAAGAAGGAAAAGCTTGGTCCCCAGCAGTTTCTATCTAAATAACTTCAGTATTTAAGGCTTCCTGATTTGTGGAGCATGTGATACACCTCCACTCCTGGCTGATGTGGCATTTACCTTTACCAGTACTCTGATGGAAACTCATGTGCATCAAGATTTTGTTACAGTTTCAGAAAAGGCTACTTTCAAGGGATAGTTCTTGGCATTAGCTGCAATGGAACGGCATGGGAGGAGAGTGGGCAAGCTGCGTTTCAAAATACCAAATAATAACTGGAAACTCTAGGAAGGATTTGCATCTGTTCGTCTCTGACACCACCAGGGATATTAGGTGGGAAGAGATCTTGTCAGGGACAACAAGATTTAAAAAGCAAAATGAAGGACTTGCAAAATTTAAAATCATAACTTGAGGTGAGAAAGTTTTTTCCATTTCGGATGTTTGCTGTTCAGGGTAGAGGAGGTGTTGGGGCACGGTTTTGTAATTAGCAATCTGTTTCTGTATGGAAGAGACTGGGGTAACTGGTGTAGCTGCGTAGTGCATCTGTGTGAGAGTATGACTGTAATTGCTAAAGGCTCCCATACCCACTCTCAAAACAACTTACTAACTGCACTTAATTAGCTCTAGACTTTAGTCTTTTTCTAATTAAAAGATCTAAAATTAGATTCTCGGTGAGGTACGTAAACAAGCTGCCTTTGTTTTCAAGCGGTTCCACTTTTCTGACTATACAGACCTTTACTAAATGCGGTAACAAAAGTATTTTGCTTTATGTGTTTATATGTATTGTTGACTTGCAGTGATGTGGTCTGGAGCCTGAATTGATTCCACAAAATGAATTATATCTTGGTACACACTTACTTTTTGCTACCAGGAACCTGATGAGAATAATAAAAATCTGGATCTATGATACGCTGTTTCTCAGAGATCCTTTATTTTCCGAAGTATGTGCTAGTGTTCAGTGAGTTTTGATTTTAAATTATTGCTAAAATTGTTTGTTTGTCTGAAAACTCATTTGCTGAAAATAATTTTCTTGCTTAAAAATGATAAGAATTGATGTGCGTTTGCTAAGTGTCTGATTAAAGATCACAAAGAAACTCATATTTTGCATCAGAAATAAGCAGATGGTGGACAGATGGTTTAAATTAATATTAATTAAAAATCTTAACTTAAATTGTTTACCCTGTAAACGCAAAGTTAGGAAGCCAGCTTTCATCTTTAGGGTTAATAACACTCCAAATCTATTTATTAAAAATTGCTCCAATGGGCATTCTTTCCAAGCTTTGATCGCAAAGATGGTAGCCTCAATAAAGAGCACGACGGTGGGTGAAAGATGGAAAGAGAGAGCAATTCTAGGACTCTTAACAAAGATCCTGCAGAAGTCGAGACTAAAAATTCCTGTCAGCCTCTGTGGTCTGGGAAGGAAAATAATTATCAGAAGAGAGGACTGGGAATTCAGAATCTCTTTTTCATGCTGATTTCTCGATGTAGTTATTATAAAAGAGATATATATAGAGAGATTAATCGATATGTATGATTATCGAGATGTAAAATTGATTTACATCTGTGGTTGATTATGTTACCATAAAGCAAACTCTACAAGTACTTTAAAAACCTTTACACGCTGTCAACAAAAAATGGGGTCAAATTCTGTCTCAGTTTACCCCTTGTGTTTCCTTATTGGTTCGCTGGGATTGCAGTCAGTGTAATCGGGGGGGGGGGGGGGGGGGGGAAGTCCAGAGTGTGCCCAGTTTTACCACAGAGAGCTGTGTGTATACACAAGTCAGGATATAGAAGTACTATGATAATTCAAATACCACTATATGGTAACCATGGAGACTTGTTGACATTTTTACTGGTAGTGACTACTTTATCTCAGGACATCTGTCACAGAGCCAAATTTGGTCCTCAGTTAAGCATGTAGCGTTCCCATTAAAATCAAAGGAGATTTGTCCCTTTAGTGAGACAGAATTAGACTGTAAGGGCTGGAAGCTTTGCTGTTTTGCTGAGTTTATAGCTAAGATATTTCACAGAGGATGTGTACACTTTAATGGGTATCCTTTTTCCCTAATGCACCTCTCCGTTCAAGTTAAGAATCAGGAACTCTAAATTAAGACTTAACATGGGAATCGTCTATAAAGAGTTAAGACTTAATTGAGCTTTGGGAGCGTTAGCATTTTGATTCATGATAGTTCACCAAAATGCTCTTCTTTGGTAGTTGACTTAAAGCTTAGGGAGAAATTGCAGGGTTTTTCTGGCATGGACAACTTGAAAAAGCGTCGGACTTGATGCAGTCCTGCTCCTCCGTACAGGCAGCTGAAGGTATCGCTGTGTCACTGCATTAAGTACCTTGGGAAGGGTAAGGAGTTGGCAGTGCGCTCTGGGACAGTGCATGGTAGCGCTGGGACAGTGTATATCCCCAAATGGCACCCACCTTAAAAACGGTATCTTACTCCATTGTAACCTATGGCCTCAAAATCAAATCTTAAGGTAGTCATTTTACGGATACTAAGCACATTTTTAACAAAAAAAGTTACCAGAACTTCAGGAAAAAACAGATGTGCGAGGGGTTTCAATGTTGGGGATTTGCAGTTAAAGCCCTAACCAGCAGATTTTGAGTCTGTGTTGCCTGCTTGAAGAAAAGCTGCCTCGGTGGCATGTTTTCCACTCCAGCCCCCATCATTCACTTTCCTCCATGCAGGTGAAATGTGTGCATTTCTCCCTTTCTGCTGGTTAAAACCTCCACTTTTCAAATGCTGCTCTGACTCCACACTATTTCCATGAATTATACCAGAGTAGTAAATGATTTATTTCAGAGGGCCACAGTTGCAGAGATCACGCTCTACCATTGGCAAAACCAGTAGATCACTCTACATGGAAATGGCTTCACGCTGATTGTAGAAAAGCCATAAAAGTGTACGCAGGTGGAATCTGCATCCTGACAAAGAGAATCTAAATAAAACTTGTTACATTTTCCTTTTTTTTTTTTTTTTCTTCTTTTTTTGCTTTGCAGATTTCTTCACAGATCTTTGCTTTGAGGATTTTCTGTGTGCTTTTTTTTCCCAGGCATTGGCTTATTTTCACTTAATACTTCTGAAAGTGTCACCAGATTATTAAAGTGCACATCTCTATTTTTTCCTTTTCTTCTATTCAGGTAGATATATTACCTTTATCATGGACCCATTTCAATATGTCTATGTCATCCGAAATAGCAAGCAACTTGAATTTCACGAATTCGCTGATAAAATGGCTTCCAAAACTTTTGACTACCCAGCCTTGTCAAAAGGAAAATTCCCTGATCTCAAGGAAAACCTGCATAGAATCTACCAGTATTTACAAGGCAAGCCTTTGGATATCATTTCTGACCACATGATGAAAAATCTCCAGGATATATTTGAATGGAAATGCTCACAAGCAACAGATTGGGAAACAGAAAAAATGTACAAATTCTGCTGCTCTGTAATGTTTGAAGCCAGTTTTGTAACACTATATGGAAGAGTTCCTGCTGCAGATGGCCACAAAGTTATTAGTGAAATCAGAGACAAATTTATCAAGTTTGATGCCAGCTTTCCCTATTTAGCTGCAAACATACCAATTGAGTTGCTAGGAGCTACCAAGAAGGTTCGGAAGGAGCTTATACATCATTTTTTACTTCAGAACATGACAAAATGGCTGGGAGGGTCAAAAGTGGTCCAAGCCAGACAAGATATATTTGAGAAATATGAGCTGCTTGGAGATTATGACAAAGCAGGTAGGAAACTTATGAATGATTGCTTGTCTAAAATAAAATAATTTACTATAGACCTTTGAAATAAAAAGGCAAAATGGCGACCTTGAAATTTTTTTATGTTCTTTCTAATTGGCTAATGATAAAATGTTTTACTCTGAAACAACCCTCTATGATAATTGATTTTTTTTTTGTGCTGAGGTGGTAAAACAAGATACTTAATGGTGATAATGAGAAAGATTATAACTGAGCTGCATTTCCTCCCCTTATTCCCCCCCCCCCCCGACATTACATTTCAAACTATTCTCATTAAGCAGAAAATTAGACTTCAGAAGCCTATTGGTCCTCATTAGCATTCACTGATCCTTGGCTGGGTCTGTGTCCTAACATCTTTTAATTAGCACACTGCAAATCTAATCAGTGTAATAAACGCTATTAATCTTCCTTTTCACTTATTTTCTCCCAGCACATCATTTTGCCTTCCTGTGGGCCTCTGTGGGAAACACGATTCCAGCTACATTCTGGGCCATGTATTATCTTCTGCGGCACCCAGAAGCTCTTGCAGCGGTGCGTGACGAGATTGACCATTTGCTGCAGTCAACAGGTCAAAAGAGAGGGCCCACGTATAACATCCACCTCACCAGAGAACAATTGGACAACCTGGTCTACCTAGGTAATTTATTTTTATCTGTTAGGAAGAAAAGAGGGGCTCCCCCGGCAAACTCGGTTTATCACTCATTTCTGTTTACTGAGAAGGTGGAGGACACAGCTGCCTAATTGACATAATAACACCCATTTACATCAATTATAAATTATGTAGTTTATAGCTGTAGATACTCTCATTGCATGTAAACATTAAAGCCTAGGTAATTAACTATGCAAGGTATGCAAAAGGCTAAATCGAAGCTTTGCAATTATTTGAAAAAAAGTTGATGCCTATTAAGTTGTTTGATTCTGAGCATCTGCCGAAGTGTTAATGCATTTCAAATACTTCTGTATGGTACTGCCAAGAAAGACCCTTTTCAGATATTAAAGAGAGATAATGTATTTAAACTGCAAATGTAATTTTTTCACAAGCACTTTCTTTCTTTCTCTCCCTATAACAAAACAAAAAGACTTCTAAAGCGGGCCTTAGTTGAGCGATGCCTCCAAATGAAATAGAAGAAGGTAGAGCATTGCAGAGTAGAAATGGTGTTTTCAATATTGAAAAAAGTACTTTGATTCAAACTAGGCAGCTTTAAGGGAGATACAGATCTTCCAGTCTGGCTCAGGGGTTCAGAGGGAGACCCTTGCCAGTAGCCATTGCAAGTTTTTTGATCCAGGAGCTAGAAAGGCCTTCAGAGCATCAACTGATGGTTTCACTTCATTTGCTAGTGCGCAGGCACTGGCAAGAGAAATGCTAAAATTAGCCCAAGGGAGGAGAGAGGGTGTAGCAGGTAGCAGCCTAACCTTTTAACACCTGAGAGTCTCCATAGGTAGTGTTAGTAGGGTATACAACAGCTGAATAAAAGCTTAAAGGTTCAATACTCCTCTCTTTTTAAATATCCAAAACAGTCCCCTGTTAAAACCAAGCTCATGTCTTTATGTTTTGGTAGCATATGTCTATATGTCTTGGTAGCTCATGGCCTAAACTGATGTTCCACTCGTAAATGAAGCTATGTGAGTAGGCTGGTGGAGCAGTGTAGTTTCTGTGCCTGGTTTGGATCTAAGTAATCTGTTCTCCGGGAGCAATCCGTGTGGCATATCTCACGGATCTGTGTTTGAACTTGATTTTCTTCTCATAGTATAGATATAAAATTGAGTTTGATCCAGCTACTTTTTGTTAGAGCATTAATGTTAGTCATATAGTGTGAGTCTAGTAAGTTGGTTTCATCTGGAGTCATGGCTGTTTTGGTGCAAATTTATCTCTAACCGATGGAGAATGCTTTTGAAGTAGGGGAGATGTTGGATGACAGGGCCACTTCTGAAGAATAAACATGACATTCTAAGCATTTAAAGTACTTTTAAGGAACACAAGTAAAACTGCTTCACATCAGAGCTGGCATTCACCAAAAAATATGAGAAAAGGAAAGTTACAGAGCATCAGGAAGATCAAGAGAGAATTTATTTTGTATTCGGAGACTGAGATGGGGATGGCAAGGGAAAAAAGAAAAAAAAAATGGCACCCCAAAATTGTAGGAATACGGAAAATAAAAGCATGTACTTCACTAAAACCATCTGGTGCAAAATGGTATGAACAGTTTAAAACATTAACTGTGTCATTCCTCTGCTGCTCCTTGAAATTTTGAAGTACCTTGGTAACATTTGATTTATGTGTTGAGAGGAAAGTGTCACATCCTACTTTGTAGTATTCTTGTAACACTTTTGTTAAATTTTATAATCACGTTAAATGTAATGTGATATGAACAGAAGCTAGACTTCAATTGTTCTGGCACTTAAGTCATAAAGGGCTGGATACTGTCCCATAAAATAATAATATAGAAAAAAAAATCCGTACCATAAGAGAATTAAAGTCATGCTTCAGTGGGAAGGGGAAAGGGATGTTTTGTTAATAAATGTGTAGGAGGGGCAAAGGTCCCAATTTGCATTGCTTCCACGCCAAAAATCCCCACGTCACAGGAAGGCTGTGGGCCAGCACTGCCTTTGCCCTTGCAGCTCGCTGACCCCAGCCTCCAGGACTGAGCTTTCTCTCTTCCCGCTCCCCTCCGTGCCAACCCCGAGTGTAGGAAACCAGGATTTGTGTCCCTGCTCTCGAGTAAGGCAGACCAGGTGGTATTCGTGTACGTTCATCACCTTGTCATCTCATTCTCCTGTTTTAAGCGCTCTGATTCTCCGTCCTCATTTTGGCCTACTATAGCAAGAGCCTTTTTTTTGGATTCCTCATGCTATGGAGAACAAGAAAGAATTGCTAAAAAGCCTTTCTCAGGAAGCAACATTGTTATTATGGTCAGATTCTGTGGGTCAATGGAACAGCATGGCCTGATTTGCTTCGAAATTCAAAGCACCGGTATGTGAATTTAAAAAAAAAAAAAGCTTTTAACCCACGGCAAAACTAGCAAATTTTGGCCCCGATTATTTTTTTCTGATGACATTTCTGGGGCAGCATACTTTGTCTTGTCTAGGTAAGACTTTTCCCCAAAACCCAAACGTGCATATTTGTGTGTGCAGAGTAACATACATTAGTAGTCGTTATGGCTTACAGCAGAGCTCTAATATGGTAAACGACACGTGAGAATGGTCTGTCAGTTTTTATGGTTATAATAGAAATGCAAAGGGTAAGGCAGAGATATACTTGGTGCATGTTTAATGCTAGGCATGTTTAGTCAGTTCATTTGCTTAATATTAGTCCATTCATTTATCTGGTGAAGTATTCGTGCCCCAGGTCATTGCTGAATCCCAGATATTTCCTGCGAAAAGAGCACAGCTTGAAAAATTGTTTCTTACAGGAGAAAGGGTAGGAACCCAAAAACAGCTAATACAGAGTACGTAGTCATAACACAAATGCTAAACATCAAAATCATTGGTTGGATTGAGAGAAATTAATACATTTTCCTGGAATGGGCTGGGCAGTACCATTTAGTTCTTAGCAAGATGCAAATGTACTTGTTTCAGATTATCGTTTGTGTTGGCACACCGTGATGCCTGTGGGTAGATGACCCCCCCCAAAATATTTGCATACTCAATAGCTATTTTCCTATGATACAATCTAATAATTATAGTACCCTATTACCTGCTATGTGTTAGTGTAAAATTAACAATCCATTATGCACAATAAGTTTTATAAAACATTTACAGATAGAGATCATGTTTAATTAAAATTAACTTGCCTACGAAAGCCAAATGCACTTACGATTCGCAATGACCTTTTATTACCTGCAGTCCCTTGTTTTGGCTGGATGATTGACAGCTTGCTGTTTGGCTACCATGTTGTATTTCAGCTGACAAGACTTTTCATTTTAACTCAATTTGCCTGCCTATCACAAGCTGGTGGCAGGCCAGGCTCAAGTCACCCAGCTTTGCCTCAGCAGCTTGCTCTATTTCTCATTAGTACGCATTTATTCAGTGGAAATTGGAAGACAAATGCTTGAAGGCATGTGAACTAAGTATAGCAAATTAGGGTTTAAAGACTGAATATTTATAAGTATATTGAAACAGTTTTTAAAAAAAAAAAAAATCTAGAATGAATTGGAAGCTGAGTGCTAGCTTTAGTATAAGAGAAACGAAGAGAGAAGTGGGAGGATTCTAAGAATAACAATACTATGAGAGAGATATAGATCTCTCTCTCTTCCCCCCCCCCCCCCCGTGGAAAATATGCAAAATCTCTCTGACAACACCTTATCAAACAACAGCCTGGCTTCTTCATGTAGCACTCGCACAGTGAAGTTTAGCATCTCATGTGTGTAAGAAGGGGGGAAAAAAATGAGGGTCATGTTCATTTGCTGCTTGGTTATCCCTTGGTATGCTTTAAATTGCCTTGTTTGTTCGGCACAAGCACAGAAACAGATGTTGCTCTACCGTGCTGGATAATTTACTGTACCTCACGGTGCAGAATGGAAGGCCTCCCAAGCTACCCAGCTGGTCTGTCAGCGGCGATGGCTGGTGTCTGCTGAACTATGACAACTGCAAGTAAAGGCTGCAGTTTTATTGTGCAGTTGTCATGCCTCTCAATGTATAACTCCAGCATTTGGGGAAAGCTGACTGTCTATTTTTTTAATGTGAGGCTGCAAAGCCATATAAGCTCCATTCTCCTTTGTTGATCATAATGTGACTCATTACTTTTGTCATCTAATGATTATCGGCATGATCGCTCAGAGCGAGAGCCAAGCTCGCCTTCCGCACATAACTGGTACTGGAAGGTAAAACAGATTTGTCATTTACGATCTGACCGCTAAGCCACACTTTGTGCTCCATTATTGTGATTAACTTCTGCATAAGATATGCTGCCCAATTGTCATTTGGGATCCGGCAGCGGGCAGGGACAGCCGCGCTTTCTGGGAGGATGTCCACCGGTAGGATGTGACCGCATCGCTCGGGCGGTTAAATGTAAACCTGCTGCTTCGCAGGGGCGCTTTAATAATTATTTCTCTTTTCTTCTTTCCCCCTCCTTCCCTCTTCTTCATTTGATTTCTGCTGTCGCTACGTATGTCACCACCCTTTGCGAATGGTGGACCAGCGCGGAGTTACCAGCTTCATTTTCTGCAGGGTGAAGACGGTCTGGGAGCGGAGGCTGGACCCTTTCTTTGTACCGCGCAAAGTTTTGTTGCCAGAGCACTGCCAGTTGAAATCTATCGTGTCAGGTGCCTTGTGGCTATCCGCAGTAGAGGCCATCTTCTGGAACCAGGATTCTTTTCTGGCTTCGTCACCAACAAGCCGATTTGACTCTGCCTGATTATAGTAACGAAGGCAGTCCAAAAGAATATGCACAGGCTCACTGTACGTCACATTGAATCACGGCGCTGGCCACACAAAGCTGACCGCAGCCTCATTTCTTTAGACAAATGCATGCTTAAGGAAAAACCTCCTGCAAGAAAGCATCCAGGGCCACTTTATTTGCTATGCATGCTGCGCCAGATTTAATTTTTAGTGAAAGAACGTTTGTTATTATTTTTGTTCAGAGGCAACTACACTGGGTAGCTACTGTATCTAATAAACTAACCTTTTGGGTGCAGCAGTTACAGTGCCTTGGTGAACACTTAGCGAAGGCTTATTTGATATCACAGAACATAAATGCAGGCACAAATGGATTATTATGTGCAAATGAAACCCTATTTTAGGCTATTTTTCACACTGATGATTAGAAGGAATCAAGTCACATATAACAGCGCCCATACACCGCTGGTGGAAAAATAGTCAGTTTTGATTACAAAGCGAGAGATGCAGCCCTAGACAGGAGCTACATGCTGATATACATGCTATCAGAATGATTTATGCAAATTATGCATATTATTCCCAAAGGAATTCCTCCTCAAACTGCCAGGATAAATTGCCGGAAATTAGCCATAAAATCTGTCGTGCTAGGAGCAAAAGGTGAAGGCCACTGGGAAAGCAAGGACATTCAGCTTCTGGAGCCTTCCAGGATGCGATGGTGGAGACAGAAATCTTTCTTTCCCTAAGCCTGAAAGGACTATGTTTTGCTTTCTCTTGGCCAATTAAAAGTGTCTTTCTCTCTTAAAATTACCAGGCAAATAATGAATTGCTTTAATTCACTCTGACCATAACAGGCACTATCGTTTGACAGTATAACGCACTGAAAAGACAATAAATTTTAAAATCCTCAGAAGGACTACGGAATTAAAAAGTGAAATTATTTTTCTAACATATAGTCCTGCCATTACATCCAACAGCTTTCGAAAGGCAAGCTAAACAGCTCCATGGATGCTTTCACTGGTATTTGCTTGCAACCTCCAAAATATATGTAAATGCGTAAAGCATTCATGTAATTTCCACCCAAAACCCAGTGCTGCCTACAGCCGACAGGATTTCTCAGCACCATCAGTGAGAATCACATCGGGAGGTTCAGCATCACAGCTCCCCTCTCCGCCCCGCGGGGTTGTTTATTGCCTCCTCCTGGTCTCTGCTTCGTGTTTGGTTTGGTTTGTGGGGTTTTTTTGTCTTTTTTTTTTTTTTTTTTTTTTTAACTTTAGCCTGCCCTACTAAACCTGTCGAGATTCAGCAGCTGTAGCCATGCATAACTTCCAGTCATCTCCCATATTTCTGATGCTTCCCCGCCTCCGCTTTTGTTTAATCGCAGAGAGTGCCTTAAACGAGAGTTTACGGATGTGCTCGTCCTCCATGAACATTCGCATCAGCCAGGAGGATTTTGTTCTCAAGCTTGAAGGGAATCAAGAAGTCGGTTTGAGGAAAGGAGACTGGATAGCCCTTTACCCGCAGATTTTGCACATGGACCCTGAGGTCTATGAAGATCCTAAGGTAAACATTCAGCTGGTGCTCCTCTTGCTACTCCAGGCACATCGCAGCAGCCAAGCCTTCTGCGATCTATGGGGTTGTTTTTTTTTTTTTTTTTCCCCTCCGCTGTTCCTTCTTGTGGAACAAATCTTCCTACTTTCAGATGTATTTTCTAGGGCTCTATAGGTCAAAGGATTCATGGCCTGAAGAGAGAAATATGGTGATGAGACTGACTGCGGACTGTTTTCAAAGGAATTGACAATTGCACATTGACTACCATAAACTTTAGGCTAAATGTGGGTTTTGTTTGGCAGTGGATCATTTGATACCCAAGGAAGGCTGAATAATAGAAGGTGGTTTAAATAGCAAATAATGTGGGCCATTTAGCTAAGTGCCCCCAAAGCATCATTGACTCTCTGAAGCCCTATAATAGCAGTGTCTTACTTGAGCCTTATGCTTTTTCACCTCCCTTTGTAGGGATTCACCCCTTCTTGATCAATTAGTGGAGTGTTGTGAACTTGAGACTGTAAAGCTGTTGCTCTGCAGTGAAGCTCGGAGGGTAATTGTGTCATCTCCTTGTATTTTTCCCTGACGCTGGAGCTAATGAATATCAAAGACTCGAAATTAATCCACCCTGCCTCAGCCTTAATACGACTTCAGAAGTTCACCACCTGCATGCAAATTGAATAGTCCTCATCTCAGCTAGGTTGCTCCCCTGGGTTGCTGTTCCCAGCCCAGGGTGCCACGGAGGAAGAGCAAGGGTGCACGCTGAGGCTGATAAATGCCTCCTCTGCCCGAGAGGCAAGAGCTCACACCTGATCCATTCCTCATCCCCATTTTCCTAAGCAGGTGACTGTCTCCTAGCCATGCTGGTTTCCATCCTTGGCATTTGAGCCAAAGAAGAAGGGAACTGGATTTTTTTATACCTTTACAGAAAACCCATGTTAGAGGCATTGCTCCCTGGGGCTCTCCCTTTCAAGAATTTAAGGATATGAGGTTGCAGAGGAAAGATGAGATTCAAGTGCCTTGTTGGCGCAGGACAGCGTGTCGCTGTGCAGGAGCTCCACCAGCCTCAGTGAGAGGAGATGTGGAGCTTGTCAGAGTTAGCAGGAATAAGGTGTAGTCACCGGGATGAACACCGGAGCCATGAAAATGGAAATGATGTCCAGGGGGGCTCTGCTGGCTGTCCCCACCCAAAAATGAAGACAAAGCCCGCTGAGAAAATTAGGGTTTTAAAAAATAATCCATATGTTGGCAAATAGTTGATTAATATTTCTATCCTTAAAAAGTAACAACTAACAAATAAGCTTTTTCTCATTTTATTCTTAACACTTTATTTTGGAGAACATTATTGATTTGTCAAAAGTCCATCTGTTTGTTTAGGTCCTAGACCAAAAGCATCAGTGTGGAAACTGATCCCCTCCCTTATCCAATAATTGTCGGAATATATTACCATATTTCCATTGCTTGAATATATCTGCTTAGTATCAGCTCGGCTCAGCTTTCACAGTACAGCTTTAGTTCATATATTTTATCTTTCTGATAGTGAATGAGCAATCCACACATTGCAGTACATTGATTTCAGCACATGGGCCCTCTCGAAAAGTGGGGAAATCACTGTTCTGTTTGGTTCTTAAAATATGCAGTGTGCTTTCAACAATAACTACTGAGGATCAGATAGAGATGGAGAATGAATTTTTTGAAAGGTGCAGTCTTGAGCTTGTCATGTATTTAGGGAAAACTTTCCTGGGAAAACAGGCAGCTTGACGAGATAATTTTGTAGCAATGCTTTTCTCCTGGATACATAAATTTAAGTTCAAGCTATCTTCTGCTTTGGCACCATATTGTGTAAGTGTGAGCATATATTGTTGACCTCTTTCTCCACTCATCAAAACCTAAATAAATGAATCCGTTTTCTATAAAGTGGATAAGTGAACCCCTAAACCCTAACTCAGCTAGTTACAGAGGTCAGTAAATGAACTCTGCAAATC
The DNA here is from genome assembly GCF_018691265.1 of Tyto alba. Lineage (NCBI taxonomy): Eukaryota > Metazoa > Chordata > Aves > Strigiformes > Tytonidae > Tyto > Tyto alba. The sequence goes on from NW_024881330.1 coordinate 38,570,403, forward strand.
CCATAGAGGGAAATATCAGGAAACCCTGCAGGAAACCCTACATGGTGGCTTCCCAAACAAAGCTAAATATGAGATGTGACAGAGAGACACTTGTGTCAATCGCAGGAGATTGCTCAATTTTCATAATATTCTTAGCAGGCCGTCCACACAGAACTTTATTGCCCGTTCTTGCTCAGGACCTTCACCTTTTCCTTGCCATCAATCACCCTGTCTCTTCCAAGGAGACCTTGTGCATGGCTGAAAGTTCCTATAGTGTCAAAACCTAGTCTTTATTTAGCCAGCAAACTAGCTTTTAAGGAAATGCTATCCAACTCGAGGGGCTTCAGCAGCACAAGCCTGAGTTTGATGTCACTGTCATTGGCTCCATTCCTGTCTCACACTTGTTTTCTCCTTTCCCAGTTCCTTGGACACCAATTTATTTTTTGTTAAAAGCAATTACAACTCTCCGATGGCTCTTAAGAAGACAAAGAAAGCATAAGGTTTGACCCAGTATGTCTGTGTGTTCAATACCACAGTTCTTAATTGCTCCAGATGCCAGGAGTGCACCTTGTGGAAATGTTCCAACACAGTGAAGAGCTCTGGGTTGGGTTGGGTTGGTTTTTTAAGCCCTTGCAGTTCATATTTAGCAGCGCTTTGTTAGACCAGCAGGATTTACATTTCAGGAAGTGAATCTTTTTTAAGGAAGAGGGGGGGTGTTCTGAGCTTTGATTTGTTACTGTGCTTCTTCAAATGAAGCAATAACTTCCCACGAAAAAAAAAAAAATGGCATGCTTCCTTTTGGCTGGGGTGTTCAAAGAGACTGAAAAGAATTACTTGTCAGCGGAAACACGCGTATGATCACCTTATCTTTGTGGAAAATCCAGGCCTCTGCCATCTAGAGAAACAACCTCCTGTTCTTCTACACCCAAAGTTACATCCCCTCCAGTGCACCCTGTACTTGTTTCCTTTCTCATAGACCACCTCCCCTGCCACTGTTTTTTCTTGACAGCAAGACCTGCAGTGCATGGTTTTCAGAGCCTTTAATCTAATGGGTAGATCAGTATCAGTGTGTTTTTCATTGTGGCGTGGGGTTTTTTTAATCAGTTGAGGTTGGTTTCTGTCTGACTGACTTGTTCCCAGCCAGCTCCAAATGGCTGCTGCTATAGCAGATGTATGCAAAGCAGGACAAATGCTAATGAGTGACCATAAGCAAGAAGTGTCTGTCATTTTTATTCAAAGCATGCAGGAGGATTTTGTAAGTGGTTAATTTGCCGTTGACTGAGTGAGGATGCCAGATCTCCTTCATTCAAAAACATGAATTATCTCTAAACAGGGATCCTGCTACTGGAAGACAGTCAGAAAGATGTTCAATTTATGGAACATAGGTTACAAGCGCAACCTCAAGCCTTACTTGAAAGCACCCTCTTTATAATGGTCAATCACTGGCGGTTGTCCTGCTTTGCACAGAGCTTCTGGAGCAAAAACATTTGAAGGTCACATGTGGCAAATTAAGCCGCAACCATCTCCAAATGAAGGGAAAATTGACTGCAACGCATCGGGTCTGGTTTTTGAATAATCTGCACCACTGGGTGCAAAAGAAGGATGGATTTTGCTCTAGCTTGCAAGAGTAAAATCAGTGCAATGCATTAATTTATTCATAGGCATTTGCAGAATTTGGCAGATTATCCTTATTCATGATGTATGTACCACACTGAGCGCATATGATGCTTTACAAGAAAATTGTCCTTCCACTAAGGTTCATTGTCCCTGCTACAAAGCAGTCAAAATGTAATTACAATCAATATAGGCCAGACACTCAATGGATGAGACGTGGAAGTTGAAGGAGCTTGATGTAAAAGGGCTAAGGTAAGTAAGTGGATTTAAGAAGTGTTCTTGCAGGGAAGATAATGTGAGTTAACGAAACTTGAGGGAAGCAACTAAAAAGGAGAAGCTGTCAGCTCCTTGTCTTCTTCTTTATCTTATTTTCTGGGTTTCAGAAGCGTTACTGTTGTGCAAACAAAGCAACTCACGTAACTGCCTTGTTAGATAACACGCTCTCTCTCTCTCTCTCTCTGTTTTCAGGAGTATAAGTTTGATCGATACATAGAGAATGGCAAGAAGAAAACCACGTTCTACAAGGCAGGAAGAAAACTGAAGTATTTCCTAATGCCTTTTGGCTCTGGGATCAGCATGTGTCCAGGGAGGTTCCTCGCAATGAATGAGATGAAGATGTTTCTTTTCTTACTATTGGCTCATTTTGATGTAGAACTAGTGGAAAACAAAGCTGTCAGACTTGATAACAGTCGTATGGGCCTTGGTATACTCCTGCCAGACGTTGATATTGCCTTTCGTTACAAGCTAAGGTCCTTAAGAAAGTGAGCGGCTGCCTATATGCCTTCTACTAATCTTCACGTTTGCTCTGTTTCATCACTCAGCTTTGTATTTTTTGAAACATTTGCTTTTTCCTCTCTGCTTTTACCTCCTTTCTATTTATTTCTAAGGAGAAAAGCTCTCGGGCTGAAGGTAGATATCAGATGTAGGGACATGCAACCTCAGTTTGTCTTGCCTGAGTTATGAGTAACGAGGTGAGATGGCAAGAGTTTGGTCAAGTGAATAGCCCAACGTCCCTACGAGGCGGGCCCCCCTACTCTTGGCTATGACTTGAGTAGGATTTACTAGGAGGATGACATCAAGCTGAATCCAGGCCATTTATATGGGAAATGGTCTTAGCAGCCCTGTCACAGGGGTTCCCCCTTGTTAGATTGGGAGGTCCCCATACACCCACCATCCGCAGGCATCTCTGCAGCTGCTCATAGAAGCATAATAGCAGGAAAGGTGGAACTTCATTCTAGGGGGTGAAAGAATTTTTAGTGATTATTATTCTAACTTTTGCTTTACTCTGTTCCCTTCGTGGTCTTGAGTGTCTTAGCCCTTGTTTGGGAGATGTGATGGAAGCTGTGTGGGGTGGTGGGGGATGATTTGCGAGAATGTCTTACTGGCAACACATTTCTGACTTCAGTTTTACGTACTGAGGGTGAATGCTTTGCTTTTTTTTTTTTTTTTTTTTTTTTTTTTTGGTGCAGTGCAAAGAAATTACAACCTTTGACTTTTTTTTCCTGCAGTCATTTAAAATCAGAAGGGAGGTTCTGTGGATTCTAGCAGGCTCTGGATCAAGCCTAAATTACCTACTTTGGCTTTTGAGACAAAAAAAAGTGTATTCTTCAGGGAGAAAATACATAAGCCTGTTTGAAATTATTCTATCATCTCAGAAATTACCTTCTGTTTGTCTCACATCCATGTGCTTATTTTGACCATTTCTGGTGTTTGTTCTCCAAAAAGGCAAAAGAAGAAGGCGGCTTCAAGGGCAAGCATGGTATCTAAAACTACTTTTTAATAGTGTTTTACTGTGCCTAAGTTATGCATAGGCAGAGTAATGTGACCTGCGTTTGGAAACAGACTTGTCCATCTGCAAATTGGAAAGCAGGCTCTCCCCTGGAAACAAAACTTGAGCAAGTGAAAACTGGACAGCCACAGAATTTATCCGTACGTGGGCTGCCCAACCTGCTTCACTGGGTGACCAATTCTTGTTTCAAAAATGAATTTCCTAGTGTGCGGGATCTGGGATTTTTAGACTCTCTGTGTCTCTACCCAGCCATCACTTCAGAGACTGATCAGGATTTTTGTGGCTGTCCAGTCTCAATTTGCCAAGATGATAATTGCATTGGGAGAGGAGCCATGTCTATGTGCCTTGCCTTGTATTCTCCAAAATTATCTCTCTTTGGGATGTGCCACCATCTTTTAAAATCAGGAAGTTTACTCATCTCTGATGAGTACTTGATGGCTTATGGATGGAAACTGCTACATACATAGTAAGGGTTAGAATTATTTATTGTTATTTGTGTAGAAGCCTGTTTAGTTATTCATGTAAAGCATACACCCTAAACATGCATCAGCGTCAGTAGAGAGGCTCTCAGAGATTGGCACAGTCACATTCCAAATCCTCTGAGGAGAAAATTGTGGTTTTGTGAGATATATTGGATGAACGTTTTCTCTTCATATATAATATCAATAATGTGTACAGTGTTGGAGTACACTTACATTAAATGGGCTTTGCAGTTGATTAAATGCTTTAACTTTTCTTCAACATTTAATCAACAGCAAAAGCTGATTATTGCTTTGTGCCACAGAATAAAATTTGTTTTTATGGAGAGATTCTTGCACTCAAGTTACTGCTGTAGTTACTCTGTAGGAGCTATTCTGTACTCAGCCATAGCTCACAATCCAGTTTGGACATTAGAGCCTGGTTTATTCAGAGAGGAAATGTTGATATCATTACACTGTTGACTGTATTCCATTATTGCTTAAATGTAAGCTGTAAAATGTCTCATGCCACAGTTATGATAAATCTTTCTTTGGCATCCGACTTCGAAACAAACCTGAAGCAACTGTGAAAATAACAGTAGGTATTTGTTTTAAACAGAAGACTTTACAATTGCATTCTATTTTTAGGATTTTGAATTAGAATATCACAGGCTGCTGCATAATTTGGTAGGATGTAACAGGACTGTGCCAAAAGTACACGCAAACCATTAGTAATTTCAGATTAATTGCTGATCAGTTTGTAGAGTATCTATTTTGAAATTAAAAGAAGAGCTAGATCGTCTCCAAAACAGCAAACTAAACCCATAGGGCATGCTTCCATTTAAAAAAAAAAAAAAAAAAAAAAAAAAAAAAAGGGTCAGAATCTTTCACAGGAGTTGCAGGAACCCTCCGTGAAGGCACTTGGAGGCCTTCCGTTGGGGTTGGAGAGCACTCTTCGCGCCACGCCAAGAGGCCGGTGTTTTGCTGGGAGAAGAGTTTGTTGCTCTTTTTGCTCAGGGACCAAAAATAATCAAACGTAAAGAAGCGGGGCCCGCTCGGCCTGTCCTGGCTCTGCGTCCCTGGTAGTCCGTGCTCCTGGTAGATCAGTTTTGCTGTTAAGCGGTGGATCACTACCTTAGCGTGCCCCAGCTGCAGAGGAGGTAAGCCTCACCCCTGTGTAAAGTCGCGAGAGCTAGAGCGGGAGAGAGGAGGTGTTAAGCCCTTCTGGTCCGTGTGCTGGGCAGCCGAGGAGGCGACTTACTGGCAGTCGGCAGCTGGTCTGACCAGGAGTGGCTCGGTCTCCACGGAGCAGGGGGTGAGAGGCCCACGGCGCCGGTATTCCTGGTCCGGAAGGTGCCGGAGCGCGGCGGGGCGAGGGCGCGCCATCCCTGGAAGGTGCCACCTTGGAGCCAGGCCGGCCGCAGCGTGCCGGCTCTCGGCACCTGTCACCGGGGCACGAAGGTGGCAAAACCGTCCAAGCAGAAAGGGGCAGCGCTGCTCGCAGGCGTTCAGGGGCCGGTGGTGCTGCAGGGGTGGGTGGCGGGAGGCAGCCAGACCTCAGTGCTTCCTTGTCCCTCCTCTCCGCCTCAGCGATGGGGGGGGGGGGGGGCTGCCCGGCAAGGCCAGCGGTGCCGGCTTGCCAAAGCCGCTGGGCCCGCAGGCCTGGGGGTCAGCCAGGAGGAGGGCGCAGGGGCCCCTCGAGTTGCTCTGCTGTTCCTCTCGTGAAACGGGGCCCTCGCTGACCGGTTTGAGACGCGCCTCGGCTGGTCAGCGCCAGCCCCTGCCCGTAAGTCGTCACTGCCTGTGGCTGCACTGATAATGTCTTCTGCTATTAAAAAAGAATCACCTTTTTTTCCCCCATATAAAATGGGTTTATTAAGTCAGTATGGCCTTTTATAGCACCCAAGAAGAAAAGTGAATTTATCATCAACTAATGTGAATGAATTTTTTATTATTATTCTTATTTTAATTTACAGATTGTATGTTCTTCATTTTCATGCTGGCACTCAGTACTGCTATAAGCTATTGTAAACTTCTGAGACCGTCACGCTGCTTAAAAGACTGTGCTAGTCTATGTGTACCTGTTTGCAAATCAGACTTTCACATCTCTGCCAATATGTCCTAATGTGCTAATATAAAACCGTGTAGGAGTTGTTCTTTAGTTTATGCTTTTAAGCCAGTTGCGTGTCACTACTTTTGGCGCTGCTATTTCCATGGATAATTACTGGCCTGTGAATTTCTCTTGTAGAATTACAAATGATCTTTTATTTCATCATTTTTGAACTTTCTGACATTCAAAAGATTGTGAATTGCTCTTAATTGTGCAAACTGACATTTTGTATATAGCTGAACAACAGTTAGGTTCTACTTTAATAGTTAATATCTATCATTAAGGCTCTAAGATTGAATAAGGTATATGGTGAATTTCTGAGCAAGAAAATTGAAACTTCATTATTTTAGTAATCTAACATCTTAAGTGAATTTTGTATCTCAAGGACACAATAAAAATGAATATATCTATTTTAATATTGAATGACTGTCCATGGTATTTTTTTCCAGTTTACATTTCACTTTTCTTACAGATTCACAACTATTGCTTTCATCTTTTAAATTAATTATTCAGCATACCGCATTTTTCTGTTACTTGATCTTGAAGGATATTTCTGTAAGGAAAAAAAGCCTTTAATTCAGCACTAGCATGGAGCAACTCCTCTGAATTTATGAAATGATCAAGTCTGGTTTACCCCCCCTCAAACTTAAGCTGGTTCTTATCAAATGAGAAAGAAAAAGGAAAAAAAAAAAAAAAAAAAAAAAGGTACTTCTGACATTCTCAGGACATTATTCAAAATTAGTAAAAAGATCTACAATCCACTAATGATACCCAAATACAGCTCCTAAGCTTTTCCTTTTGCAAACCTCTGCGTAGTACAAGATGCACTACCCAGCGTAAGATATTCTGTCCTCACAGATCATTCATTTTAAAAGGCGAAATGACTGAAAACTGTTACAATATACAGCACTGCACCAGCCAAGCACAGTTTGGCTTTTTTAGGTATCACTGTAGCTACTGAGTCCTACAAGTAGGCATTTAATATGAAGGCTGCACTCTAAAGATATCAGTGTTCTTCATTTCTTCATGCAGAAATGCTTGTCAGGTATGTCTGTGAGGGTTGTTGAAGATACGTCCTAGAGAAGATAGACCTGCAGCATTTTCCTGCGTTTAATAAATGTGTTTGTAACCGTACAGTTGCTTTTACTCCAGATTATATTAGAAGTTACTGAAGTTTGTAAATAAAAAGTGGCATTGTTTGAGATTTCTTGAAGGGCACATTTCAGATTGAGCTTTCTATGACGGTCTGAAAGATAGCTTGAGGGGTGGTGGGGAGGAGGAGAATTAATAAGACCTCCTAACACTGTATTATATCTAATACTTGGTTTGACACTAGATGTTTTTTTGTTGTTACTTACAGTGCACTGTATTTTAAAATTATTTGAGCCATCAATCTGTGCATGACATATGCTTAGTTCACATGAATAGAGCTATTTTAACTGTTGGACAGTGCTTCACAGAAAGTGAAGTCTTTTCCTGCCTGTTACCTAAACCAGCCTCTGTACCCTGGCTAGTCATGTCTTGATACCCACAACATTTCAGAAAAATTACCTCATTACAAAAACAGCCCTTAAAACTACACTGAGGAAAGTATCGTGAGCCTTAAGTTATTGTCTATGTTTATAAATAGTAATAAGTATGAAGAAATGGATGCTGCGTATATAGAAGCATCGAAAATTTGGTAAATGTTCCATTTTCTTGTGAAAGCAAAGAATTGAACTGTAGTGGGATCTTCATCCTCATACAAACCAGTACGGTGTCTGCATCGCCTATCCCATGCATCAGGCTTGCCTAGGATCTCAGGTACCGAGGTTGCGTAAATACATCATTTGTAATAGCAGAAATGTGCTTGTCTTCAAAACTATTTACACCAAAATAAACAATCAAAAGAAGCCTAAGCTTCAGCTGTTCCTGCTAGGAGCCTTGCAGGATTCTGTCTTGCAAGATTTTGTTAAACCGATTTTGACACTGATGTGTTGGTTTGTTTGGGTTTTTTTTTTTTCCCCAAACAGCAGCTATGTGTAGAGCAAAGTTGAAGAAAAGTCTAGGTTCTGGCTACAGGGAGAGTGAAACACAGTAAGCAAACACCCTGTGATGACTTTTGACAGCGACTTCTTTCCTACCAGCTCATCTTTCCAGCTGCCTCTTTCTTCCAAATAGTTCAGTCGCTAACCTCCTACAGGCACCAAGTCTCTCCCTGTCTCATTTCCATCTCGTGACCCAGTGATTCGGCTATCTTCTCCACGCATTTGCCAGTTGCCTGCTAAAAACGCGATCTTTACAGCAGCCTCTCGCCAGCCCGGCGTGGCAGGTAGAGCTGCAGTGGAGAGAGCTGCCGCCTCGCTAAAGCTCGGAACCTGAAAAGTGGATGGGCGTTAGTTGGGCTCGGGACTGATGGAGGCGCGGCGGAGGGGGGGGGGGGCGGGGGGGGGACACACACACGGTTGGGCTGGGGGATACCGCCCCGGTGCGCCCCGGTCCCGCGGGGGGGGGGGACCGGCCCAGCCGCGCCCGCCCCGCCGGGCTCCCGGCGCCCGTTTGCGCTCCCGTCTCCTCCGACCCCCTCGAAAAAAAAAAAAAAAAAAAAATCAGGCGGAAAGGGATGGGGTGCGGGGAAAAGGGGAGAGAGGCGAGCAGAGACTCCCGCCGCCCCTTCCTAAAAGCAGCCCGCTCTTCCAGGGGTGCTGGGGTGGGAGCAGGGGACCGGGACCCCCCGCGGACCCTCCTGGGGAACCGGTCTGGGTGTTCGGTGAGTTTGGAGGGCTTCGGCTGGCGGAGAGGAGGTTTGCTCCGGAAAGGCGATTGTTTGCCCCTAATCCTCAATTATGAGGATTTAAAAATAGTATTAGAGGGGCAATCTGTTCTGCAACTTCTCAGAAGAAATAATTGTTGATTTAGATAAGCACTGATCCCTTCAGTGTTTGATGAAGACGTTAATTTATGGCTGTCTAGCAGTTTATGGCTGTCATTAGATTTTCAGCTTTGTCTCTGTTCGAAATGTATCTTTCTTTTTATTTTAATCCGAGACAATTATGTAAGAAAACGGTTATGTTTGATCTAAAATGCATCATTTTCCTATAGCATTTCAAATTATTCACAGATCATAGTTCTTGTATGTGCATATATGAATTTAAAAATACAGCAGTAAAGTGCTCGAAACAGACCATAAATTTGCTTCATATTTTATTACACGTCTCTGAATCAGGTTGAGAGGACAAGGGCAACTAGGGGCTCGGGGAAGGATTTAACCCTTCCCGAGGCTGGAGAACCAGCCAAATCCCCCCTGCGGAGCGCTCTGGGGGAGGGGGAGGCTGGGTGACACCGAGCTGCTGAGTGACCGCGGGGAACTGGGGCTGGTTGCGGTTCTTTGCTCCTTTAGCAGATGTCCCTGCGGCCGCCGGCCGGTTGCCGGGAGCCCCGGGACCCGGCTCGGGGCCGGGGCAGCCCCGCTGGATCCCGCTCCCGGCGGCTCCTCTCCTGCCCGGGCCGGGATGGAACCGGGGGCCGGCGGCCAGGAGCAGCTTAACCCCGGCGGCGCCTACCTAAACCGAGCCTAACGCTTCGCAGGGAGCCAGCGCCAAGCCTCAGGTGGGCTTCGCTAGCTCCAGACCCCCCCGCCCCCCCCCACACACCCCCCCCCCGAGGCGGGGGTCCTGCCCCGGCGGGCGGTAACGGCCCCCGGAGGGAGCGGGGGAGGGCGGGGGGGGGGGCCGGCACGGAGCCCAGCGCCGCTCCCCCCAAGTTTTGTCCCGCTCCGACAAGGAGCTGCTCCGCCGTCTGATTAACGCCTCGGGATCCCTCCGGCCTGTTGGCAGCGGGTGCGATCAAAGTTACAAATGATCCTGGAGGGAGTCGCGGAGTCCCGGCTCATTTATTTTACACAGCTCCCCCCTCCCCCCCCCCCCCCCCCCCAACAACAATCCCCCCAACCGCCACCACCAAAAAAAAAAAAAAAAAAAAAAAGCGTTAATTGCTGTAAAGTTTCCGAGCACGTGGATAATTTACTTTGACTGCTGCGTTTTAATTAAAAGCAAACTTATTTATGTTTCTGATGTTTATATTACGCGATTTAATTACGTTTAGAGGCAGCGTCGCACTTTTTTTTCCCCTTCCACCCTAAATCACATTTTCATTAAAGGTTTTAATAAGAAAACTCACTTGACCACTATCCATTATCTAGTCCCCTCCATGCACACAAGTTCACTTACCCATTCATTTATTCACTTACTCATTCCAGCAGATCCGCTGCAACTGCTGCTAGCAGGGATGTGAACACTCATAATTATTTGTCAAAGTCTGGAAAGTGTATTATCCCTTCTTCTAGTGGTAATTAGTTACCATAGCATCTAATACGTAAATGTGCCCAGAGCACACCATTAACAGTTAAGCGGAGGATTCAATTTAACACATGATTATATCTTTCATAAGTCATTACATTAGGAAAGCCAATGTCACTCATGCTGGGACAATTCCAGGCTCCGAGCCGGGGTACGGGGCCGGGGGAAGGGAGCCGGGCTGGGCGGCGGGGGCAGCGGGAGCCCTCGGAGGAGCCTGGGGGAGATCCCGCTTCGGTGGGGCGGTTGGAAACGGGGAAGGAAGCTCTTTTGAAGGGGGACATGTATCGTTTCTGCTTAAGTGATATATCAAGCGTTAAGAGGGGCGGGGGAGCCTCTCTCCTCCCCCCACCCCCGACACCCACGGCGCTCGCATTGGCGAGACCTGCCCAGGGACCGGCCCGGCGGCTCCGTGTCGCTTCCCGGCGGGGCCGCTGGGTGCCCAGGGACAGGGGCGAGGGGTCGCGAGTGGCAGCAGCTCTACCCGGCAGAGACCCCTCTCCCACCCCCCTCCGAAGCAAGCAAGGAGGAAGCAAAGGGAGCGCAGAGCGGGGAGGCAGCCGGTAGCTAGGAATGGGGAGGGGGGGGGTGGGAAATAAATGAATGAAATTTAAGAAAAGAGTTTGCATTCCTCCTTCCCGCCGCTCCGAAGAGGAGGCAAGCGAGGGGTGAACGGGGAAACCGCTCGCGGTGCCACGGGCGGCAGCGGCCGCCCTCGCTCCCTCCGGGCCCGCACACGCAGCCCACGGGAGCCGGGAGGCAGAGCGTGGGACACCACACACACACCGCCCCAGCCCCGAGCCTCCTGCCTTCCCCCCGGCCCAGGTCCCGGCCGTGCCAAGGAGTTTGCTGGGACTCTCGCTTGCGCCCCCCCCACCCCGCCCCACGGGTGTCCAGAGCCGAGCAGTGCCCACGCCTTCCAGGGGAACCTCTCCGGGAAGCCCTGTGCTCGGTCGCCAGAGATATTAAGCGGTAAATCTTGCAGCAAATGTGCCCTGCGATGTTATATGCACGAACACACACTCACACACACACACACACACAGAGGCACGCACCACGCCAAGCTGGTGGCGGTGGTTAATTCCTAATCAGAATGATGGACAGCAGAGACAGAACAATACAAACTAATGGCTGTGTTGCTGATCACTTTACCCCTTGATTAAAGACACCCAATTATGGCGCAGAACAGTGTCGTAATTATGTTCCTTAATCACATCCAGGAGGTTTAATTGCCTTAACGATGTGTTTCATTAAATGAATTTAGGTATTATAGTCGACAGTTTTCATACACAGTTGTTTTCAAATTAACATAATATTAGACATCGTCATGGAAATTGTTTTAATAATCATAATTAGACGCACCCAGCCTTTGTCTAGTAAATGCTGAGAGACGCTTCTCCTTGCGCCTGGGGGCTGATCTGCCCACCCTCTCTGGGCTGCCTTCCCACAGCTCCGTGGCACTTTACAGTTATGTTTCCTGAAAAGTTACAGGTTCTGATTAATCTTTTTTGATGGGAAGTGGAGCAGAAAATATTTATCCTCCTTCCCCCGCCTGTGGTGGTGCCGTTGGGAGTGGCGGCTCCGCGGACCCCCGGAGCCAGCCCGGGCCCCCCGAAGGGAGGGGGGACCCCGGCGAGGCCGGCACCCCCGGCCCGGCCCGGCCCAGCGCAGGACGGGCAGCTTTGGGGGGCTGCCTGCCCCCCCCCCGGCCCTCGGGTTTGGGGCAGGGTGGAGTGTTCACGAGGGGAGGGGCGGCTCCAAAACTTGGGGGGGTGAGGGAGGGATAGGGAGGAGACGGGGACGGGGGGGGGGTGTGGGGTGGTTCTGCAGCTCAGCCCGGGGCACACCCGGGGTCAGAGGCGTGCGTGGAGCCGCGGGACGGGTGGGTCAGGGCCCGGCGCTGCCCCACGGCTGCCCCGCACCGCCGGGGTCCGCCCGCCACGGGCGCGGGAGGAACGCGCAGCGGGGAAAAACTTCTCGCCCCCCCCCCTCCCTGGGACACCCTGAGCCGGGAGTGGGGGGGGGGGGGCGGCAGGGCAGCCTTCAGAGCAAGGAAACCACCCGCCACCCCCCTCCACCTCCTCAAATCTGGAGATACATGCTTAACAAAGCACAGCGTAATGCAAGCGTTTGTTCAAAATATTTTAATAAAGATTCTTTCCGACATAGATACACATACAAACGATCGTACATTGCTGTCATAATTTGATTGACCTATTTAATATATATCACTCTTTACACATCCGTGACCTGCCAACAGATCCATCATGGCTCCTATTTTGCCATCCAACCTGACAGTCCGAATTTGTATTGTCTGCAAGGAGTGGAAAATAGCAGGACTCGTTTTTGAAAAAAAAAAAAAAAAAAAAAAAAAGAAAGAAAAAAAGGGAAAAAAAAAAAAAAATCTTGATTTACAAATGGCAGAGAGACAGCCACCCAGCCATGCAAACTCAAACTGAAGGCTCACTTTGGGTAAATAGCTACTTCTTGCTTTTCATCTCTCGTTTTTCTTCAAAAAAAAAAAAAGCCCACCCACCCACACCCCCCCGCCCTGAAAAAAAAAAAAAAAAAAAAAAAAGAATTCCACGCGCTCTGTAAATCAGCCTAAAGTATTTTAAAGTATTTTAACTTAAATAATCATCCACAGTCAGAATAATTTACATACACATTAAAAGCGGTTTAAATTATACCTTTGAAAACACAGCGCCTGGGAAAACATTGGCTTGACAAGTGTTCTTGTAGCAGCTATTGCTCTGATGCCTTGTTAAAGTAAATAGCTATTACCTGTTATAATGCAAAGAATATCCTTCCAAAAATCAGTTGGTTGAGCAATTAAGAATACACCTTTCCTGTAATTTTTGGACTGAAGCAATTTATTAAAGCTCAATTTAAATACAGGGATGATGCAACTTAAAATCCAGATGACCTTTCATAAACCTAAGCAGCTCGGATACATCAACATTTCTGGTTATACGTTGTTGGCAAATAAACGTTTTAAACACTTGGCACACAGTTTAAGTTAATCCATAAACAGAATTTTAGAAGCATTTAAAGTAACTGCACATAAGACCCGTGACCTTAACACATGATAAATATTGTTGGCGTGGAAGGGTCATTTAAAGAATAACAAATAAATAGCATGTCTTGTTTATACATCATTGCAAAGTGGAAAGAAACAAGGTGCACATAAATATTTCTTTTAAAAATGCGATACTTTCAGCCACACGGAGTCGGGGTTTTGATCGGTTATTTTTGTCTTTTTTTTTTTTTTTTAACTCTCTCGATTTTTTTTTTTTTTCAAATCACTCTCACCAAACTTTGCGCATTTTCACAGGATCAAAGTTGAGAGACGATAAAAAATACAAAGTCTTCCATAGCAATGGTCCAGTCTCTTTGTTTCTGCGAGTCGCTTAAATAATAAGTTTACATTTCAAGTTTGTTTTGTTTCCTGGCTCAGAATAATAATAATAATACTGCTAATAATAATAATAATAATAATTAAAAAAAAAAATCTATGTTCAAGTGCCCTCTCTGATTTGTCCCATCCACCTCCGCGCCCGGGTCGCTGCGGTCCCTTCCCGCCGCCGGGGCCGGGGGGGGGGGGGGGGGGGAATGGGGTGTGGGGGGGGTCTCTCTCCGTCCCCCTCCCCGCCGCTAGCCCCGGCTCCCCTCCCGGCCTCTCCTTTGTCCGGCCGCGCAGCGGGCGCCCGGCGAGAGCGGCGACCCCCCCCCGTCCCCAACCCCCCCACACCCCCCCCCGTCCCCGTCCCCGGGCCGGGGCTTCCTCCCCGCGGCGCCCCGGGCCCCGCGCCCCCTCCCCGGCGCCGCACGCCCGCCGGCTGCCGCCGCGGTCCCGTCTCGGCAAAACCCGATTTGCAGAGGGAGGCGAGGCGAGGCCGGGCGGCGGGGGCCGGGCAGCGCTCAGTCCCCTCCGCCGCCCCCGCGCCCCCCGGCCCGGAGCCGGGGCCGTCGCCGCTCCCCGGGGCCGCGGCGGCGGCGGGGGGGGGCGGCAAGGGCGGCGGCGCTTAAGGCTTCTCCGTGCACTGTTTGCAGAGGCTGGAGGAGACGCTGTTGAAAATGGCACATTTCTCCGGGCAGGAGGTGGCGGGGGGCAGCCCGGCGCTGAAGGGGTACCCGGCCGCCTGCTCGTAGGCGCCGAGCGCGGGGTGCAGCGCGGCCGCCGCCGCCGCCGCCGCCGCCGCCGAGCTGGGCAGGGAGGCGGCGGAGATGGCCTGGCCCTGGTTGAGATAAGCCACCAGGCGCCGCATCTCCTCCAGGGCCTGCGCCTGCATCAGGATGTAGTTCTTGGCCAGGAGGAGCGTGGCGATCTTGGAGAGCTTCCTCACCGAGGGGCTGTGCGCGTAGGGGATCACCGCCCGCAGCTCGTCCAGCGCGTCGTTCAGGTCGTGCATCCGCCGCCGCTCCCGCGCGTTGATGTTGAGGCGCAGCGCCTTCTGCTCCTTGGACTTCTTGCTGCCGCCGTGCCCGTGGCTGTTGGAGCAGCCTCCCTCGGCCGCCTTCAGCCCCCCGCCGCCCCCCCCGCCGCCGCCGCCGCCGCCGCCGCCCGCCGCCGGCGAGGCGACGCGCGGGTCCCCCCCGGCGCCGCGCAGCACCAGCTCGCAGCGGCCGTCGCTGTCGTCGTCGGGGCTCTGCTCGCCGCCGCTGCTCTCGGCCACCGAGCTGCGGCTGGCGCTCTCGCCGTACTTGACGCAGACGGAGCCCGGCGGCAGCGCCAGCGGGTCGCCGCCGACGCCGGGCTGCAGCAGCCCCTCGGGCTCCGCCGCCTCGTAGCAGGCGAGCGGCGAGGGCTGGCGGTCGCGGGGGTGGGAGAGGTCGAGCCCCGGGGGCGAGCGGAAGGCGGACTCCATGCGCTTGGCCGAGGCGGCGAGGCTCTTGTGGAAGAGGTCCTCTTCTGCGGGCAGCCCCAGCGCCCGCTCCATCGGCGCCCCGCTCGCCTCCGCCTCCGCCTCCTCCGCCCCCCTCAGCTCCCGGCCCGCTCCTCCAAGGCTCCGCGCCGCGGCGGGCGGCTCCCCGGCGTCCCGCTGGCAGAAATCGGCCCCCCGGCTCCCGCCGGGGCTGCTCCGTGCCCGGCGCCGCGGCTGCCCCGGCTCCGGCGGCGGCTCCGGCGGCGGTTGTGGCTCCGGCTCCGGCTCCGGCTCCGGCTCCGGCTCCGGCTCCGGCTCCGGCTCCGGCTCGCCCTCAGCAGGCGCCGCGCTGGGGCATTGTGCGCTGCCAGCGGAGCCGCTTCCACCGTTTATCTTGCTTGGATTCACCTTCAAGAGATTTCCGGACCCATCAACCAGCAGCCGCCGCAGACGGGGGAGTCTTTTACATCATTATCTCTGAGAGTAGGTTATTATGAAGAAGACTCGCCTGTTGGGACAGAGCTTTCTACCCAATCAGGTTAACGTTTTAATTAATAGGATTAAAACGGTAACAAACAATCCCCGGCGCTATCTGGCCCTGAGTCTGAATAGTTTCATTTCCCAGGTCTGAAGACAGGCAGCAGCTAGAGCTTTATAAGAGGCGCCTGCTCCATTATTCTCCCTGCCATCTGTATACACAGCTTAACGCATATGTTTGCAAGACGTTGTGTCCTGTTAGTAACCCAACAACTGCCTTTAGCTTGACATGTGTGGCGACTTTCACTCATCAATGAGCACACTAAAAGCCCTACTTAGATCGAAGGATGTTCTTTGCCTCCTTCAGCAAATTACAACCCTGCACTGCAGAAAAAGCCCGCTTCGACACGTCCCCTTCCGAGTGCTGCCAGCAGACTTCTGCTAACTTAGCCGTGGAGTCAGGAGTGACACCCTCTCCCCCCACCCCAGCCCACCCACCCCCTGCATTTACATTAACTTATAGCCCCCTCCCACCCCCACCCGTCTTCGCGACAAGGCTCGCCTGGGAAAGAAATAAATAAATAAAAAAAAAATAATAATAATAAAAAAAAAATTTTAAACCCAGACCAACCCGAACAGCCGTGCCCACTCCTGCCCGCCGACAAAGTCCACCTTGCTTCCCTAGCAGGCGAATGGTCCCCAGCCCCCACTTTCCACCTCCCCCCCACACCCCCCCCCAGCAAACGGAGACCAAACTACGGGGTGGTTTCTCTCCTCCTCCCTTTAGCCTTTTTCAAGTAGCAGATTGCCGCTTTCGTGTGATTATCCCCCGTGTCCCTATTAAAAAAAAAAAAAAAAAAAAAAAAAAAAAAAAAAGCCCCATCAGTTACCTTGAAAATGAACCGATCTGGGGAGGAAGGAGGGAGGGAGGGGTGAGAAAGGGCAAAACCCACCAAACTTTTCTTTTTTTTTTTTTTTTTTTTTAAATTATTATTTATTTATTGTGATTGACCAACTCTTCGCAGCTCCGTCCGTGCCTGCCTCCCTCGGCGGGAGCACCCCGCTCCGCTCCCCAACGCCGGGATGCCGGTGCCGGGGCGAGAGCGGCCCCAGCGCCCCGGTTACCCCCCCTGCTCCCCTCCCGGGGCTTCTCCTCGGAGCCGAACACACGCTCTTTCTGCTCTCTCCTAGAAGCTGAAGTGGCAACCCCAGGGTTGGTTTGAATTTTTGTCCCACTGCTCCTCTACAGCTCGAGGCGAGCAGCTCGCTCTCGCTTTACTCTTAGCGCTCAGAGTATTTAGTGGCAGGTTTTCATCCTTATGACATCAGTAAAAACAATATTTCCCAACACTTCCAGTAAATCATTCTTATGTGGCAGAATTACTGAAGGCTATGAAATTTTTTGGTTTCTCTGGTTTCATTAAAAACCTTTTAATTGTGTCTTTCGGAGTTGGCCCCAGGTGTTGGACTCTTTTCATTACATTTTGCTCTAATGTGATGAAATTCTAATTCTCTCCTTACCATATGGTTAAATTTCCCCACTGAGAATTAGTTGAAAAAGGAGAAATAATCTATTAATCTCTGTAATAGATTCACAAATGAGGTTTGCCACAGAACCTGTTTTTGAATGGTAATATCAGAACAGTTGGGTGCCTTGTTTCAGGAAAGAAAGGACCAGGCGACAACAGAAAACGTTTGAATTTTCACCTGGAAAGAATGAAAAGAAGCCAAGCTGCAGATTTCAAAGTAATTGACTGAGATTTCATCTAGCGAGGACATGACTACAATACAGACCTTCCTCACCTCGTGTCTCCGGATCAGAGGCGAACATACAAGCCGAGTCCTCCGAAGAGGAGGGGGCGGGGGGGGGGGGGGGGGGGGGGGGAGGAAATCTCGCCCCCCGTCCGCCCCCCCCAGCCCCGTTTGGCTGCTGCGCTTGTCCCTGGTCGCCGTCCAAGCGCACAGTCACCGGGCGCCTCGCTCCCCTCCCCCTTTCCAAGGGATGCCACCGTTAACCTCTATCATTATTAATCCAAAGGCATTTTAGGTTTATTGTTTTCCAATTAGCAACTTAATTTTCCATGGGATCGTAAACAAAGGGCTTTATAATCGCAATAGGGGGGTTGGTTTGGTTTTTTATTATTATTTAACCTGTTCAGTATCCAACTTGTGAAACTCATGTGGTCACTTCAGGCTGGCGGATGCTCTTACTGTAATTTGATGGTTAGCGGGAACATTTCGTCCCTCGCAGCTTATCCCTTCGAAGACGGAGGTCTCGGCCTCGATCTCTCCCGCTGATCTGTGGGTTCACTAGCGCTACCTCCCCTCTTTTTTGCCTGCAATTTTGGGGGACGGCGTACGCTCCCGCTCCGCCGGCGGCGGGGCTGCTTGCCCCGGGGCTGCAGCTTGCCCCGAGGGGCGGCGGGCGCTGCCGGGCCGCGCCGTCGGGGCGGGGGGGGACGGGGGGACATCGCGGCCACGTCCAGGAGGTCCCGGCCGCCTCCTCTTGTCCTCGGCTGCCTTCGGTCAAGATAGGCGCTCTGCGTTTGGAATTTCTGTCTCTTCGTCTCAGCTTTCTGCTCGTCCCTGTCCACCCGCCAGCCCGCCTGCTGCTCATCTGCCTGTGGATCTGTTTATGCGCTTGTCCCTGCCTCTGCCCGTCCTTCCATCCACCTCGCTTTTTTTCTTTTATTTCTCTTCATCCTTTCCTTTCCCTTTCTTTATGGGTCTGCCCCCTGTTCTTAAGACAGGGATGTATCCCGGTCATCTCGCCGTTGCGTTCATCTGTGACTTGTGCTTTAGTGAAGCCAACTTTCTTCCAAACTTTAGCTTAGGGGGTGGTTTGAGGGTTAGGGAAAGTGGAGGAGACAAAAAGAGACCCCCTCTCGCCTCCCCCCGGTCCTGCCTGTTGTGCTCTGTCTCTCCCCCCCCCCTCCCGAAGAAGTGGATGTTTAATAGTCTACGGGAACTTTAGTTTGGAAGCAGGCAGAAGAATTTATAGAAGCTTTAAATGCGGGGCTTATAAAAATACCGAGGAATAGTCTTTGAGGTTTATGCACTCGTAAACTTTTGCTGATTGCTTCTGGGAAGTTGTCAGGCATTTAACACTGCGTTTATCTTACAGCTCCATGAAAACACATCTGCCCAGCGTCTCGTTACCTGGTTTAATTGCCCCGTAGCCCTCTGCCACCGGCTCCACTCCGCCCGGGTCAGGATTTCGGGAAAGGAGCAGCCCGGAGCCCAGCTGCAGAGGGGTCTGCGGGCAGGGACAGAGCCGGCCGCTCTGGAGCATCACGCAGCCTCCGCCGTGAGCGGCCGGGCGTGGGCCGTCCCGCGTGGGGCGGGAGACGGGGGCAGGGGTGGCCAGGAGCCTGCAGCGTCCCAGAACACAGCTGAGAGCCGGCAGCTCAGGGGTCGCCAATTTTCCCTGGCGTCTTTTGCAAGATCTACTCGAGAGTCATTTTATTCTGCTCCCCACCTGGGAGGGAAGTTAAAACCCCCTTTCCCTCTCCCCAGGGCTGGGCTTCCCGTCTGCTGAAAAGCCTCCGGGGGGAAGGACGCTCTCCAGATTTTCCCTAAAGGCGCCCAGGAGCTGAATGCTGGTGAGGCAGGTTTCAGATAGATGAAGGCAGCCCCCTCCCTGCCCGCTCCGGGCAGAGGCACGGCAGGACGGTCCCCGCAGCGAGCTGAGGGCTTGGGATCACCCGCAAATTCCCGGTCCTTCTTCCAGCGGCTCAGCCCCGAGCCCTCCAGCCCCCGGGACGCCGAGTCTGGGAGAGAGCAGAGCCAGGAGACGAATTTTCCCCCCGCCACCCCCAAATCCAGCGCGGGGGGGTGGGGGGGTGGGTGGGCAGCCCCAGCTGCAGGGTCTGCCCGGCTTTTCCAGCTCTAAGTCGAGTGCCGGCGAGGGCTTGCGTTTGCCGCAGCTGCTTCTGTGTTGTCTTCACTCTCAAGCAAACTTTATTTAAGTTCAAGGTGAAGAAAAGACAGTAAAAAGAAAGAATATGACAGCTCCATCGCGGTGCAAACCTCCTCAGAGGTGTCTGGCCAGAGGCAGCCCCAGGAGGCCGGTGATTTCCCAGCCTGGGAAGTATTTCCAGCAGCAGACGGGGGCCCGGCAGCCCACGGGGGGGCTCGGGCCCGCGTGTTGGGGAGGAGAAGGGGGCGATGCTCTCAGCCCCACGGGACGCCCGCCCCAGCTCCCTGCTCCCCGGGGCCAGGGGGATCGGGCAGGGTGGTGGGACGTGGAGGGTGCGTGTGTGCAGCCGGGCTGGGGGGGTGTGTGGGGAGGTGGGGGGGTGTGTGTATTTGTGTGGCGAGGGGCTGAGAATCGGAGGAAAGCATCCTTTGCAGGAGGAGAAATAAAACTGCATTGAAGGACTTGACAGCGCAGAAGAGTTGAGCTGTCTTGGGGTGAGGGATGCCACCCCCACACCCCAGCCATGCCTTTCGCGGGGGGGGGGGGGGGGGGGGGGCGTGGGGACCGGTTTGGAGGGCTGCAGAGGGATCAACGGCACCTGAGGGTCCCCGCTGAGACCCGCCGGATGGCCGGTGGGTCTCCTCTGGGCTCTGCGGGGACCTACCGGCCAGCCGGCCCCGGTAGCTGCGCTCCCGATCCAAAATCCACAGCACCATCTCCTGGGCAGCGGGAGGAATGCACGGCCCACCTCGGAGGCGGCGGGGTGGGTGTTGGCGGTGGGAGGAAAAATCGACGTGGGGCTGGAGACATAGAAAATTACCTGGAAATGCTTAAAAAAAAAAAAAAAACAACCAGCCAAAACTACCTGGAAATGTAAAATAACGCTGCAGCGTTGTTTTGGCATGGGGAACGAAATAGTTATTTCTTTGGGATAAAATTATTTAAAATTCTACCACAATTCACTTCCTTCCTTCCTCCCTTCCTCCCTTTTTTCTCTCCCTCTTTTCTATCCTTCCTTTCTTGCCCTTCCCCAAAGAAGACCCATTCCCCTCCCCATGCACATGGTTCCCCATGTGTGTGCACTTCTGCTTCAGCCAAACCAGGTGTAGCTCCCCTTAGCAAACCATTCCCTGGATCGACAGAGCTGCCTGTTATGCTTATTTATCTATTTCAGCCTAAATTCTGCCTCACACAGCTCTGAGTGCTTCCCTCTTGTTTCCAGGCCTCAGAGTAAGTCCTTATTCTTTCCTTTCAAACACCCCCCAACAAATGTCTGGGTGGGTCTCAGCAGGGGCAGAGGCCAGAGCTCTGGCCATGTACAGTTAATATTTATTCCCTGTCCAGCTTTCACTCTTGCATCTGACTCTATTTTCCATCCACTGGAAACTTTCCACTGTAAGAAATGTGACACTGTGCTTACTCTTCCCACTCTTTTTTTGGCCACGCTATAGTTGTTTATTTTCAGTTACTATTTCATCGCCAAACAGTTTCTATAGGCCTTTCCTTTTCCTTCCACACTTCTTGAACTCCTTCCAGTTCACCTTTATTGGTACTGAAAGTACTTAAATCTGAAAGCAGTAGTCGAGGTGCTATCTCATCAGTATTGTATACTGAGAGAGACATCTATCACTTCTGGGTACATGACACGATGCCTCTGTGTTAGAAGCCCAAAAATTACATTGGATTTTTTTTTTTTTTGGTCACACTGCTAGATCTCATTTAATTTACTGAAGCCCATACATCCAAATCTATATGTTAGTAGGCACGTATATTGTACCTACTGTATTCCCTTCAGTCACCACTTTGCAATTATAGGAAGAAAAAAATGCTTGCGTGTACGTTTCTTCCATTCCTTATAAATCCATGCTGTTTATTGGTTGTGGAACCATTCTCCCCTAAGTGCTTAGGATTTTTACCTTTTAATATTTTTTCCACTATATTACTGCAGACTGAAGTTAGGCTTACCAGATGGTAGATGGCAGGTTCACTCTTTCTCTTCCTCTTCCCCTGCCATTTTTAAAGACCAGTAACATGCTCCCCTTTCTTTTCAGACCTCTTAGAGCTCACTAATTCTCCAGAACACTTTAAAATAATTGTTAGTAGTTTGGATACGTTCATTAGTTAATTCCCTTTCCTCCCCATGCTGCACATCACAGAGATATGCTCAGTTTCACATCCTTAGTTTTCTTCTCGTCAACCTTCCCTATGACCTTCTCTCAACAATACTAGCTACAAGGTCATTTTTCCTAACCGTACTTTATTTTATTTTAAAAATGAAGTTCAGTACTTTTGCTAATTTAGGATCATTACTCCTTTTGTTCCCTTCTTTGTAGAATAACAAACCATTTTTATTCCTAGCAATTCCCTTCCTCCCCTTGTAATTAAAAGTTCATCTAGAATCTATGCACATCTAAGTAGTTGCTACATTGAAAAATGTAGTCGCTATCTCTAGCAATGCTGTTATACTCTATAAATAAGGCAATTTTATGTGTTTAACAACTTATCATGGGCATAAAATACAAAAATGTGCTGAAATATAGTTCAGTAAGAGTCAAAATCCATATATTTAACAGTGAAAAATAATTTCATTCTCAGATTATTTCTATATTTCAACTATTTCTCAATTAAAGTATAAGCTCATTTCCCATTATATCCCTTCAGTTGCCATGATAAGTAACAAGAAAGAACAAAGAATTTCCTACCTGGATTACTTCGCTAAATTCATACTTTAATCTTTTGGTAGATGATGTTTTTCAAACACACTCAGATGTCTGATTGTCAGCTTTATGTCCCAGGAAGTATTCCCAGCAATTCAGGTACAGTAAAGTATCTACCTCTAGCAAGTCTCTGTGTACTATATAACTTTTATAGTCATTATAAAAAGTAATTTATTGAAAAAACTTAAACCTTTTCCAACTCAACTGACTTTTGATTTAAAGGTGTGTGCTCCTGGTTATGGTAATCAGCTGTGGTAGGTGCTTTTTTCAGAATTAGGTTTGCTGTTTATGTCGCAAAGTTTAGAAGCTATGAGAGCAACATCCTCTAAAACATAGCATGTTCACAGAAACAGAGATATCAGCTCATGTTTCACTGTTACACTGCCTGGAATTGCACATAATACAAGGTAGGAGAACTTCTCCCTTTTTTAGATCACATTTTTTCTCCTGGGTATTATTTCTGTTTGGCTTCACTGTAGTACAATACAGTGATTCTGGCTACAGCCTGGTCTCGGGAAATGGCATGCAACAAAAAAGGGGAAGTAACTTAGCTCAGTGATTTCCTTCCTTCCTTCCTTCCTTCCTTCCTTCCTTCCTTCCTTCCTTCCTTCCTTCCTTCCTTCCTTCCTTCCTTCCTTCCTTCCTTCCTTCCTTCCTTCCTTCCTTCCTTCCTTCCTTCCTTCCTTCCTTCCTTCCTTCCTTCCTTCCTTCCTTCCTTCCTTCCTTCCTTCCTTCCTTCCTTCCTTCCTTCCTTCCTTCCTTCCTTCCTTCCTTCCTTCCTTCCTTCCTTCCTTCCTTCCTTCCTTCCTTCCTTCCTTCCTTCCTTCCTTCCTTCCTTCCTTCCTTCCTTCCTTCCTTCCTTCCTTCCTTCCTTCCTTCCTTCCTTCCTTCCTTCCTTCCTTCCTTCCTTCCTTCCTTCCTTCCTTCCTTCCTTCCTTCCTTCCTTCCTTCCTTCCTTCCTTCCTTCCTTCCTTCCTTCCTTCCTTCCTTCCTTCCTTCCTTCCTTCCTTCCTTCCTTCCTTCCTTCCTTCCTTCCTTCCTTCCTTCCTTCCTTCCTTCCTTCCTTCCTTCCTTCCTTCCTTCCTTCCTTCCTTCCTTCCTTCCTTCCTTCCTTCCTTCCTTCCTTCCTTCCTTCCTTCCTTCCTTCCTTCCTTCCTTCCTTCCTTCCTTCCTTCCTTCCTTCCTTCCTTCCTTCCTTCCTTCCTTCCTTCCTTCCTTCCTTCCTTCCTTCCTTCCTTCCTTCCTTCCTTCCTTCCTTCCTTCCTTCCTTCCTTCCTTCCTTCCTTCCTTCCTTCCTTCCTTCCTTCCTTCCTTCCTTCCTTCCTTCCTTCCTTCCTTCCTTCCTTCCTTCCTTCCTTCCTTCCTTCCTTCCTTCCTTCCTTCCTTCCTTCCTTCCTTCCTTCCTTCCTTCCTTCCTTCCTTCCTTCCTTCCTTCCTTCCTTCCTTCCTTCCTTCCTTCCTTCCTTCCTTCCTTCCTTCCTTCCTTCCTTCCTTCCTTCCTTCCTTCCTTCCTTCCTTCCTTCCTTCCTTCCTTCCTTCCTTCCTTCCTTCCTTCCTTCCTTCCTTCCTTCCTTCCTTCCTTCCTTCCTTCCTTCCTTCCTTCCTTCCTTCCTTCCTTCCTTCCTTCCTTCCTTCCTTCCTTCCTTCCTTCCTTCCTTCCTTCCTTCCTTCCTTCCTTCCTTCCTTCCTTCCTTCCTTCCTTCCTTCCTTCCTTCCTTCCTTCCTTCCTTCCTTCCTTCCTTCCTTCCTTCCTTCCTTCCTTCCTTCCTTCCTTCCTTCCTTCCTTCCTTCCTTCCTTCCTTCCTTCCTTCCTTCCTTCCTTCCTTCCTTCCTTCCTTCCTTCCTTCCTTCCTTCCTTCCTTCCTTCCTTCCTTCCTTCCTTCCTTCCTTCCTTCCTTCCTTCCTTCCTTCCTTCCTTCCTTCCTTCCTTCCTTCCTTCCTTCCTTCCTTCCTTCCTTCCTTCCTTCCTTCCTTCCTTCCTTCCTTCCTTCCTTCCTTCCTTCCTTCCTTCCTTCCTTCCTTCCTTCCTTCCTTCCTTCCTTCCTTCCTTCCTTCCTTCCTTCCTTCCTTCCTTCCTTCCTTCCTTCCTTCCTTCCTTCCTTCCTTCCTTCCTTCCTTCCTCCCTCCCTCCCTCCCTCCCTCCCTCCCTCCCTCCCTCCCTCCCTCCTCCCTCCCTCCCTCCCTCCCTCCCTCCCTCCCTCCCTCCCTCCCTTCCTCCCTCCCTCCCTCCCTCCCTTCCTTCCTTCCCTTTCTCTCTTTTTCTACCTCTTTTTCTTTCTCACTTGCCTGCTTGCTTCATATACCATATGGCCTTGCTTAATTTTAAAAGTGACAGGATCCTCTAATAACAGCAGAGATCACGACCAAGAGGAGAGCTCCTTGTAACAGTGCCTACCTCTGATTAGCACTGTGACACTCGCTCACGATATTTTTGAGCCAAATCATTGCAAGGGGATTTGAACTTGCTTTTCAATCCAGAGAGGAGGATGCTGCCAGCTATGGTCCCAGTCCTGCTGTCGATTCTGCGTGGGCAGTGGCCTGCCGGCGCAAACTAAAGGATCCCACCTCACTGCAGCCACACTGGCAGGGGATGGACAAGCAGCAAGGCACGAGCAGGTGGGGCAGGGACCCTGCTGTGCTCCTGAGATGTCCAGCTGCTGAGCTCTGACATCTGGGGGTGCCTACAGCAGCCTTGGTGTTGCTCTGCGTTGTGCTGGTAGCTCAGCTGGTCCTTCATTCAAACCCAGGACCAACCATCAAGCTGCCAGCGCTCAGCAAGACCCAGCATGGGATAAGGACAGAGGTCAAATGCTATCCATGGAAAAAAAAACCCTACAGTTCAGTTCTGTGAGGAACATTGTCTTTCAGAGTATTTTTCAACACAGCCTCATCTACCAAGAACAGTCGAGGTACCACAAAGCTTGCACACAGCTTCCTTTCTGAGGGTAAGACCAAGTGACCAGAGAATGCTTGGGGGCTGACAAGAGCTTTTACCATCCTTAGTCCCATTTTAGGCTGTCACAGAGGCTGATGTTTCCTTTGCAGAGTTATTTGGTTATTCCAGGAGAGGGCTGCTGGAGGCAAGGGGCTCCATGCACCTCTGGGCTGAACCCACCAAGGTGACAGTCATCTTTGAAGAGGCAAGTTTGCACAGAGATCTGAACATATTTCAAACTGATTTACTTCATTATTGGCTGCATTTCTCTCCCTGGCCATCCGCTTGGACTATGGTTTGATTTATTTGAGTTTAAATGGGCATGAAAACAGTGTGGCTTGAGGCAAGGCTAGGTGCATCTGATCTACGAAACACTTAAGATGATTGAATCTGGGGACTTGTGAGCTGAGACATTGTCAGGGAAAGAGTCATAGGCAGCCTTTTCACATCCCTGGCCCTATACATGTATAACATCAGACCATGTTAATACAGGAAATAAGTCCTGTTTAATGTGGTGGTTGGTTATCTACTTCTTGTCAATAACCCTGAATTAAGAGCTCAGTGAAGAATGACACTCAGTTTTTATGAGAGGTGAGTTCACTAAGGTCAATTCTATACTGGTCTGACCAGCCATTGGACTTGGAGGGATATTTGCTTGAACTGCCAAAGTTTCCCTGAGACACATCTTTTAGACTTCCCAAGCAGGGCATGGGATTTTCCCTGCCTCCCTCTCTTAACCTGTGGCCACAGGCAATTATGCAGAAATGTAATGTAATGGCAGAAAGATGGGAGATGGAGGCTCCAACACTGACATCGGCTCTGATAAACCCAAGTCACCCTGGAGACACATGTTCTCTGTTACACGACACACATCAGATTTGACCTTCGGGCAAATGGGCATTTAACCTCTTGGTCCAAGTTTTGCTTTCCCAAATTTATCCTCTCTTCTTTGTACCGTACTATATGATTTCCTTCAGGATTCACCTACTTCTTAGGGTAGGTTCTCTGTGTTGCTCACCTGAGGTAAAAAACCAAAATGAAACAACTGCACCCAAAGATAAAAGAAAGACTCAAATGCTTTCAGCAGTGATAATTGTTCCTGTGTATCAGGTGAAGCCCACAGCGAGGAGTGTAGCTTCAGTGCTCACTAACCTCCTGCTCATGCACGGGAAGAATTTGCCCCCACATCACAAGATTTGGGCACCATTTTTAGTGATAACTTCAGGATTATACCAGCAGTGTGAGACCAGGCACAGTGGGAAGCATGGAGCCTGCAACACATTGTTATCATATTCACGCTGTTGATTCTGATTCTCTGATAAAGTTAATTGACTGAGTCAGGGCAAATTTGCTCCACACCTGCTCTGGACAGAGCAAGCTCAACCAGCTCTAATCAATCACTCCCACCAGGAAACTGGCACAAACTGTGCTTGTTCAGCTGGTGCCAGCGGCTGATCTCGGTAGCACCGGTGCAATCCCAGGGCAAGACTGTGGGATGGGCAAATCTCCCTCGAGGATCCACACTGGAATCTCTCCCTAAGCTACTTTATTTTTTACCCTTAAAATAGCATGCTCCCTGAGCCTTTCTAATAAGCTTTGCTGGTCTTAGTGCCATTCAGTTAATGCCCTGGCAGCATTTCCTTCAGCAAAAGTGTACTTTATCGCATTTGTGACCTGTCCATTGTCAAACTGGTTCTAGGATGGACCAAGGAGGGATCTTTCCCTCTGGAGACCACACTCAAGCTCCTCATCCGAGGGCTGTCAGCAAGGAGGGATGGCTGCACTTTGCTCTGTAGGTAGAGCACATGGGCCAGGAGTCTGAGAAACTGGGCCCTGCATTCCCTGGAGTTACTAATCAAGAGATTCACCCCAGTTAGGGCATGTTTAGAAACGGCTATTAGACACACACAGAACCTGGCTCATCCTTTGTTTCGGAATATTTCTGAGCCCTTTTACCTGTTTTGCCCTGCCCTGCTGCCTGCACACAAAGCACTCCATCCCAAATCTGTGCCTCTTCTCAGAGGGAACATATATCTGAAGGTTCTGGCACAAGCCCATGGGAGCCCGTGGCTGTCCTGCGCAGCGGCTCCTGGTGCGGTACATGGAGCAGTTGGACCTAAGCCCTGAGAGAATCAGAACTCTGCCAGCCCCCTAAAACACAGTTATAGCACAGGGTACAGCAGCTATGGCAAACCCAGGACCTTAAGTCAGACAGAAGACTGATTAAAGTCCCCAGCAGAGCTGAAACTCTCCCCAAGGCATCTGCAGAAGGTTACACTCTGTGTTTGCAGACAGTGGGTGGCAGGAGAAAGATAGGCAGAAGGCAGAGAGTCTTATAAATGACAGTGCTTGCTTTTGAAGCACTTAAATGTGTTACTGGGTTTTAGTTAGCAGAGAAAGGAGCCTGGCTAGGACCCTTCCTTTGGGGTTAAGTCAGACCACACCACAAACAGGGCAGAAGAGGGATGGGCATTGTGCTTGAAGATATTTTGACAAAGGACAATGGCAGCAGAAATAGCAGCTGCAAAAATCCTATGGGGTAACGGGCCACTCCTTAGAAGGAGACAAATAGACTGAAAAGGTAGAAACATGAGAATAAATTGTAGGGAAAGACCATGTACACATTTGGATCCTGTCAGCTCTGTGTTTACATGCTGTGGCTACCAACCCTCATCCTATGCCAAATGTAGGTTTGGGTAAATTGCTCCCTGTGCATTGTGAGATCAGGAGTTTCAACCAGGGGCAAGTAGGCACTCAAGGAGTGATTGTCGTTTGTGTTCTGCCTCATGAAAACTTCTTTGTGGCTCAGAGGCTTAATCAGAAAGCAAGGGGAACATTTAAGATTTTGGATTGGACACTAACAACCCAGGGCATGGGGAGAAACAATTCTGTCAGCCCTCCTGTCCTCAACCCAGCTTTGATAGGCACAGTAGTGGTGTGCTTCTCTCTGTGATGGGCTCTGAAGGCATGAAGAAGGGTTCAGCTGTCCCAGTGAATTTAATTCCTTTAACATCTGGTCTCCGTCTGCTGCAGAAAAGATGGCAGGCCAGATGGGAACATCCTAGTGCTGCAGTCAGCCTGGGGGGCACCTACTACATCATTCTTGAAGATGTTTTAAAAATGAAAGATCACAGGACCTGAAGAGCTTTCACATAAAAGACTTAATGTTACTGTAAAGTTAAATAAGATACATTTTTTTTTTTCTTTTGTAAGGGAAAGATGTCAATACAGTAAGAGGTAAAAGTAAGATATATTCACTAGAGATTCAGCAGGTAGACCACGCTTCTAGGAAAACGAATATAAAAGGCAGAGAGTGAGCCTGAACATGGACTGTGTACACTGTTTAGTTGCTAGTACACACACTGCCTCTGCTTTCAATTGTTTTGGCTGACCACTTACAAAACAGAGTTTGGGAAGAGAGAGGCTTGAGGAGCTGGCCCATGTGAACCTCAAGAAATTCAACACCAAGTGCAAGGTCCTGCACATGGGTCAAGGCAATCCCCAATATCTATACAGGCTGGGGGATGAAGGGATTGAAAGCAGCCAGGCAGAGAAGGACTTGGGGATATTGGTAGATGAAAAATTAGATATGAACAAGGCAACGTGTGCTTGCAGCCCACGATGCCCACTGCATCCTGGGCTGCATCAAAAGAAGCGTGGTCAGCAGGTCGAGGGAGGTCATTCTCCCCCTCCACTCTATTCTGGTGAGACCCCACCTGAAGTACTGCATGCAGCTTTGGGGTTCCCAGTACAGGAAAGACATGGATCTGTTGGAGCAGATCCAGAGGAGGGCCACAAGAATGATCAGAAGGTTGGAACATCTCTCTTGTGAAGGAAGGCTGAGAGAGCTGGGTTTGTTCATCCTGGAGAAGAGAAGGCTCTGGGGACACCTCATTGCAGCCTTTCAATACTTAATGAGGGCTTATAAGAAAGATGGAGAAAGACTTTTAACAAAACCTGTAGTGATAAGACAAGGGTCGACGGTTTTAAACTGAAAGGGGGTAGATTTAGATTGGACACTAGGAAGAAATTGTTTACGATGAGGGTGATGAGACACAGGAACAAGTTCCCCAGAGCAGCTGTGAATGTTCCATTGTTGGAAATGTTCAAGGTCAGGTTTGACAGTCTTTTGAGCAACCTGATATAGTGAAAGATGTCCCTGCCCATGACAGGGGGGTTGGATTAGATAATCTTTAAGGGTCCATTCTGACCCATACCATTCTGTGATCCTGAGTCTGAAAGAAGTTCGTGCCATTTCATGCCCAAAGGGGAATAAGAACTGCAGCAGGTTTGGCTCCCTTCATGCTACATAGTCCTCTTAGACCATGCTGGAAGGCTTTGTGTTTCCAGATGTTAGATCTGTCAGCATGCTCTGTTTTTCCTTAGTTTGATGGTGCACACGCTGTGTGGGCTAAATATACCACGTCTCATACTATTTTAGGTATTGCAAACTGGCAAAAGAAACACAAACTAATAATGACATCTTAGGGTCAGCAGGGGCTTGAGGAGGCACAGGGCAAATGCTCTGGGCATACTGGGTGAAGTCAGTATGCTGAAGAGGGATCTGGCCTTAGCAGTGTGGGGATCCATCAGTCTGTGCCACTTTGCCTTGGCGACTAGGGTCTGCTCCCCACCCCCTTTACTTAGGAGTGCAGATACAGCCTAAAAGCTTGAACCTTCATCACTGGGACCATTTCAGCTGACAAGTGGGGGTTGTAAAATTATCCTGGGATGTCAAATGGTGCAGGAAAGTTTGTCCTACTGAGCTGGCCAAACCAGGCAGAACAGGGGGTCAGCAAATTTTAGGGACAAAGGCTCAATGTCATTGGTTTCAGCCCTTGGATTTATTTTTTTTTTTTTTACCTTACCAATCAATGGTGAAGACATTTATGGTCAGAGACTGACCATACATCATTTACTGCCATCACTAAGGAGGGCCTGGCAGCTTCTACCTTGGGATTATAAAAATTTTTCTTTCAGCTCCAAGTCAGTGATTTTGCAGACTGAATACAAACCTGTCTGAGGTTTGGTAGTTAATAGAAACGCAGTGTAACAAAGTCTAGTGCTAGATCATGTTTATGCTATGTTGTGAGGAAAACAGAAATCCATCCAATTTCAAATGAAAGGTGGACAACAGCTGCCAGAACTGCTGCTGGAATGAAACCCTGGAAGAAAAAAAGGAAGGGTATTACCATAGCGTAGACAGAACAGCTTATTTTCCAAAAAATATTGTCAGCTGAAGGAAGGGACCAAAACAGGCAGGACTTTATTTCACAATATTCATAATATTTATTTCACAATTTCACATGATTTAATTTCAGCCTGTATTGTGATTCTTAAGCAGTTACACAAAAAGGTTTATCAAAAGAAAAAAAAAAACAAAAAAAAAAAGAGAAGAAATAATCTGGGAACTGGAAAATCCAAGAGAAATGTGAAAGGGATGTTCTAATGACTGTAAAGAAATTGTGAGCATTCAAACACTGTTAAGGATTATTATTTTTACAAAACATGCAGATCTGTTAAAGCAAAAGGACATAAAGACTAACTATACTCACAGGTGACACAGCTGGTGCAGGGAAGATCTATCCCTTTAGATCAAACTTGACATATATTTTTCACAGAAGTGTTTGAGAAACCTCACTGTCTTCCCTGTTCTTACATCCCTGAGACAGCCTTGTTGTAGCTGATAAGAAGATTTTGGTATTTCAGGTAATTTTTGCTGTTCTATCTGGAACAGCAGGTGCAGTTTGGAGTCATACAGTCTCAGCTACTTGAAGTAAAATGCAGGCTTAGGTAAGCACCCATTAGTTCCCATTTTCTTCAGTCCATTTGTTGGAAACTATTACTGAAATAATAATATACCCTTTGAAAAAAAAAAAAAGGCTACAGAGTCAACTTCTGACTATGTTTAGTACTTCTGTTACAGAATGGTGCCAATGAAACAGGGTTAACATGACCTTAACTTTTGCTTGTGAGAACACAAAATATCCATTATAAACTGAGAGAGGTTGATACTTGCAAAAATAAAAGAGGGAGATAAAGCAAAACCTGAATGCCCTAGGAGCTGCCACCACTTGATAAAAACAGTCTGCATATCTGTGAGGATATTGGTTGTGTCATGAGAGGTAGCCTGGTGGTCATAGGAGGTTGTAACTCCAGATGGACACATGCTCTGCCAAGAGGAGAGCAGACAAGAGGCATTAAGTCAATTGTTTTGCACAAGACATTTTCAGGCAACAACCAGCAGGTAGAGTGGACTGAGTCCCAAAACATGGCACAGTCAGGAAAAAGCTGTGTCAGGGTAGACCCAGAGGTCCAAATGACAAATACGCAACTCTAATTCAGCATCGATTCTGTTAACTGAAGTTAATAGTACATTTACAAGTATTTGAAGGTCTTTGCTGTGTTAACTGCAGGAAAGTGATGAAGATGGTGGTGGTGTGTGCCTGCTAAGGGAAGGTGTGGGGAAGCGTGTTGTGAGATGGTGCTGGCACGTGCCTTTTGGAAAGGACTGTTGGGTTGTGCTCCTGCAGCGCCGTACCGATCCGCTCGTGCACAGGCAGTGCATGGAACAGACCTCTGCCGGGCTCCTTGGCTCTTAATGAGTCTAAACAACAGCTGTTCTCTCTTTCTTTGGGCCAAAGTCAAATGCTGAAGCATAAAACATGTGGGTTACAGTGCCATGGAGGGAGTGTGCTATTCATCCTCCTGTTGCAGGCATGTGCATTTGTGAGAGCAGCTTTTACACATACACAACAGTCTAGAGGAGGGTGAGCGAGTCATAAAGTACAGATTACAGTTAAAAGGCCCAAAGCAACCCCTGCGAGCATCTAATTGGACCTCCTGTGCAATGCTGAAAACTGCACTGAATTAATTTGTGTAAACTAGATCATGTCTGTGGAAAAAAAAATCTTAATGTTTCAGTTTCCTATGTTAATGCACCATGACCTTAGAGAAATTGTTCCAATATGGATGTTCTCACTGTCTAAAACATGCAATTTTCCTGGTATGACTGTGGCTAGTTTCACCTCCTTGGTGTTGCATTGTTAGACCTTCCTCGGCTAGACTGAAGATGACTTTTACTAACATAACAGCCATCAACTTCACACTTGTTAAAGTCGGTTCCTTAAGTCTGCCATGATAAAACACTCATCACTGACTCTTTCAGGTTCATTTCTGAACCCTTTCAGTATTGTTAGCAGCCTTCCTGAGGGGTGGGCAGCAGAACTGGAATCCATGCTCCAACTGCACTCATTCAGAGGGTCGGTGATTGACTGGCTGCTTGCATGCTGAACCTGAATATCTGGCTCTTTCCCTCTACTTATTATTTCCTATTTATATATACAAAGATTTCAGTAGTCCCAGAATTGCACCTGAAACAGTGTTCAGCTCCTTGGCCATTTTTTCCATTAATGAAACCAACCTTCTTTCTTTGTCAAGCTGACAGATTTACAATCAACTCAGTAATTTTGTTTAAGATGTGGGCAGGATATTACCTTACTTTTAGCCATCTTGAACTTCTCCAGTATTTCACAGATTATAGAAAATTGTGAATTTCTTTGTCAACTCTTCTGAAATTCTTATATACAAAGTTTCTTACAATATAACCCTCATCTACATTTTGAAATGGAATTGGCATTAATTGAAATGCACCTGCTATATCTACAAGAATTTGCATGTGCATTTCAAATATGCTAAAACTTATATTTAAATATGCATTGCAGACCAAAGAACTGGTGCTCAGCTACTCACTGATTTTAAAATCAGGAAACACCATTATAATAATTTAATCTAGGTCTGTCTATGAGTATGCTGGAGCAGATTCAGTGCAAGATGCGGAGAGAAGCAGCCTGACATGGATAACCAAAGCTGTACATTTACAACTTTTGCCTGACTTAGACTACAGGATTTTTTTTCTGTCCTTGTTAGAAATAATGTCTAATTCTTGCATGATCTGGAGCAGCCTTTTTCAAGAAGATATTTTCTCTTGATTCAGAGGCTTCAGCTGATGAAAATCTATCAGAGTGACTGAAAAATGTCATCAAAGGCTAATTACCCTCACCATTAACATTTTACACAGGTTCTAAATGCATGTATACAGTGTCAGTTGCCAGCTATTGGAACTTCACAAACTCACAGAATGGTTGATGTTGGAAGGGACCTCTGGAAGTCATTTGGTCCAAAACCCCTGCTCAAGAAGGGTCTGTTATAGCAGGTTGCCCAGGACCATTTCGAGTTGCTTTTTGAATAGCTCCACAGGTGAAGACTCCACAACCTCTCTGGGTAAGCTATTCCGATGTTTGACCCGCCTCACATTAAAAAAAAGTGGGGCTTTTGTGTTCAGATGGAATTTCCTTTTTTTAGTTTATGCCCATTGGCCCTTGCCCTGTCTGTGGGAATTACTGAGAAGAGTCTGATGCTCTCTTCTTCATTTCTTTCCATCAGATATTTATACATGTTGATGAGACCGCCCTTAGCCTTCTCTTCTCCAGGCTGAGCAGTCCTAGCTCTTTCAGCCTCTCCTGTCACAAGGGATGTTCCAGTCCCTTAATCATCTTTGTGGCCCTGCACTGGACTCACTCCAGTAAGTCCATCTCTCTCTTATATTGGGAAACTTCACGAAGTTCTTCTCTGCCCAGTTCTCCAGCCTGTCCTGGTCCTTCTGAATGGTAGCGCTCTGATGTATCAGCTGCTCCTCCCAGTTTTGTATCATCTGTAAACTTGTGGAGATGCACTCTGTTCCAGTGTTCAGGTCATTAACAAAGAGGCTAAACAGTATTGGCACCAGTGTTGAACCTTGTGGTATACCACTAATTACTTGACTTCAGATGAACATTGTGCTGCTGATCACAACTCTCTGGGCTCAGTTGTTCACTCAGTTTTCAATCCATCTCACCGTCCACTTATCTACCTTGTACCTTGTCAGCTTGTCTATGATGATGTTATGGCAGTGTAAAAAGCCTTACTAAAGTCAAGGTAAACAACGTCAGCTGCTCTCCCCTCATCCACCAAGCCAGGCATCTCATTGTAGAAGACATGATTTCTCCTTGACAAATCTATGCTCACCACTCCAAATTACTTCCTTAGTTGGAAATGGTCTCCAGGTGGATTTTCATCATCATCTTCCCATTGACTGAGGTGAGGTTGACTGGCTTGTAGTTCCACAGCTCTTCCTTCTTGCCCTTCTTGAAGACAGAAGTGAAATTTACTTGCTTCCATTCTTCAGGAACTTCCCCTAGTCACTAAGACCTTGTAAAGATAATCAAGAGCGACCTCGTGATGACATCAACTAGTTCTCCCAGGACTCACTGTGTATGTTCAATTTATTTAAGTGCTCCTTAATCTGGTCTTCCTTCACCAAGAGTAAGTCTTCCTTGCTCTGGATTTTTGCTCTTGTAGCAGGGACCTGGGATTCCTGAAGTCTGGACTTAGTGATAAAGACCGAGCCAAAGGCAGCATTGAGTACCTTGGCCCTTCTCATGTCCTCCATCACCAGGTGCCCTGTAGTAGATATCAATGGCACCCATCTTGACCCATAAACTCTCAGCTGGCTCTGACCTGTCCCAAGGCTGAGCTCCATGCACTCCTACTGCTCTTTCACATAAAGGGCAACTCTCCCTCCTCATCTTCCTGGCCTGTCCCATCTGAAGAGCTTGTATCACTTCTTTTCAGCACTCTGTCCATGTGATCCATCCCACCACGTCTGTAACTGTACACAGGCTTCTAATTCCTCTTTGTTATGCCTTTGTCTACTCAGCAGAACAGATTTCTTACTAAGAGAAAACTTTCCATAGTTCTTAGAGTTCTAGTATATTCTTCAGAGAAACCAAATTGAGTTGTGTTTTTTTCTCGTTGTAAGGCAGGTTTTCTGGACCGTGAATTAACTATTTTCTAAACATTTTTCAATTTCTATCCTAATGAGCATCCTTTTCCAAGCACAGATCTCAGTGCTGGGTGCGGCCATCCAGATGTGGTCTCTCTAATCCTGTGTACTGAGTGAATAATAACATATCCTTACTACTCTTACTATATTTCTTTGTTTATTATTCCAAGGACTTGAACTTTATGAGTGAGGAAGTTTGTAAATAAAGCACAAGAGAGAGAAACACATGCCTTGTGTTTGTTCAGTGATCCCTCTCCAAAGCTTTGACCTCCAAAGCTTTAAAAGATTGAGAATACCCCCTTGGGTGCTGGGACAATCCCCCATTTGTTCAGTAAAATCTAGAGAGATATCAACCAACCTGGAATGACAGTGTGGAAAAAACATGCCTGTGTATAGACTTCTGAAGCCTAGCCTATGAAGGCTGTTGTGAAAAAGGGATCGAATACTTACAGGGCAATACTTTCTAGCCAAGGAGAAGTGAGAAGCAAGCACACTGTATTCTGTGAGGGTAAGTCCTTGTGTGGAAAGAAATTATGAGAAAAAAATTCAAAGAAGTGCCAAGTTTTCTGTCCACCCTGCAGGAATAATTTTGCCCTGTACATACATACATTAAAATTAAATAATAATAGCTAGATCTTAAATCAATATTGGATGGTAAAATAGAATCAGAGAATAATTCAGATTTGCAGACCAAGCTCCTGTTCAAGCTCTGAAGTCACACACATGTAAGGGCCTGGATACCTCTTCCTGAGAATGTCTTTATAGGTACTGGAAGGCTGCAGTGAAATGCCTCTTCTCTAGGCTGAACAAGCACAGATCCCCTGACTTCTCTTCACAGGACAATTGCTCCAGCTGCTGATTGTGTTCTGACCTTCTGGTGAACTCACTCCATTTTGATCAATGTCTTCCTTGTACCAGGAGGAGCAAAACTGGAAGCAGTACTCTACATGCCATCTGAGGGGTGCTGAGCAAAGGGGGATATTCACTGCCCTTGATGTATTAGCCTTGCTGTTGCTGATACAGTCCTGGATGCTGTTGGCCTTTTTGTCTGCCAGGGCACACTGCAGGCTCAGTGTTCAGCTTGCTATCTTCCAAAACCTTAGTGTCCTTTCCAGCAGAGCTGTCCCACAGCCAGTGTATCTCCAGCCTGTATCACTGCAATGGGTCCTTCCTTCCCAGGTGCAGGACTTGGCATTTGTCCTTATTAAATTTCATGAAGTTCTTGTTGGCCTATTTCCTCCAGCCGGTCTAGGTCCCTGGATGCTGGCCTTGCTTTTGGGCATATGGACAGGCACCAGTTTAGTATCATCTGTGGACAAGAGGAGAGTGCACTATGTTGCCTCCTCCAGGCCACTGATAAAGTTGTTAAACAGGACGGGTCTTGGTACAGATCCTGCAGTATTCAACTTGTAACTGGTCTCCAGGTAGAGTAACCCATTAACCAACCATTGACCAGCTTTTCACACATCTACTTGTCTGCTGTCTGGACCAAAACATCCTAAGATAGATATAAGAATATTGCAGGAGGCAGTTTTGAAAGCCTTGCTAAAATAGAAGTAAATGAATTCCACTGCTCTCACAGTGATCACCACACCAGTCACTGAACTGTAAAAGACAATCAGCTCTGGTTGGCATAAGGACTTCAGTAAACCCTTGCTGATTTTTCCCCATCACCATCTTCTTCTTCATGTGCCCAGAAATGCCTTCCAATATGACTTGTTTCACGATTTTCCCAGGGACCAAAGTGCAGCTGACTGGTCTGTAGTTTCCTGGATATCCATTTTGGCCTTTTCTGAAGATGGGTACAAGAAGAATATTTGAGGCTAAAGAAAGGCCAAGATTCAATAGTTGCTTAAGGGAGTAATTTCAGTCGCTGGGCTACAAATGCATATTTTATTTGTGTTTATGCCAAAGTAGAATTTCCTTAAAATCAACTTAAGAATTTTTTACTTTCCAGATCATAACATGCTTTTTGCAAATGAGGGACAAAAAAGACCCATTTTGACATATAGAATGTTTTAGACATAAAAAGAATAATTTTAGAATTATCTTCAAAGTAGGACAGGGGTGTTTGACAGCTGATGTGTAGCTGAGCACCTTGTTATTCCAGCTTAAATTATTTCCATACCTTTGTTATTTCATTAGATAACTGTTTCAGTGGCAGTGGAAAGGATGTTCATTCACTTCACTTGAATATCATGGGACAATGGAGGGATCACATTGCTTCAGAGATCCTTCTCACCTTGAGGTCACTAAATTGGACAAGTGATTTCTTGAAGAGAATGTCTAGCATCACTTGGCAGATAGCAAGGAGTTTCAATAGGGCAGTGTGGATGGGCCACCTCATTTTGGGTGGAGAAGAGTTTGGGCACATAGCTGCAAAGTGTGTTATTCCATTTGCTCCCATCAAATGGACATGATTTATTTTATTTACTGGCACAGATGTAGCACATCTGATACCAGTAAAATTTATTATTGCATATCTCTGTATTATTATTATTTATTATTATTATTATTATTATTGTTGTTGTTATTGTTGTTGTTGTTTATTATCATTATTATTGTCAAGCTCTCTAGTGGTCTCTAAAGGAAATAGTCCAAAGTTTTTTAGATTAAATAGAGGCCTTTCTACATATTTTTGTTATTATCCATATAATTACTTTAGTTGTGGTAACCTTAGTATTGGCTCTGTATGGAGCTAAATTTAATTCCTACAAGTAAGGAAGGTAAAAGGGAAAGAGACTGGAGAAGGCAAAGGTTCAAGTTTTACTTTTAACTTTTTTTGAAAGTTGAAGTGAATTGCATGAGTTCTTCCTAGGTCATTGTGAGCTAGCTTGTAAAATAGTGGGGTGCAGTTTTCTGTCAGTGTTAATGCACATCAAATGAATATGAATTAAGTTTTTAAAGTCTCCAACCAGAGGCCCTGTGGTTTTCTTATTTATTAAGGCAGTGTGAGGATGCTTGCAGTGCAAAGGCCTGTACCGTATATGTTGTATGAATAAACAAAGTTTCTCTCTTAAAAATCTGGCAATCTCACACTTTTTAAAAGCACTAAAATGATTTCAGGTATAAATGATTTGTATTAAAATATTAGAAGCTGAAAAAATCAAAGGAATACATATTCACTAAGCAGGGGTCATTTCTGTGCCTCAGAGAGATATGAATTTTATAACCACATATAAACAATTACAAACTGCACTACTGTTTTGGAGAAATACA
Organism: Tyto alba; assembly: GCF_018691265.1. Taxonomy (NCBI): domain Eukaryota; kingdom Metazoa; phylum Chordata; class Aves; order Strigiformes; family Tytonidae; genus Tyto; species Tyto alba. Next base: position 38,608,702 of record NW_024881330.1, read on the forward strand.
CCAAATGAGTGAAAGGTTCTGTTAAACTTGCATGAGCCTGTGAAACTGAAGACAGCTATAAGCCTTATTCTGACCATTGTTCTTGTTTTGAAAATTTTAGGTTCCTAGGGTTTGTAGGTTTAATTTTTGCATCTTTTATTTCCTTTTTTGGAAGTGAACAGTTGACAGTCTGCTTTATATGCAGCATGCATAGCACATAAATAGCATTCAAATTAAATTCTACACCAGCTGTACATACCCCATACATGTGGTTCGCGAATGTTGCTGACTGCAAATGGTGCATATTTTGATTTTCAGTTGATATCTAAAACTGTGAATTATCTTCTGAATATGTAGTGTTTTGCTTTCAATCCCTAGATTACATTTATATCAAGCAAAATAAATACAACTGTCTGATAATCACAACCTGGCTTTCTTCAATTTAGGTAAAGATTAGTTTCTGGCAAAGTGACCCCAAATCTCATCTTCTTTAAGGCAACAGTCCCATTTTGGATCTGAAAGGGAAGTTTGAAGTGAAAAGTAGCCACAGAGGAGAAAACCCAGCGTATTTCTACACACTGCGCCCTGTTAACCTGAAGTGTCTTGAACGTGGGGCTGATTTTACTTCTGTAAAGTCCCAGTGTGTCTTTAATATAGTAAGATTTGGTACTCAGCTACTAGCTGTTTCAGGCATGTTCACGCTGCATGACATTTATATAACACTGACTCCCAGAAACCTGTTCCAGTATCCACTGGGCCCAGTATAAAACCTGTGAGGATTTTTTTGGATGTGGCCTGTATCTGGTTCTTCCAATATCCTGGTCAGGAATATGGCAGGGAGCCATCGGAGGGAGGAGAAGAAGCCAGATGGCACCAGTACACTGTTGCTTTGGCATTTTTTTCTGGCCAGCTGACTGGCACAATCTCTAAGGAGGATTTTTGTTTGTTTGTTCATTTGTTTTGTATCTTTTCTTTGAGGTAGCCTGTGGACCTGAGTTAAGCTCGCTGGTAGCTTGATCACCTTACAGATTTTCCACCTTTTCTTTTCTTTTTTTGTTTGTTGTACATAGTGTTGGAGGAAATTTACTTCAGTATAATAAAATCTTGCCTTGATTTCATATTCATTTTTCATACAAAAGCCTTGTTGGATCTAAGGAGAGCCATATGCTTGAAAGACATGCAACACTGATATTTTTTTTTTTTTCTATCAGCATATCTATGAACATTGTAAAAATTCAAGACAAACCTCAAAGGGTGATAAGACCCATATAGATATTTATTCCCACAGCGAAGACTTTATTTTAAATTCTATCTGAGTTTGAAAATGCCCCCTCTCACAGGCTGTATCTCAGATGTTTGGGGGAGTTCAGGGGAATCTATGGGTTCACCCTCCTGAGGGTGGACAGAGATGTGAGATTTGTCTCTCCATCCCTTGAGCTGGCCAGACATGAGGCATTTCTGGTCTGTAGAGCTGTGTTAACATTGCACTGTGCTCAAGTCAATGAGGCCTGGTGACAGGCTGTGTATATTACCGGTTTGTGTCTAAACAGCTTCGAGACTAGAGCTGGCTTGTGTCCAGCCATCTGAGAGCACCGACCAAGCAGCCTGCATGTATCTGCACCTGTCCACGTGGATGTATTATAAATGTGCATGATGCAATATAATTCACTGTTTATAAATGACATATTGTGACACCTCCTCCTTGAAACACATTTTTTTCCACCAAAGCCTTTCATCAATAATCCAACACAGAAACAACACGGCTAAGAGCGTGAGTGCATCACTGGGAGTTACCATTTCTCCTTTGTGTTTGAACCCTATGATCTGCCTAATTGAGAGACTGATCTTGATTGGTTGTGAGCACCCACAGTTCCTTCTGATGGGAGCATATGGTATTGCGCTGTGTGCGCTTTGAGCCAGGGAACAGCTCTCTCACTACCCCCTTTACACATAGGGCTGACATTACTACAAAGACAGGCGGCAGTAATATAATGCCTTCCAGCAACTGTGAAAACGGTCTGTGTGATTCAGATGCTTTTCTACTTACTGATAATTTAGATTTAATAGTACCTTAAGAAGTGATACGTCCACCTCCCAAAAGCACAACACTCTTGGGTCATCTGTCTGCTTGTACCTTTAAAGGTGATGATGCTACTTTTGGCTTAGTATAACAATGGTGAATGAGTGACTTCAATTCAAAAAGTAAATGTCAAAACATTCCATTTAAAGGCTGCCTTTGGCCAGTATATTTTCAACACACAGGTTACTGATTCTTATAAACTCTGTTCAGACTAAAGTGGTTGATGCTACACCCATTTTGATGACCAATTTCTGTATGAGATAATGGCAGCAGCTCAGTTGTTAAAAGGGCAGGAGAAGATGAGAAGCAGCTGCAAGTGTGATCTGCAGATGTTCAAGACAACACCAGTCTGGAAACTGCTAACTACCTTTAATTGATCAGCACAACGAAGTGGGGGAGTGAGCGTTCACATCTGTGGCCCATTCTTATAACATGTTTCCTCTTCACTAATTCTTGCTACTGTCTGGAAGCTTTCCAGGCTGCTGCTAGTGATCAGAAGACAATTCTTCCATAAAGAAGAAGGCATTTCCAGCTCTCGAAGGCCTTTAAACAACTAAGCAGAGGTGTTTTCTGTTATAATAATTAAACTAAATAAACTGTATTTAGAGAGGATTTTAGCTTGGTTTTAAAGGTTTGCTACACCTGTAGGATTGCTAGGCCTTGGTGCTTTGCTAGCTATGCTGAAAATCAAGTGAGGTCAAAAGGTTTGCAAAAATTGTAATAAAATTATATAGCATTATAAAGTCACAGGTGAGAAGAAGAAGAACAAGTCGTGTTTAGTCTGCAGGATCAGGTACAAAAGATCTTTCTCCATATCTCTATTCAGCGTTAAAACTGTGAATGCTTTCCTAAACCTGTGTGGTACCGTGCATACCTCTGCCTCCAGGTAGCATAGAGTGAAGAGCCCTGACTTGGGAAAGTAAGCCTGGTTTTAGATGCTAACCCCTCCTTGGGGCTTCGTGGGGTCCCATTCAGATTCAAATCGTCTCTCTTGCTCTCTCCCTAGGGTTTCCTAATCCTTAGCTCTGCCAGGGAGGAGTGCTGAGCTTCCTCCCAGGAGGCTAGGGCTTCCTCTCTCTTGGAAATGCTAATGTCCCCTGGACACGACTGGCAGTGATTAGGGATAGCCCAGCCACTAAACTGGAAATTTGCTAATCCTTAAGCAGGTTGTCAGCCCATGACTTGGGTTGAGCAAGGTTCAAGCTCCAAACTCATCCCATATTCTGCATCTCTTAAGCATTCTTTAAACTTTCATATAGCCTGGGAAAGTGCACGTAACACACAACTGCCTTTGGGGTGATAACGTGACTGCTCCCAACTTTGATACTGACAGCTTCCATGGTAAATGTGGTGGCAATCGATTTAGAAAGGTAAAGATGGATTTAGAAATCAGGGTCTGTTCTGTGGATCTGAGTGGTGAAATGTTCAACAGGAATAAAAGGTAACAGATAGTAGAATTCCTCATAATGGGATGTTGTTGAGACTAGGAACTTAACTAGGACTGGATGTTTACAGAAGTAACAGTATCCAGGCTTATTAATAGTTAAAAATACAAAATTCTGTGGGGAGATGATTGTTTTTCTTCAGACTTTCTGAGACCTGGTGAAGCTAATCTTAGTCTGTTCCTTTATATTGCATAGAGATTTGGAAACAAAGTTTTATCCATATCTGAAATTTATCGACCTTGCAAGATCTCTGACCAGTGTAACTGCATCAAAGAACATTGACTGGAATCAGCGTGGAAAAAGTTTACGGTTGTGTTGTTCCAATATGTTTGTTTCCTTTATCTGGATGTCAAGGTAATCAATTAAACAACACAGAAAAAGCTCGCCTGAGTTAAGTAAAAAAATAAAATCATGTAATCTATGATGGAAAGTAAAAGCACTAATTATTTATATAAAATATGAATATTTTTCAGTTTGGAGCACAAGTTTCTATATATTTTTGAATGACCAGAAAAAGATGAAATACTGTATTCCTTGTTTTCTATCAGAAGTGTAGAAGGTATGAAACTAGCACTTGAAAAAGAAAAAGGAGAAGAATTTATTGCTTCAAAAAATGTGAAACAGCTAAATGTGAAATATGGGTCTAAAGTCTCACATATCTGAAAGGAGCTAATGAGAAACTGCTAGAACTATCTGTTGCAACCTGAGAATGAAGATTCTTCTGGGGCTCCAGATTAGGTATGGAGAGGTCCCCAAGAGGTACAGCTGACTTGTCATTGCACACACAGCTGCTGCAAAGCATGGGAATTCGTGCCAATTTGACCTGCAAAGGCAAACAGAAAGATGTGGAAAAAACCCCGTATCTTTCGGCAACAGTTTGACTGAGCCATGCCTTTGCTACTACTGAAAAATAGTCTAGGACAGGCTTCTGTCAGTGAGGCCAAGAAATACAATGCATTCACTTCCACGTGCCTAAGATCTTGTCCCCCTTGAAACAGGGGGTGGCTATATCCAACCCATCACCTGGGCACGTGCCGTGGCTTATGCCGTGCTCTGAGCTGTGCCTGGGCAGCATGGGCTGCTGCTGCTTGGCACAGACCAAAACTGCACCAGGGAGTGTGCCGACCCAGTGAGGGACCATGGGCTTGAGCCTCTGTCCCCAAACTCGCTTTGTTTGTTAGCATACACACTGCCTGGAAGAGCCTGACGGAGCAGCCCTGTGTCTCCTAAGCATGTTCTCCTCAGGTGGTGCTACTTTGCTTACCAACCTCACTTCTCATGCCTTCTTTATGCGTCTCCTCAACTTTTACTTAATCTTCGAACTGAAATAAATTGTGCTGGGGACATTTTAGGGGGCAATTATAGTCTGCATTGTGGAAGTGGAGCTTTGGACAGTGAGTACCAGCACTTAATGCTCCATGCCTTATTCAGTCTCCAAGGATTTCATTGAGCTTTCTGCCTGGGAGCCTCCAATTTTGCAGTTCAAGGTCTAAGGCTGCTCCTGTCTATATATATAAGTTGGTTATATATGTGATCGACTGGCTGGCTAGCTGTTTGGCTGACCAACTGTGTCTGTTCATAGCAAGAGGATATTTGGGTATTCAGGGTGCTGCTTGAGTCTCCTCTGTCACTTATGCCACTTCAATAAAAATACAGGGTAAATTCTGTAGAATCTGCCCAGCTAACCAACTCACAAAGTCATGTACTGAGAAACACCTTAAGATTCAGGTATTTTGAATGTTCTGCATATTTATATATTCTGAATGATTCTGTGTTGAGAAAATTATTAGTTCTTTTGTTAATACTGACGTGTGCTGCAAATATTCCCACGCATGTGCTAAGTGATGTTCACAGGAAAACGTCTTTTCCTTGAATGGAATATGTACAATAGAGGTGCCTAAGTGCACTGCCAGGGTAAACTGAAAATATTGACGAGTAAATGAAAACTCAAAAAGTTTCTTGCAGAACTTGACATCTTTGTGCTGTGTTTTGTTGTTTTGGGTTTTTTTAGTTTTTTTTTTTTTTTTTTACTCTTCCTGAAAACAGAGGACTTCATACATATAGTTCCTCTTCTGAACACTCCTGCCTCATTATTTCTCAGTTTCAATCCCGACGTACCCAGACTGACTGACTGCAACTGCATAATCCCATGGGATCTTCTGGTTTTAGAGCTTTAATCTAAAGGGTTGATCTGTAAATCTGACCAAGAAGTGTGCAAAAGGCCACTGTGGAATAAATAGCAACAATTTAATGTTCTCCCTTTGTTTTATTATTGGTAAATGGCCTAATTCTGCACTTTCAGTGAGACTAATTCGGCATTGACATAATTCAGGAGCAGTTCAGTTTTTATCGACTGATGATGAAGTTGGACTGATGCCAATGACAGACTGATATCCCTGGTTTAGACATAAGAGATATAAACTAAGTTATATACTTGTTTGTGATTTTCTCCATAAGGTCTCACTATGTGTAACCCCACTCTGCCCTTGGTCTGAGTCAACTGTTATCCACCTGACTGAACTAGTTAGAGCCTATATATTATCTCATGTCTCTGGCTTGGTAGCTGGGGCTCAGTGTTGTGTCATCTACAGTCACAAGGTTTCGCATCACCTTGGAGAGCAGAGGGCAAAAGATGTGCTTCTTTTTGTGTCTGCAAGGCACCACCCCCGTGGCACTGGGCTACTTTGGGAGGAGAGGTTCTATGCGGCTGGAAACTGCGGTCACTAAAAATAGGAAGGTTAAAAAAAGCTAGAGTGGGAAAAAGCATTTAATGTGTGATAAAGTAAGTGATTTTATAACTGATTTTATTACTTAAAGCTCAAACATTATTTTCACTAGTCTTTGTCTGGTGTAAATGAAGATGAAAGAAGTTGGACAAGGGGAGACTTGGGTACTGCAGGATGCTTCAGAGATCACATCTTTAAGGGTTATTAAACACAATTTGTTTTTGTCAGATCCCAATTTGTCTGTGTTTTAGCAAATCCTAGAAACTTGAGTTCTGACATTTTGTATATCCCTATTAATTATTCATTCCTGAGAATCTGTACTTGTTTGACCTTAAGAATTATTGCGTGTTTACACTGAAGAAGACCCAGTAAGTCTTGTCATACATTGTCCTTCACAAAAAAATAAAAAAATATCAGACTCTTTCTCCCTGAGTAAATGAGGAAATAAAACAACCTGGGCTGGGTCAATGGTTTTAATACTGGTGGGAAACTCTTAACATGCTGCAGAGACAGCATCTTGGGAATCTGCTGAGATAGCTGGATCTGCAGTTCTAGGTTAAACTTAGGGATATAGGGTCACACTTTATCAGTGATACGTGGGACGAACTGACCCTTGTGCAGAGTGTCTCCAGAGGACTCATGCATCACTTATGTCTGACAGAGTCCTAGGTGGGACTTTGGTGGTGCACAAGGCTGATGTGGATACTCTTCAGGAGCTATGTTTTAACCACTACTTGTGATGCAGTAGTGAATCAGGCCTGCAAGGACATTAATGTTCTCTGGTTTGGGGCTGGGTATGACTCAGACACTGAAGAACTCATTGGGATGTTTGACTTTCCTAGAAATAGCCAACAGTTCAGCTGATGAGATAGTACTATTCTATTACCTCAACAAAATATATCTGACTGAAATATGTATATTTTTCTAAAATGAAGTATTTTTTCCATTTTCCTTCACAGTATCAACACTTGCAGTTTTCATTTCAGATCAGGAAAAAAACCCTTAATTTGATCATAGAAAACTTTCTCATAGAAAAGCTTGGGTGATATTTAGGACTACAGCACTGAGGTTCATCAGCTCTCATCTCCCTCTGCTTGAATGACCAATGAGTCATTCAAGGTCAGCACTGAACTACAGATATGAATGATCCCAACTTCCCACAGGCGAAGGGGAGAAGAGGGCTGATCAGTGAGCTCAGGAGGTGTAAAGTCCTCACCATGAGGCCTAATCAACCTTTCTTCCTCCATAAATCTGTGTCTCCATTGTCTGTGAAAATAATTTTAGTGTGAGCTGATTTAAAACTCATACACATTTTTTGGGGAGATCAAAGAACTTAGTTGTTGATATTCCTTTTCTTGCTGATGGACAAGTAACTACATCACAGCTGGCTTATTGGTTTTGGCTTGCCTTGGAAATAGGAGCTGGATTCGAGCATGAGGTTGGTTATTTTCTTTCCTAAAACTGGGTTAAGACATTAAGGGAAAGCTGTGTTGATGTTGTTGTCAGGCTGTACTTCTTTGGATTTGTTTGTAATTTCTCAGTCTGTAAAGTGTGTGTGTTTCAAGAGACACTATGAGCTTTCCAAAGTGAGTGGAGAGTAGTACTGCTGCAGAGACTGTAATTCAGGAAAAACATCAGAAGAAGGCCTGGGCTAAAAGGACTAAGAGGCAGAAAGTAGCATATTTTGTCACCTCATTAGCTATCAGCAGGGAATCTTACACAGCTCTAAATTAAATATGAACACCTTGACTTCTGTAAAGCCTTTGACATGGTCTCATGCAACATACTTGTTACTAAATCTGAGAGAAATTAATTTGGTGGATAGTCCATTTGATGGATAACTGATTTGGCTGGATCACCATGTCCAAAGAGTTACAGTCAATGGCTCAATATCCAAAGGGAGATCAATTACAAGTGGTGTCCTTCAAGGGTCCATACTGGGACAAGTACTGTTCAATATCTCCATTAATGACATAGACAGTGAGGCTGAGTGCATCCTTGGCAAATTTGCTGATGACACCAAGCTGACTGGTGAAGTGATTTGCCTGAGTGGAGGGATGCCATACAGAGGGACCCAGATGGGCTGGAGAAGTGGACCTTTGTAAACCTCATGAAGACCAACAATGCCAAGTGCAAGGTCCTGCACATGGGTCAAGGCAATCCCCAATATCTATACAGGCTGGGGGATGAAGGGATTGAAAGAAGCCAGGCAGAGAAGGACTTGGGGATATTGGTAGATGAAAAATTAGATATGAACAGGCAACGTGTGCTTGCCCACTGCATCCTGGGCTGCATCAAAAGAAGCGTGGTCAGCAGGTCGAGGGAGGTCATTCTCCCCCTCCACTCCATTCTGGTGAGACCCCACCCGAAGTACTGCATGCAGCTTTGGGGTTCCCAGTACAGGAAAGACATGGATCTGTTGGAGCAGATCCAGAGGAGGGCCACAAGAATGATCAGAAGGTTGGAACATCTCTCTTGTGAAGGAAGGCTGAGAGAGCTGGGTTTGTTCATCCTGGAGAAGAGAAGGCTCTGGGGACACCTCATTGCAGCCTTTCAATACTGAATGAGGGCTTATAAGAAAGATGGAGAAAGACTTTTAACAAAACCTGTAGTGATAAGACAAGGGTCGACGGTTTTAAACCAAAAGAGTGTGGGTTTAGGCAATATTTAAGGAAGAAATTTTTTATGATGAGGGTGATGAGACACAGGAACAGGTTGTCCAGAGAAGTTGTGAATGCCTGACCACTGAAAGTGTTCAAGGTCGGGTTCAACAGGTCTTTGAGCAACCTGATTTAGTGAAAGATGTTCTTTTCCATGACAGGGGGGTTGGATTAGATAGTCTTTAAAGGTCCATTCTGGCCCAAACCATTCTGTGATTCCATGATTCCATTATTCTATTCCATGGTTCTATGTTCTTTAATGAAAGAAATGTGAAACCTCATTGATTCAGAAGACAGAATTCACACTGAAACATATTCTTAAATGATCATGAAGATTCTGATTTTTTTTTCATTGGGATAATCCTGCCAGTGCTTTAAAAAGGCAGTGGGTGCAGGCTGGAAGGTCACAGAGCACAATCTAAAGACCCCATCGTACGTCCTGATGTTTGGAAAAGAAGTTCTGGAAAACTGCTAAAACTTGATTAAATTGGTCTACCATAGTCAACCCCACAGCAGCTGCTGGCTTGGGTTCCATTTCGTGAGTGGTTTCTGGGATATTGCTTCTTATGCTTTAAATTAAGATTATAGTTTTTAAACCCAAACAGCCTGAAATCTCAAGCTTCCATCTTGGTTTCAGCATCTAAGATGCTGACACATTTTTTTTAAATTTTTCTGTCTTCATTTACTGTAAAAGTTCCATTGCTTTTTTTCCATGACTGCTCTTCAGCCAAAGTGCAGCTATCAAAGTATCCTTCTCTGGTTGTCACCGTGAGTTTCTCATTTTGTCCCTGACAAATTCCTCTTCCTAATCTAAATCATTTGTTTGTTTTTTTTTTTTTTTTTTTTTTTTTTTTTTGTATGTTCTGGTTACATCCTGGTTCCTTCTCACAGCTTTTAGTTCTCCTCAGGGGCCACCATCCGACCTAATCTCAGTAAAGCATGAGGTGCATTGGTCTCTCTTGTAGCTTTCATATATCAACAAGGTATATATTTTGATAAAGTTTAGAATGAGAAAAAAAAATTCACACTGAGATTTGGCTGCTGTCTAGACTGATGGGAAGCCTGTGATAACAGACTGCCTAAAACACTGCCCAGCAATAATTTGCTGACTTTGTTTACCCAGTGGCAAAAAAAAAAAAAAAAAAAAAAAAAAAAAATTGCCCAGAACACCAGATTTCCAAGGCAGGAGAGAGTAGGCAATAATCTGCTGTGAGCAAGACTGAAACTTCTTCCTGACTGGGTTAAGAACTAATAAATCCTTCTGAGTTGAAAGATGTGGAGAAGAGGAAGGCTTGAAACTAACTGGTCTCTAAAGGAGGTGGAGTACAGAAGGAAGCAAGGTCATCAGGATCCACGGGAAAGAACAGAGTGGAAGCTGGATCATCTGCCAGGAGACTGTGAAGGTGTTTCACCCTGTCAACTGTACCATGGAGGTCACCTTTGGAACTAAGGTAAACATAGAGATATACCTGACTTTTTTTTTCATTTATTGTTTATCAGCTTCTGTAAACTATATACTGTGAGGGTCTGAGCAAATGTCTGGGACTCAGTACTAATGCTCTGGCTTTTTGGCTGTCTTCAACCAACCAGTAGATTGAGGCTACTGCACTCAGTGAAACCTATCAGTGAATACAATGAGCTGCTTTTCCCGGTAAAATGAAAGACAGACAGTTTTCCCCTGCCACAATTCAGTTATTTGCTGAACATTCCTGTATAATGATTTTCATATTGTCAGTATTAAGTGGTGATGATAATAGTAAATTCTCCTCTACCTGATGAAATTCAAGCCTCCCTATTTAGATATTAAAATCTGAACAAAAAGGCCCAAGGCAAAATTTTTTCTTAAATATATTAGTCTCACTGTGAATACGTAATGGGCACTTACATATTTTCAGTCCAGGTCAGGAGGCAGTGTTCTGTGTCACTGTAATTCACCCTGTGATCTGTGGCACCAGTGCATCCAGTAAAAGGCATTAAAGGGTGGACCAGATAGTGGGGACGTCAGGACACGTTCTGCCCCTAGATAGACCATGTTCCAGTGAACAACCAACTTGCAGCTGGTAAAAAGGTTGTTCTTTCAAAAAGCGGCTGGGGCCTCAGGTGTTAAGGCTGATCCTGATCCTCACTGTGCTAAAGTGAATTGGGAGACATTTTCAGACAGAAAGGTAAAGGCATGACACAAAACTTCAGCCAAGAGAGTCAGGCCCCGTAGGTACCTCTGTACTGTTAAATAAAGCAGAGCCTCATTTAGAGAATGATGGTGCAGCTAAAGAGCCACAAGAGAGGAAACCTGGGTTTTGTGGGGTTATTTGGGAGGGTGTCCTCAGCTGCCTTTAAATGGGGTTTTGAACTGAGTGGAAAGAAGGCATGACTTCTGTCTGGGAAAAGATCCCTGTTACTGAAGACAGCTATGAGGTGAGCATGGATTTTGGGTGACTGCAGGTGGTGAGCAGGGAAGAGGGTGGTAGGAAATGCTCTGAGCCTGGAGGCAGGGCTGTGAACTGCGGAGAGGATTGGAAGAAAACCAAGGGCTTCTTGATAGAAAAGATGGGTATGTGGGTCTGTACCTGAGTGTGGGATTGTGGTTGTTAGAGTGGTCAAAATAAAACAAGCTAGACTGATTAGATTATGAAATTAAGAGGAAATAAGTCTCATTTTTATTTATAACTTGCTGTATTATTAGTGCTAACTCATCTGATTTCTCAGGGCATCAGTTTTTCCATCTGTGAAATGTGAATGATGTGGCTACCATCAATAAATTGCACAATGTAAGTGCAACGTGATACCTACCCCTAGTGCCTCATGGACAGATTTTTATTTAGATACTCCACCACCTTTGAAATCACATTGAATAGGTGATTTGAGAGCTTTGCCGTAAATCTGAATATCGCTGACACATTAAGAAGAATGAGGTGATCAGAGGATGAACTGCATTAGCAGAAGAAGTATGTTTAAATCTGATATAAATGAGTTTGAGCTGCAGTGGTATGAAGGTATTTTTGTTTAGGCATTCTGCCAAAATGTGAGGCATTCACATTTTTATCCTTTGCATGGATTTTCTTGGAACATAAACAGCATATATATTATTGTTACAACTTTGCAGAAGTCAGTGACTCAAATACAATTTGACTATTGTTGATGAACTGTGTAGATAAGATTTGTCATAGAGGAAGTAATTTTGTGAACATAAAATGGAAAAAAAGGAGAGCTGTATGAGGCATCCATCACAGGCTGCATTTTTTGCTTTCTCACAATAAACAGATCGAAGGGGAAGCATTTATTTTGCAGAAGACTGCACTGATTTGAGGATAGTCTTTGTACCAGCAATGGATGTCACCCTCCAGCATTTCCCAAACTCTTCTACCAACCTCATAACTTCAGGAGTTGAGTATGTCTTTGTAACACAGGGTAAAAGAAGATTCAGAGAAGAGGTGCAGCTTAGCCTTTTCCAAATAAGACATCCATGAGTTTCGTGAAAAAATGGCTATGGGATTGGCCCTAAAAGAGAGCTGAATTGCAACTTCAGTTTCGGTGCTATAATATAGACTGTGCATTTTAATGTGTACGTTGTGTTTGCAGCAGTACGATAATACAGAAGCATAACAGTTACACCAGTAGAATGAGCACATTTCTAATGGTATTTGTGTTATATGGATATATGGCTGTTGGCCTGTATGCTGATACTTTCATTGCTGCCATATACATGCAATCTACTTATGGTTAAGGTTGCCAGGCAAGTAATTACCAGAATGGAGTGCTAAGCAAGCAGTCCCAGTGTCAAAGAATCTGACCTTGTGAAGATAATGAGACAAGGAGAATTCAGAACAGATGAAAGCCAAGAGCACCTACTTTATCTACTGACAGCCAGGGAACACCTTCATGCTCAATCAGTTCCTGCTAATGAGACAAGATGGGGCAAGATGGTAAAACAGCAGTAACGGGCAAACTTTTTTTCAGCTTAATGATCTATAACTTAGTTAGATAAAATTGTCTTTTAAACCAGGCAGTAACGTAAGTATGAATAGAGAAATACAAAGAATGTATTTAATACCTTTTGGTTTTGTTTACATTATAATGGGAAATGATTAATGAGTGGGGAAATATGCCCTGCAGTGTGGCTAGGGGAAGCTTAATCCATTTAACTTATCAAAAGGAAGGCAAAAGGGCAATGCAATCACTCTCTGAGAGTCCACATCAGGAGAGGAGCACAGTAATGGAGGGCTTTTCAGCCTAGCTGGCAAACAGACACAGCATATATTGTCTGGAAGCTGTAACCAGAGAAATCCAGGTGAGAAATGCTGAATTTTTATCCATGAGGGTAATTTCTTACTCAGCATTGTGGAGTGCTCCTTCTTCCTCAATTAAAAATTTTAATTTAATTTCTGTAAAATTAAGACTGTATGCTTTTTGAATAGTATATGTGCTTTTTTTATGTGCTTGTGAACACCTGGCGGTCCAGGGGTCACTCTGAAGGGATCTAAGAAAGGTAACTAAGGCGTGCAAGTCAATTGTCAGTGGGCCTGAAATCCCCATGCAGCATCTTCAAACCTATTGGGAAGTTTAAGGGTATGCAAATTGTAAAAGGTTGAAAACTAATGGACTAGCTAAATTGACTCTTGGACTTGGATCAAGAATTAATGTAGGAGAATGTTAAAGTCTCTCTTACATGGAATATCAGACTAAACAATCATCCTGGTCTATTCTCATTTTGCAGTCTATAAATAGGACTAATATTGTGGAACCAGACTGAGATTAGGAAATTCTGGCATATGCTGTAGATTACTTCTTCCAGTGCATGTTAGCTAGGCAACCTTATGAAGTATTTGCAGGACAGCTAGCTGATTTTCTAAATTATCTTGAACTCTCTTTTTTCTGCCATTTCAAAGCTACACAGGTATTACAAAGTATTCTTGATGCTTACACGAAGTTGTAACTTCATTCTTTCCACTCTCCATTGAAAACCTCTGCATTTATTATCTAAAGGCCACAGCTTGGTGAGAATTTGGTATGGGGAGGGAATGGACTCTGGAAAAGAGTTGCCATAGTCTCAATCTTACTTGAAAGTCCAGCCAAAATTATAATTAACATAGGTCCTTGGCAGGTTGATGGCAGAAAAGAAATATAAGCTCAATACCTGAGCTGCTGTTCAAAATCCTTTTCCTCTACTGTTTATAGCAAAAAAAATTAAGTCACTCATCATGAAGCAGACCACCTGGAAAGCACAGATCAGAGTTTCTGAGAGGCATTTTCCTGTCCCAGTCCTCCAGGGGCAAAGGGAAGGACACTGTCCTCTTGTGCAGCTCTGGTGAGGAGGGGGCTGCGAGGTTACAGAGCCGCACTTTTCCCACCCCCGTTTCCCTTCAGAGCTGCCTCCCCTCCATATACAAATGCCTTTCAGTGACTGGCGCTGAAGATCAGACCCATCTCTTCAGCTGAAGGAAAAGACAGGTCCTTGCCTCTGGAAGTTGCTGGACATAAGTCCTGCTCTTTCTATACTGGGAGAGAACCAGAGCAAAACTCCAGAGGCCAAGGTCAAGAAGGAGAGGACCAAAGGCACCAGGGGATCTTTGGGATCAGTTTCTCTGGCCAGTCCAGAATTTCACCCAGCAGTTTCTGTGCTGATCCATGACAAAGATGGTTGGGCCTTTTGAAAAAAACACCTAGTCTTGATTTTGTGTCTCAGAGCAACCAGACCTCCCTGGGGTCTTGGCTTGTTTTTAATTGAGGCAAAAAAATGGTAGTTCCCAAATGCAAGTCACTCCTGGAGCTTGAATGAACTGTCACGCCTGTTTCAATGCTCCCCTCTTTTTCTTAACCCTTCTGATAAGCAATGAAATACCTAGCAAAGTTGACACCTCATCCAGATGGTGAGTTATGCTGAATAATTTACAGACCTGTCAGATCTTGCATGTTGCCCCCAAGACACGTGTCCCTAGATCCTGTTTTGTTTTCCTCAGGCTTGCCCCACTTCTTGGTGGTTTGTGATGGTGCACGGTAGCACTGCTCCCTCTGTGGCTTTGGGGTGTCTGGTGCTCCAGATTCTTGGGGCTGTGGGTTAGTGGCCCCACAGAGCTTGGTGGACAGGCTCACTGAGTGGGAGGGCAGCTGCGATGCTCTGGGGAAGTGCTGCTGTGGCAGGTCCACTCTCAGAAGACCTCCATTAGAAGTCACATCTTTTGGTCACAGCTTCATGCTGTGGACCCTTTCTGCTCCAGTTTGCATGAAGTTTCCCATGTGTCCAGAAAGGAGATACCGGAAAGATCTGGAGGCAATGTTTCTCTTCCTAACATGCCAAAACTGAGGATTGCAGCTTTTTGTGTGATAATTTTAGCCTAGAGCTGTTCAGTAAACTGTAAGTTTTTGTGTTTTTTTTTTTTTTTTGTGTTTTTTTTTTTTTTTGTTGTTTTTTGTTTTTTGTTTTTTTTTTTGATTGGGCAGCTTAAAAGTAAGGTTATGCAAGTTTGTGTGAATATTTTTTCAGAAAAATATATCCTTTGCTCTGTTTAGTTTGTTCTATCCTTTTTTTCTGTTCTGTCCAGATCCATCCAACACAGCTGCTCTAGGCACTACTGCCTCAGAGCTTCAAAGGTTTTTTTGTTGTTTTAAACTGATAGGAGTGGAAAAGTGAGCTGCAAGGGCCCAGGGTAGCATAGCTAGAAAAAGCAGACAAGTACAGGCAGGCTTGTGAGACCAAAACACGAGCAAACCACACTCTAAGGCGTTAGGAAACATTTGTCATTCCTATTACTTTTCTTCAAACCCTCTGTTTTTCTTTGCATTTCTTACCACCATCCTTATTATTCTGGTGCATGGAGGCTGAGGGGACAGTTACTTTTGCACAGACACTGACTCAGCCCCAGGGAAACTACTAGTGGAAACAACAGGATGCTCTATGTTGGTCGTTGTGTCCTGGCTCTTGGTCCCTTAAATCAGGAGTATCTTAGTAGTAGCATGGCCCAGCAAACTAAGCACCTGCGTGGTGGTGTTTCTCCCCATGGTGCACACTAGATTGGTCAGAACTATCTTGTGCCTCTGCTTCTCGCCCTGCTGCACCTGGGATGTGGGAGCCGTCTCCAGGCCTGCACACAGTATCATTGTGCCCCTTCATTATTTCCACCTGTGTAGCCAAATGTGATTATTTTCTCTAATATTGAACTGAGCCCCCTTCAACATGTTATCTTCAGTCATCTTTCTTCAGGGTCTGTTTTCTGTAATCCAGACATCTGAGATGAACCTATGCTTTGTGTTCTGGGATATGTGGTCTTGTACTTGACTGTCTTAAAATCATCACTAGCTGTTCCCAGACACCCTGATCACTGTGTTTTACCTCTGCATATTCACAGTTTAGTGGGAGAATAAACCCCTAACAATTACTTAAACTTTTTTTTAACCTAGCTCACTGATGAACATATTTAGCCTTTTATATTATATACACGGTACATGATTTATATATAATTATATGTAGTTTACATATTGTGTAATATGTATTTTATATTTACCTATTGTGTTATATGTATTCTGTATATACATATATGTGTGTGTATCTCTCTCTCAAAATATTCCTTCTATTTCAGTGTAATTTGGGATTTACCTTGGCTGGGACAGTACCCTTCTAGCTCCTGGTTTTCATTCCTTTTCAGAACTGTAAGCAGAGGGTTCAGCAAACACCAAGCCTTCTCTTCAAAATTGTGTGTAAGATCTAATTCCTTTTAAGGCAGTGTGACACTGTAGATAATGAGCGGCATTTGGAGTCTGTAACTTCTCATTTGTTCACATCTTACCACAGCTGCACAGTGATTATGGGGAAGGCCCACTGCTAACTCATACCTTGTTTTCCCTATCTCCAACAATGAAATAATAGATCACCTCCCATCCAGAGATCTGTAAAAGCTAGGTATTAAGATAAGCAAGAGCTGGGAAGGTGGCATGGACCACAAACCACTTCCACCTCACTGTCAGCAGTATTTCAGCCGCCCAGACAAGCCCTAGTTCACACTGAGAATGTTTTATTCACCAAAGGGCTGATGCAAACAAGATGCGTGCTTGTTTGTTTTGTTTTTTTTTTTCCCCAATATGTCTTTTTGTATGGCTTTTTTTTCAAAATCTTACTTCATGGCTGGTTAGCAGCTAAGCAAAACCTGCTTGTGAAAAACAGAGAGCAACACACCTTTCTTGAGACAGTCAGGCGTCACTTCAGTCACACAGGTAGAATGGCTCAGCAGAGTCATTTTGGTCTGTCATCTGCATGAGAAACCAGTGATGGCAGAGGGGCGGCTTTTTTATACATGTAGCTAGACTTGATACTGAAGATTTTATGTGCAAAGAAGTAATTAGAGTCCATAGATATATTCTGTAGAGTTGCAAAAGAAGACTGTTTAATCTCAAAGACCAAAGTAATTAGTGTTTTTCAAAGAACTGGACTATATCACAAATGGTTACTGGGAAATCTTTAACTCTACTGTTAACAAAATACTTTCATTTATAGTATCCTCTTCGTTGCACATTTAATACCAAATCTTTCCAAAAGCCGACCTGATTTCTAAAAACTGTATTCTGTTGTGTCGCTATGATATACAGCTTCAAGATAAGACAGAGAGGAACGCATGGCCGGGCGCTTTGTCCCGGCGGTGTTAGGCCGCCCATGAGAGAGAGGGACAAAGGCGAGCTCTGTGCACCCCTGGCTGGACGCGTGGCACCTCTCACACATGCTGGGTGCGGTCCCTCGGGTGCAAGAGCTCCTCGGGCAGGGGAGCAGTAGCACGGCGTGGGGCAAGGCTTCCTCCCCCCGTCCCTGAGAAAGCAGCCGGGGCCTGGACACAGCCCATGCGGCCTGTGCGGCCTGTGCTGTGTGTGTCTGGGCGGTGTCTGTCACCCACAGGCCTTGGGGGGGACACACTGTCCGTTAACTCCTTCCTGCACCTTGAGCGGCGGATCTGAACACACACACCCCCCCACTCCCCCCTCAGTGTTGTGCAGCAGCGCCTGTTCCTGGGGTGTCAGGGCCAAAGAGGAGCACAAGCGGAATGCGAGAGCGAAAGGGGGGAGCACAAGAGCTGGCCAGCGCGGAGAGCTGTGTAAAGGTGCAGGGATTCGGAGCAGAAAGGGCCTAACTTGAAAAGAAACATGGAATGAACCAAACGGCTGTTTCTGCTCTGAAGTTTTGGGCTCCCGGTGCTTCGGGCGGCTGGGGCTTCCTTCCCCCGCTGCAGGAACATCGTTTCAGTTCATTGAGCTGTACTGAACCGAAGAAGCACCCACATCCCCCCGCTCTGTGTGCCCCAGAGGCAGGGTTGCTTCTGGGGAAAGCACTGCCAATAAGAAATGCTGCTGATTAGCACGGCTGAGGCAGCAAGTGGGTTTAATCCTGGGAAGAAATCACAAGGGGAGGAATGGGGGAGCTGGTACCGAGGGGTCTAGGAGTGGAAGAAGATCCCCTGTCAGCAGCTCGTGCTGCTCCATCCTTCTCTGTGCTGCTGACCCTCACTGCAACCTGCATTTTCCCATTACTGAGCAGTCCTGGGAGGGAGCACAGCTTAAACCCCTCAGGGTGCAAGCCTGACCTGGGGGGCTGAAGCGGGCTGGCGGCACAGTCAGATGCGCACACCGCAGGACGCCTGTCCGTCAGGGCCGTGGGGGTGAGGCACAGACGGAGTGAAATTCAGCCTCCCGACAGCTGATGCGGGGCTGACGGCCCTGCAACAGACACCAAAAGTAATTGTTCGGTGCAGCTTTGTGGAAGAAAACAATCTAAGGCTGAGTGAGGCACAAATCGTCATGCGGAGAGTAATGATGGTAGCATCAGCTGTCTTGCTGTACAGCTCCCTTCCAAAAACTTTACCTCAAATCCTGTCATTAAAAAAAAACAAAAAACAAACAAACAAAAAATCCAACAACAACAACAAAAAACAAAACAAAACAAAACAAAACAAAAAAACAAAAACCAACCAACCAAACAAACAAAACAAAAAAAAAACCCAACCCACAAAACCAGAAAACAAAACAACCCACAAAACCCCACAACAGATAGTTTAAATCGGGAGGTAGGTTCCAGGCAAATCTGAGTTCATCTGGTGGAGGCTGAATTCTAGCTGAAAGACTGTCAGCTGAAGAACCTGGTGGAGGAAAGCCTGACAGCCCAAGTTTTGTACCCATTTAGAGAGGACAACCTGCTTGTGCAGAGAGCTGTCCTGGACGGCGGTGGGAAGGGAAAAGCAACCTGCAGACTTGCCAGGTACAAGAAAGATGTGAAAAACAGGGGAAGCTCCTATCTGCTGCTATTTCACTCACAGAATGGAATGTGTGAATGCTCAGTAACAACAGAAACAATCATATATAGATAAGTGTAGTTTAAATACAGTTTTCATAGGAGAACTTGAATTAGTGTGTTTGGTTCAATTTCTCTTTCTTCTTATCTGCTGACCTCCTTTTATATCACTTTGTGGCACATTTTACCTTGGTAAGACTGATTTCTAACAATTTGAATAGAATACTCCAATTTAGATTAACTGGACATCTAGCACAAGTCCAGGGTTCTTCCACGATCTTTAAAGAAATGGGCAATTAACTCACTTAAGGATCAACTTAAAGATCCTTCACTGCTAAAACCTTCACATTTTTCTAAGTCCACATTTTCTAGGTGCAAATTTCTGACTTAACACAAAGAAGAACTGAATTGTGGTATTGGATGCAAATTCCATACTTTCCATACTAACAGTTTATATCTGGAATCACTGTTTGACTACTGTTGTATAAGAAGAGAGAGAAGATGACAAGATCTGGGTAGTGAATATAGCATGATGATCTAACTTTAGATGATGTTCAGGTCTGCAATTCTGGTTCAGGAAACTTGGCCGATGTGCATATTTTCTGGATGTACTCAGATTGGGAATTCTGGATAAAAATACAGAACGTGTAACTTATTTTTAGGAATCTGTTAAACCTCATGGCTATTGATCCATTGCAGTTTTGTTTAAAATAGAAGCACACATAAAGGAAACAGTTATGTGCAAACAAAAAAATTGGGGTTTTTCAAAACAATGAATCTGAATTGAATTTAAAAATATCCATGAACAAGTTGACATGATTTTTGAAGTCTCCCACGTTCTCTGAATGTTTATCATTCCTCTAATCCCTGGAAGAGTGTCTGCAAACTGTATGTATTTTATTTTCAAAATGTGATGAGACCAAGAAGTTTAGAAGCAGAATAGCTATTTAGAATAGCTTTCAAATTTAACACATTTGTATGCTTCATACAAAACAAAGAGTCCTTGGATCAGTAAGAGGGAACTAAAACAGGAGAAAGGAATAGCTTATGTTTTTGGTGATGAACTGAAGCTAAGCAATACTGTTCACTCTGTAATTTTTGAGCTTATCACATCTTCCTGTGTGTTGTCTGCCTTGATAGATAGCAGGATGACAGATGACATCTGCCTGCATCTGAACACAATGTTAAAACACACAGATGCACTCAGGAAGGATCCATTGTCCCAGTAATATGCCAGCCACAGAAAACCTAAAAAAACCCAAACCCAAACCCTGGGGCTAAAACCAAAGCTTTATTTTTTTTTTTTTTTTTAACTGAAATATCTTAAATTATAAAAATCATATATCTGTATAAGAGAAGTTATGATTTTTTTGTCTGATGATTAGACATGCTGGAATGGCTGGATCCCTTGCCAAGGATTTAGCACAGCCTTTTTTGTGTCTATTGGTGTGTTTCTCAATAATTTTTTATCTGAACCTCATTATCACCCGCTTCTTTTCCCTTACAACCTTTCTCTCCCAAACCACTGCAACTGTTTTAATCTCCATTTCTTGCACTCCAGCCTTACGTATCCTTGCTCTCATGCTTCATTGTTTATCATGGCATATATTTTCTGTCCTCTGTTTTGACTATTTTCTCAAAGTAAAAAAAAAAAATCAATAGACCAACACCTTTTCAGTCATCAAAAATCTCTATCCACTCAATGAAAGTAGCTGTAGTGTTATTGCTCTTGAATTATGATAAGAGAGTTCCTAGGGAATAATCTTTAGTGAATAAATTAATCTTCTATCATCCCAAGATTTTCATAATCAAGATGTATACTGCCAAATGTATGAAATTAAATGGATATATTTTCTACATGGAATAAGCTTTCTCTTTAATCGCCCACTTGAAGTCCTATGGCACTAACAGAACTTGCATTATTGAATTATTATGGATGCCAGCCTCATAATGAAATGATTATCATGGACTAGATGGAGGGAGACAGACTACATGAACCTTCTTCTTTTAGCCCTATTTTCTGTGATTATACAACCTGTGCAAATCAGGTAGAACATTATTAAACCTAGGGAAGAACACATAAGGTTTCTATGCAAATGTTGATCCAGGTGCAAGATTTACGCTATTACATGCCTCATGATGTCTCTGGAAATAGAATCAAAGTATCATGAAGGTTTGAAAGGACACCTGGAAGTTGTCTAGTCCAACCTGCTGCTCAAAGCATTTTACAAGAAGTAAGTAAAATGACATGATGCTGTTTTCCTGGTCATCCAGACAAATATAAATAAAAATACTAGATAGTTAATTCATTACTTAGATTAATCTCTTACAGTTATGAGGCAAACTGTAACTATAGCATCACTCCATTACATCTGGGCACACTTCAATCAGATTGAGAAATCTTCAGATTTTTTAGGCATTCAAAGGTTCAGATGAATACCAAATGTAAATTGAATAAATATTACCCGATAGTGTTTGCCAGAATACTAGCACCTTTCTTCATCTATGAATGGTTTGTGATCTGATTTTCATCTGCACAACCATATTTGTTATTCATCAAATATTCATCAAATAGTTCATACAAACAATTCTCTTAAATTACCTTTTGCTGTGTGATTGATTTACGTCACCTGGTATTGCAAGCACTCTTGATTGCATGACTGAAAACAAACCACAGAAAAACACCACATGGCAAAGAAAACGTAATGCCACATGGTATGACAATCAACAAAGTCAGGGATTCTGAGACAAGACTGCAACACACAATGCTTGTTCAAATATCTAAGACTTCCAAAGAGCTCTTGAGCTAATCTTTGCAGAACATCTTTGCCATGACTGAGGACAGAAATATTTGTCAGTTATTTAACCCAAATCTCAGGTTTGCTGCTCTCTAGGTTGTATGTGATGGAGTTTTCACAGATATTTTTAATTTCTCTTATAGGGCTGATTAAAATGAGAACAGAATGAAAAACCTTCCCCTAATTCTCAAATGATGTACCAAAGAATTTTACAGTAAATCTTCTGGAGGCTTTGGCTCAGTGCTGAGTGAAGTCTCTTATGGATGTTGACAGAGTTTCTTGTCTTTCTACAATATAATCAATTGATTTAAACCCTATATATTCTCATGAAAGCAGAAGTGTAGCTTTAACGGGTCTAAACAGACTTAAAATCATTCTAAAAGTCTCCAGTTATCTAACCATTTTATTTTGTTTTTATCATGAAAAAAATTCCATGTACCACGGTTGTTTAAAAATGAAAGACTCCTGATTGAGCTATTAGAAGTCAGTAACAATTCATAGTGAACTTGAAAAAAAATCTGTAGAGGTTTTGTTTTACAAATTCTTCAGAACATTAATTTCACGTCCTGTTCTTTAAAATGTGTTCCCTTTTGTCGCCATAATTATTGAGGATGTGAGTGAATCAGAGTCTGAATCATTTAAGACCTCTACATCCATGAATAATGTTCACCAGTGACTATTTCTCAGCTCCATATTTATGCAGTAATTCCAACAATGAAGTCTTGTTGTGTTTCAAGAAAATAAACATTAAAGTAAACAGCTTGTTCTGTATTGAGATGATTAAAAGAGGTATTCAACAAAGACTAGACTTCTGTCAGTCCAGTTAGGAGTTTATTATCCAAAGCTGTTGCAATAAGTGTTATTTCAGTGGATATAGGCTGTTCAAGTTTCCTGGGATTTAAAGGTGAATTCAGGTCATTTATTACTTTTGTTGGCACTGTAAATCTGTAGCATTAGGAACAAGTGGAAAGAGATAAGCATGCTGCAAACAGTACAAATAAAGATGAAAGAGATCACTTTAACCCACTACTTCTTCCTGTATGAAAATCTTACTCCCCTCATGCTGGAATCACAAAAATAAGATCGAAGAAAAATTACTGAATTTCCTTTTCCAGCCATACTGCGTAGAGTTTCTCATGCATGCAGGACATCCTCTGAAACCCTCAAGCTTGTGCACTCTGTGGCTTTCTGTTGGGTTCTTTGAAAGGTGGAGTTCAACACCACCAGTGTGAACACCAGAGAAACTGGGGAACTTGCACAATAAATTAGTTCTTGAAGAGTGTGCTGTGATGTTCAATGACTTCAGTGTATACTGTGAATACTCCCCAATTCGTATACTACTTGTGGAAGAAGCTGTGTTGAAATTTGTTTTTCCATTGCAGTTTTAGTAGATCTATTCCTCAGCAGCCTTGGATTGAATATAGTTGGACATGTTCCCTCATCTTGAGTACATCCCTCTTCTTTTATTCCTGAATGAGATGAAGGAGCAAAGAAGGCACCTTTGCCCCGAAGTTTTCCGAACTGATAGTCAGATCTTCCTCTTTCCTATTTGTTCCCCTCAGATAATTTTTTACCATGAAAAAATGTTGAAAATTAATTTCCTGTTACATGGTGACTAGATGGGTAGCTTCTAAGCAGTCTAATCTTGTTTGTTCATCTCATTAATTTCTCGCTTTTGCTAATTTCTTCAGAGTTAGTCTACTTCTAATTATAGGATGAAGCTGTTTATTTCTCTTTCTCCGTTTAGCCATGGTAGAAGCCTTATATACTTTATTCTTCTCTGTGTTGGGGAAAGATCTAGTGGTCATCTGTCTTAAGTGTTTGTGGTGAGTGGAAGGCTACAGGACTCAATTAATTTGAAATTTCATGCATGGAAATGAAAGCTAAATTTCAGTCTGGAGCAGTGTTAGAAGCACACCTCTGGTTTGGGATCACATTTAAGCATCCTCAGATACACAAATGATCAAATGTGAGTCTTATGAGTGATGGAACTGAGCTTTGTCATAAAGAATTCAGGTTGGGGTTAGCTGTTGCTTTTCACTACCTGGAAATCAGCTTGAACTTTGTAGGTAGTTTTTCAGGGCTTTGAGGTTTAGTGGTATCAGTACTAAAGTTTCACTTTGAAATCTTGGAATGGTCATTATCCCAATTATTCCCACTTAAAGGTTCAAGTTCAAAACACCTCGCCCTTTTGGGACCTATACAGTGTTTTCATTATCAGATTGAGGTGTACAATGATATACTTAAAAAAGATACTAATAAAAAGCATCTGTCACTGTCCAAATAGAGATTAAATGGGTGGATACTTACAAAAACATCAGAACATGTCCTGAAATCCTTTCTGTCATGTGCTGTTTTAAATGAGTAGCCCTTTTAGAGTGTGAAACAAGGATGCTCTTTTATTTATAAGACCCACTCTGAAAACTGGCAATTTTACCGTTACGTCTCCTGTCTTCAGAATCTATTTTCCAAAGGACCAAATTCAAAACAAGGTGTTATGAGATGAGGTGAGAGGCAATGTGACGCGATGCGATCAGATGAGATGAGGTGATACAGCCAGCCAACCCCCCTCTAATCATCAGGGGACACGCTTTGAAAAAACAGCTTGAATGCTCAGCTTCCCCCTCTTCCACTCAGCGCGTACAGAGTCTGTCAGATAACACATTCGCTCAACCCTGTGCTTCCTATTAAACACCTTTCAACAAACACAAGCAGAAACACTCTACCATAGTAACACCAACTCCTACTTCCAGTGCGAAGCTATTGCAGTTACGGGGAAGGAAAGCATCAGCTGTGTGGGGAAAGGCGTGCCCTCCTCTGAGCGTAGCTGCTGTCAGGATGGTTAGGTGTCTAGCACGAGCGTCTGTGCAGACTGCATTTCAGCGCAGCTGGGAGTCCTGCTGCCCACCGAGCCCCGCTAACTGCGCAGAGCATAGGCTGACTGGCACCCTTTAAGGCAAATGTAGAAACTTTGCTGTAAAACCTGATACAGCTTTTGACATTGATGGGTACGAGTAGTGAGAAATGTCAGTTCAAGCTGAAAAGCTACTGGTGAAACAGTATCCGCCAAACATATTCCCACGATGCCACAGCAGACTTTAGCAGCCGTGATTTTCTTGACACAGAAGCTGGTAACTAGAGGTCTAGATGCAGCTTCAGTCATATTATTTTCAAACAGTTGCTGTACTCTGTGTTGCAGAATGTGTTTTCACTCCCAGTGCAGAGGAAAGTTGGTTTTGTATTGTCAGGTGCATGGAGTAGAATCCATCTATATACATGTGTTAAGGCACGTATGTATGCCTGATTTTAACATGTAAGTACGTGGGAACAGGACGTGCTGTAGAGTGGTATTCTCCTTCATCATCTCACTTTTCTCTAGCCAATAATCCAACTGCTTTGATAAGAGTGCAGAAAGACATCTATTCAAATAGTTACAGATTTTATTTATTTCCTCAAAATACTAAATTTTCCCTTCAAAATTATACTCCCCAAGACTAAGAGTTAGAGCCCTGTATTAGTCCCTAGGCCCAAGACCCAACATACTACATAATGTTATATCATGGGCAAAAAGATATTAGTGTTACCACAGGCTGCCTAATATCAGGGTTTTGCCCTCAGAGAGATCTGAAATAAAAGTTGGGGAAAAAAATAGTTTTAAAAACTTTTCTGTCCTTTTTTTGGTCGGTAAATTAATTTTATTTGTTTACATTTTTCTTGATTGCATTTTTCCCGTTCAAAAATACCTAGGCATTGGTTCCTGAATTTTCACGAACACCTCTTATTTATCAAAACAGTTTACATAGAAAAAGTTTAACCAGTCCCACCTAATGACATCTTAGGTTATGTTTTTTACATCATTTGTTCTTGTTGCTTTTAAGAAATAGACTTTAAGCCCTTTTTTTAAAAAAAGAAAATTTACTCTACTTGAATAGATACATTTCTAAAGGTAAGAATCTGACTTCACGTGCAAAAAAAAATGACAGTTGGCAGAAGGCATTTGAAAATTCTTTAAAATATTTGTAAAGCCTTCCTTGTAAATGTTTTTTTTTACATCTGTTCCTTACATACAGCACACTGTAGAACAGTACAACACTTTTACCAACCAGAGCTTGTGGATACACAGCATTTATCACAATTGTAGATCATTCATCAGAAAAAAAAATTTTACCATAAAATTGTCCCCTTTCATGCTGTAGGTATAGTGAAAAGCTAAAAATAACAGAAATATTTTGTTTGAATGTTAATGAGGAATATTTTTTTCTTCTGTTCAAGGTCTCATGTCATGCCTAATAAAGAGTAACAATAAACATTACTGTCTGTCAAGAAATCACCTCATACATCCTTTGAGTGGTATTGTGTTATTATTTATAACACTGAAATTTTGAGACAAAAATATTAGATTTATTGTTATTTGTACCCCGTCTGATTCACCTTGGTGACTGACTTAGGGAATACTTCTAAGCTTTTTACACAGACGCTTCATAAGCTAAAGTGAAGATAAAGATACTTTATAGCATGTTTCATAAAAAGCCTAATTTTGGTGCACTGAATCTTGTCTTCAGGATGCTGAAAATACCTAAAGTTTCTAAAGAAATTTTTTTTTTTTTTTTTTTTTTTGTGGTGGTATGTATCCTTTAGAGTTCCTGGAATAATAAGAAGAACAATTATTTTGCCAACACCTCTTATAATTTTTGTTTGTTCTGGGATTGACTAAGTGCCTTTCAAGCACTGTAAAAACAACAGGATTGTGTGGAAGTCCACTGACAGAGTGAAGTCAAAGCCGAACATTGAATCACAGAATCACAAAGTGGCTGAGGTTGAAAGGGACCTCTGAAGACCATCTAGCCCAACCCCCTACTCAAACAGAGTCCCCTAGAGCAGGTTGCTCAAGACAGTGTCCAGTGGGGTTTTGAATATCTCCAAGAATGAAGATGCCGTAGCCTCTCTGGACAACCTGTGGAAGTGTTTGACCATCCCCATGATAAAAAGTCAAACTTAGCTTATGTTTAAGAGGAATTTCATACATTTCAATTTGTGCCTATTGCCACTTATTCTGTTGCTGGACACCACTGGAAAGCACCTGGGTCCATCTTTTTCATTCCCTTCCATCAGGCATTTATACACATTGGTAAGATCCTCCTGATCCTCTTCTCTTCTCCTGGATGAACAGGCCCAGCTCTCCCCCATACGTCAGATATTCTGGTCCCTGAATCATCTTTATGTCCCTTCTCCACACTCTTGTGCAGAGGAGCCCAAACATAGTCCCAGTACTAGAGATGTGTCTCACCAGGGCTGACTAGAGGGGAAGGATTACCTTCCTTGACCCGATGGCAACATTATTCCTAATGCAGAGCCATTCCTCCCAGTTTTGTATCATCTTCAAATTTGCTGAAAGTGCAGTCTGTCTTGTTGTACAGGTCATTAACGAAGATGGACTGGACGTGGTATTAACCCCTGGGGTACACACCACTTGTGGCTGGCCTCCAGCTGGACTTCGTGCTGCAGATCACAACCCTTGGAGCCTGGCAGTTCAGCCAGTTTTCAATCCACTTCACCATCCTCTTATCTAGTTTGCACTTCATCAGCCTGTCAACAAGGATGTTATGGGAGTTGTTGTGTCAAAAGCCTTACTAAAGACAAGATAAACACCATCCACTGCTCTCCCCTCCACCACTGAGCCAGTCATCTCATTGTAGAAGACTATCAGGTTGGTCAAGCATGATTCCCTCTTCATAAATCCATGCTGACTACTCTCAATCACTTTCTTGTCCTTGTTGTGTTTGGAAATTACTTCCAGGATTAGTTGTGCCATCACCTTCTTAGGGCTAAGGTAAGGCTGACTGGCCTGTAGTTCCCCAGGTCCTCCTTATCCTTCTTGAAGATAGGAGCAACATCCAGACCTTAGAAACTCCGCCCAGCCACTTTGACCTTTCAAAGATAATTGATAGTGGCCTTGCAATGACATCAGCTAGCTCCCTCACTCAGCATTAGTTGGGGGGGTGTATCCTGCCAGGTCCCATGCAACCATTATGTAAGTTCCAGTTTGTTTAAATATTCCCTAACTCGATCATTTTCCACTGAGGGGTAAGTCTGCCTTGCTCCAGACCTTCAGTCAGAGGCCTGGGATTCCTGAAGGCCAGTCTTACTGGTAAAGACTGAGGCAAAGAAAGCATGCAGTACCTTGGGCTTTTCCATATCCTTTGTCACTAGGTCCCCTGCCCCATTCAGAATCAGGCCCACATTTCCCCCAGTCTTTCTTTTGCTGTTTCTGTACTTGTAGAAACTTTTCCTGTTGCCCTTCACATCCCTTGCTTGATTCAACTACAGTTGGTCTTTGGCTTTCTGAGCCCCATCATATGCTCAGACAGTGTCTTTATAGCCCTGCATATCCTGACCCTGCTTCCACCTCTTTTATGTCTGAGCTTAATCAGGATTCCTTGTTCATCCATGCAGCCCTTCTGCCACCTTTGCTTGACCTGTTGAACATGGGAATAGATCATTCCTGATCTTGTAAGAGGTGGCCCCCAAAAATCAACAAGTTCTCCTTCTCTCCAACAAGCTTTTTCTTATTTGTAAGTATGAGGTGCAGCAGAGCATGTCCCCTGATTGGTTCTTTGATCACCTGTTTTAGGATGTTGTCTTCAATGCCTGCCAGAAATCTCCTGGATTGCTCGTGTCCTGCTGTGTTGCACTTCCAACAAATAAAGGAGTGATTAAAAGTCTCCCAGGAGGACCAGGGTCATGAATGTGAGGCTGCTTCTTTTTTGAATAAAGGAACATCCTATGCTCTCTAACAGCCAGGATGCACAGTATCTCTCCTTTAGAACAAGAGATGTCTGCAAAATACTTTGCTTTCAAGATAATACATTTTTTTTTTCCAAAAATGCCATGCATGACCAGCTTGATTTCTGAGACAGAAAAGTTCCCGTTGTTCAAAGAAACATGACTTTTGAAAAGATACACAGAATTACTCCTGACATACATGGCTGGGATTCAAAACCAAGCCACCAGTGCTCTGAAGATGATCCAGAATATTCTAGTAGTCTGTAAACTCAAGGAGCAAAGGACAAAATTTAACTCTGGATTTAAGTTCCTATTTGACATCTTCTATGGCTTTATTGGAATGTCTCTCCTGGACAACATTATACACCTCTGGCCAAACCCTGTTCCTTGCTATGCAAAGGAATTTTATAGAGATTTACCTAAATCTCCTGCATTCAGTTACAAACTCCTTTTAACCTTTTTTTTTTCTTTCTTTCTCTTGATAATTTATATCCACTACATGAAATGTGATACTAGAGCATATGGACTCTCTCTTGTTTTATGCTGCTGTTTTCTTGGTGTAGTTATAAGAGTCCTTGAATCTGCAGGATTAAATCTGCATTTCTGATTCCCACCACATCAGCCAAGGTCACTCATTAGTCTAGAGTGGTTTGGCCACACCACTTTTTGTAGCTAGTGCAGCAGTGTAGCTAATATTCTCAGAAGATGATATTCTCAACCCTGCCACCTCTGGCTGGGCTTCAGCATCAGACTGGCTTGCATGTAGGTCTGTGGTTGCAAAACAAAGCCTAAACTTCTCTGATACCATGCAATGAGAAGCCTTCTGGGCACATCTTTATTTGTATTCTGCCTTAGAATATTATTTTTAGATGTGTTATGCTATAAAAGACTTCACTGCCTACCTTAAGGTAATATACCTCAGCATCCTGATTTCTTTTGCAGCTAGTCAAACATCTTTGTGAATTTTATTAGTAATTCTTAGTTGTATCTATTTTTTTTATTTAATGGTTTATTATGAATTAAGATTACTCCAGTGATTATATATAGTTATTTCTGGAGGGAATAAATTCACATTTTAGGGTTTGTGTTTTTTTTTTTTTTTTTTTTTTTTGTTTTTTTTTTTTGTTTTTTTTTCCCCAAAATTTCCCAAAGTAGTAGTCTTAAACCACCACTGAGATTTATTAGAATATGCCAGTAGCATGATAGTTTATGATCAGACAGAAATTATTTAATTAATTCTAAATTCATTAGAATGTTTGAATTTTGTGCCCTCTATTCAGATTCAATTATCTGTAACTGAAATCCTGTTTTTAATTCTTACCGTGTTGATCCCATAGATTAAAACCACATGCTAATAAAATACTAAAATGGCAGATTATGTGTCTTTTAATATTTCTATTGGTGTATTGAATAGGGTCACTTTTGAACTGTGTTACTTCCGTGGCAGTACTGATTTCTGTAGCAGGATTGTAACTGCAGTACTAGATTTTGACCACTGAGTGTCAGACACTGAATAATCTTTTGACATAGTTTGTTCACCCTTTTCATTTCATTCCTTTCCCTCTACAGCACAGTGTTAAAAAGAAAAAGTTAGGCAGATCTTCCTGGCCCTGCTTTAACCAGGAAAAGAGTCAGATTATTTAATAGATTAAATTCCATCATTGAGACTAAAGGAGAAGAAATTCAAGCTTACTAAAGGGAAAAGCTTTGCAACACATGCTACAAAACGAGGAGTGCCTTGCTATGTGATTTATTGGTGGCACGGCACAGAAATGAGTTGTATTTTACTGATAAGAAGTTATGCAGGCAGTTCAAATCCTGTTCTTAGTGTAGCTGTTACATGCTGTTTGTTGTCTCTCGAAAGCAGAGGATAGACATGACCATAAACCTCTTCTCAGGATTATTCTCAGGTTTATTATTCTGGGGCTGTGAGATGAGGAAACCCTGCACTGCTCGGTGTCTGTCTCCGAAATGTGCTAAGTGTATGCATCTGTGCTAGAAAGGCTCGGTGGGAGCTTTGTGAGCTTTCTTGGTGGAAACACAATTTAAACAAGCAGTAAGTTCTTTACTGGCATATTGTTTCCTTTTGCTCTGAATTTTTAACTATCACAACTATACAGCTGAAACACTGAAGCATAGACCAGACCTTATGGCACTATTGTTTCTACCTTGTTGCTTCCCTTGGGGGGAACCCATTGTCATGAGATATAACTGAGGCAAATGCTTAGTAATGACAAGATAATTATCATCTTTGTGTTAAAATGAAGAGACACAATTGTGGCAGGCCACCACTTCACCTATTAAAGACAGAGCTGCTAGCAAGACTGTCTACTTCAGATTCTCTAATGCTTTTTGCTATAAGTCTGGCTGTCAGCTGGTCAGAGCTGCTGAATTTACACACCTGGTCTTACTCTCTTGGTGCTTCCTCTCAATGTATCTGCATGGTAAACAGAGGGATCTGCCACACTGGATTGCAGAAGAAATGGTAGAAAGGCAGAGGATGGAAAAAAATGGGAAGAGCTGGTAGGAACTGAAAATGTGAGCTAGTTTGCAGCAAACAGATGATGATGACTGTGGCTAGGAGCAGAGGGAGAAGCTCAGGTGAAGCAGCGCAGATATGAGAGGGGAACACAACTGTTATCTGTGTCCACAGTGGATGTGAAACCCTCAGCTTTGCTTCAACTCATGCAGAAGGAAAAATACAGTTCTGTGCAATGAAGCGTACTGTAGGGGAATACCTAAATCAGCATTGCCTGTGCGACCTTGGGTCAGTCACTAATGGATGTGGAGTCTCTAGTAATGGTCACTTGGTGGTTTGTCAGTAAGATCATCTCAGGAATGTTGCTTGACTAGGTGGGATCTCTATTTCTGCTACAGAGCTAAGATGTTATGCTATAGCTGTTATACATGTGAAAATTGTTCTAGGTTTCTCTCTCTAGGTTCATGAAGTTGTAAAATGTCAGCTTTTGAAAAATATCTGAAGGACAATCAACTAAGCTGGACCCAAATGTCTCTGTGCCTCTGTTTCCCTTCTGTGAAGTGTCCTTGCTCTCATCTCTGATGCATACTGGAGAGACAAATTCGTAATGGCTATGGATCAGTTGTTGTGAAATGACATCATCACAGAAACTTCTAGGAGGTAATGAATAACTTCCTACTTGGTAAAACCCTGGGCTGTGGCACTGCAAATAATGCCCAAACTATCCCTTGAAAGAAGGCACACAGAAAGGCTGAATAAGAGTTTGCACATCTGCTATTCTGCACACTAAATGAGCCTGGGATATGATGTTGTGGCCATATCACAGCATGTATATGTCACACAATAGAGTGTTTCATCTCACAGTGCTTATAGACAAAACAGTAGGATGAAATTTGGACAGGCAGCTTTTTTTTTTTTTCCTGATGTAAAGTACTGAGTACTTGGATTTTCTAATTTTAATTTTCTTTAACACAATTTTTAATCTCACAGACCAACTGTGAGAAGACAGCTTCTGTTTTCCTAGGAACAGGGTGTTGGTCAATTTACTGTCCAGTGAGAACAAATGTTTCTGACAGTGCTCTCTTCAGTAGGGATCTTGCTTCCTTTCTTCATTTCCCCATCTATCAGATGCTAGATGAGTCACTTTTAGAAATGCAGGTTTTCAATTTGAACCTGGTTTATGCAGCAATTTCATCACATTTCAGTCCATTGTAATCTGATCACTTATAAAATTGCCCACCAAAGCACACTGATTCCAAGAAGTATGAGTAAGATGCCATTATGAGGCTCTAATAACAAAACCTAGAGTTTTCACTCAAGAAGGAATAGTCTGACCTGGCCTGGGAATGTTGTAATAAATAGTAAAACTTAAACTCAATCTAGTGGGTTTATGGGTTGTAAGGCTTCAAGCTAGTAGGAGAGGACAGAGTGAAATGCTGCTCGACTACAGGTCTGTCTCCCTGGTGAGAAGAGTTTTCTGTATAGTCTGCCACTCGTATGGAGGCTCAGTGTGCTTACTTCACTCGGGTGGTTTTGTGGCCTCCAGCAGTATAAGACAGTTTGCATTTTGCCTTGGCACTCTTTGTAAAAGTCTTGCTGCTTAGTGCAAGATTAGAGTCCAAAGTGCCCTGTGCAGTCCCCCCCAAGAGATGGACCCTCTTGCATAGCACTATCTCGCTTCCTTTGCTTCGAGACAGAAAAGGGAGCTGAGGCAAAATGTAAGCCTTAAAATGGACAAAATAATTCACTGAAAAGTATAAAATTTAATTAGACAGGAACCGGGCCTTAATGGTGAGAGCCTGGCCTACTAGCACATCCTCAGACTTGGGTGGTGCTGCAGTTTATGTGTTTCTGGTTGCAATAAGTACAATGGAAAGGAGAGCAATAGTTCAAGGGTAGAAGCAGATTCCGTAGACTTAATATCTGAAAATTAATTGCAGTGCTTGATGTCACAGGATCAGATCTGTTTTCAGCAATAAGCTATAGAGCTAGTAATAGAGAACTTGCATTTTGCTCCGGTTGATCTAAGCAGAACTCAGTATTACATGCATGCAATTGGCCTTTGGTTTGGGTCTGTAACCCATTGGACCCCACTGAGTCTTATCTCAAGATTTTGGTGGTCTGGAAAGATGATTCAGACCACTGCCCAGAGGGTGGCACACTTAAACCGGTGGTGGGGAAAACCTTCTTTCCCCAACTCCCCCATCCCTTAAGCATCACAACTGATTAGAAGTTATGCTGCTCTCTACAGGGTTGTCTGGGTCCGTGCAAGCAGAGATAGCTCTTTGGAGACAGGAATGCAAATAGTTGAAGTAGTGAACACAATAAGCTCTAATCAATTTAATCAGGAGACTGTTGGTCTCTATGGGCTATTTCTGAGAGATCTCAAAGGAGAGCTTAAAAAGGCAGCTTTATTGCCTGGAGGCTTGACAGAAGTTAACACTTCTCCTTGAAAAGCGCAAGTCAAAAAGCATGAAAATTGTTACATCTTAACCACAAATGAGTGTGTTTGATGGAGGAATCACTAGGAAAAAACTTTACAAACACTTATGCAAGAGGACAAGCCTAGAGAGCTTCCTACTGGCCTTTAAATACCTATGAAGATGTTTTTTCAGTCTTACAGTAGTTGTGAAAACCATCATGTTGAGTCAATTATACTTTTTGCCTTGTAGCATGGGAAAAGACATGTAAAGCTGATACTTAGGTACTATGGACTGAAAAAAGCTCCTTGTAATAGAATGAATTATGCCTAATAATGTTCAGCTTGTAGTGAATCCTCTAGGTATGATTATCCCTGTTTTACAGGTAGATAACAGAGCAGAGGATCTGAGGTGGCTTCTTCTGGGGTTACACAGAAGGTCAGCCAGTGGTGTAGGAAGAGAACGCAGGAAATCCACCTTGCAAACCCCTGCAAAAAGGCAGGAGGAGAAGGATAGCACTTATGCTGTGTCTAACCTTCCTGTGTGACTGCATAGTGACATCACAGAACTGTGATGCAAGGAGGTAGGTGATAATGGTGTGAGTGGCTGAGTCTGAAGGAGGGAGGAGTGACCCAACAGAAGGGGCAGGAGGATGAGCCCTGCAATCACAGTCCTGCAATTTTTCCTCCCACAGCCTCTCTGGTAAAAGTGGGAAGCTGTGTTCAACAAAAGTGCCATATATTTCTTCTTAGGGAGGAGAAAAAGTGGCCAGGACTAAAAATTAACTACCTGGGACCTGAGGGCTTGCAAGAACCCTCCTGCAGGGTGGGCTGTGAAGGTAGGAGAAGCTAGGAAGTATGACTGCGCGGTCTTTGAAATAAGCTTGGTGGCTGGAGTGCCAGTGGTGGTTGGGCATCTTGGGGGATCCCCAGAGGGGGATTTTGTATCTCCTCCCTGCCATTTTTTATGGCTTTCTTTCGGAACACTCTGTGTGGACCTCAGGCTCTTCTGGCATAGCCCATGGGCAGCGGAGCCCACTCAGAGGTGCCCAAGCACCAAGGGCAATGGGATGACCTTGCTCGCCAATGGGCTAGCAGCCTCTGGTGAATCCCACTAGCTTGGGCACTGAGAAGGGCACTGTACTGTGGGGTAGGATGTATGCCTTGTAACACCCAACCAGCACTGGTAAAGGATATTTAGTACCTTACAGCTGATGCTGACTGGCTGTAGGAGGGGAGCAACCGGCCACTTACAACCGTCCAGGCACACATCTGCTGGAAAAAGGATTGTTTTACCCTGAGCATGTTCTTCTATGTGCTTTATTTGACTTCCTGTATTTTCAATTGGAAATTTTGGGGTATGTGGTAATTAACAGGGTCTCGAGCTGTGGTGGTAATTTTAAAAGTTCTGAGAGATTTTCTTGTATATTATAAGTTACGGGGGTGAGCAGGGCGTACATAGAAAAATTCCTGTCATTGCTCCTCTCAAACACTCAAGTTTGGGTCTATTTAAATTTTCCTTACCAGCAGTTTGAAGTGCTGCAATTTCTGCTTTCTGGACAAACTTTTCATCTTTGGAAGTATTTTCTTTGCTATGTAACTAGCTAAAACCCAGGAAACAACAAAAATTGTTTCTTCTGTCAAATGGTGCAACATTTTGGGTCAGCGGACTCTGGACACAGGACACTGTGCCTCAGTCACATCATCAGAGTCCCTGGAGAGGGGATCAATGTGCAAAACCTAGAAGTGTCCAGCCTGAGTCTGTTCCCTGCTGATCTCCCTTCTCTCCCTCCACACCAGGTACCCTGAATAGCTCTGAGTTGCTGCTGAGCTTCACTCTTTCAGACAAGTTTTAGGAATGACTTGTGGATCAGAGCTAGGTTTCCCTCCAAGACCATTTCCTTTAGAAAAAAAGTTTTGTGCCTCTTCACAATGTCCTCGCCTAGAACAGTCTAGGAAATTGTTCTCTCATCTTGTGAAATTTTTTTCAATTTTTAAACCAGGATGAAAAGTTGTACCTTTGAAAATTTTCACCTGCTCTCATTTACTCTTCCTCAGTTGGTCAGCAAACCAACCCAGAAAAATAAACAAAAGCAGCTAATGTCAGGTCAATTAAAATGTGTTTGGATGTTGATTTTTAAACTTTTTTATTCTTTGTGGTGTAAAATAAAATCAAATTCCCAAACAAAAAGTCGTCTTCAACTTGGGAATAAAATGATTGGACACAAAAACCCACAAAAATAAGATCTTAAAGCAGTTTCAAGATTGGAAATCTTTCTGAGATCAGAAAATTTATGAAACTAG
Organism: Tyto alba; assembly: GCF_018691265.1. Lineage (NCBI taxonomy): Eukaryota > Metazoa > Chordata > Aves > Strigiformes > Tytonidae > Tyto > Tyto alba. Next base: position 38,644,639 of record NW_024881330.1, read on the forward strand.
TTCTGGTTCAGTTTTGACTACTCAATATTTTACAAGCAAAAATAAATCTGTTAACAGCCTCTCAACTACCTCTGCTCACATTTAGCAGCCAGGATTAGTTTTTTTTCTCCCAGTAAATCTTGTTGCTGAAGATGAGATACCATGTGGCAAGAAGCTGGGAGCGGATATGCATTGTGGCTCACAAGAGTTTTTATTAATATGAAGTTCCTGTTTACCAAGATTACCAAAATATAATTCTCATTTGCAACATATCCTGCCAGTTTCCACAATAGAACCCATGTCTGAGTAAAGGTAACATTCAGAAATACCACAAAGTTTTTATGAGGCACAATCAACCAGACAGGCTAGGACAAAAATGGCTTATTTTGTAGTCAGTTAATTTGAACAGAAAAATATCTATTTTGGATCGAAATCTAATCAAGTGTTTGAGACAGTTCTGTTTGGAAAGGGCAGATGATTTTCACTTTGAATTGCTTCATTTCAAAATCTCTGCCAAATTATCTAGCTGGCACGACAGAGCCACCTGGCATTTTTGAATGGCTGCTGGGGGTGGCTGCACGCCAAATATTTGCCAGACTGCGGCGATTAGTTTTACAGAACTTGGCCTATGCTGTTTCTTCTCTGTGCAACACCCTCAGGTCCCTCAACCCAGGCAGATTCCTGCACACTTATAAGGAGGGACACGGAGCTTTTGAAATTAGGGAGGAGGATGTTCTTGCATCAGCAGTTTTGTTCACCAGAAGGTGATGTGGCAAATGGCACAGGTGTTCCCAGGAATTTCCTTGATTTTTGCCTTCAGTCTTCTATTTCAGAAGCATTTGTCCATTGAGAGGCAGAGGTTGTGCATAGCTGCCTTTCAGTTGTGTGGAGTAATTACACTTCTGCTTGTGCTGATGAAAACAGGGACACATGTCCCTGGAAGGAAATGCTCAGCCTATAAATGATATGTATTATTTACTACCAGATCTTTCATTGTTCCCTCACTTTGCAGCCCAGGCCCATTTGTGATATGCAAAATGGTTTCTGTGTTTTGGCTTCGAAACTAGAAAGAGGTTTCTCATCAGAAAAACTCACGGTTCATATTTAGATTAATTGCCTTTCTCTGAAGATCTCTGTTCTCTAGGTGTACGGCGTGCTATGGAGATGCCTCCCCTAGCTTTAAATGAAGCTGAAGCAGACTTTGTTCTAACTCCACAGTTTAAATGTAGTTTTTATGTGTAAAGCAGAGACTCCAGTGAGCTGGGGGCACACAAACTGAATGAGCTTTTTGCTTCAGAAGTGATTCCTTCAAACTGCAGTCAAAATATATTGCCAGGATGGATGGAATAAGGAAACTTGTAATTACACGTACTAAATTTATGGTCAAACAGAAGACTTTAATCTATGGATATAAGTTTATAAACACTTCAGAATATACTTCTTGTCTTTGTTATACATTTTAATATGAAATGATCCTTACTTCTGCTGTGTCCTCTGCTGTTTAGGGGAAGAGAACAATAGCAGGGGTAAACATTAATAGTAATATATTCCAGAAACAATCCAGTAGTACCAGTGGGAGTATTTTTGGCATAAATTACTGCTCAACCTAATTTAACGAAGTCTTGACTTGGTCAACTAAAGCTGAAGTGGTAGTGCAAGCAGTGAAGTGATATTCAGTGTAAGTGAGAGTGGCAGATCCTGATCATTAGTAAGAGTCTCTGTATTCTCTCTTCCTTTTCAACCAGTAAAATCAGCCTTAGGTGTCATCCAGTCAGTTAATTATGGAGCTAACTTCAGTGATTTAGGTGCCCTACAGATACCAGACAACTTTCACTAGCACTCTGTCCATTAAGTATGTGTTTCTACTGGTTGCTCTTCACACTCAGATGCATCTGAATTTATACATAAAACTTTTACTGAGAAAAGCACAGTCCCTAGTCTGACATAGGAAGGATACAAGCTGGCAGGGTAATACAGAATATGTCGCACTCCCCTTGTCTCCTGGACAGAGGATTAAATACCCCACCTGTAAACAAGGCTTAGAGCCAAAGTGGGACCCCTAAGACAGCCCCTGAGGCACATGAGCCTGAATTTGATGCTGGGCAAAAGCATCTGCCAACCTGCTACCTAGTGGGTCCTGGAGCTGCCTCATGTCAAGGGCTGCCACAGGCCTTTCCGTCACCTTACAGTATTTGGTAAATGGATTTTCCTGCTCTAACTTGGCTGAGGGGCTCCTCAAGTAGATGTTTCAGACACCACCTGATACGCTTCTGACAGTATCAGACTTATCTCAAAATGCAGCTGACAACAGTTGCTTTCTTTAAGACAGCTGTAATGATGCCCCACCTTTTCTATGATAGAATAACAGTGGCAAACATATGCAGCAAGAAGAGAGCCAGGCTCGTGTTTCATTTTCTGCTGGGATGCACACTTACTATTCCTTCAGTGAATACCTTTTTACTCCTGCTTGCTCATGTGGAGCAGTGGGAAGATATGGATGCAGCTTCTCTTGTAAGTCTGATTCATTTCTCTGCCTACAAAATACATACATGTAGTTGTACAGACTGAGTGAACCTTATGAAATGGTGTTGCAAAGTCTAAGGAGGTTAGTGGCATGATGGCTGCATTGTTTATTAATACCTGTTTCTGGTGAAGTAAGAGGTTGCTTTTTCAGGCTGTGTTGCTTAGAGACAGAACCGGGTTACACTCTTGGTCATATTTTTGCAGCGTCTTTTGTGTTGTTGTTGCTTACCTTTCATTCTCTTCTGAGAGCTCTGTTCACGAGTTCCTCAAAGATTTCTCCACACCTGACGTTTTTTGCCCATCACCAGCTTGTTCATCAGCTACTGCCACGTAGTGGTCTGCGTCTCCGTAACCCTCGCAAGGTGCATTTGTCTGTCCCATCCCTCTAAGCACTGCACAGCTCCTGCTGTGTAGGAGATGGATACCTGTAGCCATAGCTGGCACATTTGAGCAGAAGACCACACGGGGTGGAGATAAAAGAGAACTGAGAAGATTGATGTGCTGTAGGGCCACAGCGGGATACAAAGGCATTCTTGGCTGTATACCCATTGTGAATGCTCCCAACGAGGAGGCTCATGTACCACTGATTAGGAGCACCCTTTGTTGCAGGACAGTTTTTCCTTAGCGAATACGCAGGTTTGATAAAGCTCCCAAATGCTGAATAGCGAGCTGACGCCAAACACCAATTAATAGTCTAGCTTATAAATGGAGAAGGAAACAGAATCTGCCTTTTAGCCTTTGAATAGCAAGCCTGCTTTTAAGTGGCTTGACTGACACCTCTTTAAATTCACTTAGATGATCTGGGGGCTTTAACTCATTCCCTGTACGGATCCTTTGCACTCACAGACAGGTTTTCCAGGACCTTGGGGTAAGAGGCTTAGGCCTGCTATTTGTGTGTTACCGAAAGTTCTTTCAAAACTGCTGTGACAAGTAGAACAGCACCATTATAAAGCAAGAATTTTGGGAAATGTGCCTTTGGAACTTTTTAGGAAGGAGGAGGAGAGACCATCTGTTTTGCTTGTCACAATTCTTGTTTGTTTAAGATGTGAATTGCCAGAAATGTGGAAAGATTGGGTACAACGACAAGTGATAGAGTAATTTTCACACTGGACTTATGGGAAGCATGTGTTGTCCATCTGTGTGATTCTCATTTTATGCAAATTTAGGAAATATAGTCTTATGTCTAATTGTCCAAAGGTAGTTCTGAACATTCAAATGGAGGGAAGATATCATGCCATATCGTCAGTAGGCCTTCCTTTGGCTCTGTAACACGCCAATGCAGGAAGCTGCTTGCTTGAAACTACAAATCATAATAAACATTTATATTTAGAATCCAATAAAATAATGTTTCAGGGTCTGCAAAACACTTCAGACCCATGCTGGGGTTTTCCTGGAAGTAGAAGAGGATGCCAGAATTTTCCTGACCCTCCTAAGCAGGTGTTACCAACCTGCCCAGAGCCACATACCGATGCCTGCTGGTTCACGATGAGAGGGGAATACTAAAAGAGGCTGCTTGCGAGTCTTTGTGCTAAAAAATATACAACTGTGTGTGGTTGAAGCTTATACAAGGAATATCTGAGCTTCTGGGAGGAAGTTTTGATTTAAGGTTTGTTTTGGGGGAGGAAAGTGTTTATTTGCCATTTTTAAAAAGAAGTCACGCTCCATGGAGAGTGATGGAAGTTTTACCTGGAGCATATTGCATTTTTCAGGGCTGGTGAAAATGTTACTTCCCCTTACCTACCCTAAGCACTTTCAGTAAATATCTCCCAAAAGGTACAAGTATTTTTTTTTATTTTTTATTTTTTCAGTTCATGATTTGTCTACAAAAGCATCTGTATTTTTTTGACTCAGTACAGCGACTAGAAATGTAACTAGAAATAATTATTAATTCCACTCTCACTGAAGTCCGGGTATTCCCAATTTAGAATACACTTTTGGAGAGTGTTCAGTCAAGGAATGCTTCAGTGCTTGATCATTACAGAAAGAAAGACAAAAGAGATCCAAACATAGCGAAAATGAGATTCAGTTTGGAAGTCTTATTGGAAGATCCCATTAAATGTTTTCCTCTGTTGCTGATCCTTTAAATGGTACAATTCCAGCAATGCCAAAGATTCAGGTTTGTGTGATGTTGGTTACTGAGCTCTCTTTAGCCAAGCACCACGGTTCTACATACAGGCTTTCAGATTGTCTTAACTTATGTCTTCTTTCCATTGTTGCTCTTTGGATGTTGTCAAGGTAATTATTATTTGCGACTTCAAAAATATTCTATTTTACAGTATGGTTTATCATTCGGGCAGAAAAACCCAAACAAATAAGAAGGCAAACCTCTTTAGTGATGGTAATTCATAAAAACTCAAGAAGAAATGTAATTACAACACTGATTCTGACTCCCTGCGACCTGGCTGGCTTTTGGAGGGAGCTCTGTTGTGTTTATGAGTAAAGTGGAAACCCTGTTCATAAGGCCTGTGGGTCAGCTCCGTGGTGGCTGATGTTGGAAAAACTGTCTCTGGATGTTGGAAAGACAGCATAGCAGGACCCCAGGTTCTGGCTGGGTCAAGGGTACTGCTGTAATAAAACTCAGAAGCTTTTAGGTGTATGAAGCTAAAATTAGGTAGGAGAAACGGGCTAACTGAAGGGGATTGAGGGAGCATCGCAATGATGAAGAAAGAGAGAAGTTAAGCAGCCTCCTAGCTTGCTGCAGGTCTTACACAGTGAAGGGATGGAAGGAAGAGAAGTTGGGTCTTGTGTATCCAGCATGACAAGAGAGAGCAGCAGAGGTAGAGGTAGGAATCCATATTTCTTTGACTGAGGTAGAAATCTGTATTTCTGTACATATATAGAGAGCAGCTCATTATTCAGAAAGGACTCTGAGAGAGGGGGAATGAAACATGTCTTCTTTTGTCTAGCAGGATTATTTAATGAGTAGGTTAGCTGGCTTTAAGCTGGGAGAGGCTGGGGAAATGTTTCAAGTTTCTTTTGCTGGCAATATCAAGGTAGTTTTTTTGGTGGTGGTAGGAATCAAAGACGGAGGAGGAAGAAAGGGAGGAGTTGAGGTGGTAGAAAAAGAGAGATGTTCCTGTGCAACTCAAGATGGATGGACTCAAAGGAGAGGAACTGCAGCCTTGTGAGGCAAAATCTTTGTTCTCTGCACGTTAGAAGCTGAGCTCTGTGGTACCCTCCTACTGAAATGTGCCTTTTACCTGGAGGAAAGACTGGTCCAGACTTAGTCAGCTCAGGAAACTGGAAGCTCTTTTTCTGTTTCTTTTTCTGTCCTAGAGTACTTGTTAAATGCATGTCCGTGGTGATACATGGATAAGTACGGTAAAGATTATAAGATTCTTGGGTATGTGTAATTGGATCTGTAAATAGTAAGTTAGCTGAGTATGGTACAACCGACAGTTTAAAAAATTTAAATGGAACAATCAAGTATATTTTATATGTAGCAAATACAAATCAGGCCCAGTGAAGCAGCTCCATAATTCAGAGGTTCTTTTTTCTGTTATCAAAGTATGCAAAATATATTTTAAAAATACTTAAATGTCATTTTATAGGTTCCAAGTTTAAAGAAAAGTTATTATATTTAAGCTAAACATGGCAGCCACTTTGCAATAAGGAATGACTTATTAATGTCTTTGGATACTGAAAACTTGGCATCTGAAGGAGTGAACTGCAGTACTAGTTCCGCTTCCTCCTCCTTTGAATTATATAAGGATGTGTTTAAACTCTGGCTGATTCACTGAAAACCCCGGATTTTCTTTTGATGCTTTCATCATGCATTACCTTATTCATGCAAAACAAACAAGGAATTCAGGAAATTTGAATAAACAACTTGTAGCTGTCCATGTTTTCTGCTTGTATGTTTTAATCAAGCAATCTTGTGCAAAATGTTGCTATGTTACTGCTTTGTCTTTGTCTGCTTCCCTTCAACAGGACTAATTATTCCCAAAGCTGCACCATGCTCATGCCACATTGCAATATGCTGTATAGATGTGTCCTAAGCAAGTTAGCTGAAGTATCTCTCTGTTGTAAACTGATTTAAGCAAGCAGGAAAGAAGAGGTACACCTCCTCTGTTCCACACCCAAAATATTGTGGAATCTGCAACAACTTCAGAAATTCTTGCATGTTGCTGGAGGTGGTTTCAGTTTTCACACCAGAAGTAATTTAATTTCAGCACTTAAAACCCAAAAAGCTCCAACATATTGCTAGCGTGCAAAAATTCCATGTGTGCTAAAAAACAACAGCATATGGTTGGGTGGGGTGTGACCAAAATGAACATAGTTATCACATTGTGAACTTTCTTTTTACAGACTTGATTAAATAAGTGTGGGGGGGGCATCTAGGACGAGAACCTGGAATCCTCCTAGAGTCTTGCCTTTTCAAATGTTGTGTAGTTAACTGAAAGGTTCATCTTGCATAAACTGTGGCTTAAAATAGGATTCTGACATTTCATCTGAACATGAAGAACACACACAAAAGAAAGGTAGAAAGAAGGCAAGATGTCTCTAGGGTGAACCACTGGAGGGGAATGGCACAGAGCACAAGCCTGAGGGGAACTTCAGTCGTCCCTGTTTGCTGTTAGAAAGCAGGTAGATTGGGATTATTTGCTTTTTAATTATAATTAATCACCTGGACTTGAATTGGGTAGAAAGAGTTTAAGCGGGCTCATTTGCTGGGAGTGTATGTTTCAGGATGTTTAAACATTGCCGCCAATTCTTCTCAGCACAGTTTAGTGCTGAGGTAATTGTGAGCACAAATAACTTAAGTCATCTGTGATGGTGAATATATATATATATATATATATATATATATATATATCCACAGTAATTTTTTTTGACTCGGGTCTTTTTTCTGTTGAGTCCAACGGTGCTCAAGACCTTATCAGGTCCTCATATAAAAATATCTAAAAGTGGAGCAAGCCAAAATCAGAAATACTGCTGGAAACTTAGGGCTACATACTTGACTTATCCTTCTGAATCCCTGGTGGCAAGGTTGAAACCCTTTAAAACAGTAATAACAAAAAGCTTGGGGGACTAATATTAATGTGCAATTGTTTTGTATGACTATGTGGCTGCACTTAAAGCCACTCACCTGAGTGTACTTCTCCTGGGTCATAGTTAGTGTAGGCTGTCTGCTTAGTTTGCTTTGCTCTTGTCTGCTTTTTCTCTGCTCTTCTGGGTGTAAATGTATCTGGAGATGCAGAATCCTTATTCTCTGGCACATCACTTGCTATTCTATCAGCTGTTCATCTGTGAATGCGACAGTAGCCCAACTTTGCCAGGTAGTGGCTCTTTGCAGGCTGTTTTACTGTCAGGTTCTTGGCTATCTGCATGACCAGCACTGTCGTCCTGTGGGCAGCCGGGGAAGATGTCTTCTACTCATGTTCCCAGTCAAATTCTGTCATTTCTGCTGCAGAGGCCAGGCACCATCACTGGGCCAAGTGAGCTATACCATGCAAACTGTGCCTTTATTTTCTGCATGCAAGCCTGTCAGATAGTTAAAAGTGAAAAAGCAGTCCTAGTTTGCCTTATTTTTTGGAATAATTGGTGGTTTCTGTGAACTCTGTAATCTTCTCTGGTTTCTAATGATGGATGTTTTCACGCTTTGTGTTGTTGCCCTTGTCTTCTCAAGTGAATGGTTCTCCTTGAGCAGCCTTAATGAGTAGAGCTTAGTCCACTTTTCTTTATGTTCTTACAAAGCAGGTCTTACAAACAACAAAATAACATTTCACATAAAAGGATTTTCTTCCAATTTCAAAGCTAAGAACTGAAAATGACTTTGAATACCTTTGCAACTTTGGAAGAACTTTGAATATTAGAGTTTTACCCAGAAAGGCCGTTGCTCGTGTTAATTATGTTGGCCAAGACAAAGTATCTTTTTCAGAATAAAACTCAAGTTACTCTGTGGAACGGTAGGGTCTGTCAGCATGTGACAAGGCTTTCAGATCTCAAGGGGAGGATCCAGTTGGTGCAACAAAGCGTCAATCAGGACGTAGAGCCGCAGGAAGTTAACTCATGCGTACTCCAGGGTTGTCCAGATCAGATGAAGAAAGTGCCAAAAGGGGTTACCCTTCATCACCAGCCGAGAGATGAGCTGTATATGAAAGACAGGACAGCTTGAAGGGCCCTGAATGGTGATCTCAGGAGATGTGTCCCTCAAGAGATAGAGACATGCTTCATGTCCTTGTACAGTCACTTGAGCAACTTGACGTGAAAATACTAAATAAAACATACAGAAACCTCAAGAGGGCATTTCACCAAGGAGCCCGAATGGGAATTATCCATCTTTTCAGCAGGTGTAGGGCCCTGCCTGGAAGTGGCATCATAGTTGTCTCCTGAGCCTTCCCAGTAAGCCAGTAATGGATCTGCAGCTTGCCAGATAGTCTGTCATAGGTTGTCAGCCACGGCTGGGAGGAGGGACGGCAGCCTCTTTTGTTCCCATGTCAAGCATGCAGAGAAGGGACTCCTAAGTAGATAATTCAAGGGGAAACAGCTGCTGAGTTCTCAATTCTCCATGACTCTCTAATTTTGCCTTCTTCTCTTAATGTATTTGCCTGCTGCTGGATGAATACTGCCTGCTGACAGTCAGACAAATAGAGAAATGCTGTAAACTTCATTGAAAGCTACTCTGAAGTGTGGCTATTTTGGTACTTATGGAAGAACAAGTTGAAAGGCTTTCCAGAATGTGTGGGACCACAGATGGATAATTTTAAACTCCTATAAAAGGGCAGACTAACTTGATTGCCCTATTCCTGATCTTTTAAGTCAAACTGAGTATTACAAAGTCTTCTGATTTCATGATTATGAAGGTTTTTTGTTTGTTTTTTTTTTTTTTTTTTTCCTGTTAAAAAGCCCCAGCACCTGACATCACTTGACTATATAAGAATCAAACACTTCACTTAAAGGTAAATAAACATTTGAATTGTGGCTTGAAAATGTAAATCCTATAGGCATAAAAAGCCAGACAGTTGATAAACAACCCTCCCCACTCGATTAACGTTGCCTTACTTTTAGGCTAATATCAGGTGCATTACTCACAGGTTTTGGATATTTTGCTTGACTGTACTTTGGCTTCTGTACCACTTCGCAGAGCACTGAAGCGTTCATGAGCTCCAGCAAGAAAAACTTGTCTTGGACAGTTTGTCTCTATGAGAAACTAACTGTCATAACCAGAGCTGTATAAACGTAAACCTCGCCGTTACCCTTGCCTGCACCACCACCACCACCTGAAGTATCCCACGCTTCCATCCTGGGTCGTATTGATTTGTAATTTTTTAAATTATTTGTAATTTCCCATTTGTAATTTGTAATTGTTCTGAGTCTGGTTAGCCTTGGCACTAGGGTATTTCTGGGACTGCTAACTGATCACATTATCTAGAAGCCAAATACCATACAGGGTTTCGCTCTCCTCCCCCGCCGTCTAGTTTCTGGGGAATGTTTGCATCTATGTTTTCAGGGAGATAAAGGTAGATTGGGGGCCTTCCGTTTTCATTTTCCCGGTTTTACTTACATGTCTTGTTCGCTGCCTGATTTTGGGGGTGCCATTGCGTGGGTTTCCCTCCCAGCAGTAGCTGCGGGGGCGTGGAGGGCTGGGACGTGGGAGGGGGTGGAGGGGGGAGACCTAGAAAGGCAGGGCCGGTGCGGTGGGTGCCGTGCCCCGTGGGTGCCGTGCCAAGTGGGCGCCGCGGCGGTGGGTGCCGTGCCAAGTGGGCGCCGCGGCGGTGGGTGCCGTGCCCCGTGGGCGCCGCGGCGGTGGGTGCCGTGCCCCGTGGGCGCCGCGGCGGTGGGTGGCGGCCCGCCCACCGGTCACTAGATGGCACCATGCGACCGGGCTGGGAGCGGGGCTGGGGGCGGCAGGCAGCCCCCCCGCTCCGTGACACCGGCGCCGGCGAGCGCTGCCCCGTTAGCCCCCGGGGCTCTTCCAGCCACCCCGCCGGCAGCGCTGGGCGACCGAGAGCCGGAGCCCACCGTGCCCGGAGGGAGCTCGTTTCACCGGGCAGGCGGAGAGCTGGAGCTGTGCGTGAGAGCGAAGTGTCAAAAACTTCCAGAAGAACGAAATCAGCTTTCATTCCGCCCCCCCCCCCCCCCCATCGCAAAGGTGCGGACGGGCGCAGCAGCTGGTTTAGACTGCGCTGGGCTGCTTGGTTACACACGATTCGGAGGATAGAAGGTTCATAACGCCGAAATGATTCCTCTTCTGCTCGTGGGCTTCTGACAGTCTGCGTGACAGGAACCTCTGTTCCAGCGTTCTAGTCTGGATCAGGAGTGATATTACGACCTTGGCGTGTTTTGGTACACACCACCGGGTGCTCTTAGGGCACACAAACTGGTTTTCTTTAGGACGAGATGAAGAAATCCTTACGGAAGAAGCACAGAAGACAAACTCACTCACCAAACACGCATTATCTGCTACAACGGTTAAATTATTCTGACCTCCGGCAATGATTAGAGACTAGATTGAAGAAAACTCCCCCCACAGGCACACACAAACTTTCGGTGGGGATGCTCTCGGCTCCAACTGTTTCACTGTATGGATCCACGCCTATCGGGCTGTGACATGTGTTAATTTAAACATAGCCTAAATTCACTGTAGTGTCAGCTGAGAGAGAGAGTGACCCATAGGGCAAACTGAATGCCTCCAGTTTAGATACCTGCGTTTGCCTCAAGTAGATGATATTTATAAACCCAGCAGTAATGAAAAGCTTCTGGTTTCCATACACACACAGGCAGCGTGAGCATCTGGTTGCCTGTACCACTTGTGTTTTGCACTACTGGCTGTTCAGAGAAATTATTTTTTTTTTTTTCTTTGTTGTTTCACTTTTATGGAACGGTCTTGGACTTTCTAGAGACCCAGGCTGGTGTTTCTGCATGAGTTATGCTGTGTTATGCCGGTATTGAAGGCTTTTTTTCACTCCAGTCCTAGGCTTGTCATCATTCCTCTTTTAAATCCAAAGCAATGACTGTGGGGAACCATTGAGAGATTAGTTCACATCTCCCTAACTTTGAAAAACAACCTCAGAGTACAGAGATCTTGATGGTGGTGCTTCCATTCTGCAAGCTGACATCACTTACTAACTCTCATACTTTTTTGGTGTTGTGATAGTAAACCCTCAAATATGATATTTCTGGAAATGAAACTTTTAGTTGCTGGGTAGAAGAGAGTAAAGAAACCTTTATTTATTCAAAGGTTATGTTTTCTATATTCATGAAAAATTGTACTCAGTCGTACACAGAGACGGGTGGTAAATGCTACGAAGCATCTAACAACTTGGTGAGTGGGCACCCAGCACCTCCTTTCTAGAACATATCCCAGGAGCACTGCTAAATACATTTGAGGCAATTTGCAAAGTCCCAGATCCCGGAAACAGGAATTACCAAATTTGGGTTTCCTGCATTACTTTCACTCCTGCTGTCTGAGCTGCCTGCTGCAGTCAGGGGTGGGAAAAGGATTTCATGTGCGACTTCCGTGGCTCTGCTGCCGTACCACAAAGAGGATGGAATGAGGCTTCCCGGACAACTGCGATTCTGGCACACTCAAACTTCTTCGAGTGTCTGACTCTTTCAGCTGAGAGGCTTGGGGTGAAATGTCACTCTAGTTGTAGGGAAAAAATTATAATAAGCAGTCAAAAAAGTTTCAACAGGATTCCAGCAGGCCTACTCACGTGCTGAAAATTAAGCATGTTTATAAAAAGATTGTTGAATTTAACCTTGCTTTTTATGCTCTGAATATTTTTTATTTTAAATTATATTGAATGAAATTTTACTGAATGATAGTTTTATTGAAATATTACTGAGCTTTCCTATCTAGGTATTTTGAATGAAGGACCACAGTAAACCCAGAAAGGAGTCCTGTGTTCAAAATTATGATTAAATAGTTAAGCTGTTCTCTGTGCTCCTTTATTTAACTCAGTAGCTTATCAGGGTGGCTTTGAATTGCTAGAAAATGAGGAAAAAGCACTGTCATTTTTCTAAATGCTTTGTTTTTAGTGAATATAAATTGCAAATGAAATCTTAGCCCCTGAGCCTGATTTGTAATATCTGAGGATATGCAACAAAGAGATTGTTTAAAGAAAGTTTCTTGTGTTTTATTCTTAAAGATGGATTGAAGAAAACATGTTGAAAGCAAGTTGTGCCAGCACTGCTTAACCTACTAGTATCTTAGAAATTATTTCTGCTGGCTTTGTGGGCCTTTTCACTGTGATCCTTGAAAATGCTAATTAATTTCAGGATTGCTGTGTGTGTGATATGCTTTGACATACACAGCAAATTAATAATAATATAATAATCTTTCTAAAAGAATTTTGAGAGCAATTTATAGTTCATGCCAGATGTCAGTTGACTGAGTAATTTAACACACTTGTGTAACTGAAACGTAATAGCTTTTGCGAACTTGCCATGCTGCTTATGGATATGAATGACAAAATTTATGGGCTTTTGGCTACGTGCATAATCTGAAAAATTCACTCCCTGTTGCAGGGAATAAGCAGTATCACAAGTGACTGTGTTTTAATCATCTGAAACATATAGCCCAAATATTATTTTATTTGTTTAAACCAGAAAAAGACATAATTCCTCTAAAGGAAGTGCTGTGAATGCAAGACCAAGAAAATTGGGTTTGTCCTATCAGTAGCTGCAGAGACCACATCTCCATAAAAGTCGTTAAAGCAGCAAAGACAGCACTGTCAGCTCAGAAACTGTGCTAGAAGACCTACTAAGCCTCTGGCCCTGGAATCAAAAAGTTTCTTCCTATGTTTGTGCCCGGTACAATGGCCCTGAATCTTGCAGTTTTTAGACCGGAATGTGACCCTGGGAATGGGGGTTAGGGAAACCGGAGATCCACCTTGCCAGACTTGAACTGCCTGGAAACCCTTCAGCCTGAGCTGGACCTCGTCTAGGGCGGACAGAGAGAGACAGGCACCTCTGGGAGGAGGCTCATCCCCAAGAGGTAGGTAGGTGGATGAATTTCTCCTTGTAGGGAACCAAGTCTAAGTAAGATGAATATCTCTGTCCTTTTATGCAAATGATGTTAAACTGCAGAACTGAGCGGAGGGTGTTCGCTTTACCTCTCAGGAAAATTACGATTTCACAATCATCCTGCAAGTTACGACACTGAGCATTTTTAATTTGTTCTAATTTTACAAGAATTGCCATACTTAATTGGTTTTGTTTCACCCTTCAAAGCAAAGCATCTCCCTTGGCTCTAGGTTCCTTATAAAGTGTCTTAGAAGCTCACGTCCATGGTGCTCTCTGCAGTGTGATGGTTTGTCCTAGGGTATCGGCCTGGGAAAGCCTTCCCAGCTCTCCACTCTGCTGCCAACTCCATCTCCATCATCCCTCTTTTTCTCCCTGAGAAAGGATAAGCCATGCCAAGAATCATTCAGGTTAACAAATGTGGGGCTTGTCAAGCTAAATTAAATGGGGTAACCACTTTGGAGAGTAAGGAAAGGAGTTACAAGTTCAGTTCCTGCCTGACTGTCACTGGTTTCCTTCAGCTGAGACTCTGTAATCCAAGCGCCGATAGAAACTGAGTGTGCTGGATTGAATCCTGGGTTTTATTTTATTTTTATGTTTGTTTTTGTTTGTTTGATTGTTTGTTTTTAAAAGGGTGTTTATGCTTCCTTTTATTCTTAAAAATAGCAACTATCACAACCTGGGAATATTACGCACAGGAATTTCCCGTACGTGCAGCTAGATGCCCAAGTAGATATTTGAATCAGAAGTCAACAGGTAGAAAAGTAAGAAGAAGAGGGCTGGAAGTGAATTGGTTTCATCAAGAAGGGATGAGAAGTTGGTGAGCAGTGCAAGACCACTTTATCTGCTCCACTTGCTCTCCTGCACCGAAATCCCACCGATCTAGAGGATCTGTTACTTGGACACACAAGCAAGAGGGCACATACTGTCCTTGACATCTCCAAGAAACCTTCCAAGGATTATGAACGTACTGGGTTGTGATTGCTACTTGCCATAATTTCCTTCAGCTCATCACAGCTTTAGTATGTATCTGTTTTTTTATCTAGGGTTAGTAGTCAAGAGACCCTTGAGTGTAGCCCACTCACGCAGTGCCTAGCAGGGAGGGACCTTGGCCTTGAAGATCTTCTACAGCTGAGATTCAAAAGAACAGTTACAGTGTGTGCCCAGGCTGTTTCATGAGTCATTTTCCACTTTTTCAGAGGAAACATTTGACATCGTTATTCTATTGACACATGCTATGGTAAACTGCAGGACTCTGAGGGGGTTGGCTAGAAAGCAGCACTTCTCATCGGTAGCCAGCGAGGAGTTGATGCTCTATAAGGCATCACAGTCTATACATGTTCTATAAGCCAATCACAGACAAAACCTAGGCCTGCATTCCCATGCACAAAACCAAGGAGTCAATGCGGGGAAACTAAGGGTAATGCTGTAAAGTGCTGCTCAAGTTTTATTGGCCTGTATGTGAAAGTGATCTCAGCACCATAGCAGGAGGCAGTCTGTCTTACTTTTTCTCCTCAGAAACTATGCTCCAGAGAATGCGAGTAGCCCCCATGCATAAGCACTGTAAATCTGTAGTGCCTACAAACCTATATGTTCTCACCATACCTGATAGACAGATTTTAGTGGTTTTGTATAAGATTATCTAGGCATTGTTGATATAAGGGATAGCTAAAGCTGATGTCTTCGTCTGAGGAGGTTTGCCAGCACCGCAGTAAAGCTGAATAGCATTTCTGAGGCATGAATTGTCTCTGATTTTGATTGAGGATCTTAAATCCAGCTCAGAGGCTCATGAAGGTAAGAGAGAAATATTGTTTTTTTCCTGTCTGTCTGAGACCGAAAGAAGTAGGGGGTAGACCCATGGCATTCAGACAGGGCTTTGGTTAGCTCAGGTTGCTCCAGACAGCTTTTATCTTGTTCACATCTTCCAGCAGACTTCCCAGAAGTCAGTAGAGATGCATACAAGTACATGAAAGCAAACTTTCTTCTGCATAACAAAGACAATTTAAAACCAATCTTCATTCCTTGTAACTATATTTATGTTTGCTTAAATTATAATGTTGCAGGATTCTTGTTAGACACGACATGATTGATAGTTTTGATAACAGGCTTGAAACTCTGCCTGATGTAAGTCATGCCTTCTACCTTATTCTGACTGAAACCGTGTGCTGTGGTTCTAAGAAGTAATTTGCTTATTTATTGTAACGGCCCATTTAATGGAACTTTAATTAGGAGCAGTCCTTATGGCAATTTTAGGTTTCATGTGTGTAGGAGGAATATTGGATCAATGTCACCTTTAACATTTTTAGCTTGGGATTTTTATTGGTGTGTTAGTAGAAGGGCTGTGTTTTCAGTCTACTTCTGTGGCAGTGCCACAAACTAAATGCGGTTTCTCAAGAGGCAATGACTTGTCAAATACTGTCCTGGTAGAGGGAGAGACTACATGAGTAGCTGCAACACCAGGCTAACCATGGCTTGCAATGGCATCTTTCTTTTCTCACTTCTGAGAGGGGCTGTGTTGGGTTTGAGAAAACTGTAGTAGCAAGATGTGGCAGGACTAAGGTGGTCTCTTGGGTGCATGTACATGTGTATGGTGGCTCACTCCCTCCCCCCCGAGTAACGTATGAGAAGTGTAATTTTTTCCTCTGATATGAAACAAACATGAATTTGGAAATCTGAGCACTTTTTTTTTTTTTTAAAAAAAAAAAAAGACAAAACCACAAACTTTCTAGCCAGCCCCACTTTATTAAGCTGGCATGTTTATGCCAAATGGGGAGTTCTGAAGTTGCCTAAGGATGTCCCTAAGATCTCCACTGCCATCATAAAGCTAAAAATCTAAAAAGAGGATAAAACCCTTTTGTGTGTCAAGTAGAGCTGGTTAGATTTACATAACAAATGCATTTAGATCTTTTTTATTTTGAGTGCTTCTGAACTAAGCCCGTTCTTTAGGGCATTTGTTAAATTATGCCACTTAGGAGCTTACAGACAGTTCCTGGGCCATTGTAAAGTGTGACCAGCTATCAAGCTTTAATATAAAGTCCTATGTGCCTTTTCTCAGTGACAGTGTGTTGGCTTTCTCCCCATCCTCCTCTCACTGTTCCCTGTTGCTGATTCCATCTTTGTGATTTTGCCCTTGTCCCTATGCAAGTTCAGCTTGTTCTGGTACTCTTTGCTGACCATAGGAGGAAAATTCCCGGGTTTCACAAGAACCCTGCAAGTTATGAGTGGGCTCTCAAGCAGGAGATTCCCATTGCAGCTCTAGAGCTGAGAGCACAGTGGAAGGGAGGGAGGGCATGGCTGGGAGCACTGATGGTGAAAGTGGAAATGCCCTCATCCTGCTGCTGTCAGGAAGAGAATAATATCTAGGACTGTGCTGGAGCACACCTAGGATTGTTGAGGAGGGGATCAGGCTGCGAGGCTGGTGGTGATGGTCGTCCTCCAGTGATGGACTGGCCATGGACCGGACCATTTCCACAGCCCCTCCGCTGTACTGCTGCTGAAGTGCTTGGTCACAGAATTTATCCCATTCTTGAATCTAACATAGATGCTTTTTGCAGAAAAGAAGGGCAAGTGGTGGAGAGTTTTAGGAACATCTCTGTTACACTCAGGGAGCCTTGTCTGTCTGAGCCTCGAGGGAAGGGAGGACACTTTGCAAGGGCAAACCCGGGTGTGTGCCTCATACACACACAGACGTGTGTGCGTACTCCTATGCACATACCAGTTGTGATCAGTTCCAGCAACTACTCACAAGACAATCAATGGTTGCAAAACCGTAGCAGCAAACTGGAAGCCAAGTTGTATGCTGCTATGGATATAATGGTTTGCCTGGAAGAGTAGGTCAAGTTTTCCAAAATAATTACTGATGTAGAGTACTCAGAAGATGACTCTTTCATTGTGAACCTGATTTTCTGAAGTGGTGTGCTTCTGAAAATGAGGCTCTTCAAAGCCATCTTACGCCTTGACTATCAAATATGTGGAGCCATCTTTCCATAGCCTACTATTTGTCATCTTAGTGGTAAAAAGAAGAAATGTGTCAAAGAATACGAGAGCAGCACTACACTGTGAAGGCATATCGAATGGAATTGTTTATTAAGGAGTGTTTATGAATACTATTATTAGTATTATTAGGCCGATTCAAGAAGACATTTACTTACATTTAAGAATGTGCTTAAGTGTATGTTTAAGTGCTTTCCTGAACAGAGATCTTTCTCTGAAATGATTCAGTAACAAAGGAACTGGATTAGAATTAAAGGTAAACATCAAAGATGTCTTCAGACTTTAGTAAGTTAAAGATAGTGGAAGCACTTTTGATGAGGTGGAAGGAACAATAGAAGAAAACATAGAATGAAGTATTTTGGAAGATTCTTTTCTCTTCTTCTTTTATAAATCCTGTATTTTAAAGGTTCTGTAGATCCCTTTGTTTTAGTAGATGCATTATAAATGTATGTGTGTATATACATGTGTGTATGTGTGTGTGTATATATGTGTATGTGTGTGCATATATATATGTATGTGTATACGTGTGTGTGTATGTGTGTATATATATACAGACACTGTATATATATACACACACATATATGTACATGTATACACTCTATGTGCCTGTGATGTCCGAATGTAACACATGGGAATAAATAAGCGTGTAGCCTGCAGACATGAGGCTGTAGCCTGAAGAGGTGGGAGCTGACAGGAAAATTTGGCTGTATAATAGTACTTTCCAACAATGTGCTTGACCAAGTTTTCCAGGTCTCCCTTCTCTAAACCACTTTCAGCCACACTAATAACAAAAAACAAGAAAAATCACAGGCTACCCAATTTATCCCTGTTCTGAAGTGGACTGCGTAGTGATAAGCATTAGCTACAAATTTAATTTACATAGACTGCAGCTAATTTGGGAGAGTTCTTCACACTGAATATCCAGATTTTCTCATTATGCACATCCCAGTCCCCAGAGCCCTCCTTAGAAATTCGTTAGCAGCTTTGATCCCTACAGAGCTCTTAAGCTCCATCTCTGCCCATACAGAATTTAGAAAACGTGTGGCTTTGGATAATTGCCCATACATCAGACTGTCCTGATTAAACAATCTCTACTGGCCCTACTCTGCTATAAACAGAGTTGCACCATGTAAGTAGTAGAGAGCAGCGGAGAGAATCACACGCATTAGATCCTGAAAATGCAATGTCTGTAATGTTGCTCCTCTGTCCTGCCAGTGCTTGAATTGCAGACATACTCGGTCCTGTTTCCTCTTAATAATTTCCAGTGAGAGAGCTTCTGTAATAATCAGTACTGCGGTGGTCACGGCTTTCTTACACCAGGAACTGAGAAACATTAGCTGGAACTTAAATAAGCTGAACTAGTGGTTCCCAGCCCCCAGCACTGGGGACACAGCCTGCTGAAGGGCTGTGCGACGTATAGATCCATACGCTTATCCACTCCTGCCAGGGTAGGCCGATCTCCAGAGCTTTAGATAGGTAGTCACTGAAGCCTAGACTGAGTATCAGCACTGAAATGTGAACTTACCAACAGGTGACCAATTCTGGAGTTCTTCATGGCGAGAACCAGCCATTAGGTTTATAAATGTTGTTGAATTTAGAGGCCAGTTGTCTGGCAATTGCTGCGTCTGAGGCTGCAGGAGTGGTGGTGCAGGCCCCCCGTGCTGTGCTGGCTTCACAAGCCCTCTGGGGAGCTCTCTGGAGGAAGGGTAGTCAAGCCTATTGCATCATATTCGGAAGGAAAAAAAAGAAAACTGAGTAAATAAACTTCTTAAAATTACTTTTTCTTGTTTCAGTAGCTGGGCACCCCTGGGATGGTATACTGAAATAATAAATTAGGATCCTGTCCACAAAGCTGTGATCTCTTTAGAGATGCAGATTTTTCCCATAAGTGGTGATGTTTTCCAAACAACTTTTAAATAATTCATAGTCAGAAGCCAGAATATAGAAGACTTCTAAGTAAAGAGTGTCAAGTATTTTCTCCTTATTCATCTTAGTCATATTCTTAAGTTCTTGCTGAGTGTTTTTCAGGGTTTTATTTTTTCTGAAGCTGATTGTTTAGAAGAGCTCAGACAGTTTTTGGCCCTGTTAAGAATACTTATTTCATTAGATTTTCTCTCACTGTTAAGCAAACTGAAAAAGTAGGATATTCAGTTCTGCTAAATCAGCTCTCCAGAACCTATGCAGCTCTCCTTATTTTTTTTTCTCTAGAACCTTCAGGAAATGTGATCCATTAGTGTGATGTCTGCTAATCCCTCCCTCCCATTGCAAAGACTTTCTAAATGTGTCGGCTCTCAGTAGGGATAGGAGGGCACAGCAGCTCAGGCATTTCAGCTCTAATCCATCTCACCTAGGGGTAGAAGGTTCATTTCATCCAACTTTACTCCTGATGCTGATCAGAGTTGATGGTTAAAACTCCATCTTGTTGCTCTCAGCCAGAAGAGCGGTGGCTCCTAATAGGACAGTTGCTAAAATTAAGGAAAAAGTAGGAATCATGTGCTATAGGATGCAAACTCCGACACACAGTAGGGAAATGCAAAATTTCAAACAGGGAACATATGCAATACTCTTGTGTCTTATATTGATTTGTGTTACATTAATTAATTTGTGCATATGTAACACGATAATTTAACGTTTCTGTATAATTCTAGCAGATTCAAAGCTAACTTTCTACTGCTCGTTCTGTAGGGATCTTTCAGAGGAATTTCAAAAGATCAGCCATCTTTCTCTTCCGTTGAAAAAGCTGTTCTGATTTATCTCTGACATTTGTAATTTGTTTCACAGGAGTCGTTATTGCCTTTTGCTGCCTGAATTCAGCTACTGCACTCCTCTTTCTAAATCCCAGGTCTGGACGTACAGAAGCAGAAGGAAGGATTTGTCTTCCTATTCCTTACCAGCCTCTTGTATTCCCTCCTTCAGGGCAGGCTTTGGGCTGAAATTGCAGTCCCAGGTCTCAAGGTTTATCTCCGCTCACCATCTTCTCTGCCCTTCATGTTACTTCATGTGGTTCAAGGAAGAAATATGCTGCGGTCAGGAATCCAACAGACACAGCTTCCTCTGGCATGCTCAGCAGATGTTTCCGTTTTCAGCAGAAAAAGGCTCTTCGAAGGCATTTCTTATTCACTTGAGACCTCTCCGTGGTTCTTGCTTGCTTGGCAGAATTGTTCTGACTTTCTGAGAGGATGAGTGCTTGAAAAAATTGAACAAAAACATATACGTGTGGAGACATAAAAATCTAGTGATTTTTTTGTGTTTGCCCACAAAATGTTAATGTTTGCTGGAAATAAAGTTGCTTGCAACAATACGTTAAGCTGAACGTAAAAGGATGAGCATATACAACTGAAGAAAGCGTGTTATAAATTTAAAAATCATTTGTATGTAATTTTCACAGTTCTCTTGCTCTTTGAACTATTTGTCTCCTTTCTGTGCTTCTCCATATTGTGGTGCAAACTTCTGAAGTTGCAGAATTATTTCTCTTCGCTTAACTTTGTATTGAATCTCAATCCTTGTTTCTACTTAGGACCAGTTGCGTTCTTCCTAATAAATACTCGGCTTCTGTATTCCCCTAGTATTCCAGGCACTTTCACAGTTTCCATGCAGATTAGCTTGGGTAGTCTTTCATCTTTGGTTCTTCACATCCACACATGAGCCATAGAAGAGCCATCATCTTGTAGGCTTATGTGTTATATCTGGAAAGGCATCAGTGTTTGTAGTTTAAGATGATAAAAAGAAACCTCTTGTTTTCTTGTATTTTAGGTTTCCTCAGACTTTTGCATCCTTAGGTGAGTTTCTTTTCCAATGCTTGCTTTGTCTCCAAAATTGAGGGAAAATAAAAACATTTATATTATATGAAGGTTATATATTGCTGAAGCTTGATTATGATACAGCATGCCTCTACAAACTGCTAATTGTTTTAAAATGGATCAATATTAATATAGTTGATACCTGGGTGTATTTAGTTATTCATATTTTTGAATCTATATATGCCCGCATGCAAACAACCATGCAGACAAAACCAATATATCTGAGCTGCGACGTGCGTTTAATCATAAAAATCCAGGAACTGCAGTTCTTTGATTGCCTGCAGTTAGTAGCTTATAAACCTTGTTAAATGTTCTGTCAGTCCACAAAATCTACAAATTATCTTTGCATTTTCCTTATCTCTTTGCTTAAAATCAGAAAAATGAAGAAAGGAGAAGGCTTTTGAATCCCTTGATTTAGAGAATATAAAGAAAGAATTTATTTCCAGCAATGTTAACAAAGCCATAACATACCTCAGTTTTCTGTTTCTGTAAGCTTACAATGTTATTCACATATTGAAGTCTAGCTTATTATGCAAGATATGAATAATGACTGAAGAAATACTTCAAAGAACAGAGTGGTTTTTGTATAGCAGAGCATTTAGGATTTTAAATAATATTTTTAAGAAAAAATGTTGATTCATTGAAACCAAACAGTGAAAGTGTACGTTCTCTGTGAATTACCCGACTCAAAAATACCTTGAATTAATAGATTAAAACAGCTTGCTGTGAACATTTTCTTTTATTTGAAAATATTTCCCTTTCTCTTTTTCCCTTTGGTTCTCTCTCTTTCTTTCCCTGTCTCTTCCTCTCTCTTTCTCTTTCTCTTTGTCTTGCTCTTGCTCTCTTGCTATTGCTGTCTAGCTCTTGTTCTTTCTCTTTCTCTCATTCCCTCTTTCAAAATAACCTTTTATTTTGGAATGGTCATAGATTTAGAGCTCATAAATATATGTGAAATATTTTGCTTGATCCAGGCATAAATCTGTTCTGTATCTTTTTTCAATTTTTTTGAGATTTCAACATGCTAGAAAAAAAGGATCAGAATAATCTTCCTAGTAAATAAATGTAGTTGCTCACTCTTAAAAGTAGTTTATACCCCCTCCACCAGTCTTATGAGAAGTCTGTTTATGAATTCACCTCCCTTTACACTTAGATTAGGTTGTTGGGGTTTTTTTTCCAACACAGCATTAGTGCTAGCATCCTGTAGTGCAACTACTTCTTTGCCCACTCCAGTGTTGTTTCTTCTCAGGTACCTGCCCAGAGACATCATACCTCCCCTCTGACTTCCCTTTGCTGAGCTGACAAAGCAAGTTCTTGTGATCACCTCATGGACTGGAAGTTCTTCATCCTCTTTGCTGTTTTGGCAGTCCTCTGCCTGCCCATGACTGACCAGACTGTACATAAGCTTCCCAATTAAGCACCTAGAGTTATAGCATAAAATAATTTCCTCTAATAGCATCCCACTGGCCTTTTTTTTTTTTTTTTTTTTTCCAGGTGTATATCACACAGCTGCCATAGAGACATTATACAACCAAATGATACCCCAAGTCTTGTTCCTCCCACTGCCTCCAGTCATTTATAGTCCTAACTTATACCATGAAACAGTTTAATTAATTCCAGAGTGTGATCTTCCATATTCTCACGCAACATTTAATTCTGTTTCTATTATTCCCAGTCCTTGAAGTCATTCTATTCTTTCTTACATAATATTCCAAAAGTCCTACATTTTTCACAGATCAGGATAAGAGTTTCTGGGCCACCTCTGCTATTACTACACCTTTCTTCTCTTAATGCAGAATTCATGCTCTGTTGTGTGCGTATATAGTATTAGGAAGCGCCTGGATGCATTTTATTGAGTGCACAAAACCAAAAGTGTGAACGCTGGCCTTGGTCATACCCGTGACTCATGTGATCAGTGTGAACCTTCAGTCCGAGTGGATTCAACAGTCCCAAAGTGTCTGCCCTACCCCAGCAGTCAGGGGGGCTCTGAGCACACCGGGGCTCTTACCCCTCTGCGGAGCTGCGGGGCCTGAGCACAGCTGGGGACTAAATCAAGACTTCTTGTAGGGAAGGGTGGAATTCCTTTCCAAACACGTAGGGCGTCCTACCTGCTTTGAATCTTCCTTCCGTGTGTTTAAACCTTGCTCTTGGTCTTAAGCGTGTGTCTTGCTAAAAAGACAAGCTTACTAAAACCAAGCTTGTGAACGTATAAGTGCAGAAGATCTGTCTGAACAGGTACGTATGTTATTTTGTTTTTATACTGTTGCTGATAAAATTAACACTTCCTTCTTCTTACCTGACAGGTTAAAAAGTCAGGATTTCTAAGTATTTCTTAAATACTTGTGACCTGAAACCTATATTGGTTTCATCAGTTTGACTTAGGCAGGGTATCTGACATTTTAATTGCTTGAAATTGAGCAAAAGAAATTCAAAGAAGAAAAACCCTCTGGTTTTTCTATTTTCTTTTGGGGTTTTGGCACTCTTTTCAAGGAAATGATTTATTCTGACTGGCCTTTAGAATCCTCTACAGAAGAGAGATGAGAATCTATAAATCTTTTAAAATAGGTCAACATCTCACTAATTATTGCTTTAATTAGTGACAGCCACATCATTTTTTTTTATTATTATTTTGTTCAATTTAATAGGAGTCAGAGATATTCCAATTTTGTTAATTTGAAAGAAGTTGTGCCCTTGATTTTTAATGGATTTCACCCAGTCTGTCAGATTGCCTGGAAGTGTACATGGTAAAAAAATTAAAGGTTGTACCTTTAGTTTTCCTGTCACAGCTGCTCTTTTCATTTTATCCACAAATATTAGTAGACTGAACGTATATAATCTAAAGAAAGAACAAATAGGAAAAAGTTCTTAATTAGGTTTGACAAACAAAATTGTGAAGTTAAGAGCTTTTTACAGTGACCTGTGCACTCACTAAAAAATATTCTCTCAGTTGATTGCCTCATATTCTGGATGGATAGCAGCAAATCAAATCATAAGTCTTAAAATCGTAAAATCATAGAATACCAAGTTGGATGAGACCTCAAGGATCCTCTGGTCCAACCTTTCTTGGTAAAAGCAAAAAAATGGTCCAAGAATACTTTAAATCCCTCTAATAGATCTAGTTTGTGAGATCTGAATGGTATACGGAGGAAATTTTAGGTTTGGAAAAGACCGAACAGCTCTTTTATGCAGGATGTGCAAAGTGACATCACAGTGGTGTCGTAACCCTCTGAAGTAGGGAAGACCTACCTATGTTAGGTGCTTCCATGCTCGGAGCACTGTAAAGATGCCTTCAAGAAATTCTGTAATTATCTGCTAGAATTACTAAGGAATTAATGCTATTGCCTTGCTTACTAGCTCCTTTACCAGATACTTTCATTAAGATTGGTTTAAATGTACACTAGTTAGTTGCTGTGAACAGAGTATTTCATCTTGTGTTTTCTGGTACAGAACACTTACACCAAACCTGCTAGTGATGGAGTTAACAATCTTAGATTGCATTTCAAGTACTTTTGTGCAAGTATTAAATGTGTATTTCAGTTAATATTATTTAACATGCAACCTATACTTCACCGCCTAATAAACAGAATTACTTTAACACAGCGAATTGTAAACCAACCTCAGCATGAACAGTACATGGATTTAATTTGGTAGCTTCCTGGTGCTAATCAAATTGTCCTTAAGTTACATTTTCAGATGTTTTATAGTAACAGTGTGTTTCAAATTTTGTGTTTCTTCCCTGTTTAAGGGACTTCTCTAGTCAGATTTCTTTAAGACTACTTCAGACGCACAAATATTTAATATTAAGAAGTGCTGTACTCATAACACCCACCATGCTGTTAAAGCAATTCCTGATTAAGAGAGAATTAATTCAACTTAGACTGCAAATTTCTATCTCTGTTATCTCACTCCGTAGTTATTGTGGTAATTTACCCGTATCAGCGGAGCTAAGTCGTACAAAAGAAACGTGAGGAGGTTTGTGCCGATGGTAAAAATGAAATTCAGCCATACCTTGCTGGCTGGCTCATCCACTCTCCCGCGCTGTGGCTGTCGCAGGCGGGCACCAGGCCCTGGAGCGCCGGGCGCGGTGTTTCTCCTCTGCTTCCCCTCTGCTTTTTCTCATCTCGGGGTGGAGGCGCCGGGGCAGATCCTGCTGCTCCGTGGGGCGGAGGCAGCGGGCGAGCGCTCGCTCTGCTGGAGGGTTTGCTTTGACTTACCTGTGCTCTGGAGCTTCCCGAGCCCCCGCCTGGAATACGGGAGGACAAGCGAAACAAAATGAAATGTTGGCGTTTAATCAGCCTGATGCACAAGCTAATTTAAAGGCTTCATTTTAACTTTTTGAAGAGGACTGGCCTGTGTCTGTAACTGGGCAATACCTCAACCTTGCCCCTTGCTATAGTAGGGCTGTTTGTCCCCAAGTGAAGCTGATGCCCCGGGCTGTCTCAACAGCTGTAGCGGGCAGGTAGCAGCCTGTTTCCCTTCGTATTTTTGTGCCACAGCTGTTATTCTACAGCACCGAATTTACACGATAGCTTCTATCTCCATTGGCTGGGCGCAAAGAGATAACTCTTCACACCCCACAGTGCAAAACATTTGGAATGGCGTGCATTTAACGTTTCGGAGCTAGTTTTGATGCGGAAAGTGGCTTCTTTATCGTTCGTACTTGGAAGTTCCTCGAGCCCCGGCCGCGGAGGTGGGGAAGGAGCGCTGCACTGCGCGGGGGGGGGGGTGTTTGCGCTGTGCAGGGGGTTTGCGCTGCGCGGGGAGGGGGGTTTGCGCTGCGCGGGGGGGGGGTTTGCGCTGCGCGGGGGGGGGGGTGGTTTGCGCTGCGCGGGGGTTGCGCTGCGCGGGGCCGGGCGCGGCCGCCAGGGGGCGCGGCGGTGGCGGCGGCGGGGCCGGGCCCCGCTCCCGGAGCTCCGGGCGGGCGTCGCTTCAGGAAGGAAAAATAATTAAAATAATAATTTTTTTTTTTTTTTTGTCTTTCTTTTAAAGTGCGTGCGTGTGTGTCTCTTAACGCTTCTGACTGCAGAGGGGGCTGGCAGGCAGCGCTCCCCCTCTCCTCCCCGTGGAAAGCCATGATTGAGTTAGTCTCAGAAATCAGGCTACCCCGAGGAAAAAAATTGCTGAGAGCAGGGTTTTCGTTCCGTTTTCAGAGCAGGAAGGGAAGCGATGAATATTAAACGCGGGTTGCTTTCAGACGCCGCCACCAGAACCTCAATACCCCTGCAGCAGCAATATGACATCAGAAGGGGAAATGCAGGGCTCTGGATGGCGTGGTCCATCACCTGGGTCTTCAGACCTTGCTTGCATCCATTTTTTATGTGCTACATCATCATCACCACTGTTATTATTGCTACTGCAGTTTAGAAGGCAGCAAGGTTCCCCTCTCTCTGGAAGCTTTCCAAAAGAAAGCTCCATCTATTCCAAAGAAAGTTCCATTTCTTTCCAAGCGCTAAGAAATATTTTAAAGGCTACACTGAGAGGTTGGCAGTGGCAGGTTCACTCATTTATGTTTCTTTTGCTATGGAAATAATAGAATGTTTATAGTGAATCTTTAGCATCAATTTCCAAGAAGAAAAATAATAAGTGAGTTGTGGTGGACATAATGCCTCGATGCAGAGGCGATCAGCTCACATTTGTAATCCTGCAAACAGTTTAACTGAGTGCTTCAGGTCACTCAGGACACATCGCAGTTAAAAGCCCTCCCCGCTCTCTACCTGTGTAATGGTCAATCTCGGCTGCAGCTCATCCTGGCTCACACTTGAGCAGGCGAAGACAGGCTTTTCTCTGTTCCCTGCGCGGCTCCCCTGAGATCCTACGAAGCTCTGGGTCTTACAAAGGAAATATAAGCAAGAAGCGATGATGAATAGAAAGTATGACCATTTGAGGCTGCACAGATAAACACGCACAAATGTGCATCCCTGTGCACAGGTAGATGTGTACATGTGTACAGGTATCTCAAAGCAAGAAATTAAAACAACTATGCGGCATGGCAGGAGCAGGCAAGGCATCGGGAGAGACTCAGCCCCAACTCGCTGAGCTGGAGGGGAAGGACGGAGTAGCCCGTGTGCTTCATCTGTCTGCTGGACCATGCAAGGACGATTACAAGGGGATGAAGAGGCAAGAGGCTGGGGAAAGGGCAGGAATTGTCCCCTTCATCCCCTTGCAGAGATGGGTGACCAGTCCGATCTGCAGTCCAGTCTCTGGCAAAAAGAAAAAAAAAACACTGCGACCAGCGCTGTCTGCTGAGCGTGAGAGGAAAGAGGGCAAAGCCCTCTGACCTCTGGGCAGCTAGTATTGTTATCGTTATTGTTCTTGTGGTTATTACTGTTACTTGGTTTGCCTTATTTAGTGTTTGAGAGCACCCCCTGCCCTCGCTGGCTGTGGCCGCCGTTTGAGAGAGGGCAGTGCAGCCTGAGGCCGCCGAGAAGGCCGCCGATGGAGCCCGGTCGGGACCGGGACAGAGCCCCTGCGGGACCCGCTCCGACCCCGGCGGTTTCAGACGGGGAGTGGAGGGGGTGGGCCGGGGGACCCACCGGGGCCGCCGTCGGGGGCAGCGCCGGGGCGAGCCGCGCAGGCCGAGCCGCTGCCCTGCCCGCCGCTCATTCCCCTGCGCTTCCACCTCTTTGAGATGTCGTTTTGTTGTTTTTTTTCTTGTTTGTTTTTTTCGTTTTTTTTTTTTTTTTTTTTTTTTTTTTTTTTTTCTGCCGGCGACGCTCCGGCCACCCGGTGCCGCCGGGACGTGCCTGCGCGGCCGGGGGGCGGGCGATCCCCGGGGCGGGGTGGGGGGGGGGGTCCCCGCGGCGGGAGCTCCGTCCCGCCACCAGCACCACGGACAGCGCCGGCCCCGGCCCCTCCGCTCCTTTGTTCCGCCGCCGGCGCAGCCCCGCGGAACAAAGGCAGCCGGCGCGGAGGCCCCGGCATCTCGCCCCCCCCCCTCCCCACCCCCAGCCCCCCCCCCTCCCCTCCTCCTCTGCACCCTCCGCTCACCCCGGAGCCGCGTCTCCGGTGCCCCGGCCGCGCATGCACCTGCCCCCGCGCACGCCGCGCTGCCGCCGCTTCCTCCTCCCCTCTCCCCCCCCACGCCCCCCCCCCCCACGCCCTCCCCCCCCCCCCCCCCGCTCGGAAGCTGCCCCGCACACCCCGCTCCGCCGC
Source organism: Tyto alba (assembly GCF_018691265.1). Lineage (NCBI taxonomy): Eukaryota > Metazoa > Chordata > Aves > Strigiformes > Tytonidae > Tyto > Tyto alba. Next base: position 38,673,051 of record NW_024881330.1, read on the forward strand.
CGCGCCCCGCTCCGCGCCCCTAAACCGCCGCCCTGCGCCTCGCCCCGCCGCCCGGCCCCGCTCACAAAGCCCCCACGCCGCTCCGGCTGCCTCCCCCGCCGCTCCGCTGCCCGCCGGCACCGCTCTGCGCCGCTCTCCCCATTCCCCGGACCCAGTCGCTGCTCCCCTCTCCCCTCCCCGCCCTCCCCTCCGCGCAACCTCCGCACACTCCTCTTCTTCGCGCATCCAGGCTGCCCCTCCGCACCTCGCTCGGCTGTAGTGCCCCCTCCGTCGTCGTCCCCCCCCCCCCAAATATCCTTCCCGCCCCCCGTGCACCAACGCTGCACATGGCTCTGCCGGCCCGTGGCACAGACGCTGCTCCGCTGCCCCCCGCGCACCGCTCCGCTGCCCCCCGCGCACCGCTCCGCTGCCCCAGGGCCCGCATTCCTCGGCTTCCAGCGGAGCCCCGCAAGAGGAGCAGCCATTACCGAGCGAGCTTCTCCTAGCTACCGGCTGGGCGATGCGCAAAGAACGATCCTCGCCATGATAATATTCGAAAATGTATTTATTTCCCATTAAGCGACTTTACATGGTTTAGCCCAGGAAAGCGAGACGTCGAGTCACCACTACCTTGAGAAACCACCACGGCTACCGCACCGCTCCAGTACCCCCCCACGGCCCCGTTACCTGCAGCTGACAGCGGCCCCGGCGGGCGCCCATCCCCTGGCAGCGGCACCTCCTCTCCGCCGGGCTGAGCCGTTCAGTCCGCCGGTCCTGCTCCGTCTCGCTTTCCGTAGGTGAGTACAGGCTGCCGAGCTCTTTATTGCTTCGTCTCTCCTTTTTTTTTTTTTTCTTTTAAAATTTATTTTAAACTTATTGCTATTATTTTTATTATGAACATTCTTATGTTACGTTCTAGCGAAATCTTTCATGCTGCCTTAGAGGATCCGCTCTTGGCATTCACCGCGTGCCTTAATTGTATGACATTAAATCAAGGTCCGCTGTGAACACGGAGAGTCAGAGCCTTGGAGCGCTCCCTCTCTCTCTCTCTCTCTCTCTCTGGAAGCAGAATAGCAACTGATTCCCGAAAAGACAAAAAAAAAACCAAACCAAACCAAAACAAAAAACGGTCATTTCCCTCCGCCCTAGTCCCATCCTGGCCTGGGCTGCGTGTAATTCATGCTCGAGTTTTCTTACTAGCCCGTTTGTTGTTTGCAATGCCCAGGAAGCTGTTAAACGTGTATTTAACGGATTAAAAAAAAGAAAAAAAAAGAAAAAAAAAAAGAAGGAAATTAAACGTGTGTTTATTACACACTTCCAGGCGACTGCTTTAATTTCGCCAACGTCTTCGCGTGATTTTAAACGCAGGAGTTGTCTCTCCCCGACTCGACGTCTGTGGGTTGGCATCCCTGGCTGGGAGGGACCGTGTCTCTCCGGCTGCCTCGATCCGCCGGGTCCTGCTGCTCCGCTGGAGCGCGGGGGGGGGACACCCGCACCCCCAGAGCAGCCCCGCTCCTCTCGGCCGAGGCGGCGGGGAAAGAGGGGGGGGTGGGGGGGTGTCTTTCGGCAGTGAAAAATGAAAGGGCAGGACGTGTCATCTTTCTTTGTAAAGCGGAAAAAAAAAAAAAAAAAAATGTAACTCACTCGCACCTGCCCCTTTCCCGGGAGGGTCTGGGCAGCCCATCTGGCCTTGCCTACGCTGAACTGGGCGAGTGAGGAAATGAGGGGTGGAAGTCATTACAATAATAACAATAGCAAAAAAAAAAAAAAAAATCAGCCTAAGATTTTTTTATTATTATTACTAAGCTCATTGCCATCTTTCCCGGCTCAGGACGGGGACTATTCCTTCTCGGTGCGGATGGCACGCCGGGGAGGAGCGGGGCGGCCGGGCACCGTGCATCGCCCTGCGGACTCGACCCCGGCCGGAGCCCGGGAACCGGGCGGGCTGACCTCGACTGCTGCCTCCGCGCCAGGGCCCGGGCGGGAGAGGAGAGGCGAACCGGGCTGCGCTGGGATGCCGGCGGCGGCCGCATTCCGGCGGCGAGCTGGGCTTTCCGGAGGGTTTTTCCCCGTGGCTTGCTGGGGCGTCCGAGGGCAAACTGGGCAGGCGGGTCCGGCCCCCCCCCCCCTCCGCCCTCGGCACCGCAGCTCCTGCGTGCGGCCGCCTGGAAAAGAGACAAAGCGAGAGCGTTAGAGAGGCAGGCGGGGAGGGAAGGAAGGAAAGGCAGGCGGGGAGGGAAGGAAAGGCAGGCGGGGAGGGAAGGAAAGGCAGGCGGGGAGGGAAGGAAAGGCAGGCGGGGAGGGAAGGAAGGGCGCCGGGAGCCCGCACGCCGCGCCGTTGCCAATGACAAAAGGGAGAGAGGGGGGAGTCAGAGCAGGGGAAGGGCGGGGAGGGAAGGGGAAGGGGAGGAAGGCAAGGAAGGGAAGGGGGGCCACACGGATTGACGCGAAGCTGGGGCCGGCCAGACCCGAGCCTCTGGGGCTGCTCGCTCCGCGGCCGAGGAGGGACAAGGCGGAACGCCCATCACCGCAGCGCCGGGGCGAGAGGGCACCTGGGTCTCCGCAGCGCGGTGGGAACCGGCCAGCCGCGGGGAAACACAGAGAGCAACCTCCTTGCCCGCCGCTGCAAAAATCCCCGGAGAGCAAGCACAGGGGAAAGCTTAAAATGAAAAATAAAATACTTAAAAAAAAAAAAAAAAAAAAGGAAGGGGGGCGGAACGACAGTTGCCCCTTCTTTCTCAGCTTGTAGAGCATACGAGGGCAAAGAGCGAAATCCATGGGGAGAAATCCAAGCATCCAAATAAAAATAAGAAATACGAGCCCACTCCAAATATTTAAAAAATGGTAATAAAAAATAAAATGGTCAAACCTGCCGAGGGCTGACGGCTCCTCTGCCCAGTCGGATCCGCGGAGCGCAGGAGTGGAGGAGAGCCCCGCTAGCTGCTTTCGGGGGGTAGGAAGCGGTCCGGTCTCTCCCCCTCGCTTGCTGCTCCAGAATTAGGGATTAATGCCTCTCCAGCCAAACAAATAAGGCATCTGCCTTCAGTACAAGAGGATTACACGGGGCTGCTGACGTCACCAGCCAGGCAGATGTTGGCTCCCAAAGTCCTGATCATCTCCCGTGTCCTTGAAACCCGGCACAATCCCAGCCCCGCTGCCTCCCGGCCGGGTCCCTGCAAGGTCGAGGGGGACCTGCTCGGAGGGGACCCCGCCGAGCCGCTCTCTCCCTAAACGTCCTCTCGCATCGTCGGGGGAGAAAGGTGTGAAAAGACGAGCCCGGCAGAAAGTTCAACCCTCCCCCTTCCCTCCGGGTCCTCTCCCTCCCCCCCTCCCACCCCCCCTCCTGCCTTTCCTCCCACCTCCCCAACCTCAATGTCACATGAATCTGTACAGTCATAGCGAGGAAGAGGAGCCTGCTCCACGGCTCACCCAGAGGCCACCCTCCCCGCTCGGCAGCCGACTCCCCCCTCACTGCGGCACCGCCGCTCCCCCCGGCCCGCCCCCCCCCCCGCCCCCCCCCAGCCCCCCCCTGCACCGGGCCGGGAGGCTCCGAGCCCCCGCCGGCTTCGTGCCCGCAGCGCCCGGCTCGGCCCGGCGGCGGGCAGCGGGCAGGAGCAGCTCGCTGGCCGTGCGGGGACAGCCCACTCCCACGGCCCCGCAGGTTCGCGGTGCCTCTGAGGCAGGCAGGGCCCCCGGGGGGGGACAGCAAGCCGGGCCGAGCTCCGGCGGGGAGCGAGCGCGGAGGTCGCTCAAGGCCTCCTCTCGCCTCGGGGGGCCGGCGGGAGGCACAGGACTAGTTTTGGGTTTGTTTTTTTTCTATTTTTTTTTTGTTGTTGTTGTTGGTGGTGTGGGGTTTTTTTGTTGTTGTTTTTGTTTTTGTTTTTGTTTTTTCCTTTCCTTCCCCTGGCTAAAGGACTTCGAGGTTGCGTTTGTGCAATCCTTAGGTAGAGGCAGAGCGGCTTGTCACTCTCGGAGTGCTCAGCCCTGAGTTTGCTGATAGCAGTTCTGGAGCTGTGGGGTGGGTTGGAAGTGCCGCAAAGTGCATCTGAAAGGGAAGTCCAATTAGAAGCGTGATCAAAATAAAAAAAATAATAATACAAAAAATTTGCCTGGGTGCCATGACTGTTGCCTTTGCCGTGGCAAAAAAAGTCTATGACTCATCACCGCTAGTCCCTTCACCTCAGACAATGGTTTCAATCATTTTGGTACCGCAGAAAGGCAAACTAAATGATGTGACATAACGAAGCGGGATGCAGAAGAAGGGATTGCCAGTACCTAGGCTCCTGTTGGGTTGATGCTGTTGTTGTTCAAAGGAGCTGTTTTATAGATCTGTGCCATATCATCCTTGTCTGTCAAAGTGGCATTTAATTTTTCCAATTGTGGAACTTGGTCACTGATAAAATCAATTTAATTTACACCACTGTCATTCAGCCGATCTGAGCAGTAGATTTATTTTTGGCTCGGAGTTGAAGGGAAAAAAAAAAAAAAAAGCAGTCGTTTGCAGAATGGAGAGATCCTTTTACTTCTTTAGCGGACAGTGAGAGAAGAAATCACTAGCGTGGCATTTTATGAGTTTCTCCTCTCACTCAGGAGAATTATAAATGTAATTTCTCAAGCCTTTTGTGTGCGAACCTGAGCCGCCGCACCGACGGGAAAGCAAAACAGGCAGCCCAGCTCGGTGCCCCCCTCGTTCTGTGGGGGCAGGCACCCGACTCACCCCCTTTTTGTTCCGCGGGGTGCCCGCCGGCCCGGCCCCAGCGGCGCGCCCCGTCCCTGTCCATGGTCCTGACCCGCCGGCGGCCGTGCGGGCGGCACTGCGCGCCCCTCCGCGCCCGCGCTGCCCGCCGCCGCCCAGCGCCCAGGCGGCCGGCCGGCTCCCCCCAGGGCCCTTCCAACCCCCCCCCCCCCCCCCCCCGCCCCTTCCTAGTAGTAGTATTATTACTATTACCAGAAATATATTATCTTTTTTTCTTAAATTCAGCACCTTGGAAGGAGGTGCTGGGGGGGGGGGGGTGTTGTGTTGGTGGTGGTGGGGAAGGATTGGCCTTTCTTGGGTTTTATTTGATAGCTCGCCTGTTTCAAAGTGCTTTTAACCACTGACGCCTGGGCAAGCCCACATTATAATGAAAAGTGGTTAATAGCGGGCAACGGTCTTTAAACCTCGGACTCTCATTTGTTTCCTTAAACGGATTAACACGGAAATTCAGCGGTGGTTGCCAGTAAGTGGCACCTACCTACCTACCGGCTGACCTGAAAAGAACTGACAGCATTGCAAACTGTTTTTTTTTTTTTTTTTTCATTGCAAGTTGCAGCGGGAATAACTTGCACACAATGGTCAGCTATGCTCTAAAATCTCATGTTCCGTATATATGACCTCTTTCCACGCCTGAAGTTCTTTCTTGCTATGTGGCTACACACACACGCAAATGCATGCACTCTCACACACACATAAAGTTTAAAGAATTTAGTGGACAAGTCCGACCGTCGCTCAGCTGTCCACGAGTCTTTTCTCAGATGATCCCCCACCCCCAGTTGGCTAACGTTGCTCCTTCTTAGCATTTTAAAGCAAGGACAGGTCCCAGATTATTATTGCTTAGGCTGCCCCCCCTCCCCTCCCCCCCCCCCCCCCCCCCCCCCCCCCCCCCGCCTTCTCATAACCTGCTCCCCTGAATTGAATAACGGCGGGCTAAAACCAGCTGAAATAGCCGCTCCGATGCAAGCGGCTCTGAATGCAGCAGCTTTAGAAATTGTGCACTAGCTCTGCAAGGAGAAATGTGCGGGCTCTCTCAAATGTGAGGTCCTACCGGCTGGGGAAAAGGCAGAGCTGTAGCCATTCACACTTCGTGGGCTGGGAGACTTCTTTCAAAAGAGCCCTGAAGTATTTAGGATTTGGGGGGAAACCCTTGTACCGGAAGAAAATGGCCTAAACACAATAGGACTCGCCATTTTCTCCTTCCAAAGCACAAAGCAGCTCCGCGGCTTCAGCACCACACAAAGAAAGCCCGGACCCTCTGAATTCTCTTACATTTTCCCCCACGATTTCAAAAGCCTTCCCCTCTAACCGATCCGCTTTCCCAGGAGCGCTCACACAGAAATAAAGAAAGAAAGGAGGAAGGGGAGGGGGAGAAAAGCGACTAGGCTAGGCGAGCAGGAGACAGTTTTGATCTTAGTTTATTTAAATCAAATCCTGCCGGGGAAAAGTACCACTATCACATGTACACTTGGGGAGGGGGGTGGGGGGTGGAGGGGTGCGGGGGGGAGGGAGGAAGCCCAAAAAACCAAGCCAGCTGGAAAGCTGTTTTGACCACCGCATTCCTTCAAGCTGGGCGGACTCCCGTTGCACCGCAGGGACCCGAGCAGGACCGCGCTGCCTGAGGACGTGTGTACACACACACACACACACACACAGAGGCGCGCACGTCCCCCGTGCCAGAAAAATGCGGTTTCGGCCCAGCTAAACCCACAACTTGATGTGGGAAGCAGCCCTCAGCCCCCCCCGCACCGCCGGCACCTGGCATTCCTCCGCGCCCGCGGGAGCTCCGCGCCCCCCGGCTGCTGCCCAGCCGCTGCGCCGCGCTCGGCATCAGCCGCCCGCCGCTCTCCCACCCTTTGGGGGGGGTTTTATTTTCTTATCCAAGTAACTCGGCAGAAGATTGATAAGGAGGGAATGATATTAAAAAAAAAAAAAAAAAAAAAAAAAAAAAAAAAGGAGAACAACAAAGGACCAAACCAAACCCGAACAATCCCAACCTAAACCGTAACAGCCTCTCACTATCGCTCTGAAATGCAGCAAGAGATTTTGTACTTACAGCCAGCGCTAAAGTGAGTAATCCTCATCCCAGCCTGGTTGGGTTTGTTTGTTGTTTGTTTGTTTTTGTTTCTGTTTTTTTTGTTTGTTTGTTTGTTGTTTTTTTTTTCTTTTCCTCTTTTGTTTTTTGTCTGTTTGTTTTTAAGTACTTGGTTGTTCCCATCGTCCACGGCTCGGAGTGGATGCAAGCAAAAACGGCCGGTGAGCAGGAATAAAAATAGAAGTGATTTCATTGTGTAAATGCAGCAAAGAGACAAGATGCTGTGTTTCTCCTAATACTTTCTGCTTGGGAACCAGCAGCTCAGCTCAGGAAAGCAGGTCTCTGTGTGAGTCTCCCCCTCTTCTCTCTCTCTCTCTCTCTCTCTCTCTCTCTCTCTCTCTCACACACACACACACACACACACACACACACGATCACGAACACGCACACACACTTACTTTTCTTCCTTTTTTTTTTTTTTTTTTTTTTTTTTTTTTTTTCAAAAGAGGGCAGGTCGTTCCCTGAATCCCAATGAGTTAAGTCAGTCACTTTCCTTCGCATGCATCACAGCCTCCTTAGAGCTGCAGGCACAAAAGAGCATTTAGCTGCCTCCAATTTGTGTAGCAGGCCTGTCCTTAATTTGTTTTTTCTTTTTTTTTTTTTTTTTTTTGGGGGGGGGGGTTAGTTTGTGAGGTTTTTTGTTTGTTTCTTTCTTTCTTTTAAAAGTATAATTAAATCAGATATTGCACTCCATATAAAAATACCACGTCCCCAACTTTGACGACTGGACCACTAATTGTAACCTTTTAAATAAAGTCCTGAACTTGTGTGCGTGCTCAGCTGGTCTGCAGGGGCTTCACAAGAAATTGATGCAGAGTGTTTCTCGTCTGTGCAGACCTGCTCCCTGCTTCCTGCAAAGGTCAGAGCTGTACAATCCACAATTACTTTCCAATGAAGTCTTATATCAACAAAATCTCCTTGAAAGGATTACAGGCCTTTAAAAATAAAGCTTTAATCTTAAATATACATGATGGCGTATTCCATTTCAATCAAATATGAGGGATTGTTTAAAAAAGTAACCGCACACACATACATGTGTTTTCATGCGGGGTTACTTTTTTCCAGGCGGGCAAAGAAAAGCATAAGCAAGGTTGTACTTGTTCTGTGTCTCAGTGGCTATTTTATGTTGTTTCTTTCTTCTAGCCTAGGCAGGAACATCCACGTGTGTGTGTGTGTATATATCCATAGACAGAAGCATACATAAATTTTATTTTTATCCATCTGCGTATGTATATATATATAAATATACACATATTCGTGTATGACAGAGTGTGGCTAGCCTGACCATGCTGAAGGCTGAAACCCGCGGGGCTGGCAGAAGCCTGTCTTGAGGCAAATGAAGTGCCAAAGCGACCCAGCGGTGGCCCTGTCCCATGTGGAGCTCCAGCGAGAAGAAAGGCAGGTCTGCGCCGGGGGCCGGTGGGCACCGCTCGGCCCAGGGCCGCCCCCCGCCACCCCCCGCTGCCCAGAGGCCGGGAGCACTGGGAGGGGGGTGAGGGGGGGTGGGGGGGACCCCAGGGGGGCTGCGGGGGGGACCAGGGCCACCCTGACATCTCGGTCACCTCAGGAGCTCTTGGCACTTTCTTTGCTTCCTTGTCATCTCCTAATTCCAGCTGCGCTTGCTCAAATGGGTGGTAATCCGACTCTAGAGGAGATTAAGGAACCAGAGATAGCTGCATTTAGGATTACCGAAAGGAAATGAAGGAATCTAATCCACTCCCACCCCTTACGTTACGGGGTTTCAATAAGACTTTATACCACCTTTTAGGATTTTAAACAAATGAAATCGCTTGGAGAAGGGGACAGAAAGAGACCGAGTGACGGAGAGCGTGTTTACCCATTAAAAGAATTGAATAGCAGAGGATAAGGTGAATTGCAAAAGCAGCCACGGCCGAGCTGCTTTCTCCTGCATCCCCATCCCCACCGGACCTGAGTGGGCCCAAGGCTCCGCAGCTTCCTCAGCGCTCTCAGGACCAGGGCAGCTGCGGGAAGGCCGCGCTGGGGATCCACAGATAAACTGCAAAATCAATCTAGTACTGATTTAAACTGCAACATGACACACCTTCCCCCCACCAAATCCCCCACCTCAAAAGGCAGAACCCCACAATATAACCTGAAGCTGCAATACGTTGTTTCCAGTCAATAAGAATTATCAGTAAACCTTTGAATGTCCTTAGCTTCAGAGGATTGTTTCTGCTCTATTCAGATTGCATAAAGCCAAGAAGAAAATAGCTAGCACATACTACAGTGATAAAAATAAAGTCCTCTTGTTTTTCCCTAGTTTCACTTTAAACCAAGGAAACAGCATACCCTTTTGCTTCCAAAGATACAAGCACTCTGCAGAAAGAGGACTGAGCTAACCTAGCTCTGAGACCAGTTCTTCCTTTGGAGAGAATGTAACACGAGTAACATGGAATTAAAAATAAACCCCTCCAAAATCCCCAAACCTGTGAAATCTAAAGGTGTTTTCTTTTTGTCATTTCAAATATAAACTTCCCTTCCTCCAGACGATTTTTTATATTTGAAGCTCTAGACTGCCTACAACAAGCCTCTCTAAATGATGTTTAATATGAATATGCTTAATTGTCTTGAGCTTCTCCATATACTGGCTATCCTTGGTGCATTATCGGGGTAGTCTCAAACGCTCTTCGCCTGCCAGAGAAGAGCCTTAATACGAGGGAAAAAATGGCTAGTCATCCCTGAGTAAGATTTTGTTTTGTAGAGTGCTTGTCGTGGTCCTTTGCAAGCCTGGAAGCAACGTGAATCAAAAGCCTCGGAAGAAGCCCTACGTCGACAGAGGCTCCATATATAGCAGGCGCTAATTATTAAAGCTCGTTCCCTGATTTAGGACTCTATTTTCCTTAGCAAGCCCATCATCCTGACACAACGCGGCTCAGGATGTTTGTTCAAAGCTTATGAAAATGTAACCCAACTCATTGCTAGAAGTTGTTGCTAATTAGTTGATAATAAACTTCTCCGGCCAGGACACAAAAGTCTTTCAGAAGTGCAAGGTGTTCTTTGTGATGCCCTCACAAGGGGAATTAGCATATCAATTCGGCGGGGGAACAATACATCAGGGCGCTTGCCTTCTCCCCCTCCTCCCCCCCCCACTTTCTCCCCTTCCTAACGTTTTAAGTGGACGTGGTGGGCATGAAAGTGAAAAGCTGGGGTCCCCGGGGCTGCGGCAGGCTCCGGGCTGAGCCCGCCGAGCTCATCGCACTTGTGGCCGCGTCCCGCTTTGGAAACGAGCCCCGGGGGCGTGCGGGGCTGGCGGACCACCGGGCAGCCCACCCCTCCACACCGCTGCCTTTACGACCCCTCCTCTGTGGCGCTGACAAATGGAGATAGCTGGGGGGTTGCGAGCCCCCGCCCTGCCCTCCCCCTCCCCTCGCCACCGATGAAAGGGTTTCAGCCTGAAAGCCTTTTGCAAATGGATGTTTTACAACGCCTCCCGCCCCCGCCAAGGTAATTCTGCTACCCAATATCCTTAATAAAGACTGTTGTTCCCCCTTCAGTTGTTAAAGGTTTCTCTGACAGACTGGTCTTTTCTCCCTCACCTCCAAAGGGTGGATTTCTAGACCTTCCTATGCAGGTGTAAACACCAAGGGAAAGCAATGGTCCTGATAAAAATGTTCAGTCAGTTATAAATTCAAATAACTGAGGGGGAAGAAATCCCATTCTTGGCAATTTAACAGGAATTTGTCCTATTGATTGCAACCTCCTCCTGCTCTTTTTTTCAATCTCTTTTATTTTTCCTTTCTTTTTTTTTTTTTTTTTTTTTTTTTTTTTTTTTTTACGCTTAGTAAATTCACAAGACACAAAACCTGCAAACACAGGGCACAACCAAACACCTGAACCTCCTAGCTGCTTGGTGACATGTGTAAGTGGATGCCATAGAGGAATGGAAATCCGTGTATAACAGGCCAGAGAAAGCAATTAAACAAAACTCTGTGATCCTGAGGCCTCTGATCCATCTAGCCGTGTTCCTACCCAAAGGCTCGACAGCTGCAAAAGTTATTTATCCACATGGTTAGAGTGCAAATAAATGCCTATGTTAGAATGAGAAATGTGGTTTGGGCCCTACAGGTAAATCGGAGCAAGTCTATGGAGTGGCATTTGCCCTCCTTGGTGGCAGTGGATGAACTCTTTGTTTGGAGCGTGGGGAAGAGGCCAGCCTGTGAGGAGATAAAAGCTAGGCTTGCCTAATCAAGGCAGAAATAAACCAAGAGATTTCAATCTTCTGCTTTTTTTTTTTTTTTTTTGGAAAGGAGCAGCCCTCTCCAGTTGGCTCCCACTCAAAAAAGAGGATGCTTGAATACAGTTATTTTTAGGAACTACAGCGATATGTGGTGTGCATTAAAGCATAGTGATATGCTAAGAAATAAAAGAAACCTAATTTTTTCCCTTAAATCGCTAGGGAAGCGGTACCCCAGGAAAAATATGTTGTGTAATTAAAAAAAAAAAACAGAAAATATTTGTTTTCTTATATTTGTATAGAAAGTCTTGAGCAATGAGAATAAAAGCCCAAATCCTAGGAGTTTTCATGAAATTCAGTTCAGGGAAAAAAACCCACGTTAAGGATGGTTGTTTCCCCAAATGCAAAACATCAGGGAGGAATCTGAAGAGAGCTTTACTTTCTGTGCAAAATCTCCATTGTTGCTTGGCAAACAATGGGAGCTCTGGGCGACTGGAAGGCTGTGAGAATGAATAGGGAATCCGCAGGATGTGTGCGGGTCAGTGCTTGGGGTCTCTGTCCTAAAGCCCCTTTCTCAGCTTGCCACAATAAAGTAGCACAAGGTTTAGTCTTTCCTGGGTCACTGGCCATCTTCTATTATTCAACACTTCACAACAAAAAACACTTATTAATCAGCGCTGACCAGAGGCCCCTTTTGAAACAAGAGAAGGGGAGAAAGAGAGGGGGGAGAGAGAGAGTAAAGAAGATTGAGAAACCCTGAACAGACCCTCCCAATACAAGAGCAACCATAGGCACTTTCTCAACTGGCCAAAGAGATTTTTTTTTTTTTTTTTTTTTCCTTTTTGCCACAACAAAGTTTCCAATCAGGTCAGAGAGGACTGGACTTTTCCCCCTACCCCCACCCCTGTTTTCGCTCTCACTCTCTTTCCTTCTTGCACTGAAGATGATGGAGACTTTGTTTTGCAAGTAAGGATGGCTTTAGGTCAAATTGCCAAGGTTTGATCCTAGAGGTGTATCCTTGCAATATTGGAAGATAAGGCTGTTTCTCATCTGGGCCTCAACTCTGGAGATGGCGTAGGAGAGAAGAGGTTTGCTTGTGGGGCACTGCTCTTGTGCTATAAGAGCTGATGGATGAGGTGTCAGGGCAGTAGTTGTGTGAGGACTTGGTTCAAAATGGTATGAGAGAGCGCCAAATGTGCCATTTATTGACTCTGCTGAGGGCAATCGTGGGCTTGTTGTTGTTGATCCTGATTTTCTAGCGCTATATATTGTAAAGGGCTAAATGGTGAGCTTTGGAGTGAAAAGGAACTGATAGATTTAAGAGAAAAACTTTCTATTTCTCTGTGAAAAAGGGATTCAAGGGCAGCGGTGAAAAAGGATTTTAAAGGACTTAATAAGTGATAATTTAATTCGCAGGGGGAGGTGTTGTTTTTTGTTTGTTTTGGGTTTCTTTTTGTTTGTTTTTTCTTTCTTCTTTGTTGCCTTCTGATAATGTTTTAGGATGTTTAATTATTCTTAAGTAAATTGGTGTTTCCATATAACGAAATACGTATAGAATGTCACACAGCCCACATTATGGTGTTCATGCCTCTTACCCCCATGAAAATTATCTAAATAACTTTGTACAGAGAAGTTTAGTTTGTTGGCTAAAACTATTTTTCGAGTGGAGAACACAACTGAAAAATTGAGGTAGTTCAGACTTTGTTAATAGTACAGGTACAGATGTACCTAAGAGAACAAAGCAATTTGTACTATTTTTTTTTTTATTTAACAAATGCCTAGAGACAGCAAATATTGAATCCCCTGTGGATTACCTGAGAAAATGAAATTGTTCTCTCAAGAAAAAAATTAGTCCACAAGAAAGGTAAAAACTTATTTTATTTTTTTTTTTTTGCTGACTAAATTGTGTGTGTGTGTGTATCGTGGGGGGAGGGCTTTTTTGTTCTTCTGAAGTCGATGTGCACATTTTAGCCAGGGTATGTCACTAAATGTATGAACCTAAGGAAAAGCTGTTCCTTAAGACCTCTGAATATGGTACTTTTTAGCATTTGAGCTGCGACTAGTGCACCATAGAACTCCTCACTAAAGGGTTTTGTTAGTGGAAACCAGAATGAAGTGTTAGCTGGGGGGTAGCCTCAGTAGTGCTTTACCACAGTTTTCATTGCAAACACCAGGCTGTAGCTCACGTTTTGTTTGCAGGGAATGTATTTTACTTAAGTGCTTATAGAAAAGTATTCTCTCTTTTCCCCTCAAATATTGTGTTACTCAGATTTTGCAGAGCTTGACGTTCCAGCAATGGAGTAATCAAGTGTTACCTAAATTATTTAAAGCCTGGGATTAAAGGCCTTAGCTCTGAGTGCTGACAAGCTTTCAAATGTAGCCTGGGAAAAGTTTTGTATCCTTTCCTGTGTGTGTACACTTTGAAAATAATTTGGAAAAGTACAGTGAATTATTCTCAAAATGTATGCACAGAGAGAATGAATAATTCTTTTACAAGTTGCTCTCCAAAGGAATGAGTGACTATTAAAAATACAGCAACAATGTATACACAATAATATTGTGGCACCTGGAATGATATTTTTAACAGATCTATTCCTTTCACCACAGCTTGTTTAAAGGAGCTCTTTTATTTTAGGACTTTGGTTTGGTCTGCAACACAGAGAATGCATTAATTCAACAAATATGACCATTTCAAATGTTAAATTCCTTTATGTTTCAAGGCCTTACCCTTTATTTCTTGCTCTTCAGGATGCTCAGTGGCTTCACGCTTCTGTGTACAGAAAATGAATGATGCTAACATATGATTACCTTAAAACGTTGGATAAAATGCACAGAAATTCATTTTCAACCAGCTAAATTTTATTTCCACCTGTATGTGGAATTGGTGGGCTATGTGTATTTTTATTTGTTTGTGTTCTTCTTCACCATAGGTTTGTTTTGTGAATGGATGGATTGTTGGTGTTAAACAGTTACAGATAATTTATTTCTTTTAGATAATTTAATTCTTCTTTTAGATAATGTACCATTTCTGCTAGACTGTAATATAAAAACAGATGCATAGGTCTGTTGTGTTCTGAGCTTTCCTGGCATCGCTGTAATATACTTTGGATGATATTCTTTAAAACTAATGCCATTCACAGAAATTAGGATCTTTATACTTTGTCAAAAAAGAAATAGCAATGGCAGTTACATTTTTACAAAGGTTTCATCATTAGTAGGTTGTTCTGTGCCACCAGAAGACATATATTAGAAATGTTACTATATAATGTTAGCTTCTCTTTCCATTCATAATAATGGCTGATTGTGTGAATAAGTCCCATTTAAATCAGTGGGGCTATTCAAAGGCTGAGATACTACTCTATATGAGGAAGGGAAAGACAAAATTTGGCCCACAGAATTGAATAGGACTACTGGAAGAACAAGATAGTGCTCGGAGTGAGGAAGGATACTCAAATCTATCTTTAGTAGAATGTACCTTCTTCACATAGTGCTTTAAAAACACTGACATTTCTGCACATACGAGTTTGTAGCTTCAGCCAAGAGAAGCAAACACAAGCCACTGGGAATAAGTGAGGCGTGTGAGGCTGGCAAGGATGGAAAGTGGAGAGTATCGATTGCAGAGCAGAAGGGTGGGTTAAGGTGGTGAAGACCAGAAGGGAGAGGACATGAGCACTTTGTCCATGAAATATGTGTGCGAGGCTGAAGGGCCAGTGTAGAGCTGGAGCTGGGCTTAAGAGATAAAAGAAGCTTGAGGTAGCTACTGTGAAGTACTCAGAAAACAAAAGATGTGCTTCCTGTGTGTTTACACAACATTTGTGGTTTTATAATAGTTTCATATTTATTTACATTGATATTTTAAGGTGGAAAGATTTTTTAAAATATTGCCTTGTTTGTACAGTACATTCTGGGTTAAAAATCACTTATTTTACAGTAACTGTTCTAGATATCTGTGAGAATTTGGATGCTCTTCACATAAGTTATCTCTGATCCAGTTAAGACTGCTTTACTTATATGTGAGTTCTATCCACTGTACTTGCTAAAGTTTTTCCAGCCAACTTTTTTCAAGGAGGGCTTGGTTAAAATTTGAAACCTATAGATCAAGGTTTTATAAAATGAGTTCCTGAAAATCTCCCAGGGAAAAGCCAAATTTTAGCCTGGTACATGTGTACACATCTGTCCGACATACCCCTGAGGAGCTACACCTACTACATTTCTTTGCACATATGTATCACTATAGAGTGATGAAAAAAATATCTTGCATAAACATAGGTTGGGTTTTGGGTCTGCAACTTGGATGTGTATAAACTTCCGTGTGTTTATTTCAGTAAGTCTCATCCTTGATGCTGAACATAAAGGTTATATTAATTCAGTAGAAAGTGTGCTATATTTACAAATAGGGAAAAAGGACATGTGAGATTACATCCTAAGGGACTTATTTATTTGTCCACTCCAGAAACTGTAGTGTTACTGTGGCTGAAGTTGTTTTTGGCAAAGACAGGTATATAATAATCAGTTAAAAGTGTGGCAGAGGTATGTCACACTTTGTTGGGTGTGAATGCACTTCCAAATAAGTGAGAGCACAGAATACGCAGGGCCGTGTGGGGTACAGCAAAACTGGGTGCACACAGGCTCAACACACCTTCACCCTTACTCACACCGCAAGTTTTCCCTCCTGCTCTGCACAGCAACACTGGGCCTTCGTGGACACGTTGTCCCAAATAAAGACATTTATCTCAAAGACCTCTGACATGCAGTTCCATTTAAGAGCAGACTGAAGCCAGCCTACCTGCTGGAAGGTCTCAGCTCCTCGTGGACCAGGAGTTTGGGACCTGCAATCTCAGCAGCTGGTGAGCTGAATGCCTGCTGGAAGGAGAGGCAGAGAATAAAGGTCTGAATCTATTGGTCAGTTTGAAAGCTGTTTTTATAACCTTTTATATATATATATATATATATTTTTTTTTTTTTTAAGGTGGAATCTGAGTGGTGAAATATTCATCAGAAATTAATATTATGTATCTAAAGAATTCGAAACTAATGAGTCATTTTTTTTCCAAGGCTTTGATTATTTTTTTAATAAAATGTTTAGGGCTTGTTTGCCTGTTTTTGAGCCTGGGGCCCTAGTGCTTTCAGACTTTTCATCTGCAAAGGCTGGAAATTTACTTTAAAAACAAGATTTGAGCTTCCCTTGCAGATATCTTGATTGCAGCAGCTGGGGCTTTATGAAACACTGGCTCATGGAAGTGGGAGAGCTGGCAGCATTAAGAAGCTAAGGAAAGGGCCTGGAATTATTATGAAGTCTTATAGCTCAGAGAGATCAAATAACTATTCAAAAGGCTTTAAAAAGCCTCTGTAATTCTGTGTGTATGTGTGGGTTGTTTGTGTAGGGGGGTGAGTTTGTTCACAGATCCTCACTAAAGGACTGTGGAAACGTGGGGAGAGGATGCCACTGAGAATAAAGTTTGTGGCTGACGTATTGGGAGCGAGACTGTGCATCGATGGCTGCGCATCAGAGGAGTGCAGGGATGGAGGCACTAACTCCTTGCAGAGGCAGGAGCAGGGGGTTGGGAGGGAAGCTGCTGCTCATGCACCCGATGACCGGTTGCTTAAACACATCAAAATTGATAATCTATGCAGCCACATTCAGCTTGCTGCAGGCAAGAACTGCTCCAGCTTGGCTGCAAGAGCTTGAACTCCGTGCAAGGTTGAAATTGCTCAACTATGTCTTTCACGACAAAAATGTTTTTTTAATGATAGATGTCATGGTTTGGGGAAGAAAAGTACCGGTAGATGGCGTGCAAAATTATTCAACGCTGTTCATAGGTTTTATTGGACAAATGCAAGTTCTTGTTATTGCAACTGGCTTCGGGTACGAAGACATGTAAGTAGTGAGTTTAATGAGGAGGTTCCTGGTAAGCAGAGAGGATGTGCATGTAAGGGAAAAAAAAGAGTGAGATTAAACTATTCTTCATCTGTTTTCACAAACAGCTTTTTAACTGCTGCTGTTTCTGTTCTAACCCACTCAGAGCATGCACACCTCAGCAAGGACCATTTCCTACCCGGGCTTCACACTACAGTCTCCTCTTTTGCAATGCTGCCCAAAAGACATGGTTAGACATTTTCCTGGGGAGGAAAACCCAGAGAAAGAGAAAAGCTTGTTTCTTTGCCTTTTATTCAAATTTACAAATAAAAATAACCTGCAGGAACGATCAAGCATCAAATATTTCACATGAAAATATCAATGCTTTGGAAAGTTATGGTCTCATGAAACAAGATCTTTTTGGCATCCTTAATTTTAGTTGGTGTTATTATTATTGCATGTTGATCTGTTTCATCTTGTGTAATCTTTCTGCAGAACTGGAAATAGTCACTCTAAAATAGTTGTTTGGGGTATTTTTGGTGTATATAAAATATCAACAAGAATTAATTTCATTTATGATGTTGGGTTTTGATAGCTGCCAGTAGATACTGCCCACCTGCAGAGGTAAAAGTAGTATTGTGTTAATTTACTGCCAGTGACTCTTATTCCAATATAAAAAGGGTACTGAAACTGTTTCTAATTATAGGTGAACATGGTCGTGGTTGCGTGTACATGAAAACATTGCATTTGATAGGTATCTGATCATATTAGCAATGCTCTGCCTTCTGCTCAGGAATGGTTTTGAGGTTGGAAGTGTTTCCCACCTGCTCCACAGAAAGAAATGATATAGTGTTATCAGAGTGTGATATGGAAGTCAGGTGACCTACAAGAAAAACTGAAGTTTGTTAGTAGCCCGATAGAGATTTAAAAACCAAAATTTTGGAATCATTGCTTAAGCCCTCTACCAACCATCTTTGTTCAAGCATTTACAGTGACCAAACACCTTCAAAGATGCAGACTTAAAAAAACTCTGATAAACACTGCCTTCCCTTTCTGCTCTTACCTATTTACTGTGGCTCACTGAAATACCATGAAGGCATATCAGAATTTGCAGAGATGAAATGTCTGCTTCAGGGACATGCTATAACTCTGTCCATGCAAAGGACTGAGAGAGAAAGGACCAGTGGCAAAGCTCAGGAGTGTGCTGTGGTGCTCGTAGGCTTTCTAGCTCTAACACAACCTGCTGTTCATGGGGGCTCAGATGAGTAAATATGAAAATCTAGATCATTGTTAGGTTCTAACCTGGTGTTTTGCAGAAGTGGATGTGGGTGTCTACATGCACTGGAGTTCTTCGCTTCCAGGAGAGCAAGAGAGGCAGAATTTTCTACTTCTATAGGAACCTTGCAGTTATAACAGATTTGTTGATTAACAAAGATATTTTGGAAAGTTTTGCTAATATTTATAACTCATGTCTTCTCTATGTCAGTTCAGCTATCTTTGTAAGTGGAAGGACATAAAAACAAGCCTTCTAAAATGAAATATCTTGTGAAGTTGTTTTTTTTTTTTTTTTTTTCCTCCTATTAGCTTTATATATTCTGTCTTGCTTGTCTTTCTACAGTGTTCTGTCTTAGTTAGAGCTCATTTGAAGCAGTCTGCATAAGTTGCCTGTTTCTCATGACAGTACTACCATTTAAACCAAAACCAATAAAACCTTTTCATCGTGCCATTCCTTCCTGATTTCTTGCTTTTATATGTGTGGTGGTGATTCTTAGATGAGTTTACAGTTTGAGGATGAAGCGTACACATAATTCACTTAATTAATTTATATTGTATTTCAGTACATTTAAATGGTCACATCTATTTTATTTTCTTGACAACTGAGTATTCTACGTCTACTGGAAAAGTAAAGTATCAGTACACTCTGATGAAATGGAAATGGAAGATACTGAGTTCTGCTCTATTGTATACTTTCCCCCTGTTTAAAACAAAGCATGTAAGTATCCATATTAGATGAAAGGTTAAATGACAAGATTTTAATTTTTTATTACTCACTTGCCCTTTTGGCAGTAGAATTTAGTAGGAGTATATGATCTGAGGTTTCCATTGTAGACCTTCAATCTGGTGTTTCTCTCTTAATCTGTAATTTTTATTGGGATTTTTTTTTTCTTTTTAATTTAACTATCTCTGAAAAGTAAATGCTCTTCCTGTCAAAACAGGAACCTCATGTGGGACAGAAAAGCTGATTTTAATGATTTCAGTTTATTTGAATCGAGACTTAGTTTTTTTCACTGGGACACAATTCTGTGAACTGATGAATCCCATCACTCACAAGAATGAATAACCTGTCTTTTAGGAATTACTGTTTTGTACGATGAACACTGTATTGATTTTATGTTTATCAAGGATCAGTATTTATAATATGCACTAAGAATTATTTTTTGTGTTTCCGTTGAGAGAGACGATGTGATCTATTACATGTCCATTAATGGCTTTACTGGGTGCCTTGAGACACTCATTTAGGAAACACCATGTAACAGTGATGATGGTATGTATGCAGGAAGGTAAGCTGTGCTGTTGCAAAACACCTATTTTAATGAAGTCTAGTTAAATGAAATTTGAAATGAACTGCTTTTTAGTAATATCTAGCCTAGTTAACACCCTTCAAATTTTATGGACCTTTCTTCCCCTCTCTTCCTTTTTAAAGGCAGCCAGTGAGTTCTTGGTGCCAGATAATAGTTACCCAAAAGTTTTTTAATATCTGAGTAAACAACTCTATGTATGTACTTTACAGCAGAGCAGGTTTCTGAAAGCAAGCCTGGGGCAATTGCTCAGGACAGTTTAGTCTTAATTCCCAGAGACCAATTCAGATAAGCAGCCAAGCCAACAACAGGAGAAGATGCAAGGTTAGAAAATTAATGCTCTGCTGTTATTAAAAATAGCTTGTAAGTATAATGATATCAGTTCCCTTGTCTTTGCAAGGACACTCGGTTTTATTTCATCAACTCCAGAGACTTACTCACCTCTAAAAATACTAGTGTCAGAGTTCATCTCTCGGCTGTGCTTCTTCCATCCCTTGGGTTGATAACCTTTGGACAAGAGGATCAAAATGAGAGGGCGGATGGACACTTACTAACAATTTCCGTGAATGGTTGGGATGAGTTTTAAATTTTACTTTCAGATTAGTCAGACTCAAAACCAGTTCTTTGTCAAAGGTCCAAACCACGACTGTCACATTTAAAAGTTACCACTATGAAGATCTTTAAAAGTTTAAGAAAGATATGAGCTTTTGCCTGTGTTCTTGCTATGAATTCCTGATATTACCCCTACTGAAAAGTAGGGTCTCCATTCCTCAATATTCCTCTCTGGGCTAACATCCTTGACTATATCCTGTATCTAATTAAAGGTTTTTTTTCTCAGTTCTTGCTTTAATGCATGGAATATCTCTCTGTCACAATTATTTTACCTATATAAATTATTTCTTTCAAATTATTTTCTGGAATCTTACAAATACAAAGGTTAATTAACTAATAGTCAGATGTTGGTCTGACATGGGTAAGTGAGCGTTCTCTCTGCTTTAGCCTAATAGAGAATGAGGGCAAGAGGTTAGAAGACCTGGCTGGCAGGAGAATGATTTGGTTCAGAGGTTTGGTTCTGAGGTTCTTTTTTTCTTTCCCTCCTTCACCCATGTATGTAGTCTGACAAAAGGAAAGCTTGATAGGGAAAGGGGTTGCATGGTCTGTCCTCTCTGTAGTTTGAAGAAATAGAGCATGCTACAAGCCATGATTTCCCCAGATTTTAGCATCCAGGGTACCATGGGGTGCCAGGGAAGGCCAGGTCATGGGGCAGGAGCAGGACCTTCTGTGTGAGCTATCAGAGAGGAGCATGGCTATCTGAAGGGTTTCATCTTTGACCTCAACCGTGATATGAGCTGCAGTTTTTCCCCAATTCTAAGGCCTGACAGACACCATTGGAAGGGCTGAAAGGGGCTCAATAAAAGGAAGCCTGAGCCCAGCTGGAGCATGAGAGAAGAGCCGGTTGCTGGTGTGGTGTGTGTGAGGTCTGCACAAGCATCCTATCAGCAGTGGTGGGCAAAGCAACGTTGTTTTGAAGGTTTAGGGCCTTTTGCTAAAATGCCTTGCACAGTGGTTGTATGTTGACTGTTGAAAGCTGGAAATCTGGCTCTCATCTCAGTGCTACTGTCTTCACTACACTTGCCCTACTAGGGGACATTTAGCTGAAATTAGCATTGGTCAGCCTGGCGCTTGCTCCTATCATGCACAAAGGGAAGAGGCTCTAACAATTGTGTATAAGAGCTATATCCATTAGAGGTGTTATATCTGGCTTAAGCTGTAGATTTGCCAGAATAAGGTTTTGATTCTCTTTTTGGACGATATATTCTTTAACAAGTTCAATAAATAGCATTAGAAACAAGCTTGGAAACCTTACTTCAGGTGATAATATTTACCTAGTCACTTAGTCAAAGATACATTATGTGCTGCATAAATGGCCTATGATCAAAAATATAGACCTTTTTTTCCCAAACCTCCAATTTTCTTGTAAATTTTTGTAATTTTTTAGTTATTCAGACATATTATTTAGCTTAAACTTGCTAAAATTTAAGCTAAATCAGTTGGTTAAATTCTATCTCTTCTGCATGAAAGAAGTGGACAAGTTGCAGGCCAATGAAGAAGGAACTTTCCTGATGGTTTTACTTGTGCAGTCATACTGCTAGGAGTAATCCTAAGTAATGATCTATAGGTAGGTCATTATATAGATAGATGTTTGAATACATACAAAAAGAGGACAATGCTTACTTATATGAGACCCTACATTTCCTGAAGATGACCATATCAGTTAAAAGCATAGGTCTGGCCTAACTAGGGTAGGAGATTTCTAAACCTGATTCTACTTTGGTTAAAAACCCTTTGCTATTGTACTAACAGGTCTATTCAGCACATCTCAGAAGCAGGCTGCAAATGTGTACAGGATGTTAATATTTTTATGAGATGAAACCATTGTAGGCCACAAACTCTGTGAGGTAGGTTTCTTCTCTAATTATCTTTTCCCTGAGGTACCTATTATACTTCATGGTGGAATAAATTGTATTAATAATTTTATTAATTTAAATGGGAAATGGTTTCTCAAAAGGAGAAACTAAAAGAGACAGGATCAGAAAAGGAAGTGATGGTTCCACCTTGATACTAACAAGGTTGATTTTTGAATGTCCTGCAGTTATGTATCCCCACATGACACCTTGGGTAAATGCACTTGCTTTATTTCATACCAAAAGGCATACTGACTTTAAATGGGAGCTAATGGTGTGAATAGTCCCTACAGGATTTTTAAACACCTAGTTTATTTAAGGAAAGCTTTAGTTACAATTTGTGTTACACTATTAAGATTTATATATCACGTACTATTTTGTTGCATGGTCTAGGTGAGTGCTAATTATTATGTTCTGCAGTAATCATATTTTTTAACTTCATTGCAGTCATACTAAATCAAAAAGAGGACATAGATAACCCAGTTATGGTAACTTGGCATGATTTAAAATAGTTAATATGACAATGTAAAAAGGGCCAAAGCTCCATCAGGTTCAGTGGGAGGTAACAGAATGAAACCAAGCAGGGATATCTCTCCCACATCAAGCACTACCTGGTGTTAACTGTGGGTAAAACTTGAGTTTTAAAGTGACAGACACTGAATTGATAAATACAGTGTTGTTGACTAATTGAGATTAATCCCAGCTTCTTAGCAAAAAGGCTGTTCACGATGATCAGCTGATAAATCCCTAATGAGCAAATTGTGTGGAACAGTGGTGCTGGGTGGTTATGCAATGACTTTTCATGTAGTGGTTGCTGCTGATTGACCACATTAAATCTCCCTGCATTTGTATTGCTATGGAAATGGTAGTGGTTGGCAGGTGTGGCCACCTGGGGTCTTGTAGGAATGGTTAAAAGCAAGGTCTAAGGTTGAAGAAGGGAATTTGCCATCTTCTGTAAGATCCTGGGAAGCAGCATGGGAAGGTAAGAAGTGTTTGATGGCGGAGAGAACTGAGATACTGAATTAAAGGTGTTTGTAGAAATAGCTACAGTGTGAAATGGAAGTTTTTGAGCACTGGCCCAGGGCAGTTGTATTAGCCTAAAATTTGTCAAGCAAAGCAGGAATTAATATCTTTTAGGAACCTGCTTTTTCCCATCACAGCCAGAAAATGTGAACTGAGCTCAGTGTGCCTGCAAATGGCTTCTGCAGGAGAGGAGGTGCCAGGGATCAAACAGCATTTACTGCAGGTCCTCTCTGCTATGCAGGTTGACACAGTATGAAAGCCACCTATATTCCTGAATTTGTGCTTGGGTCCTTCATGGTGTAAATTTACATTAAAAATCATACTCTTTCACACAGTTAGCATTATTATGATCGTGCTTTGGAACCTCACATGACACTACAGAATCTCACCCTAAATCCCTGTGTCCATCCTTCAGGATGGAGCCCATCTTTCAGACAGCGAGAGCTCCAGGAGGAGTTGAGTAGCCATACATTGACATATATGGAGTTGATTATCTGTATAAATCCACATATGGACTTTGTAGGTTAAATTGTCTCTGTCAAGTCACTAGGTAATCTCAGTAGAGTGAGTCCCCTGTGCAGTAGGTTTGTTCCCTTTCAAGCGTGGATACCACAGCCCAGGATGGGTTTCAGTAACGATCCAGTTAATGGTGTACACCAGAAGCTTCCTGCTAATGCTTTGTCTACTTCTACTGCTGTTCGCCCTCCTTATAGAGCCAGGGATCATTTCAGTCCCTGTGGCACACTGAGAGCTCAAACTGAGCTCCACCAGGAGGTCCTCTTATGGCAGTAGGGAGGTTTTCTGGGAATCATCTAAAAGAATAGTTCTGAGCAATGTAATTCTTTTCCCCTTTTAAGTGGGATTTAACACAGTCCTGAAGATGAACATCCAGTTATCAATGTAGTTTTTCTATTTGTTATTTTTTTTTTTTTTTTAATTTTTAAGCTGTTATCCAGCTACTGAACTTATCCTAGACTCTTAAACTATGGTCCATGGCTTCCTGAGTGCACAAGTTCTCCATGTGTGTATTCATTCAAAGGTACTGCAGAGCTTCTGACAAATGGAGTAAATTCGAGGAACAACATGCAAAATTTTGGTCCAGATACAGTGCAAAATTACAATAGCTTCATTGCATGGTTCCTGACAACACAAGTGACAGGTTTAGATCCACTCTCTGGTGAGCTGGGGCAGCGCTTTGAAACAAAGGCTTGAGCTTGGGTCTCTTTTGCATCTAATACTGAAATCACAATTGAGAATTTATGACCAGCAGATGAGGATAGCTCTAGTCTGGAGTCAAGGATGCTTACCTCAGAAGTGAGCCTCTGTCGCACTGAATGTTTAGTTATTTATGCCAACATTACTGAGGAATAGGCCTTTCTCTGACTCCTTGCCAAATTTTGATAGCATCATGGTTAGGGCACTGTGTTGATAGGAGACGGAAGTGTGTATGTGAGTGTCCTGTTTCACTGGAGAGTGTCTGTACCACTGAAATAGGTACTGGAATTAAAATGAGATTCTCATTCTTGTAGCTTTCTTCCTGAAATTTCTCAGTTCCTCAAATTTGTCTCCTACCTAAAATAATCTGGGGAGTTTTACCAAATCCAGCATAGATGAAACAACATCTCTGACATATGGATTGTGCACTGAAGAAAATTCCCCTAGCTCTGCACATGAATAATTGGCATGTCCTGCTCCATGGAGAACTAATCAACGGCAGCAGAATAACATCACAGCATAAGCTGCTATTGCTGGAAGGAGTAGGAAAGGAATGGTATGATAAAGAGATTGCTCAGATGCTGAAGCTCTTGGACTCTCAGTTATTAGATTGGTCTCTTTCACAGTGGAATATGGCAGATGTTTTGATTTCTTGGAGATCCATGGTCTAACTCAGTGATGATGCCCAATATGTCTTTGAGTTCTAGATGTTCTGGATATATAATTCACACAGGTCATGGATATAAAAATGGATGTAAGTGGACATTTCTTTCCCTTTCATTCCCTGTAAAGCAAATTGATGGAAAACCTGTAGAAAGAATTTGCTTTATTATCTAGGTATGTCCTTCCATGAAAAACAGCCTGTCCTGAAGGGAGAAAGAATCTTCACAGTGTTCCATCCCTAAACTCCTCTCATCTTCTCTGATTTTGCACCATTTCAGTTGCACAAAACTAAACCATCCACAGTTTCTTTACATTATTTCCAAAGATTATGTCCTTTAATGTTTTGATATACTTAGACGGTGTGACTTTGATTTCTTTCACACCTGACATCTGGACTGTGGAAACTTTACCACTCTCTCTTTAGACTGAAGTCACTAACAACCATCGTCAACAGAGGATTAGGTTTATATTATTAAAAATTAATATGATGCAACAGTAATATCATGTACATCTTTCTCTGTGATTACCCAATTTGACCTGAGGTTGGTAATAACAAATGGTTGTCTTGCAGACACTTATTTTCTGGCATCCAACATAAAAAAAAAAAAAAAAAAAAAAAAAAAAAAAAGAAATTACTAACATTATAATAAAATTGTTACTTTATTCCCAACCATTGTTCACTTATCTCTTCCAGAACATGACCTTCACTTGGAAACGTACTTAAATGATTTTAAGGGCATAGAATAGACTATATCAGTCAGTTGGAAGGGACCTACAATGATCATCTAGTCCAACTGCCTGACCAGTTCAGGGCTGACCAGAAGCTAAAGCATTTTGTTAAGGGCACTGTCCAAATGTCTCTTAAACTCTGACAGACTTGGAGCATTGATCACCTCTCTAGGAAGCTTGTTCTAGTGTTTGACCATCCTCTTGGTAAATAAATGCATCCTACTGTCCAGTCTAAACCTCCCCTGGTGCAACTTAGAGCCATTCCCATGCATCCCATCACTGGATCCCAGGCAGAAGAGCTCAGCACCTCTCTCTCTCTTCCCCTCCTCGGGAAGCTGCAGAGAGCAATCAGGTTGCCCCTCAGCCTCCTCTTCTCCAAACCAAACAAGCCCACAGTCCTTAGCTGCCCCTCACAAGACATGCCTTCCAGCCTTTTCACCAGCTTTGTTGCTCTCCTCTGGATGTGTTCAAGGACCTTCACATCCTCCTTTAACTGTGGGACCCAGTACAGCAAACAGCAGCAGTGACATTTGTTTTTTCTTCATAGTGGTGGTTTTTAAAAGTTGGGTGATATCTAAACACAACCATATACTAAACTACACAAAGAAATGAGACAAATCTGTTTTAAAATCACTGATTTAAAAATATTGTCCTCCTGTTTTCCAGGACTATTATTTATCAGTTGGCAGAAGTAGGTGAGAAAGGAGGGAATTGTAGCTATACAAAGTGTGGGGCTGAGAGGCAGGAGAGCTGGAGAGAGGACCGTAGAGGCTAACCACCATAAGAAAAGGGAGGGTAAGCCCTGCTGTGGGGTAAGTGGAGAGAAAGAGAGATTTAGATTGTAAAGAAGAAAAGATTAAAAAGACTAGGAAAGTGAATGAAATAAGATAGATATTTAAAGATGTAAAAAGAAAAAAAATATTTTAAAGATTAGGAAACTAGCATTTAAAGAAAAGTAAAGGTGTCGTGTACACTGTGTTACTAAGCTGGTTACAAGTAGTAGGCAGGCGTTCATTAGCTTCGCAGAGGCCCAGACAGGTTCACCTTGTCTTATTCTTATTGATTTGATTTCCATGGAGGCTCAGTGCTTAATTAGTCTTTTTTTAATATATCCCCAATGAAGTAAAAAAACACCACCCAAATTTTGGTCCCTGTGTTTCAGTCCTCTGTTCTTAGAGAGCAAAATGGGAATAATATTCTGTTAATCCTGGGAAACTCATGAAAGTGCTTTTATTAGAGTTTGTATCTGATTCCCCTTGCAATCAGTGGAGTTTGGGTGTCTGACTTCCTTTGAGATCCTCATCCCAAGTAACTTACTCAAGGTCACTTGAGAAATGAAGTGGGGAGGTGAAATTTAAATTCAGTGCCTCTGGCTATTGCTTTTGTCTCCAAGACCTTTTTCTCTCTGGGACATAGTAAAGTCTAGAGGCTATTAACCTAAGGGCTCCCTAGTTCAAGAAGCAAGGAGAAGCTGGGAAGCAGTGTACCCAGTTGACCTAGAAGGGTTATATAAATAGTTATCAGACTTAAGCTAAAGCATCCCTCTCTTTTTCTCCTTCCTACTCCTTTCTTTCAGGCTTTGGCTGAAATAAGACATCCCAAGATTAGTATTTTACTGTCTGGTCAGGGCAGGTTGAGAAAAGCCTTGGTGTGTCTGTGTCTGTGCCAAGACAGAGCAGCACTTCACCTGGAGGAGCGTGTTCAATGAAGTGGCATAGTGAAGCTTTCCTCTTCTTTTCTCCTCTTTTTCCTTTGTACTTGAGGCTATGACCCTGGAGCACACTAGTATAATAGAAACTATTCCGAGGGAAAGAATGGGCATTGAAAAAAAGATGCATTAAGACATTGCAAAAGCATAAAAGATGTAGGTAAGAGACCGTCATCCTGGAAAAAAACAAAAGGTTTATCTTATGAAAGTTTATACCATGCAGTGTTTCAGTGCATCATCTGGCAAGTGATCTCCCAGCAAAATGTAAACCAGAAATTGTCCTTGGCTCATAGTGGGGAATGCTAGGAGAGCCTGAGGGTCCTTTCACCAAGACAGGGACTACTAGGCAAGATTAGCTGAAAGGTCAGATGACAGGTATGTAGTGCAGCGTGGACAGCCCATCCATCACTAGGGACTCTTCATACCCAACTTCGTCATGTCCCTTTGAAAATCTTTATTTTTCTGAAGAGCTGTCAGCTGTGTCAGCGAGTCCCTGCTTTGAAAGAAGATTCCTGGAGAAAATTTTTCCAACTTCAGACAACATCCCGTCTCTTGTTATCTTTTGGTTAGTGGGTTTTAAAAGCATTGAATGATGTCTCTTTTAAAAACAAACAAATAAGCAAAACTGGTAATTCCGTGCTTTTTCTTTTTTTTTTTTTTTTTCTTAAATACATAAAATGATTTGTTTTGTTTCTTAATAGCTGCCTACAGCAATTCACTAGATTAAGTTGAATTCCTTTTCAAAGAAAATAATATGCAACCATTGTAAATTTGTGTGTTGGTTACGATTCTCAGTGATGACTAGGCTCTTGCGTGGAACCCACTTTGTTCTGGCTACATGAGATCGTGTCTCACTGTGAAACATATCCAGAGTGGGGAGGAATTTTTTTTTTCTTTGGAAGGTCAAGGGAAGGTGGAGCAAGAGGGGGATTAAAACTGAGTTTTGCTTTCTGATGAAGCCAATTTTCAGTTTTATGATTGCAGGTTTACATGTCAGATGCCTCATCCAGGAGTTAATATGTCTTTCTTGTAATTTATATATTGTTGGGTTAAAATTAAAATAGGATTCGGCTGGAAATGTGACCTAAGATGGAGTGCCCAAGCTCAACTAAATCGAGTGAGCAGAGGTCAAGTTACTCTTGGGAGCCCATCTCCACTGGGTATAGAGAATTTGAAATCTTACCTCAGTAGTGTGGCTTAACCTAAATCTAGACTGACTGGTGGCTGCATGTTTTGAGGTGACCTGTGTCTGGTCTCCTGGCCAGAGAAAGGAGAAACCTGCCCGGGTATTCTCTGGTTCCTCTCTGATGCTCTTTGGGGTTTCTTTCCAGTGTGTGAGGCACTGGCATGGGTTAAGCTTGGCTCAGGGACAAGACCTCTCGGTGGGTTCAGGCTGGTGTGACCAGCAGGATGGGCAAGCTGTGAGCCCTCCTCCTGCACGACCGTGCACAACGTCCCACACAACCGTGCACAACGTCCCACACGACCGTGCACAACGTCCCACGGGCTCACACACAACATCCCACGGGCTCACAGGGGGCTCTTCCAGGAGGGGCTCTGTCCCTGCCTGCCCCAGTGCCAGAGCTCAGAGGGGCTTCGCTGGGACTAAGAGAGAGCTCACATCTCACACACACAGTCCTGACTGTGTCCACTGCTTGCAGAGGGTGGAGGACGGAGCACGCTGCACCCGTTGTGAGAGCTGGTGGGGGAGGAGAGGAGCCATGAGTCTTCTCATGAGGGGGTATGTGTCAGAGCAGCAGAGTTACTTGCATCCTACTACCTGAGAATCCTTTTCATATTAAAGGAAGAGTTTCATTTTATAAAATGCAGGTCCCTGTTCAACGTGAACAGGAGCAAATTTATCTTGTTAGCACTTATTTACAACTGACAATTCTCAATTAGCATTTGAGCCTGGATTCCCGTTTCTATAAATCCCTAATGAGAGTATAAATTACTAATGAAAGAGCTAAATCTCAGGGCCAAAGTCTTACTTCATTAACACACTAATGTAAACCTGAAGTGTTCCTGTTTCTTGAGCAGAGTTACTTCACAACAGCACTGGTGTAAGCGATATGGGAATGAATCCTTGAGGCTTTTGCAGTGGGCAGCATAAAGTGATACTGTTCTGTCTAATTTTCAAATTTTGTTGTTCTTAGGGAAAATATCTCAAATGTTTCCACAGTCTTGTGCTCAAAACCCTTTGTCTGACTTGTCTGACTTCAAACTGTTTGATTCCTTCAAATGTCTTTTTTCTTGTCGTACCTGCTGCTCAGTGAATAAAGGTGGCATGGAACCCTAAAATACTTGTTACCTTTTCGTGTAACCAGTAGGGATTTTTTATTTATTTTAACCAACATTTAATTTCTAAATATCATGGCTCATAGGAAATAGATAACAATTTAAATTTCAGAAATGGTAGAACTGAAGTAATTTATGATTGATTTTAAATTTCTTGTTGGTTTTGAATGTCTCTTGATAATCTGTGATAGTATTAACAGGCTGCTGTAGCAAAGATCTGACAGTAAACTCATTGTACTGACTGTATCCTTGGTTTGGACACTTTATAAGAGTGTTAATACTTGGTTGTGTGAGGGTTATCTTACCTACTGTAACCACTAGAAGAAGACACATGTTTGAAAGGTCTTTTAGGAAAGACTTTTAGAAAAAGTTTTTTAGGAAATCACCTTGGTAGTAATGTGTGTTCTATTGGTGTTGGTCATGCTGTGTTTGACATAAATGGCAAAAAATTCAATAGACTTGCCCAGTATCACAATCTCAAAAATACATTAAAGGCACTGGGACCAGTCCCGCTGGGTACCGCTCCATGTCTGCTCATCACTTGCTGCATTATAGTGTCTGGTGAGGTTCTTTCTCCTCCCATAATTAGTAAAGTTGATGAGGGTCTAGCATGAGTTAAAAGCTACGTGATCCAGCTTCAAGTTCAATTCATCATGTTCGATGTTCAGATTTTAAAAGATTGAATGTTACAGGTAAAAGTTTTACTTGAAGGCCAAATATTAATAACACGTGGATTACAATTTCCTCTGTTAGGTTTGCAAATTCTTCCTCTCAATGAACTCCTTCAGTTAAGCCTGTTCAGAGTTTCTTGAAAAGTATATGAGGTAATTAATTAGAAATCTTAATCAATATTATATGGATGACAAATTATAAAGCTAAAAGTGTTACCTTTGCGAAGAAGGCAAGCTAACATTGCCATGTTGAGTGAATGACAGTTTTACTATTTCTCTCAAGTTAGGAAAGTTCAAACATATTAATTTAGTCAAGGGGAAAAGACTACTAAATATTCAAATACAGACACAATCACAGTAAAAGTTATTCTACAGCTTTTTTATCATGTTTTATAATATATGAATAAGTGAGTTTCTAGTATTCTTAGAGCATTAGCATTCAACTTTGTAGAATATTGTATACTATTTATTACACATGATTGTACTGGCGAACAAGCAGTAGAAACAAGTGAGAAAATGATAACTGCAAATAGGTGCTTTGACTATGCTGAAATAAACTAGGAGGAAGAACACACTGTTCTAGAGCTTAGGATCTCTCTTCTTTCTAGAAAAAAAAAAGCAGCAAAAACTTGCCACATGTTAACAGAACATGCACATATTTGACATAAACCGTTAAGCTTTAATATATCAATCACCTTCTGGTTTTCTTATGATCTACTAAGCAAGTAAAAGCTAGTAAAGGATGTTATACTTAGCAGAAGGCTGTCTCTCTCATAGAAGGTCAGATCTGAGATACTTAAGATGAGATTGGTCTTGTAGTTTATAGCTGCTGAAGCCATTGCTGTAGCCAGTTAGATAAGTTAGGACTGTTTGTGTAAGGGCTCTCTGTGAAGTTATGAAGTGATGCATCAGCTTTTCCTCTGAACAGCACAAAATATTTATTTCAAACCTTTCCATGCCTGAAGATAAAACATAAATTTGGTGTCATATAGTTGGCAAAAGCAGTTTCAGAATTAGGCATTCTGAATCATACGTGGCATGCTTTATAAATGGCTGTTTTTAGTCTAAAAACATAGTTGTCATCTTGCTAATATACCAATATGTAAACAGCAAAATGGTGATGTGCAAAAATGGAAGAATGAATATAAAACATTTTGTAACAGCTGACTTCATTTCTTGTAAATACTTCTTTTTTGGTGACATACTAAAATAAACAATCGTAAGTAGAACTGAAACAATTTTTGTGAGCATAGTGATATCTGAATAGAAATGAGGACTGGAAGAGATTCTTAAGTTTAATGTTTGCCAAGAATTTGTCTTTTAGGGGTGTGTGTTGAGTTTGGGTTTTTTTGTTTGTTTGTTTGTTTGTTTTTGCATTTGTTTTTGTTTGGTTTTGGGTTTTTTTGGTATGCTGTATACTCTGTTCAACCCATGATTGTTTTGTGGTTATAAAAGTTCAGAGAGATGTGAAAATTAAATAAAATTATTGTTGCACTGTGCCTGAAACCTATTTTAGTTGATGAAATATAATCACAGTTTCAAAAGCAAAAAGAATAAATGTAATTCTGGCCTTTTCTAGTTAAGAAACAAAAACAATTTGAAAACCACAGAACAAAATAAAAGCAATTTTTTTAAACCTTCAGAAGAAAAATCCAGTCAATAAAACCATATTTCATTGTGTATACTGTATTTAGGTTTTACAGGAGGCATTTTTAGAGTTAACAGTTTTGTATATACCATAAGTAAATAGATGAGGAAGGATTTCTGTCAGATAGTACGGTGACAGGCTTTAGTTTAAATCCTTAAGACAGATAGATAGAAGAAGATTAACTGGCCTTAGTTATTTCATGTTCCCTGTCTGAGTGGAAACATGTTTCCATGTTGAGCTAGAGTGTCCTAGCAGCCTGAAGTTGTAAGGTATTTGCTGCCTTTTGATGCATCTTGTTTAGCATTTGTTTAACACATTTATTCAAATGAGGCTGGGCATTTGTTTGTCCCTTATCAAACAGAATGGGACAGCTCTAGACAAGAGCAAATAGACGGTATCAGCAGAAACACCTTAAGACTTTTTTTTTTTTTTTGTGGTAATACTTAGCAAAAGAAAATAGCAACATCAGAAGTTATGTGAATGAAACCATTTGTTAGCCAAACTTTAGGTATCTTCTGCTCAACTTCTAAATAAGCAATAAACTTTAAAGGCTGCAAGAAAGCAAAAATATGACAAACAACCTTGAACCCAAATCATACTCCTCCGTCTCAACCTCAACCCAAAGCAAACCAACTAACCCAACTCTGGAAGCGCCTAACCCAATCAAATAAATAAATAAACTTAAGGATAAGACTTCTTGATAGAGTATGATTGGAGTTTAATTCAAGCACTTAAAAGATAAAGCCCAAAACAATCTATCTTGACCGACAATTGTTTGGATTACCTTGAGTAAAGCATTGTGTGTAGTGTAGCTTCTAACTTTATACGATAGTGACACATGCACGCTCCATCCATCGCTCGTTCTCATCTCCTGTTCATTTTCATATTGATTTCTGTTCTACCCTGCACTCATCACCGTGATTGGTATAGACAAAAAGTGTACCAAACCAGTAACAGTCTTAATCACAGCTGATATGCAGTTCTGGCCTCACTCCTCAAGCATCTTCTGTCCCTTTTTGTTAGCTGCTTTAAGATTAAGTGTCCAGACTTCCTCTTAGATCTACCTAGCATAGTCTCACAATGTCAGTAGGTCACTCACACAGGTGTGTCGTGGGAATGGCAGTGGAAGGTAAATGCAAAATGCATCTCTAATGGCCCTTGGGGGAAAAAATGTCCATGTAGCCACAGTAACTTCCCATGCAATCTTTGCTTAGGAGTGTTTACCTCAAAATCTATGCTCATGTGTTCCGAATGTGTGAAATGTGATATTAAATATGAGAGACACACCCCCTTAGAAATTACCTGCTAACCCCATAGCAGTGAGTAGTCTCACATAAACACACTAATCTCCAGAGAGCATGAGAGGAAAAGATGTCTTAAAAATTATGGTGATTTAATTTTATTTTGCCCTAGAATGACATTCTCCTGAGTATTTGTGAAAATGAAGATGAATATGCAGGGCTACATTTGGTTGATTTCGCGCCAGATGGCCAGTTGCAGAGGCTGAACTAAGCTGAACTGATTGATTCGTTTTTGCCATATTGCATGCTGGCGTTTACCAGAGTTCACATCATTCAAATACTAACATTTTTGGTGCTTTCTCTTTTTATTTATTTTTTTATTTTTCTCAGTTTCTTGGGATGGCCTCTGTTTTCATAATGGATTCTCCCTCATCTCTTTTCTGCCTCAGTCTTTAAAGGAATCAGTCTTTTCCCTATCCAAGTGTGTTATGTGTTTTTTTTTTTTGTTGTTGTTTTTGTCTTTAAAAAGATTTAATAAACTGCTCACATAGATAGGGAAAGGAGAAAAAGAAGAGGGCAAATGTGCAGTATGGTAAATTTTTTTCCTCTAGAGGTTTAACTTTCTCTTACGCTAATTTATCACACATGAACAGAAAATACAACATCTTGCATTAAAATGGAATTCTTAAACTTCTGTGTTTTCAATTTGCCTATTGTTTTTGGGACCATACATCAGCTCATTTAAATTCCCAATGTTCTAACTTTCATGAAGATGTTCCATTAAAAGCTAATGGAGATGATATCAATAGTTACACAGAAATTACTCCAGAATCTTATGGAAATTAAGAGGAAAAAAAAATAATATTTCCATTTCTTTTGAGACATTTTATAGATATTTATAATAAACAACACATAAGGAGTAGGATACCATGTGTGAGTGTGCACATATGCACCTTATAATTCAGAATAGGTATATTTTAGGGGAAGATTTAAAAGACCTAATGAACATGGGTTTTCTTGTTAAGTTCTGTGGGCTTTGGTGAGATTTCAGTAAAACCTTATTACAGTGCCTTTCTATGAAAGTGGTAGTACACATATTTTTATGAATTTCTATACCTATGCAAAACTTACTGCAATATGAAAGTATGATCTTCTCAAAATAATTTTAAATTTTCATGTAGAATACAATAATTTGAGCATTTTGTAGAAGAAAAAATTAATATCTGGGTATATACTAGGAGATAAATATAAGCAGAGTTGTTCTTTGGCAAAAGAACATCCATGTTTGTGAAAGGAGTCTTTCTTTTCACTTGGTAAACAGCCATAACTCTAAGTGTAATGTCAGGAGCCACCTCTTTGCTAGGCCAAGTGATTTGTAAGGCACAATTCCTCACTGACTTCACACCTTAGATAATGAGGGCTTTGTAGGGTGAAAGGAGAGGGAAAAAAGTGATGATATTTATGCCTTATGGACAGCACTACCCATTGATTAACAGGAGAAATTTGGATCAAAACGCTGGTCAGAAAAGCAGCAAGAGGTGTCAAAGCCCTACCTTGACAGAAAGCCAGGAGGGATTTTCCTGAGGACCTGAATGGTGCTGGGATTTTACAGAGAGGAGTTTGGGCATGCTCACTGTGCAGGATTGAACCTACAGATAGAGCCATCAGCTTAATCTCTAGTAGGTTGCAAAATCCACCCAGTGCTTTATGGGGTAACTGACCCGCGTGATTGACACATGCTTGTGTATGGCTGGGAATCCTCCAGATTACTTCAAAACAGATATTTATTCTGGCTGGCTCCTGTAGGCCAGATGATTTCTTTAAGAGCTACACCTGGGGAGGGCAAGGCTATCCTCATGTCTCCAGTTCAACTTCATTGCAGCTCAGTTGGGTACTTCCCACCAAAATTTGTTTCCCTCACCCCGTGAAAGCACGCGGGTTCCTCCCCTGCGCTGGGTGATGCGGCGGCAGGAGCACAGCTGGCCCTGGGTCGCACACCTCTGCTCTGAAACGCTGGGTCTTGGTGGCCCTGGGGCTCGAGCACAGGCATGCCCTGCCGTAGGCACCCACTGACGGGGGATGACAAATGGGGACGGGATCTGGAAGTGTGGAAATGCACATATGAAACAGTAAAAAAGTTGATAGAAAAATATTTTTTAAAATATCTAGAGCACTATGGGTTTACTCTTCAAAATATCCTTCGAACTTTTCCACAGAGTTATTTTACCAGCTGGCACATGAAGTTTGCCATCTACCTCACCTCAAGCACCTCCTGACACTTGTGCTCAAAAATGCATAGTGGGATTGATATAAATCTCACCTTTTCTCAACGATTCTCGGCACATCTCTGTCACCTATAACAGCTCTGTGAGTCAAACAGAGCAGTCAGAAACCCAGCCTATGGGATTGAGAAGGATTAAAAAGGGTGAACCTACAGTACTTTATTGACCGAGGTCCTCACATTAACCTGATCTGATCCTTTAATTACTATGAATAGAATAGGGCTTACAGTCCTACTTAATAACACCCCATGCTTTTTATTCTATAAAGAGCTTTCCCATTCATGTGGCCTCTTCTTTTCAGATTTACAGATTTGTAGCAAGAAGGAATGCACTTTTTTTTCTGGCACTCTAGGGGAGAAAGCTACCTAATGTGTATGTGAGGGATACTGGAAAGTATATCCTCAACCTTTCTCTTTTGAAAAAAGTTGTTTGAAAATCAGTCCTCATTCAAGATATTTGTTGTTTGTCAGGAAAAGGTGAAAGTAGAAAAGGTAACCAAAACAGAAAAATCTTAATTTTATAAAGATAGTAGAAGAAGCTTAACATACTTTCTATGCTAATCGGAACCGTAATCAAATAAGATGCATAATTTTCTCCCTTCCCATGCACATTTCCCCCCTCCCCATAGGCTCAGAGAATCAGCATGTTACTGTAATCTAGGCAGACTGATATATACACATATGATCATATATATGGGTGATATATGATACTATAATTAATAACTGGTATTTTCTCTGAATTCAGGAAAGCAGCTGCAGCCCACAGATAAGGTACTTTATGAGAATAAAATCAAAGCTGAGCATTAATGATTATAATTTGTTGTGATCGAGAACAGTGAAACAATCATTTTATTTCTTGAACTGAACTGAAATATGAGTGGGCCGCTGGGTTAAAAATGAAAAGGGGATACAGGTTGCGATTAAGAGCCTAAGACATTGTGCTAAGTCTGGTATAAAAAGTAGGAACGGTCTCCCTAATTTTTACATGAACACATTGTGACTAGCAACTTGTGCAGATCTACCCAGTGGCCAGGTTGAGGAAGAAATCTGAATCTGGTTTTGAGCTAAAGATGGAATAAGTGATGGTGAAGAACTAGAGGGCTTGGGGATTTTTAAGGGGGAAAGAAGGGGAAAGAGAGAAGGAGAAGGAAGAATCTGACCAAAAAATCAGTGGAGGTGGTAGGAAGAACCCAACCAAAATCAGTTCTTTCTCTCTCAGTCATCACTTCCAGTATGATTTGCCTGAGCACACAATCCTTTGACTACTGTAATTATAAAAAGATTATTGTTGCATACTGAACTTTGAAAGGAAAGAGAATTTGCTGCAGATATTTCCCATTTGGATGTTTTTCTGCTTATTAAGGAACAACATGTTTCATCATTATTTTAAGGTTAAAACTTGATTAACATGCAGTAATGCAACCGGTCTAATTTTATTTTACTAAAATTGCTGTAAATAACACTGTTAGTAAAATAAATACTGAAGGAATATGGTATTTGACAGTGAAGATGTACTTAAAATATTTTATCGTAACTCCTTAGCTTTCACAAGACAGGTATTGTTAGGAGCTAGTCTGATTAGTCTATCAAAGACACATCACTGCCTCCTTCTCCCCCACCCTCCGCCCCCTTGAAGATAGAATAATCTTTACTATGCTTTTAAGGAATAAGGATTTAAATTGAAGCAAACTGTGAAACTGCCAAAGCATGCTTATTATTGACAGGTTATATGAAAATGATTGCTTAAAATTCCACCCCACAGACAGACATACAGACAGAGGTATATAATCCCTACTTTAGCGTTATAGTCTTTCTATTGGTACTCTATATGGCTGTAATCTCAAAAGACCATTTATTAAATGTGAAATATTGTATGTTCCTGTAGCCTCCTTCCTTGATTGTGTTCCTAGGGTCTTGTTGGGCAATTGATTACTCTGTGCACAATCCTGCTGCTTTAGGTATTAATGGCAAAACCCCCATTGTCTTCAGGATTTAGGCCCTTTATGATTTTTTTAAAGTTCATTATATTTTGCAAGCAACCGAGTTTAAAATCCGTGATTGGAAAGACTTACCCCTCACATCTTCCTGTGAAATGTTTTACCTTTAGAATGAAAAAGCATTTGGAAACTGTAGGATGGTTTTGATCTGCAGGATTAAAAGGAGTCAGCACTGAAAATGGATTCACATCATTTTCTTTTTGGGTACCCAATACTTGGGGGAAGGGGGAGGAGAAAAAAAAAATAACAGCTGATTTAATATAAGTGAACTGAATTCCCTCTCCTGGTGCGTCTTTCAAACCTCCAGTTTCTGTTCTTGCCATCACTCTGTGAATATCCCCCTCCCCTTTTTGTTAAAAGGCATTTCCTATGAAAGCCTACAAAAGCAGCTTTCAATCTGATTAAGCTTCTCCTGTAAAAAAGTACAAAAATAGGGATACATTTGGGTCAGTATCACCCCTCTATTCATCTGCCTTATTTTGCCTAGGCTACTTACTAAGGACACCACACGTGATCACAGAAGGCTCCTGCAGTCATTATGGGCTACCTAAAATTTAATTTATGAAATTCCAAGGGGCAACAATGACCATAACCCAAACCCAGACTGTTGGAAAGGCCTGAGCAGCTAGCTTGGCATAGCTGTGGGCTCACTGCTGGCGAGTACTAGTTTTCCAGCCTTCCTGGAGTGAGCTGTTGCTTGATGGAGGTGGAGGGAACAGTTGTCTCCTGAAATCCCCGTCACTGGTGATGTCTATCTCTGCCCACCCATGCTGAGGGGCAATGTCTCACCCTCCCATCGGTGGGTCCAACTCCAGAGCTCGCTCACTGATTAACCCTTGGTTGAGGAAAACTGTGCCCCACCTTAGTCTACCAACCTGTAAAATGGGCACAGAGTATTTATTTCTGACAGGTTTTGTGAGGGAGGTTCAGTACCCAAAAAACTTCTGTGGTGTTGACTTTTCTCAACTTCAACACCTGTATCTCTCACTCACCCATTTATAGAAATGTATATAATATTTGTCTCCAGCAGATTAGTATCGGAGTGAGATTAATTCAGCAGTTTACAAAGGTGCTGTGATAAGACATATAAGCATTTTAACAGGGTAGCACTGAAAAATAAGCTTGAACTGGAACTGTGATTTGTTTCTGCCCCTGCAAGAGGTTTGTAACCTTCCTTAATAATTTTTTCTTTAGTACATGGCAATGTTGAAATGTAATCTTTATCACTAAATGAATGAATGACTGGTATTGCTTAGGGCACATACTAAAAACTGTTTTCACGTGAAGCCCAAGTATTGTTGCTGTTGCAGTTTTTCTGTTGTTTTATTAGCTCTGAACAATGTTGGACTACTCTTGAAATCTAATAATCTCCATAAAGTGTCTTTCCTTGGTAGCCTCTTTGATAATGGAGAGTCGATTCTAAAAATACAATAAAAACTGAAAAGAGAATATTATCATAACTGCTTTCAAAAACTAGAAAAAAATGAACAAATAAAAAAGAGTCAGACTGCATAGAAAGGAAAAAGAAGAAAACATACTAGATGTTGGGTTTTAATCACTTTGTGTGTGTGTGTTTATGGTTTAATCTGCTAACAGCCGTGTTAAGTATAGCACAGGATTTAGTGGATATTTCAAGCACCAGCTGCATACCCTTTTTTCTGAGGAGGAAGAGAGAGATTTAACCAAAATTGTGATATAGTTTACTCAAGATATTAGCTGAATTATAAAAAAGCATACTTTGTTTTTTCCTAATGGTCATCAGTTACCATCAAAGAAATTTAAATAGAAAATAGTTTTTTTAAATATTATAACTGTTCTGTATATTCCTGTTACTAACCAAGCATCTTATGATCTCTGAAGAGCAGAAATGGCCCTCGAGACAAAAGCATCTGTCCAGTTTTGTGTGTGTGTGCGTGCATGCATGTGTGCATATCTGCCTATACATACATAGATATATGCATGTGCACAAGGCAAAGAGCTTCACAGGTTTATGACTGGAGAAAAAGCTCATGTGGTTTTGTTTTGGTTTTTAAAGGTAGAAAATATGAATTCTGTCCTCAGAATGTCAGAATGTTACAGCTCTTTTTGCCATGTAAGTGGAAGATATATTTTTTTAATTATAATCTTTTATATCAGTGACTTTTACATGAAACAACATTTAGATGTTTTATGTTTCACATTTATTTAAACAATCATTGTCTCTCTCAAAATATTTTCCCTGAAACCTTATGTACAGGTAATAAAAACCTTGTGTTGGAGGAAGTTCATCTGATAATAGCAATACAAGGTTGTCTGATTATGCCAAAATGATATGGAAGAAAGGAGATTTTATTAACTGACTTAGAATGAAATGCATAACATCTATGAGCTTTCTCCCTTCCAAATGGTCCAAAAGCTTCATTAGGGAACAGAAACCTTTTTTTAAAGGATACATGCTAGAATATAAAATACATTTAAATTGAAGCCTAGGGAACAAATGATAACTATTAAATTTCTTTGCCAGAAAGATATTCTTTAATTTTACTTTTTTTTTTTTTTTTTTTTTTTTCCCTTCTATGTTAGTATCTTGATTCAGCATCTACATGCTAACACTTCAGGCAATTCACTCTCCTGTTTTAAGTAGTTTGAGAGGTAACCTCAGTTCACAAAGCATCCTAAGAGCCAGATTCAGTGCTACTGGATGCCGGGTACCTTTTCTTCTTGTGTCTTTGTATAGGTCAGTAAACACCTAGGTTCTGCCATCCACATTAGGCTTCTGAAATGCTACTCTTTCCAGTGCTTTTGATGTGCATTTCACCTCGGGAAAATACTTATTCCAGGAGAGATTTTGCCTAGCAAGTTTCTGTGCAGGAACAAAAAAATGAATGTTGTCAGCTGTGTTCCTGTAGAAACAAGGCTTTTCATCCCTGCGTTTGCAAAGGCGGTTGCCCACTAGCTCTGGCAGTAACTTTTCTCCCTCTTTGACTCTCCACAAGATGACAGGTCAGCAGGAGCTATTGGTAGAGTTGTATGCAGTCCTCTGCTTGCCTAACGTTTACTTTTTGTAGGAGCATTTTGCGTCAGATGGGACTCTTTCTGGTTCTGTAAGGCAGACGTTAGCAGAAAGAAGGTGCACCCTGGGGAACGTCTTTCAGCCTTTCTTCCTTTTGCTCAGGTACATTCCCCTCTCCACCTTCCAGAAGGGAATCCCGCTTCCCACCTAGAACCTTCGCAGGGCTCCCCTGTGCTCGGTCTGAGAGCCAGGAAGGCTTTTCCCATGGCCACTTCACTCCCAGCTATTTCTCATTGTGCCTGAACGTCGTTTCCAGGCAGCGTTGCTTGTGGTTCTTGTGTTAGAAAACTATTTTTCTCCCCAAATGTTCTTAGCAAAGGTACTTATTAAATTTTTATTTTAAAAGATTTCATTTGAGAAGATGAGGATAAGTGATTGTGTTCTATACATGGAAGAGTATTTTGCTGAAAAACCAACACCAAAAGACTTATTACCACTGCAGAATTTTTAATTCAAACATTTTGGTCAAAACCTTCAAACACCTAAAATTCTACATGTCAGTAAACAAGAGACTTCTCCCACAAGATGAGATATAAAACCCCCAGAACTTTCAAAAAATTCAGTCCATAAATTAGGGAAATCCATATTTAAAAGCAAACAAAAACAAACACCAAAACTTTGGTTTCAGTATGTGGTGATTAAAAGGTCACTGTGGGGAAAATGTGTTGACTGATATAGTGGAAATGATTGTGTTGCTAGCTAGAACAGAAAACTCCGAAAAATGCTTTATCTATTTTAAACATTTCAGTTATTTAAATCAGAAATAGCTATCCTGTAATTGGAAAAAAATGAGATTAGAAGAAGAATATTGCAAAACTGACACTTTAATTTTGTGACTTCCTTTCTTGGGAAGCATGTTATTCTTTTCACATGATTTCTGACCTTGCTTAAATACTGAATTCTCAACAAATTCAACAAAATACCAGATTTTGCAGACCATATGCAAGAAAATATGAATTCTGAATGACTGCTGCAAAGGTAATTTATTCTAGAGAATTGGATTATTTTGATAAAAATAAACCATTTTCAGCAGGAAAATAGTTGTTGTTTGTTGCTCAAAAAATGTATTTACTTTAGCAAAACTTATTTTCTGTTACATAATGTAATTCCTTCAATTTTGAGTCTTTGTACGTTGTCTTGCAAATATTTTGCTCGCTTCTAACTGTTAGATTTAGTACAGCCATACAGAGTTGCAGCCTTACATATTTCCCTTGCAGTCATTTCCATAGCCTTATTCTATAGCTTCTGAATATACTTTCAGCAATAAATTAAATTTCCCACCTGAGTAAGGCCTTATGAAATGGGCATTGTTAAAAAAAAGACCCCAACAATATGGTAAGAGAATTCATAAACTACTCGATCTGCCTAAATTTGTTTAGATTCCATTGAGTCCCCACTATAAATGGAAACAGCAGCGGCCACGCTTGCTTTACCAGACAAACCTTTTTTGACACTCTGGAACTAAGTTTGTCTTTGGTGCTGCAGGGCTGTGCTATTTAAAGACAAGGCTGTGGTCATCGAAGGGTTAAAGCCAGTTTTGAATTTGAGTTAATCCATATGCTAATCTATTTTAAATATCCCTGCATAACTATCAGTGTATTTTTAGCAGCGCAGTTTGTTGTTCCAGTTGCCAGCTATTTCTGATGACACAACAAAATAGGGCAGAATATAGTTTTAAGGTTTATTTTGGCCTCTAACTTTAAAAGGGCAAATCCCCCCTCACCCAAGGATATTTCTGATTTGAATGGTCTATACCTGCTCTCTGCAATCAGCCGACTATTGTAAGCAGTTTGATGGGCCTGAGGTATTAGTGCTGAGAACATTCCTGTTGTCCCTCGGGTTAGGGATTGTTTTGCAATGATCACCCGTCCTGATTTGAAGATTGCATGACAAGACACTATTAAAGTAAGGGCAAGGAATTCAATTTCTCGATGTCATTTTGCCTGGCCTGGTTTTGAAAATAGGTCACTGTATGCTATCTGGATTTGTATATTATAACAGCACCTGCTAGCATTTTTGTAGTGAAGGGTCTAGTCATATTTTCATTATAAACCCCTATTTTTAGGAGTTTATAGACTGTAACTTGACCACAGAAAGCAGCTTCTATCTAAATGGTGGCATGCAAGGTCTCTTCCAAGGAGCATG
Organism: Tyto alba; assembly: GCF_018691265.1. Taxonomy (NCBI): domain Eukaryota; kingdom Metazoa; phylum Chordata; class Aves; order Strigiformes; family Tytonidae; genus Tyto; species Tyto alba. Next base: position 38,715,645 of record NW_024881330.1, read on the forward strand.
TTTTTCACCCTGCAAATCTCAACAGATATGTGCTCAGCCATTTCTGCAGGAGTGAAAAATGAAAACATATTTTCAGCTGCAATTTGGTATCAATAGTAGATTCCTTAAGGAAAAGCTACTGTGCTATCTTTATCTTTTAATTAAAATGATATCTAAAAGAGCTGGATTTCTCATGCAAGTCTTAATAAGAATCTGCGTAAGTATAGGTTATAAACATTGGTGACTGGCATGTATATTTTAATTATACAAATCCACAGTAATAAATTCCCTTATATAAAGGAAGAATTTAACAGGGTCAAAACCTGGTTGTTTGAAAAGGTTGGTAAATAAATCACATGGATCTGAAAGTCAAATTTATGTTTATATACTCATTTACACCGCTTTTTCCCGTAACGTGGAGTTGTTTCTGAGGGAGTCAGCATCACTCTGCGGCCTAATATTTTAAATCGTGAATAGATTCTCGCTTACATAACTGAATCAGCACAGCTGTGCAAATGTGTGTCTTTAACACTGATTAAATGCTTCTACCTACAGATTAAGAAATCCAAACCAAAGTCCCTCACTACCACTAAGAGTAGGTTTTTGCAGAGTAGCTGTGGAGGTGCATTTCATCACCTGCCATATACTTCCTAACGCGTTTTACTTTTTGTTTTTAATATGATCAGGAGCAGCCAGGCACCAACAGAGCAAAATGAAACTTCTTCTGAAACCAAGATAATAAAATATGTTTGAGCAACATTAAAGGATTGTCTGAAGACTGCCGATGTAAGGAAATTCAGGGTTAATGCTGCGTTACTTCATTTTGAAGCCAACCCCATCGCGCCTGTTTATCGCAGGGGTCTTCAAACAGAGCGATCGCACGACGACGTGTCGGCGGCTGCTGAGGTGCCCGGTGGGCTGAGCCCAGCGCAAAACTTTCAGATGGCTGAATATAAAATTTTTCAAACATTTTTTGGAGGGGAGGGGCGGCAGGGAGAGGAAGAGGAGGAGGACGGTCCTGGTCAGCATCACTGGCTGTGGTTGTGCCGTGAGGTTCAATGCAGCACGAAAGAGAAAGGCGGATAACACTCCAGTGCCCGGGACTGTGCCTCATTTTGGCGAGACATTAAGATTCCTAGAGGTATTATTTTTACCTAGTCCTCAAAATACCCACCGGTAAACCAAAATCCCCCATCCCCTGCAAAGCCAACAGTTTGCTACTTAAATGGGTTTAGACTTAATTTTAATGGAAGTGAAACATAGTCGATGGAGGCAAATTAAAACCATATAATTTTGTAATCTTAGTTTAGCTATAATTGCGGCAATAAAACAGTGGAAAGAATAATTGGGGAACATATGTTTGTGAGTGACATTATCTAGGTGACTTCCCTTTTACGGCAATGTGCTGCTGTCCTATTTGTCTCCCCCTCCCTATGCATTGGAATGACAAACCTGCGAGCCCGGAGTTAATGCTGATTGCGGCAGCTGCTTACACACCGAGTCTCCATGGCAACCGGGGACGTTGCCACGCAACCGTATTCTTTTAGGGACAGGGAAAATGCCCAAAGGCTTACTAAAAATACATGGAAGGGGGGGGAAGAAAAAAAAAAAAATCTTAAATTTTCTTACTACTTCTAATGGGTATAAGGGACCGTGCTACTGCTTGAAAGCAGAGGTCACACAAATAAAAACCCGGCCCTGACCTTTCAAAAATTGCTTGCCGTTGCTCGAAATCTTGAGGTTTATTGACAAAGATGACTTTTGATCGATTGCAAAATTGGTAGCTAACATGCAGCAGCCCTCGCAAGCTGCAAGATGCAGAGCCGGCCCATTGCTATTCCGGAGGGGTTGAAGGTCAGCCGAGAGCCATCAATGCTGTATTGATCAGCGGAGCTGAAAAATGCCCGTGTTTACAGCTCGTCACACCGTGGGGCTGCGGTCCCAGCCTCTGGCGGGCTCCGCCACCCCGGCGCACGCACGCCGCGGAGCAAGCCGTCCTCCCAGCAAAAGTGACATCACTTCACTCAGCTCAGCTGTTTCTGCAGTTTTCTATAAATAGCTAGATAAAAAATTGAAGGCTGCTTTTGGAGAATTTAGACAGCCAATCTTCTGATCGTCAGCAGACGAGACAGGCTGGTTGGTTTGTGTTGTTTTTTTTGTTTTTTTTTTTTTTTTTTTTTCCCCCCTCTACTAATATTGCGCTGCAAATTCTTCCTCCTAGTATCTGGAGCTTGACCGCAAAGAACCAAAAATTGTGAATGGTATACATGGCTGCATTCAGGATTGTCCTGGAATGGATATTTATTTCATCATTCATCGCTTCTCTAGCTGTTAAAATGTGATCAGATTGGAGTGAGGGTTCGAGGGAGGAGAAGGGGTCGGTGTTGCCATACGAGACATGCAGGCCTGGTGTTATGCTGATGTGGCATGTTTGCTGAGCTCAGTATCACCCCTACCTGCAGACACCCCCACGTGCCAGGTGCCCCCCTGAATTAAACACGCCACGCACTGGAGTCAGAGCTACACCAGGGGTCTTGCTGGTTGTAATAGTGGAGACGAAGTATGTGAAGGAAGCAATTAGAAAAGCAAACAAAAGCGCTGTTAATAAGCACACTTCCTATTTTTCTTTGATTCCAGTTTTGCCACTCGATTTCTTAATTAACCCTCTAAGGTAGCTGATGAAAGAAAAGCATCATCTGCCTGGTCTGTAAATAACCTCTTGCTTGACAGCATTTCTTTCAGGGAAACAGGAACATTAAAAAGCTGCAAAACGCAAACCAAAGTCTTGAAACCATAGGGATAAAAACGTGCATTCTGCAAGTTTTATAAAGTTTTGGAGACCATGACAGTTCTTTTAGAATAAAGAGAGGAAAACCATCTTGTAAACATAAGAAACAGCAATTGGTGCAGGTGAAGAAAGCGTGTCCCCTGCAGACTCCATCCACAGGTAGCCACCACGGCAAGTTCCTGTTGCTTACGGTGCCTTTGGCACCCCTGGCTCACATTCCCGGGGGGAAACGAGGAGGTGTCAGGGAAGAGGTGAGAATCACACAGCCCCTGAGCCTCGCTCAGCTCTTCGGCACTCCTGAGCCCAAACCTGTGCTCAGCATCACACAGGCTCCAGCCGCAACTGTCCCCACCCTTGCTGGTTTGAAGAAGAAGCTGAAACTGCTTGGCAACAGGAAAGACAAAAGTAATTGTTAAAAGTTAGTGACACTAGAAGTAGAAACCAGACCGTTCCTTGAAGGTGGGGAAGAGGGGACGGGCAGGTTTTCTCTCCCGACTGCAGTGCTGATTGCGGTGCAGTGGGTGTTGCGAAGTGGAACACTGTGGCCTGTGTGGTATGAGGGATTAGAGCAGAGGACTGTAATAACTCATGCTGGCCTCAAAATATGCATCCGTCCCTAGCAATGGAAGTGTGAATGAATTGCAAAGTGTATGTAAAATTATTGATGTATGGGACTTTAAAATACATTTGTTCTCTACAGAAACCGATCTATAAATGATTCTGACTGTAAAATTCAGAGTCTGTTCTAGGGATGGAAATCAGTGAGGGCTGTATTCTTAAATATCTTTTGAGTATATGGGTGCATGTGATCCAAAACCATATTGCAGATGTTTATTGAAATACTTCTGCTATGGTTAATGTTTATTATTTTTGAATGGTCAATACTGATGCTCTGACTTGGGAGGGAAAAAGAAGAAGGAAAAAGGCAGAAAGAGATAAATCCAATCTATCTTCTCTGGAGAGTGGGCAGAGTACTATTTGACCCATTAGTTGGGTGGAATGCAAATAAACGGACTAGAAGAGACAAAAGGAATGAAACTTTATAACTTGCTGATTTTAGTTTGTTGCAGAGAAAACTAGTGGTTGAAAGATGGAGTTTGATTTTGCTGACACTTGTTAAAAATTTAACTAACTTCCAGAACTGGTGAAATATTGCTATAGGAAAAAAAAAAAAAAAAAAGAAAAAAAAAATCCAACAACAGAGTTAGAATTATTTACTGGGATTGTATTTAAAAAACTGAATTCTGTTTTAAAATCAATTTATTTATTTTTGCAAATAAATGGATGTTGAACCTTTATAACTTGCTGAATTTTTCAGCAATATATTAATTTTTCAGTAATGTTCACCTTTTCCCATTATCATTAAATTCCACAACATCTTTTAAATAGTGCTGGTTTTTAAACATATTTATTCTACTTTGAAATAAAGCACACATGATTGGGATTTTTGGTGCTGAATCAAGTTAGTGGTCTTCCTACTAAAAAATCACCTGTTTGGTGAAGACAGGAGGGCTGAAAATAAATAAGACCTTCTTACATTCCTAAGCCCAGCATCATCTTGTCTTATTAGTCAATACAGCCGGTATGTATTGAATACCGAAAAGCTGGACAATTGTTTTTATCTTTGCCTGATCTCAAGCCAAACCCCATCTGGGGAAAACAGTCTTGACTCTGCATTCTGTGACCTTTTCAGAATTTCATATTGAAAATATGAGTGGATTAGCCAAATTTGTGAATCACAAGCCTGCTCACTAAGTCAACAAGGGCTCGCTTGCTAAATTCATTGGGAGCAGGAGCAAAACTAAAGTCAGATTGTGCTCCAGCAAAATTCCGTTTGACTTCAGGTCAGGATAAAATTCATTCCCATCATCTTTATTGTCCTTTTATATCTTTTAACTGACAGAGGGACAAGGAACTTTACGTTTTCAGAATCCTTTACCAAGAAAGGAAAGATGAGTCTATCACTTTTATTTCAGAGCACACAAATATCACCTATGTAGGACCTCCTCTCAGTCCACTGCTGGCAGGAGGAAAAAATGGCTTAAGAGTGTGGGTGAACACTGCTTGAGTGTTTGCTGGTATGATCATATCTGGTATTTGTCTGGGGAAGAAAGGGGGAGCGCCCCAGGGAACAATGCCCCGGACTACCCTGAACTCATATACAAGACTCTTAAAAACACTGTTGGGTTCCCTGTTTTCCCTCTCCCTCCCTGGCAGGGCTGACAAAGCAGTAGATCTGTAAAGAAAAAGACTGAGAAAGTTTGTTCTAAAACACCCTATGACAACATTTGGGAGGACAAGGGTATTCCCTCTGTTGTCCGTAATCTTCTTGACTTTATTCTTTAAGGTATTTATTTATTTATTTTCATTCAGTGTGGTTTTCCCTTGCCACTCTAGTAACCAGACTTTGAGAATTTCTTCAACATTAGAGGCTGGTTGAAGAGGAATGGGGTGTACCTGTGTGTGCACAGACACACAAGGGGATGTCAGCAAACACTACACGTTACAAGGCTGTTTACTAGTGGAACTGTAGACAGATCAGCCACATTACTATTAAATATCTGTTTAGTATCTTAGAACTAAAACCAATAGCCTGTCTAAGGCTGATTTTTGTTTTTTGTTTTTTTTTGAATGAGATGAAGCTTTTCATAAAAATTCCTTCTTTATCATTTTGTACGTTTGTGTCAAAATATCTCAGGGCACAAAGCCCATTGGAAAGCCAAATTTAAAAAAGATAATAACAACAAAAAAAAAATCTTTGTAAGCGCTTTCATGACAGTGAACCATTAAATCTCCTGAGTAATGTAGGAAAGAGCTGGATCATGCATAGATTGCTCTTTACCCAGGATGCACCGTTGCCTGCAAGATTCTGAATAAGAGACACACCTGCTAGGTAGCTGATAACACTCTGGGGTCATTTCATTGAAGAAACTGTCAGCCAGGAGGTATTTAAATAAAGCCACAGATGAATTCATGACCTGCACTACTGAGACTAAAAAAAAAAGGTGTTAAAGCAGAGAGAGAATGCAGATAAATGCACATTCCTTTGTATTGCAACAAAACTTCTCCATGTAAATCAACTGAATGGGAAAGAATGGGGAAAGAATGTGTTTCTCCATACAGTAGCGGGGAAGTGAGATGGTTCAGCTGCACATCTGGCTACTGGCCAAAGCAGTCGTGTGCCATGCTTGTTTGCCTACTAGTGCTACTTAGATTGGCAAATGCCCATGCAGTTTGAAGAGGGCAGGCGCATGACTGGATGGCTGCCAGTAAGTGTGCGGGACTGATGCCACTGCTGGACGCCATAGCCTGGTAGGAATGAGGAATACAAAGGCATTCAATAATCTGAATGTCCCTTTGCTTCAAGAGAGTGGTGCCAGGCAGCATTTAATGAGAGATTGCTTTGTTACAAAGTCCTCGACATCAAGTGGGCTGGTGAGCTCATTAACCTGACTGCAGCAAATAAAAAAGGCGCACTCAGAAGACTCCCATGATAGCATACTCAATAGTGTAAGAGTCCTTTTGCTTCCTTTATGGTGATCCATTAGCAAGCAGCAGTGTAAACACCATAAAGCAAGCCAGTTTTCTGATTGTTCAACTAAAGTCTGTTTTCCCTTGGGGATTATGCCACCAGTTGATGCAGAGACACCCCCCCACCCTTGTTATCTATTACATAATGACCTTCTATTGCAATGAAGGATTTTCCCATATTTCTTAGGAGTGTAACTGCAGCTGAGGAGACTACTGACAATTCACATCTCCAACAGACGAAAGGCAACGATGTAGGGCACATCAGAAAACAAATAAACCACAAAGTGATGCCAAGGGGAATGAAAATATGATTATGTTTATGTTTATACAACTTCAGTTAGAACTTATGAAAATGGCACATATCTTTTCTGTGTCACCTTTGTTCCTGTTTACACAGGGCTCTGCATCCATAAGACAGGCAGCCGACCTTGCTTACCTAACTTGGTTCTCTGTGTTTTCCATGAATGCTGTCTGCCCTCAGGAAAATGCATGATAAAGTAGTACTTCCAGAACAAGTGCCTACTGTGTCTCCATTTGAAACACAGTCCTTTGCTGATATACTAATCAAAGGAAAAAAAGGGAAGAAGCAAATCCCCAAAGAATTTCCCTTTTCAAAACAAAGAGGAAAATTCCTTGTTGTAGTTATTCCATTTAATTCACTGCAGCTACACTAGTGAAAATATTTTTTTCAACATATAAAAAGGTCAAATTAAAATACCTGTGTTTAATCCCCAGGAACTGTAAAGGACTATTGCTTCCCCATAAGCACCCAGCAAGAAGAACTAGAAAAATAGCTAAACAAGGTAAATGATTTTTTATTTTTTGGCAGGTAGGTGATCAGCATGGATCCAGTGCATACTGGTAGTAACGATTTTTGGTTACTCAATTGCTCAGTCAAGGTCCTATTACTCAAATGTCTATCTAGCACAAAATAAAATTAAAAATCCCATTAGACACTAATTAATACACTTTTCAGAAGACTTACATACGAGTTGCAGAGTTAAAATGTATTCTGTTCCCAGTAATAAGATTGTTTTTAATTCTTTAACAAATATCAGAATTCTTTAATGGTTTTCAAGGTGCTGCCACCAATCAAATCCCATTATAAGATCAATTTAAAGTCCCCAAGCAGTAGTTACGGCACCACTGTTAGTATGTGAAATTGTGGAAAAAATACCAAAGGAAATAATTAGGCTACCTCTTCCTACCTTTATCTACTGTATGACAAAATAGTTAGTCTGTATTTTGTTTCGTCTGCAATGCTTAGAAAGTACTTCACATTTGTAATTAAAAAATGTTTTGATCTCTATGTTCATCTGTTGGTTTCCACTCTTTCAGTCAGCAAAATACAGTTTAATGGGTGCAAAAAATCTGCAGTGGGTTGCTGCAGTAGATCAGGTGCAGCTTCTTCCAAATCCTTCAGAAATTCTGAAAGAGAAGCAGAGGAAATGACCACAGATGCATTTTGGAGATTTTGTGCTCTTAACCTTCAGAAGTGGATGGAGCTGGCATGCTGGACTGAGTCCAGTAAAGGCCACCAAGATGGTCGATGGGCTGGAGCACGTCATGTATGAGGAGACGCTGAGAGAACTGGGTTTGTTCAGTTTTAAAATGAAAAGGCTTTGGAGGGATCTTACTGCTGTCTACAACTGCTTTATGGGAGAGCACAGAGAAGGTGCAGCCAACCTCTCTCTGGAGGTGCACAGTGACAGCACAGGAGGCAGCAGGTGCAGGCTGGAACATGGGGCAGTCCTATTAGATATGAGGGTAGGTTTTGCATCTTTTTCACCACGAAGGCGGTTATAAATTTCAGCAGGTTGTCCAGAAAAGTGGAATTTCTATCCTTGGAGACATTGAAAAATCAGCTAGAAAAGACCATGAGCAGCCTCATCTCACTGAACCTGCTTCAATCATAGGGTCCATTTGGGTGTCCCTCAGAGCTCCTTTTCTGCTTAAATTATTCCTTGGTTCTGTGGTTGGCCTTGTGTGGGAGGTTGCTCAGGCACAAACTGAGATCCCAGTGAAGGACTGGCTGTTGTGCAGGACTGACCAGGAACAAAGAAAGATGGCACCACGGGGTTGCTCTGCCATACAAGTGCACAGAACCATAGCTCTGGGAGGATGCCATGTTTGTGATATTTCGCAGTGCGGTTCTATCTCTGGCAGCAATTCCTTCACACTCATAAAAAAGGTCACTAAACGCAGGCAGCCATAGCACCTTGTCACTACAGTACCAAACACTCGCATGTGAATTTTTTATTTGAATCATGCAACGCCTGATCCAAAGGCAGTCCTTGAACTGCAAACTCCTGGTGAGAGGACATTGCCAGCGATTTAACCTGACAGTGTGCGAAGATGAAAATCGCTAGATCTGCGAGCACTCATAATCAGGCCTTAAGCACGATGCTGGAAAAGAACAAAAGGAGTGGAAATGTAAGAGACTCAGGGCCACCACGGTAACTTTGAACTGAACACTGTAGCAGAACGTAGCTCTTTTTCCTTTTTATGCGGCAACTTGAGCTGATGTTGAGAACAGTAAGGAAAAGAGTATGATGAAGTTGGACCGACTGCTGACAGACTAGGAGAAGACAACAGGGAAGAAGCCAAGCTATCTCAGGAGCAGAGAGTTGCTCTGGGAACTGCTGTGTGGCACCTGACCTGCAACAAAGTTTGAAAGTCAGGGGAAGCAAGCAAGATAAGCTTTAAGAAAACCAAACCTTTATATTAAATACTACCAGTGCAACCTTTAGCCCAGCAATAGAAAACAATCAGAGTAACAGTCATTATCGCTTTTGGCAAGCAGGATAAGGGCAGGTATTAAGCACAGTTAGATTAGATCCAAGATTATATATTTTTCTCTCCCTTCTTTGGCTGCAGTTACATGAATCTCTCTCCTTCAAGCTTCAACAAGATTATGTTGCAAAGCACCCTATGCAGTTCCTCTGAAAAGTAATGTGGATGTTTGACTATGCCAAGATAACAACTGCAGTCATAATGGTAAAATCTGATTTACGCATACATTTTGGAAACTGCTTCAGACAGTCCCGAGAGTAGAGGGGAAAATCCTAATTTCTGTGGTGTATGCTTCTTTTAGCTCCTTTGTCTGACTTTCCTTCTCTCTTCAGGTCATATTCCATTATTTTGACTTTGCTGAGATAGGAGGGAAGACATCTGCCTGTTTTCTTTAAAGCTGGACAAAGCATTTTGAGGGAAAGGCGAAAAGGATAAATAGGAAAGCTCAAGAGTCCTAGCAATGTAGGGCTTCTTTCTCAAATGTTTGATGGACCAGCATTAGTAAATGAGCAAAGAACTGTTTAACCCTTCTCACAAAACTTTTCTTTTTCCCTGCTTTGTTTGCTTTGCTAACTAAGATGATCACACAGAAAGCAGTAAGAGCATTGACATCTAGGAGCATCCCACAGCATCACTTGTGCTGGACTATGGCAACTGCCTTTTAAGCTTTTCATTCTCCAAATACTTTTAAAGGTGGCTATATGACTTGGTAGAGCTTTATGTTGAAATGTTCCTAGGATATCAGCTCAACTCACAGTTCTGCTACTGTCCAAATAATTGCCTGGCTTTGTAACCAGTGTCTACAAAGCGATCAGTAATTCTCTTGGTAAGAAGGGGAACTTTCCTCCATGTAAATCCTGCTCTGATGCCAGGCTGACTGCTGGGCAGAGGCAGTACAAGTTCATGGGAATTTTCAGCTATCTTAGATTACTCGATGATATAATGTCAGCATTGAGCAGTGTAGAGGACCTATCTAAAGCTAGCGGACAAGGTTCAAAAGGGTCAGGGTATAATACCTTCCTGTGCTGCCTAGACAATGTAATATGTGTGTCTCCTGCAGCTTCATACTTAAGGAATCCTTGTGAATTCTGTTTGTGTGCTACTTCCGCTCTGGGAATTTAACAGCACTTGCTGGCTGTTCGGTTATAAAACAATGTAGGAGCAGCAGCACTCCTCCACTCTACAGCGCTGCTTATTTTGAGGTGCTTACTTGTGGCAGCAACATGTGCTGAATGGTGTAAGGAGTTGAGAAAGATCATTCTCAAAGGCAGCCCGAGCTCAGGCTGTTGTAGTGAGCACAGGTAGCCTCTGCCCATGTCAACAGGCCAGTTTCAGGTAGCGTTTTCAGAAGTCCAGGGGAGTGTTACTATAAATACAAAGTGCATTTTGTATGTGAACAGAGCAACATCATTCTGATAGATATTTCCTCTGGCCCAGATGAACTGAATCATTGGAAAGACAAAGAGTCAGCCCGTTGTTTTAGAAAAAAACCTTGTCCTTTGCCACAGTTATATTTTTTTTTTTTTTTTTTTTTTTTTTGCAAATAAAAGTGGCAACCTGGATTTTCCTAGCTTAAAGTGCTAGAAAAGCTAGTGTGATAGTTTATCATGTCAAGACAGATCATAAGTTTTCATTTGTTTGGCCCTTCTGGCCCTCCTGATGTTTTAGCTGTTTATTGTCTTTGACCCCAAAAATACAGACCCATTTCAAGCTCTCAAGGCTTCCAAACAGAACTTGAAGATCCTTGCACTCCAGTTATCAGCAAGCTGTCCATGTTTAACCATCTGTATTTCCCATGTGTGATACCCTAGAGTTTTCTTCAACACTTGGGCCAATGTGTATGCATCGTGGAGGGAGGAAGGAAGGAGTACACCATGCCTGCAAGAGCTTTTCAGTTACTCAAGAGCTTCAGTGGCAGGGGCTCTTGGAGTACAGTAGATGTGTAGGACAGTGTGAAAGGCAAAATAGTGACTATAGTAATCCTTTTTTTTTGAGTAGTCAAGGATATTTTTATAATTCTATGATTATTTAAAAGATCACATAAGCTGAGAAGTTAATATGTACATGACCTGCCTTGATAGTTAATTTCCAGACACACATTTCACAAATTTTAACTGAATTTTTTCTTCTTCTTATATAAGTTTGCTTAAAATAATTAAGTGTAGGACAATATTCTGATAGATGAGGATTTTTTTTTGCTCATACATTTTGCATCTACTAAGGTAAATGTTAGACATTTTTATTTTGCACAGGATAAAATTCTTTCTGCAACAGTGGCTGATGGAGGAGACTGAGCACAGATAAACAGCATTTGCTCAATTCTAAGTAGGCACTATAGGATAGCCTTTTAAAACATAAACCAAATAGGTGATGCTTATCTTTTTCTTTAACTGTTATGCCCTATCTTTAGAAAGGGGACAGAGGAGGTGGGGTCCATAGTTTCCAACCAAAGGAGAAACCTAATTTTGACCTAGTGCCATTTATGGAAGGGAAAAATTAAAATTCCTTGTGACCTAGGATAATTTCTTCCTAGGTCTATATGTTAGGAATCATGAAGGTAACTAATTTCTGGCAGCATAAAGCTCCCAGCACATGTAAGCGTAACCCCCAAATCTTTATTTTTTCTGCCTGCTGTGCCTGTAAAATAGAAAGAAAAAACAAATCTTCACTGATATGACTTCAATTCTTGTCTTTCTCTAGCTTCAAGTGGCAAAGAGAAGTGGACCTGGTGTGACTGAAGCTTCTCTTACAGCCTCCAAGGCCAGAGGGGACATCGACTACACTGGCCTGAGAAGGTACAGTGGGACACTGGGGCCCAGCTATCTTGGAAAACTAGGGTGATTTTTCATATCCAAAGAAACTAATGTTAGACTGTTTGCCTAATATTAGTTTTGGGGTTTTTTGGAGACTGTATCAAGAATCACACAGCGTTCTGCAGTATTTTGAATCTTGCCTGGTGGCACTGGTTAATGGCTGGAGATACTGGTTCATCTCATGTATTTGGCTGTATGTCTTGTCTGGGGTTGTTCCTCCATGCCATGAAAACACATTACTGAGAACTGCTGGAAACACCAAATTTCATCTTCAGATAAATCATTCTTGGCCTAAATGAATTCTTGTCTTCTACAAGGACAAGACCAGCTGCCAATACACTATTCAAAATAGCAAAACTTCTTCATAGCCTTATAAGTCTGTTCAAGAAAGCCTAGACTGTGACAATATTCAGATAATGATTTTCCCAAATCTGGAGATGGCAGTCAAAGCAGGCAGAGAAGTGACTTTCTGCCTGGAAAATGTTATTTGCCCCCTTTCCTTCCCCTTCCCTACTGTCCTCAGATGACAGTAAGAGAGGTATTGATAAAACAATCAAGGTCAACACCAAGGTCAACACAACAGGACACTATTAAAAAATACATATCAAATTCTGGCCCTACATCTGTCTAAATTACAGAGATGAGTTTATTGAGTCCGTCCTCCTAAATCAAATATTTTTGTGATAAAGTTAATTTGAATCTGATTTTTTTTTTTTTTTTTTCTTCACTTGGGCAAACCTTTCCTTGTCTGCAGTGGCATGTTGCTTGAATTGAGAACTGAATACAGATAGCAAGGTTTGGTACCCTGATGTTAATGCAGCATTTAAAAAAGCATAGGTCTCCAAAAAGCTGGCACAAAATACATATGAGGTAGTATTAGTCTGAAATGTGGGAGTGGTAACTAACTATGAAATTAACAAAAGAAGAAAACAACTGTAAATAAAAATGTGCAATGTTATTTTTTGAGCACTCTGCTAGGCAAAGAGGGGAGTTTGAAGAAGCCACATATAGCTGTGAGTCAGGAGAAGCAGCTGCGTCCTGCAACCCCTTCCCTCACATCCCACCGCGCCGCGTCGTCTCCTGTGTCGGCAACAAGTACAGCTCCTACTTTGGCAAAGTGGGAAAATAGATTTTACTGTCCCCAAACTACTCCACTCACCAGTTGCCACCTGATTTTGAGGATCCTGGTTGCCTGGGAGACATAACCAGGTGTTGCTGTGGAAACTCGGCTTCGCTGACCGCCGGGTTTCCCTGCCGCGGGCGAGGAGATGGGGACTCTCCGCATCCATCTGTGCTAGCAAGTGACAGGAGATGGCTTTGCCACCGGCACTATCAATAAAGTTGCAAGACAGTGCTAATAGCTCTTACTTTCACTTATTTAAGCTTGCTCTGCTGTTGGCTTTTGGAAGAAAAAAAGTGAGGATAATCCATTTAGGTAATAGGTTAGAGGAACAAGTTGGAGTAGGAGGAGGCATTTGTTTATTTATCTGCTTCAGAAAAGTTTCTAAGACTTTTTGTGCACAAATTACTTGGAAAAAATGAACTTGAAATCCTTGCAAAAAGTACGATTTCACATGGCATAAATGTAAGCTCTTTGAAGTTAATATAGCCATTCCTTTGTTATTAATGTTCCTGTGTACTCAGTCATTTTAAACTGTTCATCTCATAACAAACATATGCTGTCAGTAAAAACATAGCTGTTGCAGCATACATTAACTCCTTGTTTCCAAGACTCATGCCAAATAGAAATGGCATTGACCATGTTTAATCCTGGTTACGTATTTTGTGACAAAAGGGATTGAAAAATATATGAAATAAAATGTTATAAATTCCTTGATGGACTCTACTGGCTTTGGAAACGGAGAATAGTGCAGCAGCTAATTTTTTTTTTTTCTCTTTTAAGTAATAATTTGAAAAAACTATTTCAGCTCACATTGACATCAAGGAAATAGTAATAATAACACATTGCACTTATATGGCAGCTTTTATTCCAAGTTTTCAAAGGATTTTTCAAACATTAATGTTGTGCCACTTTTTTCTCTGTTGTCAAGGTGGTCACATGGTGGTGTGGGAGCTGAAGAGACATAAGGCAGTTTATAGAGTGGGGGGACACTAATGCAGATTTTAGGAAGTGATGCAACCTACTGACTATGGCTAAATCATGTTTAAGATAAAATAGTCTGTCTAATCTATCACTGCCACAGGTTCCTGCAGTAGAAAATGGTGTAATGTTCTCTGTAGTCCATTGATTCTATTGCAGATGCTACAGTGAAGAAAACCAAGTTTAGGCTAGTTTGGTGTTATCTCTTGATCTATTTACTTTAGTAGATGCTGGTGGGTTTTTTTCTTCCACAATGCTTAAAAATACATGCAGAAATCTGTTGGAGTTCTGGTATATGTATCTATGTTCACTGAAGGCAATAATAGAGTAAAAATGTTGAATAACCTGAATAATTATCCTGTTTTTTTAAACTTTTAGAGCTTCCAAAAGCAAGTCAGGGAAAATCTGTCTCTCCCCACCCCTTTTTTTTTTTTTTTTTTTTAATTGAAAAAAACACATTTTTCTTGCTGTAATAAATTGTCACAAATTTGATATTCAAGTGAAGAAAGGAAAAAAAAGGTACTTATATGCCACCTTTGTTACTGTAAAGGTGACATATAAGTAGCCCCTGTTTTAAAATGCACCTGCATCCAATTTATAAACAGCCAGTGCTCTGGAGGCATCTTCTAAGTGACTTTATGGAGGTAAGGAATACTACGTTATCCGAGGCTCACAGGAAACCTTGCCTTATCTGTAACTAATATAAATCAGAGAAGCTCTGATCAAATCTATGGAGCTACATCAATTTACACAGGCTGAAAATCTTGCTCAACTGTTCCCAGACAAACAAAGGCATGCAATTCCCCATTTGCCTCCACAGAGGCAGATGCTTTACCTCCTTACCTGCTCCATTTGCTTTAATGAGGTGTTCACAGCAAAGCGTAAATGGTACCATTTAGACGTCAACATTAAGCATGGCAATGTTTTAAGAGTAGCACTTAAGGAAATTAAATGCGTAATCTGAGCTAATGTGAGCAGTGTATGATTGTTGTTAAATAAAGTAAAAATGGACAAAGTAAAATTCTCTCAAGTGCCTCTAACGAAGGCGTATTGTGAGTTGTGTGAGGTATGGTGTAATATTGGTACCCTGGAAATCTATCCATTCAGATTTTTAACACAAAAACATATGATTATGAAAACTATGTCTGTGCCATGGCGTTAGCTGTAACGACATTAATATTTGATATGCAAAATTCTAGAATTGTGGCAATAGTGTATGTTATGGAAATGCAACTTTTTGGAAGGGACTGTGGCTGTGCTGTGTGTGTAAGGAGTCAGGGAGGTGCTCTGTTTTGTGCCCATTTCATTTCCCCTGTCCCCACACATTACAAATGTAGGTAGCAGAGACATGGTTTGGTAGATTTACCCCAGTGGTGTATATGGCGTCGTTGACTGCACTGGAATTAGTCTAGATTTGCTTCTGTATGAAACCAGAACCAGGACTGGCTAATTTAGCTTAGTGGGCTGATAAGAAATGCAAAGTGAAAATGTCATCATTTGTGTTTCTTCTTGTACCAAAAATTCACTGAAGGCCTTGTAGTGTTGAAAATGATAGTAGTAACCACATAGCATTGCATATATATTTATAAGTATATCTATTATTTTCAGTATATTGGTTTTGAAACTGTTTTTAGGAACTGATAAGACATACTTTTGGTTACTGGATAATCACATTTATGAGGTCCAACTTCTGATTTTTTGTGTGTATATATATTAACTTGAGTACAGGTTACAGCCTTTGCTAGACTCAACAAAGCCCTGTATTCATGGGGAAAGCATTATCACAGATAAAAAGAAATATCTGATTTAAAATCATTTTCAGACCTTTCTACTACCCTTAGGTTAAAAAAAAAAAAAAAAGAAAGAAGCAATGAATAAATTAGTAGCCACATCTTCGTTCCAACAACCTAATTTCAATAGTATCGTAATAAAAGGACAAAGGTCATAGATGAAAGTATTGTAATGGAAATGCAAAATCTATATCTGCTCATAGGTATAGGACTGTATTTTTAAAGATATTACTACTTGTAATGATTATAATTTGAGTCTACTGTCACTAGTAAGAAAATAGTTCTTTTTCATTCTGATTCAAGAACCAATATTTACAAGTGTGCATGTATGTAAGTATAAATAGTTAACAACTGCACTGAGAATATCTGCATGGAGTTCTAGGTCAGCCATAGTACTGTCCGTGTAACACTCCTATCAAAACACCCGTTACAATTTAATTTTCTTTCTCTTTCTATTAGTAGGGGGCAAGTAATAGACTCAGGATGTGGTTAGAATAGGAAAACAGGAATATTATTTTCCTGGTTTCTGCCAACATGTTAAAATGCATAAAATTCATTATTCATAAAATGTCAAAAGTATCCACAATGCTTTGCCTAAAATCACAGAGAATAATGCAGCTCAGACTACCAAAGTCTGACATCCAGAGTCCTCCATACTAAATAAACAATCCTGTTATACATAGTGAGAGACCCCAAAGTGGCTTCTGCATCAGTAAGTGCAGAAACTTAATCTCTCCCTCCAAAGAGAGCAGATAGAATAATTTCCTATAACTTGAATATGAACATTTCTTTTCCTTATGACTACTGTCCCTCAAAGTCAGAGGCAAAAATGCATGTAGGAGGCTGTCACAAATACCAGATGTATTAAACTTCTGTCTGCAATATTCTACATGTGATTATTTGAAGGGAGATAAATAATAGTGGCTTCCCACAGTACCTTGCATCTCTCATTCCATACCCCACCCCCCCATTAAAATTGTTTCACATATGGTTGAGGATCCATGCAAAAATAACTGACATTCCCTCTACCTAATGTGATAATATATAACATGGAAAAAAAATTCATTTAACTTCTGTTATTTCCTTAACGAGCAGTTCGTGGTGCCAAGGCAATGCTGTAGGACTCTCTCTCACCAGAGTAGAACTGCCATAAAGAAACACCTGCAGGACTCCAGAGCTTTGTGTTCAGGTGATGTGTCCTCTATTGCACGTCAGGCAGCAGATCCGGGGGACATGAGAACATGCTTTGGTGGGTGGACTCTTCTCGTCTTCACCTGGGAACACAAATGCTTGCAATCCTGCTCTAGTGACTGTCAGCTATTCTGCTGCCAGTTGGAGGACAGCGGAGTGAAGAGCAGCCTTGGGCCTTCCAGGTTGTTTTCATGCACAGTAGAGCCCTGACTCCTTGTGATGTCTTGTGGTTACTCCTGGTTCTCTGTCCTGAATCTCCCGCACTGAGGTAAACTATGGTGTTTGGGCACCATTAGTGGCACACAGTGCTCCTTCAAAGACATGCAGCTGCACTACGAGGTGATTTGTTCTCCTGAGGATGCACAGGATGTGGGAGCTGCTGCTGGGAGTGGCTCCCAAAGCGCCTCAGCTTGGGAATGCCTGATCTGGTGCATAGCAGAGGTGCACAACATCTGCAGGTCTTTGTCCACCTTTGTTCTTGCGCTCTTAAGTCTCCTCTGTCACTAACAGGACTGAGCCCTTACTCTGAAGTGCTGCTTTTGCAAATCAGCTCCTCATTTGTCCTGATTTGTTTGGAGAGGGAAGGTGGGCAGAGCCCCTCCAGCTTCCTGCTCCTGGAGGCCAAGGTGGAGGAATGGCTGTAAGCAAGGAGAGGGAAGGTGAGAGGGAGAAAGGGGCTGTTTCTCTTCCTGGCTACAAGACTGTTTTGCCTTGCTGGTGGAACTGCCTTGCTGGTGACAAGAAAGGAGCCCCGACTCAGAGGTTGAACGTGGAAACCATAAATCAGGTTTATACAAACTTTTCCTGGGAATGAGCCATTTTGGAGCGAGATGGTGCTGTAAATGGATGTGTGGTGATGGCAAGGTGAGATGCCCAGATGAGGCATACGCTGCACTGATGGTCAAGTGATGTTCATTTTAGCCTGTGTCTTTACTGGCCTCTCATTAGCCAATCAAGATACTTTATGAACCACAGCTAAAATTTGGCCTCCTCTGCCCTCCTAAATGTATCTTGGGATAAATACATTCTGGAGATCACAGAAAGTCACGAATCTCTTGTAGCAGCTGGATTTGTCTTTCTTGTCTTCATGATTTTCAAAGCTAAGCAGATTTGGGCTTCATTAACGCTTGACTGCATAAAAAAATGGATACTGCTCATAGTATGAGCTGCAGACAGCTATTTTTTACAATATATCAGTATGTATATCTTTGTAATCTTTAGAGAACGGTGTTTTGTATAGTTATATTTAATTTAAAAATACATACAGCTCTTCAGATTCACTCACACAGAGGACCTGGTCCTTCAAACAAAACTATTAAAGAGATGTTTCCAAAGAGCTAACGTTTCTTCCGAGTTTATGTAAGGGGAAGGGAGATATTTTTGGGGTTTTGTTCACATGTGCGGTTCACATTGCATGAGTTCACACTCAGAGCAAGAGGAATGCATTGTGTTTGTTCACCATTTCTTCCCACAAAGGAACCTCAGGTCAGAGGATTCCTCATGCCAGTGCAGAAGACACAAATCTGAGTGTGTGCACGTGTGCGTGTGTGTACATGTTTTAAAGGAAAGCTAGATTTTTCCATAGAAACTCCTGTAGTAAACCAGTGCTGTGCCCTGTGCCCTTCTTGGCTTCATGCTTCTGTGCAGTCATAGAATACAGACAGAAAACAACTTGCACGTAATTTTTGGTGTGATTCTCTCCTGGTGTCGTTCTGTGCTTTGCACTGTACTGCTCAGGTTTTCCAATTTCTTTTTAAATAGCTTGTGGATATGGCTTCTCTTTCTTCCCTTGGGATACTATTCCACAATCTAATGGTTCTCAAAATTAGAATTTTTCCTTCATCCCAGGTGTAAGACTTTGTTTATAAAGCGCTGAATTCACACAGTAGTGTGCATGGTGCAGATGTTTCACATGGGGACATTTATGTGAAGTGCTTCCATTGAAAAATGGGGATAAAACCAAAAAACCTTATTAAGTGAATTTACAATATATGATGTGTAAACATGCTTTTATTTTGCAATTTCACTACAAAATTAGCGACACATACAACCGTAATACTCTATTGCCGCATAAAAACTAATTACCAAGAATTGTGTTTTCCAAAGCTTAGGATCACAGCAAATTAATTAAAATTCTTCATACAAAAGAAGGAATTTCATAATAAGTTTTTATAAAATATATGTATAGTACATTTCAACCTTTTAAAATTTGTGACTGTAACATGGGTTTTTATTCTTTTTCTGCATTTTTAATAAGGCGGCAATTGAGATCTATCAAGTCCATAGCATATATCACCGTTTTTATTCAAGAATTCTTGTGAAAATAAAGCACTTCCTTTATTCACAAAAATCATAATTGCAACATACATAAAACCTGTCAAAGCTCCAATTTCCAATATTCTAATGAATATCAAAAGAGTCCAGCATTTCTGACTTTGACAAATTGCAAATGAGGTTTTATTCATTAAGAGGGCTGCTAATGTTTATTTAAATGCAATTTACTGTTGCATTATTGATTATCTACTGCAAAATTATCTTACAAGGAGCACGTGTAGCAAGAAGATTTCAGGTTGAGAAAGGATTTATCTAGGGAAGGCCTGTAGGCTTGATTTAGGCCCCAGGACATGAGAGTTTTAATTTATCTGGAAAGAAAGGCCTGGTGGAAGGTTTGCTTTGTTTGCATTTAGACAGCAGATGAAAGGGGTTTTGATGTTGAGCTGGGAGAAAATGGCTGCCACTCTTGTTATTCACAGAGAGAATTGAGCAAAAGAAAAAATCTATTATAGGGGGCAAGATAAAAAAATCTCCCCCCCCAATCATATTCAGCATCAGGCTATATGTGGCTTGTTATTCTCCCAAGGAGAAATAGTAAAGAAAATGTTGCTTGTTATCTAAAATCTCTTTTAAAAAATCCATATTGCATTTATTACCCAGCCCTAACTTCTTGCAGTGCCATAACACTCAAGTGAGGTTGCTATGTCTGACCTGAGAGCACAAATTAAATCTGGGCCTACATATTTTAATGAAACCCGAATGTACAGTGTTTTCAGTATTTCCCAACATAAACACACACCTTCTGGCAGTGTCTCATGGAACTAACCGATAATAGCTCGACATGCTGGAGAGTGACACAGAGCCTCTTTGGCTTCCACCTCTAAGGAGGGAGATGTCTGCAGTGCTTCCTTGTTTTAGCACTGGTTTGGTCTACAAGAATCAATTAGTCGTGTAAACCACGAATGTAAATCCTATCTTTCCTGAGGGATACTGCTGCAAGATTAAATATAAGTCAAGCAAATGCATAGTGGTGATAGAGATTTAAGAAATTAAGGGTAGTCACCTTATTGATATAATGAACAGAAACCTGTGAACACAAACAATTCATAAGGTGGAATCCGATGAGCAGACAGCTTCTAGTCCTGGGATAAATTATTTTAAATTTCCAACTTGGAGAAAATGTTTTCAACAGAGCAGTGTGCTGCTTCAAAAGGCATAGTTCAAGTACATAGTATCAGGACCTGAATGTCCTTTTCTGGACTCATTACAACCTGACAGGGCTTTTCATTTCAAATGACAATCAAGAAAACTTGGAAAGCTCTCAGCCAGTTACAAGGAGGAAGAATGATCCTACTGAAATTAAATCTGAAACTCAAATATTACACCAAGACCTTTCAACTTGCTCATTATTCCATTAAACCAACTGTAAAGGCACCATTCTTCATCTGAAATGAGTTCAGAAAAACTTCCATTGTGTGACTTGGTCCACAAATGAGAGTGACAGGGGCAGAATGATATTTTCCTTCGGGGCTTATACCTTTAGTGACTCTGATGATGATGACTAAGTATCAGTTCTGACAAGCTGAAGGTTAATTACTTACTCTGTGTTTCAGGTCTGTCAGGGCAGAATATCAGCATCATTTTATTTACCAAAAATCAGGAGTATTTTGTATTTACTTAGAGCATAGGGAATCATTGTTCTAAAGACCTGTTGTCTTTCTTCTGCTGACCCACAAATGCTTCTCTGCTTCCCATTTCTGCCTCATTTAAATATACCTCCTTTCCTCAACTTTCAGGGATCTCTTTGTATTTTTTTTCTTGACAAACAGTAAAATACTTCACATTACATCAGTGAAGATCATGTGCAATTAGAAGGTTGAGATAGAAAGCAAACTAGGTGGTATAATTTTGAGATGGATGAATGCATGCATGGTGGTCCATTAGGAAAATCAGAAAACCTTAAATCACATTGCTAATGAAAAAGTCGTCTTAACAAATGTTGTGTATTTGGATTATTAACTTCAAATGGTGAGGAAAGCAGATTAGGTGGTGCTGCTGCTGCAAAAAGTAAAGGGATGCCTGAAATGCGTCAAGTGAAACATTGCTTGTTAAACTAGGTCTGTTCTCAGGCTTTTTCCAATTTCTGATTATTTTGCAGATCACAATTAAAACAGAAACAAAAATTTACTCATATCACATACTTTTACAGACATCTGGAGCCTTCCTCAGCAGCAGTGCTCACACCTTTCTGACCCTGTCCTTCACGTGTTTCCATGTTCCTTTGTCTCTTCTCTATTGCCAAAACTTACGTTCTCTCTTACTCTTGTGGTTCTTCTTTCTACTCTTCTCAGAGATCCTCTCCTTCTCTAATACCTGTATTTAGTTTGGCTTTATTTGGATACAGTTAATTAAGCCTGGGATTTGCCTGGGTCCCACTGCAGATATCGAAGTTCTACTATCATTGTATGACTAGAACTACTTAAAGGCAGTGTCCCACTTCATTCTTGTAGTCTCTAGTATCCTGTACCTATTTGTTTACTCGACTATATATAGAGCTGTTCTTTTGTTTCCAGGAAAAAATTCCTTGTCATGCATTATCTATCCCTAAATCCTCTTCTTTGCTGTGTAGAATCCTACAGCTACAGTTAGAGTCCAGTTACACTGAGATCCCTGATCAAAACATGCATACTTCAATGGAAACATCACTCACTGGGAATTTGCTCTGATGTTGTCTGAGACAAACATTTAGGGACTGTTTTGTTTTCTATATGTCTGACTTTATTTTAGAATCCAAATTTCCAGTTAGTTACTTGCATATTTAATCCATTAATAATAATACTGAAAAACACCTTATATTCAACTACCAGGTCATAAAAGTTTTTATTCTTTTCTTTGACATTATCAGTATCTCCACCCTTAAGGTTGATGATTATTCTAGAATGTACTCAAGTCCAGGGCTTGAAAACAAATCTTGTTTCTTAACTTTTTTCTCCAGCATCTTTGTTCCAAAGACAAAGGAGAACTTATCTAATGTCATCTCTGAGCCAAAAGGAGTGTCAGACAAAACAACATTCTTTATAAAATCAAGAAGCTACTTGGCATCCATGTAAGACCTTGGGGAAAAATGTTACTTGTGTATGTTGATTCTCAGTGCTTTGTTCTACTTTGAGTAGTTTACCTTGAGGATTTGACATAATAGGCATAAAAAAACTTGGTAGAAGGACTATAAATAGAAAGGTTCTACAACACATGGGTACAGAAACGTAGGAAAAACAATTGTACTGGTGGAGCATTTGTCCTGTGTATAAAGGATAGCTTAGAGTCAGATCAGATAAATAAACCAAATACTATCACCATAAGATACCTGTTCTAGGCCTACAAGGAAAAGGATAGCATTAAGACTATACTCTCTGTGGTGGGTCAAACCTGGCTGGAAGCTAAGGGCCCACCAAAGCCGCCCTATCACTCCCCTCCTCAGCTTGACAGGGAGGAGAGAAACTATAACAAAAAGCTCATGGGTCAAGATAAGGACAGGGAGAGATCATTCAGCAATTACCATCACAGGCAAAACAGACTTGACTTGGGGAAAACAAATCTAATTTATTACTGATCAAATCAGAGTAGGATAATGAGAAATGAAAACTAAATCTTAAAAGACCTTCACCCACCCTTCCTTTCTTCCTGGGCTTAACTTCTAATTCTCTCTCCCTCCTTCCCTGCAGCGACACAGGGGGTTGCAGTGAGCTCATCACACGTTGTTTCCTCTGTTGCTTCCTCCTTAAGGGGAGGACTCCTCTCACTCTTCCTCTGCTCCAGTGTGAGGTCCCTCCCACAGGAGACAGTCCTCCATGAACTCCAATGTGAGTCCTTCCCACGGGCTGCAGCTCTTCATGAACTGCTCCAGTGTGGGTCCCTCTCACGGGGTGCAGTCCTTCAGGAACAGGCTGCTCCAGCGTGGGTCCCCCCCAGGGTCACAAGTCCTGCCAGAAAACCTGCTCCAGTCTGGGTTCCCCTCTCCTGCGGGGAGCCTGCTCCAGCGTGGGCTTCCCACGGGGTCACAGCCTCCTTCAGGCATCCACCTGATCTGGCGTGGGGTCCTCCACGGGCTGCAGGTGGGGATCTGCTCCTCCGTGGGCCTCCCTGGGCTGCAGGGGCACAGCCTGTCCCACCGTGGTCTTCACCACGGGCTGCAGGGGAATCTCTGCTCCAGGACCTGGAGCACCTCCTGCCCCTCCTTCTTCACTGACCTTGGTCCCTGCAGAGTTGTTTCTCTTACATATTCTCACTCCTCTCTCCAGACACTGTTGTGCAGGTTTTTTTCCCCCTTAAATATGTTCTCACAGAGGCACTACCACCGTCACTGATGGGCTTAGCCTTGTCCAGTGGTGGGCCTGTCTTGGAGCCGGCTGGCACTGGCTCTGTTGGACATGGGGGAAGCTTCTAGCAGCTTCTCACTGAAGCCACCCCTGTAGCCCCCCGCTACCAAAACCTTGCCACACAGGCCTGATACACTATCAAGCGCCTGCTCTGAATTTATTCTCCAGTGTGAAGGGGACCAGAAATGCTCCAGGGATAGAGACATGAACTCTGGTACAGTTTATTTTCAAAAGGAGGGATTATGTAGAAATGGTGAAGCTTATAAAAAATAAATTTAAGAGGGATTCAAATGGTGAAACACTGTTAAAATGCTTGTGAATAACACAGAGATAGTTTAAAGATACTGTCATAGTTTCAGCAAATATATGCTAACTATCACAACAGACTCTGGAAAG
The DNA here is from genome assembly GCF_018691265.1 of Tyto alba. NCBI lineage: Eukaryota > Metazoa > Chordata > Aves > Strigiformes > Tytonidae > Tyto > Tyto alba. The sequence goes on from NW_024881330.1 coordinate 38,739,677, forward strand.
ACGAGATCCTTTCCCCCTAAGACTGGTGTGTTTTAAGCATCAGGAAATTAACAATGAGATGAAGGACATTATTAAATATAAGAATTCTGACTTCCAGATTGAAGTTCTGTTTAAGTGTGGAAAAGAGAAAAAAAAGAAAAAAAAAAAGAGAAAAAAAAAAAAAAGAAAAGCTTTGGCATGTAGGTGTTAAACACAATAAGGCAAGCCAAAAAGGGTTCTGAAGAGCAGGTTGTTAAAGGCGTAAGAACTAAAAATGAATTCTCTTCAAACACATCAGAGGCAGGACTTGTGAGATAGTCTGTAGGGCCAATAGATGATGGATGTAGTAAAGGAAAGCTCAAAGGAAATAAAGCCATGTAGGGAAGCAAAATGAATTCTGTGCTGCTTTGTTCACTGGGAAGGGGGGAGGGAGGAAAGGTATACCAAAAACTTTGTTTACAGGAGAAATACTGCGGAAGAAGCAACATGACTTTTAAAAAACAGAGTTATCTCTCCCAGATATGTTCCAGTTTCTCAAAGGAGTCACTGGATTTGCAAGTAAAGCTTATCTGATGGAAACAGTCTGCATAGAAGTCTCCAAGTACTTCATCAAAGGCTCCTAAAACCCCTAGCTTATGATGCTCTAATGGCCAGATAATCATACGTGAAAGTCCAAAGGTAGGCACCTACCTCTGTAATGAGGCACCTGAATAAATTGTTTGCCTCTTTTTTTTTTAAATTTTTTTTTTTTTTTTTTTTTTTTTTATTGATGCGTCTCTTGCAGATTATTTCATTGGGAGGAGAATGTGGTTCGGGCTCTGTAGAAAGTATGGATTGTTTTATTTTGGAGTCCAGCATTAGGCATACAAGACTGGCATGTTTGCCACTTGATGTCCATACAGGGACACACTTTGTTGCATTTGACTATAACCAGCTGCACTAAGTGCAGAAAATAAAACATCTCTTTTGTCATGTATGTATGGAGGTGGGGAATAAACCACTTAGATATATCTTTACACTTCACCTGATTTGATGGGCAGAACAGTAGCTTACCAATTAATTTAAATATTGTTTATCATCATTCATTTGTTAATTGTAGTGAAGCTCTTAGACATGAAATCTTAACTTCATTGTACTAGCCACTCTATAAAAACTCGTAGTAAAGACATAAACACTGTGGATATAGGAACAAAGAGAAATTCATAGTATACAGGTACAAAGACTGGATGAAATAACCATGAGATCTAAGAAAAGAATATTACTTCCTGCTATTAACAATAGCTGCCCTTGGAACAATGGCAACATCAACAAATCCTGGTTGGCCTGGTAAAATCCACTGTGCCAGACTCCCCCATGATCCCCACCTCAGGTATTCTTCCATAACACTGCTGTTAATGAGAAGGTTTTACTACTCTGAGGCAAGTCAGGGCAAATTTCATTGTACAATCTGTTTTCTTAGTTTCATTTTCCAGTTTTTGCCTGGAAAATTTGTCTGTATCACAATAACAAATTAGCTCCTGAAGAAACTAGGTTGGCCTGGAAGTTTTCTCATTTGATACTGCTGCTGTCATTTTGGAAATAGTCTTAAAAGAAAACAACATTTGAAGTTATGCCTGTTTATTAACAGAATCTAGAAACTGCAGAGCCTGTGTATTTTCAAGTTTTATAAAAAGCTTTTCTATAAAGGCATTCACACAACCAGTTATTTGGATTGAAAAACACTCTATATGAAAACACTGGCTTTAATGTCAAGGCCAGGAATAACAAAGCTTTGTTAGATTCTCTGTTTCAAATTCTGGTGTAAGTTTGGTGACTTATTGAAATTATACTGGGGATCACTCCAGGCTCTCCTAGGCAGCAGGTACTCTATAAATTTAATGCTATAGCAAACCAAATTCTATATCAGAGAGAGAATCATCTCTGCAAGCCCATCTCTCTTTTTTATGGAATCTTTTTTTTACATGTGTATAACTCCTGTAAGAGTTGTCTGAGCATGCCAATAAAAATAGTAGTTTCTTTGTTTGTTTGTATTTTGTTTGGGGTTTTTAAAGAACATTTATTTAGAAATTAAGGAACAAACATTATTATGATAGCTTGTTGAAACAGTGGCTAGGAAATGGGAGATGTGCTTTGATGTGCTGTCAGGTGGGCAGGTACAACCATGTGCTTGTTAACAAATGAAGTGAAGCTCACTGGCTCTTCAGGAGTTTCTAAATACCTGTCTGAAAGATGCTGGGGAAAAAATGAAGGAACTGTAAGTTTTAGCTGTAAAACTATTTCATTGATGATTGTTTTGTATTCTTCCATTTTTTCTTTTGTTTTCAAGGTGTTAATTTTACATGTCCTGAGTATCTCCTAAGGAAACACGAGGATTCCTGCCAAAAAGCTGAATGTCTGGTATTTTGCCAGAAAGACCTCTGCCTGCCCCCAGGATTGACACTCTGTCCCTCCTGTCTTTGCAGAACTAATTACTTGGAGGAATTAAATTACAGTAACAAATCGGCACCTCATCGTGATTGGAATCTGTTTGAAGTAGGCCTTTTTGTGACTCATTGTATTTTATAATTCCTTTTAAAATGGCCTATTGAGGAGAGCTCAGTAAGATTCATGTTGGTGGGACAAAGTGTGTGGCACACTGCCATTTTATTTTAAAATGCTCCGAAGAATGGTTGCTCTACTTTGAAAACAGACTCTAAAAACAGTCCAGAAAGGGGTATGATGGCTCAGGTTTTATTGATTTAGTCTTGTCATCATACTCGAATATAAAGATGTCTTTTCCACTTGCAAGCATTGCAGACTCCCCCAAGCATCTGAAAGTCAACCTGGCTCTTTTGCAGAGACTGTTAAAAAGCATGGCCTGATTTTGCCTCTGCAGCTGCATTGACTGAGTGCATCTCTAATAGAAGGATAGGATTGCAAGGTAACTGCTCCCATGACCCTGCCTTTTTGTCTATCTCTTTGCCTCTAGGAGATTTAAAGACATTTTTTCATAGATGGAACAAATGTCTCAGATATTATTAAAAACCACCACAAACAGCAAGTCCATTGGAAAATGCCTATTGATCAAACCCAAAACTCAGAGCAGTATGACAGTTTTGATTCTGTTTTCCATCACATAAAGTTTCCCAGGTTCCAGATGAAACCTGGTCAGAACAAGGAAAATAATCTGAGTCTACAGTTCACTGTTAATGGCACTTGTTTTAGATAAGCAAAGGGAATCAAATGCTGTCTCAGAACACTGTACTGCCTATGAGTCTATATGAAAAAGGAGGAATTACAGATCTAAACTCCACCACTTTTTAACCTAACACAGTGTTAGCATCTCCAGTGTTAAATGATTCTGTCTGTATCAAGGATCTGTTATTTTGGTAGCCATTCATTTGTGATCAAAATAGATAGGTATCAAATCAAGGGCTATCTCATCCTTGGCAAAATAAACATTTCACCTTCACAGGCAAGGATGAAAGAGAAAATACAAAGCTTTCTGGCATGAGGTAATTCAAGGCTCATCTGACTCTGAGATACCAGTCTTACAGCTTGCTGTATGGTTATGCCGGACTAAATTTGCTCACTTTACCCACTTCAGCAAGCATCTGCCAGACAGGGTCCCTTAATAAAAGGTCTGTATTCTCCTACTCTGACTCCCCTCATGTTGTCATTTGCTCCCTAAATCATTCCACTGGAAACACTACTCCTGGAACAAGGAGGTAAGTCCAGGTTAACAAAAGTAGCCCTAAGAAAGACACTAAATACAAAATGAGAGAGCAGAATTACAGTTCCTCAAAAACCGTATTATGGATTTATGGCTTTCCAAATTAAGGGAGTGTGATAGATATGGTGCAGTCTTGCTTTAGTAGCTGGCAGAGAAATTTCCTAGGAAAACTAAACGTCCAATTTTGAAGACAGTGTTTGAAAACCGGGCAATTCAAATGACTGGTCATAGCCTTGCACTGTAGTCAGATTCCTGGTTGAAATACTAACACTACATGTCTTTTTGTAAATTATTTACCTTTCATGTGACATAGTTCAGGCTCCACCCAAAACACACAGCAGCCAGGTGGTTTGGGTTGCTCCTGAATCTCTCATTGGATGCTATAGGCTTAATATATATAACTTTTCAGAAGTGAGATAAGTCTGAATTGTCTCTGAAATGCTTTCAGATGGTATGTCCTAGAGGTGCTAATGCAAAAGATAATCATGGCTTCTAATCATGGGCTGATATTAATGTTTATTCTCAGTTCATTTTAATATCTTTATGTGACAGACGAGTGGGAAACAGCACATAAACACTCTTTGTAGCAGGACATAAGTTTGGAAATGTGAAGAGACAGAAATGACAAAGAAAAATGTGTGGCTGAAGTTAGGATCACAAGCAGTAAATAGCACACTGACATAAAATTAGGAAATCTATGAGCTCAACAGCTGAAGAAAACAGCCACTAAATGTGAAGACCTAGAAAGCTGGGAAGAGGCTGGAAGGTAAGAGTAGGTAGGACATTTGGCATAAAAGAACAATGAAAATTTTCAGTTCCTGAAGCAATTAATTTTCAGGGGATTAAAATACAGAAGAGTAGATCTGTCATTTGGACACAACATTCCAAATCAGGAAAACCAAAGCAAGCAAGCCACTGCCATGGCTTCCACATTGCATGGGAGGCTAAGGATGGGGGGAAACATGTCAGGAATGCTTGAGGTGGCATCCGGAGGAGCAGGAGCTGCCACACTGTGTGGGACGCATGTTCCTCGCGGCCCAGACAGCCTGGCAGGGAGCTACAGTGGCCAAGGCAGTGACACCGCTGCAAAAAGGCTTGCCAGGACTGCCCAGAGGATTGCTACTTTGCTCCCATGTTGGTCAGGTGTCTCAGCTCCCACTCTGCCTCTCTCACCTTAAAGCCCAAGCACCTCAAGGAGTAAATGTACTCTGGCTTGCATTTCATGAATAAGCATAAATACAGGTGCACCATCTTACCCAAAGTTAAATTGTGACTGACTTCTACTGACCATGATAAAAACCACTTTTGGGAATAAATGGAAATAGATTGAATAAAGCAGTAGAGGCAGCTTTATCAGAAGAATAGATCTCAGTGACCTCTTTTTTTTTTTTTTTCACCTGCCATTAGTAATAAAAAGCAGAGGTATAATGAACATTGCTTTCTGCAACAAAAGTGTTAATTGCTCCCCCTCTCCCACAGAGTTAGCAAAATGTCATTGATGACTCGTTTACAAATTCTATAAAATATGCTCTCATCCAATCTTACTATCAAAAAGAATCAAATTATTATATTGTTTAAATTATATACATCTTTCAGATCATTGATTTTCCTCCTATGTACAGATGGATTGTTCTTACCTTAGCATAGCTGAAAACAACAGTGAATAATAAGGTAGTTTTATCATGCCATTTAGTATGGAGATAAGAGAAATTGGTTTATTGCTAACAGATATTTTTGTAGTTAAGTACAAAAAATCGTCATCTAGAGAGCCTGATGACAAATTGGAAACTTCAATCTAAAAAAAAAAAATTAAATAATAATTGATACATAATTAGGAGACACATTTTGGAATTATAGCCAGACAGTTATAAAGGAGATATTGCATTTTGATTGTTAGTTTCACTGAATTATATGTATTAAGAGCACTTCATTAAATAAAAATGTAAAAAGGCATCTTTAGCAGGAAGAAAAAAAAAACAGATGTAAATTTTGTAACTTTACTTTTCCACTTGGGAGAGAAGATCAGCAAAAAGAATGGGACGATACACATTGTACTGCAAACTATCATTCATTCCTACATCATTTTTTTCAGAGTTTCTTGTTTTGTAAAACACAACTGACTAAATGTCACTGCAATATAGAGGCTCTGTAGAAGGGCTTAAAGAAGATTTGAAGTGGCTGCAAAGCAAAAAGAACTGATAATGCTTTCATACTAGATTAACAAATCTCTTGTTTATTACCTCAATGATATGGCATGCTGTGAGGTGCCTATGCTTGTGCAGTAATGATTAGCTAGTTGGCTAACTTCCAGCCAGTAGGGTTATTAACACTATATTGTGAAGCCTCAATGTAAGGTTGATTTTCTTGTACTGTATATTGCATGTGGAAAACTTGTATTAATCAATATAAATTATTCCCTAAACAATAACACACAGTGGGGGCGAGCAGGAAAGTCTGGAAATGAGGTGTTAGTGCAAAAAGAGAGAAAGAATAAAGAAGATGACGTGTTCTATCTCTAATTAATGTTAAAGGAAAGACTTTTAAAGGCAGAAGTCTAGTGGCTAAAACAGCAGACTGACAAACCAATGGCCTGTGTTTTGTTCAGAAGCAGGGTTGGGATGTAACCTGAGGCAAATCAAGTTTTTCTCATTGTGCTTCAAGCTTTACCCGTAAAATAAGGATGACATCTCCCTACTACTAAAAGAATCATTAATATATTAGATGGCTGACTGAGAAAGCTTTGTATTGGACAACAGGTGAATTGCAGGATTTGAGATATGATATTGAAAGAATATGAGCATGTGTAGATGAAGCCCAGAGTATAGCTATCTTACTGATATTGTTGTTACCTTAGTTGGTTTTTATTTCCCTTATTTTTGAAGTAATAGCCTCAGGCATGTGCTTCCTGAAACGCTCACCATGCTATAAATCTCAGCGCTAAGTAGTGTCAGTGCAGTATCTGGCACTATTAACTAGGTTACGAATTGAATAAGAGCATGTAGAGTTCAAGTGGGCTATTAGAGCTTATAGCCCACCAGCCTTTGGACCAAAAAACCCCCATTCTGCTTGTTTGAAACTGTGCTGCTTCTGCTGTGGTTGCGTATTGGAAATCAGAAAGAATGAAGACTTGATGGGTCAAGTCAGAAGAACTGTGCATAGCTAGACTTCCCGTTCACCCTTATGGACTATCAGGTATCCATTTCTGGCCTCAGCCAGCATGTCTGTAAGTTGGATGTGATATATACCTCGCAGGTGTGTTGTGGGTTGGATGTCTTTATAAGTGTTAGTTGGGTTAATGAAGTGTTATGCAAAACATTGCCTTGAATAGACACAGAACCACTGACCAAAGGAGGTCCTGTCATCAGCCAGTTTTCCATGTGGTTGGAGGACTCCTCAACACATTTTGCTTTTGGTTCGTTTTTATTTATATACATTCATGAACTCTAAACTACTTCTGTGAGCTCTTAGCACTGAGCAGGTAAATTGAGACCACAGTGTTCACTGCTGATGCCACTTGGTTTGGATTATGTGCTAGGGCCAGTCAACGGAGCCATTTCCACACATGTTTAACACTAAGCATATGAATGGAGTGACTGACATCAATGTGACTACATAAATATTTCTAAATGCTTGAGTAAAACATGTGCTAACCCACAAGCTTCAGCTTTGATTTCACTAAGCAGTTTGCACACACTGCAGCCTTAAACAGAAGAATAATTCTACCCTTGTTGGACAAAATATTTCAGTATATGCCTAATTTTAAGCTGGACACATAGACCCTCTGCGATCCATGGGACCACTCATGTGCTTGTGCCTGAAGCTAAGCATATGCTTAATGAACTGCTAAAGTCGAGCCTGACAATAAACAAGGCTGCTGGTATCCTGAAGGTCCATCTGCTTCCCTGGTATCTAAACCTTGATGGAAGTGGTTTAAACTGACATGTTTTACTTCTCAGTTGGAGTGGACTGGGGGCATACAACATGGCCAGTTATAGCCAGCATTACCATCTGTCTGGGTTTTCCTAGATGTACTCTGTTTTTCTAACTACCATTTTGGTCTGGATAGCACATATTTACTTTTTGTAAATCTTAGGCAGAAATATGGCAGTCTTAGGGTCAGCAGCTCAGTTAAGAAGTCATGACCTAGTGTCAACAAGTTGTAAGTTTTTATCTATAATTACTCTTAGAAAACTATTTAGAAATAGTTTTACTATATAAAAGACACATGAAGGCGCCTTTTCAGAACTGCAACCTCCGTCACACTGTATAGCCTTAACTGAATCAAAGCAAACTTTTTCTAGACCATGTTGCTTCCAAGGTGTTGCAGTACTTGTGTTTTGTTTCCAGTTTCCAATATTCAGGATATGAATGCTGTGAAATACCTAGATTTATGAAAAAAAAAAAAAAAAAAAAAAAAAAAGAAATACCAACCCGACCCTTAGAAAGAGGGTTTTTCTCTGAAAATATGGAGGAACACCAGCAGTCAGAAAACAGTTCTTGAAAATATAATTAGCTTTGCTGAGCAAATAATAAAGGCTTTGTTATTCTGCCACACAACACATCTAGTAAGTATTTACACATCCCCAAAGCTGAATTACGAGTGAAGCGAGTATCTTTGAAAATACAGAAATCATTATAGTTTGCTTCTTTACACTTTTCACATCATGTAGATAACATGAGGCTGGTGTATGAGGATGGATATAATTGAAATAGTTTCCATTAATATACATTTACTTTGTCATATGTATATACTACATGGAATGAAATATAAGATACAAAATGAAAAAAAAAAATAGAGAGGAAAATAATCGAAAGAAATATAATTGAGGGAATGAACAGAGAATAAAAGTGTATTTACAACTAGAAAAGTGTAGAGAACAGAGATTTGAGAAAAGAAAATGGAATGATTAAAAACTAGCCATAAAATAGATATTAGAAATACATAAGATGAAGTCAAAGCTTAGCATAAGGAATAAGTAGGCACCATTTCTAAAATGTGACAGATAATAAGAGAAAAAAATTAAGAGAAAACCCAAAGGAAATTAAAAATAGAGATATGGTAAGAATCTAAATGAAAAGTTTAAAAATTTGTACATAAGCAAATACTTAACCATTAGCAATTATTTAAAATTTTTATCAATTTAAAGGATTATCAACAGAAGTTGTAAATTCTGAGGGAATATTCTGCCTTGTTTGATACTATAATAATGAAGGGCATATACTTAAGGTGATTATGTCTCTAATTAAATGGGATTATTCCCGAGTTAAACTTCAGTTGCTCTTGGTTAGCCTTGTGATATCTTACTTGCTTTATTCTACCCATAAGATGATAAAAAAGGAAGGATCAATAAAAATAAAATAGAAACATGTGGAACTAGCAGATACTGAAAAAAAATGTCAATTTCTAGATATTGAAAACAGCCAACTAACAGGAGAATTTACCATGGGAACTAGCAGATTCTCCATAATTTGAAATGTTGCAACTGAATGGTTGCCTTTCTGAAATGCATCATTTATTCACAAATTATGTGCCTGACGAAGAAATTGTTAGGACTTCTTTCTCTGTGGGGAGATTGGCAACCACAGCTCTTGAGAAGTGAAACAATCTGCTGCTGCTCTTTCAGAACAGCTCCTTGCGTTGACATAGTGTTGCAGTGATATTGTTTTGCACGTCAGGATAGAGTGACAATGTAGGCGAGAGCTCCTGTGAAATAGCCAAGTCCCCAATGGCTCTGCCTGCCTGTTTCTATTGCTAGGCAAAGCCTAGGCAGGATGTCCCACATTTCATGTGGTAGCAAATGGCATCAGTGGTGCCTGTCTCCAATAGCATGAGGAGAAACACCTCAATTATCTCCAACTGTATATTAAAAATCATTTTCATCTACTTGGAAACTGTTCAGATACCAAGAGAAGAACGTAAAGATTTTCTTGCCTCTGAAATGCCTAATTTGTAGATTGCTGGAAGGGAGAGTGGAAACATATTACTGCATGTTCTGTTCTTAATGCCTTCCCACGTGTTTGCTACTGGACGCTGGCAAACCTTTTACCTGAACCAACCCAGTAACTCTTATGCCCTTTGCTCTCACCATGGTTTAGCTACCCCTAGCACAGCTGGTGTTACTGGTGGTTACTTCCCGCCTGATAGCCTGTAGATCAGTGTTGTTTCAGACACATGTTACATCTAACATCCAACTCCTCCATGCCTCAGATACCCTGAATAACATCTGAAAGTTCATTGCCTCTCTGCAGATCTTGGTAAAAATGAATTTAAAATGGCAGTGAGGTCCTGTTATCCTTGTATGTCTGTACTTCTCTCTCAGGAACTTCTGGAGATGACAACTAAAGGCTTACCTTGTGTCTTAAAATCTCTCCACATACAAAACCCTTTTAATTTAAACAGGCGGTTTTACCAATGACCTGATTATATTTCGTTGTCAGCTTCTGATATATAAGCTTATTTTTTTTTCTGCCATGTTAAGAAGAATGTCCCACCTTAAATGGTAGGTGTTCATGACATTAGTTATAAAAGTAAAAATAAACAGTTAAAGCTTCTTTCCACTCTCTTTCCCCAAATATTCCAGCAAAATTGAACCCTGTATGAAACAGAAACGATAGAACTCTCTTCTGCCACTTCTCTTCTCTTGGAGATGGACAGGCCCTAATCTCTGCAGCAGAGACTGCTCCTCCACTTGCTTTTCTAAGAAGGACACGGACACTTCTATCTATGTTTATGACAGTACATGAGGTGATATCTTAAATAACTACATCTTACATCATTAGACCCTTCATAGAACAAGTACATTTTGAACAAGTGCAGAAAAATCAATGACAGAGAGGAAAAGACATATCTATATGGTGTCTCCTGAAATATAACTGATTCAATCACAACTCAAAAGAGTTGCTTTAGTTACATTTTGTTGAATGTTTTATTTAGAAAGCAGGTCTTTTGATAGTTTATGTCAGAGAGAATGCCTGCAAATGAGGTGACTATGAGCTAGTGGTCCCTTTGCACTAGTGAGCCAAGGACTTAGAGATGTCTTGTTCCTTTACTCTCCTTCATCTCTCCTGGTCCCTGTTGGATTTTCTGAAATAGAAATATTTATGTTCCTTCATCACCAGATGCTATAATGAGATATCTGCTTTCTATTATGAAGCCATTAAGCAAGTCTTGTTTGTTTTTATTTTGGTCAACAACTTGAATCTAGCTCTTTGATAGGTTCCAAGCCTTGCCCTTTTCAGTGATGGTAGGATCTTTGCTGGCACCAGAGCCAGAACACTTTCCCTCGGTCTGAAAACATTTAGGATCACATCAGAGGTGTCCAACACAGAGCAAAGAAGCAAAAAAGTAGAAGAAAAAAACCCTGAGGTCCATGGGATTATCCAAGGGGCTGCAGGAAGAAGCAGAGAAAAATACATCAGCTGCTTGCTGCAGTGAATCATGGGACCAGAAGTCTGATGAGAGATTGTGAATAATAGTTTGGAAATCAGTGTTTATGAGAAAAGCTTATGGAGTTGCACGGGAAGATAGGAAACAGATGCACTTTTTAATCTTATCTTTTCTGTAGTGAGGTGTTGGTGTTATTTATAGCTCATAATAATCAGTGTACCCTTGGTGGAAGAGAATCAGATCAACGAATACTTTAGCAAACCAAACGCATGTAAGTCCATGGGCCCTGATGGGATGTACCCATAAATACTGAGGGAGCTGGATGATGTCATTGCAAGGCCATTCTTGGTTATCTTCCAACTTCATGGAGAAGTGTCCAAGGACTGAAGGAAAACAAATGTCACTCCTATCTTCAGGAAGGAGAAGAAGGAGGACCCAGGGAGCTATAGGCTCATCAGTCTCATCTCAGTCGCTGGGGAGGTGACAGAACATATCCTGGAAACCACCTCCAGACACCTGAAGGACAGAGAAATCATGAGGAGTAGTCAGCATTGACTGACAAAGGGAAGTCATGCTTGACCAGCCTAATAACCTTCTACGATGAAATGACTGGCTTATTAGATGAGGTGAGAACAGTGGAAAATGTCTAACTTCAGTAAGGCTTTTGACATTGTATCCCATAAGATTATCATAGAGAAGCTGATGAATTATAGGCTGGATGAGATGTGAAGTGGTCTGAAAACTGGCTGAATGTCTGGGCCTAGAGGACTTCATCAGTGGGATGAAGTTTAATTGGAGACCAGTAACCAGCAGTGTACCCTAGAGGTCAATACCGGGTCAAGTCCCGTTCAGTATTTTTATTAGTGATCTGGGTGATGGGACAGAGTGGACCCTCAGGAACTTTGTAGATGACAAAAACCTGGGAGGAGTGGCTGATACACCAGAGACTCATGCTGCCACCCCAGAGGGACCTCGACAGGCTGGAGAAACGGAGTGACAGGGATGTCATGCAGTTCAACAAGGGGAAGTGCAAAGTCCTGAACCTGGGGAGGAACAACCCCAAACACCAGTACATGCTGGGGGGCATCCAGCTATAAAAAAGTTTGGCAGAAAAGGCCCTGGATGTCCTGGAGGGCACCAAGTAGAATGTGAGCCAGCAATGTACCTACGCGTCAATGTGAAGCAAAATTGACTAATGGTGTCCTGGGCTGCGTTAAGAGAAGTGTTGTCAGCAGGTTGGGGGATGTGATTCTTCTGTCAAATCATCTTCATGTGAATGAGGGTTAAAACAACAAGAGAGACGTTTTGTTCCTGACTCAGTTTTGAAGAATTTGTTTTGGTTTTGCATGTGACACCGCTGAAGGTTTTTCAGTAAACTGGAGGAGGCAAGGGGAATATGAGAATAGTTAAATGCAGCAGTATTATACAAAAGCTTAATTATGGGCCCCACATATCAGCAGTTTCTCTCAGTTTTGAGTTTTGGTTTATGTTGGATTCCAGCTCTTGTGTTTCTGGGCTGTCCGGTTAACAGGTCTGAATCTTTTTCAGACTACTCCTCACACGCTGCAGTGAGACCCCCTTTTTCTGCAGAAGCAACCCACCCCCAGATGTGGGTGCTGACACCCATAGGCCTCCCCAGGTGAGGGAGATAGCTTCCCTCAACACCAGATGCTAACCCTCTCCCCACTCCCCACGAGCGGCCGGCCATACTGCTGTGAGCTATCTCACCTGATAACACCGGATTATCACCCTATAATTCCTCCCACTTTGCTGTTTACTCCCTCCAAACATTACACTCGCAGATGGTGAGCATCTCTCCTTCCCCTTTCCAATCATCATTTGGCCATGCCACAGCACACATAGTTAGTTCTTTTTAATCTTTCCCCATAATTAAATGAAAAGCCAATTTAAAAGGAGCTGTAATAAAGTCTCTTCTCCTGAAATTAAATATAAAAATAGTTGCTTCTCTTTATGTATTGCAAGCGATTAATAGGGAATGGGGCTATTTCAGTAAGGACTTCGAACAAATGTGCCTTCGTGTAGCGGTGCTTTTGCTGCTGGGGAGGAAGAGATCTGCTCTGCCTGCTGACACTGGGTTTTCTTTTTCATAGCCATTTTTCATACCTGCAAAACAGTTTGTGGACTCTTTAAGCAGAGAAGTGGGGGGAGGAGGGAGAGAGGGTTGATAGGTCTGCATTAGCTCATTAAAAACTAAAAAACCATTTCTATTTTACATAATTTAACATGGCAAACTATTAAAAAAAAATAAGGTGAAAACTGCAACCCCTAGGCATGCGTTTAAAACATCCTCATTTAGATGCTAATTTTGATTCCTAGTGTATGGCTGGTTAAAAAAAAAGCCATTAACAAAGGGGCAGATTACTTAAAAGGCATTATTAGGCAAATATGTATGAGTTTTCTGATACCAAGTGGCCCTTTTATGACTGAATACAGCTGCTAAGTAGAGTGACATGGAGATATTTGTTTTAAAAGGAAAGAAAAAACCACCAGATTTAAAAAAAAAAAAAATACAATCCAAACCCCAATAATTATATAGAATGTAAATCACACAGGTAAAAAAAATGCTTTAAAAGACAAGTAATACTTTCTCTTTTAAATATTTAGAAATTGTGAGACTCTGCAGGTGATGTATATTGCCAGGTGAATTCTAGGATGTACCTAACATTTAGGTAATAGTGAAACAAATGTTAAAATGTTGCTATTTAATTCTAATCATATATCCTGTTTTGTATGTTAGTAAAATAGCACTGACAGAAAAATGAAGTGAGGAAAATAGCAGGCAACACGAGGCGAAAGTGCATTCTTTAGATCTGAGGCTGAACTCATGACTGGCAAAAATAAGGTTATAATGATATTAAAATGAAAACTGTTCAGACAGAAAAGATATAAGTAAATGTACTGTGCTGTATAAATTAAATGAGTAAGAGAGGATGGGCAGATGGTTGCTTAACTGCATCACAGTAAAAGAACAGTGAATAGGTCTTCACTGAGAGCTCTCTTTCTGAACCTGAATAAAATTTTCCTTAACAGGGAAAAGGCTAAGGGAATTTCTAACCCTGAGAAGAAGAAATTAATTTGAAAAGCAGAGCTAATTTTGGCTCTGTCTTGGTTGTCAGGATATTTTAATAACTTTTGTGTTCTCTGTAAATTATCCAGTTAAGATTAAGGTGCCTAAGCCAAAAACACCTGATCATTCAGATTGTTACAAGCCCTCAGCAGCCACAGAAAAGGCATTTCTGCTCTGGAGAGCCCATGGCATTCCTCACAAGCCCTTCTCTTGGTAACCACAGGACAGGTTGGATTTGTTAGCATTAAAATTTTTAAACTATATAATGAAACATGTTTTAGGAATGAGAGTAGTTCTTTCCCTCCATCCCTCCAATATTCCCTTTTACATGAAACATTAAAACTTGTTAAAGCAGATTCAGCTTACACCAAAGTTCAAGGAGTTACACCGGTGTAAAACTGGTAGAGAGAACTCAGCTCAGCAGCACGTCTTAGCTGAAGCAGGAGAGAGAAAATTAATCATTTGTTATGAAAATAGGCTATTACATGAATGTATAAGAAAAATGGGGTATCTGTCTTTGTGTGTTGGTTGAGCTTTTATATTTCCCTGCATTAATAAAAGGGTTGGGAGAAAAATACAAGGATTTAGTGACTCATGTTGCAGTTTTTTAAAATGTACCAAGGCAATCAGTATCAGTAGAGCTACATACATCATCATATTTAAATTGTTTTATTATTGCCTGGAAGGCTAAGTAAACAGGTAAATGAAGAGTGACCATGCAAAGTCTTATCTGAAGTTAGTCCCCAGATACTTATTTGATTCAAACCAGTTATTTTATTAAGTGTTTTGTATCTGATATTTTTAAAGCTTAACATCATAGAGTACCTCTGAATTACTATGTATGCTTACTTCTCCCTTCTTTTCGTTATTTTAGGATGAAGCAAAATAAATTGAGCTTTCAAGAAAAGCAAAAGTAGACTGGCCCAAAACAAGGATAATTCATGATTATCTGCCCCAATAACGTTGCTTTGTGTACTTGTCAAATGAAATTGAAAAGTGAGTTAATAGCAAATGTAAAGCTTTTTCCTAGCACAGCTGTAATGTAGAAATGGAAATGACTTGGCAATATCCCACACAGCTGAATCCTGGCATGAGGCAGAGTTGAGGTAAGGATGGAAGAACTTATGCTACCGTTTTTAGTGTAGGTGTATACTAGATTTCTGTTGCAAGTCAATTAATTTCCATGTAGCTGGAGGTTGCTTAGTTGTATGGAGAGGTTATTGTGGCTATATTGTAAATGAAAGTGATTTATTGTGGGAGAAGCTTATAAAAGAAATGTCTATTCTAAACTTTCAAATGCACTAATTATTTAAAGTTAACCAATTATAGTGTAGAGGAATCCTTATGAAACAGAGGATGTTCTGCTTCAGGTATTTATTAAACCTGGAAGAGCTATTTGAAATGTACTGCTATGGAAGTAGACAGATTGTGTGTTTGTCTACCAAAAGGAGTGAATGAGTAGCCTATATGTACTTCTCCTAGGCAAATGCAGGATGTGAGACTTGAAAAGCAAAAGACTGTAAATAGGTGTAGCCTGTGCAATATAGCACAAAAATGAAAAACACACTTTAGTGAAGAAGAACCAGTGGAAGTGTGCAACAGGGGAAAGAAGCAGGATGAATGGAACTGAGTTAGGTGTATGAAACTAAGAGAGACTCAGTGGAGGAAAATCTGACTTTTCTTTGCATCTTAATGTCTGGAGAGAAATAAGTAAGGGGCTGTAACTCTCTCTTGTATTTCTGTGAAGTTATTTCTGACATTCTACTGTATGGGAAGGGGTAATCAGTGTTTCAGAATCAAACAATCACAATGTTGAGTGTGAAAGAAGGAGAAGGGTTTGATACTGCAATCAAAAGAAAGAAAGCCATTTAGTAATAAAATATTTAATGTAAATTTATTTCAGTCTTTGGGTTTTGAGAACTTTTCAGACAGGGACAGACTAAAAAAATAAAAAATTAATTTTATGCTTAGTGGGAGTTTATAAAGAACATGATAAATCTATGGTTGCTACAGATGAGCAGCTTATTTGGCCTCTATGTTTTTCATGAGAGCTAGAGGAAAATATCAAGCATGCGATCAAAGATGCTACATATATGCTGTTTTAGGAATACTGTAAAGGAGTTATAGTATCATGTGCTTGCCATCCCAGCCATCCAAGATTTACCATTGCTCATAATATTAGTTAAAATGGCAGTGTCCTCTTTCCTTTTCTGTTTTTCTAGCTCTCTAATTACATATGCAGGTACCCACTTTGCTGCAGGACAATGGGAGGGTTGAGGAATAAGCCGAGTCAAGCTTCTTTTTTGTAGGTCCTTCTCCTTCCCTAACAAGTGAATTAGAAGTGGTTGTTGTGATTTTATGGCCTGCAGCTTGTGGTTTAGAAGGTGAAATGGGTATTTGTGGGGTTGCTCTTTTGTTTATTTTTTTCTTTGGAGGTTTTTGTTTTGGAGTGCTTCTTAGATAGATATTATTCAGCGGTAGATATTATTCATCTAGGGTCTCTTTTATTTCCTGGTTGATGTGACATTACTAACAAACTCCAGCCCTCTAGAGCATGAACAAAAACAAGTATATTTTCTGTGCTTGAGGTTTGAGCGACGAGGGTAAAAGAAGCAACAACTTGGCTGAGACAGTACCAAATAATGATGAATTAAACAAGAGGAGTGAAAATTGAATTTTATCAAAGCTGCCATTTCTGGCAAGTGTTTACTGCACCAGTTTACGATGAAATATTTAATAATTCTGCTTCCTTTCAGACTGCAGTTTTTATTTCACCTCTCAAATAAGGGGCAAGTCCTGGACAGGAGGTCATTAATTTTCCCCTTCAGTCACCACCTCCTTAGAGCCACTAGAGTTAATAGGGCTGCATATTAATCAGGGCCTTGAGTCCTCTTTGTAGGAGAAAGGCAGGAAGGAGGGGGGTCTCTGAATTTACGCCATTAACTTTAGGTGACAAATAAAGGCTGTTCTTCCTGCTGGGCTGTCACTTAGGATGCCTGGTTACAGCTGCACAGCTGATATGTTGTATTTTTATGTGGTGGTAAAGATGACAAAGGGTTAAGTCAGGAGGCACTGCGCACAGTGCAGAGCTGAACATGAGGAATATGTTCCTCACCTGGAACCAGTCTGAAAATGTCATTTATCCACCTTGTGCAATAAACTGCTCTCACATGGGCATATCAGAAGCATAACCAGAAGAACCTCTCTGCTTGAAACAAAAGGATGTTTTTCAAATATGGATAATTTAGATTTCCAAATCCATGTAACAGTCACAGAGACTCACCTCCTGTCCTCCAAAGGTCAAAGTATCCTCTAAAACTAAAGGATACATCTGAACTGTGCCACAGAGGGCTGGGACAGGACTGTGATGGTTCCTGAAAGGCTGTTGTCATCGCTTCCCCTGCCATCGTGCACCAGTCCTACAGGGATGCGTGGAGCGAGCAGGAGCACAGCTATAGTTTGTCCTTGGTCTTGTCCTTTTGAATTTGACTGACTCTCCCACCGTCCTGATAAGGGCACGTGTGCAAGCAGAAATGACAGGTGAAAGGCAAGGTTTGGGAAATTGTTACTGCAGACAGCTGACTGCTACCTCCTCACACTTTCCTTGCTTCAGAGATCCAAATACTAAACTGCCTATTGAAGTGGTGGCTTTGATTTCTCATGTCAAAGGGTCTTACATTTTTTTCCAGAACTGGAGAGAATGAAAGCAACTGCACATAGCTGAGGAATATGCAGTTTCCTCCACCATTATTTGAAGAAGGCAGACAGTAATGACTGAAAATCAGGCTGCTGGTGTAGGTAGTCACAACACAACCAGCCTGATTGAAAAAACTAATAATTTTAAAATTTTCAACACATGAATAATGCCATCCACTTCAGTCCCAGCTGTAGTCAGTGGTGCTGTTTGTGCTAAGGTTAGGTAACACTTAATTGGGGCTACTCTTATAGGAGATATGAACCCTTAATTAGGAAAATTAAGAGAGGGAAAAATTCACAGTGTCCTTACTTAAGTGCAAGACAAAATCCTTTTACGTTACTAATTTATTTACATTTAATTATTTTTCCTCAATAGTTGCCTGAAGGGGAAGTTAGAGTTCCCTCACTTTGGAAACTAAAAGTCACATTGCTAATATGTTAATAAAACCATGATTAACAGTGCTGCTGACAATAACATAATCATAAGACTATTTCTCTATTTTCTATTTTGCAAATTCTGAGAAATTTCTAAGGTTTCAATTTTTTAATGAAGATATAATTTTCAAATCAATTTTATGCAGTTAGGTACCTCTAATTTTTCTTTCTGCTCCCTAGAATGTAAGGGAATGTCAGCTTTCAGAGATATACTGGGATAAAAAGACCTGATCTTCATCTTCTTTAATAGCTTTTCATGATTGGCTGGCATGTTTTGACTGAACTGGAATGTGGCAACTTTTCTTCGTGCTGTGAAATCTCATTAAACGAGAGTTGCATTGTGATTGTTACATAGAATGTCTTTATTTTCCTAATGATTTATTTTCCTGTGATACGTTTCATGTAGAAAAAGAATATTTCATATCAACAGAGGTTGAGATTGTATTGCTTGAAAAATCCTGTATTGTTCTTGGATCCTCATAAGGATTTATCTATGTGTATTTTCACCTACATGCATTTGATTTGTTCTAGTATAACTAGGTAAGCCTATGGGTCTGAAACATTGGTGGTTCCTAATTCCAAGCTCCCTAAGGTAACTTGAAATCCAGTTGATTTAAAGGATGAAGCAAGAGCTATCTATTTAACTACAATGAAATTGCTTTCATTTGTGTGTTAGTTTACACTTTGTATTAGAGACCATTTAAAATATATTTAACTGGAGTGTTCTTTCAATAAAGTTCACACTTCTTGTAATTGCAGGAATCAATCTTTTATTCCACATAAAAATTGATTGCCATTTGTTTTTATCTCTGCTCTGGGTTTCTCTCCTGGGAATTTTCAACCAAATTTTTTTATAAAGACAATGACACGAGGTTCATACTGGAATTGTCTCTTTCTCATCCCTGGATGATAAATTCAGGCAAGCAGAGAATGCTAACCTGTTAATAATACCTCCTGTTATTGGTATGAAGATAGGCTGGTAGATGAAAAGGAGAAAATATTGATATTTCTCCAGGGTTTGCAAATAGTGAGAGTGGAGCCAAAACTAAGACTGCCACTTGTCATGCTGACTGTTTCCATATGCTCTCATGTTTCTCTGCCTTTATCTAGTTGTTATCTCCTGGCCTTACTCTGCAAGATTTTTGGGACAGAGATATTTTTACTGTTCAAAAAGGAAGGGTCTGGTTCTGTGAGTGGGAGCCTAGGCACTGCTTCAGTTCAAATGTCTAACAATTATGAACAGAGTATAAAGTTTTGGCTAGGTTTTTTAACCTCAAATCAACAGACAATGTGAATATTAGGCATTCTAATTCAATCATTTGAATATTTAGGCAGTTTCAAAATCTGTTTTTATTGAATAGCTTTAGTTTTGCTCAGATATATGCTCCCAATTAAAGAGAAGGTCTCCTGCTGTTGGTAAAGCTTTGAAGCTTTTTTATAGTTAGTTAAATCTGTTAATTCTTTTTGAAGTGATTTCACATGATTAAGGCTGTGAGTGGCCATAATGTATCAGGACAACAGCTAATTCTCTTGTGCTTCAGAAAAGAGGGTGTCTTTGATTTATCAATATTTTCAGTCGGGTTTTATTTATTTGTTTATTTTTTATTTTTTAATTTCCTATCTCCTTTTGTCGGGAGTCCTTGATGAGCAGAAAGTCAGTACTTTGAGCTGCCAGAGAGTGATTAGCCAGCAGTATTCTTTGAATCTCTCTCTATTTAGTTCCAGACTGGTTTGTCATGGATTTCAGAGCTTGGAAGGGCTGGGGTTCAAATGAACCCTTTCCCCATGTTCTCCCATAACTCCCTGGCCTCAGTTCTGCTGCCAAATTCCCTTTCCACTGCTTGACTAATGTTTTAATTTTACTGAGACAGCCTGGTGTGTTACCTGAACCTGATGGCAAGATGCAGCCTGACCTAACAGGCGTAAGACCATCAGGACCAGTTGTTGAGTATCTATAAGTAAAGATTAGCTGAATTTCTAGAAACAGAAGTGGACAACTGTGATCCTAATGGGAACTACATCTGAGTAGTCAGATCTGTAGTTCTGAAACATGAAAAAAATTTGATTTAAATAATCTGAATTACCACCCACAATTGATATAAGGGGAGTGAAAATGGACACGTGTGAAAAGTTTGCAATGGAAAAGTACTTCAGCAGTGAGGAGATGGAGCCCAAGTCTCATCCTAAGACATGTGAATCCCCTAAGGCCAGTGTCCCCTAAGGACCTGAAAACTCGCTTTCTGTGACTGCCTGGCATGCCATGGAATGAGCATTTTCCCAATGCAGAAGCCAGAGTCTCTGTTTGATAGAACAGGGAGGAACCTATGGAGAGATACGGAAGTGACCAGGGATTAGAAAGGAAATCTGTAAAACTTTAAGCGGATTTTGGCTCATTGAAAGGCAAAATTGGAACACTGTAGAGTGGGGCCAGTGAAGCCACAGGAAAGAAACGGCAAACTTCTTCTAAACTCCTGCCCTATTTTATGCAAATAAGATCTCTCTTGAATTCCTTGTTCGTGTTTATGCACAAAAATGAGGAAAATTGAACTGCCTGCAGTGAAAAAAACCCCAATACATATGAAGAGGAAGTTCTTCCAAACACTGGGATGCTATTTCCCATGACAGCAAGGAAAGGTGACAGGTGTGTAAAGAGGAGGTCATGAGACAGGGCCAGGGCAGCGTTGCAATTCCTCCTCTGGGTATGAGTGTGAGGCAGTACCAATGATACAGCTACAGCCCTCTTAGTCCCCTCTTCCTTGTGAATCTACACACAAAAAGGTCAATAAGTTCTTGTCTTTAGTTTATAATGGTGAGAGTAAGAGGATGAGGGAAAGCTGCTTTAGTAGCTGACCAGCATCTGGTTTTCAATCCCACCATTCAACGATGAGTGCTTAATTGGGGAGCCACAGAGAAAAAGCCAGAAGGTGAGAGCAAAAGAGAAGGGGGAGAGAAATTGGGGAGGAAGAGAAGTCAGGGAGGAGAAGAATAGCAAGAGGGAGCAAGTCAGTGAGGAGTGGTCAGAGCATCTATCCCAGTGTCTGCCCCAGAAGCAGTGGGTTTGGGACAAAAGGAACAGCTGCAATTAGAGCAAGTATTCTGTTTCATCTTGATTCTGTTACAGACAAGATTTCAAGAACAGCCTTTAAGCTATGGCTGTATGAATGCCTAAAAAAAAAAATAATTTAACTATACAGATCCACAGAATATATAAATCCTGATCCAACAAAACACTTGCCCATATGTTTAGTTCTAATGACATAAGCATTCCCAGCTGCTGTGACTAATGATATTCTAGGTGCCTGAGCTATTCAAAAAATGTGGAAAGTGGTTTGGGGTTCATCAATAATATTTGTGTCATAAATGCATCATTGAACAGTTTTTGATTTAAAAATCTATTTGAAAGAACTCGCCTAATACTAAGTTTTTTAATTGGGTAAACTAAACCATTTCTTTTTATTTTGGAACAAAGTGTTCTACATTTTTTCTGGTTCTTGCCTGTTTCTTTCTCCTTGATTTCCCACACAATTTATCCTATAGCAGTTTGGTGATGCTTGTATAGAATCATAAAATACTTTCAACTTCAGTAACTTTTTCTGAAAAGACTTTAACATTTTTAAAAAAATGAGTTTAAGTTCTGAATAAATGTTTAAGAATTGAATTTAAGGCAAAAGAGAGCATTTAATGGTGTGGAATAAAGTCAACAAAGGCAGATCAACAGACATGTAGCAGCTTATCTCAGTGGATGCTAATAAAATGTCTGCTGCCCTGTACCATTACACAGATAGCATATGGAACAAATAATTCATAGATATCTTATTTTAAAATGTTCTGGAGAATTCTAAAATGCTTTTCAGTTCCTTCTTTTGCATTCTTATGACTTGTAAGGTCAGTATTTCTTAATTCAATATTAGAAGTCCATCTTTAGAGGGATAGGAAGAATGAAAAAGGCAGCTGAGACATTTTAAAGGCCTTCAGAAATACCTATTTTATAAACATCAAATGTTTCAGTTTTAACATCCAGAATCACGGATAATAACCTTGGGCTAGAAATGGAGTGCCTTGTAACAACAGAAAATGTAAGTCTCTCATTTTTAGCCTCAAGGAGTCTCATGGTTCATGAGATAACATACCCTTAAACCCTTCATAGACTTAAAGTTATTTGTGCTGAGCTTTGGGACAGTGTGATTGCTGTGATAAAACTCCATGTTTGGAAAAAGGGTACCATTTTTAACAGTGCATGTTCAAATCTCCTTAAGGGTTTAGATGGGACTGAGTAGTACTGGACAGAGATGGATTACTGGGGAGAGTGAAGAAGAAGCATGATTAACGCAACTGCATTAAAAGATGCATGATAAATGCAATTTATCACATGGCTATCACCATCACATATGTGCTATATAATTTAATATTAAATAATAGTAGGAGGTTTCTAACCAAATGGTATGAGTGTGGATGAGGGAGAGGATGATTGAGGGGTTAGAGTAAGGAGTGATGTATTCATTGATAAGAATGTAAAGGATTATAATTGTAAAGGGGCTACTGGGTAATGCAGAGTAATCAAATATTGCTTCTTGTATTAACATGATTTATTGCTCTTTCCTGAAATTAAAGCTGCTCAAGGCATTTTATGCTTAGGAACCAATTTTTGGAAAGGACTTAGCCAGTTTTAAGGAGGAAAAACATGTAGGGATGAATAACCCTACTCTACATAATTGTTCATACTCCTGTTACATCCCACAATTTCACATGGGAAAGTAATAAAATAACAAGAGAATTATATTAGAGCGCCTGAGCCTTTCCTCTACTTAAGTAATGAAATACTGGGACATGGATTTGTGGGATGTTACTGAAAATAAGTAGTACCTTTAAAACTATTTTTTTGACCAGCCATTTGCTGGTCTGACAAGAGAGGGATTGTATTTAATTGTCTCTTATGCAACTAGATGCAACTATTTTGCCTTGTTAGAAGAATTATTCAGACTCAGCTTCAGTGTTCTTTTGTTCACATTGTTAGGCTTTCTAGTGAAAGTCAAGACATATATTCTTGTTTTGATTAAGAGGTGAATGCTTTATTTAATTCAGAGTGCAGACTGGTACCATTGTGTTGGGATCTTGAAAGCGTAACAGATAATAATCTTTAGTAGCTTTATAGAAGAATGATAAAGATGCCCTATTTCACCTTTCCTTTTATAGGGAAAACTTTCTTCTGCAGGGAAAACACCCGAGTGGGGGAATGCCACAGGCTTCCTGTGCAAGGTCCTGTGGTTATCATCCTCCCTATAGAACAAGGCATGGAGTCACCAGCTCTCAACCCACTGGTCCTGGAGAGCATCTCAGGGATGTGTCTGTCAGCCCCCTCCAGTCCTGTCACAGCCTGGGGGAGCAAATTCTGTGACAGCCAGGTTGCAGAAGATGAGTGTGGTAGCACAAGGCAGAGCAGGGCTGAGAGGGGCATGGGTTTGCTGATGGAGAAATGCTGTCCACAGGCAGCTGCTGCAGTGTCCGGTGTAAGGAGCCCAGTGCAGGAGGAAGAGAGGTTGGTGCTGTTTCATGGCAGGGTGTTTCCTCCTTCATGTGGTTTCTATGTGGAAAACCTCAGTATGACTCCGGTTGGGGCATGTCTTGGAAGTAAAGGCAAAGAACTACAGACTCCACTCTGCAGCTCTTCATAATATGATTTCCTCTTCTCTGACATTTAATCTCCTTTGCCCACTGGAAAGAAGACACTAGATGCTACATGCGATGTATTCCTCTGTTTTCAACACTTCCAGACAATATTTTACTCTGAGATTTTTATTGCTTTCTGAGGCATGAGCACACCAGTACGATGAGATTTTTCCTTTGGATGTACAAGGAAAAAGTTTATGCGAGGAACAAGAGTTGCTTTGCTCTTCACTATTCACAGTGAATGATTTGATATCTGATGAAAGGAGATTTCCACTGGATGCTTTTGATATCTGTAGGAATCCACAGGGTATTTTGGAATCTGGGCACTCAAAGCTCCAAACAATGTGGCAGCTGCAGCCAGACTGGCAGCGGTCCCTGATAACAGGGAGAGCAAGAACAAAAAGTCATTGCAGAAAAAGGTGGACTGTGCCTGAACCTGTACCTAGGCCCTGCTTAATTAATGGATGTAGCTACACCTGACAGTCTTGGATATGCTCCTTGGTCTGGATCTTCACTAAGAATAGTAAGTGTTTGGAAAATTTTAGCCACGTATGTTCCTATAGATGTAGATTTGTGAGGAATGGAAGTAACTACAAAAATCCCCTTGCAACATGTTTGGCAAGGTTTAAAGTGATGAAGAAAAGCCCTGGTAGCCTCGTTCTATCAGATCTGATGTTAAACTTCTCAAAGTTCTTCACCTTCTTTCAATTCCAGGGCTCTTACTCAGGATTTGGGTGTGTGCCAACAGCTAGTTCTGGAAGGAGAAGAAATCTGGTCAGTCCCACAAAGTACCGTGATGACCTTCTCCTAGGGAGTGATCCTTATGCTTCCCTTTCTCTGAGCTACTTTCTTAGCCTTGAGGCAAGATCTAGTCCCATCTGTCCTTCCTGATGCATGTATCTGCTTCTTCAACCATGCCTTGGAATTGCTCCTTTCCCCTTGTGTAGGATAATCCATGTTTACAAAGTATTTATGGTCTTATGGAGACAGCTTGTAATTTTTATTTGGATTTTTCATTTCTATTTTTATTGTTCAGAAATATTTGCAGAATACTGTTGTGTGATATGACCAAGTCTGGTTTTACATGAACCTGAGCCTTATTACTGTCTCATTTTTAAAATGATATATGTAGCATTGTCACTGTACCAATCACAATACTCAAGTGGTATTGGATAAGCAAAAGCAAGTGTAGGTACAAATGGTGCTTAAATGTGATGAACCATAACAGGAAGGTCTTAAAACCCAGTGTATCAGTATCCAGTGTTGTGTTATTATCTCAAGAATGAATTTTTTTGCATGATATTAGACATCAATACACGGGTCATCCTTTCTATAGGTTACAGGCAAGTGAGACTTCACAAGAGTGATGAAGCAATGTTGCTCTGTAGTACAGATAATGTCTGTGCTTAAAGAGTACTTAGAAATATATACTCAGTGCTTAGAAATAAGCTCATTCTAACATTAGTACCTGAAATTATGGTTACATACAATGTCTCCCATCTATTAAAATGACTTTGAGGAAGTTTGCCACCATTCCATATGACAGTGCAGGAAAAAAAAATTGCTACTTAATTTCAGGAAATGTTTAAAAAGGTAATCAGAAATAATAAAAAATCACCATCTCTTTTGCTAATGTACTATGATAAAAAAGAAAATTTTTTTTTTAGCTATTAGAAATAGTAGCTAATTTCATGGAGTATTTCAGGAAGTTATAGCTCAGTTATTAGTCTTGGGTGAAAATAAGTGCCAAACATTAATTTAACAAAAAAAGTCCTTTTGAAAGAAAGAAAATTAAATAATTGTTATTTAATGGCATACTGAAACATTTGAATCTAGTTATTCACTGTTTACCTAGAATTCTTCTCCATTTCAGCTCCTGCCATAAATAAACGTGAACAACTTACCATTTGTCCTGTTTAGGGAACAAGAAGTATATTTAACAAATAAAGTATCTGTCTTTATTTGGACCAAACATGAGACAACAGAATTTGGAAGGCTTGGGAATGAAATTAAAACAAATCATTTAAATAGCTTAATTGACTGAAAGTGTGAATAACAGATTGTAAGTATTTTCATATATTCAGCAAATGCGCCATAAGTGGAATTTATCATTCAGTGGATGGATGGAGGTTTCCCAAATCCTACAAAATTTGTTACTTTAATTCCTGCTCTGTAAAATAAGATAAAATTGATTGCATGGCTAACTGTACATATATGTGCTGTGTTCTCATGTCTTTGAGGGGGGAACACAATATTTGTACAGTTACATACTTTCCCAGAATAGAGCATTTGAAGGTCCATCTATGTATCCAAGCATGTCTTTATGTGTCTGCAACTGCTATCCTCCACACGTCGAACACAGCTAGGACCAAGCTCTACATGTCTGTTTTTGATCTGTGACCCTCTCAGGTTCAACCAGTGGATTCAGAGAGTGGGATTTGACCCCTGGTCAAAATGTGGATTTCACAGTAACAACCCAACCCTATTCCCAAGGCAAAGATCCCTTCTATTTCTGTTGGAGACAGGGCCAAGCTCTAAATTTTCACCTCTGACTGTTGGTCGTGAAGTCATGCATAATGTCACTAGAGGTTTTAGCTCAGATTCAAAGGTTAAATGGAAAGTCTATCCTTGCTTAATCCACAAAAGAAAATTGTTAGTCCTTGCTGAGCACTTAAGAAAGAATGACTGGTCATAAACACTCAAATCTCTTTAGCCACAAAATTCCTAGGATTACCATGAAAGACTGTGATGCTATGAAATAGTGGTGACAAGTGATTTGTAAATAAAGCAACCACTTTTACAGAGCTTTCTCTTAGCTTCCAACTATGTATGTTTGAATCATTAAATATCTTCCATATTTCTCCAGTCTCTCTTGTACTGTACATTTCCCCTCAGCCTTCCTAACTGTACTTATTTGCTATAGATTTTTTTTTATGCTTATGAAACATCTCTCTGCTATTGTTGCTGTTCTGATCATGAAAAACAGGACCGTTTTTTAAAATGATATTATTCAGATGATTTTATTCATGTTTTTTATAAGTTCTCCACAGAGTTCTCTCTCCAGAGAGAATTTCTAGATCTTTAATATTTTCATAGACTTTATTTACATACTATTGTATGATCTTTCCCATGAAGTGAAGGTACATTTTTCTTCACCACACAGGTCTAATGTTGATTAAAAAAAAAAAAATCACTACACAGCTTTTTTAAAAAATATCTTTCATACAGAAATAATGTAGCAGAAAAAAATAGTAATTGGCAATGCAAACTATAATGAATTACAAATTGTAAAAGTCTGTTAAGTTGCAGAAAGATGTGGATACAATATTAACAAGACAATGAAAACTGCCAATTATTTTGTTCTAGGACTGTTAGTGTTTGTATGCATGAGGCAGAGGGAAAGTGAGCCCTATACTTAAGTGAAAATAGTAAACCAAATCAATCCTGTTATTTTTTTTTTTTTTTTAAAGCATGGAAATCACTACTTCAGATGTCACAAGTGCTAACATGATATGCCATTCCAACACTTGTAGCCCTAGAAAGATATACTTTTTACGCTTACTAATCTGAATCTTGATATATTGGAACACTGGTACTTAATTTTTTTTATCAGTGTTCCACTAAAGCAAAATTGAACATCTTGTTTATTGGAAACTTAGCTTGTAAAATGTGATATTTTCCTGTTTATAAGGAAACACAGAAACATGCATTTCTTAGCTTCTATACTTTTTTAACAGTTCACATTTTCATTCAAAAGTTCAAATTGGAAGGAACTTAAATGTTATACCCAGGTATCAATGATAAAAATACTTCTTCAAGACATGGTCATACAAACACCGTATCTACGAACAAGAGAGATGACAGTAACAGCAAACATATTTAATATATTATAAATTACCCTTTTTTTTTCTTTCCAACCCCAAGTAGAAGTTTATTTTTTAAGTGTAGTTTCTACTATAGGCTTAAAGGGTGCTTGCCAGATTCTAGCTGTGCTTTCAGAAAATGCTTAGTAATGGTCATTAATAAAATGTAAAGGAACAACTTATTGGGACAAATACTGTCTTTGGAAGAAAGAAATTATTAAATCAAACAGCAGATTTCAGCACACTGTGAGGGCATTGACACTAAATTATGCCTTGCTATTTTTTACAAATTTCTGTTGTTTGGAGATCAAGTTTTGCCTGACTTGTGCGTGGCTTTCACATACTTTTTTTTCTTTACATGGTCCATTTCTTACAAGACAAGATTGAAGTATCTGTTTCCTGAGTGCTGGGTGCCCTTGCCTAGGATGGGAAACTAGAATGGGTTCCCGCTCTTCTCTTTGCTGGAGTTGGGAGCAGTGTTACCTAAAATATTTTGATGTTTGAGTCTTTACCCTAGAGGTCCAGAGGGAGATATGAGGTGTTCTGCAGGGAGTTATCCTGAGCAGCATTATCCAGGAATACCTACTACCTTGAGGGGAGGTTAAATGAACATGAGGCAAGGTCCCAGTGCCTACCGGTGACCAGCCCTTACAAAAAGGACCAAGGGGCCTGCACAGTATCAGAAGTAAGAATAGTTTTTGCCAGCTTTGTTTCGGCAGCATCACAGCGCTTCTCTCAGAATTAACATCACTGAGCTTTTGTCTCTGAGGTGGGCTGCTGGCAAACCCTGTATCACAAATAACCCTGCCCCCACCAGCTCTGGTGGCCCCAGTGTTTGTACAGAGGGGACTGGGTGGTACTGTAGCAAAGGGATGTCAGTGTTTCACTCCCATTTTGATCACTGCTTAAACAGTAGTGAAAACCCCTGTTTTGCATTGCAGCTGTCTTGTAGCTCAAATGCTGGAGAGTCCCTTCCTTTCTGGATGGATGCTTCAGTGGCTTCCAGATGCAGGCAGACACTGGCTATTACCAGGTGATGCTTTTAAATTTTCCCTTACATGCAAAGTGAGATGGAAGAAGTACTCATGTTGACAGGCTTGGACTTGATCTACACAGAACATAGGGATTCTGACTGATTTTATGATTTCTGTATTACTCTGTCATATATTTTCTAGAAAAGCCTACTAACATACCTCCTAGCCTGGCCTAGCAAACACTAATAACATACCTTCTAATCTTGTGTAGAAGCAGCTGCATGTCAATATAAGACAGGGTTGTAATTTGGATGAAATGAAAGGCTGGTGTCTGAGAGAACTTGTTCTTCCAACTGTGACATTTGGTCTATTAATGTTATAAACTACATAAACCTTGCTTACATGTGTACTGGGACCACCGTTGCTACAGCAATGTTTCATCTAAAAGATCATTAATGCTGACTCAGTCCAGCAGGACAATGAGTGCGTTGCTATACAGTGGCCAAGAAAAAAGAACTACTTCTTCCTGATTATTAACAAAGGTTAGGTTGAAACAATGGAAAATCCTTGGCAGAAAAAGAGTGACAAAGACAAATGAATTGGTCCCTGTTGGTGAAAACAGACCAGCTGCCAGGACAGTGGAAGCTTTTGGGTCTTCTGTTGGCTGAGGCTCAGAAAGTGAAGCAGACCTGGCCAGAGCCCAGCCCCGGCTGGAAGGAGAAAGCTGCAGGAAGAAGCTGGGATTGCTGAAAAGGCTGGACAAACTCAGTAGGTTTTCACTGTGGGAACAGGAGGGATTTCTGCAGGGAGAGTCTGCTATTGGTTGGTATGTCCATTCCCAAAAGGCAGCACAGGGACACTGCCTGGTTCTGAGAAGGGAGAGTTTAGCTGGACATATGTGAGCTGCACTGTAATATTTGCTCTCAGGTCCAGAAGATAGACCTCGGCATCTTTCATTTATTAGTGGCTTTTAAGTTTCAGTGTGACCCAACCATTTGTACCTGGAAGCCCAGCTTTTGATATTTTTTTTTTTTTTTTTTCACTTCTAGAAAAGATATCCTGGAACATAACCCACACAGTGTTATTACTGAGATTCATCCAATCTGAAACAACAGCTCTGAAATTTTAATTCTCCCATTCTGAAACCAAGCCATGATATAGGATGGCTGCTCTTAGTAACGTATATATATTACGTATCTAAAACCCAGAGACTCCTGAATTCCTTCTGTTATTTCTTTTCAAAGAAATGCACTTAGAAGTAAAATTATTTACTTGCTAGGTTCATTATCTGGAACTGCCCCCAATTATTTACCAGAAAGCTGTAGTATCCAAGGACCTTGAAGAATTTAGTTTTGAATTGGCTGGAATACATAAAGCTGTATTTATAGTTCAAAAATGTGTAAAGATGACTTGTGCATGATGAATATTATGCAGGAAAAGATGTATGGGAACTTCCAAGCCAGAGGTGTGAGTCACGTCTGTACTTAAAGGGGTCATCCACAACACAGCAAAGTTGTTGAGATGAAATTTCATTTGGAAGTACACAACTTCTTTTATTTGTTCTCTTGTGCATGGCTTGTTGAATATATATATATATATATATATATATATAAAATTACTATTTCTTCTACAAATAAAAGTGCTAATTTCATGCTCCAAGGGGAACCCAGTGAGGACTTTCAGCATCCATAGTGTCACCATAGGCACCTCTACACAGCTGCAAGCTCCATGGAAATTCTTTCCCAAAACCTGGCTTTTGGAGGAGCTGGCTTTTGTACTCCCCAAGAATTTTTAAACTTGTCTGAGAGAGGGGGAATCTGTATCAGAAGAATTATTTTCTCTGTTTCTATGTCCTCAGCTCAGAAGAAAACAGGAACTTGAGAACTCACACATCACCAGGGTTTTGTACTCAGTCTGTCTTGCTCATGGTTTTACAGATCCTATTTTCTGCATAGAAATTTGATGAAAAAGGTAATCCCTTCAGAACATAAGGCAGTAATAGTACAATAAATGGCTGTTTGCTTATGGGCAGCAATGCTCAGTGGAATACAGAACAAGGAGGGGAGCTAGAAGGAATTCCTCCTATGCTTAAGTGATTCCATATTCCTAATATATTGTGCATGATGCAGGTGGGAGAGAAGGAATGGACCTCGGGGGATTTATTTATCCTGCAGAATTTAGTGTAATGCCGTTTAGCATCAGTGGAGCCTGTCTTTGTAGAGGAAAAAGTTGACTTCATTAGTAATTAAAAGGTCTGGTTTATTACTAAAATATAAAGGTGGACTGAAAAATAAAAAATTTTCCCCAATTATTATAGGAATAAGTCTAGATAGGTATGATGCGTTGTTTGAAGGCTTGCCTGTGTCTTGAATAAATACTTACTCTCTGTGTATGTGAATATTGTATGTGTTGAAGATGAAATAAAATCTAGAGGACCCTGTCAGGATCCTGTTATACTGACAGAAGGGATGTCTCCATATTCATTCATTCTTCCCTTCATCCATTCACTTGTTTCTAACAATGGCTCTTTCTGACAATTTTGTTAGCTGTTAGACTTCCAGGCAGACAGAGCTCTGGGATGAATGTTCTATTAGTCTTTTATTTTCCAGTCATTGAGGTAGGTAACTGACAGGATAAAAACATTTCCCAGGAGTTTATTTTCCAACTTTTTTTTCTTAATTCCTTTAAACAGTGCTGTAAGTGTGTCAGCTACAAACCTGATAGGCTGGAGAGACACCTATTGTATGAGGAAATGAGGAAACTGTATTTGAAAGTCTTAAGTGGTGCTTGACATCATGGTAAGAACAGTTTATCTTTGACTTCTGCTATGAGAAATGGTCCTTGTTATATGAGTGACTATGCAAACAGGCCAACATGGTTTTATCAAGCTGCAGAAAGGTCCTATTTTTTTTTTCTTTTCTAGATTGCTGTCTGCTTTTAAATTATCCGTTTAATGAAAGACTGTTAACAACAAACCTTGACAGTGTATTAAGCATCATAACTACCTAGATTTACAGTTTAAATGAAGTAACCATATCACTCACTAAAACCCCCTTAGTTTAGAAAAGCAGGTTTTCACTAGCTTTCATAAAATACGGTGCCATTAATAAAATGCCTTCAGTCTGCAATGTAGTTGTTTAGGCAGAAAGACAGTTCTTTATATTTATTTTCTAGATGGGTGGATGATTTATCGTTTAAAGACAGCGTTGAAATGGTCACCATGTAAGAAAAAAAAGAAGTAGCAAAATACAGCCCCTCTTTCTGAAGGATTATCTGTCCAGGTCAAAATATAAACAATGCAAAAGTGCAAGGGCCTTGTTATGCATAAGGCCTGTTGGCCATTTCAGACCAGTCCTCTGTGTCACCGAAGCGAGTTGATGACAGATGGTGAGACTGTCCTTGCGAATTTTTCACCTTAACATGACAGGCTATATGGAAATGTCCTGCGATCACTGGGGATTCTCCAAATGTCCCTTGGTTATCAACACAAATGGGAATAATTTTTAATTTGGAGCCTGAAGCAGTTTTAAAGATTTGTCTTATGTATAAAGTCTTTATACTATTTTGAAAGAACTATAAACAATGGATGAATACAGCGGATTTCACATTGCATTCATAATAATTAACCTTTAGCTGTTTAGTGAAGAAAGACAGTTTATGAGATAATTTCACAATGGCAGTAAAACTCTTAAAAACCTCAAGAAGAGAAAACAATTAATCAAAAGGAGACCTGAAACACATTGTAATATATAATCAGGAAATATATTCTGTTTTCCTTTGGCACCTCAACAAATTTTGATCAAGCATTTTTATGCTTTGTTAGCTGTATTCAAAAGATAAAATTTTTCAACTCTGTATTACTTCTCTTTTCAAAAGGAAAACACCACCTGTAAATCCAGGGCCAAACACTGCTCTGCTTAACTTACTCCTGAAAACATCAATAGGAATACTTGACGTGTGAGATTCAATCCCTTAAAAACCTCACTGCTATGCAGGGATAGAGCCACCATACATCAGAGAATGAGGCAGCTCAGCCTCT
Organism: Tyto alba; assembly: GCF_018691265.1. Taxonomy (NCBI): domain Eukaryota; kingdom Metazoa; phylum Chordata; class Aves; order Strigiformes; family Tytonidae; genus Tyto; species Tyto alba. The sequence continues at coordinate 38,772,517 of NW_024881330.1, forward strand.
ACCATGGGATTAAAAAAAAAAAAAAAAAAAAAAAAAGCAAAGTCTCCAGCCACAGTCAAAAACCCAAGATGTCCATCCAGACTCTGTTTTGTGTGATATCAGTCATATTTGTCCTCTACTCTGAGCCCATATCCTTACAAAAAAACCACTTTGGACAAGTGCAGGTCTTTGGTGGGAACTGTGGTGGGACGTTGTGGAGGGCTGAGTACCACTGTCTCATCAGGAACTCAGGTGTGGGAAAAGAGCATCTAGTCTCTGTGATAAAGTGGACTGAAGAATGCAAAAGTTTGGGCCATGTGAGAGCTGGGCTGAGGGTACTGTTGCTGGGTACCATTATCTCCATCCTCAGAGTGTCCTTTGCTTGTAGCAGCAGTGGGTGTCACAGGCTCTGGTGGCACAAGGCCTTTCCATTTTGGCTGGTGGAATAAGACACCGTGCTAAGATCAAAATGCAGGGATACGACGTTTCATGACCTGCTTTGACCTCAGGCTTGGGCCCCAACTTATCAACTCTCGGGGACTGATGCTGTGTGTTCTTTATTTTAACTTGTGGCTGCTTCAGGTAGCCACTAGTTATGTTTGGACAAAGACCTTTAGGGCTTTTTTGCACAAATCTTCTATTTTTAAGTGGAAAGTGTCATAATGATTGCATTGTGTGACTCCAATTTAAATTTTAGTCTTTGTACAGTACTCTCAGCTCACGTTTTCATTTTGTTTTACTTTGCAGTTAAGCTATCCGAATTACTGATTCAAAGATGGTCTAAGAAAAGACTAGAGATCATGAGCTGAGATGTTTTGGTTCTTTGTTGATGACTGATCTGAACCAGTGTCATATATTCAAGTTATTCTTCCAGATTTTTGGAGAGGCAGTATATTCAGACTTTCAATTGACTTTGTCAACTGGGACATTTCAGTTTTAGGTGCCCAACACATTTATGTGGTACCTGGTTTTGACAGTTTTAGCCTCCAAAATGGATTTAGGCATTTGTCTAACTCTCTACAACCATATACCAATGTATAGATAAATATAGATTTGTAGTCTACAGACACAGATGGCTTAGATTCAGTTCGAAAATCAATTCTGGGATTTGCAGGACATATTTTATCAGGTTTTATACACAGAACTGCTATCTGTTCAGAAATATATTATGTGAAGGAATGGTGCTTGTTTATTTATTTATTTATTTAGGGAAGGAAAAAGAAGTTAGTTCTGACATTTTTTTCTAGCTTAGGTTTTAATGAGAAAAAGTTTGCTGTCATTTCTTTATTGTCAGCATCAGGTACTGTAATTTGCTCATGTAATACATTGTGGCCCAAAGGTATATTTCCAACCTACAGAATGATTTCATAACAAAAGAATCAATAGCTCATTATTTTTGGACTCAGAATAGTTTGCATGTTGCTTTAGAGATTTCATGACATTTAGGAGATTATTTGTAAATTAAAACAATCTTTGGATCAATCCATTAAATTGTCAGTTAATCTTCCTAAATTACACTTTGTTTTAAGCTCCATGCAAAAAGAATATTAATTTTCTTTTTTATTTTTTTTTTTCTTAACCTGCAAAATATGGGGTAGAAGTTTGAACTGGTTATCTAACTGGATGGTGATGTCAGCTTCTGAGTAGTTGTTCTATTACATCTCTCTGTAAAGTACTGACAGCAAAACAACTGTAGGTATTAAAACTAATCTTCTAAATTTATTGGTCTGACAATTCAAACACATGGTGCTGCAAGTGGAGCCCCCTTGAATCATATTGCTCTAACTTCTGTTACACAAGAAGTGGGCCTGAATTAGCTTCCTCCTCCAAATTCCTTTTCAGGAGGCATATGATGTAGAAAAACAAGTTAATAAGTCACTGAGAGAAGGAATGTGACTTTTGAGTTAAATTATACAAAAGTCACTTTTTTAACATCACTTTTTGTATTTAGTTGTTTCTGAACTATTAAATATGTGCCTGTGCAAAGGCCACCTTCTCCAGCCCATCCTCCCTCCTCCCAGTGTGCTCCAAGGGCTGCCTGGCTTGAAGGCTGGGGATCCGAATTTATGATGGGCTTCCAGTTGAGCAGTGAAGAAAGCTCTTTTGTGCTCAAGGAGATTGCTGCACTTGCGCCAACCTCCCCTAAAGCCACTTTTCCATGGTAAGGCCACCTCTTTTCCCTGGCATACCTCTGCAGTTATGCTCCCTGGATGCTCACCTCCTGGGCAGGCTCAGCTCCTTAGGGAGTGGAATAGCAGCCACAGAGCTGCCTCTGCTTTTCTGGTTTCCGTATTGCCTCTTAACTTGTAAGCAAAAGAGTTGTTCTGCACCCTTGGTCCTCTCCCCCACTGCCCCTCTCCCGTTACAACTTTCTCTGAGTCCCTGCTCTGACAGCTGTTTGCTGTAGCAGCCCCCTGTGATGCTCAGGGACCTTCCCCAGCCCTTCTGGCAGCCCACATCCTGACTTCAGCCCTCTGCCCTTGCACAGAAGGGAGCAATGAGATTTTGTCCTGATTAGGTTACTTGGTTTATTAGTCTGCAGGTTTTGTAGCAACATATAAACCAAGGGAATACAGACAGTTACATTTGCTCATATTTCTGTTGTTCCAGCATCTTTGGGCAATAGCTGGGGAAATACACTAAAGAACAAGTGCTGCAAGGATTTTCAGCCCAGATTTCCCTCTTGTTTTGGACATCCATCACTACAAGTTTCACTTTCCTGAATTTCCATGGAAAGCAAACTTAGAACTAGTAAGTGAACTTTTTTTCTTTCAGAAATCACTTTTTGCAGAAACCAGTTTCAGAGTATGCAGATGGCACTGCTCCTGCTGCAGGGTTTTCTGCCTGATCAAGCTGGAAAACAGACAGAGCACCCTGGTTAGACTAACTGCAGCTAACCAGCATCACCTGACTAGAAACTTCAGGATGCTTTTAGCCGGTACAGGATTAATCCGTTGAGTAAAAAACAATGGCATGGGTGTGCCAATGAGTAACAACAAATGACAAATACATCAGAAAATATCCCAATAATGCTTGGATTCTTTGAACAGAATAAAAAGCTGCATGTGCTTAGTATCTTTTTAATAGACTCTTTTGCCTTGGATCCACATGCTTTGTCATTTATTTATGTATCTGTTTTACCAAGAACAGTCATCTAATGGTGTGATTCCAGAGACAAAATTGTGGCTATGTGGATGTCCATGGCAAAACTTTGGCCATTTGATTTCATCTTTCTTGACCAACACACTCAATCAGTTTGATCCCTCAGTTTTTCATGCACTTCAGTTTTGACGCTTGCTGTATTTTCTATCAGTATAGTAGAGCTTGTTTTCTTCAAGTACTGAAACTGCTCAAATGCACTGTCATGTCCTAGATAACTTCTGACCACCCATGTTAGAAATGCAAATTAGATTTAGTTCACAAGAATGCTCAGTCCCACAAAGGCGCTATAAATACAGTCTTCTCCCTCTTAATATTGCCCTAATGCAAATAATTATGTCATATAACAACACAAGTAAAACTTCTGGACAAAAGCTAACATTTTGTCCTCCAAAGTCTAAGTGACTTGAAAAGATGCCATTGTGCTACTCTTTGAATGTATCTTTATTTAATAAGGTCTGTGTTTATCCCACTAAATTTCCAGTATTTAAAACTGTCACATTCTTTTAAGAAGACTTTTTATCTGAAATAATTTCTAATGTATTCAGAGTTGAAAACAACTTTAAATGGGTTTATGATAAGCACACGGGGGAATACAAATATATGAGTTCTGCTGTTGATGTTATTTATTATTTGGAGGGTGGCAGCACTGGTGATTCACTAATGTGCTAAGAGGTGTATAAACACAGAAATGAAGCATCCCAAAGAATTTGTAAGTTTCTTATTCCTCCCTTGCTGATCCCCGTATGACTTGCTGGAATGACAGTTTGCCAAATGGAATCAATACCTGAAATGTTTCTTTTCCTAAATTGAAGACCTGTGGCTTTTCTGGAGGTATTAAATATCTTAATTTATCTATTTTAACTATGAATATGTTAATATTTAAGGTAGGGGTCTCAAAATTAGATGCTTAAAGCATGAGACTTAACTGTCCTGAATATTAATACATGGGGACTTAGCCTCTGAACTGTCCTGTGCTCATGACCTCCGTGCAGCTGCTCCCTTATGTGACAGCCATGAATTTGTCTGACACCAACTGGACATCTTGAGCTAAAAGCAGCAGCCCTTCGGCCTGGGCTGAATTTCGGGACTGAAGCTTTTAGGAGGCTTCAGTCTTTTATGGCCTGAGGTCAATGCAACTGTTGCAAGACATTAACTGGTGGGTTACTCTGGTGCCTACCTAGATCATTTTTTCCTTGTTGCTACTCTCTTCTTCCACTGTGTTGCTCTGGAGCTGAAGGAATAAAGTGACCCATTCTGAGAGCAGCTCTAACAGTATGCTCATGTTACTATCTCTGCTGATTTATGACACAGAAAAGCCTGATTTTTAACTCAAAGGTGATATCATTTTCACCCTTGCGTGCAGGCAGAATGGCAATACAGGAAAGAGAAGGGGGTTCTTCGTCATAGAATCACAGAATGGTTTGAGTTGGAAGGGACTCTAAAGATCATCTTGTTCAACTCCCCTGCCATGAGCAAAGACATCTTTCACTACAAGTTGCTCAAAGCCCCATCCTACCTGACCTTGAACACATCCAATGATGGGGCATCCACAACTGCTCTGGGCAACCTGTTCCAGTGCCTCACCACCCTCATCCTAAAAAAATCTCTTCCTTATATCCAACCTAAATCTACCTTCCTGCATTTAAAACTGTTGCCCCTTGTCCTGTCACTACAGGCCTTGGTAAAAAGTATCTCTCCTTCTTTCTTATATGACCCCTTTATATATTGAATGGCCACAATAATGTCTCCCCAGAGCCACCTTTTCTCCAGACTGAGGACTGAACAACTCCATCTCTATCGACCTTTCTTTATAGGAGAGATGTTCCAGCCCTCTGATCATGTTTGTGGCCCTATTCTGGACCCACTTTAACAGGTCCATGTCTTTCTTATTCTGGGGACCCCAGAGCTCAGTACAGTACTCCAGGTGGAGCCTCATCAGAGCAGAGGGAGAGAACCATCTGTCGGCCTTGCTTCTCTTGATGTACCCCAGGATATGGTTGGCTTTCTGGGCTGCAAGTGCACATTGCTGGCTCATGTCCAGTTTTTAATCCACCAGGATCCCCAAGTCCTTCTTCACAGGGCTGCTCTCAATCAATTCACCCCTTAGTCTCTACTGCTACTGGGGTTTGTCCCAACCTAAGTGCAGGACCTGCCACTTGACCTTGTTCAACTTCATATCAGGAAAACTCAGCCATCAGTGAGCTGTGCTCGCTCTGCGATGTAGTTGAAGACTCGAGTTCACTGTAATCTACCAGGGTTGTCCCTATTCCTTCTTTCCACTTAGTATTTCTCAGTGTCTTTCAAAGCGCATGTGATCTGAGTTTCAGAGTGGCAGTGTAAACAAATTTATGCCTGAAGGTCAAAAGATGTAACCAGAAAAACGGTGCATGTATCTCCTCCCTCAGGGAGAACAGAAGATGCTCCCCAGGATGAACTCTCACTGCAACACTTGCATCTAGCAACTTGTATATTTTTTTTTTTTTTTTATAAATTGAAATGAAGGATGCTTATTCCTAGAACTTCTTTTAAAAAGGAAAATAGCAGAACAATATAATTTTTGGGAGAGGTGGGAAGAGTGACAGGATGCCTACCTTGACAGTACACCTTGGTGCTTTGATTGTCCTCTGATGAAAGCCTTTCTTTTTCTCCTGTTGTTCCTTTGCTGCTTGCTGCTGATACATCCATGTAATATGATGTGGGATGCCACAGTTGTGTCCTGAAAGAAGTGTAGGCTTCCAAAAGGTAATTGCTTTGAGTGCAGTGTTGTGCAGTAGTTCCTAGGGTATTTCTGGTTCTGGAGATAGTTTGGTTAACGCTACCTCTGTGTATCATGATTTGGATATGCCCAGAATTATCAGATTAGCGCTTGCCAGAGAAAAGATTGTTGGTTGTTTTTCTTCTGTTGCAATTTGCTAGGGAGAGAAAAGGGAAGAACTGAGGCAATGGTGCAATCTACTGCTGTCTCCTCTTCTTGCTTGTTCCTGCCCCTGGTAGGGTAGAACTGGTAAGCTGTGAACAAAATTCTTGATCAGTACAAGCCACTCTCATGAGGCTGTCTGAAAGTACTGTTTTTCATAACCTCCGTTCTCCTCAGTACCTAAACATTTCTGATTGAATATTAAAATTATAGGAAGAAAGCTTACTCTGTTTAAAAAAAAGGAGAAAAAAAAGAAAAAGCACAGAGGTCAACCAGTTCCAATGTAAACTCCCCCCTTCTCTCTTCACCTGCTGGATGTTTATGATAAATTGAGTGCATCTTATCTGTGACTTGCTTACATAATGAGGTTGGTCTTTATTATCACATTGATGCTCTCTCTAGAAGGAGAAAGGGTGAACTTAGGTTTTAGTTCTTTTGTAATTACAGGAAAATATGCAACTAAGTCATGTTCTCCTCACAGGATTCTGAAAGATTTTCCATTTGATCCTTCTTACTATTTTAAGAAGAAAGTGTTTGGAAATGTCTGTGCTTTTTTATTTTATTTTTTATTTCTCTGATACCTTATTGTGTAACTTTGTTGGATGCACGATTGATGCCATCCCTACCTGCCTAGAAAGATAATGATAAAATATCTTAGGGAGTGTTTTCTCCAAGTGATGCATACGTAGAATTCCCATTAATGTTAATATGAGTTGTGCAGATCCACCCGGTGAGTGAAGACAAGGCCGAAGATGTGATAGTTATATTAGGGCTTATGTCTTTCATGACAGGTAGACTTCTAAGTGGGAGGCAGGTTTCTTTGAATTTAACAGAAATCCATGCTAAAAAATGCCAGTTCTGTATGATATGCAGATATAGTGCCATTAAATTTTATGCCCAAATCTTACAGCTATAGCTGTTTTAACTAAAGAAATAGGCTTCTATTAAATATCTTCCACTAACTAGTTTCCCTAATTCCAGCATGATGACTGGAACTCAACAAAGGATTTTACTAAATTGGCATAAGCTGAAAAAGAGGAAAGATGAAATTCAAAATATACCCCAAAATGATTCTTTCTGAATGAAGCAATGAGGATGAATTGATCACCCAGGTCAATATTGAAAAGGCCCTGAATCTACATTCCTTCCCTATTTTCTTTTGCCAACAAGAATCTAGTGTGAACATGTGTGCAGCTTGGCATGTCGGCTGAGGTCCAATGTTTGCACTTATAACATCTGGCACAAATTCTCTACAAGTGAAGAGACAGGTTTTGTCATTCTGTCACCTACTGTCCATGAGCTTCATTACCAATAGTGTGACTGTTTGCATTGATCAGATAAAGGAAAACACACAGATTTTGAGCATCTCTGAAGAATTTCACAGTTTACGACATTAAAATGAGAATGCCATTTTACAGTTGTTATTGCTTTTCCTGAGGTGTTGTTGAACTATTGGTCAGCATTCAGTCATGAATGGATGAAAGCCATGACAGGTTCTAGGAGGCATTTTTAAAAGCCAGCCATATCAAAATGTTTAATATTAAGATATTTGCTTATATATAGGAACCTTAAAATATGCTTTGATTTTCATGTCTGATACTCAGCTGACCTTCAAGTTAGAAGAGACAAAATTGTTTATTAAAGTGTTCTTTTAAAATTTTTCTGGTAAAGAGGACAGGAATGCTGGGGTTTTGAACATGTTATTACAAAAGAACACATTATGGGAAATCCTTCCACAACCATGGAAGATTAGAACTGCACTAAGGAAAGATGTCTGCCAACTGAGAAATTTTGTCATTAACGTTCTTATGAGTGGTGCATGTTGTATTCTGATCTTCAAAGCTGTTGGAGAATTAAGATTTATTAATACAGATCTCCAGGCCCTGAAATTGGGTGTAATTGTGCTTTTGCAGATCTCGCTGTGAGGGTTGAAGGAGTTCACTGGTGCCAAAATGAGTCTCTGGCTATGCCTGCCCCAGAAGATGGAGCAAAGACAGCGCCGGGGCTTGAGTGCCAGACCATGAGTGGCCATAGTGTTTGGTTATTAACACTTGTCCTTGGCACAATTCAGGCTTGTGCCAAATAGCATTTTCTGAGACAAAGCCTTGACATGTTTTGGACAATAACACAAGTTAAGGGTTGCTCTCAGTGTGCAGGTTGGATTAGACCACATTGTTTTGTGGAGGAAGAAAAAGAGTTTAGCCAGATGGCCATGAGCCATTATGATATTTGCCTTTAGGGTTCCCTAGTCTGTTTTATTTATCAGGGTAGACATCACCTGTAAAGTCTCATATGTTTCTAGCAGTGGGATGCCTGTTAGTAACTAAGACAAAAATTTTCTGATTCCTTTCAAGCTTTTACGTGCATTGACCCAAATCACTCATTTTTCAAGGACTTTTTTTAAAAAAATCCAACATATGAATTAAATCAATTTGATATCTCATCTCTCAAGTGTTCAGCTGATAGTCTGTTGGCTAATCCTGGTTGCTCTCTTTCCCAGGGCACCTTGGAGACGCACAGGAGCTTGCTCCAGGCTAAATTAATTATTCTAGTGACAGTGGCAGCTGCATGATCCCAGCTGCCTTCTTTTCTGGCCACATGATAGCAGTAGGGCTCCAAGAAAAAAGGCCACAAGCTCCATGTATTAGTCTAGTAGTGGCGACTTGCTCCTGAATGTATGTGTGTTTGAGTCAACCCTTGAACATCCACATGGTGCATGGGAAGTCCATGCATAAGGTCCAGAAAACACTGGGTCTAATGTGTGTATGATTAGGTCTACCTACATTATGTCTGCTGATATTTGCAGAGAAATAAATGGCCCATTCAGCCAGAAAATCTGTGTGCCATTGTTGTACAACATGTCCATGACTACTGTCCAAGTGTCCTTTTGTTCCTTCTGAGCTCATTAACTCAAGAGCAAATATTTGAGTCTAGGGTATCTGGGTCTTTCAGTCATTTCTGTATGATCTGTCATTTGCACCAGAGAGATGAAGATTTGACCCTGGAAGAGTTAATTCACAGAAGTTCTTAATTTAATACATATGTAATTCCAAATTGATGCTCAGCCATTGTGTAACCCTGTTGGTGCTCCAGGAGAGCTGGCATGAGACTTCATCCAGAGAATTCCTAGTGTCCTACATTTCTGTTGCTTGGCATGATTCCTTTCAAGCAGGGCACCTGAAAATGCCAAACTGCACAGTGCCTAAGCCATAGCAAGATTCAGAAGCCATGGGCGTGTTTTCCTGATCTTCTTGGCAAGTGCTGATATAATAAAATATTTCAGGATGTCTTTACCAGCTTGGGTCACACACAAAACCCAATGACTCATCTCAGATGCTCAACAGCCCAGTGTATGGAGCACTCATGCATAATACACAGGCTCATTTTCTTCTCCTGCTTGCTTTGGAACACATATTTGAAGTCACATCTTACCCTCCCAACAGAAAATCTTCTACCAAATCAAGAATTCACCAGCTATCACACAATAACATGCTCTAAGATGAATCTCTCATCCTCTCATAGTGAAGCTAATCTACTTAATATAAAATGCTTAAAATATTCATAGTAAATATTCAGACTCTATAGCTTAATGACTATGGCTGTTGCCTGGAAGACTGGATTTCTAATCACTGCCCTAATGAATAAACATCTGAGATTTACAGATAGTGGACAATGCCAAAGAGAAAGTACTCCTTTCAGAGTAGGGTGCATTATCTGTGATTATTTAGCCAAGAAATTATTACAGCTTCCTTCAGCTCCACAGGGGCAAATTTTGACTGGAGAGACCACTGTCTCTGGGAGGAAATTATACTTGCAGTGCAGAGATACCATAGTGATAGCATTTTATATAAAAATTAAAAAGAGCGTATGACAAATTCTTTAACCCTGTCTCAGTATTGTTGTAGCATACAGGAAAGATCTTCAACAGAAATTGCAAAGTTAGATTGACAGTGGTGCTTTTGGATGATTGCTCCTATTCATCAGACTTCCAGTTCTCAGTGAAATCAGGATGAAGAGGGTTATGTTTTTTTATGTAGTGTAGGCTTAGAAAAAAAAAAATGTTGTCCTATTCATTTATTATCAAATTTGAACAATTTAGTTTTGAAATGCTAAGAGTTACCCCAGCTGAACTCTCCTTTTTAGGAAGTAACTAGTTCAGATTTCCTTCCATGCGACTCTAAAATCAATATAGTGAATGAGACATAAATGGGAAAATGTGCATTAATCCATTAATTTAATCTTCATCTTTAAGTCATTATGCTAAAAAAAATTAAGATTCTGATACATTGGACTTTTTTCTTTTCTCCCACAACCCACTTAGAAATTCAGAAGTCATAAAGTTTTGCCTTGTCACAAGCTATAAGTTATGGTGGCACAGCAATATTTTTTACTGTCCAGATAAAAAAGGAAATTACTAACTCCATCCTTGCCTGGTGATGCAGTTAGCTGCCTGAGGTCTCAGTGGTTTCACTTCATTTAACATGAGGAAGTATAAAACTGACATATAAAAATTCCCTTGAGCCATCATTCATAATTGTAAAAAAAAACCTTTTTGTAAGGTTTTCTGATCTATTCACACATTGATTTTTATGCAGAGAGCATCTTTTTTTTTTTTTTATTTTTTACAAACAAAAGGTTCTTTCACATTTGTTACATAGCTTTCCATTTTGGTTTCCCTTTGGTTTTATTTTAATACTATATATGAATTTATTTTCTACATCCACTCTTTGTAGTCTCTGAGATGACCAAATGCTGAGATTTGGAGAATCTTCTACCTTCTCCAGGTATTACTGGAGATGCTAACTTTGGTAATGAGGCTTTCTTGATTTTTTTCCAGTAAAATCATCCAGACATTTTAGCAAAGTTACCATTGCTGTTATTCCATGATTCCAGTATCCCAAATTCAGTGAGGAAGAAGACTTTAGGGCTCTTCAGAAGGAATTCTTGTAAATAGACCACATAAATTTCTAATCTATAATTATAGAATTTACAAGCCTTATGCTTTGAATATTTCATTTCTCCAGGTAAGCTATATTTACAGGAAATGTTGGTCATACCATGGTGGTTGAAGTTCACGTGTGTAAGGCATTTGGAGTGACTGCAAATATATTAAGAAAAATATGCAAATACTAATGATTTTTATGAAGCACTGAAGTCAGTATTTTCCATGTAGTCCTGACTGTGTCAGATCTGAGTAACACCAGTGCCCTGAAGGAATACACAATGTTCTTGTTAAAAATAAAATGGATAGTTTTGAAACATACCACTAAAGTTTTGCAGATACCAAACTCTTTTTTTCTTATAATTAGATACCAAGTAATTTATGTTGTGGCTACTGATCATTTCGGTCAAGATAAAACAGTGATAAGAGTGACCAAATACCAAAGAATGGTTGAAACAAACAAGTGTGTTACACGTGCATTAGATGGGGAAGTCAGTAAGGGAAGATTTGTTTCACGTTTTTGTGAAGAAATAAAAGACAGTTCTAAAGAGACACCTTTTTTTTTTTTTGTTTTTTTTTGTTTTAATAGAATAACTGTTATTTGTTTATAATGAGAAATTAGATTGACCAATTCATAGTGTTCTCAGAGAAATTGTATATGTGTTTTTAAACTTGATGTTACTGAAGCAGTGTGAAATCATCAAAATCTTAGCTTTTAAGTAGGAAAAAAATTTCTTCCTTCATGGTTGTATAGAAGAAGCTGGAAAATGGGATCCCAGAAGGCTTAAGATAGAAAAGTGAGTCATGAGACATAAAAAAGTTAAAAATATAATTCTATTGATTTTTATAGCAACCTCTTAGCTCTTTGATGTCTGCCTGAAAATCTATGAACAGTTGTCACAGAGAGACCTTGATGATGGCATCCAGTGCCTCTGAGCTCTTAAGTTTGGTGGGAAGAGCCTCTGAATTCAATGTCATAGTAGCAGATTAGTTCATCTCATCCTTTTCTTTCTATATCAGTGGCTTGCATGGAAGAAAAATTAATCTGCACAGGACCTGAGTGAATGAATGTAGCATATGCCACTGTTACCATTTAGGATATGATAGACTGTATGTCTTTTTAATTTTCTAGAAATTAAATGTTGGTTACTCGGGCAGTCAGTGTGAGACAAAGGAACCTGCCAAAGATAATTCAAACCACCTGCACTAGACACCTGACTTAAACTGGGATGAATTACCCTTGAGAACTGGCCACCCTTCCTCACTGGCTGTTACTGGAATTGGGACAACTAGGTCAGGCAAGCTGTATCTCTTCTAGGTGCTTCATGTCAGGTGGAGCCCTAATTACAGGCCATTAAGCTTTATCCATCAGTAATCACAGTAGAAGGAAATTCCTCATTTGACTTCTGTGAAGCTAAATGCACAATGTCACCACTTGACTGCCTAGTTCCAAGTCCCTGTGCCAGCATATGGGGCACTGTGGGTATCAAAGAAAAGTTTTGTTCCACAAGGACAGAATGGTATCTTTTTCCCTATTCAGAAACAAATTATTACTTTCAGTTGAAATCTTCCAGTAAATTCTAGACTCACAGGCTGAAACAGGTACTGACTAGGAATCTGCCAGCCCACAGGGTGAAAGTGGACCACATTATAAGTTAATGAACACAAAGTCTTGCAAAGAGAGGTGCCAGGTAAACTTGGGGTGGGATGCCTATCAGCTCCACCTTCAGATAACAAATACAAAAAGCACACAAAAGACCTACTAGCACTGATTATCTGTTTCAGGTGTTTGAGTGACTTGCAAATGCATATGACCATAACTTATATAAAAATCATCATGATATGATATCCAGAGATCATATTTAATGAAGAGCTATATATTTTCTCAGGAGGCTCTTTTGTCTCATAAGATGAAAAAATACTCAGGTTCTTAGAGATGGTTCCCATTCAGAGGAGCAATTGATAATTGAGTTCATTTGGTTAACAAGGACAATCAAAGCTATGTTTTCCAAATCAGTAGGCACCAAACAGAAAAAGAACAGCTCTTTGCTCGTAGTTTCAAACCTCATTCACACTGGGCTTGCTATTTCCCTGAGCTTTATTTCAAGTGTTGGTTCTAGCTGTAACCTTGGCATTTCTAACCTAGTCGTCAGAGTGCTGGGTGTTGTGCCTCCCACTGTTATTTCTGCAGCAGTAATCAGACCTCTCTACATTATGGATGTGGGAAATATCTTTTGTGTCTGTAAATCCTTGGCACTCGCACTGACCACGGAGGCAGGAACTGTATGGGTTCCACACCTACTGGAACTTGCACTCACATAAATGTTTTCAGGTCTGGGATTTCACTGTCTTTATACACATATGTACACAAACTTCACGTGTGTCTGGGTTGCAACATTTGAGACAATGTCTCTCCCAACATCTTCCATGTGCCTATACGCTTTCCCCATGGTAGACTAAGATTTCACTCCTGTTGTATAAAATGACAATTTTTTTCACTAAATAAGGTCTATCTTTAAAATTGGATTAAAGATAAAATGATCAGTGATGGACTGTATCTGCCGGATTCTTCCTGTCAGCTACAGATTATGTGGCATAGCCTGGTGGGCACTGGGCCCTAGGAGTCTGGGTCTTGCCTGTTTTATTAAGCAGTATGAAGCAGGCTGTCAGCTATTAGCATGCAGAATATTAGCAGCACCATACCTGCCAAAGAGGGAAAAAGGGCCTCCATACAGCTATATCACTGTAATCCATTCATCAGTTTATTGAACTGAAGCTTGATAGGGGGTTCCTCAAATGCGTGCGATGCCCCATGCTGTTAAGAGTTTTGTATTTTGATCTCAGATTACGCTGAAAGATTTGTGCTGGCTCCCTTTTGGTTATATTTCTGAAGATGTTCAAAGGCAAAAGTTATTTCTTCCAGAGCTGAGTGTAATTTGCACTCACCATGTTGCTCCAGAGACACCTGTTTCATGGTCTGGGGAGTTGGAGGTAGATAGAAATTCATCCTTCCATTCTGCTGAGTGTGACACCAGAGGCATCCCCTGCACTCCTGTGGTTCTCCTTCTGTTGGCTTTCAAATCTGGGCCTTGGCCACTTTGTGTCTGGCCACAGTGCATTGAAATCTGGCTACAACAAAGCTGAGGAATGAGGCCAAGATGTGGATTAGGGAGGTTCCACTTGATGACAGGCTGTTGTATGTGCTTTACAGAGGTGAGATAGTTTTATGATAAGAATTATTTGCTTCTGAGAATTAAAGGAAATGTGCAAGAGCAAAGATATACTTTGGTATCTTTCTGAAAGATTCAGTGTCATTCAGCTATGAATCCCCCCTCTCCAGCCCCCCTCCATCTCCATCCTTTGTAAACTGCTGGCTGAAGATCCTAGAGCTCTCAGTAGGTCTTGGCAGAAGTTAAAGCTGCTTGAATGCCTGGTCAGGTTTCCGTGTGAAATCTGGAAAGTTGACAAGGGACAGTTTTGTGGATATTCTCTTTGTTCACTCCATTTAATGACCCAGAACACAATAACACCATAAATGCATAGAAGTCATGCAAAAGTATCTTCATGTAGCCTCAGAGTTCAAATTTATTGTCTTCTGCACCCATGGTTCACAACTGTGGTTTTCACTCTCTGTGTCTGAGTGCTCGGACAGTGTTCTTTTCCCTTTGAGAGGCAGTAAATATAATTATCAGCTTTCTCGAACCACAGTACATAGCTGACAGCTCTTTTCAAGCCCTTATGTAGTTCATCAGAAAACATGAAATTTACTCAGGAATTCTAAAATGCAGGAAGTTGAGACTTACATATTCTACTAAATCATATATGCCTGGTTTCAGTGGTTTCCTTTGCATATCTTGTTGAAAAATGCTCGTGTCCTTTAGAGTACTAACTAAAAAGTATAAGATTGCCTTACTAACAAAACAACAAAAACTATTGATAAAACCAAACAGCTGCCATGGGGGACATCCGTATGGATCATGTTAGTAGAATATAGACTTGACATTTCCTTCAGGTTCTTGAAATTGAAATGTTTACTTGTAACTCGTGGAGCTATCAACCCCTGGTAAGATTTTGGTCTGTCTAAAAGGCTAAGCCTTATTTTATACTATACATTGCAAGTTTGCTGGGACATAAATCTTAGTTTTTGTGTTAATCTACATTCTATAAACTTTATTTACTATGTCAACATGATTTTCAATCTTAACTTTTATTTTTCTCAGGTAGTTTTATTCCCAATAATTTGGAGAAGTGTATATTTAAGGATATACGGAATTTATATATGTATGGTTCTATAGCCAGGAAGCAGGATTTGCTAGATGTTTGTTAAAATCTGTCATTTTTCTTAGTAAGGTCTGAGGATTCTGTAATTTTCCTGCACAGCTAACATAGAGCTTGAGCAAGAAACTCTCTGAAAAGCTGATATGCAAGTGGGTGAAACTTGAGTCCTTCCAAAATGTGACCTCAAAAAATTTCCCCGAGATGTCTGGCAGGAACACCGTAATGAAAATCAACAGATTTGTCATTTATGACATCTTACCTTTGTGAGATACCAAGGAGACCACTGAAATACAGTTTTTCCAGAGTAAAAAATACATCCACTGAAAGATTTTTTAGAAGAAAATTTCATTTGGCTTTTATTTTGCAACTCATTATTTTCCAGGATATGATGTTTCCTGAGAAGTAGCTGAGATGCTGTGATAATATGTCAACAGTAGTCCAAAGTTCTGGCAAACTAGCAAAAGCAAAAATACAAAGATGTCAAAAATTAAGCCCAATTATAAAGCGAATTTCCACATTTTTGTTCTACAATATAGACACAAAGTTTTATCAAAGGGAAGAATAAGGTCCATGTTGTTAAGATATAGACAAAACAGACCAGAGTTCTCCCACTAACCAACTTATGTGTTTAAAAACTTATCTACTAACCTTTAAAAAACTATATCTTCATCTATTTAGAGGAACAGTACTTGTTCTTGAATGTACATGTCAGTTAATCAGTATGAAAAAAAATAAATATTGGAGTTTGGACTATTTGTGAGGTGACTGCGTGGAGGACGGTGAGTAGGCTGCTGGAGCCATTTACCATAAGTTTACCTCATGTGAGATTTTGATGTTGAATCCCCCAGAACTGCAATTCCAGGTGTGAGTTCTGGCCTGAATGGGGCCAGAACCAGTCTTTGTTAAACTATAAATTTACACATTTGGAGAATCTGTTTTGCTGTGTGAAAGGAACTGTGTGGTGGGTCTGACCCTTTATAATATGAAGAACTGGCAGACTTCAACATGATCTGTATCTAAATATAGGGGGACATCCACCTCATTTCTAGATTCAGAATTCACACTCAGCTTCAGTTAGACAGGAAAATTTTTAGATTTGCCCATATTTAGTATAAACATTTCTGTGTGATTTTATGTACCTTGGCCTTCATCAGCTATTCTATGTACATGCCTCACCTAAAGATTTTTCTTTTTCAAAGCACTCCGGAGCGAATCACTACAAGGGTATCTCTGTGACAGTTGCACACAAAGTCCGCAAATTAAAAATCTTTTTAAGAAGAAAAGTAACCTGAACATGAGTTTCTCTGCAGAAGGATTTTTTATTACTCTTAATGTCCAAAGGCAGTAGTTCACATTATGAACTAATGGCCTGTGAAATGTCATTTAAAAATAAAAGATGTGTTTGAGTCAGAGGAATAACAACATCTTTGACTATCCTATGTTTTTTCCCCAATGTTTTGAAAGTAATTTCATTTTTTCTTCTATTTTTTTAGGAAGATACTTAATCTCAGGCTAAAAGGGACAGACTTAATTACAGACCATAGCTTTTTTGTGTCAATTTGCACAATTTTGACAACAGTGTTTTAAATGCAGGGACACTAGCACAGCTTAATTGAAATTCTGATGATGTTTTTTGCACTAATTGATACCCATGTTGGCAGACTGAGCTCAGTGACCCAGGAATGAATGGACAGGAAGAATGAGACTATCAGTTTAGCCTTGCAGGTGGTCTTTCCTGATCAAGATTAAAGAACATTGGCAGAGCACTGCAGGAGAGCCAGCACTGCTGATGCCCTATGCTATTCTCATTTCATATTTAAGCACAGGATTTCAGTGTTCAGGCTGAGATTTTCAGTCTGACTCCATTTGCAGTAATAATAATAATAATAATAATACCTAAAAAAGACTGAGAAATTACTTGATTACACTGTGTAAGGAGGTTGGCAAGGAGAAAATACAAGGTACAAAAGGGGCCTTTAAACTGGCAGAAAAAAGGATAGGTGAGAACTAATGATTTGGCTTGGATTTAGCATGAATTCAGATTAGTATGAGATAGAGATTAATAACAGGGTAGAAATAGGGTGTTAATAAACTCTGGAACAAAATTCCAAGGATATATTAGATTCTGCATCCTTTGAAGTACTCAGATAGCTGTCTAACACAGGATCTTGGGCTCTGCACAAGTAAAATTGGCAGGATATACCATGGCCTACAATATACAGGAGGTCAGACTAGTCAACTCTGTCACTTAAAGGCTATTAATCCCATTAATACTTACTTCTTACATAGTGTTTTCATCAAAGAATTTAAGAAAGCAGATCAGTTGCAGTATTCCCATTGTACAGATATAGGGACTGTATCTCAGGGAGGTTAAATCACTTGTCATAAGATTAATTTAAGAAGCCAGTGGCAGAAAGAGTAATACACAAGCTGTTTGTCAAATTCTGGCTTATCAACTGGACAAATGATCTCTGGAAAAAACCTCACAGATACAGTTAATTTCATTTCATATTTAAAAACAAAGGAAGGGAATAATATTTGTCAGCTGAAAAAAAAAAAAAAACCAAACAAACAACAAACCAAACCAAAACCCAAACAAAACAGAACAATATATTAAACTAGTATAACGATCTCTTATCCCAGTGCCTCTAGGATGTACATAGGACTTTCTTAATGGTAAGTTAGTAGGTGAAGAAATATAACCCAAACCTTATTTCGGTAAAATCAGAAGCCTCCCTATAGAAAGCCGTTTTTGAAGGCAATCTTACCCCATTTAGAAAATGTTTGCATAGGGAACTTCTATTTATTTTTTAAATTAAAGAGCATAACAATAAGTGGCCTAGGGTTAAGGCAGCAACTGCAGCAGTTTACCTTGATAGGAAGAGGCTTTGTTGGAACTGCGGGGCTGAAAAAGCTGACAGGGCACTTAATCTGGCTTCGTGATAATTGAAAATGAGATGGCCTATTGGCCTGGGATGTGCATTTGGTTTTTATGGAGCTGCACCAAATCAGATCTTAAGGTGGAACCTATAAATGGCTTTTGTACATGTGTGTCAGACTATTTCTTGCTGCTTTTCATTTCATAAGGTAAAACAAGTACCAGTATAAATCCCCATCTTGAAACATGGCAAATTTCTATTGATGACAGACAATACAAGAAGATATGTAAACAGAGGGGGACAAGAGAATAAAAAAATATATAAGCACTTTGAAATGTTGCAATATTGTTCTTTATATTAAGTTAAATATCTCTATTGCACAACGTAGACAACTGCCAAGATTCTGTGTGTGACAGGCTGTGCCAATATGTAAATTCAGATGCTCCAAAATCCTGGGAGTAGAAGGAAAAAAAAGGCATTGTATCATCATTAATAGATAGTACAGTCCATCCTCCATAATATAGTAAAATGTTCTCTGGTAACTAAATGTGATCAGCTAGCAGTTCTGAATACACTATCACATTCATCACTGATGTTTATTAATATTATATTTCTAGGGAAATAAATCCAGGTTATTGTTAAAATGATATTGTTCGCATGAACTAAGGTTCATTGACCTAGAATTAGGTTTAAGAATAAGCTCTTTTCCTAAGACTGAATGTCTTGCACACATGTAGGCTGATGTACATTTTCACAAAGGTGCATTGGTATAAATTTGAATTTAAATCTCTCTACTGTACCTGCTGATCATAGATAGCTGTGCTCTTTTTAAACACAATTAAATCCCATTGTTATCAATTGTCTGCAGCTTGAAGAGCTCACAGTAAGGCACAGCACTTTCAGAGCTGAACAGATACTACTTATGCTTAGTTTGCTTTTTCTGGTAGGTTGGGAATGGTCACAGTGCAGGCTTTGGTTTGCTCTTGGGTCTGCACATGTCAGCAGAAGGATGACTTTGAGACACCATTAGAAGTGTCACTGTCAGGAGAATAAGAAACTGGGAGCAGGTTTTGACCAACTGGAGTCCTCCCCATAGGATCTAAGTGAGGCAGCATGAAATGAGAGATTGTAGTTCTCCTACAGCCTTGTCTGAAGAGCCAGGTAATTCATCCAAAGGACTGGTCAGCTGTGCCCAGGATATAAAGCAGGGAATAGAGAAAGAAGGAAGTTCTAAAGGAATATAGTCAGGATTTAGGAAGTTCTTGAGTGTTCATATTCTGTAGTTTGTATGCTGCAGATAAGCTTATCATGTAGGACAATAGCAATGTGATTAAGTCACGTGAATATTTGATTACAATTAGAATGGATTCATTCTACTTTTCATCTTTAAAATATGCTGCTGCCTTTCTTTCTTGTGGGTGGGTGCTGTTTTCATTTAAATTTAGAAGGTGCAAGAACATGCAAATGCAGCAGCACAATTGTATCATCATCATTTTGATTCAAAAGTCAGTGGCCCTCTGAGAACCGTGCAGTAGCTCATACATCAACAGGATGGTGAACAGGAATATAAAGCGTGCTGGTGGGATATTACACAGGCTGAGCCTGATTCTCCTCTCACGAATGCTGTTAAAACACAGGAGTAACAACGCTGAATTAAACACTGTTATACTAGTGCATGTGAAGGAAGAGTCAGGCTTTCTGTGTGTCAAATTCTTTGATCATCTCAGTCTGGAAAGGAGACCTATCTAAAATGCTTAGGAAGCTACATTCACCTAAAATGCTCAGCTGAACCAGCACTTCAAAAATTACATTTTTTTGTGTTCTTTGAAGCACTTAGTCAGCTAAATCATTTGAAATGCATTATTACTCAGGCAGTCAATATCACTGCTAGAACCAAGATTCCTTTAGAACATCCATTATGGACCTTGTTTTGAGAATTTTCTGTAGTAACTCAACCATTTTGATTTGCCTTGGACCGAGGCACAGCAAGTCTGCAGCCTTTGTAAATTCCCACTAAATATACATGAAAGACTGTTTAGCTGTGTGTGTTTGTTTCTTTCTTAAATTTAAAAAATCAGATAAAATTTGTTTGATCTTCTAGATGAATACGTATGTAATGACATGCAAAATGTCTTTCTTAATTTGAATGTTGAGGCAGAGGATAAAATAACTAACACTGTAATCCTACAATTAAAAAAAAAAAAATCATCTGTGAAGTAAATACATATTTTCATCTAGTATTTTCCCTGCCCAGAAATCTCACAACAACATTGTATCTACAGGTCAGTCTCAATATCTATTGTCAGCTTTGACTTTCAAGACAAACAGCTGAAACTTGGTTCGTCCCTTGATTCTGCAAGTGCAGTCTTTCTTATAATCTTCTGAAGACATGGTGAAGTTCAACCGTTCCCTTTTTACAGATGCTGAAATTGAGAGGGAACGGTTTTGTAAATTTTATGAGACCTGGACATGAAAACCTTCTTGTTCCATGGAAGAGAAAATGAATCCCCTAATGGTTATGACAAGAACAACAGAAGACCCATAGTTTGTGTGAAGGATGGAAGACTTCTTCATATACCAGTTTTTCAGTGTAGCTTTCCTGGCTGGTGTAATTGCATAGTAATAGGTTGGTTAAGGCTTCTCTTCAACAGCTGTAGCCTTGTCTGGGGTCATGGTGATGCCCTGGCCTCCGAGTACTAGAGGGAGAGCCAAAGCCAAACTGGTGCTAGAGGTATCCCCTTGCCTTGAGTGCTGTTCAGTATAAATCTTGGAGTACTTAACTGTGGCATGGTCTTTTTTTTCTTGGATACAAATTATGATTGTTTGATATTTTGTATTAGGGATACTTCATATTATTAAAAATATTTCAACTTGATGAAGTTTTGCTAGATTTTAAGTACGTGGGTTGAAATTTTCCCTAACGGGTATTTGCTTCAGCAGATTTCTTTCCTTTTATTCTCTTTTACTTGAAGTTCCTTTCAAAAACGTTCTGGTTATTTTCAGTAAGCAAGTTTGAAAAGCTGCAGAAATACCCTTTTAACCCTAAACAAGATAGCAAAGGAAATTTCTGGTACTTTTCTCTTTGAAGATCTCAAGAGTCCCTCTGCTTCGGAGCAAGGCCTTTAGCAGAAAGGAGCTTTCTGTGCTTTGTTTTGTGGCTGTGCCTCTTGACAGCCTTGTGTTTGGCCAATTGGTGTGCTTTTGGAAAACTGCAGTTTGCAGACGCACCTGTAGTTGGTAGGGGAAGCCTGGATTTCACCAGAAACAGTGCTAATGAGGAGCCTGAGGACTCTCTCGCAGGGTTTGCTCCCAGGTGCAGGTGTGGCCCCGGTGAGTCTGGCGCTGGGAGCAGGGATGGTGACCCAGAGGGTTTGTCCCCATGTGCTCTCAGGGAGTCCTTGCTGAGCACAGGCCGCCCAGAGAAGGAAGCTGGAACTGGGACGGAGCCATTTTGCATAAGGGCTCTGGGGTGGAGCGTGGGACCGGAGTCCTCAGAGCGCGGTGAGCAGAGCACCGGGCTGAGCGTCTCCGTCTGCACCAGCGGAAGGCCTGGAGCTGCCGGGCCTGGCCAGGCAGATGCATAAAGGTGAGGTGAAGAAGGCATCCTGGCTTTGGAAGGAAAGTCTTGTAATCTTAATAAAACATTATTTTAATGAAGTTTTTTTATAGGTAACATTGGGAGCTTTGATAAAAATTCTTGGAATTCGTGCTCTTCAGTGGGAAACAGGGTGGATGAAATCATGCCAAGTGCCAGTACTTGGACAGAGGCTTCAGCACATTGATTGTCTTGTAAAAGACCCAAAAGCATTATCCTGTGCATATCTACGCAAGCAAAAATACACTTATGAGAGAACCATAATGTGACCTGTAAAGTCTCAAGCAAAATATATCTACCTTCAGAATTGTTTGTTTGACTAATACTCCTGAAACCAATGCTTTTGGTTTAATGTTTGTTTGTTGTTGTTTTTTTTTGTTTGGTTTTTTTTTTTTTTTTTTTTAATTTTTGTATTTATTTTTCAACTCTGCATATCAACATCAGTATTCAGTTATCTGTCTCCTCTGACTCATTTTGGGATCACTTTGTAAGATGAAAAATAAATGTATGTTACTTTTTACCATGTCAGGATTTGGACACCTTAATTACAATTGTTAATAAACTATTGTACTATCTGACTGTTAATAAAATTTTGCTTAATGTTTACAGCAAGACCTTTGCAGAAATTTGTTGTTGAATTTTTAGATTCATCTATTAGGGAATTAAGCCATGGGACTAAATCCTTATCTTAAAAAGTATCATCCCAACAAAATTCACAAAACTATTTCTTTTTTTTTTTTTTTTTTTTCCCCAAAGAGGTTCAAATTTATCTTGAAGTGATTTCAAGGAACACAACTTGTTCTGTTTGGAAAGTATAATATTTAGAAAAGATCATTCCCATTCTGCTATTGATATTTCGTGTACATAAGATGCTGAGATTCGTTCAAGAGGTAGAGAGCAGTGGAATCAGTCTTGCTGTTGTTCTGCTTCTTTCTACTTTAATTTATCTGAAATTATTGTCTGATTAGATGGTAAATAAGTAAATAAGTATTAAGTATTAAATGTTGGGAGCCCAACTTTTGCTACTTAGATCAGTATGAATCCAATGTATTCTACCCCAGGGTGATTACTTAGGTGCAGACCGATTTAAGTCAGGAAAATAAAATGGTAGTTAAGAGTTAAGTATGAATATTTCGTTTGTGAGTTGTGTGTCTGTATTAAATATTTGTGTGTGTGTGTGTGTATATATAAAGGCACTTATTGGTGCTATAGTGATTTATATTTTACTAACTAATACTATGAGTCCAAAGTATTTCTTTGATTGTGACCTTTAATATAATTTTTTTCAATTTGCTGTTTAGCCGCTGACTTTAACATATTTCAAATAGAGCTATTTAATATAGCCCATTATAATTTTCCAACCTCATCATAATCTATTTTTCTAGCAGGGTCACCTTTAACATATGATGAGATGAATGTATTTTATTAACATCTATTCTTTTTATAAGGAAGTCTGATTGAAAGCTGAAATTCTTTTTTAATCCTTAAGATATAAAAAAAGAATCATACACAACTTTGAAAAATTAAACAATGGGTTACTCTTGGATAAAAGTATACTCTCTTCTGCCAATCATCTTCTGTCTTGAATAATATTTTGTAATCTTCTACTGACAACTGACTCTGAAAGATGTCTAATCTGTCCTTAGACATGGCATATAGCTGCAGTTTGGTATAATATCTGTTTCTGCAGCAAAAGGCATTTAAAATACTTTCTACATAATTTAAATGTACTATGTAGTTTCTTCATTTTGGGGAGGAAAAAAAAAAGGCAATTCAGAGTTCCACTGCTGGAGGCTGTCTGTTAATCTTCTTCCATTGTTTTATTTACATAGATTTATGAAATCCCAACAGAATTATATTTGTTTGTGTGTAGCGCTGCTGCTTTGATATGAGGAAGAAGTAGTAGTTCTGCCCCCCATACACAGATTCGTCAAAATGTTTATTCAATTTCAGGCTCATTTGTTTAATCTTTTAGACAATACAAATATAGAAAGCTGATCAACAGGACTTTTGTTCTGACCAAACTCTAAAAATATAGATTTTATTTTTTTTTAGCTGGCCAAGAAGGTTTATTTCTGGTCTTCTCTGACAGAAGGGTGATAGGTTTCTATCTCTTAGTCTAATTAATACCTTTAATCTTTTTTAATGGTTAAACAGTCTCCCTTTGGTTGCAAGGCAGAGAAGAGATAAAGGCACATAAGGCTGGAGGTTAATCCCTGTATTTTATTTCTTAATTTCTGCTATAGGGATTCCCTTTCCATCATTTCTGTTTACTTCTAAGCACTCTTCAGATGCTGGGAGAAAGAGACAACAAAAAGTTTGATTAGGGCTATCATTCAAGATTAGGCAGACATTAAACTTTTTGGAATTTAATAAGAAATAATTTTTAGCTGAACAAATGAACTAATCTGGTTCTACATCCATTTTTATATTATAATGTCTGAGAAGGAAACAGAAATTAATACTTCTATGTGGATGGTTTTGTTCAGATAGTGCTCTATGCCTTGCATTATTCCAGGACAGATTGTGTGTGAAACACAATAACACAAACAATTACAGATGAAAAAGTATTAGGTGGCTGGATTAGGAAAACACTGTATGCATTTTCTTCGGTTTCTACCAGTGTTTTAGGTCATTTCTTCATGGACAAAATCTAATGCCAATGTTATGTTAACTTAAGTATGAAATTAAAAAGGCACAGAACATTAATGGCATTTCATTTAATGTACTCTCACCTTGGAAGTATGAGATGAGACTTTAAGTAAATTCTGAGGTGGTTTAAAGGACATTCTGAGGAAAAAACCCCTCATGTAAGTAGAATGATGGGAATTTTTACCAGTGATAGTGGTGTGGGTCGGGTTTTATCCTTGTTGCTTCTGAAAAAAATAAAAAAAAAGCCAGCCAAGCTATTATGTCTTGATAGCTTACAAAAGGATGTTGGAGATGGATACATTGTACTTTAAAGGTTGTAGGTAGTATCACAGGGAGTGTTTAGTGATAAAAATCACCTTTTCTTGACTTTTCCATTTAGAATTTTAATGTGTTTAAGTGAGCTGTAGATGTGGGAGTATTCTACAAATAAGATTAGAAGCTCTGATGTAAACCTTCCAAAGAGATTATAAGATTTAGGATTTGGGCTCAGACATGTGTGTGTCCTTAAAAGAGACTTTTAAAAAAATTGGATTTGTTGTTTTTATTTTCCTTTGTGTACAAAGAAATGCTGTCTTCTTCATAAGTGATGCTTGTATGCTAGAGAAGCTTGAATAAATGCCTTTTCATTTGCCATTGAACTGATACGGACTGTATTCTGAAAGGAATTCTTTAAGTAAAATCATAAATCCAAAGACCACCAGTTAGCAATATGAAAGTTAGACAAGAGCAGATAGCACCTGTAGTTTTTATATAAGTTTGTTCGGGGGTTTTTGTGTTTTGTTTTGTTTTGTTTTGTTTTGTTTTGTTTTTTGTTTTGTTTTTTTTTTTTTTTGGTGTAGGGTTTTTTTTTTATTATTATTTGGAAAGTTACCACAGCTTTATGAAGAGTCATGCTTCTCTGTGCGCAACATACTTGTTCGGTGCCAGCTGACAACAAAAGTAGTAAGTGCCAATATTGCCACAGTCTCTGCAATATTAGTTTTCTGCGCTGTGGGGTGCAGGCTGGCTCAGCCACGCTCCCCCCTGCTCCCACATTCTCCCCGTACACCCAGCAGCCATACGTGGGGCAGCTATGGGGCTGGTGGTGGGCAAGTTTCCTCCCGCTCACCTCCTCCCCTTCTCCCCCTGGCAAAGAGCCCTTTTGGTGGTACAATGATTTCTGGTGGCAATGCTTTCAGAGGCTGAATGGTCAGCAGATTAATGGAGGTGGTTGGGAAAGAGGGAATTTTTGGATTCTCCTTGTGAATTGCTATGTGCTGCATAGATGAAATAGGCAAACGTACGTAGTAGTGTTGGTGGTGGTGCATAGGCAAAACAAGGTTGAAAAGAAAGGTGGTGTCTTTTGATTGACATTTTGGAAAAGACTATGCAAGCTCTGAGGCACACAAGTCCTCCTTTACGTCACATTTATGAAATATCTCTGAATGGTTTATATTATGGAGATTAATAAACTAAACACTGGATTTAAACGTTAGGATTTTAGCTGAATGTCCCCTAATGTATGAGGTACTTCTACAAGGGGATTATAAAGTTTCTATACTTTGAGCCCCTCAGCTGCTTAAAATTTAAGCACATGCATAATTGTTTTCCTGAAACAGATGCAAAGTGCTCAAATCTGGCACAAACAAACCCTCAGTTGTCAATTATTCTTGTTCATATGATTCACCTTGTCTTTAAAAACTGAAATAATTATAATTAGTGGTGCCAAAGATTTTGCACTTCTTTTTTTGTTTGTTGATAGGATTATTGCTAGACGGAGGGAAACAGTGGAGTGACTAAAAATGTTCAGGTTTTTTTCTCTGTTTCATACTATTGATTTTCAGCTCTGTTCTAAATTATTCAGTCTGAACAACAGTTAAGCCTATGGATAGTATTTTAAAATAGAAATAGGAGAATGGGTTTTCATTCCCCTCCCCTCCAGTTTTTGGAAGAAAAAATAACATTTTAGCAGGAAAGAGCAACAGGTCCAAACAGCCCAGCAGTCTCCAGTGTTGAGGGAGATCACGTAGTTCTGGGTTAGTCCAGATTTGTGGACTGAGGAATTTCTGAGTTCCTGATTTAAAAGAAATCACATAGTAGCCATGCTAATGCCACAGACACTAGGAGCTCTGGGACTGCCAAGTCTGAAAGGATCCTGGCCTGAAAGGGACATCAGGGGCAAGTTTTCCCAACAGTTACATCCATGGTCTGTGGAAATCAGGAGGATGAGAATATGGTTTGGAACCATATTTGAGACTCAGGTAGCTTTGTTGGTGTTGCCTGCTGAAGTGTGAATCTTCATAAGTTCTGAAGTGCCATTAAAATGAAATGGGTTTGGGGGGTTTTCTAATGTTCTCTTCTTTGTAAAATTCCATGATGCAGTTTGTGATGAAAAAGGTGAAAAAAACCTGAGTCAGGAAACTTGTTTATTTGTAATGCATTACTGTATTTTCCTCTGTGCTTGTTCCACTTCCATTTGTTGTCACGTCTTATACCTCAGCAATGTAATCTCTATAGCAGGGAATGCTGGAATGATGCACGTACTACAAGAAACACCTAATTTATTATTGGGGAAACTAGGTACTATAATAATACAAATAATTAACAGTAAGTGGTCTTTAATGAGGGATTTAAAAAAGAAGAGTGCATTGCCTTCGTGGACTAGTTCATTAGACATGAATGTATGTTAAAAAGTCTGTTTGAATTTAGTGCTTCATAAATAAGAGAGAGTTGTCACAGAGGAAAGAGACAATGACTGTTTTCTTATACTGACTTCACCTCATTATCGGGATGATATTGACAAATACAAAGAGCAGAAGAAGAGTCATGCGATGATTTCTAACCCAACCATGTCTTCAGAATTGCCTTCCCAGATATTTTTTTAAGAATGGTTTATTGATATTTCAAATATGTACTTGGTCTCTGCCTCTCTAGGTAGACTCATGCTTGGAAGCTCTTGATTTCTGCAACTGATCCTTTGAAGGAAAGATTTCTCATTTTTACCTCCACAATCTTAATAGAAATAAATTAAAAATTGAAAAGGGAACTGGAGAATTAGTCTCAGTTATGGTGATAGGCTGGAAGACCTAAAAATGTATAATTTAACTGCAAGATGATACTGGTCTACAATATCAAGAGGGTCAGCCCTTCACAAGAAATTATTTAGTGCACTAGAATTATGTGTAATGGCCTAAAATATAGTTTGAATATATGTAAAACTTCCTGACTGGTAAGTCTATTAGTCTTTGGAATAGTCACAAGAGAAGTGGCAGAAGCCAATGACATGATAATTAAATATTACACTGGAAAATTTGTTATAGGAAATGATTCTGCCTTGGTTTGGGAATATAACAGGTTACCCAATAAGACTTCTGAATCTGCAGAATAACCATTCACAAGATAATTTTCTTTTACAATAAAGGAAATCTCTTTTCTCCAGGCAGCTTTGGAACAATTGCTGACTCTCTTTTGGTGATACTCTGGGGATCGAAGGCACCTCATGTGTTACCACAACATTAACATTAGTATTTGTTAGTCTTTGTAAGTTAACTGTCAGTTGTACAAAAAGACCTAATAAATTTCACCTACCATCACTTTATTAGGGCAGTGAATTCACAGCCAATTCTGATCTAAATTTGTAAGCTAAAAATCAAACATGTTAATTAGATACGAGGAAAAGGAAAGACCACTACAGGAAATCTTTTCATTGACTGAAGCAAATATGAAATATTTCAATGAAAGGAAAGCAGCTAGAGAAAAATTTCCATTCATAAACAACATACATCCATTATTTTGCTATCTTCTTTATCTACAGGGTATTTTAAAAATGAATTAGATACTGAAGCAATTACGCCATAATGCAGTATTTTCTGAACTACTCATCGAGTAATCCCAGTCTTAAACAGATAATTGTCAATAACACAATAAACATTTATAGCCCGTGTATGCCCCTTATGAGAAGTGCTTTCCTGTTGTTATGTTGGCTTTCCAGGGAAAGTGCACTTTGCCCAAATCCTATAGTATAAATTGTCCTTTACTACAGATGATTGATGCATAAAAATAAACACCGAAATTTTATCCAGAAAGCCCTTCTGAGTTCCAGAGAAGCACCATTTTTATATTTTACTCATATAAACTAATTTCTGTTTTCACCATAGCTCAGATTCTGCTTGGAAGCTAGAAATATTGTGATCCTGCTTCATTTTTTGGGAGTATTTATTCTAAAAAATAACATACTGTAAGATAGCTTGGAGTGACACTGTTGTGCTCCCCCTGAGTCAAATCATCTCAGATAAATCTGATTATCAATTTTATTATTGTAAAAGACTCCAGTTTTTGACTGCATCTACTTGTTTGTTATGGAATGTGAACAACGATGTACTGGGATGAAGTTTTATTAAAGGAAGAATTTAAAGTAGACATGGCTTGATAGATGTAGAAGATGTATGTGCTTTTTTAGGAATATGACCTCAGGGATTTTCTGTCTTTTCTTTCAGCTTATAGCACCAAGAATATTTTAGAAAAGAAAAGACCCTTTCTCAAAGTCACCAGGCCACACTGTCATTTTTCACAATTGTTTTCATCTCAACTTCCTTTCTGAAGAAAACTTCATTCATTATATTATCCACTGGTGTGTATAAGGAAGATCACAAAGCCAGCTGTAGTTGCAAACCATAACAGAGACAGAAGCAACTATGTTTGGTCAATACCAGAAGTTTTGTCATTCATCTGTTCTTCTACCACCCATACAAACCATTTCTCCAATATGCATATTGTTCAAAATGTCTTACAAAAAGAGAGATGCTATTTCTCAAAAAGATAATCCCTCACATCTTCAGAGTGCCAGCATAATCTCTTAAATATCAAATGTGTATTTATCCAACGTCCTGAACACAAAAATTCTCCCAGTATCTAAATTCTGAATGAATGTAGAAATCTTATAACTATAAACAAGTCATTAGTAATATTAAATAGACTTTCTGCTTCTACATTCTTTCTTACTCACCTTATCCCACATATATCCTACACAGAGGGATGGCACTGCCATGAAGGCCAAGGTGCTAGAGGTTTAACTGCTTGTGAAGGTCAGGAAAATACCTTGTCTTAATTAACAGATATCTAGAAACTGTCAGTATGAGCGTTTCAGATCTGAACAGACACGCCAGCAGAACAGAATGGCCTCCTCTTACATGATCATAGCCTGAGCGGCTCTGGGCATCACAGACTACTCGTTACAGGGTGCAGATGACACGGACTGAGCGGTTCAACCCAGGACGGAACAGTGACATTTCTGAGTGGCTGTCAGAGCACCACTGAGAGGGGACTGCAATAATCCATGTGCGAGACATTAAAGCACGGCCATGTACAGTTAAGTCCACACACAAAGGGAAAAAAATGGCCATTATAATTGTCTAAGTATAATTCACACAGTGAAGCCTATCTGAAGGCATTTCTGTGTCAGTGATGAGACTACCTTTGCAAAATGTATATATTTAATTTGTAAATTAACCAGAGAATGTGTAATTTATTTCTTTTGCTACTTCTTCATTAAGCCATGATGTTGAACTGAATTATATTTGCTATAAAGCTTGTTCAGTAATTCATTTCCATATGTAAGGAATGCATCTCTGTTTCATACTTTAAATGGATTAAGCCTGTTACCACAACTATAGTTGATTAGGAATGCTGTCTAAAGCTCCTAATTTAAAATGGAACTAAATGTGCTATAACTTTAAAAGGTTTGTTACCTTTTTTTTTTTTTTTTTAAAAAAAAAAGTGTTTCTTTAAAATTGATAAGCTTCTTTACCCAGAGCTTTTGTGAATATACAAAACTGGAGAAAGATGAAGGCTCTGGCTTTATTTACATGTCACGAGAGTAGAAAGACAGGCTCTAAATTACCATCAGTCCAGCCACAAAATGTTCTCATTAGCTTCACCAGGGAGCCAGACCTCTTCTCATGTTGGAGGGAAATCATATCAGAAGGGACCAGCTTCTCCCCCATACTGGAGAGGATCAGAGGCGGAGGTTTTCCCTACCATCTGACAGCTCTACAGTTGTGGCTGTGCCTGTCAAACATCTGTCTGGAACACCCTCTTATGGCTGTCTGAAGGTGTCCACTTCATAAGGTGGTGGGCCTCCTGAGGCGCCCCAAAATTAAAGGAGACACTGTGATATGTTCCCTCTCTCAGCAAGCACACGTTCTGTCCCACGTTCTGAGTGCTGCTCTGGCTAGGGGAGATCCTCCTTGGGTAAAGATACTTAAAATCGGTAAAGTCCATTTCCCAAATATGTTGTTGGTGAAGCAGCCATGAAGAATGTGAGGCATTATGACTTTCTTGTTAAAAATTGGATGAGGAAGGTGATGAATGGCTGAGCTTTGTGTGTAGGGTGGAAACTGGAAACTGAAACTGGGCAGAGACTGTGACAGGGCAAACTCCAGCAGCGTCTGCTGGAGTCACATGTGCATTCAGATGAATCACACTCCTGTGCCCTCTTTTGGGTCAAGCCACAAGATGAATTCTGTGTTTTTGGCTAAGAATAATTGGAGATGTTGCTTAATTCCATTAGCAATACCTCTGAACGGATTATCAGTACATTTCCACTTTTAGCTAAATAATTTCCGGTTCTGGAACAAGCCATTTTTTAGAAGTCTAGCATTGTTCAGGAACTGCTTTGCAAAGATAAAGCACTTCAAGACCTCACAATTTTCCACTTTCCCCAGGAGTGTTGATAAAGTCTGCCTTTTCCTGTGAGAAAGTATTTCTGTTTGAAAAACTTCAACCTTGTTTTTAATTTCTATCATTGTTATTGAATTGCCGTATGGCCTTGGGCAAGTTACTGAACATTTTCTGTATCTTGGTTTATCTATTTAGTAGAGTGCTTACACAGCACAGTGCACACGTACTAACACTTCAGAAAAAAAGTCATCCCAGACAGTACCATACCTCTGTTCAAGTAAATACTTTTAGGGAAGAGCAGTAGAATTGCTGATTATCATCCTTCCGAAGAGGTGGAGGGTGAAATGTGCTTTCTGTTTCTCATCAACTAGTATAATACACTTCTCAGGAGTATATTTTGGAACAAAAGGGAGAGAAACAGGAAAATTGAGAGATGGGCTGCATCTAATTTATGCTTAGTTCCTTGGCAACTTAAGTGGAAGTCACCTCATCTTGGCACAAGTGTCCTACCTCTGGGCAGATGACCACTTTCTGGAGCCATTGTCTAATGTTTATGACTATACTCCGAAACCATTATTGAGTGCAGATCAAGGGGGATCCTTGGTGAACCAAGAGAGGAGGTTGGAGTAACAGAACTCAAACCTAAGCAGGAAAGCAAGAGGCAGTTTTAAGAAAACAAAGCTTTGGAGGGAATTCTGGGCAAAGGGAGAGGAAGCAATGCCACCTACTCCTTGAGGCAGCAACTGAAGGAGATGGAAGTACAGGGAAACACAATCACAGATATTGCCTGTTGTGCCTGGGGGCTGGGGAGAATAAAAGGAGGAAAGATGTGACTAGGAAAGATCCCTGCATTGGACCCAGCACCACCCTGGAAACACGGGGTGTTTGTAGCAGCTGGCTGCTTACGACAGTGTTGGCTACCTGACTGACAGCATTGCTGTGGTCCAAGCCTTCATCAGATCACAGCACAGTGCATAACCATTTTGACTTGCAAGAAGTAAAAGAAAAAAGCTCAGTGAGATCTGCAGATCGAATGAGACACATAATTAACTTTGGCCCTATTTATTCACACTGAACATCTCTACTATCTCTTCTCTACATATTAGGCCAAATTGTAATATTTGCCACTGTCCAAAGGAGGGCTTGAGGCAATATAGCACAGTATTTAGATTGTACTGTGGAAAAATATCCAACCATATGTTATTATTACACTCTTTTTCCAGTGTCCTTTGGATGGACAGTACATGGAAAATAATAGTGATTTTGTTTATAAAGTCCCAGATGAATGAACTTTTAACAGTATTTAAGTCAGTCTTCCTAATATCTTGAGTGAATTCCCAGCGTTGTACATTTTTTACTATTCCCTCTGTTCATAAGATAGGCTGTGTTGTTTTCTCTGTTAAATGGTCTGTAGTACCAATTCCTAATACTGGAACGAGCCACTCTAGATGGTGGCTACTCATATGCATATCAAGCAGCAAGTGTTAATTGGGACAGGCCCACAGTGAGCACCACCGCCTCAGTAGGAGGGCTGGGAAAGGGACACAGAGGAAGAGCTTAGGGGTGATTTCTGACACAAAAGAATGTGTAGCCATAGTTCATCCTTTATTTCAAAATTTAAATTCAATATGAAGACGCAGTAGCATCTGTTGTACTGCCTGGTTCTATGTGTTGAGGAGCCTTTGATGAAAACAACATCCACTCTTTGTTGAAACTATAAACAAAAATCTGCTAACTTGTTTCAGAAAGAAATGCTATACTGATTATAAATTAATTAAAGGAATTAGGTTTATTCTGCCGTGCCATGTGAAAATGAATTATTTTTCTGGTCACAGGTAGTTTGCATGTTTTAAATAACTAGGTATGTATTTTGTTTAGTTTAATATTATTAATTTTCTTTAAAGACATACAGTTATTCATAGCTGAAAATAAAATGTTTCCTTTCATTTATAATAATTTTGGGGGGATTGCATTAGTGAGAAATGTGTTTGACACCTACAGCCAACTTTGATGTAGGAATACAGGTGTGGATAAAAACTCTGGATAGTTTTTATTCACTTTTAACTTCTTTTTGTTAGTAGCCCTATGACAAGAATAAAACCAGTTTTGAAAATACAAGTGTGACATAATGCATTTGAGATACAAAGTAACCGTGTCTAATGATAGGAAGTAATAGCTTTATCTTTAATCTGTAACTTAATGTATTTCTCTTTATATACTATTCATTTTAGAACTAGCTGTTTCCAGATTGTATTAAATATTTAATATGACAATGCCCACATGGTATTTATATGTAAAAGATTTAGATCTACTAATCCAAGTCCACATAAAGCTGTTATCCAAAGCTGCAGCTTTCTAATTTATGTACATACATGCGCACTTATATGTACAAACAGGCAACTGTTCTTTATATGAAGTGATAGCTCTCAGTTGTGCAAACCAGTAAAATATTCCACACTATTGTTATAAAAAAGGAATTTAATAGTCAACTATTCTAAGGAAAAAAGCTCTCTAATACAAAAAGCTATGCTTTTATAAGAACTGAAATGAGTCTGCTGAAATGAAATAGTAGGGCTGCAAGAAATTAATCTAACTAGTGGGACAAAAATTGGAGGTATTTACTCTTTTTTTTTTTTTTTTTCTTCCCAGCCTTTAGTCAGGTACACTATCATCAAAGGAAAAGATTAATAAAACCAGTGTAACCTCACAAAGATTGCCCATAAAAGATTTGCAAGAGGATACCTGTCTCAATCTTGCTTTATTTAAGAAATCTTTCCTGACTTTTATTTTTAGTTTGGTTTTAGAAGCATTTTGCCAAGATGACTTAAAACTGCTGTGGACCTTCCAAAAGGGACCACACCTTTGGAGATACGGATTTATATTTAGAATGTCAAGAGCCTTCAAAATATGCCCAGTCAGTCACAGCCTACAGTGCTCTACCTCTATGGTACGTTTTTTGCCACACTTTGTACCCCCAGTCCTTCTGTCCCTCCCAGCCCAGGAGGAAGCAGTTTCAGGTGGGGACAACCTGTGGGGAGAAGGCTCAGGTGACAACATGTGTCTGGAGCCCAGGGCTTCTTGCTACTCCAGGCTAGGAAAGTGAGTACAAGCACTGTCATGCTCTACTAAAGCTCCTCATGTTCACTAGTGGTGTATTTAAACTTCAAGACCTCAGAGCACTTTCCAGTTTGTGAGTCTAAATCCTGCATCCAAATACATTTTAGATCAAGACCCAGGAATGAGGAAGTCATCTTGGGGGTCTTCCCCCAGATCCTGGTTTCCATGGGAAAGAAACACAGACACAAGAAGGAAGCCATGTCGTGTTTCTGGGTATTGTCCTGAATATGGACCAGGACCAGCCAATGGTTCATACCTGGGAGTTGTGCAGAGAGGCACATCCACCCCAGGAAGTCACATCCTAACACACTCTTAGAATAGCTAGGAGGATCAATCTACTACTATGAGCTAACAGTTTCTAACAAGGCTGGCTTTAGGAATAGCCAAGTGGGCATCAAAATGTCTCTACTGCCAGACTCTTGGACAGTTTAATTTTTTTTCCTGCTATCTTATCCTGATAATCAATCCACCTTATCAGTATTTGCATAAAACTTCATAAAACTTTAGTTTAGTTCTGTTTCATTTGTATTAGTTGAACAGTCAAATCATGGTTATGTAAAGGAAGAGAAAAGCCATTAAAAAAAGTTAAATTTAAGCAGGGGGTGGTGGGGTAGGGAGGTTTGAGAAATGTGAAAACTAAGGGCCATGCCAAGAATATTGCTCTGTCTACAGTAGAATTGGTTGGTATTTTAGCTCTCATTAATGACTTCCCATAGTGACTTCTCAGCTTCACACAATAGGGAGAGCACTGTTCTCCCTGCACTTCCATTTCTTCACAAGTAAAATGAGGGGAATTATATTTTTGGAGCACCATTTAAAATGTGGTGGTGCAAGGAATAAGCAAGCTATTAGTACTGGAAAGTTAGGTAAAGGTTTCCTGTTGTTCATCATCACTCATCACTCATCTCCTTATCTTTCTTCCATCAAGTAGCACTCATTATTCTCACATGACAGCAGTCAGCCTCTTTTGCTGTTTATCTTTCCATCTACATGCATTTAAAAAGTAGTAAATACTGAAATTAAATGTAGTGTATTAAAAGATCTGATGCATGTTACATACCTAATGGAGAGTCAGTTGCAGCACCGAGAAGAAGAGGAAAGGTGATGAGACGGGCAGAACTGTCATCATTTCAACTCGAGGAGGGTGCTCTGATGCTACAGCAATGGCCACTGTGGGAGCAGGCTGGTTGTGACCAGATGAAAGGTACAGAGGAGCACTCACTGGAGGTGAATGTACATGATGAGCACAATAAATCATTTTGTTCTGTAGTGGACGGAAATGTATACTGCTAGAAGTCCAGTGCTATACAAACATTTAACAGTCTGACACTTTATTAATGTATGAGACCATAATTAGTCCTTGGTGAAATGATAAGAAATTACAATGAAATCATGGGATTTTTCCTGTAGTTTAAATGAATATATGTGTTTTTAAATGTTATTATTGTTCTCTTTATATGCGTCAGCAAGGTAGAAGTCCAGTAGAAGGAAACAAGGTCAACAATTTGTCTAAACATTAGAAGATATTCCAAATCAGCTAACTGTGCATTAATCCTCAGGCATTAGAGTTTAGTCCCTTAGCAGACTAGTTAAAAATGTGTATGTGTGCCTGTGTACACGTGTTCAGAATTGTTATTTCTGAAAATGTAAGGTCTTTGTGGATTGTTTTTTTTACTGTATTCTCACCAAGATACTAGGCCAATGCTTTCCAATATAGGTGACAAAATATATTTTACATTACTTCCATCAAGAATAAACTCCCTTCCTTATATGGGTGCTGCTTGTCAGTACCCATGTTTGTGTTTGTGTTTGATTTACAAAGATTTCAGTGTGAACATCTCTTGTTTAAGACGTGTAGAATGACCTACCACCTCTGTACTTTATCCGACTCGCTCATTAATGTGTTGGAAGGTCCAGTTCCAGAAAGTTGCTTTAATAACTTAATTAACAGAATTAAAATATCAGAAATAAAAATGGAAATCCATTCAGTTTCTTATGAGAGGGAAGGTAGAAAAGGTGTGTGTCACAGTGTCACAAGAAGACTGAGGTCAGAGTTGGCTTATTTTATTAATTTTATATTTGTCTCATGCAAAAGGTATTTATTTACATATAATTCATCAGATGATAGTTTGTTTGTTTGTTTGTTTGTTTTTTCCTGAAGTCAAACCAGTGCAAAAGAAATCCAGATTCTTCTTTGTATAGTTAGCACAAGGGACATAGTAATGATGTTCAAAAAGGGCATATTTTCAGGTGCTTAAGCCCATCATGCCCATGGTGCCCATCCACAAAACCACTGCTCAAAACCCATCTTTGTTTTTACCAATAAGTCTGTGTGAAACAACCTTCATGTTGCCACAGAGAATTAACTATTTGCAGCACTTGTACCTAAGGTCTGAGTCAGTTTTCTCAGATTTATTCATACTGTGCTGGATTATGTTTAAGAGGTATGAAGGTCAAACGGAGTCTGAATCAAAGGTGCAGAAAGACAGAAATTTTGCAGCTGTGTCCATGTTTCCCACCCAAAAGACCATCACTGGGAAAGTACTTCAGGAATACCACAGATCTATGTGCAGGATCTTGCTCTCAAAGAAGTAGAAGAGGGATCCTGAACCCACTTTTTTTTTTTTTTTTTTTCTGTTGAAGTTTGCTCTAACTTGCTGGTTCTTGATGTTTCACTGTAAGTCTTTTTCTCTCTAGATTTTCAGCAATGGAAAAAACAGGATAAAATACTTACCATTGGAAGACCATGCACTACTACAGACCTGGTGTAGAGAAGAGGAATTACCCTTCGGAGAAGAAGTAGGTGCCCAAGCTTCCCTCTGTACGATGTCATCTAGTTCCTGCCACCCCAAGTGAGTTCCCACTGCACTGGTTTCCCCACGGTGTCTAACTTCCCTCTGCTCTAAATGGGAGCTGAAGTGCCTACTTCAGGGCTGAAGACTTCAGGGGATCACTGAATGCTTTGAGAATCTAAACATTTTTTTTTTTTTTGTCTGAGGATTTCAGTGTCTCAGGCTGTTTCAAAAGGCCTCGAGGCCCTAAATCACTGAGACAATTTTAAGAATGTTACCTAGGATCATTGCAAACAGCTTTGGTTTGCAATCGCATCTGAGGTAAGTGACTGTGTGCAATTGAACAGCCCCATTGAATTCAACAGGTCTGTTGACATATATCAGCTTAATGTGTATGTGCTTGCTGACCCAGACCTAAGCAAAGATATTCTACCAAGATTTTCTTTTCTCCTTAAAACAATGGCTGTGCTACAGCATAGCGCTCAGACATTTCCATTTTGCTTTTGTAAAAGTCCATTGTTGCTTTGTTGTTTCACAGTCAACAAAGCTTCCTCTGTTATTGTCCACAGATGGCATGCTTTTTACTATCTTATTTTTCCCTTGATCTTTATAATTCATTGATATTATATAAATTTGTGAGGTAATAAGATTTAAAAAATAACTAGAATTAAATTGCAGTGTTGTTCTGGGATATTACCATGGTTGTTGACTCAGCAAAAGGCTGGATTCCCCAGTGCCATTCTAGAATTTGTGTTAAGAGAGCATTTATGACTATATATAGGTGTTTTTCTGGAACATATCAAACATGTTTTCGTATAAAATATGAAATAGGAAGACACAGATAAGTACATAAATAGAAATTAGAAAAATATGTGAAACAAGGATTAATCTGTAGATCTTTATTTTGCCATATTGCAGCATCTTGCTGAGATTATTATGATTTCATAATAGAAATGAGAAGAAACAGCTATTTCTCATATCAGAGTACATTTTTTTGATACATGGAATACAAGTTGTAAAACAGTTTGCACTAATGGGATTCATCCGTATTCTTTGTTTGTCCTAGTAATTAGGAAGAGATATAGTATCTAGCTTTGTTTAAACCAATTTTTCCTAAAGAATGACTGAATAGGTTGCTCCATCTTACACTGCAACATTATTTTATTTTATACTTTAGGGATGGGCACATAGCGTGGCACAGCCCAAAGACAGAGCTGGCCTCTGGTGACACTTCAGATATGAAACTGAATATCCTCAGCTTGCACAGCAGAGTATTTCTAATGTTTATATTTCTGAATTGGTTTATTGAAAACATAAATAAAAGAAAGGTGAGTCTCACCTTCAATTTCTTCAGAATGGATAGGGCAGAATACAGACAAGTTTTATTTTATGAAGTGAAATAGAATGCCAGGGGTTTGTGTCTCTATTTCAGATGACTGGTCAATTTCTAAAAGCACTTTTCTTAAATTGTAATGAAAGAAAAAAAAACATTATAATTACCACTGGATGAATTTTTTTTGTTTCTCATTATAGAATATCAGTTAGAAGTGCTATGATTGAAAAAGTGGAGACTATCTCAGGATAGCCTTCAATTTCCACATCTTAAGGAATTTAGATTTAGAAAGCTTATGTTCATGGAGTATCCTGAGTTGGAAGGGACCCACAAGGATTGTGGTACACATTTATTTCCTATCTGCTGAGGGAGGAATGCGACTGGGTGTCTTGTGTGATTAATGTTTTTGGAAAAACTACACTCAAAGACTATTTCTGGACAAGGTGAGATTTTTGGCCATTCTTGTCATGCAAGGGGGGTGGTCCCTGTTCTCACAGTTCAGCTTCTGTGAAAGTTTTGTTGCTGGTAAGCATGAGCCTCTTGCACCGATTAGCTGTTGTTGCAGAAGGTGCCCCTCATGAGAGATGACAGTCATGGGAAGAGGGCTCTGAGTAGCAGAGCAAAAATCTCAGCTCTAATTCAGTCCTAACACTGAGAAGAGTGTGATTAATGCATTTGGTTGACAAGTATGTAAAGTTCCAGATGGAAATTTTTCATACTAGTTTGATCCATAGATGTAATCAGGTACAATAATCAAAACTAGAATTTAAAACACCAAAGCAAAACTTGGTTGGCCACTCACAAGTGGATGCTGTGATTCTATTTCTGTCTTGGTCCTGCAAAATCTGAAAGATGCCGGGATGCCAGCTAACTTAACAGGGAGACAAGTATCTTTCATCCAGGGAAAGGTTATAAAGAAAGTTATTAAAATAAATGTCTCACTTTTTTCCATTGCCTCTTATTCATGCCAAAGTTCAGGTTTAGCCTAATGTTCAGGTGGAATATGGATGATGCTCTGAGGTGGCCAGAGATATCTGTGTTACAAGAGGTCCCTCTGAGCTGCCTCGACAGCTTAGTTCTGGCTTCCTCTCTCAATGGCTGTTGAAGAACATGACTGAGGGGACCAAGTCTTCTGGAACTGTATAGGTGAAGGCTTTGGCAAAGAGGACAGTATGCAAACATAAAATACTCATCTTCTACATTTGTCCTGTGATGAAGTTCATCTCAGACCTGAGAAAACGGCTGTTTGTGGAGAAGCAGCCGCTTGTGGCCTTGCTTGGCACCTGGTGCTGCAGGGAGGTGTAGCTCGAGTGTGGATACAGAGCTCCTACCTTGGGAGCAGAAAAAGCCAACCTGAAAAAGCACCATGCTGAAGCCCCTCAAAGGCGTTGAATGCTGAGACAGCTGACAGAGAGATATGATGAATAAGACATTGTGCAGCTAAATACATTAGCAGACCATGAGGTACTCGAACACCCTGACAATGAAGGCTGCCTAAGCACTCCAGCTAAATAGATAGACACAATCTAATCGTTTGCGGGGTCTGGTGGAAATTATTTCACAGCCTGTCTATGAAATTCAAGAATGTAGGATTTTGTTGCAAATCAGGTCTGGTTTAATTTAATGAGCTGGTATTAACAAGCTTCACGTTCCGCATCTTTCACTGTCTCTCAGCTGTGTAGGATTCATTAAAAAGAATATATGCAAATTTTAGCAACATAAACAGAATTTAAAATAAGGAATAACACAACAAACACTCAAGAAAGCTTTCTGGTTTTCCTTCAGGATGAGTCATCTATTTGCTATATCCTATCCTCTAGTTTGTCCTCTAAAATGCTGTCACTGCATCACTTAGAAAGAAAAGGCCACAACTCCTCCACTTCAACAAGGGCACTGGGAAGAACTTTCCAGCCTGATCCCATAAAACAGACCTTGGTGAGTGGGTCAAATCCCACCTCCACTGGAGTCTAAAGGAGCTTTGCCTAAAGGGCAAGTCTGCCCTCTCTGTTTGAAACCAAATCTTTTCTCATACATTAGGAACTCTTCATGGCAAAATAGAAGAGCAGATGCCGTCCCCTTTCTCTGCTTCTCCAGGCAAAGTGTAAACCTCAGTGCACTCAGCAGTAAATTCCTTTAAACATTTACGTGAGCTGAAATTGCTTCATCCGTTGACCTTTGCTCAACGTGCAGCACTTCATCCAGCCGCAGTTGCACACATCAGATGGGCAGCACAGGTGGAGTGTCTGTGCTGTACGCCTGAGCTTTGTTTTTTGTTTTTGTTTTTGTTTTTTTTTTTTTTTTCTGGATGGTGCTCTTCCTTTCTTCCCTTTTTACTGGGTCAGTTGAGTCTCATCCATTGTCTCTTCAATGGCCTTCGAGAGCTGTTACGGTAATGGATGCCCTTTCTGATGAGAGAATGGTAGTTCTGTTGCATTTGAATTATGGTTTTTTTTTGGATTTATAATTCAAGAGTTCAGTTACCAATCCGCACAGGAGTTAGTTATCTATCCTAATCAAAAACTGTTGCCATCTTTGGATAGCAATAATGACATCTGAGGGAAAAAACCTTCTGTATGCCAAGTCCCAAGGAAGCAAGGTTTGTGGGGGATTTAACAGTAAATACAATATTTGTGGAAGATGCCACACTTGCAGCTGTGGAGGCAGTAGACCTCCAATGGCATGACAGAAAGCCAGGACCAACAACCTCAAAGCACAATTACTCTGTTGG
Source organism: Tyto alba (assembly GCF_018691265.1). Taxonomy (NCBI): domain Eukaryota; kingdom Metazoa; phylum Chordata; class Aves; order Strigiformes; family Tytonidae; genus Tyto; species Tyto alba. The sequence goes on from NW_024881330.1 coordinate 38,813,548, forward strand.
CGAGCTGCTATAAATTAACTTGTAGTTGTGACCTTGAGGACCAAAGGGTCTACAGTCCTCTATGTTTTAGGCCCTCGTCCAAATGAGCTCTGACCTCTTCCTGAGAGGGGTAGTCAGCAACATTTTGCTGAGACCAGAATGCATGTCTAGAAGTGCATAATGAAATTTAACTTACCACTTGGAGGCAAGGGAGGATGGGGATGAGAAAAAGAGCCAGAGGTACCAAGTTTCTAGACAGCTAAAATGATGCATTTGCCTTGCTTTTTCTCAATTAAAAATATTGGTTGTTTAAAATCTTTTATTTTGTGATTTGTTCAGAAAAAAACAAATTAATGATTTCATTTCATTAAATGTTAGATTGTATATAATTTTATTTTACCAAATGAGAATTGGAACAAAATAGAAATTTAAGCTTAAAAACCATTCTTCTTGTTTAGGTGTATAATTCTTTCTCCTGCTTTGCATGCCTGGAACTAATGTGGCATTAAGTATACTCTAATTTTAAAGAATTTAATACTTGCATAATCTGCTTTACAAGCAGAGATTAGATTTTTTCATATTAAAATAAATTGGGACAACAGAGAAGCATAACTTAAGGCATATTCATTTGAACAAAATAGGCAAAATCTTTCATTTTTTTAATGTTCTTTTTAAAGCATCGATATACTATACTTTAAAGCTTGTTGTGTGGAGCTTTCATTGAAAAGGACTCATGTTCTGTGATTTGAAAAGAAAAATTAAGATAATACAATGGAATGTATGGGTAAGCTTGTATTTATTGTATGCGTTAGTGGTTTCAATATTTTAAAACACAGAAACAGGTGGCTATATACAATTCAGAACACCTGAATTATTACAGAATTATTTGCTAAAAACAAGAGCAAACTCTCAGCTTTGGGATATTTTCAGAAATATTTAGCAACTGAAGATACCTTCATTTTGGGTTTGGGCTTACAGCTGGATTTGACTCCTAGCAAGGGGTAGAGCACTTACCTCTGAAAATAAGTTCCCTCAGAAAATTATACCAAGTTCAGTATCTAAAAAATGGGGGGTGGAGGGGCTGCTGGTGCATCACAAGGAATTTTTAAAAATGCTCCACAGTCTCCACTGTCCCCAACACATGCTTTTGTTCTCTACCTCAGTAACAGAGGTCAGTATTAAAGCTTATGGGCAGAAAATGTTTTTTTCAGACATAGGAATTGACCTGTTATTTTGTTGCAGAACACGGGTAAAACCTACCAGACTCTGGAGAGGTATGACACTTCAAGCTTTAAATAGGAGAGTAGCTTTGAAGAGGGAGCTGGCTTACACTGGGACTTCTTTCTAAACCTCACAAAATTCTTGTCAAAATAAAAAACATGCTCCTTTCTACGAATGATTTTAAACTATTTGGTCTTCAGTGTTTGAGAGAGTCTCAGGTTACTACTAAAAGGACTTTCAATCAGCATGTGAGCCTTTTACACTGTGTACCATTTTATTTGTGCCATATCTCTTTTATCAAATTAACACATAAAAAGCTGTCATAACAATTTCACATACTTTTCACCTAAGTGACCTTCTGCAGAGTAGATCTTGGCCAAGGAAGAATATTACAGGCCTAATCCTGTTTCCACTGATGTCCTTTACAGACTTGCAAGTAAATACACTTGTTTCTGTCTCTCACAAGCCATAAACAAGAACCTGACCCTACTCTACCTCTCTCTCTCTCGCACACACACAAACACATGCACTTAAAGACCCATCTACAGAAGGACTACAAGTGTTTATGCCTTAACAAAGTCGGAAACAGGACTTTACTTGTCCTCCTAATTTCCTTCCCTGTGACAAGGCTATAAAGTTCATACAAGATTTCTTAATGGAAACAGCTTCGACTGCATTTCCGTCCTTGCTGTTTAATTGCTTTGGTCATTGTATCATCATTTTGTCTAATATGGGAGAATTTTGGATGCAAAGCAAGTTTCATACCCTATTTTCTTCTTATGAATCCTGATCCCACTCTTGGTTTTTTTTTTTTTTTTTTTTTTTTTCCTACCATTTCACAAAGAAAATGCTTTTACTTTTTGTTGCCTTATGAAGAAATTCACATTGCCAGGCAAACAGTGCCTTAGATGTGGCTCTCCCCAGTTTGGGCGCAACAGGATCTGTGGTGTGACGGCAAGATGTGATAGAAGGCTGAAAGAGGTGGAGGCAGCTCCTGAGCCGTGTGCCCAACACTGTGGGGTGCCTGGCAGCCCTCCTCCTGCCCGGGGGACCCCCAACCTGACCCCCACAAGGCAACAGAGAGCGCCCACCAGACTTTCCCGCTGAACTGAAAAGGCAGCATGGGAGTCATTGCCAAGCAGTGTCTCAAATAGGGCTCCACAAGATATCTTCAGGTAGTTTTTTGTTCTACAAGCTGCAGTGTGGTGTACAATGCCAGATCATCACAGGCCAGTAAGATATAAAATATTTTCAGAATGACAAGGCAGTGCTTCTACGATAATGACAGATGGGGGAAGTTAGCAGTGTTGATCAGTCTCCAGGCCATTACCCGCAGGAATTTACTTTGCCACACTCCAGAAGGCAACAGAAGTGAAGTAAGAGCCAGAAGTAGGCAGCGATGGTTCTTTAGTACCAGAGTCAGGCTAAATACTTGCTACACAATTCTTTCATATTCGAAGGGTGCTTCAGATCCTACAGTGCACTGATTTTCCCAAATAGTCAAGAAATTACAATTATTTTCCCCTCCCAACTGGACCAGTATTTCAGTGGGAAAGTACCAGTTTCCAGATATGAGTAGCTCTCTTCTGTGCAGCAACTGGCATCAAAACATTTGGGCTTCTGTATGCTTTTCATGTGAAAAGTGACACATACCATGTATCAAAAATCATAATTTGAATGCATTCAAAAAAATTATCACAGATGAAGGAAGGACATGTTTTTATTTTTGATCTTTCACGTATAGGACATACGCTTAAAAAAGAGGTCACTGCCACAGGTTGCCCTCCAGATCTCATCCACCAATGCATAGATCAGGTGCTTGTCTATCATGCAGAAAAAAGGTGCTTGTATTGACCATGGGTGTTTTGCTTTGGTCCAGAGAGCATCAATAATGGTGCACACCCCTGTCAGTGTGGTTTTTTTGGGGCGGGGTAACCTCCTGGATACACCAACCAGGCTCTGGGGTTGATATTTTATAAATAAGTTTATAAAGAGAAGTTTGTCTGAACAGAGGTGGGCATAAAACATGCATGAAGGAAAATGGATGCTTAAACAAGCTTTGCTCATCATAACCTTTCTAAAATAGGTATTTCTTCTTACTTATACTTTTAATTATACTTAAGCAAAGAGGCACTTTCTCTCTCTTAAATAAAAAAGGGCAATTTAATACAGAAGTCCAGAGGTGGTATATCCTTTCAATAAAGACTGTTCTGTGTAAATCAGGTGAGAAATTTAGGAGAAACATTATTGGATTAGCTGCCTTATGGAAAGCTAGCCCTGCTGGTATCTCAGACACATTCTTCATTCCTTCATGAAGGAGTTATCTTTAAAACAAGTTAGTGAAAGTTTATACATAAGTATAGTATCTGTATTCCAATTCAATTATGAGTCATCTCCACAGGTTAAACAGAAGTTGCAGGTATTCCAGTCTATTTTGTAATTCAGATCATTGGTATGCATTGGGTAATGTGATTTATAACTATATTTGCATTCTGAAATAAAAAAGGGACTCGGAAAGGAGATACTAACACCTCTTTAAGTATATTGCTTTATTTTTCATGCTGAAACCACTTGACCTGTGCAATACCAGGCTCTTTACCTATACAAATAAATTTAAAGCTTAATCCTTAATAACACATACTATAAACATTCAAGAGCTGCTAAAGTTAACAAATTAGTATAAGGGAAGGAAAAAAGAACAACCCACTTCAGCAACAACATAAATAAACCACCTGCTTTAATTTAAAGTATTCTTAGGAGAGGAGGCATTTTTATTAAGTGAAAAAAAATCAGAAAAAAAGCTTTTCAAAATAGACTAATACATTACTTTGAACTATATTTATAAAATATTTAGCTGTCTGCTAGAATGGAAAAAATATAATATTTTTATTAGACATAAATCATTGTCAAAGCATTTACTGAAGCTTGTGGTAAACATTATTTATAGCAACACTGAGCAAACAATTGTTGCTATATTCATTTTTTCCATTAATAGTAAAATGCCTGTTTCTTCCAAAATCTTGTTTAATTCAGAAATGCATGTATTTCCTAGACATATATATGTAAATATTGTTTTAAATCCAGAAAATATTCCTGCATTTGGTTTTGGTCATTTAAAAATGGAATTTTTTTCTGTCTAGAATTGACTTATTTTGGGATGCAGCTTTGAAAAAAACAGTAACATGCTAAGGCTGCTGCATGACTGTATGTTGGTGGTCTGGCATTACATTCTGTATTTTAAAAATTAGATCAGGATGTTATTATTGTAGTCAATTAGAGTTTAAAACAACTTTATAAAGTAAAATTTAACCATCACATGATTTAAGGCGCTGGGCAAGAAGTAAAATTACTGGAGTCTGAATCCCTGTAGTTACTTTTGAAAAAAGCTTTAAACCACTGTAGTCATTCTCATGCAGCCATACATGTGTGCTTTCTAAACATACATAGATTTTTTTCATAGCACAATATGGTCATTTCCTTTTAAATACTAAATTGTTATTCCATCACTGGAGCTACTTCTTTAAAACTTAACTTTTGTAATGAAATAAAAAATATTCATAAAAGAAAGCATCATGCCCACACCTAGTAAAGATAATGGATTTTTCCAAAATGAATCCCTTAAATAACATATTTCTATAATCTTGATACAACATTAAGCTATGCAAATATGTATAATAAAAATTATACATATAATGAATACTAGATGTAATATATATTTTTGATACCTTTTGTGCATATGAGGTACTTGAATATAGGACATTACAATGTCTGAGGAGTTTATGAAAGTTTTTCATATTACTACCGCGGTTTGATTGCAAATCTGAGAGATGCTTAACCTCTACAGTGAATTGTGCTGAAAATAAACCATAAAACACATAAAAGCCATTTATCAGCAAAAGTACATTCACTGGCAAAAATCCTCCAAATCTTTTCATTCAGTAATCGTTGTTTTCAGTCCCTTTTAGTGAAATATTCTATATAACAAAAATTATTATTTGTGACCAACAGAAATCCCGTTCTGTAATTAGAAAGGGAACAATTTTATAGGTGACATTGTAGCTTCCAAAAAAATATTTATGCAATATCACAGAGATCAAGTGTTTGTTTTTGAATAACTGTGACCTGTTTTGAATACCTGTGACCTGTTCATTTTTAAACTAACTATACAATGTCTGTTTTATATTAACATTCTAATAATTGCTAACCTACATATTTGCTGCACACTCTTAACACTTTCTTTACAAAATAGTTTACATTCCAACTCTGTAATGAGAAAACTATTTTGAATATTAGGGAACACTTAGGGAAAAATATCCTGACTTAGATATAACATTTATAAGGCTATAGCTAATTATTTTCAAAACAGTGATTAATAAGTGTCCATCTTCGTGTCATCATTGGTAATAGCTGCAATCTAATTCAGGCACCCCGCCATTCTGTTTAATACAAGTGTATGCTAGTGTAAAAAGGAGCTTGTCATACTTATCTCTAATGGTGAATGATTTCTTTCCCTCTTCCTGAAGACACTTTGCACCCAATATTCTCAAATCCTATCATGCTACAGGCTGACAAATAAGCTAACAACAATGCAGGTAGCAGGGTACACTTGCATGTATGTTCTCTAGAAGATACGCAGAAGAGAACAGGATCTTTTTTGCTTGTAAATGGGGCAAAATACACATATAAAGAGATCTGCTTATAGCAACAGACACAAAATTTTCAGGGAAATATGATCTGAGAGATCAATATACTGCAAAGAATCATTACATTTTCAGAAAGTGGGAGGAAAATTAAGCATTGTTTTCTCGTCGTTACTGCTGGAGTTCTTCAAATGCAAAAGCAGAAGGGATCTGCCTTTATACCAGTGTTGCAATTAATACCTGTAACTTCTGTTGGTTTTCACATATTTCAGTGTTTTCTATGTTCAATTCCACTTTCAGACAATTGTACTGTATGAAACAGACAACAATTTGTCCTGATTCATGGTTTAGGAGGAGCAGCTGATTAATCCCATGTCAACAGTCTTGACCCTATGCAGAAAATAGAATCATAGAAGGCCTGCTTAACAATATATCAAGTGTACAGTTGCTTATTTTCTCTGGTTTGTAAAATCTATAAATCACCCACAAATGCAGAGTAAGTTAGAACAGTGTAGTTCTGTCATTATCGCTTCTATCGCTTTTTTCTTCTTACACAGTAAACGTGCCTTTTTCTTTTAACTATTTTGGTGTAAAACGATCAGCATGTTACCATTATGTTTTTCTGTATGCTATCAGCATATAAAAGGTACCATATGTATTTGTTTGTTGGTTTAGGCTCATCTTTTCACGAGCAGCAAGATCTGTACAACAGAACAGTCCCATAAAGCAAAGACACCTCAATTCCTTCCGTAAAATGCTTAAATGTCACAGCTCGGTGCTGTAAATGCTGACTCATTTGAGTAGGCTTTACTCTTCTGAGAAGACACATTAGCTTCAGCTGGGCCATTTACCCTAATGAGAGTTTGCAGAATTGGGTTCTTCCAGGAAAGTACTCAAATATAGATATATTTTTTTTTTTCAGGGTGTAAGGTTCACAGGGTATCCTTTTAATCGTTTAACATTCGAAAAGTTTCCAATTCTGTCACAAATTTGTATAAAATATTGTTCTTCCACTAATGCTTTTCCTTAAGTATGAAAATACAGTATCTGGTTCATATTAGTCTGTCTGAAATTGCTGGGTAAACTGGATGAAATCAAACATACATAACAGTCTTTTAAAACATGGTCATGGGCAAGAGAGAACAGAATGAATGTATGCATTTTCATTTTTAGTAGCGAAGCACAGTAACTCGCCCAAACCAGTTTGGAAATACTAATGAAATTTTAAATTTTAAGGTGTTCCTTTCTATATGGCAGCTCCAGAAAAGAATGTGCCCTTTATTATTGTAAGGCATACACTGTCAGGTAAAAAAAACCAAACCAAACCAAACCAAACCAAAACAAAACAAAAAAACCCAAACCAAAACAACAACAAACAAACAAACAAAAAAAAACCAGCAAAAAATGTACATAACATAACTAAATAAAGCCAAAATCTGTGGATATCTTCTCATGTAAACTGCATAATAGCACTTCAAATGGCCCCTTTCTGTCATCCACTGTAACCATCACATTCCCATTTCTGCTGCAGTCAGGTGAACTGTCAAAGAGCTATTACGGTTGGCTGCATAGAATTCCGAGGAAAGACAAATCTGTGCAATTTTCTCCTTGGACAATAAATGGTTCTTTTGGTGTCCTTAGGTTTTCCTAAACAATTTTGGTAAAGATAAAAATTAGGTTTTAATTTTTTTCCTTATTTTTTACATATATGCAATAATGCAAGGGGCTTTCTTTGGGCTGAAATCTTTACTGTGAATGTGTAGCTCTTTGATGGATGCACATTAGCATTCCAGTATGTGGGTAAGATTTATATATTTTTTCCTTTTCTGATACGTAATGTAGCTTCAAGTAGATGCTTAAGATGGTATGATGGCATGTTATATTTTAGTGTGGGTTTTTGCACTATTAAAAGAATGAGTACGCACTGAGTGGAACAACGAAATGTATACACAAAAGCAAAAATAATCCAATCTATTCTTAAAAACTAATAACAACCCTAAAATAATAAATGCATTTAGTCTTTCAGTCTTTTGCCTGTTTAAAATACTGCATGCTCAGAAGTGAATTCATTATTGTGATGTGTAATACTGCATCTTCTGATAAGCCTTATCTCATAAATAAAAAAGACGTATAAATGACGTGCTTCTGAAAGGTTTTTCTTCAGAGGCGAGTATTTTGTCCATTCTGGTGAGGTACGTTGTATAAGCAAAATGAGAGTTTGATTATGTCTTTCATATAGTTAATAAACACGTGGTTGTCAGCAGCCATAATGAGGTTTCTTGATGGTTGTTTTTGTCTCCTGTAAAAAATGAAGGTGTTTCAGAACTGACCTTTGTTCTGTTGAGACATCTCCCTTTTTCCAGTTCAATTTGCCTTACTGATCAGTATCATAATCTGGAATATTTATGTCCTTAGAAAGAAGGCAAAAACCAACTAGTTCCTTTAGTTTTTTACATTGGACTTTTTTGTTTCTTAGTTACATGATTTTTCTAAAATTTGAGACTTTTCAAATTAAAGAAAGCAGTCCTGGATTTTTTTTATTACTCCATCGCTTCACCACTGAATTTCCTCATAGCAATTGCCTGTTTTGCAGTTTTTCTAAATAGTAATTGTGAAATAAGACAATTCTTTATATTTAATTCACAGCTATAGTAGAGTAGAAATTGAGCTACATGCACTGTTTTTAGTCTTTTAGAAAATAAGATTTTAATTTAATACCTTTTCCTGGAAATAGCTTTGTTTACTGTATTCCACATACGTGTAACTGTACCTCCCTATACAGTGTTAAGGATGTACCCCCACAAACAAGTTTAACGTACACAGGGAACGGTCTCTGCCCCAAAGTGTTTACTTTTATGATAGAAATTTCCATTTTAAAGCACTGTCATAGCATTCCTGAAAAATAAACCAACATGATGCAGATTAGCCAGAGAGAACCCAGCCCTTCGTCACAGAGCTTGCTTCTGCTGCTTTCAATAGACACTGTTACAGGGGAAGAGTTTTTCTGTGTGCTAATCTGATGATCCTTCCTGATTTGATTTCTCACACAGAGGATGTAGCATCTACAAAGATACTTGATTTTTAATTTTTTTTTTTTTTTTTTTACAGATAGTACAGTTTGGAAAATGCTGTTTGCAAGCTTATTTGTACCTGCTTTTTGTTTATAAGCAGAATATCATTCATTTCTTCATCTCTGCTGCACTGGACAAATCAAGGTGACAATCCATGGTTAACTCTGTCAGGCCCTTTGTCCTGCTGCTTCTGTGGATTGAAATACAATGGAAACAAAGTGGAATATATAACCGTCCAGCTGCCTTGTTGTGACAGCACGGCCCCGCATTACAGTGCCACAGCCCCTGTTTGCCTATCGATAGCCAGTCCATGAGATGATAATGCAAATCATGTGAAAGCTGTCCTGCAAAATAAAAAAAATCATGTCAAGAGGGGGAAAAAAATAGATCAGAATTGTCTTGAAAAATAGAAACTCATAAAAGGCTCTGGTTTTGGTACAGTTGCTACATTCAGATGTAGGGCCTGTTTTTTTAACCATGGCGTTCTTCTAAGGGATGCAGGTAGGCTCGTGCGTTTAAATCTATCATATGGTGTCTGCTTACAGGGCTCTACGCCGATGTTACTTTTAAGGCAGTTTATATTTCATTTAAGCATGCAATTAATCATCTTTACAGTGTTGATGTGACTGGCATCAGCAGCGTTATTTAATTAAATTCGAAATTATTGTACAGTAAATACAGGCTTCCAACTAGCCAGTCCAAATTAAATGCTGAGGTCTATTTCTTACCCATGGTGTTTCCAATTTAAATGTTCATCCAAAAGGTTACACTTCACGGGTTGAAATCATTTTTATGTTCTAACTGTTGCTAAACCCAAAGATCAACTGTACGTGAGTCCTGTGAATCTATTAGCTGTAGGAATGTGTACATATTATCTATATTTCTCATATTCCATTTCGTATTAGTGATTTTATGACTGATGCTCCTTAAGCACCATTTTTCTCCCGATACTTTGTCTCTTCTGTCACGTCAGCCCAGAGCTGCTTTTGCAAAAAAAAAAAAAAAAAAAAAGTCTTTCCTCCATTTTGTTTCAGCCTGGTAATCAAGCAATTAGCCCACAAAATGGAGGTACTCCGCTCCGCTTCTCACCCTGCGTCTTACTCCGGGGTGGGCTTTACCTGTGTGTGAGCAGCAGGCAGAGCACTTTGACGCCAAACCTGTAAAATCGGCCCCCGAAGAAGAACGTTCCCACGATGGCCCGTACGTGGCCACCGCTTAGGGGGACTCTGGGAGGAGGGAGACCTTCCCGGTGGGATCACCGGAGAATTACGTACGGCACGTGCGCTACCTGCAAATTCTGCACCGGCTACGTGAGCAAGCGTGAGGCTGCGCTCCTACTCCAGCTGTACTCACTCCCTAATTTTATAACGACCTGAAGACGTGTGGTGAGCCAAACTTCAGACGGTGGGAACATCACTGCTTTTCACCTCGTCATTTCTTTCGAAAAGGAAAGAAAAGAAAAAGAAGAAACCAAATCAAACCGAACCAAACTAACAACACCATTTGTTTTATGTTACAGCTTTCCACAGACAATTCACAACATGTCTAGCAAGGAATCAGACCAGAAATACCGTCTCACTCCTATCATATATATAATACAGCTTTTGAATACTGGAAAATCTGTCATCCGTTAAGTGCAGCTCAGGTCTTCTGTGTGAAAAGCACAAGCCTTTTTTTTTTTTTTTTTTTTTTTTAATGCAGTGCTGCCGTGTCTGCATTTTTTTGAAATTGCATATTTATCAGGTTATGAATTATTTATGAGTGGGGAAGGAAGGGGGAGGGCTGGAAGGGGAAGGAAGAGTGAGAAAACATATGCTTGGGCAGAAGAATACCTTAAATGAATCCACTACCAAGTCTTTTGAAGGATTACTTGTAATTACTTTTTTCTTTTTGTTTTGTTTCTCCTGTGTTTCTCTTGGTCATCTGCTATTCCTATTGTGTTGTCGGTTGGGTTTATTTGGCTTTTAGGGAGCACGAAGGGATTGGGGGTAGTGCTTGCTATGATTTGGAAGATTTTGCCGCGGAAAAGAATTGAGCGTTTCTTTGACTTCTAAAGTACAGGGTGTTTAATAAATATTAATACTTCAACTGTCAGACTGAATTATTGTCAAAAAGAGGCTGACAGATTGAGGATTAATGACATGTTTCATAAATTAGACATGAACGATCAACAAAATGTCCAAAGTAGGGATCAAGAATGGACCTGATTTGTACCTTAGACCAGTTGAACTTCCCGTATGTGTCAGACCTGGGCTCAGACATGCAGAAAACAAAACCAACCCTCCCTCCCTCCCTCCTGCAAACACACCTTCTGCTCTTCATGCACCAGGATCTGACATATAGATCCTTTCTTCTTTAGGATCTGTGTGTACTGAAATAGCGAGGTTGTCTCAGACACCAGATAATTTGATTAGACAGAGTCAGATCCATGCTCTTTTTTTACAGTTTTGTTAGAGGAAAACTGGGGGAGGTGGAGTAATTTTTGTTCAAACATCTTGATGTATTTTCCCACTATGAAAAATACGACATCACAGAGAGGTGAAGACATAGTATTATAATGGTAAATTGCAAAAATGGTAGCTGCCTCTTCAAAAACTTACAGAATTTCCAATATAAATTATGTATTAAAGGAAATATGTTTGCATAAAACTAGTAGCAGAAATTTAATATAAGATGACAGGATTTTTAGGAGAGGCTAATGTGTGTCAAAAAATATCATGTATAGTCTTTAATCAAAATCATGATTCTCAGTTGAATGATTGCTTGTAAAGCTGATTTTACTTAATTCATTAAAAGAAAATCTCTTTCTCTTCCCCCCTCTTTTTTCCCTTTGTGATTATTAGGGGAAAATTAAGCTTAATTTGTGTAAGACCAGATCTTTTCGGGGTGGCTGAATCAAACAAGCAGTCATTTGGGGTGCCATTCTTTCTCTCAGCACAGAGGTACACAATATGAAACTGGGCTACCAGAGTGTATAAAAATGTTTAGCTTAATCACTCCCTAATGACAGCGACTTATGTCCTTAGTGCAGTCGATTTGTTTCCTGGGTTTTAAAAGTAGATTATTTCCATGGTGCAGGCTTAGTGTAAGCTGTTGAGAAACCACAAGCACTGCACTTCAGCCTGAGTTTGGGACATTCGCCAAGGGTAATCTGATTAAAAGGGCATTTTTTACAACATTGTGGTGCTTTGAAAATTCTGTGCAGCCAGATAGAGTAGGGCCAAAAAAAAATTGCTTTTTCAAAGCTAACAGTTTTGCCTGAGCAGAATTAAAAGCATGATAAGCAGCATCACTGGAATGATTCTCTTCAACAGTCTTGCAACTGGATAAACAAAGCATCCTTAGTAACACATCTGTTACAGACCCACAAACAAATTCATGATCTATTTAATGCATGGGTTTTGCTTGTTTGCTCTGCCTTTAATCACATTTGCTTGCTGCATAGGTGTGAGCTTCTGAGGCCCTGCTTTATCTATAAGAATGAAAATGTTTCCCTTTTTCTACAGTAGCTTTTCTCTTCCATGAAGTGACATTTATAAATGTTCTGCTATGAAAGTGGTTATTTGTGATGTGCTCTAAGAACCAATGTTGGGTACCATATTCCTGAGAAGTTTAGCAGCTGTATGTTGTTAAAAGATAATTATCCTATCTCGAATCTTGGATTTCTTATAAGAGATAGAATGTAATACTAATTAAATATGTCATGTTTGCACACATCAGAACATACTCAAAAGAACTGTTCTTGGATCACTTGCCCTACTGAGCTACTTTCATATTCTTCTGTAGCACCTAAATAAGGAACAAAAGATAACAGATTTCTCTCCCCTCCTTCACAGCCCTGCATTTCTCTGAATGGCAAGTTCATGCTGGTCTCCACACATGCTGATAGTACAGGACTGCTTACAGCAAGACATTTGTATACACAATATACTTCAAAGTCACTGGGTTCAGTGAGACTATACAACAGATCAGACTGGCACTAGGTGCTAGTATGACAGGCAAAATGAAATTTGTTTTCTACAGAACAGGCTATTTAAGTTTGCTTAATAAATATTGAATGACAAGACATGGTTTCTTATCTTCTACTATATCACATGGTTCTCCGGAAGGGGAAAAATGTATAATGAATTAAACTGAATTAAATTTTCCAACTCTTCTGTTTTAATTGTAGCTGCTGACTTGTAAACAAAGCAAAAGTACAATGTATCATAAACTACATTTTTTCCCAAAGAGGCCTCAGTGATAAAATTACAATTATATTTCCTTCAAAATGGAGATTTATATTTTGTTTATCTTTTTCCACATAGGTCAGAACATCTGTATCTTCCCCTGTGCACGTGGCAAAGCATGTTTTCCCTGTTTCCAGGAGTACCTTGTCATTTCTCTACCTATCAGCATTTTCAAACTGACAACCTTATGACTACATGAGCCTTTTAGATAAATCACTCACAGTATTAGTCGTAATGTGAGGTATAGGCAAAACTGCATTTATTCTAACTTTGTTTTGCCTATCAATATATACATCTCACATTCACTCATCCGTACATTCATACCTGCATTTATGAACACATGTAGTTATATAAAAACCATTGCTTCCAGTGATGGTTTTCATGATATTCAGCGTTTCTTACTGCGCCCCTCTCAAACATTTATGCGTCTATATTTGTGAGATAAAAACGCACGTAAATGATTTTAAATGTGGTGGATGCGGAGCCACAGAGCAATTCAGCAGCAGCATTTCCAGCGTGAGACTGCGTGTCCCAGAGCCCTGATGAGCTGAGAATAGCTTTGTCAGGGCAGCTCTGCTCGGGAGCCTTTGATGCAGCGCTAAGTTCAGTTTAGGGTATTTACTGATACGTGTCTTCAGCAACTGTCAAAACTGCTTGGAGCTATGCGATTCAGGCTTTTCCAATCCCAGTGACCAGCCAGACTCCTGAGGCATAAAAAAACTGCTTCAGGGTAGCTATAGCCCACAAATTCACTTTGTGTGACCATAAAAAAAGGCAGGGGGAAGAAAAAAAAAAAAAGCCATTTTACTAGGAGAAAGACCGAATGAAGGTGTCTTTGTGTCACATTTTATTTGCTGTGCTGTTACCACTGTTCCTCAGATATGGAAACAGAGCTCAGGCAGAATTAATTGAGAAACATCTGTTTACTATCACTGTTTACTCTGGATAGGTCAGCTCAACCCTGCTTTCTGGCTTACTGAATATTGCCAAGCATTTTTTTGAAATCTAAAAATTCAATGTATACCTTTATTTAAAATTTTCTTTTTAAGACTGAATTTTATGTCTCTTAAAATGAGATATTCATGCCCGAAAGATGACCTGCTGTTCTCAGGGAGAGAAGGGGAAGCCATTAGAAAAGAGGAAGATTTCTTGATAATCAAGGACACCTGTGATTCTGTGTTGCTTTCGAGAGCACAAAGACCTATAGATATTCTCTTTCTTCCAGAGTAAAATGTCTGTGATCCATAAGAAGCTCCAATCCTTCCTTTTTCTCACCCCAAAGAGAAAAAGGGAAAGAGAAAATTATGCACCATCAGCTCAGCTGCTCTCTGTTTCTTCTTTAAAAAGCTGAGGATGTTGCTATTTAACATAAAACCTTGTGACCTTACTACCGCGGCTGCTTTGAAACACCAAGCTATTTAATGATGCAAATTGCAAACAGAGGGAAAACATCAGAAGAACCTGTCTGGAAATTAGTGTGTTTGACTGAAAATTAGCTGGCTTAATCGAAATTGCAGGAAGTGGGTTTTCTATTCAGAAACCTGGCTTAGAGCTTTTGTCTGTCGGGGCCATTCTCAAAGTGTCCGGGATCTTTGGGAGCGCAAGAATTAAGGCTCTGTGTAGCACCCACAGTACTGTGCTTGTGTCTGATTTGCTTATATTTTAGGCTAAAATCCTTCAACACGAGAGTCATATGTTACGCAATAATGAGCCTTAGTTCAGACAGGCCAAGCAACGGCTGTGGGTTCAGGTCGCTACTTTCTTAGAGCGACAGAATGTTGATGTTCAGTCAGTGTAACTACGGGCAGTATGTGTGCAGGGACGATGCTTATCCATTCATCCAGGCATGGAGGGGACCCTCCACAAACAGACTTCTTTCTTTTTGCGAGGAAGAAAGACCTCAGCTGCCCATGTCACACTCCTCTATAGCACCGGGATTTGCACTGAGAGGAGCTCTATGGGCAGGGTGATTAAGATGAGGGAGTGGGAAGGCCAAGCAGCTTCTGGTGGAAGCAAAGTGCCCCTGTCAGCGTGTGCCCATCCCCGTAACTCTGCGAAAGCACCTTGGCCAGAGGGTTCCCACTCTGTTTACTATTTGCGAGACCTCACTGGCAGGTAGTCTCAGAGACAGAGTGGATATAGCATAGTCCATTACCTTTTGCAGGAAAGAGGAAACTGAAGCCATCGCTCCAGGTCTTCCTGGCAAATGTACATTTTTCTGAATGTGTGCTGTCCTCTTATTTACCACCAGCACATATTCTGTTAGGAAATTAAAGGTAGAACAAAGTAGGTAAGCCAAGTCTTGAGTTTGGTTCAATTTAAAAGCTCTGAGTGTGCCATGTGGACAAAGCCACCTGTTTTAAACATGTACTTCAGTAAGTTTGTCTCCCATGTCTAACCAGTTATGAATAGTTAACTGCAATTTATTAGGATGAATTTGCATTGCTGCCCTGGCGTTAAGAATGGGACAGTTCAGTATGCTGCCACAGGAAAAATAATTTGCCTAAGTAAAGGGTTTGTATGGAGCTTGCAAAGCTCAAAGCTAAGAACTAGAGAAAAGTAGTTAACTAATAAAAAGATGGAAGGAAAAATTCATGCAGAGATTTTTCAAAATGTTGAAATGGGAGTGTTTCAAATTAAGACCGTAAATTATGTCAAAACACAAACATCTGAAGAGTCTGGCTTCTGTTCTTCATCGTATCAATAGGATTTCTGGGAAGTCACAGTCTGAAAATCGAGTTGTTTTTGTTAGGTACCTATATTTGGATTTAGTAGCCATGGTTTAAATGTTTAGTTCACCGGCAAGTTCTCAATGAAGATAATGAGAGCTTTGTCTGAGTAAGGTTAGATTAAAATCAGTGTTCTGGTATTCTGTCTTTTGAAAAAAGATAGTTTTAGAACTGCAGAGAGATTTTTTTAAGTCTTACAGGAAATTGTTGTGAAAGAAAAGACTAAATAGTATATTTGTGAAAGTTGATTAAATTGGATAACATTTTATACTATGGGTATTTTCATGAATATCTCCATTTTGCTAGGTCCAGAGATTTGTACTGTTGTATCATATAAGAGCCATTAATTTTAAGATGATATAACAATATTTTATTCCTATTTTCATTTGATTCAGGCACTACATTACTGTGTCCAGGAATAAATATATCCATTGAAGCATTTGTATTTATAGTCATTGCTAGAGCCCTGTTGCAGAAGATTCACTATTAGGAAACATACTGGTGCTAACTTTATCCGTTCATCTGCACAGAGCTATTTTTAACAGAGAAAGTCTAAGGAAAGAGTTGTATTGTCATAATTCTACTGTCATGGTGAACCTATCTTTCCATTGGTGTAAAGAGCACAGATAAAACAGATATTTTTCACATTTACCTTTTTAGCACTGAAATTCCTGTGTCTCTAAACTCTATGAAGGCTTAGAGTAAAAATGGCCTTTCCTGAAAACATTTCCTGTTCTTCATAATTCTGCTGGCAGTGTTGTAGAATCACATCCTTTATAGGTATCTGTCACAGAGTGATAGTGTGGTACCGCTTCTTCGCTCGCTTTAGTCCAGCATGTCATAAATCTAACTTCTAGGAAATAACTAGTATTGCAAAGTGCTACACTCAGTTACAAGCTTCATGTTCAAAGGGAGTGATTCTGTTTTCCTTCTTTTATAGGTAGAAAACTTGGGTTTTGTACTAGCAAGGAATGTTTATGGGTGTAGGTGCTGAGAACGTTGCATTTACTGAACTCACCTTATATTAGTACTACACAAGCACCACAAAAACTAGCTCTCAATGATATATATATTTTTTTTACATTTTAATTCACAAAGCCAATAATTTCCACTTGTCTGTGCTCATACCAGATTAACAGGTTATAAATACATCGGTTGAAAATAGGAGATTTGATTTTCAATGAAAAAATAGAAACCTATTGTTTTCCTGGAAATATTTGGAAAAAATGAAACAGTAGGTAAGTAAGAAATAAATATATTTTATAGAGGATAGTTAAAGTTGGGTTTAAAGTATTTAATTTCTCTTATCTTCTGTGATTGCTCTAGTCTTCAGCTTTCTCAGTAGAGCCTCTACATGCATGACTTAGTTCTGACTACTAATGTTAGAATGAAACAATAATCAATGTATAATTGCTGTTTATAAAAGAAATGCTTTTAAGCCGACCATATGAAGCACTACACATTTAGTCTTTTGTAAACCAACAAACAGTATCTGTAATACATAGTTATCAAAGATTACTGGAATAATTTTTAAATAATGTAACACAGAGAATTAGTGTGGACAAAAATGCAGAAATTTAAGAAATTCATTACCAGTTGGTTCTAAATTTGGAGGAAATAATTAAAATTTCTTTATACTGTTTTATCTGCTACATGGTTTATGTATGCTTTAAAGTGTAATTCACACCACTACAATGCCAGAGGTAATAAAAATCCTTAAGCCAATGGGGCGTACTATGCTGTTTCCCTTAAGACAAGGAAAGGCTTGTGACATGTTTGAAAAGATGTGTTGTAATTGCTGAAATAAATGGCAAATATTAGGGGAGAAAACAAAAACAGAATATAGAAACTGCTGGTCTCCTAGGTAAACTTAAGTATTGACAGGTCTAAATTAATACTCACTGTTTTCCAAGAGGCTCAGTGTCAGCTATCTATTGCATTTACTCATTCAACTCCCACACTACTTTTAAGGGGATTGCTTGATTCTTGACACTGCGTGACAGGAAGAAACTTGGCTGTAGAGTAGAGATATAATGTCTATTTTGTTCTGCAAAACAGAGTCAAGTAACAAAATTCTATCATGTTAACATTTTAATGGGATATACACATGGGACTTATTCACAAAAGAATTGTGGAGTTTTTTATTTGCATCTTCATTGGATGGATACTAGCTCCTGTAAAGCTGGATTTTAATCCTGAACCCCTGTGTATTCAACAGAGGACAGGTTAAAAAGTGCAAGCAGGCACTCACTGTGAGTTACCTCCTGAGGGAGTATGTTGGAGGCGTGTGCCAAGGGGCCTGAAGACTACAGTAAGAATATATATTTTGTGTCAAAGTAGCACATCCTTTGCAGTGCCCTGAAATAATCCTACAATTCTGAGGCAGAGTTTAGTCTCTGGACAGATAAGAGGCAGCTGCCAAGACCTAACTGAATGCATAAATGCTTTACGACACCTCCTCCACTGGAGTTTTATCAATACAAGCAATGCAGTGTTATATGCCACAGATAGCCTGCTGCAATTTGACGATCGTCTTGAGCTGGAGACAACATTTGTTAACTAAATTGTCTTTGAAAGCCAAAAACTGTGCCCAGAATCTCATACAAAAATTAAGAAAAACTGACTCTTCAGACACATATTTACTGCAAACACAATTTGTTGTCCTTCAGGTACGATTCCAGAATTGTTACAGAATTTCACAGATCGGTTAATGATTTTGGTGGCAGGACAAGGTTAGAGACTGTTCAGTTATAGTGTGTATAATAATCAGTTTTTTTGAGATGTTACAAGTTTTTCTGAAAGGGTGTAGTGAGCCATATTTGATCTTCTTGCCTGCCTGGGGAGTTTTAACCTGTCAGATAATCGTTGCATCCTTACACCACTGCGAAAACTCAGATGCTACATTCTTGGTTGGTGTTGGGTTGTTTTTTGCTTCTTTTTTATCTGACACAATTTCTTTCACTATTATATTTCTTTTTTTCCCACTTATGTAATCTGAATTGTAATATGACGGTTAAATAGTCATGAATTTAATACAGGAAAATTTTTAAAATTACACTCCATGTACTGAAATGTTAAAACAAAAATGATTCATCATAAATAAGGTTTTAATATTTTTTATTTAATTTCAGACTCAATTATCACTGAAACAACAATTAATGATATTTTTTTTATTGTTCTTTAAAAATATATTTTAAACAGAAGCCACCTGCTATTTGTCTCACCCCTTCACAACTTTAGAAAATGCCTCAGATTAGAGCTAGAAAACTGGAGATTCTTAAGCATATATCTGACATATCTATAGGTGGTTACATTAAAAGTAGGTGGTCTGGTCAAATTAGTGAAGTTTAATGGAGATGGCATGTGAAACTTTGTAGCAAAACTTGTATATATTCTATATATGCTATGTAGGAGATTCTAAGTGACAGGAAAAGTTGTTTTAAACTAAATAGCCCAAGATAAAGGATTTTCAATTTAGTCATTATTTTTCATTTTTGTATCCCTCTGGACTTTTTTTTCCCCACCTCCAGACTGGTGAAGGTTCCTACATACAGACACCATAAGTGGAACAGTTAATTTGTCTCTGTGCAATTATCTCTTACAGTCAGTGAGACTGTTGCTGTGAGTCAGAGTTTGCAAGTTTGTTCTCATCATCTTTCTGGCAAGGAGTACCAACAGTTTCACAAGAAAGTCCAATTTCCCAAATCACGAATCTCAGCCCAATTTTGCTGACAAGTTTGTGCTTTTTAAAGCATTTGAAAGTTGTAGGATTAAGTTTTCGCAGATAAAGAAGCCCGATGCTCCAGGATTTGCCTTTTACCTGGCTCAAGCAGATGAAGCAGTGACTTTCAAATTCCCTGGACTATGCTACTTCCTGAGCCTGTACCTTCATTGCATGTATCAGAATGACCCAACACATTAAAAATGCTATGTTTGCTCTCCCACCTGTGAGCAATATGGATTTTAGCCTTGCCGAGGTGCTGTTCTCAAGGATGGAACGAATGCAGTTGGCTCTGAGCATCTCTTTGTGGGAACAAAGTTTTGCCTTTTTTTTCCACTGGTGTTTCAGGACTGTTCTTACACACGCACGCACACACATGCCAGTTGTTGTTTCCTCACTTTCTCTTAACAAAAGGAGAACTGTTGTCAACATTTTTTTCTGCTCTCTTGGTTGTATTTGTCGGGCAAAGATCATCATGCTCTGATTTAATGTTTTCAAATAAGTGTGCCCTCTGGTGCAGCGCTCTATTGAGAGACAACACAGCCCAGGCAGGAGAGTTCAGCATGGCCACTAATAAAACACAAGTGCTGCTTTGTCAGGCCACGAGTGATTACTTGAACAAGTGCCAACCAAGAAACCAAACATTAGAGCACAGCTCTTCAGACCCTCAAGACAAAGGGCCAATTGACTTTCCTCATTAGTTTTTGTGCCAAACATGTAAACACAGTTTCCTCTCTATCTTTGATGCTCAAAACATGCCAGCTTGTTAACATCTTGGGTGGTATGGTGGTTTATGAGCCTGTAAAGACTATTATGTAGTGGTGGGTTTTGTCCTAATTGAAAAGATTGGCTTATCCTAAGGATGCCTGAAACTGGCATCTTTTTGACAATTTAGAAATCCTGTCTTTGCTCTAATAAACTGATGAAACTGCCTAAAAGAAATTTAACATGCACAGGAACTTCCTCTGTCACACATACACTTAAAAGTTTTGTTAGAATTAGATTGGTCTCCAACTCAATGAATAATAAAACAAAAAACCCTGCAAATGATAAGAGCAGCTTTGGCTACATAAGCTGCCTGATGAAACCTTATTTGTAACTACTGTGCAGAAATCTTACTGAGATTTTTCTGCTTAATATTCTTTGTTTTACACTGCTTTTATTTAGGGGACCTCAGACATTTTAACTTCCTTTGTATTTTACTCCAGTCTTTCTTGTTTCTAAATGCTGTGACTGTACAAGATAATGGAAATTGGAACAATTTCAAACAACCTGAAATATTTGTGAAAGGTGTTGAATTAAGGTCAGTGTGCAGGGAATGTTTTCTCTCTTGTAAATCCCTGTCACATATGGTGTGACTGCTGACATGAAATTTTACCAAAGTAAAACACTGAGGGTGTCTTAAAGTGGTCACTTTATAAATGACTGTGCAAGGTGGTAAGCTCTATGAACTGGCTTCTTTTTTCGTTTTGCAAATAATATCCATATCTTTTAGCTGAAAAGCTGAGTTTACTTCTTTTGCCTCTGTACAAGAATATGATGAGGTTTTAAAAAATGAGGCTGATTGTTAAGAAAAAAAATAATCCCCTCAAAACTCCCCCTTGTTTAACTCATATTTCCAACTAAAATTGAAAGAGGTTGATTTGCCAGCTTGTCTATATTGAAAATATAAACCATATAACCTCCTATTCATGGGTCTAATGAGAACTTCATTATTGTCAATGAACAAACTAAGAAATAGACACAAGTAAATTATTTTGGATTCCCTTTCAAAGTACTAAAAGATAAGAAATGAAAAGAAGAAGAAAAGAGATGTTCTGGTATTTTTTTTTTTCACTGTCTCTCACATACACACACACACAGATAAATCTGTCTTTTAAAATAAAGGATCGAGCATGTGTGGAGTTATCTGCAGGCAGAGCAGTGAGCACATTGTGCTTAGAGGGAGCCCAGCTGCTGCTGGGCTCACTGACACTGAATAAAAAAAAGGGCTAGATTTTTGGTGGAGTGTTAGCAGCCAGCACAGAGGCACAAACACGGCTCTCCTGCTCCCTTACGTTGAGATTCTGGGTGACACTAAGAAGAAAGAATATTAGTTGCACAGTAAAACAAATGTATAGGACCTGATGGCATCTAATGTGGTATCTAATTAAGAAACTCAAGGTTTTCCTCCCAGGCGGCCCCACAGCCAGGACCCCCTGGTGCTCATGTCCCTGGCTCCTGGCTTGCAGGGTCTTTAGCAGGTGGCTGAGCAGGCTCCTGGGCTCCTCACCCCACTCCCACTACAGGGTTGGCTGCTGGAGGTTTGGAGGTGCTGTCTGCAGTTTAAGATTTCTGCCTGGGCTCTGTGTGATTTAGGTCTCAGTCTGCAAGCTCTGTTTGTGGGAGGTTTCCCTGCATCGTCTTGAATTAACCCTAACCCAGGAGTAACAGCAGAGGGCTGTTAATCATCCTGAAATGGACCGTTTGTGGACAAACAAATGGTTTCCACCCAGAGAAAGCCAGTTTTCCAAGGCAGGGCTGTACAGGAATGATAAGGAAACAGGCAATCTCTCAGCTACAGATATGAGCCACCTGAGGGGGCTGGTGGTGGGAATCCTGTGACAGATTAAGTTTCAGATGTTTTCAAAGAGTGGTACCTGTGCTATTCACCTTGAGGGGAAATGAAGTAGAGAGTAACCTGCCTTCCTGAAAACAAAAACACCTTTGGTATGCCACCAGGGAAGGATGAGCAAATCTGAGGGGAGTTTGGTCTAGGGAAGGTATTAAAAACACAGTGAAAAATTGCATTTTCATGCTCAGGTGCACTGTCAGGTGCCTGCACAGAGTCAGAATGGAGTCCCAGAGGGTCTTCCTGCTGCCGGCCAGGGTAAGGGATGGGGTTAAGACATAAGGAGGTCCATGGGGTCAGTGCTCAATCCAGGAGAGACTGTGAAACAGGAATTTAATTTCCCAAGCAGGTTTTACTGAACTGTCTCCTCACATAAAATTGGACTAGAGACTGCAAGCCAGGGCAGTATCTGGAGTCTTCTGAGGCTCTTAAGACTTAAATTGCTCTGGGAACATCTGCAAGTGGGACCTTGTAAGAGTCCAGTATGGTAGTTCTCAACCGTTTCTGTGAGAACTAGTGGCCAACTCTCTGAAAAGCCCTCTGAAATTTCCTCAGTGTTTCAAAACTATAGCTGTCTTTGGTATTTAAGGACTTTTTCCTACCAGTAGAGCTTCTCCTAGGCTTCTCAGTTGTAGAGGTAAAATTAACTTCCTTGTGGTGCCAAAGCACTTTCTCAGTGCAAGGGGCAGTGACAGATTTGGAAGCAAAGAGCTGGGAAGGTTCATCTGAGTAGGGTGGGCACGTACTGGTGAAACAAAATAGTCAGGGAGATTAAAAGTGCTTGTGGTGATGGTTCAGAGAAATATGGGTAGGGATCTCTCATTTTCTCTCCTATTTCCTCAAACCCACAGTCCATCTCCCTTGCCCATTGCCTCGCATTACAGGAGTCTTAGATTCTCCCCATATTCCTCCCTCTCTCTCCTCTTCCCAGACCTCTATTTTCTCCTTCAAGCTGCTGACCTCCTTCATCTTGAACCTCCCCCAAGAAGCAGTTCCTCTCCCATACCAATGTATATAACATGTGTTGGGAAAGTTCAGTTATTCAAGTTCTGCCACATTCTGGATGATGCCTTCGCTGTGGGTGTGAGGATGCCATGGCTTACTTAGGAAGGGGTCCTCCAGATATTCCAAAAATTACAAGATAATTTGGGTCTGCTTTCAGAATAAGTAAAGTCAGATATTGTCTGAGGCAGCTGATAACAGTTTTTGCTCAGAACTGAACATTTATAAGTGACAGACTGGGTCAGAGAGCTGCACATATTGCAGGACTGTCTGTGTTATTCTTTATGTTGGGTTTTTGTTTGTTTGTATGTTTGTTTGTTTGTTTATTTGTTTGTTCTTTCTAAATTTGATTGAAAATATCATGCAAAGAGCCTTTTCTGTAACATGGTGGATTTGAACCAGAGCTGAATTTGGCTCAATGCACTCTGTATCAAATGTTGCATTTGTAATTTGTTTTAAAACTCCTTTTTATCTTTTTACCAAGCTTCTCTTAAAGAAATAGTAATTTCGAAATGTGTTTCCAATAGCCATACATTTTTGATTGCCCAATGTTCAGGGTGAGTACATTAATAACATTCAAAATGTGGTTTGCAGTTTTTCTGACATCTCAACACTCTGGAATTTCAGCAATCAAATTTGACCTACAGAACCCTTCACGCAAATCCCTTGAATTGATCATGCCACACAAAGCACAGTCCGCTGTATTGTCGCTGCTAAAGGGAAAATTGAAGAGTATGGTTATCGGTGTTCTTTTGCTACCAAGTTCATCATGGCAAAATCATGAGCTCACTATAGACTACATACATATAATGAAACTCTCAGAATTTCTATGTATAATCCAAGCCCAATGCCTTGACCTTTCAGGGCTAGTAAAATGGATACAGGAATTGTGGAAGAGATGTCTGTTCTTATCCCGAGTCAGGCAGTGTATATAGAGATAGGGTCATTGTGTTCAAGAAACACCGTTCTAAGTGTGTTAAAATGGTTTCCTACTGAAGTTCAGCATTGTACTGAAATGGTAAATTTCAGGCAAAAACAGATTTCAGACATCACTGTGACAGAATGAACAGTGCGTGGGGGGCGGGGGACAGAGTCCATGTGAGAAATCACTTTCCGTTAGATTTGTCACCAGCTAACCCTGCAAAACAAAATGATCATCAGTAGATCAAAAAGATGAATTTTTGAGTTAAAAAAAGGTATAAAAGTATATGTATCTACCTTGCTTCCACATTTAGTCTCTATCTGAGTGTTACTCATCTGATCATCTGCAGCAGTTTGTTGTTAGAGATTTGTAGGTTCTCAGAGATAGGAAGATTGCTCAAGCTCTCACAGAAACAACTGGTCAAAGTGCACATTAAATCACGTTGGAAACAGGTGCAAACTACTTCTTTGATTCTTCAAGTTTTTCTCCTTCTTTGTGTATACAGCAAAGTAGCATGAAATGCCATTTATGAGGTCTACTGGTGAGAAGAAAGTACATGACTGTAGGTGTCAGATTCTTTTCTTGTTAGGGTTCATCCTCTCTTCTTCAAATCCATAGTGATTATGTAGTGAATTATTAATGGCAAGGTAAATGCAGTTATTCTGGTGGAAAAGAAAAATATGTGTACTGTTATTATAACTGAGAAATTGTTACATGGAAAAAGGATAGTCTGTCATTTACAAACCATTTTTATATTTAAGGTTCTCTCATTCTCTTGTTCCTCTCTAAGTAGTTCTAGATAAAAACGAGAGACGGGGACAAGTATGAAATTTCTTATTTAAAGGTCACTCAGTGCAGTGGGGAGACTCCCATTGGGCTCATCCTTGCAATGAGTTCTGCATAGACAAAAGCCAGTGCTAGCTCAGAGCAGGATGGTGTTCGATCCCCTTCGGGTCAGGGGAATAGGACTAAGGACTTTCCAAAGATATTTGGTAAAGGGGAAACTGTCACACTTTTTTTTTTTGTGAAATAAAAAGACGATGACTTTATAAAAGAAAACAGTTCTAGTAAGCCTAGTCAGAGAAGTGAAAGAAAGTCTAAAAACATGATCCCCAGAAAAACAGTTGATGACTACTATTATTTAAATAATATGAAAAACAAAGAATATCCTTTCTTTCTTCAGTCACTTCCTTAAATTGTGGCGATGTTACAGTCATTTCATGATAGTGACTGAACAGTTTATCAATTTGAGAATATTTTCTGTCTGCTGTAAAAAAAAATGTTTAAAATTCTCCATTTATTCTTCATCACTTAAAAAATAAATCTGCAAAAACAAATATCTTCCTGTTTCTGAATTCTTTATCACCTGTAGTTTATGTGTGTCATACACTTTTATCCAATCTCCCTCTTTAACAGTCTTTGTATGTCATCTGCATTCCATCCAGAGCAAATAGAAATATGGTTTGATCTCTTTGTCTATACAACTACTATTTATTGCTATGCTTTCTTCTTGTACAACACCTGGCAAAATGTGATCCCAATCTGCTTTCACCCTGTAATATTACTTACTACACAATGGTACTGACACCTTTAGTGTCTAGATGCTGTGCACATCCATAAAGAAGTTTTGTGGGATTCAGAGTAATATGTTACTCTCTTAGAAAAATACTCATTTTCTCTGAAGCCAAGCCTCCTGAGCTAAAACCATTATCTTTGTTCTTTGTAACGCACAATTTTTTCTACTTATGGAAAATGATCTTTCTGCTTTATTAAACCCATAAAAACTTGAAAGTTACAAAACCTACTGGAGAATGTTTACACTCAATAATGCCTTTTTCTAAGTAGCAATGAGGGTGGTTCCATAGTTAGAGTTCTGATCTGATCATTTATTTAAACTATTACATGATTGAATTTTGTTCTGGTTTGTATTCAGGCAGCTTCTCCAAATATGTTAGAGATATCATACATTGAAATTCCAAAGTGGGTGCAGGGCTCCCTACTTTTGTTCTTCTGCACTGATAGTTTTTAAAATGAAAGCTTTAATCTGTATTATATAGGATCATTAATTTCTGCATTTTACACTTGAGCAACAGCGTTCTGATTATCTGCTGCAATGAAAAATAAGCAGCCCTGCTCCTGCAGACTTAATTACTTACTGCAGGGCCCATCCCTTCCTAGTTATGGCACGCAATCTGCAAATGGGGTCAAAAACATTATTAAAAACCAAATTACCCACTGGATGGAGAAAACAAACATGCAACTGTGACCTAGAGGACCTCACCAACATAGAAGGCAAGCCTAGCTGCAGACATTACAGAGCTTTACAGAATTTGCTAAGGAGCATTGTTCTCAGTTAGACAACAAAATAAGCAGCCAAATGAGCTCATCGCACAAGATAACCATGTATGCTATCACAGTATAAGGTGTATTCTTCCTACGTATTTCATAAATGGTGGAGGTGACTGATGTAGAAATGCACCAATGCGCTTTGGAAAATGTGTCTGGTGATTACATGCCTAGGTACAGTGTGAGGATTTCTAGAAAATATGGCTTTGGTAGCAAGGACTGGGAATGTGTCCCTAAAATCTTTCTGTGTGGCCCTCTTGAAAATTAAACTCCATATGCCAGATCTTTCTAAAAGTGTGATTCAGCCTTGAAGAAAATTATAAATAGATTTTCAATAAAGTAAACATACAGTATCTACCATCCTTTAAAAACAGTGTTGGTTGCATTTAAGAGCAAGCAATAGGAGTTTTGAAGGATTTCGGACATTTTAAAAGTTAATAAAATACATTTGTGCTTACAGAAACACATGAAAATAGAACAACAAACATGACAGAGTCCTTTGAAAAAATAATAACCTATTTGTTTAGACATAGTGTAGAAGAATATGGCATAATATTTATATGATTTCTTTAGTTGAATGGATGAAAAAATGGATCTGAGATAAAATTCTCCATGTCTAAAAGTCTAATGGATGATAATAGAATTGTAAACTATAAATGAAATGCTGATCTATTTATATTAACAGAGATACACTATTTACTTGCAATATTTATAACAATAGTATGCTGATTTAATTTATAAGACAATGGGCCAAGGAATCTATTGTTTTGAAATCACATAAAAGCAATAATAAAAGAAAACAATAAAATATTTAAAGTGCATACAAGGAAAATAAGTCCATAAAACACACAGTTAACATTAAAAGATCATTCAGTACCATTTGGAATTTGTCTATCTGAACACATTGTATTTAATTCATTGTAAGCACTGAAAATTGCTGAAGCTTAAAAATACGATTCAGTCCAGCACATAATAGTATAATATTTTTTCTATGAAATAAAAACATTATAAATTATAAATAATAAATCTCCAGGAAAATGATCAGGTTACAACAAAACAGTAGTAAGTTATCAACTTTTAAAGATATGAGAAATGCAGAGAGTATATAATTATCTAGATATCAGAAACAGTTCCACAGTAAAATTTGTGCTGTAATTTAAACTTCAAGCAGTACTAAAATAATTTAAAAAATTTGCAGTTGTTGAATTCCATCTGCAAGTCCAGCAGAATGAATCTTCATGGGTCAGGATTTTTTTTCCTCTAATCAGTTACTAATGTTTTCCTATGACCCTGTGCCACTGCGTTGCTGCTCCCTTTTCCTGACAAGTCCATCTGGATAGATACCCATGACCCAGACTTCTTGCCCACTGGATTGATATTTCAGCCAGAAGTCACACGGACATTTTACTACTGAACACGGAAGGGCTTGTCCTCTTTATGCTGGAGGTTTTGGAGCTGTGGGACTCTTTTTTGTCTGTTCCCAAGCTCACTGGCAGTGGCCGAAGTGCCAGAGAGCCCCGGAGAGGATGATGATGGCAAAGGGAAGGATAGGGGTGTTGGTAAAGAGCTGAGGCAGAGCTGCAGTGCTCCTGCAATCCAAGGGGTGGCACAGGGAGGTTAGAGAAGGGAAGATGCTTCTTAAAGGTGGATTTTGGGAAAAAAATGGGAATTTGTTCGAGGATTGGGAGGACTGGAAGGCCTAGCAGGGCTAAGGGTGGCTGGTAGTGGAGGGGTGAGGGCAGTCGTGCTGCGTACATAGACAAGAGGCCTGGCAGCAGGGAGCCGGAGCTGTGCTTAGGGGTGGAGGAAAAGCTCAACAGCATCTGAGCAAAAGCAAGGTAAAGATGCACTCACAGCTTCCCCGGCTCCGTGGAGTCAGGTGGCAGCTGCCTCCCCCAGAGTCTGGCTCAAAATCGCTCGGCTGCCCCGGCCCTGAGTGCAGAGCATGAAGGCGGGCTGGGCTTTAGAGGCCCAGCTCGCTGAACGGAGGCGTTGGGTGTCGGAGAGGCCCGGCTCGGGCTGGGGGCAGCTCGGGATCCCCACGTCCTCCCGCCGCACACCAGCGGCTCGAGCTGCTCCCCGCGGGGACTGCTGCCGTGGGTCGGCCTGAACCCCGCGTGTCTGCTGGCAGGAGTCTGAGAGCAGAGCCCACACACCAGCCGGGGTGTCACTTTTGCTGACCCCCTCCCTGCCCCGGCGTGGCTGGGGACAGCACGCCTCGGGTGCTGCTGCACAGCCCCCAGACCTCCACCTGCTTCTGCACATGAATCCCTGACATCAGAATGAAAATGCAATCGCCCTGTCAAGTCGCTGAATTGGGGATGAGGAGAAATGTTTCAGAAATACAAGACGATAAGTGCAACAACCTGGATAACTGACAGTACGCTCTCTATTTTTATTTGCCTGATGTGGAATTCATTGTTGCAGGAGCAGCCTCTCAAGGAGAAAGCCTGATGTCCAGTTCTTGCTTCTGTTACAAGCGTCACTTGCTTAAATATATTTTTTTTTAATATTTAAGCCTGTCAGGCTGGTGTCTGGATTTGCAGGCCAGTACCTGATATTCACTTTCATATTCATAAGGCCAAGGAAACTGCAAAGCCATCAGGTAGAAGAAATGAATGCAGCCTACCACCAAAGCCTTGCTGCATGCTCCAGGAGGAGTGTTAAATCAAATCACAACATTTCCTTAACATTTACACAATGACAGCAGAATTTTTGTTTACCCCTGCATCTCAAAACATTCCTGGAGCAAAAGGCACAGCAGTGGTTGCAAATCTGGGTCCTGCAATAGCAGTGTGAAATGATTGTACAGAGGCCCCAGATTTTTTAACTCTTTGAGGGAAGTGTGGGAGGAGTTTGGTTTCTTTTACATTCCCTTTGAGGGCTTTTGAACTTACCTTAGCACTGAGGACCAAAGACAACTTGAACTTCTCTGCATGTTCAGTGGAAATTAATTGTTCCTCTCCTTTTTCTCCCTTTATCAGAACTGGGGACCACTCTGCTTTACTCAAGTTCTCCAACTCTGTCACAGACCCTCTTATTGCCATTCCCTGAGACTTTTCCCTAATTCTCCAGACCAGTTTAGCTCCATTTCCATTCTCCTTGTTATGTCTTCTTTAAATACATAGCACTTTCTCCCTAAATTCCCAAGGTAGATATTAGTGTCTTTGCTGTGAAAAGCTGATTTTTATTGTCCAGTTAGCAATCATTCACAGTTGAGATTTTTTTTTTGTCTTGTTATCTATATGTCATTTCTACTGCATAATAAATGTTTCAGTATCTTGCAGTTATAAATTGTGTATTGACCCATTTTTAAAGTATGTGTAAAATGGTTTGTTATTGGTCACCTGTAGGTGAACCTCTTCAAGAAATACACTGTTTTGCAAGTAGAACTGAAATTATGTCCAGAAAATCTCAATGTTTGTGATTACACATCATCAGGAAACCCAATTTTTGTCACTAATCACATGGATTTTAACCCTTCTCATGAAACACGAGGTCCTACAAATCTGAGAGGGGAATCTGAGCTTTTAGGAACAATTAGAAAAACAAAACAAAACAAAATTTTTTTTTTGACACAGAACACTAGAAATTACACTCAAAATTTAAACATTTTAAGAGAAGGATCCCATAGAAGTGGGATGCGCAAATACAGAGGAAAGAGGGTGCTAATCACAGTTTGAAAAGAAGTGAATTATGGCTTATAAATACTTGGAGTCAATAAGCTCCTCTTGTATATGAAATGTGATGCAATGGGATGCTGAATGCACATAAACAAGGAGGAGTAAAGATGTACAGAAACACTGGCTGTTATCTTTTACCTAGTGGTGTGTTTTGTGTTTTATTTTACACAGAAATTCTTCCTCTTTTATTTTACACAGAAATTCTTTTCTCTTTTCCTTTCTCTTTATTCTTCTCATGGTCAGTGGTGTATAGCCATAGGAATTGGCTTCTTGCATCACTAATAAGATGCTTTGTGGGTACTTTGTGGATTGTCTCTCAGTCATGCCATTTCTAGAATGAAAGCTCAGCAAACAGCACCAAGGCAGACATACCATGAGACAGGAGGTCTGAACACAGCTCCAGGGAGAAAAAAGTCGTGTTTCATTCACAGCCAGTGCTGGGTCAATGGGTTTTGCAGAAATGAGGGTGTGGGGATTGCTTCAATCTCTGGCATGCCTGATACCATTTTCAATGACAAAACAGACATGCCATCCCTTGCATGAATTCCTCACTAAATCACAACATCTGTCAGCTGGATTAAGCCAGGCTTGGGTTTAAAACCTGTACAAATAGTGCAACAGGGTCATTTTATTCAGATTTTCTTTTAATTTTGCATTGAGTGATTTTTCAGCCTCTGCAATGTCTACCACTTCTGTTTAAATAATCTTAATTAGAGATTATTTATTCTCTCTGGTCTATTTTCTTTATCATCCTGTGCTGTGATAACTAATGAAACATATTTTCAGGAGTTGGGGCCAGAGGGGAAGAAGAGGTGAATGAATTCTGTAGGAAGACTTTGTTTAATGCTTTGCTTAAAAGAGATAGTGTTTATGACAAATCAGTTAACTGAGGTGTTTTGAAAGGCTTCAGGAACAATGTCAAAGGACTTAATAAAAATTTGTTTGAGGTTTAGGAGAAAAATTGCCCCTTGGAAAGCTAAAATTACTTCATCATAGGAACTGAGCAACACTGATCTGATTTTAGAAACCCATTTGGTATTTGCACTAACATCTTCTAATAACACAAAGTTTAAATTTTTTCTTAAGCTGTAAAGTAAAGTCAACTCAAATGAGCTTCTATCATATACTTGTGAAGTGTCATGGTAGACTCAAAATTGAAAAATAATGTGAGGAAAGTGCACAAAATATAAATTAGGTCCACCACAGCTATTAAGATTATTTCTTTTATGAAAATAATGTTTAAAAGTAAAAGCATGGTTAAAAACAGTGTACATTTTAAGCTAATATTTTCAGAATATTTTCAAATTTATCAGGCCATTAGAAAAATATAATCTGTGAAATGAGATGATCAACCTTGCAGAGTGCCTATCTATATACTCCCATAGAAAGGACCTAAAGAAATTGTCAATACATACAGAATGGAAATGGAAGCAAATACTGATAAAGACAAAACCATGCATGTCAACAACACTGTTAAAACCAGTGTACTTAATTAAAAAAGTGAAGTCAATTAAAATCAAAACAACAGTGCAGCATGTACAAATGTTAGAATAATCATTAAGCCTTGCTGAATAATGGAGGAGTATAGAAT
The DNA here is from genome assembly GCF_018691265.1 of Tyto alba. Taxonomy (NCBI): domain Eukaryota; kingdom Metazoa; phylum Chordata; class Aves; order Strigiformes; family Tytonidae; genus Tyto; species Tyto alba. Next base: position 38,845,293 of record NW_024881330.1, read on the forward strand.
TTTTTTTTTTAAGTGAAACAGCAGGGGTGATACATTACACAAAGCAACAATCTACAACAATATGACAATTGAATTACTTCAGCCCCATTAGGCAGGTGCAGAAGAATAATTAACATGAATTTCTTCAATGGAAAGGGAAAAAAACGAAACTTTTGTTTAGTACAAACTGCTATTTTTGCCCTCCAAAATGATGAGAAAATATGAAAATGACTGATTAAAATTAAACTTTATGTTTATCGTCTTTGTGAGGCTGGTTAATCATGGGATAAAATATGTACATAGTGTATTTTCTCATAGTCAGGCAATGTTAAAACAGGCCACCGTGACTTGCATCAGCTTTTGGTCTTCTGCTGAGGTATAAACATTGATTGCTCAGATTAAAAATAAAATATAAAAGGCAGTAGGTTTTGAAATTTTAAACTGTTTCTCATATAAGAGATATTCAGTGAAGCCTCAGGTTCCATTCAGTATCTGGTTTTCCATTTCAAATTCAGAACAAATCTGTGGCCTCCAATTTCAATCTAAGCAACAACTGTTCTCTAAAATGGCAAGAAAGAGTGAACAAAACTTTGTAATATCTCATCAACTGTAAGCTGCTTCTTAAACTCCAATTGCTTCCCCAATGTTTTTCCCTTTGGAGTTCTCCTAAAATAATTCTATTTAGTTCTTTTGAAAGCGATTGATTCGGAGACAGATAGCCATGCAGTTTACTGAGGGACATTTGATTTTCTTCCTTTAGATTTAAAGAACTGGGTAAACACTAGCACTGGTCATGTTAGAAATATATTAATTACAGATATAGACAGAATTTCTCAAGTGATCGAGTTAGCATATCTTAAGAAGCGGTTTTCTGCAGCTGGAGAGACTGCAGAAGGATTAATGTTCATTTTAAGAGCAGAGGTTGCGTGCTCCGGCAGCTTTAACGAAGCCATTTTACCTTGTATATGCAACAGCGTATGCGGGGCTGAAAAGCCCCAAGTCTGTCAAACGATGCACCCTGTCTGCACCATCACCCATGACACTCTTTCCCCGCTGGCCTTTGGGCATCTGGTGGGCGACCAGTCTGCTACTGCCACCCTCCATCCTAAACTGAGCTACCGTCTACTGGTGTATGTTCAGGTGTCTCATGCAACTGCATATCGCTCAATTAAGGCTGTGTACCTCTCCAAAGGCATTCAGATGTGCCTTCCTCAGGGCTCTTAAAGATCTACAGTGTTTCTTCTTTCTTCCACCGCAGGTTTTCAAACCTTCAAGTTGATGGTGTTGTGAGAGCTGGGAGAAGCAATCATCAAACACGGTCATTAAAACAGCTGATACAGAATGGTCATGTTCAATACGAAAAATGTTTTCTTTCACAGATTGAAAAATGCCTTGAATTCCTAGCTACCTTTGCCTCTCTGGGTTGCATTCATGATTATAGGGCATTTGGCAAGTTTCTGTCTCAGCATCATTAACCTCTTGGGTTTGAGCCATTACTGCCACAGTCAATTTCTTTTGCAGTGCACTGCTTGTGTTCAACAATTCAACGTAACAGCAGACATCTGCCCGGGCACAGGCATTAGGCAGCAATGCTCGCTGCTAAAGAACCCAGTATTTGTTCTGGGGTTCTCTACAGAGGGAGTTTAAGGGCAGAAACATCTACAAGCTCAGCCAAGGGTAGGGAGATGTTGTGGGGTGGTTGCTGTGGTGATTGGACTCACTACAATAACCACTTCTTATATGTCCCAGATGCTCTATCTTGTGCAGATATCCTGTAGCCAGAAGTATGGTCTGCCTGGTGAAGTGTCTGTGTCAGAAAAAGTAACAGATAGGAATAGAGAAGAGGTCATCTTTAGAGGAGAGAAGAAGAGGTAGCTAAAAATAAAGACAGTGAGAGCAATATGAAGAAAATCAAAGAAACAAATGATTGCAGGAGTTGACATAAAAGTAGGAAGTTCTAGAGAGAGCTGTTTTATTCAAGGATCCTGCTCTGTACCTCTAGTTACAGCCCTGTCATGCCATGCAGCCTGCTGAGAAGGATTCAGTCTGGCAGCATCATTACACTGTTCCAGGTTCCCGTTCCAGACTCCTCCCTTTCTGCATCACAGCCCAGCGGGAACTCATCTTAATTTTCTTGAGCAGAAGCCTAAGTTCCTTCCCACTGCTCTCTGTCTCTTGAATCATTGACATACAATAGAAATATTGTATGTACCCGTTTATTAGCAGACCCGAGCAGGTGCATATGCATGCATTTTCTAGGACTCAGGTATTGTATATTTTCCATTCAATTCTGGAAAGGATACATTACTTTGTTTTGTTGGTGATGTGCCACAGGGACAGTCTGTCCTGCCTTGTGTTCAGTGATGACTACAGAGTTAGTTCATTGGCAGTTACATGCTTCAGACCGAGATCCACAAAAAGCAGCCTGTGAGAAGAGTTTTGCTAATCCAACCTCTGAAATCCTGCCTCTTCAAAAACTTACATGCCTGCCTCGTGATTTTGGACAGACACAGTGGACCAAGACCACTTTTATTTAAAGCCACTTCTGAAATAGAAGTGGTAGTTAGGGTGTTTTTGTTTGGCGCTCCCTCCTTCCCTCCCTCATCTATAACATATTCCTGGGTAATGAAAAGAATTAGCCAGGTCTCCTCTTTGTTTGCTATGTCCATACAATCACTGAAAATTTACAGGAGCAGAATAAAAGGCCCATAATACTATAGCCTAAGGAGACGAAGCTGATGAATGAGAAGACCTGCTTAATGCATTATGCCTTATGACCAATTTCACATAGAATATGTGAACCTTTGGGTACAGCCCTCCCTATTTCATAGACTCTCTCCTCTGAAGTGGCTGTCTTGATCACTAGATTAGAAAGTAATACTTGCTGGCTTACTTTCCAGCTTTATTTATGTCTTTCTAAGGATAAAAATTATGAAAGTATCTCTCCCATGATCCTGCTGTGAGGGTGCAGCTTCTGAAGTGGATGGGTTTGATTCCCATTTAATAAAGAAGGGAATCGAATCCTGGATACACATCCCATTGCCAACCTTTGCTGAATGAACCCTCTGAGATTAGCCTGATTATTGTGATGACGGAGAATCAGCACCTGAGTGGGAGATAATACTGCTCTGTGGTGTTATTTTAGTTGGTTTCTTTTGGGAAGTCTCTGTTTGAAGCCAGAATAAAAAATGGAGGCTCCATATAAATCAAATGGACACACATTAAGCCTACTCCAGGGTTAATACTCCCCGTGCCAAATATTTGGATACAGCTGTTATTTATCAATGTTAGACTGGCACACACAGTCTGCATTTCTCTCATCAGGAATAAATTCTAACTTGTACTAAATGTGCAAACTCATAGCCCTGGTAGTCATTTTTTTTGCCTTCATCATATGAATGAACACATGGCATTATTTGTCATGATAACATAAGCATCATACTTAGGAGATGAACTACATTCATGTTATCTCTGAACACCATGTCCTTCCTTCCCCCCTTCCCACCCCCAATTTATTTGGAGAATAATAAAAAGGCTTTTTAAAACTGATACAGAGTGAATAATCTCCTGAATATTTATTCCCATTAAAAGTAGATGTTTCTTCCCTTCTGTGAATATTTTTCAAATAACAATGCTTTCAGCTGGTTTGCTTATAAAAAAGGCTGCAAACATTACTAAAGGAATTGGCAGCTTTTATTCACAAGAGAGTTTTCTCTGGAAGGGAAGGGAAGTGTTTGGTGAATCCTCTTTCTTGCTTACCCCCAGCAGTTATCACCGCATATAAAGAGGTTGGATGAGCCCTGAAGGTAGTAGGAATGTTTGTCCCTATACGAGCATGTTAGAAATGCCAAGTCAGTGTGACTAATGGATAAGACAGAAAGCAAAGCCAGTGATCTAAGATGAATAGAAGCATTAGAGGAAAAGCAGGAATGCAAATCTCACATTGTTAGAAACACAGACCTTATGTCTGCTCCAGAGTTTTGTTTCATCAGCTCTTATAGCTCATGGGCTTCTTCACTGCACTGAACAATTGTAAAATCTGCAAAAATTGGGAGAGGTAGAGCCTGTAGAAGCTGATGTTTGTATTCAAAGTTCCTTGATGGAAGCTGCTAAGCAGTACTGAAAATGCTGGCAGGAATCCCAGAGTTCGGAGGGAATTTCCATGTGCTGACTCAGCCATGAATTTTAGCTCACTGGAGTCCTACACCTGATCCTACCGAGGTTATGGAATCTGGAAGCAAGGCTGAATTCAGAGTGAGCTACTGAAATACTTAACAGCACACATAGAGGACATGAAAAGGAAGAGTGATGGATATAAACACATGGTATATAGCTCACTATTGTATAGGGTACTGTTCTGAGGAAAAATTACAAAGGCATCCAGCTGAACACTAAGTCAAGGAACATCATCTGGGAACAGGAGTAGCAAAATTCTTGCCCTCTCAAATTGACAAAACAGATTAACAGGTGTTTAATAAACCAACTATAATCAAAATATGTTGCTGCTAGATATACCTTAAATACAGAAAAGTGTACTGACAGCCTTTAAAGGTTTGTCATTTCCTATATAGTCTTACTTCTTTATGTGCTACTTTTAGCGGAGCAAGCTTCCATACTCACATTTCAGTATGGAAGTTAAATATCTTAATAAGTTTTTTAGATATGCTAGGGTACAAGTCTGAAACTACTAATGAGAAATCATTTTTTGGAAAAATCTAGTGAAAATAGAAACTCTGGACTCCAGCGTAGATGCAGAAGTATGATGATTTTTCTGAAAGAGTAGGCCATGCAGAGCCTATCCTAGCCCCTGTGAGAGCAATTTAATCGAGCTGCAGGGCAATAACGGGAAGAGGCCCTTCCTTAACTAATGCTTAGGTATTCCTATGGGAAACTTGCAGACAAATTCTCACAATCCTGCTTTTTCTATTTCCCTTTTCATTGTCAAGACAAGTTCTGAAGAGCTGCCTGCTGGTTATATTTTTATTATCCAGTAATGCTTTAAAACACTTTAACATCTCTATTTGTATGGGAAACATCATCTCCTTCTTTCCAAAATCTTTGAAAACTTATCACCAACCACAACATCTACTTTTCAGACTCTGGTTGGTACTGTTTGTGTCTCAAGTTAATAAAACAATTCAGAAGGATTCATTTGATAAAATAACCTTCTGTCTGCTGTGGATCATCAAATGCATCATGATATTCTCAAATTTCTCATTGATTTGAAAGTTTTGTGAAAAGCACCTTACACAGAGTTCTTAGTCTTTCAATCATTTCTCGCCAATCTCTTGCAAGCACTCAGTGTTTCAACGTCGAGATTATGATTGGATGTAAACCAGGAAGATTGCTGAGGCTGATTAGAACATCTTCCTAGGGCTAACACTTGTAATTACAAATTGGAAATGTTTGTGGCTGTATAGGAGCTCGGTTAATTATTTTTTTTTTTTCTTTTTTCTTCTATTAAAGAATTTTTTAAGAAGACGGAGAGTTTAATAAGTGGTTGATTATGGACATGTTGTGATAAAATGATCTTGCTATTCTGGGCAAGATTTTCAGAAGCGAAGTTTTCATCCATTGAGGTGAATGACAAAATTCTGTTTAGACTCAGTAAGAGTGGGATTTTAAACATTGCCAAATGCCTTCCAGAATCAATGAATTTATTTGGGAGGAGGAAGAAAGATTTAACAAGTAACAGCTTTCAAAAAATCTTTGAAAAGTGCTATTGTATGCTCTATTTTGTACACTGAGAAAGGTAAATATCTACTTTCTGAAATTGCACTTATCCTACACATAATAATAGCTAGTTTAAAAACAAGACTGCACTGAAATATATAGCTTTTTTTTCATATGTTTATTTTAACTTCCATGCCCTTTAGCTTCAATGTCACTTTCTTTTCATTGAGCTACTTGAATTTTATTAAGGTTTCTTTTTACTTGGTGCTAAAATATTTGTGTTGACATAATTAGATCTTATGGTCATAGGATAACACTTATTCAACCGAATATTCAGCATTTATTCAGTACATGTCCTATGTCATTAACAAACTCTAACCTACAGCTCTTCCTCTTGAATGACAGAAAGCAGAGTTCATTAAATTTGCAGTAAATTCTCTGTGAATGAAATCCACTAGAAACACTATGGGTTTTGATAGCAGCTGTATTCCCTGAAGGTGAAAGAATTTTCTGCCCAATTTTGGGTGGTAGCTTTGGGGTTTTCACTTATAAGTAAGAAACTATTATTTTTTTAAAGTTATAATTCACATCAGACTTCCTTCCTAGAAATAGAGATACATTGTGTTATTTTCATACAAGACTGGGGTTATGTACCAGTAGATTCATGAAGTTTCTAGCAAATACTTAAATGACATCAGGCTTGTGTTTTGAACACTCTGAGTGATAAATAGTTCTTTGTGGGTATGGCACTGGTGCAAGCCATGAGGACATGCCCCATCGTGAGCAGAATGCCAGAAAAATATTTCTGCAAAATACTTCTAAGAGTTAATTCTGTATAAAGCAGTTGCTTATTCACGAGTGACCTCCTCATGTGGTGTAGGTGACTTACTGTAACAAGTAAATCTGTACTCTGACCCATTTTTATTACTCTCACCTCTTTTCAATCTGCCCAGCAGCTTCCAAGAGCTAGACATGTCCCTTCGCATGTGAGGAAGTGAAAGCTACAGTTCATATCAGCTGGGTGGGTATTTGTGGATTTTGGGAAATGAAGACAATACTTGCACAGATGTAGGTGTAAGTTCAGTCTTCAGAGGGCAGCTTGTTTAAGTTCTGATGCAAGTTTGTTCAAATTAACAGTGGGCTTTGTGATTTTTGGCTCAAGGAATTATCTTTCTAAAGGTCTGTAAGAAGAAGAAAGAGAAACTATGATATAGAATAAGCTTCTGTTCCTTTAAGATAAGCAAAAACTTACAATTAATTGAGGAGGAAAAAAAAATAGTACAGGCAGCACAGCTTAACTTAGCTGTGAGATTTTGGTAGGGTACATCTACAGATTATTTTTTCAGGCAGATTTGATCTCACCCTACTCATTCCCTGAGCCAACTGCAAAACCCAAATCTCTGTATTGGCAGACATGTAGCTGTAGTCCTCACAACACTCATTCTAAACTAATAAGTCTGGCAGAGGGAGAGAGTATATTAGCTCATTCTTAGCTCCAGCAGCTACCCAGAAGGCATTACAACACACTTGAGATATATCTCATACAAACTACTGATATGCCCACACCGCACAAAAGTGACTGCAGTGTGCTGTAGGGATAGCTCAGGCACCAGGAGCTGTGACAGCTCAAAGTGAGGTATTATACCTTACATCCCAGGCAGGCTATTATTGAGTTAAAGCTGGTTTAGCTGTAACTCCTGTGGCTGAACCTATGAAAAGAGTCCAGTTTCTTCCAAAAATAATCAGTAATCTCAGGACAGCATGCATGTTTTCTATTCCTGAGCTCAACAAGCTCTATTTTAACCCCAGGTACCTCTGAACATTTCCTGGGTGTAGAGTTCATGTGATATAACTTCTAAAAAGTACCTTGCTTACAATCTGCCAGGTTAGAAAAAAACCAAAACTGTAGGAGTGTGATGAGTTGGGAGAAAGTATAACATATGGTCAGAGGAAATAAAGTGACACTTTGTTGTCCCCAACATTAAGTTAGCCTGAACACTTCAGAAGCTGATAGGCATAATTTTTTCCAGCCACCAGGTAGTATGTCTGAAGCTGTCAGCTGAATTCAGGGCTGAGCTCAGGATTCCTGATTGAGAAGCAAGGCCACCAGTACGGCAGCGAGGTGCTTTGTTCACTCCTTGCACACACTACTCCGATACGGGCTGTGGATGCTCGGGCCAGGGACCGCCTCTGCTGTAAGCCTGGTGTCCAGCAAGGCCAACGGTGTCTTGGGCTCTGTCCAGAGCAGCGTGGTCAGTACATCAAGGGGAGTGATCATTCCCCTTTTCTCAGCACTCCCTGATGGCACCTAGAGTACTGTGTCCAATATTGGGCCACCTGGTACAAGAAAGACATTGATCAAATGGGGCAAGTTCAGTGGAGGCCCACCAAGATGGTCAGGGGCTGGAGCGCTTGCCCTACAGAGTAGAGGCTGAGTGACCTGTACTTGTTTGTCCTGGAGAAGGGAAAGATCTGGGGGCCTGAGCAGGGCCTTCTAGTGCCCATGAGGTGGAGCCAGGCTGTCCACAGCAGTGTGTGGCAGGAGGAAAAATGGCTGTGAGCATACATTTAAATAAGAGAAGTTTATATTAGATATAAGGGAAATCTTTTTCCACCCTGAGGACAGCCCAGCAGTGGTAGAGGCAATCTAGGGGCTCATGCAATCTCCACACTTGGAGGTTTGCAAGAACCAACGGAATAAAGTCCTGAGACATGTGGTCTGATCTCATAGCTGAGACTGCTCTGAGCAGGAGGTTGGACTAAAGACCTGCAGAGATCCTTTTCAACCTCAGTTACTCTGTGATCTTAGTTCTTCAACAATTTTTTAGTGAGGCTCGGGCTGCTCCTAGAGGCAGCAAATGTAAGCAGACATATTTTGACCAAAGTATTAGCCAAAAAACCTGACTGTTTAATTCAGGTTTTACTGTGAAGTAACACTAGATCTTAGCATGAGTTTCATTCTTCCTTCCATAGTAGATGTCTTCTTTTCGCAGTCCTTCATCACTGCTTAGTTCCCCAAATGCATTTTCCTTCTCTTCCTAGATTTTTTCCTTTGCTCCCAAGCTCCTGTTACATGTAGATATAACTTCTTTTACTGAAATTCTTTATAATAGACTTTGATTCCAAAATACACACCAGGGCAGGGATTGGGTGGATTACCAAACACCAGCTGATATGCAGCAACTGATTACATACTCTTATCCCTCTGCAAACTTTGTAAGAAGCCTTTTAGATTATGTTTCTTACATTTGTGTGTAAACTGAAGTTTTGATTCACACTTTTCATGAACAAGAGAGTGTGCACTGGTATTCAGTAGATAAGCATTAACACTATAGGGCAAAACTACTTGCTTTGTGTTTCTGGTCTTTTTTTCTCATGTTACTGTAGAACACATCAAAGCAGGTCAATATGATACATATATAACTGGGAGTCAAGGAAGACAGTTTCTCTTGACCTTATTGCCTTCCTGGGTATGAAATAGAGTTGGTAGAATCAGCCTTATTAATTGGGATATTTATGCACTTACAAAGTATCTAACTTCACTTATCATGGCATGCTATTTTCATGCATAATACTCTCATGTGTATTGTACAACATCAGAAGAAGGTGTGTGTCAAACATTTGAGTATTCCATGTACAAACTATTTGGATCATTCTACTGTGTTAAAACTGAATAATTAAAGAAAGAAAAAGGTAGTTTGACCTGGGGTGGGAAAGGGGAACTGACTTAAGAAATGCTAGGAGAAGCTGACTGTAAAATGGTGCCCTGTTTTTAAAAATATGAGTCATGAATCTCTCTCTCTCAATATAACACTGGAAAAAAAAATTATAGATGCTTCACCTGGCCATCTTTTTTTTCTTAAGTCTACTCTAAAATTTTTTCTTTTGCTGTCTAAAATGTATCCAAGTATCTCCCCAGAACAGTTCTGGTCATGTTGGCTACAAATGGGATGTGATCACACTGCTTCTTTACAGTATAAATCAAAACAGTCTCTAGACCTTGAAATTGGTATTTTCAAAGTAACTTAATGGATTTAGGCATCTGCAGACCTTGGACTTTTATTGGGAATAGCAGCACTGGGTTGGGGGGGGGGGGTATTTTGAGAATTGCAGCCTGAATTTTTTCAGTTCCCACATCATAGCTGTGCTTAAAAATAAGATAGCTTTTTTTTTTTTTTTTTTTTTTTTTTTTTTTGCATAAAAATGAGTCATCATTATATTTAATTCCCGAGAAATGGACATGCACCATCAAATGAACTTTTCCTTTGTTCTCAGTTAGACCTACAGGTGCAGCCATTTGTCTTTAGACTGAGATGTTGGTATATATTATTCTGTCTGCACAAATATATTTAGTCACTTCTCATTTATCTTCCTCATTGGTCATTCCTATGCCTTTAGGTAACTTGCTAAATGTCGTTGATGTTGAAATATCAGATGACTGAATGTCTTGATCTAGTACACTGGCATAACTGAAAGGCTACATAATGCTAACTGTTTAGCCAGCTAGCCAAATGGCATCATCTGTTATTTTTTGTACTTTGACTTGGATGCAACAAACTGAATTTTATAAGCAGAAAATTAAGTATGAAGACTATTCACAGGTAACTTGTAGAAGAGCTTAGCATAAGGAGGTAACTTGGGCTACAACTTAGTACTTGATAGCATTTCCTGTGTTATATTGCATGTAATTATGTGAATAACTTGACTGTGGAGTAATAAGTTTGAAGGTGCAAAGTGGTACTACTTCTGGATCACATCTTCAGACCTTGTTTGAGCACTGTTGATATAAATCACTCAAGAAAGCATCTAAATAGGTGGGAATTTCCCTAAATAAAAGGACCTACCTTAGAAAGAGCTAAACCAATCACCAATTACTTACTTTTACACTCAATAAGTGATAAATTTAACCACTACCAGCTGCTGGGAGAGTTTCCTAACTGCTTACTTTTACAGGTCACAATTTAGAGCAACCCATGGGCTGTTCTAACCTGTGACAGCCTGACTTTATTTGGCTTCTGCTCAGTGCTCTCCACTGATTAACTTAGGTAAGTCCTCAATTTTTTCACAGAATTACACAGATGGTATTCTGAAATGACGAATTAGTCCCACCTGTAAAAGACTAAGGTGTCTAACTTTGGGCTGCTGATGTCAAGATGCTGAAGATGTCAAGATGAACGAAACCTACAACATTTCATTTACTAAGCCTGAAAATGAATGTCCTGTGGTGTGCTTAACTGAAACAGCCTTGCCACTCTGATTTCAGCTTCAGGATACCACTCTGTAGCAGGGATGCCCAAATACATCCTTTGAGCACTTCTCAGTGGGTCTGTTCACAACCAGGTGGACTTCCACATTCTTAAGCTACACTTCTCAGTGGGTCAGTGCTTAGCAGATCTATATCTTACCCACTTTGTCTACTGTCAGTCAGAATTTGTTATAGTCCAAGGGTCTGGTCATGAGATCTGAGACATTTCATGGACAAATCAAGAGGTGAAGATAGCAAAGGAACAGTCATCTATCTTCTGTAATGGAGTTCTGTAAAGTGGGCACAGAAAAAGTAAGTCACCCTTATGGAAAACAGTGAGCAAGGCCAGGAAGACCCTTCCTGTCAACAGACTAAAAATTGTTAGTTAAGGCATTTAAAATTAGACAAACTCAGTCAAACTGAGACTTACCTCACATGAATATTCAAAGTGAGAAACAAGATGTTGTGCTGTGCTGCCTTCAGATTGATGAAGCAATAAGGTATTCAGTGAGGTTAGTCTTTAGAGTATCAAACAAGAAGGTACCTGAGAAAGCCACGGATCAGAGATTTGATTGTTGTCGGAGGATCTGTCTCTCAAGCTGCTTATCTGTGCTAAAAATTGGTTTGAGCACTTTAAATTGCAAGTGCCCAATCTGCATAAAGTGGAAGTAATGTGCTGACAAAGTCCTGTACAGGTAGCAATCAACATCACCCTGGATGAGCTACAATATTGCTAAGATGTTTTAAGGAGGATCTGCCAGAGAAACATTACAATAATTAACCCTGATTGTCAGAATGTTGAGCAGGCCTGAGTCTCAGGAGCTGAAGCATTCAAATAAATAAATAAAAGATTACTTGATGTACATCACTGCTTAGGGACTGCAAGTCTGAAACCTGAGTCCATAAAGATAATAGCGTGCTCACAATTGATGTGAATAGATGACAACAGAGACCTTTAAAGGTGATCTGCAAAGGCAGAAAAAAAGGGGTTGGACCTTTTTCACTTATTTGTAATGACTAAAGAAAGCTTGAAAGCTTCTTCCCCCCCATATTTCACATCATATCTGGTCTGCTTTCCTGGATGATTCTACAGCAGGCTAGAGGAAAAGTATAATTATGACTCCACATTACACCACAGAAGTAATACTGAGTTATGAAAGAGAAGGGATATTTTTTTTTTTTTATTAAAAACACTGAACTCTTTGAGGGTTTTTTAATGCATATTTTTGTTACCAGGTAGTTAATTTCAAACTTCTTTCTTAGAGGTTTTACTTCCAACCTTTTCAAGATTCAATACTTCGAGTTCTACAATCAAATGCAGAAAAAAAAATCCATTTCTTTGGGTACTCCGCAGACATTTCTCAGAAAATAAAACTGCCAGTATGTTTAGTCAAAAAAGAGTAAAAAATAAGTGTGAAGCTGCCACTCTGTGTTGTCACACAACAAAACAAAGAATGATGGTAAGTGACATAATGCCATTCTCTCTGCCATCTTTGAATCTGTAAATGCTGTAACATTAAAAGACGTGTGTTTAAGCTTTTAAATGAGATCTCATGTAAATAGCTTCAATATCTGACACATTAGCATGCAAAAGTTGCTGCAGCAGCCTATTTAGTGTGAGTAACTCAACAGAATTGAAAGAAACTTGGAGATCAAAAACATGCTCCAGGAAAAAAAAAAAAAAGTACACTGCACAGAAATCTATAGAAACTAAGGGGCTGGGTTTTTCTGGAAAAATACATACTCATCTGGTATCTCACAAATCAAGATTGGTTTTGGGGAGCTCTTTTGTGGCTAATATTATTGCTCAGCAACAGCATTTACTGTCTGAGAAGGTGAAGGAATAATCCAAGCTGACCCAAACAGTATAAACAGATATTCTACATGGGGTAAAAATTTGAATGATTAGTGATAGCCAAAGCTTCCTTAAATCTCTTGGAAAATAAGCATAGATAGGCAAACAGTCACAGATGGCCAAAAGATCAATCAGAACATAACCCACAGGAAGCTTAGTGACAAAAGTAATTGACATAGTTGTCAAATGAATTTCTGATGGTGCAGACACTTTTGCATTCAGACAGCTTCTCAGTCCTGTAGATCATTTGGCACGTCATTCAAATCACTGTTGCCCAATATAAACTTGTAGCAGTTATGAGAGGTTCAGGCACTTTCTGGGGTTCACTTTCCACATGCTCACACAGATTCCAGGTGAGGACCAAGTTATTGTTTCTGGTAACAGCATTTATATGATATTTGCTTTTGAGATGCAGTATTTTCCATAGATATTTTCCATTTTGTGTACAGCAATAGAGACCCCTGGAACACTGTGAACCTTTGCATAGGATATTCCTTGGCAATGAGTACAAGAAGAGAAGAAGGGCACAAACCTGGTTGCCTACGTGCTTTTCAGGCTAAGCCTTTAAGTCATTAGTCAGAGCAATAGCAGTGACTTCTTCCACAGCTCAAAGATTATTGCACAAAGTAATAACGGAGAGCATTTTTCAGAAAAAAAAAAAAAAATCTATTCTTTCAGCATAACTAAACTACTTTTCAAATCATGAGAGATTTAAAAGTAAAAAAGGAGTATATTGCTATATCTGGCAAGATAAAGGAGACAGAAAGGAATTCTACCTGGAGATACACCCACTGAGGAACTGAATCAGAAACTGAGTTTAATGCTTCTTTCAGGCAGTAGATTGCCAGCTGAGTAGAAGTGTATTTTGTTTGCTGGTGCGATCAGTAGAAATCACACATTAGTAATTTCCAGCTGCCTACCTGTCTATAAAGTGCCTACCTGTGCACTCTCCAGAAGTTTAAAGTTGTTCAGAAGCATAATAGTGGAAAAGTGTTTGAGGTACTGATGGATATTTATGTCTGTTCAGCGGAGGAAATGAGTTCTCTGATTATTTCAATAGGCCTCAGTACAAAGCCACAACATTCTTGGTGTGCTTGGACAACATAAGAAACATACCGAGCGTCCTAACATGGCATACTTGGTGATCTAGGAAGCTGATATGTTTTGAAAGTAGTGGAATTTTCTGTCAGTTTTGGGTGAGATCGGAGTTTTTGGAGCAGAGAGTCATTCCTGAGCCTCACGAAGACTTACTGCTCCTTCTGGGAATGAACAGGCAGGTGCCTCTTCCAGAGGCATGCCAGGATGGGGAGAAACCTTCTGCAGAAAGAAAATAGGCAACATTACAGAATACTAAATACAACAGAGAGAGAGGGCAGATTGTCCTAGCCAAGATGATATAATTTGTCCTAACACATTTACAAAGACAGAACAGAGGGCTGAGGTCTCAGGGTCCCACTTGAGGCCTGAGTGCACTCACTACATGTAATAAATCTGTGACCTCAAACCTGGGTCTCCACAGCTGCTCAACAGTCACCCAAGGGATACCCAAGGGATAGACCCAAGTATTTCCAGCCCTACAATTGTAGGTTCCTGAACCCTGAACTAAAGCCAAAATGCTGTTGTGTGTTGCAACACTGAAGTTTGTAGTCCCTTGAGATTCATACACACACACATACATATATACATACATATAAAATAGACCACGACTGCTAGCCGATCTCCAGATATATCAGTTTGCAATCAGGTAGCACAAGTAAACTATTTCAAATCTTGTAATCAAAAGAAGAAAACGAAACTTTTCCAAAAAAGCTAAAGAGCAAAATTACATTTCAAAGTGGATTTTCCAAAGAATTATTTCTTCTTAACCTGCTCATACCACAGAACATTGAAAAACTAACAGGAAATATGGTTGAGATCCAGAGTGTCTGCTCCAAGTAGGGAAATCACATTTGTACTAGATAAGCCTCAAGTCATTAAGGGTTAAAATGAAACATATTCATGCATATATAGACAACAGCTGGAAAGGGCTTTCCTGCAGGGTGAATGGTGATGTATTCATAGAAAAAAATAGACTTTCGTAGAAAATAGAGTATCATTTAGGAATGCCTGAAGGAAGGAAGCAAGAAGTATCTGAAAGAGTTTTTTTTTTTTTTTTTTTTTTTTTTTAAATTCAGATCCGTTATCAGAATAAACAAATACACAATGGGTACGGTGCATGTAGGCCCAGCAGTAACGTAGTAAATAACATAATTCTGGTCTATAGTGCATTTTTGTGATTTCACTTATATTTTAAGCCCAGGATGTTCAACGATGAGTACTGATTTTGGATGCACAAGATGAAATACTGTAATTATTCAGTGTCCAGAAATGCTGAGTCAATACCCTTCCCTCCACCCTCAATGCTCCAGCCACTTTTCATATTTCTTTTTTAAACAAGTCAATAGTTTCTTCTCACACCTTTTTCACTGCCTGTAAAGGCCTCCCTTTACATCCACCTATAGCTGAGGAGACACTTCAGTACACAGACTCCTGGTGCAACAGCTTAAAACAGTTCCCTCAGAGCTTCTGTAGTCTATTATTATGTCAGCATAGTTGCCCTGGTACAGTAAATATTAAACTAAAATTTCTCATGAAGAATTAGACTGTGTGGTTTCTTTGCTAGGTTTAGTGAATGACATATCTCTCTCCTCTATAACTAGTAATAAATAGTAATAAAACCTTTTCCTGTCATTTTAAAGAATGGTACAAAATGCAAGTAAAACACTGAAGAATTGATTTTGCACTTATCAAACAAGAAATGTAATTATATTGCATTTCCCCTAGGAGTATTTGCTTTCATTTAGTCCCTTTCCTTCAAAAACCAGCAGAATTCAGTAGTCTTTTATGGACTGCAGCAGGACTCAGCAATCCACTGCAATTTTTTACTCCATAGTAATAAGCAACTTAAGGTATCGTTGGACCACTCTGCTTCTCTATTTGTGCCCTGTTATTTCAAGGAAAATCCAACTGGACTCAAATTTGTTGTGGAAGTATGGACTCTAAAAGGAAGGTAGCTTCCATGTTTCCCTTAGATCTTCTTCAATAGCATGATGTTTTGCAGAGTCTTGTGTCCTTGGACAGGACAAATAAAATTTCCTCTTATTCAGCTCTGTGATGAGTTTTTCTCGTTCCGCAGTGATGAGGTAATTTCCTCTGCTGTATTTTGGACCAGATGCATATGGGAATACACCTGTGTTTTGCATTCCTCTAGAAGATAATTTTGCTCTTATTCACTCTTTTAGTTACATATTCTTTTTGGAATGAAGGAGGTTGGGGGGAACACCCACACTGATATCCAGTAATAAAAGAATAACAGAAAAAATTTCAGTTCCTATTGCTGCACATAATTTCTTTGTACTCCCAAATTCTGCCCCTGTCATGCTGTCAGTAAATGGTGGTTAGCAAGGCAACTTGAAGTTCAAAGCAGAGGTCTGTGCCTTTGAAATGGTGTTGGAATAGAAAGCCAAAAAATTCTTTATCTAAATAACGGTCAGGACAGCTGACCCGTTGGAAATAAAGAAATATTACTTCTAAAACTATCTGGAAAGATATTGATTGACCTCAGTGGGTGCTTGCTCTGGCCTGAGAAACATCCAGGTAAGTTTTGATGTTATCGCATTTTCAATAAAAGCCTTAAATGCCAACCGATTTACTATTTCAAAGCATGCAAACTAGTGGAACCCAGATGTCCCTTTTAGCATTACTTTGCATCTTATGCAGTATCACGGAGATAGCCCAATGAGTGGAGTTTGAAAATAATAGATCATTTCAAAAGTCTTTAAAGAAATAATTTAATTAGTTTTCATTTCTCTTACTTGCACCTGATAAATGAACATATTAAACTGTGAAGACTCGGGAGCCTCCAAAAGCCTTTGATGTGTATTAGAATAATCTAATAATTAACCTCAGGATTCACCAGCATGACGCATTGAGATGAAGTGAAACAGTGCTCATGATGAAGGGAATTCCAGATCTGCCAGCCTCAAGGTACCAATCTTGATTCATTCTCCTCCACTTTGCCATGGAGAGCTCTGAGCTCCTCTTGATCTAACTTTTGTTGCACTTTATTTTTGGTGAGAAGTTCTTTTTTTAGTGAAGATATTTTTAAATATCTGGGTGCATCATGTTTAAAAAGGCAATATTGAGAAATAACATTTGATTTATATAATATATATGTAAAAAGAAGGTATCTTTTCTCTCTGGTCTATATTTGTCATTACCTGTGTCACAAACTGTTCATAAAAAAAAGAAACTGTTTGTAAAGAGGATGTCTCAAACAATTTGAGTGGGACTCCCTGTTGGGGGGAGAAGTGGAGCAAGCTCTGCAGATTTGGGGTAGTGGTCCATTTCCCTCTCTCCCCCTTGTGTTGCTGCTCAGAGACAGAACTTGGCCAGCTGCACTGCAGCAAGCCAAATAAAACAAGAACCTTCTGGAACAACCTATTGCACAGGCATAAGAAAGACTATATAAAGACAACACCCCACCTGTGTTTTTGTTGACCCACTGCCTATGGACCAAGCTTGCACTCTACAACAATGAGGGATCCAAGGGTGGTGATTCCCCTCTTTCTATCCCTTCCTCTTCTCTTTTCTCTTTCCTCTGTCTGCACTCTCTCTCTGTCTTCTTCTTCTTCCATGTTTTCAAGTATATGTTTAGTATGAATTGTGACGGGTTGTTAGGAAAATAGTCTCATTGCCAAAGTGCCTTTATTTGTTCACCGAAAGTTATCAGCTGTTCATTGCCAAATTGTCTCCATTCACTCATTAAAACTGTCACTTAATAAAGTTACCAGCTAAATTGTTCCTCTGAGTCACTGTTGTGTCTCATCCTGCCTTGCAACTCTGCTGAGCAGAGACAGGATTGTCCCCCGGTACGCAGGCTCTCAGGGAATTCAAAAGATTCCCCCCCCCTCCTTGTAACCCACCACGTGGGACCAGACAACCTGATATTAGAGAGTGTTGTTCAGTCCAGAGTAGATATTAAATAATCTGTATTGATGTGGTTACCTGGTCTAAGTCTGAGCCTTTTCTTTAAAGTGAGAAAGCCTCTGCTCAGAATTTACCCTGTTTCTTTGGCTAATACGGCATGGATACTAGTCTTACCTCTGTTCTAGAGAAGGACAATACTTCAACTCGTACAAGTGTCATTGAAGAGGTGCCTGTTTTGTGTTAATAAATTGCTCCCCTACCTTTAACTGCAAGTATAATGGTTCACAATAATACAACTCTGTACGTGTACCAGGGCCAGAAGTGGTCACTGATTTTATGTACTCAAATTAAGTAAGTACTTTCATCCTGATTTTGTAATGTACTGAAAAGGCTTGATGCCAATTGGACCAAATGGTAACCGAGGGCATCACCAGCTCCATGAAAATGAACACTCACAACCTGGA
Source organism: Tyto alba (assembly GCF_018691265.1). Lineage (NCBI taxonomy): Eukaryota > Metazoa > Chordata > Aves > Strigiformes > Tytonidae > Tyto > Tyto alba. The sequence continues at coordinate 38,863,477 of NW_024881330.1, forward strand.
ATTGATGAAGGAGCAGGCATTTAAAAACCTGAGCAGCAGTTTCTGTTGTCTGTGATTCTCTGAGTGCTTTTATAATATGCTGTGGGAGCCAAGGTAGTCTCAGACTTACTGAAGAGGGCCATGACAACCAACCAGCCAGGGTCACTATATTTTTTTCATTCACAATACAATTCAGGAGGGTGAGGGGTTGACAGAAATGTCTACAGATTTGTGCAGCAGCAATACTAAGAACAAAATTACACAAGGTAGTGCTTTAATCTACTGCTTAAAGAGTACCTCTCTGTAAGCATACCCTCTTACAGCTGCATGGACATTTCCAGAGCTGCTTCCAGAATAAATCAAAAGACACACTAGAACGAGACAGAATGATACCACTTATAGTGTCTCTATTTTCACAGATTGTACCTAGGTCTTTAGAGGGATATCTAGGAGAGGTCAAGGTGGGGAAGGATTGCTCTTGCTGAACCAAGGAATGACTGATTAAGGAGCAAAACCTTCTGAGGTATCCTAATACTTCCCCTTAACTTTGTACACCAAGTATTAATTTTTCAATGTTGACAGAGGTTGTGTTCAACCCATAGTTATAATGTTGTATTAGGAAAGGATCCAATATATGTAGCGATATATTGCACTCTGACTCTTTCTTAGTCAAGGATTCACCAACAGTGACCAACATTTTCATTTACAAAAAACTGATTAATTTCATTGTGTCTTGAACGGAGGGTGGAAGCCTCACAGAAGCTCTAAAAAGTGCTTTGCAAGAAAGAGGAAAGCTGCTCTCTCTCTGATAAGCTACATTAAATATATGTCCATTGTACACCCACTGCCTCTCAGTGAAATTCCAGGTCCAGATCTTCAAGATCACTGACACACCAAATTCGTCTATAGTTTTTTCCAACAATTACCCTTCTCAAAGCACTTATGTCTCTTAAAAGCAATGCAGTCTATCCAGGCTAAAGGTAATATGTTGAAGTGAAGCAGGAAATTTATTCAAAATAAAACTTGTATTAGAGCAAACTGAGATACAACTGCCTAGGTGAAATTTCGTTCTATCTGTAGGGATACCAAACTGAGTCATATTGAAACTGAAGTTATAATTTATTTATTCCCGTCAAAGGAGCTCCCTGTCCTTTTAGTACTTGAACACAGTGAAAAGTGTCAGATGAACTGTAGTAAATAATTGTTTGTGGTCAGCCTGGGAGAGTATTTCAAGCAGAGATATCTGCTTTTCACCGTGTTCTGTTCAATACTGTCACTGGTGATGTGACCAACAGAGCAAGGAGAGCGCCTGTATTACTTAAGAAGAGGTCCAGCATTTGAAAGACTACATAGGATTTCAAAGCCAGGTGAGCATCTTCAGTGTGAAAGCAGCAAAACAGAGATTTGCAAGTGACAAGAGGTGCCTTGGAACTTGGGAATGAGGATTTAAGTTGGGCCAGTTAGCAGGTGGGCCAAAAAAGAATCTGAAGTTTATAGTGTGACACAGATGTGTATGAGGCTGCTGCAAAAGAACAAATCTCTTGGATGTTTTTAAGAGCACTGTTGGATATAAGACAGCAGAATTAAATTATTCTGCTCTACTTGCCACTGGAGAAGCCTCAGTGGAAGTACTGTATCCAAATTGGGGCACTGAACTTAAAGACAACTGTATACCAACTGGAGATAATCCAGAAGAAAACAGCAGGAATGAGCAGTTTCTATAAAATGTGGCCAAGGAAAGACTGAATTGACTAGCCTTATATTGTTTAATAAAATGCAAAGGAAGAAAGAAGGGTGATAATGATCTCCCAATTTGTAAAAATTTGTTATAAAGAAGAGGTGGTCAGTTATCCCCTGAGTCCAAGAGAGGAAGGCTCAGGAGAAACCACCTTGCTTTGCAACAAGTGAGATTCAAATTATATAAAAGGGAGAAATCTAGTCACAAGATTTATGAAAGCATTAGAGCAAGGTGACAAGATACCAATGTCAAATTTCAATTAGTGAAGATTTTTAAGGGCAGGTTAGGCTTAGGTGTGGTGGCTTAGGTATAACTGATCCTTGTTTTTGAAGGGATATGAAGAAGATGACCTCTTGGGGTCCCTCCTAACACTGACATTTCAAAAGGGTGAATTCCACTCTGCCTCTTCTCTGTGAAAAGGTATAGAGCGAGGGTTCAGAGGCAGTGCTGTGATGGCAAGTAAAGACAGTCATTTAACTTTAAAACTAATTATCTTTTGCTATGTGTGTTTCAAACATGCTGTCCCATATCATGGCATCACAGAGGTTAACAAGCAATTTGGATCCAGGACAGCAAATGCTGCAAGGTTAGGAGCTGGAAGAGATTTCTAATCCACATCCCTAGAATATGAGAGCCTGAATATCTCCTGGTTGCCTTATGTCCATTTGAAACACTATTTAGAAACATATCCTGATACTATGATGTTTCCTTTATTGTTTTCATTTGGAAAAAAAAAAAATAGTGTCAATTCTCTGTGAGAGGATCAGGGCAAATTGTCTTCATAAACTGCACTAGCTTTCAGACTGTGGGCTGAGACAGATTTTTTTATTCTTTCCAAAAAGTCCTAATGGATTTATTGGATTTGAAAATTTTGCCTTGAGATTAAATCATATTGTCATGCAAAGATATATCTAATCAGACCAAAACAGCCAGCTAAAATTTGCAGGATGACTTTCTGCAGCAGGGATCTTCCACAAGAACATCTCTGTCTTTCATAGGCTACAGGGCCAAGTGAATATGAAAAGACAAACTTGAAAATGTTTCCTCTCTCATTATTCAACAGACAAACACGGAATCTCTGAATCAGCACATTAAAGCCTTTTTCCAATCAACACATACTAATGATTAGGAAGGCCTGGAAAGTGTTATGTAGGATTATTCTGGAAATTGCTGTCTGAGGCTGCCTTAATCTGGATATGACTGGTTTTGAATAGGGATGTGTAAGTCACTATCAATTTTCATCAAGTTGGCCCAAGCCTGTTTATCCTTTTGCTGTATGTGATGACACGCATTGCAGCCTAGGTGAAAATGTCCCGTCCGCCTCCTAGAAAAGCTTAATAATTTATTTGTAGCCCATCTCATTCTAGACTAGTGCACACTGCTTATTCTTTGTGCTGCATAACCAGCTCTTAAAGCAGCAGTACTGCATGCTACAAACAGCTTTGTCTGAGATCCCCCCACTTTCACTATATTGATATGTAGCCAGTGTGTGCTACTAACATTTTCAAAACAAAACAGAATGAAGAATCAATACTGGGGGTGTTTGGGAGATATGTCATGACCTTGATTACAACTGGTACAATTCAACAACTGAGCTGCAAAAGCAATTTCAACCCAATACCACCAAGGTAAGGATGTAGAGGAAACAAGTTTCTCACTACATAGCTTTTGTATAGGATGTTCGGGCTGGGAAAGGAGGGGCAGCTCATTAGATTCCTTCTCTTTTGTTATGCTGAACCCCTCTTTGCTGTGTGATAATGCATTTGGCAAAGGAAAAAAATGTTCCCCCTTCTTCTCTCTTTTAAGGAGTTTATGGCTCTTTTTTTACCAGACCAGTACGTTGCTGTACTCCACCAAGAAATGGCTCGTGTCGCACGCAAAATCTCAGTGGGCTGAATGAGGTGAAGTGGTGAAGCCACATAGCCTCACATCTCAGGCTTTCTGTCGTTTGCTTGCTTGCTTTCCTACCTGGGCAGGCAGTCCTCTTTTCAGTTTCAGGCTCTAATCGTCAGCTCTACATCCAGATCTTTAAGCTCTTAGGGTGCAGCTGGTCCGTGATTCAGCAGTTTTGCCTGCAGTAGCTTTGCGGGATCAGGTCCCTTAACACCGTGGCTGCAGCCGTCCCGCCCGTGCTGCTGCCAGGAGCAGCCAGCTGCTTGTGCGGCGAAGGGATCCCATCACACGCTGCTTGCACTGCTACAGGTTGGACACCTCCTGAAATCTGATTTACCTCTGTCTGAATCCCCACCATCGTTTCTAAAACCCATTTTTATAGAATTTTGAAAAGTACCACTCTCGGTCTCTGCGCGGTGATGAAGACAGAATTCAGAAGCAGGTGAGCATTTCTAAGCTAGGCAAGATGGTCTGGGACTGCAAATCTGAGCTGCAGGGCTGCACGTACAGTCTCACACCCAAACTTTCCCCTTATATCAGTGAAGAAAAAGACAGACCGACAGCTTTGATAGCTAGAGGGGCTATCCAGGGATGGATACATTTGCATCTATGCAGGGAGAGAGAGGGTTTGGCTTTTTCACTTTATTAAGTTTGCATTGTTTGACATCCATCCTCCGCCTCAGCTTCTTTGCACTAAACTACACTTCCTCAGATCATCTGGGCATTTACCCTTCACTGCCTTCCTCCTTTTTCAGAGGCCCTCAGTCATGGCAGTACCCAGGTTCTCTCTTTCTACAGCGCACTGTCATGTTTAAGAGTTTGGTCTTCTTTACAAAAGGACCTGAATTCCTGTAGTCTCCTTGGAAGGGTTTAGTGGCTTGGGACAGCTAGGGACATGTAACCTTAGATTTTGCCTGCAATTTATAAGAGTGGACTAGGTGGCCGTTTTTAGACTCCACAAGTCTCCTCTCCTTGCTGCCCTCATCCCGCCTCACTCTCCCCACCTCGGTGTTTTGATAAGTTACTAGTAATTACAACCGTACATTTTTATGTTAGTGTCTGGGCTAAACACTGGTATCTTCTATATTGCAAGGTTAGAGAGCAAGCAAAATTCATGTGCCATTACAGGGTAATAGGTCCTAACCTTCAGAGAAGACAGGTTACCTTTTTTCCCCCATGAATCTGACTGTTCTTTCAGACTCAGGCCCAGACTGTTCTTGCTGATAAACTAAACAGGGCCAGGGCATTTTCCCTTTCCCTGAGCAGCCAGGCAAAAACATACCTATATTACTATATTTTCTTACCATCCAAAATAGCCTCAAACCGTCGATAGGGAATGATCTCTGGCCTGTGCTAACTCCCAGCTGCGCCCTGGCGTTGCTTGTGAGAGAACCAGTTGGCCTGGACCAAACCAGCAGCAGGATCTGTGCCAGCGACCCGAGCGCATGGGCACCCCCACCCCAGGCTGGGGGCCGTGCTCTGCGTCCATCTGCTTTATCAGTACAGACATAGCCTGAGAGAGCTGGAGACGGCTGATCCCAGGGCTGATCCGCGCGTATCAGGAGGCCGGCAAGAGAGAGAAACCCGTGGATTCTGAACAAAGGTTACACGTCCATGTGAAAATGCAGACACCCATCTGCTATGCAGCTCATCTAAGGAATGGTAGCAATGGCTGTACAGTGGCATGGGCACTGGCTTTGCTAGCAGCCAGAGAAGACACAGAGGGTCCTCGGCAACAGTATGTTCCGATTTGCATTTTGTGGAGCCAGTGTTGTTGCACTCTCAGTGTTTTTTGTACCTATACCAGTCTCGACAACCTAGCAGAATTATACTAGCTCATGCTCTAATTGAGCCCTCATTTTGCTGCACAGACAGCACAAATGCTGGATTGACTACAGTGCAAGCAGGAGCTGCCTCATAAGCACATATTGGCTCAAACTAGAGGTCCCTTTAGCTCATTTCCCTGTCTCTCATAGTGGCCCATAGCAGATGCTCAGGGAGTAGCAGGGCATGCATCATATATCCCAAAGACAGCAGCTGAGCAAATCTGGGACAAGGAAGACTTGAATGAAAAAGTGTGTTTATTGCTTTTAGAGTTTGGGTTTTGTCCATGTGCTCTGGCACAGGGAAAGAGTTCTCTGTTTACATGCATCACATCACTCCTGCCATAAAACCAAATGGATCTTTTTGGCCTGTTGCAGTGCAACAGCATAAATGGTACCATCCAAAGCAAACTGTGCTGTATATTCCTCCAAAGTCCTGCCCCTCCACACGAGTGTGACATATCCCAGCTCCTCACTAAAGACTGCTGCTGCAAGAGAGAGGCCCTACTTTTCGGTTGTTTTGTGGCAAGATCTATAATAGGATTCAGGTCTTGTGGCACTTTTGAGCGTGAGGACCACCTAGGAGACCAGGACCCACAAAGTTATAGATGGTCCCGGTCAGTCTGGATAAAGAGCATGCTCTTCCAGCATCCTTTTCCTCCAGCACAACAGAGATGAGGAGCACTCTGAGCATGCAGACATGCCTTTGCTCTGGGACCGGGCCCCACACATCTCTGTGTGGCCCTGGCAAGCCTTGCAGCCCTTGGCTCCTCTGCAATAATCCTGTGATCCAGCCCTGCTACCACCTTGCTGGCCCCTGTTTTCTCATTGCTTTGTGGAGCTGATGGCAGATGTGCCATCGTGCATGGAAGAGGGCACCTGGGAGGGTCCCTCCACTCTGCAGTATTCTGTTTTTTTCTCAGGAATCAGGAGAAAACAGAGCAGGCCAAAGAGGTTTGCCTGAACATACAGGAGTTTCTACCTACTACTGCTTGAGCCCACCCCTGAGAAACATGTCTAACAGAGGAGAAAGAAAATGGGAAGGTGGGTGAAGAAAAGAAGAAATAAATCAATTTTCTAGGGCAACAGCACACTTACACAGCTAAGCAGGAACTTTGGGGATCCTCCTGTAACATTTGGGCCCCCGAAAGCTCCTCAGCAATTTAATAGATTTTAGTCTCTGTCTCACTTTTTCTCTCCTTTCTGAACCAGTGATCCTAAAGCTTTGCCAATAACATGGTAAAAGACAGCCATAATCCATGCAGAGATAGCTCCTGCCCATATGTGTGTACACAAAGAGTGTTTTCATCTACTTGTGTGTTTCTGCCCTGGTTGCTCACTGGAAGATTTGGGTTAAAACAGCACATTTCTGAGCTTTATCTCAGTTAATACTTCAGTAAGTGGAATGCTGCAAACGTTCAAACACACCGTGGTTTTGAAGCTGCCTCTGTGCCTCACTGATAGGTTCACTATCCCCCAACATTCCTGCAACCCACATCATATACGTAGCCAGTATTAATTGCCTCATTATAACAAGACAGGCAAAGCCAGCACCGAAGAAAACAGCAAAAATTACAGAAGGTAGCATTACAGCCTGCCAGCTGCAGCCCTCTATTTTATTTAGCCTCTCAGAGTCCCCCCAGCTGAGAGAGTGGCCACACTCGTGCTGGAGGCTTGCAAGCCCCAGGCACGTGCCACGTCATTTTGCCCAGAATTAAAGCAGAAAGCCATAAGCACCTGCCTGTCCTCATTGCCATTCAACATGGGACAGTTTGATACAGCTGTGCTGCTGACTCTTTTGTGTCAGAAGGCTCATCTCCTGCTTGTGCCTTACAGCCTGCCTTATGCGTGTGGCTGCCCACTCCAAGCACGGGTGTGGGGAGGGACAGGTTCTTGTGTGCCATTTGGTGCCAGCCTGGCCCTACAGCACAAAATCCCGATGCCTGCAGTGGTTTCACACCATCCCCTGGTGGGCTCAGGCTTCCTCCTCCGAAGGAAATGTATGTCCTGGAAGAAAAGGGCGATGGACACCTGATTAATATCCATGCAGGTCTACGAGTGCCCCTCTGAACGCTGTCAGCACCACTCAGTGAGGTTTGCCTCCTTACAGCCAGCACCTCTGCGCTCAGCTGAGCCCTTAGCTCCAGTCACCTTTGGTCTTCCCCATCCCTTGTGCTCTTTATGCTCTCAACTGCCTTGTTTTTTCGTTTCTCTTTCCCTGCCTCTCCCCGTGTGTTTTTCCTTTGGGACTTCTCTCTGCCTCTCCCCTTCAGGTTTCCTGTCTCCCCTCCAAGCCAGCACTTCCGACAGCAGGAATTTTGAGATATGGCATGTTCATACATTTTGTATTAGCTCTAGGGGCTCTTAAGCCTTCTGACTTCATGGGGTTACACAAACTAGCAAGAGCTGTAGCCCAAGAATGCACCTGGAAGTAAGAGAAAAGGAGGAGAGAAAATTAAATGCTTAGCAACAAGCATGCCACACTTTTGAAGAATTAACTAGCTATTCATTCAATCTGAAAGGGGTTATTGCATTAAGAACTTACATTAGAATTAAAGGGGAAAAAAAGCACTTGCTGGCTAAAGGCTGAGGATAAACCCAGCATTTCTTTATCACTGCCTAGGGAAAAGAAAAACCTTAATTACAATACTTGTCTTTGAATAATATTTCAGTCATAACAGCACATTTCTCAGATTCTGCATGATAAGTGCATTAATATTTATTCATTTTCTATGACCTTTAGACAATTCCTAAGGGTCCTATTTTGCTAGTGTTGATGGTTGCTCACTTTTTATGCTCCTTCTGTACACTGGTCCAAAGCTTGATCGCCACATATCAGCATCTTTTGTGTCTTTGGAAGCCTATTCCTGTGAATGGGATGAACAAAATTTTGAGCTGACTTTCTTCTCAAGCCTTAAAACTAATCTTTAGGAAGAGACATCTTCTGCCATGGTAGACCCTGGTGGACCTCAGGCTGAGTAGAGAGACCTATTCCCGTTGATATTAGTGGGACTGGAAAAGACTTACAGCCACCCTTTGTACATTAGTCTTCCTCACAGTCTCAAATGTTTGTCATTTATTTATATTTTATTCATTTTGTCAACTTTAATCCACATCCTGCTTGTCTCACACAGGGGACTACTCTGGAGAATACAGGAGTAAGACTATCTTTGATTTCACTCATTTTACTTTTTAAAAGCATGTATATTTGTACATCTAACACCTTAGAAATGCTTTCTACACTCTGATAACTGATTAAAATACTTAGAATTTGTCTTCTTCACCCACCGGCATTCAAATCAAAGCTGGTTTAATGAGTTTTTATCATTTCAGCAGTGGTTAGATGAGAATTTTTTGTAAATGTTAAGGCCTTCTTCTGTACAAAATGTTTGGTTTCTATGAAAATGTTAGTATATCAAATTACAGAAATCTCTGTTTGTTTCCAGTTATAAAATAGGGTAGAGAAGACTGAGTATTCAGACAACGGCACATGATTTGACTTTGCAGAACCTGTTTACAAATCGTATTTTAAGCCAAATGATTTTTGTATTTATAAGTCTGGACTAGATAAGGTCACCATTCTCCAACTAGTTTTCAGGAAACAACAAATCTATGGTCCTCCAGCTAACATCTCTGTGCATGTTTGCAAAAAAACCAGGGCACTCTAAATTTCTAGAAGTAATTACAAGCGAATGAGGACATGTCTCCTTCCTTCTCTTTGGTACACCAAATACTGAACTCCTAATCATATTGTTCAGTCTTTGGGGATAAAAATACAATTCTGAGAGGAGTGTAAACGTCCTTTATGCAAAGAAAAGTCTCTTATCTGCAGTGGTTTGGTGAATAGACTCTGTGATGATATCTGAAGTGCTGTGCTTCACCCACTGAAACTGTGCCTCCCACCTTTATTTTTTGGCTCAGTAATTTCAAGAACATAGAGTGATAGCTAGGCAGAGAGATGCCAACATGGGACATATATCTGTATATCAGTGGATCATAGTCTCTTTTTCAACTAAGCAATTTAGAAAAACAAAAGACACTATCTTTCTGGATGGTTGTATTTCTTTCATAAACAACGTTAGTAGATAAGGGCATATTTCTGTACTCAGATAAGGAGTATTTTATCATGAAAAGGTATCAACCTATTATCTAGTCATGCACTTGTCCCAGTGCAAAAAAAGCTTTTTGAAAGCTGAAAGAGAATATAGAGAATATGCAACAGCCTTAGTATTCAAAAGTCTACTAACAATACAGGACTATAGTGACATTTAAAAAAAAAATACTGGGTTTGGGTTTTTTGTAAATATAAAAGATATAAATCTTAGGATCCAAATTAATTTGGTTACATTTACAAACCAGGAGGAAACCAGACTAGTTGCGATTATTTCAATGAGAAATATTCAATGAGACAAGAAGAAATGTTTTGAGTGAGTGAGTGGTGGAGTTTTTTGGTGGCAGGGGAGGGGGCTATCGGGGCGGCCCCCTGTGAGAAGCTTCTCGAAGCTCCCCCAGCTCCACGTCAGCTCCACTTCTGTTTGGAAAATTAAGCCAATCAGCTGCGCCTCTGCGATAACATATTTAAGAAGGGACGTGGTGATGGGCAGGGGGACTGGTGAGGAGGAGTTGCTGCAGCTGCGTGAACACCAAGGTCAGTGGAGGAACGGAGGAAGAAAGGAGGGGGGAGGTGTGCCAGAGCAGAGACCCCCCTGTATCCTGTGGTGAGACGGCAGGGCGGCTCCCCCTGCCACCCATAAAGATCTATGGTGGAGCAGACATTGATTTATGGCCTGTGGCTCCTGCTCAGATGATCAAGGTTCTGTGCCTGAAGAAGGCTGAGGTCTCATGGGAAAAGGCAGCCCCGCTGCTGTAATTCAGCGCTGGGAGGATTGCAGCATGCGGGGGAGTCCCACGCCGAAGCAGCTCGGGAAGGGCTGCAGCCGTGGGAGGGAATCCAGTCGGAGGAAGTTAGTGACCCATGACGGAGCAGTGTGGGGAACGCTGCGGCCCATGGGAGGAATTCAAGTCAGAGAAAGTTTGTGGAGGACTGTCTCCTGTGAGAGGGGGACCACGATGGAGCAGGAGGAACAAGTTTCGGACACTCCCCTCACTGAAGATGAAGGAAGTGGCAGCGCTGACTGCACCCCCCATTCCCTGCCCCTGCGCCACTGGGGGAGGAGGTAGAGATATCGGGAGCAGAGCTGAGCCCGGGAAGAAGGGAGGGGTGGAGGGAAGGTGTTCTCAAGATGTGGCAATGCTTCTCACTGTCCTACTCTGTTATGTGTTGTTAGTGTCTGTAATAAATGTATGTTCTTTTTTTCTTCCCCTAACGAGTATGCCTTTTGCTTGTGATCATAAAGGGGAATTTTTCCCCATCCCAGTCCTATCTCGAACCCCAAGCCTGGCTCTCTGTCCCTTCTCATTGCCGGAGGGGAAGGGAGAGAGAGCTGCTGCATTGTGGTTGGCTGCCAACCAGGCCTAAACCACAACAGACAAGAAGAAATGTTTTTTGCTTAGAGCAGTCACTAGCTTTAAGTCTGCTTTGGACTTTGTACATGACCTCGGATTTGTAATCTGATTCTCAGATATTCCTAATGTTCCCAGGAGCTGGAGAAATTTCTTCCGAAACTGGAGCGGTCACTATTCCCACATCCTAGGCACTAAATCGATCAAACCCATTTCCAAGACAGGAGTCCCAAATCCCTCCCAGAGCTTGGAGCCCAGAGGCTTCAGAGCTCTGAAATGATGGATCTCTTCCTGAGAGCAAGTTACTGGAGCATAAACACCCTGAACACCTATCTAGCAGCGTACCAATCGCTGATTCTGTATCTGGAAATGAATTCAATATATTTGATTGTTTCAGAATGTTTTATTTCACAGGCAAAACAGAAGATAGCTCCCTCCTGTAGATTAGAAACAGTATTCTGGATGACACAAATAAACATATTACACATATCATAAGTACAAAAATCTCACACTATTTGTTTCACTAGGAATAGCTGTTGTCTCTTGGCTCCCTGGTAGCCATACCCTGACAAGAATCTACCTCATTGACCAGCAAAGTATGATATAACATTGGGACCAAGAGCAGACGTGCTTCACATGTAGTTCAGCATGCAGCACAACATTCCTTTTAATCACATGGAAATCTAAATTCACAGCCACTGTGAACATTAAAGGGAGGTGAAAATCCATCATTAACCCATGCACTGGCTTTCTCCTGGCTATATTGATGAAGGATAAACACAGCAACCCTGACTAATATTTTATTTTAATTAGAGTAAAAGTAAATTGCAATAAGCACACAACACAGGGAATTAACAGAAAATTAAACAAGCTTTATGTATAAACCTGTAAAACCACTCTGAGGCAATTTGAATTCTTCATCAGGCTGGGGACTGTACACATATTTCTTCTTTATTTATTTTATTGAGTGCTCATGTTTCATTCCTGAGCAGGCCTGCATGTATTGATTCGATCTCATGTTCAGTGAAGTGTATATGTGCAAATGTCTAATGGGAGTGAAGACCTGAAAGATAAAATGGTCTTTTTTTGGCCAGACCACACACTCTTGGAGATTTGCCTGGCCCAAAGAGGATGTTATTGCACAACTGGCACAACCTCTTTCTGAAGCCTAGAGGGGAACTCATGAAGCAACATTTGTGCTTTGCAGCTGAGAAAAGCTCTAATTTGTACTGCTTATCTCTGATCCATGCACAACAGATCTGAGAGGAGGATTTTGCCCTTAATTTGTTCCCTGGTGTCTACACATTTTAAGTGTGTTAGATCAATGAAAGATGCAACATTCCATATGTGCCACAACATGCAGACCTAGCTAGGTACTCTGAAGATGAAGAGACAGCCTCAACTTTGAACCTGCTGTTTGTAAAACAACTTTAAACATTAGGCAGATGACTTTGCAAAGTGAATTAATTAGCAATAAAGACCAAAGGCATATTCTGTGTGAATAAACAACATAGAATTAGATCTTAGTTAAAACTTAGTGAATGTCAACTAATAAGGAGGTCTGTGGAGTCTGCCAGGCTTTGTAAATCCTGCTTTTCTGGAAGGAAAAGTATTATTGCTCCTAGCTGAAAATGCCTATATAAGGTTTGAGCCTGTGTGGTGGAGTAAGACCTGCAGCTCCAAGATTCAGCATCTTTAGCTTTCTGTGGGAAAGATCTTTTTATAGATGTTTTTTATTTAGCTAGGGGTTTCTCCAGGGAGGGCAGGAGGGCGTTAGCTCAAGAATTCACTTGATAGATTTCAGATCAGCAGCTAATCTGTCACTTCAAGGGGTGACAATGACAGGAGGGAAAGACTTTCTAATTTATTCATAAAATACTTTATCTGTCGATTCCATTTATTTAGTTCATTCTTCATAGGTAAAAGTATTGAAAAAAGGAAATTAATCCTGACCTTGGAGGTAAGAAACAGAATGCTGATAACTCCAGCTCTAGAGGCATGAGTAGGCCAGGACTTCTTTCACCTAAGAGTGCGAAAAACATGATAGACTGATATTATCTCACGCATTTTAGCCTTTGAATTCTTGTTGATACCACAATACCACAGAGGCTTTACTGACCTATTAGCAACACTTACTGGAAGCTCATATTCAGTATTGTGAGCCACATGTTTCAATTGTTTGTTATTTTTGCATAGCACAAAAATGCCTGTGGTACATTTTGTCTGTCTTTGTGCAATCACTGCCATTGAACAGATTATATCATGTCAGAAATGCCAGAATTTTCTGAAGGAATTTTTCTTGAAGTTTAAGAATTGACATGTATTTTTTAGTGAGATGCATCTTCTTCTTAAGTTCAACACAGTCTTGAAAGAATTATTGTATGATTTGCTGGGAAAAGACTCTAAACAAGAATTCATTGGCCGAACCCCAATATAATTTTCTGTCTTTGATGAGTGTTGAAAAAGTACTTAGATCTTAATTTCATTAAGACAATTATGTCCTTAAACTTAGGTGATGCAACATACTATTTATGAAAGACAGTGTGATTCTGTGAAATTATATTTTGATTTTATAATGATAATATGGAAGAGTGTGTTGTTCCTAAAAGTTAATTCCTCATAATATAGATAATTATTCAAGCACACTGAGGTACTATTACTTTTCTTTTAATTGAAGACTTTTTTTTTTTATCAGCAAACCCCAGATGCAATCCTCTAGTACACATTTCAGGAACACTGAGTCTGTGCAAAGCAAGGTATGAAGATTCAAGAACTTGACATCATCTGTCAGTTAATGGAGTGAGCTTGATCGGGAACTGAATATCTTATTTACTGATCTACGCTATCTCTGAGGTGGTAGATGCCCCATCCCTGGAAACATTCAAGGTCAGGCTGGATGGAGCTCATAGCAACCTGGTCTAGTTGAAGAGGTCCCTGCTCATTGCAGAGGAGTTGGACTAGGTGACATTTAAAGGTCCCTTCCAACGCAAATTAATCTATCATGCTATGATGCTATGATTCTATGATTTTATGATTCTGTGCTTCACAGGCTCCTTTCCCACTTCAGCTAGTCTTTGCAGACAGTCCCAGCCTTTCTTTTCCAGGTGCCAAGCTTCAGAGTTCAGATAGTTTATGGTGATGAAGCATATGTAGTTTGGATTGTATGTAGTTTTTTTTACAGCTGCACCAAACCTTATTAAAGGGGAAAACTTCAGAAAATGGACCTCTAGACATGCTAAGATATGCTTTTCAAAGGTATATAATTTGACCAGGTTTGAGTTTGTTTTGATGGATCTTTTTAGCAGATGTGCAAAAAGTACACCTTTACATGAGATTGCTTTCTTGCCAGGTTTCAAAACTTTACATTTCCATTACCAAAGAATGGAAAAGTTAACATTTCTAACAATATGGCTGTGAAAATGGACATAGCAGCATCCCTTTCCTTAATACCGTTCTTGGAATGGCAGATAAGTTTTTAGTTAACTTATTTGTCAAAAAAAAAGGAAAAGGGGGGCAACTAAAGGCATATATTCATTGTGAAAAACATAGGTTTGTTTTTTTAAGTATAGAAAAAGACCATAATACCAGCAAACAGAGAACAACCATGAAAAGGGAAGGTTGTCAAGGTGTGAATTTCAGATAAATTCTTCAATTGTGGAGCTCTCTGAGTATAAAGCAATTTCTCTTGAGAGATATAGGAATGGAAAGTAACAGTACATTGCATGTCTGGTACAACTTGGCAGCACTGGGCACAAGGCTGGATGGCTTTATATTTTTGTTTTGTGGCTTTCCGTTTTCCGCCTACAGAAGAGCAGGACAGGGAGAACAGTGCCCAAATTAGACTCATTCCAGTCTGGAACTGGGATGCAGCTGAAGTACAAAGCAGGGCCTGTGAGCTGTTTCCTGATCCCACAGTTTAACCAGGGCAGAAAGTCTATATGTATTAGCCTTCATAATTAGAGCTCAGAGCTCTTCAGCCTCTTGTTTGGTTTTTCTTCATCCACCATTGCTCAAGTTAAGTTTTTCAACTATGTTTCCTCAATCTAGTATTTTTCCTTAATTATTTGCCTTGAACATGTGGTACATGGCATGAAATTGCTACATGGCACCCAACTCAAATATTTGTGAGACCCAGGACTTTATAATTTCTAAAATGTATGGGAGAAAATGCAGTCAATACTGCCAACATGATTTATGTTCAGTAAGTTCAGTACACCTTGCCAGCAAAGGTAGTGCTAGAAGATAGTATTTATACCAAGTTTTTTAAAAAACCTCCTATTTTAAAGAGGATACAAAGAAATGTGTCTTTAAATGTAAGTCATGTTTCAGTTATTGATTTATCTACTGAGTTATGCATGAATATATCATTAGGAGTTGTTAAACCAGGATCTCAGCAAAAGCTTTTATTCTTTGAATTAGCCTGATGGTCACAGTGACTATGAATATATAATGTGAGGGTTTAGACATATAGAAACATAAACACTTGCATGCCTGTGTATGAATACACGTGCATGTATGATCAGAGATATGTATGTAAATGCATGTATGTATATTTACAAATATTTACATAGAAAGGTAATGGAAGAGAAACAAAGCAGCTGAAATTACTACCACATCTTCATTCACAGGTCTCTGTGTGTCAGAAGGGGCCACCACTACTGGTCCCATGGCAAAAACTAACCCATGAGTGGGCAGAGCTCTGAGGGTCCTTGTGTCACTGCAAACCAGAATTCTAGAGGAGCTTGTTGTGACATGCAGGAATCTAGTTTCCATTAATCTTTGAGATAGTTAAGCAGATAATGACTTTTGTTTTTAATGCAAGTTATGTATGTAGGGCCCTGTGCGACTCAGTGGGAGATGGTACTGTAAAACACACTTTATTTGCATGTATAAAGATCACATTTTAATTTAATTAAATAAGTAACTACATTTTTAAAATGGTTCATAATAACTCTTCTGCATGGGAGAATTAATGTTAAAGGAAAAGATCAGGAAATATCTGGAGAGAGAAGGGAGAAATACAAGGGGTAGAGAGTAGATTTTCCTCACCTCTGTGGGCAGTAAAACTCATAATGAAAGCCAAACAACCAGGCTGCTCACCTGTCTTCCCTCATAGTAGCAAAGATCACAGTGGGATTGCTTTTTCACTGGTTTTGTCCTCTGGCTTTTCAGAAATAAATGGGTGTGAGTTCCAGCCATACCACTGTTCTTCTACATCTCCTCTTTGCAAAGCATAGTGCAGTAGAGAACGCCTCCGTCTGAGCAATATGTACCTTCTCTTCCATGTGCGACACCAGGCCAAGCTGTACAAATGGTTATGATTTATCTATTTTGCAGCTATTCAGCAGCACCTATTTGCATAAATAACACACAGACCTATCCATAGACCTTTCTTGACTGCTACCAGAGTTTGTCAGAGAAGAGCACCTTTTTGCAGAGTGAAGGAAAAAATGGTGTCTTGTGCTTTCTCGGGGTTTCTTCCTAGACATTTCTGCTCCTCTTGGGTGATTGGGTATGTGTGAAGGCCTGAGAAAAGAGGAGAACAGTTTAGAAATTGAAAACAAGAGAAAATAAACGTAATTTGTAATTTCAGATTTACTGAGAGATGTAAGGAAAAAGAAGTGTCAGGATCTACTTTGTGCCCATCTACATGTCTGTCTTAGTTTGGGCTGAAATAGAGTTAATATTCCTTTTCAGGGACTAGATGAGTGCTGTGTTTTGGATTTAGCTTTGGGTTTGGTATGGGAAAAATGCTGATAGCACACTGATGTTTTCAGCTGCTGCCGGGACTTCAAGGAGTCTCCGACTCTCTATGTCCTGCCTGTGCGCAAGGGCACAGGGAGCAGGGAGGGAGCACGGCCACAGCACCGGACCCTAACTGGCCAGTGAAATATTCCATATCATGGCACGTCATGCTCACTATAGAGAGGAGGGGTGGTTGGGAAGGAGCTCTTTCTCTTCCGGGATTGCGACTGTGGGATCTTGGTATCTCGGGGTCGCTGGCCGGGAACGGGCTGGATATTGGTTAGCGGGTGGTGAGCAATTACGTTGTGCATTGACTGTTTATATATTTCTTTTTGTTTTGCCCCATCATCGTTATTGTTTTCATTTTATTGCCATTATTAAACTGTTCTTATCTCAGCCTGTGAGCCTCCCTTCACCCCTCTAATCCCCTCCCCCATTCCCAGGTAGGGAGGGGGAAGGGAGGGTGATTAGCTGCGAGGGTTGGCTGCCCATCAGGCCCAAACCACAACAATGTCCTTGGCCATAAGGCAATTTAGAGAAGAAAGTTTCTAGGGATGGTGAGAACACTTAGACTGTGTGCATAAAATGGATGGCAATCATACTGCATCATGGATCCAAAATCATGGTGATTTCCCACTCTGCTGTCTAAATTTATTTACTCCTGTTTGCCACAGAAACTTAATTTTTGAAAAAGTAGTTTACCCAAGTCACATATTGAGTCATAAATTAATGAGAGTCAATTCTTTGTATTGATTCATCCTAAGAGTTGATTCCTTTATGCTGGCTGAAGAGTGTTAATCTTTGACCACTTTAGAAATATGCTGCTAAATGTACCTTGCTGATAAATGCAAAATACTTATCAAGATACAGGAGTGGGTCTAAGAAACTGAATAATACATTCTATAATAAGAGATACAAGTGAGGCAGTTGCTCTGGTTAAACACAGAAAGAATGGATCATGCTGGATTTTTGTTTTCCTTGTTTCGGAACTGCATGATTGTGCCAAAGTTATAGATGTATATATATGTGTAAAATAATTGTTATTTGTAAATAGATAAAGAAAACTCCACTTAATTTTGCTTTCAAAATCAGGGTATTTCACCACTTCTACTTACATTCATTGAATACCAGGGTTAAATTTCAGAAACAGTATGATACTCACTTTGATCCTAAGACTAGAAAAATGTTCAGTCTCATTTTTTCCAGCACTGAATTGAACACAAAATGCTTTCTGAAAATTCAGTTGGCTTTTTTCAGCCAAAATTTCTCAAGCATTCTATTCATTGTAGAGCTGAGGAAATGTGGAGAGGATGAAGAGTGCTGAGGATTTTTTTTTCCTATGTCTGCAAAGCATTTTTACCATTTTCCTTTGAAGTCTCTGCAAGTTATCTAGTGTTTGTGTTAACTTTCTATATGAAAAGAGAAACTGATTTATCCTCCTAGGAGCCATTTTAAACATCAGAGAAAGTGAAGAGCAGGAATGAAATCTACCTGACTAAACAAAGTCCAGCACAGAAAGTGCAGACATTGTAAGGGTTTGTTTAAAATTCTGACTTGAGTCCTGCAATAGAGCTATCCAAATTCAGCTCCTAAATAAGTGAACACTGCAGCTCCCACTCCAATGAGTGAGATTTCTCTCTGCATGCCTCTAGCTTCATTTTGGCTTATAACTGAAAGATTTCAGAGTAGCATCCATGGGGTAAAATAAAATAAAATAAAATAGCAGAAAATACAGGTAGGGACAGTATTTATAGCATCTTTCATGATGACTGCTTAGAAACAGAAGGAATTTCACTGCCTGCTAATGAGTTTGATGAAACTAAGGCAAGTTCTGCATGTTCTTCTGGTTGGTCCTATAAGGGAACATGTTAAATTAGTCTTGTTTTCAGTTAATCCCTCTCTTATTTCAGCCTTAATACAAGACACCCCAACAAGTTTGGTTTAAGATTTCTTGTTTGACTCTAAAAAACAGGGGAAGAATAACTGGATGTATGGGATTTAGTCTTTGTAATTCAAATGTCACAGAAAGTCATAAATGTCCTGACCTTCTGTGCTTGATCTCCTGATGATATATGACACATATGTCTATGTAATTTAGTGCTTATTAAAGGAATAATGTTAATGGTTAAGGAGTATGAAGCTATAATTAGATTTTGCAAGCAGCTAACTACTGTAGCAAAGAGAGCTCTTTATTCTGTTTTTACTGCAAACATACCAGCATGTCACCAATATAATCTGAGAACACTGGAGTCAATCCAACAGCTGTAACCAGTTGTTAAAAATTAACTTGTTCTATGTAACTTTAAAAATTTGATATTTGATTTTATTCCCAGGTGGAGGTTTATTTTTTATTGAGACTCAAATATTAATAATTAAGGGAGATTTTAGATGGAAAAGGACCAATTAAGAAGGACACTGAGGATCATTTCAGCAGTTTATTTGGAATCACTTCTCAATTTGAGCTCCTGTGCATCTATTAAAGAGGTTGCATTAGTTTATGTGTCTATTTCAGAGTTAGACTTGGTAGAATGATGCAAGAAATACATTTGCAATATAGTCACAAATGAATGACCACAGATTTGTTGCTACTCTTGACACCATGACAGAAGATATTTCCAAATATTTGTGGCCCAGTATTCACAGTATTCAAAACAGTGTCTGTGAATCACCAATATTCTCCAAATTTGTGCCTGAAATACATTGTTCATTACTCAGTGTTCATTAGTTGTTAGTCATAGCTCATTATCTTTTGTTAAAATTTCAGTCAGCTAATCAAGAAGCAGAAAATATACTGTATGACCAATAACATCCCAGAAATAATGATTAATCAAAATGAGTGGTTCATGAACAACATAGTGACTAAAAATCATTCAGCTGAACCAGTTATCAAACACATACAATACTGATGTATTGACACAAATAAAGAGGGGTTTGTGAGTGAGTCATGAACCAAAAGCTAATTTAGTTTGGGGGTCCTAATAGCAGTAGTAAATGAGTGTTTTGACATCAAATACTGAGTTTAAGTGTCACATTTCCCTTTCTTTAAATACTATTTCTGTGTGCCTTATCAGAGCGAACTGGGCAATTGCAGCTGACTGTAGAATTGTGACTGTCTTTCGTGGGAGAACGATTAGCTCCTATATGTGTTTCATTAAGACCATTTGTTAGTTAATATTTCTTTAGCTTGTTTTCTTTGTACCTTCTTGTTCCCATGCATCTCATTCTGGGTCTCACCTTGTGACATTTCTTATATTATATTCTGTTTTATTTATATTTGGGTTTAGCAGAAACTCCATTTTGTTCATTGAATGATGTAAATGGGCATTTCTGGCACTGAAAATCTGAGCCTGTTTTATAGTTCTAGTCACACATTTAAATTGACTATTTTTGTATGAATTCAAAGTAAAAAATAATTTTATTATCCTTTAACTATATCTCAAAACTGTCTCAGCATTTTGAAAGACCAGTATTCCCAGAGTTGATGGAGATTCATTACATGAGCTATTAAGATATTGAATGGATCTCTACTCCAAATTAGGGTCCAGTAAGTCATGACCAAGTTAGGTACTACATCTGAAAAGAAAGTGGATAAATTTAAAGATGTTCTGAAAAGAATGAGCAAAATATAAAGACAGAGTTTAACTTAGAGCTCTCCAAGACATTACCATGATCTCTGAATTATATGACTTTTGGGGCCCCAATTTAAATTTGATGTAATTCCATTTATTAAAAAGGACAGTGGGAAGATATCTTTTCAACCAATTATAT
The DNA here is from genome assembly GCF_018691265.1 of Tyto alba. NCBI lineage: Eukaryota > Metazoa > Chordata > Aves > Strigiformes > Tytonidae > Tyto > Tyto alba. Next base: position 38,883,886 of record NW_024881330.1, read on the forward strand.
TTAATTGTTTTTCCTGAGGAAACTGATCATGGTGCATCATGTTGTTCCTTTTCTAAAGCAGCTATATAGAGATGCCCTGAGACTCTACTTCCAACTGGTAAATCCAGAGATGACTCTTTGAAACATCCAGGTCTAGTTAACTCAGAATTGCTGGAGTAAGAAAAGCCAAGAGCTTTTAGCTTTGTCTAAACAGATTGTACTATTATTTACCTGTAGAGGCCATTCTTATTTTTAGGTCATATCTAGAGATCTGTAGGGATGAGAGACCATAAACATAATAAAATGTAGGGCCAGAGGAGAAGAACACCTGCTGTTATCATTGCATGATGTCTACTAATATCCTGCTGAAAAGCCCCTTGTTTTACATGTGAATATACAGCATTATTGTCATATTTTATGTGAACACACATTTTCCACAGTAACTCATTAGACGTATTTTTGCAGTACAATACTGATGTTTTAAAGCAGCTTCGTAGAACTTCAAAGAAAAATCAAACAGCAGCATACTTATTTATAGCTGTAAGTCATATATAGTGCATGTTACACTGCATTTGCAGTGTACTAAGTGCCCTTTAAAGAATAAACAAGGACGGTAATAACAAGTGAAGGTAGGCAAATCATAAACTTAATGCATCTGGTACCTAAATCTGAAAAAGAAAAAAAATTATCCTTGGCTTGGACATATACTGCACTTGTCAAATCCAGTCAGAATAACTGATCTAATGGACAGCTCTTTCCCATAGGGGTTGGAGAAGCTGTTGATTCTGCAGTGTAATTCCCCTCAATTTTTCCCTTTCTCTAAGCTGTACTGCCATCATACAAAGCTATTTGTTGGAGAAATTGCCATCTTTTCCCATTAAAAGAAACTGCTTATCATCCTAGCTTTCATAATTTCATGTAGCAGATGATACCATGCATATAAGAGATCTCAGAGTGACCTTTTGGACATAATTTTGATAATTTTTATTGAGAAATGCTTCATACACACATCTTTTAAAGTGACACAGATGTTCCTACATATACAAGAAAAAACTCTTAGAAGCTACAGTGTATTGGTGGTTTGAATTCTTTGATTCATATGGCAATTAGATTTATTTATTTACATTTGATTATTTAAGTTATCCACAAATGTCCTACACCTGATATTTTGCATGTCTTTTGTTTTACTAAGTGTTTCCATCTATGTTTTCACATGAAAATAGTGGAACAAAACTGGAAAAACCCCCGTGAAATAGGATTATTTTTTTAGCATAATATTAATGGCTTCTACCACTTAATTGTCTAACTATGGAGACGTGATTAAAACCAGCGACACTGGAAATGAAAGTACATAGTTTATGATGAGAAAAACCATGACCATGGGCTTGCAGAGGAAAAAAGTACCTAATCTTCATACATGGGGATGCTTCCTCGTTATATGCTAAAACATAAATTTGAAGGATGTATAAAAATTCTCCTTCAATTCTCTAACCTCATATTTATGCTCCAAGCAAAATTTGAAATGCTGTGACTACATATGGGTTAACTATGCCTGAAGGGATAAACTCAGACGTTTAGAATGAGAATTTTCCTGACAAATAGTGGTTCAATCTAGTGATTTCAGAGCTTGTGATGGCTAGCTCCAGATAAAAGAGAAACTCCTTTTAAAGCAGTGAAATGACATCATTTACCCACTATGTCACTGAAATCAGGCCAAGGAAGTCTACAAAGTCCTATTAAATGTAAATAGGCCTTTCTCACCCTTAGCTCTGTGTTTATATTTATTGCTCGTGCTTTCAACTTACAAGCACAAACAGACCTTGGGTACCAAAGAGGTTCTTATTGCTTTTGTAATGGGTTTGTTCTTTTGCTGTTTGGGTTGTATGTTCATGGTAATACTGGAGTGTGCAAGTACTGAAATATGGTAGCTGTACATTGAGAGCAGCGGAGGGAGATCATAGGTGGTTGTCTCATTTTCTAGATAAACGGTAAATGTTGTTTGTTTCAGATATGCCACATAGTATAAACTAGTGCCTTCAGTAGCTGGGTACATACCAAAAGGCCAAGGAGTTCTGCTTCTTGACCCGTTCTGCATTGTTCCGTAAGACACATATACAAAGAAACATTTCACTAAAATGAGAAGTAAGGAAAATCACTCTGCATTCAAATTTTAAGGGTCTTAGCAAGAGGACACAAGCAAATGAACTGCAAAAGCATGTCTGGCATATGACAGTCTTTTCTCCATAAAAACGTGAACAGCTTCTATCCACAAGTAAAGAAATCCCTCTTGTTTGTGCAGTGCAGGAAGTCTGGCTTGAGGTCTGCTGTCAGTTCTAAAGCATACATTAAAGATTTTTCACTGTGGGATCTACCTGTGACCTTCGCAGAGATTTGGATGTGATTGTGCAGACTCTGACCCCTGTGAGGCCAAGGGAGTGCTAATAAAATATATAGCATCAAGGAATACGTTTTGGTGTTAAGATTTCCAAACACTGGTAGTAAATGATAAGTCATCATATATACTTCAGAATTGGAGCTGAAATATTTTCCATTTGCATGTGACTTGTGACTTTATCCCTTCGGAAGTGATTTCTCTGTTAATTGCTCTGCAATATATATATATATATATAAGACACATATAAGACTTACAGTGATATTACCCCAGTGTAAACTTTTCATCTAGGGTAGAACTGAGCTCACAAAGAATAGATCCAGAAGCATATATGCCTGTAGCTCATATGGATGCTGAGGGCAGTAATAAAATTGAGTTTTCTCAGTTCAGGAAATATGACCAACAGATATATATACACACACATCATTTACAGTTATACTATAAAATATTTTTGATGCTGTTAAAGAACATGATAACATGAGGACTGTCCTATAGGAATTTAGTAGTGTTAATGTCTACTCACTAGCTGGATTAATTCAGTCATTACATTATTTTTTCATATTGCTTAGCACTGATTAGAATTTTCTAACTTGTTAGGAAATCACATTGATCTATAGTAAACTACACAGGCAGCTTGATTTTTCAGAAAAGTTGATGAGAACCCATTTAAAAATCTTGGAGAAAAAGAGTGGTTTGAGCAGTGTTGGGAACTGATTGCAGGGAATTTTGGCTCACTGTGTTAGAAGCATCTGAGGATTTACCGTGTTATACAGGAGAGCCTGAAGCATGAGTAAATGACATTTCTGTTGTACATTGAGCTCATAGGATAGTTGCAGATAAATGTAGGAAAACAAAGTTTTTCTATTTCTAGTTTAGATGGTATGGAGTTCACCTATCAGTCACTATTAGGCCTGTGAAACTAAACCTGTGGAATTATCCACTTAAATGTCATGCAAGTGAATTTACCTATTATAATGATGTCAAGGACCATGACTTTCAGAAGATGTGACATTTGCACATCTAACATACTAGGTGGTATACAGCGCTATAAAAGTCAAGATCAAGAATGGAGTAACTAAAATGAAAAAAAAACCCAAACAAATCACCAAACCCTGTACTCACTTTCATTAGCTAGGCATTGATACTTTTTTCCTGGTCCTTTGGATACTGAAACAGTTCATTTGTATAAATGTGTATTTACAGCAATATAATTTCAAGTCATTGCTCTAAGGAAAATCTCTGGAAGTTTTTTGCCCTTCCACTGACACTTTGGGAGAAAAATCTGAATTTCTAACTCTGTACATAACTTTCTGGCGCAGTTGTCAATGATAAACCAGTCCTGCTTGGTTAACAGGGGTTTTAGAACTTAATTCAAATAACTTTTTCATTTTAAAGTTATAATGATTAAGTACACCTGCTCACTTAAAAATTTTCTGTTAGTTGGGCAGTTTTCAATAGCTTAATCATAATTTGATTGTCTCAGGTTGTATCATAGGCAGTTCACCTGCTCTTCATCTAAACTTAAACATTTCCTGTTTACACATCAGAAAATACAGAAAGATTATAATATTTAGAAAACAAAGAAAAAACTGAAAGCTGCATTCAGACACATTATTTATATAATTATCCTATAATTAAAGTAATTACAGTTCGTGGTGAAAAATAGTCTTTATTTTTATTTACAGGTTTCTTGAGGGTTGTTTGCTTATCATCATGGAGTATCTGCATGAAAAATAGTTGGAGGTGTTCTCATTTCTTCAAAAGATTTAGGTTGCATAGAACATGTTCTTAATGAAACAACTATGGATCTTTACAGTCCATTAATTGACAGGCCTGTATGAAAGAGAGTTGGCCTGATGTTCAAAGATATTTGTGAGCTTCTATAATCTTAACTACAGCCACAGCTACTCTGGATATGAATTTTCTGATTAAGAAATGGTTTCCAACATGCAACATTGCAAACAGTAAAAATGGTGTAAATGAAGAATTTCTTGCCTTGTGGTATTTTTGAACCCCTGGATTCAATTTGTTCTTCTTTTTAGAATCAGGACAACTGGAAACTTACAAAGTGAAAATTGAGGTGTCCATGTAACTACCTGAAACTAGGAGCAGTAGTTTTGAAAAAGACCCACTAACAAAAATACTGAGCTGAGACCCAGAACATGAGACTGTTACACAGGGATCCAACCCAAGGAGTATTTTTTCCTTTCATTGGCAGATAATCTATCACAGGCAGCAGAATGAGGGAGAACAGGACCAGGGACCATCTCAGAGTATTTCTACTATAGAGGCTTGCCTGGTCTACACGAGCGCTACTCAGCAGCGTGTATCGCCTTCCCCACAAAACACCCTGTGCACAGACACTTCGGATGACTGAGGGTCCTACTGCTCTGTGGACGTGGACAAGGGTTTCTCACAGAGCTATCCTGGATTTTTAATCCTGGATTTATTCTTTTTCACCTCACAAGCCACGTTTTACTCCTTCACAGAACTACACAACAAAAATCATTATGATCAGTTTAATCCTAGAAACGAGTCACTTACTTCAGATAACACGTACATGGGACATATTTAGCAAGAAATGCTAGTCAGCTACTACATTTGCTTGATTACATGCATGTAAATATTGAACTGCGTGAAATCAGTATCTGCCAGGACTGTGGAAAATTCAGAAAACTATAACTCTCATAACATGACGTTTTTTTATTGTACAACTAAAGGGAAGTGTGTATTGACTCAATCTCTAGAGGAAAGCATCTATTTATTATTTTAAATGAGCCATATCAAAGGACAAGATGGACATTTCTGCAATGATATTAGACAGAGAAGAACTTGTTTGGGAATTTTGTTCTTTCTTCTTTAAATATGATCTGCAGAAAAATATAATTTTTTTTTTTTTTTTTTTTTCCCAGCCTCATGAGCAGGAGCTAAGAAACAACAAGTACATAAGGGCTTTAAAATAAATCTTATAGAAAACTTCCTCCACCACAGCCTCCAACAACCTGTTCTAATTTCCAGAGTGTAATATGCTTGCACAAGTTGCTGCCTGCCATCATCATAATCATCATACATGAGCATTTTCCATGCAGGCTGCAGAATCTCTACCAAGCACCAAGTCAGGGAGCAAAATAAAATGTTTCTCTGAGAGACATCTTGAAGCTCTAAGAAAATTGCAAGACTTACATCTGTGTAAAATGTACAATATGGGTTCTAGACCTGGTTTTGGCCCTTTGGTCATGGTCCACATGAATCTCCTGCTGCATCTTCCATAGTTTGCAAATGGAGGAAGAACTGTCTGTGAGTAGCCAGTGGCTCCCTATCCATCAGTTTGGAAGGCATGGATAAACAGTTTGCTTTTAATTTATAACAACAAGCTTGCAGACTTTGATACCCCAGAACATCTGTACAAATTACTTGATGATTCACATTTGCACATATTACCAGTTCTAGGTGAATTGAGTGTAGCTGCTCTTATACAAAATATCAGGTGTCAGGACCTCTGCAACTTTGAAAGCTAAAGCAGATCCGAGGAATAAATTGAATAAAATGAGAGGTCTGGGTCAGTTAATCTTCTCAAGAAGTACTGAGGTAAGATAAGAAGAAGTTTGGACATAAAGTGCTGAAAAGACGCTGGAGCTTAGATGGAGATGGGCTCTTGGAAGACCCAGTGTACCACTGCAGCAATTTTACTTGCCCTACTAGTCAACTGTTCCTAACATTTGGGAAAAAAAAATCCATTACCAAACAATTTCTCAATTATTTATCAATAGTTTAAATAACATGGCAATAGTTAGGCAGAATTTATAACCTTATAACAAGAAAACTTATGGATTTTTGTATTTGATACTCTGATATATGTATGAGAAAACTAAGCTAAGCATGATCTCTTCCTAAAACTGCAGCCTCCTTGGGCAGTCGGTTCCATGTATAGCTAACCCTGCTCTTAAAATATTTCCCTAGAATTGAAAATAAATCTTCCTTTCAAGTCAGGCTTAACAAAAATCCATAAAATAAGTCAGAAAGCATTCTTTGAGCATTTCGCCAGAACACTTTTACCACCACGTTGGCACTTGATAGTTTAAAAAATAATATTCTTAAGTATAACATATTACTTTTGTGGCAGTGAAATTTCAGAATAGATAATCCATCTATCCTATTGTTTTAAAGAGTTGTTTTTATGATTAAACTGATTATTAACCAGAGTTGCTCAGACTGGCAGTTGTGTCAGACTGGAAATTTACACCTTCAGCAGAGGATTTAGGAAAACTACACTGTTTTGACATGTTTCTTTCACTTTGTCTTTTTATTAGTTTTTATGGATCTTCTCTTTTGTTTTAATTTTGACATTCAGGATGACATTTAAGATGTATTTTCTTATAAGGTTGATTTTGTTATTGTCACCAGGTGATATCAGAAAACACAGAAAATCTGATTACAGATGCACTATAACCTTCATTCTATTTTAATGCTAAGAGAAGTTTAATGACAGTTTATTTTGCAGTCAGTGATCACTCTTCCACTTTTCCTAAGAGTTCACCACATACCTGGTATCTGATATCTGTATGCCCCTGAGAAAGAGAGGATCTTCCTTCAGAGCGTACCTGGAAGTCAACAACTTGTGAGTCCAAGCCCTTTGCAGAGTTGATTTCTATACATATGAAGTAACAGGTCTGGTGTCACAACAGGTACCAATACACAAAGACATACTGACATCTGGGTTTGCTCTAATTATCACTAAAATGATAAAACCTTTTCATTTCAACTCTTTCTTAAACTAATAAGATTGCAGGTCAACATCTTAAGTGCATTTGGAATATGATGAAAGAGGTGAAAATAAGATAGTAAGTGGAGGGATGTTCTGAGGCACCTTAAAATCTAGGTGAAACTTCTGGAAAAAACACAGTTTAGGAGAAGCCAATCCCTTTGGACAGGCATAGAGAACTTTCAGACTTAAAAAGATTCAGACAGCAGTCATAGCCATAGTATCTGCTGGTTTTGGACTTGTCCTTGTTAATGAAGTGGCAGTCACTTTCAGTTATAACTGTTCCTTATTAAGTGAATCCATTATCTGCATAATAAAATTATCTGTCAGTGATAACCGAGTCTGCTTTTCATTCAGGTTGCAGTGGTGCTGGCAATTCATGCAATGCTTCTGAACTCTCCAACTCACACTGCTGTGGTGTGTCCCAAATCACACCAGGCACAGTGCAGCTCCCAAAAGGAAGGCTTGCCCTGGGTTTTGAAATGAAGCACATGCTGAAAGCACAAGATCTTTGGGAAGAACCAAAAATGTGGGCTTTCAAAACAACCCATGAACACAAGCGTATCTGTTATTCCGTAGCTTCCAAATCTGTGTTTAGTCTTAAAACAAAAAAAGAAAATTTTATTTCTCCAATTGTAATTGCATTAGAGTTAACTTTTTCACAAGGCATACTCAGATTTTTTCTCAGTTACAAAAATTTCAAATATTCTATCAAGAATTTGTAATCATGAAATGTATTGTTGCTTTCAGGTTTCTATACAATCACTCTTTTGTTAGTCACCAACTTTTCCGGTTGTTTCTCATTCTTCATCATTCCTTCCCTTACTCCTCCAAATAAAAAATGAACATGGGTACACAGAGACTGATTAAAGGGACATTTAAAAACCACTCATCTCTACTGTGTAGTCTGTAATCTTTTCAGTCAGTTGTCAAATTTCCAATTGTCCTGGTAAGAACAGAGTTTTGCCAATACAGGGCATTTTTGAATATATATTTAAATTTTCTCCCTCCCTATTTTTACCTATATTTTATTTCTCATTTTTTTTCTCAGACTCTTTGTGCATTATTTTTATGTTTTATATGATAACATCTCATTAACTCATTCTTTTAATTTTTAAACACTTTTTTATAATGACTCATTTTCTATTACTGCATATGTATATCCATCTTGGGAGATCCAATATGGCTCAATGAAACAAACATGTTAGTTGAGAGTCTCCCCTCTGAAATATTCCATGTATCAAGGGGAAGATTCATACTATGTGGGTAAAATTGTCTGTGTTGAATGAATATATGTACTTTAATATTTGATTAATTACAAAATAATCAAAAGTCCAAGAACTTTAAACTGCTTGAAGACTTTAAATTCTAACCGCTATGATTTTGAGCTAAACAGGAAATGTTTCTCACCATTTGCATACTGCAATTTCCTTATCGATATAGTATGAGATTTTCACGCTACTGACATTGACCTCCACAGAAAAAGCACTCATACTATATTACAAGTTTTCCCTTTTCAGCCAAGTGATGCTTTTACAGAGTAACCACTTCATTCCGTTTTTTTTTCCAAAGCAATTATATTTAAAATTTAAATTCCTTAATCTTATTCATGTGCAGAAATTCATACACTAGGATTTATAAACTCTGAAGAAATGGAAAATATTTTGTGTGTTCCTTATGAAAGGTGTCTCATGTCTTTGTAGACCAACCAAGGTGTCCAGTGAAACAAAAATTATCCTCTCATACCACATAAATTCTTCTTACTCATTTCTTACTTCTCACTGAAGTTCTGAATCTTATAATCCAAGCATAAAAAATAAATTCTTAGGCCTCTCCAAAGCATTTTGAATGGTACATAAAATATAATTCACACTTTAAACAGTGGCTTCAAATTATATCTCCTCTGATAAATGCTGTGGAATTTGGGAGGATGATTTGTTTCTACTTTGCACTGAGATGATTATTCAAAGACCTTGGTTCTTCAGAAGAATACTGTTTTTAAACCATTATAACTCCTTAAATGTTGTTCAAAGGATTTAAGTGTGACCACCATAAATCTGTGCCCAAAGAGGCAGAGTTCATCCTGAAGCTTTGAAATACTGATATCAAGGGGAACTCTGACAAGATATGCAATAATAGTAAGATGTCTATCTTTTTAATCATGAAACAATCTCTGGTTATTTGGTTGAGACATCAGAACAGAATAGAACAGGACTGATCAGAAACCTTGTATACTGATTTAAAACCACTTTCCCCCATGATTTTTATTTTCTTCTGCTCAACCTTTGTAATTTAAATGAACTCATTCTGAAATTGAAAATCATAAGAAAATATCCAATAATTTTTTAATTTCCCCCCAAATACGTGGGATTTTTTATTGCTTCCTTTTAGACAATCAACACCAACATCTGCAGCCATGTGTAATTCCAAAGCATTTTGTCACCAGACAAATGGGTCAAAATTATTGAAGCTTTCCTTTTGTCACTGTAATTACAAGCACGAGCAAGTGTTCTAAGCTGCTTGTCTCCCCCTTCTTCTCTTTTGTCTTTACCACCACCTCAGACCTTGGGAGAAAAAGAAGTCACCAAAGGTTAAGCAACTAACAACTATCACATTTCCATAAAGAAATGACTGAAAATATGGAGAATAATATTCACAGCAGTCACCTTATTTCATTAATTTCATAAGAAGATAGTCAGAAATAATATATATTCTTATTTTATTTTATTTTAAACTTTTTCTCTTAAGGAAGAATGGTCTAGTTAGGATGAGCTATGGTTTCAGGATCAGGAGATCTCAAGTGGTATTACCACTGATTTTTTGTAAATACTCTCTTTGTCTCATCACAATTGTTTTTCTGATGGAAAGAGAGACCTAATATTTATCAACTTGAAAAATGGGGGTTTGTGACAACTGCACACTGATTTAACCATAAGAAGTATCTCACTGCTTGAAGTACCATGGTTACACGTTTGATGCATTATGTTATCATAATCTTTTTTTGTTACTGTCAAGGAATAGGTTTACTTATGTGTTACTAATAAGTGTATTTTCTAAAGCACGAGCAAAACTCTTCTTAAAATAGTTGTCTTTAAAATATGTACAGTGGTGCACATGAAATTATAAATAGCTAATCTTCTGAAAAAAATTCCTTTTTCTATTAAAAACAAATTAAATGAGAATAAACAATTTGCATTTTCCTTGACAGAAGCAGTTATAAATATGTATAATTATACAAACCCTTAAAAGAAAGTTATTCTGCTACATAGAAAAATAATAAGGAATTTCTTAATATATAAATTAAACAGATTTTAACTTTAGGAGCAAGAACCTTGGTCACAGGGAAGTTTTCAGGTCTCACCTGAAAATTTAAGTCTTTCATTGGGAGTTATGAAGCAAGCCTACCTACATATTTTTCAAAGTATAACTGTGACTCATTTATATTATTATATGCTCCCAACATGACTTTGTCATACAACATTTTAAAATAAAGTGACTGGGTTATTTTTTCCAAGACGTGAATTCATCCATGGCAATAATTTCATCCAAGTATTATTGTGACATGGTAGTTTTTCAGGAAATAAAAGAAATTGGACATTTTTATGGCAAAAGGAATATCAATAATTAGAACAAGAACCAGAAAAGCTTTAAGGATGACACTGAAGACATAAATGCTAATACTTAATTGCCTCAGCCAATATGTGACTGGTGCCTACAACTTTCTCTAGCATCTGCAGGGGTCACCTGAGTGGACAGAATTAATACAGAATGAAAGTATCAATGGTCATCGGATTACCAAAGCACTTCAGGTCTACCAGAATAGTAAATATTTAAAGGGTTTGAAATATTGTTTATTATCTTCTACACATTTAGTCTCATCCCCCTATACCCCCTAGTTGAATAGGACTACTTGTGTTCTTGGTGAGAAACACGTATGCGAGCATATCTATGAAAAGCACGAGTTTCTTTTCCTAGAGAAAGTAATCAAGTGGACATGTCATGTATGCTACTCTCTTTGAAGATGTTGATGGTGATGGGTGGAGGTATCTTGTTTTCTTCTTATGGGAGATAAATAAGAGTAGGAAACAGGAAAAGGAATAGGAAACAGCACTAGATATCTGTAAGATCAATTTAGTAATTATGGGGGTTAAATTGTCAAACACAGGTCATTTGGCCAATTCAGATGGGTCTGTATTTACAAGATATCATCTCTTAACAAATATAGATAATGCAAATTTCAAGGCTGGGTCTCTCAGTGTGGTGCACAGGAGGTGCAAAACAATCCCATTAGCTACATACAGGATTTATGTCCCTGTGTCTCATGCACTACTTTGAAAATTCACTCTCAGTCATCTGGAAGAAAGGTAATATGCCAGGCATTCAAGATTATACCATTAGAATACAGACAAGAAGCTTAATCAGCTATCGTGTACAAAGTATTAAAAGCATAAAGAATTGCTTATGGTTAAATACTTCATTTCAAGCCTGGATTTTTCCACTGGACCTACCTATATGTGACTGTTTAATCCAATAAATTAGTGTATCTTTACTAATTTATAGCTCATCTTTACAGCTGGAAATTGTTTCCAATCTCAAAACCACAAAGATATCTAAAGATCAAAGAATTCCAAGGAACTTTATTCATAAAATGTGAACAGTTCAGTTATCCGGAAAAAAAAAACCCAGACAAAACCACAACAACAACAAAAAAACAAACAAACAAACAAACAAAGAAACAACCAACCAACCTAAAAAACAAAACAAAACAAACAAAAAAAACAACAAACACCCCCATATATATGCACATGCAAAATGTGCATTTACACATCTTATTCCAAGAGAATATTTGTTAATATGTTAATAGTAGCCCAGATAGGTCTCTATATTTTTAAAACTGTACAATTTCATTCACATCATCAGATTTTTATTGTGATGGAAATTATTTGCTTTTCTTTTAGAGGGTTTTGGATAAACAAGTTAGTGAAATACACAATATGCTCCGTATTTTTTTCCTAAACTTGTGTGTACTTCTAATGGTAATAACAGTTCTTATTTTCTGCCTCACATCAGGAAATTAAATTAGAACATGCCAAGCAGGTCCAGAGGGGTATGATGGCTGGAGACCATCATATCACATTCAACACATGAATTCATACCAATGGCTGACTCAAGTCAAAATAATTCATGCCAGGTCTTCTATTTATACAAACTTCTACAAGGTCTTTTAGTCTAGAAAAATGTAAGTGGGCAGCCAGGAGTACTAGTGTAATTAACTGTATCAAAGACACTATGTATCTTTACTATAGAACTGTGAAAGAAAATGATGTCCAGAAGATTCCTTAGAGCCCTTTTTTTTTTTTTTTTCCCAATGGCAAGCTCTTTTCCCCAGTCATATGGAAAATATCACATAGTTGGTGAGCCACTCAAGAGATAAGTAGCTTCTAATCATGAAAAGATGTGTTTGAATTTATAATCATAATCTTTCATATGGTCGAGTATGAAGAGTTTATCGACATATCTTTTAGTGAGATGAAATAGTGTATTATAGTAAATGTTATCATTTCAAATAAGATCACTACATGCATTAAGTAGTGGTGGGTAATACCTGCGGAAATCAAACATTTAAATGTATAAGATGCTGATTTTGTATGAGGACGTTTGGTGAGGCTGTCCCTTCAGTCATTGCATACATTGCCAAAATCTTCTTGTTCATCACACGAGAAGTCTTTCTGATAGCATTTCATTGCCTTTCCTACAAAACAGCACCTGAAGCTGTGCTTAGCCTTTGGAAGATAAGCTGAAGCCATTATGAAAACCTCTAATAAGGCCAGAAGAATTTTCTCTGGTGAAATAATTAGGTCCTAATATGTTTGTAGTAATGTGTTCTCCCTTTTTGCATTAACCTTTGCTTTCATTAACCATGCTTCAAAGACAGTTCCTATATAATATGTGCAAGGTATGGTAAAATGCATTATTAATCCTGAAAGCAGTTGTCAGACTCAAGTTTTGACCTGCTGGGTGCTCTTGCAACTATGATACAGAGGCATCCCCCATCTTTGCAGTGCATTTGAATATTCTTATCATAAGACTAAATATGGCTATTCTTTTACATATCAAGGCCCCTTTACAGAGCTCTGCATAGTGCAACCTTAGTTAAATGAAAACTGCCTTCAGCTGGTAGCCTTTCAAAAAAGTTTTACAGACCACCTGAAGTATTTTAAGTGAGAATTATGTAGTCTGAATATTTCATATTACTAATTATCTCCCACAAATCCTTACTGTGTCCTCGGATAAGTCTGTTGTAATTGTTCCACAGCAATTTACAGAAGGTGAGAGAGTGAGTTCACCTTGTTTCAAAATCCTTTCCCATCACAAATTACTCTTTCATTCTAATAGTAATTTAGACCATTGATGGATAAGTTTTCTTCCTTAACAGTTTGAAATAAGCCAGTCATTACAGGTCAGGAGCTTATGTTGAATATAACTATGCACATATAATGATACAACTGGTGGACTCTAACCCAACAAATAAATGTACTTCATATAGAGCATAACAGTTCCTTACCTTCCTCTGACTTGTGGACACAAAATTTGTTTCCTTGATATGTACTTAATTTTAGATCTTGGTGACAGGGACTCATCCCATTTAAACCCATATTTGCCTCTGCTCAGGATTCACAGAACACAGAATTCATAGTAAATGACCACATTTCTACTGTCTCATCAGCTTCAATAATACTGTTTTATGCTATTTATAAGAAGTATGCAGAAGACATGGCACTTGTATTTGGATTCTAATTTGTGGACTGCTTGACAGTCTTCTTTTCTTGTAATGTATTCATTGCAAGATATATTGGTTATGCAATAAAGTATTTTTTAATTGCTAGCTTTAGAAATATTTAAGTACCCAATTATTTTTATCTAAAAGACTATTACAGAAAAAAAGGAAAAGTTAAAAATGGATAGGGCCATGGCTAGAGAAGGATTATGAGTTGCACAGCAAGAGCACTGAGCCTTTGATGAAGTGTATAAATAATTAGTAACACACTTTAAGACATCTTTCTCTTGGTTCATAGTACCTGTGCTCATTTAATTCAAGCTGAAAATATGTCCATTCATTCACAGTGAAGGATAGATAAATTGGTGACCAAGTCAATGAGAAAAATGATTCATGTTGAAGCACCAAAGGCCAAATATTTTCTGCACATGCACAGATCAGACACTCATTCAGAGATTAGGCACCAATACAAATTTATTCTCACTAGCAAAAGATCATAGGAGACATGAGACAGACTTGAATGTGGCAGTCTAGTGCCCATAAATGTAGGCATGTGGGTATGTGCAATAATTGTTAACATCTAGCTTTGAATATGTGAATGATATTTAGTGATGTGGACAAGAGATTAATCAAAAACAAGTAGCACTCCATAAATAAGCTGTCCCGGTTTTGCTTTTTCAAAGTTACATGAACACCCAAATACCCTTTTTTGTTCATTTTCCACAAACATTGATGGGACGAAATCTGATCAGTGCAAATGGATATGAGATTTAAAATCACTTGGTGTCTTCACTGAACTTCACTAAAGTGTACCTTGAAAACCTTCACAACAGTATTTTCACATTTGAAGAAGTACTTGGACAACTAAAGATGTAGGCAGAGTACCTAATGTAAGTTCAGTATGATTAAAGATAAATGTCTAAGTTCCATTAGATTCTCAAATCGATTTAAAATTTTGGTCTTGGTGTACATATACTTCTTACAAGGAGGAACAGAAAAATATCTCAGGAGATATGACCAAACAAATGTTTACCCATCTCAAATAATAAATATTATGGTCATTGGAGAGCTGTTCCACATCAGTCCATTGGTTTGAAGAATTCCTAAAAATATCAAGCAAATAACAAATAAATACAAAGCTGAAGTAGACTGCTTGGTAACTTTGCTCCCCTTTTCTAGTGGATTGCAGACCACTTCTGCAAAGCGTGTTCCCCCTAAGATGTTTACAAAACTAATACAAAATCAATTCCTCTTATCAGTGTATCCCCAGTTCGGACTCTCTCACAGAAGGTTTTTTATATTACATTATATAAATCATCATTGCTGTCAGGTCCATCTGTGATACTTGTCACTTAAGTGAATTACTCCAGTCGGGATGAAGTGGCTCCATTAAGAGAAGTCTAAAAGATATCATAGAATTAGTTCATTCTCAATAGCCTTTTTTTTTTTTATCCTAACAATTTTTCTGCATCAACACATATAGTAAAAGGTACTGTACCATGGGTACCATTGAACAGGCCTAAACTTTGGGCATTCTTTAAATTTATGAGTTTATGTTATGTTCCTGTCCCTAAGCCAACTAGGTAACTGTACAACTTTCTGACTACACAACCTCTGAAAGTCTTCCCTGTCCATTTGCACATCTGTAATACTCACCAGATTGTCTTCTATCTCGATTACAAAAACATTCCCTTCTTTGGCCTTCACAAAAACATGACACAACAATGATTCCTTCCTCATACTCAAAAAAGCCTTCTGCAAAAATGACTGTTCCTCAGAGGACGATATTAAGTGCTTGTCTTTCCTCATACTCTCCTCTAAACATCTGCTACAGAGATGTATAGACCTGACCTAATACCATGTCTTAATATTCTTAAACAGTTATATAATTCTTTCTACTTTTTTTCATACATACTTTCTTATCTTTATTGTACTTGACAGTGTTCGTATGAATGTCATTACAAGATCCTTTGTAATACTTCAGGATTTTTTGGGAAAAGGTGTAACTACAGCAGAACAAAGAGATCGAAGTGGCTGGAAAAGTTAGGACTTCTTGGTAAGAAGGCCCAAACAACATGTTTTTGAGGAACATATGCATAAAATTGACTGTGAGTCAACTACATAGTAGAGTTGTATGAAGATTTTCATTTTTTTCACACCAAGAGGAAAAAAAAATGTCCCTGAAATAACTATAGTCTCCCTTTTAAATGTATGTAAAGAGGAAAAGTGCTGTACCACATCAGTGCAGTTAGAATTGAGTTACAGTGTTTTCCATAAGCAGCTACTTCTGTGAGAGCAACTACAATGTTTCTTTTCCTTTCCCTCTACCTTTGCTGAACAAAAAACAGTGAAAAAGGACATAATGGGGGTTGAATAAAGAAATTTAGAAAGAATGTTATTTTTTAGGAGAAATATCTTCAAATCTAACAAAAAAATATAAACCTAGATATTTTCTGATAGTAAATGGAGAAAATACTATTTATCTACTCAGTTATTTATGTTTCAGATTTCCTATTTTTTTAATTATACACTAAAACTTGATTAAAACTACAGGGAGATTTCTTTATTTGACTTTTCTATCCATTATATTATTATTGTTATTTAATCCTGAAAAAAAGAAAAATTAGAAGAAATTGGGTAAAAAACATGACAAAAACTTTTGAGACACCCAAACCATGTAGAATTGCTACTTTAATTTCTAAAAATACCAGTGACTCCTCATAATTTTAATTTTGAGGAGAAAGAACTTATGTAATTTTAAAAAGCTATTTTAATTAAGGCTGTCAACTGTCTTTAGTTTGGTTTGCTTTTACAAATAAGGAAGACTTGACATACTCAGCTGTTGAGGTAGAGTATATTAGGGCTCAAGTTATAGGACCAACCTGTATCACCTTACCACCGGCTGAAGCTCAGGACAATGCTCGAAGTGGTGAGCGTTTGGCCCTCGAAGGCAGTATATGGTATGTGATGTGACTCCATCTTTTCCTTTGAGGGACCATAGACACTTTGACAAAGCTGTCAGCACTTTTCAATCAGTGATATTGCTGGCTTTTCTACCCCAGTGCTCCATACAACCAGAACCATCCTGCTGCGCATCCATGGCGGGATGCCCGCACCCTCCCTTGCTCGGGGACCTTGTGCACTGGAGCCCACCAGCATGAGCGTACGCAGCCTGCCCACCAAGACCGCTGGCCACGCAGAGTGACAAGGTGTCAATGCAACCATGACTATGCTGCCATCAGAGACAGGTGACACCCCACTGATCCCAGTTCTCAGAGGAACTCAGGGCTGGGTGCGGCCCACGGTTGCAGCACACTGACTTGGCCTTTCCCTTCTGCTTGTAAGGAACCCACATGTTAAATGTGTTGGTCAAGCCAAGAGGTATGGCTGGACAGTTTTCTATGGTCCACACAAAACCTTCCAGGCTGAAAGGTGATAATCTTGACCACAGGGTGACAGTGAAACACTCACCAAACTCAGGAGAGAAGTAGTGGTTTGCATCAGACTCACTATCTTCAGTCTCTTCAATGGGAGAAATGCAATTGTAACTTTTGTTGCCTGCATCTCTGCACACTACTGTTACTCCTTCCTCCATCACGTGGCAAGCTGTAATATGGATTTGCAGTGAAATTTATCATTTATTTTCTGAATTTCACTGGGCAGAAAATATTTCATAACTCTTTAAAGGATTATCTTTTATGGAAACTATATACTTGTATATTTGTTTCCATTTGAACGTTAACATATGTATCAATGATTTCCACCTGAGATCTCCAGGGATTTTGGCTATACCTAATTAATAAGTTCTCATGAGACCTATGTAGCAATCCTGAGTCCATCCAGCCAAATTAACTGTGAAATGTTTTTGTAGTTGGGCCTCTGTGGCCCAGATCTGGGTGATAACTTCCAAGAAGTATCATTGAAACGCGTCAGCCCTTTAGTGGCTCCAAATTTTCCTGTGTTTTATAAATCTCTAGAATGCAGTCTGAGAAACTAAGTATAAATATAGGATAATGATTGATACAATGCACAGAGAAGCTATGGTGTTCATCTGAAATTCCTGCATCACTGAATGTTTCAGTGTATGAGCTAGCCGCTTTCAGGATCAGAACTATACTTCATCCAAATCAGGGGCAGCAGAGTAACTTTGATAGTTCTTACTCAGGTGGGAGAGTCTGAGGGCAACATAATGAAAGATGGGGAATCAGTATGGTTCAGGTAGTGGAATTTTGGTAAGGGAAGAAGAGCAAGAAAGAGACTAATGGGTTCTACAGTTCTTTAAAGTCACAAAGTCTGAGACATCTGGGGAGAGAAGAGCCAACAGAATGTCTTTATGTTGAATGTAAGACTGACTGAATGTGAAGAAAGTTGACTGAAATTCTGAAAAAATAATTAGTGCCCAGTAGAAAGGTCTTAAAATTAGAGGAAGACACCATCCACTTACCAAGAATAATCAAATATAATAAGAAAAATCATACTTACAGTCTATCAGTTTATGTTTTAAGAGTTTCTGAGTTCATAAATGTCTCAAGAGATCTTGGTCAGAGAAAGCTGCAGAGTCCAGAAAGCTCTCTAAGAGGAATCAGAACTCAAAATCAGATGTTGGCAGTGGAGGTTTGTTTCTCAGCATGATTCAAAGGGAGCTTCTAGCTGTGCAATAGTAGGTTAAAGTGGAGCTGGTTTGCAGCTCCTCCAGAATGTCACTCTAAGAAACATACATCAAATGCCAACATCTAATTCAAAATCCTATTTCTATTCCTTCTTGACCCCAGATAATTTTCTGTTCTGAATTGTTCACTTAGGGCTGTTTTTTAACAGTGAGCTTTGGGATATACTTTCATCAAACAATAGATTTTATACTTAACTGAAATAAGGATGTATTTTCACACATTCACCTAAATAAAACCCTTAATGTATTCTAGTGCCCTGAACACATTGTTAAGTTGAACTCAGAGAAGATTTGAATTTTAAAGGGAAAAATGCTATGTATCTTGATTATTCATGAACCAATAAGGTCAGACACAGATTTACCATATGTAGAGTTTAGAAAACCTCAAGTATATAAGGCTGTTGGGATTCGATAGATCCCAAGGGTACCAAATAAGGGCACAGATGTTAAACAAGTATAGTACCTCTTTAAATTTCTTATATTTTTCTAAATTATCATTTTGGGGAATTTAACACTATAAGACAACAAAAGTGGACTTATTTTGCTATTAACAACAAGCCATTTATTGCCTGTATAGCCCCAGAAATAACTAAAGGATTGGGGGTAAAAAAAATTAGGTAAGTTACATTGTATACTCGTGCAAGTCTTTTTCCACAGTATTTGAAGGGAAAAATTTTAAAAAATAGCCCAATAAAAACCATCAAGATACATTTCACCAGGTACATACACTGAGACTATTTTTTACCTCTGGCAAATTTAAAAAGACAACTTCTGAAAGACAAGTTGTGGAAAAGTTCATATTAAAACTTACCCTTAAACAGTAATGATTGCATGGACCATACATGACAAAGGAGGATTTTTGTTGAATTTCATTTGTTGCATTTTACCTTTATGCTAAGTAATCTGCTCATTTATATTTCAAGTGAAAGCAGTGTTAGCCCTATGTAAGAAAAAGGTACATTTCCATTTGGAATTTAATTTTAGCACTTCTAGATGATTGTTTTTTCTTCGGAAATATATTTTTATTGCATAAGACAATACATATGGCATGAAATTCCCTCTTGGGTTTTATTTAAAATATTTACAATACTCCATAAATATGCTAGCTACTTTATAAATGTTTAGTATTGAATGGATTGATTAACTAGCTAGCTAGATACATAATTAAGATCTCAAGGTCCCTTTTTAAGCTTGAGTATAACAGCCAATGAGAAGTGACGTGGCTGCTTTGGGATGAGCAAAGCTTTTAAACATTACTCTTCAACCCACACAGCAGTCTCCCTTTCTTCACAAGACTATGTTCTTGTCCATAATTTTAAGGGCCTTTGTAAATGGTGTAAGCAGCAGGACCTTTGGTTCAGCAGAAGTGATTTTTCTAGTTAAATGTGTAATTCACCAAATGGAAGGACAGACACCTTGGAGACATCATTATTCTTCACCTATCTGTCAGAAACTACAGAGGATCTAGCTGGTTCAGTTACAGCCCTTTTATCTTCAGTCTGATTTCTACAATTTTTTCACATAGATCCACAATGTATTCATCACACCATGAGCAAGAATTTCAGCCCTAGCATCACCAGTTATATAAGTTATGAGATGAGTAAACTAATTTCCCCTGATTTCTGTCATGTGAAGTGGTGGGTGGAAAGGTCACTCTCATTAGTGGGGAGATATGCTCCTGCCCTGGTGGCCAACTGGCTTTGCACCCTTTTAGCTATTGATCTGGGAACATACAGAAGTAGGCAATGGCTGCAGGGCAAAGCTCAGCTTTCTCTACTTGAGGCTCTCCTAGGAAAGCTACCAAAGGTTTCTTTCTACATTCTGGATCTCTGCTACGGGTAGTTAAGGTTAGGCAGGTGAAATAACTAAAATCAAAACATTCAGATTGCAAATTCCTCCTGGAAAAAGGCTTACAGGACAACAAATCCAGGGAAAATTTTCTTGGCGTATCAGAACCCCATCAGGTCAAAGTGACTCAACATTTAGTTTTGAGAAAGCAAAACCTTGTGTGCTTGTGTGCTCCTTCCTCCTGACTTTGAGTGGGTGATTCAGAGCCAATGGGAGATTGGGACCATAATCCCAATGAAACTGTACAGGCAGTCAACATCATTTCTTCTAGATGGGATATCCTACTCCCTGCGGTCTTGCCAGTGAAAATGATTGAGGTAAATCAAAAAGTGAAACTGAGGAACATCTTCAGCATCCAAAGAAAATCAACTCACGTCAGAAGCAAACAGTAGAGCATTATCGATTGTGAAAACAGAGGTGCACACTAATGGTATAGGGTTTTTTTAAAAACATAATTATGCATTTTAGAAATGGGTCTAGGTTGTTAGGCTATCATAAACACATGATCACTACAGAGTGAGAGTGAGAGAAGGAGAGTGGGGGAGAGGGAAAGCAGATGATAATGGTTTTCAGGGAACATTTAGGTAATTTTTGAGTTAGTTTTTTTAGATCATCTGGTCAGACAGCCTGAATACTAAATCTTTGTATGGACACCCAGATTCAACTGCTTCCTCCTGTTAGGTTGAAGAAAGATGACTGATGCTCCCCCAAAGGAAGGAAAGCAAAAAAGACAGTTAATTGGGAAACTCTATCCTTCCTGTGTAAGTGCCTCACAGTCTGCCTATTCCTTACTCCTATTGACTATCAGAGTCCCCAGTACAATGCAGAAAGAAAATCCTAGCAGGAGAAATGGTGAAGTTTCCCTCCCAGGTAGTATGTAGGTCTGTGTTCATTGAGCAGCCACAGGTAACCATCCTCCACAGCCAGTCTGGGACAGCTACTCTTGTTTTAAGGCAGTCTTGGAAACAAATGTCCTGCTCCCAATTCAGACTCCCAAGTTAGACTCCTGCGTGACAAAACACAGTGTCAAATGGTCTGTGCTTGTTATACACTCTGACGGCAATAGCCATTTAAAATTAAAATAAAACAATATGGCAAGTGTCCCAACCTTCATAATATTCTGTTGGATTCAATTCCACTCTAATTTGGATAAAAGTACTGTGAGCAGAAAGCCAGGTACACGCACAAGAAGTAGAAACAACAGTAGTGTGGGTATTAACCTATGACTCCTTGCTCCCACAGGATGCAGGGCCATATTCACTATGTTATCAGGTCAAATCAGTTTATTCCTCTTCCTTTGCTGATGGAGGAATGAGTGTTTGTTAGTTATCTTGGGATGGATATAGGACCAAACTGAAGGCCAAACAGAAAGAAGCCATTGAAAGCAAAGTCTTAAAAACACTTTGATTAGTCTCCGATAAAATTTAATTGCATTTATTCTTATATGAATACTTCGAATGCTTTCTATTTTTTGAAGAATTCTTTATTATTTATTTATCCTTTTTTTTTTTTTTTTTTTTTTTTCTGGTCACTTATTCCACTTATTCCTCCCTTTTATAATATTTTATTTTCTGCATTATTTATAATTGTGATATAGGCCAGTATGCAATGGGGTAGTTCAAAATGGATGAACTAATTTTTTCTTAAAGTTTTCCTTTCATTTATTAGTGAGCCAAACAGTGATTTGCACAGGAGCTTTCTGAAATAGGTGCCTTGAGCTGATTAGCAGTTTATTATGCTGTGATATAGTGGTGAGGCTGCATGTTATAAAACAGAATTTCTACTTGTCCATTTTTGGTCTGGGTTTGACAAAAAAGTAAATTTTTCTACAAGGAAATTTAAAGATATATAAAAATTTGTTCCACTGAGAACTGACAGTTGTTTTTTAAAGTATTTCTTAAAGGGACTATTATTTTTAAAGAGAAACCAATGTCAGAGTTCTGTGAATGAAAGAATGAGCTCTCCAAAATGATTGATTGTGCTGTCTTACTCATCTTGATTGAATAGAGCTTTGGTTCTGAAACTTTGGCCCACAGACCATCTGTGTCCTGCAGAGCCTTGCTACTAGAGTCTAGAGAGCAGACAGATCCCATGGTGATGGTTTCTCTGCTTGATTCCTGCTGTTAAATCATCTTAAAAGCAGTTAAAAATGCATGAAACATTTTACTAATCGGACTTCTCCTAGGAAAGTAATTCTAGGTGTGAAGATTACTTGTGCTTCTGAAGTTGTTCTCCTTTTTATTATATATAAATAATAATTAATAGCTCATTTATAAAGCCCCATTGGCATGACTGAGGTGCTTGGGGTATTGTACAACATCATCAAAACAAAATTAAAACAAAATGAACAAAAGTTCACCCTCATTAGAGTTGAGCCAAACACAAGAAAAATTTCAGAGAAGAAAACAGGTTCTGTTTCTCTAATCATGCAGGAATGACATTTATATTTTTAAAATTATGCTGGGGTTTGAAATACATCAGCATCAGCCTCAAATAATGTACAAATAAGGATGAAGTCCTTTCGTTCTTCCAAAAAACTTATTTTAATTTCACATATCCTCACATGTTTTCCCAGCTAACTTATTTCAGATATTAAGCATAAACCACTAAACCTGTTAGGTATTCTGCACTGCTGAGGCTCTGCATGGTGCCCCATAGAGCTTTCCCCAAATAAATTGGCAGAAAAACAGATGTTCCAGGGGCTGTGCAGTAAATGCTTCAACTGTGACCCACTATGTACCCAGGGAAGTTAAAAGGCAAGGAATTAGGCATTTCCCACCCTTGCAAATGAGGCTGTGGGGCAGAGCTCCCTACTTGACAGCTCTCTGGGCAGGGGAAAAGTGTATTTGTATAAAGACCACTTTTATAGATAGCTGCAAGCATATGAATTTCAATACCATCTGTCCCAAACCTAAGAAAAAAAGACCTATAAATGAACACATAGTCATGTATATATTTAATCACTGGAATGCACTTACAGGAGTAATTTTTAAAGTTCTGTCTGATTCATAATGCAGGTAAACATCAGTTATATTTTTCTGCAGTATCACCAGATACCACTGCCACAATATAGACTTTTAAATATGTAAACTGGCTGTATGAAACAAGTGAACTTGCACGCCCTCCCCATCAGGCACCAGCCAAACTGTCACTCTTTACAAATAGGTTAAATAGGTTATGGGAGATAAATACAGGCGAAAAAAAGTAATGGAAAATATATAGTGAATGTTAGGCTGTCATTAGTAGCAGCTGTTTCTGATAAGGCTCAGCTCTTAAACTATTGAAACAGGGAAAACAGATTAAAGCTGTTGCTTTGATGCCTTAATACAGTATCTATTTAATTTGAGATTACATAGTTCATGAGGCATAAATCCCCAAATATTTTTGCAAAATCCTTTAACAGCCTTCAAAAATATCACAGTGTAATTTGTAGAATTCATTCTCATGAGTCTGGGTTTAGAAATACACCAGATGATTTGAGAGAGCAAAGAGCTGAGCCTGATTTTGGATTTGTATCTCAAGGTGCAACATTTGCTCTAAGCAATAGGTTTCAGGGAAGCCCAGCTGGAATCGAGGACAAGTATTAATGGTGGAAGTTCAAAGGCATGGGCGGGAGCAGCAAAGATGGATAGGCACACGCTCCACTAACGTGCAGTGAGACTGATGAGGGGATGTGCACTCCTGTCCCTCTGTACTTTGAAAACATCTACCCCAATATATCATCTGACTAATTAAACAGTGCTTCACCCAGAGGACTCCACATCAGATTGGATTTGAATATAGAGGCCAGATCCAGTGTCCATTAAAATACAATGAGAAGGCACTGCAGAAGAATTTTAGCTTTTACATTACGGCCATCACTGTCCCAATACAGGTATCACACTCAGTCCCAACTACATAAATTCCAGGAGACACAGACCTGAGGCAGGAGAGCACTGTTTTCCTGATCCACCTTCCTGAATTTCATCTTTGTTTCCAAGAAAATCGATGCTGAGCATTTTGCAGCATTCATCGTTTTCAAAAAAATGAAAGCCTTGTAAAAACACCTCTTTCACTATGCTTTGTGGCTGGCATTGCTGAGGCGTAGTCTGATCCCTGACTCCTGGGAATGCGACAGGTCTGGCCTGGATCTGAGACCATTTAACTGTATGGGAGGAAAATAAGAAAAATTCTCTTGTATGGCCTATCAGTTTGTATAACTGTTTCCCCAAAACAGTAAAAGAAAATGTAGTATCAGCAGAATTCATGTGTAAGTAAAAAATCACCAGGTAGAAAAAGTTAGTCAATAACACCCTAAAACTTATGGTCAAATATTTCTTTCTCCTAAAATCTGTTTTGCTACCCTTTATTGCATATAATTTTCTCCAGAAATAATAATAAAAAAAAGCAGCTGTTTACTTTGTTATAATTTATTACAATACCAGCATGACATGAAACATTACAAGCTCAGTTACTAATCACTTTTTTTTTTTTCCCACCCTGGTTGTTTTTTACCTATCAGAACCCCTTGCCTGAGTAAAAATTGTTCGTCATTAATCTCTGACAGCTTTGAAAATTGTCTTTGGACTAACACAAAATAAAGCAATTTGCTATGTCCATTCATCTAGCATGAGTTCAAATCTACGAAGTCAAAGTCTGTAGTTTACATAGAGTATATTTAAACAAAGATCTAGGGGATCTACACATTGTACTACACAATCTTCCACTCCTCCTTCTGTGAAATGAATTTATGCAAGTCTGGTTCATTGCACAAGACTATTCAGTTTTGTTAGTCCCTTGGTGTAGTTTCTAGGTCAGCAAAGCAATAATAACAACAAAAAACAAAACAAAACAAAACAAAAAGCCAAACAAAAAATCAACCCTGAAACCTAAAAAACTGCATCCTTGTTATATAAGTATTTCTGCTTACACACTTCTAGTCAAACACCTCCTTTGAAAAATAGAAATGGGATTGCTGAAAGTTAAGCACATGAAAAAGAGGAAACAAGGCTAATGATTGTTGTGCCCAGTGGAAAACTCTCCAAGTTGTATTATTTCAGCTCCTATAAATATCCAAATAGGATTTGCATGCTGCATTGGAAAATTCCACTGCAGCGACTCACCATGTTTTATATGTAATTCATTCCCCTCCTTTCTTTTATGACTGGTCATTTCTTGAGTACAAACATGATACACAGTTTACCAAAGCATTTGATAATTGTCTGAGAGAATCAAACAGTTGTAAAACCTGCACCATGACAAAGCTCAGGGCAATACTAAATTTTGCCCTACTCATGATCATTTTTAATGCTGCCTGTAGATGTTTAAGTCACAGCAGCCAACAGGATGTACCAGACAAATATAAAGCCATTTTTAGTTTCCACTGTATTACTGAAATCAATGGAGCATAAGGATAAACAAAAACAGAGAAAAAAGATAAGTCCTTCCCATTTCCATAGCAGCATCAGGCTACAGCTGTATGTTTATTTTTTAAAAATGAAATAAGTCTGTCTGGCTACTTTGTGTATAAGTGAATTTCTGTGCTTTTCTATGTTTAATATAATTTAGGAAAACCCAGAGAGGTTACTTAGATGTCTTCCACTTGAAGCACTAAATGAGTAGGTCCCTGGCCCCAACAACGTATCACAAGAAGAAAAAACCTGGGAGATGGTCTCCCTGTGGGCTGCCTTGGCACAGTTGCCTGCATCTTCACCTTCATCCATAAACACCACACACACGTTCCACCAGGCAGAGACCTACCATTGATGAACAGATAATAGGAGACACAGGGGTACATCTGAAACTCCTGCCACCCATTCAAAGTTAAATCATTTCCATCCAGTTGGGACACAGACCTTTTGGTTGTCTTCTGAGGCCAGACATTAAACTAGGCAGAACAGATCTTTTTAAAACATAACTTCCTGGAGCATAACCATTACTTGTCTTTTGGATTGTAGGCCAGGACTAGGATATTTCCTAAGGAAGAGGAGATTCAAAGTCTACAGCTCCCACTGCAGGATGAATCCATCCTATTCAATACTTGAGTATTAGATATCTCAGTTACTTTTCTGTTAAAAGTTTTAAAGTTGTTTCTAGCTGATGCTGAACTGAAAGCTATTGATGCTTCAAAAGAGGTGCTAAGCACCAGCCTGGATTCAGTTGTTTTCAGATATAACATCTTTGCCTCCTAAAATGAAATCCTACACAAAGGATTTAATGAGATGTTGAGGATTAACACTATTGAGGTTTCAAACAGATTAGTGCTAAAATTGAACCCATTTTAAAAGAAATCCTTACCTGTCCTACTTCCAGCACACAGCAAATTATAAAATTGAGGTGTGTCATTTAGCATTTCTGTGCCTCTGTTTCCCTACAGAGGATGCCAGCCAAAATGTTCAGCCACTGTGGTACAGCACAAATTGTCCAGAATCTCCTTGCCAGACTTCAGGAGAATTTCTCAAGGTGACTGCCCTCATCCATATAGCTGGGGTTTTCACAATCAGGCTCCTGGAATGAAAGCCAACATATTACTGTCAGTGCAATATAATAAAATGCTGATACTGCAGAAAGAAATAAGGGTAGAAGGTTCTGGATTCATGGACTCATTCAAAAGCAATATAAAATAAGTAGGGAAAATGACTATGTGGTACCAAAGCACAGTGGTGCCCATACTGAGAAAAGAGAGAGACTGTTTCTTTGTACTGATTTAGAGGAAGGCTGCCAAGGCACATCCAGTAAATTACTATTGTTCAGAGTCATCTGAACAAGGATCTCTAAAAGCTGAGTTTGATATACAGGAGAAACACTCAACTGATTGTTATATAATAATAATTGACTGCAGAGAAATGGACTTTCTATGGAAGCTGGGACTGTATTTTGAGTTAGGGAAAGCTTTTTACACTGTACAGCAAAGCCTCAGGCTTTACTCTATAGGAATTTACTTTTCCAGATGGCTCAGAATGCTGCCTGTCCTGGGCTGTGGTGCTGCAGAGACACACAAGTCCAAAGTTTCATAAGAAACATGACTGAGAGGAGGAGGAGAAGCAGAGTCTACTCAAGAGCCAAGTCTGCAAGTAGCTAAAAATGAATCTGAAGAGGGATGCTGTGCCAGTGACAGCAAGGAAAGAGCATGTGCAAAGCAGATGAAACAATTGTGGTTTCGTGATTTGTAGTTAACTTTATGTTAAATTCAAACACACAGCACTATTTTTAGCACTTAGAAAACCCAAGCAAAATGCTCCAGGCAGCTGCTATCTCTTCTGTCTTGAGTAAACATTTGTTTTGTCAGTTTGATGCTTAATCATCAAAATGTAGAACTTCCCCCTTTTCCTTTTCCTTTTCCTTTTCCTTTTCCTTTTCCTTCTCCTTTTCCTTTTCCTTTTCCTTTTCCTTTTCCTTTTCCTTTTCCTTTTCCTTTTCCTTTTCCTTTTCCTTTTCCTTTTCCTTTTCCTTTTCCTTTTCCTTTTCCTTTTCCTTTTCCTTTTCCTTTTCCTTTTCCTTTTCCTTTTCCTTTTCCTTTTCCTTTTCCTTTTTTCCTTTTCTTTTTCCTCCTTTTCCTTTTCCTTTTCCTTTTCCTTTTCCTTTTCCTTTTCCTTTTCCTTTTCCTTTTCCTTTTCCTTTTCCTTTTCCTTTTCCTTTTTCCTTTACCCTTTTTCCTTTGTCCTTTTTCCTTTACCCTTTACCCTTTTTCCTTTGTCCTTGTTCCTGTCCCTGTCCTGTCTCAGCTTTCTAGAACCTGCAGTTTTTAAGAGAAGTAACCACCCCTGAACCATCTCCCAATTCAAAGCTGTCTCTTTGAGATGGCCAAATGTTTGATGCATCCTATTCTCTGTCTGAAAGCTGAGTTGCATTTGCCTTCTGCAGATAATCATTCCTCAGAGGAGGAAAAATGACTGGGACAGAAGAGAGGAAGTCACAAATGGAGTTTTAATTTGGTTTACTTCCTTCTGCCCACACTGAGAGCTGCTCAGTCCTAATAGTTACAGCCTTTTGAGGATGTAGCAATTTATTTGCCCTCTGATGCAAAGGTGAAAGAAGAGGAAATATGACTGATTTGATGTTGTTCACATTCATTCTCTGCTTCTTACTGGCCTATTTAAATAATATAAAATGAGTCAGTCAATTTTAGAGCAGACCACAGACTACAAGAGGTTGTTGAGGATGGTGTCAGCTTTCTGGGGCATAGTGTCATCCAAGGCCCATTCTGGATTGTTATCACAATCAAACACTGCCATGGGTTGACATTGAGGAAATCAAAGAAGGAATTTCCTTCACTGTAACTGCTGAGGACTGGTTAGGAAAACACCTGCAAAGAATAGTGAGAGGAATGCAAGTGATACATCCTATGCTGTCCTTGCTGTCAGCTTTGTGGACTCTGTAACCTGATAGACTTTAGGATAGATGACATACTAGTATGTCACTAGCTAGATAACTCACATACAGCTAGCTTTTTCATCCGTTTATTTGCATGAGGTTGTGGAGTTCAGGACACAAGACATTTACAATGTTCCTCACTCCAGTGAGTTAGAAGCCTTGCTACATCTCAGGGTAGAATATCCTCAGG
This sequence comes from Tyto alba, assembly GCF_018691265.1. Taxonomy (NCBI): domain Eukaryota; kingdom Metazoa; phylum Chordata; class Aves; order Strigiformes; family Tytonidae; genus Tyto; species Tyto alba. The sequence continues at coordinate 38,912,856 of NW_024881330.1, forward strand.
GTACCCAGCACGTGGCTGCAAATAAAAGAGGTTTTTGCAACTATTGCTTTTTTTTTTTTTCTTAAAAAAAAAAAAAAAAAAAAAAAAAGAAAAAGTGGAGAACTGGAGAACATTCAAATGATTGTGGTCTGGGTAAAATTTATGATCTGTCCTCCATTCTTCAGTCTTCTAGAGCTAGCCAACAACACATTGTGGGAACAACATGTCCACAGATTGCTGCTGACCTCAGTAGTAAGTAACAAGTTCATTAAGGTGCACATGCTTTTCTTTTCTGGGATGGTACAATGTGCCGCTGACTCATATGGGCTGTATCCTTGTGGCACAATTATTAAGAATGATCCAGATTCTACCACTTTGGCTTCTCCTGATTAACATCTTACTTTATAGGCAGTTCTGTTTAGTTTCAGTGGGGCTGCATCTGCAAACTAATTTTCAGTATAAGTATGAAAGAATCATGCCTTGTAGATTTAACCATGTTTCCAATAGATGCAGATAGGAATTACAAAAAACAGCAGAAGGAATGAAAATAATCTTGATCTGGGTTCAGACTGGGGTAGTAAAAAAAGGAAAGAAGAGAATGAAATCACAATTCTTGCTTATATAAATAGCACCTGTTTTGACAAATTTTGTATGCCTATATTTTCTGAATTAGCATGCTTCCAAAGTACCACTTTTCTCAGAACATAAATGACAGCATTGACAAAAAAATAATACAGGCTGTTACTATATATGTTTGCAATATTTAAGCTTTGCAAGCAAAAAATTGTTGAATTCATCCAGTAATTCTTAACCTGAGCAAACTTGCTTGGTCTTAGCTCCAGGAGTTAACTCCTTCAGCAGTAGTACAAGACGCAAATACCTGCTTATTGAAGCTCAAATGGTTTGATCAGCAGCACTACTGATGTACTCCAGAGGTTGTTATTGGCTCCAATTCAGTAAGTTCTTCATTAATGATCTGGCCAGTGGCACAGCGTGAACCTTCAGTAAGTTTGCAGACGATACAAAACTGGGAGGAGTGGCTGATATGCCAGAGGCTCATCCTGCCCTCCAGAAGGACCTCGACAGTCTGGAGAAATGGGCTGACATAAACCTCATGAAATTCAACAAGGGGAAGGGCAAAGCCCTGCTCCTAAGGAGGAACAACCCCAGGCATCAGCACAGGCTGGGGGCCACCCAACTGGGAAGCAGCTTGGCAGAAAAGGCCCTGGAGGTCCTGGTGGACACCAAGTTGAACATGAGACATCACTGTGCCCTTGCTGCAAAGAAGGTGAGTGGTATCTTGGTCTGCACTAGACAAAGCAATGACAGCAGGTAGAGGGCTGTGATCCTTCCCCTTTATTCAGTGCTGGTGAGACCACACTTGGAATGATGGGTCCAGTTCTGGGCTCCCCAGTACAAGAGAGACATGGACATACTGGAGAGAGTCCAATGAAGGGCCGCAAAAGTTATTAAGGTGTTGCAGTATCTGTCATACAAAGAGAGGCTAAGAGAGCTGGGACTGTTCAGCCTGGAGAAGAGAAGGCACAGGGCGATCTTATCGGCATACATAATTACCCCATGGGAGGGAATGAAGAAGGATGAGAGGGACTCTTCTTGTGAGTGCTCAGTGACAGGACAAGAGGCAATGAACATAGATTGAAATACAGGAAATACTACTTAACCATATGAAAAAACTTTTTTACAGTGGGGATGGTCAAACACTGACACATGTTGAACAGAGAGGCTGTGGAGTCTTCATCCTTGGAGATATACAAAACCTAACTGGACGTGGTGTTGAGCAACTTGCTATAGCTGACCCTGTTTGCAAAGAGGGGTTGCACGAGACAATTTCCAGAGGTGCCTTCTGATCTCAACTCTTCCGTGATTGTGTGTGATACTTTTTACGCTACATCAACAATATTGCAACAGTACTCTTTCAGATGATTTGTACTTGCATTTCTGACGTGTCTGCAAATAACAGACATAATTCTCACAGTATTCAAGTTCATAATTCCCTAATGCTCTTGAGGACATGGGTAACTTTAACCACATTTAGGCATTAAGACTCTTTGGCTTTAACGACCCAGAATCAAGATGCCACCTTTTATGAAGGACAGCACCACTGAAAGACTCACACTTGGAAATGCCTCAGCAGGGAGGGTTTAAACAAGCTCTTTCCTTAGTAAGACCATCGTAACAACTCACAAACTGAAGTGATTTGGCTGATAGGTGTCTTTCCAGAATTTTAAAAGACGTTCACATGACAGACTTAGTCTGCCATATTTTCACAAGGCCCTAAGTAAACAAGACTATAAAGCCCATAGCAAGCATCATAACTATCTTGATCACACACTCTTCAAAATGAGCAGGACTGAGAACCATACCTCACTAATGTTGAAGCATGAGGCACTGGAGATGGGGAACACAAGCCCATCTGTGGCACCTAGATAATTTCCTGAGCATCTAAAACCATTTCGAAACATGGTCATGACCTACATAGAAAAGTGAACAAACTGAGAAGAACACATATCAGTAAAATGTTTATAAAATTAAGACAAGATATACATAAGCAAAATTTACAAAAATTCTTCATATAGCTCCTTACAACTCAGTCAAAGTTTTACTCATCCATTCAAGTCAAGACAAGAGCATTACGGTTTACTGTCCTATTGAACCAGACCAGATGGGATTCACCCATTACTACAGTTCCAACTACCGAAATGACATTTGGCTCTTCTCTCTAATCCCTCTTTCTCTGACATTAATGCAAGAGTCATTATAATAGGTAGGCTTGTTACAGAGAACTCAATAGTAATAAAAAAATACAAAAATTGCTGTTCTTGTATTCCTCTTGTTGTTGAAGAAGAAAATTATACTGTAAATTAAATCTGATTTTATGACATTTTGCATGCATATAGATCTTCACATGAACTCAGGGGAGCATACTTTATTTGAGCTCTGTAGTCCTTATACTTTTTAATTAATTTTTCTTTGTAATTCAGAATAAGTTTCTAATGGATTCATGGAACAATATGGGGTCACTTGGGGGTGATTTTAATACCTGCAATTCCCATGGTTATTAATCAAAGACTTTTTAGCCTTTTAGATAAATTATCTGCCTTCTGTTTAGAAGATTGAGATTAAGCATGTGAGAGAAATTGTCCCTACTGACACAAAGAAAAAAAGTCGAGAAAAAAACAAAATACGGCATTTTAGATATCTCACAAAACTGCAGAATATGCGGTAGATTTTAAATTTTCTTTCATCTAGCTTTGTGAAAATAATTTGTTATGAAAATAACAATGATTCTCAAAAGGAGTGTTTTTCATTTACTGACTATAAATCTCAGAAGCTGTAAGAGCCAGTAAAACTTCTCCTAATTTGTGATTTACAGTTTACAAGTGACAGTTTAAAAAAAAAAAAAAATCAAGCTTTCTAAACACCTAAGAAAGAAAAAAAATGTTCATTTAGCAGGTTTAGTTAGGAATGTAAATTTGCATACTAGGCAAGACAGGATACATTTTCATCCACTGAATCCTGAATCATATAAACAAAACCAGTTTCTGTGCAATTGATTTAATTCGTCTTGGCTTCATTGAGTTCAATAATATGAAAAATCCTGGTAGATCCTCCTTTCACTAAAGAAACAAAAAGCTGATTTTCATACATTTTCACTTGTTATAGGACTGCGTAACTGTAGGGTAAGGCCCTTAAGGCACACCAAAGACAAAAGGACATGCAGCTGAAGTGATACATTTTCTGTGTTTCTATATATGTGAAAATATATCAGAATATCAGATCTCACAGTTCTGTTCATCCTCCAACAATGCCTAATCCTGTATCAATAAGTCTCAACAAAACAAGGCATTTAAAGTAGCTGTGGACCTGATTCCAACTTTTCAGATGTAACCGTCCTCAAAATGTGTGGAAATTCAATGCCTATCTATAGTTCACTTCTAGCTCTCTGTCAAGGAGAAATAAAATTTTACAAAAGTATTTTAAGCATTTATGACAGCTCTATCATTATAATCTCTAAGTATTTCACAATTTTTCTTCACATGCTGAAGAAGGGCTCAATTCATCAGTTTGCTAACCTGAGGCACAGCAACCCACAGAGGAAAGTGTTGTGAACTATTCAGGTTACTCAGGGCGTCTGAAGCAGTTTAGCTGCACTAGTGCATTGGTACAGCTGGGTGGGTTAAACTGGTCCTATAACACATCCAGGTGGCTCACCAGGTTTAATCACCTGTACTGTTTCCATGCTGTGCAGTATGGCATCATATTTTTTTAACTGCATGAAAAAAAAAATGAGTTGGTTATTCGAAATCAAGCAGAAACCTGTCACAGGGCCTGGATGTTGCTTTCTTAAATCTGAGACTGTTACCCATTCTGCATCCTCTCCTCTTTCTTAGTCACCAATGACATTTAAGTCGGAAAGTAGCAAGGCAAGGGGAAGGCAAAGCAGCAAGTCAGCAAAAATTAGCAGCAAAAAAAATTCCTATAAAGAAAAGAGACCTAAGTGGGTAAATAAACCATATGTCCTCTTAATATGGCACCAGAATAGACCTCAGAAACATTTTTCACTTTCATCCCTCAGGAGCTCTTTCCTGGAAAAGTAATTAAAAAGAAAAGAACTTGATGAAAGCCACAGAGATAGTCAGAGAATAAAGCCATGAGATGAGTAAAACAAGCAGTCCTTGAAGGCAGCCCTACACAGTGACGTACAATGTTCTCCATAGCAGATATTTATTTTCTCTTCCTATGGAGGCTGCATTTAATAACTTGCAAAACATCTTCAGGAAAATACATTTTACACATAGTAGGGTATACAATGCATACTTAGGTTTATCATTGTGATATTATGAATGCTGCATACCTCTTCTTCCTAGAAGTTGTCTTCAGAGGTCTCAGTATTTGTTCTGCCAACAGAATAAAAAGATTAGCATAAATACAGCTTTGCTCCATGTAACATAGAGTATGTAGTGCACATGTTTTGACTCTTCACGGAAGGAAAGTTTCAAAATACATATTGTATGTACATGTATTTATTTATGCTGTAAAAAGGAAGAAGTCACACAGGTTTCAAGAATGTGCATCTATCAGCAGGTTTCATTAAGGTGTAAAAACATTACTTGTATTCAATACTCAGGCAATACTCATTTTGCAGAGTTGTCTCATTCTTAAAGTGGAGATAGTGCAAACCATATTCCTTTCTCCATTTGCCATGATCCTTTCATGAACTTGTAGGTAACTTTATGACATTAAACATGTCAGGATCATATTTGTCTAGTAACTGGAATTCTAAAATGGCTATTAGGAACATCATCCAAATATTCTATAATTCAGCCACCAGCTTTGTTCAGGAGCACAAGTGGCCAAGTGGCTCAGTCTCAAAGGAGAAAGAGAGGTGGTATGAGTCAGACCAGATGGCTGTTGACCTTAAAGCAAGATAGAAATGGATGGGGAAAGCTATTGTCAGCTGTATTGCTTCCAGGCACTGCTCCGGAAACTCACCTAGTCTTCGTAATAGAAGTTTTACTTTTAATATCAAAGAAGTTTTATTTGTAATATCAGATACTTTGTTTCTGATAATGTACGTACTTCTAAAATTTCTTTTAAGATAAATAAGTTGGATGGCAATAGGTAAAGCAATGGAATTTACTTTCTTGAATCATAGTACTGCACAGTCTGAGGGATAATTCTATGAAGCTATGAGACCATCATTTTTTCTAAAATCACACATTGTTAATACTTATTATTGCCCTTCAGAGTTGACCACTGGAACAATACTCTAAAGAAAAAGGACTTACGCTTAAGCTGAAATGTATGCTTTCATTTTGAAACAACTTTGCAATTTGAAGGTTTTAATTCTGTACTATATGGAACGTGTTACAATATGAAATTTTCAAAAGCTGAAACAGAACTGTGAGCCAACCTGAAATTATCATTATTATTTTAATTTTTCTTTCAGAGAATTAGATATCTACTGAATTTTTTCTAGGTAAATGAAACAAAAATTTTCTAAATTTCAAAATCCTGTGTAAAATGAACTTGTTACTCTCAGTCAATATAAATTTGGTGTCTGATTTAAGGTTTGGGTCAAAGACTTTTGAAAAGAGTAGAAACTGTTTAACTTGGTACACTGTGGATTAGACCCACAAAGGCTAAATTTGTAGTCTGTGAGATAGTAACATGAAGGAGACACCTCTCCATAACTATATATCTTGATCATCTCTAATATTTTGCACTTATAATGGTCTATTCATGACCTAGCAGATAAACCTGAATGAAACATAATCAATAAATCAGAGCTGGATCACAAAAATAAAAAAGTAACCACTTCCCCAGTTATTTTCACAAAAAGATGGAAAACTAAAATATTTCTATTTTCTTCTTATGAATCTACTGGAAGTGTTAACTAAACATGTTAACTGTGAATGTGGAATAAAGGTCTACAAAGTCTTACTTACAATTTTGTAGTTTTCTGGTTTATCTTACTTTTCAGCAATACCTCTAGTATTACTAAGATATATCATTATTCCTGAGAGAGTGTAATTATAGCATGTTGTATCCTTTCAAGTGGGTCAAATAACCTTTATACCACATTTTTTAAGTATCAATGATGTCTAAGTATCCTGCAATATATGCTGCTGACTGGGAAATTAAATTTGTATTTAATTATGCAGTGCTGTGTGGAATTGAGAATATATTGCACAAAGTCGCTTTGTCTGACTGTCACATACTTTCTGGTGGCATGATTATACACCATGCTAACGTAGTTGTCTTTGTGTTGTATGGAAATGAAGGAGTCCAACACTGCAGATCTTATATATTTAGAGGTTCACAACTATGTTGTTTGCTTTCTTAGTTATGCAACACCTTTCATCCAGACAGACTATCTCTGCTTGAAAAAAAATCATATACACCCTGCAGAATTTGATATTTGGTACTGAAAGCCAAGTCTGTTACAAGAGCTGAAAATGCTCGTATTTTGTACTCCCCAAAATGTGTTCACCTGAGTTTGTGGGAGCCCTAATAAGTGGCATCAGATGAGAATCTGGATTTCTGAGCGCTGTTCCCCTGGGAATGTCATGTGTTTGTTACATGAAACTCATAAATCACTTTGATGTTCTCTGGACCTGTATTATCATAGGAACTCTATAGGCTAGTAAAGTCTGCTTCTGGATCAGGCAGAATATACTTACTGCTTCTGGGCACTGAGTCTCATGTTAGTACTGCACCCCATTCTGCCCTGAAACACACACTATGCACAGCATGGGTGCATATGCGGCCAGAAGTAGGACCTTATCTATACTTTGATTACTCTTTTGTTATATCTTTACACAGTTATACTAACAACTCATCCCGTTTCTGCTTAAAAGCATAAACAAAGCCAGATAGTACTTGCCATGCTTTCACCCTTGCATATTTACAGATTATATTGAATTGAGAAGATGAGTAAATAATGAGAAATATTGCAGTCCAGTATAGGAGGACCGAGAACATTTAAGTGCCAGGACTAATAGATAGCAAATACGATTCATTAATGATAAGAGCAAAATGATGAGCTTTAAATGAACAATAAAAGGAAGGAATTATCTTATAAATGGTAAGAAACTGAGCCATCCTGAACACAGAAAAGATTTGGGAATTACTGAAAAATAATATCTTTGTAGCCCTGAACCCAATGTTCAATCACAACAAGTTCAGCCAAGATGCGGAGATGTGTTCTCAGATAAATGTACTACAAATCAAAGCTAGAATCATGACTGTGTAAGGCATTGATCCAGATGCTAAGGGCATGGTATCATACTGGCCACAGTCTTTCAGGAAAAAGGGCAAAGAGTCTGAAGTTTGGACATCCCATAATATGCACACACACTGGAGTGCAAAATTGGACTGCAACAAGATGGAAAATGAATGATCAGAGAACAGAGAATAAACTAATTGCACTGAGAATGAGCAAAAATAAGAATTCTTAATCACACCATTAGTTACCAAGAAGGTTGAAAACAAAAGCCTTGGGAAGAAAATTCACTTTAGGAATTATTTTTCTTTTAAAAAATCACTGAAGCGTGAAGTACTGCTGAACTTAAATGGCTACATGATTTTCTAAACAAAGGAGACATAGGGAGCTACATGGGAAGAGAAAAAGTCAGGAGCAAAAACCAAAGGGATGGAAAACAAGGAATAACAGTAATAATATTTTAACATTTAAACGCAACAACAGAAACTGGGCAGAGGTGAACAAGATAGTGAGCATACGCAGAGCAAGAAGCAGATTTTTCAGTCAAAAGCATACAGTTTAAATCCTGCTGCAAATTTCTAAACAAGTGACTTTATATACAAAGTGCACTGTGCCCCTAGCAGGCTCAGAGTGTTCTACTGGATGCTCACCGCTTTGGAAACTGAGCGATGAGAACCAGATCTGCAGACATGTCTGTGCACCTGACTTTGAGCATCTGGGTAGGAACACCTCATTGATTTCTGTGGGTTTGCCTGCACGCTGAAAATAGAATTTGCAGTGCTGGTGTCTTACGGTGGATTTCAGATCTCAAGTTGTGATTGCTGGGTTTTGAAAATTTTCACTCCTTGCCTTGTTTACAAGACCAACTTTTTCACAGAGGTCTGCCCCCTCACACATACTCAATAAAAACTGCTACCATAAAACCCCTATTTGACCTATCCAAAGGGATTAATACTATGTTTAAATCCAGTTTCAAACTACAGGAGAAGGACCTTAAATCTTAGGAAAGTCCAGATGAAAAACTTTTCCTTAATTCTTTTTGCTCAGTAAGGAACAAATCAAACCTTCATGTAGTTGCGCAAGCCAAATACTTCCAGTTCTCAATTCCAAATCAAAAAAATGTAGCTTAGACCTTGTCCTGACACAGGTCTCATCCAAAACCCATGAAAGACAATAGAAGTCCTTCAAAGTGCTTTGTGAGCAAGGCTGTTACCCTCTGGGTCCAGCAGTTAAGCTTTTTCAAATAATGATTGACTCTCTGGTCAATAAGCAATTGCATTGAAATGTAGTTAATCCTCTTGCATATTTCAGATATTTTCTTTTCAAACTCTATGTTTTTCAACACCTTCTGAATTAATGAGTGAGTACCAACTTACTATTTTTATTACAAAGAATATATTTCTCAATCCTTTAAAATATTTTTTCACTTTTTGTTACACTTTTTTGCTCTTTTTTTTTTTTTTTTTTTTTTAATTTTGTTCTTAGCAAGGTTGTTTTTTACTGGAATCCCAGAAGATAATAGTCAGATAACAGAACTGGCTACCAACTCATGCTGTAAATCATTTCTAACCCTGATCTACAATAAGGACAATTATCTTTGTGCTTATCTTTTGCTGTACTCATTACCACTTATCTACTCCTCCACTCAAGCATTTTTTACTTTTTCAGAATTTCTTCCTTTAGGCAAACCTTTCATATATCAAAACTCTGTAAGACTTACCAGTGCTACACAACTGATGTAACCCAATGTAAAACAGCAGCTCAGCTGCTGGAATAAGATTGATTTTCTTCTTAGCATGAACCCTTTTTATTGTTTTTTTTGTTTGTTTGTTTGTTTGTTTGTTTTATTGTTGTTTTTGTTGTTGGTTGTTTTTTGTTTGTTTGGGTTTTTTTTTTAACATAGAAAAAATAAGCTTGCAATGACTCATCTTCCAGTGTGTATCCCAAACTGTTAATTCAAGTATTGCTAAGAGGACTAAAATACACCTATTCATCAGAGTTTGTTATAGTGATTCCATATTTTCTTCTGTGGATTCCATCTCTTCTTTTTTATTCAGCTTCATCAAGAAAAACAACAGTGCTATAGTTTTCACCGAGTATAGAGATTTGAATTAGAAGTTGGTTTCTGAAAATATTTCATTTGCAGTAAGTAACTCTTCATTATTGCTATTAAAATAGCAAGTGTCAAAAATGGCCTTTTCTTACACTCTCCTACCATCTTTTCATTATATTCTGCTTTTATTTTTATTCTATAATAATTTGTTTTATATAAAAACGAACTTTTCACTTACCTTTAAATTTATACAGTGCCCACTCTTGGTTAACTCACAGTTAGAAGTGTTCATTCACTTGCATATGGTGAAGAGACTGGCAGGTCAGGCACTCCCGCGCTGATCTGTTGACTAGTTGAAGTAAGAGTGTATTGGAGCTAGACAAGAGGTTAGGCAATGGAAATGACAGGAGAGTAGCTCTGCTTCTGCACTCCTTCAGGCTTGGCCCTCTCTTCTGGGACCATTAGGATGCGTCCTCAGTAGTGTCAGTTATAAAGAGCAAAAATTTGAGTGTGTTAAAACATATAGTGAAAGGATCAGTGCACATTACATGAGTTACTAAGTAGCCACTGCTGGTGAGAAATTTCAGTCATTACTTACCTGAGCCAAACAAACATAGACTAGCATTCAACAGTTAATTCCTAAGTTTTTGAGACATGCAAAATGCCTTCTCCACCACAAAAAAAATATTCTTTCAAGAACAGTTTTTAGATTGTCTAATAGTGGTCTGAAAATAAGATATAATTAGAAAAAAAAATATATCTCTATTTCTCTGGAAAAAAAAGAAGTCAAAAAGAAAAGAGAATATGCACAGCATCTACAATGGATTGTATTATTTGCCTGGAGTATCCTTATCTTCTCATGAAGAGAATTCATGAGTGAGAACAGCTTCTATTGGAATGTCAGTATCAATGTCAGTTCATGGGATATGACTTCAGCAGAATTTTCTTGTGATGTTGCTGTAAATAGCTTGTGTTGATTGGGCTTGTTGTGTTTTGAATTTTCTATTGTCTGAGCTAATTACAGGTTGGAAGCATAGCACAATGTAATGCATGTGAACTACTGATTTAACTGGATTTTTATTCTTCTTGAGCCACAAAGCCAGAATCTGGTTTTCTTTCCAGATGGAGGGACCCTGCAAGAAATACTTAGCCCACAGTAAGCTGTAGCACCAGCTCTGTGGGGGGAAAGGAAGAGACGTGACTTGACCCTTTTAGACACAGAGCTCACCTTGCTCTGTTGGATCATGGCCAGAAGGTTTAAGCTGCAGGTTTAAGCTGCTATGTACAAAGTGAAGCAGGAAATTGCAGAACATCGAACTTCACAACCCAGAGATCAAAACGCATCCTAAAAGATAATGATGGTTTTTATTCATGCTATACTGCAGCTTTCCAGTATGAGGTATTGACATTTTGTTAAAGATACCGATTCGTTCAGATATGAAAGCAGGCTCTCTTACCATGTAACATACAGGAATTTTTGTATCGACTTGGACGGTACAGGTTGAAGATCTGTACAAGTTGATTCAGCTTAGAGATGAAACCTCTGGCAACGGTGGGAATAAATTTATGAGTTCATATCCATGTTTAAAAACTGAACCTCCTAATATTGGTTTATAAACCAAAACCAAAACCAACCAAACAAAAAAATCCCAAACCAAAACAAAAAACCCCCCCAAAAAACATAAGAAAACCACTTTATGTTATAAACCATAAACCCAAGGCTGATAATTCGTGTGAGAATTTTCTTTAATATTCTTCTTTCTTTAGTGAATAATACTTCTGGCTTTTGTCTTTACTACACAAGATGATGATGCATCAGTTCATATAGAGGAATATGCAATACCTCTATACCAACCTATGTTAAGCTTTAGAATTTTTTGGTCTGAGTGCCCTGTTATTTCTTCCAGGAGGGAAAAAGAGTTATTTCTTTAAAACTGTACTAAGTTCCATATTGCTGAACATGGAAAGAACACTCTAACACAATTTTTCTCACAAATGTGGGCAGTTCTACAAAAAATGTCACCTCTTGGAACAAGGTTAAGTGTTTCAGTAAAGTTCATCCCTTTTATTACATGTTTATTTTTTTTTTAGCACTAAAAGGTTTATTAACCTCTACAAGATTTCTCACAGCATGACAGTATTTCCCACCAAAGCTCCACCCACAGAGAAAATCCAAAATGCTGTTGCCAGCTAAGACCCACCACACACAGAAGTAAAAGAAAAAGAGCTACAGACGTGATATGGTTAACTTTTGTTCTCAGACATTCTTCCATCAATAAAGTCAGTCATGTTTATTCCCATCTTGATCTCTCTGTGGACTCTCTCTTTCCCTTTTTCTTTTTTTTTTTTTTTTCTTTTTGTTTCATCTACCCAGAGAAAGTTCATTCCAATGTGCTCTTCTGAGAAAAGTTCTTTGTTTCTGTAAACTCTGCTGATAGCACCTACACCTCGATTCTGATAGAGCATTCATCTTTGTAGCAGCTCCCTTACCCTCATGTTCCACAATTACCACCCCACAGCTTCTGGGAGGCAACTTTTCTAAAACCATGTCTCTGTGTTGCTTTTTCAGCAGGCATTATAAATTGGGTCTTGGCTCTAAGCTACCTCTGACACATCATTCTATTTACTCAAACCAATGTGGTATATGATCCCACCACAATCTCCCTTCCTCTGCCTGTGTTACTATTTAATCTGAAACATTCTAAACTTTGGGTGAGATATACCTTCCTTCTTTAAAAATTACAGGAGTAATTAAGATCTCTTTTTACAAGATTTTATTTATATTTTTTTCACTATCTCTATTACCATTTGAGACAAAGTTACTTTACAGAGCTCAGATTTTTAGGTTCCACCTTCTGTATTACTTACTGTTTTGTTTTGTTTTTATTTATTTATTTATTTATTTAATATTAATATTATTATTATGGTAAGTAAGATTTACTTAAATTCAGTGGGAAAATGACATGTTTCCTTCATGTAGATGTCAAGTGAAATTTAATGGTCATATCCAAGCAATACAGCAAGGATTTATAACAGTGCTGGATTCACTTATTTTTCTCTGAATTCTGCTTTATATCCTGCATTAATTTCTTCTGACAATTTTTATTCTTAAGGGTACCCTAATTATTTCTTCCATCCTTACACGACAGAGTTATCATCCTGTTTGAGTTATCATCCTGCCAGAGTTATCATCCAAGTTTGCATCCTTGGTTTTATTCTTTCTCATGTAATCAGTTAGCTCACATTTGGGATCTTGCAACATCATTTTCATAGTCAAAGAAGAAACTATTTATAAAAGTAGAAATTTCCTTTGTGGAATGTTTTTTGGGTTTTTTTTTTTTTTTTTTTTTTTTTTTTTTTTTTTTTTTTTTTTGATGAGGAATATACACAAAGTCCTGTTTCCCTGGACACAGCAGGAATCAGAAAAGAAGATACTTTTTCAAATCTTTCCAAATTTTTTTCCAGGCACTCCTTCTCTCTTTAGTTTTCACTCTTCTGTCTTTCTCTTTGTCTTATACCACCTCTATGTTATTGAAGTTGGAATGCTAACACAAACTTAACATGAAAATCCAATTAGCAGGATGTGTATTTATAGGTGAATAAAAATTCTTTTGTTTATTTTCATCAGCTAAGGTACAGGCATAGCCTTGAAAAATATATTTAAAATTACATATTATCTATTGTATCAAAATCTGATTTATGCAGAATATATGTAAGGTGAAAGCATTTTGTTAGTGCTGCAATTTCTTCATGAACTATGTGGTGGTTCTTTTCTTTCCCACATGTGGTGATGAATAAAAATGAACCTACAAGCCAAACTCCATCAATTTTGCAATTGCATTATCTTCATGTAAAATGGTCACATTTTAACTAACTTAACAATTTTAACTAAATGTAGTTGTGAGTAGAATTTCATCTTGATCATGGACTTGAATTGTTGTAGAAATAGATAATCAAAATGAAATCCAGCTCAAATTTCAAAATATGTTGTCTCTTCAGAAAAAAAAACATACTAAATTATAAAAGCCTATTTGTGCTACTGGAGAAGGCTGAGAAAAATTTCAATGTTCTTTGCTTTCTGTTCAGCAAGAACACAATATTTTCAAAGTTAGTGTGAAAACAAGATCTGTACATTAAATCTAGAATAAATAAACTAGCTGAATTTAAAAGGTTCTGCAGTAAGAGTTATTTCTATGTAATAGTTTTATGCTGGTGTCTCAGTACTTGGAGATTTAGTACTTTCTAACAGAATTGGCATAACGATCAGTGGAGTGAATGATGTCATTTCCTAAAAGGCAATTCAGGTTCTCCTTTCCCAGACAGACATTGTATGCCTCAAATTTGTTCTTTATTAAACAGATATGTAAACCTCAAGAAGTGATTAATTTCAAACTTTCAAATAGAGTTAATACTTGAATTTCATAATTCTAAGGTTAAATCTTCCCTATCAATTTGGTCTCGTTTAGCAGAGAATGTAAAAAGGACAATAAAAAAAACTTTTTAAATTCCTGCCTACTCCATCATTGTGCTTTAGCTTTATTCAGCTCTTTCTCTTCCATTTCATTTCAATCCCTCTTCCTTTCCCTTTATGCCCATTCTGGTTTTCAGACAGATTCCTGGACCTTGCAGCTCTTCTTTGGTTGAAGTGATATGGGAAGGCAACTTTGAAGAATTTTCTTGGTAAATGTTATGATTTTCTTCCTCTCTGAATCTATATTTACATTGTTGGCAAAGATAAAATTTAAGATATTAACACTTGTTGATGACTGTTCTGGGTTGAGTGAGTGGTGGAGTTTTTTGGTGGCAGGGGAGGGGGCTATCGGGGCGGCCCCCTGTGAGAAGCATCTCGAAGCTCCCCCAGCTCCAAGACAGCTCCACATTTGTTTGGGAAATTGAGCCAATCAGCTGTGCCTCTGTGATAACGTATTTACGAAGGGACGTGGTGACGGGCAGTCGGACTTGTGAGGAGGACTTGCAGCAGCTGCATGAACACCAAGGTCAGTGGAGGAACGGAGGAAGAAAGGAGGGGGGAGGTGTGCCGGAGCAGAGACCCCCCTGTATCCTGTGGTGAGACAGCAGGGCGGCCCCCCCCTGCCACCCATGAAGATCTACGGTGGAGCAGACATTGATTTATGGCTTATGGCTCCTGCTCAGATGATCAAGGTTCTGTGCCCAAAGAAGGCCGGGGTCTTGTGGGAAAAGGCAGCCCCGCTGCTGTAATTCAGTGCTGGGAGGATTGCAGCATGCGGGGGAGTCCCACGCCGGAGCAGCTCGGGAAGGGCTGCAGCCATGGGAGGGAATCCAGTCAGAGGAAGTTAGTGACCCATGACGGAGCAGTGTGGGGAACGCTGCGGCCCATGGGAGGGACTCACGTCGGAGAAAGTTTGTGGAGGACTGTCTCCTGTGAGAGGGGGACCACGATGGAGCAGGGGGAACAAGTTCCGGACACTCCCCTCACCGAAGATGAAGGAAGTGTCAGCGCTGACTGCACCCCCCATTCCCTGCCCCTGCGCCACTGGGGGAGGAGGTAGAGATATCGGGAGCAGAGCTGAGCCCGGGAAGAAGGGAGGGGTGGAGGGAAGGTGTTCTCAAGATGTGGCAATGCTTCTCACTGTCCTACTCTGTTATGTGTTGTTAGTGTCTGTAATAAATGTATGTTCTTTTTTTTCTTCCCCTAACGAGTCTGCCTCTTGCTTGTGATCATAAAGGGGAATTTTTCCCCATCCCAGTCCGAACCCCAAGCCTGGCTCTCTGTCCCTTCTCATTGCCGGAGGGGAAGGGAGAGAGAGCTGCTGCATTGTGGTTGGCTGCCAACCAGGCCTAAACCACGACAATGACTTATCTTACCCGAGGTCCAAGAACAGCACATACACTTCAACTTGTGTTGTCCTGTACGTTGAATTAAATATTAAATGTAAAACTATATGGTATATGTGGCCAGATTAGGAATTAAAAGAAGTATTTAATTATTTTATTTCTCTTTTGAAGGGTCTCAGAATAGTCCAGATAAGATCTGTGGGTGGATGTTAGGTTTCACAGTATCTTTGTATGATCTTTAGATGAAGATGCAAAACCTGTGGTGAAAGGAGCTGAACAATTAAAAAGCTTCATTGTTACCATAGTACTTGTAATTGGTTTAATTTCATCAATTTCTTTGGTGCTAATTTGATTTGTGTTAGCTTATCCTCCTTGGTCTTGATCAATTCCACTTAATGTTAGTCTCTGCATCCTAAGATGTACTTTCAAGAGGAGTAAGATGAATTATCCTTTGGAGGTAGCTGTTTTTTCTCCTTTAACTATTGAGATAGCCAAGACAACTCACTTAAACTAGGTGAAACTCCATTTGTGGCATTAAAGGACCATGGCCCAGCTTTGTAATGTTATCACCTGCTCCTCAGGAAAACAAAAATGGTATGCTGGGACCATCTCTGTTCCTAAGCTGAACATTCATTACTAGGAAAATTACTTTCTAGGGTGAATTCATGCATCTACGAAAATTTCTGTATGCTGTGTCTCCTGGACATGGGGTAATCACTACAGAGGCACACCTCCCCTGCCAGTAAAGTAAAGGCTTTATAGAAGTCTGGTGAGTTCCTCAAAAAGAACAAAACCTTACATTTTTGCCATCTTTTGCTTTGAACTTGAAGAAACCACACTGAGTGGGGAACACACAAATGCACACTTGCCCATATATCCACTCACACAGAAGGAGCATCAGCTTTGGGTATGTTCACACTGAATGTACAGTTTGGGAACCACTACAATGAGCAAAATATTTTGCAACTAACATTGCTTTGGTAATTGGAGTTATATGCATTTAAATACAGAAATACAAGCATGTGGCCATTACTGATGCTCGTAATTATTATCAAGTGCTTGGTAACACTTTATGGTTATAAAATAACCAGTGGTTGCAAGCCTCCACTCTGTGTTCATTTGCTAATTGTCATGCTAACGAATTGTTGACTGTGAGGAAAATGCCAATGATTACATATCAAAAGGTTGAATTTGCAACAGTGGGCATGGTGAGTGGTGGAAACCAGTAGGTGGATGCCCTGATAGCCTTTTGTAACACTCATTTAAATTTCAATTGCCTTTTTTTTTAATGGATGGCTAGGATTGGCATATTCAGTTCATATAAACTCTTAATATAAAATTATAGTTTCTTACTATGAGTTTATTTACTTTAGCTTCGGAATTTTCCCTTAATAATTTATTAAGTGACAAATAGTTACTTTTGAGGTTGTGAGCTGGGTTTTGTCTAAGAGGTAAAGGTGGAGGAGTAGAGAAAATGTAGAGGAATAATGCCATGCAACAATTTAGAATAAGAGCAAACTAGTTTTCAACTGTCCCATCTTAATTATATATTGAATTTACCGTAAGCGCCCTAACCAGGTTGACAATCGCCAGGTAGCAGTAGATTTTGAAAGACGAGACTAGCAAACAGGGACACACATCTGGGATTTCAACAGTGTATATGCAAGCTGCAGAGTGCTTCCTCCCCTAGATCTGATCCCATATGACATCTGATCTGAACATAAATTTCAAGGACATAATCACACCTTCTGACTCTTATTGGGAAAATGCCCAACAGTAGTACCAGGTTAGGGGTGGCTTAATATGAGGACAAAGGACCAAGCTGTATAAGAATATCATCATTTTCCATTTGTATCACCACGTTTATGGAACAACGACAGGAGGAAGATCCCATGTGGGCTCCATTTGCTACCACCCTTGGAAGGGGATTAGAAGGCCATTGTCCAAGAGGAGGATGAATTTTTCTGGTCTTTGGGCACTAAGTGAGAGCTATAAATATAAACAGCATTTTGCAAACTTGTTGGAAAACAAATTACTATCCCAAGAAGCTTCCATTTGAACCAGTGATCTCTGTTTATGAAAAAAAAAAAAAAAAAAAAGTGATGTACTATGTATGTTCTTATAAAATTTTGAGAATTTAGTGTGTGTAAGAGGATAGTAATTTGAACATAAGTAGCTTTTAAATAAGGAAAAAAGATCTTTGTTACTGTATTTTTAGTCATTTTCAATAGAAAGTAAAGCAAGAGATTTATTTCATTTTTATTGGAATTACAATTATGTTTTATTATTTATTCTTGCTCTATATAACTACACAATACAACAAATGATAAAAACTTATTTTAAATCACACTTTAAGTTTTATTTTTAATGGCTGTTCTCTTTATATTTTCCTCTCAAGAAATATTACTGTATAATAAAGCTCCAGATCTCAGCATAAAATTGTGACTGAACTATAGTTATTGTAGTGAAACCACTGTAATTATTCTGTAGTTTATTAAAACTATAGTAAATCAGTCCTAATAATAGTAAGACTACGGTAATCACACTGAATAATAGCTGCAAGTTATTATCTGTATATTTACTATACTATTATAATAATTACAGTTCAAATATAAGGTTTTATTTAATACAAAGTCTAAATTTACTATGGTAATTTTATTCTAGTTTCTTCTTTTGCATAATTCCTAGAATACAATAAGTATAACTTTTAGTTTGAACTATGAAAGCTTCATATCTATTTTTAAAAACTGTCATTATAAAGATTAATAATTAGACAAAATAGTCTTAAATGAATAGATTCGAGGCCTTTTTAAATGAAAAATATCTTCCTCTTGCTGTGGTACACAGAATTTTTGCAACAGGCTGAAACTAATTTGTGAGCCTGAAAGTGAAAATAAATGATATGTTTAAAAAGATTTGATAGACTAATTTTCCTAAAAATTCTCCAAATGTTTATTAAAGTGGCAGACAGGCAAAACAGCACTCTTTTATTATACTATCTCATGATAGTAATAGAGAAGTTTCAAACTAAAATTATACCACTTTGGTATCTAATCTTGAAGTCAGAAAACCGGATAGGTTCTGCATGTCTCCATGTTAGCATACATGAGGCTGTACAATAGTACAAGAATATTGAGATTCCTGTGCTTTAACGGGGACATAAGAGAGCAATTTCACTTAATTTGAGATCTAGACATGTCTCTGTGTTGGCCATTCCAGTTTCACACATTCAGAGTCTTGTGTCTGTAAGGCCATTTGCTTTTTTCATATTTAGCTTGCTTATTCTTGTAGTTCTTGCCAAAGGCCTACCATCGCTATTTTTTTATATCTCACTTCCTGCAATATTTCCTGCAGGTCACCCATTACAGGTTATTATCCAGAATGTGTTGAAGCCATCCATAATGACCTGCTCTCCGATCAGACAAAAATCACCTCTGTCTTTGAATAGCTCTTGAGACTTTCAGGAACAGCTATTCCAACTGGCAATTTAGAAAATAGTTAGTTCATTGCTGTCTCACTAAGTATGATTCATAAGAGCGTCCACCCACAACCTATCTCCCACAGGCCTGTTGGTTAAGCTAGCAAGGCTGTATAGGTCTTCCCCATCTGAGCTTTGTGAGTTAAACTTATAAAAGCAAGAAAGCATTTAAAATTCCTGGGCTAGAATCAGACTGTTTATGAGCTCTTTCTTCTGAAGATGGATGGGGAAAAACAAGCGAATAAAGAAGGGAGAAATGGAGTTTCTAAATCACACAATGGCCTAGGCATGGGCCATTTCATATCCAATGGGATGAAAGCAAGGCCCTTTCCAGAAATGGGACACAAGTCAGACAGAAACCTATTTTACCTGAATGTTTTAGTTAAATCAGGAAGAACTGGGTATTTGTTAATGTCTCCTATCTGTTCCACATACATAAATTACAATGTCACTCTGCACAGTGAGTCTGATAGCCTTTCTCAGTGTAAAGAAGGAACTTACACTACAGTGAAAGGCAAAACAGTTTAAGCTTGCCTACCACAGGGAAACAAGAATTTTAAGGTTAATCAGTCACCATATTCATTCAGGATTTAGCTTTTAAGCTAGACTGGCAATGAGATTGTATGCTCGGTCACATGCAATTGTAATCACTTCCAGAGAGCCTAAATCTGATAGAAACTAAAGTACCCGAATTCATCTCATGCAGTTAGGAAGATGATATCTCCAGTTTAGCAAAATATAGTGATACCTGTGAACTAAGATTATTAGAGAATAGATATTTGTGGAATAGGATTATTAAAATCAATTTAAGATGTTTTAACCATTTAACAATTGTGCTGCAAAACAAATACTAATCTTTTGAGGAATAGTTAGAATAACTCTAGGATAAGGAACTCATAAATAATCTTACTTGATATGGTTCTGCCTTGCAGTAGCAGGTGCAAAGAAACATAAAGATAAGGAAGCTGCAAATTAGCAACAAAACCAGACCAGGCCAGCCTTGAAGGACAAGATCTACGTGACCACAGGACTGAGTTTGCGCAGAAGTAAGGGTCAACTGGCGGACACAGTGAAGAAGACTAGGAGCCTTCATCTAAAGACCCCCGATGACCATCTGAAGACTCCAACAGACATGCACAAGAGACATTAACATATGCTAAATGAGTTCCCGGAAAAGTTATATGATAAAAATATGATAAAAATGTAATGAATATGTATGATTAAGGTAGTATAAATGCTTGTTGATTTTGTCTTCACACATACACATTAGGAGGAGCTATCCTCTGTGTGTCTGGAGCGGTAATAAAGAATGTCTACTTTCTAAACCTCCAAAATTGAGTCTTAGTGAATTAATTACCACTGTCCAGAAACAACAGTAAAAATAAGTTTCAGAACATCTCCCACAAATCTCCAATGTACATATCTATGTGAAAATAACTTACCCTTGAAAGAGGAAAGTATTTTTCCTATTTTTTAAAGAGAAAGAAAATGCATAATTTGCTAGATAAGAAAAATTTTGCAGCTCTAGGGTTGGTGGGTATCTGAAATTATTTGCAAATATGGTCAAGTAATTAATAAAATAATCCAAACTAATAAATACATTTAAGAAGAAAATTGAAACATAATGTGTTCATATCCTGATTTTCCTGTCATCCAAGTTCTCTTAGTTTAAATATGGTGTTGGATTTTTTTTTACTTAGCACAGATAAAGTACTTTACAGGGGAGATTTTGAAGTTTGTACTTATCAAATTATGAGAATTTTAGTCAGTAACTATACGTATGTGATAAATAGCTCCTGGTTAGAAATACATGCTCATACAAAGGTACTCAACTTCAGCATCATGGGAAAGAAGAACAAGAAGAGGAGCTGTAGGGAGTTCTGACTCACAAAGGAGCAAGATGAAAATATAACTATGAACAGTCTGAGTGAGCCTACGAGAAAGAGTTCGCTCTGCCATGACAAAAGAAATCACAGGGGAACATGATGCTTGCCAGCACAAAGAAATCTAGCAACAGGCAGGAGGTGAAAGTCAAGAACTGATGTGTATGGGGGCTCTAAAATAAATTTAATTCAGAAAGCGACAGGAAACTTCCCCCGAGAGGAGACCCTTGTTTTACGCTATCACAGAACAAGCAGAAACACTACTAAAGGGGATTATTGTTGTGTCTGCCAACTAGAGGCCAGTCACTGGAGCAGACTTAATCATTAAACAGGATCCTCC
Source organism: Tyto alba (assembly GCF_018691265.1). Taxonomy (NCBI): domain Eukaryota; kingdom Metazoa; phylum Chordata; class Aves; order Strigiformes; family Tytonidae; genus Tyto; species Tyto alba. Next base: position 38,934,153 of record NW_024881330.1, read on the forward strand.
ACCCATTGGCAGACTCTGATGGACCAAATTCTCAAAAACCACTTCTGATTTTGTGATTGTGTTCAACCAAGGGTGCAGCTCTGCAAGATCAGATAGCTGTATGGGAAAATATTAGGATGAAGATGATTTATTAATTAGATAGCAGCAGCTGTAAACATCCACATAGACAAAAACCCCTTTCAGCATAAGCCTCTAGGAGCATATAAGGACTCAGGTCTGGCCCTGAGGACTACACAGACTAAAAGAGGAAATCGTCTGGCCAGATCACTAGTCACCAGGGTTCGCTAGTTCATGAGAGAGATGCAAAAGTGCAGGCACGAAAACAGAGATCAGATGCAGCTTTGTAAAAAAGGTTCTGTTAAAAAATGGCAGAATCAGCAGCTGCCCTCCACTGTGCTAAACAAGTAGAAGTTTATTGCCTTCTGTGTGTTTCATTTGCCTTCCCCATCTGCAGCTGCACATGGGATCGGAGTTTGGCACCTGGTACTTTTGGAGCACTGACACAGCCTATTATTCCCCCAGGTGAGTCAAAAGTATCCAGCCCTTGCCCATGCCAGGAGTGTTAACTTGCCTGAGCTGGAAGTGGTTCCTTGCTAAAATGGCAACACAGAAGGGGTGCAGAAGGCTGCAGCGTATATCCTTGAACACCCAAGTGGCAGGCAGTGGAGCAGCTGTGCCATGGCACTCTCCTTCCAGCAGAGTAAAAATACTGTTTAAATGGTGTTCGTACCTATCTGGGCTGCTGTGCAAATGCACTCATCCTACACCCTGTTCTTTTCTGAATTTGGGGAACGTCTTGTACACAGGTAGGGTAGCATGCAGCAAGGCAGTGTCTCGTTTATGAAATACTTGCTACTCTTTCCTAGCTCTCTGAAATGCATGTTGACTAAATGTGCAGGGCCTTAATTTGCCTCTTAGTTTACTGATCATATTAAATGTAGAACCCTCAATGTGGCATGAATAATATAGAGGAAAAAGATTGGAATAACTGGGAATTCCTTGAGCATTTCTGTTATTGATCCCCCAGCTTGGGCTCATGTTCCACATCCTAGGGAGTCTTGACAGACAGAAGAGAGCCAGTCACACTCCACACAGGCAGCAGGAAGAAGGAAGAAACTGATTTTCCAGCATCAGAATAACAGAATGTCAACAATAAATCACATTTCTCTTTCCTAAAAGAAAAAAAAAAAAAAAGGAGAAAAAACTAAAACCAAAAAGATTTTACAGTACAGCCTGGGTATCATATTTTCTAGAAAGCTTTTGAAAATGTTTTATCGCATCAGTGTTAGCAGCCAAGTCTTTTTACATGAGAATGTAACAATGGCTGTTCTGGGTTAGATGAAGGGTTTATCTAACTCAGGTATCTTGTCTTTAACAGTGGCCAATAGCAAATGCCTTGGGAGGAATATAAGAGCAAGACATGCAGTGATGCTCCCTGGGTATATGCTTTCAGCCACCAGAAATCCACAGCTCAGGGACATCCTGACCCAGAGGTGTTATCTCTATGTTTAGTAGCCTTTGATAGATTTTCTTCCATGAATTTGTCTAATAGCTTTCTGAACCCATGTCAGCTTCTGGCATTTTTGTACTAGCACAGCAGTAAGAGTGAAGGGGAAGCCAGATGTGAAAAACATTTTGATGAAAGGCTCGTCTTTTTAGCAGAAACAAGAACCTGAAGACTAAGTAACAAAGACAGGCAGCCCCATGTTCAAAACAAGTTTTGAACTTAACACTTTGTGAGCTGCCCCTGAGTCCCAGGCCACTGCACAGGATCCCTGAGAAGCTGAGTCTTCCAGACTGAATCAGCAGAAAACATGCAAACGTTATTATAACTGAGTTTCAAGCAAGAACAACAGTTGAAAATCCACAAACACACCAGGACAAATGGATTCATTTTGAAAGCAGAGGGATTTAATAGGACAAACAGTTTCCCCCAAACTTACATAGGGAACAGAGCGCATTTAAGGTAAATGTATTTTTATACGGGCACCAAGTTCAATCCTAAGGTTTTGATGTCTGGCAATTGTGTGTCTGGGTTCTTGATATTCAACAGCTGTATCACAACCCATTTTCTCCCCTTCGGAAATGAATGTTTTTAAGCAAAGTACTCATTAAGACAAAATTTGCCTCTACAAAAGGAACTACATCTAGCCAAATTCACCCTTGCAGTAAAACTTGGGCCTTCAAAGAAGAGGATTAGGAAACATTTAAGCATAGGTAAATCCTTCAGCACAGCTTCTCAGGCATGTACAGGAATGATCAGATGAGTCTCATGATCCATAATACATGTTCTAACATCACCATCAGTGCTTCATCTCAAATATAATATATCTGTAGGTCTCTTTCATCTATAAATATCTTATCCTTTAAATGGAGTGCTGGGCATCAATTTTTTTTTTTTTTTTTTTTAACTAATGCAGGGCTACATGCAGTTCTAGATGCCTCTGAAATGACTACCACAGAATTATAATTCTCTTTTTTACCCATTGTGCTGGTTTGGGCTGGGGTAGAGTTCCTTTTCTTCCCAGTAGCTGGTATGATGTTGTGGTTTTGGGTTTGTGCTGAAAACAGCGTTGGTAACCCCGGGCTGTTTTCGGCGCAGCCCAGCAGAGCTCACCCAGAGCCAAGGCCTTTTCTGCTCCTCCCGCCGCCCCACCAGCGAGTGGGCTGGGGGGGCACAAGGAGCTGGGAGGGGACACGGCTGGGACAGCTGAGCCCAACTGACCCCAGGGACATCCCACCCCACAGGGCGTCCTGCTCAGCGTGTAACGCTGGGGGAAGGAGGAGGAAGGGGGGACACTGGGAGCGCTGGCGTTTCCCTGCCCAAGTCACCGTTAGGTGTGAGGGAGCCCGGCTGTCCTGGGGATGGCTGAGCCCCGGCCTGCCCCTGGGGAGTGGGGAGGGAAGCCTGCTTGGGCTTGCCTTGTGCGCACGGACTTTGCTTTGCCTCTTAAACTCTCTTGATCTCAACCCACCAGTTTTCCTCACCTTTACCCTTCTGATTCTCTCCCCATCCCACCCTGGGGGAGTGAGCGAGCAACTGGGTGGGGCTTAATTGCCAGCTGGGGTTAAACAACGACATCCATAAATCAAATAACCAACAAAAACAACAGCAACGTTCCACAGAACACTAAGAATACAAATCCTATAATGTTGAGCAGCTGCATATGAAGTCACTAGAAATTTGCTTTGCTTTGGAAAAGCTGGAGCTAGAATTAGACCAGGAGCACTGGCGAGCATATTTCTAAAATGGGAGTCAAGCAAAGAGACAAATAAACCAGCAAGACAAGGGGAACACAGGAAACCCGAATATCCCATATCATATTCAAAAAATAAATAATTCAGTTGAGTCCCACCAGGTCATTTTCTCAGTGGATGTAGTGATCTCCCATGCAATAATGTGCCACAGTACATTCTGATCTGCATCAAAATTAACAGTCAGCCACTTTATGAAATATTATCTTTGTTAGCTTTACCACTAACAAAAATACACTTTCAATTCTTCACATCCACATAGCACGTCTATTAAAGCAATCTGGGAAATTAGTTTGAGATAAACTGTACAGCAATTTTATTCATAGCCTCCCTGTATCTCACACTGTTAATCTGCATCACAGCTCACTAAATAGTGCCTAATGTTTATTGCATTTAACTGAATGTATACGATTCTGAGGGTACGCCAGGGACCGATTATCATAATTATACATGTTTCTATGGAAACCCACAAGTCTATCAGTTTTGATTCATTATATTGTTATACCTTCTAGCACTTTCTAATTATTAGGTGCCCATAAAAAAGTCTCAGTCTTGCTGTTACTATAGAAATGAGCTATAGACAGGCCTCAATTGTTAACCCTTACAGGGCAGGAATGAAAAGAAGAAACAGCCTTGGATAGAGGGTAGCTGTTCAGATAAGATAAATCATAAACTATTCTAATCTGCAGTCTTAACTTTCTGTAATTGCTTCACTCAACTTACTCATTTGTTTGAAAAAAATATCCAGCTAGGAAAACAGAGAAAAAAGCATAGCTTCTTGCCACATGGTTTTGGACATGCTATGTTATACTAGTATCCTGCAAATGCCCCTCAGCAAGATTACAAGATTCTTTTGAAGGACAAGAGTGTCATTAACATTAACAGACCATGTAAAACACTGTAATTAGAAATCAATACAAAGTCTGTTAAACTCAACAGGAATATTTGCACCATTTTCAGCGGCCTTCAGCCCAAACCTGGACTGAAGTACAATGGAGTGCTTGAACAGGGGCTTCGTTTAGATGCTGGAATTACAACTGAGTTCAGTGGGAAGTCACAGGAACCCAAGATTTCCTCAGGTCCCTTTTATAAAGCAAGAATAAAACAGGTCAAAATGAGTTACAGTGAAAGTAATAAAAACAGTTTATTGTGATATGGTTATTTTAGTCTAAGTTAATACTATTACTTACTCTGTCATATATTATACCCATTTTCCACCTCTTTCTGTATCTCCTATCACAGCCCTGTGAAACCTGAAAGGGATCAAGTAGTTTCACTGTTTCCCTAGCACTCCTTCTATTACAGTTTTCAATTAGAAGTGCCTTTTAATTTAGATCAGCAAAGCTCTCCCGAAGTGACAGCTCGTCCTTCACACTGCATATCTATTTATTTCGAAAGTCAACACACCATTCAATAACCTGAAAACAGGCCTGATTTCTATGCTAATAGTATTCAAAAATATGTTGGCACCAATTGAAACAAGTAAACTAGGACTAATTCATAAAGTGAATAATAAAAGAGAGGGGCAAACATTCATACTTTTACTTCTCTAGCTGAAATATTACCTTGAAAGTTTTTGCCTTCTCAGAGGAATGGCCACAGCATAGATCACACACACAAATTTGATTTCACATAATACTACAGTGTTCCTATCTGGAGCTGCTTTTATTTAGTGCAGATTTTTTAAGAAAGAAAAAGAGAGAAAGAGAAAGAAAGAAAGAAAGAAAGAAAGAAAGAAAGAAAGAAAGAAAGAAAGAAAGAAAGAAAGAAAGAAAGAAAGAAAGAAAGAAAGAAAGAAAGAAAGAAAGAAAGAAAGAAAGAAAGAAAGAAAGAAAGAAAGAAGAAAGAAAGAAAGAAAGAAAGAAAGAAAGAAAGAAAGAAAGAAAGAAAGAAAGAAAGAAAGAAAGAAAGAAAGAAAGAAGAAAGAAAGAAAGAAAGAAAGAAAGAAAGAAAGAAAGAAAGAAAGAAAGAAAGAAAGAAAGAAAGAAAGAAAGAAAGAAAGAAAGAAAGAAAGAAAGAAAGAAAGAAAGAAAGAAAGAAAGAAGGAAAGAAAGAAAGAAAGAAAGAAAGAAGGAAAGAAAGAAAGAAAGAAAGAAAGAAGGAAAGAAAGAAAGAAAGAAAGAAAGAAAGAAAGAAAGAAAGAAAGAAAGAAAGAAAGAAAGAAAGAAAGAAAGAAAGAAAGAAAGAAAGAAAGAAAGAAAGAAAGAAAGAAAGAAAGAAAGAAAGAAAGAAAGAAAGAAAGAAAGAAAGAAAGAAAGAAAGAAAGAAAGAAAGAAAGAAAGAAAGAAAGAAAGAAAGAAAGAAAGAAAGAAAGAAAGAAAGAAAGGAAGAAAGAAAGGAAGAAAGAAAGAAAGAAAGAAAGAAAGGAAGAAAGAAAGAAAGGAAAAAAGAAAGAAAGGAAGGAATAGAGGAAGGAAGGAATAGAGGAAGGAAGGAAGGAAGAAAGAAAGGAATAAAGGAAGAAAGAAAGGAAGGAAGAAAGAAAGGAAGAAAGAAAGGAAGAAAGAAAGGAAGAAAGAAAGGAAGAAAGCAGAGAAACCCTGCATATTCACGTCCTTGTGCAGTGGTCGTGATACAGCACCCTTCAGATCAAAGTTCTGTACTCTTCTTCTGAGTGAGAGGAAAGAGCTGAGAATTTAAAATATATTCCCATATTTTAAATGACCCACATTGTGTGTTTAGCTTTAATCTATGCATTCAGTTCTAAATCAGATTTCCACAACTTCCAGTCAATTAGAGCTAAATCACATTACATACAACAATGAAGGAGTTGTACATCTGCATTTATATGTAAGAACTATCATCAAAGAAAGTGAACAGAGTGTCATTCTATAAAAAGGTCTCAGATTTATACTATATTTTCAAGGACCATTCTGTTCAACTCTTATGTTACTATTGCCATGGAGAAACTAGATTTGCTGCTAAACAAGATCTTAAGCAGCTAAAGAGAAAATTTAATCAGATAATTTAAGAAATCCACTAATTGGTTTATTAATATGTAATTTTCAATATAGAATATGCTCAGCTAAATTAAAATAAAAATCATGTGGCAGAGAATATTAATAATTACACAATTTAACATTTCCAAATAACATGACAACATGCAGGGCCAGATCCTCAATGAAGTTAAATGGAGCTACACCAATTTACACAAGCTGAAGATCTTGCATAATATCTTCCTTTTCAATTCAGTTGCTAATGTCTACGTTGTATAATTGTGATGTACTACAGGTTACAATAGCATGACAGTGTATCCAACAGAGTGCTCATGTGGGGAGTGAACATGGCTGGCAGTTTGGACCACTCATACACCCCCTATCAGACCAATATTTGTTAGCTGACTCGAGCATTCTATTCCCATCTGCTTTAGGTGAGTAATAGTCCTTCACAGGAACATACAGAATTTAAGAATCAGGTTCCACCTTGCAGGTAAAGTTGGACCTTCCATGGACATTGCCTTTGTGTCAATGGGGCACAATATTGCTCTGGACACACAGTCAACTTCTACCTGCCTTTATTCTCAGAGCTTTGGCATGCTGGAAATGAATCCACTAAACTTAAATGAAATGAATTAATTAATTAATCAATTAATTAATGATCTAATTAACTATTAGATATTAGGTAATTCATTATTCAATAAAATGTCATTCAACATTCATGACACACAGAGTGTAGTGCTACAGGATTATGTTATATTTTCTAGCTGAAGTATACCTTTTTGGCATAACATTAAATTTTATTTCATAAGTTGCTGAAAAAGCCTGTACCTAGTCATTCCTGTTCCATCTAAATATCAGATTCTTGTTAGAAACAGAAAAGCTTTCCTTACATTTACATGAATGAAGAATACCTAATAACAAATGTAACTGTGGCACCAAAGAGACCATTCAAGTCATCGCTACTTAAAGTAGTATTTTTGTGCCATCACAAATGAGAAGAAAATGCCTAGAATCTAGATAAGAACTTATGTTTTATGAGACTTTCTTGATTGCAAAATATTTCCTACATACTTAATTAAAAAACAAAAAACAGACAAACAAAACAACACCGCCCCTACAAGAACAAAGCAAGGGAAAATTCAAGGCTAGAAACAAATTGGACAGATTAGTCGTAAATGTTAGGTTATCACAGCCACCGAGAATTGTACAGAACCACTCGACAGAATACTTACTCTTTTTCAAAGGTGTTGAGTTTACAGATACAAAGTTTAAAGTCTTTAGAAGTTAGCTGAGGCTACCTAAATCTACTCATCTGAAATTGAGTTAGCAAAGATTTTTGCCTATGACTATGTATATTATTTTGTACAAAGTACTTTACCAACTGCAAGAATATTAGTATGAGCATACTCCCATCAATTCAAGTTTAGCTTCAATAGCTGGTTGAATTGCTTTTGTACTGTAAAGTTCTCAGGGCAGGAACCTTGTCTGCTGGGATGTGAGTGAAGACCATGACATGACTTTCCCTCTCCTCCCTTATCAGCTGTATTGAATAGAGCTCTGAAGTTGATACAGACCTGTTTTTTTGGTTTTTTTTTGGTTTGTTTTTTTTTTTTTTGTCTGTGTTGCTATTCAAAAATGGATTTAGAGAAGCTAGAGTTCAAAGAATTATTTTTTTCCTTGGCTATATGGATTCAGTTCAGCTGTTATTTTACAGTATTCATTATTTGAAAGGATTTCATAATCAAAGGAGGGAAAAGTCCAGTTAAAGACTGAAGTCCTTTCCCATGAAAAGACATTTGCATCTAAAATTAAAGTTCAAAAACTCACTTTCTCCAAAGCATAGACTCATAGAATGGTTTGGTTTGAAAGGGACCTTAAAGATCATCTAATTCCAACCACTCTGCCATGGGCAGGGACACCTTCCACTACATCAGGTTGATATTCTGATATGATAAATCTTCTTATATGTCATTGATTAAGTTATTATTAATTTGTATTTTTTTTCTGTGCAGCTGTTGTCTTGACCTGGAGTCTCAGAATACAGAAGTTTTTCCTACTATTGGTATCCTAGAGCTTGGCTAAATGCCTAACTGCAGCTTCAGTGTCTTTGTCGACAACTTCTTTAGTTCTGCCAGTTTTTGGCTAAGTCTGAGTTCCTTTTCAAATTTATATTATGGCAATACAAAGCAAAAGCAATTCAGCCATAAACTACATAGACTGTAAATGGGATTTTTAAGCCCATAAACACTGAGAATTTCCTAAACATATCAATTATAGAAACATCAGTATTTATTTAAGTTTATGTTAATAGTTTTTGTGAAAAATGTGTGATTCTTTACTTAGAATTACCCAGTTCATTTTTTGCTGGTGAAGTACAGCACTTGCACCAACACTGATGGTTGGATAAAAGTGTGAAAATTCATCGGTTACTGTAGTTTTATAATGAGATTCAAGGAAAAAGGAACAAAATTAAATTCCAAGATTTCACTGTTATTACAGTAACTAAATAAGGACAAACGATTTACGCATGAGTCTTACATCTCACTGCAATTGGCAATTGACTCAACTCAAGTTGTAATGACAAGGGCCATAGTTCATTTTGTAGCAGATTCGTTTGTGCATGTGGAGACCTCTATGCGTGGAAATGTTTTCGTGAGGCTAACGTCATCCTCTCCTTTTGTGTAGCATGTTAAAAAAAGATGTGTAGCTCTGAAATATGTCTCCTGTTCCTGCTACAAGCAAGGAGCCGCAGTCTGAGGACAACCAAAGGGAGATGAGGGTTCAGGATGCTCAAATGTCTCACCTGTGTGTACGTGTGTAGAGGGCTGAGGGGGGTGTGCACAAGTGTGCATGCACTCATGTGATGAGTGAAATTTTCACTTTTAGAGCTGTTGGATGACATTCACGGGGCATTGACAGAGGGAGACCTATATGTCATACAGCCCTTGTGCTCCAGATTGGATTTCACCTCTCAGCCTTTAAAACTAAAGATGTACTAAAAGTGGAAGAGAGTGTGAATAAGCATTTGTATAGCATTTCTTAAAGTTGGTAAGAGTTATGATCATTCCCACCCTAACTTCATGTCAAACATACAAATCAGATTCAAAACCCACCTTTGAAGAGGAATGTTTCCTGTGAACTTAAGGCTAAGGGACAGGCACCTGAGAGGAAGACAAATAGTGATCATCAAAAATACTGGCTGTTTTTCTAAGGGAAAGATAGAAATTCTTGTATTTTTTGCAAGCAGACCAAAGATGGGGACTGCACCTCACTGGCAGAAGCCTTTGGTAGCTCTAAACTCTACTCATAGGTTCATGTTGCCTTTCCAATATGTGTTGCCCTCTTCTGCAGGGGCCACCTGCAGCTCCCCCACTGCCCCTCATCTCACCCACGTCTTTACCATATGCACATTTCCTTGTTTAAGTCTCTTTTTCCTTGAGCTCTTGGCACTCTTTGAGGGCCTAAAACTAACTGCTCCTTTCTAAGCCCTCTATTGTCTGCTGCATACCAAACTCCTTCTCCTACAAGCCGTACAGATCTCTTTCTGCCTTTGTTTCAAGCTGTAAGTCTACTTATCTCATTCTTCCAAGTCTCCCTCTCTCTCTCTCTCATACATGTCTTTCTTTCAGACTGTTCTTTGCTTTAGGCCTCATTCTTGCACAGTGTGGTCTCTCTGCCTAATCAGCCGTGCTGCTCATTACATTCAGGAGCCCTTTGCTATCTGTTTGGGTTTTTATAAGGTCTCCTGTCACCATGGCATCTTCGTGTATTCTCACAACTGTGTCCACTTGTTGTTTTTTTTTTTTTTTTTATATTCATATGTACATGCATATTATATTTTGTACAAACAAGCAAGATAGTTTTGCTTGGAATATTCACTCTTCTAGACCCTCCTCAATTTCTTGTGACTGTACAGATAAACCTCCGCCATTCAACCACGCATTTTGAATCTTCATTAATGTCATTTCTTCATTTCTATTCTTCTTGTCATCAACATTCATCTATCCTCAGCCAGGAGTTAAGAGAGAGAGAGAGAGCATTTTAGAATGAAAGGATTGTAAAACTATTAATTATAACAGCAGGCAGAATGGCAGCATAATTAATAAAGGGGCTCAAGCAAAATATTTAAAATAATTTTTGTTGAAAAATTCAGTCTTTGTTGTTTTGACAAAACACTCTCCAGGAGTGCCACTTTACCTCAGATTATTATTATTGCTTCTCACGTGGATTTACTTCTTCTGTATCTATCCCCTATCCCCTTTTCCTTCCCCCCCCCTGATTCCTTCCTTTCCACTCTGCAACCATGGCAACTCTTTGCCCCTGCTGAAGATTGGACATTCGACCACTCTCAGAGATATCATTAGGGCTGCTCCACTGAATCAGCAGCTAAAGTCGGGGAGAGAGGGAAGCTCACACCTGCACGTCCTTCCATTCTATGTGTGCGTACATCTGCTTTACCAAATTCTGCAGTTCCAGGAAGAATGAAAGGGAAAAGACCTTTCCCTCTTTCCCCTGCTCTCCTTCTCCTCCTCCCTCCCCAGGTTCCAGAGTATTTGGGTTGTGAAAATTCTTCAGGCTGTTTCAAAATTTAGTTATGCAATGAACACCAGTCAAAAGAGAATTACTTCATTGGCTCATGTCATTTCCAAAGGAAGATAAAAGACAATCATTAGCTTAAAAAGGGTTGTGTTTCTGAAAGCATCAATACAACTTTTGTCTGAAGGATCTTTAAATAATTTTTGTGCAATTAACTAAGTCTCACAACACTGCCCTGGAGCTGATGTTATTGTACAGATGGAGAAACTAAAGGAGATTAAGTGACTTATACATTGTTATGTAAATCTGTGCCAGAGCCAGTCACAGAACCCAACAATTTTCTTTAAAGTCATGTGACATTGTATTTACAGTGGTAAATTTAGCATTCTTCTGCAGGACTCCCATTCATGAAGTTCAGTTTAAGATTTTGCCGCTCTTCTTTCAGTAATTGTTTTCGTATTCAACATGGCGTTTAAGCACATACTTATCTTCAAGCATGGGACTTTGCCTGGTTAAGAGATTTTTGTTCAGGTTATTCCACTAAAACATTTGGCTTAAAGAAAATTATCTACCTTTCAGAAAAAAATAGGTTTTGTCAAAATTTTCCCACGAAACATTGATTTTTAATATTTAATAGATTAACATTCTCAAAGTAAAAATCAAACAAATATTTCAGAATATATAAGCAGATATATCGATCTTTTTCCTCAGCACATGACAGTCTACCTAGTTAACTCTGGTTTTCTTACTTTGGCCTTGTGAACCAACAAAGAGCGAAGAACTCCATTCTGTACTAGTAGCCAATGCACTGACCAAAGGCAAAATTGCATGCCCCAACAGTGTATGAGGTAAAAAACAATCACTTTCAATATGCCTAATGCTAAGTCAGTAAGAACTGAGGGGGTTGAACATTTTTCAGGAAAAATGTTCAGCGCCAAGGAGAATTAGAAATAAACTGGCATATGATGCTGTGCTTGCTTGACACATTGTACTATTTTCAGTTATCACCTAAGGTGCTTTGAATTTCATATTTAGCAAATTCTTGGATGTACAGTAATGCAGCACGATACTTCTATACATCCTTCTAAATATTTATTAAAAATTAATGCTCTTATTCAGCTGATTAATTATTGACTATGTTTTCCACTTAACTGTCTTTATTTTGCCACTGATATTGTTTGAGATTCTGAGACAATTTCAACCAGTACAGCGAGTTTCAGAGTAGAGATATACATATTTAAATATACATATATATGTGCATATACATCTCCATATGCATATGTCTGAACGTAGCAATAAGAGAGGAAAGTCAAAAAATAAATAGTTTCCTTTGCTTCTCACTGAATTGCAGAAGTCAACAGTGGGAGGAACAAAGGGAGAAAGGTCAATATATGGCTGAATCACCAAGCCAGTGATGATTAACAGGTATGTTTTGGGGCTTGTGTAACTTGCAGCTTCAGGGAGAAGAGTTTACTGCAGATTACACTGATAATATATTCAAATAGACAATAAAATCCAGTTGAACCTGTTGAGTTTGAATATTTTATTTGGGACTTACTTTGACATTTTTTTCTAAAACTCATTAAACACTTTTTCTTAAGATAAACTAACAGAAATTCCTGTGTCTATGATGTTTGACAATCCTTATTTCTCATCTGGAAGCAACCAATGATCTTTTATTTCCTTCAGAGGAACTTCAAAACCTCAGTAACAGATCTACTGCTTTTATATGAGGGTCATTTTTCATGGGAGTGGAAACAAAAGGTAAAGGTAAGGTCCAAGCCCCTCTCAATCAGCTAATGCTGATCTGCACTTCTGGAGTGCTGATCTGGGTACAAGAGAGACATGGACATATTAAAAGAATGACAGTAGACAGCCACAAATATGATGAAGGCACTGTAACTTCTCTTATATGAGGAGAAGCTGAGGGACCTGGGACTGTTCAGCTTGGAGAAGAAAAGGCTTAAAGGGGACCTTGTCAGTGTGTGTGAATACCTGATGGGAGAGAGTAAAGAATGTGAAGTCAGACTCTTCTTCTGTGAACAGACAAGAAGCGATAGGCATAGACTGAAATATAAGAAATTCTATTTGAACTTAACAACATGTTATGTTATTTGAAATAACACTGCCTTTTTGCAGTGAAGGTGGTGGAATACTGGAAGAGATTTTTGTGAGGTTATGGAATCTGTCCTCAAAGACACTCAAAGCCTGACTGGACATAGTCCTGGACAACATTGCATTGAACAAGAGGCTGGACTGGATCATGTCCCAAGGTTCCTTCTGCCTTCAACTATGCTGTGATTCCATCAATTTCCTTGCTCGTCAACTGCTACAGTAGAAGGTGAGGACATATATCCGTTCCCAAAAAGAACTGTGGTGAACTGATGGAGATAGGTGCACTAACAGTGAATTTCAGGTAGTAGTTGTAAGATGTCTGTGTCTAAACTTCATTTTTGAATGCCACTTAAGAGTAAGGGTGGCCAGAGAACTGAATGTGGACTAGTTGACACACATTTTTTCATAAGCAGCACAGCAAGAAAATGACTATAGGCAGCTTATCCTGCTGCTGCGAATGCACACCTGCAATCCTGAGTGGCTGTCATCTTGACCTACTCCACTGCCTTTGGTACCCACAGAATAGCAGTGCCACCCACTGCTGGAGCAGACTCATTCAATACCTGGGCTGTTCCTATCTGTCATAACCTGTCCAATCCTAGCCGGGCCTAAAGAGATCTGCATCTTGAAATGGCTACTTTAAGCAGTTTACAAATCCTACCCTATTTGCTTCAATAGCCTAATTCATAGCAAAGACCTCGAGCAAACTAAAGACTCTAGACATCTCTGTCTTCAGAAAATCAAAACTCTGTAAGTTCATAATGTCCACTTCATGGGCCGACAGGTAACAATGAAATGAGTTTACCATATATGCATCTCATTTTCTTCCATTTTTCAACGCTGAAACATTAGATCCTGCTTTAAGAGGTTCTACCAAAGACAAAACAATAGCACATTCCTGCATGAATTGGCAAAAGGCTATCTTTTTTCAATCTTAATTCACCGTTTAGTGGGAGCAACTCAGATTATGTTTGCACTGACACTAGAAATTTCAGCTCAGTCTTGAAAAAGTTTAGTGTCCTCGTCAAAAAGAAAAATTCCTCCTATACTTATCAAAAAATTTATAGAAAATGGTTGAAAAGAATCTTAAGAGGTCATCAACTCCACCTTGCCACCACAAAACAGCATCAACTGGAAATGTACGATTTCTTACTGAAATTCATCTAACCTATCTGTAAAAATATTGGGTGGTGGAATTACTACCACTATCCTCCCCCCTGCCAATTTGCCTGATTTATATATCTCTTCCTCCTCCTTCTCTTCTATGTATTAAATAAGTTATTTAAATATTTTTGGTAGGTTTTGTTTTCTAAATTTTTGTTTGCTCTTCTGGAAGCATAACAACATAGTTAAATTTTAGCAATACGAAATAGATTAGGAATATTACTTACTACCATTCATACATATATTCTCATACGATGTTTGCTTTTTTCACTGCATCATGTCACTGTGACTCATACTCAGTCTGTGACCCATTATATCTCTCAGCATTTTTCTACACATCTGAACCTAGCCCACTGTTTCTTACCTCATATTCATACAGCTCGTCATGTCTAAAAGCAGACTTATGTGTTTCTGCATATTTAATTGTGTTCAGCGTTTTCCAGATGAATTCTCTAGAACATTTTAAGTTCTAATCCCATCCTCTGGCACACTTGCAGTCCTTCCCACAGTAGTGTTTCCCGTAAATTTAATAAGCAAAATGCTATGTAATGCATCTTCCAGAATAATAATGAAAATGTGTAGCAGTACCAAAATGGTAAGTACTCAATACAATTTTTTGTTCAGTTTTTGCACATATCTGGAGTCAAAGAGTTTTGTCTACCATCTTTATGGGATGGTCATGTGAGACAGCATTTCTTTAAGTCAAGAACAGTAACGTCTACTGTTTCTCTTCTGTCCAGTACACTGTCCAGTACAGTCTCACAGGTGAACTGGTGTGACATGATTTGTCTTTCAACCATGCTGGTTGAACACTTTCTTATATTCTAATAATTTGTTTCATTATCTGAGACCATTTTTCACAGAGAAGTGAAGGAAAGCTGGTTGGTATACAGTTTCTTGGCTCCTTTTTTACCTTGTTTTCAGTCTTTGAATTTGCCCTTCTCTATTCTTCTGAAATCTCACCTCTGAAAATACTCCAGAGTTGCTTTAGTTGCATCTATGACAGGAATTTCCTTAGGCTCGGGTAATCTGAAAATGTATGTCTGTGTTATCTAAGTACTTTTCTAAACTGTTCTTGTCTTAATCTGAGATCTTACAACCTTGTTTGGTGTTAGCAGCACTAACTTCCTGACTGCACATAGTATTTATAGTTCAGACTGAAACAAAAGTGAATTAATTGTGCTAGTCCCACTTTTTTCAATCTCTAACAAGTAGTGGACCTAATTTTCTTTGTCTTACTCTTACTATAACACCTTTCTTTGCACCCTTCATGCACCTTGTGAAAAGTTCCTTGGTTTGTCCCTCAGTATTTCTGAGTTTGTCCCAATAGCTCCTGCTATTCTTTCATATTCATCTGTAGTCATTTGAACTACTTTCTATTTTCTGGATTCTTTCTTTTGGATTTTTAGGTCACTAAAGAGCTGATGATTTTACCAGATTGATCTCTTACTGTATTTCCCACTCTTCCTCTTCATTGGCATAATTAATGTTAATCTATTTATAGATATTTCTTTACTTACAGAATTTTTTCCTTCTTAAAGCCTTGCCTTTCTCTGAAATTACTAAGGGTTATCTGCTTGAAATGCATTACTTCTTTTTGGTCACGTCCCTTCTTTCCTTAAAAATTTTGAGCTCTTTCACTGTGTTGTCACTGTCACATTGTGTTCAGTGTCCACATTTACTAGTCCTCCTTGAATGTTCAGAATCAAATCTAGATTCGTTTTCTCCAGATACCTTTTTTCCATAAGTTGCAGGCAAAAGGATATGTAAAAAAAAAAAAAAAAAAAAAAAAAAAAAATCTGGGGATTACTGAGCCACCAGAGAAACTATATAGCTTTTAACAATAGTTATGCTTTTGAAGGTCACAAGTTAGGACTGTCAGCTTCTCCCAAGGGAAGTCCAACAGTCAACTGTTCCCACTGCACTGGTTCCTTAAGAATCCCACCACAACCTGAATAATTGAGCTAATGAATTTTGGAGTATCTATACTTGATGATGTGGATCATAATGAAGGTGAAATCAGTACTGGCATGTCTGTGGTCTATCATAGCCACATGAAAAGCTGGAAGAAATAAACATCATATGAGACTGGATATAACTGAATGTTTTTTGTGCTGATAATATAGCCAAGATAAGACAGATTTTTAATACACAATTTGAGTAAAATAATACAATCAAATGGTGCTCCAGAAGCTAGCTATAGTTGTGGCATGTTTGGCATCGACTTTTACTCAGTGGCTAGCATTTTTATGTGTAAAGTCAGAGAATAAAGCAAGGCTTGTATGGCTAAAAAGCAATTAATACCAGCAAGCTAACAAAGACCTGTGCCTCAGCCTTCCAGGCACACAGTTTGGTACCAGCTCAGATAGTCTCAAATTCATCTCCCTCAAGGCATTAAGTGAAGTTGATGATTTCATGCTCACATGTCTGTGTATTTTCCTTAGGACCTTTTCTTAAGTACTGTGCATAACAACTTAATTTCCCCTGGATAATGGCATCTGCACAGTCACATTCACATTACTTCTTCCTTCACCCAGAGTACCACTTACTGAATGAAGCACCATTCTCCTGGGTTGTCTGTGACACACTGAAGATAGAAGATTTTACCTGTATATGTTGCTGTATCTTCAGAGACTCTGGTTTAGATAGATATCTGTTTTAGGAAGAGAAGCTGAAATAACAGAACATTGCAGTCATTCTCAAACTTCTTGTCCTGGTGAAGCACCATGAACAGTCAGACTTTCCTGTGGGTCATTATAAGTTCTAGTGGACACTGATACATTATTAACACTACCATTCTCTTATTCTTTATGGCCTCACCAATAACCTGTTAGGACCTCAGTTTGGAAACCACAGATAGGAAGGGAAGAGTTTCAAGGTAAAAAACTCATCCAGCTTCTGACCGAGTTCAGTGATACCAGGTATCTTTGAAAATCTCTTCTCAAACTAGCTAATTTTGTAGCTGACTTTCAACAGTAAAAAGGATTAACCCTGGGAAGAAAGTCTTGCTGATGCCACTATGAATAGTGGTAGTACAGAAAGAATAGGATGTCAGTGCAGGAAAATTAAAAAAAAAAAAAAAAAAACAACCTGATTCTTCACTGCATGGAGAGGCAGGCTACTATTCTAAGTTAAAATATAATTTATATTCCCCTCCAGAAAACTCAGCTCTTTTCCAGGGTCTGATTTCTGCTCTCTGTTAATTCTTGATAATTTTATACCTCCCTGACAAGAAATAGAATAGATATCAAACTCCTATGTATTATGCATCTCAGCATTTTTATATTCAGATCCAGATACTGTGTTCTGATTTTCCACTTTTGCTGTATAATTGGGTCATCAGGTTTTCCATTAAAAATGCTTAACAGAACATTACAATTAAGCTCTAAATGTATTACCTTTTGCCTGAGCATGTTTATAATGTTGTTCCTTAGTATCTTGGGTGAAAACATTTCTTTAAATAAAAGATTAATTAAAAGAATAAGATACGCTTTCTATAGTAATTCACTAAAATAATTTTTAAATGCCATGAACACCACAAAATGAATTAACTTCATCCTGCCTCATTTTGAGAAATATACATTAATCCAAAATGGCTATATTTGTACCCTCCTTTGAAATTAGTACCCATCTATTATTCTCAGAGTATTCAAGTTTCTTATTCCAATTTGGAGATGACTGACCATTACAGTTAATCAGCAGTTTGTTATTTTAAATGTAAAAACTGGTTAGAATATCCTTGTAGGATTTGCATTATGGCCAGCAGATATTTCTGTTGCATTACAGGGGTGATATGTTTGCTGTTGCTGCAAATGTAGGCTATTAAAGGCTAATATTCTTCGAAAGGGGAAATGCTTTGTTAAACAGCTTTGAAATCCCCTGACAGAGCCTGTCCTTTCCCACCAGACGAGTGCGTGGACACCTCGGTGGGAGTCCGCCCCAGCGCCGGTTGAGTGCCCCGGAGCTGTCCACGGGACAGTGCTGGAAAAGGCAGAAGCAGATGGTCCAGGTACACAATTATTTCAGCTTGGAATATAGCATAATAATCAGCCCATGTGTGTAAGGGCATCGTTAAAGTAGACCTGATTTGGAAACTGACACTGAGGGTGCAAAACAACCTTCCTCCAGTGAGGGTTCCCATCTCAAAAGAGAGAGGTTTTAACAAATGATGAAATTAAACAGCAAATAAGACTGGGTTGCACACAGACACCAAAACCCCCCAGAACAAACCAACCAAACAGATAAATATAGGTCATAGAAGGCATGGATGAAAATTAGAAAGAAATATACTGACTTTAGAAAAAAGGGTAAATTTCGTATTATGTTATCTTTTATAACTTACAGCTGCTGTATTCTTACATATATAAACATTACATGAGTATACATGTATATACATGCATACATGTACATATATATATATACATAAATATATATAGTATGTATCTGTATCCAGACATGTGTGCAAGTATGTGTGAGAGACAGAGGAAGAGGAGAGATGTAAGAGAAAAACACGGAAAGACTTTTCACTTTGAATTGTTTATTCTCAGTAGAACAACCATAGGAATAAATGAGAGGTATGTAGCTTTAGCAATATATAAAAATTGATTTTCAAATTTGTGGTAAAGAGCTGGGGCAATATTTCACAATCAAATTAAAAGACAGACACTCCATTGGCTCCAAAAGATTCAAAGGGAAGATGAGCACTCGTAGGCATCGCCTCAAAGCATTGATATTGTGACACCCCAGATGAAGCCAGAAGCACCAAGCAGGACCCTCTTTGCCTGTAGGCTCTTCACATTATGTATGCAGTTATTGTTTTGTATTATATGCTATCTGAAATGATACAAAAACATTTTGCTGAAAAATAAAGCACTGGTTTATGCTTAACACCAGGATTACAAAACATGATGTAATGAATTATTCATTTTATTTGACTTAATGCAATCATTTTCCTCCCTATGTTAAGCCCCTGTGAATAGTGTCCTATACAGCTACAGTTTTGAAGAACTTAATACTAGGGGGAAAAACACCTGGCATTAACTGACAGTGAATTAGGCTCATTGTCACTTTGGAAAAAATACTTTGGCAATTTAATCCTTCATGTTCTGTATATCCCAGTTTCAAAGAGCATCTATGAAGTGCACAAAATGGATCGACCTTGAAAACAGGAAATAAAGATGGGTGAATTTTAGGCAGTGGCATTGAATCTATATTGCTGTTGCAAGCCCAGCTGTAATTGGAAAGCAGTTCTGGGTCTTATAAACATTCAGTCAGAGAATTCTGATAAGCTTTCATAATTTAATCAGATCAAACCTTTTTAAAAACTACAAACCTCAGGACAATGGTCCTGTGAAAAACCATGTTGCTCAGTGTACTGTTCTTGCCAACTTACACACTAATTTACTTTCTTGTTAACATGTGAACGAATGAGATAAAATAAAAAAGATTTATCAAACCACAGAGTTTGCTGAAGGAGGCTGACTTTAATGACTTTACCTCAAAGTTTTCAGAACCAGTTGTCAGAACTATAGAGAGCATTTCTATTCAGAATCAGAGCCGTAGACATCAAAAGAGTTTTACTGGACCTCACAAAGAAACTTAGGCTACGCAGTAAAAATAATGTTCATCACACTGAAAATGTGACCCTTTGGCAATATCTACTACCTGATGCCAAATTAAAACAGAGGCTTAATTTATGCTGTTAATGGATGACTTCATTTTCCTGCAGTATAATGGCGTCACATAAACAAATGAGCTATCTTTTTTTAAAAGCATGGTTAAAGAAGCTGTAGTATAAATAAATGGCAATAGAATCAATCTTGAGTCTTTCCAGAGCCTAACTGATGTTAACTGATGACATGTCCAAGCACAAACATCAAAATAGCAGCAATAGAAAGTAGAGGTGTGAGGGGGAAGAAAAGTGCTTCTGTGAAGCTCCTCTGCTATTTATGACATAACCATATCTTAACTTTGTGGTACTCCCCTCCACAATTTGTTACATTATTGTCACGCTCAAAAGGAGAAGGTTAACAGCGCATTCCTGCATTCAGTGTTTGCAATGGTGCACTGCAGTGTCCACTTCACAAAACTACAATAGTATTTTCAAATCAAATTGTTCCTCAGGCGGTAACATTAACTGAATATTTTGTTTGCTGCCTTTTATCTGAGATTCCCATTCTCCCCTGCTCTGTGGCAGTCTGGGAAAGCACCAGTTCAGCCATCATCATTATTATGTACTTTTATTTATTAATCGCATTCACGATGCATTTGAGCTACATTCCAATCAAAATTGTGAACTGGCCCAGAAGATGCAGCAGCCATGTCATTTTGTATCAGCAGCTTCTCTTTTATTCCAATACTACTCTGACCTTCAGCAATAGTGTCATGTGCTTCTATAATGGTTCTCATTGCCTCCTTTCGCAAGCGCCACAGCTCCCTAGAGACTATCTGCATGGGAAGATAACTTTAGGAGCCTCTAAGGGTCTGCTTTCTGTTTGCTACCATACTGGCTAAAAAACAGTAAAAATCCCATTTGTTCAAATCCAGAATATTTTGTTGTTGTTGTTGTTGTTTTGGGGTTTTTTTGTTTTTGTTTTTTTTTTTTTTTTTTTAAATTCAAGAGCACAGAGCAACACAGCCTCTGCTTTAAGTTTCTCAGCAAAGCTACTGCCTAATTACTGCCTGCTGAGTAGTGCAGTTAAACACAATCAGTCAGAAAGCCTTAAAGATACAATATCCTTTTTCATGAACTGTCTGCTTGTCAATTCGAAGTCGCCCTCCTGCTTTAAATCAACCAACCACAGAGCTGTTATGAACAGCAACTGATTTTCCATGCAGTGCTGCAAAACAAAATCACACCGTATCCTATTTTTAATGGCCACAGTTTTTCAACTGCATAACAAGAGGTAGCTGGCACTGCTGAGCTGAACCATATCAAAAATGGGTTCAAGTAGAAATAGCACAGAACCCTTGAAGAATACAAGTACAGACCCAATTACACGTGCATTGTGATGCTCAAAGCCAATTACAGGCAAATAACAGTGAAGCATTTTTTCCCTCTTCATAGATGCATTGTAGTCATTGGTTGCTTTTATTTTTTGTTTCTACAGGATACAATGAAACAATCTTTAAGGCTTAAAGCCTAAATATTATTTTATTAATCCAGTGTGTATTTATGCACAAAGGCCTTTAAAAATGGAATTAGCACAGGAACACCAGTCTTTGTCAAGCTTACATCAGTGTGACCAAGGTACAAGAATTTTATACTTCTGTAGGTATTTTTCTACTTGATTGTCAGACATACAGGTATGAGGAACACACGCATGGACACAGCACATAGAAGTACCACATAAGCAAGTACGAGACTATAACCCTCAAAAGACATGACAGAGTGGACATTTCCTAACAAGCTTCGGACATTGGATGCTTACTGATGGTTGCCACTTCTGATCTGTTCTCATCCATGCAGTTAAGATATAAAGCTCTTGGTAGCTGTAAGTTTTCTTGGTAAAAATTTTAAAGACAGTGAGTGGAGAAACTAAAAAGTGTACTTAAATTGACAAACAAAATTCGAAACGACCATACAGAGTAGGGCTGCAGGATCTTTTCTCTGTTAGTATGAGATATAAATGCTGGTTCAAGACAGAACAGTGTTGTACAGATGTGAGCACAGAAAACCAGAATGAAAATATTATGAAAAAGGGTCATTAATACCATCTTACTCAAAAGTTCTGTCTAAAGCATACCATAATCACGGGCAGTGTCTAGTAATGATATTTTACACTGAAGCCCAAAGGTTACAAAAAGACTTTAGTCCTTGTCAAATTAAAGTCACTTTGTCATGTGAGGTACAGAAGGAATCAAATTCTTGCAGTGGTGTGAAAACTATGTATGTAAAGCTACTTTTAGACTCATATTAGTAAAACGTCTGTCAAAAAACAGGGAGAAGTCTGGTTTAAAAAAGGAAAGGGAAAATCTCAAATAAAATTTCCAGATAGAGGGAAAATACATAGGCTGAAGCCATCAGCATCAGTGGATAGTAGTGGCAATAAAGATTGTTGCAGCTGCAAGAGCAAAATTGTTTTCTCAAAGTTCTTGAAGACGGTGACTGTGATACTTTTCCACACTTAAGTCAATACCCACAGCAGTACTGTTATGATTTTTTCAGGTATACTGTGTCAGTTTTTTTTTTTTCCTCCATTCTTGTGATATCATGTACTAATAACATGTCACAAGCATAAAAACGTGTTTAAACATTTTAGTATTTGTCGTCTAATTTAAATTATTTGACTTACAAAGAAACTTTTTTGTCTGTGTGAAGTACATCTCGGTTGCCTTTCACCCTCCCAGCACTACCACAGGACAGAATAAAGGGGTTTTGTAGACATAAAGTGAGCACAGTTTGGAGCACTATTTCCACATCTGTACTAGTGACTGGGACAGAGATGGGGGAAATGGAAAGGGGAAGTGTGGAACAGACGCTCCACCATCAGACTGAACAGAATAAACTCTGTACCAGTGGCTCCACCAGGCGCTACTAAAAGTCCTCTTTTGTTCCTTACCTTACTTGTTCATTACCTCACAAAATCTGATTTTCTTTCAATAGCATTGGTCTTGAATTTCTTAGGTGTATAATGCCACATTTAGAGATAAAGATAGTATATCTATTTCTCTTTAAAATACAGATAGATACACTCAGTCTTCCCTCCATGGTAATATAATCTTTTCACTGGGAACTCCATTTGTTCAAAACTTATTAAATATTTCATATAACTATAAAACCCCAAACCCATGTAAAAATGTAAAAATATATTTCCAGTGATTTGTACTAGCAATAATATATTGATTACAGTTAAACTAGCATTAACAGCAGATCCACTGATGAGATATAAAATTCTAAGAAATTAGGGGGAAGGGTTTCACAAAAAAGCTCACAGTTTGGGAGTAAATTAGACCAAACACATTACAAAAATTAAACTTAAGAATGGAAAATATGTAATGTATAATTGAGTTACCATCAAAGTTATTGACTGAAATATTTCTGATCTACTATTAAAATTAACAAAAAATAAAATTATCACTATATAATTAGTCAGAAGGGTTAGAAAAAATGTGCAAGCACAGAACTAGTATTAAAATGTAGATACAGAAGAAAGTCTTGGTTTAGAGGAGATTCTTTACACATTCACTGAAATGCACTTAGAACAGCACACTAATAAAGAACAACAGTAAAGAGAATTGTGTTAAGGACTTGTAATAATCTGATTTTGTGGTTCTGAAACAAAATTATCTTGACTGAAATATCCAGTAGGTTTAGAAAGCCTTTCAAAAGACTGAAGTGTAAGAATAATATCATTCATTTAATCTTTACTTTACAAGCACACGTCTTTCCAAGCAAGAATAACTTACGTATTTGTTTAAATTTTCCTCCCCCAAATTTCTAATTTTGCTGTTCTACAAGGCTATAAAGGATGAGAGGAGAGATCAACAAGCAACCACCCAAAATATTTTTTCTAAAATTTTCCTAGGGTGGTTTTGGACATTCACAGACATACTTTCAAGGAATGCAGGACAGCCTGAATGCATTTCCCAGCTACACTGAGCAGACCAAGGCATCAGGCAGAATAAAGGACAAGTCTGTCCCTCAGTATGAAGTTTACATCATAGATTAATTGAATAGTTTGGGTTGTAAGGGACTTTTAAAGGTCATTTAATCCAACATTCCCTGCAATGAGCAGGGACATCTTCAACTAGATCAGGTTGCTCAGAGCCCCGTCCAACCTGACCTTGAATGTTTCCAGGGATGGGGTGATATGATTTTAAGTGTTGTCTTTCAGAGACTAGAACAATTATGGAAGACAGAGACTAGTTCATTAGTTTGGACCACTAGCTGTTTTACTTCACAGGATACTTTCGAGGTCCTCTACTCATACTTTGGATACTTTGGATACCTATGAGGCTCACACCACCAGCTTGTGAACAGTGGTCTAGTCCCATGTCTCAAGGGCCAGTTTACCTACCAGAGATAATTCTTAAGATATTCTTTCAGACTCCTTCAAACCACAGTTATGGCAACCAACAAAATCGCTGTACTCAAATTCTGAATAAAAGCTGTCCTGAATTACCCTTCCCCATTTAGAGGTTACCTAAGGATGCCAGTAGCCTATATGAGCATGACAGATTGATAGAACAATCTTTAATTCTCTTAGTTGCAAATTCTGTTCCTAAATCAAGACCACAAAAAAAGTTATTTTGATTTCTACAGAAACTCTAAAGATTTTGCATTATTTTATTGTCATATAGGACAAAACACAAATGTAAAATTTTGCAGAATATCCAGCTTTTAATTTTAACTTGTAAAATAATTATAAGATTTACTTGTGAAGTTACACAATATTATTTATCAAGGATAAGGGATGTAATTCAGGGCAATGAAATTGTCTTGTCTTATTTGAATTCTAATTTAAAGCAAAAAATACAAGTATCCACTTGAACCATGAAGACATGTAGAGGGACCATGCAACTGAGAAAGGTTTCAGCAGCACACAGTCATTTCTAATACATTAGAGAAAGAATATGATAAGAGAAACAGGACCATAACATATCCACAAAAAAAACAAAACAAAACAAAACAAAACAAACAAAAAAAAAAAAAAAACAAAACCAACCAACCAAACAAAAAAACAACAACAACAACAAAAAAAAAAACAAAAACAAACAAACAAACAAAAAAAACCAGGAAATAATACTGCATTCTTTGAAACTGTACAAGAAATGACAACAATTCCCTGAAAAGCTGTATTTTGAAGTCTAGAGAGAAAAAAAGATTACCAGGCTCTTTCCTTGACTAAAACTTACTGTTCAGTCATATAAGACACTGAGCAAATTTTTTCTTATCTGTAAAAGCACTTAAGCTGGAGCTTAACCTGAATCATGTGAGAAATACTACCAAAATCAATAAGAAATCAGTGTTTAAGTGCTTAAAGGTAACCAACTATTAATGTGAATTTCTGGGTAGAGCCATAGTGTTCAGATCCTTGAAGGATAAAGCTTTTATGTTATAACTGGAAGAGTCTTTCTAAAGCACCATCCTGCAGTTATAAAAATAATGGCTTCTGTGATCAAAACAAATGAATGCTTGCAAATCGGTTACCACAGATTTCTGATCTCCCTTGGAAGTGCTGTCTGGTGGGCCCATGGACAGAGATTTTGAATCCTGTCATTAGTGAGACCTTGGATGAGTCCTAAGTACCTGAAATATACTTGTGAAGTCATTAACCTTCAATCATGTAATTATACATCTGTAATAAGAACCATGAGTCAGGTTTACTTTTGAAATTAGTAAAGACAATAAAAGTCTAATAGCTGAGTTCAAAGATTCAGAAGCATTATGTCTCCTGATCTTAATTTACAGCAGCTCCTGGAAATGAGGTTTGAAAGGTAGCTGCTCAATTCCTCACCCGTCCTGGAGCTTGATGGTTGTTTACAACACTTTTACTCATCTACATACCATATAGCAAAAATTATGTAATGTGGTGGTTATAATTAGCTTTGACTGCAGGCAAACTCCTGAATAAAAGGCTGTTTTCATGGTATTAAATAAATGAGGGGATCTGTGACCTTTTTATAACCTACTGGGGTAATTTTAGCCTTCACAGTCACAGCTATTAAGGCAATATTTCTCATACGCTCACTTTTTATTTCTTATTGTGGGTGTTGGTGTTACTATTTAATTTCATACAGGCCATCATATCACTAGCCTTATCAAAGAGGACAACCCATATTCAGATGAGTAGTATTAGTGACATTATCTTAATGAACTGCTTGCAATATACATAGAGTTAAAATCAAAAGAATAAAAAAAAAAGTCAGCAGTCGCATGTTTGGGTTTTTTTTAATTTTATTTAATTAATAAATGAGATCTCTGTTTGGATGCACTGATAAATTAATTAATTTATCTGCAGATGAATACTTATTTTTCTTTAAACTGATAATGTTGGAACTTTGTAAAAATTGGATTGTTTTATTTTCTGCAATTGGGCCATTCCTCAGAAGAATTCATTAATTGCAATTATATTTAAAGGTAATAGTATGAGGTAGTATCATGGACAATTTTTGTAATCACAACAGCTTATTTAGGTAGATAGAAGCATGAGAATTGTCATCCTGGGTCAGAATAAGTTCCACTTGTTATATACTATTTAAAAACACTTAGTTCAACAGACGGAGATTTAAAAATCCTGTAGAAGACTTGTAAAAGTTACCTACCTCAGACCTCAAGTCTCTTCCTAATTAATAATAGAATCAAGACTGCTTTTATCCCAAAGTGTAAAGTTTAACACTCATTACATCACATGCTTATAACTAATTAAGCTGACACTAGACTGGACTGCTCTACTCATAAAGTTTGATTCCTTTCTTAATTTTGCTGAGTTATTGATCTTTGCAACTTTTAGTGGCAATGGGTTTTGCAGTCTAATTCACACTGTGAAATATTACTGTAAAATTCTTTAATTTTAACCTTACTGGATGTTCTCTCGTGTTAGAATAGAGGCAATTAATTCACTTTCTACCTCCTATAGCTGTTTGATATTTTATACAGTTATGTCTTGCAGGCTTAAAAATACATCTGTCAACATCTTTGGGTGATTGATGCTATGGGAAACTGCAGGTCTGAAATTGCAACATCTTTTCCTATGGCATTAATTGATATGGATTCATATGAGAGCTTGTATGTTGAGAAGTATAGCCCATGAACATATGTACCTATGTCTCTTCATTCTGTCTTTTTACTTTAACAAGCCTTCGTAATTCAATCCCACAGAAAGAGTCAAGAGTTCCTAATCACAGGAAGCCTCAAAATGTTGTCTTCAGTCCTAGAAGCAAGAATATAGAAAAACTATGTAACAGAAGCAGAAACAAAAATAAAGCTATCAGAGCATTTAACTGTGGTCTGAATGTATGCAGACAATCAAAACTGATGTGGAAGTTCCAATATGGAATATAACTCATACTCTGTTCCATGTGCTACTTAGTGGTTCATATAAACAAACCTCTTTACTGCAATAACATTGTCAGTTCAGAATCAATTAATAACATTGGCATCCTTTCACTTGGTCACAGTCTGACGGATTAGGGTGGGTGTAAACCACAAACACTCACAATGTGGCTAAAGAATGTTCACAGCTGTGATGAATCCTTGGACTACCATTACTGACCCAAAGGCTGTTTTCTATCTAGTGGACTTCAGTTTCGAGGACAATAAACCCAGGCTTTCATGAGTTCGATATTCATTAATGATTTTTTAAAATAATGATTTGAAATTGAAAGTAAAAATAAAAATGGGATGTACTGAATTAATACCATAGTTACAACATGCTATTTTCTGACAGGAGGAATATTAGAAAAATATGAAAGATGAACCCTTTGGATCCCTTCAGATAAGAATATATAGAGGTGAGTAAGTACATTATTATGCATGTGATTTCATATGAAAAGACTATTAAAAAAATAAACCAAAGAATTTCCACTGTAGAAAAATGTAACATTTTCTCTAAACATTTAAACTCAGACTATGTTATACAGTTTTGCATATGAGCCAAAACTTGAAAATTCTTGCCAAAAGCTTTCTGGTCTCTTTACTGGCACTGCAATTGCAGCTCCAAGCCTAGAATTCAGAGTGGCTACATGGCACTGAATTTCTGATGTGCTGATTTCAGACTGGCCCTATTTCGAGAAGGATGTCTTTTGTGCAACTTTTGAGATAAAACATATGCATATAAGCCCTTTTGGAAGATGTATGCAGTGGCAGAGTGATCAGTTAACATTCATTTTGTGGCTGGTTACTGTAGTAATTTCTGCATTAAGACCAAATTCTTGTTTAAATTCAGTGTTTTGGCAGCATTCATACACTGACTCACTGAATGTTAAATGAAAGACTAATTTGAAAGAAAATGATAAATCTTCATAAATTTACTCTGATTCTTATTCTATATTCTCATCCTACATTTCCTACCAAGTCCTTCCTGGGGTTTTATGCTTTTCTGTTTGTTTTAAAACTTCTCTATACAGAAATTTGCAATTTTCCGTTGAGTAGAAAAGGTCTTTAGATCTCAATTCTTGGTGATATTGGTAGTTACTGTTCTCCTCTTGTATCACTAAGCAAGAATATGACTTTTGATTGCGAAAGTCATAGAAAAATAAAATAGTTAAATTTCAGTCTGTATCCTAACATACACCCCCAGTTTATAATCCCAGCTATTTAGGTGAAGTAAAATCATCTTTCTTTTACTTCCTGAGGCTGAATATCCCCAAAATAACTGCTTAAACATCTCTCTGAAGAATGATGTGCAAAGCTCCATTTATGAATCACCTTTATTATCTCTGCTAATGGGGTCGAGGGTACCTTGGATTCTTTTATATTGTTTTATATCCTGTCCATTCTCTGTTTAGACTCAGCACTGATAAACAGCCAGAGGCAATAATTGGATATTCAGTCCTTTCATATGCCCTTCCTAACCTGAACGTGCCACAGACACTCTGCATGCACTGCAAATTGCAGTCAATGGGATACAGTCAAACCAAAAGGCAGCAGGCATGCAACTTCCCCAGTATTGCCCTGACAAACCACCCTGTTCTTCCTTTCAGCAGAGAGAAGTCTCGTGCGGTCTTTTTTATTTACTGTTCTTTGTTCCATTAAAGGTCATTTCTTTTTACACATGATTTGTTATTCCTGTCTGCATCTAGTATAATTCCTTTAGAAATGACCTATTTATAATCATAATAATGCATTTCACTTACATATTATTGTCGAATAATGGCATGCTTTGGGGTTTAACAGCACTGTTTCTTTCACTTCCTCTCCAACTACTGAAGCATGTCATTTTATTAAACTATAACATATATTCCTCTTTAACAGCTTGTTGTTGGACCAGCTTTAGATAAAGTGCATACTTTACCTGATTGCCTATACATTCAAAGATAATCTCTTGAAGCCTATGGTGTCTCAGAGTAGAGTGCAGAAATATAAGCCATGGAAAATTATTAACTTGACCATTTTCTGATTTCAAGATGCTGTGATTTTAAATTTTTAGATTTCCTTCTAAAAAGCAACAATGAAACTTGAAAAGAATTCTGGGAACTTCAGCTTCTGAGATGATGTCAGGCAAATGGGTTTTCACATTTCTTTCTGAAGAAGTGGGAAAGTGCCATGGATCTAAAGATGTCTCCATACATGCTAGTATGTTATCTAAAATACTGATTACTGTATGAAGTATTTGGGTAAAAAAGGAAATTGTGTTATTTTTTTCTTTTTCTTTCATATTCCACTTTTCTTTCTCTAATATTTCCAGGTGGGGGTAGAAATGAAGCCATTGCTCTTAGCAGGAAAGAGATAAAGAGAAGCTATTTAGAGGACACTGAAGGGGTACTGAGAGTTGCTAAGGCTCCTAGGACTTACATTTTCAGAAGACATGATTTCAGCACAAGAGAATATCAAGATTGGTCACTTGGAATGAGTTGTCATTCTTACTCTTTGTGTGCCATCAGTTCAGAACAAATAATCTAAAACAAAAAGTAAATCTTTTCCTCTTCATGCATTTTTGAAGAGGTATCAACACATTTCACAAGGGTTTTTTTTGTGTATTATTGAACTAAGTGTATTATAAATTTCCTAAAGAAACAGTATGCAAATTAAAAAGATATGTCTTTGTTCATCATCTCACAGGCATATTTTATCACTAGATTTATTTCTTTCATTAATAAAATGGTTTTACCTACTTCAGACTTTCTGATGTCTAAATATGTATATACATGCAACTAAAAAAAAAAAAAAAAAAAAAAAAACAAAAGCTTTTTTGATAAAAAGATTTTAAGAAGAGACCACAGGGAGAAAAGAATCATTAAGAGATATTTTACAAGATTACCACTGGGAACCTAACCAGGATACATGAGCAAAAAATAGGTGCAAAATGTATTTAAACAATGAACAAAATAGGCTCTCTATCGACTCATTTGCAAGAGACACTTAAATGTTCTCTGTCCAGGGTTCACATCATATAACAAACGGATCCTGTACAATTCATTTCAGAATCCTCTATTCTTCTGCCTGTAAGGGTGAAGAGGTTACAAAAGCAGAAAGGACTTTCGTTTGTAAAGTGTCAAGTATTTCCCTCTCCTTGCAAGCACAAAAAACATTTATGAAATCCCGTGTTCCTTTTAAGTGGGAACTGTTTTTTAGGGTCATCTTCTGCACTGAATAATAGCCCCTGGCATGTTAGCAATACAGCTGTCCTATAAGCATCATTACCCATTAAGACTTATGAATTCAGCTCTTGAGACTGTTTGGTCATCACATGAAAAAAGAAGGCTCTTGTTTCTCAATCTTTACAGCTCTCACTCTTGGCTATGAGTACACCCAGGATAAGAAAAAACCCAAGATGAAAACCTTCTCCTGAGCTGCCCTTTCCTAGGCCCACTTTTGTGCATGAAAATCACCCTCTGAAGAGAATCCAAAACTAGTTCTTTCAAAGATAGCATCTAAAGCTCTGCTCCCATAAATTAATCTAAGCATGAGACTGACTAACCTACCATTGTTGCCCATATCTTACTCATTTCCTCCTTCACCCCTATGAATGCAGGCATGGCAAAAATACATGACAGTAGAGCGTGTCTTTGGTGACTCTATGATGAGGCACTTCTAAGAGGCAAATAAACTGAGTCTCCAATGGTTGATGCTGCTTGCGCCACTCTGGAAGATGGATCATGAAGTGACGAGAGGGGAGAGGAATGGTCTTAGGAGATGTTAAAATACTGACACAAAATTTCTCACTATTCCTCTGATGACTTCTGTTGATTCAAGATCTTTGAGGCTCTCCCATTCCTACATCTTGTACAGTTTCTTGTCTCATGTTAACTTATTTTTTGCAAATCCCTCAGTTTTAAATGTGCTTATAAGCACCTTTACACTATGATGTTTTTCTTTAGAGTTGTGATATCCTCTGCATTACTAAATAAATAGTTATGGGGGTTGGCCTTGCTATCATCGCAATTCCCAACATCTAAACCCCTCATAGTCTCAACCATGGCATTCCTATGTTTCATAAGAAATCTAAACAATCAACTCCATTCCCAGGTATTATGCATGTTACACTTGTGCATATCTCAAAGGCTAATCTCTTTCAGTAAGATATAGAACCAATGTTTTGCAAATCCTACTTCCAATTTTTTTTTCTTTACAAAATTGGACAAAAAGTACCTATGGGGACTCTCACTTCCCTTGCAAGGCTCAGAAGAGTGAGAACCACTTTTATTCTTGCTTCTTGATCTCCTCACAGTGAGGTTGGAGAATGACCTGGACCTAGAACCACATTCCTTATCTACTTCCTAGAAACTTTATTCACATTTTCAGGAATGAAAAATGGGAACAGATCTGTCATCTTTATATCTAGTCTATTTTCCACTCTCTGCCTCCTCTGGGGTATGTTGTCAAATCATATGCTTCCCTCTAGGGACTTGGAAAAAGACTTTCCTAGCTTGATCTGCAGTCAAAACTTGCAGCTTTCCAAATTTCTAGAGAACACATTGCCTTGGCACTTGTCTTTCTCCAAATTGTCTCCTGGCTCTTACTTGGACTACTCAGCATCCTCCTCTTCTTTACATATATCTGCTGGGAGGTGCAAAATTTGTAGTTGTAAGTCTCCATTTGCAATCTCTTTGAGTTTCTCTACCTATATTCCTACCCAGACTATTCAGAGAAGGCAGACTTTTTACAATTATAAAAAATATTCCTGAGGCCAATTTTGAAAATAAAAGTAAAGTTAAAAAAGTACCTATCTCTCTCCAGAATTGTCAAGACAGAATCAGTGGAATACCTGCTGCTTTTCAGAGTGACACCTTGAGAGTGACAGGATCATCTCTCTCATCTCCAAAAGAAGATGAAGGTGGGAAGTTCATTCCAAAAGGGAATTGTAGTTTGGTGGTGTTGTGAGGAAAATAAAGTGTTTGGAAGCATTAATTTCATTAGTAGGGTAATGTTTGCGAATGAAGGTATCTGAATACTAAGGACTTTTTAACATAGTTATGTCCCTGACCCTTACAATGACTTAAAAGTAAGCCTCCAGAAACATCTCACTAGAAGTCAGAAGTCGTCACCTAGTGCATGTTCTGGAGGTAATTACAGTCCATGATATGGATCTTTATGGGACATTGGGATAAAAATTATAAGCAAAAAGGAGATGAAGGAAGAAAAAAATTTTTTGCTATCACTGAGACGTAATGGCCATGTATGAGGGAGCAAGACACATTGTACCACACAATTCTTCTCAATACCAAGGAGCTCATAGAAACACTCTGCTTCCCCACACCCGTGGAATAAAATATTTTACAGTTTCAAAGCCAAGAAACAATGAAGAAATTTCTTTATAAAATTACTGAATTGCCCCAAATAAAATTTATTCAGTCCCCATAATTCTTGAGTAACATGAAAAGAAATAATAAAAATTATATATAATGCAAAACAAATGCTACCTATTCCTACAGATCTTGCTACAACTATTATTATGCCTTGGCTTAGGAAATATACACACAGGTTATCTGATCTCCCTTCAGAACACACTGTTTCCACTTAAAGCTGTCTTCTAAAAGATGCAAAAACTTTCCAGTCAGCCACTCAAAGGCATTTAGTTAATTGATATTCTCTTCAAAAACTATTCTTTTAATTACCCTATTATTCAATCTTGTCCTGCAGGAAAGGAACAAATCCCCAACAAGTCCAATTGCTTACATACTTGAAGAGGAAGAGGGGCTAAGGCGAAGAAAAAATATGCACAAGAGCTAATTGGTCATGAGTAACTGGATGCATTTATTTGCCTAATAAGGACTTTTACCCTGTAATCTGCCTTAGCTCCAGAATGAATGACAGAAAAAAGTCCAGAAAATAAAGTCTTCCTTGTGACAAAAAATTAGAACTTCTCATACATACTCCCTTTTTTTTATTGATCTTTGTCTTGTTTCTATTGTCTTTATCTTCTGGCTTTACCTTATCTGACAAAAATGAGAAACTTCAAAAAATTAATTAAGGACAGCTACACTTCCCAAGAAACGGAAGTCTCAGCCTAGGATGTACATACTAAGACTTTCAATACTTTACCTTGTGCTTCCTAGCTGGCAGGAATCATAATAGGCTAATTTGTTCTTCTTTTCCTTTCCACCTTCAAGTTGCATTGATATTTCAAGCTCTTAAAAATAGAAGCAGCATTCTACTCATTACTCAACTTAATAGCTGAATAAAGTTCCCATACTTCCAGTCAGTCCAGAAGGCATTTCTTTTGCTCTCTGAGGAAAGGAGCTCCTACTGATTCCATTGGCAATGTAGGAAGGAATTTCTTGTAGCATGATTTGGAAGACTGATTTGTTTAGAAAGGAAAACCTTGCAATTTCTATCCCTCCTCAAAGATCTTACACATACTACATGTAGAACAATACAGTTATTATTGCACTGTGACAGATGCAAGATATAGTTCTACGTGATAGGTAAGACGATACAAACAATGATGACTTCATACTCAACCTTAATCAGAGGTCTCAGTTCAACTATTTCCAGTTTTAATGGATCTTAAGTACACTCAAAGTTGATGTAAATACTTCAAAAAGCTCAAGAAAGTGAAGAAGGCTCCAATAGTAGGCTTGTACTGCCAAAAAAATTTGTAAGGCTACACGGGTAAATCAGCGCTCTAGACCTAACACTTTACCAGCTTTCAGCACATTCGTTATTTAACAGGGCTTTGAAACAAATGTGTCTTTGCTGTCTAAACAATTAAATTGTTTTGAAACCTTTTCAGATTTCTTATACAGTCTAGGTTGATCAGCTGCCTATCCGAGGCCCATTATCTATTTTAAGAGTCTAATTCGTTTAGCATACTCTATGTGTTAGCAGAATGATGTATATTACATTTCTAATTAATTCTGAGATGGCATAATAATAAGAAAAAGTCTCTCATATAAAAAAGATAATAATTACAAGATCTTAAAGAAGAGCATAAAGATCCTTTGCAACTTTTTTTAACTTTTGAACTAAAAATGCAGATACGCTTTTGTCCTATTATTACACTCAAATGACACTGAAAGATTTGTATTAATAAAAAGTAAGAGATTACACAGACAGACATTATATCCCACAGCTGTAATTTAAGAATTAACTATTTATTAAACAATACATTCCCATTCAGCTCTACGTATGTACATAATTAATTTATACAGAGATTTACCTGAAAAGAATAGCCTTTTTTAAAAGATAAGTATTTTTTAATTGATGGTACTTTTAAAGAGATGCAAGGTTTTAAATTAAATTACATTAAATGCTTTTGTATTTACTCTGCATTAAAACCTATTTTATTTATTGTCATCTTCCCAGCATGGTCTCATCATGGT
The DNA here is from genome assembly GCF_018691265.1 of Tyto alba. Classification (NCBI taxonomy): domain Eukaryota; kingdom Metazoa; phylum Chordata; class Aves; order Strigiformes; family Tytonidae; genus Tyto; species Tyto alba. The sequence goes on from NW_024881330.1 coordinate 38,968,589, forward strand.
TGAAGAGGGCTGTTAATGCTATTTATATTATGCTGCACTGTCCTCTAATTGACCTTGTTTGTGCAACGGAATGGCTGCTTTTCTCAAGCTGCCAGCCCTTTATTGCTGCATTTTGACCATGCACTAGTGGCTCTTTGTGCTGCTGTTGAGTTCAAGAATCAATACTGCATTCCCCACAGCCAATAAAGGAAGCTGACAGCATGAATTAACTGAGTGTAGCCAGTTGCATGGAGGGCCATTGTCTTTAAGGAAAATCCCGACGATTACAAGCCTCCATTGCTTAGTGGAGATTTTAATGCAAAGCACGAGGTTGCTGTAATTTAATTTTGGCCTGCTGCTCTGACACGCTCCCCTTTGCTACTGCTTCATGGAGTCCAAGCTATTAATGGCTGAAGACCAAAACACATAGGGAGACAAAGGCAAATAGTCACAGTCACACAGTAGCAGCAGTTACTTCTGATTTAGCAGTAGTACGTCTTTTGCATTTACTGGAATTGACAGGAACTCTTTTTTTTTTTTTTTTTTTTTTTTTTTTTCTTTCCAAGACTCTTCCCTGTTGAATTCATACATACAAAATAAGGCAAATGAAAGCAATATATCACAACAACAGAACCACAAGGTGTCATGTCCCAAACTGACAAATAAAGGAAGGCTGCACGTGGGGCAAAACTGGAAATGTATGCATTGACCAGGGTGCTCCCTCTAGTTACTGAATTGTCTAATAAGGGATGCTGCTTAGCCACAGCTACTGCAGTAGAGTGTTGCAAAGAAATATCCCCAGTAAAGGCACATTAAGTACATGTAAAGTTAACAGTAGGACTTCTGCTGCTAAGAACACAACAAAAATCACTTTTTATTTAAAAAAGAGTAATGGCTTTTATTCAAGATGGTTTGATATTGAAAACTGTAGTTCCTTATGACAGGTAATATTGTTGATTCCAATGGATTCAAGCTCAGTTATTCAAAAGGACAATGTATTATATGCAAACCATTTAACTCAAGCTTTTAACTTGTTTTCTCTGTTGACAGTGGTAGGAGAGATTTTCTGGGGGGTAATCTTTTTAAAGTAATGCCTGTGAAGTTTTATCCACTTACGACTTCTATACAAAATCCAAACCTCTTGATTTCTACTTCCTGCTTACCTGCTTTATAAATGCCTCAGGAATTTACGTGAGATAAAGAGCTGAGACTAAGCTTGATTTAAAGGATATTTCTTCTTGACCATAGGTCATGGAAAATTACAAAAGTGATACCTGGATCCCTTAAATAGTTTTAGCTACAACCAAAAGACATTCCACATACACACTGTAATTCAGAGAAGAGAGAGACCTTCCCATCACAGCCATTAAAAATGGTACATTCCCTTTATATACAGCCTTTGTTTTAGGACTGTCTAGGCCCTTTAACAATTTGAACTTAGTCTTGTAAGGTCTTGAAGATAGGTCTTCATCCATTTCCCAGAAAGGAAAAATTAAGTTCAGAGCAAATAAGGGACATGGCCAAGTGGCGAGGTCATTCAGATAAGAGCAAAGGTCCTTTTTCCTGAGTTGTAGACAGGCCTGGGAGTTTGTAGCTGCATACCAAACTCTTTTGACCACATGCCTTCTTTGCATAAGACAAGTATAAAATACCTCAAAGGAGTGCTATTTATCTCTTCTGCCATTAGCCATCTTAACCATTTTACACACCTAGTCTTCTTCTATATAGTGTGTGTAAAGTAGGAAGCACTTCAAGAGGATGAATCACCCATCCCAAAATAGCAGTTAGAGTCAGCTGATGAGCTGACATCAGGAAATACCTATCTTTTTCTCCACTGGCAGTAGAGGGAGACTGGGCAATTAGCTAAGTTAACTTTTAGAATGCTAAAATGAAGTGAGAGAAATCTCAGACTAGCTTCTTAACATTATACGGTGTCCTAAAGGGAATGGAGTAGGCATTTTTTTATAGTCATTGTCATTCTTTCTGTTGCGAAGGTGTGTGAACATTACACACAAATAGCGTAAGGGTGCACACGAAGAGGGGTTGGGACTTACACAAGGCATATCACCTGGCAAAATGCAAAATCCCAGGGCACTTATTCCATCAGGGAAACCAAGAAATGGGAACTTATGACTACCCTGAAAAGAAGGCAGTAATTAACTTCATCCTGGAGATGGGAGCTAAGAACCGGTCTTATGATTTAGTGGATACACATGAATGCTCAGAATATTTTCCCCTGAGTCTTCATATTTAAGGGTCTTTTACTAACTACTTCTTAACTCTTCCATGGGCTTCACAGTTTACACTGACAGCAAAGATGTGCCATTGCTCTTCCTCTCTGAAGCCACACATAAATTTACCTTTCAAGAGATCTTCCTTGATAGACTGTGTTTTGCACAAATTCACAGAGCCGAGGCACAAGTAATCACAACGTGTTTCTTAATTTGAAAAGTTGAAAAATTACCAACTTTTAACACAGCTTCTATAATATAAGCATCATCTACAACCATTAGAAAGAAGAAAAACTAGCTAACAAAAAAAAGAAGGTAAAAATAATTTAGAGTGACCCACAAGTAACCATTATCCACTGTACTGCAAAACCATGAAATTGAAAATCAATGGATCTATGGGAAGAAAGGATCAATAGATACAAGGAATAGTTGAGTACCTCTAAGGGAAAGTACCAAGGTGACAGTAAATATAATCTAAGCAGACAAGCTGACTCCTGGGGGGGAACATGAGTCCGTATGTAACATAGGCTTGACCCCGCTCCACCCAGCAGCAATTAAAATGATCTAACTGACATCAAAGGGAGCAGATCTAGACCCTGAATAAGTTTCTAAATACTGCTGTCATCACAACACCTGAGTATGACTAAAATTGCACACTGAGAACATTTAAGCATGTTGAACTCTTGGCCAAGTTCAGCACCAAGGTACCCAAATACATCACTCCCTGACTACAAGGATATCTACTTATATGTATTATTGGAAGGCAGAACATGGCACCGTCTTTTGAAAAATATCATCAGTCACAAACGATCAAAAGTTTACCCTATTCAGAGAAGATTATTTTTCTAGCCTAACTTATTAATAAACTTGAAAATGTGTTTCAGACCTTGTAAAAATGTTGACAGCTAGGAAGTTTGGAATCGTTAGAAAGACCCAGTTTTCAGGTAGAAAACAAGGGCAGAGCACATCTAGCTTTCCTTTGAAAATAATATATTATTAGGATTAAAACTAGCAAATTATATGGAAGTAAGGTAAACCTAATTTGCATTCTTCAGTTCAAAAGAAATGTTGCTTTGATATCACTGTGGTATATTTACAGTACACCCGTGTCCTCCTGGGAATAAATGTTTATTAAAATTCTACTTCCCTCTTCTTTTTGTTTTACTGCATGCTTTTTCCCCCAGTCAGGTTTTCAGTAGTGAAGCTATACCAAGTGCACTTTATATATAAGAACATTTGTTGCTGAGTTACTTGCTGTGACTGAAAAGAAAGAGTGAATATGGAATTAGGCAAAACAGTGGTTTTATAAATGTCAGTAGTCACCAATAATTCTGTACATTTGTAACATGACATAGGCACCTCACTCTCTGCCACTAGTAAGAACTGTGTCAATGATTATTTACATGCATTACAGAATATACAGTACTTCAAACTATGTTCATTTTTAAATCACAAGCAAATTAAAACCTATGTTGTGCAGATGTGTTAATTAGCTGTTAATTCTAGAACTCCTTGAAGTTAGTATTAACTAATGAGGCTAAAACGGTATTGTTTCTGTTTTTATATTAACCTCTTTACCTATCTTACAAATATTGATTTTGCTTGGATATGCTAGATAAAGTACAAATAAGCAAAACCAAGTCCCATTTCAGCTGCTGTGCAGTTTCAAAGAATAAAAATAATACTTAATGGAAAGCTGGAAAAAAATATTGGTACATCATTACTATGAGCTCACAACATTTTTTAATTGCCAAGAATACCGAGAGTCCTTGTCTATGCCTCAAGACTATGTCATTTGTCTAATTTCTTAGCATCAATACAGATGAGTTTTGTGAGACCTGAAGGGAGTGTGATGGACTTTTGGTGCACCTGAGGGAAGTTTGCCTCAATAAGAGACTGCCTGGAAAAAATATTTGAAAATTTTTTTATTAAGCTTTTAGGTGTCTATCTTCAGAGCCCACCAACTGAACTTTGATATTTGAGCTGATTCTGATAGCTGTATTCACATTTATTATTGTTAATATTATTATTAATAATATTATTATTTGAAATGCTGAGATCTTCTCCCAGTTAAAAGTTAGAGCTTTGTGCCTATAAATATACAGATAAAAGAGATTTCTTGTTTAATGACTTCTCTGTCTAGGTAGATAGGAAGAACATATTATGCGTATCAAATGGTCAATTTCCTTAAAATAATTTATAGGCTGTATAAAAAGGTTACTCACTTCATTCACTACTGAAATGGATATTCAAGGTAGCCATATGGTATGAGTAATACTTTTAGAACTGTTTTTTGGAATGGAAGAGAATATCTTATCCCATTAAAGCCATGGAGAATTTAGGAAGAGAGAACATGATGAACTGATTTAGAATTTGGAGAGCATATTAGGGTTAACACCTCTAATGAAAACTGCTACTTGAGCTTTAATAATCAAATGCTTCAATTTTAGGTCTCATCTGAAAGGCAGATCACATAGAGAATAGTCTGAAACTCTTTAATTGCCTTGTATAACAATACACATTTTTAAGTAAGTGAATGCATTACATCTTTGACTTTTGTTCTGATCATTTTGTGTTACAAATAGCAGCTCACCCATCGTTCTTCTCATCGGTTAGCAATTTTAATGTTGGTGCATAGGATATTCAGTCTGCATAATTCCTTTTACTCTTAATAGGAAATGTCTGGTTATGCCTTTATACACTGAGAAGAGAATAGAAGCAGTTGTCTTTGAAAAGACTGCCTTTTCTTTTGGTACAAAACTATATCGGTGTGAATTGGCATTTGTGTCCTTGGCAAACTATGAAGCAGAAGGCATTTGAAAGAATGTATCTCAGTGATCAGTGTCCACTTTTGACTTGTTTTATGTTAATAAACTGGCCTGCACACAGCTCTTATTTATACCTTGATGAGTTGCTGCAATTGTATTAATATCAGGAAAGTTACTCCAGATTTACATCTACAAAACTGAATTTGGCCTCATGTGGGGACGTACAGCTGGCACTGTGTAGTCTCTCATCAGAGGTTTGGAGTGTTCACAAAAGCAAGTGAAGAGGTAGGCAACAGAAGCTGTCCTTTCAAGAGAATAACAAGTCTAGCAACTTGACACTAATAGTAAAGCTCAAATACCAGTGCTGTTTGTTGACTTGTGCAGTGGAGAGCCACTAACCTTCTTCTGGCTGTTTCCTGTGTGCTAAATGAAGATACTGTCACCTACTTCCCCAGGATGCTGTGAGGTTTAATTAATGGTGTTTTAAAGCACCACATGAATCTTCTTGATAGCTGGAATTTGTCCATTTCATACATTTGGTATTTTGAATCAACCACAAGTCCCTGGTATCCACATTATCAATATTAAAGGAAACAAATTATTACAGAGAAGGTACCAGGAAGTAACAGTTTTTGGGAGTCTGCCACAGACTCTCATTGATTTGTAGAGGTATCATGTCTTTCCATAGATTTGCAATCTCTTCTTCCTTACACTGCTTGCATCCATCTAAATAATGATGGGGAGCATATGGTTTTATTTTTAAACACTGGCACAAATTTCAGTCAAGCAGCTCTTAGGTTATAAATCACAGACTATAGCCAGTTCTAGAAGACTGATGGCACCAGCGAGCCGAGGACTTCTTTCGGAGGGGCGGAGGGCAACTATGGCCTTAGCTGGGTCTTACTAGGAGGAACTTTTCCAAAGACTGTGCACAAGAACATTTCTTAGTGAGAAAGTTATATTCAGAGTATCAGGAGATTTCAAAGGTATTTTGTGGGTCAGAAAATGTAAAAGATTTTTTGTCTTATAAGCCAGAAACATAAAGGCTGTTATGACTTCTACCCCAAATAGCTCTATTCAAATCAGAATATAACTTTGCAAAGACAGAAACGTATGGCTGAATTTGGGTCAATGCTTGGTATACCAGACTGAAGAGAGAGACCCACACTACAAGACTATAAAGCTTTACTTATGCTAATCAAAGTACATAAACAATAATGAAATAATACATCAGGAGGAATGTTATAAACCATTCAAGCTCATAAAATATAATGTAACCTTCACTTCTAAATGCTAATAAAACCTTAATTTCTTTAACAAGTTTTCCATTGTAAATGTGAAACCAAAGCTTCCATTAAAAGATTAGCTTTCCAGGCAACAGACAAAATCAGTAATCCAAAAAGCTCATATTCACAATGTGTAGTGGCTTTTTGCCTTGTCTAGTCTTCCAAAAACTATTTTTACTTTTTAAAGGTGGCTATTTCCTTTAATGATAGAGACTCTGATTAGCACTAGATCATGCCGTATTGATCCTAATTTTTTTCTGACGACTGTAAGCTAAATTCAGTAATCTTGCCTTTTTGATAAACATTTGTGGGCATCCCTCTTGAACTAAAACATCCTGTGGTCATTCGGGTTCTGGGGTTTTGAATAATGCATTTTAAGCACAGAATATGTTGGGCTGGGGATTTCTTTTGTGCCTCCATTTTGTTGTTGCCTTGTGAAAGCAGCAAAAAGGCTATCAATATTTTATGGAATATAAGGACCCGTGCGGCTTTTGTCTGTGAATATGCCAGGCAATGAACCAGAGCCTTGTCTCAGATAGACTGGTGTGAATGCTGTCAAAACCAATGCAGCACCTCCAAATACAGGCACTGAAATGGAGAGCAGAAAGCTAGCTCAGACACTGTTTTTTCCTGAAGAGTGTGCAGTTTTCAAGCTTGCCTTAACCCCATGCTATCTACCATGAGCACCTGGGAAAAAAATGAAAGGCAATTTCAAAAGCAAAGCAGGCCTTTCTAAAAGCATTGTGAACCGAGTTCCCACTAGCTGCCAAAGTCACAGAGCAATGGTAGAGTCACAATAGTAAAAGCTATTGGATGAAAACAGCCCAGTGAAAGATACTGACTAAATGTTTCTGTGCTGTTGCTTGGAGGAAAGAAAAAAAATAATTTTTTAGTTTGTTTAAGGCAAAGATAAAAAAAAGAGTGATGTTAAATATTGATGTAGAACCTTCATGCTTGTCATTCAGATCTGAAAATGTGAACCTTCCTTTCTTTAACCAGAGTTTAAGTTAGTAATTCAGGTTGTAATTCTGATTCCATGTGTGCATATTATTGCATTATATTCAACAACAAAGAACAGATAGGCTGTTTACTGTGCAAATACAATGCATAACGATTCTCTGCCTTGAAAAGCTGATGATTTACAGCTTCAATCCTTATTCACATGCTTAATTTTATGGACTTGAATAGTTGCACTGGAAAAAGACATACCTGCCTCCGTCTTTGACAGATAAGGGCCCAATTTTATGGGTAATAAGAAGGTGAGTGCTTAAACAATAAGAGTAGGAGTTAAGAACAGACCAGGTCTCCAGCAGGAAGATGTTACAGCCACAGTAGGTGCATATCAAGTGTTTTATAAAATCCTAAACCAACCAAACACAAGGGACAAAGAGTCTTAAAAGATCAACACATGCCTATCGCTGTAGAGTCTGTGATTTTACATGTTATACCTGAATACCCGGTTGCACATCTGGATCAGAAAGAGCAAGCGCACCTTAAAGAGGAAATCATATACCAGGCAGGATTGAAATTATCTCTGACAGAACAAAAATATGTAACAGTGATGCAGAACTGTAATTCATGCAACGTGATCTAATTATTTTAAAGGAAATGCTAGCAGCATTTTAAAAGCCTGTGAATACACAACTGTTGAAATTTAATGCTGATGTTTATATGTACTGGAATTTATGGAAAACTGTGAGAAATTTTCACTCCTGTTTCACCCAGATCTCCTCTGAAGCAAGACTGCAACCTCAGTAACATTATTCAACATAATAAAAATTTTAAATAAAATAAATAAGTAATGCCCAGTCATAGCTCGTTTACAGGACATCAATCATACATTTGTAACTTGTGGAATAAGATTAGAGAAATACAAGGAAGAAAAAAACAACTCAAGGCCCATCAGAATTCAACATTTTAGAAGTTTGTTCTATTAGTTTCTTATATGCACACAATAAATTTTCTCAGTCTGTAACCCAGATATGACCTTGCACCTATGCACAGGTGCAACACAATTCAATAAGATAAACTTCTGAGTGTCCCTTTTAATCTAAAAATAATTGAGTAGAAAATGTCCTGCACATCAGTTTTACTCAAGCTGTTCTCTCTCTGAGATGCATTGCTTCCTCGGGCACATCTCTGCAGAGATGTGCTTGATAGTTTGGCAAGATTCAACTCATCTGATACCAATGAGAAACTTGTGCAAAGTGCCAGCTGATGAGGCATTCTCTGACATGTCTCTGAATGCTCTGCACAGACTTGTAGGCCCTCCCTGCTCTCTGTAGGTGAGAAATATCACTGGCTGCGATGAAAGAGGCAGTGGAGGTATCTTCCCACCCACCTTTCCTCTACCTATAGGCTCCTCTTTGTGACTGTAGTCAGAGGGAAACTTTTGGTCCTTAAAGTTTCTCTAAGTTTTGGACAATGGCTAATGAATCAAATCTTGTTCTCATGGGAAAGACCTCTGCAGCTACCTGGATAATTCAGAAGCTACTCAGTCTGGCATAGTACTGAAATATGACACCGCCTTTCCCCATGAAATTTAATGGCTTCTACCCAGGAGACAGATCCAGGAAAAGAGGCTATCATGGGGAGGAGGAGAGGCCCAGGGCACCACATTATACAGTGCTCCCATTGAAGGGATGGTAGGATAGGATGAGAGTTGGAGGGGAACTATTTCTCATGTCAACTATTTCTCTTGCATGTTGAGAGCTCTGTGTGGAACTGGTGACGGGGTTTTATGCTTTGAAGTAGTTTTTTCCTGTCATCCTTTACCTTGCAGCCATCTCAAATGACCATGGTGCTGCATGGTGCTAAGGACACTCTGTTGCCCTTTGTCTCCACTGGTGTCACCTTAATGGTCACATCTTCCTCTCAACCTGAAGACAGAATGCTCTATCAGGGTGGGAATGGATGTAAGTGACTCCTTGCTTCTTGGCACCCACCAAAGTCAAGGACGTACATTTGCTCCGCAAAGAGAGAGCAGGTCACTAGGTGGAAAATATTGTGATTTTTACCTGATCCACATTAATCCAAACACTTCAGATGGAGCAGATCTCTTGCCAAGATTGCAACACTAATGGCATGAGCTCAATATTGAAACACAAATGTACATCTTGTCAATGTGCACACCCAATTCTTTAGGGGAAAAAGCTGGGAATACCATACAAGAAGCAATGACATGACAACCAATGCCACTCCAACCAATGCCACAAGATTGTATCTCCTCAGAGATGGGCAACCACTTTCAGAGTTTTGAAGACAAGCTTTGTCCTCCCTTTTTAGTGGAAAACTTGAATTTGGCCAACTAATGGTAAACAAAATTAAAAGAAAGAAAGAAAGGCACATGAGGACCCTTCAACTTAGACTGCACAATGAAATCCTTTGCTGAACTCACTTAATAGTTGGTGTTACTGATGAAATGTACTGACCTGTCTACTTCCACTCACTAACTGTGACAATACCCTGTCTGTTATTCACCCTTAGGGCTGTATTTAACTAATGGGAGAGAGTTTTAGTGCTCTTGACAATGAGAGACAGATACCCATAGCTGTAGTCAGATTCAGCATAGGGTCTGTCCATGAATTCTGGCTCCAGCATACAGGTCCATTCACATCAACTTACAAATTTCTAAGCTTTAATTTATTTATTGTGGTTAAAATGACTTCAGTAGGAACTGCAGCTATTCAACACCCCTCAAATTGGGAAATTTTATTTAGAAGTCTAAAAAAAGGAGTGGGTACCTGGGCTTTAGGCACTGAAGTTTTTACACTTTGAGAGTGAAACTGGTGTCAGTGATTTAGGTAGGCATTTTGCCCTTGGCTCCACAGACCTCTGCTAATTGTGCTCAGGTCTGACCTCCAGCGCTCCACAGTTGTCTCAGTGTTTGGACTTTCTGGAATTAACATTGTCAGATTAAAGATAATTTCTACTGGCTGTCTGACAAAGGTGTTTTACAAAGGGAACCAGATTCAATCCATGGCACACCAAGGCAGTGCCTTCCATTTGCTGAATGCAATGCACCTTGCTGATGGTGGTTAGGGTAAGGAGAATAATAAGGGCATGACGCCTGCACAGTGTTGAATCAGTGTCATTATTACTTTGACAGTGAATCTGCTAATGTGAGGAAAGATGGTGGCCTACATTTCCCAAAGTATAGCCTGCCTTTGGTGTTTTGCAGCTCTGGTTGAATCGCTGAATTTAGCACTTGACTGCAGGCTGAAATTGGTCCATTCAAATCTTTGGTGCTCTGGCTTGTGCTGATTAATCCTGCAGGCAAATATATGCAACTTGCTGAGCTTCACTCTGAAAATCCACGTGAAGGGGATGCAGAATACAAACTACAAGCTCCAAACTGCTGGCCGCCTTCGTGGCTTTGCTCCCAATGTTTTCCTGATCTTACTTTTGTGGTAAAACTGTGTTGCAGGTAAGCTTCTGCCTTTTTTATTGCTGCTGTTACTATGTGAAAACAGCATAGATAAATCATTTTTGTAGGTTTTAACTGACCTTACGATTCATTCATCCTTCTGAAAATAATTATACATACTCATGCATGCACACACACTTGCCAACTAGTTTAAAAATCTTTCCAAATAAAATCTGGAGAGAAGGTAATTTCCTCTTTAAACGTGTAGAAACAGGCTCATTTTTCTTCCCAATTATAGCAACTACACAAAGGAGCAATAAGTCTCAGAAGATTTGCCACAAATCCTCCAAGTCCGTGACACCAGTTTCAAAGAAAACCACTGGTTCCCTTCAAAGCGGTAGTCTGCAGCTGCCTGATAAAAGGCCACAACCCAGTACAAGGTAATCATTAGGCAGACGTTATTATTATTTTGCTAATTAGTCAAAAATCATTGGATTTCCTGTGGCTTCTTCCTGCTGAGCAATCATTTGATCTTGCTTATGTTGACAAACATGCAAGTCACCAATTGTGCCTCATTTATCATTTGACAAGGACAATGTTTGCTTCTTCTTGTGTGAAGAAGAGAAGACTGAGAACAAGAAAACAGGCAAGAAGGTTCAGAATATAACTGTCCTTTCTTTTCGCTTCAACTGATACAGTGACAAATGAACAAGATCTGCAGTGAGCTATAAAGCCGTTGTTAGGTCCTGGGGGGAGTGTTAATGCAGAATTCCTACAAGGAACCTCACATAAAATAGACTGGAAATATTCCCACTTCAACTGAAATGTGGAGAAAGCCATATTCCCAAAAAGGACCCCACATCTTTCCCCTTGTAATGCTGTCAAACTGTCAAAATGTGGCTAAATTTAACTGAGAACACTCAGAGGGGAAAAAAAAAAAAAAAAATCATTTTAATTCATAAAATGTAAAGAACGAGATAAATTTGTACAATCCAAATCCCCAAATTTAATCTGAAAGGCATTTCAAAACTCAGCTCCCAACACAGGGAGCATTCTTTCAAAGAATGTACAGGAAAACCCACCACAAGGATGTGTATATGTAGATGTTTAATTTGTAGTTATTGCTAGTGATGGGTATGAAATTCTTTTGGTCTAGATATTTCTCTTTTGGTAAGCTGGTCTTTATGCTGCTCAGATACTTAAAAAAACTACCACTGCAAAGTAAATTGAGTATAAATCCAAGCACTGTATTGTTTCTAAGGAAGTTGCAGTATGTTTTTCAAAATTCCATCTTGGTTGTTGCATACTGAAGCTCTTTTACTTGACAGTTTAGCATAACACAGCATTATTTATCTTACTTCATTTTATGAATTAGTATTACCATCCCCCCAGGACAGAAATAAATAATGGAATGCTGATACAGAAAGAAAAGAATAACATTAAACATGTCAGAATAAGAAAAAGTATTTTAAAAGATGTAAAATAATTAATTTTCTGTATCAATCATTTGGAAGAAGACAGACAGACTAGTATCTTACTGAACTTCCATATATGACTTTAAAAAGGTGAGGCAAGCTGCTGATTTTATATGACATTGACATCTGTGTCATGAAGAAAGCCTGGATGTCAATCTTTAATGTCTTTATATTCAAGGAGTTTCATTAGCTAAGGATAATAAGTGAAAACATGAACAGACAGGGATGCGTGTGAAAAATAATGCATTCTACCATTTTTATGGAAAAGTACAAATCTCTCATAATTAAGGCTTGTGCAAAAAAATGGATTTAAGTGCACATTCACTATTTGCTTAAACACATATTTTTCAAGGGAAATAATAGTGATTGCTTGACTCTTATTTACACGCAGTTTAAACTGACTTTCAAAAATACATCTTATATGCTGAATGTTCTCTGCTACTTTGTGCAATTAGTGATGTGTTCTTTTTATTGAAGCTTAGATATCTTACAATAATAATCCTACCATCTCTTTGCAGCTTGCTGTACCGTCGCTAAGAATTTAGAAACAGACGGACCAGTTTTAATTTTAAAGAGACTGTATTTTTTCCTCTGCTTTAATAAATCAGTCTTGCACGACAATGTTGGCACCCCTTTAAATGGGTCAGGCCAGAGTGTGTCCTTAGTTCACCTCACACGGCCTAATCGCTGATCACCAATGATTTGATTAGCCGTGCCACAAGAAAAGATTCGGTTCAGTAGATGTAAACATGATCAGCTGCATCCAAAACACATCAAAGTCAGGAGGACTCTGCCTGCCCTCTGACTTTCCCGAGAGCCAGAGCAGCCTGTCGGGGGACTGTGCCCCGCCACGCAGGACACCCTGTCCCTGCTGCTTTCAGTGGATGATTTATGTCAGATGAAAGGACCTCGGGCTGAAATTTTAAAAGAGTGGTGAGTACTCTCTGATTTGAAACACAAATACAGAATTTATTGCCAAACAGAATATTTAAAGGGCTCTGACTAGGCAGCCTCCAGAGAAATCATAGCCCACTGAGCTTTTGCCCACTGACCAGCCTGCAGTGCCAGGATTTCCTTTTTGTCTGTTTGAGGTGATAAGCGCTTACAGATTTTAAGGAATTCAGCATTTACAAGGTCATACCTAACAGTGCTCGGCCCTTCAATTCAGGGATGTAAGGACTTTTTTCCTTCAAAATTAATTTCATTAAAAATTGTTTTAAAAAACAAGTGAGGAAGGCTCACTCAGCAGTGCTGGTGCTTTCCCTTCTCAGGCAAGGCCTGGCTTGCAGAAATGATGACAGTTAATTTCCCAGCTTCTCCACTGAGCATGCGTGAGAATGCAGAGCTGAATGAGACATGCAGATATTATACAGGGATATTTATTGTCAGGCTGGCTTGGCTTATTCTGTCCATCCTTCACACCTTCTGCACATTTACTGCTTGTACAGTGGGCTTTATTGGCACTGTTTGATGAAGCACGTAAGGTCTTTGCTGGCATAGCTGCTCACAGAAACTTAATTTCAGCACTGCATGGGGGAGTATATATGTTCTCTTAAATTTAAAATTTGCTCAGGCAAGTATTTGAGTTAGAATGTTTTCTTACGCTCAGCCAGGACAAAGAAAGAATATTGCAAGATGGAGCTCAACAACAACAGTTAAGCAATGCATGACAGACATCAAGTGTTCACCATGACATCAGAGACCAAAAAGTTCAGAATTACTTCAGTCTAATAAATTTATGCAAAAGGTTAGTTTAAGGAAATTACAGTCTGCTTGTAAAGACTTTGCCATCTAATTCTTGGAATAAATTATTCATTTCAGATTATTAGCCTAGATGAGAGCAGAGATAGAAATTGTTTGTTTGTTTCAAGAAAGAAAATGAGAAAAAGAAAAAAAAAAAAAAAAAAAAAAAAAAACAAGAAAAAAGTGTTAGAGGAAAAAGCACATAAATAAGGACAAAATAGAAATAGCTTTTCTGACCCTAACAAAATGAAAGGTTTATAGGCTGTGACTTACCATGAGATTATTCATTTTTATTTTCCTCCTGGAAATGCCACAATTTCATTACTACAAAGATACTTAAACTAAAGTGATGACAAAATGCTTATATGTAAGGACTCAGGCTTGGGAAAATGTACATGAATGTTCCCCTGTTCTTCCTGGATTTTTATATATTTTGCTTTGTTGTGAAATTCCACATTTCTCACTTTTGTTTGTGTTCTAGAATGTTAGCGACTTTTTAAAGATTTCTTATATTTTCATACACAGAAACTTTGGCAGAGGTATCTCAGAATGTGGAGAATGGTGGAACATCAAGTTCCTAAAACAACATAATTATGCATTTAAATGTGACTGAGTTTAAGAACACCAGAAGGGCATGAAAGCTCTGTTTCTATCTTGCCTGGCAAAGAATAAAATTAATAGCTTGGATTAATGTAGTATAGCCACAAAGGACAATCAGAGTAAATCTGTAATGGGCTAAAATTCAGTGAGAGTAATAAAAGGGTCACAGTGGTTTGAAGGAAATACCAAACAACTTGAATTCCTTTTTTTGGAAAAGACCCACAACTATAATGACCTTTTTTCTTAAAAAGATATATGTTTACTCTTTTATTACTCTATCTGATATTGCTACAACTGTTACACCATCCTTCCTTACATTACAACAACATACGTTACAAATATGTCATTGCAAACAAAAGGAGATTATTTCATGTATTTATCCTCATCTGCAAGAGCAGTTTAAATAGAAATACAGGAATTAGGGTGATGGCAGGTGGGAATACCAAAGGACACTGTATTTAATGTAGGTGGATCTTTATTCTCCATGTACCATTTTTTTCACTCTTGGTATCAAGGTAGGGGATATCTGGGAGGCCTGAGAGCTTCGAGTGCCACATTTGGTTCCTGAAGCGGGACACAGCTGCTGCCAGGGCTCTTGACAGCCAGTCACCCCCCTGCAACCAAGTCCAATGTCAAAACGACACCTATCAACACCCCCAGGGAAATGCCAGCCCTACACCCCAAGGGAGTTTTGTGAAGGGCTTTGCCGAGCCTGATTTTCCACACGTATCCCCAACCCGTATCACAGGGGCGCAGCTACGGGTACCTCAGCTTGTGTGTACCTTCCTGGTCCCATCGCCCTGCCTGAACATCCTGGGCATGTCTGACCCTGGTTATCCCCACTGGGCCCGATTCTGACCCCCACCCACAGGCCAGTATCCTGTCCCAGCCTTGGCCCATACCCAGGGAGGTCCCTGATGCCTGGGGCTGGGGTTGCCCCAGTGTCCCTGGCTGCCCTGCTCCTGGTTGGGGTGGGACAGGATGGGCTGCCAGGGCCTGCCCTGCCACCCCAGTGGACCTCCACTGCTCCCCAGGGAGCCTCCAGTGCCCCCAATGCCCTGACACACTTGGATTGCAGTAAAAATAAAGCCAGTGTGTGCAAACGTCAGCTGAAGACACAGCCAGGCTGCACATGAAGTGATAACCCATACACTGACAAAGCTCTTGGGTCAGCTGGATCCACGAGTCCCTAAAATGTGAAATGTTGTGTCCAGTGGGTTGGATATGGGGCTGCCCCTCTGCTCAGGCAGCCTTCCCTCTCTGTCTTGAAGGCAGGTGGTGCAGAGAAGCCCTTTCGGTGGGCCACCTCCATTTCTTGGGCTCCCGGGCTGCTGCCCCCCACCTCCCCACCTCTGCCATCAAACCCTGCATGGGAGAGGCAGAGGAGGCCCAGAATCAGGGCAGCGAGAGCGATCAGCCACCAGACTCCTTCCTCCCCTCAGCAGTACCTGAGCAGCCCAAGCTGGGACTGTGCAAGCACTGGTGTTACACGATTTAGGCATCGGATGAGTGACAATCCCAGTGGATATGTTGTGCTTGTGCGATCACGCATCGGAAGAACACCTGCAGCAAGACGGTGCAGCAAAATCCCAATGCTGACTGTTAGCTTTTTGTCTCTATTTAAATGAGACACCGTGCTCATATTATTACATGTATTTATACAAGAAAAATGTGGCTGTCAGAGACAAGAATTTACCACCTTGTAGAAGTCCATGAGCTGGATGAAATACAGCTTATATCCATTTCTCCAATGCTTTCTCCAGTGCCTTCTCCTCTGATTTTTCACCAGACACCCAGGAGTACAGAGTTTAATGAAAATGAGAGACATTACATATTACACACCAGTTGGAAAAGACCAAAGGGTTCAGCAATTGGCACACAAATGTGTACAGGCACAGTGTACGCAAATGTACACTTATTTGTCTTGCATAGCAGAGAGATATTGTTAATTAAACAGCAGATAAGTTGCTAAAAATTTTATTCATAGCTTGTTTGTTTTTAATGCCTCAAAGGGGAGCCAGTGGTAGATGTGCCCTTTAAACTGTGCAGCTGAACTTTATACTGTTCTTAAGACAGTTGTGCTGCAGTGAAACAGCAGAGCCTGAAACATCTCCACAGCAAGTGAGCTGCCATCGCTGGCCCAACTGACCCCTGCAGTCACTTCATGTTGGATAAAAGATTGGTGTTGAGGCATATGGATGAGATGGTTATTGTTAGGGTTTTTTTCTGGCATACCCTCTTTAATAATTCAAAAACAAAAATTTGAAATTGATCCTGTTTCTGTGTTAATGGTGGTATCCATCCAATTAAAACTCTTGCCACATTTCATAAGCAACTGCAGCGGCCTTAGTTGTGATATGAAGTGACTGCACCAAAACTGGATCAGCTACAAACAGTAAGGTTGTATCTTGGCAGTGTGAAGTGAACAGCGGTTTCCTCATAAACTTGTATTTACCCTATAGTGACCTGAGAGAACACAAGATAATAAAAGACAAATGTGGCTTAATTCAGTGGGATTGTACACAGAGAAGTGAGCAAAGAATCTATGGCGATTTGACTGGCACTAGAAATAGGATCAGCAGATCTATGACGTCTGGAAGATCTACAGTGTCCTGAAGAAACAATAGGCTAAATTGCTAGCAAGTAATAGGTAAAAATGAAGAAAATCACTGGGAGAAAAAAAATATAAATTTCTTAGTTCCATACTTGGATATGGATTGACTGTTAGCCATATCTTTATGACTGTTAGCCAAAGGTGAGTAAGAACAAATCTGGCTCTGTAGAGTGCAGATCTTCAACAAAAAAAAAAAATATACAAAATATTTGGATAATATGAAAATGAAAGCAAATGCTGTTTGCTCTTGATATTTTTCTAGTCATTCACCAATGTCTGTGAAGAAACATCTGGGACCCATATAAGTCTTTCCCTTGGGTTTTTTGTTTATATGTTTTCCTGGTTTTCATTTAACTTTCTACTCTTACAAATGGAGGAATGGTAACGTCTGTGGAAAGAGATTGTATGGGAACAAAGAGCTGGAAATGACCTCATGAGTCATAAATCCCATTTACCTTATAAGCACATCAACTATCATGCAAAAGATTTGGAAGGGGTCATGGAGTGGTTGGTGTTATCCCCACAGAACAGCCCCAAGCCAGTTACTTCTGATCTGTAGAATTAGACAAGAACTACAATTATAATACACTACAGGAAGACAGTAAAAGTCACTGAGAATTTTGCCAGGTGTCCCAGATCTCTGCAGTAATAAAGAATATTGTTGGATAAAGTTCTCAGAGATTCCAGGGTGTGAATCCTCACTCATTTTATTGCATGAATAAAACCACAGTGGTGTCTATAAACCTAAATAAGGAGAAAATACTCCCTCTTAAACCAATCACCAGATTTGGCTCAACAATGATCAAGATATACCAGTGAGCCTACTAACAGAATTTAGCATCACTAAGAGCACTGCCGCAACCTGCTATATCCCGAATCCCACTCTGGCCAACATCTAGCACATAAGAAAAAGCTGGAGAAACCCCAAACCTTAATTATGCATTTGTGCAAAACAGTCCCTTCCTGGGTCACACATTCATTCAGTTGGAGTCCTGAAACTTGGCATTACTACAGCCCAAGTATAGTGAAATTGACCCTGTCATCTTTCACCTTTGATAGTCCAAAATATTGGAAAGCCAGTGATTCATACTAGAAACTTTCATTTGCTGTTGTAAAGAATTTGTCTTCGTGACTACACAATTTCTTTCATAAACTTTCTAAAATCTATCTTAAAACAATTTATATTTCTTGCCTGAGGTATGCTATTTGGAAGACCACTAGAATCTTCTTTTTCCTCCTAATCTAAATTTATTAATGATAAATGAGTGTTCAGCCTGATCTTTGAATCACGCTCTTCAACCAGAAATTGGTCTTTTTGGAAACACTGAGATAAGACTATAAATTAGGCTTGTTAAAGAGAAAATCTACAGTGGAAAGCTGTCTATTGCTGAAAGCAGACAGACAGGTTTTCCAAGTCTACCAAGAGAATTACACAACTGTTTTCTACTGAGAAGCTGTGGGATTTGAGTACTTTTTTTATGCTCTGAAAACTCTGAAAATTTTCTACATCTCTCTAAGGATGTACCTTCTCTTCACCACCTCTCTGAGGGATCTCATATACATAGAGAAAGGGAGAGATAAGGAAAAATCCACAGAAGTTTCCACAAGGGAAAACACTTTGGGAAAGACGTGCAATTACTTGTCACCATCTTCTGGTCCTGTTTTTGAATTCTGAAAGGACTTGATATACTCTTTACTCTTTCTATGTCATGTAAATAGGTCATGAGCCTCTTGTGCCTGACTTTAGCATAAGACACAGAGGGAGGTCAAGTAGTCTGAGCTTTGAGATTTGGCCCTAACTCATTAACTTTAAGGAGGTCATCTGGGTGTCTGTTGGGCTGCCTCTGTGCTTAAAACTGGTCCTGAGTCCAATTCCTAATGGACCAAGATGTCTCATCCTGATGATTCTTGTCTGCAGTTTCTCACTAGATTAACCGTGTATGACCACAAGACTGCACACTAACAAAAGTTTCAAAGGACATACAAGAAGCACAGAAGGAGGCAGACATACCTGTACAAGGTGATTCACATGGAGGCTGTGACCAAAAGGGGGCAATTAGAAAGCCGCAGCCACTTACATGATCTCTTACTGCAAGCTGGTTTGTGAGCTGTTGGTACCATCTCACCGGGTCGTCCTACTGGGAGCTTCCAAAGAGCTGATTTGCAAACGGATCTTTCTACAGGGCATTCACCTACATCACGCATCACCTCAGAGGCTGACCCAGCTGAAAGGACCTTTACGGTGACACAGCCCCAAATGTCCTATGACAATTGTCTTAAAATAAGAAACTGGGTCATTCCTGCAGTCATATTCATGTGAGCAATTGTTATGCACTGAGGTAGTGCCGTTACAGGAATGGACTATATTCATGAGTAAGTGTTTGAAACTCTCTCCCCAGGAGAGTAGGTGCATCACTCCAGCTTCTCTCTTCTTCTCTCAAGGCCTCTGTTTGGTGTAATACACACACATACTGAACTGTAAAGCCCACCTTTCATGTGGCCTATTCAGTTTTCCAATCGACTTAAAAGAAAGGTCTTATTAAAGACACTGTAAGAGGTTTGAACTCTGTCAGGAATGCCCCCTGTGAGTTCAATTCACATTACTTTGCCCACTAGGCTCATTACAAAAAGCAAGTTGAAACCTACAGCTTTCTGAATTCACCTGAGAAGCTAAGATTGGAGCATAATAAAGAAGAGCAGTGCGGTTCTCTTGATAGGCCCAGGTACAGCTCCGTTAATGTCCTCAGGAGCTATTGTATCTATAGATAGAAGAATTTTCAAATGTAGTGTCTGTATCTCTGCCAACTTTAAATACTACATTAAACATAGCTTTGTGTGCCATGTGTCTAAATTTAGACACCCTAGATTTAAAGATGAACTTATAAAGAGGACAATACATATCTAAGAGAAGACAAAAATACTCAGAGTACTTTTGACTTCTTAAAAATACTTTTTAAAGCATTATGAAAGGCCATGAAAGTATTCTTTCTACCTGCATATGAATAAGAATATGGTAAGAATAGCATAATCAGAATTTAAGGAAATGATCTGTATTTTCTTTTTAGGCCAATTTAGTAAAAGTAGCTTCTTGATTTACATAATATCACAAATAGCACTTCCTGGGCTGTTCACATTAGAGAAAATGATAACTAGTAAATGACTCCAATTACAGTCATCACAAAATAAAACAGCATGCAGGCAGTAGTTTAAGATTCATCACAGCCTTACCTGTTATGTGTTCACTCTCACCTGTAGGAAGAGGATGGAAACTGCTACCAAATCAGAACAGTGGTATTTTACGCTTTTTTTCTGTATGTCTAAAAATGCCTCATAAATTCTCAGTTAAATAATGGATAAATATGCTCCGTTGTTTTAATTCAGCATAACCAGTGCAGTTATATCACTTAGCATAACTGGTCAACTGGTTTTGAATCAATGCAGCATCACTGCTTAAAAAAGGCAATTGAGAAAGCATTTCATCATATGGAGCCAATTCAGAGTATTTTGATTATTATAAGCAGAGTAGATAGAAATGTTAAGTGTGAGAATTATCAGGGAACGCAATCAAATCAAACAAATCAAATACAGGCTCATCTCTCCATCTGTGGGTGTGTTTCTGAAGAGGAGGGCTGAAAACTCTGGTTTTGATATTTCTGTCTTGTAAAGGGAAAGCATGAGCCAAATACTGATCTCAGCTGTACTCTCACATCTTTAGTGACTTGATCAAACTCTTCTGCAAAGTTTGCTGACAAAAAGCTGACATGCAAGACAAAACTTTAAGAAAATCAATGCCAAATAATTGCCCAAGCCATAAGAAAGAATGAATTTGCCCAGTACATTATGTTCCACTAGCATTGTAGAGAGTTGTAAACCTAAAAGCCAAGGGAACTAAACAGCTCTTACTGTGCATAATATACTTTTTATACCAGCAGGCAGCACAAATCATTTCTTCACTGCAGTTCAATAGCTAGTCATTCCTTCTCTTCTATATTCAGTTCTGCACCAGAACCATGACTTAAATGCTATGCTGCTGTCAGTTAGTTGGCTATCCTTTCCTGGGCTGCCAAAGGGGATGCTTACAAATGAAGCTATTGTCCCAGTAAGCAAGCATCTCCTGGTGGGACAGTATATGATAAATTTTTAAGGACATGGCTTCAACATAAAACATCCTGAATTTTACATCAGACATTGTCACACACGGATGTGTTTCTCCTTCATCACTTTTAAGATTAAAATATTGTTGGAAGACTAAGAAGTGGACACTATGTCAGAATGATAGGAGATCCAATGTGTACCTTGTAACGTAACATTGTAGATTTATGGCTAATATCAACCATAAGTTCCAAGGGATACAGATAACCTAATTTCATTAAAGCAAGTCTAAAGGAATCCTGAATATTAATGGAGTTTATTTATTTGAGTGTACTTGCCCTAAAAACCTGGATTTCTTTTAATTCTATTTCAGGGATGTTTTAAAAATTCCTCATCCACAGATAGAAGTTTTCCCATATTTAAGGACAAGCAAAAACTTATGTCTTGACATGTGTGCATGTTTTAATAGGTATTTCAGGTACAGGACTAACACATGTGATAACTTACTCTCAAAGGAAAATGTTGAAAACTGCACAAGGGATAGAGACTCACTTGAAAGTCAATGTTTCCTTCAAAGAATATTGGTTCCAAACATGAAAATAATGTCCAGGCATCCTGTATCTATCTCCTCGGGAGCCACAGATTCCCCAAGAGTGGTCTAGGTTCCATAAGTAACAACCGCTCTTCAGAGTCATAAAAGCAATTTTACCAAAAGACACTTTGGCAAAGAATACTCACCAATAAAAAAACGTTATTGTCAAGGTCTTTCCAAACTGCGAAATAAGGGTTGATCAATATATTCAAGCAAAACAGAACATTACATGCAAACACAGAGGATAGTCAATGCCTTATATTCAGCCAGTGTTTGAAGGAGCATATTATACCACAGATTATTGCAAGAATCCCATGATATCAGAGAGAATTCAGCTTCTGGATATAACACTTTTCCCCCTTTGGATTAGACATAAGATAATCTCTTACACTAATACTATGAGAATATTTGTGTACACCTACAACAACTTTCAAACCACATCTTTCAGCCCAATGAATTCTCTTCTTAGGCCAGCTAGTATTGCAGGCATATATTAGTGATGTTATGTTTCTTGTATTATTGCTTTATAAAACTAGATTAAAACATTTTTGCTATAAAATGCTCCTTTTTTATTCTTCAGAATCTAACCTTGGCCCTTGTACATAGACCACTCACTTTAGATAGCCTGATGATTATTTTCGCTTCAAGAAGCACATGACACAACACGTGGAGGTTCCACTTCCTATAGGTGATGAATAACCATTAGTGAGTTATGTTACGCAGCACATAAGGCTTGCTGGGAAGAGGCTGATGACTAAAACTGCATGCTGGTGGACCAAACTGCTGCTGAAAGGCACAGAGGGAAAGGGGGAAAATCTGTTGTGTAGGAAAAGAGTCATCAATACACAACAAACGCCAGGTCAAACCTCCAGGAGATTTAGTACCAGACTGTAGGCAGGGAACAACCTAAAACATGCACACATTAATTTCTTTAAGTTCTCCAGGGCATATATGCAAGCATAATGTTATGTGGAGGAGCAGAAAAGTGAGAGCTTACAATTTGTTACTTGAAACAGAAGCAACATTAGGAATACCACCACGTGTGGTGACCCTAACCGTGAGGACATCTGGAAACTTCTAGAAGTACATATTCTAGTTCAATTTCTATTCAACTTTCAGATTGACTTTATGGTTTAGTCTTTTCTAACTAATGATGTCTTGTGGTCCTCTCTGCCAACTATATGTAAAGACTAGCTGAGAACTGCTAAGACACTGATTTCTTTCTTGACTGTTTTCCTGTTGCTTTATGGTGCTGAAAACTGATGGTGCTTTATGGTGCTGAAATACTGATCATAATCTCGGTCTTCTCTATTGTCAGACTGTCTGCCTGGAAAATATTTCTTAGCAATGTGTTCAGCTAAGATTATGGAAGCAAAGATTTTCTCTGCATCAACAAGTGGAGAAATTATTTTGTGATCATCCTCTACATATGTGCTACCCTTTGATTAAACCTGTAAATGTATCTTTGAATTCTCAAGAAAATATAAAAAATTTAATAATGCAGCTACATGTGGGTTATAAAAGCCAAAATATTCTTTCAGTAGGTGTTGAATTAAGTTTCACAAAAGCTTCCACTTACTCCCCAAATTTCTTAGCCATGTTCCCCACAAATAACATTCAGCAAGTATCCACAGACACACCACAAGTTTATAAAGACCCTGGCTTATTCATGCTAATGGTCTAGGACAATTGTGATAGAGACATAGGTCCATTTGGTTAAGTATGAAATAAGACAAGAAAGGAAGAAATTTTTGAATAGACAACCTGTCTTTAATAATGAGTTCTCAACATCAAATAGCAGCATATGAACACTCTTACTGACATTTTAGTTCAACATCTCAAATACGACAGACCAAAGACATAATTTATTAACAGTTGGCAGTCTGGCACTGACTGGGGTCCAACTTTTACTGCAGTGTGCTCTGATTTTTCTTTCTTTCAGCTTATTTTGACTTCTTAGAAGAGCTTTGTCATTTGCTAGTACTCTATCCTAATTCCAGGTTTACTTCTGATTGTATATTAAGTAAAATATAAACACAATTCAAAAATATTTTTTAAATATTACTGTAGCAAGAAAACGATAGGTAGAAATAAGTAATCCAGGGCAAAGCTTCTTTCTGTGTCTTAGCTTCTTTTGTTGTACAAGGGTCAGTGTTTTGACCAGACTTCCCATCGTGTTCTGCTAGTTCAGTTTTGTATTTGCACTTGAATTATTTGTGGGCAATGTTTGTCCTCAAATGTTTCAAGATGTTTCACCTTGTTTTTGTAGCAACCTATAGATCTTTCAAAAATAACTGATAGTGGGATGTTACTATTCCTTTTCTTCCTACTGAAATTAAAGTTTAAACAATATCTCAAACAGAAGAGTAGGATTATAATATTAATGAGAATAGGGACAACAATCCTGAATTAGATAAGGATTGAGACCATTTATTAACTCCCTGTCCTAGGCAAGCAGAAAAGATCTGGCAAACAACGTCTCATGGGGATTCAGAGCCTGGACAGGCTTCACCGTGGTATCTCACTGTCTCCCCATAGGTATGGAAAACCTAAAGGACTTCAGAGTTTTTAAAGATTCTCCTTCAGACCAAAAAAATACCTTTTCTCCATTTTCATCAGGAATCAAAGGGGAAAGAGTAAAGATAAATCTCAAATCTAAGCAGCAAATGGAAATAGAGAACACAGAAAGGATAGAATTTATTTCCTTCAAAAGCCACATTTTTCAAACATTAGCGTGTGTTGGAAATTAGGCTCCTAAATCCTGAATTTGCCTTGTCACAAATTTACTGGCCAAGCAGTTCTCAGAGATCCTAGCAGTGTCATGGGTTCTTATACTTAAGCACTAAAGAATAATAAAGCCAAGTGCAGATGAGATAAACGAGTCATAAATTCTGGATTTGCCACTGTGGTGGCATATTGCTTTTATGACTGAGATCCGGGTTACTTTAAGACAGGACACTTCGATTTAGTTCACAGAAGGACTGTGAAAAAGATTCTTATCCTATTTTTCTATACTGATAGATGAAATGGCTTTGAATCAACAAGTTTAAGATACTTTTATTTGATTTATTTTCTTTTTACAGGGAGAGAGTAAAGAACATCTCCACTGATACGGAGTGAGGTGGATCAATAAAAAAAAAAAAAAAAGTAGTTCAGGTCCATTAAATGCTTGAGGTTCAAATATCTATGCTTGAAATATCAAGGAGCACTGCAAGAGTGAATGATACAGTGAATATATCAATTAAAATGTTTTGACTTTATCAAGTGGTGGGAATACATCAGTACTCCTTTCATTCTCCCACTATGCATCTTGATTTTTGTTATCTTTTTTACTGGGTGTATCCTGTGTTTGATTTTTAAAGAGAGATCTTGAGAAACACTCATGAAAACCAAGCAGTGTGAAAACTTCTCTCTGTACACCAGAGCATGCAGGCTCAGTACACTGTGAAGACTCACCAGCCTGTTAACCAAGAACGTTTTTTTCCTGGTAGGAGTAAAATCGTGGAGTAAAATTACCCCAAAATTTTGTATGATGGCCCAACCTGTGCGCACTAAGACTATGTTATCTACTGACATACAGAGAAACTAGGGGACACCTGGACTAGTCAGTCTTGCTAAAGCCTTTTGGTCTTGGTCATCAATCTTATCTTTCAGTGAAAAGCTCCAGGTCATCAAAATCCTCCTTAGTGACCTGCTGCATAGTGTAGTGTATTATTCCCTCTGAGGAAATTCCTGTTCTCTTTCTGCAGTATATTTCCCATCCTGGGAAGCTCCAAAATTTATCTGCTTTAATGTAATATATTTTCCCCATCCTCCATCAAAAATATAATGTTCACAAATATATTTAAATAACAATTCATTGAACGTTACATTAGTATGAATATACCAGATTTAAAAAGTCATTATAGAGGGAGTTCCCAGTGTGGTAATACAGGACAGCGTGAGTGATGCAAGTAAAAAAGTTTCTATTTTAGTACTCAGCCAAAATCAGTCATCAGTTCAATGAAGTCACACTCTGCCTAACTCAGGCAGTACCAAGGATGTGTATATGTCTAAGTCTTCAGGCTCAGCTGTCCATTCATTTTTCTGTATGTACACAATGCATTTACATCAATGGTGGTTGTGCACCCTCAGAAACCAAGCCCTTCTAAAATATGAACAAATCACACAGACTGCAGTCAAAATTCCTGTCTGTGAGCTAAAAAGCAGGTCTCTGTTGCTAGTGGAACAAGCACAATCTATGCATTAGAAATCTGCACTGCAGATAAAGGATCTGCAGTAGAGATGGAAAAAGAAATTCTGTCTTCATTAGTTCTATATATAATTTATTTTAAAACATAAACATACTATAACCTGATGGAGTCTTTGGAAGTGAGACTTCAGTCAGAAACATGCTAGTAAATATGCTTTTCAGGTAAGATTTTTACCATCATTGTCTTTTAATGGCACACCATATTAGAAAAATATGGGATTTTAGTTTTATCTCAAGTTTCATGTCAGTATTGCAAATGAAACCCAGTTTGAATACAATGAAGTTTTTTAATTCTAACAGAACAAAGGGATTCAATGATACATATATGTGTCTATATAGAGAGAAATATATGTGCATGTGTGTATAAACATACACAGACATTTTGGAAATTCCACTCACATGCAAAGATTTTTAAAGTGTTTCTCTCTGATACACAGTCTTTTGACAAGCCAGTGTGTACTTCCATATTTTCACAGTACAAATGCACTGCCATAAAGTGCAGAGATTGTACACCTGTCAGAGATATTAAGAGGTAGAAAAGATCTCAGCCATCCAGTCCATCTGCCAGATGATACAAGATTATTGCCTGTATCACATTTTCTCTTGTTTCACTAAGTCTAGCTAAATATCCTTCTACCACATGCTACAGGTTATTACACTCCCTAATGTGCATCACTCAAGTTTTTCCATTACAGCCAGAAGTTTCCATTTCTTTAAGTCATGTCCCACGTTATTCCTTTGTGCTACTCAAGCCTGCTCCTGTCTTTACTGACAGAGAGGCTGTGTACTTTTTTTCTTTCTTTTTTTTCTCCTCTCATCCCTGCACCAGGTCCCCTTTCCCTATGACATCATTCATGACTTTCTTGGATTCACTTTCAAGTCTTTCATAGCCTATGCCCTGGCCACCCTGCCATTTCTCATTCAGTAAAAATGGATATACTGTTTTTTCTAATCAACACATGGTGATGGTCTTCAGCACCAAACTACTAAATTTTTCAAAGTTTTTTATAACATCTTCCCTGATTCTCCCTCTTTTTATCTCACCTGGAATGCGCCTCCCACAAATAACAAAAAATCCTCATAATTTCTCTACGCTAAGCACTCCTTTACTACCACACTGAAAAAACAGTAACTTGGAGATTGGCTGTGGGTAATAGATATCATTGCCTGGCAGGCCATTACTATCTTTATTATCCTCTGTCCCCATGTCCCTCTTCACCCCACCCCTTTTTGGCAAACTGTGGCCCCTGTTATCTGTTAGCCAATAAGCATTTGGAGGCAAGGTCAAACTTTTTGTTGTTCCCGTCATTGGTTTCCTGGTCTGCAACCAAGACTCCCAGGCATGATGACAATACAGAATAGAAATACTAATTATTAATATTCTTTGACCTCATATATTTGGACACATTCAGGAGTTCAAGTCATGCTTACCATGCACTATATACAAGACAAAATGTCTAATCCCATTGATATCAGTAAGATAATTCTAACTTTCAAAATTATAACTTTCATACCTAACCTAATGAGGTAAACCCTTATTTGTTAGCTTCTTTTACTTTTGTTGTTTTTCTATCCATTCTTCTAGACCCTTTGAGGCAATTTGCCAGTTCCTTGTAGTTCCATATGAACATATGGCCAGTCTTCTAACCTGAGCATCCCTTTGCATAGCTAGAGAAAACCCAGGAGATAAAATATTATGAAGAAACTATCAGTAGGTTTTTTTGCAAAAGGAAACCTTCCGTCCTCCCAGCCTGAAAGGAAATGTAATGAGAGGCATTAAGAGCATCATCCCTGCTTCCCTCAGAGAAGCTGGGAGTGACCAGTGTGGTGACAGATGTGAGAGGACACTTTTTATTAGGGAAGTGAAAATTTAATGATAGAAACTCTAGCTGGATTAGCAGTGTAGGTGCTGCTTGGACTTCCCATAAATACTACAATTTAAGTCCCATCACATCGGTTTACACCATTCAGCTTTGAGGCTGATAGATCAAATAACCATCTTTCATTCAGGCTAAATATAAACTTATTCTATGAAGTAAGATATCTGAACCAGAGCTAGTAATTTCTCAAGCTCACTACACATGCAGGGAATTGCATACGAGGAGTACAGAGTAACATGAGAGTCAGATTTGGGGGAAGGTTATATGGATATGTGAAATAGAAGGAAAACTGGAGAGATGTACAACCATTAAGAAAGTTTGTGTAAAATCCACAAGGAATGTTACCCATAGCACAGCCTTGATTGAAAAGGCTTGAAAAAAGCCCTTTGAGAGAGTGCTTTTGGGCAGAGTGTTGGGAAGAGAAAGTCTTGAATCGTAGGGAAATTATCTCCAATTGTTATTTTTCCCATGTTCAAAAAAACCAAAGCTTTATACACGGTACCATGTGGCATAGAGATAACATAAGTAGAATAACTGAGTTGGCATGAGGCTCTATCTGAGCAATGTAACTCCCCTGAGATTAACAGGATCACATTAAAAAAAGACTAACAACTTTTCTTTTTTTTTTTTTTTATTTTATTTTAATGAAAGACACAGTGCACACCACATGCAGCATTGGCCAACCCCTGAGGATGTTGTGAGTGACAATACTATGTCGTGTTACATGCTTTTACAGTGCCTAGTACAATGTGGCCCTCAACCCAGAAAGAAGATTCTACATACTACCTAAGGAGAAATAAATTATAATAAATACATGTAAATAAACAGCCATTTAACGGTAGTCAAGACACATCGTTATGCTTTCTCCATCTTAAAAACCTTTACTAGAAAGTATTTTGAAGCATTTTTGGGCTTTTATTTCTTCCTTTATTTATAAACAATATCAGAGGGACATGCCAGAAGACACTGCTTAGGTTATCGTGTCGTATTTCCCGTGATGGCAAGGGAATGCCTTCTTTACCTGCCTTTCCACAGCCTGCGGTGGGGTGGCTTGGAGAGTTTATCAAAAAGGGCAAAAAGCTCTTTGGATATTACTTTTTTTTTTTTTTTTTTTTTTTTTAAATTTTACACTGCATATTGCCTCATGCTCATTTGTCTAAGGATGCAATATGCAGAGCCACTATATCATAGTTTCAATATGACACGTTGCGAACCTTCTGGCTTCTAGTCCAGGAGCCAAATGGCATTGTGTATTCCCTCCATTTGGCCTTATTTTCATGTTCCCCCTTTGCACTCAGGCTGACAAGAAGAGCATATGAAGCTTTTTCTCACTGCTGCATCTTGACCTTGACCTTACAGCTTTAGAAAAGGCTACTTGCATGCGCAGGGCTGCTATTGTCCGCAGCCAAGTCCCACTTTCTTTTGACATTAAGAGAGTAAAAGGCCACGTGACAGAGTCCCTTCTCAGCCACAGCATTTCTGTCCTCCTTTCTCCTTTGCAAATATTTTCGTAATGACTTTTTCCTCAGGTCAGGCTTACAGTCTCTTCCCTTTTTTTTTCTTTTTTTTTTTTTCCCTCTCTGTTGTTCCTATTCCCCTCTCCTTTCCCTACACACACACACGTGTGCACGCACACGCAGACAGACACACACACATGCACACACACACACAGAGGAAAATCTATATGTGTCAGACATTCAGCAAGGGAAAGACAAAGGCACTGAGTTAATTACCCATCATTTACTGCTGCTGAGAAGAACAGATGGTAGCAGGCGATATGTAAATGGCAAGGGGCAGTGAATTATTCGATTTTTTTAGATTAATCGTCGATGACAAAGGAAGTGATTACAAGCTGTGACATTTATACAAATGTATAAAGTACATAATGCTAGAAAAAAAAAGCTTAATATTATTATGAGGATGTCAGGCATGTGAACACCATTGTCATAATACAAAGCAACACATTTTGTGAGATCCAAGGATCTGCTTTTCTTTCATTTGAAAACTTTAGTAAGTCCTAGCCTCTGGAAATATATATTTCCCAAAATTAATCCATGCTTGACAAGCATGAAAAAAAAAAAAAAAAAAAAGGTTTGGGTGCTTTTGCATATTTCCCACAATGCAGAACAGTGCCTAGTCTGAACAGCAGAGCTTGCAAGGTATGAAGCTGATGTCGAATCAATGTGTAGGACTGTAAAATAGCAAAAGGTGCTAATAAAAAACATAGACAGGAAATGGAAAACAAAAGGAAAGGTGATGTTTAAGCTGACAGGCCCTCTGTGAGGACAGGAGTGCAAAAAGTGAGGTGGAATTGAAGACAGAAGAAAGTACTGGTTGTTTATTGCTTGGCTGAAAAAGTAATTGTTTCAGAGACTTTGAAGGTCAGAATGACATAATTTCCAGGCCAGGCCTTGCTGTTGTTACACAAACACTCAACCTGCTCATCCTCAAGGTAGTCTACTGTATTTTCTGCTGCATAAATAATTAATTGATACATGAGGAAAAGAGATGCTTTCTTTTGCAGATCATAGAAACTGCTCCATCATCAAAATGTCTTCAATCACCGAATTATTAAATCTATATGGTGCTAATCATACAGATGGGAGAAGAAGCCAGTGAGCCGCAAATTTTGTTCCCTGTGAATTATCCCAATCTACTGTATTTCTTGTTTCACATCTTGCAGTGAACTACTCTCTGCAACATCAGCAAGGGAAATAGAGGGGAGAGTTTGGGGGCGAGCTTATTTATCCTCCTCAGAAATACTTTCCAATCAAGCAAGGCAAAACATCACCAAAATTACTGTGAAACACTCCACTGTTATGCATGCTTTGTTGATTACAGAGGGGTGAGGGAGGGACAGAATAACATTATATTAGTCAGCAGCAATGGGTAGTACGTTTAAATCTAGCAATCCATTTTATATGAATACTGTTTCAGAAATAAAGTGCTGCTGAGCCAATCTGCCCTGAAGAAGGAGAAGGATAAAATGCTGTAGCACACCAGTATTTCCAATGTGGTATTATTAGAAGCCAGATACTCAAGATAAGCACCGTCAGCTAAGCTATTGGATTCTAAGGTGTTTTTCTTTTTTTTCCTTCTAGATAATGTTACCTTCATCAGATGCAATTAATGCAATAATATAGTTTCCACTCTGGTCAGAGTTGCACATGCAAGGTTGGTTAGTATATCTGCCTTTCTCTAGACAAACATAGCATGGACCCCAGAATAAAAACGCACGTGCAGTTATTGAAAGACTCGAGCTATATCTATTTCTCCTGACTGCAGAGACTAAACTGAAAGTCTCCCAAATCAGTTCACATTGTACATAACATCATGTTATCTACTTATTTCCTTGGGGGGGGGGGGGGGGGTATTATGACATAAAGTTGTAACCTGGGGGTGGGGAAAGGCAGTCGTTTCTCTCTTACAAGGCTAGAAAACAGAAAAAGATTCTCCTTTCCTGAAAATTAAAGAGAAGGAAAGCATCCTTCCTATAGAGGAACAATGAATGGGACATGACTTTGTAAAAATACCTAGGTAAGTGTCAATGGCTGTATTTCCTAGCCCTTCCCAGACAAGATGAAAAGGTTTCAGTGAGAAAACGTTCACTCCCTCCTCCACCACTTTTTTTTTTTTTTTTTTTTTTTTTAAACAAAGGATGGATGATTTACGACATGGGCATAAGCATATACAGCTTTCTTGTACCTATGTATTCATATTTATGAGATTTTTTAAAAATGTCATAGGTAAACCATACATTACTTCAGTCTTTCCATTATTAACGTGTTAATGCATTCCAAAGGACAAAAAATAACATAAACAGGGAAACATATGTTTTTATTTGGAGAAAATGGCTGAATCTGAATCCACACCATATCTAGACACCTATTTATACATATTCCTGCAACACAACAAATTCATGAGGGAAGAGAAAATAAAATATCCATGCATTTCTACAGCTTTCCACTGCTTTGGAGATATTTATTTATGAAAACCACAGGTAGTCATTATTTATAGTCATGATCTTTTTGTTCTTTTATTCTTTTACTAAAACAAAGATGAAATTGGAATTGATTTTTGGAGGGACATTTATACCGAAAGCAGGATCATTTTATATTTTCCAAAGCTGAAGTCTGTATTCATTACTTGGAAAAAATGTAAGAACAGCAAGTTAAAGTGTTTTCATTTGTGGCCCATATTTATTACATAGGAAGCTTGTCACTGCACCATTGCATAAAAATGGAATCTGAACTATGCTTGCACAACAAAATGAACTTCAATGTACTCTATTCATACACATTGAAATCATACACTGGGTGTATATTTTGCTTATGTATGTATATATGTAAACACACATTTATGTAGAGAGGGTTTTTTGCTTGGTTAGCTATATAGTTTGTGTCTTAAGAAGGCAAGCACACATAAAAATCACAGTCTTCCATTAAGAAGATATACACATAATATTTATATGCAAATGTGTATGTTAGCCATCATACATGTATAAGCACATTTGTTAGTACTGTTTTCAGTTTTTGATTTCAGTGCTGCCCACATTAAAATAACTGTGAATTTCATTTGCTGTGCATTATAGAACATATATACTGCAGTCTGGCTAACCTGTGAAACCATGAATATGCTATGAGACTAACATCTTTCCAGTCATTCAGAAATGGAAAACAAGAATTAAAAAGTAGGATAGGAAGGCCTATTGTGGCAGCGAAGATGTGAGCCAGGGCATCAAGACATTGTTTACTGAGAAAGGTCAGGCACTGGGTAGCAGTTAAACACCCCAGAAAGACTCTAGGTTATTTTTCAATTTATTATATGGTCTCCTACAGCTGAACCAATAATATGTTCCATCTTAAGTGGAGTATAATAAAAACCCTAGCTAGATAGGAAAGCAAATATTTTCCTTTAGGTCATTTTCATGTTTATTAACATGAATTTTCATTTTTTCATTAACATGCACATCTATCTGTGTGTGTTATGCTTAAAAACATACATCCTAAGAACAAACATGACTAAAAAAATATTTGGTAAAGTATATATAGACATATCATTTTATTTTTGGTAGGCTTTAGACATTGCAGGTCATGTAAAATTATCACATTGATAATATCTTCCTATTCCTAAAATACCTCACAGCCTTCTGGACTGTGCCTTTCCGAAAGCAGATAAGCAAGTCAGCCAGCACCAGTATTCCAAAATACCAAAACAAAGCAACAGCAAAACAGGTAGAGTAACACTTAAATGATGTCCCTTTAAGCACTTCTTTAAACTCACTTCGCCTGACTCCACTTTTATGTAGGCTATAGGATCTACTATAGCAACTTGCCACCCTCCGCACCCCCACCCCCCACCCCACCACCACCCCCCACCCGGTCAAGTCTAGTTCCCCCTTCTCTGTGACTTAAATCAAACCAATAGAGCCCTCTATTGGTAAAACTTCAGATAGCTACAGACGGTTCATGCGATTCTGTGATCCTGTGAGATGTTTGTTCTGTGGGAGAAGGAGACAGTATTTATCATAGCCTGTGCCGTCACACTCCAGCTGAAGTCAGTGGCAGATGGTTTTGGACCTAGACAGCATTAGCAAAAGACCCTGACAGAAATGGTCTGTCTTGTTCTCCAGGTATGAAATTTCTTTTTTTTTTTTTTTTTTTTCCTTAATGGAACAGTCCTACACAAGTGGTTATTGTGAAACTTGAGCACAACATCACCATGTAAACTCGTTAACACGTCTGATAGTATTTTCCTCCCTTCAAAAACATTTAAACTTCTGGAAAGGATACAAAATATTACACCTGGCCCTGATTCAATATTTCTGCTTTGATAAATAGAGGATTTCAACTCAACTTTCAAAGCTATTTGGGACATCATCCCTTTTTCATCCTACAAATTAATTAAGGCCTTGGGTACATTGTAATTAAGGGGCCTAAGGCCATGTCACCTCAGCAACCTAAAAATGCATTACTTGATTCATTCATATAGGAGTGAGTATATCGGGGTAGAAGTTGTTTCTTTAAAGAAATGTAAGGAGCTAAAACCAGGAGGTCTTTACAGAGGGAGGACTCTTAAGGACTTCAGAGATGCTTTTCTCTGTTCAGACAGCCAAATCTAAAAACAAATGTCGATCAGCCCTTACCATTTGGCCCAGAATTTATGTCCCACAGCTCAGTTCCTGACAAAACTGCTGCTGGTAGCCACGTGGATCCGGGTACCTAAGATGCTGTTGACTTTATGGAGCCCTTCCTGGGGCAAGGCAGGAGGCAGGAAGAGACTTTGCAGGAAATCAGACTGTAATAAATGTCTGCTTGTTTGAATGAGATATTTGTCCATATTTTGTCTTCAACTTAGTAGGACTTCACGACCCACTTAGCTATTTATGTATTTGCATTGATTCATTAAGATTAGTGCTTTTTTGTTACTATTTAGTGGATGTATTTACTGGTTTATTATTAAGGAAAGGCATTGGCCTATACAAGGTAGAAATTTATAATTTCTATTTTGCATATCGCAAACCAAAGTGAAAAAGCAGATTTAGGCTCCCACTGAAGTGATCTGTGAGTCCACATCTCAGGAAGGCCTGTCCCCCAGTCATTGCAACTGGGACCTGGTAGAAGAACGTGCTTTTCTCCAGAGCGCTGAGTGGAAACAGGTTGGTGCACACCTGAGACTAACCCAGATATGGAGCTGGGACATGACCAGATCCACCATGCAAACTGAAAAACTGAATGCCCTCCTGGGTCTCACAGATAAGATGTAGCCTAAGGTCAAGGTCACAAGGGAAATCTGTAGCTGATGCAGATCCTGAAAACAGATAACCAAGTCTGGTACTTCAAACTATTTGGCTGCCCCCACGGCCTCTATCTCCTTCTGCTGGTATGGTCTTGCTCTCACTGACTCTAGGACCCTTCTAAAAGTCATCTTCTGTTTTTCCAGCTAGCCTAGAAGTTGATCTGATTCATGGAGGTAGGTCCTGGGTCTGAGGTGGGGCTGCACAGGAAATACTAAACCAGGAGCAAACTCGTCCATCTTCATGTCTGTGTGGGTTGTTCCTTCCTCCTTTCATGTCACTCATACATCCGTGAGGACATTTGCTATATCTTTAAGGACAAACCATGGTCTCTCACCTGTTTTTTCCATGTCTGTTGCTTTTAATCTGCTTTATGTAGGCAAGAAGGAAAAAAACTAAAAAAATATGATTCTAAATGTACAAATTATGTCCAACCATTTCATTGTTCAGAAGGTGCAGAAGCTTCTTTTACTTGGTTTTATTAATTCATTAATTCTACTGAATTGCAATAATTAAAATAATCTGTGGGTGCTCAATCTACGAAAATGCGCACAAACAATGCCTCCTTTAGAGTTAAATTAGGGTTGTTGCATTTCCAGTGACTTCCAATCACCTTTATGTGTGACACAAAGATAAACTAGCTCTGGAAGTTGTGTGGGATCCTCTGGGGTCTACCAGAAAAGGTAACACTGTCAAAACACAAGAAGTCCTTCACTGGAGATTTTCTGCCCTTGTTCCCTAGCAATTTGTGAACATCATGGTATGTTCTGTGTACTGGGCATCTCTGTAAAACTGTGTGACCCAGTGGGAATTATTTAAATCCTATTGCAGGAAAACAAGGCCCTGGCATACTTCTGTCTAAGTACTTGGATATCTCTGTAGGCTTTACATGAGAAAGTGCTGAGGGGAAAGGTAAAAGAGGAAAAGGCCCTTGTGAACTGTAAGTGAACCTGCTATAACAAATCACTCTACTAATTTGCTTATCGGGTCTTGCAAGCACCGTTTCTGTCTAAGCAGATTTCTGTGCATGTTCTTGGGCGTGGGATCTCCATACTCTACTTGGCAGCACGATGGATGGGACCAAAAAGGGAAAAGAGAGAACAGGAAACTGACTGATGTGTCTCATTGTGTTTTTCCTCTTTCTTTTACATGCTGTTTTTTGATTTTCCTTTCTAAATTTTTCCAGACAACATATTGGCCTTTAGACTATCTAAAGTCTCAGAAAGGTGATTTAAAAAATTTTATTACCCAAACACCTCTTATTTAACTAGGGAAGAAGCTTAATTTTTAACTCTCTTGAGCAGAAGTAATGACTTTCTAAAAATGATGTTACTCCAAGATTAAACAGAAGAAAATGCCACTGTGTTAAAAACAGCTTGCCTCACACCCTGAAGCTCTTAATGCTATAAATAGCGGAGGCTGGCAGCCCACAGCTCGCCATCTTCCACTGCACCGACGCGGCATAGTGCTAGTGAGGGATGCGACCGCTGCGTTCACCTGAGAGGCGAGTACTCCGGTGTCTCGTCAGTGTCTACTGAGAAAGGGCTTCCTATTGGCTGGTTTCTACCCTGTTAGGAAAATTACAGCTGTCCCTGTTAAATATCTTCCCTTCCTTTTTGCCCAGAGCGGCACAGGTAACAAGTTTGGATGGATACAGTGTGGGTGTGACTGCTGAAGAAATGCAATAACAATGACATTAAAGGGAATACAGTTTCATATCTCCAGTTTTAAAAGAAAGAAATCACAGGAATAAAAACAAATTAGCACAAACACTGTCTATAATCTGAGATTTCTAATGCATGAGAAAAATAATTTTTAAAAATAACTGCGGGACACAATCTTACAGAGGAAAATGATAAAATTATTCTGGAATTGCTTGTGTGGATAATTGATGAACTTATTTTAGCCCGTGGAAAAGAATGGCCATGGGAAGCACACGTTGCAAGGCTGTACTCATCCCAGGATAAAGTGAAAAAAAGATGTGTTGCCAGGCCCCCCCGAAAAACGTGATGTGCAACAAAGGAAAGATTAAATCAAGTCACCTGCATGAGACGCGTGCTTAGATCTGATCTCCCTCCGAGCGAAGGAAGGCTCGCGCGCCTCAGCAGCCGTTACCCTCTCGCTCAGGCATTACCAGCAGGTGCCGAGAACTGGGACGAGGACAGGGACTGGCTGGCAAGATGCATCACTAACCCCCACCAGATACGGGCAGAAAGGTCCTCAAAGCAGAGCCTGCCACACCTCCGTCTAAGGAAGCCCTGACCCCTGTCACCACTCCATTTGTTCACAAGGGGTTACAGTGCTGCTCTGTTGCCCTCCCCTTCCATATACAACCTGGTGGCATGGGCATGCTGATTGCTGATACCTCTTCTTCTCCCGGGCCAGGAGTATAACCAGCCTCACAGGCATTAGTCACATCAGTGTCAGCAAAATCCAGCAAAAGTCAAAGCGTCAGTGAACATAGTTTACTGGAGAGCAAAAGAAAATTCTCTTTACTAAGCGCAGTGACAAAGCACTGGGCAGAGGCAGCAAGTGAGCTGCAGATTTCTTATTTGTGACACGACAGCAGCAGCAATTCGGCTCAGCCCCCCTGCACCTCCCTACAGCTTTCCCTGTCAGGGTCATGCTGCAAAATATGGCTGCTCGCAAGAGAGGAGAGGGGCAGGCAGGAAGCCACAGCTGAATTCCCCGCGGATCTCAGGCGGTTTGTAATTGCCTCTTGGTAGGTAGGTTCTTCAACAGCGTGCACGTTGCTTAAAGGTCAATGCACGTTCCCCTTAAAAGTTCAGGGCACATTTGTGCTCTACTGCATGCTTTTTATTTCCCTCAGAAACTGTCACATGGGAAGTAGAGCTGATTTTAGGTGCTAGGAGCAATGTCTGCACTAGGAATACCTTTTTTTTTTTTTTTTTTTGGATCATTTTCATGTCCGATCTCCCCAAACTTTGGGGAACCTTCCAGTCAGCTAATGTGAGAAGATCAAGCTGGAATTTTTTCCCTGCTACTTTTACTGGTTTAAACTGGAATCAACATTGCTTTAATATGCTCTGCAGTTAATATACTGCACTGAGGAGTTGAGGAGGAAAGAGAAGGGCAATGACCAATTCACCTGCCAGCCTAATAGCTTATTTGGATAACGCTAAAAGCAAACTGTGGTTTTGACTGTAAGCAGTGATGTTCTTAGAGCCAGAGATGTTATTACATACTTGTGATCAATATATGTTACAAAGCAATGTCATTTTTTTTTTTTTCCTGCTTTAACCTCTGGAAGATGTACATCTCCAAAATACTATAATGTCACAATATTGATAATTACAGGTTCTAAATTCTTTACCTAACGTGGCTCCAATATGAATATCATGAAGCCTAAAGTTCAAATTGTCAACAAGCCAAAATATTCAGAAAAAGGACAAATGAAATACAATCACAAAGGATAGTCCTGAATCAGAGCTTACAACAAATACAAACTGAAGTTACCTTGAAGCTTGGAAAATGTAGCAGCCTGTATTCCCAGTTTTAAACTAAACTACTGATTCCCTGTTTAAACAAAACTACTGCATATGACTTTATGGCTCACAAAAGATTTTGGTCAAATGACCCTGGACTCTCTCATCTTCTAATTGTTCATAGAAACTATTGATATTTAACCATTAACACATCCAGAGATGAGAATAATTACATTGATCCTGAGAAAATGGACGTTTATAGCAACATTTTTATTTTAAATAATTATTTGTTCACTGAAGATGAGACATAGGACAACCTAGCAACAACATCAATGGTTTCTTTGTATTATCTTTGATGATCTCATTTTAAACCACCTCTCTTTCTTTTATTTCCATAAACCTGTCCTTTTTTCCTGCTTCCAGCTCTCCCTCAGAAAACATCACCTTTTCCAGCATTCTGCAGCTTTCTTACTTCTTCATGAGGAGCACAGACCATTTAGCCCCGTTGGTTGTTTGTGCTGTTCCCGTCAGCAAGGTTTGGACAGACTGAAAGGCTCCAAATCCCGTTGCCAATTCCCTAAATTATCCATTGCCAACTTCTTTACGTCTCTAACTTTGCTTCTGTCTTTGGTACTAGTCGGTAATTTTATGGTCACATACAGGGCCGGATCTGGAAAAAAAGTGAGAAACAGTAAAAAAGCAGATCCAACAAATATAAAGAATGTTTATAAAGGTATGATGTTTCAAACTGCTTAGACAAGTAAACGGCAAAGAAATTGTGTTCCTTTTCTTAAGACAGTATTGTGATAAATTAAAGCTATTAATATGTGACTACTTATATCACTTTCCTATAAAATTCAGTTGTCACTTGTAAAGTGATATTTATCCTTTCCAATTTTATGCTGTCAAGGAGACTTAAGTAAAGGCTGCAGTGCTTTAAATTCCAGCTTTTAGTTTGGGAAAATACCCGCAAAAAGACAGAGTTCCGTAAGACTGCAGATATAAGTGCCTCGAGCGCCCAGGTGAGTGGTGCTGCTCCATCTGCACTCTGCTCTCCTTGCCAGCCTGCTTGGCAGGGAAAAGGAACGGACGGGATCCTGCTGTCCAAGCATTGCAGAAGACATGAATCTTGTCAGTTTTGGATTGGATGCCGTGCCAGTTATCAAGCAAGCAGCCAGCAAACTGCAGCACACCACGCAGCAATGTGCACACCGGTGTTTCTGTGCCCCACTGCCCTCCCCTGGATGGCACTTGTTAAGGCATTTCTGTGGGCTCCCTGTCTCTAGGTGGTACAGAGACCATCACCAATTAACAAGGTTGACTGTATTTACACCAGCTGAAACACAAACCTCTGCTTGCATATGGCATAGCTTAGAGCAGCTTTAATGTGTGACTCAGAATGAAGTCTCTCTCTGGACAAGCTTATAGGAACAATAACCTGGTTTCACAAGGGTCCAGGTTCTTTTTATTTCTGTTACTTTAGGGGACCGAACTCTAGCATTGTCAAATATATTCTCAAGGGGTTTAATCACTTTCAAGAGATTCTATCACTATATACTTCATGTTAACCAGGACTGCAGTCACATTCAAAGCATACTCTGGTGGTCAACAGGAAAAACACTTAAAGATTTCTCTGTTACTAACTCAATGGATTTTTTTTTTTTTTTTTTGCTGGATTAAATTCATATTTTTCAGCTAATAAAGACATGATATTTGCTTTTATCTTAAAATTCTTCCTGAAAGCATCCTGATTCCCTAAAACATTTTCTTATATTCCTTCTTCAGTTTTGTTCTGTTCTTCATTCTATCCACAGCAATTTTTTCCAGTCAAGATATGAATCAATAACTAGAGCCTTCCAAAATGATAGAGAAATGTATTTAAAGTGGGGGGAGGAAGATAAAATATCTTAGAGATGTCATTTACAGATCATATTCAGCCAGTTTCATCAACTTGCAATCAGTGCTCCACAAGCATGAGACTTTACACATAAGATTATGTTAATGTGGAGAAAACCAGAGACCTGAACCACAACACTTTTACAACCTCTAGAGAAGTCTGATCAGAGCAGCCACAAAAAAGTATGGATTCTATGGGGGTCTCCATAAGGGGCCCTGAAAAGTGTAGATTTGCTCCTGGAGCTGACCAGACAGTTGCCCCTCTCCTCTCAGATTACTTTAGCCAGGTCCTGGTGATCTCCAGAGCTGCTATTGGAATGGCCAGGGACTCGGTAATTCAGGACTCAGTAACCGTACAGGCGGTTCAGAAAGCTGCTCCCTAGAAGCTCAGCAGCAGCAACTGCTGACAGCACTTCACCCTTGTGCCTTGTCTTTGTCCCTGGCTCCCAATAGGATGCTGTGTCTACATCATACAAGAAGCACCATCTTCAAGGTAATTTATGAGAGTGACCTGAATCGTCTGATGCGTGACCATGTTAGAGGGGTTTACCAGCTTATTGTTTGTTGGCTGAGCTACTGTAAACACTGGTAGGTGACTGTGGGTGTACTGTTAGCCCATTCCAGGTGTAAAGCGATGCAACTTAATTGGAGCCTTTCAATTTAAAGTTAATTGAAAGAGGTTAATGCTAAACCATATTATCTTGCAACTGGAACAGGCCAAGAATGGAAAATTACTATAGCTCAGCAGATGGGCAGCAACTTAGTAAACCCTGGTAATTTCATTTTGTTCTCCACTCTCTCTGGCCCAATGAATATCGTGACTTCACACAGCAGCTACCTTCCACTAGATCCAAGGAAACCTCTGCAATGGAAAAATGTTTAATGAGAAATGCTAGGCCACTAATGGTTTATACACCTGCAGTTTGCTCCTACAGGACTCCAGAATAGCACAACTTTACAAAACCAAGGTACAGTTCCAACTTCTGAAACCAAAGCCTTCCCATGTATCTCAAAGCAGACACTTAAAACAGTGCCAGAAACTGTTAAGAAAAGTGGAGACCAGATAGCACTCCCAGTCCTGCTAAAAAAATAATAAAATCAGTTTCAGGCTTTGAGCACTTTTACTTTCTTTATAGTAGAACTAGTGACATGATTCAATGTAGAAGCATGAACATTTCTGGCATAGATTAATTTGCTACCTTTCGGTTGGAGTCTGAAGCTATGTTATTATGATGCTGCAATGGGAGCAATCATTTAATTCCTAAGCTTTTGTCCTGTACGCACACAGAACATCAAAGCAAGCTTTATGTCATTTTAAAGATCATAATCTAAACTAGAAGATTTAAAATGATGCCCAAGTCAACCTCATATGCCAAGAAGATAGGGAGAGAGTGTGATTTAATCAGCTGGCAGATTTTTAAAATATTTGTTCAGCCCTTTTCTTTTCTCCTAATCAAATTTACCAGTAGCGGGGGAATTAAAGTAAAAACTGTCTGTACAGATATGTATCTTTCTTATCCATATTTTCATGAAAAAGGACACTGATAGCAGACTTTAGATTTTGAGAAGACTCAAAATAATATTAAAGACATCAAAATAAAAAAGACCCTACTATCATTACCTGGGTACTGAGGCACCAACATCACTGTGAGCCAAATGGTTTTGTTGGCACATAGCCATGTCAGAGCTCCTCCCGGAGGAGAGGGCATCCTGACTGAGGAAGCAGTTCAGGGGAAGTCAGACT
Source organism: Tyto alba (assembly GCF_018691265.1). Classification (NCBI taxonomy): domain Eukaryota; kingdom Metazoa; phylum Chordata; class Aves; order Strigiformes; family Tytonidae; genus Tyto; species Tyto alba. The sequence goes on from NW_024881330.1 coordinate 39,010,349, forward strand.
TTATGCTTCTGTCTTCCTCCAAGAGAACTGTGGTGCACCATTAAGTCCATCAGCAGGGATGGGCTGCATGCCTTCCTCCTACCAACAGCAGGCAGATGTGGCTCTTTTGTTCAACCACTTTCCTTAGGCTGTCATTTTTCCTGGGGACCACGACCATTTGCAGTAGCCTGACACGAAGGTCACACAAGGAAATAGAACTGAGCATTTGAATTTTGTATTTAGTTGGGTCTCATTAGGAACTGCAGAGGTTTTTTTTTTTCCTTTTAAATTCTGGCCAGTGAAATCATCCCAATTGAAGCTACATACACCAAACTTGGGTTTGATACTCAAGAACAGGCACTGGCGAAGCCTTCAGCTCTACTGTATTATTAGAAACAGCGTATGCAAGGTGGGGAACACTACTGCTTCTCAACTCCTGCTTGCTCTTTCAGTCCTGGGATAAATACAGGAGGGAAGAAACATAGAATTCTCACTGCATCCTTAAAACCCATACACTCGCTGTATAGTAATGCAGCGAGGGGGCAAGATTGCCAAACATGTTTTTAGATAGGAAGCAAATGCAGGCTTCAAGGAGCCTACAATATTTTTTAATTAATAAGGGATCAGTAGGAGCCAATTAAATCATGGCTATTACAAATAGAGAAGATTGCTTTGCTCTTCTTCCTGTGCTGCTGCAGAGTTGAGTCTTAAATCTGCCACTTCCTCCGAAAAAAGTGTTCTGCACCTTTTCAAATTACTTTGCTTTTCACAGTCATAATTAAGTGACAGCTAAGAAGCAAAGAAAACTTTTTATTTTTCAAAGTTTAAGCTTCAGTTTTCTGGGAAAAATTTTCCTCAGTGGTTTTAAAATACTAGAGGGCCATATCAATATGACTAGGAACAGATAGATCTGTCCTGGTTGTCCACACAAAACTAAAGTACATTTCTCTTTGCTTTACAGAGCAGCTACATATGTTCAGATCCAGTTCTTTGTGTTATTCAATGTTTTCACATGGAAGCAAATCACTAGGAGAAAAAACTTCAAACTTTGTAACTATGTGGGAAATAAAAATCTTCAATTAACAAAATCAAATCTGTGGCTCATGGATGCTTGGTGAGAGGAAGAAGCTGACATTTAATGCAATGGCCTATCTATCTACTCTACTGAACCCCAAAAACTTACAGCAGATACATATTGGTTGGAGTCCATGACACTCAGATGAAAACACTAGCTAGAAGGAACCAAGGAATAAAAGATCTGCTACAAATTAACCTATCTTTTTTTGTAGAAATTTATACACATTACAGTATCAGTCCCCCAAGCTGGCTTGTGCCTCAAGCATGGCCCTACCAGGGACCATTTCCAGAACAATGTCCAAGACAAACTTGCTTGCTTGCTACAACATCTGAGCTCACCTATTTAGGCTGCACAATATCAAGAGCTACTAAATTGTCTCCATATGCTATGAATGCAAAGAGAAAGTTGTTACACCTTACTTAAATATATATATATAGTAAGTGTCATAACTCTCTCCTTCACTATATAAAAAGCCAGGCATTGGCAGCTCTGGGGAACAGGTAGTCCAAACTGATCACAGCTCAGTTTGGGAAAAGTCCATTTTACATATCTCTATGGACCTTTGCCTTTATTCCCAGAATTGCTCAGTTCAAGAATTAAAGTTTATTAATAAAATGGACTCCTAACCATAATTACCTTTATTTTTTAAAGAAAGTTCTATGGTTTTGACTCATGTTTGTATTGATTATTCTTTCACTTTTCCCTGCTGTCCTCCTTTGTGACTAGAAGTGTACAACCACAACAGTGTTGTCTAGCTTCTAACGTCTACAAAATTAGAGCGTTTCATGATCTCAACACTGGAGAGCCCTTGAGAAGACCCAAAGATCCATATATCAAATGTTGCCAAGTAAAGTTTCCTGCCCTAAATACAACTTTTAAGCAATTGACCTAAATATCATTATTCACATCCTATTTTCAACTTGGTCTATGCAGCCAAGCCACACGGCTACCCCAAGACCTTCTGTCTCCCCTGCAGCTGCAGGTCTTCACTCTCCTCCTGTTGCATTATTATGTTGTGTTTATGTCACAGTCTGTGATAGGAGAATTGTTCATCATAGAAAATACTAAAAGAATTGGGTTTCATAAGGGTTCAGGGAGCTAACACTTCAAAACATATTTTTCTCACTACCCATAAATATGTAGTCTAGCTTATTGACACTCAAATGACTTGATGCCTTTCTGACATCATATTCAGAAGACAGGCAGCTTAGGAAAAAAATATCTGTGTAGCTCCAGGTTATGTACTCTGCTCCAGCATATCAATACTCTTGAAACAGTAAGCTATAATATATTCTATCAGTCAAATCAATCCCCCCACCTCTCCCAGGCAGAGGCAAGCCTTATCTGAATTCCTAAAAAGGAGACCTTTCACTCATGCTACCTTCAAATAAACAAATTCAGCCAATTCATTTTAATTGCCTGGGAGTTACCAGCTGTGCATTTCAACACTGAAGTGAGGCATTTCTTCGTGTCTGGAGATACATTTTGGACCCAGTCTCATTCTGTGAAGGAATGCCCGTAACAGACACTGCCTCCAACCCTGTCTTTCAGCCTGGGAGCTTATGAGCTACCTTTTTTTCCTCTACACCTTCTTTTTACCGCCCCTGCATCACTTCTGCCTTCTTACCATATTCTCCCATGCTCTGTGGAAAGCAATGTCTTTGTGCTTCAGTTCTTACTAATATTTAATAGCAGGAAAATCAAGCTACTTTCCCAGTCTTTTGTTAACATACTCATGGATTCACCACTCCTGGTCAGCCAAAAAAATCTGTGTGTTGCCGGGCTTGTGTTCTTACCTGTAATTCAGAGTGCTTTCATTTTAAAATATGGATCACATGGGAGTGCTGTCTATCTCTCAGTATTTTGTAAAGTCATGAGCTACACTGCGTTAGTAAAGTGACTGTAGAGATGAAAAAATTACAAGCTTCATCTTCAGTGTGCATTAGAAAGGGGTTTATTATAAAAAAAAAAAAAGAAGTAAATTTTAGATTCCACACTCATATTGCTTTGCATTGCCTCAGAAAGTGCTGAGAAAACCAGCAAAGATGGCTGTTGACTTTATTATATGTCTGCTCATTTCAGAGACACTTGCTGAGAATGTCCCTGGGTTTAATTGCCATCTTGATTTGCATAATTTTGTTCCTTAACCATCTTTACATATACTAATTACCAGTCATAGCCTACACTTTCATATTTCACTAATCTTAAGAAAGTGGGCATTCTACATGGTAACAATTATTTTTTCTGGTGCCCCATTCCCCTAGGGCACATTACATCGTCATGTGTGGGCACAGAAGAAAGCTGACTCAAATGCTGCATCCTTCTATTTCTCATTTCTTTTTCCTCAGGAAGCCCCAGTAACTTCCAGTGATTTCTTATCTTCTATTCTTAGGATCCTTTCTGTGAGGAAAAACACCAGTGTCAAGGAGCAGGTATCTCCTGAACTAGTTATTTACCATAAATGTCCCATTTCTTTACTCTTTCAGTAAGGGAGAAGTGATAGAGAGAAAAGGGAACTCTGCCAACTTGAGCAATATTCACAGTAAATGTCTGTTAAAAAAAGTACTAAAGTCTGCTGACTGCAGAATGTTTTTTTCTAAAAGCTTGCTGTCAGGCTGGCAGTGGAAAAAGTCCCTATCACTCCCTCAGATGCACACTCACAGCCCCAAAAGATGAGGTGACTAAGCTGTATATATTTCTCCACTTTAGGCCTCCACTTTTGGATCTAGCCTGTACTAGAATCATTTAGAGATGGAAAATTAGTCATTTTACTGCTGAAAAAAAAAAAAAAAATGAAAGGGATGGAAGAGGGAAGAGACCCAAACTCCTGAAAATACCTGTGGGCATTCCTAAGGGTAGCTTTTGTACATTGTTTTCCTTACAGTCCTGAAGTGACTAGGACTTTCCATGTGAGTTTTTCATGTCTTTCCACTGGGAAAGACTAGTTAAAATATTTTTTCCTGACTCTCAGTTTTTCTTATTGACCCAGAACAGACTTCATGATATGAATTCTGCAATACTCTGACCTGCTGCTGCGATGTGCACCACCTTGATGGTGGCAACAGGAACTCCAGGCCAGCTTCATTAGAGTCAGCAATGGAGAGTTATAATAATTGTAATACAGAATGGAATAAAGCAACCAGTGCACTTTCCCACTGTTAGTTTTGTACTATGTTATTTGAATCTACTTCTTAGGAAAATAAAAAAGCTCTTAGTGATAGGGATTATCTCCATTATAAGGTTTAGCATTGAAGCAGTTAACCATGTTGATTTCTACACTGCTATATTTAAGTTTCAGAGTTAACATCCCTCTGAAACAAATAGGGCCGATTATTCTTTTTAGAACAAATTTTTCTTGTTCTGCAGACTGAGGTATTGTCTACATTAAGAACATTTGCACCATTATAACTACCCTAATTTTAGTCACATCAATCCCACTCCTTGATGTAGACGAATTGTACCTAACCACATCAGATAAAGCATTATTTTATGGCTGTGCAGGCTGCTCATATTAGGCATTTTCAACAAAGAACAATGGAGTTCCATTAGTGCAAAGTTTCCCAAATGGGGAAAGATGATATTACATCACTTTACTCTAGCTTTGCATTTTAAACACTGTATTTTAAACAATAAAGTGTTAAAATGTGTTTTAAAAAAAAGGAAAATAATAATTTAAATACCTCCATAAAACTCTGTACCTGACTGGGGAAGCTCCAGCCCAAGCCTCTGAGGAGCTTAAATTCCTGCTGCAAAGGGCTCTCTGTTTAATAGACATGGGTGCATGGTCAAAGGCCGAGTATACCAACCTTCAGAGCAGGCTACTGATACATCTTACGATGCAAACCGCTGCCTTCCAGATCACCAGCCTAATGCTAAAGGGGCTTATGTTCCCTTGAGAAGGAGCAGATATTTTCTGTTTGCATACTACCTAACACAGGACGGTCAGCTACCACAATATAAATATTTAATCCTAATAACTAGAGAGGCAATATCAAGGGGATATGTTAACATGATGCTCTCCAAAGCTTCTAGTGAATAAGCAAGAACTTTGTTTTCTTTTTTAAGAGCTAGGAAAACAGAAGTCAGACTTTCAAAATATAGAATTAAAAGTTGACCCAAGCCTGAATTTCCATGCCCATTGACACTGTAGCCAAAGACCCCAGATTTTCAGCATAAGGCATAACATGCGATGATTTTGCCAGTGTAAGGAGTCAGACAATAAAAAAGGGGCTGGCGGCGGCAGAAATGGGGTTTTGCCTCTCTCTCCCTCCCCCTTCCCTCCCTGGAACACAACATATTTCTACCAGGAACAAAAATAAATAAATCCTCAGTTGTCTTGCTGTGCCCAATTAGTATTCCACCCATGAACTGTCCCATCAGGGAAAAATGCCTCTCTCACACACGTGTTCAGGATAGCACTGATGGATCTGAGGGCCTCTCCAAACACAGTGACCATCTGCTAGGCAAAACATAGGGGTCTGACAAGCAGGAGCCATTCAGCCCTGTTGTTGGGCCACATTATTACATATTTGACAAGGGTAATGAGAGGCTGTCATTAACCTTACATGACAGTCTCCACAATGACACACACTAAAGCAAGAACAAAGAGCAGAACTCAGTAAAAAGGCACCTACTTCTCATTTAACCCCGGAATTGTCAGACACCATTATTGCTAATGGAGGCTGGCGGTCCTGGGGTTAATTTCCATCTCTGTGCTCTGCTTGTTCTCTTTTTGAAATGTACTCCTCATATGGTTAAGGAAGCAGTTTTATCAAGGCTATTGGGAAGGCAATGCATTATTTATCATAACACACTGAGATGTAAGAACAGAGAGGGTCTCCTGGAGGAATGAACAAACAGACATATTTCATGAACCCTTCTGATGGTCTGAAAAAAAAACATTTCTGAGTTCAGTCTCTGATATTTAAGGTTATCATTGCTTAAGTGTGACATTTCTCTCATCTGCATTTCCTGCCAGATTTCTGTCAAGCTTGAAATCACAAGACTGTTTTTCCTGATGACCTTGTCACAGTCACCTGGCTTTATAATCACAGGGAAATCCCAATGAGAAAGTTAATCGGTCGTCTGACTTTTAGTTGAACAGCAGATGTAGGGTGAGACAGTATTTACAATTTCAGGAAATAAAAGGTCATCTGAATATAAAATCTATGTCTCAGATGCAATGATATGGCTTACATTCCTCCAGCAAGTAACGGAGATCTTGTAACAGAGCCGCTTGCCACGTCGGCAAGACAAGAAATACATCTATTTCCATGGTGACCTCCAGGCTGAACCTAGGATGGGGGGGCTCTGAGAATGAATGCAAGCGCTTGTCCGGATGCTTTGGCATACTAATGATAGAAGTGAAAGTGAAGATTATGTCTCACTGCAGGAGATTCGGAGCCGGTACAGCTGGGCGTGAGCTCACAGGAGTCACAAGGTTTGGGAACAGCTCGAGCCAATGAGAAAATAGGACATCAAGTGGTGGGTAGCTGCAGTACCAGGATGCTCAGAGCTGCCAGGGGGAGGGGACGCCATCTCTGTGGAGAAGCTTGCTATAAGCAGCACACATAAAGCAAATCACTTTCTTTCCACACAAAGAAGCAAATGCAGCAGCACCAAGTTAGCCTTCCAGAGACACTGGCTAGGAGACTGGAAAAGAAACTGGTTGAAAGATTAATACTTCCATGGGAAAAGTGGGAGGTAAAAATCGCAATTAGGAGACAAACTATCCAAGAAATGAGTCCAAGCAAGATTGTATTTTTTCTTTTGAGAGTGAATTAACAGTCCTCAAATTTGCACAAGCCTGTTCACTACTAGAAAAGGTAGAATATGTTGTATAAGAACAGTTCAGATTATGAGTTGCTTTTCCAAGCTTATTGCAATGGTCCTTTGCAGAGCTGGATGCCACCATGTGTTATCTTTTCTGTTCTCTCACTGGAGAGTGTCTTCTACCGAAGCCACCCACAGAGGAGTCTGGTTTACAGTTAAATAAGTCCTGTTTCCATTGAATCAAACCTCTTTTTTTATCTAGCCATCCAGAAATCATTTTCTATTAACAGCTACATGATCAAACCACTGTTTCACAACTATTCTTGAAGAGCTACAGAAAGGGAGGCAAAACACATGTGAAACTGAGTTCTGCTTTGAAATGACAAAAATGCCAGTGAAGTATTTTTCCTCCTTTGTGCAGCTTGGTGTACAGCTACAGTTACTGACATTCAGTGAGTAGTAGAAGTACACAGCCCACCTGCCCCATCTCTTCATCATGGGATAGGGCTAACCCACTAGTGCTCCTCCCCAAGAGATCTTTTTTCTCAGTTAGCACAGGACTCCCTTCATTAATTTCCCCAGTAAATGTGCATGTCAAACTACTAAGGATGACTGAAGCATTTGTGCTGCAGTACCATCAATATATAGATTGTACACTGCGCTCTGTCTTTCCATCTCTCTCCTTCCCTGCCCCCAGTCTTTACCCACTCTTGCCGTTTTCTCAATCCTTAGTCTGAAAAATTCTTAGCCTTAGCTCAGGACAGAGTAATAGGGAAGTGTACCTTCATCATCTGAGTCTTAGTAGACTGGTATGATCTCTAATAGTGGTTGTAAAACGGTATGTTTTAGGACCCACTGATGGCAGCCTTAACAAGTATGACTGCTTCTCTCTAGCACGTGCAATTAGAGAATGAAGCCAAATTACCCTTGATTAGGATTTGTTAAGCTAAGACTGGTGGAGATGCTCACCTCTGCTTAGTTCAGACTCTGGCCATATGCCTATGAACAATGGGACATAGCAGTGGTTTGAAAGACAGTAATTTCTTGCAAGTTTTTCTGAATATTTTATGTGCTAACCTTACAGTAGGAGAAAATAATTTATGAATATAGAAAGATCATAACTCCTAAGGAAATCTTCAACTATAACATATGCATAATATTCCAGTAACTTTTAATTCTGTGGAGAATTTGACGAGTCTGTGTTATCAAGATCCCTCAGGACAACAAAAAAGATTTGATATGTCTTTCCTTAAAGGGAATTTAAAAAGGGTTCTTTAACTCTAATTAGTGAATCTACTTGGGAATTCTTAGAAATAGTACTCTGTACTCAGAAAAGAAGAATACCTAATAATTTTCAAACAAAAAAAAGGTTGATTTCCTGTTTTAAGTTCAAAATTCAGACTTTACTAAAGGACCAGATCTGATGGCTCCATACTAACATACAGTGAGTTCCCTCAGCATGTCCAATCTTTAGCCTTTTCTGAACAGGATATCACATTTCAGACCTATTTCTTTACAAATTCAGTCCTTCAACTATTTATGGTTCCACTGTCCTTCTGAGGTTATATAAATCTATTATATTTTCATTTAATATTATAATTAACAATTAAATCTTCATACCATTAAATGCCAGAATTGATCTTCGTTTACTTTTTCTGAAGATGAAACTAGTTGCTGTTTTGCTCCAGTATTTTGTCTGTGACCCTATTTTTGTACAACTTTTCAAGAGATACTGGGTAAGAGTCTTCCTGTGTTGTCATATTAAATAAAGAAAGATCATCATTATATAAATGGTAAAACTGTACTGCACTGCAGTCACTTAACATTTTCTAAAGGCTACAATCAACTTCATATAGACTTACGGAAATAATATCTAATACTGAACTCTTAACTGGAAAACAAATGAGGTGTACTAATAGATGTTGTATTTTGCATAACGTTCAAGAACAGAGAATTGCTTTTATCACCTGCCCAAGTCACCTTTAGATTCCCAGCATGGACCCATGGATCTATTGTGTGAGTCACTGCATATGAAATAGATATGAATGAAAGATTTACAGTATAACCCTGTCTTGCTGTTTCCAGAGAAAGAAAGATGCAAAAAGAAGGGAAAAGAGGAAACAATTATAAATGTAAACAGAAATTTCTGCTATCCCAGAAAAAGGAATCTGTATTCTTTGGAATATGGAACCATATAAAATGGTTCATATATTTTAATCAGAAGGAGAGAGTTCATTCTACATGCTTAGCATTATTGGCAAGCCGTGCAAGTATAATGTTCTGCCTTTAAATTAGCCTCAACACTACTACATGAGTCAGACTAAACTACATTTAATCAGATGCCTGATGAATTATGAATGGGTCTACCAAACGATTGTACCATTAAGCATTAGATGAGACATAACTGCCCCAGATGCTTCACCTAGGGTAAACTCAAGTATTTGTATTCCAACTTTGTAGAAGTTAGAAGACTTAACAAACTAATTTGCTGATAGCTCAAGAGACTCCAGGACTGAAAATTTGCTTGTGTAAAGTTAAGACAGAAATTTCAGGCTTGTAATATGTAGAAAAGCCATATATGAAAAAATTCACCATTTTCATCATCTTTGGCAGAAATAACTTAATCATAATCCAAATAACTGAGTTCCAATAAATAAGAGGAGCCAGTAGCCACCTGAGCTAGAAGCTGCCTCTTTGATGAAATGGTGGACAGCTTCAACTTACACCTTATTTCCATATACGATCATGAAAAATACCATCCATTCTGAGCCAGGGATTCTAAGACAAGACAGTAAAACAGCACAGGGATCCTGCCAGGCACTATTAAAAGATTAGTAAAATAACTCTATCACTAAAATCACATGATTTTCACTACCAAAAGAGTTGGCAGCATTGTGGATTGTCAAAGTCAGGGGTAAAATGACTGACTGACATGGAAAATTCTGACCTATCACTGTTGTGAACAATGACTGCAATCTGGAGAAACTGATCTCACCGTCCCGGTGCCAGGGCACCATTTCATCAAAGGGTAGTGTAAGCAGTCCAGAATTTAAGCTGTATTTCTGTCATTCCTCTCATGGCCCACAAAGGACTATTAGCTTTTTATAGCAAATAGCTGCTGACAGCATTTCCGCTGCATCCAGTTTCTCAATCTACGTTGCTGGAGGGAAGACAGCCCTGCAAAAGACCTAAGCACACAAAGTAAGACAGTCAGTATGGCAGAATTGCTTGCTTGTTATGATCCTATATACGATTCAGAGATGCAATTAGCAAATATACCGTTGTTTCAGGAGTGCCTGAATTCGAGGCTGTGAAGATGGAAAAGCAGGTAAGAGGCCCAGCAATTGACTGGAGAGGATCTGTGCCTTACACTTCATGATTTTATTATGATAGTAGTGGATATTTGCCCTGGAGGAGGAGCTTACTAGAGGTTTCTTTTATGTACCGTGTCACTGCAACCATCCTGGTTCCCACAAGCTATGCTGAAAGCCCCAGTGGAGAGCATCACCTTCCCCGCTTCACTCTCCCTGTGTCTCATCATGTGCCCCCTTGTTAGCCCACGGTGACTTCTTTCCTTTCCCACACAGAGGTCTGCAAGAGTATGCTCCCTTTACAAACACCTCCAGGCGCGATGTTTGTAACACCTCTTCACAGTTTCTCAGCATACTCATGGCCGCTCTGTCCCTTCTGATTACCAGGACAGGTCCCTCCAGCTGCACCTTCTCATCGTGCATCTGCTGGAGGAAACTTTTCATGCCAGTGGCATCTCAGTCAGCAGGGGCTGCTGATGATTCTCAGCTCATTGCTATGTTGAAGTCAAGAGTAAGAAATTACTTCTCTTGAGGAGCTATGCCTCTAGCCAGGTAGCAGCCCACAAGGACACTGATGCTCACCCCTCTGTGTTGGGAGTTCTGTGTGGTGCAGGTACACCTGTAGCAGCACAAGCCTATATGAAATTCTCCTGCTCTTGGAAATGAATCAACAACCTGATCTACTGAACTCTGAGGACATTTCATAGGAAATATGCTCTCTGGTGGTGTCTGATGGAGTCAAGGTTTTAGGGCATTGTGATCTTTTAGTTATCAAAACCAGTGGTCTCTATTATAACTGAAGTATTCAGCTGGAAACTATCACAAAACAAACAAACAAACAAACAAAAAAAAACCCCACCACTCAGGAATCAGGTAAAGGCTCGCTAATATATTCTATGTATCACTATACTGTAGGTAGAATAAACAAGCGTGTTTGAATCACCAGGTCTCAGAACAGGGCTGTAGTCTCCTCCCCCAGGGTACCACTGAACTAGATAACTTATCTGTGCCCTGTCTGAGGTTTTGTCCTTTCTAAGAACAACAAAGTTCTATAGGGAGTCATTCAGCTGCCAACAAATGCTGGGACTTCCAAAGGTAGGCAAGCATAATTTTCTTCTCACGCCTATGTTTCTGAAGCAAGTCACTGTCCTCTATTCATGGAGGACTCTGCAGTCCTTTGTGGAGCGCCAGGCTGCTCTAGGATGGGTGTATTTCATCATGAAATGAGGAGAAATGCAAAACACATCCTGCCCTTTCTAGGAAGGAAGATCAAAGTATTGCAGTTGTCAGAGAAGAAGACAGCTCTCTTGAACTTCTTTCCTTAACTCTCATTCTATTGCTAACATTTCCTTTCACCGTCAGGCAGAGATCTCATATTGTCCCTGGACACCCACCCATCCTGCACCTTCATAATTAAAGTACCTGTACGTTATTGATGGTACTTATCTTCCCACTCTGGACCAAATCCTGAGAAGTTCCTAGGGCCCATCTGAGTAGTGACACATCCTGCTCATTGAGAAAATTTGTGGCTTTGCTAGTGAAGTACTGTCCAAAATTATTTATATCCTGAGGAAGGCATGAATGTCTCTGTCACATTTCCCGTGCAGTCACATAGGTCAAACTAACCCTGTATATTTTGGATCATAGGTGTAAGCTGCTAAATCTATTCTTCTAAACCTAATGCCTATTCACACTTTGAAATAGTGAGTTATCTGCAATTGTGTTGCTTTGAACAAGAGAGCCAGTGTGCTATATCTGCTCTGCCACCATTTCATACAAGACTGTCACAATCAAGCAAAAGAAGCCTGATCTCTTCCCAAAGAGCCATCTGATACTGCAAACTAAATGCAGAGACCATAAAGGACCATTAGAGTTTTCAGGATTTTCTTTTGTCTTAGTCTTGCTATAACAATCTTCACAAATCAGTGTCCTTCTTTGCCTCTTCACCTTGCCAGAAAAGTCATTCAGAGGATGAATGTTCAAGATATAATGACAGCATAAGCACTAAAACCAGAATTTGGGTGAGACTGAGCGCTGACAGTGAATAATTGCTCTCCAGAAGGGCTCTGCTCAACTTTGCCTTCCCTCATGGGAGGCGTGTGCATTTGACTTTGACATTGACTGCTTCAGGTCTGCCTCTGTGCATCCTCCACAGCCTCCACAGTCCACACACGTGGAAGGCTCATCTCTGGAGGAGTCAGAAAGTTGACATACCACTGCCCAAAATACCCTTCACAGGGGGTTAGTCCAGTACCTACTTTCAGAGTTTACCTAATTTGCAAGCAGTTGTGTTCAGTATACAGAAGAACTACTTCTGGGCTCTTTTAAGAAATGGTAGAAAGAGTGACACCCGCTGGTGTGAAAAGCCCAGGGGTCAGAATGCTGACTCAGCACATGCAAAAGCAGAGTTCAGACACTTTGCCAGTCCAAGGGGACAGGAACTGGCACTCCCACCTCTCAGAATTTTTCCTAAACTTTGCAGCAATGAAAGAGAGGAAAGCATTTCCCAAACTTATTTTGTTTAAGTTCTGCCAGCATCCAGCAAGCAATGCAAAACTCACTGTGCCATGCTCCAGCAAGACACACTCCCTGACGTCTACTCATATATCTGTTTTTACTCCAAATTGGTTTCTTGGATTGCAGGTAGAAACTTTTACTCGTGGACAAAGACAACGGAAGTCTTTCATTTTAGCAACTAAACAAATTCTTAGCACACAGAGGAAGGTCTGGTACCTTCGTTCCTTAGCTTTTATTGCATGTTTGTATGTTTCTTTCTGCCAGTAAGGCACTGGAAAGAGAAGACAGTTGTAATCAGATCATTGGCTAAAACAACTGATCAATAGCAACTGCATATGCTGCAAAGAGCCTTTAATGGCTCTTAATCCCCATTAGGCTGAGCTGGAGGAAGTTGAAGGGGAAACTGCATCACATTTCAACCATTTATAGCAGCATCCTGGTACTTGAGCAGCTTTCAGGGAATGGAAGCATTTGTTCTGAGGTGCTCTGGGACAACCATCAATAGGATAGGAAACTATTGCATCATTATTATCCAGGAAATGCTTTGGGGACCCTCCAGGGAATTGACTCCAAGGCTTATAATTTTTTAACAAGAGTCTGTGTTGGGTCGACCAGCAAAGCAGAATCATGTGAAGTTTTTCTGCCACTGGTAATTAAACATGTTTCAGGACATATTTGACACAATTTGTAAAATCAAAAAAAGCCAGTTTTAGTAATGTATGCCACCATTTTGTCTTTAGGAACATCTCCTTCCAAACAAACATTATTCATCATCCTGACATGTTTCAATGCAGCCACATAATGACAAAAGTTTTAACATATTATTGGTTTGCTTCTTCACTAAACCAAATTAAAACATCTACACCAAGCTTTACAGTACTTACAGGTGTTTTGAGAACAAGTACTTGTGTCTCACATGTCACTCCTCTGGGCTGACACATTTCTATATGCACATCTTTTCAGCCTACACATTTTGTTTTGCAAAGAGAAAAGACCAGAATTAAGAATAAGGACCTAAAATCCATACCAGCCGGTCCATCGATACGAGGTGGCTTCACAGGATTCAACACAAAGTCTTGACAAATCCAATACTAAGTTTACCTGGTGATGTATCTTACTGTTGCACAGTGCTGGCTTTGAGAAACATAAAGTGTTTGAAAACCACATTAAGATGCAAACAGTTTAACCTGAACAGTGTGCTGTGCTCAATAGCCCCTGGGAATGATGAGTTTTATTCCAGTTGCACTCAGTATGGTAAGTGGGGGGAGCTAGATAATCTTGGCAGGGCTGTGATTGAGATATAAGGCTAAAGAAACTCTGCTCCACAGACCAGGGGTCTGAGCATCTCTTCTCTGTGTGCATACTTGGTATGTATTGAAAGACATTCAGCAAAATCTATTTCACTGATGAGATCTAGAGCTGCACTGACAGCTGTTTCTCCTTACCAAGAGAATTTTTAGCAGCAAGTGAACTCTGGGAATGTCTGTGAGTCTTTTGATGGATAGGGAGAAGTCTAGTGTTAAATGGCATCTTTTGTAAAATGGCACCTGTGCTGCAGGTATGTTAGCTACTGCTTAAAAATGGCAGTATTGAAATAGCAGCCAAATTCCCGCTCCTCAGAGGTTTGTGTTTTGCTCATCTTCAATGTCTAGAAGAGTGCAGGAAACAGAGAGGCAGCTCTGCATCAATACAACTCAGCTGGCACTACAGGCAGGAAAACACAGCTCATTGAGTTTATCTGACCTATCATCTAGCCTCAAGGGGCCCCACCACTTTCTTGTGAATTGGTTTTGCAGCTGGAAGGATATTTCCCCTTCACAGTTCCAACCAACTCAGTGACATAATAGACAAGTATTGACTTTGAGAGGAACATACACAGGATTTTTAAATAATCTGTGCTACTTGTTTCTTTAATAGTTTATAGAAAAAGAGCCTAAAACCAGAAAGGGTAGGCAGTTCTTTGCTTACTTGTAAGCACAGAGATGTTAGTTCAGTCTTTAGTATCAAGGGATTAATGTGGTCTTGGTGAAATCTGGCCATCGTGTCACTTTTGTTTCAGAGCAATTAGACAAAGCAGTTGCTTTGAAGAAAAAAAGGACTCCAGAGAGCAGTTTTTGAGCAACTTGTGGGAAACCATCCAGTTGCTCTCCTGCACTTTCCATTGAAGGCTCCTATCAAGGCCTTATGAAGTCAAGGAAAATACTTTTCAGTGGACACTGGCTATAACCCAGATGAGACACATCTCCTTTAATGAATAGACTGGGTTTCTTTGCCTTCATCCTGCAAAATCAGAGATTCAGAAGCTGAGGATCTCCGTGCTCCTAATGTTTATACTGACAGTTTTACCAGTAAGACTAAATATAGAATTTTGTTGAACTGAGACTTATTCCTAAGGCTTTTGTGTGTCATTTAAGCTTCTGAGGGTTAAATAACAATTGCAGTAATATGAAGAGATTACAGAAAAACACCAGCCACTGGAACCAGTAAGGTTATCCCATGGTTCCTTTTTGGATTTTGCTTCATAGTTGCCTCATGAAGTCCTCTGCCTCCTAAAATAATACATAATTAGTATTCAAGACACATGCTTTCTACTGGCAAATAGGAATAAAGCATAGCAACATTTTTGAAGAATGCTGATTTTTAGTGTTTTTCTATTTTGAATCTTCAAAATGACATCTGCTTTGTGAGAGACTTAGAAATCTGGAAAGAGGTTTGCAGAAGAGAATGAAATCATATCTCTGATCCTTCTGTATTCTATTCCCTTCAAAATAAATACCTGTGCTTGCCTTCCTGCAAAAATCAGTACCATGCCAACTCACTTTCAAACAGTTTTATATAACATCATGCTTTGTGAAAATATTTTGAAAAGTTTATTTCCATGTTGTATTTCTATTAGGCTAATCAAAACAGTTAAGCATTTTAATAAACATGACTAAATAAAAACATACATCTGTCAGAAAACATCAGCAAGCAATCCACGGTATTATTTGCAGTTTTACATACCAGGAGTTGAAGCTAGCTGATAGAGTAATTCTCTGAAGATAAAACAAGGAAGGGCTTTATTCCTTTAAATGACACCCTCTAGGGTGTATGTAAAGATGAGGTGGCTGGGATCTGTAGCAGTGTGAGGATGTATGAAGACATGAACTTCAGTCTTCTGGTCTCAGCTCAAGTTCCTGAGGGTAAGACATGGCTCTCCAAGCTGGGCTGCAGGGACGCTTGGGGCTCTTGCAGAATCTGAGACTGGGGAGGTGGGCTACCTGCCCACAGGTGGTGGGCACTGGTGAGGGTCTGTGTGGCATCAGAGATGAGAAAAAGGGTCCCCTGGATCTTGAGTCTCCATGGAGACAAAGCCCCACACCTACCTCCATGGCATGGCCAGAGCTGTTGGTGCACAGCACCACATGACAGTGCAGGGGGGAGAGCCAGGGGCAGCAGTGGGGCACAGGGACCTCTTCGCTGGCCTGACCTGCTGCCCAGGGAGTTTTGCTGCTTACTGGGAGCTTGAATCTGGGACACTGTGGAGGCACTGCTGATATTCATCTGGCCCTCGTGCTAGAAGCTCCACTACTCTTCTACATGGGCAACTATGGCACAGCCAGAGGAGGTCTGGATCATGTAAAGAGTGATTACGTGGCTCTGGGGTGAGGGCCAAGGATATGGGGGTCCATTGGTGTCTCCTTGGTCCTGCTGGTGAAGGAGAAGGGCTCAGGGAGGAGTGGATAGATTCTGCAATTCTATGCACTGACAGATGTTTTCACAGCTGGTGTTGAAAATAAGGATTTGGCTTTTAGGACCCAGGGATCTTTTTTGAAGATGAAGAACTTCCAGGAAAAGATAGGATCCACCTGACCAAATAGGGAATATTTTCCAACAGGCTGTCCAACCTGGTGAGGAGAGCTTTAAACTGGAAGTGATGGGGGTTGTGTTGATGACCTCCCCCAGAAAGGGTGGATTAGTTTGATAAGCAAAAGGTGCAGAGTGATGTGGAGAAGAGAAACTTCTAATCATCAAAACAGGGCAAAAGGAGGTCCACTCCAAGTACCTGTACATAGATAAGGAAGTACCTCCAGGACAGCAATATGGAGGAAGTGCTCATACTCTTTTTGGGATATCAGCATGACTGAGTGTCTCTCTGAAGTGCCTGTACACTAACACATGCAGCATGGCAAGCAAACAGGAAGAATTAGAGGCCTGTGAGCAGTTGCAGGACTATACAGGGCTACATAGTTCTCACTGGGATCACGGAGATGTGGTGGGACAGCTCACATGACTGGAACAACACTATGACTGGACACAGGCTCTTTGGGAAGGACATGCCAGGACATTGGCACAGATTGCCCAGACAGGTTGTGGAATCTCCATTCTCAATTATCCAAAACCCAACTGAACAACGTCCTAAGTAAATTGGTCTAGCTGACCCTGCTTTGAGCAGGGGGGCTGGACTGGAAAGTTTCCAGAGGTGCCTTCCAGCATCACTGATAGTGTGATTCAGTTGTTCATTAGTGAGTGGGTCAGTAATCACTTTTTGTCTTCTGGGAGGAACTGTCACAGGAATGGAGCTATCCTGTAGCTACACCTAAACTGACAGACCAAGGAGTTCTTCCACGATCCCAGTTCTGGGTACACACCCTGGCAATAGCTTGGGTCAGGGAATGCTCCTGCACCCTCTGCCTTGATTTCTGCTGGAAGGGAGCCACACTGCACCACAGCCAGGGCTCTGTGAAGAAAATTGTCTCTCTTGCACTAACAATCTAATTCTTCTTCTAAATCAAGACGGTTTTTAGGGGATCTTGGTTTCCTTGAAAGTCCCAGCTGGAGGAACAGAAAGACACAACCCCATGCAGCTCTGGTTCATCCTGCAGAGTAACTGACAAGACTGAGACTCTAAGATGAGTCCAACACAGGCAGAAGAGCACCAGACTGAAGTACATACAGCAACCAGAAAGCTGACAAGCTGTTGCATTTTGTAGCAGATGCAGCTCTAACAGAGTACGTGGCTTCATTCCTAGCTATAATGAGTTGCAAACGCACACTGGGGATGCTGTTTTTGTTCAAAAAGTATCTCCTCAGTTAATATACAATATGTGCACTGGATGAATGTGCGCTTCTATTCCCATAATGCAGTGAGAGATCACAGAGAGGAGCTGTCACACATTACTGGACTGATACTGCTTATTCTGACTGTTTATATCACTGCTGTCTATTCTGAACAATACAGTGAAAAAGCTAATGCTCAGAGATCAAATTAAAGAATGGCTCTTCCACTTCAAGAAGTACAGTTCAAGGCTCTGTTTAAAGGGATGAGTATATTCTGCCTCAGGTTCAGGGCAGTGGAATGTACTTACACTGTGCAAAAGTCTGGAGATGAAGTCATATGCACCAAAATGCAGACAAGCTGTTGAGCAGATCAGATAAGATATATCTATTCTGTGTACTCAAGCAAGGAAGCAGAAAGCAGAGGAGACAGGGACCACAAGTATTGGGACCTCCAGAATGGATTATATGTCACTGAGAGGGTGTGCAGGCAGAAAGATTCTTCCTTCAAGACAACTCAAAGGGAAGAATTGAAGAACAAGCACCAGACAGCTAACTGGATAAGGCAAATTCACTAACTAAACAAGAACATGCTAGCAGGGCAAATAAACAGATCTTGTCAACTTCATCTTACAGCATCAACATATCAATGACAAGTCTCACAAGTATCAAAGACAGTATGTTCAAAATTAATTAAATTTCTAATATGGAATACGATGAAACATGAGGAAGAATGGCTAACAGAAACAATGTAGATGAGAACATTGTCTGAGATTATGTATCTACACAGCGGAATAAGTATCAAAAAGGTATGAAAATATCAGATTAACAAATTAAGAACAGTTACTTCTTTTTTTCCTTCAGTTTGGGAGCCCAAGAAGCTCATGTGCTGAGCGGCAATGCCTACTACACTGCAAGTACATATTCAGCTTCAGCCTCCATCTTAATGAATAGGAAAATTATTTGAGGCACTGGCAGTAAAGGGAGACAAGAGTGTGATCATAAACTTGTTTTCAATGTTGCCGTTAGTGTTCAGATATTGAATTTTTTATTAGCTTTTGTAAACTAATAATGACAGAATTAGGCTAACAGACTTTGACATAAACTGACATACTTCTGCTGCCATAACAAATTACAGAATCATGTGCCTGTTCAAGGTGCTGAAAGGATCAAAGTGGGTGCAACTTTCTTGTCAGAGCAACTTTTAAAATCAGCTCCTTGAGGATGTTCCTCCTACTGTCTCCTTTTTTTTCAGTTATATTTCATATCTAGTTCTGCCAGCTGGCACATTTTGGAGCTTGATAGTGGACTCTGAGTCAGAGGTCTATCCAGTATGGATGAAGACTGGGGAAGTGGAAAAAACCAAGGTTTACATTTAAATTCACTGTCTAGGGCTACTAAATGATGCTGATAGTTCAATGCATGGACAACTGTTTTTTGTTATCTAAAGCTTCTGCTGATTCTGAGAGAAGGAAAGGAATAATGGGCTTGATGTGATTGCAGAAGAGGACGTCTTATTTTTCTTGGAAAAGTGTTATTTAAAAAACAAAACAAAACAAAACAAACCCAACAACAACAAAAAGAGCAACCAACTGCTGGGATGTTAAGTTTACAAGGTGAAGAGTTCAAAATTATGAAATAACTCAAACCATATCTATAGATAACCTAGATCCTGCATAGCCACATATACATTATCAGAGTATATTGAATTGTATGACTTTATATGACAAATGTGGCATATCATGTTTAGCTGCAGTACTCCTGTCTTGTGCAATTTACTGGACAGACCATGTCCTAAGGATAAATCAAAGCGAAGCGGACAGTTTTGTGAAGGACTCTCATTTCTGGCTGATTGCTGAGAAAGGGAAATATGGGATGAAACAGGATGAAAATTTCCAGAAGAGAGCTTGTCTTCCTGATTAAGTCCTCTGACTATCGTCTCAAGCTCTGAATTTTTCCTCTGTCTAGATCACAGGGTTTCTGTGTGACACTGATCACAGCATTTGTGCAAACTCTTTCTCTGTGATCGCGCCTGTCTCATTTTCTGAGTGTCCAATCTGAAACAGCTGGAGTATTGAACTCTCATAATTACAAAAGTTTGATATGAACTGTGCTCTGAACACATCAAAGGCAGTAGAATTCCCAGAAGAGCTAGGGTCTAGTCTTGAAGAATAGCCTCCAAAAATGAGTTGATATAGAACAATTCTTGCTTTAGTTTCAGTGCCTCCGTTCCTAATTTGTAAAACTGTGACACCACCCTGTGACACTTCGTTGGTGTGTTGTATCAATAATCACAGAATCACAGAACGGTTTGGATTAGAAGGGACCTTGAAGACCATCTAGTTCCAACCCCCTTGCCATGGACAGGGACACCTTCCACCAGACCAGGCTGCTCAAGACCCTGTCCAACCCAGCCTTGAACACCTCCTTTGACCTGCTGGTCATGCTTCTCTTGATGCAGCCCAAGATACAGTTGTCTTAAATTCATTAATATCTACAAAGAAGACACAGAGATCAGAATCAGAGTAAAGACCATGAAAAATGAATACATTTATGCTTAGTGCAGCTTTTGGATGTTAGGCATTAGGTGACATACGGGACCACTCACCAGAAGATGAAGAAAAACTGTTGTGGATCATGTGGATTAAAGACTTTGTCATAATGCATATACTCAATTTGCAGATACGAGACTGTAAGGTACTTCTCAGCTGTCAAGCTCTGCCATTCGGTTTTGTTTAGAGATATGTATATACCTGAAAATTTCTCAAGTTTCTACATGGACAGATAGGAGCCAGCTATATCAATCCCCCTTATATGGATACATGGATAAGGAATTGAATCTAAGACATATGAATCTAGATAAAGAAAAAAGTTCTAATTCCCAGATTAACCAGGTTAAAGGGACATTCAGAGGAGAAATTCTTTTAGATTCTCAAATGGTAGCTGCAGAAAATGTGCCCTGGGTACTCATAGTTTTCTAGGAGATTATGGTCTTCTTTCTTCATGGTACCCTTAGCTGGTCTTCCATATCCTATAGGCTGAATAAATTGCTAGTCATGATACAAGGCATTGAAGGTCTAAGGGCAACCATTGTGTAGTCCAGGACAACAAATTCCCAAGAAGACAAGGTGTCCAAGAAGACAATGTAACATCCATTTTCTCTGCTCTACTTGCTCCTCCATGAAGTCAGGTCAAGTCTCAGTGCTTATTTTCAAAGCCTTCAATAGAGTGTACCAAAATTTATTCTGAAAAATAAGTCTTTATTTTTGGGAGCCCTTTGTCTAATTCTGAATTTTCTTTAAGGGAATGACATGCTCATGTGCGTAGGAGCAGAGACTCAGAAGATGTCTCAACAGACACAGGTCTGAACCACAAGCCTTCAGAAGGCATGTAAACTTCCCCTTTTTTATACAATTACCTGGACTTGGCATGTCTGCAAAACTGCTGCATCATTATAATCTTTGTTAAAAGCAAGTATACTTGAAAGTATGTAGCTAAACTGGGCCATGAGAAAAATTGTGGAGTTTCAAAATGGCCTGATAATTACACAGCAACAAGCTGAGCATCAGTGACGGTCAGTGTCTCAGTACATGGGGATTGAAGAGATCAGACAAGTACAAGAGGGGCTACCACACCTTACCTGAGACCACTCAGAATGGATCTCCTTATGTTTGGTCCTCAGGTAACATCACAGTAGCTAGGGAAAGGTTTCAGAGATGTGATATAAATAAATAAACTGTGAAAAAGATAATTTTTTCTCCAACTGAAGTGTAAGTCACCTCAAAAGGGTAACAAATCTCTGTTTCAGAGTCTCTCATGGTCTTTGCCATTGGACCAAAATCTGTATTTGATTAACAGAAAAAAAATAAATAAAACAACATTCTTGGTTTGCGGGGTTATTTTTCTCTTTTGTAGACTCATGTATATATTTACACCTGACTATTCTCTTTACAGAGGTTTTTACTTGATGTTCTGTTTCCTCTCCTGAAGTTGAGGCATATACAGTACCTGTTTCATTAGTGTCACTCGGCTTTTCATTATACAAGGAAAATGAGCCTCTACAGCATTCAAGAACAGACCAATAAAGATGTATTACTGTCACTTTACTCAATAAGAGCAGATGGGTCATAATAGTATGGCTGATACCAGTACGTTTGTAGAGTCATTTTTTCTTATCAGACAGTTAATGAAATGAATTTCTATCATAGCATCTTTAAAATATAATACTCTCACAACTGTCTTTAAAGACCCATTTTGAACCAAATATGTTATCTATCAAAATATTCATTAAAATTAGGTGCAGGCCTACAGGAAGAGACAGATTAAATCACTGAGGCATCTGGGCCTTATTTCTCTAATGTGACCTCATTATATCGTAATTTGTTATTGCAGAAATTTAATTTTCTGATGCCAGGGAATTATTGAGGGTCTTCCCATTTCCAGCATTTTCAGTCTACCTAATTGTAAACTTCAAGATCGTTTGGTATTTGATACTGGTTGGCTCCAAGATTGGATAGGAAACCGATACAGTGTAAATGAGGAAACACTTAATGAGGAGAACGTGTTCATGTCATATTGACTACATTCTGAGATCAGAGATAAATAAATAACAATTTCATTTGAGATGTCCTCAACTTCTCACTGACACATTTATTAACTCTATTCAGAGCAAGATGCTTCATTGCCTCAATATCAAGTAAAGTGGGAGATTCAAGAGACTAATCATGGCCATGAGACTACTGGCAACACCACCAGGCAGTCACTGAGCCAAGGGTTATAGAGGAGAAACTACCTTACCTGTCAGCTTGATAGCTGGACTTTAAATGTCACAGAGCTGACATAAGAGAGGGACAAGCTCTCCTGTTAAGACACGATCCCATAAGACTTCTTCACGCACTTCCAGTGTTCTTCACTGAGACACTCTTCCCTCCCATTGAAACATACTGGAAAAAGCAAATTATTTTCATGGCACTCTATTCATTCTTTCCAGCTGAGACATGCCTTTTCAAGACTCTAAATTTTCCAGGAACACATGACCAAAGTTTTACCACCTACCAGATTTTTATGGCAGAAAATCTCATCTGAACAGTGTGATGACATTTCCCTGAAGAGAAGTCTCTGTGAGTTTTAGCTACTGCATAGCTGTTACATGTGGGAGACAAAAACAAAACACCTCTTAATGTACAAAGCTCTAGACTCAAAGATGCCACAAACTGGGGTGGAATAATAAGGGGCACATACCTTAAATGAGTAGTATTTCAATGTTCCTATCATTCTCCACGCGGTGCTTTATTATCCTGAGATATTTTCTCCTGCTGCTCTGAAGTTTGAAAAAATCTTGTGCAAGATAGTCTCAAAGAAGAAATTCCCCATCAGATTTAGGACCAAAATAGCTTTAATCAAGCAATTTCAAAAATGTCAGGTATGAACAACTGAATTAAGTTCTCTACAAATACAGCAATATGAAGAATGGATCCGAATTGCATGCAGCTTTGTCATCTACCAATTTACATATACACTTCTGAAGGCTAAAATTAAAAATTTTAAGACAGTTTTAAATCCACAGAGAGTGGGTTAGCATCACTATTCATATGCAAAATTTGGCCAAGACATTTAGCTTCATTTTCTATGGATACAACAACTTTTAATTCTTTAGTGAGTGAATGAAAATACTTTTGCAATGATGTTCCAGATTACAAAACGATTTACAATACAGAGGTATCCACTTCATGACCTGAATGCACAGAATAATCATCTGGAATGTTCAAATTTTTTAATTGAAAGAGAAAATCTTTCATTTTCCACTCTGCAAGTGGATACAGGATTTCTAGAAGATATTAAAAAATAAAAAAATCAAAGGACATTGCATGCATCTAAACTCCCTGATGTTCCTTCTGACGTGTGTGTTTAAGTAATAACACTTTTCTTAATTATCTTGTAGCTCAATAACCTAATAATTATTCATTTCAGCAAACCCGTAAATAACACTTAAAATACAAACTCCATTTTTAATCAGTGAAAACTGCCATTTGTTGAAAAGGTTTTTTGAGTAATTACTTTGCATTCTTATTAGTAATGTGGATTTATAGGAAAATCAAAACTATATTAATTATACCATATCCTCATTATATATTAATAGACTCAGAAACCAAACATTTTGTGCCTTGCAGAGTGAGGTGTAATATTTATATGAGGCTTTGCAGCAACAGCCAACATGGCACTTAGCTCTAATGCACGTACTTTAGAGTATTGGCTTGAAGCTCCTGGGACCTATGAGCTCAAATCCCAGATGGGAACGCAGATACACTGCACTGAGTCTCCAGAACAGTGTCTTGGGGGTTTTGTCTTCTCATAAGGGGTCAATTTGTTTCAGTGGGTGCATTTTATGTTTTGAGACATCAGTTTCCAGATATAACACGCTTGTCTTAAGGCTGTAGAATTCTCTTCCTTTGAGGTGAAAGAGATCGAAGATGATGCAGCATCTCAGGGTCAGAAATATGCAGCTCTAACAATGCAGGCATGCACAACCCTCTCACAAAGCTATGAGCTGGAGTAATATCTCATTCTCAGAGGTGCAGTAACAGGAATTCTGCTTCTTGTGCCACACACAATGCATTTTCCTGGCTGGAAAGCCTCATTGCTTTGGCAGCTGGTGGGATCCAGGGTTTGAGTTATTGTTTCCGGGTATAAGCTGAGAGCAGAATGACTGATCGGCTGCAGCTCCACGACTTGTAGAGCATGTGCTTAAGTCAGACATCAGACTTGTGACGTTATGTGGCCATTGACGGTTTCTGTAACTTAACTGAGTTTATTGCTTTTCGATCTAGTTGTTGTGTGGTCCAAATTATTTATTTTGAAGACTGCTAAAGACGACTGAAGCTGCCAGCCAGATGTTGAAGTCCATTAAAGTCAATATGAATCTTAACTATGCTTGACCTACCCTGCCAAGGTTTGCTGTACTCACAACAGTCCCAGGACGTTCCTTCAAGATAAGTGTTTCTCAAAAGGGCCTTTAAGGGAAGACACTTTCCCTTGAGCACGCATCTTCTGACTGATATGGAGGAACCTAGAGAGCCCATAATAGCACCGCTCATGCATCATACTACCCTATCATACAAGGGGATGGCCACCCATCGTATCACTGGTTCTCCCTGTCGTATCCTTTCCACATCTGCAGGTGCTGTCAGAAGCCTGGGCCAGCGTGCCCTTGTGAGATCCCAAAGGAAAGAGATGTCAGAGATAAGAAGTACTGAAAGGGACCTAGGCAGAAGCTCCTGATCCATATCTGTGAAGCTTTGGTCTGACTCATTCACGTCCACTCTGATATTTTCACGTGGGCACAAAATCTGATCCCTGCCTAACCCCAGAAAAGCCTTGAAACAATCTGGCTCTTCTGAGATCAGGATTAAACCCACATTGGCTCTGTCTCCTTACCCATCTCCAGTTCCTCTCCTGTGACCAGGAGCCCCCAGCCCTGATAATGCTGGAGTCACTGTGAAATGTTCTAGTGGGCATGAGACCATCAGAAACTTTCTCCCACGGTGACCTTGGGTGGCCCCTTGGCCACATTTACAGGTGATGCTGAAAAGTCCATACTCAGGTGGAGTTTTCAGCCCTCTTCCTTGCAAAGTTCCAAGCCAGCAGTTCAGCAGGGAGTGACACTCCTGTAAACAGAGTTAATTCCTCCCTCCCACAGAGGAAATGGCAGATCCTCGTGCCTGGTGACTGCTCTTGGTCTGTTTTTAGCTTTTCTAAGTTGCTTTTCTTGACTTCACCATCCTCATAAGTGTTTGCAGCTCAAGCTGTGTCATCTGAATATGTCATTAGTCACTGAATAGCCGAGAGAGGAACAGTCAGCTGGGGAGGATTCAGGACTATGTAATACTGATCTCTGCCCTCTGTGGATTATGAGCATTTTCTAAGTGCCTCTAATTTTAATCTCCCAAGCTGTGGCTTGTTCAAAAATATATTCAATGGCCTCCTCTCTAGTGTAATATCTTTATATTAAGGATTTTCTCTTTCACCTCAGGAAGTCAGCTTTGTGGCAGACCATCTCATTTAAAACCTAGTATAACAACAGTGGCATTTTTCTGTGGAAAATTGGAAGTACCACAGGTGATGGATTCAGCTTTTTCCTCTGTCTGGTTACAAGTGTTGGAGACAGAAAAAATCATTTTGAAACACACTGCTGAAAGTTCAGATCTTTTCAGTTAGTGAAAGTAAGTAATTTACTTCTGCCTGTAAGTAATAATTATCTGTATAGAAACCATAGTGATGGAGAAAGACAGCCCAGCAGGGCAAAAGAAGAATGAGAAATCCTGGGATTTTCTGAAAGCATTCAAAAGGATCAGTAAGCAATCTGTCTGTATCTCCTTCCTGCCACTGTGCATACAGGATAGGAACACAATAGAGAAATAAATAAAAAATTCCATAAAATAAAGCGGGCACCTAACAAGCAGTGCACAGATGACTCTCTTGTGATCCAGATAAGACCAGTGGTTAGGGACAGGATCCAGCTGCAAGGAGCAGGAGATGGGTAAGGAGACAGAGCCAATGTGGGTTTAATCCTGATCTCAGAAGAGCCAGATTGTTTCAAGGCTTTTCTGGGGTTAGGCAGGGATCAGATTTTGTGCCCACGTGAAAATATAAGAGTGGACGTGAATGAGTCAGACCAAAGCTTCACAGATATGGATCAGGAGCTTCTGCCTAGGTCCCTTTCAGTACTTCTGGCCTTATTTGTTCATTTACGTACTTCCCACCCAGCACACCACAAAGTGACGGAGCCTTTTCAGTAGCTCCCCTGTGGTTGCCGACCTACATCTCTAGGCTGAGGAAGCCCAGTGGCTCCTGGTGACCGTGGGGGATATTTTATGTTCCCTGTTTTGTTGTGCGTTAGGACAGATCACCACTGTGAAAATTCAACCAGCTCCATGCCTGGCTTTCAGGGAGCTCATTTTTAGTATACGGCTGTCACATCCTTCTCCTTTTTATCTTTTTTCACCCCCTGCGCTAGTTTGGTTATTCAGCAACATGCCCCTCTCAGTCCAGGCAGGGACTTTCACTTCAGGAAGGTGGGAAGCTGGTAGAGACAGCAGCCATTAGCAGATGCTTATGGAAGGACCTTTAGAAACAGAGTGAGCACAACAGCACTTCTCAACTATATACCAACTATGTGATACTTCTCCCAGTGTCTCCTCCCAAGTGTATTATTATTTTCTTATTGTGCTGTGAGCAATTTTTCCTCGCTAGACGCTCCCATTTTTTTTAATGAATCATTAAACTCGTCTATATTTCCCCATCCTTAGACTTAGCGCTTTCTGTTCAGTGCCTTCACCAAAACATCTTTCCCACCGCCAGGCCTTCCTTGCTGAATTGTTTCTGACTGGCAGTACAGCTTCATCTGCAGTCAGTGCCCTGAGCACTGCGCCTCCCGTATCAGCCATTTCAGGCGGGAGCGAAAACACACCCTATCCGCCTATGATATCCTCTTTATTTCCTTGTTGCAGCCCTTTTCATTTCTCCCTGGCTGTTCTCTGACAGCTGCAGCCCAGGCTCCAATCTGCTGCAGGTGGCTCTTTTTGCCCTTCAGGCTTTCTTCACCATTGTGATGCATTAATGAAGTAGAGCTCCCTGTCAGACTTCATCAGCAGTCTTGTGAAGGCAGAATGAAATCACTTCTATTGACCCACTGGCATATTTATAGGCTCCTTCTTTTTTGCTGAGTATGGCAGTTATCACCTTTCCATCCCCATGTTGTGTTTATTCAGCAGAAAGCTAAATCACATCTGTGCACAAGTGGAACATTAATCAGTAAACGTAAGCCACTCATAAGGACTGCCGAACCTATCTAATTACCAGAGCTGGGACAGCTCGCAACACCTACCCCTCAGAGGGGTTCACAACCCCATCAATCCACAGGCCTCTAAACAGAGCCCAGAAAGCTCAGAGACTTTTTTAGCTCTCCTCTTGCTAGACTGTCCCCAGAAAGCAGAATTTTAAAGTTTTCCTGGGCTTTTTCCTGATACCTCTCTTTTCTCCTACAGAAACAACAAGTAGTCCACTTGGGAGCAATTTTATTTATTCATTTATTTATTAACTCTATCTCTGTTCTCTCCTTTCTTACTCTATTTATCAGACAGAATTACTTCCACGATAATCTGCTCCCATGCACAAACAGCAAATGCGTTTGTGTGAAAAGTAGTTAGTTGATGTATGCATATCTACAATGGAAAAAATGGTGCCGTCAGACAAAGTTTGTATCATTTCTTGATGCGATTGCAAATTTGATTGCCCAAGATAGCTCTGTGGATAGATATACTTTAGCTTCTAAAAAGATTCTGTCTCAGTCTTGCTTCTTTCTGATGTAATTAGTAGTTCTCCTCCTGAGTCTCAGTTAAATACTTTATTTTCTGGAATTTCTTTCAGCTACATCTAGAACACATTAAATGGATTAAAAAGTGGTACAACTACTAATCCTAAAATAATGAAACATCATCTTCTGAAGATATTTCCAGGCAGTAATCTTTTCTTAGTCCAGTAGTATATTCAACAGTCAAGAGGAAAATCTTGGAGGTGGATTTTGTCAATTATATGAAAATCTATGGAGTAGTTATACAGGACCGATCAGTTCCCAAGAGAAAACTGGTTTATTTTTGCAATATACATTTTAATAAAATTGAATCTAAGAATCAGGATTATAGATGGTATTTTTGAGAGATAAAAGCAGTTAAGAGAAGGACTTTGGGGTCAGAACAATCAACACAATGCCTCATGGCAGCAAAGGAAGTAAATATGGCCCTTGACTGAGTGATCAAGGGAACATCAGATAGAAAGTGGGAGCTATTTTCACCACAGTGAGATAATTAACAAAATTCTCTAACTGGTAATAGCCTCTAGTTTTATCATATGTGAGAATGTAAAAAGAGAGAGCTCCAAGAATTATTTCAGTAAGTAGAAAATCTGATTACTGTGAGAAGCTAAAGATACTCAGTTTAGTATATACTATTCAGGAGGAAACATGGTCAAGTAATTACTCAAAGGGGGACATAAATCTCAGATGTTAGTAAACTTATTTAGCTAAGGAGATGAAAATAAAACAAGAGCCTGAGGTTGGTCACTTATGCTGAATAAATGCAGTGTTGGAATAAGATCCAAGATCATTTTAAAAGTAAAGGAAAACAACCATTGAGACAAGTTACCTGGGTTTTCATTAGTTTCTTTGTCACTTGTTTAAACGAAGATAGCAAATCCTCCAAAAAAAGATGCCATATTTCAGTGAAAAGTTATTGTATTTTATAGAGAAATCATTTGGTACAATTTTAGATTAGATGATTTTATATCCAAGTAGGTAATAACTCAGGTCCTTTGGGGGTAGCCTTTTCATACTGAGCAGTTCTCTATCTTCATGTCCACTAATGGGCCTCACTTGAACTCTGAAAATTTTATGGATGGCAAAATGGATAATTAAAATTTTAGGGGCTTGCTTAAGCTATTAAAGGAAATTATTAGGCCCAGGAGGAGATGGCTTAGAAATTCATATTCGCATCACTAGAATACAGGTCAATAGGTATTGGTTGCAAGGATCATGTAAACCGTACACAGTCAGGAATTCAAGAAACTCAAATGTAGATTATTGAAATAATTGCTAATTAGATATGCAACCTCCTTTAATTTACCTGAAAGCAGTTTTAAGGAAACCCATGGTTCTAATTACAGAGCTATAAATACAGAGAAATTCTGTTCAGTGACTTTATTACCTATGTATTGAGCTGAACTTTTAGCTCTTTTCATCTGAAGGAAGGCATAAGCTCTAGTCCTCATGAGCTCTTTCTGATTAATGTGTTGATTTAGTCACATAGTCATGGTTTGTTGCCTTCTCTAAAAGATATTATTGAACTATAGTCAGAAAATAACAGATGACCATGTTCCATCTAAATCTCCCTCCCAAATAATCATTGCTGGTAATTCAACATTGATAGATTCCAAGGTTTTCTCATCATTAATGTTTATTTAACAGGTCTTATTTTGTTTATCCACAGGACAAAAGGGTGGTCTTGCCCTTGAATGACACTATTTCAAATGATTTTTCAAGCTTCAGCTCTGTTTGTAAATAGCTTTAGATATTTTCTTATAAAGGTAGGCTAGAAATCCAAGATAAGCCTTTATTTATGACATCTGAAATCTTTCAAATACAATAGCCTAGTAAGTACGAATTAACAAGACTTTATTATCTTATTGTGAGGACTAAGATTATTCCAAGAAAAACCAAATGAAACTAGAGGATCTTCCTCTGGGATTTGAGTATTTAAAAGAAGCTCATCATGTATGTGGAATTGATTATACTGTGTTGAAACAGAATGAAAGAATCAAACAATGCATATTTTTTCTATTGGGAAAAAGAACAGCAGTTTGTAAGTCGCCTGTGATCTCAGTATCCATGTCCTCTATACGTAAGATGCTTTGACTGCCTGCTCCCACTGGAGATGGTCTATTGAGCAGTGGAACTGATACAACCTAAGATTATTTATGTTCCCTCTCCTACCAGACAAGAGAAGGGAGACCATGTCTACAGGAATGTGTATAAATATAACTATAGAATCAGAATCATGGGCATCTCTTTGCCATCATGTTATTACACAACACAGTTGCCACAGAACCACCAAAGACCTCTGTTTCGTGATAACCTTTCCCAAAAGTGGTGTTGATTAATTCAGCCTTCAAATGGTGAGGATGTCAGGGAAGTAGAGAAGACTCCAAGTGAAGAATAATTTTCCTAGGAATCCCCAGTCCTCCATGTATCCAGCTATGCTGCAGTTTTGATATTTGAAACAATGCTTCCACTGCATGCTTCCAGTATAAGAATGGTGAAGATCTGCTGAAACCAGGCATTATTTGCTTGCTGGTCTCACAATTCCCAGCCACCAAGACAATGGTGAATGTACACATGTGTGCACGCACGTGAGTCCAAGTATCCTTTGGCCCTGCTACCTCCCACTAGCATACACTGGGAGCAATGAATTCAGCAGCTCCCCTCTTCCCCACATGATTCAAGAGAGTTGGAGACTTGGAGGGTGTTTTCTTTTTCCTCATTTAACTGTTTTATCTCTGCATTCTATCTTTTAAAAATATGTCAGAATAAAACACGCTGTGGGCTTATTCCTGTCAACATTAGGTGACGTGTTTTATCTTGTCAACAGTAATTTTACTTTCAGCAAGGCAAACACATCTTTAGTAGTATGCTATAGATGTTTTACTGTGAGCAGGTGAGGTAGTTTCTTGTGGACCAAATACTGGATGTTATTTAACTTGAAAATAATCTGATGCTTGTAGTACTCTAGACGTAGATCTTTTCTATTAGGCTGCACATGCTCAGTCAGGTTTCCTTGCATCATCATGTCTGCTGCCAGTGTTGTCCTAAGGAACTGTTTCTGCCACTTGAAGTTGTTCTCACCATGTGCATAGACAGCATTAGGTAGTCTTTACAAACTGCACAAATAATGACTGTTAGTGTGAGTTTCACCACAGTAGGATCTGAGGAATTTCATCCAAGGAATCAAATTAATAGTGTTACCTTGAACTCTTCTATAGTCAAAAATTATTCTAGCAGTAGTTTGGGGAACAGATAAATAGGTTTAGCCGCTGAATACCCTTTCCAAACTAGTTTTGAGGCAAGTAACCTCAAAAAAAGATAATCAAAGATAATCTTTGACTACTGTAGAACATGAGAGGTTGTTACGATGTATGATTACAACCTGTGTTGACTGAAGGCAACAAAACCATTTGCCTACACCATGAAATGACCTGGGGTAAAATAATGAGGAATGCACTTCAAAAGGAGGTTCTTGAAGACTATTATCCTCTCTGTGAGGTGATGATCTGTTATAAGAAGTACCTTGTACACACATAAAAGTTTTTCTATGACATACTAATCATGAATTGTCTAGAAAATTAGGTATTGTTGACCATTCAAAATAACATGCAGTCAAAATGGGAAGAGAAGGAAAGAACAGAAAAGGAGACACAATGGCACAACTACCCAAATGAAAAGCAGATATCTTCTTGTTTTTCTTAAAAAAAATCAGTAATTGGATCAAGAAAATGTCATACATCAGAAGTCATCCCTGTCTACCATGTGGTATCATCCTCTGCTCTTGCTGACTTCACTGGAAATGGACAAAGCAGAAACAAAGAGTTTTCATTCACATGATCTCTCCCACCCTTGTGGCCTTATACTGGGCATGGACTCAGCTCAGAAGAACTGGTATTCCTGTTACCACAGTGACCACTCTGCTCAATACAACCCGCTTGCTGTTATAAGATACACCAGCTTATTATAGTTCATCATCCTCCATAGATACTTCCAAATCCCACAAACCTTAACATTTCTATTATCGACAAATGTACTTCTCATACCGTAGGCTCTTCAAGGGGCAGCTTTTCCTCAATGTCTCGTTGACCACTATACATCTGTCATATGAAGTCAGACTGCTGCTGAGGCAATGAGAGTTAATGCCATAAAATGTATTTTGACTAAATGGGAGAAAGGGTGGGGGTAGAAGGGATGGGAAGAAGAAGAAGAGAGGAGAATAGCAAAATTTGACAAATGCTTTTCTCAGCATTATGTCAAACATGTTTACAGAACTGCACAATTAATAAAAAAAACCTGCACTAGAGTCCCTAATTACTATTCTACACAGGGCGGAACACTTCTTCATTATTCCTTTTTGAATTGATTGTGTACATCAAACAGTCAAGATATAAATAAAATATGCCTGCATGCATAATACCCTCACATTAAAGCAGAAGGCAATTAACCTATGATTTTTCATTAATTAAATTAAAATACCCCTCTGAAAATGTCTCAAATCAAAACAAGTTCCTTACAGAGTATTTTTTTCTTTCCATGATGCACAGAGCCTGCCTTTAAAATCATTGGCCCAATGAAATTACAACAAACCTCCCCAATTTTATCAAAGGCTATCAATTTTCTTGTGTGACTCCATTGTTCAAAGTGCTAATCCCAATTACAATATTGGTTTTATTTTTCCATCTTTAAAAGAATATTTGCAGATGATTGTCCACTATTTAACACATTGTTTACATTTTATTTTTACTAATTATAGTGATGTGCTTTGAAGAATTACAGTAGGTATTGATCTGATCAGAAATTTGGTAAATAAGATCTGACTTTAAGAGATGGTCAATTTTCTCCTCTTAAATTTATATAAACATTAACAAACTCAGCATAAGGGTTTATTAGCACTTTATGATTATCTCCAGTTAACTGAGTTTAGGTTATGTTGCCAGAGAGAGGCAAGAGTAAGTCTTCTTGCTGACCCATACACAAACATATTTCTTGTCAGTCATTCTATTCAGATAAGTGGAGTTGTCTTAAAGACACCTTCAGATGTCTATTTCCTTTGTGGATTGTAAGGATACACAACCATAAAACAAAGGGATGACATACTACAGCCAGAATAGTCACTGGATGATAACTAAATGTCTAATGCAAGATTGCTGTTTCTAAGATACACCCATTTCCCTTCCTCAGATTTAAAGGACATCTACCTATACAGCCTATCGAGGTCACATATCTGGATTGAAAACATCATGGAGTTTGGATTTATTGGGGTTTCTTTTTGTTTTGTTTTGTTTTGTTTTGTTTTGTTTTTGTTTGTTTGTTTGTTTGTTTGTTTCGTTGTGGTTTTTTTTCTGAAACCTGGGGATACAGAATTTTAGGTACCTGCAGTTATTTATAAACCTTTGATAATAAGAAGCCACAGAATAAACTACCTCCTTGTTGCCTCCTAAAATTAAATCTTCACACTGTAGAAGCGTTGAATTATGTGTCTATTTTAAAAGAGGGAAAAGAGGATTTCAAGTACAGAATATGTCAACAGCGGTGCTAAAGCAACAGTGTATTTCCTTTATCTCAGAAGTCGCTTACCTTTTTAAGAACTCTGTAAATTTGAATTTACAAAACTTTGGCTATTTAATAACCATAATAATGACTTGTTATATTAGCGACATTAAAAATAAGTAATTGGAGTACCGGCCTAATTTCTTCAGTATAGATTGTGCATGCTGAGGTAGCACAAAAAGAAGGACATGGTCCCTTTCCCAAATGTTGCTGATTGCTCAGAGGCCATGGGCAAAAAATTGCAGAGAGCACTTACTGTGAGGTGGGAACACGCCCTAGCATCCAAGCAAAATCCAACACACATTTCAGAAGGCACAGCAAAGCTATTGCCTTATCAAGGCTGCAATAAGTTTCACAGGAGCAGCAATGATGGGAGAAGTGCATTGTGTATTCACAACACATGTAGGAAGTTTTATACTAAAACATGAAAACATAAAGACATATATTTTGTTATTTCTACATTTTCAGACATCACAAAGTGTAATGTCTTACCTCAGGGAAGAGAATCATCTTGGTACTTATTTCTTTCTCTGTAAATTAGGGACTATACTGACCTTACACAAGTGCTGTGAGAAGACACATTAGATTCAATTTATAAAACAATGAGTTAGTAGAGACCAGCAGATACTTCTGTTGTGCCACAAGTCTTCAGGTCAGACTTGTCCACAGCCTCTCTTCAGTCTTTCACAGATCATGCAAGCCTCGAGATTTTCACTTTCTACTAGGTAGAATTCAAGATTTCACAGATCCTCAGAGCTTTCAGAACTATTTTGTCTTCTTCTGCCTCTTAGATGTTGGAAGGTAATGCCCAGACATTGTTTTTCTTGCTATCACCGGTGTAATTCCACTCATACCTTGATAGCTTGACAGCTCATTTACACTAACATATCCTTTTGTGTTTGATATTTGTGGTGTGTTTGCCTGGTCTCCAGAGGAATAAAGATTAGATGGACAAGGTCCTCCAGTCTTGATCAAAGTAGAGAGAAAAACAGGTGAAATAAGTCAGGCATATTTTTCTTAACAGCAAAACAGAAATTCATCCCATTTTACATTTATCCTATTTGAGATTTGGTAATTTAATGAGAAATAGCGATCAGAAATTTTACATGAAGAACTGCAGTTTCAGCTACCCATTTTTCATAAGATGGTCTGACTGATTAACAATCTAATTAAACTCAGAATAAGTGTTCTTCACCTGTATTTAGCTTTGAAGATAACTACTTCTATTTCAAACCTGAAAAGGGGCTTATGAGCCTGAAAGCTTGTCTGGTTTTTCCAACTGTATGACTTGCTCTAATAAAAGGTCTTACTTTTCCTACAAACCTTGCCTTGCATTTATTATTGCATATAATCACAATTGACATTAGGGTTGTCTATTCAAACCCATTTCCTTCACAGAGCAAAAAATAAATACAAACTCTCACCAGGTTGTAGCAGAGAGTTAGTCAGAAAATTAATTGTCACGTCACAAAAAGCTATCCGATTTTTAAGCTTGAATTCTTGCACCATTTTTTTAAACTACATGGAAAAATATCAATGTTTTCGGAAGCATAAGGTGTTAGAAACTGGACAGAAAACTCCATCAGATACTGTCTTCTCAGTCTAGTTATCAGGTATTTTGTCTAATTATTTTAACTGATTCTCCTCCTACAAAACTATTACAAGATATTAATTCATCTTTTTTCATGGAAGACAGCTTTCAGCTCCTGAACTGTCATCCTAATTTCATTCCTAGTAAGTAAATTGAGTTATTTTCTTCATCTTAATTTTCTCTGTTTCTGCTATTCAGCAGTATGAGTCCACAGTGCCAGAGAAGAGCTATAGACCTGTTGTAGGTACTTAGCTGATGCTTTCATGCATAGTAGCTGCACATTTTTACAGAAGATTAAAAACGGTTGCACATCTCCATTTCTCAGACAAAATGCATGTAGGGGTCAGAGTAGATTACATTAGAGATACTACTATCTGTAAAAAAAAAAAAAAAAAAAAAAAAAAAAATCATGAAGATTACAGACTACTCTTTTCTTTTACAGCCAGCTAGAGTCATATTATAGTCTCAGCTACATCTCTGTACCTGTGCTATAAAAACCATTAGGCCCAGAAAATAGCCACTGTGAACCGAAGGGCCATGCTTATTGCACTTCTGAGGGATTAGGGAGGGAAAGGCATTTTCTGATTCTAAGCTCTATTTTTTAACCTAGACAGGAAAGATTCAAGTGAGGACAGAATGGAAGGGCACATATTTCCATTACAGATTATCCTTAAAAAAAAACAACAAAATAAAACAAAACCCAACAGCAACTAATAAGCAGGACATGTACTGGGTCAGCACTTCTCTTCCAAAGTCTCCCTCCTGTCAGTTGTTTTCCTTCTTTTCAACTACTCTTTTTGTAAAACAAACCGATCTGAGAAATGGTATCTGATTCAAGTTTGTGATATGTAAATATCTTTTAGCAGTGAGGTAAAGCAGCTGAAGACCAGTGCCTTAGTTAGCATAGGTGCTAATGAAAGAGCGTGTCATTTATGTTCAAACAAAGTTGTAGACTTTTGGCTTTGTTCCAGGCATGTGAAGACTTTTGTAGTTTTCATGGAATATTAGTCAAAACCAAAAAACTTCTATAAATTACCCCCAAAATAGGTCATTTCCCCACTCTTCTCCCCAGTCCTCCAAGAATAAAGAGCTTGTGAAAAGATATACAAAAAATGGTTTGCAAACCATATGCACTTAGGGAAATTTTTTGGGGCTGCAAAATACTCCCTCACCAGAGTCTCAGGGGACTTGCATAAATATGAAAAGTGGAATTGCAAACAGCTGTGGTGTCATAGGCTATCACATGGTTTCCTGTGATCATCACCTAAACAGACAAACAAAAGAGGAAAAAAAAGACACTGTTATCAAATTCAGAAGGGAGGAGGTGGGGGGGACTCTGCCTGATGTTGTGCCTTGACGGAGAACCATCACAGCCAGCTTCACCCAGAAAAGCTCCAGCGCATGGAACAGCCAGGGTAAGCAGACACATCACATGCCAGGGCACTAGCCTGAAATTTTCTATTTTATATCACTGTTTAGGATACTTCAAGATGAACTAAACATTTTAGCAAGTTTATAAACCACAGACGCATAGACTTCTTTCCATAGACTGGAAAGAAACAAGGAACACAGACAGAAGAATCTGGTTTCCTCAGGCAGGAGCCTGAAGATTTGCCATAAAACTCCTGCTGGTTTTGCAAGGCTAACAGGAGCCAGGAGAATACACCTTAAACACTACCCCCATAAATAATTTCTATAAACATGGTGGTAGGGGAAAGAAAGAACATAAACACTAATATCAAAATAATTTTTGAAATTGTAAATGTATGTAAAAATTACATGAAACAATGTGCTATATTGTCATGAAGGCACGCTCAAGAGTTCCCTAGATCAAAAAGTGGACACAGTGTCCAATAGAGCTCTGCATAATTCCAGCTCAGTGACAAATTACTGATTGACTGGACAGTTATTCATGTAAAATTTCCATCCACAAGCACTGGACTGGATTTGCTATTAAAAAAGCAAACAACTGATCACTGGCATTTCTTCATGTTACCCGTTTTGCCATGAGGAGAAGAAAAACATGACAGATATGGAAGTGTTCTAGTATGAATATCCTGAACACAAGCTCTTGTCATCCTCCTACCTGTCAAGAAAGGAGAAAAGAAGTAAACACTAATTTGAGTCAGTCTAAACTGCCTAAATAAAGAAATAAATAGATATGATTCCGACAAACTGTACATTTATTAGATCTGTCATTTGCAACCACTGCATTTTATGCCTTTACAATTCAAGAGAAGCAGAAGAAAGTGTAGGATTACAAATTACAAATTCAGCTCATGTAATGAAACAGATACATTATATCTTTTCCACAAAGAAGGATCGTGATGGAATTCAAAGCTGTTAAATGAGCTTAATTCTTGTCTCACACACTAAGGATGCACCCATAGTCTGAGCCTAGAGCAGGTCTCTTGAAGGATTTGAGTGCTGACTTTCATGTCCTGTGTAGTTTCAATCTTAGTCCAGCCCCTGTTAGAGTGCAGTCAGATTATGTTCAAGGTATTTACACTAATCTGGGGGAGGTCCAAGGTCCAGATATATATCAACTGGTGTTTTATGCAGTAATGCACCTGGTGTCATCACTCCGGATTGCATAAATGAGAATTAAGATGCACAGTGAGGTGCTGACAGTGCTGGAGTATCCCACTGTGGAGAGCTCTGCAGATTATTTTAAACATACAACTTGCATGTAAATAATATGAAAATTAAATTAGTCTGGTCTCAGAAGTCATTGAACCCGGTCAGTTTAGTGGTATAGATACATGTTAAAAGATACAAAAGTGATTGTATAATCCAAGGAGAAAGGAAATTATTCATCTCTCAAACTGCTGCCATGGCTTTGATATCCAGAAATACATTGAGCATCTCTAAAATAATTTAGATTACTCTGAGGGTGTAATGTAATTTATATCAAGTAGACTCTCAGGAGGCAAATAATTTTGCACAGAGATTCTGCAGGAGGGACCTGCCACTAGAGTTTAAAGGGACCAGGCAGCTGATGGCACACAGTCCCCTTTCGACACCCAGCAAAGGACCAGGGGGGAGGAACAAGCTGAAGTGAGGAGTGACTGTGAGGCAGGAAACCAGACAGACTACAAACTTTCTCTGCTGTGACAGATCTGCTGTAGGACATTTCTAATTTCTGTCCCCAGCTTGACATCGCTGCCCCCGTTACCAGCAGAGGTTTCCAGCCTTTTGCTGTGCTGGTACAGGTCTTTGTACAACTGCAGCCTAACCTAACACTGTGGTGAGTTGGACTGGGGAGACGGGGGGAGGAGAGGACTTGTTTTAAACAATCATTCTTGTTTAAATATCAGCTGTGCTTATGGGGTAAGATTACAAACCTTGGTACTGAGGAGCACACAGGCAGATTCAGGCCCCAGGGTATTACTCATGCTCTATGACCTGAGCCTAAAACCAACCATAACGCAGTGGCTATGAGGATTATTTCAGTCTATAAGCAAGAATGGGGGAAGCTTTTATGAAAATACTCTTAGCAGAAAACAGCTCTCCCCCACTAGCTTTTTTGTAAAGTTCTTTACTTTGTCTTGCATGTAAATGTAATAAATCATAATCCAAGGCTCTGAAAATTTACAGTCATTGCTCGTGTCATGGAGGCACTGTAAGAGGGCTGTGCTCCCTAGGGACCCCTCCAGCACCTATGTGCTGATTCCCACAGGATGTATGGCGGATTCTCAGGGATTCATTCCTCCATTCCAGACAGGTACAATCAATAACCTCATCTTCACCTAATACCTGCTCCACTCTGCTTTCTGATAGAGGAGCACAAAGTCTGCTAAGAAAAAGAACTGAAGAGTTCCCTCTGCAATGGAAAGGTCCTTGGGCAGGAAGGTTGCCCCAGGCTCTTTTTTGTAGCACATTTCAGCTCAGGGTTGCTGTTGGGTGAGATTGGACATGTCATGTGCTGTCTCCACATGCCCCATGGAAATCATCTTACCGACTGACTGTGCTTGACATGTTTAACCACAGCAAAGCATTAAGTTCCAGAAACAGTGGAGTCTGCTTTCTTTTCTTTAGCTGAAATTTCAGAAAACATACCACTTATTTGCAAAGGTAGGTGTGGGGCTTCCCCCCTATTACAAAAGGCCCTTGAGGTATTCTTCTTCGCTCTTCTTTGAAGTCTGCACAAGTTACCCAGGGCTCATGCTAACTTCATGTGTGAAGAGAGAAAATTAATTACCTTCAGCAGGGGAACTCCAAACATAGAGGCACCAAGAGCTGGACAGGCAGAGCCAGGCGAGCAGAAATTCACATACTTTGCCTAAGTGTATCTTGTCGAGGGTGACAATTGATCCTTACCACACCACCAGAGTTGGGGGGCAGGTCTTTGGCGCTCAGCACTGCTTGTTTAACAGCAACATCTGGGGGAAAGCAGGGCAAAATGTCTCTCCTTGAAGGCCTCCCAGCCAATGTGTAGCAGCAGAGCCTGTGGGCAGGCTGCTGAAGACGCAGGTGAGTGGTGGCAACATGGTGTGATAGGGGATGATCTCAGTGGCACTGCTTATTGTGGGCAGTAGCTGGGCTTTATGCCTGATAGCTCAGAGCAGATTAAGTGGAAGAGGAAGGTTTCCAGACGTCAGAGCTCCCCCCCCAAGGTAAGGGAGAACATGGCATGATGCATGAACATAAACTAGATAGATGGTGGATGCACCATGGAAAGATCAGAGGCAAATTTTACATCCCAGTATCATGAGATCATGCAAAAAGGCTAAAAAGGACCTCAAGATCAAAGCCATAGGTTTCACCCAGACATAGCTTCATGGGTGTTTTAGGCCTCACTCTTCCTAAACCATGCTGGTAATGCATGAGAGAGTGTGAAAGTGAAAGAAAAAGATAATACTTAATGTGAAAAATAGATCATCCATGGAGGGTGGAGAGGTGGGGAGGGCAAATTGATATGACAGGAAGATTACCTTTGCAGCAGGACTCTAAAAGGACATGGGATGGCCAAGCTGGCCACTGCCAGTACTGTAGTGAAAAGAATTTGCTTCTAAGAGGCTGGACCAGAATATGATATGTGCCCATTTGTGATGGACAAGAGGACAAGAAAGGATGCAGCTTGAAGATGTTCTGCAGAAGAAATCATTACAATGCAGCTATAAGGTTGGACTAGATGAATCTGTAGGCAGGCCTATGAAATGGGAAGGACTTTGATAATTTCCACAGTGGCAATAGCAGAAAGGAAGTTATCTATGCAAGGGTAAGCAGGAGCAATAACTTTGTGAAGACACTAACAAGACTGGGATAACCGAGGCATGGAGAACAGACATGGATCTGTGAGTCTCTGGCATAGAGCCAGTTGCTGTAATAAAGCTTGTAGAAGGTAGATACAGAGTGAAATAAAGGCAATCTGAAACAGAAAATTAAGGCATCCTTACAAAAAAAAAAAAAATAAAATAAAGAGAGACAGAAGAGAGAAAAAGACACGAAAAGGCATGCATATTTTATAGGGAGATCAGGATTTGTAAAGTATCCTCACAAATCTAAGAAACACTGAATAAAAATTTTATGGAATTAGTCAAATTGTTAAGTTCTGACTATTTTTTTGTGTGAAAAATTCCTATTTTCTCCAGGAGTTGTTAGCTCTTCTTACACAAATGAAAGCTTGCTGATCAAAATCTTTTTCTTGATGAAACAGAATTTCCCAGTGACCAAAACACTGTTTTCTGACTGGATCTTAATAATGTCTTCAGGATATTTTCCATGATCATGTAGATGCTTCTACAACAACAACAAGAAAATGCAACACGAGACTTATGGTCATTCCTGTGTTACAAATGATAACTGCAACTGATATACATTTAATTCCATACTATTGCAAATGTTTAAGGCTTTTGGACAAAAAACACCCAAAACAACAAAACAAAAACCCACTAACAAATGGCATTAACAATCCCTTCAAATACAACCAACCTTAGTTTGTGAATTCCCTCACTGCCCAGTGAAAATGCCACAAAGTCAGTTTTCAGTGGAAACCAGTCTATGGGTTGTAAAAGTAAATTACACTGAAGCGCAAGTTTAGGCAGAGATGTAGTGACCAGTATGAAATAGCAAGTCAGAATAAAAAAATGCATAGCTATCACAGAAGAAAATATCCAGGTATCTGAAGACAAAAATGTTTCAGATGCAAGCAGTAAATAAACTAAGAGTATCCAGTGTTCAAAGTGCCTGGCTAATGAAATTAAAGGATTGCTCGCGTTATAACCTCTCAGACTCCATTCAAAAATTAAGAGTTCAGTGGGATCAATCAATCAATCACGCACACACACTTCCTTAGCGCTGTTCCGTTTACTTCCTTATGACAAGGTCATACGTAAGATGTCTAGATTGCTTGGACTCAGTCAGCAATAATTACTTTACTCTTGGCTACCATCCTTTCAAATTTATCCCTTATCTGGCGTGTTCTCTTCATCAAATCTTTTATGGTGGTCTGTTGAAATGAATCGAAGTATTTTCCAAGGATGGATATAATGCAGAAGCAACAATAAGGTGATAAATATCTGTAAAAAAGAGAAAGGCCCAGGAATGTGTACATTAACTGGTGTGACATCAGGTCCGATTCAGGGTGGAAAAGGAGATTCTCAGGTGACAGCAGAGTGTGGTGACAGGGAATCAGTAAGGTAGCCAGGGCTACCACTCCTTCATGGCAGAGTTCACATACCACAAGGAGTGGGGAAGAAAGAGTTGCTGTTTTTTCTTCCAGGGCCCACTTTACATCATGGATAAGCCTCAGTCAAACCAATCTGTCAGTTATTCTTTATCTTTTCTATCTCTTGTTGCTCAGTCTTCTGTATGGAAAAGGGAACAGCTCTGGGTTCACACACTGTATGCTTTTTTGAAAATATTTTGTATTTTATGACATTTAAAGGTATTTTGTGACTCATCATGTTGAATATACAAACTGATTTTTCAGCTACAACTCTCCTTCCCACAGTTTTTTGAATAAGATGACTTACCTATCTTTCAGATACATTTAGCAAAAACATGCTTTCCTGACAGATCCTCAGGAAGACAGGAAATTCAGAATGAAACCATTTTAAGACAGTCATACTTGAAATTGATGCTCAACTAAGCATTTAACAGTGTTCAATTTCTTCCAAAAAGTTGGACATATTTAGCTGCTTCTTTTGTTTGAAAATAACTCACTGAAAGATTCAAAGCTTTGCAGATTTACTTGTCAATAAACATTAATCTGCAAATGGTTCATGGGAGCATCCTGCAGCCAATGGGCAGCTCAATCTGTTTATTGCCTGGTAGCTGTTATCACTGTAACTGCTTTCTCATAGATTGACTCCTAAAGAGCTTCAAAAGGCCACCAAACACTTTAATTCAAATAACCATGCAAAGCCACATACCATGTTTGCTTCCCACCAACACCCCTCTGAACACAGATCCGCTCAGCAAATATTGATGGAGACAGGAGAGGTGTTTTTGAAGCATTTGCCTAAGGCCAGAAATTTCAGAAGTGACTAATTATTTTGAGTACCACAATTTCAGAG
This sequence comes from Tyto alba, assembly GCF_018691265.1. Taxonomy (NCBI): domain Eukaryota; kingdom Metazoa; phylum Chordata; class Aves; order Strigiformes; family Tytonidae; genus Tyto; species Tyto alba. The sequence continues at coordinate 39,053,073 of NW_024881330.1, forward strand.
CTTCCCAGATGGGCATCTGCAACGGATCTGTGTACAGAGTGAAGGAAATCCACAATAACTCCGGATCGGGCCCTTTGAGAATATCTCCAGGTGTACAGCCAAGAATTAAGGTGTTCAACATCCTTAGGCATTTTTGAAAAGTCTAGTTCACTGTAGGCTTTTTTTTCCCTAACAGAACTTGAGTGCTTTTCCCTTAGACCTGATCTCCTGGCTTATAAGACTTTCATAACATCAGATTTTGGGGTATCATCTTTCAGTTGTAATTAAATTCAGATAACTTGTATCTGTTTTTATTTTCCTTGGGGATAGAAAATTTACAGTAAAAAGAAAATGAAAAAGAGGAGGAGAAAGGAGACTGCATATTAAATGACAGGGTGAACTCTCAAATTGCCATAGATATAACATTTACATTTTTCAAGGTCATGTGTCAAATACAAATGAAATAATGAACCTTTGTTACTCTGTGGTATCCCATGCCAGGCAACTTACGCATCAGCATCAATACAATGGCTTTGATGAACTGCACTCCTGTGCCCTGCTGCTCTAACCTGGAAGTTAAAAAGGCAGCAATTAAGTTTTCTAAAAAGGAGCAAGAAAACCAGAAAAAATGAGGCTATGAGATGCCAGTATTCTTAATTACAGAATTGTTACTTAATACAAAAGCAAAAGAACTAAAAAAAAAATGTGCAGTAGAAAGGTAAATGGCACAGAACAGGGATGTTAATGAAAAGGTTGACTAGGCTGCAGCTATGAGATTCACATCCGAACCACAAGACACTTTAAGAAAACAACAAGGTGAGAGTTTGGGGGGAAAAGATAGAGGTGAAGGAACCGTTATTTACACTCCTATGATGGAGCGCACAGCAAAAACATGCATCAGAGCTATTCTTTCAGAAGACATAGGACTGCATGAAAAAACTCTCCCCGACTTAGATTATTTATTTTATTCTAAACTATGTCACTGCAGTGAAATCACGCAATGCCTTCCAGAAAGGCAACTTACAGTTAACTATAAACTGCAAAGAAGGCTTTATATTATAATCTAATTTAGGATATGTTATATTGTATCATTAGAGAACAATTTTGCTTGGTATAGCACAAAATGTCTTAATGGGTTTAAAATGCATGCCTCTTATCCTTTGCTCTTCTTCTCTCTCAGCATGGCACAAAATGAAGCTATGGGTAGTATTTCTGTTCCATGTTCCTTCCTGGGAAGTATATGTTACCGAAAACGTAATGAGTGACTCCAGAGTTGTATATGCTACAGTCATATTTTGAAACCAGTCATTTCAGGAAATTATTAAAATTTTCATCCAATTCACAAAATGGCTGTTTCATTCAGTCATTTTGTGAAATCAGAGAAAGTTTCATGCCTTTAATGAAGTTAATGAAACTAGTAGGGAGGCACCATGTAAAATGCCTGATACCATGTTAAATGAATTAACTTTAAAAGGCAATGCATGAGATTATTTCTATAATTTATTTATTTCTAAAGCCATACGGACTTCTGCGTTTATTTCTGAAGTCATCCAGTGATATACACCACCTGCCAGAACCAAACTTATGTTCATAACTGAGGTGACTGCGACATCAGTACTATAGCCATTTTGCTTTTCAGCATTTTCATCCACCTGAAGACTGAGCTTTACCGAGAACCCTGCCTGCAAAGCCCATAATGCCAAGGCTCCTTCTTGATGGCCAAGGAGCCTGCGCCGAATTGGGCAGAGGGCAGCACATGGGGCAGGGTTTTGCAGGGGGTTCTTGGGATGGTGCCCTATAAGTGAAGAGCCGGTTAGCTCAAGGGTATCGGTGGGTGGAAAGTTTAGTAGGTCTGGACAAATCCTTTCTGACAGAGTTTGAGATATAGGAACAGATCTAACCTTTAGTTTAGCAGTAATTCCAGTTTGGCTGCCTACCACCGTGTCGGACATGGGGGGCAGTTGTGTCTTCTGGGCATGTTGATGCATCAGAGTCATTAGAAAGAGCGCTGAACACTGAAAACAGACTGTGATGACTGCAGAGGTGGCCGATGCTCCCTGATGGTAGAGAGGTTGAGCTAAGCCCACATTTGGGATTGGTACCAAATCGAGCTGCGTATGGTGTGCAGTTTTTTTCAGATTGACGGGACATGCTTTTGAGAACTGGACAAAGTAAATCCCCACAGTCCAGTCCCATGAATTAGTGTCTGCCGTCCATGCTAAGAGCATTTGCTTAATATCCCCCTTCAGGAGAACCCTGGATTTGCGGATATCATGCTTTTCCATGCACCAAGCTAAGTGGAGGCCACAGAGCCTTCAGTTCTTGCATGAGTTCAGCAGCAACTTCAGTTCCTTTGTCGCTCTGCAACACAACAGGGGTACCAAGTAGGAAAAAATTATGGAAAAGCTGAAAGGTCACTTCTGATGCTCCCTCTGAGGTAAGGGCTCAGAGAACAAAGAATTTGGTGAGGGGGCCTCAGTACACCATTATCCCCTTGAAATTGCATTGAGACCATGCTTGCATGCCAATAAGGTCAACCTGCCCTCCTGATGAGTATTCATTGCTTACGATCAGTTTTACACCAACATTGTTACTCCAGGACCTCTTTCTCTTCTTCTGTCACTCAAAACAGAAAGATTTGAAGAGCTCAACAGCCTGTGTTGTGATATTTCCATATTTAGATGATAAATGTTTTATAACATGAATGTGTAGCAATACATACTTTTCTGATACTATCATACCTGTCTCCAATTCTCACATGGTATGCAGGAGATGCTTTTATAGTCCATTGTTTCTTGATTAGCTGCTCATTCTCACCACACCACAGAATTTCACAACTATGGTCAATGGAGCAAATATAAAAGAACTAACTAACATTTCCATAACCAAAGAAGTGCCAAATGATGATGAGAGCAGAAAGGAAAAAAACAAAACAAAACAAAACAAAACAAAAACGCTGTTCTTTAAAATTTATGCAGGTAGTATTCAAGTCTTGATTTTGATTTGGGATCTTGGTTTGCCTTTTTGATCTCAGTTATAGTTGCACAGTATTCTTCCCTTGGTATCATGCACTTTGGGCATTCCTCATACTTTTTGTAAACTTCTTTTCTGAAGTTACTTTCAAAATCCAGAGCCATCTCCAGCAGTCACTGCAGAACAAGCAAAGGATCCTTATCCAATAACACCCCTTTTCACAATATGCCTGTTACTGAGTGAAACAAACAGTCAAATAGTCTAGCAGAACATCCAGCACGTCAGTCATTTCGTAGAATGCGTGAAACTTTTAGTCATTTTACCAAATGAGTGAGTGAAGGAGTCATTTTGTAAAATGACTGAAAATTTCAGTCATTTCAGGAAATGACTGGTTTCATGATACAACTAACATATCATGCGCTAAAGGAAAGGCTTGAGCTGAAAATGCCAAGCAGATCATGTTCTTCAAACCCCCTCTTGTGGCTGTGGGGAATAATGCCATAAAATACCGCATTTTACTGTAATCTTTTGTTTAAAGACTGCAGTGATTGTTCAGGAAGAAAGGAGATGTGAGAACCCTTGTTTTGCAGTAGAGTACATCCTGATGCTTCATATTCTTCCTTGAAAATCTCTGGCAAAGGAATTATATTTTTGTCTTTAGTTCTTAAGAAATATTATGTGGGGTTTGAGCTGGACGCCTCTGCAGAGATACAGGACGAAACAGTTGCCAAAAGATTCTGTATGGATGGATCCACTGGCTATTTTATGTCAGCTGTGACTATTCAGTATAACTGTATATGTCTAAGTACAACTTTCACTTTGTTTTCTGAAAAACATTTTAAAGCTTCATAGCCTTCAGGCAGGGCTGAAACAAAATGAATGTGTCCAGAGAACACTTTCTTAGCAGATAGCTAGCAATGAAGAAGCTTTCACAAATTCTGAGGAGCAGCTATTCAAATCCAAGCAGTTTTGGACAAAAGCTGCCTATAAGGCAAAACTCCTTGTTTTTCTAAGTAGAAAACAAATAATTGATCCTGTGGTAAAGTTTGAGTATGGCTGAAACAATGAGCTGACACTGTAACATATGCCCCATTGTAAGGGGAGACGAGGATAAGGAGAGAGGTCATTGTGGTTTACTGTGAAAATCATTGCTTAATTCCAAAGTGCTTTAAAAATAGTGGTGCAAATTATGGCAGAAATTTTGGCCTGTACCATATATCTCTGATGCTGTCTTCCTGTGGAAGGAAATCAGCACCTCGGCTTTGGGAAATGGGAAGTTGAGGATCCATTTGCAGAAATGGTACCACACCTCAAGTATCTGTCAAAATGATAATGCCAGAAGGAGAGTTAAATCCATCAGCTTGGATCATTACTTGGTTTGAGCCTACTCAGAACAAGACCAGCACAGGCATCCTCCGTAGGACTTCAGCACAAAAGCCTTTGGACACCATCCAGATCTGTGATACCTCATTTTGCTGACATTCCCCTCTTCCCAAATCCCACATACTTCCTCTTTGTTCCTCTGTTGTTTCAGGAAATTCTTTTAAATAAATTTTTAATTTAAGTGAACTATTTTCCTTCAGCATAACTATGGCTACCAGTTTCTGTTCTCTTTTTAATTATTCTTTTATATTTTTTTTATTTACAGTGGTATCGAGAGTCAGTGGACATATAGCTTCTAAAACAGTAGCCTGAGGGAACCTGGTCTAAGTCCATTTTATTGTATGTTACATTCTGGCATACTGAAAGATTACAGAGATCAACTGCAAAAGTACTTCATACCAAAACTTACAGTAATTGTCTGATCTAATGCCAAAGAAAATGATTGAACTGTGTCATTTAATAAATGCTTATATTAGTCTGAAACACCCTAAATAGGGAATAATTTAAAAGTATAATCTGAGAAAACATTATCAACAGAAAATAAAGAAAACAATTATTGTATTTTCCTTTATTTTTTCCCCCCTGTATAAGGTGTCCAAATTGTTGACCGTTACTAAATTCAATATATTTCATTTAATGCATAAGGGAAATAGCTCGCTGAGTTTGTGCTACATAGGTTTGCAGAAACTAAACTGAAATACATTTTCACATGAAAAATTAGAGATACTTTTCAGGGAAGCATTGAAATATTTCATTTTGGAAATGCAACAGTAAAATCTGCTAGATAACATTATTTTTCCCCAACCATACTGTCATACAAAAATCACAGTGTGAATATTTGCCGTATATTTTTTGGCGATAGATACTTCAACAGTGTGGTTTCACCCATATGTCTATATATTTAGGGAGTTCGAGGTTTGGTTCCTGGCTCTGTCACAGTTTTTGTGATTCTTTTAGGTCAAGGCGAGGACTTGTAACAGTGACTCTGAATCTGAAGCTCAAAATCAGTGAAATTCCACTGTGCTCCATTTCAGTACATCCTGATGTGCCTCAGCTTCCTAAAAATATCTTCCTGGAAGGGAAATTTTATTAGTTCTTGTGAAGCACCCTCATGCTGTGACAAGAGAGAACAGACATGGGGACTACAAGGGCAAATCAGGACTGGCCCAAAGAGCCTCAGCAGGTCAGGACAAATTGAATTTTTCATTCTTCAACTTACATCATCCTCATAAGTATTAGCAACACAGCTTTTCCAGATATCATCCTTCCTAAATGACCTAGGGTGTGTGCTGGCCCAGGGAAGGACAGGGCAGCCTTCCTGGGAGAGAGCGGCGAGTGGAGGGGTGGCCCACCACCTCCCCAGATACCTGGGGGGCAGGAGCCCCCACCCTGTCCTGATTCCCACAGCAGTCCCGGCTCTCCTCTATGACTGTGGGAGGTTCTGAACCTCACAGTGGGTTGTGTGGGTTCTTGAAATATTGACAAATCCCTTGCACTGTCTTGAGTGGTGGCGTCTGTTTCAGGGCTTTACAACGGCCAGGCACAAACTTTAATGGAACCTGCTATAAGCCTGAATAAAACATCACACAGCATTAAGCTTTTCCATCCCAACAGTTTTAATTCCAGCCCGTTTGTACTACACATTTGTCAACATTAAAACCATCGTTATTTGCTGAAGTGAATGTAGACACGCAGAGGAGTTAGGTATTAGTAATTACTCTTAAAGCATACTATACATATACAGCTACTCTATTGATTTCCAATATTTAATATTCCACAGTGACCAGCACAGAGCTAGCTACACTAATGAAAATACAAGTACATTATTCTCAGTCCCTTAGCCAACATTTGAGACATTTTTTTTTTATTCACCTAATACTGAAGAAAAGCTCTATCCCTAATAAATCTGTCTGAGTGAGAAGTTACTTTCAAAGACCACAATACTTTGCAGACATATGATAAAAAAACTAATCTCTTTTTAAATGTTACATGTCTACTTTGTTCAAGCCTTACTTTTAAAATATGCTTTAAGTATTTTACAGCTGCGTTATACATTTAGGGGGTTTGCGCTATCAACCTGCGGACTGGTCAGTCTCATTGTGCAGTTGTGCCATGCTGAGACAACGCCACTGTGATTGCCCTTCCATAACAGAAGTGTGATAGGTTGGCATGCCTTTCCTTTTTATTTTGCTCACTCCATGAATATGTTTCTACTAAGTTAAATTAATTTTCTTTCTCAAAGGTGTATAACCAGTGGACTTCTAAACCACTTGGCCTTTCAGTTGTGAGTGTTTCTGGACATAGTTTGCTTGGGAAGGGAGTGCTGTGCATTGCTTCTAGATATACATTCCTCAGATCTACCATGTTCTCTTGTTTTCAAGGTTTATTATTATGGGATCAGACTTCAGGAAGGCAGATTTTTAAAGAGCACTTAACTTGGGTTGGTCTCACAGACACCGACTTTTCCTGGGAATTGACTTCCACATGAGCAGCTTCTGGTGAAGGTTGAGTACATTTGAAACTCCTCCTTCAACTCAGATGCTTTTCAAGTGGTATCTGTGTCCAGAAGGAGCCAAGCTGTAGATTCAAGACCTGTAACAACTGTTAGCTTGATCAAAGACTCCAGCACAGGTAGTAATTAGATAATTGACAATAAAAACTGCAGTATAAAATAGACTGTAGAAAGTAGGAAAATGCAGTTTTGATATGTTTAAATACAAATGTGAATGTGAAAAAACATTATAAGGCAAGTTGTCAATTCACTAGAAGATACAGTACCTGTTTTTCTTAACCTTTCAATAGCAACTGAGAACAGCCAGCTAAGAGTTTTTTCATCAGAACAGATTTAGTGAGTTAAGATTTCCCAACTCTACATCGTCTAAAAAGCATATCAAACTGGCATTATGTGTCTATCACATCCACTTACCAGATAAGAAGATCTCGGCATATTTTCTACAGAAGCTTACAAAAACATTAAGTCTAGCCATCATACCTATTTCTTCTCTTTTAAGTTTTGCTTCTGTCACTTCCACGGCTTTAAGTTGTGACACTTGAAGACCCACACGTCCTCAGAAAATAAAGCTTCAAGGTGAAAAGCACTTCTTGAAGATCAGTTCTGTACCAAGCTCTGATGTTATTCCCAGTTGCACCACCCTTCTGTCCTGCCTGCTGCACCTTCAGTGGTAGGCAATACAGAGAGTCTTTGCAAAACTTTAGGAAACCAGTCATCATAAACTGGATTTATCTGTCCATCTGAAAAATACTGAAGAGATATTTGCTTGGCAAGAAGTAACCTTTCTCAACAGAGAACAGTTAAAGATGTCTTAAAGGGATCTGGTTTAATACCATAGTATGTTTAAAATTCCCATTAAAATTAATGAGAATGACTTTGTTCTTACCGTTGACAATTCGGGAATCCAATGCTTTTGAGTGCGAAAACAACTGAGCCACAAATAATAAGTGACCTCTGCTGCAAAATGAAGACTGGAGAATTGACAGTCTTCTCAGTCTTCTTTGCTGGCAGAGATCAGGCGCTGCCAGATGGGGATCAATTAAAGCAAAGTGGAAAAGCTGATAATTTGGCTTCCTGGCTAAATCTAAAAGGAAAAAGTTAGTTGGTTTGGATGATCCCAAGATGGTCAAAGTTTTCTTGGAAAACAAAAAACTATTTAAAAAGGTGAAAAATTTTTCAAAAAAATTTTTTTTTGCTTTAAAAAAAAAAATATCTCTGTTTTTTGGTCAAATGAATTCAACAAGCTTATCACAAACTTACAAATAGTTTCAGCTGACCTGCACTTACATTTGCAGTGAACAAATCACTCAAGCAAAAGACATCCATCTCATCTGGGAACAATGCACACCTTTTTTATCCACATGGCTTTCCTGAACACTAGTAAGCCATTAACCATATTTGCTGCTCCCTGCATTCAATTACCAAACACAGTGTGCTTGCCAGGCCAGATTTTCCACATGAAAGTATTCAACATACATATATTTTTCACAATTCTTATCCTGTTCCAACAATTAGTTTTTCTTTTATCTAAACAAGAAGTGGGGTCCATGTTGAAGCATGAGAAACACTGTGTCTACATGCTAAATGCAAAAAGTTTGAAGGACCCGGACTCAAGATCTTCATTTATCTTAGATGGGAAGAGTCATTGTCTAGTCTGGGTATCCAAATTATAGCACTCAGAATTATTCTCAAGAGTGTTGAAGTGCAGTTTCTTTCTCTATTTTTAATTTTAAAACAATACCCATATTGTAAAATTGTACTCTTCTTTTTTTTCAGAGCTACCGTTTCAACAGCAGATGCACTCCAGCAATGACAGATACTTTAAGAAACAATAGGAAAGGTACTTTAATTAATTAATGCACTGTTAGAAGCAGTTTTGGATGTAGAATCTATGGGGGAAGATTATGAATATTTTGTCTGAATGGTTCTTCTGTTTCCCAACAATTTTGTAAATATTTTAATAGTGTAGCAAAAATGATGCATCCCTAATGAAAAGTTAAGAGACAGGCAAAGGAAAAAAAAAAAAAAAAGTGATTTCAACCTTTGTACTATTTTCCCCCCAAAATAGGAGATGTAGCCTGGGGCCAGGCAACTTCAACCTTGTTAACTGAGCCATGAGCATCCTCCTAGGAATGACTAGAATTCATTGCAGGCTCACCAGAGCCCTGTAATGGATTCAGCATTAGGCTTCAAATGCAAGAGTGAACTCGCATGGGCCTGCAAAAGGCCTGGGTTGCAAAACAGACAAGAACAAAAGCTCTGTGTGCAAACTCCTTCCCCTACCTTTAGAAATCATTTTCTGCTGTGGTTTTTTTTTTTTATTCTTTTTTTTTTCAAGAAAACCACCTTTTTCAAAATACATTGGTTTCCTAATTCTATTTAAATGTGAAAAATTATTTTGAAGGCGGGGAAGACATAAGACAAGGTTGAAAAAATATCTGAGAAATAGTGGTAACATATCACTGCTCTTGTATTTTGGTTTTGGGTTGTTATTTGTTTTGTGGGCTTGTTGTTTGTATTTTGGTTCTGGGTTTGGTTTTTTATTTGTTGTTGTTGTTGTTTTTTTAAAGCTTTCCATTCCCATTTCCTTTTTTCCCCAAAAAGGTTTCCATTTTGCAGTCCCTGCTTTGCTGAAATCCAGGGAGCGGAACCTCTGTGTATCTTTTTAGGATATCTGAGCTTTCTAGAAGGCAACAGAATATTTCCTATCAACCTACAGCACGTCAGTGGCAAAAAGCCTTATTGCAGCTCTCCTATTTTCATTTTCAATATTCTCTTGCTGGAAGGGATAATCTGCTTAGTCTCTGCTGGGTAGGATGGGACCTTGGGAGTTCCCGTATTACTTCTTGTCCTCCAGGTTCCTGGTGTTGTCCTTCCTGACATTTTGCCAGGTCCCGCTGAGAGGGTCACAGAACCCTCCCCTAAATCCCATTTTTCACCTGGTATGACCCAGCACTAAATTATCCAATTTATACAGATCTGCTCTCTGGGACCATTCAAGGACTGCCCTTCCCTCAGTCTGGTGCTATCTGCAACGCTGGCTTTTCCTTCTTTTCTTAAAATGATTATAAGAAAATACAGACAACCAGGGAGTTTTGTTTGGGAAACAACTTACTAAACATGAATGCTGTAAATATGGGACTCCTAAATCCCTCCTCCTTTCTTTACCACCCCCCAACCTCCCCCCATATTTAAAAGCGTGTGAGAGGCTGCTGGTCAGCTCTGTTTCAAGGTTATTTGGAAGGTCTTCACTTTCCCCAGTGTCAGCAACCAGCCATGAATCACAGTGTTCGGGAAAGTAAGGGCAGCCTGTTGGCTAAAGCATTATAGAATACTCCTTTCAGACTGACCCAAAACACCACCACAAAGTCTAACACTAAATCCCAGTGATAAGCAATAGTTGAAAATAAACAACGTGGATGTCAAAATCTGTTGGATCTGTACAAAGGCAAAACCACTGCACTTTGAGAGACACTGGAACAGTAATACCAGGGGAAATCAGTGCGTAAGCTGTCTGACCTCTTTTTCCCACCCCCCATTCCTCCCTTACTCTCTCCCTCCTCCATCCCCAAAGGAAGTTAAAGATGTTTTTATAATGTGGGTGATAGAGACGGCTGGTCTGCATAATGAAGCTGAAAACAGGCTGCTTGTGTTGAAGCTCCTCCTCTGCATGTTACATGCCAGCAGAGATTTGCTGCGAAACAGAAGGAGAGCTGCAATGCAGCATTTTCCTCTGGAACTTTGCAGCTGTATTACAGTTCCAAGCACATCACGAAGAGACTTTTGTTTACAGTATTTAAATTCAATTTGAATAGTAGCGGTTAAAAGTAGGCAGATGAATCACTGCATGTCCACTAACACTTTAGTGCTCACCCACCCGAAGGCTATTACACTTAGCTGAATTACTTCATGTTCTCTTACAACTTTCCTATTGTTTTATGGTACAGCCTGCCTCTAATAATTAGTGGTCCTTAATATTCAGCTAGAAATAAGATGCCGGGGTGAAAAAGCAGACATAAAGGAGTTCAAAATACTGAAGAACAAAATCACTAAGTAGGGATGATAAGGACAGTAACCTCAGAAAGGGGAGAAACTTCAGTGAAAACTTCATATTGAAACCATCTAATTTTTTTCAAGCACAGCAGTGATATTTCTTAATAATGTTCACAATTCTTCTGCTTCCCAAATTGTACAATGTCATTAGAAGGTCAGTCAGGATTGCAGTATCTTTCCTCCAGAAGTCAAAGCTAGCAAACATTTGGTAACTCCCATCCCAGGCAGTGAAGTAACTGCCTTTTCTCCTTCAAGTCCATATTGCTTTAACATTATCTGAGCTCAGCAAGGCAGGATGTTACGAGGTCATTTCCAATATGCTATCCTGCATCCCAAGCCCCAAAGCACTGTTGCAATTTACTCATGAATCTGAACCCCAAATAACCTGGAAAATGTTAACGTCTTGGTCTAGCTTCTCCCCTTCTCCCCTCCTAGTCCCTCCACAGAGGTATTAGTTCAATGCACCAACATTTCTATTACAGGTTCAAAACGTACTGCAGTTGCAAGTGAGAAAAGTAACAGTGCTCTTACATTAGTTCCCCATGGAAATAGTCACCAAACCAGTCAGCCTAATTATCAGACTCTGGTGAAGAAAAATCCTGGATGAAAAATATATCAGTAACAATGATAAAATTCAGCTGATAAAAAAGTCTGACAGAGCTCTGGGGGAAAACTCTCCCAATACTCTCTTGCTTTTGACATGATATGAAGATAATTCATATAGAAGAGTTATATTTGCACAAGGTTAGTAATAAGAAATCTCAAATTGGATTTCTACTCTGTTTTTTAAAAAATGACTTCCTACTTTCTGGCTTTAACCACTGATTTCATTAAAGCCAGGGTTTAACTCTCATTGACTGCGATGTAGCCATTTCTCCCCCAGCACGAAAAATACTTAACTTCTCACACATGTGCATGCAACCAGAACAAAAGAGCAGCAACTACATATCCACACGTCTTCTGTAACACCTTATATCAATTGCACCTTACAGAATGATGGCTGCAAGCGGGCTTTGCACCAAGCTTTCTCAGTACGGTTGAAGCTACAGTGTGCAGCATTAAAGCAATTGCAAACAGCTATGACTGTCACAAATGATAGAAGCATCTCTCCCCTTCATCCTTCTCCTGCCATTTCACTAGAGAAGGCAGTTTTATGATGGGTCCTTATTTGAATGATCATCCTCTGATTTTCTGCATCTTCTGTTGCGATTGACTGAAGACCGATCAGTTGTTGATACGTACGCACTGTGAATGTTAAACTACATCACATCAGAAATGGGGATAGATTTCTCTATTAGCTATGTACATACAGCTCAAAATAACTGTTCCCTTTCCCCTGAAGTACCTATACATTGCTGTATTACAAATATTAAACAGCAGTGAGTTATTTACTGCCCCAGACAAGTCCTCTCACTCTTGAACATGACAAACTCTATTACTTTGCCTGAACTGACCTCTGATGGAACAAAATTAATCACTCTGTTTCCACAAAGACCGTACAGATGTCCAGAACATGGGATCTTCCTAGATATTTTATTCTTTTTCTGAGTGCTGAACTGTGTAATTCCTAAATTGCTGACTACTGAGCAGGTTTAGAAGGGGAAGGATCACTTTTTATGTTCCTATACACTTCCCTAAGCATCTGCTCTCACCCACTGCTAGAGAAAGAATATTAGGCTAGAAAGACCTGTAGCCCAATGTCCATCTTGTGATTATAATCACAGTTTAAATTCACCGTACAGTTTTCCCACTGGAATTTGCAGCTGATTTATGCTGGTCCATGCTGGGAAGAGAAGGAATTGCAAGTTCACCTCTCCCCCAACAGACCCTTCCACCCGCTGGCCCCACACTCACACCTCTAGTACCAGGGTAGGGCCTGCTGTTGGGGGGCAGACACGAACCCCACTCCCAGCAGCAGTCCTGCCCCAGTAAGCACAGGTCACTCTTTTGCTGCAGCAACACAGCAGACCTTAGAGCTTCTCACTGTGCCATGGAGGTGATGGTCTTCCTTCCCTGCAGTAACAGAGCTCACACGAGCCCTACAGACTTCCTTCAGACCCACAGACCACTCCGCAGTTAGGGTCAGGAGAGACATCAAGTTCCAGAGGTATGGAAAAATACTCTGGACTCAGGGTTTGTCACTTGGACCCAGCTGAATGAATATATCCGCTGCTCAAATGCTGAGAGACTTTGATGCTCACAAGACTGCTCATTAACTGAAACTGTTCAACACATATTTTCTGCAACCATAATTCACCCAATTGATTGTTTATAATCTTTGCCTGTGACTGCTGCTTTCAATACAGTGAGAAATCTCTTTTTCCTGTACTTATGTGCATCTAAGTGTCAGCCTTGCAAACAAGGGTATATTGGTTATCAGAACATTCACAGGAAAATGTTAGAGGCACAAATCCATATTTCCCAATTACCTGAAAAACATATCCTTGAAATCACCTGTGACCACAGATTTTATCCAAACAACTATTTAAACCCAGCCTTGAACCTTGGCAACTACAGAGATATGCAGGGTGTAGTAGCAGGGAAACCTTGAGATAACCATAATGTCACTGCTGCATTATCATTAGTGGAAAATGAAGATTCATGCACAAAAAAATCCTTATGTTGCTCTGCTTTGGAACCATCTAACATCCTCTGCTTTGCCAGCATCAGAGCTGCCTGGATGCTCAACACATGAATTAGTGAACTCTGACCTTGCTGGGTACTATGGTCATAAGCTGCAGTGTTGGGCTTTTATTACAGAAGGCTCCCATACTCAGCTCCACTGATAGAGAAGGACCCCAGTGGCAATAAACCACTGGAGAAACTTTCTTCTCTACCTGTCTCACCAACCTTGACCCTACAAAGCACTTAGGCTAGTGAAGAATGCCAGAAAAGTAAGGACTTGTGCAGCCAAAGTGCTGGACAGCTTAATTAGTATGATCACGAGACTGAAAAAACCCACAAACCCAATAATTAATCCATGCTCAAATGCTACTCCATCTTTATTCTTTTATGTTGTTGCAATTAAACTGCAGATTACTATTTAATTTCATTAAATGGGACAGTATTTCACAGAAAATGGATGTCCTCCTGGATCCCTGAACTCTGCTCTGAGATGTAAGTCAGTGTTAATAAAAGAGCATTAAATTACCCTGCAGTAGTAATTACTCAGCCTCAGACTTAAGCTGTAAATGGCAATAAGGGAAGATTCCCCACTCACCTCCCCATCCCCCCAAGATATTAGTCCCTTCTTTTAATTTCTGCATTGCTGATTGGATTTAGGTTTTGGCTGGCTCATTACTGCTCCTAATTTGGTCGACTAGAGTTTGATCAAGAATAGGAAGGATGGGGAACGCAAGGGGAGAACAGCATGTCCTGATCTAGCAAGAGGCAAATTCAAAAGGTCTTTATTTTATTCGCAGACAGTTCTGCCAATGAAAATACATAAAACCAAAATTCAATCAAGTTGATATAATCTAATATACAGGTACCAAATCCATCTGTATAACTTAAGGCAGTGGCTTTCTCTGATTAAGTGGTCAACTACCTGGAAAAAGACTGACATTGTCAGTAAAACTCTTTGACATGAGATAAGAGAAAGATGTCCATCTTTCTGAAATGTAAATAAATAACAATAACTAAACACAGGCAAATATTTCATAATGGAAAGACAATGCCAATGGAACTGGATTCTTTGACAGGACAATGATAGTCTTCTGACAACCTGAGTTTCTTTGTTTCCCTGTGAATTTCTAATGTTCAGTTAAACCAAAAATGACACCAGTGTAAAAAGCTTGTGACTGCCTTAAAACTGTATGTTTCATTAATCTGTATTAGGGCACAATGTGCCAGACCTTTCATTCTTCACTCAGAAGGAATGAAGATATACCTTACACAGTGCTGCTCCATCATTTTGCCAGGAACAGCCAGTTCTACAGTGCAGCGCAGGCCAAATAATAATAAAAATTCACGCTTCTAATCCTTCAACAGTCACAAATTTCAGGATGTAAAAATAACACACTTGAGATGCATTAAATGCTCATTAAAATTAATGAGAATGATGTGATTCTTACAAAAAGTACAGCATTGTCTAGTGAAGGAACTGTTTAGTCTCACAAGTGAACTGAGAGTGTTAAGAAGTCTGGTGGTACCAGATAAAATACATGACAAAGCTGTATAGAAAAATTCACGTGGCCACCTGGAAAAAGAAAATCACATTTCTGTCAGTTCTATTTTATCACAGATTTTGTTACTGTTTCCACATATATTGAGAGCAGATTTCACAAACCCAGGGTATTGTGATTTTTTTTTTTCCTTTTCTCTTTCGTGCAGCACAATCTCTCCCCTATGTTTCATGGCCTAATTTTACCTCTTTGCCCTTGAAAGTCTGTATTCATTACCAGGCAAAATAATGACAAAAAGTAACAAAAGTAGCACACTATAGTTCTCATGTTGTAGATATTGATAGCTTTCACCCTGCTCCAATTCTGAATAGTATTTAAAGCCCCCAGATTTAAGACCTGGTAAAGAATAGCACAAGTAAATGAATTTTTCAAGGGAAAAATGTAAGATCATAAATGGACGTTCCAGGACTGTGGGCATCATCTAAAAAGCACAAAGGAGGGTTGAGTTAATACTAAAAATGTTGACTATAACCAGAGATCTTGACAAATCCTCTGCAGAATTAACTTTAACTCATGGCTTTGGCAAAAGTGAACACGCTGTAAGCACACTGGAGCTCTCCAGAGTCATTCAGACACCCGGTTCCTCGCTCACGGCCCTGCTGCAGTTTGGAAAACTGCTGCAGCAAAGAAAAAAAAAAAAGCAGGGAAGAGAGTTGATCTTGGGGTAACGAGGAGGAGATGGGGTCTGTCCCTGCCGGCAGCAGCGAGGAGCTGTGGGTAGGTCCCACCATCTACCCGGTCTCTCCAGCCCGGCCCTTCACAGGGGCAAGGACCCTCTCTGGCAGCCACTTTGCAAATCGATCGGTTCACATTGGTGCCACCTCAGACAAGGCCCCAAGGTACTAATGAACATAAAAAGTGATGAATGGCCAAGGACTGGTTCTGTTCAAGTCAATCGGTGCGTCTCAGGATGAGGACGTACCACAAAGAGTTGTCTTCTAACAAATATGAACCATGTCAGTATGAGAGAGAGCCGGGCTGTTTCCTGTAGTTCCGTCAGGGCAATACAGCAATGTTAAAACAGAGTCGAGTCTTGTTAATTTGCAGTGCAGTGAGAACATTACTAATCTTTATAAAAGATGTAAAAGAACAATAATAAATCAGGAAGAAACCCATAGAAATATAAAAGAAATACATTTTCTGTAGAAAAGATTGAAATGTTTTAAGAATTGCAGTGACATAGCCTGTATGTTTTACCAAAGGCAGTTTTGCAGTAATTGCAAAACCTCAGGCCAGACTGCATCCAGATTAATCCTCTATCTCCTTTGAGTCACTAAAGTGTCACTAGAGATTTACATCCTAAAGTGATGCCTTGGGACAGTCCCACCGTATAGCCCAGCAAGAAAGGACTGTCAATAATTGGACCCCCAAAAGAGAGGCATAACATTGAATTGATCGAGCACAAAAGAGCTTCAGTAACAACCATTCAAAACAATCAGAAAGCCTGAGGAAAACGCAAAGGAAAAAAAAAAAAAAAAACACACAAAAAAACCACAGACCAAACAACAGCAGTAAGGTTTGTTTGAAGCCAAATGGAAAATTACTAGATTCAGCAGTTTTCTCACTAGGATATTAGATAAGATATTAAATTTCAAAAGCTGTATTAACATTCACATCCTGATAACAGTGTAATGAAAAAAAAATAGGAAAAAATCCAGATGTAACTAAAATACTTCATTATTAAATTCCATATGGGAACAAACAATGATATACAGTGCTTATATTCAGCCTTCCTCATAATTCAGTTCCCACTCTCTAGTATTCGGTTACCTTAACCAAAGGCAAAAAGTTAGCTATTTTAAAATGCTAAAGTAAAATATACTTGCCAACTTCTGTGTAGGAAAACAGGTCACAGAATGCAATCCCAGTCCCCTAAATCTGCTTAATGCAGACACATTCCTTTTCCACTTTGAATCAATACCAAGATTTTCAGGACATATGTGATGTTCTGCCCCTAAATAAATGTCCTTGTGTCAGTAATTCTGAGCTCCTATTGTTTCAAGAAAGTCATGAAAGATATAAAGAATATGACTTTGCAGGACCAGGGCCAAACTGCCTATATGGATATAAAACATGAAATCACATTATATGCATAATGAAGACAGATGCATACAAGTAAAAACCCTGGAAGAAAAGAAGAAAAATCAATTGTTTTCTCTGATCCCTGCAGTTTTAGTATAGAAATTCCTATCTTCCCAGAAGAATGCAGATGACAGTACTTTTTTACTTTGACAGCTTTCCTTAAAATACTTTTTTTTGTTGTTTGTTTCAGATTCTAAGGATGGAGGAGAGAAAGGATTGTGTTACACTTCTTTTTGATTTTTTTTATATTTCTTACTTTATAACTCATGTTTAAATGAGGAGTTAGCAAGAACAGGAATGAAATCAAAATCATTTTGGGGACACTATTTTTCCTTTTTCAGAATTACATACGGTTTTAAAACTAACATTCTAAAATACCTGTTATTACCACACAGTAACAAAAAAAGCTATTTTTTTTCAAGTAGTCTACGTACTCCTGTGTACAACTTTCATAGTCACGCATGGATGTAAGCATCATCGTGGTTAACGGTTAAGTTTCCTATAAATTGTGGCCACAGCTCTAGGATTATGATTGACCAAAGTCAGCGTTCAAGGCAGAGGAACACCTGAATAGGCAACAGAAAACGCTGTGGGGCAGGGAAGGGGTAAATCCCACCTCCTTCCCACCTGGGAGCTCTCCTGCAGCCCTGAGATACACACTCGTGTGAGGGGTGGATGCCCAGCCCGCAGCTTCGCTCTGCAGACCTTGCTCCCGGCGCCGGGGGCTCTCCGATGTGAACGTACCCTGAGAAACCAACCCCAGAAAGACAAACAGCACCTGAGGCCCCGGGCTGACAAGTCAGGCTGCCTCTCACCTGCTCCTGTGTGGCAATACCTTCAGCTGTCAGTCCCATAATTTTGGCTTCCTTGATTGTAGAGTGGCCTGCTGTCAATAAAAGGAGCGAAAGAAAATCCCAACCTAGACCAGTCAACAGTTCAGTTTAAGATATTTCCTTGGAAAGAGCCTTCCTTAAGCCATGGAGAAGCTTGTACGTGTGCCTCCTACCTTAACCAGAAGGCTACCGTATATGCCTTATCACCATCTTCACGTGCAGCTAAGGCAATCCTGATTTTAGTAATCCATGGGTTATTAGTAAAGACTCACAACAACTTTACATGTACTTTTCCTTGAGTTACCTGAATTGCTGACTTAAGTATATGGCAACAAAGATGCTCTTGAAGAAGTAGGTTCTGAATACTTCAGCTGTATTAACACAGCACATGCAGTGGGTGACATTATTCTTAAAAGGCCATGAAGGATCCAACCACTTAGAGAAATTAAGTGACATAGCCTGGCTCTTGTTCAAGCACTAAATATAAGGAGCCAATGGGCTTGCATTTTGTATCTGTCCTGCTTAAATAGTGGAGAAGGTCAGTAATGTTGGACTAGGTTCAGTAAAGGAATTAATGTTTGCCTTTTTGGTGTCAATAGAAAAAGAAATACAGAAAAACCACCTCCGGTTCTAACATCTTATTAGGACTGCACAAAAAAAAAAAATGGAAGGAAAGACAATGAACATACCGTAAGTGTTTCTATGGCACTTAGACTTTGGTTCTGACTTCATAGGGCCTTTAGTATGCAGTGGTTGCTCTGTTGATAGAAAAAGACTACCATGTGAGTGTCACTACACCATGAACAAGTTAGCAGTACTATGTAAATTCCCTTTTTGTCAACTATTTCTCAGTCACTGGCTGAGAATGTGCATCTTTTGCCACTTGGTCCATGTGGGGTAACTTAGTGAAAGAGGCACTGAACAGCTCACAGACAGGTAGTAACTCATACAGGAACTGACCTACAGGGAGACCATGCACTTTCTGACCTCTGACCATGATTTAAAAACTGAGTATCAGAGAGAAACTACCTCTCAGCAGCATTTCCTGGCCATGCTATTAAATAGAGGAAAGGCAATAACCATTCAGGATGTATATGCTTCTTCGTATTTTCTCCAAATTGCTTACCATAGAAAGTTAAGCACAAGACCTGTGTCACAGCAGCAGATGAATGTGAAGGAAAGAAATGCACAATTTAAATATATATTAATTCTTCCTAGTGGTGCTGAGAAACAAATGATAATTTCATTTGCTGAGCGCTGTCTATGGGAGAGACTTCTAGTGACCATCTCAGTACTGCTGCAGCAATTTTGGCATTTTGCAAAATCGGAAACAAGAAATCATTCTCATCCCACCTTCCCTTCCCAGTCTCTGAGGGGACGCAATGCAGATGAGGACAGGAGAAAGCAAATGCACAAACAAAATCTTACTAAATATTTAGAAAAGTGAAAGCAGAGCACATTTTAACATCACCAGCCCAAACTTCTTTGTCTGCTGGAAAAAAGCCCTTCTACATAGAAATAGATCAAAAGGAGGATATGGACTTTTAGTATGATTGACCCTAAAAAAAAACAATTGGCACAATCTTTCCCTATTCTTAACGTAAGATACCTGTATCTCACCTAGGTGAGACACCTATTCTTACAGGTATTGAAAACCCCAAATTAGGAGCCCTCTGTCACAAAAGCAGCAGCATGGAAGAGACATGAGAGCCCGGGCTCAGATATCCAGCTGCATGCCCTACCACAAAAGCCAAATAGGTGAGATGACACGCAGCATGAAGATTTTCTTTAATTACCTTTCTACAAATTAGTACCTCTGTCTCTCAGAACTCCTCAACATAACTGCTTTCGTTGGACTCTAATTTAAGGTGTGTGGCTGCTGTTCTGTATGACATTTATTTCAGATATGAAAAAGGCTGTAGAAAGGAGTCATATCAGACTGTGGCAAAAAATGTCTTTCTTCTACTATTTCCTGGGAGTAGTGGCATTATTAATAAGAATAATAATGGTAATCATCATGCAGGATATGTGTACCTTTATTTATTTCATCTGAATAGTCTACTACAGTTTTCTCAAGCCTGTCAATATAATATTCAAAGAGCCAGTTCAATTACTGAAGTATTTTCTATTAAATTATAAGCAATGTACTTCTCACAGAAATCATCTATTATTTATAAATAAAAGGCAAAGAAACATCTAACCCACAACATCTTTACAAAATCTTACAGTTGAACTGTTAGGCTGTAAACAGAGCCATGTTAATGGGCTCATTCTATAACAAATTACTTCAAGATAGCACAGCAAAAACAATGGTAAATATTAAACTGTTTTAATAAATTCACAAATCTAAACCATTCATGAGAAAATGTTAGACATGTAAGTGAAAATTTCCCTACTTGTAAGCATCACCAAAATGTCCGGTGTGGGATTAAAGTGTAGTTCATTGCCTCCCTCCCTCAAATTCTTACTGTAGCATGACAGAGGAGAATGTCTGATATTTATTGACTCCTGCTATAATATGCTACATATATAAGAGGCAACAATCAATACCTGCCTCACAGTGAGGAGAGAGGAACTTCAGTCCTGTTTTATAGGAAGAAAAAGAAGTAAAAATCTATAAATCTTATCAGCACCAAAGACCTGATGCTAAAGGTTTTTGTCACTGATATTAGCCTAAGTTTAGGCCCATTCTAACATATCCTGCTCAGTAAAACCCCAAGGTTAAGGGGGCTTATTGAAACTGTTGGTTTTCATTAACAGGAAGAAACTGAGTCAATCCCTTGGAGTCTGACCAAATAAATTGACTATATGACAGTTCCTGGAAAAAGCCTGGGTGTAACAGTATGTTGTGGGAGGGAAGATCTGCCCCTAAGACTCTCATTTATCTCTAAACACTTCATCCTTTAAACAGAACTTAGAAAGGGAAGCCTGGAAGAGGCCTCCAGGCTTCATCTTAGCCTACTGCTCCTGCCCTGCTTCTGACAGATGGCTTCCCGATCTCTTACAGACTTCTTATGACAAGTTCCTATGGGTTTTCAAGAAAGCTGCTTCCCAGTCTTGGCTATCCTTACTTTTTTTTGTTCTTGGAGTCCTAATTGAAGACTCCCTCTTTGTAACTTCAGATCTTTACTTCTTGCCTTACCCATACAGGAGAAGCCAACTGGAACCCTAACCACTCTCAAGAAGCATTTTTTTTATTTTTTCATATTTGAACACACGAGCGAAACAGAAATTATTCTTTGGAGAGTATATTTTCTTGACACCAGTATAGACATTTTCTGGAGAACATCTTTCATGCTCTCCTTTAAACTTTATCTTGTCAGTCAAGACCTTTTTCAACCACAGGGACCAAAACTAACAAAACACTGTTCATCTTGCAAGACCACATCTAGCAGATAAGATTTATACATCTCAGCACATTTGCATTTTTTGGCAACAGCAGATAGCTTGTTGACTCATGCAGTTTGCATCCACTACATCCTGTGGATCCTTTTCTATAGATGAGTTTGTTCTTCCCCTTGTATTTGTGCAGCTGATTATATATGCCTAAAAGTAGAATCTTCAGAATTGGATTGTATCTTACATTTTCCCCTAGCTCATTTCAAATTCTAATTCTCTCCTCCAGGACAATTTCAGGTCTTCCCACCTTGATGTCATCCATAGATTTAATAAACATACTTTTCATTCTATTAGCCAAATAACAAATCAAAGCATTCAGCAAGTTGAAACTCAGGACAGGAACAAAACAACCTCCCAGACCAATGCAAAACACAAAGTTCTAACTTGAAAACAAACTACTTTCAGCACAATTTCTCAGTGTTTACACCTGCATTATAGTAGTTTTGTCCAGAAAGTGAATCTGCAGCTTACTTTTAAAGTCAATATCAGAAGCCTGAGTTCTCAAAGTTAAGACTCAGAATATATATTTTTTTTCTCTCTCCCCAGAATGTTTGTCACTTTAATAGAAGGACATTAGACTGATTTGATGCACTTTATTCCCAGCAACCCTCCATGATGACTGCATTGCATCTCATTAATTTCTAGGTACTTGAAATAGCTATTATAATAATTTTCTGTTTGTTTGTTTGCTTTACCAGGAATTAAAATTACATTGGTTTCTAATTCACAAGCTCCTTCTTTCCCCCTTTTAAAAACAGAAATCTTACTTGTCTTTTCCCAGACTTCTAAAACTTTAACTACTATTCATGAGATTTCAAAGGTAGCCTTTCACTTTTTGGAAATTGCTTCATCTTGCTTTTCAAGGAGCTTTGGATAAATGTTAGGTATTTTCAAACTGGATGGATCTAAGTCTTCTGAATACTCTTTAACCTGTACTTTCTTTATGTCTGAGAAGTGCTTTTGATTTATTGTCCTTTTTTGTTAATTGTATTAATAACCTGAGCATGGGGTTTTTTTGGTGAGAACTAAAACAAGGAACTCAAGATTTTCAGACTCCATCACATTTGTAAGCTTTCCCTCTGCTTTGAGCAGTGGACAAATTTTTTCTTGCTTGTCTTCTTACTAACAACATAAGATTATTCCTTGTTATCCTTTATGTTGTATGTAATATGCATCTTGATTTATTGATCTTGCCCTTTTGACTTATTTATTTCATCTTGTCCTTTCAACATTTTCCTTACAGGCAAATTTTACTGGTTTATACTTATGTCTAGCAACCTGATCTGCTTTCCATTTCTGCACAGGTCCTTCTTTTGATCAAGATCATAACAGTACTCATGAGTTGGCCACACTTGTTTTTTTACTCTGTGTCTAGCCTTTCCCTACAATGGGTAGTTTTCACTTGCAGCCTCAGAGTAACTTCTTTAAAGGTCTGCTGTTTCTCCTAAACAATGTTTTCCCGAGACTTATTTTCTATGAAATCTTAGCAGTTAGAGATGACAATGTTCTCCTTGGCTTACCTCTGTAGGTTGCTTCAGGTTGTTTGTACAGCAGTGCATCATAAATCACCAAGAAATATTGACTTAAGATTTTTTAAGACTTTGTCATAATGTTTTGCCAGTGATAAATGTGGCTTTTTTGTTTGGAACATTACCAAGAGACAAAAAATAAGTGTTACTTGGATTAAAAAAAAAAAAAAAAAAGTCTATTTTTTTATGCTATATAAAAACTAAATACAATGTTTTCAACCACTGTTACAGAAATGGTTATGAGCAGGGAAACAGAGGACTAAGGGATCATTTTAGTGGGCAGAAACAACTATCCTCACTCTATCTTCTTTTCCCCACCTTCACAGACATCCCGTGTTTTTAGAAGGTTAAAGGGACAGATACCGAGAGGCATTAAAGCAGCTTTAACTACAGCAAAGCAGCAATATCATATGAACAGCCGCAGGTAGAAATGAACTCAAACAATCAAATGCATTCTCTTAGACAACTGAGGAATGCAGGGAGCACTCATATAGTCTGCAACAGTCGCTCTCACAGTGTCATCTCTACAGCTACCGGGCAGAGCGAGCAAACACCTCCAACCAACTCAGGCTTTTGATACAGGCACACAGAAATCCACCCCAGGAATTCTGCAGCATTCCAAGGTCAGTAACCATGGCAAGGGCAAGAGATTTCCGCAGCAAACGTTCGTCAATCCTGCGGCTGTAATAACGTGCTGCCATCTGCAGCCCCACACCCCCCGAATCCCCTGTCGGCTCCTGAGTTGGAGGAGCCAACAGCTTTTCGTAATTCCGCGGTCACACGCGCTGCCCAGTTTATTTAACTCTTTCTCAGCACCCCGCTAACGAAAGAGGGACAAAACCCACCCAACGCACAGAGTTCAAGGGGGAACACGGGGAGAGCTGGGCGGCGGAGGTGAGTTCGCGCTAGTCCGACGTTGCCGAGCGCCGGCAGGATGGAGAGCGGAGCTCAGGGGAGGGCGCGAGGGGAGCAGGGCCATATGCCCGCTGCACAGAGCAAGCAGCTATAAATGTGGGACAGGCTGCTGGGTCCCTGGGTCTGCTGAAGCCAACAGCTGACACCACTTCGTGAGCCGCTGCCCAAAAAACCCCGCGCTGCCAGGTTCAGGCTCCGGTGGCATATCGCAACTGAAAGAGAGAGAAGAAAACCAGCACTACAGCAACCTTTGTTGACTTTCTTCCCAATTTCTGGCATCCCTCCTAACAAACAAACAAACAAACAAACAAAAAAAAAGGCATGTTGTTCTGATCAAATCTTGCTTGAATTTCTAAGCCCTCAAACAGGCACAGACTACCTCAGGTTTATTTCTAGTGCGATGTACCGTCCTGAAGCCTGGAGCTGGAAAGTTCGCCTGCCTCTCTGCAGACCCTGCAGAGTTTGAGCAGCAGCACACAGGTTTTGCATAACCTTAACCCAGAGTGCTTTTACTCCAGGCTTCCAAAGGCGATAGCTATTCCACAGCTTGCCACAACCTGGTGCTGCGAGAATTAGAGGTGGGGGTAGAGGTACAAGGCTAGTGTTCAGAGCCACAGCCAAAATCAGCTTTCCTTAAAAACTGGGTGGGTGCAGAGAGGGATGATGATGATGAAGGGTGGGAAGTTTGTCACGTGGACGTTCGCGAGACACAAATAAATGATTCATGTCTGGCTTGAGTCAGGAAAGGGCCCAAGATCTGCCCGTTCTCAGGACAGCATCCAAAGCCAGCAAGTCTGTCCACCTGTCTGGGAGCAGTTCACTGCATCGTTCATTGCTCCTTGCAATTTCCAGAGCTTCCACTATTGCATCAGTCTGGCAACATTCAAAACAAAATCTCTTGCAGGGCTGGTGAAACCTCCTAGCTGACATTACCAGCGCAAGCACAGAAGTGAAGAAGGATAAGTGGGGGAAAGTAGGAAGCCTTGTGGCTTCACAGTAAGCACTTCTGTCTTCAAAGCTTTGCTTTAGGCTTGGCTGGGGTTTTCAACATGGGCAGATATTTCAAGTTTCACTGCACAGCCAGTTCACTGCAGCCTGGCCACTAAATATGTGAAGTATAACAGCATTATTTCACTCTCCAGTACAAGCAGCTTTGCCTTACTAACCACTTGGTTTGCCACTGCTACAGAGAAAAAAAAAAAAACACTGAAATGTTTATTCTAATAAGAGCTCTTAAATATCACAAATCAAATGCCATTCAGGACAAATCTTTCATCAAATTCAGCTCTGATATGCTACAAGACAAGACCTGGGCTAAATGGATGCATTTTCACATACCTCTAGATTTTCTTCAGTTACTGAATGTTCTTTTCAACTTGATGACAGTTCCTGAAATAGCATATACTGGTAGTAAATTCTCCTGAATTATCGTGCCAGCTATCGCAACTGATCAATTTAATTTTGACTGATATGTTAAAGTGATTATAGAGGGACTAGGCTCCTGAATTGAATTTCAATAGGACTGTGGCACTTAGTTCCTTTCAATATGTAGAAGATTCCAGACCTTAAGAATAAATATTAAAGCCGCTTAAACAAACAAAAAAAAGATTGCTACAACAAATTTTCAAACTACCCTCCGTTATCCTTCAGAAAGTTCTCTCGAATTCACGTAATTTTTCACCACATAAAAAAAGATGACATTCAAAAAAGAAAATCCTAAGGAACCTGGGACATTTTTTTATTGAATGTGATTCATGAAACATTTGTTTAGCAGAATATATATAGGCCATCAATTTTCACATTTTTGATTAAAAATTCTGACCTGCTAATAAAAAATTAACAGATACCTGATCTTAAATGAATGTAAAGGTAAGATGAAGTATTTAATGATTATTATAATATACTTTTCTAGGTTTGTAGAAGTTTCAGAGCTTTTCTTTTTTACCATGTGATCCGATGCAGATTAACATGGGTTTTTTGGCACTTAAGAAAATTGAAAATAATTAATCTGTAATGGCATTGATGGAAAAAGTGTTCAAAATGTCAATAAAAGTGCTGCTTTAACAGTACTTCAAATATTCTACTTACGCAACTTAAGAGACACATTATCTTCCAGACTACACACTTTTCCATTAAGATCTATGAAAATCTGCAGGTGTTTAATTATCTACTCTCCCATTGTTCCCTGGCTGCAGCAGGAGTAGTTTGAACACTACCATGTAAAAATTGATGTGCAATTTAACATAACAGTTATGCAGATGAAATGAAAACTTTCCCTAGTTTCTATTTTGTAATAAAAGTCTCACACAAATAAACTGTAAGTTGCTTTTCACCAGAAAGAGTTGTTTAAATATTTTCATTAATTTAAAAACATTCTGACTTATGAAAAGAGCTAAGTATCACCATTGCAATAATCAACATAAGACCATAAAAAATCTGAAAAAATACGATGAGGAAAATTACATCTCATGAGAACAATTTAAATACATTCCCTTTTTCCCAAAAAGAAGGAGTCCAGAGAGTGTGTCCAGAGAAGGGCAACGAATCTGGTGAAGGGTCCAGAGCACAAGTCCTGTGAGGAGCAGCTGAGGGAACTGGGGCTGTTTAGCCTGGAGAGAAGGAGGCTGAGGGGAGACCTTGTTGCTCTCTACAGCTGCCTGAAAGGAGGTTGTAGCAGGGTGGGTGTTGGTCTCTTCTCCCAAGTAACAAACAATAGGACAAGAGGAAACAGTCTTAAGTTGTGCCAGGGGAGGTTTAGATTGGATATTTGGAAAAATTTCTTCACTGAAAGGGTTGTGAAGCATTGGAACAGGCTGCCCGGGGAAGTGGTTGAGTCACCACCCTCGGAGGTATTTAAAAGACGTGTAGATGTGGTGCTTAGGGACATGGTTTAGTGATGGACTTCACAGTGCGAGATTTATAGTTGGCCTTGATCTTAAATGTCTTTTCCAACCTAAACAATTCTATGATTCTCTGAGTCTAAGCAGACTCTTCAATAAAGTCTTATTTCAGGAGATCATCTGAGTTTTCACAGAACAAAGTAGTGAGGTTGAAGTCAGAAGGGACCTCTGGAGGGCATCTGGTCCAACCCCCTGATCAAACAAGGCCACCTACAGCCAGTTTTGCAAGGCCATGTCCAGATGGTTTTTGAATATCTCCAAGGAGAGAGACTCCACAACCTCCCTGAGCAGCCTGTGCCAGCACTCTGTTACCCCTGCAGTAACGAAGTGTTTCCTGATGTTCAGAGAGAACCTCCTGTGTTTCAGTTTGTGCTCATTGCCTCTGGTCCTGTCACTGGGCACCAATGAAAAAAGCCTGACTCTGTCTTCCTTGCACTTTCCCTTCAGGTGAGATCCCCCCTGTCTTTTCCAGGCTGAACAGTCCCAGTTCTCTCAGCTTTTCCTCATAGGAGAGATATTCAAGTTCCTTAATCGTCCTTGTGACCCTTCATTGAACTCTCTCCAATACGTCCATGTCTTTCTTGTATTGGGAAGCTGAGAACTGGACACTGCACTCCAGGTGTGGCCTCACCAGCTCTGAGCAGAGGGGCAGGACCACCTTCTTCCACTTGCTGGCAGTACTTTATCTAATGCAGCCCAGGATATTATTTGCCTTTTTTTACAACAAGGGTGCATTGCTGGCTCCTGTTCAGCCTGATGTCCATCAGGATCCTCAGGTCCTTCTCTGCCAAGCTTCTTTCCAGCTGGGTGGCCCCCAGCTTGTACTGGTGCATAAGGTTGTTCCTCCCCAGGTGCAGGACTTTGCACTTCCCCTTGTTGATGTCCACAAGGCTCCTGTCAGCCCATTTCTCCAGCCTGTTAAGGTCCCTATGGATAGCAACATGACCCTCTGGCATATCAATCAGTTTGGTGTCATCAGCAAACTTGATGAGGATGTACTCTGTCCCATCATCTAGATCATTAATGAAGATGATAAACAGGACTGGACCCAATATTTATCCCTGGGGTACACCACTAATAACTGACATCCAAACTAGTCTTTGAACTGCTGATCACCAGCCTCTGGGCCCAGACACTCAGTCAGTTTTCAACCCACCTCACTGTCTGCTTACCCATCCCATACATCAACAGCTTCTCTTTGAGGATCTTAGAGGAGACAGTGTCAAAGACCTCACTGAAGTCCAGGTAGTCAATATCCACTGCCCTCCCTTCATCTACCAAGCCAGTCACTTCATCATAAAAGTCTGTCAGTTTGGAAGTCAGCCATGCTGACTCTTTCTGGTGATTTTCTCATCATTAACGTGCCTGGAAGTGGTTTCCAGGAGTAGCTGCTCCATCACCTTCCCAGGGATGATAAAGGTGAGGCTGTCCAGCCTGTAGTACCCTGGGTCTTCCTTCTCGCCACTCCTGAAGTCTGTCTAAGTCTTTTCTGTTAGTTACAACAATATCAGAAAGACTCAGGCAACACAGTTGGATGTTTTTGGCCAAGGACATTTAGTATCCTCAGCTTGAACAAAATGCAAAGAAAGTCAAGAACTCTGGGATTTCTTCTGGCATTCATTCAAGATCCAACCAGCTTTTTTGGCAGGCATCTCATTTTTCTGTTTCATACCTTGTCCTTTCAAGGCAGACCCACAAAAGACAAGAAGTTTTTATCTGTCTTGTTCATGAACCCTGAATTAAATATCTTTGAACATATACACAAGGACCCAGAAGGGCATCTCCCTCCACCTTTACTAACTGCACCCATTGCTTGGTCTTTGGTACCATGCTTCACCCAAGCCCAGGATCCACTTCTGGAAGCAGGCACCTGCTTTCTTTCCTTACAGAGGAGACCTCTCTTCTATTTCCGAAGTACTGTAGTGTGAAAAAACAGGAAGGAATACATTCCATCTTTTTGTGGAACAGCTCAGTGGTTAAATATCCTGTTCATAGCTCAGTAATGCTTGGTTGTATTCATTCCTCAGGTTTAGATGTTAAATTCAGAGCATCCCGCTCCCAGCCAACAGGGCTTGAGGCACCCTCCACCCCTGCCATAGAAGCTATCCTACCCTACAAAATAAGAATTAATTAGCAATGGGACTAGGAAAGAGATAGTGGGGATAAAAAATAGTCTCCAGGCCACACCTGGACCTCTCTAAGGGAAGGAGTTTTAATTTTCACTCAGTGGTCCCTTTTAAAAATTTTGTTCAGTCTTATGAAGGAAAATCTTATCTAATCAAAGCACTTTGGAGTTTTTCAGCCTCTCTTCTGAGATTAGCACAAAATACCTGATTGCATCTCAAGGGAACTGGATGTGATCCCTGCCTAAAGTAATACAGAACATTTCTGTCAGGCCCAGCTCCTTGATGCAATGGTGAAGGACCAAGTTATGTTGCACGTGCCATGATAAAAAGCACTGGTCCCATAGAATCTTGCAACCCCGATCCCAAAGCTCGTATTCTTCCTGAACCTTTCAAGATAGAAGTTGTCACACCACTGCATCAGCATTACAGACAGACAGATGAGTCCCTAGGCAATTTGTATCTTTTACAATCCTTTGTGAAAAGAGCTTGTTGCTTTTAAAGATATCCTGGAGTATATCTTACATTATTGTTGCGTCCTTAGATAAAAGGGCACAATTAGACCTTTCACTCAGCAGATGCCCCTTATTTGGAAATTACCTCCTAGCTCTCAAGATAGCTATGGCCATCAGAGGCAGATTGTTCCCAAACCTGTAGCAAAAATGTGAGATGGATGAGATCAACTGCTTTGTTAGCCTTGTAGGCTTTCTGATTGGGGTACTTCTTTCCCTGTGTAGAGAGCACAACATGCCCCATCAACACCATTACAGTTAGTGTTCCTAACTTAAGTTTTATGGAAGTTATTTATAGCTTTCCACATTACCACTTAGGAACTGTAGAAGCCCTACTTGACTTGTTGCAAGGCACATTTAGGCTTGTTCTGCCTTCTCCAAACTAACCAAATGAAAAATCCTGGAAGCTCTATAGTCCTGACAGCAGGTAATTGCACCCAGACTAACAAACTGTGTAACAAACTCCAAAAGACAAACCAGATATTCCCCAATTTAGGTTACAACCAGATTGCTATTCAGCTCCTTGACCTGAACGTAGCACAGTCTTTGCTGTTCAGGGCTGAATGTCACTCCAAGTCCTGAAGAGTTCAAGTCCCAGGCTTCCCAACAATATGTCTGACAACATTTGGATGCTGCACGAGGCAGTAGTAAAAATCTCACAGTGGGAATTTCCTCCCTCTTTATACCTGCTGCTGTTCACTACCAACCCTGACCAGCTGAAAAGACATCATTTCATAGGAGGTTGCCAAATTTTGCTGATTTTGCTGAAGCAAATTGGCTTATGTAATTTTGATCTTTTCAGAAAGCTAAAAATACAGAAAAGGGAGTGGAAGGGAGGTGATGAGGGAATCATGTTGAGAGCTTTAAAAATATAGAATAGAACTAAGAGCAATACTTGTATTTAGTAGCTGAAGAACCTTTCAGATCATAAGAGAGAAAGAGAGAGACAAAGATTTAAATTCAATTCTTTTCTTTTCCTATTATGCAGGACTGCAGCATCAACAACCAGCAATTGAGAGAAGAGATACATCATTAAACTTATTTATAGCATTAACTACTTTGCATTCATCCACACAAGTGAAACTGTAAAAGGAAGAAAAAATTATAAAGGGAGTGTGTGGTTCTTTCATTAGCTTGTCTGTAATGTTGGATTGGTCCATAAATTAATGTGTAAAAGAGGACAGGAAAAAAAAGAATTCAAAGCTTTGCCATTGTAATTACAGCTCTTTAAATATCAAAAGACACAAAGAAAGATTCCTTTTGAAAAGAGTACCGATTCTCTTGGCAAGCCACTATTAAATACTTGCATAAATCTACAGTCTGTATCCTGCAAGTTGAGGTGACATTGCTATCATGGCTTACAGGTCTTTTCATGTGACTACCGGTGCACTCCAGTATTATTCATATATTTCATCAGAACACCCTGATGAGATAAGACACCTTCCTTCTGTCAAGGGTCAAGGGCTAAGAAGTAGCAACTAAGAAAGTTAGCAAGAAAAAGGGCCTTGATCAAAGGTCAGCTAATTATTGACTTGGGCTGTTCCACATATAGACTCCAAAAGTGTCTTTGGTACAACTCAGCCATCCAGGAGCAGTTTCATCATGGATTTACCAGTAGCACATGTGCAAGTACTGTGTCACAGCAGCAGACACATGTCTGCAGCCTTCTGCCTTCCAGCTCACACAGTATTTGGCCCCAGAAAGCCACCAAAACTACCAAACAAAATATATTAGTAAAATACCTTCTAATATGTAGAGTAGAGTGGATTACAGTGAATTGCAATTTCTTAATGAAATGCCACAAAGCTCGGGTCTCAGCCCCAACCTGCTCCCTGCCAGGCAACCTTTCCCCACAGCAAATCTCTGCCTTTCGAAGGGTGCCACAAATAGCAGATCTCATACTTGACACCTGTCAGGATAAACGAATGCCCTTCGGTCCTATACATTTCACAGACTGCAAGCTTCCTCAGGTCCAGTCCCATATGAGAGCAGTAGCTCCAGATATTTTCTAACAAGGCCAAATCCCACACTGTAAGGGGGCTTCATAGACCAAAATAATCACGCACTGCAGCTGAAACACTTCAGAAGCAGGCTTTTTACGAAGCTGGACAACTGTTTCCACCAGGTTGAGGTCAATATGTGTGTGAGCAGCTGCAGGCTCAAAGGGTTTTTAAAGAAGCTGGTTGTTTCCTCAGGCTGCAGTCTCACAGCTCTCAGCCTGCCCAGAAGTTGCCCTGTTGATGCTCAATAGCCACAGAGATATCCCGCGTGGAGCACAGCGGCATTAAGCCTTGGTAAGAGCACAGCTTGTCTTCTGATTTGACACTTTCAAACAAAATCCAGGCCACAGATCATCAAATACACAATGGAAGGAGGGACCGCTTCGGTGAAACACAGCAGCTTTTTCCCAGATCCCAGAAACACGAGTCAATGTCCAGAAATGGGCACTTTCAGGAATTTTTTAATGAAGATGGGAAACCTGGGTGCCTGGGTGCTCTCCTCATCTTGGTCCTCAAGCATGCAGTCGGGATAAACCAGAAGCAGCACCATCCCTTCTCAATTCCAGGTAGCAATTTTACTATTTTTAAAAGCTAGTTCAGCTGCACCACAGGGAGGGAAGTGCAGTGTGACCCAGTTGGTCCCCCAATGGGAATGACCTGGAGTACAGGAGGGAAAGAGGGAAGGACCACCTTAGCGTTCATTGCTGGGACATGGCAGAAATGCAGACCCCAGAAGCAGCGTGGGGCATACCACATAGGCTCCTTCCCACACTCAGGTCTTGCAGGTAAAACAGCTAATTACTAAGTGCAATAAATTTATAAAGCCAGCTACACAGTTTGGGCAGTATCTCTGTCAATGGTTCGTATTTGAAGCAAACTGCATATAAAATTCAGTGGGAAGGAAAACAGCCACTGTCACAGATGCCCTAACCATCAAAAATACACAGTACTTTTCCCACTAATTTGCCTGCTACTGATGGAGAAGAAGTTCAAGAGCAGATCCTCAAGGTACACTGTATTGCCTGCTTCTAAGATCGACTTGACACCACTTAGTACAACCTATGAGCATTCTTCTTCGCAAGCTAACAAACAAATTAATTATGAAAGGCAACAGGTTTTGGCCTAAAGCCAAATTACAGTGGTGTCATTAGTCTCTGCTTTGTAACAAAATCAAGAGTCCTGCCTGGATTACATTCTCTGAACTCTTCAGTTCAATGATACTCTCCTGTAGGACTCCCAAGTTGGTGCTGACGCTTACACAAAAATCATAACAACAAGCAGAACGACAGCAATAATCATCTCATATTGGTAAAAGATTTTGCACCTTTAGGCGTTCAGAATCTCTTTGTAAAAATGTGACCTCGAACAAACAAGCCTCTCCTGTGCATCTACGCACCTGAAGATGAAGAGACTTCAACTAGGTTAATTCAATCAGTTTAGCCTGCAGGCTGCCTATCCACCTATCCAACCCCTAACCACAGCCTGTTCCTGCTCTCAGTATTGCCCCCATTTCTGAATGCTCTTATCTTGGATATTGTGCAAATTATCCCTAACAACTTGTTGCTCACAAACTTAATTTCAAGAAATAGCATTTTTAGAAAACAGGTTAAGGCTGTATACATGACAAATATTTTGTTTCAATGAAGATTCTAATTAATATAAAGTATGTTATTTACACTAAAAAGCACAACTGCTGGGTATACAATATATATTTTAAAACTATATTCATGCAGGGAATCAAAAATATATCAGTAAACTCTGAAGCAGAGACATGATTTCAAGCAAAATGGTGATCCCCTAAAGATTTTGCCCAATTAGGTTGCACTGCTACCACAATACTTGTAGGTTTCCCTCCTGAGGTATCTTCACTTTCCACCTCATTTCATCACCCAGCACTGCTGTGCTACCCCCTGGAGTCACGTGCTGAATTGCTGAGCAGTCTGGAGAAGCTGCCACGAGCCTCCCAACCTATCGATGCGCCATGCATCGCCCAGTGATAAGAGTGAGCCAGCTGCAGCACGCCAAGTACATTGCTTTATTCATAATTTGTAAAGGCTCAGTCTGAATTTCATTCAGTACTATTATAAAGCGTCATAGTTTAAGACAGCAGGATCAATGGCTCATCTAATCTGATTTCTGTATAATGTGAGACAATGGGAATTCACCCTGCGACTTCTGTGTTGCTATTGCTGCTTCTGATAAAATATTATACAAATATATCAGGGAAACCTATAGAAAACACCTGAGATGTCGATCTACATTAAAGTTTTATTACTTCTGGGATCTCAAAAGGCTTAGGGAACATCACTGAACATTGTTTCATACATACTCGCAAAAGGGTAACAGAATAAAACCAAGCCAAACAACACTGAATATTAAATTTAATGTAATGTATGTAAAAGAAAGAAATACAGGAGGTGTTGAAAGAATTATTAAAAGAGAAGGAACTGATAACTGTACCTGAGATTGTGGCTGTACCTGAGATTGTGGGGGTTTTTGTTGAGTTGTTTTTGGAGTAGTTTGTTGGTTTTTTAACTGGCACACAGAATCATTTTACATCCAAGGCAAGACATAATTAATTTTCCTCGTTTTTTTCTGACTAGATTTGGAGCAGCTGAGAGATTGCCTGTTTCTAACCATCTTTAAAAACGGACTTAAAATGTTGCCATCTGTTGGCATATGACAGATATAGCATCCCACGATTCCAGACAGAGTCACAAAGATGCAGAAAATTAAAGGGACAGATGTGAGAAATACATGCTCTCAGTTTGGTTCCAGTGTTCACATCTGTTCTCCTCAAAGATTTTTCAATCATATAAATCTGTCCTCAGAAGCTAGTACCTTGAAATGTTATGGCATTTCTGGTAATCATAAAAAGCATATTCCGGTAGAGTTTACTGCATCACTGGATTCATAAAAATCTGACTTCCATCAACAGGACACAACATGCGTAGCGACATTACTTTGCTTAACTCCCCTCTCCTTCACAAATCAGGAGCAGAAGGGTAGGTGACCCGGGCGACTGTAACAGAATGGCAAGCACGCGGTTTCAGCAGGTATCTGCAGGCACTGCGCGTTTACACCACACGCTGAAAGAAAATCGGCACCTTTTTCCAGTGGCCACTGTGCCCTGCCCTGTCCCTGTGCGGGTCGCAGGGAGCACTGCCCCTGCCCAGCTGGCGCAGGGGCATTTCTGGTCGCCGAAACGGTCGCCGGCCGCTGCAAGCGCATCCGCCTCCATTCGCCACCTCACTCATTTCTTTTTTACGGTGCTTTTGACAGGCTGGCTGCTAATGCTTCCATCAACCGTAAGGGTTTTTCCCTCTCCATGCTCCCCTGCCCCAGCTCCCCTACTCACGTAGCACCAGCCCTCTCCAGCCCCCCTAAGCCCCTTCACCGTGCGGGATGGTGTGAGACCTCACCGCTCGTCACAGGCAGGAGATGAAATCACCATAAAACCAGAGAGACAGTCGGGTTTTCCTCCCTCCCCTACCTTCACCTTCCACCCCTTACCCTTCTCTTCCTTTGGATTTGAACCTGGTATATCATTTTTAACCCACAAGTATTAGAAAGTACATTTCCCCCCTCCCCACCCCCCCATTATTCTGTTAATTGGAGAGAGGGCTAAGGGTATTTGTGAGACACGCACATATGCTTCTACGGGCAAACTTGTACCTCTTTTTCTGTTCACTGATAGGCTTTAATGCTGAATAGATAAATAATGCTCAATTTCTTATTTCACCTTGGATGCAGTGGAATCACTTGTACTTTAAGTACAATACACCTCCTTCTCTGTAATACACTACATAAATTCTCTCTCAAAATGGCAGTGCCATCAAAAATTAAAATGCATGGTACAAAGCAAACAATATTGGAGCTACATAAGCATGCTGATAATTCAGGTGAACAGTTTTCAGTATTTAGAGAAAGCATTGATTGATACAGTTCACTGGCCCTACAAGCACTATGTAAAATCATTAAAGTGTGAGTAGTCTTTATTTGTATTGCAATAATATTCTGTACCCCCAGCCTAGAACCCTGGTGTGCTCGATGCTATACAATCACCAAATTTGAGCATGATTTTTTTTTTTTTTTAAGAATTGATTTCATCTTTGACGACTCCTCATTTTACTACATTTTTTCAGTTATTTTGAAGCATAAAATGACCTGCATGCTACCAAGTCAAAGTCAGAATTCCTCCACACAGCTCCTGCGACAAAAACATTAAAATAAGTTGAAGAGCCTAATTATTGCATATTTCAGAAAGGCCAGTAACCTATATACATTTCACCATACGTAAGCAATTACATGCTTGGCTTTAGCTGATAAGAGACATGTGGCAACAGGACTGTTTGGGGCCTCTTACTCCCCAGGAAAATGAGTGTGAAAATGTAATGGAAAAATCTTTTCCCCTACAAGATTTTGAATTTAAGACCAAAGCATTTTTTTGTAGCAGCTGGTACTTATCACTGCCTCTCTAAACATGATAGAAGTTTAAAAACAACAACAGAAGTAACGACAGCTTCTTAAGTTTCAGATGCCAGTAGATACTAGGACCAGCGATTCAATACATCCCTTCTGCGGGTTGCCCTCAGCTTAAATCTTGTGGTCGCACAGCAGGGTCGTAATTTGTGTTGCCATGAGAAGCAAACCCAGGGGATAAAGAAAAGACAGTAAAATTAAGTAAAAAGCTGTCATGCCTAATATGGAGTCTTTCAGAAGTATTTTGTCTCATATTTAGTTACACTTAAAAGTAAATTATATTTATATACTTACTACAATTCAGTCAGAAAACAGGGTTAGGCTAGGATTTATTACCGAGAAATGTGCACTTGCAATATGTGAAATTAATTTTTCAAGAACATTTTCCTTGCACATAGAGTCAAGGAACATTTTTTGGCATGTGAAGGAAGAACATATCACCTATGTCATCGTCTACAGAAGGGAAAAAGAATACTAGTCATCTCAGCCACCTCCCACTTGACTTCCTTGATAACATCACTCACTGCTTCACTCCCTATATAGCCAATCATTTTTCCATCTCCTAAAATCTGCTCCTTGCAAATATTTTGACCACACTCATTCAGTCCTTACTTCCCTCACTGACCTTCTGTTGAACTTCTTGTCCCCTCATTTAAACATATTCCCTACTTTCCCCTCTCGTGTTGCTTTATTCTCTTCTTTTCCTGTGCCTCCTTTTGCACTCCCGGTGTTAAATTCAAAAGTTGATCTACAGTTAGCAATTTATCCTCTATTTTCATGTTTTCATCCATACCGATAATTCTGCGCAAGGTCTCCCACTTGAGTCAGTTACTCATACAACTGCCTGCCTCTCAAATTCCTTCTCAGATGAGATTTTTTTTTTTTCCAAATTAGGACTATGAAGAATAGCTATACGTGTTTGTCTCCCTCACTCAAACTTCCAGCTGTGGTAGAGATTACTGTCACCTAAGTTTAGCCAACAGACCAAAAAGCCTACAGTGAAAGTCTAGATGCAGTAGGCTAGAGACTAGTAGTTTTAAACTTCTTTATACAACAAAAATTAAAAAGCCTCTGGGAGATTTTTCCATATTCTTAAGACCTGAGTCATGACTGGAGACAACCTGTCTCTTTCCCTCTGTCAACCAGGAAGAAAGCTCCTGACACAGGTGTGGTGAAGTTGAGCTGATGAATTCAAGAGCTTTTGAGAAATGCTTGGTGCACTTAAGAAATAAGGTGTTATATAAAGAGAGTCATCATGACTTCTGCTGCAGTAAAAAGAAGAGCAGAAGCAACAACTGAATTTATGAGGCACCCTATTCTGTCAGTCTACGTTAGTCAGTCTCACATCTCGCCTACTGTGTCAGGGACATAAGCAGAGAAACACTCAATTTTCTAAATCCTGAAAAGGCTCAAGCATAAATAAGGTACTGTGATGCCTGACACTTGCAAAATTAAAACAGCTCTGGTCTTGCATTGAATGTAATTTTATCACTTTTATTTAACATCCAAAATTCAATAAACTTGTAGAGTGCGGGTATATTCAGGTTTAGAGAACAGTTATTTTCTGGCCTAGAGAGCAGTTGAGTAGTGGGTTTCGGTGAGAGGCCAAAATATTTGCTTTCTGGCATCTGTGTGTTGACAGGCGTAACTCATGGGGAGAGCACACTGTGGGAACGGGCACCCTGCTCCAGCCCTGACCTGAGTGGGAGGAGGCTGTGGAGTCAGGACCACATCACAGGACCCCGATGCAAGAGCCATGACCACTCATGCCAACAAGGGGTTAATAGCTCATTATATTCATTATATTCCGCTCCAGTAAAGCCACTCCTGATCCATGCAGAGTGATACATTCTTAGAAATTAAAAGTTACCAACACTAGTTGATTTCAAAACCATGACACAAACAGATTTTTTTAAAGATCAATTTACAAATCAGAGCATGTTCACCTGGCCATTTCTAAAAGTAAAAAACACTTAAAGACGCTCAATGCTCCTACGTTACTAGGGAAAGGCTGTGTAAAAAGTACCTCTGTTTATTGTACTAGCATCCATTTTCATTAATGCCCAAGATTGTATCATTTTACACACTAGAAAGTAATTGCCAAAAACACACTTTCAAAAATGTATCAATCGATCAAAAAGTGCTGATGAGATGAATCAACTTATGCAGACCAGGGAGAAATATGTTCATAATCCCCTCGCAGCTAGAAGAGACTTTGTACGCAGCAGTCTGCAAACAGTTGTAGCAAAGCACTTTTTTTTTTTTTTTTTTTTTTATGCTTACGTTCAAACACTCCTACACCACTGCCATCTGCTGGCAAACAGAAAATACAAGTTTCCCTTTAAAATAAAAATAAGTAAAAATATTAGTAGTGTTTAACCATGAAGCTATGAGGCTGCAAAAGGAAGCATGGCTGGAAATAAGCCACTTGCAAGGTCCAGGGCTCCAGCAAGGCACCTGCCCTCACCACACTGCTGGAGACACCTCAAGCTTGGAAAGAACATTGCCTTCCACCAACGGCATCAGCAGCAATGAGAAATATTACTGGGCCCTCTTTAAAAGCATTCTCCTTCCCACAAGAAAAATCAAGTCTTAAATGTTCCTTCATCAAAGGCGACAACAATGTTCATATTGACTATTACGGGAGATACAGGTGACATTTAAAACGCACTGACCTCTTGGATAATTTTTTTTTTTAAAACTGTTAAGATATGCAATCAAAAGAAAAAGTACAATACAAAGTCAATACACCTGTTCTGGGTTGAGTGAGTGGTGGAGTTTTTTGGTGGCAGGGGAGGGGGCTATCGGGGTGGCCCCTTGTGAGAAGCTTCTTGAAGCTCCCCCAGCTCCACGTCAGCTCCACTTCTGTTTGGGAAGTTGAGCCAATCAGCTGCGCCTCTGCGATAACGTATTTAAGGGACGTGGTGACGGGCAGTGGGACTGGTGAGGAGGAGTTGCTGCAGCTGCGTGAACACCAAGGTCAGTGGAGGAACGGAGGAAGAAAGGAGGGGGGAGGTGTGCCAGAGCAGAGACCCCCCTGTATCCTGTGGTGAGACAGCAGGGCAGCCCCCCCCTGCCACCCATGGAGATCTACGGTGGAGCAGACATTGATTTATGGCCTGTTGTTCCTGCTCAGATGATCAAGGTTCTGTGCCCGAAGAAGGCCAGGG
The DNA here is from genome assembly GCF_018691265.1 of Tyto alba. Lineage (NCBI taxonomy): Eukaryota > Metazoa > Chordata > Aves > Strigiformes > Tytonidae > Tyto > Tyto alba. The sequence continues at coordinate 39,092,102 of NW_024881330.1, forward strand.
TCTCATGGGAAAAGGCAGCCCTGCTGCTGTAATTCAGCACTGGGAGGATTGCAGCATGCGGGCGAGTCCCACGCCGGAGCAGCTCGGGAAGGGCTGCAGCCGTGGGAGAGAATCCAGTCAGAGGAAGTTAGTGACCCATGACGGAGCAGTGTGGGGAACGCTGTGGCCCATGGGAGGAATTCAAGTCAGAGAAAGTTTGTGGAGGACTGTCTCCTGTGAGAGGGGGACCACGATGGAGCAGGAGGAACAAGTTCCGGACACTCCCCTCACCAAAGATAAGGGAAGTGGCAGCGCTGACTGCACCCCCCATTCCCTGCCCCTGCGCCCCTGGGGGAGGAGGTAGAGATATCGGGAGCAGAGCTGAGCCCGGGAAGAAGGGAGGGGTGGGGGGAAGGTGTTCTCAAGATGTGGCAATGCTTCTCACTGTCCTACTCTGTTATGTGTTGTTAGTGTCTGCAATAAATGTATGTTCTTTTTTTTCTTCCCCTAACGAGTCTGCCTTTTGCTCGTGATCATAAAGGGGAATTTTTCCCCATCCCAGTCCTATCTCGAACCCCAAGCCTGGCTCTCTGTCCCTTCTCATTGCCGGAGGGCAAGGGAGAGAGAGCTGCTGCATTGTGGTTGGCTGCCAATCAGGCCTAAACCACAACACCACCACAACATTTTCTTCCTCTCTAGCCAGTTTAGGTTTTCCATGAAATGCAGAGGAGTCTCTGGTGACAGGTACAGCAATCCGTGATAGAGACCTCAACAGATTTTCCTGGTAGCTTTTTGAGTGCCAAAGTGTTATATAATTTACACAAACATGTACAGTGCAAATGCTTTATGGTTTGACCTGGACAAAGGGTGGGTCAGTTGATCAATACAGATTGAAACACCAGCACTGAGCTTTTATATGCATTTCTTTGGGATTAACCGATGAGAAGGAAAAACATTCAGTTCTGAAAATCCGGTTACTGGCCCCCAGAACAGAGCATCCGTCACAGCTCTAGAACTGACTAAAAGTTTACATTTAAAAAAAAAAAAAAGGTCTTTTAAATAGGATATAAAATTAATTTCAGGCAAAAAATTTAAGGCCAACTCTGTGAGTCTCTTTTGGGAAAGAATGGAGATTTTGTGATCTAATGTGCTTTCAGGATTTTTCAGTAGAACAAGATTGTGCCTTAGAACAAAAAACAACCATCCTGAAACTTTAATCTATAAATTGACACATCTATGCTATTTATATTATGACAGGATCTAGGAGACTGGATCATGGACCAGGACTCCTTCCAGCAGTAGGTCAATATAGAAACCTAGAGGAAAAAAAAGTATCCTTGTCTCACCCTGCAGGGTTTCTAAGGTAACAGAAGAAATACAGCGAAGTCACAAATAGTGGATTCTACCCATCAGTTGGCCAGTTGAATCATCACTGGCCAGTGAATCATCCTGGTAGCAATGGCAAGAGTTTTCTCTCTGAGCTGTCTTGGGTTCACATAACAGAACTCAACAAGTTGTCCTCATGCCTTGCCAGGGACAGCAGACACTACCCAAGGATGACTGCTTTAAACTAGGCAGCTGTATGAAGGCCAGCTGAACCTCAGCTCGTGGTGGGGGAAGTGCAAGGAGATGAAATGCTGCTGGTCAGCATCAGCCTTTCCGGACATGTCATCTAACAATCCTTTATAAAGGCACAGAGAAGATGAAGATTTTGCAGGACAGTACAGAGATAAGTTGGTAACGTGAAAAAGAATGATTTTTTTTTTATACGAAAAATTAAAAGATAGAAAGAAATTGGCATCTTGGGCTATTTTCAGAGGAAGAAGTTGGCATATTCACAGTGGAAGAAAGAAGGTGGGTAGGCTGGGAAGGAACTGTGAGATGAAGCTTGCGTGTGATGCACTAAAGAAGTGACAAAGTCTAAGCAATGGCCCGAAAAAAAATTAAAAAAAAAAAAAAAAGTATTTTCACCTGCATCCTGTACATTTGAATAGACTAAGGCTGCAGTTCCCATGACCAAATAAATGTTATAATAACTGACACCGAAAATTAGAAAAATTTTGCCTGTGTAATTGGATTGAAAAGAGCTTCTCTCTTGGAAATACAGGAAAAAACTGCAACAATTGGCTGTAACATGCAAGAGAGGCAAAGATGACAGCCAAAAATATACCTTCTTTTATAGGTCTGAATGAAGTAAGAAAGCAAAGTTGCCTTCAGAGATAAAAATGGGATGTGGATGTGTGAATATAACAGAAAGGAAAGTTTGTCTTCTTTTTATATATTACATGTATGCTTTTTATAGATGTGTGTGTGTATGTATAAAATAAAACATGTTGGCATTTATACAAATATAAAGTCTATAAATATAAACCTTTTGGGGATGAGTTAATGACTGGGCATTCATGAAGAGGTATCACAAAGATGGCATGAGGGTTTTTCTGAGTGGAGAGAAGGTAGTTTGACAACAAAGAGTAAGTTTGCAAAGATAGAAATAATAGCAATCTCTGACAAATACAATTCAACTATGACACTATTCTTAAGAAAATAAATAAAAAAAAAAAAAAAGAGAGAAATAACAGAGGAATAAAATCTAAAAGCAGACTGGATTTGCAAATTATATGTAGTCAAAGTCAATATTATTACTTCTAAGAACTAGAAAGAAATCATCAGGCACTCCTGAGAGTCACAGGGGAAAGAACCAGAATAAGAAACAGCCTAGCACAGAATTAGAAAATAAAAGCAAAAATGATAGCAGGTAGAACTTCCAGTGATCTTGGAGAAGCAAAACTGAGAAAAACCCAAGAGCTGAAATCAACACTGATAGATTGACAGTCAGAGAGCTAGAAAGGGAGATGTACCCGATGAGCAGTGAGAGATAAGATACTGGGATGGCTGGAAAGAGGGAACGAAGCAGTGGAGACAGAGGGCACAGTTTGCTAAAGAATAAGTTAGGTGAATGATCTCTTGGGGGAAGTTTGAAACGAGATTGTAGATCAAACTGAAACGTAAGAGAAAGAAAGCACGCAGCTAATACAGAGTGGGTATTTGATATCAAAATTAAATCTGAAGTATTAATTTCCACTCAAGTCCGAGGAAAGAAAGCATAGTTTTTTGGCCTATGATCTAGGAAGTCTCGAGAGATCAAACCTACTCTTTGCCCAGGAGCCCAGAGTTCATGATCTATTAAAGCATTTGTGTTATGGAACATAACTAGATAAATGGAGCACCATAGAGAAGTAAACAAGCAATGTGGCATTGAGCAGAGATCTTGCAAATGAGGGAAGAAAAACATCAGCATTTTCTTTCAGTTTGGGTCTGCAGTCTATCCTGAATTTGAATTAAGTGTCAAGATCAAACATGAGTGCAATTAATTATTTAAGGATATGATGCTTTGGGGGAAAGCCTTGTTTTTTTGATAATTTGTGACTATTAATATATATTTTTTTTATTTTTTCTTTTAAATAATATTTCTTTTAAATTTCTTTTAAATAATATTTTAAGCAGTGCATCCTCTAAAGTTCCCATGTGTTCCAATTTGAGTGTGATAAATAACATGCTTTAGAACTCAGAAATAATCTTCCATATTACAGATATTATAAATCTGAAAATGTTGGAACACTTTTTCCTTCTTTGTTCAGTTTGTTTTCCCTCTTATAACCTTGGGAGGCTGTTTTGGATGTAATGGAAAATACTATATCTCACTTGTTGTCCACTCATGTCCCTGAACTCTATGCCCAATAGTTAAACAAGTACAGAACTACATCCTGTATTTTGTAAGTGTAATAAATGCTACAAATGTTTATTAAGTATATATTTTTCAATTCCCTTATCAGTGTCAGAACAAGTGTAGATTTTTGGTTATTTATTTCTAATGCTGTTCATCCAGAGGGATTAGCTCACTCCTCAAACTGTGAAGCATTGACATTCCCACTCAGAAAGTGGCTAATCTAAAGCCTAAAGCAGTTAAGTAATAACGCGATAGTAAATCTAATGTAGAAACAGCATCTCATGAGGCTTCAGCTTCTGCTCTGTCCATTGGACTATATAACCTGACATCCCATGCAATGCAACTGACTGCAGCTCTTCCATCCCACTATTCAAAAAGTAGTGCTTTACTATTCTAGTAAAAAGTCCTTGGATCAAGTATTTAGAAAGCAGCTGTCCTGATTGCATATCATCAGTATCCTTTTTCAAGTAACAGGAGACATCTACTGCAACAAGTATGATAGCAGTAAGTAACATTGGATGCATGATAAACTCTTCAATAGTAACCGGTTTAAGACCTATTATTTGTAGTTAATCAGAGAAAGAAAACAAACTTCTCAAAGCAAAAAGTCTCATGCTGTGCTTGGCCAATGGAAAATTTTTTAACTTAGATGAGAACTTTGTTTCCTGCTCATTGTTTTTGTATCTACAAATGGTCATAAAACGATCTAGTTTCAAAAAACTCAGAATTCTCTGAAGACAGAATGAATCAAATTAAACCAAACTTGACTATAATCAAATATTTCAATACTGAAACTAGAAGTGGCCTCTAGGAAAAGTAAACAGACCCAAGCTTCATGCAACTGCATCTGGAATTGAGGTAGCATTTAGTCCTATAGAATCATAGAATGGTTCGGGTTGGAAAGGACCTTAAAGATTTTCTAGTACCAACCCCGCTTCCATGGGCAGGGACACCTCCCACTAGATCAGGTTGCTCAAAGCCCTGTCCAACCTGGCCTTGAAATAATGGCTGCCTTTAATAACATTAAAGTTGAAGGATATTAAAGATCACACGCCCAAATCCTCCAGGAAATCCAGTAGTAGGCATCAGCAACCTTTGATGCCACTGACACAGGTCAGATCTCAGCCTTTCTGAGGAGCAACAGAGGCTGCCAGGCATCAGAGCAACCTTCTATTTTGGACGTGAAGATCCAGCTCAAAGAGCTAACAGCACACACCAGTTCCATATCTTCAATAGGGGACCATGTTTTATGGACCACAGACTGGTTCCACAGGGGATCAGACCCCAGAGCGGAGGGACGCTTTCAGCGTTTAACGCCAATCAATTCTATTCTGAATATAGCCACAAGTCAGTTTGCTCAGTTCTTCATTTGGTTTTGCCTTTTTTTTTTTTTTTTACTAAATGCTTTGTTAATAAGCAGCTAAATTGTCAAAGTTTGTGTCCAACCTGATAATCTCATGAGCATACATCTGCTCACAGGAATAAAAGTGCCAACAAAATGACTTATCTCAGGGCCCCAATGGCAGAATACAGCTATGAAGGTCAGACATTACATTTGCAAGAAGTGACAGGGTTTCAGCATCAACTTCATAATTTTAGCAGCCATAACTGAAAACTATCTAGATATGTGAATGGCAATAAGGAAGCACAATTACATGCGGGAAGATGAATGTCGTCATAGTGTATAGTACTATGTTGTCATGTATATTACTACATGACAGCTGGAACCTAACAAGATCAACCTGTCACCAAAAAAAAATAATCTTAAGTAATTATAATGGACAGATGTGCCTGTGCTGGGTTGGTGTGGCAGGGACTATAGCAGTGAGTCCTTGTGAGCAGCTTCTTGAAGCTCTCCTGGCTCCAAGTTGGACCCACCTCTGGCCAGTGATAGTGGCAGCACCTCTGTGAGAACACATTTAAGAAGGGGAACCTGGGCAGGGTTTGGGACTTGTGAGGGAGTTGCACAGACACCTAGGCGAACACCCAGGTCAGTGGAAGGAAGGAGGAGGAATGGGGGGAGGTGCACCAGAGCAGAGAGCCCCCCTGTATCCCATGGTGAGACGTCGGGACCACCCACCCACCACCCACGGAGGTCACTGGTGGAGCAGAGGCCTAGCTGCTGCCTGTGGAGAAGCCCACACTGGAGCAGGTGTCTGTGCCTAAAGGAGGCTAGGACTCTGAGGGGAGAAGCAGCCCCCGCTGTTGTGGTTCGGTGCTGGGAGGGCTGCAACACGCCGGGGGGGCCCACGCTGGGGCAGCCTGGGAAGGGCTGCGGCCCGTGGGGAGGACTCATGCCAGAGAAGGTTCATGGAGGGCTGTCTGCAGTGAGAGGGGAGCCCTGCGGAGCAGGGGAGGGACGTGAAAAAAAACCCAGATACTACAACACGCAATTATCGTATTTGTGCTTCTCTGCTGAGACATCCCAGAGGTCAGCATTGAACCAAACACTCATCTTCCCCTGTTTTCTACATGCAGGCCTTTTACACAGGGGACTTTCACTCCCACCAGTTTCACAATACATCACTTCAAGTTTATTCACTTTTCTTGGGTCTGGGCAGCCACTAGCCCTACCAAATGCAAGCGTAATGCAGTTATGATGCTCATCTTTTAGAACTGAAAACCACTTTGGTGTCTTCCTCCATCACTTTGTATTAATGCTTACGTTAATCCTTTGATTCACATTATATCCAGAAATCCCTTGTTCTGTTTCTTCCAAATACAATACTACACAGCTGAGCACAGGCAACCCCATGATCTCATGACTACCCACTTAACATTTTGTAAAAATCACTCCCGGGTGATCCAGAAAAGTCTTAGGTCCTCAGTATAACAGTACCTCATGTTTGCCTTCATCCCTCTTGATATTTTCTTATTCCCGAAAAACTTTCTAAAGTATATTTTGAACTAAATCTACTCTCAAACCACAAGGACTCAGGCAGCTGCTCTTCGAGCAGCAGTTTACTGCACTGTTAATATCCAAAGCTTACAGAGGATGCAGGCCTTTAAAACAAGTCTGGTTACCACCTTCTTGCAAACCTTTTACCTTAATTAGCAGCTGCAAGACAAATTAACTTTATTCCTGCTAGGGAGGAGGGTTGCTGCAGCTCAGAAACTGGCATAAGCAGGACCCTGAATGCCAATACAGGCCCTCTCCCAGATGCAAACGCAACGTGTCACACCACCACAGAGGCTCAGGGTACTGTGAGAGTAACCCAGGCACAAGGACAGTCTAAGGAAGATCAGACAGCAGAAAGCAGAAGAGGATTAAGAAAACACAAACACCTTTTTTGAATTCTTCCCTTTTCACAACACCACTGAGCAGCAGCTCTTGAAGGAGCACATTCCACATCTCATCTACTGCACAAGGGCTTTCCACGGATCTGGAGGTAGCAGACAGCAGATTTGGTTATACAGTGCTCTCCACAGAGCTTGCCCTTTGGTAGCCTAGTTTCCCATCTAGCTTTCTATGTTTTAAAACCACTGCTAGGGCTGGCACACAGGGGTTGACCCCTGCACAGAAGTGATAGAGTCCACAAATTTGGTCGTCCCTTGCAGTACATTTAGCTCTATAGGTAGTACAGAAAAGCAACATTGAGCTGTCTGGCTTCAATTAGGGCTTCTAGTATGTCCATGAAGTCTCACTTCCATATGCATTTAAACTCTGGACTCTCAATTTTGTATGTGTATATATGAACCTAGGTTTTCTAAACTCAGAACATAAGCGTTGGTCCTGAGTGCATTTTTAGCTTCAGTTAAATCTTTTTCCATTGATGCCTAACTGATCTTCAGTTCAATTTTTTATTAGTGAAGAAATAATTTGCACTGAACTGTGGACTGACTTCAAAGATCTGACAGATCTATACAGATTTCTGTGCACTGGAACAAAGACCATGAACCATTCTTTAAGGGACATTGATGCTTCCACTCTTCATACATATCCAAACACTGAAAACCTTCAGTGCCCTTTGATAACAAGATAGATCTGCATGCTGTCCGTCCACATAGGCAAACATTAAAAAAGAAAAAAAATAATTGTCAAACTCCATTCCAACATCCATGTTTGTCGACAAATATTCAGTAGCTCTAGAAAGTACACCAGAACAATTGTGAAGATGGGATGGCAAGGAAAGCATGAAATGAAAGTCTCCCCTCACAAAGACAGGAGTAGTGTTCAAACATTGGATCAGCATTGCATCTTAGTTGATGTCACAAAAAAAACAAACTGTGAACTAACGAATAAGAGCTACTTTTGAGACTGATGTGCGTTCAGGATGTAACTAAACAGGAAAGATCATGAAGAGTATATGTGATACTGTTACTGCCGCTGTTCAAAGCTGGAGAGCAGGTATGGCACCATAGCGGAGCCCTGATGCAAACAAAATTCAGTGTGCTAAACACTGCCATTCTAGGCAAACAATCATCTAGCTCTGCTTTACAGGAACTAAAATGCCTGGAGTAAATTCTCAGCTGGCATCAATCTGCTCTAGGCAGCTAACTTCATCTTCCCACCTCCGCTTTCTCCTCCCCCACCACAGTTTATGCTGCACTGTTTGATTCAGGGACCACATGCCTCAATATGTTTGCGGAGATGGTGTGTAGCACTAGGAGCTGGCACTTTTTTGGTTGTGGTTTCTAGCAGGTAATAAGAAGAGTCGATAATAAGAATTTAAATGCCTTTTCCTTCTTACCCGTTTGCCACAGTCCATCTGTTAATAAGTTTTTTTGAAAACATGGAAACACATTTTCTGCACGCATAGCTTGCTTTTGGAAACTTCTGTTAACATTCTTGCAAAGCCCACACAGCTCCAGGCACTGTGCAAACATATGGGAATATATAGACTGAAGTAAATACAAAGCAGTAGAAAGAAATATCAGAAGATATAAAAATGAGGCTGGTAATAACACAGGTTAAAAATAACACAGGTTTATAGTACAATTTTTAATAAACAATATTGCACATTCTTATAGACACTGCATGCATATGATAAACTAATGTCATTGATTGTTCCACAAAGTTATGTTCTCAGAACGTATTTAGAAAGTTGCCCCAAATGCTAATATAATTAAATATCTGGAGTATCTCAATACCACAAGTGACACTAGTGTAAAACGTGTTGAATTAACACGGATTCTCCCCTGCCCCCCAAATTTCATCCGTCTATTCAGTTAAATGTGAAGGGAAAAAAAGCTCTACAACTTGAAAGTCCAGGTTGTTTTTTTCCCTTTCAAGGAGAAGCAAACAAACCAAACCTCAATGGCACCCTCTGCTGTCATGTCTCAGAAGTTTCATTATATTTCTAAATTTTTTTTTTTTTTTTTACCCTGCCCCAGTCAGTGAATATCTGGTATTTTCACAGTGTCCCAGCTCTGAAGAGTCAAAGGGACTTATTCTGAAAGTAAATTCCTCAAAGTGCAATTAAATACCTGCTTATGAAGGGTGGAACAGTCGCATCCCTGCATGTTTCCACAGCTGCTACACATTGTATCATGCAAAAATGTTTATGAATACTTTATCATCTTCGCCATCAGCTTTAAGGTCAAGCTGGATTTAAATGCAGACAGAGATAAGGATTTTGTCTCTAACGAAGCCAGATCATTTTGCGCGAACCAACTGTATCACAGAGAAATAAAAATTTTGAAGCTTTGGGAACTGTCCTAGAGACAGGCGCATTTGCCCTAAACCAAAAAGTACTCCATAACCAATTAAACAAGCTGGAAAGCTATACTACTTCTGGCAAGCATTTTGCCTCACTCTTTGCCAGCCCCAGGAGACAGATGATGGAAGCAACTGAAGTTACCTGGCACAGGTGAGCATCAAAGCAGCAATATCAAAGTGTCTTGCCAAACACCTGACAAGGACTTGTCTGCCTCTCAGCATCATGGTGGGAAGCCCAGCAACAAGTACTCCATCTGAGATCTAACTCCAAGCCACAGAAGTCAACAGGTCCCTCAAAAGAACCAGACTCAAAAGATTTCCCCACACTTTAAGGAAAATATAAAGAACTCCGGAAGACATCAGTTATCCCCAGGAACGTACAAGAAGGGAGGGCAATAAAACTTGGTTTTCCGCAGCATTCAGAAGCGTTGAAGAGGAAAGCAAAACACAGGAGTGCTTCACTTTCTGGACAGCCCATGACAACCACCTCCCCAGGCAGGTGACGGCGGCGGCAGAGGGACTCGCCGGGCAGGCGCAGAGCTTCCCCGCAAGCGGTGCTCCCGCCGCCCGGCACAGGCACAGGCGGCCCCGTGAGATTCTCCTCGTGCTTCCCCAAAGCCTATCTGGTGCCCGAGGTTAACAGAATGTCTGCAGCGAGTATTTCCATACTAGTCACAGAATTTGCCCCCGATGCTTCTGTCTTCTTCCCACCCTGAACTCAATACCTCCCAAACCAGCAGCTATATTTACCCCTCGCACACTGTAATGTCTGATGGTGTCACAGTTCTAAATTAAGCAGCTTCTGTCATGCCCAGGACCAGCCGTAACCCTTCTCTGTTAGGTGTCAGCATCAGACTTCTTGGTGCATTTGTGGCACCCTCTCTAAACAATACTTAGATGTACACGCTTAAATAGCCTGTGGCCATCTCAGTCATCTGGTGGTGAAATTGAGATCACTGGATGTTCCATGCTGTACTTACTCCACTCCTCACTTTGTGTGTATTTAAACTGGTGGAAGACAGTCTTTCCCTCTTTTCCCAAACTGCTACGGGTAGCATTAACAGCGACAGGCCAATTTTGTCTGAAGGTTATACCCAGCTGCATCTATCTCAATCACCTTTCTTCAGGAAACATGCTAAAAACTGGCAAGGTCTCCCCTCTTTCCCTATTCTTGGCGTAGCAAAGTCATCCTCTGGATTTCAACTTTTGTTTTCTTTTTACTTTTCCCCCAGTATATTTTTACCATTACAGTAGGCTAATTCACCTACAGGAAGCAAGTCTAGTTTATTTGTTGTAAAGCAATACAAACACTCTAGTTTATTACTAACAACTTCCTGTTTGAAATGGCTTTCCTCTCTCATTTTACTAGGCTAGGCTGACGCATTCAATTCTACATGTCCAAATACTGATAAGACCTTTAACATCCCATATTTAGAGGTGGGCCATCCTAATCTGACAAGAAAAATCTGAAAGAGCTCTTGAAATATTTAAAGTGAAACCTGCCTAAGTAATATTAATATAGCTCCTTATTTAAAACCCCCCAAATGCCTTCAGCTTACATGGTTCTTTGCTATAAAAGCCCATATCCAGTGAATTCACGTCTGGTCTTATTTACCTAGATTGCAAGCACAAATTACTTAATGAACTTATTAAAGGTAGATAGTATATACAGGCATCAGTGGAAAAAGCCAACTAGAATGTCCAAAAAAGTTAAAGCACAATTCCTCATAAGGCACTTTGTAGTGCTATCAAACACGCAGATGTAACAGAGTGGTCTGTCCATTTACTTACCCTCTGGATTAAATCTTTAGTCATTCACGTTTGTAAGAAGTTATATCTTTATTTCCTCCAGTTCAGTCTAACTGCTGCATGCTTTCTGGCTTACTGGCATGACTTTCCTGACTGGGAGGCTTGGAAGGAGCAATTTTTATACAAGAATTGCTGATATTACAAAGCCAGAAAATTTTTTGGCAAACTTATACTTGCCTCTTCAGCACATCTGATGCTGGAAAGCAAGGGGGTAGAAGAGGAATACAATTAGTTAAAGCAAGCAGTTAGCAAGCCCATCCTCTGTGCTTTTTTAGACAGAAGAGAGAACACAGCCTCCCAAAGCTCCTCTTGTATCTATTCCAAACTGCCTACAGAGCTGGAATAATTATCCTGACTTGGGATCAACCGAGTGTCAGAAAGTCTGAAACAGAAGTTTGGGAAACTTATCTTTACAGTATTTGCATGCTTAATTTGTTCCCTGACCACCCCTGCTAGATGGAGAAGTGCCCACACGACTGACACGAAACCAAGGCATGAAGATTAAAGGATGTTTGCTGATCAACAGAGAAGCCTGAGGCATCAAAACAGAAAAAAATCCAACCCTCTCCCCTCCTTTTCTATAATGCTGTTAATCATTGAATCAAGCTAGAAAGCTGTGGGTACCAAATCTTTACATCTCACCACACTGCAGATGCACTTTCTGTCCCACACAGGTATCAGACGAGGTGGTCGTTTTGTCTGCTGGCCCGGTGGAGGTAGACTCCTGCACATTTGAACTGATCCTGTTCCAAGCTCACCAGACAAGACCCAGCTATGGCTCAGAAGCCTGCAGCAGGCCACGGATGCTGCTGAGCTGGTCGGTCTAATCGAGAGCAACCTGAGTAGCAAAGCTCATTGCTCCGGCCCAGACCTGCGCCGACAGCGCTGCTGGGCAGGAGAAGCGGGCAAGCAGGCAGCAGAGGCACAGAACAAAGTTGAGAACTAGATGAGCATTTGCACAGGTAACAACCTATGACCACAATGTATAAAAAGGACTTTTTCAATCCTAGCTCTCACTTTCTCATAAGTTAACTTGGGTAAAGACATCTTTATATCAGCATCAGAATAATCTGAGCTCTGTGTAAACTATGGTACACTTGAAATTCAATCTCTTACGGAAGGTCTCTACCTCTGTTATAAAGGCTGAATACTCAGGTTAAAATCTGTGGAATATAAGAGCCAAAATCCAACAGCATCTCACCCCTGTACTGGAAACAGAAGCTCCTGGGAGGAGACCCTGGATTCCTAAGCACCATTTCTTTATCTCCTCCAGCAATTCCTCTTCAGCTACAACCAAAGGATCCTGCTTTCGCCTGGGAACAGGTTTTCCTGTGCTAATTCCCACAGACCCTGACGTAAGCGTGAGGGAAGAAATCAGTAGGAAAGAGTGAACCCAAGCCAGTAACTAACCCAACGTCAAGAACATTTTGTCTTTGTACAGGGACAGCAGCACTTGATTCAGTGGGAGTGCAGCACCTGCCCCCATTTAACTCCTATATTTAGTTCTCCTGTAGGTTGCTTTAGTATGCTTCCTCTGGAATACCAAACGCATTTAAAGATGGAAACTTCAACTAAATGCTCTCCAGAGGTAACTAATTGTTGGAGCTCCGAGGTGTTTTTTCAGGGGAAAAGAGTGTGGAAAGTCTGTGCCTAGTCCTTATAGACACACCTAGTAACTGAAACTTTCCAACCGTGTTTCTGTCATGCGCAGTACAGATTTGATTTTGCAAAGTAAATGCCATTTTGCCTGTAGAATAACATTCTGTTTATCATCTTGATAAATTTTTGTATTCCATTAAAATTTAACCAAGAAAATCCATGCATAACTTAGTCCTTTTGAGAAAGTTCTCAATGGACCATTTTGTTCTTGTCTGTCAAATGAGGCACGTTTCTACTATGGATATAGTAATAATTTTTTAAAATCTGACGTTTTGCTATAGAATTTTCCTCCTTTTAAAGGTTTTTCCAAGCCTATTCAAGTTGCATTGAGCTATTTATTATATAAATCACAAATCAAAAAGCAACTAAACTAATTCGCCAAAGTAAAAATCCAGGAGGGGTCCCAATTTACAAAGTTCCAGCCAGCTGGAGGCTAGGAGAGCACACCGGAGGCAGCTTATGCTTTCCTTGCTCTTCTGCTGTTCTTTAAGTGTTCAAAATTGGTTGTGGTCAGAGGCAGGATATCAGAGGAGCCAGATCTTTGGTCTAACTGGCATATCCATTCTTGTATGACGCAATCTGTGGGAAGATTTTGATTGTAAAATACCTATAAAAAGGGCAGAGTTAAAACTTCACAATCTTTTTACGATACACTTCTTAAACTTGTTAAAACTTAGGACTGAAGTATCTTTTCATATTTTCTGGATCTTGGTGCAGACAATAAAGTGAAATTCAGTTTTATTTACATATTTAATTCATTTATTTTTAGGATCTTTTTTGAGCACAGTGTTATGAATATTAAGACACATGAAAGCGTTTAAGATACTTTGATTTAGAAAGAATCAGGAAAAAATGAACCGAGTCCAATTTAATACATCTTTTTTACATTCCACGTTTTGATTCATTTCTTTAGAGTTAGTGGGGTAGAAGACCCTTTTTAAGGAGTTTTTTGCGTTTACATTACAGTAAGATTTTATCTGTATTGGGTATTAGCCTTGGTGACATTACTGGCCAAGGACTTTGGGCTAGACTTAAGTCAGTGAAGCTTTGTGCTTAAAAATAGCACGTCCCCAGAACTTTCTGCAATATCAGAGCGTCCCATACAGACTGTAAGAACTACAAAATTGGATCCAAACCAGCCAACAGCGAGCCTTTTATTATTAGTGATGTGAGCTAGATGACAGGGGAAGGCTAAAACTGTCTTAAATCTCTCCTACAAAATTTCATACTCAGAGGTTTAGTCTCCCTTAAGACTGAGCACTTCCGTTCTTGTCTTTGAAAAGCTGCACAGAGCTCAGCCCTCTTTAAATTCTGCTAGCAGATTAGCGGGCAAATTACTTCCCAACCTGGATGTTTCCCTCTTGACTTGCCTCCTCAAGGCAGAAGGGATTCAAGGTCAAGCTCCTACCTTTGTGCAGAGAGTTACAGCCACCCCAAACCTGCAGCCACCCTGGGAGAAGGCACCCATACTTCCAGCTCTTTCCTCCTACCTGTGTGATGAAATCGCTGGGCTACAAAGCCTTTCTCCCAGGTCAAATCAATCATAAAACCAGAAAATACCAATTGCTATCAACGAATTTATTTAAAGATCCCTTTGCATCCATTTCTATACTTTCTCTATCCATGGTTCATCCTGGAGCTCCCCCACTAAAGCCTTCTCAGTCCCCAATACTCCTCTACCTTCAGGGTCCTTTCCCTAGTTTCCACATACCCCACCGCTACTGAATTCTGTTTAACCCTTTCCCCCGTCCACACACAAACAAGAAGTAGTGTATTTGCTGACAGAACATTCTTCCCTCAGCTACCCCCACACCCTCAGTTTCTCTTCATTACAACCTTTCAAGTCCAGGGACATCCGTTTCCGAAGAGCCTAGTGCAAGTCTCACCCTTCGCGTGTCCTTCAACCCTCCCGTAGAAAATGTGATTTACTGTAATAGGATTATTACATTATTAATTAAATATAGATGAGTTGATGCCTGCTGATGGGCTGACTAGGTATAAATGTAAGAATTACTGTATTACATTTATGCATTGTAATTGAAAACCTGTTTCTCTAAAATATGAAGGGGAGGAATTTGTGCACACTAATGTTTGCAAAAATAAACATTTCAAATATCACATTCAAGACTACCTTTGACTGTCAAGCTAATAACATATTTCTTTCTCCAGCAGTATTTTGATAGCAGGATTTAAGGAAAATTAGCTAGCTTATTGAAATAAATCTCACCACACTGAATGACTCAGAAGCATAGCACAACAAGCAGCTATTCTGTTCTGTACACCTGATCACTGTTATCCCAGTGCTTCATTAAATCATTAATTCCCAATCTGTACCCATAGGGTGTTTTTCTCCCCTGTTGCTCACGCATCATTTGAAAGAAATACTCTGCAGCAGGAATGGTCTCACTTGGGGTCTCTGTTAAGTATCTGCCTCAGTGGTACCCTAACTTTTGAGGAGAACAATCATAACAAACAGCAACTCATTTGATCTGAGATCTGATACAAGCATGAATTCTCTTTCAAGTCTCTTTTCACAAACTCACCTTGAAAAGTCAGCTGCATTACCTCCCAGGGTCACTCAGGTAACAGTGCCTCAGACTGCCACTTCACTTTGCACACTCCTTCACAGACTGGTAGATTGCCTCTATGCTCCCAAACTTCAACATTAATTTGCTCAAAAGTCTGTGGTACACCAACTTTTTCCTGCACTGCTTGCAGATCTTTCTGGGAGATTTGAGGATGGAGGACAAGGGAATGACCAAGAAGTATCTTCCAACTTATAAATTAAAAAATAAATAGAAACTTGGTTTCTCCCAACTGAAAAACAGCTGTTTATTCTTTGTAATCATTAGAACTGTGGGTTTAAGATCAGCAACCTCCTTTAATTATTAAAAAACCCAACAACTTAGCTCCATACTGAACCAACATACAAATGCATGGCCAAACAGACTACATCTGAACAGTGTTTCCTCAATTTCCTTTTACCTTAGGCTTTGTTGGTGTGTTTGCTCCCTGCAGGTGGAAAATATCACACAATTCCATCTGTTTCTCATTTTCTTGAAAGATTTCCTATTATCCCTCCCACTTGTTCCAACTGAATAAACCAACAGCTCATTGTTCTTTTACATGCCATAGGTATGATTAATTGAACTGCAATGAATGGGAGGAAAACATCAAAAGAAAAAGAAGGTAGAAAGTCAAAGTGTCCTTCAAGTGAATTTTCTGTTGCAGAGAAAAGAGGTAGGCTCACTGAAAGAGATTCAAGTTATTCAACAGTCACAATCTTACTCTTAGATCTAAAGACACTGAATGAGAAACTCCATCATGGTGCAAAGCTGCAGAAAAGCTGTGTTTCAACAGAGACCTTGTCAGTCTACCTAAAGTCTTGAACATCATTAAGACAGATTTGGCACAGAGAAAGCTAACGAGAACTTGCAAGAGAGTTAAGCAGTGGAAGTGCTCAAAACACAGCTTGTGTGGGAAACCTTCAGGGTTCTTTTTAAAAATCTAACATAGAATTTAATCATATTTCATTATCTTGTCATTTAGTCGGTATGAGGATAAAAAATGATCCAACTTATCAGTATAGCCTGTTCCAAAGACTAACAATTATTCACAGAAATAAACTAGTAACTGAGTAACTTCTTCAAATAAGTAACTTAAAATAAGCAAGTCTAGAAAAATCACTAACCATTAAATCAGCTGGGGAAGTCTAGTCAACAGCAAGAATCACTTGGGGCAGGGGAATGGCCGATGCACTAAACACAATTATCCTTCAAAGCCTTTGTAAATATATGGCTTATTTAAAGAAAATGTGAAATAGGGTACCTTATACCAGAGTACAGGTTAGCTCTAAGACTCTGAAGTTATGTAAGGCCAAGAGCAAAATCATACTGTTAAGAGAAAAGTAGAAGAGATACATATGAGAGAAATTAAACACAAAAAAAAAAAAAAAAACACAAACCACCCAACTCAAAAACCCCAAGCAGACCAAAATAAGAGTTCAACTGGACTATGTGAACATAATTTTAATTCTTTGCTCAAAAGATTCTTCCAGCATCTGAAAAGCTACAGTGAAGTACAAATGAAGAATCAACCTCACAACACTCTTGGCTGTTTAACATCCTTTGTCTCGTACAGCTGTTCGCTCTCTTTGGTGTTCCAGCATTTCATCTACTTCCCAGGACAAGTATTCCTGTCTCCACCCTTGACTTTCCTTTTTCCAAAAAATCATCAATACTCACTAGCAACCCAAAGAACAGATACGATAGTTATTTATTAATATTTAAAATAAGCATAAATTTCAGGACCTAAAAACTTCTCTGAATTGATCTGCATGTGGTATTCTTGAAATTAAAGTACAGCAATACAACTGAAAGACCAAGCGTTATCATAAAATATGAAGTTGAATGGAATACAGTTCAAGTTAATAGCAATTAAGTTACATTAACTTGAAGAAATTAAATACAGTTTTACACATCTTCTTATGAAGCACCACACTCACAAGACCCAGCGAAGCATCTCATGAGAACTAAACTGCAAGGCAGTTAAGCAGCTGAAAACAAATTGGCAGCCAATTTAAATTAAAAAAAAAAATGGCAGTAAGAATTTAGTAGCAAAGTTTTCCAGAAAACTAGCAGAAGAAAGATAGATTTAACATCCACTGTATTGCAGTCACATAGCACAAACATCTGAATTTTAATCAATTTAACAATTCTGTATTCCTGGAGAAAAAAAACAAACCAAACCAAACCAAACCAAACAAACAAAAAACAAAAACAAACAAAAAAAAAACACACCAAAAATCGAGATCTTAGTCCTTTCATCCTCTATTTTACATAGTTGCTCATCTGAACTGATGCAAATAGCAGCTGCATATATTAATGCCTGCAAAATAAAATTTCATTTTAAAAAAAATACGACATACAGTTACAGTAGATAAAGACCCATGACCTTTTATCTTAGCCTTTTGCTGAAATGTAATAGCGTAGTTCAAACTAAAGTTAAATCTTCATTTACATTGCTCATCAAATGATTTGTTTGGAAGTTTTTATTCCTGACTGAGCACAAATCAAGGATTTATTTTTTTAAACATCTGAGGTGCTTTCAAATGTTTGCAGAATAGGAAGGAAAGGATGCATAAATTCAGAGTTCAAGATTAAAGTGTAATGCCTCACATATGAGGGCACAAATCAAGACAGCTTCTTCATCTGAAAGCCCACAAGCTCAGCTTAAAATACAGTCATCAATCTGGAGTATCTTCTTTCATTTTACATGAGCATCCACTTTGTTCTTGAGACGCACATAAACTTGTGCGGGCAGGTGAAATGTTACAGTATCTCTGAGTGGATGTAGTTGAAAAAAAAAAAAAAGAAAAAGTTTCTCAAATGTTACAAACTCATTTTACAGGCAAAGGCAGATGACGAGTGCAAGTGCACACAGGATATGCAAATAGTTTATAAACTCTCACTGTTAACACAATGGTTATAACCAACACTAAAATTCAGAAGAACACTTAAGAGTGGACCCTTGTATTTAAATAACTGTCTGCCCTTTCAAGTTCCAATGAAATTATGTCCCTTTCCACCTTCTGGATAAAAATGCTGCACAATGTTAAAAAATGACATATACCACATGGGAGACTGAATTAATCCAGTCATATTAAGCAATATTTCTATTTACATTGTGCCAAACAGGCTGAGACAAGCTAAACTCAGCCAGGAGATTTCCTGACTTCACTTATTTCCTTCTCTGGACAGAGGAACTTCTTTGTAGATTGTGAAAACAGCATCTATGGCCAGGCTGCCCTCACTGGCATCCAAAGGAAGCAGCAGACAAAAGACGTGACAGTGGAGTCTTCTCAGAAAGGGTAAAGAAGTGGGAAGGAATGCTTACTTAGACGAGAGTAAGAAATTCACTGCCTCTTGAATGTCTGACGAGGAGCAGACTTCTGGAGGAGGATACCTGAAGACCCGGCCATTTGCACTCTGCTTGCAGCGTGGTAAAATGTAAAACAGTTTCTTGTGAAATATGTAGGGAAGTTGATTGGAAGAGATGTCCAACTGGCGTTTGACTTCTGTTTGTTGGATTTCCACTTGTGGGGAAGGATGAGGTCAGAAAAGAACAGGTAACACAAACATTATGCATCCCCTTATATATAAATAAAATTTTTATTATTAATATTTGGCTTAGAGATTCCTGGACACTGAAAGTATCATTAAAGTTTCAGGATTATTATGGGAAGATAAATACTGTCAAAAGCCTGGACTGGGTACAAGTTTAACTTTGTCAACCAAAAGGTCCATATTCATCATATTAAAATGCACTTTATTAAAATATATAAAGTAGAACAGACAGTAGAGAACAGATGTTTTAAGGAAAACGTGCCAGCTGTACTCTAGCATTCTAATGTTATATGAGGCCAAACTAATTTACTTAAAATTCCTATGATCCATAAAGAAATTCTTTCCTCTTCCATGCTAAACTATGGTGGGTGTGTCAGGCTGAAAATAGAATATATAAGGATGTGAACAGGTTACTATCATGGAAACTTGCTCACAGATTAAATCAGATCAAATGGTCAATTCTCATGCCAAAGAATTCTCATCCAAGTTACCATACACAAAAAATGCCACAAAATTTAAACCAATGTTTTGCTGCAACTTGAGAGCAATTCTTTTCCATTCATCTCCCTTATCAGTAAATTATATGGATCTTCACCTGACAAAAGGATAAACAAGACACTGAAAATCTGTATTTTCTTAACAAAACAGTAGGAAAAATTAGTTCAAATGGCTTTGAAAATAACAGAAAATCCATTCCTAAATGGTGACTTGTATTTGAATGACTAGAATTATTGATTTTAAAAGATCAGTGCTGAAGAAAAATTTAGACTGTCCACACTGGATTGTCACTGCACTAGAATCAGCTGCAGCAGGTAAGTATCTTTCTCATGGAAGAGCCATCGATAATTTTCAAAAATTAAGGTAACTGCTACTTACAGAATTCAAAACAGTTGCTTCAACTCAGTTTCAGCTATGAAAGATGCACTGACACCTGTACATCCAAATAGTTTACTTAAAACTTCTTTTTTAAGGGATATATTTCAAGTGTGTAATTTCTCTTATGAAATAGAAAGCAACTTCAAAATAGAAGTTTGACTGAACAGTGAAAAATATTTAAGGTATTTCCTCCTAAATATTATTTGCACTTGACCAAGAGCTCAACATTATCTTTTGCTTGGTGCCACAGATTCGTCTGGGACGAGAACCATTTTGGGAAATGGCTTCTGCATCTAAATCCTGCAGACAGTACATTATGAAACTGCCAGAGTATCCAAAAGAAGAAAACAGAGAGAGAGGATGCGTAGAAGTATTTGATAAATTAAGGCTAGAACAGCAAAAGACATGAAGCAGTGAAATGTGTCTAGTTATGAATATCGAGTTTTTCCCAATCCAAGTCCCTCAAAGTAGTGCCCATGTTTTCCTTAAGCCAGCAACTTCAGCATTAAACTGACAGGAGTTATTTCTTGTCAAAGTCAAATACCAGAATACCTGTGTTAAAGATGCTGATGTTACAAAGTCAGGAGACATTCAAAGGTTAGCAAAGCTCATGCAGTTTTCATTTGTCCCAGCTGTGTTGATAGGACAAGCTTTTCAGCAGTAACTTTACTACATGATTTCCCAGGTCTCTTCAAAGTGGAAAAAGCAGTCAAAATGGAAAATACTTAGCATTTCTTCCCTCCTCCTCGTAACAGTAAATGTGTGTGATAACATTGCATCTCACTGTACATTACCAAAATCTTACACTGCAAACAGAACATATTCCCCCCCCTTCGAGGAGCCTTTCCCAGTTTTAAACATTCTGCTGCACCTCTGGTTCACCAACCCCTGGGTGTGTAGTTATAGTGCAGCTAAGCCTATTTAACAGTGGGTACCTGCTTCTGAAAGGAGAAATCTCCTTCCTTCCCCTCCCACCATCTCCCTTCTAAACATTGAACCTCACAGAGAACTGCCCAGACCGTTAAACCAGCAGAAAACGTCTTGAACTGGCTCAGTATGGATCACAGGAAAACAAATGCTGACACAAAGGAGGAGGCATCAGGAACAGAAAAGGGGTTCCACTGACTCCTCCGTTAGCAAGTTAGCAAGCAGCCATTACAACAACTTCACTATATTGAAAAATCAAGACCAAAAAAAAAAATGTATTTCTACATTTATTTGAGATATTAAGCACCATTCCTTTTCTTTCTGGAGGAAAAGAACTCGTGCATAAGGAAGCTGAAGGCTAGAAGTTTCACATGTCCATTAACTAGTACAGCACTCCATAGCTGATTTTACAATGTTATATACTATTTTTACAGTACTTTATATGCACATAAAATTCCTTTTAATTTCAGCTGCACATACTAAACTCTCAGCAGTCAGCAAATCGGTCGCAACATGACTAACACCATCAGCAATGAAACTCTTCTATTTGTAGATTTGCTAACAATCCAGGAACAGTGTAAGAACTGTCACAGCTCTCTAAATGCGATCACCTCCTTCTCTCACAATCCTGTCTCATTTTCCAAGCTTTCAACGTCTGCAACAGTGATGAACCCATTTTATACTAAACCCAATTCAATCCAAGAGCAATGCTCATGCTATTAGAATAAGAGAGGCAAGGGGTAAAGCAGGAAATACTGACAAAGCCCGTGAAAATATGAATACTGCAGTGGAAGCAAGCTAAGGTTGCACATGCAATCAGTTCCTGAATGCCTGACTCTAACAGGAGCTGCCTTTTAACTGGAAACTTCTGTGCATTTTCCTAAGATAGTTTTGTAACAAAGAAGCAGAAACATGCTGATCCCTTGAAGGATCATCAGAAGGCCTACGTTCTTTGGACTCACCACACTGACCTTTGCCACTTCAACTGATCAGGGACAGTTGGAATAACAGGCAGTAATCCATAAATCAGCCAAGAGAGGGAAACAAATCGCTATAAAACCTGTTAGCAAGAAACAGATACGCACGGAAGCAGCAGTTTTTGGGCTCAAGCCAAGTTTCATAAGGTTTGGGCTTGAAACCTTTATCTCCTAGTCTCCTCTTACAATATGCACTTTTCTTATCCCTCCCTTAACCCACTTGCTATTTGTTACACATCTGCATTTAAGGGAGATCGCTTCTTGGCTCCAAAATATGGGAGTGGCTTCCCTCCTGACCTTCCAGCAAACTGGCAATAAAAATGAAGATTCCCATCTGCTACTCCACAGTCTCAAAAGTATTTTAAATAACGAGAAAGAAATAAGTGTGTACTGAACTTTGTGTTTG
Source organism: Tyto alba (assembly GCF_018691265.1). Lineage (NCBI taxonomy): Eukaryota > Metazoa > Chordata > Aves > Strigiformes > Tytonidae > Tyto > Tyto alba. The sequence goes on from NW_024881330.1 coordinate 39,114,246, forward strand.
CAAGGTTAGAAGAGTGCAAGGGGCTTAAGAAGAGAGAAAGCAAAATATAGCAAAATACTCTGTATTCAAAACAAACCTTTGCCACTTAAGTTCCCGAAGTTTGATTGCCAGAATCTGTAAGTGAAGGACTCGAAACATGGTATGAACATCTTTGTTGGACAGTAAGACATGAAATACACTCAAATAAGATGTGGTATTGCTATTTTAAGCTATAACATATCTGACTTCTACATTGCCGTTCTAAAAAGAGAAAGCTATCCCTGGAGTTTGGTACAGGCTGTTCAGTATTTTGTACAGTCAATACACCCGCTTAACATTTTTTTTTTTATATTCTCTTCCAGCAGATAAGAGTGTGTTGCTATATAAACTGAAACAAGAGATAAAATTCTTAGAAGGTAAAAACTAGTGTAGAATTACCCAGTTTAACACATATTCTAAAATTCTTGTTGCACGGTTCTAACAAAAATCATGTTAATATAGCGATGAATATGTCATCTCCACGAATCAAAGTATTTTTCTCCAAATGCTTTCAAATAGGGGTAAAAACACCTGGATGCTCGGACAGTGAAACAAAAAAATTTGAGAAACAGAGTATATGCTTGCTAAACAAGAATTATGTTTATTTAGCTAGTGAATCACCTAGAGGAGTAAATTTTCACTTTCATGATAGCAATCTGTCAGGCTTGCAAACACCCAGAAATAGGAATTAAAGATTATTTTAAATGTAGTTATAAAGGTCATAAAAAGTCTGATTTAGACTGAGGTACATTTACTCAAAACTGAGATTCATTGAGTGGTAGCAAACAAACAGTTCCTCAGACAAATGCACTTTTTTCAGTATACATGTTACAGAAAAAAAAAAAAAAATAATGTGCATTAACTGGTGGTGTCCACCAAGCTGCATATTAATATTCTCTTACACCAAACAGTTTGAAACAAGGGAAATGTCATTCTAATATAATTTTATGTTACGTTTCATTTGGCTAAACTGCAGCTCAAAGTTGCTTTGCCATGTTAAAAGATTACTACAATAATTTTCACATGAACATTTAGACTTGAGTTTTACTCCAGGACTAAATATGGCATGATTTGCTTTTAATCTGTTGAATAGCTAAAAACTGACAATTAAAAAAACTACAACAAAGAAAAAATTAAGTTGAAGCAATGTGAATCTCACATCATTGAACCACTTCTAATGGTTAAATGTTAGTATTTAACAAATTCAAAGAGTTAATGAATCCTTGCATTCGTTCGGTCTCCTGTGCCTTAGCTAGGATGCATAAATACAAAAGACAGCAGATACTGGTAAAAGCTTCAGGACAGAAAGTGCTTGACGAAGGTACAGTTCTCAAGTGTGTTTGGTGAGAGAGTATAAGGGCAGATGCACTGATGAGAACCATTACAAGAAGAGTCAATTTTGTGTTAAAGTGTTCAAAGATGTCACCTTAAGCAGAAAAAAGCTTTAATAACGTCTTCTTAGACATATTAGGCATTTCCAGAGTCTACATCATTAGTGTTGTAATTCTAGCAGGACATCTCCATATAGTTATTGTTTGTTTCTATTTCTCTCCTGAAAAAAAAAAGAAAAAAAAAACAAAAAGGAAAATCATGTTAATACACACAGTTCAACATTATCTGCTTTTCTCTCATTAGAGCAGTTGCATTGCTTGAAACTTCTCTAAATCAGGCAACAAGCTTTCTAGGAAAAAGCTTGACTTTTTTTCAGGAACATGAAATGTCTAGTTCAAGTCAACTTCTTAAAAAGAAACACAGAAGTATACGTGAAAGCAAAAGGCAAATACATTCCAAAAAAATAGCTATTAAAATAAAAGGTTTTATAATATTGCTTTTAAATCACTTCTGATTAAATATATCACACAAAGTGAACTGAGTAATGAGACCAAGGGACCTACAAACAAGTCAAGAGATACCCTAAATCATCTGCTTGTCAAAAAATGCTCTGCATGAATATTTAAATATTCTGCTCTCCATCCATTATATCCCTCAAAAAGGAAAGATCATATTCCCAGGTATCTCTTTCAAAGCACCCTATAATAAAGTGTTTACATGTGCTTAAATTCAAAAGCTAAAGGAAAAAGTTGGCCCTCCTCTATACAGACACATTGCTCAAATGGCAAGAAAAATAATTAAAGGGAAAAAAAGCCATCCATACTTTTTTTAGAGATTACTTTTAATAAAAAAAAATGCAAAACCAGTGAGGTAGGAAAGGCTGGGTAAAAAACCACACTTGAACGGAAGCCTAAATTGCCGTCAAAATAGTAAGTAAATAACACTTTCAGTGCTTTATCACCATCCTCCATTTTCTCTTTGTTAAACATACACTTAGGCATTATGACTACCTCTAGGAAAAAATAAAAACAGATCAATGAACTATATCTCATTGCCTTCGTTACATTTCTTCTAGACTGTAAAAAGACACTATAGCTTGATTCTAATAAACGAAGAATTTATCTTCCAATAGCATTTCCTTTCTTAACATACCCAACTGAGCACGTTACATAAATGTTTTAAAATACCTTCATGGAAGAAAGTGGTAGGTTCCCTCCCCCATTTGAAAGAGAACAAAAAACTCATTTCCAGTATTTTTATTATTATTGCATTACACAGCATGTTATAAATGGAACATAAACATAGCAGGAGAACCAAAATAAACCAGGAGGCATTTGAACAATCATTTCGAAACCACTCTGATAGCACGCTGAAACTTTATTATGCTAGAAACTATTTACGAAATTGGCATACGAACCCAAATAAATTCTGCCAAAAAGATACTATAATGACAGAGGATACATAACATATTCGTTATCAGAGTACAGCTGATGATCTACTCCTCTCCAAGACAGACCTCCAAGGTGCTTCAAGATGAACACCAAAAATGTAAACCTTGCACAGAGTTCTTGGTCACAATAAGCAGCCCATGGTCCCAGCAGCTGTATATCTAAGATTAGACATTCTTTGGTATATTTAAAGCGAGAGCAATCCTTTCTTGCACTAGTCTGCTAGAAACAATTAACTAGTTCAGAGAGACATGACTAGTATTTTCGCAGTGAGATAGTGTTTTTAAAATGTGAGATTGATAGTATCAGCCATTAATACAAACTGTTACGTCTAGGCTGAAAACAGATGATCACTGGCCTCATGCCTCAGTGTGCACGTAAGGCATGCAAAAATAGCCTGCTCATGCACATCTCCGATTATTCCTCTACTATTAGCAGACTTCAACTGCAAGAACTGCACAAAGCGCTGAAAAACACTATTGTAGTATTAAGTAGGAGTCTATGAAACTGTGATGTTACCTAATGAAATACCAATATTTTAATGTTTTTAAATACTACCTATGTACAAATAAAAACATCAGTTCCTGCTCATCTGCAAGTATTACATATGTAACCACTGAGCCAAACTTCTAGAAAGTCTCTCTGCAAAGTGTTGCACAGTAAACTGACCAACCTTGTGTTGTATGTAGCCCCTGAACTCAAAAAGCATCTAAGCTGACAAAAATACAAATCAGAACAGGAATGATATCCTGACTATCTGTTTCTAGTAGATGAAATAAAGGAAGTACTACAAATTTTAAGTCCATTTTGAATTCAACAGAGGAAAAAGGCTTCAAAACACCACCAGCACCTGTCGTCTCAAAGCTACCTATTACTACATTTATATTCAAATACTTAAAGCAGACGTACAAACTTGACATTTTTCAATGCAAGTCAACAGCATGTTCTTCAGATATTGGTACCAGTGACATTTGGCACTCTGTCCAGCAAAACAGACAGAGAAATCCTGATTTATTCAAAATGCAGGTAGTGGTATTACACTCAAAAGCAAACCAACACACCCCGATTCCCCAAACCCCCCCTGGCTCTAAGTCAGATCACACTTGCTACCACTGCCTTTTCCTGTCACAAAAAGTATTCCTCTTGTGGTTTTTTTGGGTGGGTTTTCACTGGTTTTGTATAAACAGTTGTAATAGACAAACTAGAAGAAAACTTTATCCCCAGCAGGTTTCCAGCATAACAGACTGGATTCCACTACATTTTTCCCTTTCACCCAACATTTCTTACTCATTTCTTACATTCAGATGAGCAAAACCTGCCACATCTCTTGCAATGCTCTTGGATAAAAAGCTGCTCCAGTGAATTTAAGTTCCCTGCCAAAGGCCAACTTCAGAAGTCACCAGGGTGAGGCTACCCAGCTTTAGGGGGAGTTTATGAGCATGATGGGGAAATTAAGTACCATTCGAACGAGAACGATGTAGGAATGTATCGGCTGGTTAAAGGTACCTGCCAGCTGCAGACCACGCCATGAGGAGATTTCACAGATGCAAGTAACTTTCTACACTAGATGAAAAAAATCAAGTGAAGGTGAACCTAAAAATGCTCAGGCCTCAGAAACATGCCTCAATCTAGTGCAAACAAAAATATGGAATTAACTTGGTCTGAACTGCGAGGCTCACTTCCAAACTTCAGTTCTCTGAATTCAGAGCATTAATCAAACGATCCTGGGCTGAAAAATAGCTGCAATGGAATTTACCCTCAGATTTAGTGAAATCTCTATGCTAACAAAATTTCAAAATTCAAAGTGACAAAAATGTTTCCTGACCAAATTTGAAAGAGACTACCAAGATGCACACAATACTGATTTCTGGAATTTTTTGTCAAAAAGAAGGTAGATGAAAAAGCCTCATTTTAAGTAGCAAAAATGTAAACGGCAGCCTAACAACAACAAGCTACCACAGTCCTCAGCTGTAATTTTTTCTTCCAAGATCCCACAAACTGAAGCTCAAGGTGAGAAAAGACAGACCTAGAAGAATGACTTTTGCTTTTTGTACAGCGGTTGCAAGTGCAAGCATTTCGAGGTGCCCATTTTGAACGCTGCCCAGGACTGCAAACTTGCCCAGGTACAACGCAGAGCTCCCACACAGCCATACCTGCAAAAAAAAAAAACCCTAGAATTCTGAAAACTTTTGCACCTTACTGCAATGTTTAAAACGTTTATGCCTGAAGCTGTCTGCTTTGCCCCTCTCCCAAGAGGTAACATTCTCACAGCAGCTTCCGAAGGGAATGTGTAGCACATCTTAGTTGCTCCACCGCAAACTGCGATTTAACCTTCGACTTAAAAGCCCTGCTCATCTGCGATGTAAGCGAACATGTCAGACTGCACTCTGTGAAGTGAGGCGCGGGCACACATACGTCTCCTCTGCCAACTCTGCTGCGTGGGCAGAAACACCTGGCAGAGGCAGAACAGACAGCTGTAGAGGTGGTGAGAAGCCGCAGCAAAGTTCACAAAATCTCATTTACTAATGGCATCAGCCACAATCTGCAGTCGCTTGCACCCCGGTGTACCATTACAGCTATGACGGCTTAAACATTGACCTTAGTGCTTGAGAACCGCGATGAAAAACGGATTACTGACAAAACTGAAAAATGCTAGAAAGAATTTACTCCATTTCTGACAAGGATCTCCTCGGCTCTTAACTACATTGCTGAAACTTTAAAATGGTGTAAAATAAGGGTCCTTTTTAACTTCTTGCTCTTGAATTCCAAACTGGAAAGGACAAATCTTCTGAAGACAGAGGTTACCTCAAAACCAGATAAAAATATTTGAATAGATTTTCTGAGAAGTACTTCTGGGGATTCTGGGAGGGGAGTATCTCTAGAAATCTTACACGGACCTAGAAATTTTTCCTGTGGAGACGCCATCCCCTCCTTAACCACTCATTTTCTTCTATTCCTCATCCCAACATGAAAACTGTGAGGCACAAATTAAAAATCAAAGTCAACACAGGAAGTCAAAGAAGGTTTTACAACTCCAGGGCAGCCCCTTCTCCTGCTAAGCCTTATGAATTAACACTCATCTGAGACCCTGCTGCTGTAGATAATTTGAAATCCAGACAGTAAATAAGGCTTTCAAGCATATAAATATTAAGAAAGTCTGAAAAGCTACTAGAGCTAGACTTCTAATTTATTTATTCTTCCTATTAGTTTTGATGACATTTTACTTCTTTCAGTCTCTGAAACTTACTTAGCAATTGTAGAAATTTGAATGAATTACAGTATAAATATAAATAAATCTGAATTTGAGCAGACATGTGCACTGTTATGGGAACGTGGACAGACCATATTATTTTATTATGGTAACAATAAAGGCAGTCAGAACTTAATCCACATCTGAAATTCCACAGCACACTAAATAAACGGGTACAAAAATTCATAAGGCAGAGATGGGGAAAGAAACTAACTACTTTCAAAATACCGTGTAACAAGAGACAATGAGAAAAGGATCTGCAGAAACCAAGCTTGAACTCCGTAAGCCAGCAAAGCCCTTGCAGTCTTGTTTTCCCAGGTGGATACTTTTAGTGATGGATTGGCCAATACTAACTACAAGTAGTAAGTGCTTCCTTTCAGTGGTGTACATAGTTACACATGGAAATATCAGCTTTTAGTTAGCTACGAGACAGCCATTTCAGCAAGTTCATTGAAAAGTTAAAAAAAAAAAAAAAAAAAAAAAAATCAAGCCTCTAGATCTTCATTATTGTTTGTTAACAATGCTCACAGTATCGCATCGGCTTTTGAAGACTAACAGGTAGCTTTTAACTATGTTTATGGAAACTGCATTCAGTGACGATCACTGTCCCAGCAAAAGGAACAGAAAAATGACTGGCACCTCTGTTAATTTTTCTCAGATGCCCACAGGCAACAAGATCTGATTTAAGTGCTCTGCTAAGGAATCTATAGTAGGCTTGGAAGGGAAATGACATCCACTGCAGGGGCCTACTAAATCCACTGGGGAACAACTTCTGAGACACTTTTTCTTTAAGCCTCACCATTCATGCTATTTGCAGATGTGTTAATCAAATTATAGTCTGCCATGAGGAAACACAAACTTATTTTACCTTGGTTTCTCATTATATTCTATATGAAAGTACAATGAACATGCAAGTTTATGTTTACTTTTTCACAACTGACTATAATCCCCAGGTACAGAAGCAAAACAATAATTATAATTGCCTGTCAATATTAAGAACAGGTACGCAAAGCACTGGGCTCAAACAGCTTATCTGATATGAATTCTTATAAGACATCATTTAAACTACATGAATCTGAAGGTTAAAGCAAGTCAATTTTAAAACAAAACTTAAACAATTCTAGTTCAACTGAGCCTACAGAAACAGCTTCACTAGATATGCAAGATCTGTATGGTTTTAAAGTGTCATTTTTTTCCACCAAAGCACCATCAGCAATCTTCACTCCAGTTTCTGCTAACGAGCCCATCTGTGGTACGAATCAATGAAGCGAGGCTGAAGTACTGTGTGGAGAGTCACACAGGTTGTGACTTCCTTGCAATATGCAGGCATATTCCTTCCCTGCAAACTGCAGGAAAAGCACCGATGTTATAGTCAATTTGTTCTTAATAGAGCCATGCAATCTGAGGAGATGTAGAAGCAGGCAGAAGGCAGCAAATGAATTTTAACAGCTATTCATGTATATAATCAAAAGTTCTGCTTTTGATCTGGAAGAAGAGAATTAGAATTACTGCTTTGCTTTAAAAAACAGAACTTAAAGACACAGCATTTAGAAGGGCAGAGCTGCCACAGATCCAGCTCAGCTCAAATTTGAACTCTTGTCTTAGGCAGCTACCTTCACATTTAACACTAAAGAATTAAGAGTCCAAGTATGCCTGGTCCCTTGAGCATTAAGGTAAACACTTTGGCTGATATTCCTAACTTTTCCAATAGGGGTCCCTATTTTACAGGGGAAATTGGGTCTTTCAAGTCCCAGAGTCAGAGAATTTAAATCCACCCTGTAAAAAGGTTGATTTTGCAGGTAGGAATTTCAAACCAAAAAGAAAAATGCAACAAGATCCACGCAAGTGTCACTATAAACTAAGATTGCCTCTGAGTTTAACTGCATTCCATCTCTTTCGTTCAACAGTCCAGTATTACAGTTTTCCCTGCTGCACCATCTTTTCCCTTACTAGAGAAAGGCAGGCCACACCACTACTCAAACATAGTCGCTCTACATGATAACATATTTTAACATCCACATCTCTTCATACTATCCCCATCTTGTAACAAACTCTAAACCCTACCTCTGAAGAGAAACAGCTGATTCCACCAAATGCACAGAAAACAGACACTTTTGAAATCCATGTGTCTATAAGAAGAGAACTTGCAGGTCATTTTTAGGTGTTTCCAAAAGATTGAAGATGTGAAAGCAAATAAAACATGGTAAATAAGCACACTATCATGGGATGAAAATTCTGGATCAGTATGTCTAAAGTTATTCTAGCTCCAAATAATTCTCTTCTCCCAAGATCAGGAGTACATATTCTTTTCATGATTACCAAGGGAGTAAAAATGTATCTTCTGTTTCTACTTTCTGACCATATTGTTTTTTCTTAAAACAGATGTGAGACTTGCAATATCATTTTCATTTATGAAGATGAAACAGTAGATAAACATCAAGGAAATCACAAAATAATGGCCCTTGAAACACCATCAAAAGCATACAAGAAATGCCTCAGTTTCTCAGAAGATACTACATAACCAATTTCATTTACTGCTTTGAACCTCTTTTAGATGTAAATACACAAGCTTTCAAAAGCTATCTGGTACAACTATCATTTAACTACATTTAAAATGTTGGTCTACTACATGTCTTCCTTGACTTGTACAAGGACTGTGGATGTAACTATATCTGACTTTGACATTATAACCTAGTAGTTGATGGTTGGGGGGGTGGGAGGGTAAAGGGAGGAAGATGTGCCTACAGCTCACTTTTAATGGATGTTTTCTCACTACCTTCCATCCTTTAACATATTTTTAAGAAATATCAAATCAAGCATAAAGTCAGCAATATCATGGAGTGGAAAGGGGGGGTTATGCTGCTTAACACTGCAGCCTGACTGACCCAATTCTCAGAGAAACAGAAGTTACATTAATATCAGAATGAGGGAAAAGAAATTAAATTACTCCTTTTGAGAGTTGGAAGATTTTAGCTATATCAGCATTCCTATTACAAGACATGTAGTACAACAGGAGAAAGCTAACATTTTCAATACTTATTTGCCTGACATTTAAAGGCTTTCTGAAAAGTAAAAATTCCAAATACAAATTAAATAAGCACAAATATATACTGAATTCCTCTATCTTCTCCCATAGATAACAATTAATTATTTTTCTGAACTATCTCACTAAGAAAACCATCGAAAGCATTCTACAGTTATGTAGAACCATGATTTCTTTTTCCGTGATATGCTACAAAAGTAGAATTCTGTACTAAAAAGCACCAAGAGAAGTCCTAGGACAACAGGTAATTGTAGGTTAACAAGCCACCACCTGAGAGTGAAAAAATTGTAACCTTCCAACAACTGCGTTTTTAATCAGAGCCACATTTCACTTCGATCCATGTATTTACTGAAGATCAGGCACCTACAGGGGTTGTTGTTTTTTCTTTTCAATACTTCTTATTTTCCTAATGTAACTACGTGCTCTTAAATGGCATATTTTAAGACTTCTGTTCCATTGGTTTAGATCTTATTGCTACTGCTTTCTGTTGAAAGATAATCAAACACATTTTAAAATTAACTGCACGCAAATATACACATTTACACCCCAAAGCAGTCGTTCAAACCAAGGGTTAATGCAATTTCAGATTATTTCAATATACCACTGACAGAACTCATGAAAAACATTGCTGATTTCTCTGCTCCTTTGGTAAAAGATCACAGCACTTGTACGTTTAAAATAGGACTCTGGAACCTGAGTCATAAGGAAAGTGTGAATGATTACTGCACAAATTTGTTTCCAACCCCAATTGCAGATACCTTACCCACACCAGGGTCACATCAAACAGTAGAGACAGCAGAGTTCTAATATTTACGCTTAAAGATACTATTCATAGTCATTTGCAAGTAACCTTTATCAAATGGCAAAGTTACTGAAGTTTCATGTTAATCACAGACTATTCATTGCACTTTTATAAGTATACTGCCATGTTTTAATAAAACATACTGCTAGGTCATATTGGAAATGAATTATTGATCCCCTCTGAGTTGTTAAGATTAAACTTTTACAACCAACTATTTTAAAATAAGTTAGCTAGAATGATGAACAGTTATAAAGTAAATTAAATCCATAAATCATATGTTGTTTACTATGTTTAGAACACTGGCTGTATGAAAGTTTGTTACTACCTATGCAACAATAAACATTAACTGAACTTTAAGGAACATGTAAATGACTACTGATGCTTGATGCATTTAATATTTTATTAACAGCAATATGCACATTTTTTATGACTGAAATGCTGGAAACAAAGTGATTGCCACAGCTGCCAGAGAAAATGCGCATGAACTTAATTTACACAGTTCCACTGGCAGTAGAAAGCACATGAATTTAAATACAGCTCCATAAAATCCTAGCTGGCACTAGGTAATAAAGGATTACTCAATTAACCATAAACCAGAGCTTACAATACTAATTGTTGCATTTCCAAACTACTCTTGAATCGTAAGAGTTAACAGTTCTATGTTTACAATTTAAAGACAGGTTGTTTGTATACTCTGTGATAAGAAGAAACCTAGAGGTTTAAAATCAACACTCAATCATGAAAGAATTATAAAGATGATCTCTCAGTAGCTGTCACTAGTTTAATTTGGACTTCCTAGCTCTTACGCCTTAAGCGAATAAATATGTACTTATCTCAAATCCATCAACTAGATATGCAGCTCAAGGAATTTTTTAGAATTTGTCACAAAACCAATTTGTGCAATGCTGTAGAGGAATCAATGCCTACTGTGCAAGTAGTTCAACAAGTATGCTTTCCCTCAATAGTACTGGGAAAGGTAACTCAAGTACTGAGCTCTGCATTTCTCTGTTGAGTCATACAGATACATTTCCCTCAAGATATTAAAGGAAACGGCAGTGTTACTTTATTACACAAATATGTATAAACATAGCCATCTAGTTAGAGACCTACTAAATGCTGAATTTAGTACTTTAAGTTTAGCACACATAGAAACAATACTGATCAGCTATGTTCCCCCCCTACATTACATTGTGGCTTTCATCTGCTACAGAGGGGAACAAAACCACAAATAAAACACATTATCTTCCTGAGTTGCAAGGGCATGTCCAAATTATGACTTTTTTTTTTTTTTTTTAAACAAAAATAGATGCTTTTGAAACTAACCAGTTATTTGTGGAATGTCTTAAAACATCAAAAATTAAGAAAATACTGGAAACACGAAGACTACAGAGAAATACGATAACCTTAGTCCTTCCGAAACTTTACCAAAATCACTACGAAGTTGTACTAAAGCCTGCAAAAGTCAAAGTATTTCTCTTATATTGAATATTAGTTAAGAACATGGCCCATCCTCCCATCATCAATATAGCATGGAAGTAGCAGCACTGATATAGGGGATATTCAGGGTTCTTTCTTCGAATCAAAATTAAAAAGCCATTACACGCTCGACTGGGATATTCATCTTGCCTCCAAACAATAAAAACCTTCCAACGTGATAATTTATTGCAGAGATGTGCAGTAAAATGACAACATTGATTTTGGGTATGCACTGGTCTATAGGAGATAAAACATATATATTGAAGGATTAGGAATGTACAAGAGGGGTAGAACCACTACAGTGCTAGAAACCTTAGAAAGGCAAGGAGGCTGTGAATCAGGTGAAATTCTTAGTCAGAATTGTGGCAGCTTCAAGAAGTGAACAAATTCAGGACTTCACATTCCACAGGGCCCCTAATTAGCATAAACCCTAGACTTTTGGGGGGTTTTTATTCAGTAGGTGGTAAGAGACGATGAATAGAGAGCACTACCACCAAACTGCACTGATGAAAACTCCCATTTCTGAACACTTACACACCAGCTAACTGGTACAATAGTTCCTGAAATATTTCTAGCCATGAGACAAATCATATACAGTTACTAGCAAGCCTGGGAAGAAAATTGAGCAAAAGTAAATATTGTGGCTAAGGGTCAACATAAGTGTTATTACTAGGGAAAGTACACAGAAGACAAAGTAGACAAGTAGTATAAAACAGCTTAAATTAAATGCCTTTTTCCCTTGTCTGGTTTTATGAAATAACTCCAAAACTAAAAGGTTTCTCTACAGATTTATCATAGGTATACTTTTCTTCACAGAAATGAACTACCCATTACTTTTTTTTTTTTTTCCAGGAAATGCACTATCAGGAACGTCCAAAAAAATGATTCTGACACTGTACAAGTCATCACTATATCACTTCTGTGTTTCACAACTGTACAAAAGACAAACTGAGTCAAGGGGAAAACCTGCTTTTCACAGTAATCATGATGCTAACATTTCATTAAGCAGAATCTGAATTGAAATGTTATATTAAATAAAGTAAGCTTCCCCTGTCATTTCAGGTCCTTTTTGTGACATCCAGCAATCGTAGAAACTAGAAGGCTTCAGTTAGGGATAATACACTCAGTTTTTGTTTACTTTGAAGGGTAAAACATGTCACAAGTCCACTTACGCAAACCTCTGTTAGTATTGTGGTTAAACACATGCCTGTGTTAACAAGTTACAAAAACATAAATCTTTTCATTAAGAGCCAGTTTTGTCAAATACAGACACCTCGAGTAAAAAGCACTACGTTCTGACTGCAGACAGAAATTCCAGTTGTATGAAAAACAAGGTTTCCAAAACCAGAAAAAAACAGAACTACTATAATGACATTGATTTCTTACCCTACGCATGGCTTCCTCCTCCTCTTGACGCTTCTCATAATGTGCAAAGTCATCAAAGATTGAGGTGGTATGCTTGAAAGTAGCAATTATTTTAAGCACTTGCTTGGCTTTTTCTAGGGGTACCTCTTGAGTGTCCCTCGAATTGGTGACTGGTTTGTTGTCATTGTTTTCCAAGCGAATATGCCGCAGTTGGTTATTGGGAACGTCTTTGACAAAGATCCATTTGACATCAAACTTCCCCTTCCACTTATCCTGAGACCAGACACCAGCATACGCATTGTAGTCCACAACAGACTTCATCTCAGCCACTCCACAGAAGTGTCCACTGCCATTCACACTGAAGAGTAAATAGAGCGGGCCTTTGCCGTTCAGGGAACGGTAGGCAGCATCCAAGCGCTTATTACCATGTTCAGTACTACACCAGATAGAGTACTTAATGGAGCGATGAATATCGTCCTCTGAATAACTTTTGATTATAAACACACGTCCGTTCTTCAGATTCCAATCAAAGTCTTTGGGATTGTAGTTGTTTATGGCCTTTAGTTTCTCCAGCACTGGGTGCACTTCCACACCAGAAGGTGAGGAGCTGACAGACACAACACCTAAACCAAAGTTCTCACTACCAGCTCCATTGTTCTGGCTGAAGCCCACACCCCTGTTACGAGGAGCTACCCAGCGGTTTTGCAGCTGTTGCTGCTGCAACTGGTGAGGCTGGGCCTGCTGCTGAGGTCCTTGTTGCTGTTGTGGTTGCTGTGGCTGAGGCTGCTGTTGAGGCAGTTGGCTTTGCACCAGTGGTGGTGGTTGAATTAATGGCTGAGGCTGCTGGATTATAGTCTGAGGAGGCAGTACTGGCTGGGCTGGGGGTGCTTTTACCACTGACCCTTTGTCATCCCAAGTTCCAATATTCATGTTGTGTTTTATAGGTGGGGGTGGTACAGCGGGGCCCCCAATGCCCACATTACCTTTAGGCTTGAGTTTCGGCTGAGGTTTGGCAGGCTTCCTTGCGATGGCAGCCCATGAGGTTGGTTTAGGTGCTGAACTGCTAACTGGGGGCACGCTGTTTGCTGCAATGCTCGTCATACCTGTACTGCTCAGAGCCGAACCTACAGTTTTAGTTACAGCAGCCGTCATATCTCCACCAATTTTCAGTCCAGTCATGCCTTGCTCAATGCTGCTAATCCCAGGCACCTTGTTCAGAGTATCACTGCCAAATCCAGCCTGTCCATCTGCTATGGCTCTCCCAAGAGAACTAGGTGGATAGCCATAGCTGCTGCTGTAAGCAGAGCTTTGTGTTGATTGTCCCTGAGATCCACTTGTCCCCCATGTAGAGAAGTCTGCATTCCCAGGAAAAAAATTAAATCCGTGCTGCCCGAGAAATGGAGGGGTATTTCCTAATGCCCCAGGTTGACTAAATACACCATCAGGTATGTAATGGTGTTCACCGTTACTCATCTGTCCATAAGTTGTCAAATATGGCATTGGAGGGTCGCCTGCAGTTGACCACGCTGCTTCGCCTAAGGAATATGGAAATCCAATGGATGGAGCATAATAACTAGGCATATATGGGTCTGACATTGGTGGATAGCTGTTACTCTGCAAGAAAATAAAACAAAAATCAGCAATATAGACAATTATGCTCAGGGAAAACAAAACAAAACAAAAAAAACACAAATAAAACACCAAAAAAAAAAAAATCAAACCAAAAAAAAAACCCCACAACCACAGAACTGCAGTACAGTCTAAAACATTTTTAAAGATTATATGAATGTATTTGTAACTTCCACCATTCCTCCCAATGCAACAGATAAACAAGGTACCTGTTAGATATGGCCGTTTTTTTCATCAAGACACCTTTACAAAGCACTAGAGAGCCCCATTTTCTGTAATTTGTTATCTTTATTTTCAATTACTGAGCTAGGTTTAAAATGCCTCCATGTCAACAATATCAATAAAATAACAAGCTACTTTAAAAAACAAGTCATAACAACTGTGATTTCATAAACACAGGAAAAACAGCTGCAACTGTGATTTAAAGTTTTGGTATTCCTGTTTTTTTGTCCAATTCCTCACTTCTAAGAAGAGACACCTGCCAGAATATTACAGTGAAAAGGATGCAAGGAAGCCTGTTTGTTTCAGGAGGAACAATAACCAAACTGTAACATTTCCACACTACTGAGAATGGGCATTAAGTACAATCTTCAACAAAGTTTGCTAGCTAAATTCAGATCCCGCTCCCAAGACTCCTGGGAAATCACAGCACTTACTTCTTAAGAAGATAAATTTCTAACACATTGGAAGTTCTACACCCCATGTGACTTCTGATGTTATTTTGGGGAAAAAACTTGCACATTATCATCTTCTAGATGATGCCTCCTTAATGCTGTATTATTTAAAAAAATAAGAAGGCAAGCAAAATTCTCACAACCTTTTAATAACTTGCACTTTCTCCTTCTCTCGAGACCACTGCAACTTACAAACTTAATGAATGTTAACTTTTGACTACAGAGACAATTCACAGCTCTGAAAATAAGTCATTAACTTCCTGGCAGAGGAGTTATACCAAGTCGTAGCAATATGAAGCTTCCATCTATTATGCCATCAACTGTTAGCTACTTCTACCAACTTCCAAGGAAATGATGTCCAAGCAGTTAAATATTTTCTCAGAGGCGATGCAACTGTTGCTCCAATCTGCATCCAATAGATAATGCTTTCACTGTAAATTTAAGGTGTGGGGTTTTTTTGGGGGTTTGTGTTTTGGTTTTGGAGTTTGTTTTTTTCCTCAAGCTTCTTGTAAATGCATTTTTCTGAAATCAGGGGACAAGTGCAGGAGACGGAACATGCTTTTTAACTGAATCTTTCCCAGAATTATTAAGGCTTTACCTGTTTACAATACCATATAATAAAACAAGATATGATATAAAGTTTTATTTCAATAGATACTCAGGCAAGTAAGTAATGCTAAGAAATATCATCCAAAAATTAAGTCTGGACGCCAGTTGAACTCCTAAATTAACTTCAAGATAGGAAACAATGTTCACTTACCTGATTTGTCTGACTACTTAGATATGGCTCAAAATCATCATCATTTACTGCATCCTTTTGATGAATCGAACCGTTTTGTACTGAAACTAAAAGTAAATCTGTATTAGGTATACTCTCTGGAAGATCTGTGTTGCACTTTCAATCTAGAGAACACTTCTTAATTGCCTGTACATTGAAGTACTTCTACTTGCACTTTGTTGAGACTGAATATATCATTGTTGAGCATCACTTTATTAAATTTAAAGAAAATAGCTCATTCTACTGATGATGCCAATCAGACTTCAGGAGGGGTCCAGAAAGATGGCAACCAGAGCAGACTATTCTTGACTATTCTCTCCTGAGCTCCACAGACAGGAAAAACTGTAGGCACACCTTATTTGCACAGGCAGTAAATCCAGTGTTTCCAGAAGTACCAGGCCAAGTGCAAATGTGCAGATCAACCAGATCAGACATATTCAATAGGTTCAGGGAATGTTGCAACATACAGCTTTACCCTGCCAGGAGGGAAATCAGTTACCCACCAAGACAACCATGAAGGGCACCGCTATTCAGCTATTTAATTCTGTATTTCCTACATATTATACTGCATTGTATTACTGCTGTCTCTGAAGCTAAGAGGGTACAAAGCAAGACAGAAACAAGAGCTTAAGTCCCCAAGGGTGATTACAAGCCCTTCGCAACACATATGCCACTATATACTGGAATCTCTTCATACCTGCTCTTCTTGGCCTCCGATTACTTTTATCTAAGGCATTACACCTACCTGGGATTTTCCAGCTGCCCAAATTACTTGAAGTGTCTTTCCACCCTCCCCCAGGCTAGTATTGAAAAAGTCAAATTGCACAAATTTCTACTAGCTTTCATTGTTTCCCATGGTACAAAGAAGAACAGGGACTTAAACCAACAGTTTGCAATTTTACAACTTAAAGACCTCTTCTCAAAAATAAATTACTGCTTTTCCTAATGTAATTTTGTGGTTATTTATCAAATAGGTTCAGTGGAACAAAACCAAAACAAAACAGGAAAAAAAAAAGACAAACATGAAACAAGTTTTAGAGTGACCAGTAAGGTGCACTGTGAAACTGTAACAGCAGAAGCTACAACAAAACAGAAGATTCTCCGACAGCTGGAGACACTAAGTTACGAGCTGACTCCATGGTTTCTCTCTTCTAGCGAAAGCTTCTGAAAAGTATATACAACAATGTAACTAAACCTTCAACTTTGTTGGAGGTGGTGTTTCAAAGTGGGGGGTTTTCTGTTGCATTGCGGGGCGCGGGTTTGCCAAACAAAGTTCATATTACAAACCAAGCAGTGCCTGGACTAAGTCACTTCAATTTTTTTTTTTTTTTTTTGGAATTTGACTTTAATACCTCTAAAATTAACTGCCTTCAGGGAATGAAACTAGCTGAAAAAATTACAACAGAATAGATACAATCACAAGGAATAACCAAAATTCGGGAAAAAATTTATGGATTTCAGACATCAGTAAAAAGAGCTGAAAATTCATAATTTAGCAGAACCACAAAAGATTTTTTTTTTTTTTTCAAAAGCAAGTATCTGGAAAGAAAGATAGCAACTCATGTTTTTAATATCTTCCTGAAGTTTTAAAATTGAGAACACCTGACACTTCAGTTATTACAAACTGGCACTGTGTGTCCATATACTAGCTACAGCCAAATATGACCAGCAATGGTGAGTACAGTGGGGTTTAAAACTTGATTGAACAGTATTTCTAAATTAAATACCAAATTTAAATTAAGTGTTGTTTTGGGTTTTTTTTTCCAAGAAATACAGCTAAGGTTATTAATCGTCCTGAATTGACACACAATGGTAACATATTAATGAGCTAGAACACTATATTCCTCTTTATATTTGGCCCAGTCACACATAGGATGAGCCTCAAAATCTTTTGTCTGTGCCACGTCCATTGCTTAGACTTTAGCAAATAGCATGGAGAGCACAATTCTCAAATGCAATTCTGTTATAATGAAGACATAGATGGCGGTATACAAATTTCTTAAAAGCATGCAACCACAAATAAAAGAATAAACAGCTGCATGTCAAGACTAGAATCCTATCAAAATTAATCTCCTCGTACTGACAGCTAATCTTCATAAAACATGCATCTGCTGTGTTCATTGTTTCAGAGGTACCTAAAGGTCACTTAAGACAGAATTACTTTTGGTCTACCATTACAACTAACACAGAATATTCTTGTATTTTCTTCCTTATTTATTCTGTATTGAGATCTTAAGTCAGTGACACAAAATAGTTCTACACTGACATCTTTCCTAGTAAATATACACATTTCCCAGTGAAATAGCATCACTACAAGAGTGTTTCTTTGGCTTTTCATTATAATTTTACATAATGTGTTAATAATGAAGAACGTAGCCTACGTACTCATTTGATAAAACCAAACAGATTAAGATGCATGCTTCATCCCAAAATCTGACATTAAGTGAAGAATCTGAACAGGGCAGTGAAGAATATCAATTGAAACTAATCTACAGTTACTAAAAATACCTGTATCAACCCCACCCTGAAAATACCATATACTTCCGCAAACATTGTGAAAACATACAGTGTTAATTACATATTGGGAAGAAACAATTCATAAAGGAACTTAAAGCTTATATTTTTTTTAACTGCTACTATCCTTTGCATAACCACTTGCAAAATGCACAAATGATGGCCAAAGGCATAAGAATAAAATTTTCATTAGAAGAAGCTGTTACACCTTAATTAATGCAGAGAATAAATACTAAAAGAAACATGAACATTTAATTTTGTTTGAAACCTAATGCTTACATTTATGTCTACTATAAATCCCCAAATTATATATACAAAAATACAAGTCAGCACTTTCCTATCACAGATGTGATACACTGGCACAACAAACAAAAGAAGGGGGGGAGGGGGTAAAAAAAGTTTCAGGGATATCAATTTTCCCCCACCCCCATCATTTGATTGATTTCAGTTCTGATGTTTTATGTCAACTGTGTAGTAGCTGACAATTAGAATAAAAAGCCATTCAAGACAGGATAGTTTCTCATTCAAGTCTCTGAAATATCAAGATTAATATATGACACAACAGATGGATAGTCCTGTTCCACACACGAGAACTTCAATCCCACAAATTCTGGTCAAGGGAAACAGCAGAGTACACCAATTTATAATCAACGTAACATCAAAACCAATTAACATCAAAAACATTTTACCAGACAATACAAATCAGCTACCTTCCAATACCATTTGAAGGTTTAATATTTTTTGTTTCAATACGAAAAATATTCTATGTCCATGCATACACACTTTATACTGCTCATTCACATTCTCTCATATGCTCTACTAGGCACCTGGACAGTAACCTTTTTACCAACCTCTTTAATGTTACCACTCTTACACACAGAACAAACTTTAGATTAGTCTGTTAACTCAGTGTCATGGTTCAACCCCAGATGGCAACTAAGACCCACCCAGCCACTTGCTCACTCCCACATGTTGTGATGGGGAAAAAAATCAGGAAAGTGAGAAGACTCGCGGGTTGAGATCAAGAGAGTTTAAGAGGCAAAGCAAAGTCCGTGCGCACAAGGCAAGCCCAAGCAGGCTTCCCTCCCCACTCCCCAGGGGCAGGCAGGGGCTCAGCCATCCCCAGGACAGCCGGGCTCCCTCACACCTAACGGTGACTTGGGCAGGGAAACGCCAGCGCTCCCAGTGTCCCCCCTTCCTCCTCCTTCCCCCAGCGTTACACGCTGAGCAGGACGCCCTGTGGGGTGGGATGTCCCTGGGGTCAGTTGGGCTCAGCTGTCCCAGCCGTGTCCCCTCCCAGCTCCTTGTGCCCCCCCAGCCCACTCGCTGGTGGGGCGGCGGGAGGAGCAGAAAAGGCCTTGGCTCTGGGTGAGCTCTGCTGGGCTGCGCCGAAAACAGCCCGGGGTTACCAACGCTGTTTCCAGCACAAACCCAAAACCACAACACCATACCAGCTACTGGGAAGAAAAGGAACTCTACCCCAGACAAAACCAGCACTCAGTATCACATCTTCCCTGAAAGCTCCTTTAATCTGGGACCTATCATGCCACCTGAAAAAAGTTACTTTCTGTAACCTGTGGTCAGTAAGGATTGCTGATATTGTCTTAATTTATCCTCTTAAAGTCTCTAATCCAAAACCAACCACGCATGCTACACGGTGCTACCATCTTCAATCTCCTAGCCCTTTAATGCTAAATCATAACTTAGTTTCATTAAATAGATGTTATACCAAATACACAATGAAAGAGATTATTGTTTTGTTTCAGTATAGTTTTAATTTAGGTTGTATTCTCACCAAGACAATACATAGTAAGTATCCATTAATTAAAAGGATACACTCCATAAAAATTCAAGTTCAGAAATGCAAAAATCTCTTCCTTACATAGCAAACTAAGAGATGTATTTTGATTCAAACATTCTGCAGCACTTACAAATTACAGCACACAAAAATATGCTAACATAAATAAGGTAAGGTAAAGCTGACTCATGTATTTTCACTATTAAACAAGCTGCAACGTAACACCCAAATAGATATGCTTAATACTTCCACTCCAATTCATATATATAGAACATAGTTCAAAAACTCACGTATGATTCTCTAATAGATGCATCTCAATAACCTCACTAAAACTGATACGGTAATTCAGAGAATGTGAAGCCACAAACTACTTGCTAAAATTAATCTGACTTTTCTTCTCATTTAAGGACAACATGGAAAGCATAAACACAAACTATTTCAAAGACTAAAAGAAATACTTAAAAGCTCCTGCTTGGCAAAAAAAAAAAAGATAGAATATTAGAATTTGAAAGAACAATTATTCAAGAATGACCAAACTGAAAAGGCGTGAAGGGGTAAATACAAGTTCATCTTTCTCTGAACGCAGAGAAATTGCAAGGAACAGGCCAAATTCAGCAAGATTCAGGAACAATGTGCCGCCTCACAAGCGATATATGTAATAAGCAGCAGATAATCTGCACACAGACAGAATAACATAACAAGTACGCTGCGAGTAACATTAAATGACAGTTCACAGAGACCAATTAGAATAGTTCAGATAATGAACAGCGGGGGGCAAAGAGTACATGAACTCAAAAAAAAGTTTCTTATCTGCATGAAGAAATAAGCAGCACATTAACACACAAAGGTAGCTGTGTGCATGATATTTTATAGCTCAGCTTGCTGAACACCTAAGAATTAAATGGGTAGAAGTGTACCAATTAGGCAAAAAGAATTCCCAAACAGAATATTAGTCTTTATATCAAAGCAATTCCAGACCAGAAATAAATTTCGATATATCATCTGAGATGCTGTTTATGACAAACTTGCCAAGAATTTAAGACAGAAGAATCTTAAGGAGTTAGTTCCTTGTTTCTGTGGGAGAAGAAACCCCCATTGAGTATGGTATTTAAAAACTAAGATGTTGACAAAAACATTAAAAAAAGTAGAAAAGCAGAAGGCCTACAAACACTGAGAGAATATTCTATACTGACGCTACAATGAAGATAAAAGCCCACAAAATTTCTGAAAACAAGGAAGGTGGTGTGTTCTGCTCACAGATATGAGTAACTAGTCACGTGGCTGTTGTCTCACAAGCTAAGGAAGCTGTTCAAAAGATTCTTCCTGATGATTCTAGTACACTGATTCTATTCACTGCACAGAAAGGCCCAAGGTGTACTGTTAAAGACATTATACAAGCATATCACAAAGTCAGCTAAAAAAGAAATAGCTATGCTATCACTCGACTTCTGACAACCTTCATTTGCAAAATAAAACGTTTTAAATTGATGCACTGCTGTGGCACAGTAAAAATGCTGGGAAATAACATTTTGGCATGCTATTTCCTGTCATCTTGCTCTGAAATAAAAGACATCCTATAGCTACACTCTCTTCCCACGATTGTCTGAAGACACATTAACCTCCATAAACAGCAATATTAGAAATTTACACAGAAATACAAGGAATCAACTTACCTTTATTTCCCTGTCCTTTAGGTCTCTGTATATGTGAAAGTGGAGAAAAAAAAAAAAAAGGCAAAACAAGTTCAGTTAGAATCCTCTAATGTTTACTTTAGGGTAATTCCACTTATTTGCCAATTCTGCTCTTTTCAATTTAAATATCAGTTTAAAATATCATTAAAACATGCTATTATATAAATACATTATTATACAAAATATCATTAACAATATTACAAAAAAAAAAAATCTTTAAATAATTTCACCAAAACCCATTGAAATAATCTAGCCTTTTACAGCACATGAAGCTTAAATGGTGCTGAAAACCTGAACAACAAAATGATTTCTGATTGCCCCCCTCCCCAGAAATATAAGCAATAAACAAAACAGAGTAAAAGAACAAAGAAAGTTAGTATTTTAAGATTACTGTCAGTACTAGAACTTCATTAGCACTTTGCTATTATATATCATCTTTTAAGCTGACTGATGGGCAACTTATCAGAGAGTAATCTACAATGTCTTTCTTTTTACATATACGAAGGAATGGACAATGATATTGTAAACTGAACTACAAGTTGTATATTACTTGTCTAGGCAATCACATTGAGAAAATGATACAGTCTGCATGAAGCTTTCACACAAGAAAATAATACCTTAAGGAAGATTTTTTTTTTTTTTTCAGGATTAGTCATTACAAAACACTGTTAATCTGTCATGCACTAAGAATCACTGTAACAGTACAAGTTACAGTATCCTTAACTCCTCTATAGCAAAATAGCTTGGAAAAACAAATGCTAGCCCACGAAAAATCTAATTAATCTCACATATGTACAGGTAAGCATGAGGGGTCTCCAGGCTCCATCACCCTCTAACAATTCTTAGTCCTGAAAAACTCAGCATTCAGAGGTTTAAAAGTTTAGGAGGCAACCACCTCCATCTTGCTTTTATGTGCATCTGTCTCAGAGTTATCATAAGACTACTCCATCTAAAGATGCACTGGTTAGTCCCCCCCCTCCCCCAAAGACAGATAGAGAAAAAAAATCTCTGTCACCTTAAAAACCCCATCTCATTTTTTGGGATGAATCTAATCCAGACACAATAGCATGCAGAGACCAACAGACGTGGAACTAAAAAAAAAAAGTTGGGAAGAAGCAGCCTTCGTGGAAGACAGAGCAATGAAAGGCTAAGAAAGCACTGAGCTAGAAATAAATGCATAAAAGGAAACTGGAGAGCTTGCACGGAGACAAAAGAAACGAAACATTAAAGACACAGGGAGAAAATAAAAGGTGCCAGGAGACTGCAGGGCCAAAACTTCTGGGGAGTCACAGAGGCCCACGGAGGAAGGAGAGAGCAAGACAAAATAGCTTCCAGGCATAAAGAAAGGCCAGCAGAGGCCTGGCAAAGAGAAAAAATAAGAAGCTAAGCTCTGTGAAGAACCAGCTAAAAAAGTGTAGCACAGCGCACAGAAAGAAACAGAGGAGAACAGCTGGAAGAAGCGGAGGCCGCGGGGAAGGAGCGGAAAACAGAGGCCCGAAGGCAGATGAGGTGGGTGAGCAGAGAGAAAGGCACGGAGGGAAAGGATGCGGTAACGAGGAGCCGGAGAGAACGAAGGCTGCTCGGGGCGGAGACGGAGCTGGGCGCCGCGGGGAGCCCGGCGCCGAGAGGAACCGGGAGCCCGGAGGGGCTTTGGCCGGGGAGGGAAGACACAAAGGGGCCAGGCCGGGCCGGGGAGCGGGGGGGGGGCCGGGGCCGCGGGGCTGAGCGCCGGCGGGCCCTGCGGGCGGGGAGGCGGAGCGGCTCTGGCGCGGATCAGCGGTTATAAATAGGGGCTGGCGGGCTGGGAAAGGGGCCCGCCATCCCGGGCGCCGCTTAATCGGCGCTGCCCAGGGCGGCGGGGAGGGAAGGAGGGAGGAGGCCGCGAACCGCGCCGCCCCGGCGGCGAGGGACGGTGCAGGTGGCCGCCCGGGCCGCCGCCACCCGCTCCCCTCCCCTCCCCCGCCGGGGCTCACGACGGGCCAGGGAGGAGGAAAGGGCAGGGAGCGAGCGGGCGGCCGCTCCCCGACTCCCGCCGCCGGTACCTGGTCGACGCTGGTGGCTGACATTCTTCACGGGGAGCCGCGATCCCCTCGCACCGATCCGCCTGGGCCTCGAGTGATTCCGCACGCCGGGGCCGCTCGCCGCCGCCTCCTCCCCGCCGCCTGATTGTCGCCGCCGCCGCCTGGGCTCGGTGCCGCCGCCGATCGGGTTCCTCGCTGGAAGGAGCCGGCCGGCCGGACAGCAGCGCCGCTTCCCCCCCCCTCGCTGCGGGCTCCGCTTCCCCACAATGGCGGACGGGCTCCGGCTCCCACTTCCGCTCCGCGGCGCCCTGACCTTCCGCTCCCCCCCCGCCTCCTCCTCCTCCTCCTCCACCGCCTCCTCCGCCGGCGTCGCCGCTGACCTTTCCCTTCCCGTCCCCGCCTCCATGTCACGTGGGGAGGGAAACAGCCCCGCGCGCGCGCCGCACAGCGACTCCGACGGGGGGGGGGGGGGCAAGGGGGCGGGGCCCGAGGCCCGAGTGCGGCGCCCGGCGGAAGGAGTCGGTGCCGCCCCCCCCCCCCCCCGCGCCCCAGCAGTGAGGGGAATGCGCATGCGCGGTGGATGTGAGGGGCTCCAGCTCGGCGGCCGTTACGGGGGCGGCGCGAGCTCGCGGGTGGCGGGGTGAGCGGTTTGTAACGGCCGCGGCGCCGCTCTCCCCCGCTTCGCTCTGTCGCTGCCCGGCGTTTGGAAGGCGTGTGCTTTGCTGCAGGTGTGGGGGGAAAACAAACAGCCGTTCGTGGGTGCGGTGTTTTTTGTTTTGTTTTTTTATTTTTTTGTGTTTTTTTTTTTTTTTCTGGTTGGTTGGCCTTTTTTTTTTTTTTTTTTTTTTGGATGTAGCTGCTTTCACCTCCGTCGTCAATGAAGTTCACAGGCCTTCTCGTAACCGCAAATTCAGCAGTTGTGTAGGGACTTCTTGTAGCAACTGTCGACAAAAGCCAAGACTGCATCAACAGTGCCACGGTGGAGAACTGAGCGTTTATAAACTTAAATCTGGAAAGTCAGCGTCTGTCTGCTTCAGAGTTTTGAGGGGAGAATGCTTTAAATCCAATGCCACTTGTGTAAACATACCTGTCAGGGCAATGGGAAGGTACACCCCTCTAGGCAAGATTTTAAGTCGCTTCTGAAACTCCGTGTATGGGTTTTTTCTTCACAAAGTAAAGGGTGCGATTTTTGGTTGTTGCGGTTTTTTGTTTTATTTTGTTTTGTGGGGGGTTTTTTATTGTTTTGGGTTTTTTTTTTTTTTTGTTTTTTGTTTGGTTTTTTTTTTTTAGCAATTGAACAAAATGATCCTGGAAAATAACTGAGTAAGTTACAGGTCTGGATGGAAGAGTCAAGTTACAGTGGATAATAATTTCTTACTATTGTCAGAAAGTGAACATTATACCAGAAGTTACCCAAAATAGGTGTAAGTAAGGCTTGCAGAGTGGTCATTTACTCTGTTGTAGCACAGTCTTTAATTTTGGCAGCCACCCATCAAGAAACGTGTTAGAATCCAGAGGGAAACAGTAAGGATGGTGAATGGTCTGGAAAATAGGTTCTAAAAGGAGAGATTGAAAGAAATGGCCATGGTTGGACTAGAAGGAAAGGAAGGAGGGCTGGTACAAAGAAAATAATCAAATATTTTTATGCATAAAGGAAAGTGATAATCTTTGTGATCTTTCAAACAGGGCAAAATATGGATTTAAACTGCAGCTGGCAAGGTTAAAGTTGATCTTACAACACTTGGATGTAGTAGTTGGCCTTTTGTAGATCTGCAAACCTAACTTTGGATAGGACTGCTATAAAACACTATCAAAACCACTAAGACTGCACCCCCACCTCTGTAGCACTGCAGTTTCAAAGCAGGTGGGACTTCTCAGTCAGACCTTAAGTCTTTCAAATCATATTTTTCTTCCTGTTTCCCTACTCCATATGCAGCTATGGCAGAGGTGGGTTCTCAATTCTTGGTGAAGTGGTTCTAGGTTACATGCAGAAAATAAAGACTGAATAGGCAGAGGAAGAGGAAAAGTGAGTCAAACAGAGCACAGGCACTTAGGAGGAAAGCATGCCCACATTAGATAGCTTCCTTACCAATAAGCTACATACTCATTTCTACCTTTGGTTTGTTGGGGGTTCGTTTTTCTGGCATCTTATTTAATTGAACCACAGTGAAATAACTTCAACCCCAGAATACGTTTTGGCATGGTGATGAGAATACTGCTATGAGAAATGTGGGTTCTAATCTCTCCTCTGAGGAGAGGATTCAGATCTCAGTGTTTCTTAGGTCACAGGGACTGCTGGCCATGGGTAAGTCCCACAAAGTTACACATTGAATATGGCACTGAAAACTCCAGTTTTGATCTTAGAGACCTAAGGAACAGGCAATAAGAATCTGCCACATAACTCCATTAGGGAATCTGGGCCAATGAAACAATGGGCTTTAAGCAGTCTGGTTTATAGCACCTTGCCAGTTCTCGGGGTTTTATCCCAGGACCTAGAAAGTGTATTTTTTTAACCCCCTACCTTTGGAATCATAAAATGGCATTAAAGTACCAGTTTTTTTAATTGTTTTGGCCCTCCTGATTAGACAAGGAAGTCTTGAAAGTAAGCAGCCAAGAACTTTGAAAATGAGCGTCAGGAAAGGAGAACTCAAATTTGTTATTTGTTTAAGATCTAATTGGTTTTGATCCAATGCCATTAATTTTGTGAGGCTGGCAGTTGTTTTTGAATGTTTGGGGCTTTAAACGACGCTCCTTTTATAGATGTACTGTATTGCCTTTAAGAAAGTGCAGGCCCCTAGTAACTTAGTGGAATAGGCAATGTAATCGTGAAATAAAAGCAGTAGGAATTTTTAATTCAGTTTATAATGGTTGCTGTGATTTGTGTGACAAAAATCCAATGTGCTGCAAATATGTCCAGTTTTTTTACAGTGTTGGTGTCTGTGCTGGGAAGTGATTCTACATTGTTCCTCCTTATCTGTACCATTAGGAATGTGGTAGAGTGAAAATTATCCTTAAAGAAACTGCAAGTTCAGCAGGATTCCAGTCTACATTGCGAGCTTTACAAAGTCTTAGGCTCAAATGAACCTTTTTGATGGGGAATAATGCAAGCCTCTGAGGACTTGCTGGAATGCTTTGTGGCAATTAGTTCTGTAATACTATAGTTCAAGTTCCGGCCTTATGTGGCTCTAGAGACTTTGAAAATATATATGGTTTGTTTTTCAAAATGCTTTTAGGCTGCTTTTTTTTTTTTTTCCCCCCTCTAATTTTGCATCATCTAATAATTATATTCAGGAATGTAGTTTTTGATCTGAACTATGATAGTTTGATTCCACCGCCCTTTGCCATCAGATTGTCATATTGAAGATTTGCATCATCCATGTGCATGACTTGCAGAGCTGGTGCAGATGGAGCTGTGGCTGAGCCACTGCCGGCAGTTTTCTGAATGGACTTAATTGGTCAGGGAGTACCAGCCCACAGTAACACGCTCTTCAGGACTCCAATTCCTCGTGGTTACTTGAAACACATACCAAACAGATATGTGCTCATGACCCTGAAAAGGTCTTGGGGCCCTTTTAGAAATGTAGCTCTAGATTACAACAGAGCTCAGGAGGAAGACAATTCCCTTTGTTTAACTGTGAAATCAGTAGGTCCTTATCAAAGTCTTCCCTGTTGCATTCAACAAAACCTTTTGGATTTTTCCATTACTGCTTTCAGCATAGTGATTGTGCCCACTTCATGACAAACTTAAATAGCAAAAAGATGACTGCATTTACCCTTTTGAGATACATTTTCCCCTTCAGCTTCACTGGACAAAACCAGAAGAAGAACATATGTATTTTAAAAATTAGGAAAACTTTATGGTAATAATTTCTCTGAAAACGATTGAGATTTAAGACACAAGTTCTTAAGCGCTCAGCAAGTGTAGCAAGCCTTCTTTTCTTAGTCAGTAAAATGTAAAAATGACCAAATCCAGATAACGATTATTTTCTCATACATCTCAGAGGCTGTTACTGAACTGTAAAACAGGTGCTTTTCAAGTCTTGGCTACAGATAGAAAGTGTCCCCAAGAATCTTACAAACTGTAAATAGCATGATGCCTCTGTTTCTCAATATAGCCGAACAGCTCAAAAGGATTACGAAGATACTTGTTAAATAAGTAGAAACTTCTGTTTCTACTGCCTAAAAAAATACACACATAAAAAAAAACATATCGGGGGATTATGATCTAGCATTGGTGATAGACCTTCTCCAAGCAGTGAACTGGAGTAGGTGGCCTTCATATCTCTCCACCAATCAACATTTTTATGATTATTTGTGATTGAGAGAGTCTGTGAATGGTTCATGAGACAAAGCCAAAGCTCAGGTGTAGGTCACGGCTGAGGAAGGTGCCTTCCAGAGTGTCCCGGTTATTAGCACACCTCCAGCTGCCCCCTGGCTCTGGGGTCAAGAGGCTGGGACACCCGGCATCAGCCGGCATGAAGGATCACCCCCTTGGCTAAAGTCCTCATAACATGGTTACCAAGGATTGCAAAACAGAGCTCAACTGCAGATAAATAATTTCCCTCTGTGTGTATGAGATTTAATAGTTCTAAGTTATTAAATATAGGAGTATATAAAGACTTTATCATATATAATTTACTCAGTGGTAATTAAACAACTACATGCTCTGCATCTTGTGTGAAAAGCAATCCAATGCTGAAGGCCAGGGCAGGTCCCAGATTCCAGGAAGCATTCTTTTCTGAGGTTTGAATAGTACATTAGCACCAGTGGAACAGAGAATTTCAAAATACGCAACGGGCATTCTGGAAAATACACTGGCCATAAAAGAGTGATAAAGTTGTACGTTATGTTGATGTACTTCTTGGGAATGAGGAAATACAGGCTTGCACTTAGGAAATCGTTTGCAGGAAAACAGTAGGGAAGGACTGCAAAATTGTATGAAAAGACTGTAAATAATAGAATAAAATTATAATAGATGGAAAATTAAATAGAATGTAATAGCTAACACTGTGACAGAGTTAAGCAGCTAAGTTAGTGTATATTGTCTTTCAAAAAGAGATTCTGTTCATTTAAACAATGATTTCACCTCCTAGGTACTTTATTTCCTTTGTTATCCAGTGTCTTATTTTTAGTGGGCTCCGTTATCTGGGAACATGAGGTATGACAGAGGCTTTCTACACTGGCAAGCTCTTTTCCAGATATATACCAATGTAAAGTATTAGTATATTGGATAACAGTGTGTGCTGTTTGGCTTACGGGAGCATATGGTCACATATCACAGTAGGCTGGGTCCACAACAATGTTTAGTCACTGACAGATCTTCTCTTATTCATTCTTAAGAAAGATAGTCTTAATAAATTAAATCCCCTTCATTTCTTACATTCTGTCCCTGAAACCCTCTCTGTCCATCAGCCTATTTTGTCAATCTAAATTTCACTCATGTTTTCTGTAAAATTAATGTCTCTTGCTGCCTTTGCTCCTAATCGCATAGAGCAATCTCCTTTTGGTGTACAACGTTGCTCATCGTAACTGCATGTTTGAAGCTCGGCTATGCCATCATCCTGACTACAGCCCCAGGGGTAGGGTAACAACCAAACACTGTGCTAGAGAAGACTACCAGTACCCATAGTTTATATAGCTGGGGTACTTCTGGCCCATTTCATAGTACTTTTAAGACCATACTTTGCCCAGTTCACTAGCAAACTATGTAACATCTAGGAAAACCAACAATTTTCTAGTTTTAAAAAAGCAGAAATTCCTGCATGTGAGTTTAAAACACACACTCCTGCCAAGCAGCAACCTTCTTTACTTAAAGTGCACTGTAGACAGCAGCCCATGTCCTGTTCCCACTCTGTTTCAAGTTATTTCATATGCCAGACCAGAAAAGGCATGGAACTATTGTACAGACAGTGCTAAGATACTGTTTGTTCAAGTATTTTTACGTGATTTGCAGTAAGAAAAGATTCTCTGGTTCCATTTAGCCTGTGACATTTGTAGTCCTGCACAGCTGCTTACGTGTTTCGTTCCTGTTTCAAGGTTTCGCTTTGAGGAGCTGTAGGTAAATGTCCATACAGCTAGCATTTTAGGTGCTAAGCCTCACATGGTAACCTGCTTGCCTGAAAATATGCACTGAAGCAATTCTTTAAGTTTGTAATTTTCCTGATGTTTAAGAAAAATTGTCATTAATTGGATTCTGTAATTATTTCAAAGACAAACTGTGATTCCCACCTCTGACGTTAGATTCAACAATATCTCTGTAGTTAAAACAAAGTTTACTACATCAAAGAGACACGATGTGCATTTGCTGAGACAGTCACCCATTCCATAAATTTACTTTGGCACTTATTTTGTAACAAAAGGATTAAATAGATTGTGGAAAGGGTACATGATTCTACCATCTTATTAATATTTTTCTGTTCAGCCTGGTGGAAAACACGTGTAAACCTTTCTGAAGTCATGCTCTGCATGTGACTGCAGCATTTTGACTCCTGCACTCTGACTATTTCATTAGATAAATGAAATATTTTTACTGTCTGGCTCTTGTCATGTCACAGGAGTGTCCTTTTTTTCTTCTTCCCCCTAAAACTTTTACTATTTTTTTTCAGAAATGGGAGAAGCTCATGTCTTTTTCACAGGTTTCTGTGTTTTCCATTCTTGCTCAAGAAGCCCTGCAAGTTTGCTCTTTGGCATTCCACATCCCATCCCATTAATCCGATTCCTAAAATTCAAAAATTTTCATAGATTTTATAACCTTACAAAACTTTCTAAAATCCTACTGTTAGTGATGCTTCCTTTTTTTTTTCCCAGGTACTTTTTGTTATGTAGTTTGTTAGTGGTTAGATTCAAAAGTCATACAGCATAATGTAAGACATGTTAGCTGCTAACCAGAAGAGGAGCTGGAAGGGTATCTCCAGTGCTAGCTCCAAGTTAGCTTGCTCTGACAGATCCTGAGAAAGCTAAAGTAATCCCTCTTCCCAAACCCTGTACCTATGTCTAGACACTGCTAGCTATATAGATCTGCCTATGCAAGATGAGTCTTCTGTTAATGTTCTTAAACAATTATAGGATGTTGTCAAAATTCATTATTTATCTGAGTGTTTAATGTCTGCAACACCTACCCAAATCTCCACTGTGCCTCATAAAATGTACTGAAATTTAAAACAGTATGGTATGCTTCCTAACAGAAGCGTTCTTTTTCATACCATACTTTCATATTTTGGGTTATTTCTCCACACTTCTTTTTTCCCCCAAGAAAGTCAAACAAACCCTCACCATGTAAGGATGCAATAAGGGAGTAAGCAAAGAACTCTGTTCCTGAAAGACATTTGCCTTAAAAATATGTACAATAATTATCTTTTTTTGCATCTGTATCATGTTCCTCAGCTATCTAAGGGTATATGCTAATTTTATGTATATTACTATATATCATCACATTGTGCAAGATTATGTACATTATATTGTCATCTTTGTTTAAGAAATATTTTAATGTTCAGAATCACCTTTTAAGTATCAAACTTTTCTACAATGAACTATGGTAACTTTTTTTGTCCTTGGATGACATACTGCACGTATCTCCTTAAAAGCATCTGTCTTCTGGGATGCTGGAGTCTTGTTAATCCTGATCTGGATACAAGCCAGAGTTTCCGAGTCCTTGAAGGCACAGTTCTGACTGACCAGAAAGGCTGTCATTTTTCTCCGTGTACTTCGAGTGCCATGGTTTCCCACTGAACAAAAAAACAGGAAAAAGATTAACGTCCGTTCTCCTTGAGCGATGCAAGAGGTTAAATTCAACCCTGGTATCAGTGTACAGTATCAGTGGAATTGTGGCCATTGACACCAGGCTGAATTTGACCCTCAGAAATACAGAAGCTGCAGAAGGCAGCTTTATGATTTATATTGTGTATTAGTTCTGCATTGCTAAACCATCATTACAATGTACTTTTGCAGGCACAAAATCCAGCCACCCACCCTTTTATCAATATGATAATCAAAAGAATTAATCACCAAAGGCTGTTAGAATTTAGATAATTTCTCTCTTTGACTATTTCCTTGACCACAGTATGTGGGAGATGGAGATGTATGAATCAGAACATTTGGTATTTTGTATTTGCGTCACTTTAAAATATTTAATACAAATCTGGAGAAGGACAAAGTTTTGTTTTCCTTGAAATACATAAGCCCTACACCTACTTTGTCTGCACAGCTACTCAGCATCCCCAGGATAAAGGTATTTATATAACTAGGTACAAAGTAAATATATTTTTCTTATATTTTAAATATCAAAATATTTACAAAAGAACACCAGGAATAAATAGGCACCAAAATGTGATTTCCCTGTTGTTATTTGTAGGAAGAGTGCAACTTAAATTCTGTTCTAAAGCAGAAATATCTTGTAATGTACAACTACGGACCAAAATAACTTAGGTAATTTCAAAATAAAGATAAAAGTGTGATGATTAGTACATAATACTTTGGTCACTTCCATTCAGTCTACTGACAGTAACTATGTTTCCTCGTCAATGTCTGGTCTTTATCACTACTTGTAGCTCTGTATTCCTTAGAAGAACTGATCTGTTTTCAGTCAAGCCTTACTGTAAAATAGCAAGTGAAATCTAGACTGTGAGTTTAGTGTAAAATGGATGAAAAATACTTCCAATATACAAAAGTTAGAAATAAGAGCTTTTTTTTTTTTTTTTTTTCTAAATATAGATTAATTGAATAAATATAAAATACAGCTGACAACTAATTACATGATGGAACCCATAACCCATTGACTATTATGAATCCATTTTTATTTTAACAGCCTCATCAGAGAGATACACAATCCTTTCTACATCCTTATATTTCAATCCAGCTACAGAGGCTGTCCATTTTTTATAGGATTTACGTTAACCTATGTAATCAAATGTCTGATCAGCTGCTGGATCAACACCATTAATTCTAGTCCACTCAATAGTGTCTCTAGGGCAGAGAGCTCAGGAGGTTTTTTTCCTGAGCATTGGTTTCTGCTTTCAGGTCTTGCAGTAAATTCCGTTTGCCACTGTGTTGATCTTTCAGCCACTGGTAACTGCAGCTCGTCATGGTTATGGTGATTCTGGCATGACAGTACTTTCTCTTATTGTTGACACTTCACAGTATTCTTGTTATTTTTTTTTATTTTAGTTGCCTGATCATGTCCATCTCTGTCCCCTAATCTTAATTGCAAGGGCTAGCCCCATAGTTAGACAAGGCACAAGTACTCAGGTACTCCAGGTTTGGTCCCAGTCCTGAGTCAGGGCAAACTCAGTTTACTTTAGGCTGAAAACCCATCACTTTAAAGATCTCAATATTTTAATGTTTTCAATCAAATCTCAGTTTCGTGCAAGAATAAGTCTGAAGTCTTACCGAAAAATGCTCTTCATAGGTAATATTTAATGTATGAATTATATACGTTATGATGCAATTCTCAGATCAAACAAAGAATTTAAAATAAGTAACAATCCCTCCATACTTAAATCAACAAAACCAAAGTATTAATAAACTTATTGTATTGATTCATGCTATTTTTATTTTAGGAAATTGCTCATATAAGTAGGCCTATCAAATGTCTCTAAGCATAATGTACTACATTTAAAAATTTATATACTTACATAATTATATAGCCACATTTTACTGACCAGTGAACAAGACTAGAAGGACCTTCTTCCTCTGGTTAGTTATTTGCCATTATTAAAATCATATCTCAGCCTTTTTCTCTTGTTTTTTAATTTAAAAGCAGAAGTTAATTTTTCTTTTACTCTGGGAATTCTGATCATTAAAGGACATATCTCAATGTTTTGGGCCTAATGAGTTGGGAAGAAAATGTCCTATGCTGAGGCTCAGTAAGAGCTAAATTTTGTACAGGGTACAGCTTGATAGACTAGTATTTTTTCACCTTCTTTAATTTAGTGTTTTTTAGAGCTGTTGTGACTTTCTATTAATGAGCAATCAAATAGCAACATTTAAAGAAGGGGGGAGACTGACATTCCTACCTTCAGCAAAAATATTTTTCTAATTGCTTTTTTTTTTTATTTTGTGTGTGTGTGTGTGTGTGTGTGTGTGTGTGTGTCTTAAATAGATCCACTAGGTGGTGCTTGAAATAAGCTACCCCAGTGTGACTCGCTCGGGGTTGCCAAACCCACCTCAGAAATCTAGGGGCAACTGGAAGTTATTGTGGCTGTGAAATATTAAAGTATAATTTATTAGTCAAAACTTCCAACAGGAAGATTCTTGGCAACAGGAATAAGATTGCTATCCAAGTGCTTGGGTTCCTCCTTTCCCAAAATCAAGTTTTTTCTTTCAGAAGTAAAATTAAATGTTCACCATTATGGAGATGTGCTGCTCACCATTATACATTTCAGTGTTTCTTCACCTCAGGTACTCTCAAAATAGATCATTTTCCATTAGTATTATTGCCATTTGAAGAAAAAGTTTATGCCCAGACTCTGAGTGATTTGGTTAACCAGTTCTTTAAATATATTAAATGAAGACAAAG
The DNA here is from genome assembly GCF_018691265.1 of Tyto alba. Classification (NCBI taxonomy): domain Eukaryota; kingdom Metazoa; phylum Chordata; class Aves; order Strigiformes; family Tytonidae; genus Tyto; species Tyto alba. The sequence continues at coordinate 39,148,598 of NW_024881330.1, forward strand.
CTTGGCATTACCCAAGTGTTTCATCAGTCCTGGAAGAGGTTTAGCTTCCAACAAGAAAGGAAGGAAGGCTGTTGTGATGTTACTGCACGTGGCCAGAGAAAGGGGCAGAAAGGCACATACAGCCAATTATGCCTGTATGAATTACGAACACTGTGCCAAATTCCTTGTGGAGACCAAGGCTTGTTTTCCCAGGTTACTCTTTAGCCATTTGCTGTGCAATCACTCTTCCTAATGTAAACCAGCTTCTTCAGAACTTTTAAAAAAGCACAGCCGCTACAGAGTTCTCAGTCAGCTAGGCACCGGTCAGTTGCCTGATAATTCCCTTAATTAACATTAATGGCATAATTATTTGTTCCTGACATTGCTTCTCTATCAAAGAGGGTGTCAGTCCTGGCACACAGCTGCCCAGGGCCGCAGTGGGAGCTCCGGAGCCCCTCCAGCTGCCAGGAGGAGCTGTAACACCTTCAGCTCTCAGACCACGCAGATTTCCTCTCCCTCTGCATTGAAGGTGAAATTCTGGCAATCCAGGCTTCACTTGGCATGTGGGTTTTGAGGGAAGTGCCCCTTAAAAGGCATTTCACTGTTCTTTGGAGACCCCAGGAGAAAAAAACTCCTCTAACCCATATGACGAGCGGGGGATAGACGGAGAAGGAAAGGAAGAAAACACGATGAACTTGTTCCTACCCCTTTTGCCTGCCGTTTGGTGGCAGGCAGGTGGCTGAGGGCAGCTGCCTGGGCTGTGCCTGTACAGTGCTGACACTTGCACAGCCTGTGCAAATCTTGCCCGAGAAGTAGGCCAGCAAAGGCGAGACCCAGGAGAGGGCTGCGATTGCCAGGGCAGGGCTAGGAGGGCTTCAAGTTTGGGGTGAGGGAGCTGGAGAACTGAAGTAGGGGAACCTTGTGGGAAAGTGAAGGTAATGCTGAACTTTGGGCAGGAATCGGGGGCGCTGCCCTAGCAGCCATTGAGGATTGGGAAATTGGACGTAACCACAGTTGAAATAGTCTTAAGAGGCACAGGACAAATATAACGTAAGCCAGGCTTCCGTTATTCATAGAAAAAAATGTTTAAAATTACTGTTGAGGCAGGGTGTGAAGGAAAAGCGTGAATGAATTGCCAGTGGAAGAGACTCTGCATAGTCTATTCTAAAAGTCACTAAAGGCTGCACATGTGAACCCAGAGAATTCAGGCCTAGTTATTGATAAATGCACTGCAGTCAAATGTAGTGTGTCATTTAGGTGTAATGAAAAGTCTGGTTTGCTCATGGCAAAATCACAAAGGCTCTTTTCACAAGGGTGGGAAATAGAGTAGGATATATAAACTAGGGTGATGTACATGAAAAGGTAATCTTTCACCCTTAGTATGCCTACATCATGTCAGGTATTTCTCATGTTTAAAACATAGTCTGCGAAGAAATAGCCTAAGGATATTGATGTCAGAGAAAAGAAAAAAAAAAAAAAAAAAGAAGGATTTGGGTCACTGGAAAGCTATAGAGAAGAAATTAATCATAAATTTTGTGCAAAGATGATTTATGCAACATTAAAAGATAGGCTTAATAATCTACAGTGCATCTTGGAATAATGCTGATATCAGTAATCTGAACTATGCAGATTAGAAAATGTTAGTGAAACCCTCAATATGAAGTTGATAGTTTAAAGCTTCCTCCTCTTTTTCCTTGTTACTGTAGTTCTGAAATGGAGACACAAGTTTTATATATATATATATATACTATTTTCTTTCTTCAGTTTGTTGTTGCTGCTGAAGTTTAACACCACTTTTAGTTTTTTATACCTGAGTATCTTGATTTTTCAATGTATATACTGCCAAAAAATAAAGTCTTTCTTTTAAACCAGAAGTTACATTTGGTTGATCACGTTAGTTGATTTAATTATTTAATTAGATTATGCATTCATTAAGTTCCTGGGGGTTTTTAACATCCTAACTCTCATTTTACTACTTCTGTTTCATTTTCATGAGCGGAGACTGATATGTTTGTTCACGGCAATGTGAGTCTGCCACACAGGCAGGGCCAGAACTGCAGGCGGCCATCTCAGCAGAGAGCCAAGAAAGGAGCCCTTGGCTCTGTGAGTCCTCAGTGTAAGGAGGGAGCTTCTCCCTGTGCCAGGCTCAGGGTAGAGTGTCTCCAAATCCAGATGCAGAAGGAAGGTACTCTGATCTCTGTGCTTTCACATTGCACTTATTGTTAGCAGCTGTAAGGTTAAGTTGAAGAGAGAATTCAAGTTCCAGAGATGACAAAGCACTGAATAGATCTTACTTGCCTTGGTAGGACCTCAGCTAGGAACAGGAAAAAGTTAATTTCTATTTCACTGGCATAAGGTTATGTAAATGTTCACTTGTTTAAACAGGTGGTTTAGTTAGTCAGTCAAAATTTCTAAGTTTCAGGATCAAAAGAAGAAAATATGGTTTTTTAGTATTTAATACTAAGGTATGAAAAGTGCTGTTTTCTTCAGCTAGTTTGTAAGTTTTCCAGTGCAAACTAACTAGAAAAATGTTTAGGTTAAGTAAGGAATTTTTCTTCCCTGCCACGTTCTGAAATTGCTATTAGTTGTAATCCAGGCCAAACGAACTATTGGTGTAACTCCACAGAACTGAGAGATGTCAGTGTTTTAGAAACATTTTCTGGGGTGATCTGTAAGACAGAAAATGGAAAATTTAGAGAGAAGTCAGTTTGAGGTCAGAACTGTAGAAGTCTACCTTGGTCAAAAAACAGACCAACACAGCCCTTGCAAAGGGGAAGAAAAGTTCTTTTCTTTGCAAGGTTTTTAAAAGCTAGTGAAGCAGCATGTAAAGATGTCCTAAAAGCATAGTTTCTGTAGTTTTTCAACAGGCTCTCTGACAGAATGAAGATGATTAAAGAGGATGAATAATCATGGGGTTTGCTATGAATTAAGCATTAAATGTGTAAGGAAAGCAAACAAGCAAACAAAAAGCTGGAGTGAATGACTGTTTCTCCAAATAGAGGAAGGTTACTAACAGACCATCCCAGGGATCTGCATTAAGACCATAATATTTTTGTTTAGAAGCAAAAAATTTCACCCACTTAGTCTAAAAATAGGCTAATATGAGATGGAAACAAGTCTGTTAGAAATCAAAGATGAGATACCTTACCCCTTTCCAACAAGACAGAGTTGACTAATAACTATTCTGAGATGGAGTGTATGGTGTGTTCCCTCTTTTGTGGTTCTACTGGCTTCTCAGATACATACCAAATACCACTTCTTTCTCTGCAGTTGGTCCTACTCTTTTAGGATTGTCACATCCACTTTTCACCTCCAAAACATTTATCACTTGCAACTAAAATACTATTATGTTGTCTTGGCTTCCTCTCATGGATGATTAGACAACAGTCTCTCCCTGGCAGCCCAAACCTCCTCTGCTTTCTCTTTGATGCCCTGGCAGATGTCATCTCCCTGGCTGTCATTTTGGCTATACCTGAACATCTATCAGGCTCCTCTGTATCTTCATCCCTAGTTCATACCTCATGTTTTTAATAATTCCCTCTGCATGACATGTCCGGGCTAGAATTCTCTTTGTCTGCTCACAAAACTGAAGTTCTCGTTCATGTTGTGGTTATCTCATTTATTGAGACCTTTTTCTAATCTTGTTAAATTCAGTTTTGCCCTGCTCACACCTAACTGTGAGGCTGCTATAAAGATTGCTTTCTGTGCACATCTGGAAGCGTTAGCTCTCTGTATGCATCCTTATGCTTCCATTTCTGTGTCATGTCAAACCTAAGATGCTTATCCGCAAATCAAAGCACTTTTTACTGTTGCCATCTAACCTATGGCACTAGCTTTTCTTTAGCAATCAGTTAGAATTAAGTGCAGATCCCCTTTTGCCCTCAAGGTTGGGAAGAGCTCCACAAAAGGAGTTTTCTCCTTTCAGTCGCCCTTTGAAGCCCTTGTCTGGGACGTTTCCAGGCTTCTCAAGACCTAGGTTGGAGACATGCAATAATTTAGGCTTATTGCATTGACCAGTATGGTTTCACTGTTTCCTTATCCTCTGTCTAACTCTGTCTTTTTGTGTCCTTTTTATAAGTAGATGCAGCCTCCCTGAGGCCAGGGACCAACTTGTTCCGTGTCTGCACAGAACCTAAGAGAATAAATAGGGTAATGCAGTAACATCAACCACAGTAGTAATACCATCAATGCATATATATTATTCATCTTTCATGGTTTTTAGGACTCACAGACATCTTTCTGGGTTAACCACATCATGAAATTACCTTCTCGGTCCTTCTGTGCTCATGCCTTTCATTTAATTTCACTGATATGATACCGAGTTCCCCTACCTGGACAGCTGAAAGGACACGATAGGGAAGGACTATTTCATTGTTGAAGGATAGCTCTGTCCTCTGGTTACCTTCATGTACGAAAAGAAAGGAAAACATTGACAGAAAAGAGAAATGGCTCTAGTATGTTTCCTTTGGTGGTGCCGCTTTAGAGACTATGAGTGTGATGGTATAGGCGATATGGACAGCATCATCATTCTTTTTAGTTGATTTCACTAAAGAAATGGTAAAGAAAATAAAAACCAAAAATACCTAATTCAGTTATTAATTCAGCTGAGTCAGTGAATACCCAGTGATTGCCAACCTGGATTAAAGTTTATATGTCACTCAAGAACTCAGATATTGTTTCATTTGGCAGGCAAGGACCTAAGTAAACAGGATTTCCCTGAAGGTAGCAAGGAATGGTGATGCAATGTGGTTATTTATTAGTGTTGGTTTTAGTGTCAGGGAGATGGACAAATAATGCCCTAATGCTTAGAGTTTAAATGGGTCAAACTATTTGCACTGCTTAGTCACTGCCCAACTTCGTTATAAGTTCCTAGAGATAAGCTTCTCAATAAACATTGCAATTTCCAGAAGCCCTTTATCCTCTTTTGGTACTTTGTGCCAGTTTAAGCACTTCTGAAAATCAAGCCATTCATTTAAGTTTTGCAGTAAAACTACTCAGAACCCTTTCTTTGCATAAGATATTCCTCATTTAAACGCAAAGTTTTCATAGAGATCTACCTATCTGCTTGCAGAGATCTACCAATTTGGATTGAGTTTTTCCTTGAAATGCCCCATGTTGACTATCTAGTCATTGCAAGTGCAATATCTAAATATACACCTGACATTTTAAATCTAAATACAAGTATTTTGACACAGTATGCTCTCATAGGTTTTGTTTTTTACAGTATAAAATTAAAGCAAATTTCATAATCTTGGAACGCAGTAGATGGATGGTTGTCCTCTGGACAGACTTATTTACATCCCTAGTTTAAATTGGTTATTTGAAAAACACACAAAAAAGCCCTTGTTCTCAGTTTAAAAAAAATAACAATTTAAAACTAATTAGTCTTCTTCTGAAAAAGTAACTTTATGGGAAAAAATAAATCCCAAGGGTGAAATGTTGGACCCACTGATGGCACCTGCTTTCCATTTGGCTAGGAGAAACCAGTTTTGATAGTGGTGCACGCTGGTTTTATTTTCACAATGCACAGCAGACACAGGTATCACACCTATACTTGTGGTCACTCTGCCCACTTTCCTCTGCAATCCTTCTTGCAGATTGTTATCAGCCAGAATTTGCTCACAGGTCTTGACAACTTCAGTCCACATTATCTACAATGGCACAGGGCTCTTTGCTACACAGCTCGCATGTCGAAGTAGTGCAAACCAAATGAAGACTTGCCTTGACTGTGCCTTTGCAACATTTCACTGGTTGTCTTCTCTGACATACTGTATGTTTTAACTGGCTACAGAAAATGAGAGATTTCTTATCCGCTATTTTTTTTAAATTTGCCTGGATAAATGTAAAAACCTGTAGGAGCATTGCTTCAGTGTTGACTATTTGGCACCAATCTAAGGCTTTGTTTTCCTGATGACATTTTGCCATTAAGACAATGTGTGTGAATTAAGGCATCCAATGTTGTAACTAATTTTTTCAAGGTTTTCAGGCATTATCATTGCTTTTATGTAAGCTTTATAAAATGATAGACTCTTCTAAATCAGTGCCAAAACCCCTGTCATCTACCATTTTAAAATACATCAAGTGGGATTAAGGCTACTCAAGTGATACAGCAAATCCTATTAAAGCCATTTAGGTTAGAATCCTAATGTTACTTAGGTACCTAGTTCTCCTTTTATCCAAGTTAAGGTGCATAAATAAATTTGCCACTCTGGGTTTTAGGAGCTTTTGAAAATCCCACCCACCAACATACAATCCACAGTTTTGCATATGATTTACAGATCTGATTTCTCAAGGAAATAGATGTGATCACATGCCTGCCCATCTATCTGTCTGCCAGTCAGTCTCTGACCTGTCTCTCTCCCTTGCAACTTTTGAACCTGAAAGCTAACGTCGACTACATTTGACAGAAAGGCAAGGGCTCAAAGGTATTTAGCCCTTACAAAGTGTAAGGATTAGAGAAAGGGCAGAGGGGTCCTTCTGTCTAACCTTGAGTGCGGTAGCATGAGCTCAGCTGTCCTCACGGCTCCACTGCGTGCTCAGGTTCACCAGGGAGCACGCGTGTCGCTCACAGCCAGCACAGCACCACTGTCTCTGCCAGATGGAGGGTCTCACCTCGGCTCCAGGAACAAACCACACAGAGAATGCAGCTGGCACGACTCTGCTCAAGGTGGTGGCGGAACTTGAAACATAGGTCCACTGGAAACTAGGCCGCACTGGTTTCATCATCTAAACACAGTCACTTGCTAACTTTCAATAGCCAACAGTGAAGAGTGGCTTCTCAACGCAGCTTCTGGAAAAAAATGCTCTTGAAAACCACACATTTCCTCTGAAATGGCATCAACAGACTCTATTTAAAACTATTTGTTCTCTGGACCTCCACCATTTTGCTGTCTTGCAAAGGGCAGAACATTTTGACATGTCCAAGGGGCAGCAGCTCTACTGAAGAGCCGACATCAGTGCCTACTGGTGCCTGCTGATCCTACCTCCGATCAGGTTAGGAAACCTAAAGCCCTGATAGAATTAAATCTGGCCAGGGACATCAAAGGCTACAAGAAAAGTTTCTATAGGTACATTAGTGTGTAAAGAAAGATTGGGAAAAACGTGGGCCCTCTCCGGAAGGAAATGGGAGACCTGGTTGCCTGGGATATTGTCATGGTTTAGGCCTGGTTGGCAGCCAACCACAACGCAGCAGCTCTCTCTCCCTTCCCCTCCGGCAATGAGAAGGGACAGAGAGAGCCAGGCTTGGGGTTTGAGATAGGACTGGGATGGGGAAAAAATTTCCCCTTTATGATCACGAGCAAAAGGCAGACTCATTAGGGGAAGAAAAAAAAGAACATACATTTATTACAGACACTAACAACACATAACAGAGTAGGACAGTGAGAAGCATTGCCACATCTTGAGAACACCTTCCCTCCACCCCTCCCTTCTTCCCGGGCTCAGCTCTGCTCCCGATATCTCTACCTCCTCCCCCAGTGGCGCAGGGGCAGGGAATGGGGGGTGCAGGCAGCGCTGCCACTTCCTTCATCTTCGGTGAGGGGAGTGTCCGGAACTTGTTCCTCCTGCTCCATTGTGGTCCCCCTCTCACAGGAGACAGTCCTCCACAAACTTTCTCCGACATGAATTCCTCCCATGGGCCGCAGCGTTCCCCACACTGCTCCGTCATGGGTCACTAACTTCCTCTGACTGGATTCCCTCCCACGGCTGCAGCCCTTCCCGAGCTGCTCCGGCGTGGGACTCCCCCGCATGCTGCAATCCTCCCAGCACTGAATTACAGCAGCAGGGCTACCTTTTCACACAGGACCCCGGCCTTCTTCGGGCACAGCACCTTGATCATCTGAGCAGAAGGCACAGGCCATAAATCATGCTCCACCGTAGATCTCCATGGGTGGCAGGGGGGGGCCGCCCTGCCGTCTCCCCACAGGATACAGGGGGGTCTCTGCTCTGGCACACCTCCCACCTCCTTTCTTCCTCCGTTCCTCCACTGATCTTGGTGTTCACGCAGCTGCAGCAACTCCTCCTCACCAGTTCCACTTTTCGTCACCACGTCCCTTCTTAAATACGTTATCGCAGAGGCGCAGCCGATTGGCTCAATTTCCCAAACAGAAGTGGAGCTGACGTGGAGCTGGGGGAGCTTCGAGAAGCTTCTCACAGGGGGCCGCCCCGATAGCCCCCTCCCCTGCCACCAAAAACTCCACCACTCACTCAACCCAGGACAGATATGGAGAAGGCTGAGATATTCAATGACTTACTTGCCTCAGTCTTAATTAACTGGCAAGTGCTCCAGCCACACCACGCAAGTCACAGAAGGAAAAGGCAGAGACTGGGAGAATGAAGAACTGCCCACTGTAGGAGAAGATCGGGTGTGAGACCATGTAAGGAGCCTGAAGGTGCACAAGTACATGGGACCTGAGGAGATGCATCCGTGGGTCCTCAGGGATCTAGCGGAGAAAGTGGTTAAGCCACTCTCCATCATTTTTGAGATGTTGTGGCAGTCCAGTGAAGCTCCCACTGACTGGTAAAGGGGAAACGTAACCCTCATTTTTAAAAAGGGAAAAAAGGAAGTACCGGGGAACTACAGACTGGTCGGTCTCACCTCTGTGCCCAGCAAGAGCATGCAGCAGATCCTCCTGGAAACTATGGCACATGGAAAATAAAAAGGTGATTGGTGACACCCATCATGGCTTCACTGAGGGCAAATTGTGCCTGACAGATTTGGTGTCCTTCTACAACAGGGTTACAGCGTTGGTGGATAAGGGGGGAGCAATGGCTGTCACCTGCCTGGACTTGTGCAAAGCATTTGACACTGTCCTGCACAACATCCTTGTCTCTAAATTGGAGAGGCATGGGTTTGATGGGTGGACCACTTGGTGGATAAGGAATGGCTCGATGGTCACACTCAAAGAGTAGCGGTCAGCGGCTCGATGTCCAAGTGGAGAGCAGTGACAAGGGGTGCTCCTCAGGGGTCGGTATCGGGACCGGCGCTGTTTAACATCTTTGTTGGTGACATGGACAGTGGGATTGAGTGCACCCTCAGCAGGTTTGCTGATGACACCAAACTGTGTGGTGCAGTCAACATACTGGAGGGCAGGGATGCCATATAGAGGGACCTTGACAGGCTTGAGGGGTGGGCCTGTGTGAACCTTATGAAACTCAACAAGGCCAAGTGCAAGGTCCTGTGCCTGGGTTGGGGAAATCCCATGCACAAATCCAGGCTGGACAATAAGTGGATGGAGAGCAGCCCTGCAGAGAAGGCCTTGGGAGTGTTGATTGACGAGAAGCTCAGTGTGACCTGGCAATGTGCACTCACAGCCCAGAAAGCCAACTGTATCCTGGGCTGCATCAAGAGAAGTCTGGCCAGCAGGTCGAGGGAGGGGATTCTTCCCCTCTAATCCTCTCTTGTGAGACACCACCTAAGTACTGCATTCAGCTCCGGGGCTCCCAGTATAAGAAGGACATAGACCTTCTTGAGAGTGTCCAGAGGAGGTCCGTAAAGATGACTGGGGGGCAGGAGCATCTCCCTCTTGAGGACAGGCTGAGAGAGTTGGGGTTGTTCAGCCTGGAGAAGAGAACACTCCAGGGAAACTTTATAGCAGCCTTCCAGTACTTAAAGGGGACCTACAGGAAAGATGGGGAGGGACTCTTTGTCAGGAAGTGTAGTGACAGGACAAGAGGTAACGGTTTTAACCTGAAAGAGGGTAGATTTTGATTAGATACAAGGAAGAAATTCTTCACTGTGCGGGTGGTGAGGCGCTGGCCCAGGGTGCCCAGAGCAGCTGTGGCTGCCCCCTCCCTGGAAGGGCTCAAGGCCAGGTTGGACGGGGCTGGGAGCCCCCTGGGCTGGGGGAAGGGGGCCCTGCCCGGGGCAGGGGGGTGGGAACTAGATGGTCTTTAAGGTCCCTTCCAACCCAAACCATGCTGTGATTCTACCCTGCAGAAGGTTCTCTAATCATGATTGGCTCTGTGACATGCCACCGGCAGGAGATGCACTTTCATCTAGTCTTGGTTCACACTGGATAGCATTTCTCATCCCCCAGCTTTACCTTCTCTTGATCCCAGGTGATCAGCCAGCAGGATGGCTGCTGTGTTGGGAGGAAGGAATGGAAATCTATCCACAGACAGTGGCTCTAACTTGACTTCTCACACTTGGGCTCTTTTGCAAATAAAATATTGATGTCCAGGCCCATGAAGCTTTAAGTGGACAACACTACTACATGCTCAATAAAAGTACATTATGAAACTCAGTAGAGATGACTGACCTTCAGCCAGAAACAGAGAAGCTGGTGTTAAATGAAATTAGGTTGTCAGTGGCTCATCTTAAAATGTCTTTGTTTTGAGATAGTACCAATTAGAGGCAGGATAGAGCAGTTTTTAATGCAGTATGTGGAAGGAAAATTAGGATAGAGGTGTAGCCATTTTTCTCACCTACTCAAAAGAATATCTGTAAAGAGTATCTATATGGAGTTGAAGCCAGTGCTGTACCTATCTGGAATCAACCAGTTTTGTTTCCAGTAAAGACACAGCATTTATCAGTGCCTGGGTTTTATCTAAGTATCGAAATCATGACAAGATAAATTATTTTTATTCACTTGGAGTAAAAAGCAATAACGCAATATATTCCTTCCCACCTCACAAACCGGTTTAGCAGTAAGGATGAGGCATGGGAAATACCTGCTGCATTGATGTTTAGAGAGATGTGAGGGCTTGAGTTATTAGTTTAGTCCAGGCATAATGTAAACAATGCATAGATTCTACGTAGTAGTTTGCTACAGCGGCCCGATTCTGGTTGTAGCACTTACGTTGTGACGGTCCAAAGCTTGTCGAGGGGAGAAGATGCCCATTGTTTCAAATGGTATGGTGATTTGTTCACATCTAATTGGCTTGATGTGTCCTAGAACTGCTTGTTAAAATATCTACTAACAGCATGGATTAACAGCATGATTTAAAAAATAAATAAATCTGGGTTTCACAAGAGAAAATGCTTATATTTTTTTTCAAAAAGGAAAAAGAAAAAAAGCAATTGCAATACTGCATTTTCTGCATTGTGAAAGGAATAGTTGTAATTTTAGATACAGAATAATGTCTGTCTATTTTAAGAACTGATCTGTACAGCTATATTCTTATATAAAGCTCCAGCAATGTCAGTAGTAGCAGACCACAGCTTAACACATATCTCAAGGTTTTCCAAAAATAAAAGTCTCTCCCTTCCATATAGCTTAGGAAGAATGACTGTGTTGTGTGTCTCTCATTCTTTTATAATACAATATACTGGATTCTCTCCTATTTAGAAGCAGAATGACAGCTGCATAAATTCATCAGGAGAGATGGTTTATTTAAAGCATAGGCCAAATAAAAACCTAAACCCTAAAAAAATACAAGACCCAATGAAAAGTTTGCATTTAGCTGGCTGAAGTATATAGTATTATAATAGTCACAAAACTAAAAGGACAGGAAAATGTGTCAGATTATCTGGTATGGAAATGAAAGGGAACCATGCACGCTTAGTTCTTATATTTCTGCATGTACAAATGCATTCATGGTGCACCTGGATAATTTTTTTTCAGTATTTGCAGGTGCCCTTTTCAATGTTAAATTTTTATTTACAAGTTTCAGCTTGCAAATGGTTTTATGAGTGTCTCAGAGAATCTATGACATATATTCTCATGTGATCGCACGCAGCAGATCTCTCTCTGCTTTACTCAGAATCTTTAAACTTCACAGATTTCTGAGGGAGGTGAATGTCTTCAAAGCTTCACAACCTCCTTCGAACAAAGTTTACCACGTACTAGTTAATTCCCTGCAAATTGCTTTCAGTATTCTTTGCAGTGCCATCTCATTTGTCGAAAATGTTATTTATTTTTGGTGAGTTTTTACATTTTATTTGTTGACACGTTTTAGTGCAGAATTCTAGCGCAGGACTCCGAGACGAGCACATCTTGAGAGCACAGAGTCAGCACCTAAGTGCCTGGCTAGTAAAAGTCCATTTAAAGTCATCTTCCCAGGCAAAAATTTGTTAAGTCAGTGCACTGGATACCGCTTCTGCACCAGGGCTTGTATTTCTTACCCTGCATTTCCTGCTGCATACCATGAACAGGACTAAAAAGCCGGCAGGACGGAGTAGTTGCAGAGCGCAGTGAAGTTCAGCACAAGGCAGCAAAGAACCACACCTCGAAACAGCACTCTTGGATTAAGTCCTTGGCATTAAAGGTAAAGGAAAGGGGAACTTGCTACAGCAAGCTACCCATTGACCGCTGCCGCTGCAGCTACTCTGCAGGCAGCAACCGTATACTGGAACGCACGCAGGAAAGCCAAGGCATGTGAATGAATACTCACCCCATCCATTCTGTCTGTTGAATTACGCTTGCAGCTCTGGATCCGTGGCTGACAGCCCCAGCAACCTGAGTTAGCATCTTTTATCACTTGTATGCTTATAGAGGGGAAATGTTGACAAGGCGCAAAAGCAGCAAAAAATGGTGAGCGGAGGTCCCAGGGAGGGACGCTACAGCCCGCCAGACCAAACCCATGGTCACGGACAGAAGCTGTGAAGCACAGAGGTGCAGGGAATAAGGAGAAGTTGGCTGAAGAGCTGTTGTGTTTGCTGGTTGGTTTGGGGTTTTTTTTGGCTCTTCCTCACCACCAGTTTACAGAAGCTCTTCAGTGAAAACTCAGCGGAATGAATCAGATGAATTTCAGAAAATGAGTGGTAAGTGGAAAATTGTGAAAGGTGAAATTGGAGCCTGAAGTATTTTATTAAATATACAGCTGGTGGGTAAATCCTTTCTCATACGCATGGGCACAGATTTATTTGAATGGAGGAAGAGACAAGGGTTAAGGAACCTGCACGAGTCTTTCCTCTCTTTAAACACATAAAGTGTGATGTGTGTTCTCCCAGCTACGTGACAGGGCTGGGTTTATCCCGCCCTTATTGCTTCTGTAACACGCCCAGACTTCGAGGAGATGCCTGTAAATCTGGCAGTAAATAAACCATCACTTCTGCAAGTGGATTGGTGAAGATGATTCATACTCTTGCTAGAGCAAGACAGCAGGATCAAAGTTTTTCCCCATCATCACTCACTCAGTCATTGAGTTACCCTGCCAGCTCCTGATCATGAATGTTCCTCATCACCTCTTTACACACCAAGGATTGCAGTGTCTTATAGAGCAGAATAAACTGTGTTTAACTTAAGGAGAAAATTGGGCTGTGCTTATACAACACTTACTTTAGTTTAGTTTTACACCAAGATGTTTTTTTCAAAGAATCTATTGTGCTGTAAAATGAAAGACAAGTTCTCTGCCATGTACCTATCATCAACCATCTGCTGAGATTGCTGAATTATAGAGTAAGACTTTTAAAGGCTATTGCTAGGTTGCTGGGTCACCAGCCAGCCCTGCTAGACAGTACATTATAAGATTTTAGGTCTAATACAATAGGAAAAGGTTTGCCACAGTTTTGAGCAGTGCTATCAGCACCAGTGAGTAGACAGACAAGAAGATCATGGAGAAATTCAGACAAAAATCAGAAAGATTTTACTGCAACAACCTGCTACACCTTAGGGTTTCAGTTGCGTTGAAAGGCTGACATCCTCAGCACTGCTATGCTGAGGCATTCCTACCATACTGCTTCAGAGAAGGTTGACAACTATTATACGCATTATTTTTTTTTTTTGTACAAAACAGTCACCCTTTGGATACAGTAATGGGTTCTCAATTCAATTTTGCTTAGCTGGAAAGGTTTTTTTTTTTTGTTTCCACAGTAATATTCCAAAGTACTTTACATGAACCGACCCTCGTGACAAACAGAGGGTCCCACTGATTTGACTGTCTGCTCTGGATTTCACTGGAAGCTTGCATTTGTAAGAGTTTGCTTCTATGGGACTGGGGTTTTTACCTGCACATAATAAATACCAGAGTGATAATATTTTTTTTCCACATGACATGCAATTTCATGTCTCTCTAGTTAATAAATGGTAACATAATCCTTCTCAAATGCCTATCCACTCTTGAATATGTGATACGCTTGAAGACTAAACACTTGAATTTACATTTTTTTTGGTAGAGTAGGGTTATTTTGGTTTAGCTGGTGTATGCTTCTTTGAGGAGAAGGGCAAGAGGAAAGAGCAAGCCATCTGGCACCCCGTAAAACAACTCTCCCAATTATTGTCTTGATTTCCTAATTTACACTTCTGCATTTACACTTTTGAAATATGTGAATTCTTAGTAAAAAATCAAAGACCTGAAAATTAAACATTTCATAATGGCTTTTCTGCACAGGTTTAAACAAGCTAACTAGAACTTAGTTTTAAGAGATGCTGCCTTCCTGCTATCCTCAGTGACTGAAATTAAGCGTTCAGCATCTGTGGAAGTTAAACACTTAGTCTTGATCCTACTGAAATTTGTGTAGTAATGCTACCTTAAATGGATATGCATGAAAGACAAGGTCCTTCGATTTATCTGTATCATTCACAGAAAGAATGTACAACTACTACTGCAGGGATGAAACTCAAAAAAACCTTTTATGATTTTTATAGCGCCCTGTACAAGAAAGGAGCACAAGTACATGGGTATTTTACAGTCAATCTAAGCTCTTGAACGCATGCCACAGAAGACCTGTTAAAGTATGATGTGGGTTTTACACAGATGTAAAGCTTCTGCTGAAGGAGTATAAATTCCAGCTATCTGAGAAAAGTCTGTTTGTCACAGGAATACTCCAAACGGGAACATCTAAGAGATACTGACGCAATTTCAAGTCTTTGTTGTAGCAGTAATCACCACGGTCCAAGGACACAAACGAGGCAAACTTTACAGACGTATTTTATTTAGACAGAGCTTTCAGGCACTTGGGCTCATTTTCAAATGTAACTAAACAAAACAAAAACTCTACCAACAAGTCTAATCTTGCAACAGGTCCTAATTTCTCTAGTGAAGGGTCAAATATTCGGCATGTTGGCTCCTCTGTACAAAACCCTGATGATACCACATCTTCACTTAGAGACAGGAGCTCTCATTAGTGTTAAAAATAGTCTCACTCATGGAATTTTTAATAGAAATCTTAAATTTACATGTATTTTTGTAACTCAGCCTTGAGGGAAATCACTGGAACTGCTAGTAAAACTAACTTGGGTCAAATACGAATCACAATCTGAATTTTGTAGAAAAGCTAGTTAAAAACTATGAGTTGCTCAGCTGAGAGGTGTAATAAAAAGTATCTGTATTTTCTCACCCTTTTTGTTTTTACAGACAAAACCCTGAGTTGTAAGAATGCTGAGATGGCAAAACTAAGTGCTCAAAAATTAGGAAGTGTTGTTTAAAAGCACTCTGTGACCTTGCTGTGATATCCCTTTGTGTTTGTCCTGCCACCCATGGTTGGGTTACACGTTTTCATGCCATTTTTCCCATGGAGGCTCTGCCTAGTTCTGTACAGAAGCATGTCTAGCTGTTACTGCCCTCTCCACATTCTGTTCTCTTTGTTTCTTCTTATATTTCCAGCTTGCTTTTTCTTCTTGATCTAGGACAGCTCCATGCTTCCTCACACCTCCCTCCCATTCTCCATGTCCCCCTCTATATACTCTCGACCGCTACACTCACCTGTTTCCCAGCTATTATCTTTTGCCGAAACACTTTGCCCCCTCAATCTTATCTTTCCTGTTCAGACCCTTGAGTTCTTGCTTTCATCTTTTTTAGGCAAGATTATTCATACTCCTCCCACTCTTTACCTATCTAGTTAGGCAGATTTTTTTACATTCGTAAAACTGAGGGGGGTACCTGTAGACATTTCAGCAGTATGTAAGAGGCCAAGACATAGCTAGATATGACCAAAATGCAGATCAAAAAAAGTAAATATTGAGCGTACCTGCATAAAGCCAGAGAAGGGGGAGATAATCTGGAATAAAGTTTTGTAAACCTTTTAATAGGCCTAAATATGCGTTATAAATTGTATGTTAAATGAAGTAAGGCTTTTAGCCTAAGTAGTCCAGAGAGATCTCAACGGAAACCTAATCAAAGGAAATGGTTATAATAAAAATACTAATAGCAGCAGTGAACTCTTTACCTTTGCTAATTGAACTCACTGCTGGGCAGGGAAGTTGGACTCGAGTTGAATTTCACCCTCCTTTCTCCAGGCAGAGTGGATATATTTCTATGACTGCATATCCACGTCAATGATTAGGTGCTCCAAGGCAGTTTTCCACCAACACCGAGCTCTCCTCTGCACGGCAGTTCCCAGCCGCGAGGAGCTCGCTCCTTTTTGCCGTTTAATGCCTGAAGGGAGGCTATTTTCGCCTAAAAGGCAGGCGGCCGTCCTTAGGGGTGCGCGGGGCCCCGGGACGACCCGGCCGCGGCGGGCGGTGCGGGGCAGCCCCCGCCCGGGCACCGGGGCCGGGCCGAGGGGTCTCCCCGCCCCGGGGCCGCACCTCTCCCTCCGGGGAGGAGCGGGCGCAGCTCCTTAGTGGCGCTGCGGGCGAAAAACAAGGCGGTGGGCTTAAAGCCTAAAATTCTAAAAACCGGTAAAGTCCATAAAAGTGTTAAAAAAAACAACACCCCGAACGATTAATCGTCGCAGCCGGTCTGACTGGGGACGCGGCACACCTGCCGCCTCCTCGTCCTCCTCCCCTCTCCCGCTCCGGCTCGGGAGGGTGCTGAGGGGTTAAGCCCCGCCGGGGGTGGAGGCGGTCCCCGCAGCGTTCCGCCGCGGTTTGCTTTCCAATGGGGCCGGCGGGGCGGCGGGGCTGAGGGCGGCGGGGCCGGAGCCGGAGCCGGCCGGGCTGAGGGCGGCGGGGCTGAGGGCGGCGGGGCTGAGGGCGGCCGGGCTGAGGGCGGCGGGGCCGGAGCCGGCCGGGCTGAGGGCGGCGGGGCTGAGGGCGGCGGGGCTGAGGGCGGCCGGGCTGAGGGCGGCCGCGGGGCCGGGATGTCGCAGGCGCCGCCGCCGGGCGCGGGTCGCCTCAACGACCTGCCCGACCACTCGCCGCTGGTGCGCGGCGCCGTCGCCGAGCTGCGGCGGCGGGCGGAGGCAGAGCCCGGCCAGCGCTGGCCGCAGCCCCTCGCCGACTCCTTCCTGGTGAGGTTCCTGCGCGCCCGAGACTTCCACCTGGACCTGGCCTGGAGGGTAAGGAGGGCCGGGGGGAGCGGGCGCCGCCGGTGGGTTCCCCACCCGCGGGGCTGAGGAGGGTGAGGCGCGAGGGGCGGCCTCTCCCTTTGCGTGGGGAGCCCCCACCCCGGCTGTCAGCCAGCCGGCCCCGGCCCTCCCCGGCGGGGTCCCGGAGCCCCACCGAGCCTCGCACCCCGCCGCCCCCGGGGCGCCTCGCCTTGAGCCCGGGGACGGGGTGTGTGTGTGTGTGTGTGTGTGTGTGTGTGTGTGTTATCGCCGCGCGGGTGTGGGCCGAGGCCGAGCACGGAGCGAGTGGCGCTTGTCACGCGTGTCTCCAGCGTGGCGGCGTGTGGACGTGCGGCGTCGCGGCTGGCTTCGTGCAGCCTCGGTGAGGTAAGGTAAAGGTTTTGGTGAGCGTGGCGCAGTCACGGAGCGCGGAGGGTCAGTAAGTGTGGGGAGGTCACGGCCCGGGTCGGGAAGCAGTATCCTTCACGGGACATGGTGCTCATCGGGGTCAGGTTACTCATTACTAGTAATGATACTAGTTTCCGTACAGATTTATACATACTCTAACGAAAACGCTATGAGTAAAAATCGGAGTAAAAATCGGTGTTCAGTCATTTATAACACTCCTTTCAGGCTTTGGTAAGTTTTGGTACTTTTCTGCCTGTTTGTGGGCCCTTTGCCATACAGATAGCACGTACATATTTTTAATATCGACAGGTACAAATTATTACTGATTTTTTTTTTTTTTTTTTTTTAACAGAAGGACTGACAACCACTAGCCTTCTGAACAGAAAGTATTTCCAAATCTTCCCAGGGCAAAAGCATTTATTCACTTGTACCAACTGGAAACTCTGTTTTATTAGAATTAAGTGTTGATGACACAGCATTGCCCAACAGACCTCACCTTTTAGTTTCTGTCTTCTCTGCACGGTAGATTTTCCAAGTTTAATTACCATAACAGAAGTTTGTATGCATATGGATATATTGCAGGATCAGGGTAGCTAAACAAGAATATGAGAAATTAAATTAAGCCCTTAATCACAAAGAGCTTTAAAAATTATATTTTGTTTTCTTCTCATTTGGCTCATAAGACTTGCATCATAACTTTAAACCGTTCTTCCTCAGCAGAAGCACTAGCAAGTCAAGTCAGATTCCACTGGATATTTATGGATCTTACTTTTGCTTGAAGTTTGAGAGATTGTTTATATCAGATGTGCAATAACAATTGTAGGGCCGTGCCTTTTTCTTCTCCAACAACAGCCATTTTGTTTTCCTATATTCCTTGGTTCCAAAAAGTAGGCCTTGGTAAGACAATGTGCACTCCTAATTGCGTTGCAGTTGGTGGTTGTTGATAATCCTGTAGACAGGACAGTGACACTTCAGAATTTGGCCCATATGTATCTGCACTTTCTAGTCATTAATTGTGAGATGGATGCCTTGTAGGCAGGACTGATCTTTAAGAGTGTGGAATCTAAGCTGGGTTTAGAGATGGAGTCTACAAAGTAGCAAATTTCCTGTATTTTTCTTAAGAATCCCCTCTAGGGCTGGGAACCTGTTTTGGAAAGATTAAGTCTTTTCAGAATCTTTTCAGAATTTCTGAGTCTCCACAGGCCGATAAGTTTCTAAATTTGTTGTTTGGACCCTTCTTTGAACTAAGAGATTCTGATGTTCAAAACCCACCTGTGTTTAATCTTTCATTCTAGAATTTCAGGTCTCCAAATGCTGTAGTGACTCGTACTTAATTTTCCACATACCAGCTGACACTGATATCTAGGTTACTCCTTTAACAGCATGGGAAGAAGAAAAGCAGCACTTTTTTTTTTTTTTTTTTTTTTTTTTTGACAAAGAATGTGTTTATCTGCAATTGGTATATTAAAGCCCAAGAGATTATTGTGCAAAAATCAGTGGTGGTCATGAGAAGTATATTCATTTAAACCAAGTCTCTGACCTCATGCAGCGGTTATGTTAATACTTCATCCTAGACAGAGCTCTCCTGCCATCAGTCCAGACAGTGGCTGCTCCCTCCCGTCTTTGTTTGATGTTGCCTCTCAGTTTGGAGTTCAGGCTGGTACAGTCCCTTTTTGCCCACTGGGCTCCTGTGTACTTGTAGCGTACTTGTAGAGCAGCTAAAGGGATAATCGAAGTTTCTGGCTCTGTCAGTGCTTGCAACCAAAGGTTTTCAAGACCTTGTCAAGCATCTGTCTTAGTATGGTCTTATACTTGGCCTTAAATATGGATCAAGAGTCTGGCAACTGACCAGACTGTTTATTGATGCATCCCTGGTTAATATTTGACACAGATTTATCTGATTTCAGTTTATCAACATTTGGAAATGGTTCAAAAAAGAATAATCAGGTAGATTGTGGCAAGACACTCCATTTCAGAATCTTTTATGATGACTCATTCCAACAGCAATCTTTACATTTTTCCAATGGCAATTCCAGGCTTGCTTTCAAGTATTGATGTATTGATACATGTCATACTAGAAGAAAATCCACCACTGAAGCAGGTAGCTGGAATCTGTGATCTTGAAGAAGAGCTAGAACTGTCTGTATTTTTTAAAGCAAATGATTATTCAGTTAAGCTTGGTAACGGACTATTCTCAGGTTAGAAGAGAATTCTTTTTCTGCGTTTTGAATCACAGGAAGGATTAAACTTGGCCCAGTGCCTTATCTGAGAAAGTGGCTGGGGGTATATGCATGAACCCGAACTGCTTAAGTACAGGCTCCAGAAGAAGAGCTGAAGTTTAGAGCAGATAGCTTCCACAAGAGGATTTCAAATGCATAAATGTTATTGGTAAGAAAGTGTTAAGTCAGTCTGTGTGAAATACTGGCAGAGATTTGTCTCTAGGAATGAACAGAAAGTCCTTTGGTGTAAGACTAACAGTAACTGTCAAAAAACACAGCAAACCTTCAATAGCTAAATAAGAAATTTTCTTGTCCTGTGAGACTTCTAGGCAATACTTAACCTACCTACCAAAAAGTAACACTCAGAAGGAGCAGTGTTGTGTCGTTACAACATTTTCCAGGCCTTTGTAATTCCAGTTAGAGATACAGGTGTGGATGAGGTGCTAATGGTGCAGAAGGTTTCAGTCTGGATATAAATTTGTACCCGAGCTGAGCATGTTGTTTGCTCATTAATTTGTGCAAATGCACCTACATATATGCTGTAAACGGAGAAGCAGGGCCACAGGTCTCCATTAGCTGTGCTAAAGCAATGGGTTTATACATCCTTTTTTCAGGTCCCAGCTATGTGCGTATGTTTGACTTCATTGTTAAGGAAAACACCGTCACTCAGATTCAGTAGTGATATGTGAAATCTGGAGAACTAGCATCTCCTTTCCTCCATAAATCTTTTTGCCTAGTGCATTTTATTATGTCCTTGTATTACATCCCACAACTCTTGTGTAAGACTAACTGTCAGTGACTTGGGGATACTGTCTTTTTGTACTTGAAACAGGTTATACCGTGAGGAGGAGAATAGAAATCTTTAAGTTCAGTAAAAATGCAACATTGAAACTGTATGCCAAGAGATGGTTTCATAACACAACTTAAGATCTTTGTAAACAATGTGTTGATGGCATTCAACACTGGCTAAATATCTAGGATCTTTTCAGGAGTTCTGTTTCATACAAAGGTATATAGCCAGACTTTGTTTTTGCTCTCTGCATTTGATGTATGGAGAAATCAAGACTTCCTAGTGTGTTGTACTGCAAATAAGTTGCTTAGAATAACTATGATATACAAGAAGGATTGTTTCCCATAGTGTCAAACACGCTGCTAGTCTCAGGCATTACCTCTGAGGATCTTCACGTCGTTCAAATATAAATACCAAGTTGAAATGTTACTTGGCTGCTTTTCTTCCATGAATACGGAGGGATTCCTCAAAAAGGATGGAATTGCTCCTATTAGGGCTCTCTGGGCTGACTGTTGAAGAAACACAAATCAGTCAGACAGTCTTCCCTCTGTGCTAAGCCAAGTGTCTCAACTTAAGCATGTGCCAGTCTCGTCTCAACTTAAGCACGTGCCAGTCTTTTCCCAACTGGCAAAGAGGAAATGCATGTGGAGTTGGGAAAGTTCTGTGCCTCTGTGAAAATATTTTAAACTCTTTGTCTGTGTAATCCATATGTTTATATTCTGTGTGTAGACATACACGCATACATAGAAAAGAAAGAATATATGTATGCACAAAGGTATTGTGTTTATGTGTGTGTATACGTATGTTTATATTCTAAAGTTTGAGCTGTTGGTTTCTCCTCCGAAGATTATCAGTAGAAAACATGTTTTTCCTAAACATCGTGTACGTTGGTACAACTGCTGACACAGTAGAGGCCTAATTCTGTCTAGCATCCTTGTCAATATGAATAGTTATTAATCAAGAAAAAAATACTAATTTACGTATACAAATTCATTGATTGGTTTATGTAACAAGCACGTTCTTTTCTAGTTCTTTTAATTCTAAGTAAAGTGCTAAGTTCACTTTTCTTTATTTTGTAGTACATGAATCTTGGATTAATTAGTAACTTCATCACCTTTGCTGTTCAGAAATCAGGAATTATCCCAAACAGAGCTCAGGAAAAAAACTCTTAATTAATGCTTAATTCCAGACACTGGACTTTTTCATCCAGCTTTCCCCATTTATCAAGTTACCTTGCACCTATTTTCAGATGCTGAGCAGATGCTAAGTGGGTTATTCAGTTTGTAACTGATAATTACACATTGAGATGTTTTCCTTGTGTTCTAAGTACATGAGCCATGTGTCACAGGTAGTGAACGCTCCTGTTTTTCCTGATATTAGGTTGCTTCACCTTTAATATCCAGACTGTTATATATAATATTTATGTTTTTCTTTGCTGTCTTTACTTAATATTTTTTTTAATATATTTTTAAAATATTTCACGTGAATTTCTGTGTTTAAATGATGTCAAACTAGAAATTTAAAAAATAAAGTAAAACTGTAAGTACCCACTGCTAGTTTTTTAATTCCATTATATATTTAAGGATTACTCATGTAAGTAGCTGTGTGTGACTTGAGTATGTCCAGCTGCTAAGAAAGGGATTGTTTACCTAAGTGCAAATTTACAGGATATGTCCCAAAACTACCCGTAGATGGTGTGGAAGATTCTCTAATGCTAACCTTTACTTCAGCTCTGAATCATTTCAGGTTATTAGATTAGGTTTTCAAAATCCGAGGACTCTTGAGCACTTTGTGCCTTTCTGGGCAAGGGAAGTATGTTTGGAGTTTAGCCATATTATGTATCCAAAAGATGTAACAGTTTCCCACGCCGTGGAAGGCGTTCAGAAGTATTCCAACCATATATTTACTGCTTAATGGACTTGCCAGTAGGTAAATTATGTCTTCTGTAAGAATCTTGAATGTGTCACAAGTTGCAAACACCATTCCTTTTCTCCCAACGTCCAGAACTTAAATCCTTGCCATTTCCAACTTGGAAAATGTAAATATTAATGAAAATGAGAACCTAACTGTACTGACAAGATAGGAGTATTTAGAGTATTGAATTAATGTATCATTTTTATTCTCATCTGGGTTTTGGCAGGCAGCGCTTCAAAGAGATGTTTAAAATATTTATGTAATTGTTAATCGGTTTAATTAAGTTGTGGTACAACAGATTTTAGAAGAAAAGGGAGGAATGATGATGCTACAGGTGTTTGCACGGTTGTTTTGAGGGTGTTTTTGCATTTTGCTGCTGTTTAAGTGTCTGTATTGCAGGGACCAAGGAAAAGGACACAGTATGCTGACAGTGCTGTCTGCCTGGCACAGAGCGGCTGGGATTGCTCAAGCAGTGCCCTTTGTAAAGAGTCAGGCACGAACAGAGTGCAATTATCAGAGTACCTCATCAGGCAATAATAGTGCATTTCTATTCCACAAATTAACTTACTTTCCCTACTCCCTTCCACCCCCCTCCCACCCCCACACCTTGTTTGTTGTTTTTTTTTTACCTAGGCTTGAACTGATTCAATGCAGTGAAAAGGCTTGTAGTAAAATTCTCCTAACGGTTAACTGTTTCTTTCTACGGGGCATGGCTTAGGATGAGGCTCTTACCAACTTTCTCATTGCCAAATCAAATGGCATTCTAGTGCGTCAGATGAACTTTTTCATTTTTGTACCTAAATACGTATTTATAGGTACTATTTCCATGAAGGATGTAGATGGTTTCTGATGAGTATATCATCTCTTTGTAAGTGAATTCTGCTGACAAACAATAATGCCTTGTAAATAGTTTCTTCCCGATACTTTGTTTGAGAGACCTTCAAAATAATTCAAGATCTTCATCTGAGCAGAAGAGCATTAAGTTGAGGAAAAAGTATATGTTTTGTGTAAAATGATACAAGAAATCTGAATGTAGAGGGAAGCGTAAGAAATAAGACTGATGATCTAATATAAGCATGCTTTGAGGTACAGGGTGGTGAGTCTCAGGTCTTCCTCTTAAGAGTCTGTAGATAAGCATCAGCATAGCTGATGCTGTGATGGTCCAAGGGATGAATTCAGTATCCACTGAGGTTCCTTCTGACCATTCTTCCTATGAAAGTGGAGAAGAAAATGAGACACGCATACATACAAGAAATTTGTAATTTATTTAAGGTTATGTTTTATTAGTTGGAGCTGACAGTTCTTTTAACCTGAATGTTTCTGTTGTGAAATAGGGAGTAATTGAGAAATGGAAAAAAAATTAATTTCTGTTAATACAAATTAACAGAAATAAAAGACCGTCGGTCGATGCTTTCATTGTGGGGAGCACATTTAATCTGAGAAACTGTGCTGAGAATCAGATTGGATTTTGCTGTTTGATGAAATCTAGTAATGATTTGAAAGGCTAGCCTGTGCATGCTACTTTCAAGACTGAATCTTACATTTCAGTTTTGTTCTGAAATGAGGTACCAAATAATTCTGATTCTCTTAGCTCCTTTGAAGGTCTCGGGTTAGAAGTCTGAACTGTAGCTATTTAGGAAACTTTAATACAAAATATAAATTACTTGTTATAGTTATTCCTCTACCGTCCAAACTCAGTGCTAAAGAATTTAGCATGGGTGATACAGAAGAAGCAGAATTTAGTTGATGAATTGAGAGGAAGCTTTTTAGAAGATAGTCTTGCATAGCTTCCCACTTAGGTATGCAAAATGTGTTAAATAAATTTTAGTTGCAGGGCATAGCAGTTAATTTTCTCCACTATCACTTAATTAATATTAAAGGAGAAACAGTAGTTAGACTTGGAAATTAGAACTACTGCATCACCAACTCAATTTTTCACGATCCATCTCTAAGATGACCTTTCACAGCACCACCTGCAATTCCTTAACATAGATGTTACCTCAGAAACGAACGCCTTTCATTGACTCTGCCTTCAAGTTAGGCCACCGCCTTTCAACACACAGCACCTCCTGTGCCTTTGACCTACCAGTTTATCATGCTGCCTCCCAGCCTTAGGAGCCAGGGTGATTGCAGCCCTGATAATGGACAGGATCTCTGTTTTGGCAAAACAGGTTCTCTTTATTTCCACTCTGGGGGAGGGAGATTGTCTAACGGGTAAGGAACCCACTATATTGTTAAATACTGCTATTTCAAAGGGGTATGAGGGACTTGAAAAGTATTTTTTTTTTTGGTATGCTGATGATCATACCTGTTTCAAATAGTAAACTAGAATTATTAATGACTGTGTGCACAAAAGGGGCTTATACTTTGGTGGGGGAGCAGTAGGAGGGAAGGGGTAGGTGGGTGAAGGAGAATGTTCCTCTGTAAAATTTTGCATGTCTCAATTCAGAAAATCCTGAAGCAATCTGATGCAGTATCAAACTGAATAACTGCAAAGGCAACCTGTGTAAGAAAACTGGGGCTTAGATGTATTTTACAGAAAAACTGCAGGCTTTTTCTACATATTCCAGTTTTCTTTTCTGACTGAAAACGACAACTGCAGTCCATTAACAGTTTGGCAGGGTTCTAATTTCATGATAACAACTCACTTGCTTATTTGATCCGGTATAACAACCTTCTGCTTCCAGGAGCGATTTGCTTAAAATACACAATGAAATTATAGCTAATTTAATGAATTAAATCTGACTATGACCACATGTTGAAAACATAGGTTTAATCATGCTCTTCATACAATACCTGTTGCATACCTGACATCCACATTTACTTTTTTCCAGTTATTGAAGAATTACCAGAAGTGGAGAATTGAATGCCCAGAAATAAGTGCAGATCTACAACCTTCTTCTGTTCTTGGTCTTTTGCATGCTGGCTATCATGGAATCCTGAGATCAAGAGACCCACATGGAAGCAAAGTTCTAATATACAGAATTGGTGAGTGACAAAATTGCTTGGACCTGTTTCACACCTGGCTCTGGCACCTATGTTTTTGTTTTGTTTTGTGGCTTGTTTGGGGATTTGTTGTTTGCTTAGTTTTGTTTTGTGTTTTTTTTTTTTTTTTTTTTTTTAAATTAGCACAGTTTCAGCAGCAAACCAGAAGTATTTTATGGGTACACCACTAGGGGTTGATAAAATTAGATAATATCAGAGTGTCTGAACTAGAAAGGTAACATATTTATGTTCACTGTTAAAGATACCTTTACATTAATATCAAGGTGAATTTATTGAGCTGTAACATCATTTGACTTATATACTGGAACGACTAAAGCTGTTCAATCCTTTACGAAGAACTTTTCTTTTTAGGGGAATTTTTGTCTGCATCAAGAGAAGTCTTAAATTTAAAAGCCTAAAACTTTTAAGAATATATGGCTATTTGGGTCTGAGTGTCCCAACAATTACTTGTTTCCATGCAGATTTTCAAAGCCCTGGGCTAAGACTGTGATACTGGTGCAAGGCCCAGCACAGAGCCGGGGAGAACAGAAGAGAAGGTGTACACTTAGTACCAGCGTTCAGTTTAGAAGTGGGTGAGAAGTTCACTGGGTTCCACTGTTTACACGTAGCCAAAGAGCCCTATCTGTCAACACCATTAAGGTCCTTGGTTTTGTCTGATGCACTCCCAAAAGTCTCTGAAAAAATGATGTAGTTAAATGATCTTGTGTTATTATATTTATTTTTGCTTGTTTTGAACAGAGACGTTATTTTTACCAACTTTCAAAGAACTGTTTTATTATCAGCTGGTCCAGTAGAAAGTTTTGCTCTGAAGCTCTCGTCTAGGGTTGAGGCTCATCCCATGCAATTCTTTGCTCAGGCCTCAGAAGAACACTGAATGTTGGCAGAATTACTGTGCTGAAGAAAAATTAAATTAATCAATGGGATTGATGATCTGTAGTTTCTGCTAGCATGACTGTTGCTGAATTAAGCTGTTTCTGTCAAAACCTTGAAGTGAAGGCTATGGCCATAGGTGGAACATACTACATTAGGTGGCATCTAATACCACGTACAAAAAGAGTTTAAAGGATGAATGACAGAGCAGGCACACGAAGTACCTTTTGTACTGGCAAATCTGTTTATTTCAGGACCTCTGATGTTGCTGGTTACTTGGTGTTGCTGAGAAGCACATTAGAAACAGTAGCGAGCAAAACCACAGGTGTATGAGGTATCCCCCCGTAATGCAGTGCAATCTATTTACTCTTCAGGACAATGGGATCCCAAGTTATTTACAGCATATGATGTGTTTCGTGTAAGTCTCATCACATCTGAACTCATTGTAAAGGAGATTGAGACTCAGCGGAATGGAGTCAAGGCTATCTTTGATCTTCAAGGGTGGCGATTTGCTCATGCATTTCAAATCAGTCCGGCAGTGGCCAAGAAAATTGCTGCTGTGCTCACAGTACGTATGACATTCTGCCTTATGCTTCTTCATTGCTGTATCTCCCAATTTTTCATCTCTTGGTAAATTTTTCAGCTAGGGTAAATTTTACTTTCTTAGGCCTTCTTAGAGTCTGTGCAGCTCGAAGGAACAAAATTTTAAATCCATTAAGTGTCAGATAGCTCAGGCATAGGCTGTGCTTAATTTGACTTCAAGCATGTTCTTGTACAGCAGTGAATGCCCTTTACCCGCTGATGTTTTATAAGAACTCCACTGACCTGTTACGACAGAAGAATTTCATGAGTGTAAAAGCAGATGAAACTCAGTTTTGTAAGGATCTGTGTTCATTATCCCATTTCATCTTCTCTCTTCCATTCTTTTGTGTATTAATTCAACATTTAAATCGTTTCTTCCCCGAGACTCAGAGCAGATGAGAAATAGCATGCACTAAGAGTTAAGAGCCAGTCAGTACTAACTTGTTGCCAGTATGGGTGATGCTACGTGACCATCTGTCTGCTACCAACAGAATGTATAATGTTTATGTTCTGCTTGCTTTTTGCCTCCCAATGAGTGTTATTTTGTGCAACTCACTACTATCACCTCCTATTTTTCACAGAACTTGTAGGGACTTTACTGTCTTTGAGACTTGTTCCTTTCTGTCAAATTTGGTTGGAATTTGCCAATGGATGTAAGAGGGAAAAAAAAAAAAAGGAGGAACAAAAGGAAAAAAGAAGGGGACAGAGAATTGACAGGCAACCTACAGTGTAGTCCTATAATCTGATTTCCCTTCAGAAGTTAGGTTGAAAATCAGTAATAGTAGAACTGTTAGCCAGTGATGTGGAAATGATCCAGGGAGATAATCTCTTGCTGTTATGTGGTAAGGTTCATATCTGAGATTCAATCAGAGCTTAGTCATTGAACTAATACCATCAGAACCTCAGCTGTTCTTCCTTTTTTTTCTATCTGCTGTAACACTTCAGTGAAATCAGCAGGTATTTCCAACTCTTCACATCTAGAATAAGCACTCTTGATGTTCATATGATCATGGACCAGATCTCATGGGAAAAGGATGTGTGAGAGTGTTTCAGTTGATTTCTGGGGTAGTAAACAAGTTGCTAGTAATTTTTAGCCTTGAAATAGAGCAGAAAGGACGTAGAATAGGATTTGCAATTACATCTGAAGGTTTCAATCCATTATCTTGAACCAGGAATTCTCTGAATGTGATGTTTCCATCTTGACCTATTTCAGATTTGTTGCATGGTTTTCAAGCTTCTAAATGTTTATGATAGCTATTGAAAAAAAAAAAGACAGGAAAAAACCCGTGTGTTTCCAGTGTTATTTTCTAAGAAGAGAAATAAGTTTAACTGGTTTTGTTCAGGTTCCTTTCATCACTTTAACTGGGTTCATATATTTCACCCAGTCTCAGTGTTGTTCAGTATGCTTATAAGTAAAAATCAAGGAACCTTCATTTCAATCCTGTTTTCCTTAAGAAATATGTCTTGCAAATTACTATCCTGTATTAAGAAGCAGAAATTAATAGAAAAAGAAAAAATGTACAAAGGAATGGAAAGCATAGTAAGATGCTTAGCAAGTGACATCATCTTGAAAAATCTGTTATCCCAGGCAAAACCAAATTGTTCTGTGGAAAACATGATAGTAGACTATAAGTCTATGATAACACATAGTAACATGCAGTAAACCTCTAATCTGATAGTTTTAATGTCTTCATCATACATTAGAATATAAAAGGAGTTGCACCTAAGAAATGTGTGGGTTTTGGGTTTTGTTTTTTTTTTTTTATCCATAGAAGAGTGAATGAAATAATGTGAGAAGAGCTATTGTACTATTGGGGAGAAATATTTGTGAGAAGTACCGTATTTATAAGCAGAAAACCTCTCGCTGCAGAGGTAGTATGAGGTGGGATACAAATGGAAGCTGTGCTTTCCCCATTGTATAATGCTGTCTTTGAGCACTGCCATCTTTTAACTTTCAAGGTCTGGGACTTCGAAATGAACCTTGAATGCAAGTGGAAGTATTTCATATTATAGAGGCTGTATAGCAGATACCATTTTTATTTTCATTATGACAGTAATCTGGTTGTAAAGCTGAACTTCGGGCTTGGGCAAATTTCCAGTAATTTCAAGGCTTGTCTCTAAATTATAATTTATTTAGCTTAAATTTAGTAGCTTCAGTGGTTTATATTTATATATATATTTACATATTATCCTTCAGGCTGTGAATTGCCACTGAAAGCACGTGGCTAGATAGCTTTTTGGTAAAGTATCAGCAGGATCCCTGTTGTGAAGAATTGTACCTCTGAGGGGAGACTGAGCACAAGCTTTGTGTACATTACTTATGTGCAATTTGGTGAGGGTTTTCTTGTTCATTTGTTTATTTGACTGAGTTTTTTTAGTAGTAAGCCTCTCGTCACACTGATTTTTATTTGATTCTCCCCCCCCTCGCCTTCTAATGGGAGGAACAAGATGTGATTTTTTTTTTTCTAAGTGATGTGGCAGGGTAAATTAGGAACACTCTAAAGTGCAGGAATTGGCAAGGTCAGGAGGAATACTCTAACACACAGGCTTGATAGTTTTCACAGATTTGTACTTAACAATAGAACCTTTTCAATAATATTTTTTTTCTTATGCTGTTTTTCATATATGTTGACAGGATTCCTTTCCACTAAAAGTTCGAGGTATCCACTTGATTAATGAGCCTTTATTCTTCCACCCAGTCTTCACTCTAATTAAGCCTTTTCTCACTGAAAAAATAAAGGAACGGGTGAGTGCACACAAATATTTCTTTCTGCCACAAAACCCTTACATGAGAGTCTTAGGAAACTTTTCCCTTAGGATCTGGCACTCCTGGGCACTGAAGAACATAAATCATTTTTGTGTGTTAGTGCCATACAGGCCTCCAGAACCTGTTTGTAAAGCATTTGCAGTTATCAATAATGTGAGTTGCAAGTAGTTTCCGTTATCACCACTCTAAAGATAAAAACCACTGTGACACAGAGAGGTTAAATAATTTGCTTGAGGTCACACAGCAGTTATTCTGCAGAACTAGGAAGAAATAGGTCCTGGATCTCCCAGTACTCTGCCTATAAATGACAGTGAGAAATTGTCACTGAACATTTATGCTCCCAGTTGCACAGAATTAGTAGAAGACAACTTTTTAGTTCTGAAAGACCTGCAGAGGCATTTATGCGTCAAAAATAGGTCAGGCTTAAGTTCAAAGGTTTTTTTTTCCAAATAGCCTTACAGATGTTTTAAATTGTCTTGCAGTTTTAAATCTGAAAACCCTGTTTGTATTTGGATGCAAAAGAATGCCAAGAGTTCTGGTTTATTGTAGGATAGGAAGAATATTGGAGGTTTCAGCTGGCTCAAAAGGAAGTACTGTGAAGTATTAGCAGCAGGACTAAGGTACAAAATAAGCAGCCCTGCCTATTGTTATTCCCACTCTGAAGCCGTCTTGTCTCAGCACATGCACCTTGTGCATTTGCAGCAGTCCCTGCACTCCAGGCCAGTACATTCAGAATTCTCTGGTCACTGATTTCTGTTATTTGCCAGTCCCCTTTTCCTAGCATGTGTGTTTTGTTATGGGAGAGAGGCAAGATTGTTTCTGCTAGCCTTGTACGGTCCCTCGCTCTCAAAAGATGATTACAAAAAGGAGTATGTACCAGCAGCATGATGCTGTGGCCCTTCTCTCACATTAATACCTGTGAAAAGAGTCCCTGTCACCTGATCCAGCTCAGAATATCTCAGGCTGGAACTCAAAAACAGAAAAGAGGGCAGATGGACAGTAAAGGCATAAGAGAAAACAAACCAGATATCCCAGTTCATGGAACGGAGCAGAAGCAGATTGGCTTGCCTCCTGGCTTCGAGTTACAAGTATGATCTGAAGAAAAACCTCTAAGGGCCAGTCCCCCATACCTTCGTAGAAATAATTACTATTTACTTTCTGATGAGGAAGTGTTAGATAAAAGCATCTAACTACCTTTGAGTGCATATTCATGTCGATTTTGTGTAATAATAATTGCAGAAAATACTTGTCAGGTGTTAAGCGGCCTATAAAAGCGTCTGACTGGAAGTAATAAACAAGGCTTCAGAACAACTACAAGAAAGCAAGAAGAGAAGAGCCAAAACTACAGTATTAAAAGGGTTAAACCAGAGGAGTAGTTCAAGTTCTAATTTCAGTTGGAACTGAAATGTAAGGACTGAGACACAGATTCTTTTGAATATCCTCCTTGGCACTTGTCTGAACCTACATACATACTACATAATGCTGTTTTTAAATACACGTGGCAGGACCAGATAGTAACTGCCAGGAGTCAAATGCTGTTCTTTTTGTGGAAATGACTGAAAAGCAAGGACACGATACCTATCATGACAAGACCAAGCCCCAGACTTCCCATGAATGATCTCACTTTAGCTGTTCATATGTAGTGTGTACCCTCATCAGTGTCACTAAACCAGTCTGGAAAAAGTGTGTAATTAGTTTTGGCTCGTGTGCTCGCAGCTGCATAAAATGCAGTTCTCAGGTTGTGGTCCATGCTTCATCAAGCTGTAGATACTGAGCAGGACAGCTTGAGCACCTGTCGGAAGCTCATGTGGTACTTTCTTCTTCATTTAAGGAGCTCATTATGAGTGAGTGCACTTGTTCAGGCAAACCAACCTGGTGGCTTCAGCTCGTGCACTGAGTTTCTTCGCTGCCTATTTTTGCTCACTAGTCTAACGTTCATACTCGAGTAAATGCTTTTCATGTTTTGTTTTAGGTGTATATGCATGGAAATAACTATATGCAGAGTCTGACCGAACACTTCCCTGTCAGCATTCTCCCACAGGAATACGGCGGGGAGGAAGTCTCCATTGAAGAGCTGGCCAAGGAATGGACTGACTTTATAATGGCATCTGCAGATTATCTTCAGAGCATTTCTCTGGTTTCCCAGGAATAACCTTATTACAGTATTATATCGGTTCTTGAAAACTGGAAGTGGAAATAAGTTTAATATGAAATCTTTCATGTAAACTTGAAATTATTGTAAATGAAACCAGTATGTCTTTGCAGGGCACTGAGTATTATATTGACTGCACTTTTATAGCAACTGGAGTCTATCAACGTGTACATCTAAGGAGATTAATGAATTCTACGTATTTGCAATACAGTTTGCAATTGATTAACCTGTATGCCAGAAAGCTGAATAGTACATTGGATATCAAAGACTGATACTGTTGGAGACGGTAATAATGCAGTCCAGAACGTTATGCTTAGCTCTTGTATCTTCAAGGCCAGGCTGGACGGGGCTTGGAGCAACCTGGCCTAGTGGAAGGTGTCCCTGCCCACGGCAGGGCGGTTGAAACTGGATGGTCTTTAAGGTCCCTTCCAACCCAAACCATTCTGTGATCTTAGCTTATCAAGATAATAGGATACAAAAAAGAACAGAAGGTGAATGGGGTAGACTAGTTCGTTGTGAAGCATGGCTGCAGGGCTAATTTACGAAGAGTGGAGAGAGGCTGCTTTTTTGATTGATTCTCAGGGAAAAAGGGCTGTTTTTTTAGTTTGTGTCAAAGTGAAAATTAGGTAACCATAGTGAGACATTTGTATTAATCTTTGTGCTGCTTGTGCAGCTTCCATTTTTGTGGTCTTTAACACAATAATCTCTCAGTTTTATAGAGGAAGATGGGAAAATACCATGTAACTGTTCTTCAAAGCTATGAATCAGGAGGAGGAACTGGTAAAGAGACAAAACAACCTTGAAAATTCTAATTTTCTTTTTTCAAAGAGATACTGTCCATGGGCAAGCTATAAGCAACTCAGATTATGATCACCTTTAATTCCTACTGTAGAGAACTACAGAGGTCAAGAGCTCTTGGATGCTTGCAGTATCTGTTTGTTTTGGAGGGTGAAGTAATTTATCCTTTGTGGATCTGAACTTTAGAAATATCTGTTGTGTGGTTTAAGGGTGCTTATGGGTCACTTTGGACCTCTGTGTAGGAGATGCTGGATATTTTAATTTTATTTTCAGAAAAGTAATTGTAGTTCACCATTCTATGTCTTCTGTTGGGCACAGGAAGAAATTATTTTTAATTTCCGTTGAACTCTCTTCTTTATTTCTGTAGGGGTAATGAAAAAAAAAAATCTGTCAATACATATTGAAAATGGATTTTTTTTTTTTTAAGGGACATGATTCAGATGTGAATACTGCGTGTAAAAGCTATCGCTCCTATTACATAGCAATATCAACCTGCAATCTCCAGTATTTAATAATCTAAAATGCTATTTTACTTTTCACTTATATTTTTTTCTGTTATTACACCAACTACTAGTGTTCATTTACCCAGGTTTTAACTCTGTTTTGTAATAAACCAGGGGGTCTTTGCATAAGCACTATATGTTTAAGCATTCCATATGGATCTTTGTATAAATGAATCTATAACAAATGCTTTGTTTCTCAGGTAGCTAGAAATGCTAACTTCAGTTATTTTGGAATATTTAGGACATTGGGGTGTTATATTAATATATGTTAGCGAGAGAAATGAGACTATCCTATTAAATCAGAAATGTCTTATTTTAGATTATTACTGCATTATTGCAAAA
This sequence comes from Tyto alba, assembly GCF_018691265.1. Lineage (NCBI taxonomy): Eukaryota > Metazoa > Chordata > Aves > Strigiformes > Tytonidae > Tyto > Tyto alba. The sequence continues at coordinate 39,182,017 of NW_024881330.1, forward strand.
GCCATTGGAAGCTATTTGTTATTTGCGAGAGGGCCATCTATGAAAGGCCCATAGAGTACTTGGTTGTCATTTCTTCTGCTGTGGTAAGGTCAATGCCAGATACAAAATTCTTTCAAAACTGGCAAGGATTTTTAATTTTTTTTTTTTTCCTTCCAATTCCCTAGTTTCCTCAAGTGCATTTTTCATTCTTCTCTTTCAAGATATTTTTGATATGGAGCCTACATTTAAATAAACACTTTTCAGATACATTTTCATATATTCATATATGAATATATCTTTCTAAGATTGAACTACTGTGTGATATAAAAGCTCCTTAAAAAGAGGAGTTCAGTGAAGTACTAATTCTTCTTTATAAGAAAATAAACTAAGTAGTCAGGCATCTGGCAGTTCTTCAAGTGTTTAACTCAAGTTCCAAATCATTTATGAACTGGAGAACTGAAGCTATTGTCTTAATTTTATGTTCCTTCAATTTTAGTCCTTGAATTTAAACCATGTAAAGGAATAAACTGTGTTTCAGTGAACTGGAAAATTGAAACTTTCTCTATGAAACCCATCTCTAATTGTTGCTGTTTTACGTAGCAGAGACTTCAGTTGGTTGTAGTTGGTTGGTTGTGTATGTATATGCACGTGGACAAAATGTAGCTGGCTTTTAAAAATCTTGATTTGGACCACATCAGCTCTGTAAGTAAGCCCTAGATGTCTTAAAAAATATCCTGAATCTGTTATTAAATGGTAACGTGTATGCGTAACAACAGTTAGAGCACTTAGTGCAGTTATTTTTTCACAAACTGTTAATTATTTTTTAATGTTTATGTGTTATATAGAAGGTGGGAATGCTAGGTAAGGGACAACTGCAGTTGCTGCTAATAAGAAGCACACAAGGTAATTTGAAGATTTGCGTAATGAATAGAAGAGGGATTGGTATGATTGGTGGTGGTATGGCAGCTTTTTGCTCCAGGGTCAACAAAACAAAACAGTAAACATCTCTAAGTGCATTATTCTTTAAGAGTATCAGGAGTGCCTCTCAAAAAAAAAAAACCTCTGCTGTTCAATGATGCTGCAAATACAACTTACTACTGACTATAAGCACAATGTAATGCACAATTTTTAAATTTTTTACGTGTCGGCATCATCATCATCATATTAATAAACCTTTTCTAGTTGCACCAGCATCGTCTGTCACTTTTTAGCGCTCGGAGCGTTGTTTTTGTCGTGGAGCACCGAAGCGGGCCCTCAGCCGGGCCGCGGCCATCTCCTCCCGCAGGCCTCAGGCGGGGGTGGGGGGCTGCCCGCCGAACTACATTTCCCGGCGTGCCCCGCGGCGGCGGGAGCTGCGCGGCGTGGGGAGGGGCGGGGCGGGGCAGGGCCGGGCGCGGTGCGGCAGCTTCTGCCGGGCGCCGCGGCCATGGCGCGACTCGCCGGGCTTCCTCCCGTCCAGGCAGCCACCCTCCTCCTCCTCCTCCTCCTCCTCCTCCTCCTCCGCCGCGCCGCCGCGGCCTCCCTCGTGCTGCGCGGCCGCCCGGCGGAGGGCAACGAGAGGCCCATCGTTGGTAAGGGGCGGCGGGGGGGGCGGCCCCTCAGCCGCTCGCCGGGGGTGAGGGGCCGGGCCAGGGCCGCCGGCTGCCTCGCACCCTCCCTTCGCTGCCCTGGGCCGGGGAGCGGCTCCCACAGCCGACCTGAAACGCTGCCGGTTTCTGTGTGGAGTGAAATCTCTCCCGGAGCGTAGGTTTGGTTAAAGCTCTTACACGTCATCTTACGCTATGCGTGCCTTGCTTAAAAACCTTAAAATAACAGTAATTGATCTAACAAACCTTGTAGCACTAAACAGATGAAGCAGGGAAGCGGTGTCTTAGTCAGATAATGTGTATTTGTATGGTATCCTGTGATTAGGCATTGTAATTAATGCACCATCGTCTCCGTGTTTGTAATCCTTTCAGGCAGTAAATTCGACATTGTAACTTGGCATACAGGAAATTGGAATTTATTTTTTCTTTCAGCGTGTAGCATTTGCTATGTGTATAGTGCTAATTCTCCTTCTTGGACCTTCCAGGGATATTGTCACAGGAATGTCACTTTGAGAAGTTCCACAGATTTGGAAGTTCTTATATTGCAGCTTCATATGTGAAGTTTTTGGAATCTGCTGGTGCCCGAGTTGTGCCAATAAGGTAGATTTTTGTATCCTTGCAAGTGGGTAATAATTGCTTAATGGAAGGGTATCTTCTTAGAGGCACAGGAAGCAGCTGTGCTGCTTTTCTGAGTGTTTAGAACTCATGAAAGACTATGTGAAGATGCCACAATTTGCAGGATGTTTTAGAAATGGAAATAAAAGCAGACCAGACTGGAACATGTAACTTTTATTATTTCTTCTTATGATAATAGCCTTTCTTTGAAAAATACTCTATTTTTTTTTCCTGTAAAATTGCCCTCCATAGTTTGCATCTGTGGTTTTTGAAGTTAGTTATATTCAATCTAATGTGTAGTACCTCACAAACACACATAGATATTTAGATACATATATACATGCAATCTTTTGTCACATTCTGTAGTCTTAGAATTCAAGTAATGGAGAAAGGCTATCGGTACTCCTTGAAGAAACCAAAACTCCAGTTCTGTTCAAACTGTGGGTCACTAACTCCACATCCTGTTGTTATTTTGGTTGTTGGGTAAAAAGTAGCCAGGTAACAGAACTGACAGTGCTTCATAGCCAACAGTTAGCTATGAAATAGTAAATGCACTGAAAGCAGATGTTGAAATGGTAATTGTCCGAAGTTAAAAACGATACTAATGCAGCTGCAGAAAATCACAATAGGATGTAGCTAGTCCACAGAGCCCAATATGAGCACTAGTTAAGTGCCTGAATTAGAAGGCAGTGTTCCTCATGTAGCCGGTGAGGCTTTTGGAATGGTTGCTGACCAGAAAAACTCCATCGATGAATGGAGGCTTCTAATTCCGGCAGCTAAGTTAGATGCAGCAAAGCTGGACACTTTGAATACACCCAGTGTATCAGTTCTGCATGAGTGTAGCTGTCATACTGGCTTGCTGATGTTTTGCTGATGCTGAGGTCTTTCTCATCTTTCCATCTCAGCTATATCTTTGCTGAAGAATGGGTGTGACCCACTGTTTGCAGCTCTGCCCTTCTTGGAGTCAACTGGAAACCGGAGTTGCCGGTCTGCAGGAAATAATAACCATGCCATTCCTTTAAATGTTAAATTTAACCAGTGTCTGCAAAGGGGGTCTCAGAGTACCTGATCCTCAACTGTACCTGACAGGGTCCTATTTTCAATTTTGTGGATTGAGCTGTTTCCAGTAAAATAGTTCATTTGATTTGGGTCTATTTTATTCTGTTTAAAGCATGCTTTCTACATATTTTCCGAGTCTCATATTTCTGTTCAGTAACGATAGTTTTGTGGCGAGGTTTGTATATCTCATATATGTTCTGTAACTATTTTCTTGGTGTTTCAGATTAAATCTTTCAGATGAAGAATATGATAAAATATTCCACTCTATTAATGGGTAAGTTTTGAGCACTGTTTTTCCTCTTGAAAGACATGATAGTTCTGGTTTTGAGCTCCGCTGTATTCCCAGGAACACCACTGGTCTACTTTCTTGAGAGTTTGTGCTGAGCATTGCAGGCGTGTAAATACGTGCTAAGGCAGGGCGCACACTATTTCATCCCTTGTCGGTTTGCTGCCTTTCCTTCCTTGAGGCACATGTCAGATAATCTGCAGCAGTGCCGAGGCTCATCATGGCATTATTCTGTGCTTGTCTAAAGGCAGACAGAAGTGTCATTGTAGCGGCTAACAGTGTTACAAATGAAATAGCCCACTTCCTCTTTGTTAATTTTTTCCTCTTCTTCATTTGAGCGATCACCTTCATTTTGATATTTAATAGCACTTGCTGGGTGTTTCATCCCTGTTCCTACCCTTTCTTCCCTTTTCCAGTCCTCTTCATATCCTCTATCGTAAAAGTTTCTGATTTCCAGCCTCTTCTACCCTTTTCTCTTTGGGTGCTTTCTCTCTTGTTACTTGAATGGCCCGTCTTGCTTGTGATTCAGTGGCTTAGGTCTTTGTAAGACAAACATTCTAACTTTTCAACTGACCTATGGCAACTGTCCACCCATGTGTGCTTCCTACAGTTTAAATGTGGGGTAATGTGATCTAATTTAACACCTCTTGATTGTGAACTTAAGCAAAGTCAAAACCTTTTACGTTTGCCTTGTGCTAAAAGTGCAGTTCAGAAGAGTTAAAGCAGCTGATGCTACACTTCACAGGCTTGGTTGTATGTGAGGCCATAGTATGTGATGGGGCTACTTGCAGTCATGAGATGAGCATCTTAAACCTTTCATATTTTGGTAAGCTTATGCCCATACTAGAATGCTAGTCAACATGTGTAGAACTTGCAGGTTTAGACCTCTGGCTGTCTGGGGAGAGCCTTATCCTCTTATGCTCCACAGCATGCCCTGTACACTAAGACATGGGTCTTCGCAGTCTTGTGGTATAAGCAAGAATAAGACAGTGACACTTTCTCCTCTGTGGCTCCTCATGTTGGAGACAAAAGGAATCATTTCATCCCTTTCTGATGGCTGCCAACCTCTCTTTGGTTGCCAGAAGGACTTTTACCCTTTCACCAGTGAGGTCTCCCATTCTTTCTACCTCAACAACTACCTCAATGCAGAAGAGGGTGTTGGACAAGTAAATCCAGTTCCCTTATCCTTCTGTCTTTGCAGAGACTGTTGGATTTGTGCTATGTAGGTGGGCAAGTATGATTTATATTTGCTCTTGTTGTCCTCTACTGTTAGCTAATGGCTTCACAGTATAGCTGTGTGTAAATAACAAATAAGATCTCTGGAGGAAAGGACTTCCCATTCTGTTGAAACTTGGAGTAAGAAAGAGATACCTTGCTCTTTCATGTTGTAAGAGCTTACCTCCAGCTTCTTTGCAGTTGGAAATCATTTATTATTAAATGCCACCTTCTTAAAATCATGAAGTTTACTATAGTAGAGACAGAATTTTATGTATATAGCAGTGTACTCCTGAGCTAACCTTTGAAATTCATAGTGAACATCATCAGCTCTAATCAGTTAGAGACTGGAATGCAGGTATCTGCATTTCAATCTGCTTATGACAACGCCAAGCCATTATCATTGCTACTTAATGCAAAAAGGAAATAACCCATTAGCAGAAATGACTGTTGTTTTTCCTAATTAATATTGGCCAGTTTTTGAGTTGAACAAAAGGAGTAGGTGAAGTGACTTTTTTACTGCTTCCAGGTAAGGATCACCTTATTTGTCTAACTGGATCTCTGTAGAAATCTACAATCTGGCCTGTTTTGAAAATACGTGTATTCATTTTCTATGTTTGCACTGGAGAGTAATCCTATTTATATTTTTTTGGTAGAAAAGTAGAGCAGTGTTCACATACTTGGTGGCATTTGCATGATCTTGTACATAATTCACCTTAACGTAAACCTGGTGTCACAAGGGTTTAGACGCATGCTCGTTCTCCAGTGCTTGGCATCATTTGAAATTTTAGTTGTTTCTAGATGCTCCTTGGTATCTCACTAATACAGGTTGCCATTTCCAGAGCACAGAAGTGTAGAGGAAATCCTTCAGACATTTTGGTAAAAAAATCAGCAACTGATGGATGTGACTTGGGTGAATCTAGTTGAGGTTCTGCTGCGGTGGGTTAGGGAGCACTTACACATTCAGTTCTGTAGGTACCTTTCCAGTTACAGCCAGAAAAGAATTCCTTTATTTTGTGTTACTGTCTCTGATGGTACTTGGTTACTTTCCATGTCATCACGTGTACGTGGGAAATCTCTGCTAGGCTGTACTGGGTCTTTTGTGGTGTTTGGGCTTGGGGAGCAGCTATACAGAGAATTGCCATTGCTGATTATTTTTTTTTTTTTGACTATGTGTGTGTGTAGTGGAAGAAGTTTGTGCTCTATTTCTTTGAAATTGTCTTTGAGATTGCTTTGTCTTCTTTGGCTATATTAGATCCTGTGTGACCAAAGATTATGCCCAAGTGTACTTTTCTTTTTTTTTTTCCCTTTTAATAGGAACTTTTTGATCTGCATTGTCTGCAGTAAGGTCACTCTGCCAGGGCCATAATTATTCTTTACTGAAGTTGAACAGGATGAGTTAAGGTTGGGGCCAGGATTTTAAAGTAGTAGGGAGCACCAACTAAGAGTCAGGACAGGATTTGACAGAGTCATGACACACAACCCTGTTGTATACCAGCTGAAATCTGTATGTTTTGTCTATTTTCTGTTTACTCTCTTTGTCTCCTCTTCCTTATGTTCCACTAGACTCCCTCACTACTTTGTGATAGTAACCATTCTTCAGTACAAGAACACTAAGATTTAGGATATGATTCAGTTAAAGACTTAGACACCTGATCTTAGCTGTCTGTGTGTGTGCTAGCTGTCTAAACTCCAGTAATTAATGGAGGGCTAATCAGTACAGCCAGTGGAGCCTTCAGGGCTTTCCAACCTACCAGTCAGTTAGGTGTCAGCTCTAGAACACGTATTTGAGTCTCCATTGACTGTTCTGACTAGATCCCTGCTGCCTGTAATGAAGCTTAGATGCCTGTCTGAAGATTTCTGAAATTCAGGTGTTTCAACCTCGACCTGAATTCTACCTTTAAAACCACTGTCAGACTTTTTTCTGTGTACATTTTCCAGGTTTTAATTTGATCACCATTGCTAATCAAATTCTTGGATGTTGCCTTTCAGGGTCCTTTTTCCAGGAGGTGGTGTGGATCTTAAGACTTCAGAATATTCCAGGGTTGCTAAGATATTTTACCACAAGGCATTAGAGGTAATCACTAAGGAACGGTCTGTTCTTGTTACTGTCACTGTTCAGAGGTCAAAATGACAGGGAGGCTCATATTTTCAGAGTTAAGCATTGGCATCCAGTGTGTTAACTGTAAACATGATAAGAAGTAGCTCATTGCTGGCTTCTGCATAAAAAAAAATCATTTAACAGCTTAAGATTGAGACCTCCGACACCCTTTCCTTTTATATGTTGTGTCATGGTCTTAAACTCCCAAGTTTTTCAGGTGATAACAGCATCATTTATTTATTATACCTGGGGCTTTATGGCTGTGTGGAACTTGCAATAAAGTAATAATAATGCCATTCAAAAGCGCAAAGTATCCATTGAAATTAAATGTTGAACCAAGATAAGCATAAATGTAATAATCTGTAGAAGTGTTACGACTGAAGTTTAGCCTCGAAAGGAATTCTAGAGAGACTCTCAAATAAGCCAATTTACAGTAATACAACATACATGTTACAGCTAGTGAAACACCTTTATTCTTGCTTATCTATAAGTAGATTTAATTATATCTTTGGAGGTGCAGATGAGGGGGGCTGCCTTAGCAGTTTATACCGTTTTATCGGTTTCTTTGCATCGGTAACTGTAAATGTAGCAGATTTTTAAAGTAAACGCTACCTTAATTTATAGCACAAGAAAAGCAGGAAGAACACTTGAAAGATTATATTAATAATCTTTTAATATTTATAAGATCGTTAGCTTTATTAATAAAAGATTTAATTTATGAGAAAGCTGTTTCCAATAACATCAGGAAGGCTCTGAATCCTTATTGAAGATTTCGTTCTCTTACAGCACAAGAGGTGGGTTTTTTCAGACAGTAATCAACACATTTTGAAATAAAATTTGCATTGTGGAAAGGCATGGAGATTCACTGGGCTTTATATACAATCCCTATGATTTGTTAAGGATCATCTGTATTCAAATTGAATAAAAATGTAAATTTTCATCTTTGTTTGCCCTTCACTGGCTTTATTTCACTTTCAGCTAATGTTGATTAAAATTGACACAGAAGTCATACTTTGGAAAACTTTGCCCGATTCTAGAGGCAGTTATGAGTAGTGCTTAAACTGTTACCATGGTAGAAGTGTTCATTGGCTGTGAGGAATTCCTTTTCCACCCTTGCTGCCGGCTTTCCAACCGCAGGCAAGGGAAGCGCAAGCAGCAGCATTCACAGGACCAGTCAGCTGCTGGAATTCAATAATTCAATTTCCTACTGTTCAGTCCCCATGGTACCAATGTTGGTGTTATTTTGTCTGTCTTTATTTGTGGGGATTGTTTGTTAGTCTGTTGCCTTAAACCTGAATCTTGCAAATACGATCTCACTTTTATGGGAGACAATTAATCTCATTTGTCCCTTTGAAGCTGCTCACTGTGTGAAGTGCAGCCTGTGGGCTTGGAATTCAGTATTGGAGCAAGGGTTTCTTGTGGTTTGCAAGAAATTCTGTTGACAGTTCACACTGATTAACTGAATTGCAGACGTCATGATTTCATGATCAGAGAGGCAGTTTGATTAGATGGTATGTGTACTTCAGGTGAGTGAAAGACAGAAAATAATTTTCAGTTCATCATAGGTAACCCTTACTAATAAGTTGCGATTTTTTACGGTGCTATTTGTGACAATTGTGTGTTTTGATTTTCATCTTTCAAGACTTAATTAGTGCTATAAAATATTGGTAGTTTTACTAACGTAAGGTAAGCTGCAATAGTCAAGAGGATATTAAGAGGTACAGAATCAACTGAATTTTATGTTTTTTTTTTTTTTTTTTTTTAAATGTATGAAGACTCCTTTTCTCCATTTTCAAATGTCCCCAATGACAAATGACTTGGTCTGGCTCTGCTTTAATATGAATAGAGGGTGTAAAATTCTGATCCCCATCCAAGTCAGTAGAATTTTACTAGCTAGGCAAAAACCTAAGTAAAATACTGTTTTCCAGCTTTTAAATTAGTTTTTAAAATGTCATGTCTTGGGTGTTCTTTAATATATACTTAGCCTCCAGGACAATGTTTGTTAAAAAAAAGGGGGGGGGGGGGGGGGGCACAAAATATTTGTTTCAGCTGTAACTGTTCTTAAACTGTAGCTATTTTTTGCTTTTAGTGGTTTTATTCCTCATTTACATGTAAGAAGACAGTGAAGTTGCAAATCTTGTCTCTAGCCATGCATGATGGGTAGTCATGAAGACTCTGCAGTACTCTTAGTCTTCTTTCTGTAAATCTTCCGTATCTTGCTCATAGAAGAAGTAGTTGTATGGCCTTTTATTACCATACTATTAGTAATGCAGTAGAGTCACATTTTTATTCTACGCCTGTAATTTCAGCTTTCTCAAGAAGGGCTTTTGAGCAGCAGCTTTTCAGGGCAGGGGGTGTGGTGTGGTATGCATAAATTAAAAATGTTTAGAAACAATTTAAGAAAGACTACTCAGATTTCCCAAAAATGGGAGTTCTGAAACATCCCAGTCTCTAACATGCACTTACTGTCAGGAGTAAACTATACAAAAATGCAAATTTCTACTGCATGTATGCACTGTGCTTCATTAAATGACAGGAAGATAGTTGTGTTCTCTTTTTGCTTTCCATTTCTTCTTTTTGCTTTCTTTTGTTTTTGCACTTACCTGCCAATTTTTATTATTTTGAAAATTATTGTCACTTTTTTTGTGTTGCTTAAACTCACAATCTGTCTTTCTGGAAAACAGGTCCAAACCTGCTAGTTAAGCAAGCATGTATGTATGCAACTTAAGACTGTAGCCATGCTAGTAATAGGATTTATGGTTTCTTAATACAGATGGGTGGCACAGGCATATGGACATTGCAAAGGGCCCTTGCTATGTGATCATAACACACTTCATATAACATTACCAATTGTAGTAAGTAGGCTTTTCCTCAAAATGGTGACAGACTCGTTTGTGTCCCTTCTTATGATTGCCTTTTTTATAGAAATGTTGCTATTTTGTGGTTTCTGTTTAGGCTGCCCTCAACGTTGCTTATTTGTAGAACAGAACAGTGCAAATTAATAATAAAATTGGGCTCAGTTAGCTGCTTCAGTGGACGTGTGTATATCCCCTAGCCTTCATATTTTAGGAGAAAAACTAAGGAAGTTTGTGTTTCTTTCAATTGTAAGTGAACTATTACAATTCCTCCGGTAGCAATTTGTACTGCTGTAGCAGTTTTAGTTCTCACCCACACAAGAGAAAGCAAAAGGATTAGGAAGTTCTCTTAAATCTTTTTTCTGTAAATTTTCAGTACTTTTTCCTTATGTTGTTGCTTTTTATTTTGAAGGCTAACGATAAAGGAGATTATTTTCCAGTATGGGGAACATGTCTTGGACACGAAGAGCTTACATATCTCACAAGTGGCGAAGTTTTACTTGTTAATACCAAGACGGATGGTTTTGCACTCCCTCTGAACTTTACCTCAGGTGAAAAATCCATCCCGTCCCATGCCCGAGTTGCTGAGAGGTGTTGTGTTTTGTTCATGGTAAACGTGCAGGGGTGAATGCTTGGGAGGTTTCTGACGATTATCTTGTTAAATTCTTTCTTATCAAGTTGCCATGACTGTTTTTATAAAGACAGAGCAACTCTATCCCTTCTGAAGCGGAGGTGTGAGCACAAGCTGTTTGAAACCAACAGCAGTCAGCAAAAAATACAGTTGTGTTGTGTTTGACTCTTTGACTCATTCGGTAATTTGGAACTACAAACATAATGTGGGTTTAGGCCCCTTTTTGTTAGAGTTGACCAAAAATCATGGGTCCAAAACCTATCAAACTTGGAGAACAGGTGATTTTAATTTTTTTGAAATCGCATCTTTCCTAATGATGAATATTAGTATTGCTGTCCCGCTTGTACAGTACTGAAATCAGAGAGATCCCTTGAGAGAGAGCTGTGCCACTCAGCAGCACTGGCAAAATGTGTCCTCTGTTGATACTTTATCCTTTAATTTGTGAGTAACCCATCTGCGAATCGGGTAGCATTCACAAATTTCTTCATTTGTGCACATTGTGAATGGAAAGGTCACTGAAATGAGTGGCAATGAATGATGCTTATTTTATCGACAACTTAGGTTGCAAAGTTGGGCCCTCTCTGGATCAAGACTTGATGAGAGTGGTAACAGCGTACTGGAAATCTCTTGTAGTTATTTCACTGTTTTTCCTCGCAGTGTATTCTAAAATCATAAAGTTATACCATGGAAAAAAGTTTACTTGAATGCAGTATTTTATTAAATTTGCCTCCTGTTCAGTATTAATCCACCTGTTAGCAGTTTGGGTAATTGACAATATCCTTTTTTCGTTCTTCTTTGCAATAGCTGCAAAAGACAGTAGATTATTCAAGAATTTACCTGATGATGTATTACATGCGTTTGCTACTGAGCCACTGACATCAAACTTTCATATTTGGAGCCTCTCCATGGAGGTAGTTGATCATTTTATTTCCTGAACACAAATGCATTTGCTCTGTTAACTAGAAATAAATGAACAAACAACACATATTTTTTTTTTTACCCCTTCCTTATCACAGAATTTCACAAAGAATGAAAAGCTTCGTAATTTCTACAATGTTCTGACCACTAACACCGACGATGAACTGGAGTTTGTATCTACCATGGAAGGTAGGGAAATGAATTTCCTTTGTAAACTGTGACGGTAACAAACTAGTTCTTCAGAGCTGGTGTGGCGTTGGTGTAATCTGCGCTGTGAGCTGGCTGCCAGAGTAGCGGGGCGAGCATCAGCCCTGTCCCTGCTCTGGCTGTGAGGAACATACTCTGTTTGCCGGGATATTCTGTTTTTGGAGTACACAGTTGTCAGGCTGACTACTGCTCTTGCCTGCTGTTCCCCTTCCAGATATGATGTTACACTTTAGCAGTGGAATATTCAAGCCCTGTGAAGTGTAGAGCACTCCTCCTGTAGGGGGTTAATGGCTCTGCGGTGGGGCGCGCCTCTGTTGCGCCTCGCTTTCTCTCTGCCTGCTTATGCTCCTGTTCCTGTGGTGCTGGGTGCCTGTCTGCTGGGCTAGGAGAACAATTCAGGGTGCTGAGGTAACACCAACATCCCTTGTTACTTGAGCAGCAATACTGGTAATTGCTGCCCTCCAAAAGCCTTTTGCATTACTTACCTTGCATTGTGTACGTTTTGCCCCAGGCCTGCCCAGCTCAAGAAACAAGTTAGGTCCTTAGGGAGTGTTTTCTCTTGATGGGTGCACTACTAGCAGCTCTGCAGTAAGGCCTAGCTGTCTGCCCTTGGGATTCTTCTGTGTGGCATACTGTCTGGCCTCCAGAAGAGAAGAGTAGGAGTTTGCACAGAAAACCTCATTAGGCTCATGACAGACATCTCCCATGCCTGCAGGCAGGTTATCACAGAGCAGTCATCAGCTGCTGTGCCGCTCTTCTCTGTGAGTCAGGTAAGGACTGGCTTCCCCCTGCCTGTATCAGGCCTGGCACGGAGCAGATGGGAGCTGCCCCTGGATTGACTGGGCCTTCAGAAGATTCTAAGACTTGGATCTCTCCCGTGGAACTGACAGGGTTGTCCTGTGTGGCTGTCAATATTTTATGTTGAGTGATACTGGCAGTAGATAGTAAGTTTTGAGACTGGTACACTCATAATACTATTTTTTTTTTTTAGCGTATATATATATTCATTCTGAAATAAATAATCAAAAAAGTGATGTACAAAAAATCTTCTTGCATGGCATGAGACCCTTCTTTTACAATATCCATTTTTTTCCTTCAGTCCTACTATGACTTTAACAGAGTTTCAACTTGCTGTTTAAGCTTTCGTGAAACTGTTGATAAGTGAGGTATTTTTGTAGCTTATCCTTTGGGTTTCTTTTGCAGTAAGACTAAGCACATAATTCTTAAGACCCTGCTTACAAGCTTTGTGTTTGTTGCAGCATACAAATACCCAATTTATGGTGTCCAGTGGCATCCAGAGAAAAATCCTTTTGAGTGGAAGAATTCACCAGGCATTCCACATTCCCCAGCAGCTGTAAGAGCAGCATATCATATAGCTGACTTCTTCGTTAATGAAGGTAAAAAGTTTATTATCTACAAATGTCATTTTTTAGAGTGAAGCATTAGTGAAGATCTTTGAAGACGACAGACCTCTTTTTCAGCTGTCAAAGTTCAGTAGCTCTTACTGCTTTCTGAGAAGATTACTCTGCAAGCTTTATAGGCTTATAAAAATCCAAGGGATACTAGAAATAGAATGGCTTACTAAAAGCGACATCAAAACGCCGGGCATTCCACAAACTTTTTTTGGTAGACTGGCTCAAAAGCACTGTTTTTTTGCTGTGACTTTCTACCACTTTGAATGATCACTGTAACATTTTAGCCTCCTTTGCACAAAGACAAGGAAACAAACAAAAAAAAAAATTACTCCATAATTCCAGAGGTTTCTTGAGTTCCAAACTGAGTTACTCATTCAATGTATTCTCAGTTTTGCTTGCAAAATATATGCACCAAGATTGTAAATGCTGCTTGTGCAGCATATAGATATATCACAGGGGTGCAAGATGGTGCCCAACAGTTGTATACTATAGAGAGCACAAGAAATTTTGAATTTTACATAGCTTCTCATTTGTTTGTTTATACCCTAAGAAGCTGGAAGTAACTAATGTGTAAAATTTTGGTAATTTGTGACACCTCTGGTCTATTTGCTATAAATAAGCAGGATGTAAATACAGGAGTATTTGAAGGGATCAAACTTACTTTATTCCTTTATTTATACTTAGTAAACCATTCTGTTGAAATACCATTTTCGTATTTTAAATTGACTGTGAAATTGTCTTACCTGATCAGTTGGGACTATGAAGAACATAATCAATAACCTAATTGAGTTTGGTCTCTAGATTTGATCTCTAATCAAAAGAGTCACCTAATTGCAGAAAGCAGACAGTGATTTAAAGAAATGCAACTTGTGCTGCACTGGTCAGTGAGAATGTAGAAATAAAAGTTGTGCTTCATAGGAATTCAAGGCTCTTTTTTGCATAAGGTAGTCCTTTTCCCCTTTGCAAAAAGGTAGCAAAATCGTGTAAAATTTCTTGTCAGTATCCATAAGCCTCCTGCATTTTAAGATTTTTGATAGGGTACTAATGGGAGACTAGGACGAAAATAAAGGGGAAGGTAGAAGAAAGTGTAGCGTGAGTCTGTGTTTTCTTTTGTAGTCTAATACTGGAATGCAGCATGTTTTCTAGTTGTGTTTGCTGCATTCTCTAGTATCTGTCTGCACACTGTGTTACAGGCAGAAGGAAGCTTGCTCAGGCCATTATGCAAGTAAATGTGGCAAAATAAGTGCCAGCTCTGCTTGTAAGTCCTCTTGAGACACAGTGCATATGAGTTTTTTCATATATGTATATTTTTTCATATAATGAGCTTGTGCATAGTACCGCACAGATGTGTCACTAGCTTTTGGATCTGTTGACCTTTAATTCTAGTAGAGCAAACGTGTCAGCTGTATGTGTCTGTCCCCCATTTCATATACCAAGTCAGGAGTTATTCTTCATCACGTTCCCCAACCTGTGTATAGCTGTTCTTACTGAGTACTTTATATCATGATGTTGCAATGAGTAATCGATGTTTTTAGCTAATGTAAGGCAGAATGTCTTCCTTAACTTTGAAAACAAATAATGGGGTGAAAAACGTAAACTGGTCTCAGCTAGCAAAAAATATACTTCTCTATGATCTCTTAATAACTAAACCATTCTACTGAAATATCATTTTCATATCCATCAGTCGTTAATTTTAAACTTGTATAGAATTGCCAGCATGATAAAAGAGAAAAGGATTCGTTTTTTTTATTGTCCTCACCAGCACAGTTCATGATAACACTACCAACTTTCAGTACATTGATACTCTGATTCATTTCTTTCAGTATTACAAGTACAGGTATCTCTGGTAGATACTGCCAGTATCTCATGGATATGTATTTTTGTACAGTCGTTGCTTTAACTTAATAGTTAAATTTCTCCCTCCCCAGTAATAAGATACAGTGTAACCAGCTTTCTGAGGAGGTATCTTCACAGTTCTACACGCACAAGCTACTGTAATTCCATTTGCTCATATGCTACCCAGAATAACTTACTTTGCCAAGAAAGATGCTGTCAAGGAGGATCACAGTAAAGTGATGTGTATTTTTACAATGTTTTACAGCCCGGAAGAGCCTGCACCATTTCCCCAGTGAAGATGAGGAAACCAAAGAATTGATTTATAATTATACTCCAGTTTATACAGGAACATTTTCTTCATTTCAGCAAATCTATTTCTTTGATTGAGAATCGTGTCAAAGGTGCAGTGTTGCTATTTATAAATGGAATTATGTGCTGGCATTGCATAATTAATCTGATATAGTGCACTGCACACGACAGAAAGCCAGAACAGTTCTCTTTCTTTGCAATGATTTATCTTGTGTTTGTTCTGCACTGTTGGACCATTAATATAAAAATTTACATTCGATAACATAATTGTATTGGATCACACATTAAGGGGATCTTCCAGGGAAGAGGTCCTGATTATGCTTACAAACTTGGAAGCAATCATGTTTAGTACAAGGTAAAACACTGTATTTGGATATTTTAAAATAGGAGTCATCTTTGTAAAATGCTGTGGACTATGACAGAACTAGAGGCTTAGATACATTGCTTAGTAAAATCTTATCCTTTTCAGTTAATTTAACAAATGACACTCTCGGGTTTGTCATAAATACGTGTATGTAACCGAGTTGTTGACAGGGATTATGTTGTCATTTGAAAAATTGACCAAAATAGTAAGGAGGCATGATAGCAAAGAGACGTTTTTGCCTAAAAGGCACGTGTTGTATCTCATATGTGAAACTGTTTTTGTTGGTTTTGTTGTACATTTAGCATTGTTTGGAGAGCTTATACCGTGTGAGGTCTACATAACATGAGGATGCACTGTAAACTAGGCATTGCAAATATCAGGTAAAGTAAGTAAGTTTGGAGGGCATAGTTAAGTGCTGATCCAGTTTCTGTTCTTTTCAAATTCAGATTTACATATCCTCCAAGAAATTATCTGAGTAACTGGAATCAGCAGACGGATACAAGAGGCAGACATCCATTCCCTTTGTACTTAAAAGAATGTAAACCTAATTTTTAATTTACATGGTCTGACTTTTCCTATAGCTACTGGATAGAAGTCTCACTTTGAGTCAAGAGGTAGTTTGCTATTGTTAGTAAAGACAGTTTCTTTCTGTTTTGTTGATAGTTTAATGCAGCTAAAATTCAAACAGCAGATGAATGTATATGAGAAACCTATTAATGTTGACATCGTGTGATAATAGCAGTTGCATTCGATACACTGTGATACCTTTTTTCCTTCTTTTTTTTTCTTTGCTTTGCTGCACACCTAGTTAAAACTTTGTTCAGTGGTTCTGTGTGGTGTCCAAAAAGGAACTAAGATGAGACAATCAAACATAACTCTCCTCTATTGCACAACTTCCAAACTCTGTTCACATCGAGGGATTTGGAGTTTATGAAGAATTTAGGTTTTTTACCTCAGCTCTGCTTTGTAGTACTTCATACTCTCAAGTACTATATCTTGAGTAAAGCTGGTACATTTCTCAGGTTTTTAAAGTAAAAGACTCTAACTTGTTCTTTATCATGAAACAACTGTGTAAGAAAATGTGAAATGCATTAGTTAAAAAAACTGTAAGGAAACATTAACTGTGACTACCAGAAAGACACTACCAGGTAATTACAAGTTTAAAAGTGATATTGCAGATTATTTTTACATTTGTCAGATCAGCCAAATTCAGTAAATGGAACTTGTTTATAATATTATAGGTGACTTTATTAAATATATTAGCTTGACTCCTGAGTAGAACCAATTGTAGAGCGAGGATTATTCTCTACAGTTTGGTATAAATGTAGCAGCTAGGATACTTACAAACCAAGCTCAGTCTTCTACTTGTTAAGGCTGAGCTCTTAGGCAAGTTCTTAGAGCTATGCCAAAGTAAGGAGGGCAGGATTTAGCCTTAAAAACAGGGATCAATCTTGAAAGTGAAGCGTCTGCTAACTGTGATGGTAGTAATTAGTTCCTAAATGTGTAACTATAAGCAATAGTTTGCATAATATGATGAGCAGTGTACTTGTTATGAATTTGTATGTGTCTTTCCTCTATATCCTTTATCTTGTAAAGCCTTATTTGGTGGTATCCATGCTCGTTCTATGATAGATGAAATAAAATTTTATTCAAGCAGATGTTTGGGTTTTTTGTCCTCTTTTGGATACCGTGGATAAAGCATTAACAGTCATTGTCTTTTTATTTCCATCTGTGACAGTCACAAATCAGGAGGCCACTGTGCCCGGTGCCCACAGGGTGTGGTCGTGTCAGCAGGTTGGGGTCAGGGTAAGTGGGGTCGTAGCCCGGCGCAGACCTACCTACAGCACAGTTCAGGCAGGGGCCTGTGCTCAGGGCCTCTGCTTAAATGCACTTGCCAAGGGGCAGAAGCTCTCAACAAGGCTGCCCACAGCTCTTCCTCCTGCAGCCTTTTCACAGCAGGCTCATCCCAGGTGCAGGGTGGTGGTGAGCTCACTTGCCATGTGAATTTGGGGAGGGGTTGCAGAACTGGTAGGTGCTCTCCGGGCTCTGAGAGCTGTAAGCAAAGCAACTGTGGTCTGCAGTGTCCAGTGAAATGAGAACTTCCTTCTGTTCCCTACACCATCAGACATCTTCCATCAAGTTCTCCCCTAGTCAGAAGCAAACTATAGGAACCCAGAGTTGGCTAGCACTCGCCCAATAGAGGGTTTAAAAATTTGTTTTAAAGAAGTTTCAGTAGACCTCCTCTCTGCTCTAAGTGCTTTACAATATGTTTTTTCATTGTTCAAACAGAACTTCGAACATAGTTTTTAGGATTAACGCCGGAGACAGATGAAAAGGAGCCTGTGGATATTTCAGTAGAATGGTTTAGTTGAGTGATCATAGATGAGTATATTTTTGCCAGCTGAGAGTATCTCAGGTTATTCAGAGCATGGCTTATGAGCCTAGTCATCTTGTTTGCTGCTGTGTGGGGAGAACATCCATTGATCAGTCAGATAACCCAGTGTGTCTTGCAGATGATATAAAATCATCTTTAAGAAGGTAAAGTTTCAAATGGTTTTCTCTTTGTACTATTCTGCTTTTAACACTAGATGGCCTACAAGAACCAGTGTTTCCTATAACTTTGTAACTGGGTGTGGTAGCATCTCAAAAGTTTACAGTGACATGTCGAATAGGGTTTTTACTGTACTGTGGTATTTACGTAGGTACCAGGGTATTTGGGATGCAGGGGAAGAAGAAAGGAGGAGACAAAATAAATCTGGAATTTTACTGGCATAACTGTCCAGATTAGCAGGATTGCGAGAGAGAAACAGAGAGTCCATGAGCATAGAATTAATTCAGCTGGGATTAAATCTCGTTTGAAGTGAATACTTAAAACATTTGAGCATTAGCTGGAGGTGACTGGAATGACATCCCTATTTTCAGGTAGTTGATCATTCCCTATAGCTACAGAATCTGTCTTGGTTCCTTTTTCTGTAAATATGAAACTAGCTCATGCAAAACAGGACAGCTCAGATAGGAAGAACTGAGAACCTGAGTTTAGAAAACCTTTGCCTGGGAGGTAGGAAAAACTGGTTTGAATTCCTTTAGGTAAGGAAGAAATTACAAGGAAGAAACATCCTGAGTAAGTGCTCTAACTACTGAGTGAAAGAGGAAGAGCCTAACCCACAAGCTGCATTGTGGGGAAAAAAAATAAGCGAAACAACTCACCCAAACCCCTCACCACTTCTGGGCTGACCAGCTATGCAAAATTCCCTAGTCAGGCAGTGAATCCAAAGCAAAGATTAGTGTTTGAGCAGGCCGTGACCCTGTTGTTCCCACTTCAATGCTGACTAGCTTATTTTTAGGCTAATGTTTAACCTTTTTCCCCTCCTTATCTGTGCCACCTTATTTATTGCTGTGAATGCCACTCAGCAGAACAATTCTGTAAGCTAGGCTGTACTGCATTTCTGGGCAGATTTGCATAGAAATTACCGACCTATTGGGGAGTGGAGGTTCTTTTCTTGGAACAGCCAGGCGAGTACAGATGAGAAGTTTGAACAATCAGAAAGAGCAGTAATAAATAGTTTCTCCATTGTGTGTTATCCCTGCATTGCCCCTACGAGGCAGGGGTCCTGGGGGGAGAGAAATAGCTGTGTGTGTGATCAGGCTGCTG
Source organism: Tyto alba (assembly GCF_018691265.1). NCBI lineage: Eukaryota > Metazoa > Chordata > Aves > Strigiformes > Tytonidae > Tyto > Tyto alba. Next base: position 39,201,045 of record NW_024881330.1, read on the forward strand.
AAGACTGCATGCCAATGCATACTCAAGAATGTTTGGGTTGGAGGTGGGAGGGTGTACACAAGATTTCACAATTGCTTTTATCAGAGTAATTAACTTCATTTTTATTTTATTTTATCTTGGTTTGGTTTGGGTTTTGGGTTTGGTGTTTTTTTTGTTTGTTTGTTTTTTTTCCTTATCTGGAGTTCACTCGTGTGTATTCAGTGGTGGTATCATCAGAAAAGCGATGGGAGTTGGCTAGCATTCAAGTCCCATTAAGGTTTCTAAATGCCTGTTGAAATTATTTTGGTTTGAGTACTTATCTGTCAATCTGTCTTCCATGTATTTTGAGGTGATTGATTACCTTCCCTTGTTAGCCTTGTGCCTTTCCTCAGGGCAGGCCTTTTTCCTAATCTAGTGCTTATTTATAGGGCAAATAGTGAAGAATATCCTGCCCTGGGCCACCTGTTGATCAGGATACTATTCCAGCTTTCATCACTTCCTCATAATGCTTACATCTGTTTCATAATGGAAGCGGAATGCTTTAAGAGCCAGCTTTCTCTGTGAGTTCTTATATAACCAGAAAATTTCCAAGACCCTTTCATCCAAAAAGTCCAGACCGTCTAAAAATAGCTGTCACTATTTGAAAGAGCTCTCGAACAAGCCATTTGTTCCAAACTTAGCAAAAACCCATGAAGTTCCCTTCTTTGTGATTCTTAGAAATGTTGTGAACAAACATCCTTTGTAACCAAGCTTTCTGTAAATGAAAAGCAAAAAGCAAACAAAACAAAAGGCTGAAAAGAGTAAATTCTAGCAATTGTTGCTTCCGATGCAATTGGGTTGTGTACTGGGACTGTGTAGCTCCCAAGTTACCGTTGATCTAGAATGGAAGGTATTTCATTGTGTTTTTGCAGTTATACAAGTCCAAGAGCTGATTTTATACATGAGTTAATTTCTTACTATTTTCCCAAAGCGTAGATCGGCAGCAACTGAAAGCCTAAAATGGCAATTTTCTAGCTAGGAGCACATTAGGAAGTCAGTTTCCTCCTGTGACTTTTTTGAGGCATCAATATAAACACATTGTAATCACCTTCTTCAGCCCCAGAATTCAGCTTCAAACTGGGAAGTTTAAACTTCACATACCTGTACTTCTCTGGGATTTACTCAGCAGCTCTCACACTAGGCTAACTCCTTAAGGGCCTGATTTTTCACAGGACAATGAGACATTGTTGTGATTACTTATTATATTAACTACTAACAATGTATTTTATTAATAAGAATGTTAATTTTGGTGTTACAGGGGAAACAGAAAGTACAATGAATATTTTACAGACAATTTTTGAGATTCTTCTGAAGAGTCTCTGGCAGAATGAAGGTACTGCAGAGACGTTTCCCACACCTATTCTGACCTTGGATGGAGTTAGTCCTTGCAATCCTTCTAGGCTTCCAAATTCATCACTAGCATTTATACTGTTGTACCACTGATAGAATTTGGAGCCATTTTCAGCCCCGCAAAGTGGATCTAACCATAAAATCACGGAATGGTTTGGGTTGGAAGGGACCTTAAAGACCATCTAGCTCCAACCCCCCTGCCATGGGCAGGGACACCTTCCACTAGGCCAGGTTGCTCCAAGCCCCGTCCAGCCTGGCCTTGATGTCTTGGACTTCCAGAGGTAAAAGACAGAAACATGAAGAACGTTATTACCTGCTTTACTTGAATTTGAGGAATTTGTACTGATTATTTCTCATTAAGATTTACAAGAATCATCTCAGTCCACCCGTTCAGCTGAGAGTACCAGTAAATGTTTTGTCTCTAGAGTTATACCCACAACAGTTTTGTTTTTTTCTTTATGCCACTAAACTGAAAACAACATTTTCCTCTTACTAGAAGCAGAAGCTGGTTCACCCTTCATCCCTAGGCTCTTAAGCTTTACTTCAGGTTTCTCATCCCTCCCGAGGATGAGTTTGAACGCATCCTTATAGTTTTTCCACTTTGGTTCATGTAGCACATGCTACTTTGCAGCTCCTTAGGGAGCTTAGTTACTGTACCATAACTTCTAGCCAGCAAAGTCCCTGTTTCTGCCAGCACCAACTGCCATAGTCTTCCCAAAATTAGTCCCACTTAGACCAGTAGCTCCCTGGCCCTGAAGCACCAGTGGACACGCTAGCTGGGGCTCAGCACGCTGCTCCGTGCTGGGGGGGGATGCTGGAAAGGAAGCAGCAACTCAAGCCATCCTAGCCTGAGCTGTGATTAGGCAGACAGTGCTTTAACATAAATGTCTTTCAGGCCCTTTTATTCTTAACTATCAATGCTCCTGCCCTCCCTTCTTTGCATTTGGAAGGCTTCCCTAAGAAAGCCGTTTAGAATCGGTCAGCGGTTTCCTCTTTATTTTCCACACCCAGGGGATCTGAGACATGCAAAATGAATGAATCTGGACTAATTTCTGACTGCTTTAACCCAAAGGGAAGTGAAACTCGTTCTGTGGATACACTGTGGCTTTTAGCTGCACCTTAGTACAGCAAGGGGAGGAAAATTATAGCAGAGATGAAAGTGTATCTTTGTGGATAGATTTTGTTTGAAGGGGAGGTGAATCATACCATATCAGCTTGGGGAATATCAACCCAGACAAAAATACCTGTTCGAACAGGGCGGGCTTGATGGGCATCTTTTATTTTCCCAGATTTCTCACTCGAGCATTTTGATAGAGGAGTCCAGGCCGTTTTATAATGAACTACCCTTTTGGCAATCGTTCCTGCAGAGGCTCAGCGTGGATGGTGACGGTCACACCAGGGCTTTGGTGCTGAGCCCAGCGATGCCTCCTCCTGCGGCTTGGCTGGCTGTAGCGGTCAGGCCGCAGAGCTGCGTGGGGCAGCCACGTGGCAGACGAGGTTTGACAAGCCAGGGGGTTTCATGAATCCCACCCAATCTGTTATGTCTCACTGGCGCTTAAACAATTTAGGAGGCTTTTGCTTTACCAGAAGCAGAGCAAACCTAAGGCTCGTTCTCTACCGGTGAGCACGGACGTGCACAAAACGTGCCGTGTATTTGTGCTGCTCACAAAGGACTTCAGGTGCTATTCAGAAAGGTCATAAGGCGCCGAATAATGTTCTGTCTTGGTTCTTCATAAGAGATAAAATAGATACCTATGTAGCCTGATGAAATTATTTCTATTTAGAATTTATATCTTGTTGCCCGAATAAATGGGATTTTTTTTATCTTCTGCTACTTGGGACCCTGATAGGGTAGCCGTGCTTCTTCTCCTGCTCATCTTTTCAGTTTGCTGTCTGTATCCGTTTGATCTACAAAGACGTGAAGAGCCAGGCTTCCACGTGTGACATCAGCCCCATCCTCTGCTCTGCAGGTACCCCTCCCAGCAGCGGCCGTGCTTCCTTATTGCTGCCCGGTGTCTGCGTGCTCCCAGAAGGGTGGTGGTGAACACCGTAAACCTCCCGTGCACTCACTGGAGTTGAAAGCTCAACCGTGCAGTGGCATTGCTAACAGGGCTGGTGTATATTTTGAGTTCCCAGAGGGCCCGTTTGGTGTGGTGGGTGACACAAAGCAGGTCTCTCCTGGGATCAGTTGTTCCCCGGTTGAGGGATGGGAGCATGTTTACACAGTGCCATGTTTAATGTGGGAAGAAAAGAAATCCTGTGGCAAAAACCACCCTGTCTTTAGAAGAGAGCTTGATCGTCCTGCTTGGTTACAAGGCAGACGACCCCATATGGGAAATAAAGGGGTAAACTGATGTTTTTCTTACAGACTTTGCTGCAGCCTCCAAATCACCACCACACATCATTTTTATTGCTTCAGCACATCTTATCTCCTGCTAAATTCGCCATGAACTCGTTGCATGTTTTTTAACTCATGACTATAATACTGAAGAATATAATCCAGACAAATGGATGATTAATTAGATGAGAAGTAATTAAAAGAAACATAATCTCATACTTCCATGAGTAGCAGGATTTTTGGTAGTTGTATTGTTCTCTGTGTCCTGTAGAATTTACTGATAAATTATAATCTAGATACCAAGACTTCAAACCAAACAATGTAGAATTTACCGATAAATTATAATCTAGATACCAAGACTTCAAACCAGACAAGGAAAATTAAAGAGCCTCATTTATGCAATTTGAAATTAGACTGGAGCACTAAAAAATAGAGTCAATTAAAATTTGGGATGTCTCATCTGCCTGATTAAACATCCAACAAGATGCGTGACTGACACTCCTCTCCAATCTTCATTTATTTGTTTAATATTAAAAAACTCCTCAGATGTATATAAGCCATCTGCTGTTCTCAGATTCACTGAGCCTTAATCTATTATGCATCTGCAAAGCGTTTTCATTAACTATGGAAATTTGCTCGTGAAAATTTCCAGTAGAAAAAAACCTGATGCTTTCTAGACATTTCTGATTATGGCCCAATCTTCTTTCTTCTTTTGTCTGCAACAGCTCTATATTGATCATTACAGCCAAGCTGCAGACTGCTTTGGTGTGATAGATAACACTGGCCAAGCAACCGCAGCCGGGCTGAGTCCTTCTTCAACACGTTCAGGCCACTTCACCTCGTTATTTTCTCAGCGCGCTGCAGAAATCTCCACCTAGAGACAGGGCCCTTGCTCAGGCAGTAAGCGATAGAGCAGCCCGGCGCCTAGGTCGCGGGGCAGTGAGCGTCGTGGTCTAACAGTGCCAGGGTGAGCAGGAGAGTCTCAGCGTGTGTCGTGGTTTGGGCCTGGTTGGCAGCCAACCACAATGCAGCAGCTCTCTCTCCCTTCCCCTCCAGCAATGAGAAGGGACAGAGAGCCAGGCTTGGGGTTCGAGATAGGACTGGGATGGGGAAAAATTTCCCCTTTATGATCACGAGCAAAAGGCAGACTCGTTAGGGGAAGAAAAAAAGAACATACATTTATTACAGACACTAACAACACATAACAGAGTAGGACAGTGAGAAGCATTGCCACATCTTGAGAACACCTTCCCCCCACCCCTCCCTTCTTCCCGGGCTCAGCTCTGCTCCCGATATCTCTACCTCCTCCCCCAGTGGCGCAGGGGCAGGGAATCGGGGGTGCAGGCAGCGCTGCCACTTCCCTTCATCTTCGGTGAGGGGAGTGTCTGGAACTTGTTCCCCCTGCTCCATCGTGGTCCCCCTCTCACAGCAGACAGTCCTCCACAAACTTTCTCCGACATGAGTTCCTCCCACGGGCCGCAGCGTTCCCCACACTGCTCCATCATGGGGCACTAACTTCCTCCAACTGGATTCCCTCCCACGGCTGCAGCCCTTCCCGAGCTGCTCCGGTGTGGGACTCCCCCGCATGCTGCAATCCTCCCAGCACTGAATTACAGCAGTGGGGCTACCTCTTCCCATGAGACCCTGGCCTTCTTCGGGCACAGGACCTTGATCATCTGAGCAGGAACAACAGGCCACAAATCAATGTCTGCTCCACCGTAGATCTTCATGGGTGGCGGGGGGTGCCGCTCTGCCGTCTCCCCACAGGATACAGGGGGGTCTCTGCTCCAGCACACCTCCCCCCTCCTTTCTTCCTCCGTTCCTCCACTGACCTTGGTGTTCACGCAGCTGCAGCAACTCCTCCTCACCAGTCCGACTGCCCGTCACCACGTCCCTTCTTAAATACGTTCTCGCAGAGGCGCAGCTGATGGGCTCAGTTTTGGTGCAGAAGTGGAGCTGACTTGGAGCTGGGGGAGCTTCGAGAAGCTTCTCACAGGGAGCCACCCCTATATCCCCCTCCCCTGCCACCAAAAAACTCCACCACTCACTCAACCCAGGACAGCGTGCGAGGAGCTGCAGACAGAGGAGGAAGGAGTGTCTGCTGGGATGGAGGTCAGGCAGTCCCGGGGAGGGACGCACCTGGGCGAGCATCCCAGCTGGCCGCCTCGGCTCCCTGCTTCACACCCTCCATCAGGCTGAAGTAAGCCGAACCGTGGCCTCGGTGCTGCCCCTTCCCCCTCCTGCAGGGGCGAGGGGAGCCCGCAGCCCTTCCTGGGCAGAAGCGGAGTTGCAAGGAGACATAGGGGGAAGCTCAGCCTGGGTCAGCTTCGCCCAGACCTGCCGTGCGGCTGGTGGTGAGCTGCTGTCCTCTCTCTGCCTCCATTTGCCTCCCTACCTGCTGTGCCTCTGTCTGCTGGAAGCTGTTGTACGTCCGTACAGTAACAAGTGTGCTGGGATTTTCTGGGACAGCTGCTGTAATACAGGAAACATATGGAAATGAGAAAGAATACATCAGTGCTATGAAAGAAAATAGCCCTTAGGTCCTGGATGCAAGCTGAAGCAAGACACGGCAGTTGCAGTTGGTTAACACTGTGAGTTACTTCAGGCGTTGGACTTCCCGGTTGACTCTTGTTTTTCTTGATTTGAAAAAGTACCTGTGGCTTTCAGTCATCTGCCAGCTGCAGCGTCTGAAAGATGTAAGTCCTTACAGATGATTTCTTCTCAGCCTTATGGATCAGGACAGAGATGAAATAGCAGTGTTCAGTGGGTAGCTACCCTCAGTGCTGGTAATATGCTTCCACCAGCAAAGTGCCAGCAGAAGGCCATGCATGAGGGACATAGTCCCTAACCCTCTGCTGCAGGGAGACTGTTATGGGACACCAATTCTTTGGGCCTCTTCAAGCCCCCCAAGTGAAAAAGTGGTGGTGGTGAGGCACCACTTTTGACCAGTGAGGTACAATTTCTCTGTACTGGGCCTCATCACCCCATAGAAATGTCTTTGATGAAAGATGGTAGCTGACCCTCTACCAGTGCCTGTGGCACTGCTCGGCTTTCCCCGCCTCCATCAGTCAACCCAGTTAGCTGCACGGAGGGGAAGTCACTGGTGCCACACAGCAAAGGTTTCATCTCTCTCAGGATAAAGGTTCTCGTTTGTGAAGCATGCAACCAACTTTCAGGTCAATCCCTATATGACCGGGGCTTCTCTTTACCTACAGCTGCACTTCCCACTCACATTGCAGGAGCAGCCAGGACTCAGTGCAGATATGTGGAGAGGAATCAGCTAGACACATCTGAAGAGGCGGATGAGCAGTTACAGAAGCTGCTGGATGTAAAAGAATGGCTATGGAGACTACCTAAGTGTCTTGCCGGGTCCAGGTATATTTTATGCACTCCTGTTTTCCTCACGCTTTTCCCTTTTGCCACCTGTGCCTCCTCATTCCTTGCAGAGACGCAGCAGAAGAGCACAGCAAAATCAGCAAGCTGTCTATGTTATTGGTCACAGAGCCTCTCCACTTTGAATTTCAGTGTTTGGCTGCACACTGCGGTGTGTACTGAATGCAGGTATTAAACCCAGAGGACTGCAGATGCAGCACCTGGCCTATGTGCAAAGCAGCACTCCAGTTTATGATGGTCTCTTCCCGGACTGGGCAGAGATTTAGTCCAGTGTCTGGAGATCTCTGAGTATGCTGGAGGGATAGACTGCCTGTCCCTCCAGTGGGCACTAACTCAGCTCTCGCTGTGGCTACAATCATCGGTAATGATCTTTATTGCTGTCACTAGGGCCAGTTTCAAAGATAGAGTTCTTCTTATAGCTGTCTGCAGTGTCACCCAAATAAGCACATGCTATATAGCATTAGACATGCTGTGTCCAAGGTGTACATGCCCTAGGGACACTGGATTTAAGGTTTCCTGTACTAACAGTCTGTATATCCATACTGAACAAATCGAAGGTTTATTGTTTACAGACAGATCAAAGCTAACACTCACTACAAGCCAATCCCTCCAAAGATTATGATATTACTAGAAATCTGGGAGATAACCCAAGTTCTCAGATGATGATCCCAAATGCTGCCAAGCAGGTGTAATTTCTGGACCGGGAGAAAGGCCACATCCAGGAGCAATGTCCATGCAGTACCCCTACACAAAGGATCCCCATAATTTAAATTCTGTTGCAGTATATCAGACTTTGTACTACATTTTTATTGTAAAGCTCTTTATCACAGTGTGGTTTTCAGCAAAGTCTTTTTGTCTGCTTTGGAAAGCCATTTAATAAACTCTTCTGGGTTTTGTTTGATTTTGAAAAAATAACAACAGCAACCAGCACAGCACTGAGTGTTGGTGAGGGCAATGGGACTTCATGTAGTGTTAACAGCAGCAGGTACACCGAGAACTATTGCTCAGTTACTTTTTGTCTGAGCCCTGAAGTGGAAGCAAAGTCTGGAGACTGTCAGATTTCCTGACTGTTTTTAAACTGCTTTAAGTGTTCAGTAGCACTTTCGACTACAATGAAGAATAATACATTTCTATGTGAGTCTTTTAACCTAGTCCATAGAGGGTTTTGTGGTTTGTGGTTTTTGTTTGTTTTGCTTTGGTTTTGTTTTTTTTTTTTTTTTTTTTTTTTTTACCGTCTCTCACTTTTTCCCTGAGGGGAAAAGAGACATAGATAAAACCCAGTCCTGTAAATGACAGCATGTTATTTTTAGATCCTGAACTCAACTATGCATAATTAGTTTATCCAGCTGAAAATGAAAAAGAAAAACCCCATGCCCTACAGCAATATTCATTCATCTATAGCTCCTAATAGCATAAATCCTTTAATTTGTCTGTAAAGAACACCCATTAAAGTTGTGTGTAAAGAAAGTGGCACACTCTTTTATATATAATCCTCATACTGTAAAAAGTACAAATACTTTCCTCATCTTTATAAAAGTGGGCAGCTTCACACTCAAACTGCACAGACCCATAACAAGACTTGAAAAGAGCCATCAGGAACCTAAATGTGAGGAAAGAATCCCACCCTCTGTTGGTTTCATGCGTAGCTCTTTCTATTCTGTTGTGTTTGCTCCTCGCACAGCCCAAGGACTTAAACTTTCTATGACTGGCAGATTTTTCTAAATTACCTCTTCTATCCAAATATGGAATACTCTATTTCTTATGTTTTCTTTTTTGATGCACCTGTCAAAATTCTCATCTTTTTCACTACTTTCCATGATTTGTGTCACATGCTGTATCATTCTCTCCTTTTTGCCCTTACCTTGTTTTTTTTTCCTTAAAAGAGGTGGAGCTTTTACAGGTCTTCAGTTAGATGACGTGATGCATGAGATGGTTTTGGTGTTACTTGCTCTATTCTTTTTCTTTGCAAACGTACCCGTGCTCAGAGCTTTCTTCATGCCCCACCTCACACCTCATTTTACCACCCCCTACCATGTCTGTATCCATAAACCGGAGAACACAGAGTGCTCAAGAGAAGGCAAGGGTGACCTTATGTCCTGTGAGCTCTCCACTCAAGCGGAAAGAGGTCAAGTGCAGCCAAAATTCAACCCCCACCCCATACAGAGATCTTCTCCCCACGTTCTGTCCATCCAGGCTGAAGGAAGAGGAGCCCTGGGGATGTTGCGAGCCTCCTGCCCCTGCTCTGGGATCTACTGCTGAGGATAGTGTGTGCTCCAGGCACTGAAGTTTTGCAAAGAGGTTGGTGGTACCACAGCCATGCGTGTGCCGACATGTACGTACGTGACATGCAGCATATTCAACAAGCTGGGGAGAGCCATTGCTGTGGTTACACCAGTGCAGAAAATAAAGTGGGCCAGGGCCCGTGCTCTGACTTTTTGCTCACGGGCCCCAGCGCAGCTCATTCGCATCCTGCTAAAACCTGAAGCAGGGTGTACCCATCCAAACTGACTCCCGGGGACAGTCCCCAGCCCATGGCTTCTCCCAGGCTGAGCAAGCCTCGCCGGGTCTTTGAGCTGGCCTTACTCAAATCCATGCCGAGGGGTTGGTGACAATGCCACGGCAATGGCGGTCGAGGCCTGAGGCCCCGTCCTACATCAGTGTACTGGCAACGCAGAGCCTGAGCGGCGGCCATGCCCTATCTTTACCAACCACAGCTGTGGGCAGACCCTGGGCCCCCCTCGTCGCACCAGGCTTGATGGGATGGAGGGGAAGGGAGAAGGAGTTTGGCTCCAGCACAAGTTTCCTTTTGGGAGGAGGTACAGCCTCGGTCCTTTGTCTTTGCAACAACATGATAATTCCCCTCAGGAGTCGATGGAAATTGAATCTCAGAGGGTGACCTGGGAACTAATAGTATGGCTGCCATAGAAACATCATACTTTGTAGTCAGCTGGTCCGCTAAATAAGTAAAATCTGAGCACAGTCCTGTTTCTGTGGGCAGGTGCTACATAGCTATTACTGTTTTCGTTTCACAGAGAAGTGTGATATCAAGAGATTAAGTATTACAGTCCAAGTCCCATGGTAGGACTCCACGTCACAGCCACAATACAATTTGGGCCGTTAGGTTGAGGTCTCACTAGCAGGAGGTGTTGCTTCTTCAGAGAAATTCCAGAGTGTCTTCTGTTTTGTTAAGGTTTCTGTGGCAGATACAGCTAGCAGAATGCCTTGCAATTTCCTAGCACAAAGGGGAAGAGGCCTGCATTTTTCTTCTCAGTTTTCCGATAAGGCTTGGACCTCAAAGTAACAGCAGTGCTAAGGTAAAGTAAGTAGCTACATCTGCTGAGGATGCCGAGTCTTCATTCTTCTCCAGGAGGACAAAGACATATCTACACACCATTAATTACTAATGTGTTGGCCCAAGCAGGTTTTCATCAGTCATTTTAAATGTCATTATAGAGGACATCGAGTGTTTCCAGAAGATAGCTTTTGGAGTGTGTATTCCAGTCAGCTCCAGGAAGTAATCGGTATGTAATTTGGAAGCAGAAACTATTTATTAAGGAGCCCCCACTTCCAACATACTGACTAATGTTATGCAAAATTATATGTCACACAGAGCAGACTGAGAGTCATAATAGTTACACTGGATGAACAGAATGAATCTCAAACGGTAGGAAGCTGGTCTTGTAATGCATTATTCATGGCTGGCCAAATTAACCCCAGAAACTGGAAGTAGGGGAGAATGCACAATTTGTAGCTTTTTTTTTACTCTCCAAAGATTCTAACTCCAATGTCACATTTGCTCTACACGTAATCTTGTTTAAGCAATCTCCAGAAAGAGGTTTCAGGGTGATTACATATTTCTGCATTGTACATTTAAAAACTGGCACAGTTACCAATAAATGTATTTTGTTTTGCTGTAATAAACAATTGCTTCTGAACGGGAAATAACTAGTATTTTTTCTGATGAGACTGGCATTCTAATTTATTTGCATGGTAGGTCATCCTTTGGGAATATGAACTTTCTGGCAAGTCAGAGAAATGAGGAGGAATCCTAAATGCATCAGTAATTTTGTATTGCAGATTACTGCTCCAATGAGTGCATTCCCTGGTGAAGAGGGAGAGAACCCATCTATAGCCTTTCAAGACATACAAACCAAAAGTATTTTATTATCTCTGAATTAGATTGCATCAAAAACAGGGCACAGCCTTTTTTTTCCAAACAACTACATTAATAAGAGAATCTGAATGTTCAAAATGCAAATGGTGCCTGACTTTCACGTTCACTTCTACAAAGGTAACCTACAAGTCTCTTGCTGAGAGTTAACCCAAGTAAAGTTCCTCTATCCTCTGTCATGATGAAAGACTGTATTACCCTTTAGAATAGGAGTTTTAAACTACGTGTAGTCATTTCTCATGTGTCCTGGATGGGTTATCTGGTTTGTGAGTTAACCAGATCATTTAAAAAAAACCCCAAAGACCTAACTTTTTGATGCCTCATTTCCATTTCTCAAGATGTTATGTGTGTGCCTAACTATTAAATGTTTTTTGCTTTAAATATGTTTTGTTTTATCCATATTTCCTCAGGTACTTGGGAGCTGACCATACTCTGAGCTGTCTAAAGCTGAATATACTTAATTGACAGATCAGGAAAGTAAAACCACAGGATTTGGAGATTTCACATTCCCTGGCTTGACTCCGGGTTGGACTGAGATGCCCAAATTAAGCGCTTGATTACCACAAACCCCATGCTGGGGCAAGAGAGACACAGTTCCCTTCCTCACGCTCCTTTGATAATGTCAGGTGACTGGACTCCTAAATGTAGATATTTCATATAAAAAATGCCTAAACTGAAGTGAGATTAATCTATTTCTATGCATACATGAGCCATCTGAGTCCAATACATTTGGTTTTTAACAAATATTTTCTCCAAAGTGACTTCAGTGGAGCTGGGACTCTAGGCATCACTTAACTGGCTGTACACTCCGGGTCTCATCGATTCACCCAGCTTCCATTTCTACTTCATTGTATTATTTATTCTAATGTAAAAATGCAATCCAGTCTTTGCTAGTGTATATTATGAACTCCTGACACAAGTGAAAATTGTATTTTCATGAGATTCTGGACTTTTTTTACCTTAATACTTTTAGGTCATGGTAAAACCCAAGTCTTATAATTAGGTGTATATTATACACACCCATGACTGGAATTCCATGTTAGTTTTCCAACTGTAAGTAAATAATATTTCTTGTTACTGAAAGAGGCAAAGACATGATACTTCCTGGAGTGGATAACACTGTGTACTTCCAGATAATGGCAACCTACTGAAACAAGTTAAACATGGGAATGTAGCTCCGCAGGAGTTGTTGTTCATGGGATAGCACCAGGTCAGATTTGGATTACATGTTATGTTAACAGTATATTTACAATAAAACAGCAAATTCAGCTGTTAAAAGGAGATGTGTTCCGCAGTGCTTTGTCCTTGTATATTATATATGAACTACAGATTTGATCTTAGCAGTCTGCAGTGATTGATCCCAGTGGGACTTTCGACATTTCAGCAATATGTGCCAATAAACGAGATGTGCTGTTCTTTTTCCTCTGCTGTATTTTTGAAATGGCACTGAGTGTGGTGGTATTTCTGCCACTAACCATGAGGTGGCATACCATGCACAGTAGAACATCAGTCAAACCTTCCTTTTAATCGTCCTATCCTAATGCATCATATTCCTTGGCATATTAGATTTTAATGGTGAAAGACAGGCTGTAAAACTGGTTGAGCTTTTAGAAACCCTACACTATTACAAAAGCAATGACAAAGATACATATTTGTGTGTATGTATGTTGTGGTGCTTTTCATTCTAGCAAATAATAATTTTGAGCACACTACTACACGATGATGTTAAAAATAAAATCACAATTGTTTTCCTTTTCTTTTAGTTTGCTTTCCACGATCTAGTTTTGCTTTTAGTGTGCTGCCTTTTGTAAGTCTGATTTATTTCTTTTCCCAAACCACTTCCTTCACAGGGCTAGCCTCTTCAGGCTTAATTTTCCTTTCAAATTATTGTAATGTGAAATAGATTTGGTATGTTAAGAATAGCCACAAGTCTAATTTCTTACTAACTGGGCAGATTAACAGCAGTGTATTTTAAATCAGATACATATTACACATTTGTTAACTACATACGCAAGTTTAACACTTTCCCAAACACACAGCTGGACTCAAGGTGGACTCAATTTGGATAAGAACATCTTCATCAGAGTGAATGAATTTCGTATTTCATCACAAAAAGCACATCAGAAACTCATTTATTGAGCACAGCTTTTTGTATTTGCTTGTTTGAAGTAAAAGGCCAAAGATTCTGTAATCCTAAATAGAATCCAGCACAAAAAAGACTTCTTGCAGACTTGGAAATCTCCCTGCAAGCCACAAATCAGCAGATGGGCTGTATGCCATGGGTCTTGCTTCTCTAGTAAACGCAGTGCCTATTACAGTGCTCTCACGTTGATCACCAGAGCACCTTATGATAAAGGGATGCAAGAGGGATGTCATTTTAAGCTGTCAGTGATGGATACTTTATACAGGAGAAATCCCAGTCCTCCCCAACTCACAGAGAGAGGAGTGGAAGGGTGGAAGAAACTGGCCGGGACAAATGTGTTACGTGAGCCTTTGCTGGGGGCAACGGGAAGGGGACGCTTGGCCAGGGGAGGCAAGCCAGGGTGTGCAGGTGATGGCCAGACCCTGCCTACACCGAGGGGACCCTGTCACCCTGTGCCCAACGAGAAGAGCAGCCACCATCCAGAGATCACCCGCCACGGTGATGGTGACGAGCCACGTCCGAGGCAGAGTCAAGGAGCGGCGTCAGCGAGTTGGGGACAGGGGGGTCCCTGGCCAGGCACAGGCCCAGCCACGGCACAGCTCCTCTGGGTTTCCTCCAGAGCTGCCAGCCAGTGCCGGCACCAGGATGGGTCCTGGGGGAGCTCCCGCAGGCAGGCAGCGGTCTCCATGGGTGTTGTCCTGGTCTCCAAACGCTGCACGGGACACTTCCTACAGCAGTCTAGATACAGCCTCCACTCAACTTCAGGGAAAACAGACAGGCTTTTAGAAACTTCAGGGAAAAAACAGGCTTTTAGAAACAAAAACATGACTGTGAATATAGATGGGTAAGAGTGTCACAGAAGGTTACTGGTTATCGCGCATCTGAGGATCTGACTGTGGCCTATAAGCCAAGCAGCTTTATTTACTAAGAATCACAACACATTGCAGTGTGTATTATGAATATCAGATCAAGGTTGATTAAACAAGTTGGTGGTTTGCATTTGCCCCAGTACTTGGGACTCTACCTGCTTGCCTCTCTGGTTCTGGTGACACGGATCAAGCAGGACAAGTACATCCTAGTGACGTTTTATTGAACAGTATGGGCCAACACCGAGAGCTGATTTGTTTGCTCATGCGTAACACAGTTCTCATTCCAAATCAGTCATGTGCTAGGAGCTGCTGTAACTCTTCTTTGTATGCGACACTCTCCTAATTGGGCAGGTACGCAATGTGCATCATACGTCAGTGAGCCTGCTTGGCACTGACTTACAGGAGTGTTTTGAAAGCACGGTTGTGTATGGCTGGTGTGAAATAAAAAGGAAACTGGGACAAAAAACCTAATAAAGTCATATTGGGGCCTAGGAAGATAAGCAAAACAAGGAGAATCTTCTTTTCTTTCCTGGTATTTTTGATGCATGGCTGCTGTTTAGGGAAACTATCTTCAGTCTTTTCCTGGTCTTGAGAGGCAACAGACCATGCAAGGGGCAGCTATTCCACAAAGCCGCCACATCCTGGACTATGTTGTGTGACCACCCAGCAGCTACTCATGTGGAGGCAGGAATTAAATCCAGATGTTTGATTTGTTTAAAATCCAAGCGAAACACTCAAACTACGACTTGTGTGAAGGAGGCGGAAATTACAGCAAGAAACCATCATCTATCAGCAGTTGCCTGTCAACCCTGGGAAAACGGAGCATCTTATATGTAGATGTCAAACAGCAAGCAGTACAGGCTAGAACTGTGTCCTTAGCTACAAAATCATTATTTAGGGTCCCGAACAGCCAAATGCCCCTCCCCACCCCCCTTACAGTAAAGCAGAGTGCTGCTGGTACTCCCGGGTGAGCAGGGCTGCTCTGACAGACTGTGAGCACACCACCAGCATGCGGTGCAGACATAGCTCTAAGGGGCCAACCCTGCAGCAGTAATCTTGATATGAAAGATCTTCCTTATGTGCCCATTTTCACAGATCCGAATTCTCTGATTGTCCATAACATATATTAATTTGCTTATGACCCCTCTGCAAATGAATGAATCTTACAGTCTGATCCTCAGTTACGGTCGCAGGGGTAGTCAGCTCCCCGGTCAGAGAGGAGAGAGAGACCACTACTTTAAGGCTACATTGACGAGGGCACTCTCCATTTTAAGCAGCCCTAACCCACCAGAGCTCTAGTCTGGCAGGCAATGGCACGGCCCCATCACTGCGTCGGGCACTAAAGAACAGGTTTCTGTCAAAATGCTCAGCATAGCAGGTAAGAGCTGAATTCATTTGCGAAAAACATCCTGCCGACAGAGCTTTACACGGAAAGGAACATTCTCCCAACTTGAAAAGAAACTTCTTAACTGTATAAAAGAGCTCCCAGGTTGTAATTTGTTATAATTAATCTAGATGAAGCTGATACTGGAAGGAGGCAAGCCAATTAGTTTGGGATGTCAATTTTTGTTTGCCACTGTCAAAGCCTGTTAAAGGAACTTGATAGATTGCTGGGTTGGCTTTTTCAACCAGATAATCCCCCTGTGAAAGACAGGCAGGCAGCTGGGTGCAGAGAAGCACATTGCAGTTACCATGGAAAAAAGGCTGCAGATGCCAGCGTGGTGCCCGGAGGTGACAAAGGTGTTGCAATGCCTGAGCTGCAGGCAGCTGGGTGGAGAGGTGAAACTCAGGATCCAAACACGGAGAAGAGCCCTGCACAGCAGCTGTGAAAAAAAGAAAGCCTGCACTCAACATTATCCGAAAGGGACAAACCACTAGTTGTTTGGGCTAAAGTCTGCCATTTTTGCAGCAGGACCGCAGGATTCCGAGTGGCCCAATGATGCGTTTTCAGGTTTTAAACAAGAAAAGTTAGTCTTGTCTTGTTGCATGCTAACCAGCAACCATACCCCTAGATGCGAACTTTAATAGCCTTATTAATATACGGTAAATACCATCTTTTTAATACCATCTTCTGCATTCCTGAAAGAAAGCAGGTGTTAAATAAAACCAGGCATAACTCTCATGGTTTTAACTGGTAGAGGGTTATTGAAAATTATTTATAGTAGTTAACAGTTGTCATATCTTATTTATAGTAGTTAATAGCTGTCATATCTTAGCAATAAAAAAACCCTTCAGCAAATCCAGGCTATGAACTGTTTCATTGTAGAGAGTTCCTTCAAATCATAACTGAACTTCAAAAAAAATATTTGTTTCAAATTCTTGTGTAAAAAAACCTTTATGGATAGGAGAGAGCTGTGGACATCAGACCAACCAATAATTCCTCCAGAAACACCAGAGATTGTAGTATATAATCACTCTATGTCACTGTATCAGGAGAAACTCTGCAAATTTCTCGATATAGTTCCTGTTTTCAGGTCCTGACAACATCAGCTGCTCTTTTACGACACTGATGGCACCTGGCTCAGTCCTTAGTGAACATGTAGTGCCATATTTCTGCAGTCACATCTTCAGTTTTGCTGTCAATTAAAGCACCACTGCAAATCAGATTCTCTGTAAAACTTGAATTAAGCAGAAACTCGGGAAAGGAAAAAAGTCTGAAAGCTTGAAGGACAGATCTTCAGCTGTCCTAAGTTGTAACAATATGATTTATTAATCCTACCAGAACAGTTTTTACCAACTGATAATCTACTCTGAGGTTTTGAGATTGTCAGCAAATTCTGTTTTGCAGTACAAACCTAGTCATTTCCTGAAATTGCATGTTACAGTTGAGCTTAAGAAAACCATCCAAGTTTATTTAGAAAGCCAACACTTATTTCCTACCTAGCTGGCTGATCTGGGACTCTCCCAACACCTTACTGAAAATGCTGCAAAAATAAAGGAATTATTGCTCGAGTCTTCCTACAAAAATGTTAGCCAATGTGTTCTACTGTATTGGAGGACACAGCAATTAACATTCAAATCCATTTATTATTCTTAAGATTTTTTTCCCCAACATGTACAGATCGATCGGTACTATTTTTTGTGTCTCAATTTAGAAAAGAACGACAGTTTCCCTCAGCATCGCAGTGTGCATTTTGGCTTGTTCTAATGAAGACAAATTCCTCTCAATCATGATCATTCTGTTCATTAAGTGAGACAGATGGCAGACTCGCTGTTATTGGTAACAATTCTGAGATTTTAAGCGTATTTGGGATATACAGGTTTGTGTTCCCCAGCTAAAAAGTGATCGATATTTCAGATGGAAGAGAAGTCAGGTTCTGTCTTTGCGGACTTTTTGTTGTGTGTATACAATTCTTCATTAACAAGACGAAAACCTGAAGGACCCACAGGAAGGCAGGGTTTGGATACATTCAGACGAATTTGTAAAAGATGGCCCAGCAGGTGTGTCTGTCTTGGTAGAAAATTAAACGCAGGCTTCCAAAGCTCTGCCAGAGAAGAATGTGAATTTGTGCAACCAACGGGGGCGTAGAGCTGCTTCCCCTTCCTCCCGCCCGGCCCCAGGGGTAGCACTGGGTCGAGCTGGAGACCTTTACTCTGCCAGCCCACAGCAATGAACGCAGGGAAGTTAGTGCTGCAATGAAAAGCACAAATGGGGATTGTGCTGATCCTAGGAATCTCTGTGCTAGATGCCCATGTCCTGGGCTCTCTCTACTTGAGCAGGTTGAAGCAAGGCAGCTTCTGGAAACTGCCAGACGCTGAACAGTGCTAAGATATCCCTGTCTCTGGAGCCACCACAGACACAAAAGGCTGCACGCAGGGGCTAGGCAGACTTCATCACTGCTTAAGGCATCATGTAAAGAAATGAAATCTGTTGTGCTAAGCAGAAGTAAAATATTACAGAAGTAGATAAAATTGTGTTCACCTTACGAAAATATTACAGCCATAAAGCATTTAGCACTGTATCTTCCTCACGATGCCTCAAAAATGATATCATTCGTATTAGTTTTGTGACAAACTACCTGTTTTTTGGGGCTAAGATGAGGTTTTTGAGATGGGACAAACTTGGCACTTTGCAGTATCCTAGAATACAGAGGAAAAGAGTATATGAAGGAACACACAAATGCACAAGGGCAGATGGCATTATCTGCATATAAAGCATTCTGCTTCTTGGCACAGTCTGACTTCACACACAAAGACATACCATTTGAGGTATAACCAGTCCTTGGAATACTAAGAAAGGTTTTTATTCAGTTGTTGTTTCTGTTGACTTTGTCTTAACGCTTCATACTCAGTTTCAGGGAAGGTTAAACTATGTTCAGGTTGTGTTTTCTCCATAGATGGTGAGGTCTTTGATTTAACCAGCCATGAAACAGGTGGATGCACAAGAGCCTTGTCACCTAAAAATGATAGACTCTACCTCCACTGTATTTACTAGCATCCCCATTAAGTTTGAATCAATAAATAACACAAATAGACTTTAGAAGGGAAAGAATGAAGACAAGACTTCTAGCTCTCATCTGCTCAGACTTGAAAATACGTGATTCAAGACAAGACTGCAAATTTAGGCTCTAAATGTTGTTGGACCAGAAATTACCAGCTGAAGACTGTTTGGGATATTATGAAGGAACTTAGTGGACCCCTGTTCAGCTTCTGGTAGAGAGGTAGAGATACACACATCCGAAGGAACACCCTTCCTGACAGTCCCACCAAAGAAACCATAAAATGAGAAAGTGCAAAACCAGAAACAGCCGCAAAACCCCGATGAAGTTTCTGCTGAATTCTGAGGCACATAGGCTCTGTGGAGAGATGTAACTCTCTGGGGCATACAACTGTGCACAGCACATTAAATAGTAATTAAGAAGAAAGAAACAAAATGTTCTGTTAAAAAGACTGCCAGTTCCCCAGAGAAAAGAGCTTTGTGTATCACTTTATGCTAGTGGTGACAGAATAGAAAACAAAATACCACAGTTACATACATGTTCTTTGTCTAGAAGTATTTACAAATAACTTTACAAATTTTTACACACATTTTCAGGTTTGCCTGTTTACTTTTAAATTAAGAGCAAAATTAGTCCCCAGAAGCTTCTAAGGCTTCAATTGGTGCCTTGTACTGTACATTCATGCTTGGCTTCTTCCCAGAAGAGGGGAGGAAAAGAGTTTTAAAATGTGCAAATCACAGACATCTAAAGAGCCCCGGATGTAAGGGTTCCTAGAGACCAACATCCATAGAGCAGTCATCCTACTTCTCTTCAGTTCAGAGACAGCTCCTGGTGGTGGGCTCAGGGCAAAAGGGGTTAGGAGAGGAGAAGGAGCCATATATGAATTGCAGTAATTAGATGAGTACATTAGTGCTGGGACATCTGGGTAAGAAGAGTTATAGATCAGTTCCTACTGCATACAGTAGTTCAACCAATGCAACTAGTGGACATTGGGAATTCTAAATACAGCATTGAAATGATCTTCTGCATACTGTTAGGGTTTGACTACTCCTGCTTCTTTTGGGGTCAAAATTACTGTTTACTGACACAATCTTGACCAGGCACAGTATGATTCTATCAGTCAAAAAATACTGACTTTTTTGAGAAAGATGCACGCTTCTCCTAGTTTTCACAGGTTTTGTTTTCATGCCTTAACACTAAATGTTGTAAAAATATTGAAATTAAAAAAGAAAAAATTTACAATTTACAAATGTCCATATAAGTAAATTATTCAAAAATTCAAGATAATCTACAAGGATCTACGAAATAACAACGCTGATAATAACACTGAGCCTGTGGGAAGAACAATCCACGTGCCGTGAGAACCGGGTGGTGGGTGTCTTCCAGAACAATGAGTCACAAGGTTGGTCTTTTCTTCTAAAATCTGTTTCTTCAGCTACAGCAGCAGAAGTCTTGAGTCCACGTTCATTACTTGCTTCGACCTAAAAAGCAGAATATCCGAATTACTTGCAAATGAAAACCTATTGTGTTTATCTTCTGATTTGCAAGATCTAAATTCACACCAGCTGACAGGTTAGTAACTAATGAACAAGTGGATAAAACACCTCTGGTCACTAATTTCCTCTGCTGTAAGACCCACATATAAGATCAAGAATGAATGTCTGGGTACAAAATGGTAGCTTTGTAACATGCGTACCACAAAGACAAAAAAATATTTTTTGAAAAATCCCGCAGGTGGTGTAACATGTCTGAAGCTCACATAATAATAGTTTATTTTTAGCAGAATGTATTTTAACAGTGTATTTTCACCAGGTTATACAATTCTGACATGATGTGATTACAAACATGTGCATTTGAGCTGGACTCACACTATTTATAGCCCTTACCACAACCACACACCTACTGAATTTATGTATTCTCACATGACTCTCTGTAAACCATGTTCACTTGTATAATCTTGCAAAATCTGTGATGTTTTTTTTTATAGCAATTTTACAGTGGGTAGAGTCTCAGGAGAAGATACAAACAGGACGGGACTACACAGACCCATCACGGAGTGGTGGCCTCTTCACTAGCAGAGTTCCTCAGATGCTGAATCAGTCCCAGAAGCTAGCAATGCCCCTAGAAATGCTAGAGATGTCCCTAATTGGAATTACAGATTCAGTATCTGTCCAGACAGGCTTGCCCAAGGCTGTAGTAGCACTGGATCAGACATACTCATCCAAGCAGCAATAAGGCACATCTAAACTTTAACTTCTGCAAACCATTAATAATAATGATAAAAAAACATAATGCAAGCCCAAAATGCAAATTCTTTTTTTTTTTTTTCTTCTAATCCCCATGGTCCTCTCTTTTCCATGCAGCAGTACACGAAGCAGTTCTAAATACTACCAAGTGACCTGGCTATTGATATTGTGCTTGAAACAGAGGAAGACGCAACAGTCTTCTTTATAGTCTGTGTTCTTTGGTCCCAAAGAGAACATGATGATTTTTTTTCCAGTCCTCTGCCTTACACACATTTTAATTGAAACTCCATGGTTCAGGGCAAAGATCCTGCTTCTCCTTGTCCAGTAGCCTAATGAAGTCATAGGCAGAACGAAGACCAAACAGACAAGCTATAATCATTCCTATTTGCATTCAAAAATGTTCCCTGTGAGAACAAGTTCAAATTTCACCTCTTCTCAGGGGTGAAAAGGAAAACTAATCTTAGACTTGCTAATCATTAAAAATTATGGCAGCACTAAGTAGACATTATACTGAATACGAGTACTTGATAAAAGCAGGCTGTCTTCTATATAGTTTGGATGAGGCCACAGAACCTTGTCTTCTCAATGGGCTATGTTTAGTTAATTTATGAACGAAATAAGGGAAATAAAATGGGTGAGAAGAAGGGAAATATAGCCAAGCTTTCATTTATAAAATGTATCACCCTAATTTTCCCTATGAGTAAAGTGGTAAGGAGGGAAAAGATCTGTAACCTTTATTAAGGCTTTGAGTGTATTTAACAAACCTTACTCATGTTCAATTCTACGAGAACAGAAATGGAGTTTTCACAGCCTGAATACCAGAAGTCACATTTCTTATGGATACTATGGGTTCTCAGATTATATATAACTGATACAGAGAGCAATTAACTTATCAAAAGAAGTCAAGAAGGCTGCAGAGAGATAAACATCTGCAAATTTCTGGCATAATCCACTGACCATTCAAATTGTTTCCAGCAATTTGGCTTTTAATTCAGACTTCAATCACTGATAGTATTTTTCCTCCTGCTTAGGAAAAGATCCTCTTTGTATCTTTCAGAGCATAAAACCAAAACATCAATAAAGAAGAAAACACAATATAATTTGTCTTCCAGTTTTATACTTCTGGCAGCAATAAAGAGGCCAGAGAGAGTCCTCCCAGCTGTACAAGAATACCCATACATGGGAAAGGGGAAGATGCCATTTATTCTCCAGTATTGCAAGCTCACCAACAACCCTAAAATTCTTTGAGCTACTTAACTGAAATCTGCTATCAAAGAACAAATTCTCAGATTTTGTGACTTTTCTACTGCAAAACAAATGAATGTATTTATAAATCTTTTGTGAAAATGTCTTTTTTTCCTCTCCTTTAATTCTAGTAAGTTTGCTAAGAAAGTACTAAACATTTCTTCACGTAATACTTTAAAAAATAACCTGAATGCAGGTTTAGAGATTAAAATCTTTTATGGAGACGTGTAAATTTTGTATCTGTGGCTTTCTTCCTCCTGGATACCAATTTCACTTTTTCAGTCTAGTGCGTTACTCAGAACGGTCAAAACCCCATTTTGCTGTCATCTTTCGCACGGAAAATGCAGCAAAATTGACATTTAATGAAATCTTACTGAAAATGAAAATTCTGACATAGAAGGTGTACTTAATGCCATGTCAAACTGTTCATTGTTTCATTTTGTTGTCTTACTGTGATATTTCTTCCTCTTCTAACATACACCGTTATACCGAGAAAGGGTTTTTCTCCCTCTTGGACCTTCACACTCTTACAATATTTAGTCACTAAAATTGAGTAAAATTTTGTCCATGTTTGATTCTACAAATCTGCAACACAAATAAAAGATATTTAAAACCCATGCAAATATTAACAAAGTCACAAGCAAAGTTCAGGTGTCAGGTGCCAACTCAAAACATTTGGTTAGCAATCATCCACTTTAAATTAAAACTCCGAGCACATACATACATACATACACCAGAATAAACCTTCAAACTCATTTTAATTCTGTTAACTGGTAAATAAAATAGAGTAAGTCATTAAATCAGTTTCAGTCAATTAGCTGCACGTGGGTTTCATGTTGTGTTTAAGATGCATGAAAGGCCCAAAGGTTGATTTAAAGACAGAAGGCATCCGGGCAACAACTTACAAGCATCTAAGAAGAATTTCCAAATGAACATCTTTTGTTTTACCAGTAATACTTTGAAATATCATCTGTTTGAAGTTATCTGAGCTTCTGCCAAAATATATGTACTAGTAATGTCTCCACATATATTAATTTATTCCAAATTAAAAAAAAAAAAAATGACATGCATCCAAACTTATTCATTAGGTAGCAGAGTAGGAAAAGTCTATGAAAAAGTGATTTTCATGGTGAAAGCAAATAAGTGATGACAAAGAGATAATGAACTTCCAGTGAGGCTCTACAGATAGACAGATTTGGAACTGACTAGCAGTTTTTCAGCAAGCATTTTTCTTTCAGTAGCTAGGCAAATGTAAAATCTTCTGCTTTTCCATAAATGGGTTAATCTCGTTAAGGTTTACGCAGCA
Source organism: Tyto alba (assembly GCF_018691265.1). Classification (NCBI taxonomy): domain Eukaryota; kingdom Metazoa; phylum Chordata; class Aves; order Strigiformes; family Tytonidae; genus Tyto; species Tyto alba. The sequence continues at coordinate 39,224,563 of NW_024881330.1, forward strand.
GCAGCAGCCATAAACCAACTCTTTTCTTGCTAAAAAGTCAGCAGGGTTGCAATTCCACCCTTCACTGAGAGCCTCTCCTTGCGTTACGCCAAGGCATGACATGGCAGACGTGGTGAGAGCTACTAATCCTTGCTTCAGCGGATATGCCATCAATGACAAAGTGTCCTTACTCGCATGTTTTATGTGGATTAATTTCTAATTAAGTTCTAATTAAAATATAATTAAATTATTAGTAACCTGATGCCAAGATTATTTCAGGAGAAGGTTAGCTTTCAGTCCAGTTAGAAGGATTAATGTGGTCCATAGGACCAGAACCTTACCTACAGGCTTTACAGGCTTTAACTCAACATGTTCCTGGGGGGGCTGTCGGTAGGAGTATGTGTCAAGTCCGCCTATGAAATCAACTGAAAATACAACAGTTCCAGAAATGAACAAATGGAAATGAAAATATGTCAACTGAAAAAGAAATATGGACAAATTATGTTAAAAAAAATAGTAAGTGCATGCACGGGTTTGCATACAAGAAATAAACCAAGTAGGTAAAGATGCTGTGGAAACCGCTTCCAGAAGGCTCTGTGCTCTGTCTCCCTGGGGCTCCATTTAGCCCTGTGCCTGGCAAGGTAGGCTAGTGCCCAGCTGGCCAGGCATGCCCACCCCTGCCAGCATGCCCCCAAAAGGAGCGTTCACGGATCTGCAGAGTACATCAACAGAAACCACCGTGGGGTGAAGCAGCTGCTTCTCTTTAGGGCAATCTCAGCATATATTTCACGTATGCATATTTCTTTAGAAACTTAGGCAGTGGAAACAGTTTAGCTCGTGAACCTAATTTTGCCTAAACTTTTACGAGCCAATGTACTTGCAGGAATGTAACGCACCTACAGAAAACAAAGGTGTGTCTGTTAAGAATAAACAGGTGAATGTGAAAAAGCAGCAGCATCTTCCCTAGATGAACCTGTGGGGACAGGAAGCCTTTTCAGAACCCTGTTTTCTCTCAAGATTTCTATGTCAGCAATAATGTGGGGATGTCTGCTCTTGAGAATTTTTTAGTTCCTCCTATGGTCATAAAAATTTAAAATAAGACATTTTATTCTGAGTCTTGTTATTGTTGGTAAGATTTTAAGCAGCTTCAGGAAGCCACATGTCCAAGCTATCCTAGAAATCTTAAGAGCAGGTTCATGGAGAAGGTTATTTTTCTGTTTAGAAAAGTTTTCTGCAGACCTGTGCAGAGCTGACAAATTCACAGCACATTAGGATGCTTTGGTCGCATGGAAAGCAACTGCCTTCGTTTGTTTATATATATATACAAAAGTCCTAAGCAGAATTTAGATCCTGGTTGTATAAATCACTGTGTGAGTACCTAGTAAGAAACAACCCCTTCCCAGGCAACATATGCACTAGGGAAACAAAGAAGAGTGCTCATCCAGGACAAGGGGACAGGGAAATAAGGCTTAGAGATTGAAGGGCTGATGCAATACCCACTGAAATCTGTGGAAATGCTCCTGTTGATTTCAGTTGCCTCTCCTCTGGAGTCGAGGAAAGGGGTAGTTCGGCTGAAAACTGAACTTCACGTACTTCAATCATACAGCATCACCTTAACTGCAAGACTCTCTTCTTAAAACTGTCTGAGCAGGACATAAAGCTGAAGAGCTAGCCCAGCCCAAGTGCCTGCCCAGCCCTGGCCTCTCTGCACCTCCTCTTTATACTGTATTTCTTTCCTGTTGCAGATCTCCTTCAGAATGCTGTCACTAAATAACATACATCAAAAATGACTTAAGCACTAGTGGGACTGAACCCTTACAAAGAGACATATTTGCAGATACATTTCTGTAAATGTTGGTTTTTAAAATATCCAGATGTCTAATGTAAGTCATAGTTACTGATTCATTTTGTAGAATAAATTGTGATCATAGTGATATAATTTTTTTGTGTGGTTATATACTTTAGTTTTCCTTGCTCTCTGAAGGGCTTTATTTTTTTTTTTTACCAGTGACATGTGATAGAAGGAGTTAGAAAGTATGTTTTTGAGATAATTCACCTCTTGAGAACCACACATCATTCCTCTCAGAAATCACAAGCATCATCTGCAACTGTAAGCAGGGAGAGAATACAAAATAACTAGACCTCCTATCAACAAATGTTTTGGAGAAAGAAATTAAGCCAGTATGTGTTAATGATTGACAACATAGAGGTGTCTTTGTCTGACAAAGAAAATACATTTAATAGCACCATCCAACAAGTTTTGAGATGAACTGCTCAAACCTGTTTAGCTGAGGCTTTCTCTTCTGCAATCCAAGATGTGTTTTATAATATTAAAGTTGAAGTTCTACTTAAAATTCATGTGAAGCTAATTCTCAAGGCAAGAAGCTGCTCTATCACACAAGACAATGGAATGTGCCATTCTTCATTATTCACTCTATTTTATGGCTGCTAGCTCTTTAATATGAAGAGTCATCATCAGTTATTTGAATTATAAGTTGCTTTTAGTTTTAAAAATGCAGTCTGATTTTACCTGATATTTTCACCACTTATAGCTATCCAGTAGACTTCCAGGACTGAGACCACAAATGGCCATTAAATATAGAAATTTGATTTTTTTAATTTTCATTTGATACAAAGACATTACTATGTATATTTCAGGTCAAACAGACATCTTAGACATCCAACTTTGATCAAATACTTTAAAAATTTACACTGATTGAACTTTTCAGATGCATACACCCCTCTGTTTAATTGGCCAAAAGTGAACAGCAGCAACATTGTTATAGGTTTCCCACGGGGAAAACATTAGTTTAAGAATTGTGTTAAATAATTGATCTTGTTTATTTCTGTCCTGGTTAATGGATTATGGATAATTTCTGCCATAGATACATAGGATTACAGTAATTAACTTCAGAAAGTTGCATATGCATAGAAGAAAGTTCAACCAAAAAAATAATTTTCCATACAGTTCTATAATTCTATGCATTAAATTAAAAAACAAAACAAAACAAAACAAACAACCTAACCCCAAACCCACAACTTGTTAGCAATAGGGATGTTCAGTCACTAAACAAGGAACACCCCATGGAGTCCAGTCATTAACTACAGTCATGCAGAGAGAAACTTAAAATCCTAGGGAGAGGATTTTTTAGCACCCCACAGATAATAGCAGGTTACAGCAGAAGCTAGTTATTTTATCTGCAGCTGGCTGCAAAACATGATCCATATTCCCAGGGAATTGCTCTCTCCTTGTGTCACCTCAGTTTTGTGGTCATGCTGGATGCTTAATGGCCAGTGTGAAATGTTCCTTTAGAGTTCACTACCTGCTGGGCTTGGAAGTGCAAATCTGTACTGGCTGTCCACAGCAGGTAGTCCATTAAAATGATGTTCATTCACTCACGGGCCGTATCAGAGGAGCAGTTGTCATAATCTGCCTGAGTGAGAAAAGTGCAATACGCTGCTGGCTGAAGAAAGTGTATCCACTGTCATCAGTAATTTTGAGGGTTATTCTTCTCTAGACAGATGACATTTAGGTTTGCCTTACTATTATTAATCCAGTGCATTCTCCCATATGCCAGTTAAAATTTACTTTCCTTTGAAGTTAGCTCAGAAGGATCAGAGCTCTGAAAAAAATCCTTTCTCTTTTCCCACCCTCTCATCTGGAATTCAGCTTCTCTGGCAACATCTTCCTGACCTGCTGGCAGGCTCTGTGCAAACAGCTGCCAGAGCTTGTCAGCCTATTGGTGTATTACTAATTTATCCTTTCAAAGCTGGCAAATTCTAAGCATGTCTGGAAGTGCAGGGTATGAACAGAGCAGCAATATGCAGATAGCAAAATTATTAGTAAATCCTGCAGCCTCTTGGCTTGGAATACCTTAGATCCTATTGATGATTGCCTCTCTTTTTTATGAATGAGGGTAAGCCCCAAAACTGATGGCTTGAATGGCTCGTGCCTTTAGCTGTCTCCTTTCCAAGAGAGGGGCAGGCTAGCAGCTGCTTGAAAGTGTGTTTTTACGTACAGAAGACTTTCTTAACCTATGGGGTTCCAAATATTATTTTGCATTGCATTATTTTCCTTGTGCTATGATTTTTTTGAATGACAATGTATTAATGCAATTGCATTTATTCAGAGAAGGTATGTAACTGGGGAGAGTATAACCAGGCAATATAAGTGACAGGTAGTAAGAAAAAGAGCCAAAGTCAACGAGAAAGAGGGAGCAAAAATGGGAGATTGATGATAAGTCAGTGCTAGATGCACAAAGTCCAAATGGACTTTCCAGTATTTGCACATGTAGCTTGTATAAACTTTCCAGATACACATTTTTTTTTTTTCTGTTGTTGTTTGTGTGTTTGGTTGTTTTTTTTTCCCTAAGACCTCTACTTTTTCAGTTGTCTTCCATTACCAAGAGAAACACTGTTCTTACCCCCTTCACTGAACCCAGCTACCTGTCTCGAGCTAATACTGTCCATTTTCCCCTCTTCGTACCAAGTCTGAGCACCGAAGCCTCAAGTCATCTAGCAGAAGAATGACACATTCCTCTGCAGAGCCCCGGGGATAGCTTCTCATCTATGTACAGGACTAAAGGAGGGAAAATGTGTGCAAGACAATTAAGGCGGGGAGAAGAGACATCAGTAATCATATGTGGCACTGTGATTGCTGCTCTGTCTCTATAAAGTACTAGCAGAGAGTAATCAGGTTAAAACGGGATAAAGTGGTAGAAAATTACTAAAAGACAACCTTTTACATAAAATTTTATTACTGGAAGCTAGAAGGGGACTGTTTCAGGGTTCCACAGTAATTATTAAGATTTTGCACCAGATTTTCATCTTAGTCTTCACCTAGTGAGATAGATCGTCATTTTAAAAACTGCCCCACGTTGTTACATGTAAGTACCAGACTTCTCTGCAGGACTGTGCTGAAAGAAGTGTCCTCTCACAAGCTGCCTTAGAAAGGGCACTAGTACAGTAATTTTAGCTATGATCTTTGATACTGAACTCTCTCCTCATTTTATTAGTGGTGTGACATCCAGTGTATCAATATCGGATATTCAGAGATTTTTTTAATTCTCCAAGGATATGACTGCCCAGCAAGATGAAGGATGTATGAGGAAGGTCAAAGATGTTAGGAAGTGACAATGGCTCAAACCTGCTTAACCCAGACCCCTCAGTTTTTCTAAATCTGAAAGTACCTTTCCAAAATGTTCTCTGTGCCATGCCTTTGAAGCTATTAACAGCCACAACATCCCATTACTGAAGTTAAATGACAGGCTGCCTGATTATGGGTTTTTTCTTAAAGTATTTCCCAACCACTTTCAAGTCATTAAGGACTCCTGGCCCCTAGATGGTAAAAGTCCCTAGAAGAGTACAGTCATCACACAGAAGGTCTATAGGAAAAATACTTATTACACGTCTATTATCACTAATTTAGTATCAGAAAATAATATATTTTGAACTGCAAATATGTAGGAATTCTTTTCTGCAGACTTCAGCAAACATCCATTTTTTGTGACATTATGCTATCTGCAAACCCATATGCAGAGTTTATATTGATGAGGAATAGATTTCCATTTTGATTTAAAGGGTTATACTGCACTCTCTCTAAATACTTATCAGAGTCTTATCTTTTTAGCAAAGCAAATCAGACTGGGCATCAAATATCCCATACATCTCAGTATGGCTGGCTATGACTTATGCTATTCATCAGCAATGCTGTCTGAACAAAATATTTCTGATAATACATTTTCTTCCTATATAGGTCACTTTTCTGTTCCTCACTTTAATGGAAATGCTAACATTTTAATGACAATACTAACATTTTTTTTCTTAATTTTTGTCTTGATTACTAAAATACTTGTCTAATGACGGTTTGCTATTTATTTATGGAAAAAAAGCATATGGACGTATTTAAAAACACTTCAAAGAAAGAAAGTATTTTTATGAGGCTTGTATTTAAAGGTGCTATTGCTAGTTCTAGAACAAGATTTCAAATACAGTGAAGGGTAACCTTCTTCCTGCATATGACCAAAGTAAATTGCAAACAATTCAAATTACAACTTCCTACATAATTTTTATACAGTAAAAAAAATTAGAAATGCGAAAAATCTTAGCTTACTTGTTTTCAATAATTACTGATTTTTTGATCTAATCCCTTCTGGTGCGGAATGCTCTGGGATTCCCTCTTTTTCTTGCCATTAAAGTTATTATAATGCCTATGTACAAATTAAGCTAGCAAAGGAAAAATAATCCATGTGTAAATAATATTAAATGTCCAGAAACTACATCTATCAATCACATTCACAGAGTACTGAGAGAGAAACAATGCCATTGAGTTTTCACAACACATGCCCAGACAATCCACTAAAATGGCAATTCAAGTAGTCAAGAGTAAAGACTGTTGTACAGAAGGCTTCTACAGCTTCAGTCACACCTCCAAACACATGATCTTGATGATAAATGTGTCAAAGTTGGCTTCAGAAGAGTCCAAAATCTGAATTTGCTTTTCGAAGTTATGCTTTGATCTTTTTTGGTATTCTGATTCAGGGATATATGTTATGTATTAGTGTGCCTTTATACTTCACCTGAGTTTGATGACATAAGCAACAAAGTTCTTTTAAGAATGTTTAGTGCAGATGCTAGGACCAATTGGAATTGATCTATTCCACTTACAGTTCATTGCTAAGTCACGAGTTAGGTGTTTTGATCATTCGAGTTTGTTTATTTGCTTGGTTTTTTCCTATCAGTTGAGTCCCATGGGGCTCTATTTCTGGCTCGTTGTTCTTTGTGTCCATACCAATTTCTTTTTCCTTCAGTTATTTGTCAGTATGATCCAATTATTAATTTCTGAGACAACACTTCAGTATTTATATCTGCCTTGTTATTATATATCCATGAATATCACAACTGCTGTTTCTAACCTTAAATACAAGCCACGGATGCTTTAGTATGTGAAATTAATGTTGCCTTTATATAATGCTGACTCTGTTCAACTGTATTGAATAATTAAAGATGAACTTCCTAGAGCAAAGTATTTACAAGATCAAATACATGACATAAAGCCATGCCTTTCATAACACTTGTGACATTTGGAGGAAAGGATTTCTATGCATAGAAGAAAGTTCACATCATCCATTCACAACAGAATATTAACTTTATTTTAAAAAGTAAGCTGCAGGACTGGAGGGGTTCTTTTTATCATTGAGCGGTTCTGGGTTTTTGTTCCCACCGTCCTAGGGATGGAAAACTGCTCCTGAACTTTGCTGCTGTCATCCTCTGTGACGTATTTGCTTCATGGGCTCCTATTGTTACGTGACTTTTGGAGAGTGAACAGGAGTGAGCCAGGGATGTTCAGGAGAGCTTGCCTGTGTTCATGGCACAGCACAGGACACGAGCCAGAGAGACAAGGGGCTGCCAGCCTGCTCCTCAGGCAGAGGCTGCAACTGGGAGCAGCAAACCAGGCGGGCCTGAGGGATGGTGGTGAGGAGGCACTGCTAAGGGCTCAGGAGGCCAAGCAGAGCCTGCTGTAATTCAAGAAGCCAGCGGCTTGGCTGAGACTCAAATGGGAAGCATGGTTCTCTAACCGCGTGGACACAGACACCAAGGGAGGAAACGTTATAAGCCTCTCATTTCTCTTCTGTATGAACCAACAACTTTGAGTTTTCCGTTTAAGTGTGCTAGTTTATAATCCAACTAATTCTGCCTATTTTGAGTTTTGTGTTGCGCTTTTCTTTAGAGGTTTTCTATAAAGGGGAGCGTGCACATCCACTTCAAAGATGTGGCTGACTAAAGCTCTGTCACATTCAGCCCATGTTGTAATTTTTCTTCTCTTTCCTTTATAGCCCTATTTTCAAATCTTTGCTTTAAAATCTACTTAACGTCTCTGCCTGTCAACATCTTTTGCTGTCAGTCAGGAAAGTCTCCTTCTTCCCTGACTATTCCTTCCTTTATTAGCAGCTGACTTTGCTGGGACCCAGGTACAGAACTACCATCTTTACCTTGACAGACCTGACATCTCGAACTTGATACCTGTGCTAACGTGTGTACTTCCAGTAGCCTGAGAAGTCAGGTATCAGCTTTTCCAGAACAATACTGATCTGGTGATATTTTCCACTTTATGATATCAAGCACATTAACACTGTGTAACATCATTTACCATTTCAGATGAAGCAACTTCCATTTCCTCATCCTCCTTCTCATTTATCATCCTGCCCTTGGCAAAGCCCCCAAGACCATCAGTGACATCCCACACAGAAATCCTGCTTTACCACATGACATTTGCTCCTTAATGTGGGGCATTGGATGCATTCCCTCCTCTGCAACTACACTGTGCTCACAGCTACACCTTGTTTAGCGGTGGTCTGCCTTAGTCCTTGAGGAGGCAGACCCCAAGACTTTCTACCACACATCTTCCAGGGTTTCAGTCTCTTTAAACTCCAAACTATTTTTTTTTTTCCCCTCTGCTAAGCAGACAATGCTGCCTGCAGCACTGCTGGAGCCTTCCTCTCCTCATCCCAGATGAAAATCCCACATTCTGCCTCCCAGCAGGCAAGCCTTTGGTCCAACTGTACCTTCTCTGAATTCAAGTCTACAGATCAGAAACAGAAGTGGATGAACTCCTTCTGTGAACTCCAGATTCTCAATCTCATCCTTTCAATCTTTTAGCTCTGTATATAAGAACAAACCAGCAAGCTCTAATCTTCTGTTTGTCCTTGCATTTATTTTTTTCAATATGGGGAAGCCAGCAAAATAACCCTTCTGTTGATCAGTGTCATGCCAGCCTTCCTCTGCCCCAGTAAATGCACTGCCAAATCCTTCTATGGTACCTTCAGTCTGTCCCAGAATATCTGATCATCCACTATTTCAGAGCCATTGTGGATATGTCTGCTAAGTCTACTACTTAATCGCATCCAAGTGCATCAGTGAGAACTCGTCTGTCTCTGTGAGCGTTTCTCTGCAAATGGGGAAGCCTATTGCACCTCATATTGTTATTGCTTTTGTCCTGCTCTGTCTTCACCTTCACGTCATCTTGATGATCTCTTAATATTTTTTTTGGCATTTTGGCATTACCATCTCTGTCACCAACTCAAATTAGTTCCTTAAAACTCCAGAACATAATATGACTACATTCTCAGCTCTGAACAAAGAGCTAAGAGTGTGCAGCATTATAAAACTGTAATTTACAATGGCCAGTGGTCTTCTCATATATGATGGAGTGAAAAAAGAAATATCATGCATGTCAGCAAACATGATGGCTAGGAAAATGGTTTTCTCATTGTTAGAAAGTTGATATCATTTCATATTAGGAAAAAGACGAATGTGCAGAAGAGGAATAGAGCCTGTAAAAGGATTAATACTCACTTTGAAGCTATCAGTGAATCAATCCGCTAATGATAAAGAAAAATAATTCAATGCTGACCTCATCCATAAAAAATTCTCTCCCTGAAGAAAGATGAGGAAAAAATTCCCTTTTATGAAAACCTTGCAACTCTCGAATTTCAGTCCTCCAAAATATCATATTGTCATGATTAAAGAGGAAAAGAAAATGAGTGGAAATCAATGCTAGGAAATAAGAGTCATCATATAAATGGTGAAAGTCACATAGCATTACTTGGGTTTGCTGCACCTAACCTGTAATATTGAGAAAAACACATATGTACTGAGATTAAATTTCTGCTAACAAAACCAAATATATTTACTGATTCAAGGCAAAATAATGTCAAATGAAGTTTAAAGAGGGTTCAGCTATGACCCAGATCACAGAGCACTGGTAAGAGAAAGACGTATTATGATATAGAGCTAATAAAGCACATCAGCAACACAGACTAAATACAATATATATAACATGTAGCCTTTTTGAAAAATAGGTTTTCTAGGAACAGGTAATATATTGTATTTGACCTACTGGCCCAGCTGGAAAACTATATCAGTTGCATCACCCAATTTAGTAAGATACCCCCCTCTTTCTATAAATCTTGCATCTCTTATATCCTGAAATCATTAGGTCTATTGAAATAGTACAATTAGAAAATCTGAAAAGTAAAACCTATAGACAACAAGTCCAAGTTTACAAATAAGAGTGTGCTGGTTTTGGCTGGGGTAGAGTTCATTTTCTTCACAGTAGCTGGTCTGGGTCTGTGTTTTGGGTTTGTGCTGGAAACAGCGTTGGTAACCCCGGGCTGTTTTCGGCGCAGCCCAGCAGAGCTCACCCAGAGCCAAGGCCTTTTCTGCTCCTCCCGCCGCCCCACCAGCGAGTGGGCTGGGGGGGCACAAGGAGCTGGGAGGGGACACGGCTGGGACAGCTGAGCCCAACTGACCCCAGGGACATCCCACCCCACAGGGCGTCCTGCTCAGCGTGTAACGCTGGGGGAAGGAGGAGGAAGGGGGGACACTGGGAGCGCTGGCGTTTCCCTGCCCAAGTCACCGTTAGGTGTGAGGGAGCCCGGCTGTCCTGGGGATGGCTGAGCCCCTGCCTGCCCCTGGGGAGTGGGGAGGGAAGCCTGCTTGGGCTTGCCTTGTGCGCACGGACTTTGCTTTGCCTCTTAAACTCTCTTGATCTCAACCCACCAGTTTTCCTCACCTTTACCCTTCTGATTCTCTCCCCACCCCACCCTGGGGGAGTGAGCGAGCGGCTGGGTGGGGCTGTTGCTGGCTGGGGTTAAACCAGGACAGGAAGGAATTGAGGAAGGTTATTTTTTGAAGGGTTGAAGCTGTGATGACACCAGAGAACTAAAGAATAGGTAAAAATTCAACAGGGTAAAGAAGGGTTCAGTGAAAAAATACCTAAATTAGTTTTAATATTTTAATACCTTCTAATTTCTCTTGTTCTTTGACTATGGTTCTTCTAAGAAGTCCTTTATTTGCAAGGGTCTTTCTCTTGTTTTGATTTTATCAATAATCAACATTGTTATCCCTTCCTTTTCCAAATGAAACTGACAACTTTTCTTCGTGGAAGATGCTGGTTGCCTTTAGATTTATGAGATTTAGAGCTGAGATTTTCAGACGTGGGTAAAACTATGGATAGTTAGTTTTTATGTAAGTTGTTTGATTTTGCCACATTTTGAGAAAGTATATATTACCAAATAAAATGATCTTCCAAAATTACCTATGGCCCAAAATTTATGGATTGGTTCAATGTACTTCACTGAATTGTGCGTTAGCCATCTCTTTACAAATTTATACAGTAGCTGCTTTGCAATGTTGTTGTTTGAATAGCCACTAAGTCTATCATGCATGATTCCATACACTGGGATCCATTACATACAATGGGACCCATATTATATGATTTTTGTCACGGATACTGCCTTAAAACAAAAAATGAGCATCTTTGGCTTTTTTAGTGCCGTATTTCAAAGCTTAGTATTGTTAGAAAGGAATTGTTAATAAACCTCATCTTCAGGAAAATTCAGTGACGGTTTCTCAGATCAGATGTTCTGCATGGTTCTGTTTTCACTTTTGAGGTTACTGTCTGTAAGGAAAAAGGGAGGACATTTCTTTAAAAATGCAACCTTACCATCCCTCCCTCAGGCCTGACATGGGCATGGAGGAAAAGGCACTGAGAACTCTGGCTGCTTAAACTGATGATTCATCCACAAGTCTGTTCAGTGCATTAAACATTTTGAGACATGTATAACAGGAAGCTGTGGGAATATTTGCCTCAATTGTACCTGTTCAGCTCATGGAATCACCGGATTCCTTATCATCATATAACCAAGATAATGTATATCCCAGTGTAGAGCCTGATTAATCCTGTACCCTCCTTGTCTCAGTACACTGCCTCATCCTACAAGCACGCCACTCGCTCCAGGCTTACGCCAAAGACAGAAGATATTACAAGACAGAGATCTTAGGCATGATGTCCTAAGTGGGAAATTATCACTTAAGCAAAAATAACAATGAAATGGGTATTAATTAAGATGGAGTCCAGAAATTAGGATAACCCATCTGCGTGAAAGTTAAGGCTTGGGGGAGATGACATTTACACAGAAGAGTGGAAGTCTGAAAAGTTTCTCTTCAAGCTCCACAAATTAAAACAGACATAAAGCTGTTGCCACTTAGAAAATAAGAAGTAAAAAGATTGACACTGGGAGTGGAAAATGGATTTGTAAAGAGGTTTCATTTTAATGGAGAAGCTGGGTGAAAGGTAGGGATGGGAATGGGCACCACTTAGGTCTGTATGTGATGTCAACTGGAAACCTCAGGAGGTGGATGCTGGATGCTGGAGTAAGATTGATTTAATGATAGATGTAATTTTAGTGAAAAGGCTAAGGTGCTGGCAACTAGGGGTTAGGATAGCATCCATTTAAAAGCAGATTTAATTTAAACAGAAAGGCCGAGAAGCTAGAAGGTGGAGACTAAAACAAAATCAATATTAAATTAGCTAAGTAGAAGCTTGAATCAGATCAGTTAGTTTACAAAAGGGCATACTGCGTATTTGAGAGTGGGGAAGCAATGAATGGACTTAAGAAATGTCAAGAAACAATAAATCCCATTTAATAATAAACAATATATCCCATCTAATCAGAATAACAATTCAATTTTAATAAGAATATTATTTATTACACTAGTAAAATAAAAAGTCTTAAAGGAAGGTATAACCCCCAGTTTAACGAAAAACATATGTTTATAGTTATATTCTTATTTGAAGTTAATTGTCTTTTATGTATATACATATGTGTGTGTGTATATATATATATATGGGATACGACACATAATATTCATAGAATCATAGAATAGTTTGGGTTGGAAGGACCTTTAAAGGTCATCTAGTCCAACCCCCTGCAATGAGCAGGGACCTCTTCAACTAGATCAGGTTGCTCAGAGCCCCGTCCCACCTGGCCTTGAATGTTTCCAGGGATGGGGCATCTACCACCTCTCGGAGCAACCTGTGCCAGTGTTTCACCACCCTCGCTGTAAAATAATTCTTCCTTATATCTAGTCTGAATATTCATAATCAATGTCATAAATGCTTAACATGCATTATATTTTCAAAACAAAAATTTATGAGCTAGTAACGAACTAGCCTTTAGAAACTCTACTTTCTAGTTATCAGTCTGGAAATCAATTCAGTGCTAAGTGAAGTCAGTATATACCTACTTTTGAAACAAAATATGTATATACACAAATACGTATCCATCTATATGCATACACATATCCATCTACAGACATACATATACATGTATGTATTTATCCAAACAGGTAAAAATTGTCCAGTATATGACATAATATTGTTCTGACACATTTCTTTATTCAGAGAGCTGTGTTAGTACTTTCTGCAAATAATACATGAAAAATATTTTGCTTTCCATACTGATATTTCTAAATGCTTCACCTGTACTCCTGAAGTCTCATTTAAACCATTATATATACGCGCATATTTCTACAGTCAGAATCCAAAATTGTGGATGGAAGCTAGTGATTGCATCTCTGTACCTTTTGGTACCTAAAAGTTCACACAATTCATTGGTATAAAAGAGATCTTGAAAAAAAACATTAAATTTTACACTCCTAAACTCTCCCTCAACTTTGTACAAAAAAGAATGGATGGATAACTCTGACGTGATTGAAATGACCAAGTGTCGTTTTGATGTATGAATTAGAGTATGTATCATCTGCTGAGCTATCTGTAGCACCAGGCAGCTGGCTCCGGGTGCTTGGGTTTTTCTCACCCACACAGGAACATTTTAAAGCCGTGTGCTGTGTTCACCACTACTGCTCTTTGCTACTAATATTCTGGGGAATATCCAATAATAATTCTTTGTGCTAAAGTGCATGAGGTGATCCTTTCCTACTGAATTTCAAGAAAAAATTTCTGTCTTGTGCTTATGGGAGGAATTGTGGGAAGGCACTGGAGGAACTCATAATTTGATTGATTTACCCTTTTCCTTAATGAAAATAAGTGAGATGCTGGCATGCATGGAAATGGCATCTTCACTATTATCTTCATATCTACTGGCAGGCAAGCTAGTCTGAGCTGAAAGTCATAATTGAACTTGGTCCAGGAATAGGAAATAAGAGGCAATCCTACAATAAGAAATGAATTCTTTATTAAAGAAAGCCTAAAATATTTTACTCGAGTGGTATAGAAACTCAAGGGGGATTTCTTCAAGTTATTTGATTCACACCTTATAGTAAGCTATGTTCTATCAATGAAAAACTGGAATTAATTAGTTTACACATGTAATTTAGATTATGCCAATTCCTCACACTTTGTCTACACCCTATCTGGATAAGCATTACATGTTGCATTCCACATGGAATGTACGGTACTGTCACACAGATAACCTCTGCTGCTGCTAGAAATATTCTACAGCCAATACTTCCCTTTTCATATACTGTATGCTATCTATTATTTAAAGACAATCTCTCAGTTAGGACAAGGTGTTCTGTGATAGTCCATGGAGATTACAACTGGAAATGAAGACTATTTTGTCCATTTTGCTAAGGGAATGTAAAAGCATGGGTATGTTTTTTTTTGAGTTGTTTTCCTGTGACGGATTATTCATCTATGGTTTTTAAGCAGAAAAAAAGGAATAGGGAATCATGCCTCTGCTGCATTTTTTTTTTTTTTTTTTTTTTTTTTTTTTTGCCACTGGCTTACCTAGGATCAAGATTTTTTCTAGTATTTAGCATTTATATTCTTTAACTGCTTTTATTTTACACCACCTCAGAGGTTTTAGCCTTGGTTGTGTGCATTATATCTATGCACATGTTTCCATAGGAACTAGAACAAATGCTTGCTCAGGCAATGTATGATAAGTTAATATAAAAAAAAAAAAAAAAGAAAAATAAGAAAGAAAGAGAAAAATTGAAATAGTATGTAGTGGTAATTTAAATAGTATGATGTAGCTGCTGTATTTGTTCCTTCATTAAATACTTTAGAATTCATTGCATTAGTTTAGGGTAGGAGTGAGCATGCGTTTTCAGCTAATTCACACATTAAGGATAATGATAAATAGGATGACACCAGTGGGACTGTAAGACCGTACAATGTTGTTGTATAAAGGATAACAGGTTTATCCTTTATAATTCCAGTGTGGAAGAAAGTGGAGTCAGGTATAAGTAGGATAGTAAGTAGATGAGATGAACAAACTCCAGCTGGACAGACCTCTCAAGTCTACAGAAACTTGACATTTGTCTCCATTAAATGTTTGGTGGGAAGGGTCCGGGCCACAGCTGAACTGAGAGACCCCCCTGGATACTCCTGGTGCTATTTCTGATCGCACTTCGTCCTCTCCTTCTGCTCATGGTGGGCGTCTGCAAGGCGATGGGGGCAGCTGCCAGCAGGGAACCAGTCACTCCCTGGCACCAGCCACCCTGGAACGTGGGCAGCACCTCCGCGCAACGAGCAGCAGGAACCACCTACCATCAGCCAGAAGTTTCATGGCATTGGCCGGGCTGCCTGGCTTTCCAGAAGTCACAGACCACATTTGAGAACAGCTATGTTAGACTTTTTAGAAAACTGTTCATCTGAAAGAACTCTTACACAATACATTTTTGTTATGGATCCATTACGTAGTCTATGCTTGGCGAAAATAACTCATGCTGTGGTTTTACCAAAACTGGTATAACAAAATTTCCAGGGGTTTGGGTTGCTTGTCCAGATGAACAGAAAGATGCAAACTGCTTTTCAAGCCTTCCAAAAATACTGATAGTCACTGCCATCTTACAGAAATGCCAAAACCAGGAGAATGCTGTCAACCTGGCAGCTACAGTGCTGTTTCTGTGCCAGTCAGTAAAACTTATAATTTTAAAATTCTATGTCAATCATATTCATCTGTTGG
Organism: Tyto alba; assembly: GCF_018691265.1. NCBI lineage: Eukaryota > Metazoa > Chordata > Aves > Strigiformes > Tytonidae > Tyto > Tyto alba. The sequence continues at coordinate 39,240,318 of NW_024881330.1, forward strand.
TCAGTAACAACACATTTTTGTTTCAATATCTCAAATCATTAAAGGTAAGAGTAGAGACTGCTAAAGCACAGTGATGGGTGATCTGTGCTGCTGGCTACTGTTCGGAAAGTTCCGTAAGTCCTCATTTTCAGTGAAGTAATTTAGGGTAGTCATTGTCTGGGGATGTCTGATTCTTGTATAGCCCAACAGAAGTGTAGTGCAGTATTCTCCTTCTTGGTCATCCTTTATATTAACCATTTTATGATAAAAATTCTCTTTTCTAGAAGGTAAATAGACTCAACTACATGGGCAATTGCAATTGATGTAAAGATATTAGTAGTGGGCTCCCTATTACTCCTTAGTTAGGGAAACTTGTACATTTATATGTAAAGGAAATCACACATACTAACATATATGTGTCTGTTGCTAATATTAACTATTCCTAGTTATTCATTCATTTTGAAAAAAATAGCATATTTATAAGAAATTATCACTGCTGGACCTACTGTGTAATTACAAATATTAAATTAAATGTGAGGAAAAAATTCTTTCTTTCTTGTTTTATTACTACCAACAGATGCTCAATGGTGTGCATAAATGTAATGCCATATGTCAGATAAGGCAATGCAGTAGTTTTTCAGCAGTGGTAATAATGTAACTTGTTTTACTTAATATTTGTCTAATGATGGCATATGGAGGTTCCTATTGATATACTACAGTATGAGGAATCTCTTCTTTTTTAAAAATAGATTCATCTTCCGCTTTGTTCTGAAAGTACAGCTGAGGTCTGAATACAACTAGCATAAAGAGAAAAAAAATATAATTTTTTGTTTATTAATTTTGTCCTTGTGGTTTCACTTAGGGGATAAAGCTTCTTTTGATTATGAATGGAAGCCCTTTCCTTTGTTTTTCCTCATGCACAGAAGAGATTTGAGCTTCCTTGGGTTGACCTTTTGGTGCTTCAGGCTTGTTTTTGTAATAAATGCTGACACCACAATTGTAATTTTGTGGCAAATATTCCCCTCCGATTTAACTTTTTTTCCTTATGCAATTTGTATGCAACTCAGCTTCCACTCCACAAATTCACATACAGTACAGAACTATCACTTCTGACGTGTCAATGCCATATTTATGAACTAGAATTTAGCAGCAATAGTGCTATCAACTGTTTCTTAAAAAAGTCCAGACACTATTTAGAAATGTAAGAATGATTTTAACAACGTATTTTGCCTAGTCTCCAGATTCCCCTTCATTAAAACCATTCAGTATCTCTGACAAGGTGGTAACAAGCTTCTGAGTTCATTTTTACGAGAAAATGATTCACAAACAGGATAGTGACAGGCTTTTATGATTACAGATTTCACATATTCTGTTCCTACAAAAGGGATTATATAGATTGATAGATCTACAAAGAAAGAAATGAAAAAAATGAAGGGAAAGGATATAAATAGACTTTTTCATTAGGATGAATGATGGAAGGTATTAACCCCACTACAGCACTGTGCCTTTACATGTCTTCTTTTTCATTCCTTTTGACCTCCTATCATCTTCCTTCTAAGTAAAAGTTAACTACAGTCTGAAACGTAGGTAAGGTGAGCAATAACTGGGAATAAATGTTTCCTCAAGCATTACTACTGTTCAAAAAGTGTCCATCAGCTGAAATGTCAGGCTCAAAATCCATTTAAGCACTGCACAGAGGCTAAACAGGCAGCTATTATTAATTTTTAAGTCTGCCTGACTGGTTTCAGACCAAGAACTGGGGTTAACTAGATGCACTGAATATTGCAGAGTATATTTAATTAGGGAGACTTTGATTCTCAGATGGCTGAGGATTTATTCTGTGCAAACTACTGCAAAAATATGATAGAATAGCTACATCTGCCTGAGAAAAGAATCTGCTGCATCATATCAAAATGCATAAAACTGCTCTTTTGCTGCAGTTTCTTGGACTTTTATCCTAATGTAATCACTGTCTACTTTTAACATGACTGTTCTGAAGCACCACTGTACTTCTCTCTTAAATAAGTTTTTGCGCATTGTGCTGCAAGTTGACAACGTGAATTTTTCCAGAATGAGTCCTGTTCTCAGCTAATTAACAAACCAAACCATTTTCCCACTGTGCCTTACACAGACATTTCTTCATTTAAAACTTATCTGTGGGATTGCTACGAATGAGTTAACATTTGACTTTAATGTATGTATCCATAACCATAGAGGATTCTAAAACACAAATGGGCGTTAAGACAGAAATTAGCAGAAACTGAGATAGAAAAGGGCTATTTAGTTGCTTTTGATTGGATTCAGGACCTTAGAAGGGAACAAAAAAATAACAAATCAGAAATTATTTCCCTCCGTTGGTTGTAACATCTCCTAGCTGTATCTATTCTGCTTCTTTGCTCCACTTCCAGCACTGCTCTTGCCCCTGCCCCAGGTCTTTCTCCTCTAACTAAAAATATCTGCTCACACAAGAGTCTGGAAGATTATATGCAAAGGTTCAAGTGAAAATGGGAAACTTGCTCGCTCCTAATGAAGGACACTCAGTTAAATTACACCGTGCTTTCCGAGATGAGTGAGAAGATTTTCACTTGTAACGAAACACCAAATTGCCATCGGCAGTTCTAGAGGACAAGTGAAAATTAAACACAAATACCTGATTCCTTTGTGGATAATGGGCACTGGGTTAGTTTTATATACTGGATCACCTTGGCACTCGATGTGTTTTACTAGTTAATAAATATGTTAGCTGTTCTCCATTCTGTGGTTTAAGTTTCCATCGGTATCATACGGCAGAAAACTCTCAAAAGACAGTAAGGTGGGCTCGCAGTCAGAAGAAAGGGGATCAGGACTTGGATGTCAAAGACAGACCTTGCCCCAACTCTTCTGAAGTAGACATATTTTCTAAGTAAACAGGCCCTTAACTAGACAGTAACCCTCTTGTGAGGCCCCAAATATAAACCACACATACTCTTTAGCAGGTGACTGCATTTTCCATGAGCATGTATTCTTTGATGGGAGTTTTGTCTTTTACATGTGCATAAAACACCCATGTGTGAAGCACACTATAAAGGACCAAACAAACCCAACAAGAATATAATGTACTTGTGTAAAAAGTGAAGAGTCTGCCTTCCTAGGTACAGATATATCTGTGTTTGCATGTGGGTGTGCCTGTACACACACTATTACTCTTTTAAAAGCACTGCAGCTTGTGTCTTCCTTATCGGCCTGCTGGCCTTCCCAATCATTTAATGAAGCCTTCCTATTCCAGGAGTTTAGTTAGTAATTGTCTCATAAACAAAGTTTCCAGATATCCGTATGAAGCCCTAGCTACCGTCATAACTTACCACAGCCATACGGAAAGGAATAGTCTCTGGATTCCACTGGCCAAAAACTCTATACATCCCAAATCATACAGCCACCTTGCTGCTGTGCTTATCCTCTGCTGTTACCTTGTGCTACTGGTTCCTGACTAACTGGTAATTCCAGACGACTGGCGCTGTCTGGGCTTTTCCTCCTCCTCAAGACCTGCATTTCACCTTGCTTCTCCAAGTGTTTGTATTTCTCCTTTACAGCACCAGCCTTTGTCCAGGCACCTTGCACTTTTTCACATTACACTGTGCACAACACGCTTATGATGCCTTCCCACTCAGTTTTGTCCGAGAATCTCTTTGATATATTTCTGTTCTATTAGAAATCTAAATGAAAGTGCTAAAACAGATTTGACACTAATGTCTACTGCATTACGATAGAGAACCAAACTTTGTACAGTTTGTAGCAATGGAAAAGTATTTTGATTATGGTCCTTCACAGTGTTTTCAGTCAAAAAGCCTGCTTTTCCATTGCAATCAGGAATTACCTGAATTATGTTTTCAATAAGCTTTTCCAGGTATTATCAACGCTTTCCTGCAAACAGAATGATTTTTTTTTCTACTATATTCATTTCACCCACTAGTGCTATTCTGTGAACAAACAAAAAAAACTATGTTAAGGTTTATGAATAAATATTTGGTTGTGTATTGTTAATCCTATAGCCATAAAATGGTGTTGACATTTATTCCTTTTTTTTTTTTTTCCCTAGTGATAGACATTTTACTACTTAACTCCTTATACATGAGAGGAAGCAACTGACATGATTATATGTTGTCCCTTTTTAAAATAGACTTGTTCTTGTATTTGCTTCTCTTTGCTCATTCAATATTATTCTATTCTCACTACTGCTTTTACCAATTGCTGTGCTAGTCATGGGTATGGCAACCTTGTTCGGCAATTCTCACAATCTCTTTTCACACAGCATCCTACCAAAATGTTCAGCATATTCAGATTTTTCCAATGCCCATTTAATGACTTTTGATAAATAATTTTTTAAAGGTGTGCACATTTTCAAACTTTTTGAACAATATGAGTATGTATATAAGAGTTTTATTGATTAAGGCAGGTTAAGAACATGGGGTCAGCATTTTAGATGCATGGTCTAGTTACTTGTAAGTGTTGAACAGGTCTATCTAATTATCGATTAGAGTGATACTGCACACTGTAAGTGGCTTGATCTGTCATCTTCATCAACTTTACTGATGATAAAGCTGTCATCTGGAAAAACAGACTAAATGGCTTCAAAGGCTTTGATTCAAATTTAAATATACATACATAAAGACTTACATAAATGTATATATATGCAACGTGTATCACATGATTTTCAGCAGTGTGACTGGCTCATGCAAGCAGTTCACAAATCTCTCTGAATAAGTTTCATAAGTACAGCCCTGACATCCAGATAAGGTGATAGTACCTAAATAAATATGTCTTTCAACACAATTGGTTGTGTACATGAATGCAAGGTTCTGTCATTTTTAAAACTTTGTTCTTTGCCTTGGTAGTTAATGCAAGACTAAGTCTCACCCCATGTACTGTGGCTCCAGAGATGGAGAGGTGTGTATCAGTACTTACAGCTGTCCTCCTCCTCCATGAAAATACTGATCACGTAACAGGCATACACAAATCCAATCAGCTGTATGAAAGAAGAGGAAAAGCAATCATTAGAACAAATTGAACACTTATTAAGCTTTTAGTACAATGGTATATAAATACAGGTATCACAGATAAATTTAAAAAATATTTGCTTCCATTTCCTGTATGCAAATGGTCACAAACATCTCATTTAAAGATACTTTATCTCTTTTACTTATGTGGCGTTATATTTTAAAATCTTTTCCCAGTCCCACTGACACCAGTACTGATGAATACTTCTATTGAGTAATGCTGGTGGAAAAGACCTTGATGTTCAGCTATTACTTACATTCCTTTGTTCAGCACCTCTGTTCTCACATGACTTAGTCCACATGAATGTGGGGCCCCATAGCGTCTAATTTACATATTAAAAAAATCAAATATTTATTGACTGCTACAGAATTAAGTCACAGTAAAGCTTGCTTGGAATCCACAAGAGATGTTTTTTTGTGTTGCATAAAGTGCTCCAGTGCAGAACTGTTCAGCAAAAGTTTAATTTGATATGTGAAGTGTCATGATGTAGCTGAACAATAAAACTGGGTTATGATTCATCAGCATCAGGAAACACCTTATCAGAAGGGCCTGTCAGTAAATCACATTAACTACGCAAGAAATGAGCAGACTCATTTACCCAAAAGGAAAATATCAGCAAAATCATGCCATTATTTTAACAGCAGCTCCCACAAAAACACCCTTCTCAACCCAGATCTGTGTCACTTGTGCCACTGAGAGGAAGGGATTAAGATCTTTGGTATCAGGGAATAGAAACTCCACTCATCTGCTTTCCATATAGAAAAAGATGTTTTCTTATGATCACCGCCAAAGAAGAAGAAAATCCCACTGGGCAAGGAAACCTATTAAATTGCACTGCCCAGACATGTCCGTGCTTGAGAAAATATTGTTTGTGCAGCTGTACACAATTTGTGATACCTGAAAGCCCTGAAAAGACTGTTCATGAGAGATTTCTAAAATAACCCAGAGATTAGTTTAAGAAAACTCCTTTCTTCTGTGGTCCATTCAAAAAAAAATAATTAAAATAGTTCTTCTAAGGGTGTCACGGATCAACTATCTGAGAAAGAGGTAACTTAATAGTATCTAGACAGGTATAAGCTCCTTCAGAGGCACAGAAATCATTTCAACCTGCTTTCTGGTTGGGCTGCACGAGGAGCTTTACAAGCATCTCCAAGAGCCTCTCTGCAGACAAAAAGCTTGTCCACACAAGGGAATGCAGGGAAGTTAAGATGAATTAACTAAAGCTGTGAAATCAACGCACTTAAGATAAAGTACATCAAATCCCTGTGTGGCCTTTCTCATTCAAAAATAAAGTGGCCTTAGTTCACTGTATCTTAATCCTCCTCCAAGGGATTAATCTTCCCTATGGAGAATTAAGCTACAGTATGCTAAAGCTGGGTTGCTTGTGAATGAGAGCTGTCACAGCGCGGTGGCACAGTCCTGTCGGGGCTTCCTCTCCAGGGCATTCACCTCACTGGTGTTTCAGGAAAGTGAGTTTAATCCAACTTAATCCCTAAGCAGACCGCAGTATCAGCAGCTCCCTTGGCTTTTTTTGGGGGGGGGTCCAATTTACTGGGGCGGTATCGCCGCAGCTTCTCTCAGGTGGAACACCGCTCTGTTGTTCTGATGCTCTGAGCCAGCTAAATGCAAACCAGCTCTGGAGGAGGCTCTTGCTGGAGGTGGTTAGGACCAAGCTGTGCCTGAGCTACCAAGCCTCGCTGTGCCCGGTGTCACGGTGTCGGCAGCTGGAAGGGACCTAGGGCCACGGTGGGACTGGCCGGCTCCATGCGGGCCCACGTTTGCCTGCTGAAGACTGTGAGGGCAGGTCAGAGGAGTCCAGCCTCTCGCTATTAATGAAAATGGGATCTTGTGGTTCTTCTCCCCTGCACCCCCAGGATCGGCACTGGCTTATAGACTCCTTGACAGATTAAGCACGTTTCTTCCCTAAACTTCACATTTCAGAGCACCTTTCGGGCATGACAACTGAAGCAATATGATATAAAGACTTCCAAGGGATCAAAAACCCAATCGTACTTGAGGTATATCACTTGTGCCACCTGAACAGTACATACAGCTTAAAAAACATATTGCATTAGTACCACAAAACCACCAGAAAACAGGTGACTTTTCATGAAGGAATGTCACCTGTTTATTTACAATATTTCCTGTTCACCGTTTGTGTTGTGCAATTTGACTGTGTAAGTCACTTGGGTTTTTTTCTTTTCCCTAAATGTGACTGAAATATTTTGAAGAGCAAAACTACTAAGTAAATAATGCACATGATAAAAGTGAATTGCAGTACAGCTTGTGGGTTAAACGTTTGTGAAGGAAGATCAAATATTTAGAATTATTCACCATTTACCAATTGTGTATTTCTTCCTTTTTAATTCTTATTAGTATTCTGTATCAAATTCACTTTATTTTTGTAAATCCAATTCCTTATTTATATGTACATGTGTGCTCCATATCCATGCATATTATATAAAACGTCTATCCATGAGGGCTTCCAGTATATTTCTCACACATATCTCAAGATGTTGGACAGGTGGGTAAAGACAAATGATACTTTTACTCTACTGTGTGGTAAACCACCCGACACACTGAAGTAAGCAACATGGAAAAATACTCTAAGAGGTCTTCCCTCCAAAAAGGTATGGGGCATGGCAAACGTGATTGTTTTAACAGTCCTAACTGCTTCAATCTTACTCTTTCAACAGACAATCTCTATAAAGCAAATCTTTTCCCACTCTCTTCAGTGTTTGAAACATACTTTGTCTAATCTATGACCTTGCAAAATCAGCAGCCTCTCTCTGATCCTCAGTATTTCTTTGTATTTCTCAGCACTAATAGACAAATATTCCCCAGTCAGATAGAAATCACTGCCACCTGTTGTGTTTATGGCATATACTTGTTTAAAATGTACCAGTTTCCCCCATCTGTTTAGTTATTAATACCAGGAGAAATAAAAAAATATATTCACCCCCTCTCATTTTCATGGTCTTTCTTGAGGAAAAAGAAAGATCAGGTCTCTAACCACTCTGGGAGGTATCATAACCCACTATATTCCAAGAATATATTTCTGTATTTGAATGGCAGAATGAACGTTTCTGAAAGAATAAAGCAACAAAGAGGAAAAAGAGCCCTTTAACATCAATTGTCAGATATGGTTGTTCAGAGGCAGACAGCAACTAACGTACTAATAATTATAGTTGGGTAATCAATATCCACAGTACAATTAACATGAAGTGATAAAGTGAGAATATAGCCTTCTACAGATGAGACCTGTTTCCAGATCCTTAAACAGAGTTACAGCCACCACAATGTGAATATTTTTATAAATGTATTAATTAAAACCTCTTCTTTTGCTTTATTGATGGGCATACTAATAAAATATTTATTCCAACAAATTACTTTTGCTATCTTGATTAACCCAGCTGCTGTTTAATTACTAACGTTATGCTCATGTGAACCCGTCTAGCCATCATGTTAATTGTCAATTTGCAGTGAGATGACTGATGTGTTCTACCCGGTTCCTTGATATTGGAAATGTTGGCTATTGGCTTGGCACCAAGTGATGGACTTAAATGTGTGCTCCCTGATAGCTGAAGAAAATGTGATGCAAATGAGCTGGAAGGTACTTAATTTGCTCATCTTGGGTTTCACTAATCATCCAAAGGGACCAATGAAGAGGTTGGAACAGGATGTCCAAAGCATCAAAGGTCACTAGCACCTGGAAGTATAAGTGGGAGCCTCTGGCTTGAACCAGAGAACAATTTAGATGCCAAGGTGGATTTGTGTTGGCTATATTGAGTTTCAAGGCATGGAAGCCTTCTGGAATCCCTGTAATCTACAGCAGACTGCCTGTCTTGCCTGCAGAGCCCAATCTAGTAAACTGTCTCAGAAGACACTTGTGAGTGCTGTTCTGCAGAAAATCAAGTGGGAAACTGTGTGAAGAGTCTGTTGTCACCTGCTTCCATCCAGCTACACAGTGGTTAGGGTACACGCCTTTCTCTGGAGAGAATAAGCAATACATAAAATACTCAGATATTTAACCGAATCACTGAATCACAGAATGTTTTGGGTTGAAAGGGACCTTTAAAGGTCATCTAGTCCAACACCCCTCCCCTCATCCCCCGCATCTGCCATGGGCAGGAACCTCTCTCACTATATCAGGTTGCTCAAAGCCCCATCCAACCTGGCCTTGAACACTTCCAGGGAGGGGGCAGCCACAACTGCTCTGGGCAACCTGTTCTCATCATAAAAAAATTCTTCCTTATGTCCAATCTAAACCTACCCTCTTTCAGTTTAAAACCACTGCCCCATGTCCTCTCACTACAGACCACAGTAAAAAGCCTCTCTCCACCTTTCTTATAAGGTCCCTTTTTCTACTGAAAGGCAACTATAAGGTCTCCCAGGAGCTAAGTAACTCCAATCCTCTCAGCCCTCCAATCATTCTCATGGCCCTCCCTTGGACCTGCTCAAACAGATTCATATCTTTCTTGTGCTGGGGACCCCAGAGCTGGATGCAGGACTCCAGGTGAAATCTTATGAGTGGAGTAGGGGGGGCAGAATCACCTCGACCTGCTGGCCACATTTCTTGTGATGCAGCCCAGGGAACGACTGACTTTCTGGCCTGCAAGCGCACATCGCCAGACCCCCGAGGAACATCACTTTTTACTGGTTTCCGTTTGGACACTGAGCTATAAGTCTTTGGAAGCAACCATGCAGCATTTTCAGAACCTCCAGTATTTTCATATCAACCCCCTTATTTCTTCAATGACTAGCTGATAAATGTTGCTCACATTCTCCGAATCATAGCAATGAGCAGGGTCCGGGTATGGGAAACAATTGTCACTTAGACTAAGTTGGCAGAGACTTTAGTGTGGAGTGCGCAAAGGGATATTTATTAGTGGAACATGGGTACATTTATATGATGCTATCATTAAGGCTTTTGATGTATAATTTATTTTCTGCTGATAGCCTTAGGTAGAAATGAAGTTGTAGTCTCTGTTATTTTCCTCCTGTGGAGGCAGTACAGTCTCTAGAGGACCTAAACGTTTTAGCCTAACTATAATCTCTAGGCTTAAGCTATGGACATCTGCATGAATTATAAATGCCTAGTTTAATAGAAGTGAAATTAGATTATATAATTGTTCGTCATTAAACTGTAAGAAACTACAAAAACATGTAAGAAATTAAAAAACTAATCATCTGAGAAAATATATGCTGTGACATATAATTGCTTTAATAAATGAATATTGCTAGAATATATCCTATTAGAAATAAGAACCAAACTGAGTGTAAAATGTATATTTACCTGCAAATTAATGTATTCCAATAATTAGCAGTTAATGTGCATTAACCTTTCCTTAGGAAAACAAGGACAAATACAAAATAAAATTAGAAGTGATTAGTTAAATCAAGGTTATTGTCTGCAGACTGAAATATTTTTGATTAAAATTGCTGATTTAGATAATTTTGATTTAAACCTTTCTGCTTGGCTTTGTCGTCATCAGCGGTGGCCTTTAAATACGCTCTCACAGTATGTGATTACTTTCCTATCTATTTGCTTCAAATACTGAAGTTCCACTGGTTCAAAGGAGACACGTGAGTGTGTACCGCATATTTAAGATTACATGAAGCAGTGCCCTAGGCTATCAGATTGATCTTCAAGATCAGGTGTACAACAGGACACTTATCACTGTTAAGCTACTACACAGAGTTTTGTACAGGTCTCATTACAACAACATAAGACCATCCAAATAAACTAAATAAACATTCAGTAGTCCTGGCTCCCAGAGGATGTAGGCAACATTACAGGTAAACTAGATTTGGAAGATTACCTCCCATCAAAAAGTTAAGACAAGTGTGCTTCATGTCCTTCTTTGTACACACCCAGTCCACCCAGACTGTCATCTCACTGAATATGGCTTTTTCTTTACTTCTTTTTTTGCCGATGACAGCTGAAGAATATTATTTCCCATCTATCTCTGTGGTACTTCAGAAGTGTAACTTAGTGAACACAACCCCTGTTTTCTGCAAGATATTTCACTATTACCCAATTTCCCACAAAGATTGAGGGAGTATGAAAGGACAAGAAACTTTTAAAACTGAATGTGTATGTACAAAAAGGGTGTACGATACAAAGCTTGACAAGGTATCTTTAAATTTAATGTATAAAATGAAAACTGCATAGCAAGAGTAAATTTACTGAGTAAAAGGTAAAAATACATTAAATTACGAAACATCCCAATTTGCACTATCTCCTGACTAGCATTTTCAGGAGAGCTAACAAATTCTGAGGAAAGGATGAAACATGAGTAGTTCATCTTCTTAGCAACCTACTTGCCACTAACATTTTTAATACTCTGCGAAGGGGACTGTAAAGACCTTTTCTTCCATTAAAGACTAGAAAAGAGTTAAATCAGAATGGGAGATACATAAGAGAAATAGGATATTATCCCAGGATCTGTGTGTATACATGAGTCATCAAGATAGAAATACAATTATCAGATATAAAGAAATTATAACTCCATGTATTTCAAGACAATGACAAGGAACCAGGATCAAGAGTAACAGTAGTATATAGTTGTGGTATAATAATAACCATTCACTATAACTGCATGATTATATACTATATACTATTGTATATAGACCATTGTATATAGTTGTCCAGTTATATGACTGTACATAATTATTTACTATAACTGCTTGATTGTATACATTTTATTAGAAATGTATTATAAAACCATATAATTATAAGCAATTGTAATTTTTTGAATTAAAGAAGAGACAGTCTCAAATGTATGTTCTCAATTCTAGAACTAAATGATGAAATGCACAACAATTTATAGTTGTAGCAGTAGGAGCCTGTTACAACCCAGACTGGATAGCCCAGAGAGTAGTAAGTGATGTGGTCTCTTATTGAAAAATCTGTAAGAAAGAAAAAAAAAGGAATTAAAAGAAAAGAAAGGAGAGAGAGTCAAAGAAATCACCACCCCAGATTCCAGTGTTGTCTCAGGTCAGGTAATCTTGGGTGGTGGGTGCACACCCAGCAACATTTGCTGTCATCTTTCAAGTTTATCTTACCTGATGATTTGCATACTAGATGAAGAGAGGCAGGTTTTCCATGAGCTCATTTGCATGAGAGGCGAGGAAAAGGTGGAGCACGGGTTCTGCTCATGTGTTGAGGGGGGATGGTATGCATTATAACCCTTTCAACCAACTGAGTCGGTGGTTGTGATCTCTTCCTGCCACCTTTACCTTTCCCCCAGCTACCACAGTCTCCATTCTGCTTTGGCAATCATCCAGCCTTTGGCTCCTGCTGGGACAGCATGTTTCTCTCTTATCAATCTTTTAGCTCTTCTTCGAGGGTATAGTCGCTAGCAGGGCCTGCATCGTTTGTACAAAGTATCAGGCTTATGCAATAAAGCCAATATTTAGCAGCCCTCCTTAGCAGTTCAGTGCAGTACATTCAATACCTTGGCAATATAACCACAAGGCAGCGGAGCCCTGAGCCCTTCAATGCACTCTGCGCTTCTGTAGGCGAAGAGTTCGTTCCTTCGGTGAATGCTTGAGGCATTAACTACTTCAGTTCCATCCTCAGCCTTAAAGTACTTAGAAATCTAAAACCATAAAAGCAGACAAGCAACTGGAAAAATATCCAGAAAACATAGTAGGATACAGTAGCAGCAATGCCTGAAGCACACTGTGTTGTCTAAGCATTTTTTTTTTTTCCTTCATCTTCCTAAACCCAATTGGCTTTGACTTGAAAAAAAAATCAGGCTTTAGGGGAATTTTCTACCAGTTTAATCAGCACATCCCAGAGCCAATCTGGTCCAACTGTACCATTTACAGCTGTAGTGGAGAGCACCCAGAGGCTACAACTCTGATAGGCCTTAAAATGTGTTAAGGACTCAAAAAGTGGGTGACAGGAGCTTACTTTTGCTTTATATTGATTGGGGAGAAACAAGTGAGCAGAAATAATAAAATAAATGTCTATTCTTAAAATAGATAGAGGTTGTTGTTGGCTAATACTGCAGTAGATAATTCCTCTTGAATGCTATTTACCTAGCACTGGGAGGGGAGAGCAGCATGCAGGGAAAGACTATACCTGTTACTTTGCTTTTTGAAGTCCTACCCTGTGTCTGCTGTTCTCAAATCCTGGTTTCCACAGTGTCCCTTTGTCTTTAAATTAAAAAATTTATTTGATAATCTGATTTTCCCGGGCCAAGATCAGAACAACTGTTGCCTGCACTTGGTCTGGGAATTTATTTCTCCAGCAGCATAAACATATAATTACCCGTATTGCCCAGTTTCCCAAAAGGACTTTGCCAGTTAAGAGGGAGGACTGATGTGTTATGCTGTCAGTGTGTCCCGGCTCTGTTAGGGTTGAGAAAAACAAGCGAGAGCATCGCACGTTCTCTCTCCCAGTCTCCCTCTTTAGCTTAGTTATGGCTTATTCTCCCTCTTTTGTTTTTGCTCTAAGACTTTTACAAAAAAATATCTTCTGTTTTGAGAACAGAAAGATGGATTATTTGAAACAAAAATCCAGACTCCTGTATAATATTGTAGGTCACATAATTTCATCTAGATACTCTGGTAGCCTAACGGTAATGTTGTCAGAGCATCCCTCACAGACTAGGTTGGGATATTGGTGCTCCAGATGAGTTATGTCCACAGAAAGGATCTGGGAACCTTTCTTCTTCACTCACACAAGAGAAAGAAATAAACCTCAAGCATTAGTCCTTATGTATATGGTTGTCTATTGTCTAATAGATACCTAAGTTTTATATTTCAAATAAAATGAAAGTCTCAATATGTAAAAACACTGAACACAGTGTTTAAACATCACTGGCTAGACCACAGTGTTTTATCTTGCAATAAATTAATTGCCTGTTAATGATTCAACTGAATACAGTGAAAATCAATAGTATAAATTAAAGCCAACTTTAAACCTTGAAAGTTAGAGAGAAAAATGATGGAAGGTAAAGGGGATGAGGGTGGTAAGAAGGAAGAGGGAGAGGAAGGAGATCTACATCTGAGTAGACTGTTAACAAAATCACCAGAAAAGAACTGGATAAACAAGCAAGACTTTTTCTAGATCTAATTTTCCTCCAGTGGTAAAGAAAATGAAAGTTCTCCTAAAAATGGGGCCAAAGTTCTCATAGTTAGATTAATGATTAATTAGCTTGTCAGCTGAATAACAGTGAGTGAGAAAACCCTTTACATCTAATTTTACAATAAGCAGACAGAAAGATGACCTTCCTTCATTTCTGTAAGCCTGACTTTGTGTTATTTGCTTTTATATTTTCTAAATAACTACTTTTATTTGCTTTTACCTTAACTTGTCAGTTTTAAGGATAATTTCAGGGCTACTTCCAGAAGACACAGTATTTCATCACTTTTGATATAGCAAAGAAATCCAGGTTTGATGGTGTCTTGTAACCCAAAGTGTTTCTTGAAGGTATCCATCAGGTAATGACTTCACTGAGTTGCACGTACTACTTTGGAAGCTGGTGATGAAAAAATCAGAAGAAAGAATGAAAGAAATTTCTGCCAGTGACTAGAGCCAATGTAAATCTCTGGCATGTGACAAGGACCTTGGGAACGTTTCTGATTCCCAAGGAAACTGATTATGCATGCAGGGGTTACCAAAGTAAACCCCTTTCAGAACAGCAGAATATTGCAAATATTGTCCATTTTTTATGCTAATGTTCCTTTTAAAATTCTTCCACTGCTTATACTGCAATTATGAAAGATGTCCTTTGTTAGTAGAATGCCAAAAGATTTTATTTTTCCCTCCTTATTAGATGAGAAGGCACATAATGAGAGTGTTATTTCCATTTACTTGTGGCAATAGACACAGAGAAGGCATTTTAATTCCAACAATGCATTGCAATCTATAAGAATTACGTATTCTCTACTGAATCATTACTTGCCCTCCATGCATGATGAAAATAACACATGCATGAAACTATTATATTTCTGTAAACTTGACATTGTGTTATTTGTTTTTGCATTTTCTAAATAACTACTTTTATTTGCTTTTACCATAACTTGTCAGTGTTAGACAGACAAACTGTCACATGGAAATAAAAATAACTAGTTCAAGATTTCAGTGGGGTGACATTGAGAGTAAGAATAGAATTAGTACAGTCTGATTGCCACTGTTCTCTAACCTCTTTTATAGATACCTCCTAAATACCTAGGTAATAATATCTAAGACTGAACACATTATTATTCTAGCTCCTGTTAATTCCATAAACGTGGCTTGAAAACTGTATGAAAAAACATGCAAAGCTTTCACTAACAACAATTATGTTAGAGCATACCTCAGGGAAAAATAGAACGAGAAAAAGCAACCCACAGATAAAACCATCATATTAACTCATGTTAGGAAATGTTATATGAGCTAATGAACTGCAAAGTGAGATTTAATCTCTACCCATACCAGGCTGCTTATATTAGCCCCCCTAGTGGAACCCTCAGAGAGGATTTTCAGGGTGGTAGACACAGAAATGCATCTCAGAAGTAAGCTCCAAAGCCTGAAAGAAATGCACCAGTTTAGACCCAGCCCTAATTAAATCACAGGTTTTTGTTTTTTTTTTTTTTTTAAAAAAGGCTTGAATAATAACCAAGAGCTGGTTAAAATTCACAGGAGTGTAGAAATTGATATAAGGCAACATGGATGAGCACAGGTTGTCTGAAAACTTTACTTATAATCTAGTCTGCAGGGGGAGCTGGAAAAGCAGCATACAGTATATTCTTTCTGTGAATCTCAATTCCAAGTTATTTTTGGACACTTCATAATTCAATTTTCTTTTTTTTATTGATATTTTGTTCAATACAAGGAAAATCACACACAAAAAAAATTTTGATATTTTTTCTTGGATGTGCAAATATATATTGGAAATTCCTAAAATCTCAACTTCCTTAGAGAACCAGAGATGCTAAGTTTGTCTATTCTTGGCAAAGAAAGTTTACCTCCATCTTTAAGAAGGTAAGAAAAGACAGAACAGGCAAACAGATGAAGTTTTTTGATCCTCAAAAATTAAGAATGAAAAAAACCAGACTTCCATCCACCAGACTGATATTGTTTTGCCTTTTTATGTGTGTTCATTGAAATGCTACAGTGATGAACAATAGTATATCGTAGATAGAAAAGGTGAAGATAAGAAACTCTTTCTTGATCACCACTTTGTTTCCTAATCAGTTTCCATCTAATGGGTTATTCAGCAGATGATCTATCACATGTGTGCTTTCACTTGTGTATGAATCTGCCATATTCAAACCACAGAACAAATGACTCGATTCTGAGCCACAGCTGAGGTGGTATTGCTCTTTGGAAGAAACAATACCATAATCAGAAACATGGCTGGATTTGTGTGTTTGGCAGGTAACATAGCACCTTCTTCACTCAGCCTTAAGGCCTAAAACTGTACGACATCTAGAACTCTACAATAGCAGTGCAGGTCATTTCGAAAAACCTTTGTTTGATAGTTGGTTTCCTTTTACGGATATCCTTCCCACCATAGTTCTTCTTACTATGGATAACAGTGTTTAATTCCTTCAAGCTGCTACCTGAATGTGCAGAGGGAGGTACATAAACACACACGCACACATCCTTACAATGCTTTGTGGAGCGGTCTGCTGTGATATGTGAGGAACTACCATAACAGCAGCAGCGTTATCAGTTTGCTCAGGTATTCCCAGTTAAACTGTGTGTTAAAAGGCTTTTGTGCTGGATTCCCACTGGGCAGAAATGCTATCAAGAATTGCCATGAAGCTTAATTTTCTATCAGTGCCTAATGAATTTCAGAAGCTGCTTCTCCAGTCATATCTGACCCAGTGTAATCTCTTATGCCACATCTCCCTGGCTTTTTATTTGCTCACAGTATGTGGTCCCCATATGCATGTTGTGTCTTTGTGTCCTATTCACTTTTGTTTCTTAACAACAGATTTCACTTGACACTGCATCTCACTGCTCCCTTTACCATCATCTGTGTCTGATTCTGCAGCCTGAAGCCCAGGGTGCATCCAAAATCTTTATTTCTTCACCCAGGAGCCTAAGCTCGGCCTGTAATCAAGCAGCCTGCAAATACACAAGCTACACAGGAGCCATTCTATAAAGGGCTTTGTCTCCCAAAACCAGCATAAGCTTTCCTACATGGCTGGTGAGTGTGTCCCTACGTGCTGGGTGTATGGGTGGAAGAGCCAACCACCAGGATGTTTTAGCAAATGAGAGGCAGATTTGGCCCTATCTCCTACCTTGAGGCTACTGCTACAAAGAAATGCAAATGCAGAAAGAGAGTCTGCACCTGGTAAAAGCAATTGCAAAAGGAGCCGAAGCAGAATTTGCTGCCCTGAGAATATGTCCTGACCAGAGACAGGTATTAAAATGGAAGCGTGTCTTTGGAACCCTTGGCTCTGGCTCACATAGACTGAGTTTGTGGCTGCGGCAAGAGTTTATTTCCAAAAAACAAGCCCATACTTAAAGACATCTAGGACATAGGTGATGATGCTTATTCAAGCATTGTTCTGACATGTAGACAGACTGAACTACACAGCCTGAAGGAGAGGATGTCAGGCAGAGAAAATGCTAGCCCACTTCTCCTCCCCCTTGCATCCAGAGCTGGTATGGATCTTTGCCAAGAAATCCCCCTGTACATGGGGGACACCAGGACCTCAGGAGTATGTCCTTAGTCCTTGGAAGAAACCTTAATATACTTTGGGAAGACTGAAGGCATCATCAAAACAAGTAGTTTTAGACATCTGGAGTACATTTCTAGGGTTTCTCTGCTTCTGTTGGACTGGCTGGCTGCTCAAACACTCTTCCTTTGCTTCCTTGTAGGTACAAATAAATTTAAGCCAACTAAAGCATGTGGTGCTGCACAGACTAGCTGAATAAATATCGGGGACTGTAAACTTTATGGCACTCTTTCCCCTGCTGTTACAATGCCCTTCTGCTGTGAGAAGTAGAGCTGGGTCATTTAAAGGAAACTCAGGTAGGTCTATTTTACAGACAACTCACATGGTTCTTTGAAATGTTAACTTTTACAAAAGACAATTTTCATCAAAAAGAAATTAAAGGAGAGCAAACTGGCACAAACTGTAATCATTCAATATGAGGACACAGGGACAAACATGACAGAATGGAGAAGAATGAATGCTGATGGAAGGGGAAAGCCTTGTCCCACGATAAAGCCCTTTTGGGGGGGATAAGTGATCCAACTGATACAGAGCTCTTGCACCTCCAAACATTTGCTGATCGGATCCCTAACCACATCTTCTCAAGAATTATACACTGTCATAGAATAAAAAGGATTCATCTCTTAATCTCATAGATTAGTAAAAGGCCAAAGTATAAGCATATATAAATGGTGTGTGAGTACATCAGTAAGGGAAGTTACCTGTAGTGCCCTATATAGAGTCATGTGCAGTGCAATGCATTTCAAGTATTCATGAACGATTGAGAAATAGAGTGAGGAACTTGATCAAGATTGGTGACAACAGGAAATGAAAGTCTTCTGTGAAATGTTGGAGATGGATCTCATGACATTGGGTGACTGGGTGATAAAATTAGAGCTGAAATTAATTGTCAATAAATACAGAGTAATGCACATAAGGAAAAGTAACTGTAACTATACATATACAATAACAGGCTCTAAATTTGTTATTACCTTTTGGCAAGCTTGTGAATAGTTCATTATAAACATCAGCTCAGTGCTCAGCATCAGTCAGAAAGGAGAATCAAAGAGTAGAAGAGCAATAGAAAAGAAAGTAGAATGTATCATTATGCCACTGTACAAATTCCTTGTGTCCTGCATCCTCAGTGTTACGTACAGTGCTTTGTCCTCATCTCAGAAAGGAAGTAGCTGAATCAGAACAGGTATAGAGAAAGGTGTCAAAGATAATCAAAGATATGGGTGGCTTTAGAATAAGGAGAGAATAAACAAATTCATCCTTGGAAAGGAAACAATTGATGACAGAATTATAGAAAAAAATAAAATCATGAATGGCTTGGAAACGATGAATACAAAATAATTAATCCCACTTTTCATTATATAAGAACAACAGAAAATCAAACCAAATTATCAGATCACAGACTGAGGCGTTGCTTTTGATCATAAACTGAAGGAAGGACATTTTCCACACAAATCCAAATTAAACTGAAACTCAATGCCCAGAACATGCTGGAGAGGTGAGACCTATACATGGGTCAAAAGCTGATTAGGCACGTTCAGGGAAAAAATGTTGATCGAAGGCTATGAAAAACAAGACTTCACCTACCACAGATTTGTCCCAGGAAGTCCCAGGCAATATTGCCAGGAGATGTTAAGCACTCATGTTTGCTGCATTAAACATGTTAATTTATTATTATTTACAAGTGCTAAATTCAGATGTAAATCACATAGCTCGAAAATGAGAAGTATGCAAGTATAAATTACACAATGAGAAAGAAATTAAAATGTTTGCTCTAGGCTTCATGTATGTATTATAATTTCAACCCACTATTTGTTGAATTGAAGTGCATTAATTGAAGTTTGGTTGCATTCAGGTTTTGGAGTTCATATGAAATGATTCAGGTCGGTATGCTAATTATTCCAGATGAAAGAGAAGACATAATGGTAGATACTTCAAAATAAAATATCAAGAATAGATATGAGTGATGCTCAACTGTCATGCTAGATTTCTAGGAATAGTCTCAGCAGTTCATAATCCAAGATTTCTTTGCAACTTTATTCATTGTGAGAAATATGGGTCAAGATCAGAGCTGGACCAGGAAAACTTTTATTGTTTAATTATGAGTAAATTGGCTATAACAAAATGTTAAAATAATTTACAGATCTGGTTCTGAAGTCTTTAAAAAGACAAAAAGTGACACTAGTCAGCTAATCTTTGCTGGTAAAAAATCATTAATACTTAAGAACTGAAACAACTGCAGGGTTAAAAAAAAACCCTTCTTAAATGAAAGGAAGGATGTGTTACTTCAATTGTTACATTTCTAAAATAATATTTAGCTGATTTTGGGATTCATATTCACAACCTTACCTCAAAAGCTGACATGAGTCTTCCAAGTACCAACCATACCTATGAGCCTTTTGTTTTTTTTTTATATTTTTTGAAAATTAATTAATCCATGGTCAATTTATGCAGGTATGTTAAAATGAAAAGCTGTGCACAGAAGCAAATTTCCTTTGTGATCAAAGGCCTAAAAGTCTGTCCAATGGGAGAGAACTGAACTATATTCATAATTCAGAATATCAACTATTTGGTCCTGAAAACTGGCCTGAGAAATGTGTCCCCAGGGGAACAGCATTTAGAAGAAAATTGTTCCTTTGTTATATATCTTATTTCTTTATAGACCGGCTAATAAAATTCAATGCTCCTCTTTCTCCATTTAGGTTCTCCAGTAAAAAAAGTGACATGAGGATTTAGTTAAGGGAGCTCGATAAATTTACGAAGACCTAAAGGTCTCGTATTCATCAGGTAAACTTCTACTGCCTGTTTAGATATATTCACAACTGTGTGACTCGAACCTCACTAGAACTTTTACTTCCTTAATTTTAGTCTGTATTTTCTTAGGGATATGGCTCCTCCTTTACATGTGTACATGGGAAAATGTGTGTGCTTACAAAATGATGCTTCCAAAAATTTCCGGCATTAAACGACAAAGATTTTTAATCCCTAAATTACATGTACATTAAATATTTAAAAATAATTATCAACCGAAAACTTGTATTATGCTGAACTTGACCTTTATTTATTTCAAGTTATGGGAATGATTCTGTCTTACTACATGAAAAAAGGAACAGAGCAATCAACTAATAATATTTAGTAAGAATGAGGTTTAAGAGAGAGACGGTAAAATAGCTTCACTGTGACAGAGCCAAGGGGCATCTCTGTTTGTTCTGGGAAACACCCAGTAGCCAAAGTGCAACAGTCAGTGTGCTAATATATAAATTGTACCTAAACTGTGACCTGTGTCTCCTTATGTCTTTTACATGCTTAATGCTAAAACTGTATTGATCACTGATACAGTCTTAAAGAGGACAGAAAATGGACTGTAAAGAAATAACAAGTAATTATTTCCAGTGGTACTCCATCTGATTATCTGGTAGCGTATTAGCTGGATGATGTGAGAAACTGAACTCACTGGTTCATTGACTCAATCTTAATTGTAGTCTTGATATGGTCATATATTCCACTCCTTTCCATTAGCTGAATTGAAGTAAATTATCTTATTAATGTGCTTGCTTAGGCTCCTCTTTGTTTACTAAATTTTTTAACAAAATCCATAAGAAGTTCATAGAATAAACTGTCCTCTCAGATTGCAATATGGATCACTAACACAAACACAGTTAAAGACGATATTTACAAGGCAGTTGATGCAGTGTCCAAAGTGACAGGGATATTTTAGGATAGATAGTGAATTAAAGAAAACAGTATAATACAATTCCCCACATCATTAGTCTAAACAAAGAAATAATTTTCAGATAGTTCCTTTAAGACAAAAAAAAAAAAAATAGATTGTGCATCTCTCCTGGTGAAAAAGTTAAAATACAGATGTCCAAAAACTTTATTTTAAAATCATTAATGTATTAATTTAAGTAAGAAGAAACTCCTTAAAATAACTTTAGATAGATTATAATTTATTGTTTAACAAAATGCTAAAATGTCAGTGATCTCTTTTACAATTAGAAATATTTCTGATTGTAAGGGAGCAGACAACTAATGTTCTACATGGAAAATGAACAAACAATTCCAGCTTGTGAAATTCTTACATAACTTTTTAAAATTATTACATTTAGCAATTTGGGGAACCTAATAACTGTTATTATTTTTTTGTAAGCTTCTAATATTCTTAGAAAGACAATGTTTTTTTTTTTTTTTTGAGAGCACAGTCATTTTGCCTTCTATATGGTTTCTCTAAAAATTTGTATCCCCATGAAGAAAGAAAATTAAATATTCCTTATATTCCTTTAGAAGTAAGAACTGATACTGAGGAAACTTTAAAATCTGTATGATCTTACTCACTTTCATGCATCAAGTCCTGTGAAATGGATTATATTTCCTTTTTATGTTATAATGAATAAAAATGATAACATTTATAAGAAATAGCATTGAACAGGAAGACAGCTTGCACTACACAAACTGTGAACTACTAGAGATAATGATTCTAGGAGGAGAACAGCGGAATGAGGATAGTAAGCACCAAGGAACCAGATTGCAGTGACCCAAGATGGAAGGTAGCTTCTAGGACCAAATGTGTCTATCAGAAAGAGAAGTTCAAGAAAGAGGTCAAACTGACTGGAAGAATACACACTGAGCAAGTATGAACTTTTCCAAGAAGAAAAATAGAAAATTATGGATTTGTCTTATTCAGTAATGGTCTCTTGGACGACCTGCGCAGAGATTACCAGAGACAAATACAAAATAAAACCAGAAGTGTATAGGGATGAACTCAGACAGGTCAAGACACAAGACGCAAGTAAAAAGAGAATAAAGAAAAATAAAAAATATTCAGTGGCATATTATTAATAAAGAACAAGCTCAAGCAACGAGCTGTCACAGTCCTCAGTGATGTCCTACAGTTCTGAGGCTATAGGTGCATGTGGCAGCAGTAATTATTTTCCAGCACGGTCAGGTCACCCATCATCTGGGCAGCCCACTGCAGCTATGCAAACATCTCCTCCAGCCAACTGGAGGCATGAGTTTGAGCAGCTGCATGTATGGTTTGGTTATGTTAAATGGTGTTGCCTTCAAGGGAATGAATACAGAACCATGGCCTTGAGTTGGCTGAAAAATCCAATGTCTTTTCTCTTTATTCCCTTCTTCAGAAGAAAGATCAACTATGGTCAGTGAAGTAATGCCAGTGACACTAATGAAGGACTCAGGTGAGAATAAGGAAGAATATTTTATTGATCATTTGCATAAATTACAAATCTGAAGAAATTCAGATGTACTAGCCCTGGTAAATTCACCTTAAAACTTGTAGAAGTCTGGCTAAAGCAATCTCAAGCATGTTAGAACATACTTGTGAGAATTTGATTAAAACAGGAGAGGCTGAAGATCAGAAAGTCAACGATTGTCCCCATCTCTTTACACAAAGGCAGGAAAAGAGAAGGGAAAGAGGACACACAGAATTATATCCCTAACTTCATTTACTATAAACTTATTGAAACAAGGAATTAAATTATAAATGGTAATTTGTACTACTGAGAAGACAAGGTGATAAATAATAGCCAATATGAATTTATCAGAAACTGAATCATATTAAATCAAGTAAGTTCTTTTTTAGGAGAGATAATAGGCTTTGTGGTTAGGGAAGAAGCAACAGGTGTCATATATCTTGATTTTTGTAAGCATTTTGACACTGCTTGACATTCTTATAAGCAAACTATAAAAATATTGCTTAGTTCAAAGTACTGTTATATAGATTGAACAACTGGCTTGAAAATTGCCATTCATTGTTCTCCATCAAATTAACAGACTGTAGCTGATGAGGTTTCATAGAATTCCAGCTGGGTCCAGTAGTATCTAGTAGTTTCACTGGTCACTTGGATATCTGAAGAGATATTATGTCTTTTACACTCTCACATGGAAGCAAACTGGCAGCGGTTGCAAGCCTCTTGGAGGACAAGATTAGAATTAAAATAATCTTGACAAACTGACAAAGGGTCTGGAAAAAATAGGATGTGATTCAGTAAAGCCAACTGCAAATGACTATACTGAAGTAGGAATAATGAAGTACTTGAAGACAGAATAGGGTGAACAACAGGCTACATAACAGTTTCACAGAATAATGAATCACACTCAGACTATGACTTGATAATATCATAGTTTTGGGAAAAAAATCAGACAGCATATTGGGATACAAAACTGAATTTCAAGGTGAATCAGGAGTGTCCTAGAATACAGCACCAGTAAGGCATTGGTTAACAATTCTGGAGATATCCCTTTAGCAAAGATGAGAACCAGTTAGAGGAAGTTCAGATGAGAATTGTAAAGATGATCAAACATCTAGAAAAATATGACCTCTGTATAAAGCTTATGATACTAAATTACACACTCCCTTAAAACTTTTGGATCTTGGAGACCACATTTACAGTGTGTTGTTAGCTTACATTGTTCATAGAAAGATTAAGTGAAAAGGGCTTCTTCAGGCTGCTGCCATTTAAACCACTTATCAAACAATTTTATTCTAGAAATAATAAGTTACTGTCAGAGGATAAAAATCTTAACAGAGCTTTTCAAATTCAATTACAACATGAAACAACTACTTATATCAAAAGACTCAAGAGTTTTCTCATTAGTATTTTAAAGCAGCATGACAGATTGAATGTGTCAATAATGATTCATACTTCTTGTTGAGTCCCCATTGTAAAGGCAAATCTTAAGACAGTTGAACTGTCTTTTTTCAGACCAATATATGAAAAACATCATTAAAGTTGTTAGGAATCTAGACAGGACATAACTTTGTCTGACAGCTATAACAAGAGTAGATGAGATGCAAAGCAGAATCTGATCACTTTAGGATTTGTGCTGGCTATTTTGTGGGCAAGATTCAATTATTATGAAAGAAATATGACACACAGGAAATCTGTCCAAAGTTGAAAAGAGAAACAAGGTGTGAGGGTTGTTATTCTCTGATGGTGAAGAGATATTATTCAAGATGGGATATTACCTTCCCAATAGGCTACCTGAGTCATCACCATAAAATAGTAAACATCTTCAGCATTAAAATAAATGTAAGTTACTTCTGGACTCTGAGCTGTAATTTTTTCTAGGACACACCTTTGAGACATTGCCAGCCAGATGTCCAGATTCCCACATCTATCCAGAAGGTGGATAGATGCCTAAACATACGTATCTAACATAATTTTAGGAATCACAGAGTACTCTGACAAGCTTCCAGCTGCCACTCCAGGAGATCGATACCGTGTAGGTCCCATTTCACACCCATTTACCATATGCAGATATTTTAGGCATTCAAAATAGCTAGCTGAAAACTTGGTGGGATAGCATAAGGTGCTTACAATGACACCGAATACTTTCATTTAGAAGACACAGGATATCTTCCAAACTGGGGAGAATAAAGGAGCTGTCATTCTAGGAAGTTTTTCTTCATTGTCTAAATTTTACCTCACCTATATTGTCCCAAATATGATTAGATTTTGTACAGTTGTGTTATATAAAATGTTTGGTGTTCTTCCTATCTACATAACACATCTTGACACTATCAAGAGAAGTTGATTTGGATGTGGGTTGAGGGTGGTTGTACCTAGGTTAAGGTCTTCTTCCCAGAGTGCAGGAACCTAGAACTGGTCCATAGAGCACAAGACAATTTTCTTCCAAAAGGTGTGGGTTTGTGTTGTGGGCAAAAACACACCAAGAAACACAAGTTTCAGATGAAAACTAAGTGGAATAGGTGAAAGATACATGTTGTACTAAAAATATTGTGCAGGCTATGAAAATTACCCTCTAGACTCTGGGAAAATAACACATTCAGCCAAAGTTTGAAATGACTGTCTCCGTTGTCCTGCATGTACCTACAGAGATGTTTAATTAAGAAGATGGACAATCTTAATCTAGACTAAGAATCAGGAATGACTGGACTTGCTCAAGTGGGTCGAGAGGAGGGCCACGAAGATGATCGGGGGGCTGGAGTACCTTCCTTATATGGACAGGCTGAGAGAGTTTGGGCTGTTCAGCCTGGAGAAGAGAAGGCTCTGGGGGGGCCTTATTGCGGCTGGCCAGGGCTTAAAGGGGGGCTACATGCAAGCTGGGGAAGGACTCTTTATCAGGGAGTGTAGGGATGGGACAAGGGGGTAACAGTTTTAAACTGAATGAGGGTAGATTTAGATTGGATATAAGGAAGAAATTCTTCCCTGTGCGGGGGGTGAGGCGCTGGCCCAGGGTGCCCAGAGCAGCTGTGGCTGCCCCCTCCCTGGAAGGGTTCAAGGCCAGGTTGGACGGGGCTGGGAGCCCCCTGGGCTGGGGGAAGGGGGCCCTGCCCAGGGCAGGGGGGGTGGTGCTAGATGGTCTTTAAGGTGCCCTCCAACCCAAACCACGATTCTATGATTTTATGGTATTGATAAGTAATAGGATAGTTATTATGTTTTGGTTTATGCCTTAAGTTTTGAAAAATGACAGCAGAGTTCAGGCAGTATGTTTCTCTTTGATCTGGACCCTCAAAGGAGTGACATGGCACCATTGTTACATCTTTTCCTGTATCAACTTTCTCAAGATCATCTGCAAAAAATAGCAGAAGGACAGAGCAAGAGTTGTCAGTTTTCCAAAGAGGGAGGTGAAGGAAGCTGAAAGGAAAGCAGAGGTGCCTGGCTGCATCTGTATTTGATAACTTTGTTTTCAAGAACAGTTTGATTCTCAGTGCTTACTGGTTGTGGAATTGGAGGAGAGGAGCTGTACATCAAAAGGCCAGTGAAGGATCAGGACTTGACTACTTTTCCTCCTCTTGCATCGGTTCACACCTGGTTGCCTTTTTGAAAGCATTTGCAAAATTAAAAAGCTGTGCTTTCTAAGCTTGACTGAAGAGTATAAAAGAGGTAAAATACATAATCAAAATATTTTGTAGTTGCAACATTTCAACACAAAAATTCCTGACAGCTGTATCTATCCCAGATTTCGAAGACAGATCAAGAAGTTACACTGGCAAAATATTGTTTTGTCAGAAAAGGAAACTGTAATTTTTGCAGTAAACAGTAATAAATGCAATTTCCTTACTGTATTTTGCTCATTTTCTTATTTTCTCTTTCCAATAGATGACTATCCTATCTGTTTTATACCTATGCCATGTCCTATCTGCATTACAGGAGGTGAATAATCCTGGCTGGAAGAATTTTCTCTGCTTTTATGTCTTTATAGAACCCTGGGAAATGAGATATTTTGACTGGCTTTTTCTAGTTTCTTTTGTCATTAGTTGAAGCATAGTATATCTTTCAAATACTTCTTAAAAATGTTTAAATGAAACTTCCTTAGATGAGTTGTGCAGAAAAACAATTATTATATCATGGTATAGAAAAATTAATCCCTACTGTAGCAGAATCCCTACTTGTGGAAGACAGTTAATTTGAAGAAAGATTTAATGTATGTGAATTTCATCTTAGGTACTGAGACACAGTCAGAAAGAGGAAAAAATTATATTGACATATATACAGCTAAGTAAACAACTCTTCCACCATGCATTTCCCATATTTTTAATAATATTTTATTAGTACAATGTATTCTTTGTCCCAGTAAAGTGCTTTACAGACCCAGTTCCATATATTTAAAATATTCTCTTTTTTTTTTAAGTGATGGACTAGCAAGAATAAAGAATTCCAGCTGGTGCAGTACATATGAAATCACTGTCTTCTCTTTGGTAAGTGACTACAGTTTTGTCTTCTGCCTAGCTTAGCTAGTTTAAGAGGACTAACATGCAACAGGCATTTACAGTTAACTATCTTATCTTGCTTCCTAAGGGTTTTTTTTATGTGCATGATGAAAATTGACAGAAAGGAGAGATAAAGAGAAAGAAGAAGAGATACTAAAAGTGAATTAGAGGTTGTGCAGGAAAGCGGACTGGCTAAAATAGAGAAAAATCCTTCCTTATATTTTCTTATTGCTTGCTTGCAGGAGGCGAGCTGACTCCACAAAGGACTGTGGAAATAGCTGTGTATAATCTGCAGTTTGGCAAGGATTTCAGACTAACTGTTCTTTCTAATGCTATTGCCTTGCTTATTTTCCCTTTCAAAGGAGGATCTACTTGAAAGTTATTTCTTTGTATTGCATACAGATTGAATGCTTTGATTGTTATGGTTAGTGTCTCCAGCTGCAGAGCTCAAGGACACCCTCTGCACGGTGGTTAGTTATTTTCTGTCCTCAGCTCTCACGAAGCTACCTTGTAGTCAGAGCAACAAGTCCAGATCAAGAAAAGAGGGAACTCAGGTTTTAGGATTTATATATCTTAAAACATCCTGCAGTCAAAGCTCAGATAAATTCAAAGAAAAGCACTGATGGAAAGCAATTTCTCTCCTTTAAAAGTCATTTCACTCTAGCAGTAGATCAGGTTGGCAACCATTAGGAAAGGCCCACCTGAGACTCTGGGGTTTTTAGGGGAGGGCAACTGATCTCAGCTGAATCCAGCTGGACTGCCCTAGGGATCGATTCATTAACTGAAGAATGAGTGACCACAGAAACTCTTTTGACGTCGTACAGGAAAAAGTTTTCAACACCTGAAAAACTCGGGAGAGGGTTTACAAAGCCCTACATCAACTGTTTGAACTGTTACTTTTATAGCATATTTTAAGCAAGCGCTCGGTAAAAATATGGCACTCTATTGTACAGAGCGGATATTCAAACCTGCAAAGATAAATTTGCAAAACCGCTAAAAAAAACTGACTAGGTACGGCAGCTGAGACTGCTGAGAGAGAAGTCATTTCTTCAGTGAATAAAAGCTGTTACTGAGATAGCATTTATTGGATGATAAACATGGTAGCATTCAAACATGAGTTTATTGAAACATTATTTTAATACTGTTTAAGATCAAATGATTCCAGATGGCTAATCTGGAATCCCCACAGCTAGGCCTGTCAGATATGCTGAAAGTTTAATCAGACTTCTAACACACCAATGGGCTTTGAACAGCCTGGATCCTCAGGAAAAAAATCCTTAGGAACAATCACAAAGAGATTGATGAAGATATCTGAATAGTAGGCAGCAGCAGTTATGAACATCAAGAGAATGCTTGAGTGCACTGAATTCAGGCAGAAGGTAACAGCACATTAAAGCAAAGCAAGTGTAGGCTGAGAATAATACAGTTCTAACATAGGGAGCTGTGCTTTAGATTTTCTCTACTTTTCTAAAGAAATCTGGCTGAGACTTGAAATCTTGAAAAGAAAGACACATATAAAAAGGATTAGCAAATATTTATTTCAATACTTTGTGCAAGAGATCTATAGACAAAGATCACACTAATAATTACCTCTAATATTTCACTACTGACAGAACATGACAAATGACTGACCCTCTTTTGCTATGGACAGAAGCTGTTCAACCTAGAATGAGTCTAGAGTAGATACTTTCTACTCCCTTCCTTTCACAGAAAAGCAAAAACGGTGCTAGCCCTCATATGAGATACATAGTTACAAACTGATATTTTCATTTAATAGTTATGGAAGCATAACTTTCAAATTGTTTGTTGTTTTTTTTGGTTTGTTTTTTTTTTTTTTTTTTTTTTTTTACCCCAGTGTCACACAGAACAAGTATAAGGATCAAGATGTATCAAGGTACAGGTTTCCATCAGCAAACCACTTAGATTTTGTCTCAGTTTTTAAAGGTACACAGTGTGTTAAAAGATATCAAGTCACATAATGAAAACTCATGGACATATTTTAGAGTTTTTGTGATTAAGGCCCAAAGAGACATGAGGTCTTAAAATTATACAAAAGAAAAAATTAGATACTGGAGTTTAACTGTAACCTGGCAGAATAAGAGAATTGTAAATCCTGATCTCATGTCACATGCTAGCCAATATCCCAAATCTCGTGTTATCATAAGCAGGAGAGGCAAAACTCCCAGGTGCAAATCAGGTCTCTAACACATCCTTATCTCTGTTTCTTGCCTACAAAATACTGCTGATAGTAATTTACATTGAATTTTTCCAAGGCAAAGCAGAAGACAGTCCAATCTCATGACACTTCAAGTGGTGTTTCTGAGAATTACTGTTATATAGTGAATAAGAAGCTGATCTGACATAAAAGAAATTTGGCTTCTTCTCCCAGATCTGCTGAATCATCCCACTAAATCCACTGTGGCCTCTATGTTTCACCTCTCACATCAGTAAAACCAAGTGAAAGGGTGCACCTCTTTCTTAGGGATGTGGCATCCCATCACAGGAGGCTTTGAAAACATCTCTCTCAGCCAATCCCTAGAAATGCAATTCTGATGAGGCTCGTGCTGTCCTGAAAATTTAGTCTAAAACAAGAGTTGCATCCCAGGGCTCTTAACAACATTTCTGTGGCTTTTCAGAGACCTATCTGAGGTTGCTCCACACCACCTACCTACCCCTGGCTCCCCAGAGGAAAAATCCACACAGTGCAGGGGTCTGAGACACTGCAACACTGTACTCCTCCATAGGAAACTCAGGGGAATAAGGATGCACCACACAGGTAATACTGGCCAGATGAACTGGATGATTATGTCAAAGACCCTAATAACAGTGTACGAGCGGTACAGCCCCATAGAACCTCTCCTGCCCACAGCTAATTGTTTCTGTTGTGGGTCCCCTCAGCCTTACAGGGTGATAAGTAACATGTTCTCTCATTACTAGAGTTTACAGCTCTCATGTCAGGTCATAACCTCTCTCCCATAGGTAAAACTCGTTCAGGGCAAAATGAGGAATCCTGTGTCACAACAATTATTATCTCAATTAGTGACATTATTAATATACTCTAGCAAAAGAAAAACCACACTTTACTGCATTAACAGGTGGAAATGTTCAATTCTTAATTAACTTTATAGAACAGAAAATTATTAGACTACATTTAGAAAGGTCAAATTAAAGGGTAGGAGAAGAGCAGAGCTATACTGTAATAAATTCTGTAGCCAGGGAACCCATTTCAAGTTGTGGAAACCGTTGCAAGGGATTGAAAAACAGAAAGTCAAAGATCTCGTCACATAGGGACAATTTCTGAAGGTGTATACTATGTTCTTCTAATAAATCAATACTGTATTTGTACAGCAAATTATTGCACAAATGCTAATGTGCAGATGCACTGTTGACTGGCTCTGCATTTAGAAACTCCAAATCATAATTCAGAATAACAGAAAAAAGCTCCCCAATCTGCTTTTTCAATGACTACTTTTCCAGGCATGAAGCAGGAATTCTCCTGCCTTTCATGTCCTGTGTCCTTCACCATCCCTGGAGGTATTTAAAAGGTGTGTAGATGTGGTGCACAGGGACATGGTTTAGTGGTGGGCTTGGCAGTGTTAGTTAAGGTTGGACTAGATGACCTTAAAGGTCCTTTCCAACATAAATGATTCAATGATTTTATTATTGCCCTGGTTTCTACCCTCCTTACTCAATGAAAGATGATCTAAATGATGTTTTACAATATAGTATAGATGAATCTAAAAATAACAGTTTTCATGCAGCACTTGCAAATGGTTGAATGTTGCTGAAGCTTCAAAACTCAGTATCAGGCAAACCTAGGCTCTCCTTTGAAATTTCCGGGCTTCTAATGGACTTTTTTTTTTTTTTATTCAGTCCAGTCACTCTGGTTTTTAAAACTCTTTTCCTGTTCATTACGCTATGTTTTTTTTTTTTTTTCTTCCTAAGGATTCTCTCGTGCAGTGTTTACAGAACTGGAGATTGGGTTTTCAGGATACCACTAAATACTGTGTTTGTGTGAAGAAATTAGTCTCAGTCTTTAAAACTCCCTCAATAAAGCCTGTTTTCATAATTTTAGTCCTCAGAGCTTCACCGCATCAGAACTAAACAATATGGTATTTCACATACAAACTTAGCCATGGGAATCCAGAACAAAGTCTTCAAGCTTCATGTTTGGGTATACAGCAGGTCAAACAGTCTGAGGAGGTCTCAGGGCACTTTCCCAAATTACTTTGCATTGTTGTATTTCAAAACTGATTTAGTCTGGAAACTCATCTTTGTCCAGTGTTTTTGGCAGAGGCCTTCAAATACTTAGACATGGAGGGCAAATTGAGTAAATAAATACTTATACATTTAAGAGGATTTATGTGTATTTTATAAAGCCTAAAATCCTTGCAATAGACATTGCCTGATCTGATGAGAAGCTTTGATAGTTGATATGCTGCCAAATCTTGCTTTCAAACTTTGTGTGGCCTGAGTGAAGTTGGACACGACAGGAGGACTGACAGCCAAGGAACATGCACAAAAAGGAAAGAGAGCGCTTTGGGGTATGGGAATAATATAGG
Source organism: Tyto alba (assembly GCF_018691265.1). Lineage (NCBI taxonomy): Eukaryota > Metazoa > Chordata > Aves > Strigiformes > Tytonidae > Tyto > Tyto alba. The sequence continues at coordinate 39,272,271 of NW_024881330.1, forward strand.
AATTAAAGAATAGGAATTGAAAGCGAGTAGAATATGGTATTCTGTAATGATTGCCATGCTCCTGGCAGCAGACAGATGCTTCTCCGCCTTTCATTATTATTACAGTTATTATTGATGTTGTAAGGAAATAGTACCTAAAAATTTATGGGAGACTGATGTGTTATTTCCTTTTCATTAATTAATCTAAACTAGTTACCACTTAAACTCTGAGCATTTTTGATTTTTAAATGGCATTGGAAAAAGTATTTTGTGCATGTGGTAAAATCTGTACACAAAGGAAAAAAAAATTCTCTTCTTATTTAAACCAGTGGCAGTTTTGTGATTTGTTGCACCAGGGACAGGATTTCATCCACACTCTTGACTTCTCTCAGATTCCTGCTTCTCATTTTGCTGACAACAGTGACATCTAAAAATACTTTCCCATCTTAGGAACTAGCTTCGTCCTTTTTCCTTGTTAACTGTTTCTGTATCTCTTATCTGACAAGGAGACGAGTAGGGTGATTTAAAGACTGGTTGCTTTAATTTATACAGAAAAAAGCAAAACATTTTAGTTCTCAGCGCCCAGAGTCTTTGGCAGCAGAAGCTAAAGCTACCGAGGCACTCCCATCACCAGCGAGGTGGATTCTTCATCCTGAACCCCTCTTGGTGTCTCCTGGTTGCCTGTGACATGTTCCGCTGCTCTTTTCTCAGCCACGCTGCTGGCACTGTGCACGCAGGCTGTAACACCGAAGGGAGAAACCTCTGAGCGTTTGAAAAAGGTGAAGAAAAAAGCTTAAAAATAATAAACACCAAATAAAAAGATTTAAAGTGTGCCAGCACAAGAATTTACATCAGTAAAAAGACAGAGAGCTGCCGCATGCTGGGTCGGAACACTGTCTTCTGAAATTGGCTTTCCCACTCTGAAAGCAGGCTGGTGTGACTGGGAGAGGCTCTTGCCCCTTGGAAAGTCCTGCCTTGTGAAGGATGAGTCTCCCACTCTACACCGTGCAAGCAGGGATAAAGCTTTCCTTACAAATAAGTGACCTATGATCTCAAATTGTCTTCAGCCTTCTTGGGGTTTTACCCCAGTCAGCAATGAAGCACCACACAGCCGCTCACTCACTCCTCCCCACTCCCAGTGGGATGGGGAGGAGAATTGAAAAAAAAAAAGGTAAAACTTGCAGGTTGACATAAGAGTTGTATAATAATAATAATAATAATAATAATAATAATAATAATAATAATAATAATAATAATAATAATAATAATAATAATAATAATAATAATAATAATAATAATAAACAATAACAATAACAATAACAATATCAATAACAATAAATAATAAATATTACCATAATTGTAATAATTGTAATAATTGTAATAATTATAATAATTGTAATGAAAAGGAATATAACAAAGAGAAATAAAACCCAAGAAAAACCAAGTGTTTCACAGTGCAATTGCTTACCACTCAGTGACTGATGCCCAAGCAGCAATCCGCCCCCAGCCAACTCCTCCCAATTTATATACTGAGCATGACGTTCTATGGTATGGAATATCCCTCTGGCCAGTTGGGGTCAGCTCTCCTGGCCAGGCTCCCTCCCAGCCTCTTGCCCACCTGCGCACTGGCAGAGCATGGGAAACTGAAAAATCCTTAACTTGGGATAAGTGCTACTTAGCAACAGCTAAAACATCAGTGAGTTATCAACATTATTCTCACACTAAATCCAAAACACAGCACTGTACCAGCTACTAGGAGGAAAATTAACTGTATCCCAGATGAAACCAGAACAAGCCTTCAGGATTTTTCCCCGCTCTCTTTCTCACTGTCTTTTTATTTATTAAAATATGGATCAAAATCACATTTTTCTCTGATGTTCTTTCATCATGTCTTTGAATGAGTATGGAATTTTCCCTGAAAATAAATGACTGTGTTCATTTTCCAACTGATATACCAATACTGAAAATGCTTTCATAAGTCATATCTTTGTAGATTTGATTGAAAGTCTATTCCCAGTAGAAGAAAACAGTTACATTTATGTCAGAGTTCCCCAAATAGGTGTTATTTGTCCTCCATCTTCTTCAACTCCCTAATTATATGTTTTTTAATGTAGTTATATCATGATACATATTGTGAATACTTTTAATCCAGATTTATGTTTAAACACATACTTTAGTATCTCAGGTGGTATATGCTTAGAATGGATATTGTGTCTCTTTACAAGGTATCAGACTTTGCTTCTAGTTATATCTATCGTATAAAAGAAGTTTGGATTTTTTTTTTTTGTCAATAAAAAAAAAAGCAAGAGACAGCTGCTTAGTTTTACTGCTCTTGTCTCTTCTAACATCCTCATTTGTTCTTATGAGATGAATCATTTTCTTCCTTCTCATCAGAATCGGTGGTCAAATGGAAAATGTGAATGGCACATAACGAAGTAAATAAGGCACGATACAAGGGGAAATTTGGTTGGTTAGCGCAGAGGTCTAGGATATAAGGACAATAATAGAGCTCTAAAAGTGCCATATGGTGACTAAAAGGCTCAATTTGTTTCAGAAGCGCTGCATTACACTAGATAAAAGACCTTTTATATCAGCTTCTTTATATCTCATCTTTGCAAATCGACCCTACTTTATTCCTTTACTCATTTACATATTTTTCTGTTGTTAATAGCAAATGTAAAAAAGCTCAAAATTGCCCAAGTTCCATAAAAAATCAGATTTATTCTTCACAAGGTTGCAAATGTATGGATAGTTTTAGAACTAGAAAATATATCTATTACACTATTGCCCAAGACAAATATAATAAAATACACTGTATGGATGGAGATAAGAGCTATCTATAAAATCAGAATTCACTAACATATACCAGATGATTGTGTTAATCAGCTAGACCATGAAATAAGTCATTTGCATCTTTCATTATATCAGTTTCATAATGTCAGTTTAATGTATGCATACTAAAATATATGTTATCTATATTTCAGTTGTAGAAATAATAAGACAAACATGGCTTTAGGAAAGGAAATTAATACCTGTCTACAAAGGAAACAAATTATATTGGGGTGCTAATTATATACAACCCTAATCTGGTCAAAACAAGAAGCTTTATACCTAAGCAATTCAACTGTATGGGTTCTCATTTCTCTACAAATAATAAAAATATACGGAAAGCCAACATTTGATATAGAGGACTTGGTTTTAATCTTGCTTAAACTAGTATAAATCAAAGGCTGCTCAGCTAAGAGTGGTAGAAATACAGCAATATAAAGTATGTGTGAAGTGAGAATTAAGCTCATACTCTCCCTTTGGCACAGCTTTTTTCTTCTGAGACGTAGTATTATATGCTGTTCTCTCAGCAACAAAGACACTATCTTTGCCAAGGGCATAAAATGTATTGCCTGGCACACAATAAAAGAACTCATATTAATGCAGAATGACACTTTGGAGTTACGGATTGGCTTGCCGTATACTCCTGAAAGACATAGTAAAGGATAATTGCTAGTTCCATTAACTATCTCACTTACAGAGTTACTTGCAGTGGTTTAGGAAGTCAGCAACCTGGACCAATCCCAAAAACCACACAGATAACCGTCTCTTTGATAACCTGATAGCCAGAGGCAATATTCAGTCACTTCTGATAGACATGCAGTATCTTGTAATTGAATGCTAGCACTTCTTTATACAGACAAGCAAAAATCTTGGAAGTATGCAGAACAGAAATGAAACCTGGTCCAGAAAATGTTTTGAGATGGAAATACTCCACTGCAGTCAGTGGGACAAGATATTTATGCCTGTGAAAATGTCACATGAATCTACACTTCTCATTTCAAATTCTTTCTTTTAAAAAGAAAAAAAAAGCCCACACAACAGTCTATTATAGTTCACATTCCACTAAGGCTTCATTTGGTTTTATCTTCCATAATCAATATAAGAAGTACAGGTCAGTGACCATTAGCAGCAATGTGTCTTAAGAACATTTAGAAATATGTGTCGGAAGCCCAAGTGCAATAAAAGACAGGGTAGAGTGTAAGAGTACAGTGTAATCTATTCTTGAGTATTCGATGTTCTTGGAGAAAAGGTGAGGAGTCACTGGATAGATATTTAGCAGTGAAAACCAGCCAAAGAAAAATGGAAGGAGGAAGTGAAAGAGAAGGCAAGGAGACTGTCTCTTTGCTTCCCTTTGGCTTCTCTCCTTGAGGTTCATTGATTTAAAAAAAAAACAAAACAAAACATCAACACCAGGAAAACCTGACTCCGGTGCTCCAGAAACGTGCCCAGTGGAGAATCAAAGAGTGAGCTGTTATGGCCTGGGGAGTACGAGCATCCCTACACCATAAATAAATGAGTGCATAAAGAGTCATAGAGCTATGTATTTTTCATGAGAGATAAGATGGACACTCGAATTTAATGTGAGGCTGACATTTTATAACAAGGAGATCATATTCTCCTCATAGTTACCTAAAACAGGAGATAGTGAGAGCAGTATGTGAGAAAAATAGAACAAAGAACATATATAAGGATTTCTCTGTAAAAATGCCACTTTTAATATTTAAATACACATTGATTTGGACTGTTCCATATCCTCACATGCATCTATTTTCTGGAAAGATCAACATTTGGCCATTAGCCATTGTGCCTAAGTATCATATAAGAAGATTTATTTCTGTCATATAATTTCAAAAAAATGAAAACCTTGCACAATACCCATTCTTCTTTTGATAAATCCAGCCCAGTATTTTTAATCATTGATTTACAAGAAAAATGTTTGCCTAGGATTTAGTTAAATCTTGCTGCTTCCGTTCAAATACGGTTGCTGCCAATGTGCACTCGGTTTGCATGAGTGAACTATGCCACACAAAATTGGCATTCCTGGCTTTTAATTCTTATTAATAATTAAATTATAGATTGCTTTGAAATTAAACCATTGACAGTGGTGGAAGTAGGAACATAGTGCAGTTCATCCATTCTGTTCTGGGGGACCTGCAGACAGCGATGGTCTGACCGAGTGTGCAGGAGCATTAAAAGATCTGTATTTTCAGTGGGCACCACTGAAGTGTTACGAGCCATCACCACCTTACCCTGTAATTTCCTTTGATTACTTTGCAGATGTCTGACACATACAACAGTGAGACTGCAGTACCCTCGTAGCCTGGAAAGCTGGTACAAAGTCTCCTGAAATCAGTAAGAGGCATAGCATGTTACATTTATTATTATGGCAAGCAGAAAATATGGGCTGCTAGAGACCATTGAGTATTTTCAAGTGTTCATTCAAACTCTGAACTTTAACCATTCTTTCTTTTTTCTAATCAGACAACTTAGAGTGTAATTATCTTGATATATGAAAGGAGGAGGGCTGAGCAGAAACAATTAATACTTGCAACGCTTGTTTCATCTGCTAGCAGTGCACTTCACCGTCCTTCACTCTCTCATGGTGCCATTTAATTCTTGTTTAAACAGCTCCTGTCTTCTTATTTCTTCAGCTGTGACTATTGGACCATTTCTCATAGTCATGGATCTCAATATGATAATGGCTTTGCAATTTTCAGGCACCTGTTCCAGATTTGTTTTCCTCCAAGTTTCCTTTATGAATGTATTTCTTCTAGACTTAAGATCTAGCATGAACAGAATAATTTACCTAGAGTGGACTAAAAATAACGCTCATTCACAACTAATTTTAGAGGATTTTTCAGTTAATTCCCAACCCTGCTAATATATGCATTTATGTGGTTCTCCATGTCTCTGCTTTTTGCTTTCGTTGTGCTAAAATACATTTATATTGATTAACCACATTTGAATTAAATAAGCGAACCCTGTGTTGAAAAGAAAATCAATCCTGTTTTAATTCTGAACATACTACTTTTTATGTAGGAGAAAAATATATCCCCAATTAAACATGTGCATGAAACCACACAGACAGAAATACAGACTAATCTTTCAAAATCACATCCTTTAAATATGTATGTAATAAAAATGGACCAGATTTTTCACAGCCACTATCAAGTAATGAGAGAAAGGAAACGGATTGAAAAGGACCTACTGAAAAAGACAAATTTATTTCAATTTTTCTGCATCTTCATTCTATATTTATGGTGTTTTAACACATTTTTCAGCTGTCCTATGCCTACCTTTGAAATCCATATCTCATGCTTTTAGCAAGACCCTAGCTTCTCAATTTTTATCAGGGCTTTTAGAAGATGCTGATAATTTACATCAGTGGATGTAGATTGCCATTACCATTGGACCTGGTTAAACAAAATATTCCTAAAGTCTAACTGACCATTCCTAATGATGATATTATAACTTTGTATTCGGTACTTTTGCATTCAGTATGTCTTCTGATAGTCCTAGGAAATTTGTTCATTGTGGGATCTCCATTTAAAAATCCACAAGAAAAATGAAAGCATGTTAAAAATGATAAACAAATAACAGCACTCATCATGAATCAGTTTCAGGACTACAGGCTGGTCTAATCTCCCTATACATACCAGTAAATTCAGTTGCCCAGTTATAATTTTAAGCTTTGTGTTCCTAACCCTCATTTTTTTTTTTTCCTCCCATGAGCATGTCACTGATAACTAGAGCCACACAATTCAAGGTGATAAGTCTATGAACATATTTAAGGATTATTTACATGAGCCAAGATTTCTAGGACTGAGTCTCCAGCCCCTCAATCCCATCTCATACCTTCCATTGCTTTCAGAGTCAGAGTCAATAAAGCATGAGTTTCCACATGCCTAAGGTATTTCCAGCAATTCCAAAAAAGCAACCTCTTCTTAATTTCTTTCTCTGCAGTCCCGGATCACTTATCTCCTGAAGGATCTCTGGGATACATGTGATGTCTAAATGTTTGAAAGGCAGTTGCCACAGTGCTGTGTTGCTAAAGAGGAGATAAAACATTATTCTTCAGAGCCAAGAGACCTCCTTTCTCCAAAAATAGCCTTTAAACCTAAATGCACTCCTGAACCAAGATTTGTCAGGGCAAAGAAGTAGAAGACAAAAGCAGTGGTGACTCTTCCCATGTACATCATGGAGAACCAAAGACATTTAGCTTGTTAGTCACCAAAAATTCAAGGCAAATAGAGAGGCTGTCAAGAGAAACAGGATAGACACTTCTGGCTACAATAAAATGAATATTGCATTTTCCCTCCTTCGTGGGAACTCTAAACATCACAGGCTATTGCTTCACACCACTTTTTTGCCCTATCCCTGTCCAACGGACCTCGCATATCCTACTGCTGCAATCCTACTACTTTTCTTTATAGTTTGGTGGTATGATGGATCCTTTTGGAAGAGTTCAAAGGCAGAGACAGGACAAGTGCTCTTTGCTTTGTCCCATATTAGTTAGTCCCTTTATCTCTCTTAAGGCTATCTATTTTATTTCCTCTAAAAAAATGTGTTCTCTCCATGTTTTCCATTCCACTCCCCATCATTGCTTGTGTCTCAGACCCTGCAATCGTGACGTCAGCTGTTTCTTTGTGCCAGCTCCTTTCAGTATCTCAGTGTTACCCATTCTGCTACCTCCTTGCTCTTCTGCTTGGTGTTCTCATGGTCTCTCCTCATCCCTGCACCTTTTCATTTCATTACTCGTCCCCATCAGTACCTATATGCTGTCCGTAGTCACAGCTCTCAAACACATCTCTTCATCCATGGTGTGACTCCCTGTTCATGTTATTTTATGTCTCTATCTCTGTTTGAAGGAAAGTTGATGCTTCCAAAAGCAAAACTGCTGCACCTCTTCTGCAGAAGCTACTTTCACGTTCCTTGTTTTCAACTACTGTACTATCTCAGTCACTTTCATATAAAATACTAAAGTTGGTTTTCATTAGTTTCCTTTTCATTCTTTTTATGTTCACATTAGTATTCTTGCATATAAACTAATCTTCTTACTTCTCCCCTTAAACTGTTCTAAATTCCTCTGTTCTCCTCCACTGTTATCTAAAACTGTGATACGGCTATGGCTTTATTTTTTCTTTGTATTTTATCAGAACAATAAATCATCCTCTTTTTTAGCCTTCTTGAACTTCTTTGCTTTCAAAAATTAACTTATAACTATTTATAGCAATAAAACCAGAGGACAGTATTTGGAAGGGCAAAGCACGCTCCAGTAAGACTGAAATCAGGAATCAGTCACAGGATGTAGACAAGAATGAAGCAAGGCCATGCTCATTAAAAATGCATTTTAATTCCTTAAGCAATGTTTGTCGTAGCCTTTCTAACACAGACTAAGCCTTTCACTAGTAGCCGGGACTTCTCAGAAAATAGATATTAACGAAGTCTTGCAGTAGTGATGAATAGAGACTAGTAGATCCTTCAGCTCTCTGTGAAGAGAAAATGTCTTTTAGTGGCAGCAAATTAGACCTTTATTCTCTCTGGTCCAGAGGGAGCTTTCAGTTATGCAGTTAAACAAAAGGCATGTGCTGCTCTTCTCTTCATTTATTCTGTTGTCAGTATCTGTGCAGGCTTTACCCTTGTGAGACTGTTAGCATTATGCCATTTAAGATTAATTGAGCAAGGTTAGGAATTAAATTAATATGATTTCATTAATATTTGAACAACATATTACAACTGCCTATAGGATTATTTATGGCTCTTTGTGCATCACAATATCATTAATATATATTGTCTAAATGAAAAATTTCTATTCCAAATATGTTTGATATTGTGAATTAAAATACATACAAGGTGAATGCATGTAATAAACATAATAATTATTAAAATAAATGTATATGTGCATTAGCTAATTATTTTATTCATATTTCCCAACTAGCAGCAGAATGAATGCATATGTGTGACACAATTCCATAAATCAGTCACACCGTAAGTAAATTGGCCTTCCTTCACCCTTCTAAACAGCCTTAGAAGGTTTAAAAAAAATAATATTTTTGCACACTCAGAAATTCAATTACTGGAGCCCCAAACCCTAGACCTATTTATAGAAAAAAAACAGTACTAATCTTAAGTGAAGTCATAATTCTAAGTTTACTCTGTTGGTCCAAATACAGGCAATAAATTGGAGTAAGGCTCAGAGAACTCCCCAGAGCAGCAATCACCCTGTCCCGTCATTGCAGTGGTTAATATTTTATTCAGAGGAAAGATTGGTGTAGAAAACCAGATACATAATTTCCCAAATATGCACATTATGCTAAACTAGGAAAAGCTATGAACTGAGGAAATAGGAGAGCAAGGAAGAAGGTGGCAATATGGACAGGAACAGGAGCTTGAGATTCAAGTGGCAAAAAAAGCAGGTCAGCACATTCTGAAAATAATAACCTAAAACATTTTAACTTTTCTTTTGGGAATATGTGGAAAGCAATAATGCTGGGAGAGACTAAGGGGAGATACAGGTTGTAAATTGGATGTGAATCTGTGCTGGGAAACGAAGGGAGACAGTATGGTTTTGAGCTGGATACACATAAACAGTGTGTGCTAGGACACCGGTAGCTCCTTTCTGCACAGCACCAATAAAACGACATCTAGAATCGTCTATCTCAGTATGAGAAGATGGCAACAAAGAGAAATTTTGAGGAAAATAAATAAAGAGATGCATGTGAGAAATTGAGTTTTCACATGTAGAAAGATGAAAATAAACAAAAAAAACCACCCAAGATTGTAGAAATGGGACTATAACACCGGACTCCTGAATTTACAGCACTATGCCTTTATGTATGATTTACTTAAAATGTATTAGTTTGTGATAATAACAAGAATTTCTCCTCAACATCTTTAAAGTAAAGCTACTTAGTAAGGAAAATTAAACTTCTTAACAGAGATTTTGAATTTGGCAGGTTAACCCACTCTAGGTTCCTTTAATTTTAATTTTCAATTGTTGGCCATTATCCATTGTTTAGATGAAGTGCTGAAATAAAAAAAATATAAATATTTTCATAAGGTACAAAATTGAAGATGGAAAAATAAGAATGTTGTTCAAAGATTTACAATAGAGAGTAAATAGTAGTTCTTTAGACTTTCTGCACTTCAGTACGTTCTGAGCAATTGCTCGTTTTGTCCCCCTTACAGCTTTAGCAAAATTTCCTGGCTCCAGAGTGTTAATTTGGAGAGGTATATCAGAATATTTTATATACACATATATTATATAAGCAAGTAAATAAACTTTAAAGATGAAAAAGATGAAACAATCACAAAATATTTGTGATGCTGATCTAGAATGAGAATCAGACTTTTTCCTATATGTTAAACAATGGAAAATATTATAACCGTCACTGAGAACTGGATTATATATTTTGGATTAGACTCCTCTGCACCTGTATGGATGTTGAACAGAGGAACTGTTATTTTTGCAACTGTAATTTAAATGAATTATTATTTTTTACTTCTGCTTGTAAGAAAACAGAGCAATGACAGAAAGAGGGCAGGAGGGCAGAGCCAACCCAGGCTCTGCGTCACCACTCGGGCAAGATGCAGGGTGACAAATTGCTCAAATTCACTGTTTTCCATCTGAAAATCAGTGAGGTCATGCAGAGGAATTAGCGTTGCCTAGTATTTCCCGATAGCTCCAGTTTCCTCTGATGACTTATTCTCAAGGACATCGAGCCAGTGAGTTCTCTGGTTTCCCCAAACATCTTTCTTTGCTAAAGCTGAGAGATTTGATACAATTTATAGCCAAGCCCAGAACAAAATGTCAGATTATTTTAACCAGCTTTTTGACTGAAGAACAGTGCCTTGAGTTCATTAGGGTAACACAGGAGATATTTGCTGATGGTGCCCTAGTTCTTTATTATTCTTTCTTTTTCATATTAAAGAAAATGTCAAGTAGGAAAGTTGGCCAGTTAGAAACACAGGCAAAAAGATGTCCAATTAAGATCCAGCATATACAGAATTTAATTTTAATGGTGAAAAATTGTGTGTTCTCTGAAACGTACGTATCACATATAAATATCTGTGTCTTGGATAAATATAAGAAAACATACTGCTCAGTACCTTGAAGGAATAAGAGTGGATTAGTGATGAAAAAAGCAGGTATTTCATTACATCCTAGACCCCTTCTGCAGCTTTTGTTAATGATAATGACTTTTGAGGCAAACTAATTAGCTGATCAGAGACCTAGACCTAAAAAAGCCTGAAGCTAGGGTCACTTCAAAGGTTTTGCTAAATCCAGTTCTGCTAGATTTTCAAGGCCATCGCATTTTTAATTTGATACTTTCGATTGCCCTGATTCCAACAAAGATGTTCAACTGGGAAAAAGAAGTCTTGTGAGAAATACAAGAATGATCTCACAGAAAAAGATGTTTTATGGAAACGAGAGCAGTGGTTTTGAGAACGTGGAGGTGCTCAACACTTAGGGTTATCTTTCTCCCTGTGTTTCAGTGGTGTGTTAGCGGGGTCTCTTCACAAAAAGTTCCCGCAGACAGTTCCTTTGGCAGTGCGATTTAGGCAGTAACCACTAAAGATCTCTCCACAAGGCATTGCCAGAACTCACCTGCACACCCACTGAGTTGTTTTTAGAGATTTTTGTAATGAGAAAACTTCAGAGATTGCCTGTTTTCTCCCTTTGCAACCTCATGCTTACAGTCTTTTAACTTCTGGAGGGAGCAGAACTGAGCAGGGAATGGCAGCTGCCCTATAGAAAGACCGGTTGGTGAAGAAGGAAAGAAAGAAAGAAAGGAAGTGTAATATTATATGCGACAGCAAGTCAAAGGATGGGGAAGAGCGATGGGAGGAGATGCCAAGGAGGCAGGTGAAGCCTTGTGCAGGCAGTGGGATAATGGGGGGGGAGGAGGGGGTGCACAACTGAACCACGATGCAGTTCAACCTCATTTTGAACGTACTGTCAAACATCCCTGGAGATTAAGGTCAGAGTCTGACCCTTAGTTGTCTTTTTTCTTTTCCTTAGGTTCAATTAATGGGTCTTTTTATCAAACTGGCCAAAGCAAAGAACAATTTTACTTTTTAAGCACGTGTGTCACAAGTTTCAGACATTTGCAAATTTAGCAGCAGATGCTGCTATATGGTGGATCTTAATTTAATCTGAAGAAAATCAGTACTTTCAAATATATCTGGTGATTATTCAAACAGAATTATACACAGTAAAATTTTCTGCTAATTTGTTTTAAATAGGGTAATGCATTTTCAGCATATTTCTGTTTTTTTTTTTTTTTTTTCCCTGAGAGCAATTTTCCAAACTGATCTTTGAAAAAGATCTCATCCCAAATTAAGCTAACAAAACCCCCATAACCTTTAAACAATTCCTCATTTAAATAACAGATATTAATAAATTAAAATGAGTAAAGAAAATTTTCAAAATAAGATTACACAAGCATTGTTATAAAAATAAATTTTTTTCTCCATTTTACAGTCAATTCTACTTGCAAACCACAGGTCATAATAATTTTAAAACTTGGTAATTTAGCCAAAAAGGGAGAAATGTTTGCCAACAAAGCTAGATTATACCCTCTAGCAAAACAAATAATTAAAGTGTGATTACTTACTGTTGTAGGAAAGCACAGTTTGAATTTATTTTAGGAAAATGATCTTCCCACTTTTAAATATCTTTTCACAAGGCTAGAATTCCTAAGTAATTATGTAAATGCATGTATTTATGAATATATCTTTACTGTATATATTTATGAATATATCTTTACTATATATATTTATGTATTTATTATTGTATAATTATAATAATATGTTTTCTGTATTGTTCTTCTAAGGGCTTATACCTGTATAACTCAATCGCAAAAACAAACCACAGAAAGAAGGAAATACTTGAATTGCCGAGAACATATGTTCTCATTCATACTAAACATTCAGGTTTATATGAAGTTTTTCTTTTAATATATTGGGGGCAGACTACAGTTGGTCCGTGGAACCAACTGGATTAAGCAGTGAAACAAAGCCTGAGAAAGGGTGGCAATTTATAATAGCTGAAAAAACATCCAGTGGCAGTTTATAAGAGCTGAAAAAACATTCCTGCAAAAGTTTGCTTTTCCAAGGAGGACAATATTTATGAACAAAAAGTTGCAGTGCAATTAGTGTCTTTTGAAAACCTTCATCTATTTACATTTCTGCTTCTTTCTTGAAGATACATATATCAACTTGCAATTCACAGGCAGATTGTATAGTCCTATGAGTATTCTGAACATAACAAAACTGAGATACAGGTTGGCAAGGTGCAATGTCTCTGTTATTTTTTCTGCTTGTAAAAGCATTTTACAGTGAGGAAATAAGGCAGAAAAAACCCCATAAATGTAAGAAAAGTGCATGCAGGCATGGGGTTTTTTCTGCCTTATTTCCTCACTGTAAGCATGCACGTGAATCACACTTTGGAATAGCACCAATATAATGAGATTAGTTCAAATTGGGAACATTTCCCAGCCTCATTTCAACCTGCAGGTCTTCCTCAGACACTGGTCCCACAGGTTCACTTGAAGCATGTGGGTGCTCAATTAGACTTTTTTATGATGCCTATTAAATTACACAAGGTGGTCTCTGCTCAAACCCTAGAAGCACTCATTAGTGCAGTGTTATAATGGTGAGCAAGCCTGATTGCAAAAGCAGAGGCTGAGTAGCTTGTTCATGTTTTCTGAATGAAACTGATTTTAATTGCCTGCCACCTTACACTCCATGCGGTTGCAATGCCTCATCCTAACAAACAGTATCAAAGGCTCTACCAGCTGTGGCCACGCTTTCATCTTCCTTTCAGTAACAGCTTCATCAGGAGGACTCAGGACTGTGGTTAACCACGGAAAGGTGAGTGCTCCTTGGCTCAAAGAGCCCCCGTAGCAAGACGACTGGTCATCCAGACAGCAAGGTCACCACAGCTTTGTGCTCAGCTGATCAATGGTGCTGCATCCCTGACAGTATGTTTTACTGTCGTATCAGAACTAGCCAGGTTGACTTGATTTCCTTAACTTGCTCACAACTCTGTTGCTGTTTTGCAAGGCTGCTGGAGCCTGCTGCAAGTTTCCAGCAGCCTGGAAGCTGCTCCGAGCTTTTTATTTCACCCAGCGTTTCTCTCAGGCAGTTGTGTTCAAAGGGAACATCAATTACTCCAAATCAGAGACTGATAATCTTGTGTGAAACAAATCTGAGTCCAATGCCTCTGACTCACATCCCACCTTTGTTCACTATTAACCCTACTGTTACTTGGCATTTCTTTTAATTTCTACCTGTCTTGCAAACTCAGCAGTGAGCCAGAGAACAGACTGAGCCGTGACTAATAGTGCGAGCAAGTGGATACACAAGTGTATATCAACACCAAATAGATAAAGGCCGTAGGACTAAGCCAGTTAATAATGCAGTAATGGTGGCACGACCCAGCACTGGGGAAGTGATGACACCCGCAGTGCCTCGCCAGGGAGGAAAATCCCCCAGGAGACGCCCGCGGGTGAGGCCACGTCACCTCTCCTCACAGTGGGTGACGTGTTTGTTGTGTGGTTTACCCCACTGGTTTTGAAGAGCTCCCCTCCGCAGCCAGGCACCGCTCAGCCGGCAGGACGTGGCCTCACAGAGCAAACACAGGAGGTGGCAGGCCAACCGCGGCCAGCGTGCAGGAGGAATACGCCTGCTTCTAACCCGCAGTGCCATTTCAAGCTACGTTAGACTGGGGCGTAATGCATTTCACACAAAGATTTACTGAGGGGTGACTAAAGTAGTAGTACTGACCTATCTCTTACTGGCTCGCAACCGTTTCTGTTCCCACACTGACCTCCTTAAGAGGGAATCTATACCTTCTGCATATTTCATTTTACAGCAAAAGTAATTGAAAAATCATTTTGCCTCTGGCTGTTATGTAGAATATGGGAAAATGGCATTTTCTACTACTGCTACACAATGCTCCCTTCTCATATTAAGGAGTCTCTGAACGGAGAAAGTGACTTTTAACGATTCCCTCAGTAGCAAAATAATGTACATGACGCAAGAAGATAGTATCTGTTATCACATCATCTTCCAGACACGAAGAAGGAATCATGTACCTGGAACCTTTTTTGTTCTTACAAGCTACAGAAATTGGTCTGATTTCTGTTGCCTGAGTTTTGTACAATCTTTGTAGATGCCTGGGGAAGAGCCTCACGGATGCCAGCAGAGAGACACAATCAAAGTGCAGACTGGCAAGACAGAAGAGGTCTTAGGGAGGCTCTGTTGTCACACCGTAAGAGCTGAAGCAACCCCTGAAGAAAGAAGGTAGTTTCATCTAAGATATAAATGAGGCTCACCACTCAACTCAACCCATCGTATAGTGGGTGAAATTTTTAAATGATGCATTTTGAGAATTTAGCACAAATATGAGGTAGGGTGACATCAGAGGCTAATGTCTACTTTAGCTACCATGTTCTCTGTTGGGCCCCACACTTCAGGAAATATTGGAGAGAATCCAGAGCACAATGACAACGATCACAGGTTTGTCAAGAGTGACCTGAAGTCATTACTGGAAGAATTAGTACAGCTAATGTGGAGAAGAAATGACTATGGTAATCAGCGGGATGTACATAATAGTTTTCAAATATGTGAAAAAAAATCTAGAGAGAAGTGTAATCGATTTTTTCCCTTGTTCATCGAATGAAAAATGGAGGGGTGAATGCTCTTAATTTTTAGCAAAGAAAATTTAGGTGATAATTTTCTAGTTATGAGAATTGTTAACTAGGAAGACTGGAAATGTTGGCATGGTCAGACTTTGCAGAACAGATTGTACAAACATCTATGAAAGATATTAAAGATTACTTGACCTTGCCTCTGTGCTGAAAGTGAGACCTGATAATCTCCTGAAATGCCATGTGACTTTATTCAGATATTCTGTGATGTCTTAATAAGCAAATATTACATGCATTGAAGTAATCATTGCAAGCAGTAGAATTATTTAGCAAACACATGCAATGCTGAGCCATATTAATAGTCATTGCAGACTAGAAAAGGCATAAACTGAGAGCAGGTTTTTGTTTCCATGGCCATATGTCCAGGTCAGTTGTTTGCTCACTTGTTATCCCCAGCAGATATGTCTGCAGTAAATTAATCACATAGGAAAAAAGATAAAAGAGGATAATAACTCAATGTCCAAGTATTGCTTTTTCTTAGATATTGCATAAATATATATTCCTAAGGCTTTCGAGAGTCCTGGGAGCTTGAGCAATGGTTTCACACAGTCTTTCTGTGAAATGCACAATGTGTGTTTGCAAGCTAAAAGCAAAATGTGTGTGTGTGGTGTATGATAACGAGAGGAAAGAACTGAGGAATTCCTCATGGGCTGTAGGTTAGATAAGGCAGACGCTAGTAATTGCCTATATGTCTCCAAGAACTACTGATGTGTGGGTTGATATAAGTTGTAGAAAGGTTCAAAGCAAAGCAAGTAATTCGCTGTGCATATCTCAAAGCTGTGTCTTTGGAGATGTCTTTTGAAAAAGGCACTGAAGAGCTCTTTGCAGAAAGGCAACAAGAAAGCTAGGCAATGGTGGTTACTGCTACGTACTCCAGAGCTAGTGCAAAAGAGGGAGGTAGAAGAAATGTTGGGAGCAGGACGAGGAGAGTTGTATGGTAGTGCCTGGCAGTGTGGGCTCTGCGCTGGATGCAGAGACAATACAGGACACTGGCAAGTGATCATTTTCATACCTGAAGAGCAGCACGCATTGGATAACTTGTATTATAATACTTCATGCCAGCTCAAAATAGAGTCTTTAAATGCAACCACAAGACAACCCCCTCCTTTGCTGCCTTTTCTTTTCTGCCTGTTGCCATAAATACCCTTTTTTCCTTGAATGTTATTCTTGTCAGCCTATGAAGTGCCCTCACCCTGGGCATGGAGAAAAGGAAGGATTTAAAAAATTAAATCCTACGTAGTGGTTGAGAAGGAAAGCACTAAGCACTGGCTGTGTTGCATGCTGAGGGAGGGAGCACTTCTAGGTATTTGTATAGTTTTTAATACCTGTCCCATTTTGAGCAGTAGGTAGTAGGAGGGTGAGAGAAAAGAGACTAAATGCTTAGGACAGAAAGATGATTAGGATGGTGGTAATGCCACCGTGCTCACAAATCAACACTTTAACCCTCTCACAATCACATTAATATCACACTGTGCTGATTGAATATAGTCTCCTCTCATCTTTGAGCCTCCAAAAGATGTGTGATAGCACCTCACACAAGTTTTAGACAGTACGAAGTCTCCCAGAGGCCCTATCATTTTGCTAGTACTCCTCTAACCCGACACAAGCTCCTCTGCTTTACTGTATCGCAGCTTTCCACCCCAACATTTTTATTCCACTTGCAGACACACTAGTTGATCCTGCTAAGTGACTGTTAATGACTCAGAGGCACCTGTACTTACACTCTCTCCGGAGATGACTGGTACCGGCAATCATAACGTGAGACTACCCAGAAATAACCACACAGCCAGGGGTGACATCCAGCTGCACACCCACATTTCAACAGGGAGGTGGCATTGGGCTGGGGTGGTCTTGGAGCGCTGGTGGCAGACACGGGCAGGCTGGCAAGCCGGGTGCCACGGGACACCCGTGAAAAGTCGTGGGTGTTGCACGTTACTTCTTTGGAGGTAGGAGGCATCTAGGCTTGCTAACAAGAAGGGCAAACCCACAGTTTCCAAAGGAAGCGTGATGATGCTCATGAAGATGACATTCCATACCCAGACACAGAAAAGACTCATGAAAGAAAAAGATGTCCTTGTTCACCCACAAGAAATCTGAAGTTCAGATACACCCTCATCCACACAAGAAATATTCCTTTTTACTCCCTGAAAGAATAGAGGGTTCCAGCACTTGATCTTAATAGTCCTCTTCTCTATTAGAGTCATCTTTGTACAACTAGAGAACAGGGCTCAAAACACACAGCTGAAAAACCCATTTCCAGCTGATAATTACTTATAATTAGTACCATCATAAAATTTTGCAGGCCTGACTGACTGCCTAAAATTTATTTGTGTGGAAGATTTCCTGAATAACTTTCTGTAACAAAATCACAAAGATCACTCTATTCACATAAGATTCATGAATGGATGTCAGAAAAATTTGTTTGTAATTATTTGCTGTTAGTAGTTGGCCCCTCTACATCTGTCCAATTTAACAGGCTCAGGCTGTGATTGCACAATCACAGATATTAATGGTGGGAAAGAACCAGAAAATTCTCTTCTCTAGCTGAGTACTGTTCTATTGTTGTCCTCTCTCTTCACAATATACTTACTAACAAAAATCTGTGAGGAATTTCCGCAGTGTCTATGAATTCCTTTGATGCTTTGTACTTGTCCGGTCTCCAAATCTTCAGCATTGCTTTGAGTACCTCTGCTCAGTTGAAACTGTGTTAATGACAGTAGGTTTTTACTGCTTACTGAGACTAATGCTTTCTTTGAAAGCTCCTTGCTAATTTAAATCTTTGCCTGGTAGTTAGAAAGCTGTAGTACATGCCTGTGTGACAGGCATCAGTGTTCTGTCTGCTTCATCCGACATGTCTTGCTTTGGCTCATTGTAAATCATAATTCACAGACAAGACACTACTAAAACTTGAGTGAACGAATGTGAAACCAAAATGCCAGTTAATAAATGACAGTCAGATGCAACGTGTTTCTGCTTGTTTAGGATTATAACCTCTAAAATAAATTGGTCTCAGTATCTAAACCAGCTTTTTTGGCCACTAAATTATTCTGAAGAAGCTCTGGGAAGTTTCAAATTACCACTGACCATGTCTTGCGCCTGTATAACAGTAGCCCCACATCAGGCAAACAAACTGGTGAAAGTGGTGACCCACTCTCTCTCCTAAACAGACTTCTTATTTTCAGATACATATCACTGGTTAAAGCCTAAGCACAGCATTCAAGCAATTGCTCACCACAGAAAAGGAGAGAGGAAAGAGGGGGAAAAATCACCTTATGGTATTTTGTGCTGTGGTGCATACAGGGAGTCTGACCACTGCTACACAGAGCACCCTTCTTCCAGGGCTGCCTTATTTTACTCACTGGCAGATGATGGTGTTTCTGTTTGCTAAGCACTGGCATTGTGCTCACCTGTGTGCACAAGTACAAACAGAGTCACTCAGCCAACACATTTACATCAAAGAGTTTGATCAGGGAGGTGCTCATCACCTTCTGAAGATATTCAGTGTTTGTTTCAGAATCAGGCAGTTGAGAGAAAAGTTACCAAAGACACTACAAAGGGGAAAAAGAAAGAGAAAGATAAAGATAGTGTAATTTGCCCTAGATTTTACGGTACATTGTCACATGAGCGACAACTAGCAATTGGTACTTAATTAGTAATGCTGTTTAACTCGAGTTCAGACACACTAACTATAGCTAACACTTATCCCAGAAATGTCAGGCTAGATTAGGCATGCACATTAGTTCAGGTACTGATATGAAAAGGTGCTTAACAATAACTGGGAAGGATGGATCAAAATGTGTACAAGAAATAGGGCATCTGTGCTTTTATACAGGATGTGGATGTACTGCTCAGAGTCAGCTTATATGTCTTCTCTGAAGAGTACACCTAATGTTAGAAGTGGAGAATTTCCACTCTCCTTTTATCACTTAGTCTCTTCATAAATTTTTCACTTTTCTGCTTTCTCTATCGTTCCTTGCTTACCTTGCCTCCTCATGTCATCAGCAAAAGCATGAGATCAAAAGGCAATGCTTTTTGACCTTGCCCTGCAGGTCACTCCTGGAGGAGCTGCTAAGTGAAAAGTTTGCTGGGCCTTTGCAGCTCACCTGTGGGGACAGCGCAAAGCCACTCTGAGGGCTGGAGCCTGCTCTGCATTAACAGAATCGCCAGAGAAGGAATACGACATGTTTAAGAGAAGTTACTGAAACAGGACGCCACCAGATTTCTGTGTAGTCAGAGAGCAAAAATACTGAACATTAGAGGACGACTCTTCATCTCTTCCATCCCATAGACTTCAAACTCCTGTTCTACAGCAAGGATCTACTAATTTTTTTTCAAATTGGCAGGGTGGAGCATTTTATCTCTGTCTTATTCTCAGAAAAGTTTTGATAATTGAGCTAAGTTAGCTTCTGGCATCAGCATACTCGGGAAAATTTTAGGCAGAATGTTTCAAACTCGATAGAATTATATGCTAGTGGAAAATATTTTGTAAAGCTAGGCAACCTTAATGACAATGATGACCAGGGCTCTGTCTATAGTAGCAAGCAGTGCAGACCAACAGGCAGAGAACTGTACAGTCAAAATGTTGGACCTGAGAACCTCATACCCACACTACACACATATCAAGTTCTTTCATTTTGGTGTAGCTTTAACTTTTGGACTGGCTCTGGTCTGATCCCATTAGTTGAATGACCATCTGAGGCTCTCATGACTGATGTGTCTTCCAGGAGCTCAACTTCCAGTTCAGTTTCATGCAGAGGGAATCCAGCTCATGTTCTTGGAGATGTCTCCCTGATGTGAGCCGCAGCACAGCAAGCTGGCATGGCCGAGAGATGTGCTGTAAAGGCCAACTCTCATCAGAAATGAAACACTAATGTAAATGCATGCGATCAGTACTAAGGATAATATTCTAAGAACTGTGACAATGATATCCATCAAATGTTATCATGTTTCCATGGGTTATGGATACCTCAATTTTCTATTTGCTTGCACAAGGGCTCACCTTGCATCTCTCCTACTCAGAATTAGAGGTTCTGATCTTAACTGATCCTGATTTGGGGTTCAGAAGAAACCTGAGTTAATGACATTTGCCTACGTCCACTCTCCGGAGTGGAACATATGTGACATGATTGATCATCAGCAGAGAGAAATGTGAAAACAGGAACATAAATGACTTAGCCCTCAGTTTAGAACAACTGACAAAAAAAAAAAAAAAAAAGTCCTAAAGTTGATAGGTAAGAGAAAAGTGGGAAGGGAGCAAATTTCTTGCTCTACAAAGAGAGTAGATTGCAGTCCATTTTATGACTAAAGGTGAATCATGGAAGAGGTAGATGAGGGAAGCATGGAAATTACTCTCAGCTAAAGATAATAATATTAAATTTGAACTGAGCATAGTCTTCATGTGGTAGTATCAGAAACTAAACAAATTACCCATTTCAGGAACAGGGCAGCTTTGCAGACCATAAGGTTCACTGAGTTGGCAGCTGGCATTCTTAAAGCCATTGTAACTGTAAAAATCCAAGCAATAAAGTCTAATTTGATTCTCCTGGGTTTTTTTATTTGTCTCCATTCCTTTCCACCAGGATTATTGCTCAGTCTGAACCACTCATTTAAAAACTACTAATCCACAGAGCCCAGCTGATGCCACCTCAGGTCAAAGTGCAAAGCAGCTCTTACCTTACATCCTCTCCAACCTCAACATATGTTGTGTGTATTGGCTTTGAGAATTAGGTGGTCACAGACCAGTTCCTCCTGAATTATCCCCCAAAATTTTGTCTTTGGCTGTCTAGAGAGTATGCATATGTGATGCAGAGCCATGCTGTTAGATGTATTAAGTAGTAACCAAAACATTAGGTTTTACTTTGAACTAACATGGTGCCTATTATAAAATCTCCACATGCTGGAAGAAAGAGTAAATCCTCTGTGGTTTACTCATAAATATTTATAGGATTATTCAGTCCATTGTGCAGTGAATAACCAAACGCATTCTGATGTAAGCCAGCCCAGCTCCTGTGTTTATACAGTCTATCTGACAGAACACAATTACAAAACATGTTTTTCTTTTTTAAATTTCTACTTGCGCTCCTTGAAGCACCTAGAATTTGAGCTTGGCAATATAGAAATATAATTGTCCAGGGACCTGGCATTTTACAGATTAGAAGTGCATGGATTCTTCAAGGACAAAACTATAAACTGTATAGTTTATATTCACATAAATGCATTTTTTATGGACAAATTCATATATTATAGACGTACATCCTATATTTTTGCTCCTGGTAAGGAATTATATCACCAAGTAGAGCAAACGCACAAAACCAACTTAATTCTACAGATTCAAGAAAGGAATACTTCATTTGCTTTTTGTTACTCTATTTTATGTTCAAAATGAACATGGCTCAGGTGTAGGATGTGAATTTCAATTTAACATATTCATAACTGGGGCAATTGGCAAGGTCTGTTATTTCTGACAGGTGTAAACAGTCAGGCTCAGCCCTAAATGCATCTTGCCTTTTTGTATTTATTCTGGTTCTTCCCCACTATTCAGTTTATTTGCTGATAAAAGTTCTCTCCTATCAGAAAATCATAATTTCAGCCAGAGACTGAAATGTTGATTTCAGTGACAAATTAGAAACTGAAAAATAAGAGATGAAAGGAGTGGGAAAGTGAGGCTGTACTGTGCAGATGCACTTTCATTCTCAAGAGCCTCTGTTTCCTCAAATGAAAGGAATTCCAACAAAAAAAAAAAAGGGTTTAATTCATCATGGAAATGTGCAAAACTTTTCAAGGCAAAGTCTTTGCATATGCTAAAGGCACAGATGATGTTCCATGTAAAGCATTACTTTTATCTTTATTGTTTTGAATATGTTGGATCATAAGAATGGGTGCACTCCAACTGCCACTTCAAAGCTGTACAGATAATCCCACATCCCACTTGCTTTGTTTGCATTTCAAATTTTGCTCAAGTAAAAGCAGAATCAAAGCTCATACTTTATTCTCTGAAAAACTGTACGACCTTCCCCAAAAGTCCAGCTCATCTGCACCAGGGCACATTACAAAAGTTCCTAACTCATTTGAGATTACTTCTATTTACTGTGTACGTTTGTCTTATTTTACATGATAAAGTGTTTCAATTTCTCACTGGATGGAAGTAATCAATCTCTGCCATGCCCCAAAATTCTTCCTCTGTAGATCAGGGGGTCCCTGATCTGTGGAGCAGGTGTTGGTGTTGCAGTAGGAGCAGCCAGAGGAATGTAATTGTTTCTGATGCATGTGACAGTCCTTGTCATACAGCCTGCAATGCAGTGTCGACAAAAGCAAGGTCAGACTCCTAGTTGCAGGACATTTTTGCCCATTCTGGTCCCTGAGCCTGAGCCTGCCCTGGGAGCAGGCAGTCTGTCCCCAGCTTTCTTATCACCTGCCCGTAGGCTCCACGGGCCAGTATGGTGCCTGGGGTGGCTTGCTCAAAGCAGGAGAGAAATGACTGCAATTGTAAAATTCCTTCATTCACTGGTAAAACTTTCCCTGGTGGCAAGGAGCAGAGAATTCTGGTGCCTCTTCATCTGCCAGCTTGCTCTATTTCCCCTTTGAACTCTTCGAATATCTGTTCAGGCTCTAAAGAAGACCCCGAAAGATATGTTCCCCACGTTGACATCTGCTGCTGAAAGACTTTCCCCCCCCCAGAAGGAGGTTGAGAATATTAATATGAAAGCAAAACAGCTGGTTTGGAAGGGTTTATAGATCAAGTGCTTCTCAATGTCGTTTCTGTTCAAAACATTTCAAACACAAAAATAAATGCAAGTTAGGAGAGCTTTAAGTGAATAAAGCCTTTTTCTAGATGACATTATTCCCCCAGATGGTTTTATATACAGTGGCTGGTAGTTAGAAATAAATATATCATGATGATACTCCTTTGGTCTTTCATGAAATCAGGCACCCTATACAGCAAACGTGTGGATGCATTCCTTCTCCCCAGAGGGAATGCACCTTCTATCCCCTCTGTAAAACCCTACAAAGAAATGAGTGTCTAGAAACATGCTATTTATTGTAATGAGTGCCCTAAGTTCAATAATGCTGCTAGGAAATATGTGGAAGTCCTGGAAACTGCAAGGTCTAGGCAATCTTCTCCTTATTCATTGTTTCTTATATAAATTCTTTATCAATGAGCACCTAGGGGCTTATTTTTCACTTACATCAGCTTTACAACTGTGAATTTCTGTTTATTTCACTGGAATTCTTTCTGGTGAAAATGTTGGTGTGTTTTAGTGGTGTTAGTTTACAATATTTTAATAAAAATGAATGACTCCCCTATGAAAAAGAATAATCCCTGATCAGCTATTTTCTAGTGGCACCTCTAGATGGAAACTAACAGACTAAAGGAGAAAACACCAGTGGCTATAAAATATTCTTAGCCTGGAGGTATGAGAATCTGCCAGAATAACATAATGAAAAAACAAATGCCTGGGAGATTTCCACATTATTTATGGTTTTTGTCTACAGATCTCCCATGGAGTCCCATCTCCATCGTCTGGGGACAAAAATCCACAAATTAGTGAAGGAAGAACACTTTCCGAAAGACTTAAAACCGAAAGCAGACACCTGACTCTTTCGGGCACTCTATTACAAGAGTAAATTGGACACCCCCTCATGTGTGGTATAGGAGCTGAAGAGTATGTTTGTATGAAATAATAAACTAACGTGGTACTAAGAAGTCACGTTCCTGTGAAATTGAGTATATTTCCTCAGGAAGTCCTGGAGGTGAATTACAAATTCTCATTAATGTGGGGCTGTGTGTAATCTCATAACTGTCCAATGCAGCTTCCCTGTACCAATGAAAACTGGACAGGCAGTGTGGAAAATAGGGGAACATGAAAAAAAAAAAAAAAAAAACCAACACCAAAACAGTCCCAAACCCCGAACAAATTTTGTAACTGCATCAGGCACAAACACCGTGGAAATGTCCCATTTATGATGGTGAATCATGGAAAACCCAAGCAAAGAAGTTCCACAGCACTCCTGTTTGCATGGGTTACTGGGCAGGAGTAAATAAAATGGGCCAAGGCACAGTGGCAGCTGCTCCAGGGTAAGTTGTGAGGCTGGCGTGTCTCACACCTTGGCACCTACGTCCTCCCCGTCTCCTCCCCTGCACAGCCCAAACAGCGTGGGTTCATCTGCCCTGGCTCCTGAGCATAGACCCTGACCTGCGCTGTGCCCACCACTGCTGATCAACACGGCCAAAACCGTGATGCCGACGTTCAGACGTCATGGGTAATAAGAGGATGATGCTCAGACTCGTTTTCTGGCCCTGTTGGGTTCACTGGTCTAGACGGAGCTATTGAAATTCTGCGATGCACACCGAGAGTGTGTTGGCAACATGAGGACATCCTGCTAATAAGTACAACCAATACAGTAAGCGGAGCATCGACGGGGAAGGGTGAACTGCTATTTTTATGACTTCCATACTCCATTTTAGCCAACTGTGGAAAAATTACAATATTAAATATATCCCAAAAGCCTTTTGTGCTTTTTCCTTGGAGTCTCATTACTTGGATCATGTTGTAGTTAGGTAGGATTGCTGGGGAGAGTTATATTATTACTATTATTAATTAAATATTGTATGATAATATTAGGATAATTAAACATTATACTCTATCAATATAATTTTATATTAGTATTTTAGCTCAGATTAGAAAAATTTCCATGGTTAAGAAAAAGCAGACAAATCTCTGGTACCACAAACCCTGAGTAAGGTCCCATCTTTACATCATTTATGTAGGATTTGCACAAGAAAATAAAAAAGTTAAGGTCAAAAAGAATGTCGTAATGGGAAAATTTCTCAAGACAGCACATAAATTCAGTAATTATATTATATCTATTAATCTTTCCAGTTGGAAAACCTTTCCCAGATTGCATATTGATAAATGATTGTATTGTATCACTTGTTAAAGCTTGGTAGCAGGAGGCAGATATAGTCCATGTTACCAGTGGACAACATGATGGCACAGATAACAAGACTTTAATTATTGAAGACTGAAATGTGTTTAAATGAGGATGTGGTTGATTTGGGTCCACAAGTGGATTAAATGTGACTTCCAGCACTCTCTAAAAATAATAAATGGGGCAACAGAAATTTTACTTTTAGAGTTTGGTTTTGATCAATAAAGATGGTTAATTTTCTGCTCACAAGGTCACCAAGCTCATTGTCTTCCAGAATATAAGGGAAGCTTCAAATGTCTGCTGAATTTGGCTGATACCCATGCCTACGTAGTTTATGCACATAAATCTTTAATTTTCAATTGCAGCAGATTTGTTTGGCCTAGTTTTGGATAAAAGTCCAAACAACTTAATCCTCATGGACTGTTGTTCTTACAAGTTTTTAAGTAAATAAAATGTTAAAGAAAAAGTTCTGTGATAGGTTTAACAAACAAACAAAAAAATAAATTAATCCCACAGAAATGTGGAGAAAGCCAAAAACTTCAAACCTTCAAATATTATTTAAAATGTCTCCTTCCCACAAAAAAAAAAAAAAGAAAAAAAAAGTGCAAATACTGCCAACAAACATTCATAAAGTCATCTCTGGACAATTAAAATTGATCCTGGGTTGCTATTCTCCTGCACAAGAACTGTTTCTGTGTCTTGGGCTGAGAGATACAAGGTTCAGGGGCTGGTTTTGAAGCTGTTCTTAGGTCTTGTGGATGTAAGGAAATGAGCATTAAACAGTGCCTGTAAGTGTGGCTATGTGGATAGAAAAGGTATTTTGAGCCCAAGAAGCGGTAAGATGTTAATAAAATCTTTGCCCATAATTGTAACTGGGATTTCGCACCATATTAAGATTGACTTATTTTTCACCGTATCTCTTTGTATATAATTTTTAGTACTGAGTTAGCAATACAAACTGTCCAAACATTTGATATGTAAGACAGTGAGGAATAATCTGAATTAAAAAAAAAAAAAAAAAAAAAAAAAAAAAGAAAAATCCTGCATTTCTTTCCCTCAGGATTGACTGGGAGGGAGTGAAGAGGTGAGGCGTAAGGCGGGGGGCCCAGCCGCCCTCACTGAACACACGAAGGAAGGCGTGGCGTGCGAGGCGCCCGTGGCAAGCCTGGAGCCAGCGCCACCTCCCCGCCCCACCGCGTGTCTGGGCTAGAGGGGCTCCGCGGAGCAGTGGGTGAATGACCACCGGACACGACCCTAGTCCTGGGTGCTGTTCTGCATTTTGGGTGGGAAACAGATCTGTCGAGGAGAGCTTAAGGAACAGCATTAAAGTTGCTTTCTAAAGCAAGCTAGGTGAAACGGTCTGGGGTAGCTGTTGCTGCTAATAAAGTCTAAGCCGGACGCTTCTCAGGCAAAACAAGATAAATGCATGAAAAGAAAGTAGAAATGAACATCAGAGCCAGAAAATATAGCTCCTCTTTCTAGTACAGCCTCTTATGTGTGAGGTCAGTGGTGGGAAACCCCAGTACGGCGTGGCTTCCCGTAACTCACTTCCACTCATCCGTACCCATAACAAAATATTTAGAAAATTGATTTCAGCTGCCTAAAGCCATGACAGACTGATGGCAGTGCAGGAACAGATGTCTTTATAGTTAAGCCAGATCTCACTGCACAAGTGGTGGAGCAAATAAGGAAATGGAGAAGTAAAAGAAATGCAAAGCTTGCAGTCCAGATCAGATAAAGCTACTGGTCTTCTGTGGGCTGGTTTAGAGAGAGCACCTTCACGTGGTGTTACTGGCGAAATCATGGTCCCAGGAAGAGGAAAGGGAGAAGAAGGAGTAGTGAAACACGTAGGTCTTTCCAGTTCATTCCTGCTTGCCAGAGTAAAAAGTCAGTATCCAGGGAGGGGGAATTTGATGATCCCTGGATGTTAGCAATGAGAGCTACCAGGAAGATCAAATTTGTAAGAAAAGCCTACAGGTAATGGAGAGGGTATTTCAAATACCCACCATGCAGAATTTCACTCTTGAAAACTCTTTCTGGAAATCAGTGTATTACTTGAATAAACACCCAAGCTATCTGGTATAAGTGACGAGAATGTAGCTCTAGTTTTCTATGTTGATCTTTATAGTTTACCTATTTATTTGAATCTGTATACATGCATGTATGTTGTTTATTAACTTATAATATGTTATTATAAATTAATAAACAAGATAAAAATAAATTAAACTAATCATAAATAAAAATGGAAAAGATCATTCATTTAAGTGGCTGTTTAATTATATACCACTTTTTACTGTCATTCACAATGATTATCAATTAATCTACATGGAAGGAATTTACATAGGAGTTAATGGAAAGGTAAGCTAGAAAAGTTCCACATCACTAGGAATGATTCCTTAAAGAATCTTTACCTATAGCATAGATTCAGACAGAGATCTAGTAGATGTCTCTTGCAACACCTGATTTATTAGATTATTATTTTGATTCAGACTAACATCAGAATTATAGAGCAACACCATTGTTCATCATTTTCATCCTTCCATGTGGACAATTGTTTCAACTGAAGCCTTCTACATATTATACATGGGTGAGAAGAAATTAAATTTGCTTTTCTGCCTTCTACTTTAAGGTGATTTCTTTTCTCTGAGAATACTTACTGACACCACACAAAAGCAAGCTGAAAGTAATTCACATTGGTCTCCCTTTCAAGACAACCAGCAATTTTACCTGTCCAAATCATAATCAAACCACAGTAAAGAAATGCCTCAAGCATCCATTTCACTCAATCTCTATCCACTCTGGACCTTCATAGAACACAAAAAATCCTTATATATACTTATTCCTAGACATAACCTCAACCTCCGTCCTTATCTGTGTTTGTTGGTTTTCTTTCCGTGACATGAGACTCATTTCTTTTATTCTATAAAAGTGTATTAAAAGTGCTTACTCTCTCAGACAAGCCTGACAACTGCTGAAAAAACAAATCCAAACTGAAAAAAAGGCAAATTCATCAGGCAACTCTATGTAAATTACTACTGTGATATTGTAAAGCATCACTTCTGTCGTGGTTTAGGCCTGGTTGGCAGCCAACCACAACGCAGCAGCTCTCTCTCCCTTCCCCTCCGGCAATGAGAAGGGACAGAGAGCCAGGCTTGGGGTTTGAGATAGGACTGGGATGGGGAAAAATCCCCCTTTATGATCACGAGCAAAAGGCAGACTCGTTAGGGGAAGAAAAAAAGAACATACATTTATTACAGACACTAACAACACATAACAGAGTAGGACAGTGAGAAGCATTGCCACACCTTGAGAACACCTTCCCCCCACCCCTCCCTTCTTCCTGGGCTCAGCTCTGCTCCCGATATCTCTACCTCCTCCCCCAGTGGCGCAGGGGCAGGGAATGGGGGTTGCAGTCAGCGCTGCCACTTCCCTTATCTTTGGTGAGGGGAGTGTCCGGAACTTGTTCCCCCTGCTCCATCGTGGTCCCCCTCTCACAGCAGACAGTCCTCCACAAATTTTCTCCAATGTGAGCTCCTCCCATGGGCCGCAGCGTTCCCCACACTGCTCCGTCATGGGTCACCAACTTTCTCCAACTGGATTCCCTCCCATGGCTGCAGCCCTTCCCGAGCTGCTCCGGCGTGGGACTCCCCCGCATGCTGCAATCCTCCCAGCGCTGAATCACAGCAGTGGGGCTGCCTTTTCCCATGAGACCCCGGCCTTCTTTGGGCACAGCACCTTGATCATCTGAGCAGGAGCCACAGCCCATAAATCAACGTCTGCTCCACCGCAGATCTTCATGGGTGGCAGGGGGGGCCGCCCTGCCGTCTCACCACAGGATACAGGGGGGTCTCTGCTCCGGCACACCTCCCCCCTCCTTTCTTCCTCCGTTCCTCCACTGACCTTGGTGTTCACGCAGCTGCAGCAACTCCTCCTCACAAGTCCAACTGCCTGTCACCACGTCCCTTCTTAAATACATTCTCACAGAGGCGCAGCTGATGGGCTCAGTTTTGGTGCAGAAGTAGAGCTGACGTGGAGCTGGGGGAGCTTCGAGAAGCTTCTCACAGGAGGCCGCCCTGATAGCCCCCTCCCCTGCCACCAAAAATCTCCATCACTCACTCAACCCAGGACAACTTCTTAGGCACTTATCAACATGCACCTTGGTTGTAGCCATGTATAAAGTTTTTATTAGTCTCTCGTTATATAGCAGTGTCACCCAAACTCCGCTCTTTGCCACCAATGTGAATGAGTCTTGTGGGCTATAATCCCCCCTTTCCTTCCTCCCCCCATGCAGCTACGCACACACCTAACCCGTGAAGGAAGAGTGTTGTGGCAGCCACCTCCCTGTCAGGCACCAAACCAGGAGAACAACAACTCTGGCATCACTACTGCAGCTCGGTGCCTTTCCCTACATGTGTCAGAGGATTTTGCGTAAATCGGGCTGTTTCCATGCTCAGCACCTTCCAAGTGAGAGCTGATAGGAGCTAAGCTGATATTTGTAGCCAAGGATGGAAAAGCTCCATCACGAGTCCACCATGCCTCGTTGCCAAACCTGACACCTATGTGGGTGTTGGAAAAGCACACCCCATGCTGGACCTTGCACCTGCTCGTGGGGTTCCCTGCTCCACTTTGCAGAAATATAAAGGAAACAGTTAAAAGAAGTTTTACGACAGT
This sequence comes from Tyto alba, assembly GCF_018691265.1. NCBI lineage: Eukaryota > Metazoa > Chordata > Aves > Strigiformes > Tytonidae > Tyto > Tyto alba. Next base: position 39,302,396 of record NW_024881330.1, read on the forward strand.
TTCTGCAATACTAGACGGTGAACTAAGAGCAGTCAAAAGATATGCAGATATATTACAGCATTTGGGCCAGAAGTGTTAACTGTAAAAGCTTATGAAGGCAGCATTTACAGAACATAGGCTTTTTAAAATTTACTCTGGACTCCAGTCTTCCTAAATCAAAATATATTTTCCCAGAAAACCTTGTCTGTCTTTCTGTAAGTTGTTCTGAGAGGAGCACACATGTACTTTGGCCTTCTTCCTTAGTGAAAACCAAATTATTCCCTCAAAGCTTGAGGAGTATGATCTGTGTCACAGCTTGTTTAGTGAAACCCCTGCTCTGGCTTCTCATATTTCCCTAGGAAAAGACAGGGAGCATTGCAAATTATCGGGGACTGCAGTCAAGAAAAAAGAATTCTTTCTGCAGTCAGGTCACATTCGGGCAACAAATTTTAATGGAAGAGCTAGGCTGTGAATTCAGTAGATGATTAAAAGAAAAATGTCCTGTCAGTGGAAGCTCACACAGGGTTGAGTTTTAATCACTGAGTATTTTTCCCCTGTATAAAAAAGTCTGGTCACATGGTTATCAACTACAATATGCAGAAGGAACCATTTTGATGAGTATGAGTGAGCACAGACCTATTGCTTTTAGGATCAGCGAGACCATAGCATGAGACTTGCCTCTGGTTTGCCTGCGTCCTTTACACTACATGTGCAGATGCAGACTGAGGAATCAGACCCTCTCAGTAAAATACCTTTTCATTATTTAAAAACACATCTGCATGTAAAAAATCAATAGGAATTGTGTTTTATGGAAATAAAAAACCACAGAACCAAGTCAAGCCTATTCAGCCACAGCTGTCAAACACTGTGTGAACACTTAGCCTAGAGGAGTCCATTTCCTTGGCTGGTTTATCAACTTTGCAACGTGAGCAGACCTGATGCAGCACACTGCTGGGGATGGAGCAGAATTGTTTGCACTGAATTGAAGCTTGGCAGAAAGGTATGAATTTGATTTCACCATCCCAGGAATCTATCATGCACTGATTGCCACGGAGGTTGCTGAAAGCTCAGGAGTGTCCTGAGAGGCATGAAGACAAATATCCTTGGGAGCACTGTGCTCTGGCTTTCTGAATTTCAGGATCTTTGGTGTCTCAGTAGCCTATCAAACAGCTAACGGCTTCAGACAATACAGTCAATAAAATATCCCTAAAGTACAAAGGAAATACTGCTTCATTTTTTTTCTAAATGAAAAAATAGTGGATTTCCTTGTTCTCTAAAAAAAATGTTTCAACTGCTAATGTTACACTTTCCACTTTCTCTTACAATTTCCAAACTCCTAGTGCATCATCCAGCATTTTGCTCAGCTCTAAAGACAGCGTGTAGGCATACAAGTTTGCTGAGACACTTTAACATGTCGTTACCTCTTCCACCACCTCTCCTGCTGATTTGCAGAGATGCTGCCTTGTATTGGAATCAGCAACTGTAGCAGGATGGCTGGGAAGAAGAACTGAGAGTGCTGTACAGCTGGTGAATGATGAGGACATCTTGACCCTGGCTGGCCAGAAGCCTTGGGAGCAGCAAACAGGAATGTAGAAAAACAAGATAAGGATGCTGAGCTTTGTCTGAAGAAAACATGCAAGGCGACGGTTAAACATCTGGCTGTTCCTTAAACAATGGAAAGTTTTCTACCTTGAGCTAAAGGTGTATAGAACATTGTGTTTGTGCTTGTAAGATTTAATTAACCAATAGGCTTAGGATAGCAGTAACTCATTTGTAGCTAATGAGTTGTCTGGTGTATTATGGACAGAGGGCAATGACTTCGGCAATGACTTCAACCACAACTTTGACTTTGGCTTTGATTTCAACTCCAAACTCTCGACCTCTTACTTACACCTACCCGGAGTCCCGTCTCTCAATCACCGTCAAGCAACCACCCAGCTTACTGTGCACCAGGCTGCTGCAGTTCCCAGCTTACTATTGGTTCAGGCTAACTTGAAAACACTGGAAATGGGTCTGAATGAAAGTATCTAACTGAGAATTACAATAACTAAGTCGCAGACATATGGTCTATTACACCACTTCTGCCACGGGGGAGGTAATTTTGGGAAAAAGTTGAAGGGGAAAAAGATTTATGTTTTCCAAACCTTCAATCTAATTCCAGTGTTTCTGCATAATTTTTATTGAAATATTAATGGACTCCAAAAAAAATAAAATAAGAAATCTGCTTTTATTTTTACTCTAAATATTTTTCATGTAAATAAAATGTTTCATAATGCCTGCACACAATTTCATTGAAATGTTTGTACAATATTGAAAAAATGCCATAGTAATTTTCATGTAAAATGGAAAACAAATCTATATCAAGTACTGCAAAATGTCTATGACAATTTAGCTCTCATATTGATTAGTTGACAAGGCACTACTACATTGCAAGTGCTTAAATTGCTGTCCCCTATCCCCTCACCCTTAGCTAGCTCCGCTGCAGAAGCTGCCTAACTCTTTTTCACAAATCCATATCATAAGATTTAATGAATAAATGAGCATGTGAATAACTGTAATATCAGTGATTTCAGTTCCTTTTAAATGAGCTGCTTAAATAAGAAGATGCCCATGGAAAGGACAAATGAGGTGGAAAAATCTCAGATTTTTCCTGATTCTGTTTAATGTAGTAGCTTTATTGACCCATCCTGGTAATTAGAGAAACATACTTGTGTATTTTACTACCTACCCGCTACCATACATATTGGGGTCTAACTAAATCTAACGAGAAGGGACAAAGTAATTTCTAGAATGTAGGTGCAGATACAGTCTCTCACTTACTTTGTGTCTCTCAGTTATATTTTTTTTAACACTGAAGGCTTGATATTGTCCAAGGGCTGTATGCACCCCTGATCTAATACTATAAGCATTGGAGGAACCGCACAAGGCATAGATTGTCATAAAAATACAATAAGGCAACTACTACAAAGAATTGAGGGTAACTTCAAAAGCCATTTGCACAAGCCATCCTCTCTGCAGTCTGTTCCAGAGACTGTAGCATTGCTGAGTTTGAAAACATTCTTCTGAGTTTTAATAATCTGGTCATCACTCTAAACTTATTAATGAATCTTTGAGAAGCCAACAGACCACTGTTAACTCACTATTCACACGCTTAAGAGACAAGTGTTCCTGGTTATGATGGTGATGATGATGATAATGATGAAGAAGAATAGATATATCTTTCATACCCTCTTTTGAGTAACGTTGAAATTCAGCTCTGCAGGCAATGCAAAGTTAATTTTCCATGCCACTTGTGCAATTGTTTATTATGGAAAAGAAGATGTTAACTGTTTCCTAAACAGAAAAGGTGAAAAAGTTGCAAGACAAAGTTCAAGAAAAGATGTAATATTTTCAGGACAACTATATTTTACGCATGTACCATTACTGTAGCCGTTAACACTAAACTACCGTGTGTTTTTCTAACACGTGCTGATGTTGACTGGCTTTCTTAATCCACCACATGTCACTTGAGGAAATGGATAGGGTGCAAGGGAACCTGGCTGAGAACTGGTGTCAGCCCCTACAGGGATTTTCTGTGGAGAACAACATACATGATGTGCTTCTTTGCATCCTTATCTGTCCAATTATAAAAATAACAGGGCCATAGTTAATGGGAAAAAAAAGGGGCTGCTGCAGTGCCCTGGAGGAACCACATTACATATTGATATCATTAGCCCTTTTGTTACATTTAAATGAATACAAACTAAACCTCAGCTCTGGTTGCCTTAAGGGAGAGGCAAAAACTGCTCTGCAACCTCTTTCTGACCAGCTCCTGGAGCTTCTCAAATGGCATAGAGAAGGCAATCTTAACATCAGGGACAGAGCCATCCAAATGAACCCGAAAAGGATTTAAAGTTACAGCTCAGTAGTGAAAGCTTGGTCAATGTTCTGAACTTCATTAAGTCACTCCGGAACTGCCCCTGATCTTAGTCTCTCTATAGCTGAATAGTCACAATGTTTCACTTGATTAATTGGTTACACAGGACTCATAACCTCCATTTTAATGTCTGTTGTGCTAAATACAGTTGTTAATTAAATTATACTTTTCTCTGATGAAAAAAAGCATTTAAGTCTACCAAATGTCGTAAGTCATTTTCATATTAACTAATGAGCATTTGGCAGATTCTTTGAAGGCGACGGGGCAGAAATAATTCACAGAGTGTGCTGGTTTGGGCTGGGGTAGAGTTCCTTTTCTTCCCAGTAGCTGGTCTGGTGTTGTGGTTTTGGGTTTGTGCTGGAAACAGCGTTGGTAACCCCGGGCTGTTTTCGGTGCAGCCCAGCAGAGCTCACCCAGAGCCAAGGCCTTTTCTGCTCCTCCCGCCGCCCCACCAGCGAGTGGGCTGGGGGGGCACAAGGAGCTGGGAGGGGACACGGCTGGGACAGCTGAGCCCAACTGACCCCAGGGACATCCCACCCCACGGGGCGTCCTGCTCAGCGTGTAACGCTGGGGGAAGGAGGAGGAAGGGGGGACACTGGGAGCGCTGGCGTTTCCCTGCCCAAGTCACCGTTAGGTGTGAGGGAGCCCGGCTGTCCTGGGGATGGCTGAGCCCCTGCCTGCCCCTGGGGAGTGGGGAGGGAAGCCTGCTTGGGCTTGCCTTGTGCGCACGGACTTTGCTTTGCCTCTTAAACTCTCTTGATCCCAACCCACCAGTTTTCCTCACTTTTATTCTCCTGATTCTCTCCCCACCCCACCCTGGGGGAGTGAGCAAGCGGCTGGGTGGCAGCTGGGGTTAAACCAGGACAGTGAGACAACTGCATGGAGTCAGTATGAGGCACTGACTGGTGACAAATACACAAAAATAATGTAATCTGATCACACTGTTTTTGATTTCCTTATGGAAGTGGCACTGTATGTTCTGGTGAGAAGACACATATAAGACATCAGAGACTTCTGAGGAAAAAGTAAGAGGAATTAATTCCTCAGAAATAAGAGGAACTAATGATCTTTATGACAGGCATGATTGTATGGTTATGAATCATAATAGCAACAAAAAATCAAAGTATTTGAAATCATCCTACCTGGTTAATTAAAACAGGGGTACCTGCAAATGTAACGATGGCAAGTCTAAGAATATTAATGATTAGATTTTTTAAAGTGTTCAGCATGAGTTTACAATAATTATGAATCTCTTGGGCAGGTAAGTACTTTTTTTTACAGAAAATGAATTAAGAGCTAGTATATATATATATATATATATATATATATATATATATATGTATATATATTTAGCATAACATGCCCCATGAAGTTCAACAAGGGGAAGTGCAAAGTCCTGCACCTGGGGAAGAACAACTGCATGCACCAATAAATGCTGGGGCCACCCATCTGAAAAACAGCTTCGCAGAGAAGTATCTGTGGGTCCTGGTGGATATTAGGTTGAACATGAGCCAGCAATTCACCACAGAGAGGGCTAATGGTATCCTGGGCTGCATTAGACAAAATATTGCCAGCAGGTCAAGGGAGGTGATCCTGCCCCTCTGCTTTGTGCTGGTGAGACTGTGCCTGGAGTGCTGTGTCCAAGTCTGGGCTCCCCAGTACAAGAAAGACACGGACATACTGGAGAGAGTTCAATGAAGGGCCACAGGATGATTAAGGAAGACAAGCAACTCTTACATGAGGACAGGCTGAAAGAACCGGGACTGTTCACCCCGGAGAAGAGAGACCTCAGGGGGGATCCTATCAACACCCGAAGGGAGGGTACAAAGAGGATGAAGCCAGGCTCTTTCCAGTGGTGTCCAGCGGCAGGACCAGAGGCAGTGGGCACACACTGAAGCACAGGAGGTTAGCTCTGAACGTCAGAAAACAGTTTTTTACTGTGAGGGTGACTGAGCACTGGCACAGGCTGCCCGGGGAGGTTGTGGAGTCTCTCTCCTTGGAGATATTCAAAAACCATCTGGACGTGGTATACATGGGAAGTATACACTATTTATAGATTCAGAAACTGAAAGGTGCACTAAGAAGACATATTGTCAGGATATGTATTTTAGTGATTATGTTTTATTTGTTCTTGTTGTCTAACTCAAATCCTGGGAGACAGTGACCACTTACTTTTGGTTTTGTCATCTCTTGCATGCAGACTCATAGATCCACCCAGATATGAAGTCATCCAACTCTAACTACTACAAAATGATGCAAGCTGCCTCCACACTGACTGACTGCTGTACCTGTATCTGTTTATGTAGCAGAGTGAATACATGTTCCAGACCAAGGCAACTGAAGGAAGTTCAGATACTGAAGGAAGACCAACTTCTTTACCTTCAAACACTTTTAATGGTTTTGGCCCCAATGGTCTCTAGAGCACCACAGAAAGAGTTTCAGACTAAAACTATGGTCAGCAACCCCACTACTTCTGATGGTGTCTTCACACCACCACTTACACAAAAGACAGACCTTTCTTGGGGGCCAGAATGAGACCAAATATAAATGAAATTAATTGCCATGATAAATAAAGAACATCCCAAACCTTGCAGATCTGTAACCCAAGTTCAAGGTTTTTTCAGCTTTCTTTTCTGTCTGTACACGTTCAAGAGTGAAACAACATTTAGAAACAGCACAGAAATTCAGTCCTCATCCAGACAAAGCCTCAGCTTCACGCCCCATTCTCTACCTGTGGAGAAGGTGGCAGAACAACGGACATGAGACAGATGTATCTTGTTTAATGCAGGGTTGGAGACGCTGACGCATTCCCACATGAGGATGACAGATGAACTTAAAAGGACAGAATGCCCCTGAATGGAAACCCACCACCACCTCCAGTTTCATCACCAGTGGAATTAGCTCACCACAAAAGGGGATATTAATAAGAATAACAATTAATGAGATTAGACCAATATTGCTTGTCTGACATTGTTTGCTGTCATAAATGTCACTAACGACTCGATGTAATGTGAAAACATATCTTTCTCTACCATGTCAAAAACGTAGGGGGTAACTTTCTCTGTCAAAGATTTAAGAAATAAAACGTTGGTATAAATCACTGACTTCTACATCTCTCTAGCTAAACAGGCCATTCCTGCCAGCTCCTGCCTCGGTCCACACTGAAGAACAAAACTGCTGCTGGACGTCTGCCCGCTGCGGCTGCATCAAGAGGAGGGAATTCCCACCTGCCTGGGAGTGTTCCTGGCACCGGCACACCATCACCCGTGCTGCTCCATGGGCACGAGTTTGGCCTGCTCCAGCCAGCACACTCCCCACACGGTTCCCGGGTAGTTTTGGTCAGGAGAACAATCCCGGGGATTATTGCCCGTGGGTGGCTTGCATGCACCAGCTTGTTTTGGAGGCTGAGACGATTAGTGGAGACATGAGCTGTTCTGAGCCAGTTGGCCTCAATATCCGGTTCCCTTGGCAGGTTTAATTTGTATGTATAAACGTAGTCTGTCCGTCTTGCAGGAGAATCATTCAGACTCACAGTGACCACAGTATCCATCTCCCAGTTGGGTGCCAGGAGTACTTTTTCTTGTGATATTACAACTTCATTATATTCTGTACAAAGTAACATACTGTTTTGGCTACAGTTTGTGCTTGGTAGTGTTACTGATAAGTTATTCCCCATTAATTAGTGCCTGACTTTACCTTAGGCAGACATGTTCACTGTTTTTAACTCCACTATGGAAAAGATTCAATACTCTTAACCACTCAGTATCACATCTTTGCCTGGCTTTATACTGCAGTGAAAACCAAGTGATTCTCCAGGAGTGTTTTTTCCTGTGAGTGTTCTTCATCTGTAGGTCTAGCAGTCACCCAGAGGTTATACTAATCGACACTTATGAGAGGCTAAGTAAACTAGTGCTTTTCTTCAAAACATCCTGCATTTGGTCAGCATTAACATGCCAAACACCTTGGAAGTTTTGCATGGTTTTACGTTTAGGGCTTTCTCTCTCTTTCTCTCTTTCTCTCTCTCTCTCTTTCTTTTTCCTCTCTACTTTTTTAAAGAAACAACTATAAACCAAATACGAACAGGGCCTTACTCCATTAGAATTAAATAAATTACTGTCAGGCTTATCCCCTGAAGCAGGGTCTAATGTAGTCACAACTGCAGCATTCTGTGCGTACAAAAATTGTTATACCAGTTTCAAAGAAAGATTTCAATAAAAAGTCACCTTTCAAAAATGGAAAACTGCTGCTAGTGAGTTATATATCTTTACAGGTATCCAATATTTACCCCTGGAGGGATTTCTTCTTACAGAGGCTCTAACTCCCTACCAAATGGAAGTGCTCACCTTCCCAGTCGTTTGGACAAAGGTTAGCATGATAAAATGATTTGTTATGCCAATAAAGTTTTTGTTACACTGTAAAATGGTTTGTTACGCTACTACTGCTACATAAAAATGTTATGAAAATTAAGTAGGTTGTAAGGTCCAAAAAGGAATAGGCTACTTTTAGGACTAGCTACTAGGAAAAGAAAAAAAAAGAAGGATCTTCTGATCTACAGTTCTCCAGTACTATAAAAAAGACAACCTAAATGACCTTTTAACTTTAAAAATGACCTTTTAATTTAAATTTATGACCCAATTAGGTAAGCAGTTATATATCCGAAATGAATGGGAACTTCCTTGGGTCAACAGTACTCAAAAAATGTGAGGGAAGTGCAGCAAGTGTGATAATCTAGGTGGTGACTTCTGTCCTGTGTGACACTAAATTAAACAAGCCTAAATAACAATTCAGAATGGAAACTGAAGTACAGACACATGCCCTGCTAATCATAACACATCACAGATGGGATAGCAAGATAATAAAACTTGGGGAAAACCTTCTCTGCATATGGGAAGTTAATTTTAACATTGTGTGTATCAGTCAAAAGCAGCCTCTGAAACTGGCAACTATTTAATTCACAGCCAAGCCTTGTAAGCTGCTGGCACATTTTGAATTTGCAATGAATTGTATCCAGAATTTATTTATGATTTTTCCAGGCAATCGTTCGCTCCACAAGAAAGGGAAAGCCTGTGACATCTTATGCTTTATAATTATTACAGCACTTTTATATTTTACATTTTCATATTTATTTTAGTTTGTACATATTAAATGTTGTTATTCTATTATCCTAATAGAATATTTGTGTTATTGTCATTTGGTAAATTTTGACCAGAACTGCACTACACTGATAAGTGCCGAAGAAAACAGTTCCTGATTTCAACAACCAGCTGCATTTCCACTGAACTCTAAATTTGTTTTTCATCACAAAAATCTAGAAAAATTTCTAACATGATACTTTTTTTCTTGTGGAAATGAGGAAGTATTGGAAATATTTATGGTTTTCTCTGTTTAAGCCAAACTCACTTCAGTTTCCCTTGCACTGGCTCATTGAAGCAGAGTGAATGACACTGCATTGCAAGGGGAATTTGCAGCAAATTAAGAGCTCATGGGGGAAGCAGAATGATCTACTACTTCTAGGAGATCACACACAGCTCATAATCACAAGCAGAAGCAGCCATCAGACTGAGGAAAGACTGTGGCCGAGGCTGGGCTGTTGCTTCCAAAGCAACTCATCCAGCCTCAGCACCTCCCTGCACTGCAGATTTTTTGTACTGACTTCTTGTATTTGCAGTTTTTGGCTTGCATTGCAACTACAATATGTGGTTCACAGAGGTAGAGTGTTCTGATAGCGCAGAGTTCCAGGAAAGAACGAACAACATGGTTAAATACAAATGAGTACTTTAATTCCTAAAGCTTCTCTGAACTTTTTCAAGTGTTACATCCACATCTCACTTTGGGAAGAAACTTAGCCATGTGTCATGTAAAATATAATTACATTCAGAGCTGAATAAATACCATCATTGATTGTGAACTTCAGAAGGGTTTAGGCAAATTAATTTTGGATGAGTCAGCTCTCCTTTGCTGTACATGTCTCAATGAATGAGAGCTGAAAACTCAAATTTTCACCTGTCCCAGAAAAGGCCAGACTGGGGACTATGCCTGTACAGAGCTTTATGAGATATGAGGAAAGAAAAGACCAATGCCCATGAATATCGTTCTCCAATTCAAAATACAATTAAAAATCTGTGCTGTTACCCATCAACTACTACATCCCCCCTTCCAGGACAGAGACATCCAGCAGCAGCAGGCTGCATGCGAAAGGACCGCCAGAATCCAAGCACAAAAAGAAATGAGAACTTACGGAGAGGAGTATTTGGATAGCGCTGTGAATGACCTCTAGGTACTGGAAATCAATTATGCAGCCTGTCACGGAGACATAGGAGTAATCCTCTAGGATGCCAGGGGCAGAAGGACGCACCACCCTTCGTATGCAGCCGGGCCCGTGTTCCCGCCACCAAGAGCGGTGCATTGAGATGTTAAAGGTCATGAGATCAGTTTCCTAGGAGACAGGGAGGGGAAGAAGTGTGAAAACCCTTTTACTTTGTGTTATTTAAGGTAAAGCAAAGGAAATAAAAGATGTCTTCAATTATTATAAGGAAAATGAGATAACAACTTGCCTTGCCCCTTGTCCTAGTTATTTTAACAAGGAATTAGGCCATTAAAGGGGAGAGAGGAAATTGCAAACATTTGTCGTTTACTTTGTAATTGTGCATAGGAGCTTCTGTTTGAGAGAAGAACTGTCATACCAGGTACTGTACAAAACATGGTGCATATCTTATGCCTCCATGGATTTACAGCCTGAAAAGCAATTTTGCAGTTACTTGATTAGAATGTCACTTAAGAATTAATGTTTTTAACAGGCAATGGAGACAGTTTTACCCCATGGTACTGAAGAGCATCTAAAATAAATTTCCACCATATTTACTTAAAATATTAAGTTATTAAGTAGGACCACATCCAGGCAGCCTGTTTCAGCTGCCTAAGAATCAAATGAAAAGTTGTCTCCAGTCAAGCACCCTGCTCTCTTTTCTCCCCTCTGCCCTCCATCCAGATAACCATTTTCTCAGTTTAGTGAAGAAACCTGCTTCCTTGAACTTATCTGGGTTTAAAATATAAGCAATAACTTCACCCAAATCATCTTCAGCCTCAAACACAGCTTGTTTGATCAGGCCTTAAGTCTACCCTAATGGGTACTGGTTGCATTGTAACCCACACAGTATATATAACATCTGTGCATTTTAGTAAACATCATCCCACTTGCACTTGGAGCAGTGAAAATGTCAAACATACTAATGTACTAAAGATTTTCTAACATCTTATCTATGAAGTGCAAACAGGAAAATTCATCTGAATTAACAACAGGTTTAGGTCATTAGGTCATGCTCAGGTAAATACACTGAAGTTGAACAGACGTCATTTAAATGCAAAAAAAAAACCTCACCCTCCTCACTGGAGATAAATGAGAGTTGGGTTATAATGATACTTTAAATAATTAATTCAGGTCTACATTTCCATGTTTCCCATTCTCAACTCCAAGGTAGTTGCAAAGAACATGTGCAAATTTCTCCGCCGTATGCCCACAAAATACCCCTGTTTCCATACATGCCAGTTTATGAGCACTGCCATGACACTGATTTTCCCTTTGCATCCCACTCTGAAAATACGTCCTGTCAGTCTGCCTGTGGACATTTACTTTCACCCTGACCAAAAGGACATTTGGTGCCGATTCCAGTTGCAGAAGGAGTCCTCTTGCTGTTTTCCTCTGTTAACTGCCTTTATTCGAGCCACACCTGAAGACTAACAGGTGAATTACATCCTGCCAGTCTCTGTTACTGCTAGTTAGCACTATGAAAGCTGCCTTTGTGATCTGCTGTTTTGCTCTGCCTAACTTCTTTACCCTTAAAATGCAGACTTGCTGGAGCATTATTTACAGTTGATGAGGCATTTGTCTTTTGACTTTGCATGTTGTTCCTTGATACTGGTTTAGAAAATTTTCAGCTGCAATATGAAAGTGTCTTGTGAAATCAGAAGCTGACAGACAATCCAGTTTAATGAAAATATAATTATAAATATATAGTCATAGGAAACAGCCAAGGCTTTCTGTGCACAACAATGCCAGAGATTGCATAGTGTTATCAAGTGCTTTTAACAATTGTCAGCTGCTAGAAATGCCATTTGTCAAGCAGCACACACATATTCATTCTCATCTGTTTCAATAACTCTTTCTTGAGTAGGAATATGGATTTGCCATGTGGGTTAGTGTGTACCAAATGCGGCAAGGTAACACTTTGTTATCATAACTGTGGGTATAAATTGTGATGTCCCTGGCATTGGTGTCTCAGCTTTCTTTGCTCTCAAGGTCTTTTTTCTCCTTTTTTTTTTTTTTTTTTTTTGGTCTTTAAGTTTTGATTATTATGCCCTGTTTCAGTCTTTGTGCTTGGCTAGTTCACAGCCAATGGCACAGAAAAATTTTCATAGAGAAACCACTTGATAAATGTTGCCAACACATTTAAAATGTAAGAGTTTGGCATATGGTTAGCACAAACACCTCTCAGAAATAATATCTTTCATTTCTGGAATATTATTATGCCTGGGTTTTGAGGTGATTAAAAAAATTGCTTGACTTGATGGTCATGTTCATATTTCAAGGCTGCTGGTGACTCAGTGAGGGAAGGAAACAGCAATACTATAGTTAGAATTCTTTGATTAAATACAAAAGAGATGTCACCACTTGCTGCTTTTTTATAAAAGATTATTGTTCAGGAACAATGGATAAAGGCTGGGGAAAGAGCTTTTCATAATTACTTTTCACTATGTATATGTCCTGACTCCTCAAAGCAGGTAAAATCGGATAATGATGGCCCAACAAAGATCGGTTTTAGAAATGCAAACAAAACCACCTGGTGCATTAGCTTGACCTCTAAAATATCACTTCACAAAATGGCAGCCGTAAGCTGTTTGAGCTGATAAATGTTAAGCTGCCAATCAATAAAAGAACGCCTGACAAAAATCAATTTTTTTTTTTTTTTTAACAGCTGAAGCACACTCCACTCTAACTTCTTGAAGATTCTTAATCCATAAAGTGAGTCGAAAGTGCCAGGCATTAAAAAATTAACCTGTATCTTTATTGTTATTTACAGAGGTAGAGGTTTAGAAAATCCAAAAACTCTTTGCCTGAGTGTACAGGTTTTAAATATCAGTGAACTTCTGAGACTGTTTCAGTATTTGTGAACTCAGTGCTTGCAAACCCTGTGCACGGTGGAAAAGCTGCTCCCCAAGTGGCTTAGTCTCAGCTGTACGTTTAATGAAAGTTTAGAGTTCTTTCACAAAGTACAAGCAGGTACTTGAAGTTTTTCAATAGATCATGTACTGTTTTCCAATGTCACAAGCAATCATTAAGCAAATGCATATAAAATGCCTAATCTTCAGGAGGTCATGTAACTTAAACTGCTTATTTCTTATAGAAGAATGCTGCTGCTTCATAGCAAGTAAATCAGTTTCAGGCTCTGTACAAGAGTCATCAAGTAGTTTCCTTGGAAGTAATTTAACAATTTAAATTTCAATCTTGGACAGAAAGTTGCTGTCTTTTGAGCTTCAAACTCGTAACATATATCTCAATCTTAATTCCATACCTCAGCAGGTGAACTATACTATCTCAGCTGGTGACACCTCAGCTGCCATAAATGAGGAGTGGGCAGAACACGGATAGTACGACTTGCAGCAAAATCCTCCCTTCTTCAGTCAGCACTGAAGCAATACCCCATTCTGCAGCAAGAAGTTTGCTTCTGAGCATAGGATCAACCCAAGAAGCACGCTTCTACTGATGCAGACTCCAACTTAACTGTTTATGGCTTTTTTAAGCTTTTAAACTATATATAGGTTTTGTGTCAGCTGTCAGCCCAAGGATTAATTTTGATCATTATTGGAAATCATTGCTATGGCAGGTACTTTCTTTTAGGTGAGATGTAAGCCCTTTAAGTCCCAATAATACTGTTTTCTAAGTGCTTCGAGAGAATGTTTAATTTCATTACATCTGCTTAAATTCTACATTTGGTTTCAAGTGGACATTTTCTATTGGGCACAGTTTTGAGCAGCCTGATCTGGTGAAAGATGTCCCTGCACATGGCAGGGAAGTCATTCTGGATGATCACTGAAGGTCCCTTCCGACCCAAACCATTCTATCATTTTATGATTCAATTTTTAGGTGGTGAATCTAGACAAATGTTAACAGATAATAGCATAACACAGTTTATTTTAAAACTAAAGAGCAATAATAAGGATGATGCTCCTTTTGTTTAATTGTGTAAACTTTATGTACAGTGCCTGTAACAACAAAACAAAAAATTAATGAGAAATTAAGACTAACTAAAATCACCAGATGTAAAGAAAAAAAAGATACTAAAACTCCAGGAAAACAACCAACACACCAAGATTTCCTTGTATAGCAAACAAATACAATGCTGTGACATGATGATTACACACTGCAGAAACATTTTTTTTTTCCCTGTTTCTGATTTATGACATGTTATTTTTTTTTTTTTTTCATTTCTTGTTAATATCTGAAAAATACACTCTTAGGAAAACTGTAAGAAAGACAACATGTTAAGTGGATGGAAGAGAAGCACTGTTTCTTCCACGAGGCAGCAGTCAACACTTGAAAATTCACAGAAAGGTGCAAGAGCACAACGGACTTCCAAAGCATAATGTTAGAGATCTTGACTTTATTGTTGCTTGTGCGGTACCTAGCCCTTCCTAGCACTTTTTATCTTATTGATACATACTATAATGCTTATTAGAAAGGAAAATTAATTATTCTGAGTCAATAAATATTCCCATCCCATTTTCTAAGAGTAACAAGGATGCTCTAGTTCTGCACTTGCTACTCAGTTTCCGTTTCTACCTGTGAGGAGAAAAGACTTTCAACCAAACACCTGGTCAGTAGGTAATAAAAGATAATACGCATAATGCTAAGAAAAAATCAGTAGATTTCCTTGTAATTCCTTACACCCAATTAAGCTTGTAGTTAAGATGCAGTGGTGTTGACATGGACAAGGGACACGCACATTCCTTAGTATCTAATTTCAAGGAGACATTAATCCTCATTAGATACAAATTATGTGTTCCACCATTAACAAAACCTGCTCAATTGTAGAAGCACTTTGAAGCATGAGCATCAGCTATTAGCCAAAGACCCCCACTGGCAGCATAACCTTAGTTTTCCATTCTGCTATTTACTGAAACCACAGGTTCTGATCCCAGCTTGCTCTGCATGTGACAAGTTATGCTCCATCTCCTCTCACTACTGCTGACCAAATTGATTTTGAAGGCCTGGGCAGATAATATTGAAGAAGTCCATTGGAAAATAGAGAAACTTGTGTCACTAGTTCCCACAACGTCTTGAGTGGGATGATAATTTTTGAATAATTGGCTATTGACACAAATTTTTTTTCTATATGTTTTTAATTTAAACTCTTGCTTCAGTGTTACACAGATGGCTTTTACCTGTCCCATGAACTAGAGGTTGAAGATAGCCCACTGAATATTTGTGACATTCCTGCTAATGGGACAGAACAATGAACCATGTTACTTCCAGGCAAACTATGTTGAAGTGACTGCTGAAAATATAATACAGTCAATATCTCATCCTGAGCACTCTGGTGAAAAGATTATATGAGGAACATTCTTAAAATGAAGCTTATGGGTTGACTGTTGGGACTGTTCAGCTGTCTGAACTGGCTGATGGACTAGACCTAGCAAATTCATCTCTTTGTGGTAGCAAACCCAATGCAGACTAACCCAGAGGAACCATGTGATACACTAAATCAATTATCACTGGAAGAGAAAATTCACAGTATCAAGACAGATCATGAGGTAACCCCAGCATCATGAGCTGAGAGTGGTTAAGAGAGGTAAAGAGGCAAAGTCAGTTTTGGGTGGTGTGGTTAGGGGTTTATTGTTCCCACTCACTGAGATTAGAGGTTCACAGATTGAGCAAATCCTGTAACTGTGACATCAGACCATGACTATAGGAAAGGATTTCCATATCAAACATAACTACTGTTAGAACGTTACATTGATTTAATCTATTTTTTTTTCTCCCAATCGATCCACACTGCAACATTTGTTAACCACTTGGCTACAGGCCACCCCCTTCACTGCCCCAAAAAAGATGTATGAGTGAGGCAGTACTCTCTTCACTTTCTTTTATTACTTTTACTCCTTGG
This sequence comes from Tyto alba, assembly GCF_018691265.1. Classification (NCBI taxonomy): domain Eukaryota; kingdom Metazoa; phylum Chordata; class Aves; order Strigiformes; family Tytonidae; genus Tyto; species Tyto alba. Next base: position 39,318,452 of record NW_024881330.1, read on the forward strand.
ACTATAGATAGTGTTGTCAGATTTTTTTATTACTTTTTAAAAGTGAACAAAATATCTTTTGGAAATTTATTTGAAAAACAGGCAGGTGATCTACCTGAATGATAAAAACAGTTCCTCTGCATTGCTTAATTTGCCACATTCTCATGGATCTGTTTTCTGCCTTGCAAACCAGGCAATTTTAAAATTAGATTTACTGAATTTACTAGCAAAGAGGAATGTCTTTAGAAAACAAGAAGGCAAGAAGTCAAGAAGAAAAGCATACTGCTGTCTTATTCATGCAGTTTTACTATTAGTCACAAGAACAAGTGATAAGAATCAGCAAGGGGCTGTTTTCTGAAACTTGTTACCCCTAAAAATGAGTTCTGACCTTTGACAATATGCAGATACATCTTCAAATCCCAGCTCCATGGCTTATGCCTTTTCCTTGGTCTACCTCCCTTTTGTGATGGTCTCTCTGCCTCAGAAACAGCCCAAAGATGTACCACAGTATGGCAGAAATAAGATCCGAGCCCAAAAGAAAAAATGTCATGAGACAAGGTGGTTGGATCAATATGGGTCTTACTCATCACTTGTCATTGGAAGTTCAGTATGAGCGCAGCTCAACGTGATCACAAAGAAGTCATGACTGCCTAGAAAAGCTGTTGTGCTTCGATAGAGTCCTTGACGTGTGATTAAGCTGAGCACTTAGTTTGAAAATTGTTCTCACCTATTGTCTCTGATGATCCAGAGGTATGAAACAACACAGGTCTGGAGTAATGTCAAACAGGGAGCACTGCTTCAAGGTTTGAAGACTGGAAATAGGATAAAGGTTTGTGTGAAGTCAAGGGTTTGTACAGATGGCTGTGTCCCTCACTCAAGCTATATCCGATTTTGACTGAAATGAAGAATCAAGACAAGACTGAAATGTAACTGTAGTAGTAAAGAACTAGAAACATCATTGGCAGGCCATACACAGCCACCAGCACAAATGCTATAAGAAAACTTCTCAGGGCAGAGAGCCAGGAAAGGTAAAAGAAGGTTTGAAAAGGTCTTGTTATACAAAATAAATGTGCAAAAGTTCCAATTATGGGCCATAAAAAATTTCCGTACAGAAGATTCATAAAACTGTGAACATTTTCATCATATGAATTACAGAATCATAGAATGTTTTGGGTTGGAAGGGACTTACAGGTCTCAGTAAAAACATTTTAACCTATTATTTTTATTTCATTTTTTTGCTGTTGTTTTAAAATGAAATTGGTGAGATCCCTATTGGGTTATGCATACATTTGAAATATCACAAAATTAAAGTTTGTCACCAACATACCTTCTCTCAAAGATAAGCTGCCTCAAACAGCTATAGAAAACTCTTCCCATACTGTTTTGTAATATTCTATTTATTGATACCTAAAGCAGAAAAGATCAGACTCATGTGCCTGAGTACCTGACCACTGTAGACAGCCCCTAAGCATTTGACAAGTATGCTGGTTAAGGAAGTACATACCTATAGAGAAGACTCTTGAAATGTTGATGGGGACTGAAATTCTACACTTAAAAAGGACAGGTCTGGCCTGGATTGAACATGCTAAAACTATTAATTCTTCTGTAGTTCTCTGTCTTTTGTACCATGGACACCCTAATGTGACAAACCCTGCAAAACTGACCCTTTCTCAGGGTTTTAGTTCTAACGTTACTAGGAAACGTATGTAAATAGGAGACACAGTTTATGCCAAAAGCCCACATAATCCAGTACGTGGAAAAGATGCAATGTATCCTCTAGCCAAAACAGGATTCAGCTTCGTTATTATCCAAATAACTGTATTTTGTGCACAGTAGTTGTGAACAAAGGCATGATTAAGAATAAAATGTCTCAATAATAGTACAGCTTATTTTAATAATTTCCTTAATTTCTGTTGGGTTCTGTGCTCTGTCTCTCTATGCCAACTATAAGAATAACATAATATCTCTTGCTATATAAGGAGATAAATGCTACAGTGGAAATAAATGCATGAGAGAGTGGGTCCTAAATTTAAGGGTGTGTACCAGACATTAAAAAGCACTATAAAAAGACTTTTGAAAACTCACTTGAATGTTAAAATTTCTGACAAGAAAAACAACTTCCTCTTTTGAGACTAACCAGAATATTCCTACCTGCATCCAGGAACACTTTGAAAGATTAATAGGCCAGTTTAAGCAACTGCTGTTGTGTTGTCTGCTTTGCTTGCTCAAAGCAATGCAATTGCTCACAATATTGCCAACTCTTGTTTTATGGCAAGTCTGGTTATGTTCCGCATTTTTGTTAAAGCCTGCATTTCCAGGGACATGAGATTCCTCTAAGAAGTTTGGCTCGTTACAAGAAAGCGATCTGAAGAGTAAAAGCCTCAAAAATCACGAGCCCTACTGCTAGGCACTTCCAGCTGTTCTGTATCTTGCATTATTTGCTACTTTTCTTAAAGCTGGGCTCCTGGAATCTAGATGGGATGCATCTGCACCACCGGTTCAGATCACGGCTATCCAGTGCACCACATGCCATAGTCCCCCACCTCCGATGGTCATGGATCCATCAGGGTATAGGAAAGGACCAACTGTGTTTTAACTGTTTGATCAAAGAGAATGACCCAAGTGCACCCCAAAAGCTTAAAAGACAGAGGTCATGAGGAATACCCAATTTTATTGATATTTAAATCAAACTGCATGATTTCATGGAACTTCTGTCAGGATATCCTAATTTTTATTTTGGAGTGCGAGAAAGGGCACCCAGAAAGATGTGCTAATTCACCACATCTTTTGAGTAAACTCCTATACACCTCATTGAATAAAACTTTCTGCCGCTAACAGATTGCTAAGAAGTGAGTATCTGCACTGCTGAAGCCCTTCTGAAGACTCAGAATACAAAACAAGACAAGATGCAATAAGCAGCAGAAGTGTATTGAATTGCTAGGTGTCTGTTTTCTTTCTATTTTAGTGAAACACAAGATGCTCCTAGAAACATATACTTCCTCATGACACTTTTGTTTCTTGACTGTGATACCAGGTCACCATATCTTTGCCAGTCCCTCAAGTTTTGTGGTGCTGTTTGCAAATGAGCTTGGCTTTAGCAGAGCAATACTTTAACCACAGGCCTCACTTGCATTCTGTTGGACCAATTACAGCCTCCAAAATTAATTTGATACACATTTAAAAAAAAAGAAAGACAACCCCTATAGAAACTTTAAGGCCAGATGATGAAATTTGAAATCCTACCTTTCCTAGCAGAATAAGTGAAACACTGTGGAAAAGAGAATTTGCCGTAGCAGAACTCAGTTAATATGATTTATTAATTTCAAATTGGTTATAGACATTAGTCCACGTTTTAGGTTCCTTAAAACATTTTACATATTTATGTAAATATATAAATATATTCATACCATGTATTTTATTTATGTATATACAATTTGCATATACTTATATGTTTACATATATATGTAAAATAAGTATATGTATATTTATATTTACCTGTACAAATGAATGACTCAACAGTGCTTTCCTGAGAACAACTGTCAACTGTGGTCAGAGAAGGCAGCATTAATCATGTCCTTCAGCAATGCACTTAATGCACTGGCCTTAATCAGATTAATTTAATTTGCAGCATAATCCATCTCCAAACCTCCATAACTCTCACAGACATTCACACAAAATAGAATTTTCATTTGTCCTCTCCAATAATTTTCAGATTTTCAGAAGACTATTTCAGGAACAAAGATACCTTTTACTCTGACATACTCTCTCTATAGCAGATCTACACTCATCACAATCAAACGTCTCAAGTTCTTTTGATGAGATTAATTATATGGATCTGATGATATCCAGTAACTTCTAGATAAATTCATGTTTGTCATGACAAAGGAAATCAGTGAGGTGCTAAGTCTACTTATATTTTTTTCATTCTGAAGAAATTTCTCACAGAAGTTCCTTTAATCAATGTGGTTGAACATGTTCCCCGGAAATGTATTTTTAATTCAAGAAGGAACTATAAAATGCTCTGTTAAGAACTTCAAGTCTAGGTGGATTACTTAATGGTCCTGTTAACAGATGTTATATAAATCTGGTCACTTTAAGAGATTAATAAAGCCACAGAGAAGCCTAATGACTCGTTCACTCTTTAACATCACAGACTTGTCTGTAATCCTTCATCAAGTAATATTTAATATATTCTGCTCTAATGAATGAGACCAAAATAAGACCACTGAAAAGATACAAGAACATATTGATATTTGAAATGATAGTTTCATTTCACTGTCAAATTTGAAATAATATTTCAGACAAAGGGAATAACAATAATCAACTCTTAGGCTGATAGAGTAGTGAATGACAGCAGGACACAACTGTAAAAGGACAACTAACATTGACATCGGTTTACATACCTGCTGAATACAAAATCAAGACTACTATGTAAAGAGTTTCCTCAAATATAGTAGGAAAAGAATTTTCAGCTTGCCAGAGGGAAAAAAAAAAATCAAAACATTGATAATATGAGGCCTTTTTCTGCAATCTGCTGAGTATCTACAAAACCCAATACACTTTGGAGATCATGAATCTTTATCCAAGTAATAGTAATTGCTAATATAGCTAACATTTTCACTTTGGGTTTCTATTTTTAAAACTGGTTTTAAAAGCAGTGATATGAGGATGTCAGTGTGATTCCAGAAGGCAGCTGTAAGTCTGAGAAGTCTACAAAGCTACAGAGTTGATTTGACAAGCATGCATACACATTACTTAATTTCAACGAGCATCCCCTTAACATTAGGGATCTACACATATTGGCTGGATTAGGGCCAGCAAGAAAGGCAGTAAGAAAGATGAGAGAAAAAGGATGAGAAAGGTATGAGTAACATATGAGTATATTCTTACTAGCTTAATTGTACACATCTTGGATATAATGCAGAATTTCTTTCCAGTATAATATGTCCTGTAAAGAGCTGTGTAGAACAATGATGAATAGAGGAAGGTTTCCTTGAATAAACACACGGCATATTTTGCTGTAAAGCTCTAGTTAAATCTGTGAAAACAGTCCACAGATAAATGCAGTGGATGTTAATGTTACTCTCAGATGCAACTGCTGCTGTTTTAAGAACATGATTTTAAATGTGAATGTCCCATTCAGCTTCTGGGAGAGGAAGTTGGGCATGAAGAGTAGATATTGTTTATGTTTAGCTTATTCCTCCCTTACAGTCACCTAATATCTGTGCGCTTGATAGCAAAGATGTAACCAAATTCAGTGCTAAGCATGTCTGGGGGGAGACGGTAGATAGGAAAAAGCAGGGAAATTCTGAGAGGTGGAGATATTAAGTAGGACAGGAGAAAGTTTCCTGCCTCTTACCGCTCCCTGGCCCTCACAAACTTCCCTGCTGCTGCTCTTTCAGTAATTGCCTATTCTCAGACCCAGAGGCTGAACAACAGTTTTGCTTCTTAAAGCACTACTGAGGGCTGGCTGGATGAGAGGGGATGGGTCAACTTGAATTGCTTGCCGGCTGGGCGCAGGCTACATGTCTGTGGGCATCAAAGCAACACCAGCTGAGGTGACACCAGCTGTGGGGAAGAACAGAAATCAGCCCTGCCAGGGAAAGCCGCCTCGGCGCCGTGTATTCGGACGCTGTCTAACAGGGCTAGGGATCAGGAAACACGGTGGGAAAAATCTCAGCAAATGCCACCCCCTCTCTGTGCTTCAAGATAACTCTCACGTCTTCACACCTATAGCATTTCAAGTCTTGACATCTACACGTTCATGGATTTGGTTTTAAGTCGAAGTTGCATAGTAGTGATACAGCCAAGCGGCCATTGGAAGTGCAGACCCTCAGGACCTTCAGACAGCTTTGAATTGGATCACTTTCACACTAATTCTGGGGCAGGGAAGCACACACCACTTTGGTCTAAAACAGGAGGATCTTTGATGACAGGACAGCTACAGATGGGTAGCTACAAAGGCACATTGACATGCACACCTAGAAAACAGATATGCCTTCACTGCCCTCCACTGAACTATGTTTTCCTGTTTGGAATCAAAATAGATTTTGCCAACTTAAAAAAATTACAATTACTCGTGCAAACACAAGGAGGGCACTTAAGTCACTCATCTACTGTAATCAGGTATGTCTTTGCACAGCATGCAGAACATTGTGGGGAGGGAGTGCTTGGTTTGCAGTTAGAAAACAAGGTAAACATCTGCAGACATCTGAACTTGCCAATCCTTTTAAAAAATGAAGTTGTTATTTTTGAATTTTTCTCTTGCCAACAGGAAAAGACGAACCCAAACAAAAGCCCCTGAATGTTCACATTCTGTTTCATTTTAAACGCATTGGGAAGGAAGCAATTTTTCAGCTGAAAACACACTTCCAAAGTAAGAGTACTAAAAACCAGTAATAAAAAGACCATATGTCTCAAGGTTTATCTCTGAACAAAGAATATGTCCTAGTTAGAAACTCATGAAAAGGAGAATTTCTAAGGAGAGATCTGATCTAATTTCACAGCTCTGAACATAATATAGAATATGTTACTGTATAATTCTACTACTGGCCTATTTTTTACAGAAATACAGAAATATTATGATTATTTCACATGATTTTATAAAGTCATTACTCAAATCAGTCCAAATTTGAAACAAAAAAATTAATGTTTGAGGTGTCACCTTTAAAACGCCTCCTCACATGATATTACTGAACTCTGTAACCTGAAGCTAGTGATCTGGTCAGTGTTTCTTTGTAAAAAAATGTATCAATAAAAGTTACTTGGTTTTCAAAAGTTTCCAAATACTTGTTATACTTTCTTAAATTCATCTTCTACTTGGGAGAAAAAAAATATAATCAGAAGTTTTAATTATTTTTACTGGTATAGTTCAGAAAGCATGAGTCTTGTAAAACTGTGCAAACTTTACTGCACTGTGTTTCAGAGAGATAAAAGCTGTGGGCTGCAGTTCAGATCAGTGAATCCACAGTTGCTGTTGACTTTCCAGAAAATTCTCCCTATTGGGGTATTGTGGGCTGCTGAGTGATGGAAGCCACAAAGCAAGATATTTGTGGAAAAGAAATCCTAATCCTATAATCAACCAAACTGCTCATCTTTCTTTTCAGAAACAGCACAATGGATTGGATGCTTTGTTGGTGTACCTTGAAATTTGACACTGGCACAGGTTGCCCAGTAAAGCTGTAGATGCCCCATCACTGGAACTGCTCAAGGTCAGGTTGTACAGGGCTTTGAGCAACCTGGTCTGGTGATAAATGTCCCTTCCCTTGGCATTTTGGACTAGTTGATATTTAAAAGTCCCTTCTAACCCAAACCATCCTGTGATTCTATGCTTCTATGAAACAATTCCACTGATCTAAGTTCCAATAAACACAGTTTATGTAAGTGTACATGGCAGGGCCACCTCTCCTATTTGATAGCAGCATGAGTAACTGTTGAAGTCACTGTGAGTCAGTAATATCTTCTAAGGCTACCATTAAATTCCCAAGTCAAAAGTGAGACTTCATAGTCATTCAAATTAACCACTTTAAAAATGTAGATGACTACTCTTAATTCAATTTAAAAAAAATAGATGATGAGAGGTTGACGAAAGTAGGAAACAATGTCTAAATGTCACAATAGATTATGGAGTTAACATGTTTACACATGTCAAGTAATTTTAAGTAGTGGTTGGCAGAAAGGAAACAATTAACTGCAAGGCTCTGTCATGCAATGGTGCCCTCTTACATCTCAAAATGAGCTTTATTGGAATGTACTTCCATAATGGAGTACATTTAGGTAATACTATATAATGAGAAGAATGAAACAGTGGTACAAATGAGGACAACTCCTAGTGCTAGCATTATGATTCATGGAGGCATAACTCTCTTTTTTTTCCTATATTAGTACATTGCTGCTTTAAAATTCACTTTTCTATGATTTGGGGAAAATATCTATGTTTTTCAAAAGTTGTCTTAGTCTGATTTGTCAGTCCAAGTCAATAATGCTGTGATAGAATAATAAAGTTATTGTGATTACCTTAACAAGGTTATACAGATGGACTTGTCAGGGAAAGGATGTTTCGGTGACTATGATTAGCTTAACTGATTACTTCTGTGGAAGGTGCACTTTCTTAGAAGCGGGGTCATCCATCTGCACTATATGATTTAGACTCAATTCGAGTACAATTTCTCCCCTAACTTCTTTAGTTTTAAGCTATGTATCTCAGCAAGGCCAAGTAAGAGTGAGAGAGAAAAAAAAAAAAAAGATCAGTTTTCTACAAAACACCTAATTTCTAAGGAAGCAAACAACTTGTTTTCTCTGAAATAAAAATCATAAAACCTGACAAAATTAATACATGGATTATTCTGTAGAATAAATTCTTTGGACTCTTCCTACTAAAGGAAAAAAGAGAAGACAGCTCTAAATAAGTAAGGTTTGCTCCTGCTCACTTTAAAATCTGTCATCGACAATTCTTCAGACAACCTTTAATCTCATTAAGATTAAAAAATTTACTCATGTAGATTGTGCTAACTCAAGAATGAAAAACGAAAAAATAACCCAAATCCAGACAAAACAAAAAATTCCTATTAACATAGCATGAGTAAATCATACAGAAGTAAATCACACAGATTGCCACAACCAAGCCTGGTCACAGAGTGGTACTATTTTAGCTAAATTGATATAATCAAATAGGCATGACTTTCACCACTACAGAAACAATTATAATGTTATAAAGTCATTTTAACGGTCTTTCTTATAGCTTCTACAGTATGGAGAATAAACCATAATGTTATGAGGAAGCTTTGTAATATAAAGCATAATAACGACCATGGTGGTGACTATACCATTTCAGTAATTTAATTAAAACTAAAATTTCACCCCTAACTCTTGTAGTACTATTGATCTTTAGCCCAAGCCTTTACTCCCTGTAAACTGTAAAATGGTCTATCAAGGAGTAAATTACCCTGCAAATGTCATATAAAGGGCCCTAACAAAATTACAATTGACCATCGACTGCAGGTGTGACTCAATATTCATTAATTTTTTTCTTTTTTTGCGTATGGTCTTTACAGATAATTTTAAGGAATGAGAAAGTGCGTTTGATCTGTACCTAACAGCTTCACCAATATGTATGGATGAAATACTGCTTTGGGTGGTAATCTACTGAAGTCTGATAGTGATGTATCAAGTTTCTGGAAATCCTAAACAAATGACCACAGCTCATGTGCAGAACAACTCAACACCAAACGTATGTTGTGCAGACTGTCCGACTGCTGCATGGCTCAGGTCAACTGAGCATTTGCATTAAATTCCCAGCAAGAAATGTTGGACCTATCAGTCTTGAATGGCCAAAACTCACAGGTGTATAATAAGTCAGGTATGTTTTTAAGTCTGATCCTATCCGGTTATCATTTGGTTTCCTACAGAAAGCAAGCTCATAGCATCTGAATATGTACACATGTCTGTCTCTCAACACCCTTAGGGCATTTTAACGCATTTGCAAATGAGGAAAGGTCTCAAGCATATTAACTTTCCTAAATATTTAATTAAAATAAGAAACCTGAAAGAGAAGAAGGACTCTAGGGAAAGTTTGCCTTTTTCTGATATCAGAGAAACCATGAGAGAGATCGATGTCAAAGCACAAATATAAAATGAGGCATCATTATTTCTACTGCTCATAAACCTACCTATTTTGCATATTTACTAGGGTTTCCACAATGTTATGATTGAATTTCAAGCAATGAAATTGCTACATTTTTTTTGGAGAAGGGCCATCAGAACTTGTGGATTGTTTTCAGAGTGTCAAAATATATTATGTACCAGTTAAAAGAAAAAAGAAAGAAAAAAAAAAAAAAGCTTGCCCCCCCCTGGAACTGAGAGGCATGGACTGACATTTTCCTGCCTGCTGCATTCAGACAGGATGTCCAAGGGTGCTGGACTTACAAGATCTTCTAAGAACAACCTAAGTTGAAACAAAGCAGACAGCTTGCATGAGGCAAGAGGTTTAAAATCCTAGAAACTGGTAGTGGTTGATTAAAGACCATGAGAGGAAGTCCCTCCCAAGCCTTGGTTGTTGCAGTAAGAAGAAACAGCAAAAGAGCATGCTGTCATTAAGTTTTATGGGCAGAGAAGGATGTTTGAAGACTGGACTGAGGAAGGTTCACAAAAAGAGTGAGAGAAGGTGTCTTGAAAGGAGACAAGGGAGCTTCTCAAAAAAACAGGTCTCTGCTGCTCTTTTGTACATATTCCCAACCAAGAGGGATTGGTAATTCCTGTTTCCCTTTTTGATACCTAAAGACATGTGGGAAAATCAACAAAAGTCCACCTTAATGTTTGGGAAGAAACATGGTTTAAAAAAAAGAGGCAAGGCTGTAAATAAACAACCAGATACAAACTGATGATCTAAGGAAGACAGAAGGGGAAGCTAGGATACTTACTCCAAAACCTGTAAGCAATGGCTGCTATCCTAAAAGGTGTATGACTTAAATTTAAGATGAGAAAGTTATAAAAAAAGAAGAAAAAAAGAATCATAGTAGGAGAAATAAAAAGAAGTTGCGGGATAGGAAGGTATGAGACAAAGTCTTTAAAAAGCCTGAAAAATACTCCACCAGATTTCTAGTCTGTCATGACCAGGAGGAACTGATGAGTGAGAAGAGAGAAAGCACACAGGAAAATGAAAATGCTTAGGACCTTGTTGAGCTCTACCTAGCAGCAGACACCTTGCCCTCCCCAGTATGAAGCAGGGAAGTCATCAGAAGACAGTTCCCATTTTAAGTCTTAGAAGTATTTTTTAATACTCACTTTCAGTATAATTTCTTTCAATTCCTTACCATTACTTTTACTTAAAGCCACATGTGATATCCTAAAGAAACCATCTGGGTCTTGTGTTTCATTTTATTTTTTTTAGATTTATGTCTTGTTCTAGCTTTTACTTCATCATATATGAATCACTTACTCTTTATTGCTATAGTCTCATAATATAGTCCATTTTGCAAACTTTGATCTGTACACAAAACAGCTGCAAAAATTACATGAATCACATCTGGTGAAATGCTGGTCTGCTGAAACCAACATATGTTTCTCTGCTGATTCCACTGGAGCTAAAGTTTCACTCCAGTCACGTTACTTTTGCTTCTGTCTCTACTTAAATTTCTACATCCTATTCTGAAACTTGTCCTTGTCTTCCAGATCCTACTCATCCCCAGCTCAGTCACCATGCTGGATTGCTATTCCTATCACAATCTTTGGGCCTTTAAATTTTGCCAAAGAGTAGGTGCTTTTTCTGTTAATTTTTAATGCCTAAAGAAGTAAACAAGAATAAATGAAAACAACTATTATCTACTACAACTCACAGTATTTAAAAAATGTTCTGTAAATAAATCAGAGAATTTATTTTCTACTACAGTACAATATGCAAACAAAATATATAGTCATGGGAATTACTGCTCCAGAACATGACATGAGGCTGTGGTAGTATGAAACAGTATCTCCTTTTATAATATATGCACACTAATCTGGAATGCTTGGCTTTTATAAAAAAAAGTTATGAATAGTTACGAGCCCTTCCATATTACATAAACAACAAAGGAAGAGAGAGCATAATTCAAAACTAATGCTATGCTACAGGGGGAAAAAAAGTTTGTCTCTCTAGAATATTTCCTTTCCTTCCCCCCCTTGTTTAGATTCTCTGCTGGAGAAAATGGGCAATGAAATGCATTGATGCACCTGCACTGAAGCAAATGCAGAGAAGAATGTTTAGCCTGCTAAAGAATTTGGTCTTGGGAATGTGGTAGTCAGGGAAGAACATAATTAGGCATTTAATTTTATATTAGAAAAGCCAATAGTAAGAGGATAAGGAACACCAGCAGTTGTGAATACTTATGGCATCACTTGGGTAATTAGAGTTTCTGCAGCAGCAACATTCTAAGCGTTAATGCCATTGTCATTTATAGCCATAGAGTAATTATCAAAAGTTTAAAAATCTCCTGTGACTGAGGTTTACTGTTGCACATTAGACTTACAGTCAAATAACTACTGCCATCATATTTTACAGCATTGTCTATTGCTGTGAATAATTCCAGGTGTCTGGAAAGATACAGTGATGCTAATATTGTCTTGTTAATATTTAATCCCTGTCATGTTCAGAGAAGTCTGTTTTCCCATTTTTTTGCTTTCAGGATATTAGGGTAGATTTAGAGAAGTATTTTCATTAATTTTTACAGGTAAAAATAGTTTAAATTCTAAAATCGTAATTATCACAAATATTTCTCCTATTTCAGTGCTTGATTTTGTAAACTGTATAAAATACCTAAGATGCAATCATGCTTCATTCAGAATGTTGATTAGTTAGTCCAAGGTCATTGCAGTCCTGTTAATTATGAATTGCTTAGGTTCAGTTGTAACATGCATGCTGGTTGTTTAGGAAAGGGGGAAAAAAAGCTCCAAATCAACCTTACATTTTTGCCAAATCCTGGTGTCAGTCTAATTCAGAGCAATCTTTTTGTAACTCCCTATTCTACCAGCTAAAATAACCCCTCTTAATGGAATATCTTGTATGTAATGCACTTCTCAAGTATTTTTTTAAAGCTCTTAGTGTTGCAAACAGGTGAGGTAGGTTTACAACACAAGAGTCTCCAACCTCAAAGGAAATCCTCAAGCACTTATTTAAAACAGGATTATTTGGGCTTCCTTTAAAGATCTTTCCAAATAAGTACAACAAAGAGTGGCATCTGTCCCACCTTCTGTCTATTTGTCTCTCCAATTCTTCAGAAACATCTAAAAGTGGCACTTAACAGACACCATCTGAATCAACAGGAGCATCAGTAGGACGTTGTCACAAACAAGACGCTGGAGGCAATGTCATCATTAACATCCTCCTCCTCAGTTTAAGCATGATTTTTTTTCTGAAGCACAAGATAATGTAAAATAGATTAGCAGCACAAGCCAGGTAGGGAGATAGCATCAGTACCAGCAGCAATCATGTAATTACTCCCACTGCATCATTTCTCAGATGCCATAGGAAAATCCTAGACTTTCAGTTTTCCAGAATGTGTCTAGTTTGCACACAGTCAGATGGTGCAAGAGCAGTGAAAGAGCTCTTTTATTTTCTGAAAATGGCAACAGATTGCTGAGAAAGGGTTTAAGTGTACTGGAAAACAGCGTTTGCCTTAATGCTCTTCTATGAGCTGTTTATGCTCTCAGTCCATCATGCAATGTAGTCTTCAGTGTTGCGAGTGACAATCCAAGAGAGAATAAAAGGTAAACGCAGCAGCTAATGTGGAAAACCTCATTTTATAATGATTTCTCTGGAAGATTTCCCAGATTTCCACATCTGCCCTGGCACAATGGCCTGCACTTCAGAAAGCAAGTTTCACTGGAGGTGCAGTGAGAACAGCTACATTTACTCACTGTGGGTAGGCTGCTTTCCCTCTCTTCATTTGAAATATTGTGCCTGCTACTTATCCTTTAAAAAATCCAGCTAGTCAGTAAGAACAAGAACAATATACTTTATAAAAACCACTGGTAGGTCACCTTCCAGTTCCCAATATGCCAGTTGCAACACTAAGAGCAGGAAAGGTGGAGAAACAGACCCCTGTGACAGACAGATCTTCAACACAGTTAATATGCTTCCTTTTGTTGTTCCAGTGTGATATTTTCAGCTTGTATCTCGTGTTTCTGTCCTCAGTTGTAATATGGAAGTGATAGTTATGGTCAAGACACAAAAGGTACAGTCCCAGGCATTAAAGCTTTGGATAATTTTTCTACAGTACAAATATCAGATTCAATTTTCCGTATATAATCTTTTATCCCTCATAGAATTTAATCTTTAGATTACCTTCATTCCCATTCCTCGGGATTTATAGCCACGTAATGTTAGAAAATAAATACTAAACTAAATCATAGCATGACTTGATGAAAGTGATTGTGTTTATTCATAGTGCTGCCAGCCAGTGAAAAGGACATCGCAGGGCATATGAAAGGGTCCCCTCATTTCTGACAAAACAAAAAGGTAGCAAATATTCTAGTGTTTTTTTCCAAGATGTCCAACAGTAAAGTGATACATGCTATACAGACTGACTGGCTATTATTTCGCCATAGCCTTAAATTAAGTTAATAAGTCACATAAGATTGAAAACAGTGCAAAACTCAGTGGGAATTTCCAATGCTCTCTAAAAGCAACTTCCCTCTAAAAATGACTCTGTCTCCTTGTGAGGAGAGGAACATAAAGAAAATCCTAGTAAGAAAGAAAAAAATTACAAAATTGTTTGAGCAACTTGCATTTTCTTTTACAACCCGCTGATGATTTTAAAAAGTGTTTATTTCATAAGGAATTTTTCTGTATTGCAGATGATTATTTATTTTTGTGTAACACAGAATGCGAGAGTGTCCTCTCTTTTCTTTATATGGCTAAAGCGGGCACTATCCCCACAGGACAGCCCTTTCAGTTCTTTCTCCTCCCATGACTGTCCCCAAAATAATCCTTTGCATGGAGGCCCCGGTTCAAAACCTTAAAAGTGTTTCTAAAAAATCCAACTGTAATAGGCCCTGTAAGGGCTCATTTTTGTTTCCTGGCTATTCATCCCACGGAGAAAATAAGTTCTGTCTTGGCAATGAAATTTCATTTGTTCTGTAGTCCTGTTAAGGCACCCGTGTGCATGTTCCCCAAGGACCAGGGTACTCGAGACAATCATGGGCTCAGGTGTGCTGAAAAGGTTATTCAAGAGAGCCCGACGGTGATCACAGTCTCTTCATTCATGTGCCTTTTGTCCCTGGTAATGCTGCAACTTGCACATACAGTACTGTACATATTTTTTTACAAGTTTGAGATCTTTCTCATATGTTGGTTCTCTGCTCTCCCTGGCCCATAAGACAGGTGTTACATCATATTTTTCATAGTTTTCACTATAATTTCCTTAAGATCTCACAGAAAATGCTTGAATATCTATGTGGCCTTAAATGCAAATAAAACCCATTCTTGACAAGCAAAAGAGAAAAAGCAAAAACAAAGAGAAAAAACAAAGAAAAGCTATCACTAGTTCAAAGGCTAAAAAAGGGCAAAAATCAACATTCCTTAACTCAGATGAAGGAAAACTAACTGCTGAAGCTTGTATTATGACAGTGGACCTAAGTGTTAAAACTGTTTTACTTAGTTCAGAGGACTGCACAGATAATGAAACCAAATAGAACAGAAACAGCTACTCAAGTCAGTGACCTGGGAGTAAGGTGCGCACTGTTCCTAATATGACTTGTCACAACAATAATCAGCTGGTGTAATAACTTAGCCTTCTCCAATTAGAAGGTCTCTCCAGGGTACCAAATTTAGTAACAACAGGCATGTAATATCTAGCATTACTCTTTAGCAGTCCCACTCTGACTGAAACTTTGACTTTCCAATTACTATATATCAAACAAATAGCCATTTTTAAAGATCTGAATTAATATTTAAATGGAAGGATGAACTGATGAAAGCTTCCTTTTTTTTTTTTTTTTTTTTTTTCCCCTTGATAATAATATTTTTCTTTAAATAAAGAGAATAGAAGATTTTTTTTGGAGGATAACATATTCTGAGTCAGTTAATAGCAAGGAGAGTGATGGAGAATCTTAGGCATCTTAGAGGCAAGGGAGATAAAAAGAGAATTTTGTCTCTCTATCAGTTAATTAGTTAAAGCTTACATTTAATTTTACCAATTCTTATGACTCATTAGATGGATCTAATCTGTAGATCCATGTGGTCCATTCACCATTTATCTAAAGTGTTTCAGTGGCATACAGTAGGAGTTCTTTTACAGGGCATCAAAAAGAAACTCATGATTAGACTCTCAGGAGAAGAGATCAGTCTCACCTATCTTCAGTAAGCTTAGTGTCTAAAACTCAAGTGCCACATTTCACCTAACTGTCTGTCCCTTTTGGAAAGAGAGATGTACCTCTAAAGGGTGGGTTTTTGTCCAACAAGTGGGTATTTAAAAGTAGCGTGAGAGGCCTCTGGAGGATGTCTTTCCCTTTCTGCTGAGGATGGAAGGAGCCGACATAATCAACCTAGACTAATTTGAGATCATTAATCCTCCAAAGTGTTTTGAAATGTAAATCAAGACTTTAAATCCAGCAGACAGGATCTGCAGTAGATGCATTTACTTAATAAATGTCTTCCCCCCCCCCATCATTTAGAGCTACTGATGAGGCTAAATCCATTTATATGTGCAAGTTGCTTTCAAACCCTGGAAGATGGTGTATTATAAGGTGACTACATATTTCTAAATAGCACACTGAAAAGTTGAAATATAGTAATTTAAGAAGAAGGCACAGCTTGGTTTTCTTTAAATATAGTAATCATACTAATAAATTATATTAGTAATTATTTATATTAAGATATTCCTTTAATAAAACATTTTGTTTCAGCTTGACATTTCTCTTTTTATTTTAATGGTGAAAACCTAATCCAGTCTCCAGCTATAAATAACACTCTTCTGAGCTCTTTGGATTTTGAAAGCTGTTGACAAATAGAAGCTAAAGTAGAAAAGAAATAAAATTATTAAGGAACTGGAAAGGCTGTACCAGGGTCTCAGTAGAGCAGCTGGACAGGCTTACGCGTTTTAGGTATCAGATATTCCAAAGCAGGACAATATGTTCAAGTGCATAAACTGGATTTTGACACTTTACAAGAGTGTGATGGGGTCTTAAGAAGAATTGTTCTATTTTATTTAAAGTGTCTGGTGGGATTGCTGCATTTCTGACAATCCACAAAGGGCCCAGAAATTTCCCTTCTTTGCTTGGTCCCTGATATTTTTCAGGTGAAATTTCAATTTTTGCTTCATATAACTCTTGCTAAATTTTTGCTGCTGCTTCTCTCACCTTTTTGGGGGAGGTTTCTCCAATTAGAATAGAATCTATATACTGATATAGTTTTGCCTCTTCAGGGAGTGAAATTCTAAGAGTTCAGCAAGCACAGCATGAGCAATTGTGGTTGAGTGTTTTATATCCCTGTGGGAGTCTATTAAAGGTATATTGGATACCTTCCCATATAAAAGCAAATTTTTCTTTATCTTCCTCTTGCAAGGAAAACGTGAAACATATCCTTCACATCTAGCACTGCTATCCAAAGGTGTGCGGCAGCTTGTAACGTACCTGTCAAAGTTGCAATATTGAGGACTGCAGCTGTCAATGGGGTTGTATTGGCATTTAAGCATTGATAATCAACTGTTAAACACCATCTCCCATCCCATTTACAGACTGGCCAAACCAGAGAGTTATATGGGGAGTGAGTTCTGGAAATAATTTGTTGTTTTTCTAAATCTGTAATTACTTTGGAAATTGGATATTGCCGGACATCAGTGATCTCTGATTTGGGAAGTACTGGGGCTGCACAGAGCACATGCACTGTTCGTCGATTTTGAACCAAAAGACCATAAACTGCCATCAGGTAGATGCCAGGTTTGGCCATTTAAAGCATCAAAACCTAGGTTATTTTCATGGTGATCTTTAATTGCAAGTGAAAAGATGTCAGACATTTCTCATCAGAGAGCCATAAATTAACTTTTGCAGTTTGGCACACAGCAGTAGTTCCCATAACTCCAGCAATTTTAAACTTTTGCCATCCAAGTTCTATACCCCGCTTGTTGACATCCTGGGGTGCAATTATTGAAATTTGTGCTGCAGTATCAATTAGAAATTTTGTTAATTGTTGTTGAGGACTAACTGGAATTAAAATTTCATTTAGCCATTGATAAGCTTCTACTTGCTGGACAGGAAGACCCAGTTGCCATCTGGACACTATTAGCTTTTTGGTTCTGTGTCTTGTAATTGATCCCTATGGGGAAGGAAAGGGTCATCTCTCTCTAGGAGTTGGCGATGGAGGAGTTGGAGTGTTTGGAGTGTTGTGTTTATGAAACACTTGAATCAGAGTCAGAATAATGCTGGTAGGCTGTCTCTGAATCACAGCTCTAGGAACTCCTAGTGCCAATGCCTGTCTCCATAGCTCATTTCTCCACTACTGGCCCTTTAACTTTTGGTCAGGGGATTTTAGTTTTTGGGAGCTGTTCTGATGTGATTAATTTGCCTATTTTCATTTCACTGGGAATTTTGCTCCATCCCATTTCGCACACACGATTTATAACACCATGCATTAACACTGCCCAGGTGGGGACCTCTATTCTCTCTTGGATCTCCCCTGGCTCCAAGTTGGACCTGCCTCTGGCCAGGGCCAAACCAACCAACTGCACCTTTGCGATAATGTATTTAAGAAGGGGAACCTGAGAGGGGGTTGGGACTTGTGAGAAGGACAAACACCCAGGTTAGTGGAAGGAAGGAGAAGGACGCGGGGGAGATGCACTAGAGAAGATATCCCATGGTGAGATGACAGGGCTGCCCACCCTGCCACCCGTGGAGGTCCGCGGTGGAGTGGAAGCCAACCTGAAGCATGTGGAGAAGCCCACAGCAGGACAGGCATCTGTACTTAAAGGAGGCCGGGACCCTGAGGGGAGAAGCGGCACCCGCTGTTGTGGTTCGGCGCTGGGAGGACTATAACGTACAGGGGGGACCCACGCTGGAGCTGCCTGGGAAGGGCTGCGGCCCGTGGGGAGGCCTCACGCCGGAGCAGGTTCATGGAGGGCTGTCTGCAGTGAGAGGGGAGCCCCGGGGAGCAGGGGAGGGATGTGCGGCGTTCCCCCCACCTCCCGAGAAGGAAGGAGCAGTGAGCTGGCTGTGACCCCCATCCCCTGCCCCCTGCGCTGCTGGGGGAGGAGGGGGAGAGATGGGGAGCAGAGCTGAGCCCGGGAAGAAAGGAGGGGTGGGGGGAGGCGTTTTTGGATGTGGTGGTGCTTCTCATTGTCCCCACCTTGTCTGTTAAGTGTTGTCTTGTTAACATTTGAGTTAAAGTGATATTTCTTTGCTTCCCCTAAGGAGTCTGTCTTCTGCCTGGAACCATAATGGGTGAGCTACTCCTCCCAGTCCTTAGATGGATTTCTTGAGCCGATTTCTGTTCCTATATTCTCCTCCCCCCATCTCTGCAATGGGAGATGGAGTGAGCAAGTGGCTGCATGGTGCTCAGTTGCTGGCTGGGCCTAAACCAAGAGTACTGGAAGACCACTATAAGGTCCTTCCAGAGCCTTCTCTTCTCCAGGCTGAACAACCTCAAATCACTCAGCCTGTTTTCATAAGCGAGGTTCTCCAGCCCCCTGGTCACTTTCGTGGTCTTCCTCTGGACTCACCTGAGCAGGTCTATGTCCTTCTTGTACTGGGGACCCCAGAGCTGGACCCAGCACTGCAGGTGGTGTCTCACGAGAGTAAAGTAGGGGCAGAGAATCCCCTCCCTTGACCTGCTGGCCACATCACTCTTGACACAACCCAGGACACAGGTGGCTTTCTGGGCTGCGAGTGCACATGGCTGGCTCATAGTCAGTTTTCCATCCACTACTACTCCCAAGGCCTTCTCTGCAGGGCTGCTCTCCATCCATTCATTGTCCAGCCTGGATTTGTGCATGGGATTTCCCCGACCCAGGCACAGGACCTTGCACTTGGCCTTGTTGAGTTTCATAAGGTTCACACAGGCCCACCCCTCAAGCCTGTCAAGGTCCCTCTATATGGCATCCCTGCCCTCCAGTATGTTGACTGCACCACACAGTTTGGTGTCATCAGCAAACCTGCTGAGGGTGCACTCAATCCCACTGTCCATGTCACCAACAAAGATGTTAAACAGCGCCGGTCCCGATACCGACCCCTGAGGAGCACCCCTTGTCACTGCTCTCCACTTGGACATCGAGCCGCTGACCGCTACTCTTTGAGTGTGACCATCGAGCCATTCCTTATCCACCAAGTGGTCCACCCATCAAACCCATGCCTCTCCAATTTAGAGACAAGGATGTTGTGCAAGACAGTGTCAAATGCTTTGCACAAGTCCAGGCAGGTGACAGCCATTGCTCCCCCCTTATCCACCAACGCTGTAACCCTGTTGTAGAAGGACACCAAATCTGTCAGGCACAATTTGCCCTCAGTGAAGCCATGATGGCTGTCACCAATCACCTTTTTATTTTCCATGTCCTCTAGCATATTTCCCAGGAGAATTTGCTCCACAATCTTGCCAAGCACAGAGGTGAGTCTGATTGGTCTGTAGCTCCCCGGTACTTCCTTTTTTCCCTTTTTAAAAATGGGGGTTATGTTTCCCCTTTTCCAGTCAGTGGGAACTTTGCATGAAAAGAAGAATGGAATGAAGTGGGAACTTGATGCATGGCTTGAATACAGACAGCCTTTGTAAAGGTATGGAAAGCTCATTTAGATATCAGTGACGCCAGCCCAATATGCCACTCTGCTTGTTAGTGAGTTGGGTTCATTTGAGGGGTTGGGACCAGCATTTAAAGACACCAGCACCCCAAATGCCATTGGCTTCATTGCCATTTAGCAAATTCTGTCTCCATCAGTTGGAGACACTCTCCAGTTTCAGTTTCTCCAGGTTTAAGGCTGTAATGATCTTGTAAACTGACTATCTGAATTGGATCAAATGGCGGTGTTTAACTACTCTGATCTCCTGCACTGCCCCAAGATCACACAGTTTCTTCTGTTTTAATAATCGGTCTGATTGCATGTGGGGAGGGCTCAGGTGGATGGAAAGAATTATCTTCATCTGAGCTATTATTATTTGAATCACCCCAAATATTACCATCCCAGTCTTTGGGAAACGTAATTAATTGTCTAATTTGAACTATGTCAGGGGTTTTGGAGATTGCATTTTCATCCTGCAAGTTATGCATTTTTACATACACATTTTCTTCTCTCCTGATAAGCAGCTTCTAGGCACATTCTCAACATTTTACAAATTATAACTTTATCTTTTCCATCTTTAGTTGAACCTCTAGTATCAGTTATCCTGTTTTCTACTTCTTCCCAGTTATGCCAATTATTACAAGCCCCATCCTCTGGGAAGGTGGGATTTGGTTGGATACCATGCTTTTGTAAGTATTTGGTGATTTTGCTTGTCATCCTGCTGACTGCACCCATTTATCGTGGCTGAAAGTATTTGACGTGTTATGATTTAGTATCAATTTAAACTTTATTAATAATGTGAGGTAGATCAAAAGGCTGAATTTTAACAGAACTTAATGATTGATCAATTTAAAGATTAACAAGGTAATTTGGTAGAACGTGTTATGATTAGAATGATGACTTAATTACAGATTCGAGAATGACAAGATTCACACTAACTACAAGGTATTCTAAATCTAAGTGTATATATATACATGTATATCTGTACAAACACAAAACACACACACACACACACACAAACAGCACAAAAGTATTTGGATAGCCAGTAAAATTTATAGGCATCCACACTCATGAAGGCAAATGTGCATGTTCAAGCACATAGACAGGTAGAGAGGTGGATGGAAGAGACTAGTCTATAGTTAAAATTTCCCTCTTCTTCAGTTTGGAGCAAAACACTTGCAATGCATCGTTATTCTTCAATGGGTGATAATTGAGCTTCAAGAAGTCTGACTTCACCTTGGCCTTTTTTCAGCTTTGTGGGCAGACAATCTTCATACCTGGAGGAGTCTGAGCCTGACAAGCATCCCAGCTCAGGGGAGGTGCTGGTCACAGCCGGCTGTGATCCAGGAGAGCTCAAAGGGTCTCATTTAGAATCATTATTTATAGGGTCCCAGATAATTGTCTTTCATCAGGTACTTTTCCAGCTGTACATTTCAGCCCAGCTCGGATGACAGAATATTCTGGTACTTTCTACCAGTTGTGCAGGCCCAGAGCTTGCTAGATCTTGGAGTTCTGGTATCACCCCCTTTGGGACACAACCCAAGTACGGATGTATTAGGCTGTCAGGAGGTATCGATAGTTATTATTGTTCTTAATTGATAAGGGAAGGGGCAGAAACTAGGTGGACTAAGGGAGTGCCTTAACACTCCAGTCCACTGCCTTTGTTATTATTGTTCTCAAAAGGTACTAGAGGAGGGAGCAGAGACCAGGAGTGCTACAGGGGTACCTTAACACTCTGGTCCACTGCCTTTCCCAATCCATTTTGAGTTGGCACATGGTCTGTTCCCAAGTGATAGGGGAGGCAGGAGCCAAGTGCACCAAGGGAGTGCCTTAACACTCTGGTCCAGTACCTTTCCCAATTCTTCTTGGGCTGGCACGTGGCCCAGTGGCAGGGGCAAAATTTCACCAAGCACTGAGCAGCCCAAGAAAGGGGGGCAGTTGAACTACCACAATAATTCACTACATTTCTTCACTAACGGTTCATCACTTATAGCTTAAAATTTCCAAAGTCAAAAGAGTGAGTAAGGAAAATAATACTAATTTTTCTAATGAGCTGTAATCCGTTTCACCCAATGTAATTTGAAAACAAACAGGGTTAGCAAAGTTAGGTTGTCCAACAGTGAAACATCATCTCTAGTGTATTCAGAAATAGTCAGAAATGTCTATGAAACCAAATCAAAGAAAGTTCACTGTTTCTCTGAACAGCATCCAGTCTTATCTGCATAGGGAAATGTATAGACATGAATCTGGCAGAATTGCTGCTCTCTTGTGGAATGAAGTGATGTTTTCCTAAGACAAAAAGGCTACCACTACTATTTGTCCTTATGGAAATGGTTGTGAAGGGAGAATACTTGTTAAGAGAAATTAATTACACTAACTGAATTATTTTTTCAAAGATACAAGTTTCAAGAACAGTTCAGAAAATAAGTTCTCATGCATACCTGAGGAGAAAGATATGATGTAGAGTTATGTTTAGTCTATTGAATCCAGCTCATGGGTATGAAATTGAAATGCAATAGCTATGAAATTGCTGAGATTAAGTGACGTATAGACAGAGCAATACTGCTTTTGATTTCTCTACCACATTGGACTCCAGGCCCAGGACAAAACCAGAAATAAATGTGGTGGCTTCCTCCTAGGATTTATTTTAAAAGATCAAAATCCTAACAACTTTTCAAATAAAAAAAAAACCAAAA
Organism: Tyto alba; assembly: GCF_018691265.1. Classification (NCBI taxonomy): domain Eukaryota; kingdom Metazoa; phylum Chordata; class Aves; order Strigiformes; family Tytonidae; genus Tyto; species Tyto alba. Next base: position 39,341,359 of record NW_024881330.1, read on the forward strand.
AGGCTTCCTAGTTCATAACAACAGATGCATCATATACTCCAGTCTGATGTGCATCACAGGCTCTAATTTGCTGGCTTCTCCTATCAGCAGTGTCTGTGTTCACCCTGTTGTGCTTGGTAAAGAGGCACGAATTGACCTCACACATCTAGAAAACTAAGTACTTCAGTAAGTTCGTGGACAAAATAGGAAAATAATACATTGTGCTCTCATATATTATCTCTTTCTTGACTGACTGTAGTAAACCAAAACCAAAATGGGAATTCCTCCCTGAGGAAGATGGACTAAAGAATTTCTGTGGTAATAGTCAGGTTGAGAATTTGACCTTCGAGCTACATATTTAAAAAACCTTGCCCTCTGTTGCCTGGCATCACACTTAACTTTGTACAAAATCCATAAACAATACTGTCTCTTGCCTTGTGGATGGAAACAGAAGGATGATTGCTGGCAACCTGGAAAATAATATAACTCTTTTTAACAAATAACTTTTGTTCTACCAGCAAGAATTTTCAAATAAAGGAAAAGCAACTCTGACATCAAACACCAACTGGTATGTCCTTTATCTCCATATAAATAACGGTCTATCTCCTTTTGGATGACAAAGGACTGCATGTGCACACTACCTGTAAAGCTCTGCCATCAGACTTACATTCTCAGATCTGCAAATAAAAAATGGTAGAGAATGTAATCTTCAAGTAATCAGGTGTATTTTGAAGCTACCAGCAGCACCTTTATACAATCAACACTGGCAAAGGTGACATTTTTGTAAAATAACTTTCTAAATGGCTATTGCAATAAGTAACTGCTGAACTAAATTTCAGAGAAAATATAGCTTTAATTTACGGCATTTGGGATAATTTTCCATATGCATTTCTTTTTCAATAAATGTATAAACATGAAAAAACCCTTTTTCTATTCTATGAGAAATGCTTTATGCATCCTAAGCAATTAACTATTTCTGCAGAACGTCAGCCACATTTGAAATAATCTAGTTGTTTAGTGACTAATTATCATGCAACCTGCAGTTTTTAGATCTCATGAAAATGGTGACTTGTAGAACACAGGAAAAAAAAAAAAGGGGATAATTAGGAAGATATTACATTATTGTAGATACTCTTTTATATATGTAATTGTATACATTATTTTTGTATATATATAATTGTATATATTATCTTATATATTACAAGAGCTAACAGGCAGTGAGGCTGCATAATTAGGACCCCACCTCAGTACTGATGTCAGATGTAAGTACAAAGAGTGACTCATTTCCTCACCCAGAAAATGCAAGCAGAGAGTGCGCTCACACAGTGCTGTTACTGATACGAAATAGGATTTATGTGCAGTGAGGGAAACCAGATTCAGGTGTCTTTGCCAGGGTTATGACTTTTAATACCATTGTGAGCACCTAAGAACACTGTTGGGGAGAAATACACCAAGCGCCTTAGAGACAGAATCATACATGGGAAGGGAATACAAAGTTCTTTTTGAGCATCTCAAGCTAGTTCTTAGTTTCTAGTAACCCAAATCTTGATCATGACTATTTTAATGACTACTTGTTATTAGGACTTTTTCTGAAACACTGGAAAAATTCTGGAACACTGAAAAGTTTGGTTGACAGCTGGAGAAGGCATGGTTTCCAGTCATTCAAATCCCTTATCTTCATCTCTGATGCTCTACCCAAACTAAAAAAGGAGACATAAACAATGCACTAAAAAAATAGTCTTCCAAAATCACTTACTGAATTATAAAGAGATGCTACAAGTTCCACCCCAAAAATATTCAGTGAAAATCTTAGGGAGTAATTTTACTTTAGCAATTTTAGTTACAGAAGCTCCTACCACAGCTGTGTTGATAATGTGTACCCTCCAGGCGAGAATTATCAGAAAGGAGAACTTCCTATGTTGTTTTATCCTGTACCTCACTTTCAACTGGGCCCAGAAAGGACTTTTGAAGGGGTCAAATGAGCTATCAAGATTGTTTTTTTACAACCACGGGCAACAATTAAATAGATTTTTAGTTCATAAATTTCCACATTATTATCTTTCCACCTATTCCCATATCTATCCATAAAACCCTTCCCAGAGCTTTGTAGAAAATGTAAGACCTATAGTATTAAAGACCAAAACCTTCAAAAATATAACTTAGTTACTTTGAGTTCATCATGGTGCTGATGTTATTGAATGTACAGATCTACTTCAAGAAATTGCCTTGTATCCAGATCCCTTCATCTTGTGCCCTCCTGAAGGATTTCTCAGATCAAAATTAGTAGTTCTATGATGGCATGTAATGCTCTGTTCCTCTAGAACAGTTTTGGAGTTTTTTTGTGTGTTTGCTTTGGTTTGGTTTTAAACCATGTTACCAGAACATCTTTCACATTGTAATAGCTGACACAGCCAACATTTTTTCCAATGCAGTTTGTTCATTTTTCTTTTCTTACATTTCTTTAGTGAAAACTCTTTGACTCTGGGTTTGTATCAACAAAGGAAGGATCAAAGCTATGTCCCTGCCATGCCTCCATTTTAGAAACAGAGCTGAGATCTCAGTCCCAGTGTGTAGAACTCCATTTGGGGATGAAAAATTATAAGGCCAAGAGCAATCTATTTTATTTTATTGTATATATTATGATCTTCCAGCTGGGCTCCTGGCAGGCTGACAGAGTAAATCTCAGCTGGGAAAGATTTGGGCCATCTGAGCCTTATCTAACTTATGTGTATAGGTACCTGCCAAACGTCATGACCACATACTTGTCCCAATGTCTCTGACCCCTCCTGACCTACCACCCTTTGCTTGCTGCAGCAGAGGAGATTATTTTCACTTGCCTCTTGTAGCCACACAGGTTTGCTGATGAAGAAGCCCAGATCTGAAACTGTTTCTCTACCTCATTCAGACAACTGTGGATTTCAGCACCATTTTCCTTTGGGAACAGCATAAAGTCCTTCTAGATCCCTTTCACAGGAACCGAGTCAAAGGCTTATATGCCTGGCCTTTCTGCAAATCCTACAGTCTTCTCTGTGTGCACCACAGAAAATGGAATAACAGACCAACATCACTAATGTTTGATGCTGAATGTGCAAAAACATATTTTTAATAGCTCCAAATGAGAAAGCTAAAGCTGTTTCACAAGTACAGCTAAGTAGGAAAAGGAGGAGGAAGGTGCAAAATAGTGGTGAAGAGGAAGAACCATGATATCTACTTCTATTCTCCTCACTTGTGATCTGACTGCACAGTAACAGAATCAAATTAGAACTGGAGAGAAATAAATGAGCAATAATACTGGGGCAGAGGAAGATGGGTCGAGCTAGTGGAAGGATTATGGGATAGGACAGAAGGAGGGCTAGAGCTGAAGGAAATGTCACTAGCAAATATGAGAAGGTAGCCGTATCAGAGAAGAACACAAAAAACCCAAAGGGAAAAAAAAGATAAAAGGGATACAAAGACAGAAGTGAGCAGTGGAGAGAGAACACTACAGATAAAAATAGATCTAGGAAAGCTGGCCCAATTATAAAAATGCTCCCTTACTTCCCATGCTCTCACTGATGAAAAACGTCCCCCTTGAAGCTACAGTGACCTTCACAACCACACGTCCTGCCAAACACAGCATCACTTTTCTGTGTTCTCTGATACCTGCTCACCTCTTCACAAAATTATATGACTGTGATGATCCATTAGCAAAAGGGTAGCTAAAAGTCATTTGTGAGCACATTAACATTTATTTTCTGTTCTGTCTCTTCATTACCTCACTGTGCTGCAGACTTTTCTGGTTTTTTTGTGCAAACCTTTATTTGACCATACTCAAAAAATTTTTAAATACTGGATGCTTCTTAGTAGGTTTGGAAACAGGATGGAAGTGGAATTGCTAGACAGATTGATCCAAATTTAAGCTTTTAATGCTCCCTTCTTTGACTTCCTGCTGTGACATTATAAAATTGTATTTAATTTTATTTTTTCCAGATCTTCAACAGTTGAGAAGCGTATAATAAAATGTAAAAGCCTCACAAAGTACCTTTCTTGCCAAGAGTATGTAATGTAATCTGTCTCTCTAATATTTCATGTGTCCACTGATGATCTGGAAGAGAGAGTTTTTTATCAGCAATAAAGTTCAGGTAAGATGCCAAACTAAAAGATGTTTCAAATAGCAGCATAGGAAATGGAATTATGTGCAGCTGGAGAGCTGGGAGTCACTTAGAAGAATAATAAAATAAGAAAGAGAGGGTGAAAAGGGAACAAAAGATACTAAGAGGGAGTTTGGGACTGTTAGGCTTGATAGAAACGCAACACTGAAGGAAGCAGGAAAAGACAGAGATGTCAGGGGAATATGAATGAGGTAGAGGTTTACGGCTCTTGCACGGTGTGGTGGGACTGACAAGTGAGTAGAAGAGGACAAAAAGGAGGGAGAAGAGACAGAGGGGAGAGCAGAAGGTGGCAAACATTTCACCTACCCAGAGTTCTGAGCTTCCTGAAGCACAGTCACCTCCTTGCTTGCATATGGAGTTCCCAAACTCCTACTCTCCTGTAAAACCCATGGGCAAAATCTCTTGTCCCACTTCAATTCTGGTCCTCCAAGATGTCAAATGACTTTTTCTATCAGCTGTTCTAGTTACAGTGGCAGAGGTCTATGCCAGGGATCAGAAAGCTCAAATCTAAATAACAATCCACGTGTTAATATTATTAAGCACACATAGCTGTGCTAAAGAAGTACAACAAAGCCCTTCAATCAAAAATAAAATTTCTGTTTTGTTACGGTGAAAAATTGGTACCCCCAAATGTCCTCTTGTCCAAGTAGAAAAAACAATAGCTAAATTCCAAAAAATAAATGACATTCTAAATATTATGTATTTAGAAACATCAAAATAACCTGGATTATCTTTAATAATTTCTTTCCCTTTCTTAGTTTATGTAAAATGGTGTTGTATAAGAGGGGTACAAGATCTAAAGCAATAAAATGAAAATGAGTCTTCCTGACCTAACCAAAATGTAAAGTTTTGAGAAGAATTTTACCAAGATGTCAGTTGAAATCCATACATTACTCAAATTTCATTGATGGGTGGAACATTTTCTGCTAGAGAACCTTTCTAGTTTTTTTTTTTCAGAAATTCCTGTCCAGCTGCTAGTCAGCTACAGAGCTGAGATGATATGCCAGGCTGCTCCTTGTGTGTCCAGTCCAGATCAAGGAGGCTCTGGGGCAATAGTGGCAGATTCCACAGAGAAGCCTTTACAGTTCCAGAGCAGGCTACACACAGCAGAAATAATTTAATTTTTGTTGTTTTTTTTTTTTTTGCTGTACATGACTGGAGCAGAGAATGCAATCTCATGCTGACAAAGTCAGAGGAAGATTTACTGTTCGGGAGTAACCAGAGACTGCAGTCTCCTCCTAGTCCTGATGACATAGCAATGAAATGACCACTCAGATCCCCCAGTCTCTCTGGTAGCTGGAGGTGGTTCTCAGTGAAGACCTCTCACAGTATGACCCATCATGTAATAAAATAAACTTAAATACATTCAGTATGAAATCACCACCCTGCAACCCAATCCACACTATCCACAGTTGCAAAAAAACAAAACAAAACAAAACAAAACAAAACAAAAACCTGAAACCCAACTAATTTGGTCTCCTTCTGTAGTATTAGGTTTGTGCCTGAGAGCTGGTCTCCAATTAGTAGCATTCCTGGTTCAGGCTGACAGAGCACATCTCTCTCCTGCCAGAGTTGGAGGGCAGCCCTTCTTCCTCACCTCCCCACCTACACACAGGGCAGAGACTCCAAAACATGAGAAGTCACATCAAAACCAAGGAAAGCAAGGAGACATTGTTCCACTGTGACCTTCTGGAGCTTGGTGACAGTTTCTAACAGTTTCCTTTACATCCCCCGTCTGCCAGAGTAACAGTAAAAAACAGATAGGAAGAAAAAAAGTACAAAGACTTAATGGTAGAAGGCTAAGTATCTTGGCCAAAAAGAAATTTAAAATCTCCCAGGGGAGGAAAATGATGCTGAGTAAACAACCTGAGAATAAGAAATTCCTCCTTGAAGAGGAAGGGGACTAGGGTAAAATATCAATCTGTTCTTTAAATTTAGAGAATAATATACCATAGATAGAAAAATGTGGAAAATAATTATTTAAAGGGAACTGTGATATGATGAATGGAAAGCGAGAAGGTGATTTATAAAAGAGTATAAAACAAAGTCTAGATACATATAATAAAATTTATTGTTTAATGTAAATTCTAAGTAAAATCTCAGTTTTATAAAAAGTGTGCTTCCCTCCATGCATTTACCCAGTTTGTGCAGGCAGCGTGATTGCAGTCACTTACAAACCTTGAATGGGTTTACACACTAATTGGGTGAGAAAGGGGAGTGAAATAGAAGTAAAGCAGTGAAATGCACTTTGTAGAAAGCCTTACAGATTCTTAAGGAAAACTGAGAAACCTCTGCTTCTTAAGATAACAAAAGCACACAGAGCACCGTGTAGAGAGTGCATTGTCCAAGACTAAGGAGGACCAAGGACATAACTAGCTTCTGGTAATGGACTTGTTCACTCTCTATAATTTTCATGATTCCATGCTCCTGCAATTTTTGGGTGCACAGTCTTATGTTAAGAAAAAAAGAAAAAGCATTTGGATGTAGAAATACCATTTGCATGTTATAAGTGGGTGGGAGGGAACCTATTTCATCTGCATGCAGTTATCTACATGTTGATGGGGGCTTTAGTGGTGTCATTACTAGTTCATGAAGACCTGAGGGCTTAAATGTGAAGTCCAAGTTGATGATCATTTACAAATTAAATGACTTGGACTTTTTCATTTTAAACTTTGAAACTGCATTTTTTTTTTTTCCCCATAACTTTGTGGCTAAGAACCACATTGTTTCCAGAGAACCAAAGATGACAGAAGAATAATAGTTTAAAGCATACGGAACCAAAGGCACTCAGAATAAAGGTGGAGAGAACACTGGGATTTGCCTGGCCACAGACTGCTGCTTTAAACCTCACAGAAAAATAACTGAAGAAAACAGATCATTACAGATAGATGAAAACCACAATTATTTCAGTTTCTTCTGGCTATATTGCATCTTCAGAGGTCACGGGAGAATATAAACAAATATAATAATAATAATAGTAATAATAATAATAATAATTCTGCTAGAAATCATATTGGAAATTCTGCAGCTCTATTGTAGGGCTCAGTGTAGACTAACAGAAAGCACCAATAAAGAAAAGGAGGCTGCAAATGCATTGTCCTCCGCAAGGAATTAGCAGCACCACAGCATAATTTTGTGGCTGCCACAACAGCAACTGTTTCAGAGACACAATTCTTGTTTCTTATTCAGAGAACAGAGATGAATTGGATCCAAGGGAAATAAGAGTCTCTCTTAAACTAAGAGTTTCAAAAGTAATAAACTACAATTTCACACAAAATAATATCTTCATTGTATATTTTGTGGACTAGTGCTTATGCCGTTTGTTCCAGTCTTGGTTGTGTTGGCTGCATGTTATTTAATGTAGAGGTGGTTTAAAGCTTTCCTTTTAGGCTGTCAGCAACTACGGATGCACACACATTCATCTCTAGGCAATTCTTCACATGCAGAACACATTTGTACGATCATATGGACAACGCAGTAAATGACAGATGTTTACATAGGATCTGGCACAAAAAGTAGGTAAAGCCTAGTAAAACTTTACTCTCTGAGACACACCAGAAGTAGAAGGTATCAGTTAAAAAAAGAGAATCACGGTAATAAATGGTATGAACAATTGAACTTTTAGTAACAGATTAAATCCAATAGTCTAAAAGTCTTTCACTTAGGGAATGACAAAATGTGCATGCCATAAAATGATCACATGGAAATAACTGAGTTTAAGTAGGAATGGAAGCACTAGTATATTTTGGAACAAGTCAGAAATGTCATTGCAAAAAGGACAAGGCAGCTGTGATCCACCGGAGGTAATTCCCAAAGAAACAGGGAGGATGTGACACAAAGTACCAGTGGGACCCCCACCAGGTCATGCCACCCACGCTCAGTTCAGACCATCCGTGCTCAGAAGCTGCAGTAGATGCAAAGAAGATTCACAAGGCTGTTCAGGATAATCTGGAAGTACAGAGGACTGGCATGTTTAGGCCAAGCAAAACGAAGGCTAAAAGAAAGGTTTATGCACTGATCAGGGGGAAAAGAAGAGGAAAGAGAGGAAGATACTGGTGTCAGGGGCAGCAGGAGGGCAGGTATCAGCAGGAATCCACTCCCATCACTGACACCAGCCAGTTTTGTGTGACCCTTTTCTTAGTATTGGTTAAGACCAGAATTAAGATCAGAAGCCAAAATCTAGGATCTTGAGGAGACACGCAGGATGCTCCCTGGAATATGCCCAAGCTGCAGGTGCTCAGTGACTCTGAAAATCAGATAATTTCCTTGGTGCCTTCCTCAAACAGCCCAACTATATGAAATCAATCATATCTCTCGCCCTTAATAAAATGAGGCTATTGCTACCTAACACATATTTGAAGATCTGTGAATTATACACAACCCCAGTTTGCAAAGATTCAATGAAAGGAAATAGGTTATTATTTATTTTTTATTTCTAATTATTTAATTTTACATTAAAACATAAAGATTTTAATAATTTACGTATTTTTAATACAAAAATTTTTAAGTCATTCTGGACATATGAATCTACTGAAGGCAATGGGGTCCAGAAGGAAATACACAGAAGTCTCCACGCTCTTCATTATAGAAGAAAGACTTGTGGCATTTCAAATAAAGTTAAAATATATCACTCAGAAGACTTACGGAATAGGCAGCTACAGCTTTCCCCGAATGCAGAAACAAGGAGAGACTGAGGCAAGTTATCTAAAGGTAAAGCACCTAGTATTTTAATTTGAAATGTCAAAGTGATATGATTTAGAAAGAAGAACTAGGAGAGGATCCATAAAACAGGAACTATTATTGTTTTGTCCTTTCATGACACTACTTTTCTCATTCCATTAAAGTACTCGGAATCTTAAGACATGGTCTCTAAGTTCCATCCAATAAATATGTGATACTGTCATGGATTCATCTTCGATCTGTGTTTAGGTTAGAAGGGCACTATTCATTTCTGAGTGAAAATCTCTGAGGACAGAACCTTTGTGAAATCATCTGTCTGACACGCTTAGCCTGTACAGGAACGAAAAGTACCTCTTAAATTACTTCCAAATCTATATAGGTTTTTCCCCTATACTCTCCTTTATTAGTTTGAAAAGGGGAGGGGAAGGCAGCTTTGACTTCCCACAGTACAGCTGTTAGTAAACGTAAAGTGCTGGCCCAATAGTTAAAATACCCAGCTCAGCAGGATTTAAGACAGCTCCATCCATCACAGCACAGCTCCTTCCATACAATTGTACCAACCAAATGGATGCAAAATGGTGGTTGCACTAAGCAGTCAAATGAAAGAAGACAGTGAAAGCATAATATAAAACCTCTGGACACCCTAGCACTTCTTGGAAATCTTTCTCACCCTGCTTCAAGTTAATTTATTTGTTATTCTTGCAATATTTACTTCTGTTGTAGAGGCATTAGGGTGAACATTGCATTGCAGGGCATACTAAAACTTTCTCATCTGAACTGAGATTACAATAAAGAAAACAGGGTTAAGCAGGACTGACAGTAAACTAAATTAATACAAGCAGGCAGATCTGGGTCTCTGGTCCAACAGCTGGATGCAGGGTGCTGCATGTATAATGTATATTTTTTGTTGTTGTTGTTGTTCAGAAGATGAGCAAGGAAAACAAAAAACCAAACGAACCAAACAAGCCAATCCAACCCCAAATCATTTTTCTACAGTTTCTTCACCTAAAGAAAAGTTAAAAATGTTACTTAAATTAATGACAGTGAGAACGAGAGATCATACTCTTTTATTAAGTCTATTACACCTCAGAAATAACAGGGTGGAACATTCTTACTTTGTCCTGTTAAAGATCCATTTCACAGAAAACATTCAGAAGTTTTATACAAACACATTACATAACCCCTGTGAGGGATCTGGAGATTTATTTAGAAGCATAGGAAACAACTTGTAAAGTTATGAACTGAGGTCACCTATGGCCTTTGTGTTCACACATTATACTAAAAGGTAATTGAGTAAACTAGCTCTGCATGCTTTTAAGTGATTTTATTTAAAAATCTAAGCAAGCAAATATACACATTAACTTGTATATAATAAGCACATGTACTGTAATACAACTGTTCATTAAAATGAAGCAACATCATGATCAAACTGAACACGGGGCTTAGACTGTGCCAGTGCATCATCGGTTTCGTTACTAGATTAACACAGCTCACAAATGAGCAAAATGAGTGAACAAAGTGGAAGGCCAATGCCTGCAGGATCTATCTTGTGCTAAGATTAAAGGTAGCAACTACAGTGCTTGGACACTATGGGAAAGATAATTGCAGCAGGATTCACTCAATTTCAGCATTATGCTGCCACTATAGCAGTATTTTCTGTTCTCGAGTTAGCTAGTTTAAAGCTGACTAGCTAACTGCTGCTGGGAACAACAAAGAGTTCAAGATCTATGAAAATGTCCAGAGGGTCCACATCATAACTTGATGTTTATCTTGAGTTTAAGTATATAAAGCTGCCTAAGCACAACCTCCCTACATTTCACCACTATCAGAAATTGTTAAAGGAGACTCGAACTCCGTCGTGGGTTACTCTAGGATTTTATTCAGGTCCAGCAGCGTTGGGTCACCTCCGCAGAGAGTGACAGCTTACATGAGTTCGCATACATGTATTTATGCACCTACAAAGCATTACCTAATCCAGAATACACAGAATTATACTTTATCAGTCATTATTATCTTGACAATGGGTTTCACATCTTGTTCTGGAGTCCGACCACTTCGTTGTTTGTTTTCTTTTAGTCTTCAAGGGCGATTACCTCAAGTTCTGTACGTCTCAGTTCTTAGTAGTCACAATGATAGCATTATTATCTTGACAATGGGTTTCACATCTTGTTCTGGAGTCCGACCACTTCGTTGTTTGTTTTCTTTTAGTCTTCAAGGGCGATTACCTCAAGTTCTGTACGTCTCAGTTCTTAGTAGTCACAATGATAGATCTCCCATTGCTTCGGTAGCTAAGGGCCAGTTTCTCATACATCAACATCCTTTGAACTGTCAGGCACATCATTACCTTTGTTACAACATTTTATTAATGTTCTATTCAGTTGACTGCGCATGCAGCCCTGGGCTGGGGCTATACAGGGAACAGAGCTGATAGAACAGCTTGTGCAGCAGCACTGCATTGCAACATTTTCTCAACAGAAATCACTGGCTGTTTTTTTAACAGAAGATTCTACTGATTAATGCAATTATGGATGGATTTGATGTGCAAGCATATGTATACATAAACAAATAATAAATTATATTAATGTATAATTTCACTAAAACATAGGTAAAAATAAATAGTTTACACATTTTTTGCCTTTTGTTTCCTGAACAGCCTGATTCATGGGTACTATTTTCTTCAAACAGGTGGGACAGGCTTGAAGCTTTTCTTAAGGCTGCAGATTGCTCAGTTTAATTCCATCTATTATTCAGTTTTCACCTCTTTTTCTCCAGACAGTCTGTTCAGAGGGTTTATAACTGGATCTTGACACAGACAGATGCAGAATGAGAACTACCTGCTTAGCTATTTGCTCTATTCATTGAATATTTTTTACTCTTTAAAGCTCAGTTAGATCAACCTGAGAGTTTTGGAAAGGCAACGCTGAGTTGTTGCTTTTATAGCGGACAATCCTTAGGCTTGTTCATGTACAATACCTAGACATCACGAGTCTGTTCCAGGACTATGTACTCTGAAAAGTTAAGGATATGCAGAAACACTTTGCCACCACACTGGGCTGGAATAATCATGGAAAGAAGTAACATAACAGAATGGTCTTGTTCTCACAAGGTCAGCTCAGATACTCTTTCAAAGATACGCAAAACAGGCTTTATGAGGAACGTTTTGCTTTCAAAGCTAAGGGGTAGTAGTCATAGCAAAAGCAGAACTGATACAGGGATGAGAAGGACCAGAGACATTAGAGGCCCATTGGTTGCACCTTGTGCGGGAGAGATCACGCAGTTGTGTCTTCTCCTTCCTCTTCTCCCTCTCATTCCCCACCCCGTGACCCAACATCATCCGTATGGTTCAGTCAACCCTTGATATTGGAAATGCAGTTGAGAAAAATAATTTCTGTATCAAATAATTAACACATCCTGAACACAACTCTCTTCCTGGCAAGTACTTGAGTGTTCTCCGTACTGCTTAAAATGTCATGACCTTTTTTCCAAACCCCGTCCTCCCCCTGGAAGATTACCAGAACAGCCATGACTTTCCCTAATGGCTTTTTACCTATGAGAACTTAACATTTTATCGGAATAAATTATTTTAGAACTTACTTATCAGTATTTCTGTCTGAACCATTTAACTGGAACTTTGCAGAAATAATTCAAATTAAGATAATTTAAACATCAGGTCTGGAAATGATCATTATAAATAGCTTTAAAAAATAATTGTCACTTTTCTTTATACTAATTGTGAACAGCCGACAAAGGGCTCAAATGTAATAATTTCAGTTTTAGTGGGACTAATCAGTTGCTTTCCCAGGCCAGATGAGAATGATCAACACCTTGCAACCAATTATCATTAACACATGTCCATGCTGTCATATAACTGGTATTTTCAGTCATTTAAAAAGCCTTAGCCAAATGTTAACTTATGCATTAGACCCTTGCTGCCTTGAACTGACATTTCCCAATCACACCCTATAGACAGTTGAGGAGGTTTTGCACACAGTGTAATCGCTCAGTAAAAACACATAGGCTTTTGCTCAAATGCATCTAACCATAAAAACTTTCACTTATTCAACCAGAAAGATTCTACCTCTACGTGATCGAACCGACTGTTAAATCTTGATCAGAAAGCACTAAGCATTGAGCAAATAGTGTGTGATGGCTTTGGGAGGGCACTGTTCCTCATTTTGTCCAGCAGACCATACCACAATATCCCCTTCATATAGGGAAGCTGTTCATGACTACAAGGAAAGAAATCTGTGCTGTAATGCATCATTAAGTCAAATTAACCCAGTCATCCACCTGTTAAGTGAACAAAATGAAGGAAAACCTCATTCTCAGCAAGTTCCCTTGTACACAATTGGCAGGGAATGGCAGCATCGTGCCAACAGTTCCTTAATCTCATTAGTTAACTTTCAGTTCTTTTACAACCAAGTAATGTACTTTGCTTCTGACGTTTTAGCACATTTATTATGGCCAAATACAAGTTCTTTCTCAAAATTATCTGTAACAGAAAATGTGTACTTCCTTTGAACGCTTTTGTCTGTTTTCATGGGAAGTGGGATGTGGGTTTTGTAAAACAAATAAATTAATAAATATCCTCAAGTAGAAAAATTTAATATTGAAGATGTCACCATGCTACTTGTCTTGATACTTTTAGTTTCCCTGTGTTGTGCCCCCACCCCATCTGGGTTTGGACTTCTACCTTAAACTACATTTTCTTTATTTGCCTCCTGTTCACAACCAGTGACACGATGCACTATGAACTCCCAACCTTTGCTGGTTCAGAGTGGGGACTAATTTGCTTTTCTTCCTTACCAACACAGCATCATGAAAACAAAAGAACTATCCCAGAACATTTTCTTCCCTGTAAGACTGGTTAGTGATGGAACTTCAAGGGAAGGTGTGTGAAATGGCAACAGGTCCCTTATTAGAAAGTAAGCTGCCACTTGTGAAAACTGAATCCTAATCCTACTTCAGTTTCTTCAGTTTTAGAAACTGAAGCATCACATTTCTAAGTCTTGCAAAAAAAATTTTTGTTAATCTGTTCTAACATATGATAGTTTTATTATTCCTATAAACATGGTACTTTTCTTGCTTTGGTAATTTACTGTATCAACAGTGTACAGTTTTCCTATCTGATGGAAAAGTAGTTTATTTTTTAAAAAGTGAGATCTTGCTTAAGAGGGGGGTAGGTGGGAGAAAAATGGTATATTGGCTGATAATGGAAGAGGTACAAGCCATTTTCCTATTATTAATTATACTAAAAGAAATCCAATGATATTTGGATTTACACAAATAAAAGAACCTTGTTCATTAAGGTAAAGTAGACAATCCTTTCAAAATACAAACTGGAAAAGTAAAAAGAAATCAGGCATGACTGCAGCTGATCTAACTTCCATTGCATCTGGCAGATAAAGAATTGTAGATAAAAAAGTTGAAAAGCTGTGGAAGATATGTATTTATTGTGTTTATTAAAGTAAAGAATGAAGAGAAAGGCTTTAGGTTGGACAGTAATTTAGGAACATTGAAGATCACACCAGAATATCAAATTGTTTCTTGTAAGATAAAATGTTTCTTGTGATCCTATTATTAGGTTTGGGTTCTGTGGGTGTATGTACATATATCAGCGAGGAGATTAAAAAAAAAAAACAAAACCAAAACCAAAACAAAACACCAAGAGAAATGGTAATTTAAAATTATGTACTAAGGTTTTGGTTTAAGTTTACCATTTTCTACATCTTAGTCAGTCTATTTTATAACTGTTATTCAGGCAGTAAATTTTTAATTTAAAATGTGGGATAACATAAATATTCAGAAAATCCTGACATTCTACAATTTGTAACTAATAATGACATAATGGAAAAATTATCCAGCAAACAGAAAGTGAATAAATGTGTGACCAATAAACATTTTATTGCTCAGTTTTCTGAACAAAGAAGAAACTTTCAGTCTAGCTTTCAGATAGGATAAAACCACTGACAGAAGAGGAAAAGAGACTTAGGTGTGGAAAAATAATTACTGTAACGACCCCCTTCTTCCAGGGATACAATAGGTTCTTTAAAACTTTTATACATTTTCAGCATTTTAAATTTTTGCACATACCCAATGTATCCATAGGATGTGTGTGAAATTTACAGTGGAAAAGGTTTTTGTGATCAGTGCTGTGGAAGTACAAACTCTATTGACAAAGTGAGGTTTTTCACCCAAGATGAACGGCTGCTGCACAGTGTAGCAGCACAAAAGGAGGGACTGAAGAATTACACAAAATCATCCTCTTTAATGGCCTGACAGTCATCAGGAAAAAAAAGCCCCACCTGAATAATACCACTATCCCACAAAAAAAAAAGGGCCAGAGAATAAAATGTATCTGCTTTTAAAGTAGCATGACAGTAGCATTTGATGCAATCAGGGCCATCACCCGTAGCTCTGACCCAGACCTTCTTGAGGAGGATGAACACACGGGGCCAGTGTTACCAGGGGCTGTGAAAACCTCTTGCTTCCAGTAATGTTGTAATTCCTGTACGGTACGAATTCTCTCTTTTACCCTCGAGCTAACCTGAGAGCCAGCGGTGTAAGTTAGCCTTTCACGCTCTGAGTCGCATTTAGGGCTTGATCCAAATGCGTGACCTGGTGTTACAGACCAGCAAGGCATATATTCACGCTAGTCTCCAAAAGCTCTGATATTAGATATTGACAAACACCAAGTATATTTGTCCTCTTTTGAAGATGCTGTAAGGGTGTTTGGGAACAGCTTTTAAATGACTCGTATCACTCAGACTGAACCCTTACAGGCAATACTTTGTCCACACCAAACCTTTTTCTCAAAGAGCCAAAAATCTCATCTGCTACTGCACACAGTTATCTAAGATAACAGAAGATGGTTTCTAAAATTATGAACACTTAAGAATTCCTCTACATAAAAACAAACCACCTTTCTCTTAGTTTTCTTCATGACCAAATGAAGCTCCTGAAGTGTTACTGCTTTTTAGCAAAACACCGAAGCAAGGGATTTCCTGAGACAAAAATGTTCTTTGAAGAATGTGATTTCTTTACAGCATCCCCCACTAGGGATGGGATCTCCACTACGTGGTTGAAACACCAGGATACTTGGGAGTTGCTTTTGAATCTCACACAGACAGTGTTCTTGAGTGTCCAGAAACAGATCTTGAGAAGAGGATTTCATGCAACACAATTAAATGGAGAACAGATACAAAAAATCCTTGCACATGTGACAGTTGGGCTTGATTGGTACTGGCATTAAAAAAAGAAAAAAAAAAAAGAATGCCCGAACTGCCATCAGACAGTAAACACATTAGTTTCTCCACTGGTTATCTCAAATTACTTTAAACCTGTTTCCCCTTTTCTCTTTGTCCTGGACCAAGACCTCTCTTATGATATTTGAAGACTTACATAGCTAGATGTGATGTACATTTCAAAATTGTTAAACTGAGGAACAACTTGAAGTTTTAAACTCAGGAGAAGAAATGATAACTCTCTAAAGCAAAAGACCAAAACTTGAATATGAACTCGATCAAGCAGGAAATCTGATGGCTCCACATAAAGAACATTTGTAGGACTTTAACTTTCACATTTTTCCATAAATATATTTTCCTCTCCCTGTCTCTCACACACTCACCTATCTTTCTACCTCTACTCACTAAAAGCTATAAGCATGCAAAGTGTCTCTTTTACCCAAGTTATTCCACTTTCAGTCAGACTGGGAAAAGAAAGAGCAGAGTCTCCCCACTCATTACTCATGAAATACCATGAGCTGTTCAGGTACTCTGTGTTTTTTATACAACATAAGAATCTAAACAGATAGGATTCAAACTACTTGCATTACCATAACATGTAACATACATAAAATTATGCTTTATAGCATATGATATAGGTTTATATAATTATAACATTTTAGTTGATAATTAGGATAGAAACTGGCAGCTAGGTCCCAGCATAGAGATGAGTAATGCTGAATAATACTTAATGCTGGCCGGCAAAGGACCCAAGGGGCCAACAGTTCAGATGAAGGTGGGCTTGTGAATAGCCATATATATGACATCTCATTCAAAAAATCACTTGCAAGCTGGAACTACTCCCAACACGGTGAGAGTGTGCAGGTAATGTTTGATGGCAGAAGACACATATACGTACATATATATCTGTGTACCTGAAGTCTATAACTATGTTTTGAAGTTAGGATGTAATACCCCAGAATATACAATGCAGAGAGAAGATTTGGTTAGTAAATGTTGGAATTCTAGCTCTTGACAGTGAGAATATTTCTTTGTGCTCCTGCTTCCTGAGATATAATGTAATGGGGGTTTGCTCTGCAGCTCGCTATATTGCCTGACAATCCTCCTGCTGCACTTGAATGAGTCTGAGGAACCCAACAGAAGGGGCAGCCATCACATGAAAAGACAAGAACACATTAAAACAGAAGTCCCCAGACTATGTTCCACATTTCTCTACATGACAGGTGTGCCAGAGGAAAGCAAAACACAGAATGTGTTGTGTATCAGAAGAAAACATCTCATCTCATCTGTGTATAGATGTGTGTATGTTACTAGGCAGTGCTGCTTCTGCCTTCTCAGTGGTCAGGAGCAAATTAGGAAATCCTTGTGTAAAACATGCCTGAGCAGGAAATAAACCACAGGCCTCCAGCATTAAGCAAGTACAGATCAGAGAAACTTCCTGCTCTGCTGCAAAGATTTTCTATGTTCTTTCACTCCCTGCTTCACAATCACTTCAGCTGCAGAATGGATAGCATGAAATAAGCTTTTAGAAGGGATGCTGAGCAGCCTAAACATCTGCTTGAGTTGGAGAAAATTTGTTGAAAATATCTTCAACACTGAAGATCAAAAATTCCATCTCTAGGATGATTCATTCCATTAAAAATTAAGACTCAATTTACAGAATCACCATGAAAATAGCAACGCAACAATATTTCATACAACCTTCTAAAAAACATAGCTGTCTGCTCACATCAGTAAAAGCACTGGAAATCATAGTGGACTGTATATACAAATTATTGAAAAGGGAGACAGTTTTTAAATTTTCATTTTATTACTTGTTTTCTCCTATAATTTTGACTTTCTGGAACAATCTTTAAAAGAAAAGTGGAACTTCTTTTATCATGCAAATGTGAATGTAAAAATGCAAACAAAAATTAAACTACAGGTTACACAAAGAAGAAACAAACATATCAAAGTTACTCTGAAAAGCTCGCTTCTCCCTAGGGAAATTAAACTTGCAAATGTATTCCCTTTCTTTTCAAACATTTTTTCTGCCTTTTTTCCACCCCCCCCTCTTTTTTTTTTTTTTTTTTTTTCTTTTTTTTTCTTTTGCAGGTGCTGGTGGGAAATCAGGGAAGGTATTCAAATGTAGATTAATTTAAAAATATACATCTGATTGGATACTGTATTTGCTGTGAGCTTTTACTGACTGCAGTTCAAAGGCTCAATTAAGACAATAAGAAAAGACTAAGATGAGCCTCTCCTAATAGAAGTCTTTTCTTTCCATGGAGAGCAAAAGATTAATTTAAAAGAAATGTCTCATACAGCCGATTCCATCTGTGTAGCTGAGCCACAGAAATCTTTATTTTCAAAAATCCTTCCATAAGTGATGAATAAACAAATAGACACGCAGAAATAATTACCTACATGCTGCAGACACACATGCAACACCCAATATTTAAATCTATATATTCTGCAAACCTGTCACTCATCAAAATTCTGGCACCAAGTGATTACAAACATTGGTGACTATCCAAAGGGATTACTTGTTTTCTTCATTGAGAATATCTGGTACTCGGAGAACGGGAGAGGAGAGGAGACAGGATACCAATCATTTCATTAAGAAAAAAATTAAGCGAGACACATGAAACAATGCAGAGAAAGCACATTTTTCCCTTTTATACACTTTTGCTGTAGTCACTGCCTGCATCTCCCCCATCTTGCTGGGGTCTACGTTGGGACTGTCAGGTGCGTGTGCAGGTTCTTCAGTTTTTCCACAGTATCCTGACACAACAGCACTTTCCTGGAGCACTGGCAGAGCCTCAGCTGGAAGAGCAACCCTGAGGCAAACTGGGTGTTCCAGACCGATGTGGTGACCACATCTGGAAGTCCTCTCTCCCAAGGCAACCTAAGCCTTCCAGTACCTACTCTGGCGAGTTGCTGAGTACAGCACCTACACCGGTGTCCTTGGCATCCTATCAGATTTTGAGCTGATGCATTTACTAGGCAGTGGATTTACTCGAAGTACTACCATCGTTATAAAAGAGGAGATGACGGTAGGGACCAGTCAGGATATTGGAAGCCACAGCATTTCCAGTGTCAAAATCCCCGAAGATAAATACATTTTCTGTTAAAACAAGGAATGAGAGCAACTCTGCCCCTTGAACGGCAACTGCTCGTCCTTTCTCCAGTGCCTTTCAGCAACCACCTCCACCTAAGAAATCCACCCCCATCAGAAGCCCCTGGAACCTACCACATCAGCCGATAATCAAGCCCCTGACTTTCCTTTCCAGAAGTCTCAACTTCGAGCATGAGGAGAACACCCTAGGAGTGGACATTTGAACTCTCTTCATCTGCTGTAGCGGAGCAGAACTGGATGGCCTTTACAGCCAAGCTCTTCCATCCAGCTGGAGCCACCGTTCAGTGACCTCCTGCTCTGCGCCAGAGCCATGGCAGCCCTGAGGACCCTTTCACTGTCTCACTACAGCAACACAACTTTATTAAAATATCCATTCACTTCCTGAGTCTCCACCCTGTGCTGACAAAAAACATAAGACAAGATAATGTAATCGAAACTCAGGCCTTCAGAGACTGTATATCTCCAGTATTAAATATATTGAATTCATTTATTTTAATTATATTATTAGCTCTTACATTAGAAGATGCTTAAACTGATTTATTCTGTGAAAGGAATTATGAGAATGATCTATTTATAATTTTAATTCTGTTTTCATCAACATTTATTACTCTGATGTGTTTTGTTTGTTATTGTTCTTAAAACATTTGTTTTTATGATGTTTTTCCTGCAGCAAGTTGTTTTTCTATTAGTGTCACTGTTTGTTTACTCAGTTACGAGTTTTGTTCAATGTGCTATTTACCTGGGCACTAGGATAGATTAATTAAGGAGAAATGTCATTGCTCTCCATTCAGGCAGTTGTTATGCTGCAGTTTTATTTTCTACTGAATAATATCTGACTATGATATTTTTCAAATGATTTAGATTCTTTGATCCTCAGTTCTGCAGCAGATTTAAATTAAGAATAACGGGAGGAATGTTGGAAAAAATGTTACTTGGATAAATATTTTTAAACAGTTTTTCATATCATTGCCACTACCACTATCAAGGCTGCCACTCTTTCTTCCACAAAGTCCATTGATTATCATCTCTAAGCGTAGCAAAAACAATGCATGGAGGTTATATGCATAAAGCCATACTTTATGCAACCTAGAAAACATGAAAAGAAAAATAAATGCCTCATATCTTAAATGCTGGGGTTTGAGTGGTCATCTGCAGTTCCTGCCTGATCTGTTCTTCTGTAGCTGTCATCACTGCAGCTTCCATGTCTGAGCTTCTGTCAACGGGACCTGAAAAACAGCTTCTCTGTACCATGTGAGGCACCTGAGTTAAGGGTAGATAATTTCCTTGTTCTCCTCTTTTTATTCTGTTCACAGATTTTATGATGTATTCTTATACACCTTTATACTGGTAAACGCATACATGTTTTCATATGTAGATAGATGTACATGGATTTCCATCGATACACACATACATACACGTGTATATATATACAGAAGCCAAAATACAGTGCTATTATGCATATAAACCAGAAGCGATGGTAATGGTGTAAAAAAATGCTGGAGCATTGCAGAAAACAGTAATTGCTGAAAAAGTAAATACTTTAGTGGCTGCTAAAGTGATTTATAGAGGTCTATAGCGTATATCTGAAAGACAAAGCCAGTGTTGAGAATGCAAACATAGAATTAAACTCACTGTCTCCTTTCTCTCTTTAAAAGTTTTATCAGTTATCACTGTTTTCTCACTTGTTACATCATTTGTGGACTTCTAGCATTCCTGTAGAATACTCTAATTTACACCTGAGTTCTTATCACTTACCACTACTTCTACATTATCCATTACCTTTTAATGCTTCAATTACTTATTCCAGACAAAAAAAGATTCATAGAATCCTAGATGTTTCTTAGACAACACCATAAATTAGCAACAAACAAACCCCATAGATTTTATAACTTGCTTTTGGACATTAAAATAGAAGAAAAAAGGTATTACTGATCTTGTTATGGAATGTAGCTAGTGCACCCATCTCTATGGTGATGAATAGCTTGTGTTTTAGTAGGTACTTTACATAAAAATTACTTGGTGTCTGTGAACAGTAAAACTATTCTAGACTTAAGAGTTACTTTAATGCATTGTTTTAATATACTCCAGCAGGACTCCTACAGCGTGTTTTCAACTAGGGAGGAAAGATTGAGCAATTTCTAATTGCTCAAACCTAGTTTTAATGTAAACTAGCTGTGCTCAGCTGTACTTCAGGACTCTGAGGCTTCTTACTATGGTGGAACAATAGCATGTGATAATTACCACTTCTGCCAGAGCAGAAGGAGTGAAACAATATACTTGATGAAATTCAATGACCTCAAGGCTACACTGTCTGTGCTCTCATATATAAAACTGTAAATGCCAGGAGGAATAAGAGCTCATCTTGAAAAAGAAAATGACTGCTGCCAACAACATGCCTCAGCAAGATGTATGGCTCAACTGGCAAAGTTCAGAAGACACTGGCAAAGGTAGACAGGGAAAAGCAGTGTTAGGCATCCTTAAATACATTATTGTAAGTACATGCCATTTGTCCTGGTCTAGAGTGGAAATATTTACTCATGGCATCAGCGGCAAATAGTACAGACAAGCCATTTGGTGGTAGGTCCTCAGTTTAAGGACCGCAGAATCGTATTGCCCAGGAAACCCTCTGGTGTACTTCATGAGTGAGGAGATTAAAACAAAACTGAGTCCCATAGGAAGTGCAACAGATGATGCTTGCTGCAGTACATTACCCGTCGTACTGATTATTGGCCAGGAAAAGCTAGGGACCACTACTGTAGCATATATGCTCCTCAGGACAAATGCTCTGTCATCTTTATTCACTTGCTGTGTATTTGGCACATTTCATTGCTGAGGTCATCATTCATCAAGGCATTCAAGAATGTGCTGGATTTAACAGTAACTCAGAAGTCAGTCAAGCATTTAAGTGTTTGGCTGAAAGATGGTCTGTATTATGAGAAATAATAAAGTACCTGCACTTATACCTATTTCCCAGCTTATACATGTCAAGCTTCATGTTTATGTTGCCACAAGCATGGCAGTCAGATTCAACCAGGTACTAGGCAATGAGTTTCAGCTGAGGTGACCCAAGTCCTTAGGTATCTGGAATTTTTTTTTTTTCCTCTCCAGAGATGTACTTGTGCACCAGCTCTGGCATAAAGATTTGCCCTAAAGGTGCTGACAGTGTTATCATTCACATCTACTTTCCGGAGCTTTGTCCTTCATTCACCACAATATAATTTCTAAGGTAGATGATGGCACTAAAGCTGCAGAAAAAAAAAAAATCGTCTGCCAGGATTTATTCTCAGTTTTTCATCAGAGACTCAAATGAGACATATACAGTAGAAATTTACAGAGACAAATGCTAGTGATCCATAAAAACCTCACTATAAAACCTGTTTAAGGAGGGGTAAAAGCAGCATAGGAATTTAGGTTTTGCATTGGATCTCTTTTTCTGCTTCTTTAAATGAACACTGATGTTCACTGAATGAACTTTTTAGCAAACAGAAGAATTAAAACCAGATTTTCTTGAAAAAAATCACATGAATAGAATAATAAAAAATAGAATAATGGACATGTTGATGCTCTATTTCAGGTAGAAAGAATAAATTGAGGTACAAGTGTAATCCAACTGTGAGCATCTGCTGAAGGTGTGTGGTACACTCTTTGGTATCATTCACCAATATAAGAACCAACAATGACAACCACAAGCAAGTTTGGCAACTTTACTTCAAGGGTTTTGAGTCTTGTGCATTACAAGCAGCCCAGTTGCTTTTCCTTTCAATTTTTCCACTGAAACTACGAATGAAGTTGACTTAAACAGATACAATTTATCTAGCCTGTGAGATAAAAAATAAGCTGTGCTGTCTGTTACTGCAGCTTAGAGGATGCAGAGTAACTTATTAAATTCTGTCAGATGGATCACCTGTCTGAGCTATTGCCACCTTCAACGCTGTTAGGTACAAAAAATCTGATTTACAAGGTCTTGTTACTTACTGGTCAGTCACAGCATTCTGCCTCCAGAAGTAGTTTGCATTTGACATTTTAGAAAATAAAAGATACACAAATACACTTGCTTCATTGTTAGGGCACAAGAGATGAAATTCCCTCTTAATCCTTAGGTTTGTATGTAGATGCTTGTGCCCTGTTATCTCAGTTCACGAAGACTGCTGTTCATCCTCACAGCAAATATGCAGATAGATGATCTTCAAACCATTTTTACAACAGCCTTTCTAGCTTGATTTGCAACTTGTATTAAATAAAAAAAAAAAAAAAAAAAAACACAATAAAAAAAAAAAAAAGGAAAAAGAAAAATAGAAATGTTTCCCGAAATAAGAGATCCCCAAAGCAGTAGCAAAGTTTCACTTCAGAGGCCCCTTACTTGGTTCCAGAGAATGAGGGTGCAAGTACCATAACAAATTGAGAAAAGAAAAGCCTAGCAGTGGAATCCACATCCCCAAGTGAATTATGATTGAGGAGGTGACTGAACACAGCCACGGAAATATGCACAAGCAACACCTTTCATTTATGCAAGCAGCTGCCTCACCAAGACAGCATCCAACCTACATCAGATGAACAGATGAATTGATGCCATTTTACAACTACTCACCCCGCGAAAAAAGTAGTCAGACAATAGGTAAGGAATAAAGTGCTATTAATATAAGCACAAGACCTACAGATGACATGAAATCTGAAATCTGTTTTAGGAGCATAACAAGTCAGAATTGCTGCCAGGCTACCTGTTTAATTTCAAATGCTGGAAGAGACAAAGCAGACAATGATTCTTTTCTTGGATGACTGCTTTACGAAACAAATGGTCATTTGGGGATTCTTGCTTTGTTTCTTTTTTAGTTTTGAATCAAGACATAGCAAGAGGAATCCTCTTGTTTTCCATAAGATGTTCATGAAACAGCAATAAAACATCAATTTCTTGGACTAAAAAGCCCCCACATTATTAAGGCATCCACTGTTTCTCATAACTGCAGCTATGGGATCTGCTGTCCTGTGTTGGTCAAAAAGACTTACAGTTATAGGAGTAGCCTGTATACAGCAAATGGCCAGTTATTCTCATTCCTATTTGGATTTACCAGAGAATACTCCTGCAAGGCTAAAGATATGTAAAATAACATAATGAAAACAAGAATCTGAACAACAACATATTACTTCAAAGCACTACATACTACACAAACACTGCCTTATCTACCCTTATGGCCTATAAAATCAGCATTTTTTTCCCCTTTAAGATCATAATGGCAATGAACACATCTTTCACTCATTTCCTCGCTTTTAAGGAGTTCTCAAAAGAAATGCCTGAAAGGGTGACACTACTTTCTTTTCTAATGCCTTCAGCTATCGAGTTCCACATGGTTCAAATTATCTTCCATACACTGGGATCACCCCAAGGAAGCAACAACAGGTGAAGCATGATCATTTTACATAAAATGCCCAAATCTGCATCTTTTTAAAATAATATTAATAACATTACTTTTCAGCTTTCAAAGTCACTATGCATGAAAAGAGGTTCTAATTGTGGGAAAGACTAATATAACCAGGAAAGAGAAGGAGTACTTCAGAAAAATAAAAAGACAATCTCATTATTTTGGAGTGACCTGGCTCGGCTTGATTTGTTTGGGTGATGGGTACTAATGAAACTGTGAACCTACAGGGGGAAAATTTTCAGATGAAAACTCTTAAAAAAGCTAATAAAATATTAACATCATGTTCATTCAAGAGCCTAAACCAGTCATAGGTTTCACTACTTTGCAAAATTAACTCAAAAACTCATTTCTCTAGCTTTGATAATTTTGAATGCACAAAAACACAATATACCAACTCATCCTCAAATTAAGTAGACAATATTCTAATCAAGAGATTGGAGACTGGGAAAGAAGCAATAAGAATTAAGGACTAATAAACCGTGAATCCTTGACATGGGTTTTGACCTGAAAATCAGACATTTCTAGAGTGAAAAAAAGCACATTTTTTTTTTCAAATCCAAAGTAGAAAGTCACTAGGAGGTAATCTTTATACATCTCAGAGGATAAAGGACAAAATGTGTGCTACTTTATTAGCTCCCCTTAGAGATTTTGCTACTTTTGCTTTGATTTTCACCTGAGTTAAAAACTGGCTATTTCTTTGAGGCAATACTCAAGCCAGGGCATTGACAAGCAATTCTAAAATGTAAGGATTAACAAGTGCAGCTTGCCAATGGCCTCCTAATGTCTCTCACTAGAAGCATGCACACCTAAGTTAATGATCCCTTTATTTCATTACTACGAACCGGAAACTTCCCTTATTGCAGCTCCAATAGACTTGTTGGCCATCGCTCATCTGGGAACACCTTCTGTACTGGAACAGCTCGGCAGGCAGCTCTCCTAATAGACTCTGGCACTTACAGGGAAGGCTTCTGGACCTGGATGGCTTCATCCAGATGTCAGGGACAACAGGAATGTTTGTATACCTCTAATTTCAGTACTGTGTTACAGATCACTGGAGCCTTTGAGCTATCTGTGGGGACAAAGTGCATGATGGCTGATCTGTGTCATTTTCCTGATAGCTGTCTCTGTCTGTGCTTCATGTGGACAGAACTCTGCTGCCAAGGCAAAATGAGACGTCGTCTGACTTGCTTCCCATGCACCTTGTGATCCACCAGTGATAACGCACCCTCTTCTTCAATCTCCTCTCTATTTTCTTTTCAGTAGGTAACCATTTACCATGACTTTATCAGTAGTTGCAATATTTACTTTTTTATTTACATATAAATAATGTGTATATTAATATATTTTTTATATCAATATGCTATGCTAAGCTACAATTGCTGCAGAAGACTGCTTAAGAAACGTACCTTGTTCAAAATACAGGAGTCCAGCCTTTGGTTTTGTAGGAGCCATTATGAAAATACCCTGGAGATCTGAGACATCTGACAGCTAATTAATAATAGCAAGTTTTATTTTGAAATCTCATTATTTTTCTGGCCTTGATTCGTTACTTTTTGATTGTCTAGGTTAACAGTACTTGACCTTACCAATAGTGCTGGACTCAATCCTTTTGAAAGATATACAATACAGATAGATCTAAGTAAATTATTGGTCCTTAAAAATCCGTGGGTCTTTCACAATACAAAATTACAGCAGCATTGCCAGACTCCGCTTCAAGGATGTATGCACAGTGGTTTCACACTGCACAGCCACACGGTGAAACTACTTAGGAATTATCTGACAAAATTATTCAGACAAAAGTTATTATCTAGAGAACTGTACTGGTTTGGATAACACACAGAGGTTTCTGCTAATAACTCTTTGGGTTTTCTGACCTTCTGTATCACAAGTCACTGTGTTGTGTGAGCATTTAAATTTCTGCTTACTGGGCAGTACCACTACATGATGCTGAAAGACCACTGGACTAAGGAATCCAAGCATTTGAAATCATACAGTGGCTTTAAAATGCCTCAGAGGTAGGTAAACCTGAGTCTTCGGACTTCCAGGAGCCTGGAAGGACTGGAGTCCTGAGTTTCCCATCAGGTGCCAGGTTTATCAGGGTCTCTGTATTGCCTGTTATCTGATTGCTAAGACTCCTCTATACTTCCCAGGAGGTGCCCTTCTTCCTGGGAATAGCATCTCTTTAGGCCAGGACAGCTGAGGAACCTGCAACACTTGTCCTACCAGGTTGTTCTGGATAAGGATTTTTAAAACAAACAAACAAACATCACAAAACATAAACCTGGTCAGTCTTCTCAAATATATGTTTCTTTCAGAATGCGTTTTTGCTGAGAAGTTTTGTAGTTTCTCATTTCTGTTCTGATCCCTGAGTTTTAATAGCTCACTTTCAACGACACTTGCCAGGTTTTGCACCAACCCTGGGGAGCATTCAACCACCACCACAAAAACCTGTAGGAAATATATATATCTAAGATAGGATGTGGTGCCAGCTTTGTACTTAGTTCCTTAGTGGAAATGCAGAGGGACTGTAGCATTTTCACCTAGTTATTATCTCCATTTTTGCTACTGTAATTTAAAAAAAAGAAAAAAAATGCTTTAAAAGCCTTGATGCAAGACTGAAGCATGGATGTAGATAGGTCCTGATCTCATACGTCTCTGGTGGCTTCATCCAGCCTTTAAGATTACACAGGGACAAGAGGGTAACAAGACTGACCCAGCTGGATGCCACCCCTCTCCCTGGTTCCTCTGGCTGCCTGCAACGGGAGCTGCCAGCGAGGGAAAGCACTCGACCACCCTTAGCCACTGTGCACAAAATCACACAGCCCCACTGCTTTCACGCTTCCAGAGCCACTTTAACAAGGTCAGAGTGCTGCTACCAAGGGGAAAAGAAACATTTGGCATATAATAAACAGTGCTGTTAATCATGAGAGAGACTTTCCCAGGCCCTTGCCCAGATGCATAGGGCTACAATCACGAATATGAGGAGTTTTGCTCTTTTTTGCACCCTCTGGGCAAAGGCAGGCTTTGGGGGAAAGCAATGACTGCTTTTTCTATCAACCCCTGAAGTGCAAATTCCCATGGAGGCACCTTGGAAATGAGAACCATGGTCTCAGCCGCAATCCAGACTCACACTAGGGTGTTGGCCAGCTGAAAAAGGAGCATGCATGCTGGTGTCTCTTTTGGGAAGAATCACTCAGAATTAATGCACACCAACACACATTGCCTTATGCATAGTTGAGCTTTGAAATGCTTTGAAGATGTGTAACTAATCACCAGAACAGTCAGGACCTCGTCTCTTCTCCATTCCTTTAAAAAAAAATCAATAGAACGGAATTGTGCTCTGAGACTAATTCAGTCACATTAAACACCAGTGTAAATATCCATGCTTTTCCCATTTAAAATGCAATTCCAAATTAATTCAAGCGTCAACAACAATACTCTGATACACAGTGCTCCAAGCAAATATAACTCTTAGTATATCTGTTAATTTTCCTAAAACTTCTCTACTAACAGTTCACCTAATCACCAGTCGAGCGGAGACGTGAGCCTATGAGAAATTATAAAACTAAACACTGAAAAAATAAAACTATGCAGATAATAAACTACTATATTTGTTGGTCATTAATGTTATAACATTGCTGTTTTTATTCAAGGGCTCATTTAAGAAACGCCCAAGACAATTCTGATTGATTGGACTATTTTAATTGAAATTTTACAGACTGACTGCATAATGTATCAAAATGGAAAATGCCAAAAAGAAATGGTCGATGTTTGAATTTTCCAAACTCTACTGAAAATCTGCACCCTTACAGCTTCTACAAAAAGACTTCCTCATTAATTGACAGATTCGATAAGCTCTAGAGGAGCTCACAGAAAACATTTTTTTGACAGAGTTACTAAGTGTGGCTTCAATTTTGCAATGCGGGAATGACCAAGGTTATGAGTTTTAGGTGGGTATTTTTTGGGTGGTTGGGGATTTTTCTGTGTCCAGCACCAGAAATGTACCTGTGACTGGGAAGACCAGGTTTCCAGTTCAAATAATAATGAATTCTACCACTGGCAGTCATTGCCCACTCTTTGACAAAGAAGTCTGTAATAAGTGATTCCTTATCAGCCCCATCTGATAAATGCATCCAAGAAAGAATGACACAAAGTTCCCATTTTTAAGTGAACTACAGAAACGGGCAAGCTGCCAAAGAAATATTTAAGTACACAACATGCACGTGCATGTATGCACACACGAAGCATTTCAGAAAAGTTCTTGTAGCACACTACAACATAATCCTCTCTGTCATCAACACCTACTATTATTTATTCACAGCTTTTCAAGATGCAGATGAAAGGATTGTTCTTCCAGCATACATCCTTAGATGACTAAATTTACAGTAGCAAAAGAGTGATAAAAATAAATCATTGATAAATGCTGCAGTTTTAATTCATGATGTTGTATCATACTGAGAAATCAGGTCTCTGAATGCTAAGTCTGACTACATGGGAGTCAAACAGCCATTTCTGTGCGTGTAAGTTACAACTTCATGACAGGATTCCTGTGGATTTTTAAAACTGTTATTATTAACTGCTGGAACTGTCTGATCTTTTTATCATAACTTGGTTAGCTACTGTATCAAGTAAAAGTTTCAAAATTTGATTGCCAAGAGTTACTGCCTTGTTTACAAATTTTCCAGTGTGGTAATTTTCCAAATAAAGGAAGACGTTGTCAGTCAGTGTAAACTACATGGGACCTCATTACTGAGTACAGACATTTCAATTAATCTCAAATACTTGCAGTGCCAAGAGAGTAATTAGCAACAATAAATTGCTGTGATTTTTTAAAATAACAATCGCTCCTACAAATCTCATTAATGCTTCATAAGCCCCAAAATAGCAATGTGTATTTTTTACTAGTGCTATTTTTAAAGACACTAGTTCTTTCTGATTTTCACCAGTGAGCAACCTAATTTACAAAGTTAGTAATTTTAGAAAATTCCTCCATGGAAGTCCAATGCATGTGCATTTTGCAAAATCAAGCATAGAAAGCTATTAAGTTCGAGAAGTACAATTGCTTATGTAGTCTTTACTTAGTCCCTTTGCTCATTTGAAGTTTGATACAATCTTTAGTTCTGTGAACACATTTTTTTTTCCCTTAAGATTTTATGTTCTTTGTAATAAATATTTGCTTAATTATTAATTCTCCCCTTCCATATCATCTGTTATTTCGTGCATAATTCTACATTTTTGCTGCAAATAACCTACCTACTTGTACTGGATGTTGCTTGGGGTGGCACATCTTAAATCTTCTTCCACAACTTCTTTGGGATATGAAGACGTATCACCATCCCCATTTCACAGAAGCAAGAACAGCTTCAAAAGATTAAGATCAACACTGTTTGGGTTATCCAGCATATTCCAGCACTTTGTGCAGAAAAGATCTTGAACTAACCTCCTCTGTGAGCGCTCAGTGTTTCTATCACTCTGCTTCTAATCAGTAAATGAGGAACATGCAACTGATGACTATGATTATGTTTACATGAGGAAACGCCTTGTGCTGTGTGAGCAGCCAAAGGGTTAAGAGACACTATTCATCTACCTGCAAGTCAATAATGGATTGTCCAGCAACAGGAAAGATGTTGCAAGTGAGGTAGGAGATTAAGGTTGTCACAGAGACAGATGTTTCCCAGCAGGAGCCGGTCTGTTAGGGACTGACAGAGATGTGAAAGAGCAGTCACAGCTCCTACAAGGAGTAAAACAAAGGGTAGGTACTGTGCCGTGTTCCTCCCGACCCAGCCCCAGCCCTAGAACTGCAGTGGAGACCACAAGGCTCATAAAGCCAGGTGAAACCCACAGTGAAATGGTAATTCTTTGACTGAGATGACACAGGCATACAAACTTCTCCAGCACTGGCCAGGTAAAGGAGGTGCAGGCAGGTCCCTGTGCCGTGACACCAGAAGGAAAGGGAACAGCAGCTCGCAGGAGCTGAGCTGCGTCATCAGTCACCAGTGGGACTCTTGGTGGCAAAATGTAGTTATTAGGGTTGAGGGTTATGACCAGTTGTTTCATGCTATTTTGAGGGGAAGACACAAGCAGCTCTTAGCATCCAGCTGTGAAGGTGGCCTCACTAAATGGGCATGGTGGGTTGTGAGAAGCAAGAGGGTCTGATGCCACACTGATACTAATCTTATTTTTAGTAGAAACACTGTAGTAGTTGGTCCCAGGAAGAGCTTTTGCATAATAGCTGGTGGCTTCAGGCAGTGGACACTACTGCACATCATTCTGTATCATTTCTGCCCGTTCAGTCACAGCTGATACTGCAGCAGTTGGGCTCTTACAATTTTGTGAGAACTGGCCTAATGAGAGACTGAAGAACATATTTCATTCCATTGCTGAGAGACAAACCAACCCACAAACCAAGAAATTGATTTGAAGCTTTAATCAAAAGAAATGAGAGAAGGCTTCACATAGATGTGTCTATACCACTGGGAGATGATTCTCCTATAATTTCAGATCGCTGTAAGAGAAATCTTGCAGGCCTCAGCTAGGTTTTTTTCTTTTTCTTTCTCCTGGGAGCATCTGGAGCCTAGCAAGAGAAAGCTAAAATCACAGATGGACTCATTCCTCCATGATAAAGAAAAATTTGCACAACAGAGTCTCCAGGAAGTCCAGCTGGTACCCAATACATTGACAGAAGGCATCCTCCTAAATGTGGTAATTAATACTGTTCTCTTACTCTAAATTACTGAAGAGGCAAGGACAACAGGAAGACTCACAGAAGTACAGCTTACAAAGTTTATTAACCAGACTGCAAGAAAGACAATGTTATCAGATTAGTTATAGGATCATAGGATACTTCAGGTTGGAAGGGACTGTAGAGGTTCTCTATTCCAACCTCCTGCTCTCGGTAGAGTCAGCTATGAAATCAGATCAGGTTGCTCAGGGCTTTACACTGTTGGATCTTGAAAAAGTTTGTCAAAACTTTAAAAGATTCTCATAGTGTCCTACCTCAACAAGTTCAAACTGGGACTCAGTATAGATAATTTGAAATCTTAATACTCACTCCTGTGTTGTAGGTTATGTTTAAAAGATGCTTTACATGTCTAAGATCTAAAAAAAAATGGAGGGATGGGAGAGAGAATAGAAATAACATTCAGAGCACTTTCAACTCTGCCAGTTCCTCTTCTTCAACCCTCACTTTACCAGGATAAAGGCCAAAAGTCTTTGCACAGACTTAGGCTGCCACAGTGTTTGATTTGGTGACTTGCAGTAGAAAATGTTCCAGAAACCAAGACAACATATGCAGAAATTGTTTTGTAGGAACTAAATTTTTAATGTTCATAATGGCTCCAATTTCTGTAACAAAGCTAAATTCCACCCCCAGGAAGTCAGATTTCTTTAACAAGAGCTGCTGAGTAAGCTCAGTGCTGCAGAATACAGGCTGCACTCATCACCATTAATATATCTTTGCAGCTATGAGATTAAGTGGAAAATGCCTAATTACAATAACAAAAATTCACCAGTAATCCACTAATGCCTAATAACACATTTACTCCTGTGTTGGTTGATAAGAAACCAACATTTAGAACTGAGCTGAGACTTTGTGCTACTTAATAACTCAATGGCAAGATGAAATTCTTAAACACACAGAGATGTTTCTTGAGATAGCTAATGTGCCTATTTAGCAGAAGTTGATGGACTTCTTGGAATACCTACCTTTTCTGAGAATTTGCTCCAAAATAAACTAGCCTATTGCACACTGTCTACTTTTGCTTAATTCTTGGTGTGGATGTCAGCACGTATTAAGTGAACTGAATTAATTCACATATTTTATGTGCCCAAAATTTCCACAGTGGGTATTAAGATAGAGTACCTGATATAAATTAAAATTTTAGTGTCCTTCGCAGATTTTCCAGGGTAGGTAAACCCACAAGACAAACCTAGATTTAAAAAATGTGTTAGAGTAATAATGCTTAATGATGCAGATTTTTAATGCTGTTGTTAATACTGTCAAAAATCCCCAGATACTCAGATAGAAAGAAAAGGTTCCTTCGCCAAAATACCTTCCCTCTTTTGTTCTGGAAGCTGATGCACAGTAGTAGATACAGGCACTAAAATATGAATGTTATGTTACTGTAAATTCTTTTCCAGGGTGGACTCAGCCTTGCAGGTAATTTCCC
The DNA here is from genome assembly GCF_018691265.1 of Tyto alba. Lineage (NCBI taxonomy): Eukaryota > Metazoa > Chordata > Aves > Strigiformes > Tytonidae > Tyto > Tyto alba. The sequence continues at coordinate 39,374,116 of NW_024881330.1, forward strand.
AGGTTATGCCCCCTTGCTTGTAGTGAAATAAAGAAAAAAGAAGAAAAAAATTTAAAAAAAAAGTTATGAAAGAAAAATGTTATTAAGAAAAATGTTTTATTGTGAGATTAAGAGGTTTTCTAGACTAAGTTGAAAATTCATCAGTTCTCTACCTTCATTACCTGTCCCTCTGATAGTATTTATTATTAATTTTGACTCATTTACAGTACAGTGTTTATTCTCTAGGTCAAATGCTGTTTGAAAGGTACAACAGGAAGAAGAACAGCCATGTGGTACATCTATTTCACTACCAAATGTGGCAGGAGACTTGGACATCTGACCCTTCCATCCCGTCTCATGATGACTTTTTTTTTTGTGCTCCAAGCTCAAAGGAGTCTGTGAAATGAGACTGATAGTCACCGTAAGAATTACGACTGCTGCTCTTCTTCTGAACCGTCTACTGTCCCCATCCCTCCCTTCCCTGTATCTCGGACATACTTCCTTGTCATTCATTTCTTGAGCACTCTTCAGATTTGGTACAGCATGATAAGGACTGCTATTCAAGAATGTGGGGCAGTACACGATGCTATTAAAGATGCATTAGTATCCCCGTTTTGAGGCAAGAGGCGTGACACAGCCCTCGTGAGGAAAGAGGGCAGGCCCTGAGCAAGCATGCAAGGCCGACATTCAGCCGGGGATCCACAGCACCAGTGGGGCTGGGAAAGTGAGCCACTCCCGTGGGGTCAGAAACACTCCGGATATGCTCACTTGTGCAGATAGAGATTGTCTACCAGCCATACCCTCTGTGTTGGGCTCAACCATAGAGTGAGGAGAGTTTGAGAGGCGGGGGGCTATTAATTCGTGATTAATGAGGAAACACTAACTGGCTTCCCTCCATTCATGCTTCTGGTAGACAAACACCTGGCATTAGCGTGCCCTTGCCACCATGCTTGTTTAGAAGTGTTGAGCACCCTACCACACGTACTGCTCTTTATCTTCCAAATTGAGGTAGAATAAACATTTCCTCCAAGCTGGTTAGATTTCTAATTAAATGCTATTGACATCTCCATCCAGCACTAGTTGGCTGCAGATTCTGTATTACAAGTATAGGCATTTTTCGGTTCTTCCCACTTATAACCCAAGGAAAATACAGCTTCTGACTCCTAGCTATGTAAAACCCACACAGTTAGGACAGCGTAATCTCTTCCGACAAGTGTTATTGCACATTCCTCTTAAAAATAGAACATAAAGATCTGAATATTTGATACAATTCATGTTAACTGGAAGGGAAAGAGACTTTTCCCAAGAACTGTTAAAGTATGAAATATTATTTTGCTTTCATAAGGAGGCTAAAGAGGTTTAGTCATACCTGTTCATTCAAGAGGCAAAACCACATTTTATCAACTTTGACAGTTTTCTTTCTGTCTTCTCATATAGTGTCTACTTTCTGTGCTTTTAATTCATTAGCCATAGTATCCATCCAGGAGTAACATGGAAAATCTTTCTGCCTTCCCATTTGGCTTGGTCCCCTCTTCCAAATGCAATTAGCATCTTTATCTATTTTTTCAGTGCTGAAATAATGTATAAGAGCCAGCAAAAAAGGAAGCAGTTGTTGAACCAATGTTGAGAAAAGACACTGCAAGACATTTGACTGGTGGCACATAATCTATAACACAAATGAAAAAATGTGATATCCTGCAATCTTCCCCTCTCTCTCCCATTCATGAGAGTTGAAAGATTGTGCCCTCATCCTCGGCAACCTCTGAGACATATCTTACTGACTAATACACAAGAGCATCTTCCTCTGACATATAGTGCAGGTATGCCACAGCACAATCCACTGTTTCCAGCCCACTAAATGGCTGCTCAATGTCTAGGGCGCTTGACATCCAATATATCCTTTTCAAAGCACACTAAAGCAAGCAGTCAACTGCAGCAGTGACTCTTTTCTTCAGAAATCTGGGTACATAGCTGCCCCTAGGAGGAGGCCAGTTCTCTCTGAAGGTTTTTATATAGCATTTGTGTGGTGTAAAAGCATGGAGTATTTTGTATGAATGGGTATAAATTCTCAGAAGCAAGCAAGCAACAGTGCTTTGTATTTCTATGTTGTCTTTTTAAATAGTGGTTTCAACTTCTTTAGTGATATCAAGTGATGCTAAAATATAGCCCAGCAAGTAGCCAGAACATCTATAGAAGGATTATTTCAGCAATCTCTTGGGTGGGAACAGAGCATTTCTTTTTAATACTGATAAGAAATAGCTCATCATGTTGTAACGCTATGGGGGCTGCAAGATATGGGGATCAGAGTGCTCAACTTCAACACCAGCTAACTGTGCCAGAGGATCTTCAACGATTAGAAATGGGCAAAACTAGATTTTTAAAGGACGCCAACTTAAGCAGCGCTGTGCCTCTTGGCACCGTCCCAAAAACTGACTGGTTTGGGACAGATTTATGAGAGAAAGAGTGTTTTAACTGTTTTCCCAGATAATCTGCTTTCTGTTTATGTGTGTCTGTTGTGCAGAACATAAGTGGTTGATTTGATTACTGCTGCAAACAGCATCTAATTTAGAAACAAGCAAATACAAATACTTTCCCATCCTAAACAGTGCTCTTGTGTCCCAGTTTTGTAGAAAGCATCCCCCTACCAGAAAAATTATGTACAAATTTAAGGCTATACTTGCATCCGAATGTATTGGGAAAACTCTTCAGAGCAATTTTAGGGTAGATTTAAAAGACACCAGTTGTTTTCCATTAATAACAGCTGATTAATAACAATATACATTAAAATCCAATATAAATAACCAAAACATGGAAACTCTGATAAGCTTTATTAACACTGCTAAAAAATGAAGTCAGCTATTTAAAAGAGCTCTACATTGGCAATTTTCACCTAGAGAAAATTACTTTTAACAACTCTTGAAAAAAAAAAAAAATCTCATTTTCAATTTTGAGAAGTAAAATTAATCTTAGAATTTGAATAGACTTATCTCAAAATGGTAATGTTTGGAGAAAATAACTTTTGGAATGAAAACTGTTATAATGGGTTTAAAAATATATTGTAAGTGCTCTGGAGAAAGAAACTCCACATTTATTCTGCCAAGTACTAGAGGGAGAGGGCTCCATAGCAGACACCCTGAAGTGCTACATTAATACAAATAATAAAATGTTACCTTTCCAGGGAAGTTAGTGATTAAAGCTGCAGACCAAGGTGCTGGTGGAACCACCATATGCAGGACCACGTGCCTGAGCAGTGTTCCCTCACAGGGTATGATAGAGATGAAAATGCTGTTCACTGTTAGAAAACCCTAAGCAAGGTTTTAAATACCTTTTTAAAAAAAGGACCTTTATTAGTATTTGGGTTTACTTCGAAGCGTTTTCTTAAATTTCTTTTAGAAAAATTAAATTGTTTGCTTACCAGTTTTCCCAGTCCAAGTGAAAACATAATCAAAGAAATATTTCACTTCAACGCAGAATATTTTAGTTCAGGCAGCTCTTTATCGAAACCTGAAGCATCAGAAACAAAGGTGACTAGAAATAAAAATCTTTTCCTATTCAGAGCAACCATTCTTTTAGGGCATTCAGACAAGCTATGTAATATCCAGGTTATTACCCTTTTTTTGATCAAAAGGAGGGATTTAAATAATGATCATCTGTCTTTTAAGAAAATTCTTTTGACAAGTTACACTCTATTCTGGAGGACTATTTCCTTTTGAAATCATTGCACTGCATGGGATATATTTTAGTTTGTGTCACAGGAAAAAACAAGAGTCCTTGCGGGGCTGTGGGTCCCCTCTGGGAGAGAAAAATATCGGAACTTAATCAAATAGATGCGGGGCCATGGAGGAATGACACGCCGAGACAGATTCAATGTGGGTGACAGAGCATCGTATATCGTATTATCTTTATTGGTCCAGGGTACATATATTTATACAGACAACGCTAATTATTATGCCTACTAGTCACTAGCTGATTGGCTTAAGCTCTAAAGGTCGTGTTCACACGGTCCACCTACTTGCGGTTAGCTAACAGCACAAGCTTCTCATAACACTAAGTTTCTCAGGCCACTATTTCTAATTCCCCTTAACCTGTTTTCGACACACCACAGTACACAAGGCTGAAGCATCCTTGACATTCCTCCTGTATCAGCAGCTGCGAGCAGCTGCAGGCAAACCCTAGTGAGGCTCAGCATCAGCGAGGCAGCATCAGCCCCTAGAACAGGCTCTGATCGTACAGCTGCTCGGTGGGCTCAGGACCCTTGTCTCTGAGCCATTCTCCAACAAATAGATCCTGTCCAGAGCAAACCTAAATGGTAAAAAGAGAGCACAGAAGTGTCTGCTCAACAGTACAATTAAGAAATAAGAGTCCCTATGTCACCAGTTCCCCAACTACTTTGACCAAAACTACCTCTCTTTCACGTTGAGCCCTATGATTTTTTTACGCTGAGCCTCTTCACTACCAGCTGTAACTAATAAAATCTACTCATTTTCAAATATCCCTTCTTAAGTTTTGCCTTACTGCAAACAGCCCTTGTGATTTAGGCAGTGCCGTCTGTGCACTGGTCGCTTAGACCATGTATCCCTCTCTCCCACATCATAGGATATGTGCTCCAACCATCGATGATTGAAAAAAAAGCAAACAGTAGCATCACCACTTTCACTCAGTTTGTGAATCTAGAATGGGGAAAAAGATAAAAAAACTGAAACTACTGGAACATTGAGGGAGTTGGGGTCACTCTTGCTGCTTGATACTTTTCAGCAGATGAATCTTTTGTTGGAAAAAGAAAACAAACATGAAAACTTAGAATTTCTTACAGTACCTGTTTATGTCCATCCAGAGCACAAAATAGTCTCTTCCTGATGATAAACCAAGCTTATTCAGCTGGCAAAAGAGTGTGTACAAAGCACACCTCTCACCTACTTAATGCACCTCTGAGCTCACTCCATGGGAGCAGTGCACAAGGGCTACTTCTGCTCCCTGTAAAGCAACACTCCATAGCAGAAAATGTTCCTAAAATCTTCACCACATCTTATTCTTGCCTCAAACCTCTCACCCCGCTTAACAAAGAGCTTTGACACATTAATGCTATAGTAGAGTAGTGAAAGTATGTGTGTCTATATGGATGACATGTTGTGAGTACATTTTTAGCAATATTTTTTTCTAACGTCAGCATTGGGAATGGTGCCAGCTACTGCATTTGAAAAAGGACATTTTAAAATGCAGTTCATTCGTTCTCAGACAGTGTTAAAAATTACTTCCTAATGGCTGGGCTCTGTTCCAGAAAATAATGATTCTCTGTACCTGGTCCCACCTCTGTAAGATGTTCCATATGGATAGGGATGCTGTCAACAGAACTGAAATAAATAGATTTTTTACTACTTCAGCTTTATCTATTAATTTGGATTAAAAAAAAAAGTTGATGGTGAGAAATCTTAAAACTGAATCAAACTATAGAATTGTTCAAAAACATTGTTCAAACTGCTCTGTTAAAGTTATTTTTATAGGGGTGCTCTGCTTACTCTTGCAGAATGAATAATATCGGCTGTTTAGTGACATCTTAGGCATAATATGTAGAAATAAAGTGACACACATGCCCCTACCATCAGCTTTGTGGTAACAATTTGGAGTGGAAAGAAAGAGTTCTGAAGTATTATCTCAACATTAATGGCAACTGTAGTTTTTCTTCCTCCTATTCCCTTCAGTTGACTACAGATCATAGTGTCACAGTGGTTCAAAAAGAATGGAGAACGTGGTTCATCATGGGATGGTCACCTCAGATCTCTAGATCAGAGAAGAAAATTAGAGACATGAGGCTGGACTAACTCCTGTGAGATGCTGCAGGAGCACATCTGGGTCAAAACTATCAGATATCAAGTAAAGGTGCTGTTTTATTGGGAAATCTTTAGTTTTCTATTTAATTATCTTGAAAATTTTAAATGATCTCTGAAAAGTATTCTTAGTATCTGCAGAGATCTTCTTCTCACAGGCATGCAAAGCTCTGCCCATCATAAAAAATACTGCATTTTTTTAGAATATTATATGAGCTACCCTTATTAAAGCACTGAATTGATCTAAATATTACCTCAATTCAATGTGAAACTGTAATTTTGTAATATAAGTGTTTAAAACAATAATAATAGAGTAGGAAAAATTATTCTTATATTGCACATTTACCCTTTCCTCAGTGAGGTCAGAGATAGAGCTGTAACCTGGAATGTACTAGATTAAACAATGTAACTTTGAGCTATATCTCAAAACAGTGGTCCCAATCATACTTAACCACAGGCTACAGTACTGACACAGAATAAGCAGTAGGCAACATCATCCTTCACTTCCTCTGAAAGTCTACATTTTACTTTTATGTTTTTAATTTCTCATGCCCACAAACAAACCTGGAAAGTCTTGTAGGCAGCGCATTGTCTGTGACCCTAGGATAGAGAACAGTATATTTAATATTTCCCCAAGACATGCCAAAAGATCACTTATGCCATGTCTTAACTTGCCAATTCCTCTCATTTCTCATTTCTCATCCCTAAAGTGATGAGCTATAACTTTCCATATTTATATTGTGAGAGAAGGTTAAGAATCAGGGGACAGAAGAAAAGTTATGTACTTGGTGCACTTCATGCAAAGATATGGCTTGTAATTAACAGTTCTAACTCAATATTGAAAGTACGGAAGAAAGCCCATTTTTCTTTTTTTTTTTTTTTTTTTTGTGTTTTTTTTTTTTTTGTTTGTGTTTTTTTTTGTTTTGTTTTGTTTTGTTTTTTGGGTTTGGTTTTTTTTTTTTTTACAGTTATTTCTGACTACAGAAAGAGTGTTTTCTTTTACAACAATGTAACACTGTAACAGTCCTATAAAACAATATAATCACTCTGGCTCAGCTGTAACCTAATCAGATCTGTCTTCAGACCCTCAGTGCAGTTAAATTTAAGAACAAAGTGACAGGCAATTATTACAGGTACTCTTCATATGATTGTAACAAAGAAAACAGCAGAATCCTTTGAAGATGATCTGTTGGCTCTTCTCTGGAATTAAAAGTCTCAGTCTGAGAGAATTAGTTCAAAAGCACCCTCACTCTTCTCCCATGCTAGGTGGGATGGCATCCTGAATTTATAAAGCAGACGTCTTGGGTAAAAGTCTCTGTACAAGAAAGGCAGTCACTATGTTGAAGTGTAGAGGAAGATGGAAAAAAGAGACAAGGTGGGTAAGGGGCTTTCTTAAGATCATAAAAAAATACTTAGTGTCAAAAGAGGTCCATCTTGTTATCCAACAAATCCAAAATTTGCAACTGCAAATGATTATGTGGTACATGGATCAAAAAATCCATGTATTTTGTGATATGGCAAAATAACACTGCATCGTATGACCACATGATATTATGAAAGAGTCTATATGACAAGACTGTTGGTTATTCAAAAGACTGCACATGGTGACTAGGTGTCTTTTATGTCCACTTTTCTTAATCCAGCCCCCTTTTGCCTGTTAGCTCAGAAAAAGAACGAACCTTAACAGGATGCACCATTGGACACTATTTGTTCCTGGATTATTTTTTTTTCTGCTTTGAGATACTTGCTTCACTTGGCTGACCTAAAAAATACCGACTGGATGTGTCATGTCTCCTGTTGTGTGGGCCACAACTAATTGTTTTGCCAGATTCATCCAGCAGCTTTTTTATATTATAGTGTGTTTGAAAATGGAAAAATCTTCAGAAAACCCTGAAGAAAAAATAATGAGGCAAAGACTGAAACCATGAAATCTGTCAAGATTTATTAAAAATGGCAAGTGAAATGCCACTGCAATGATATTTTCAATTAGTAAAGTTACTTTGGCAGCCAAGTGTGAGATATTATTAAAGTTTTCTGAGTTCTACTGTTTTGCTTAAATATACATTTTACGTTACTTTTTTTCACAAAACAGAAAGGTAGAAACCATTATAGTTAAAACTAGTGTGCAATATCTGCTGTAACAGTTTCAAAACAATTTAAATCTCAGGTTTGAGTGAGCTGATTTATTTGATCTTTCTGCCAAATCACAATGTTTTTTGGAAAATGTGAGCAAATTATTGCAACCTATTCTTTATTTCTTCAAGGAAAGAATAAGTAGCTTATATCATTGTCTGAGTTAATATATGTAATATTTATTTTTGAGTATACATAAAGTCACAGACTGTGAAAAATTGTTCACAGATTTCAGAAAAGCATTTTCTAACAGATTCCTTTATTCTGAGTAGTGTATTTAGATGATGTCCAGGTTCCAACAGTATTTTCTACCTCTTCCAGTTACCTTAAAATAACATAGAGTCCTGGACATTTTCTAAAGGAAGATCACAATAGCACACAAAGGAAAAAAAAAAAAAAATGAGACAATGTAAGTGTTCATTTTAAAGATGCTTTTTTTGTCTGTATATGTGAACAATTATGCGTACTCTACCTGCCTACATCCATCTCTTCCACGGGAGATCCAAAACATGCAGTAATATTTCATGATGTGAAAATACTTTCTGACCTTAACACTACAGAGAGATCACTTACCCTTCTAATAAATCCACTCCTGTTTTCTGACTTACACTTCTCATCTATTTGATGTAAATATACTTCACTCCAACTAAAATAAAGCAATATTTGTTTTAGTGACCTAAATGATGTAAATGTGGGGAGGTAATGAAAGGTTATGTAACTAAATCTGTGAACTGCAAGGGCTGCACACAGGACACAGAATGAGATGTCAACACAGATGGGATTTCGTCACTGATTTCTAGTGATAACTTCTTGAGAATTCAACACTGAACAAAAGGATATTATTTACTTTTTAACATGGAGTCATAACCTCTTGGAAATTATTTAAATAAATTAAAAAAAAAATGCTGTCTTCTAATTCAAGGCAAACATCAAACCAGAAAATTATTCCAAACAGAACAGCTTCCTTAGAAAACACTCACTAAGTCTAAGTATATATTTTATTGTCCTTGTCCCTCCTCTTCTTTTTGGCAATGCCTTATTTTTTTTTTTTTTTTTTATTCTTAAAAAGAAATACAACAACTCTTCCATTGTTCTAGACAAATCCTGAACAATTATCAGAGAAAACTGACTGCGCCAAGGAAAGCTGTATCAAAATGTCATGATACATCATGCAAAATACTTCCAGATGTTCAAAATAAAGAAAAAAAATCCACCAAGATTTTTTACATGTAAGATATTAATTATGAAAAGCAGCAGGTTAAAGACATCCAGAGAAAAATCAAGATTTTAAATTCGGCATTATTCTTTGAAATATAACACTACAATGGAAAGTGCATTTATTCCTCACACCAGTACAACTATTTCAATTACAGGCAACTTTGCAAAAGCAAAACAAGTATAAATTTTAACAGGACTGCCATTAACTGCACTGGAATAAAACTGAGATATCAAAATCTTATTGTTAAAGACCAGCCTAATTAACAGGCCAATTTCATTACCACAAGTTTTCAAATCTGTGATATTAATTAAGAAACAAAAGGAGAAAAATGGCTTAGAAAGAGATGTATATGCCTTCTTGCCTACAAATGAGCACTTCCAATCTGTGTAATTGATACCAAGAAACCCACTGGAATTAATGCCCAACCTCACAGCTTTCTGCATTAGCTCCTTCATTTACCTGACCTTTCAGGTAAATATATCTTGTGGTTCTCAAATGACTAACTGGCACCTTCCATTACTTTATATCATTGACCTAAAAAAAAGTATGCAAATGTCAGCCTAAGACCACTGTTTGAAATATCCATACTTTCTGTATAGATAGATGTGTCAGTAGCTTGACGGCTGGGAAATGGTCAAAAGGGGAACAGAGAAAATTAAAATAATCTTTTTCACCCTCTTCCAGCTGTAGCAATAGTAGGGCTGCTGCCCAGTATGTCCCAGAAAAGCCTTTACATGTTATATATACACTACTTCTTGATAGAAAAGACATGTACATCTGGCTTAAATGGCAATTAATGTAAAAGCTATGATTTTAATGGAAATGTGTGTATCAGGAAAGTAAAGTTTCTTTAAGATTTTATTAAAGAAAATAATGACATATTACATACCAGGACCTGGAATATTGAAACTGCAGATATTTCTCTCAATCAGGATGACGGAGTTTAAGTAATTTTGGACAATCAACAATGAAGAAACATGAAAGAGCCATTTTCTTTATCTCTCTTTGAAGAGTACAAAAGGAACAACTCTCCAAACCAGGCATCTCTAAGGCCTGCTTGTATACTCAACTGCCCATGTGGATGGAGATCTGCCACAGGGAGCTTATTCTAAGTCTAAACCAAAAAGATAATGCAAAGGTTCTTCCAATAGCATCAACCTAAAAGGTAGTCTGGATGAGCAAACTGGTTTGAATAAAATAAGAAAATCTCAAGCCTTATTCTAAAACTAAATTAACTTTCTTGAACTTTGAATCACCAGAAAAAAGAATGAAAATTTCCACAACAGGAACAGAAACATTTGCTCTAATATGACTTACCAAAACATTTATAGAACCAATATACTTTTTGGAATTAAGACTATGTGTAAACTAGCAGCTTCTTACTCTCAATCATATCCACAAAGGCTTGTTTTAGTATGATAAACAAAGTTCAAATTAGCTTTCCCTCTATGTTTCATATATGTAGGTATGCCTGTAAAGTGAGGGCACATTGTGAATCTAATTATGGAACAAACTATCAGGGCTCTTTTTCTTTTTTTTTTATTTTTTTATTTTTATTTTTGGGGGTTTGTTTTCTTTTTACTAATGGGTACAGTTCAAAACTCTGTCAGGGGAAGTTTAGACTGGACATTAAGAAACATTACTTTATCAAGAGCGTAGTCAAACACTGGAACAGGTTTCCTAGAGAGTTGGTTGATGCCCCAAGCTTATTGGTGCTTAAGAGGCATTTGCACAATGTCCTTAACATGCTTTAACTTCTGGTCAGCCCTGACGTGGTCAGGCAGTTGGACTAGATAATCTTTGTAGGTCATTTCCAACTGAAATATTCTATTCTATTCTATTCTAAAAGTAAGCATTAAAAGTTTTTATATAAAAATAAACACCGACCCATCCAAACACTAATTTCTCATTACTATACAATACACAATTAATGAATTACTCCCCCCCAAAAAAACCACTGGGTTCAGAGGAAAAACACCAAAACATGATTTGGGATAGTTAATGGTTAGGGATCACATTATGATCTAAGACGGTGTCTAGAGAACAGTGTCTTGCACGCTTGAGGTCATGGTCCTTAACCCTTCACAAGCCTGTCCAACCTGAAATGTATTTTAATCGGGAATTCTGCTTATGCATCTCATTTTCTTGATCTTTCTCTCCTCTCCAGAATGTAATATGAGGCATGATATTTATGTAGAAAATGCCAATATTATTTCTTTACCTTTGCAACTGAATTGGATTCACATAGAAGTACTATATGACACGTGCAAAAAAAAAAAAAAAAAACCATCAACCATCTAGTGAAATTATAGTGTTCTCCCTCTCTGAGGACACATGCTCCTACATTGTGCACAAATATTGTTGATGGGATAGAATGAGCAATGGAAGTTTTGATCAGGAGAATAACACCCTAAATTCAAAGCACAACATCCTTTGTCCATCCTCATGTTGAGTCTACATAACTACCACATCCTGCTTTTTACTCAATAACTCAATATTCTCTCTTATTTTCATAGCAGAACCCATAAGTTCATACAATATGCTCAAAGGCAACACATGACAAGGTCACTTAACTAGTTCATTACAACAAGTTGTATAAATTCATCACAAACTGCCTCAGTTATTTTCTCAAAGATCTTGCAATCCCAAACTAATGAAATTAAGAATATGCTTTTTCATCTTTTCCAGCAATTTTTTAACTTCTTTGTTCATCAGAAAGCATTTTCCCTGGTGAATTGACCCCAGATGACTCATACTTCTCCAAAATTCTAGATAGGTAGATGTCAAAGCAGCTTACATTTTCCAATATAAAAATTGGTGAAAAATGACAGGGCTGAGAGCACTCAGAGATTTTAAGGAAAGATGTTGCCTGACATACTCAAACAGAAATCCACAGAAAGTGTTTTTTACAAAGCTGAATTTTCCATTAAGTCACTTGTTCCATTACTACTCTTTCTGTGGAAGAAGATAAAATAAGATCCTCCTTGTATTTACTAAAAAACTAATATAAAACAAGACAAAGAGTCAGAAATTGACAGAAACAACAAATTATAAATTATGTGTCCCAGAACATTTTAAACCATGACTTAGATATAGATACCTGATAGAGAATACCATAAGATGTTATTTGGTTTCTTAATTACATCCAATAACCTAGGGATCTTCAAACAAGTCACTAATTATTAAACCTTCACTCTCATGATTTATTATTGTTTTGATTACCCTGTTTTGACATCTTTTCATTTAAAATGGAAAGGAAACTAACAGAAACAAGGTTTCTTTGCAGGATTACTTTTTATTACAGAACATTTTGGAGATGGGAATTCAAAGTTATTTTAAAAACATACTAAATTCATGCTAAAAGTTGACTGCACCTTCCTCAGATCAAAATCAGATGTAGTGCATGTAAAAATTGAATAACATAACAGAACCATCAACCATATTGCTAGGATATATATTTAGCCATAATACTGCAATCAATTTTTTTTAAACAAAGTCTTCCAAATAAACAGTTTTTAATCAGACTGTTTTTTAGACCAAGAATTTATACTCAAGAGAGGCCAATACATACGGTAGCAATTTAAGTCTGTTTCTTGTTTATTGTTCTTTTGTGGTGCTATTTGGTACTTACAAGTATCTGTTTAAAGACAACAAGGCATTGCACAAGATCAGAGGGAAACCAACAGCAATCAGCCCAGGTGTGGTTATTTGGAGGGACTAGCATTTGTAGAGCATCAGAGAGAGACAAAGTAAATGAGCTCTCACGCGAGAACAAAATATTTAATATTAAATCTAAAATATGTTTACAAAAATAAATTTGGCAGCCTACTTTGTTTAGGTTCAACACTGGAAAGAATGCTTGCTTGTAACAGTTCAAAAGAGCTAGAAATTTTCATTCAGTCACTTCGCACGAGAAGGTTCTTGCTTGTTTTTTTGTTTGTTTTTTTTTTTTTTTTTTTTTTAAAGAAGAGAATGTAAGCAAAGGAACTGTGTTTCTCCCATATAACTCAAAGTAATGCTTCTGTTATCAGGTCAGATCTTACGACCTTGTGAATAACATGCAGTCCATATCTTCCATGCTCGAGGTCTGGATGGTATAATAACTACTATTGCAGACCCAATTTAAAGCTGCCTTTCACACTTCTGAAAAAACAAAAGCTGAGGAAAGATTTCACAGGCTGCTTGGAACTAGCTTGCACAATATTGATCTGACTGGTGAAATAACTCAGGCGATACCAGACTAATGGGCTATTATTAATCTGTATTCACTGACCACTTTATTTTTTTTAATTCCTGTGATGTATTTCTAACGTTTTCTGTTCTTTCCCATAGAAGTTGAAAGGGGAAAGAAAAGCAGCAATTTATTAAAGAACTATCATACCTTTCATTTTTGAGAAAAACTGGGTGAGGGTTAGCATTCAGATAAACCAAAGATGAAAGGAGGTACTAATTTAGAGTAGGCTGATTCAAAACACAATGAAAAAAAAAAATATTCTGGGACAGCTTTAGGCAGAGCTTACTCTTCTCTTACCTATCCACAAAACAGCATTGTTGAATTCCCTGGGAGACTGTATAACCCGTATTAACACTCACTGAGGTGAATTCATGTACTTACATGTGATGCAGGAGATCTTACAACAGCAGCACTGTGCATTACCATTAGCATTGTGGCCTCTACCACTTCACGTTGCCACAAGGTCTCGTGCAGGCAGACTTGACTAATGTTCCACCAAAGGAAATACAACTACGTGGACAGTATACCCACCTCACAGGAAATAAAAAGGGAGCTTTTAATAAAGCAAGTTGGGAAAAGAGCCTTTCTATGAGTATGCATGCACGCATTTTGGCATAGGAACTCAATTATAAATCAAAGATGCAAAAGTAAAATGTCACAGCAAGACATTTTGCTATAAGATTTTGTCTTTTTCAATAAATCAGAGACTAGGGTCATTTTGCTGGTGGGAGAATGACTAAAGTATCAGCTGGAGACAATCAGATCCCCAGATGTTAACTGACATTTTTTCAACACCCTGTCTCATCCAGCACAATGAATAACCCAGGCCCCCTCTGAAGCCTGACTTTTATTTACTGAAGGATAATTCCATTAATTCTATTTTTTCCCTTCTGTTTTTTAATGCATTGTCCTGGTTTGGGCTAAAATAGAGTTAATATTCCTTTTCAGGGACTAGATGAGTGCTGTGTTTTGGATTTAGCTTTGGGTTTGGTACGGGAAAAATGCTGATAGCACACTGATGTTTTCAGCTGCTACCGAGACTTCAAGGAGTCTCCGACTCCCCATGTCGTGCCCGTGCGCAAGGGCACAGGGAGCAGGGAGGGAGCACGGCCACAGCACCTGACCCTAACTGGCCAGTGAAATATTCCATATCATGGCATGTCATGCTCACTATAGAGAGGAGGGGTGGTGGGGAAGGAGCTCTTTCTCTTGCTTCTGGGATTGCGACTGCGGGTTCTTGGTATCTCAGGGTCACTGGTCAGGAACGGGCTGGGTATTTACTAATGCCAATAAGAGTGCATAAGGAACACTGAATTCACTGTTACAATACAGCAACAGTACCAATGCACTCAATATAAACAAACTCAAATCCACTGTCAGCAGCTAAGATGTGTTACCTCAGCTGCATACTGCCTGAAACCTTTCACCAGTTTGCCTGCATTAATAGGAGTGGCAATGTCTGAGGGATCACCCAGTTCTCAGAAGAACAAACTGTCACCTGCCTACAACAACTGTAGCTTATCTGGTTTAAAAAGAGGTCAATTCTTTTTCTTAATCTCTGTTAGGTTTGTCACAACATTTCCATTGCCTCTTGTTACCACCTGCCTGTAACACAAGTGTTTGTCAGCTCTCCGGTATCCCTGGATCATACAGCTGAACAGTACCGTGTCTGGATCTTTTCCTCCATGTAATCTTACACGTAATTCATATCCCAGTGGTCTGCAACTTTGTCTCTTTTTATATATGATACTATTTCAGACTCTTTTCCCAAGAGATTCTTCTGAAAATGTTGAACTTTCAAGTTACAGTGCACGCCCTCAGTCATCTTTTAAAGTGTTCTCCATTGTTTAATCACTTTCTCCTTTAATGGTTTCCTGTCTTTGAATCATACTGGTCAAATAATTTTTCAAGTGAGCAGTACTACAAAACATTCTTCTTCATGCCCATCTCCTAGGGAAGAAGAGTCTGGTGTATTGACAGGATAATGACAAAGGATAGAGTCTCCTGTCAATAGTGTTAATTTCTGGTTTTACCCACTTGGACACCATGTCCACAATATTCCAGGCAATGCAATTTTAGGCTGACTGGATTTCTTCCTCCTTAGATAGTTATTGAAAGTAGAGTTGTCTTAAGTTTTTATGCAAAACAGTTTCTATGCAAAATATTTTATGCAAAATCTAGGGATGTCATATCCCTGATAAAAAGAATTTGATTTCCTCATAACAAATAAAAAAGTTTCAGACTGAAACTCTCAGTAAAAATTTTGGGAAAGATCATTTCTATAGAGCATACCTTACAAGATGGGTTTTTAGCAAAAGAAATTAAAGTTCGCTTTTTCTATTCTGACAGTTTCTGGATGATTCACTAACTGCTATTATTTCTTTATACCAAGGACCTATCCAGACCAATAGCCCGCAAAAATAGCCAGGTTTCAAATGAGTGACTACCAGAAAGTACTTCGCAACTATTTAAAAGACAGAGAACCTGAGTAGGAGCTATTTTGTGCCAAAAATAAGTTCTGGAGAACATCAGGGTATTTAAGTTAGCGCATGTCTGAGTGTGTTCATTTCTGAAGGTCACTAGAGAAAGACAAAGAAGGTGTCATTTATACTGAAACTGCTCCCATAATGTCAAGAGAAGGTAATTAAGACAGTGATAAAATATATTCCTTAGGTCAAGTACTACATGTCTACATGACATGGAAACATTATGGGAACTGAGTTGGTAGGAAGACTTCAAGTTTAGTTGATAATTTTACAAAGCAGTAAATCAAGATGAATATCCTCCCTTTTGGATCAACGTGATATTCTGGAACCCAACAGATCATCTTCAGAAATGACTTTGATAAACATCACTTACAGAGAGCAGATAAAATGACGATGTCATGAAGCTGATGTGTATTGCTATACTGCCAGCCATCTGTATCACTTACAATCAGAATTTCTGACATATCTCAGAAGAAAGAAGGTATTTTGAAAATATATTACTGTGTTTATGAGATGTAAAATGTCAGCACAGCACCATACACCACTGCAGCACATGAATGTCTAAAAAGATCATGTATAATTTCCCCCGAAAGTGCTGATTTGCATGCATACATACTTCCGTTGCAGTAGGAGGTCTACGTGCTCTTCTCTACCCAAGCAGAGATATAGCTCAACCTCTGTGGTAAGGAGTCCTTCAGTAAGCTTTATAACCTCATTCCAAACTCCGGCTGTCAGTTAACAGCTTTTCAGAATGACAGTTTAAATCAAGAAAATGTCATATGTGTATAGTAACAGGTCTAATCTTGTCTGTAAATTGCTGCCTTTGGTTTTCAGAAACACAGTAAATTGCTGGCGATTTACAGTGAGTCTCACAGCAAGGATAACTTGACTTTTGCACATTTAACAAAACAGTCTTAAATTATTCATGCATATCATTCAACGTTTGGGCAATTTTGAGAGTCATTGATTTCAGGAACCTGTAGTCTGCCTTTTTACTAGGTAAATATAAATCTTACACTTGACTTCTACTTCTCAAATGCAAGACTGAGAGTCTATCCTGGTACCAAAGATCTATAATACATTTTAGGACTCACTCATCAAGTGTAAGTGGCCAACTTTTTTCAAACACCCAACAAATAGAAACAGTGTTTTAGACTATCTTTGTATAGTACTTCAGGTACCTCAGAGCCACTGGTATCTACAACAAAGAGATCTCATTCTGGTGATCCAGAACACTACAGCACTCATGTCCCTTTTAAAAAACACAGTGAAGCCAAGTGTCATGGTTTGAGCCTGGTCGGCAGCCAACCACCCTGCAGCCGCTCACCCACCCTCCATGCACAGAAGGTTGTCTTCTAGGAGTCAAATATCTAAGCAACGGCTGTCTGGAAAGCAAGGGACAAAAGAAATATGTAAAGAAAAGCTACACAGCTCGGGGTGCAAAGCAGCAAGATGAGTTTGGTGGACAGTCCTTTATGGAAAAAGAACAACACAGCAAAACCTCTTCTACCCTGGTAGGTGGATGAGGTGGGACTGCAGCATCCTTCCTTCACAGATGGAAAGAGGTATGGTCTATTTCTGGAAAGGCATAGTAGGAAATGTCCCGAGTACACGGATGATGCCCTCTTCTCCCTCTGGAGTGTATACGAGCAGTGGAAAAATCTGCTTGTGTTGAAACACTATATTCTGTTTTCAGTACAATGTATAGTTATTATGTGATATCTTCCATTTATCTTAGTGTAACTCATAAGCTCCTGTGATTCTTAAAACTTGAATTAAACAGCCACTCAATGGACTGACAAAATAATCTATTAAGGCAAGTAGAACCACAAGTAAAAGGGAGTGATAATTCCCTTAGAAAGGCAGAACACAACCATACAAACTATTAAATCATACTTATTTGACACACCAACTTATTTTACTGTTGGCAAAACACTTAAATACAGGAACACATTTATATTTCCATGGTAATAAAGGGACTCAAAATGCAAATACTAAATTAAAACACAAACTATGTTAGAAAGATTATTTATTACACTATTCACAGTCTCGGTGATGTAACGTAACAGGACAAATTGTAATGAATTATTCTTTGCTAGGTGGGTCACATATCATAGAAAGCAACTTATTGTACAGCATTTTTCACACAAACCTAATGCTTTCTTTGGCTCTCAATCGTTTTGGGGTTCTAAGAATGGCTTTAAATCTCAGTGGTTTTTTATTTTTCTTTATAAGGATTGTTTTTTACTTTATAAGTTTTTTAAAGTACTGAATATTTCAAAGATGCACTGAAATAGTAAGCTAAGGCAAATGTCTGCTTAAAAAAAAAGAAACATTAACACGGATTTCATACATCTACATAGCCTTCCACAAATGTTTCTGACTCCAGTTCATTGAATTTCTCTCACCTCATGTTATGTATTGGAAGAATTTACAAAGCACAAGCACAACAGAAGAGGTGCCACAGTAATATATACAAAAATCAATACAAGTAAATGCAACCAAGATGACTTGAAAATGCTGTTAAGAGATACTATTAAGAAATATTGTAATGTGTATAATACAAAAATATAGAATAATATAAATAGACCCATACATCAGCTTTTGTTTAATAGGTTATATATCAAATACATCAAACCTTTGCATTTCAATTTTATTGCACAAGACAAGATTTTTGTATCTGATGAATACTTAGTGTTTTTTTCAGCTTTTATATTAAAGCCTCCTCCCTTTTCCAAATTTAAATATATGAGAAGCGGAGACATCTATGGATTGCCTCTTATTTTAATGCTGATTCTGCAAACTACTTAAATGCATAGTAAGCATGTGAGTAATTTTATTGAGTTTAATGAGACTACTCATGCATTTTAAGTTAATCATGTGTCTTGTTGTACTGAAGCTGCAGAGAAAAAAAAACAAACCAGAAATCTAAGTAGTGGGAACACATAGTGTTACAAGACAATAACCTAAAGAACAGGGGTAGCATGTGCAAATTAGAGAGACTAAAACAGCCTTTTGGGTGTGTGCTGCTCTCAGTGCCTTTCTGAAGCAGATGTAGTTGTGCATATGAAGAACATGGGAAAGACTTCTCAGTGAGGGAAAAATACACTTTTACCATACTGCCCTGAAGGAGTCAGAGAAAGTAAAAGTCCACAGTACTGAGCAAGTTGGAGAGAAGGGCTATAGAGTCTCTTTAGGTGAGTGGCACATGGAGTTTCAGGGGTTAATAAGTTAAGGGGTATTCCAGGTCCAGAGCTAGGGTGATTTGGGTGAAGGAGAGAAACCGGCAAGGAATACAAAGGTGTCTCCCTTCTCCTCCATTGTGGTCTTCCTTCTGGTTTAGTTTAAACTGAAGACAGCAATTATAAAGCTTCTGATCAGAGACTGCAACAACTCTTCTCTCTGTGGGGGCACTAGGCAGTTTCTTTTGTCTCCTCTTCTGCCTACCTTTTTAAATTTGTAATGGCACACATACAAAAATTTAATTATGAAAGATTTATCCTTTGTGAAAATTTTTTCAGTCAATGGGTACAAAAGTTTTTGGTGCCCAGCAAACACACACATACACTGATTGTGTCAGCCTGTTCCTCAAGAAACAAGAATAAAAAATGGAGAAAATATTTCAGTCAATATAAATTAGAGGATACATAGTGGAGAATATTCAACAGGGAAGAAAAATACATCAGGTAGAATCCATGCTAGCAAGGTTAAAGGCAGTAAGAAATTGCTCATTAAGTTTATTAGGAACAAAAAGAAATTATAGAGATGATCTAGACCTACTAATAGATGAAGATTGTGAATTCTTTAGACAGTCAGAAAGGTGGGCATCTTTAATAAATTCTTCTGTTCTTTATTTAGTAAAGAACAGAATGGTAAGAGGAAGAAGCAGCACTTTCTAAGCCATCAGTAAAAGATCTACCAGTTTATAAATCGTAGTCGGCACTTAGGTCTGGACAACTTGCATCCACACAAAGATATTGGATGTTGAGATCTATTAATGTAAAGAAGTTAATTTTTAATAAATCTTGGGAGCTTCATGAGATTGAAGAATTTTAAAGCTTATGCATCGTTCAAAACATGTACACACAATGGTTCAAGGACAGTTAGCCTAGCATCAGTCCAGAAGTAATCGAAGGAAAGGTGACTTGAAAACAGATGCTTGAAAACCAGCAAAAGCAGTGTAATTGATGCCAGTCAATAAGATTTCATAAGACATTAGGACCTGTTAAACAAACTCAATATCATTAGGTCAAGAAGTTAAATGTTGAGCTGATAGAAGCAGCTGCAAGAAGACAATAGACCTCTATAAGGCATTCACAAAACGTGCTTATTTGAAAAATTGGAATGGCAGTACAATTTTAATAGACTGAAAATTAAATAGATTGAAAACTAGCTAATTAACATAGTTATCAATGGAAAATCATAGCTGAAGAAGAGTGCTTCTAGCAGGACTTCCCTCAGGATTGATGTATGGTCTGATATTTTCCAGTGTTTTCATCAGTGATCTTGAAGGAAATATAACACCACTGCCTGTAGTGGATATATTTGCAGATGACAAGGAGAGGGAGGAAGGTGAATAATGAAGAGGCAGGCAGCTGTACAGGGCCATCTGGACTACTTGTTAAGCTGGAATCAGTGAAAAAAAATCCATTAAACATAAGCACAACCAAAGCAATATAGCCTGGAAGCATGAAATACAGGTGTTGTGGTCTAACCCCAGCCGGCAACTAAGCCCGACCCTGCCGCTCGCTCACTCCCTGCTGGTGGGATGGGGGAGAAGACTGGAAGAATAAAAATGAGAAAACTCATGGGTTGAGATAAATACAGTTTAATAAGTAGAACAAAAGCCGCAAACGCAAGGAAGACAAAACCAGGAATTTATTCCCCACTCCCCACCAGCAAGCAGGCGTGCTCAGCCATCCCCAGGACAATCGGGCTCCACCACACGTAACGGTGACTTGGGAGGACAAAACTCTGAACATCCCTGTCGTTATCCCAACCCACGAGTTTTCTCATTTTTAACTTCTGATTCTCTCCTCCCACCCAGTGACAGGGAATGAGAGCGTGGCTGTGTGGGGCTTAGTTGTCAGCTGGGGTCAAACCACAACAACAGGTCACGCAACCGAGTTTGAAACTGCATCCTAGAGAATAACATGTTTGGATAAAACTTAATGTGATCCTGGAATGTTTAAGCCAGGTGCTTAGTTACAGGTTTAAAAAGTGATCTTAGACTTTTAGGAATGAAGAAATCCTGGGATACTGACAGCATTGCTAACATCTAGGAACATTTTAAAAGTCTTTAACAACCTTTTAAAACCATTTGGTTATTTTATGTATTAAAACTAAGTAAATTTGTGTCCCAAGCACATTTTAAGATCTAGACATTTTCACAAATATTAGTATATTGCATCAGAGTGAAGCAATAAGTTTTCAAAGAAAATTAAACCACAAAATGATTTATATTTTTAATAGGAAATTGTAGTTAAAAAAACAGTATATAAACTAATCCATTGATTCATAAAGTATATATAAACTAAACCTAAAATAGATTAAAAATATCAAGAAGTACAAATTAAAAACTGATTATTAAGAGATCTATATCACTGACTTTTCCAGAATAACTATTTACAGTGACTGTGCTAATGTTTGCAGGGTATACACAATGTCTACATGCCTACAACATTTAACAATAAAAATAGCTAGCTCATGTGAAAAATAAGACATAAGTTTGGAAGATACCCTGAAGCAAATCAGAGTTGCAACTCGGGGTAGATGTGAAATGTATGAAAATAGTCCCAAAACAGCATGACCAGCTCTGAAGTTAAACAATGCACAAGTATATTTGAGATGAAGAGCTAGTGGAAATCAGTTTCTTCACAGCTGGACACATACACAGTTTTCTCCTCACTGAATTCTCACTTTTATCTAACAGCCCACCTTTGTAAGAAGCACTTGTGAAAACCTCTAACAGGTAAAGAGAAAGAAACATTAATTTAGTCAAGATGAGATGGCTCAAAAGGAAAATCATCTGCCCTGGAAATACTGACACCGAGAAAGTTGGCCAGTGGTTTAGTCACTTCTGATCAAACTCAGGAAAAGTACTGGAGTGAGTGAAATTAAAGCTGAAAAATAAAAATATAATCTATAATTCACAGAAAATAAAGATAAAATGAATCAACCGTGTTATATCTGCTGCAAAGAAGTAATGTGGGTTTTAGGTATAACACCTATGCCCCTCCCTGCAGAACTAGACAGGGGGCTCAGAAGGCAGCAGAGAGTTCAAACTGTCTCAGCACAAAAAAATGTCCAAGCCTTCAAACATCTTTGAGATAAACAAGGAAAAATCTTCAGTCAAAACTCCCAAATCAAACCTGGATCTCTTGATCTAACAAAGGAAGGGAAAAAAAAAAAAAAAAAAAAAAAAAAAAAAAAAAAAAAAAAAAGAAAGAAGCTTCTTCCAAGAACGCAAATGTAAGAACCATAGCAGTAACACAGAACAACAGTTCTCAGCAGATGGATATAAAATATTCTCCCCTTGCAATGGAAAACTCTTCCAAAACAACATCTAAAAGAACTTCTACATGCTCTCTAAACATCTAAACAGAGAAGGAATCTAAGTATACAGAATGCAATGCTGCTATAACACAGAGACAATCAAATTATTCATGAATAGCATTTGCCCTTGGAAGGCAGTCTCAGGCAAACACTGTTGTCATCACTGTGACTTCTCTTCCAACGTTTCTGCCTTCCCCATATGACTGAATAGGTCAAAAACTCAGCATTATTCCTGGTATAGTAAAGCCATTCTGACAATACACCTCCTAGCAAAGCAAAGGGCAGGAGGGCAGCCAAATCCCCAGTAGGATTCTCTCACTCTTTCCCCATTAATCTGAACTGAAAAAATCTGCTCAAAGGAGTGCTGATACTCATGAATAATAAACTCAGTCACATCATCAATGTGAGCAAGGAATTTCCCTGAAGGACAGCTGAAAAAGGAAAATAAAGAGAGTACAATAATCTAGGCAAGGAGCAATCCCTTCAATTCCCTTGTGCATTGAAAAGGAGTCATCAGAACCTATTTACCTTATGAAGGTTAAATATTATATTATATAGAAACCAAATTTAGGAGATAATCTTTGCAGTCAAATCTTGGAGCAAGTTTAAGAAACTACTTCCTATTGCCTATAGAATCAAGGCAGTTTAGCGCAACATAAATGTTAAGCATTCTACAAAAGAAAAGATTGTCAAAACAGACGTGTTGGAAATACATTTAAGGCTTACCAATGGTATGCTACTGAACTAGAGTTTTTTGGTTTACTGAAGCCTTCAAAACAAATGAATAATGGGAGTAAGGCAGGGACACTGCCTTATACTCCCCCTTATTGTGCAGCAAAGAAAGAACCACTCAATAGGAACTGAACGGCAAAACCTTCCAGATGCTCTTTTGAAAAATCTGGTGGAAGTCAGATTCAGGTAGGCCCACCAGACTTACAAAGTTTTTAAAACTTAAAGGCAAAATGCCAACACCAGACCCCTGGAGCAAAGAAATTTAAGGCAGATAACTCAAAGTTAAAGACTTTGCATGTCTAATGCCAAGATATTAGAAAATCCTAAAGAACCAGAAACGTGGATACACAGGCTCTACATAGTTAGTACAATTACCTTGGTTGTCAAATGCAGATATATGTAAAGTAAAACAAACTCATAACCTCCCTTGTCTTTCCTCTAAATTAGGTAGAGTTCATTAATCCCAAAGTATTCAAATGCAGTCACCTGGATGACATCTAGAAATAATGAACAATCACCTGCTGTTTGTGCTTCTTTTCCAGGTCAAAGATAGGCCCGTGTTAACACGTCTGTCTACATAATATCTACTTGAGGGATCCAGACATGTTGGATCGATGAGACAAGGCCAATTGTATGAGGGTCAACAAGGCTCAGTGCCAGGTCCTGCACTTGGGTCACAGCAACCCCCTGCAATGCTACAGGTTTGGGGAAGAGTGGCTGGGAAGCTGCCTGGTGGAAAAGGACCTGGGGGTGTTGGTCCACAGCCGGCTGAATGTGAGCCAGCAGTGTGCCCAGGTGGCCAAGAAGGCCAGTGGCATCCTGGCTTGTATCAGAAATAGTGTGGCCAGCAGGACCAGGGTAGTGATCACACCCCTACACTCGGCACTGGTGAGGCTGAACCTCGAATATTGTGTTCAGTTTTGGGACCCTCACTACAAGAAAGACACTGATGTGCATCCAAAGAAGGGCAATGAGACTGGTGAAGGGTTTAGAGCACAAGTCTTATAAAGAGCAGCTGAGGGAACTGGGGTTGTTTAGACTGCAGAAAAGGACACTTAGGAGAGACCTTATTATTCTCTCCCACTTCCTGAAAGGAGGCTGTAGAGAGGTGGGTGTCAGTCTCATTTCCCAAGTAAGAACTGATAGGACAAGAGGAAACAGCCTCAAGTTGAGCCAGGGAAGGTTTAGATTGGATATTAGAAAAAAATTTCTCCACCAAAAGGGTTATCAAGCATTGGAACAGGCTGCCCAGGGAAGTGGCTGAGTCACCATCCCTGGAGGCATTTAAAAGCCGTGTAGATGTGGTGCTTAGGGACATGGTTAAGTGGTGGACTTGGAAATGGTAGGTTCAGAGTTGGACTTGATGATCTTAAAGGTCTTTTCTAACCTAAATGATTCTGTGACTCTATAATAGCCTGAAGCCATACTATTATCAAGTCCCATAAAAAGCATTTGGCATACTTAAAACTCACATACAATTCGCTATCATTTCTGGGAAAGACTTTTTCAGATTCTGCTATCACCAAAAATAAAGCCCCTGTACTTTCATCAAGGCCTAGGACTGTCTTACACATGCATTATTATGAAAAACTTATTTAAAAAATACATTTTCTTCCAAGCAAGCGTTGTCCTTAAATGAAAGGGAGGGAAAAAAAAAAAAAAAAAAACAAAACCCAAACCAAACAGCAACTTATGAATCAATGCAAAACTCCTCTCAAAACAGTAAAACTGTATTAAAACGGGACGTAAATTGCATGTAAATATTTATTAGAAGACTGATGAAATGACAGGCTTCCCCATAAATATGAAGAACTCCTTACTTGGCCAGAGTAGTAACTAAAACACCAAAGCCTACATTACACCAGAAAAACAGTGTACAGAAATTAGCAAAAACCATCAACTCAACCTTAGCAGGCAATAAATAGCACCTGCACTAGCACTAAAATAAGTATACTGTCTTACATAAGGGTCAAAATCTGTACATAGCAGTCACTCTTATCAGGAGTTAGAAGTTGCTGGACAGACAGCAGATGCAGTTGATCCAATATCTAAACAAGAACATGATTAAAGACATAATCAAAATATCTTTAATTGTAGTTTTGCCAAGAAGGGCATCACATTTATAAATAAAAAAAAAAAAAAAAAAAAAAAAACAAAAAACAAAATCTCCAAAACAGTCTTCCTTTTTTTCTACAAGAACAACATAACAATCAGTATAAAATAGATCAAACTGTCAGTATAAAACAACACCCTGAGCAATGAAATCTAGGTTCACCCTTATCTGTACCTGGATTTGCCATACATGCTTACAACCATGCCACAACTGAGAGAAGTTTCCCTTCCTCACTCCATGAACAAGCCAATCTATTCAACTTTTTCCAGACACCTGAGGTTAGTATAGATGACTAGATGGTCCTTGCAGTCCTTATACATTCCGATTCCTTATTCTGTATGTTCTTGCTACATATCTAAACACCCAATCCTTTTTTAAATTTTGTTACAGGCTTCAGTCACAGATATACTATAGTTACTCAGGGATTTGCCCTCTCCGCATTACTCGCCATCACAGCATGCTCTCCTGCATCACAGGACCCAGTTCAGACTGGGCCTGCAACCTTATTTCTTTTTCATACCCACAGACGTCTTTGGAAAAATTTTTCAAGCTACTTGAGCTACTTACCTCTTTCATATGAGGATGATTTTAGCCTTTTAAAAAAAATAAAAATCTGCAAGATCCTAGAAATTAAGCTAATGAACTCAAACACAAGGGAATGGGATATTTGTATTAATAAATTCATCTGTGTAGCAGTTAGCTAACCATATATATCACACCCATTATTCCCAAAGCAAACCAACCATGGATATTAAATGGATTATTAACAAAAAAAAAAAAAAATCATCTCAGTAATATAGACCACTGAAGATGATGGTGGCCTACACTCCAAATATCAACCTTAGAATTTAGCATGAAGGAGTTATAAAAGAACACAAATTCTGTATGAAAAACACATTTTTAATGGTGCTTGTTGTATATAATATTATGAACCACTGTAAATGTCACCTGAAGGGATATGAAATTCAAATTTTGCACCATCTGGAATGTACTCCTGATTAAGTTGTTCAGCAGTGTGATCGTATCACCTAAACAAACTAATTAACATCAGAATGACACATTCTGCAGTTTCAGTGGCATTTATCTGTGTCCCATTTGTTTCACTTTTTTTTTTTTCTTCCAGAATGACCTTATGCTCAAATTGTGCCACCAAGCTAGCTGCATGTTAATTCTCCTTTCAAGAGTAAGCATGTATTTCATTAAAACTTATATGATGCTGTAGTTTTACACAGTAGAGTGCAACAGATTGAATAACTTACTTCAGATACTTGAAATCTGGAACATGAAAAATCAACCACAAAGTTTCTTCAGCTGAAATAGAAGTCTTTGAGGCTAGTTCATTGTTGAAAATTTTGAACTGGAGGAACGTGCACCAATTTCAATATTAGAGCACTAACAGATTAATACTTTTCTGCTCTTTAGTTTGTCTTTTTTTTTTTTAAGTCATCTTCTTAAGCACTCTGCAGGTAACATTCCTTTAATTTTATTTTCAAATTGCAGGCATGAATTCCCTTTCTTGTCTGAGAAATGTAAATTGCAAATAAAAAGAAAATGCATTTTTCCATGGCTTCAACATTATGAATTCACAGTGCATGCCTAATCATTTTCTAACTTTTCATGGTAACAATCATTGTATTCTAAATAGAAGCTACCACACACAGTTCCTGCCCCTGCACGTACTGGTGTCAGCCTAACACAACATCAAAAAATACTGTTTGCAAATACCATTGAAAGGCACACCACCACCACAGTGAATCTATGATTAACGGTACCTAATACCAGCCAAGGCCAGAGCTATTATTTTGAAGCACTGAAATGTTGTTTCTGTTCAGTATTACAGTGCATAACTTCGCAGTAAATTGGTTTCCAGGTTTATTGCCAAGGTAATTAAAAATTCAAAAGGTTGCTGTTTGAACAGAATATTATGGAAAAGTATTAAATACAATTGAACCTGGAGATTATTTCTCTTTATGGTGAGATAGCAGCAGGATGGGAGGAGCAACTTGCATAAGGAAGGCCGTATTAGAAGCTAATTTTTTAGCAAACACATTTCTGTGGAACCTCTACTGTAGGAAAGGGCACAAGAATAACAAGGAGGCAACTGGTTCTAAAAACTTACGTTTGTTTTTCTTTTTTTTTTTTTTTTTTTTAATAAAACAATGCTGTTACTTTTAAGAGCTGGTTCAAAGAAAGGGAAGGCCAAGGGAATTAAGTAGATTATATGACACAAGCATTAAAACTTCTTATATTGGGTCTGTTTTTCTTTGAATTTCTATTAGTTTAATTCTATTTACTTACATGGTGTTTAATTAGAATTCCTCCTTTTTCCATGTCAGACAAGAATCTGGAACATTACTTTTAAAACAATTCTTTAAATCCTTTGGGAATAATAAAGCTGGGGAAGGAGGAGGCGGCAAGAGGGTCCAAACCTCAAAGAAATGAAACAATCTTTTCAACAGGTTTAATTTCTGCAAGTTTAATTTTATTAGCACACACACTAAGAAGAGATTATATTTAACTACTGCTATAAAACTAGTCATTTGTAATGTCTAGAATTTGCAGAATGCCTACAGCGACATTCACTGCTTTAGTGTGATCCCTTACTGTGCGTATCACAGCTAGCAGCAGCTGATGGCATCAGCTGAAGCAAATGGACACAGAGTAGAGGGGAGAATAAGAAGGTTAATGGGTATGTAGTCTCCCAAGGCCCAAGAGAGATGCTGACCAAAAGCAGATGACATGAATCAGAGGCGTGTGGGAAGAAATTCTCAGCTGCGTTGGACATGAATGTATGCACTATATCCAGCCGTGAAGAAATACGCTATTATCACTCTCACCTTGTCCTCACTGAAGGATGTGTTGCTGTGAAAGGCAATGATTTGTGTTCAATTAAAAATCCATCAACAGACCAGAGAGCACACAAGTCTTATCTGTAACAGATGTCTAATCTCTATCAGAAGTGAGCAGCGATGACAGCGTCGCCTCTCACTTGGTGTCACTCAGCTGAACACCAGAACCCCACCTGCGCGCACTCAGGAACTGCCACCAGTCATCTCGGGGCCTCCACCGGGGTCCCCCCATTTTCTGTGTCCCTACACAGCCTCTGGGGGAAAAAGCCAGAGACACCCCAAGTTGCTCAGTTGGAATGCCACTCCTGCTGAAGCTAATGAGACTCTCACTTGATTAAAAGACAAGGTTTTGAGTCTTCAACTTGTACTCACTTCTTAATTTTTAACACTCCTACCCCTAAACCATCCATGGACACTAGCTTGGGTTTTTTTAGAGGCTCATTTCTATAGATTAAAAATAGCAAGGTAGAAGAGTTACCTAGACCACTCCACACTCACCACCCCTTTGCTCATTCTTCAAGATATCTAGCAATGAGGCTTTGTAACAGCTTTAGATCCTGTTCAGTGCTCTTATTAAAAAGCTTCTCCTGACCCCCCAACCAAATCTTCTTTTCCCAATGGTCAGCAAATTATTTCTTGCCTTTCTTCCCAGTGGATATGAAAAAACCTGATCACTTTTCTCCACATAAAAATTGCTTACATGTGAGTAGGTGTACTATGACCTACCTTCAGTCTTCTGCTTAGACTAAAGGAAGTCCTTTACCCCCCGTCTTCTGATTTTCCATGTGGGTTTTGTGGATACTGCCAACTTTGTCCACAAGATTTTCGTATTCGGCTATTCCGTAGAGCTAATTATGATGTTAATTACACCAAAAGAATTTTCTCTGTTTTCTCACATCAGCACAAGTTAGAATGAGAACCACTTTTTCATTCATATTGTTAGCCTAAATTTAAGCAACGCTTATGCTCTCATTTCACATTAAAAAAAAAAAAAAAAAAGACTCAAGCCCCAGCATATACCTTTACATGCCTCTTAATTACAAAATAGCATTGGTTTTGAGCTTAACTGACTCAATTTGAGATTATTAGGTATAATTGCACAACAATTACAGATTGACTGACATGCACCAGGTGGAATAAATTGGATTCCAGAAGTAGTCAGGATAAAGTCCACATAATTAGCCACCATTCTGATGTACAATATTTTGTTTAGAAAAAATTACTAGGTTTCTATTGCCCCAGCATTTCACTAACTAATTTATTAGTCCATTTTGTCCTCAGATGGAATAAATAATTTACTTTAACAGAGTTATAACCCTGTCTTCCAACTACAGAGCCATGGAACAATTTACCCTATAGTTCTGTCTACAGCTTAATAAAGTTGGCTGGGAGCCCTACTTTGAACTTCCATTGATAAAAGTAAATAATACTAGAAAAAAAATATGTAGGAAAAGATTAACATATGCAAAATTTCCTTTGGCTTCAGGGGAAAGGTTAATGAAGCTAGTGTCACAGGGTCTTTACAGAGTTCACATTCCATACCTAAAACTAAGAACCAGATAATAAACATAAGCTATTTTAGAAGTAGTTTCCTACTGAATATGAGTGTTTGTCATGTAAATCTCTGACCAAAAGCAACAAAAGAGTCAGCTCAACCTTGAGAGAGCTCAACCTTGAGAACTAAACTTCTGCTTATTAGTTAAGTAATCCAGAATGAGTCAAAGTTCATGCTTAAGAATCACGTCACAGAAAAACGATCCATAAAAAGAAGAAACATCATAGAAAAATACAGGAGCTCATCAACATTGCCCAGCTACTTAGGTAAGGTATGTCAAACAACAGGAGAGGAGTACACAGTACTGGAATACTGCCATACATTTACTGAATAAAGGCATTAACACTGTAAACAAATGTCACTAACTCGCAATAAAACAAGCAGTAGAAAAATAGTCTATAAAAAAAGCATCAGTTGGAATAGCAAATGATAAATACAAATACACACAGCTATTTTTATACTGGGTATGAAATATTAGAGGGATATAAAGGATAGAAATATTAACTGTATGCAGTAAACAAATTAAGTCCCCTTTGTACAGAAGTACATAGAAGAATGTATTGTCAGTGATGGAGGGCTGGCTTATGCAGCTTAAAGGTCCTCTTGTCCATATTTAGGAAGAACATACAAAACTTCAAAATAACAGCTTCTGATATTGTATCAGGTAAGCTACAATCAATGTTTATTTTCAAATGCTCTTTAGAGAATTTTTTTTTGCATCTTATTCCTTGAGATTTGTGCTCATGTCTATGTGTTTTAAATTGTCCATACTTTCAAATGTGGCAATTAGAACACATTTTCATTTCAAGACACAGAATAAGATCCAAACAACTAATGAAATAATATATGGATGTAGCAGTCTGTCATCCTGCAGTGGAGAATTAAAAGGTCATCTTATAATTGCAGCTTTGTTTCTCTCAGAGTGGTTAAAACTAAAAATTATGCTTTCAATTTCATAAAAAGTAGTAAATGAAAAATACAGGCAAATTCTATTTTTCATATGGGCATTTTTTCCTCTGCCAAAATCAGAAATGAAAACAAAAAGCCAAACCCTAACAGAAACAAAAAAGATTTACGAGTATATTTTATTTCTGATCAAATACAATTTCTTTAGCCCCCCCCAAAAATTTAACATTTTATTTGTACATCTGTAACATAAGTCGAGCTCCTTTTTCACTTACATGTGGTTTGTAAGGTAGTTAAAGAGGAAATCTTTACTCATTAGTTTTCTACTCACAACACCTGAGTGTGGGAGAGACAGGTTTATTTCCCTTTCACACCCAAAGGAGACTGCCCTTATTACCTTACTGTAGTTATTGGGGGGTGCTTCCACAGAAAAATTCTTATGTGAATGTTTCCCTCTGTACAAAATAATATGATATTAACTGGAGTACGGACCGAGACCCAGGTGAATTCCTTGACAAGAAGCCTACAGCCATACATACAGTCTTTCAGTTCCCACTTTACCCCATCCCACCAGCTTCCTCCCCTCAGGTTTACCAGTTTGGCCCTCCAGATTGTTAAAAACAAACTTTGGTGGGAATTTGAGCATATATGAAATTGCCTTTTTAAATTTTATTTGTTTTAAGTTATTTTAAAACTTGAAATGTGTTTTCAGCTAAAAATATACCTTCCATGTCACTCCAGTGAAGAGACATACTTTTCTGAAAGAATGGAAAGAATCTAGTCACATATATCGTGTTTGACACTGGTGGGGTAGGTGGCAGAAATTTTCATCATTCCTTATCAAAAAAATTTTAAAGATCTTTCTGTACTACATCCTGAAACTTTAAACTAAATATCTAGCTGTTCCTTTTTTTTTTTTTTTTTTAAAAAAAAGGATAAAGTCAGTTTACCAGAAAAATTTGAACATTATGCATTATAATGTAAAGAAACATGTTTCCTTCAAACTCTTACAGCAAAGAACAGGCCTAAATTACCTACATCCTTCTCATTCAAATTTTCCATTAATAGTAGCGGAGCTTCTTGGAAGAATTCAAACAGAGAATATTCAAAGGAGATCTTCCTTTCCGCCACGTGAATAAGATCTGAGCAAAATTTCAGTGCCGGGGAGATTCTATTAGGACATTTGAAAAGTCTGTTCACATTGTATGCATACTCCGTGTGAAGACATTAAATTAAAATTACCATTTAATGTTGCACCAAGTTATATTTTCGGATATTACTCATAATAGAAGACCTAAATAATTCACAGGACTCCAAGCAACAGCTAACTCTGATTCTGATCAGAACAAATATAAATATAACCGTGCTTCAAAACAAGCAAGCCAACAAAAATCAGTCAGCTGCCAGGCAGCTTCATAATTTTCCCTGATAGTATGTCAGCAGAACTTAAAAATTATAATCAATTTGTATTCATTTCAGAAACAAAATGTTTTTTAAAATGGAAAAAGAGAACAATAAGGAAAAGAAAGATGAATATTCCCTGCTGAGATTTCAACATTGAGAAAATAGCCATCCTTGAAAAGCTTTTGATGGTGTTTGATTTGCCAACCACACTAACATACCTTGCTAACAGCACCTTTCTATCACGCCTGACAACACAGGAACATATTAATGGAAAGCAATGATGAAATTTTTAAGGTAGCACATTGAGTAAATTAAGTCAGTGTCAAATACCCATCGATTTGTAAATACCCAGGATTTTATGCTTGCGGTGCAAAAAGACCTCAGTCTCATGATGACCACA
Source organism: Tyto alba (assembly GCF_018691265.1). Lineage (NCBI taxonomy): Eukaryota > Metazoa > Chordata > Aves > Strigiformes > Tytonidae > Tyto > Tyto alba. The sequence goes on from NW_024881330.1 coordinate 39,406,506, forward strand.
TCATGTCTAGCATAGCTTTCAGAAACAGCATTAAATGAATCCCAAATTCCATCATTTACTGAACAAAATTCTCAATTCTATAATTTCTAGCTTGGTCCCAGTACTAGTGTCTTTGATGTAATCTATACAAGAGCAGTTAAATTCCATGGAAATAATTTTGTGTCCATCACCTTGTTAAGAAACTACTTTTCAAATGTTATAGTTATAACCAGAAGATAAAAATTCCACAAAAATTCTGAGATCAACTGAAATTCATACTAATAAAAGGGATTTATCTCAACTGTTGAGTAATATTTGTGCTACTATTTCTCTGCATTGTGATTTGTCATGTCCATTAAGAAGCCCCAAAAGTGAAAAATAGTGGTGAAACTGGAAGATACGAGATTTCAATTCATAACTGCTGGTTTATAATCCCCTTACACTAAGGATATGATCAGAATCCTTTGCAATCAATGGAAAGACAGATTTTCATAGACTCAGGAGTCAGACTAAAAGTTTTGCTTCACTTCCTAGGCACTTAGATAAAAACACTAGTTACTTACAAAAATATAATAGTCACTATAAAAATAGTCATCACTCAACTGATTGAAAAAATACATTATGTATAATGAAAATTACTTTGGGCATTCGTCATTTCCATGTGTTGCTCTTCCCTTCATCTAATAGATTTTTAAGTCAGAACATATCAATACAATAATTTATTTTGATCATCTATGAAGTGCACTAATTTCCTCATCAAGCCTATGGCTTCTGGTGACTACATCGTATTTGGAGAAAAAAAAATAAACTTTTCATTATGTAATTTTATCACCAAAAGGAAGCTATCACCGAAAGCTTTCATTTTAATGGAATTTTTACTGAGTAAGTTAAATTTTACTCCTTATTAAATCAGTTTCACCAGCTTTCTGTTTGTTGTCAGCCAAAAGCTAAGAGTTTTAATGCTGAACCGAAAAAAGTACGTAGCTCACAAATGTTCCCATCTGATCTGAGTGGAGTTCACAACTCTCTAAAAACACTGCATAAATTAACTGTGATGTAGTTCACATCATTAAGTCTACAACCAATAATGGGGACATTTACTCTATTAATAATATCGGGATCACCATGCACTCTGGGCACAATGTGCCTGGAATTATTTAAGTGTGAATGTGGTAAACAAAGATCAATATCATCTATGTCTAGCAGGACAATAAAAACCAGCAGATGTTGTATGAAAGTCGCTGTAGATACAAAGCTAAATACAACCTGTGTTAACATAAGTGTACAAACACAACATGTATCTTGATACTTCCAGCAAACATTTCTTATCTAATCAGAGGTTTGAGTAAGGAATTGGTGACCTAGAGCGCTAAGTGTAATGTAAAGGAAAGTTTTATTCAGATGAGAAAAAAGTCACCCTTTGCCATTTGTTCTTTTTTATAAAGAATTAACATTCTCACCACGAGACCAATGTGCTCAACAAGTTATCACATTAACCTTCTTAGTAATTTTCTTCATCTTCTTTCAAAGCAGTCTCAGAAATTCAGGTATACTTTTTATACATGCTTGAAAACTCAACCAAGATGACATTGTCAGTTTTTCAACAATCAAAAAGAACCTGAAATTTTCCACTGAATAACCTTCCCTCTCCCACACCCTCAGATGATACTTCAGAAGGCAATTGTAATTCAGATTCAATGCATTTATATACTTCAAACCCATGACTATTTACTATCAGAGACATGTTCAAACACTGGAGTTCTCGTCAGAGGGGAATTCTGAAGATCAAATTGTATGTTCAAACAACTACATTTTTCCTCTTTGGTTCCGACCTTCTGAAATCTGAGAGTCCTGCTGTTATAACACCCTCCCGTAAAACATCCTCCATAAACCTGAAGAAGGAGAAGTGACCTACCTTAGAAAGTCCGCCTACTTCCAAATAGAAGCAGATAATGAAAACATTCCAGGTGACCCACAGGGCAGTCCACACCGTGTACTAAACACAAAGTTGGATGAAAGCAAAAAGAGAAAAATAGAACGTGAAGATTCAAGGACTTTATACCAAGCAGGTCAATAATAACAAAATTGATATGAATATGCATTGTTCTTCTGGGACCAGCCAAGCACATAGAGTTCAGAAAAGCAGTTGTCCCTGCAGAAGTCCCCTAAGAACTACAGGAAATTACAAATCCAATATTCATTGCTGCTCTAAATACATACCAATGAAACAGCTTTATTCTTTACAGTTCTATACTATCTTACTGATGTCAATTAAGTCCAAAATGCTGACCTAAGGAGTTTTTTGGTGGCAACTGTCAGTCATTCATAAATGGTGATTTAGTTGTGTTAATGGATATTCCAGAATAGCGCAGTAATTCAAATAAGCAAATATTATTAAAATAATATTTAAATATTATGAAGAAAGACACAAGAAAAAAAGCACCATCTAATAAAACAGAAGTTCCATTGATCCGATATTAGGATATCTTTCAAAAACAAACAGGTAAAGGCTAAATCTGATCTCTTAAGAGTCTTTCAGTAAAAGGTATTCTAATTACATTAAAAATAGTTCACTACTATTCCCCCAGCCCTTGCGGCCACAAACCCAATCCTACAATGTGCCCTTACCAGGTGAACATATCCCTATGTCTTCTGGGCTCTCTAGGGTCCTGCCCTAGTGCAAGACTGAACTTACACTCCACCCACAGCATGAAAGAAAGATTAACTTGTCCACCTTAAACCATCTTTGGGATTTTAAGTGTCAGCATAACTGACTAGCACTATTTCCTTACAGAGGCACTGTTTACCTACATACAACTGTAAATGATGCCAAATTGACTCTTGAAGCAGTACACCTCGGAAGCGTTCCAGCCCAGCAGGCTACGTGCGCGCCCAGCCACACTGGCGCTACACCCACCTGAAAAACACAACGAGCAGCAGCCCACCAGCTCACCCTTACAACCTTCCTGGTGGAGCAGCACCACCACCAATTCACCCTTACAACCTTCACGGTGGAGAAGTGCTGCTAAGTGCCTTTGCAAGTCTAATTAGATCTGACCAGGTGAGGCTGATATGCTCTTGTTTTGCTTCGATATACTCAGTAAAGCTCAACACCCTAAGCTACAACATGCTGGATCCCATTTCCACTGCGCAGGTGCTGCCAGCTTGGCTTTCTTGGGTAGTTTTGGGTTATGTTCCCCTCTTCATTCCCCTCCATGTGATGTATAATGAAAGATTCAGGTGCAGAGGGTTCAGTTTTTCCACATTTTGATTACCTCCACATGCATACAGTTGTTTCTGTACACCAAACAGATTAGCTGCTTTAATTTCTTATGAGGTACTTAGGCTGTTTGGAAATGGCTATGGTATAAGAAGTTGATCATTAATAAACAAAATGAAAGTAACACTCCTGGGCCGTGGCCGTTTCCTCTGGCTTACAGACAAGGGCAGTATGGCAACTGAAGGCTGGGTTGTTATAAAATAGACAACACTGCTGTGGTCTGTAGGCCCAGCATGATTAACTTATAAGAGGATATTACATTTTACCACATTTGTTGACTTGGTAGTAATTCATCATAAGCTTCTGATTTACCAGTGTATGTCCTTGGAACATCGGGTGCAGAGTGTTCAAAATTAATGAAAGCTTAATACAAGCCCAGTTGCATGTCAAAAGCAGATTTAAGAATATTCAGGAGAATTCCCCTTTTTAAGAAAAAAATTTTATCTGTCCATGAATGAAACTTGACATCACACCACCAGGAACTCTACTTGATCTGCCAGGCCAAGACAAATATGTTAATGGCCTCATTCTGTCCCATGGGCAACAACCACAGCTCTGAAACATGGAGGCAAAAACTGTCCGAACGTGCCTTCCCAGGCCAAGCTACGTGGTTTTACAGAGTCAGAGCCTGTTTGGTTCCTTATCATCTGGTTTTACAGAGTCAGAGCCTGTTTGGTTCCTTATCTGGTTTTACAGAGTCAGAGCCTGTTTGGTTCCTTATCCACTGTGAGGATTACTGAAAGAGAAATGCGGGTCCAAAGCAGGTATGCACCTTGAAACCCAGCTGCTGTGTATGGAGAGGCTCTTCCTACACTTCCACTGAACTGCAGGACTATAAATTTAAGCTCCATTTACTTTAAGAACATAATAATTACATACTCAGCAATTAGTATTATATAATTTTAAAAAGAAATAGTTGTCCACATTTGAAAACACATCTTTCTGGATATGAAAGTAGCAGATTTTTTTAATTGTATAGCATCATAGATACTTAAGGTAGACTATATTAAAAGAAAGGCTTTAAAACAGCAAAAGCAAGAAAGTAAAATTAGGAAAAGTCAGAATTCTGTTTATATATGCCAACTTCATTTTTCTGTTTTGTGGATGTGAAATATAATGAAAACATTAATTAAATCATCATAGGTATATTTTTATTTTAAAAGATCATAGCTCCCTTAATACTTTTTATGAACAGCTAACTCAGTACTTCATTTCTCTTTGTCGTTCAGACCCTGCTCTGAGGACAGAATATAAATTTCCTCATGAGATTTTCTAAGATGTTCATCGCTGTAATGTGTGAGAACTGAACAAACATTAACTAATTTATTTTATGTTATAAGGGAATGATACAGTTCTCAGAATGCAAATGATGTTCTGATACATGCAGAGATTATATTCAGAAGTACTCATACATTATAGGCATCCAACTTGAGATGCTTAAGACTTCATTTTTCAGAACACTTGGGGTTATACAGTGCTTTATAAGCTCTGTCTTCAGCTCCCTGTGGCTGAGCATTCAGCATTTATGCAAACCAGATCACAAGGTCTCAAGACAAGAACCCAGAATGCAAAGGGAAAACAAAGCATGTGAGAAGTTTGGTTTAAATCACTTGTTCTGTGTCAAAAAAAGGTTTCAGTGGTTGAGAGCAGACAAAACTCAGCTACCCAGCACAGCTTTCACAACAAAAACAATACTTCTATTCTTGCTGTCACATGCCTTACTCTTCCCACATCCTCTGTTTTCTGCAAATCAAGTTTCTATTCTATAGCTATGATCACCAGAAAAGGCCCAAATATCTGTCCCTTCTATTGCCCCTAGAAAAAAATTGGCATGCATTTGCACAGTTCAAAATTGTAAATATTTAAAAGGATCACATTAAGATTGCACAGGAGGGCTTTAATAACAGCTTTTCTTAATTTTGAGTGTTTCTTCTTGAAAACTTTGTAATACTTTCTGAACATTATGTGTATGAATTTATACGTATACACCTTAAAGGTTAAAAAAAAAAAAAAATTGTAATAGTATTCCATTACGTGGTATACCACTAACACCTGCTTGGGTTGCTAAGAGAGGTGTAACTTTTAGATCTGTGATGAAGACCTCTCCTTTTTGCTAGTGGAGAAACTGCCTGCAGTCCCGAGGTGTTGCCCTCCATGTGAAGGGACATCCTGCACGCTGGCTGACATTTGCTGCTAAGGGAGGAGTGGTTAGGGTCTGATGCATCAGCTCCACACTCATATTCAGGATTCATGTCCCTCCCAGGGCACCTCACCTAACCTATTTCATGACCTGACCTGCTGTTCAACCTCTCCTACACCATGTCCTGGACACTACCCTGACACGTGCCTGCTCACTCCTACCCCCCCCATACTCAATGATTCCTGTCCCACTTCTTTGGCAGTCACAGTCAGTCCCTCCCAGCTCAGCTGGTCTCATGCTTGGCATCACAACCCTCACCATATCTGGCAAGAAGAGGAAATTTTCCACACAGGTTGAATCAATAAGAAGCATTTGGTTTGGTTGTGGTTTTTTTTTTGGTTTTTGTTTGTTTGGGGCTTTTGTTTGTTTGTTTGTTTGGGTTTTTGTTTGTGTGTTTTTTGGTTTGGTTTGGTTTGGTTTTTTTGTCTTTGTTTTTGCCTTTTTTTTTTTTTTTTTTTTTAGACCCCATATGATGCACTACCTAAAAGTCACCTGCATATTTTCACCTAACAGATTCCTTCTGTTGGAAGGACCCAGGACACTGGTGATAGTCTCTGCTAATTTCTCCCCATGATGCACTGTGTACCTTCTGCTTTTTGGCCTTTTGTACTAAAGATCATATACTATATGGTATGAGGAAGCATCTGGAGACTTTTAAGTTATGTGGAGAGAGTACTCCCTAAACATTGGAGATTAAATGTCTATTAAATTATTGTCTAACCCAGTAGGTTCCTTTCAGATCCCCTTTCCTAGTGCCAGCCTCTCTGCAGTAGTAATATTTCTATACTTCTTTTGATTCTACAGGTCATATTGAAACCGATGCAGGGATACTTTTTATATACCAGTGAAATACAATAATTCCTAGAGTTAAATAATTGGTATTAGATGGACACAATGTCATGAAAAGAAAGGTTTAAGGAAAAATGTGAAAGATGGCTTCTTAAACTGAAAGGTGAGGGAGAAAGGGGAAATTACTAAATTTGAATATTACAAGGATTGTGAGATAAATTTAGCTTTAATGAATAAACTATCTCAAGTGTATACTTAATCTGAAGTGCACCACCTCCTCTGACAGTGTCTTGGCATTAGGGGAAATGAATGTTGGCTCAGGGATACTTCAAGGGAAAGGCAGCAACTACTGAGTCATCAGATCACTCCCCTGTAATACCTGGCTGTGCCTCAGAGGCATCACTACTCACAGAGCCCTACTTAGTCAGATTTGTGAAAGATGACAAGAAAAGCGGTATAAATCAACGCGATGGAACAGAACAACTCATGACTTATCAGGAAGGATATTCAAGAAGTAATTCTGGATGCCTAAATATTTCACATGTGTTTTGAGTGTCTGTATAACATTGGCCTGAATACTGTGTAAGGTATCCTGTATAGTCTTTCTTCTGGTTTTGTTTTTTGTAAGAAACTGACTCCTGGCTTTTCAGGTGTACACATGGCCTATATATCCTATTGTTTAATGGAATAAAATAAGGCAGGTAAAGCAGAGATTTCCACCTTATATTCCCTGTATTTAAGTGTATTATTTTCATCTCTCACTGTTCATTAATACTTTTATGTTCACCTTTGGGCTAGGTTTGTGCAATTTTAGCTACATGACTCATCATTCAGAAGGCTTTTAAGTCCCGTATCCAAAGTAAGAGAGGGGAAAAAAACCAACTTTAACAAATATCCTGTCATCACTTTTAATCAACTTCGACAGCCTGAAAATCTTGCTGGTGATAACAAGTTTTATTAAGAAAGGAAAAGCACACATAGGGAAATGGATCATAGCAGAGCTCTGGAGCTGTGTGACCGGTGTGTTACAGTGTAGTTAGAACTGAAATTTAGCTGGTTTTTCTTCTTTGCAAATGTTCAGGTAAGTTTCAAATGAGTTAATATGGGTAAATTAGGAATCAGCTCTGCCCTTTCATGTCCCCTGGGAACTTTGCACTGATATAATTCAGCCACAAAATATTCAAGTACTGAAAATAGCACATCTGTTTAGTGACAGGACAAATTGCTCACAAAAGTTGATTGAAATTACTAATTAATACAAAAACTATTAGAAATAATTATTGGATTTAAACTAATTAGGACACTTGGAGTTAATGCTGTTGCGCTCTTTCTCTCTCTCTCTCTCCGTTTCCTAAGGTCTGAGGACTCAGAATTTTACTTATGAGCAAGTGAAATTCCAGATTTATTTCAGAATGACCACCCTTATAGTCTTGTACCAAAAGGGCCATAAAGAGAAGAGGAGCCACTACCTTTATCTACTTGGAGTGACAATTGTATTCAACAGAGATGCCTTATGACTCAGCCATTGTGCAGCAGCTCTTAGCAGGTGGGGCAGGTTTTTTGTAGAAAGTTCTCAGACCAAATTTCGTATCACTCAAACTATGAAGCAAAACTCATTTCTTTACTCAGACTTCTAATCTACAATGGCTATGCTTATGCTGCTGCCAAAGAAATGACTGCAACTTGTGTAGTCATGGTGTAGTCATTCAATACTAGTGATAAACTAGCTAGCCTAGGTTCAATGATAGTGGAAGAGTTAGAAGCATCAAGATGCTTTTGTGTTTATCCAGCTTCTATCGCAGCCCTCACTGAGCTTCTTGGGTCTAGGTACCTGCATCAAAAGCCTGCTCAATTGCACCTGCAGAACTAGTCACATATTTGACGGCAGTATAGATGTGCTTCAAGTTATGGCCCTACATGTAATACATTTATTCACTTACTTATCCCTTCCTGCCGTACATTAAATTTTTAGGGGGGAGAACATGACATATACAGCATAGGATGAGAAAGTGAAAGCTTTTGTGTAACTCCTCTCTTGTCAGGAAACCTTCAGGCACAGCCTTCATCCCATAGAAGACAGATTTATAATGTTCTCTTGAGGTCAAACCAAGGACCCTAGAGCTGGTTAGATTAAGTCAAGATCATACCAGAGTATGATAGAATATCCTAGGGATGATTTGCACACACATGTACCAGATCAATTTTGTGCAGACAGTTTACAGAAGTAAACTGTTGTTTCTGACATGATTCTCTCTTCAGTTTTCTGTATTCCAATGGGATCACCTGCACTAGCAAAGCTGATTTCCAGGGAAGTCTTAAGGAAAAGACAGTGGATACTAAGCATACTTTTCTTGCAGTGTTTGGTTACTATTCCAGTTAAACTGGATTTATCTTAACCTAAACCAGAAGCTTCAGCAAGCAGAGTACACAAAAGCATGAGTCAACATATTTCTTCTACTCAATACCACAGTACCAAATTCTCGCTTTAATGTGGGACACCAACCACTAACACATCCAGGGGCTTAGATGTGGATGAAGGTGCAGCTATGGACTCGGAAGCCCATTAAGCTTTTCCATGAATTTGAAGCCCAATTCACTACTCAGAGCCTGGGTAGAAGTCTCTCTGAACTGTGTTTAAGTAATACTGAAATTCAGGTCCCTACTGAAGATTTGCACTAAACAGCCTTTTCGTCTGAAGCCAGCAGTTAAAGTTTACCGCTGTGGTAAGAGGTGGACTGTGTTTTTAAAGGGCCTGGGAAGCAGGGAGGCAGTCTGTGTCCTTCCCTGCGAGAGGTGCCTTCAGGTTCGCTTTCGCCTTAGTGAAGACAGCCGGGAGCTGGCACTGGCAGGGATCTTTGCTGTCTGTACCACTGACTCCTCTAGGGCTTCTGAGGACAGTTGGCAAAGCCCAGCTGCGGCTGGGACAGCCTTAGGAAGCACAGCTTCTGGGAAGCAAGTGTTAGGTATAGCCTGGAAAATCCTCAGGCTTCAGCTTTAAGCTAGCGTAAGCCTGCACTGCTGCAGACAGACTCCGTGTGCTTTTCCCCTTCCTTTGCCTACTTGTTCCCGTCTCCCATCTCACAACTCCTCCTTTCTGATGGAACAAGTGAAACAGGTCAGACAGCTGACCTACGCTTAAATTAACACCGGAAAAGAAAACAGATGCTTTTGAGCTGGTTCTGTTTTGGTTTGATAGTTTTTCAAGTGGCTGAACTTACGCTTGTGCTGGTGCAAATGAAGGAACAGCACAGGGACTGAAGGTAGCAGCTGAGCAAAGGGACGATTATTTTTTATGCTGGTTTGAGGTATTCACTGAATTCAGCCTGAGGGTGAATCTAGACAAGTGGTTGAACCGTCAAGTTTTTAGGTAGCAACAAGGAAAGTCTTGCATCTCTTCCTTTGCCTTCTGCCTCCGCACTGCAGTTCATGACTGCGCAGTCCCAATCCCTGTCTTAGGCTGTCCCTGGCACCCACTGGGAACCTCACAGACTGGATTCAGCTCACTAACCTAGCAAAAAACTCTCCACTTTTTGCTAGGTTGGTTTTCTGACAGCTTAGCAGTGGAACTGGCTTACTGAAGGGTCCAGTTAACTGCTGCCAGAATTGGTGGAGAGGATTTGGAGAAGTATGCAGCCAGGGAGAAGAACAGTGGGAATAAGAAGGCATGCAAGCCACCTCCTTCTGCTGGTGTTGAGCTGTGAGGCTGGTTCCAGACAACCTGTGTGCTCTCATTCTTCAGACTTCAGGATTTGGCTCAAGCTACTCCTACTTCACTGGGAACCTTGCAGTAGTAAGGATAGAAGCTGCTCTGAAGTCTTGATCTTCCCAAGGAGTGAGTATTTACACCCACTATAGCTTGAGCTCTTAAATATATGCTTAAAGTTAAATCAGAATGTGAGTTCAGTTAAATCTGAGAATAAAGTATCTTGTTGAGGTGTTTCTTTCTTTAATCATGAGTTTTCTACCTCTACTTTAAAACAACTTTAATATAGTCTAAAAAGTTCATTTACATTGGAAAAGATATAGGAACAGTCAACATCTGTTGTGTTTCATTTGAAAACTAAAGCAGAGCTTCCATCACTGAACAGCAGTGCTGAACCTGAGGGGCAAGAGATTTTGCGGTGTTGCACTTCAGACATGAATTTCCTCCGTAATTTTACAGATGCTTACCTCCTTTGCTTCCCACATGTATAAAATGGAGCACATGAAGCAGAAAGGTGAGTCATCAATATATGGATGATTATATACACTGCTGCCCAGTTCTCCAACCACAGGTAATAGATAAAAGTGCTATTATTTACATCAATCCATTTTCAATTACTTATAGTCTGCTTGTGAAGCTTAGCTAATGTGAGTATAAAGAACCTTGGGTGCATTTTTTGTTCACTTTTTCTTTTAAGACATGACAAAGAATTACAGGATTCCAGGCTTGACTAGAGAAGATGAAGCTTTTCAAGTATTTGTTTAATGAGTTTTCCCCAGTAGACATTTATTTCACTCTTTTGTGAGGAAAAAAAAAAAAAAAGCAACTTTAGCCTCTTAAAATCCATTACTGACAACACAAATGAAATGTTCCAGATACAGACACTGCCAGGCAAAGACATAATATTCATCCATTCAGGAGAGGCTGTGGGGGCGGAAAAGGGATATTTTTTGTTGGCAGTTTCCTTGACAGCTTTGAAAGTTTTTTTATTCCTGGCTATGATGAGAACATGGGAAAAAAAATTGTGAAGCTTCAAGTCACAAGCATCAGAGACAATTTACAACAATTTAGTAATCCTTGCTTCTCTCTGTTTAAGAGGAAGATGTAGCTAAATATAACTTGACTATTACAAATTATTTTTTTAAATGGTCATTGATTCTGCTTGTCTATTGCAACGAGAACATCAATTTGTATTTCTTTTCTTCATTTATGCATAGTCTAATTATAGATGTTCCTATGACCCATCTAGGCATTTCATTCTTTAAAAAAATCTTACTAAAAACTTGTATCATGGGCATAATTTTGGCAGTACTTTCTCTAGGTTACCCATTCTTGATAGCTTCCAAAATCTCAGAAATGCCACTCAGTAATCCTAAATTTGCAAAAAGACATGAAGACCCCTAAAGCTTTTACAAAAATACCATTTGGTGTTTTGAAACCAAGAAAATTCTGCCTTGTAATATGACAGGTTTAAAATCAGTTGAACAAAAATAATAGATAATAAATAAGACTTACCACAACTATATATCGAGGCCTAAACTGGATGGTTCCAAACAAACCCAAAATGACAACTATTATTTGTAGGAAATTGCCAAGGATAGGAGCCCACTGGAAACCAAGGAAGTCAAAGATCTGTCTCTCTAATGCTGCCAGCTGTAAGAAAACACATAACAGAACATACGCTTTTTAATTATGGGTGAGACAGAACACTTGACATTTTGTTATTTGCATCAGGCTTCACCAGATAAAAGCACAGCAAAAGTCTGAAACTGTCATTCCTGAGTGTAGCCTTTTTCAGCATTGTCAGTACACTGGTATCTGAAGATAGCTACTAGTCAACATACAGACCTTCTAATGAAAAAACACTTGGAAAAACAATGTAATTGAAGAAAATATTTGTAAAACCCTCATGTAATACAAAATACCTCTACAAACCAAATGCAGACAAGTTTTATTTTATTCTTGTATGATGGAAAATCTAAGGCTTGACAATATTTATTTAAATACAAAACCTGTCTTAAACAGAAGCTCACTTAGATTGACCAAAGCCATGAGAACCTTGCTATTGTTGCTGAAATATCATCATGCTCCTTTTCTTCTGTATGTCTTTGTTTTCTTATAGTTAGTTTCAACTAGACTTAACTGCAGGTTCCTCAATCTGTTCTTAAAAGGGAGAGATTTTGGCCAAAAAGGGTGGAACGGGCTCAGAGGGGTCCCAGAGGTCGCTTCCAGGTACGCTCCCAGGAGTTCCCTAATGAAGGAATTAAGGAAGACTGTTGGGATCTCCCTACTACCTGAGACACAGAGGTAGTCTCAGGGACTGAAAGGCTGTGGAAGAGGTTGGAAGACCTTGGAGTAAGCTGCTTTAAAACCAGCAGCCAAATGAGTTATCTGTGGGCTACCAAAAGCGGATGGGTTACTTGGGGCAGAAAGACACGGTGGCAGCCTAATGGCTCTCTTCCCACCATCCTCATGGCATCTTGGGGGTGGATTTAATTGGGTGTGGAAATGGAGGAAGCTGAGACTCATCAACCTTCATCCTTGCATCAGCATGTCGTTCTTAGGTAACTCTGCATTTCTGAATGTTAAAGAAATAAACAAACATGCCAGATTAAAATTCTTCTGCAAACGCAATCGATACTTATTTTTGCACAATCCAGTCTATTGTTCTAAATATACTAAAATCAGCTTTCTCAGCAGCACACTTGTTGAAGTTTAAACTTGTTTCAATATTTTTCCAGCTGTAGCAAGACATTTTTGAGCAGCTAAACAGAATCCTACTGAGAAACAACCGAGTTTCTGTGCTTGTTAGAATTTATTACACATCTACTTGATTTTACTACATTGTTACAAACCCTAAAATTTACTGAAATACACACTTAAAATATTTATAGCTGAGACAGATGGGGTAAGCATGGCCCTATGAATACCAACCGAAGTCTTATCATACATGGGTATTTCACATAAAACATTTAATTTCACGCATAATGGCCAGATTCAATCCTCACCTACAAGACAGAGCTAGATGTCACTGAGAGCAGAATCTATCTTTTCTGTCCAAAGATCATCCCTTATACCAGTCATGAAAACCACATTCTCTATGCTGAGGTTAATAAATATGATAAATATAAACAATTAAATGAACAAAAGTTGAATCATCAATTTGATGCAGCTCCTCTGCAATTGGTGAAGTTACACTGACTTTTATCAGCTAAACATCTGGCCCAGTACATATAAATGAAAAATTATCACAGAGCAGACAATGTTAAAATTATATTACCCTCTTGGACATGTAAGATGTTCCTATCTTAACAGAAATTGTCTTAGGCTTTTCATGCTGAAGGTAAGGGAGAATCTCAGAGGGAACACCACTCCCCTGTGAGTGAAGCTGTTGGCTCACGTGGCATTAGCTATCTACCTTGCTTTTGTCACACTCTGCCCTCTCTTCTTTTAACTCATTGTCCATCTGGATCAATAATTTGTTTTCCTCCCCAGATATGGAAAAGAACTACAGAAGTTAGTGACCAAATCCAGAAAATGACATATTTATATGGACCTCAGATGGAATTTCAGTGCCTAATGTTGCGGTTATCACCTTCCTGGAAGTGTGTGGGCATCCTAAGTGGTACACAACAACAGTGACACCAATGTAATTCTCGTAACGTCTTCACCTTGTTGTAGACTCATGGGCATCACAATAATGGCCTAGTTGGGACTTCGCTAATAGAACACCTCAGAATCACTTGCTTTTTCTACCACTCGCTAATGCACTCCCTCAGGCAAGTCAGGTGACCTCACATTTGGGAATACCCCTCCCCGTAGCTTCCCCAAATCACAGAATATATCACACAGCACAGTACAATGGTGCCCCAAATCCCATGTGTGAGACGGTAGAGTGTTTCACAAACTCTTTGGCACAGGTAGAACTCACAGCTTCTGGTATTAGCAACAAAATACTAAGAGTCCTGTCCTGTATCACATAGGAAGACATTTTACAACATCCGTGACCAGAGCCAGAGCCTGTTACATTCACAGCACTACAAGTGGAGATCTGCCAGGGTCAGCAAGGCACCTAAATAATTCACAGAACACCAGTCTTCAGAGACAATGTGTCTTCTTCCCAGAGCCCCAAAATTACCAAGTGAGCAGAGGATGGAGATGCCAAATCGGACTAGAACCTGCTTATCAGCCACCTCTGCCCTGATATTCATTGAAACTCTCATGTAACCTAGGTCTTCACCTGCACCAATAAACTGTGTCCTATAATGGTTCCAGCACTGAAGGCTGCTGGCTTAGGATTGAATCCAGTAAAGTGTCCTTGGCTCTGAAACAGGGCAGCTGTGTGCAAACTACTCAAAATGGTCACTGGGCATGGGTGAACTGTCTGGGAAGACCACTGGTCACAACAAGCCTGCTTAACACGACAGAGGACTCTTAACAGCTCACTGTCACCCACAGTGGTATGCCACTGCTTGGCTTCTTCCCCAGGCACGTGTGAATTTGCTGCTGTAGAGAGCACAGGAGCTGGCCAGAGTGGGTATGGAGGAAATTAATTTCACACAGATAGCTCACAGCAAGAGATGGCTGCCCCGAGACATTTTATGTAGTGTGGAAACGTCTAGAGCTGTCTGAAAGACAAAAGCCTGCAGCACAGGCATGAATACCACAGCACAGATGTGAATGAAGCTGTTTAGCACACGTCCCTTCTTAAACTGGTCCTTAGGAGCAATTTTCAGAGTCATGTAGGTCAGCTCCTCAAATGCTCAAAAGACATACTACTGCAACATCAAGGAACACAGCCACTGCACTTTGCCAACAGCCTCATGTTAACAGGCTTGGTACTCAGCTTGTGCCTAAACCGGGTCAGATATAAAGTTTGCCTTCATGTCTGCCACCCTGATATCTGCCAAGCAAGCTCTGAACACATCTGGCAGGTCTGGGCTCCCACAAAATAGCACAGTAGCCACAGGTATCTTACCCAAAAATGATTGTACAAATGTGTATATGCACCGTAGACAGACATACACATATAAGAAATAATTGGTCTTTTTATGGATTACTGTGGTAAAGACATCCACCACAAATAGAGAGAAATAAGGTTCTATTTCCTCTCCAGCTCCCTACTGAGGTATCCATTCCTCTTCTCCCACCACCTAACCATTAAGATTCCAAGAGGGAAAGCTTCTCCTTGAAGCTGTGTCACTGAACAAAAAATAAAAATCTGTAATTAGTGAGTCAAAAAGAGAGCACAAGCAGAAAAATGAGTCTACAGCCTACTGCTTATGGCACTTATCTGGGATTGGGAGACCTGCTTGTATTTCTTGCCTGCAGGGCTCGCTCTTTATTTTTATATACAATGACAGCATGTAAACTACTGAAGGAGTCCTGAGAGTAGGACACCAAACACATAGCACCATTCCTTCCCTACTAACAACTGCTTTCACCATTGGGCTATGCAGTGAGACTTTCCTGTATAGATAAGTCTCATTTATTTTGCTCTTGTCACCAACACAGAGTAATTTGTCTCATCCGTAAAGCCCATAGAATACTTTAGTGGGGGAAAAAATCTAAAGAAAAGAAAAAGGTAGGAGGCATGTCTGTCCTTCTCAAATTGCTACTCACTTCTAAATTATAAAAACTTCTTACTGACATCTCAGATAGAAGTTAAAAACCTAGTAATTCATGATAATGGCAGAGGAAACATATTAACTTCTCTTTTCTTTATACCATAACCAATATGCATAGCATAGAGAAAACATATAAGTAGCTGCTGCTCTTACGTCTAGTATTTCACCCAACAGTCCCCAAACAGAGGTGAATGCCACAGACTTTTTAGCTCTGTGCAAATGAGTAAAAGCAGTCCCTAACCCAGTCTGTGATTCAGGTAATTCACTTCACAGAAATCATCGGAATAAAGGGAGGGAAGCAGGTAGCTGTGCACGATTACAGGCTATTTTTATACAGATATGAAGAGCCAGTACTATTTGTGTTTGCACAGATCCAAAATCACAGCAGACACAAGTGGCCACCAGACTAAACTATGCCACGTGGTGCAGTGAGAAAGGAGCAGTCACAGTGACAGACAGTTTCACTTGGAGTTATGTCTATGTGACTATTTTGAAATGTTTCACCAAAGCCATTTTGATGATAAAGAAGCTGGTTTTCTCAATGAGAAATTTTCCCAAGAGAATTTCTGCTTTCATCACCATTTTAGGAGTCTTCTGAAAGCCAAAAAAACTGAATCCTGAAGGCAAGGCAGAAATTCCCCAAATTAGCTGGTTCAATTTCTCCCATTGATAGATATCAGCTTAGCAGGGCAGAGGAGGTCGAGGCTGGAGAAATGAAGTATGACTGAGGTCCTCTAGAACTTAATTGCCATACCACTTTCCTAACGAGCACATGTTGAGAGAGGCTGACACCTCCAGTACTCATGATAATTAAGACAACAAAGTTTGGGAGTGACTATCATAAATTCTTGTTCAATATTTTTTTTTAATGATTAATATAAAAATTGAATAAACCCCCAGACCTTTCTTACAAAGAAAATAGGGTTTCAGTTTTGGCAAATTAAATACTGGGGGCCTGTTTTTAGTGACACCTATGTCCAGTTGTGTGAAAAATTTTCATCAGAACATATAAAAATCTATAAAAGTTGATAGGAAATAGTATTTTCTCATGATAACAACACTTGGAAAAGGAGACATAATATTTCTTACTACTGCTGCCAAGGGAGCGCTTTGTTATTTAGTCATCATCAGCACCGACAATCTTGTAATGTAAAGTGCACAACTCAGGAGACTAGGACTAGAAGTTAAATGCTCTAGTGGGACTGTATCAGATCACTTACAGAAGATGTGCCACATTTTTCTTGTTCTTCTACCTCTCTGTTTCACTAAGTCAGTCTTTCAAACACTCCCCATGTCCCTCTTCCTGCAAAGTACAAGGAGAAGGTACTAGGTTGCATTAAAGTCACACAGGTTGAACTTTCTCTTCTGGCCATGCCCAAGCCCTTTGTGTTAAAAGCAGAAAAATGTTCGGGTAAGCTAATCTGTCTGAATTTTGAGCTTCTTCTCCTAGATGGATCAACCAGATGTGCAGCACATTTGGAACACCATGAACAGAAGAAAAAGAGCAGCTGTAGCCTTACTGCCCCATATGCTGCTTATGGTGCACGAGTAACGAAACAAAAGGTGAGACAGCAATCAGCAAGGCTGCATAGGATCTACCGAAAGAAATCACTGAGATGGTCCTAGTCAATAGAGAGATCAAGAAACATTTTTGACAGCAAACTTCAACAAATGCCCCCTACGGAGTAAACCCCTCCTCTAAATGCCCAGGTCCTATTATACTTCAAAATGCGTATCAGAAGCTGTCTGAGTGATGAGAAACCACAGCAGAGTTACAAAGTCAACTTTTCAAAATGAGTGTAAAAACTCAATTTTCTCTTCTGTCAGAAACCTCATGGATAACAGTCAGTTTTATATTTTAATGGAAAAGCTTTTATAAATGACACATCAGTTTGAGATGAATAAAAGATCTACATCCATAACAGAAGGAGTTACTGGATCAAGAAGAAGTTTCATGTGTAACAGATCATCTTAGACAATAAAAGACCTAAAAGTGACTTGATATAAATATAAAAATATAAAATTGCTTAATATAAATATAAAAGGCTGACATATAGAAATATCTGCAAATTTGATACCCTACAAGTTACTAAGTTTACAAAATTGAGAAAGTGTAATCTATCCTGCATTTGATATTAAATATCTGCTTCAATTTGTCTTTTAAGATAAACCTAGAAATTATAATAACCAGAAAACTATCCATTCTATATCTAACAAACTTGTATTTAAGAAATCTAATGGCAGTCATAACACTAAATACTTAATAACTGCAGAGCTGTAAAACTACGTAGTTTTGAAATCTTTTTTGAAATAAAAACAATTTAAAAAGGAGGAAAAAAAAAGACACAAATTATTATGACTACCCAAATGGACAGTATCCCCAGTTTTCAAAAATGAAAATAGTACACAAAAAATAGTGAATAAAAAAATTACAGTCCAGAGCATTCATAGTCTAAGTTCAAGTCAGGAATTATCTGGAACATTTGAATTATGCATATAAGACTCAGAGTTGGTTGGTGCTGCTAATTATTATCACAGAAGTGACAGGGCACAGCTCATCATCCATAGTAACTATTGCTTCTAAGGATTAAGACGTTTTCTCCAAAACTCTCTGCTTCATCTTATGGTCGTAAATTTAACCTGTATCTTCAGAAAGAGTTTCCTGGACATGAGGAATCTCTGAAGACTGTTGCTCCTTTCACCATTACCACTAGCTTTCAACGTGCTGCACTGAATTACAGTTTGATTCAGTTTGGTAGATAAAACTTAAAAACTGGACTGGTTACAGCTAAAGGTTACAGCTTCCTTACCTGTGTCTTACCACCTTTCAATAGAGTCTTCGTAACCAAAGGTGAGTGTAGTCTGTGTCACAATGAAACGCTAAAATTTTACTTAAATCACTTCTTCATACCCTCGGTGACAGTTAAAGCAATCATCTGACCACGGAGGAGATTCCCATTAGATTTTTAATGATCTGAATTCACTTGTCTAGGTGAAATACTAGATTTTGGTTGATTTTAAGTTGGTAATCCCTTCTATCAGCTCACTAAATACATTTATAAGATTATGTGGCATGAAGGTTACTGAAATTCAAGGAAAGTTCTGAGTAAATCACTAAAGTTTATAGTTACATTCACTTTCATGGAGCAAAAGAGAATCTGCTAGCTTTCTGACAAGTAATTTTCAAAGAAGAAAAAAAACCCAATGATCTAATATCAAAAATGCCTTTGCAGTGTTGGTCAGATAGGTAATTGGCTGACACTTTTGGGTAGCTCTAAGACTGGATAAAATACAATGAAAAATAAATATATATACTGAAAGAGCTCAATGAAAGAGTACTAGCCAAGGTTAGTGAAGCCCAAAGCATAGAAACAAAGAAGAAAGTCAAGTACAAAAAAAAAATCCCTTCATTTTAAGACTTTGTGTTGCCTTTCAACAGTGAATATTACTCTTATTCAACTATTCAACTCTTATGTAAAATATTCATAACTAGGTAATGGTCTTTTCACCATTTTTGTAAGCGCCTTAGTGAATGAGTTCATTGGAGGATGATGGTAGTGACAGAATGTAATATTGCAGAAGACATCATATTTCAGCAAAATAATTAAAAGTATTTTTTCTGAGGAAAAAAAAAAAAGTGTCACTCATCAATACTTTACCAGCAGTTCTTTGATAACTGATTAAGGAAAAAGTCAGGTAAGTAGTGAGCAGTATATATTCAATTATTTCTGAAAGCCAGTACGCTGTACTAATGTCTCAGAACTAGCCACCACTGAACAACTGGCAAAGAAGTTGATCTCATCAGAGAATTTAGTCCATAGTATAACAAGAAGAGCTAGTAAATGCCAGATCTTAGCAATCTATAGATGTAATTGTAAGATGATGTTAGGGTTCTCTTCCTTACCTCATTTTCTACACATCTTAACAAATGCATATATATCTTTAACATCACTATTTAAAGTTATCAGACAGCACAAAACAAAGGCTTAAAGAAAAAATGTTTTCCTAATTCTGTGTACTACAAAAGCCTTGCAGCTACATCAGTGATGTGTAGGAAGCTTTTGAGTGATGGATTTCATATGAAGGTGTTGCATACTTATACCAAATTGAGCCTGAGCCTCCAGTTTTGGCTCAGACAAAACTCCTGTGGAAGTCAAAGGAGAAGTGCCTGTATCAAGGCTGCTGAACTTGGCTCAGAAAGGCAACAGTAAATTATTTAAGAATCTCATCAGCATGGAAGGAAGAGTTTGTTAATATTTATTCTGCAGGGTTGCCTGACTGCAGTGATAAAAAAGGTGGCACCAAACAGTCCCACTTCCCAGAACACTACGGGTGCCAGTGTGATATACCCGAGGCTGACTGCTACATTTGTACCAAACAGACATAAAAATGCAGTTACAGTCTATGGGTAGCCATGATAGGGAAGAAGCCAACTATTGTAATAAAACCCTGTAGCGCCAACTCGTTACAGCACAATGATTTAAGATTGAATTTCAACTCTCCAATGAAGCTGTAACTGATCCCAAAACACTAAAGTCAAGCCCCTTGGCTGGTTGACCTATACAATCCTGCAAACAGCTGGAATGAATGTGCTTAAAATGGCATTTAAGACTCCCTTGGTTGTTTCATTTAAATGCCAGCACACATACAGCAAAATCCAGTGTAAGACATGGTCACAGGTTAAAGATCTTTAAAGATTTCTATCTTATTATGAATTATAAAGTCCATGTCAAAAGATACTAGAGAAAAGGGAAAAGCAAACTAAAATTTGTCTTCTTTGTAATTATATCGAGCTGCATACATGGGCTTTAATCCAAAAGAAAGCTTTCATTTGCCACACCATTATATCCTTCATATCTTCAAAACTTAAATTCTCGTAACTGTAAGGTTGTTTTTTTCCTTTAGTTGCACATTTGAAGACATCCAATAAATCGATGTACCTTTACAAGTTTCCTCAATTGCTGCTTAAGAAATGGTAAAACTCTTACTAACAATAGTGGGAAACAAACATGTTTACTACCACTTTGAGTTCCCAGAGCATAGTTGGTAAGTCAAGGAAGTAACTGGCGATGCCAGCACTTGATGCCAGCGATGCTAACAGCTCAAGGTCCCTCCTGGATTCTGATGACCATTGTACCCAGCCCCACCCTCCCCCCCAAAAAAAAGAGGAAAAAGAGAGAAAAAGAAAAAACTGGAAACACTTTCTGCAGGATCTATACCCAACCCATACGCAGCATGAACAGACAGACTGTGAGCATATGAAGGGAGAGAGGCTGAGATGGGCACCCAGACTGCAAGGCATGAGATTAATTGAAATCCATGTAAGGTAAACAGATAAAACAGTATTTAGAGCCTCTAGTAGATGAGTGGCATGCTCCTTCTGGCCCATGAGCAACCCACTGCTTCTATGAAAGACATCAAGGACTCTTTAAGGCCCTGTAAACCATGGGTTTTAACATAGGCTCCAAAAGAAGACAGAAATTAAACCAGATGGAGCTTTCCTTCCATAACTAAGGAAGACACGTGTCCAGAGTTCACAAGAAGCTGAACAAGTCACACAATTCATTCAAGGTCTGAGTTTAACTAAGTCAGATTGTTTGATATGAGCTTTGGCATAGAACATCAAACGGCACAAACTGACTCATGCCAGAATTTCCCACAGGATGGTGCATCTTCTGTTAGGATTTAATTTGCGGTTCCAAAGAGGCAATATATCATAAATCACCTACTCTCTTCAGGCAAAGCAAAGTGTTAAGCCAAGGCAACAAGGTAATAAAAATCATTTGCTGCCTGTTACCTCTAATTTGAGCCACAGCATAGGGCCCACTTCCACAGTAGGGAGGAGTTCAGATGTTCGACTGAATAACTTTTCCTTTCTTTCCCCAGAAAACTTCTCTCCAGTGCCTCTCAGGTCTCAGCTATGCAAAAATAAAAGAACAAGAGACTGCATCTGCTTAGATTCACCAGTTGCACCAGGGAAAAACAAGCAGTTTAGCACCAGCTCAGAAGTCTGAAAACACATCTAAATCGATCCCTGCACTGCACTTCATTCATTTGCTATCAAAAGCCAAGTTCAAGCATAATAGAAATGTAGGATAGATTCTTTGACTTATTCATTGCATATGGGTTTTATGAGAACACTCTCTGACACTGGATCATTTAATGTTGCCATACAAAACAGAGAACAGTCCTTCTCTGTTTGCAGCATAGCAACAATATCCCTCCACCTCGTGAGTTATCTGGTCAAGAAGGGTTGTGGTGAGGACAGAGGATGCACTCATTACTGCCACATGCTGAAAATGCTGTTGCTTTTTTAATTTGATGAGAGGATATTTACTGAGTATCAAATTGACCTGAGACTCTTCCATATTCTTCTTTACTGTTGTGTTTTTTTTCTCCCATCAGAGCTCTGTCTTATCCCCACAAGCAGCCCAGCTCACCCTTTTGAGGCAAGTCAAGTGAGACTGTACATGACATTATAATTGAGCAAGTCAATTTACACTGTTGTTAGGAAGGTAAACTGATGTAACTGAACCAGCTGAACGTAAGGCAGCAACATTTAGAGCAGATGTCCAAGCCCACTGTTGAAAAATAATAAATAATAAAGCTTCCCTTTGATCATTTTTCTGTACAATCAAGAATATCTAATGCTTCCCAGCAGTTCTGCCTGCTCTATGATGAAATCCTGCAAATTCTCAAAACATAATGCAGGATCTGGACTGGCATATACCAGCTTGCATCTCCTAATTCCTACAGATTCTGGCTGGATGCGAGCCACAAATGGTTCTATGTGGAATGCTGTTTGCACTTTTTTTTTTTTTTTTGAAGTATCATACTTTAATAACAAATATCTGATCATGCAGACTGGATACATATACAGCATCCCATGAGCATCCTCCTGACAGCTGCTAACAACAAAAAGTAGGGCAAATGTTTTCTCTTCTTTTTCTCACTCTCCCTCTAAGTTAAAGATAGGACTGAACAGCAGCATGACAAATTATTTTGACCTTGTGTTATCTAAAGTAATTCATCAACAAAGTTTATTGTATGAATAGCTTCCATTAGGGGGCTACGTTTTACAAAGCTTAATATGTTGTGTCTCTGATGTGGTTTAGCCCCAGCCAGCAACTAAACCCCCTACAGTCGCTCGCTCACTCCCCCAGGGTGGGATGGGGAGAGAATCAGAAGGGTAAAGGTGAGAAGACTCGCGAGTTGAGATCAAGAGAGTTTAAGAGGCAAAGCAAAGTCCGTGCGCACAAGGCAAGCCCAAGCAGGCTTCCCTCCCCACTCCCCAGGGGCAGGCCGGGGCTCAGCCATCCCCAGGACAGCCGGGCTCCCTCACACCTAACGGTGACTTGGGCAGGGAAACGCCAGCGCTCCCAGTGTCCCCCCTTCCTCCTCCTTCCCCCAGCGTTACACGCTGAGCAGGACGCCCTGTGGGGTGGGATGTCCCTGGGGTCAGTTGGGCTCAGCTGTCCCAGCCGTGTCCCCTCCCAGCTCCTTGTGCCCCCCCAGCCCACTCGCTGGTGGGGCGGCGGGAGGAGCAGAAAAGGCCTTGGCTCTGGGTGAGCTCTGCTGGGCTGCACCGAAAACAGCCCGGGGTTACCAACGCTGTTTTCAGCACAAACCCAAAACCACAACACCATACCAGCTACTGGGAAGAAAATTAAATCCTTTTAAGAATTATTTAGATTGTAACTACACTGACTTGATCCCGCTACACTTTCTGGAATGTCATTCCAAGGCGCTGTCTTTCAAACAGCAATATACTTCACCCGCTTCACCTTGAATTCATCTTTCCTGAACATGCACGGTCAGAATTCTCCTAGATGTGCAGATGAACTCTCATTTGTTCCTTTTCCAGTAGAAACACCTATTTTCATTTGGTATCAAATAAAAACATCTCAACTTTTTCTTGGCACTAACTGGTAATCCATAGTTCATAAGAGAGAGAGGGATGAATTATGACTGGAATGACAAGCAAGTATTTAGAAGTGGGAATTATACCTTTCAGTGCTATTTTGAAACTCAAAGGTATACATACACATAAATACATATATATGTACATACATATATGCACATAAAGTGAAAAAGTTCTTCAGATGTGATATATTTGGAACTCTTTCATAAAATAAGTGTTCAAATTGTATAATCTTAATATTTCCAGTCTAATTTTAACAGATCTCAGTGACTTACTTCTGTTTGCCTTGTAATTTCCACTTAATCCTCTAATTTCTGCCTTTTCTCCCTTGAATGACCTCTTATTGACAAATAACACTGCTTTAGCAGTTTGCCTGAAGTGTTTTGAAAAAGTTTACCTAGCCTTGTCCCTGCAAACCACAGATGCAGCAATTATTTCCCTTTACCTTCACAATTCCTGCTGCTCTCCACTAGCCCCACTGCTGGTATTTCAGCATACACTACAAAAAGAAGATAGCTAGTGATATTGAGTGTAGCTCTTCATTTATCTCAGCAGTGTTCTCTCTGTTTATCTCATCAGTCAAACCTTCTTCAGCAGCTCTTTTGTGCAATCCTAAGCTCAGCCAGCAAACAGACATACCCAGACTTGTCAATTGTCTCTGAAAAGGCTTGGAACAGAACAAACAGGTTGAGGAAAGCAGGGGGGCTATCAGAATGTCATGAGATACACCAGTGCATTTCAAAGGCTAGAGGTAATTAGTTATCCCTGATTATCTAGAGACGTTCAGCAAGACTATGCAGGCAAATGGGAAGAGAGAGACTGGTCTGAAGTCATGAAATATAATAGATTCCCATGGTACAAGATTCCTCCTTTGGATTTCAGGGTAATGATCCCAAAGGTTTGCAAAATTCCTCAAACATCTGTCATCAGAAGGAGGTGTTTGTGCTAACACTATGTATGCAATGTTCCTATACAACTGAGGAAAGAACGCAACAGCCTTAATTAGTTGTAAAATATCACACTTTTGTGCTGTGCTTTCTGAGCTGGAGCACAATAATGTATCCTCTAAACTATTTGCATTGAACAGGCCATTTATGGATAACAAAAATACCAGGGCTAATGTGCTATGTAAGAGCAACCTCGCAATCCATTTCAGACATAATCCTTACTGTACTGGATGCTGTGCAAATACCTCCTGGCTATCATCTGAAACTGTACAAAATGCCCCATGGGAAACACAAAGAGATTGGGTGGTTTTACAGAAGAGCAATGTTAAAGTTAACGCATAAGTTCTACTTGAGTGCTAGTAGAGCAAAAATGCTTCATGTAACAGTTGAGGTTGGAAGGAGTTCTGGAGGGCATCTGGTCCAACCTCCCTGCTCAAGCAAGGCCACCTAAAGCAGCTTCCCCAGGACTCTGTCTAGATGACTTTTGAGCATCTCCAAGGACGGAGACTCTACAACCTCTCTGGGCAACCTGTGCCAGTGCTTCGTCACCCTCACAGTGGAAGTGTTTCCTTTTTCAGTGCCTTTCAGTATATGATTTCTAGTGAATCCAGCAGATGTGCTGTGACAGTATCTGTGGAGAAGGGGGTAACTTTCTGCAAATACAAGAAATTCCAAGCCATGTTTCTGTCTTCAAAACATGCTATTTTGATTGCTGTGGTAGACCTGATAGGATTAAATCGAATTTATAAACTTGAGTGAGTTAGCATTTCATAAGGAGTATGAAAGGAGACAGTAACAAATAAAAAGCTCAAACAAGTTCAGATCAAAGGCCCTGGCAAAACTGAGGGCAGTCATACCAGCGTCAGAACCTGAAATCCTCATTCTCAGCAGTAATCCCAAAGAAGTTGATGGGGTTGTTCAGGAACATATCAGCTACAGGATGTCATAAATGAATGGTAAGTGTGTTAAAGGGTAGAATTGCCAAAATTCGCCCTCAGCTTTATGAGATAAAGATCTTTGTAATGTGACTGGAGCATCACAGCACTGTGCAATTTCCTCTTTAAAATCATTATGTTAATTTAAATGAAATGAATTTCAGATGAATCAGAATCTGATTAGAGATATTTGTAGTGAAGAAAAATGTAAAACCAACCAATCAATTGGTCAGTGAATTAAACATAAGATAAGGATTGAGACATACATGTACCTTAAGCAGCTGTAGAGGAAGAGGGTACTGCTGGCTCCATGGTTGAAAAAAATTACACTTGGGAAAAGTAGTTGATACCAGAAATCTCTACCATTTGCTATACCAGAACTATTGGGACTACAGGCCACAGTGAGACTTTTGGATGCTATCATCTAGAGATATTCATTATGCAACTACTTAAGTTCATATTAATGACAGCACATGCAGTTGGAACACTGCCATGCCTCTTGTCTCCTACATCAACAGGGTATTAAGCATGCCTTAAGAACATTTACTTTGCCTAGCTTTCTGTAAAAGACACAAATTGCCTGCACATAGTTTGCAGTGATAAAAAATATTCTCACCTGCCCAATAAATGTACGGCTGGAGAGAATATCTCTATCAAATTGGACTTTATTAAATTCTATGTGTTTCCAGACTTTCAATAAATTATATAATTTATACGATGGCATATTTTTGTCACTGTGGCATGGTAATCTCTTTCCCAGTAGAAGTAGGGTGGTAGTCTTGAAATTTCAGTACTATGACTTGATTTCATGATTCAGCAAACATAGGAAATGATTCAGAAGATTCCAAACTCTTATTTAAGCACAAATACAATCAACAGTGAGAAAATGAGATGAGCAAAATTATGACTATCAAATAGGTATGTTTCATCTTTAGTGTAATATTTGTCTGAAGGTCTTAGTGCTGTGAAAGTCATTCTTAAAAGTTAGTGAAAAGAATCTTTTAAAAGACTGGCCAGATAAGTATGTTACTTGCCTTCCTTTCTCACTCACATTTTATCTACCAAAAATAGCTGGATTAGTACAAAATGTGAAGGGAAGTCTTTAAATCCAGGAAATAACCTTGCTGCAGACCTTCTGCCTCATTTAATTTTATTGTGCAAGTTCAGAAAGGGAAGACCATGGAGAGAAAATATAATGTTAGGTATCATTGTGAAAACCAGTAACCACATTAGGCAGTCATGTGCTTATACAGCCAGTGGGTTTCAATCACTGTAGGCTTATTTATTTCATCTTCATCTCCTTGGTGAGAGACACCTGTTTTCAGC
Organism: Tyto alba; assembly: GCF_018691265.1. Taxonomy (NCBI): domain Eukaryota; kingdom Metazoa; phylum Chordata; class Aves; order Strigiformes; family Tytonidae; genus Tyto; species Tyto alba. Next base: position 39,433,213 of record NW_024881330.1, read on the forward strand.
AGGGCTAAGCAATCAGTCTGTGACAGGGAGTTTTCAGACCCCAGGGAAGGCATGCTGTAATCTCTGTTCTTATCACCGCTGGAATAGGCATAAAGACAAGGCAAACCTGCCTTATCTGATGGCATGGCAAGGAGTGATAAACATTCATTATCTTGCAGGAGCTCCTGAAAATCCACTGTCAAAAGAGAAACCTCTTTAATCCAGTGATGCAGCAGATGGAAGTAATATGGAGGAAGCTGATGCACTGAAAACCTACCATATTTCTCCATGTGAGTCTTGCCACCCCTATCTCTGTTGTCTCATGTAATTTGTAAGTTCAGAGCTGGAGAGGCTGCAAACATGTTTATTCCTGTTTCCACCTGAGCTGTCACACCTCTTATTTCATCTTGCCGTAACGCCGCCTTTGCACACTCACATGTCTCCTCTGGGACATGCTGCCCACTAAATCCACAGGTCTTCCTTTTACTTTTTTAGAACCAACTGATGTCCTGTGTGCCTCCAACACCCTCTTCTGTAAACTCTTAATGATTCTTGCGTTTTTGTGTCACTTGGGATATATCCCACCATCTGGTGTACTCCATATTTCTAATGGATTCCCAGAGTTTGAGGTAAACCATGTACACCTTAAGATGTTGGTGTCTTTATGTTTGTCAACAACTTTGCATTCTAAAAATGCACCGCAAATATATCATATGTTATGTTTTACTATTTAATGTTCAACAAGGTGACAGATTATTTATTCAGAAATATGCCCCAACATTCACACTTCCACTGTTAAATTTATACTTTACAGATCCTTTCTTATTTAGGGCCTTAATTAAGGGTTGATGTCTCTCTGTTCTGCTCTAGGGATACTTCGGAGACAAATAGCAATGATGAGTTTTAATGACTTGCCTCTACTTTTACTGAAGAACTAAAGTAAACCATAGCACCCAGGAAAGATACAGTTTATATTGGTTTCGTGCCCTTTGCACTCTGCCACCTCTCTATCTCTTATTCCCTAAAAGAGAAACATGGGGAACAAGAAGCAGTTTCATGCTCAAGAGTCGGCTGCATAGTGTGCTAGGAAGAGATAAAATTTTTCTTACTGTAATTCTTTGGTAAAATTAGTTAAACAATAATCCTTTTTGGTTGTAAATGAGCAATGTATTAATGCTGTCTTTTCATAAAACGTCTGACTATCAAAATCCTCCAAAAGTCCCTGTATGTTTCTCACACTCTTTTCCTAAAAATCTGAGCACTGTTACAGATAGGAAAATGGATTACCTAAGTATTTGCTCTAATCCAGTATGGCCATTCTTATGTTCTTGAATGTTCTTGAATTCCTGGGAGTAATTTATTGCATTCTATTACTACATCCATAGCTATTGCAACTCAGTAAGATGAATAAAATATCAACCTTTATCTCTGTCTTATGACTACTTACAAAATACCTTCATTCTCTACTGTAAACTCATCATATTTCCTTCATTATTATGAATTCTACAAAAGTCAGAAAACTGATGCTCCAATTGAAATACCTTTTACATTCAGATGAAGACCTGGAAGCACACAAAATATTTATCCATAAAATAGGTAGTTTCTCTTACACTAGAAGGATAAGGACAAAATCCAAATTCACTTTCTCAAATGTAATTCTACTTTCTCATGGATTACTTGCTCAGGTACTTGCTCAGGGTAGCTGACTTCCAGATCTACTCTTAAAAATAGCATGCACATGAGTGTCCCCAGGTTTTTCATTTTCAAGCGCTTCCACATACTCTTGTACCCAACTTCCATCTTTCCCCTACTACTGGTAGATAATAAATATATATATCCTTTTTTTTCATGCTATAAAACCACAACTCTGAGGAGGGGCAACACAGCTTTCACTTTTTATTTCAAGTTTACTTCAGATTCTTGGAAGACAAGAAAACCACACACAACAAGAGCAGTTATGCCTTTGCTCCACAGGGACACCACAGAGAGCTCAGAGGAGCCCACTGGGATTCTTTTCCTTCTCTACTTAGTATCATGGATGCACCCTGTGTTTTAATTCACTTGACACATGCAGGGCATTTTACTGGGTTTACTGGTTTTAAATTCTAAGTTTCTAACAGAATATATGTATGTGGTGGGCTGACCCTGGCTGGAGAGCAGGTGCCCCCCAAAGCACCTCTATCACTCACCTCCTCAGCTGGTCAGGGAAGAGAAAATATAACGAAATGCTCATGGATCAGGATAAGGACAGGGAGATCGCTCAGCAATTACCATCATGGGCAAAACAGCCTCGACATAGGGAAATTAGTTTAATTTATTACCGATCAAATCAAAGTAGTATAATGAGAAATAAACCCAAATATTAAAACCACTTTCCCCTTACCCCTCCCTTCTTCCCAGGCTTAACTTCACTCCTGATTTCTCTATCTCCTCCCCTCCCAGTGGTGCAGGGGATGGGAGTTGTGGTCAGTTCATCACACGCTGTCTCTGATGCTCCTTCCTCCTCAGGGAGAGGACTCCTCATGCTCTTCCTCTGCTCCAGCCTGGGGTCCCTCCCACGGCAGACAGTCCACCATGAACTCCAATGTGAGTCCTTCCCACGGGCTGCAGCTCTTCATGAACTGCTCCGGTGTGGGTCCCTCCCACGGGGTGCAGTCCTTCAGGAACAGGCTGCTCCAGCATGGGTCCCCCCCAGGGTCACAAGTCCTGCCAGAAAACCTGCTCCAGTCTGGGTTCCCCTCTCCATGGGTCCACAGGTCCTGTGGGGAGCCTGCTCCAGCGTGGGCTTCCCACGGGGTCACAGCCTCCTTCAGGCAGCCATCTGCTCTGGCGTGGGGTCCTCCACGGGCTGCAGGTGGGGATCTGCTCCACCGTGGGCCTCCATGGGCTGCAGGGGCTCAGCCTGCCCCACCGTGGTCTTCACCACGGGCTGCAGGGGAATCTCTTCCCCAGCACATCCTCCTCCTCCTTCACTGATCTCAGTGTCTACAGAGTTGTTTCTCTCACATATTCTCATTCCTCTCTCCAGTTGCTGTTACGCAGGGCTTTTTCCCCCTTCTTAAACATGTTATCACAGAGCCACTATCACCGTCACTAATGGCCTTGGCCTTGGCCAGCAGCGTGTCCCTCTTGGAGCTGGCTGGCATTGGCTCTATTGGACATGGGGGAAGCTTCTAGGAGCTTCTCACAGAAGCCGCCCATGTACTTCCTTCTTCTACTAAAACCTTGCCACACAAACCCAATACAACATAATACAGATCAAGATAACTATTCGCTATATTGCCTATTCTGCAATGAACACCTGTTAACAGGTAAGATACCCATCTTCTTTCTATTTTTCTTCACAGCCAAAGCAAATTCATTTTTTTTAAAGTGAAGAATGGATAAGAATACTAGGACAGGGATAATGTACAAGATATGTATGTCCTCAGATATATCTTTAATCTTATCTCAATTTTGACTCTCTAATGATCCAACTTATGGCATATTTTCTCTAACTGTAAATTCAAGATCCTTCTTCTGAATTCACAGTATATACCCTAGAGTGCCTTGTGGTTTAAAAAATGTGCTTGTTCTGATAAGCTCTTTGTATTACCCACATAAAAGAATTCAATTCAGAGCTATAAAACTTTCTCCAAGCTCAACTGTAATTTAAAGCTGTCACTTTGTATTGAAAACCTGGAGATGCTACATGGCTTCAGGAACACACAAGGAACTATCACCTTTCTATCTTCTTTTTTCTCTTCACATCCAATGTTTCTGTCTTATTTTAGGCATTTCTCTGGGGATAAAAATCTTCTAGTTTGTTTTTAGTGATGACTTATTCCCATTACACAAACACAGGATTACATCAGAAGGCTAAGGTTTCAATCAAAAGTTGATGAAAAATGCTGAGTCTGTCTACTGGGAACACTAAGTCATGTCTGTGATTTTTTACTGTTTGAAATGTTTATGTAACTAGATTGTATTGTTGCATTACACTTTTAGTCACCTTCAGTATTCATTTCCTTTTTTTCCATGGTATTAGAAGTTATCATTTTGCATTTCCCATCCAAAGTCTGTAAGAAGTTGTCCTGGTTTCAGGAGGGGTAGAGTTAATTTTCTTCCTAGAGATTGGTATAGTGTTGTGTTTTGGATTTACTGCGAGAATAATGTTGATAACACACTGACATTTTTAGTGGTTGCTAGGTAGTGTTTGTACTAAATCAAGGATTTTTCAGATTCTCATGCCCTGACATCAAGAAGGCTAGAAGGGCATAAGAAGTTGGGAGCAACACAGCCAGGACAGCTGACCCAAACTGGCCAAAGGAATATTCCATACCATATGATGTCATGCCCCGTATATAAACTGGGGGAAAAACTGGCCAGATCTGCTGCTCAGGAACTCACTGTGCATTGGTCAGCGAGTGGGGAACAAATGCACTGTGCGTAATTTTTTTTGTATATTCTGATTCTATCATTATTACTGTTGTTGTCGTTATTACCATTATTAGTATTTTCTTCCTTTTCTGTCCTATTAAACTGTCTTTATCTCAACCTATGAGTTTCACTTTTTTTCCAATTCTCTTCCCCATCCCGCTGGTGGGGGGAGCGAGCGCACAGCTGTGTGGTGCTTAGTTGCTGGCTGGGGTTAAATCGTGACAGAGGTCTTACAGAGAATAGAAGCTGGTGAAATAAGAATATATCATTTATCAGAAAATGTTTCACTGAAGTCATTCAATCAAGTCTTTGGAAGAGCTGGAAGCAGAATAAGGTGCTTTGATTTTTATTTCCAAGTGTTCCCTTATGACATATCCCAAAGTGTCCAAACTTTTTTTTTTCATTAATAGGAAGTCTTGTGGTTAAAACGAAGGAGACACAATAGGCTCCTGCACTTCTCTCCATAAAGCTGTGTATGGTCTGTTTGAGAAGGCTGGTGTTAGACATGAAGGCAAGTCATATATGTCCATGTAAATATCCCAATGTGCAGGGAGCTAGTTCGTATCTATATTTATATCTATCTGTATAAAATGCATATATATATGTAATTTATTCAGTGTCCCCAACTCTTTGGATACATAAACAACTGTGTAGAACTTATTCCGAAAGTCTGACCCGATCACACACATGGCCTACCTAGATTCAAAATTGTTCCCTTTTCTGGACAATGGAAACCCTGCAAATGGTATGGGTAAGAAAATTGTAATACTGCAATAATAGGAAAGTAATTTAACACAAAAGCTCTTCCTGCAGCAAAACAACTAGGTTCAGTGGAACATGTGTCCATGTGAGAAGGGCAAGGTCATGCCTGACGTCCTCCCATCAGCACCAGCACCTGCGGAATCACCCATGAACCCAGTGTCCCCAGCACTGAATCAAGTCATCGGCTCTGAGGTCCTTGCTCCAGGGGGAAGAACTGGCTTGTGGCTCCTCATCTCCACCAAGCACTGGGACAAACTACCCTACGGCAGCTGGTGTCCCACAGAATCCAAATCCTGGAGATAAGCCACAGCACCGGGATAAGGACAAGGTGCAGGCAGGAGATGGAAATCGGCTGTTCAGGGAGCCCTTTCTGACCACAGCTACTTGCAACTCCAAGCATCTTCCTGTGCTTGAAGACAGCTCTGCTGGCAGGTTTTTTTGGCCCCGTATGACATGGTTATTGCAAAGGCTGAATTCTTACATCAAATGCAACTATTTAGGTATCTGCTAATTTTATTTCTTCCGTGTATTTTCTTCCTGCGTGTTTATTTACATTTCACATCTACTTGCTTTCAGAAACACTGTAAAATTGGTGATTGGCTCATATTTGGAAAAGTCTAACATTGCCTAAGAATTAGACTCTTGTATTTGAAATAAAATAATATTTTGAAATCAACAAGGTTTATATACTATCTGTCTTCTAAAGGAAAAAATTATCTTTCAGAGATTAAACTCGGGTGCAGCGTTAACCTAGTAATAGCAGTGGCTTTGAATAACTTAATGTAGTACTCTTTTCCAATAACTTAACTATCCGTTTTGATATAAGGAAATATTTACTTAAATGAGAAGGTCTGATTCTTCAAACACAATGATAAGTTTACATAAGGCAATTACTCAAAACTACATCTAAAATTTTTCCCCAAAGATGTTTTCTTTGACTGACCAAAAGCACTGCAATTAGCCTCATGTTACAAGATAAAGTCCATCTTGGCCAAAAACATGCCAGACATAGGAGTTCTTTTCCAAAGATACATGATTAACCGATTTTAAAAGCTACCACAATAAAGCTTCTGTTTTCTTCATAAAGATGAAAAAGTATCAGCTCAGATTCAGGCTGTTTTTAAAAAAGGATCCCAAAAATAACAGAACAATCCTGATATAATATTTATAGGATTATAAATAATTGGGGGGGGTCAGGGCTTTTTGGAGACAAGAACACTAGAATTTCAATATTTATCCTCATTATTTACCACTTCCCTATCTTTTGTATCCCTGCAAATTTTATAAATTATAGTTTTAGGTTTTCTGTTGATCACTAATAAAATTTTTGGCAGCACAGGACCCAAAGCACTTATATGACTATTAGGAATATAGCCTTTAAACATGATATTCTTAAACAGAAATCCCTGAGGAAATTGTTATATTTTGAGTTATAATTAGAGTTAATGTATTTTTACTGTATTTAAGGTATGCCATATAATTTTCATAACACTGATTTCTTGATTGAAGTTTCACAAGGTGCCCAGTGAAGAACATTACTAAGCACTGAATATAGTAGTAAATAATTTATTTATGACTCCTCCTAAATTATTACATAACATTAGCTCTCTTCTGGGACTTCTTTGATGTTCCAAAACATGGTGAAAACCAAGATCAAATCCTGAGAGAATTCACCGCCTGACTGTTTCAAAACCTCTGAATGTAAGATAGAGAGACACACTCTTTTCAAAATGTCTATCATTTTCACACCTAGTGCTAGACATCCTCTCAGATTACCACAGGATCAAAAAATGTTTTATCATCATTATCTTTTCAAATACCTCTATCATTTACTACTTTGAATTTTTTTCTTCCTGAAGATGGAGAAGAAATACTGAGTGACCACTTCTGTAATTTCTACATTTTTAAGAAAATTGACTGTTCTATCACTGCTCGAGAGACCCACATCATTAACATCCTTTTTACTCCAAACACATTAATACTTATTTCCACACTCTGTTTCCATTGCCACACTTTTCTTCCTTGCGCTCTTTTGATGTTTTTAGCAATTTTCTGGAAGCTCTAGCTTCAGACATATATTGCTACATAGTAGAATACATATCGAACTTTTCCTGATATACTTTAATTTTCCTTTCCAGTATGTACATTTAAATGCTAGTATTGATTACATCAGATTTAACATTTTCTGTGTTAACTTAAAGCTAAGTGAAGTCGGTTGTTTCTTATAACTGATCTTCATTTCTAGAGTTTTAAGAGAAAGTGAAGGGAACACAAATTCATTCCAAGACCCAAGATGTACATTCTGTGGTTTAGCCAAAATTCCAGTAAGTTGTATAACGTGACCACTGTATAGCTATTCTTCTTCATATGTTGCACACTATTAAAAAAAAGATGTGAAATTGAAAACTTTCAGTCATTTCTAGGTACAGGGTCTTGTTCATTGCAGAGTATCATAAATTTAGTTTTCTAGACCTCTTTAGAGAAATGACAAATACTTGTAGAATTGTTAAAAACTATTCTGCTCTATGATTTTATAAAATAGCCCCAAGAGTGATCTAGTAGAACATTACAAATTTACCATGAACATTACAAAGTTCCTCATTATCACCCTGCTGTATCTCTTGAGGTAAGCAAAACAAGAAGTACTGGGGGAAAAGCTCCTCTTATATACAGCTATTGCTTTCTCTTTTCAGGCAATTTCCTTTATTTCCACATTAATGGAATGGCTACATCAGGATATCAATCAGTAATCAATTGTGAACCAGGCTTTCGATTGCTACAAACTACTTTATACTAGCAATAATTCTGGTCCTATATTTTATTGCAGTCCTTATGACATAGCCCTAGGGGAACTACAACTACTACAAAATCTCTGCTGAGTATGAGTATGTGTGTGCAGAAAAGGGCAGACAGGGTGAATAATAAATAGCTGCTGTTAAAAAATCATATTTAACACTATGAAATGTACAACTATAGGTTTCAGAGCTATTTTTTTAAATGCTACTGCTCCATTTTTTTGCTACTATTTCCATGGAAATGTAGTAAAATGCCAGACAATATTTACTGAGCAAGTATGTGGATCATAGTTTAGAAAAAGGACAACAAATGAGTTGAAAGAAACACATTACAGTCAAAGGCCTGCATTTCAGAGGTGCTCTTCTTCACCTGAAATGAATTATGAAAAAGTTATAGGACTTTGCATTTGGTCTAGTAGCTCTAAAAATAGCATACATAAATAAATTGATCCTGTCACTATGTTATAAGAGAAATCAAAGCTAGTGATGAAACCAAGATAAAATATCTAATCCAGAGACCAAGCCTACTGAAAGGTCTGCATCCAGTGTCAGCTCATTTTCCATCAGGAAACAGCAACCCCCCACTTATTTAAAGATTAAAACAGAATGTATTTAAGTTAGTGGAATACTTGCTTTTGTTTAAAGATACAAACTCCATCAGCAATAAGGAACTATATTCCAGCAGGCACCACTAGTAACTAGCTGTACAGCCACTAAATTCAGATCTGAGTCCACCAGATTTCAACCTGGATAATTATGGTTGAAGATAAACAGATGAAACCTCCCTTTCATAATGTCTCATGACGTAAATAAGAAAGCTTTGTCAGCTTGGAAGAATTGCCCAGACATGATGAGACCTCAGAACAAAACCATGCTGGGATGGCAGTACCAAGCAAAATGAGCCAAGTCCACCCCCAACCCCATGGGAGTGAGTCAATACTACTACTCTTGGCAGTGTTTCTCATGTGTTGAAATAAGTATATGCAGCGATAATGATCTGATGGAGATGAAGAAAAGGGAAACCAGTCACTGCCCAATATCCCTTTGGAGACTGCAATACACATTTTTAGCAGTTATTACTACCAAAGTGTCATGGGCTGTTGAAAACCCGTTTGCCTCCTCCATAGTTGCTCATGCTAACTTTGACATGTCTGTAACTCCCACATAACACTTTTATCAATAATTTTTAATACAATTAACATTCATTATGAGGATTTGTGGCATAGTGCTCAGCATACCACTCTCCATTACAACTAACTCTGGTTTTTAAACCTGTACAATTACAAAGTTGGTGCTGCTTGAAGAAATTAATATGGGCGTATTAATCTGTTTCCTATAATGGCACCAGTGAAGGTGGAGGTGACAGAGTAAAGAACTGGTATTTCGTGGGGTCTGATTTCAGAGAACTTTAAGTCTATGTTAATACTGATGTTCAATTAATGTGTTTTAATTTGACTGTATATACGGCTAACTGGAACAGCTGTTCAATCTGAGCACATTGTGTGTCCTCTGGGGACCTGTGTTCATTTTCAAAATGTCAAGATGTGCTTGGGAGCAAGCGTGGAGCAGTCTCAGCTTCCTATATAACGGGGAAAATGCTCTTTAGAATAAAAGAAAATATATAGCACAGTTGTTATGTTGAAAGCCTTTAAAAGAAAAGCAAAACAACCTGAAAATCCTCAAGGCCTATTTTGGTTAGCCATGGAACTGCCTTATGTTACAAGGGGATTTTACAGCAGTGCAATTACATCAGGCTGCAAAAGTTTTGGAGGTAAAACCAAAAAAACCACTCGAGTTGAAGGCTAATCGAGTTTTCTCTTTAGACCTAGTTCTTAAATGGCTCTTATTGGGTCCTGTACTTTGAAGAAATCAGTAATCCCTATTTTGCCAGTATTGTCACTGAATTACTCTTCAGTCAATCGATAATTAAATCAAAACTGGGGCAAATGGGGATATATATCTCCAAAAACTGGCACTGAAAATTTCAAAACAAGTTACTAATCCAGGAAGTATACTTCTGTGTAAAATTACAATGGGGTTTAGAACTGCCTGTAATGATTCAGGGATAATACATCCGATTTTATGCCACTGAGTGACACAAGCTATTAACTGCATCAAGTTCTTAGCACCTTATCTTCCCATAGCCCACTATGGAGTTCTACACCTTTCACATGGAAAAATCACTGTTATTCATATTGAGATTGATTCTCATATATGGGAGATGTTGCTTTACACCATTATAGCATAAGCATGGTGTAAATACATTTTATGTGCTTCATATAATTTAGAATCAGTGTTTCTTAAGTGTTCTGGAAGAGTGAATAAGGTTTACTATCTCCATTCCACAAATAGGGGGGAAAAAGAAATCAGACAATTATGGGCTGCAGTTTTGCTTGAACTTCTTATGCATGTAAAGAGATAAAAATTAAACCTTTGTATGGTTATAGATGATAAAGAGTCCAAATACATAGAAAGCAAGTAAGGACTTGCATGCCATTCATCAAATAAGGAGTGAGTGATAGGAAAGCTTTAACAGCTAAACAAAGCAGACGAGCAAGTGTATGTTTATGTAAGGTTTTCTGTGATGATGTTTAGTAGTTTTACTACAGACAGAGGTAAGCAGATGATTATTATCCCCCAAGAGCAAAAGGAAGCTGGTAAGCAATTATTCTGAATTGTGGTACGAGGCACAATGCCTCCCAGAGCTATTTGTAGGTTGATGCAATTTACATACCATTGTTTGCTCAAGCTTGTGCTTAAAAAACGCAGTTTATACAAGGTAATACCGATGTGCACGAGCAGTCAGGTCTGAAACCAAACAAGCTTTCCAGTCTCATCATCTCCTTAGCTGCTTTCAGAGGCATTCTGTGGTTTTGTTGGTGAAAATGGACGGTCATCTCCTCCGAACTAAAACATTAGCTGAAAGAATGGTGTTGCTTCTGAAGTATCAGTGGGAGATAAAAGGAGATGCGCATTTCTGATTGTTATAGGAAATTAGGAAGGGAAGGAATGGGCCAAGTCTTTGTCTTCCATACATGGGGATGGAAATAGAGCAAAACAGAAAGTTGAATTCCTTTTCTGAAGAACAACTTCTAGGTTTTGTTTGTTTGCTTTTTTTCATTTTGAAACGCTGTAACATTTCCCTGTTCCTAAAAGGAGGTAAACTCTTCTGAGTCCCCGATTCCTCACCAACTAACACACAGAAATGGGTCTGGGTGAGCAGGCAGGTACAGATGTAAGCAGGCAGCAATCTTCTCATGCTTCCAGTGGAAACCTCCTAGAGCTCAGTGGGAATCTCTCCAAATGGACACACTCTATGATTTTTTTCATTTTTGTTTCAGCAACATCAGAAAATCTCCAACCTGCCTTCGAAAATCCAAATGTTAACGCAACTGCTTAATAACAGGCAGCTCAACCAAAACCTGTAGTTAGAATGTGTTAATATTGCTCTTTGAAATGTGTGTGTTATGTGAAAAACTGAGGGTAGGAGGGTTCTATATAAAGATATCTGTCTATATGTAAATAGATCGATAGCTGAAGATTGTAGCAAAGATGGCATATTAAGGTAATATGAAGACTTTTTTAATATACCTAATGTATATATTCCTTTGGAAATTATTTAGGCAAGAAGATATTTTTTAATCTACCCTCTGGCATTGTCCTTTAAATTCTTACTTTCTTATTTTCAAATTTTAATAAAAGAACAGCAAAATATAACCATAAGTATTTTCTCTGTTTAAAAAGCAGGTCTGTTTCTGTAGCCCAATGATGCAAAATGTGAAATGTCCAGACTTTGCATAAACATAATGGCACGTAAATTAACTTAGACCTAGAACAGACAAAAATGCATTTCGCATAAATTATTGAAGAATTCATACTGTGAAGTGTACATCTTAGCAAACTGCATAATTTTAGACAGACAGTTTTGTAAATAAAATTGGAATCAAGCAAACAAGATAAAATAAATGAGAACAGGTGGTCTGGGATGTATATAGGGCCAGCCTCACAAGGCATTCAAAGTGAACCCAGAGGTATCATGCTCATTTGTCTCTCACCAAAATGTCATATACTGCTCATGTCTTACTTTAAAGGCAGGCCGCATTTCTAACCTTGGAGAAACTGAAGAGTAAGTCTTCCCCATCCTATGGTTATTCAGAGTTAGTATTAGGAAACAAATACCTTTCTAATGTAGTAAGAAAAAGGTCTCCCTGGTTTTAGTCCACCACCGTGGCAAACTGGTAGTAACTCCTTGAAATGCTAAGTAGATAGGCATGCTTAAAACAGTATAAATGAGAGACAAATTAAATCCCAGGAGACAGATCCTTGCCTGGTGTAAATATCACAGCTCTGTTAAATCAATTGTATTATGATAATACATTATGAGTGAGGTTTTGCTTGTATGTTGGGGTTTTCCTACAAAATATATTAAAGCATTAAGAAAACCCCTCTAAAATAGTCTGCTCTTGTAATTAAAGTTTGATTTAGGACATTAGAAGCTCTAAAGGAAAGTATGTGGATAGCAAAAGTGTCAGAGGGGGAAGGAAGACTCAGAAATCATCTATCTTCAGCATTCTTTCTCTTATTCCTCATAGCTCAAAATATACTCCTCATCTGTGCGGAGACAAAGTGTATTTTTGTAATTATTGCCTCCTGTCAGGAGACAATCTGAGAAAAGACCTCATTGTCTCATTCTTTGAAACATAGAAATCTTCATTACTAAGTCTGCTTCCTTAAATGTAACCTATTGAGTGATACTAGACTGCCTACACGGTTTTCTAGTCTGCCAGAAAATCATCTTTTCCCTCTTCTGAGTCTCACAATGAATCTTGCATGAACCACACCTGAGTTAAAACCACCAATTTTTGTTCATTTTGTGTTTATTTTATTATCAGCATGTCTGATTTGCTTTAAATTCTATGGGCATTACTTGGAAATTATTTTGACAGTGCAGCTCCTCTCCTTTGCCGAGAGACTCACCATTGCAGCTCATTAGGATTCAAACCAAGTTCAGTCTCTTTCCAGTTTCTCTAGGTTGTTATCTTCTAGGCTGTCTTGAATGTTAAGCCCCAAGTCAAGGAAATTCAATCTGAATAATGTCACAAAACATCTACACTGTAAACAATAAATAACTGTTTCAAGCCAGGGGGATGCTCAAAATGTTTGTTTCAATCTAAGATCAACAGAATCTCTGCAAAGCAAATCATTCATATGCGAGAGCACTATCATACAAGTACAGGACTGATTGGGTTATTTTCCATAAAAGCCATTGGGCAATAGTTATTTACTGAAGGAATCTGAAAAGTAGCATCTCTATGATCTTAAAACTCTGTGATCCTAATACTCTATGATCTTAAAACATTTTACGTTTGCTGTGTGCTAGATCATGAACCTTGGTTCGATAACAAAGTTAAAATTTTCTTGTGAACTATGTTCTTCATACTCTTGAGAAAGGTATGAGCAGATACACACCTATACAAAAGTTCAAAATGCTTGTCATGACCCTGCTCCCCACAGCTGGATAGCAGAAGAGCCTGAAGATGATCATAAAAATATATGGTTGGTGTGTCAAAGGTGGTTGGTCCATAATGATTTCATGCCTGGGGATGCATTCAAGCATCTCTCAAAATACTTAGCACACTAATTATAAATTTCTACAGGCAACTCTGAAACTTGAGTTTCTGCTCACTAGACAACGTGCTATAGACAGAAAATGAAGAGATTCCCTTGGTTCAGATAAGATTTCTCATTTATAGTAATAAGTTTAGGACCTGAGGCTGTTTCTCTCACTAATGACACTGTGAAGGCTCAATGGTGTCAATGAGTGACGTTGAGGAACCAGTCCCATACTTAGCAACTTAAGTCTTTTATTCTGCCTTGGACTAGAGTTTAGAAAATCACCAGAAGTTTCTATCTCTGTGTTCTAAACCATGTTTAATCAATACATAATATTTGGATTCAGATATTTTCAAATAATAGAGCTTCTGTGGAATGACGTGCTGGAGTCTCATTCAATATATCACTTATGTATCATATTTCTGGACTATTTGATCGTGCTTCGTTTGTGGTCTGTGCCCTTCCCCACATGAAATAATCAGCCATGGTGATTCTGAGATATTCTTGAGGGAGTTGAAATCCATTCCTCCGGAAAGAGCCAGAGGGAGAAGTTTCTGCATCATTAAATTCCAATTTAACTCTTCAAAATGAGGCTTGAGTAAGTACTGAAGAGACACATAAGCCTTGTCTTAACTTTCTTCAGAGGAATGATTTTCATTCTACTGTGTTTATCTTTTACTGTGTATTTGTATAACTGTAACTCATTGACCAATGGAAACGCCATTCTTAGCACTGTTTTCTGGACAGTGCTGTTAAACATTTTTTTTTTTGCTTTTAATAATTATTTTATACAAGAGGCCGTTGCCTTTATGCTGCTGTTTGGTTGTTTGCTTTTGTTTTATTTTTTAAAAAGACTCTCATACTGTAATGAAATTTGTAATGAATTATCTTTTCCTATTACATTAACAGTTTAATTCAAAATGTACCTTCCATATATATGCAACAAATGATTAGTATAAAAGAACTTAACAACTAGCGTTTTAGCCAAAGTCTGTTGCAACACCATAATTTGACTAATTCTACCGACAAGCTACAAGAAAATGTGTTAAATGATTCCATTCAAAATAAAAAACTAATAGACTTTTTCTTTTTCAAGCTGAAGGACACAGATTCTCTATCTGGATCAATTTTTACTTATATACAACTTTTTAATAGCAATTGAAAAATAGAGAATGAATCATTAGCATCACAAGAAAAAAATCAAAGAGTATTACAAAATCCATAATTCTGTCTGGCTGTAGAAGTGTACTCGCTTTTTCTTCCTCTGCCCCTTTCATATTTCTGGCACTGACACATGTTCTTTTATAGCATGATTAGAAAGAAATGCTAACCTGATGAAAGCATCATCACCATATATTGTATGTGTCCTGTGAAACAAGCATTTTTCACAGCCATGATAACACAGTCTTAAAAAAAAAAAATGGTTTTTCTTTTCAAAGATACATGCTGAAAAATTGCAGATGTCAAAATGTCAGTGTAATCAGATGGGACCAGTTACAAAGTAGGCATATATCCCAGCTACTTGCCTAAGAAGCTGCAGCAGAGATCCTTATTACTATTTCAATTGTCATGGCACTTAAGTTCTGCTTTAGCATCTTAAGTGAGGCTTACTGCGAAGGTCTCTCCATCTGGGTTATTTTCACCATGACTGGGACATACTTTATATAAATCAACATATGGCACTACAGACATATCAGAGATGTTTACAGTGATGCGTCTGACAGGAAAATTATTTCTGAAACAAGCTTAAACACTTGATTAAGGTACAGAGTTAAGAATTGCTATTGCTATTCTAGAGGCATAAACATCCAATGCACACACATAGGCAGAAAATTATTAGGAATCATTCTGATGGAGCAGACCAGCAGCCACTCTTGCTATTTGCATGACCTGCTTTGTCTTGCACAGAATGTCGCTCTTGCATGAAAACAAAGCTATATGTTATGTTCAGGTCTATTTCAAGAACACAGATAAAACCAATATATATTTATATATATGCACAGTGGTCAATCAGAGCTAAAAAAGCTATTCCAAATAAAATTAATAGCATTTTTAAACCTTAAAAAATTAACAAGGTACCTACACTAGAAGATATCACAAACAGACACTGTTAGAAGAAAAGCTCATCTGTAGCATTTTGCATAAATAAACCCTACACTTTATCCTTCAGCATCTAATTTTTAACATGATTTATATTGAAATGCATGTAATCACCTTATGCACGAGAATTTTTCTGTGTCTGTCCCTTATCTCTGCTTCCCCTTTCCGTGTGTGGCCGATTTCAACTGCACGTTGAGATATGAGAGAGGAACAGATGTCTCAAAGATAGTATTTCAAGAAAATAAGGTAAACCAGACATCTTAAGCAGAAAAAGGCTGCTACGAGGAGTTCCATTTGGTAAAACACCAGGCAGAGATGACATCAGAGCCTACACCAAAGCCAATTAACTGGAAGACAAACCTGCAGAAAACCCATCTCCTCCTTCCGGAGCTCGCACACCTCCTCGCAAAGCCTGGGGAAAGGGAAAGATCCAACCCGTGTCCCTCCGCAGCTATGCGGAGAAAGGCAAAGCAGCTCAGCTGGGCTGACCTTGCAGGAGGTTGTGGCTGCAAAGTTCAGTTGGTCCCTCGGTCGCACGCAGAACCCCGCTGCCTCTGAAGTGAGACGGCCAGCACCGGGCAGGGGCGCAGAGGGCGGGATGCCAGTAGCGAGGGGGTCACAGCTGCACTGGGGACCTGAAGCACTGACAGGGTCGGGCCCTTTGAGACATGGGTTCCACTCTCTGGACCTCTCTGAATTGAAACGGAAGGTTTTTTTCAGGTTTTTATGTATTAGGGAATGGCTCGGCTGATCTAATGTATAGACTATGGAAGTGGAAACTTCCTCCCTCCCATAGGTGTTGAGAAAAAACATTTCACCAACAGATAACCTTTTAAATTATTAGCAATTAAGCAGTCATTCAGTATAATAAGGTGAAAGTTCAGCATGGTTCACTAACAAAGGGACTTCAAGATCCCTATCTATAACTTCAACAATAGGGAAAAGCGACTATAACGCATAGAGAAGACGCATATTTTATTCGTTTGCTTCAATATCTCTGTTGGCTTCTATTTCGCTAGAAGAAAATCAACAGCACGGGCCAATGAATGAACTAAAATTCCACCTTCAACGTGCTCAGAGTTTTACTGAAAGGGAGTTGGAGAATCTGAAAAGATGCTTATATTATATTCAGCTCTAAAAACATTAAGTGATCCATACTGTATAATATAATCAAAATAGGTACTGCATAATGATCTCCGAAAGATGATTAGAGGATAATGTGTTTATGTGAATACCAGCATACTGAAATACGCGTATTAAAATGAAAGAGAATGTGACAACAGCAACAAATTGGAATACAAGGCACAATGTTTGATTTACTAATAGCTTTTGTTTAAAGTAATTTAGCATATTCTAAATACCGTTCAATTTTTTTTTGTTGTTTATTAAATGCATATTTACCAGTAAATGGAAGGTGCTTTCTTTACAGTTGACAGAAGCGTTATTAAGAGCCACAGTCAGGACTTTACCACATAATTGTAATGTTTAGTCTGTTTGATGTTTTCCATAAAATCCACAAAAGACAAAATTCTGTCATATGCTTATTCCACAAAGTATTACTCAACACAGAAAACAGCTTAAGGCAATTCTATATAAATCATCAGAATACGTTGCAGACACATATCAGACTTACTGATAAACATAAGTTCCCTTGTATCAGACAATATCCTTGTATTACAGATCTTTAGTAAGTAAAATATTGTAAAACCTGGTGACCATACAGAGAGCTCTTAAAAAGGTGAAAAAGGAACTGTTGTAAAATATGGGAGTTGCCATTTTTCAGAGAAGATATCAAGAGGAATGGAAATTTTCATCGGCTTGTATTGGTTATGTCTTAGCCAGTTATGTCTAAACATGTGAGCTTTTCTCAGCTCCCAGGCCCAGTGCGTGCCCTGGCTGACATCTGACCATGCTGGACTGACAGCCAGCCTTGCACTAGCATGTTCTGCCTTCCCTCTTCTCTCTCCTTGACATCCTGAGATGCCCATTCTCCCGGGACCAGGTGACACTCAGAGCACACTCCTGCCAAAAGTGCCCACAAACGGTGGTCTGGGACCTCAGCGGAGCAGACATCAGAGCATGTGATGAAGTGGAACTACATTTGAGGCTTTTTACCCTAAAAAGGTATTTCTGTGGAGAATTAAAACATCCTGTCTGACCAAAAATGTTGAATGCAAATGCGCTAACCCCATAACCAGGCTAACCTAAAGAAGGTGGGCTGGGAACACGGCCAAACATAAATTATGGAAACATATATAGGCAGTGCAGCATGAAGGCTTCTGATGACTGGAATATCTATGAAGTCAATAAAGCAAAATGCTGCAGATGATAGCAGTTGTCTGAGTAACGGGATGAAGGGGACATGGATATAGCTTGCATCTGGATGCTGTAATGCCTAGTGAAGTGACAGGTCTGATAGGAAGCTCCCTGCCTGACAGCCTTGGCTGCACCTCTCTCCGTCTTCTCTTAAATATTGTCAGTAGATCCAAAAGACATCAACGGGAGTGAAAACAGATGGATAAACAAAGGACTGGGTGTGGTTTTTAGAAACCTAGGCTAGGATAAAGTTCTATTACAAATCTTAGACTAAACCGAGGCTCATTTCTATCCTTGTCACAGACTTCCTCTATGGCTTTAGGCAATCACTTAAATCCCATTAATTAAGAGGCCCAACTACTTCTAAACACCTGGGCATCAACTTCTCTGTCTCTCAGTCGGCTATAGGTAGAATACAGGTAGCACCATTTCTTTTGCTCACATCTTTGTCCACCAGTTTAGGATAGTAAACTATACCCAGGCAGTACCTAGCACAGATAGCCCTTGAGGAGCTCTGCTGTTACTGGAATAGAAATACAGAGTCAGGCAGCTCAAAAAGAAGTGTAATATATATATATATATGTGTGTGTATATATATATCTACACAGTCTAGTTAAACAGACTTGTCTATTCTGAGGTAAAAATGCACACAGCAGGTCATCTGCCCCAGGCTGTATGAAAACATGCCTTCATTAAGGACATACAGGTTCTGAAGAGAAATGGCCTTGATACACTGGGGTGTACATATCAACCCAGTAAAGCACCAGCTTCGTGACATGTGGTGGTGTAGGACACAGACACATTTGGAGGAAGAAACGGTCTAGTAGTGCTCCACTGAAACTCCCACAACAGTCCCTGAGTATCTGCTAAGATTACCATCAGTGAGAAACATGACGCTTGTGAATACTGGAATAATTTTTTTAAGAGTACCACTTCCGTGGTAAAAGTGTCGCTGGTTACCATAGCATATTATGGTATAGGAAAAGTGCAATTATGAGCACAACCAACCACCAAAGTATATCCTTGGCTGATCAAAAGACAAATACATACAAAGTCTTTGGGGACTGCTTAATCTAAGGTGTTGTGACTACCTCCCTCCATTGACCACAGCAGGGAACCAAGGTCTAACATCCTTAAACATCAGTCTAAAATGTCCAATCCTCATGAGGGCAGACGTAACAGTAGACTGCAACACATGTGAATATGGCCTGAAGTGTGAGGCTGTCAAATGTGTTTGACTCATACAACACATTTTTGCTCAGAAATCACAGTCCTCCTTTCCAAACATGCGACCCCTAAAATGACCCTCTTTCCTTGAATGAATCTCCATGTGTCTTCTTCTTTTCTTCCAGTTATTACTCCCCCCTTCTCTTCAGGTCTTTGCCCTTACCTTTCCCACATGCTGTTGAGCATTATTTTTAAAGCAACAATCAGGTGGGAGCGTTCCTACTTAGTTCAGCTCAAGTTAGCAGAGAGAAAGAGCCAGTCTTCCTTCCACACTTTCTCTGCTCTTTAGAAAATTAGCGTCGGAAAATGTTGCTTGGGAGCAGGTGTCTGAGTCCTCCCAAAGAGATTCACAGGGGTTGGGTCAAAACGTTGTGTGGAAGTCGATATTACATACATTCTCAGTAAAACCAACAGAGGAGCAGGATCTTTCTTACTGGCTAGAATGGAGACATGTAAGGGCAGGTTTAAAGGAGTACAGGTCTTTATTTAAAGACCAGTGGAAGACTCCAGAGTTTGTTTTCAGAACTAGCAGTTTCACTTGGAGAAAGAATGAAAAAATACTCTTCATCACAGCAGTGCCCTCCGTGAAATTCTTAATGATGGCAAGGGCAGAAAAGTGAGAGCAGAGCAGGCTCATTATAAGAAACTGAGTGAAAAAAAAAAAAAAGTAAACGTACTTTATAAAACTATATGGAGAGAATAGGGTTCAAAGCATCCCTGATCCTGCTGTGAGTTTTCTTAAACTTTAATACAACAATACAACTTTGTTCAAAATCTATATCTTGAGCAACCTGACATAGTGGAAGGTGACTCTGCCTATGGCAGGGGGGTTGGAACTAGATGATCTTTAAGGTCCCTTCCAACCCAAATCATTCAATGATTCTATGATCTACAAAAAATTATCCACAGAAGATGAACAAGCAGATACTTCTTTGTAATGATAATTTATACTCATACTATTAATACTACCAATCCCTCAAAATGATGGCTATCAGACCTGTCATCTAAGAAAAACTGGTTGATTGCAATGTTTACACCATTTAACAAAAACTAAAAAACAACCCCGGCAGTAAGAGTCACCAACAGTCACCAGTCAGTATCTCTCCTAATGTCATTTCACACACCTTTTCCTTTTTGTGTGTGTGTTTTTCTACAGGCTTGTCGCTCCCTTGCTGGCATTTGTGATGGGCTGCCTCAAGTCAGGTGTCTGCTGTCTCACAGATCTCACCAAAAAAAGGCTTTTCATCTGATGACACATTTGAATCATCTGTGGGGAAAGCAGTAGAACTTCAGCACCAGGAAGGACAAAGAAGTCACAGTCCTGTCCCTGTAATGTCTTCCAGAAGTCCTTGCTCATAAAAATTAGAATAAAAACAATTTCAGCTTTGTTGTTCCCATTGAGGGATATGTAACTTCAGTGGAACAAGTGACTTCATGTGACTTCATGAAAATAGTGAACGTAGAAAAGATGTCTATGAAAAACTGAGCTAAAGCTGAATATGTTAATATATATAAAAAGAGGCACAGGATTCAGTGCATCTCCAGCCTCTTCCTCAAAAATAAAGCCTGTACCGGCATGAGGAAAGAGGAAAAGGAAATGGATTGCCACATACCTGTCGACTAGAAGGGAAAGCACTTTGACTAACTCCACCAGGGACCAATTAGGCCTAGTGAGACCAAATAAATATTTATCAACATAGCCAAAGGGCATGTCCTTGTCCAGAGGTTAATTGTGTAAGCTTGTATACTGTGAACATAAAACTTGGAAACCAGGGAGCTTCAATTGACTCTGGCTGGTCCAGGATTTACTTGTCAGTGTAGAAAGTAATGTGCCATCTTTGCATAAGTGAGTGTAAACTCCTCGGTGAAACTTACATCCCAGCTCTTGAGATTCATTTGGGATTTCAGTTCTCATGCAGACTTCTCTAAATTAGAGATAGGCATTGACCAGAGGTCTCACACCATCTGGCTCTCTTGCCCCAGGAACTTCAGGGATGTTTCAGGGAAGGCAATAAAGTGTACTGCATTTATTTTGTTCATTTTCTTTAAGCAATGTAGCAAGGACACCTCCAGTTTTGGAGTAGAGTGGAGATGGAGCTTTCATCTCTCTGCAAACAGTTAGTATCAAATGCTAGCAGAGCTCACCAGGGTTTTCAGGACTGAGTATTCCTTGGTATGCCCGAGTTTACTTATACAGGCCCAGCCTACAAGTCTTAGATGGAAGGCAAGTTATATATTCTAAATCACAGATGCTACATGGATTTTAGACACAGAGTTGCCCAGGAGTTCCAAAAAACAGGCAAAATATATAAATAGTTCAAGTGAAGCAGGGGGACAGAATGACTAACTACACACATCTTTCTGTGAGAAGCCTGCCTCCGTGTTTGTGTCTAGTTAAGCAGATACAGAGAGAGGAAAAAGCACTGAAAATGATAGTGGAAGGAGTGGTAACATAATCTGGGTGACTCTCCCAGCAAAACCTACAGGAACCCAAGAAAGGAGTTGAAGAGAAGAAGCAAAACATGGGAAGAGTAAAGCACTGGGAGGGCACAGTACTATCCATTGCCCATCAAACCCATGTACTGAAGTGGCCTTAGGTGAAGTGGCCTTAGGCTCACTCAGTGCGAGAAGAAGCAGTGGAGGAGGAATGAATTACTGGATTTCACAGCATATTTCTCATCTATGGGAATTCAACACATGCTTGTCCCATATATGAGTTTTCATGGCTATTTATCCCAGTGGACTTCACTACATTACAGAAAATGATGAACCTCATTAATAACAAGAGCAAAAAAGTTACCGTATAACATAGCTTCCCACACCCCTCAGTAGCAAGTGAGCCATATTTACACCACATGTTATCAGTTGGAAGACAGGCAAATTAAACACATTTTCAAGACCACACTCGAACATTAATGTTTATTGTAAAAACCAAGACACTCCAATCAAAGGTCTACACCTTGAAGGAAGCACTTAGAAACACATCACAAAGCAGCGATTTCTG
This sequence comes from Tyto alba, assembly GCF_018691265.1. Lineage (NCBI taxonomy): Eukaryota > Metazoa > Chordata > Aves > Strigiformes > Tytonidae > Tyto > Tyto alba. The sequence continues at coordinate 39,455,428 of NW_024881330.1, forward strand.
ATGCAGGAAGCTCTTCCTTCTTCAGTCCCAGAACAGCACAATGTGATTTGCTGTATTAACCTTTGAAACAGAGGTTGGATTCACTCCAAAAAGAGTGAATCCAAGAATATCACTGCAAATCAGATGCTTTGCTGTGACAGCCAGGAAGGACAGACTCAAGGAAATAAAAATGTTTCTTCTTTTCTGTACGGTCAGCAGGCAACCTGATCACAAAGGTATCAGTATACTGCACTCTGAGAGCAAATGCCTAGCTAGGTAAATAGAGGAAAACACATTAATATAAAAGTTTATGGAACAGAGTATTTATTTACATCCAGAGAATCAATTTCTTTTCATATAGAGACAGAGGAAGGTTTGAATATGAGGTGTAAAGGGGATAAAACCACTTAGCTAGAGGTCTGAGCTATTTTACAGGACCCTTGAATAACCTAAGAGGCAAATTTATTCAACACACATTTTAATGGGACATAAGGAATCACAAGCTAAGTGCTCAAATCATGCAAACACCGTTCTTTGACAGTTCTCTAACAGGGGTTGAGCACTTTTTGGGACTTCCTGGGAGTATGTTCATTTACATACTTACAATCTATATCAATTAAGCTTACCAGTGATAATTTGACAAGGTATCTGCTTCCTCCTTTAAGTAGTTTTGTCATTGAATGTAATATACATTGTAGAGGAGGATTTTGAACACTTCTGCTCTTATATTATATTTTGATAGAAAGCGACATTCTGTGGAAGAACCCCCAGATAACAAATCACTGGAGCACTAAACTATGTCGATAGCACATCTGTTTTAACAGTATGCAGTGCCACATGATGTACTGCAGAATAAACTGTTCAGCTGGAAGAGGCTTTCACATCTGTTAAAGGACACCTGCACATGAATTCAGATTTCATATTCCCATTTTTTTTTTCTGAAATTGTACAAAAAGATCCAAAATCTCAGAAAAAAAAGCATGGCTGAGATAGGGTAAAGCAAGCTGAAAGAGTCAAGATACACTCTTTATCCCCCTCTCCATCTGAGGATAGGGTAAAGCAATCTGAAAGAGTCAAGATATACTCTTTTTCCCACTCTCCTTCTCAGTAGATGAAATCAGCAGGAAATCAGAGGAATAAACAATGATGGGAGTTTAAAAGGAGGGCATTATAGACCAGAAATGACATAACAGGTGATAGGGAAACAGAATGAATCCAGAAACCAGAGATATTGGCCAAGAGGGAAAAAGTATTGGCCCTACTGATGACATCTTAAACCTGAACTCAAAAATCCCTGTTTTTTTCTGAGCTCTTGATACTACGTCCTTCCATAACCTTGACCATATCATTTCACAACACTGTATCTCAACTCTAGACACATTACATGGGGACCACAACACTTTCCTAACTACCTAACACTAATACCACCAGGATAATGGCAATAATGCCTAGATGTGTCTAGACACTCAGAAGGACCCCTCTCCCAAAGACACAGCCACAGGCAGAATACCAAAAACTGAGAGCGGCACTAACAAAAAAAACCTAGTACAGATCTAAGCAGCAGGCACAAGAAATTCTGATCTAGAAAAATAAAACTTACTTTATTGAATCAATTTATTTGCAAATATATTCCTTTCAGAAATGCCCATTTTTTCCTGAACTATATTCATTAGCCAGCTAAACCTAATGTTCTTCGATTTAGAGAACATATTTTTTACTTCCTTCATAAGACCATTCTTCAGAACTCAAAAATATTCTGAGAGTCACCTATACTGAGATGAAGAAGTTATTCTTAGATCTTGGCAAGAAAGCTCCAGTTTTTCCTGTGTAATGAGTTATTAATTTAACTTTCTAGAAGTCTTAGTAAATAGCAAATTTAATTCCTACTAACCATGAAAAAGAAAAACAGAACTGTCTTGTTATCTTCTCATTTTACACAGTCATGAAACAAATTAAGTGCAGACATATGCAATGTACTCTATCCCACTGCATATGGTCAACCTAAAACATATGGAAAGGGAATGGGGAAAAACATCAGCACTGTCCTTGTCTTGCTAAGGGGTTTAAAGGAGGTTGGCCAAGAGTATTCCAGAGTGAAATGGCCTGTTGCTGTGAGTGATACCCCGCATTAGTAAATGTTGGTTTTTCTCATCACATAAATCATAAGTTATCTGTCTTACTGATGCTATCAGTCCTCTCAAGATGCCTCAACCATGACAAGAAATAATGAGAGATTAATTAAACTGTTAACCTGTTCTGTCATACTAGCTGTAGTAAGAGAGAGGGAAGGATGGTCCTTCATGAAGAATGCTGTCACTGCACCACATCTTGGAGAACAAGTGCTCTGATGACTCTACTGAATGTAGAGAATTTGCAGGAATTATATTTTATATAATTTTACTATAGAGGTCAAATGCCTGCTGTGATTATAGTTCATGGATACAATGAACCACCATGTTAAAGGGTATAAATGATGACAATTTTAGGTAAGTACCTGATAAATTTCCAGCCCAGGCAATATCTTCCAAGAATAAATATATGTTGCAGCTGGCAGGGACACAAGTAAAACAACAATGCAAAGCTACTTGGGCGTATCAAATAGTCTAAAAATCACATGCTGTGATGTTAGCTGAGATTGGAAATAAGTGATTTCTATTCATTGTAAAGAGGAATATGTAAAAAAAAAAAAAATTATCATCTTGTCTATTCAAACTCATTACTAGCACAAATAAGCTTGTGTGTGCAGTAGAAGCAATACAGCAAACAGTGGTGTGTAGTAGAAGCAGGTCTGTCGAGCAAAATATTCAGTCTATAGCATATGGAGGGGCTTACTTTGAACTAGTCTGGTCTCATGGAATGAATGCTCCCAGTTTATTATCATTTGAAGGAAGCCTAAGTCACATCCTCAGAGTGCTTCCTGACAGAAAGCAAAGTGCAGTCAAGAGAAGACAATCAGTGTATTCCCTTCAGAAGCACTAATGCTAATATAGACACAAAGTTTGCTTTCAGTGACAAAGAAAGCAGCATAATAAACAGTTAGTCAGCAGTTCTATGTTCTAGTAAGAATGAATTAGATCCTACAAAAGGAATTTGAAACTTTAGACTCCCATACCACACATATGAAAATCCTTATTTTCATGTACACAAGTCCACTCAGATTGGCTTCAGTGGCACTACTACATGCTGCCATTTCAGCAAAGCAATTTGAGTGTGTCTTCACAATTGCATGCAGACACTTCCATGCATGCTTTGAGGTGCACTTCCTGAGAACAAAGTCCTGAAAGATCTGAAAGGCAGGTCTTACAAAGCAATGCAAAATCACATGCTCATGTGTCTACGTGAATTTAACACTACGTGTAGTTCATGTTTCACCAGTTCACTATGCCATGACTGTCTTCACTTGACTGGATAAACATGCCCTTTGCTGTCAAAGGGGCGATGCTTGGTTGAATGAATGTTTTTAGAGCCATACCTTAAGCAGAGCTGAGCACTGCAAGAAAAGCATCCAGCTATTAGAATAAAGTGGAGGAGGAACTATGGAACAAAGAGTACATCACAAATTTTTGGCACAGCATAATTACTGCTTTAAAAACTTGATAGTACTAGATTTAAATTTCACATATGTAAAAACACAGTCACTTGCATTTACATTTTTCTTCTCTATTTCTGTTAGGTTAGGACTCAAAATTTGGAATAAAATCCTGATACAAATAGCCCTTTGCTACTTGCAGAAGAGTATTTCAGCCAGGTTCTGGGATTATCCAAATGAACCAACATGAGATAAAATGAAAGAAACTTTCTTACTAGAATACCCACTTCTCATAAGTCAGTAAACGTCGCTGGGGAAATGACTTGGGTTTTTCCTATTTGAAAAAGACCTTGAATCAATGCCTTCTTAATTGTGAAATGTATTAAGAGTTTTCAGAAATGACATTATTCTCTAATGCCCCTGTCCATTAACAGAGCACATTCATTGTACTTATTAAGATGGTAAAGAATCATTAGACTGGTGGGAATGAGGGAAAGAAAATTGAAACATTCCCTGCTAAGAAACTAATTTCACAAAAATGACGGGAAGTCAGTGGAACTGAAAAGCAGGAGATGTTAGAATTAGGTCTACCCATTTTGAGGCACGTTTGATGGCGTCAACAACGGCTGCTTTGAAGAAAATAATCCTGGTCCTTCTGCTCTCTGTATTTTTCCACAAAGTATTCCCTGTTCTTTCTGCTTTCTTTTGCCAGAATGCCAATACCCCTATTTCATTCTCTGTAATGGCTTCTGAACCAGGGACTGACCCTTTCAACAGTGCTGGAGTTCCTACTGCACTGCCTCATATGGATTTAAAAAGCTGTAAAGTTACAATCTGTTATATTCTGGATGTATGAGTTGCAATCATTTCAGTCCACTAATGCATATAAAAGGTTATTGACTATGCAAGGCTTGGAATGCGTACCCTAAGAGCACAGGCAGGAGGAACATAGTGTTAGGAGGGAAATACTTTTCTAACATGTTCTTTTCTGGTTTTATTATTTTTTTAGGTTTCGAAAATGTTCCTTATCTGTACTGGAAGGACCTCTGATTATCCTGGCATTTTAGAAAAACCCAGGGGTGACAAATGCTGTACTAGTGGTCATCTAGCCAGCAGGGAGTTAGGCTGCGGTATAGGAGCTGAAGGCAGATTTGGATTTGATCTGATCTGGCTTCAAGAATAAGATCTTGCTGTCCTGCATCCAAGGGAACTGTCCTAACACAGATTAAATCAACCACATTAGTGGTCTGGAACAGTAATTCTTCTCTTTAATATTTCAAAATGCAAAAGATGAGTTACAAAGGATAGGCTTAAGTTTTTAGTCTGGAGTGATGGACTTCATATAGAATATGAGATACTGATGTTTGTTTCCCTAATCTGTCTCAGAATTCAGCACCGAACATGGGCATCCCCGTATCTTTCCTGAATTTTCCAGGCTGAAGGCATTTCTGGAGTCTTGGGTTTCTCTGTTTTTGAGAAAAAAGAAGCTCAGTTATGAAATATACTATGCTTCCTCTCAAAATGGAAAACAAGAAGGAAAGCAGTTCCTACCAAAAAGGAAAGCAATTATAATAAAATTCCTGACTAGCTATGGTCTGTGATAAAACAGTAAATGGAGACGAGTTTGCAAATCAAAGTCTGCATCAGATATAAGTCTCAGAAAGTGGTAAGGTGGTTGACTCAGTGTTTCACAGTTTTGCTGCCAAAGGTTGTTGCTACACAAGTGAACTGTAAGACTGACGGCACCTACGGGACAGCCCCCACCACAACACAAGGTCACAACTACTAGAATGATCTTTTTCACAGGAGAAGAGTTAGTGGTTGCCCAACAATCAGCTCAGGAACCCGATTTCCAAGCTTTATTTTGTAACTCAGAACCTCAACAATGCTTTGTCCTATTTCTTGTTTTGACCTGCAGATGTATGATCTGAATCAGAACATAGCGAAACAGAGAGCAGGAGAACTCATCTTCCATTCATTGGTTTACTATTTTAAATCCAAGGATGGTAATAGCAGGAACTGTTGAGTTGGAGGTGTAGGCAACCAGCACAGGGAGAACAGCATTAGCACGGCTTCAGTGTGCAGGCTGGTGGGAGCAGAGGCTTCACAGTGTGGGTTTGAGCAGCCGGGCGGTTTGGGGAAGGGAAATCAAGCAGGTGGTGAATAGGAAAGCTGGATCAGTAAGTGGAAAAGAGCTGTCAGGGGAATCATTAGGAGCAGTTGCCTGGCCAGCTCCCAGTTAGAAGCAGCAGCTGTGCCAGCCCCAGGAGGGGAGGGGATGCGGCTCCACGCCAGATGTGCACAGCGTGAGCGCGCTGTGCTGGCTGCCAGAGACGGGGGGGATAGAGAGGGGCAGCCGTAAGGAGGGTGGCACGGGGAACGAGGGGGTCACTCCAGGAGACAGATGCTGTGAGCAGAACAGCATGTACCACTACTGCAGCCCTGTGATGCCTGGGCCATTTTTTCCCAGGAATAAGGGGTTAAATAAACGTCGGGGGGAAAAAAGTGTTTCAGGGGCTACAGGTGCTGATGAGGCTGATCCATGCCCTTGTGACCGCTTCCTGCAATCAAGATGAGCTGGTATTTTTTTGCCTGAACTACTGCTTAATTTTATCACTCTACAGCAGCTAAGAACTATTTCTTGGACTAGGCAGTGGCTTAAAAATCCAGTGAAGGATATTAGATTTTGTTCTGCAGACTGCCCTGTAAAGTCTGATTTTTTTTCTCTCTTTCTCAGCTCAAATGTAATTCATGAATTCACTCAGAATAGACACGTTTGTCTGGCTCCTGAAGCTGAGCTGTGATGAACACCACAGAACGCAATCGATCAAAAGTTTCGAGACAGTGTTCATGCCTCGAGACTATGAACATCTATTTCAATTTCCTCTCTCGGTGCTATGTGATGCCTCCACACTTCTTTGACCATCTCTTGCTGAAACTCTTCTGACATACAAAGACTGTATAATATAATAAAGTATAATTAGTGATTATATTTCTGGCCATATGTGGAGGTCTGAGCTTTGGCTGGAATATTATAACCCAGCAAGCATGTTCTGTCTCCTCTCTTTTATAGCAAAATTTCACTATTTCATCCTCCATCTTCTGCAGTTTTTTTCATCAAGTTCCTGTCTTGCCCCATTTTCAATTGTTCTATTTGTAGAATAACTCGTGTCTCTTTGGGGAGGTCTCAAGTTTTTCAAATCATAATTTTTTACACATAAACCTTTCAAGCAGGATTCTGGCACCCCATTCCCCTGTTGTTGCTGCTGGAGTACAACAGCAGGAGCCACTGAATTGAGCTAAGCTGAACCAGAATTTTCTGTACTTCTGCTTACATTTCAATTCATCAGAGAACATATCTGGTTTAAGCAGCTTCTTTCTGCCTGTTTAGAAGTCAGAATATAAATAAATACCAGTTTTCATTTCTCCCAATAGATCTAAGCTAACTGCCATAATATATAAAGAAAAAGGGAGCATGTTTTATGCAATAGAAAATTCCATCAGAAACATTACAGAATGATCAGGATGACGCAAATAATTCACAGTTACTAGGGAAGCTTAACCTGTCATTTTTCTAAGGCATCTATGCCAGGAGATTTCCATTCTTTTAAATGTGGGCAGTATTCAGTGTTTATGCCATTTTTCAATGTCTAAAGAGATTGAAACAGGTATGTGCTAATACTTCCTAGTTATTATTCACTGATTGAGTTATATTGCAATAGATCAGAGAGGTCATACAGCACACATTTTGAAGTCTGGATAGAAGTTGCATAGAATAACCTTTTAAAGCAAAAAGATGCATGTGCAAATGCAATATATGTTCTGCTAAACTGGGTACTCTGAGAGATTTTATTTTTAGTCTAGTAAAAAATATGAAAAATATGAAAATGTCATAAATCATGTAAATTGTTCTATGTTACAAAACAACATGCTGAAAAAAATCAAGCATTGGGATAAGTGTTGTTAAAGTATATTTTCACAGCTTTAAAGAATGTTATATTGTTAAAATAATAAGGAATATTTATTTTTAGGCAGTTTTTGACACTCTAGTGATGCATACATTTAGATAAAAACAGGGATAGATATGATTCCTTGTTATTTTTTATTACTACTACCACTACTACTAGTAGTAGTAGTAAATACCCCAGTAAAGTTCTACAATCTTCTTGTGCTCCAAAGTCAGGTCTTTAGTGCATTTTCAAATTCATTCTCAATTTAAATAAAATCAGTTCTTGAGCTTGTAGCCTGAATTACTGACATGAAATAGAAAAGACCAGACTGTGGACCCAGCTCATGACACCAGGGTAAATAGCTCTTTGTGGGTTTGCAGTCTGTATCAACACCACCATTCACAAACTTCTCAGTTTCACATGACTACAACCAAGCTAGTGAGAAATTATGAAGGTGGACCATGGGCCATAAAATGAAGTCTGCTTTTCTAGCCAGGAAGTAATTCTTTAACTGCTCACTCCACCCTGTTAAAGCCCCCACAGAAAAGTTCTCTTCTGTAGGACACCAATCATATCTGACTGTTTTACTGTATTCATTCCTCCCTCCTACTCCATATATAATTTGAAGTAGGTAATTAAACACTGCAAAATGCCTAGTTGAAGTTGCTGGGTGTAACACAGAGACTGGCATCAAAACCAGAACACAGGTTTCCAAGGTGCAACGTTAAGACAGCTTAACTGCAGCATCGTAATTATAAGACACTTTTGTAATTCCCAGTATTGGACAATATTTCAGAAGTGCATCTTGTTTATCACTGAAATGAGTATTTATATTTGTGATAATGGTTATCATATGCTTTTACAGAACTTAACCCTTAAGCTCTACTTAAAAAATAATTTTATCTAGTAAATAGATCTATTTAAGCTATAAATACATATTAGAAAGAAAGATATCCAACATATTTGGATGCTCTAGTCATGATTTAGGCAAGCATTTAATGAGATGCTTAACAGCATGTAAAGAGTAGCAAATAACTCAAATTTTCTTCTTCTTTGCTTTTATTTAGATATAAAACATGATCACACAGGCTGCCTCTCACAAGGAACACTGTTCACCAAGATATACATTGAGATCAGTGCAATGCATTTACAGGTATTTTTATTCTAAAACATTACTTCAACTCTCTCATGCACCACAGAAAGGGAATGTGCTGCTTGAACTGGGGAACTGAGAGAAGCCACTAGACCAGAAACTGTAAAATGAAAAAGGTGGAAATAGGGCAAACCTCTCTCAAAAAAAAGAAAAGTGATGAGAATTTTTTTTACTGCCTTTAATTATCAAGATTAGAGGAAAATAGCCTTGTTTCAGAGAATTTTGCATCCAGTATCTTTACCATCTCATTTCAAATCTAACTTGAGGCTTAATATAAAAGCTAACATAATTTTCAGGAATCCCTCCCACTAGAAAGAGATAAAGACAATCACAAGATTGTAATTGTCTTAAGCCGTTCTGCCAATTTTCATTTAAAAATAATGTTCTGTTTTATTTTGAGGATTTCATACTGCTGTAGTTAGATTGTGGTCAATAATATTATTCTGAAGGGGTTTTCCCCCAAAATGGCAGATTTTTATCTGTTTGACCTCTGTCATGGAGCTAGAAACAGCTAACTGAAGAGTCTGAATGAAAGATGGAAGGCAGAGGCACAAAGTCTGTACTCCAGCCTACTTCACCCGGGGCTTACATTAACATACCTTCTCAAAATATCTCAGTTTCCCATTTTACACATTGCTTTTATCTTGTTTTCTCCAAATAAGTGGAGATTTCAGTGGAAATAATCCCGTGACACCCCCAAGCCTGACTTGTCAGAACTCAGCTTTTCTTCTGTGTTCTGTCACAAGCCCTTATGAAGAGAGATGATCAGGGAAGTACCTGAAACATGAAACCCCAAAATATTGGCATCGCACAAAATTTTATTATCCATCAGTCTAACCTATGATTTCAAACTGATTTTCTGGAAGTATCTACTTATTATCCACCCTTGTACAAGAAACGACACTTTCCTTAGTCACAGTATCCTCTGCCATGAAAGACGGTCATGTAACCCTACCACCTGCACTGAAGTAATGTTGTGTCTTACCTCAGTTAAATATGGTGACATGATAAGTATACCCTCTATATATACATCTTTGTAAACTCAAAATCCTTTGCAATGACCAAATAAGAACTGCAGTGAAAGAGGTCATGAGAGCTATTTTTTTAAGCTATCCAAGCCATTGACAAATGTTTTATTGTTTTCAAAAGCTTTCTAAATACCCAAGAGAGCGTGGCTCAGAAAATTCTGCAGGAGATTCGAAGATCCAGTTAGTTTCCATTTTTCTTCTCATTCTCACCCTTTGCCTGGGAGCTGTCTTGCTAGTTCTCCTCATTTGAACAGTAATTTATTACATATGTTTATTCCCTCTTGTGTACTTAAAACATTTTATAGTTCCTAATTTCCTAGTTATAAGATTATACCCTCTGATTTCCATGGCTCTCTGCCAAATATAACAGTTCATTCTGGATTATTGAAAACATATGCAGAAGCTTCAGCAAGCCTGATTTCCCATCCGTCCTTATTTCTTCCACAAACATTCTTTCCGAACACATCGATGCCTCAGACCTTTTAACATTTATTTCTTTTCTTCATGGACTTGCTGCGGTCTCTAACTACTGTTCCTTGAAATATTAAGCACTTCAGAAATTGCTCACCAGATATTTTGTAGTAAATGGGGCAGACTCTGCGCAGAAGTAAATTGTACAGATGGAGTTAAATTAGCTTCCAGCTGCTCTAGAGTTGTGGGGTCACCTAAAGGAGGAGGCTTTGGGCTCCAGGATCCTCCAGCCTGCCAAAGGTGCTGCAAATATCTAAGGATCTGCATAAGGGACAGAGTAATGAAGCAGCTCTATCTAGCAAAAACAACTGCCATGGTTATACCCTGACACTGCTCCACTTGTACCCAGCAGAAGAGCCCTTTGCGTTGGGTTTTGCCTTGCTTATCACCCTTGCTAACAAACTTGTCTATTAATGGAGAAATAACACATCATCTATCTCGTTTGTATCAGTAACATCTTAAAGCTTTTATGCAGTCCACAAAAATTCTACAGGGAAGACTGCAATTTTGACTCAAAGGAGTGCTGAACATATCCCCTGTGCTTGATGTCCTAGCCTTTCCACAAAGCCGCTGCCTCCATCTGCATAAACATTTCCTAGTCTGCCTTTTCACTCTGCCCTCAGAGATCTGTAATAGTTCCCTGTGATTGCTGTTACGCCTTTTCTGTGCTTCGCTTCAATCAAAGCTGTCTCTGCACTGGTAGCCAAACCCACATGTCATTTCATCCCTCTGTCAGAGTGTTCTCCCTTGTCTCTCATATTCCTCCGTATCGGTGCAGCAATCCATTTTAAACTGTCTGCGACCCCGTTAAGACTGCGACGGGGGAAAAAAAAGTATGCAACGTGCAATCTTGGAGAAAGATAAGGAAAAGAACGATGAGGAGACAAAGCAAGGAGAGAACTAAGTTTGAGAGAGACTTTCTGCTTTATCTAGCGAGGCAAATCCCCCTCCAGCCACAGCGGCAGCCTGCCCACGGAAGGAGGGTCACGCTCCCCCCACAGCAGCCGCCCACCTTCCCGCACCGTGCTGCAGGTCACCATGAAGGTACAGGCCTGCTTTCAAAATCTATTGGGGATCAAAACAGAGGTAAAGCTGTCTCGGGAGACGTAATTCAAATAAAAGCATCTGCCGGTTGTTTTTCTTCGAGCCAGATCTACGAAGGGGACATTTTACCATGCTGTCCCCACTCCTCCCAGCAGTTCTGTGTTTTCACTGACCATGTTGCCCATATTTCTTCCCTCAGTTCCTTGCCACGCTCCATTCGTATCTTAAACTTACCTGGCTCGAAAGTTCCCCAGAATATATTTTGTTTATCTAAACACTCAGTTAAAACTCGAGGTAACTGACCATTATTTTATGCAGGACTAACAACCCGAACTGGTCGGAGCTCCCCAGCTCAGTGTCACGCAGCACCTGCTAAGGCACCGTTCCTGCAGCTGACCTGCACACACCCCTCCCCTGCACCTCCAGCCAAGCAACGGTGTCTCCACACAAGCACTACAAACATGCCTCGAGGAAAGCAACTCGCTCTTCTCCTATGGCAAAACCCTCTTCCTTTGCCATGTAGATGAGGCCAAACTGCCGACGAGGTTAACAGGGAACAACATCACTTGTGGTCATGTATTGTCTCTCTGCTCCATTACAGCCTGAATACTTGGTTTATGAGGTTTTTTTATTGTAACAGGCTTTCATCTGTGATGTGACCAGGATGAGAGTGGTCCTGAGATGTACCCCAAAAGGGGAAGCAGCAGACACTGGCCCACCTCTCCGCAGGCCTCAGTTTCCCGGCTATCATCTTGACTATGGCAATTGAGTCCAGCTACAACAAAACAGCTCTTCAACAACTACAACAAACATTTTAATTAGATTTCCCCATGCTTTGAAGCACAGAGAGAGTGTGAATAAAAAGTATATTTGCTATATTTTACACAGTAATTTTGTTCAGAAAGGAGTCATAAATTGAGTAGGAGTGACTAAAATCAGAGTGTCAGAAAAGACAACAGTTTGTTACTTGAAAAATTTAAACTGTAAATACTGCAAAAGTATTTGAAATAGCTACTGTTTGTGAAAATTCATTTTCCACACCGCATTGCCTTTCTTGATCAAATTATGAGCATTAATGTACCTCTAGCAGATTATTTTTCTCAAAGAAGTCTTAATTACAGCTAGGCAGGGAAGCAATGAGGGGAAGTGAGCCAGAGATAATTCTTAGACAAGGTGACCAAAATTACAAGCATGCCTACAGCCTCTGAGTCTTTATTTCCAGATTGATTTTAATTTCATCAAAAGGCTACAATGCCTCATCTAAATAATAATAATTTAAAAAAGGTTTATACGATCAGTTCTATGGGAAAATCTATTGGTCTGTCAAGCTAATTATCTGACACCACTGTTGCAGTACATTAAAATCTGCATTAACAAGGCACTTGGCATCCTCATTTGTAGATACGTGACTCCTTGGGAGACTGAACATTTGCTAAACAAGCAGCTACCGGGCAACAGGACTTCGGAAGTTCCTACTTCCCAGGCTCCATTTCTCTCTCAGCATATAGACACCACGCTTCCCCCTGGGCACACCGTGCATCCTGTACGTGGAACGGAAAATGATCTGTCTAACAAGCAGCTGGAGAAAACCACCTTTCCAATCCAAGGTGCTCTGGGATTGTTCTGTAAAGGAGAATGATCACACTGAACTGACCCGTGTCTGGATCAGTGTAATCCTCTTGTTGACTAAATTAACTTGTGTATTCGTTGACAATAATAAGACGGCCACTGAAAACATGACGCTGTTTAAAGTAGTAACGAAAGCCTTGTCATCCCCCCGTGCAACGGGTAGGACAAAATCACTCAGGGGGATTCACTGAAGGCCTGTTGGGTCTGCTCTTTGCACTCACAAGTGCGAGGAACAAGACTGAGGAAAACAAAAGCATTGTCTGCTACCTCTGTATTTCTCAAGTCCCACAGCTACGAGAAGGAAGGCTACAGGGAAATTATCTTCTGGTTACTTCAGTTGGCTTTAACTCTGCTTTGTGCCAGTGAAGACTCATAAAGTTACCTTCTGAGGTCCTATGACCCAGAGCTGGAAGCTTAGGGTTTCACAGATCTTGAGGTACCAGCTGCTATAAAATTCAAACATCTTCAGTTTATCACACTTACAATATAAATTAGCAGTAAGAATCAATTTAATGTCAAGTTGGACAGGAGGAACTCTTCAAAATTTTATTTGGCAGTTTGCTTCTGTAAAACCCCATTTTTTCTTTTTCACCATTTTCGTTATGCTTTATAACCTTGCTAAACTTAGGTACAGGCAGAGGCAGTGAACACATAGCTTGCATATAAAATAAATGAGCTTTTCTAATTTTTGCTGATAAAATAAAAACTTGCGCCTAAATTAGGCTGAAATACTCATCTATTCTTCTGCATTTCTGTGGCTTTATTTATTTTAAGTGCCTCTTTGTACTTCAGTGAACAATTACAAATCATTTTCCCAATTTCTTCAGACACTCAGGCATGCCAAGAGCTAATTAACTAGTGTGACAATTGCAAGAAGCAGCAACATAATTCAGTTTTTGAATGGCTGGAAGGTATTTAATTTGAATAAAAGAGGAATTAAATAGCAGTAGTAATAAATGGTATTGACAAGTAGGGTACACATATCAGAAAGGTCTCCAACAAAGTGTTTGCAGGTACTTTCAGAACTCCACTTTGGAGATGTGAAATTAGGATTAATTGGCTGGAGCCATTTTATAGACTATTTCACACATTTAATACCTTACAATCTATTGAGGTAATCAGCCATGTGTAAAGAACAAGTTTTGAATCGATTCCCTGATTAAGTAAAATATAAAGGTCTTTGTATGCAAAATGTGGAATGCTTAATGCAAGATTCATCTGGCACAGTGGAATACGGGTAGGAAAGACATTTTCAGTGATCTGAATCCTAGTGCTTGAGATATGGTGCTCATGGCAATGAACTTATCAGAATTTGAGCAACCATTGGCACAGCTCAGAAGTGAATCTTGCTCTTGCTTTTGGAAGTAAATTTAATAAAAGTAATAGCTGAATTATGTAGACTTCTATTTGATAACCATCAGTGTTATCCTATATCCACTTTTTTTTTTTTCTTGCTTAGTTTAAATAAGCTTTCACTGTGCCTTTTAAAATACAAAAAAGAAGAAATCCAATTGGCTAATGGGAAAATATTCTCCCTTTCTCTTCTTAGAACAATAAAAAAAATATAAGAATGAGTAAGTTTCACAATAAGTTTGTAAAGCAGAATACAGTTATGAGCTAAAAACCACATTGCCTAAAAATACTTGTTTTAGGGGAACTGGATTTTTCTTGACATTCTACCTCAGCCACCACTCTCATGTTATGGTCTCAAATTACTTCTTATCCAGGGCAGTTCACCGTTCTTGCCTCTAGTTTGTGCGCTCCCAGTATTGCCCTTCCCTTGAGCCAAATATCTTGAAGCAGCAAAAACAGTTGGATCAAATACCTGATGGACTCAAAAGACTAGTTCTCCACAACCAATCCAGAGAAGGGACACAGAAGCATGGGTAGACTCGATTACAGATGACTTACATAGTTAAATCTTAATGAAGATCATAAGTACAGTTGCATTCCCATAGAGAAAAGGTGCATCATCTATGGGTGCATCTATATTAATGTTTTTATTTCAGAGCAGTAGAGAAATTAAGTGAATCCCCTGATCATTCCCACCTGTTATGTACTTGTTCAACTCTTGCAATGGTTCTGGTGTGTATGGATTGGATACTTTCAGGATGAAACTGACTGACAGATGAACTGTACAGAATCACAAGAAACCAAACTGTCATGGTTTGAGCTCAAAGGGCAGCTGAGCACCACACAGCCGCTCATGTGCCCCTTCCCCACCAGTGCTGGCAAGGAGAAAATAAAGCGAAAGGCTCTGGAATTGAAATAAGGACAGGGAGGGATGACTCACCCTTCATGGTCACAGGCAAAAGACAGACTACTTAGGGAAAGGAAAAGGAACAAATTTAATTCAAACACTAACAACAACACTTAACAGATAAAGTAGGACAGTGAGAAGCATTACCACATCTCAAAAACACCTTCTCCCTATCCCTCCCTTCTTCCTGGGCTCAGCTTTGATCCCTATTTCTCTACGTTCTCCCCTCCAGTGGCACAAGGGGCAGGGAATGGGGGTGCTGTCAGTCCTGCTGCTCCTTCCTCCTCAGGGTGGGGGGCAGTCCTCACATTCTTACCCTGCTCCACGTGGTTCTCTATGCTCACATAGTCCTCTATGAACTTTCTCCACCATGAGTCCTTCCCACGGGCTGCAGCTCCCCACAAGCCGTTCCAGTGTGGGTCACCCACACATACTGCAAACCTCCCAGTGCTGAACTACAACATCAAGTCTTCTTCTTCCTATAGGGACCTTGCCTCCTTCAGGAGCAGTTGTGTGCTCCAGCGTGGGCTCCTCCACAGGTTGCAGGTCAACAGCTGCTCCACCAGTGACCTCCATGGCTCGCAGTAGGGGCAGCTCTGCTGTCTCACCATGGGCTGCACCGGTGCACCTCCACCCCTCTCCTCCTCCTTTCTTCCACCGACCTCGGTGTTCACACAGGGATCACAACTTCTCCTCCCAACTCCAGCTCCTCCTCCCAGGTTCCCTTTCTTAAATACATTATTGCAGAAGTGCAGCCACCGTTGCTGATGGGTCCAGCCCTGGCCAGAAGTGGGTCCAACTCAGAGCTGAGAAAGCTTCAAGAAGCTTCTCACAGGGGGCCACTGCTGTAGTCCCCACTGCCGCTACCAAAAATCCTGCCACTCACACAAACCTAGCACACAAACCAAGCAGCAGGCTCCACTGTGAAAAAGTCTTCCAGTGAGAAGTGACACCAATGCACTGGTAAAAGTCTCTGAAACTGCCAATCTGCAACTCCTTGATGTGCTTCTTGTGCTTTCCTATGTGTGACAAGCAGCGAGGCCCAGAAAGATCAAAAGGATTGTAGTTTCCCCAGGACTGGGAGCTGTAGAATACACCTGAACAATCCACTCGTGAAATTTAGGACATGTACAGATTGGGAGGCAGATCTATCTATTTGGCATAGAAGGTGGTTGGCAGCTGAGACAGAGCTTGGGACCAGTAACACTCTTCTCACACCCCTCCTTTATATTTTGGCAAACGTGACAGCTACCTGCCCTCAGCCTGGTGTGCAGAAGAGATGTACTTCTACTCCAGAAATGTTCAGGCACCCAGGAAGGGAGAGAAACAGGAAAGGAAGCTCTGTCCTGTTTGCTAACATGTCACTGTGAAGTCACTGGCATGCCACACCATAACCCAAGGCAAGATGAAGAAGAAGGCAAGATTGTGAATCAGGCAGACTTTCAACTATCTGACTACCAAAGAAGACACAGTGTTTTTTACAGTCTTGGCAACACATCAGCCCATTCACCAAGCTGGATGGGGAGTGTTTTGGTGTAGAACAAATTAAACAGAATGTCCTCACTGAGCTTAAAAGCCTCATCCACTATCTTTGGGGACATTTGAAGCAATAACATATTTTCATAAAACAAAACATGGCATAATCATGGAAACTTTCCTGGTTTTCTTCACTCACACTACCTCAGGCCTTCCTCCATTTTCCAGCTGCCAAGGCTAGCAAATAACAGAAGAAAGACTCCCATGACACACTGCTGGCCATGGCATAAAAGTAACTTATCAGCTCTGATGCAGGTCACCCTGCTCAGAGCTCACCTTCACCAGCTCATATCAAAAATTAGAGAAGGAATGGGTAAATCTCAGTACTACACAGAAAACTGTGCCCTAGAGAACCAGGGGGCTGCAGTGGGGATGGCTGTAGGCAGCAGACTTACACTGTAACCTTGCAGACAGTCCTGGACTCACAGACTTACTTTTTTTTTTTTTTTTTTTTACACAGAGGTGAGCCACAAAAGTCTTGCCTTCTTCCAGTTTCCACCCCCATCCTCTGGTACCTCAGCCCTACATTGCCTCAGGCAGGAGGCAGTGTATGTCTAGGACGCCATCCTAGAAAACATGCTGTAGTATCAGTCTGAGACAGTGTTAAGAAGAGAGGAGGGAGAGAAGGCCGACTTGGGAGATATTCACAGACAGGATCACCCAGAGTCCTTAAGAGGCCTGACAACAGTTCTTGACAAAGAGGCTTCAGATTGCAAGGCAAGGGAGCAGGAGGCTCTGGAGATATGGCAAGAGCTCGCCATGCTCTTGAATGGCAACTAGTAGCCCGGCAGATGTAGAAGAACCAATGGAAGAAGGAAAAGAGGACCAGCCAGATCTGGGGACCACCATCTCCACCAACACTTGCTGTGCGACTCCAGACCCTCTCTAGAAATCAAATAGTCTTGGGAAGATATTAGTAGTAGGCTCTGCATAGCCTGGTAACTGTGGGACCTCTCCTCTCCTCCTCTCATCTGTGGTCAAAACAGTGCAAGTGACACATGAAAACAGTTACAGCACAAAAAGTGCTGAGAAAGTCTTTGTGCATGTTACTTCTTCACTCAGCACTTGGTAGAGCGGCCCACTGGGGAGCGCACATACCAGAAAGCAAACATCTGTTTTCATCTGAAGAGCCTCAGGCAACAGGTATGGGGGATGTTGGATCTCGGGGATTGGCCTAACTCTAGCCTAAAGCGCAAACTGGTGTCTTCTGTGGTTCAAGTAAACAGGACTTACAGATGTTTATACATATAAATGCTTGCATCAGATAAGCGTCTGGGACCATTGTAATTTCTTCTAAATGAAAGAGTATAGCAAATTTTTTTCCCTAGCTGCTCACTTAAAAATGGTTACAGGTTAGGAAAGGCAAATGCAAATTCATCTGTATATTAAATTAGATGAGGAGGATTCTTACGTACTAGCTCTTGCCAGAAACAGATGGGCTTGATAGCAGGATGCTCTAGTTGGGCAAATACTTTGCACTCCAGTTCCCATGTGATGTATCAAACATTATTTAAATTCTAGGTTGAGTGTTTAAACACAACATGTTATAGCAGTGCTAAACCAATAATCTTTACTATTTGTTGTGATACATAATCCATATAAATTATTAGTCAGATGAATTTTATCTTGACTGTCCTTGATCAGGACTCCCTGCAACATGATCAATATACAAAGTAGTTCCTTATCTTTTTGGGACATACTCATTTACCATAAATATCTTGCTCACCAATCTGGCTGGTATGTGTCTGTAGGAAATAAGAGCATCAGCTTTGTACCAGTTAGATTTAGTTCCTCAAGTGAAGAAGTGATTCAGCAATAATAAACTTAGAAAAATTCTGCAGGTTGGACTAGGAATCATGTGACTGATAGGAATATATTTATGTATCTATGTGGGGTTTTGAAAAACAATTTTGGGGTTTGTTTGGACTATTACAAAACAGTACATAGAATTTATTAATAAAGTCATCACATGCTGTTACATAACTGGGTTTGTTACTAAATACTTCTCTTTTCTTTTCACACTGATAGCATGTTCCTTATAGCTATTTACTCATTAGTCATCCTTTGATCTCCAGGATTTTTATGTTACAAGCAAAAAAAAATTTAGTTTATACTCAACCTGAGATCTTCGTGCATCATAGTTAACCTTAAGACATTCCAAGTATATTTCATCCTGCTCATTAAAATCATGCCATGCTTTTTTTTTTTTTTTTTTTCAGAACAAAATTCAGACTTTGCTGTGAAGTCAAGAAGTAAAGGAGATTTTTTACATTTTTTAAAGAAAGTAAGAGCTGATTTGGTATTTTTTTTGGACAGCTGCCTTCCTCATAATCTGGACTGCACTCTAGACAGATCTTCTTGCTTCAGTTTCAACTCTTGAGTTCAATTTGCTCCTTTGTATTCCCCAGTCAGAAACAAGAGGCCAGAAATTACAACTGAAGAATGGCACACAGAAGACTATCAGGTCATTATCCTTCCTTTTGTTTCATCGATCCCTGTTCATTTTTTTCTGTAGAAATATGATAAATATTATGAGCCATTCTAACATACCCCTTTTTGCTTGCCATTTTTTATTTTCTGATTCCTCCTATCTGAGTTTATCATTACCACCTTTTTGATTTTTCAAGAATATGTCTACAAAAGTGTGAAGGACAGACTTGCATATGCTGAGGAAATGCCCCCAGAATGAAAATATATGGATATATTCATCCCTGGCAGCAGTCTACTAATACATACTGAGTTTTGTCATGTGTCAACTTATCCAAATTTGAGGGAACAAACTGAAGGAAGAAAAACCTTTTAGGCCCAGGTCTCTCCTATTTAGTCTTTTCATACAGTCTGGAATAGGATAAGATTATTAATCTATTAGAGACTGAAAATGTACAGTTAGGAGATTTAAAAGCATTGTCTTGTAAAATGATCCTTTCACTAAGACAGCCATATGTTTTGCTTCAGTGGCAACCAACCTTGCAAGAAGAGATTCTCTCAAATACTTTGAAAATAGAACTAGCAAGAAAAAACACCCAATATTTAAATTTACAGTGCTAAAATTCATGATGAAAATATATGTGTAAAGATAAGAGAGGCATCACAAGCTTCTCCGGATTTTCATATTCTGTGACCTTGCTTAATCTCACAAAGCACTGTGCAGTGGCATGGAAAACCACCTATAATTTCTCTAACAATATGATGTGCACTTCATGGAATAGACAGTTGTTGACCTATTGTAGTAATTGTTTGGTTTCCAATTACACAGCTTGAAAAACATCAAGTCCTTATGAGAGTATGTAAATTTTATCAGCCAAATGCACCCCTTATATTACTTCACTTTAGTCAAGCTATTCTAATGGAATTACATCAGAGATTAATTTTGTCCAATGTATTTTTTATCCAGTGTACTGTTTAGCAAAAGAAAATCAAAATATCAATTAGCTGTTTTGAAGAGAAACAACAAAGAATATAGGCAAGGGTATTTATTATGTTTATTTTTTAACCTTTGGATGTTAGCCAAATTCCAGAGCTCTGTAAAATGTTTGCATTTTGAGAAGATATTAATGCGGGGGGTCTGGTGTGTTAAATCTGATCCTGCTTACCCACAAAGACCATATAGAGACCTGTTTCTCTGAATTCAGTAGGTAACACTGTGCTGATGGATTCTGCAGTGTTTCATTAAGTGTCCAGATCAAGAGCTATCCTTCTAAGTTTTCATTCTGAATCCACAAACTTTCCCTTTATTCTTTGAGACGCAAATCATCTCCATGCTACGTACTTATCCAATATCCAACAGAGCAGCCACATCGGAGGAGCTGCCACAATATTTAACAATAACAAGTAATGATGCTTGAGCTACCTCTAGATCTGTTGGAGAGACAACACAGCAGGGAACAAGCAATCTAGGAGGTTTCTGGAGTGCATTGCTGACAACTTCCTGACACAGATGATCGAAAAGCAGAAGAGGAGAGATACCCTGCTGGACCTTACACTTGCAAACAAGGAAGAATGTGACAGAGACGTGAAGGCTGGGGGCAGTCTTTGCTGCAGTGACAATGGGATGGTGAAGTTCAGGATTGTGAGGGGTAAGAACAAAGCAAATAGTAGGATCACAACCCTCAGCTTCAGGAGAAGACTTTGGCCTGTTCAAGGATGAGCTTGGAAGAGTCCCATGCGTGATGATCCTGGAGGTAAGAGGGGTCTAGGACAGCTGGTTGATTTTCAAGGATTGCCAGACCAAGATTGGTCCACCCCCATGTGTGTTGGCTTTGTGTGTGTGGCAGGGGTTTTGATGGCTGGGGAGGGGGCTACAGACATGGCCCCTGTGAGAAGCTTCTCAAAGCTCCCCCAGCTCTAAGTCAGACCCGTCTCTGGCCAGGTCTGAGCCAATTAGCGATTGTGACCATGCCTCTGTGATAATATATTAAAGAAGGGGAACCTGAGAGGAGGAGGAGTTGTGAGGGAGATACCTATGCAAACACTGAGGTCAGTGGAAGAAAGGTGGAGGAAGTGGGGGAGTTACACTGGAGCGGAGACTCCCCTGCAGCTCCTGGTAAGAGGACAGGCTGTCTTTCTGCCACCCATGGAGGTCCACAGTGGAGCAGGTGCCCACCTGCAGCCCATGGAGTACCCCCACGCTGGCATGTGTCTGTGCCAGAGGAAGGCTGGGACTCTGAGGGCAGCCCGTGCTGGTTCAGTGAATTGCTGGGAGGACTGCAAACCACGGGGCACACCCACGCTGGAGCAGTTCAAGAGGTACTGAAGCCTGTGGGAAGGACTCACGTTGAAAGAAGTTCACGGAAGACTATCTCCCGTGAGAGGGACCCCACACTGGAGCAGGGGAAGAGTGTGAAGTGTCCTCTCCCCAAGGAGGAAGAAGTGGCAGAGACAATGGATGATGAACGGACCGTAACCCCTATCCCCTGCCCCCCTGCACCAATGAGGGGGAGGAGGTAGAGGAACTGGGAGCAAAAGTGAGCCTGGGAAGAAGGGACGGGTGGGGGGAAGGTGTTTTTGAGATGTGGTTGTATTTTCTCACTGTCCTACTCCATTTGTTTGGAAAATTAAGTGGTAGTTGTGGTGGTATTTAAATTAAATTGATGTTCTTTTTCTTCCCTGAACAAGTCTGTCTTTTGCCCATGACCATAATGGGTGAGTCATCCTTCCCTGTCCTTGTCTCAATTCCAGAGCCTTTTGTTGTGTTTTCTCCTCCCCACTTCCAAGAGGGAAGGGGTGAGTAAGCACCTGCATGGTGTTCAGTTGCCCTCTGGGCTCAGATCATGACAATTCATAACCAATAAACCACTCCACTTTCTGAATATCCTTTAGCTTCTTCTCTTACCTACACCATGCTTAAAGTTACTGTCGCTGCCTTTAAGAAACATCTCTCCATTACATCAGTTTTCCTTATAACTCTTCTCTGCTGCTTACCCTTCCCTGCATCTAATCCCCATTTTCATGTCTTCTTCCTACATACTGATAACTACGTTCCAGCTCCAGAGAACACTGTGGGTCTTTAATATATGTCTGATTTATATTAAATTATTGGGAACAATACTTGGGAACAAAGTTTTCATCTGCATTTCTCTTTCTGCTATTATATCCTTATCTACCACTCTTGCTCACAATGAGTAACAAGATCTTTCACAAATAATCCCACAAAAATGGAGTAGGTATCCTTCAGCAGCAGAGCACTACACAGCAATAAATTATAATATCCAGAAAGCATCACAGAGTTTTCTATTTTGCGATTTTTAAAAATATTTATTTTAAAAAGTAGAAATAGTCAACAAAGTAGTTTGATCACTTTATACCATCAATGACAAGATGCAGCAATAGATATGCAGGACTTTGGCAATATTGCCTCTTCTTGCTAGTTATTCTAATGTGCTTTCAAGCAGTCACATAGTTCTTGTTTTTTCAGTAAAGAGAAACACAAACAGACTTCTTATTACACATGGACTGTTAACTCATTTCTTGTTCTCACCACTCGTCACACAACTAGGAAGAGTTTTTCTGACATTTCCAAGATGGAGATTCAGCCTACAAACTTCATAGACACCCTCATCCCATTTTAAATCCTGTTGAAATTTCACCCTCATCCCATTTTAAATCCTGTTGAAACTTCTTTTGTGTTTTTGTAGCACCCTCTTCTCTTATCATCCTTCACAGTAAGCATACGTTTCAATAAAGAACTTTTCAGCATGATTGGCCTAACAGACTTGGTGAGCATTTGGTGAAATAAAAAAATTAACAAGGAAAGAAGAAAAAAACCCCTGAAAATAAGGTATTTAGAGGAGTATTTCTTATTTTGTAATTAAGTAATGTGAAGAAGGGAAGTTTTGACCTGTCATATCAGAGCATTTCTCTTCAGCAGGCTCTTATGAAAGTGGGAGATTGCAGATACTTGTTCACACGAGAGCACAGAAAGATATTCTCTAATATATATTTTTGGAGTATTTTCAAGAAAACTTTTTAAGTACTAAAAGTGTAACATGTCACAATATGTTCAGCTTCCCTTTAAACAAATTGAAATAAGTCAGAATAACAAGATTCAAAATATGATAAAGCACTTGCCTTCCTTCCATCAATAGAGATGCTGAGCCTCATGTTGTCAACCTAATATTGGTGATTAATGTAATTCTCCATAAAACCCATTGTTGACTAAGGATTGGACAGAGGAAAAGTGAGTCACAAAGTTTGAATCTGCATCTGCATCAAACCTATGAAGTTACATGTAGACAACACAATAATACAGAAAAGGAAAACCAAATCAGTAATATATCTATGTCAGTAGTTATCTCAGATCAAAGTGCTGTGTGAAATGCGCTTCTGTCCCCTTCTACAAGGTGATCATGGCCGATGAAAAATCATAGGAGGAGACATTATCAAAAACTTGAGGACACAAACATCCATATATACAGCAGGATATCTACATCTCTGCACCCTGGCACACCTTACAAACACTATATCCACTAACTCTTTGACATCAGTACCCTAATTTTTCCGGTTTTCCTTTTTCCTACCTGAAATCTAAATTCAGTGAACAACATATAAAAATGGCACTAATGAACATAAAAGATGAAAATGTGAATTTATACTGGCAACATTTAATGGACAGAAAGTAAAGATTAATTTTAACAAAGTCAAGTGTACAGACATGCATACAGTTATCTAAATCTTTTTACAACTGCACTGGCCATAAATGGATTTAAATAGACACTGTTTATTTCCGAAGCTCTCATAGAGATATAACCCAAACAAAGGGGACAGAAAGTCACTATATGATCAATAGTGAAAATACTGCAGTTACTCAGCTGGTCTCTGGACATTTGTCTAACATACAGAAGTAACAAAATACTAGTATGTATTATGTAGATGAGCAAAGGGTAAATTTTGTTGCTAATACTGAGACAATGAAATCTCAAATATAAGGTAATCTGCTAGGTCTTAAATATTTTTTTTGCCTTAAATAGATAAAATGTGATTCTTTCATAAAAAGCAGAATTGGTGATAAATTCTTCCTGCAGCCACTGTATTAATTACAGCTAAAATGAGGAGCAGAGACTTGTTAATGAGAAAGAGAACATGATTTTTATGAAAAAAACACACCTATGTAAGTACTTAGCCAGATTAAAGAAGCCTTGTACTCCACCTTTGGATATATATATGTTTCATCTTTAGCCAAAAATGGATCTACGATGGAGGAATCTCAATAAGATTATTCAATAAATGCCCTAAATTTAGTTACATAACTGGATTGTCCCAAGTGTTGCAGGATCCAAACTATTTCAATAGTTTCAATAGTAAAGTTTCTTTAGGTATTTTTCAGGAGGAATAACAGTAAATCAGGATGTGCTGGCAAATACATCTCCCTAACAAGCTATTGGCATAACAACACTGTTTTTCTGTCCTAATGATTCACTCCACAATTATTTTGGGTTAAGTTTCTCATACTAAAAAATCTCTTATTCATTTCAATAGGGTAAAATATTCCCCTGAATGGAGCTACTGTTCAATAACATACAACTCAATCTGACTAACAGGGAAGAATCTGTTCCTAAATAATTACCACACAGGGGGCTGTTGATTATATTATGTTGAAATATGAAGGAACGTAACTAGGCATATTGTGCCTCAGATAAGTCTAAAGATAATGGCAGTTAAATTACATGATCAAAAAATGTCTCCTTTTCATATTTGAAAACCAGGCCAAGAAATGTTGTAAAGTGAATAAACTGTCATGTTCATTCTTCCTCTATGCCATATGAAAGAAGCTCAAAGGAAAATTTCCTTGCAAGAAGAAATGCAATTAAACAGGACCAAAAAATAAAAGCAAAAAAGCTTCATCAAAAAAAAGTGTCTAAGCAACCTTTTCTCATTTTTAAATATTCAGATGTTTCTATGCCAGAGACTAACATCCAGTTCATACTCTCAAAATAGAGAATGCAGAAGAAAACAGCAGCTTTCTCCTCCTTTTCTGCTTGAACTGCAATATTTGGTAGAGTGAATGAATGATTTAAAAAGAAGTTTCAAGTAGACACAATATGCCTTGATTTGTACTTTCTGGAGTATCACTGAAGTCGATTAACTCAACTTAGGGTTTGGCTTTTAACTGCAATGTACAAAAAATATGAGATTCAAGTGATTATATCATGAATGAGGTGTAGCTACTAAGAACAAAGATGGCTAAAATGCAAGATTTTTTTTTTACAAAACATTTATGTTTGTTCAGAATTTGTTTTGCACACTGAACCTTTCTTTCTCCAAAAAAAAATTTACAGTGAACTAGAAACTCTGAGAACAGATTTTTTAAGAAACAAAAGGACTGACTGGGGTAGAAAGTTCTGCTGACAGTGGTATAACTCAGTGCAGCCAGGACTTACAGTCCAACCTCAAGTTTGGCAGGTCTGCAGCCCACCATTACACCAAAGCTTCTGTGGAAGTTTCCAATACTCCCAGTTAGGACCTGTGCTAAAGGAACACGAGAACACATCGGGTTACACCTGTAAGAGTGACAAAGCAAGTTTCTTCATGGGACTGAAAGGAGGCAAAATACCTTGCAGTACAGTGGAGAAATGCAAAGGCTGAAGCTTTGAGACATCTATGAGAACTGCTGTAGTACCATCAAGCTCTCAGAAATAGCAGACTGGACATGACAGCTGGAGCCTGTAGGTCTACCAGCTCTCTGCTGACATATGTATGGATGTTAAGGATACAAAAAACCCAGCTGGCCTCATTAGAAATGTTAAAAATTACCTAGGAAATCCAGTGCCAACTGGCACCACTGTTACTAAGAAAAAAAATCTCAATGGCTGTAAAGAGCCTTCTTTATTACCAATACTGTTACAAAAATGCTTCCTTCAAGCAGTGTTATTAGTAATGACACAGGTCACATATTTTGATTCATTTATTGAATCCCCTGCTTTTCTGAGTTATTAATAGGGGACTTCCTGAGGTTGGTGGGGCTTATTACAAACCTGTTTAATTCTTCTTCATTTTTCATTATTAGGTTCTTACACACTTTAAGCCACTACTTTTTTCTGCTTTCTGAACTCCAGGCAACTTAGCCCAAAGATATAGCACAGGAAGAGACTGCAGATAAGACAAATAAAAAGGTACAATATTCTAAATGTGTTTTAACTGGACAGTGGGAGGGGACACTTAAGAGACATTTTGATTCAGATATTCTCTACTTCCTCCCCAGGGACAGTGATACTCTTTTTATTCTGCAATTTATATATGTACCCTCCCACAAGTTTCTTTTAGTCAAAGCTTTCAGGCTAAGGCGATGACAGGTGGCAGTCCTAGTATGAGAAGACCACATGCTGTGGACATTAATGAGTTTCCTTCAGGCCCAAACGTAAGTTTTATAACCTTAGGTTGACTTACTCTCCTCTTCAGTTAAATAAAAGTATTTCAGCTCATACAAACAGCTCAGCAAGACACAGAAACAGCAAGAGCCAAATGAGTGGAGGGATTTAGAGATTTTCCAAGGTTTACTTCCAGTTCAATCATTTTCAATCACTCATTAGGCAATGCAGTAAATCTCTTACTCTCTCTTTTGGAATCCAACATGCATTACCCAAAAGCAAGCGAGAAAGGAAGACTGGGATTGTAAAGTATAATCCAAAATTTATTTTTATTTCTGTGATGGACTTCAGTGAAATATAACAAAACAGCAATTCTGGCTATAGCTAACAAGCTGCAAATGCTGCCCTAAAAGACTCAGTACCTTATAGGCTTTAAATATTTTATGCCTTCACCATTTGTTAATGTTTCCAGTCTTACATGTAAAGAAATCAGAAAACAGCAAGCTGTCTGAAGCAGAAGACTGTGAGGACAGAAACATTCTTAGCAAACTGCAAGCTTTAACTCTGGATTAAATGAGGAGGGATTTGGCCTTCCTATATTCATCTGGACTTATGGGAAGTTTCAAACCCATGAATACAAACTTTACATGGCAGAAAAGAAACATGATTTTTTCTTGTAACAATCTTTTTCATACCATGCCTGAGAAGGGAAAAGAAGCAAGTTTGTATAACAAAGCATTTGGCTCTAAATGACCTGCAGTAAGTACTGGATATACATGGTACTAATAACTCACATTTATGGATAAATTCTGGTCTCACAGTGACCATGATGAAGACTATGATGTAGAAATCTAGGCATAAAAAAAGCTGGACAAACAGAACAGTTATCAGATAGGTAAAACTGTGATACTCAAGGAGTTCTAGCTTACTTTAGGACATTAGAAAGCAACAGTGTCTCTACATCTATCACTTGTTCATTTTCCTGTTTTAAGTACCTCACGCTGGTTTTGATCATCAGGATAAAAAGATCCCCAGCAGTCTTCAGGTGATAGTGAGTACAGCAACCTGGACTGGGATTTAAATGAAGGACTTTGAGGTGAAAGACTCTCTTTTTCATTACCAACTGCGTGAGTCATAACTCATTTATCCTGCCCTTAAAATAAACCACATTTCCAAGTGTGCCTTGATGTCTCTTCTCTTTTCCTTCAGTTATGACAAATGGAAAAATTTGTACAACATGAATTTCTACTCTGACTGACAGCTTATACAAATTATTCCTTTATGTCTTTGCAGTTTTTCATTCAATATTTTAAATGCCTGAAATTGCATATAGTTGTATTGTATTCCATTAGGATTCCCGAGTCTGTCAGAGTAATGATATATTTGAGCTTTTGAACTTCATACATACTTCACTTCATTTACAATGGTTATGTTAAAAGTCTATTTTCTTATACTTTTAAACCAGGTACAGAACAAATTCTAATCATTACCTCATGAGATCATGAAAAAATATTATTTTTCTGTCAATACTTGAAGTTAGGATTTCAGAGAAGGCTGCAACATATGTACTTAAAAAAATGCACACCCATCCAAAGGTCTTCCAATAACCTCCCTAGTTCCCATTACACACACAGGATTCCCTCTTAACCTTATGAACATAGATAGTCTTCAGATGGTCCCTTTAATAAAGCTATAGGAGACACTCCCTAACGCCCAAAGAAATCAGAAAAATGGGACCCTATGGCTCCAAAGTATAGGACTTCAGAGAGAGGAATCAAAATTGCACAGTAATGTTTGATAATCTGAGTATCAATGGTAGAATATTGTTTTACTCTTGCTCCCAATGTTAAATATAGCTAGTTATACTAGCAAATGGTGAAACAGGCCATTCAGCCAATTTCTACCTGTTACCTGCGAGTTTTGCAGTAAATACTAGGTCATTTAAAGCTTCCAGGGTCATACACTGCCATCAGTCTGAGTGCTGAACTTTCATGCAGTAACTGTCGGAATGTTCCAGGCATTTTTAGTCAGAAGCTGGAAACCCTATTTCCTAATCAGGTCAGCAGATGTTCGGCATACACACCACGGACAATATATACACAGGCTTTGAGAGAAAGGGCTTTTCATAATAGGCATAATATATGGACATAATATATAGACATAATAGGCACCGGGAGTAGATTAGAAATTAAAACTGTTATAAATCTGAATCCTTATCAGCATGGAATGGAATATCTGAATTATGCATAATGTGGGGAAGCAGAAAACACAGTAGTGCACATGCACACACTAAATTACAGGATGAATATCAGAGCCAGAGCCCATCATATTTCATCCTTTATCTTCCCTTCACTAATAAACCCTGACAATGAAATAAGCCTCAACAAGTTTTTCTCGCTTTGCCGGTTCCTCTTGTTCACTGTACCTTACATGTCATGCTGATTTACTGGTCTTTTCATATGCCATCTCTCCTGAAGGGTAATTTTTCCATGATGCCCCAAAGAAGAAAACAAATAGCACATATTAAATTCCGAGACAAATCCTTCCTCAGTCTTCGCAGTACCTCCTGTGTCTCTGTGTCTTCATTTAGATTTTGAATAACTCAGGTTAAAGATTTCATTTGTCTGCTTGTACAGAGCAAACACATACGGTGACATTTAAGAAAGACTCAGTCATCATGATAATTAGCTCCTCAAGTTAGCATCCAAAGGCTATTGCTGAGGTCACCGCACACTGCGCGGTATCCACAAGCTCATACAGAGAATTCACATATCAACTCATTAGGAGACAAGGCCATTCTCAAAGAGTTCACAGAGTGAAGAGCAAAGGCAGGCGCTCGGCTGCACAGAGCAGAAACTGAGTGTCCACGGTGGCAAAGTAGGCGCAGGGTACCGCAGGCACGACCGGGGCGGGCAGCAGGCTGGCCCCGTGCCTTGGATGCAGCCAAGGTTACCACACAGGTAGCCCTTCTCCTCTCCGCTTTTGGCCAGATGGTTGCAAAAATCATTCTCATGAAGGTGAAGGGAAAAAGGTACGAGAGACCGGGGCCAGGGGTGCAGAGTACCTCTTGCTACAGGAGGCTTGGATGTCCAAGGGAACAGAACCATAAAATTCGTGATTTTCCCTTCTACCTTCCCCACCTACTCAACATACCGAATGGATCATGAAGTCAGGAAAAGTATTTTCCAAGTTGAAGTGGCTGTTGTGCTCTGTATGTGCATCTCCTCGTTACCCCCCATGGACACCCTTTTTGCTCTATGTCACCTGCACGCAGAACATGCCCAGACAAGGCAGCCGTGACCACCCGTCACTCCCTGCATGGTACAGTCTCTAGCACAAATGGCCTTGTTCATGTTTATCCATTTATGCCCAAATGTTTACAACATTAAAATAAATTTGTTTTGATTTTGAACACATACATTGGACCTCGAGTGAGTGCAGAACTGATAGTTTCTGATAATACAGATTTATGATTGGGCATTATTCCAACTCTCTCCTGGTTAAAAGAGATTTTTGTGTATAAGAAATTTATTTTTTACTCCAGCTTTTTGCCTGTCCTCAGGGATTTTGTCATTATTGATTAGATGCAAAATTAGATCATAACCTAACTAAATAAAATTTCCTTTCATATGACAGTTCTTTGGTCCCTGCTTCCTGTGTCACTTTATTACTCATTGTGCAAATTATATTAAAAATTTAATTTTCCTTTTCATGTAAAAAGAAAAATCAAGATATCAGACTGCATCCAATTTACATCTATCATTCACAATGACAAAACAAAAATAAAACTGTCTTCACATAACAAATGAACATTGCTTCACAGTTTTGATTATAAACACATCATCTCTTGCATAAAAAACTCCAAAATGCACTCTCCCACTTTTCCAAGTTCTTCTCTATGTCTACTTGTCACTATTTGGAAATTCCTGCTATTTAAAGGGAAGTTGTACATTGTTGCCAAGAAGAACCTTGTCCCAGAATAGCACAGGGTTAGGTATTTTCACTGTACTATCACCACAGTATCTGACTTTGCACATGGTTAGTAAAACGAAATGCCAAATCCTTGCAGAAATAGATTTTCATTTGATACAGCTCTGCTCTGTACTGTATCACTTTTTATCTTTGTCTATTGTGCTGACTGAATACTGAAAAACCCTCCTATAACACAAAAATTGCAAGCAGTGCATGGCAAAGATTGACAACATAGAAGGTTTCAGATCAAATATTCAATTATGTATTTGACTTATCATAACAATTTGCTAGGAACAAAGCATCTTGAAGCCAGATGTTAGCAGGACAGCAAAGTCATGTTCAGCTAGTCTGGAAAAGAAGGAGCAAACTAAGAGAACTTGTAAATGTTTTTAATTAAAAATATTAAGTTAAAATTCAGGTGAAATTTCCCACATGATACTATTGCACACAGCCTTATAAGCTCTCCCTCAGCATCTCAGCAGTGTGAAATCCTGTGCCTGTTCTGAGATGGAGTTTTTGGGGAAAGAGGCCATAACAAATCAGGAGAGAATTTGTCCTCTGCCCTGGTTAAAGTCAATTTTAGAGCAGAGTTGGGTTTTAGTCATGAGCAGGTCTACCGAAAAGCATTATCTGCAAAGTGTAGGCTTGACTTTTTTGACCATTTTGTTCAGTTATGGATATGTTAAACAACTACAGACTGATGTTTTCTTCACCAAACCCATCTGAAAGCCCTGACAGCATATCAGATACAAAGGTATGAATATTCTTATTATTTTTACATGACAGTGAAATCTGAAGAAACAACAAAATAAAGTTAGGACTGTAAGAAAAATCTAAAGCAAAACATAGAAGAAGGAAGCAAAGAAATAATAAAATTGAAAACAGAGAATCAGAAACCACTCCAAATAGTAAGCCATCCTGACTCTGCAACGTGAGTCATACTTGAAAGTAGGAAATTATTATACCTTTTGTACAGAAAAAGAACAGTCTGTTCACTTCTAAAGATCCCATGACCAGAAACATGGTGTCAAAACAGAAGGAGTTCAGATATTTCTGTGCCTCCTTTTCAGTTTTAATAGATGCTATATCCCCATGCAACAGGAGAGAAAAAAGGTCAGCTGAGCTAAGCCGCATGAGGGAAAGAGTATCTAATGGAGGAAAAAGGAGAGAAGTGATGAGAAGAGATATGTATTGTAAAGACAATGCCTTGGGAACAGAGAAACCTACATTTTACTTCTCATTTTTTCTCCCTGGCCCATTGTACAAATATCAGGAAGTCACTGAATCGCTCTGCACATGAGACAAGAGCCGTGCTCCCAAGGAAGCAGAGAGAGGAAAGATGCACAGGCAGAAGCAAAACAGAACAGCTCCAGTGGTATTTCTGTAACAAGGGTTCTTGTATCACCAGCAAATAGCCCCAGCAGAAAATACGTTTTACTGTTGGGGCTGAATTATTTATTTTGCAGATGCATGACCACAGGGGCTTGCTTAGCCCTTTGGTATAAAACAAAGCATACGTGTTCGTGAAAAGGTAATCACTGCCCCAAGGAGATGACAATCCACCTGCAACGTGGGGAGTAACGGATGGCGGCCTCCAAAAATCTGTGGGGCAGCACAAGGTGAATGTGAAGCAATTACAGTTAGTGTCACTGGCTGGGGTCACATCCCACCACCCGCTAAACCTTCACAGAGTGGTCCTCAGACAAAAATCCATCTATTATTACAAAGTTAACTACAAACTCCATGGGAGATTTAACTTTCTCTCCTTTGCCCAGGGAAGCTGGTATAAAACCCAGCCTGATTCACAAGACCTTTTAAATTCCTGCAGGATTCATGCCAATAAGTATCCAACACTTATTTTCAGAAAGATTTTCAGGAAAACATTTTTCCAGAAAGAAGCCGATATGATGAAAATTAAACTCTCTGCAAAAACATGAATTCAGTTTTGTTAAGGGTTTTTTTCCAGCTGTGTCCACATCAGAGTTAGAGGCAAATTACCTCATACAGCCATTATGATCAACATTAAAATTACTTCTCCTGAAAATGAAAATTTGCCTAACACAGGCTACAAACTGTTCAACAAGTTTCCAAGACCCAAGGGCATGTGTTTACAATCAGGTTAATGGTCACTGGAGGGGGGGTGACCTGTTCCACCATGTGTAATTAATTCACTGAGGTAAGAATGTGAGCCTGATGAACCCCCATGCCTGGTAAATTTGATACCCCCCTGGACCACGGTACCTGTCTCATGGGCTGTAAGAGTAAAATGAAAATGTTCCGGCTAAAGACAGTGAGAAAGTGAGGTCCTACTGTCTATAGGATGTTGGAGATCCCTGTCCTGGTTTATTGCTTTAGTCAATCTGTAATTATTGATACAAAAATAGAGAACTCTGTGTGGTAGAAACTGAAGGAAATGCTTCAAACTCGCTCCTAGTTCAGTGGGTAGGGATTATATCAGTCCTGTATCTCCACTATTTGCTTTTGCAGCTTCGCTGACAGTTGTAAGGGGGAAGGACATGCTCCTTTCCCTAAGAGCTGTGATGAAGCATGCAAAGCAGAAGAAACACTCAAAAAAAACCCAACCCAAACCAAAACAAAACTTGAAGATTTCTTAGAGAATACTTAACACATTAAAAGTGTCTCTTCATCTAACTCCAGTTTTGGTACTAACACATGGCCTAGTTTTCAGAAGTATCCAGCAGTGTCATCTCCCATCCATATCAGCAAGAACTGAACTTGAAATAAAGATGAGGACACTAGGCTTCGGATTTTCTTCCAAATGCAGAACAGTAGAATGCTCAGGTTTGCTTTGCCCGGCTGCTTGGTTTGGGGAAGGAGGCAGGAGGTCATGTTTGGTTTTGCTGTTTTTTCACTAATGACCTGAAGAATATTAAGTACTTTTAATCAACTAAAAAAAGTGATAGAAATGTAAAATTCTAATTTTTTAATATTCTGAGCCCTGTAAGTGACCAGTAAAGGAGGTACACAAAAATGCTCCAGTGAATCAATAAAAGGATAATTAAGTTTTCCCAAATGAATAAAAGTTCCGACTTGTAAATGCTTAAGTTCTTATACACGTTTCAGAAAAGGAGTTTCCCACCCTGCTCCCTGTTTTTCTACATTCTAGAGATTTAGCTCAACATTCAATCAGGAAAGTACAACAGGGGCCAGGCAAAAAAAAAAAAAAAAAAAAAAAAAATTCCAATAAAGAACATATAATGTTGGCAAAAGGTCTTTGAGCTTATATGAACAGAGGGACATAAGTATCAGTGCAAATTAAAATTTTTGTTTACAATATTCACAAGCAAGTATAAAATTTGGAGGTGAGAATATAATTTGAATCTTTCACTGCAACAGGAGAATAACAATTGGAGAATCAGGACTACCATAAACGTGTCTGATGGTATTGAGCAATACTTTCCCTGTGTAGCAGTTTGTTACTAGTAAAAACTTTTAGTATAAATACAGTAACTTCTGAAACTGTGGGGTTTTTTAACAATAATATCTCCCTAAACATTTTCCTCATTGGATCCATTTAACCCCATAGTCCTGGTAATGGCGCCTTTTTTTTTTTTTAATAATCTTTTTCAAATTTGGAAATGGTAAAGAAGATTATTAAAAAATAAAATCTATTCACTAAATTCATCTGCTTTTCTTCTGTTTCTAAAGGATATATGAAACTTTACAAATACTTTCATAAAACAAAACAGTTCAGTGTGCTCTTTATGTGAAAATTTACAGATGCTTATTCCATATTATTATATATACATCTTACTCCTCATAAAGCTCTTTGCATTTGCTATTCTTGCTTTTGTATTACTCATTAAAATAATAGTATTTTGTCTCTTGACATGATGACTAATTGTACTTCTTACATGTTCCAGCATGGACACATTACTGGACAGGAAAATTAGTATTCACATATAAATGAGTGGCTCTTCATTTATGAAAGTTCCCCATACTTTCATGTTAACTTCGTCAATGTTCATTAATATTTTAATAAATTCAAATGACTCCTCATCCATTCAAAAATTTATGAACATTGACTGAGGGATTTGGAAACTCATCAAATGGATTTCACTGTTTCTATTTATAAAAATATTCATGGATAATGCCCTGGATATAGTTACCACTTTCAGCTCTCACTAGTAAAGGTAGGATTTGAAAAATATGCTTTTATTGCAACATTTGCAGGTGCAGATTAAAGTTAGGTTCCATTTCAGTCTACTGGAATGATAGCACTAACAGGCATAAAGCAAAAGAGGATCTCAGCACCAAAGGGTTTACAGCCCTAGGTAATAGCTATAGACAAAAGGAAGGGGAAACATAAGAAAAGGAGAATCATGAGAATGATTCTAGGGAGTTAAATGTGCTTTTCTTGTAACCATGCGCAGGCATATAATGAAGATTGTTGTAATCTTGTACAAAGACAGAAGATGAAGTCAGAAGATGAAGTTATCTAATATCAGTCCGGGCACGTTTCAAAACTCAAGGAAGAAAACAATGTTAGCAGTGGGATCAGTATCAGGAAACTTACTGATAAAAATGACAGGCCTTACCGAACTTGGCACTGAAGAACTGTGTCTCACCCATGCTTTTTGTTTGCTCTGGGCACTCCCATCCTCTTGCCTCTCAATAAGCCTAAGAAGCCCGCCAGCTCCTCGTTTTACCATCTCTTCATTCCAATAATCCCAGAAATAGTGTCTTTAAATTCTAAATCAATTTAATCAAAACTAGTGGTAGCCTTTACATTAATTTGAGTAAGAACTGGTCAGACTTTTTGACTGGAAGGTGCTTGAGGCAAGAACCTAGCATTTCTCCATGTACTAATTGTAAAATAATTAATAAAAGTAAATTAGATCAAATATAACTTAGAGAAAACCACTCTCCTGAATTATGATTGTTGAAACATAGCCAGAGGAGTACTTTCAGGAGCCTGCTCAGCTGTTTAATGCTGATTTAATGACGATGTTTAGACATGGTCTACTACTGAGATACCTGCTGTAGTTTGTTAGCTACACTAGACCTCAGGTAGATGAGCTTATGTGCTAATAGTCAGAAAGACAAAAGTGCAATGTATACCAATATGTGAATGAATGAATATGACTTATTTTGTAGATGTTTGCGTAAACTGTTCCTTCAGTTTGGACCCAAGAAAATTCAAACCTGTGACTTAAGTCTGAAATTTTGATTTTAGAGCAATTTTGTCAGAATTCATCTTTACGTGTTTTTTTCTGCATTAAAACACTACTCTACATGTTCCTGCAGATTCTCAGTGATTTGGACATAACAGTCCATCTAACCTACTCATCAAGTACTAGAGCCTTTCATCCCCAAAGTTTCTTCTGACATACAACTCTGGAGATACAGCAAGCAGATGCAGAATCTACTAATCAAAGTTCATTGTTACAATCTCATCATTTTAACAAAAGTAAATAAAGACTGTGTATGGAAAAAACCCACTAAGTACTAACTCCAATATATATTATGTATTTTTCTGGCCTCAGGAAATTTAATCTAACAAGCAAAACAAATTTTCTTTCCCATAACTGATAAGGTGGTTTCTTTTTTTTAACTCACTAGTGAAAACAGGCAATCCTGTATTTTTTTCATAGTTCTTCCCTCAGGGCAAAGATAAACTTCACTCTTATCCGTTCTTCTGTTGTTCCTAGAATGATTGCTCTGTTCATTATATTGTTTGATGTTGCCATCTCAGTTTTCCAGAGCCTGATTTGTTCACTTAATTCTCTAAGTTATTAGGCTCTCCATTCCCCAAATAAGCCGTTTTTCTCATTTAAAATCCAATGTCATATTTATGTATTATGGATTTACAGTTCACAGTGTTAATGGATCGTGGAAACAATGACATGAAAGGTTAAATTATGAAAATGTATTTCACTTGCATAAAAAGAGAACAAGTGATAGCGTCATGTAAGTGAATATGCAGCATTACAGCACAAAGATTATAATCTAAAGGCACTTGAGCCACAACCCTCACAAGTTCAGAAAATGCTAAGAAACAAAATCTGAACATGTGGATTACGAGACAGAGGGTGCTGGCCACGCATCATCCAGCTGCACACTGAATTTACCTCCAAGGTGGGTGTGATGAAGACTGTATCTCACCCACTGCAGCTGTGCGTATGGATCCTGGGCCATGAGCACAACAAGAGCTACAACATTCTACTTTTCACCCCAGTGCCCAGGCTGGTACCCTCCTTGTGTCCAGCTGACACCACATCTTAGCGTTAAAAAAAAAAAAAAAAAAAAAAAAGTGTGTCTACTGAAATGCCTTGTCTTTTTCTTCAGGATAGTCTGGGATGGCCCAAGTCCATTTCTTTAAATAAGCACTTGGCTCCAAACCATCTCTCTACCTTTATCCAGGACACACAATGAGAAAATCTTCCAGTTCATCATGCAATTTATATAGCTTCCTAGAGGTTGAGTCTATTAGGTCTCCATAAAACTGCAGCAGTTACATGTCCCAGATGTTCTCTGACCATTTTTTTTTTTTTTTTCCGTACTCCTAAATCGTGTTGCCAGTTCGGACTTCACACTATGGTTTCTCAGTACTAATCCATACTGTAACTTTGTTCACCAAGAAGCTCTTGTTCTGCAGGTTATAAAATAGCTTATGCTTCAAATCACAGGACCTATTTAATCTAAGTGATTAGAATGCTATTTCTACCATTTTGAGTGACCAGTTCTTTCCACACAAAAATAGCATATGGATAAGACACCACTGTTGTGGGTTTTTTTAAGTATTCTACATATTGCAAACCAGCATTTCTCAGGAAGACTTTATAAGTGACAACTGAGGAAAAATATGCTGAGTCAGATGTATTTTGAATTTACATTTCAAAACAGGGGCCACTCTCAATTTTCATCTTGAAACCATTCCTCCAGACATCCTCTGAAATGGTAAAAATAAACAAAAATCCTAAAATTCTTTCATAATAAGATTTTTTTTTTAAGTATTAAAGGGAATTGCTGATAAAATAAATAAAGCTAACACTCCCAAAATAAAATTTCTAATCTGCTGTTATCTGTTAACATAATGGTTTTGTTATGTGTCTTTTAATAACAAACACCAGAGATAACATGCAATGTTGGGATTGACTTTCACAGTGCCATCTGATGTGATGGCTAAACTCTAATTTCACATGGAATAACACACCACACAAATCCTACTAGATCATGAGGTCACAAAGCCTAAGACATTAGTAAAGATTAGAGACCAATAGCCATGTTGTCTTCCCAGGGTAAGGAAGCTTAGCCACTGCCTGTGGGATTTGTTGAAACAACTAATTAACTTTGGTCTATGTGTACATATCATGCCAGTCTACTGCTTGTCTGTGCAAACAAAATCCATACAAAAATACAACATTTGGAATCCCAAAGGGTCGGTATCAAGATGTTCTTCACTACCATTTCAACCTTTTTCACGTAAACATACCACCATGAAACTTCCTGCCATTTGAATAACCAAG
This sequence comes from Tyto alba, assembly GCF_018691265.1. Classification (NCBI taxonomy): domain Eukaryota; kingdom Metazoa; phylum Chordata; class Aves; order Strigiformes; family Tytonidae; genus Tyto; species Tyto alba. The sequence goes on from NW_024881330.1 coordinate 39,493,272, forward strand.
CCAATATTTATACAACTGCTGAGAGCTGCTGACTCATAACTAATGACACAATCATCACGGCTGTGAATGTGGGTCTGACACGGAGGATTAGCTATAGGCTGTGGGTGAGCAAGTATCTAAGCCGCACTAAGTCCTTTTTTTCTGTACTGGCTGATGCTGCTCTGACACACACTGAGCCCATTCAGTCCAGTGAGCTGGCATCAAACTAAGTTTTTCAATATATGGAGTTAATTTTATGTTTTATCAGTGAGCTGAACTGGTTTACTTCTGGATGAGAAAACTGCCAGCAAAAGGAAGGAAATAAATAAATAAATAAATAGATAGATAGATAGATAGATAGATAGATAGATAGATAGATAGATAGATAGATGGATAGATGGATAGATGGATAGATAGATGGATAGATAGATAGATAGATAGATAGATAGATAGATAGATAGATAGATAGATAGATAGATAGATAGATAGATAGATAGATAGATAGATAGATAGATAGATAGATAGATAGATAGATAGATAGATAGATAAAGGACTGGCTCTCGCACATCACGTTAGCACAGGTTGCCACATGAGAAATAAAATTCTGTGTCACTCCTACTAGATATGGGTAGATTCTGTTCACCCTTGTTTACCTCATCAATCTTGTAGGCCTACAGTACATAAGTAGCAAAAAAGGCACCTAATCCTAAATGCGAATGTTGAGATGGACAGGGGTAGGAAACTAAAGACAGTGATTGCAAATTGAATTGGAGGCCAGTTTAAGTGAACAATACTTGAAAGTCTCCCTTTGGAACAAGGTGGTAAGTGCTTTTAAAAGGAAAACTTGCAAGCAACCAGCATCCTGCTTATCTGTGTCTCACTAAACACTTCAAACTTCAGGAACAGGTCAGTCATCTTTGGCTGACACTCATCCACCTTTACAATTAGCCATTCTGTAGTTGCAGCAACCAGAAGTATGAACATTTACAGAAATAAAAGCAATTTTGTCCAGGTTTGCAATACGCACACTTCACACTCGCATTTCCTTTAAGGGTGCTATTCCCAGACAGGAACTCTGCCCTCCTGAAAGGATCAGAGACAGCATGAAAAATATAAAGTCTAAAACTAGTATGACAAGGCATCAAGTATCATGTTAATATGCAGTGTCTGTCACAGATTAATTTTAATGCACGAGCCCTTGGGTCACATCAACATCACAGAGTTTTCTGGGTCATCAAATTAAAAGGCATGGCATCATCTTTTGACACAGAAGCAGTTCATTAAAAATATTTGTAGAGATACAGGAAAGTAATCTTGGTCAGACATGCTTTGAAAATTCTTCAAGTTCTGCTGGCTTGAGTTGCGACTCGTACAGAGACAAGGTCTTCTGGGAAGAAAAGTCAAACTTGAAAATGAAACTAGATTAAAGTTCTTAGATGGACTTTGTTCTCAGAGAGGCGAAGTAAACTCTTTGTGAATGTGTAAGTTCCTGACATATCATGTACAGACAATAAATGCTCATTTTTCAGTGAGTTTCTGAACCTACTGTAGCTCTGCTTTATCATGAGAAAAATGTCTGTGGTCTTTCAAGAATGATTAAATTTTCCCTCCAAACAGTGCTCTATTCCAAGTGTCAATTTTGATGATAGCTTGTCAAGCAAAGATACAGTCAAAAAGTTGAAATAAATCTGTCATCACATGGTGTTTGTCATTAGGAAAACCATTTGTACTTTCTTGAGTATTGAATTCATCTGCTTCTATTTGTTACCACAGCTACACAAAAGTACTGGAGTTTCTTGTATTATCTAAGCAAATTACCTGTCAACTATAATCAGAAAGGTTATATTTTGCAGAAAAAGTTAATGCACTTTTTTATTAAAGTTGCTTCAACTATTTTTTTTTAATCTCTAAAAACAAGATAATTGGAGCTCTAAGACACTGCTACTGTCAGTCTTCACAGTAATCACCAACAACAGTTAGCAGAAAATAAATGAGATTCTAGTGTCAAGTTACCTGAATACATAAAATATTATGGCTGACAAAAAATAGAGAAAACCCAATCAATATAGCACAAGCAATAAATTATTTCAAATACAAGACTATTAAGAGGATGAACACAGAGAGACATCAGGTAACTTCCAAAATCTTTAATGTAGCTGAAAGAAGAATGTGTACTTGTGCACCCAGCTGTTGGATTCCTGTCCCTTATCCGGTAGCCAATGCAAACTCATGGACTCCAGTACAATGTGCATGCCATGGTAAGAACTCTTGAGTTAGCCAGAGTTTGTATAGAAATTTGCTCTGAATGCACCCGACACATCAAAAAGAATAAAGTGATAACACAGAAAAAGCAGTGTTATTAGAATGTTTATTTAACTCTGACCAACTAAAAATACTAGCCCATAGATGCATTCATGGAATTCTAACTTTGGATAACTTCAACATGTGAAAATGACTGTAGGCACATCAGAAATTAGAACTAGATAATCAAAATAAGAAAATTAAATTGCCTTCATTATCCATTCATTGAGAGAGAGCTTGATGCCACATCTGAAGGACACAGCTATTCCACAAAAAGGCATTAAGTGGGTGTAAGTTGTGTTGCCAGTACCTTCAAACTCAGAGAGACATGGCAAGAGAGACATTGTCCATTCTTCTTGCACCCATCTGTTGCTGCTCTTTGACAGCCCTATTCCTAGGAAGAATCCTGATACCATGAAAGTTTACACATGCACATCATTTTGTGTGAGCACTCCAACTGAGTACTTCTCAAAGTCCTTGTTTGTCCTTTGACAAATATTACTTACATTATTTTATGATCAAGATGCTTTTGTTCGACTTGTTTCCTAGATCTTCCCATAGCTGATGCCTATGAAGCTAAGCAGATAGGATAGTCTAGCATTTGCTTAGAGAGGACTCATGAATTTTGCTGATGAACTGCAGGATATCCACAGCATACTTGCAACACATCACCAAAACAGCAACATGCAGAAGATACCAATGGCTCAGGCATTTTCCTACATTCTTCACATCTCTTCTCTGGCTACTTCTTGTCCTTCTGTCTCCCAAACAAGAAATCTGTTTTACCAGATGCTGAAACAGCCCACACACCTTCAGAGAGAACACTCCTACTTCTCAGTATTTCTGAGTTTGTACAACACGACAGGTTACTAGACAGTGGAATAGTCTCCTGTTTATTGAAGGATACTACTGCAGGATATTGCAGTCTCCATGCAATGCTACTGCATAACCCACGACCTTAAATCACCTTTTTAAAACCACAAAAATGAAAAGCAAAGAATAAAATTATCTTAAAAAACAATTTAGTAACAACTTACTAGAGTCAGATCTGAAACAGAAATCTAAGAAGTTTTCTTTTGGCAGGCATATAAAAAAGTACTGTTTAAAGCCATCTATTTTTCAGTTTACTTCACTGAGCTTTTCTTTCTGTTTCATTCAGTTAAAAAGGTTCTGGGATGCTTGGGTAGTTGGATCCAATTCACAGCCATGATCTTTATCTCATGAATCACTTTCACTGAGTGAGGACCACGGCTTTATAAGCATATGTCTGCTTTCCCCTAGGAATTTCTTTTTATATTCACACTTTCCTGAAGACTATCCATGACTCATGAATGTGATAATTAATTACAATACCAAGTTTTCAGATTCCTCTTCCAAGTCTATCAGTTGACTCCTACCTCACTCTAGAAACACAAATATTCATTTGGTCTGGCTAGGCAGAGCCATCTCCTGGCTAGACCATAAATGGAACATGCTAATGATTTCATCATTGCTTAACTAATGAACAAAGCATTTAGCTGACTGACTGGCTGGGTAATGTTCAGATCTCAGCATGTAATATTTACATATTAAGAATGATACTATACCAGCATATGAGTTAGTAGGGAGAAACATCCAAGTCGTTCATTACTAGCTGTGGAGAGACAATCTTAGCTACAGCAATACCCAAAGTTTGAGGTAATAATGATCCTAGGATAAATGTGCACTGATAAAAGAATTCTGCCACAACAGTGGATCTGAGGGAACAGAAATCTGTAAGGAAACAGGAAATTAATGAAGCTTCTGTAAAATCATGAATGAAAATATATGAGTATGAACTTGTGTTAGAAATTGGTTGTGCTAGTTAGCTATGCTGCAGTATGTCTCTGCATCCATATAAATTCCTGCCTTGATCGTCTTTTGTACCTAGAAGCAGAGATAGTAACTAAAGTTGCGAAAACTGCATTCATGATGATTTTTGCCTGAAGTATTCGAGGCCAGCATTTCTAAATCTGGTCTTCATTATCCAACTGATATTTCCAACAGGGTTAGAGTAGTGAGGATAAAATTATTTTGAAGTTAGGATGATTTTTCTTTGCTGTTAATATGACAAATAGTGACACTATCACAGACAGTAAGATTGAGATACAAGAGAGTGCTACTTCCTTTTTACCAAGAGCCAGCACAAGGCTTCTGAGATATGTAACATGAGCTTTGCCATGAAAGAAGATGCCTCTTGGCCTGGGCAAAGACTAAGCCACTCCTTTTAGATAAATGACTGTAGGGAAAGAAGAAGAGGGAGAAGCAGCAGGCCATCACAAGAATATAAAGGTTAACTGAAGCAACCTCTGCGAGGATCTCTCTCTGTACCTCAGCAGAAGATAACACCTCATTCACCCATTACTTGAAAGTAATGGTAGCACTAGCTGACAATCTGACTTTTCACAGATCCCAATTAGATTAAGTGGTCTGTCTGCTTTTTTCTACCATAAGCACTGTGCCTAATTTGCCTCTATTTAGAGCTAGGCCTGTATTTTATCATCTGATTTCCAGGATTGCACCATTGTCATATGGCAGACACTATGAATCCACCAGCCAGAAAAGATGCTCTACTCAAATGTAATTTGTGCAAATATGTGGGAACAAGATGAAACTGTGTTGTGAAGCAGTCCTATGGGCACCACATGGCACCATCCAGTCATGCACTTTGCAATTAAATAATTACCCCAGTATTACCTTGTGCATTGGAAATGCTACTGGGTATGTCGGGGGCAGTTCCTTACTGACAAGAGTCTGAAGTTCTTCATGCAGATTTAAATGTTCCATCAAAATGTATTTTATGTATTCAGGGACATGCAGAGCAAGGAAAGTCAAAAGAAAAGCAATAGAAAAACCCCATCTCCACAGATGGAGACCCCACAACTTCTCTGCATAACCTGTGCAGCATTCCACCTCCTCACAATATATGTTTTCTTGAGCTCAAATTGAATTTCTTATTTTTTAAATCTGTTCCCATTATATATTGTCTTGTCAGTGAGCTTCCTCGAGGAAAGCTTGTTTCCCTCATCTTCATTCCTTCCCATCATACATCTATTCTCGATGATGAGGTCCCTCCTAAACTTTCTCTTTTCCTGGCTGAACAGGCCCACATCTGTCAGCCTTTCCTTATATAGCAGATGCTTCAGTCTGTTCATCATCCTAGTAAAGGAAGGCTAGGACTTGCTCCAGTAAATCTACATCTCTTCTACTGGGGAGCCCAGAGCTGGACTCAGCATCAAAATGTGGCCTCATCAGTTCTGTGCAGAGGGGAAGGATCGTCTCTCTCAACCTTTTGGAAACAATCTTCCTCATGCAGCCCAGAATACTGTTGGCCTTTTTTTGCTGCAATGGTGCATTGCAGACTTATGTCCAGCTTATTATCCATCAGGATCCCAATGTCTTTCTTTGCAAAGCTGTTTTCCAACCGATCAGCCCCTAGCACATGTTAGTGCTGAGGGTTATTCCTCCCCAGATGCAGGACCTTGTATTTCCCCTTGGTCAACTTCATCAGATTCCTCTCTGCTCATTTCTCCAGCCTGTCCAGGTCCCTCTGAACAGCAAGATGTTCTCTCTCCTGCATCAGCCACTCCTCCAAGTTTTGCATTGTCTGTGAACTTCCTGAGGGGACGCTTCTGTCCCAGCATCCAGGTTATTAATGAAGATGTTAAAGAGCTTGGCCCCAGTATTGACCCCTGTCAGTAGTCCAGTCACCACTAATGACTTGCCTCCAACTGGATTTTGTGCCACTGATCACAACTCTCTGGGCCTAGACGTTTAACCAGTTTTCAATGCAGATTACTGTTTATTTTTACAATCTGTAGTTTGTCAGTTTATGGGAGGAAGTGTCAAAACCCTTAGTCGAGTCAAGGTAAACAACATCAGTTGCTCTCCTCTGGTCCACCAAGCCATTACAGAAGGCTATTCGGTTGGCTAAGCACGATTTCCCCTTTGTAAATCCATGCTGACTACTCCAAATCACCTTCTTGTCCTTAAGGTGTTTGGAAATGGTTTCTAGGAGTTTTTTCTAGCTGAGGTTAGGAAATGTCCCCTAAAAATGTCAGCCTAAATATTTTTTTCTAGAGAACATCCTCCCCAAATTAGAAACCATTTCAAGTCTTTTAACTGATGTTCTGGAACCTAATAGTGAATTGTGCTCTACAAGTGCACCAAGCAGGATGCCAGACAGGGTCTTGAGAAAAAATGTGGAGGAGGGGAATTAGGAAAGAAAAGAAAAAAAAAGTAAAAGTACTGCTGTCTCACATGCTTTGTTCTCCAAAGGTGAATAAATAGAGATAAAAAACCGTATAAACTGTCATAGAAACACTAATTTCTTTTAAAAGCAACAAAAAGCATCTTATTCTTCCTTTTAAATAGCTGGTCTGTTGTTAGATCTTCTGTCACCATGGAGACTACCACTGCTGTTGCTGCTGATGATGATTTTCTCTAACTGGTCAGCATACGTCTATACCATCATCTAATATAAACTTGAGTACCAGTAGAGAAGTTTATATTTATTCTGAATGAATGTCAGTCTAGTAAAATAAATGCATTTGGTTTTGTTTTGTTGATTTCTATACTGAAGCTCATTTTGTATCATATACAAATTCCTATGATTTTACTTTCCTTATTCTCACTTCAACACAAATTCTAGGGCTGATAGAAGTATAATTGAGGGACTGCTGCTCTCACTGCAGCAGTCCCACCTGCCACAGTCCCACCTGCTTTTATTCTTATCTTCCACCTATCAAATAAGATAGAAGAAATTACAATGACTTAGTGCAGTCAGCTGAGAACATGGTGTCTGAATCCCTTCCTCAAAGTAATACTGACAATACACTAAATCTCATTTAATCTGCATTCAGATTCTTCTTGATAAGAGTAGAGAATGATACATAGTATATGATGTTCTCCAACAAAAGCTGTGCAATGTAGTTACAGATATATTTAAAGACCAGAAATATCTATTTCTGTTCAGGTATTCAATCATATATAAAAATTTAAGCATTGTTTACATAGTTATTTATAAATTACTAACATAATTTCAGAAGCAGGCTTCCAACATCAGCATCATAAGAGTTTCTGCTTTTCTTTTGTAGCAATCTCAACATAGACAACAGTGGCTTTATTCAAATTCTGTGGGATATTTTAGATATACATTCAGAAACACAATGGGGAGCACTGCTCTTCACTTTAGTACTGGTTTCTTCACAAAAGAAATGAAAGTACAGAACTCTTCTGAAGTGATAATGAGAGCATAAAGGATTTGAAAACAGAGAAAGAAAAGTTCTAAAATTTCGTTGTTCAGACTGCACCAAATGAGACTGCTATGGTCATGATAAAGAGAAGACACAATAGTCTCTTCTGGTTACCCTTTTGGATACCAAAGCCCTTCATTTATTCCTTCCCGGTTTCTTGTCTGTAACTAACATCCCCTATAGCAGCAAATAATGCTTTTCATCTTTCCTAGAAGCACAGGATTTGCCACTGTAACGTGGATGGCTCTTGACATGACTCATGTTGCTCACATTTTCATCATGTCTTGGCCCGGCCACGGTAATGGGATTCAGATAGACATGCAGCCCTCTAAGCTTAGGAATTGCCAACTAGTAAAGGTCACTGCAATATGTCTCCTCTGCAGAATACATTACTATGAGCTCATCAAGCCCTTTTCTTGTTGACTGTTACTGATTTCCATGAAATTCCAAATCAGGTACCAGACCTTGTCCCTTCAAGTTTGAGAACTTGTAACTCTACAAGACAACAATTGTGTTTAATGACAGCATCTGCTGTGGCACAACACAAGATGGAGTATACAAAACTCATCTAGACTAGGAATGTGACTGCGAATTTGGGCATGAACTTTCTGAATAGTTATGAAAAGTCACAGGTCTTACTACTTTCTCTTTCTAAAACAGAGGATACTGCTTTGACACCACCTTGTCTGGCACATACACAATGGAACCTAATTAACTATAAAAACTTTAGCAAGTTTCAGTTACCACAGGCAGTGAAATGACTGGGAGATACTGCTGACCCCTTGCTTCATTGGGTGAAAATAGAGAAACCGCTGAGGAAACGTATGGCAAACATTAGCCATGTTGGCTACTGAAGAGAGATCAGGTTTTGGTGATGAGCAAGTTACACAGAGTGCTGACCACTCAGCCAAACTCATAGAAAAATGTTTAGTTTCCCCAGTCAGATTCACAGAAAAATACTTAATTTCCCCATTGAGAAATCACAGAACAAAACATTTTAACTTACACAGTGGAGCAGTGGAAACAAAGTATGTTCTTGCTTAACCAGGACTTTGAATAAGGAACTGTCTTTTACTAACTCTAGAATTTAACAACTTTTTCTCAAGCAGCAACCCAGAATATAAGCCATTACAATCTACAAATAATGATCTAACCCTTCAGGCTCTTAGGCCAGCAAAATTTTGCAGTGTGGACTAAAAGAAATTGTGCTGATCAAGGCTACAAAAACATCATCTCTCTCTGCAGGCTATTTCTGCTCTCAGCCTCAGTACACACATACTCTGGGTCTACAACTCCAAATTTCCCCCCTCCTGAGCACACATCACTGATTCACTTCAGATCCAATGACACGTTACCTGCTGCACAGTTATTCAGCTTAAACAGAAGGACATTCCTCAGTCTTCCTCCTGCATCCCTTCAAAAGACCGTCACCAGAAGGGCTATCATCTAATAACCTAGGTTACTCATCTGAAATGTGATTGAAACCTCCTCAGGCTGCTAGGATCTGTATGTCACACATACTTCTACCTCAGACACTTCATCCAGCACGGCTTGAGCAAAACCAGGAACAGAAACCTGATGAATGTTTAACATAAAAAGAACATGTCTGTTCTTTTAAAAAACTTAGGTGTTGAAATCCAGGTGTAAGATACTCTGAACACCTAGTTACCATTTAAGTTTTTGCTAGTAAAATTCTTCAGGTGGCTAAAGCTCTGTTCTGGGATGAATGTGCCCCGGTATTTTGTCAGCATTAAACAGCTTGGTATGACCTCTACATAAAGGTTCTTCCTTACATATAACCCCACTGCAGTCCCGCTCAAAATAACACAATTCCTTAATGCACATAGTGTTTTACCAAACCTTCTAGAGACCCTTCACTGGGTCCTGCTCTCAGAAATATGCTGGTGGACATGATTTGACTCAAAACAGTATACAGAACAGGAAAAGCTGTTTAATTTACAAGCAGCACAGTCAACTCCTGCCAACGGGGCTTCAAACAGACCGTTTCCCCCAAAAGTACTCTAATCAGCAGGCTAGAAACTATGCCACAGTGAAACAGTAATAGCCCCTTACCCGTAAAAGTGATATTCAGTATCAAGAACAAGCTGAACATCCCAGATCAAGTCAATACGTAATTAAATGAGCATGCCTGACTAGATAAATGTGTTTGTTTTGCTCTAGATACTGTCCCTTACACATTGATTTGGCAATCATAGTTAAACTACAGCTTTGAAATTACTAAATCATTCTGTTAACCAGTATTTCCACTACATAAGCTTAAGCACCCTAGAACAAAGGCTAGCACCTTAAAAATGCATGGATCTCTCAGGTGAATAGTGTCAGCAGCTTCTCGCAATCACTGTTTATTCTTGGATTCACCATTCTCACCTTGATGCCTTTCATTTGGCTCTTTAGTTGGGGAAGAAGGAGGCATATCTATTTATTATGCCAGTATTTTAGCAAAGCATCAATAAACTCAGAACTTTCTATGTTCAGTTAAAGTTGTACCCTAAATTAAAAACTAAACATGTTGGATTTTGATAATGACTTAGATTCAGTAATCTACTGCGCTGGATGTGGCATCTCAGCCAATAAGATCTCAGCTCAAAGGATATTTCTGTTAGTTAGTCTGCATTTTTTTTTTACCTGTAAATGATTTCAGAAGAGTAATTGTCCATTATATATAAGTAAACTATGCAGACAAATGCTGCACTCAGAAGAGAAGAAGTTCTACAGGTACAACTGCAGATGAACAGTATACATCTTAGTTCTGTAATTTGAGACAGCCTAGGCCTGATCGTAATTCCAAGTCTCTGAAATAAGATTCAGTGAATTCATGAAACATAGTCAAGTTATCAACAATATTCACCTATGTTTTGACAGGGTTGAGCTTTTCCTTTTCTAGAGCTGGAGTCTTCAACTACACAAGAAACAAAATCATCAACATGGTGAAGGAAATATAATTTTCTTGTCATGATCATCAATGGAATAATCTTTCAGCCTAGAGTACTTAGTCTTAAATCTATGCTTCTAGCTGAAACAGTTAACGGTTCCAATTATCTCAGATGATGATGTGTCTAGACTAGGGGTAAACATTATGTTGGTTTATGTTTGTAGACAAACACACTGTGTAGATACCAGTCTTCTAGACCTAAGACATGTAATTGTGACCTTATCACACTTTTTAATAAGCATTTAAATAAAAAGAAGTTTTTATAAACCAATGAGAATACATAGTGAAAATATTTAGACATGGTAAAGTAACTGTTATGAGGATATCAACTACTGCAGCATTAGGCTAATGACTGAGAGTCTTTTAACTCAGCTTTCTTGTATGCAAGTACTTAATAAAAATAATTACAGAGGTTTTAACCTATGCCTGGTATGTTTTTAGGCTTACATATTGGATAAAGCCATATTTTCTACACTCTTCAGCACAATCAATAGTGCCATAACTATTTGAACTCCCTTCCCAACATTTAAATTATATTAAAGATTTATATCACATCCTCCTCTTCTCAACATCCCAAATCAAGTAAATAACCCATAGCAGCCAGCTTATAATCATATTTAAAAGTCTTCTTCCCTGTGCTAATCTCATTCTGAAATATTAAACCTGATTTTTTTTTTAATCTAATTTATTTCTCATAGCATACTACATGTTGACTTTTTACACTTTGCTGGCTGAATCAAGATTCGTGCAATACTTGTACAGAGTTGTTAAGGTATTTATGTGGCTGAACTGACTGTTATGATTTTTTTTTTTTTTCTCCTTGGCATCACTCCTAGCCCTTTTTCTAATTTGGAAAGACTGAAAAATCAACATTCCAATGAGAAATTATTATCACAATCAGCACACACATTTCCAACTATCTTACTACAGTTATGTGTGCATAACTAATCAATACATTAAGCTAGAAGAGACACCTGGAACTGGATTCATTCTCTACAGATATTTGTGAATGTAGCAAGACAAGTCATTGAGTACAGGAAGACATTTACAACTCAAGAGCTCAGGAATAAAAGAAGTCCTACCCAACAGATCTTTACAGACTCTGTCGCCAGCAAACTGAAATGCTTCTTTCAAAGCTGATCACTGAAAAGACAATGAAGGCTTCATTTTAAAAAACACTGGAGAAATGTCAGAATAAAGGTGGGAATGAGCATAACGGAGGCTTTCCCTAGCAACTGTATGAGAAGTTTAAAATCCAGCTGGTTCCTGTCCGAAACAGGCAAATCCAACTGGCTAAGCCCATCCCAACCATCTTTCACCCACTTCATTTCCAGTCACCGTGAGCACTGTCTGGAGTGCCATGACTTTCCCCAGAGAGACCAGGAAGCCTTTACCCTGCCATCGGTGCCTGCTTCTTCAGTCACAACATTGGCACAGAAAACTGAGGTTCATCTTCTCTCAGGAGTACATCTGCACGTTAAATGAAATTCAGTGCTAATGTCACCTTGGAAGTGGAAGCCTGATGTTATTCACGCACGGTGAATAAGGAATTCTGTATGTCTTATTCCTTTCAGGAATGAGCGTCACGACATACTCATGGAGCAAGGAGATTTTATAAAATCAGGGTTCATGATACAGCAGGACATCAGCTCCATTAACTTGAGGACTGGATCCCAGAGCGCCAGTCCCACCGTAACTGTCATTTTGGAGAGTGAGGCCAACATCTCCTCCACGACAGAGCAGAGTGTTCTTATTAGAGGTCTGTTTTCAAACCAATGGAGGAGACTCCCATCAGCTTCAGTGCTTTTCCCATCATGCTTTTAATAATCCCATCAACCGTGCAATAGTTTTGAGCAATACATGAAGAAAACAGTTATTACATTTAGTATCTTTGAAAATTAACAATCTCTTTCTTTTAAAAAGTAGTTCAGACGGATTCTAGAACAATCTCCCCCCAGCTCTCAGCTGAGCACTTTGGGGATGTACCTGCAGTACAGAGCTGGACCTCTCAAAACTGTAATATTTGAAATTTCCACTTCCTTGGGCACAGAGAGTTAATTAAAACCCTTATCCAGGCAATAGTAAGTGAACAGTTCAGTGACAGCTACACATGACAGTCAGGCTGAGAAAATCTAAACATGAAATCTGAACATGGAAAAAACCCCTGAACACAGTTGCATAATTTCAGTAGGCTAATTTTACATTTTGCCTCACATTCCTGATATCTTATACATGCAGTGTGTCACTCAGATGAAGGGAACTCAGGGAGAAACTAATAACTCATTCAGACAAAAAACACAGTTAGAGGGGGCTGGGAGGAGTACAAGAAAGAAACCTGTCATGTCTTTCATTCACAGGTCTTCAGTATTTCATCTTCTGTGTTAGATTTTCTAGCACAGAAAATCCTTATATTGCTCTTTTGCTTTTCTCTTTGCATATTGTATATCATTACATCAAAGGGACCCAGGAAAAAAACTGGGCTAAATTTTATATTCAGGCCAAACATATCTTTACAAGACTAGCAAGGTTGAATAGGAATTAAATTGACCTGTCCTTATTAATTTCAATGTATTTCATATAAACAGCAATACTGCACAGTAATAGTAATTTGAGATATTACTTTATTAATTGTCAGCTTTGAATATCCCAGAGTGGATTAAGCCCATTTTATATTTTAATTGTAGTTGAGATGAAGAGTGATTGGATTAGATTCAATCTACGTGTAATTGAAATTAATGAATTTGGCTAATTAAATATTTATAGGTGACCTTTCCCTGAACTGATAAAAAGTCTGTTTTGTTTAAAATATCTTTGATATTTACAGTCTGAGGTTAGATTTAAATTATTCCTTTACATAAGAAAGCTAAATAGACATCTGTTACTCCTGTAAGTTGGAAAAATATCAGCCATATTGCAGTTTTCTCCTGCCAGACATATTTAGTACTTCTTGTCAGGTATGCAAGTGCCATTCCCAAAAGTTAAAAGTCTTACAGAAAATCATTAATGTACTTGTTTTTATGTGAATAATTTATTGTCATCTTGGTCCACCCACCAATTCTACTGACGTTTAAATGTGATCTAGTCTCGGGCATGCTGTCATTAATATTAAAGCAATGTGAAAATAGGACAAAGGCCCGTGCTGCATTAATGAAACCCTTATCAAATTGAAGTATGTTACCATTGTCAGAATTAGCAATGCAGAAATGCTAATACGATTCTCCATGGGTCACGGTTGCATATGCCACTTTGTTAGAGCTCTGGTGTTATGATGACTATTATGAAACCCTGGCTGCAAAATACTGACCTAGCAACTTTGTAAACTTTGAAATAACCAGCATACTTATCTCTACTTAGCCAGATGTGAAACTATATTAAATTAAAATCAGATAGAAAAATGCATTAAAACTCCCTCAATGTATTTTAAAATGTTGAGATGACATAAAACGATAGCATTTATTGAAGTCAGAATCCCCCATGTCTTACTCATGCGATTAGCCCAGCCCAATGCTGTCTGACGGACCATTCGTTTAAGAAAAGTGCAAGACATTTGGCCTTTAAAAACTCCTCTTTCCCTTCTCCTTCTGCCAACAGTTTCACACTACCTGGAATGTGTAAAAGAGGAAGAACCTCTGTGAGATACACAAAGTTAATCAATGTCCTGCTCACCTGAGCATGGGTAAAACTCACTCTGCAGTGTTGCACAGTTTTGAGCAAGGTACTTCAGGAAAGATGCAGAAGTACCAAAAGGTATTAAGAGGCAAACAGCAAGAATTATCAGATCTAGAAAACTTGATCAAAAGATAGAGAAAAATCAGGACTCAGCTTAGACTGAGGGGAGGCAGAATAACAGTCTTCAAATATCTAAAGGGCAGCTGTAGAAAGAAAGTCAATGTTATGTTTTAATCTCCCTATCCACCCTGAGAATGGAGAGAGAAGTAATAGCTTAAAAGACAGCAGGGGACAAGCAGAAAAGACTTGAGGGGAAAATACGACTTTCTAGTGGCAAGGACGATCAGGCAATGAGGCAGACTGCATGAAAGCATTGTAGAATTACCACCCTTGGATGTTTCCAGAGCACACTAGGCAAATACCTATCAAGAGTAGAGTAAGCCTATTTGGTCCTGTATTATACCCAAGAGACAGAGTGGCTGAAGCCTTGTAATCCCTTCTTGTCCTATTTATGATTCCATAAACTCATGTGTTTTTTTCTTTTTTCAAAATCCATCTACAGCAGCCATTTCAGAGACCCACAGTTTGCTTTCCCACAAAGTAGGAGACTAACAGTGACACTGTCTCCAACACATGCACATCCCAGTTCACAGGAGGACACACATTATATCCAGGATTAGAGCATTCAATTATATTTGATACTTCAAGATTTTACTGAAAAAAAAAAATCTTGTACCATTAGCTTTATATCAGTTAAATTTCAGAGAACGTACAACAGACAGAAAGGTAAATAGAGAGGTGACAGCTTTGTGCACAGAAGCAAAAAGAAACAATAAAGTCTTTGCCCTGTCAAATATGCTTTCCAAGGACTTAATGTTTACTAGTTTAGGAGGCTTGGTCAGAGGGTTGGATGTATTTAACTCTTGGCAAAACATTCTGTGACAACCATTTTGCCAGCTGTGAGTTATAAAGTGCTAAAAAATATGAATATGAAAGCAAGAAGGACCATTTTAAAGCCTTTAAGTATCCATTTATATACCTCCTGCAGTGTTTATCTCTTAATTTTCCTCTTTTATTACTTTAATGTGTAGATAATCACTGGTCCAAATATCTCTAAATACAGTGCACTTTAAAACTGCACATTATCTTTATAATAGGGGATTTCAGATAAACAGTTCTTGGCCGGTCTCTAGAGATATAAAGAGAGCTCACTATAAAAGACTGAAATCTGAAGCAGCAGAAGCAAAACAACAAAGAAAACATTGCGGCCACCATTTAGATTTACAGTAACAAAAATCACGCATTGCAAATTGATAAGTGTGGCCTTAAATAAATAAATATAATAAGGAAAGGGAAAGGTCAACACATGTTCTGGAGTGACAATTTTTCCTTATACTTTATGGCTGGGGTTTGTACTTGTTCCTCAGTACAGGGAAACTCCAAATCCAAAGCTAGCAAAAGGGAGCTTCTACTCTAATTACCCATTTCCTTGTTTTACTTCTTTTTAGAGCTGCATTTCACTGTGATATGGGAGTTCCCACTTACAAAGATGAAGCTATTGCTCTTATCAGTTCCTCCCCCCTCTCCCTTTCCCTCTCAGAGCAGATAGTACAGAAGGCAGAACAAAGAAACCTTGCTTAGAGGAAAATACGAGATCTCCATGCAAAACCGTGACGCAATCTATTCTGACACAAAACAGAAACTAGACTTTTGAAACTCCTCAGGGGAGGAGTAAAAATATCCTTTATTCTAATCAAACTGCAGCATCTAAATAACAGGGAAGACCGCCAGATCCTGCAGCACCCTGGGCCAATGAGCAGGAACCCAGCAAGTCTGGGAACTGTGACTCTAGGCAGGATATTACCGATGCTTCTCAAGTCCTCCAGCTTCAGAGCTGCACCCTCGCAGGAGCCCTGAGACCCCTGTCATAGGGGGTGGATTTGGAGCTTCTGGCTCCGAAGCCATAGCTGAATCTACAAGAGCCCTCCCTGGAGCTCAGGCTCTGCCAGATCCCCGCCTCCCAGCGCGCAGGAAGCAGGCTGGAAATCATCAGGTCACTCAGAGGCAGTGCATCTAGCACAGCTTCCTGGAAATTGGAAAACGTAGAAGGTTCTCATGCTTGTGTTTTGCTGAAAGTTTATAATAACATTTAAATATTAATTATTTCAATAAACCAGGGCCTCTGAAGACCAAGGCACTGTCAAACAGTTCTGGCCCATCTCTAAACACGGGTAGCTTTCATAGCGGAACTAAGTGACCACTTGAAGACCTAACCACTTGCTCAGTATCCAAATGGAAACGATATCACAAATGTAATACTTTTCCAGTATTCATTTCTTTAGCTGCATAGCCACGCTGCAGAAGTCACAGGACAGACAGAATAGTAACTACAAAGAAAATTAGGATATGATAGTTACATACCCACAGCTTTGACTTTACTTCTAGCTTTCAGCTGCTAATCGATAGTTTTTAGTGCATAATTATTATGCTGAGACAACGCAATAATAACTTTATTAGGAAGCATTCCATCCGTAGTCCCTGTGTTTGAACAGATATTGACAGCCTGCATAATGAGTAAGTCCTCTTTCTCCCTCTCCTTTGTAAACTCATTGCTTGGAAATTCCGCATCCATCAGTGTTGCCATGGTGACAGCCCCATGAGACCGTCCATGACCTCCCAAGACACTTGGCACCTACCCATAATTCTGCACAATCCACATCAAATAGAACTAAAACTAATTACTATATGGATTTGTAATTATTTTAGCAAATAAATATATATTGGAACATACACATAGTCTAAGGGATTGAGCACAGACAAGAGGGTGGAGAGATATGAATTCTACTCTCGGGTTGGCTGACTACTTGGACAAGGTTGTGTTTCAGAGGTGCTGAGCACTTACAGCTCACCATGACCTCAAGTAGAAGTCTACATGCTCCACACTTCTAAAATTCAGGTCTTTAACCTCTTTGTCTTTAATTGTCCATTTTGCAAAGCAGTCACTTTTGCAAATAATTTTGTGTTTTCTATTCAAAACGAACTACACAATTACACAATATTATTTTTACCCTTAATAAAGCACAGATTATATAGCAATATAATCCACATGTTTATTATTTTTCAGAGAAGCATAATGTTCCCAGTCAGAAAATTATTTCTTTAGCAATTCTGAATCTGTAAAAAGAAAATGAGAAAGCTTGGAAATTTCCTTTGCAACTCAGAGATAATTTTCTTCCTAATTACCTTACCTTTTCCTAATGAATCCTTACTTCATTAAATCTGTTCGGGGGTAATGCATACCTGAAAGGCCCAGCTCTGATAGAGTTTTGTCCCCATGTATAGTACATTGGATTTCAGCTGAGCTAAACTGATAAAGTAATAGTACTGTGCCTTCCTAGATGATTTATAAAGATGGGATTTACAAATGTGGGGAAGAAAGCAGAAATTGGAGATAAGTGAAAACATGTCTGAAAATAAACAGCACATCATTCAGACAGGTTGTAGGTAAGTGGTGGGTAAGCCTTTTGTGAGGGAGGTCTTTAACTTTTGTTAAGGTACATTAACATAAGCATTTTTAACATAAGGATTGTGTGTATATAAGCATACATATATATATATGCATGCATGAAGCAGCTGGATAATGAAGAATAAATATTGATGAAGGGCCACAATCTTCATTACCAATGTCCGCCCGAAGTGCTTTAACAAAAGTAGGTTTATTGCTTTGCCTACAAAATCATCCTGTCAAGGTAATCTGAGCTCACTGAGATCTTCCCGTTTCCTCCGAAGTGAAATATTCTAACCGATGAATGGGGTGAATTTCCTGAAAGAAAACTGGTCTTCTTTCTCTTGCATGGCTGCAGGTTTGCAACAGGCCCGCTTCAAGATGTCACACCATGCCATGAAAAAGGTAAGACGAGGTACAGTTCTGCACACTGTCTTTCCTCTTGTACCTGAGAAGACAATTTCTGCAGTTACAAAATCCCTCTGGGCAAAGGGAAGACTTTAGGACTTGTGCCTCAAGAGATGCCTATCAGTAGTGAGATGTGGCATCTCAGGTTCAAAGATGAATTTTAACAAATTCTTAAGGCTTATAGTGAAAAATGCACAGC
The DNA here is from genome assembly GCF_018691265.1 of Tyto alba. Classification (NCBI taxonomy): domain Eukaryota; kingdom Metazoa; phylum Chordata; class Aves; order Strigiformes; family Tytonidae; genus Tyto; species Tyto alba. The sequence continues at coordinate 39,511,559 of NW_024881330.1, forward strand.
AGGAACAAAATACCATTTTACAGGATCTGAATCCAATGACTTTCTTTAATGAAGACAGACGTGTGAGCTATTTCCACCACTGACTGTTGTTTAACATCATGGAGTTAATTAGGTCAAACCAATAATCAATGCATCACCATCTACCCTGTTAACACCAAGAGTCTGTGGTTTGTTATGGAAGGCAATATAGATGATATAAAATTAAGGCAGTTCACTGCACTAGAAAGGAATATTGTGGTGAGTCAAGAAGAGTCAAGGTGTACTGCAGGTGTGTTCAGAGAAGGCTTCAACATGAGGTAAGTTAGTACTAACCACATCTGCAAACTTGCCTGGCATCCTTGCCTAGTTTCCAGACAGTATTCCTGCTGTCACTCACATGGATCGTGCACTTAGTGTGAGCTGTGCAGTCTTAAGAACTGGTATAGCAAAAAGGCTCAGGTAAATTTTAAATTTAAGTGAGAGGTGAAAGGATTTAAATTCAAAATCCATACTCAATTCTCCATTATGCTAGTGTAAATCCACAATAACACTATCAGGAAAGTTATTTCAGATTCATACTTGCTTAATTGTGATGAGAACCGAGTCTTGTCATTTGAACTCAGTTAAACTTAGACATGGAGCTGTGTGCCTTTTTTTGCTATTAAAGGATTAAGATATGTCAGGCTTTTTAGAATTTAGTGCCTGTTTCAGATTGCTGACTTAGAACATGATACAAAAATATTCAGTGTCTATCCAGTGCTCTTTCATTTTAATTCAAAATGTATGTATTATTCATACCAAAAGTTTAATTGAAATCCCTGGAATGTAAAAGAGATAGTTACTGACATCACATATGTAAGGCTTAGCCACAACAAGGTATAACAGGAAAGCTGTCTATTGTCATAAATGAGAAAGGTAAATGAGCTAGGACTCCAAAATACTTACTAATAAGGATTAGAACCTGCAGCAAAGTATAATCGTTTCAGTGTGGGCCCAGCCTGCTCCCTGCTGTGCTGCAGATGTTCCATTAGTGTTTCACCAAAAGCAGTGGCCAGTAGTATTCAGTAGCACAGTGTGGTGCAACCTAATAGACATATGTGTCATTTATTCAGCAGAAAATGGGTTAAAAACTCCTCATATCCAGGAGGTCTCAGAAAAAAAAAAAATACATAAGTGAAACAAGCAGCACCCCAGACTTTATATTTCTCATTTGCCAAAGCATCAGTCTATTCAGATAGCATTGGGAACTGGGATCACACTGTTTCATTCTGTTCATTTCTACCGAGTACAGCACACATTCATCTGTATCCTTTTCTTCTTCTGCATGTTTCCTTTGGGTCTACAATCTCTTCCACAGCTTTCAAGCTAGCAAACCTACAGTAAACATCTGTGTAGGTCTTCAATGCAAACATAACTGAAGTATTAGACCTTACCTATTTATGCAAGAAACTACCACCACTGAATAGGAAATTAATTTATTTGGAAGTTGACTAGCAATATAGTCCATGGTATATTTTTCCAAAGAATAGTTACACGTTTCCCATTGAATTCTAATCTAGCACTTTAAAAATGAGAAGTAAACATGAATTATAGTAAATTCCAAATAGGAAAACTGTTATAAAAAAAATTGGGCTACACTATTGACCTTGACAAACAGATGCAGCATTTTGACAGCTAGTCATCCTGGGCTTTTTCCTCTGCATCCACTGAAGTTTTATGTTGCCCTATTAATTTTAATCACTTGCTGGACTCCCATTTAATGGTTCAATGAATGCAATACACTGGTGCTTTTCTTTGTGTAGTCAAGCAGTTCAGTAAGCAAAATAACTTTTTTAACTTAATATACCAAAACCTTTCTGTAAACGTTATAAACATTTCAACTTTTTATTAATAAAACTTTATCTAAAATAATTTTAAACTAAGCTTTATGACTTTCAACACACATAAGAATATATTACCTGCTCTCAACCATGCCATATCTCAATACACATTCACTCTTCAAGATGCATACTCTTAATAAGGACCCTAATCTTGTAAGATACTGAGTCTTTTTTAAGAGAAGATGAAGTCATTCCTTTTCAACCTCTTACCAGTATACTCAAATTGCACCCTCTTTTCAGGAGCCATTCATTCTTTTCAAGGATCAGATTCTGTTTCCTGAAAGTCTGGTGGTTTTAGGACTATAATTAATCCTACAGTACTTTGAACACTAAAACCTACATAGCTTCATAACTCCCAGCTCAAAGAAAAAAAATAATTTGCTTCAGCCAACCAATTCTGTTGCCTTCTAGAAAAAAAGTGTATTTATAATGCATGTTCTTAATTAATACTTTCTGCATTCAGACAGCTCATACACATTTTTCTTCCACCTCAACTATTATGATTCCTCTGCACATCCTCCCTTAGCTGAAAGTGAGAGAGAAATTAAAAAACTGAAAGCAGAAACTAAACTACTACTGCACTTATAAGAGCCAAGGTAGAGTAAAATGAAGTGAACTGAACTTTAACATCAAAACTGTGATAAAAAAGGCCATTCCTTGGACATTTTACAACTAGTTCAGAAGCTGATGAATAGGCAATTATAGTAAAGCTGCGCAAAAGTTAAAATTACCTTTTCACAGGAAATTCTGACATTTCAAAGAATATTTCATTCTTCTTAAGCTCAAATGGGAAATTTCAGTTTTTCCTCTACCAGAATAAGGATCTGGATCCTCAGGTTCTCATTGTGAAAACTACAAATGCAGAAATTTTAACTCAACTAGTTGATCAAGCCCTTCCTCTTTGTTAAGATGTCCAAGCCTCTTTGAAAGCTCCCTAGGTTTCCATGCTCTTGAATTCATGGCAGGCAATCTGGAAATGCTAAAATCCATCAATTTAGTGTAGCGCTTCTTTGTGCTTCCAGCCTCCCTGTGGTGAAGCTTTGATTCAACTGGAATTTTGCTAAGAGCTAGGAGCCAACATCCATCCGACGTGAATGCCCAGATTTGCTTTTGAAGCCTCAAATCTCTAATCTCACAGTAGCAGCTCCCAGCAAATGGACTGAACACATCCTGGTGGCAGCTCCGGGAGGCAGCCCTTAGGATCCTAGACAGTGAACAAAACCTCCAGAGCTGTGGGATCAGAGTGAACTTTAACTGAGATATCATCCCTAATTATTAAAAGGTAAAAGTCAAGTTTTTCCTGATTTGTAAAAATTATTATTAGGTATCATTCAGTCCATAGAACTTCCTTGACTGGTAGCCTTGAAGACCAAAGAGCTCCTCTTGGCCAGAGTGGGCACAGGACAGAAATGGGAATGGGAGTTGATGCCTGCAGCATCACTGACTTATTTCCACGTCGGAGCCACATCGGAGCCAGACTCTGGACTCAGCAGAAACTGGATGAAGACTCCTTTGAGCCCAGCTGATGTGGGTCTTCATACACCGGCAGAGGACTTGGACTGTCTCGGCTACTGAGCAGCCATGACATGATAACATGTTTTAATCACTTTTACAGCAGCTGGAGAGAAGCCAGCAATCTACAGATAAAGGGCTACAAGTGACTTAACGTACCCATTAAATATGTCTTATTGTTAGCAGTACCAAAGATTAATGAGTAAAATGAAAGTGAAAAGATAACACTGGTAGGTGACAGTTTTACTTAATCAAAGAGCCTCTGGGGTCTGTAGGAGTGTGGCAGGGTCACAGGGATTTATTTTCTCCCTCGTTTATTACAGACGGATCTGTTTTGCAATGCTGGTATAGAGACTCCTTACATTTACACGATACAAAAGCTGTATTAGAGGACAAGGGCAGAGGTCTCATACTAATAGCTCTAGCTCATGGCTGGCTGTCAGTCTTTGCTCCTCAAAATCCTCCTTGCTGGTTTTGGATTACTTGCTGAGGCAATTCAGGTACTAAGTTTAGCTAAATCTAAGGGAAGACGATAGTCTCCCTCTGCAATCAAAGGCAATAAGTGAATAACATTACACTTAATTTGCATTTAGGCACCTCACACCTTAAATGAAATAGATTGTACTATATAGATGTCTCTAATTATCCATTGACCGAAGGGTCAGATTAGGCTTTTCTTGCTGAAGCACTTCAGCTAGGTGCTTAAAGTTAGACTGGATGAAATTTAGGATATTGCTCAGTGGAGTACCAAGCAGAGCTGGGAGCTCAGACCATAGAGCAATATAAATCCATTAGCCGAGAGTCTGATACTTCACAGTCTGTGAAATGGGAGTAATTGTACTTCCTCATTTCACAGTGATATTAAATTATACATATAAAAAATTATTCAAATACTAAGTCTGTGAACATAAGGAACTTCAAATCACTATGTGTTATGAAAGAATATTACAGTAAATATTCAGAAGTTTAAAAGTACCTGAATTAAAGGATATTCTTGGAAGTAACTCTAGCTACATATTTCAAGGTAACCATTTATTCTTATACTCCCCATGTCAGGTACTCAAGTAAGAGACTCCCAGGATCTATTTTTTTTAAACAACAAGAAATTTCCAATTGAAGGAAATATCTACTCTGGGGGAAAAAAAAAAAAAAAAAAAAAAAAAAAAAAAAAAAAAAAAGTGTTACTTGAAAAAAACTACTAAAGTTTTGTGAAAAGAAATAATTCGTTAATATTTGTGAGGCACTGATTATGCAGATAAGTGCTCTGTGCTCTTGAGTATTTCCCTGAAGAAATTAATAACCACATATTCAAAAGAACTGAGTACTACTTGCATAAGGGCTTTATTAGCATGCTGCCCTCCATTACAAAGTTGTTGACTACCTGCACATCTAGTGGATCCTTTGTCTCTTAGCTAAAGTTAATCAGACGTGAAGGACATGAGCCCATACTACAGGTCACTGCCTGAAATTCCCCAAGCAACAAAGTGAAGAAAACTACTGAAAGTCAGTGGCAGTGGATGTTCCTTCCTGCTATAGGAATGATGAGACACTACAGAAATAAGAATCACGTTCTGAGTCTTAGCAAAACCATTCAGAAGGAACTCACAAATCTCTTATAAAGGAAACATTTTTTTCTCAGCATTCAAGCATACGTAAATTGGTTTAAATAACAATCCAGAATGGTTCCTTTGGCAGGATTATCCTACATACTATATCCTATATCCTATGGTAGATTAAAAGCACGTATGTTGATTCCAGAAAGTAGATCGCTCAAACTGCTGTGACAAAAAACGCAATGATTATTAAAATTTACAAGTAAGAGTTTAGCAAGTGTTCCTTTTTTCCTTTTTCTTAGTAAGGTGGCATAGGGAAAAAAGATATTTTCAGGTGTTTTCCAATAGGCACTGAGTATTTACAGTATCTGCTTTTTGTGGAAAGATAAAGAATTCACAGCAAATTGAGAATATACACTTACTGATTTGGAAAAAAAAATATACTTATTCATGCTCTAGCTCTATATTCTGAAGGCATTTTTAAGTCATTCTAGGAACTAGTAGTTGAAAAGCACAGAATTAAACTTCATAACTAGAGCATGTTACACCTGGGAAAAATTCCTTGATGAGCAAAGCTAGCTGTTAAATTGGGAAAAAAAATCACATTGATTATGGCCATGAGTTGAAGACAAGTTTAATTAAAATCAGTGGAGAATTTTCAACTGAAAGCAAAAAAAAAAAAAAAAAAAAAGAAAAAGAAGAGACCAGCAAAGTGAAAGTGTTATCTCTTAATTACGTTACAGAAATTTTCTCTAATTGATACCTGTCCCATGTCACTCTAACTAAAGCAACCTACAGATCTCTGCCTATAAATATTATTTTACATTATCAGCCCTGAAGCTTAAGTAAGAGATGGTCCTTTCTCCTTTCTCTACTCCCTGCACAGACTTTTACCAGGACTGACAGCTCTGTTCAGCTTTTCTTTGGTGGCCTTTCTTCTTTTCCTGAAAACTATGTGTGGTGTTCTAAGACAGAAAGGAAAGCAGGGGCAGCAATTCTCTGTGGCTTTTCCACTGACGTACATGTTCTGCGTGGGCATGTCACTACTACCCTTGTTTCCCAGTATTTAAGTTTGTATGATTATTCTTTGAGTGTTCAGGACTCCGCTCAGAGAGTGTCAAACACTATAGCCTGTACGAGTCTAGATATTTTTACTTATATGATATCCAACTAGTTTCAACTGGAGTTAAAGAAGGAGTAAAGTCTTACATTGTGTACTTAATCTCTGTTTTTTTCCTGACAACCTGCAAGGGCTCTCAAATGCTGAGCAAATGGAAAAGTACCAGAAGCAAATTCCAAAGCCATAAAAAACAAAAGGACTACCACACAGATACTAACCGCTACTTAGTGCTCATGTATTATGAGTGACTTGATTACTCTCATGACATATTCTTTCAATACAAGAGTTCTTTGGCACTGGTATATAGATACAGCTACCACCTTCCCCAAAGAGTTCCTACAGTCACAACTGCTACTGAAATCCATCTGCCATTTCTTTGAGATAATTCTGCTTATTTTTTTCTGCTCTATATCCTCTCTACTCATTTTTTTTTTCAGGTTTTTCTTTTAATTCTATTCAAAACACACAGGCAGAAACTAACTCGGTGTCGTGGTTTCAGCCCAGAGGGCAACTGAGCATCACCCAGCTGCTTACTCACCTCTTCCCCCCATCACTGAGAAGAAGATAAAGCAAAAGGCTCTGGAATCAAGATAAGGACAGGGAGGGATGACTCACACATTATGGTCACTGGCAAAAGACAGACTTTTAGGGGAAGAAAAAGAACATCAATTTAATTCAAACACTGACAACAACAACGCTTAACAGACAGAGTGGGACAGTGAGAAGCATTACTACATCTTAAAAACACCTTCCCCCGACCCCTCCCTTCTTCCCTGGCTCATCTTTGCTCCCGATTTCTCTACCTCCTCCTCCCAGAGGCACAGGGGGCAGGGGATGGGGGGTGCGGTCAGTCCCGCTGTTCCTTCCCCCTCAGGGGTAGGACTCCTCACACTCTTCCCCTGCTCCAGTGTGGGATCCCACAGGGGAGACACTCCTCCACAAAATTTCTCTGACATGATTCCTTCCCACAGGCTGCCGCTCCTCCCGAGATGCTCCAGTGTGGAACCCTCCTGCATGTTGCAGTCCTCCCAGCACCGAACTACAATAGCAGGGGCTTCTTCCCACAGGACCCTGGTCTTCTTCAGGCACAGGCACCTGCTCCAGCGTGGGGTTCTCCAGGGGCTGCAGGCGGGTCTCTGATCAACCACGGACCCGCCATGGGTGGCAAGGGGGCTGGTGGTGAGTCACGGGCTGCGAGAGGGTCTCTGTACCGGTGCACCTCCCCAACTTCCTCCTCCTTTCTTCCACTGACCTTGGTGTTTGCAGAGATGTCTACTTCATTGCTCCTCCTCGTAATTCCCACTCCTTCTCCCAGGTTCCTCTTTGTAAATATGCTACAATAGAGGCACAGCCGCCTTTGCTAACTGTTTCAGCCTTGGCCAGAGGTGGGTCTGACTTGAAGCTGAGGGAGCTTTGAGAAGCTTCTCACAGGGGCCATCTCTGTAGCCCCCTCCCCTGCTACCAAAAACCCCGCCACACACACAAACCCAGCACACTCTGATATCTCAGGTCGTATGGTAAAAATGCACCTGCAGAAAGTTCACTAAAAATTAGTAATTAGGATTCAAAGCCTGTTGGGATTCCTTACCCAGGAACAATCTGGATGCTTAAGAAGAACATCATCTAAATTTTACTGGGACTTTTAATAAGGTAGCACAGCTAAAATCAATTTTTAAATGATGAATACCCTTCCCTTGATCACTCCATTCTCAAAAGAAGAACTGGCTATTAGGTATCAATGAAACAACCCCTGTGATTCTACTGAACAACAAAACTAAGCCCCACTATTATCATGACAGCGTCCCTGTCTTTACTTTCTGAACACAAATTACTACTCACACATGGTAGCAGTGAAGCCATGGTCAGGCTGGTGCTAATAAATTGGCAATGATCCCTGATACAGTACTGTTCATCTGAGAGTGATCTTTAACAGATTCCCACTGGTGTTAGAAAAAGCTCTAAGCGGCAATAAAGATGGTGCTTCATACTCTTAAAAAGAGTTCACTTGAAGTTTCAGACACCTCTGAGCCTGTGGTATCTACAGCTCTGGAAAGGAACAGAGGCAATTTGGTTTTGCTAACATCTTTTCCTGATTTGTTTTCTTGTAGAAAACTGCACATAATAAGAACAACAGCTAATGGAGAAAGCTTGGAAGGTCTTTTCTAAATATCAGGGAATATAACCAAAGCACACGCCTCCTGTTAGAGCATTAGAAAAAAGGATTTGTAAACTAACTTAACACCACCGTTCTACTTTAATTAACCAATGCTTCAGTTAATTATTAATTTTTAAAAATTAAAAAAGCCAAAATCTAAAGCTGATTTCAGAGAAATGTTCGGCCCAATGTGCACAATAATAGCTAGGTTAGGACTCTTTCCATCTAGGCTCATTACATGTATCATAACAAGCCACTAATTAAACGGCAAGTCAGGCATATCTACATTTATTACACTGTCATATTCACGAAAGAGAATTAAATTCCTACATAGCCTTCTCTTCTTTTTCCCTTGTCAGGCTCTCTAAACTTGAATACCCCAGGAATTGAATGGAATAAAGGTCAGATAAGGGTTAGACATTTTGATAATCTTATTGGAAATAGCAACGGTAGCAATAATTTTAACAGCAGAGCTACCTGGAAGCTTGTAGTAGCTTTCCACATGAAAACTGCTCTTGCTGAACCTAATGAAGGGCTGGGGATGTGCAGGAGATTTACAGTTCAGAAGAAGGTAAAGGAAGGACTTGTACACTCATTCCTCTGAGTAAACCATCTCTGGCCTGTTCACGTGCCGAAGAGAGAGGGCAGAGAGTGAAGCATCCCCAGCTCCCCCTGGGAAGGGTCCCTGACGGGGCAATAGGAGCTAGAGAGGAGAGAAGGGTAAATCAGCAGTGTTGCATGAATATTTAAGCAACTTCCATTCCATAGTACAAATACGTACAGCAGCCGACATTAGAGAAGCAAGCACAGAAATATTGCGGAAATAGTCTGTAAGCATTGAAAGGGCAAGAAAGTTCTGGAAGAATTCAATCACTGGCATTTTGTGGAACATGACATTTCATTTGGGCTGAAACCCTTAAAACGTTATGGCAAGTAACTTTTAAAAAGCTGCATTTCCAAGAAATATTCATAAATTTGTGCTGCTCAAAGCCAAAGCCAAAGCAGTCTCAATGGGATTTTTCCAAAGTCAATTATAAAACCCCAATTGGGATGGAATGCATATTAATATGAAAATCAGTTCTCAGCACTTTATAGATGCCATGTTATTTTAACATATAATACAATAGAGTTTCTACTTTACATGGTGAATTATGTCTGAATATACCCATGGTGATTTCTTTTATATCATTACTTTTTCTTAAAAACAGTTGAGTCAAGTGAATAGAATGAAAGATACTACACATCGCTTTTCATTCTCATTCTTTTGGAATAATCTAAATTTTGAATACTGCTGAATGAAGCTGAGATTACAAAATATATCCTCAAAGAGCAGCATTCTTAAGCTTTAAATGCCAGAATACACAAACAAACAACACATGAGGAAAATGTCAGGGTCTTGCAGTACATTGAAATCCAATGGTATTTTCATTTAAACCTTCCACAGTATACTATTTACTCTGAAAGGTAGATTAAAGCCTTGGACTTGTTCCTTGTTTAGAAAATCAAAAATAAAATTGCAGCTAACACAAGAGCCAATTATGAAAACATGCTTCATCAGAAATGATCTTTAAACAAAATCAAAGTGCTTCATAGAATTACCTTATTGATAAGCTTTCACTGTTAACCCTGGTTGTCCTGGAGTCTCTCATGACTTCTGGACCTTCCTGCAGAGAGCCAGGAGGTTGAAGCCTGAGAGCAGAATAGCAGTTTCTGAGAGGTCTCATTGCCACGAGTCTGTGCAAGGTCAGATCATGCTGAGGTCTTGGAAGTGCACCCGGAGACAAGCCCTTCCATGATGTTGTTCATAATGGGAACTGAAAGTCTTCAGCCCTGACAGGTCCCAGACTTTGGGAACCTACTCCTTCTCACGTGTGGGGAAGCCCATAAAATCAGAGGGACCAGCCTGGAAGCCCAGAACTTCCACTGCATTTGACTCACAGTAGTTTGCATTCTCTAACTTCACAATGTCAGGCCTTAAAATGGGAACAAGCAAGAAAAAACTGGAAGATTAGATAAAAGACTCAAAGATCTCTTCAACTCAGACATGTCTGTAACATCAGTCATCAGCAAGAGATTAGGTCATGTACTCAAACAGCAGCCTGTGTTCAAACACCACCTAACTATATATCTTTTTGGGTTTGTTTTTTTTTTTTTTTATGGCTAGTATTAAAAAAAAAAAAAAAAAAAACAACAAAACAAAACACCTGTCAGTGTTCTTCCAAGTTTTGAATAAATTTGAAGGCCATCAGAAAATAAAGTATAATGAAAGATTTTACTTATCGTGATACTCGTAAGAAAGCTGCAACAAGAAGCATTTTATAGAAAGCCTGTGTTTACAGGACTCCCACATAAGTTTTCAGGCCAATAATTGAACAATCAAATTTCAGCATGTTGGCTGAATGAAAGCACTGATTTTTTTCAGACCCTTTCTCATGACTGCTCTACAATCTAATAAGGAAAAGTTCGGTACATTTCTGAGTTCTACATTCTATCCTTCTAGCCCAGCAAGGCCATTCCCAAAAGCCACTCATTTGTGGACCAGAAGGTGACACAGCAGCACTCAAGGTGATTCCGACTCCCACAATGGATCTCTTATGAACTGTTATTTCTCCAAGTAAATATCTGCAAGACGAAATCAAAACTAATGTTAAGCTATAATAAATGTAACAAAAATGTTGAACTCTTCAGGATTCCCACCAACACAAGAACGTAAAATCAGAGCAAAAATAAATGTTTAACAGTTGGCTGATTTAACTTAGATTACATGTTCTGATGGTGTAATAAAAAATAGAAAATTTATAGCACAGAAGTAGTGCAGATTGCAAAGAAAAGCAAGAGTCCTTAAGACAATGAAACCAGGCAATAGAAAGAGTATAGGAATCTTTGAGACAGAGGAAATAAGTCAGAATTTGAAACAATCTGTTGAATGGAGAGAAAATAAGATAGAGAGTGAGTGCCAATACATCCCCCGAAGGCCTTGAAAGCAAAGAAATACCAGGCTCTGGAAATTATTGTATTTTTTATGTTAAAGGATGAAAAATAAATTTAATTAGTTAGCAAAATGTGATTTTATTCCATTTGGAGTCATTTTCCAATACATTAACTTTCTCATTAGAATTCAGTTTTGTTTTGCAAATCAAAAGGAACCACTTCAACCCCTGTGGCATGAAGAATCATCTAGAAGATGAGTTGTGCCCCAAATTACTGCAAATAATTGAATGCAAGCTCTACACAGTAACACCAAACAGAAGCACTAGGGGAGACAAGCCCAGCCTGACTGAGCAGGCAGCCCACATAACTAGCCACATCATTCATGTGTTAAAAAAAAAAAAAAAAAAAAAATTGGATTTGGAAATAGTGACTAACTAGGAGAAAACGAGCTCAAATGGCCACTACATTTTTTCTCCAGTCCCTCTTTTTCTCTCCCCTTCCATATTCTCCCTTGTGGTTGCTCATTCTCAGCAATGTCATAGGATGAGATTAAAAGCAACACTCTGTTCTTCTAACTAATTTTGCAATTTAAGATACTTTGCTCCATCAGTGCAAAGAGTCATCTACCTACACAGCTTAAGCATATATAAATGAAGCTATTTCAGTTCTCTCCATCTGCCTGTAATTGAAATGGCTACACTAACAAAAATAATGTTCTATATAGGGTTTTGCACAAATTGCTTAGATGTCAGTTTATGTTACTCCAGTACAATCACCAGAGTTTGATGCAGCTTCCACTTAAATCACCAGAACATCAAGATAGGGACTGTCTCAGTACAGCTCTGTTCAGCTTTTAATACAACAGGGCTATGACTTACTGAAGCACTGTGGTACTTCTGGAATAGAAACATATTTGAAAGACAAGTAATTATGAAAAATAGGGACAACTAGGTTAATGTTTGTCTGTGTCAATAGGAGAGGCAAAAGGGGGGTTTATTTACTGATGTGACTGTTCTAAAACTCTAAAATTGTTGTTTACTCTTCTTCATCTAAACAGCCAGTTCAGCCAGCAGAAGTCATAATTTCATTCAACCACAGACATTTAAAAAACAGTTCTCTCTGTTTTCTGCCCGTAAACAAATATAAAACCTCACTCACCAAATATGTTTGCTAGCTCTAAAGACCACAGTAGTAATTGCTTGTATTGGCTGAGTTGCTATACTGCTGATCAAGTATAAACTCTTAACAATCTCATCAATAACTCCACGTACTGCTCAGAGGAAAAGGACTTTGTGCTTTTAAGGCAAGTCACTACCTCTGATCTTGACTTTCTACAGGTCCATGAAATGAGTTATAGTGATCTAGAGTTCTCAGCTAGAGAGAAAAAAAAAAAAAAAAAGAAATCAAAGGAAAACAACTGATATAACTATACCTAAAGTAAATTAAAAAAAAAAAAAAAAAAAAAAAAAAAGGGGGTTGGAAATACCAGCTCCACTTCCAAGCCAAAACAACCCTCAGGCTAAATACAATTTGGGAACAATTGCACCGAGTGTAATTTAATTATGTTAATCATTTAGATAACTGGTTGAGAGAAGAGTATGGCTGGCATCTGTGAAGCCCAGCAAATCTAGCAAGGAGACAGATGAAAAGGTTGCTTGTCCCTGTGGGACAGGGAGAAAAGAGAGAGGCAATTACCAACGGCAACACAGGACCACCTCATCTGGCAGAAGGGCATGGGGAAAATTGTATGTGCCAAAACCAATGTTCCTACTAAGTCCACGAATTTTAGGCTTGTCTTTTGAAGATATTTTACACATTTCCTGGCAAATGGGGCTTAAGGTGTCTGCCAGTAAGGCAGCTATGTATTATTTAACTGACTCCAATAGTAATGCAGCAATTATCTGTTGAGAGTGCTGCTAACTCCCTGTCCCAGAACAACCTGTGAAAGCCCGATAAATGTGGACACGGCATAATCCACTCCTGTTTTTTCAGCCTGGCCTTTATTATGACAAGATGCTTGAGAAAAAGAAAGAAAAAAAAAAAATCATAACTAGATCCTAGGTTCTATTTAAAACCAGGTCCAACTGGAGTAAATTTTGAGAATTGCCAACAATTTTAGTCTGCTATTAATTCTCCCTTCCTTTTGACTTAAAAAAATAATCAGTGAAGTGTTAAGTTTCCTATCCAAGTGTTACAGTAATTCCACAGTTCTGTTCAGGTAAAGAGGGAGGAAAATGCTACTACAATTTTCTGCTGTATGACTGTGTTTCATAGCTTAATATTTTGATTATTACTATCCTTCAGTATTGAGGTGCTGTGAGGAAGCTTTTCAATATATTGCCTCAGCACCATGTCCTTTCCTCTAGGTCTCTCCATTCCTTCAGTGCCCCTGATGAAATCAAGGACTGGTATTCGCATAATCATGGAATCAGAATGGTTTGGGTTGGAAGGGACCTTAAAGATCACTTAGTTCCCACCCCCCTGCCCCGGGCAGGGCCCCCTTCCCCCAGCCCAGGGGGCTCCCAGCCCCGTCCAACCTGGCCTGGAACCCTTCCAGGGAGGGGGCAGCCACAGCTGCTCTGGGCACCCTGGGCCAGCGCCTCACACCCCGCACAGGGAACAATTTCTTCCTGTATCCAACCCAAATCTGCCTTCTTTCAGTTTAAAATCATTGCGCCTTGTCCTGGAACTAGAGGTGAGGTCTTGGTAAAAAGCCTCTCTCTGCCTGCCCTACAGAAAATGTTCTGGCCAAAGGAAATGGCCCTGTATCATCTCCGTGTTTTTACTCCTCTGTTCATGATCCAGCCTCTACTGTACTTTACAGTGCAGGACTCTTCATTGTTTGGCTTTTGTATTTTACAAAACAATTTTAAATATTTAGGGTATTAAATTCTTCTAGAGCTATTCTGTTTTCATTAATTTTTAAAAAAGGTGACAAAAATCTCAGGTATTTTTTTCACCATTGAAAAACCTCCAAACACATAACCACTTCCAAAATAGTTTCCCTCAGAACTAAATAGCACCTTCCTGAATGAGGCTGTTACATGATTCTGGACATATTCTAGTTCACTTTTTCTTCTGTTTTTTTCAGTTCTGGGTTGTAACCACTCAAGAAGTGCAGAAAATGAAAAATGCCTATAAAAATGAATTCTCTGCCAGATCTGAGTACAGAAGCGAATGTCAAAGAAAAAATTGATTTGTCCGTTAGGACTTGCATGATGGCTAAGATCAATCATACCACACAAACTCTGAATGCATTGTTATTCAGGTATTTGTAAATATAAACATGCACAACACAGTGGAGAATGTGCGCATATCTTTCAAAAGTTCACTATATGTAATTCTTCAACATGTAATTCTGCATCATTCTCTCATTCTCTCTTGCTGGCACTGCAGGGCTGTTTGTACCTTAAATGACTTATAACTCACAACTTTTTCTTTTCACAGTACATTCCAGAGGCCACTAATCTTTGTCTGAAGAATCAAGAGCCTTTGAGAAAGACACAATTCTATTACGTGGACTATAACCACAATCTGTGATAGTGAATATTGTCATGAGTTGCTCAGATACTTCCAGAGGTTAACAGATGCCACCATCATCAAGAGGAACACAATGCAGGATCCTGAAAAGGCTTTTCTAAACTAGGTTCAGCTTAGGCTTTGAGGTGTTTTTCTTAAATCAAACAAACAAACAAACAAAAAAATCACAGGCTGCCTGAAATGAAGCAATTTTGAAATTATAACTTTTATAATCTCTGTGTATATACATACAGATCAATACACCTCTAATGCCACTATGTATCTAAAAGGATTTATTTAAAGCATTAAAGCAGCTAAATTCACTTGAAATTGATGCCCTGATCCTGCAAAATATTAACTACTGAAGTTCTTAATCCTTCACTCTTAACCATTTCCCTTCAATCCGAAATGAATTATCTTTCCCATATATTTTAACTTTAAAGACCTTCCTGTCACTCTAATGATGTCCTCTCCTAAAACCCACACCACCACAACATCATACAGGCTGTCCCCTCATTCTCCTAGGAACTTCCAATAACTTCTGCATCACTTCTTGCCTGTTACAATTCATATTCAGAGCCCTGGCTGAGAAAGCATTTTAACCTGCAACTTGGTATTAGCAGGTGTGCCAACTGTGTATTTAGTATCTGCAGGTGAAAATTCTTCCCATACAGTCAGCACTAGGCCAGCTCTGAAGGCAGCACACACCAATTAAACTGCAGTGGGTAGGCAGGACCTATTCATTTAAGCTGACAGAAGCATCTTTTAGAAGTCACTTAGCAAGATTCTGGCCACAACAGTGTCCTAATTCCGACAACTTTGCTTATTAGCAGCATAAGGGCAGCAATAATGTTAAATCTGCAGCAGAATGTATCTAAGCTTGTGTCCCTTTACAACTTGCCAATAACCCTCATTTTATGGGTCAAAGTGCAAAATGGCATTAGGAGCTTTCAGAAAGCAGCAAGTTCTGCCCATTTTTTCCTTTGACATCAGAGATATTCTTTGGTTTTGATCCTTGAGACTCCTCCAGAGATGCAGAATAATGTAACAGCACTGTGGAGTCTGAGTGTGCCTTTCACTTCAGCTGTCAGTTCAGTGAGATGGGAGCAGAGCTACATAGCTAGAGCTAATTAATTTGATTCAGACTTTTGGAAGGCTCTCACCTTGTATATAAAACTGTATTAGATGCGATTTTCAGGGATGATATTTGCCTTAAAAGGGATCACCTTACAGCATACCTTCTTCTAAAGCTGGTAACTAATACACTGTTAAATGAAGGCTGTATTTTCACAATTTAAAGAAGGGATTCAGCCTTCAGGTCTATATTGACAATGCATACCTTAGCACCGCACTGAAAATACACTTTGTAAACAAACCCTTCACAATACAGAGGATGAGAGCATGGTGACTGATTTAAGTAGAGATTAGAATTCCACCATGTATACGATGCAGGGAATCTATACGTTCTGCAGCACTGTTGTCGTTGCTATTTAGAGGACATCACTTTTGCTTTGTTACAAAACATGCTATGTGATCTAAATAGATACCTGTGCATGCTTAATCTGTTAATGATGCAGATGAAATGGAGTCATTTGGATTTTCTCCCATGAATACTATGTTGGTGTTTTGTGGATTATTCGAGAAGAGTTTCTACATAATAGTCTGGCAAGTAAGTTAGACATACCATTTCTAGCATGTGGATTTTTTATAAACTTACATGTTATAGCTCTTGTGCCACATCATTGATCAGTTAAACTGCATGGACTGGAGAGAAAGTGTTATTTAAAAGATCAGTAGGGGGAAAAAGTCTCTCAACAACTTCTAGGAGCAGAGAGGACAAACTCAACACCCTCCTAGTATTTCAAAGCAGAGATCAACAGGACAGAAAATAAAAGGCCATCTATAAAGGAAACAAAATTTCAGAGGCAACATCAAGAACAAGGGAAACGATCTTCGGTATGTAGATAGCTTAAAGGTCTCTCTAGTACGAGCCAAGTGGCTGGTCAAACTAAGGAAGAGAGAGAGGATGCTCCAGTTGAAAAGGCTAAAAAAATGTAGAATATATTCATTTTCAAACCCTAACTGCCAGGAGTATGCAAATGTTTTCACTGCAAAGGTTTCTCTTTCCCCTATTTCTGTAGCACTGAAAACAACTTCTAGAGGCAATTCAGGAGTAACAGAATCATCCAATCCTGCTATTGTGCTTTTGATGATAGGATATCTCCAGCCCCAATTCAGGATTTCCCAAGCCAAATCTATCATGTGGCTGAGTAAGACACAGGCAACTATCTGACTCTTGCAATAATTACTAATTTCTGCTTTTCTAAATTCTGTTTTCAAATAAATAACTCCAGTGAGTAAAGACAAAGTAAAATGATAGCGAAAAATAATTAATTCTAATCCCACAAATGAGGAAAAAAGTTTAAAAGGATGAAACTAAATGTAAAAAGGGCAAGTAATTCCCTTAATTCTTTCTAAAACTCTTTCTTGGTCACAGGGCTCTGTTAGAGGAGGCTATGGATGAGGAGAGGGAGGAGAAGGAGCAACAAATTCTGCCAAGTACTGAAGGAACTGGTAAGAGTAAAGAAAGGATAGATAAGAAAAGTCATAAGGAGGCCCAGCTAAAAGAGTCAAGAAAGGACAATTTAGTATGAGAGAAATAACATGTATCTTTCTAAAGCCCATTGCAAGTAATGGAATGATCACCAACAAAGCCTCTTCATTCATGGTACTTCAGTGGGTACCTGACAGTCCTTAGAAGCACCTTCTATTTATCCCCAGAAGAAATCAGATAGATACAGTAGAAAAGAGAAGGGAAACAGTAAAGGTTTACACTGGGGTCAAAGGCTGGAGGAGTGCAATATATTGTATCTCTGTAGGTGAGAGATGCCAATGAAAACCAATGGTGTAAGAAGCTACATTTTTCTTTAATCTGCTCCACATACTATGCTACAGGAAGAAGTTGAAAATGAGGTATTAGCTGTGCTCAGGCACCTGCCTTACAAGGGACTGTTGTGGTTTAGGCTCAGGGGGCAACTGAGCACCATGCAGCTGCTCACTCACTCCTTCCCCCCATTAGAGATGGGGGGGAGAATATGACCGTTTAAGGATAGGGAGGAGTAGCTCACCCATTATGGTTACAGGCAAAAGACAGATCCCTTAGGGGAAGAAAAAGAAAACGTCGCTTTAATTCAAATACTAACAAGACAACATTTAACAGACAAGGTGGGGACAGTGAGAAGCACCACCGCATCCAAAAAACACCTCCTCCCACCCCTCCTTTCTTCCCGGGCTCAGCTCTGCTCCCCATCTCTCCCCCTCCTCCCCCAGCAGCGCAGGGGGCAGGGGATGGGGGTCACAGCCAGCTCACCGCTCCTTCCTTCTCGGGAGGTGGGGGGAACGCCGCACGTCCCTCCCCTGCTCCCCGGGGCTCCCCTCTCACTGCAGACAGCCCTCCATGAACCTGCTCCGGCGTGAGGCCTCCCCACGGGCCGCAGCCCTTCCCAGGCAGCTCCGGCGTGGGTCCCCCCTGTACGTTATAGTCCTCCCAGCGCCGAACCACAACAGCGGGGGCTGCTTCTCCCCTCAGAGCCCCGGTCTGTTAAGTGCAGCCGCCTGTCCTGGAGTGGCTTTCTCCTCAGGCTTCAGCTCGGCCTCTGCTCTCCCACGGACCTCCACGGGTGGCAGGGTGGGCGGCCCCACCGTCTCACCGCAGGATACAGGGGTCTCACCTCCAGCACACCTCTCCCTACGTCCTTCTCCTTCCTTCCGCTGACCTGGGTGTTTGTCCTTCTCCCAGCTCCTCCTCACAAGTCCCGGCCACCTCGCAGGTTCCCCTTCTTAAATACGTTACCGCAGAGGCGCAGTTGTTTGGCTCAGCCCTGGCCAGAGGCAGGTCCGACATGGAGCTGGGGGAGCACAGAGAAGCTTCCCACAGGGGGCAATGCTGTAGCCCCCTCCCCCGCTACCAAAAAAATAACCCTGCACCACAGAAACCCAGCACAACTTCACTCGAAAGCAGTTCCAGAGGGAAGGCTTAATAAAAAAGCTCCACTGCCCCCAAAACTTAGGCATGATTCAAGTGATCCACTGCAGAGACACCTGTGACTCTGCCCACTCCCAGGCCTCGCTGCGATTCTGCCTCTCCAGCAAACATTCTGCCGTGCAAACGTTTTTTGAAGCCTTTCCCTTCTAGGGGAGGATGCTTAAGGAAGCCTCCTTCTTCAGTGTGGTGCCTGGGTAGCCAGGCCAAGGGACCAGGGCACTTCTCTTGCATGCTCCTGCCAGCCTCCCTGCCCGGGCAGCAGCAGAAGCTGCCAACAGACCCCCCCTTGCACACAGCATCCCTGGGCTGCAGCTTTAAAGTTAAGGTCCCATTCACCACACTGCGGTTTTGCAAACAGCTGCCTGGGGACAATGACCTGGTCAATAGAGATGAGCTCTAAATGTGGCCCATGATTTCATTCAACGGAGCTGAAAAGCGAAGAGTTGACGCTGAGTGGCTTTATGGCAAAACAAACCATTTTGATTTTGGGTCACCAGAGTGCAGTGACACAAGACAGTAAAATCCCAGTGTACCTTCTACACGGCAGCTGTTCGACGATCTGATACTGATGTAATGATAATGAAATTATTTCTTGATAATGAAAGAAAATCTAACCTACACCTGGCAGCCCTGCTGGAAATCCCATTGGAGAGGGCAGAAATTAAATGGATGTAGAAGGTCAAAACTGTATTTTCCCTTGTAAAGATGATCTTTCTGCAATCAGCACTGGGAAGTAAGGAGTGCAGGGAAAGCACATATGCACTGAGAAAAACTGTGAAGGTCTTCTTATGTATCATCAAAAATTCAGACGATTATTCTAATTCATTTTATGATCAGGAGAACTGTACAAATGAAAAAAACTATGTTTACATCAGAAGTTCAGCTAGCATAAACTGGCTCAGCCTCATTTAAAGGAAAACGATTTTACTTGCTTACATTAGCTAGCTGTCTACATTTTATCAACAGCCTCTGAGAACATCTTTGTTTTTTCTCTCACTCAGATAGGATACTTTCAACACACTTAAGATATATTCAATTTTATCTTTCTTACTTAAGAAAACAGCATTCTTCTGAAGACCATTCAGAGATAAAAACAAAAGGAAGGCCTGTCTGATGGGGTAAAATCTGCCCATATCTTTTTCATTAATTACATGTACAGCTTCTTCAGTGGCATACAGTTATAAACAGGATTAAGACCACAATGGGAGGAGACGGGAAGAACATAAACAATAGTTCTAGAGAGCAGTAGGGCATGAGACATATGTGTGGGAAACTGGTGAAAAGATGGAGTTAAATGTAATGTCTCATCCCATTAAACTCTGACCAAAAATTGCATCTGTTTAAGGACGTGAAACAGACTTTTCAAAAATATCCATGAAATGGAGAGGGGGGGGAAGGTGTGTGGCAGGAAGGGAAGGTTTATTCCACCTACCTCTTTTTTCATCCTTCCGTAAAGACAATGATTAGTTCTGTGTTCAGGCACTTGCCCAAGATGGAGAAGACCAAAGTACAACCTTCTGTTCTGATTATTTCCAGTCATGCCTTTGACAGGATTTCCCACATCCCAAATGAGCACCTTATCATCTGATTAATTCTGCATGTACAGCCAAATCAGCCTTTCATTTGCAAGAGAGACTGCAGCTTGTGTTTGCTGGAAAACCATAGTTTCAGCAATGCAATCTTCTCATTTCAAAATATCCGTATTATGAAATTCCTCACCAGCTCTAATTATTTACCTGCAGGTGTTGGGTTTGTGCGTGTGGCTGGGTTTTGGTAGGAGAGGAGTGGGGCTACAGAGATGTCCCCTGTGAGAAGCTTCTTGAAGCTTCCTTGGCTCCAAGTCAGACCCACCTCTGGCCAAGGCTGAGCCCATCAGTGACGGTGGCTGCACCTCTGTGAGAGCGTATTTAAGAAAGGGAACCTGAGAGGGGGCTGGGAATTGTGAGGAGGGGTTGCGAGAAGAACACCTACGCAAACACCGAAGTCAGTAGAAGCAAGGAGGAGGAGGAGAGGGGTGAGGTGCACCGGAGCAGAGACTCCCCCTGTATCCCATGGTGAGGTGGTAGGGCTGTCCCCCCCTGCCACGCATGGAGGTCGCCAGTGGAGGAGATGCTGACTTGCAGCCCGTGGAGGATCCCACACCAGAGCGGGTGGCTGTACCTGAAGAAAGCCAGGACTCTGTGGAAAGCCCACACAGTTGTAGTTCAGCACTGGAAGGGTTGTAACGCGCAGGAGGGACTCACGCTAGAGCATCTCAGGAAGAGCTGTGGGAAGAACTTACGTCAGAGAAAGTTTGTGGAGAACTGTCTCTCCTGAAAGGGACCCCAGGCTGGAGCAGAGGAGGAGTGAGAGGAGTTCTCCCCCTGAGGAGGAAGGAGCAGCAGAAATGCCGCGTGATGAACTGACTGCCACCCCCCATCCTCCCATCTGCTGGGGGAGGAGGAGGTGGAGAAATTGGGAGAAAAACTGAGCCCGAGAAGGGAGCGGTGGGGGGAAGGTGTTTCTAAGATGTAGTAATGCTTCTCACTGTCCTACCCTCTTAGGTGGTGATGGTGTTCGATTTAAATTGATGTTCTTTTTCTTCCCCTAAGAGTCTGTCTTTTGCCAGTGACCGTAAGGTGGGAGTCATCCCTCCCTTATCTCGATCCCCAAGCCTTTTGCTTTATTTTCACCTTCCCATTCCTGAAGGGGAAAGTGGGGAGCAAGCAGCTGTGTGGTGCTCAGTTGCCCTCTGGGCTCAAACCATGACACCAAAGTAACAAAAATTAAAGAAAAGCTGCATACAAACTGTTTAAAGGTCTTTTGGATTAGGGCCAAGTGCCCCTGGATTTTTCCAGGCAGAGAATGACCCTGACCGAAACAATGACCAAGGCAGCAAAGACTTCATGCCTCACGAGTAGAATTCCTCCTAATGATAAATAATAATTTCAGATCTAAGGCCATAAAGTGATCAATAGCAGAAGCCAGCAATATGTTCTTTAAGTATTTGTTGATCTTAAAAACCCATCCTAAACATTATCTGTAACACACAAAACACTGCATAAGCTGAAGCACTTCTGTGCTGCACTTCAGTTCTAAAGCAAGTCCATGCACTGTGTAATGCAAAAAGTTAACTTTGGTTTACCGAGGCCTAGAGCCCCTTTGCCAAACTGTATTTCAGATGCCAGTGTCAAAGAGCAGGTAAGGATCAGAAGGGTGAAACGCAGACACAGAAAGCAGTTTCATACTCCTCAGATGGTTTGTAAATTGTTTCTGGGCCAAGACTCACAGACTTCCTCTAGGGCCAGCAAGCCTTAAAATGACCAGTTGCTCAGGGCTTTGCAAATGGGCACATTTTATCCATCTGATTCTCATTCGGATGCAATAAAGGAATTACACAGTTTTTGGTACTGTTCTGCACTGTCGTCCCTCACAGTACACACTGATAACGCAAAAACATATAAAGTCCATTTAGTGATATCCTTACCGGGTATGGTTTCATCTTTTTCATGTAAGTAAACATGCTACAGCTAGCTGCTGCTTCTACTCCTAGCCAGTTCAGATATTGTGGTTTCTAGAGAAGTGAAATTACCAGGTGCCTGGCAATAATTAAGTATACTTCAACAGGCACTGCTGTTCCCATTCATAATTTTGTACAGGTGACATTTTGACTATTCCTACTGTTCACAGAGCAGTTTTCTTAAGACTTCAGTCATACACACTCTGCACAGATATAGAGGACCAAAGGCTGCAGAGCAGATAACTATCAAACAAATCCTCCTCTTCCTCTGTCTTGTTCCTTTACACTTTTTCATACTTCAAGCCCTGCAGTTTGTGATGGGATTTCGTATAACCCTGCCTTCCTAGTTTAGCTAAAGTCAGAGTGGAAGGAAATTCAAGCTACAGCACTTACTGAATGCAATTCAATCTGATTTATCAGACAAGACTGTTGAAAACACCTCTTGGAAGACAGCAGCTCTTGGCTCGGTCCTCACGTATTTTACAGGAATATCAGTATAACAAATTGACTTACTGAGTTTCCTGATATGACAACTCATTCAATCAAATCCTTCAGACAAAGACATCTGCGAAGAGAAGCATACTACAACACATTGTGCATTCCACAAACCACGTACAATAACATCTGCAAATAGGTTTACATGCGTGCACCTCTACAGCCTGATGCTGCCACAGTGGGGGAGATGTTAAAAAATATCAGATATTAAATAAATAAATATTCACAGCTAGTGCCTAGTCTGGCAGATACTGTTGATTTCCTGTACAGGTCGAAGAGGTATAGCAACCATACATTATTGGCTGCACGTCTTACTATCAGGAAGCACTTTGCTTGTCAATCTAGGTAATACATTTTTAATTTGCAACCTCATTTACAAAGGAAAGGCAACTTGCCATATATTAATAAAATTATCAGTATTGAAAGAAATCTATCAGTTTTGTAACAGACTCCTTGCAGTTATCCCTTTAAACATGCATACACATTTGCTAACATTATACCTTACCTTCCTCCCTTCACTGAAGCTTAGACAGAAGCAGTGTCAGCAAGTGCTTCTCATTTTTAAGTCCAATAAGACACAAATTGAAGTTTACTGTTGATTTATTTTCAATTTGTTGGGCTCTATGTCTCATCATTTGTACATGATCTGTTTAGGTTTTAAGCTTCTTCAGGCAGAGACTGTTTCTTTATCTTTCTGTACAACTTGCAGCATATTTTGGAGTTGTTCTTACAATAAACACTAATGCTGAATGGACAAGATATTAACTAAGTCTTTGCCTGATTCATTTCTCTGTGCATCCATTACACAGTAAATATTTGCTAACATTATTCTGTACAAGGGAAAGAAGTTACTGATTTTAAGTTAAGTGCACTTGTAATCAAGAAGGCTGTCTTTAGGACTTGAATTTATTCATAAAAAACAAAATCTTCACTGAACACCAGAAGCCTGCATTAGAACAGCAACAATGTAGAAGTCTGAATAAAAACTTGTGTTCACACTAGTAAAAAGAACATATATAGGAATAAAGGACTTTATACATATACAGGAACAAAGCACTACAGAACAAAGGCCTTTTCTTCACAGGCCTTCAAATGCATTTTAAGAAACATGCTGTGATTTAGAAAAACCTGCTGGACTTAGAAAAAGGAATTGAATCATGGAAATCCCATGGCTTCTGTATGCGGGATATTTTGTGGCCAGGACATCGCAATATCATTAAAAACTCTGTGT
The DNA here is from genome assembly GCF_018691265.1 of Tyto alba. Classification (NCBI taxonomy): domain Eukaryota; kingdom Metazoa; phylum Chordata; class Aves; order Strigiformes; family Tytonidae; genus Tyto; species Tyto alba. The sequence goes on from NW_024881330.1 coordinate 39,535,478, forward strand.
CTTTGGGAAAACAAATAGTCAACTCTATTGAAAAACACAGTACTGACGCAGGAACAGTTTCTACCGAGACCATATTAAATGTCACAGGAGTCGAGATAAAATGAAATAATGAATTCTCTACATAGCCTTTTTCCTAAGTGGACTTCTGGTAAATACTCTCCCAAGTCAGGCAGCACCACAGACATCCAGCCGCGATGAGGGGCGGCCACACGCCATGCGCAGGGCCTGGGCCTGCACCTTGGGCCATCTTCATAAGTGCACCCAAGCAACGTGTTGCCTCCCTCTTTCAAGGGCAACAGTGCTCACACACGGAGTTAAGAATGTAAAATGGTAAATTTAAAGGTCACGTTTTAGCAGGTGTTCAGCTGCCTTGCTATTTCAGAAAACAGACTTTACACCCATCCAAAAGACAGTGAAAATCGTATCAGTGTATTCCATGTGCAGGCTTGGTATATCGTACACGTTGTTCAGACATAAACTAACTACCAGATTGTTCAGATTAGATTTAATTCCAGCTCCCAGGCAGAATTTTTCTTTGGAACTATGGTATGAGTTGCGTTTAACATAAAACCACCAACACGTAGGTGAGGAAGGCAGCACTGGCGGCATGCCTTCAGGATCGGGAGGTAGACTGCGAGACCTTCGACCCCTGACAGGCTCTGAGCAGCGAGTGCTGGCGAGCACCTGCACCTCCCTCCCTGTCGCCGACACGGCAGGTAACAGGCTGACTGTCACGGTTCCTGGGAGAACCGGCATCCTATCTCCTGCACTGCTCACACCTCGGGATTTGGCGCCCTTCGTCTCATTCTGGATGCGGAAATGTCTTTGTCCTTAGCACGAGATAAAGAAAAGGAGGTCATTTCTAGTGCCCAATGATAGGTAAGTTTTGTGCCCAGTGACAGAGCACTCCTCTGGGTCTGCCCTCCTGGAGCCGTTTTCCCTGCACAAGCTTTATCAGCTCTAGTGAGGACGGGCACCCAATTAAGCCTTGGTAAAACAGTAACGAAGGAAGAGGTCTTTAAGGCATCTGTAATAAAATGTCCTTGTGATGGTTGTTTGTCTGTATACTCTGATAATGATTTGAGGACCAGGAAGGATTTTTTTTTTTTTTTTTCATTTTTCAATAAAAGCTCTCACATTTCACCTTTGAGGCATTATTGCAAATTTTATCTTGTTAACTGACTGCTCATATGGTAATAATTTTACACCACATTAAGTAATGTTCTAATTTGTTTTAATGCTCTCACTTATTGGGAATAAAACGCAGTATATATAGAAATTTACACATTCAGTATACATGCTTGTCATCTGATTTGAGGTAAGAAGGGTGTGTATATGTGAAAGAGAGATACAGAAGGAATACATGTGCAGGAGAGAATGAGAAAAGCAACATAATAAACTGTCAAACTGAGAAGAATGGTGAGACACCAATCCAGCAGGCATCAATTCCACATTGTTATGTGCATCACTGAATGCTTTCTGCTGCTTCAGTTGGGCTGAAAAACAGCAAGATAGAAGAACCTGATTAAACACATGACTGAATATACCAGGGGTGACAGATTCAATGAATGTGTTTCTTTCAATTTAGACAGGGGAAGCATCTTTAGTTTGTGTGCGTGAGTAGTAAAGAATCAGGAGAGGTAGAAAAGAAACTGTTAGAGCTGTGTCCCCATGCTGCACAGTGACTCCCTCCATGGCCTCAAGCCATCAGCAAAATCCATGTGGCAAAGCAGAGGGTATTCTCTCCCCAACACATTTCTTCTGCTTTTGCAGGGATCTGGCTCCATGCTTGGCTCCATTAAGTGTAAGGTAAGAATAACAAAGCGGTAAAGCAGCCATGTCATGAATATTCAAAATTCCCTGCGAAACCTCAGACACTTGGAACTTTTTTGTATGCATTTTCAAAAAACATCAGCTCGGGCATTATATATAATATTCCCCTGTAAACACCATAATAACAAGAATATTTGTCCTTATATGTCCTACTCGTGTACACTAAAGCATATTAATGACTGGAAATTGAATGGCACAAATTGAACTCCCAGCTGTTTGCATTCTTGTTGGTGGCTCTCAATATTCCCAAAGCTACCATTTGGAAACTATTACTTTGCCATCACTCGCTACCCTCCTCCAGAAGGTCTAATGAACTGCGTAGGTCAACTTTTTGTCTTTGTCTCAGAAAGAACAGCTAATATCTTTTCATGACCTTATCTGACTTTTATTGCTGCACCAACATAGTTACACACTTCATGATATTAGATTTTGAGAGAATTATGTACATCACTGAGGACACGAAAATGCTGTGGAAGGACTGAGATAAGCTATAGAGATAAGGAAGCTGAAAGATTTGGCTTTTTTCTTAATCTGCATATTTAAATATGCGTAGATATCTTATAACAATTAAAAACTTTGCAAACAATAGTACTAAAAGCACTAGAAAATTTCTACCTTTTTTTTTTTTTCCATTAATCCAACCTTAGGATTACAGTACAGTGATCTCCCTGGTTATCTTTATGCAAAGATCATTGCATGACTGTGATCTTAAAACCTTTATATCAGCCAACTATCACAAAATTCCCATAAACCAGATACATTGAATAGCCTGGCCAAAATTCAGAAGACTTGTGGGGACTGCCAACTTCTGTTGGGCTCTCTGCACATGAGACTTATTACCAGCATAACTGGACATGTCAAATGCTGTACGACCCCTTATTGACCTATAACAAACAGAAACTGTTCTTTTGATTTAAAATTTTGCAGTACAAATGGCAATACTTAATGACAGATATAAATATAGATATGTGAATACTTATAGATATAAATTCATAAGCAATGCCAAATTTCTGCAATGTTTATACAAGCTATTTCCACACTAGCTAATCACCTTCAGCTGCTTCTAAAACTTAGTTAGCAAATAATTTCAGCAACAAATATCCCAATGAAGATATTTTTAAAAAAAAATCACAGATAAGGATTTTTTTTTTTTCCCCCTGTATTGTAAATTACTCAATGCAAATCTAAGCATAATGGTCTACAATACTAGTAAGCCAACCAAAAACATTTGCTTCACCAAATAACAGATAGACAAATAAATAAATAAATAAATAACATTTATAAAGATAAGAAAAGTCAGAAAAACATGAAGGAGGGAAAAGAGAAGAAGGAAAAAAGTTACAGACCAGCTCCATGGTCTTCCCCTTCTCTGCAGATACAAACACAGGGATAAAGGCAAAAGCTTTTAAGCATTTTTTCACTTAAAAACACCCAACATATTTCCATTTTAAGAGAAAAAAAAATGTATTGAAAATGCTCTTCCAAATCTTTCTTGTATTCAGTATAAGTTGTTGTGATAGGACTAAGATAGCAGAACTGAAATCTGGACTCTGTGCTTGTAGGGCATTGACCTGTCACTCTTTGTTGGTTTTACATAAGACACCAACCTCTCAAACCACACTAAATTTCAGCTCCTAAAGATGAGCCATTTTTGCTCCCATTTTTCCAGAGCATAGAGTCTTCCTCTTCCCCCCAGCTATGGATAACCACATGGATCCCACATTCTATTCCACCATCAACATTTTTAGGTAGCTCCAGTCATTTCTCGACACTACCTCAATAGTTACTGATCACCACATTCCCACTGATAGCTTGGTCTCAGCTACCATCATAAAGTTTAGCATCTGCACAACAAAAACCAATCAGGCTTGGTGAAAGAAGAATTTGTATTACATGCGATTCACTGACTTCCCCTCAAGACATAGCTGTCAACTGTTTCCCCACTACAAACACTTTCTCTATTCAGTAATGATGTATATGCAGCCCCAGTCACAACGTACTAGTGTAAAGAATGACATCACATAGAGGGTTAGAAAACAGTATTTAGACTCCAGTTGTTTCTATTTTCATGGTCATTCTGGGACCATACATTCTCATTTGCCCTATGCAGAGAGAGAGGGGAACAACTTGTTTCTTGCATGAAGCTCTCAATGATACAAGTGAGATTTTTTTTTACTGCACTCACAGTTAAATAAAATAGGTTAAGGAAGTTAACTGTTAATCTTCTCAGCATCCTTAAAGCATGGTGCCAACCAATGCACACCTGTAGCAGGATAAAAGACAGCACAGTCTAGAAACTTGACCCTGAATATACAAATGACACAAATCTTATACTGTAGGTCCAAATAACACTTAATTTTTCTGTTAAGTATCCTCTACAAGTGTAAAAGATACTCAAACCAGGACAAGAATTTTTTCATTCCCTTTGTCTTGTCACTAGCCTGTAAGAGCCTCTCCTCGTTACATGAAACAAAAAAAGCCCTAGGAGGAATGTATTCTGCTCAAAGACAGTCTACGCATGACCTATTTGCCTAGCAAGTGGAAGTTCTCGTGCAGCAATTTAAATTAAAACCCATCCAAAGGGTACCTGCTTCTAAACACTGTAAAATTTTACATTGGAAACAATTCCTGTTTTCCTCTGTATATCTCTACGGCTGGAGATCTCTGTCTCCTCAGTAAGCTGCTGTTTTCAGAACAGGTCAGCACCAGTTTTTATTCCCCCTCGAAAATGGCGAAAACACCACTGTAACAAATGAGAATTTGTTACTCTTTCCCCTTCCCATAGTGTCTTGCAACACAGCCCTTCAGAAGAATATGCAAGTCCTAAGCACTGGAAAGATGATAATACTAAGGAAAATTTAGTAGAAACAGTTGGCAGGTGGAGTAGTTGGAGGTGCTGGCAGAAAAATCTTTTTTTGACATTTTCCAAAATGCCAGATTATTCTTACTGCTTTCACTTCTAAAGTTTTCTTTACTTGAGATACTGAAGAGGTTTGATTTACAGGGGATGAGTGTCCAAAACTTCAAAAAGTCAAGTCTGGAACAGATAGCACACAAATTGTTCTGAAATTTTTGTTGCTATATTTTAAAATTTCTGTGACTTTGTTGCTATTGTTACTGCAGAGCATGTCCATCCTATAGCTTATATTTGACAAAAGACTGTATCAAAGCTCTTCTTGACACAGACCTCGGGCAGAGCTGAATAGCTTTTGGCAGCAGATGAAGATGGAACAGAAAGCAGGCAGTAGAAGATAAAGGCAGCTCAACCTAAGCCCATGAAAATTAAGAAATTAGGCTTTATGCAATGCTATTTGACATGGTGTAGCGCTGTTAAAAATCACCTTTCTTTTTCACCCTACAACCAAGTACAAAATGACAACTCATTCCTGAAAAGCCTAACGCACCTAGTCATGAGGAGATGCTGTGGTCAACAGCAGTCGGTTACCTGTTGTATCCTCATAGGAAGGGTTTCAGTTTCTTTTAAGGAGCAAAAAAATACAAAACTATTTATGCCTACAAATTTAATGTATAATGGAAACTGGCTCCATTATACATACTCCAGCTGGCTTACAAAGCACCTTGCACCTTATCAGCTACCATTAAAATGCATTAAATAGCTCAAATAATGGTGCATACTTGACCTGCATGGTACCTCAGCATTTCTAATCATCTCCAATTTGTGTCTAAATATGAAACACAGTCTAATTATCAAGCTACTAACTTCAGGTCTTTGGAGTATTAAAAAAAAGCAGCGTATTAATTAGTTCCAACAACACACTTCATGAACTTCAGAAAGTTCAGCATGATATTAACATTAGAGTATGTGTTATGGTTTGTCTAAGCTTTAAAGTTATTTTGCACTGTAATCTTCCATTTATGAAAATCGAAAATGGCTGTTCTACAAACTATGCATCCACACAGTTTTGCTATAGCTGCTTCATGAATTTCTCCTCTGTTGCACCCACACAAATCTCTAATTTTCCAAAGTAAATATAATCTGTTTTGGCAGAGATGCTAACAGCAAACCTCAGCACAACAACCACAAATTCCGGAGTTGCTATTATTATTGTGGCAGTTTTTGGTGTATCTTCCCTCAGCCTTTGGAATTTGGATCAAATTCCCATAATCCCTCTCCTGTTATGCCTTTACTCATAAGAAGTGATGTCACTGTCATTTTTAAACTGCTGTTGAGAAGTATGGTCTGATCACTGAACACACCATTCCTGGTGTGTCATGCACATGGATTTTGCACAAGCTAGAATCACCAAAAAGGTACCATATAGAAGATGTGAAAGCAGATGAGTAAGGCTGGATCTGAAGAACAGCAGCTAATAAAAGAAATGCTAATATCGCCAAAAGCAAGACAGCAGTTCTGAAATGAGGACGTACCTACACCTACCTTACGGAACAATTTCTTCCAAACTCAAGCATTTGTTTCCAAAAATTTAAAATAAAAACGTAAATAAAAGAAGAAAAAATGAATAAAAGATTCATGTTCAACTGCCCTGCACATTCCAGTTATTTTCCCTAGTTACTTGGCAATTTAACCTGCCTGGCTCTTAAGTAGTTATTCCTCAGGCAAATCCTTGTAAAAAATTTTCCTATGACCACTTTCAGATGTGAATGAGTGATACAAATGGTTCCTTTTTTTGAAAAATTAGGTGAATTTTGTACTGGTCATAAGGCTGGAACAGCATATCCCTCTCTAACAAATCAACAAATGAAGCTTGCCTGAAGACATCTCTTAATATTTTAGGATACCCTCTAGGCTGCCCTTGGCTTTGGGAGAGTAGCACTGCAGAATAAAGATGAGAAATTAGTCACACGACTTTTATTACATTTGTAATTCAAGTAAACTGTGTCTACCATAAACCGACTCGCCCATCTGTGTTTGGAAACGATGGTGATAAAAAGCTAGAAAGAGTTGACAAAATCACTAGCTTTCTCACATAAAACATCTAAATACCACTTCAACATGAGGGCAGAAAAGAAAACCAGGTAAACTGCAGAAGGGGATACATTTATAGCAGAAAGAGCCTCATTTGGGAATGTGAATTACATTTGCTGCTTCTCGAATGTGGTGGACTGGTTTGTGATTGGGGTAAGGGTGGCAGTGGAAGGATGGAAATTTAGTAAACTTCATAGGTAGACACACAAGTATCACCTTACTGAGCGCTCAGCAGTTCTCTCATCCACACACAGAGCTTTGGGGGGAGAGACAGATAAGCAAATGGGACAGATAAAGTTAAGAGATTGCACAGATAGCACCGTACAGTTTAATTACTGAATTTATCAGATGTGTCAATCGGACAACACACAAGAGTTACCTGAAAAGTCCTGGGAAAAGCCCTGGTGCTCAGGCAATTAATCAAACAACAGAGACAAAGAGAAATGACCATTCTCACCATTCACAAACGGCCCGACATACGCAAATACAAACATAAATACTTTGTGCTCATGTGAGAGAAGAATGTTGACTGTAGCATCTACCCAACAGCCAGTAAGTGTTGTATATCTCATTCTCCCTCATGGCCAAAGAGGCATTTTAAATCTAGGGTTATGGGAATAGCTCAGTCCCGAAAGGTATCAAGCATGTCCTTGTGCTGAGCATCTTAAACATTAGCTAAGTTCACCAAAAATCAGTGACTGTTGATAATGAAGTCAGTAAAAATTGAATCACCTCAGCACAGATGACATGACACCCACAAACTGTAGGATCAATGCTATCTTCTGCACAAAAGTTTTTCAACATGCCAGGTCTGTTCTTCAGTTGTTGCCCTAAGGAAATGGAGGACTGATGATTTCTTCTTATTTTTCTTAAAAACTGAGAAGAGAGACCACACCAGATGCTCTATAGCAAATGGAAGAAATGTACTGTCACCAAAGACAGGAGTCTATACTTTTATATTTATATTACATTTACTTTTATGGAAAGTACATATAATAGATAAGATGTGCTTGATCTGCTGGTGAACTGTTCATTAAAAATAAAAACTCCACATAAAACTGCCCATAACAAATAATTCAGCCCTCTCTTGGATTAATATGTTTTTGATTCCTATCACCAAGGTTGCACTGAAATAATTTGGGTCAAACTCCTGCCAAGTTCCTGGTACTGAAAACTATTTTCTAATTCAGCTAACATAGATTTACAGTGATTGCTAGACAGTTTGTCACCCTTTTTTTAAAAAGTCACCTTGAATGTCACAGATAAGCCATTCTGATTTTCTTGACTCACCAACAGTTCCCAGTGGCATTGACAGTATAGAAATTAAAGTTGGAAAAAATATCGGAGACCAAGAGTTACAACAATTCAAAGTGGAAAACAAAAAGCCACTAAGGCTCCTCATTCTTTTTAAATCTGTTCTGTCATTTTACTAGGCTGAGATAGCAATTTAATGTCTTCACTAGATGTATTTTCTGATCTTGGATGTCCTCCAGTCCTAGAGTGCATTGAAATTCTGTGTAAATTCCAGAGGGATTTTCTTACTTACCTAAAAATCAGAATGATTCGGAGAACCACATCTAAATACTCCTAACATTAAGTGACACTGCTCTTGACAGATATATGTGTTCTTACAGCCTCATTTGTTGATATTTCAACAAAAAGTAACAGTGAATGAATCTGGAGTGCAAACCCAAAATGTATCCACACAGATGATATTTAGGTCTCTTTTACGGGGAAAAAAAGTAGTGATATGCATTCAGTTTAGCATAGGTGATTGCGGGAAACGTAATTGCATTATTAATACCTGCCAAGCTGTCAATAATGGTAATTTGGGATAAGTTACTCAAAGACTGGCTTTCTCTATACTTGTAAAGAATTACTGTAAAACTCCTTTGGTCATTTTTAAGTCCCTTAGGAGTAAATTCCTTACAAGGCCCAGGAGAGTTCATGCTAAGATCTCAGATATTAAAGGGCTCATCGAATGTCAATATGGGAATTACTACTGGGAGAGCAGATGTGATATTTCAGCAAAAACTACATGACAGCAAAGGAAACAATTGCAGAAGTCACAGAGATTTTTTAAAATATTAAATACTCTTGGACAAGTGTATCCTATTTCACAACGCATGATCCACGGGGTACATTTATTTGGTTTTTGGAAAGGCACAGCTCAAGCTCTGTCACCTCGTTCAGCTCGTTGCTGAATCCTAAGTGAGGTCTCCCGTCTGTTTGCTAACATTGCTTGCGGCTCTCCTGACACCTCTGCAGAGCACTCCTTGTGAATAAAGCCAGGGGGACGGGGGGAAGGGGGCTCTCCAGCCTCAACTCTCTCCACACAGGCTGCTGTACGGCTGACTGACAACCCGAAACAACTGTTGACTCCGGTAATATATTCTTTTCAGGCTCTGTGACAAAGGATGTAGGCAGGCAGAGCCACGTAGGCTGCGGCTGTTGCAATAACCCCTCTTTCATCCATCTCATCGACGAAAAAGGAGCCGAGTAACTCTGCACCACCAGATCATGAAAATGAAAAGCTCTGGGAGTTCCTTTGTCCAGCAGCCTCCCCGCTCCAGCACCAGCGAGGAGCCGTGACCCTGCCCCAGTGCAAGGGAGGGGGATGCAAACTGCTGCCATGAATGCGGAGGGCAAGAGAATGAAAAGCTCTGGGGCAAAGGAAGAGAATCGGGATTGAGTGGCTAGCTCACACTCAGCAGAGGTTTTGTCACCTCTGCAATGGATTTTACTAACTGCATAGTAGGACGGGCCTCAGCAGCAGAGCCTGACTGTGTGGCTGCCTGTCAGACCAGCAAGGGCTAAGCTAATACTGCTAATACTGTATTTATTACGTTTACAAGTAAAACTCCTCATATTCCCAAAGAGATTTGTTTTCTTGTTGATGGTACCAAGAATGAGGTGGGCCACCAACTCTTCCTATAGCTAAAGAGCCAAACATAATAACTGCTTCATTGATCACAAGCCCAGCGAACATGAAAGGAGTTACTCAACTACAGAGGAACTAGTTTTCCTCCTCTCCTGCCAACTGGCAGCTTTTGCTTGCTGATTCACCAGACAAAACAAGGTTGGTCATTCTGTATTTGTTTACCTAAAGGGGAATGGGTGCCAAGGCATGAATATTGCCTTGTGCCCTTCGGGAGGCAAAGTGCTCTCCAGTGTGACTGCTGGCTGAATTTCATAAGAAAAGAGCAATGATCTGAATTGGAAAAGATTTGGTGGACTGGGGTTTGTTTAAGCTTCTTCAAACTTACACAAAGTCCTAGCCGAAGTTAATCATCAGCAATTTAAGTCAGGAATATCCGTGATCAATTTTTTCTGTTTTCTCTACTTAGATATTAGAGCATGTGTTCTTGCTTCTCAGCAAAGGCATGAGAAGTTCCCTCTGGGGTGGGGTTTTTCCCTACCTCTCCAAAATGTTGTAGCTTTCAATCCACAGACAGAATTCGTTTTTTAACCAAACAATTCCACAAAAATTAGTTGAGTCATCCTTATTTATACTAGTGTTATTTTATGCTTCTAGAACGATTTTTCCAACTAATTTTATTCAAATTTATTCAGAAATATGGGCAGTGAACTGCTGCTTCCTCAGATATCTTAAAGGAAAACTACCTTCACAGTCCAGAACAACTTTGCTGCTTGCTTGTTTTGTTTATGACCGTTTTAAACATTTAAGCTTCTTTTGAAATAAACAATTTCTGAAACTATGGGTCCATTAAGCAAACAGATCAGAACTGTACACAGCTCAGAAGATATTAAACTATTCCACCTGTCACTAGGTTTGAGAATACCATGGAAGATAACGTTGGGCTTAGTAAGATGTAATTCAAAAAACTCCATTAGTATAATAATAGGTTTGTCTACTGGCTCTGTTTCCCAGCTACAGTGCATTAAATGTCATTTAACTGTTCCAATAAATTCAGGCTCATGGGTGCAATTGGTAAGCAGGAGAATGGAATAAACTGATATAATAGATGGATCAATAGACAATACAAAGATATAATGAGCAGTTAATGTCTTGAGGATGGAACCAATATGAAAAATCATTATTAAGTTAATTGTTTTGAAATTTTAGCATTCAAAAAATAATCCTCTGAATTAATCATTAATTTATTGTATGCTGCTACAAGTCTCCTGTTAAATTTCAAATTACTTACTGCTAGAACTTACTTAGCAAGAGGAGCAAAACATTTGCAAACACAGATGAAGTTGCTCCTGTGCCAGATGTAAACTTGTAACAAGGTCATTAGTGCTGCACTTTAAAGACAAACAAAATTTCCTGGGATTTTCTGGTTCCCATGAAAGAACAGAGCACAGCAAGAAATTGCCTTGTGTACCATCAGTGTTGATACAGCAGGAAGAGTTTATCAAGAGATTAATATTTTCACAGCTCACTTGTCTACAAATAAATATTTCCAAATGAAATGTTTTCCGTGATGTAGTCCAGCTTGTTTTCAGAAGAGCTAAGCCTGTTAAAAGGAGAATTACCTTCAGTTATGGTGCCTGTAGGCAAACTCAGCACACAAATACTGGCCAACACACCTATGGCCACAGCCACCAGAGCTCCTTTGCCAGTTGGTACAGCCTGCAACAGCGTGTGATACGACACCTTTGCCAGCAGGTACCATCACGTATCACACTGTTCAACTTCAAACTTCTGCCGTTGAGTGAATAGGCGCCGCACGATGATTTTAATCCTGCTCTGATACACTGCTGCCTAGTCTAGGATTTTAATCTTCCTTACAGATTTCCCTGGCACAGTAAGAATTACCTGCCATTCTTTAGATGAGGGCAAAATCAAACCTTAGTGAAATTTATTAAAAGTCAAATAAAACATCCAGCTGGCTCAATCAGAACAGGGCACAGACCTCTTGACTGCAGAGACACAGCTCTTGAGAAGATGCTCTTGCTCAAAAATCAAACCACATACCCCACTAAAAATAGGTATCAAATGGGCACATGGACGTGCTGAGAACCCAGTCCATTTGTCTCTGCTTTATTTCGGAAAGACAGTACGGCCAGAAGAGAGACAAGAATTATAAGAAACAAGAAGTGAAGAGCAGTACCCAAGTACCAAGTCATCAGGCTTGGATTGGAGAGGAACACCTGATCGGGCAGCCGTGCCGTCTTTCTGCAGCTGAAGCAAAGTGTTGGTGTTACGCCTCCCACGATGGGACAACAGTTATGTATTCTGAAAATCACCGCACAGGGGGTTTCTTATATCCTACAGTGACAACCCTAAAAACAGGGCTCTGCCCTTTTCCCACCTTTTTTGCAGCTCTCGCCCACCTCTGCAGGCTGGGAGCGCAACCCCGCTGCCGGGGCCGCTCTGCTTCCTTCCCCACGGATGGTCAGGCTTGGCCATCAGCGGCCCCACCACTTGCCCAGCTACAGGGCTGTGCTCACTTTACTTTTTCTGATCATGCCGTCCTCATCGTCAGTGAAGGAATCACTATGGCAGTGAAAAATCCTTTCCACATAACTTTAGCCACTCACAAGCCACACTTTTTATATTCTGCTGTAAATTTGCAAGCGAAAACTGAATTTTGCTTCCTCAAAAATTTGCAAAAACAACGGAAAAGGCGCATATTTCAAAATTAGGGAAAATATTCTAGACAAAGCACCACAGTTTTAACCTCTTTTTTTTTTTTTTTTCAAAGAGAACTCAGCTGCTCATTAATTTGCTGGACCCCTCATCCTCATCTTATTATTTATGATGTAAACCCTGTAAAGGAAGAGGCAATGTCTTCACTATTTGCATACAAAATGCTTAGCAAAGTGGGAACCTGATTTATACAAGCTCCTAAATATCACTACAAAAAAAAAAAAAAAAGTAACACAAATAGTACTAATACATCTTCTTTGTGACATCAGCTTTTGTGCTTAACTCTTCACTTTGGGGCCTCTACACTAGGAAAATGATAAGAAAAGACAAGACTCCATTATGGCTAAGTACTTTTCTCAGTCAGAACCATAATCTGTGAACTAGGTAATTATTTCAGGAAGGTCTTTTTTCCACACATTTGTTCAGTGAGTGAATAATGTTGAAATAAGTAGGTTTGAGATTAATTATTTTTCTCAGGAGCCCCAGCAGGATTCAGTGGGAGGTCTGTTGCAGTGATTTTATTAACTGCTCTGGGGATTTGTGATCTGAATTTACTATTCAGGGTTACCAAAATTGTGCAACACAGGCGACCTTCCACTGGTTTTAAACAAAAGAAATGTAGCATGTGCAGATTTGGCACAAAAGAAGGGAATGACATGCAACTGAGAAGCGCTTCCCTGGATTTTTCTTTTGTTGAGGCAGAGGGAGATGAAGTGCCCCCTCTCTGACATTCACACAGTCACTACCTGCATTGAGAGTCTCTTCTGACTGTTTCTCTTTGTACTTTCCGACGCAGGGAGAGACAGTTGACTGTGGAAACGGCATGGAAACGGCAGGCGCATATGGATGGCTTCACTCCTATTACCCAATGTGAGCACGTCAGCAACTGCAGCTGCTCATTTCTGCCAGTGGGCACACACACTGCCGGTGATGCCCTTCTCATATGAAACACCTAACGATTTTCAACATGTAACCAGATGCTCTGAGTGGCCTAGTCTTGAGACAAACGTGATTCCCGTTTCTTTCAGGTATGGTTTGGCTAGACACCAGGTTTGAATCCTGCTTCCACTCCGCTTCTTCCGTAAGCCTTTCTGAAAACTGTCTTCTGTCTTAACAAAAATTACTGACAGCAGCAAAGCAGCAGATACCAGCATTCATGTAAATTAATTGAGTATCGTGATTGCAATTTCCTCAGCCTCTTCTATCTGACTGGAATATACTCTCCATTTAATGATCTACAGTGATCTGTTACCCCTCTCTTGAAGAATCATCCCTGCACTTTAACGTGTTGCTCCGCCTTTCCATTCTTCTAACAGAAGGATGAAAATGAACAATGGAAAAATCAATTGACAACCAATAAAGCAAGTCCTCTGATTGTAAATATCAACTAAAGCACAGGATGCTACTCAACCCACATGAAAGTCACGCTAGAAATGCATCTGAGAGCATGAGCAAAGAGACAACAATGAATTAAAACAAAATAAGGTGGAATTATATATGAAAGAGCCTAATTTAGCATAAAGGAAATTTTCACAAAGTTTCATAGTTTAACGCCAGTCACTGGGTATCCTTTGTAAAACACAAGTTCATCTTTGTTGTTGAATTCTGCCAGGCGTTAACATTTATCTTAGGATATGCACACTTTTGCATTACTGAGGGCCAACAATGCATCAGAAGCCTTTTTACATACATCACATGAAGCAGACTTGCCTTAATTATTACTTCAGAAACAGCATATAAAATTCAAGTTCCATCATGGCATGCTCTTCTACACTATCTTAATAAACTAAGACCTAGAATCTTAGGTTTTCAACAGGTCTCCAGCTATCGAATGATTTTGTAATTTCTCAAATCATAGTCACATACATTCACAGTGGCCAGAGCTTTTGACAGAGATGAGTGGACAAAAAGACTGTTTTTCACATACCCCTGTAAAAAGTCTGTTAGCAGCTGCTGGTTTTTCATTTGAAATAATATAAGCAGAAAACATCTCCTTTTTTAGTGAATACAGCTTTTCCTACCCACGAGATTTCCACTGGTGAGATCCACCTTTTCACCCTTGAGTCGTTAATATGAATTCTCATGAAATTTCTGATATACATGCCCTTGGGCATTTATTTTCCTAAGTAGAAAGAAACTCTCGTCTTACAAGACAACTATGAATAAATCCACTACAATACTATGTAAGTGTCATTTGTGTTTCAACAACAGTATAGCTGAACAACAATTTTTTTTCTGAACTTTCCACGAGGCATATAAAGCTCAGTATTAAATAAAAATTATTCTGCATTTATACATCTCCAATTTGACTTCAATAAAGTGACTTCTCCAGAGTGATTTACTGTATCACTCACACAATCTAAAACTTTGTGTTCAGAAAGCAGAAGTTGACTAATGACTTATTTTACAAAGAAAATTTCTCATCAGCATCCTATACAGACATTGGTAGACCTCAGGATACTTATTTATGTTTCTACTGAAGGGCTGAGGTATTCTAGATTTCAAAATAAACACACGCAGTAGATATCTTACCATTAGTTGTAGCACTTAGTCATGCAAAAGGTTCCTCAGTATTTTTCTAGTGGAATAGCCCATGCTCTCAAAGGACATAGTGAATCTAATTCAAGGGATCTTCTTAAAACAGTAAAAGTTCTATAAGCTTCTTTGAGTAGTAAAATGGAACTTGAATTGCCATTCAGTGGGCTGAACCAAGGGCAGAATTTCTTGATGTATAGTTTATCTTTTCCATATGCTTAATTGCTATTTAAAGTACATTAAAAGCAAAAGAGTATACATTTCCTAGGCAAATTACAAATTTCACAATACAACAGCAGAAAGGATATGCTTATGTGCCAGGTTTTTAATGACAAGAATGTGTGAAGAAAAACTGTTATAAAGTAAGATAGAAGTAGAGGATTCTACTTTATTAAATACCAACAGTTTCAAGACAGCTTCAAATTGCTTAAAGCTGGCTGGACTGCTGCACTCAAAGAGTTGCAATCAACGGCTCAATATCTGAGTGGAGAGCAGTAACAAGTGGCGTTCCTCAGGGGTTGGTTACGGGATCAGTGTTGTTTAACGTCTTTCTCAGCAACACGGACAGTGGGATGGATGCACCCTCAGCAAGTGTGCTGACACCCAGCTGTGTGGTGCAGTCAACACGCTGGAGGGCAGGGATGCCATCCAGAGGGACCTGGACAGGCTTCAGAGGTGGGGCCTGTGCAAACCTCATGAAGTTCACCAAGGCCAAGTTCAAGGTCCTGCCCCTAGGTTGGGGCAATCCCAAGCACAAATACAAGCTGGGCGATGAATGGAGAGCAGCCCTGCAGAGAAGGCCTTGGGTGTGTTAGTGGATAGAAATCTATGAGCCAGCAATGTGCGCTCATAGCCCAGAAGCCCAACCGTGTCCTGAGCTGCACCAAGAGAAGTGTGACCAGCAGGTCAAGGGAGGTGATTTTCCCCCTCTACTCCACTCTTGTGAGACCCCACCTGCAGAACTGTGTTGAGTCTGGGACCCCCAATATAAGAAGGACATGGACCTGCTTGAGCAGGTTCAGAGGAGGACCACAAAGATGCTCAGGGGCTGGAGCACCTCCCCTCTGAGGCCAGGCTGAGAGAGCTAGGGTTGTTCAGTCTGGAGAAGAGAAGGTTCTGGGGGGACCTTATAGCAGCCTGCCAGTACTTAAAGGGGGCTACAGGAAAAGTGGGGAGGGACTCTTTATCAGGGAGTGTAGGGACAGGATGAGGGGTAATGGTTTTAAACTGAAAGAGGGCAGATTTAGATGAGATCTAGGGAAGAAATTCTTCCCTGTGCGGGGGGGTGAGGCGCTGGCCCAGGGTGCCCAGAGCAGCTGTGGCTGCCCCCTCCCTGGAAGGGTTCAAGGCCAGGTTGGATGGGGCTGGGAGCACCCTGGGCTGGGGGAAGGGGGCCCTGCCCAGGGCAGGGGGTGTGGTGCTAGATGGTCTTTAAGTCCCCTTCCAACCCAAACCATTCTGATTCCATGATTCTATGACAATATGAAGATGACTGCTGTGTAGATAATCTGACAGATACTATAGAACGTGCTGCTCACAAAATTATTCCAGCCACCAGGTACTCATAAGGATCTCCCATCAAACCAGCAGTGAAAGTGAAAATGTATCTATATCTACAGATATATCTATGGGAGTTATTCCCAGATACACAAAACTCAAGCAAAAGAACAAGTAGTCTCAGGATGTAATGCTTTTTTGGGGGGGAAGGGGTGAGGTGTTCATTCACCCTTGTTATTTGCTTGATCCAAGAAGGCTCCAGAACCTTGTCCCACCTGAATCTTCAGTAATTTTGCTTTCGGTAGAAGTTCTTGTTATGGTGTGCAGGTAGATGACCAGTCCTTGACCTGATGTTCAGCTAAGCAAAGAGAACATGAGGAACTCTGGGGATGACACAAGAAATTGCTGGACAGTAACAAATACCAGAGTAAGAAGCTGACAGAAGTTACAAATAGTGCCATGGAGGATGGTTGGATTGTATAGTTAGTTACGGGGAAGCTGTGTGAGGAATGGCCAGACTTTGCTGAGAAGCAGAGAGGAGTACTGGGGACCTCTGAGGAGGAATATCTAGGTGGCCATATTAGTGATACCATATAAGGCTGAGAAGACCTAGGTAATGCTGTCAGTAAGATGAAAATTTGGGTATGAATGTAGTGAAACTTGGGTTAGCAGGGAAAAAATAATTAGAGACAGGTTTTATATTTGGGAAGGAGGTAAGGGCAGAGACCGAGAGATGAAAGTGGATGGGGGGACTGAGCAGGCATGGGAAACTGGAGAGAAGGGGAGATAAAAGGTCCCAGCCAAGTATAAGCAAGCTGTTGGTCAGTACAGTTGTTTGGCCAAGCCCAGAACCTGATCACCAGTGTACCCTGTCTTATTAAACTCTACACTTAAGTGTTTTCTCTGTAACTGTGCTTAAATGTGCTTTCTGTTCTGAGTTAATGTATGAGATGTGAGCTGGACTAGCCAACAAGTAAGCTAAAGGGTCGGGGAGACAGCTAGCAGAAAGAGCACGGTCTGGAGAGCCTGAGAGCAGGCTATTCTCAGGAACCACAGCTCTGGAGATATCAACATGTGTGCGTCTTTATGTCTGCAGACGAGTGTGAGATGTACTGGCATGCTTGGAGCCTGATCAGCCAGCTGCGAAGAACGGGGTCCGCACACCTGCACCGCTCATGCCGTGGGAGCACACACCTACCCACGGGGTGCTGGACCTGGCACCGTCCCCCCCCCCCCCCCGTGTGTGTTACTCTGCTCTGTGTGTGCACGGGGAACACACGCTCAGCCTTCCCACTGCCGGGACCGAGGAGCACGGAAAAACCCAGCTCCCGAAATCCATCAGACTGAGCTTCCCTCAACAGCTCCGAGCGACGGCAGAAAAATTATTGCAAGGATTATTCTACAGTGAATTATCACAGGATGTCTTACCAGAAACATCAGGTTAATAACTTGTGCTTGAATATTTCTCATGCTATGTTTACTTCTAGCCAAGAATAGGAGGGAAGGTATTTTGTGGCACATGGCTAAACAGCAGAAGTGCGTTATATCCTTTGTCCCCTGAAATTTAAAAAGAAAACTACATACAATAGCCAAAGATGAGATTTATCTTTCTTTAAGGACTAAACACAGGAGGAAGCAGTACCTTGTAGGACTGCCTTCGTCAACACATCCCAGCTTATCACCGTTCTCTTCTCATTTTCCTCCCACCTCTCTACCCTCCGCTTTGAAAACACCACAAACACCTTAGCCAAATATGTATCTTACTCTGTGAGACAAGAAGATACACCTCCCATTTTCAGCCCATCCGCCTCTGAACCTAAAGGAAAAAAAAGTTATATTGTTTTCAATTCCTGTAATGTAAAACTTCTTACCGACCTTCTCCTCTGACCACTCTGACCTCATGGCCACCCAGCCCCCTCTTCTCGTGTCCCCCCACTTTTGGTGTCCCCCATGCCTCCCCAGTTGGGAAGGTCATGCTCTTGCTTTCTCTATCTCATTTGTCTGCAATTTAATCCTCTTCTCCCTTCTCAGCCACAAAGTCAATTTATCTCCTTAAATCACACCTTAGAGGCTTGTTTTGTCGCTGCTGTTTAGAAGGCACTTCCTTCTGAATAATTTCCTGATACTCTGTATGAATGCCACTATATGATATAAATTAACTTGTGTTTCATTTGCTGGAGCTTCCAAATAAGTTACAAGTTCCAAATAATCACACAAAAGTGCATCATCAAACACCTCCCTTTAAAAAAAAAAAAAAAAAATCATTTAATTAGAATATTCTCTTCCTTAGAATTGCAATATTGCATGCACAATTGTAACTGAGACAAAATGCAAAATTAAAGTATTTCAAACAATGCAGAAACACAGACACTAAGCTCCAGGCAATAGAGTAGCCTACCACATTCCATCTATTATTCCAAAGTTGGATGCTTTTTTTCTTCTTTATGTAACTTTCCCCAAAGCTTGATGTCTTTCAATTACAAGCTGCAGAGTCTTCTCCAAAGCAGCTATAAAGCTGTATGTGCATTTTCTAGCATGCAAGTATATGAAGAGAAAAAAAATTAATCATTTGAATATTATCACCTGATAATTCTCTACTTAGAAACACTGAATTAAGTGGGAAGAAATAAAGAATGAATTGTAAGTGCCAATATTGCATCACGCACTTTATTCAAAATACTGCTTGTAAAAGTATATACATTATATTAAAGACATCAGGTATTCAACAAATGTTTCTGTATTCACTTTTGTTTTCAAACAGTACTCTCATTTGTTAAATCATCAGTTGATATAGGAACATTGAAAGGGACTTTATGGCTCGTCATATCCAGCCTGTATCTAGAGCACTTTTTTCCTAACTGCTTATAGACATTTTTTAGCAAAAGATAAAATAATGTCTTTCTCTTCCTCAGCTATCTGCAACAGAGTAGCTCTATGTTAAGAGCAGTAAATCCCAGTACCAGTCCCTAAATACAAGGTCTTTCATTTTGCACTGTTGAATCTCAAGCCATTTCTCTCCATCCAGACATCCTGCCTTTCAGCTGACAATGCCTTCTGGCTTCATCCATCACCAGATTTCACAAGCGCTACTTCTTGTGCAAGGTCATCACTGCAAATGCTAAAAGTGGCTCCAAAACCACTCTCTGAGGCACCAGACCAGTATCCTCACTCTAGATCTACAATTCCACGCTCAAAAAAAACTGCCACCCCTTCTTTCGCTAGTTCCTACTAAATGCACAGTACTTAGGCTAATCGCCATGATCTGCATTTTTAAAAAACATTTTTCTACACATATCCTTTGGGTATTTTAATTGTAGCATGCTTTCCTGATTCTTTAGAAGAGTAGCCCTCCGGTAACAGCAAAAAAAAAAAAAACAAAAACAAAAACAAAAAACAAACAAACAAAAAACACCCAAACCCACAGACTGCATTATAAGCTTCTGTATTAACTTTTGTTCATTCTATCCTGTGAATATCCAAGCCTGAAGCAGCATAATGTAAATATGCAGATTATATCCACATAATCTTAAGTAGAATTCTGGCTTGAAAACTGGACATAAAGTTTATGCTTTATGATTTTTTTCAAACTAACAAGTATTTCAATCAGAACCCAATTAAAATTACACTATCAAAATTTTTTTCAGACATTGTTTTTCATCTTTCTTGTGAATGGTGGTTATTATCATTGTAAGACATAAAGTTATCTATTTTAATTAAGAAGCACCTAAAAAACAGGGGTTCCCTCACTGAAGGCATTACCGAAACGATCAGCAATAACATAGTGCCTGCTCCAAGAAGTTTACTAAGACAATGTACATGTATACATACATAAGTAACAGGTGGGAAAGGGAAGACGTGAAAAGAAGTAATGAAGTGTTCAGCACAGCCACAAGTCAGCGAAAACATTGTATATTTTAAATCACCTGCCTTTACCATGTGTATGGAATATGTGGAATAGCAAGACAGCATTGCCTTTGTTTAGTTCCCATCTAAAGTAGAGAGAATTAGTAACACGTGAGAGTGAAAGGTCAGTCACCTGCAGCCATCGGTTTGGTTTTACCCAGTTAGGGACCCGTCCCTGTCAAACACATTAAACTAAAAATCCTGAAAAAGAGCCACAGTTTTGCAGCACATTATCTGCAAATAAATAGCATGATCCCTGTAGCAAAAGCCTCACCTGGGGATTTTGAAATATTTTGAGTTCCTTCTAAATATCTAATTTATTTGTTGTACAAAACATAGTAAAAAAAAAAAAAAAAAAAAAAAGGAGTTGAGTTGGCTGGAAATTAGACCTGCGTAAATAGGCTATATTTCAAGACTCTTGTGATAACCTTAGCAAATTAGAAGGGAAAAGATCTACTCACATTAGCAACTATGTCCAGTTTTATTGTGCTGAGATAGAGATAATTCAGCACTTTTACACATTTCATTTTAATTGTCACAGAATTAGTTGCTTTCAAAGGAAATGTTAAATCAACAACTGGAAAAAATGTATTTGAATACATTTTCCCAAGAAATACTAATTCAATTTTATGATGAAGCTTTAGCCTGTGGCATCCTTAAAATGCATCAAAACTATGATTACCTAGAAATTGATCTACTTCAAGTCCTGATTTCCAGTTTACAACCTTGCTGGAAGGGTTTCCCCTTCATCTGTCACTGAAAGACCCACCAGCAATTGATTAATCCTGTTCTTGTAGCACAACGTTACCCCAGTAGCACAACCAAGACCACCAGCCCAGGGCTATTGCTCTTCTAGTGACTCTAACTCACCGAAAACTGGAGAAGGGAAAAGTTCAGGAAAGTGTGTGCCTGCTACAGAAAAGCAGGCTCTGACTGCAACCAAGAGCTGGGGAGGGGAGCATGGTCTGTGGAAGGCACCGAGCTGCCCCAAACAGGCTGCCAGGAAGCCAAATGAGTAAGATTTTGGGGGTAGACACCTATCATTTTTCAGCGTCTCTTGCGCTATGTGCGTGGTAGAGTGTATAAGGCTTTACACTGTCGTAAGACCCTTCCAAGGTGAAATAGTAATGCAGCACGTCTGTGAGCGCAGAGCTCTGGAAGGTATTCGGATCCCCTGTAAAGAGGAACTGACTTCTCACCGTTGATCTTTGGTCGTATGGCAGCCAGTCTCAGAGCTCCACACCACAGGGAAGTGCAGCATCCCACAGTCCAGACGTAAGGAGAGTGTCTGCATATTGCTCAGATTCAGTCATCTTAAAATGACAACAGCCTGGTGAGCACTCGCAAGCGGAAAACAATCAATCAGGGACGTGATTATAACAAAGATTTTATAATGGTCTTCTGCAAATAGCCTGATAGCAAATTTTTCATATTCCCTACAGGTCTCTGAGAAAGTAACATACAGCATAAGATTGACAGATTGCAATGTACTCTGGAAGAGTGAAGTACTACATGGAACCAGAATGGAAACTACAATTACAAGTAAGGCTACAACACAGAACAAGCACACAGGAAGAACAAAAGCAGCTTGGCATATCCATCATCCTTTTAGTTTATAGGTTCCTGTCCTGACGGACACTAAGTATGCTGTCCCTCTGAAACAAGTCTATAAATACTGCCGTAACCTCTGACCTTGTTCATGTGCACATGAAAAGCTCCATTAACTTGAAAAACCCCCAAAGAGTAAAGACAACTATCTATGCTTCCTTGTCGAGTGGCACCATCCCAGGACCAGCAATTCATAGATAACTCCTATCAAGGAGCAAATTCCTAAATCAGTTTCCTCAGTTTTATGCTTGCACAGATACATAAATACTGAAAGTTTTCAAACCCCTGCAGGTAGCTGTCTTGTGCAACGGGGCGGGCACGGAAGGTGGCAGTGAAATGCTGTGGTCATGCCACAAGTGTTCTGGTGTCATTCTCCTGGAACACATTGTGAGACATGTGCCTGGAACTGAAACTGCCCTACAGAAACTGGATGCACAATCAATACCTCTTGAATAACACAGGCATCCATATGGACAATGCCGAGTTTCAAACATCAGACTTAGGCAAGCAAAGGGAATAAATATATAATGAGGTAAGCGTAAGATGGAAATGGATGATGCTCCGGTTCAAGTTCACCCCTGTGTCCTCATTAAAATTAAATTTTGTTCTTTTTCCTAGTTTCTAAAAGCTCCTAGTCCTTGTGAAAAGAACGGAAGTGAAAATTTGAAATAAACTTAAAAGAAAATAGTGTCTCTGTTACTCCCCAGCATTTTCCCTGACTCTTAGAATCAAAGTTTCTATCAGAACATTTGTCTGTTTTCTTAATTATTGCATTTGGTAATAGGTACATTTGTAGGGACAGAAAAAGAACTTCAACCAACAGTGAAGAAATTCCAGAAGATTTGACATAATCCTGAAGAAAAAGGATTTACTCTTTTATTTAAACCACAATGGCACATATGTTTCAGGGAAACACCAGTGCTGGAGTACAAAACGGTTATTACTGTTAATTTTGAAAAAAATATGGCACAGTGATAGTCTAACTAGTAAACACAGTCACGGTGTAAGTAGCAAACAGTGGAAAGAACCATAGCTCTATACACCCAGCGTGCCTGTTAAACTTCTCCTAAACAATCCCTTCACTGACCCCCCAACCTAGCAAAACTGTAGGTATTTCCTGCCCTCCCAGACTCTGTCACACCTTCTTACGCAGATTTCACCTGATAGGAATAAAAAGGTAAATACAGCAATACCCTAATTGTGGAGCTATTGAAAATCGTGCAATTTATTTTTCTGCTTTTTAGAACGACTGATTATACTTCAGAAACTCCCATCTCTCTCTTGTTTTCCCACACAACCTTTTCTAATATTGGGATTGAGAATGAATTTGCAGTAGTTATGCCTGCTGTGAGTGGCCTGGGAGCCTTCTAGGCATGTGGGAGAGATGGAACTGTGTCTAAAGTTCTTCAGTGTTCGGGAGGTGGGGAACGAAGTGTAAGAATAGGTGGCTACAAGGTTGAGTAGATGATGAAAGCAACACTTCTTAGTGGAAAGGGAAGATCCAATGGAATGGATGGATGGATGGATGGATGGATACCATTTAGGACTTTCTCCCAAGGAAAAAATGGAAACAGAGGTGTTGACACCATTAGCTGATAAAGTCATTAAGAAAAAGCCTTTAGTTGGAGACCTTGAGTAGGAAAGTCTAAAAGTTATTCAGAATTACTACATATACCTTTGTTGTGTACTCTCATTACTAAATGAAAGCCCAGAAGGGATATTTTATGCAATGCTGTATATGTGATCTCTGCGTTCGTGTTCATTCAAGACTACATAGCAGAGAGAAACTATGGCTTATCAGCAGCAGACAGCACAAGATGAGATGACTTCTTAGCCTGAGGCTCACAAATACTATTCTGCTACTTGTTCATTTGAAATTTTTTCAAAGTATTAAAAGGGGACATTTTCACAACTCTTTCCGTTTTCCCCCCAGAACAGGAATTCTATCTAAAACAGATCGGTTTTGCAAACTGGTATGCTTGGGGGGGGGGGGGGGGGGCGTGGACAACTGGCAAACCTATTTTTCAGCAGAAATATTTTCCCCAAAAATGCCTCAGCATCCCTAACTATAGTACCACATTAAATTTGTATAAAGAAACACAAAGAAATAGCAAACAGGGAGAGTGCCTTACTAGGAACTGTGCCTCAGAGTGCTGCCATCCCTCCTTGGGTTACTTATTCCACGTGTAGGACAGGAAAGCCAACCCTTACCATCTTTGACACAGAGGATGCCTTGTGCTTCCTTCCTTTCTGTACCAATAAGATATGGGTTCCCTCAGGATGTGTTCAAAAGAGTCACATCCCTTTTTTGCAATGTACAAACAAAAGTTGTCTAGATTTCTTTGTACCCAGTGGACATGCCTAAAGATCAGTTGCACCAGTATCTCACGTTGCACAGCTCATAGTAGTAAATTTCTGCTTAATTTATTTCAGACAGCATACCCAAGCACACTTGTTTGTCTAGCTGTGCTTCTATTAACATCATTTAGTCCATACAAGCCCATGCTTTAGTTATTACATACACCATAATGATACGGTAATAACGATACAATAGTAGAAGTTAAGTTTAAATGTTGCCTCATGAGAAAGGAATACAGAGTTTTCTAAAATAAAATCTATAGTAAATATGTAATAAATTATTCCACATTTCACCAATTATCATTTTCCCATGAATAAACTCACACAGGAATGATGAGCTTTTTCCTTGTTAGAGCATGCTGAGGTAACAAGAGGTAACCTACTGTGAGAAAAACTGCTTTTAGCTGGCATAATACTGAATCAGTGGCTATGTCAGTCAGTATATGAGATTTCAATTCTGAGTATACTGCCTCTGCATCTTTCAGGTAAAAAATCCCTATATAGAAAAACTTTATTTCCGATAGGAGCTGGTTATGAAGTTAGAATCCATTGGGTTAGTTTTGGACAGGCATACCAAAGAGAAAGCCATAATATTAGCTTTTTTTCTTTTCTTTTTTTTTTTATTTAATAATTACTGGGATTCCCTTGACAACAGAGGAGTGAGGGGGAAGAAGGAAGCAACTCAATGCGTGGCTGCAAAACTCCATTTTGTACATAGAATTTTAAGTGAGGAGTGCTACAGGTCATCAGCCCTGAACTGCCTTCCAGTAGTACAGAATTGACTGATGAAGATAAACTGATTTTTTATCATAACCTCACGGAACCATAGAATGTTTGGGGTTGGAATGGGCCTTTAAAGGCCATCGAGTCCAACCCCCATGCAATGAGCAGGGACATCTTTAACTAGATCAGGTTGCTGAGAGCCCCGTCCAACCTTGTTTCCAGGGATGGGGCATCCTTCTCCTCTCTGGGCAATCTGTTCCAGTGTTTCACCACCTTCACTGTAAAAAGTTTCTTCCTGATATCTAGTCTGAATCTACTCTTTTTTAGTTTAAACCAATTATCCCTTCTTCTACCTCAGCAGTCCCTACTAGAACGTGTGTCCCCACCTTTCTCATGAGCCCCGCTTAAGTACCAGAAGGCAACTATAAGGTCTCCCTAGAGCCTCGTCTTCTCTGGGCTAAACAACCCCAACTCTCTCAGCCTGTCCTCACAAGAGAGGTGCTCCAGCCCCCTGGCGATTCTTGTGGCCCTCCTCTGAACCTGCTCCAACAGGTCCGTGTCTTCCTTGTACTTTTTTCCATGGTTTTGATTTATCATTATCTAAACTGAAAACCAGAAACTTTAATAACAGCTAGGTAAACGAACCTTGCTTAGATCAAAACACATGGCCGTGCCAATTAGTGACTGAGTAAACAGCAGCATGAAAAATGGTAACCCTTAATTACAGACCCAAGTGTAGTGCTGCGCATTTTGCATTCTCTGTTTATCCAGAACGAACAGTAAGCAGCTTGCCACGTGTTTCTCATGTCTCTGAGGACTAATTAAAACTGGTCATCCCTGTTCTCGACCGTCTGAGTACCGAGTAGATCTTCCTGGGTAAACGTTGCTTCCAGCCTTTGTCCACTGATGCTTTCTCTGTGACCCTTTGACTCTTTTGGGTAGTAGCTCACTATTAAATTTCACTTGCTAGTTCAGCTGAACGGTGCTGAACTGCAGCCGTCCCGTCTATTTTAGTAAAGCAGTAACTTACATATATAACTGAGCTACTGATGTTGAGTCCTGCTGACAACTGCTCCTAAATTTTTGGTAGCTGACTCAGCATGCCTTCGCCTTTGGCTACTGCACACACGGTGTACTGTGCAAGAACTGCAGGCTCCAAAGTATTTCCTGAAGGGCCGTGCCTCCAATTTGACCTCCCAAACAGTCCCGCCAATGAAGTATCTCCTTTGAGAGAAGCTGGCATTAGAGAAGCACCTCATTAGTAAGAAAACCACAAGGGTATTAGTACCCTTGGTAATTACTGCTCATTACCATGAGAGTAATAGTTCTAGAAAGCAAAGTGACACAGAGTCTTCTTGAGATTAAAAATAAATAAATAAAAAATGCTAGGTTGTTAGAACTATCTAATTGTGTGGACACAAAGAATTTGGATCCAAGGCATCTCAAATTATTCCTTCCAGTGCACATTACTCTGCATGTATTTATAATGAATCTCTCAGGCTTTCACAACACTGAATTCCATTCATTCTTCCCCAAGCCTGAATTAAGAAGCCTAAATGATTTGCCGTCTGCAAATGTGTTGATGACTGCTAGACTTTCCCTTCTACCAGCCTACTGGCAAATGTCTCAGCAGCACCTCACCAAAGAAGGAATCCCCTGTTACCATACGGCTGTATCAAATGTCTTTCAGATCCCACACAGTAGTTCTTCAGATCTTAAATCTTGTAGATCAGACAAACAGTATTACCAGTAACTATTTCCTCCTAACTGATTTTAATGTTATTGCACAAAAAAGAGGGCACCTAAAGTATAACGAATTTTAATAATCCCAGATGAAGGCAAAAAAATTAAAACCTTATTTAAATATCCTGTAGAAAAGTACGAGTAACACATGGCAAAGAAAAAACAAAAAGTTATTTTTCATGTGTATATATTTAATGTCCATGATAAAGATGCAATCAGAATCTGCTAGCAACCATCAAGGAAGTGGTTTTCTTTGAGGGATCTAAAATCTGGACCATGGTGGAAATCTAACTCAACCCTTTGTACAACAGCAGATAAGGTCTTACAGGTAGCCTTGGAAGGGTTTTTCTTTCCACCGAGCTAGAATGCAGGATTTTAGACGGCCGATGTGGGTTCCTCCTTTCAAGAAAGTAACCATTCAACTCGGATCCCCTCGCAGGTGTTTGGGGCTGGCATGCGGGGTGTTCATGGATGCTTTTCCTTGGGACCTCGCTGAGGTGTAGTTTAACTGCCATGTTTCAAAATCTAGACAGATGCTTTTCAATGTGTAACATGGGGGGGGGGGGGGGGGGAACAAAACAAAATGAAAACAAACACACACAGATGTTTGATCACTGGGGAATCGTATAAAAGACCACCTTTACATCATACCAAGAAACCTGACAACTGGGAGCGTAGGCATCTTCTCGGAAGGGGCCAGCATGGAGCCATGAATAATAAAATAACTGCTGCCCTGAAGGGATACTCCCCTCTATTTCAGCAGTGGAAATTTATGGAGAATTGTACCTAGACAGCCTAACTTTGAAAGCAATGCCAGTACTTTTTTAATGAGAATAAAAAGGTCGATGAAGGGTCTGCTTAGAAATGAAGCTGCTTCCCCCTTCCATGCAGAAAGGAGGTGGGTGATAGGAAAGGATGAAGCTCAAAAGCCTGAGTTAAGAGACTGAAACACGTCACTGTGAGACATGTTACTAAGGATGCCGTGTAGAAAACAAGACAAAGAGAATAGGAAAACAAGTGTTTGCATACAACACCCTAATGTCAAGCCCAGAGCAGTTATAATGTGTTAATCTTCACTGAATAGCATCCCATATACGAGATGATGTGGGTTTTGTTACTTGATTTGTAACATATATCACTTATAAACTATTGTACCGTTTGCACATATTTAAATACAAAGACAAAAATCATATGAAAAAGCACGAGCTTTGCAATTAAATCACTTCAGCACATGATACTGGGTTCCTGTAAAGTGCTGTGAGGTTATTGTTCTTCTGAGTATCATTACAATAAAAGAGCCCACAGTTAATGTACCACAAATTAGCAGTATCAAACAGCTCTCCTGAATAAAAGATGCAGACGTATGAAAAGACAGACAGCAATATGACCAGGATATTAAAATTTGCCAACAGTAAGCAAGTTCAGAGAAATACCAGTATCTGTCTACAGAGGAAACAAAGTTTTGAGGTCAAGGCAGCCTTATTTGTCAGAAGCAATGACAAAATTAAGTTCATTTGTATTGAAGTACATTGGAAAAGACAACTATCCAAGGGATTGGGTTTCCAGCTCTGAATTCACGCCTTGAAGAGCACTGTACGTTGATGGAATCCTGGTCGGTCTCCCTGGGATGCTGACCTGTTTGCACGGTGGCAGAGGACCCCCCGCTCCCACCCCTCGGGCCTGTCGCGCCCCGGCACGAGGCACGCGGCTGATCCACCACGAACCCGTTTGCTGTGAAAGACTGTTTGACAGCTCCGCAGCTCCAGCGCACTAAAAACCTCTGCGCGACAGAAGTACCCAGTCGACTAAGGGAGATGGCTGCTGAGAACCGAAACGTGGGGTTTTTTCTTCTAACAATTCTCTACTGAGCCTAAATAAAGAAATTTTACATGTGCCAAAGAAGGTGACAGCGCTGGCACAGGGCTTCCCAACAGCCACTTACTGCAGCAATTGCCAACATTTTTGTTTGTAAAAGATAACTGCCCTTCTAGATCATTTAGGAGACAAGCCTGGCTCTCAGCTTCAAACCTCCAAACAGTTTAACTATACTTAGACATAAAAAAATTCCTTTTCTTGTACACTGCAATAAAACAACCTGAGGCTATATTAAGATTCATATACAATGGTATTTTATAAAGTATTAAATACAAAATATACTTTGAGTATATTTTGAAAATATAATGTAGGTAAATGTTAATGATTAATAATTTATGGCTAGACCCACTGAAACTCCATAACATATTTTGAAATATTAACCAGGCTATGCTTAATTCGGTTACATATAAATTAAGGGAGGGGAAGTTTGAATTTAAGATAATTCACAGCTAGGGAAGTAATAAGAAATATCCTGAAAATGTTTCTTCAGTTTTATTCACCAGTACTTTATAGAATGCTTCTACCTTCTTGGGTACATTTTCTATAAATATTTGTGAGATCAAGTTTCATTACCCTGAGGGGCTACATGAAATAAGAACTTCCACTATATCTGTAGAAACAGTATTTTAAATTGACCTGACCACATATCAGCAATACAAATGCTTACTCTCTCCATACAGTTACATACTACATAGAATATTTTCTAACTTACTTGTTGAATTAACTATTTACAGCAATAAATAAATAAAAAACAATTAACTTGTTTTTATATTTTTTCTTAAAAGCCAAATGCAAATAATGAGAAATAAATTTAATCTACTTAAAAGACTTTAAAATTTAATGTAATGTAATGCTCAAATGCATTCCATTTTAGCTGTTGAATGTCCTGAAACATTAGGAAACCTGAGTTTCGTGGTCACCTAAGCAATCTTAATTTGATTCCAATTGCATGTAGGCATTACGCTTCAGCCTCGTTGACCTTTTTTAGTTGATTCAGAGCTTCATTATTATTCAGATGTGGTATCACAGCGCCAGTCTTTACAAACATGTGTCTGGATCTACGTTTCTAGATCCTTAGCTAGTTGTAAACGGTCTGTTTTTCAGAACTACTGAGCTCCCAACAACTGACTCAAACTGAGGTCTGATCTTGCTCACGCTTAGGTGCCTTCACCTGTAATGATCCTCCAAAGTGGGATGCTTCTGGTCATACCGCTGTGCTATAGGGACACTCTAAAAACAGGACCAAAATCAGGGACTCTCTTGATTATCAAGAGTTTTTGTAAGAAAACAAAACACTGAGTTTGGTTTTGGGCTGCAGTCCATCCCAGGCTTCTGAGAGTCGCCATCATTATTTTTTTCAGAAGATGCTGTTCGTATCACTTTTCAACGCTCAGAAAATGGCAGCTTCATCAAAGTGAACACCAAGGATGCGATATTGTTCCTGGCTGGAATTCTTTTGTTTTAAAAGCATTGTAAAAAACAAATGGCCTGCTTATAAGCCTGAAAAACATCCTCTGTATCATGGGCATTCGGTTACATGATTTTTGCCTCTTCCCCAGCTCAACTGAAATTATTTAAGATATTTGGTTGAAGTACTCGTACAAATATATAAATATATATCCCATATACTTAAAACAACATATAATTGCTCTATGTATCTTTTACCTTCAACTTCTGATCTGTTTCAACCACTGTCTGCAATATAAAAGTACAGTTTCCTTATACTTCAGAAAACTGGAATGCTGTTTTTTCTAAAGGTACATGGACTTCTGATATATAGAAAACGTCCTTCCAACATGAAGCACTAATCCTCTTCATGTATTTTAAACCCAACACACGTTATCTACTGAAAATTTAAGATGAAATTTCTATTCATAGATAATGTTCAAGACATAAAACGCCTACTAACTTTCTACAAAGCTAGAAAAAATACAGAAAGCTTCCTTACAGTTTCAAAGCCGCAAAAATGAAAATCGGAAAAGTCAAACTATAAGCTACTAACTAACTATAATATTCAAAACAATCAATTTATGCTTCTAACAGGAAGAGGTAAATTTTTGGCAAACTAAGAAAACCAATTGGACTCTTTCTAACCTAATTAGTGTCTCCCAAGGGGATAAAAACATTTTGTGACAGGGTTTGTTCTTACAATACTACTTAGATTTATTCTCTATGCATTTCAAATACAGAGATCAAAAGACAGAGAGATGGAAAACAAAGCTCTTAATCTGTGCCCCAAAGCTGCAAATGTGTTAATATTCTCATCTTTCATGTTTTCAAGGTAATTACAATAAAGAGCTCTTTACTGTAGATTTCATGAAGGAACTTAACCTCTGATAATGGTGGACTTCAAAACAAGAGACAGTACTGCCTTTATTGCAGAAGAACTTGATAGATATTTCCTGGGTTTAAAATTGAAGTCTACTGTGCTTAAAAATAATTCTGAAGTCTTTTAGCCTCAGAAAGCAAAAAGTACCTGCTATTATTTGCCTGTGTTACTTTTACATAACGTAGAGATAAGTAATACTAAAGCTCTGAGTAATGTATGCTCTCACCAAAATTAACACGAAACTGCTCCTCATCAAACTTTTATAAATTCAAATTCATAATACAGACTTCATCCGTAATAAATTTACTTCTCCCCATACTCCTTTCTCTGTTTCTAAAGAAAAAAATATTCTGTTTATACTTCAGAAAGCAGTTGTGATGACAAATGGGCAAAAATCTTTCTTTGCCTTGCTGACAGTTCCAATAAATACATACATGCATTGTTACTGTAGATCAATATAAAACCAAATTTGCTCCAGTTTTTACTGAATTAAAAATAACAGTTTCCTCTTTGGTCATTTTTAACTGTGTTAATAAAAGCAAAGACAATTTGGAAACAGAGATCTGGATTAAGTGGCTTTAGATACCATTCACAGAGGACATCAATTCATAATGTCTCATGTACTACAGCTTAATAATTGGGATACTAAATGAGCCTGCAGAAAACTTGCCTAGAATGTTCACTTGGCCAGAGATGGAGCTTTTATACACAGTCAGTCTTTTCAAAAAGGTCCCCTTCTATATCATTTATCATTATGTTGCAGTCTTCATGGGCCACTAACATTGATGTACGGTTTTTAAGTCACTGAAAACTCATCGTGTTTTATTTATGAAGTGATACGTGACCTGCTTCAATTTTTGAATTTTTATATTTATTTTTATTTCAGATTAAACTACTGTGATTTTGACCAAACCTATGCATAGCCTATCCATGCTTAAAAATACAGACACCCAACTCAGGCTGTAAGAATTAATTCATTACTGTTTATAAACTGCTGCAGTGATTTAAAATGTATCCTAAAATCTACATAGCATCACTTTTGCAATCCATGTCATTGGGCAAATAAGTTGTCTTCCAAATTGTATGAATATACTGTACCAGACTAGGTTACAGCAGTCACTATCAAGTTTTTGGATTCTCGTCTTGTTGATTTCCTGTATCTCTCTGAGAAAAAAAAAAGTTACAATTTACAGGGCTTGTTTAACTGTGCTGTCTTTGTTAGAGCTATTTAACAGGAGACTCCTTCCTCTACTTTATATGATCTAGTTTTGGGTTTGCTGTGGAGTCATTAATAGCTTCTTCAGACTTCCTTCTCTTTTTGCTTTTGAATTTTCTAAGTGTATCTTGAATTTAAAAGTACAGCAACATGCACTCCAGCTCAATGAAAAGCTGTTTATCAAAAAAGTGCAATGTCCATGTCACCTGAAATCCTCTTATGGCACTTCAGAGATCAAACAGGTGACAACTCATCTAAACAAAAGTCAGTTCTCAAAAGGTTACAGGCACCTGTGTTAGAAAGACAGTAATGATTCCCTGAGAGCACCATAACAATCAATAAAACTTTTTCTTGAAAAACATCAGTAGTATACTTCAGATAAAGCACAGGAATTAAGCCAGACAATAATACACACTGGAATAGCTCAAGCCCATACACTAGTTATTTAAAAAGCATGAAAAAATATTTCTTGATTCCTTTCAGTCTCTCTTAAATGATCTAAAATATATGAACATCCACATGTAAACATGGTAAATCATGTAGGAAAGAAGAAGAAAATTTCTTACACCTAGCTCATAAGTACATTCTTACCCGATGGCACATATGGACCACATAGCTGCCACAAATGATGAAGAAGCTAGCCCAGTTTTGTGCCGCACATCTTGGACTATTTAATTCTGCTTTGATTTAAATCTGCTTTGATTTTTAGGTCTTATTTTATCCAACCCGTAATAGTTTTAAACTTAGGACAGGAAACACAGCTGGAAATGAGCAAAGAATCGTTTGCTCTACTCTCTGCATTTACTCTGGTATGCAAGTAACTTGACATAGAATTTGCTTTTGTATGTAAAGCATATAAGTAATTGCATAAATAAGTATACTGTGGACTTCAACAAAGCAGTTTACATGTTATTTTAAGGATTGAGGACTAAGCAGTGGGTGTGTTGTACAAGTATGGCTGAGAAAGGAAGGGACAGACAATTCCTCTGCTCCTTATAGCAGGCATGTATAGATCCTCGTGGGTAGGAAGTAAACCATGGATTATACTGGATTTTCTTAAACCAGGGTGAGTTTTTGATAGGATAATGCAAGGATGTTGGATGTTATGAAAGAGCACTCCAGAAACAACAGGAGAAGCACAGGGAAAAAGTACAAAGATATCATAGGACAGAAGTTCAAAGTACTGGAGAAAGTCCCAAAATCAGTTTGGTCAGACAGAGAAGCAAAACCACACACAGTTCTTCCCTCAGACCCTGAACTACATTTCCTTTCAGTCAGGCTTGCACTGACTTTTCACTGCTTCTGCAATATTTCTATCAATAAAGTTTTTTTCCCCATGAGCATATTGTAAATATTTAATGCCAAAACTGATTTCAATAAACTATATTTATGAACTGCTAATCCTGATATAGGACCTGTGATCCTATGATCCCCTGAAGATCCACTTTCTTCAAAGAAATAATCTTAAAAATACAAAACCAGCCAGATCAACAATTCTAAGATTAGAGACTAGAAGTGCTGTGAGAATTCTGATGCCTAACTCTGAACCTGATAAACTCTGCATTGGTGGGAATAGTTAATGACCATTCCTAAACTCAGTGTCATCCACAGCTGCTTCCTTAGGTCTACCTCATCAGTTTAAAATATAATTTTCTACTTTAAATCTACATCTAGTTCATGCCTAAATCTATTTTAATCCAGAAACTCAAGGGACCTGAAATATACTAAGTTGGGCACTTTGGAGTTGGATGTTCACACCGGAGCTTTCACACTTTTTAGAGTCACTTTTTTAGAGCAGCGTCCATCACTAGCTTTTTTGAAAGCATCCTGGGGAGTTCCCTGCTTTCTCTCCAGAACAGTGCAAGAACTTGCTTAGGTTACAGGAGACACACTCAATCCCTTCTTCTTCAGCATTTGAAGAATAAAACCCATGACTCTAAACGCTAGGTTGTCATCTAGTCTGCTTCTGACAGTGAGTATTTGTACGAATGAAGAAGAAAAGAAGGGTTAGAAGAGGATGGGGAAGCAGGAGTATCTGTTTCATTCCATTTGCTGGGGACAGAAAATAACATAAATCCATATTTCAGAGCCTACCAGACCACCTGCAGTTCAGGCTCTTCTCCGGGTTGTTTGCTATATTTTGGGCAATTACTGAAATGTGTAAGCAGCCCTGAAAACACATTTAGAACCCTTTCCAGTGTTAACAGCCTCATTCACAAGTGACAGGACAACGTACTTTCATGTAATCCTTGGTATCTCTCCAGCACAGTGATGCCTCGGTGCAAAGCGACCACTTCAGCGGGCGCAAGCAGCAGCTCCCCAAAGAGCTTCTGGCAGTGCTGCCCTAGGCATGGCCAGCCACTGTCTGAGGAAACTGGAAAGGTCAAACAGTGGTTGACAGAAAAAGGAAATGACAATGTTGTCCTTATCATGTTGCTTTGTCACTGTTGCATGCCCAGTAAAGTCTAATCATCCGGTTGGGAAACAGACATAATCCCATGTGATTTAGGCAACTGATCATGTAGCTCTGATGCCTAGACCAACCACCATGCATGGTTTCTAAACAGCCAAGAGCCTGAAATACATCCTCATAAATTGTTTAATCACTTATCCTGAATAACGCAGAGATATGTAAAAACTGAGGTCTCTACGTGCAGAATTTGCCTCCATCCACTGGAAGAAAATAGGTCTAATGAGTAATGTCATCAGCTCTAGTGCAAACAGCAGGCATCTTCCACGCTGCTTACATTAAACTCCCAGTGAGTAAGGTAAATGGCATAACTTCTGCTTTAAGTTAGCATTCCTCCATTACAACAGAAAAAAAAAAAAGATCAAAACCTTGCCATTAATCACATCTTTTCTCTTAAGCAGCACCATACCATTACTTCAAGATAGGTTTTCAGTAATAAAGTACTAACAGGATAATGGTAGTGGAATAGCAAATGAAATCCATTCTTGCTCACAGTTGTTCCACTTCTCTGCACTGATAGTAAAAATACATAAAACAAGACACTGAATATATCCATATGCAGTGTGTTAAAATGAAGAGAGAAAAAAAAAAAACCCTAGTGGATACCATTTTCTCTCATGCATCATCAACTACTTTCTGCCTAAGTCACACTAAGCCGCTAAGAAGCAATAAAAAGCTGTAACTGGAGAACTACAGAAGATTCAGGGCATGTAAACATACACTAGCCTGAAAAACAACAGTCCTCATGCATAGAGACATTCCTCTTATGCATCTGCTTTTCCATATTTTGGACATCCTCTTGACCGAGAATCAGTATTTCTGTGGTTTTAGTCAGTGATTGGATGTTCACTGCAAAACACTTCTAACTTCAGCAGTCTGAGTCCAGAAATACTCGTACCTGTTTCAGAGCCTAAAGCTTGACCTGACAGTCTACAGTCCATTAATATATCGAAATTCCAAAAGTTTTCCAGTAGATCTATGGGAAGGATGTAGACGCCCTATGCTCACCTTGCATCCCCCTATCCAAGGGGGATGTCTATCTTACAAGGTCTTAGGGAAGAGTTCAGTTCAAGAGAATTGGCCCGTTCTCCGTTAGTAAAACAGGATGAGACCAATTGTGGAGAGGCCCTTCCATGCAGGAGTTTGTGCAGAGTAACAGGGGGCTATATTCGTGGTGGGTTTATGAATCTCTCTATTCACTGCACTCAAATCTTCAAATCCTTCATAGTGAAGAGGTTAAAGTTTAAGCCCCTCAGGGAAGTATATCCCATCAATACTTCACATATGAAAACTATACTGAATCAGTGAAGCACGTCACACAAGGGAGCAATCGTGTAATTATTATTAGTTCAGAGTATTTGTCTTTCCAAAGATTTTAGATCTTGCAAACCCATCACCACTTCATGGAAAAATACAGATATGTCTCAGGACAGAAAGCAAGTGAATGTGGCATTTATCATGTAAATAAAAAAGAAAATGAAAAATCACCCACTTGAACCTTTTTCTTTTTCTTGCCTTTTTCCTTGAGAGAAGTTGCCACGTAAACCCTGGATCTTTGAGCTCGACAGTCATTGCATCGAATCTCAGTGCCAGAGTTTCAGGGGATGCAAACAAATATAACAAAAAAAAAACCAAAACAAACTAAACCAACTCAACTCCCCCAAAAAAAAAACAACCAATAAAACCACAAACAACACCAACAAAAAAACAACCCTAACCAAAAGCTCCAGCATTCACCTGAGCTCTCCAAACAGCATTATCAGTGCTCCTGAAGACAATAAGCTTTACTGCAACTGTTTCTGGACTTGACCCTATGAGCTGGATCCAGACACAAATATTAATAGCCTTTCAAAATATACCTGCCTGTCAAAAACTGTGACATTTACAGGGGATACATTAACTTTTCATATTGCCCAAACAGTTCAGCGCTACTACAAACTAGCAAGAACAAATTAACAGGAAATTCTGAACATGCTAGCCAATACCTACATGACAGCAAGTAATGGTATGAGCCAGAAAGTAAATATTTGTATGTGTGTATTTGGCAGAAAAGAATAAGAAAGTAAAGAGAAAAAAGCATATTGAACTTATTCACTTGTTTAAAAACAAGTTTGGTAAGAAATACAACTAAAATTACTATTACTCATGAAAAATGTGTTTATGAAGTAATTCATATTACATCATGCCATTTGCATTAAGATAGAGTATTTCTGCACAAAGAGAACTCCAATACAATATTAAAATGATAGCCAACTGCTAACTCTGCTGTTTTCAGTTCAAACAATTAGAAAACGTGGAAAATCAGCTTTTGATTTTCCATTTATAAAGTATTTTCCAAGGAAGTTTACAGCAAAAGCAAGGACACGAGTTCCTTCTTAGCACTACCTGGACTCTACACATAACTTCAAAGTAACCAGAAATAGTCTTAAACTACTTGATTGCAACAGTGGACCAGAAACGTAATAATTAATATGCAAAATGGTAGGTGCATATTAATGAAATTAGTAGGAAAAGAGAACACTTGTCACCATAAAGACTACTCATTTAAATTCCTTTGCACGCGAGCGGCATTTGGCCATGGTTGGATCTTCACGCACACAGAGAGCAGCGCTGCTCCCTTGACACAGCTGTAGATCAGATGTAACACTAGTGAAAACTGAGTTCACACACTGAAAAAAAACATTACAAGATCCCATTACAGCCTCCAGTTCTCCTCATGTGTTCCAATGTTTAACCATTACGGTGAATCTCTTTCTGTAAGATCTAACTATTATATTCTGAATCCTTCTGGCTTTACTACAGGGAAGCTGATTATCGATGTACAACATGTAACACCTGCTTTCTCAGTTCTACTGCCCAAGAAACTTGTCTACTTTTCTTTATTAAGAAGGTACTAAACAAGCAATATCCAAACTACCAGAGTAGTCACAGATAAACCTGCTTTACTGAAAAAAAAAAAAAAAAAAAATCATTAGTGGAAATATCTGCA
Organism: Tyto alba; assembly: GCF_018691265.1. NCBI lineage: Eukaryota > Metazoa > Chordata > Aves > Strigiformes > Tytonidae > Tyto > Tyto alba. The sequence continues at coordinate 39,573,122 of NW_024881330.1, forward strand.
GGCTTACACCTATCACAAATGCTCCCTGAAAAACAGTTCCTGAAAAACAGTTTTGAAAAATAGTTTGCATGTCTTTAACTAAACCAAAAGAAAGCAATGTATAAACCAACTGGTTTTGGAGGCGCTTTGGTACCAGCTAGTTGCACTACAGACCTGATGTCTCTGTAAAACCATACCTTTCGTCTCCACTTTGTCACTATGTCTGATCAAGTCACACATTGTTCATTCAAATCTTCTCTCACTAAAGAGGGTATATGACACATTTCTACTCCTTAGACTTCCATAATCTCCACAAAGGAAAATCCATGCTGGGAATCCACCCCACACAGAGCAAGGGGAACCCTATTTGTCTGCAATTTTCTGAATAGTTTCAGCTTCCTTAATGTACGCAGCATATTGTTTCCAGCCTTTGTTTTGACCTTATCCATAGTTGCTAATTTATAATCTTCTAATATTGCATTCTTCTCACACCTGGTCACACTGGAAACTTCTCTAAAATGTAGCATATAGGTAAAATAAACTCTGTTATAACCCTGCCATTGCTAATAGAGGAGTTCATCATTACCTCCAGAATGAACATTTTTGCTCTGTTAGAACTGTGTTAGCAGTCTAGAGTGTTGTTGTGGAGCCGGTGGCTCAAAAGGCATCAGAAAATTGTCAACGAGATAATTAGGATTTTTTTTTTTCTTTAATTATATACACATGAATCTTCTACAAACAAGTAAAACCAGGGAAAAGTTTTGTTTTGTTTTAAATAAAAAAGGTATTCAGTGTGGTATTGAATCATGAGAATGGTGTTAACACTCTACACCTTCCAGCCTCTTCAGATAGGATATGCAGTCCTTTGATTAAAAAAAAAAAAAAAAAAAAAAAAAAAAAAGTGGGGAAACATTGGACTACCTGTCAAGGTTACTGGAAAAAAGGCTAGGGAAGGTTTGGCCAGGGTGGATTTTAAGGGGAGAAGGGAGAAGCCACACTGCCATCACGTATCTCAGACCAACATCCTACTAGTAAGTACAGACATTTCACCCGTGCTGAAACAATTATGGATCCTGCCCCAAGAAGGAAGAAAACTTCAGATAAATCATCTCCATCTCTTGTCAGCATGAACACCACCTGGAGCCAGCTGATCCCTGATTCACAGTTTTTTGCTACGTTTAAAACATACTTTCTGAACACCTACTGGGCAAGAGTTAGCACAAATTTTGTGTTTAGTGAAAGGTAGTGGAGAGGACAGCCAAGTCAAAGGTTTATGGGAGGAAGAAAAGCTATCTGTTTTAACATGTGGCCGTCATGAGTTATTTTATGGGAAATATGAAACCTAGTAAATCACATTTGCATCAAAAGGAAACTACATCCAACACTGACTGAAATCCATCCCCTTGCTATTGCTGCAACCTGAGAGTCTGACCTTCCACATTATATTTTATAGGAGACAGAAAGAATGAAAGCCACATATAGCAGAGAATAATCTATGAAACCTCTCAAAAATAAATATTTGCAAGTCCTAAAGATAACATTAAGAAATAAGAGGTGTATGAAAAATTGTTTATGAGCTCAAACACACAAAAATTGTCTTTTTTCATATACTTATAAATTAATCCCTTCGCAGAAAGAAAAAGAAGACTGGGCGAGCATATATATCACACAACATAGAATTCCAACAATTACTTATTTTTTATTTCCATCTATAAATTTGAAAATGCAGTTGCCAGCTTTTTTGGTGCCTACTGTAATTTTCCTGCAGACGCTACTCTCCAGACAATTTATTATAAGATTGATACATTAAGTATGAAGTGGTTTCACTGTATAGCCCTTATGTCACATCCACAATTTGCTTATCAATCCCTTTCAGAGAAAATACAGTTTTATACTAAAAAAAGCCCCAATAAAATCAGTAAGGCACAATTATTCATAGCTTAAAGCCCAGTCTTAGATACACTCTTGCACCCATTTAACTTCAGCTACATTTTTGTTCCTGTCAATCTACACAAAATAACAAACATTAGTTTTTGAGTAAGAGAATATTTTCCCTATACATTTATTTCAAACTCTGAGCCCACTCACAGTTAATAGCAGACTACCCAGTGACAGCTGAAATTCACATTTGAACTTTGCATTCATTATTATCAAAGATGCTGCTCAAAGGCTTGTGCTTAAGTATTTGCTGATAGTTAGGGAATTACTGGAAACAGTCACGGTAATGCAGTCTAAATGTTGCATATGAATAATAAACTGATCACAAAATCTTACCGTGAAAGATTTTTAATCAAGAAACAGTGATTCAACAGTAATAAAACTATTCCATGAAAATCCATTAACTCCCAAAATCCTATCAGAAACAAAACAGGCAGGCTTCTTTCAAGCCTAGATCCTCCAATTCCTCATGCCGCTGCTTTTCTGGATTGACTGAACTATTCCTCAAGGAGTATTTCCTTCCCAAGATTCAACCACATGGGCAAGTAGGCAGCAGAAAGCTTCCAAAAACTGTGTTTACACACAAACAAAAACACACAGAATAACTTCTTCAGCTTTATTAACATTCTTCTAAAATACTTCCATTTTCCTATTCCACACACATATGTGCTCATATTTTTTACAGGGATGGCTGAAGTTTCTTTGTAATAACTGTTAGACCACAGACACACCTCTGAATAAATTACAATTTTCACATCAGGTGAAAATTTGACTTTTCAGCTTAAATATTCCGCATAAAATTCAAAGAAACTCAATTTGACAGTGCTTCTTAATGCTTCTTGGCAATTTTTGTGCACCTTTGTCTTCTTTATTCTAGGTGCTCTTCACCTGTACTGTATCTGACGTGATGCATTAAGACTAGAGATTCATATCATATGACAACAGAGGAAAGTATGTCACTTTACACAAAGCAGAAGTCACCTAGACAGCCACAGAGAAGACTGAAGGTACATCAAGGGCTGTCAACTCTAAGAGAGGCACCACAATAGAATTTCTGAATAAAGGTAATGTTCTCTGCCAAAAATTTCTTATTGAAGGTATTTTTGCCTATTAAAAAAGCTTTTCTTTTCTTTTGTTTCTTTACTAGTTCCGATTTTTTAAAGTAAAACAATACCATCATATAGTAGAGGAATACATAATATTTCACTCTGTATGGCAACAGCATCAAGAGTTTTATAGTTTGCATTAAAAGAAGATTAAAAAGAAAAATAGTGACAGATCTGTTATCAGTAGTTACTAAAAGACCTTCTGCTTTTCTAGCTGTTAAAACATCTGGCTGAACAACGAGCTACCATTAATATTGAAGCTCTCCTGCACAGAACACATTTTAATGACTGTTAGAAACAGGTGACCACTAGTATAGTTTCTTATTAAACCAGTGTATTAATGGAGACACTCCACAAGTTAATGTATAAAGTCTGATCTTTACACATTACTTTTGCTGATGCAGAACATACCGTTATATCGCATGATTTATTTATATAATTCGTAGACTTTAATCTACACGGGTAGAAAATATTATGAATTTTATTATGGATATGCCTCAGTATTCCAGCCCCGTGGTGCTAGATGTCGTACGAACTAAGAGGTTTAAGTAGTAAATTGTCAGTTATCTGAAACTGGGCTCTCTGAACTCCACTGACTGAACAGAGTGATCTAAATTGCAGAGATAATAAAAACAAAAGCACATGTACACATTTATTCCTCTGACCACTTTCTCTTTATGGTTGTTTTTGCACCAGCCAGGAAAGCAACAGGATCACATATGGATCTTTGATCCCAAAGAACCCATAGTTCCGTGTGTATTTAACCTGGTGCTTGTGACGGTCCTTGAAAACAGCATCACTGTTTGTTTCATTGGTCCACGGGGAGTGGATGCTGGGTCACATGCTGACCCTGAAGTCATTAACAAGATGCTGGTCTTTTTTATTTGTTTGTAAAGAACAGAGTACATCCCGAAAATAAAGAAACAATGATCATTAAAAATAAGTCCTTACTAGAAACATATTTTGAAACTTCAGTGAGCTTTAGGCCTTAAAAGAACCCCAACCAAGAGGAGGCAATATCAAAATGCTAGGCTCAATATGCAGGAAAAAATCCTAGTGCCCCCTGAAGACTGCCATGCTGCAGATAGAATATGGTTTTCAAACTGAATAAATTGTGTGACTCAGCTTCTCAAAAAATAGGGTGAGGAGTTTTGGAAAAAAAAAAACTATGAAATGTTAAGTCCAGTAGTGCCAAGATTTTCCCTTAGGACCTTACAGCAGATTTGTAAGTCTTATCATGTTTGCCCCCGTATTACAATGGTATATTGTCAGCAATGTCCCTGCCTAAATTCCAACCATTTTTTTCTCCAAATATGTGGGCTTTTCCACTATCAATATCTGCATTAACCACTTTACTGTTCTTCTGAAACCTCTTCCAGCTCTCTTACTTATATATACTGGTCGACTGCTGAGGCAGAGCTACTAAAGAACTTCTTTCTTACAAAACCTGTTTGTAATTTCCCATTCTGGATATCTGCAAGGATGGAGATACCACTGTCCCTCTAAACAGCCTGTTCCCCCCTCTCACTGTGCTTGAAGATAAACCAGCTCTACGGGCCCCCATTTGCTCTTCAGGCATATCTCCATGGGATCCTCCCCAGCAGATCCATAAGCAAGTCAAAATCTGCCGTACTGAAGGCTACAATTGTAATTCTGCAAGTCTTGTTCATTTCGCTCGGATTTTAAACTCCACAGTCTTACGGTCACTGGTGCAAAGGCTGACATCATGTACTGGCACCTGAAACAGGCCCCCAGCCCTGCTGCTTCCACAGGGGAAGTGTTGCTGCCCACCAGGCACTTCCTTACTGCCCCCCACATCTAAACATTGCTCCAGATTTTGGTCATTATAGAATGGTTTGGGTTGGAAGGGGCCTTTAACGGTCATCTAGTCCAACCCCCCTGCAACGAGCAAGGACATCTTCAACTAGATAATGTTGCTCAAAGCCTCGTCCTACTTGACCTTGAATGTTTCCAGGGATGGGGCATCTACGACCTCTCTGGACAGCCTGTTCCATTGTCTCACCACCGTCATCATAAAAAATTTCTTCTTTTTATGTAATCTTAATCTACCCTCCTAGTGTAAAAGCATTACCCCTTGTCCTAACACAACAGACCCTGCTAAAAGGTCTGTCCCCATCTTTCTTACAAGCTTCCTTTAAGAACTGAAAGGTTGCAATAAGGTCTCCCTTGAGCCTTCTCAGACAGATCATGTCTTGGGATCCATCAATGGAACAGTTCCTCAGAGAAGTTGTAAAAGACAATTTCTGTAGCAACAGCAGAGTTTTACCAATAGTCACTGACAGATGGATTAACTGGGCTTGCTGGAGGGTTTGTCTTTGCTCCACAGAGCAGATTATCTTGATGCAGGTTCATTAATGACTCATCTGCTAGAATAAAACATATACTTATTAAGTTTATGGATGATGTGAAGGCACAAACCATTGTAGTTATGTTAAAAAGGAAGGCAGCATTTAAAAATATTTTGATAAAATGAGGAAATGGTCTAAGATGAAGTATGAAATTCAGATGAAGAATGAAAGTAGGTATGAATACAGTGTAAACCAGTATATGCATAAATACCAGATTGGAAACAGACGGCTAGATAGCTGTTCTGAAGAAAAGGACTGCAGTTTAGAGTAGATAAACCAAATGAGTCACCCATGTCACACTACTACAAACAAATCCAAAAAAAAGACAGATATACCAACAAGAGTAAGAATTGTAAAATATATATAGTAACTCTTCCTCTGTACTCAATGGAAAGGCCTCAGATGGAGGCCTGACTTCAGATTTGGTAACCATATTCCAAGAACAATGTAGACCAATTGGCAAAAATCCAGAGGATGGCAACAGGAACAATCAGGAGCAAAGAAATATAACCAACTAGGAATTTGAACCTTTCAGTATGAAGAAAACTGTGAAAATAAATACTTATAATAACCAAAATGATCAAGGGCTATTGTAGAGAAGAAAGTTGTACATCAGTAGGGAAAAGAAGTGGAAATAATTCTCTTAAATTGCAGTGAAAGAGATTTACCATACACCAGGACTGGATCTAACAGCAGTGTGAATGAGCAGCATAGCCATGCCATGCATCCAGACACTTCTAATGAGAGAAGGGGATACTTCCCTTACCATTCCGAAGTAAATCTGTGTCTGGGCAAGGTACTGGGACATATATTCTAGTTGCAAAGAAACTTAAGCAGTAGAATGACAAGACTTCCTTAACTAGGTAAATAGGTTACACAAAAATATGCTAATACTCCCCTGAGGCCTCAGTAATGGCTGACTTGAGCCTTGATAGTTCCTCTAACTTGAGTTTTTATAGAATCAGAATCATAGAATAATTTAGGTTGGAAAAGACCTTTAAGATCATCAAGTCCAACCGTAAACCTAACACTGCCAAGTTCACCACTAAACCATGTCCCTAAGTGCCACATCTACACATTTTTTAAATACCTCCAGGGATGAGGACTCAACCACTTCCCTGGAAAGCCCATTCCAGTGCTTGATAACTCTTGCAGTGAAGAGATTTTTCCTGTTACTTGGGAAAAGAGACAGGCACCCACCTTGCTACAACCTCCTTTCTGGTGGTTGTAGAGAGCAATTAGGTCCCTCCTGAGCCTCCTTTCCTCCAAGCTAAACAACCCCAGTTCCCTCAGCCGCTTCTCAAAAGACTTGTGCTCAAGACCCTTCAACAGCTTCGTTGCTCTTCTTTGGACACACTGCAGCACCTCAATGTCTATCTTGTAGTGAGGGGCCCAAAACTGAACACAGTATTTGAGGTGAGGCCTCACCAGTGCCGAGTGTAGGGGTGTGATCACTTCCCTGGTCCTGCTGGCCACACTATTTCTGATACAAGCCAGGATGCCATTGGCCTTCTTGGCCACCTGGGCACATTGCTGGCTCGTATTCAGCCAGCTGTTGACCAACACCCCCAGGTCCTTTCCCACCAGGCAGCTTCCCAGCCACTCTTCCCTAAGCCTGTAGCATTGCAGGGGGTTGCTGTGACCCAAGTTCAGGACCTGGCACTGAGCCTTGTTGACTCTCATACACTTGGCCTCAGCCCATCGATCTGGCCTGTCCAGACCGCTCTGTAGATCCTTCCTACTCCCAAGCAGATCGACATTCACACCCAACTTGGTGACGTCTCTAAACTTACTGAGGGTGCACTCAATCCCCTTGTCCAGATAATTGATAAAGGCATTAAACAGAACTGGCACCAGTACTGACCCATGGGGAACACCATGTGTGACCAGTCACCAACTGGATTTAACTCCATTCACCACTCCTTGAACCCAAACATCCAGCCAATTTTTTACCCATTGAAGAGTACACCCATCCAAGCCATGAGCAGCCAGTTTCTCCTAGAGAATGCTGTGGGAAACGGTGTCAAAGACTTTACTAAAGTCTACGCAGACAACATCTACAGCCTTTCCCTCATCCACTAAGCAGGCCTCTGTGTCACAGAAGGAGATCAGGTTAGTCAAGTAGGACTTGCCTTTCATAAACCCATACTGACTGGAATGATTCAATACAAAATATGATTCAATGTGAGTCATTATGAAAAATATCCACTCAGTAAATGGCTTTGGGTAGTCTAAGGCATGGCCACCCTTGTACATTTAGTAAATAGCAACAGAACAACACGCATATGGAAGAAAACTACCATAAAATCCAAGAGAAAGAAAATAGGTTTCTTAGTCACCACCAGACATTCTGCAGAAACGGTCCTTTTATCAAGTTGGTGTGAAACTGTGAGTTCTCCAGACTAAATATGCAGAAGAAGAGAAGCTGACCCCAGCAGACTTAATTGTTTTCTTTAGAATCTGAGCAACAAGAAGTACCCCTGGAATCAGTATGTCTATCAGTGGTCAGATGATCCTTTACAAGAGTAAGGCTGAAATGATACAGCAACAGAAAGAGAACCCTCCCATGCAAAAGCAGACCCATATTTGCTCCTCCCATTGACCTTCTTCCCATCCTTTCAGCTGCTTATTTTCTGCCATTATTAGAACCCCCGTTAATTAGTTTGTAAAGTAACATAATACATGCATAAACAAACATATTTGACTAATTCCTAATTAACAGAAAGCCTTTCTGATTATCACTGTTCAAATGGTGTGTATGATTTTCTGCTTGCTATTAACGAGATTCTCACTCTTCAAAACATACCATGTAATTCACTATCTTAAAAGGAAAATGAGTTGCCTCGTAACTTTGCATGGAATAAGAGTAGCACAGACAGCTTTCACATTCATATATCAGAATTGCTATCAGGTGAATACATTGACCACTTCTGCACAGGCAGGTACTATTCAGTTGATGCCACAAAGTTGTGCCATAACTGCCTTGTACTTCTATTAGCTCACATGAAAATTTTAACAACAGAGCTAACTGCTCTAGGATGGCAAAATCCCCGATATGGACATGGTTGCATTAGTAGATTAGAGCTGTCTTAACGAAGCTTATACATTTAAAGAGGTGGTATAACAGCCTGCAGGAAAAAAAAGACAACCCTGTTGGCACATGTCACATCTACACCAAAAGGCTCTTGTAATGAAGCGGTGCCAGTATTGCTAAGACTGGAACCTCCAATTTAGACAAAACATAAGCAATATATACCACTACCATATCTGCATGTTCCGGGGTCTTTATTATATGACCTTTATGTCCAACGTAATATTGCAAATCATCATCAGTTTTTCTTCAGCTTGTGCACATTTCTTTTTAGCCATTTCTGAAACCTGGGTCAGAAGCAGCCACAAGAGATCATCTGCCTCAAGACAGAATCAACTGTACAAATGATACATTCTTGATCAAACATCACTGTAACAGAACCTCTACTCCCTGAGAAATCTACTGTTTTCATGTAAAAGTAAGGATGGAGCAGTGTTTAACCCACATATTATATATACTTTGCAAGCAAAAATAACGGTAGAATGAGAACAGATGGGGGAAAATGTGCACTGATTAAACTAAAATCATAACCCTTTTTCCGTGAAATTCAGTGAGACTATTTCTCCTCTTTTTCAAAAGGAGAACTAAGCCAAAGTTTTCTTCACCTGCATAAACGAAAAAGTGCACCTGTATCTGAAAACATCACCAAAACAAGTCTTTGACTTCCTTGTTGATATTCCCACTGTCCCAGTTCTTATCATTCCTTGAGATAAGAAATGAAATTATGTGTATTTCAAAAATCTTGTCTTACATTTTCAGAGAAGTGATCATTTAATATGGTTTCTTACTTTCTACCACTATTTTAGCATGATGCTGTGGGATGCATTGGTTCCAGCCCTGAGCTGCAGGTTTGGCTCACAGCTATTCCTTTCTCCTGAAAGGTGAAAAACACATAAGTAATGTGCCTCTCCTGACACCTCTGGAAAGGTCTTTAGACAACAATTCCAAACACAAACAAGTTTCTACCCCATCAAGTAAGAGTAACACAAAGAATTTTGTTAATGCAATGTTATAGTTGAGACTTTCAATAAACCCCAGTAAGGGAAACCTACATTTTGTCTCTTGCAGCAGCTCTAATAAAGTGCATTTAAATGTCTGGGGGAAAAAAAAAAAAAAAAAAAAAAAAAACCCACACAAAAGGAAAACACAAAAAGCATTGTAGAAAACTATGTGCAAGGCTGACTCCAAACCTGATATCACTGAGATCTGTCCCACTGACTTCCAGTAGGTTTGGGGTCACATCCGTATTTTTTTGAAGGTGGTTTTTTTTTTCCCTTCAACATTAATGAAGGAAATATTATTTCCTGAACATATCTGTGTTCCTGTTGGCCATATCTTCAACTTCCTTACCATCAACCCTCCATGCTCATTCAAAGGAAACATAAAAACATGTCCTGGAAAGGTCAGAAGAAGTTACAGGACTACTCTGAGTCTTCCCTAAAAGAACAGCCTTCTGCTAAAAACTGTGAGGGCCCTGCTGCATTTAGGATCTTTACACTTTCCAAAACAGGACAAGGGTTAAGGAGCCAGAGCGGATAGAGACACAAACCCCCTAATGAAGATAGTGGTATGAGAAACTATTAACATATAAAAATTTCAAACAAAATATACAAAATTTCAAACCAGTGCCACAATTATAATCTCAAACCCTATTAAGCATTGTATTGAAATGTGAAGGTAAGAAATATTTTAAAATAAACATTCATTGTCAAAGAAATTTTTTCAAATATGTGAAGGACACTTAGGATCAAGTATTCAGCTGTCATCTCTTAAAACTAATACTCAGCAAGTATAAATTACCATAACTCCACTGACGTTAATGGATTTACTGAGGCTAAACAGCCAGAGAAAGTGAGTTTTGAATGATCTAATAGTAGAAAAATCAAGTGATACTGATCTCAGTTGTTTCATCACCACACACCTTGCTGCTTATAAACAGACAAGTGTGACATGACAAAACTTTCCCAAGGAAAAATCTATCCCGGTGTTATGAAAAAGCATGAACACTTCAATCTGAAGGCCAACTTTTCTAAGAATTTGAAAGCACCAGACAAGAAAGGCTTATAAAAGACAAATGGTGATCTTGTGCTTAAGACATGAGCCTGGGTTATTTCCCTGGCTTTGTCCCAACTTCCTTATGGCCTAAAGCAAGGTCTGCTAGCAGCAGTGGCAGTAAAAGGCTGCAAATCCACTTTTGAGGACAGCTGTGGGATATAGTTCAGAGTTCCCAAAAGATTAAAAATAACCTGCAAAGAAGACAGAAAAAATAGATCAACTAAGCAGGAAGGGTTATTGGCAAAATTCAATGTCTTTGTTAGGCTTATGACTGGTAAGGTAAGAATTAATCTAGAAATTAACTGAGCAAAAGCAGTGCACTTAAAATTGGCCTACATCAGCTGAATAATAACGGAAAGGTCTATTCCACCAACAGCTCCTGTGTAAAGTTTTAGGAAACAGAGGTCCCGAAATCAAAATAGCAAGAGATATGCAGGGGAACTCTGGAAAGCACGATGCAATTTCCAACCGGGTTCCAAGACTCTGCCCCTTTGCTGAGCTTCAGCCACATGAGGTCACAGGCAAAACCACTCAACATAAACCCAGCCATCACCAGCAGGACAGCAATGCAGCACTCCCGAGATTCTGCTGGTGTACTTCTCCTCTGTTGTGATACTCCTCTTCATTCTTACCTTTCACTTAATGCTAAAACCACGTGACAACAGCATTATGGATTAAGATAGCCCATTCTATTCTGCTACCCAAGAATAACCAACACAAGAGAGAAACCTGACTGGGATGAATAAATCAGGTTCTTCTCAAAGCAGTAAGCTGGAATCCAGCAAAACTGGTGGACCCAGTCTTCTCTCTGAGTGCATTTCTGCAATAGCTGCCTCACATCCTGAGCATGTCAAAGATTGCGTATTCTCACATTTTGCTAACTCTCCTCTTTCCATGCCAGTTGGCCTCAGACAAGCTAAGTAACTATTATTACTATCACTTTGATCAGTGCAAAAACCTAAAGGAGTCTGGCTGACAGGCCACTGACCCAGCTGCCATGTTCAGGTGAATAACCTCATCACACCCCAAACCCACACACAAGGGCCCAGTTACGTTCCCCCGTGAGAAATGAATGAAGCATGCCATCCAGAAAGGGATCTATGGTGCATGTACACCAGCTACATCTCTGAGATGGTCAATGGGTGGCTTTGACTGACCTAGGCTGAGAAAACTCTGTCAGGTGTGTTTGCTCACAGGGAGTTTAACAGGTTCAAATAAATATATCCAGTGTAACCATTCAGTTTCAATATACTTAGAATGTCTTTCTTACTTTTTTTTTTTTACTTTTTTTTTTTTTTTTTTTATTTCCCCCTATTCTGTATCCTATACTTTCCAGTCCCTGGCTTGGTTGGTTTAATCATCCTGATAGGTGATCTAGCAGACAGAAATCACTGAAGCCCAAACTTTACTTAAGATTGTTCAGTAACAACATTATCTCAATACCTTTGGCTCTCTGGCAGCAATTCCTCAATCAGAATTAACACGAAATACCTCAATGTCTCAGTAGCTAAGAAACCCAGATAACAACAGCTCGTCAGAGAATAAGTACCCATCTACCAGTATTAATCTTACCAAGCTCTGTAACTCCTCCAGAGTGGGCCTGACTGCTTTGCCTGTACTCCAGCCTGTCCAGAAGCCCTGTGGATGTATTAGCATCTATACTGCACCTGAGCTACAACACTCTCCGCAGGCTCGTTAACCCAGGCACCGCACCATGCTAACTCCACTATCCCCAGATGCAAACCTGGCTTGCCTCTGGCCACCTCAAGGCAGAACAAACACGCGACTGTCTTCATCAACTTGTGTAAGCAAACACAGCATTAATTCTCTAAGTTAAAAATTCTTTGAATTCTGTACACATGCCAAAGAATAACTGGTTATGATAACAGAAGAAAGTCTCACCTTTCCATACAGCCAGTATTTCGGATGCAAAACTGCAATTCTGTATATATTTTCCCTCAAATAGGAAAAAGGGAAATATTTTATAAAACCTGTGTATGAGGCGTAAAGACATCATTATATAATAAAACTGTCTCAAAACCTGAGGTATTTTCTTGCTTATCCAGAAATCAGCATATATTAGCTTCTGACATTTGAAAAGCCTTTGTTCCCAACTAATAAAATGAGAGCAGAACAGACCTTGAAAGCGTCTTAAAGTAATGGAAGATTTAATAAGAAAATGGATAAGACGACACTTCTAGTCTAGCAAAAAATGTGAGCGTATTAATAATAGATGACCAGCACTACTCAGCATGATGTAGGGATCCACGAAATGTTACAAAGCCAAGTCTCATGCTAGGGAAGTGCTGGCTGGTAACACTGACAGAAGCTGTATGTGTGAAAGAAATCATCCCCTGAGGATGTCCAATGGGTATGCTCTCAACCACACCACTTTTCAGATTAGAAGAGGGTACTCACTTTTGCAGGCTTCCTAATGGTTCCATGACTTCATCTAATGGCACCCTCTAAGATTGCCTGCACTTACTGAGCCCAGCCAGTGACACAGCTGCCACAGTCACAGCTCGACCCCCCCGGGTGGTGATGCCTGAGTGGAAGGACGCGAGTATCTGTAATTCCTGCTGTTCTCGGTGGGCCATGAGGTTACTCCCCTAGAGAAGGTGCTCAACGCTTAGCACCAGACTGGCATGCCTCTGACAGTTTATAACCTTTAAAGCCACAGAGATTATCCCTTAAACACCAACATAATTCGTTGCTTTGTTTTCAGAGGAAAATAATTGAATGTGAATGGACTGCCTTGGAAATTACTCTTCTGCCTAGATAGTTGGGATTCGCTGTCAGATGTGTTTTTGTCATTCAGAGAAAAAGGTACATGCAAAAATGAAAGTTTGCCTCCCAAGAGATTAGGATTTCTTCTTCCTATTGCAGTGAATATGCTATAATTTCTTAGCCAATTCCCATTACTGAAAATTGAATTGAACAAATGTGTTGACAAAGGTAACATACCAAGAAAATCATGAACTCAGTTCTTTTAGTGCAAATTGAACAGTGCTTTCTATCAGCAGAAAGAAAACAAAACTCTTCCCTGACTCAAAATTGTCCCTTCCCTGTATGTAGATGGTCAGCTCCAGCATTTTGGAGACACTTGTTTATTTTCCGGTTCTCCAGAGCACCCTTAGGAGCCTGACTCCTGCCTTCTCCAAGAGCCTGTGTCCAGAGGTTACAACACCACGAGGTAGAATCCCCAACCGAGCATGCCATCAGCGCAGGTGTAGATACTTGCAAGTCTCATTCTGCAGCAGAGCTAACCATGTCAGGATCAACTCAAATCTGTCAATACCTGAAAATAATCCTTCCAAAGGACAATCCATAGTTAGTACATTTCTTCTCAAACAGAAAGAGATTTTTTGGTTTTTTGCAATGAATTTTAGCACCTCTAAACCACTTTGCAAACAGTACAGAATTAAAAAGAAATGTGTTCTCCAAAATACGAGCCCACCCAAATAGAGAACTTGCCTATCAAAATGTTAATATGCTCACAGTCACTTGTGGTCAATATAAAAATGGGTTTATGGTGTCTGTATGCAGAAACATGAAGAAGCACCAAGTAGAAAACCAGCCTCAACTAGGACACCAGAGACTTCCTGTAGGACCTAAAGCAAAACGTTTTCTGACTCCATTACCTGTTTTGGTTTGTAAGCACTCGAGGCAAGGTGTATCTCAGATGCACATCCTAGCCCAGAGCCAACCTCAGCTGCAGTGTGCTTCAAATGATCTTTAAAAGTACAAACCCAGCATCGGATTTGGAGCGTTAGTCAGTTCAGCTTCTCAAGAGATGAATAAGCAGAGTGAAACCCAAGCAGTACTGGAGCACTCCAGCACGTCTGGCATGTGCATGAACTACAGCTCAGCCTAAAAATCTACCTACAGCCTAGAAATCTCACAGAAAACTAAGAGATTCACGTGGCCAAGAACTTCACAGATCAGATAGGCCAAAGGAACCAAATACTTAAGAAAGTTAAGTAACAAATAATTAAATTGTTACTTGTACAAGGAAAAGGTCAGAATCTCTGCTGTTCAGTGAGATTTTGGCTTAAACCTGACATTCTTTTGGCTATAGGGCTCTGCAGAAACAGTTCTTCAGCTTTCAGTGCAAGTAAGCATCACATACTGGCTGAACCCCCAAACCTGGAGCCTTTCATGGATATAAAAATGCAATGAAACTATTTGACATCAGCTTCTCCCACACTCTTTTCTAGATGATCCAGGCTTGTTAAATGTGACCAAGCGAGGTTATAGGTAGTACTGTTCTCCAGCCATCGTGCAATACACAGCTTTTAAGCACGCGGCGCGCGTAGAAAATTTCAGCAGATCAGGGTGGATACAGGTTTATAACCTGTCCCACAACAGAACAAGCAACAGGGTGCGTGTACCAACGTGATGGGACTCGGTAACACCCTGGTGTGGCTGCTCCACAGTGCAGCCAAGGGCAAGGCTTCAGGCACTCCGCGGTACGGCCCCGCAAGGCGGCACACTGCACCCCAGCCGCACAGGCTACATTTTGAGAGTCAGCAGTGCATTCAACTCATTACAGTTGTAATGTCCAGGTTAACAGATGTAACTGGTTACAATTAAAATCTAAACACACTTATCTTCATGATGTCTACTTAACTCATGCAAAAAATATATATCAGAGAAATGAAGGGCTTCGTCGCTTAATCCAAATTAAATAAACTTTGGCACTTTGTGGTTACTTCTGGCACAACTCAGTCAGCTTTGGCTTTCATCAAACCACTATGATTAAATTATACATTAGTAATACAACTTAAAGCAATTCATGGCATCTAATATACTTTAACTCATTAGTGACATCTGAATGAAGTTTGGATGTAGGCTGCTGTCATTCGTACATCTAATTTGTCATTGCAAATTCAGACTTGGAAGCACTTTTCCATTCCATTCCATTCCAACATTCCTGTTGCAAGTCCTCTGACAACAGCATTACAGTAAATCACACTACTCGTTCATTTAACAGGTATCACTTATTCATAGTCTTCTTTTCTGAACTAACCAGACCTTTCCATAATGCTGTGCAAACAGCATGTTGTGAAGAACCACAAGTAACTGTGGCTTAGACTAAAAGAAATCTTACTCACGTTGTACAGATGCAAATCAATCAGATAACAACCACATACTTGATTTTCCTACAAGTGAAGAGAAATGGACCACAGTAGCATAAATGCATTTCTGCATATCTTTGTTTTTTTCTTAATAATGCTGGAAAAGAAGTTAGAGAAATACACATCTAGATCCTTAAGTCTGGAGATTCATCCTTGTTTCTGAAAGTGCACTGCTAAACAGCATTAATTACTCTGTTTGAACCGAGGAGTTCTATCTGTCATTCGTAACTGCAAACACATTTGCCATTTCTTCCAGTTCTCTAGAACGGTGCAGTATTTTTAGCCACAAGTTATGGAAGAACTCAATCATGGAAGTGAAAAGTATTTTCGGGATGGGAAGAACCTTAAACCTGATGTTTACTGGGCCCATTTACAGTCATCAGTAAATTTTAACAGTTCTGACTGGGCTGGGGGAACAGGGTCTGAATCCTACTCAGATAAAGCAGATGAGGATCAGAACTTGGAACTTGTTCTGAGATAGCTGAGAGGAGAGTTGGGAACAAATCATCTGGCTCAAGAAGAAAAGAGGAATGGGAAAATGGAAATAGTGTATCATTTCACAGCTAAGCATTGGAGCCAAGAGTTTCTCGATAAGAACGGAAATGGTTTATCAGAAGGAGGAGGAGGCTGATCACCAATCTGTGACTTTCATCAACATAAGAATTAACTGGAAACAATGGGAATTGGCGAAAACATCTTCCAAATCTGGGCATTTTTAAGACTTCCCGAATGCACATGTTAGTGGATACACTAAAACAGTCATCCCACAAATGTACAGCTGGCTGACTATACACTGATTAAAGAATCTTCAGTAGCTCAGGGGATCTCTGTGAGGATACCATCTCTCTTCAGTTTTCTGAGCAGCTCCATCTGCGTTAGAGGGCAGAGAGGCTTTTAGGGTTTCTATGATGTAAATTATTCAATCTGTAGGGGCAACAAGGTTTCTGTTCCAGTTAAAATCTAAACACGCTTGCCTTGATGATGTCTACTTATTTCATGAAAAAAAACACGTATTAAAGAAATGAAACAACCTGCTCACTCTGCAGTAGAAAAACACAGCAAGCTTTTAACAGGGAGAAATAAATAGCTCACGAGCAGAGGTAGAACTATATATTTTTGTGATGCTATTCCTGCATTATAATGCACTACAGTTTCCAGCTTCAGAATACTTCAGCTTTTTATTCTTTGATTGTGGAGATGAAACTTCCAAAAGGATTTTTCTCTATGCGCTCCTTTTTAACAGAATCCCGTTTCCAAAGTGCATTTAGGTTTATTATGAGCTCTTTTCATTCCATTTAAAAATCTGCATTTAATTATTGGGGTTTTTTTTTTATTTTGTAGGGATGTGCAAGGCTGATAAGTATTTACGTGCCTACTCATTTCTACTGTGGCTTGTGCTGAGCTTCAGCTGCACGCCCCTAAGCTCCAGAAGCACTTTGCTCACATGAGGTTCCGGGAACTGCCAACAGGGCACTGAAGCTGCAGCATTCCCAGAACAGCACAGAATATTCAAGTCTCAACCAGAGGCAAAAACTAGAGTTGGATGTGAAAGACTGCCATTCATTCCAAACTCCCTAGCAAATATAATCATAATATGGTTTTGCACCGTTGGCTCTTTTTATTCAAAACGTCTGACAGTAACACAGTAACTTTACAATAGAATAGTGAGAAGCTGGCTTATCAGCAGTGGCATGTTAGAAAAGATAGATAAAGATTATTTTTTGAAGATCTTGTTTTCAGTGAAACCTTGGACAGGGATTCCTCCCACACACAGAGCCAGCTTTCATCTGCCTGCTGAAGAGGGCTTCCATGTCCCACTTTCTTTACACTCATCTAAATGCGCCCTTCTATACTTTTCATCCCATGCTCCCACATAATCTCTCTCAATATAAAAGCATCTCAGGATCTTTCTGCTCATGGTTCATCTCCTAATTATTATTCTTGCTTTGCTTTATCTATAGCTTCTTTGGTGTGTGTTAAAACCCTCCTTAGGGAAGTTCCATTTGGCTCATTGTCAAACATATGCTCTTTATATATATTTATACTTACTCTTAGCCAAAGCTTCTGTACTGATGAAACAAAAAAACAAAACAAAACAAAAAAATCCTTTCTCTCAGCCCCCTGTGGAGAGATCTGTGGAAGAACCAACTGTTATTATTCAAGAGAGTCACTCTCAACATAAATAACTTGTTTTAGTTATCTTCCTCTTGCATTTCATAAAATTTTCAATTTTACTACTTCATAGTATAAATTTCTGTAAGGGATATTTGTCTGGCAAAAACTGGTTGTTGTGTTAAGTAGAAAACTTTTTTTTTTTTCCTTTCCTTTTACTGTAATGCTGGCATTCACTAGGCAGAAGGGGTTCACTGTTGCTTCTGCTTGAACCTATCATTAGAAAGAGCCTATATGTAAAAGAATGACTTTCAGCAACTTTAATGAGAGCTGGAGGGCATTCGGGAACTCATAAGAACAAGTCCCAAATCACCACAGCATTAAAAAAATCCATCTGAGCTGAGATTACATGCAAGGTATGGCTGTGTTTGAAGAAAGACAAGATGATAAGGAAGTATAGTAAAAAGTAAAAAGACTAAAATAAATTCTTTTACTACCTTTTTATTACCAGGGTCTTAAGCACTCTGTATGTTCCTGAGATCAGAGAACAGTGATTAAGTCCATCTTACCGCTATCTTTTACAGACCTACCAAAGACACAGATCCATACTGAGATTACAAAGATTTCACTGGTCACACACGGAAAAAAAAAAAAAAAAAAAAAAAAAAAAAGCCCGTGACATACTAAAATCTGTCACAGTGGTGCTGGCACTGCTCTGTCAAGGAACTGCAGGTCTCGCCAAGCGTAGCAGTGTACGATCCAAAACCTGCTGGCATACCCTTTAGGAAGGAACGCACTGACTGCTCTTGATAGACAAGGAGAAAACTGTTTCACCTTAGACAAACCTGAGCTGCTTCAAGATTCAATGAGATATTTTCCACTTGCTATTGCCCAGATTCTATTTTCAAGGCAAAATGGACTAAATAAAAAAGAATTAAGAAATATTCTTCTTACCAATAAAAAAGATTAAATTTGCAGAAAATCTATGCGATTGACATTATTTTTCATTTCAATCTAATGTGACTCATAAAGCTTACAAATGCCTGCCTAGGATGACATCCCTAGCAAAGATACCATGTCCAGTATGAGTGAAGGCAGTGCAAACCTCATCACGCTGTGCTGTTAGCACCCCTAAAAAGACGGCCTGAAGAAAATACTGTCAAAACAATCACTTTGGTCTTCACAGTACCATGGTCACCAACCCTGACCCTCCTCCTATAACATAAAAGGTGGAAATTAGGACTAATACAAAGATTAAATTTTTGTACTGATGCTATATCAAGGCCACTAACATTTCATAAAAACCATAATGACATTTGCCCTCATCTAACTTGCAGTGAATTTCAAAATGTGACCTAGAGGTGAAAAACTCTGTATCACATTATCAGTCTCTTGAACCACACAGTCATTTATTACTACTCCTTTATATTACTCATCTAGAAAGAAAAATGTGCAGTTCATTTCCCCATACAGATAGAAATAACAGGCTCTCTGCCCCAAAATGACTGCTTAGCAATTAATTACAAGACTGAGTGAATAAAATATATTTTGCTCCAATACTAATGAATTCAAAAGATCTGACACACTACATTGTATCACAGAATTATTGTTTGTGAAATAATTAATAACAAGGCCATCACAGGTACTTCTCATTTAGTTTAACGCTGAAGTTTGATACCAAGAGATACAAGTGAATACTAGGATTGTTATTGCCATATCAAGCCTATTTCCACAGTATTATGCCCACACTAAATTAAGAAACTAATTAATTAAGAAAAAAAAAAAAAAAAAAAAAACAGCAAACCACAAATTACTTTGTATTTTAAATACCCTCCTAATAAAGACTTGAAGGCTCTTATTTTTTATGCTCTGGTAAAATCATATAACCACAGGATAACCTAAGTTGAAAGGAATCTCTGGAGATCATCTGGTGAAAAACCTTTACTCATAACAGTGCCAAATTCAACATCAGATACACTTCAGTTAGATCAGGTTTTTCAGACTTATGTTCAGCTGGGCTTTGAGTTTATTCAGGGAGAGAATTTCCACAACTTCTCTAGAAAACACGATCCAATGTATGCCTGCTCTCACTGTGACTTTTTTTTTTCCTAATACTTAATCAGAATTTCCCCCCCTTGTGGCATCCTGGGTCCACTAACTCTCCTCTCTTCATGGAGCACATCCAAGAAGGCACCATCTTACCAGGACCTGTATTGAATGTGTGAGTTGATTCCAGTCCTATTCAGGTGAAGTACAAAACCTCCGCTCAACTTCTCTTGTGCAGTATCAGGGACAGTGATCTGTGTGACAGGTTTGACTCTCTCTTTGCTCTCCTAATCAATTAAATTCATTTATTTATGTGGAAAAGTAATTTGGGTATCATAGAGGAGCCAAAATGCAACACTTGTCCCTGAAAAACTGAAGAATTGTGGTTTACTACTTATTTGTCAACTTACCAGATCAGCTCCAAAACTAAAAGGATCCACTTCATACCTACAAAATAGATGTAAGATACATGCGGATTGAAAACACAACCTAAGATTACCTAGACTTATGAGTTTTTATTTCAGATCCAAACCTTACAAAAATCAGCAAGATCTAAACACCACCTAATCAACTGCAAGTGCAGTTGATCCCACATGATCTCTAAACACAAACCTATCGTGTGTTCAAGTCCTGCAAGTTCTACCCAAATTCCATTTGGATTCAACAACACTATCCTTCTGAGTTTCAATGATTCCCAAAAATGGAACCTTTGTTTCCTAGTCCCACGAATCGTGTCTTGGCAGAATGTAGCAGATTTGGAAATAGAAGCAGATCAGCAGCATATTCCAATGTTCTTAAAATAATTATTTCCAAAACTTACTGATCTTATAGACAGGACGGATGGCTATATAATTCCCAACTTTTGGTGAATTAATTGCCATTATTATCATTGAAATCTTAACTCTTTCGCTTTACCACTGTAAAAATATTCATTGTATGGTTATATGACTATTGACTGTCAGTCATAGAGCAGCAAGGATTTGTAGTAAAATAGCCTGCTGTGGTAAACAGAACCTAAAACTAAGCAAGAGCTGCATGGTTTCTTTAAGAAATTCACCCAGGCCTGAAATTCACCTGAGAGCTCTGAAACTTCAGGGTTCCTTGAGTTTTGAATTCCCAACTTTGGATCACCGAACTGAAAGAAGTATTAAGTGTGGCTTTGGCAGGAGCAGATTTCACTACTGAGGCTGAATTTCTGGTGCATGGAGTGGTTAAACACTACAGCGCTGATGCTCTGGGAATGTGTGTTTTACTAACAAGCATCTCTAAGCGATTTTGCAAAATAAACCAAAAACACAAAGTGAAAAGCACTTATTTCTACTTGCTACTCTTTTGTCCCCAGTGAGAGAGATCCTAAAAATGATAGTCTCACACATTTTTTTGGGGATTGCAAAGATTTAACTCAAGAAGTTCTACCGGATGCAGTATATTACTTCCAACCTTAATGTTAAAAGTAATTATACACCCATGCAACAAGTGTATCAGCCTCTTAGACACCGCCACCAGCAACGGTTACATGTTTTGGGGGTGTCTTTTGAGTTACCGGAACAAAACACCGTTCCCACGTCAGCTGCCTTAACAGAAGGGACAACAACCTGCAACCAGTGAATTGTTCGGGGCTAAAATCCCGAGCCTCCTCCACCCCTGCTAGTACAATAGGCACCCCCTCATACTTCCTCCTCCTTTATCAGTGGACAGATGCTTCATCTCCAGCTCAATGGGCCAGTGATTCTTTTCCCAACATAAAAAGATGCATCAATTTACCGGTTCAAAGATTTTACTTTCTCAAATTTATCAAATCCCTTGATTCCCCGAGCTGTTAACTGAGTAACTGTTATCTGTCAGCTCTAACATACAATCAGCGAGAGTCCAAATCGTAAGTTAGAGTTTCCAGCTTTATAAAGCATTATGAGATGAAAATCTATTCATGGCATATATCACTTCCTCACATAACTGCTGAAATTCCACTATGTACAGTAACAAATGATGAAATGTTATCGCTCAGCCTAATGGATATAGTCTCATCTCCAAGCATAAGGATTTACATACATCAGTATAATTAATGTTAATGGCAATCACAAAGATAAACCTTCTGAATATTTAGAGGAATTAGTCTGTTAAAATGACCAACTGCACTCCCCAAACAATTGCTAGTCAAAACATGAACATGCAGAAGCTCTGCTTCCAGCAGAATCATTTTCCAGTGTTGTCTGCTGACACTTAAGTTATTTGGAAAGTAGCAAGCTAAATAGGGAACAGCCTATTTTACGCTAGCTATACTGGGTAAAACATACACTTCTAAATCAAAACCTATACAGTGAACACAGCGCAGGAAAGACCAAGGATAAACACACGAAATGACACTGTTAGAGCAATGAAGGGGACTCTGACACCAGCTTTCCATTCATCTTCCCTTCACTGCTTCGAAAATCTCATTCACCATCTCTGTTATTTACAGTTCTTTGTGTTTGTATATCTGTATACTTCTAGGTATCAAAAACTTCCACTTACTATAAATGTTGAAACAAAATTATCCTGCAATGGTAGTTTCTCAAAAACACATTTTCAAAGCAGCATGAAGATTTTCACTGCGCGACACATATTAACATCAATTGGGTTCACACAGCTAAATCTCTCCGCAATTTGTTGTCAACTTACCCCTTCCAGAATTTAATATTTTTTGAATTTGTTTTATTTTCCAAACACTTTCATGCTGTAGTATTTTACGGTGGCTACACTAGCAAAAGCACCATCTCTGGCAGCTGCTTTAATTTTCTAGTATAGACAAGGCCAAAATCTGAGACTTCGAGCAGCACGAGTAAGAATTATGACTGTAATCCAAAGGATTCATATATCCTTATGATACATTTTTCTGATGTATACATAGTTCCTAACAGTCTTAACGACAGATTTATGCGCAAAAAGATACAGATACATTTCTGAGTTCTTAGCTTGACAACTTTGGAAATGGCATATGACAGTGCTTCAGTCAGGAAGAGCAAAAGAGTGAAAGATCAGAAGGTTTTGGAGGGGGGGGAGAGGAGGACACGATATAGTTCTCCTTACACAAAACTCCCTTGGCTTTCAGGAGCAGAATCCACCTGCAGAGGTTCAAGGAAACCATGCAGCTAACAGCCTTTCCTGAACTGGTGCCACCTAGTCTCCTCTCTCGGAGATTTTTTTCCAGAATCCTGTGTATTACACACAATGACATGGATCCACATTTAAGAATTAGGTTATCACTAAACGATAGAAGACTAACTACAGACTGTCCTTGGGATTACTGAAGTCCACATTAAAATGTGTTTACTATAAAATGTAAAAGCTGCCAGTCAGAAATAAATGCTTTTGTGGATCAAAACATAGCTGAAAATTGGTATTATTGTCATTTTTATGGCAAAATCCTCCAACTGACAAACAGCACTGAAAATTACAAATAAATCTTCTTGAAGTTAATACACTTAATGTATTATCATTAGAGAAAGGGTATTTTACTGACTGTCATGCAGTCAATAACTGTTCTCTTCACCTTGTAATTCTTCATCCCAGCAACATATAAACATGCAGCCTAGTTAGAGAAGGTGACAGTTTTAAGGAATCAGGAAACTGTGCTTTGAGGCCACTAAATGCTGCACCTTTCTTTAGAACAAGAACCAAACCTTTGGTATGAACACGTTTCCAGGAATTTGGCTTTTTTACTTCACATCATCTTATAACAAAGAGAATCTACGTATAACCTGTATGCTAATAAAAGGTGTTGCCAACTGTGTTCTATAAAATACTCCTTTCTCAGGTTGTATCTAAAGGTTAATCTAAGGTTAAGCCTGAACTATTCCCAAGCCCTTTTCTGACATGACCAGAATATGCCTAAGGTGAACAACTCTCTTTTTTAAAATACACGCCCATCTGTCTCCTCTTCTAAAGTTTTTCCTGAAGTAGTCTAAACCGTCTGTACTTCTAAAATGCTACAAAACAGCACTACAAGTGCTTTGGGTTTTGTAACATTTAGTCTAAATGTTGTCCACGGTCAGTAAGAGCTCTTTCACCCCTCCATAAATGGATTCAAGGTAAAATAAACCTCACTTAATGACAGCAATGTCCAGGGACGCAGTTTTGTTGTGCCTGCTTTATACTCATGACCTCCGAGATGTTGGAAAAAGATCTAAAACTGCCTGGGGCGACTTCTACAGACATAAACTGAACACTACCACCACCGAGATCACAGAAAGTACCTGAGCTTTAAGTTCAGGTCTACTAGATTACTACTTGGATCCAAAACATGACTTTTACTTTTAAATTAAAGTGAAAGCATTTTGCCATACAGACATTTATCAGTGCCTGAAAGACATGGATATGACAGTGGAACATTATTATAAAAGTACAATAGAAAATGCAATGCATTAAGTCATTTTTCAAAGTTGTTATATCATCTGATAGGTCTTTTATAAAATACGAATCTTTTTCTGAGAGACTTTACATGCATTTCTCTGCAGATTATGGTGGCTATTCACACTTTACTTCAATTTTTATAGCCTCCGAGTAATTCTACGGAATAGTAAAAGCAGTTATTATAACCTTCATAACTGGCAGAGAGATGTATTTGAAGAAAAGGGTTTGTTTCCCCTCCCGCACACACTGAAGTAAATCAGGCATGATAGGAGTCGATAGGACAGTATCTGCAAAACAGATGCAAAACAAGAAAAAAAAAAAAAAAGGCCAGAAATGTATAAACAAAGCTTTCCTCGCGCTAAAAGTACAAATCACACACCTCCTCTGCTTTTTGGCAAGGTTGTGCCACTGAAGTACTTACACCACACTTAGCTCCACCACACTACAGCACAGCTCAATAAGGTCCAGACTTGCACTGGAAACAATGGAGGTACACCAGTTCACACAGGCTGCAAATCCGGCATAAAGCCTTGAAAACAAACGAGGATCTTCAAATGAGGTAATTGTACGTATTGCATTTAAGTGCATTACCCCTGAAACAGAAGCGATTTCAAAGCGCTGTAACAGAAAACTAGAAAGATTAGCACAGGATTGGGAGAGGGAAAAAAAAAAATAAAAAAAAAAAAAACAACAGTGAATGCATCCCACTTTTCTTCTTTACAGATACACACACAAGGAACAACACCCATCTTAAGAAAGATCATGTGGCAAAATGATGACTCTGAGTCACTAGAAAAGAAAAAAATCTTTTTAAATACTCTTGGGACCAGGGACTACTGTTAAAGAGCATCATTTTATCATCTAGCTAATGAGTCAGTGGAAGGATTACTACTGTTTGGCAGTGTTTTGTCTCGTCAACTCTTTCCTCTGAAACAAATATGCCAACTTCGGTAAACAAAGAGAAGAAGAGGCACCGTTCCGTTGTTTCAAACGCACGCTGAGGGCTATTTAATCCGAGGAATCCCGAGAAAAGTCACGGGAGAGGGCCGGCGGGTGCCGCTTTTACAAAGGTTAAGTTAGAGCAACAGCAAAAAAAAAAAAAAAAAAAGGAAAGGGGAGGCGATGACGGCGCTTTTCCCGCACCCCTCCCCGCGGCGCTGACACGCGTGGGGAGGCGGGGGGGGGGGCAGCCCCGAGCCGCCGCCCGCCCCGGGGCACCGGCCGCCTCTTCCTTCCCCTCAGCTTCTACTTCCAGCCGGCGGGGGCAGCCCCCGCGGGGAGCCAGGCCGGGGGGCGGGGGACCCGCTTTCCCTGGGCCGGGGGGCGCTGCCAGCCGCCCGGGCTCAGCCGCCCCGGTGCCTTCCCCGGCCACGGGGCCGCTCTGGCCCCACGCCGCCTCCTCCTCCTCCTCCTCCTCCTCCCCGTCGCGCTGCAAAACTTACGGCCCCCGGCGCGGGGAAGCCGTCAGGAGCGGGGCCGGCCGCCCACGCAGGGTGCTCCCCGTCCCCTCAGCGGCCGTGCCCGGGGCGGGGGGGGCAGCTCCCGTCCCTTCCCGCCTCCCCGCGAAGCCGAAGCGTCCCCCGCGTCGGGCGGGCACTCACCAGCTGCAGCGAGCAGAGGAAGATGAGCGTGCAGCGCCCCGAGCAGCAGCCCATGGTGGCAAGCCGGAGAGCTGCCGCTTCCCCGCTCCTTCCCGCCCCGCGCTGCCGCGGCCCCGGAGGCGAAGCGCGGGGCTCACCGCATCCCCGCGGAGCGGCCGGGCGTCTGTCTGTCTGTCTGTGGGTGTGTGGCGCTGCTCCCCCCCTCCTTTGTCGAGGCGGGGGGGGACACACACACGTTTCTGCTCGGCGGCGGGAAGGAGAGCGCGGAGGTCAGCGCGGCCCCGCGGAGAGGAGCCGGCGGGAGCGGGGCTCTACCCGGCGCGGTGCAATTCTGGCTCTGGGGAAGGGGCAGGGAACGAGGGTGGGCGTGGGCTGAGGGAACGCGTGGGGGGGGCTGGTGGGTGGGGTGGAGGGGTGCCGCGGGTGGGCGTGCTAGGGAGGGAGGGCGGGGGGCTGCGGTAGGTGTGAAAGGGGGGGGGGAAGCTCTCCTCGGGGCGCCGCGCTGGCTCCCCGGGTGGGCGGTTTAGCGGGGGGGGGGGGGGGGATTTCGGAGGCGGGCGGTGCTGTTTGGGGGGAGGCTGTGAGGGAAGCGGCGGCCCCGCTTGTTGCGGGAGCCCGGGGAAAGTTGAAGCGACTTTGGGCGGCGGAGGCGGGGAGGGGCCGACCCCGGAGCAGCGGCGGCGGCGGCCGGGGAAGCCCCGGGGGGGGGGGCGGGCGGCGGGGCCATTGTTCGCGGCCTGCGCCGTGCCCGGGGGCGGAGGGGGGGGTCCCTGATCCTCAGGGGGTCCCCTGGGGGGGGGGGGTTGTTCCTCAGGGGGTCCCCCGGGGGGGGGGGGGTCCCCGCTGCCGGAGAGGGCGGCACCTCCGGGACCCCCTTTCCCACCCCCCCGCGCGGCGGCGGAGCGCGGGCAGGGTGAGGAGGGGCCCGGGTGGCCGCAGCCGGTTTTTGGGTTGTTTAATCCCCTCCTCGGCCGCGGACGAGCGGTGCTGGAGGTTGGGGGGGGGGGGGGGGTGGTTGGAAATGGGTGTTCCCCTCCCTGTCAGCGCCGTTGTGCCAAGAGAGCCCGGCGGCTCCTGCTGCCCCTCCCGGGGGGGAGCCTCGGGGAGAGGGGCTCGGCCCCGGCAGTAACCGCGCTTGGCAAAGGTAAAGGGACTCCCGAGAGTTGCAGGCGAAGAATTCCTGCGTGGACGGAGGTGGGTGAATAAGCGCTGCTCGCCGGGAGCCCCGCCGTGGGCAGCTGGGAGAGGTCGGATCAGTGGAGATAGTGCGGTCCCTACATCTACATAGGCACTTCGGTCGTAGGCAAGTAATGCTTTAGGGAGGGAAAACAGACACCGATACGCACTCTGTCACTTAAAAATATTTCTCCACGTGGATGAAGTGTCGATTTCCCCCTCCTTCAACAAAGTATGGATAAATCAGATTGGTTTTCACAGACACTACGGCGAAAGTGCCATGTTCCACTCCACAGTGCTCTCCTACAGACTGCTACCAGCTCTCTGCCATGATGCACAGATTTCTGTCAAAGAACACCGAAGCCTACCCGGGGGGGGGAGAAAAAAAAAAAAAAACCACACACACACACAAAAAACCCAAACAAACTACTTTCTGCGAGGCATTTTAGCAAGGTGTCTGATCAGTGTTTCTATGAAATACACCACATTGTATCCCCAAACTACATAGAACTTCTAATTTCTGCATTAAATGGCGATGACAATAGTCAAATAATTACAAAGTTACTGCAAAACAGTGTCATACCAGATTTGGAAAGCTGCTTTTTTCTGCCATTTCACTTTTAAGTGGGAAAGCACGAAGACAGTTTTATATACCAAATCAAAGGAACGAGACAAGTAAGAACCAGATTCTGCTCACCCAGGATATGTATTTGACTAGGTATGTTTGCAAGGAGTGCAAAATGTAACCCACATTGCACACTATACAAAACTTCAGTAAAACAGCCTAAGATTTATTTTTCTATGTATAGCTTTTAAGATAAAATTCTACCTGGGGCTAAACTTTACTAAAGTTACATTTTCTAAGAACATACGTATTTTGCAGGATAGATATTTGAAGATATGGAAGTAAATTGCAAAGGTGATAGATGCCAAAAATACATTGTGCCAGCCTGAACTAGTAAATTTTATGGATAATTGGTTTTCTATACAGAGAACTTAGAGCAGGCACCACCTCTCTGGACTTCACTGAAGTATTTAATACAGTAGCAGATTCTTTTTAGTTAAACCCAGTAATACAGAGATTAATAATGAGAATTGCAGGGTGAGTAGGGAACCAGATAAACAAAATGACAAGAGCTAGTGCTGAAGAGATTTTACTTGCACTCACCATATTTTGCCTCTGCTTGTACATCAGTGGGATGAGGTCCAATAACTCTTCCCCTTCTATTTCTCCCCAGGGGTAGTGCTCTTCTGAGAAGTAGCTAAATCCTTGCCTTTCCTTCTCCCAAGAAAGCAAATCCCTTCCAGTACTAGGATAGCAGCTGACATTAACCCATGTCCTTTCTTAAGGCAGAACTGTCTGAAGACCTGGATGAGATACACCTGCCCAAGCTATTGCTTCAGCAACCTCTAGAACCAAATGGGTAATGCTGTTTCAGAGACAAACAGTGTTCAAACTGTCTTCCAGACTGTTAGAGGCAGAAATTCCCTTTAAAAACAAAACAAACAAACAAAACAAAGAAAAAGAAGAAAACTGATAGTGATGATTTCTTCACAGACAGTTTAACTAACCCACCTTCACAATTTCTAATCTGTGTGTTACTGAACTTGAATTCCAGAGCCACTAACCCTCAGAGCGTGTAAGTCACAGAAGTAGTATCTAAAAAGCAAAAAACCCCAAGCCTTTTCCAAACCACTTGCATCCTTGCCTATCCTTATAAATGATGAAAATCCCTATCTGGTGTTGTGGTTTAACCCCAGCTGGCAATTAAGACCCACACAGCTGCTCACTCACTGCTCCACCTCCTCCCCCTCCCTGCCTGGGACGGGGGAGAAAATCGGAAGGGTAAAAGTGAGAAGACTCGCGGGTTGAGATCAAGAGAGTTTAAGAGGCAAAGCAAAGTCCGTGCGCACAAGGCAAGCCCAAGCAGGCTTCCCTCCCCACTCCCCAGGGGCAGGCCGGGGCTCAGCCATCCCCAGGACAGCCGGGCTCCCTCACACCTAACGGTGACTTGGGCAGGGAAACGCCAGCGCTCCCAGTGTCCCCCCTTCCTCCTCCTTCCCCCAGCGTTACACGCTGAGCAGGACGCCCTGTGGGGTGGGATGTCCCTGGGGTCAGTTGGGCTCAGCTGTCCCAGCCGTGTCCCCTCCCAGCTCCTTGTGCCCCCCCAGCCCACTCGCTGGTGGGGCGGCGGGAGGAGCAGAAAAGGCCTTGGCTCTGGGTGAGCTCTGCTGGGCTGCGCCGAAAACAGCCCGGGGTTACCAACGCTGTTTCCAGCACAAACTCAAAACCACAACACCATACCAGCTACCTCGAAGAAAATTAACTTTATCCTGGCCAAAACCAGCACATTTTCCACCTCTGGCAAGCAAGCCCCGTGTGCTTGGGCTGGCAGATGGGGCACACAATGTGGAGCTCAAAGGGTTTGAGATAATGACGGGTTTGACTGGAATGTGCGAGATTGAATTTATAGCTATTTTTTCTGTTTAGCTATCAACTAACAGGCTCCTGTGCCTGCCATGGGGCTTGCTTGCCTCTTAGTGTATGTTAGAGCCTTGTGCTCGTAGGTGGCTGCTTTTTACTCTCGCTGCTTGCTGCGCTGCTGTAGTGCTGATCGTCTCACTCTGCTGTGACTGGGAACGTTTTGATAACAGCAGTGGCGATGTGCCTGGGCTGGCAGATGGCCAGGGCATCGCTGATGTTTCTGTGCTGCTGCGCTGGACAGGCTGGAACTCCAGCGTGAACTCAAGTCAACGGGACCGGGACCTGTGGATGAGTCCACATGGGAGCAGGACACCTGGAAGTGTCTGTGGCTGCGAATAAGTCCGTATCAGAGCAGGTACATCTCAAAGTGTCTGTGACCATGGTTATGTCAGTGCCACAGCGGGTATGCCTCTGGAGGGGCTGTGGCTCAAGGATAAGTCCATGCTGGTTAAGGTACACCTTGAAACATCTGTGGCCCTGGGTAAGTCCATGTTGCAGCAGGTACTTGAAACATCAGTGGCTGTGCATGAGATCGTGCTGGAGCACCTCGAGGCTTGTGGCCATGGATAAGCTCACAACAGAGCAGGTACAGCCCTGGAGAGACTGGGGAGCATTGATAAGGCTCTTCTTGGAGCAGGTGCTCCCCTAAGGGACTGCAGTCTGTGGGGAAGTCCAAGCCAGAGCAGGGGCAAGGAGAGGAGTTCATCGCAATGTTAAACCCAGTGGTCTGATGTAAAGGGTCCAGGGGTGGCGGCTGTAATGGAAATACCTTTAAATTGTTGTAACACATGATTTGAGTTGCATGTTATAGGAATTACTATAGCAGGAACCACGTGAAACAGTGGAGGACAAGCCTTACAAGAAGCAGTGCAAGTGCAGCAGCAACCTGACCTGAGCTGGCTTTGGTGCCCAGCAACTCCATCCAACACACCACATCTCCTGTCCTGAGTGACCGCCACAACAGACGGAGCCTAAAGCCATGGACTAAATGAACTCAGTGGACATTTTGTGGACATTTACGGACATTTTATAAACATTTCACAGGGGTGGTCCATAGACCAAGGGAATGATATCTGTGTATTGTATCAAAGGATGGGAAGGCGGGTGGTGGTTAATGAGGATGTATTAGAGATAGTGTGGGACCTCATCATGACATAAGTGGTAAGGAATGAGGGGTGAAGAATGTGCTAGTTTTGTCGGGGGTTAATTTTCTTCGAGGTAGCTGGTCTGGTGTTGTGGTTTTGAGTTTGTGCTGAAAACAGCGTTGGTAACCCCGGGCTGTTTTCGGCGCAGCCCAGCAGAGCTCACCCAGAGCCAAGGCCTTTTCTGCTCCTCCCGCCGCCCCACCAGCGAGTGGGCTGGGGGGGCACAAGGAGCTGGGAGGGGACACGGCTGGGACAGCTGAGCCCAACTGACCCCAGGGACATCCCACCCCACAGGGCGTCCTGCTCAGCGTGTAACGCTGGGGGAAGGAGGAGGAAGGGGGGACACTGGGAGCGCTGGCGTTTCCCTGCCCAAGTCACCGTTAGGTGTGAGGGAGCCCGGCTGTCCTGGGGATGGCTGAGCCCCTGCCTGCCCCTGGGGAGTGGGGAGGGAAGCCTGCTTGGGCTTGCCTTGTGCGCACGGACTTTGCTTTGCCTCTTAAACTCTCTTGATCCCAACCTGCGAGTCTTCTCACTTTTATTCTCCTGATTCTCTCCCCCATCCCACCAGCAGGCAGTAAGCGAGCAGCTGTGTGGGTCTTAATTGCCAGCTGGGGCTAAACCAGGACAACTGAGAGAAGTTTCATAGAGCTCTGTGAATCTCTAACATTTTGCTGTTTGCTTTCTCATGTTCCCCAAGTATTTTGAAATTTCTGTCCTCTACCTAGCCAAAACTGATCCCAAATTGAAAAGAACAATTGTGTAAAGAAGATTTGTTCCCAAGTGTAATGTTCCACAAACACAAAACTGTTACCTGGTCAGGGAAGCGGTAAAAAAAATGTGAATTAACCAGAGAGTGCTGTAGAACATAACTTCCACAGGAGCACAAGGTGCCAAGTTATTAGGATGCAGTTGCCCTACAGTTGAAAGCACTGGGCATAAGAGAAACACAGTAGAGAGAACCTGGGTCAGGAGGAGGTTAAAAATTAAGTATGGTTATGAGAAGGCATAGGATTTCTATAACATATCAGAAAATGCGATATAAGAATAATATAATGTACAAAGCAAAGAGGAAGGACTGTATTTTACAGATTTCTCTACCTATGAATTGGGTAGAGAAGCTGATAGTCAAATAACCATAGAAACTCATTTCCAGCTTCATAATGAAGACAGCCCTCATGTAGCACTATGCATGCCAAGTAGGTAAAAAAATGGTGTAAGCACCAAAAAGCCCTGTGGACTAGCTCAATGCCTAACAGGATGTGCTGTATGGATGCAAATTTAATGTGCTTGAAAAGAAAGCACGTACTCAAAAGCTTTATGATGCGTTCATGTAGACATGGCCTTACACTGACATAATTGTATGATTCCTTATGATAAAGCCATAATTGTAGGCTGCCAGACCTTGTGCTTTTAATCTCACTGCTTTCAAAGCAGAAAGCCACGGTTGTTCACCTTTATAGAAAAATAGCATTAGCAAATATCTATAAGAGATATTACAACTATGTAGTAGAGACTTCTGTTTCCTATAGCTTTATTTCTTGGTGGGTTATATTCTTCACATCAAAGCGAAGAAAATTTTAGTCTTTAAGAACTAAAATCATCAGCAAAAATTCTTATATAAATAGGACAAAATAAAGTTCACAATAGTTGACTGTCTTTGTTGCTCTTTAGCAGTGTGTACTATTCATCTAATAAGCCATTTACTTGTCCGCCTGTGCTGGAGTTTTCCTCAACCTGCATCAAATTTATCTGGTCACTAACCTGGGTTTAAGGAGGTGCATTTTGTTAATTATGCCCATTGGATAACAGTACTAGTCACAAATGGGAGCACAAACACTTCCTTCACAGCCTGACTTTGCCACTTTCGATCATGAATATTATTCAGAGGAAATTGCTGATAAAAAATAAGAAGAGTGTCAGAGGATAACCCTATTCTTGGAAAGATTTGTGTATTTACTTAATTTTAAACACTGAGAGTAGCCCTAGATATTGTGCAGATGTTAGGCAAGTGCATTCAGGGTTGGCAGAATCAGAGCTTAAGAACAGATTCCCGTGGCCTCAGATTTCATCTTTAATTTTGGCATTTCATACAGAAAGACTGGGAATCGGGAGCTTTGTAATTACTTTATAAGCTTTCCTAGAATGAGAGGATACAGGGATCAAAACACACCTCCATATAGCTATCAACAGGTCGTACTTGAGGTAGACATACAGTTGTAATAGCTTAGAAAAACATTTCACTGTGTGTTCCCCAGGCAGTCTTGAAATACCTCAAGCAAACTAGAAACCCCATGAAATTTAATATACCTTTAAAGACAAATGAGGGTTTCAAGATATTATCAGTGTTTTTAGTAAATCCTATTTTCAATTTATCCTTCTGAAGGCAGATACACAATGTAATGATCTAATTTTTCATTTCGATGTTAACACCTGCTGCTAGGAAACTGTATTCTTCATCAAAATGCAAGTACTTTATGGAATGGAAATATATGTTCGTCGTGAATGATGGGATTTATTTTTAAAATAGTGCTATCAATGATGAGGGGAACCAGGGTCAGGCACAGCCCCTCCAGTCTGTGGGGACAGGGATGGGTCAGCCCACAGGCCGGGCCCATGGCCGGCCCGGGCAGGGCTGTGGGGAGCTGGAGACAGGCCCCGCTCCCGTCTCACTGGGGCAGGGACTGACGGCCCTCGGGGGGCTGAAGTGGGGTCCTGGGCCGTGGGCAGGGTGGGGGAGCCCTGGGGGGGTGGGCAGGGACGGGCAGGGCGGGGGGGGCCCTTTGGGCCCCAACAACACGAAAGCCTTTTGGAAAACATGAGCGCCTGAAGTACACAGGCTGACTCCCAATACCTCCAGTCTGTCAGCAGGAGACTCCAGCTCAGCTGTGGGTTTGCTTTTTATTTTTCTTTTTTTTTTTTTTTTTGTGTGTGGGGGGGGTATAATGCACGCCACCGTGTCCCTATAGTCAGGAACAGCCAAACTAAAATAAAGCACAAGATCTTTGCAACTGTCTCTCATATGAACTACAGGAACAAAAAGCTGACAAACAATAAGGCTTTCTTCTTGTTTGCAGGACAGTAAATGATTTATTTTTTATTATTTTTTAACCATTCAGTGTAAATGAACATTGCTACAGTCCTCAATTTCTAATATGGAAAAAACTTGAGTGGAGGTACAATGGAGTTTACAAGAATGGAGTTTACAACAAAGCTTGTTGTAAACAACCACTGAAAGATGAATAGGGGGTGTTCACCTCTTTTAAAAAGGTGTAAACCAAGCTTTTTTTATCATCAGAGTACTACTTGGTAAAAAAAGATACTTTTTGGTGAAGCATTTCTTTAGATGGATGTAGACACACCGAGTATTTTTACTGACGTTTCTCTGATGAGAATAAATGCAAAGGAGAACATGCATTTTTTTCCCA
This sequence comes from Tyto alba, assembly GCF_018691265.1. Classification (NCBI taxonomy): domain Eukaryota; kingdom Metazoa; phylum Chordata; class Aves; order Strigiformes; family Tytonidae; genus Tyto; species Tyto alba. Next base: position 39,607,177 of record NW_024881330.1, read on the forward strand.
CTGAAACCATGAACAGCTTACCAGGTGTCCAGCTACAGATGTATGATGACAAACATTTTCAATGATCCATTCATCATTGTTTAAAAATATTTCAGCTCTCTCCTGGTGTACATGTTTATATACGAAAGTCCTTCAAAATGCAAAGCTGAATTTATATAATCTGAAATGGACTACTGAACGGATGGTTTTCTTTTGCTTACTGAGGCTCTTGCGTTAGGTTTTTAAAAGACAGCACAGTTATCAGCTGTGTTATTCACAACCAAAAGGGTTTAGATGCTAGGAAGATCTGAGAGGTTCTCGTGAGACTTGCCGCGCTCATGCTCTGCTCAGCTTTTGTGACCTGGTGAATGAGATTTTGGAACCGGGCATCAGTGATAAACCATCACAGGTCACGGCACGGGTTTTGCCACGGTAGGAAACGTGGGCAGAGCCTCCTGTTTGGGAAATGTTCAGAACTCCCACTGAAATCAATGGGAGTCTGGGAAGCAATGATCACATTGCTGAGGCCTGAATAGGGCTTGTAGGCTGAGATGACAGGTTGTTCCACGCAATTGTTTAAAAGTTCCGTTGTCAGCGTTAGTAGAGGCAATATTTTTCTCTGAGTAATTCACACTCATTTTACAGCTATTTTCAGGCATTAAATGTCAGCTTTTCATATGAAAGGTAAAACTGACTTGTCCACTTGATGCCAAATAACAAAATTTACCTAAATTATGGTTATTATATTTGTAGTTTAAAAAACCTTCTTTTGTTATGTCTACGAAGCTGAAATATTTTAACTCAAGTTTTCTTTTTCCACAGAGTGCAAGGTTGCCATTTGGGTAAAACCTGTAAACACCATCCATCCAAGGAGGTGCACTGGAGGAATTTTTCTTCAGGGAAACTGTACACTGTCTGACTAAATTTTTAACCCTCTGGAGCCAACTGTGTCCCTCAAAAGAATGGTTGAGGAACAAGATCTGCATCTGATGCAGATTACCCTGACTCCATTACTGTCAGGTGAAATGCAGCCATATATACAACTGGAATATTTCACTACACAAAGCCGCCCTACCGTTGCACAATCCATACACATTGTAAACATCTCATGTCTTTTTGTACAAAGCCATCAGACTAGGTTCTGGGAGCAATGAATTCCTACTTACATGACTTAATTGGTGTTCTTTTTTTTATAGAAGTATTTTTCCCATGTTAATTTTTTCCTTTCAGTGAGCTCATAGTACAAACAATAACTTTCTAGGAAGTAATTGTCTCTCCTTTCAGTTTTTCATCAGAACAAATTTCTGTTTGCTAAATCAACCTGATTTACTAATTAACATCTGGATCCTATGTGCACGCTATGCACACACACAATAATTCCATAATTATATTATATTAGCTATTTAAGGGCTCATCTAATTTTACTCTATACATAATCCTTGAAAATGAGATTTGCATAAAGTAATTTAAAATAGACAGGGCAAACTAGAAGTATATAATTATGTGTCGCTCTGAAATAAATACGTTTTCAGTTTTCAATTTCCATAGCTGAGTTCATTGGAAAATAATTTGGCCTCTGAATCTCTGAATTAATAATAAAATGACAGTATGCCAATGTCATATATGTACTTACATGGAATATACAGATCGCGTCTCCTTTGTTATACTTACTGGATTACCTGTGGAACAAGTAAACTTGATAACATTGAAATGATCCTTCTGTAGGAGCTTGGTGGAAGGGAGGAAGGTTTAACAGACGAGAGCACTCTCTGCTTTAGTCTATTAAACAACTAAAGAGACTTTTTCCTATCAAGATTCTTACTGCTTCCAATGTGGGGAACTTAGGCTCCTCACCTTGGTTCTCTAAATTGTATTGAAATTTGATACTTGTAATAACCTCATTTACAATATAAGTATCCCACTAACCTTCAAAGTGAATCTCTTCTTCAGACTCACTGTCTGAGACCAGCCTATGACCTTATTTTTTAGAGATTGTAACAATTCTCCACAGTTCAGAGTTCAGAGTTTATGCGTTTGCATGATAACGATCCATGCATAGCGAGGTAAATACACTGCTTCTTTGTTTTCTCTATCAGTTTCTGGCACATGGTAGATAACATTCTGTAACCTACTAATTCTGGCTTGGGCTGTGAATTGCCAGTAGGTAAGCACGCTCTTCAGCGTCCATACATAGTGGCAGGATGTGTTACCAAGTATGATCATTTTATCATGTTTGCTAATAACTGTTAGTTGTATAAGGCCACTCCAGAAGTCAAGTGATTACACAGGAAACTTAGTTTGCATAAAGAAAAATAAATGGAGCCTACTTCAAGACAAAATAGAGCTGCTGAGTGTGTAAGGATAACAGTAATACATCAGTTGAGTGGAAGCTGAATCGGTTCCAGAATCTGATAGCACATGATCTGACTGTTAAACATAACCATGCATACTATAGACTGGTCAAGAGGGTAGTACTGATGAATTTTCAGCTTGGATGGCCAGTGCTGTCTGAGAAGTTGGGTACTAGTTAATTATTTTAATACAGATAATGTAGCCATATAGTTTTGCATTCGTTTGACATTCCTGAGAGTTATAGTGCTATGTTAAATATGTTGTTGGAAATTTTCACCACTACCGCATCAAGCTCTGTACTTGCTTTAAAAGGACTCTTAAAGGAAAAAAAAAAAAAAAAAACAAAACCTCAGTCCCAGGATTCAAGGATGAATGAAGCAGGCAGTATTTTGATGATGACTTTATGCTGGGAATTAGGAGGACTCCAGCCAACAAAGGAATGAGATTCTAGAACACCTTTCCCAAGGCTACTAGGAGAAACAAATTAAGCCAATTAATTTTGAGAGGGAGTTGACAAATTAATGAAGAGAAGTGGATGACACATAGATACTTGCAATACCAGGACCCTATTGGATACCGGGAAGTCCCTTTGCATTACAGAAAGCCGTCAAAAATTCTAAGACAAAGACAGTATGAGTAGTGAAGGGAAAGAAATGTGTCAGAGATAGAAAGCCACTATGTCACCAGGGATACTTTTATGAAGACCCTGGACAGCATGGATGCCTCTAAGCAAGAGATCCCGCCCTAAGTTATTCAGTCCTCCAGGATGCTTGGAAGAAAATGAGAGCAACATTAGGAAACTTATTTGAATGTTCTCCTGAACAAATAGCAAATTATGACCGGTTCATACTTGAGAAAAATGGCCAGAGTGAGCAATTCAGGAGTGGTGCGTAAACTCTAATAAAGCTGCATAAAGAACTCACTGAATAACTCTGAATAATAGACCAGCACATAAAAATCAGACTGTTTGCAGATAAATTTCAATAGGAAAAAAAGAAGAAAAAAGGCTAAATTCTCTGAATAAATGCTTTACTGCAAAGACTTTTCCTAGCTCTAATGAAAAGTTTTCTCTAGCAGCAGGCAGAGTAGGGCTGTGATGGTATCTTAGTCACTTAAAGCTGCAAGGATATTCTCCTCAATACCTGATTTTTACCCACTGCTAAATGAAAATGGTCTCCCTAAGGCATTTAAGATTACATGAAATGTAAAGTCCGGAGAAAAGCCAGGTCAAGCAGACCTTCAACCAACACCCAGGAAAGACAGGACCAGGCCAGCAGCTGAGGGGACATCCTTTTTCATCCTGGGGAGCAGGAGAGGGAGTGGTGCAAGCCCCCCCCCCTCCCTGCCCCCCCTCCCTGCTGCAGCTGCAGCTCAGTCTGAGCCCTTAAATGTAATTCCAAATTGACAGCTTGCATGGGTGTGAATACATTTAAGTAAAAAAGAAACCCTGCCAACCTTAGATGAATTAAACAACTGTGACACACACTGGGCCAGATTCTCTAATGCACCACGACAAATTTACAGTGCTGTGGCTGTGAACTGGAGTCCCAGTTCATTTTTAATGCCGTAGTTACCAAAGCTATATACTGATGCAGTGATGGCTATAGATGTTTAAATGTTTAAGTGCTTTTGTCCGAGATTGCCTTTTGTGGTGGATTTTCATACAGTGTTTTAAAACTAGTAGTCTGAAATGAGGGCCATGTCTGCATCTGCATATCTACTATCAGAGTCTGCTGTTTATCCTTAAGAAGTTTTCAGATATATCTTGATATATTTGTATAAAACTTCAAGGCAGAGATTGTGTTCCACTCACTAATCCGTGTTTGGCTCATAATGAATGTCTCAACGAATGCTTCCACGGTAAACGTAAAAAACTAAACTTCAGAAAAGTTTTTGTGCTGTTGTCTTAAACAGCTCATACTTCTGTTTTTTTTATCCACTTGTCTATGTAAAGGGAAAAACGAGTTAGATCTTGGGAGCTAATAACAATTTGTATAATGTTTCTGCAAAAGCCAGTGAAACCAGAAATATCTGTGTCTGTCACTTGTTTGCTGAATCAAATATTTCAGAAGAAATGTAATATGTTAGTTTTATATTTTCAAATGTCGCTATTCAATAGAAAATGTCATCTTTTCAGCAGGAACATGGAACTTAACAATATCATAATGAAACTGCAGTGAACTTCTGGATATGAATTTGACCTACCTGTGGTTCATTATTCATGCCTGTGAAGGGTTTTGTTAGCCCCAAGGAACAGAAAGGTAATATGAGCCAGGCTGGGGACACACGGGGACTCATCACATGCAGCTCCACTGCTTTTTGGCTGTGTGAGAACTCTTGTGGTTCAAATGTTACAGTAAATGCTGAAATCTGAAATAAATCTATAATTTAAGATGAAATCTTTGCTGTTATGTAAACATGTTACCAGGTTTGATCAGCTCCTTTCTGGCAGAAGAAGAAGAATTATTAAGAAGGTGGTAAGAGAGGAGCAGCTGTGTAAAAAATGGCATCTTTTCATTCAACAAGTTCTGCTCCTCTGGGTGAGGAACTATGCTCATTAGTCTTTCTTTTGGAACAGGATTTGAAGCAAAATGCCTAAAATCTGGGCGGCAGAATTGTGCAGCTTTTTTTCATGTCTGCACATCCACATTCTTCCTGATTCCAGCAATACCATGCTCTTTTTGACTAGCTGCATCTCCGGGAGCCAAAAAAAAAAAAAAAAAAAGGAGTCGTTCTTGCTTTTTGGTTAAGTAGGCACTTACCAGGAAGCCAGTATCACTGCACAAGATGTTCAATCCATATGTAAAAGGATCTTACACTATGATTATTCCTCTGAAAAGACATTCCCATGCAAAGCTTGTTTTCTGTGTTATGTATTGTCAATAAACGTTTCAGCTGTTGAACGTCGACATGATCAAACCAGGACGAATAGAGCTTCGTACTCCACGTTAAACCTCAGATGGCAATGGCCAAGGAAAACACCTTTATGAATCCTTTTTAAAAAGACCTCAAGTGAGGATTGAGAGATTAGGAGCAGTAAGAACAGAGTCACAGTGTCATTTTAAGGACATTTGAGAACAGGATCACATTTGCAACACACCTCTATGAAAAGCGTAAGCCAAGAATAGCAGCCTTGCCCTTCATCTGATTCTAAATACAAACTGCTGCCTTCCCATTTGCCCTCTTCTCTAGCCTGACAGAGGCATTCTCATTGCAGAACAGCAAAACAGTCTGAGTTAATCTGGGTTAAAATTAATCATGACTATTTTTTCTTTCCAGTTAACTTCGAATTGGACCCATTCTCCCATACAGTTCATTGCCTGGCGAGGCAGATACTTACACTGGCAGCAGGCAGGGAGCAACACAGGGACAAGAACAATCATCTGGGACCAGGGAAAGGGCAGGGCTGTTCTCTTTGGCAGCAACATCATACTGCTTGCAGAATCGCCATGTTAAAGCATCCCACCCCAACTGTGTTAGGTTATTTCTGCTTAGGCTAACAGAACCGAAGCAGATCAAGCTGCACTGAGAGGGAGGCTTGGACAAGGCCATCAGAAACCACAGTGTTACAGCGGCCGGAGCGTTTACTGGGGATGAGGTCTCGAGTTCTAACTCGGCAGTTTAAAAGCCAACAGCGCTGCAATTAGTAGTGCAGCTTTTGTGAAGAGCTGTGGAGACCAAACCTGGACTCTCCGAACCGTCCCAGGGGCCCTTATTTTGTTGGTACAATCCTGAGTCTGTAGATCTCGTTTAAAATTGCCGTAAGAACAGGAGTGAATGCACATACCCCCGGGCTGCTTCTGCTCTGTGCGAGCGGTGCGCTGTTTGGCTGCACGACTTCTCTTGATTCACAAATATGCCCGCTAACAAAGAAAACTAAGAAAAGCAAATACTTTTCAGTAAAAGAAAATGATTCGCTTTACTGCTTACGTGTACTGGAACACTGGCTAAGTGGTAGCTTAAAACGTGTTTGATGGAAGTGAGAAATCACTTGTGATTTGGAATATGCAAAGCACTTGATAGCTTTGCAGTGCATAGAAGGTTCACGTCCCAGGGTGCTCTGGGCAGGACACGCCACGTAGCTTGTTAGGGAACCATTTAAAGCACATGTTTACCCCATCTTTTTCCACGGACGGAAAGTACCTTTCACACGATCAGAAAGTCCCACCCCCCCCCCCCCACTGTGTGAGAGATGCCGTTTCAGGCAAGAGTATGGGAATCGCATGACTGTCGGTTCCTGGTGGGGCCAGTGACGGGAGTAAGGCCACGAGGGAAGAAGGGCCATGGGGCTGCGAGGGGATTCACCAGTGTGCTTTCAGGGAAGGGGGAAACAGGGAGAAGGCCTGACACTGGTGAACTGCTCTCACTGCTGCTGCAGGAGGCCGGCACTAAGGAGAAGTGAGAATTCGTCACGCAGGCTGACCTTACTTTCTTAATCACCCCTGCAGAACGTTAAGAGGGTATTTCTTGGAGGTAGCTGAACACGGTGACCTGTAGATCACGAGGATGCAACGTGTTGCTGAGCCACAGAGATAAGCAACAACCTTTACACTTGTAAAATCATATTACTGAACGGCCACGTTTGGCCAGAAGAATTTACTGACAAGAACTGATGAAGAGATGTGTTCTGTAAGTGTTTACTCATACCGATGATGATTCTGGGTTCATGAAAGACATAGAAAGTTCAAGGTGCTTTTGCTGTAATCAACACGCTGCAGGGAACAATGAAACTGAAAAAAATCTGCTCATCCCCTGTTCTAGCCTTAGAACCAAATTCTGCACTCCAGAAGAAAAATGTGCAGTTTCCTTTGTTCGTACAACATTTAATCATATCTGTGCACGTGAGAAGTGTTTGAAATTATTCCAAACTTCTACCCCCTTGATTACCTCAAACCCGCATTTGCAGGAAAGGCTATTTTTAGGGCTATGGACCCACATTTCTACCAAAATTCTTTATATTTAAAATTTAACAATGGCATTACATAGCATTCTTTTTACATGTTTCTGTTGCTTCAGCTTTCCTACTCATCTGTCACAAACAATTAAATCACTGGATTTTTCATTGTTTGAAATAACTGGTTGCATTACCATCTGGAAACAATACATTTTAAGTGCATAATTACGGATGTTTGAAATCCCAGGAACCCAACTTTATATGCACAGGACTAGGAGGCAGCATGCTCGGAAATGTACTGTCAGCTGTGTGATGAACAGTTAAGAGGAAAGGAGGAGCAATTCTCAACCGCTTCTCTGCCGCCTTCCCGCCACCAGCCTGAGAAAGCTGAAGTCAGATTTGACTGCAGAGCAAACGAGAACGATTTAGACTGCTCCCACTCACACTGAATTTTAACGATTGCAGTGGCACAAGGGGCCCCTAGTCGAAATGCTGGCCTCTTAAGTCCTCACTCTTCTTAGAGCTCACTTCTCATTATGAGGCTGGAAAATCAACTTTGCATAAGTTTCCAGGAAGCGCAAAGAAATGGAAGCACATTACGCGACAGGACTGTTGAGGATAACATTGTGCATATAACTGCACAGCGGAAAACGTTTCAATATTCTGAAAAAGGAGCTGCAGTGTAGGATATTGAATTCCTACAAAACCAGCACATCTCAAAGATATGACAGGTAGTCAAAATCTAGCTCAAGCACTAGCTATTAGCTAAACTTGGACTGGTCCAAATGGCTGTCGCCATCCCCTTTTCCACCCTTTCTTTCCTTACATATGACCTATTTCACAATGTATTTGTTTGCCACGATATATTCCAACTGGAAGGCATCAGTCAGGCCCTCCAGTTTCACTAATGACAGCTGCAGGTCTGGATCAGCCCCAGAAATCACATCAGAGCATGTCTTTTATACTGCCAAAACAGATATCAAGAAACTGCAAAAAAAGTAAAAACATAGTACCTACAGGCCCAAACATGGCCAAACATGCCATCAAATGTGAGTTCTATTTAGCTTTGATTTCGCAGTGTATGTACTCCCACTTCCTCATTATCTTTCTGATTTTTTTGTTTCCTAGGATCACTTTGTACTGAAAGACATTCAACTTCTAGTCCTTTCAAGTCACCATGTGCCAGGACCCCCATCAGTCTGTTCCCCTTCTTCTTATGTGGTTCATATTTATAGAAGGTGGGAGGGGGGAAACCCTCAGCCATACGCACTTCAGGAGACGGCAGGAGTTTAGTCTCCACGCCTGCTGACTGCCAAAGCTTTTCTCTTTACTGATCTGATGGTGCAGTGGACTAATATTCAAACTAATGACTAACTCTTAGAGAACTCTCTCGTAACAGAATTATGCCGGGTTTGTGGTCTCTGTAGGAGATTACAGTCAGCTAGGAAGCATGGGGAGAAAAAAACACCAGAATTACACTGGATACTGCAGAAAGTGGTTGATGGTAAAACTTGGGGGGGGGGGGGGGGGGGGGAAAGGGTTCTTTCTGGAAATCAGATTTCTTGCGGCTGCAGCCACAGTGGAGCAAACCCTCAGCTAGAGGTACAACCTGACTTGGCCATGCAGTCCGCGTCCCATTTAAGAGACGTCCGTGAATAAAAGCTGGTATTTTTTATTTGCATTACAGTCATGTATTACAAAGCTCCCAGGCAGTTTCAAGACCCAGCGTGCTAGGCAGTGATCACACATAATTCTAAAAAAGTTTCTTGCCTCAGATATATTTCTATTTTACGAACACAGTAATATCCATAAGCTTAGTTAGCTTACCTGTTACCAGATGGCAGATTTCTGGAGGCATTATACAGGAAATGACTCTTAAGGTGTCTCTAACAGAGAAAAACAAAATGGCCTAATGGGTTTTAACCAGACAAGGCTCCCACCGCTTCCTCACAAGAAGCAACATTATTAAAGGGGGAAAGAGGTATTTGGTCAGTTAATAACCACTAAAATTCCAAACGCACAAAAGGTACAAAATATAAATTTTAGAGATTCCACATCCTCTTTGTTTCTGTTGAGAGGGACAATAACGATGAATGGTCAGATGTTACCAGCTTTGTGAACCCCATTTAAGCTCTCGGAGTCTCTTTCCCATACTCTTCAGGGTTGACATACAATTACCTTTCTATTCCTAGATATGAAAAGAAATAAATTGAACCTTGACAGATGCACCCTACTATCAAACTTTGTAACAAATTCAGTACTAGTTGGCTGAGGAGAAAAGCTCAGACCTCTGACCTGCATACCAATAAATGCCTGCTTGATTAAAAGTGCTTTTCCTAAATTCCATTCAGCCGAGTTTACCTGTATGAAATTTATTTCTCCATTTACAAATCAGTTTATTTCAGGACAATAAATCATGTCTCTTCTGTGAATTCTTGTAATGCAGATATCATTTTTATTTGAATTACCATATGAAATGCACATGCAAAAATCAATATATCAAAATTCCTAAATACCAGATGTGGAATACCATTTCACACCAGCAGTTCCCCCCCACACCTCAGCTCTGGATCACCAGCAGCCTCGTACAGGCATGTACAACTGTGCAAGCTGAGGACAGTTTGTCGAAGAGTAGCATAAGACACATGAACAGGGGGTCTTGACATAGTTAATGTAGAGGCACTAAGATATAGCATTAAAAAAAAAAAGAAAAAGACCATTTTAAAGTAAGAGGCAAAAGAAATTCCTGTTCCAACTGAAAAGAACCCAAAACATGCCCAAGCATCTGGTGGAAGAACTAGTTGTACGCTCTTGGGCATTGAGGAAGAGCATTTCAAACGCCCTGGGACTCTGTACGTTTTGTTGTATGAAGACAGATGCCCTGCACTGCAATTAGCCTAGTTAAAATACTGCTAAAAGTTGTATACAAGGCCAGATGTTTTTAAACATTTAAAATTTTTTTATACATATTCTTAAATAGAGAAACTTCAAAGAAAATCAAGTGTTCCTCAAGTGGGAGAAACAGCCAAACTGAATAAATGCATTTCTTTTCCTCTTTTGAATAAAATAAATGGCATTTATTGGCTCATGATATACTGACTGAGACACACACAGAGGAAAGAATATGGTTAAATAGCTTTTCATTTGGTGCATTGTTTATATATTCAGCCCTGGTGATAAAGTTCCCAAAGACAATCAATCATTGATTTTAATTTACTTTATTGTGCTAAGGAAAAGAGTGAATTAAATGTAGAATTTGTTGAGCCTTCCTCTTGCATTCTGTAATAATCCAGATGGAGCAGATACGTTTTCTATTTAGTGACAGTACCATGATTAAGCATTAAGACTTAATGAGCAGTGCACTTCTAGGGCTCACTAATAAAAATTGGAGATAGAAAAGATCTATTGGTCATCCAGTTTATCTCTTTAGTGTGTTTCTGGGTGTATGATACAGTCAATATTAATGTACCATTACTCATTTGTATAGAATTGCTTTTGTGAGAGGGACCTTTGCTGAGGAAGCTTAACTAACTTTAAGTGAGATCTTTCTATCCCTAAATGGCTCAAAATTGAAGATGCGTAAATCCCTGCAGAAGACACAGACTGGATCTAGTGCAGATGGATGCAGAAAGGTGATAGCTGAGAAGAGCGAGGCAGGAATAATTCATCGAAGAAATAGGTTTGACAGAAGGAAGAATCATATGTGAGCAAAAGATAATGCTGCAAGAAGAAACAGGAGACTGATTTTAAAACAAAGCGATATACAACAGGAGGCATACAGAGAGGAGAGAAGGGTCTGGGAAAGGAATTGTAGTGATTCAGCTGGGTTATTAATTCGTTTCAATGTGAAGATGATAAATTACACCAAGCTTTAGACTTGAACGTTTTCTAGCTAAAAACAGACAACAGCTACATTACAGCTGTAACACCAGTACGAGCATTTTCTGGGAGCGCATTTTGAAATAAAAAAAAAAAAAAAGGCAAAACAAACCTAATAGGTGGTTTATGTCTCTTAAAAGTACTTCTCAATACAGTAGAGTATCATATGAGAAAGGGGGATATTCCAGAAAACCCCACAAACATAATCTGATTCCATAAGGCAATACGTTAGCTCTACAGCTACTCCATCTTTCTGCTTGCTCCCCTTAAGGCAAAAAAAGTCATAACTGGAAACATCATGCAGTAGCATAATAATAGTGAATGGTAACACAAAACAGACAAACAGCAGCAAGGAAGGGCTGTAAATTGCACCTAGACTATAATTTCTAATAATATGTTTCTGGATTTAATGATTAAATGAATTCACATTATCTTTTTTTACATATTTCCACCTTCGCCTCCTAACACAGATACTCTTAAGCCTCTGAAGCATCCAACATTTCGGTCCCTTATAACTTGGTAGGATTCTTGTCCTCTTTTAGAGATAGCCTTGAATAATGATGAATAACAATGATAGTATCAGATTTTATAGCAATGAAAATGGCGTATTTAAATTAGAAGGGGAATTTTTATATCCCATATAGTTTTGGATTTACTAGCAAGTACCCTCTGCTTGACATACTTCAATGAGCTTGGTCCTACTGCCTCCTCTTAAATATAAGTAAGCATGTTTAGTTCTACAGCTGCTATTCTTTATAGTGCTTCCCCTGGTACAGTTATTAGGGGTCTCCATATTCATAATGGTTTCTCTCTGGCCTCTACACCTGGAAAGAAAGCTGCACGCAAACCTAGAGCCATAGGACTGCAACTCTGAGGACGTGTTATCAGTGACTGCACCATTTTGAAAGAGGTTGCCTCCCGTGTAAATTGTGCATGATAAAAATTGCAAGTGTAAAAGTTGCGTGGAATTGTTATTTTCTTTTCCTGTTCCAGAAGGAGTCAGGCAGCTGTTTCACAGCCAGGCTTGAACCTCCACCTGCTTCAAGCTGCACCCAGAGTTTCATTTTTTAATAAAAAAAAAAACCCTGCAGAATGTACACCACACTGCGGTGTCTGCCATCAGGATCCAGTTCCCTCATCAGCAGGAGACAGCAAGTTGGCTGGTTTGGATTTACAACAGCAGCATAACTACTGAGAGTCACAGTTCTCCTCCTGCAGAGCCGCAGGCGCTGGGCGAGTGCCCCGAACCGACCACAGGTACAGGGCTGCTGGGGGATGCTTTCTGCAAAACGGGCTCTGGAGCTCCCCACCTACCCAGATGTGCCAGGAGAGGGCAGGCACCCCTCCTGCCTTAACGGATGCATCACTCCCTAAAGGTTTGTCTTAACTGGTCCACACTGCAGCATCCTAATCTTTTGCAGATTGCGCGGAGAGTCGGTAAAAAAAAAACCCTGCTGTGCCCCAGACTTGTAAGAAGGTGACAGAAGTAACAGCCTAGATTTTCAAGACCAGAAATGCCCGAAGACATGAGCACGGCAGGGGACAGGCCACCGTGTGCTCTAGCAATTGTTATATTTCCTGAAAACATTAAACCCTGACAAATATTCCTGAGTTTCTTATGGCAGTACCAAGGGGCCCCAATCATGTATCAGAGGTCCATTATGAGAGCTGATACACGAGCACATTTAATTAAAAGTTGTCAAGACTTGTATGGACAAACAAGGGGGAATTCTTACACTCACAGCTGCTCCCATTTTCCAAGCCGCATTCTGATAGAAACTGCATCAGTCTGAGGGAGCAACTGAGAACAAAAAATTATTTCCTGATAAAAATAAGTGGTTCCTCAACATGAAAAAATCGATATTTATTAAGTTAATGCAGCGATCTAAGTCACATGATTTTAAAAATTCAAAAAACTTTCGTATGATCTCTGAAAAATCGTGTTTACATAGTTTATTAGCAGATTAACAAATTTAATCTTTGCATAATTAGTTTCTTATCTTCTCCCCACTGCAAACCATTTTTAGTTTCAGGAAAATTATTTTCCATAGAACATTCTCAAATCTTTATTTTCCTGTTTTCAACAGCTTCCTTAAAAGACAGTTATTTACTTATTCAATTTCCATCCCTTTTGCACATGCAGCATCTTGAGTAATGACTCACCATTTTCTCTTGGGCAGGTAACAAAATCCTCCTACAGATTATGGGAGCAATGAAAATCATGACAAGCTGCAGTAACTGTATGATAGTTATTGTTCCATGTTTGATGGTAGAATTTCAGTATGTATGGGCTCTGAAACTGGCAACTGATGGGAAAATTCTTCCCATTTAGGTAAATGTACCAGTATTTAACTAGCAAAAATTTCTATTGACAGAGGACTGCTCTCAAATAGTAAGGAGGATCATTTCTCACTCCTATCCCCTGCTACCTAGCAGGAAAATAAGCAGGTGCAGAGAAGAAAAATCAAATCAAGCTATACTCTGGTGTGCAGTAGTGCTGTGGGAACGCAGAAGACTTCAGGAGACCAGAACATGGATTTTTGCTGCTGGTAGCAGCACTGAGCTGTAACAGTGCTAGTTTATTAGTATCACCACTGCCATTTTATAGAGTTAGTAGAATCTGCCGTACATAATTCTTGGTGCCTTTCAAGGTGAATTGAAAGATGAGTGAAATGGGAGAGGGAAAGAAATGTTAAAGCCGGTGGCAAAGCAGGTGTGATAAGAGGGTATAGAGTACTCTCTCTTATTATCCTTAACTTGTAAACGAGCATTCAATCTTTTTGGTCTTTGCAGTTTTACGTGGTTACAAGTGGGGGAAGTTATACAAGCAGCTGTGAATGCCCACTGCCATAGTTCCTGCTACAATAAATTATTAATATCACTATTTAGCCTACAACAATACCTAACAGTATCAGCCAAAAACCAGGACCCTACTATGCTAGCTGCTGCACACACACAGAGTAAAAGTAAATCCTTCTCCCAGTGTGTTAGCACCTGAGGTAAAACAGCAAATGCTTGCTGCCAAGTTGCTTTCTGCAAACCAGATACACATCTTGAGCAGCGTCTAGAAATGAGAAATTGGCTTTCATCTCATTTGGCCAGCTTTTGGGTGTGAAGCAGGCACATAAACAACTGCACATTTGCATCACGAATTCTGTCTTCACTGGGAAACTGGAGAAGCAGCTCGGACATCTGGTACTGCTTGGCAGATTGTCACAACACTACAGGACAGAGCTACTATAGTGAAAACAAGATATTGCACTGTCTGTCTGAGAGGGTCTGTTTGTCTTTTCCTTTCATATCCAGATGTCCTAGGGATTTTCTAGGATGTTGTCTTCTAGTCCATTGGATCCTAAACTGAAAACTTTAAATGGCACTATTTACATAATATGCATTCATGGTGTCATGGTTTGAGCTCAGAGGGCAACTAAATACCACACAGCTGCTCACTCCTCCCTTCTCCCTCCAGAACTGAGAAGGAGAAAATAAGCCAGGCTTGGGATTTGAGAAATGACAGGGAAGGGCAAATCACCCATTATGGTCACGGGCAACAGGCAGACTCATTATGGGAATGAAAAAGGAACATAGATTTATTACAGACACTAAAAACAACACGTAACAGAGTAGGACAGTGAGAAGCATTGCCACATCTTGAGAACACCTTCCCCCCACCCCTCCCTTCTTCCCGGGCTCAGCTCTGCTCCCGATATCTCTACCTCCTCCCCCAGTGGCGCAGGGGCAGGGAATGGGGGGTGCAGGCAGCGCTGCCACTTCCTTCATCTTCAGTGGGGGGAGCTGCTGGAACTCCTTCCCCCTGCTCCAGCATGGTCCCCCTCTCACAGGAGACAGTCCTCCACCAACTTTCTCTGATGTGAGTCCCTCCCACGGCTGCAGCCCTTCCCCAGCTGCTCCAGCGTGGGACTCCCCCGCATGCTGCAATCCTCCCAGCACTGAATTACAACAGCGGGGGCTGCTTCTTCCCACAGGATCCCAGCTGACTTTGGGTGCAGCCACCTTAATTTACAGTTTGAGGCCCCTCACAGGCCATAAATCAGTGTCTGCTCCACCGTAGATCTCCATGGGTGGCAGGGGGAGCCGCCCTGCCGTCTCCCCACAGGATACAGGAGGGTCTCTGCTCCGGCACACCTTCCCACCTTCCTTCTTCCTTCCACTGACCTGGGTATTCACATGGGTGTCCTCCTTGCAACCCCTCCTCACAAGTCCAACTGCCCATCACCACGTCCCTTCTTAAATACATTCTCGCAGAGGCGCAGCTGATGGGCTCAGTTTTGGTGCAGAGGTGGAGCTGACTTGGAGCTGGGGGAGCTTTGAGAAGCTTCTCACAGGGGGCCACCCCTATAGCCCCCTCCCCTGCCACCAAAAAACTCCACCACTTGCTCAAACCCAGGACACATGGGGATGAGGGCTAAAACCATAAAACATGCTCAGAAAGTCCAGTATTATTTTTTAGCTCTTTGATAAGAATCTATATTCAAAATGATGCTTAATGATGTCACAAAAACAGTTCTGCATTCTTAAAGCAGTAAGTATGAAGAGATACTGTAAAGCCCCATCAGCATCTACTAAAACCTTCATTCCTCCTCTCCTGACCCCTCAAATACCCAGGAAAGACTAGTAGGATTAAACATTTTACCAAGGAAGCCTATTAAATTAAGACAGCTTTCTTTAAAGGAGTTGACATTATTTCCAAACAAGGAAAACAGAAAATAGCAAACTCTGAAAAATGTAAAAATCCTATGAGGCAGGCCAGTGAAAGTCTGAGGAAGAATTCTCAACAACCTTTAGAGCTAATAATAAATTTTGTTCAAATATACAAGGAAGAGGAAGCTGACCAGATATCCTGTAAGTCTAATAGGTAATGAAGGCAGAATGGAGCACACAAGATAAGGTCACAGGAGGAAAGTTAGATGAAGTTTTCACATCCACCTTTGGCATGCAGGAGTCTTCGAGATGCAGGAGATCAGGCAGAGTCCTACACTGAAGCACAGTAGCAGATGCACTACAGTATTGTCTCAAATTGAACTGTGAGTAGAAGAAGGTTTTGGTCAGTGACATAGTGGATAGTAACAGAGCTCCATGACCAGTGATAAAGGAACTCAATTATGAAACAGCTGAAATAAGCATTGTAGGGTGCAACTTCTCATTTAAAATTGCCTCGGTGTCAGCAAACATGATGTGCTTCCAGGATGTATCCAGGAAACATCAGAGGAATAATGCTGTATTGCACAAAATGTTTTAACAGTGAATAGAATTAATGAGCATCTGGGTAAACCCAGAAAAACTTTCAGTAGTACCTAGGAACTCTGCACAAAGACCATGACCCCATTATGCCAAGTACTGCAAAAGCACAGAGCAGATTGCTCTAGCCCAAAAAACAAGCTGGAAAAGTACACGAAGGCTGTTAAAGGAGATACAGTAACACAGACAGACTTTTGTAGGCCTTTCAGTTGGATTTCAGAATGCTTGTATTATGGCTTATAAGTTAAGTGTTTAACATACACAGGCAAAAATAGAAATGCCAGGGGAAGAAGAATCAAAGGAGACAGGCATTGTCAAGAAAAGGAGCGAACTACAAGACATTGCATCTGCTTGTCTTATTTGTATTAAAGTAGCCTTACATTGGTGATGAGATGTCCCAGGCAGCACTCCTCCAGCCCTGACTCATACTGAGGTGCCTACCTGTAGATGTGACAGCCTCCTTTCCTTGCAACTTACCTCTGATTCTTGAATAACATTTAGCACTCACCATGTGCTAGGGTTTCTTATATTTCTGAAACATGTTAAAAATTTATTATTATGATTTCTTCCCTTTTGACAAGTTTAAAAACATCACCTCATTTATATAGAATCATGATATTATCATGACATAATTTTCAGCACATTTTCTTTGGAATTCTGCTGTACTCAGGACCTGGTCCTCTGCATATGGCTGGGAGTCCATACTATGACATTTTTGAGAAGCGCTGATACGACTTTCATGAAGGGAGGTAATGTTTCACATATCTCTGCCAGTTCTGTGAAGGAGTCAAGGAGAGGTACGTGAATCTTGGTGGATACAACTAATTGGATCTCCAGGAGACATTCATAAAGATCCCCCTTGAAAAACTCCTAGAGAAAAAAGCTGCCTTGGGATAACAGGAAAAGTCTTCATATAGCTAAGTGACTGACGAAAGGGAACAGCAAGTGGTTAATTTTCACAAAAGAGAGGAGTCACCAGTGGAGTTCCCGTAGGAGACATATAGTCAAGCTTATATGATTTGGTATATTCATAAATGGTCATTAATATAATCGTGACAAAATTTAAATCACTCACAGAAGTAAAAATGAAAGCTGACTAAGAGGAGTTGCAGAAGGACTTCACAATATTGTGCAATAAAATGCCAAATGAAATTCAATAAAAACAGATGAGAAGTAATGCCAGGAAAAAAAATGGACAATTTTAACTTTATAAAGTGAATGAGAAGCTCTCAGCTAGCTATTACCACTCAGAAACAGAATCTCAGAGTTATAGTAAATAGTTCTATAAAAATGTCAACTCAGTGCCTCACAGTGGTAAAACTAACAGCAAGCAAAAATGACCAATAGTTTGGAAAGAAATAGGAAAGAAAACAAAAAGATGCAGTGATGTGTCAATATGGTAGGCAGTAATCCCAGACCCAAAGTGAGGATAATGGAACTGGAAAATTGGCATCATTGGCAACAGTGATGATGGAAATTAGGCAATAGCTGTCAGACAAGGAATGATTAAGTCAAGTGGGATTCCTCAAACTGGAAAGAAGATAACTGATGGGACTACGACAGAGGTCTATAAAATCATAAGAGGTATAGAGAATGTTCAAACTCCCCACCCCATGGGTGAGATTTTTGGACATTATGTGCAGTTGAAATTTTTGTTGTAGGACGTCATGGACACCAAAAGTTTCCATAGTCTTAAGATTAGGCTAGTTTGTGGAAGACAAATACATGAAACAGAAAGACACAGCTCTGAGTGAGAAAACTCCCATGATCCATGTTGGGGACTGGGAGATCACATGTGCAACAAATGCATTACCAGTAACCATTGTAGAATCACTGTTCATCAGACTCATAAACTGGAAGATTCAGAAGAAAATACAAACTTCATTTGCCATTAGCTCAAGCCACATATAAATTTACTGTATTCACCCATGCATATAAACTGATAGCACAGGAATCTACTTGTGGAAATCCACATTGAAACTAATGTAATTTCAGTAAGGCAATCTTAGTTTTGAACTTGCTTCTAACACAGTTCTGTGTTAGTGCAAAATTATAAACCTGAATCAATACAACTAATTGAAGCCAAAGTCATTGGAGAATATGCAGATATTCAAAAGTATGAAAATGGGAATTAGAGTCACAGTCATTCTCTAATTGCATTAGAAAAATCAGGTCTACAGTATCAATGTAAGTGGGAAGAACTGCTTTCATTGGAAACTTAAGCATCCAGGATCATTCAAAGTAAAAACAAATAAGGCTGATATCGGTGTATTGCATGTAAACATATGTACTCAGACAACTGCCTAATAACTGGATGTGCTTTTAGTTTTGCTTCACATGTAACAACATCCATTGCTCCTGTAATGGACACAGAACTATACCTATTTAAGCAAGTGAAAAAAGAAACCTGCATTGTGCCGATCCATTAGCAGACAATTGTAAAGACATTGTGAGTAAACTACCTTATAAAGCCCAGTGATGGTCCCTCCAGATGTAGAAAATTTCAACCACTATAAGAATACATGTTTATGTTCCACCCATTAGCCAAATAAACACAGAATTTCAATTTTCATGTTTGCCAACTCATAACTAAACTCATACATGTGTATGCTGCAGCTCAGAAGTGGAATATCTCTAAATGACTTTTAAACTGCAGATGAGAACAAAGATGTAGACAGACGTAGAAGTTGTGGAGATCAGGGGACATCCAGAAAATTGAAAGAAAATTAATATCACCCCCCATCTACAAGAAGAGCTTAAAGGAGGATCCAGGATATTATAGGCCCATCAGTCTTACTTCAGTCCCTGGGAAAGTTACGGAATGAATCCTGGGGGCTATCACAAGTCAAATGAAGCACGTGATTTGGAAAAGCCAGCATGGATTCACCAAGTGCAAATTGTGCTTGACAAACCTGATCTATGACAAAATAACTTGCTCAGTTGGTGTGGGGTGAGCAGTGGACATTGCCTACCTGGATTTCTCCAAGGCTTTTTTCATGGTTCCCCACAACTTTCTCCTAGAGAACCTGATGCGTTACGGTCTGGACAAGTGGTCCGTGTGGTGGGTGGGGAACTGGCTGCCAGGGCGCACCCAGAGGGCGGTGGGAAATGGCTCTTTTTCAAACTGGCAACTTGTGTCACAAGTGGGGCCCCCCAGGGACTGACATTGGGCCCAATGTTGTTCAGTAACTTTGTAAGCCATCTGGATGATGGGATCAAGCACACCCTGATGAAGTCCGCAGACACTTGGGAAGAGAGAGCCACCCTGCAGGAAGACCTGTGTAGGCTGGAAGAGTGGGCTAACAAGAACCTTATGAAGTCCAACAAGGACAAGTGTAGGGTCTTGCACTTGGGAAAACATAATCCAGGAGTGCAGCACAGGCTGGGGAGCGGCTCTGGGGAAAGGGACCTGGGGGTCCTGGTGGACAACGAGCTCAATACACGTGAGCAGTGTGCTGCGGCGGCAAGGAGAGCCAACAGGGTGCTGGGCTGCATCAGCAAGGGCGTCACCAGCAGAGACAAAGACGTCATTATCCCTTTCTACTCAGTGCCTGGCAGGCCACACCTGGAATCCTGTGTCCAGTTTTGGACCCTGTGAGGAACTGAAGAAATTAATGCCTCAAACATCCACCAACGTGTAGAGCCTCAAGGAAAAGTTGTGACATTTGTGATTAGTCTAAGGAATGAACTATCTGCCTAGGAAAGGATAGCGTACATCAAAGGGTACACAGCTCCACTCCCTTGCGGTTGTATTGCCAAGTTCCATAGATAAGTCTCAAAAGGGGAATGTGGACCAAGTAAAACCGTAGGTTTGGGTTAATGCCTACACTTTAATTTAGGAGCTTGATAAATTATGTAGGCCTTGCTAAGGACTATACCCTTGAAGAAGAGACTGATAAGAGGGAAACACCCTTCCCCAGAAGGAGCCAAAGGCTGGATGATTGCCTAAGAAGCAAAAACTGGGGGAAAGGTAAAGGTGGCAGGGGTAGATCATGACCACTGACTCAGTTGGACAAAAAGGTTAAGGCACCCCATACCCCCCCTCAATGCATGTGCAGAACCCATGCTCCACCTTTTCCTTGCCTCTCATGCGTATAAGTTTGTGGAGAACACGCCTCTCTTCAGCTAGTATGCAAATCATCAGATAAGACAAACCTAAAAGGTGACAAAGAATGTTTCTGGGTGTGCACTCACCACCCAAGATCATAGGACCTGAGACAACGTGTGGAACCTGGGGTGGTGATCCTGATTCTTTGACTCTCTCTCTCTTTTCCTTCTATTTCCTTTTTTTTTCCTTATAGTTTTTTCAGTAAGGGGCCACATCTCTTTCTCTTGCTATTCTTTCCAAGTTTAAGTTGCTTCTACCACAAATTAAACATTTTAACGAGTCATTTGGTGTCGTTTCACCTTAATTGAACTCGAGAGGATCACGAAACCTTTTATGATTCTCTGGCCTACCCAGACTGGGTTGTAACAGTCCCCACTATGCAAAAACGATGTGAACAGGTTAGAGAGGGTCCAGAGGAGGGTCACAAAGATGATCAAAGGACTGGGAAGCCTGCCACGTGGGGAAAGATTGAGAGAACTGGGTTTGTTCAGCCTTGAGAAGAGAAGGCTTAGGGGAAACCTTAGCACCATGCTCCAATATTTAAAGGGTGGGTACAAAGAAGATGGATGCTCCCTTTTTAAAAGGAGCCACATGGAAATGGGTATGAATTACTCCTGGGGAGATTCTGACTGGACACAAGAGGAAAATTTGTCACAATGAGAACGATCAGACACTGCAATAATCACCCCAGGGAAGTGGTGGATTCCTCAACATTGGACACATTAAGGTTCAGCTGGACAGGGTGCTGGGCCATCTTGTCTAGACTGTGCTTTTGCTAAGAAAAGTTGGACCAGATGATCCTTGAGGTCCCTTCCAGGCTGGTATTCTATGATTCTGTGATACAGGAATGGGTAGAGAACGGGGCTTATACTGCTTCAGAAAGCCAAGGGTCTGGAGAAGCATTGGTTTGGTGCTGGCCTGTGAAAGAGATGAAACAAACAGGCTCTTTAGCAAGAGTTTCAGGAAGGATTCTTCTGTGGACAGAGTAAAATTTTCCTGCCTGGCACACTATTTCTGTGTGGCTATGCATTCAAACTGACACTGAAGGAGGCTATGCACTCTAAATCATAGCGTGGAGGAAGAGGTTCACTGGTGCTTGTTTTGCCATGCTTCCTTCCCAGGAGCTACTCCGAAAGGAGGGTCATCCAGAGGGCCTGAAAGGGCACAGCAGAGGGTTCTGCAAAGACCAGGCTGTCCTCTGTTTTTCTTCTGGCATTCCAGATACATCAATATGTAGGAAGGTCAGAAAAGGTGGCCTCAAGACAGCAAAGTAGATGTGCTTACAGATCAGTGCGGGTGCGGGTGCAGCTATTCATGCTCTTATGTTTGAAAGAAATATTCTAGAGTTCTGCCACCTTCAAAACCTTTCTCCTCCTTTATTTCAGAAATATCATTAGTATAAGATTACAACAACACGTAATAACAAGTCATGTCATCTTTGAAATGCCTGTGTTCCTGTTAGCTGTGCAACGGGATTGTTTTATTTAAGTCTTGCTGCAGCAGAACTGGACACAAAAATGTAGTGAAGTATCCACAGATTCCTGTTGAGTATGTGCAGAAGTGGCATCTGGAAGCCTCTGAAATGCCAGACTTCAAGGTCAAAGCAACAGAATGACTACAGACAATATACAGTGCCAGCAAAGAAACGATATTACACCAACCGACAAGTAACAGGTACAGACATGATCAGCACAAATCCTAAGCATCCTCAGCAAAGTTAATGGAAGCATCTGTGGAAAAAATTGTAATCAGAGAAGATTTAACTCAAAAAAAACCCAAAATGTCTTTTAAGTAAATAAGTCTCATGTCAAAGTAAGGCAGTGCCAAAATGATCAGTCAGAGTAGGTGAGTGGGGGCAGGAGGTGGCAGCTTGCCATCCAGCATCAGGGTTACATAAAAATGCTGCTCTGTGCTTTGGGTTTTCTACAAGGTTTTTATGGGCACTTCTGTGACTAATTAAAAACGATTGTGAAAGACACCAAAATGGAAACAATCTTCTAGGCACACTTAAGTAGGGGAGGAGAAATAGTAAAAAAAGGAAAGGATATTGAAGTTGATGTCTTCTTAAGCCACAATCCTGGGGCTCTAAAATGGATGCAATCTGTCCTCCTGTTTCTGCACTTCCTTTTCATTGATGGCAACTCTGCCAAATCACAGGAGAAAGTTAATGGCAAAAAAGATCATCTGTTTCTTCCAACTGGTTTGTTGAGTACTTTAAAAATTGGCAGCCTGAAAATGTTTCAAGCCAGAAGGGGAAATATTCATGTACCCACACACCAAAGTGTTTCTAAAGACTGGGAATACATAGTTCTGAACATTTCTCAGGTGACCAAAACAGAAATGCATTTCTAAGATGCTGCTTACAACCAACTGGTGGTAGGTCAGAGACCACAAAACTTGTTGATCAAACTGAAGCACTGACTTTAGAGCTAAATGAGAGGCAAAAAGAGTTCTCTGGATAGCAGAGAGTAGAATGAAATATTAGGTGGGGAAATTTCTGGTACTTTAAGCAGCAGAGAGGGAATCCTGCTAACGGAGAAGAGTTATGGTAAGAAACAGAGCTATACAGCTAAAAAAAAAAGGGAGGAGGGAAGGGGAAAGGAGGAGGATTAAATAGCAATCCACAAGAGACGATTTTTGTTGTTTTAAACTCAAAGTATTGCAAGGTATCTGCAGATGGAATGAAGTGATCTTTGGGAAAATATGTTTATGTAAGGATGATTTGCTTCGCTTTTTGCCCTTGCACTCTAATTAAAAAAATGAGCCCCAAATTAATTTGAATGTTTCACTTTAATCCAGGGTTGCAACCCTGATAATTGTCAAATTGTCATGTATTTGGAATACCGTGCTTTGTCTGTCTTTCACACACTGCTTGCTATGCTCTGCACTGAGGGAATCTCACCGAAACATTTTCTTAGGGAGACAACAGTTGGTTTCATAGGTAGCAGTGAATTAAAATTTAATATGTTCCGAGAAGGTTCCCTTACCTTTCCTTTCGCTGTCATTTCCATTATAAAGCTGTAAGTTACGGTCCCACAGCAGTATCCAGCATCCCGTACATATAGATGCCCTTTTTGGAGTCCTCCTCTTCCTGGAATCTGGGTGTCAGCATGCAAAGCCATCACACACTCTTCAGGACTCAACAGATGTGTTAGAGAATATGGAACAGTTGGAACAATGCGGATGCTCTACCTCTACCTAACAGTCCTGCACTTAGCAATGCAGATCAGCCTGTAGTGAAATAATACAGCATTATGTGAGATAATATTTATAGGTCTGTCCTGTGCAGCCACCAAGGAAACAGACATGATAGAATTGTGTTTGTTATCAGATTATTTTCTTCATATAATGGAAATAGCCTGGAAGTGGGATAGAAGACAGAAACCTGATTGACTCAATCTCCTATATAAGAGCCACGTAGCAGATCTGCACTGCTCCTGAGCATTCTGTGGAGACACTTTCATTCACGAGTTTGAGTGGTTTCACAATGCAAATGTTGAGTTTCAAAATGAGCAAAGTGACATAAGTAGTAAGGACCTTCAGTGTCAGCCACCAAAAACATCACTGACACTGGAACTGTGCTGGTAGATTAAGAAACACACAGAGAAACCAAGTTGAGAGTCAGCTCTGCTGCGAGCCATGTGAGAACATACCAAGTTTAGCTTTCATTATCTGCTGCACTGCTGATTTAAATTGTTGGTAAACATTATTTTCAGAACTCAGAGCTGCTACCGGGCACTGATCCTTAGATAAAATTTAATTTGTCTGAATTTCTAAATTAAGGAGGACTAAACACCTCAGGAAACAGTCTAAAAATGGTCAGAATGGATCAGCAGAAAGAAGCTGACCAGCTTGGGTCTCCACTCTGCACTGGTTTCAGCAATGATTCGCAGAGTATCACACGGTTCCTTAGAGCTTTTGTATAGGCAAGAGTAGGTACCAGAAGCAGCACAACGAAAATACAACAGCTAATGCACTACTAATGAGGAAGAAGGGCTCTAGAGTGAAATACAGAAATGGATCCAAGCCAAACATTTTGAATCCAAATTGCTCCAAATGTTGTAGCGTTTTTGTTCAGACTCAGTGGTTTGAGAAGCATTTGCCCCTAGGTGGCCACTGGAAGGAAACCAAATCATCAAGAAGAAACTGGTCTTTGACTGATTTTGTGCAGCTGCCCAGAGGTAGACAGTACTCATACATGTGAAAGAAACAGACTGAACAAGGAAGCAAGAGCTTGGACAGACACAAAACGTTGTTTCCTTTAACGAGGCTCTTGTTTTTCCAAAGGCATATGAGCAGTTTTATAATAATGATCCTCTACGCTGTCACAGTAGGGCTTCAGTGGATTTCAGAGGATTCAAAATTTGGGATGGTATGGATAAGTGTGATGGTCAGCAAAGCCCCAGTAGGGCACAACAGGCATAGTAGATATGAGAACACATCTGACATAGCCTAGAACACATTATGGTCTGTACAGTTATTGAAACTGCAGAGTTAAAACTGAAACAGTCTCAGATGCACAATACTATTGTGTGCATTTATTTTTTTGTTCTTCATTCAGACTGAAAAATAGCATAAGGCATGAGACCTAGCAGGCATCAGATATCCCATCTCATAGCCTGCCCTGGCAACTCTGTCACAATTTCCTCCAACTGAACCATCGTCTCAAACATACATATGGCCTGCAGAATTGCCATCCTCACCTACCAAGGGTAGTGTGATCTGCTGAGGAGAAAAAACACATGATTTTTCCTGTTTCCCATCAACAACCCCCATCCCCAACCCAAAGGCACCGAGAAGCCCATCTGGTGACACCAACAGCCAGTAAAAGCAGCCGTGTCAGTAGTAATGCTGCCCTTGGGGTCTCCTAGGATCATATTTCTCCTTCCTCACTTAAGGCTGCAGTTACATTTTATGCAGCTTCCTGCGTTTCTCCTAAATGATTTGAAGCAGAATATGTTGAACTTGCTATAATTTATGATATCTGCATTACCTGAAAGCATGCAAATAAGGCTGTTGTATATATTCGCTATGTGTCCTGCACGGAGAAGGACAAAACTAGACAAAGTTTTCTTTTTGCTTTAATATTTGTGAGACACTGACTCTCACTCTTAAGCATTATCTTTGGGATGCAGAGCACTGCAAACCAATGTTCTGTCTAGGTCTGATTTGGTGTAAGCAAGTGGCAGAATAACTAATACATGCAGGAAGAGCCAGAGTCTGGAATGCTAGCTTGACCATTTCTGAACAACATTATCTTTTTATTATACATACAACTGAAGTTTGGTCTGTTGGGCATAACAGTGAGCCTTAATCCTGGAACACAAGCCCTGCCACCATGTTCTACTTGTTACCAGGAGGGCTTTGCTCCACAGAACCTGCCTGTTTATCTAATCTGTGCTGGTGCAAACACCATTCACAGACCAAATGCATGCCAACTGACAGTAGGGTGCGACAAGCATCAAGAATTTCAGATGTCCTTACCGACATTGAAGATTCTTCACCATCAACAGTTTTTTCAATTTTTCCATGTATTGGAGTTAGTACAAGACAAAGCAAATAGGTATCAGAGCCCCACAATATTAATAGACCTATGAGATCCATCTCCTTCTCTCTGATACCTGTCTTACTTTAAGAGGAGGAATATGGGATATAGCTCTGTCTGTCCCACCATTGTTCTCACCATCAAGAGAGACAGTGATGGGATTAAAACCAGAGCTGACCTTCCCTTGCAGTGTTTAAAACCACAAAACTCAGGAAGGAGCAGGTGAATGGAATGGAAATAGTATTGTCCTTGCCTTATATTCCTCTCGTGTTATCTGGCCCACACATGCACAGCTGGTGTACAGGCTTTCTGAGGAGACAGGAATGTCCACACTGGTGTATTATCCCTGCTGTGCGACAGGGAAAAATCAGGCTCTGGAGCTGTCAGATCCTACTTCCTCTGCAGCATTTTAAACGAAACAATTTTTCACTCTCTGAGTCCTTGTAAACAAGTTTTATAGTGCTTTCAACTTGAGACGATCGTATGTTGCTGGAGAATTGCAAGTGTTTAGGATTTAAACCCTCTTCTTGGAACATCAAGCTGGAAGAACAAATAAAGGCTTTATCTCTAAAAGCTTTCAGAACCTTCCAAAACAAAGTTCCTGCATTTATCAGAACAAGCTGGCATAAGACACCTGGTGAACAAATTGCTCACTCAAATGAGAAAAGCTCAAATGAAAAATAAATACAGAGTTTTAAAGTTCTCTGTTGCATGCTTCTTTCCATCTACATCCTCTGTTCATAATTGCAAACACTTCAGGCACAGACCTGTCTTTTCACATCCGCACCAAGTGTCTAATCCAAACAACACCACCATCAATGCAGAGGCTTCTGTACTTCAACAAGCTTTAGATGAGGCCTTATATAAATAGCTATATACAGAGAAGCTCCCGGCAAAATATTTGGAGGCTTTGAGTCTCTGAACTTTGCACAATTATTGCACAATAATCCTTTCTGCTATCACTGGGCGAGGTCTTCCACCACTCGCACTGCCCTCGCGCCCCCCCATACAATGCATGTATGTGACACAGAAATGTCCCCATGAAACTCTCTGCAAAGGAAAGAGGCAGTGATTGCAGGTTCACAGGGAGGTTAAGGCTTCACATGAAGCATGGAATAACGCATGTTCTCCAGCCAAAGTCCACGAACCAGTGCACTGACTCTGGGTTTTAGAGCCTGCAAATCAGGACAGAATGCGCTCTGCTGAATGTTGTTTCAAGAACTGCTCATTTGTAGTGTTATTTATGGAGCTAGAGTAGCGCACTGGAAAACCTAATGAACTCCCTATCCAAACCTTGGGAAAGTCTGGGCCACATCTGAAGGAAAATGTCATTTCCCTTAGTTAGCTGCTCAGAAAGGGTGCACTGTGGTGGGTTGGCCCTGGCTGGAAGCCAAGTGCCCACCGAAGCCGCTCTATCACTCCTTTCCTTAGCTGGACAGGGGAGAGGAAATATAAAGGCTCATGGGTCAAGATAAGGACAGGGAGACCATTCACCAATTACCATCACAGGAAAACCAGTCTCAACTAGGGGAAAATTAATTTAATTTACTACCAGTCAGATCAGAGTAGGATAAGAAATAAAACTGAAATCTTAAAACACCTTCCCCTCACCCCTCCTTTCTTCCCACACTTCGCTTTACTCCAGATTTTCTCCACCTCCTTCTCCCCAGTGACACAGGGGGATGGGGAATGGGGTTGCAGTCAGTTCATCACACGTTGTCTCTGCTGCTCCTTCCTCCTCTTGGAGAGGACTCCTCATGCTCTTCCTCTGCTCCAGCCTGGGGTCCCTCCCACAGGAGACAGTCCTCCATAAACTCCAATGTGAGTCCTTCCCACGGGCTGCAGCTCTTCATGAACTGCTCCAGTGTGGGTCCCTCCCACGGGGTGCAGTCCTTCAGGAACAGGCTGCTCCAGTGTGGGTCCCCCCCAGGGTCACAAGTCCTGCCAGAAAACCTGCTCCAGTGTGGGTTCCCCTCTCCATGGGTCCACAGGTCCTGCAGGGAGCCTGCTCCAGCGTGGGCTTCCCACGGGGTCACAGCCTCCTTCAGGCAGCCATCTGCTCTGGCGTGGGGTCCTCCACGGGCTGCAGGTGGGGATCTGCTCCTCCGTGGGCCTCCATGGGCTGCAGGGGCTCAGCCTGTCCCACCGTGGTCTTCACCACAGGCTACAGGGGAATCTCTGCTCCAGGACCTGGAGCACCTCCTGCCCCTCCTTCTTCACTGGCCTTGGTCTCTGCAGAGTTGTTGCTCTCACATATTCTCAATCCTCTCTCCAGATGCTGTTGTGCAGGTTCTTTTCTCCCTTCTTAAATACGTTATTCCAGAGGCGCTACCACCACCACTGATGAGCTTGGCCTTGGCCAACAGCAGGTCCATCCTGGAGCTGACTGGCATTGGCTCTATTGGACATGGGGGAAGCTTCTAGCAACTTCTCACAGAAGCCACCCCTGTAGCCCCCCGCTACCAAAACCTTGCCATGCAAGCACAATACCGACACCAAATCCAAGTGGGCACCAAAGTGGCACTTTGTGTCCATGCAAACTGTGCCCACGTCTTGCAATTCTACAAAGACTGAATCAAGGTAAGCATCAAGGGCACAAACTCAACTGCACCAAAATCAATGCAGAAACTCCTGAGAGAAGGACATTCTGGGAAGAGCGTATTCTCGTTTACTGGCAAAGGTTTTTGTTTCTTTCCAGTAACAGAAACATTCTTAGTGTGACACCTAGTGTCAGCAACAAATACCTCACAGACCCATCAAACGCAACAGACCAAAGAAACAACTAAGTCAACTGTATTGAAAACTCAGGTAACAGAAATTACAGAGAAGCATTTTAAATATAAGCTGACATCTAAAATACAGAAAATTTGGGGGAGGGAAGTTTCTTTCTATAAATAAATCCATTAAAATACATACTGGTTATCCTCTCCACTCAAACAATACTCTGACCTTATTATTTCTCTGGTCACCTCAGTGTATCTAGCTCTCTGGACTCTACTTATACAGCACTTACCACAAGACAGTCAAGTTTTATGGAGTATTTCAGGTGTCATTGTGGGATGCAAACCCACTCCTGCGGGCTTGAAAGGGCACAAAAGAAACTACAGTGAAGTAGGCTTTAGATGTCAACATACTGACTTGAGCTATTGCTGCATTTGTGTATTTTTAGGTTCTCATGAAACAAATTCAAAATGAAGTAAAGAAAATACACGGATTATGAGATGGTGTTCAAAATATTAAATTCTCTTCAAAATCAAGTTACTAGCACCTCAAGAAAAGCGTGGGGAAAATGCCTCTGGATCATTTTTCAAGTCAGCAAATCAGGAAAGCCATTAATTCTAAACAGTAATTACAATTGATTATTAATCAAGGTCTGGCACTTTCAGGCCTAGATATACTGTAAATATGATTTGTTATCATAATTAAGCTGACAGGTTACAGTTTTACCTTACTCTCTCTGCTTTGCCTTTAAGTTCCACAACTTTACTGATGTTCAGACTCAGAAGATAATACTGTCTGAAAGTGGGCTTCATCACTGCTCGTGTCTTATGACCAATTTTTGGTAAATGCAGGCCAAATACAAAGGGAAGTATAAGTTGTGTGCCAAATTTTTGCAAACTGAAGGCTAATCTACAAGCCAGGCTTCTGGAAGCTGAGAGATGGCTGGATTTCTTGACTTGGTAAACGGCAAACATTTATTCTAAGGAGTAAACTTTGAAATTTTTCTGCAGAAAAGAACTACATTTTGAGCAGGCACAGTGACATTCACTGTTGTCTCCTGGAAATGCCTCTGATGTAGTCACGCTGCAGGTATTCAGCGCACTGTCAATGACTTTGCAAAGTGTTTGAATGACAGGAGAGTCACTGATCTGATGTCAGTTCTCTTACAGAAAAAAACTTCTTTCCAAAAAAGGTATTTTCCCAAAGTTTCCATTTTTATAGAATAAACTTTCCCACAAAAGACAACTGCAGTAACAAGTCCTGGTGTACTTACATATATCAGCTCTACTGCCAAACATCTGTATAGAAAACTCTTATGGCAGCAAACTTAATCCCATTAATAAAAGTTCTATCAATAAAGGTACCTGTCCACAAGCTCACTACTGTGATTATATTGATCTGACAATTTCATTTTATGAACAAATGTAGTTAGAATGCAGTAAAAGCAGCAACCTCCCTACAATATTGCTACAAGCATTATACAAAAGCAAAATAATCGAAATATACTGTCAAATTTGTAAATTATATATATTATATACATATATATACATATCTATATCTGAAGGTGGATATTTTCTTTTTAGCTACCTCATTGTCAGGTCATTATTTCCTGACTAGCTGGCTAAGTTCTTGCAGGGATCATGATTTAAAAAGGCCTGGAGGAATACATTCAAGGAAGCTGTTCTAGACACGAAAGTCAAGGCTGTTATTAAACTGTCTCAGTGCAAAGAAGCCAGTGAACACAAAATCTTTCTGCCCAATATTTGATGGTGACAATGTTAAAAATGGTGAGAGCAAAAGAAAATCTCATGTCCTGAAATTGCATGGAGCTCAACTCTCTTGCACTAAGGCAAACAGATACCACGTGTGGTCATGGTGCCCTTCTCACCAGAGTCCTTCTCCACAGAACACAGGGATCCTCCTCATGGATCTGGTTTTCTACAGCTAAGAGCAAACCAAAATCAGGACAAAAAATATCCACACCATCTACTGCTGCCAGCCTGTGACTAGTCCATCAAAATAATAAAACAGCGTCAGAATCTATGGCTTTTCAGCATACCTTAGGACGAAATTGTGCTTTCCCTCTGCAGGAACTGCGTGGGTTAGGCAAGCCATGATGGTAGTGTGTCCCGGGATTCTTATTTCCAAAGGCTGGAGAACACCAAGTGCTGGGAGAGGTGCCGAGTATCCTCACAAATAATGCTGATCCCCCAATACTGACAGAGCTTTCCATCACCGTGTCAAGGTGTGGGTGTGAGAACTTTTTGCCTCCTTCAGTGTCCTCATCATTTCAGTGTTAAACGGGTCAGGAAACCTGTAAAGCACAGGCATAAACAGATTTATTTTTTTACTGGTTGCTTCCCATGGGTCTTACTTCAGGAGGCTGTGATTCCAGCCAAAACCTTGTGTCATGGTTTAGGCCTGATTGGCAGCCAACCACAATGCAGAAGCTCTCTCTCCCTTCCCCTCCGGCAATGAGAAGGGACAGAGAGCCAGGCTTGGGGTTCAAGATAGGACTGGGATGGGGAAAAATTCCCCTTTATGATCATGAGCAAAAGGCAGACTCGTTAGGGGAAGAAAAAAAAGAACATACATTTATTGCAGCCACTAACAACACATAACAGAGTAGGACAGTGAGAAGCATTGCTACATCTTGAGAACACCTTCCCCCCACCCCTCCCTTCTTCCCGGGCTCAGCTCTGCTCCCGATATCTCTACCTCCTCCCCCAGGGGCGCAGGGGCAGGGAATGGGGGGTGCAGTCAGTGCTGCCGCTTCCCTTATCTTTGGTGAGGGGAGTGTCTGGAACTTGTTCCTCCTGCTCCATCGTGGTCCCCCTCTCACAGGAGACAGTCCTCCACAAACTTTCTCCGACATGAGTTCCTCCCACAGGCCGCAGCGTTCCCCACACTGCTCCGTCATGGGTCACTAACTTCCTCCGACTGGATTCCCTCCCACGGCTGCAGCCCTTCCCGAGCTGCTCCGGCGTGGGACTCCCCCGCATGCTGCAATCCTCCCAGTGCTGAATTACAGCAGCGGGGCTGCCTTTTCCCATGAGACCCCGGCCTTCTTTGGGCACAGAACCTTGATCATCTGAGCAGGAACAACAGGCCATAAATCAATGTCTGCTCCACCGTAGATCTCCATGGGTGGCAGGGGGGGCCGCCCTGCCGTCTCACCACAGGATACAGGGGGGTCTCTGCTCTGGCACACCTCCCCCCTCCTTTCTTCCTCTGTTCCCCCACTGACCTTGGTGTTCACGCAGCTGCAGCAACTCCTCCTCACCAGTTCCACTTTTCGTCACCACGTCCCTTCTTAAATACGTTATCACAGAGGCGCAGCCGATTGGCTCAGTTTCCAAACAGAGGTGGAGCTGACTTGGAGCTGGGGGAGCTTCGAGAAGCTTCTCACAGGGGGCTGCCCCGATAGCCCCCTCCCCTGCCACCAAAAAACTCCACCACTCACTCAACCCAGGACACTTTGTATTTAGCTTTAAGAGAAATACACATATTCAGTTCTGGAAATTTGTTTTCTCAAGGCTCTTTCAATTGGAAGTAACTTCAAAAAAGACAGAACAAGACCGTAGCCAAAAACTACTTTGAAAATGTTAAAAACAGAAGATAGCAATTTCTGATGAACTCTAAAAATATTTTTACTAGGTGTAAACTTACATCTGTATGCGAGATGCTCAGCAGAAATTAATTATCTCAATTTATTAGGGAACTGCTGGTAATCAATAAGGTGTCTGCTTCCTCTCTGTAACACGTTTAATGCCCACTGCATGGGCAGTGTGGAACACATTTGCTCTTTAATTGTGGTTACAGCAGATTTATTCTGCTGCATCATTGAATAATCAGTCCTCTGTTACTTGCATAAATTTGAAGACTTCTATGGCTAGTAATGAAATCACAGAGCAGAATAATAAGATTGCAAAAGGGTTTGCATTTTCTCTTTAAGTTTCTTATGAAGACTGGGAAAGGTAAATGAATTCTGACTTTAAAGTTTTATCTCTCTTAACTATTTCCATAAGTGAAAGCACAGATGATGCACACATCAAAGCCTTTATTCATTAACTCATTCTAACACAGGCTGAAATATTTTCCTAACTTTTTAGACTCATTCATTAAAATCAACGTTAAAGCTCTAACTAAGTAAAGTGTGTCAGGTCCCTAAAACATATGCTTAGCTGTAAGAGTATGTTTAAATTCCATTAAGTGTTCTTTAGAACCCACAGTTTGGCTAGGGAGTTCATTCAGTGACTGAAATACAAATAAATATTCCTGACATTTTTCCTGACAATATTTATGTCAGGAAGAACAGAATATATATTTTACTTTTTCATATAGGAATTTAAGAAAAGTGTATATGCAAAAACACCATTTTGAGAAAAGGTCTAAAATTTCTGTACTTTTCAAAATTAAACTTTTCAGCTTTTTTGAATATTTTCATCATTCTTTCCAGATATTGCTCATCCCAAAACCTGACGCTCATCACGAACTATTTTGTCCCTTCACAAACTGCATTTTTCAGTTAATTTACTTTTAAATGAAAACAGTTGTCCAACTCCACTGGTGTTCAAGACTGGCACCAGTTTGACTTTTCAAAATGCAGATGTTGCTTTCAAAAAGGTTTAAAACAGAACTGTCAGGAGCAGAAACCTATGAAGCAGAGCTAAGAATCTCAGAATGGTTTGGGTTGGAAGGGACCTTAAAGATCACTTAGTTCCCACCCCCTGCCCCGGGCAGGGCCCCCTTCCCCCAGCCCAGGGGGCTCCCAGCCCCGTCCAACCTGGCCTTGAACCCTTCCAGGGAGGGGGCAGCCACAGCTGCTCTGGGCACCCTGGGCCAGTGTCTCACCCCCCGCACAGGAAAGAATTTCTTCCTTAGATCTCATCTAAATCTGCCCTCTTTCAGTTTAAAACCATTACCCCTCGTCCTATCCCTACATAATGTGTTGGGTTTGTGCGTGTGGCTGGGTTTTGGTAGCAGGGGAGAGGGGCTACAGAGATGGCCCCTGTGAGAAGCTCCTCGGCACTCCCACAGCTCCAAGTCGGACCCACCTCTGGCCAGGGCCGAGCCAATTAGCAACAGTGGCTGCGCCTTCTGTGATTACTTACTTAAGAAGGGGGACCTAGGAGGAGGAGAGGTTGTGAGGGAGATACCTATGCAAACACCGAGGTCAGCGGAAGAAAGAAGGAGGAAGGGGCTAGTTGTGCCAGAGCAGAGACTCCCACGCAGCCTGTGATGAGAGCAGGCTGTCCTGTCGCCCGCGGAGGTCCACGGTGGAGGAGATGCCCACCTGCAGCCCGTAGAGGATCCCATGCCGGAGCACCTGAAGAAGGCTGGGACTCTGAGGGAAGCCTGCACTGGAGCAGTGTGTTGCTGGGAGGATTGAAACCCGTGAAAGGGACCCACACAGGAGCAGTTGGTGAAGAACTGCAGCCCGCGGGAAGGACTCAAGCTGGAGAAGTTTGTGGAAGACTGTCTCCCTTGGGAGGGACCCCACACAGGAGCAGGGGAAGAGTGTGTGGAGTCCTCCCCCTGAGGAGGAAGGAGCAGCAGCAACAACACTGAACTGACCGCAACCCCCATGCCCTGACCCCCTGCACCACCGAGGGGGAGGAGGTAGAGGAATCAGAGCTGAGCCTAAGGGAGGGGAAGGTGGTTTTGAGATGTGGTAGTATTTTCTCACTGTCCTGCTCTGATTGGTAAATTAGTCGTTATGGTGTTCAAATTAAATTGATGTTCTTCCTTCCACTGTCGAGTCTGTCTTTTGCTTGTGACTATAACTGGTGAGTCACCCCTCCCTGTCCTTGTCTTGATCCCCAAGCCTTTTGTATTTTATCTTCCTGATTCCTGAGTGGGAAGGGGTAAGCAAGTGGCTGTGTGGCGCTCAGTTACCCTCTGGGCTTAAACCACGACACATGCCCTTGTAAAAAGTCCCACCCCACCTTTCCTCTAGGCCCCCTTTAGGTACTGGAAGGCCACTATAAGGTCTCCCCAAAGCGTTCTCTTCTCCAGGCTGAACAATCCCAACTCTCTCAGCCCGTCCTCAGAAGGGGTGTGCTCCAGCCCTCTGACCATCTTCATGGCCTTCCTCTGGACTTGCTCCAACAGGTCCGTGTCCTTATCTGGCAGGCCCCGGAGCTGAACGCAGGTCTGCAGGTGGGGCCTCATGAGAGCGGAGTAAAGGGGGAGAATCACCTCCCTTCACACGCTGGCCACACTTCTCTCAATGTAGCCCAGGATATGGTTGGCTTTCTGGGCTGCAAGTGTACATTGCTGGGTCATGCTGAGCTTCTTGTCAACCAATACCCCTCCAAGTCCTTCTCCTCAGGGCTGCTCTTAGTCCATTCTCTGCCCAGCCTGTATTTGTGGCTGGGATTGCCCCAACCTAAGGGCAGGACCTTGAACTTGGCCTTGGTGAACTTCATGGCAATTTCATGGGCCCACCTCTGAAGCCTGTCCATGTCCCTCTGGATGGCAGCCCTGCCCTCCAGCGTGCACACCACACCACACAGCTGGGTGTCAGCACACTTGCTGAGGGTGCATCTATCCCACTGTCCATGTTGCTGAGAAATGTCAAACTAAAACTTTGTCTGGATCACTGTAGGAAACTTGGCATAAGGATGACTGATGCCACGTATATGTTTCTTAATAAAAAGATCTTCTTGATTTGATAGTATGAAGTTACTTCAGTACTGCTGTGTGTTCCTACTTATGATCCTGGGACACTGTCATCATCCACAATCCAACATGTTTTCCCTCTGAAGAGTGAAATTTTGCATGTGTGAAATGTTTCTCTGTTAACACCACTTCCTTTTTCCTTGACCCTGGAAAAATCCTTTTCTAGAAACTATGAAGGCCCAAGACTAGAAGGATCAGCTTAAATGGAAACCGGCAAGAATATTAGTGTTCTTTAATTTCTTGCTTTCTCAAACACAGGGAGTTATCTTGCCTACCACTATCCCACACATAATTGAGCAATAGTTCAAGAAGAATACCTCAGGATTTCCAACTGTTGCATTTCATATATGGGTCCTTGTTGTTGGATGTCCCAGTACATCTGTGTTGACATCATCATAGTTCAGTCGTAATATTATCTTAGTCTGTCCCTGCTTGATGAGTCAAATTCTGTTTCTCTTTGCACTGTTGAAACTATGAAATCACCCAGCAATTACATTCTCCCCAGGATGGATCAGAAACCACCCATCTGGCTTGCCGGTTAACACTTTGGTTGTGCTGTCTGGAACAAGCTACTTTAAAAAAACCCACTTAGATGTAGATGTCAATTTTCAGTGTGGGCAAGGATTCAGTCAGAACTGTCCTGGTCCAATATCGGTCCCAGGACAGTGTGCCTGATGCATCCGCATTACTCTATAGGCAGCAGTCTTTGCTCTGCTCATCAAGATGCCATCCAACCTTTGCTTTGTGGCCTGTCAATGAATGCTTCACAGTACTTTGTCCTTTTTTTTTTTTTTTTTTTTACAGCTTCTTTCTCTGAGGCAAGGATGAACAAGTAATTTTTGAACTTTCACAGAAGGTCATGAAACAGCCATAGTAAAGAGAATCTCTACTTGTTATGGATTTGTGAAAGAACTAACCACAGTTTAGCCCACAATAACTTAATATTACTGAGGATTTTCAAGATATTATTTAATATACTAATTTTGCCCCACTTTTGTACAGCCGGTCTCTACCACAGACCAGAATATGCAAAACGTCTTTAATCCTATACCAGAAGCCTAAATGGGCAAGGACCATCCCCCTCAGACTTGCATCAAGGCTAAAGCCAGCCACCTGTCCTTCACAGAAACAATTATTCATGAAAGAAAGATTAAATAGATGTTGATCAAGAGTTCGCTTAAGCTAATGGTGCGATGGGACATTAGTGTGACTAATGGTAATGGGCCCTCTGGATGAGTTATGTGGTAATGGCGCTCCAGCTGCTTTGGCTTTGCAGAAACAAGTCAGATGGCTGAGAATCACTTTTCTGGTCTTTCTACGATTAATCTCTGTTGAGTGAAATAACAAAAGAAAATTATGAGCAGTTCTGAAACTAGGTGGGGGTGACTCCTATGTCTGTGTTAGGCATTAAAGTACACTTACAATCACCTTAGCTGTTTAGAATTCAAATCATCACTTGCCAACTTACCAAGACTCCCACTTAAGATTGCATTCACTTGAAACAAAGGCCTGACACGGCAATCCTCATTCAGCAAAAGGCCACCGTAACATACAAGTTGTATCATGAACATGTCAACTAAAAGTAATTATGCCCCGAACCCCTCTGCAGTTATTAGCAATGTAAATGTTACAAATAAAACCTGCAAGGCTATGAAATTACTATGCCATTATATTATATTGCTAGTATGCTCTTGATCATTTTCTAACAAAGGATTTTGAACCAAAACTGCCTATTACTTTTCACTGCCCCATATTTATGGCCAGTGTGTGGGTTTTCAACACCCCAAAGTTTCATTTTAAAAAAGCCTTTGTCCCCAAATCCCCAAGTAAAGACTCCAGGAGTAGAAATTATTTTCAGAGATTTAGGGAACAATGAAATTTGGTCTAAGTCTAAGGTATGATCAGTCAGTAATCACTATGCTGCAAGATTCTGATGGTACAGATAAGCAAGATAAATACTCTGCTTCACAGGTAACATGTCTAAACAAAACTTTACAGGGCTGCAGTATAGATGATTGACAAGTAATGGTGTGAAGTCAGTATATTTTGAAATAAAAATACTGATTAAAAAAAAAATGAAATCGTTAATGAAACAAATTCCACTGTAGTTTAGCAAAAGTATTTTATTCCCCAAGTATCTTATTCCATAAACCTGAGTATAGTCTGATTATATATACTAGAGTGGTTTTGAAGGGAAAGAGTTCATATAATGACCGTTTTAGCACCTATCCAGAATTATTAATTTGTATTATATCCTAACTCCCTTTCTTCCTGAAAACAGATTATTAAAAAGTGGCAATGGAATTAGGACAGATCTGGACAGGTTTTTAGAAATAATACTGGAGAAAGAAACAATATCTGATAAACCTATAGTGTCTTACAAAAGTTAAGGTGTTGAGGTTTTCAGTTTTCCAATAAGGTAGGTGCTGAAAATAGAAAAATATTCATGCAAGAGTGTAGAATGGAAAAAAAAATGTTCAATGGTCTTTTATTCAGAGATCTTCTCTCACCATAGACAGTTACATCATAATGCAAACAGACTTTCTGGTTTCCTTCCGTTCCTGTTCTACGTGAGGTTTGTTTTGCCTCTGGGTCAGGTCTTGCATTGTGAAATAACTTGGGAAAAACTAACCTGACATTGGTGCACATGGTTTTCAGATAAGGATTTGCAACACATTGGTGCATTTTACATCATTTTACATAGAAGAAGGTGCCAGAAAAATACAAGGCAAGGACGAGTTAGCTCCACAACATACTCATTATGTTAG
This sequence comes from Tyto alba, assembly GCF_018691265.1. NCBI lineage: Eukaryota > Metazoa > Chordata > Aves > Strigiformes > Tytonidae > Tyto > Tyto alba. Next base: position 39,645,366 of record NW_024881330.1, read on the forward strand.
GACATCACTGTGGAACAGTTCCTGGGGAGAACAGCAGCACAATTGCACTGAGCCACACACAGACTGACTGGGAAGCCAGCGTGGTTTTTAGTGCGACCTGCAGCACTACCCAAAAGTTAAAATCCTCTCTCAGACCAGCATGTTTTCCCTGATGCTTCACTGAAAAAGAAACAAGGATAAAAGCTCAAATTGTACTGTAATATGCTGAAAGTTGAAATCTAGCATAGAAAAATTTTTTCCCCATGCTTCAAACTAGGAAATAAGGGTACATACAGAATATATGTCCTCCATAATTTAAACAAATGGAGCTCCACGCTGCCAGAGCCACGTGCTAGGACTGCCCCTGTTAGCTGGATGGAAGCAATATTGGAAATCTCTACACTACACTGTGGTCACTTCTCTTGCACATGTAATAGAAGCATGACACAATAAAGACTGGGGAATGATATTCAACTATCTTTGTGCCTTTCTGCTCTTTTTTCTAAGTACTAATGAGAAGGAAAAAAAAAAGACTCGTTCATGTAGACTGATGAGCAGAACAAAACACCTCCCCCCTGCTATACCTGCTGTTCTCCTTTCTCTTCCTCATAGCAGCCCTGGACAAAGGGAACCCAAATGCCAATCCAAACCAATTTAAACCTAGCTGGCTATGTAGGTCACATGTAGTGGACCAGAAAACCCGGCCTTGCATTTGATGAATTAACCTAGAAACAGTTGGACTGCATAGCCAAACCAGCCTGGAATCAGAACATGATGCCCCATCATTCTTCCCCGTGTATTTAGACACATATACAACATTGCACCCACATGTACCGAGAGGCTGATTAGAAGAGCACAGATTAAGCCCTTGCAGTATCTAAGTGTACTTCATGTATGTCATGCAGTTCACCAATGATCAGCTAGGCAAAGTCTGCAAAGTCTCAGAACTATGCCATTACCCACCTGAAAGAAAGCCAGAAGGAAAGGAGGGAAGACACAACTGCATGGTAACTAATAAAAGGGTTTCTTTCCTCGCTGCTTCAGAATATGTGTTATGATTGCATTACATACAGTAGAAAAGTAAAGAATTTTATTCTAGCCATTTTTCCTGGGAACAGGGGGGTCTCTACTTCCCACCTTTGAGGCTGATCTATTGGGTCAAATCCCAAACACTTTCCCCTGTTTTAGCTAGCTCTCTGCTAGGTGCTTCCACAATTAAACCTTCATCTTGAGCTGTCTTCCACTGAACAGGACCAACCCCAGCATCCGAATATTATATGTAGACAGTCCCTGAGATTCTTTCAAAAGTGCAGTTGAACTTGACTTACCTCACTGACATTTACCACCTCATCTTAAAAAAGCTGATGTCCCTGGGACTGGTAAACAAAACTGCCTCCTATGAGAATAGTAAACAGAATATGCTAGTGGATTTCCTGGTACTTCAATATAAGCGGTTAACTCTGGCCTGCCCATCAGAGAAAGATCCAGTTTTGAGTGCCTGATTTCTTCAGATACTTCAACGTACCATGTTTAACACAGGCCATACTTTTCTCAAACCCAAGAATGACAATAAGGTATTCCATTAATTTTACTCTTGATATTAAGATAATGGCATCCAGACAGCTTAGAAAGGACAGTGGATAGAGATGGGTATACATCCCTGGTAACTGATTCCAGGAATATTACCTTTTTAGCGGTAATTCTAACTTCCAGAAAAGGTGATCGAGAAGGATTTGTTTGATCTCAATAGGAAAGAGCCCAGCTCCTTGCCAAGCTGAGAGAATGGAGTGGGGAAGACAAGGACTGGATTTTTGGATTCTTAAGGGCAACCCCTCTATATCTTAAAGCTCATAGAAACTTTTCATAGAACGAGGGCCAAAAATTTGACAAGAGAGAGGTGCCTGTTTGTGCTGACTGACTGCGATTTTTGTTCTTATATGTAAAGGCTGAAATGTTCAGTTGAAGCTTTGGGCAAAACCTAAAGGGGGAGAGGGAGAGGAAGGAGGATGTTCAACTGCAGAGGCCTCTGGGAGCACTTTATGAGGATACTGCCTTGGCAGTAGTTCACAGTAGCCCAAGTGCTGAAAAAACGGTTTTTGAAAAAATTTCTCATCCTGTGTTCAGAAAGCACCAGAATGTAGTAAATGCTTCTATTGATTTTGCATTATTAAATCCTGAAAAATAACCCAGCTTTGCATGATATCTAATTTCCTTGATTTAGTACGTTAATAATTCTGTCCCTAAGACTGAAATGAAAACCACAGCGATTCTTCACTCTGGAAATTAGATGTCTGCAGAGGAATTAATTTTTTCAGATTATGTAAATTATTCAAGAATGTGAAAAAGCACTGATTTTAAACTGTTAAACTGCTTCACCATTTCCACTGCTATGAACTGCTAGTCTCCTGGGGACTACTATTTTTGGGTCCTGACAAAAAGTCAGTAGGAGGCAGTGGAGCCTTAATGATGGTGAGGTTTGGACTGGGGCCATAATGGGCCTTAGAGGAGACAGGTCTTAATGATGCATATTGAAACTGGAAGATCAGATATGCATTTGGGACACCGATGACCAAGCGAGCATTATATTATTGCATGTGTTTGTGCATTTGGCATCCACATTAAAATACAACTGAGGTCATAAAATCTAGAACTTTTAGACTGCACTCACCATATCCCTGTAGCACTGATTTATCAGAACTGAAGATGACAGTCACACACCCTGTCCTTGAGGCAATGATGTGACTTTCTTTCTTGTAGTGTATCTCTGTTTGAAGGCATACTGAGATAATTATTACACCTTTAATTTGTGATTTAAATCTGTTGGGTATGCCTGCAAAAATCATCTACCTTGCATTCAAATGATGGATACTCTACTATAACACACAATAAATATTACCAAGGAATTAATGACTTTTATGTTGAATCCAATGTTCAGAAAATATATCCTCGTGCATTTTAACCTGAAATCTCTTTTAAGATAATATATTTAATATCCGTATCTGGAACCCAGATTTATTTTTTTCCTGTCTCAAATACAGTAAAACAACTTTCAAACAGAAGAGAACCGAGTTCTTTAAATGACTGCTCAACTCTTCCTCTCTGTCGTGCTTCACTACTGACCTCTAATGAGCAGTAAGCATATTGCCTGGATTCTTTACCCCTTTACAGAGAAGAAATGCGATAATAACACAAGTTCTTCCTCATACCGGTTTATCCTTTCCGAGTAAGTAGGTTTGCTTGCAAGAGTTGCTGGGTTAGATTCGTGTGTTACTCTTCCCAAGAAGTTGCTTTCCAGAGGAACACGTAATACAACTGGGAGATGGTATTTTTTAACCCCTGCAAACTAGTAAAATTTCAAAATTACTAGCAGATTAAAGCCAAATCTGCAAACATAGGACATGACACTCGAAGTCCAGAGAGCTCTTAGAATCAGGTTTGCAAACCTCTCGTGAATACAGTGAAACCTGAGCGCTTGTGAGAAGCAGTTTCATAGTATATTGCAAAAAATAGCACACCGTTGAAATAGTCTCACACATCTCTGCCTTGGTATGTGCCTGACTGGTCAGGAATTTTGCTCCTGAGGAATAATGTGCACTGTGTCAAGCACATGACATTGAAAACCATATTACATTTTCAAAGTACTAGAGACTTGAGATGGTTAATGTATTTTCAGTTTTAATACTAATTTTAAATGCATGTCAATTGTATTAATGTTCTAGCTGTTAACCCCTCATCCTAGTTCATAACATAGTTGTTACTCTTTAATTTGACAGTCTTCTAAAAATGTCTACTGCTCTTAAATTACAGTCCTTCCATCTTCAGCCTACTAAGGTTTTCATATTTTTGCACTATGCAACAATTTTTACATGATATTGAAAGAACCTCCATTCAAGGATAAGAATAAAGCAGAACTGTTTCTATGTCCCAAACAACTTCAAATATCCAGTGACTGACAATGTCATCTAACTGTGGGCATTTCTCTAGATAACCCACATCCTTTCATCCAGGGTGCCAGGAGCATTTCACTAGCTCTAGCCCTTTGTAGCCAGTCTAATACAAAATTTCTATTTCGAGTGAGTGAGCAATTCAATCCCCAGGAAGAATACAATATACCTGAAATTTGCTACAAGGTATTTCCTAAATTGCTGTCTTTGTCTGTGACAGGATTACACACACACAAAAAAAAAAAAAAAAAAAAAAAAGTAGAAAAAGTTTTAACAGTTTCAACTGCCACCAAAAAATCAGAGGACATGACATTTCCCAAATTAAATGGGTAATAATTAATAGAAAAAGAAGCTGTCTTTAAGAAGGGACAGGGGAATACCAGCGCAAGTGAATGACAGGGTCAGTTGGGTGCTGTGAACTTCCAAAGAAAATATTGTGAAATGAGGATAAAGCTGCATTCCCTCCCGGAGGGCTGTGGCCACAGTCCCTTTGGACCAGCAACACACAACAGGCACAACCAAAACCAGCTGGTGCACTAAAAGCTATTTCACAACAGCTAGCACAGAACAGCTCTGCGTGCCCTTTTCTGAAGTAACCACACGCTGAACCGGAGAATGCATTTGTTTTCTGGAGGAAGCAGTCCTAACAGGGTATTATTGCAGAAGTGCTATTGAGTTTTAATTTCGCTATGTCACTGCAGAATAATTTCCCCCTGTTGAGGAGGCCGTAGGCAGTTTTAAACTTATGCCTAGATTGAAGATTGGTAAAAGTCATGGAAGCAGCGGCATGTTACTTGTACCACTGGGAGAAGGACAAACAACACTGCAAAAAGATCCATATTAATGAGCTCTCTGCCTCCACAGCACTGAGGACAGACACTGGAAAAAGCTGGCTCACTCAACAGGAACTGGGAGCACTCTCTTCCCTTGCTGATGCCTCTTTAGGAAAGAAGGGAAGACCTGGACAGAGGTTTTTGTCAGAACTATCAGAGAAATTAATGCTTTCCAATTAATGCTGCAGTGTTGCACTACACAGCTGCAGCAGTACCCTACTGTTACGGTCTCTGTGCTTCAGCACCGAGGCAACACCAACACTTCACTCGGTGTTTGCTTCCTCCCCAAGGTGGTGGGATGCTCTTACCCATCCACTGAACCTGGGCAGGAACTGTGTCACGGTTATGTTTCTTAGAGCCACCAAGCCTGCAACCTCTCTGCGCTAGGCAGGAGCTTAAACTGGCAAAGAGGGAATCACACCTTTCCTCAACCTCAAACTGAGTATCACTGTTGGGTAGAATTCCCTTCAGGGAAACTATAGGAAGTTTTCTGACCTCTGCTCTGGGTTAGTTTCGGTAGAAAAGAAACGAGTGGGTTTATGGAATTATAATTGCAAACGTTTTAAAAAATTGAATTATTTGTTTCTCTTCCTTAAAGACAAAAACCATATTCACAGCGGAAAACCAACATGGTTGCAGTTTCAAAAACTTCAAAATCAAGTAACTAGTATAAACTGAAAAAATTAACATTAAGTGTTGGGTATGTGCAACATATCTAATAACTAGGATACAGGAGGATAATAACTTCTAATGTATTTTTGAAAATAACAAAAAATAATTCTGCCCTTACTACAAATAACAGCTCTGTAGGGAGAAATATGTACAGTATAGTGTTTTGGCATTTTTCTAAACAGACCATGAAAAATAAAACTGTTAATTTCCCTTTTGTTTTTAGAGATTGCTTGATAGCAGTATAATGTTTTTCTGTGTTTGTCCAAAGCTCCACTTTTTTGTCAGCTGTAAAGTTGCATTATGTTAAACAATCCTAAAGGCATTCATATGAATATATCAAAAAAGCTCTTGATCAATAGTCTTGAGCAAGATACATTTTTCTTCCAAAATAAATAACGTTTCAACCCTACTCTTATTTAAAAAGTAAGCGGTGCTATGTAGGTGTCCTAAAATGTAAACACATGCTCAGCTAGAATAAATAGGACTTATTTGTTGCCATGGAGCCAAAAGACAGACTATTTCACTGAGTAGTGACTCAGGTCTCAGTGAGCTGCTTAAGAGTAGATGAGATGTTAAAATTCCTTGGAGGGGAAAAAAAAAAACGCTGCTAGATTAAACACTGTTTTATATTGCATATAGATCTGCATACAGAGAATGCGCCTATGAATGCAAATGCAACTTAGGGATTTCATTGTCTGCCCCATGAAGAATACACGATGTCTGTTAAAGCTCTTAGTTACATACGTCAGATCTAAGCTCAAACTAACTCATGTTACTAATTTTGGGAACTGCAACCAGTAATCACATAAAGGAGAGTTTCATCCCAGGACCGAGTTGTAGGGTGCAACCTGGGCACTGTCAACAGTCTCCAATAAAGTGGGGTAGTATTTTAGTCCCTGGAGAGGTTCTTGCAAAACCTGCTCTTCTCTCAGCCTGCAATGGATAAAAGCCTGGTTTTATTTCTAAGGTATGAAAGCTGTATTTTTGGTTCACGCTTTTCCATTTAGTGTCCTTAGTACAAATCCCAAAGCACTGGCCAGAAGGACTGCCATTATACAGAACAGAAATAAATCTGGAAACATTGCTTCAGGAAGAGAGGCGAGTTAAAGTTTAATTAAAAGCAGTGACAGAATATTCTCAGGATCAAACAGAAATGTAAGAGAGTCCCTAACTCTGAGAGCCCAAAGCGATCACAGAGACTGACAATTACCTTCCTCTACCAGGGCCTCCCCACTGCCAGTCCATGGAGGCAGGCACCTCTACTCATCATTACCGCAGATAAAACCTTCTGCCTTCTGACAAGAGTCTTTTTCTGACCTTTGAATGTAAGCATCCCAGATCACCAATGTCAGGCAAAATGAAGCTAAGCCTCCTCCTTTTTCTAATCCCCAGGAAGTCCAAGGATATTTTCTACATTTCTTAAGAACCACAGATACTATTCTTAAGCAAAAACCTGAACGTATCAGCATAGCATCTTTAGCAACAACAGAAGTCCTCAGGACTCTCTGCTGTGGGCCAAGTTGTGTACACCAGGACTTGGACATCTGAGCATTGGGGTTCCGAGTCCCAGACAGGAGACAACTTGGCCACTAGCAAAGAAGCCATTGTCAAAATCTGGACCGAAGTAAAAAATTCCACTTCCACCCTCTATTAAACCTGCATTTGCCCCATCACAATTTCCTTTTCCTGCCAAAGCATTACTAACAGCCACAACTGGAAAAAAGAAAGAGCATATCTAACACAAATGTTTGGTACATGATAATTTATTCATCTCATTATTTTATTTTGTCTTCCCTAATGTTATGTTATAGCATAAGGGTAATTTCTTGACAGATGAATTACATAAACATTGATTTTAGAATTTTCATTTCTCTCATTAAATTGCACTTATCCAATTACCCATTAAAGCGGTTTGTAATGCGAATGCACATTTCTCACATGGCATTCCAAAGCAATGAGCTGGAAAAATGATGCCTTGCCAAAAAGGCACATTCACGCATCTGATAATAGAGTCAAAAGACAACAACAAAAAAAAAAAAAAAAAATTCACCCAAAACCCAAACCAATGCCCAAACTAACTCCAGTAGTTTAAACCAGCTTTTGTCACTGTTTCAGAGTCCAGTAAGGTGTCTTCAACTCAACTTTCTCTCGAACAAAGCAATTTTATTCTTTCCCAAACGCTGGTAAATCACAAGCCTGAAGAACACCCCACTTACTGTCCAAAATGTTACTAGAGGAGCTCTAAAGAGCAGAACAACCAGACTGATCTGGGACTCATTCAAAGGACACTGAAAACAACCTCCCAGATCACTGTGCAGTGACGGGTGCCGACAGACCTCAACGGGCTCCGAGTATGGCGAACACGGTGTGGGGCCAGCACACCACACAGAAATCTAAGAACGATGAACCACCTCCAGGCCATGGAGCAACAAAGCTGCGTTGGTGCAGCTCTGTGCCCCAGTTATTGTGCAGTAGCAAGAGTCAGAGCTCAGGAACTGTGCTAAGCTGATTTATACACACTTTGTCTTCAAAACTGAGCTGTTAAGTGGCTGAAATGCTGAACTGTGTGTGTGAACCTGCTAGGTCAAGCTGCATCTCTGCACTTTATGCCACTTCTCAGTAAGCAGATGTCCCCTCTGATCTCAGATGAGGTCTGAGGAAGTGCAGAATAGCCCTCTGACCTAAGCATCACACAGATAGTTACATCTCAGAAAAGAACCTGACCTTTTATCCCTATGCGTACAACAGCCCCACTTAAAACCTTTCTACTAATACAAAACATGTGACTACAACTGCAGTCTCTTTTTTTGGTCTATTTTTGAACAATAAAGGTATTTGAAACGGTCTTTCAAAGAAGACTATCAGATTATAGTCTCTCAAAAAAGATGAGACATTTTCAGTACAACGGCTGAGTGTGCAGGGATATGTTGCAGGGATTACCGTACAGATCTTCTGTGATGACTGTCTTTTATAGATTTTTCACATTCACTTGCGTGATCTGAATCTGGATCTGCTTTATTTTGTCACAAAACCAGAGATCACTCTTTGGTGCTTAGTTATGCTGACAGACAGCTAAGAACTGTTCTCATTTACAACAGCCTTCTTTTGTGGCCACTTTTGTGGGTCTGAGTAGCCCCAAATCTCCATGCTGCTGCAGTAACTGTCTCCTCGGAGCAACTCTTTGTTTATGGGGGTGCTACAGTCACACAACATTTAAGAGAGCCTATCTTATCCCACACCTATTGGGATTGCATGTTCCCTACAACACTACTGTGTCACATCTTGCACAATGATCTGTTTTGTGCCTTCAAGGGGAAGAAACACAAGATACACCCGAAGCTCAGTGAAAGCCTGCCCATCATGATCACAACCGCAATCACAATGGTACTTTAAACCCTATGGAGGACAGATTATAAAACTTTTTCCCAGAAATTCCTTCATCTATCCCTGTCACACAACAGCAATTAAAAATACGAACGAGATACTTTGGTGAACAAAAGATACAGCATATAAATATCATTCATTCAAGGGCTAGAACAATAAAGATGAAGTGCAATCTGCCAGAGGTTCTCTTCTAAAAGAAAAAAACCTCAAGTCCCCACTCAGAATTGTGCTTCTGGATTTAAGAAACTAAACCATCTCCCTGTTCACTTTTTATTTACTCACAAATCCTGAGAATCTTTGTGAGCATGGAACCACACATTTGCTTGACATCCAGCTGTCTCTGGTGACTTTATCTAGGCTGTAGGTCAACTACGTTGTTGGAGGCAGGGTCATGTGAAGTGTCTTGAGCAGGCCAGCTTTAGTCTAAAAACAGTACAGCCACATCTTCACTATCCACACCAACCAGTTTGGCTCAGCTGGAGGATCTCTGCATTCCACTGCCAATTAAGTTTTTTCCTTTTCCCAATCATACCTCGCATGACAGTTTGCTAGGTTAGCTTGTCTATTAATCACATTTACCACACTTCTGCCTTATCCAGCCCCTGGACAATTGAGAGCTGGTAGTATTTAAGGAAAACAGGAAGGAGGAAAGGAGGCACACGATCATATTTCTATTAAATGTGCACATTTATGAGCCATACACTCAATAAAAGCAGCAAAATCTACTGTGTAACAGAAGTATGGTCATAACAGCATTCCTAATGCTATCTCGTTTACTGATCTACAATTTAGCCACAGAAGAATTGCACCCATGGGTCCACTGAGTCATTATCTCAAGTTGGCTCTTTTTTCACATCTGTTTCAGTCCAGCAACATACGTCTCACACAGTCCTGCTCCAGTGCGCTCTGATGTGATTAATTTCTGTGACGGGAACTCTGCCGTTGCTGCCTTTTTTGTGGCGTTCAGGTCTGCAGTGCCCGCTCGAGTAAGAGAAAGCATTAACTCTGCACTGCAGCACAACTACATTTCAGACTACCCTTCCTGCAAAAGTCAGCTCAGTATTGCGATCGCACAACTAAAACTCTCACCTTCCTAAGCCTGACAATAAAAGTCCCTTTGTGCTGCAGCAACCGCCACTCGTTCACCCTGGCCCCACATCAGTCCAAGCCCATAGGATCCCATGGGCCAAAACAGATCCTCCAGACCCACGGACCACAACTTCTGTCCTCCAGATGAAGGATTCAGAACAAGAACGCTAGACTTGACTGCTACCATTGGATTGTTCTTGTTTATTCAGAGAGGCTTTTGTGGTTTCCTGGACTGAACTCCATACCCTTCCCTCAAAATGACAGAAAAATTTTGGCGGGAAGTGAACTTTGGAGGTCATCCTGTCAACCTTAATTACCATTCTCAATTCACAATTCACTGCCTGTTAAGTCAGGATGACTCTCTAACCCTGAAACAAAGCACAAAATTTGTATTTGTCCTGTCAGTAGTGAAAAATATTAACCTAGCCAGAACATCTAAAGCAACAAGAAAACAGTACTGTGTAGAACTAGGAATAAATAACACAATGATTTATGTAAATTATATTAGAGTAGGTTGTTCCCCTTTGCCTTTGGTGCCAAACAACTAATCTTCCTTCCCAGCTCTGATGTTTCTGTCCGGAAGGATTAAACACAGCAATATACAAGCCTACTGAAAACATTTAGAGTCCTTCCAGTTATTTCAGTTTAAAGTAAGTAAATGCTCTTCCACAGGAGCAGAGACCAAAAATAAAGCCAGTGGAATATCAAGAATTTCCTACAGTATAAAATAATGAACAGTAGAGTCTCTCTGTCTGGGGGAAAAAAGTTACATTTCCAGAAAATTATGAAGTTCCTAATGAAAACAGACTTATATTTTGTGAAATTTGAAGTAATGAATCACCTTTCAAACTAAAGGACATCCAATTTAACGAAGAGGGATTTATATTAGTAGCACTACATTCCCTGCAGCATGAATATACCACATATGGATTGCAAGATTTTTTTAAGGGGCTGGATTAGTCGGCGACTGAAGAACAGTCACTTGCTGAGCCAGTTTAAGGTAACAGGAGCACTCCAGAGTCCCATGCCAGGGCATAACCTGATCACCTACAAAGATTAGAAAGGAATGTTCCTCACATGTGTAGTCCTGAGCAGCTGGCTCTGTGTATCACAGATCTTGATGTTTGTTTTTTAACCTTTTCCTTGAGCAGAAGTTTATCAGCATTTCTAGATTAGGTATACAACAGAACTGACTCTGTATACCAAATCCTATTCTCTTATCTTTTTAGTACTATGTGCTGCTTTGGTGAAAAAGAAAACAGTCCTATTACACACTTCAATATGCAGATGCCTTCCAAGGTCATTTACTTTACATTAAATGTCTTGCTTCCAATTTATTTTCATGGTCCACCAGACACTGTAAATGAGTATGTTGTACAAAATAAAAATGTATAGCCTTACACTTAGGCAAATAAGCTCAGCATCATAAAGTTATTCGATTATATAAGAATATGAAAGACTTCCCGGATTATATCTCGTGTGTATATATTTATTACATAAATTAACTGGATTTTACTTACCAGATAACATGATTTAAGAGCCACCCTTTGATGCTGTAGGCATCATTGCTAAACTTTTAAAAGCTACTCATAACACACAAACAATATATACTCCTTGGATCAAATCAGTATAATTCAGTAACAACATAAAGTAAACAGACCTTCCTACTCCCTGTAGCTTCCATATTGCCACCGGCAACACCCACTAAAAACCCAGCTACTCACAGTCACAGGGGTGAGCAGAAGGGCCAGCTATACAATCAGACCAGGATGATCAGATATTTTAGGGTTAGGCCTTTTGAATGATGCAAACAAATTAGCTATGGACAGCTAGAGAAAGGACGGAAATAATTTTCAAGACTATGCTCTGAACAATGTTGTGCTCTACTAACCACAAAGCAGACACATCACTGACAAGTTTTCCTTCCTTTTCCTTTTTCCTCAATAGGGCATTTAAATCAAATTACAAAGAGGACCTGAAATAAACAAACACGCGCCCTGCTTTGGAAAGAGGAAGTGACCACAACCAACAGCTGAATCAGTTTTAATAGTGAAAGAAGATGATTCTTACAGCTAAGGAAACATTAAAACAGGAATGAGCAGAAGTGAAGAGGCACACTCCCAGATTCCTTCCAACGGGTACAGTACTACTCATATAACAGAACTAATAACCACTGGAAATGCACTGTCAGTAACAATAGTTCTACAAAGGCAAGCTTGCATCCACTGAACAGGCAAACAAAAGGTGGCTGACACAGTTTAAGTGTATTAACTTTTCTGACAACTAACTTGTGTCAGCTCAGTGCCAGCCAGGCAGGTTAACTGCAAATAAGCTGATTCATTTAAACTGTATCAGTCAGCTTTTAGCAGAAGAGTAACTGCAATCTGCAATGACAGAAAATATTGATAAAACACAGGCAAAAGGGCAGGGGGGGACCCAAGTGAGAGCCTGGAGTGGGCTGCATTAAAAGAAGATGTGAAGGTGGCAGCAGAGATACTCACTCTCGAAATGCTGGGAATCATTAAGCATTTGGTCACTAAATGCAAAGTTTGCTATGTCTTAAGATACCCCTCCTTCACCACAGGGTCCTGGGATGAAGCAAAGCTAAAAGTGGGCAGACCCGTCTGAAGACAGACACTCCATGCATGCAAAGCAGTTTTTTTGGTTTGACTTGACCTCTGTGCAGTTTTTCCCCATGGGGCAAGAATGGAATGGTCTTCCAGGTGGAGATGCAAACATCATTTCCCTTCTCACCGAAATAAAAGTTCAGAGCCTTGCCTGCTTTCATTGACTGAGATCTTACACCCTCCCTGATGGGTTCCCTCAGCCCATTTCTGTCATTACAGTCATGCTGTTCTATCCTCTTCTTCTGTTCTTCATTAAGCCCAGTGGAAATGGCAGCCTACTAAAAAGAAGAGAAACGGCCTTAGCTGCTCTATACTTGGATACTACAAGTGGAGCATCTCCATAAATAGGGATCCAAAACATGGACGCAGATCTGCCTATGGGGCTAACCCACCACCTCTAGGCCGATCTAACTGGTGACATGAAATTATGATGAGAAACACCATGGACTTCTGGAGTAGGCAAATACCTCTCTTACCTTTTTGTCATAGCAAAAGTCACTGATGGGCCTGATGGGTCTGTTTGTCTAATGGAATATTAAATCCTCATTAATACGTTTGTTTGGATTAACTCACCACAGTGCCATCAACCTAAGTTTCTCCTCAGCTTCACTGCATGTGAACTTGTCAGATGCCACTTCTTGGGCTCCCACACTCCCTTCAACATCTCAGTATTTTCCCCTTTCAAACAAAAACCAGGTCTCCCCCAAGATCCTGTTGGAAAAACTGTGTTTGCTAGCATCACATTAATCTTGGGAGTGGGAACGTTCCACTTTTGTTAGTTCTTACGACATGTCCTCCCCATGCAGGGCAAGTACTTGGAGTTAGGAACTCGCCTACCCTGTATTTTTCTGGTACCTTCCACATGATGCCCGCACTGCAATTTACCCTTAGATTTTGTAAAAATGTAATTAAGAACAATTAAATCCATTTATTCATGTATATTTGGGTTGGATATGGGTTTGAGCAAAAAAAATTCTGGATCATGTTCACACACGCAAGCACATAAAACTCCCTAACTCTATTCTTAGGACCTTTCCTTGCCTATTCATTCCCTGCATCCCCATCCCTCTCCACTCCATCCCAAGTCCAAACACCTTTCCGTTACTAAAATGTTTTGTTCCAAATGTACCAGCACAGAAAAGGTTCACAGGCTGTTTATCTGAATTAACATTCATGCCATTTTGGTATCCATCCATAAGTAAAGCAAACAGGTTCTTGAAATGAGATACCTTCTTTTCAACATTAGGCTTAACACTTGACTAGTCCGGTTAATGTGTTGTGATAGGTGTTGTAGGTTTGTATTACCATCTTCCTGTACATCTGCATTTAACTTTCACAGTGCGGTGTAATTGGACCTTCACAACATCACCTTTCACCTATTGGCAACAGATAATGGCACAATTTGTAAACCAGTTTATTACAAAAAAAAAAAAAAAGAAGTAATAGCCCAATAAAATCAGAAAGACAATGAATGACTTTTTGCAAATGGAAGTCAGTGGAAATTTTACCACTAACAAATGAGTTCGTCTGAGTGCACATTAGAGAAACATGAAGTAAGAATTTTGAGGAAAAGGCGTCAGAATTGTAAGTATTAACCTGAAAGGAAAATTTAATGGTAGTTTTCTCTCAGACTCCCCAGGAGACTACATTCCAAAACAGCTAACATAATTTGAAGGCTACAAACCTATGGCCCAAGACTTTACAGAGGTAAATCAGTAAGATTTTACTGAAACCAAGAAAGTTACAGTTGGTATGATTCAGCTCTATGTGCCAGCTGACTCTACCTTGGAGCCATTACGAGAACTATGCTTCTGAATTTCATAGGAAACAGAGAAGCAACAACACCGGCCAGACCCTGTCACTGGCATTACTCCATTCAGTTATTTCTCACTCATATTGATGTAGCGGCTAAGAACAACAGGAACTATGCAAATCACAATAAAATCCAGGTTCCCTCCCCAGAGGGACTTGTCCTGTAGGGCAGCACAGAGACCACATGCAGACAGTTAAGGAGTACTAGGAAACGGCAACATCCTTTTAATGACAGTGCACCAGTCCTCACCATGGGCTAATTTTCTCTGTGAGCCAAAGAGTTCTAAGGTGGAATGCGAAGAAGAAAGGAGAGCATGGAAAAAAAAGAACACCAGTGCTTACGATAAAACTTAACACATGGGCAAATGAAGTCAGTATCTTAACCAATGAGAAACAATAACTGTAAGCCTGATATGGAAAGTCAGATGTCAGACAAATGACAGGCGTCTGTCAGCTTGTGAAGCTGGGACCAGCTCATGCTCTGAATGCCAGTCTTCTATTCTTGGCTGTATAATGTACAGAACTTGGCACCCTGCCTCCATTCCACACAAATCAAGGGAAGGGAAGCTGAAAGTCCTTGAAAATTAAGTAACTTTAACATGGGTAATGTTGGCAGATTCTACTTGAAGTCCTTTTTATAGATATATTTTCTTTAACTTGTTATTTTAAATGTCAGTCTTCTTGGATTTAGTCTTAAACTTGACCACCGTGACTAATCAGATGAAAAAAGGATCAGTCATATTAATTATTAAGAGTGAATGATAACTCTTCAATACAACTGATTTTCTAGATCCACAAAACAGAACATTTTTTATCAGGACGACGGTACGCTTCCACTGCAAACCAAAGTCTCCTCATAACCTACAGGATACGCTATCGTGACCACCACACCTAGAGGACACTCAAATTGTAAGGTGAATTATTACTACCTGCTCCCCAGAAGAAGGCCGGGTGGAACTGAGAGCTGACAACTCAATGCCCCACAAAGACCTTCGGCAAATCAGCTGTTAAACACGTGTATTCTGGCTCCCTGTTCCCATTCCATTCAAACTGAACACTTCTGGCTCCCACTCCCCACCTTGGTCAGCTTTTGGACTTGGCCTTTGCTCCTGCCCGGATCAGACTGCTTAATACACACACCCATAATATTATTTACATATTTCATCAGAGCAAATATTAATTACATGCATTTAGGCAAAGACTAAGTTTGTTTGCAAATTTCAACACGAGCAGTAAGTGTCCTCTCTGGAAATACTGTTACAGAGAATAACAGATAAATAAAGAACTTTTTTTTTCTTTTCTGCTCCACCTGCTCGGGCTGTGTCACATCAAGCAAAAGAAATCACACATTTCTATGTCACAGACTTTGTTCTTCTGGTTACCGAATATGCATCCCCAACCCTTCACTGTGGGAGGACAAGATTAATAATACAGTAAGTGCCTGGATTGCTGCACTGAATGTTCAGTACAGCCAAGTGTTTTCTTAAGTTAGGCTGTACCTAAACAAGAGTTAGCATGCCTAACTACTTCAAATAAATGAAGCAATTGCTCTTTCAATTTGAAAAGCTTGGCAAGAAACTGGGTTTTACCTGTCAGTATGTGCAACCAGGTATAAATCTTATCAGTCCAGTATAAATTTTTTTAATAGAAATTTCTGAACTTATTATAGTAAAACACATAGAAGTATTAAAAAAAACCAAGCAAACAAAAACAAAAATAAGGGTTATTTAAACAAATGGTAAAATGGACCACTCTTGAAAGTGTTCTTTTCTAGTAGGAGGCAGGCACATACCTATGGGAAATTGAAGCAGAGCTAATGGAAGCATACAGCTGGCAGAAAATGCTTACTGCAGAACACTTTAAAAATCCACAACTTAAAAAAGAAGTATTCAAATGCACTATTTACTGTCATGCACAAAAAGCTAACCAGACAGAAAACACACTGGAGAATGTTCATTATCTATCTCAAAGGAGTCATGAAATACAGTGAGTTTTAGGCAAACTCCACTCAGGTCTGCCCATGTCCTACTAATATCTTCAAGCTCCAAAGATTCATGAATAGAACACAGAGTATTTTAACTTTGAAAATCACTTGCCTAATGAATATAGGGTAGTGAGCGTGCCAAGATCCTATGATTAAGTTCCATTTCTTCAACTGCTATATGTATCACTGAAAAGTAAAATAGGCTTAGAGAGAAATAGCAATAAAGTTTACTTCATGAAAACAGCAATCTTAAGTTACATTCTTTCACCGTGTAAAATGAAGGAGTAGGTAAGGGTCCTGGAAATGCTAGCACTAACTGATATATCTAAGGATCTGTCTCTGTACTGAAAAAGCCTCCTACAAGAAAAGCTCTAGCACTTACAGGGGTTTTTTAAACAATACTAGCTATTGTTTACCTATTTCCTGCAGGTGCTTTCAGGTTTTAAATTATTTTAAACACAGTTAAGTGAAGCTTCTCCATTTTATTTCTGGAATGACTGGGTATATAAGAGCCTCTGACAGCTGCAGTACATTTCATATGTTAATAAACCCGAGGGGTATTTATTTATAATTGAAGATAAAAAGTTCATTGGAGAGGACTCCGTTCTTTAATTTGCCAACAGGATGACTAATCAGCAAGTATGTGCTGGCCAGCCACGCCAGAACACGCCAGCCTTACAGCTCTGCGCTAACCAGACAGCACATGTTACCCGAACATCCCATGGGGACGATCATGACACTCAGTGCAAGGTGGAAGGCAACCGAAGCAGTGATGGGAGAGAGTCTGGGGAGACAAAAGAAACAAATCTCCAGGAATTTAAGCATAGTGCGTTCTGTTGCTCCTTGGATAATTTGTTTTCTTTTCTAATATGGAAAATTCACAAAATTATTGTATTAGAAAGAGTGAAGGTAAAGCGAGGCTAGTTCAGACATGGCATTTGGTGTAAGCAGCTATGAGTGGTGGCTGATTTGATAAAAATATTCCAGGTTGATTGTGGAAAGCTGCTAAATCACTCACAGTGGAGTATGATTGATCGGACAACCTATTAAGTGCATTGTTATTTCTGTTCATATTTGCCCATTCTCCAAGCTTAAGAACAACCTAATTTATGACTAATACAGGTTTTTATTTTTTAAACAAACAAATCAGATAGCTCGTTTAATACCATTATTTTGCCACAGCCTGTACAGCAGTTTTACCAAATGCAACTGTAGACTAGAGACCATTTTGATGCTTTCCCAACTTTTGCTAAAAAATGTAAGTCACTGGAAAAGCAGGCAGCACACTGGCAGGAAAGTACCTTCTCCTTATTTTTCTTGCTAATTTCAGTAGCAGGTATGATGGCAAGTGGTGGGAACAGCTCACGAAGCCTCATTCTCTTACTGCCACTCTAATGAGGATTTTACTTTTATACAAGGTAATTGAAATAATACTGATCCTAGTTTGTTGTAGTCTTTACCTGTAGCCAATCTGTGTTTTTCACTATTTGAGCTCCATCAGTTGCTTCAAACCCATCTGGAAGGTATGACTTCCAGTTTAAAGATCTTTCAAGGCTAGTTTCCGATTGTCCTTCCAAGAATACACATTACAAGTAACTGTTAAACTGTTTCAGGTGCACAAAGGAAAGTCTGTTCTTTTCTTCTCAGACTCTCATGCTGTAGGAGACAAATCCACACATTCCTGTGCTGGTGCATACTGACATGACAAAAGGCCTCACTTGAATTCCAAATAATCTTCACAGTTTATGCAGAATCCAATCGCCAGATGCAAAATCTTGCTCTGAAGGTTGCTTCATTCTCAGCTACAATTGCACTCACAGGGATCAAATTAACCAAATCAGACCTGGCACAATCTGCAGTAAGACCTGCAGAATCTAAGCAATGCTGTAACAAATCCCAGACTACCGGGCCGTACTACTGATCCAAAGGCCAAATGCTATTTGAGTTACTCATCGGGGAGGTGGATATAAATCAGCCAAGAGCAAGAAGAACAAGCTTTTGACCTAGACTTTATAATAGATAACCTACATTTTCCCTTTGCAATTTTAAACCAAACTTCACTTCAACTTTAGCTTTGCCTGAATGAGACATCCTTCACCTGGCTCAAGTTCTTTGTGCCCCTTATATTCTGGATAATTACATCTTCCTGAACACCTCTCCAACAACTGGTTGCTTTCCATCTGCACTATCACCAACTACTTAGAAAGTGTTCAAAGTTTATGTAAGAACGCACAAATCTAATAACAGGTGTCTACTGCCATAAAAGTATCATTAAAATAAATCAATAAAAGAGAGATAATTTCTCCTTAAGAATAACCAACTCAAATACACCTTTTTTTTTTTTTTTTTTTTGCTGCAGATTCAACTAACTGTAAGTGGAACACCACCACAGACAATGCAGTTGTTCAGGTCTGGATAACTGAGACACTCTTTTACCTTTCCTTTTCTCTCCCTCTCCCCAAAACATCTGATCTGGTATTCCGTAAGTGGATAGTGAATTTTGGCTTGCAAACGCAAATGGCTGCATGTTGATTCTCCCTACTGCCTGCAATCCTATTAGAAACCAGAAAGCTCATCAGCAGTTCAAGTGCCAACTTGATAATTCAGAAAACAAACAGCAAAACCCCTTTGCCCAAAGTTTACCCAAGGCACATTTCTGAACACAAAGTCTGATGGCAAAAACATCTTTTCCAGCTGGTTAGCAAGGTGCTTAGTTCGCTCACTGAGCATGAAAAAAATATCATCTGGAAAATCAAAACCCTAAAATTTAGAATTTTAATCAAAAATTAAAATTCTAAATGCCAAAGTTTTCTATTGAAAATCTTAGAGTTTTTAACATATTATTTTTATCGTGTCCTGAGAATCCCCCACCTCTTTTGATTGCAATGTATTAAGTAATAAAAATACTTTTCTCTAGTTGGAGAATGGGCCTCCCCTTAATGATCAAAACTCACTTATTTCTATGAAATGTACATAATCTAATGGACAGCTGTAATTCAGTTAGAATGATCAATATATGAATAACATAGCTCAGGAACACCAAGAGAATAAGGTTGAGCCCTCTGAGCCTTCAGTTATTCTTTACAGTTCTTTCATACAAGTAATGGAATAGCCTATTAGCAGTGTAACAGATGACCCTATGATAAATTCAGATAAAAACTCTGAATGGAAACAAATTCGTCAATAGAACACACAGCTTAAACTCAGAAAACCATAGCACTGAATTTGGCACAGGTGAAAGGGGATTTAAAATGGCTTATTCAGCTATGATATAGGAAGTGAAAAATATAGGGCTGAATTAATGGCTGCTTTAAGTAGATGTCCCTCATTCTTGCATATTAATAATACCTCTTTTACCACGCATCTCTTCTCCCTGCTACAGACAAGTCATATATTTGCAGTTCTTTTAGAAATTAGGAGATTAGAGGCTGAATCCTCTTGTGTAATTGTTTCATTGCTGCTTCTGCTTATCACCTTGGATGTGTTTCTTTCTGTCAAATAGCAAAGTGACTGTGCTACTGAATGAATCAGGCCAGCAAAACAGCTGTGACTGCATTAATGCAAAGGTATTTATGGAAACAAAATGCACAGTGAAAATAGGCATCTATTTTCTCAGCAGGGCTCATTAACCAATGGCATTCCTCTAATACAATGATTTATGATATGCAGTATCATTTACATTTAGTTTACCTGTAGTCCCAGAAGCAGTCAATTAGGACAGTTTGGAATGGGGGTAAATATAAGTCTTGCCAAGAGGAAGGATTTTTTAATTTTGTTTTAAATAAGCTTGATCCAAGTGGAAAGACTCCAACTGACTGCCGTGGGCTCTGTCTCATACCTCTTGCCCCAATTATGTAACTTCTATTTCTCCTGTTTTTTTCTGGCTTGCCTTCTTTGCCTTACAAACTTGTTCCTTTCTCGTTGTTACATTCTTTCTCTGCTCTGTTTCATTTCCTCCTATGAATAAAACCAATTATATTTATCTTCTTGTGAACTTCTGCATACCCTTACAATGTACCAAACACAGCTCTGAAACAACTGAGCAGATTTAGAAATTACAAGCCATTCCCACACACATTCACCTACCGACATTGTTTACTTTTCTCACCATCATCTTTCCCCAAATGACATTTTAAAAATTTGCTTGGACTTTCATTACATTTCAGATCAGAAGGGATTGTCATATCATTTGCTGACATTACTGTCTCAGAGCATTACTCTCTCTAGAGTAAGTCCCACCAAGCTGTCTCAAGCTTCTTCAGTGGCACAACACAGGTCACACAGCTTGTACCTGAATTGTCTTCAGGTGATCCCAGTAGGTAAACCAGGCCTTCTGCTTTCTGCTAAGTTTATCTGAAAGGCTGCTCAGTCCAAAACCACATGTGATGATCAGGCAGAAATAGAAGAAAAAGATTCTCTGATCACTAGAAGTCAGTACTCCCTCTTATCTAACGTTCTTCAGTTTAGTTACCTGTGGACCGGCATGAAAAAGTCCTCCTGACGCTATAGATCAACAGAAGTATCTGAATAACAAGATTATGCAGAAGGCTAACAATCAGCATAAAGATTCAACACTGTTATGAGCATTTGCATCTCTGTGTGTGGATATTAATCCTGCAAGAAAGTCTTCTTGGACAAAAGAGCATACAAGCAGGTATTGAATACACCAAATATAAAATGCTGGCAGCTGTGTGCCAATGAATACAGAAGGAATTTTACAGCCCATTTACAGTCAAAAATTTTGTTCACGGTAAATCATTAGCAATATCCTTCTAAGTGTCACTGCTCACCCAGTTGCTTTAATGTTCTTACTACCTCTTTTCTTATCAAACTGCCACTTCCTATAGTATAGCTTTAGGATACTGCATCCCACATTAACCACTAAAAGCTGTTGTCTTACTTCACAGTAATTACTGCTCACAAGAATGTAGTCACACAGGCAGCTACTTTCTAATTATTATATTTTCAGTAATACCAGTTACAGAGCATTGATTTTTTTTTTTCTTGCTTTCCTTAGGATGGCCTGTTCCTTACATTGTACTTTCCAATTTGCTGAAATGGTAATAATTCATCCCGTTACCTTTTCTGTGATAAATTGTATGAGGTCATGAGTACATCTGCTCCTCCCTAGCAGCTTTTGATCTTGTTTGGCAGTTTCAGCCTCACCAGCCAAAAGGAGAGCATCACAGAAATATCAAGTACTTACACATTGTGTAAAAATCAGACATTGTTAGAGTGCCACAGCCAAGTGAAAAGTTCAGACGCTGACCTGTACTAGATACCAATTAATTCACATGAGCAATAATAAGAAGTAGGCTTCATTAGTTTTGATGTTCACAGAACCAGTCATTTTTACTGCTACCGGCTAAAGTACCCACCCTGCCATCCTGTTTCTTGACTAAGCACTTAAGTTCAAGCCTCATTCAAAATTAACGATTAATGCTTTTCAGTAAATTCTCATTAGCTTCACTGGATTGCTCAGTTCAAAACACAGTGCCAACCTTTGCTTTGGGAAATGCCTTCTCTCTCCACACATCCATTTGCAAAGGCTCAAATTTCCCCAATTGTCCATTTAGACCTGAAACACTGTATTTATGGTCAGGACTCAAAAGTGGGGTTTGCTTTTATGTTTCAGAGACTTACTGTTATGCCAAACTACTATTTAAGTCTCAGTCCAAATCATTGATTAACAAAAAGCATCTTGAATTCCTGGGAAAAAAAAAATACGCTTATTTTGTCACAGGCTATTTTATGTATTCTTAAAGCCTTAAATAAGCTTGTTTGAGAATTCATCCGTTGATGTAATGTGCTTCCTTCCAAGTCTTTTACCCCGTTGGTTGAAAAGGCGCTCTCTGGAAGGCTTAACGAGCTATTTCCCCTAATTCGGGCATTTAGCTGGATGCGTTATTAACGCTCGAACAGAGCGGAGGCCGGTTTCAGAAAGAGGAGAGGCTGCTTGAAGCAGAGACTCCGTACAAACCACCAGCCCCCGTTCAGGCCGCTTTCCTTTCCCCAGCTTTCTCCCCGCAGCGCGGGGAGGGCGGCGGGGAGGCCCCTCACCCCCCAGGCGCCCCGAGGGCCCGGGCCTCGCCCAACCGGGCTACTCGGCCGTCCCAGCGCCCTGCCCGCGGAAAGACCCCGGGGCCGCGCAACCCCCGGAGCCTTCCGCCCGCCTCACGCTCCCCTCTGCCCTGCTCGGGGCCCGAGCCCCTCGCTCCCCGCCAGCGAGGAGCGGAACGAGGCGGCTCCCCGCCGGCCCAAACCGGCGGGCCCGACGCGGCCCCTCACCGGCCGAACCCTCGCGAGACCAGGCGGCCGCCGCCGCGCTCCCGCAGCTGCCACGTTCAAAGGCACCGGCGGGCGGGCGGGCGGGCGGGCGCGCGGCCCCCACCGCCCCGCCAATCGGAACCGGCGAGGCGCCCCGCCCCCGCCCCCTCTCCGGCGGGCGGCCCCGCCATTGGCTGGCGGCGGGCGGGGGCCGGGCCGGGCGTGGGCGGGGCCGGGTCGCAGGGCAGCTCTCGGTGCTGTGCGCTGCCGCCGCCGCGGGGCGCTGCCGCGCGCGGGGCTCAGGTGGCGGCGGCGGTTCCTGACTCGTTCTCGCCGCGGCTCCGCCCCCCCCGCCCCCCTCCCCGCCCCGGCCCCCCCCCCCGTCCGTCTCGCAGCCTGACAGGAGGTGCCATGGCCTCCCGCAAGAGCTCCCGAGGCGCCGGGGGCAGCCCCAGCCCCGGCTCCAAGAGAGGTGAGCGGCGCCGCAGCCCCGGGGGGAAAGGGAGGGGGAGTGTGTGTGGGGGTGAGGGTGGGGGGGGGGGGGGTTTCCCGCTGAGGGGCGGCGGCCGGAGCCGCGGGGCTGGGGGAGGGGCGGGGGCCGATGTGGCTCGTGGGGGGTGGGGTGGGGTGGGGTGGGGGCTGCGCCGCGTTCTCCGCCGGAGCCTCCCGGCGGGGTGAGGTGCAGCCTCTCCCCCCCCACACACCCACGCACACACCCACCCCAGCCTCCCCCTGCTCTTCTGCCGGCCCTCGGCCACGCGGCGTGGGCCTGCGGGGGGCCGCGCTCTTCTGGCGGCGTGGGAGCTGAGGGGGGCAGGGAGGGATGGGTGGGTGGATGGATGGATGGGTGGGTGGATGGATGGATGGATGGATGGATGGCCGAGGTCCGTCCCCCGCGTTGCCGTCGTTCCCTTTCCCGGGAGTTCCCGTGGGAGAGAAGCTCGCGTGGCCGGGCCCGGGCGGTGGGGAAGCCCCCCCGTAAAGCTCCCCCGGAAGGGGTGGGGGGGGGAGCGACGGGCGGGTCGTCTGCCCGGCGTGGGTTTTGTCGCCCGGGGGCGTCCCGGGGAAGCGTGCTCAGCCCTTTTCCTCCAGAAGCCGGGGGCAGGAGCGGGGTGCCCGGTGTCGGTTGTTACTCTCGTGTTTAAGCCTGGATGCTGGAGTATCTCCTCAGGCTGACCTGTGTAACAACACTGCTCTGAAGTTATTAGATCCCGTGTAGGTGTAGCATCCAAGCTGGTGGCTTCTGGAAGTATAGAAGCGAGGAGAAATAATCTGGGAAGAACGCAAGCAGGAGGGGTTTTGAGACTATCCCTGCCTCCCCTCGATGAAGAGCACCTTAGCAAATCTGACTATTCATCAGCTACTATGCATGGACAGTTTAGATGGGGAAAGCCTTATGTGCAGTAGCATTTTTAAGCACAGCAGAACACGCCTGAAAGAGGGGAAAACTATGTACTTCTGGAGTGACTATGCAACCAGCCAGACTGGACTGAAGAAAGGAAGTGCTCTTATCAGAGATTGAATGTTTGCTCGTTCTAACTTCTTTGGTTTGGAGCTTGACATGCACAGAGCTCCAGTGATGAAATGTGGTGGTAACAGTGAAATAGTATCTGTTGTTCCTCTTTGAATATGAATAATATGAAGAACGGTGTTAAGTAAAGGATGAAATATATAGGATTAGTTTACCTATCACAAATTGAATTAAGAGAGAAAGATTTCAACTATACCAAAGCATATAAGAGTTTAGAGATGGTATTGCAATGTTTGTAGAAGTGTTTTGGGTTTTTTTTTTTTTTTTTTAAATCCTTTTTCAATTGCTGGACTATGCTGTAGAGTCTATATTACACTTTTTGCTTGGGCTGCAGGTGCTCTGATCATTAGCCAATAGTAAAACCAGACTTAATACAGGTTTTCAATTATAATGCATTAAGAACATGCATCCCCAGTATAATTTTGAATACTGAGCATGGTTCTGTTAATATTTAAAATATCACTTTAAAGGTTTATCAACATTTGAAAAATAAATTTTTCAGGGAACTGAATCTCTAAATATTCTGTAGGTTTTTATTTTCAGTCTGAGTAAAACTGTATCTCTGTATCAAAAGCTATCTGGCTTGTGTAATGGCACTGGGGACGCTTTCTGTTATCTGTGAGGGTATGGAGCAGTATGAGTAATGTGTTAGGCACTCTCCAAAGATGTAACCTCTTAAATTTAGACAAACATTTTGTTAGTTTCAGCAACTCCTAGTTAGAATTTCTTGGACAACCATAGAAATTACAGCATGAAGCTGATGCTCTTTTCATAGTTGCAGCTGCAGAAAGAGGTAATGGATGATTACCCCTGTGCGAATAAAGGAACAGCTAGAGGAAGAGAGTCTTCACAGCAGCAATTAAGGCTTCCACAGTTGAGCAGTGTGAAAATCTGATGAGTGTGAAAATCTAATTTTTGAGATGGCTAGTAACCGAGGCTGCGAAGTATGGAAACCTCAAGTTTGAGGCAGTTGATAATGTTGTAGCATTCACTTTCACAGCCGTTCATGGGAGAGGACGTGGCTTCTTGCCAAGGCGTTGCTCATAGCTCCGAAACCACTGAAGCTGACAGCACATCTAAAAATCTGTGCGCTGAAGACAATGCCTGCATCTGAATGTAGTAATTTGCTTTTAGGTTTCCATATCAGAAAATATTGTCAGTAATTTACAAATAGACTAAGTCTGGAATAGTTCTAACTGTAGTTTATATAGGTGTTTTCAGACTCATTGAAATGTTAAAAGTGGAACTAAATATTTTTTAGAAATAGAACTTTTACTTTCAAAAGTCGTATACTAGGAGCTGTCAAATCAGTCCTAATGAAAGAAAATAATCTTTGTCTTTAAGCTTTGTACTAGTACTGATGGGTGCTTCTTTGAAAGTGACATTTACAGAATTGCATGAATATGCCAGTGAATTTATTTGGAGTACAGAACCGAAAACCAGGTCATAATTTAACAGTTTGGGGATACTTAGAGAGGGAAACATGTGTTTGTTATTATCTTTACTGGAAAGTTTGGCGTCTTGTCACTAGCCTAGAGAATCCATTGTAAAAACTATAGCCTCTCTAAAGGAAGAAAATAAATTTTGAACAGCTAGATGAAGTAATAGATACTTACTGGAATATTACTTAAAGCTTCGTTAGATGAGGGACTGTGTTCGTAGAGAAATAAATGCGTGTTACCTGGTCATGAATTAACTCCCTCAAGTTTCATGAGACAAGAAATTTGGAAATGTCTTGGGCATTAGCAGGTGGTTGTGGAGAAGCCTTCCAGTAAGAGTGAGCTACTTTTGAAATACAGATGGCTGGAAAAATATGAATTACTTTGTAAGATATGCTTAATTGTAGAAGTAAGAGGACTGATTATAAGGCATCTATTCTTATGTTGCTGTGTGGGTGTCTCCTGTCTTACAGTACGTAAGCAAGGACTTAAACATAGTTCCCACCAATTATATAGTTGTGCAAGAATTGCTATCTGTTTTCTTTATATTTCTAATGACGAGTGGAAGAGTAGTTCTCCAGTAAGCTAGGCACTATGTAAAAAAACACATTTCCAACACAAGGCATCATCTATGTCAACAGACAATTGTATTTTATATTAAAAAAATAAAATCAAATCCTACCTCTGCTAGTTCTGAGGCTGTGTTGTCACACAGGTTGAAGTCAAAAAAACTCTACTGTTACTTTGATAAATTTTCTTTAATCTCCTTAATAATAATTGAGATTATCTTCTGACATCCCCTACTTTTCTCTGCAGGATCCCAGAAGATTTAACTTTTTCGTATTTTAACCATGTAATTTCCTTACATATCCGGATGCAAATATATTGCCAAGCTTTTAACTTCTTTTACTCATCCTTTGGACCTTCTAAGGTCTCTTAATCTGCTTCTTTCATTAATTTCTGGCTTTTCATCTTTTTAATTTTTTTTTTCGGTTTGCATTCAAGCTGACATGATGACCTTATCCAAATGCAATTTTGTGCTAATGTTACTTCTTTTGTAACTAACAGTATCACTTCTAGGAACATAGTTGTGTGTGTTAATTTGCATGAACTTTGACAGCTCGTCTTATCTCTATTGTAAAGACTACTTTATAGTGTACTTTCTCTGGGTGAGGCTTTCTGTTAGCTTTTTAATTTATCTAAAAAGCAGAGAAAGTTCATCAGATAAACAGGTCACCTTTTTCCTGCTGAAGCTCTTTTGTTGGCTCTTGGGAACACTGAACTTCACATCCCTGTTTCCAGTGCTTTAAGTGGGATTGCCCGTGCCTCCTTTGGTTTCCCTCAGGTCCCCAACTCTGCTGTGGTATATCTCCTTTTCTTACACTATGGATTCTATGTAAATACGATGCTTCTATCCATCTAAAAATTTTGTCTCTTAGTTTCTGATCTGAACTACTGGCCGGTGTGATTGCTGTACGCTCTTGACTTTACATCAGTGTAGTGTATCATCCAATTTCTTGTGCTACAATCTATCCATTATTTCCTTCTTCATTTTAATTATAATCCTTAGCAAGAACGGTAGCAAGGCGTTGAAGGTCATAAGTGAGATGTAAATTTGAGATGCTCTGTGGAGCTTAACAAGTGTTTTGACTGGTCTGTCCAAGTCTAACTCCTAGTGTTTGCTGAACTAATACAAATTCTCATGAATTCAGTTAGCTCAGTGCTTTGATTTGACTATTTAAACTCAAGGTTAGAATGTTTTCTTGTAACATCTTTGGTATTCAGGAGTATACAATGGAATGTTATTACTTTGTTGGAGTTGTTATATGACTGTTGCAGACAAATGAGAAGTTCTTTGTGTCTCATTGGTGGAATCTTTTAATACTGTTTAAGAAATGTTGCAGTGATTTCTTCACCAAGCTCATCCTATTGCCTAATTTAGTTGCATACAACTAGTCGAAGATCTTGAATTTTTACCATGAGTGCCAGATACTACTGTTTCTTAAACGGTTTGGCACAGACTCGTAAAAAACAGGTCTTTATTTGGAACAAGATGGATTTAACTAGGAAAGTTGATTATGACTTGTGAGACTAGTAGATCCTGAATTGTAATGGCATTTGTGTATCTGGTCTCTAATAGCTAACTGTAGCTTTCAAAGTGTGATTTGGTCATGTCAATAACAAAGTATCTAAACAACAACTCTGTGTGTGTGTGTTTCTTCCCTGAATCTTCAGGAAATCCTAAAACATGCTAATACAAGTAGGAAAACCATGAAAATGCAGACAGCCACCTCTTTGTGATTCATCTGTCTACCTTGTGCCTTGTTCAGGGTGGCCTTTCTGGAAAACTTTTTGACATATTGTAAAATAATTGCCAAATTAAATGATGGTAACAGCAGTAGTGATCCAATCATCTGTAATCTACATGGTATGTTGCATCAGTGCCATCAGTGAAATTACTGGTTTTTTCTGGGTTCCCCCCACCTCTTTTGTTTTTTCTTTTTCTTTTTTTCATTTTCATTTTTTTAAATATCCTGTACAAAACTTGAGGCAGTAACTCTTCAAACAGGTCAGTTTTCTTATCTCAGATTAAATGAAAATGATGTAAATAACATCTTTAAATTGTTAGCTCAGGTATTCCTCTGCATACATGAGCAGTTTGCACTGGAATAGTGAGTCCTTCATATACCTCTTCCTTCATTTCTCTAGAACTAGTGTTAAATGAGCGCTAAATCCTGGAAAGGAACCCTGTCATCTCTTAGGTTTATCTGTATGAAACTTTCTATAAGCCGTTAGCTATTGAAAGATATGGTATCTGACTGCCATGGTCACTCTGTAATGAAAAACAATCAATTTGAACACAGTATATGCTTTTATGACTTGTTTTTCCTTATTGCCTGGTGTTTGGATTTATTCTCTTCGCTCTTTTTCAAGAGAGTATTATTTCAGGTTTTCAGACTGATACCGAAGTGTAGCAGGATTGACATAACACCAAAGAGAGGCCTGTATTTTCCCTCTGTCAGTACTTTTCCTCCTTAAGAATTCTGGAGCACTGGGAAATTCCTCCTCCTGCTTCTAGAGATGCTGCCACTTGATAAAGACATCAAGGACAGTTCTCTCCCTTTTGATCCAGTGTGGGCTGAAATTTTGGGCCTGCTCTGTGTTGTCTAGTGTATTTTACCTGCATGCAGGAAGTCACTGTGGGCTAAAAGTTATTAAGTTATTATTCATGGTGCTTCGGGTATGGAGTAGCCTTGCACTTGACATCTGCAAGGATGTGTGCATTCATATACTTGAACATTTCATCAAAAGTTTAAATGGTACATTAGAGAGGTAACCTTTTCAATAGCCTTTTGAGGCTAGAGTTTGTATACAATGTTAGGTGGGGAACCTAAAGTATCACTAATAATCTCAGGGAAACAGAAAGTTGGAGCGGTATATTTTCTCAGATTTTGGCAATTACTCTGAGAATAAACATGAAAATTCCCCATCAGATATGGTAGCTAGTCGAGGTTCAGACTCCAGGGATGTATATCATATTGGGGGATTAAGGAGTGAAATTTTTTTACAGTTCAAGGCTATAGGTCTGCATTCTGCTTAATCTAGACTGAGATTGCTCTGCAGTCTTCCCTTTTTCAGTTCCCCTTCCCTGTACCTGAATCAGTAGCTGTGCAGGTGCTGGGTGAACCATGCCAGGGAATTGATAAACTGAAAGCTGACTCTCTTCCCCCAGAGTGGCTCAGTGCACAACTTTATGGGAAGCCCTTTGGGTAGAAGGGAAGAAAGGACAGTGAGTGGCTGGACATCAGGGGAGGGTGAGGTTGAATCTAGAGTTTTATGTTCAATTGTGTCATTGTGGAGCACCTGTGTAAACATAGAAAGTGAATGGTTTGGTTGGATATGCTAATGTAATGGCTGGGTAATTAAGGCTTCAGTAAAGTCAACAACAGTTGCTGGCAGTAGAAGGCATGTAAAGATTATTTCTAATTAGAGAATGCATAAAAAGGTGAGATTTCAGTATTGATGTTTCTTTAAACTGAAAACCCCTTTACTAATCACCTGTATGAAAAGAAAAAGGTTCCTTTCCAGCTGGACCTGTCTGAATCACTCTGAAACGTGTAATAAGTGTTCATGTGCTAATTCTTATGTTGAATTCTTCATTGTAGAGAACTTGAGCAGTGAAGTTCTGATTTACCCCAAGATGAAGATCACAAACTGGTAATCTGTGTGAGAGCCTGCAGCAATCTTTCTCCTAACTGCATCCTAGGGGCTAGCTCTTTGCATGAAAGAGTTTTGAGCTATGCTTTGAAGTGGAAATCATAACTCTGTTATGTGTCTTTAAGTACACTGGAAATCAAGTATGCAGATAAGCATATCTTGAGTTTGAAGGGACTGTAGTATGTGTGGTTCAGCTATGTTAGAACTTTTTAAATGAAATGAATTTTAGTCTCCTTCATATGGAGCCGCACTGTTACTATGCATGTACTTACCCAGTGTAACAAATGCTAGCAAATCATTTGTTTGAAACTTTCTTTATAAAATATTTAATAGCTAGGCATTTTGTAACTACTGAGTAGTGTTTTTCTTGTTTTACAATTTTATTTCCCGAGGTTCTGTTTGAATGGTAATCAACAATTAATTACTAATGTAACATTCCTCACTTTTTACACTAGTGTGTTTTAAGATTTGTATTTTGTTGCCTTTTTTTAGTATTATTAAAGAAAGTTCACATAGCTGTTTGGAACTGTGGCACTATTTCTTTCCATAATAACTGTAAAACACAGCTATATCTTTTGAAGCAAGAAAGTTGTGAAAAGAGCAATACTTTTGCATCTGAGATCTAACAACGTATTCTAACAGCTATTTATACGACTGTAGGTATGAGACACCTGAAAACTCTTTTGAACTGTGTCAGAGTTGCAGATGCATAGCACCTCTATGAACTAACACCTAATTAAATTGTCTTAGTATAAGACTTGAACCTTTGATATGTTTTAGGCATTGAGTAAAAGATTTGAAAATGTTTTTTTTTTTCCATGAATAGCAGGGTTGTAGGTACTAGCAGGGCAACTAGTTTTATTTGCCTCTATGTGAAACTCCCTCAAACCATGAGAAAAATTGAAAGAACTGAAAAGACATCATCTGTTTTCTTTCTTTTGTGGCTTAATTAGGACTTGTTGCTGAAACAAATTGATGTGACCCACATTGCAGGATAGGAAAATGGAACAAGGAAAAAAATACCCTAAAATTAGTGCCAGGATGCTATACACAGAGATGAGGATTTTCAACCTTATGTAATAGAAACTTTTTTAAAGGTCACCACCAGCAGAATTTGTGTGTTCTGGGTTTAAGTATTTCTTGTATTTCCTCTCCACATTTTCCTTTCCTGAACTCTGCTCTGGCCTAGATACAACCAAATATTTAATTAACCTAGTAATTATGTAGGACTATTGGCTACATTAAATCATTCAAATAAAAGATGCGTAGATTGATTTCCAAATGTTCTGTGGGAGAGAGCTGGTTAATCAGAATATCAGCTATCAAAAAATCTTTAAGTCATCTGCATAGTTAAAATTGGTTCTATGTTGGGTTTTGAACATTAATTCTATTTTGTGTTTGTATATGCATAAAAACAAAACTTGAGAAAATTGACTAAAGCGTTTGGGGAAGAATATCAGAATGAAGGAAGGTGTACTCTTCTGTACAAATTATTTAGATAAGGTAGGTAGATAACACAAAATATTTTTGTTCTGTCTTTACAGGACTTTTATTTTTTCCTGAAGTGTTAACTCTCTAAGCCAGTTATCGTACTGTCTTTACGTCTGTGGAGAAAAGGTTTAAAAAAAAAAAAGGGAAAAAGTAATTCAAACTATTAAGATAATAAGTGATGGATTCATTAAATAGTACTTTAAATATATTGTGTTGATAGTCAGTATTCATTATAAAACTCAAGTTGTAAGCAGTGTCGTTGTTAGTCATTTAAGCTGTGTGCACATCTGTGTGTATTTTTTCCTTGTAATAAATCCTAATTGAAGAGCTATTCAAAAAATGTATATATGAATAACTAAAACGAAAAACCCAAAGCATGTCTTGGACAAAATTTGACTAGCTTTTGAAAGTGATCATCTTTATAGCACATTTAGAAAAGAAGCAGTGCAGATTCAGGATTTTCTCCTATTAACATACATTTCTATATTAATTTTTACCTCCTCTGACTTCAGCAGTTACGCCTAGATAAACAGAACTCCAAAGGAGAGTTGTCAACAGCAGCAGCTCTTACAGTGACAAACAGCTGCTCTCTCCGAACCTCACTGAAAAGTGCAGGGTGAGCACTGCAAATAGAATTCACTGCTGTGCTGTATTTAGATAAAGTGCCTTTGACAAGTCTTGCAACACTGTGCAACCTCCTAGGACAGAATTTCTCATTAAGTTTCTTTTTGTCTTTAATTTGTGACTGTTTTCTTTTAGAGAGAAAAGCTTCTGTTTATTAAAAAATACCAAAGCAACCTAGTCATTCTTGTGATGTTTCTTTTATGAGTAGATATCTTCTGAAGAAATTTTCTGATTTTTGTTGTGTATGAATGTCTTAGAAGAATCTTTTAAATGGAAAGCAACCAGGATTTGTTCACTCTTTATAGTCAGAATAAATGTAACTATGTCAGATTAATAATTAAAAAAAACCCACCCTGGGGAATGATTGTTGGCATCAGTCAAGGAGATGATAATCTTCTTCTTGTTTTGTGTTTTTTTTTTTTTTTTTTTTTTTTTTTTTTTGTTTTTTTTCTGAAGAATGATTAATTCTGACTTAGTAACAAATCACCTTAGCTTGCAGCTAAAAAGCTCTTCTAAATATTGTGGTGCTTCCTGTGAATCTGAAAGGCATCTGTAGGCTTAAAAGTACTTTGAACTATAACAGCTTATATTCAGAAATGGGCTGACTTTTAAAAAGTATAGACCATCTCTCTTTATAAACTGAATAAAAAAAATAAATAAAAAACCCTACATGTGTCTATTTACTTGAAGCGTGTTTTCAGATAATAGGATTGCAGATCCGATTCTGTGTGGAACAGGGCTAGAAAGAGTCATTTCTTACTTCTATGCAACACTGGTAAGTTGGAGTTCTCAGCCAGAATAGAGGATAAAAAGATTTAATTCCATTTTCTTCTTGAAGAAGTTTGGTTGACTTTCAGTGTTGCAGCTGCTGTTTATGGGGTATACCTGAAGAGGAGTGAAAGTGTATATTTTAAATTATTCTTGTTGAAACCTTCAATCCAAGGTGAAATAGAAATTCAGCCTGCTGAGAGTGAGAACCACGATAGGCCAGTTAGGTGTGGAGTTCCCTTTCTTACTTAGAAAAGAGGGGAAAATCTGGGCTTTAGTCTCTGTTCTCTGGAGCTCTTCTCTTACAAATTGCTGTCGTGGCCAGTTAAGATTTGACTGTGCACAAATAAACAGCTTTGTGGTGAAGAACTGAAATCTCTGTGTTCTCATACCCTTGGGTATA
The DNA here is from genome assembly GCF_018691265.1 of Tyto alba. Classification (NCBI taxonomy): domain Eukaryota; kingdom Metazoa; phylum Chordata; class Aves; order Strigiformes; family Tytonidae; genus Tyto; species Tyto alba. The sequence continues at coordinate 39,678,431 of NW_024881330.1, forward strand.
CTTAAAAATGTGTTTTAGACCTCCCGAAGAAATCCAAACACTGTTCCCCAGAGGAGAAAACTGATCTTCTACATCCTGATTAAGTGCTGAATTTGAGAGGACGGTTCAAGTGGAATTGCTTCATCTATTGAGGGGAGAAGATTCCTTTCACTAGTGAAGCTCAGCAGGGTGCTTATGATCCTAGAGTTTTTTAATGTATTTTGTGCTGCATCTCCTTTTTTTTTCCTCCTTCTTTCCCCTCCAGTTGGCCACCCTCAGTGTCTCTGCAATCAGCCTGCTTAGTTGTCAAATCTCAAGTGCATTACTTTGTTCTTGTTTTCAGTATTTATGTTCTTCTTTGACTCTTTGTATAGTAGGATGGTGTACTATGAGAAATCTTGTAGGGATTGAAAATTAAGGACCATAAAGGTTTATGGGAGGACTGATTATATGTGGAGTAAGGAAAAGTTCCTCAAACACTAAAGTAAAAACCTGTGAAATGGCAGCAGGAGAGCCAAAATTGCCATTCATTGGGCTAATTTATCAAATTTAAGTTCTGGTCTCTTTGTTTTTTTTTGAATTTACCGCTCCTTCTGTTCCAGCCATTTCTCTGTTCCTAACTAGTAAGTTTCTGATTTAGTTTATTAAAGTCCTTTGATAATGTGCACAGGTATCTTTATAACCATGTAGACAAGATTATATAAAGTGCAAAGCAGACATCTAGTTTTTAATGATAATAATAATAAAGCTACTAGTTTTCCCCTAATTTCCATTACAGTTGCAGTGCTGAAGATTTCTTAGATACCAAAAGGAAGAATCAATTTTGTATCATGAAGAATTTATATTGGATTTATTAAAAGTAAACCTTTACGTTAAACTTAAGATCTTATCTCTAAAGACCCCGCTGTTGTGATTTTTTCTAAAACAAACAAAAATTTCTGATTATGAACATTTCTGAAAATGTAAGGTTGGAATATTTTGTAAGGGATACTGTACTTTAGTAAAAATCTCTGTTCTAACTGTAAAATAGATGGAGAAAACAGTAGCCCTGTCTTCATTACAAAATGAAATAGAGTTTGTAAAAGCACAGGTTTGTCCATTAAAAGTGTATTATTCCACCCTTGGTATTATTCCACCTTTATATGTATCTGTTTTAATTCAGGGACAGCAGTTATAATCATTGTGGTGTGTGGACTTCTCAAAATGGAGCAGTTCAACACCCATGCTTATTGAGTCTAGATTTTGAAATGCATATCAAAAAAGTGTGTATATATATACACATACACAACCTATAGTCATAGAGGGAAAAAAAAAAAAAAAGCTTGTATTTTAATAGGCAGGGGAAAAATATACTAACAGAGAATGCTGTAAACCTCCCTTTGATAGATATTTTACTCAAAATAATGGTTACTGACACCACCCAAAAAACCTTTGTGTAAAAGCTGTTTAAAATAACGAACTGCAATTTCATTACTGAGAATGGCTTGCAACAGTTTTATCACTAATCATATTAGAAAAGATAATTTGTCAAAAATGTCAAGTGGTAGTAGGCCATGCTCATACAAGAGAGATTCTTTTCTGTCTTTGTACTGCTACTAGTTCATCTCTGTTGGTGGTGGGACTGCTCTATTGCAATTTATTTTGTTTTTTTACTTCTCTCCCATATCTGGTTTTTATCACTCTCCATTTTGCTTTTAAAAAGAGCTTATTCTAAATGATCTAGTTGATGGATATTTTTTGCTTCTGAAATGTAATTTTCAGATATTTCTCTGAGGTTAGTGTTTTGTTGTTTTTCCTTCTGTTGTGTTTTTCTAATTTCTAGTAACTGCCTTCTCTTCATGTGATAATCTGTAATTGATTTGGTATTACTTCCAAATGCACCTTTATGGGAAGTAAATACACGCATTAGGAAAGCTTAGCTTGATGCTTTGAAGCCTGCCTTCATTTTTGTGTTCATAGCGGACATTATTTTTCCTCTAAGCTTCTTCATTTGCACTTTGGTAGTGATCTACAGGTAGAATTAATGCTGCTAGTCTTGATTGTCAATTATGCTTCTCTAAAATTAACTAAAATAGCATGGAGTGCTATTTTGTTAAACTAACTTGAGAATAGTTAGTTAAAACTAACTTGAAAATAGTTTTAACATTTGAAACGGATGTACAAGTGAGGTGAGGAATAATAATTTGAATGTTAGTGAAGCAATTTGAGTTGCTTCAAAAAAGGACAGACAAATGAGTAGACTACAGCATTTGAACACAGTAGAATGCGACCTCTCAAGAAGTCTGAGCTGTTGGTTTAGCTATCCCAATCTTGAGTTGTATTTTAAATATTTATCTATTCAATTTAGCCCTTGTCTTTCACAAAGCTAGCAAAAATAATACTGTTTGGTATTTTGAACTATATCATTCAGAGACATACATGTGTAATGTTATAGGTAGATTAAGGCCAATCACATCCAAATACGGATTAATGAATCTTTATTAAGGTAAGAGAGCAAATGCAGCGCTGGGGTGGCCGAGGAGTCGCAGCTCCGTCCAGGCTCACCAAATTAAGTTTCAAACCCCCTTTTATCCACCCAGCTGCCGGTTTCAACACCTTCAGCACGCCTCCTGGCTTCTTCTACAGTCTTCTTTTTTCAGTCCTGTGGTCATGTACACCTTGTCCTTCAAGTCTGGGCCAATTTGCAGCTCCTTTGTCTTTTATGGCTCAGTGGTTTCAGTTCCTCTCTTATCTCAAGGACAAGGGATACCAGAGATGGCCCATTCTGTTCTTTCTCATTCCATTGCAAAGGAGTTACCGCCCTGTGATATGGACCATCTGGTGAGCATCCCAAGAGGGGGGGCTGTTGGGTTGGTGTTTCCTCAGATCAATTCCCCCCTTTTCCCAGTAGTAAAGTCTTTTACTTTTCTTAAAATTTGGATCATTGTACTAATAATAGCTTTAGCCTAAGAAGTAATTTTTTAATTACTTTTAGCGAAAGCAAAATTCTTCTATTACTTATCACATGTAAGGTGTATTTTTCAAAGTGTGCATTAATATATGTTGCTTGTGGGATGTATAATCAATTTTGTGGCCCCTTGTTCCATCTTCCTTTAGATGAGTCTGGAGAGTTTCCACATTTTTGGCTGTAGCCTCCCCTTTCAGAAATGAAGATATTTGTCATTTCTGGAGAAGACATGTTCTTGCAATCAACTGATTTTTTTAAAAGGCACAAGATAAGGCTGTGGGTACTTGGTTAAAGGTCTACACATGTGTGTTAGTTCAGATTGTGAGTGTATATTTAAAATGAATTGCTTGACTGTCTCCACTCACTTTACTTTTTTTTTTATGAGTTGTACTGTTTGCTGTTGTCCCTGAATATACTTAGGTTTGAGTAAAATGAAACTGAAAGGTATGCTGCAACCCATTGTGGGCGTTCAGCCAGGTAAGGCTGAGTTTGGAGCAACACCCCCCCCCCCCCCCAAATATATATAATGTGGACTTCGGGTCCCCAGGATCAGTTAGGTGCTCTGTGGATCTACTTGTAGTAAGATCTGGTATCTGCAAATGCAGGTGCAGCTGAAATGAAGTTGCAGCAAATTGCCTAATCTAATGCCTGTCAAAACACTATAGGTTTAATATGTAATAGACTATATATCACTGTGCATAAAATTATTTCCCTTAATAAGCTGTTGATTTCTCCATATATTTGGTGACTTTTACCCTTTGCTTAAATTTTCGTCTTACCTTGCTCTAAATCACTTGTGTATTAGAGAAGTTGCTGAAATGTGCTAGTTAGGAGGTCTTCCTTAAAGCATCTGCTTTGATGTATTCAGGTGGCTTTAAGGATAGTTAAAAGATACACTAGTTACAGAATCAATTGCCTGTAGCTCCTTTAAATCCATCTGAAAAGTCTTAAACTCGGGTGTTGTTACTTTTTTTTTTTTTTTTTTTTTTTTTTTTCTCCCTTGAGGTATAGGGAATTGCATTTGCTAATTAGTTTCTGGCTGGTAAAACCACAGGAGGTATATGTTGTTTTTCAAAGTAGGTGTAACATCCTACAGTTTACTTCATCTACCTGATGGGTATGTTATTTAAAGAAGTGTGGGGGAAGAAGGACAGAGTGCTAGATCCTAAAGATTATATTAGGGTTCCTGTTCATGAGAAACCAACTTATGTTTCTGTCTTCCTCTCACCCAAAGGGAGTTTTCTTTTGTTTGAAATGCAGTGGGAAAATAATAGTTTGTTGACACTGAAGCTGTAAATAAGTTGAATAGTGTATTAGTGGGTTTTTTCTTCCTTTTCTGGTCCTTAAGAAGAAGAGAGTGTGTTGTTCATTAATCATTTGTGTTAGCTTTAAATCGTACAGGTAGCATGCATATTGTCAGAATTTAAAGGGGGGGGGGGTGAGGGAGGTGAGTTAGCGTTAGTCCTTTCTGAAAAGGGAGGGCAACAAAGCAAAACCAACACCTCTGCTACTTTTAACAAATAGGCAATAGAAATGTTGCCCGTTTGCTAAAAGGTTTAGCGTTATTGAACGCGGGGAAAGCAGGCTTTGCTTTGGCAAAGCAATCAGCAACCCTCCTGTGGGTCTGCTAGAAGCAAATAGGTGTACCAGGGGAACAGTTCAGATCTGAAAATCCTTTGGCAGGAACGCGTGGGATTGGTTTCAAGTCACTCTTTTAGAAGACTGGAAACTATATTTTAGACATTAGCTGTCTGTTATTCTTAAAGCAGCTAGCAAGTTTCAAATGAGCAGTCTCCACAGGGTACTCGGGAAGCCTGGCAGACGAGTGCCAGTACGGAGAAAGTTCCTTGGGCGAGGGCCAACTTAGCAAATGCAAGCAGGCAAGCTCTGTGTCCAGACTTGTGTTTCAGCTTATGCTGATGGATTTAATGTCCTTAGAGCTCGGGCACTGAGGCGTACACTGCAGCAAAAATACTACAGTGCAACGTGCTGGGTTTTATTCGCTGCTGTGCTTGATGCTGGAGGATTAAGGGGAGGGGAAAGGATCGACTACCCAGGATGCTCTGTTAGGAGGAGTAAGTGAATTTGATTGTCGTCAGGGCTAGATTGCCATATGAGTTCTGAAAAACGTTTGGCTCCTGAGGATGACTGCTCTAAAAATAGATCTGGAGGAGAGGTTTCTCTTGGGTCCAGTTTCGGGTTCCAGCTGAGCTGGCTTTAGGAAACTTGTTCGCTCCTGTTGCAAGACTACGGTGAGGATAAATCGTTTCTCATTCCCTGCCTTCAGCGTTAAGTTTTGGAGATCTCGACACGCTCGCTCGGTCTGTGGAAATCAAGCACTAATGTTATGGCTGACGACACAGGTATAATCCCAACCTTTTTGTGAACAAATGGAAAATGTGTAGTCACGGATACCGGCTATGTCTGATTTTGTAATCAGCAAAATAACCAGCTTACTGTGGCATGTTGTGTTTTCTAGCTAGTTTGCTGTTCTGGTCTGTGTTACAGGCTGCCTCTGCTATCTTTGATTAAATTCTCTCTGGAGTAGAGGTATTTTATAAGTTTATGGCAGGTGGTTAATTGTAACTTTGTTTTTGCTAATTTTATAGCAGGTGCTTAATTGTAACAGTTTTTGCTAAGTTTATGGCAGGTGGTTAATTGTAACTTAGTTTTTGCTAAGTTTAGGGCAGGTGGTTAACTATAACTTAGTTTTTGCTTGAATAGAGCACACATTAACATAAGACATGGCTTTGTTTTCAAATATCTGACTTCAAAGTTATTTTTGGAGTATATGAAATTACTAGGTGTATTGAACATAAGATAAAGTCAAAGGAAAAAAAAATCATACATTTTTATCTAGGTGGGACTCTTAATGCAGGGTGGGTGAGGTATAGGACTTTTAAAGATTTGCGGTTGAGGAATAGAATACACTTTAAGACTTTCTGATGTCTGCATAAAGACATCTGGTGGTGTGTAAGCACAGGCTTACCAGATATGGCAAGTGACCTACTTCTGACATGGCTGGCAGCATGTGCGGGGAAAGGGCTTGAATTGAGAATTAACTGTTTGGAATGAGCTCTAAGCCAGTGTCAGTCCTTGCAATGTTTTGTTCTGACCCTATGTGTGGGGTTATCTGTGTAGACCATAGGTAAATTATATGTTACATAACTTCCATTTTTGTTAAAGTATTGTCTGATCAAGCTTAATGGTTGAATTCTTAGAATTTTTCAAGATCTTTGAAAAGAATTTTCCTATAAAATAAGAAGCCACAGCATAAAAAATGTATCTTTGTGACCGTTGTCACAAAGCTAAGTGCTTTATGCACAAGAGGAGTGCACAAGTGCTGTATTTTTATAGCAGAATCTGTTTTTGAGGAACTAGCATGAAACAGTCTAGAACACTGGCAAAAATATCAACAGCTATGCTTGACTACTTTAAAAAGTTGTCTTTTATTTAATTTTCTTGTCCTTTTATTCTAATAAGTAAAGCCTGTGTCCTCAGAAGTAGCTAGCAGTAAATAGTAGGAAACAGGTAAATGTGAAATACAGTAAGATTCTCTTTCGTGTTTGCCTGTTCTAATACCTAGTTTGCTCTAGAATAAAGTTGTAATCTGGAATCATTGAAAACGTTTTTAGCCTTAAGATTTAATTTTAAATATGTACAAAACTTCCATTCACTGCACTGGAACACAGGAGTAGTGAAATTTTGCAGTTCTAGAGTATAATTATTTATTTCTGTATGTTAACGTTTCCAGCTGGAGAGCACTTTACATAGTTTTCTTGTAAAGTTGATCCTATTTCTGAATGTACTGGCACAGGCTGCTTGTCTTTGCCTCTGTTTTCAGGCAACCTGTATATCTTTCCCCCAAGGGAGGTGTTATGATGTGTTACGTGTGTGGTATATACACACCTTGCATGTATGTAATTAGGGTACTGTGAAGTAGCAATACGTGCCTGATGTGAGGCTAAATTGTCTCGGTTTCTCTCTGACTGTTACTGGACAGCCTATACGAACTTTGTGTTTAATAGAGAAAATAAACTAAATAGTTGGTATTTGATCTTTGTACGGAGTAGTCTTAATAAAAGAATATTTTTTTTCAATGAAATGCTGAGCTCAGTAAGAGCTGATGTGAGTCAGTTTGTGGTTTTTTTTTTAATTGGTCTGAGCTAGGTAGATAGCACAATGAATGTAATAAAAGGTTAGTTTATTACAGCTGTAAGCCTGATGGCAAGCAAGGTCTGAAAGTACTTCTGTATAATATCTGTTACAAAATAAGTCATTGACCTCTCATTACTTGTCTTTCAGAGCTACTCCATTTTATTCTGAAATCCAATCATGTTATTTAGCTATTGAGAGTACTTTCTGTCTTTTTCTGTGATTGGTGTTGAGAAATACATCAAACATTATTTGCAATTATTATGATAAAGTTAACTCCCTGCCTTATTATTTTATCACCATATTAATGACAAAGTTCCTCAAGGATTTCAAAATATGTAAGAAATACGAAATATGTCAGAAGTTACTTGAGTAACTAGGACTAAATGTGGCTGAACGGGCAAAGGCAGGTGCTTAGAAGGGAATGAAGTGGAATAGGCTGGCAGACATGAAACTGCAGCCGATTGCCAGTCTTGTAGCAGTAGTATCAGGAGGCAGAAGAGCAGACCTTGAGCTTTGGAGAAGGGCCACAGGCATCTTTCTGGATGCACGTTTCTTTACTACTCCTATCTCTCTTTCCCTAAAATGATCCTAGTGCAGTGGACCAAGCAATTTATGTCTTCTGTAGTGGTGATGCCCATTTGAACCCCCCCTACCCATATGCTGGGTTAAGGTCTTTCTTTTGCCAGTGGTTTGTTTGTAACTACTGTATTGTTTATATATACTTACTTTCCGTATGTGCAGTCATAAATCAAGCTGTGATTTGCATTAAGTCTCTGTGTCATCCTTTTACTTGTATGTTCCATAAGACTGGAGGTCTAAAGATAATTTGTCATGTAGTGAATCTCTGCTTGATTCTAAGCAATGGGGAATATACTTTTAGTTGATTAAGAGTGTCTAGACTTCGAGTCTTACCCTTAATATGATTTAAATTTTAGAGCTGCTTTAGGCTATTTGTGTTTTCGTGTTGATTCTGTGAGCCAATTCAACTAGCTTCGAAATTTGCTTAGGAAACGCTTTTCTTCCAAACTGTTTCTGCTGGTCATATTGCCCTCTGGTGGCAGTTTGAGAACGGCTAGCACAAATGCAAAGCATCTCAAAAATGTTAAGCTCTGTATAAATATGCACTACAGAGAAGGAAGGGGGGGATTTCCAACCAAGTTGTTCAGACAAATTACACATGGGGGTTTGCTAGTGGGTTGGCTATAGGGGCTTTTACTTGGACAATCATCGAGCTTCCCACTGTAATTCACAGTGATATGAAAAGCAAGTAACAGTGGTGAAGCTTTTTTTTTTTTTTTTTAAAAAAAAAAACCACAATCAAAAAAACCCTGAACAACAAAAGCATTACTGAAACATGTCGTATTCTGTTTAGTCATAAGAAACAAGATTTATAATTATATCCTGAATCAAAATTTTCTCACTGTTTTATACAAATCCATTTTTTCCCACTGGTTTGCCTTATTTTGACAGAGACTAAGCATGGAGGAAACAAGAATGGAAAGAAAGAAGGCCTCTCTGGAAGCTCCTTTTTCACCTGGTTTATGGTAATTGCTTTGCTGGGAGTTTGGACATCAGTAGCAGTTGTCTGGTTTGAACTTGTAGATTATGAAGAAGTTCTAGGTAAGAATTTTAAATCTTAAGATGATTCTAATAATTATTATGATATGCATTAAATGGACACCATTTAAAATTTCTAGCTAGCCAATTTGACTACTGCAGTGTTTGCAAATGATCTACATGATAAGAATAGGCCATGTAGTTGAAAAAGTATGTTTTAATGCTGGACTTTACTATGATGTTAAAATGGAATTTTTGTGAGACTGAAAAAGGTTATACACATGCTGCATTTATTAAAGAATTGAATAAATAAATATCCAAGGATAGATCTGGATCTCTTTGTAACAGGTATACAGTAGATCAATTGAAATGTCCGCTAAATATGCGTTAATTTAAGTTCTCAGAAACTTGCAGCAGTGCTTGAAAATGGGCAGCTGATGTTGCCACTTCTCTGATGGACTGTGTTGCCTATAGAGTCCGGACAACTGAGCAGTCATCCTCTTGAGAATGAGCTGTTGAATGACCTCAGTTTTAAGCTTTTAAGGTGATAACTGTGTCTCAATAATGACAATGTTAAGGTATTATTGTTAATATAATGTCTAAGGGTGAAAATTAATGTCTCAAATTTCAAGATGCATGTCCGTTATGAAGAGCTATTGTCCCTGATGTTGTAGGATTCGATGTGCACTTTTGCCACTGCTGGTTTTACAAGCTTTACAGCTTTACAAATCTGTTGGTACGTGCTTTTCTGATCTGGACTGATTTTAAGAGAAGCTTCTGGTTTGAAACTTAATGGGGTCTAGTGATGCAAATAATGGTTTCTATATTTTTACCATGCATGCAGCCAAAGCAAAGGATTTCCGTTATAACTTGTCAGAGGTCCTACAAGGTAGGATATTAGAGAAATAAGCTTGCCTTACAGTCCCTTGGCTAAAAATTTTGGTTTACGTAGTTTTTTAATTTTTTAGAGAAATATTAATCTTCTGCTATGACATGAAACTCATTCATTTCTCATTTGTCTCATTTTTCATGGTTTTGAAGAATTCTTATTTCTAGAGAATTACAATTATTCCACCAGTCTGCTGTGTTTAACCATAAACCGAGGAGATCCTGTCTAATTGCTTGCTTCCATACAGTGGTGATGGCCTTATTTTTATCTATTCTAGACCCATGTCTGAACTTTTTCTTCCACAAAACCTTTCTAATTTTCTAAGTACCGTATTAAGAATTATATTTCATTTATTTTAATGGCAATCAAGTTCTGCCTCCATTTAGAGAATGACAAGCATAAGAATAAACTAGCAAGCTGTAAGGACTTAGAGTTCTTCTGCAAACAGTGTGCAGAGTTTTAATCCTATTAAAAGTTATGTCTGAATTTTATTAAAACTAATTAGATAGCTCTGTACTCACTTGGAGATCCCAGGACACTTCTAATCCTGGATACCATGATTCTATGCTAAAAATTATTTTTGAATAGAAACTGGGTTCTCCTTTTGCATGTACTTAGGGCTGGTAGAGCTGCAGTTTCAGAAATAAAAGTGAGAAGTCTGATGTATTAGTCACCTAGGATGGACAGCTTTTTTGCCTGCAGTGAGTGCTATACAGTTGTTAATAAAAATTATGTATGTTTTATCTTTGTCCAGGAAGTAGGTTGCTTACCTTCCATTAAACTGGCAGTAAAACTTATGTACCTATCTTCCTTTTTTCTGAGAATTTACCATGGCAAGAAGCATATAATCAGAAAACAAATGGTGATTATTTGATTAATTCTTGTTTTATTATTTCGTTTCTCTCAAACATGTTGGATGTTCCTTGTGAACTTAAATTTTATTCTGAGCAAAGCATGTTCACATAAAGCACATCACTTAGTTACGGATTTGCTTTAAATCTGTAAGCACCAAAATAAATCTATGAAAGGAAGACCAACCTTGTGTTCAGTCTAAAGTCTAGGAAATACAGAAAGCAACTTAAAACATTTGTAATATTTTCAAGGAAATTTAAACTAGTTAAGAAGAGTACAGCTAAATCATTAAAAAAAAATAGTTGGTAACAACCTGGCATTGACAGTCAACCATTGCACTATGCTGGAGACAAACTGCTGAATCCCTAATTCTCTCTTCTTCCTCTCTTTGCATTTTGAAGGCAAGCTTGGGATATATGATGCTGATGGAGATGGAGATTTTGATGTGGAAGATGCTAAAGTATTGCTAGGCAAGTACAAACACAGGTGGAATAATCTATATAATTCAGTTCTCATATTCATGTTCGGTTTTTGTGTAATGTCAATACAATATTTCTGGGTTTTCCTAATTGGAGAACTTTAAAACTGATTTAATTGTGCTGGGTTTTTTCTTAATGCAAGTTGTAGGACTGTGTGTCAACTTGTATCAAGTTGTGTTCTTTTTCTCCTAATATACCAATGTAAGCGGAAAGCATTTAGTTACTGGCAGGATGATTTTGAAGTTAGATGGTTGGTGCTGCTGTATCGACTGTTGAAAGATGGTTGTGATTATTAAGAAATTTATTAAATGCAGGGCTTAAGATGCTTCAAGAGTTAAAACGTTTACGTTAACAAATTAAGCCAGGTTCATTTTAAAACAACTTCCAACAGGCCTTTGTACTACCTAGATGACTATTTGTTTAGCATATTTTTGTATAGTCTTTCCTGTACTCTTTGAGTTTTCCACAAGTCTGTTTTCTTTGCCCTTCGGAAATCCTACATGACATGGATTTTTCTTCTTTGATGTTGAAACACTGGTTTTTAGGCTTGTGTTCCTTGTAGTTTGGGAAAATATCTTTCTGCTCACTATGTATCTTCAAAGAGAAATTTCAATCACTAAACATGCTTTGTGATATTCCCCTTCTACCTACATCTAGCAGTTAAAGCACTACCATCTTCAGCTTCACAATCAAGGATCAGATAGAGACTCCTTGCATATCTGATGTTAGAAAGCTTACTTTAATTGATTTGTTCAAATGTAAACCTATTCTGAGCACACAAACCTAGCAAGTTTAAACAAATAAAAAAAAACAACGAAAACCCCTAGCATAGTAAATAACAGCTTGAGCAGAAAGCAAAGTGGGATGTCTCACACTAGTCAGTTATCGATAGTATATTAGGATCTTATGGCCTGAAACTCATTTATCTTATTTGAAAACTCATTTATCTATCTTGACACTCAAACTTCATGAAAATCAGTTTATCATCAATTTATTTTTCCCCACTTATGTTTGCAGAAATAAGCGGGTCTTTCTGGGGGGTTCATTTGTTTACCTCCGTGATAGTTAAAGAAAACCCAGGTAATCAAAGTTACTGAACCAGTTTGCAGTGGTGTGAATGAGAGGCAATCCAAAGAATCTCCAGTGATCTGAATGACTTCCGAGCTACAAATTGGGCGTTAATTAGAAACGGTGAATAAGATAACACTTTGTCTAGTTACATTAGTTGAGTCATATTAGCTGGATTCAGATTGCCGAGGTGGTAGCCAGAAACATGCTGCTGCTTTGTTACATGGCTGTTTTATGCAACTTGATGTAGCTGGGAATTTTGCCAGTACATGACAGCGTTTCTATTATAAGCTTTTCTTATCACGCATTTAAACCTTATACTTAGAATGTGACATTAAAAGGTCACAGATCAAAAGTTATTTTTATAATTTTTGAATACTTGCTTAGAAATATGATTTAATCTCATTTAAGTTTAAAAATACTCTCTGCAGTACGAAGGAAATGGTAAATTTTGAAAAGTTACATGACTGATAAAAATTGTGAATATAAATTATATTTTTTTCTGATAACTAGCACATAATAATATTAACTGAAGTTCCCAGTAAATTATTGTGCTTGTTTGTATTTTACATTTCATATACACTAAAAAATGAATATCACTATACAGGCTCCAATTATTTAATTGATGCAGAATTTGGAAGCCTAGATTCCCTCTTGAGGAATTTGTCTTCCAGAATTAAGTCTTTGCAGTAAAGAAAGCCATATAGTAAGCCTATATTTAACTGCACTAGGGTAACTTTCTAAATACTGAATGCATAGCTCCTTTTGTATTTTATTTGTAAAGATTTTGTTACTACATATGGTGTGTTTGAAGACTTCTGGGATTTTTCTCTGGGTCAGCACATGGTTTCTCTGCTAATTTACTAGTGACTTAAAAAGGAGATACTACTGTTTGATGTTTAATTCTAGGAATTCATATGCTTTTTTCTTTCCTGTTTTTTAGCTATTGCTGAACTACTGTATAGATTGGAATTGTGGCATAGACAGTGGTTTAATGTTGACCACTTCTATAATCTTTAGGTTTTGCTACAAGCTTAAAGATTTAATTTGCATAATAATGATAAATAGACTTTAAGTTAATCTAATGTTAAAAATGCTTCTACCAGCATGAGTTTATTTTATATTTCAAATAATGGCCTAGTAGATGATAACTTAGTAGTTTTCTGTGCTACTTGGGCTCACCTAAATAGAAGAATTAAAATTTATTATTTTATTTCCTGTATGCATAAGGTATGATAGGGTCTGTCCTTTGTTGAAATCAAAGGAAGCTTGACGATTAAGTTCTTCAGGTATTTGTGTAATTTTAAAAATGGTGTGCAAGGTGTGTGGTTTTCCCCACCACCCTGTCCACCCTTCCCCGTTAAGGGGGGGGGGGGGGGGGGGGAAGAGAAAGAACCCACCTAAAACCAAGCCAGCCAACCAACCTCAAATATTTCTTGAGTAAGTTTTGTATCCATTTATAAAAAAATACCCAGTGTGGAAATGTAAACTTGTTGAACATAGTCTACAATTACCTTGCAGATCCTTTCTTTCTCACAGGTATTTGTGAGGTTCTGCTTACTGAATTCCTTTTGGTAATGGGAAGAGCGGCTTCTTCATCTGCTCCTTTGAGGGCTGCTGTTATCAGTAATTCTCTTCCCACTTTTTGTCTGCTTCACTCGAATTGTTCTTTGAAGGAAGTTGTTCCTCTTAGCTTGTTACAGAGAAACAGTGGCTTTACTAGTATTACAACAACAACAACAAAATGCATGTATAGACAGGGAGCACCAGTGACTGTTGTAATAGAATCTTTGTAGGCAAGCCATTTGTTATACTTCAGTCCTTTCTAACAAGCAACAATATTCTGAGAAATTCTGCTTAAATGCCTTCAGTAGTTAGTACAATTTTGGAATTGCAGCCACAGAAAGTCATCAATATGTTCTTGTGTATTTAGTTCAGAGTAGTCTGGCTATGCAGAAAATGAAAAAACAACCAGCACCAGTAAACAAAGGGTAGTAAGTAGTAGAATCCAAGCTTCTGTAAACCAACTTTTTTTCATCTGGTTCACCTGTAGTAGAAAAACGTGTTTGCAAGTAGTTACGCAAAGATTTCACATTCAGGAAAACTGTGGTGAGATAATTGGAGTTAAAAGGATGCTTTTGCATGGTTCAGCTACTTAGGATATGTTTCATATTCTCTATTTCCTTACGTTCTACTGTAGCACCTTCAGCTATTAAAGGCTTGTGTAGGCTCATTCTCTCAAAAGAGATGTTTGCAGAACAAATGTCATGTTACATGAACGTAGGTAGGCCCTCACCCCATTGGTTGCGGTAACACTGTTGAATAGATAAAGATTTTGACTCCCTCGATCAATGTTTGATTTAAATTCTAATGTTTAGACTTCTCTTGAAATAAAGTAGTTATTTCCTATGAATCCCTGATTTAGGTGGTATGGTTGCCTTGTTGGGCACTTAGGTTTTTGTCACCATTTTGAAGCAGCTTTTACCGCGCTTAGGTGTGCTTACCAGCATGTGTATTTTACTTTGAAAAGCAGTTCTTCCTGACTGTGGGGATGAATGAAAACCACAAATAGTTCTGAGTATGAATTATTTCCTTTTTAAAAATGTTAACGCTTTCTAAGAAAGAAAAAAAAAATATATGAAACCAAATATAGATAAAATAAATATATGAAATAATGTGTTACTTTCTGAAACTCAGGCTGAAGGTTTGTTTTTTTTTTTTTATTTTTTTCACCCTTAGATTCAAAGGCCATTATATTAATCTTGCACAGTTTTTGTAAATAAAGGGTTTGAGGTTTTGTTGTTTGGTGGTTTTTATGGTAAAGACTGTAAGGTATATTCTTCCAGTTTCCATGGTTCCCTTAGGTGTCCTAATCTTTTCAAAGAAAATACACTGCTGTACTCCATGTTATATTTTATAAAGATAATTGCTCAGGAGTCTCATTCTTGACTTAGTGCAAGAACAGGGGCATCTGTATGGGTTTTCACATGCTTACAGAAATTCTGTCTAAAGCCTGGGGTCTCTTGTGAGTGTTTTTGGGTGTGGGGGTTTTTGTGTTTTTTATTTATTTACTTATTTATTAATGCCAGATTCTGACAGAACAGAATGATACAAATATTTATAATTCAGTGCTTATAACTTAGAGGTTTTGAGTTGTTTTTTTTTTTTTTAGATCCAGGTTTCCATTTTTAAATTGACACTTCCTTCTTCAGTAAATATTCTTACTTTGGTTTATGTCTTTTCATCTTGCTTGGACTAGATTTTGAAAACAAATTAGAAAGATGACTGACTATCATACATAAAGTGAAGTCTATAAAATTTAATTTTTATAGAACTAAGCCATGGAAGAAGTTGGAGAGGGATATTTATAGTACCTTGATTGCCTCCCGGATTCAATCTGTCATTTTTAAACCTTTGGCCTATCCAGTGAAAAATTAAAGAAAAAGGATGGTCACTCAAGTAGAGGTTCTGGACATCCAGGGACAAGGATGTGGAACATCATGGACTTGGAAGTTTCCTCAGAATTATCATTGATACTTTCACTATGTGCTGTAAGAAAAATGTGTTGAAATGTGTTAAATGTCTCAGCCACGAACTCCTCAATCTTGAATGTTTCGTTAACCTGCACCTAATATTGCTTTGGAGTCTGCATGTGCAACATGTTCACTTAATTTTATGTCTCAACATCCTGTTTTCACCCTTAGCCCACTTTTCTGCTTCTCCTTTCAACATAAATGAAGGTTTGTTCTGGTTAGAAGTGGGAGAAATTCCTCCCTCTCCCGCTTTAAAACTTACCAGTATTTGACATTTGTCATTGCCTGGTCATTCTGTTGTACTTTTCCCAGAATGGAAAAGGTGAAAAGTTATTTAGTAATAACTGTAAAAGTGGATTTTAATTTAGAAACAACAACAACAACCAAAACCAAACAAAAAAACCCCAAATAAACAAACAAGCAAACAACAACAGCAACAACAAAAACCAAACAAACAAAAAAAAAAAAAAAAAAAAAAAACAAAAAAAAACCCAAACAAAAAAAAACACAAAAACCAGAACAGGAGAGTGGGGAGGAAAAAAAAAAAAAAACAAAACGTTAATCATGGCTTATTTGTATCTTACAAACATCAGTTAGATCAGTGGGTCTCGTAGCCCAAGGTAGCAGCTCCTGATATCAGAGAATTTAGACGTGACGAGCTCTTTCTTCACTGCTCTGGCTACCTCTGCTTTAGCTGTCTTTAGATTTTCTATGTAACAATACAAACACCCTTTATATTGGCTACTTATTCGTTTTTATCTAGTGTTCTGTATATCCTCAGGTTTGGAATTAATTCCTGAGGATCAAGTATATCATGTAGAATACATACCATAGAAAAAAAATGATCGAGAAGCATGTTTAAAAAGCCCAAACAAGCAAACAAACTGCAAAACTAACCCCCCCAGCAATTACAGCCCTCACTTCCAAGCAAAATCAGAATTCTGCTTGGTAGAATAAATGTTATCCTTAACAATATGTCTGTGACAAGCTTGTTTATAAATACCTTTTGCTTTTAAATGTTATTCTCAGCTATCAGTTGCAAACTCTCAAATTTGAACATGATGTGTTTTTTTTTAAAAAAAAGGCAAATTGGATGATTTTAAGTAGTGGAGAATTACTGATAAAAAAATGTCTAAGGGTAAATGCTGTGGCAAGCAAACTGCATATAAATGGATTTGGCTTTAGAACTAGGAAGAAGAGAAAGCAAAGCTGCGGCTTTTTTTCTAAGATTTTGGCATAATACTGTGCATGCTTATTGTCCAGATTATAGTTTGTACTTTGAAAGCTTCAACTTTCTTAACATCTTTCTATTTCCTAATTAGCATTCCTGTAAAGACTGCAGTCTGTGACATGAGATGTCTTTCACAGATCCTCCTTGTACAGTTTCCTCTTTCCACCTAACTGCTGTCTCTTTTTTTTCCTTCCTCCCCCTCCCCCTCTTTCTCTTTCCTCTATTCTTGTGTAGGCTTGACCAAAGATGGCAATAATGAAAATATTGATTCCCTTGAGGAAGTCCTTAATATTTTAGCAGAGGAAAGCTCTGATTGGTTTTATGGCTTTCTCTCATTTCTCTATGATGTATTGACTCCTTTTGAAATACTAGAAGAAGAAGAGAGCGAAGCTGCAGATGATGTTGATGGTACGTCACAGAATGAAGGGGTTCAGGGAAAAAAGACTTGTGTTATTTTGGATTTACAGAACCAGTGACTGAGAGACTAAATAATTTGATTGGCTTTTGAAAACGTCCATGAAATCATAACAGGAATTTATGGCAATGAAGGGAGACTGCCAAATGGACGCTATAAAGATTGAACTAAAGTCAGCCATGCAATGTAGTTCCACTAGTTGAAAGCCTTTCAATGACTTTTCCATTTTTGTGACAGGATGACAAATACTACACAGTTGTGTAAATATGTAGAAGAAAACATGTATCTGAGGTTATGTAGTTGGTTTCTGTATGTGCTTCGATTTGTGCATTTTGTGCACAAAGCTTACAAAGCTAAGTGTAATAACCTCTACTGTTAACACTATAACATTTGTCTTTCTAGCAAACATTAACTGAAGCATTTTGTAACAGCTTTGATTGTATTCTAGCATGACTGCATTATGTAAATACATATTTATATGTTAATCCTTAATATAGACATGACAATGATAATTCTCTTGTGAAATATAATTTTAATAAATAATTTATTTTGTGATTCACTGATTTCTCAGATAGATTTTTCTTTTTTTTTTTTTTTTTACTTGTTCAAATAAAAGCACTCCATTTCAAAGTGCTTGAAAATTTTACTGAAACGTTTATTTCTAAGTTAGCTAACATCTACTGTAATCAGAAGATACAATGTCATTATATGGTTTAATCCCACTGATCTGTCTGTTTTCAAACTAAATTTTCAGTCATTTTTTTAATATAACAATCACACCACAAGGGCTGTTCTAAATTTGTTTGAGTTTTTTTAAGGTGGGCCTTTTATGGAAGTCGGAAGCTGTGATTATGTATTTCTAATGTAATAATGAATATATTAAAGACTAATTGGAAATTAGAATTTTATGTCTTCTATTCCTTGCTAAATTCAAGTACTTAATGCACTTTTGCAAATTCTAAAACAGTTTCACAGGAAAAGAATTAAGGCAGTTGTTCCAAAAACATTTTTCATGTACATGAGTTCTGTCTGCTATCATAGTTAGTGGTATAGAAAGGAGAGTTTGTAATTGTGTTCTGCAGTTTGTATTGGTAGTACTAAAATCTGAAACTGAGCTGTCATTTAATACATGAATAGTGTACTCAGATTATTAAAATTATATGAAATTGCTTATTGTGATGCCTGCTCTGCTTAAGCTTGTATTTGTTTCCCATACAATGTTTATATTCAAGTTTTAACGCTAGTGGATGCAGGCTGAAAGTTAACCTGGTTTTAAATAAAATGAATTTTCACTTGCTTTGGCGTGGCAATTTTAAAGCAATTTAATATGCCTGGTTGCAAAAAAAACTTTCCTTAAATCATCCAACTCAGGGTTCTACTCAATCTTTAAAGAGTAATAAAAAAGTGTTAGTGTTAAGCAAGTGAAGTGTTTAAAAAAAAAATTATGATACATTAATACTGCTGCTTAAGATTTACAAATGAAATAGACCCCCCAAAACATTGGTCACATTTTCTTCCAAATATTTGAGGATTAGGATATAAGAAAGTTAACATGTAACTGTAATGGTTTTTAGAATAAGATATATGATGCATTATGCAAAGAAAATAAAAACACCATACATTATGAAAATAAATATTATAGCTGTGGAATATTACTGAGAAGTTTCTTAGCAAGTGGAAGATACTTGCAAAATATCCGAGACATAGGAAATAAGCAAGCTTGGTTTTGTTTGGTTTGGTTTTGTTGGGTTTTTTTGTTTGTTTGTTTGTTTTTTTTTAATTTTAGAAGCAGATTTGAATTAGAAATAAGAGTTTCATCACTCCTGTGGGATAATAATATTTCTCAGTATGAATTAGAAAAATTGCCATGGAACATTGAATTCTGTTGTAGATGCTTCAGCAATGGAACTAGGTAGCCAAAAAGAGGAGGAAAACATCTCTTATGAGAATTCTGTGTAATGAAATTTATATCAAATAATTAAAATACACATTGATAATCTGATGAAGTTTCAAGTGAAATAGAGATGAAAGACTACTTGAACCATGAGAAAGATGCAGGCACTGAAATAGGCAATAATTATATCAGTAAACAGTAAATTAGTTTAATTTGGGCTAGGACGGTGAAATGCAGGCCAAGAAAGTTCTGGATTGATATGGAAGTTCCTTGTGGATTTTAAGTGTGTGGATGTCTGCTCAAAACCAATTATAGTGGGATAAAGATTTTGTAGAAGGAGAAAAAGGGGCAGTGGGGGAAGACCTGGGGGAAATGTGAATAGTAAAAAACCAAAACTTTCTAGAGTGTTTA
Organism: Tyto alba; assembly: GCF_018691265.1. Lineage (NCBI taxonomy): Eukaryota > Metazoa > Chordata > Aves > Strigiformes > Tytonidae > Tyto > Tyto alba. The sequence continues at coordinate 39,697,844 of NW_024881330.1, forward strand.
TTTTCTGTAATATAGGGTGGTTTTGGTTTGGTGTTTTTTTTTGTTTGTTTTTTTTGTTTTTTTCAGAAATGTTCAACTCCTGCTTGGTGTTGTTCCTGTTGAGTTAACAATTAAACCCTCACAAGTGCCGAGCAGAACTGTCAAAACTCTCCTAGAGTTTGGGAGAGAAGAATTTGATTTTACTGTATGCAGTTAATTGTTGTGATTGCAAGCAGGACGTGGCTAGTAAGGGTGGTAATAGGGTTTAGATGAGTCTTCAGTTATATCAGCATGGTGTCTTTATTAAAATAAAAAAAAAAAGGCATTTTAATAGCAAAAAGGTTAAGCTGAGTATGATATGCAAATAAGCAAGGAAAGCTGAACTGTTTCTCAACTCTAGCTTCTAAGTCCACACAGAGTGTTTGAAATAATTGAGGAAATTGAAACACAAATTTTTAGTTTGATCTGTGGTGACTATCGGTTATATGAAATACAGTCAGTGTATTAATGTTTTAAAAGAAGTCCAGAAAACTTTTAAAGTGGTTTTAAACTGTAGGTAGAAAGCTGCAGCAGCTTTGGCTTTTGATATTTAGAATAATTATTTTAGAAGGCAGAGCTGCTGCTTTATACCTACAGGTTTTGGTTTGAGAATTTAAAATAGGAGCAAATTAGTAGCAAACAATGTTTTTAATGAGGAAAATGTGTTGTTTAAGTGATAGGAACTTGCTCGGTTTTGTAGCTAGTAAAGAATGAAAATTTAGGGATTTTATGTTAAATTGGTTATGGAGCTTTCATTAGCTACCTTCATATTCCTTACAGGTCTTTTATATTAAATTTTACAGAGCTCTAGAAGTAAGCATCTGTGATTAAAGTTGTAGTCTTCCAGTTTGGTCAGCATTTTTAGAAATACGTGGGATGTTCTGCTTTGCTATCTTCTTGTGTTGGTAAATATATTTGTTAAAATGCTATTTTAACTGTCAGTCTTCATCCAGAGTTTACAACCTTCAAACAAAATACTGCATTAACCTTTGCAGCATAAGCTCTTGCACGCTCTGTTGTGATACTAATGTAAATGAATTGTAGGGGAAAAAACCTTAATACATGTATATCCGAAATGGCTGAGAACTTGTGGAAGGTTTGAACCCCAGATTTCTGTGACCACCTTCAACAATATTTTAAGTAAGACAGTGTTTATACACAGGGGGTGGGATGATAATCTCAATGCTCATAATATATAGAATAATTTAAATTGAAGAAAATAAACAGAAGATTGTTTGCATATCTGTTGAAATTCTTAGTGCAACAGCTTTTTGCCAGTACTTCCCCTGGGTGAGCTTTTCTAAGTGCATTCAATCTTTCACTCTTTAAATTTGTTTCAAGGTCAGTGAAAAAGACTTACCACCTGTAGGTTTTATTTTATGGTGATTTTGCATTATTAGTTAGTCTCAGTTGCCTGGCCATAGAAGAAATTGAATTTTTATGACAGTTATTCATACAGATTACAATTGGATGGAGGGGTGGAAGAAGAATGTAGTGAAGCTTTGGAAGGATTTTAATTTCATTTCATGGTCAGACTGGGAGAAAAACCCCACCTATATTGTAAACGTGACTTGATTATTTTAGTATTTGAGAGCTGGGGAAAGCTGTTGTGTACAGTTCAGTCATTTTGGAGAGATGCATGGTATTTTCCCTATTCAGTTGCCATCAGTTAGGCAGCTATCATAATGATGGCACAGCAGCATGGAATACATTAGATATTGTCTTTCTTATGGTCAGTTAGGATGGATTTCTCAGCATGAGGCTAATAAAGGCAAAACTTGCTGGTTGGTTGCTTGTATCTTCTCATACAAGATGCAACATAGGCACCTGTGTCATCAGAAAAGAAAAAGCTTTCTGTCCCGTGTCTCTGATTTGGATTTTTCTTCTAAAATTAGGCAGTTAAATAAGCAAGAGATATTAAAGCATCTTACTGAGGATGTATTGAGAGTATTTTTTTTTTTTTTTTGCTAGTTGTATGAATTAAAAAGCTCTCTTGCATTTGGAGGGTTATAGGGTTTGGTACGGCTGGTGCTCTGCATACAGGTAATAAGTTCAGTTTAAGGTAAGTGGGTGCTAGTTTTCTGTCAGTAAGCTATTTTGTTTAGCAGAACACCTTGTATATCCAATGTAGCATATTATAAATGCAAAATAGTAGTAATAATTATGTGCAGGTGCATATTCAAACTATAGCTTTATCTGACATGAAGTCCTGCTGGAGAAGGAAAACCAAAAGGAGAGAAAAAAGGTTAATAATGGGTTTGGCTTTTTTAGTTCTGCAATTTTAACCTCTTTTGCTAATTTTCTGTGTGGTGAAGGAGGTTTTTGATGGGACCTCATGAATTAAGGCAAGAGTTTGAACGCAAGCCCTAATGCTTGACACTTTCTGTTCTGTTATCCAGGCTCTGCACAAATTTCAGAAAGGTAGCAAGTGCTGTCAGTCAGCCACTTAGTGCTAACCTTGACTGTATGCTTTCTATGGTAAATGCGAAGTAAAAAACATGTAAGTGCATAAGCTGCCTTAATTAGCTTACATTTGTTCTTGATGCTGCAGGTTAAAAGAGTTTATGCAGGTAGATGTTGTGGTGAAATTGATTTATAGGTATTTTTGCATGTGGCAAAGCCTTTTGTATAGCTAAGCTATTAAAGTTTGCAGTATTATTAAATGAATAATATGAAATTTGCAGGTGCAAAAATAATAAGCATCAAGTTTCTCAGTGTATTGTTAAATATGAGAATGTTATCTGTGAAACTGCTCAGAAAGCGAGTGCTTTGTGTCATCTGTTGATTTTGTTTTTCAATGCTTATCTTTCTGAATAAAGATAGTATTCATGTATTTTTCTTTTGATGCTGAAATTCTAACGCTGTGCTTCCACTTGGGGGTTCTTTTTGTGGTGGTTGTTCTTGAATATTTTTATGAGGAAAAATAGAGAAAACAATTGGATTTTGTGACAGAATTAGAATGCTTTGTAATATTATAGGTTTCAAAGAATCAGTTAAAATACTAAGTTATCTACCATTAAGCATTATATAAAAATAACTCCTTTTACATGAATATTTAAGTTTTAGTATGATCGTTTAAAGCAGTTCTTTGGAAAATATTGGAAACATATCCTGCTATGTTAACTTTGAAGTCTACTTTTTAATTCACTGAGTCCAATAGTGGCCATTTCTGACATTCCATTATAACGACGTATGTGGTTATAAATTCTGTATTTTTTTTTTGCATTGCAAGCACTGGACATTTATATTGCAGGACTGAGTGGAAAAAAGAAAGAACTTAAACACTAGCTCAAAAAAAGTGAAGACACTTTAACTGGAACTTAGAATAAGGGTCCACCAGTTCAGTTACAGTTTACATTCGTAAAATTCTGGACATTGGTTTGTGTTCCCCAAGTCTGTGAGAGCCTAAGGCTTGGCCAATAAGGTTACTTAGATGTCTGATTTTATCACATGCCCCACGATACTGCTATCTTGGAAAAGCAAAGTGTTTTGCACCCATGTCTTGCTTCAGTGTATTTGGAGTTCACAAATGAGACTTCGCTGGGCTGTAGCCATTGTAGGGACACAGTCCAGGTGGAAATCAAGATGCATCAGGATTTCTGTCTTGTGATTATTACATAATATTGAGATTTTGAAATATTTTACATACTTTTCCTGTAAATGGGTCTATTCATAATATGTTAAACTATACCTGATTTAGAGAATTGTGTCATGCATTGATAATTTGCTGGGAATCTTAACACTATTCATTGCGTAGAAGCAGTTTGAAATGAATTACTGCTTGCCTGACTATTTGACAAATGAAATACCAGTGATCAGTGAACAAGCTGTTTTGTAATCTTTCAAGGTAGTGCATATACTTTAAAAATAATTTCAAATATATGTATGTTAACTTTTGTGTATACAGATCTTCATAAAAGTTTGTTTTCCCTGTCAAGACATGCTTTTAAGAGTATATCTTAAAATATCCGGTAACTTTTAATGTTACTATGAAAAGAGGGGAGGAGCTGGAAATTTCAATACGGCTTTGTGCAACTTTGCTGAGTACCTTTTATGATTTATATTTTTATTCATGCTGTAGTATAACAAAGTTGGCATCTATGTTTCCTTTTATATGAGAAAATTGTTTACTTATTCTTCCACAAACTGCTTAGAAGTAATAAGATTGAATAATGAATTTAGCCATTAGAACTCTGGACTTCAGCAGTGATGGTAATCTGTGAGGGAAGAGCTTAAAGAGGCTTTCATATCCCAGGTACGAGTTTGTAAGTAAATTGATACAAAAATTGTATTTTTACCTGGCTAACACATTTTTAAGAAATTTTGGCCAGGATGTCAATGCTCGATACTTTGAAAACATGTAAAATAGAAATTAGATGCAGATTAATTACAATAACTTTAATGGCTACTTTCTTTAAACTTACATTTTTTTTTTTTTTTTTTTTGTGTAGAATATGGGGGGTTTGTTTTTTAAGAATAAATGTTGAGACATATTGACACAGTTTGGGTAGTTACTAATTGTTTTCTGGAAACCTAAGCTCAAAGTTCAGATGTCCAATATCTTTGTATGTCTGAATGAGAAGCCTAAAGTTGAGACATAGGAATATCTATTTAGTTTGATACAATTATTTATAAGTTTTAAAAATATATTTGTCATAATTTTTCTTAACTTTCTAGTTGGATTTTGGGTAGCAATGCACATGACTTTTGTGGTTGAGGCAGTTGTGTTTATGAGATTTAGGTTTTAAGCCACAGCAGCATGATGATGATAATCGAATCTCTTTTTATGGTATTAGAAACATGAGGCTAACCATTACTTGTATTTTGGAGAATGATTTTGCCTTTATGCCTCTTGTGGAACTAGGTATAAAGCACAATCAAGACGCCGAATCGCCTCAGTTTCTGCTAGCTGCAGTGGGGAAAGAGGGTAGCTCTATCTTTGGAGACAAAGGTTTATTTTTTTTTTAATAAAAATCTTAACAGTCTTAAATAGTCTTAGGTAAAGCAGTGAGTATTTTAACTGAAATTAAATGGCAACTGCTTTTTGAAAGATGAGCAAAACATTTGCCAAAACGTATTTTCCATTGGGTAAAGAAACATGGATTGTCATTCACTGTAAGAAAATTCTCAATTTATATAATCTACAGTAAATACATGCTTGAAGATCTTTTGTGTTAATATGTTTATTAAATATTTATAAAATTGTATAGAAATATCAGTGGATTTGAGAGAGAACTGGCACAATATGTAGCAGAGAAATAAGCTGGGATGTTGGTCATAATTACGTGGCATCATGCTGTTTGGAGTGAACTGATCTAGCTCGAAGAAGTTAAGCAGCATCTCAAGTAGCATGCATCTGGTAATGTGGTACTTTCCTTGGATTAATTAGTCTTCCATCTCAGTACTTGTGGTGGTCTTGCTACTGAAGATGCTTTCTTCTTAATGAGTTAACTTTTGGTATCTCCATAGCATGCAGATTGGAAAATTTTATGTCATGTTTGTTGAACATCACAGATATGTTCATAACCTGTTTCCATTTTGCAATAAATCAGGTGAGGAACCAGGAGGGGTAGCCAAGAAAAAAACTAAAGTCAAAGGTATTTTTAATGTTCTTTTTCTTGTGGAACTTTATGTAGATAATGATGTCTGAAATGCATGCGCATTGCAAATACAGATTGCAGGTTGCAATAATGTTTACTAATACTGGCTATGTTGGCTAAGTGTTGTGTAATGATGCAGCAAACTATTATCCTTCCCATTTTTCAGTAAGTTTTCCTTTTTTTTTTTTTTTTTGTTTGTTTTTGTTTTTTGTTTTTTGTTTTTTGTTTTTTACTACTGATTGTAATTTAATGGCAGTGTGAGTGCTTTCCTAACTAGAGATACTTTGTGCAAATTTTTTTACAACAGTTGCCTTGTTTGGATTATAAATAGTTTATGATAACTTCATATTCTGCATGCTTAAAAAAATGTTCTGATGTATATGCAGATTTTGCTCTGTGTGAAATTCTCCTTCATGGAGTCATGATACTATTACTATATTGTAATTGGATCTGAGCACCTTAATTTCTCCTTAGGTCTGTGCTTAAATAGTTTCATCTGTTTCTTTCTTATGGGAGGAGAAATTTAGGTGAAGTTAATAACCTTCCCTTTAGTATTATTTGCAGGATTGACTGCAGTGATGATATTTAGAAATTTTCCAGAAGCTTATAGTAGGGTAGCTTGCAACTGATTTATGCCATATGTTTATTTATAATTACGGTGCTGCATAAACAGGACATAATGGTCTAAATGTGTTCAGTGCAATGGAGAGGCTAAAAAAGCTAATTAGCATCAGCAAAACATGAAACTACCAGATGTACTTCAGGTGCTTAACTTTTTAGATGTGCTCAGTTATCTGCACGCAGCATGGTGCTGTGTAAAGAATGCAGTCTCTTCGTTGCATCAATGACACTTAGACTTTAATGTGTTTTTTCTAGTGGTATGTGAAAAATGCACACTGTTTGTAATGCAGAATTTCAGTAGGAAAAAAGTGCATTTGCTGAGGGAAGCTCTCATGCTCATATGAATGTGACTTAGCATCTTGCATGCAAGTTGAAATTTTTAGCATTTGTTCCCAGTTTGCCTGTTATGACTTGGTTGCAAATGGTGTGTTTCCAAGAATGTAATAAATGTCACTTAACAATTCATTCCTGAGATTTGGATTATTTTATCAGTGTTTGATATGAGAATGAAGAAATGGTATGATATATTTAAAATACTTTGTGGCAAAAGAAAAAGAGTTGGAAGGGAACGTGATATTATTGCTTTTAGATTGAGCTATGTGATTGTTCACTCCACAGAAATGTTACACGTGGTTAGAAGCAGATGTTACAGGAGGAATGTTGACACTTGTCTGCTTTTTACCTCAACAGGCTGCAGTTTCTCTCAAAAGTTTGAATAAAAGTAGATCTGTTGTATTTTATATATATGAAATATTTATTGCTTTTTAATAATACAAGAGTATTAATTTTAAAATTAAATACAAATATTTCATACAGAGATTTAAGGGAAAAATGTCTAAATTTTGTTGAGTTAAAAAATCCTTATTCTGGAGAATGCTGCTGGTATTGACATTTTTTTTCAAAACTGTGGGCAAAGTGAAAATAAATATTGAACATCTAAATTTCAAGGGTGCTGTTCTGACTGTCCTTCTGATGTGTTATCTAGATACAGTGTCACAGCCAAATGTGAATTGAAATAGAAAATAAGCACAAGAGATGCAACTCCAGAAGTAAAACAAAGTATTACTAATAATGCTACATATGGAAAAACAAAGGTGAAATAAATAATTTACAATTGTTACTTTGTTTTCACTGAATATGGTCAAACCAAGTTAACTTTTTTGGAGTTGATTTAATTCACTAGGGCATTGCTGTTTCTTCTTAATTATTACGTACTTATTTCTTATTTTTGTAAAATATACACCTCAGGTGCATTTTTAAGTTTTGGCTTAATCTGAGGTAACAATGTCAGTAAAATGTTGTAGTATACATTTGTATCGTTGTAACGCTTTCATTAACAGATGTAGAAAGTTGTGAAAAAAATTTTCTTTTGTTGGTGTTCTTGACGTTTCTAGATCCTACAGTTGTCATACCATTGTCAAAGATTCAAAATTCACTGTGATGTTCATGCTCACAGACAAAGCTGGTTTTAGCATTCTACAGAAGTTAACAGTAAGATAATAGAGGCGTGGTTTTCACTAGATTAATGCTTTATTTGGATGCAGTTGCCGTAAGCTAAGGTTATTGGCTGACTGCATGGAGTGAGATGCTGCTAAAATCTGAAACTAATTTGTTTAAATTGCTTAAATCTTAAATAGCTAATTATACAAGTATAAATTGGCACCTAACAAAAATTAAGTAAGAATTCGATCAAAGCTTTTGGATAGTTGTTCATAAGAAGTTTTCTGATCTAAGAACGGTTCTCTTATTGAACATTTCCTCTTTTTTAAATGAAAAACTAAAAAGTAAAAGAAGCTATTAAAGAACCACTCAAGAAATTAAGGGAGAAGCAGGAATCCAAGAAGGAGGAAGTCAAAGATGAGGAAGAAAAAAAGAAAGCCAGGAAAGGAAAAGATGCTACTGATCGAAAGGACAAGAAAGCTGTTGATACGAATAAATTAAAGAAAGATTCTGACAAGGCTAAAAGAGACAGAGGAAAGGAAAAGGAAAAAGGCCTAGACAAAAATGTAAAATCCAAGGAGACTACAAAAAAATCAGCCAGTGGAAAGGATGGTACTATTCAGGTGGGAAAAGACAAAGAAGCGAAAAAGATAGTTAAAAACCCATCCAAGGAGGACAAGAAAGAAAAGAAATAAACAGAGTTCTGGTTCTGCTAATGAGGAACAGACCTCGAGAATGAGAAGTTCAGCATATTTATATGAATGTGGTAAATATGGCAATAAGAAGATAATGTTTTCTGGAAATAAGTGTGAGCAAAGGCTTTTAACATATAATAATGTTTTTGAAAACTGTTAAGTGTGTGCTGGCATTGTAAACACAAAGCAAAAGTGTCTGCTCTGAAACTGAAATATGTACATATGTTAGTATGCCTGGCTAACAATGTGTATTGAACACGGAAATATCAAACTGATGCCAATTACCTCAAACATACTCTAAATCTGTGGGGTGTTTTTTTTCCCTGTCTTTGTTTCTTTGAATTAAAATGCTCTTTTCTTGAGGTGGGGATGAAAGTGCAATGTTGTATATCAAATCCAAGTTTAAAAGCAATTTTAAGAGGATTATCTGGACACACATAGTGGACACTTGCAAGAAAATATTTGTTTCACAAGAACAACCAAGAGGAGTATTAATAGAATGTATTGTCATAGGAACTTAGCAAATAAATGTAAGTTATTCCTTGCTAAACTTTTTTTCCCTAAATAGACTGAGAAAACTATTTCATACATGAACATTTAAACCAACTTCAGTGTTGTGTTTATTTATGAGGCTTCAGTGTACACTCAGCCAAAATGTTGCAGCACTTTTGTTTGTTGATCCCGTGACAATACATTCTGCTTTTCTTCCTTGCTTTATTTATTTGCTCTTTAGGTCTGCAGACTTGATTCATTGTTACTTTTTAGTTAACTGCATCCTGATTTTTTCCCTAGTTTTCCAAGCTTCTGGTAATGAATACTTCTGAAAATTAGGCCACCTATTTCACCGTTCATGGGTATTGTTGGATTCCAATCACACTTCAAGAAGTGATATGCTACTACTACTGTATTCTGGTTGAACTTGATTAGAGAACACCTTATGTACCTTTGTAGCTATTATTTTCTTCAAACAACACTTTTCAAGTGTATGATACTTCCGTAAGCAAGCTCCTGTGTTAGTTTGTTATTATAGCTTCTGTATCTTTAGCACCATGGAATGATTTATCCAGCAGCCTCATAGAATAAACAAAGTTACAAAACATTTCTGCAGAGAAATTTCAGTATGTTATCTGTACTTGCTTTCAAGTTTACATGAGAAAGGAATGTTTTCTAATTTTACTAGACAATATTGCTTAGTGTATTGAAATATTAATTGCACAAAAAATTACACCAGATTCCGAACAAAATTTTTAATGGCAGTTGAAGATTTATTATTGTTATACTGCAGTATTATTTTATAGAAAACAAAATTAAGGAGTGAAACTGAGCGTGAGCATATGCATGTGGCTGGTAGTCTAAGACTAAAGTCCTGAAAGTTGATTCTGTTCATGGTTTTGCTTAAGCTTTTAGTATAATTTTCCTTTTTTTTTGTTTTGTTTTTTCTTTAAGAGGAAATTTATGAGAAATATTTCAAATGAAAGCTCTAGAAAATAGTACAGTAGCTTAAGATTCTAATTGTGATAATTAACAGAGATGATACACCAAGCTATTTTCTAAATATTTATACATGTGTGAAGAAGGAGGGAAAAGATGTGTGTGTTACGAACATTATACTGCTTAGCAAAAAACTTGACAGAATGAAGATTTAATAAATGCACTTGCGTAATGAACATTCTCTTTTAGGTTTTGGTGGTGATAGACATGTTTATTCATCTTTGCTTTGATAAGTGTAAAGATATATATTTGACAGAGGAGCACTCAAATCACACTTCTCAAGAATGGTGTCGAAGTGGTATACTGCACATCACTTTTTTTATTTTCGCCTCTAATAAGACAGAAGTTGTAACTGTCTGGGAATGCAATTTGAAATTAGTTGCCTTTCTGATTAACGTATTATTGTATCTATGACCCAAAGTTTATCTGGTTCTGAAAAAGTTTGTACTTTTTTTTTTTTTTTTTTTTTTTTTTTCCCCCCCAAAGAACGTTTTATTTGGGCAGCACTCCGGGTTATACAGATAACCACACAAAAAAATGAGATTTTTGCCCCAGAGATCTGTTATGTATCTCTATGAAATATTACTGTCATTCAACTTAACATGACGAGTTACCACATAAGCTCAAAAATTGCACCACACAAGTAAAAACTGAGTGCAACTCTGTTTTAATAAAAAGATGAAAGAAAATAGTATCTTGCAAGAAGTAAATGACTTACCCTATTACGTACTCAACAGGATTGAATAGGAATCAGTGATAAACACGATAGATGTGTATAAAAAGCTTGAAAGCAATGTTGAGAAATATGCAAGCAAAACAAAGAAATATTCTTGCTAATCCCTTTCATTTTGCATTCTCTTAAGTGCTTGTTGGCTGTGAAATATTGACTATACTTTGAAATACTCAGAATCCATTTATTGATTGTGAAGCAGAGCAATTGGTTAACTGGAATTGGAGATGTGGGTTATTGGAGGATATGAGGGCTTATTTAAAGCGGTCTGTGTGTAAGGGATGTGAATTCTATTTGTGAAAGCAGGGTTGCTGTTTCTACGCTTCCAGATTCTGAAGTGTGAGACAGTGGCTAATATAAGTAACTGGTTTTGTCTCCATATGTATTTAAAGATGATTGTAGGAGGAAGTAATTTTTTACTCTTGTAGCCTTTAATATTACTGCAGCAAAAGATGAATATAGGTCTTCATAATAATTTTTAATATTTCACAGTTGCTTTAATGACACAGAAGAAAACTGGTAAAAAATTCAAGAGTAAAGCTGGCTTTTTTCTTCTAGCTTCTGGTCTTGACTCCATAGTAGTGGACTCTTAGTTACACTACTTTTAGATACAGCCTAACTGCTTAACTTCATGTAATTTAAGTAATATAAAAAAGTGTAAGTAGAATTAATTCTGTTATTTCTGTTCCAATTACTTATATAAGCTAATGGAATAAATATGTTTTTCTCACAGTGCCTACAATTAATAAAATCTCTAGTTTACACAAGGTTGTTATGAGGTATACTAGTCCTAATTGTATTGAGATATGCTTGACTAGTAGAAACCTGATAATTATTAAAAAAAAAAAAAACAACAAAAAAACACAAACAAACTTTGATGGCTTGAAATATAGTACTTCTGTTGTTTCAATTAAAGTTACTAAAGATTGTTGTTACCAGTAGAGGACTGTTCATTATAGTGTAGCCTCTGCTTTCTTAAATATTGGTTTTCTGTTGACTTCTGTGCCTACAACTCTTGAGAAACTGGTTTGTTTTGGGCAGTGTGTGTGTTTGTTTAAGAAGGTAGTTTTATCCTAATTGATCTTGGAACTTAAATGTGAGCCTAGGGAAAATGATATAGGATTATAGGGGGATTCTGTTTGGAAGGGACTTGAGGAGATCTTATTCCAACATCCTGCTCAAAACAGGGTCATCTCAGAGGCACGACCGGGTTACGCTGGCCGTTACCCAGTGTGGTCTTTAAAACCTCCAAAGATGGGAACGCGCAACCTCTCCGTGCAGCCTTTTCCACTGGTTTGACTGACATGGCGGGGGGGGGTGTGTGTGTATAAGTTTTTCTTATATCCAGTCTGAACCTCTCTTGTTTAAGCCTTGCTTGAATACTTCGTAAAGGATAGTTGAGAGGAGGATTAGGCTAATATCAATACATTATTTCTTAAGGATGTGGTGTTTTAAGATGTGGTGTAATTTTTCAAGGCTATGAATTGTCTTACCATGGTATTGATCATAGCTGTTACCGGTTGCTTTCTTTTCATTGTGTTCTGATCCAGAAAGGCTCTGTGGTATAGACAGTAAGCATGTAGTGAAATAGTGGTGAAATTCCATCAGCCGTACTTCTTCTGTAATAATTTAGTTATCAAAAGAAACTGGTGATTGATATTACTTTATTTTAAGTAAACTACAGTTCTCATCAGATCTAAGATTTAACATACGAAGTTAAAATACCTCTTCTCATTGTGAGCAGCACGTTATAAAGTTCAAGTTGGTTCTGTATAAAACCTAAAAAAATCGATCACACAAAACACTTTTTGCCCAAAGAGAAAAACAGTGAGAAAAACCTGCTGCCGATTTTTCTCCTGGATACTGAATAGATGTTGAGAATAGCATAGTCATTTGTTTGGTCACTTTGAAATAAAGGCAAGTGCTTTAATTTCTGTCCCTTTTCGCCCCTCATTGTGTGTTTGTCTTCAAAACATTTGTTTACTCTCTGAATACACTTTAGTCTTTGTCTATATCACTGTATATCAGGACAGCCCTGTAATTGTGATCGCTAGAATACATTTTGGAGAGTTTAACATCAGTTAATTTAATTAAATCAAATTTATTAGTTTGTAATTGAATCAGATCAAAAAGAGCATAAAGTTAACTTTATAACTGAAAAATGCAGGCCTTAAAGAAAGATCTGTCCCAGCACAGCCAACATCACCAGAATCTGAGGAGACCATCCAGCCTGCTGAGAAGTCATATGTCGAATCAGGTAAGGCCTTTCGTAAAACATAGGTGAAACAAAAGACATGATGCTTTATTTGAATTATAATTCCGTTTCCTCAGCATGCAAACTCATTGTGCTATTTCTTTGGGTAGAAAAATAAATCTTTAATCACTTTTAGGTGTTGCTTATTCATTGTAGCTTATTAGGAATCACTGTTGATAGCGTTATATAAATCACTGATCATGAAAAGTTTACAACTGAAATGTATAGAAGGCACTCTTGCCAGCTTTCATGGTTACCACTGAAACCATATCACATCAGAATAACTTTCTGCTGATGTACAGTCGTGTTCTTTACACATATGCAACAGTGTACCCAGTCAGAATAACAGCAGATTCTCTGCCTTAAACAAAACCAACAGCAACAACAAAAAAGACAAAACAAACAACAACCAACTTTATAAGATCAATCAAATATTCACTTTTGTACTAATAGTATATCTTACATACAATAAATCCAGCTTCTAGTGTAGAAAAAAATAATTTAAATATTGTAAAAGTCCCATAAGTATTAGCAAAATTTATTAGGTTCAAGAGGAATTAAAGAAGAAATATTTTTACATGTCAGACTTCAGATACGTCATTTGCATTTTAGTGTTATTTAGTGTACATATTTTTTCCTGTTCTTTGAAGAGGCTCATCCTACTTGATGTTTATGTGAACCAAACACAGTAACTCACAAATGTGGGGCATATGGTCAATAAAATGGGATATAGAACTTGTTTTAAACTACTTTTCTGAAGTTACCATTTATAAAAAATGTCAAGATGTTATTTCCTTTTTTTTTTTTTTTCCCCATGACTGGTAACATTTTGCATCTTTATTTGAAAAATGCATCTGTGATTTGATTTTGTGCTGTTGAGTTTCACAATGTTAATTTCAGGATGTTTATATGAAGGCAACACTTCATACAAATCCCTGTTGTGTCCTGGGCTGGTGTGTTATATGGCAATCACTTGTCCCTGAAATCGGTTTGTGTTTTATTCTACTATGAATTTCTGGGAGAAGACCTGGATACTGTAATTTTAGCTTGTATTTTCCCTGTTTATAAAGCCAACAAATCTCCACTTCTGCAAGTGACATTTTGTTGTCAAATGTGACATGCTAGTGCTTCTGCTTAAATTGTAGGAAAATGGATGAGAGTGTTAGTAAAATAATTACTTGGAAGAGAATTCCTGGTTTGAGTAGATATCTGAATTTAATATTACTTCCATTGAGAAAAAAAATAGATGCAGAAAATCCAGTGTAGATAAATTCTTCCAGTTCATCTTCAGAATGAATCTGATGTGACTGATATCACAAGACTTTCCATATTGGAGAATAAGCAAAGTGAAATTGTTTCTCTCATTGCATGAGTTGGAGAGGTTCACCAAGTCAAGCTCTACAGAACGTTACGGAATGGACTAAGAACTTTATGGAGGCTCCTAAAGCCTGCAAGCCTTGAGCTAATGTTTAGACTTTGCACTTACCTTCACTGCAATTTATAATCCTTTTAGAGCACAAGAATGCTGACATAGAATTGGAAGAGGAAATTCAGTCTGTTCTTCGTGAAGCTCTCCATTCCCAGCCTGGTAATGCATTAACACTTAGAAATCACTTAAGAGTTTATAAATACTGCCACAGGCTAGACAAATCTCAGAGTCTGGTTTTGATATGTTCTTAAAGTACTTTTGCCTGCACAAAACATTCTAATCAGCTAATTCGTCATTTTCAAGAAAATTCAGAAAATCCAGTCACCAAATCCCCAAAACGTGGCCTCTTCCCCAGAGGTGTTTGGCAACAGTAGCTCAAATCAGTCAACTGACAAACACTTCATCAAAGTACTGTGTAGAGTGCAAGAATGGGTAAACAGATGGCCTTTACTGTGCTTCTCTCCACGAGCAAAGGCGACACTGGCAAGTCAGTGCAGATACTTTGGGTTTATACTGCTGTAAGGTACAGGCAAGTCATCTGGTCCCTCTCCTCATCCCCTTTGGGGACTAATTGAAAAACATGAAGGGTGTGCTGAAGACTGAATATTTGTTGATAATAGAATTTATCAAAGAGTACGTATTCTCTAACAATCTGTATTATTAATTAGGAGAGAGACACGAAGATGTAGATGACAATATAGATGACCAGTGGCAAGTGAAGGAAGAAATACCTGGAGAAACTTTTGAAGCTCCTACAGCAGATGACTTGCTCAGAGAATTAGAGAATGAAATGTCAGAAGTATATGAGATACCAGACTCGGTTCAGAAAGGTATCCGAATGACTAAATGTATTTAAAATTAGTTTTTGCTAAAAATAAGAACAGACAAAAGAAAATAAGTCTTGGTAAAAATTTGATTCTTAAGTTCTACTTGCAATAGAGACTTAGTAAATGTCAACCACAGCAAGTATTGTTTAGCAGATAAATATTTTTTAAATCAAAATGGGATATTTTAATTCCATATGTTTTGGAATCCAGGTAACTATATATTATTGTTTACTTACTGCCATACTGGCTTTCAACCCAAAAAATTAATCCGTGCTCCAGCTGTGTGTATTTCCCCCAAGAGAGACTTCTATAATACCTGTATGAAGTCTGCTTCTTGACTTTGTATTAAACTACATTTTAAGAGTTTGTTACCACAGCCTTTTGTGGACAGCCTTATTTTCACTACTTACCCCTAATGTGGCTCTCCAAGACACTGTTATATATGAACTATAGTGTAAGTCCTGCTGAGAACATAACGTCATATAGAGGATGCTCATATCCTGCTGCCTTGGGGCATTGACAGGATGTTAAAAATTGTTTGTAATCAAAATATTAAAGCAGAATCATATGATCTAAAGCCAACCTAGGGAAAAATATTTCTGAATGCTTTTTATCTGCAGTACTGAAAATCTTACATCCATCTCAATATCTCTTTTTGAAAAGCTCATGTAATGGAAGCCATCTAAATGTTTTGATTGCTGGAAGTACACTGAGATTCTTTCTTCACAACCGAAGTAATTTTTTTCAGTCTGGATCTGTTAAACCTCCTTGTTTCTGTATCTCTTCATCCACAGTGCAAGTTAAAGTAGAGTAAATGAGATATTCAAATTCCAGTTACTTGAAATCTTTAACATTACTATTAAGGTGGCAAAGTGAATATGTTCCACTTTCTTTACATTTACACAGAGATTTCTATGGAGTGTGATCTTTTGTTGAGCAAATGTGCATATGAGTTTCTGTGCATATACATAATACTGAGAATGTGTATATTATGTAAAATCTATAATTTTATTATTTCAATCTATATCCCTATCTCACTGGCATTAGAATAACTTTGCTTAGAATTTCTGCTTAGAAATTTGACTGTTCTTACATAATATTCTGTTGTAGGGGTTTGGTATCGTGTATTGAATTAAAAGTTTTAATACATATAAATACATGTTTGTTTCTCAGATGCTGATCTTTTGGCAGATGATCTTGGAGTGATGGAGCCTGAATCATATGAAGCTCCAGGTATAATTTTGTTTTTCCAAAGTTGGTAAAATCGTACAAGAAAGCGAAATAGAAAAGCTTAGACTGCTTTGGTAACATATAATTTTTAAAGTGTTTTTTTTTTCTCCAAACAACTGTTCTTGATTGTCTTGGATATTTTTATTTTGTCTGGGATGACTGTAGCATATTTGCTATTGCAAATGGTTCTTAAAAAGAATGGATGATAGGTATGGAAACTTTGCTTTCATTTGTACAACAATTTTATTTTTACTTTTTTATGTGTTTCTGGCAGTTGTGTATGATTGATGTCTGAATAGATGAGATCTGTGGTTGTACAGTCTCAGAAAGTGAGAATGAGATTTATTGTTTATATTACTGTCTTATGGTCTACAATGTTGAGGTCCTTCTAGCCTATTATTCTTGGCATTAGTCAGAAATTTATGTCATCATATGGAACCTGTCACATTCAGAAGCACACAGTTTGTAACCTTCAGGACTGTTCCTCTATGGCAGATTATACTATAAGAGAGTGAGTCAGCACCAAGGACTCTTCATTCTGAACTATCCTTGGCACTGTCTTTCTGCACACCTTAATTCATCTTCAGAGCTTTCTGAAATTTGGCCTGGACTAATCCAATTAGCTCATAGTCATCTTCATACTGTGTTTGATACCACGTACAATGGTATTAACTCATCCTTCCCATTATGAAGAAACATTAGGTGGATATTACATTTTCCCTGCTATCTGATAAATATTTTCTTCTAGATGCTAAAATAATGCTTCTTTATAGTACAGGCAACCTCTTTCATTGACTTTAGACATTGATTTCTGTTTGGATTAGGCTTCTTATCTTTGGCTCAATGTCAGTTCTGGAATTTATAGTTTTGTTTGACACCAAGTATGACAGAAAAGTAATTTTATTTGTTTGATACAGCTAAAACTGCTTATTCCTATCTTTTTGGGAGATTCCTGCTTTCCAGTTACTGATTTAGAATCCCAGCTGCAACATTTCCAGAGTAAAAGAATCGTGACTTTACCTCCAGTACCGTGCGTTGTCAGATGTATCATACTATCATACTTAATAAGATCACAAAGAATTGTAGTCACAAAGGAAAATAATCCACGTATTTAAATATGGAGTGAAAAGAAGTTCATTGCTCTACATCTGTGGTACCAGAAGCCAATGTACATATTTATCAAGGTCTGATGTCTGACTCTTGTCATCTGTAGATCATCACCAGTGTTCCTCCTGGACATTAGTAAAGACGCTACTTTAGAACTTCAAGAAATAGGAAAGATTGCATTTTTTTAAAATTCATATTAGAAGATCTTAGATGAAAAATATTCATGGAGACTAATGGCTCTTGTGGATATTGTTTTCATACTGAGGGGATAACAGGACTGTAAGAAAGGGTGTCCCAACACCCTCCATTGGCTTGCTGTGTGTCAGCCTGCAAGTGTCTGTAAGGTTTTAATTTGTCAGTTTTCAACTAGGGAGCTACATTTAGTGATTGACAGATGCACTGTGGATGCAAGTTAAAATAATTGAGTATTAAAAACACCTTGTATTTTTAGTTAAAAAAAATTTTATGTTTAATTTACTGTTTCAGTTGAATATGATACGGATGTGGAAAAGACAGTAAGTGATCCAGAAGCTCCAGGTTTGTATATTTATACAAATTCAGATTATAATATAATCACCTATGTTTTTTTAACCATGTTTCAAAGTAGTGTGTCATTAATATTGACTATTTAATCACAGTTTTATTTTCAAATAGTTTTTTGGGTAGTTTCCAATAAGCCTGATCTTGCAGCTGTGTTACTGTTGCAGTTGTGAACACAACACTCCAGGAATCCAATCTACAAATACTTACTTAAATATCTTGTTCTGTTAGGAGTCTCCCAGTCTAATTAATGGATTGTCAAAGACCTACTTGTGTTCCTAATTTTAAGCATAAATACAAATATGCATGAATTTATTATATTGTGCTATTTACAGTGTAACTCCTAGATGTGTTTTACAATCCAGCTGTCACTTTCAAATCAAACACTGTAGTACTAACTCAGTATGTTTAGTTCTGTTATTCTTGAGCTAAATATGTGACCTTTTTAAATTCTCCTGTGCTACTTAGCTGTTGCATGAAAACTTGATTAAAATATTAAATATTTTTGATTAAGGTGACTATGAGCCTAAGCTAGAAGATGCTTTTGAACATTACACAGGTACAGTTCAAAGTCTTATTTCTTTTTATTGACGTTTCATTGAATTTTGGCCCCAAACCAAGACAAAAAAAAAAAACAAAAAAAAAACCAAAAAACAAAACATGGGAAATTATAGCATCAGTTCCTCAATAAGTTATTACATCCGTTTTTTAGTTTACATTCTGAAAAAATACAAAGACCTACATGAATACTGCTTTTCTGTAATGTCAGCCAAATGGGCAGAATAATATTTTGTGGGTTACATTTCCAGGAGAATGGATATTTGTATTTTAAATTGCATAGAAATGTTTCTATGGATAAAAAATAATTTGAATTTGCCAGAGATGTTGAAGTTAGTGTGATAAATTTCAGGAAAAAAAGTAGTAACCTTAAAATTTTTTTTTTTTAAAAGCAAGCAAGCAGTAACAAGTGAATTCCAAAATTCCACTGTAGACATTTGCTTTACATAGAAATGATTTACGAGTATTTCCATTCTGAATTGTGGGTAATTTGTAGATGACTTCATGAACTGTATAAAAAAAGCCTACTACTAGTGCTTTATCTTTTTTAAGACTATCTTGTGATGCTGAAAAATTACTCAATTCTTTTTACAGGATCTTTTAGAAATCTTCACCTTTGTTGAAATCTTAACAACTTTAATACCGTATAAAACACTATAGTTTTGAATATCTTTTTTGTCCTGAATAAACTTGACACTGTGTTATTTGTGTGTATTTATTGTCTTAAAATTCTGTGAATTTCATACTGATTTTTTTTTTCTTCAAACAGAAGATACAGTGTATGAGGATTATAATGAAGACCATGGTATGACAACTGCTGTATTTAGTGAAATGACAGTATCAAAGTCTTCCATTAATATGAAAGTGAAAATACTTTGTCTTTATTTTCCATGCTGCCACATTACTTTGCAAATTCTCAGTTAAGGTGTTGGGTATTTTTATGTTCAAATCCCATGTGTATGCAAACAATCAATTGGTCCTTAACACTGGATCAAGTGTAGAATAAGCGTGTAGGTTATATTCCCATATTGGTGCTCTTCGTCATACTTTGTGCTTAGGTGATGTAAGAACGTTGCAGACTTTGCACGCCTTTCTTATGAAGCCCTGGCTAAGTCAGCTGTGGTTCATTGCATCTGTATATCTCAGTGTTACCTTCTCATATTGTCTGTAACTACTGGTTCTTTAGAGATGACACAGTTATTAGTTTTATTTGGTTAATGATTTGTTAATGATTGGTGAGACCAAATAAAGAAGTAAACAAGAAGATGATTAGCGGCCGCAGTCTTGAAACAAAGGTATGTGGTTGTGATTCCTTCTGTGAGATCCTTCTGGGGGTTCCTGTACTTCAGAGAACTTAAGCATATCTTCAAAGCACTCTTGTTTGCTTTCCATCTTTTTGTAACCTGAGCAAAGGACAGCAATTCTTAACTTCTAGATGTTTGAGGCAGAAAACCTTGAGGTTCATTTTTTACCATCAGGAGAGAAACTCTAACATCCACCTTTGGGATAGAAGTCAAAATCCCATTGAAGGACTTTGAGTGGCCCAGAGATGTATTCATCCCTTAATCCATGTCTTTCTCAGTCTGCAGAAAATAATTATTTGCCTCTGCTACAATTCCCTTGAGAAAATGTGTTGGCATCAATAGGACAAAAAAGCAAGAGAGACCTGGCTTTTTCCCTAGGTTTATTGTGTGCTTTCCTTTCCGGGAGATACTTAAGTTTACAATCAGTTCCTAGTCAAGAATCACTTGTCTTCCTTCTCGCACCTAGATATGAAGAAGTGCAACTTTTACTCTTTACTTTTCATGCCTCTTCATATGTATTGGTGACATGAACAGAGAAACCCTTCCACTGTCCCTGTTCTTGGGAAGAGTCGTGCTTTTGGACTGAGGTGATCATGGAGGTTCCCAAAGTAATTTGCATCAGTTTTTCATGGAGTCAGTTCCAAAACCATTTCATACTTTGCAGTCTCTTCTGGTGCTCCTGCACAACAACACTGAATCACTCTATTTTGTAATTCAGGTGCTTCAGCAAGTAGTGGTTTCCTGTGTGATTGCTAATGTGTGCTGCAATAAGAGTTTTAAATAGTATCAGATAAATCAGATTTAGGTTTTTTCTACTCTTTCGTTACTATTAAAATCCTCTGATTAGGCTGAGGAGAATAGGAAGTTCTATGCTTTTTCTCAAAATGAAATTCCAAGGTAGGAGATGATTGTCAAAAAAATATTATTCTTGGCTGCTAAATTGCCAGACTTTTTTACGCAGCGAAATATGTCTGCAGTTCAATGACAATAATCCATGACAAACTGCTTTTCCTTTGATAAAAGTTCACCTTTTCATGGCAGAATTTTGTCTTGCTTTCAAGTTCTTCCTTCAAGACATTCTGCATGTGAGAGAAAGCACAATGCTTCCTTCATACTTTTTAGAGGAATTTCATTTGAGAGCTCCAGCCTGGAGCAGTGTAGAGGAAAAAGACCAATCAGGTGAAGCACTAAGTGTTCTTGGCATTTGCAAAATTTGATTGATTTTTTTTTTTTTTTCCTTTTTTCTTTCACCTTCCCACCATCTTGAAAGCTACATGAAGTTACAAAGATATTTGGAATGTCACTGTTTGTTCCAAGGGCAGACCTGTGTGTAGGCACCCTTATTTCTAGGCACTCATTGGTGTCTCAGAAATAACCTGAGAAAATAATCAGAAATTGCTTTTAGAAACCCTAGAAGAAATGAGGCACACCACTGGGGAAGACAGTCTAATCACAGTCAGTCCTATAATTTCATCTTGTGTAGTCAGTCCTTTAAGGTTTGAGCAGACCAGCCAACCATGGATGTCTGAAGATATGCTGAAGGATGTGAGGCCATCTTTCTGTAACACCCCATTTTTCCCTCTGAGTTTATCCAGCTTAAGGACATGGGAGTTGTAGTTGTTGGTGCGTGTGTCCTAGCTAGACACCATTTTAGCAGTCGTAGTGCCTAGTTTTCATCCCTGTTATCTCCTGGCCCATCTTTCTTGTATCTTTTGACATGCTTTTGGTTGGATTGAAAATGAAACAGGTTTGCTCTTTTTCTGGAGAAGACATTTAAGCACCTGTTTTCTAAAGTCAAAGAAGGGGTAGAGGCCATCACGGAGATACATTTCTCTCAATTGTAAACCTTGTAGTTTTGACATTAGCTTCAAAACTGCAGTTCACATCCACAAGAAGATTCACTTCAAAGCTTCAGGTGCACATGTCTGTGAAATCAGCAGAAGTATAAGATTCTCTATTCTAGAGTCAATGTATCTTCTCCATCTCTATCAGATGTGTTTCCACTCTTCTGGCACACCCTCAGATGTAATATTTTCTCCAATCCTGATGCTTTCTAGAATTCTCAGAAACCTGAGATGGCAGTGCCAAGATGATTGTTGGCCAGAGCAGTTCAGTTTATTTTCTGAGTATTGCTTTGTATGACTTGGTTCTTAATTCAGATCAGTGACCAGCTCTAATAGGATTGCAGTTCTTGTGATCACTTCTACCCTGAATGATGTTGGGAGAAGCTGAAGGCCTGTGGTAGGCTGCACTCACTTTATGTGTTTACAGTATTGAAAGGAACCATTTCTTCATACCTTCTGCAGTTACTGCTAATGCTAGAAATTCTTCAATTGAAATGTGTATGTGCCCACAACGAAGTACGTGATTGGATTGGTCATGTAACTTGGAATACAGGAACTCAGTTATTGTACACAGCTTTCAGTAGTTTTAGGAATAGGTTTATACGGTTTGTAGCAATGAAACTTGAGAAAGAAAGTTTGAGACCTATTATTAGAAATGAAAAGTTGTGGGCTTTTTTTTAAGATACACTATAAGAAACTTTTTTTTTAAAAAAGCGATGGAGTGGGGAGCCAAGTGACTATCAGTGCCTTTTAAGATAATAGTAGGAAGATTTTAATTTTTTAAAAATCTTATGTAAATAGCCTTTTTCAGTTGAGGGCTAGTACCTATTAAGATAATGAAAAGATACAAAACACTGGATGAATATTGAACTTTAGTTCTAAAATTCACAATTAATGTATATTGAAAATTCAGACAATTAACGGATAGCATTTTGTCTATTTTCAGGTATTACCTAGAGTAGTGAATATTCTTAACCTATTCTTCTTCAGAGTTACAATAATTAACCTAGTTCTTTACTCAAAGATTAGGAATGTAGGTGAATTATAACAGTTGTACAGAATGATAGCTTTATTGTTGTTGTCGTTTTCAGTATTTCATCTGTGTAGATAGAAATGCTTGAAATTTCAGCATTACCTTCACATTTTGGTGTTCATTTTATGTCTAGAATTTCTAATAAAAGCTCCAGTAAAGGTTCATTCAGGCCCCAAAACTGGAGGAACTCTCTGAGAGTTTTGCATTTATCAGTAAAGAAATGAACTGGATGCTTAACAACCGAACTTTTAGGATACTTCGTGCATATCAGCCACCCAGGAACTTTATTTTTTCTTTCCTTTCAGAACCAAAACAGGAAAAGCAGACTGAGGCTGAAGATACAGGTATATGCATATATGTGTGTGTGTATATATATATCTGTACATGTATGTGTGTGAATAGGGTGTTTGTACACTGCCACATGCATCACCCCATGTGTGGGTGATATGTTGACTTATATGGAGCATATTAGAAAAATCTTTGTTTCATATGTAATTCAATTAGAAATACCTCTGAAATAAATGTTATTTGGAATATAAATTATTTTCAAAATCAGATAAATATTTTAGTAAAGTTAGCGTGAAAATCATTAACTTAATCTTGCTACTTATATATATTGAGATATGTAATATGTGTGATCTTCAATCACAATATATTGCCAGTTTTGGCAAAGTTTAGTTACAGTCTGTGTAGTTATAAAGTTAGGTTTTTGACTGAACTGAGGCACATTCTTTTAATAATACTGTCCTCAAGGATTCATCTTTAAAGTCTCAAGTAACAGAAGGTGGTGCATGTGAGGCTTGTTGTGGACATTTGGAAGACAGTAGGTTAGCATAGACACTCAGCCTGCTGCCTGCTGTGAGCCTTGCTCGTAACCTGTAACCAGTCCTTAAGATCATTCAAAATTTACACACTGTCAATACTGGATCTGTTTTAATGCATACTTTTTGCTAGTGCCTTTATCTAACTAGCAGAAGCAGGTAAAATATTATTTGTCTGTAGTCTTCTCTCTGGGTCTTGTATACTTTTGTTGTCTTGGACTACCAGCTTTTTTGAGAGTCAATTCAGCTGATTGAAAAAGACACAATTGTTCAGTTTAGAATGAAATCAAGAAATTCTCTAGTGTAAATAAATTTGTAACTATCTGTTTTGTCACCTTTGTGATCATACGCTTAAGAGGACAGTCAAATGAGTTAAAAGGTGCCACATTGAAAGAATATAAAAATAATAATAATAATTTATTTCTCTGTGGAATCCATATTTTAAGTTCAACTTGCTCATTGTCCTCAGGAAGGAAAGTATGACCCACCAATGAATTTCACGTTTATCCAAATGAAAAGACTTCCAAAGTTCATAGGGGTTTTGGGTTGTTTTTTAATCTGTCTAGCGGATGGAGTTGATGCTGCAAAAGGCGAAAGTGGGAGTACTGATTATACTTAGAAAGACTAAGGACTGTTTTTAAAATTTCAGTTTTTAAAGTTACCGTGTCTTAATCCAAACAATATTTGTTCAGAAGGTGCAGTTTTGAAATATTTAACTAATGAATACAGCAGTTCTTTAGTGAAACAGGAAAGAAAATTTAAGAAATAATTTCTTTTTTTCCCCTCAAATTCATCAAAGTTCCTGTTTGTTTATAGCAATTTACTGTTCACCGTTAAACATGCTGTGCTAGCTGTGTTCTTCTGTGTTGTGTGTAAGTTTCATCAGTTGAGGGCTTCAGATCCTTATTGCTCTGAATTGAATGTTTTCTTAGCTGGTGAAGAGCTTCTGGAGGAGGTGAATGAAGCCGTGGAGCCAGGTATGTATTTTGTAGTTGTGATCTTAAATTTTTTTGATTAAATGTATGCATTTTGAAATCTGATGTTAAAAAACCCCAACAAATAAAAACAACTGTTCATTATATATTTTTTTTCTTTTTATTCTTTCTCTTATAGATGAAATTATTGAATATATTGATAAAGAGCTGCCAGGTATGAGTTTTTATAGTTTGTGAAAGAAAGCATTTTTTTCTTCCATTTAAATTTGTTGATATAATTAAAAAAACAAAAATCAAAGCAGAGAAATGTGCTATATAGAATCATAGAACGGTTTGGGTTTAAAGATCATCTGGTCCAACTCCCCTGCCATGGGCAGGGACATCTTTCACTAGATTACGTTGGTCAAAGTCCCATCGAACCTGACTTTGAGCGCTTCCAATGATGGGGCATCTAGAACTGCTCTGGACAACCTGTTCCAGTGTGTCACCACCCTCATCGTAAAACATTGCTTCTTTGTGTCCAATCTAAATCTAACCTCTTTCACTTTAAAGCCATTGCCCCTTGTCCTGTCACTGCAGGCCTTGGTAAAAAGTCTCTCTTTGTCTTTCTTACATGCCCTCTTTATATACAGAAAGGCCGCAATAAGGTCTCCCTGAAGCCTTGTCTTATCCAGGCTAAACAACCCCAACTCTCTCAGCCTGTCTTCACAGGAGAGGTGCTCCAACCCTCTGATCAATTTTGTGGGCCTCCTATGCACTTGCTCTTAGAGGTCCCTGTCTGTCTTACACTGTGGACCCCAGAGCTGGACTCGGCACTCCAGAGGGGCTCTCACAAGGGTGGAGCAGAGGGAATCCCCTCCCCTGACCTGCTGGCCACACTTCTCT
This sequence comes from Tyto alba, assembly GCF_018691265.1. Lineage (NCBI taxonomy): Eukaryota > Metazoa > Chordata > Aves > Strigiformes > Tytonidae > Tyto > Tyto alba. The sequence goes on from NW_024881330.1 coordinate 39,723,206, forward strand.
TGGTGCAGCCAAGGATACAGTTGGCCTCCTGGGCTGCGAGCGCACAGTGCCGGCTCGTGTCCAGCTTTTCATCCACCAGGACCCCCAGGTCCTCCTCCGCAGGGCCGCTCTCCATCCCTTCGCCCCTCAGTCTGTACTGATACTGGAGGTTGCCCTGACCCAGGTGTAGAACCACACACTTGGCCTTGTTGAGCTTCATGCCATCTTACGAAGTACTCAGAGCTTCAATTTGAGGAATTACTATTAAAAAAGATTAAGTTGTAAATTTTTATTTGTTGTGCTGGTGTCAGGGAATTTTAAAGGACTACTGGGTCAAATTTAATTTGAAGTTCTGCTCTAAGAAGTTAAAAATACCCTTAAGCAAGATTTTGCCCAAACATTATGTTAATTCAGTCAGCTACAGCAAAGTGATCAAAGCGGTTTAGTCTGAACGCAGTGTGTAGGATTTGATGCTACATTTATTCAGGTTTTCCGTTTGGAAAATGTGTTCTAATTTCATTAAATGGGGAAACAAACATTATTGTTTCACACAAATAACAATTGTAACCAAAATCACTTTTGGGGGGTGTAATAACAATGGAAATCCTTAGAAAGAGGAGCTAAACTTTTGGACATGAAATAAATTCAGTACCTTTTTTCTACTCTTAAGTTAACCTAGTTGGTTGTTCTGCAGTTTAAGTCTTCCTTTTTGTTTGATACTAATTTGGTTGGGTGGCTGGTGGGGAATAAAAACAAAATTGTGAACATACCGTGTATAACTTTCAACACTTATTTTCTTTTTAACAGTAGAAAGTAAGCAGACAGAAGATGTTGTGACCACTGAACCAGAGGAATCAGGTTTGTATATTATCTTTTCAATGAGTTTGCTACTTTAAAGAAAAAAAAAAAAAAAAAAAAGAGAGAATTATACATATCACAGCATACTATACCACAGAAAACCCCCAACATTCATAACTTTTTCTGCAGCTTTTCTCTTTTAAGGACAAACATAACTGTCCTGTTGTATTCTTATCATCTTGGGGGGTTTAATGACAGTATTTTAGCAGCTTACAGAGCACTCTTCAGTTTAGAAGCTGAGAGTGCTCCCAGTTCAGAAAAAAAAAAAAAAAAAAGGCAATAAAAATAGCCATATTAGTCATGTGAAACTGCAGATTTCTTTGCTATCCTCTCTTTCCCACCAGCTAGACAGTAGTGCGTGCTCAGGAAAGAGTATATGTAAGAGAGAAAATAAAGTGGAATGTCTCTCCAGCTTTGAGCACTTTATGGGCTTCCCAAGTCGGAGAATCTGTTTCCCTCCCTTCAATTCTTATTGTCTGCAGCCAGCATCCTGGATATTATGAGTTTTTTTTTTTCTGGTTAGCCTGACTCCCTCCATGCATGAATAAGGAGCTTGTATGCAACCTTCAGTCTATTAGCAGTAATAGCATTTGGTGACGTGCGACATACGTAATTTAAACATACATAGGAAATTTAAAAGAACTGTATTTTTAAGTCAAATATTTCACAGTTACAGCTGGGAACATTGTAAGTGTGTAAATGTTTTCTAAATCCATACTGTAGTAGCATGTGAAGCTGCAGGAGATTTGTGCTTCAGATGATACAGTTTCAGAATTTTTACAGATCGTTCTTGAAACTGTGCAATCCTGCAGTTTACTCATTGGTCTACTGAAGTATTAAACTTCTGACTGGAAAAATTCATCTGAGGAAAATGTACATCCCACTTCTGCAAAAGTAGTGTTACAGAGCAGTGTTGATAGGTCACTGTCTTGAGCATAAGGGAAAAAAAAATGCAGCTTTTTGTGAATATTTAGAGAACTGTCAAGTTTGAATTGTTTGTACAATTTTGACTTGCACAAATGCCTGTTCAATCTGAGAATTATTCAAATGATGATCTAGTAGGTAAGTTAAGATTATCTGTTTGGGTTTTCCCCCCGCCAAAAAAGAAGCTATAGCTACATGGAAAGCTTGCAAACAAATTACTTTGTGGAGAGGAGTGAAGGGATATCACTACTGTCATTTAAAGTTGCTTCCTGTTTTTGAAGCAATAGTTTTTATCTTTCACTGGATAAATGCTAGTGATAGTTACTGGGTTATACAGAAGCAGTTTTGATTTACAATTTCATTTTTAATGATTTCAGACAGAGCTGGATACTTTTGCTGTAAAGGGAAACATAAAATTTTAGCTCTCAAAATATGTGCATACATCCTTCTAGAGATCATGGGTGGGGCTACTGTGGCTTCTCTGTGTAGCAGTCACATCTATTGGAGTCCGACTCTGGCAAGTTCTTTGGAAGATCTGGAAACAGGACGATTTTGTCATGCCATCACATTTTTCTTGACATAACTGATTTTAAGAACAAGAGCGCTTCCAGGTCTTCCATCTGCTGCCTGACAGTAGTCAACAGAGTTTACCAAAACCATTTTTAGAGTATCTAAATGGCTTCTAAATTTGAAGATTGCATATTTTTACATTTCATATGCTTTTGGGAGTTCATTATTACAAGCTGCTAGCTTGTTCTTCATAACAAAGTAGCTGTGTTGAGTGAAACACTGAGCTGTATCACAGAAGTTGCAATCCAGGAGCCCTGAGAGCTGCATTTCTGTTTTGATCTGATTAGCCTGAGCACCTTTCTGGGTTAGTTAATCTTTGCAATATGGAGAATCTTGTAAGTGATGTGGTACCCAAGTAGTTCTGTGGGGCTTTGTTTTTCCTCACAGGAAAGGAAACTTGGTTTTGGTTCTTGGACATACCCAAAGCAGTCAGAGAAGTGAAAAAATACAGGCTTGCCCAGTATAGATCGGAGGCACGATTTAGTTCATGTTTTAATTTACGTGCTGAACCTTAACTGAGGTGATTTGAAATACTCTTACCGATACGTAACTGTTGTCTCTGAGTCCTTTCTAACCTGTTCATCAGAAGATCCACATGGTGTGTTGAAATGTTTGACGTCACAGGTGTTCATTAATAGGTGCCTTATCTAAAAATGTTTTATTTCAGAATGAGTATGAAATATTTTTAACCAAAGCTTGTAATCAGTGTAGGAACAAGCAGTAGTTATCTTTGACAGCATAAGCAAGAAGTTCAGCCAAGGTGTTCAGTTGATTTGTTGTGCTTTAAGCTGGAACCGTAGAACAAGAAAAGATGTTTTCTTTCAGAAAATATTGCTGCTTGAAGTTAAATTACAAAAAGGCCCTTACAGGACTATTGCAGAATTTAGTGGTAGATAATTCTACTGCACAGTGTCAGTTGTATTGGTATGAGGATATTGAGATCATCTCTTGACTAACTTAGACTAATTTAAAGCTGAATTCAGAATCCGGGTATTGACTTGAAATCTTTTGGTCTTGTGGACTATATTTCTATCGCTTTTTGTGCTGTAATTAATGTCGCAGTCTTGCAGCAGTAAATGAATTTCCTACCTTCACTAAAAAAAAAAAAATTATCTTATGTGCATTGTACAGTTGTTGGCTGGTTTTCCAAATATTGTTTAGAATCATAGAATCACTTGGGTTGGAAAATACCTTTAAGGTCATCCAGTCCGTCAATAAAACTAACACTGCCAAGTCCACCACTAAAATAGATCCCTAAGTGCCACATCTATGTGTCTTTAAATACCTCCAGGGACGGGGACTCAACCGCTTCTCCGGGCAGCCTGTTCCAAATCTTGGTAACCCTTTCGGTGAAGAAATTTTTCCTAATATCCAATCTGAACCTCCCCTGGTGCAACTTGAGGCCATTTCCCCTCATCCTATTGCTTGTTAGAAGGGTTTGTTAGCTATATCCTGATATATCTTGTGGAAAGAGATAATAATAGCAGTGCTGGAAGGAGCGAATAGTTTTTCCCCTCACGGGAGGAAAAAGTGAGAAAATCAATCAAAACCTATTTATTGAGTTATTAAAGACACAGGTAACTATTAGAAGTGGTTCCATCTATGTGGTTCTTCCTTTAGGAAGTAGAAAATGAAAATAAATTGATCAGCAGAAAATCTGCAACAGTGTACCAACACACTCAAGAATCTTTAGTAATTTGTGTACTTCTGTGGGAACCACTTTGAAGGCAGAAGAACTGTTGCTTATCAGTTTTTGTATAAAGCTTGATGTGTCAGCACCTGAAGTAGAGTTCAGGTAGCATCTCTGAAAATTGAGAAACGGGAAATAGGTAAACTACTGACCAGGAATAAACATTTTATTTTTATTGAATTACTATTTTTTCTTAATATTAAGTATCTTTACTTGCCTTTTTTGGATGTGAAAAATTCAGTCTGAAGGCAACGTTATTCTCACATTTTCCTCTTAAAATAGGAAATTAATATTTACCAGGGTGTTTTCTGTTTTGGTTTGTTTTTTTGTTTGTTTGTTTTATTTTATTTGGGATAGAGGATTCGGTATGGGAGTTTTTTGTTGCTGGAAGTATGTTCTTTGTTCATGTGATCTCATTTCAGCAGGTATTCAAAGCTAGTATTTCCTGTTATTTCAGCAATAATAGTATTAAAGGTCATTGTACTAGAGACAGTCAAGAACTCTCTTATGAATGTAGAACACTTAAATACTCATATGCACTCTTCACATATATAAAAGATCAGTCTATGTAATAAACATAACTTCAGGTAGTGTAAAAGATATTCGTTAATGTCACTACAGAATCCTTACTCTCAGGTAGTATAAATTCATGCAACTTAATTTACAGCATGGTGGCATCAGTTTGTATCAGGTTAGGAGCAGTAGTTTGATTTTTATGTGAAACATAGGAATTTACTTGTTTTGGAAAGACAACAGGAGATTGTTCAGAGGATTTATTTAGTTGTGAGGAACATTCTTACATCACCAGTGAAGAGATCAGGTGTGGAATTTGAATATGCTGGAGTGCAAGTCAAGCTTTTTGCTGCCTTCAGGGCATATTACAAAAAAAAAAATAGCAGTAGGCAACTCCATCTTTAGGTGTCTGTACGTACTGTTTTCCAGTTCTCCAAGTTTACTTTCTAAAATTATTACCCATATTACTTTCCAGCAGTAAGGTATTTTAACTGCAATTATAGTCTTTGTTTTTGTAAACTAATGAACTTGAGTGGTATGATAGGCCAGCCTGAAATATTACTGATTTAGGATTTTTGACTAATCCTGTTTTACACTGGCATGTAAACTGCAGTGGTTGTGATTAAGTGGTACTTCTTGGAGACATATTTTGAGGGAGTCATTACTGGGTTTTGGCATACCTTTACTCTCTATATTTGGATTTTGATCCTTCTTGTATATGTTCAGATTTAAAATATCTAAGGATTGTTTCCCCCTCGCTCCCCTTTCATCTTGTATCCTTGACATTTTTATAACCCTGCATTTATTTTACCAACTGCTGAAATCTCTTATGTGTAGAGAAGTATCCACTTTACAACTTCGACCCTTCCCGATTCCCTGGCTCCTCTTTTCCAATTGTATGTGTCCTTGACTTTTTTTTTTTTTCCAATAAAAAAATGTTTTAATGTATTTGTGACATGGCCTAGATTTCCTTTACAAGGTAAATGAAGTGCCATATGCTGAGAAAAAAATTGCTGCTTAAATAAATATTTAAAAGTTTACATTTCCCACCTTATACAGCAACTTTGTGTATATTCATTATAATAGCTCCTAGAAATTATACCTTTCTCAAATTAACTAGTGTGATACAAAGTTGCATTTTTTAGCATTTAAGATTTTTTTTTTGTTTTCTTTTAGAGTAAGTTGTGTTTTGGTTGGTCCTTTAATATAGATTTCCCCTTATTTTTTCAGATACTTAGAGCTTCAAAAGAAAAGTCCCTACATCAGGAGGACCAGCCCTAACCATACGCTACAAAAGGGGAGCAGATGCTTGTAATAGATCTTATGATGTAATTACCAAGCAGTTCAGGGTTTGGGAAACGAACACTAAGATATTGTAAATGGGTTGTAGCCAACTGTCACTTTAGTAAGCTTTTTTAACATTTGGATGTTTAATTTACATTCCTGTCTGATTTTTTTTTTCTCTTGGTCAAGTTTAGTGAATTCATTCTTTTTCTTCTGTGTTTGTGAGAGAGTTGCAACTTTGAGCTGCATTTCATATGTGCTGTTCAAGCAATTGTTAATATTCTATTTATAACGTAGCAGCAAGTACATTTTTTCAGATTTTAATATATATCTTTTGTTGTGGATTCATACAGTATGTACAGAGCAGTTTGGTCAAACGAAACATATAATATTATGAATTTTTAAATGTTTTATAACTGCTGATATAGCATACAGCCTAACAGCGTTTTACTGAAAACACTAATCAGGCGCACACTATGCTGTGAAGTTTGACTTGTATGTCTTTGCACTGATGTTATGTCAACAGTTACACTACATGAATTTCAGGTGATTTTTAAAATAGTCTAACAAAATACAAAATGTGTGTGTTGAATTCATACTTGTAAAAGGGCAGATTACTGAATTACTTTTTTCAGAAACCCTTTATGTGTGAATTAGAACTCTTTATTTATGCACATTTGATTTTTGAAAGCAAAAATGTCTAGAAACTACACAATAACCTGGCACAGAGTCAATGTAGATTGCAACAAAGTTGAGTTGCCGGAATCAGGTAGAGTTCGGTAAAATTCTGCTGGTTTGCCTACCAAAATAATAAACTCAAAGCTGCATTTAGTAGGCTTTATATTCAGTGAATTATTTAAAAAGTCAAATTTGCGTAAATACTTGACTTGTTAATTTTAATTTAAAAAATAAGCTTTGGAAATTCAACCTTAAGAAAAACAGGATATCAAAATTTAAGGCCTACAATCATAAACGCTCTTGTAAATGGTACGTCTGAAATGCAGACTTCAGATGATCTAGAATTTTAATGTAACAGGTGTACTTTTTACCTGTTCTGTGCTGCTGTTCCACAATTATGAAGACATATTTTATTCTTTGGCATTTTGCATGTGTTCCTTTTTGGCTCAGGAATAATTTCTGTGATTTTTGGAAATTGCTAAGCCTGATATGGGAGCTTAGAGAAGTAAAATAAGATAAATTCTTAAGAAGAAAAACCAATTTGGTAATCCTAACAGTGGTTACCTTATGACAGGGAGATTTTAAATTTCTGTAACACTGATTTGAAGTCAGATTTTTTAGTTGCTTACATTTATAGTGAAAAGGGCATCATATACGCCTGCCTTTTTTTGTTTGGGATTTCAGTACAACTCCATGTGAGTGAATGTTACATCTGATCAACAAACACAGATGTCCCAAAGTGATTTCTTTAGACTTTTCAGAAAAGCAATAATACTCTTAGACTGTGATGCGGTTTGGGATGGGATATGCTAGTAAAATTACCTGTGATTGTGAATTGCGGAGCAATAATTTTTACAAAGCCATATTTTGTGAGGAAGCTTGGGAATAATTTTAGAATGGTGAATGGAGAACTTTTTATATAACAGTGGCAGCCTATTCCTAGAATTGTGGGACTGTGAGAGTGTATTACGCTGTGATCAAATTTTAAGTATTTTGTACCTGGGTATGTGATTTTATGTGCTTCATGTTTACAAAAATATGCCAAGCTGAGCAAGGTCAATCTGACTATTAAAAAAATGTATATTTAATCTGTTTTAATGTTTGGCTGCAATAAAACACAGAAGAATATCTTTGTCTCTGTAGTGTCGTTATTTTTTCCCAAATCCCATAGATAGTAACTATGCGGAAAAATATTTGCCTCGGCCACTAATTAGTGTTATTGTTTTTCAAAGTAATAATTTTGGTTGTTTAAAAATATATTTTAAAGTTTTAACAAGGAGGAATAAATATAGCAAGTAGAAATAATTTTTATTTCTGGATGTTGTTATGTGAAGGAAACAGGCATTACTCTAAGGACTGTGTCTTCTATAATTGTGTTGTGTTTCTTCTTTTAGAGTATTTGCTATTCTGTAAGCAGTTTGGCCTGAATTTTGCCCATGATACGTAATTTCTATTTGTAACTTGAAATGGATGAGATATTACTCTAACTAACGTGAATGTGTGGGGGAAGTATGATATTTACCTTTCACAGAGGAATATTGTAGGTTTTAGTCTGTAGTTTAAGTCAGAAATCTGGCAAGGTTGTTGTGTCTATGCAGTTCTCTGTTTGAGAACAAAAATCTTCCTTGACCTTTTCAGTTTTCAAACACCTTCATATTGTTATGATGAAATATTACTGAATAAAGAACTGTAGTTTAAGGAAGAGTCAAAAGATTACCTCTTCCTTCATATTTTCACATTCCTACATTGCTTCTTGATACGACTCAGTGAGTCTATGAAATCTTGGATTCAGTTGCTTTTTTGGAAATCTTGGGAAGAAGTACCAATAAGGAAAGCAAACTTTAAATAATAGTAGGACACTGAAGTTTTATTTTAACATTAAAAATTTACTACAATTTTAAGGGACTTCTTCACATTTTGAATAAATGAAAAAGCAACATATCATGACACTACTCTTTCTAAGAAGAAAAAGAATTGATAAGATTGGGTATAGAAAAATACTGAAAAATGTCACATTTTTACTGAATATTGTGTAATTTTATGTGTTTCAAAAATTATGTATATGTAAGTAACATATTATACATTTATAGTGTTGACTGGGATTCATTTGAAACCTACAAGATCCGAAACAAATTTTTACTTGTGATTTGGGTCATTGTCACATGCTTTCACAAATATTTAGACATATTGTAATGAGAAAAATAAATTTATTCTTTGTAGTAGAAACCTTCTTGGGAATACCTGCTGCATTCATTACATGCTGATAGCAGTCCTAGCCTGCAGAGATCAGTTAAAGTAGTTTTGCCTGTGATTTTGATCTAGATTTGTTTTGCTGGAAACAGGGAAATTGAGTAAAGGGTGAGAGTGGTTTGAAGAGCTAAGAAAATTTTTTTGTTTGAGCTGCTATTGGTTTAAGTTGATGACAGAATAATCTCAAGATTTACGATCATATCGCTGTCTTTGAGACAGGACATTTTTAAACCTTCATCAGAAATAGCATAATTAAAACCATCTGCAACCATCAAAGTAAGCTAGGGATTGGTGTGGAGGGAACAAAGCAATATGTGCTGGATATGCTGCTGAAGTGAACTCTTAAGTATGGTGAGGTCTGGGAGAAACAATATCAAGTTGCAATGAATTTCAAAAGTAGCTACCTAGAGGAAGCTGGAGTATTTAAAGACCATTGGGGAGCCTGTGGTGAACTCAGTGTCAGCTGATTTAGCAGAATACAGGTCGAAAAAAGTCTGAGAATTTTGAGTTTTGATCCTAGTGCATACATGGGTTTAGAGAACTGCACGTTGTATGTCGCATGAGCCTCAGTGATAAAGAAGTGTGAAGCTGGACGAGAAATGGAAGATAGGTGGCTGGCTTCAGAGTGATGAGCTCATACCTTGTTCTTCCTGTGAGGAAAACGGAGTTGCAGAAATAACCTGAGTGTTGAAGATGGATGGAAGGGGGTCACTGCGTGACCTAGAGGGAACTAGAGAGAAGAGGTTCTGTGAGATTATCGGTGTTGCTGATAAGGGAAAAGACACAGGGAGGACGGGTGGCTGAAAGGTATGCTGTATCATGGCTTGCTATCCTGTAAGGAGTTGTTCACGTGCTTTGAGTTGGTAAAGACAATAGAAATATGACTATATAAACTATTCTTTGTCTCATCTGGAGCTGCGTTATTGCTCTTTTCAAAATGTAGTATTTCTGATGACAGACAGATGGACATGACCATTTTATTTATTGTCTGATAGGTGCAAAAAAATAAAAACAAAAAAGCCAATATTTTAGGAAGTACTGAACAGCATTTTCATTAATATACTGTTATGGTAATAATGTTCCTTCTCCAAGTTATCCCGTAGCATATAACTGACTCTATAGATTTCTTTGTCATTTCTTTCAATTTAATTGACAATCTGGATTTTATGATGTAATTGAAGAGGTGAATGACTTTCAATGTGACCATATTTATTTAATTTACTATATCATAATCGAGTTACTACTCATTCTGCCTTGTGCTGAATATAAAAATCAGTCTGCATGTTCAGTAGTAGCAGTTGTCAGCTTGTAGTAAAGGGTGAAATTAGGATGTGAAATAGTTTGATTTCCTGTGTAAGCATAACCCAGTTTGTTCATGAAAAAAAAAAAAAAAAGTTTTTCAGCAATTTTACACGGTGTATTTTATTCACAGTATAATGATTCTGAGCAGTCAGTTTCCAAAACTGAAGATTGAGTATTCTGACAAGACGTCTGTGACTTAGGAATGAAAGAAAATGTTTTTTCTATAAGAATATCTCAGAATTAACCAGTGTATGTTAGAGAGAAAAGTAACTAACTAAAAAGGCAACTGCTCTTTTTAGTATGCTCTAGTAAGTTTAGTGGGAGGAAATATTGGAAGCTTATTGGGGCAAAACTGGAATCAGAATAATACTAGAATTATGAAGCAAGATGCTTTAAATGTTGGAGTGTAGGGCAGGATCAAAAGGTGGTTTAGAGAGGAGAAAAAGGAGAGGACAAGCCTGTCTCCCTATGTGCCGCCCTCACGATACACACATTCGTGTTTTAGGTACAGTATGTAGTCTGTCTTTTGCTAGAGACTATCTGGCGCCGAGTGAACATTTACCTGTTTTCAAAAAACCTGGGTTAAATTATTTTAAAAGTTGAAGTAAGACAAAAGCTTCCAAGTGCCCAAGTCACTTCTGAAAGTGGGAGCTAGGTTCCCCGTTGATTTTTCATATTTTTTACATTTTAATGAAACATATATTAAGCTAGTGTTCCCAAGAGTTTTTAATTAGTGAACAGGTTTTTTTCTTGCAGAACAGCTTGCATTTTGTAAGTGTGTATCACCAAAATCTACCAAATATCTACAAGGGAAAATGTATGAAATATTTTGTGACAGAAGGAATAAGTAATACTTGAAACTTATGTGGAAAAAAGACCTCTTATGTAACTATGTAGCTCCAACAGTAATCTGTGGTAACTTTAAGAGTTAAACAAAAAATCCTGTTGGTCCAATTATATTTTCAGTATAAGCTGTAATTTCCTTATGTCTCTTTCTTATCTTAAACTCTTAACATACATTTATTTCAATTAAATCATATTTTTAATATTCTAGGGAAAAGTGAAAAAGCAACTGAGCAAGACCAAACAGAGAAAGGTAAGTCTGAAGGAACATTCTGTTGTTCTGAAATTCAGAAACATGCTTTCTGGGAGGACTGGTTTAAATCAGATTAGATAGCAGTGAAATTTAGCTCCTGCACGTCTTACGTAGATGAACCGGTGTTGAACAAACGTCCAGAGTACATCCGCTTTGGTGAGTAAATGCGCGCCCGTTTCCAAAGCTGACACCAATGCGTTCCACTCCCCTGTGCTCACAGGCTGCTGTTAAAAAAGCTGGGCTGTTTCGGGAGTAAAAGGTTCGCTGTTGTTCTCCTGGTGTAGGACTCCGGAGGTGACCGCCTGGCCGTGCTCCTCGGGCCTCGCGGGCGAGGGGCGGCCTGGGCCGCGCGGCCTCGGGAGCCGGGCTCAGCGCTGCCCTCAGCCTGGGCAGACGGGCGGCACCAAAATCTGTCCTCGTCAGGCCCCCCCGCCTGCCCAGGCAGGGTTTCTCGCTGGCTTCGTTGGGGTAGGAAGGTGCAGAGGCAGGTTTGGGGGAAAAGCGAGGTTTCGCTCAGCGCGCTGTTGAATCTGTTCTCCCTGCGAGGACATCGGTGCTGCCGGCCCCCTGCCTTCCCTGTCATGCCCGACGCTCGCCCAGCCTCCTCCATCGGGGTCAAGGTTTGTGCCCGACCCTGGCTCCATCACTGCAGCTGGCAGGACACAAAAACCTTGGGGCCCGTGCCTGCATCCTTTTCTCCCGGGTATGGCCTACAGACTACTCCGGCACGACTAGATGGAGGAAAAGGGATTCAGTGACTCTGCTGGTGTCTACTGCTCCTTTTTTGTTCTCTGTTTCCGTTTTCCTGTACGGCTGTTATTTTATATCTGGGTACTTGGCAATGCTACTTTTACTATCTTTTGGTAAGGTGTTTTGGTTTTGTATATTCGTATTTTAAATATCAGTTGCTAGGACAGGCAGACTTTAAACATTTTATTTAAGCATTAATTATGTCAAATGTAAGCATTGCATTAAAAAAGTAAATATACCATTAGCCAGTTTACTTGGAAAGTAAGGCAATTATATCCCCATTTCCATTTATAAAAGGATAGATTTGGCAGGAAATACCTTACTGCACTGGGCTTACATACTTGATAGTAAAAAAAACCCAACACATTATGTGCTGGTTTTATTGACCTGTTAGAACAGTAGAATAACATGACATACAATAACCATTCAGTGTGGGTAAAAAGGATTCACAGGTAAAAATACTGGCTTGTATCAGCACAGGTAATTGCAATAATAATTTTCACTTTTCAAAACTGATAAAGCATCAAAGTGAAAATTAATGCCATTTGATCAGAGCACTCAATTCTATTGCAGCAGGGACAGAGTTATACATAAGTCAGGCTTAGAACAAATGCCATTGCATAAGTGACCCTGCAAGTGTCGTTCTGACACCAGGGTCAACATTCACCTTGGTTTACTGTAGGTATTTACCTTTTAACAGTGTATGTAGGATTCCGCTGTGGTAACAGCAGAGATCTAACCCCTATAACTTGTGGAGACTAAAGTGCTATTCTGGCTAAATGTAGGTTTTTGCTCTAGGGTGAGATGAGTTGTCCTCCAAACTCCATTGAGAACCTTAACTAGGGCTCCGTTGGTTGTAGAAAGAGATTACATGTGTAGCTCACCTCCAGCATTGTCATCTCCAGTTAAGTGGGCTGAGTTCCGAGCTTGCAAGCTCTACTTTTAAGGGTATACATACTACCTATTGATTTACTTACATATTTAATTGTAGCCTGCATGAAATATGAGCTGTGGGCAGAACGACCAATGTTGTACTTCATAGAAGTGTAGTTCTCAAAGTCCAAAAGTGCTGTGTAACACCATGCTGAACTAAATGTATAGGACATTAGAATATTAGTGTGTATTTTTGTACAGAAAGTCAGTGAAGAAATTTATTTCTGGTGTTGTCAAAGGGTTGCTTGGTTCCAGGCTTCGAATGAAGCCAAAACACTTCATGATGAAAGGGAGAGCTGAATGATGAAAATAAATGCCAAAAAAAAAATTACCATTCTGCAGTTGTTTCTTACGATCAACATCTAACCAACCAACAGTAATTTTGGACAGAAGACCCAGTAGAATACTTTTTACTGCAAGGGAAATTGTTCTGGAATAACTGCAGCTAAAGATTTATTATAGTCATTAGATTCCACCACTTTATTAGTCCCTAAAATGAGTCAGTTTTTATTGTCGGATTGCTTCCCCAGATAAGTTGATTATAGAGGTTTTGCCTGTATAAACAGTACAGTTCAGAAAGATCTTTTAATTATTGTAGTGCTACTGGCTTTAAATTGTCTTGATGCAGTTACCTGTTTTAATACCTTCTAAGTTATCATTTATAGAAGCCCATAAAACAAGTGGATCAATTGTGCTATCTGTATGTCACCTAATGAGCTTCCCAAACAACAGGACAATGACAGGAGTTTTTAATCATCATCAAATTCTCATTCAAGCACCCACTGAGAGGCACCACAATTTCAGAAACTAATCTGGGTTAATGATATGGGTCTAGTCAGAGGCGGGAGAACAATTAATTGAGCAAATTTTGAATTCCAGGTAAAAGTAGTTGATCTACTAATACATATGTATGTTTTTCAGTCCATAACTGAAACTTTGAAACTTAGACTGGAGTATTTGAGGGAGGGGGCAGGGGGAATTAGTAAAACAGAAGGCCACAGAATTAATTGGAAAACTTCTACAGACCGTGATGGTTGATACCTACTTATCACTGTCTTTTAAGGTGCCCATCCACAAGTTGCCAAGAACATTATGACTGAATTTGTATCACAGCAGGAATAGCAGGGTGTTTAGAAAACAAAGCCTATGGCTCCCCTGGAAATTGCTGCCTTAAATTTTTGACAGTTTGAGACAGAGAGCTGGCGGGAGGACCCTTTGCTGTGACTATGAGACTGCATCACACAAGAAGGTTTTTATTTCAAATCAGGTTTGGAGATGGCACCCCCAACATGTCTATTTTTGTCAATGTGGGAGAGAAATAAGGATACATCATTGTATAGTTATATCGTCTACAGTTACACAGTTATAGCTTTTATTTAGAACTCTATTTAAAACTTAAATAAAACTGATCTGCTAGCAGTAAGCACAACATACAGTCAGTGCAACAGGATTGGTCCAATGTAGTTTTCAATTTAAAAACTGGGGATTGTGTACCCTCAAGGTGTCTGTGAAGACCATGGTTTGTCTTGAATCCTTATGCCTTATGAAGCAATTAACCAAAAGCCAGCATCCTAGCTACTTTCTGTTTTGCATGACAGCAGTAGCAGATGCAAGATAGAGGAAGCCACCAGGAGCTCTCCTTTAACATTATAATGACAATATGAATGAATGAGTAAATAAATAATCTAATGCCAAGAACTAAACCCTGCTTACGAGGTGGTTTGTTAGAGAGGAAGCAGCGTTTATCTTCACGTTCTCTCCCCACACCATCAGAGAGCTTGTGACATTATCGTCTCACCATTTCTGAGGAACTGGAAATGTCATTAGCAGACATGTTTAACAAGAAATACGCTGATAGTGTAATATGGATCCTCATAATCACAGAGGAGACTACCGAGCCTTTCCATTGACTACAAATCCTGCAGCATTAGTTTCCAAACATTAAAGCAAGACCGTTTAGCCAATGTGGAACGCTCCCTTCCTCCCAGACCTCCAAGTTAGACCAACCAGGATGTCAGTCATTGCTATCAGAGCATGGGGTAGATCCAGGGTGCCAGCTCCAGTGCAGCAGGTGAGCTCTGACCTCCCATTCCACCGCTTTCCCTAGGCTCCGAACGTAAGAGGGGGAGCAGAGGGCATCCTTCTTCCTGACAGGTCTGTTGTGTCAGAGTAAAATCACGGAATTATGGAATATCGGCTCACAAATTCTTACAAGGCACGGGAGTGACAGGTGATCTGTGTTAAGTGTATGAAAGTTCACGCTGGTTTTTAGAGATAAACATGAATTGTTCTGGGATTTTTAACAGCAGCGTGATATTATCTCCTACTTGCTTTGCTCAGGAGCAAGACTGTACGTGCATCCTTTGATCAGAGACTCCCAAGTATGTCATCAAGGACAAAACAATTCATGCTATGTGTTGTGCTAAAGGTACCCCATCCTTTAAATGACCTTTTCAGAAAACAACTAGTTGAGGTCTTTACACTGTAGACAATATCAGAGACCCACTTAAAGGTAACTCGCTATCTGTTAAAATGCCAGGTGCATGGTATAACTTTCAGATTTAAAAAGTGTATTAATCATGAAAGATAATTTAAGGTAACATCCAATACTTTTGTCCAGTTCTGGGTAATGAAGTATTAAGTGTTTTGAGAGATCAGGCTGATGTCTGATCAGTCAGGTCAGCAGTGTTTGCTCTTTAGGAGAATGAGGTTTTCCTTAGCCTGGCTGATTTTTTTGTATTTAAGATGAAAACGTGAAATGAAGAGCTGACTTTCCTCCTTTCCCCCACCAGTTCGGTGGAGGCTAGAGAGGAAACATCTACTCCATTACAGAAGTATTATCTCTGATATAATATTTCTGCCAGTTTGTTCTATATTGGACTTATGGTCAGATGTAATCAATTTTTTGCCATATACTAGTCACCAAGTTTTTTCCCATATGTTTTTTTCCCTGTTACTGCATGTAATTGGTTTGGCTGCACTTACTGCATTAGCATAATTGACTGACTTGGCATTTTACACCAATTTCAAGCCCTGTGTTCTGCTCCGTTATACAAGACCATACAGACATTTTATCATTTGAGGACATTTGTCTAGAAACTCTAGAAAAGTTTCATTCCTTGATTGTTATTTCTTTAGGCAGCTTTTTGCATTAAAAGCTGTAAAGAATCAAGAAATTATATTGGCGTTATAATTCTGTGAATAAAATCAACATAGAAGTTGCAAAACTATTTGCCTGATGCTGTTTGTCTGAACAGTTACTTAATAGAAAAAGATAGATCTGCTTCAGATGAAGATTTACAAAACTTGATTTTTTAAATTTATTAGTCTTCTGTTTTTACAGAAAAAGCAAATAGCAGTGGTAGTTGAGATTGCTTTCTATCACAAGGCACTGTTTATTTTCACTTATAGCTTTTCTGAAATTATAAAATTATACCACTGAGATGAAATTTTGTGTTGGAAAAACTGATTTTGTAAATGCCTTTCTAAAAATTGATTTTGAAAGGTTTCAAGGAAAAGATTCAGTAGCTTCACAAGATGACAAGATGTACTTTGCACTGATTTCTTTGGTTTTTTTTTTTGTTTTTTTTTTTTGTTTGATTTTTTTTTTGGGGGGGGGGGGGTTTGGTTGTTTTTTGTTGTTTTTTTTGTTTGTTTGTTTGTTTTGTTTTGTTTTGTTTTTTCCTCAGTCTTTAAATGAAAAGAGGAAAAAGCTTTTATTACAAGCTTAGAGTAAGTTTTTTCTTCTGCAAGGGCATATAGTATTAATGGCTACAAAATATTAGTTCACACACGCACATGATGGCTAATAATCAGTGGAGAGACATTTGAGTTTGCCCACCAAATTTAATTATCCATCCCCTGCCCAGTCCCTGTTTTCTGCTGTATCTACACTAGTCTCAAAGGAGATGGTATATTCTCATCTAGGTCTCTAGACCTGAGCAGGATTTCCTCCGATGTTGTTACTTCACAGCTCTGATACTTTCTATGAGATCAAGTCCTGGAAGAAAGGAATGAAGCATTTCCTGAGTCTTTCAGTGGTCACGCTACTGGCTTCCAAACAGCCCTGCAGGAGTATCATCTAACAGTAATGTAAATCAGTGAGAAGAACAACCTGGATGGGACTCGGTTCCAGATCAAGACATGTTCATGTGGCTGCATGTGCTGGTGTGGTGTCCAAACTGCACTGTATACGATGGTCATCTATACAGTCTCCGGAGCCTTCAGCTAACTGCCTAGTGGGTGTTTACCTCATGCTAAGCTCACTCTTTGGGCTCCGTTGACTGTAATGACTAGATTTCTAGAGATTACAACAAGGTTTAGGTGCCTACGTAGAGAAACCTAAATTTAGTTGCATTCATTTGAAGCTGTCAGTGCACTGGTGACATTCTCAAGCGATGACTAAATGGATGAAATTTTATCTAGAGAGAAGAGAGCTATGCCACCAGGTACTGCTGCTGACCAAGCAGTTGTAATGCTTCTTGCTCAGGCTGTGATAATTTGCAGGTAGTTATCGCAGTGCTGCATCCTGTGTAGAAATAGGTGACGTGTTTCTCACAAAGGGCTACTTATGCTCTGTGGGCACCGTTTGGTGTGGGACACATGTAATGTGACGGCAGAGAGGTTTTGTCACTTGCATTCATCATTCCTTGGGTTGCTGTCATGACTGCGTATAGCCCTAATGATTTTCTGAAGTATACAGCAGAAATGGAGAGTAGCCATAGAGTAGATGGTCAGTAACAGGGATTTGGGGCAAGGGAGTTCAGGGGAAAAGACTCTTGAAGAAAGCCATGAGCAACAAACGTGTGGAAGAAGATCAATATCTACTAACGAGGATAAACAAGGAGAGCTGGACTGAGCAACAGATTGTGAGCAAGTGTAGAAGTGAAAGGGAAGAAATGTGGTAGAGGGTGTCAAGGTTGCGAAGGCGAGAGGTTAGAGAAGAGGATGACAGGAGAAGGAAAGAGCAAGGAGATGAACAGAAGCTTAATGGTTGAGTAGAAGCTGCAGAACAGGAAAGCATGATTGTTAGACAAATCAGATAATTGCAACTGATCTGTTTATTTTTGAACTTTAATACTCTGTGGCTGGCATAGGGCTAGCAGAAATCTCAGTCACACTGATGACTGGAACAGCAAGCTTCCGGGGGAATTTTTTTAATTAACAAACGAGAGAATGAAGGTTCCCTGTGTAATGATAGTCTTGGCACTACAGCACATTAACATATAGCAGTATATTATGGAAATTGTAGAAAATAAGACTAGGTGGGACCCTGAAGCTTAGTCTATTCTGTTGACCAGAGGCCTTAACAACTGTGTGCGTTGTTCCTGGCAGCTGCCTATACAACTTGTTCTTGCAAATTTCCAGTAATTAGAATTTCACAACTATCCACATCAATCTGTTCTACTGTGCTTGCTCAGAGATACTAGTTCCAGATGTTCAAGCCAAATTTTCTACTGCAGAAATTATAAGCCTTTTATTCCTTGTCCTAACTATGGTGATATAGAAAATCATTTTTTCTTTTCATCTCTGTAGCTACTTTTTACAGAGTTGTATGTACTCTACTACTACCTTTTTCCCCCTTTGTTCTTTCTTACTCAGATGTAAATGTTGCCTCCCTTCCATCCCTCCCAACAGTTAAAGACAAAATGTTTTTAAACTGTTCTTCAAAAGTATGTGATTCAATCACCTTTAATCATTTGGTTACTTTTTCTTATTTTTCATGATGCTCTTCTGGTCTGAAGAGTATCTAGAAGTGCATTCATTATTTTTCAGAAGGTATTTCTCTGTCCTTTTTGGAAAAAGACTGTCACTGCTTTTGGTGATGACAAGATGCCTTTCAACATAAAAATGTAAAATATGCCTGGTATTTTAGTTCTCATATGCCTAAATAGGTATATAAAATAGCTGTTTCATCATCTTTCATTGGGTGGCGTTGCAGTCTGTTATGTTTACTGCACATTTAATACATTGCCACTTTCAAAATATTTTCCTTCTTGCGGTTTGTTTTTGGTTGATTTTTGTTTGTTTGTTTTTTGTTTGTTTGTTTTTTTCCTTCTGTATCTTAAGACAGAAGGGAGATATGAGATTGCTTGTCGTTACTGACCATTCTTTATTCTCCAACAGAAAGAATTAGCATGGAGTTTCTTATAGGATTTCTTCCTAGCTTGCTGCTTTGACAGTGGAAACTGTTTTCTCTGAGGGAGTCTTCAGCAATCCCGTGACAGAAATCCTAGATAGAAGCCCTAACCTTGCATCCAAGGTCATTATTGAAAAACTTCAGTATTATTCTTGCAAGCCCATAATAGGAGATATAAAAGAATTATTATAATTTGAATGCTCAACCAGATTTAGACTATAAATCACCCTAGCAGCTGTGTGACTGTGCATTACTTCAGCTACATGGTGAAATCTGTAATTCATTGAAGAAAAATTACATGTTTTTTTCCTCCAAAAACAGATAAGTTAACTTGTTTATAACACTGAATTTAATATATTGGGTCACATCTGCCAGAAGATTATTACACTAGGAGGAGGCAATGGATAATTTATTAAAATACTGCTGCAGGGAAATAGCAGGCTATCTGGCTAATACAGAGGAATTCTTGATGGTTACACTGAAAGCTCCCTGGTGAATCCTTTTAACATAGGAGTGGAATGGGAGATGAAAATGATTGCTCATTATATAAAGTTTACTGTGTTATATTGGTGCCTAGCAGCTGAATAATATTTATGTTAACAGCTCCTCCCCAGCTTTTTGTATTGACCTCCTGCTGGTCTAGAGCTGGTATATAATAGTACTGAAAATAGGAAGCTAATACTTTTTTTGTAACGGAGGGTGGCAAAAGGGTTCTTCCAACACCTCACAGAAGTCAGATACAAGGGGAAAGATGTCATATCTTTGTGCCCCGGACCTGTAAGATTTTTATTCACTTTTTCTTCTGACCTGCTTGTATCACATCCTTGTAAACTCAAAGGAATTGTGGAAACAGTGTCCCACAGGCAGTAATAGTTTCTTGGTGGGTGGGAAAGCATCTTTCCTTTGCCTCGCAGGAGCCTCGCTGTTGCCCAGCTTACTCAGTTTGAGAAGGACGGACTGACTGTTTGTCTTTCCATGAATACTGAAATTTAGAAAGCTGTCAAATAGCTGCTCTCTCTTTCTGTATAACCGGCCAGTCTTAGAGTTTCGCACATGCCATAAGAACTGAGAATTGAGATTTTAGTTGTGGTTTACATCATTTCTTGTACATACATCCTGCTACTTAAAGAACAGGAGCAAACCAAGTGTTTGGTGGTGATGTCCAGCTGGATGCTCCCCAAGTCCTGTACCCAGAGGAGCTGACATACCTCAGTTTTCCTGCTAACAACAAATGACAATTTCACACAGCAGCTGTGAGCTCAACCAACCTAAAAAGTCCTCAGGGACACTTGCTTTTATTGGTTTCTTGGACTGATGCTTCTGGGTTCATCCACACCTACTGTTGAGCAAGCCAGGCCTTAGAAATAGCAATGGTTTATTGGAAAACTGAGCTGACAAATTTTTTAGAAAAGAAAAGCAAACAGAAAACCAAACCAAACCAAACCAAAAAAACCCAACAACAAACAAAAAACCCAAACAAACGAACAAACCAAAACAAAAAAAAACCTCAAAGCCCAACAAACCTTTGGCATGGATTGTTCTTTTCAGGCCCAGTGACATTATGTCAGAAACCTTTGACCATACCAGTTAGTCACTATGGACTCAAGGTTTGAGTGGGAGAATTCTTGTTTTCGTGAGCTGGTTCTATGAGTTTTGCTGAGTTCAAGGGGTATGAACACTTGGAACAGAGCCAGCACTGTGGTCCTTAATTATCATCATTAACTTCATGAAAATGCGGTAAAGACATCGCTTTCCTATGAAATAGATAATATTAAAGACAGACATAGCAAGACTAGAATCGTCCACCGATTGAAATGCATTTCTACTATATTATCTATGGGGAATGAACAAACGACATGAAAGCCATCTATACTATTATATTAAAAAAAAAAAAAAAAAAAGGCAAAGCGTCTCATTGGTCAGTTCAGTTCCATGATAACTACATTTCTAAAGTGCATTATTGTGTGCTTGAGTATAAATGCTTGATTTCAAGTCATAGGGTACAGTGAAAACCTGAAGTGTTTAGGAGAGCAATATATTAAAGTATGTTATTTGGTGGTTTATCCTGAAAAAGGTATAAACTCCTGTATGTCACACAGTCTTTTGCTTCTTAACTTCTTGGTAACTAATGCCTTGGAAAATTACAGTCACTTCTATTATAAGCAGGATCAATAGGAATATAATAATTCTATTGCACTACTTCTTTAGTACCTTTCCTTTATAGATCTTAATACCTTTTTATATTTAAAGCTTCATACAACCTTTGTGAATAAGTAAATGGAATTTAGTAGGATAGCTTCAATCCTGCTTAAATTCTATTTCCTCCCAGTCCCTGAAAAGCAGTAAGCTTCTATTTAACTGTGTGTACCAGTGTTGCAAAGTAGTTTATAAAGGTAATGTAAGAAAACTGTCTCTGTGCAGAGCTGAGTTCAGGGTTGAGCATGACAGTAAAAGTCTTACACAGAAAGAACCAAAGGTAGTCAAGGTTGGTTTATTTTTTATCTCGTACAGAAGCAGCTCAAACTCATGAGGTCTGCTAATGCTTGGATGGAGTTAGTGTTGGTTTAGCATCAACTAAAGCATTGGTCTTTCTCTGAGGTTTAGCACAGACAAAGTGATTTGTCTGCCTAAATCTCTGTGTAGAATCGGAGTCTCGGAGAGAAAGTATTTAATGAACCATGAGCACAGCTTCCAGAAGCACATGGTGGCTCTTGTCGCCCCTCAACTGCGCACCTGAGGACTTGGGAAGCAGAATAAGACAAGGCTAGTCACGATACCTTGTTATCCAAAATACTTGCTACAGCGCTGCAGCAGTCTCGTGATGTTAAGCTGTATGGTGTTTGAGTTTAGTTTTACACATACCAGTTACAGCATTCCCTGTTTAAACTTCTGCAAATAAAATAATAATTTTACTTCTTTTCATGCTGTTAATGACTTGTCCATAGGAGGGAGAAAAGAAGTAATACATAATTTAAGCAAAAATATGTGCTACTAATTACAGATACACAGAACTAGTAGTTACTTGTATCAGCCAATATATATATGTTTCCCTTACTTGTGTCAGAAGTTTTTTTTTTCTAATGAAGTACAAAAGCTAAGTTTAGTTATAGCAAATGTGGAGAAAAGCAGTTATCTGCTATCATATCCTTCAGTAGTGTATTTGCATTTTTTTAACATCTAATATACTTAATGCAACCAAATAGACATTGTTTAAGAGTGAACTGCTATGAAGTAAATAGCTGTTTAAATTGAGACAATTTACTTCATTTTGCTTCAAATGTAATTTACGTTACACAAGTTATTTCAAGACTGGTTTGCCACCTCCTGCTGCTGCTCTGCTGCTGTGTGATAGCTTGCTAAGCTGCAGAAACTCGATCACTTAGAGGTCTGAATCAGACATTTCAGTATTGAACCTGTTTTCAGCGGGAAGTTGGACTACGTGACTTTTTGAGTCCCTCCTACCCTGAGTAACTATGATTTCTATCAACTCTTTTTAATTGCTTTAGGCAAAGACATAGACATCTACAACTTTAGAAATTACTAACATGTCCTGGTAATGATATTTTTCATAATACCATATAAATATGGAAAAATAACAGTTCTCTTTGTTCTTCCATGTCAGTTGAACCATTTGGAAAAAAACATCCGTGACTATATGAGTTGAAAAATGCTTTGTCAAAAGCTTGACTGCAAAGTTATTATGTTTGAATGACTGAAGATTGCTTTTCGATACAGGAGTTTGTGATTGTAATAAGTAAGAAATCAATTTCTTTTCGGTCTTTTTTGAAACTGCCTTATTTGAAAATCATGCACTTTACCAGCACAGTACGAGTTGCCAGTTAAATGTTACTCCAAACAATTGCTGTGAAATATGAAAGAAGTAATGAACTGTGTGTTTTTTAAATCTCTTCTAGATAAAAAGAAGAAGAAGCCAAAGCTCTTAAACAAGTTTGATAAGACCATTAAAGCTGAACTAGATGCTGCAGAAAAACTACGTAAAAAAGTAAGTTTTGACTGTTTTGCTCAGGACTGTAGACAGTGGACAAAAATGAATGAAATAAAAATTAACTTAGGAAAAGGGAGAATTTCTTTTAGATTACTTTCTTTGAAATTAACTTTTAAAAAGTAAATATTCAGTGCATGTTTGTCCTTCAAGTTTCATGAAAAACTATGAAAAACAGACAGACAGGAAGACCCAACAATAAACAAGACTTCTTCGGTCATCTCTGATAATTTCCAATTCTGTTGTTTTATTTGAGTGTTTCAGAAAACAAGGCCTTTGCAGAGATGTCCCTTTTCCAGATGTGAGATTAAATAGTGAAGCAAGACTATGTGACTGCTAGAAATGAGAGACCATACTTAAGTCTTTTGGATGTAAAACCTGTAAAATATCTGATGTGTCTCACAGTCAGTCTTAGCA
Organism: Tyto alba; assembly: GCF_018691265.1. Taxonomy (NCBI): domain Eukaryota; kingdom Metazoa; phylum Chordata; class Aves; order Strigiformes; family Tytonidae; genus Tyto; species Tyto alba. The sequence goes on from NW_024881330.1 coordinate 39,746,592, forward strand.
CATGGAGAACAACTGCAGGTCTTAGTTGTGAATCCTGGATTTGAGATGTCTGAGCAATGAGACACACTATTTTCAGTGCAGTACAATAAAAACCATCTTAGTCACGACAGGTGTAAGATTATTCTTGATTTTCAGAAGACTGACTGTGAGTTGTCCTGAGGGACATAATTATGGAAAACATTTGGAGGAAACAGCCATAGATTATGGATAAATCTACAGTATTTCCCCTAGAAGAACTGTCGTTACAATACTGTTCATCATGTGAGGAATGCAGAGAGGGAATTTTCACGTATGTCTAGAACTTCCTCTCTGTTCTCTGTTACATTCAGTTTGGATTTGTTATCAGCAATAGGATCTTTAAAATAGACAGGTTATTTTCATCTCACCGTGATTTCCAGTCAACAAAGGGAAAGTGAGTAAAATAAAACGAAAACTATTCATTTTGACCATGGAAAGTAGATAATATTGTTTCACAAATAATGACAATTAATTTCTCTTAATCAAGCAGACAACCCAAACAAAACTGTGAGTGAAAACTGATTCAGTCTGCACTTTTTTTTTGTTTTAATTGGGGAAACTAATGTGCTATTAGGTCATGCATCCTCCAGCAATTTTGTTAGATAAAATTGCTGATAGATATCTCTACTTTCCAGGGAAAAGTTGAAGAAGCTCTAAGGGCCTTTGAAGCATTAGTGAATCAATATCCACAGAGTCCTCGAGCAAGATACGGGAAAGCACAGGTACTAAAAAAAAGCCATAAATGTTAAAAAAGATAAAATAAACCTTTTTTTAACAATAGAGTTCTAAACCCCAGTCAGACTTCATTTATAATTTTATGGATGCTCCCCAGGGAAAAAAAGAATTACGTGATCTGTCATATTGTATCAGTCCTCTATCCTTCCCCAATTACTTTGGGAGGGTTTGTCTAACTTAAGTCTAGTGGGAAGTACTGTAAATAACAGAAAAATAAGATACATCCTGTAGATCTCATGAAAGCTGTCAGAGGAACGGTAAGAAATATATCACAACTACTGTCCCAGCGCAAGAACAACAGGCAGAACTTAGCTGTTAACTTGCTGCAGATGGTAAATCAACATACCAGCCAGCCCTGGGCTAAATGCTGCTTTTTGCTTAGTGGGAATAGGAAAAGAGGTTTGGAGTTTATAGAGACAGTGTTAAAGGATAAAGAACACACACATTCTTATGCAAGGAGGCTTAATTAGCTTTTTGTTGTGGAGCAAGTTGTTTCAGGTGTTCCACTCAAAAAACCAACCAACCAACCAACCAACCAAACAAACAAACAAAAAAAAAACAACAAAAAACCCACAAAACTCTGCATTCATAATACTTCTGAGCCGTGTTGGGATGTCTCCCAAGCGAATAATCCTTGTAATTTCATAAATAGTAGGATAATGCCACTGCACTAATTGTAATAAAAGACTGCTTGAACTCATGTTAATCAAGATGAGCAAAGTGAAGCCCTCACTGCAAAAGGGAATAGTTCTGTTAAGCAATTAATGAGGCACTTGAATTAGAATCACAACCAGTTTTCACTTGGTTAACAATAGACATGCTAAAACCAAAGCCAAAAAACTATCACACAAGCACTTGATACACAGCAGACCAAATACTTTAGTGCTCCATGTGAGGGACAGTCTGTTGAACTATTTGCCTTCTTACAGTAGGAGCCCACTTTGGTTCATATAGGTGATGGACTTACCTCTGTCAAGTTACACTTTTAATATTTACCTTTTTTATGAATATACCCATTATATCTAAGAGAATATGCTTCCTGCCTCCTCATTAGCTCACTGCTATAAGGGAGGAGGGCAGATCACAGAATTCAGAATTCCCTCTCAGTGACACTTCATTTTTCCCTTTACAACAATTTGTAGCCACCACCTACTACTTTAGTAATGCTTAGAAGTTCATGCAGACCAAGATCTGAAGTCATAATTAACATACACTTTCTAGGAATGTATAAAAACAACTATAAATTAATTGCCATTTTCAGTAGCCTTTGTAGGCTCACACCAGTCTTTTTACTGAACGCTCATATTAATATGACCAATGACAATTTTAGTGAATCTAGTATATGTAAGTAGAAGGTGTTTGAAGGAATGGGAAAATCATGGGCTTCACTTGACAGATGGATTATTCTTGGGATTTACACTGTGACACAGTATTACTTTTACGTGGGTGTTTATATCAACACAACGCATTCAAATTTGCTCTCTCTCATCACTAGCTAAACTACAGAGAAGAGTAAGGGTAAAGGCCAGGGATTCACAATAAAAGTGTACTTCTCCATTTCTATGAACCAAAATTACGTGGTAATTTTGTAGCTTCATTTTCTAGTGAGGCATGAGGATTCATATTTCTGGATCTTTTAATAGCTTTAAAAGGCCAAAATTCTGCAAGAAATTTCATCATAAAAGTTTTTCAGAAATTTGATCAATTCCTGATAAAGTTTCTGGAGCTATGCTTAGGCCACATGAAAAATATTGTACAGAAATCATTGACATCTTTGAGGTTGAAAAGGACAGTATATAAGTCTTAAAACTTCTCATATGATTTATAGCATCTATATTGGTGAATTTATGCAGATTTTATGATGACAATTTTTGCCTCTTCCTTATGTATCTTTTACTATTCGTTGCCTTGCAATTCCCTCAAAAAAGGGAAAAGCAAACTTCACAGTGAATGTACATCAGAAAAATAACTTCAGAAATCAGTTTTAACCAATAATTTATCTCTGAAAAACAGCTGATCAACTTTTTTGGCTGAGTAACCATACTGAATGGTATTTCCCATACTGAATTTCAGAGTAGCTCAGGGAAAAAATGTAAAGGAGAGAAGTGCAAAAAGATTCCAGATACTTACTGCAGCATATAAATCTAACACAGCTGACAATGTTTCATTTAATGTGTGTGATTGATACAGCAGTGAATATAGATAGACCAATAAGAGCTTCTGTACCTGCAGTGCTTGCAATGCATCTATGCCTTGCTCTGCTAATTAACTTAAGAAAGAACGTAAGACAATGAAAATTGAAGTATTTGTGAAGAATGCGTTAAACACAGGAAAATGAATCATTTGTATAAACAACTCAAAGTAATGCTTTAAAAATTCATCATTTGAGGTATAGACTTACTTTTTTCAGCTATGGAAATGAATTATGAAAATTGACATACTAGAGGTGTAATCAGTCATAGCTTCTACTAGCTTTACTGAAGCTCTAATTACACAATAGAGATCTCGTATATCCTTTGGTCTCCTCCTGAACTTGATGAAGAAATTTGAGTTCTGAGAGACTTGTAGGGTAGATATTCTATCAACATATGCAAGAGTAAAGCTAATACCTAATTAGTTTTCTACAAAAGAGTGTAAATAAATTTGTGTCAGAAGACATGAAAGAAGTGTTTGTTGATGTGTTTTGATCTGTATATTGCTGCCAGTATGAGGCTTAGTATACAAATAACTCACAGGCAACAATTTATTTTAAAGATATGGAAGAAACGTAGATTGCTTAATTTATTTTCAAAAGCAGAAATTATGACTTCTACAAATGTTAATCAAAAATCTGTGTTAACACATGTTTTAGGTGCAAATTTTCTCATACTTATGCTTTCAAACAGTTTGCAGGAAACAAGAATCAACAGTAGTTCTAATCTGCCTTACCATAAAGCACAACCAAATAAGTTTTCCATTGTTATGCCAAAATTTTGTAGATCGAAGATAATTCTAAAATTATTCACATAGTCTAACAATTACATAGTTTGCCTCTTAAGAAAATTAATATATTTTTAAGACGAATGGATTGTTATGCATTCTAATAATGATTTTGTGATTCTTTCTAGTCTGAAGATGACTTAGCTGAGAAAATGAGAAGTAATGAAATGCTGCAAAAAGCTATCAACACCTATGATGAGGTGGTTAGTTTGCCAAATGTCCCTTCAGACCTGATAAGACTGAGCTTGAAACGAGAGGCAGACAGGCAGCAGTTTCTTGGTAAGATTTGAGGGTGGTGTAAAAATTGTGGAAGTTGTGTGAGCAAGACTTTCAAAAGATAAGTAAGGACTTAAAAGTGCCAATTCCATTGAATTTTCAGTAGGACTTGCATTCCTAATCTCTTAAATGCTTATGAAAAATATTTTTAAATTCTTTAAAATTTTCCTAGGGAACTGGTATATATAATTTCTTGTATGATAATAGTGCTTGTAAATGACAGTGCACTAGGTGCTATGAGAAGCTATGATGAGAGCTGGTAACAAACTTTTATTGACAGAGAAGGATGAAAATGTTCTTTTTCTACTGAAGCTGAGGGAAGCCATGAGGAAATTAGTCATACACAGAGTAAGTATACCCAGAATAAACTTTCAGTAAACAGAGAAGAATGGAGTTGAACTTGAGAATAACATCTGAAAGTTTAGATCTCAATTCTGTGATGTACAAGAAGTGCTGATTAGAATATGCACAGTCAGCTTTGGCGGAGAAGGGAGTTCTGTTCCCATGGGTTGGATTTTAATATCAACTTGTTTTGATCTTGCTGTTCCTCAGCAAGCCCTCCTCTAGGAAGTCAAGGAACATATTTAATTTTAAGCACGCAAAGCATGATTAATTTCATAATGGCAATGTAGTAGAACTATTGCTTAACACTAGAAATGTGTTTAATTACTGAATCAAGTTTATTTTGATGTGCTTACCTAGTTTTGTCGAGCACTTTGACATCTGTGTATGAAAGAGCAGCCAAAGCTTAAATAATGTTGTTACTGCTACACTGTGAAGAGTTCTCCACTAGAGGCTACCATAACACTACCTGATAGGCATTCGCGGTGATTTCCTGAAATACTACTTGTGCGGCTGCAGCCCCAGTGACAATGAAGCAGATGAATATACTCCTATCTGCACGGGTTGTTGGTTTTTGTCTTTTCAAGTTCTGCTTCTTGATCATTCGTGAAAGTGGAACACCTAGATACAATTTGCCTTTTCTTAGAAGTTGTGTAAGCATCTTACTACTGTTACTCCTACCTGTAGTAATTCAGTCTTGTTCAATCAAATTAGGTCGCATGCGGGGCTCCCTGGTTACTCTACAGAAATTAGTTCAGCTCTTTCCCAGTGATACTTCATTTAAGAATGACCTTGGTGTTGGTTACCTCTTGATAGGGGATAACAGCAATGCCAAGAAAGTATATGAAGAGGTGAGTTTCCGTTCCAGCCAAGGAAAAATGTTATTTGCATTCATACTGTCATTTGAAAGATTGCTTGCTTTTAACTTTTTTAGTTGTTAAATGCTTTGCATGTCAGGTTTTGAAAGGTTAATATAGTTATTAATTTTTTCTGTTGCAGTTCTTAGTTATCTTCTACTTTTAATTCAGATTTCCTGATACTGCCATGCTAAATGTTTTTTTCTCATAGAGAGAGAAATCCAGGTATTTTTCATATGCTTAATAATACTTGATTTTTTTACACTTTCTGGTGACCAGGTTTGGAATATATTGACAACACATATAGATGTAATGTGTAGCATAAAGAAAGATGTCTTACTTCTGCTTTCCATGTTTTGAAGATAAGCCCGTTTCTTTAAAGGAATACCACCTAACCCTGTGATGAAGTAGTTCAGTACTCACACAGCTATTTAATTTTTGGTTTTTCATTATTTTTGCAGGCAGCATAAACTCATTTTTTCTTTCATGATGTTTGTAGCGTGTGACAGTTTGTTGGATTCACATTCCTATCTTATGCTGCTGTTATCAGGCTGGGGAGACTTCACTGGCAGGAAGGGCCACTCCGCTCCTGTGATCTAGAAACCCCGTTAACATCTGGAAACTCTCTGACAGATGCAGAGCTTGATGTCACTGGTAGAGCACGAGCTGCCAGCACCTGATCAGAGATGATCCTGTTGGTGTTGGCACACTTGCTGTAGTGCTTGTTTAGTACAGGCGTGGTATTGTAATTAGCTGGTTATGTAGCCTGAAGACGAGCCACCATGATTAGTACCACCTCCCGAGAATAAAGGCCCAGTTCTCCATCCCCCACATCTGGGAGACTGAGGGGATTCTCATCCCAGGTGGTTTCTCAAAGAGAAGCAGGACGTTCAGCCACATGGTTGGGATGGTTGGAAGCAGGAGCTGAACCCTGATAATTTTTATTTCTTTTTTTTCTTTTTTCTCAAGCTCCACTGGTAGTCCCAGATGTTGCCAGAATAATGTTTACTTTGCTACTTTGGCTATTTTGTAGGTCCTTCCATAACACATTTCTGTTCAATAATTTTTGGCCTGCTGTCAACATTTTTCAGAGGATTGGAAACATCAGCTTTTAAAGGTAGAACATATTAACTGAACCTGCTTCTCAAGCTGCAAGTAACTTGAAAAAAACAAAAATGTACTCCTCTTGGCCATGATTTTTCTTTACAATTTTTCAGTATTTCGCTGCAAACAATATAGTTAGAATTTCTCAATACCAATAATCACAGGATGTTTTATAAATGAAAGAAGGTAATGGGATTGCTATATAATTACTTTGATAATGAGTTTGATATACTTCAGAAGAAGTGCATACTGCTCTGATTAAGAACAAATGTGTAAAATAAGAACTGGTCTGCTTTTCATATATTGTTTTCCATGCATCCATAGACTTTATCCAGTGTAATTACTCTGTTTTTCAGTTCACTAGCCACTGAAATAGAATAGATCATAGTGATGTTCTGTCCTTGTAAATGTACAACAAATAAAAATACCTTTTAAAAGGAGTAGGATTTATTCTTATTAAAAATCATGTGGGTTTTGCTCATATTCTGGCTATTCCTCAGGCTGAATTCCAACACAGTAATGCAATTTCTCTTCTTTGAGTAATTCAGGATAAATTTACATGAAGAATCTTAAGAAAGGAAAAGTAGACAAAGAAGCAGGGAGAAGCTCATGTGTACCTGCTTTTATTTGTAGTTACACTGAAGGCTTCATGCTTTTGGGCAGATTGCTTAGGGGCCATATGGTCTGCTTTTGAGTGCCTCGCTCAGTTTTTGCAGTGCACATTTCGAATGTCATTGGCATATGGTTTGGAGCTCCTGCCATAGGTGCTCAGGTTCTGTGCATAGTCAATAAAGAGAGGGGCAAACTGTAAAGAGTGGTTCTGGGGGTCTCCAGGAGACATCTTCCTCTTCCCACGATTTTTGAAAAACCTGGGAAACTTCTGCAGTGTGGATAAATCCTTCTTCTCAGTAGTGTAAGACAAATTAGTAATTTGGTAGAAAAATGTAAGAAAGGACAGACAAGATCATGAACATGACTGCTGCACAATATATATTAAGTGTTCTTTAACGCAGAAAGCATGCACATCTAGGAAAAGAGAGCAGAGCTCAGGGCACATCCTCAAGAGAGCGTATCCCTTCTTCAGCTAAAGGCTCAGAATTTTGCTGATTCCCCTCTGGTCCCATTCTTTTTTTTTTTTTTTTTTTTTTTTTTTGTGGTTGTCTATCTTCTTGTATATGTGGTACTTGTTTCTGCTCCTCGGGGAATTCCCAAGGAGTTGAACACTCTTCTGTGCACGAGAATTTAGACTCCAAATCTCCCATTTCCTGGGAATCTGGTAGATTCTTGCTTCCTGCTGTAATGTTTTGATCTTAATTCAGTGTTATCAGTCTGTTTTAAGCATGGGCTGAGCACATGCAACCAGCTGGACCCTTCACAGGCACTGTCCCCTAAGTTGGGATTACAGTATATGCCATTTCAGACCAGACCAACTCCAGCTTGCATCATCTCCAAGGAACTGAAGATGCCCAAGGAATCTTAGTGAATGAAAACTTTCTCCTTCACATTTAATAGCCAGTTTACTTATTTTCCATCCAATTCTTGTTTTCCATTCCAAAATTGTTGTTTTGTTGTATGCAGTTGTTGCAGTGTTGTAGTCACATTTTTATTTCAGAAGTCTTGAATATGATATGTTCCTTCTTTTAGTTACAGAAGCAATGTGTAGACTGAACTTCAGATCAAGAGAGTTTTGTACTTGCAGCTGTAGTGTTGTGTAGTCTAACTGACACAAAATACACTTTTCTAGTATGCATTTGCCAGAATTTGTGCTGAACCACAGATGGAAAATGGTGTCTAACTGGAAAGGATTTCAATTTTGCCTCTAATATTAAAGCGTTTTCTTTTGAATATTACACTTAAGGACACAGAAACACAATGTTAAATGTACTCCTAGTAGAATTCAGAGCTATTTTTATTTTCAAAGAAAACATAATGTTAAAAGTAGTCCTAGTAGAATTTAGAGCTATTTTTGTTTTCAAAGATCTAGAGATTATGATAAAATACAGTGGAAGAGAACTCTATAAGACCAGTTTACTCTGCTAATAGCACTTTTTCTGCCTGGCGTGCTGAGGCATGTGTGTATGGCTCAGTGCAGCATTATACAGGCACGCAAAAGCCAGCTCTGATTGAGCTATCTCAGGTACCAGAAGCAGAATATCCACATTAACACAGTACTCTGCCCTGGCTAATTAGCCAATGATAGCCCCAGAGGTTAATTTCTATATTCATGATTAATATTTAATGGGCTATGAGCAGTTTAGTAAAACTTATTTCTAAACATAATTAATATTGCATGCAGCAACAGCAACAGAGTAATACAATTTACATTAAATACTTCCAGTGTAATTTCTGCTGATTGTATCTCTTCGCTTCTCTTCGGGGGCTCTGAATGTAGATCATGCCTTAATGCAACTCGGCATAGTTTAAATGAACCATAATACAGAAAATTCTATTCTGTCTTAATTAATCAGATAGCTTTATCCTATAGTTAAAGGAACTGTAACGAAATTATATGGCTAATAAATATTTCTGTCAGTCATTTATTTCACCCTGCAGGTACAGGTTTTTAGATCAAAATAATTATACACATAATGCTGTAGTCAAAAGGCAGGAGATGCATAAGGCCATAGCGTATTCTTATACTAGGGGTCAAGCTTATTCCTACTGTGACTTGCCAGGTTCACTTTTTGCTAATAATTTTTCGTGTTATGGACTTCAGATACATTCTCAAATTGATTGTTCCTTCATAGTAACTCTTTTCTGAAAAAAAAAAAGTGCTGGTATTTTTAACTCCTAACATTTTATGCCCACATTGTGCTGATTATGGTTTTGCTTGGATGTAGTTTGTATGTAATAAGGTTTGAGAAAGCAGAGAAACTGGCCCAGAGAATTTGTTGTGGTTTTGCTGGTAATTAATTTGATTGAAAAATTAGGTTAGACAGTGACTGAAAAAGGCAGTGGAAAATGGCTATAATGTATGCAGACATTTTATCCATGGCATAAGTTTAGTAGCTTCAAAAATGGCCTTAGGCAAGAGAAATTGCTCATCTGTCCGTTGTTTTGTATTTAGCAGCTGTGCTAAATTCAGCATTCAGCAGGTATCAGCCTCTGTAATTCCACTGACTGCCAGGCTCTTGTGTTGATCTTCATAGACTGAAGATCTGTCCTGATAAGACTGTCCACTCTTATTTTAAGGAAAGAAGAGGTGTAACAGCAGATTAATTTGACCATGTAATTGATACCGTATAGAGCTACAAATGATATTGAATACGTACATCATAGAAACATGGAGCTGGAAATCAGATCAAGACATTCTCTGACTTTTTCCCTTGGCTGAGGCAGACCAAATGCACTTAAATTATCTCAGTAATGTTGAGGGTATATGTTTCAGAACTCAGGCCAAACAATTTCACACCGCCTTTCCCTGAAAGACTCCCCCATACACTGATCCTTTTCCTACAGCTGTCCCTGTACTCACAAATCTTTCTCTTGCACAGTCCTCATGAAATATCCATCTCCGGATATTTGCCTGTGTGTTTTCCTTTCCTGCAAAATTAAGTCAGGTTGTAACTCAGACGTTATCTGAATCCCGTTCAGGATACAAAATCTTTTAGCATAATTCAGCACGCTAGGTCTTGGTCATGGTCAAAGAGTCCAGCACACAACAACTATACAAGAATAATTTATCCATCACGTTCTAATGTGAAGGCACATCGAATCACTACTGCATTAGACCTTGCATTACTGTCTGACAGCTTTCTCTTGGCCAAGCAAGTGTGAGCTCTTCGGGAGAGCGTTCCAGTTCACCGCAGTGCTGAGACTGCCCTCCGCGTTCCCAGGGTCTGCACAGTCGACTCTTTCTCAGTTGTACTCACTGTGCAGTGTCATATATTTTCTCTTGCCAAGACTACTTTGCCACTAGTATAAACCTACCTAATTTTAAACTATTTCAGGTATATTTCTACACTATGCTTCCTGTGACTGTTCTGTGGACTTTTTCAAGAGCAGCCACTTTCCTTCAGATTAGTCAAACCTGGGATAGGTAACTTAAGTGTTAATAAATGGTGTTAATTCTGTAATGTAACATGTTGTAACTCATGAGAGACAGTGGAGAAGGGTGAACAACAGAAAAAATAAAGCAATTCAGAGATTCTGGTTGGAATAATTTTACTTCTGAGACTTTAAAGTTTGGCTTGTAATAGATTTTTCTGGAGAAGCAGAAGAGTGAATGGGCAAAAGAAAATACAGCCAAGCCAAGAATTTATCTGAGAGTCAGTGATGGAAGAAAATGTCATTATATCATAAAAAAGTAACATGTGCACAGGTTTGGTAATTTGCATAGATCTATACATGAGTATTTAATTCATTTGCTCTCAAACAGGTTCTAAGCCTAGCTCCAAATGATGGTTTTGCCAAAGTACATTACGGCTTCATCCTGAAGGCAGAAAACAAGATAGCAGAGAGCATACCCTATCTAAAGGTATTTTTCTTTTCTCACTTACAGTAAATATTTTATCTATAAAAAAAAAATTGCAATGTATAAAACATGTCAAGATATAAGCATACTAATCACAAATCACAGTTTAAGCCACATATTGGAGTTACAATGCTATATCACTGCCTATGAACTGGAACAAATTTGCACATTGAGACTCATGAATTCTTAAACATCAAGTATTTGTTTTAATTTGTAGTTAACCCTAAGTATACAGCTGTGAGTCTCAAATTGTTTCGAGTTTGACAGTATGCTGCAAACTTAAGGTTCCTGAAAAATCCAGAGAGGGCTTGCACGTTATTCTGAGTGTTTGGGAAGAAATACCACAAAATAAAACCTTAATCCAGCTTTCTGAAATGCTTGTATATGTCTGTAGGGTCAGGGGCAAGTTCCCATCTCCAAATACACCTCTGTCATGGAGGGACTGAGGGGAGAGACTGTGGCATTTGGAAAACTGGTGAAGTTTCTCAATGTTTTTTTACTGAAGTGGTGTATTCATTCAAACTAAGTTCTGGATGACGATGGTGGTTGTTTTTTATAGCCAATCTCATAGCCTGTCTTGTTGAAGTTTCTCTTATCTTTTTTTTTTATTTTATTATTTTTTAGGAAGGACTAGAGTCTGGTGACCCTGGCACAAATGACGGACGCTTTTATTTTCATCTGGGTGATGCCTTGCAGAGAATGGGAGACAAAGAGGTAGACGTTTAACATGTTCTTGCTTTAAAGCTTAAACCTCTCGTGGACTGCAGAATCCAGAAGAACTTTTAAGCATGGGCTCAGTGTTGAAATCATGAGCAGTCCTATTGCAGTAACAATCCAGCATATGTGTGTAGAGGTCAAGATGATCAACAGCAAGAAATCTGCCACTGGTGTGACAATAGAGTCTCTTAGCATCCCTTGCTTTAGAACTAACCTAAACTTTTTAAGCTTACATGGGGCAGTTTGAACAAAGGGACCAAAAGTCTTTAATTTTTTCAAAAATTCAATGAAGGTGTCTTTAGAGTCTGCTTTTTGCTCCTATCACTTACAACAAAGATTTTAACCAGAGTTAAAAAACAAAACAAAACAAAACAAAACAAAACAAAAACAAAAAACCAAAACCAAACCAATTACATGTATATCACTGTATAGAAGTTGTCTCATAGTCTAATATAATGGTGTTTTGTTAACCTGCCTTCTTTCCCAAAGTGAGCTTGAGCACCAATGTGTATGTGATAAAAGATGACCGTGAGAGGACTGAATGTGTGGGCTGAGTTATGGTATTTGTTTGATAATTAAAGTAGAAAACAGATCAGAAAAGAAGAGATTTGTGCAACAAATCTGTTGCATGCCCAGCAAAACCAAACATATGCAACTGAAAACCATAAGAGTTTCCAATTTGTTAATTTAAAACCAAATTTAATATAAAAGCCAAATTTAAATGTGTGAATTAGCACTATTGCCATGGTAGGGGAGCAAAGGGCTTTTGTTGAAGACTGTTATTAGTAATGAACTTCGCTATGGGCATGAATTTAAAAACAAACAAAAAAAAAAAAAAACAAGCCAAAACCCCCTACTCAGGTTCCTGGATGGGAAATGTGAAAAGAACAAGAATAATAAAGCCTAGTGGAACTGCTTTTTAATCAGTTAACTAGTAATAGGTCTAAAATATTGATACCTAAAATACTGTAAAGTATGCTGACCTCTTGAGTATCTTGACTCAGTTGGTAGGCAGTTCTCCAATATGAACTGTAGACAGATGGAGTATAACGAAGCCTATGTTAGTGATCTTCCTTAAGCCTAGTTCATCAGGTTAATTTTCTTCTTTATAAATCATGGAACTTTTATTAAAATACCTTATATATACATTGGAATGTAATAATACCTGTATTTTTTAAGTTAGATTGCCTTCTTATCTTAAAGTATAATAAAATACTCTTCCAATGAAGTTTTTTAATTTAAAAGCTCGTTTACAAGTAAGAATTGGCTTCATTCTGTACATAAACACACACATTCGTGCACATGAACACACAGAATGCCTGCTTGCATGCACGCTGTTTCCTTGTCTGTCCTTTTCTCAACAGTAAAACAAAAAGGAAATCCCTGTATGCTTTTGTGGGATATCCTGGTTTGAATGGTTCAGCCTAGAGCATCCCTTTACAACATTTGACTAAAGATACTACACAGATGTAATTAATGTGTATCACCCCAATCCCTGGGATGACTATGTGTTAATGTTTATGGAGTTAATGGTCAACTCTGCTGTAGAAAAAGTTTTCATTAATGACGAATTAACTTCTTGGCACAGAGGAGACTTTTAAATTTATCAGTGGTAAGTCCACTGTTAAGCTAAATTTTTCTCACTGACCTTGCTACACTTGCTGAACTTCAAGATTTAATCAAGGAAACAGATCAATATTTAAGGGACATGTGAAATTGCTATCACTGAAGGTTTGTTGAAGGTAGATATTCATCTATTAGAGCTAAATTAAGAATTATTAATGTGGTCTTAGTAAGTTGTTAGGAAAACAGTGTTGAATATGACCTTTCCAACTATAATTTAATAAAATGCCAAATTGACTTTAAAAAAAAAAAAAAACAACATAAATTAGAACTGTGGAAGGTATTATAGAACACAGTGCTGTTCACACAGAATGTATAAACTGAGTGTATCTCAAACACAAGCAATTACTTTCCCGGAAAAGAAGCTATACTGCTGTATTTGTCCTGAATAGTACTGCAGTCATTATTTAGTCTTTCCACTGCCAAGATATGCATGCAAAAAGAGAGGTTTCACACTGAAACTTAGGACTGGAAAGGATGAGCAAGGCAACCTAACGCTACTTCATGCTGTCAAAGGCAACCTCATAGCACAGTTCTTCTTATAGATAAGGATTAACGGTATTACACATCGTGATTATAGCTGATGGCTCTTAAAGAGCAGCAACATTCATACTCATCAGTCAGTGGCTGAAACAAGTAATTCATCCCCCTTATCATTTGGGCAAACTCCAGACGTTGCAAATGAATGCAGGCAGTCAGCATGAACGATCTATTGACATCCCACTGCTATTGCAACTTACATCTTGGGAAACATATGTTATAAATCATAATGCTTCCGTTTCAGATACTTAACCAAGATAAAATCAGAATTTAAAGGTATACTGTGTTTTACCCAAAGGTAATACGTAATCTATTTTTTTTTTTTTTGAACCATACACAATTTTACAAAGCTTCTCTAAGAAAAAAAGATGAAAGCTTATATTTGGTCTGCTGTTATTCTTTTCATCTACATTGTTTTTCTGTACTTCAGATAAATACTGTAAGGCAACATTCTACTGCAGCCTTTCCTCCATACTTCAATAGAGTAATAAAGATCAGAGTACTACGTTTTTTAAAAGCTTGAAGAAAATTTACAGATTTTTGAAGAATAATCTATGGTTACACTGTAGAGACATATAAAAATGTGAAGATAAACACACCTAATGTAATTTCTTACTTTATATATGAAATAAAAGATCTCTAAGACGACACCTGGAAATTTTTAGAAATAATCCATTACACGAAAAATTTCCAATAGCTTTTAGTTTTCTTGACTGACTGACTTTTAAGACTAAGTAAGTCTTAGTAAGTCACACACTGTTCTCCTGGCTGATTTGTATCAAAAAAAGTTTTGTTTCTCCTTCTAGTTTACTGGCTTCAAGGTAAATATAAATAATGAGCTGACATGATTTTTTCTCCTAGAGATGTGTTTATTTGATTTTATGTTTTGCTTTCCATTAGACCCCATACATGAAATGATTCTTCTTTAGTTTAAGAGTTAGTACTGTGGGGCTTGTCTCCATAATTCTTTAGGTTTAGCCTTCCTGTCAAATATGGGCAGATTAATGGACAACTGTCATATGCTTATGAGTTAGAATAGGAGAAATTACTCTATTTGAAAAATAAATAAGAAATAGTTAGTCCTGCAGGGAAACTACCATATCAGAATGTGGTTGAGGACAGTGTTCATCTTGTCCAGATGTCCTGGTTTAACCCCAGCCAGCAACTAAGCCCCACACAGCCGCTCGCTCACTGCCTGCTGGTGGGGTGGGGAGAGAATCAGAAGGGTAAAGGTGAGGAAACTGGTGGGTTGAGATCAAGAGAGTTTAAGAGGCAAAGCAAAGTCCGTGCGCACAAGGCAAGCCCAAGCAGGCTTCCCTCCCCACTCCCCAGGGGCAGGCAGGGGCTCAGCCATCCCCAGGACAGCCGGGCTCCCTCACACCTAACGGTGACTTGGGCAGGGAAACGCCAGCGCTCCCAGTGTCCCCCCTTCCTCCTCCTTCCCCCAGCGTTACACGCTGAGCAGGACG
Organism: Tyto alba; assembly: GCF_018691265.1. Taxonomy (NCBI): domain Eukaryota; kingdom Metazoa; phylum Chordata; class Aves; order Strigiformes; family Tytonidae; genus Tyto; species Tyto alba. The sequence goes on from NW_024881330.1 coordinate 39,761,726, forward strand.
CCCTGTGGGGTGGGATGTCCCTGGGGTCAGTTGGGCTCAGCTGTCCCAGCCGTGTCCCCTCCCAGCTCCTTGTGCCCCCCCAGCCCACTCGCTGGTGGGGCGGCGGGAGGAGCAGAAAAGGCCTTGGCTCTGGGTGAGCTCTGCTGGGCTGCGCCGAAAACAGCCCGGGGTTACCAACGCTGTTTTCAGCACAAACCCAAAACCACAACACCAGACCAGCTACTGTGAAGAAAATTAACTTTATCCTGGCCAAAACCAGCACACCAGATATTCTGTATTTGTGCTGGAAAAAAAAAAGCGGAGGGTTTATTTTTTCTTGAGGAGAGCTTGGCAAGGAGGTGGGAACAGCCGAAAAGGCATCTAATGGTGAGGTGTGAGGGCAGTATTATTAACTGGAAGTACAAGGGTGAAATTATAGGCTGTTATACGTAGAGTGAGATGAGAATAAATATCAAACTGGGTGAAGGAGTGTGAGAACATGGTCCAAGTTTGGATGAGTGATGCCTAGACAGAGGTGAATTGGATAGGTCACAGCCTTGGGAGGGAGCAAATTTCAAGTGGTGTAGCTAGAGACGGACTGTGTGCATGACTGCAAGTAAAGAGTTTTTTGGAAGGTTTCTGTTCAAGGCAGGGATTGCTGCCTGCTTCAGTCCCCCTGCTCCGGACTTCTTACCTCACATCTGCCTACTTGGCTGTCCTGTCATATACTTTGGGTTTTTTTCATGTTTTCTAAAATATTGCAGCTGTAGCAGCAATGCTGGGCAGGAAAGAGGCAGCTATATATAGCCTTCTCACTATATGGCTCATTACTGTGCTACTCATGCTGGATCTTTTCTTTACAAGCATCCCATTTTCTTCCTTTGCAGGACCTTCTTTTGGTGCTATATAGTTGTAAAGCAAGTTGTGGAAAGGGAGAGTAAGACAAACAGCATCCAGGTATTAGCCTCAGTGGGTTTCTACCACATGAAATAAAGGGAAGGGACGAGAAAATTTGGTAGCATCAACTCAATTCTGGTGTGGCAACAAATGCCTGAAGAAATTTGAATGCATCTATGTATTAGATAATAATGTAACATTTTAGATCCACAAAGTCAGCTCTGTTTTCATCATCACAGCATCTCCACTGGCAGCAGGAGGTAGTCATCTTTAATTCATAGGTAGAGAATTGAAACATAGAGAAGGCAATGTTGCCAAGATGACAAGCGATTGGCTCTCTCAAGTTGAAGAACAGTGCCTAGATTACTGACCCGTATTTGGTGTGAATGGTTCTGAGAAGATTATCCTGTTTTGTTATTGTTGGATTGGACAGTCTTGACCAATTGATCTATTTTGGGATTGGTAGTTGGGATTTTTTGGGTTGGTTTGGGTTTTTTTCTTTGAAGTGTTTGTTACTGCATTACATCAGAAGAATAACCCTGGCTTCCAAAGAGACAGTTTGTTACCCTACCAGAAAAGCATAAGTTACTTTTTTTTCTGTGGGAGCTTAGCTGATGGTAATTTGATTGTCAAAAACTGCAATCTTGTAGGCATACAAGTGGTATGAACTTGGATACCAAAGAGGTCACTTTGCATCAGTTTGGCAGCGCTCCCTCTACAATGTCAAGGGACTGAAGGCTCAACCTTGGTGGACAGCAAGGGAAACTGGTTATACAGAACTGGTGAAGGTAAGGCAGTTTGTTTATGTGTACTTTGGTTTTATTTTTTTTCATAACAACTATAATCTAAGGTGTTAATCAGAGAAGATTCTAATCTATGAAGTCTGAATCACTGCCTGTGAGTACTAGATGCCAATCTCAGACTGAGCACAAGATTTAACTAAAATATTATAAAATTGAGAACAGGGATAGGATGGCTGAAATTACTAATAAATACAAAATTTGCATGGTAGACAAGCATAATGTCTCCAGTGCAAAATGACGGTAAACTTGGGTAATGTCTGGGACACCCATTGTGAATTTTTAATTAGTCAGGAAAGGCTGTGTCCTTCATCCCTTGTGTAATATTTGGTGACATCTTTAGAAGCTTTTAATTGCATAAGAGAAACAAGTGTAGATTCCCAGTTATGGATTTAGCAAAAGATAACAACATAGAATTTAAGTTTTTTAAAGCTGTGGGTTTGTTTTTTTTTAATTGTGAGACAGTTAGTCTGCTTATTATTTATAATAATAGTTTGTGTTTCCAAAATAGTATTATTTTTATTATTTTAATTTTAATAATTTTAATCATCGTTCCTATTAAAAAAAGGGGGAGGGAAGAACTTTTTTTTCCTTGTATGTTTTAATTATTGTTATGTGGTTTAGCAAAAATATTCTGTAGAAATAATTAAAAACCATAAATGTTTATTGGCAAGAGACAGGTCCCTTCAGAGTGGTTGTTTCATTATATTTAGTTACATAACATGCTAAAAAAACCTAGTATGAAAGGGTGATTTTATTTAAAAAAAAAAAAAAAATTAAAAAAGGAAGATTACGCCTTGCTATGCTTTTGATGGCAGCATAAATAAGGCTAGGACATTTAGATTAAAGTATGATTCTCCAGTGTAATCTCAGTCACACAAAAAAACCCAAAACAATTAGCTTTATGGACTAACATTTGGGAAGATTTGAAATGTGCGTGTATTGAACTCACTCTTGAGGAATGTGTAGGAATAGATACCCCCTGCTATGAAGGAGATGGAGAAACTGGGAATTTCTTATCATACTTTTGACAAACCAAAAAGAAAGAATATATATTATTTTATTGATGTTTTACAGCTAACTGCAGTGATATTCTACAGTCTCTTGCATGTAAACAATCAAAATTCCTGAGTCACAAATGGTAATGGTCCCTTCACCCTTGGTGTGAGGAGACAAATCAGCTTTGAATGATGAAAAAATTCAGTTTGCTGTTATAACATGTCCAGAGATCCACCTTGAAGGGATTTTTTTCAGATGGATCAGACCATATGTGGAGTTTTGCATCCTGCGTGGCTCTTAGAAGAGCCATTCAGAAGAGCAACGAGGATAGAAATTCATCCCTGACCTCCACAACTGCCTCTCTGAAATCCACTCATACCTCTTCAATCCAATCATTTTGTGGTATATTTTTAAGCTGTTTTATTCACAATATGTCACTGAATCTGTACTAAATTGTGGTGGCTGCTAATTTACTTATAGAAGTATCATAATTTGGAGGTGGTAAGATTTACATTCTTCGAGACAATGTTCACAGTTGAAAGTATAAACCCAAATTATAAGTTAAATGCTATAGGAAAAATATTTGTATTATTGTGTTTCCCCTATAACTCAAGAAAGTACTTGAAGTTTTGAAAGAAAGCAGACTTGATTCTAATAACATACGATACTGCAAGCAAAATTTGAAATAATATTTTCCAGAAAGTGGAAAAAATACATTGAAAAACATTGGGTTTGTTAATGTCTGAAATATTCCAACTTCTGTACAAGTTTTAGTTAAAAAAACATTATTTCCCCATTCCACAGAGCAAAAAACAATCAGCAGTTATTTCTTACTGCTTCATCTCATTAGGTTCCTCTTACGTCTGTGCAGGATGTGTGGGAAATGTTACCAAATCCGGGTGGTAGAATTTGACATGGAAAACTGCTGTACGAAGGGCAAAGCACTGGAGGCCCTGCCCCTCCCTCCCTGTGTTTCGTGACTTGATGTTAAACGTGAACAAGCTATTTTCAATATCTTGGTACCTTAACAGTGGTAACAGGATTTATTTGTGGCTAACTGAGACAGTGCTAAAGCCGGACTGGCAGCTCGTTTTGGTTCATTCTACTAGCCAGCACAGCTGTGGTCGGTAGCATCTTATAGCACAGACCTGGCTTGTTTTTTTTCTAAAGGGTTGTGTGGTTTCTTGGGACTGGAGGTGGAGATGTGAATTTTGACATTGCCTTGCTTTTTTCCACAGAATACCTGAGGAAAAAATGTCTTTTTTTTTTTTTTTTTTTTCAGTATTCCTAGTTTAATAAATTACCTCTGAGGGGCATTTAGCTCACCTAACTGTGGCCATACAGACACAAGGCATATTGTCCATGCTAGTGGTTTAGATTGCAGGTCAAAAAAGAGGTATTTCCAGAGGATGTTTATTTTTCACAATGTTAAAGGATGCATCTAAGGATAGCATGTCTCCCTTTCCTACTGCTTTACTAAAAAAAGAAGCCTAGACAACTAATTTAGACCTGGTATTTAACTTCTTGATGGGTAAGATTAAAGACAACCTCATACTTTACTTACTTGACTATTACCTATTTGCTTGGATGTCGTAAGGAAGAGGGTTTTTTTCGTTTCTTAGGAAAAAAAAAAAGAGACTGAGAATATCTCAATACCCCTTAACAGGACATATATGATCATGGTAAATCCTGGTTACTGCTACTGTGCTCAAGAGAAATGGATCTTTGCATGTCCTCAGCTGCTGCCCTTTAATGCTTAAGTGTTTTGTAGTTTCCCTGAAAGACTAGGAAGGGGCACCTGATTTCCCAGGGAGCAGAAAACATAAGCCTTTAAATTAGGAAGAGTGTGTCAAATGGTTTGTATAGAAATGTTCTGTTAATGTTTCTGATCTGCAGTATTTCAGGCCTGTGGATTTGGAGATTCAAGAAACTCTTTCTTGCTTGTTTGAGCTCAGCTAAAAGGAAACCTTACTTTTATCTTTGAAAACCTGTCCTTCTTCCTTTGGGCAATTAGCTTTCCATGGATGGTCTTACTGAGTCATTGCACCATTCTCTGGTACCTTTTGTAGAACTTCAGTAGAGCGTTATTTTTCTATTCTGGTGCTGAAAATAATACATAAGTTAATGACCTAGGTAACTTTCTCTTTTCCTCATGTTGTGTCCTTTGACTTTTGGAAAGGACCCAGAGGATGCCGATAATGTACTACAGTGAATAGCTGATTGATTAAAGTAGATCTTGTATTGTCAGTTTTCTCCAGTGGCTTAGATTTTATTAATTAAAAGTTTAAAATGCAGTAAGAGAAGTGCAGAAAGAGAACAAAAGTACTGGCAACAGCACATATCCATTATGTTTTCTGTAGAGTGACAGCTAGAGCTTAATAGTTTAGCTAATAGCTAAACATTCATATTTAATGGAGAAATTAAGTTGAAAAATGAATTTTAAGTGTGGCTGGATGCTTTAAGAGGATCCTTGTGTTGAAAAAAGCAGGGATGTGCACACTTTGATGGTGTTCAAGCACTCTGAGTGACTGAATGGGCACAAGGAACCTATTTTGAAAGGTTTCAAATATTACCCCTTACTTGGAGGTCATCAGCATTCCTCAGCAGAGACACAGTAACTGATCGTGAATACTCTCCTACTCTGTTTCAGTAACAAAGTGAAATAGATTGAAGTCTTCACCATGATTTTATTTTACAGTCCAGTGGATTAAAATGGATGTGTGGTCAGTATTTGTGGTAGTAACCTTTTAATCTCTGCCTGTGTCATTTATGACCATGCATTTGAAAGGGTTTGACAGCACAGAGTAAGGATTCTTTTAATATAATGGTCACACATAAAAATAAACCGATATTAAGAAATCCCGATTTAAATATAGTAACATCTTTGCCAATAAAATCTAGGCTATTGCCAGATGTATAGCAACTGTAAACTTCCATTATTGTTAGGAACTGTATTTAAAATGCCATATGGAGGTTTATGGCAATCAGCTGCTAGGAAACAAGTACATATGCTCCCAATGCTGTTTGCCACCTGATTCTTCGCTTGAAATCAGGATATTGCACCAAATATAATGTGAATTTGTTGCTCTAACCGGAGGCTAGAATACCTATCTATTATGGACTTAGTCATTATATTTTAATGGTATTATGGATTCTTACCATTCAAGGTGTGCCTGAGAGTCTGCAAAATCAGGGAGATCAAGGCTGATCCGTGTTTGAGCTCCTGTAATTCTCTGCTTCCTTTCTACCTGCCTATTATAGTAAAGCACTCTCAGTGTCTTTTATAGATGGGGTCCCGGTTTTCAGGAGTATAGAGACACTATTGATTTCAGTGCAAGTTTTGTCTGAAACCATTGAGGAGCTAGTTCAAAATCAATGGTATGTAGTCTAATCACTTCATATCCAACAGGCTAGGGAAGGAGTCTTAAAATGCAAGGACCAATACGCACCTCTGGAGGTTGACTTTTAGCCAGTGGCACTTGTGAAAAATTAGAGGCAACTCCTTGGACCACCAGTGCTCTTCATGCCTCATCTTGTCTGCAAGAGTGAATGCTCCCTCCTACTTTTCTTCAGATGAAGGAGTAGGAAGAGTTTGAGGAAACAGAGAAGCCCTTGTAATCTCTTTTAAAGTTTTCCAATTTTGTTGATCTCTATCACTGTAATTTGAGGCCACTGTAAGTTATTATTTTATTTCCTTTCTTTACACTTTCTTCTCCAGCCAGCGCAAAATCAGGTACTCAAGCTGGTATTTCCTTTTGTAGAAAGGGTAGCACCGAATCAGTACCATCACTGTTCTCATCTCTGATCAGATGGAAATTTTCAGTCTTGTTTTGTACCCTGCATTTTGGAAAAGTCAGTTTTCCAAAGATATTCTAAGAAACGTTTCTACTTAATGTTAGCTGTTAAACAAGTGTTATGGAAAGCCAGCGGTAGGAGAGAATAAGGTGAATGTACCAGGAAAAATAAGTGCTCTTCCCCTTTACTGATGTATGAGAGAGAAAACAGTTTGCTGGGAGGAAGAGAGTACTGTAATAACAGAAGTGCAATCCTAATTTTCATAGGTCTTAGCCTACCTAAAAATAGTGGGAGAAAGTCTCTGTGTTAGAGACAGCATGTTCTATCCATGGCTTGCTGAGCCTTTTAAGCTGTATCAATGTGCAAACTATTTTGTGTGATCAGCTTGTCTTTTAATTGAAAAAACTCAAGTGGAAAATGCAACTTTTTAGTTTAAATGGGGAAGGCTAACAACCATATGGAGTTTTAAAGCTAAAAAGGGGCAGTTATATCACTTGGTCTCACAGACTTTTGAGTTTTACTCAGCTTTACACATCATATAAAGTGGTAGTGTGGGAGCATACCTTAGCCTATTTTCAATATGAAATTGATTGAAAATGTCTTACAGAAGTGCTTTGTTCAAGAACACAAAGGAAAAATGAAAACTATTCACCCAAAATATGGTTTAGTGAGTAAAGTAAGCAGCTGGGAAATGGAAGTCACTTTTGTCCAGGTCCATTGTTACGCTGTGGGTTTTTCATTTATATTGCTATAACATTAAAATTACTTATTGGTAGAATAAAAGGCTTTCTGATCTATCTGATTTTTACAACTATAATGTCCTAAGGCAGCAAAGAAAAGAATTTTTAATTCTACAATCTTCTGTCTTTGGTATGTATGAAGTACAAGCAGCTAACACGTTTTTAATGGTTGTGTCCATAAATCATCACCTGGCATTCCAAGTCATACATGATCTTCTTCAATAGCATCAGCCTGTGCAAGTAAAGCTTTGCAAGCCTTTTTGAAGGTTTAAATCATAACTGTCAACTTAAGTGGCCTGTTTACATTTCTTCTCTTTGAACCATGATGTTCTGCCAACACCTGGAGTTCCAGGTTATGTGAGTGCTTTTGTGGTTGCAGGAGTGCTTCCAGGTAACATGCTGTCTTTAAGAGCAATACTCTTCCTAGCTTTCAATGCAAAACAATCTTTTAAAGAGCCCTTAGGCTAATCAAAAAGCAAGTCAAAGTGAGACCCAGTCTGCAAAGAGGCTGGGGATTATTGAAATTTTATGATCCCAATGTAATTGAATCTGAGGAATGCCGTGAAAGTTGTTTTTCCTGCCTTAACGTGTCAGAAGAGAATTGAATATAAAGAAGCTTGATAATGATGATGAGCACTCTTTTAGTGCTTTTAAATGAAAAAAAAAAAAAATAATAATGGCAGGGCAAAATAAAAGCAGTACTAAAGTCAAATGCAGTAAGTTTTCAGTGCAGTAACATGGCTCTCACAACAGTCCTTAGAAAAAAATTGGAAGCTCATAAGGGATGAGGGCCTTGCTGTGATGGATAAAAAAAGAAGCCTTTTCTTGCCTGAAGATGAGAATCTAAGAGAAAAAGGAGACTGGAGCCAGTTTACCTTATGGCAACAAGGTAAAACATTTTGTATTTCTTCTCTTTCCTCAATTTCACTTTCTCAGATTAATATAGTGTCACAAAGGGTAGCAACACAGTTTTCTCCCGAACCGTTTTTGTAATTACTGACTCTGCAGAAGCAGGTTTCTAATAAAACAGTGTCTGGGACCTCTGCGACAGTGAACAGGAGTTCTTTATTCTAAACCATGTTGTCCCCAAGCGCTTCTAAAAATCCCTTGAGGGTAATACTTTTCCAGCGAGGCTGCCAACGTTTTGCATGGTAATGCACAGTACAGATCAGCCCGAGGGAAGACGGGAATGTGGGAGAAGACGCATCCTTAATACCGTGTTGTCAGCTAGGTGAGATCTATCATTCAGAAATGGTATGAGCAAAAGAATATGAGCTTTACTAAGCCTGCTGCCCTGTTCCTGAGCTCTGCAGTGGGTGGCCCAGCTATTGGAATGACCTTAAATTCTTATAAGACTCTACATATGAAAGATTACTGTAAAGTAAAATATTGAAAGCAACTTATATCAAAATATATTCTGATGTTGAAATAGTATGATGTTGGTGGCATTCTTAATTTTTTTTCTATGCAGCCTCAATAATGATTATACTTTTAGAATCATGTTTTAAAAATGGTAGAAAGCCTGGTCTTCACAAAAAATTTAAAAGCAAAGACATGCAGGCTTCTCTGTTGTTACAATGTGTAAGTACTTCTGTTTCACAATCTGTAATACAGGAATAATAATATTTACCCATCTTTCAGTGTCAGCCCTTTGGCAGCTTTGTTGCTCCTCTGCAAAGCAGAAAAAAATGTTCATTCATTGCTCTTACCAATGTTTTATCCATTCTTTTCACTAGGAAGAAAAAATGAGAATGCTTGTAAAAGTGTTCCAAAAACATGTGCTTTATTGGAAAGATTCCCGGAAGCTACTGGCTGCAGAAGAGGGCAGGTACCTGACAAACTTCTTCATTTTTGCAAATTCCTAATGCTGGGGGCAGATGATTTTAAAGAATGTGTATAGCGGGATGTGTGACCTTGCTGTATTTAATGACGCCTCAAGCACACAATGAAGTTAACAGTAAAAATATGCCCAATTTTAGCCCTCAGCAAACACAAGATAAAATATGTTAGCTGAAGACTTTCTATGGAATCTTTAATTTGAGCCATTTTACCTTGTGTTCATTAGGAACTTGTGGTAGGTAAGTAGTTCTTTGCTATGGATCCACCAATAAGTGAAAATTTACTAAACCTCAGCCCTAAGTGGCCTGGTCTGACTCACAGCTAGCCCTGCTTTGAGCAGGAGGTTGGATTAGCATCTTTCTAACCTGAATTCTCCTATAATTACTCTTGTCTAAATTTAACAAGACTACTTCAGCTAGCCAGTGAGCTCACTGTCATAAAATTCACCCATCTACCCCAGCCTGACTGCATTGGGCGAGAGGAGAATCACCTCCTGGAAGCCAAACAACAGTACTGCTGTCACAGGCTTCTTTCCCAAAGGTAAAAGGAAAGAAATCTTACATCCATGAGCTGTGGCCTCAGGTGCCAAAAGTTTGTTTCAAGTGCCTGGTCTACACTGACTACTCGGCTACAAATTAACCTCATTAAATCATGCAGTAGACTTATTTAGTGTGGATCAGTACAGACACAGCCAAATGAATGGCCCAACACAGATATCATGTGATTGTGTAGGACAGAATTTTTCATTATTTGGGTTTTTTTGGTTTGTTTATTTTTTTTTTCTTTTTCAGTTACTGTATTTTTTTCTCTAATCACTACGTGAGAATAACCTTCATGTTGCAAAATTAAGGATGCAAAAATTGGAAAACACGGTGCTAGCATAATCCTAATTCAGAGCCTTGAGAGTAGGTGTTCATCTTTTTCACTAGATGCTTGCTTTTGATGTGCAGAAGTGCACTAGATGGCTACTGTTGTGGGAATGAACAAGGCTATTGTTTCATTGATTTGCTGCAAAAGCTGGTTGTAGTGAATACAACTGATAAAAGAGGTCATCATGCTCAGTGTGGCTAACAGCAAGAAAACTGCTTTCTGTGGAGTCCACAGCCAAAATGGTTTCTATCTCAGGAGCAAATTTACTTTGAGAGCTACTATTTTGTTCATCATTTTTTGGCACTCCCCATGTTATCACTGGGACATGGTTTGCAGAAGCATTGTGTATTCACAGCTATAGCTGTAGTCACACGTTTTGAGCATATAAAATGTAAAATAGTGTGAAAAATGGTGCTCTAGAAGTCTTAAGTTTTATGTCCAGTATTAGGGGATGCCTAGGACAATGTTGGTCTTATGCTAGCCATGCCTTAGATTCTTACTGGTAGATTAAATTAAAAATATCATCTAATCTCTAGGCATGTACTGAAGGACTTGGAAACAATAGGAGCAAACATAATCAGGAAATTAGGAATTCTGTGGTAGATAGACCCTTTGGATGCTTTGGGCACCTTGTGTATTGACAAAAATATAAAGAAATGTAAAGTAATTCACAACCTGCTCAATGCTGCTGAGAGCCTGCATAGAACAATAGCAAGTAATCATATTAAAAATTATATTGTTCTTCTTAAAATAACAGTAAATTCAAAGTAGCACAGGCAGTTTTAATTCTGGGAATTTCTTAACTCTTTGGAGTTTTACCTTAAGACCATAGTATAACTTGTCAGTAGTTCATGACTGTATATAGTACTTAAGTACAGCACATACATATAATTCACGGGCTTATATAGACTGATCTGCGTGGACAGATAAAATATGTGACAGTAATCATTCTGCAGTGCTGGTATATCGGCATTAAAAAAGTTGTTTTTCTGGGATATTAGTAACTATCCTCCATAGCCGGTTATTTACATTGCAATAGGGTCTGACAGTGCAACCAATTTAACGTATCTCGGTGTAGCAGAGGTGGTGGGTTGGAGCATCCGTGTTCAACGTGGCCCCTGGAGTTTATCACTTGCTGTTGTAAGAAACTGCTGGTAAACTGAAACCTCAGATGGCGGGAATGGCTAAGGCGTTAGACGCACACTGTCTCCTGCTGACTTTTGTTGCAGTTGTAGAGCAAGCAACACCTTAAACCCCAAGATTTTATCAAAGTTATCCTATCCCAGCCAGATGTGCAGATTTCTCCGTTGAAAAGAAGCTTTTCACCACTGTCGTGCATTATTCGCACTCCTGGTTTGTTGAATTGGTGTAGAATCACAGAAAGGTTGAGTCGAAAAGGATATTTGGAGATTACCTAGTCCAACCCCTTGCTCAAAGAGTGATGAACTACAGAAGGTTGCTCAGGACTGTGTCCGGTCAGGTTTTGAATGCCTCTAAGGATAGAGACTCTATAGCAGCCTCTCTGGGCAGCCTTTTCCAGTGTACAGTAAAAAAGTGTTTTCTTATGTTTAAATGGAGTTTCCTGTATTTCAATCTGTGTCCATTGCCTCTTTGCCTTTCACTGGAAACCGTTGAGAAGAACCTGCCTCCATCTTCTTCACTGCTTCCATCAGGTATTTATATGCATTGATAAGATCCCTCCTTGAGCCTTCTGTTGTCCAGGCTGAGCAGTCCTACCTCCCTCAGCTTTCCCTTGTACGCCACATGCTCCAATCCCTTAATCACCTTTATAGCCCTTCACTAGACCTGCTCCAGTACATCCATATGTCTCTCATAGTAGGTATCACGGAACTGGACCCAGCACTCAAGACTTCTCACCAATTCTGAGTAGAGGGGAAGGATGACCTCCCTCAGCCTGCTGCCAAAGCTCTCCCTAATGCAGCCCCAGAGGCTGTTGGTCATCTTTGCTGCAAGGGCACGTTGCTGGCTCGTGTTCAAATTGTTGTCTGTGAGGACCCCAAAGTCTTTTTCTGGGAAGTTGCTTTCCAAACAGTTGTCCACCAGCTTGTATTGGTAAATGGGGTTATTCCTCCCCAGTGCAGAACTTTACGCTTGTCTCTGCTGAACATCATAAGATTCTTGTTTGCTCCCTTTTCCAGCCTGTCAAGGTCCCTATGAATGGCAGCAAAAAACATGCAGTGTATCAGCCATTCCTCTCCAGTTTTCTATCATCTGCAAACTTGCTGAGGGCAATGCACTCTGTCCCATCATCTGAGTAATTTGTGAAGCTATTAAATAGTATTGGACCTGGTATTGAGCCCTGGGGTACACCTCTGATAAGTGGCCTCCAGATGGACTTTGTGCCTCAGATCACAACTCTGAGCCTGGATGAACTGCCAGTTTTCAATCCACCTCACTGTCAACTGACTTTGTCTCTACTTCATCAGTTTGTCAATGAGGATGTTTATGCCAGACAGTGTTGAAAGTCTTACTAAAGTTGAGGTAAACACCGTCCACTAACCTCACCTCATACAACAAGCTAGACTTCTCATTATAGAAAGCTGGTAAAGTACAATTTCCCCTTCATAACTCCATGCTGACTGCTCCCAGTCACCTTCATTTTTCTTGCTGTGTTTGGAAATGGTTTCCAGGATTATTTGCTCCATCACCTTCCCAGGGATTGAGATGAGTCTGACTAGCCTTTAGTTCCTCAGATCCTCCTCCTTGCCCTTCTTGAAGATAGGAACAACATTTGTTTTCTACCAGTCCTCAGGAACTTCTGCTGGTTGCCATGACCTTTCAAAGATTATTGAGTGTGGATTCACAACATCGTCCAGCTCCCTCCGACACTCATGGGTATGGTCCCATAAGGACGCACGGACTGGTTTGTTGAGTTTGTTTAAATGTTCCCTAACCTGATCCTTCTCCACTGAAGGTAAGTTGTCTTTGCTCCAGTCTTTTCCGCTGGTCTCAGGTGCCTGGGATTCCTGAAGGTCAGTCATACCAGTAAAGATTGAGGCAAAGAAGGCATGTAGTGCCTCAGCCCATTCCATGTCCTTTGTCACCAGATCTTCTGCCACATTTAACAGCCAGGCCCATGTTTTCCCTAGACTTCCTTCTACTTCTGATGTATTTGTGGAAACCCGTCTTCTTGCCCTTCACTTCCATCTCCAGATTCAACACCAGGAGAGCTTTGACTTTCCTAACCTCATCCCTGCATGCTCAGAGAGTGTTTCTACAGTCTTCCTGGGTGACCTGACCCTGCTTTCACCTCTTGTAAGCTTCCTTTTCTGTGTTTCAATTTTGACTGGGTTGCCATACTTCCTGCAGATGGGGATGAACCATTCTTGAGCTTGGACGAGGTGATACTTAAAAATCAACCAGCTGTCCCAGGTCCCTCTTCTCTCTAGCACTGTATCTCATGGGTTTTTTCCCAGCAGATCCCTGAATAAGGTCTGCTCTGCTGAAGCTGTGGGTAGTAATCCTACTTTTTGCCTTTCTCCCTCTTCTCATGATCTTGAACTCCACCATCTCATGGTTGCTCCAGCCAAGGCTGACAGTGACCTTCACAGCCATGTTATCATCTGGGAAGGGCCGGTCAGTCTGGCTAACACAGGCCTTGTGTCTTCTGAGGTCCATCCTTAAAAATAAGAGTGTCTGTAAGTCTTTCCATAGGAAAGAAGGTATTTTTCTGATTGTAAGTAGGAGATAATTATTTTCAGGTTGAAATATGAATACTGGTTATTTAAGCAAAATGAAAAATATACACCTTTACACACACCCACACCCACACCTGGATTCACACACAGCCCACAAGACATGTTTTTTGTAGTATCAGATGCCTTTAGGATGTGAGAAAGCGCAGTCGTTGCTGAGACTCTAACAAAAGGTGACATTGCACTTTTGGCCCATCGTCGAGGATGAGATATAATGAAGTCCTGAACTCCTAGCAGTATGGTTGTGAAGCTGAGCTTGTTGAAGGCCTGCCCTTCTCTTCTTGCAGATCAAATATTCTATCATGCACCCGGGGACTCATGTCTGGCCCCACACAGGGCCCACCAATTGTCGGCTAAGGATGCATCTGGGCTTGGTGATACCTAAGGAAGGCTGCAGAATTCGGTGTGCCCAAGAGAACAGGTATGGTTGGGTTTTTGGGGGGCTATTTCTCCATCTTCTTCAGGGATAATAAAGGGTTGGGACTGCATGTAATAATAAAAAAAAATAATGGGGTGGTTTACTGATCAGGAGGTGTAATATATTTTATTAAACAAGCAATTTACACCCTAACTCTTGGTTCAAACTTATAAATGTCAGTTCCCAATGCCAGAGGAAGCTTTGGAGACAAAGCTGCTCTTCTCTGCTGTGGCATGGAAATAAGTGGACTTAGCCCACGGAGTCTCTGTGTTTACTTTTACAGTGCCAGTCTAATATGGTTGCCAACAGAGAGAGCAAAAGCTAGGACTAAGCTGTATCTCCCTTTTCACCACCGCGACAGAATACTATTGTATTTCTGGCAGAAGCCTTCTTCCTAGCTGGTATTGGTTACAATTCAGTTAAAAATATTCCATCTGAAGTTGATTTCAAGGTGAAGACATCTATGAGGTGTTTGGCCTAATGAGCTACAGAAGTAGCAAATTTCCTTAAAGTGTATTTTAAGTAAGAATTCTTACCCCTTAGGGAAGAATTATGTTGTCTTGAAGACCAGTTTTGTCTCTCTTTCCTTGGTGCAAAAACCAAAGATGCAATAGCTTATACATTTACAATCAGGGCATATACTCCCCTGGGAAATACAAGAAAATGTGACAAGCTTTTGCATGATGTTGTTAAACACAGAAAAATATAGTATTAACTATATTGCTTTTTACATACATGCCTAATTTTCTGAGACTTATGTGAGATTCTAATGATGCTTAATGATGCTATGTATATTTTTGGAAGATTCTGTGTTTTGCCTGCAGTATCTGAGTGCAACAAGCGTTAGTTTTTAATTCTTTTCATGGTAGTAATGTACAGATATATTTGATATTAAGAAATTAAATGCCACTCCTGTCTGCATGACTGCAGTATGTAGCAGAGATTTTGCTCATAGCAGTTGAAAACAACTGAAACAAGAAATGTTTAGAATTTTTGATGATAGAAGTATCCAACTGTTAATAACCAAAAAAGTTGTCACCATAGACTCCTGTCAATTTATAGTTTATTTAATAATCTGTCACAGTCAGTGTTACAATCTACACTACCTAAATCTAGGCAGTGATGGACATTTGCTTCCAGCATTCCAATCCAATATCCAAAATAAGTTGAGTGGAGAGGCAGCTAATGGGCTTAGAGGACTGATACCGAATCTTTTCACTTTAGGACATTATTGTGAATTCAGATTGGTGGCGACCAAATGGCACTGCCAGTAGGTGGCTGTTTAGTGGCCGGTGTGAACAAGGTGGTGGTTTTGATCTGCTGCCCGACAGATCAGGTGTCCATAGCTCACCCCACTTTATTATGGTGGGAACGCTTCTTTGTCTTAACCCGAACAGAAGGGATAGTCCTGGGGAAAATTAATTTAACTGCCTCCGTGGTAGCAACACTCCCTCAAAGTCAAGAGTGGAGAAACGCCTGTTGCTGCTGGTATGCTGCAGACAGAGCACTTCAGTGTCCAGGCTCCTGAACCTGGCTCAGTTTTATGCATCGCCTGGCTCATTTGAAATGTAAAACATTTAAGAGCTGACTACAGCCTGTGCTGGAATGTGTTAACTTTAGTTGCTTTTGGCAAGAGCTATACATTCAGAATCAAAGGCAGGATTTTCTCTGAAAGCATTGAAAGTGTGTCTGCTGCTGCCAATGAAAGGATTTTTTTACACCCCTTCCCCCATGAAAGAGGAGGTGGGTGAACTACTGTGGAAGGGAATGGTGCCAGTAGGAAATCCTACCTTGGGCATTTTCCCCTCCTGGTGGTTCAGAGCAGTGGTAAACTGGTGGTTTCAAATAGGGGAGCTGGCTCAAATATGAAGGTTAGTGTAGGTCAGGCCTTTTCTGGCCTCCTGTCCCGCTGCTCTGTGTATGAGATAAAGAACAGAGGCAGTGAGAATTTTGTGCTTGGTTACCTCTGTGCCACCCAGTGTGGGTGTTTAGAGGGGCAATGTGACAATGGAACTTCGATGGGCATGCAGTTCAGCTCTGTCTACTTCTTCACTTGCAGAAGAGTCTTTCTGCAGCTGCTAGGAGCTGGTACACCTCATCGCTATTCAGTAAAGCTATAGTAATTTTAGGTCGTTGGGCAATTTTGAAGTCCCAGATCTGTAAAGTGTAGGGTACAGTGCACAAAAATGATACAGAAATAATACCTAATTATCAAGATCGAACAGCTGTGTCAGACAAGGTAATCGTGGTTTGAAATGAAGGTGCAGAATTACAGCCTTATGAAGAAGCCAGTCCAAGATCTCGCCTGTAACATGGGACACTAGAGCTGTGCAGGTGATATAGAAACTACCCCCCCGAGTCTGGCTCAGCACCAGACCAGGATAGCATGGTCCCTATGGTCCCACTGTGAGGTGTTTATTTGCATGCTAATGGTGGGGTTTGTAATCTACTCAAAAAGGGGCTAATAGTTCTGTCAGCTTTATGACTTTTTCTTTGTTGTGCAAAACAGTCCCTCCCATTATGATGCAAATGATAGATCCTGGGTTTTAACCTCTGAAGCTACTTCATCTGGGTGCTTGGAGTTTTTATTGTCCTTAACTGAGCTGCACTTTCAGGCTATTTAGGGCAGGATTTTTCAGGCTTGGTTTAATTAAAAAAAAACCAAAACAAAACAAAAAACAGACCAAACAAAAATAACCTCAAGTCCCCTCTACCCCCAAAAAATAAACAAAAAAACAAACCCCCCAAACCCCCCCAATAACAGAAAAACGCCAAAACAAAATACCCCCAAACAAAAACAAATCCCCCCCCACCCCAAACAATAAAAACAGGCACACACACTCCCCCCAAAACCCCAAAGTCTTCTTGATTTTTTTACCACATTATAGCATTGCAAATGGTTGACTCCCTTTGACTTGAATAATTCCATTTTAACTTGAGTGCAGAGACTGAGGGTCTATATGGCATAGAACATTTTTGTTACCAGATAATTGACATGGTAGCAGAAAGAATACGTGAAACCTGCAAAAGGCTCATTATCTGGGCCTTCAAGGCTTATGTCTGTGTGCAAGTCAGTGTGAATTTTTTACTATGTTATGCTTTCTGCTTTATCTCCTCTTGCTTAAAATATGTTTACGTGATCATTTCAGTTGAAATGATCCAATTTCAATTTCCATTTATCTTCAGAACATTACAGCACAACCCCATAAATTTCAATGGTTAATTTTTGCT
Source organism: Tyto alba (assembly GCF_018691265.1). Classification (NCBI taxonomy): domain Eukaryota; kingdom Metazoa; phylum Chordata; class Aves; order Strigiformes; family Tytonidae; genus Tyto; species Tyto alba. Next base: position 39,779,010 of record NW_024881330.1, read on the forward strand.
TTGGTTGAATTAAAAATTAAAAATACTGGGATGATTTGGGAGTCTAAATCTCACTTTCACCCTGTTTTTGAAAAAATAAAATTATTTTCTATGTGAATGAACACAGTTGAATGAGCTAAGCAATGTATTTCCATCTTTGATGGCAAGACCTTTTTTTCTTTACCATCACTACTGTTCACAGTTCTTAACTCCCTTTAAAGGCATCCATTGTCTTGGGCTACTTCAGCTCCTAAGGGATCCTGCTAAAAAACTTGTTTAGGTGGTCTTTGTAGAGTGGCTTTAAGAGGTAACACTTCTTTGGCCATCATTCATTTGACTGTTATTCATCCAGTCTCACCTGAAGGGGTATAATCAGGTTTTGTCCTGCTGCAATGCAAAATAAATTTGTTTTGCTCATACCACTGCCTGACTTTACAATGGACAAGCCATGTAACACATAATCAGCTACTGTGTCTAGATGCAGTGGGTAAGATCGAGATCTGAGGGGCAGCAACAAATGACTAGCACCATGACTTTTTGACATGTTGTGATGTTGTCATTAGTGGTCACTGATCAGTTGCTGATTTTTCACAGTATCAGCACTGCATTTAACAAGGCATTAAAACTCTCTTCAGAATTAAGAATCCAGATCTCAGCAGGCTGGAGAAGCATGCCAGCTGAAACTTCATGAAGTTCAACAAAGACAAGTGCAAAGGCCTGCAACTGATAACAACAGATCAACATCTTGCAACAGTGCAGGCTGGGTGATGACTGCATAGAAAGCAGCTTTGCAGAAAAGTAAGGGTCCTAGGGGACAAGTTTGACGTGAGTCATAATGTGCTCTTGTCTTGATAAAGGCCTGTGTACTGGACTATGTTATTAAGTGCATAGGAAGCAGTTTGAAGGGAACAGTTATTTCCCTCTCTTCTGCACTCAGGACACTGTCTCTGGAGTATTGTGTCCAGTTTGGGGCTCTTCAGTGCAAAAGAAGTCATTGATAAACTGGAGGGACTGCAGTAGAGGATGAAAAATATGATTAGGAGACTGGAGCATGTGACACATGAGGAGAAGCTGGGAGATCTGGTTCGGAGTCTGAAAAAGAGAAGGCTAAAGGGGAGCCTAGTTACTGTCTTCAACTGCTAATGGGTGACTGTCCAGAAGACAGAGCCAGACTCTTTTCAGAGGTGTGCAGTTATAGAATGACAGGTAATGGACACAAGTGACGGGGAAGGAAATCCCATCTAGATAGAAGGAAATTTTCACAATGAGATTGGTGAAACATGAGAAGAAATTGTGGAGTGTCTGTGGTTGCAGATACTCAGAAGTCCACTAGTCAAAAACCTGAGATACCTCGTCTAACCTCAGAGTTGGATCTGACTTTGCAGTGAGACTTGCTGTGAGCAGAGGATTGGACCAGATGTCCTTCCAAGGTTTTTTCTGACCTAAATTATTCTGTGATTCTATTCTTCATAAAATTGACAGAAACACTGATTCTTCTGACAGTTGATATCTCCCTTCTATGTTGCCGCTTGCCATTGCTTTTAAATCTGGTGATTTTGTTAATTTTTCAAACAATGCATGTGCTCAAAACCAAGCCACTTTGGATAAACTGTGTGTGTGTCTCTTTTTGTGCCTAACAAAGGTACAGATCTTGGAAAAATACCGCTGTCAAAACTTGGCCCTTCCATGCTGTAATGAACACTCACCCAAGGTATTTACATCGGTTGAGTGATCTGCTCTGCCTAAGGAGAACTTGGCAAGCGGCGGGGCTCTGAGTTATGTGAGATCATCCTTCCAGTTCAGTTTTAACAGTATAGTTAACCCAGCGTACACTATGGCATTGCAACCCTCCTCTGAAGAAAAATCTTTAGACTCAAGTGCTTTGAAGGGATTTATGGGACAAGACTGTTAACGTCCCTGTAATTTTAAGCATGACCAGGGCCTAATTCTGTTGTTCTGATTTTTAGAAAAACAGATTGATTTAATGTAATTTGTTTTCAAAACATATGACCGTATTACTGGTCATTCCCTCAGTTTCCATTACTCATTATGTGTGTATCTGGTTAGAAAAGGAGGAAAGTTAATTACACCACCAGTATTATACCTGCTCAGTGCTTAACAGACTCAACTCATTAGAAGTATATAACTAACAAATATTATAAATGCCTGAATGTGTATGTGGGCATGACTATGCAGAGTGAGAGGAAACAGACCCTCAGTAGTACGAAGGTCCCTTAGACTAATCTTCCTGTAGTTTATTTCAATTAAAACTCTGATACTCCAATCTCTTTATATTAGGTAGTGAAATCCTGACTGTACAATATATGCTGTTTAAATCATTCTCATACGTCAGAGCATCTTCAGAGCTGATATATAGCTTGCCTACTCCACAACACTTCAAATACTACACTAAAGCATGTTCTTTTTTGTGTTGCAGAACCTGGGAAGAAGGGAAAGTTCTTATTTTTGATGACTCTTTTGAACATGAAGTATGGCAGGATGCTGAAAATTATCGCCTGATATTCATTGTGGATGTGTGGCACCCTGAGTTAACAACACAACAGAGACGCACCCTTCCTGCTATTTAAGGGGTTCCTTCTTATGCGTGGAGCAGAGGAGCTGTGACCCCTTTGGAGTATGCAAATAGGATTAATTTATCCAGCATACAAAGAATACAAGTATTGTAAAGGTTAGAAGAGATAAAGATGACATTCTGCAATCACAGAGGACTTGATTTAAAAAAAAAAAGGAAAAAAAAAAAAAGGAAAAAAAAGAAAAAGCCATGTTTTGTTTCATACTGATACAGCACTGACAGGTATTGTTTTTTTGGCTGCAAGTTTGAAAATACAAATCTTGTCAGCCAAAGAGCAATAGGTCTGGATTTTCAAACTGAGGAATGTGCAGATGTTTTTGCCATGGACTGTTATGCATACAAAGCCAGTAAGTCAGTCATCTGCCCGACCATGTTCAGGCACAAGATGTGCAATGCTACATCTGGGAAATACTTCCCAGGCTTTTGTCTGGGAAGCAACATGTGAGGTATTTACAAACATATGCACACAATCAACTTGGAAAATCAGTATGCAGTTATAACGTTAGCTGCTTTAGGCATAAAACATGTCCCTATGTTATCAGCTGTAGATAATGTGAATGGGTTATGTATGTTTTGTATTATTTTCTACCTGAGTAACTGTATTTTTCTAGCATAATTATGAACAAATTGTCTTTAATCAACCACTATTTTTAAAAAAACAATATATGTAAGTGCATCTCTAGCTATCAGCAGAAGGAAAGTACTATATATGAACTGATTTCATTTTTGCCAAGTGTGGCCTTCTCTTGCCTTCCTGGAAATGCAAACAGAAACTTGCATAATCAGCTGCTTAGTGAAGCTTTGTTCTGAAACAAAATAGTTCTCTTAGCAGGCAACCTTCAATTTGCTAATGTGATTTTGGAAGATGTTGAGCAAATGTGACATCTCTAGACTCAGATCTTAAAATGCTTGACGGTTTTTAGTGTGGTGAACTGCTGTTTCTCCTATCGTTACAAAAGTGTGTGTTGTGATATCTGTTTTCTGCCCAGCAAGGGTCTGGGCCACCTCCTCCCAGGGGCTACTCCTAGGCTGCCCTTGGGTGGTCATTCAGCAGAAAAAAAATAAATGAAGGATTTCTTGTGCTTTGAGCAGAAGTACAAGGTCTAACTTGGTTTCCTGACAGAATGCAGAGCATACAAAGAGCTTCAGGTTATTAACTTAACTTCTGCTGCCAGCATCCTACAGAGTTCTAGAATGATCCTTTAATTGACCTAATGGTGTTTTCCTTGTCTTGAAATGTATGGCATAATGCTGAAGTATCCCAGCACTGTTTACTGTGTGCTCCGTATCTGCCATACAGAATTTATTGTATGGTAAAAAAGCCTGTATATTTCAAGACAGAAAACTGGTTGGAGGTTTAGGCAGTTGCCTGGTCTTTTCGGTCTGTACTGCTTGATGGGAGATGGAGGGTGCAGAACTCTCCACTGTTAACTCCCAAGAACACTAAAAGGAAAGACAGACCTGAGGTTGGACTGTTGATGTTTATGACCGGCTGTTACCTACTCACCTGCAAAAACAGACGGGTATGGGTGGGTGTGCCAGGATGGTCAGGGCTTGTCAAGAGCAGGGGCATCGCTACCGAGGGTTCTGAGAGACAAACACTAAGCAAGGAGACGTCGAGGTTACTTAGTCTCCACAGCTTTGGCTTCGTTGTCCAAAAGAGACTGAACAGTCATCTTATTTGTTTAATGTTCAGTGGTTTTGTGCTACACCATGGTACCTAAGTATCATGACCGGAATGCCACATTTGCTGAGGCAAAATACAGATAAGAGCTTTGCATTCCCATAAACTGAATGCTTTTCAGATTTTGTATTTTACGAGGTAATTAAATCTTGTAATGCCATGCAACACATGGTGATTGCACCGTAAATTAGTGTGACCCGTTTCTGGAGGTGTGCACTTTAATTTCCTTTTTGACTGTTAAACTGATAAACCCTCTCTGCTCAAGAGTCAGTTTTAGACAGGTATGATAATGAGGCTTTAATGTGTTGTCAGCACCAAAAATAGCACTGAGACTATAGACAATATACAAGAAAATAACAGTTCTCAGTTAATCATCATGAAAACTGAAAAGATTTATGAGTTTCACACTTAAGAAAATATAAAAATTCTTTTGAGGAACTTTAGGAGAATCATGTGCAAAACTGGAAAAAAAAGGTACTCATTATTGTGGGGGGTAAAATAGTAAAAAAAAAAATGTTTTAGATGTCCTGGTAGTTGTTTAGTCAGAGGCTGTATTTTGTATCTTTGTAAAGTGATTAAGCAGTACAGATTATAAACTATTTTGTAATTCTCTAAAATAAAGGCATAGTTTGTAAAGAAGGAATCAAGAACCATTTAAACCAAAATTTGTGGTTTAGTAATATTTTTATTAATGTTGCATTTTAGTTTCTATAGCTCAGAGTAAATGCCAGAGGAGCAGTAAAAGCTTTGGAGCTTTGTTTATGAAAACCCATGTCGTCCTTCAGATTGTTTCATTGTTCCTTTGAAGGCTCATACTTTATCTTGTCCAATTGCAATTGGCAAATAGATAAAATTGGCAAATAGATAAAAGTAATCTACCCAAGATGTGTGTGTGCCGGAGTAGCACTGTTTATTAAATTGTGTAGTGATATATTGGCCATTTAAAATCTTAAGTGCCTTGAATATGGCAAGGTGTATTATGAATAGCTCCTGCAACACTGAAGCCAACCTACTCTATGCCTACCTGTCAAGGAGCTGAGAGCATATCTTTTTGTTAGGTACAGTTACTGGATTAGCTATATACATGGGGAGGACGTAATTTCTGTAGTTTACTATATATGTATGCAGTGAATAAGTGGTATGTTATTTTAGGTATTCCTGTTTGCCAACTGGTATTTCATCTTTAAAAAACTTTTTAGCATTGGAAATGCCAATGAAGAAGTGAATGGAAATGTTTTTTAAATGGAGAACCATTGCAATTGAAGTATTTTTTTTTTCTTTAGATTTATTTACAAAGGAAAATGACAGAAAAGGACAATATAGTCTGTTTGTAAGGCAGAACGTACTTGTCACAATGTCAGGAGGTGGATTCCTCCCTGCCTATGGTTACCTTGCAAGCTCAGAGTCTGTGTGAGATCCTATGGTTAAATACAGGCATCATATGTATTTATTCATGTCACAGCTAAAAAAAAGAAATAATTCTAATCCTCTGCAAGGATTAATCCTCAAGGACTAGATTTCAGTGATATTTGCACTTCTGGGGCAGAGCAGGTCCCACTGGAATGAACAGTGATTCTAACAGGTCATTACAAAGATTCAGTGGCAGTGGAGGTAAGTGTATTAACAGAGAAAAATTGTAAACCAAAGTATTTCTTCATTAATGCTGCAATATAATGGCCAATGTCTGTCCTTTTCCCTCAATTTTTTTTACTTTCTGCTTTAAGCAAGTTCTCTGTGATGAATCCAAATGCCTGTGAGTCTTTGTAAGCCCAGGGAAGGGAAGGGAATGGAGCTCTATCCTGTAACCGGGAGCTGACATCCTAGTTTTCTGGAATAGGTGGTAATACCAGGGGAGTGGGGATGGAAGAAATCCCGGTGATAAATGGGCTTACTTATCTTATTTGTTTAATGTTCCTGCAAGCTTCTGCTTTTTTTTTTTTTTTTTTTCTTGACTCCCGTATTGCCTTGCTGGGACCATCCACTGCCTTAAAGACTCGCTGTCTACCGTGGAGGCCAGGCTTCGTGTCAGTGACACGCTGCTGCAGAAGGTCATTAGTCTGAACGAGGCTATTCTGTACAAGTACTAGCGGGTAAATCCCAGGTGTGTTGATAGGATCTGGCAGGATGTCCTGTCTGCCCTCTGCGGGCATAAAATGTTGTAGAAAAAGGCAATATTTTCTTAGTCCACCTGTTAAGGCTGACCATGTCCAGTTGAACTATATCATCACTTCAGCGTATCACTTATGAATTCAGTGGGTGTTCCAGAGGCACATTAAAAACTCTTGTGGCCATTATCTTCTCGTTTTATACATATGGTTTACACTCCTACCTTTGACGCGTTGTTGCCAACCACTTGTTCTAGTGAATTGTCAATGTATGGCAATTTAATGGAAAATTAAAGGTGTGAACAGTGGTTGTAACCATTTTAGGAAATAAAGTCACTGCACATGCAATTTGATAACAATTTTTCTTTTATTTCTTTAATCTGGTTTCCATTTCAGTGAAGGGATGAGACTCTCTCTGCAGCTAGAGCAAACAGAGAAATAACAAACTGGTCTTTGGCTTTTCACTTCTCCTATTCTTCCACATTTCTTTCTAGCAGAAGCTTGTACTAAATAATTAATCCTAGGTTTTTTCTTTTTCATTTTAACCATGGCCTGCATCTGCAACCAGCATACCCCTCTGGCTACACCTTTCACTGACTGCAGGAGGGAAGGGGGTAAATGGCTCTGCAGAGCTTTCGTTTGCTGTTGTGACCTAAATGAAACAATCTGGACTGAACTGTTAATCACTGCTGAATCTGTCCATTGAGTGTCCCTAGCACACACACCCCCCCCCATCACCTGTGCACACGCACATGTCTAATAGGGTCCCAAGTTGCCTGTGGAAAAACACATTGTTAAAATTAAATAATTGCATTTCAAATTGTGTGTGTCTGCTGCCCACACAGCTCATCCCACATAGCTGACAGTTTTTTAAGGGCTTCAAAAATTAAGAATGATTTTTACTAGATACTGAAAAGTGACCCCCTATAAGCAGCATGGATAAGGCAGTCACAGAGTGTCATGTTGAATGGCATTATGCTGACAGGTTTGGTTTTTTTTTTTTCCTTTTTTTAATGCAAAATCCTTCTGCAGAGTACTCTGTAGATGCTGCTGTTTCTGCCCTCTGAGCCAGGTTAAACTGCTGATTACAGTGCAAATTTGAAATCTGAGATGCTTTTCTTTAAAACACACTTAACCTTTGCTTCTGTAAAACTGAGCATCCCTGCTGGAGTATTCAGGAAAACTACTGACACACCCTGGTTTCTTTAAACAGAGAATGCAGTCCCACCATTTCCAATATTAATAAGTCAAAAAAAAAAAAAAATTCCTTGTATATGGACAGACTCCTGTGTCAATAGAAATTTCTCAGGTATTGTTCAGCGTTGGCCGCACGGACAGATGGCTGGTGACAGTTGTTACTTGGTCAAGAAACATGAAGGACTTGATTCTCAAGCATGTGTTTGTGTGTGTGTAGTGTGCTCTGTGGGTTTCTGGTACGGTGGAGGCCTGTTGATGGATCCGTGTGTGCCGGGCATGTGGGAGCTCAGTCCAGAGCCAGCAGCGGCTGGGTGTTCTCGCTTTCCCCCTGGTCTTCGTGCTTCAGCGTGCCGGCTTCCACCACGGACTGGGACCTGCAAGCAAGAAGAAACGCGTGCTGGCGAAAGCTGCTGCAGTACTCACCTTCCTTTGCTTCATTTTATGATTTTTCCCTTTGTCCATTTTCATCTTTACAGCTTTTTAATTTTTTTTTTTTCTGTGGAACACCTAAGGAATTTGAGAAGCGTTCCCTTAAATACAAACAGGGACATGACTCATTGCAGATCTCAAATGCTTTCAAAACATTTAGCGCTTAGCTATTCTCCATAATACTGAACGCACTCAGCAACTTCAAGGCCTGATCCTGAGATACCATGAGATCTCTTGGTGTTTAATGTCTTCCTAGGCAAAACTACTTGTGCAACTGCTTGTCGGAAAGCAAAGTCATTTGTACAAGTGCTTGCAGGAGTGAGTCTCAGTTCACACTTGTTACAAATCTCGAGAACGACAAGGAAATAAATCACATTTTACTGATGTAGTGGTTTAAGGGGCAGAACTTCCACAAGTTACCAAAGATCAATGAAGAAGCCAGAATTAATATGACAACAAGGGAGCTCCTGGTGTGCCCAGTCTTGCAATTTATCTTTATCTCCTTGTCTACATCCTTGAAGGAGAACTTTATTCAGGGCTAGTCCATTTGAAATTCAGGCTGGGAAGCATAGTTTGTCCTGTGCTGCTAACGGACAAAAAAACCCCAACGTGTAAAAAATGAGTAAACTCTAGAGAAAGTGAAGCATCATGACTTCTTATAGTGACAAAAGCTGAATGGGCTTAAACTAGTGGGAAAATTTGAGACATTTTATTTTCCAAGGTCTGTGTGCTCCAGTATTTGCTCACTGAACTATGGAAGGACAAATTCATGAGTTTATTGTTACAGAGTTTTGTTACCATCCATTTTCTCTGTTTCAGGCTAGGAGTTGCCTCCCAGTTTGGAGTAGGCAATAAGCTTTAGAGCAAAATCACTGTGTGAAATGGGAACTTTTTCAAAGGTAGGACTAGAATCATCCAGCCCAGGCATTTGCATTGTGCATAGTATTGTTTTAAAGAGCCAGTTTTCTCATGGATAGCTTTTAGAATTAGGGCTAGCTCTCATTCCCTACAGAATGTGATTGTAGTTCCCAGCTCAGTTTAAACCTTAGCTATTTCATGAGATTATGTATCACCTCTCTTTTGATAGGTATCATTAATAAATTGAATCCTCTGGTACTGCAGCACTTGATCGGAACTGAATACCATGACTATGAATATCTTGTGTGATTATTTTTCTTATTCTTATGCCTGGAGCTTTCATTAAAGCATAATAAAAAAAAAAATCATTAAAAGAAAAAAAAAATCTCCAGAGAGAGATAACAAAAACTGGATGCTCAATGGGAAGATTTTATGCCAAAATTTTCAAAGAAAATATGTTTGCCCAAATGTTTTCACTGTGTATTTTTTACAGTAATGTGACATGCGTAATGTTTATGGCTGCATTTTAATATAGAAAAGCAGCTGATCCAGGAGGTTATGCAAAACGGCAATTTACATATTTCTAGTATGTGGCAGCATCAACTAGTCATGTGGCTTTGAAAATGATACAAAATGGATTCAGACAGTGACTTAACAGTTTTTTGTTTTCTTTTCTGGACTATCAGATTAAATAATTATTAACTAGTACCTGATTAATACTTGTCACCAATGTATTGTCTCTGTCTGACCCACTGCCCTACAGTGAATATAAAAAGTCGCAGATCCATTGCAGCATTTGCCAGCATACAGCAGAAAGCTTCTTTAGGTTAATTGTGAAAAATCTTGCAATTTTGCCTTTTGTGATTACTGCTAATTATCTCTGCTCTCATCTCCTTACACAAAAAAATTTTCTTGCCCCTGTAACAGCAAGATACAAGTCTCTCCCCCATACTGGTACTCAGATTCATGCCAGTTTGGGAGCAACATAATCCCAAACTCTGTTTGCAGGTCCCACACTGCTCCTCTTCACACAGAGCCAAAATAGCTGGAGCATCGAGCAAATTCACTGCAGCCCACCTGACCCCCAAGTTCAAGATGCCAAGTGGTTCAAACACTATGCCCAGCCCTTCTGAATAACGCAGAGAGGGATCCAACTGAGGTTTTACTATCTGCCAAGCTCTGCAGCAACAATCTCTTTTCCTTTTCTCCTAGAAGCTCCTTGGTCTCCTATCCTCCAACGAGCAGTTCAGACATCTATCTGAAGGGCACAGGAGTGATTCGAACAATTACTGCTATTTTCTAAGATACCACAGCAAAGGACTTTCTGTTGTGTTTGGATTTCTGTTTTCCAAATGCATCATTTTTTCATTTGCTGAAAAATGTTTCCAGTTTTGTTTTTAACTAAAATTTTATGTAGGGAAAAAAGCAAATTACTCAATTCTCAACAAGATTATAAAATAATTTTTACATATTCATCATTTATGGTAAATATTAAAAATGTAGATGCTCAGAAAAGCATTTTGGCAAGATATATATCAATGCAGATCACAATCTAATGTAATAACTGGGTGTGAGAGATATGTTTTACTGGCCTAGATCATTCTGAAGTATTTATTCTAGAGCTATACTTTATTTAATGACAGAAAAAAGATGATTTGCAATTGACTACTGTTGCAGAAACCATTTTCACCTGGCCAGTAACTATATTTTGCACCTGCAGAAATTAATATAAGATAAATACTGTTTGAAAGAATGCACCCTGTGTGTTGAATTCATCTTGCTTTTGTGTATCTAACACACGTACTCAGTTCAAGGAAAGTTGTTGTATACTAGGTATGTGCAAATTTACACAATATTTAGGGAGTTTTGGATACTGACTCTAGTGTTGAACCTAGGACTAAGACTAGTTTCTCTTTTAAAAGTACTACTACCTTTTCTAACTGCATTAACGTTTTCTTCAGAGGACTTTACAGTCACGTTTCAAATCTTTAAGTAGAATCTGATCATGGTGCTTGAAAAGTGTTTGGGTATCTAGCTCCACCTTAATCTTTTACTGAAAAAGATATTGTAGTCAGGCACCGAAGCCCTGACTAGTCCTTCTAATTTGCCACCATCTTTGCATTAAAAACACCCTCTTGTGCAACAGCTTAAGCCATTTTGATGTAAAATAGTAAATGACCAGTACAGATCTTTGCTTCTTTGGCAAGCTCAGTTTAAGCTTTGACCTTGTAAATGCTGTGTGTGCTGCTCTGTTGGTACCCTACAGCAAACAGAAGTTCATGGCACCAGACAAAAGCATTTTTATTTTGCTACCTTCCTATATCAATGTGTACAAATACCTGATGGAGTAGAGAACACAAAGCCAGACTCTTCTCAGAGATACCCAGGGACGGAAGAAGAGGAAGCAGGCGTAAATTGAAATACAGGAACTTCCACTTTAACATAAGAACAAATGTTTTTACTGGGGAAGTGGACAAACACCGGAACGAGTTGCCCAGAGAGGTTGTGGAGTCTTCATGCTGCGAGATATTAAAAATCTGGATGGATACAGTCCTGGGCAACCGGATCTAGCTGACCCTGTTCTGAGCAGGGGGTTGAGTAGAAGATCTCCAGAGGTCCCTTCCTCAGCTTTTTTGTGATTCTGTGCCCACAAATATACCAGCTGCTCTGAAGCATCCCAATTCACGTTTCTCTATCCCGACAGGGCAATTATTTTCCTTCCAAGCTCATTATGCCTTTGGGATGTCAATTTTGACAGTGTGGATGACATTCAGCTGGTAAACATAGACACCTACTGCCGTTCAAGTCACCTTAGGGTATCCAAGACAACTTCTATGGCTGACTGTTACAACCCAGGGTTTATAGAAGACTTGTAGAGGGCTTGTGTCCTGGAGTAACAGATGGAGGCCAAGAGGGCATCGCAGTGCCTAAAATCATGCAAGATTCCCATACTTAGGCAGCAGAGGCTCAGCTGTGCTGTTGTTTTTGCAGGATGAATGCAACTAGTTTGTAATGTTCAAGACACGTCCAAGTCATTTTGACCTGGGCCAGATGTGAACTAATCATCTAACAGGAATTAATAATTGCATTGGCCTTCTCCTCATATCACTACATTTTAGTTTTGTGTTGTGATTCGTCTCACCATCAGACATCTGTGGTCACTCTGTGCTATAAATAGCAGAGAGAAGCAGACATTCTCAGGGTGCAATTCATCTGACCTGTTCTAAACACATGGTCATATCATAAGATTCGTGGGTTTCCTACATTCAGGTCCCTGTTCTGATGAGTTCTCATCTGTTAACACCAGGGGTAACAGGTTCCATGATTTACGAAGCAGTGCTTCCTACATATCATAGCCACGACTGCCTCACGCTATATTATCTTCAATACTCACCTGAAATGTGGCACATGTCCTGTGGATGCTGCAACTTTGGAATTATAAATAAGTATATTTGAATTCAAAGCCGCCTTGTTTTCTTTCTTTCTCAGCTAAAAATTCTCAGTAACCAGTTTGGAAGATGCTCAGGTGTGGAGGATCTGATTGAGTTAAATTTTGACACAGGTAGGCAATTGTTTGTGTCACACAGACAGGGTCACTGTGTAAGGCCCTGGGCTGGCAGACCCTATGCCTGGCTGTCTTTAGCATGATACATGCAGGAGACTTAGCTCCTGTAAAAGTACACCATGATCCTTGTGAGCTGGGAGTTAAATCTGAAGTAATTATCAGACAAGTCAATGCCCACAGACTTTCCTTGCCTAATTTCCAAGGCTAGGTAGCCTTGCCTAGGAAATCAAAATGAAAATGGAAAGAGAAATGATTTCTCAGTCTCGCTTCCGAAGCCCCGTTACCATTTGAGTCGGCTCCATTTAAAGCGTCAGTCAAACCCCCCATGGTTGTTTTACTGTTCAGCAAGAATATTTGGAAGTCTGGAAAATCAACACTACCCAGCTGTTTCTCCAGCAGGTCAGCCATATCTTTCAAATGACAGAATTGCATAGGTATGTACATCAATATCTAAGAGAGCAGATGGCTTTATGTGTGTGGTCATTTTAATGCAACTATCTCAAATTCAGTCAAAACCCATGTATGATGACTGGATGCAGGCCTTCTGGCTGCACTGATTTCAGAAGGCTCTTGTCAGAGTACAGCTGGAGTGAATCAGCTCACAGAAACTGATGCCTGTTGGGTATCGGTTTCCCATAAAAAATAAAATACCAAAATCCTGCACTGAGCTAACAGTAACCGCCAGCGTATCATGGCATGCTTGCCTTAAAAGACACCTTACGGTCCTCTGATCCCTCGTTTTACCCTTTTAATCACAGCATGCTGATGTGCTGCAGCCCATAGGAGTGAGGACAGACATTTGTGCTGGGCTTCCTTTGGGGGGGTTTTCTGGAGGAAGGAGGAGGGTGGCATGTTTTTTTCCCCAAATGCAGGAGGCTTCAAGCTCTCAGAGCGACACACTGCAGCCAGTCAATCAGATTGCACCGTGTGACTCTATTCATCTACCTCTCACCTCCCATCTGCTCATCTCCCTCTAATTCCCTTCCCATTTCACCATCACCTCAGGGCTGTTCATCTCCCAATTAGTCATTCCCCTTACAGAACGTAATAAGCATTTTTTTAAAAATCACACCTGTGAGTTTTTGTATTGACAAGGTCTGAGGGGGCATTTCTTTCCCTGCCCTCCTCCCACCCCATCAGACTGCAGAGGAGAGTGCAGCACCCCAGGGCGCGCTCTGCCACGCACCTCAGGAGTGTATGTCTGCATCAGGTGGGAAAACCAAGGATTTCTTCCCCGTATTACAGAAACAGTGCAGATGAGCAGGTGCGAAGCAACTGTGGCGAAAGATGCTCTTTTATTATTGAAAGCACTTGAAAATGAAACGCATGGGCAAGGCATCTTGAAAGATGCGCGTGCTCCCACCGGGGGTGCAGGCAAGCGCTGCTCAGCGGTGCACAACCCCAGCGCCGAAGCCATGAAGCATGGTGAAGCGTGGCTCTCTGCCCGGGCTCATGAGCCTGGCTGAAATCTCCTGCCAATGCCACTCTGCAGCTTCTCCACTTGCGCAGGCTCAGAGCTCTGCAATAAGACGGCGCGGCGGCGTTGTGCCACGGAGACCTGCCCGGAGGGGTGGTACACCAGCTGCAGCATTTCAAAGAGATGAAGCAGCAGCCGTGTCCGTGGGCACAGCTGAGCTGGTTAAGTGATCCACTGACATGGTGGGTCAGGGGGCAAAGCAGCATGAAAACTCTGGTTTAACCTTAGTACCAGCCCTGTGCTTAATCCGCAGGACAATGGTGATGAGCTGCTGTGCTTCCCAAACAGAATATGGCTTTGTGGCCACCATGGCATCAGTGACCAGCTTTCTCCTCGATGGCTAGTACACCCCAGAGAGAGGTCACCAAGGAGTGTCTTTGGCACATTAAAGCCAAGTCACCATGCTTAACCGCGTGTGTGAAGAGATCCTGCTGAGTGCCCCTACCCCGCCAAAGACCCAACTGCCGCGGAGTGAACCCCAGCACAAGACCCCTTGTCCCCCCTGTGCCTGCCGGCTCTCCCCATGCCCCTCCTTTCCCCGCAGCTGACCCCAGTTGCTCCTCCCCACTGCAAGCCCTGGGCACAGCTCACTGCAGCGCCTGCACCAGAGAGCACCCAGGGTGACACCGCACTGCGTTTGGCTCTAACCATGGCCCTGATGGCTGTCCACCCTGCCCTGACCCCTCCCCACACCCCGGGGGGATGTGCTGCATACCCTTTCCCGCTTGTTGGAAAAACAGTTCCCTGGTGGGCTATGACACAGCTCTCCGCTTACTGCAAACACTCTGAACTGTGAAAACACACAGAAATGCTTAAGTATTTGGCATAGCACACACAGTCCAGTGCTTTAAGGCCACTGAGACCCAGAGGAGAGCAAGAGACGCTATGCGGGGCAAATGCAGCCAGACCCCTCTGGCAGAGGCTATCCCTGAGCGATACAGACAGGAGTCAGTCTGTGCCACCAACCTTGGAATTAGGGTGCACACCTTGGTCTTTTTTTTCATCAGTGTGGATGTGTCCGATATCTCCTGTTCCTAAGATCTCTGAGCTTCTGTGTCAAGACTTTGCCCCGGTCACATCACAAGTTCAGGGCAGGGGAAAGGCATGGGTCTTGTCCTCTCCATTTCCTTTCTCTGCTATAGACTGACTCCTCCACATGCCTTTTTTCACACAGAAGGAATAGAGGCACCTGATTTAGACAGTACTTCCCGGAAGACCCTTAATTCCCTGGGGTGCAGTATGTCACTTAGTCGTGGGGCCAAATAAAGACAACACTGCAGCAACAGTCAACACCAATTTACAGCAGATGCATCAAGAGCTGATAGTGTGCAGAATATGATAGCCAAACAAAAAAATTTCAGGCCAAGTAGTGAAAAAAATTATCCACATTACATGGGAACAAAAGAAATTCAGGCCGAATAAGAAAATCTTCTTCTCCCACTTTATGAATATTACACACACACACACGCACTTGTCATCGCATTTTCCTGCCCATCCCCATTTCCTTGCCCACCAAGCACTCTTTCTAGTCCAACAGTTTCCAGTCTCTTTGCTCAGACACTCCAGTGCTTTGCAGCTGCCTCATCTTTCACTCTCCCTTTTTTGCTCCTGTTCCAGTGACTCCGGTTCCCAATATCTCAACTAGATTTGCCAATGAATCAGAGCCTCTTCCCTTCTGTGTGGCAGTAACAGGGAAGATGGAGCCCCGAGAGCAAAGGGTGTCAGTCTTCCTACTCCCCCATCCTACACCAGAAGTTTCCTGTCCTTAACAAGAACAGCACTGCAGCATGAAAGCAGCCCTGCAGATGTACTATTTAGTCTGGAAAGCCAAGCACCACCACAGTGGGAAAAAGCAAAATGTAGGCTGTGGGAGCAGCAGTCACTCGGCCAGGTGTGTGGGGGTGTTGTGACCCCTGCGTTGTGCCCCAGCCCCGAGAGCACGCACTGTTCTTTCTCGGAGGGCTCTTTCCTCCTTCACTGCTCACGGTAGACATTGCCGAGCTAGTAAGTGGCTATTTATTTTGCTTTCTTCTAGTGGTTCAGCATGTGGCTCTGTGACACATTTGCTGCGTATTATTCCAAGCCTGCTCTGTAGGTAGCCTTTGTTAATTCCCCACTGAGCTTTTCTGTGGAGTTCATCAACGCAGTACTTGTGTGCCTGTTAAATGTTAATTCATTTACTGCCATAGCATGACTGTGAGGGGTTTTTATATTGCCATTTTGCATGTGGAGAGCTGAAGCGCACTGAGATTTGGGTCCAAGTATTCCTCAAATGTGGGGTGCCCATTTTCCAGTGCCAAGGGTCTGATTTTCCAGAGCAATCAGCATTACATGGCAGCTTGTGCATTCAGAGCACATGTCCCATTGATTTCTGTTGCAGGTGAGCGCGGAGTACTTCTGGAAATTAGACCCCAGAGCCTATAGCTTGGCAGGCTGAAAATAAGCAACATGCAATCTCACCATCTGTGTGAAGTGTGGTGTGAGCGACTTGCCAGGACGATGTGGGTGCTTGGGGAGAGAGGGAGAGTGGGATCTGCTTCTCCAGGGCTGCACCCAACAGGCGTGACCAAATGATCATTCCTGGTCTCCATCAGCACTCCCACTAAGCAGCCCCATTTGTTTGCCCACCAACTGTGCTTCCTAGCCCAGCTGCTTCCAGTCCTCTGTGCCTGCCCCATCTTTCAGCCCGGTTTGGGGCTCCCACCCCAGTGACCTCAGTTCCCAGTATCCCAGCTGGGTTCACTGCTGGATCCTTATCTCTCCAGTTCTCCCGCCAACAGTGGGGAGGAGGCAACCCCGAGAGCATGGGGTGTCAGTCTGCCAAATCCCAGCTCCCTGCCTTGCTGCAGCCTGGCCCAGTGCAGGGATAGCAGTTGTAGTCACAAGTAAAAGTTGTAATCACAGAAGCCCTCTGCACCCCATGGCCTACACAGGAGATGCACATTGTGGGCATTGAACCATCAACCCGAGCTGAACAAGTTTATTTATTCTGGGAGGCCAAGGAAAAGCATGAGGCAATCCTTAGGGTCATTAAATGCTAAAATTAAATGTGTTTCTACAGGGCATGTGTGACTCGCTTTTTCAAAGGCTTGTAACTCAGCCAGATGTAGGGGGATGTTTCACAGGGCAGCAAAAGATATAACCATTTGTTTTATTAAGCGTCATGTCTCTAATCTAAACTACTAAACTTTTGGCAAATTTATAGCCAGCTGAAGACATAATTTACAACGCAATATTTTAGGCAGCCTGAACACCACTGATTCTGGTTCTACCGTTCCCACCTCCAGGCGGTGTTTGTGCACCCGTGCACCGGTCAGTGGCAAATGAGTGCCATAAACTGATGAAAATCACGCTGTCAGTGCCCTGAGAGAGCAACCCATTTCCAAGGGACCCCCAGCACCAAGCCACCCGTCCCTCCTGTCCTTGATTCAGCTGTGGCTTTGCGACTCTGATCTCCTCCTTGGCTTCCCTCACTCCTGGCTCCTGAGGATGCTCTGCACTGTCTCCCCTGCAGCCTCCCTGGGACCTGCTAATGTGTCAGATACACCAGTTCCTTTCCATTTCTCTCAGATGTATTAGAATTCTGGTCAAAAACTGTAAAACTCTTCAACAGCTAATAATCTACATAGCTAGATAATGCATACATTATGTGATATCCATGTTTCTGGGACATCTGCTTCACTATCGAGACATGTCTCATTAATAATCTGCGTATGGGGAAAGCATTTCCACAGAAGCAGTCAGAAATTCTCTGTTGCTTGGAATAATTAATAATAAAATAGTGACTATAAGTCTTGCACCATAAGTCTCATATTATTGAGCTACTTTCACTGAAAGCTTACAAGGAGTATTTCCCTTTTCCCCCCGTCACATGTGGGAACGCAACCCAGGTACAAGCAGAGTGACCCAGGTGCCATCCAAGGGCAGTGAGAAATTTTCACACATTTTCATCCCAATTTTTATTTGCTGGTATTTTACTACTTCTGCAGTAAATTGGTGCTGACTGTGAACCGGCATAAAACATGACCCATAAAAGCAGAAACATATGGTGAAGGAACATTAAGGTCACACCAAGGATAACAACTAGAAAGGTCTGCCTTGCATAGCCCGGCTGGGCATATGGAGGAATCAGTCTGAATAAATAAAAACCTTGCGTAAGTCACCCCCATGAGTGACCCCTTTTGGATCTAAAGCTGTTCCAGTTGGCATTAGTGTATACCAGTTGTGATACCCTTCCTTCTGGGAGCGGGATCCCATTTCTGAGAACCAACAATTAGTTTCAGCAACAAGTTCCATTTGAAGATCAGTCCTTTTGAAAATGCACACATCAGGAGGCAATAATGGCAAACCCTACTCTGTACTTTAAAACCCTTTCTCTCTAATCTGGGACATAAAAATCCATATGCTCTTACTCAACAATGCGGGGCAAAGCATTCCAACAAGTTTTTTCACTGCATTTTCAAAATGCCTAATATGGGGGCTTTTGATGAACCACGAGGCAGGTCATTGCATCTTTAGTCGCTCAAGTTTCTACTTCACAGCAGGAGAAGTTAACGGTGTCTTGGTGCATGAATTGTACATTTTCACAATTGGCATGCTTGGCTCTACTTTAGAAGTTTTACTTTAAAATTTCACCCTAACTCTGAATTTCCTGATTCTCTAATGAGCTTGACTTGGTGGTGGTAATGTTCTTGCAATCTATCTTATCCTAAGAAAAATTGTTAACACCTAATTTGACTGAAGATATCCCTAATTAAACTTTGATTAAATAGCACAGGTTGTTTGGACAGAATATCTATGTATCTGTTAGGTAACATTTCCTTTCTCTGCAGGGCAATTTTAAATTGCACTAGGTTTTCAGACCTGTTTGCACTGGCAGCAGTTTAAAAGCCAGTGCTCTTTTGATGCCTGGGAGGGCAGAGAAGGAACAGTCAGCTCCCAGGCTGTGCTTGGTGACTCCACAGGGAACAAGCAAAGGCAGAGAACAGTCTTAGTCACTTGGACTGAAGATCAAGTTCAGACATCAAGAAGTGACCCAGATGCAGCTGCAGAAAGACAGATCTTGTAAAGAAAAGCAAGTCACAGGGAGGCAATGTACTGCTGCATGTTACTTGCTGCTGCTGGACCTGAGTGTAAGAGTAGGGTGACAGTGGGGAAAAAGGAAACTCCTCAAAGAACTGAGCTCCTTTATACCTTCTCCAGTCACTGAATTTGTCTCTCCAAGTGGGGATGCTCGCTCACTGTGGTTAGGTACCCAAATAGCTACAGGCATACTTCTCCCACTGTGGCTGGCCAAAAGACCATGCCCTGTCAGCACAGAGATACGTGGAGAGCAGTCTCTGCCTCTGTAACTGCTAGGCTTAACTAACCGACACGACTACTCATTACACTGCACACCCGGATAAAACCTCCAGCTGTTCCAAAAAACAACAGCTCATCAGACAAAAGCCAGCACCAGTGCCTCGGGCAAATGCCTTGCTTTTGTGTTAGCTCCCTAAAGCAACCCAAGGACCCTTTCTGACCATCAGGGCTCATAGAAGGTTTTGCCACAGCTGAAAGGGAGGTGGTTTTCTTCCCTGTGTTCCGAATTTTCACACCATTTACATTGCTCTCAAATCCCCTAGCTTGTGAGTGATAGGCTCCCTGTCTGGACAGGGACGGCTCAGAAGAGAAGGCCCGAGACAGGAGAGGTGTGTGTTGCCATTGCTGCTCCCAGAACTATCAAATGGATGTGGCCAAGCTCTGGGATTGAACTGATTTTGCTATTACTGTATTCATGCTGGTTTGCATGTTTATTACCTTGCCCATTTCAAACTTCACTGAGCTGAATATTAATAAACAGATATATTCTGAATGGATTTTGTTATTGTTGCCTAGGGTTTGTTTTTTGTTTTTGTTTTTGTTTTTGTTTTTTTTTTGTGTGTGTGTTTTTCTTTTTTTCCCCTGGCCATTAAGACTCATTATGTGGAGTCATCAGCTGTTTTGCTTTGTTTCCCATCTGCTCATACAGAACTTGAGTTCTGGGATTTTTCCCAGGGTGTGAGATAGTACTGCAGATGGGAGTGCAATTTCCACTGTTTTCATTTTGCCCCAGTGGGGCTTCATGTGGCCACTGGTGGAAAAAAATTACAATTGCACTGGTTTTGATTAAAGATTTTCCATTTCATAGAAACTTGTCAAATCTCATGATTTTTGAGATCATGTTGTTAACTAGAGTCAGCGGCATTTTTTTTCTAAGAGGATTTTCAATCTTTTCCCCATTTACAATGCCTCCATTCTCTGAAGTAAAAAAGGACTTTTTTTTGAGAACAAATCTTGTGTAATTTCAAGTCACAGGGAAACATACCCCTGCCTATGGTTGGGGAGATGATAACTTTCCGGTACCATTGCTGTTAAAGGGAGTAGAAATTGGAATCTAATGAGACTTTGAGGGGCAAGTCTAATATCCTGTGACCACTGGTAACCACCTCATATCAGACCTATCACTCGTATCAGGTTGTTGTACTGATAAGCTGTTTCAGTAACTCACTCTCTTTATGACTAGCAAACCTACTCCTCTAATTTGCAACCGGGGTATACTTTGGTCAGCTTATACCCATTTGATCTCATGACTAAGTTGTCCTTTTTCTCAAATATCTGTTCTCTCTCCCCAGTTTTTATTCCCTCCTGTATTTGTAGGGAATGATCATATCCATTTCAACCTTCGCTCTGAGAGGCTGAACAACCACTGTCTTCCATAGCTTCTCGCTGGAAAAATATGCTTTCCACTCTCCTCATCCTCCTTGCAACCCTCGGATGAACTTCTTTCAATTTATATTCGTCTACCCTGATGATGGGACCCAGAGCACTGCTGTCAGTCAGTCCTGAAGCCAATGTATGGGAACATACCTGCTCCAGTCTCACTCCCTCACACTGCTGCTTCATGCTGCATTTTCTCCTGGTCTGTATTTTGAGACATTTTCATTTTCAGGTGATGACTCCAGTTCGCTTTCAGTCACATCTTGAAAATGCCCTCTTTCTTCCCCTCTACATTCATTTTTTCACATAGATGAAGTGGTTACAAAATTATTTTGGTCAATTATTCTCTGATTCCTTTTCTTGTCATTTTTCTTCCAGATATACAATTCCTACCTTGATTTCTCTGCTACTAAAATTTCTAGACACTATATTTGGAGTAGGTTGTGCCCAGGGTGAGCTTCTGTCTCGGTGTAGGATGGTGGTACTACATTTCACAAGGACATTTCTCCGTGGTCACAGTCCAAGACTCCAAGATACTCAAGCAGCATTGAGCTCCAAGATTAAAAAAGCTTTAGCACATCACTGGCCCGGTGGCAGCTCT
This sequence comes from Tyto alba, assembly GCF_018691265.1. Taxonomy (NCBI): domain Eukaryota; kingdom Metazoa; phylum Chordata; class Aves; order Strigiformes; family Tytonidae; genus Tyto; species Tyto alba. Next base: position 39,800,236 of record NW_024881330.1, read on the forward strand.
AGCGAAGACGTGCTTGCATGGCTTTACAGCAAGTGGCCGCAGAGCCAGGAGGGGCAACCTACCACCCTGCACCTTGTCCCACAGCAGGACGGTGCTCTGGAGGAGCAACAGCCACCATCCCCACAGCCTGCCCGGTAAATCCACCTCTCATAAGCACTGCCCTCCCCTGCAGCTAATTACTGGGCAGGTAAACCTGCAGTGCTATCTGGGAAGTCAGACAAGAGAAGGCCCATGGGTCCAGCAAGGATTTTCATTCTTAAATTACAGAAACCTAAGAAGGCTCGGTCTTCATACATTTACCCCTTTCAAAGGAATATAAGTGCTAAAGAAAAGGTCAGCCAGATTTTTTTTGTTAAACCCAACATTTCGGTATAGAAACACTCACAAAATTACCATGTTTACTTAAGAGTTTAAAGATCTTTATGCTATGAGTAGAGGAGGAGAGGAGATATTTTTAATGAAACTGCAGAATTGCTTTCATAAGGGAAAAAATGATAGGGCAATTGTGAGGGAATTATATTTAAGATTAAGACTAATTCTAGAAAATCACCTATGCCTAGTGTAAACCTCCCTGAAGTATACAGGAATCTCAGCCACGGCCTGAGACTCTTGTTGTGTTACAGATATATAAGCCTACAGATGTAGACAGTCAAGGAGAGGGGGATACGTAAAGACCGGTAATGCTGGTAGACGTCTGCAGACTTTTTAATAGGCCTTAGATATAAATCTGGTTTAATATATTTAATAAAGCACACAACTATGCTTCCTAAGCATAGGCTTTTACCTCAAGTTAGGCCAAACCATAATTTCAGGGGAAGAAGAATCAAAGTGAATTCTCATAGGAGAAAATCTGTTGAAGCAGTGAACTCTTCACCTCCAACAGCTAGTAATGACCACGGGGTACAAGATCAGATGGTTCGCTTAACCACTGAGAAACGAAATTAGGCTAAAAGTTAGATCTAGTCTGCCCAGGGGCAACATGACAAATTAGATTCATCCACTAGCCATAGTTGTATTAATGCACTTTTGTATTAGTGAACAGATTATAAAAGAAGACTTTGCCTCAAGGCAGGGTTTTCTGGCACTGAACTCATTTTCAAGCTGAGGTTCTCCCCTGAGGGCACAATAAGACCCTTCTTTGCAGCCGAGGAGTTGATCCTCAGCAAAGATTTACCTGTGAACCAGTCTCAACACTTTGGAGCTTTAAAAACGGCAGATTTTTTTTCTGTAAAGCTACATAAATCGTACATTCTTGATATATGTTTTAATAATAATGGGATATTTAGTTAAGATATTTCTAAAATCATTCAGTATGTTCCACTGTTAATATTTAAAATAAATTAAAAAAAAAAAAAAAAAAAAAGCTTGTTTTAAAATCAGCTTTCTAGGACAGGCTCTGTAAATTCATCCAGGCTCCCAGACTTGGCTGGCAGTCAGTAGTGGGAACTGCTGACCGCGCATTTGGCCTCCTCTCTTCATGCCATGGCTGCAACCCTGCAAGGGGGTCGTAGCCCTGCGCTCTCGTGGCCCTGTGAGTCGTGGCACCCACGGCACTTAACATCCCTGTGAGTGTTTCCAGCGCAAGGCTCCCCTTTGCGCCTGCAGCAGCCTGGCATCCCTCTGACCCGGGAGGGAGCTGTGAATCAAGAATGGGTTTCTTTTTCCTCTGAAGGCGAAGGACTTTTAAAATGTGCCCGCTGTGGCTGGCCTTGGCTCTGCCCGTACCCCCCACAAACCCGTGCCAAGTGTCCAGCCCTCCAGCCCCAACCCCGCAACCAGTGCGCGCTGCTGAGGGTGATACTCTGGAGAGGTGTAATTTTAAGCGTTTGGAGTTGAATGTGGAACCGGTAGATCTAAAATCAGAGATCTTAAAAGAGCAGCTCTGCCGCCTTGGCAGGGCTGGACAGAGAAAGCGGGAGCAGAAGCAGAAGCGGGAGGAGACTAACCCGTTTTCCCTTTAGATGGCAGTGGTGCTCATCATACAAAAGCTGCATTTCCGAGGAGGTGAAACCCTTATTGATAACGACTGGGGTCAGCAGCAGCAAAGCGGCAGCAAGTAATAAGGACCAGCACCGAAGTGGTGCTGCTGGCCACACTGCGCCGTACAGAAGAGCATCTCACTCTGACAGACTTTCTGTAACGCTCTGTGCAGGGGCTCATTAATTTCCCCTTGTTTTCCTGCACAGTAATCAGACAAGTAATTACGGTTCCGCAGAGAGGCTTCCTTTCTCCTACCAGACTGTGAGCACAGTCCAGGGCGAAGTGTTCCTTACCATCGACGTCTGCCAAATTACAGCCTCTCTCAGAGCCAGATGAGCCCTTTTTGCCAGATGAATGCCAGACCTGTTCAGAGAGCCAAATAAGAGATGATTTCGAAGGCAGCACTAACCTTTTCATGGGTTTGGGTGAGGCCTCCCGCTCCAAGTTGGAGGACGTGTGCTTCACGTGCATGGCGTTGTAGGAGGTGTGGGTGTACTCGTTTTCATCGCTGTAGTCAGGACCGAGTAACGTTCGAGCCCACGTCCCCATGTCGTACGGAGGAAGAGTCCCCCCAAATTCAGAGGGCAGGCATTCAGGGTGTATTAGCTGGTGAAGGCTGTTCAGGTTGTTACCATGAAGAAAGATCTTTAATAAACAAAAAGAAAGTTCAAAGTCATCACCAATTCCTTGCTTCATTAAGTACAATAGTAACAGCACTAATGAGGTGTGGAGTGTCATTAGTTGATGCTGTCGTTTCAGGTGGGAATTTCTGAAGCACTCAGGACTGGCTCGTGCAGGTGGAAAGGGGGGATTAGCTCTGGAGTGAGCAGCTGAAGAATTAGGCTGGCACTATAAACATGTCTGAAAACCCCGGTTTGCCTGCTTCGGTCACATGACACTTTCACTTCCTTAAATATCAGACCGGGGAAAGTGGAAGTTAGGAATAATGACTGATTGTTGCTGCTGTAAGAGGTTAGAGGCTTGTATGAAGATTGGTGAGAAGAAAAGGGAGATACTGGAGCTTACTGAAAGCAGATGTGAAGAGTAGGTGCTCGGCGTCTGAGAGGGCAACCCAACCCTGTACCCCAGGACTGACGTTTCCCAGGCTGTGTCACCACTTTGTGCTGCTTCAGAGACCTTTGTCTCTCTAATCTCTCTTTGCTTTCAAGCTGGTACTACCCTTGTCCTGCCTGGTCAGACATACCCCAGGGTGATCTCTGGCTAAGCTGGCTGCAGGACCACAGTTCATACAGGTTTCAGTAGGGAAGACCTGCCTCTTCTGCAGTGTGAGCAAACAGCCTTCAGGCATGGACTTTTTTTGTGGAAACAAGTGAGTTACTACCATGTGAAAACAGTCAACTTGCTGAAGGAATGAAGCAGGAAATTTTTCTCCCACAAAGAGTTGAGCTGAAGTTTCCCACACTGCGGGTGACCTCAGCCAGGCCTGATCATCCCTCCACATTGCCCGTTCTCTCTATCCCTGAGCGCGTCCCGTTAAAATATATCTGCACTTTGTTAGTGATAAGTCCCTGGCTGAGTTATTGATTCAACCTGGACCATTGCAAACTCCGAGTTTTAGTAACCGCAGCAATTCTCTGAGACCATATGAAAAGCAGAGAGAGAAAAAGAAGGAAGAAAAGAAAGCAGGCAGCTACTCCAGTTCTGCAGCTTCCTATCCACACACACACACCCCTGCCCCCCCCCCCCCCCCCCCCCCCAGCCCTGTCTAATTACCCTTTTCCTTGTCTTGTCTTTGAGGAACGGTTTGATTAGTGTGTACAGGGCATGGATGTACCAGGGCTGGTTGACAAAATGGACTCCTCCAAAGCGGGCAGGAAAGCTGTCCTGCAGAAAGAAAGAAAAGGAAGGCAGTTAATAAATGCAGTGCTTTAGTCCGGCAGTCAATAGGATGAAAGTCAGAGGAAGAAGTCTGCCTCTTTCCATCTGCAAATGAGCACTGGGCTTGCTGGGAGGGGGCAGGAGGGAAATGGAAAAAGAAAGACGCCTGGAAATGTTTGCCTCGGTTTCCTCCGTTAGCAGAAGCAGTCCCTTCTCCCCTCCACGCACTAACGCATCAATTACCGATGATTTAAAGTAGGGTCTCCAGCCACTTCGCCTGAACATTTTTTAACTCCATCAGGGCATCCGACTTGGCCGGGATGGGAAGTGAGAGGGGGTTGATGAGCACCGCTCCCTTGAGGGGAAGCTTTCTAATTTCTCATTGTGCAGCATCAGGCAAGCCCCCCGGTTCCCACGCACATTGCTGCACACAGCTCACCTTTTCACCCTTCGGCCTCCCTGCCTCCCCCCTGCTAAAATCATCATCACAATGGCTGACCTTTCAGGGTGAGCAAGCAGCATATTATGGGGAGGAGGATGGGTGGGAAATGCTGATAAGTGAAGGTGTGGGGAGAGAGCACCACGACGGCACCATGGAAACTGCCGGAGCCCGGCACTGGCTGCCAGGCTGTGCACAAACACCCGCGGCATTAGCATGCAGGTAGCGTCCCGCCGGGGAGGTGTTTGCATCAGCGTCCTACTCCGCTCAGCCAGCGTGGCACGCTTAATAAAAGAGGAGGTTGCTGGCGCGTCTTTAAAGGTTATTGTATATTGTGATGGGTGTTTTGCACCTACACTCTCATCTAACAAATGTCAGTCAGTCAGGGAAGAAGCTGGGATATTTTTGCGTTGCATAAATAGCGGGACGAGCGCCGCTCCTGTGAGCAAATACGCTGCCAGTGAGAGGAGAGGTGCCTGTCTCTCCCCTGTGAAGGGAGATTCTGATGAAGCCGTCCTCATCCTGCATGTGCTCCTATCCCCCACAGCTCAGCACGTAAAGACAGAGCATAATCAGGTCTCTTCCTTCAGGGCTTTGGCTCTGGGACTCAGGCAGGTTCATTCCCCCCACAATTAGCACAGGGTGTCCTGGGGCTTCCTCTCACCTTCCTCCAGAGCATCAGAGATTGAGCACAGCTGGTGAGGATATGGCATGGATTTGTGAGATGATATGGAAAATCCCCTTATACACCTGCTCGTTATAGCTTCTGAGCTGCTTCAAGGTCAATTTTTTTTCCCAGATTCAGCACTATGTAGGAGTCTCACCACCTCCTACCACCCAGGGCAGATTGGCAGGACTCTCTGTGCTCTTTAGCACTGGCCATGGATTGCCCTGGCAGTTGTCTTAAACCAGACTTGAGTAACGTTTGTGAGCAGCCACAGACATTATGTGATAACTTTTTCTTTTGCTATACAGTGGTATAAGCTGCTTACACCTCAGATATGTCAGCTGACCTGAAATAATGAAAAATCTCAATATTGGATCCTATGTGTAAGACCAGTGGGTAGTGAGGCCAGCATGCAGAAGGTCCAGCAGTGTAACGTATCAGGCGATCCCATTTTAAATACCAATAAACTATGAGCTGATCTTTTTAAGGATGCCACGTGCTCTGTTGAGGTGTTCATTCATGATAAAGATAACTGTATTTCCATTGTTGCTAGAATATTCATTAGAGTTTAGGGATGCAGCTCTGACTGGTACAAACTACTGCATCGCTGCAGGTTGCAGTGACTTCAACCTGGCTGTACTGAGAAACAACTGCGGAGAGTCTGAGCCCACCTAGAAAAAAACATTGACCAGCAGAAGTGTGAAATGAAGCCCGAATGATTTTCTACCCTGTGACAACCTATACTTGGGTTTTAGAGCAGATCAGAACCAACAATGCCCATCTTGTGGAAAATTCACATATTCAGTTTCTTTCCTCCCACACGGGGATGAAATTTTGATTTGAAAACTTTCACAGGATATTCTTTTTTTTTTTTTTTTTTAAAAAAGAAATTACAAAATATTAGAATGTTCCATATTTGCCTTTTAATTTATTATTATTATTATTATTATTTTATATTTGTCAAGCCAGCTGTCATCCCACAAGCTGTGTTTCTAAGGGAGAAGTTCTAGGCTCCTTTGCTCTTTGGGGCTGAGCTGACACAGCTGTCCCAGGTTGTACCATAACAGCATAGGTCAGTGTAGGAGATACAGTCTGAGTCTGAAGCAAAGGACAGAAAAGAAATGAGAGATGGGAAACAGGGGAATAAGTTTAAGACACGGAAATTTATACTGAACCGAAAAAGAAAAATTGTTTTGCCTTCTCACTGGAATGCACAGATCATATTAATCACAGTCTTCAGTGAGAAATGTCAGTCAGACTTCATTTCCAAGGGGGAACGTGGGTTCTTTAGAACATGTTGACCAGCCTTAATGACACCACATTACCCAGAAAGCTCTGAATGTTGAGAATTATAGGAACCAGCTAGAGGTTTAAACTGCCTCTGGAAAAGGCTGGCTAAGAAGAAGGACTTCTTACACAGAAAATTATTTTTATGTCCACCCAACATAGATTGTTAAATCCAAAAACTAGATTCTGTCTGGTACATCAGTAGATTGTTACAGGAAAACCCCACATGTAACAGCTTTATTTAAGGTCAATTGCTTTCTTTTCATTCTGAAGGTACACTGGAAAATGCACAAAGACCCCTGAAAAGGCAACATGATGGCCAGGAAAAAAACAGCCACCAAAGAATGTTTTTCTGTGTGTAACTTTCTGTTAATTTTTGTTGCTTGCCCTATTAAGCACAATAAGCTCAATTTGACCTCATCCCTCAGTCCACCTGCATTTGTAAGGCTGTCAATTAGAACAAGGACAAAGACATTTTTTTTTTTTTTTTTTTTTAAACCAAAGAAATTTGATATGGGAATCATCCAGACACCGTTTCGAACTGCAACATACCAGTTTTGCACAAGTCCCTAATTAGAGCATAGCTGTCTTGGAAAGAAAAGCTCCTGTCTGGAGGTCTGCCTTGCGCAGTTCCAGGAAGATGTATGAGACATTTCCCACACCCCACTTAGTGTCTCTGCTGCTTTCCCTGGGGCAAGGTGAAAGTAGCTGAAATTGATTTTCTGCTGGAGAGCTTTTGCTTTTAGGAATTCTCTTTTGATTTCTCATGTCTTGTGATTCCTTGGGAAGGTGTATTCTATAATGAGGTAAATTTTTTGGAGCCTACTGTGAAAAGGATCCTGGGATCATAGAGCCTTTTCTTAACCTGATTCCTTGTTAAAAATACCCAATCCTGAGGATATATTTACATTTTATTCCAATGGCATAAATAAAATCTAGCATGCAGGAATTGGTCTAAGTTTTTGCAGGCACTACTGTGATTTTATCTGAAAATCAGGCTGGACATATTAGCATGTTGCTCAGAGATGAAATAGCAGCCTGAATAAATACACCCAGTTCAGTCCGAACCTATCTAACTTGCTGCTCAACAATAGCAGGGAAGAAACAGTGAAAGGACTCCAGATTCCTCCTTGGGTAGCTATCCCACTCTGGAGTCAGATCAGGTCTTCTCTGTCGGGACCTGAACTGAACTAAACCAAGGAATCTATCTTCTAACCATGCTGCAGTGGCATGGTCCCAAAACTGTAGGCAAACCTAGAGAGGATTTTCCAGACACGGTTTTAGTTGTTCCTGTTGATTGAATGAAACCAGTGCCATAGATGGGACTGTTCTTTTGCCTGATGTGTCTTTTTTTTTTTTTTTTTTTGACTTTACATATTTGTTTCTTTACTGGTTTCAGTTATTCCCTTCTGCATCATCCCCCAAAAAGAGAAAGAAAATAACACCTGAGTGCCACAGTGGAGCTGCCGCAGATACCCCAAAATCCATACAGGCCTCAATACCTCTTTAATTTCAGACTGAAGAAATGTCTCCAAGCTTGCAGATCAGAGGAAAATGTTATGGAAATGAGTCCGGAACTTAAAACCCTCAGTACATAATGTTTCTCTAAATAACTCAGGAGTGATAGCTACGAAGTGAATGAGAGACAATCTTTCATTATTTCTGCCTGTTCTTGCCTTCATAACAACTATTTCTTTCGGCATGAGCGTGCATCCGAAACCTTTTACTGTGTTGTTGTTCTGATCTGCCTGAAAGCTAAAAATCAAGATGATCTCCCAGCTTCTCCTCACATCAAAGTGTGGCAGAAAAGCAAAACATACTGTGGAATATCAAAATTAGGAATAAATCCAACCTGATGCTCGCTGTCAATCTGTTTGAACTGCATTAATTGGCTTCATAGACCAATGACCTGAACTCAGAAAAGAAAATTATAGCATATTTCTAGGTTATGGGACACCCAAATTTTGTGACACAAACATTTTTAAAATTACTTAACCACTTCTACCCCTTACAATCAGAAAAGCAAACACACATCTTGCCATCCAAATGCACTTTAATCTTGCCCATACTCGCCAGTTTACTGCAAATCAGAATATAATCTCCTTTGAAAAAAATGAATTTCCCTTAGATTCAGGAAGATTTCTATCATAAACAAAACTGTTTAAACTGAAAGGTCATTTAAACGAAGGTTAAAAACAGCATCTTCATGCCTGTGCACTTACATAATCAGTCCCTGTGGTGGATTAAAGCTCCCACAAACCATATTAATAGTTCAGGAAGATTTTATTAATAGTTCAGTGATAGTTTCTCCATGGAGAGTTTCTGTGAGAGTGTGATTTTAATGGATTGGCGCGATAAGGGAAGGAGGCTTTATGCTCTCCAGCTCTGGATTCAAATTCAGCCTCTGAAAGAGTGGCAGTTGGTTGAAAGTTCTTGACCTGTGATTTTACAGCTTTGTCAGATATCGGGTAGGTTCTGTCCATCAAAAACCCATTCCTGAGTGCATCTGAACGTGTAGCACCCTTGGTGTGGACGGAGCAGGCTGGCTGGGAGTAGGTGCGAGGAGAGAAGCTAAGGCCCCCCACCCATCCACCCCCCCCATCGCTACAGCTGCTAATTTTAACGCCGCTCCTGAGAGACGAGTGCTCAGTTAGGGAAATCCCACGGGCAGGAGGCGGTGGGAGGCAGCGGCAGGGCCGGGGGCCACAGGGACCCCTGGGTTGGGCTGCTCGCACCCCTCCCAGAGGGGTCCCCGGGGCTGCGGGAGCCGCGGCTGGTCCCGCTCGGCGCTGAGCCCGGGCACGTTTCAAACCTCCGTCCGGACAAGTTGCTCGTCTTTCCATTCTCTCTTCTTGCTCCCCTGTGTTTTTGAAGAGGCAGGAATGTAAAATGAATGTTGCCAGTGGCAATAATTGCAAACTCGTTTGCTTCTACCTTGGCATGCCCTCAGAGTACACAGGGCTTGGAAATAGCTGCAGAGTAGGTGGAAACCAGTAAAAAAAAAGACATTATTGCTAGCAATATGGCAGTGCTGACCTGCTTGAATACAACCGTAGAAAGAATTCTTGCAATTGGGAAGAACTCATTGATTTTGGGTAAGCTGTGACTGTAACTGCTGACACCAAAACACTCTCTTTTATTTGAAGCATACAGTACCAAAGGACTGGAGGAAAATCTCAGTACAATGTGAATGCTTGGTTTATTTTTACACCGCATACCCACATATGCAGATGACTATGCTCTGAAGTACTGCTGTCAGGGAAATGAAACTGAAAAATGAACACTGGGATGCATTCTCCTAGACATTTTTCATTATGTTTGTTATCTCTCCCGCTACACTCGATAACTTTTAAAATTCAGTCATTTGCAGTGGGTTTCTCCCAGTCATTATTGCACGTTAGTGAGGTCCTCCAGAGCATCTGTTCATGGGTGTTGGCAGATGGCACCAATAAATCAGGTTATAGAACACAGATTTGCTCAGTAAACTTTGATTTGTCCTGATAGAATCATGCTGTCATATCATCTGATCTTACAAAATAACTTGTAACCTTGGGGCAAAGGGGTTATTTCTTCACTACCTTTTTACAGGAAACCTTTTGCTGAACCAGCTCACGCTAATTTAGGAACAGAGTTTCCTAGAAGCAGCAACTCTGTTGGATTGACACCATACCCCAGTGATGCTTTTTTGCTTGGCGTGTACCCCTGTTGATTTAAAAGTATTTCACACACTTAATGTACAGACTGAGGCTCCTTCCAGAAATAAAGATGAAAAAATTCTATTGATAGAAAAACAGCAGGTCTATTCAGGGCCTTGGTTGAGGAGGTACACAGAGAAGAGAGGAATTCAAAAAACGGTTAAAAAATAACAATACAAAGAGCACTGACACACTGATTTGGAAGTAGCCCACACATGTGTGTGACGAGGGTGACACAGTTTGCTCTAGATTGTGCCTGATTAGGTGAGGCCAGATCAGGGAGCTTCTGGTGGAGCAGGAAGACAATGCTAAAGTAAGGAGGGGTAGATTGGGTCACAGGAACAGGCAGCAGTATGGGAAGGGACACAGATTAACTGGAGGCTATTTTTCAGAGTTAGTTTAGGAACCTGCTATGATCTTTGCAGCCAGCTCTAGCAAACTGGGCCAAATTGTCTCCAGTGTCCTGTTTTTTTTTGTAGCTCAGAAATGTGTTTATATCAAGCTTTCTGAAGTGAGGGTGACTGCAAGCTGTGTCGCTTCTATTCCTGTACCTCACTGAACATGAACGTCTGAAATTAGTTGTGGGGGGGGAAGGAAAAAACAGCAGGAAGATCATCAGAGCTGAAAGTTGTTTAGGGCTTAATTAGCAACTGCAAAATGTGCTGGGCATGGTGCAAGCCTGGCCTGGAGGCTGGCTTCATGAATGCAGGTGCTGTTGGCTAAAGAGTGTGACTACAGGTCAGTCATGGTGCTTTGCTCTCCCCGGGATACCAGGCCCTTGGCTGGCTGTGACCTGCGATCTTTGGTTGCTCAAAGTCACCACCGACAGAAAGTCTCTGTGCAAGCGCCAAGTTTCCAAAAGAAGTGACCTGCCTCCAACCCTTTCCCTGACACCAGGACTTAAAGCAATGCTGTTCATCTCCGCTTGAGCCACTGGTGGGTTGTGTGGCTGTGAGTTGCTCTCAGTTTTGGGTGTCTGATGAAGAAGTGTGTTTCTCCTGTAGCCAGATTTTAATGCAGAACGTTCTGAAACAAAGGGGCCACATGCAGAATGAGCACGTCCAGCAGTGAAAGTAAAAGTCAGCATTAAGACATCTTTAAGGAAAAAACACCCTAATTTCCTTGTACCTGGAGAAGAATCCACCCAGGAGCATTGGGGTTGAAAAGTCTGGCATAGAAAACTTAACCCAAATAATGTTCTGTTTTTAATATATAGTTTTTGGAAAAGAATAACCGACAGATTTTTTTTTTAAAGTAATTTTTAAAAGTTAAGCTCTAAACAAAATTAATTAGTGCTATTAACCACTGCAGACAAATTCTGCTATTTTCCTTAGCTGACCTAATCTAAACCTTTCTCTTCCTAGATAGTTCTATTTCATAGTCAGGCTTTGCACTCATCCTGAAGGGCAATAAGTCTGTGGGACACGGTGGTTGAAAGCACAAGGAGTGAAGGAGTTAGGGCAGAGAAGAAGGTGACACTGAGGCAAGTCCACCAGGGTTTAAAAGGCTGTTGAAAGAAGAGAGTCAAATGCATGCAAGAAGACAGTCCTGAAAGGACAAAGTACAGAAACTTATTTCTTGTCCAACATTGGTGTTTTAAACAAAAAAATGCTGTACGAAGACTGCCTCTGTAGTTAAACGTTGTTATGCTGAGAATCTACATCATGTAAAACATTTATTCTGTATTTTCTTTGCATTGCCACTTGCTGTATCTATGTATCTGCTCTCTGCCAAAATAGCCCTGTGTCTGAGCAAAGGAGCATTGAAGGCCAAACTGCCATGATAAGGACAAATGCCCACAGCATTAGTTAAAGTCAGCCAAAGAAAAGCAATTAAAAAAGGTCTTGTGGCACTTGCTTTTCTTCTCGGGAGACTTATTGACTTTGCAGAAAAGCTTTCCATCTTGCCTATGAAAGCACCAAGGTGTTACACAGAAATCATACAGTCATATAACGCTTGTGTTGTGATTGAAAGCTGATGATGGAGAAAAGGAGATTTTGTTATTTATAGTGCTAGGCAACCTATTTGTCTCTGAACAGAAGTCTGATGTAGCTTGGCTTGAACAAAGCCTGGAATCATCTTAAAGATTTTGCATGTGCATTCACATGTAGAGTGGCATGTAAAGGAGATTATAAACTCTTATTGTGATGCGATTATAACCTAACATGGGTCAGAAAAAAAAAAAAAACAAAACAAAAAAACGATTGAGCAATTTTATTATTGGCATTTGTTGACTGACAAAAACAAACTATTTGACAGAGATGATGGCCTTTCCAGTAAATTTCTCTGCATCTAGCAAGAAGTTAAGAAAATCCTTTGTGTTGACTTCTCCATATAGCTCCTTGAAGGTATGATAGCCTTCTAGCACCCATTTTCTCAAGGCTATTTGCTAAACAGAAACTAGGTTCCGATCTTGTTTGAGACTGGAACTTTATTTTAAAATAGGTTTCCTTTCACCTAGCTCTTGCACAAACCCCTTTTTAAACAATTTCTATGGTGTCTGTCATCATTGACGAATGCACTCTGATGAGTGTCCCTGTGGTGAAGATATATTTTCAATTCTTTTTTTTCTCTTTCAACAGGAGTGTGTCTGTGTGTGAGGGTGGGTGAGGAAACCCTGTGACCTACTTTGTTTTAAAGAGAATCAAAATGCTAAATGCCTGTGCAGTGGTGGAAGCCCAGCTCTGAGGGAACTCAATATGAGACAACTCACGCTGCATAAACACCTGACAGCAGCAGCACCTTTGCTTCATGTACAATCCCTTATACTTCAAAACAATAGAAGCGTGGGGGGAAAAAAATCTTTTATTATTTGCGTGATTCAGTCTCTGTCCTTGTTCCAATCTCTTAGTGAGATTACTTAGCTTTCTTACCCCTCTATGCTAAAGGGAAATTTGTTTCATGTATTTGTGTTTCACAGTCCCACACAGTCACAGGGGCTGACTTGACAGGACCAGACCAATGTGTCAGGTCTGCAATAAAATACATTCTCTTTGTGTCTGTCCTTTTGTGATGTCTTTCTCTAGGTTGTTTTGGTTTGGTTTGATTTGGTTTTTAACCATGACAGGAGCAGTGCCTTCGTAATGAGAAATCTGACCATAATGGAATGTTTTTGAAATAAGTTTTAAGCACAAAAAAATTATGAGTAATACTAAAGATACTTGTGGAAAAATGTAAAGATACATGTAAAGATACATTGTGGAAAACATATTTTTAGGAAAGCTGTTTTTACAGTGACAGACGGTAATTTAAGTTTCATGACATTTTGTACACCCTGTATATAAGAAACAAGTTATTAAGACCATTTTACAGGGAAGAGCCTTGCACTGTGTGGTACAGAGAACACATTGATATTTTTTCTCCACGGTCGTAAAAGTAGGCATTGCTAATAGCACCACCAATAGGTAAGATTTTCTGATGCTCTATTTGCAATCTGTTGTAACCTTGCCAGAATTTTACATTTCGGGCCCAGAAGTTTCAGCAGGGAGCTAGACATATTTTTATGGTGAGGGTTTTGGGGGCTGGAGGGTGGGGGTGAGGAAGTGATTTGAGTGTTTCTCTATGGGCTTAGGGGGAAAAAATATTTCTATGATTACTGAAGGGTGGAGATTTAAAGCTCAAAGTCTTTGGGGCACGGACCCAACCTTTCACACGAAATTTTTCTAGTGCACGTGGTTTTACTGGCACAGTGAGAATTTGCAGCTTCGCGCGTGTGTGTGTATGCCAGGACTCATTCAGGGAAGTTTGGAGGTTGAGATGTTTCATAAGCTGGACTAGTCATAGTGATACCCTCTTGCCTTAAAAGCTGTGATCAGTCAAAATCCTTAAAGTTCATTAGCTATGTTCTCCCAACAGAGCGGCTGCAGCCCTGACCCGCGAGTGGGAGGCAGAACTCTCCCTGCAGTAGTTGATCCTAGAGGTATCAAAAAACACAGGTGGAATCAGGGCCCCCTGAAGCTGTACTTTGATACTGGGATTTCTCCTTTTCTATGTGCATGACTTTGCCATTATAATGTTCTTTTTCTGCCATGTTCATCACCTAAAGCAATGCTAGCTGACAGCCAGTGCTGCTCATCACATAATCGCTCAGAATCCAGGGCTTTTATCAGTCTGGCAGCATTAAATACTGTGTAAACTTTGTAGTCTTTGCTACACAAAATACATGTTTATACTCCCTGCAACAGCTCTCTCGTCTTCACAGCACAACTTTCCTTCAGTTCACACTTCTTATTCCTCACTACCTTGCTTTACTGCAATCTCTACCTTCAAAACTACTTTCAAGACAGCAGTAGAAAAATTATTTCTGTTGTCTGTGTAGGTTCAATCAAAGCAGGGCACTGATCACTGCAGCTTCCCAGCCTTGTCGTTGTCATCAGTCAAGTATGGATATCAGACTGTGGTGATAATTCCAGGACACTGTTTCAGTCCTTTGACCTCTTCTATATTATCACCTGCTCCCACTACAGTCATCGAACAAGAGGAGTCTGAGGTTTACCAGTTAAGTTTACTGCCCAAGTAGTGCTTTTACTGATCATCTCAAAAGGTTATTCTTAATTGTGTTTTCAGGCAGCACAGCATCAGTCTGCAAGTTAATGATTCCTCCATTCTCCTGTTCTACTCTTAAAAATTTTTTCTGATTACTTTTTCTGATGACAAGAGAAGGAAAAAAAAAAAAAAAAACAATCAACAACTTAGCTGGATTTGCTAAAACTACATCTATCAGGAAGGTATGACCCCATTTATTATCCACCTCAGATTAAAAAAACATACAAATTTTCTTCTTTCTTCTCATATTGGATTAAAGTCACACATGAAGTACAGCTACATGAAGTCTTCAATGAATTACACTTTTTCCACCCGGAGGCGTGCAGTATGCTGTGTCATATCATTAAATTTGCTAGGTAGGTACAAGGCAGTCAGTCTGTACCTTCTTCTTTGAAGGCTTCCCATAGAGATCTCTTTCCACCTGAAGGCATTGCAGCAGTGTATCCTCCTTGTTAAACTCCAACCACTTTACCACTGCTCCCTGCTTGAGTACCAGGGCATTTGCAAATCAGTGGGTGCCATTTATCTTGAGTTTAGCAGGCTTTAGGCATGGTGGCCCATATTGTCCCTCTAGCAAATTGGAAAGATTTTGTTTGGAGAAGTGTGGGTGAAAAATTGATCAGATTGCTGGGATTCAAGTGCTGAGATCAGAGGTACAAAGTCTGCCTCGTGGTCATTTACTAATATTTTTTCTCTGGGGTTGCTGGTGGTGCCAGTAAACCTTAATGTCTTTATAAATGACCTGGGTGATGGTAGAGAGTAGCTAACCCTCAGAAACTTTGCTGATGGTACCAGGCTGTGGAGTCCAGGTGATATGCTGGAGGTTAAGGCAGAGAGTCTCTGGTCAGAGGGATCCTGACAGTCTGGAGAGATGAGTTGCTGGGAACCACATCAACAAATGCAAAATGTTTTATCTTAGACAGACTAACCCCTGCAGCAGGACAGGTCAGGCACTGAACAACTAGAAAACAGCTTGGCAGAAGAGGACCTGGGCATTCTGGTAGGCAAGTTGAATATGAGTCAACAGTGTATTTGTATGGCAAAAGTGGCCAACTGGGTCCTAGGCTGCATTAGCAAGTGCATAACCAGTGGGTGAGGGGGGTGATCCTTCCCCTCAGCACCTCTGAGGCCACATCTGGAGTGCTGTGTCCATTTCTGGGCGTCCTACTGCAGGAGAGGCTGATGGACTGGAGTGAGTCCATCAGAAGCGGCCAAGATGGCCAGGGGCTGAAGCACATGGCATATGAGGAGAAGCTCAGGGAACAGGCTCTGCTCCAGCCCACACAAGAGGAGGTTTAGGGGGGAATCTCACTGCTCCCTGTAACTAATTAACGGGCACCTATGGAGACGATAGTCAGACTTTTCTCAGGGAGAAAAGACAAGTTAATCCACATGAGTTGTAGTTGTACTGGAAAGCCAAACCACATACTAGGAAAAAGTTTCATGGCAGGCAGTCAAACACAGGAATGCTTTTCCTGGAAAGCCTGTGGAAACCCCATCTGCGGAAATGTTAATATCTCATCTGGAAAAGACCTTGAGTGACTTGATGGAAAGTCAAACCTGGATCTAACTTAAAAGTCTGACCTGCTTTAAGCCATGAATGAGATCAGATGACTTTCAGAGATCCTTTCCAACCTTCAGTATCCAACAATTCTGTAGTATTTCGTATGTGCGTGTATGTATGCATCTGAAGTTCTCAGACTCTTCCTGCCCTGTAATTTACTTAGTCATGTCCCACACTTACTGATGACTGATCTCTGGTTACTCAGGGCTTCAGGTTGCAGTTTCCATTTAAAGCTGAACCTTTTATCATCTTTAAAACATGCCACAGAATTTATTACAGACTAATGGGCAGGAAGGAAAGGCTTATTTATGATATGCTTTGCCACAAAACCCATATTACGAGCATAAATGACAGCAATAAACAAAAGAAAATAATCTGTTCAGACCAGAGGAAAATCTATATCATTAACTCCCTGCATTGAACTGTTGTTCCAAGAATGAAGGATTTGCTTGTTATCGGGAATGTGCTGGGTGAACAGAAGTCATCAGAAAAGCTGAATTCCCTATTAACTGCTACAGTATTTCACACATGCCCCAATGCATATTAATCCCACTTATGTCCATCAACTTAATTAAAACCTCTCCTTTATTGAAATCTATAACTGGCACAGAAAGGTATCACAATTTAGGAAACAGTGTTCATTTATGCTGTTCACTGGACAGCTTTCCAGTAGTGCTAGGTTATTTCTGGTAGGAAATAAACAACTTCTGGAAATCCAGCAATTTGGAAAACATTTGGAGATTGCAACCAAAGCCAGCATTTGTCTGCAAGCATTAGTGAGAAGCTAATAGTACTGCTGAATGCTTTGTAGATGCCTGATCCAGGATTATTGGGTTTTTTTTGCCTTTTGGCAATGACATATTTTTATCATATATACGCAGAAGTGTGCATGTACAGTACATCTTTTCACAAAAATTCAAGATAAGGGCCACTAACAACACACTTACAATGCAGAGGTTAGACTAGTATCTTGCTTCCCCGCTTCTGCTAGGGGTCTGTCTGCGAAAGTCAGTTCACTGCTTACTGGTACCATTCTCTAAAATTTTAAGGCCAAACCATTAGCAAACTTCCTTCTTTACTCGTCCTGATTCTCTGCTCCAGGCAATATATTGTTTTAGTTTTGAGTTTAAAACAAATCTTAGGCACAGTGTGCTGTACAGTCTGGGGGATATTACTCTGTTAAATAGGCTCTGCTGTTTGAACTGGTTCAGTTGTGAAGAGGTTCAGGTTATGAAAGTCTGCTCAGTGTGAAATTTGTCATGGAACGCAGCAAATTCTTTACTCATTGAACAAATAATTATCCCATGAATTAAATGGAAAGAAATATCCTAAACAGAAAAATAGAGAAATTAAATGCCTTGCTGGCATCAAAATTATTTCAGACTATAGAAGACAGTTGGAGTCGTTTGTCTAATACTTCTGTCTGTATCCATAAGCCAGAAATGCCACTGGAAAGGTGGCTTAATTTCTGACAGAGAAGTTCTGAAGCACCTTGACTGTTAAAATATTTTCCCATTAACTTAGGCAGAGAAGGTTAATATGAAAGATTATTACAGTAATTTAAGCACTACTTTCAAGGTAAAATGAAACATGCCAGATGTATGTTTTTAAACAGACATTACAAAGAAGGTTGTAAAAAGAAAACTAAGTTTGTGAACGATAGAAAGTTACAACAAGTTCTTAAATTTTTGGAATCAAATTCAGTTTGTGATAAGATCACAGTTAGATTCTGGAAAATATCATTCAAGAAAGTGTTTACTGAAATGCCCAAAATCAGCTTACCGCAAAGTAATTAGCATTTCTAAATCAGTGAAGGAGTTGCCTGAAGTTTGAGGAGATGTGCTGGTTTTGGCTGGGATAGAGTTCCTTTTCTTCGAGGTAGCTGGTATGGTGTTGTGTTTTGGGTTTGTGCTGAAAACAGCGTTGGTAACCCCGGGCTGTTTTCGGTGCAGCCCAGCAGAGCTCACCCAGAGCCAAGGCCTTTTCTGCTCCTCCCGCCGCCCCACCAGCGAGTGGGCTGGGGGGGCACAAGGAGCTGGGAGGGGACACGGCTGGGACAGCTGAGCCCAACTGACCCCAGGGACATCCCACCCCACAGGGCGTCCTGCTCAGCGTGTAACGCTGGGGGAAGGTTGGCCAGGGAGCTACTGCTTGGTGACTGGCTGGGCATCAGTCAGTTCATGGTGAGCAATTGTTTTCATTTTCACCACTTGTCTTTCTTGGGTTTTATTTATCTCCATTATTTTCTTTTAAATTACAATTTAATAATAATAATTAATAATAATAACAACAACTATAATAATAACGATAATAATAATGACGATGACAACAACAACCATAATAATTACTACTACTAATAATAGTAGTTATTATTATTTCATTATGATATTGTTATTAATTTTATTTCAATTATTAAACTCTTCTTATCTCAACCCATGATTTTTCTTAATTTTACCCTTCCAATTTTCTTCCCCTCATGCTGGTGGTGGGGTGAGTGAGTGAGTGGCTGTGTGAGGCTGATTTGCCAGCTGGGGTTAAACCACAACAGGAGGTTAGACGTTGCTTTCATGCCGTGGACATGAAAAGAAACCCACAGTGTTTCTGCAAATAAGATTGAGGTGGGAAAGCATAATGCTGTCAGTGTGGGAGTCCACAGAGCCCAAGACTCTAAGAAACTCAAAGTGGATAAACAACTCTTGCAACATAATACCTGCCATCTGCAAAAGGTTCACAAAACTACACAGCTATTTACAAGCATCAGCAGAGGTCTGTAGAGGAAGGCAGCAGACCTCTTCATGGCAGTCATGGAAAACAGCATAGTAGGAGGTGAATGGACTGGCCAGCTGAAGGCCCATTGGACATAGATTGATTTTCCTAAAGTTTAAGTGCACCAGGGACACCAATATCAGCAAAGACAAGTCACTGATGGTAGGAGTCAATGAAACTCTGTCTTACAGAGTTAAACTTTGTTCCATTATAGAATTATATCAATAAGTATTTAGATAAAGAAAAATATTGAAAAATATGGAAAAGTTAAAATTTATAATAGTACTGGAAATAAAAAAATATGCTTATTATTGAGACAAAAACTTCTGGATCTCAGAAAGGGAATTCACTCAGTGGATGGACAATTGTTGACAGCCATTGAAGAGGAAACTAAGGATGCTTTCAGGAAATATAGGAACTCTCAACAGAGTACATAATAGAGATGAAAGGGTTAAGATGGCCCGTGGCTCATGTACCCAAGAAAGTTTCTCTTGCTATAATTCAGGCTACAATAAAAGAAGCTTATTACTCTAGGGAGAAAAATATAACTAAGAACAACGAGTGAAGGTAGCACTCTTACAGATCATGTAAAAGACAAGCAAGAATGCTGAAATATTTCCTTTGCATATGAATGACCTAAAACCAGCATCTATTGCTATTTCTCTAATGAGAAACTGAAAGAACAGTAACACTCTGGGAGGTGACCTTAAGAAACTGGGG
The DNA here is from genome assembly GCF_018691265.1 of Tyto alba. Taxonomy (NCBI): domain Eukaryota; kingdom Metazoa; phylum Chordata; class Aves; order Strigiformes; family Tytonidae; genus Tyto; species Tyto alba. Next base: position 39,819,738 of record NW_024881330.1, read on the forward strand.
CATCCATTTGTGCATGATCATTATCTCTAGGAAACCATTTTCTCAGAATGCCATTGGGTTCTACTTGGGGCCTGAAGTTTTTTTTCTTGGAAATACAACACATTTGACAGTGTAAACAGTACTAAGTTATTCGTAAATTATGTTAGATACGGGGGAAAAGTGTAATAAATTCTGTCTGGAGGCTTCAAGCAACTCAGAAAGCACAGCAAATTTTGATGTACACTGAACAAATAAAATTGTAAAGTGTACAGATATGTTTCAGAGAACCCCATGGGAGTGCCTCCCTCAGCAGATCCCTCAAATGGGGGAGGCATAAGGAAATTTGCACCTAAGCTGCCTGCATGAGAGGGCTACTGAGAAGATACATTGCAGGTCACAAACAGATCTGTAGTTGACATTGTGAAATTACAGTGGCACGGGTGATGCATGGGAGGTGACATGAACTCTGTAAACAGGATGCCCTGAGGGTCGTTTTGGCCTCACAGGTGTCTTGAGACAGACAGAGCAAAGCAGCAAGTTCAGTGCAACTTGTGAAACGATCTTAGCAGTGCTAAAGGTGGGAAGCAGTCGTGCCAGTGTGCAGTGGGCTCGTGCCAGATGCGAGCGACACTGCTGCATCAGATGGACACAAACAAAGGAGAAGTAGGTGGAGCTGGTTTTCTCAGGTGAGGCAGCTGAGCCCCAGGACATGCAACAGCAGGAACTGAAGGACCCAGCGGTGGCAGAAATGGTAACATGGATGTTGCAGCTGAGATCCAAGGGTCCATGTGACAGCACGGGGCACCTTGGGAGTTAACTGAGCGCTGGTAACTGATGGTCTTTGGTATTCTGAATTACATTAATAAAGATCAGTGATGGTCTGCTTAGGAAGGGAAGTTGTGGGGAAATAAAGAACTTGCAGCAGGACACCAAAATAACCACTCGGTAATAAAAGATTACTGATACCTTCCCCTCTTCCATCAGTCTGTGATCAGTTTATTACCCCCACTGTTGGCGTGCTCACAACTTGCAGTAGAAACATGAAACAGCACTTTCTTTGAATCTCTTTAAAAGTGGCAGGAACAGCCTCTTCACCCTTGCAGGGGATAAGATGAGGTGTCCCACACTGCTTACAGAGTCCAGATTGGTAAGGAGCAGCAGTAAGAAAGAGAAGACAAGGAGTGAGAAGAAGGTAGGAAATGTGTTGTCCCCAGTGGCATTCTCACAACTGGCTTCATACCCCCTGGTCATAATAGCAAACCATCTGCTCATGGAAAGAGCATACTTCAAGAAAGGAAATCTGGCTTAGTCATCCAGTCACATCACAGCTCTACAGGTTTTCATTTTTAATCCTGTTTCTCAATTCTTTGGAATATTTTTTGATGTCATTTGTATAGTTTATCCTGTCCATTCTTCTAAGAAAAAGACATGTCAGAGTGTCGTGGTTTGGGCCTGGTTGGCAGCCAACCACAATGCAGCAGCTCTCTCTCCCTTCCCCTCCGGCAATGAGAAGGGACAGAGAGCCAGGCTTGGGGTTCAAGATAGGACTGGGATGGGGAAAAATTCCCCTTTATGATCACGAGCAAAAGGCAGACTCGTTAGGGGAAGAAAAAAAAGAACATACATTTATTACAGCCACTAACAACACATAACAGAGTAGGACAGTGAGAAGCATTGCCACATCTTGAGAACACCTTCCCCCTACCCCTCCCTTCTTCCTGGGCTCAGCTCTGCTCCCGATATCTCTACCTCCTCCCCCAGTGGCGCAGGGGCAGGGAATGGGGGGTGCAGTCAGCGCTGCCACTTCCCTTATCTTTGGTGAGGGGAGTGTCTGGAACTTGTTCCTTCTGCTCCATCGTGGTCCCCCTCTCACAGGAGACAGTCCTCCACAAACTTTCTCTGACTTGAATTCCTCCCATGGGCCACAGCGTTCCCCACACTGCTCCGTCATGGGTCACTAACTTCCTCCGACTGGATTCCCTCCCACGGCTGCAGCCCTTCCCGAGCTGCTCCGGCGTGGGACTCCCCCGCATGCTGCAATCCTCCCAGCGCTGAATTACAGCAGCGGGGCTGCCTTTTCCCATGAGACCCTGGCCTTCTTTGGGCACAGAACCTTGATCATCTGAGCAGGAACAACAGACCATAAATCAGTGTCTGCTCCACCGTAGATCTCCATGGGTGGCAGGGGGTGCTGCCCTGCCGTCTCACCACAGGATACAGGGGGGTCTCTGCTCTGGCACACCTCCCCCCTCCTTTCTTCCTCCGTTCCCCCACTGACCTTGGTGTTCACGCAGCTGCAGCAACTCCTCCTCACCAGTCCCACTGCCCGTCACCACGTCCCTTCTTAAATATGCTATCGCAGAGGCGCAGCCGATTGGCTCAATTTCCCAAACAGAAGTGGAGCTGACGTGGAGCTGGGGGAGCTTCAAGAAGCTTCTGACAGGGGGCTGCCCCGATAGCCCCCTCCCCTGCCACCAAAAAACTCCACCACTCACTCAACCCAGGACACAGAGAAATAATCAAGCATCCTACAAAATTATAAAGCTAATAATACCAGCAATTGTAGTAACAATAAGGCAGAAATGTAGTTTAAAGGTTCTGGAATCAGATACTGTGCAAGAGATTTAAAGCACTTAGGGAGTCACCTCTTCTGTACTATGTGAGTATCAGCCATGTTCAGTACCAGTGCCAGCCAGGGACACACACAACCCCAGTGTTTGTGGCAGGGGTGCAGGACTCAGCTCCCTGAAGCAGGTCCGACCCCTCTCCAGGATGCATCCCAAGTTATGCACCCACGTGGGGTAAGTTCACAGGTCCCAGGTCCACCCAGTGTGCCTGGGCCTGCCTTGTGTTCAGGGATGCACACACGTGCATGCTACACAGTCCTGCAGATTCTCCCTGACTTTCCCCCTGGCCTTTTAGATTCTTCTCTCTGAGCTGCCAGTGCGATGTGGGCAAGCTGTAGGCAGAGATGCAGGTTCGTTGAACACTAATGTTTCATTGCTCTGTCCTATGCTACCTTTTCCTACTCCTCCAACAATGTATAGGAGCTAAGGGATATTTGTTTCTATTATGCTGCAAGGTTTGTTACAAGCTTCATATTCAGATTGCAAACCATGACCTGATGTTAATGTTCTTGAAGTGCCTTTTTTGTGCCTTTTTCCTCCCCCATTGTTATAATTTCTTCACCCTTACCATCATCCATAGTCCTCTTCTGGCTGGGCTAATTTTGTTGAAACAAAATCCTGAACAACATATTTCAATGTGCGTTTTGTCTTTCATTTTGATTGACTTTCCATGTGTTCTTAGAGCCACGGGTCAAAATCTTCATTGCTCCCTGCTGCTTTATAAAGTATTCTTCTAAATAAATAACACATACCACAGAAATATCTGATCTTCCTAGCAAAACATGAAGCTATCAGTGCCAGTTGGAAGATGTAGAAAACTGTACCTGCCAGCGTGCAGCAATTCTGTGTAATTGTAAAGACGTAGAGACAAAATAAAAAGCCTTGCCTCTGCTGAGACACAGAAAAATTTACTGTGAAGTGAAATTCAACACATGAAAACAGGCGTGCAAGTCTGAAAAAGCAAGAGAGGCTGTTGTCCCATCACTGGTAATAACCTGCTTGAAGCTTCTGGTTACGACCCCTTGTAGTACCTGGCCTTGTGAGGGTCCCTATGGCATTACAGATAAAACTTTCCAGGATGGCTTAGGTGAACCTGATGTATTTGCCCTGAGACAACAGAGAGTATTTCTGGTCCACGGCTGCAGAAAACTACAAGATGAGGGGTGGATACTACTGGGTGCCCATCACTGGTACTCCTCCAAGCGTTACGTTCGTGAGGTTTGAGTTTCTTCAACTGGTCTCCCCAGAATTGTGGTGGCTTAACAGCGGGTACACTGTCATTTTTCACCTCCCCCAAATAAAATGTGGTAACATGTAAAGTCTTCTTAATTTCTATTTATTCAATCATATCTTTATTCTGTAAATTGCTTAAAAAAGATCTCTTCATGGGTTTAATTTTATTTGAAGCCACATAACTGAAGAAAAGGTTAAAATCTGGCGCTTGCGCATTTTACATACAGAAGGTATGGACAATGATTTCTCTATTTAGAAGAGAGTCTGAATATATTTGTCAGTGACTGAAGCAATGAAATTTGCTGTGTATTGCTTTTTTCTGCCTGATGAGTGTCTTGAGTCTATGGCAGATTTTAATGTCAGTAGAAACTGTAGTTCCACAGCACAGTCCCAGCTCCAACGACTTCAGGTTACAGAGTTGTTTGTCAAAGCGACAAACTTCTGAATGACTCTGACCTCAGGGGTCTCACTCCCCTGAGGAGAATTAGGAACTTTTCAATCCAATTTTAATTTCCATCTGATTTTCCACACTAAGCTTTGGATCAACCTTGTATCTCATATGCTTATTTTGTAATACGTAATACAACCCAGATACGTTTTTAGTGGAACTGGCAGCATAACAAGAGGGAAGGTGTCAGCCATCCATTTTTGCTGTGCCATCCAGCACTGTATGCCTTGACTCCAGACATGCTGACATATGCAACAAGCAAATAGATGGATTTACAATGGTGAACCAAGGGGCTGAGGAGATGGTAGATATGACTTTGTTTTTGAAACACATTGCAGTGGATGTGCCTACAAGAGCTTCACGCACACCCCACCAAAGAACCTGATGCTTCTATTCATATTGTGTGGTATCAGACTTTGAGGAAAAAATTGCAATATCACAGCAGTGTATATTAAAAGCTGCTTTCACTGTCATGAGTTTTGGATGATGAAATAATCTGACATTTTTAAAATGGAAGTAGTACTGAATGCTGATTGTGTATTAACTTGAAGGACTGTGTTTATTAGTAGAAGCCCACAAAGGAGAATTGGCAGTTTACCTTAATATGAGACTACCAGGGGAAATATTAATCAGAAAACATGAAAGAGCATCAAACATACTTGACAGGTGAGTCACACGATGGATTGACAGCTTGGACATATGCATGAGAATCTTCTCACCCTTTGCTTTACTTTTCATTGAATAATATTGTACACTGAAAACTCTGCCTTGCCATCTCTGCAATCTCAACCCCTCTCCATTGCACACAGTGGTCTTATGTCAGACCATGTTTTGGAAGACTTCTCAGGGTATCCGCATCTCTAAGGTTGCCTACCAACTTATTCTCCCCTCATACTCCCTCCTTTGTTCTTTTTTTCTTCAAAGAAGAAAGATATTCTTCAAAGGACGTACTACTCTGACAATAATTTTAGATGGGCCTCCACATCTGATCAATGACCCAGGTGTCTTCAGGTTTGGTACATGAATGTTACCTGAATTTTGTTATCAAGAAAGTCAGGAGAGAGGAGGAAATTCCCAAGTCCTTCAGCTGGATCTGAACATCACTTCTTTCTCTTCCATCCTTTGACCTTACTTGCTTGTGTCAATGACAGGCTGCTGACACCAGTGTGGTCTCTGATTGCCTTTTCTCTGCCTCTGAGTTATTAACAACAGGACAAATATTCAGGAACTCAACACATTGTTACCCAAATTCCATTTTTGAAAAAGCCTTTCGTAACAGCATTGGAAGGTCCTTACTGAACCAGATCCAGCTAGCCTAATATTCTGTCTCTGGCAGTGGTCCAAAATGGACACCAGGAATGAGTACAAAATCAGGATAAAATTTGATATGTTCCCAGGGTACTCTTAGTCTCCAGTTAACATCTTACTTAACATTTGCTCTTTTCCTGAAAGATTTTTCTGTTTCTAAAGGCATCTCTTCTCTAATGACAATTCATTCATGATTCTCCATTCTAGAAATCTATAGATGAAAAAAGGAGTGAATTAAAGTGATGGCAATTTTGAAAACTATTGATACTTTAGGAGTTCAGCTTGCCTGCCTGGGAATAGATTACAAGGTTTAGCTTTCTCCTATCAAAACATTCCTTACTAAAACAGGAGGGAGCCTGCCAGCTGCAACACTGTCCCTGGAAGTAAGGGTTTGTTATGAGAAGAGGAAGGGATACCATCATGATTTCTGTTTCTCTGGTTTTGCCTTTTCAGCATATTTTAGTATTGCGACAGTCAATAGCTCATTACTTGCCACACTGAAAGACTCTTTTGGGACTCTCCAGGTTTTGTAGGAGAATTTTCTAATGGAAAAAATAACAAAAAGGATTTCTGTGGGAGGGGTCAAGTCTATTATTATCCTAAGAGTTTGAATCAGGATCCCAAATGTTACAGTACAATGTCCTTCCAGATGCTCCCCCTCCATGTCTCAGATCAAGTACTATCTTGTCATCTTGTGTATAGTTTTATGCGAGCTCCAGAAACATTTTAGTGCTACCCAGGTAAGTTTTACATGCACTCCTCAGATACTAGTGAACCCTGTGAGAGCTCTGCTTTCCCGTGCAATGCTTAAGCAACAAGGCTTAAAAACCTGCAAAAAAAAAAAAAAAAAAAAAAAAAGAAGAAAAGTGGGATCATGGTGGTTACATTGCTTTATATTGTAGATAACTTTGCAACTCGTCCTTGGAGTTTAGAGAAGCTGAGCATATTCCACAGTGTGACAATGACCTCAGGACCCATGCAGCAGCAGATCTCCTTGGACTACCTGAGAACCTGACCTTGCTCAGCATTCTGCTGTTGAACACCCACAAGTAGAAACTCAGGACTTTCCAAAACACTTGCTTGTTTTTCATTAGGTTGACGTTTCCTTTTTAGCTTCACCTCAAAGCCTGAGGCATTTGGACTTCCTGAGGTGAAAAAGGGATGAATAAAAGGTGGTGATTGATTGTAAGAAAGCAATCTGCAAGGAAAGCAAAACCAGCATCATTTAATCCAGAAGCACTTGCCATTGGAGAGCTCAGCACTTGCCATTCTGTGACATTCTGAAGCAGTACTTCTGGTTCTCCTGATATTGCCAAGTGTTTACTAGGACTCAGTGTAGAGTAAAAGGGATAAAAAGGTTATTAAAACTATCTCAGTTCACCGAAATATGACATATTTAAGAATCCCTTACAATTTGTTATACTTAGCTGTCTAGAGTGCTAGAGTGAAATGCTGACTCTGAAGAGGTCACGAGGACTACAGTGTCTTTTAGAAGGTATAGTGCATCCCTTATTCCACTGCTCTTTATTTTTGTAGCTGTCTTGACTCCTGGGAATGCAATAAAGTGTATTTTCTAAAACCTCCATAGTGTCAGACTAAAAATCACTGCACGTTTACAGCTATTCAACATATTTTCTGTGCAATACCAAAAAAGGTGAAGACAGAAGCAAGCAACCATTAAAAAAAAAAATCTATTCGTGTAAAACAGAATGTCTCATCTATAAATCCCTTTGGTTTCAGGAAAAAACAACAGTTCACAAAATCCATAAAATCTATTTCAGTCTCTTAGTGGAAACAATTCGCTGCAGCTAATCAGAAAGGTGGAGGGTTGTAGTGTTTGTAAAAGTGCCTGGCAAAAAAAAAAAAAACAAAACAACAACAACAACAAAAAAAAAAAAAAACAAACAAACAAACAAAAAAAAAACAAAAAAAAAAAAAACCAAAAACAAACAAAAAAGCAGCAAAGAGGTATAGTCCCCTCTGCTTTCATAGGGTATATGGACCACATCTTTCCCTTAGAATCAAGATATGAATATCCTCACCTTAGGCCAACCCCCCTGCCTGGGGATTTCTCTCTGTTGCCTGGCCCACAGGGAGCACTTAAATACTCTTCTCCCCTGGCCCTGGGAACACCATCTGTTCTGTGAAGTAAACAAGCTCCAGACTGGGAAACCACAGGAAATGCTTCTTTATAAACACTTAAACATTCTTACGTGACCATTTAATTGTTTAGATAGGTAAACAAGAATTGATTTTGCTGACAATGTGACCAAATTGAAACCCTACCTCCTCCAGTGAAGGATGCCCACTCACCCATCTGGTGCTATCTAGTTTTTAACACTGCAAGGTGATACACTTTGGTATCAATTTGTTTCAGATAGTAACAGCTGGACCACAACAAAAAAAATGTATTTCTGTTGGAGAACAATTTCTATCAACACCAAGCATTTGCTGCCTGAGTCAGAAGATTTTTGGGAAAGCTGCACAGCTACACTGATATGATGACATGTCTGAATTAATGTATATTCTCACCTCTCAAGAGGGCTTCTTAGCTAAGGTGCTTGTCACCAGAGTGGCCACCCAATTTTCAGGCTAGCACTATCAAGTGGGGGTGACACAGCATCTGTTTGCCTCAACTGTAGAGACCATGCCCAGGTAGCCAAAATTTGTTAAGAAAGAAATTTATTCACTGATGAAACAGGTGATTGACTGAAATTATTTGCATTTATCTGATGAAGCATCTTGCTAAAAGGAAAGATGCAAGGAGGAAAGAAAATCAAGCAGAGGCACAAACTGAAATATTTTCAACTTTTATTTTGAACTCTGATTTCTTTTTGATATGCAGCTTCCATATGATATGAAAAGGGAGAAAGGAACATTCCAAGATGACACAAATCCTTTTTGTAAATCAAAGAATGAACCAGGTGTTTTCTGTTTTGGTTTGACTCACAACAATTGCTTTTCCAACTTTAATACTGGGACAAAGACTTAGAAAATCAATTTGTTAGTCTTTAGTTGTTAAGTAGGTAATGAGGCATTCACTGTGGTTCATGGCCACGCTGAATAAACAACTTATTCAAAGTCATTATCATTTTCAGCCTATGAGCTCATGAGCACCCAATAATACTCTTCATTTTGCAGTGCAGGTGTGACACCTTCAGTGTTTCACAAATCATTGCCAGAAGTCAAGATAATAATCTATTTTTATTGAGCATTTAAAAGATTTCCTTATGGCAAAATCTTATCAAAACAGTCTGGACAAGGTGTTCTGATGATTAACATGTCTTTTCTGTCAGTGGAGCACTTGCTAGATTGTGTTGAATTGTCTATTAAAGTAATGGGGGAAAAGCAGGTATACCAGGAGGGGGTGTGTGCATCATCCTGTCAGTTGTGTGATTTTGCTGCATTACGTAGATGTCTCTCATATTAAAATGTTGCAGGCATCTTATTGTCACCTTGAGGATGACTTTTAATTAGACACAGTATGGGATAATGTTAATAATTAAACTCATGAGCATATATTTTACATGAAAAAGGTGCTATATCCTGCATAAATTTATCATTCGATTTCCAGATCACCTTTTCCACAATAGCACAGAGGGACTTAGATTGGACCTGTGATCTGTCTAGTCTGGTATTCTGTGATAAGCTCTCTCAGTTGCTGATTTTAGTAATGATACCAAAAATATGGCTATTATTCACACCTGTATAGCTGATATATATTCACAACCCAGCCAGAAACCAGAAGTCCTTAGCACAGTTCAGGCATATGACTTGAACACATGTCAAAGGGTAAGTGCTGCTCCTGCCATTTAACAGAGAGTAGCTGCGGGCTGTGAATTCCTGGTGCTAAGCAGACATGCCTAACTGAACACCTCTGAAACTGGAGAGCAATCCTTTTGTTTTCAGTGTTGTAAAATACAGTGTTAAACAAGAGCTGGCTGATATCAAGTGGCTGTGAATAGAAATTGAATAGAAAACACTTCTCTGGTTTGAAAACCATTCTGGAAACAGGTGAAAATGCAGTCTGGGTGTGACTGAGAAGGCAGAGCCAGGGTCAGGTGTCAGTGGCTGACCCAAATCTTTTGGATGAGGGTTGAAATAAACAATCTTTCCAAATTATTTCCCACCCCCTCACGAGGCTAAAGTCCTTCAAGCCCATTTGTAAATCACTACTGGAAACTGTATTTGCTTGGCCAAGAATTGGAACCAGATCCTCCTACTTAAATAAAAAGTATAAAACGTCCTTTTTTCCATACATGCAGGCAGTGAGAGACCACGATGAAATCTGGGAAGACTGTAAGTCTGGGGAAGACTCAACACTCGAATGTTGCATTTATCTTAAGAAATCAGCTTCGAAACATGAGACCTACCGGACAATCCACTATCATGTGGGTTCCAAATTATTGGAAGAAAAATACATGTTTTACTTCTTTCCCAAAGTGGCAAACTAAATAATTTTCAAAAAGATGTCCATCTGAAGCACAGAAAGTTATAATTATTATTTGTATCTGATCACATTTTCTTTGCTATCAAATAAGAGTCAAGCACGTTTCCTCACCACAGAAACTTTTACAAGAAATCTAAGTATTTTAAAAAATGTAATCTAACATTAAAGAAATTTTGGATCAAGAGAACTGACACATTTTTAGACAGAAAGATGTTGAAGATTCTGACTAGCTTCTGAGCCAAAGGTTCTGCTGTCACTCATACTCTTCCAGTAAGTTTGAAAAACTACTGGAATTCCACAGAAATTGGAACAGCTTCAAAACTGACACCTGCACAGTTCTTTTTGGCAACTACTTGATCATGATGTGTCGTGTAACCTCTTTAGATATACCAGAAGATTCTAAGACCCATCCTTGTATTTATTCTACACCTGGAAGCAAGGACTTTATGTGATCTAATGTCACGTCCCCTTCTCATTCAGAACTGTAATAAAGGCAGCCTCATTTTGCTCATGTGACAGGGACGTATTGAGTCACACAAGGGAAGAGGCAGACATCAGGACCTAGGGAATTAGGATGTCAGAGAATAAATTGTCAGAAGATTTTTATCCCTGTTTCTGTCACTCCTCTGAGAGGGTTATATCATGGATTGTTCCCAGGTTGGAGTTGGTGCTTGAGATGGTCCCACTTTTGATTTAATATACAGTAGTCCTGTGGTTAGAAGCATCAAAGCTTTGCTGTCTCACCTGGACAAATTAACTATGAAATGAACTGACATTCTTAAATTGGTCTAAATTTGTAAATTGATGTTTTAGAGTTGCTTGGCTGAATTGGCTTGAACAATCTCATAATCCCATTGACAGATAATGTTGATTGGACATAAATGCAAACTTACTCTTAAGAATCCATCATTCTCTGTTGATACCAGAATCACCTGCCCAGACATGTGCAGACATGGGATAAATTTTGGTTTTGTCACAAGATTATCATAAGACTTTGAATTAACTGAGCTGGTTATTATCTCTTGAAAATTGTACCATCCCCTGTTGAGTTCAATTTCCAGTATAATGAGCACATATCTAAACATCTTAATTTTCCTTCTTGTCATGGCTGTTTTGCTTTAAAGGCTATTTTGCCTGGGAGATTTAATGCATTCATAATAATTTTCCAGTCTGTATTTTACTTAAGACACAAAGATCTAAAAATCCTGGGAAAAATCTAAGAGGCACTGGTTAAATTAATTATTTGAGCATGCGTATTTTATAACTCAGCATTTTCAAAGACAGCTCAACAAGGAAGTTTTTCCTCAAGAGTCACTAGGAAATGGATGACTCTTTTCCCAGGACAGGACAGTACCATATACCTGATATGTAGAAAAATAATATGATTTATACAAGGGAAGGAAACGAGTCAACAAGACAAGTCTAGGGATATCAAAGTCATGCCTACACCTCACCACAGAATGCATCCCTTAACTACGCATAACCTAAATCATTAAATCCACTTCATGCAGTGTGTATGTGCCACATCACATCTGAAGCAGTATTACTTCCTTCACACCTCTCCTATTTAGCTCCCTACTAGTTCTTAAATTGATTATCTTAGACATCTTCTGTCCCTTCTCTTGCAGTATAGATAATCTATACCATGCGCCTCCTCTGACTCACTCTCCAACTCTAAATGACCTGTTTGTCCCTCCCAGCATCTGAAGTTCCTTTTGCTGTGTCCTGTGCAGACATGGGAAGACCTCTGGATGAGAGAAGTGATGAGCACTTTCATTCTGCATCATTATTTTCTGGATTAGTAGGCATAGTTTGCTCTGTGTCAGTTCAGTCACCTTCATGCTAGAATAATGGGGATTTTAATTACATGATGTTAAACCTCTCACTCTGATGTAGCCATGTATTGGAAGGCTCATCATCAATTCAGCAGTCGATTGAGGAAACCTTGGATAATGAGAGTTTATTAACCCAGGTTAATGAGCCTCAGGCAAAAATGTGGGATTTAGTCCAACTGAGGAGAAGCACTGAACACAGACGTGGCTACATGAGCAGAACTCAGACCTCTTGAGATCTGCCCGGGAAATGACAGAGCATTTGGTAGAAATAGCAGTGACTGGATGCTGAAAGCAGAACATCTGTGTTCTCAGGAGTTACATTTTTTAATCATGTCCTACAGATCTCTGAGGAGAGGTAGATATTCCAGCAAGTGCACTGGCAAAATGTGTTGCTCAGAGAGGCAATGAGCATGATGGGTGTCTCTCAAGAAGTCCCCTAGACCCTTCCCCAAGGGTCTCCCCGAGGGACTCCTTCTGTTGCCCACCCCAAAACCGGTAATACCTGTGCTCCCAGCAAATGGTGCTCCCAGTCCTCCCTGGACTTCATACCCTGTCCTAGGTGCAGAGAGCTGCCAAAAATTTGTGGTGCAATAAAGCAACAAACTATCTGCCTCCACCAGAAGACAGCCCTCCAATAAGACACTGGACTCATCACATAAATTCACACAGGTATGTGTTCCCATAGGATGATGCAACAAGGATAGGGGAAAGGGAAAGATCCCATGATATCTGAAACAAGTATCTACAGCCATACAATTTCCCCCTTCACTTTGGTCTCTCATGCATGTCTCCACCCCTCTTGTTCTATCCTGACCTGGCAAGACATTAATAGATAAGGAGGTGGGAAACAACACATAACTGCAGCAGAAAAGGTATTTATTTAATTAGAGATATGCATTTTTAATTTATTCAGAAGTTTTACTATGGAATTGTCTTGGTTTGGGAAGTTTTTCTGCACCTTTTGGAATAGATGTAAATGCAGCTAAAATGATGATAATATTATTTCAGAAGGGTTTGCTCATTTGCAAGTAACTGTCATTCACAGCTAGAAAAGACAGACATCTATAAGCCAACAGCATGAACTTCATGAACTTCAGTCATGCGAAACACTCCTCTTTCCTGTATTCAATTAATTACCCAATGAAATTATGAATTAGTACCTGCAATTCAAAAACACGGTAGCAGAACTTTTCTGGATTTCCACTTTTGTGTCCAATCCCCTATGATTATGAACTCTTGAGAAAGCAAATAGTTCGAAGTGACTCACTAGGCTGAAATTCTTGGTCCTGAAGTCAGAAAAAGATTTGCCCCTGTTGTCAGTTCTGGGAATTTATGTAAGCAGTAAATTTATTCGTCAGATCTTGCTGTTGGCAAAAATCAAATGGATTCATAATCTTTAAGCTAGTGGATGGAAGAGAAAATAGCCCAAGAGAAAATGACCCTTAATTTTCTGAACTAAAAAATAAGAAGTTTCCATTTCATATTTCTGCATCTATTACAAATATAGCTCATGAATTAAAGTATCTTACCTCCTTACCTATAGTACATCTTATCTATATTCAAAGAAAGAAAAAGGACTGCTTAAAATATCAAATGTTATGAAGTATATGTAACCTTTGAAATGAAAAGAGGTGGGAAATGACCTAAAGAAAGTTGGGTGCACATTATTCATAGTTTCAATATATGTGAAATTGTGAAGCTGTGATTCAATGAAAATAATGGTAGCTATGACAAAAAATGTATCTGGAACAGATTTGGGCAAGTTTATTGTAAAGTCTATTGTAAAGTTTCCACTGTGCTGCTTCCTCAGAAGCCAAAATCTTGCAGTTCTTGTTAAAAACCTCTACTAAACAAAACATACATATGCACATACATAAAAATGGTCGCAGGTTTTGTCCTAAAATTAGAACCTTATTTATCTGGGAAAAAAAAAAAATAAAACACTCAAAGGGTTGGTGACAAACAGAAACTCCTCAGGGTCATGGATAAAACCTTGCCTTCACAGGAAAGTTCTCTTTGCATAATTTTTTCCCATAATGACGATGCAAATATTACTATGACAAAAATGCATCAGTGTATTTGTGAGGATGTGACACCTTCAAACCATAGTGGACCTCAGAGGGCCTTGGGGTCCTGGTGAGCATGAACTGAAGGGGCTGATCCACAGCTCCTGGCAGTCACCCAACAATCCCAGCGACACGGAGGGCTGTGAAGAAGGTGGCTACTGCCATAGTGTCATTTCATGAGTCATGTGGGAATGTTTAGAAACACATGGGAGATCAATACTAGATTTGCAGCGTAGGGCTCCTGCAGCTGGACCATGACTGCAAAAGGGGTCTTGCTTTTTACCCTCACGATATTAATCCACAAGGTGGAAAATGGGATTGCTCTGCAGTGTTGAAATGCATGTCAAAAGCTTCACAAGCCTGTGTGGTGACCACCTTTTCTGCAGTATAGGGTATGCGTGCAGGTTGTAAAGTTGATTTCTAGCTCCCTGTGAAAGACCCCTACAGTGAGTACTGCTGGGAGGGAGGGAAGGAGGGAGCAAGGGAGGGAGAGGGACTATAGAGGTTTGAGTTGGAGGATATGAGGAGCAAAATACATACAGTACTTGTTTGTAACACAAGGAGAATTATCTAGATCTAGGTTAAAATAGCCCCTCATGGCTTCAAATCTTCTGATGAACTTTAAAGAAATGTACCTGCACCAGAGTATTGTCAATTCAATTTATAAATTCCAAAGGTAGATAAAGAGCTAAGGGTATTGATTAAACTATGAACTCATATACAATTTCTGGTTTTTATAGCTGCAGCTACAATAAACATATGTCAGATTAAAGTGTTAACCTGTTTGTTACCACCACCTGGAGAAGGCTCCAGGCCAGGAGATGAGGAAAACTTATAATTTAGGAATAGAGAAACATATACCTCCAATTATTGTGGGGTTTGAGATTTCAAAGGGGGAATTCTTTCAATCTCAGTATGCAAAAGGGAAAATATAAATAAACACCAGTTCCTTAGTGTCTACACTTACGTTATGTGCCTTACAAAGTTGTAAGCTTTTTAACTGTAAGATACTGACTGGCAGAGAGCAGAGTACTGCAGCAGAGAGGCACACACAGTTGTCCTCAGAAGTTGCTCTGGAGCTGACACTGCTTTCACCTCCAATTAGCTAACTCAAAATCACAGCCCTGATATCTTTTTTAAAAGAACCATCATGTATGTATACACACAAACTGTACTAAAAAAAATGATGATTCAGTAAAATACAGTCCTGCAAGTTTTTGGTACTAGAAATACAGTCCCAGGAGTGACCAAGGCCAGCTGGTGTTAAGCACTCTTGCCAGAGCAAGCTCTTGGGAGCGAGAAGAAAAGACTTGACTTTTCACATGGATGCTACCTACTTAAAATACTTCTGGTATTTTCCTCTGGATATAATGATAAGATCTTTTTGGTTTCACATGCTAAGTGAAAAAAGGAGGCAAATCCCCCTGTTTTAAAAGACACTATTTTCCATATTTAGGCCTATCACAAGGCATGGATAGAGGCCTTGTGCAGTATTATAAATTGTTAAATCTGACTAAATACTTAATTGCACTTGCAGGCCACCTGACAGGCCTTGGTGGGCCTGGTGGTATGGGAAAAGGCAGGTTCCTTTGCTGAAGTACATAAGGTGGTACAATAGACCTCTGTGTGTGCTCCCCATCCCAAACCACGATCACCACAAGAATGCCTGAGTGATGCCTCATAGCTATCTCCACACAACCTCTCAAGTTTTCTTCGTCCTTTTTGGTCTAACAACCTTGGAGACCCCTTGTCCTTTCTCCAGCTGCACCGCAGCCCACAGGTCTTACTACTCCAAAAATCCCATTCATGGTTATTTCCAACTCTGCATACCCATCTCATATCAGAGCTTCCCAAAACTTCACAGTATATACCGGATCACCCACCCTCTTTGCCCCAAAAAAACATTCAGAGCACAACCCAACTCCAAATCTCCTCAATTCTTCCAACCTCCTGCCTCAAACCTCTTTCTGCCCAATCCCTCCAACTTCCCTGCTCTTCTGTCCCAGGTTCTCTGCTGCCACCCCTCTTTGCTCCATGATCAGGACCCCCAACTCTGATCTGGCAGTGATGGCTGCTCAGCTCTACATCTCGGGACCTACGACTTTTGCTTAAACCATCTGCCAACATCTGCACCCACTGCAGTAAGCTACCACGGCTGGCTAAGCCCACGCTCTCCTACAGCACCTCCTCCCTCACTGCCTCCTGCTCCCAGAGGGAAAGACCCAGCTCCTGCCTCTCACAGGGATTTCTGGATCCTAGATACAGGCTCCGGTCCCCAGAAATGTACTTTAAAAGGGCATAAGGAAAAAAAAAAAAAAAGACCTATTTCGGGAAAACTAGATGTACTTAGAACCTTTATTTCCTTACTTTTACTCTGCAATTATATCTGGAACTTCCTTTTTTTTAGGATTTGGAAAATAAAACCAGAGAAAATGCAGGTGTAATTTTTTTCCTCTTTTATTCATTTCCCTTTACTTCTGTTTGGCAAAGAGATTAACCCCAAAAAGAGCATTTTTACCTTTATCTCCCTGTCTGTAGCCCTGTATTTGAAAGGAAGGAGAAGGAGGTGAAAGGGGACTAAGATCCAAAGAATTAAAGGTTACTTGATCTTTGTAAATAATTGCAGTACCATTGACTGAACGCCCTGAAGCCCAGCTGCCTGCTGACAGACTGCTACATCAGCAAAAATTTATCTTGTTTTGCAGGAGTCTTTAATATTGTGGTGGGCTGAATAAAAGGCAGAGCACAAAACAAACTCACTAGCAATCCTTGAAGACACACAGTCACTTTTCACCAAATTTGAACAAATTCTTTTTCCTTTCCACTGGCACCAGGAGTGTTACCTCTGTGGTGCTTATCAGTCCTTCCTTTCTTATGGAGGATGGAGTGCTATTTACTTCATTGTCACTGAACCCATTTTTTGCCTTTTGAGATTTCTCATTGCGATCACAATGCAGGAGGTTATTTCATTAATCACTTTATTAGTCCTGCTTTCACCTTTTAAAAAGACACTTCATTCTCCTCCATTTATAGTGCACTAATTCCTACAAGGCACTGTGAAAATGCAGCTATGGCTCAACACTCTATTAATCCCTTTTTACAATAAAATAGCTGGGTGAGGAGGCACAGGGACAACCTGGATAACAAAACACTGCCAGGTACCTCATTTAGACCTTTTTCCATTCAAAAACTCCTTGTTTCAGTACAGGAACATATGTGCTTCCTTGTAAATTATACATTTGCCTCCCAGCCTCACATTTCTGTCAGTGTTAAAAAAGTGAACAAAAAAACAGGGCACAGGGAACCTACAGCAGCAAAAGTACATTGTGAGTTTGGAAAGATGCTGGGTGGAACTGGACAAGTAGGAGTCCTTGTTTTTCAACCATGCAGAGCTTTAAAGGACAGAATGAAGCAAGGTGGAAACCTGGCCTGGATTATTGCTTAGCAGAAGTCACTAAATTTTCAGCAAGTTATTGTTGCAAACTGCCTAGTAAATCCAGCTAGGGATAGCACACATCTTCAAGAAAGCCTTCAAACCTTCACTAGCATAGCTCAGATGGTGAAGGATCTACTGCACTCCTAGATAAGATGATGTAGTGGTTGATAGCACACATCACTAAGACCTGTTTTCTGGTCTGAACTGGTCTTTCAACAGCTAGATTAAGGGATCTCTAATATCACTAGAACAATGTTCTGAATTTACGGTCTTCAAATCAAACTGTGCCCCTTTGGCAGGTGACAAGACGAGGGGTTTTTTTCCAGCTAAAGCCTGGGAACCAATGGTAACTCCAGGATCTTCCCTTCTCACTCATTCCCGCTTCATGGGAGTTCAGAGATTGTGCAAGTGGCAGTAAAATCAAGCTTGTTATCTCCTTTCTGGCTTGATGTTAGTGGGAGCAAATAGCAACACAGTACTTCATCTTCAAGATAAGACTTGTTACTCTGATTTGAAGATGAAGAATATGATTTCTTAAGTATTAACCCTTCACTCTGAGCAAAAAAACCCCACTCCACATTGTGCAAAAGTAAGCAATTAGGGTCTCTGTACAAAGAATTCTTTTGACTTCATCCAGAGGAAGAAGGAGGTAGTCTTTAGTAATGAAACGTTTTATCTGAAAATAAACAGCATTTCCATGGAAAACACTTAGATGTGGACTCGGTGAGGAGGGAAGTGTGGGAGCTCATAAAAGCTTCTGTAAGGCCAGCAGCAGCAGCCAGGCCCCAAACGGGCCTTGCAAGGGAGCGAGGGCGTAGGCAAATCTTCTACTCTGTGGAGATATAGGAGCAGCACTGGCAATCAATCTTGTGACTTTCAAAGATTCCCTTAAAGCCTGAGCTGCTGTTCCTGTGATATTGCACTAAAGCATGGCTTTCATTAAAATGGGGAGTAAATGGTTCCAGCTTTCATGGCTGTGGACACAGTCTTGAAGACATTATCTGAATGCACCTCAGAGACTCAAAACCTAGACTGCAGATGCAAAGGAAGAGTCTTAAATTTTCTGTTTGTACTTATATCTCTATTTAAAAAAAAAAAAAAAAAAAAAAAAGAAATCATGACACTAAGGAGATAAAAGAGAGAAAGAGTGTGGAGTCTTTGGATGTTTTCAGAGGGAGGCTATAACACTATGCAGCTGCCCTGACTGAGAGTTTCTTGCCCACCTGGAGGAGAGGACCTGCTGTGAGGTTTTCATGAGCTCCGCAAAGAGAACCAGGTGGAGCACAGTGGCAGCAGCAGGGTTTGGGATGAAACTCCCTCCCTTTTGAGTACTGTGGTTTGTGCAGAACTCCTGCAAAGTAGCTGAAAAGCACTGGGAAAGACTGCATGGTTTTCTGCCAGAGAACAGCTGGGGAATTCAGGGGTCTTTTGCTCTTCTTGTGCTTCAGGTGCTCTGTGTGACATTGGAGTAATAGTGCCACAGTCCAGCTTTCATCTCGTGATCGTGGTCACTACTTCATTTGGCCCCAAGGACAGGGTGTGGGGGAGTTTGCTGGAGAGGGTGGAGGAAAAGGCTATCTGGTTTCTCCCTCTCTGCCCTTCCCAGCAGTGGCGATCACTCCAGCATTACAAGAGGAGGAATAGACCTTCAGCACAGCAGCTCCTGCCCCCATCCACCTTGGTTGGACCAGAAATCCACCCGACCTTCCTGCTGTCCTCTGCAAAAGAGGCCACCAGGATGGCAAGAGTGCTGTTTAGGAGCAGGTGATGAATCAGTGGGAATGACTGAATGCTCCGTGCTTTTGATCCACCAAGATCTGCTGTGGTCATGCTTAGATAAGCACAAGGTGGAATACAATCAGATTTCCACTAAATTTCAGAATTTACTACCTCTTTACTAGCCTCTCGTTTGCTTGAATATGTTTATTTTTATCCTTCAGGCAAATATTTCTGTCTCCTGTGAACCTTTTATGTAAATCAATGGAGGCATTTGGCAAGCCATATCAAAACTGCAGCTTTACATATCACTGAAGCAGAAAATAAATAGAAATAATTACTGGTGCCTCTAAGTACAGATTTGTTTCAAAATGAAACATGTAGCTCAGAGGGGGTGGGCAGTATATAACTAAAGATTTCCTGTTAGCTTACACAGTATAGGCTCAGACATTTTTGTTTCATTCTGGGATGTGTTTTTTCCCTCTGTTGGGGGAGATCAGAGAGAGATGGTGGTTGGTTGTTTACTCGTTTTAAGCATATTGAACAGAATCAGATTTTTACTTACTTAGGAAACACAAAGATTAGATTTGTAAATCCCTCTCTCATGCTGGAAATTGGAAATAAACTGATGTTTGAAAGCAAAAAGTATACACTGCTGTGCCAGTAACATCACTAACAGAGAGACTGACTGAGCAAATTGTAGTTTCTATATGATGGGTTTGATCAATATTTATAAGGGTCAATAATAATCTGTTTTTATGTATTTCAGTATAATGCACATCCTAGTGACACTGAGCAGCCTGGAAAAGA
The DNA here is from genome assembly GCF_018691265.1 of Tyto alba. NCBI lineage: Eukaryota > Metazoa > Chordata > Aves > Strigiformes > Tytonidae > Tyto > Tyto alba. Next base: position 39,839,646 of record NW_024881330.1, read on the forward strand.
GGAGAGCCGAGTCCCACAGCAGCAAAGGCTGTCCCTGAGCCACCACTGCAGTCCACCGTCCTGACACTGGTTGCATCCCAGGGGAAAATTTAGGAGCACTTCTGTTTAGGGTCTTTGGACTCTTGGAAACAAATGTTTTGTAGCTGTTACCCTGACTAGGTAGTACTTGAAGGAACCACTGAGGACAGATGCAAATTTTGCTGCTTTGGGAGCAGGAGGTGATCATGCAAACCAGACCAAAGTCTCATCTGGCCCTGTATCCTCTCTCTAGACCAGATGCCTTACACAGCTGCTGAGGGAAGAGCAGAAACAGGAAAGAGCATCTTTACCCAACACGCTCTCAGCCTTCAGTAATTCTCAGCTTTTACAGCCAGATGTGATTCCTGTCTTCTTAGTCAACCTCGCTGGATTTCTCTCGCGTTAACTCGTCCAGTGTCTCTTGACGTCATGTGGCATCCACATATCCCTCATGACAAAGACTTCCAGGTCTGCAGCACACTGCAGGAGGAGCTGCCGCCTTTTGGTTGTTCCAAACCTTGTTTCTAGTAGCTTCCTTTGCTTGTACTAGTGACTGGTAACGGGTGTCACTAGTGGCAGTGGCAAAGTATCAGCCCTGTGCTCCTTTAGTTTTTCAAAGCCATAGTTCCCAGACTTCACTTATTACAGTCCCACTGTTAAAATCAAGCCCACAGAGAGAGGATTTGTCATGAGTTCTGGTTCAAATCTTTGCTTCTGCTGGATCTAGATTTTTAACACACCATCCACAACTAGACTTCTTGGTGCGGGGCGGGGTGGGGGGGGAGGGGTTTCACACCCCACCTGTAATTGCTATGGTTTCACAAGCCCCAATTTGTTTATTGCTCCCCTGCCTGCAACCCCAGGATATAAAAATATAGACATGTTTTTTTAAAGGCCAACTCCAGTTTTATTTAATTTGTGCCATTTTTATTTTATCTTTTGCTGCAGGGTGAAAATGAACGGGTTGTTTTGAACATTGCTTCTATTGCATTCCTATAGCATCTCAACATGCACTGATAGTACACAAGTCCTGAAAAAGTGTATGTTATGAAAAAATGACCATTCTTTCTACCCCTCCACATGTTACAACCCTTTTAAAGCTTTTATATACAGTAAAGATATTAAATGCCATCTAAGCTTTGCTTATTGTAGATAGAAAATTTCCAAAGAGACAGTGCCTTGAAGTTCAGGCAGAAATTATCTGAGAAAGAACAGAACACGAAGAACGTGGGAGATGTGGCAATGAAAGAAAAAGTGAAATGGCATGTTTTCTGATGTATTTAGCAAAGCAAACTACTGCAAATAGCCTTACAGAATTACCTCCTGACAGGAAGCTTATCAATGTTTGATGTGTTGCTGTTGAGTTCATTTACATAACTCTGATACTGAACAAAAAAAAAATTATATGGCACTAGCTGTTCTGCTTCATAAAACCTCCTGTCATGGCAGTGTAACAATACTTCAGCTTGTAAAGCTCTGCTGTGCATTAGTGATTGGAGACATGCAGAGGGAAAAGTGAGCTCATGACTGAAGGGCCAGAAAGATAGATAAAAAGAAGATAAATAATTTTCAATTTGGTGGTCTAGTGCATTTAGCATGTAGAAACAGTATTTTGAAATGTTTAAAGGCTGCAAGATCTGCTTCACATGCAACAAGAGTCGAATGGCAAAGAAATCAGAAGGGTTCAAAGGCTTCATCTGTGCCCCATCTTCCAAGGCTGTCCCTTCTGAGGTGGCATCTTTCTCAGAAGGATACAATATACACAAAAATCAACAGATGTTTCTTCTTTAGTGAGATGACCCTCCCAAGAGTTATACCACATCTTCTTTTAGTGTGCCAACCAGTCCAGATGCAAAGAGGTCTGATTTGAAAACATAACCTGCAGAGTCTAGGGAGAGGTGGCATGAGGTTGCTCTCTGGGCTTGGACACAACCTCCCAGATACATAAAACGAGGCAGGCATCACTATGTGCCTGTGGTTACCACAGTCACGCTAGTAGTGCTGGTGACATATTTGGGGATTCACTGTGCTGAAATCCTTGATCACTTGTCCCTGTTCATGTCAGTGGCATGGATACTTGCCGACTTGCCCAGGCCAGTTGGAGGAGAGCCAGTACCTGATACTGCTGCTGAGGGAAAACTGCAGCCTGACAACTAACTGCATGGAGGTATGTTTAAGTCAGGTATTTATTCTCAACCAATGTCCATGCACAACAAAGCACTCTGCTGTTAAAAGCAAATTTCTGAAAATCATGTTCTGAAACTATTACAGAATTTGTACTATGTAACATTTCCAATTAAAAAAAAAAAATCATCAGAACACTAGTTTGCAAAATCTTCTACAAGCATGCAAAGTTATTTCTCGATTTTTTTTTTGTTTCAGTCTAAACCTGGAATTCTACAGATATACTTTCTACATCAGCTTCAAAGGAAAAGAATGTACTACTGCAAAGCGTTAGTTTATTTTGTTGTTGTTGTTGTTGTTGTTTTTTTTCCTATATACACACAAAGCTGGGCAATCCTCTAGAGTTAGATACCAAATAAATTTACTCAAGCTAATAGTAACATTCACTTATTTTGTTAGTTCAAGAAACACTCCTGAGCTAATTTACCTAGAATACCTTTGCAAAACAAACAACATCAAAATGGTGTAAGCAGTCAAAGTAAAATACTTCAAACATTTGAATGGATTTTATCAGAGATGGCAGGAATTTACTAGTAAGGTTATTTATTCATTCTCAGTCAATACTGCTCAGGCATACATTACCTCTGGAACAGAGACAAATCTAAGTTATTTTCACTGTCTTTTAAGACAGTTCAAATGGAATTTATTTGCCTTCTTTACTCAGCAAACTGGATAAGAGGTCTATCCCTTTAAATGCTATTGTTCCAGTTTTAGAGAAGAGAGGCTATAAAACGTGTGTGCTTCATTAAAATACTGTAGCTGGCACCTCTCAGAGGCACAGGAAAAGAATATTCACTGAGTAAGTAACACATTATAAATTATAATTGAGATTCAATTCTCCTCGGGAGAAGAGAAGGTAACTTGTCATTTGAAGTGTTGTGAGTTTCTGAGAGTGGACTAGGAGTTTAGAGGGTATAATGATATCATTAAGAAATGCCCTTGCAAAGCAAGCAAAATTATACTGTTCTGTTTCTTGAAAACCACAGGAACTCTTTATTGTTCTGTCAGCAGCAGTTCAAAGAGCTATGTGACCCCATTAACATTCACTCAGGCTTGTATAACAAATAGGAGGAGGGACATTTCTTGAATAGTTAATTATATTTCGTGTGTTTGAACACATAACACTGTTAGCCATGTGAGCTCAGCAGCACAAAATTCACACCTTACACACCTGGTTTACCTCACAGCTTTATTTGCTGTTTATTATTTAGAGGAGAAAGCAATATCAAAGGTAGAGAAAGAGCAGGGAGATTGGGAAGTAGAAAAAGCTAGATAATGTCTAGCTGATTTGGAGACTGTGGTTGAACTGATCTAGTATTTGCAGTGATTCTGCTATGAGCAGAAATTGTTATTAGACAACCAGAAGATCCTTTTAACCCACATATCCCTGGCAGGGACTGGGTAGGTATAGGTGGAGTGATACACTATGAGTGTGAGCTAGAATCTTGTAGAGAAACCAAGTTTCTCTCAGGTTCAACAAGAGGCAGCTACTTGTGGCCAAAGTATTTATTTATTTCTGTGTGAAAAGTTGTGGGCTTCTTCCTGAAAATATTGACTTTTCATAGAAAAGCTTAATTGCAGAGATTCTGATGCATCATTTGACCCTGACTGCATCTTGGTTGTTTTCTGCTTCTTTTGTCCTTTGTCAGTTCAACTGTCCAAGTGTTTCATCTACACATGAATCCAAATGAACTACAATCTCCATGCTGTGGTGATCATTGACCCAGTTTAAGCAAAGACAGTGGCCAGCAACAGCAACTGAGGTTTGCCTGGTTGGTTTTGAGTGCAATGTTCTCTTTTTGGTATAAAATGCTTGGAATTTGTCAGAAAATATGAAGGGTTATTTTTTTGCATAGAAAAATTAGTAACTTTTTATTTCAGAGAGAGTAAGTAGTAGATATTGTCTCCAATGTTAGCAGAAAGCTCATTCACATTGATTAATTAAGCCAGAAGCTTTATCTGTACCAAGTCATTAATTTCGTTTACAATACAGATTCAGGAATTTTTATCTCTTTAGGACTGTCCCCTCGCAGCTTTCCTTACACTTAGCAATAAGTTTGATAAATGTTATCAAATTATATGATAAAGGAAAAGACCATCACAAGGAGGTTAATGTTATCTGTGCTATACTGAGGAGATGTTATTTCCTGAGAAACTTTTAAATTCAGGTTCGCTGTACTTGTAAATGAAGCCAAATAAAGTTAGAATCGTTAGTGGGACTCTTCATGAAACTTCACACAGAAGTTAGAGTAGGAGCCTCTGCAACTACTGCAGAAAACCTTTTACATGAACATTCCACCAACTCGCCAGAAACCATCTCTTCCAGACATTGAGTACAGGTGCTACTGAGCACACTTCTACTAATTCAAAGCTGCTTCTAAAGTCTCTTGGAAAATAGAAGAATAAGACTTATATTACCCTATAAGCCTAGGCAAGCTTGAATTCTATTTTCAGTTTATTGAAAATTCTGCTGTTATCCTCTAATTCTTAAACACCCAGAAGTATTTTGCTCATCACGTATATATTCATGCTTCTGCCTTTCTTCTGAAAAACTGTCAACTTGATGACATTCTAACTGTGTCTGATATTTGAAGAATATGTGCATTGTAATTGTACTTATGTTAGCTATGCTTTTTTTTAGCTGCATTTTCATTGCATGTAGATGGGGGTTGATCAAAAAACTCTCTCTAAAACAGAAATTATTTTTATTACACTTCGATCATGTTTTAAACTGGTTCTACAGTAAACAGTTTGAAACAGTGGGAGTACACTCAGAGTGAAAAGCAGAATGCATGTTCAAATAGTCTAATGTACTTCTACCAGAAAGGGATGCAAAACACATCCTGAAAGAATCGCAGGAAGGTTTGAATTATAGGGCTGTACATCTAGTAAAGGAATTTCCAATGCAATGCTTTTTTCCTCAGAAAATTTCCATTTGTTGAAATCAAAGCCTAGTGGGAGACAAGGGGTAGAGAGGAAGGGAGAGGGAAGTAGGAAGGATGAATTTTTCACTTGATGTTTTCATCTTTCATTGGAAGATTGCAATGTTTGATATGTTTCAGGTTGACGCTTTTGCATCAAGGAACTCCTGCTATTCATGAATACTTGTTTCAAGTGTTAAGCTCTACACAGTTACGAAGAGACATAAAAATGTTTGCTTCAAGATCACTAGAAAAAAGATTCTACCTGATGTGCAAAATTTCCAAAAAGTGCTCCGATGTTGAGGGACAAGCAAGCCTGGAAATCTCTCATGAAGTGGAAAACCACTTCTTGCCATAGTGTGATACGGGTGGAATTGCAGCCTCTATCAAGACAACGGCAAAAGTCCCGTTCACATCACTTGGGACTTTGCCTTAAACTTACTGAAAACATTGCAGTCTTTTTTGACCATATTGACCATAAACATTTAGACCATACAAATATGCGTGACCATATAAAGTATTGAGGAATTTATAAGTTGCTTTATTTAGGAGGAGATTATAATAATAGACGGAGCTTTAATGATAATTATGTGTGGTAGGAAAGTCCTGTTTTTCTGCATATAATAGGACTCAAAGAACAAGCAGACAAACATAGCTCAAAATCATTGCCTTTCTGCAGAGTTTTAAAATGTTACTGTCTGCAGCTCTTTGTTAAAGACTTGCACCAGAAATTATTACCTTGCCTAGAGCAGCAGAGTGGGCAGTGTGAACAGAGTCCTGGCGAGAGCCCTCTCCCACACCCGCGTGAGCCGAGCTGCTGGCTCCTGCGTGTCAGTGGTCAGGGACCCATGCCACATTCCACTGACACAGCACATCTGTGGAGACACGTGCTAAAAAGGGGACTTGAGAGCCAGAAGTGCAAGGGGACAACTGATCTTACGCTGCCACGGCTGTTTTCCCAGGGGACATGGATTTTGGTCCTGCAGTTGTTAGCGAGGCTCCAGCATGAATTGCCCCCTAAAGAAAGCAAAGTCCTTATCCACTTGTGCTCAGGGGACAACCCATGCCACATATCACCATGTACAGCCATATTGTCACTTCTCCTCTTGCTCTTCTTCCATCTCCCTACCCACATGTACCTCCATCGCCACTCAACATCTCAAACAAAATAATACCCCTTCCACCACTGCTGGCACATAGCTCTCACTGAAATGTCACTATTCTTGTATCTTTCTGGTCTAGTATTGCATATAAAATCCCTTTTATATTTTTGCATAATTGCTTTATATATTTCTCATAGCAAGAGTGTATCTGTAGTAAACACTCTCTTCAGAAACCTTTCACTCAGTTTCCATGCTAAAAAGAAAATGGCTTTTGGCACTGTAAAAGAAGTTAAACAGTTATTACAGATGCATCACCCTTGAAGTTCTGTGAAATTACTGAGGACAGCGATAATGTACATTAATGCAAGTACATTTGACTACATCATATTTTATGAGAGGAAGAAAGGTTCAAGATGCAACATGAGCTACTTATGCATATGTTGGTGGTTCAAGCATGACTGGGGCTAGCTCTAGCTGCCTTTTTACTGGCTACCAGTAAGAAACAGCTGCTTTCTGTTCCAAGCAGACTTATTGTAATAAACTTTCCAGTTTCCTTGCTGGCGCTGAAAGTGTATTTGCTTCCTGTCTAATTGTTATCAGCAGCTCAATGAGACCTTTACTAAAATGTAATAAATGGCATTAAAAATAGACTTTCCACTTAACATATCCACACTTCAACTTACTCTTTACTCACAGCCAAAAGCACAAAGCCTCAAACTGGCAAACATGGCTGTGCTGATCAATTTTACTAAGCAGTTAATTCCAATTTTCAAGTGACAAATGTGAGTCTACAGCCTACTATGATTTTTTTTTTTCCTTGTTCCAGTGAACTCCCTAGAGATGATAAGCACACAATGAGCATAAGCCTTCTATTGCAGAGAGCAAAGTCTGTTTATCTACCTTTTTTTTTATATATAATGAGTCAATCCCTTTTCTTGCCTCCTAAAATTTCAAAGTCATCCTCACTGACAGCTCAGAGAGTACTCACACTACATATTACAATAGCTGTTAGAGACAGATAGCATGAGCATTTCTGGAATAATTCAAACTGACCTTGTTTCAATGGGTACTAAGTGCTCATCATTAGCAGTGACTTCATGTTCAGCAGTTCAACAAAGGTCTCTAACATGAAGAACATTTTAATATTGAGGAAAAAAAAATAACCAGAGAGCAGATTTGGGAACTTGAGAGAGAATTTAGTGGAAAAAATTGGTATGCTTTTTATGTGCTTATATTGGAAATGGTTTCATCGAAGTATCTGTATATATATACAAACTTGCATTTCATACAAATGGAGGACTTCAAATCAAGAAAGTTTTTTTGCTACAGATGTTTGGGACAGCCCATTGTGTCTTATAATATCCACTAAATTCTGATCTGTAGATGTTTTCTGGATGCTGAATGTCATTAGATCTTGAAACTGTCACTTCTCAAAAACAGTTAAATCATTCTTACCAGATGGAGTTCTCTATTTTCTTTACAGACCAGATTTGTCCCCCTCTATAGGTAAACCTATGTTTATAGAGCTAAACTTGTCTTTATGAACGTAAACTTGAGTTATTAGCAGGTCTTCTAGAGTTATTCACAGTGACTCTGGTTTGAGAAGCTACAATGTGCCTTTTGGATGTATCAACACATTGTTTATGACACAGGAACATCCTGCTTTTATATTCTGAGGAAATTTCCCATCCTCTGGTAGGCTACTACTAAAGAAATGGTTGTTCATCCCCAAGAACCCAGCCTAGAATATCCTCTTTTCTTCAGTTTCCCTATCCTGGGAAAGATAACAACAAGGCTTTTGCACAAAATCCAGAATCTAAATATTTCCTTATTTTTTTACAAGTCTTTAAATTCTGGACATAAAAAACAAGAAAAACAAAACAAAACAAAACAAAACAAAACAGTCTGTCTTCAGGTAGTTTTATTTCTAACAGGTGAAGGGAAGGAGGGACTGATTCTCAGCCGCCATAAATCAACATTACTCTGCAGATGTGCACAGACCCCCAGCCAGTTATACTATTCCAGCGGTTGGCCTCAGCTCTCTGCTGATATTTGTCTTTCAGATTTTGAACCTGAAAGACTTGAGGAGCAGCCAAACAAATGAACGAGTCACTTCTGAGTCTGCATTTAGTCTCCCAGAGAAAAACAGATTTAGAGTCTACACTGAGGGACTTTTTACACTAGGTACTAAGGTTTTTTTACTTGTCCCTGTCCAAGCCAGTGTATACACGTGCTTATATATGGTTTTACTTGCTCAGCTTCTATTACTTAGGGCTTGATCTGTTCTGTCTTCAGCAGGCAATGACAGAGAGCTCTCTGTTTTCTGTTGATACGACCTGTTATAAATACCTGATGAGACATAACAGCATCATAGGATATTTATAACATAGACAGACTTCTGCCTACACTACAGATTTCTGCAGGAAGGCTCAGTTAGAATAAGTCTTTATAGAGTGTTCTTCAGTTTGTTATGATGTGGATTCTCACTCACTTTGAATTTTCAAGTAACAGCAGTATTATTTTCAGAAACTCTGTGGAAAGACTAGTTGTATCTTATACTTACTATGTAAGGCATCTTATAGCCTGCATTCTTCACATGACTCATAAAGAGTTCAGCTGGAAGTACTAAATCATCTACCTTGGGTTTCAGAGTATAAATATGTTTAAACAAAGAGAGAAGAGTCAGTTCCTTGCTCCAGGGTCCAGGCTGGTGAAGGAAAGACCAAGCCTGCAGGGCACAGGGTTTGTCAAAGTCTCCAGATGCATGAAGACTGCCTGGGATCTGTTCAGATCCCCAGTTTGACCATGACAAATATTTGATCATACCCGTTAACCCAGGTCATGCTGATCTGAACTACTGTCCCATTATCTCAGCTTGATTTTATCTTTGAAAAAGCAATGAATTATATGAGTTAAGAAAGAAATCAAGTGCTTCTTACCACTCATAATGAAATTAAGTACTAAGTATTTTGATTTGCCAGATGAAAGCTTTTGAAACAAACATATTTCCAGATTTTTTTCCAGAAAATTTTGGAAACTTATCTCACTGTAATACTTCTATTCTGAAAACATGTAATTGTCCTGGAAAAAAAATGTTTTTCACTGGAAAACTTTTATCAGCTCTATAAACTCATCTTTTTCACTAAGATTTGGAAAAACAAACAAGCAAAAAAAATACACATTTGCCATAAACCTTTTTCCTTCAAGGACTATATTCTAGCTTGCATTTTGAGCAAATTTTATACTTTACCTCTTCCTTTTGAAGCAAAACATGAAAAGTATTTGATTGTATAAAATAGTGTCAAGAGACAAGTAATCTGTTGCTATAATTTAACTGATATTAAATTTCTCAATCCCACATAATTAAAGTAGGAGGGAATTTCAAAAAAAAAAAAAAAAAAGAAAAACCCAAACAATTTATTTAAATTTATTGCTCATATTAAAGAACAAAAAGCTTCATATGATTCTAAGCAGGCTGAGTTTTCCCTAGTCTGGTATCTTATTCCAGATTTTGAAGTGGGATAACCTACAATAATGTCTAAACAAACATATTAGCTTGATTATCTGACTTGATATCAGTATCAGAGCTATTCTGGACAAATGTACTTTAAACAGTTTTTTAAGAGAAGCTTATACATGTTCACCTTATTTGAAGATTTTTGTCAGAAGAATTTTATCAGTACCAGTATTAAGGTATTCCTAAATCAAGCATCACTGAATTCCTTTCATTTCCCTTTCCTCCCAGAATATCAGTTTCCAATTTTTACTGGATGATGATAAACTGAAGATAATTTTCAAAAAGAAAAGAACTTTAATGGATCTCCTAATGGACACTGTTGGTCATAATTTCTGTCAGGCTATTACCAGAGAAAATCTGGGGACAAATCCCTGTTTGCTTATCTTGGTTGTTCCCTGTTGTTACAGCTATTTGCTGCAGTGATTGTGAAATTTGAATCAAAGCCTTACGGAACCCTAAGGATAAATCCTGCAGTAATTCTTCATTGTCCCAAAGTAGTCATAGGGCTTTTTTTGAAGAGTCACTGTCCTCGCATATCTGAGTACAACAGCATGTTACAGAATTATCTAACAAAAGTATATCACCAGGATATAACCATTCACTCTACTTGTTTTAGTACCTTGTAACAGCCTTGAGGCACGTTAGCCTTTATGTAAGGCAGTACTAGTTATGCTGTAGTGCAAAACTGATTTTTGGGTCAAGTTTGAATCCAGCTTGCTGATTTGTGCCATAAGCCACTCATCTGCGTCTTGGTAGGCAGTGGCCTTCTGGCTTTGCTTTCACCAAAGCAATAGCAGGTGGAATCAGACCTTGTGCTAGTCTGAAAGTTTTGGAATATTTCTGGATCCTGTTGGAGAAGTTGCTGCATTTCAACTCAGAGGGCTAGCTGGGGGAATTTCTATACGGATATAAGCATGCATGTACACGAGCTGCAGTACATATCTCTGGTGTTGGCTAAGGCAGAAGCAAGCGGTGGTTCTCTAGACTCATTAGTAGGAGTACCCTAAAATCAAAAATCCTGTCTGGAGACAAACTAGCCATGTCCTTTGAGAAAAACCCAACCAGCATTAAGAATAAAACCAGAAGTCTGGGCTTCACTGGATACCCCAGCTATGTTCACTGTAACACACACATTTCAGCTGTAATTCCCATGTTTATTAGAGGTCTTCAAATGAGTGGTCAGTAGCAAACATACTGCATATTATGAAGGATTGTAGTGACCAGGTTTTACACGATTTACCTGCTTCACAGTTGCAGTGTGGGTTTCTTACCTTTGCCACTAGACTCTGATGCTTCTGAACTGTTATGCAAAATACCAGAGATCAGTCTCTGGTTAACTTAAGCCACAATTAGATTTTGTCTACCATCATAGGATAATTATGGTATCAGCGTGACACACAGAGAAGTATAACTTCACAGACAAAGAGAACATAGGGGAGAAATATGCTGTGAAGGGGAAAAGCTGTTCACATTAAAAGAATAAGGATGAGAAGTCAAAAATTATCAAGTTATTGGCAAAATAGATTGGTTTTATATACATCTCCCCACCTTTCCATCCATTTGACAATCTTCTCTTTAATGTGTTAAAACTCATAAGATCAGTAAGGTCTATGAAGGGGCACGGTATGAGCTCAAAGCATACAGTAGCTATTGCCTTGTGATAAAAGAGCAAAGCTCACTAATCAGAGATGGCTTAGGCACTAAGAACACATTTGTCCCTGTGCTGCTGTGGCATAATGAGAATTGCCATACTATATAAATATTGTTTAGCATCTGAGCAACTGTTGTTTAAGGTGCAAACATAAGGCTACTTTTAGGTCATTAAATAAAATAACTAAGAAACAGAATATGTGCCCTGATGAGTTATAATGAACTATCTTGTGTGATGCAATATATACAGAAATCCAAACAGAAGGAAGAGTAGTATTAAGCAAAATGTGCTTTCAGCCATGTAGAGATGTAACTCATGCTTTCTCTCCCCGAGCATTTACAGACTTTACAGTATTTGGAACTGAGCATCCTATATAATAGCAACATATTAATTTCTGCAGCCAAGTCTAGTAGGTGTGACTAGTGTTGGTCTTATAGCACAAGATGAATTAACATATGCACCTGTGCAATATTTGTTCTCTTCACTTAGTGATAATTCACTGCAGCAGCAATTTGAGTATAAAAATAAAATGAAAACAAATGCAAAGAAATTAACTCCCAATATATTAATTGGCCTCCATTAACTGGAGAAAAATACCAAGCGCATAAATTTAAATTATTAATACACTACTGTTTATTTTTTAGCAGTTTTATATTTCAGATAGTCATGATTTGAGACACTGAGTCAGATGAGAGCTTAACAAAACTATGGGAAAATGGTTCAGCTATGGCATTAAAATTAATATTACAGACAGAGAGGCTGGAAGTTCTTGGCTCAGATATCAACATGTGAACGCAGTGGGGTTCAACCCTCCTAGAAATTGTAAGAGAGAATTATTTTCCTTCCATCTCATTCACTAGACCTATATAGGACTTAATATGACCCAAAATCTCTTCTTAGAAGGGAGGACTGGGATAGCCATGTAACCTGCTTGTCTGAGGATCTGTACATGCACAGTGCCTTAGCTGTGAGAAATAACAAGGAACTAAAACAATCTTGATGTTCTCCAGACATCATCTCATGAGAGTAGAACCTGGCTTTTTCACTTTCAGTGACCTCCACTGCAACTCATATTGTGACTCTTCTTTTTCTGTATGTAGGTCTTGCCTGAATTTCAATTACATTTTACATAAATATTACATCAGGATAGCGGTAGTTCTTTTAAAATAATAATAGAAAAATGTCTTAATGAAAGTACTTCAACAGCAATGATGAAAGCCCCCCCAAAAAACCCAACTCTAAAACCCCCCAATCAACAGTGCTTGCTAAATATGTGCTTTGTAAGCATGAATGATTTGCTTCTAAACCTGGTAAATTGGAGTGCAGCATTCACAACTCCTACAACTCATCAAACCTGCCAGTGGCTAGAAAAGTCTAGGGCACATTATCTCAGTTTGTACTGTTTAGAGAGAGAGTTTTATTTCCAGTTATGATGAAGACAACAGTAACTTGACTTTAAATGAGAAATTAAATGCCCACCCACCAACAAGAAAGGCAGCCTCCTTAAATTGCTCAGCACAGGATGTCAGGCCAATGACACAACCATAAAATCAGTTTTAGTACTCCCAGGCTTCAGTACTTCCAGCAACATATTGTTGCCAACAGCTGCACATAAACTGTAGGCAGAAAAGCTGGCAGTGTCGTGGCCAAAAATCAGATGGGGTGAAGGTTGGACTGGCCTCTTACCAGAGAGCTGGAAGTGCAAATTTTGGACAGGCACAAGGACACCTTGATGGAATTTGATTTCTTTATGAGTGTCACTTGGCTTTAACTTCCTTCTGACTGGAGGGTTTTTTTGAATCACAGAATGTTGTTCTGTGAAGGAAGGCAGGTGACGTGATAGTATCAGCAGGAGAAGATAATGTATTGTCCTAGGGACTAATTGCACAGCTTGACTTTCTAATTTGTTAGAATAGATGAAAACTCCCCACAAAGTAGAACACAGGCTTAAAACTGCTAGTGGATTTTTCTACCTCATTTTTGAATAATAACATAAAGTAGAGATAATCATGATATAATTGTAGACAATTTGTTAGTCAAAAAATTAGATGAACAAATTGTTCTTTTTAGTATATAAGTTAAAGTTAAGATACACGCACACCAGGAAAGATTATTCATGAGGTATTTATGACTGCAGGATACTTGAAAAGTACTAAAAAATAAAATGGAAAAACAATGACTTACAAAATCTCTCCTTTTAAATATGGAGCTACATGAAACCTATGGTCCTTGAGCAACCTGGGCTAAGATTAAATCAGCCCTGCTTTGAGCAGGGAGTTGGACATGATGATCTCCAGAGGTCCTTCCAACCTAAATAGTCCTTGGATTCTGCCAAATGCCCACAATTAATAAGGTTGTGTCAGAGTACTTCAAACCTAAAATTCCATCTCAGGTCTGACAGCAGAAATGGACTCACACTCGAGAAGAAAGGACTGAAGTTCTCTCTGAGCACCACAGTTCATCCTCATCCTCAGCTTGCCCCACGAAGCCCCAGCTGCCTTACCCTCACTCTCCACCTAAATCTACAACAGCACACTGTTTTAACTCGCTCCTGTCTATCTACCAGCACCAAGTGGATGCACAGCCCGTGAACAGTCTGAACCACAATGTAACTGGATCCTGTGTGACAAATGAAGGAAGTCAGAATGAGGACACAACAGGGAGCCTGTCCTCCCTCTTCCTTACTTCCCTCCAATACAAATGCATCCACATGAACACTACAGCACCCTTCCATCTGCCACACTTCTCCTTCCACCCTCTCTCTGCATACAGATGTGCTTGCATGGGGACTGCAGACTCCAGAAGGCAGATGCTGCTGGATTTTAATCGCCCTGAATCCTCTGATGGATTAAACCTCAAATCTCTAACTGTCCTTCTTAATGCTACAGTAACACACATAGTGGTTACACTGATTTACAGCGGAAATAAAAGTGAAAGACAGTCAAAATGAAACATCTGAAAATCAATCTATGCTGCAAGTGGATGGGACACTAAAGGGTTCTGGATTGTTTTCTTCCACCATCCTTCACCCTGCCCAGCACCTGCTGAGGCAAAAATCACTGTTTGCAGCAATAAAAGTTGCACATACATGTATTATCCTCCACTTACCTGTAACCCTTCAATAGCCAGTTTGAGGATAGATGGCGTAAGCTTGGAGGCTTGCTTGAAGGAGAAGTTGCTCCAATCTATAATTAGAATGAAGCCATTTATCTGAAGCTCCTGATCTTCGATGAGCACTTCCAAGGACAGCAGGATAGCCCGAAGGATATCTATGAAGGAGTTCCTAAAGCCAAAGCAGAAAAAAATAAAAATCAATGGTTGCGGTTATCTTCAAACCTCAAGATACATAGAATTGCAAGTGGATGGGACATGAGCAAGGGATGAGGATTTATTCTGGTAGAATTCTTCTGAAAAGAGAGTTGTTTCAGAGGTGTCATTAAAGTGCTTCCAATCTGAAACTCACATTCTTCTGCTTGATGTGATAAGTCCTGCACACTGGTGAATAAAATAAACACTGAATTAAATCTTTTCCGTTTTTTCTGGAATTTCTTACAATAGATACTAGCTAAGCTGGAAAAATATCTGTCTGTGGAGAAATCATAGAAAGGTTTGGGTTAGAAGGGACCTTATAGATCTTCCAGTTCCAACCCCCCTGCCATGGGCAGGGACAGCTTCCACCCGACCAGGTTGCTCAAAGCCCCGTTCAACCTGGCCTGGAATCCTTCCAGGGGAGAGGGCAGCCACAGCTTCTTTGGGCACCCCAGGCCAGTGTCTCACCACCCTCACAGAAATTTATTTCTTCCTAATATCGAATCTAAATCTACCCTCTTTCAGTTTAAAACCATTACTCCTTGTCCTATCCCTACATTCTCTGATAGAGTCCATCCCCATCTTTCCTGTAGGCCCCCTTCAAATACTGGAAGGCATCTATAAGGTCTCCCTGGAGCCTTCTCTTCTCTCGGACAAATAACCCCAACTCTCTCAGCCTGTCATCAGAAGGGAGGTGCTCCAGACCTCTAATCATCTACATGGCCCTCCTCTGGACCTTCTCCAACAGGTCTGTGTCCTTCTTATGTTGAGGGCCCCAGAGCTGAACACAGTACTCCAGGTGGGGTCTCATGAGAGCAGAGTAGAGGGGGAGAATCCTCCTCCCTCGACCTGCTGGCCACACTTCTCTTGATGCAGCCCAGGACACAGTTGTCCTTCTGGGCCCCAAGTGCACATTGCTGGCTCATAGTTAGTTTTCCATCCACTAATAACCCCAAGTTCTTCTCCACAGGACTGCTCTGAATACACTCTTTGACCAGCCTGTATTTGTGCTTTGGATTGCCTGGATCCATGTGCAGGACCTTGCACTTGGCCTTGTTAAATTTCATGCGGTTTGCACGGGTCCACCTCTCCAGCCTGTCAAGGTCCCTCTGGATGGCAGCCCTGCCCTCCACTGTGTCTCGATTGCACCACACAGCTTTGTGTCATCTGCAAATTTGCTGAGGGTGCACTCAACACCACTGTCCATGTCACCAACAAAGATGTTAAATAGCACTGGTTCCAACACCAACCACTGAGGAATATCACTCTTTACTGGTCTACACTCAGACATTGAGCTGTTGACTGCAACTCTTTGAGTGCAGTCATTGAGACAATTCCTTATACATTAGGTGGTCCACCCATCAAACCCACGTCTCTCCAGTTTAGAGTGAACAATGTCATACGGGACAGTATCAAATGCTTTGCACAAGTCCTGGTAGATGACATCAGTTGCTCTTCCCTTATCCATCAACACTGTAACCCCACCATAGAAAGCCACCAAATTTGTCAAGCATGATTTGCCCTTAGTGAAGCCATGGATTCCAGCTATCAGTTTAAATCCCCACTCCTTTGGATATACTTTACTATGTTTTTTGTTTGAGGTTTCTTTGTCCCCTTCTTTTCTTTCTATTATAAAGAGGAAAATCAGAAAAGGAAATAAATTGGTCCAATATTAACAAAAATGGTATGGTTACAACTAAGCTCCCTGTCTTCCTGCTTGAGTGGAGGGAATGATCCAAGGCTTTGCACAATAAAGTTTGACTGTTGCCTTATTTCTGCAAATCAAATTCAACATGAGAAATAGCTGCATCCACTCAAAATGGGAACTTTTTATTAATTAGCAGCTACCAATAAGCTGACTAAAAGGCTTCTCTCAGCTATGAGAGAATAATTAGAAACCATGGAGGACCTGAAGGAGATAGCAAGTGACAGAGAAGAAAATGTTGAAATGTTTTCTTTAATGTGAAAATCTGTACTGGGAAGCCTGGGCCGCTCTCTACTTCCATCTCATATATTTTACAAAAGCGAGTTGGAAAATTTGATGACTTATTGTATATTCCACTTAATGACTTATTCCACTTATTCCAGCTGAGTAAGCTGAATCAGGCCCTCTCATCATCTGTCCTTCCCATTAAGATGACTTACAAACAACAGATTCTTTCAAAGAGCAACAAGAAAGGAAAGCTTCAGAATGTATAGATTAACCTTCTGTTAAATGAAATTGTAACATACTGCTATTGCGGTTTCCTTTACCTGTGCATAATTCTCAAATTTTGATGAGGCCTGAGGTCTATTATAGGGAATGTTCCCACCATGTTCTCCCATGGAGATTTTAATTTAATCCTCTTTTGCTGTTTTCTTTAATTTAAAACAAGTCATCTAAGCCGATAAGAGCATCAAATTCTGCCTGAGAAAAAACCTATGTGCAGTCAAAACAAACTTCCCTACTATCAATACGTCTACCCCACAGCAGCAGCAGCACACAATGAATTTCTATTAGAAGTAAATGGTGAAGTGTTTTCTTATTCTTTCTCTTTTCTCTCAGCAGGTTTTGAGTGGAAGTGTATTTTCTTTCTCTAAAGACACGGTCCCTTGAAAAAGCTGTTTCTGAACTGTGCATCTGCCTAAATTAGAAGTTTCTCTGAAGCATAATTGCCAAGGCAACTTGCAATACATGAAGTTTAAAGATACTTAACTTTGTTGATGCTGGGTACCAGACCACCCCTCCCTCATTTGCAGTAACAGGACAATATTGACCTTTCCAAATTGTATGGGGAAGCTGTGTTAAACAGACAAACTGAAGGAATATTTTCCTTAGCAATGTAAGGTGAAGGCATACCAACTGGATTGGCAACTGATATTTATTTTTAGTCTACATTTATTTTTTAAAAAAAGTGATATGAATACGCTACCCACTTCCCAGATGAAACAGGTGATGACTTTCAAACAGCAGCATCAAATTACTAGACTTTCAGTGATGAAATAAGCGATTGAACCCCTAGACCATATCTACTTAGTATATCCGACACTACTCTACCCCAGCATCCCTACTCATGAAGGTCAGCCTTCCACAAGAACTGTCCTGTGGAAGCTCCCAGATGTGTGCATTGGCTCCAAAAGTGTCCTCACACACATGCCAGCCTTCGCTACTCTCTCTTGTTGGCATCAACACAGAATCTTATCATCATTCACGGATGGGATTTCTGGCTAGACTGAGGAAGATACACTAATCTGGAGCTTGATGTAACACCACATTTGCAAACCTTAAAATAAACTGAATACTTATTATTACTGAAGGTGTGAAAACAGGGCCACAATGTGATAAAAATTTTCATCTTTCATTTGTGGGAAGAAGTTTTCTTAATAGAACATTCAAACTCATATTCATGATCCTGCTACATCTGATGCTTTTTAAAGTTGTTTATTGATTACAGTAGGGTTGTACAGAAATTGTACATACAAGGCATCTTCTGTAATCCACTTAAACTCTAAATCACAATTAAATATTTCATTTGGCTGAGCACAAAATTTTCCTCTCAGACTTTATGCTGAGGAATTCCAATCTTTGTTTGAGTGTCTACATAAATTACCAGGTTGTCAAGCAATTAGTCACCTGTACTTCCCTGTATTTGCAGTAAAATTTATTTGCCTGGGAGATATGGCACCCAGTTTCCTCAGTGAGTAACTAATCTGGCTGTCCCCTGCCCAAATCCCTCCCTGCCTCTATGTATTTGCAGTTTTAAGACGTGATGTAGGAAATAACTCAAAGTGAACACAAAGACGTTTTTCAGATGAGTACAAGGAGACATGAAAACAGCACACAAGTCCTCCAGGTGGACTGTCTGCAGGCATGCTGTTTTGTGAATGCAGAGTCTGGGCAGAAATCAGACAGAGTGCCACTTGAGGCCTAAGCCCTCTGCTCCCTAATCTTGAGGCTTTGAGACAAGTCATTCAGCTGTGTGACTGATTTGCATCCAAATCATTTTCTATGCATGAACACAGAACCACTTTCTATTAGTCCATCTCTTTTGTTCCTTTGCTTAATGTTGCCTCCCCTCCTCCAACCCTCCTCCCCACCAGTTTAACCCTCTAACACACAAAAAAAAAAGTGAAATAAATTACTATTACACAAAGGGAAATGTGTAAGGTGCTGTAGGGATTCAGCATGAAGCCTACTGAAGTGAGCCACTAATGAGTTACAAAAGATTTGCAGAAGCCCCAGAAAGACAAAAAGGAGGAAAGGGGGAGAGTGCATATCTGCCTTGGCTGAATGGAAAGGTACCACAAAAGAGGCTCATCAAATATCCTTTGGAAAACGGGAAGTTAGCCCAACAGAAAAGCTAGTGATAAGGAACAATAACGTAAAACAAAAACGAAGATGATTTAGCTGAGGGATTTCGTGGGGAGATTAGCCAAAGGCATAACATGAAAATAAATAAGAAGAAATTATTTAATTATAAGATGCGTAAGCAGGCTGTGAGAGAATCAAAAGGCTCAGTGGAGTACCAGGGTGCAATGGGAACAATTAAAGAGGATAAAGACATTGCAGGGAAATTAAATGATCTATTTGCATGTCTCTGCCACCAGTCGTTCCGAAGAGATACATGGATAATAAAGCTGAGGGACTGTTGGAAAATAAAGAGTCAAATAAGACACACTGAAAGGAAGTGATACATTTCAGAGAAGATAGCATCAGGAAGGGCTTTTGACATTGTCTGAACAGTTAAGCACAGACTCTGTTTAAGTCATGCTAGTGAAATTAATTGGATTTTTCAGATAGTTAAAAGTATGAACATACAGAAGTACTGGCAGCTGAAGACATTAAGATTATCTGGTAGTAAGCATAAACAGTCACTACAAATCCTGACTGTCCCACAAGACAGCAGGCTAACAAAGTTTGGGCCAGTGTTGTTATCTTGGCAGTTGCAGACAACTTGTCTTAACATCCCTATGTTAGTGTGCAGTAAGAACCGTTCTCCTGTGATACTTAAAAGGTGGCCAAAGCTGATTAACATTTAGCAAGCTGCAAACATGACATAGATACAAATCAGGTAAGAGACCACATCTCGCTTTGTTCCTTCCCCACGCTATAAATCACCAACAGAGAGCAGAAATGCATGATTAGCTACTAGTGGAGGGAGAGCCGGCACTGCCCTGCAAGGAGGATTCCCACTGGGAGTAAAGCACAGAAAAGGAATTGGAAAGAAAAAGGGTCAGAAAAACAACTTCAGGTTGCCCCAAAGTATTTGAGCTAATCAAAACTGAAGAAGCTGGCTGCACCTCAAATACTGTGTTCAGTTTTGGGCCCCTCACTACAAGAAAGACATTGAGGTGCTGGAACATGTCCAAAGAAGCACAGTGAAGCTGTTGAAGGGTCTAGAGCACAAGTCTTATGAGGAGCGGCTGAGGGAACTGGAATTGTTTAACTTGGAGAAAAGGATGCTCAGGAAAGACCTTATTCCTCTCTACAACCACCTGAAAGGAGGTCGTAGTGAGGTGGTTGTTGGTCTCTTTTCCCAAGTAACAAGACAAGAGGAAACAGCCTTTAACTGCACCAGGGGAGATATTAGGAAAAACTTCTTCACTGAAAGGGCTGTCAAGCATTGGAACTGGCTTTCCAGCAACATTGGTTGAGTCCCCATCCCTGAAGGTATTTAAAAGACATGTAGATGCAGCACTAGGCACATACTATAGTGGTGGACTTGGCAGTGTTAAGTTTACTGTTGGACTCGATATTAAAGGTATTTTCCAACCTAAGTGATTCTATGATTCTATAAAAGCCTTAGAAAGGGACACACGAACAACACAGCAGATTGATGTTGGTGGAGGAAGGAGAACCCAGAAAGGATCATTTTTAATTGTTCCCATACACAGCCAAGGTACACTGCTCATGGAAAAGGCCTCGGGATCCAGTCAGCATTGGGTTTTGAACCAGTGTCCATAAATCATGCGAAGTCATTTACTTCAGCAGATTAAATTATCTTTTCTGATCAGGAAATATTGATGAGAAAGCCCCAACTCCCATTAAAGTGTTCTTAGAAAACATCAGGGGTTTTTAATGCATGTATTCATTTTAGAAATTTAAAACTCACCTCTGCTGAAAAAAGACCTGGAAATTAGTGACATATAGCTGTTGGGGATTTATGTCTTGATTCAAACTCATGATCATGAGTAGCTACCCTGCCTTTCTGGCGTCAGAAGGAAATAGCAGTCAGTCCAAGAGCTGCAAGACCTTATCTTCATATTTTATGACCTTTTGGTGGGGAAAGGTCTCTTGTATGAACAGTGCACAACACAGGGAAGCCCTTGGCTGGAGAATAACCAGGAAGAATAACTGTAAAATGAAGAATCGTGAATAACCATGGTGACTCACTTGACTAATCCTGCAGCAGAGAAGATGAACAGTCAAACAAAGGAGCCCACAGCTGACTCATGTGCTGTAAAGGGCTTGTTTGTCTCATCTGTCTGAGGTCTATGTGTGCAGAAATTAGCAAGGCTTGTCTGTGACTCACGGAGAAAAAAGGTTGCGTTCACAGCAAATGTTCACAACAAATATTTTGACCGGCCATGGGTAACTTTCTTCATAGAACAATTCAAAGCCATTTAAACTTGTTAGCTGCAGAAATATGAATAATTCACCAACATTCAATCTGGAGAAATTTTTACACAAAAATATGAGATTTTTTCTTATTTTGTAGGGTACCACCCCATTCTTTGTCATGCCCAAGTTACAGATTTTTTTATTTCTCTGTAGAACTAGAATATATGCACATAGAACTCCTACTGAGTAAAACACAGGTTGCACTAATTTAATGTCGTAGCTCCAAATTATTATTCTGTTACATCCAGTGTAGCTATCTTTGGTTGTTCCAGTATGTCAGCTTCAGACAGGCATCTTTCCTGTTTTGTAATGAAAAGATAGCAAGTTTTTCCCCACAGCATCTGTGTAAGTCTATAAATAAAATTCCCAAGCAACTTTACATCCA
Organism: Tyto alba; assembly: GCF_018691265.1. Lineage (NCBI taxonomy): Eukaryota > Metazoa > Chordata > Aves > Strigiformes > Tytonidae > Tyto > Tyto alba. The sequence continues at coordinate 39,861,335 of NW_024881330.1, forward strand.
GGATAACAGACTGGATAGATAAGTGCACTGATTTTTTTCTTCAGAAGTGCTCAGTCCAACAGTGCACTGGATACAAATAATAGCGTAAACTAAGCGGGGATCTGAACTCTATTTAAAATTAGAAATCCACTGCTTAGCTTATAACTGAACGGAGGCCAGCCGCCCACAGATATCTGGCTGGCTTTGAATTCCTGCTTGGAGTGAGCTGGAAGCCTCTGCCATTGCCAGTGAAGGAGAGATGTACCAGTCTGTAGAAACAAACTACATGGGTTTATTCTTTCATCATGCAAAAATTGCCTCTCAGTGGCTTTCTTAAAGATATAAAAATATTCCCCTTGTTATATTTCTGCTGGAGGTTCTTCTATATACAAGTATTATGAGGTTTTTTGCTGTCACTTTCCACTTTAGTTGAACTCCATAGCAACCAATAGCCCCTGAATTACATGCTCCACATTCAAGTCTGCGTTACAGATCTCCTCCTACATGCACTCATTCATACTGTGGGCACCCTTACCTAATGAATACTTTGTCCCTGATGTTAATGTGATTGTGCAAGGACCCCTCCTTATGTGTATTTTGGCTGAAAAACAGGGACCTTTGCAGCCCCTATGCTTGGGGAGGGCGAGCGCAGGTGGTGGTGCTCTTTGGATCCCTGGTAGGACTAGCTTTCGCCAAAGACCTACACAGGGGAATGGGGAGGTGACATCTGCTCTTCCCTTTGCCTCAGCTGAGGGATGTGTCACTCCATTTAGCAGGGAAACAGTCCAAGATAAAGCATAAAATTGTTACGCTCCTGAGCCAGAGCGCTCAGCGCCATGCAGGGTGAAGCCTCTCAGGAGCAGCGTGCAGCTCTGCTCTGCAGCCTGCTGCTGCAAAGAAAGGCCAGAACTGAATCTCATGTGCAATATGACTGTTCCTCTGGATTTATTTTATTCCTTCAGGATTTCAGTATTTCTGAGCTACAAACTGGTGATTTTCTTGCCTTTTTAGTACCCAAAGCAATGTAATGATTGCACATTGGGCACATTTCTTCATTGAGAAGGAGTAAGTACCAATTACATGCAGTGTGTTATGATACTATGGAAATTATTAAAAGCTCTACACTACAACCCCTAAATGCAATCAATAAATCAGTTCTACAGAGCCATTGAAGTAATTTGCCTGGATATTCCCAAATGCAGTGTCCCCTGTGAGGAGCATGGGGAAGATGGGCAAAGAGTACATTCCAGCATGGGCACAGTCAGGAAGTCCATGATGGTTTCAGGTTATTGATCTCCATTGCTAGAAATTTAGGAGATGACACATGGGAACAGACTGATGGTCACAGCTCAGGATGCTGTTTGAGAGGTAGTTTTTAATCTTCTATCATGATCTCTCCAATGTTATGATACTGTTCCCTCAAAGCACAGCTGTAGTAATAATGAACAAAATGAATGCCAGTATCTGAGTGGCTTACAGTTAGAAGCATTAGAACTGATAACCTCTGTTGTTTTATTTTATTCTCTGTGCTTACATAGCCTTTTCTTATTCTCTCTTGACATTGTAATCTATCCTTACATCACACTAAGCTATTTGCTCAATTTCTTGCATCTTTGCGTTCCACAAGTTATTTTTTCATTACAGAAAGGGAAAGGATTTTCTTTTGAACATTATGAAGCTAATGTTTAATCTCATAAAGCAATTATACAGATCTTTTGTTGTGTTATTAGAAGAAGATACAAATGGCATCACCAGTTCAGTCTCCCTGCTATCATGTTTTCTCTGTATGATTCCATTATATCTCCTCTAGCTATATCTCCACTTTATCTTCAACATCTTTCTATTTGAAATAGCCTTGGACTTTTTGCTCCCTCCTGATGCAGTTATCTCACTTGTTCATAACACTAATGAATTCCTTTCACTGTTCTTTTTTTTTTTTTTTTTTGACAGTTATACTTTTTACATCCACCTTCTTTTTGAGATAATACAATGTAAAGTAAAATCAGTATTCAAGGTGAGTTTGGAATATCAGCATACATAAAAGAATATGTTGTCTTTTCCTATTTATTCTCCATCTCATTCTTAATGCAACCTAACATCTAATTAACTTTTCTGACCACCACTGCACAATAAGTACACTTGCTAATTGTGCTGCCCGTAATGACCTGGTGTTTTTCTAAAAAGGTTAAAAGTAATTGAAAACCCAGAAGAAACTGCATAAAGAGAGGATAAAGGATCTGCATATAAAAGGTTGCCATGTATTAAAATCCAACATGTTCTTGTACTGTGTTTAGACTTCTTTGCATAATAAATGCTGCTTTTCTAGGTCACTGTAGAGTTTTCCACAATTTTTGCCAATCTACACTAACATACACAACTTTCATTTACTTTTTGTCACATCACCACTTAGCTCACCTAAGTTTGCCGAAAGAATACTGCTGCTGGGCATTATGATAACATAATTTTGCCTCTTACAAATCCTATTCTCCACCTGAAGTATCGGGTCCACTTTTACGAGCAAGACAAGAATTGAGCTGTATATTTATTAACTTTACCGAAAAGACTTTAATACAAATTTCACAGGAAGATTTTTTTTATTAACTAAATGGTATATTTGCATATTTTACCCTAGACGATTCTACCATAATTATTTGACTGCAACTAGTCATTCTTACAGCAGACCTCAGTGATGACTAGACCAAATAGTAAAGCTAAAATCAAGTAACTGCTCACCAATGCATATGTTCTACCAGTGCTGAGTTCAGAACTACAGAAGTTATATTATTGTTTGTGGATATTCAGATAGCACCTGGTTACTCCCACAATACTGATCAATCTAAAAAGCTTTGAAAAATGTAACAGAGTGCCTGGAAATTCATTCAGAAGCTCACTTTTCTCTATTTCTGTTGGAAAGTTTAACTGGCTAAGAAGCAGACTCCTTCTGTGTGTTTGAAATGACAGTAATGAACTTTTAGCTGGTAAGATGACAAAGAACCCTAAAGGTGTGCCTGAAGTCACGTCTTTCCTAGTAGTACCTAGTCTGAAATCTCTATGAAGCTCTAAGGACAGAGGAGAAATCTAGTCCATCTTAATCTCAGATTTTTAGATCTACAGATATTGTACAAACAGTGTGCTTGACAGATGAGAGTCAAAACTTGCCTGTGAAAGCAGCCCAAATTTGGAAAAATATTCTGCTGAAGTGTCCCTTTTTCTTGTGTATGGAATTATGGAAGGTACCTTTGATTCTACAGGCTGAAAAAAAATTCAGAAAAAAATCATAGGAAAACTGGAAAATTACGTGAGTCCAGGCTGCCAGGAGCAGATTGCATCAGGTTCAAGAAATGATGACTTATCCAGTAGGAAGAGCAGATCGTGGTGAAAAGCCACAGTAACTGAGACTGGATTATGGGTAGCACCCTGTAGATGAAATTCCAGACACTGTGTGTGAAGATGACAGTTGTGCAGTGTTATGTCCCTAAAGAAATCATAACATGAAGAAGAAAAAAATAAAACCAAAACAAAGCAAACATCCCAGTGGACTTTATTAAGTCAGTGCGACACCCTCCTTGACCTGTGTGAAATGAATGTGGAAAGACAGACAGACTGTTGCAAACCTCACAGCAGTAGCATGTCTAGAAATGGCTCACATGAAGATGGTGGAAAGTGGCCTGTGTACCTTCATTGACAACATCATCCTGTGGTAGTAAAGTATATCTCCACAAAAGATTTATAAAGTAGTTTTGGTATCACCAGATGCCATAATTAAGAACCAGAGAGCCCACGTTTTATTTCTCCATTCAGGTGGAATAAAAGAGAAAAACAGAACAAGCATGAGTAGCGAGCAGCAATGTCACAAATGAAAACAAAGACATTATTTGCAAAGAAAGCAATCAGAAGTGCTACAGTTTCCAGACTTAAAATCTCTCTCCAGTAAAAATGGCATTTCAACTATCATAATATAGAGGATGATAAAAAAATTATTATGTTATAAAAAAGCTTGGAGAAGCTCAGCCGTTCCTATGCCTGTCTGGTGGAATGTATTATGGTTTTTCTAGACAACAAGAACGGACTGATGAAGCCGTGTGGGATGTCATCATCAAAGGCAAATCATCAAAGCTGAATCTCATTGGAGATATTGGGTAAGAGGTTATCAAGACATGAGAAGTGGCAAAAAATAGAAATGCAATTATATCTTGGTAAACACCTAAAATGACTATTAAATCATGCAAATAATCATTTACCTATGGTTATGCCTGTACTTAAATCTGGGCAGTGAACGTGGCAGACATTAAAAAGATGTACAAAAGTGATGTCAGTCACCAGAACTGTTATAAATTATTTTAGTTAGAGGCCTTCAGGGCCAATAAAAGACAGACATGAAAATATTCTAATCATTTCTTATAAGCAAATGAAAAGATGTGTCAAGCATTATATATCAAAGTGGTTTCCCACTGGAACAATAGGCAACTTTGATATAGCTGACAAGATGGAGGAACTTGATATTATTGATGTAGAAATGATCATTGGGGAACTCAAAACAGATGCTGTGAAGATTCATAAGACAGCAGTCTAGGAAAAATTAACTGCAGGTCTCTTCAGAAACAACAATGAAGAAAATCTGCTATAATGATTCAGTTGAGCAGGGGAGAAGGACCAGAAAAAAATGAGCCCGCGTAGATTTATGAAATAGAGAAGACTGTTAAAAGTGTATGGGATCATGGTGCTGCTAGTCACAAAGAAACTGCTTTGCACAGTTACTCTGAAAAGGATATGCAGTGGCATGAAGCTCAAGAAAAATGAGCAGTTTTCACCATAGACACTTTTAAGTGGATCATATTTCATGCAACTTCACTGAAGAAAGTGAAGGAATGAATAGCAACAACCATTCCCCCTAAGAGAGCATATCTGTAGAAGACTCCAGACTTTACAGAATCTTTAACAAGATAAAAATGTGATGTGATTCAACCAACAATGAGTAGTCTGGTTAAATGTTACCAGTGGAATGAAAAAAAAAGGTTTGTCTTCTTATTCACGTTCTCCAGTTGTCTCAGCCTTCATTGGGTATCAGATCTCCAATGTGGAAAACAGCTGACAGAAGTTGCTTTGGGAGATCTGTATTCCATGGACATATGACTCTCCAGTATGTCAATCACAAAAGACTGATAATGAAATGAATTTTATAAATAACTAGCAGAAAACAAAAGTTATGGAGGACACCATCAGACTGAATCATACCACATTATAGTAGAACCGAAAACTGCTTCTGTAATGACTCCAGTGGGTGAGGCAATTGCTCCTTTTGAAGAGGAATTACTGAATACAGAAATCAAGTATCATCAGCATTATACTATGTAGCGTTACTAGCCTTTTACTAAGTGCATATTTGTATGGATGACAGCAGTGGAGCAAAAGAGGTCTGCCTAAGGGAAGATAAAAATCTTTTTCTGCGGATTTTACTACCACTTAAGCAGAATATTTTGAATAAGAAGAACAAAATTTGTTCTGATGCAGAGACAGCTACAACCACCTGATGATTTGTAAACGAGGAAGCAAGCTTTCCTGGGATGTACAGGGTTTCTTTGACAAAATAGTCTTTTGGAAAAAATCTTTTTTCTTTCTTTCTTTCTTTTATTTTTTTTTTTTTTTTTTTGGTTTTGAAGTTGCAAAATACAGTTTTCTGAGAGAAGTGCAGAACAAAGGAAAAGGAGGTGAGCATAGAAGGACTCTCCTGAAATTTTTCCAAAGCAGCAACCCAAACAAAGTAATGTTATTGGCCCAGCTCATTTAGAAATACAACAGTGTTTAGGTTGGTTTTCTCAAAACAGATAAAGTAATTAAGGAACAATAATATTAAAATGCAAGCTTCAAATTGAAAATGAGAAACTGTCAGGGTTACAGTTGTTCTCAGAATGCCTCCTGTGCAGGATCAGTGGGCAAACCAGTCTATAATAAATTTATAAAGTGTGATTTCAGATACCATAATCACAAATGGGAAAATTAAGCATGTTTTAAAACTCTAAAACTAATGCGACATAATATTTGAGTACTTCGTTTTCTGTGAATGCAGTGACTCGGTACATAATTTCCTTATTTTTTTAAAAAAATAAAAGAATGGGCAATCTACCTGAAGCATTTAATTAATGCTTTACTTGTATTTCATTATCAGGATTTGAAACCTTAAATTTCTACAATAAAATCTGTCTTTTAACCAAGATTACTAATTCAGTGATCTAGCAGCATGAAGGCTTTTTCCTGGATGGGATGGATCTTTTTGTCACTTACTGACATCAGTGGGGTGTAGTAACTGTTTAAGTTGAGATCATAGGCAACAGAAATAAGATTGTAGGGTCTTATATTGAGTATACAGTAACGATGAAAGGAAGCCCAGCCTGCTGTCCTCTATTCCCCTGAAGACAGTACAATTTTTTGGTACATGCCAATTCCCCATATAGTACAGATTAGTGTTGCAATTGCAGTGTTGTCCTTGCCTTGGAATAGTAAAGTTATGTTACTATTTTAGCAGACTATCACATTTTCACAAGAATTGCAGTGAAAAACAATTTAAGTGGTTTATAAACTATAGAAATTCAGCTGAGTTGAAAACAGAATTTCATGTGAATTGCAATGTTAGGAATTCTGAAAGAAAAGTTTCATTAATTTCTTATTACGCAAGTTATTGGCAACCTCTTAAATCATTCTATCCTCCATACAGTAAAGTATACTTACATGTGTACATGTTCAGTCTGTCTTCTGGCAACCACTGCTTCAGGGTTTGCTGTTTTGGGGGGAAAGGGCTGTGTTTTCGGTTTCCTAAACAACTGGAAACTGTACATTGAGGATGTAATGTTTTATACTATTCTATTTCTGTTTGTATTGCTTCTGTTTGTGCAGCTAGTATAATTAATTCTCTTTTTTTTCACACTGATAAGAATTCTCACATAGTCAATACAGGGACTTACTGAAGAAATGTGGTTAATTGATGTCACTACTCTACAATACTTATTCAACTATAAATAATTGCTCACAGAGAATCATATGTAACAATTAAGTACAGAAAATAGTAGGCAGATAGAATTTTTATGCTTTTGAACTCAATGCACAATGATGTCCTCCCAGACCTCACAGTGGTATTTGTAGGACCCACCTCTGGAAACAGTTAGCTGGAGCAACCAGTATCTTTACTCCAACCACAAGCAGTAGTGACCACTTCAGTGAAGACACAGACAGCAGGGAGGCCCTGTTTTGTCAAAAGTCAGCAACAAAGAGGCAGAAAAAGGATCAGCAGACATTGCCACAGCAACTCTAGTTACAAGCCCTTGAGAAAAATGCCAGAAGGAAAACTTCATTATTAGAGGAAAACATGGAAGTCTTGAACAAATAAATCATCCCTTGTTCTCTGGAAAACAGTTGCATCCAGTCACTGGTACAAGCTTGTTTACAAAGAAACTCTGATATTTTTCACCTATTCCTTCCTGTAAAAAAACCTTTATGAAAACAGGAGTCACAATTCATTTTCCTTGAGATCTAACTGGTCTGATGTTAAGAAAGTAATGGATTGGGTCTTACCATGAACATATTATGTTTTATTGGAATAGTTGCATCTTGACGTCTTTTTTAAAGGTAGCAATGCCTATATTTCAGGAGATGGCATTGGAGATGCTTGCACCATAACAGCAAGATATGGTCTGTGGAAGATTTAATATATAAAAGGTGTAATTTGGTATCAGTTGATGAATTGTTAAAAGTGCAGGGTTTGTTAATACTATACTGCGTATCCTTTTTTCTCTGTCATTGCCTCACAGTTTATACTGTATTGAAAGGGTAAAATCAGGCAGGGAGAGTTAATTCCTACAGATCTAAGCACAATTTTGTGACACATTTGTTACAACAGCAGAATTCATTTACTTAAAAACAACTGTGGTACATACTGCTCTCTATTCTAGCCAATGCTTTGACTTCACAAAAATGTTACTAAAAAGGCCTTATGGCAATACCAGAGAAAAACTACAAGTGATCAAGTGTCTGCAAAATGAATCCCAATATGCTGCAGTTAGTTTTACTCCACAAAACTACACAAAAAATAGAGTGCTTCCAACCTCTCTGTGTTTTTATTACCCTGATCTGCCAGAACTCTTGTATTCGGTTGATTTAACTTTGGTTAATATTTTGCAATTTTAGTATTAATCAAAAATGCTTAACGGTGAAGTAAATGCACTGGTTTCATTTCTGCATGAGAAGTATATTAAGCCATAAGGCACTTAAACAGATGTCTAATGTAAAACGTATGAATAGTCTCACTGCTGCATTTGGCCTCCACAGTTAAATCTGTTGGGCTTGTTCACATGCATGTGCATATATGCATTGTTGAATCAGATGTTATGAAAAAAAGTTTTCTTTGCCTTCTTGCTCTTTGGAAATGCATGAACCCTATATGCTTTTGAAAGAATTCTATAAGGAGGTTCCCTGGCTTCAGACATGCAATCTTCTAACTCAAAGTTTCATGGAAGTCAGAAAACAGACTTTCAGTTCACCTATTCTGACCTAGTCATGTGCACTAGTTTTATTAAGCGCCCCACAACATGACTGTAGACATGAATTAGGTCATTTTTCATTCCAGAAGTAGGAAACTGCATGACAGAGTACAGGTCTGGCACAGTGGGACCTTGTGCAAGCAGGACATTGATGAACACCTTCCTCCCCTCTGCCTGGCTGCAGCACTTCACCCCCACACTCTGCTGCTCCCCGGGTCCCAGCCAGAGCCTGTCCTCAGAGAACACTGCTAATCGAAGTACTGAGCTATAAATCACACCTGCTTCGTGATACTGGGCATGTCTTCCAGCATAACTATTTCCAATTTTTTCTTTTGTTTCATTTTGTATTATACTGCCAAATTCACACTGGAGCAGTTTGCCACATGCAGAAATTAGTCTTGCCCATGGCCTGTGTGCCCTTCTTAATTGCTCGGCACCACCAGACAGGCAAATGGTTCTTTTCTCAACATACCATTAGTATAGTAACACTTCTTATCTTTTGGGGTACTTCAGGATAACAAAATAACCATTTTTCCATTGAAGATATATTTGTAGACATTTATAGTGAGCCACAGCCTGGGCCAGGCATAGGTGGCAGTCAAGAGATTTATTTTCCACCATGCTTTTGGGAGATGTAGAGCTTCTTCAGGGGAGAAAAAAGCAGGCAAAGGGATTTGTTCTGCCCACCCTGGCATGAGAGCTGCACCAGGATTGAAGTCTCTCTGTGGGTCAGCTGGGGGCCAGTTCAGGTTTCCTTCTGTGTCTTTTGGAAGCAGGGTTAAAGAAGACCTTGTCTTCAATGCAGTTGTGTGACAAGTAAGAAACTGTTTGACTGTATTAAATCCTTGAGAGCCCCCCATCAGGCCAGGGGTGCTCTCCTCCCTTGGGACAGAGCCAGCTGCAAGATGCCTGGCCCTGCCTTGCTGCCCCAGGGAGCCCCAGACACCCCGATGCACTCTTCTTCATTTAATAAAGGTGTTCAAGGCTTCTTTTCTCTTGTCCATTTAGACTGCAAACTCTCTAGGGTGGGGTCTAAGCCTTGCTTTATTTTTTCATCCTAGTGTGTTAGGACCCAGTTTAGGGCTGATAGTGAAAAACTAACAAATTCATGTAGGGAATTTGCTACTGGTAAACACAGTTAGCCAGTATGAATGCAATGTCCTTTTAGATACATCATGCAGTAAGAGGTCACCCAGTTCAACAGCCATGGTCTGGATTGACTGGGCAAGAGTTTTGGTGCAGCTGCATTTAAAGTCTGTGCATTTTATTACATTTGACAATTGCCTGTAGGTTATCTCCCTGCATTATATGTTAATACAAACTTTGCTATTCACTGTCTTTCCCTGACCCTAGTGCATCTGAATGACATAGAACAGTAAAGTCCTTAAAGTTCAAACCCACTCTACTAAGATAGTATTTTTGTCTTGGTAGGTCCAGTAGTATTCAAGAAAAGCATTTAATGTCCTGGTGACTAGATATTCAGCTGTGCCAGAACCATACTCCAGTGTATTTCACAGTTAAGATGAAGGTGACTTTACACTAATTATATTTCATTAGATGTAGGGATGTGACTGCTGATTTGCAGGGCCAGCAAGACCTCTGAAGGCTCTTTTTGTGCTATTCTCAACAGCCACCGGGACAGGCCATGCGGCTCCTGTGTCAGCTGGAGCATTCCCTCCATGAACATGTAGCCAACACTACATCTGCACTAAGACATTTTACAACCAACCACGCTCAGTACTTCAGAAACTCCCTCCCATGGGAAAACTCAATGCCACTGAAAGTAAGACAGGCACAAGAAAGCACCGTTCTTACTCACTACATCTGCATACCCCTCCTGACAGAGAATTTGCTCGTTGATACTTTCTTAGAACTTCTTTTATTGTGGTCATGTCAGAAAGCTCCGATTGTAGGACTATTTCCAGATGGACTACCTACCTAGAGATTCTGTAATTTTCCACATCACAGATAGGCACAGCAACCTTTTCACAAAGTTAGGATACTTGCATTAGTTAGTGGTTTCAAACAAGTTCTCATCCAGCAAGAAGGCTGCAAGAGACCTTGGAGACAATGAGTTTTGAGACCATTATCCTCCTCCTTAGCACACAGTGAGTGGGAGACACACTCCACTGTAGAAAACAATGACACTGGAAGACCATAAAATATTAGAACTATCCATTTTCAAATATAATTGATACATAAAACACCTAACATGTATTCAGAATCCCAGATAGGATAATTGTTTTTACATAGCATTTCTTAAACACAAGATAGTCTGTTGGACTTTTAGATACCAGAGCTTACTGATGCAATGTTTATGTTTTTAAATTGAAAGATAGCTTAAAGAACCTTCTGAGTTTATCCTTCTCAGAGGCTTTTGACAAAGCAAAATGAATCCTATAAATAGGAGATAGGAAGTTATCTGACAGCATCTCTTACATCTCCTACACTGCATCATCTTAAGTACTCCTAGTTTGTCTCTGATTTCTTCAGTAAAAGATCCAGTGATGAGGAATCCACATAGTGCCTCAGTTACCTGTTCAGGTCCTGAAACATCTTAATCATTACATGTTCTTTCATTTTAGGAAATCTAATTCTGCTTAAGGTTACTTTATTTGCTTTTATTCTGTATTCCTATCCCTAAGGAAATGGGGAACTTTTCACAACCACCTTTTACTAAGATAAGCTTTTACATATAGGAATATTCATATTCCATCTCTTATTGTCCTCAACTTTTATTATATTGTCATACTTTCCAGACTTCTTGTTTTACTATTATTTTATTGACTTGGCTCAGATTGTCTCGCATGCTAGTACTTAGGTTACAGGTCAGCTGAGGTGAGTAAAGGTGAATAACTTCTGGTGTTCTGCAGACAACATTCCTGTAATACAGCTCAGAGACATTGTTTCCTCAGTGGTATCACCTTACTGTATCATTCCATTTGTAGTCCATCCTTTACCCCCAAATCCTTTTCTGCCCATCCAGCATTTTCTCCATTAATCAACCATGAATACCTTATTTAACAAACCAAGAGACGAGGAAATCCCAGTAGATACAAACATATCAGCCACAACTAAACCAGTAATGGCAGGTATGTCTGGTGTCTTGCAAAGCTCCTTGGCTTTTAACATGGAGTCTGCATCTGATATGCCTCTTTTTGAAATAAACCCCCAAATGATCCTGAATTACTTTTAAATGGGTCATAAAGAATGTTCTTTGAAAGAAAGTGAGTGTACATGTACCTATGTATACATTTTAGCAGAGAATAATAGTAAGATGCTGGAAAAAAGAAAGGCATTCATTGGCAGCTACAACATATACAAATTGACATTTTCCCCAGACTTGCAAAGTTCTTTTATTCAAACAGAATTGAAGGCTTTATCAGAGTGAAACTGACTTTAAATTGCAGTGGCCAACTAAAAGTGGCTTACATGTAAATGAGAACCTACGAAATGGAAAGATTTCCTGCCTTCTTTCCCTAGGTCAGAGTTTATTCCTCCTCCTTTTTTATCTCAGTTTTCAAATGAATATTGCAGTGCGTTTGGAAGCAGGATTTTTCAGCAATCTCTTTCAATATAAATCACATTTCCCCTTTTGTACTTACACAACAGACGGGTAGGATTATCCCTGGGAAAACAAGGCAATGCATTCTCATTCAGAAACCTCGTGAAGTGAGAACAGCTTAGAGGATCACAGGTCCAAGATAATAGGAGAGGATGAATATGCCTTAGATAAGGTTTTTGTACCCTGGTGTGGATTTTCCTGGTAAGAAATACCTATACAAAAGAAATTCTGTATGCTAACACATAACATGGCACTCTGAAATGCTACAGGTACCACATATACTCTGTAGATTGATCTGTGCATATTTAATATACATGACTGCCATTGCTTAGATTTGCTGTGAAAGAAAGCCAGAAGGAAGGAAGGAGTGAAAGGTTTAGCACTGGCAAGGGGAGTGCATGTTCCTGATTACATTTCAGCATTAGCCTTCTGCTTGTTACCACTTGTTTTTTCACCTTTATTACTTCATTCATATCTGATTGTATGGAATTTAGTTCCTCTACTGATGTGTTATAAAACCAGGGGAGCTGAAATTAGAACTTTGTGGAAGGGAGCAGAGGACTATCTATTGGAAAGAACAAGGAAGGCGTGGGGATGGCTTGTGAGTGGAACTCAATGAAGAAAACCCTGTTGGTCTTAAAAGGTAAAAATAAAGTCTTGAGCTTCCTGATTTGTTAATTCAGACCATCAGCTGCATGTCTTGTAAAGTATGTGAGAGTACATGTCTTGTAAAGTACATAAGAGTGGTTCTACTGGATCATAGGAGAGTGGTTCTACTGGAACAGACCAAAGGTTCCTCTGGTCCCAAATCTTCATTGTGACAGTGCCCAACAGCAGGTCCCCAACAAGGGGTTTGATACACAGCAGGTTGGCAAGGTTAAAATAGAAAACATACCAACTTTCCTCTGAAAAGCAAATCTTCTTATGTATATTCATATATTAACTTCTAAAATATGGTACTCAACTGCTTAGAATCTTACAGCTTCAATCAAATTCTGAATTTCGGCCCTCTAAATATATATTTTGGGATATTATGTAAATAATCCATATGTCTTTTTCAAATAGACTGTTATTGATCATATAGCATCATAACATTACTTGGTGCTGTGATTTTATACTGCATATATGAAAGGCGACTGGCACCACATGTGTTGATCCATGCACAGACATGTACGATCCGCTCTGTGTCTGCAGTGGAAAAGTGGAAAAATGGTAGCATCTTTCTATAAAGAAAAAGCACCAATGAAGATATTTGCATATTACCTTTCCCTTAAAAATTAATCTTAACTGATGCAAATTCACTCAGCATGGGCAGAAAACAGGTAGTTACGTAGGAAATAGTTCCAGCAGGAGGCTAACTGGCTGGCTTTGCCCTCTGTCCTCTGCTACAAATGGACACTCCAGGAAGTTTCCAGAGCTGAAATTATCATGGTCTGGGAGCAAGGGATAGCTGTCTTTGCCCCTGTGGTTGCTGCACTTAGTACAAATAAAAATTGTGAGAGTGCATTCAGAATTTAAGACAAAAATTTCCTCTTCCTCAAGGATTGATTTCCATTTTCTTCTCTTTAGGAATCAAGCATCCAGTCATGACATATTAATTATGCTGCTCCACCAGTTTTATTGGCTTACCCATGTCAAAAGAGGCAAAATATCTTGTATGGAAGAGTTTTAACAATTCCATTTTTAGGCTGGTTTATTGGAATGTCTTTACTCCTCTATCCTTTCCCTGGGCCTCCACCTCTGTTTGGTCTGCTAAATTGTTAGGTGCCTGTGGCTGATGGCTGCCTCTACCACTTCCTCATATTATTAAGACCATCCCATGGATATACATGGCTGTGGCACTCTCAGTGCAACCGCGGGAGCTGACGTCTCCCTTGTCCTCCAGCCTTGCCAAGGTAGACGAGCACCCTGAGGCAAGGTGACAGTGGTAGCAAGGCAGAATTTACCCCAACATGCTGTTCAGCCATTTTGTGGAGCTCAGCACTCCCCACACCGTGCACCCCTTGACCGAATTCATGCTGTCTGCTGTAACTCCTCTGGGAACAACCAGCCTGCTAATGGCAGTAGTTCCCAAGCACCCCTTGTGCTGCTTTGAGGGTGCTGGAAGTGGAGGATGCTCAGTACTTACCAGGGTCTGGTGAAAAAGGCGACTATTCATGTGTAAAAAGCAATTGATACAGAGGCTTAGAGTTCAGAAGAAAGAGTCTTAAACAAATCATGGCCTGAGGAAATAATATATCAAGAAATTATTAGAATTTTAACATTTCAAATGTATTTCAGGTTTCTAGCTCAGTATCTCCACTCTTTTCTAACACTTCTACTGCATATAACCTATTAAATAGGTAGTCAGAATTACTTTTTTTTTCCTCCCCTGACTCTTTGCAGTCTGCTCCTGCTGCAAGGCATGAATTTGCCTTAGCTTCTTTTAATTAGTTTGGCAAGTTAGAAACTGATCAGAATATCAGATATTTAGAAAACTTGATTTAGGAAAAGCAGAAGCAAAAAATATTCTGATCTCTTCCTACAGAGTCTCACCTCAACAAACTCCTATTTGTAAGAACATTCATTTGTGGTTACCAGTTGTTCCCAAGGGTCACAGGGACAAAGACCCAAATGGGATGTCATATTGTTTGGCTTTGTACTATTCTGTTGTTATAGCTCTGCTATAATGTTCTTTTGCAGAACCCAGCTGTGAGGATGACATACATGGCCCATGTAGGGGTATGGGTCATTTTCTAGGGACAAGTGCTATCACAACTGTATGCAATTTCTCTTTTCTGCCACCCAGACATAAACACCCCCACAAAATTTGGGTCTTGAAACAATCTGGGAAGGAATGGGGGGTGTGTGCATGTGTGCATATGTGTTCATTGTGTACACGTGTTTGTGTGTGTATATTTTTCTTAATCAACTGCCCTTGTCTCTGGTTTATGAAGCTTGGGGATTGGATTTGGTTTATTTTCTCCACAGGAGGGAGGTGGCACAGAGCCACTTTCCAGTCTGCCCTTCGTTTCCCTTTGTTATTCTGCAGGCCAGCTCCAGCAATTGTCTGTCTCACCCACTGGCACTGTCCTTCACAGCTCTTCAGTCAGCCCTCAGCTCGACACGATCATCACCTTCTCTTCCCTCTCAATATGTGTTTGATTGCCTTACCCCCTCTCACTGTTTTTTTTTTTTTTTTTTCCTTTCAGCCAGGCTTCTCTCGTTCTTCAACATATGCTTCATAACTTTCCCAGCTGTTGTTTTTCTTTCTCTTTTTCAGACATTTTCTCTCTCTTCCGTGATTCCCTTCTCAGCCCTACCCAGGACTGTCATTTCTGTATGTCATCCTTCTGTCATTCATATGGACTACAATTACCTTCCCAAACGTGGCTTCCATAACAAATGTTACTAACTGAATTAGGTTGCTGCCTCCAAGCAAATTAAAACATTACAAGACAGAGCTCCTTTTCATCTTCTTTGTCCAATATTTAATTTGCACATCTGTTACCCCCTGAAATGAGTATTCTGCCTATGCTACGTTACCTTCCTCTACTACCCTGAATTCTGCTACTATTTCAGACTAGATCAGTAATGCAATAATGTAATATAAAGTATTTTTTAATACAGTGTGTTTCTAGGCTATTTATTGGTCTATACAATGTTTGAACAACAACCTCAATCTGCATTACTGTAAGGATCTCCCAACACAGAAGAACTACCTCCTAACCAAACACAGACTTGCTATGTAACACTATGGTGTCAGGGCTGGCCGTATTTCAGCTGTAATCTCTCATAATAAACAGCTATGAGGCTAAGTTATTGCCACAGTTTGCCTGTGACTATAAATCAGTCTCAACAGATGTTTATTCCTTCATATTCTATTAAGCATCTGAGATTATCCTTGAAATATATTGGAATAATCAGCGTTTCAGACATATTCATTTATACCAACAGGACCTGCTGATGATAAGATCCTTGTAATTACACCACTATGAGCATTCTCTGCAAGGACACAATTTTTTCTATTGTGATGCTTTAAAATATTTATAGCTGTTGGTTTACCACTATGTCAGAGTATTTCCTTGCCCTTTAGCCTATCTCAATACACTTTCTTACAGAATGGTAAGTATCTGGCATTTCAGATTCCCTGGTTAATAAAAGAGAATTTATGGATAGCAGCTGACTTGGGAATATATGTTGTAAATAAAGCAGCTTTTTCTGTCTGACTTACAGAATTTTTGAAGCTATGTCACAGCTTCTAAGACACAGTGGTCCAGACATGAAGACAGAAATTAATTATCATTTTACTGCAAAAGACAATGGGCAGACTTCTGCTCCCCTACACCAAGACCCTATTCGCAGAGGATCATGATTGCAGATAGTCCTTCTGCTAGCTCTCTCCACAGAAATAAATTTTACTCTGGCTGAACAGCCTTGAAGAAAATATCTTTACTTGGAAGACTAATGAACACCTTGTGCTGAATTACCTGTTCACCCCAACCCCCATCTCCCCAGTGTATGAACAAGATCTATTAGGCGGCAGTACCAGACCTAGGAAGAGCTGCAATAGTTAGTGAAGGCTTTCCTCAATCTAACAGTCAAAAAGGCACTCTTATCTGACTTCTTTAAAAGCTTCAGTATCACTAGAGGTGCATCAGAGGAGTGAGGGCTT
The DNA here is from genome assembly GCF_018691265.1 of Tyto alba. Classification (NCBI taxonomy): domain Eukaryota; kingdom Metazoa; phylum Chordata; class Aves; order Strigiformes; family Tytonidae; genus Tyto; species Tyto alba. Next base: position 39,878,064 of record NW_024881330.1, read on the forward strand.
AGGTTTGGTGAGACTGTTGAAATGGAAAAGTGTGAGGAAGAGTATTTGTAATCCAGCAGACAAAACATTTGTTTTTATGTGAAATCCTGGTTAAGGTCTCATCAAAACTGTACATTTGTATGTACACATATACTTGTTTTACAAACTGGGATTTTTTATGATGCAAGTTGTTTTATAAAAAAAGTTCCTGACAAGATCAGTTTGACATCCTTATCTGACTTTATTACTCTATGATTTCCATTTAAATATAAGGTGCTCTGTAAGCAGTGGTATATGTGAAGCCTTTGAGGGTTTTGGGTGAGTTCACACCTTGTAGTTAGATTATTCGGCACCTCTGAGGACTGAGCTCTGATCAAAGTGAATGATGGCCCTCCCATGCATGGATCCTCTAGTGTACAGTAATATAGCTCAACATTTTCCTCTCCCTCAGTTTGGAACTAATATGATCTCTTCCTTTTCTATCCATCTGCTCATTTTCACTTATTCAATACCTCTGAAGTTTTCTGTTCTGTATCATATGTGATTAACATTAACTAACAGATCCAAAATATACTATGTGGAACCTAGAGAGAAAGTGATGACATCACCTCTAAGAAACCTGTCTAAAAAAATAGAGCAAAATCAAACCAGTGCAGCACATGACAAATGAATGAAAACCTGACACCATGATAGACCTCATCTAGTGATTTGGCAATAAGAATTATCATTCCTTGTGGCTTTTTTTTTCCTAGTCATCAAGGAGGTTTTGGTCAAAACAGTAATAATTACCTTTTTCAGTGATGTGGAAGCAAAAATAAAATCCTTGCCAGTGAACTTTGCAGATGTCACAAAACCCATGCAATGTTAATAGATGAGGAGGACAGGTTTAGCTCTGCAGAAGAGTGTGAATCACATGCTAGACTGTGCCCACATTATGGATGAGAATGTATGACACATTTACCAGTGATGTTTGTATTTTAGGAAGCAGTGACTTGGAAGCAGGTTTGAGCTGAACATGAGCTCAAAATGTGATAGAGTATCTAAGAAAACAGTGACAATCTTATATCTAAAAAGAGGGAACTACTGAACAGAAGAGATGGTGTTATCACATGATGGTTTATTAGTGGAAGTTTGTATTCAGTTCATCCATCTACACATTCACAACAGTGCTAAAATGATAGGAAAGGTCCAGAAAAGTAAGATGAAGAGTGTTAGCAACATGAAAAATCTTCCCAGTTCTGAGAGTAAAGAAGTTCAATCTACTTAAGGTTTGTCAGCATTAATCTATTGCAAGACACTGAGCGACTGCAATACTTCGCAGAACATTATCTTTGCTATGACGGCTGCCAACAAGTATGTTCTTTACCTTGTGGACAACACAAGGCTCTTTTGTCCTCAAAGGAAAGGGGGTTAGCTGTTTTACATTCACCATTGTTAAAAGTGAACACAGGAACCACTGTTGTAGAGTAGCTAATGCACTATCTTCTTGTTGTTTGACAGTTACTTACCCTACGGTGCCACATCCTCAGTGAATTCAAAAGTAGGTTAAAAGATTACATGGCCACGACACAAAAATACAAACATGGGAAGCTGTCATATTTTTGTAGTCCCTTTAAACTAACACAATCCAGCAACTGGAAGCTGAAGCTGGAAACACTGAGAAATTAAAAGCTAGTTTTCTAGAGATGTTAGATCTATCACATTCTTGAAAATTAAAATACAAATGTTTCTTAAAGCTCATATAGAAGTTTTAACTTTGGTACAGGAAATCCCTTAAAAACATCTTGGATCTGATTTGTCCAAGCAGCCACATTACACAAATAATGACATTTCCTTTTAAAAAACAGTATATTTGTAAGACCAAAAAGTTTTGAGGCTGCTTCTGCCTCCTTGACATGTGATCCTTAAAGCCACCATACTCCCAGGAGTACAAAAGGTAAGAATGTCTGGACTGAAAATCAGCTTATGGATTATAGCTATGCTGATTTTAAATGATCCTTCACAAATTATTATTTCTTTATAAATCCTCCCTTATAAATTATTATTTAATCATGAAGAAACACACACCCAGCTGCAAATGAGATTAAAGTTAAGAAAGGCATGCTGAAGGCTGAGCTCTTACTCTTGCATGTCAACATCACGGTATCATATGAATTGATTGCATTAGCATTCAGCTGAAATGTAAGTTTGTAAACATCTTGCCATCACTGAAGGCACATCTACAGAAAGGTTGCCCAAGATACATGTATGTAAGATATATACAGTGCCTGTATGTTTGAGGGTTTTTGTGAAATATGTAGGAATATATATTTATTCTGGTTGATAACCTGCTTCCCTGTTGCTTAATAGGACATTGCACTCATTTTCTGTTTCTTAGCAGCTTTTGCTCTTACTGACACATTTAGACAGTAAAAAAAGGAAGAGGTCATCCCTCTATTTACTTACAGTTCAATTCCTGTCCCAAATCCCTGTTGCACTTGGAGCCCATAGAAATTATACTTCTTGTCATTCGAATCCATAGTGGATTTGAACTTCAGTGGCCGAACAGAGGTAAAATTTGCATGTGACTTAATTTCACTGAGAAGCCTTAGGAAAGTATACCTTATCCTATTTGGCTCGGCCTTTCTTCTTTGAAGGTTAAAATTACATTTTCAGAAACAAGGTACCTTGCATGCATGAGCACTTTGGGTTTTGCACACACACATATGCACATATATATGGATGTGTATTAAAGGACATGCAGAAAATTTGGGCGAAGATCTGACAGGAATCAATGTTCTGTCAAAATCTCATTGCACAAGCCTTAGACAGCAGCACTCAGCTTTCCAGGAGCAAGACCTGGTGCACAAGGTTAATCACAAGGATTAATTTTGTTGAGGGATCAGAAACCCAAAGCTGTGTCTATATAATATCTAAATCCCCTAATGCAATCAGTAGAGTCACAGTGTTTCTGTCATCTAAAGCTGATACTTTCCATCAATTCAAGATACCTGTTCATCTTTCTTTCCAGGCCAACTGCTAAAGGAAGGGTTTTGCGGTTGGAAGAAAGGCAAGATCACAGTTCAAAAAGTCAGGAGGTAAACTGTTGGACCCTTTGCAGTCAATAGGACTTTCATCACTGGCTTCACCTCTGGATTTGACCAAACACTTTTGTATATGTAAAGTTACATTTCTGCAACTTTTTCTGTACATTTATTTACCAGATCTGTACACACAAAGGAAAATTAGAAACACTTCTGAACTCTGTTTTCACATGGAGATGAAAGGTTTTCACAGAAAACATCTAACATGAAAAATTGAAGGCATATATATATTCTTCTCTAATAATTTCTATAACATAAATTCATAGCTCCAATCTATTGACTCCTAGGGATGAGACACTTTCATGGACAACTTTAGACCATATCAAGAAAAAAATACTACCTGGAACTCATGAGAATTTATGATACTCAGAACCTGAATCTGAATTTTGTTCTTCGGTCTGATTTTTGTCAAAAATCAGAAGAACATAAGGCAATCCTATAGTTGATTACATTTCTCCATCTTACTGTGAAGGCAGGGAAAATGGAATGGAATGACTTCTGACAAAGAGGGCAATGTGAACATGATATTCCTGGACTAACCCCTTTTCTCTGTATCTCTGTAGTAAAAGCTGACTAACAGCATTAACATTTAAGGATATAATTTTATAATAATGGCTGGGAGATGTCTTTGTTCATACCATTTTGTAAAGAAATGACCTGAACAGAAAATACACTTTGCATGAATCTCTCATTTATCAGACTAACAAGCGTACAGTAACCAGAGTGTGTAGAAATTACAATGCAGTTTGTGGAAATCTCATAACACAGGCTGTAATTCATGAAATGGTTAAAACAAAAAAAAATATCTGTTAAGAAGTCTGGAGACAGAATAAATATGGTCAGTTCCTTCTGCACCAGAAGAGCTACGAGAACACCCATATGTTTTGAGGCATTTGCTTTCTGTCAACCTGCTTGGTTAGTCTATGATATTACTGAAGCAATTATATAATAGACATTAATGTATTTATAGCAAACAGACACTATTTGGCTAAAACCTGGAAATGTTTATAGAAAAAAAAAAAAACACACGAGCTACTTATCTGATACAGTGATATACCCTTATCTCTCAGTGGTGTTATGTCTGAAGAATGAGAGGTGATGAAAGTTTTACTGAAATGGAGTCATGGTTGCAAAATACTTTACTGAAAATGGCCTTGCTGCTATATATGATCACAAATATTCCATTACAAGCTGAGTGTGAGTGTATGTAAAAAGATAAGGACACTATCTACATTTACCTACTCTGATCCCAGTTGGCTGCAAAAAGCAGAAGAATCTTCCTGCCACAGTGGTCACGATTTTCCAGTACTCCCGGGAACCCATCTGTCAGAGCCCGTTTGATTCCTGGATCATCAGCCTTGAAGTTTTTGAACATATCCAGATTTAATTGGCGATACTGGAAGTACTGAGCCAACAGTCTGAAGGCCTCAGTTTGGTGAAACTTTCTGGCTCGAAGAAATCTCAAGATGAAGGCATCATCTGTACGTAAAAACCCAATATCAGGCCTTGTGATGATCATGTCCCTGACTTGTTGGATATCCTGATGCAAAATGTCTGGGTTTTCATTCAGTTCCAGGCGGGCTTTCTCTATAGTCTCTGGACTAAGTCCAGCTTGTAAATGGGTCATCTCTGCAAAAACCTCTTTTCCAAATCTTTAACTTCAGATATTTTAGTAGGAGAAGTGCTGATCCCATTCAATGGATGGTCTGCTATGAGCGTGAGCCATTCAGAAGCTTTTTGCTTTCAAGCTGATATTTAACAAATTAAAGTGAAGGGCTTTTCTTATTTTTGCAGGAGGAGTAACAAGCAGTTCACATGTAGCATAATCCATCCAAAGGAAAGTGTTGTTATTCCATCACTTACTAAAAGAAAAAGCAAATATATAAAAGAAAGATTGAATACGTATATGAAGCTTATAGGAATGCATTTCTGAACTTTATACAGCAATAAAATTGCTCTGTGTGCTTCATATATAGGAGGATACCAGTCAAAAAATTTCAGATTGGGTGCATTTAAGATAAGGTAGTCACTGACATCTTAAATGCACATATTCAAGCTTTCAGAAAGGCAATCTGATTAATTGACAATTGATACACAATTGTATCAATTTACTATTAGAATACACTTTGTAAAGTTGTCTTACAGAGATGTGGGAGTTCCAGCATCCCGTAACTTCAAGACCAGTATGACAAAAGCAAAAATAATAGTAATTTTTTTCCAACCCTAACAGGAGCTACACTTCAGCCTCCTAAGTATGTAGATTTACACTTATTATATTAACAGCTGTTTGATTTGCTTGTATCACCCATACTATCAATGTGTAACTTTCCTTGAATTAGGCCCTGTGCTGACTGTAAACCTGATTTTAAAAACCCCAAAACTCCACCAACATCAGGGGTATTTTCTACTTAACAAAACCTCATTCAAAATATTTCCCATTGAAACTTAATACATCTTCCTGGGAAACTACCTATGAATAAAGTGTTTGATGAATCTAATCTGTCAGGGTTGGTGTTTAGGTTGAAAAGAGATATTTTTTATTCCAAATTCTTTTTTTTTCCAGTATCTTGTAACTTTCCTGCGTGCCTAGTACTGAATTTCATTTTTAATTCCTGTACTTTACCTAGAATTTGTTTTTACAAGTGTTAGAAGAAAAGCTGCTTAAGCTGTTATGTATGAGCAAAATGGTGCAGTGAATCTCTTACATTTCAGTGACATAATTAGCAAGAGGCTGTCATCGAAGTCTGTGTAGTTACACTTGTGTGAAATAAGATCAAGGTCTGTTCCAATGTGAAATGTATGTGAAGAAAGATCAAGATCCATCCAATTTTTCAGCCATCACAAAAACAGACAAGCAAACAAAAAGCCCCACTGCTTAACTGATGTCTCTCTCTTTCTAATTTCTGAAAAAGAAAAATTGGTTTTAAAAATTAAAAAGGGAATTTCTCAGTGAAAGACATACTTTATTGTATTTGAAGAAAGCTGTTTGGAAAGTTATGAATTATTTATAGCAAAACAAGCATTTCACTCAGCTACTCGCCCGGAGTTCAGCGTTCTCATATCAAACAAAGGGGAGAGCAGCAGCTTTCGTCCATTTCTTTGTCCAGGGTCTTCTCAAAGTTACATTGCAGGACCTGGAAGTCAACCAGCACAAGGGATGCCCAAGTTCCCTGGTTTTTGAGTTTGCATGCCATTGATAAAACCTACATTTTAGATGCCACAGCTGCAGTCCCAGGGTGAGATCCTGAAATCTGAACACAGAGAGTTTCCTCATATTTGCTTAAAGGACATTTGTGGCAGGAGATAAGCTTTTCACTTAACAGCAATGTGCACTAGACTTGTCTGTGGGTGATACAAAGGAGAGTTTGTTAAGCAGCCTCTTGCTGTATTTGCTGTGGAGCTGGAGTTGAGAAGAGCTACCTGCAGGGCAGAGTATCTGGTGATTGATCAGCCTGGGAAAACTTGGGAAGGCAGAGCCAGGAGGAAAGAAAGCTGGCTGCCTTTGACAAGGTATAAGGGAGTGCAGATGACCCTAGAAAAAAAATGCCCTGTAGATTTTAGGGGTAATCTAAGGGTGCAGGTTAGTCAATTCTTAAAGAAAACAGTTGTATTAAAGATGGATTGCACATATAAAAATAAAGCAACAGTTATTTGCTTTGCTCCTGTCTTTATTAGACCAAATTAGGATAACTCCAACGGTATCAGCTTAATTCCACTGATGTAAAATTCATGTAGGCCATGGGGAAAACAGGCCAATATTTTGTGCTTAAGGTCTCAAATTAATGGTGGAATTAGCATATTCTCGCATAAATCATGCTTTTAGTTACAATTGCCTCCACGAGCTAGTTAGGGAAGCTACATGGATTAAAGTGTGACATTGTCATTGGGGGAGTGTAGTGTAAGAATTGGTTCCCTCTCTAGTTTTAGCAGCCAGTAGTACAGTAAATAGTCTGTTTATGCTCAAGGGTGCTCAACAGAGGGGTGGAAGTAAGGAGCTTACCTGGGGTCTACACCAGCTGTAGCTCAGGGCCCAGTATGACCTGGAACACCTTTGGGGCTCCTGTGACTTAGAATCACAAAATTATGGAATCACAGGATGGTTTGGATTGGAAGGGATCTTTGAAGATCATCTGGTCCATGCCCCCGGTGCTGCGGGCAGGGACATCTTTCACTGGATCGGGTTGCCCAAATCCCCTTCCAGCCTGATTTTCCAATTCACAACTTCTCTGGGCAACTTGTTTCAGTGTCTCACTGCTCCCATTGTAAAAATGTTATTTATATCCAATCTAAATCTATAATTTTTCAGTTTAAAACTATTAACCCTTGACCTATTACTACAGGACCTAGTAAAAAAGTCTCCTTCCACCTTTCTTAGAAGCCCCCTTTAAGTACTGAAAGGCTGCAATAAGATCTCCCCAGAGCCTCCTCTTCTCCAGGCTGAACCCCAACTCTCTTAGTCTTTCCTAGTAGGAGAGATGTTGCACTCCTCTGACCATTTCTGTGGCCCTTCTCTGGGCCTGTTCTAACGGGGTCAAGGACTTGTGGCAGTTAACTGTGACCACTCTCTCAGTGGGTTCATCCATTTTCTGTGAGTTTATGGGAGTAAAACTGCCCCTTCCTCCACTCCTTTTCTGACTCTCACTTCCACCAAAGAGTTTCTTTGGAAATAAGGCAAATTCTTGAAAGGTCAACTGCAGTCTGCTTCAGAAGAAAATGAGATTAGACCAAGGAGATAGTCTGGCCATTTGGATTTTCTTATAGAATCCTCAAGCCTTTAGTGTCAAAAATTATGCTACTTATTCATTAAAGTTTTCTACTGTTTTTACCTTATTTAAATGGATGAGAACCCTTCATTCCCAGGATGATCCCAAGGTAAGGGAGATTGGGTCCTCTTCTGTCAGACATTGTTGCCAAAAAGCAGCTTACAAATACTCAGCCTAACAAAAAATACATTTTTAAATGCATTTCAGAGTTTTCTGATAGTGAGCTGAGCTATAGCCATGGGTTAGAGCTTACAGGACAGCCTCCATAGATTATCCTGATCATCAGCTGGAACAGACTGCACTAAAATACTTTACTGGTGTAATGTTATATATTGCAAAATAATCCAAAATATGTATGAACAATGTTGTTGCTATCTGAATCATAACATAAATCATGGGGTTAGTAATCCATTCTAGCACCACTGACTTTACATCAGTGGATGATTTGGTTCTCCCACTGCTTACCTTGACAATAAATTTAATGCTCCATAGCTATCCAGTTTAATTGTCATTGTGCTTTCTCAAATGGTACTGATTTATTCTGATTCCCAAAGATACAACAGAAGCACCTTCTCCATTTTCACCCCCTCCCACACACGACAATTTCTCCTCTTCTGGTGTATACACCTCTGATCCATCTGCCAGATTTCAGATGTTTACATCTTTGTTCTGGTTTGGTTTGTTCTTTTTTTTCAAATGAGGATGCTGGCCTTTTTTTCCCTATCTTGAATTTTGTTGATGCATGTTGGCACACTAGACTCTTTGTTATAGTCCCAACAGCTGTTTTTCTGTGTTGTGACTCTTTGTTCCCAAAGGACTATTTGCTCTCCTAATGTCTCTTCACAGCCACTTACAATAAATCATCCCTCCAAAGGAACAAAACCCTGCTTTAAACAAGGAAAAATAATTAACAGAGATTTGAAGCACAACATATTAATACAGAAAAAAAAATGGAAATTTCCACCTAAACTGTGATGTCACATGCCATTTTTGTTTTTTCATTTCAGTCCCAATAAGAGAATGACAAGGGATAGAGTGGCTTTTGGATAGGTAAAATACTGAAAGTGGGAGACGGTCTTCAGACAGCTTATATTTTTGCCTGACTTTCAAAAATAAAATGTAGTTAATAAATAAAATGTATAGTAATACTTGCTAATTAACTAAAATGAAAATATTATTTTAAGGAAGTATATGTAACACTTTCCATCCAAAGATCTTAATATGCTACTACCCTCCCTTCAATGGCAGCTTCCAGATCAGCATTCAACCCTTATTTGCTCTACATCCCCTGGAAAATTGGCCAAAACCTGATCTCAGTGATGATGATGCCTGTCTGGACCATTTTGTTCCTGTCTGCTTTTCTGTCCCTGTAATACTATTTATCTCTTGAAGCACCGTCCTCATGTCCATTTGGCCCTTCCTCATCCATTTCAGTTCCAGAAAGATTTTGGCTGACTCTGCCTACGGAGTGTTTTCCATTCAGTCCAAAGCTATACACCACGAGAAATTTCATTACCACAGCTTTCAAATGGGGAAGGCGCAAGGGTTTGATCCTCACCTGGTATTAATAGGCACCATTGTTTATGATTTGGTTCATTATATAATTCCTAACTCCTAGCAGTCATATAGATATTAGCTGCTTAAATCCTGCCAGAAAAGAAGGGAGTAGGCACTGAGGGAGGGAAAATGGTAATCTAGAATAATTTCATCTCAGAGTGTGGGTGTCATCTCATTAAATTGCTTTTTAAAAAATATTTTGATGATAACTGTGGAAAACATCTTGGACTTATGTTCTGCTTAGGAGGGATTGCTCCACAAGAGCAGGGGAGAATGAATCCGAAGCTGTACTTATAGGAATGACTCCTATGGCACTTTGTGGCCTTGTGGTACCTTAGTAGGAGCCTGCTCTGGAAATGGAGTGCTCAGACATAGAAAGGGACATACCCTGGCTCTGTGAACTAATTTCAAGAGTGGTGAGAAAAACTGACTCTCTCTTGTCCTTGGCTGTGGGATCTTGGCATCCTCCACAGGCAGTGGGGGAAAGCACAGCCCTGAATGATTTGTCTGAGATCATGGAGGACATATTTCACAGAGCTGGGAACAGACCATATGTCTTCTGAGCCTCAAGCTTACACATTAACACCTGGGCAATCTTTCCCCCCTATGCATAATGCTCTGCATCGTAAGAAAAATGTGAAGCCACGTTGCACGCAAGAAAATGGAAAGGTAAACTGCAATGGTCCCAGTGTCCCCAGCATAATCTCCCTAGGCTTCAATGGCACAATCAGGACCCCAAAAGTGTACGATTTCTTTATGTTTTTGCAAAGTGCAACCTTCCTATGGGGGTTCCCAACAGATCTATCTCATATCCCAAGTCCAGTAGCCTCACTGCTGCTCAGATTGTTACAGAATCACAGAATGGCTGAGACTGGAAAGGACTTCTGGAAGGTATCTGTTCCATCCCCCTTACTCAAGCAGAGCCTCCTCAAGCTGGTTCCCCAGGACTGTGTCTATACAGCTTTTGAGTATTTCCAAGGATGGAGACTCCACAACCTCCGTGGGCAACCTGTGCCAGTGCTTGGTCACCTTCACAGTAAAAAAGTGGTTCCCAATGTTCAGAGGGAACGTCCTGTGGTTCAGTTTGTACACATTGCCTCTGGTCCTGTCACTGGGCACAACAGAAAGGAGCCTGGCTCCATCCGTTTTGCACCCTCCCTTCAGGTATTTGCCCACACTGATGAAATCCCCCTAGGCCTGCTCTTCTCCAGGCTGATCAGCCCCAGCTCGCTCAGCCTTTCCTCATGAGAGATGCTCCAGTCCCTTAATCATCCTTGTGATCCTTTGTTGGACTTTCTTCTGCATGTCCATGTTCCTCTTGTACAGAGGAGTCCAGAACTGGATATGGTACTCCAGGTGTGGCCTCACCTGCCCCGACTATTATGAAGGCTTCCCTGTAGCCCTTCCCTAAAGGACTAGATTCTCCCAGTGAATCTGAATGGTTTAAATATCACAAGCCTTTCTCCTTCAAGTCTTTATGCTCCTGTAAACCTTCACAAAGGAATTGTTGCTTCTCTTCAATAGGAAAATAATGAATGTTTGTGACTGTAACAGCCATGTGGGGAATTTTATGGCTCCTCACACTTTCCCAGTATGCGATCTCCTTGCTCAGGTACAAAAACTAACACTTCTTTCAGTTCAGTGAAAACAATACATCACACATTCTTATTCCCTTCCTATTACAAGCTTCTTGTTCACTTGAGTCAGTTACAGGTTGCCCTTGGGCCACGTCTAGCTGTCCAGTCGTGGCAAATTAACCATGGCACAGCACAAAACACAGCAGCAACTCAACTGATCTTTGCAGCTCTCTGCACAGCACACAGGGCAGCCACGTCTGCAACACCGTCCTGCAATTGTCCTGCTGTTGCTACAAGCTGACAGGCATGAGGAGGGACTGACAAGGCTGTCTAATAAACATAAAATTTAAAAATTGTCTCATTATCTTTTGACCTGAAATGTGAAAAACTTGTTACCTACCTGAATATTAAGGAATAAGAGCACATGCCAAGGAAGAGAATTTAAACAACTTGTAAATAAAGAAGTTAAACAAAACACCTGTGAACTTAATGAGATTGCTTCATTCTTTCTTCATATGATAAAGTTTTAAATATTCACCAACCACAGATAAACTGCAAATCCCTATGGGAAGTGAAGCCTTTGACAATGATGTCAAAGAAGCAGAGTTCCATGTCAGTCATGAACTACTCCAACTGTCAACATGCAAAACGCATCCTGGTTGCTATTACACAGCGGTCACTTTCTCTAATACTATAGAAACTTCTTGCAGCTGAAATTATCAGCAGTATGCAAAACATGAATTCTGACCCCTAAGCCTGATAATTAAGCCATGCAGAAATCTGGCAGCATGGGATCATAATATTGGTGCCTGAAAATCCCTAAATGCGTTGTAGAAGTTGTGTTACAACATATGCACAAAGATATACAGAAGAAGGAAGGAAGGCAGGAAGGCAGGAAGGCAGGAAGGCAGGCAGGAAGGCAGGCAGGAAGGCAGGAAGGCAGGCAGGCAGGAAGGCAGGAAGGCAGGAAGGAAGGCAGGAAGGAAGGCAGGAAGGCAGGCAGGAAGGCAGGCAGGAAGGCAGGAAGGAAGGCAGGAAGGAAGGAAGGCAGGAAGGCAGGAAGGCAGGAAGGCAGGCAGGAAGGCAGGCAGGAAGGCAGGAAGGAAGGCAGGAAGGCAGGAAGGCAGGAAGGCAGGAAGGCAGGAAGGAAGGCAGGAAGGAAGGCAGGAAGGAAGGCAGGAAGGAAGGCAGGAAGGCAGGAAGGCAGGAAGGAAGGCAGGAAGGAAGGCAGGAAGGCAGGAAGGCAGGAAGGCAGGAAGGCAGGAAGGCAGGAAGGAAGGCAGGAAGGAAGGCAGGAAGGCAGGAAGGCAGGAAGGCAGGAAGGCAGGAAGGCAGGAAGGCAGGAAGGCAGGAAGGAAGGCAGGAAGGAAGGCAGGAAGGCAGGAAGGCAGGAAGGCAGGAAGGCAGGAAGGCAGGAAGGCAGGAAGGCAGGAAGGAAGGCAGGAAGGCAGGAAGGCAGGAAGGCAGGAAGGCAGGAAGGAAGGAAGGCAGGAAGGCAGGAAGGCAGGAAGGCAGGAAGGAAGGAAGGAAGGAAGGCAGGAAGGAAGGAAGGAAGGAAGGAAGGAAGGAAGGAAGGAAGGAAGGAAGGAAGGAAGGAAGGAAGGAAGGAAGGAAGGAAGGAAGGAAGGAAGGAAGGAAGGAAGGAAGGAAGGAAGGAAGGAAGGAAGGAAGGAAGGAAGGAAGGCAGGAAGGCAGGAAGGAAGGAAGGAAGGAAGGAAGGAAGGAAGGAAGGAAGGAAGGAAGGAAGGAAGGAAGGAAGGAAGGAAGGAAGGAAGGAAGGAAGGAAGGAAGGAAGGAAGGAAGGAAGGAAGGAAGGAAGGAAGGAAGGAAGGAAGGAAGGAAGGAAGGAAGGAAGGAAGGAAGGAAGGAAGGAAGGAAGGAAGGAAGGAAGGAAGGAAGGAAGGAAGGAAGGAAGGAAGGAAGGAAGGAAGGAAGGAAGGAAGGAAGGAAGGAAGGAAGGAAGGAAGGAAGGAAGGAAGGAAGGAAGGAAGGAAGGAAGGAAGGAAGGAAGGAAGGAAGGAAGGAAGGAAGGAAGGAAGGAAGGAAGGAAGGAAGGAAGGAAGGAAGGAAGGAAGGAAGGAAGGAAGGAAGGAAGGAAGGAAGGAAGGAAGGAAGGAAGGAAGGAAGGAAGGAAGGAAGGAAGGAAGGAAGGAAGGAAGGAAGGAAGGAAGGAAGGAAGGAAGGAAGGAAGGAAGGAAGGAAGGAAGGAAGGAAGGAAGGAAGGAAGGAAGGAAGGAAGGAAGGAAGGAAGGAAGGAAGGAAGGAAGGAAGGAAGGAAGGAAGGAAGGAAGGAAGGAAGGAAGGAAGGAAGGAAGGAAGGAAGGGAGGAAGGGAGGAAGGGAGGGAGGGAGGGAGGGAGGGAGGGAGGGAGGGAGGGAGGGAGGGAGGGAGGGAGGGAGGGAGGGAGGGAGGGAGGGAGGGAGGGAGGGAGGGAGGGAGGGAGGGAGGGAGGGAGGGAGGGAGGGAGGGAGGGAGGGAGGGAGGGAGGGAGGGAGGGAGGGAGGGAGGGAGGGAGGGAGGGAGGGAGGGAGGGAGGGAGGGAGGGAGGGAGGGAGGGAGGGAGGGAGGGAGGGAGGGAGGGAGGGAGGGAGGGAGGGAGGGAGGGAGGGAGGGAGGGAGGGAGGGAGGGAGGGAGGGAGGGAGGGAGGAAAGGCTTCTGCTACCAGAAATTCATACAATTCTCCTGTTTTTTCTCTCACTCCTACTGAAATCTGAGCACAAAAATCTGCACACAGACAATTCTCTCAAAATAACAGAAATTAGGGTCATTATAATTTGATATTATCTTGTGAGTTTGTTTTCTCAGTGGAGGACCATATCAGATTTAAGGAGTTTATTTCTATAAATGCCACTGAAGGAAAAAACAACAACAACAACAACAACAACAACAAAAAACTAAAACTGTTTGGAAATTCTCAAAATAAATCCTCAGAGCAGCGTTAGTGTCAAGAGGGAAAGGACTTACAACTCATCTGCCAAATGCTGTGTGAACTTCCGTTCACTAAACTTCTCACTCCAGACAAGACTGATGTTGTTCCTTTTTTTTTTTTTTTTCCTAGTAGGACCCAGTTGTCAAATCTTGTTTGTATATGTGTCAGACACAACAGCAACGGGTTGTGAGAGAAAATAATACTCACTTGCCAAACAACAGTACAATCGGTTCAGTAACTGCACACTTAAATTAACAACTGCATTAGTTTATAGTCTTAGTTTGAAGGAAATACTCTCCATCCTTTTATGAGGCTGATCATTTGTATTTTAACTGATGTGGTCCTCTTTTGGAAGATGAGGAGGTTGATGTTACATGTTTCAATGAAACAAACTCTGTGTTCAAAGCACACAGTTTAAGGAATTATGACCCAGTGCTGTGGGTGGATTCTGCAGTTCCTCCATTGCTGAACTCAATCACACCACTTACACTACTCAGTAGCTCTCAGTGCATAAGAGTATCTGGTCTCTGCACCAGACTTTAAATTATAAATAATGTAAAAAAATAAAGAAGGTTTTTGGTAAAGGTTGCAATATCTTTCATTGTTTTGCATATGCCTTACAAGAATCTAATTTTTAGAAAATAGTAGTTTTCAGAGCTGGATGAATCAACAGAATTCTTAAAATAACAGATACATACCAGACCTGATTTTGCTGACAACACAAGCTGCCCCTGTAAACTTGAAGCTGGGATACAGACTGTAAACCAGGGAAAGATCTGTAAGGTTATCTCATTGTATGAAAAAGTTAACCCTTACCTTTGCTATGAACTGCACAGCATAATACTGTTACATAATATGTCATTCAGATGTTGGCATTACATTAAATTTTAGTACTGGAGAAAATCCATGTTATCATCTGATTACTCAGAAAGCACATGAAAGCAGACTTTCTGTAATTTAATTTTTCCTTCCAAATATAATCCAGTCACTGTTTAGTGATGGACAAGAAGTAGACATCTGGTCCTTAACTTCATTATTCTTGGGGCTTGTTTAGACTGAGGAATCAGCATTTTCAAAAGGGAAAGCTCCCTTTCTCCTATGACCTTCCCACCCTTCCAGGATTAAACCACTGCAAATAGAATTAAAGTCAGGCCAGTAGCACGCATGGGGTTTCTCCAGCCGTTATTTGCTTTGTGTTTATTTTCTGTGTGATGCCATCTCTGAACACCCTCACCGCTTGCAGAAACCACTACTAAATTCTTGACTTCCTGCAGCAAAGGATCCACAGGGCAGGAGCAATTCACCCCACTTCTTCCCTGCATCACTGTTTGCCACTGGGAAAGCAGGACACTTGACTGACCGGGCACATTCCCCACTTCTCTTAACCCTTCCTCAGGGGTTGAATGAACCTGGTCAAAACAGGCATCAGTTTGCTGAGGAGCAAACAGGTATCTGCTGCTGTTTGGCAAGCTCCTGTCTGTCAGCACCTGGCTGGAGTCCTCACCTGGTCCCTTAACTCCCAATTTTAACCCTTTCCCCTCCATGCCTGTCACCTCTCCCCTGCTCTCAAATTGGATCTGGACTTCCCCTTCCAACTTGTGCTCTTTCCCCTGCTTGCTCAGCTCCTGGGCTGCTGGGATGATTTTTCAATCACCCATGCCTTCTTTCGGGAAGGATTGAAGCTGGTGATGGAGAAGGAAGACAGGAGGGGAAGAAGGTGCAGGAAAGTGAGGAATGGGGGGAAACAGGGGCAGAGAGGAAAGGAGGTAAGGAAGCAGGGCAGGGAGGACAGTAGACAGAGAAGTCAGAAAACAGGAAGGCAAGAAGGAGAGAAGCAGGGCAAGGAAGACTGGAGGCAGAAGAAGCAGGACTGATAGGAGGCAGGAAGCAGGAAGCAGGGCAGGGAGGAGAGTCAAGGGAGGCAGGGGAAGCAGAGAAGGAAGGGGAGGTAAGAGAAGCAGGGCAGGCAGGCAGGGGAAGTAGGACAGGAAGGTAAGGCAAGGATCAGGGCAAGGAAGAGAGGCAGAGCAATCAGAGAGCAGGGGAAGGAGTCAAGGAGACAAAGAGCAGTGAGGTAGGACAGGCAAGAAAAGCAGCCAAGAGAGGCAGGGAGCAAGATAAGGAGGGAATGAACAGGCCAGGTAAGAGGCAGAGGAGGCAGAGAGAAGGGCAGGCAGGGAGTGGGAAGTCAGGGCAGGCAGGGAAGTCAAGCAGTGGAGGCAGGAGATGTGAAGGCAGGGGACATGGAAGCAGTGAACAGGAAGAGGTAGGCAAGGCCAGCAGGACAATCAGGAGGCAGAGAAACAGAGGCAGAACAGGCAGGAGAGGCAGGGAGTAGGAGGTAGGGCAGGCAGGAGGTAGGTTAGGGAAGAGCAGACAGCAGGCAGGGAGAAGGGCAGGCAGGGAGCAGGGCAGGCAGGGCAGGCAGGAGGCAAGGCAGGCAGAGCAAGCAGCAGGCAGGGAGCAGACAGGGCAGGCAGCAGGCATGGAGCAGGGCAGGCAGGGAGCAGACAGGGCAGGCAGCAGGCATGGAGCAGGGCAGGCAGGGAGCCAGCAGGGATCCAGACAGGCAGGGAGAAGGACAGGCACAAGGCAGGGAGCAGGACAGGCAGGGAGCAGGAAGTGCAGGACAGGCAGGGAATAGGCAGGAGGCAGGCAGGCAGGACAGGCAGCAGGCAGGGAGGAGGCAGACAGGACAGGGAGTGGGCAGAGAGAAGGCAGAGAACAAACAAACAGGGATCAGGCAGGCAGAGAGCAGGCAGGGCAGGCAGATGGCCAGTCAGGAGGCAGGCAGGACAGGCAGGGCAAGCAGGGAGCAGGGCAGGCACGGCAGGCAGGGAGGAGAGGGCATGGCAGGCAGGGCAGGCAGGTGGCCCGGCAGGGAGCAAGCAGGGCAAGCAGGGATCAGGCAGGGATCTGGCAGGGCAGGGATCTGGCAGGGCAGGGAGCAGGCAGGGCAGGGAGCAGGCAGGGCAGGACAAGTCAGGGGAGGGAAGGGAAGGGAAGGGAAGGGAAGGGAAGGGAAGGGAAGGGAAGGGAAGGGAAGGGAAGGGAAGGGAAGGGAAGGGAAGGGAAGGGAAGGGAAGGGAAGGGAAGGGAAGGGAAGGGAAGGGAAGGGAAGGGAAGGGAAGGGAAGGGAAGGGAAGGGAAGGGAAGGGAAGGGAAGGGAAGGGAAGGGAAGGGAAGGGAAGGGAAGGGAAGGGAAGGGAAGGGAAGGGAAGGGAAGGGAAGGGAAGGGAAGGGAAGGGAAGGGAAGGGAAGGGAAGGGAAGGGAAGGGAAGGGAAGGGAAGGGAAGGGAAGGGAAGGGAAGGGAAGGGAAGGGAAGGGAAGGGAAGGGAAGGGAAGGGAAGGGAAGGGAAGGGAAGGGAAGGGAAGGGAAGGGAAGGGAAGGGAAGGGAGCGGCCCCTTCCCGCAGCGCGGCGGGCTGCGGCCGGAGCTGTCCGCCCGGCGGTGCTGAAACGCCGCAGCCCGGGCCCGGCGGCGCGGGGGAGGGACGGGGAGCGCCGAGAGCCGCCCTGCTGCAAACCGAGAAAAGACAAATCCAAATACCTGCACAGCGCCAGGCAGCCTGCCGTGGGGCGGCGGGGGGCTGCGTGGGATGGTTTTTTTCCCCCCCCGTAGGTGTCCTTGCTTGGGCGAGAAAGATCTCCCGGCTCCCAGGTTCAGGCTCAGATCTCTCTAGAAAACTGTGAATGAGCGAGCTCCAGCTCCACGGGGCTAGGATTTTTAATTTTTTTTTTTTTTTTTTTTTTTTTTTTTTTTTTTTTTTTTTTTTTTTTGGTAGGAGGCGTGTGCACCAAAGCCTGGGTCCTTCCACTCGGCGGCTGTCGTCCCCCTGGGTCCTAAGCCCTCCTGCCGCCCGCCCGGCTGCCTCCCGGCGCTCCCGGGCTGTGGGCTCGGCGCACCGCCACTGCCGAGGGAGTGGTGACAATGAGCTGCGGGCTGCTGACAGCCGGGAAAGCAGCAGCCCACCCGGCCACTGCGAGCTTAGCAGCGCGGGCTTTCACCTGGTGCCACGGTCTTCACCGCCTCTCTTCTCGCATCACCCCTTTCCCGGCAAAACTCGGGGGGAGCGCAACCTCCTGCGGCATTTACAGCAGCCACAGAAAGGGTAACCTTAATGGGCCATGAATTATGGGTGGGCTGCCTTAATGAACATGACAGCATGGGTTCGTAAGAGAAGTTCATCTGGGTCAGACTACACGTAAATCTAGCTCAAGGTGCTGTCACCACCAGCAGACACAGAGAATGTCCAGTGAAGAACATAAGAGCAGGACAAGCTTCATCCTTGAACTCTCACAGCCCCTCTCCCAACCATTTTAAGTTCAGGGATTTCCCCAGAAATGTGGTGCCTGTGTTTTTAGGAGGAAGTTGTCCTGCTTCAACTTTCAAAGTGTCTCCTAGAACATCTATACTTTTCTAGAACATCCTTCCATAATGTCCTTTGACAAGGAGGTCCTCAGGCCATCTGCCTGCTTCACAAACTAACACTTCTCTTTCATTATAGGGGTCTGTAAGCTTTAGCTGGCATTGTAGAAAGGACAGGAGGGGGGAACATCTCTCATTAAATTAGTCCTGAAAATCACTATCTGTATGAGTCTCGTAAGACATGTGCTAAGCTGTACTTGGATGACTTTGGGTGACCTAATGGCCTTGGCAACCAAATTTACACTCAAGTGCTCTTATCAGTAAGCTCAAATAAATATACTAGCAAAGTATCTTCTGCTACTCCTGTATATTGTGGAGAATAATTGCTGGGAAGTGGTGGATTAAAGGTGACTCGGTCTCTTTGCTTTGGACATCTCTGTTGGGTCAGTTACTGAAGGATCTTATATAGTGAAGAACTGGGTGATAATTTATAAGGGTGGGGAACAACTTCTGCATAAGAAATGTTTAAACAGGATAGGATTCTTCCCATGGCAAAAAAAAGACATGCGTAAGTGTAGGTAAAACAGCGGTGGGGTTTTTTTCATCATTTATGATATTTCATAATAATAAGCAGCATGTGGAAGATAAATTGGAACAGTATCTCAATATCATTTCCAGTTCAAGAAGTAGGAGAAATGAAACCCAATAAGGGCTAGCTTTGTATCAAACCAAAGAACATACTTCTTCACAAAATATTAGTGTAGTTGTAGAACTCAATTCCACAGGAATTCGGGCTTCAGAAAACTGTTGGACATATCCGTGGAAGAAAAATCCATGAAGGGATTTTAAATATGAAGTCATGACCTCTGGCTCAGGAATTCCCTGTTCCACAAATTGCTGAGGGCTGGGGTAATATTTGGGAAAGAATGACTATATCCCCGCCCTGCTCTTATTCTTTGCCCTAATCATCCACTGCTGATCACTGCTGGAGATAGGCACCAGGCTAGATGGACCTTTGATCTGACCCAGTATTGTCTGCTCTTATATTCTTATGTACAAAGTAGACTTTCAGAATGTGAACACAACAGGAGCACTTTCAGCTTTGCTTTCCCTTGAAAGGGGAAGAGCCAGTGGTTTTGTTCTGTTTGAAAGAGTGTACAACCAGTCACCTGCTTTTTAGAGAAAACCCCACAATATTCATGAGCAAAGGCAAAAGAAATCTGTGGGGAAGATGCCTTGTGCTTTTAGAATGACTTCCATTCATAACCATTAATTTAACCCACAGCATGTTCAGAACTGGAATACTAGGTATTTGCATCCTGTGACCCAATCACACTGACTGGAAGAGATGAAGCAACAGCTCAAAGACAGAGAGCTCAAAACTCTCACAAGAGCATTTGTCCCAGAACTTGATGGGAGAGCATTTCTAGCCCCAGGGAAGTTAGTAGTCAGTTAGTAAGTAGTCTCATTGGATCATTATTTTCTACATAGAGATCAATTTGGAAATAAAACAATAAGCACTTTGTTTTCATAATCCTGTTGCAAGCTTCCACTCTGGCACATATGATAAAGATTAATGTACTAGCTACTGTAACTATGCAGTACTTCCTTGGGAATTGTTAATAATATTAAGTGGAATGAATATGACTCTATAAACCAACTGCCTTAGGCATTCAAATCCATTGCCAAATTTGTCGTATGCTTAATATTAAGGGATTTAATAGTTTTATTTGGTTTGTTAATTGAGGTTGTTTTTTTCCCCGTTAGTGTTGCTGCTAGGTGACCAGTGCCTGCTGGTCCAATGGATGATTGGCATGTAGTGCAATGCTACAGTAGAAGCAAATCTCTAAACATATTACCTCAGGGTCTTATATTGATCCTTCTATAATTAGTCTCAGGTTTCTTTCTCATCATCACTTCATCACTTCCTTTCAGGAAAGTCCACTCTATACTCTCAGAGCATGTTTCAGGTCTTCTCATTCTTTGCATTGTCCCAGTCATTACACTACAACTACTGTTATGACCTCAGGAACAACAGTGCTGAAGGTATAAAACCTGCAGTTTCATAAAGGTATGTCTGGGACCTTAGGAACAACCTTGTTGATGTGCACAGGCTGGAGCTGCATCCCTTTCTCATTTGCAGTGTTAAGTATGCAGAGCTAAGGAGAGAAAAATGTGCCTGTAATCACAGTTTGTCACTGAAGGCATTAGAACTGACTGAACACGCAGAGGGAACAGATCAGTTTGGAAGGGGGAGGTTATTTTATGCAGCCTTTTCTGAAAGTAAAACAAAACTCTGATATTAAATTGAATCATTCCTGGCCTTCCCTGTCATCACACTTATTGATTCTCTGTTTTAATTAAGAGCAGAAAAATAACAAACTTGGAGAGACAATGTATATTCTCACCACCAATAGAAAGAATCCATGTGCGTGAACTATAAAGGAAGTAATGGAAGGGAAGAGTGGCCATTTGCTCTGTGGTCTAGGTATGATAAATAGTATCTACTGAATCTACTCTCTTTGCATCAATTTTGTCCTCATTCAGTGACATTAAACACATAGCAAGAGGCTGTGCCAGGAATCTAGAAACTAGTTTGCACATTTTTGCAGCTCTGATATTACTTTCTCATTCATACAAAGCCCCAAATCACTGAAATAATTTAATTCATGGCAGTAAGGAATAGATTTTTTTTTAATCCTAGAAAAAATCCAAAAAAGCAGAAAACTGCTCTCACTCTGCTTTCAGACTGAAGCACAGGTATGTATCTCCATTACACAAAAACATATTGACATTCAGCATCTTATAGGGTTAGTGTTTGTGAATGACGTGCATATATAAGGAGTGGAACAAATCTTTGGTGTAATTCAGTATATATCTAGTGTCTTTTACTTTTTCAACGAGATTTTCCCAATATTAGAAATGTTCTTTACAGCTTGTGAGTAGAAAATTTGAAAAATAATGCAATATAGGGTGCCCTTGTAGCTTTAAATTTTCTTTTATGAACGGTTTTCTGAAAGTTTCTAAAATTAACAGTCAATTTTAATAATTAATTAGTAGCTTGTTCTTTTTCCCTAATCTACAATTACCATCTGGTTTTATTTCCTTTGAAAGTAACTGCATTGAAAGCCCCAGTAGATTAAAAAATAATACTGCTTAAACTGGTTAGACCCAATAAATCACTATTCTTAAGGGAGGAGTAACTCTTAGATCACAGTTCAGAGGGATTCACATTATAAATCCTCCCAGGTTTCCTGAACCTTTAAAATATTTAAAAATTTATACCCAAGAATGCAAAACATATGCAAATGGATTGTTTGTATGATTTATTTAACGAGAAGGATCCAGGTTTTGCCATTTTTACTCCTGATGGAAAGAATTCACTCTTTTGCTGAGTTCACATGCCATTGCCACTTCTGCCACTCTCAGAAGAGTGTGTAACTGGGACACGAACAAAGTTTTGACCTTGAGCAAGAAGAGGGTTGAAGCTGAAACAGTCCCAACCGCATGGGAATTCCAGGAGCTGGTGGGGAGATGCAGCGCAGAGCTGGAGGCCAGCAGCAGAAGTCAGGCAAAGTCAAGCTCTCAGAACTGCGATCCAGAATTGGCCCCCTCAGCTCTTGCCTAACTCTGAATCAGTCTAAACTCCACAGCTGCCTTATTTTGGGATTGTGAAGCTCCTGGTGTAGATCCAGGCTAAGTAGCTTGGTACCAAAGATCAATTAGCATTCAAAAAACTATAAATGTCTCTCTGACAGCCCAATCATTTGTGTGTTGGAAATGCTGGCTTTAGGCCCAGATGTGCTGTATAAGTCAGGTGCAGATTTGGAGTCCTGTCTTTAGTCAGCTTAACTTGGCAGCAAGGACTCTGATGACTTTAGTGAGATACCTGTGATTTAAATCACCTGGGGATCTCTTCCTACTGAGTTCAATTCCTCACAAAACCAGTGCTACTCTGTTTAAACAATAATGGCACTGTCTTGCTAAACCATTAAGTGTCCTTTTGCAGAGGGAAATATATTATGAGATGTCATGTTTTACATAGCTAGTACCTAAATGATATAACCTTTAAAGAATAGCATGGCAGAACTTAGCCTTACTGCCTAAGAAAGTGAATATCAGAGATAATGTTCTTCCTAATCCAGGAACAAGACAACCTAAAGTAGGCAGGCACGACAAAAAAAAAAAAAAACTCACAGGGAGGCAAACGGTCCAGAAAGCAGATGAGTCCAGCAAGAAGGTTTAGGATGGCTGTTGCAGAATTAATTCAGACAAATCCTCCTGGGAAAAACCTAGCTGCTTTCTGGTGCCTTACTACATTGGGATCAGTTTGCACATAACAAACACTTCAGTCTGAATTCTAATATACTGATCTCAGACATGATTTGTTAAAAGCTTAAAACATGTATGCTGTTTAATGTTAATACTTCAGTGTGTTAACTTCAGGGTTCCTTAACTTCCCAAAGTCTGTTGTATATTTTCCTTAAATTGCAACTT
The DNA here is from genome assembly GCF_018691265.1 of Tyto alba. Taxonomy (NCBI): domain Eukaryota; kingdom Metazoa; phylum Chordata; class Aves; order Strigiformes; family Tytonidae; genus Tyto; species Tyto alba. The sequence goes on from NW_024881330.1 coordinate 39,900,819, forward strand.
CCTGCTATTTATTTGTCCAAAATAACTTTAACTGTTGAGCTCAAAGTGCAAGAATATAACTTATGAAGTTCAAAAAAGAATTTGAAGGTGGGTAGTTTGACTGGAATAGTTAGAGATGAGGGGAATAATAGGATATTCATCTGTTTGCTTAGTCTGTTATGTGATTATTTACTTCTGAAATATTTTAAAATGAATTATGTACATAAATGCATGCAGCTTTGGATAGCAATAACATAAATCAGCAACAGTAATAATGACTGTGAGCTCTTGCATGTGTAAACAAGCATATGTGCTGTATAAATTCAATTATCTCAACATCACCAAGGATATAGAATAATTTGTGACTGAATAACTGCAGAGATTTTTGTTGGGAATAAAAACAGATGGAGGACAATCTTATTCTGGATAGCTAGAAGTCTGTTGAAAACTCAAGTATATGAATGTATATGGATACATGTACAAAAATAGAGGCAAGCACTATGGCTGCCATCCTCAGCAGATATAAATCAACATAACTCCACTGACTGTGGTGGATGTGTGCTAATTCACAGTAGCTAGAATGGAGGTAAGTGTGTGTATATAAAACAACTATTACACCTGTCAGCAGTCTGCTGGTTTACATTACCGCTTCATATAGGAACATAAAGGATGCAACAGTCTGCTGAAGCCACTCGGCAGTACAGTTTTATCCCTCCTGGGATGCAGCACTGGAACCAGGGTCTAAACAGCAACAACATCATCTTGCAAACACTAGATATGCTTTAGTGTCATCAGGGAGCCCCAGCACAATCCATCTAGAATATATATCAAGCAGAGGGGCATACAGCAATCATGTACTTTTTAACAGGCGGAAGGCTTTTTGCTTGTCATAGCTGGTGAGCCCCAAGGGAGGTGAGACTTCTGCCATCCTGATTCCCAATATATGCTGATTCAGTCATTAAAATGTGCATTCATCTTCCTTCTCCCAAGACCTAGCTGTGCACAGCAGGTTTAACTAAATTGCCAATAAGAAAGCCTCTTAAATCATCTGCAGTCCTGACTGGCAGCCTCACAAGCAGATGCAGCAACCGATCCCAAGGCAAACGGAGCCTGTTCAGCAGCAGCTTTGCACCTTCTGTGTGTACCAGCTAGGGTTTTTTGTAGTCGTTAATGAGTGAATATATTGAAGATGGCGGGAGGAGGGGCAAAGGAAGGGTGAGAAAAACAGTTGTGAAGGAGAAGGTGAGACTATTAGAAAAATCTCATTACCTTCTCTGAGGCAATACCCTCTCTGCAGCTATAGGATAAAAGGAACAACCCTTTCCCTTAAGTGCCCCTAGCTTCAGGGTACGGAAAACTGCTAATCAGCTTGTTCTCATGCAGCAGGGACCTGCAGGAGGGCTGGCTGGAGAAGTGCCAAGGACTGTCACTTCTCACATCCTGAGAAATGTCCCCCCTACGGCTGAGATTTTAATGGCTTTGGGACATGTCTCTGTGTGTGTGTGTGTGTGTGTGTGTGTGTGTAAGAGAGAGAAAATGTATTCCCTTTTCACTCTTCCATGTCTCGCATACAGTACCGCAAATACCTACTTTTTCCTATGTGGACACATGAAACGTGGTTTTAGTAACTGCTTGCAAAAGTGCTGGAAAGGATACCTGGTTCTGGCAGCAAGCCCTCTCTGTCAGGTATTGTTGGAGTATATCACAGGTATCAGATCATCTCTGGAGAGGAATAAAATCCCAGAAACTCTTTAACAGGGTGTTCAAGCTCAGTTGTTGCCTAACTAGCTGGGCACAATAGTCCTTGCTTCCCCTTTCGTGAAAGGCCAGGTTTTAACTTTAGGCTGTGATTTTCTAGACTAGTGTGTCTAGCCCTTCCCAATACAGGACTTACCATCAATACCATGTGTCGTGGTTTGAGCCTGGTCGGCAGCCAACCCCCGCAGCCAGTCACCCTCCCTTCGCCCTCCCCACCTGGGAAAGGGGGAGGGAATTAGAGAGGTGAAGGGAGACTCGCAGGCTGAGATAGGAAGAGTTTAATAATGGCAATAAAACGAGAACAATGATGATAGAAAAAAAGAGAAATATATAAACAGGCAATGTACAGCGTAATTGCTCACCACCCACTAACCAATATCCAGCCCGTTCCCGGCCAGTGACCCCGAGATACCAAGATCCCACAATCACAATCCCAGAAGCGAGAGAGAACCTTCCCAACCACCCCCCTCTCTATAGTGAGCATGACGTTCCATGATATGGAATATTTCACTGGCCAGTTAGGGTCAGGTGCTCTGGCCGTGCTCCCTCCCTGCTCCCTGTGCCCTTGCGCACGGGCACGACACGGGGAGTTGGAGAGTCCTTGAAGTCTCGGTAGCAGCTGAAAACATCAGTGTGCTATCAGCATTTTTCCAGTACCAAACCCAAAGCTAAATCCAAAACACAGCACTCATCTAGTCCCTGAAAAGGAATATTAACTCTATTTCAGCCTAAACCAGGACTCCATGAAAGCATGCTGTTTGCTCCACACTAATGCTTAGGTTAGACTATTTGTCTGTCACTCTTCCTACAATGTGGTGCACACTATGTCTGCATTGGAAAAAAGTCTAGAAACAGTCACTGAATCGAATTGGCTCTCTCCATGTATCGAACATCTCATTGCAGAACAGAGGCTGGCCAAGTCCTGCTGTTCAACCTTAAGTGCCACAGACTTGCAGCACCCTCAGGAGGTGTCAAGTAGTCTGCATGGGTGAATAACCAGGTGGCAGAATGGCTCAACATGGGTCCTTGTGTGAGATAGAGTTGCAGTCTCCTCTTGCCTGTATTTTTTTCCTATGGAACCGCAGTATAATGTGAAGAGGCGGCAAGTATCTACTTGTTCTAGATGTTGCTGAAAAACATGTGCTTCTCAGCATCTCTGAAAAGCTATAGACAAATGTAAAACTCAGGGGAAAACAGCAGGACATGTAGGACTCAAAATACATTAAAAAAAAAAAAAAATCCCTCCTTGAATTCCAAACTAATCTCCATAATCGCATATGGCTGTGAGAGCTGAAAAACAAGAAAAAAATAAAAAGAATTTAAATATTTTGAAATAGAACTGTTTAGGGACTTTAGAAAGAGGGACTTCTCTAGCAAAGAGCTATAAATTGCCAGCCAGTAACTTGTGTCTAGCAGGATCAGAAGGAAGACAAGTTCTTTAGGTCTCCAAAGACATGACTCCACTCTAAGCCACAGAGAGGGAGACAACTAGTGAAATTTATGTGCCCAAAAGAGACCTCATGAAGAACATCTGTCAGTATAATTGGTGTCCTAGTGATGAAAACATCAGTAGTTGACAGCAGTTAGTGGAAAAATTATTTTGCCTCTTTTGCACCACCTTTAGTGTGAAAAGACTAGTTCATTTTGGGAGAAAATATTTCCGCACACCGGAAAATAACATGTAATTTCTGAATGCCCAGCTCAGTCTGCTGACTCTTCTTCCTACAGACAAATGCAATGACAGATCACTGTAAAGGATTCAGAAACTACAAAACAACTCCAGTAGTTTCATTTCCTGTGACAAAACTTCTGTGCCAAGTTTTCTTTAAAAAAATCACTGACACCCAAAACTTGAATTGAATATGTATTTTTTCCATAAAGAATTGATGAGATAACTTGTTAAAAATTAGCACATTCCCTAACAAGTAGTAGATTTAAAACACTAAGTTAGTGCTTTGCTGTTACAGAACAAATCAGGGACTGAGGACTTTTTCTGGGTCCATTTTGGGAAAGAATGCGAATAGAGGATGCTAAGGAATTTGAGCTCCATTTTAAAACAAGCTTATTTTCCTCCATAATTTCACAGCTAAATCTCTCTTTTCTGTCGGTTACAAAGCTCCCTTTATTTTCAGCCTGAGTTTATTTGATTTTCTCCCTGTTTAGTTTTTTTGTCCTTAACACTGCCCTTCTGGGGGACAGGACAGCTACAAACTCTGGCGTTTATTTATAGAGAGTGATAAAGCTTCTAGATAATTTTACTTTTTTAGGCCAAGAAAACTAACTCGGGGAGGGCATGCCTCTGTTGCACAATGGGCTTACACTGTCTGGGCCTGATGAATCCATCAGGTAGGGCACAGCACTTTGCAGGGAACCAGCCCAGGCCCATAGGCAGAATAGGGACGTTTTCATGGCTGTATTGTCTTTGCACTCACACAGAAGAAAATTCATGTCTCCAGCTCTAAGAAAACCCCAGTAGATGATTTGACATCTATTCCCATCTGAAACTGTCCTTTTCAAATAAGGAAAATAGGTGATATTTCACATGATTTCTGATTAGTTTAGTGTCTCTCAACAGCACAAACACGTCCGTGGATTTACTGGCTATATCAGGAAGGGTATTTCCCTGTTGTGGCACTTGTTTTTTTTTCTTGACCACACTCTACTGGAGGTTCACAGTCTTCCTGTAATCATCAAGTGCCACAGGGTCTCCCTCCTTCTCTGTTGATTTCATCTGAAACTCCCAATTTGCAGAAGTTCATGTTATAAGCTCGTTAAGTGTATGACTTTGCACATTATGCAATTAAACTTCATTCCATTCTACCCTCAAGGTCATTTAGTTTTGCCTGTATGATATTACAGTCTGCCTCTCTGTTGAGCTTTGTCTCATCACCAAACTTCATTAGTACATGCCAAGTTCTTATCCCAGAGTCATTAATGAAGATGTTAAAAAATCAATCCCAAATGTTCAAGGAATTCCACTAATGGCAGTTCTTTCCAGACCAATTATTGTTCTCTTCTTTTGCTGATTCTGAGCTCATATTTCTTGGTATTTTCTTCATACTACCTCTATAAATAATAATTTCCTATAAGGTGTTAGTAGCTTGCTACAGTACAGGTATTCTTTTCTGTATTTTACACAGATTTAGTCATCCTTGGTATCAGAAAGTATAATAATCATCTGATCAAACTACTACTACTAAATCCGTATTATATTTTATCCTGGTCTTTATTTAATTTCCTGCTTTAAAATATTCACCGCTTCAATATCTGTGCTGATTTTACATCTAATTCAGATTAAATTATTGATTCTGGATCATTTTCCTCACCCTTTCGTATATATGGGTAGTGTGGTTGCTGTTTTCCAGTCAGATGGTGCTCCTTCACTCTTCATTAAAAATTCAGAACATTTTTCAGATTTCAATGTGTAAATTATCTTGTTTCTCAAAAGAACATATTGAGTATTCTTATATCCAGATGTGGTCATTTCTGTCCCTGTGCATTCACTTTCATTAGCCACTTAGCCTTTAATCCCATCCCGTCAGTCATCTTCCTGAAAAATGGGGCAAAGTATTAGTTTGGATCTGGAGCGATGCCATTATTATGTTTCATATTTAGCCCTTCCTCACTACCCAGTGGATTCATTTCCTCATTTATTTGTATGACAAGAGATTTTCACTAAATGTTTTAATTTTATTTGCAAAGTTTCACCTTGGCTATTATAAATCCATACACCTTGTGCTTTATTTTTCACAAAAAAATATGGATTACAGTCTTTTGCCAGCTCCAGATGGTATACAGTGCTTCCCTCCACTGTTACTACTAGTGCACTTTCTCCATCACTTTTTTTTAATAATCCTCAGTGAGCTCAATGGTCTGTGGCACCTTGTTCATGTGGCTAGAGCCATGAAGGCATCTGAAAACCTGCCTGGTGTCAGAAGCAGTTGTAGCTGCCTTGGCACAACAGAGAGCAGGGAACTGCAGCTTCCTCGGTTCCCCGTGTGTCACCCTGTGGTTCCCAGAGCAGGGCAGAGCGACCAACATTTCTGGGTAAGGATGGGATGACATGAAGTGTGGTCTCATTAAAATTGGCCAAAACCTTCTCAAACGTGTACTTTCATGTCTGAGGTTTGCAAAACCTATCCCAGAATCAACATTGCAACAATATGTGCAACAACTACTACATACGCATTTGGAAACTGCTGGGAGAACCCATTGGCATGACACATTTGAAGCAACAAAATTAAATCCCTGGTTTATATTCAAGGCTCAGAGGGATGGCTGAACATATGCCATGAACATATAAAGTTGCCACCTCTCAGCAGAGAAACCCTACCATACGGGATATGAATATACTCACTACTAATTTAGCTTATTTCCTCTGACTTTAAAGCTCAATGGAAGAGCAACACTTCACAGATTAAGTACTCTGAGAATGTACAAATGACTGGTTATTCCAATATCCTGCTACCTTGCCATAGCCTGATGAAGTGCATGAGTCCTCAGTGTAGCATCTCTTAATTCGGTGCCTGTTGTTACTACTTCTAATAGTAAAAGGAGAATCCTGCAGTACTGACACACCAGTCCTGAGACTGAGGAGGTCTGTATCCTATTCACTTTTATCTCATATAGCTGCTAAATGGCAGTGAACAAAATTATTATTCTGACTGCTTTAGATTTCCTGCTCCTTAGACTGAGGATAGTAATGCTAGCCTAGAGCATGAAGATGTTATAGGACCTAATTCTTTAATATGGGTAATATGATTTCTGAATCATCAAAAGAAGGTGTAAAAGTAGACCAGAATATTATTATGGCAAATAGGCTACAAATCTTTGAGGATTCAATTATATTTAACTTTTTTGAAAGCAGGTGGATTTTTAAACAACCATTTTTCTAAAGCAAATATTGTTGTGTCCTATGATAGTCAAAAGTGACACCACAAAACAAGGGTTTGAGACAGAGCCAAGATAATTTCTAATGCTTTACACTGCAATATGAATTTCTCAGCCTTGAAGCATGACAGGCATTCAGGAGTTTATTTTTCTGGCTTTGAAACCTGAGTTGTACTTAGCTATGGGATCTGACAAGTTTCTGTTGCCCTACATCATCCTTGCTTACCTGGCAGCACAAAAGAAGGTGTCTCACACTGATGCTGTCAAGCTAAAGCTCCACTGAGAGGACAGTGACAAATGCCAGTTTAAGTCTATCAAGCTTGTGTTGGGTGGGCAACGGATGAAGGTCAGATATATGAAACAGCAAGAATTATAAACTGAAATGAAAGGCTCCATTGCATATAGTTTAATTCTTTGTGTAGTCAAAACAAGGTTTCTTGAATAAACAGTGATTTTTCCTAAATCGGCTTTTCCCCACTAGCCAACATGCCCGTAAGGTATTTGTCTCCTTGAATTACTAGTCCTGGCAGACAGTGCCATACGTGTACTAGGAGAAATATGGTCCTGAGAAAATAATAATGATTCCTCAAGAAAACAATCATTCTTTGAGTTATACACTCCTATGCCCCACTGACTATTCTAGCAACTGAACTCCAGCTATGCATGCAGGTTCAGTGTATCATTCCTTAGGTGAACAAATTTCCACCTCAACGAGATGAGCAAAGCCAACGCTGTAATTGCTCAGTGAGTGATTTTTAAACACTTTTAACGCTGCCAAACCAAACCAAATTTCCTCCAGAACAAGACTGCTCACTGATGCTCCTTGAAAGATATTTGCATGATGTTTAGAAGTAGGTTGTGGATCAATACAGTTGTACTCTGTGGGAATATTTTAGTTCATCACATGGTGTAATTATCCATGACCACAAATACACAAAGCCAGCCATCACTGGCCAATTGAAGATATAATTGGAAGTCTATGTGCTCTAAAACAACCAACAGCACCAGTTCCTTAGATAATCACTGCTTTTGGATTGCCTTCCTGTTGTGGATGCCTTTTTGTTGTGGATACAGCTAGGATGCAGGGTTTTAATTCCCTACTTCCAAGTTTTGAGGCACTGCTCATATTCCATGTTCTACAAGGCATAGAAGACACAGACTTCCCTCTATGTCTCATCAGACTCTTTCAGTAAAAGGCAGTGCAACGGCTGTATATCACTGTGTTTCAGCTTCCTATTGTTGTCTTTACCCGCACTTCCTTGAGACCCATAGGATTGCACCCCCATAAGTGAGAGCTGCTGGATATTGTGACACTTCCAGGACAGGACACCCCAAAAAAAACCAAACCAAACCAAACAAACAAAACAAAACAAAACAAAACAAAAAAAAAAACAAAAAAACAAAAAAAAAAAAAGGAGGGAGAAGGCAGTTTCATTAAAGCATCCTGATACCCATTTTTTTGTTGTATTATTTATGTTAAGTATGTGTAGAAAGCTGAGTATGCATTAAATAATAATGTAATGTCCTGGGCTGAGTGAGTGGTGGAATTTTTTGGTGGCAGGGGAGGGGGATATTGGGGCGCCCCCTGTCAGAAGCTTCTCGAAGCTCCCCCAGCTCCAAGCCAGCTCCACTTCTCTTTGGGAAACTGAGCCAATCGGCTGCGCCTCTGCGATAACGTATTTAAGAAGGGACGTGGTGACGGGCAGTGGGACTTGTGAGGAGGAGTTGCTGCAGCTGCGTGAACACCAAGGTCAGTGGAGGAACGGAGGAAGAAAGGAGGGGGGAGGTGTGCCGGAGCAGAGACCCCCCTGTATCCTGTGGGGAGACGGCAGGGTGGCCCCTCCCTGCCACCTATGAAGATCTATGGTGGAGCAGACACTGATTTATGGCCTGTTGCTCCTGCTCAGATGATCAAGGTCCTGTGCCCGAAGAAGGCCGGGGTCTCATGGGAAAAGGCAGCCCCGCTGCTGTAATTCAGTGCTGGGAGGATTGCAGCATGCGGGGGAGTCCCACGCCGGAGCAGCTCGGGAAGGGCTGCAGCCATGGGAGGGAATCCAGTCAGAGGAAGTTAGTGACCCATGACGGAGCAGTGTGGGGAACGCTGCGGCCCGTGGGAGGAACTCATGTTGGAGAAAGTTTGTGGAGGACTGTCTCCTGTGAGAGGGGGACCACGATGGAGCAGGAGGAACAAGTTTCGGACACTCCCCCCACCGAAGATAAGGAAAGTGGCAGCGCTGACTACACCACCCATTCCCTGCCCCTGTGCCACTGGGGGAGGAGGTAGAGATATCGGGAGCAGAACTGAGCCCAGGAAGAAGGGAGGGGTAGGGGGAAGGTGTTCTCAAGATGTGGCAATGCTTCTCACTGTCCTACTCTGTTATGTGTTGTTAGTGTCTGTAATAAATGTAGGTTCTTTTTTTTCTTCCCCTAACGAGTCTGCCTTTTGCTCGTGATCATAAAGGGGAATTTTTCCCCATCCCAGTCCTATCTTGAACCCCAAGCCTGGCTCTCTGTCCCTTCTCATTGCCGGAGGGGAAGGGAGAGAGAGCTTCTGCATTGTGGTTGGCTGCCAATCAGGCCTAAACCACAACAGTGGTTTTGGCGCCCAACATGGGGCAGAGGGTTGCAATGTGATAAGGATATTAATTGGGAGAGGTAATGAGCAAAATACAGACTGAACTCCGTTACTGGAATCATTTTTGTAATGTCTGTAGTTGTAATTGTGGGGAAGTTTTTTTTTTTCAAGTGTGGTGAAGGGACTATGGATGGATGTTCTGTATTGTGTCTCAGTATTTTAAATAATAAAACCTGATATATTGCAAAGCAAGGAGAAAGGCTTCCCACTTGTGCAAAAGGAATTTAGCTAGACACAACACCAAACCCCTGCTTCCTGCAAAGGTGAGAAGAAAAGAAAACTTGAGTTCAGGAAATGCTTTCAATATCAGAGATAACCACCCTTTAGCTAAGCCGTGGCTACTGCTACACTTACTGAGAAACGAGGAGGTAGTCAAGCCAGTTGATCTGTCAGAAAGATGAAACAACCACAGATGACAGAGTCTTCCTGGATGGGGTGGATCTGCCACTTTTCTAGTGTGGAATATGTCTAAGGGGTTTTAGGTATTAAATCTCCTGGAAAGGCATATACCTGTTGACTTGGTGTTTGCCTTGTTACCAAAATGGGGTTATGGACCTATGGGACAGAGAAGCTCTCCTCTCCAGCTTTAGGGTCTGGATTTCTGAGCTCTGACCTGCTGTCAGGGTCCTGAGCACACTCCTGCCCCACTTGTAGGAGACTATTTGACTAAGTTAAGGTGTCTAATTGACTGAATCCAAAGTCAATTCCCCTTGCTAATAAGAACTATTGTGAAGAAAGCTAGAAGCAATATCCTGCCATCCAAGTCTTCCTGTAGGAGCTGCTTTCAAGCTGTGGGTCTTTAGCTTGGCCATGTCTCTGCTACATTACAGCTCTGTGTGTCCAGTCCAAATACTTCCTTGGTCCTGACTCTGATCCTGACAGACTGACTTGACTTCCTGGCTTGACCCTGGACCAGCCTGATCACAATGGGCTTGCAGGGCTGTCACTCTACTAAGTTTGACCCAGACCACTGTTCCTGGACCTGATCCTGACCCTGTCTGTCTAAACTTCCTGACTTCTTGATGGGGAGCTCACAGACCCTGCCTGCCTTACCATCACCCTCTGCTTCTAGCTTCCCTTCCCTTGCAGAGCTGCTGCCTGACATCTGGAAAGTGTAAACCCACGTTCCTTTTTACAGTGAATAGGTGGCTAAAAGATGTTTCATGGGTCTAAACACATCCCAATGCATCCCTGATGCCACTATCTAAGGCTCTGTGGCTGATATATGAGAACAACAATGCAGCAGAGTATCATAGACTCACAAAAACATTGTTTGGAAAGGACTTTTGGAGATTTCTAGTCCAGTCTCCTGTTCAAAGTGGCACCACTGCTCAGATCAGGTCAAGTCAGCTGTGGCTTTGTCTATCTCAGTTTTGAAAACCTCCAAGAATGAAAGGTCTCTGTACAACCTCTTTCAGTGGTGCATTACCCTCCCAGTGACTTTCTCCTCTTAACTTCCCAAGCTGTATTTTGTGGCCATTTATGGTTGCAGTTAGCACAATACTCAAATTTTTCAGATCCTCCTGGACTGAACACTGCTCTTCATCATTTCAGCCACTGTACCTAATCTAATGTCATCCTCAGATAGGCTGAGAGTACACTTTCTGTCATCATCCAAGTCTTTGACGCAGGTGATCTTATCAACCTCAGTATCAGTAAGTTATTCTGGTTATTTTTTGGTCTTCAGCTTGACTCTGAGGTTTTCATCACTACTCTTTGAGCCTGATGATCCAGCCAATTTTTAACCCACCTAACAGTCCATCCAACAGACCTTTCCTTCCAGCCTATACTGTTTTATCTTCCAAAGAAGATGTTGTGGGACATGGTGCCAAAAGTCTTAATAAATTGTTCTTCACTTGTCTATGTATCAAGAGGATGACAAGTGATAAGCTACAGAGAGTGATTTTATTCTTCTAGTCAACTGTTCCACAGTTGCTCTCTTACATGGCTATCTGTGATTACTCCCTCCTCCACAGTACCCTGGCTTGATTACTGCCCCATAGGCATTTGTGCCCACAGATTCATGTTTACTCATGCAGAGCATCTCTAACACACACACACACAGTACGTCTCTGCTTTGAGTTGGTTTTCATCATTAACCACTTTTAGTCTTTCTAATTTTGAGCTATGCAGCCTGGTTTGAGCCTCAGATCTCTTACCGTGAAGTCACACTGCTGCTCCCCCTGTGTAAATGGGGAAATTCTTCCACTCCCTCATTGCCAGGCTTGCTTAAGTTCTTCTGCTACAAAAGTCCGAGTTCTCCTCCTGTCAAACCTCTGTTTTTTCCAGGACACTTCTCTGTTGGTTTGGGGATTTTTAAAACTTTTGAAAAATATTTATCATTTCTTTTTAAATGTGCTCATAAAATGAGACACCTGCAGTACTTTTATACCTTTCCAACAGACTGCTGAGAGCGTGGGCTGCATATAGCAGGTTACCATATTACAACACATGAAATGGTCCATCATACTGAGTACCTGCTGGAGGCCTGAGCTGAGCAGAGAGACAGGCATAGCCCTAGCCATAACAGCTACTGGAACTGCCTTTGATTGATCTAAGCATCAAACCACTCCAGGGTTTTGTGAGAGGGATACCCAGTTGTTCCCCTCCAGAACAGATCCCAGGACAAATCTAGTCTGCATGCTGTGCTGCTGGTCGGGGAAACAGGACCCTGGAGTGAAACAATGAGTAATCCAAGCTGGCAGACTAGTGACCTGTTGACCCTTAGATAAAGAGTTCATTGTTGATGTTGTTAACACAGGGAAAAGAGTGATCCAAATCTTCTTAAGTATTTCCAGTAGATGAACGGTCTGTCAGGGAGCAAGACATCTTGACTGACATCTCTTGGTGAGTGAAGAGAAAAGACTGCATTGGCCAAGTGTCACTTGCATTTCTGTCATAGGACACTTAAGACATACTTTGACAACTTGTCGTTGTGGTATTTTCCTCAAACGTTCCATTAAGTGGTAAGTAAAAGAAATAACATAATGTTGCTTATTCTTTTGGGGTCAAATGGAGTCAGAGAACTGCAGAGTTTACTTTTGATGAGGGTTTGCTGCAGATTTGTATGGTTGAGTTTTGGAGCATGGGAAAAATAGTAAAAGTGAAAAAAATGGGAGTGTTCTCACATAGTATTTATCATGTGCAAGCTCTGGGTAGAACCCTCCATGGCACTTTCTTTCTGAAAACCTTGTTACAGATTTTTAATAATGCAGAGACAGCTCTTTCTGAAGCTATAAGACCTCATCAACATAGCTGAAGAACCTGACGAGGAACTCTCAAGTCAGCAATCAGGCTTTCAGGAGGAGAGAGCATTACTTTGGAGAATACTGGGCAAACCGCTCTGAGGGACTAGTGGAAATCCTTCTCAAACTCTGGGTTCTGTCAGCACTAAATACCAAACCAATGCTCAATACCAAACAGCAAACGATGCAGCTATGGAAGGGGAAGAGAAAAAGTAAAAGTGCTACTGCAGAAATGCAGTGTCTTATTGGGCACTTCAGACTATGACAGTCAGAATGTTGTTAGGAGTGTTAAACTGCTGAAGAACTTATATAATAGACATTTACAACTAATATTATCACTGGATTTCCTAAATGTAGGCTGTGTTCCTTTCAAACAAGCACATTCATTTTCTACCCTATTTCTTGCACTCAGTGAATCATAAACACTGACTCAGAGAGATGGGAAATGCTTGATCACTGATTCTCTCCTGCATTTGGAATGAAGCAGGAGCATGTTTCCATCCCATATGATATGATGGATAAAGGACATGTCTGTGAAAAAGAAGGATGAGGAAACTGCTAAACAAGCCCAGATAATGTAAATTAAAGAGGAAGTGGGCAAGGACCTACAAAAGATCGAAGGATTATTAGTCAAATCCTCATATTTAAAAGAGGCTTGAAGACATCTGCATATATAATCTGGTTAGCCTAACATCACTACCATGCAAAAAAAAATTGAGTTCATTTGAAGAAACGCACAGCAATACTGAATAAAAACTTTTAAATAAAACTATATCTTTTAGAAGACTACATTAAAATAAAACTAGAAGTTTCTCTTTTTTTTTTTTTTTCTGAAAAAAACAAGAAACCCAACAACAACAAGAGGCTTATTGACTGATAAAGGCCCTATGTTTGGTATCTCAGGGCACTGATTTAATGTCACACTACATCTTGACTAAAACTTTATGCCCTAAGAATGAATCTCCCTCTTATGATGTGATATTTTGTTACCTGTCCATGTCTCTAGGACATATCTCTCTGAATGAATTTGTACTTTCTGTCTCACCTTAAGGAAAGTATAGTGAAGAATAAAAACACCTTTAACAATAACATATGCCTTACTATTCTACACAGGAAAAGAGATGAAAAGTTAGGGAAGAGCTATGCAGGTTATCACAGAAGGCTGCTACTCAGCTCAGCTCAGCCCAGTTCAGCAGTGTCTCTCTGTACTGACAACACTCTGCTTGCACCTACGTGTATTTGAATCTACTACCTGTATTTATAAAACAAGCCTTTCATTTATGTGTCAACAGAGCTGGAATCTCCCCTCAGAATTATTTTACTTTGTTGCTATAGCACCTGGTATAGCCCCTAAACATCAACCATAGTTAGGTCTGATTCAGCTGCTCTTGTTGGACTACTTTTTCTACCAGCTTGACTACTGAACTCTAGGAAAATTTTTAGTGGAACTGAGAAATCTTCAAATCAGATTAATGGCAGGCAGTGATTTAAGGTTGACGACACACTTAGAAATAGAGGAAGTGCGAGACTCTTACAAATGACAAATTCATGAAAACAATGCAGCTTACCAAGGAAAAAGATTTCCAAAGTAGAGGCCAGAAGTCAGCTGTAGATTTTACAGGCCCTTAAGAGCCAGTGATGTTTTTGAAAGATGGGTGGTCACTCTGGAGACACTGCCTTTTTTTGGAAGTCTGAATGGAGGTAACATGGGACTTCAGATGGGGACTGCTCAACAATGCGACCCCACAACTCGCTTTAAAACAGTGTCCGAATCCTGCATTTGTCAAACATATAGGCAATCATTTGGTTAAGACATACCCTTTAAGGACTCTTTAGATCCAGTGTAGAGGGGGACAAGCAGAGATGTGCTGATATGGCCTCTGGATCTATTCCTGGAAGATCATAACTCCATATAAGTTTTTCTTAAGAGTGTGGAAAAATATATGAGGAGAAACTGGCAGTCTATTCACAAAGGGACCAGCAGGTTCTGAAATTAAACTAGGTGATAAGCTTTCAGCTCAGACAATCAAAAATCTCCTGTGAGGTACCGCTAAAAACTGCTACATCACCAGCTAGTGCAGTGTCATCCGATCAAATGAACTGTAGGACATGAATATAACAAAAAACTGGATCAGAAAACCAGCCTGATCAGGACTGCTTCCTTCTGTTACAAAAATATGTGCTTATCCCACTTCTTTCCTGACATTGTCATGGCACAACATGTAAATGGATTGAACAAAGAAGAAATACTTTGTTCCCTTCCTATCTGCCACAGAAGGCTTTGCTTTGTTATAAGGCAGAAAACACAGCACATTAATGTGCTCTTCCCCACCTGATGCCTGTCCAACACCCTTATTCACAGCAGCTAAAGAGAAGCTGCCTCTGCTTGTATCTGCAGCGTATCTCTGTTGAAAGAATTTTAGATTACTGTGTTGAAGAATATTGAGTCGACCAAACCTAGCTATCTGTGTGAGGTAATAATTGACATGCAATTCAGAATATTCAAGCATATACACCTTAACAGAAGCCGTGAAGGTAAGGCATGCACACCAGCCACAGAAATAAACATCTTGAATGATTAGAGGAAACACAGTTATGAAATTCTGGATACCTCTACCTACCTCTGTCTTAAATACAGGAAAATCAAACTTAATGAGTTCTGGCAGCTTTCACAAGTTATGTCTGACAAGAAGCAGACTAGAAATTTCTATCTTATAGAAGCACGATAGCACCCTACTAACTGCTCCAGGCTTATTCTTCTCGGTTTTCTTTCTTTTCTTCCATGTTAAATGTTGTCAGCAAATTCCAGTATGAGCAGCTTGCTGCCACTTTGTGTTAACACAAAAATAACTATAAGAAATAGTCACGACTATCTTACTATATAGTTTTAATTATTTCATAGTAGTCAAATAACCCTCTGGTATGGCATGTATTATACAGAGGTTCTGCTCATTCAGTATATTGAGAGATGTCAGTTCTCTTCTTGCCTATGATAAGACTGCTTACTAGATCTTGATTTCTTGCAAGCATTAAATCAATTTGATTTCATTATGCAAGCTCTTTAGGATAATGTAAATAATTTCAAACCAAAACAAACACAACCACAAACAAACAAGAAAAAGGAACCTGAATACTTCGGGTTGGTTCCTTTCTGTATTGTTCCACTTGTGTTTGATTGATTTGATTGCAAATCTGAATTTAACGGTAACTTAAAGATGAGGACGTCTGTTCCATTTTCTCATACCAGTTATTTTCAGAGTCTATATGTTAAAAGAGAAAAAAAGGCATATTAATTTGTTACCACACCAACATCTACCTCTCATTATAGAAATTATTCTGTCATTATTTATTATGGAAAGATCATTTTTATGGTTAGGTTATTAGAAACAGTAATTGGAGCATGATTCATGTCATAATTTTAGTACATTGTAAATGAGTAGTTATATATATTAACATTAAAAGAATCATTACTGCTTAGCAATAACAGAGGAGGTGCAGGAGAGGTTCAGTGAATTGATGGAAAAGTGAGAAGAGTTGATACCTGAGGCAAAGGCCACTTATCCCAGTCAGACACTAATCCCCAGGAAGTACCCTGGGCCACGTTTGTTAATATAATTATCATAGTTTAAAAGACATAAAAATGTTTTTCACATTTGGGTAAGTGAATCTTGCATCTTGAACACACTGAAGAAAAGATGCATGCTGTCATATAAAGACACTGTCAATTTTCCTTGTTTTTACATTTATGTGCTCTCTGGTAGAGCTCTTTGAATACTAGTACATGTTTAAGGCACCTACATGCTAAATCCAAAGTTTTCCATCATTTTGGAAAGGCAAAATATATGTTCGCTTAAAGGTTGCAAAGCATTTGAATAAGGATCAATAACCAGTTCTGATCCAGAGATCACTTGTGATGCTCTGTAGATTAGTTCTGTGAGTTCATTGCTCAACAACTGGAGAAAGGGGATCAATAAATGCAGAAAGAGAAATTTAACAAGTATCAGTCATTATTTAAATTAACAAAGACAGTTACAGAGGATTATGCAATCCCTAGAAAAGGAAATATAAATAACCCGATAAGATGAAAGCATAGAAATTCAGTTTCAATGAATATACAGTTACCTGTGTCAAAGGCCTCCTGAAGCCAATGGCAGTTTTTAAAACAGTATTGCATGAATAGACCTTTATGGTAAATATCATAATCCCCAGTGATCACTTTTGTCTCAGAAAGGACCTAGCAAATGATGAAAAGGTGTATGAAAGGATAACCCAAAGGTTAAAGCTATGAGGTAGACTAGGCACATTTCAAAAGGAAAAGCTACAACTAAAAGAGGCAATGCAAAGAGTATATAAAATAACAAGATACAATGAAAAACAGATGTTTGAACCTGGTTTGACCTTTATATTATCACAAAGACAAGAAATATCCATACCGAAAGGCAACAGACATAAAATAATACAAGTACTCCATTTTCCACCATTTACAATTAACCTGTGCAGTTCATTGCCACAGGACACCACTGAAGGAAGCAGCCTAGTAAATTCCTGAAAAGAGCAGCATCTGCAGCTTGGCCTGATATGGCAACAGGATAAGAACTACAAATCCTCATGCTTTGAGGTATCAAGACAGAGCTAGCTGGGTCTCGGGGAAAAGTTCTCCTTTTGTGGCCCAACAGAGAAGGCAACAGAAGCACTACGGTCAAAGGGCAGATGTTACAACAGAAGAACTGCTGGTTTGTAGTGGAATTGCAGCTTTTGTCTCTGGTTTTACAAATCTGGAGGACAGGATTTGGTATTTACTGGGAAGTGTTGTATTAAAATGTCAACATGCATGTCACGCCTTCTTAGTGCTTGTGATTCATATTTCTATAAATTACTAGAAAGACAGGAATATTTTTAGTTTTTTATTTATCTCAGGCAGTTGAACAACTGAATGGCACTGAGGATTTTGCACTGAAATCATGTTAGCTATGTATCGTAAGATAAATTGAGCTTGCGTCTTTTAATCCAAAAGCAAAATGTATTTTAAAACAGATTGTATGTTAGTGGTTAAAAAGAAGATGAGGCTTTGATTATTCTAAATTATATTCTCAGCTCTGAGTAAGAACACTTGTCTGAATTCAGACAAGTTATTTAACTTCTATGCATCTAAACTTCTCCACACCTGCAAAATGGATCTGCCTAATGAAGATGCTGCTAAATCATTACGTGCATTCTGTGTTCCAGACATGAGAAAATGTTATGTAAATGTAAGGTGTTATTACTGAGCTTTGTTCTGAAGCTCGTACAAATGAGTCAGATTTCTCTGGCTGTCACCTCACATCAAATAAATGTAATTATATAGTGACATCATAGCTAGGGACATTTATCTGAGTGAAATTCTAGAGAGTTGTCACCTGGTATCCCAGATACAGCTTGGCATACTTAGCCAGGTTTATAGCGGGAATTATGGTGGACTGTTCCCTGAAGTTCTCCATTTGTTTGTTTGTTTTTTTTTTTTTTTTTTTCTCTCTCAATCTCTCTCTCAGATCACCTGCAAACAGTTCTCAAGGATCACTGGGCCAGACATGAGACACTGTTTTCACATTGCACGAAGCAGCACCATGGATGCTAGCTGAGTTCAGCCCAGGAGCTGCATTCCTACGCTGTCTTCCCTTTCCTACCAACAGTCAACACAGCTCCTTTATAGCGGGGGATATTATGTCAGTACTGATGATTTTAGCAGTGTGTATCACACAAAGGTGTTCTGCAACATGTCTGTCCCCAATTACAAAAGAGAGAATTGAAATAACAAGCCTCTGTGTTACTCAGCAGATTTGATTATGCTTTGCTGCCATGCCTTTTGAATCCATGCTTTTTCTCCTTGGAGAGAAATCTTTGAGTGCCCCCTTGCAGGTGCTGGATGATGCTGGAGGGTGCATTTGGGCAACCATGAGGAGACTCACAGGGCTTTGGATTACAGCTGGGAGCCAATTTACTTATATTTGCCTAGGCTTGCTGCAGGGTAAAGGACAGGATGAAGGTTGGATGCAAGAGATAATCAGAATAAATGCTCCCAGCAACAGCACCAACAGGAACAGATTGCATAGAAAGAACAAACACAGGGACACTTCAGGAAATGTGCATGGTGACTTTATGTCTGCAACTGCAGATGACTGTGCCATTCCCTACAAGCACTGTCACCTCCTTGTGTCCTGGATCAGTCCTAGGAGAAAGATCTTTCCCACAATAGATGAAAGAAATAACAAAAATGTACTGAAAACCACCAGGTTACAAGAACTGCTTTCTGTTTGTGGTGAATGTTATGATCCAAGGAATAGTGTTTTGTTATTTCTAGGTTCCTCTTTTTATGTCTACAAAGATAAACCAAACAACCCTCCTGAGTACCAGCGAAGTTCCCGGGAACTGTAGATGCCCCACTCCAATTTGTGAAAGAAATGCCAGATGTAAACACCAGTTTTGAAATTTTGGATTCAGTATCTCATGCAAGCTCCCGGGTTGATGGCCATGGAATTGTGTATTTTCCTTCTAGCACAACAGAGTAACAACACAGGAACTCCAGCACAACCTCCTTGTTCCACATGGTGCAACCTCAGCCTGAACAGTGCTGCTACTGGGGGAAAATCGTTCAGCTTCTCGTGAATCATTTGTTCAGATGCTGAGAGAGCTGGAAATGCTGCTGGTGATGTGGACAGCAGAATAGATTCCCTCATCTATTTCACACAGCTGATAAACAATAATGCCCTTCAGCCTCTCCCCATCTGGCCCAGGTTCAGATGACCAGCACAGTAATGAAAGTCTCCATATCCTATTAGCAGTTCTCAGGCCATCCATAGTTCATTGAAGAAATGTCTGCTCACAGCTGAGATGGATGGTTTCCTCTGTAATGAAAATAGAGAGAGAAGTAAGATTGCATGAGGCAGATCTGCTTCTATTTCATCTCTATGTAGGTGGAATGATATTTGGAAGCAGGGGGGGAGAGTTTGGTTAAGTGTCTGGTACTTTTGTTTCACGTAACAAAGGAAAGACAAATGGTAACACATTCATAATTCTAGCACCAGTTTTGACATAATAGGACAAAATGGTGCCTGAGGATTCCCGTGTATCAAGCAGATGGGCCATCCATTATTTTCCTTTGGGTCAGGGGTCATCTTAAAACGAGAGTCAGCAATCATTTTGCATGGTATAACAAAACCATTTTTTTGCCTGCTTCTTAATCCCAGAAAGCACTACTGTCCTCTACTTTTGTCCACATATATTATCATTTTTGTCTATTATCTGTGTCCCCAGAGACCTAATAGTCTTTTCTTCAGTGCAGCTTGATCTGGAGCAGCTGTAAGCTTTGCTGCAGGCAGTGTCTGACAACTGCTTGCCTCTTGGTCAGTGTCAGTTCCCTGGAGAAGGGAAGGCATTCACTTCATTATTAGAAGCGTGGAAAAGAAATCCTATATTCATTTAGATCCAGAATAAATTCGTAATATTTGGAACAAAGGACCCATGTTCCAGTCCAGCTGGCAGTGCTTTTACCATTGCCATTCTTCAAGGCCAGTTCCTGCTTAACGCATACATTAAGGTCATTTATTTAAAAATAATGGAATGTGCTGCAAAAGCCCTTTCTTCCTCTGTCAGTCTAAATTTCACCTTCCAGCATCTCTCATTGATCCCTGAGCACTAAGACCTTGTGTGAAACAGCAGCTTTGTGAAAGTAAAGATTGTTCAATTACAGTACTTGGGAGAAGAGAGCAATAGCAAAGAACAAGCCTAGTGATTTTTTCAAAAAACAGGCCTGAGTCTTATTTTGTCATATAACATTGTGCTCTTCTTCAGGCGCAAGGTGAACATAAATTACCTCCTTATTACTGGGGTAAAAAGGGAAGCCAATAAAAGGCTTTATTGTTAGCTTACTGCAGGACATCCTAGTACTTTACATGATTACCCAAGGTGAGAAAGTGCCCTTCAAACCTGCTCACATGCTTTTCCTGCAGTTATGCAGCACAGCTGTTTATGTTCCCTTCTATTTGAGGCACACAAGAAATGGGGAGTGAACCAGATGGCTCCTCTGTGTTTCAAGAAGGAGCTAGCCCTGAAAAGGTGCAGCATTGTACAGGTTTAGGATGAAATCTTGGCCCTGTTGATGTTAACAGACATGACTATTTACTTCAACGGGACAAGAATCTCACTGGTAAAATACAGTTACTATTTAAGTCAGATTGTCTTCTTAGTGGACTCCAAGGTGAGCGAGCACATGGAGGTTCCTGCCTCCAAAGACCATGCAGAAAGGCCAACCAAGATTAAAGCGAAATGCACTTTAAAAGTAAAATCAAACATCTATGCATGCTTTGATACCAACTTCCAAAAATTTAGGTTGAGATTTGTCTAAAGAAATGGTAGCAACTAAAAGCTAAGGATGAATTCTGAGTTACCATGTCCAGAGAGTGATTCACCCTTCCATTCATGCCTTAGATGGTGGGATCATTCTTATCCTTATCCTCATCCTTATATTCATCCTCATCTTCATCACAACTTATGTTGAAATGAAACCACATCTATGACTTTTTTTTTTTAGCTGGTTAATGTTAAACTGACTTTTGATTTAAGTTTCTTCATCTTTTTAGAAAGATCTGAAATAAACTAATTCTGTCGTAGGAAGGTAGAAAGTTTTGCTTATGCTACTATTTTTAAATCATTTTGGTAACAGAAGAAGTAATCTGGGAAAAAATCCAATGAAAATATTTAGTGGTGTCTTATTTTAAAGTTGTATTTGTGCAGGTATCACAGACATTTTGTGTAAAAAATACTTTCCCTCTGCTTTCAGACACGTAAGAAAACATTGCCATAAATAGGACCAATAACAGACATGTAGTAAAAAGGTTGTAAAAGAGAGAACTTTGCTACCAGTGTGCTAAGTATTCTCTATCATGGAGATATCCTCTCTTTTCTAATCATTTTATTGTAAATTGAGAAGACCCCGGGACTGAGAAGTGGATGAGAGCATGGAGAGGAGAAGAAAGCATCTTGAAGATCCTTCTGTGAAACCTACAACATCTTTCCTGTTCCTAGATATCTTCCACACCACATATTGGCCTTGAATAAAAATTTTTACTCAGAGCAGCAGAATTTTTAGTGCTCTGAAAAGAGAAAAAGAAAAATATGTTTTCTATCATACCATGGGTCATAACTGCCATAAAGTTAACAAAGGCTACCGTATCTTTTTATTATTTGGTTAGTTCTAATGATAACAATAGAAATGTTTGTAGTGTTTTACTGGAGCTGCCTTTAAAAAATAGTTACTAATTGAGAGCTTTCTCAGAACTGCAACTACAATGACCAAAAATTAAACATACTCAGGAATTCATCTCATATTTCCTTTTTGTCGAATTCTCTGGGCTTGGACTGATTCCAACTAAGAAACAAGGAGTATTTCTTCCAGAAGACATCAGCTTGCATTGACAATCAATAAACATAGCTATTATCAAGTTATAATCAAATTTCCTATGTAAAAATTTCAAATGTGCCCCACTTTCCAATATTTCTGAGGAAATAAATCCTTACCACCCTTCAGAGAAATGTGACCCCTAAAAGTGCACCCTGAATTTACAGAGGTGATCAAGAAGCTGAAATACAGCTTCACCATGTGACTTCTAGAAGTCCCCCAAACAACTAAGTCCACATCCTGTTTCTGACTACTTTTGAAGTCATAGAGACTCAGTACTTAAATCAACTTTGTGATCCTACGTTGTGGCTTCCAGAAATGGATCTTTCTGCTACTCAGGGCTTTTAACTTTTTTTGTTTACTTATGATGACATATTATGAAGATTCTCTTGGGTCTAGTATAGCCAGTCAGTTCAAATGTCCTGCAACAGCAGATGTGTCATTTCTTTTAAGTTTTTCCCCCTCAAAGGCAAGTTCCAAACCCTTTTGAAGACATTTTGCTGGCAGATACTTCAAGCTGTAAGGTGAGGATAACTATTTGGGAGGGATTGAGCTGAGACCAAGCTTGCCATCTCTTCATCATTTACAGCTGTTTTTCCTCAATGCACATACTTCAGTTTAATTACTGTTAATAGGAGCTGGCTGTGCAGTGTGAGGAAGTCTGAATTAGTTGTTTTTCATTCAGCAGAGATGAAGATGTTTGTGACTAAATAAAACCCTGCCATTCTGTATGCCTACCATATAGGATTAATTGAACTGGCACTTTAACAATATTGAAAGGGCGGGGGAGGGAACAAATTTTGTCTATCTTTTGTACAGTCCACCTGAAGGTCAAGAATACTTGCAGCTGCTTCACTCTGGGAAACACGAGAGTAGCTTCCTTCCCTCTTCTTGCTTCTGTCCTTCCTTTTCCCTTCACCTTCCACTTTCAACAGCAAGATGTGGAAAAAAAACCAAACCAACCAAAAAAAAAAAAAAAAAACAAACAAAACAAAACAAAAAAAAAAAAAAAACAGGAAAGGAAAGTTGGAAAGGAAATTTTTCAATGGCCTCAACTTCTATGCATTATGTCCCTGGGAGAAATAAAGCTCATCCCGAAAAGCTGCAGCCCTGAAGATAGATGGTCTTATACGTGGGTGCTTGTTTCTGCCAACTCCAGGTTTCAGAGTTCAGGCACATACGTAACTGAGTTACAGCTGGAACGTGTATTGGCAGAGTTATAATGGCTCCTGATGTGAGCTGCTGTAGTGATAGGCTGTAAATTGGTGTGTCACTGTAAATCAATCATGTGTCTAGGTTCTAATTTGAGGCAATATTTAAATATTGCTTGGATATTTGTTTCAGTCTCACCTTAGCTCTTTTTGTTGGGGGGGTGTTTTTGGTTTTGTTTTGTTTTGTTTTGTTTTTTTTATCTTGAATGTCTCGTATATCAACTTAGGTTATGTGTACAAAGCTTCATGATAAACTAAACAAAGAGTGCTTATATAAGCCTTAGCTCTGGTTTAACTAATCTGATGTACAGTCTGCCCTGAAATTAAATGCCAGCTTGCTGAAAAACATAAGATCTGAGACAATATGTCTCTGCTTCTCTTGGAAACATGGGATCACCCTGTTAATGTGCAGCTATCGAGAGCACCACATCATTTCCTTTTTCCAGCATAATATGATATTGTCAATATTACCTCAGAGTTCTCCAGAATAATACATATATAATGCATTTACATGATTTTTTAAAAAATGTATTAGTTTATTCTTGCCTTATTCCTTGTCTTTTCCCTCAGCATCCTTCTCTCTAAATCTCTCTTAATCTTCTTTTCTGTCAGAAGCCCTATTTCTCTTTTATAAAAGGCTACATATTGTCAATGTCTTGACTGAGTTCTTAATGAAAAAGTACAAAAAAATTTTGCTATTAAAACAGAAGAAACCATTATTACTGGAAAGGGAATAATGTTATGGCTGGCTCCTCTGTAAATTTCTCACTTCCCATAATATGAAATACACTACTAATCTACATCTCTTTTCCCAAAGTGCCCTTCATTAGAAATAAATATCCATCTTCATATGAATAACAAACCATCCCAAACATTTCAGGGCATGCAGTCATTGTGTTTAACCAGCTCATTTCTTCACTCTTCATAGTTTTTAGATCACATTCTCAACTTAGTGGCCTAAATATGTAGCCACCTCAAAACAAAATCAGCCTTCCTTCAGTTAGACTTCCTTCAGCTCCACGCAAAGCCTCCTGAAGAGCCACTGTCTCACCACTAGCTCTGAGGACTGTCCTGAACGTTACACCTCTCACCAAGTCCCTGCCAGGCACAGTGCCCCGGGCAGAGCTGGCTCCTAAAGGGTTTCCTTCATCCTGACTGGAAGTACCATCTTAAATTGGCCAGGGACATATAGGTTTGTTTATGCTGGGAAATTAAAAAGAGACGGGGCACAGGCTCAACCTACGTCCATGATAACCTGTGATGTTTACTAGCAGGCTGCCTGCCACATATGGCTCTGGCCCTTGAGAACTGCAGTCTACATACAACACTGAAATGCTTTGCAAGGTGACCCAGACCACGGGATACTCTGTATTTACATACAGATGAAGATTCCTTGCATTTTCCTTGTTTTAATTTTGGGGTGGAAGAAGGAGGGCAAGCTACTTAGATGTGACCTGTGCACTGGGTCTCAGGGTCAGAAAAAGGGTCTTGGACCTGTTCAATTTAATACAAACCTTGTCTGGGGACAGAAAGGGAAAATACAGTGAACATACCACTCTGCAGACAACTACGTATTTCACAAGGGGGACTGTGTAGTTGTTTAGTCTTTCTTCCTTCCATCTGCCTTCTAGCAGCCCAAAGTCACCTGCAGTTTACAGTCCTGTAACATATCCAGTGATCCCCCCACCACCTGCGCTTCTCTGCTGGCTCTGCCAGCTCAGTGGGTCCCAGGCTGTGGCCAGCTCTAGGCTGTCCTCATTTGTTCCAGGAAGATTTAAAACCTGGTGTTTTGCTGAGGGCAGCATTACCATAGGGAGTTTCTTTGATGTTTTGTCTGAAATAAAACCAACCAAAGCATCACTTTGAAATGTAGAAATTATCACAAGAAAGTTTAAATTGCAACAACTATTCAGTTTATTAGAAAGCTGTTTTTTCTAAACATCATTATATTGTATTTTTCACTTGTATATATGCTATCATTAAATGTTCAAATAAAGTTATTTGTCACAAAAAGGAAATATGGATCTCTGTGCTGCACAATGAACAGATACAAAAATACAATCACTGATGTGGTCACACTTATGCTAATGATGCAGGGGGAAATAGTGGGCACATGGTGTTCTTTATTACAATCAGGTAACTGGTTCTTTTTACCTAAATCTATCTGAAATCTTTTTGTTCTTATTTTGTTTCCCTTCAGAATGATTAAATTGCATGATTTAGGCTATGGTATCTGGAAAAGAAACAAATGCACAATGTGCCTGCAATTCTGACATCCATGTACCTTCCCTGGAGCTGGCATATGCTACAAGAAACACTGTGGAGAAAAGGGCAAAAGTAGGTGCTGAAATATCATTATTCTGTAGCAATTTTTGTAGTACTGGACCAAATTCATGAAGCAGCCACTAACCTTATGGAAAAATACTGTATTTCAGAGAAGGCATTACATATTATATTGGGTCAACTCTGCTTACCCTTAGTAAATGAAATACTTCCAAGGCCCAGATGACCATGGATGTCAGGGGTCCAGTCCTACCTCTGAATCAGACCAAAGTGCATAGGAGACCCTTACCTTCTTCTATGCCCTGTTTTTCATGTGAAGGAGTGCCCAGCACATGGTCTGGAAGGACTTGGAAGTTCAAACTCCATCCAGGACCATGATGTCGTCACTTTGAAGAGGCCGGAATCACCATGCATTCCCACCACTCTGTCTAGATGCAACCCTTCAATTGATCTAGAAAGTCAGGATACTCACTACTTCATGGGTTTAGAATTTTTTCTGTCCTAGCATATTTTAAAGTAGAAATGGTCATACGTATAGTCGTACCTATGGTGACATATTACTTAAGGTCACTGATGTTAGAAAGGACTTGCAAGTATTGAGTAACATTTGAAAGAAGTAGGTTCTAAAGACAAGCTGAAGAGAGTTCCCATCAACAGGTCTTACCTGTCTTCTGAGTTCATGCTCTGGCATTTATCACAAAGATAAGAAATTTCTGCCTGTTCTACTGCCACCAGCTGCCAATCCCCTGAGCTGCTCCAGGCTAATCCACCTGCTCCATGTCCCTTCTTACCAGCTAGATGTACAAAACACCACTGGGAAAATGATGCTTTCATGCTACAGAAACCAGCAAACCAGAAGCAAAGCAAAGCACAGCTGCTGCCTTGAGAAGCCCCAGCCTGAACTCCAGGCTGAGCACTCAGCCACAGGCTGCAGAGCAAAGCAGGAGCAACAAAAGTGAATTGCTCAAGGGAGAGCAAAAGTTTGAACATGAGGCAAATGAAGCATGAAAAACGAAGCAGTGAACCAAACAATTATTCACCGCTACAAGAAAATCCATTAAAGAAAAACAAAGCCATTTACAATAGCGCAGCTGAGGGAGGTAGAGATGAAAGCATGGAAAACAATCCCCCCTGAAAAAATATCTTTAAATTCTTGGACTGAGGAAGAAAAGTAAAAGGGGAACAGAGGGGAAAAAATGGATGGGGGAAGGAAAAATATCAAAATGCAAATTAGCAAGATTCATTAGTGGCTTCATTCCAAAACATGCAAGGAAAAGACTAAACAAGAGCTATTGCCTTTCTGGGCATGGTGCCACCTCATCACATGTGAGGAGAGAATCTCAGATGACTGAGACGGTATACCAAAAGATCATGGAAATGGTAAAGTGAATGGTGAAAAAAAGGTTTTTTACCCTGTAATCATATTCAAGTTATCGTACATTCATCACCAATGTGTAGTTCTGTGACTGGGTTCTCTAACAATAAATATCATTAAAGTGTGTGTTTGCTTTGGTATTCTGTTACTAAGTAAAATTTTGAACGTGTTAATTCTGCCAAGTGGCTTATTCTACAAAGAAGCTGCTGCCTACTGCATGGCAACAGCACCACCAAAGGCAGCTCTGGGCACATCTAGTTTTCCAGAACTGTCTCCCTTTGAGCCCCATTATTGACAGATTAAGTCTTAGAGACTTTTTTTTATCCACATGATATTCCCATATGAGAAGATGTTTGGGGCAACCCAGTCACCAT
The DNA here is from genome assembly GCF_018691265.1 of Tyto alba. Taxonomy (NCBI): domain Eukaryota; kingdom Metazoa; phylum Chordata; class Aves; order Strigiformes; family Tytonidae; genus Tyto; species Tyto alba. The sequence goes on from NW_024881330.1 coordinate 39,928,002, forward strand.
GCCATGTACCATTGATCACGGTACAAAACCCAGGGAAGTGACACCAAAAAAAAAGGAAAAAAAAAGGGTAAAGGAAGGAAACTGTCTATGATCCTTGGATATTTCCAGTCTAGAACACAAAAAACATCCAGTATCTATTATGTATAATCATGAGATTGTTTCAAATGCCAGGAGGTCTACACTTTATGTTTATTATGTTTATCAAATCCTTCTGATTTTTTAACACATTTATTCAGAATTGGAAACTTTGCTGTCTGACTAGGAGAGAGAGAATATTTTACGTATGGCCTAAATGGTAGCTAAAGCACATCTGTGTGGATCCAGGAGCTGGAGCTTTGCTTATAATCCCACATAGCATGGCACTTGCAAAAAATGGTGTGACTCAGCAACATATAGGCTACTGTATAGGGAACCTGGATATTTATCCTTGTTGCAGAACAGTGCTGGAAGGGTAGCAGTAGAGATTCCCACTGCTTGCAGCATGGTATACCTAAAAAGAGAAAGGGCAAGCTTTAAATACAACATAGGACATTTAGAGGTGAAGAGTATGATTTGGGTTCATTTTCCTGATGAAAAATTCCATTTTTTTAAGTTTGGGAAAGACCAGTTTGCAGAAATAGCATCAGGCCAGACTGTTTGCAAGGGTTAAATACTATTAGTTGCTATGAATGCTAGCCTAACGATAAAACATGTGAAAGCAAAATCTATACTTACAGCCAGCCACCAGTTAAAAAAATCATTTTAAATTTGATTTGAACATAGGACTTCACAATCTCCTTGCTAACAGAGACAACATAACTTATCTAAAACATATTCAAATCCAACTAAGGAAACAGATCAAAGAGATCTGAAATGCATGAATCACTCAGACATTTTAACATCTTTTTAAAAATAGAGATTTTAATTTCTGTCATTACTAATTCACTTCTACTCAGACTCATTCTTTTTTTTTTCTTCTCTTTAGATGTCACGCATGCTGCTCCTATTCAGGATGTTTCTTCTGCAAGCCCTAACAGCCTCTTTTTCCGATACACTGCCAGCAGAGCATTTATGTATTCATCTTTTTCATGTTAGGAAACATGGTCAGCATTACTGGCCACAGGCAAATTCTGTAGCATATCTATGCAGAACATTTTTTTAGGATTCGTGGTCACATTTGGCCCCAGATTCCTGACACAGTTTACTGAAGCATCCCTGGAGCAGGCAAGAGCACAGAAACTGCCATGGTGGATGAGACACATGGTCCATCTAGCACAGCATTCTGTTTCCAACAGGGAAAAGCCCGGCTGCTTCCAAGGAAGTGTCTGTGTGGACTATGTCTTCAGAGGGGTTTGCAGGGAGCCCTTGCCTAGCTGAATGTGTCCTCATCCTCATCCTGAAGCACAAGGTTGTCTTAAACTGTGATGCAAGAGACTTCGGTCCCTCGTTCTTTTTGTGATGTTAATTTAAATATTTCTTAGAATCATAAAGATATGGAAAAAACGAGAAAAAATCCAAAGCTTGTTCGGGAGGCCATCAAGCATGTGTCACCTGCCAGCAAACCCTACAGGTGTCCCCACTGGGCTGTCTGATCCTCCAGCAGTCCTGCAAAGAATAAGTCTGCTTTGCCTTCTCTCTAAATACAGTAGAAGTAGAAAAAAATTAGACTACCAGTGTCAGGAACATGAAGTTTTAGAGCTGTTACTAACGAAATTCTTTTTCTCTTAGACTGTAGAAAGTGGACAGAATTTATCATGTTTGGAAATAACAGGTGCTGCCAGACAGGCTCCAGCCTCTTCAGCCCAGACTGAGCAAAGCTACTGGGTTCAAGATGCTGCTGGTGCTCTTAGCAGGGATGCTCCATGTATTTAAGTTGGATTCTGCCTTAAAACTCAGCCTGTTAGTGTACATATATCAGGCTTTTTTATTAATTCTTTTCAGTAATGTTTATTTTGTAGAGAAGAAGTATATTCACCTTGCTCCGTTTCCAAAACTACTTGAGGATACAGGTCACAAAGGATGATAGAAAACTGCATTACATACTGCACGCTCATCCTTCCCATATCCTCTGTACTAGAAAAATGGTGTCGACACTGATACTTATAGCTGACTTTCATATATCAAGATTTAGCTATGTCCTACAGCTAATAGTAGATTCTAGAATTTAGTTCACCAGGTGAATATGAACAGTTACATACAGTCAAGGCTTCAATCACTCTTACATTAGTGCATAGGGTTTCTCTCTTTGTTATATCTGTAGAGGCTCTTATCTGGAGATGTTTCCTAACACCACCAATAAATACATGTATTTACACTAGATATAGTGTTTACTCAACACATTTAGATGCAAAAATTCATTTATGTCTATGATATTGATCATGGGATACTGTTTGATTTTCCAACTGTATTAAGAAGATGCGAGTCAAACTATGTGCTATTTTTAAGGTAAAATCTATTCACTTGGCTAAAGTTGAGTATATCTGCTTTATTATTGATTCATTTTAAGACATAGCCCCATGAACTATTTAGGAACTACGTTCAATGTTTATTTCAATAGTATTTCATCAGTTGATTTTTATTGAACTGGCTGAATAATGTTACATTCTCTCATATGTCCTGAGAGACAGTGCATTAGGAATATCACTTTAGTTTCAAAAGCTAAAAGAAGTTGCGCGTTACCACAAAAAAAAAAGGAGCCCATGAGACTAATGATTTGTATACAGCCCACTGAAATATTGATAGTTCTGAATATAGTATGTGGCATTTGTTTTCAGAAATTATGATATAAGAAAACCCATTGTATATTCATGAATTACAAGGATCTACAGAATTCCCTGACCTGAACGTCTGCCCCCACAAAAGCAGCATCTGCTAGAACAGGAGCTCCAGGACCTGCAGCAGGAGGAACCCAAGTTGTGAGCAGTTCAAGGCTGATACAACAAAGCTTGCTCTGCCCTTCTCTGACAAGGCCAGGCAAGAGGCATTTCTCACTGGGAAACCAAGTAAGTGCGTGCATGGCTCAGACACAGCACTGACCTAGCTAGCTCAGCATGCTGCTGAGGGGTCTGCCTGCACTTGGCTGCACAGGTGGGTCCTCGTGTGTGACTCGAGAGCACCGCTATTTGCGTGGCTTTCTGCTTAATCTTTGCTTGATCAAGGATGCTAGGAGACCTGTATATCCTTATTATCACCTCCTAAATCCAGAGCCGGGCAGAGAGGTACCCATGCTGATGTCTGCTGTGTTGCATCAGCATCTCCAGCAAATGAAGTGTGAAGGAGGAGACTGTGGGAAGGACACAGAGTTACTTGGTGGATCAGCAAAGCACAGGTGTTGCTGAGCTGGGATGAGCTGCAGGGACATGATAGGGATTGAAGAAGCATGAGTGTAGGCTGCTTGGGAATTTCCTTTTCTTTCCCACATGATCTTGATCTATTTCTCTCCTGTTTCTTGAAAATAAATGGTTGCCTTAGATTCAACACCCTCTTATATTCAGGCCAATACAAGCAAAGAGGATAAGAGTCCAAAAAGAAAAAAAACCACACAGTTCTCCCACACTCTGCTTGTATCATCCTGGCAACGTGACTTCCAGGTCATTCTTTTCTCATTGAAAAAGGAGAGTCAACTCCAATACATACTTTCCCACAGATTGCTATGTCTTGAGAAGGAAACTGCCTCTTTGTCTCCTCCTCCCAAACCAGTGCCCTTTTTTATTTCAGTCCAGTGGATGATGCCTGCAGAGCTCTCCCATGGAGCACTGCTGTAGCAGAGAAAAGCTTTTTCCTTTTACACAGCTCCTTCCTTACCCTGTTCTGACAAACAAACACAAAGGTAAGGGGAAAGAGACGTTTAACCCTTGAACATACCCTCTAGTTGCATTCAGAGCTTGTTAGTGTGTGTTTAAGGGTTGCTATATATTCTTAAATTGCCTTAAAACTTTAAAAAGCATTGCAAGGGTTTTTCCTGTCTTTTTCAGGTAGGTGCTCTCTTCCACAGGCTTTCCAGGAGCCTGCAAGAAAGGTCCCCTTCTGTGTTCCCAACAACAATAGTTTTTATACGGCTTCCTTTCCAATACAGTATACGTATAAAGTCTCAGCACCTACAGTGCAATCCTGCTATCAAGTGCATTAATTCACATATTCAAGAGGGTTGAAAGACACCCAGGTTTTTATTCATAATTGAGAGAAAATTGTTTATCTGTGAAGGTTATCATGTATTAGAGAAAAGTCAATTAAACCGGTTAACCAAGGTATAAAAAAAAAGCCAAACAAATTGAAACAAATTAAAGTGGGTTTGAATCAAAACAGAAACTCATATCTATAAACACTTCCTTCACAATGAGGGACTAAGTAACCCCCAGAAACTTTATTCAAGATAACTTGTCACTGGAGATCAAATCAGAAGGATTAAAAGCAGGAGCTAAAAAAGGCCAGCTCATTCCTTAACAGAATAAAAATCAACATCTTCAATTATTAAAGAAAGAAAGATGACTTTATGGCACTAGCTGTAGCGTAAAAATTGACATAAAAGTCCTAACATCAGAAAATACCAGTGAATGCATACAAATACAGCCATCTCAAAAATCTTCTGAATTTATGGAAGATAATAGAAATATAAGGTCTGATGTTTGACTTTCTGGAGCCATAGGTGAGCATGTAAACGTGAATTTCCTTCTGTCGTCTCCTTGAGAAACGTTGGGGACAACAGTATGGACTCTTCTCTCTTCAATAAATTTAGCATGTGCAGGTTTGGCATGTTTTAGCTGGTTTCAGCTTATGCTGTAGCTGATGGTCTTTGTGGTGCCTGAAGAGGTATCTGACATTTTATAAACAATGGCCTGATTAAAAAACCTGAGTTCATCCCCATATTGGGGACTGACTGGTGGCAAGGACTGCCTGCTAGCCAGGATTGGAGGCAAGTCAGCCAGTTCATCCCTTCCTTAGAGGGTGCTACAGTTGGTCACCATGAGCCTGAACTCACACTGGTCTTTCTTAGAGGACCACAGAGCTGAAAGTTATCTGCACTTGGATTTGTCATTTGAAACAAAGCCAAAACTGAGGCAGCAGAATCTAATCTTTCAAACATGACCTTAATCCACTCCTGTAGTTCAAAAGGTTTAAAATTAAAGCTCTCCATTTAGATCACCTTTACTCTAAAGCAATTTTCATTCTTCTCTGGAGCTCAATGCCCTTAATAATTCAGTCTACCCAGCCACTCCACAAAAGACACAGTCACACCTTTAATCCCTGGTGCTGCCTTCCTTAGCAAAACACTGCTACTAAAAATTCCAATAAGTTCTCAAGCCTGGGTTTTTAGAGATATTTCAACATCTAGCTAGCCATCATTCCAGTAACATTCTGGTGCTTAAATTCTTTTTTAGGAGCTGTAGTACTGCTTCAGTTAAGCTTTGTATTGTTTTTAGTATGGGTGTGTTGATTTGCAAAGGAGAAAATTATTACCTGTAGTAACCTGTAGCACAGCGAACCTCTAGACCCATAGATCCATGAATCTATTCTAAATAGTTCTGTAATTTTTATCCTAAACACCCTGAAAGCTTCTATTTTCACCCTGAATGTGCCTATCCTAAATAAAATCTAAACAAAAAAATCCATTAATATTATTTGCTTGCAAACTCCTCAGAGCTACCAGAGCACCACACCTAGGGCCTTTAAACTGAGCTGGAAAGCAGAGCTGGCAAGCACAATTCTCCATCCTATTATTCATCGGAATTAGCTAGTTCACCAAAACCAACCTGCGTTATTTTAACCGACCTCGGACAGGCTTTGAAGGGCAGGCAGGCCAGAGAGACAGCTCTTGTCGGTGTTTTACCGCGGGCCTGGGTGTCTTTACCGAGGATGCCGTGGTGTTTGGACCTCTGCACCTGCAGCCACCCACCCTCCGGACCCGGGCCCTGGGAGGCACAGGCAGCTCCGTGTGGAATCCCGCCTGTCCCCTGCCGGGTTGACAGGACGAGGATGGGGCAGCCAAAAGTGCCTTTTGTCCACCCGTGATGCTGCTGGTGGGAGGCTGGCATGGCAGGTGTCATGCAGACCACAGTCAGGACTTTCTGGGGTTCCTGGCCCTATTTCACTCACGCAGGTGAAGCGGTTGAAATGCCAGGGAACGAGTTTTATTTTGGAAACCACAGTTTCCTGTATTTTCCAAAAGGAAATACCTTGGGACTTCTAGTCTGAAAACAGTTTTGAATTTTCAGGGTTCATTCTACTTCCAGGCAACAGAACTGCCTCCCAGACACCTTCACTGGTGACTTTTTTGAAGTTCACCCTTCAGCTCTGCTTGATATTGTAACACCATTAGTGTTAATGGGCTCTCCAGCAGATGTATTGTTGCTCACTTACCTATTTACTTTGGGAGGAATAAAGGACTGAAGATGCTGTGGCTATTATCTCAGAGCCCTGCATTCACTTACATTTTTACTTTAACTATCTCTATTCACTGTAAATTCCCTTCACACTCTGTGGTGTCAGGAACACATTATCATTTTTTTACTGATCTCAGTTTCTCAGGTGCCTGTCACTGCATGTGTTGTAAAATCAGCATCTGTGTATACATGTGGCCAGGCTTAGCAGCTGTTTTTACAGCATAAGCTGTGATATGTATTCTGTATCTGAAATCAGATGAAGCCCCAAAGCCGTCAAACATTTTATTTTAAAGAAAAGCTATGATGCCATTTACAGCAAACTTATTTCTTTATTAACAGTTTCACAGCATGCTCCCTAGCTCCAAATTTTCTGGATCTGGGATTGCAATTCATTCGTTCACTCTAAGAGAAACACACATTCATTTTGTATTATTCCTGCTATATATAATATTATGCTACTACACAATGCTGCTACTGCCTGCAGCTCTCCAGCTGTTGGAGAAAAGGAGCCACCCTGGCTGGGCAGTCTGTCCCGGACCGGCCACCCTGGAATCTTGCATTAGTGTCAAACTTTGCACAAGACTCCCCCTAACTTTCAGATCCCTGGTCAGATCTGAAGATGAATAGTCAAATGGTAGTGTTTGTCCTCTGGCAAAGATCCCGTGGAAGTCAGAGAGTGCCCTTCCACAGAAGTGCTATCAATATTCGTTTTCTCCATTGGTGCTAGATAGAATCTCTCCAAAGAAGAATTAGGGTCCACAAACTTCTAACCTAAGTGGAAAGCAAAAGGCAAGCTATCCATAAAATCAGCAGATGGTAAGAGGGAGATAATAATGAGTGGTGTCACCAGCAGCGGCTGCAGCTCAGCAGCCGCCACAGCATTATTGAGTGTTTGTTGCAGAGCAATCGGTGTGACCATGAGCCGCCTCGAGAGGAGCCGTTGGCTCCCTGCAGGTCAGACTCCATGGCTCCTACAGCTGAGCCCTAACTACAGACCCGACAAGATAGGGCTTGCAATATTTTCTTCCCTCCCCCTTGACCTCCCTGGTCCTTTGACCTCCTGTTTCAGGGATTCTGAAACCTCTGGCAGGATTCAACAGGGTGGGCCTGTAAACCCTCATCTGGCAAGTGCGGAAGTCAAAGGTGCTGTGATTTTGGGATAACAGTACAATGGTAATTTCAACCACACAGAAAAGCAGAAGAGAAAATCAATGCATCTAAATGGGGAAAGGAAAATGTGAAGGAAGAGGAATAATTCTCCAGCCTCCCTGCAGATATGACAAACACTGGAGAGCAGGACTGAAGTATAAATCCTAAAAGAATTACTAGCTGGAGTTCTGTCAAGATTGTCCCCTTAGGCTTTTCCTGGGTCTTTCTCTCTACAGCTCTTAAAATGTCATCGACAAAGGGAAGTACAAAACACTTAAAGACATATTTTGCTAACTAGAGTCTTCATTTCTTATCTTCTCAAGCTACGCAGGAAAAGCAAACTGTTATATCTTAATAGGATTTAGGCTATAAGATTTCAAGCCATCTGTTCTTTCTCCAGTTCATACTGGATGGTCAGTTCCTGACAATGTTGTAGGTGGGATTTTCACAAGTCCTCAGCATTGGCCTAATTCCTTTCTTGTTCAATTCATTTGAAAGACCTGTGTTAAAAATAAGTTATGCAAAATGCTTGTATCAGAGACCAATATGAGGTCTGGTATGAAAGGTAGGTCACCCTGACTCTGCTTCAGTCACTTTCTTTCTATAACAGGTCTGACACATATCCTGACATGGCATGCAGAGCTAAATCTGACCCTTTGATGTATGGCTAATCTCACATTTCATGGCAGCCATACTAGCATAGGTAATTCCACTGCATTTTCTATATACGTTTTCAGTAAAATATTTCAGAAAGTTCAGAAAGTCAATCTGAATGCTTCGGGAGGAGACAGGAATCCTGGAGACCCGTCACATGCAATGAAAGTTGCAACAGGTGGCAGGACTTCTGACAAAGGTGTGATTGCAACTACCTGGCTAGACTCCAGACCCACCATTGGGTGAAATTGCTATCGTTCACGGCTGCCACAGATGACAACACTTTGTCTGCAGGTGAAGTGGCCTGTTGGTCCTTGGGATCCAGTGGGTCCAGTCAGAAGTTATCACAGACTCCACTGGGCTTACTCAGCTCATTTTCCTCCCTTGAGAACCGTAAGAAGGAAGGGCCTTGGTTTTTAGTTTGCTCTCCTCTAATTGTCCAAGTTATATACAGATTCATGAATTTGAAAGTTCTTATGTCACTGCTGGTTTAGAAACCCACCAGCCCCAGGAGCATTGCCCTGTCTATGGATGTTATGAGATTGTGCCTACAACATCAAGTCTCTCAGAAAACATCACTGGTTCAAAGGCAGAGGGAAGCCAAATCTGTAGTCCTGGGGCCACTGAAAGGGGTTCGAAATCCCAGAATTGAAATCTGAAGTTAGGTCAAATTGAACTACCATGGGAAAACACTGCATTTTTATTCACGTCTATTTTCTTCACTTGTCGGCAGTTGTTCAATTTTCCTGGGCAGTTTTTGTTGTTGTGAAAGCTTACAGTGGTGCCAGAATTTGATAGTATACCCTTAGTCTGATGATGCTGGTCTGACTATGGGCATAGATAGACACATGCGTTAGCAAGCAAAATTCCTCACTTCTGCATGCAGACACCAAGCTATAGATGAAAAACTGTTGGTTGATTGAACTTCCTGCTCAACAAAAATTAATGTCAGGGCTGGTCTGTTTGCAGAGCTCCAGACCAGAGGCACTAACACTTAAGTTTGTGGTGGGATGTGAACACATACTTTAGAGCAAAGCCCTCCAACCAGAGCTCTACCAGGGAGGAAATGAACACATAGCATCCCACTGTTCCCTTCACAATCTGCAATATGCAACATAATTACCTGGAAACAGAACATTTGGTCAAAAATCTTCCAAAACCACCTGATAGGTCCAAGTTTTAACCGTTTGGCTATTTTCTGTGTTCATATGCACTCAATCAGGAGTGAATACTCTAAACTTAAGGCTTGGGGACCATTGACACAGACAGGCTCCACTTATGTCTTGGTCCGTCCCTTCTTTGAGAGATTCCCTGGGAGATCCAAGATCTCCTTCTGTTTATAGTATGTAGAGAGGGTTGCATCTACTAATCATCTACTCATAAAAGGTTTAGCGAAGAAGCCATTTATAAAAATTGTTCACATGTGTGGCTAATGCATTTTTCAGAAACCTATTTCCCTGCATAAATGTGATGTATCACCAATCAGATGGAAGTTAATTGAAAGAGGGAATTATTTCACCTTGTATTTTTTAAAAAATGCTATTGCTTTTTATGATGCCTTCCTTACTATTTAGCCTTCCAGGCCTGTCTTTTCATCACAGAGTCCTTTAAGGACTGTTAGGAAAAAAGAAATCTGTCCTTTAGCCTGTCTTCCTAGGGCAGTGGAACTTATGAGGTCCTGTTATCTGTCTGTCTTATGTCCTCCTAAAGACTATTGAAACCCCTGACTAGTTATAACCCAATTTAAAAAAAGAGGTAGAAGTCTCAAATGTATTTATGTTCTCACAAGCTTTGTGAAAGTCAGCAGCTGAGTAAAGGCAAGACAGATGAATTAGTGTTATCAGTGAAGGAAAAGTTGCAGTGCAAATGTCCAATACTAGTTACTAAGAGCAGATTCAAAAAAGAGCCATACGAGTGGGGAAAGCTTTGGTGAGAGCTAACACCCTACCACACGGGGTAATTTGATTGTATAAGCCCCTTGTTTACACAGGACTAGTTTAGTATTAGCTAAAATAACTTGAAGGTAATTGTGAGAAATATTCTGGCTGCTCATAACTGTCCCCGGTGCAAGGTTCTACACTGATATTTTAAGGGAGAAAATGGAATAACCTGGGAAAACCAACTGACCCAAATCAGAAAGGGATCTTCAGTGCTCTGTATCCATCTGGGGCTTGAGCAAGGAAGGAAGGGAGAAAAGGGGTCCCCACCACCACACTGGTGTTCCAAACCAAGGCTCTAGATCTCCCTCACAGACTCTCTGGACTACTGCAGCTACAAAGATCCCCATCACACCCAAAAAGCACCACGATGGCCATCCTCTTTCCATCATATTGGCCAGCCACTACAGTCAGCAGTAGGATCTGTCCTCAGTGCATACTCAATGCTGTAGACCTAAAGCTAGACCCATCCCAACATAACTTGGCCCCAGAAGAAAACAACAGCACATGAAGTTGTCCATCATGACTCTAACCACTGTCCTGCTGCAGTGGCACAGTAGGGTTGTGCATACCCACCCATCCCTGTGCTGGGTGGTTGTCTGCACTGGGCATCTGGAGAAGCCCACCTGGGGGATATGGCAAAGCTCAAGGCAGTGACATGAGGACTCACTGGCCGTTCATTGAAGGGGCTTGTTTTAGATGACGCGATGGATGCTATGAGTTCCCCTGCACCTAATCCTCACCCACACACACCACTTTTCCTTAAAGCACAGTGAGTCAGCAGTGCCTTCCTGACCCAGGTGAGATGAAACAGAGCAAGTGACCTTGGATGTGCTGATAGTAGCAGGAAGAATAATCATCAGCATCATAGCTCAAGAGCATCCAGATCCTAGTATGTGACACAAATACAGAAATCAGACAGATTTAAAACCATACTTTTCTTAAAGTACATTTGAGAACTTTGTCCCCTTTCATGGCTTTTGACTGCTTTCTGTCCTTTCTTTTAAGGGCTGGTCCTTGCTTACACCATTGACTCATCCTTATGTTTTCACACTGGGAGATTCTAACATAGTTGTTTTGCTCGCACTCCAGATTGACTTTTCTCCACCTCGCAAAAGATGCTGTGATTTTATTCACACTTTCTGACCTTGGGTGGATGCATCAGACACCTGTTCAAAACATATTTTGCAGGGACCCAAATCATGATACTTTCCTTGTGCTGTGCAGTCCTTGGTTGTGTTTGAAGAGCAGACCCTAATGCCACTAGGGCACATAGGCATCTAACTGCCTTTTTAAGATCTGAAGTCTGAAAAATACCTCTCAGTTGCCTAGGACCTATGTTTCTGCCAAAGACATTTCCCACTGCTAGACACAGAGAACTACCTGATTTAGAGGGTGAAAAACAGACCCTGCAAAAGTCCTGAGTACTGTGGTGACTAGTGCTGCAGTGCCAAATCCCTAGGTGCTCATCTCAGGTGCAGAACATACAGAGTTACTTACATACCCATAAATCCTGAAAAATTAATGTAGGAGGATTCAGTGCTAATTTACCTAACGCATAACCAAGCCACCGCAGTCACAAGGTAGTAGTAATGCTTGCAGACCAAGGCTGATAGGAATTCTCATATCTGGTCTTAGAGATGCTGAAGAAAGAGCCAGAGCTGATGAAAGCCCTTTCCACCCAAGTAATTTAGTGGGTTAGCCAGACACTGGGACATCATGGGTCAAAGGACACTTATTTTCAACTCCCTCTTTTGCCTGCAGATATCTGATACCTCTTCTCTCCTGAGCAAATGGTCTCATCATCAGGCTATATAACACATTTGTGAATGTGACTGTCTTTCAGCTGAAGCCCTTCCAGTTGAAGTCCTTCCAATCTGAACCACATAAATAAATAGCTTTTGTGCTGGAACTGGAGCCGTTGGAAAAACTCCACAATTTAGAGGTTAGAGTTCTCAGCTGGGAAGAAGTCTTAGATGTGCAGCACTGTTGCCAAGAAGAAAGGAGAAAGCAGACTGCATCCTGCCAATTTGACTGAATACCTAGAGGAATAGGGGGAGGGAGTGATTTGAGATATTCAAGTTCAAGTATCCTCTGACATAGGTAGGATTTGAGCTTCAAGCACCCTAACTTCTTCAGGTTAAGCAACTAGACACTTACCAACTACTGTTTTTATACACTGGCTACTTACCCTGTAGGTATATAAGGTCAGTCAGGATGCCCTAAGCTTTTTTCACAGTTCAGCATTATGCAGAAACCTTTTCCACTTAAATTCTGTCAGGCTCCAAATACTGTTTCATGAGTAATCTAATAAGTTCCCTAAAACCTTTGTGTGGTGCATAAGCTCTTGCCTATTGTCAGCCAGTGGTTCACTAGCACTTGTAAGAGTAACAGCATTAGTAGCAATAGCAATTTAACATAGTCCATTCAAATCTTCATCCAGAGAAATGAGTCACATAATCAATACCAAATCTTTACAAGTGGATGTAGTAAATTTCAGAAAGATTTGTAAATTAACGCATGAAGAACAATTCATTGTGACTCATTAGCAGCATATGGAAATTTCAAGAATTGCTACTCAGAGGTGCAAAACATCCAGTGGATCTAAACCAGCAGAATGAATGCAGAGATCTAACCAGGTTAAAGTGATTAAAAACAGGAAAGGAAAGAATTTACAATGACTGTTTTGGTCACTTGGCAAGGTGTCCTTATGGTAAACTACTATAGTTCTTAAAATATGCACCCTCTTCTCGGGATTCCTGTAGCAAACAAGGTAGCAACATCACCCCTGTTCTTTCTGGAAAAAAACAACAGAAAAAGGTCATATGTGTACTGAATTGAAGGCAATAAAGGAGTGTTGATTGAAGATGGCTTTTTAAATGCTCTTTGTGGACAGATGTAACCCCATGGTCTGGGGAAAAGTTCTTTGTCACTACATAGGAATTGGAGTAAGAGGCTGAATGAACAGCCATCCTCTGCCTGGGAACATGCCCAGGACATGTTATCATTTTGGTTAAAGCAAAAGTAGTACCTGCATCAACACAATAAAACTTTATTATCATTTTATAACTGTGGTTTGGCACATCTCATTCTAATATGTCCTGACTGAGGAGTCTGCCCAGCCAGCAGCTCAGATCAAATTTGCCCAGTCAGCAAAGATGAAGGAGACAGGAGATTTACCAGCTTAGGTGTTATTTAGAGCCACTGGAAGTCATTAATCATCTCCACCAGGTAAGAGCGGAGGTGAGATCTCCTGCACCTAACATGTCAGTGGAGGGAGACAGCAAATCCTCTCTGACTTGACAAGGGCTTTCAATAGGGGTTTTCCTTGTCAGAGTTGATCACCACACCAGGGCAGGAACCTCATGACCAGAAGTGGTTATTCAGCAAGAAACAGGCCTGGTTTCCTACTGTAGTTACTGCAATACAGCTGACAGACTCACATGAGGGATGCTTTGCCTAGCTCCCAGAGAGCCAACACCATGGGGGTGATGTTTTCAAACCACATTGTTTGGAAGCAAAAAATGTGGTGGAAAAACGTATCCAGCAATGGCAAGATGTTCCTTCACAGCAGCCCTGAAACAACTACTTGAGGGGCTAGAGATGGGCATCTGAGAGAAACTCTCTGGATCTTCACAAAACACCAGAAACCACTTAAGTGTCAAGCATGCAGAAGAACATAAAAAAGGCATCCAAAGCATGGTCACCCAGTGCAGGGTACTCAGAGTTTGTGACAGGGAAGTGTTATGTATCATGAAGTGACTTATGCTTTCCCACGTTTTGTACTTATGATGAATACCTATCTCCTGGATACAGCCCTAGTTTCTGCACGTTTAATGTTGTATGGCTGTGTGATCCTACTGACATACACATGGTCCTAACTCCCACTAACTTCAGTACAAACAGCAATAAAAAAAATCCCTGTTTGGAAAGTGCTGCACAAGGTGAATAATGAGTATCATTAGCATTTTATAAATTTAAGTTTTATCACACCAGACTGGAAGGCCTCTTTCCCACTAACCTTCATAATTCATGAGAAACTTTACACATACACCAGGATACCACAGTATCTCTTTTTTTCATGTTTTGTATTAGGCATTTGTAAACACAAAGAGTTTGTTTTTGTAAAGGCCAAAACTCACCCAGGTAACTATGTGAGCAGCTATAAAGATTTCCAGAGGAATATATCCTATACTAGGATTGAGTTAGATGTCCTTTCACTACCTTGTAAAAAGCTGTCTGTCTGATAAATCAGTAATCCTGGATGCTGATCATGACCTGTTGCATGAATCTCTAGGCATATCAGGGTTTTTTCTCTTTTATACCTCAGCTGCTTGCACACTGCCATGTTTGCTGGTGACATAGAAATGACTTTGGTGTCTCAAATACTGATTAATCTAGAGTTACCTCTCACTTGTTGTTTCTTCTTCCTTGGATTTTGTACTTTTGAAACTGGTATTTCAAAAACTGTTCATGATACAATAATTAATTTTAACAATTGATTTTCTCCTTTTTTTTCCTACAATGGAGAATGTTTATTCTTTTTTTTTTAAATAACATCAGAAGTCTAGTCTTGCCTTGTCTCAAATACACTCTCCTGACATATACTGAGCCTTGTTACTTCTTAACAAGGTTAACCATGGTTTCAGATGTTTTATGTTTCAGAACATCTTGCTGATTTGGGGATTGCTATTATTTCCCTTGTTGTCTTTCTTCCCTGATGGCAAGCCTTGCATCTCACCTTGCTGGGGCCCAGAGAGCTGGCCACTGGGACTGTGCACCTCACAGACTGTCAGCCAGGGGACAGTTTGATAACTACCTTGTGTTTCAACCTCATAGAGAGCTCAGACTCTCAGGGACAAGAGGTTAATTGGAACAGATGTTATTTCAGAAATTGCATGATGCCCAGAGATCACATCTTTGCCTCCCTGAGCCTTTTCGGTGGTGTTGGACTGCGTGATCTCTCTTGTTTTTTCTCACACTGGGCTCCTTTTCATCTTTTGAATCACTCCAAACAATGGCAATCTTTACAAATACAACAAGCCCTCCTCTTTATATCAGACATTCTTCCCTCTAGGGATACAAGTGGTCTGAGCTGAAGTAAGAAGTAATTAAAGCCATTTTTAAAAGCTGTGTGTTTCTCCCTGTATAGCCTTAGTAAAAGTTGTGTCTAATTCATACTTTAGCAGTGTGTTTGTACTCTCTGCTGATTTTGACCTCTTCCTTTGAAAGACGCTTGTATAACTTCAAAGAGGTCTCAGATTTACTTTAAGTGTCCCCAAAAGGGATGATGTAAAAAGTTTTTGACTTCAGACCATTTTGCTTCTCTCAGAGTGGGAAACAAATAGAGACTTCCTTACATCTTTGAAAATCTGCTCTTTGCTGTTTTGAAAGGATGCCGCAGAAGCACCTCTGAGATTACATGCACAATTATGTCCCAATACTACTTCTGTTAGTGGGAATGAACAAAAAAAAATGTTAAGGGCTCCCCCTCCTCCCAGTGAATCATGTCCCAGAGCTCATTATTATTAACAGCAGATAGAGAGGTAAGAGATGGAAACTAAATCTGAAATCATAAACTCATTAGCAGACATCTATGACCATCTCCCACATGGCCATGAATGTGGGCCATCAGGTATTTCTGAATAACTGTTGAGGTCTGAAGTGTACCA
The DNA here is from genome assembly GCF_018691265.1 of Tyto alba. Classification (NCBI taxonomy): domain Eukaryota; kingdom Metazoa; phylum Chordata; class Aves; order Strigiformes; family Tytonidae; genus Tyto; species Tyto alba. The sequence goes on from NW_024881330.1 coordinate 39,943,773, forward strand.
TAGGGAAAACAAACATTTCTTCACTGAGTACTCCTTCTCAGCAGCTTACCATAGTGAGCAGCTTTGATCATAGTGATGTCAAAGTTATACAAAAGAGTAGGTCTAAGCAAAGGAATAAAGCTGAGAAACATTTGGGGTCTGTCCCTCTTAGGATAAGGCTTAGGTGTTGTCCAAATCATCCACTACTGGCCATAAGGTGCTGTTACTGAAGTGCATGTTTTGTGTGACTTCTTTCTTGTCTATGGGCATCGATTGAGCTTTGGGTTTGTATGTTGGTGGAAAGTTGAAGCCAACCTACAATTTGTATAAAACCAGAGGAATTGCCTTTGTCGTTTGTCACAAGCTTTCAGCCAATGTGTGAATGCACCTTCTCACTATACATCTTTTCCAGATGTTCCACAGGTGACTGCATCACATCATGGCTTATCTCCAAACAGCTCTGAAAGTTGCCCTCTGACAGGCAGTGTGGGAAATCTGTAAATGTCTAAGACAAATCTCTGAAATGCCACTCATTAGGCCAGAGATACCAAGTGACAGTTTTTTAGTTTTGCCTTAATATAAACCCTGAATTACTCTCATATCTTCAGTGAGAGTAAGAACCAAAACTTCATAGACCCTATTCATCATGTGATCTGACCTTCATATTTTCTTGCAAACCTGCTGGACTTGGACAAATCCTCAAGTTTTTTGGAAAACCTGAGACTCTTTCTAAGGATCATTTGCAGTCATCACTTGAATCAATCTGAAGTCATGTACCCTAGAAACAGAACCTACGCATAGATAATAATGTGTCCTTCAATTAGGAGTCACAAGACCTAAATAAAAAGAAGAAAGATAGAGAGAAACCATATAAAATGAGGAAAAAACAGCTTATAAAGTCAGAACTCTTGTATCACATATAATTTTGACATTAAGAAAAATTTAAATTTCATTTGGAAATAATTAATATCTTACAATTTGAAAAATATACATCATCAGAAAAGATACAAACCAGCTGCGCTCATAAAGCTATCTCCTTGAAACCCAACTCCATAGCTTATATTTGAACAAAAGAAGGAAAACTGGATCCCATTCACTGTTTTATGTCAGAGGAATCCAATTTTACATGTCACTGAATTTCCCAATCAGCTCCATTACTTTCTGTACCCTGTATGTGAAATTAAAATGAATGCATTCCTGTGCAACAGAAAAATCAAGCATCATAAATACAGAAATGAAACTCTGCTACACAGATCACTTGAGCTTATGAAAACCTATATATTTGCATCATTGAAAAGCAGAATATTACTATGTGTTGCTTTGTATCAGAGAAGTACACTGATGCAGCCAAGTGCATCCAAGAAGATGTTGGAACATATTTATAAAGATTTCCCTTTGTTCGTGTAACTTTGGATTAGCAAATACATTGTCAGAGGGATTGTTACAGGGAGCTTTTGGAGAAGACCAACTGCATTGTGATGAGAATGCTCACAGACAGAAACGGAAGAAAAAGGTCCACAGTATCTTGCTACTCCTAGTAATAATAGTGGCTAGTTTGGTTTCTCTTAGGAGTCTTCCTAATCTGTTTAACAGTTATAGATATGTGACCTCTATGTCATTCCAAGACTTGAGAGATGCTAACACCATGTCTTATTATAATGGACTACAGTTTCCAGTGTACTTTATAACTCCAGGTTTCAGAAAGACTAGTTGAGATCTACCAACAGGCAGCACTGGGGTGAGAAAGAACTGAAGCCTCTCCCAGTGATGTAAATCCAACCAAGAACCATAAACCAGGACCACCAAAAAAGCCTCTTTAATCTCATACTGTTACATATTATCTCTCTCTGTTACCATTGTCTTTTTTCTTGACACCCCTCTCTCTTTGCAGTGAAAGTGATTTTCCTTGTAATGTCAACATTCTAAACAAATTTATGATAACAATCCTAAATTCCCTTTGTAGGAATCCTTCATGGGTTCTCAGTAATATGCAGTGTTCCTTATTTCTGTTGGACAGGTTGCGTGAACAATAATTGCAAAATAATCTGTGGTACCAGGATAGAAAAAGAGAAAGAAAAAAATGTGTTTCCAGGAAATTCCTCAAAAATGGAAGAGTATTTGTGCATAAGCATGCATATCTTCAAAATATATATATTTATTGTAAAGGCAAGGCATCAAGATCCAGCCTTGATCTAAAATCCAACAGTGAAAGGCAAATACATCCTTACCAAAACTGGTAATGTTCAAGTTATGCTGTTATTTTGCTGCAGCAATTAATAATAATAATAATAATAAAAACCAATAACCCATAAATGGCAAAGTCAGAGATACTTTGGATATACAATGGAAAGAAAAGAAAAAAAAAAAAGTGGTTACAAATTCTTGTCCATATTTACTGGAAATCTCTTGGAAGATAAGTAAACTATAAACACTATTAAAAGATCTGTTGCAGCAGATCTGAGTCTGACATCTGTTACTGAAAGTAGTTTGCTGTGGTGCAGGCATTAATACACTAATATTATGGCTTTTATTTCTTATAAAATGTTTTACTGTGTAAAATAGCAGATGAGGAAGAGGTTTCCTGTAGTTGCTTAAAGTGAAAGCCTGAAGAGATTTTAAATGCAGTCAAACAGAATATGTGTACCACTAACTTTTAGAGTTAAAAGAAACTGCATCACTAATGGTGTATTTCAGGGTTGATTTTTACAGATATGATCACCACTCAGACTAACTATGTTTTTAAATACTCTGCTTCTGCTTGAGACTTGTATTTGTAGGTTTGCTACAGGAAAGACACTTTCATGGCCTGCATGTGCCTCAGCATCTTCAGTGTTGGCAAATATTCTTGTAGGTGACTGCTCCTGTCTTGGAGCCTCATGCCATGGGACATAGGTGTTATGCACAGCCCAGGACTTTATTGACACCACAACTCAGTGGACTCCAGAGGATGATATGACTGATTGCAACAGAAGTCTAAACCACTTGAAGGGTAAATTGTCGCACGCTATCTGAAAGGAGCAACTGGTGGTCATAGTTGACCCCAACAGCCAAATGTCACTATGTGAATGGGAAAATTGTTATGGTCAGGCCACACCCTGTGTCCCTAGAAGGGTTCTGTGGATTGAGGAACTCCAAAGGTCAAGTCCCTCAAAAACAACTGCAAAATCCACAGTATCATAATTTCACAGATGAGCACAGCATAGTAACACTGATGCCTCCTTCTCATGGGGTAGGTGGCAGGTTAGCCACAAATAACTAGCATCTGTTTTTTCATGTGACTGTATTAAATATGGAAGAGATGTCAGGAAATAAATTTTAATTTACCTGGTTCAACAATGAAAATAAAACTTTCCAGAGAGAAAAACTTATCAGAGAGAAAATCTTCCTTTCAGAATTGTACGTGACTAGAAATGGCATTTGAAATCACTTTTGAATCCCCTTTCTGTCTATCATGGGGAAGCTTTACATTTGAAACAACATCTCGTGTACAATGTGGGGGAAAAAAAAGGTGGGTGATGAGTACAGATATGAATTGTACCGAGTCCACTGGAAAAAGATGCTCTGAGTTTATGGGATGACTTTAATTCTGATGGTCATTCTACAGCTTTAAAAGTTTTCAAAAAGTTTTCAAAAAGTTTAACATGGCCTAAGAAAAAAGTACAGTGCAAAAGAATTTTAACTTTTTGAAGACTATGTCATGTTTGCTTTAGAGATAGATAAAAATAAAACTATAATATAAAATTTGAGAGGCCATGTAGTCCAAACCTTATTCCCCAGGGCGGCATCAGCTTTTACTTAGAAGACTTATTACAGAGATATTTTCTCATGAACAGACTCTTCCCATGTGCCACTATCTTTATGTATAGAAAGGTTTCCCTAGTGTTACATTTACTTTCTCTTGCTGCAGGGTCAGTGTGTTACATACCCTGTTCACTGCAGACATGGTCATCAGGTTATTCTTATCTTCACTAGAGTTTTTATTGTACAGGAAGATTGTTATCACTAGCCCCTATGATTTTTTTCTTCTCTTAGGGTAAACAACCCCATTCCTTCCAATCTTTTCCGTAGGCCATGAATTTCAACTATTACAAAGAAAAACTTGGTGAGCTCTGGAGACATGTATCTCTCAAAGGAACCAACATATAGCAGTGTCCTCATTCCACAAACCAGAGCTGAAGACCTCAATCACATGGAGCCTGGCCCATGGAAGGCCATGTGGTCATAGGGGCTTTCTAAAGAAAGAAACCTAAAAGTGTTGAATGGAAGGAGGGAAGCTAGGAACAGAAAGTTGAAAAAATTGTTCCTGTGTTCTGGTCAACAAGACTTCAACCTGTGCCCTATCAGCATGACAAGATTATCATGGTAGAGCTAGAAAATGCCATCAGCTACACCTCTGGTAGAAATAGACAAGAGAGTGTAACTCAGTTAACCATTTAGACTGAGATAGGGTAGCAATAATAAATTATTTAACTAACATTTGTAATTGAAAAATGACATGCTTTTTATTCCTATGCTATTCTAGCTAGGGATTTGAAATATTCTTATTTCCCCCAGTCCAGGTTGCTCATTTCCAGGCTGCATTCCCATGATGTTAAGCGATGTGAAAGATTTACCTTTCCTCAATATTAAACAAAATCATGAGGTAGCATTTCTTTAGTGTACTGTGTGGTGGCATCTCCCTCTGGTAATGTGATTTATTATACCCACTCTACATTTTGCAGAATGATGCATGTAGCCAGGTATCTTTAATGAAAAGTGATGCCTGGAGAAATGTTTCCCCAGAATAAAGAGTATAAAATGTAACTGCTGACCTCTCCCCATCTATGGTGATGCATGTGTTTTTCCAGCACTCAGTGAAGCATGGAGTCATATTTTCCTTATGTAAATTGAACGAAGATTTAGTGTTTTTCAGCGATCTAGTTATATTTAATATCCATTTCTCACATACAGAATGAGAAACCTGAAGACAGAGTTCCTTGATATTAGATTATGGATGGTGCTACCATTTAATTATATATGTTTAGGCAAGAGAGACCAAAGATCATTGACATGACACAAACTGTTTGATGAAGCAGTTTTATTGTTGGTTTCTTCAATGCCTTGCTTAAAGGCCTTGAAGAGGCAATATTTGTCTCAATACAAGAAGACAGTTTTCTACACAGGAGGGGAGGCGTTCATTCTTATATTTCTGATTTTAAGAGAATGCAATCTACCAAATCTGTACTGAACTCCAGTGCAAAATTACCAGCTGATGGAGGGACTGGACTCTGGAGAGTCCATCTGACTCCTGCACTTCACCTGTGGGTGCCATGGGCCAACCCATGCTGAACCCACCCCTGCTGAACTGCTCACAAACACAAAGCCAGCTTCCCTCAATGTAAGGTGAAATGTAGCCTGGTGTATACCTGTGTAAACCACAGCTGAAACAAATGTCAATTTGCATTCCAGTTGTCTGTGAGGGTGTAAGAGGTGACAATCACACCCCGCAGACAGACAGACCTCATTACAACTATCTAACAAAGCAGTGAGACTCAAGGACCTGGCATCAGAACTCTCGTAGAACAATAAGTAGTTTTTCCCATTTTAGAGAGATATCTTATTTGACTGTATGCTGTTTTTTTTCTTCCAAGTGTGAGAAATCCCTCCACTGGAGTATCTTTTATTCAACTCAGTATATATACTCACTAAACATGTATTTAATTAAATAAAATTAAGAATGAGAGAAAAACACCTTTTTTAATACTAGTACAACAGTCCTCCCATTTGCAATATATTTCCTCATCTGTTTTTCTCCAGGACCATGCTGATCCTTCTATTAAAGACAATCATTTGAGCTCTTAAGCCCTATTGCTGACATGAGCAAGGTCTGACAGATGTTTACACTTCAGCTTCTACATGTTCCTGCTTTTCTCTAAGATGAGTGAAGTTGAATGTCTCCAACTTGGAATCTAAGCTTGAAATTCATTTATGGCAGGTACTAAGCAAGAATGAGTTTTTGTGCCTCTGGTCAAAACAGGAAATATATAGTTAGATAAATTTATTCTCAGAAGTTTTGTGCCAAGTAAAATTAAACTTGTGGCACTGTGTGGTACAGCATCTTGGTTCTAGGTACAATATGAAGAAAAGACTCTCCTTTCTAGCCATAAGGAATTTTTTCACTCTTACAAGAGTGGAGGACAAATCCTTTGACATACACTGAGGACAGGAGATGGAACTTTCTTTGATCTGAACTAATGGCTGTGTCTGAATTCCTCTAAATTAAGTGATCCAGTTTGGTGCATTTTTACTGAAATGATGCAATACAACTGAGCCCAAGATCCCTTCATGGACAGTACTGTATTAGGCAACGCTTGCAGTCTAATAATGCATAATAGTCTTGATCCTGATCTACCTTTTTGCCTTAAAAATATTTCCAAGACTATCTGACACCCAATTACAGTTACAGTAATCTGTTACTTATTATTGTTTGGGGGAACACTAATATGGTTTATTTTCAAAGACCTTACTCATATTCTTCTTAGATTACAAAAGCAAACATTAGGTAAATAATAGGTTGGGTCTTTTTCCTCCGCAAACATAAACATGAGGCAAAATTTCTTTGCTGAATGAAAGCAAAGAATCTCTCTGCTGAAGGATATTTGATTTTGTTTCTCTAGAAAGGTTCCCAACCTCAATATCATTTATCGCTGCATCATTGTACTCAACATATGGAGACAACATCAAGGTTATTTAAAATGGATTGTATGTTTAGTGCTTGTGCAGGGTTGTTATGGTAGGTTTTTTTTTCTACATGGGGCTGTCAGCTACACATTCCATTACGTTTACTTTGCCTTGCAATAAAGAAGATTTTCCTGTCCTCCGGTGCTTTCCTGGTTTCCAATCAGAATTCCCACACTAAAAGTGATGGAGCAGGTTTATCCTGATCATAAAGTGAATATACACAGAGTGATTTCTGCTGCATGGAGACTTTATTCATCTTATGGGAAAGATAATGCATATAGTACTAATATATGAATGCAATGCAGTATCTAAAGATATATATCCCCAGGAGGCAATTTATCTGAAGGGCTGTTTTTCTGATGTTCATTCATTTGTGGGAAGATGGTATTCCCAGACTGAAAATGAAGCAAATGAAGGGACTTCCCTGGTGCAAAGTGATGGATGATGATTTTGTTGCTACTGTCAAGAGATGCATTAGACTAGGTTTCTCATTCTGAAAACGCTAGATGAAAAGGGATTAATTTCATGACCATTTGGGAGACTGAATTTCCATTCTTAATTATAAAATGATGCCCTATTATAATTTTCTCTGAGGTACCTTGATGATTGAAGCTGGGTTACTTGACTCAGGGACACAAAGAGGTTCCAGAAGGCCCAAAGGCAAAATTTGAGGCACATCATTTACATAGCAGGATGTACCATACTATGAAAATCCAAGCTTCTTTCACAACAGGAACCCAGGGCAGACTGCTACCCTGGCCCTCTGCCTCCCTGTCTGTCCCGGTAAGAATGGATTTTTGCAAAACAGCTGCATACTGGGAACTGGAAAGCGAGTGCCATGGTCTAAAAACACAATCCATCTGAGAAACTATGGAATAAAACTTCCCAAGTCTTTCCTTGATGTGTGACCCTGTGTTTTTCCAAGACTGACATGTGTTTTTATATAAGACATTTTATATACAGCATCACTAATTTTTCTACCCAAGTCAACCAGTTTGCATTGTTAATCTGTTAACCCTTTGCTCAGTAAAGGACTGATGCCCAGGTCGAGGTCCTCTGAAATCAGGCAAGACAGTGTTGCTTTAGAGACACTAAGCTACCCTATATGGCATACAGTTGCAGCCCTAGCACGCTGCAAACCCATGAGCCCAGTGCCATCCCTGCCAGGACTCTGTGGATCTAAAATGGCATAAGACCTGCCTGTCTGAACACAGCTGGGTCCGGCTCTCATAAAGATAGAGATAGGTTTGAAAGAGGGGGTGGTGTTGAAGAGGGGAAAGTTCAACTCTTCAGCATTGTCATTCCATGTCATTGCATTGGCGTCATCAGAAACATAGTCAGCCTATGTGATACTCCCTGATGAGAAGCACTGGTGAAATCTAAGGCTGCAACTCCTAAATATGTCCTGACTGACAGCTGTTTTGTGGTTTTGAGGTTTGGGGTTTTTTTGTTGGCATTTGTTTGTGTAACACGATTGCCTGAGTGGCAAGTGACAGTTGTGTTGATTTTAGCAGGAGTAAATTATACTAACTTATCACACTGTATTTATTTCTAATGTAATATTATATGATGCAAGGATTACCCAACATAACTGATGCTCAGGTCTGGATTTTCATGAAACTAATGGATATGGCTACACTTCCCTGAGAGCCAATGATGGATGAGGTCAGGTTTCACTAATGTTCTCTGATGCATGGTGCTACATTTCTTTAATATAAACTAATCCATGTCAAGGAGTATCTTTGACTCCATTTGATATATGAGACTGGGTTTTTCCTTTTTGGACATAATGGAAATACACAGACTCCATTTTCAGTTGTGCAGCCACAAGTAATGTCGTATTTCTCTGTGTTCAGAGAAACTCATTCTCACACATCATTGTATATTGAGGAGTTGCAGGGGTTTTGTACTACAGTAAACCCCAGCTACATGCATAAATAGTTATCAGCAAAAAACCAAGGTTGCTCCTTCGTTTATATCAGTAGTGCCAGATCACAGGCATATTTTTGTCAGTAGTCCAGTCTCATGCAGGCCCAAATAATAGAGGGAAAAGTAATTTTATTAATTGTTTTACTGCACATCAGCAGTTTTCTTGGACATCCAGAAATAATGTCATATGTTTCTTCTTAGGATAGGAGGAATGAGCCCTACCATTATACAGCAGTTATTCTCTGCAACCCTCAGTCTTATTCATCATCTGTTACTGGTAAACCTCTGTCATTTAGGATGTTTTACATTATCAAGCAAATACTGATTCTGTTTATATCACAGAAAAAAAAAAATATTGTACATTGCTGATTTCAGGCAAAAAGAAAACTAATGGTAATAAGCTGCATTATTTTTTTTTCCTATCTCAGACTTAAATAACTTCTTCAAGATGCAGTTTTCTTTGTTCAGTTCCTATCAGGGAATTGAGGCCTCAAACACCATTGAGCATCAGAGAAATCCAGCTCTACACATTTTTTTTTCACGTAAAGGGACAAGTGACGCATTTTACACACACAAGGATATTGTAATTCGGTTTAATCTGTTGTGACCTCCACTCTCTGGGTCTGCTGACAGTTACTTTGAACAATGGAATTTTTATAGGAAAACTGAGGAAAAGTGAGCAAAATTTTTGTAGTCCAAAACCATTTCTGTGTCTGGGTAATACCAGCATCTTACTGTTGTTAGGGTTTATTATGGATTTAGCCTACAGAAAAAGTTTTTGCATAATTTTTTGTGGTTACAGCTACAACTGACACCTCCCTCTGCCCCTCAACGCCTGGGTCTCACCACCATCTGATGGTGACACCTTCATACCTGTCTCAGCTTTCTGACTACCCAGTCTTTCCACTACATGTTTCAGGTTGACCAATATTTAAAATAATAGTAGACAGACTTCTGTTTCATGTTAGTCTACAAGAATCCTCTGGGTTCAAAAAGGGTGCTCAAAGTAGATGCCCATATCCATTTTGAAGTTACCACATCCTGGTAAGAAATTATACTTCTTTGGGTGCTGGTAACTTTTTGTTCTGTTCTTTGGGGACTCAAGTGAGGGAGATGCCCATAGTGTGCAACACAGTGATTGGCAAAGTTATCTGAGCTAGTCCCAGGCAAGCTAGTTCTGGAACAGCAAGCAATTTAGACATGTAGATATTGCATGCTTAAATAACAATGCAAAGGGTTGGTTAACATCAAATGAGATGGAGAACACAGTTAGAATAGCTCTACATCTTCCAGTCCCATGTTAGTATCTCTAGTGCTGCACCATGCCATGCTGGTGTGGCAGCATGTACAAAGTTACCCCAAAGTGTCTTTGCACAGAATTCATGATGGCTATATGCCTCCTTCTTGTCTTTGCATGATACACCAGTGACGAAATTAATCACTGTAAAGTTACCCAATTCTATAATTATGTCTTCTAGGATGAAATATAATTTCACTTCGATGTTCTTATGATTTCTTCAGAAAATTCCAGCCTCATAGAACGTATATTATGGAAAACAGCTGTGTCTCACAATTTATCCTGGAGAAACACAGATCTACATGTCTGTTTACAGTGCAAATAAAGGATGTTAGAGTAACCCAACCTCTTTGGATGTGGAAAAGGATCCACATGATTTTAACCAAAGCAGTCAATCAGTTGCATCTCTCTTCAGCCAGGAAATCACTGGAGTGTTTTCACTTACATTGTCTTAAACTGCATCACTATGGTTATTAATTCATTTCATAACTCAATAACCTTAAGCTCACATAACTCTGCTACATACCAAGGTTCTCTTAGCTGCACTGTTCTGCTTCATAAGGAGATGAAACAGGCTCTGTGTATGTTTCTGCATCTCATATCCTTACATCTCACTTTTTATTGACATTTGCCATCATTTGATCTGGAAGGAACCCAGGTTTCAAGACCATTCTCAGGAGAAACAGGAGTGATGTATCACCTTACATTAGGGATATCCAGTTTCCTGCAATACCTTTAAATCAAGGAATCCAGATAGAAGATGATTCATGAAACATAGCTTTCCTGGGACAAACAGCTCTATGAAGGAGGGTTTTACTGATTAAGTCTGATGAATGATGTTCTGGCTTTTATATCTACAATGATCTGTGAGAGCTGGTGTTGTGAAAGAAAAAGGTGCATCAGGCTGGGGATCTTAACAGAGTGATAAATGTGATTTTCTCCATGTTATATGAATTGTAGAGAAAGTTTTATTGCTGTGAAAGAATTCAGGTGTTTGGTGTTTTTTTCTCATATGAAGTGCTATATTTTTTTTATTTTGAAAGGCACATACGAGGCTAGAATAAAGAAACTACCAGGATTTGCTGGTGTTTTGTCCTAGAACGTATGACGGTGCATGCTGTTAATGCACTTAGCAGGACCCAACTCCAAGTCCTCCTCGGCGGGACGAAGCAGTGCCGAAAGGGCCGCCCCACCAGCCTTGCTACTGTGGCAGCAGCATCCTGGCAGTAACAGCATCCCAGCAGTAACAGCATCCTGGCAGTAACAGCATCCCAGCAGTAACAGCATCCCAGCAGCAGCATCCCAGCAGTAGCAGCATCCCAGCAGCAGCAGCATCCCAGCAGCAGCAGCATCCCAGCAGCAGCAGCAGCATCCCAGCAGCAGCATCCCAGCAGCAGCAGCATCCCGGCAGCAGCAGCATCCCGGTGGCGGCTGCTCCATTCTCCCGGCTGTGCTGACCTCTGCTGGTGCTTCCCCGAGGCGCGACGTTTTCCCCTTCTCGCTGGTTTTCAAGCATCTCTCATCATAGCAAAGCGGCGACGCTTTACTTTCGGGAATCCGGTCAGGTTTTTTTCGAAAGCATTTGGTCCTCGATGCGAAGAAGCGACGAACGCGGTTTCTGCCGCTGGCTTGCTCTGAGGGGCAGATGCACATCCCCGAGTTCAGCTCTTCTTCATTGCTCTGCTCCTCAGTCGTGGACCAAAAGCAAGGAAATTTTCTGCTCTCCTTCCCTCAGAAAGTCATCATCCCACGTGCCCTGCGATACCTCGAGGCAGGGAAGCAGGTCCTGGGCTCTGCTGTCAGCCAGGCCCACCCTCCTTACACTCACCACCATTCCTATTCAAAGAATGATGGTTTACTCTAATTTTGAGAGTTATGCTTGCTGTATAATGATTTTGTCATCTGTTTCAACTACTCTGTTATCACAGTCTCTAGACTTTTCCAGTTACTCCAGTACAACCCTTCCTATTCTTAACAGAGCAGCTTTATTCGGTTGAATAGGCTTACTGTGATAGTTCAAATGTTCAAAAGAAAAAGATTCATCCCCGGTTAACGGTTTCTGCCTGGAAAAATGTTTCAAGGCTCTGCACAGATACATGCAGCATGTCAGACATTTTCCAGGGTCCATTTTCAGTATGATTCATGTCATTTTCTCTCCAAGTACACAACGAACTGGCTTTCAATGTCTGAAAAACAACTCCTGATGCTTCACTGGGAAGTCTGCATGTGTAAGGCTCAGACGAAGCCTGAGGAAGGACTGCAGGTTAAAGCCCAGAAGGACTTAGACACCTCTACATGGCTTAGTTTGTGAGTGCATGTTGTCTCACACCTCTCTTCTGAGTAAGGCACCCTGACCATATCAGGGGGTATGACCCAGTATTTTGGCCACAGCTCCTGTAGGTGCCTTCCATGAAACCAATCTCATTTAATTCCTTTACTTGGGAAAATGAAATGCTCACCTCCCTTCAGCACAGCCTGGTGAGGATCTGGATGCCAGCTCTCAACACCTTTTCTGCCAGGGTTGTTCAGCAGTGCAATGAAGAATCCAGGATTCACTGTGCAAAACAAAGCCTTATCTTGTAATCTAGTGGTTACCCATTAGGTAATGCCTATAAGTTTTAATGAATTTAGTGCTTCAGGATTTGACCTCTAATTAACATAATTGTCCTTTGCTGTTACCTTTGAGTGTTCTGTTTTATTTTTGGATATTCTCTTTGGGCCTTTCTTCACAAGGAAACAATGAGCATTATTAGCATGTGTTAGTTTCTCAAAAAAAAGAAAAAAAAAAAAAAGACCTTTTTTTCTTTTTTCATTTTGGTCATTAATAATAGGATAAAAGTAGAATTACAATCCAAACACTAATAATTATCAAATAACATTTGTATAATGATCTGTTTCTAAATTATAACCTTGTTTGTCTCTTGACCATACAATTGCTCTTTCATTTCAGTTTCCCAAAAAGAATGATCTCTCTCCTCATCCCTTGTTTTAAGTGGCCATCCCTTCATTCATTTGTCACATGAGTGAGGAGAAGGCTGAATCAATTAATCAAAGGTTTGCAGAGCAACACTGAGCAACGTAATGGTTGGTTAAACCTTGCTTTCACTGTAGCCTTAGAAATTCCAAAGTAGGTGTTTTCTTTTTACAAAAACAACCTTGAGGCTGAAAAACAATTTTTCTTTTAATTCTCTTTTGGCGTCACCCTTACTCTGGATCAGACTGAAGAGCTGCAATAAAAATCATGTCTGTAACCTCACTTCTGAGGCTTGCCTGTTAAAACATGATTCTACCACAAGCTTCTGGTTTTGTACTTGTAATTTAGTGTAAGGGTAAGGAAAGGGCAAGAAAGAAGAAAACTTACTTCTAGAAGGGTTAATTAATGGTCATGTAAATAGCAAATCCTTGTCACAGCTGTGTACTAATGATTCATCACAATAGTTTAACGTGCACTGTAGCACACTGTAGCAAGGTCCAGGTCTGGAAAATGGTAGCAAGCCAGATCCTTACCAGATTTCCAGGTAGAAACTTTACTAATCTTGAGAAGATTTACCTGGAAAGAGTAATGTAAAGTAAGGAGGACGTAGCTGTCAGAGAGTGCTGAACAACTGAGGACAGTGTTGACATTTGGGAGGATGGGAAACAGAAATGGATGGGCCCTCCTTGATCTTAGAGCTAGAGGAAGTATGTTTTGGACAAGAGATGAGATGGAAACTTATTCAAAAAATAGGACACAATTTTGATCACTACACTGAACACAATGTTTCAGGACTAGAAATGTATACAAAAAAGACCAGAAAGCAACTCAGAGGAGTATTCTGAGAAGTCTTTCCCTGTCCTTTCCCAGAAGGACTTCCAAGAGAATGAATCTGAGATATCTTCCTGAAGATTTCATTGGACTTAAATCCCTCTTATAGTACGTATTTGATCTCAAGCAATAGAAGTTTATATTTAAAACTAAGACGTTTTCAATTTCTTTATAGTCTGAATGCAGGAAATTACTTCAGCTGCCACTGAAATGCAAACTTATGTTCTCAAAATGCATTTTGAGAGTTGCATTAGTCTACTTCCAAAATAATATTATGTCTACTCAATTTAATGGTATCTGATTTCAATTTTGTTCTGTAAAGATATTGGGAGCTAAATACCAAATGTACCTGAATCCACCGGCTCAAATCACAGAGAGGACAGAGCATAAAAACTGATCCCTATATCACAGTCTAAAGCTGAGTGTAAATATTATTTCTGTATTTTTAGATGGGCTAAGGTTATACTTAGCCAGTAGTGTTCATCAACAATTCATGATACACAGTAGAAACAAGAATGGTCTTTATGCTCATTTGCTTTCTGGAGTTAGAGAGGAAATGATTTTTCATCGCTCAGTAAAGATAGTAATAATTACTGATGAGTTTATAACAGAACACTGAGAAAGTGCTTGCTGGTGGTTGATTGTCAAATGTAGGACCACAAGTAAATGAACTGAAACAAAATAATAATTCCTGTGTTTTTCTAAGAGATTTGAAAACATAGAAAATAGCAAGGTGACTGTTGTGAGGGCAACAAAGAAGTACCATAAAATCAGATTGGTTCAGAAAGCATCTCGAGGGGTGGCCGTCTACTGCTCTGCCTCAAGACTAGATCATTCATTCCTGACAGACATCCATCTTACCTGTTCGCAAAAGACTTTCAGTGATGCATACTCCATAACTAGGAAATTTATTATTGGGCATTAGCAAAGTTAAGGTTTTCCTAAAGTCTAACTTAAAGCTCCCTTGCTGTATTCAGGCACTCTACTTCTTCTCCCTACCCACATTTGAGATGAAGAACAGATTTTTCTTTTCTTTCTTGCATCAGTATCTTTTTCTTTTTTTTTCAAAACTGTTATAATATCCTGTCTCCTTTTTTCCCCGACCTCCCCTCATCTTCTCTGCTTTAGGCTATCAGTCTCACTTCACTTTATCTTCCATGTTTCATAGACTTCTGACCTTTCTTGTTGTTCTTCTCAGAGCTTTCTGCAATTATCCCAGATTTCCCTTGGAGTGCAATACCTGAATCTGGACACAGTGGTCCAGCTGAGCTCGTAGTACAGAAAAAAAATCATAGTTCCTATATCTTACAGACTTCTCTCTAGTTTGCAGTGCATGTTTGCCTTTTCTGTGATAACATACTAATGCTAAATCATACTCAGTTCAGAAACCCAGACCTTTTTCCAGAGAACTGATACTTAACCAATGTTAAAGTAGCTAATCTTACCCTATAAGCACCTCTTAAATTACTTCTATCCAAATACAGTATTTTGCACTTTTTTCTATTGCTTTTATTCTGTCTTCACTTCTTTTCTCCAATCTATCAAGACAATTTTTCCAGTCAGCTTCTTTCTTCCCCGAGTGCTTCCCATCTTCATGTTATCTGAAAGCTTAAAAAACCCTATGTTGTTCCTTATTGGATGATCCAAACTATTAATGAAAATATTAAATAATATCAGACCCTTGCAGAATTGAACTCTATATATTCTTGGCTTTTGTCAAGGACTTGCTCAGCTAACTAAACTCTAAATAGCATGTTTTCTGGATGGTGTTGTATCTACTCTAAATCTTGTATATGTAAATCTCATTTCCTTAAAATGACATGAAAAGCAATGTTAAAAGCTTTGCAAAAGTCACTGCATATATCTGCCATTTCCACTTACTTATAAGGCCTGGTGTCCTACAGTAAAGTGAACAAGATGGGTTTGATATATGATTGGTTAGTGACAATTCCATGTGGATCATTCCTTGGCGTCTTCTTACATTCCAAGCTCTAATAAATATTCTGTTTCAATATTTATGCCAGTATTTGTAAGGAAGTCAAAATTAGGCTAATGGATATCCTTTTCCCATTCTTTTTTTTTAAGAACTGTGCTCTGGTGTTACAGCATCACAGCCATCTTCACAAATTGTCAAGGAGCCATAGTTGGGAGATCCCATGGGTCAGTCCTGTAGGTACTTTAGTATGCAGCTCTCAAGGCCCTCTAGTCTGAAAACACCCAGATCTCTAAGTACTCGCCACTCTGTTCAAAGTTATGTATATACAGCAACATGATAGAAAATTATGCATTATCTGTTTTCAAAATTTCATCATACACTCTCAGTAGAATAAAAGTTTCATGCATTATCAGTAATACTAAATTTTATCTTTCTGTTAAGAAAACAACGAAAGATTTGGTTTTAAAAGGACTGCCTTTTTCTGTGGCCATTGATTTCAGTAATTTCTGATAGGTGTATATAACTTTACAACTGCAAAGACAATAACTCCTTTTCCACTTGTGTTTTCATTACATTAATGGAACTGTTTTAAGAATATTTTAAAATTTTACACGTGAGCTTCAACCTAATGTTCCAAACTTCAGTAACGTAACATCAATTGCAGCACGTATTTTCAATCAGATTTCCTCTGCTGCCAAAGAGTTTCAGAATTACTAGAGATATTTAATTTTGTTAACTCTGAAAACAAGGATGTGTAGACGCCTGTTCCCACAAGATGACTGTCTCCACACCCTGCAGATGAAAGGGTCACAGCACATTTCCGAGTTACTATGAGTCACTACATATACTAGATGAAGATTTCCCAGATGCTGTTCTTAAAGACAATGAAGATACAAGCTATACTTTGAGAGCTTGAATGCTATATAAAGGTACATGCCTCTCATAATATGTCAGAAGTTTATGCAGTGCTACCATTAAAACTGGAGCGATCTGATCATGTATGTGTTGACGGTTATGACCAAAAGCTTTAATTATAAGACAAGTTGAAACAAAGACCTGACAAATTCTATGGTTATAAATGCATTTCTTCTCTAAAAATACAGACAGTTGGGATATATTTGTGATCCAGTATTGGTCTGGAAATCAAAATTATTGATGTTTGACTAACCCTTAAATGCTAAAGGCTAAATATAGGTTTCTCATTCCCTTTGAGACCATACAGACCTCAATAACTTCAAGAATTTAGATCTCTGCCTGATTATCCCTTAACTTTGACAGTACAAGACAACAGTATTACCTTTGAAGTCTGTGAACAATTTGGGATACACTGAAATTAATAACAAGAGCCTTTGGTGAGAGCAGGGCTGTAATCAATGCCTAATAGTGGAGCTAAACCAATATAAGAGAAGAGAAAGACCCTTAGCTTCATTTCTCTGCCTGATGTTTTGATAATGCCACAGTATTAACTTCAGCAGAGCTGGGACTTGAAACTGAATCACAACACTGGTCACTTGGGTTATTCAGAGTAAGCCAACAGGAACAAGTCAGCCCATTAAGAAGCAGTGCTTATTGCTTCCAGTCTTTTTTTCACATCACCTAAATCTTCACACCTGGATTTTCCTTTCAGGCTTTCAGTGATTAAAGTTTATGTCTAAAAGTGTTCATAAAGCAAACCTGAAAATATAAAATTAAAAAAAAAAAAAAAAAAGTGTTTAAAATTTCAGCCAAACACCAGAAATGAGTGTGATGGGGGAAGGGAGAAATATGAAAAGATGCTCCATTAGTTGCTGCCATAAATGCAACTTCAGTCCACGTCTTCAGTGTGAAAGGCCAGTGCTGTGAGAAGCAGGGGCCTGTTTTTGGGGTGGCTCCTGCCTGCACTGCTGTGGGCTCAGGGCCAGGCTGCTCCAGAGCCACCGGTGCCCGCGTGGTATGTGATGTGCTCTGGGCCACATACAGCCCTGGGGTGTCTCCAGGACTTTGGGGAGAGGGGATCAGTTCAAAGTGCTAAAATACCCACGTACTGGGGAGACACATAATAATGTCCTGAGGGCAATTCACCTGAAAGTGCCCAGCTGCCACCTCAGCCGGGAGCTCAGAGGGCAGGTCTGAAATCCCACTGCTGTCCATACGTCCCAGAGTATGACTTGCTTGCACCCCAGAGTGAAAGATGAGAGAAGACTGGCTTATCCCCCAACCTTGTCCCTGTGGGTCCAAGCTGGGGTTGTTCCCAGAGAGCGGAGAGCTCGGATCTTGCTCATAAGGGCCTGGAAAACAGCCCCTTAATGCATCTCCCTTCCACAAGGGCAGGGGAGCCCAGCACAAACCAGTGTCTTTCCTCCCCCACGCTGCATGAGATGAGATGCTGGTGAGACAATGAAAACCAGACCATTTTGCTCAACGGGCATGTCAGTTTTTACAAAGCAGTCGGCGGCAGCAGCGCTGCAACATGCCAAAGAGTTTGTCACTGAGCTCTGCGTATGTGAAAGGTGAATTCATTCCTGCCCCCAAGGAAACTTAATGAAGGCGACCTTAAATGCCTTAAATACCAGCTCAGAGCTCAGGCACCATCTGGAAACAATGAGCTGGTAGAAGGCGAGGTGCTGATGCATCGAATTAACACAGGACCCAGGTGCTGACATGTTACTTCCAGCTCTCCCCCAGCCTTGGCGTGTCCCACATGCGGATTCCAGCGGCAGGGATGCTGCAGTCTCAGGGGCCAGGGGCTGCTGTGCCGACGCGTTCACTGCAGCTAGAGCTGCTTGAGAAGTGGTCAGGATTCAAAAAAGGACTTTTTTTTTTCCTTTTCTGCAATATATTTCTCCAGGATTTTTCAATTCCTAAGTCTTTTTCAGCGTATCCCTTACTGTCGTCTGCTTTCTTAGCTTTGTTCTTCTAGACTGCATGTTTCTTTCTTATGTTTATTCCCTCTTTTGTTTCATTCAGATGTGAGTTTTCTTCATTATTTTTGCTTTCCATTTGTTTATTGTGTTTTATTCCATTTTTATTTTTTCCTTATCTTTTCATCTCAGTCTTCCCCTCTTCCTTTCCATCACCGTATTTACATTTCTCTTTCAAGGCACATTTTCTATAGCCCTCCTCACATAATCCCTGGACACACTGTCCAACCCCCATATCAATCCTTTTTCTACTTATAACCTTTTGTCCTTTTACTGTTTTTTTCCCTTCCAATGCACACTTTCTCCCCCTTCTCACATCCAGATGTTTTTCCCTCTCTATCTCCAGCTGTGCGAATAAATGACTTTTTTGTTTGTTTCAAGGAAGTTCGGTCAGTCCTGAACAAAAGTACTCATATTTTTCAGGAAACTGAAACTGCGTAAATGATCATTTTGGGTGAAAGTTTCAAGTAGGACAAACTGAAAAATTTATGAGTTTTATCTCTGAGAAATTTTTAGTTAATAACAGTTGAAGCAAATTTGGATATGCTGGCGTGACTAAAGAAAAATCAAAGCATTTTAGATTTTGGGGGTAGAGATGAGGGCAGGGCAAGTAAATTTCCATTTCTTTTTTGGCAGGAGTAAAGGGAAATATTTCTAACCTAAATAACTCAAGCAGGTCTTATTGCATCTTTGAAGCGTATTTCTGTTGATCAAAACTAATGTTTTGGGACCAGATTAATTTTTGCTAAAAAATTTATTCTAGCACTAATTTCCACCTCCTTCTTTTTCCCTGTCCAGTACAGTTAGGTGCAGACAGCACGGAGGCATGGTATGCCTCTTGGCTGATATTTGAACGTTACTTAAAAAAAAAAGAGTTGATCTCTTCCCAAGCAAGGAGTATCAGCTGTACTTTCTTGGGTATCCCAGTCCTTAGCTTCCTGGAACAGCAATTAAAATATATCCCAGATGGCATAAAAATCTTGCATCACATCAAAAGCACAGAAGCTTCTTACTATCGACAGCAGTTTTTTAAAAAGGGGGCAAATGCATTTCTTGCAAATGTTCTGCTGCACTGAAATGCACAGAGGCAAAGCATTAGTCTCCGATGAAGGCTGCAAAGTGAAAAACAGCAGCTGAGGATGGCCAGGCTCTGCCCCCAGACAGGCAATGCAATTTCTAGTGATTCAGCTGGGAGCCTCATCTGGGCACCTGGGAGAAGAATCTGGCCCAGGCACAGCCCCGAATGCCGTGTTTTTTCTGTCCATTGTGGCCAGACCACAATTAGCAAAAAGATTTTGTGGGAGAGGAGGGGAAGAAAGAGGAAACTGCCAATGAGAGGATATTCTTCACTCATAAATCCCAAAGCATTGAAACACAGATTAGACCCCTGCTTTCTTTTTAACCAGCCCCTGCCTAGAGTTCACTCAATCCTGAAATTTGCTGAACTGTTCAGCTCATGTCTACCCTGAAGTAATGAATTGGCAGGCCTATTTCTAACGGTGATTAATGAAGCTTTTCAGAGGCAACCCATTATTTGATCCAAAGTTAAAATAGTGGTTCATCATTAATCACTACAAGACATAGGTTCACAGATTCATAATTCTCAGAAAACCCATTTCATTAAAGGCCCCACTCTTTCTTTTGTTAAACCAGGGCTTCTGTCTCCCCACCCCTCACAGTTGCCTTCCTGGCACTCCATTTCCAGGTCTGCTCAAACAAAAAGTCACACAGTCTCAGGGATATTTTTCAGGTTCTGCAACCTTCCAAAATTACATCTTCTTTCAGATTTCAAAAAATCCCTCTTCCCATAGCAAAAAGTCTCCAATTATCAAATATGAGCCAACATTGGCACCCAGTGGCTGAACAGATTAATCACAGATATATATTCCCTTGAGCCCACCTTTTCTATTCTTCAACACCAGGTTTTCCTCTGGGATGTACGTGGTGCTCTTACACAGCCTTCCAGCCCTAGGCCATCTAGTCATGGCTGCAAACTAGTTATGCTAAGAAAAGAGAAGGAAAACTCATGTTGTGTCTAGTTCTCCCCTCTGCCATGTCCCGTCAAAGTCCCTCCACAGAAGTCATCAGGCGGGACTAACATCATCAAGGGACAGGGAGTGACGAGTCTTACACTGACTCCCAAGAGGCCACAGCACCCACACGACATCGTTTGGCACCCAGCAGACATACTGGCTCTGCCCCTGTGGGTATCACCTGTCTGGAGAAGGGCTGCATCCGAGTTTGTAAGTCCTGATCCTCCACAGAGCTTTAAGACACCCATAATGGTATGACCAGTGGCCGTAGGAAAAGTCATACCAAGCTTTTTGTCCCTAAATTGTTAAATCCCTGCAGGTATTTAAAAGATGTATAGACATGGCATTTAGGGACATGGTTCAGTGGGAGTTGGCAGTCCTAGTTTTACAGTTGGACTTGATGATCTTAAAGGTCTTTTACAGACTAAACGATTCTGTGACATAACTCTTTTCTATTACAATTATCTTCCCAACCTTGCCAATGAGTTGTACTGGGAGAAGCAATGACAGAAAACTGGATGGTGGCTGGCATGTAAAGGGACAATCCTGAGCCATTACTGTTGCAGATGGTGCCAGGGAGGTACCGATACTCTGCCTTATGGACAGTCACTAGCAGCACTTTGTCACAGCCTAGAGTACCTAATTCTTGGCTCTAGCCACCTTCCAAGCAGAAGGAACATCACCAATGGAGGATCCAATACTTCCAAAAGTGTTTCAAAATCAGAAGGTACAGAGTAGAAAGGAACTTCCAGATAATTTTGTAAAAGCCACATTTAGCTCTAAGAAAGCTGAAACATTTCATTAGCAAACAGGAAAGCAGTTCACTGAATTAATGTAAAAAACATTAAAGCAAGCTATTGAAATGCTTTAATGCATACAGTGTATATAGACTATATTCAATAATTCAATAGAATAATATGGTAGGGTAATTTGTACATGAGTATAACATGAAATTAAAAGATGGAGTTCAAATAAATCCTTTTTTGTTCTATAGAAATGGACAACTTGGCTTGATCCCATCAGAGGAACAGCTGTGGAATATTTCCTTTAGTCCTTTTAGCCAGAACCAACTTCTCCAGTCATTGAATTGAAAATGTTTCATCAGCTTTAATCATAATGACTCTAATCAGATGTAAAAATTAAGGCACAGAGGAGTAAACGGCTTTTTGTTCAAGGCTACACAGAAAGCTATTTGAAGAATTGTGAGCTGCTCTCCCTGCAGGACAGTGCCCCTTCCAGCACTTATTATGACCACATCCATACAACTGCAGTGTTAATTAATGAGAAGCTGTATTCAGGTTTTCAAACAGTGCTTTACAGTATCCTAACCCATTTGAGAATCCATCTTTTATTTTCATTCCTACCCTGTTCCATTTACCTCCAGCCCATTAAGCAATGTCATAGACATGGAAGAGAGCAAGATGCCTTCCACTGGAAACACAGATGCTGTATGGGATTGAAAACCCTACCTCAACATAGATGTTCATTGGCTTACAAAATCAAACACATCTATACATCAAAAGGAAAAAAAGTGTATTTCACTAATAGCATCCAAAGCAAGATAGTATTACAAAAATCCCTCAAACAGAGATACATAATTTTGAAGAACTTCTCACAAATAAAATTAAAGTTCTGTAGAAGAAAAGCCACATTCATTCATTTTCCTTTTAGTCTGAGAAACTTGCTTCCCAGCATGCACTTTCCATACTCCTTCCAAGGCTGTAAACTACAATATAGAACAGCACAATGACATTTCTTAAACGTGCTCCATGGGCACATTGAGTAGGGCTGCTGAGACCACGATCAGGTTTAAAATGAAAACAACTAGCATAAGAGAAAATAATATCCGTTCTGCCTGCAACTTTGCAGCTTGACTGGAGAGCTTTCCTGGAGCTGTGAGCTGCTAAGAGTTTGATTTTCAGAGAACAGTGGCCCAATGTCCCACCAAACCAGAAGTCCTCTCACCCGACTTGGAGATTTGGGCTGGCCCTGCAAGAATCCCAGGAATGTGCTGGCTATGACCCCTCATCGGGGTGCTGCTTTCTGTGCATAACCTCCTGCTTCCCCAGGACATCATCCCTCCAGGGACGGCAATGTGCAACGCTAGACCTTTGGGTGCAAGCAATTACTTGCAGTCAGACATCAGGTAATGAACTGCAGCCAGAGTTTAGACAGGAGGCACCGTATGCGTGTAAGTCTGTCTACGGGCATGCACATAAGGAAATATTTATTACTGCCCTGCAGAAGTGCCCCAAAACACCAAAACTTTGCCTTCAAACCACCAAAAGGGGCTGCTATGCACACCAGCACGCCTCACCTCAGCCCCCCTCCTGCACAGGCTGCTTTTCAGCGAGCAGCCACGCGTGCCTCCGCACCCCTTCAGCCTTCACCTGCTGGCTCAGCCTGTCAGCAGCATTAACGGCAGGCGTGGTGCTAATGCCATATTGGCAGCCACTCGCTGGGAAATCCGAGGGCACTCCCAAACATGGGGAGTTCCCAAACTCACCCTTTTTTACTGCTGGTGATTCGGCACAGCGTCTGCTCAGCCGCCGCTGGCTGACGCGTTAGCCACACCTCAAGGACACAACTCTGTGGTTCGGCATTGCCCGTACGTCTGTTTGGAAGGGGTTCTTCCCTTTATGCTCCACAAGCCTACAGAAGGCAGGGGGAAGATTTCCTTCCCCTTCCCCCCATCCCTTTATTTTCACAGGCTTTGCTCACGAACTGATTGGGAATACTCGGTGGGAATATATTCTCTGTAAATAGTTTCTTCTTCTGCCTGCCTCCTCTGTGCAGGCAGGAATGTGGGATTTATGAAGCCAGAAACAGACCATTCAAAAGAAGCCTGTCTCTTTAGCACCAGCGGTTAAGATATTCAGCTGGGCTGAAGCAGATCTCGGTCCTGTCCCCTTGGCATTTATGCAATCTACTTTAGATAATGAAGTAGAATCAGACAGGATCTGAAGACCACCTACTCAGCTGCCACCCACCCTCCCCATCCGCCCGTTACTGACGCATTGGCCTGAGCTTTCTTCCCACTTCCCACAGCCGTGCATCGCGGCCCAGGTGGTGCTTCGCCCACGGGGGTCCTGCTCCCTGGCAGAGCCTTCCTCGAGCACGGCAGCTCTCCCCGGGCACGCGACCTGGCTGCGCCTCGTTCGTGGCCCTGCCACGAGACCCCGTAGACACCCAGAGAAGTTGGGAAAACTTCAGGAGTTACCCGGTGCCCACCCGTCGCGTGCGCGGTCCTGCGGCGGGGGGTACGGGGTGCCGAGGGGAGTTGTCCTGCTTTGCCAGGGAGACAGCCCTTGGGAAGGCACCAGGGAGGCAGGCTGCGAAGAGAAAATTAAGCCTCTTTGTTTTAACGAGCTCTGGCAGAGGCACAGGGAGCAGCTTTCTGCTGTTTTTCCCAGGGTTTCTTTCCTTTAGGTGGCAGTATGTGTTTACAGCTCCCCGCAGCACTGCCGGCGCTCCCAGCCCTGCCGCCGAGCATCCTCTGCCTGTGCTCAACCATCGCTGGGTTAATTTTCCAGAAAATCCTGCACAAGCAATTAAAATGTTAATGTTGTGAGGGAAATGCCTCCGTTGAAGTAAACTCATTCGAGAGTCAGTTGTGCTCGGTGGAAGGGGAACAGTCTATTGATTTTGAACAAGGTCATATCTCATCAGACTTGCCACCTGGATTATTTTTGTTTGCGCTGATCAGCTACCGAGTCCTTGATTTCACAGCGAGTTTGAAATCACCTTAATGAAGCAGAAATTTGAGGGGGGGATGGTTTCCCTCCCAAGACTTCCTTTTATTGCAGAAATGTGCTCCCTCACCTGTTTATCTCTGACCACCTGCTCACCTCTCTGCTTGTTAACCTTATTTCACCAAAGCAGCAATAACTGATGCAAAACGCTCAGTCCTGGCAGCTGCCAACCAAAAATTCACACCTTACACTGGGATTCCTGCTGCAGCCAGCCAGCAGTGCCCTCCCTCAGGAGAAAGGGGGTGCCTCAAAGTAAAATTCCGTTAAAAACCAATACATTCAGCAGTGACATTTGTGTGGGCATAACGTAGTTCTGAATTGTAATTCGTTTATAAAAGAAATTACTATAATAGAAAGTTGTCCATTTTTTTTTTTTTTATGGCAATTCCTGCTGGTGGAAGCTGCCTCGCACACAGAATAACTAACCCCATTAAGACAAGGTATGCTCAGTGAGAGTGTGCTGGTATTTCATTATGAGCAAGAGTCACCTGGGACAGAGAAGCAGAAGCACCTAAAGTCTGATTTCATTTGCAGATTCCTTGTGGTCTCAGCTCAGAGCTTGTAGTCTTTCCTCCCCGAGCCAAAGGTCTCACAATGCTCTCTTTTCACAAATGTGGTCACACTGGAAAAGGTGGATAAGCTTTTTCATCATATCTAAAATAGGTTATGCTATTTCTAGTGATACAGACTATGACTCTCTAACCCAAATGCCAGGGTATTTGCATGCTTAATTCACATGTCTAATTGCCATAATCGCACATGCTCATTAGGCAATTTTGTGTGCAAATGCTGAGTTAGGCACATAACTAGGCATAGGGTTTGCAATGTGATTTGGTTCAACACTCGTGGAAAATTTGTGAACAAATTAGACATGCAATTGAATGCACATTTTCTACGCTAAGAAGTTGGGCAGGGCCTGGCACCAGGCAGGCTGCAGCCTAAATGAATGAGCAGAAAGCACTGCCTTGTGAATCCCAGTGCAAGACTGAGTCCTTCATCCAGAGAAAAATCATACCTAAGCTGCCCTTCATATTAGCCAAAGATTCGCACCCTCCTTTCAGGCTGAGATGGAATACTGGGAAGAAAACCAAACTTAGTGTTCTTCTGGAGAAAAAAAAAAAAAAAAAGAAAAAAAAAAAAAAAAGACCAACAACAATCATGAAGCTCTAATTTTATGATCTGATTGCTGAGGACAAGTAGATACAGAGCCTCTCTGTCAGAAGGGAGACAAAGCCAGCCTGTTTCTTCCTATATTCCCATAGAAGACACAACAGTGAGTAACCCAAGTAGCTCAGTGTTAGCAATAAAGGATACTAGCACAGCTTTAAACCAGCACAGCTGATTTGAGTTAGAGCCCACCTGTGGAAGCATGACTACAAGAAACTCCAACTTTCATGGTCTAATGTTTGTAATTTCCCTCTCTCACTGAAGATATATGGTTTTTTTAGTAAAAAGTACAAAGGGAAATATCTCAAAAGTAGGAATTCAAGGCACAGAAAGGCTGAGTTATGGTTTGTCTAATCTTTCAATTTTACCCTTCCTGAGCCAGTCTGCAAACTCTCTTGCTCTGAATTTATGACAAGCAGGACTAAAGGGACTGTCTATAGATTAACATTGACATTTCCTTTGTGCATTAATCCTTTGAATCTCATTTACCATACATTTCTGCTGAATGACATAAAAATGATGATTTTTTTATTACTGAGTAAATTATGATGCTACATATTTTCACCACCGTTCAGGAAAATACCAAATGGGAGTCAGAGCTGCCTTTTTACTTTTGCCTGTGTGGTGACAACGTGGGCTCCCTGTGAGGGATTGCCTTTGGGAGGACAACAAGGTGCAGCTCCATCCTGCAAACTCCCATGAGCCGAAAGCAAAGGATGCCAAAAGGTCGGGGACGCTACATCAGCTGTAACATCACCGCAGCGATGAGCCCTTGAGATAGAAACACTCACAACTGGGACGCCCTCAACTTCGCCAGGGCTGAACAGAGGCAGTCCTCCCTCCCCGGGACAGAGGTTGCAGTACTGGGTGTATGTCACCCAACACGGCTCCTTGCCCAAAGTTTTTTGGTAGAAAGCACACTTGCTAGCTGTAGGTACGCACCACAGCACTTGCCCACCCGCCACGAGACTCCCGTGCCACCAACAGCATAGCCTGACACATGTAGTTTCAGAGGAGAGAAAAGTTGTGATGGTCCTGTCCCTTGTAAACTGCAGGTTTGCATTAAATTTCCTTAAATTTAAAAGGGTGAAAAAAGCTTAAGCTGACATAGTATAAGATTAAATACATCGCGAATATAGATAGAGATATATAGTTCCAGACATAGGTACATAAGTATTTCTATGCTGTGAAGTTCTCCATAATGTGTAGTTTCATGATATGAAGGCTTGGTAAAAAGACCAATTTCAGGAGTTTGGCCCACAGCACTCCTGCCTATCCCACCTTATGGTCTTCCCCACAAGAAAGGATATTTTTAGCCCAGATGAGTTCAGAGAAGAGATGTACTGGAATGACTGAGCTGTGGTGTAGAGCTGGAAGCAAAGCAGAGAGACTGAGGGAGGCAGGTCTGCTGAAGTGCTCTTTGCCTCCAAAACTACAGTCTCATGAAAGAGGAGAGGGAGAGGAGACTACAGCTGTCATATGAGCAAATGTGACGGTGTTCTCTTCACCCAGCAGACCCTTCTGGTGCTGCTGTTTGGCATTTTGTCCTGAAGCATCTTTAAATGGACACAGTTAGTCTGATGTTACGTGGAGCTGACTGGGAACCTCCTTGTGTTCAAAGGTTTAAAGAATGTGTGGAAAATTATATACAAAAAGTTGCAACTGTCTGGTAGAGGAACGAGGGAAGGACGGAGGGAGAAAAGGAAAGAAGGGAGGAGGGGAGAAAAATACGTCTGTATAATATTGCATGTGTCTATGGTGCTGGCAAACATTGACATTAAGATTCCATGGTTTATTAATTTAAAATCCTCAATTTAAGGAAAATCCTAAACCACACAGAATATATATAAGTTGATATCATACAGTAAATGAATGTGAACAGGAGGAAAAAAAAAAACCCAAGTGAAAATTCAGGGGCTAAATACCCCATCCTGTTTTATAGTGCACACAGCAGAATAAGCCTAGGAAATATTCCTTAGGCTATAAAATTACACAAAGGACTAGAGTGTCCCATTTTTCTTTTTAATTTAAAGAAAATAGCCAGAGCCACTGAAGAGAGGGAATTGACCTCTCTTGTTCTCTCACTTTCTCAGAGACGTTTCTGGTCAAACAAGCCTGCATGTCACTCCTGGAAGAATGACCACAGCCCCCACGGTTCTGGCCTCTACCCTGGAAGCCATTGCTTATATTTCCATTACCCCACTGTATGTGAGACCTCTCCATAGCCTTTGTCAATGCTGAAAGGTCAGAAGTCTCCCAAACTTAGATATTGGCTTATAATCTACCATAAATTAGACACAGAAATTTCAAAATCCATATTCCAGAGTGATGGTGTGTGTCATCCCCCCCCTTTTTACTTCTTTTCAAGGGGTTACACTCAGTTTGGCCTGTGCAGCTTTACAATCCATCCATTTTTAAAACCATTCAAACAATATAACATCGATTTTGTTTGTTTTGTTTTTTTTTTTTTAAACACCACAGCTTGCAGGAGTGCTGAGTGTGAATGGCTCCTTTCCATATAACGTAACACGTCATATCCTTCTGGGCTGGGCACTGCAGCTGCTAAGCATCCCTGCTTTGAAGGTATGCCCCACTTTCATGACACTGGGAATGGGAACAGACAATGGGTTTCTGCTTGGGAGCAAAGAAACACTGCAGAACCAAGCGCTGTGCCCAAGCCGTGGGGCAAAGCCAAGGCCGGGCTTAGCTGAGAGCCATCTCCCAGTGCCAGCTGTGCCTCAGGTTATAAATCATTTTGATTTTCCTTTACTAAGGGTTTTGTTTTTTGTTTTTTTTTTTTCTCTCTCTCTCTCATGGGGAAGACAAGCTCTCCTGCCAGGGTGGCACAGCCCGATAAGAAAAAAAAGCCTCCCTCCGAATCTGGCAGGATCCTGGGCGTGCTGAGGGCTGCACTTAGCCTTGGCTCTCAGAGCAGTGAGGGTCCTTCAGAGCCAAGGCTGCGTCTGGCTGGGGAGGGGGGAGGCAATTATCTGCTGTGAAATATGAAGGGTGGAGGGACAAAAACCACACACACACACAACGACAATGCAGGGCCTGATCTTCAGAAGTGCTGAATGCTTGTGAGGCAGCGAACACCTCCGGCGCTTGACGGTGGGAGCTAAGAGCGTTTGGCACTTTGGGGGAGGTGCTAAGCTTTCCCAAGAACTGGAAGATGGGAGTTTCTGTGGGGGGGTTTTTACCTGCGGTTGGAGCCTGGGATACTGTGAGATCCCTTTACACCTAATTAAGATAAATTGCAGAGAAATATACAAAGATGCATAATTCACCCGCTCTTTGACTGATTTAAGTGTATCCCCGCAGGGAACTACACCCATTTAACTAAAATCAAGTTAGAAATCAATTTAGTTACATTAGTGCATTTTCGGTATGGAATAGCCCTTAATTTGAACGGGAATAAAGACCCACTATGGGCCAATTGATTCTGTTAGGTGAAGGAAAAGCTTTTATTCTCAATATAACTACAAACGAAATCAGATTCAGAATGCTACGTGATATTGTATATGGAAACATTAGGATCTGTGGGTATAGGTTTGTCTTTTTTCACACAGCTCTGAACATCTTTATTCCTCCTGTGATTTCAGGCATTGCCACGCAGAGTTATCCCAGAAAACCCTGAAAAAGGGGGCAGTTTCCCTTCCAAGAACCACAGGGGCTCCCTTTCAGTGGCAGAATAGTGGGTCTCAGAAAGGTCTTTCCAATTTGATGTGTGAGCTCAGGAGACACAAGAGAAAGGAAAAGCCTCCCCTCCAGGCATATGCAGGTGGAAAGTTGCGTACACCAAGAGGGAAAGGAGTCAGGATAAGAAAACCCATCTCAGCTGGGTATGTGCCTCCCCGAGCAGGGGCAGGGACCGAGCGTGGCTTTGCAGGGGGAAGGGGAGGGGGCAGATCTTCAGTTTGCATTCAGTGGGACATGGCAGGGAGGAGGTGTCATGGGTGGAAAGGAGGAGGATTGAAATGTCCCTTCCTCTTCCTCAGATGGCTCACTTTCCCCCAGGGCACGGATCATTCAGAGGGGGCTGGTGGGTGCACTGGGGGAGCCTGGGGAGGCTGACTGGCCCCAAGGGCCTGTTCGCAGGACCTCTGGCTCCCCAATGCTGACTTGAGCGCCCAAAGGAGACTCCACAACAGTTGTGCCCCATGCGTGTTCCCCTTTGACCCCACTGCCTGCTCACATCTCTATGTGTGAGGGAGAAAGCAGGCGAGGGAGAGGGAACAGAGAAAAGCGGTTTTCCAGTGAAGATGGTCTGCTCATCCCAGTTACTTAATTTTCACTACTGTAATTTCCTAGACCACTGAAGATCGCTTGCTAATCTCGCCCCCACTATCCAGCTCCTGACCTTCAAACACAGTCCTAGAGCAATGTTATAAAAGATATATGAAGTAAGACTCTAGGTGGCACTTCAGGCTGCATAACTGTGACCTTGTCTATCAAGACACACAGCATTTAAATCATAAGTTTAATCAGGTAATCCTTAGGCAATCGGCAAAAGTACGTTAGCACTGTGTAGTCCCTGTAGCAATTCCCAGTATACCTCTCCTGTGTACCTAGACCTATAGTTCAGTTCCACTTCACCGACAGAAATCAAGAGAAAACTCACTCAAAAAAATGAAACTACTTGATGGAATAAATCAGAAACAGGCTCATGGAGCTCTTGCAAGACTGAAAGTTTGGCACCTAAGCAAAAGCAAGGAGCCTAAGTATATGTGTGAGCCTAAAATACTAGAGATGAATGCTACTGTAAGAACCATGGAAAATTCAGCAAAACATTGCATCACTCCAACACCTGCAGAAGGGATACACAAGGTGTATATTTTGGTTCTGTTGCAAGTATTGCATTGTCTATTTTCTGTAGGTTTCATCAGCACAGAGCTAGCAATATTTATTTTTCTCCTTTCTCTAAGCTCCAATTTGGCAGTACATCACTAATCAGTGAGCGCCTCGGACATGTACTTGCTTGAAAATTTACTGAGAATTAAACAACAGAGCAGCAGTGAAGCATGCTTCAACATCCTTTTTGGAATCGGGGACCAAATGCAGATGCATTTCTCAGTGGACATTTGAAGGTGCTGTTTCACACCACAGTTATCTAATGGCAAAGTTGCCAAAGGAGGACCCTGCCTTTTCTCACCCACAGCTATCTGTTACTCTCTCTCCTCCCTCCCATTCATCACTCCTTAGCGTGCTGATACCCTTTAAACTAAATTACCAAAATGGCCAATATTAGCAAAATCAGAAAACCCCCGCTGATCTGTTTTAGACCACGATGCCAGAAATAGCTGCCTTAACATAACGGTGGGAGGGAACAGGAAAGTGCAGTAGGGGAAGGAGGAGAGGGGCAATGCACTGGGAAGGACAAGGACCTCTTCAAACTGCTTTCATCCTGCAGAAACGTTAACGGTGACCAGCAGCCAGCTGTCTATACTAAGTGGACAAAAAAATTCGCCTGCTTCTTCCTACTTCGTCATCACTGGATCTGCATTAGACTACTTCATAATTCATTGTCAGGAAGCCCCGTAGGTTGTCTGGAAAAAGGCAGAGGGTACGGGGCACGCAAGAGATGCAGGTCCCTCTCTGCATGGGCTCCTCTCCTTTGCCACAGCACACATGCAAGCCCTCAAATGCAACACAGCCTTTGCCTCGCTACCCTTCCCATGCCTCATGAAAGGGCCCCGGGAGGGTTTGTGTACCTGGGAGGGGAAAGTCTGGCCCTTTCCCCTCTGGGCTTCACCAGCAAGCAGCAACGCTGGGCCAGTTACTGCAGGAGGTCTGTAACACCTTCTCCCACCAGGTCAATCCTTCCCCACCAGCTGCTGAACAGGCAGCAGCCAGTTGGGAGCTGAAGGGGACTGAGGAGCCTTGCGAAGGGTGAAAAGTAAAAATAATAAAGAAGGAGAATCCCAGCCAACTTGTTGAAGACAAACATTTTTTTTTTCTTTCACAGTGAAATGGGTGGACCCAATTCAGAGTGGTTTCCATGATAAGCTTCCTTCCATTCTCTCCTAGGGAGAAGCAGCCTAACCCACAAAAGCTGGCATCACCATGCACAGGTTAGATATTCCCAGGTAGACGGAGGTATGAATATACAGAGTGGAGGCAGGACGAAAGGGATGCTGTCTTCCTTTTTTTATCAGTTTGTCTCCTTCTCCATCTGAGCCCAGTTTGCCATGGCTGCAGAAGCATTCAGTAGACATGGAACTGGGTGAAGTGAGTTCACGTTTCAGCAACGGGGATATCAGTCAGTCCTGTCCTCCCCACCTTAGCCTTTCTGTTGCAACAGCATCAGAACATTTCACAATAATTTTACTGCTCATTACCCTCAGTTTATTGCCGTCAGAGTTTAACCTCAGTTTACCCCCAGGGGTGAAGTGAAGGCATATTTCACCCATTGAGGAAAGCTACGGAGAAACTTTACAGCAGCTTCAACAGGCATTTTGGTCCCTAATTCCCTGAGTAACACTGGTGCATAGTCTATCTGACCCGCTTGTGGGCCTGCAGATTGTGTGCTCAGACCTAGTACCTTCTCACAGAGGAGTCCCAGCACCCTGCAGTCTCTTGGCCAGGTTTTTTCCAGAGAGCAGGAGCCCGAGGGGATGCGGTGTCACGGGTGTCACTCTGCCCACACTGGGAAGCAAGGCAGCCAGGGCAACCAACACGGATGGAGGCTGTAGGAAGGGTGTGCTTGGCACCCTAACTCCTGCGTTGAGGCCACCAAGGGGGCAACATGCTGGTGCCCAGTTGATGAGACAGCCTGGCACTGCACAGCGTGCCCAGCGCTGGGAGCGGGGAGCTGCCATTCCCGGGAAGAGGGGAAAAAACACAGACTGCGTGGGGCAGGTATGAGGCACCGTAGGTGGGACCAGATCCTGCTTCGTGGCAGTGGGCTGGTGCAGTACTCACCTGTGAGCTCCTGATGCAGTCGGCGCCCTGCTCCCGCCTTTGGTGTCTACAGAACAGCTCTTCCTTTAAATATCTTATTCCCACCGTCTTCATTTTAAACCTCAGTGATAATCTCAGACAACACTTTTTTATGTTTGCTTTTATATATATGGAAGACGTAACCTAAAAATTGGGGGTTTGTGTCCTCTGGGCCAGCTCTGGACAGTCATGTCATAGTGACAAATGTAATAAATGTCAGTTTGTCTTAGAAGACACTTGGCAGAGGTTTAGGTTCACCATCCACAAACAGTATTATCTTCAGTGCCATAATCAGCCTGGAGGAGGAATGAGTTCCTGAGACCTTTGGCATTTCGAGTGAAGTAAAGTTATACAATTAAACTTCAGTTAGGAAATATCCATAACTTACCAAGAGGGGAGAGCAGTTAAGAGCATTACCAGCTGTCAGCACCTGGGAAACTAAATTGAATGGCCAGAGCGCTGAGATATGAAAACTGAAGAGAAAAATCACATGTGCCTACTTTCTTTACAGCTGCAATGTCATAGGTCATATGTTGTGCTAACCTGTAAGAAATAATAGGAACTTGGAGATAAAATATAGCTCCAAATGTGAACTGGGGCATGGCACAGAAGAAGTTAAGCAAGGACAAACAGATTACTAGTACTCTAAAGTGTAAAATCACTGTCTCAGAGACTGCTCTCTTTACTCCTAGCAACTTCATAAGCTAAACCAGCTGCTGCAAATAGCACTGTTAGACTTAAAGACATCTATTTCCTTGACTGTAAATAGAAATACAATTTCTTTAAACTAAAAATACTCTCCCATGTAAATTCGGGGTTTTTTTAAATTGAATTAGCAATATAAGTAATGACAGCTTTTCAGAGCTGTATGATGTTTGTACAGGTATTTCAGAAAAATTTTCTATCATTCTTACAAATTTATCGCTCCCTTTCTAAATATCATAAATGATTTTGGGCAACATACTACAAAAGAGAAAATAAAGAAATAACAACTAAAACGGCTTGGTGGACTTTGTGTGCGAGGATCTGTGGCCTCGCACATAGGAGAGAAGATCTTTTAGCCCAGGCTTATTGAAATAGGGATAACCAGGAGCAGCAGGGGTGGGTTCAACCTATACCTGAGGAGGAAGAGGATGGATACACTGAAGCACCTCTTGACTGAGAGACTGAGGGCCCATAAGCACCTCCCACCCCTCCATGAAATGGAGCTACTTGTGTTCCTGTACAGCAGCAGATGTGGGACATCTATTATCACATTTGTAAGGGTGATGTATCATCACCGTGTGGCATCAACAGCCTGATTTGGAGGGTCGGTGCAGGACACGGCCATTCGGTGTCATGCAACAAGAGGGGCCAGGCAGAGTACAGGAGCAGGTTTGGGGAAGGAGAGCAGTAGAGTGGAAGAGGCTGGTGGGAGCTAGGGTCAAGCCTAGTGTGGTGTGAATTAAGAGCTGGGCTAAAAGCAGGAAATGTTCACACTTCTCAGAAATCTTTATGAGCAGTGATAATGAAATAGCAAGCCCCGGAGCACTTACGTTCCCATTCACTTTTCTAATGCAGCCATTTGAGGAGTAGCTCCTGTCACAGGCTGTTCCCGTGGAGCAGAGCGGGCGCGTGGCTCGAGAGGAGCACGGTGACACTCTCGTAGTGACATATGCCACCAGCAAGTCCCAGTCTCCTTAATGAGGCCCTCCATGGCTCCCTGCCCTGCTGACTGCACACTGCGGGTGGCACTGGCGTGGATGCCTTCGCCAAAACGCTTGCTTCACGTCAGGGAGGTGCATCCGCTTGTAACGCAGCTTCCCTGGCTCTGTGGGTGCCCCTGGCTACAGGCCACGTTGAGGGGGAGGCAGTGATGATGGATGAGATGGAGCCTTCAAGGGAATGCTGACTCACCCCCATCCAGAGTTTGCAAGAAGCACCCAGGACTCTCCCTCTATGATTTGCAGGGAAACGTAGGTGATAGGTACAATACCTCCCCAGCCAGCCATAGCTTTGAAATACCATGGCCTCGCATAACATTGCTAAAACAAATACAGCAATTAAAAACCTCTGCGTAGCAAATCTAGTTCTGCAAACACGCAAATGGGCAGCAGAGCAGTGGCGATGCCAAGCGTTGCCTGGTCATCCATTTTCTCAGTGCTGTGTAATGGCCACATCCATAAAGAATCAGGGGAGGAAAGGGAGGGAAACGCAGGAAATCCATTACTGCCATAAAGGGAAGGAAACAGAACAGGAGCCCGGACCCAAATCTGGGTTCTCCTGGATTCCTGACCTCCTGCCGGAGTAAGATATTAGAAACCAACACCAGGGGTGGAGCAGTGGTAACCGCTGCAGTGACTCATTCCCTTGTGAAAAGCAGAGCCACCCAGACAACTGGCCCAGCGCCTCTCTGTGTGCACGGCCTCGGAGAGCTCGCCCGGTCACGTAAGCAGCTGGCACGCTTCCTGCGATTAGCGAAAAATACAGATAATTTAGCTTGGCTACCTGAGCACTATCCCTATTATTGTCTGATAGAAATGGAAACAGAGCCTTCCTGACGTGACTTCTGAGCCTGGAAAAGCCTGTAGTACTACATGAGATAGCCAGGAAATGGAAGTCCAGATGGAAAGAGATTAGGAATTGCTCTTTCAGTTGGTTAAAAATCACAGCTGACCTTATTATTCGGTGTTCAAGCAGAAGGAGAGAGAATTCTGAGACAGGGCAACATTCAGGCTTTCTCCTTCCCCCTGCCTATGCTGCTGTCGCCCATACCCAATTCTGGTCATGTGCTGCGTTCTCACAGTTCCCACACAATCCCACCCTTGTGTTCCCAACTCGGGAACGAGGAAGCTGTTTATCACAGCATTCCGTTTGTCACATTCATTTCAGACGACGATAATACCCAGTTGCAAGTAGCACGTTTTACATCAGCAAATATTGCAGCAGTTCTTCTCCAGATGGGAACGAAAGGCTTAGGGAGGTAAAAAGACTTTCCTTTGGCCACCTAGCGAGTCACTGATCTACCAAGTTCCAGCGCAAAATTACACATCACTGCCTAGGCTTGCTTTTAGATTTAGCTTACCAGTATATCCCTATGAAGTCCATACATGAGAGCTGTGCCTAACAGCTGCACCTAAAATTGTATTTTTCTTGCTGGGAGAAGGTGGGGGGAGAGAGCGGTTCATGCCTCGGTACTGTAGTCGATCACTCAAAAGCCTGTGTGCTTTCAGCATTTGGCTAATCAAATTTCAGCAGAGTGCACAGAGCGCTGTATCCAATCTGTCTATTTGTAAAACTTGACAAATTTTTGGCTCCAGAGATAGAGAATCCCATTCACCACCATCTTCCCCAAACCGGGAATTCGCAGCCCCGATCAGTGCAGCCTGCCTTCACATGCTTTACATGTCTTGAGAAAACAGCTCTACCTGTAACTGCATCTCCGAACACCAGTGGGGCAGGTCTTTGGTGTGATAGGTTATGTCCTTCCTGCACATCTTTTCTTCCTTCTCCTTTCCTACATCCCCTACTGCTATCCATAGGCAATGCTATAGAGATGCATCTTGACATTGAGTGTTATAGGGGCTGATATGAGAGACAGAGTTCCTTCAGAGTTCAAGGCTGGCTTGCTGAATGTTTTGTTTGCTTCTTGAACCTTCTTAAAGCCACAGCTGGGAATTTTAATGGCTTTCCCAGCTGCCTGTCTCTGATGGGGGAAGACCCAATGTGACCAAAGGACTGGTATGACTGCGCTCTCACTCCCAGGTAAAATTAAAAACTCTCCCTGAAAGCAAACGGGGACTTTTGGATTTGAAACTGCACAGCTGCCGAGATGAGCTGTTGTTTAATTTTGGCGGCACCCAGTAGTTCAGTGTGTCATGCAACTCCGTCTAACCCATACCAGAACTGGGCAGTGTAGGAGGGCTGCTCTGGAAAGTCCCTTCCGACCTTGCTCCAGGTCCATGGGAATACTGTGCATCCTCACCGCCCCCCAGCATCGCTTCCTAATCCCCCAAGCCCCACAGCTGCTCCCCAGCCCCGGGTGGTGTGTTTAGCCTGCACTTTGCAGCTCCTGCCCTCGCACGGAATGTCGACATGCTCCAAGTGGCTCTGATGCTAGAGTCTGATGCAATATTATTATTATTTTTGTGGAGAGGTTGATTATTAGTATTTAACTATGGCTTTATTTTCTTGGCTCTTCATAGCAAACAAATGAGACTGTGATCTATGGCTGTTTCCATTTCGGTGTCTCTGCAGCTCTACTGCAGAATGCCATCATCCACACCTCTGATCCCTGTGAGTCCTGTTAGCGCATCTTGTTGGCAGCAGAAGTATTCTTCCACTGCAGGTTTGATCCAAAACAGCATATTCCACCATCTGCAGCTAGCTGCTGGTGTCCAAGATGTAGCGAGGTGCTGGCTTTCTTTATCCAATAGCATCCACCAATATTTATCTTTGGCACCAAGCGCTGAGGCTATTTTTCGCTTCTGCCAAGTCAGGTAACACATCTTTTGTTGCAGGCACTTGGTAACGAGCCGTTTGTCGCGCTTTGATGAGGTCGTTCAGGTTTTCGGGACCGAAGCGTTTGCCTGTGTGGAGGTTGGCTCCCAGGCCCTGCACCCCAGCAGGGACGTGGCAGCTGCAGCTCCGACCCCATCGCTCTCCGTGCGCTGCGCTGGCTGCTGCTTCTCCTTCGCCCTTGGTGCAGGGGTTGCACAGGTGCCATCCTGCCTGAATCACTGTCTCTATTTCGAGGCGAAATACGCCTGGAAGAAATCCCAGTAATCCGAAAATATCTTGATAACCTTTCAGCAGTCCTAGCTACGGAAGCAACATGGAGCAACGCCTGCTCTGACTCTTCATGGGCCAGCTTTTCTGCTGTGCCTGTGTGGTTCTTACCGCAGCTATTGCACCTGGTCTCCTGTGCAGGTTATTTTCTATTAATGATTTTTTTTCTATCTAGTATCTTCCTCTGGAAGTTATTCCTTCCTTTTTTACTTGTCTTATTGTACAAACATCAGTGCTTTGCCTTTTTTTTCTCTCCTTCCACCCCAAAAACACAAGCTGGAGTAGCACTCCGTCTCCTCTGTGGCTATGAATTGGTGTGCACTTGTTTTCTACATAGCCAGATCTCTCCCAACACCAGGATGGGCTCTTCAAGCAGCCTCACAGAAGTTACTGCTTCTTTCAAGCATACCACAAATTCTTTTTTTTTAATACACAGTCTGTTAACAAAGGAGTCAGCCATT
The DNA here is from genome assembly GCF_018691265.1 of Tyto alba. NCBI lineage: Eukaryota > Metazoa > Chordata > Aves > Strigiformes > Tytonidae > Tyto > Tyto alba. The sequence continues at coordinate 39,981,458 of NW_024881330.1, forward strand.
TTCTTTGGGGGCGATATTCTGATCTATGCTTGCCTTAGGTTCAATTACACTCTTTGAGGTGATTCTTTACCCGTGTTTTATTTAAGAGAGAGGAAAAGTTGGAAACTGTTGTGATTTTTTCTAGATCTTATATGAGTCTAAAAGCCTCTCCAAGTATGTCCATGACTGCTACTAGCGTGGTTGTTATCGGTTTCTTCTGTTTTTTTTTCCTCTCCATTTTCATCTCATTTTCCCACTTCAAAAAACATCCAGTTGATAAATTCATCCCCTTTCATATCCATCTTCCCAAAGATGGGAATCTTGGACACTGTTCTTGTTCTTCCTTCCCCCTTCCTATCTCTTTTCTTTGTAAATAAGCATGATCACAGCCTTCACTTCTGATTACACAGGTAGAGGAAACAGATCACCTCTGAAATCATGCTCTCCATGGAAAAGAGATGAAAAGGCCTAACGAGCAAAAATGACCTGGAAAAAAGAAAATGGAAGAACCATGGATTGCCGCCAGCAGCTCTGCTGAGGACCCAGCCTGCTTGCCAGCAACTGAAAAGCTGCTAGCAATTGTAGGTGACTAAACCTGGGACATTGCTTCAGTGTCTGCCAAAATCAACAGTAGGCCAGAAGATGGCACATAGTGACTTCTGGACTTGTCTCCCAGTTCTGCTGACAAACTCCTGGCCAGTTCCCAATCCTGTGCCTCAGTTTCCCTGTCTCTGGAATGGGAAGAGCTGCTAACTTTTGTTACAAAAAAAGAAACACACTTCATGTATGTCAGGAAATTAACAAACACAACAGTGGGAAGGGATCAATAGAACAGACTGTAATGATGAAAAAGCTAAACTAAATGTCTCTTCCTTCAAAAGCCTCATGCACAGCCAAGGCTGAAGGTCAGCAGAAACCAAGGAAAAAAATTCCCTTCCCATAAAAAGTACAAAGCATTCAAACCACTTGCATCTTATCAATAAGAAATGCAGTTACATGATAGGGAAAGAGGTCCAGTTCCTGTACTGTAAGCCTTGCTGCCTCCCATTCCTTACAAGAGAGTGAAAAGGTCTTGTACAGGGACGGTTTACAGGGACAGCCTAGACACTGAACCCAAGAGCCTGGCCTGGACTCCATCTGGGTGGGTGGGCAACTGCCCCCCTTTACTTGTCAGTCACCACGTCCCTTATTGGACCTAGTCTCAAGTATATGTAGATCCCTATTTAGCAAGTTACTTAAGTACTTCCCATCTGTGTCTTTGCTGAATTAAGGCATAGGATATTAAAAACTGTAACTATGTAGAAAAAAACATAAACCCAAAAATATTTAGCTGTCTAAACAGATTTCACTGTACGACGTGAACTTCTGGCTCTGCAGAGAGGTGCTTATTTCTATCTCCTGCTGTTTGAAAACTAATCTTGTATACTGCATTCAGAATTCTTCCTTTCAGCCCCACGCTTCTACATAAGGGGCAATGGGACCACAGGGCAGGCTGCTGTGTTCACAGATCACACAAGACCACCTCCGACCTTGGCCTTGGCACACTCATGACCAGATGTGGCTCCATGTGTGGCTATGCTGGCTTCACCACACACAGGTCTGGATCTTCAGCCAGATTCAAGAACAAATCACAGACCAAAGCCATTCACCAAAGTACTGTACAAACACTGGAAAGAAAGAGTAGCTTGAGCCTATAGAATAAATAAGAAACATATACTGAGAATGCTAAAGAGGATTCAGTAACATCAATGGTCCTTAGACCTTTCCAAATGATGTTTTATAAATGAAGACTTTTAACCAGCCTTGAATCAAAAGAGGTATCAAGTGAAGACGAACCAAAGAATGGGCAAGGGGTGGTAAAAGGAATGTTCATTTTGCCTTCCAGAGAGGAGATAATTCTTCTTACCACAGAACAAAATCAAACTTGTTTAATCACAGAGTATAAACACTAGGTTAAAAAGCAGATCTAGTGTGCCTGAAAAGAGGGTAATAATTTAAGTACACACAATTACTGTATTTGTAATAAAGTATCTTTATTTCAAATGATAAAAGACAAGCAGTGCCCCAAGGCACAGTTCCTCTGGAACTGAATCCATGACTATGCTCAGGTTCAAACTTACAGGTGCAATGAGCCCCTTGCCTCTGTGTAGTGAATGAAGTCTGGGCAAGAACTAACCCTCACAGGCTGACCACTATTGCATATTCTTACCATTTTGAAACACTCAGTATCGGGATTACTTTCTTTCCATTATGTCTGTAAGACCATAGTATTTACTTCTTTCATTCACTAGGCGTTTTCCTTCAGCTATCATATTCAGTAGTTAACCTTTTTGGTAAACTTCTTTCAAAATCAGTTCCTTACAATACTTTGGTTTTATTTTCTGGAACTGGTTCCTTGAACTCTCAGAGATCCCAGCTCATGTCTAGGGTCAACACAGGCAACCAGAGCTGCTTCCAGAATTAATTTGCAGTGGCTTGTGAGCAGGACAGAGCAGAAGAGAAAAGATGAAGTGCAGGCATTTAGCATGACATACGTGTTCATGCGAACCAAGTTTTTAGGAATACCTATCATAATATTTCTTCTTATAAACGTTTTTAAAATTTTAATTTTCTCCATATACTCCTTCTCTCCCACTCTCAGGAACAGTTACTATCACAGATAATTTCTTTAGAAGGTTTATATCTGACTGCACATTTCCAGGACAAAGCCTTTGACCCCAGTTGTCCAGGCATCTGCACATGTGCATTGGTCACAAGCAATTCAGCAGGGCTACTCACGTGTAGGAAGTTATATTTAGCTATTTATTTATGCTTTTTTTTTTTTTTTTTTTCCCAGGTTTAAATTCTTTTACTTAGGACAGCTGGACTTACAAATCTGGTGTTTAGATGATGAGAAATCATTTCCTCCCAAAGAAAGAAATGCTACTGATGGACATTTTGCCTCCATCTTCTTGTGAGAGTACTATCTATGCTTCATCAGACGTAAGTATCTTTTACATAATTGAGGTTAACTTAATAGAAACGATCATGTTCTCTCATTAAGTGGTATAGACCATGTATAAAGAAAAAGTACATATAGAAAGAGAGGAAATAGTGTATTACCACCGCTGTTGTCTGTGGAAAATATTGCCTGCACCCCTTGTCCGGTTTTGGATTTAGTTTCTAATCCCTTTAACAGGCTTTCCAAATCCTGAGTAGTTTAAACTATTATTTAATATCTTCTTTGCCAGGAAGATTTTCTGTCTGCATCGGTGTCTCTCTATGTACATTATATTATGTATGCACACACACATAATATTATTATTCCCTTAGTAGCAATTAAGCAGTATAATCCACCTCAAAGATATTTACAACAATTTAAACTACCCTGAACCAAGGAATTTAGAGGATTAGAGATGAGATTTAAGCAGTGACTGAGGGGATAAATTTTACAGTTCCTGTGCACTGCAGCACCGTCTGACTTTAAGGCCAGAGAACAGAGGGTTTGGAAGTGACTGAAGCAAAGAAGGAAATGAATCAAAAGTTGAGTCGGGTTTAAAGCCCAGAATAGTTTGTTTGTTGAAATCTTTTAACTTCCATGTTTAGAAGAGAGCAGACAGCTGGATCCTTGGACAAGTTTGTCCAAGTTCCTTGCAATCTCTCTCCCTGGGTGCTTTGAAGGCAGTCAGTGAGTGTGCGTGCACGCCCGGACTGTCTCCAGCACCCTGTGTGTCAGTGGGCTGAGCCGGCAGAACAGGTCTGGCTTAAACTGAGAGCTCTGCTAATTTCACTTGCACAGGGCATGCTCTGGGGCAGAGGGCATAAACTGGCACTGAAAGTTCAAGCCACCCTGGATTTATCAAAGGAAAAGAGTACCCAAAGGTAAAAATTAGGCTGTGCTGAAGAAGCAGAGAGCTGTTGTTCGATTTTTCTGATGTCTGCATAGCCAACCAACACACCAGTGTTGCTTCAAGGTGAAGGGCACACCCTGTCATGTATTTATATCAACACATTTACACTTTTCACTCTCAGACTCCTCAGCTGGAATAGTGCTTGGCTGAAAGTGTCTTTGAAGTAAAACTCTCTCAACGTATTTATCTCTTGCAGAATCCCTGGGGTCCTTTCCTCTAGTCTACCTTGTCAATGAAGCAAGAGTAAACTCTCCCTGAAACTGCCCTGCTTCTGTAAGTAACACCTGGGCTATTTCCCATTTCTCTCTCTCTCCGCCAGTGAGAAGCTAACACTAAAAAGTAAAAAATAGAGGAAAATTATTATTGCCGCCCGGTGAGCTAAATGTACCTCCCACATAATTTCCCGATAAATTCCTTCTATTATTCTCAGAGAGTTGGGGATTTTTTCCAAAGTTATTTATTCATGAGTAATATCTTACATACAAAAATACATCAACCTTCCTGTCACACCCCAGCTGTCGGCTCGTGTTCTCCACTCCAGAAGAGAGCAGGAGAGTCAGAGTATGAAATGGAGCTATCTGGAGGTAGCGGACTGCCCGAGCCGTGGGTCGCCCAGGTGTGACCTCGCCAGCAGCCCTGTGGGGCAGCCCCCCAGCAGCGGTGTTCCCACTCCCTTCCCCACGCAGGGCTCTGGCGAGCCTGGGAGCAGGGAAAATGCATTCTCTCAATTTTGCTTTGCTCACGAGAGAATGAGGCAGCTACTTTCTGAACAAACGTTTAATTCTCTCCCTACGAAATCTTTTCTAAAATATCTGTGTCTGCTGCTTGCTAGAAGGAAGACAGAAAGAGCAAAATGTGTGTGGAAGGCAGGAGAATGGAGAGGCCAAGCACAGGGAAGCCCTGTAGCATGGGTGTCACTGGAGATCCACACTTGACCATGGATGGCACAAGCCTACTGTGGTCTTCAAATGCTGAGAGGAAATGCTCCTTACTATTTCTCCTTGTGACTGTGTCTGCTTTGCCTAATAAAGAGACTCACTAAGGGGAATGACCTATTTGCAAAGCCTGTAAACATCTTAATTTGTATGTGTGGTGTTTTTTTCTCTTAAGAAAAAGAAAAAAATTCAAAATACCTTTAGGTGCCTGCAACTGTGCCATGGGACAGTGAATTGCCACATTCACATGCTGAAAGGAGAAACAGTCTTTGGGATATGGCAATGGGTTTAATGTTTAAAGTGCTCAGAAGGTTATTACATTTAATGGGGAGTGGGGATGGAAATTTCAAAAATGATGATAAATAGCTTGCCGTAGCCCATCTATAAATTTCACCTGCTGACATGGTTTAGTGGGCAGACGCTAATACCACCCTCGGGAGGAAGAAGGAAACCAGCACTGGGACAGGAAGGGGTTAGGCAAGATTTAAGTGAGTGTACAGGAAGCAATAAAGGTTGTGGAGATTTAGCTCAAGTCTGGTGAGTGTTTGATTGAATCCTTGGTTGGGGAACAAACTTGACAACATTATCTGTTTTTGTTGCAGGAACAACTGTTCACTTGTCTAAATCCTGCCCTCAGCACTGATATATATCAGCCTTCAATTTACTCTCACTTCCATTTGAATCACAGTATGAATCAAGCACATCCCCCCTGCTCCTATGCAGATGGCGGGCAGAGAAGACTATGCGCAGTTTGTTTTAAGGACTTTTTTTTTTTTTTTTTCTTAATTGAATTAGGCCTGATTTGTTCTTCCATTTCCTGCCTAGGGTGAGTTTAGCACAGGTGGTGTCTTCCAGGGCAGGGCGGATGATGTGGGTGAAACCTCAAAGCTGCCTGAACACGCCGCGCTCGCCGCTGCCAAGCGGAGCACCGCGTTTTGCAAGTCCGAGTTTGGCAAGCAGCAGCACCAGCGGGGCCAGCCCCGGGAAGGGCTCTGGGAGCTCAGCTCCGGCTGCCGGCGGGGGAGCCCGGCCAGCCGCCCCTCAGCAGCCCGAGCCAGCATCAAGTGCCAGAGCAGATCAGATCAGAGGTCCAGCTAGCCTGAAATCCGGCCTCTCCCTCTCGCCAGGAACACATGCAGAAGAAACACCCACCCCCACCCCCCGCAAAGGACAAATGCCCGTCCAAAAACGTGCCCAGCAGTCAAGTTTCGCCGCGAGTGGGAAGCGTTCCCTGTCACAAGCCCTGAAGCAGAGATCTGAGTTATTAAAATAATATTACATTAAAATATGAGTTCATAGATTAACACTTACCCTGGATAGTTTAACTGTACGTGTAGGTGGTATCGATTGCAATGTCTAACATTTGTTAATCCTGCTAAATTCTTCACCTCAGTATTTTCTCAAGGCCACGGCAGAGAAACTGTGTTAAAAAAGCATTTGCTGTTTTAGATTTAAACCTGTTGCTTTTATTTCTGAGTGTCTCTCTGATATTTATTACAAGAGAGGGTCCACAGGAGTGACCACATGACCCCTTGGTATCATCTATTACTTTATATACTGCAGTGACATCTTATACTTGCCACCTTCCACTACTCAATTGTCCATATCTTCATCTCAAAGTGTTTCCATACCTCTTCATCACAGGTTTTGTTACTCTTCTCTGGACTTAAAAATATGTCAGCCATATAATCTTTTATGAGGTGAAACTACCCTTACCTAAAAACAGCATTCTAGCTGAGGACGTGCCATTGATCTTTCCATAAAAAGGCATTGTAATTCTCACAGCAGTATCCTTTATGCCTCCCTTAATAGGAGGATAACCTGATTCTCGGAACCTATTCCCAGCACGCATCTAGCTAGAAAGAGGTTCAGGTTCTCCCGAGTTTTGACCAGAACTTTTTTACGATGCAGCAGAGCCCAAAGCTACATCTATCAGCGGGGTCACCTTTGCCGGACATGCACGTAAGGCTCTGCGCCGCTATCTGCACCCTGCTCGATGCAAATTTTGGCTGCCATGCATGGCCTTTGCTGGCCTGCCCAAAACAAATCGCTGAGCACCATTGTTGGATGGCCATTGTCCCCCGTGCCACGGAGATGGCCGTGGTGCAGGGCCAAGCAATAGCAGCGGCTCCAAGGGGCCCAGGGCAAAGGTGGAGGGTATGACCTCTTGTGTATCATTAAGCAATTAGCCAGGGCCCTCTCTAACCTCTCAAAACACAGGGCCCTGGGCAAACTGTCCTCCCCTAGACAGCCATGGCCGACCCTCCTCTACCCGTAGCTGCACTGCAAGTGTTTTGACACCCTCTCATGTATTCTTCTGTTCTGCCTATGAACAACACTCTTATATGTTTTTCTTTCTTTCTGCATCTTGCAAACTTGCAACATTTTGAGGCACTGGAAGAAGAACTTATTCCAAGAATTTCATAGACCAGGAGGGGAACCGGCACTCTGAGAACCACCGTAGAAACAGGCCGGGTATTTTCAGGTTTTGTGCAAGGTACTATTCCATCTCAGGATCCTGCTATCAGTATCAAAATTTGAATCTTTTTAACCAAAGGGGCTTAGAAAAGTGGGGGGAAGAACCATATGTGAAATGAGAAGACACAGAAGGGAAAGATTTAAGGTTATAGACAAAATTGAACCTAGCCAACTCAGCTAAGCAGACCCCATTGGGGTCATTCCTGACTCCCTTGAAAATATACTCAGATTTGGCCATAATAAAAAGGGAAAATTTCAAATACTTTTTTCTAATTTTTCTTCTCTTTATATTTGGAAACCCAGCCTTAGAAGATATGTGTTCAGGTATGCCCAGAACTTTTCTGATTGTACACTGATAGATTAGATGGTCTGAATACGCTGTTTCTGAGACAGTGGTTCTTTCTTCTAGTATAATTGACACCAACGTCCTTTGCAAGAGACACTGAAAACAAAAGAAAGGAAGGATAAAAGGAGAAATGAAGGAAGAAAAGAGGAGTCAGTCTGACAGACGAGATCAGAACACCAGATGTATGCTACATGTATACCATTTTATCAGATCACTCTGTAAGCAATGGTGCAATTTTATGTATAAGACAGTACAGGCCTTTCCCTGTAAGGGAAGGCTATGGTAAGAGAGAAAAAAGATGGTCTTGTTGTTAAGGTAGAGACACAGAATTCAGGAGATCTGGCTCCCATTCCTGGCTCTGACACAAACCTTGTGTAAATCACTTAATCTCTCTGTGCCTCTGTTTCCCATCTGTGAAACAGAGATAACACATCCTTTTTCTCACCCCAGTCTGTCTTGTCTATTTAGATTATCTGCTTTCCTGGGCAGGGAAAGCTTCTTACTGCATGGGTTTGGGTTTTCAGTTTGTTTGTCCTCAGTGCTTTTTTCTGGATCTTTTAAGACCAGAGGGAACCACAGTGATCATCTGGTCATGACCTCATACACAAAACAAGTCCTGGGAGCTCCCAGAATTAATTCCCATTTCAGCACCTGTGATAGACAAAATAATAGATTTTAGGAGAAATATATATATATATACATATATATATATATATATAATGTGTATGTATATATGTATATATATAAAATGTGTGTGTGTGTGTATATATATATATATATATATATATATATATATAAAATGTAAAAAGAAGAAATCCCCAAATCAATGTAGCTTTTAGCAAAAACCTGTTCAGTAACTTTCACTGATGAAAGCCAGTGCTTTATTCCTTGCTTGATTTTGTTTAGGCTCTTTTCCTACTACTAGAATGGTGTTTCCACCACTGGCTGTTCTCCTTGCTGAACTCAAGAACCCTCTCTGATCAATGTGTATGTATTTATGGTGAGACTTCTTTTTCCTAACTTTAACTATGCACATAATCTAACCTAGCTGTCTGGTAAGAGAAGAACCTGAATATGGGAATTCGTCACAAAGATCTTAGATACCTGTCTTTGGATAGGACAAAATGGCCTCTGGAGAGATCTATATTGACTATGCATGGACCATGGATAAACTTCTTATCCTTATTTGCACCTGTAGGATAATTCTGGAGCAGACATATAAGTTTCTCCACTTTTTTTCTTGACATATCTTTTCTTTACAGAATTTATACTCGAGATTCATTACACTTCACAATGACAGCAATTGTGATTGTAACACACCTTCAGCCAGGATTGTTGCTCCTGTTAATATGTATTCAGTCCCTCCTTTCTCCATCATCACTATACACCAATAATTGGTGAGATCCAGTGAGGTAAGTGGATTTTAAATATTTTCAAGAGAGGAAAGAATTCAATCTTGAGTTTTTCTAGCCTGGGCAAGCAGGTGCTCTAACCACTGAGTAATTAAATAAAAGACCTTTACCTGTGGTCATCTGTTAAAGAAAGGCTGCATCTGCTTTTGCATTTTGTACACAGACTGATTCTTCAAGTGTGCCACCAGCACAGTCCTTGGACCAAGCTCTGTATGGGAAACAGGCAGACAAATGTATAGTTATGACATTGATACTGAACTGCTCAACCCTGTCAGGATTGAGGTGTCTTCTGGGAGTGCACAAAAGCAGAACCTCAGTTGCCTTGGAAACTTCTCCAGCTGAAAATCGAGGAGATTAAGGCAGTTCTGGGCAGCCACTGAGCTGAGCTTTCAGGATTGCCATTTTAGATTCAGATGCCTAAACTCCTCCTAACTTCTCTCTTTAACCACTGTTTGCAGAGCTGGCCTCTATTTGAATAATCGAAATGTCAAGCCACACAAACATCTTACAGAAGGCTAAATCTATTGCATCAAAACTGTGAATTAAATCACCCCATTTGAAATCTGATTTAAAATGATATCAAGTTAGTTTGACAAGAACCACCCTGATTGTCATTAATTCTATCTCCTTCTTTTAATTCCTTATTACTCAAGCACCCTATCAGCCTTTCCATTATTTTGCCTGGGATCGAAGGCAAGCTGACAAGCCTATAATTACTCGGGTCACTGCATTTACCTTTTTTAAATATTGGCACAACATTAGCTTTCTTGTAGTCCTCTGGAACATCCCCAGTGCTCCATGGCTTGTTAAAAATCAAAATTAATGGTCTGTAGTGCTCCTTGACTATCGATCTTAAAATCTTGGATGCAAATTATCCAGACCCACTAATTTTAATGTATCTAACTTTAGTATCTGCTGTTTAACACATTCCCTTAGTTACTGCTAGAATGGAAAGCCTTTCATCATCATTCTGTCCTGAATCATCTGGCATTTCCCCAAATACCGAACAGAAGTATTGATTGAACATGTCTGCCTTTTACGTATTATTATTGTGAATCCTACTAGCTAATAAATGGTTTAATACCATATCTAGGATAGGCTTTATACCTAAAATCATGTAAAATCTCCTTTTGTTCTGTTTATGCATTTCAACTCGCATTATTTTCTTTCCTACTAAATTTTCTACTATTTTTGCCTTGAACTTCTGGTGCTTGCTATATGCTCCCTTTCTCATTTTCCTGTTTACACATTTATTCCCCTAGTTTAGGGACTCATAGTAGTTCTCTGCTTTGTGAAATTGACCCTTTGGAAGCCAACATATATGTGTTTGTTTCCTTTAAACTGAAAATACAGTTAGGGACCTGGCCATGCCTTCCTTCATCTAAAGCCCTTTGAAACTTGGGCTCATGCACAAGTCCATTGTATCCAAACTTGTGTTTCCTTCTATTCTTGGAATTAACAATCATTTTGTTAAGTAAGTGAATCAATCAGTATTTAGCTTGTGTTCCAAAACTTCAGCTGATTAATGCTATTTAGGATTTTTCTGTCATTACAGGAAGAAATGAAGTGAAACTGGGTTCTTCCTAAAACTTCAGACACGAACTGCTGACGCATGTATTAATTGTTTGGAACCAGCAGTGGCAGAGCCTCTTTCTGATTCCACTGAGGAGATTCACACCCTCCTCTTGCAAAATGTCAGGACTCTTCTACTACGTGATCAACGAACCTCCACCAACTTCTTACAGTGCAGGACATGTGCCGTGCAGATGAGCAGCTTTGATCTCATGCAACAGCAAGCTGCAATGCTTACGTAGATGTGCCTTTTTTTTTTAGCATTTCGCAGGAAAAAAAAAAATTACATTTGTTTTCTCAATCCAGTATTTGACACAAAACAATTATTAGAATTAGTTGTGAGTTGGGAGAAAAAGGGGATTTTCCAGGGAGAGCCAACGATTTCTGTGTTGGACTTTGTGCAGATCCCTTAATGTCATTACTATGTATCCTAACAGGCTCTACCTACAGCATATATGGACCAGACACTAAGATGGAATCAAACCATATTTCTCCCTTCAAGTCAACATTGCTGTACCCATTCACCTTGCTGAGCTGTAGCACTTACTGTTTTCAAGAAATAAGGCAGATTGTTTGCATAATCAGCTCACTGAATGACTAGGATTGCTCTACACTTCTGTAGCAAACAACCAGCACTTTCTCTTACTAGTAACTTATTGTGATGATGGAGGGTGCAATTTCTTTCTCAGCATTAAAGCTACAAAAGCTGAGGTGGAGTGTATGAGAATGCATCCCACTAGAAAGGAGTGTAAAAGCTGAAGATGGTAAGGTTCCAACAACTGCAAAAAGGGTTGCAAAAGTGAAAATTAAACAGCACTAATTCAGAGAAATTCAGAGTAAGAGAGAAAGCTCCACTCTTGGCCTATCCAAATGCATGTAGAACCTACAGGGATTTCCAAAGCATGACTGATCTCACCACCTTCCACACTGCAAAAACTAATCCCTGAGCAAGCTGATTGTGGAGATGAAAATGGTCACTGTGTTAGTAGCTGCAACTAAGAAATGTGAAGCAAAGCAGCACCATTTAGTAAGCTAGTAAAACATCAAAACTAACTTACACTTCTAGAATGGCATTATGCACACTAACTAAGCTGAAGAAACTCCTTGGAGGTTCACAACTATACAAATGAAACCTCAACCCTGTTGAACTCAAAGGGAGTGTTCATCTATGCACTTATGCAAAGAGCAAAACAAACTTCTGCTGACAATACTTCGTTGTTTAAAATGACAAACATACACAAGGAAGAACAAGTCTGACGTTCCAGAGAGGCGTTAGGGCATGCCCACTTGCATCAGGATGCAGAACTGGGGCCTTATCAGAAAACTCCTCAAGGCAAAGACATTTCTTCTTTAACAGCTTTTAAAGCATGTTGCAGTTGCAATAATTTGTGAAAATGAATGAAGACTATGTTAAAGCACAGATTAAGCAAATAAAGACCAGCAATCACGGCTTCCTAACGTGTAAAAAACCTCCTTTACAAGCCCGTGCCAGAAGGAAGAGGTTGGTAGATTGCCTGATTTCAGAGCTGAGGGACTTACAGGTGCTGACAGTTGTACATCTGCTTTACTTGTCTCCTGATGGACAGGAACCAGCTCCAATCCAGGAGCAATATAGGCACAAGTCCAAGGTAATAATCTCAAAGTGGCCCAGCTGTGGTTCTTGATCAGTTCAAGTGCATTTTGCACTCGTGATCAGCAGCAATACCCTACAGCCATGGGGACTTCTGAGTAATCTGAGTTCCCAGCTGTGGCAATAAGCAAATCATCAAAGGATGATAAAGTCAATATTGCTTGGTTGCCTTGGGAACCAGACGAATGCCCAGACCCGTTCCCTTTGGTAACAAAGTGGGGAGATAAGTCATCGCTACCTCCCTCCTATGAAGCATTCCCAGAGCTCCTGCTCCCCGAGGTATGTGGGATGTGTCTTGCAGGTTTTGGAGAGATGAACATTTCAATGCATGGCTTGTGTAATCAGAGCTTTGGTTTCAAACTTGTAATAAACTATACTAAGAGGCAGGATATAGTTGTCTGGGTTTAGCACCACAATAATGCAGCTGCTCCAGTGCTGGCCCACATGTGGCCAGCTTGGTGTGTGGGTGAAGCAGAGGTGTGATTGCCTGCACCCATCAGGGTAGGCAAAGCTGAATGACTCAAAAGCAGACATCGGATTAGAGCCCCAGAGGTCTGACTCACAGACCTATCCTTTAACCACCAACCACTTCTCAGAAAAAAAAGTGCCTGGGTAAAATACTTAAACTGTATTCTTAGAATGAGGGGAGGGGAAAAAAAAAAAAAAAAAAAAAAAAAAAAGGAGAAGAGTCTATTTTAAGAGAAACCTCAGTGTTCAGCTGAAAGACCCTACCAAGGCTCAAAAAACCCCGGTTAAAACAGCTCTAATCCAGTTTGACCAGCAGCATCTAAATAAAGGCAGACCAATAATCCCCTCTCCGCGTTCAAATATTACCTTGTGTAAGTGCACTGTCTCACACTTATTTCTCATTTTTCTAAAAGCTACTTCTGTTAAACTACCCAAAACATAAAAACATGACACGTGCATAGAAAGAATGGGTCCAAAAAATCAGTCCTACAGCTGTTGCAAACACTTAAACATTTCATCAGTGTTTAGAAATGTATGCCAAACTGGAATTATTCCTCTCGTAATATTATGATTAGTACAGTAAAGAACTCCAAATTCATAAATAATTGTGTAGTATCACTCAGAAAGGAATATCATACAAAGGTTATTTGCCCTAATATTTTGGTCCAAAGATCTCTCAGTAATGACAAATCCAGTCAGTAAAGAGAAATACAAACATTGACATTAGTACAATTTTCTCCAATGTTATGTCACTCAGAGATATCGTAACATTCCTCTGTCACAAATCACCATCAAGACACTTTTCAGAAATTACAGTAATGTGGCCAGTTCTTTCCTTTTTTAAATGAAATTCATCACTGACTTGACATGTAAGATGTGTAAAATGAGAAGCGATTCTTTAAAATTCCTATTCACACCTAAAATAAGAACATCTTCATAAGACCTCCAGCAATATCTTGTGTTAATATATGCAATTAAAACAGAGAGGGATAAAAAGATAAATTAAGTGAAAAGAACAAGGAAAAAATTCTCATGAAGAAAAATTTTATGTATCAATAATTCCAACAAAGAAAAACATGCAGATTTAGGAAGGTTTAGAGAAGAACTTTATTTATATTGACCAGGGAATATAAGGATGACAAACAGAATACATACCTCAGGACCTCAGATACCAAAGAATTTACTGCTCACTGCTGAAAAGGCAATCTCCAGATCACAAAAAACTACCCTAGGTATGTTCTGCAGGCAGACACTTCTGACATTTAAGGAAACATCTTCCAAAAGCAGTAGGTGACAGAAAGTACAAATTATTTGAGCCTTCATCTGAAAATCAACAAAATGCAGACCCAGAAGATCTGTTGAATCTCTAAGTATTTTCTAATCTCACTAATTCCTTGTCAGTCTCAAAGGCAAAAGATTACCAACACTCAAGCTGAACAAGAATGATCTAAGTGCTATTCAACAGGGATGCAGCACACTCTCTCCTCAGGGTTGATTTATGTCTGGTCATCTTTGCTTTAATGCCCTAGAAGTCTCTCCTACATAATATATGTTATCAAGATTGAGTAAATTACAAAAGAAGCATCATGCATAATTCTAATTCTCTTCTCACAACAGGATGTTTATTTCCTGTTTTGAGATAGTAAAAAGGATTTCCAGTTATCATATTACAGCAATTTACAAAAAATGCCTGTAGGCAGGAAGTTCATGAAGAGTGAAACTGGCTCATAACTAGGTTAGCACATGTGAATGGACTCTGAAATGTAAATTTATCTTATAAAAAAAAAAAAAAAAAAAAAAAAGAGCATCAGACATGCACCCAGGTATTAAATGAACCAAAGGTCACAATGGCAAGATTAGTGCCTAGAACAAGAGGTCCCTGGTCCAGGCTGGAACGTCCAGGCACCCATTGTGAAACTAATTACAGTAACGCTAAGCCAGTCTTTTAAATAAATAACTCTTTGTGTCCTAAGGAATAAAAGAGAAAAGATCTTATCTTTCAGTCTCTGAGTTTTCATCATCCCCTTTTGGCAGCACTGGATCCTTGCTCTGAACTCCTGCAGATGCCCATGGACATGCCTGAGGCTGTCTGGGAGCAGAATTTGGCCTCTGGTGGACGTCAAGCGAAGTTATGCACTTGCAGATAAAATTCAGACTTGCACAGAGGCATGAAACCTACAGAAATCTTAAGCCCTGAGGAGAATGGAGTAGTGTGAAAACATTGCATACACTCTTCAGAAGATGCAGCTTGAAGACTTGGTCTCTGAAAATGGGGTGGCATTCAGGGAAATGTCCTTGTGCTTAAGTATCTGGTCCTTTTTGGAAGGTTCAAGCTGTAAATGTGGAGATGTGGGGGGTGCTCAGAGCATGCTGTGACTGGTCTACACTCAGCAATTTACCCCAGATGGCAGCACAACAATCCTAACCTCATTCAGCATGTGGAAACCCAGAGCCAACATCACCATCTTTGCAGTGCCCTTCCTCCCT
This sequence comes from Tyto alba, assembly GCF_018691265.1. Classification (NCBI taxonomy): domain Eukaryota; kingdom Metazoa; phylum Chordata; class Aves; order Strigiformes; family Tytonidae; genus Tyto; species Tyto alba. Next base: position 39,996,655 of record NW_024881330.1, read on the forward strand.
GCCTCCATCCTTCCTCTTCCCTTCCTCCCAGCATGTCCCCGGGTGGGAGCAGTGGGCCTTGCTGAAAGCCAGTTTCACAGGCTGCTGCAGTACCGGGTCGGGTGTCCCTCAGGACTTCTCTAAGGAACGTGGGTGGTGTAAGCAGTCACCCGAAGCCCTGCCTCCTCTCTTGCCAGGTTCTGCCCTGGACAAAGAGGCACTCCCTCACTGACAGCAGAGATAAAGAAAATTATCATCAGGAAATGAAATTCCTCAAGCTTCAAATGCATGTGCAAAAGAATCATTAATCAGCTGTGTGAAGGAAGGATGGATGCTCGGGTGAACTGTAGGCATACATGTAATTTGAAGGTGCCGTGCAACATCACAGATACCGTTAATTAGAAGAGCAGCCATCCTTTGAACTCTGAGCTCCGTTTTCATTTAACTTCATGAAACCCACTTGGCATGTGGCTCACTGATCAGGGTACTTGTTGTTCTGATGATTACGCCAGGCCCTCAACATTTCCACAGATGTTCTCCAAGAACACATGCCTGGGAAACTACAGGGGAGTGTTTAGCAGGTATGGAGAAAGCCACAAAGATAATTCAACAGAACTGGGGAGGCATCCATCTCTCAATAGGATGAAAATAAATAAACAGCCAAATGTCATTAAAAAAATCTCATCCTTTTCAGAAGTCAATCCTCAGCTGGTATTGACTGGGAGAATTCCACCATTTTCCACAGAGGCACCTCAGACCCACATAGGTATCTGACTGAGAGAGTGCGACATATTAGGTACAAGCCAGAGAATCAGAGGTAGATTTCTCTCACTGAAAGTGAGTAAGCCTGGAGTAATACCACTGATGTCAGCTGAGTACCACAGATTGCCACCACTGTGTTTTAAAGAAGAACTTGATATTTGATCTCATTCTTTTTCACAAATCCACCTAATATGGCCATCAGGCATAGTCAGTTCTTTTGTCTTCGCTATGCTGCTCCTGCTGTAATTAATCTTTTTCCAACCACCCTATTGGCAATTTCCCTAATGCACACATCCTCCCTCTCCCTCCCTCCCTCTCTCTCTCTCTTCCAATTCCTCTCTGCTGTGCTATTCCCCCTCCCCAGCCTTTTGGGAACACATCATCTCCTCTGTTAGCCTGTGAGCCAGATTGCCTTTAAACTCTTCTTATCTAGGCACAGAAGTCTTTTACTCAGATGTATCTGTGCCCTGAATATGGGCTTGGTTACTCAAATGGTGAGATAAACTACACCTAGGCTTCACATTAACATTGATACTAACATATCCCTTTGGCAGTGTGGGTGTAAGTAAAATCTTATTAACAGACCTTAAGTTCTGACTGGGGGGGTACATGTTATTATTTTAAATAATTTGTCATTTTTGGGGATCAAAACAAAACTTTTTGGGAGTAACTCATTATGAGTCATGTGAATAACTTGAAATTAAAAAGCATTCATTAATACATTTTTATCTATCAAATTGAAGCTAGTTTCAAAACAAAATATTTTCAAGCAAATAAAATTAGGCATTTTCTCCTAGGAAATACTGAGATGAAAATTATGGCCAGTACAACAAGATCAGTATCTAAAATGTAATTTTAGTTAACCCCAACAGGCAGATACTATTGGAAAAACATCTTCCAAATAATCTCCTCAAGAGGTAGGTGGGAAAATAGTTCTTTAGCTCGGGGTTGCTTTTATGCTGTGCTGTAGCCAAAGCGAGGACTGGAGGCTTTTGCCTGGACTGGTGGGTCAGTGAATTCCTGGGTGGGAAGCAAGGGTGGCCAGGCAGCCCCTGCTCACCCCTCTCTTGTGCTCTCACAGGTGCTGGCGTTGGGGGGGGGGGGGGGGGGGGTGCGGGGTTCAGCAGCCACTGGCACTGGCCTCTCTGGCATTACCTGCCACTTGCCCTTGCCCACCGAACCTTTTTTTTTATATTAACATTTGCACTCCTTGTCTCGCAACGGCAGGGATGTCTGTGTTTGTACAATCCACCTGGTTACACAATCTACCGATTATGCGATTCTTCACAAAAATAAAGAGGCAGGAAGTTTAAACTAAAACTTTTAATAAATTCTCATAATAATAATAATAGTGAATAGACAGATTGATATGTGTATTACAGCACTTCCCCAAATTGCTTTTTCCCTTACAAGGCAATCCCCCTGTTTTCCTGACACAGCTTCTGTGACGACAGGTGCACTCTCTGATTGCCTGTGTCAGGCCTGTGAACCATCTCCATCCTCCTATTCCTGGTGGAAGCCCCCCATCCCTTCTTGATCCATGTGTCATGCCATGCATTGCACACCCTAATAGTATAAATAACATTAGAGACACCGGGGTGGAAGTTCGGTGTGCAGGCAGCACATCTCACCTGCAGTCAGCCAGGTGCACACTCCCTGGAGACTGAGGTGAGTGCAATCACTTTTTCCCAGGTGCTCTTTCGTCCAGGTCCACCTTCAGGAGCCAACACAAAATACGGTCACCTGGATCACCTGAAGAGCAGGAAGGCAGACACTTCACTGATATTCGTGTTACTGTGAGCCAATGCTGTTCTTCATGACCAGGCAGGTTAACTCCAGAAGACCTTACCACACTGCTTTCTGTAACCAGTTGGCACATCCCACACTGATGTTGGTGCTTGTCCAAAGACTGGATAATGGCCAAGTAGCATTTTCTTAAGTTTCAATTCACACACACAGAGGCAGACAATAAACATATTTCTGCCACTGATGTTCCCAGCACAATTTGAGTGTTTTATTTCTTCAGTGGTAACCATGATTTTGGTGGGAAAAGCAGCAATAATAGACTTCATGTTCTTTGATCACCACAGCACTGACATCTGGCTTGCCAGTGATAGTCCAGCCAGAAGCAGATTTGCAGTGGTGTGACGTAAATTGGTGACAGAGAGAATGATGGAAATCTACCTCAGGACTTCCTGATGGTGTAATGTCTGAAGTGCCCTAGCACTGAAGAAGGGAAGAAAACTCCCTCCTTGCACAGTTCCTTGGAGGTCCTTGCCCTCCCAGATCCATAGGACAGGCCTTTTTGAGCCATTCTGTCCTTGTGCTCCCACTCCACCATTAGTGATTGGTGCATAAGGACTCCGAAACCTTCATGGCTGCAGTCAGAGGTCCCCAGGTGGCCTGTGGGATCTGCTCACCAGTGTACAAACTCACCTACCCAATACCACCAGAAAGCTCTGAACCATGTCCCATTCTATCTCTCCACCCCCAGCCTTGCACCATCTTCGGTCTCTCTCGTCTCACACCACCTTGGGTCTGGGGAAGGCGGAGTGATGGGATGAGGTTTCAGCACCGCCTGCATTTGCTCATCCGTTCCACACTGAGAAGCAAGTAGTCACCGTTAGGACTACAGAATGAAACACTTCAAAGGTCTGCTCCAGCTTTTCAGAAGCCTTAGTCCTGTGACAGTGTGGCCATCACTAAACGGGTTATAACTCAAGAGAAATATAGCAGAGAGGACACACATAAGCGAGCTTGAATGTCTAGACCGGGGTAAATCCTGTGGTAAAGGGTCAGTGGTGCTTTTACTGCCTCCTATTTGCCTCTTCCCTGCTTTCCAAGTTTCATTCATTTACTGGTTGTCTCCCTCACTTTAAATTAATTTATGCAAAGTGTCAACCTGTCACACTGAATGGATTTTTTTTTCCTGAGCATTTCAGGGAGATGCAGAGACCGCTTTCATTCAGATTGTTCAACAATCTTACCCATAACCTCTTTCTAACAGGTGTTCAACACATCCCAACAGGATACATTTGTCCTGGAGCTTCCTTGCTGCTTTAAACAAAACCTCATATTCCCTCTGCCTTCCCCTTCTTCTTCCTTTGATCCATCCCTTTTTAAGCTCTGTTTGTGCTATTAATAATCGAGAGTTCAGCGCTGTCAGCACATTCAACACAGTGGAGAACAAAGGGCAGAAAACAGCCCCACCCAAAATGAGTTTACAGGCTAATGAAGGCAAACAAAACCCTACACTTGGCTGGGTGCACAGGGTGGCAGACTGAATGGTAACTTCTGGGCTGGGGAGGGGTGGGGGGTGGGAGGGGGGTGGCTGTTCTTGAAAAAAGCACTTTTTTAAGTGGACTAGAGTCTGCTTATTCACACAAGAAAAGAGTTTAAGGGGAAAGTTCCTGAAAGTGAAAATGGACACCTGATGAAGAGATTTTTGGGCAAAGGGACGCCAGACAGATGGAGGTAGGAGATGGGTGGGTGCAGAATGTAAGTGAGGAGAGATAGGTGGCTTAAATAGCTAATCAGTAAGAGGGCAAAGGCACCCAGACACCCTGTGAAGACACTCTCATAAAGAACCAGGGACAGATGGAGCCAGAGCTGTGCAGAGTCTTTGAAGGGGCAGATAAGCAGGTTGCATTTAATGGGGGAATGTGAGAGGTTGTAATTGAAGAGCTCAGGACACTGAGGATCATTAAGAATTTGCAAGGAGAATTGAGCACTGCATGAGGAGCTAGGAAAATCTCCACATTTGAAGGTTTTAAGAACAAGTCAGATAAACATCTGTTGGGAATGTTGTAGATGTGGCTGATCCTGCCCTGGGGCAAGTGATAGGCCCGATGACCTTTTGTGCTCCCTTCCCGTTTTCTATGTGGGTGTGGTAGGCCAGGAAGATAATTTGCCAGATGGTAAACACATTTTTGCCCAGATTGAAGCTGAATAAGGAGTACTGAATAAGTGTTTCGAGGGACAAGGGGGTCCCAGGCTTTACAACTATGCAAAGGTATCACATGAAAGATGGAAAGGAGGAGAAAGAATTAGGTTACTGCACTGTCTTTTCTGCTGAGCGTCAGACAAGTGTATCAATGGGAGGGGAATAAGAGAAAGAGGAGATAAAAAATGGGTCAAAGATTGCAAGTGTAAATTCATAGTTGTGTTCGATATGATGAAATTGTTCCTATGAAAACTATTGTATCGTTGAATGCCTCTGTGTATTCACTCACAAGGCCATAAGTATGTCTTTCCCAGACTAGCTATAATAGAGATCTTCATGTCTCTACTTTAAACAGACAATGCCAAGGGGGTCAGAAGAAGCAAGAAGAAGCACTTTACTCCAGCTAGTCTTCAGGTGAAGTGGAAAGGAAAGAAGAGCCAGCGGCAAAACAAAGGAATCGGGTATTGGAACACACACACAGAAGACACTCACTGAGATGGCAGGGAGAGGGGGTTTAAAGTGAGAGAAGGGAACATAAAGATAAGCCTTTGTAGTAGGAAGACCCTCTTTATTGACAAGACCAACTGTACTAAAGTGAGCTGAATGAAACTTTTGGTTTAAAAGGCAATTGTGTTGCAAAGAAAATATTTTCTATGTTCTTAAATGTCTCTGAATGGAGCCCGGAGACTGCATCCAAAACGAGGAATAAATTGAGGTAGTGGAAATGCATGGAGGATTTATGGCTTTATTAACTTCATCTAGATTCACATGCTTCTGGTATTATTTAGAAAAGATGAGTCAAGTTTTAAACTGTTAAGCAAACTCTGTGTGTGTGTGCATACGCAGAGATTTTTTTTCTTAGCTCCATCTATCATGTGCCCTTGAAGAAACAAAATGTAAACCAGATGAAGACTGATATTCCTTCAGTTGGATACAAGGAAACATAACAACTGCTGAGAAGACTGAGCAGAAAAGGTACCAGTTCCAGAGCTAGACTATTAGACTGAGGAATTCCTTCTGGTCCCAGGCATGAGGTTTGCTCCTGAAATGCAGGGTAGATGCTTAAAGCCAGGAACAGAGTTTAGCCTGTTCTTGGTCCCAGTAAGATAATGACTTACAGCCTTCAGAGTCTGAACACTTGAATGACCATCTGGTGAGAGTCCAGTCATGTCACTTTGCCAAGATGCCCAGGGAATTCGTACTGGTAATGGAGAAAGAAGGAAAATAAAAGATAAAAATAATATCCAGTTGATATAAAGCTGAATTTGAGTTGAGGACATCACAGCAATGTTAGAGCCATGTGAGAAGACTGGAGACAGGATGGCCAGGCAGTGGGTCAAGGACAAGGAGATGGCCATGTGAACTATCAGTATGGACAGGGGAATGGGCTGTCAATGGATTACTAGAAAATGAAAACATAACAAGCTAAAGACAGAGCCAAAATAACAAAGAATGAATCACTGAAGGACTGGTCATAAAGAGAAGGCTTAGAAGGGAAGAAGCACAGTTAAAGATATCTGAGGAGAAAATAATCAATGAGAAATTGATTATTTGAGTTATCATTGATAACTCGGTAGTCACAGACACACTGGGGAAGATGAAAATAGCATGAAGCCTTAGCAGGAGCCAGAAAAGGTCATGTTGGCCTTGACAAACACCTTGTTAGTGGATGCAGGTGCCTTATTTCAGCCCCACAGCAGAGTAATGGATGGAAGATTCAATGGAAGTCAAGTGATAGCAGTAGGAGGCGCTTTCACAAAGTTTGAAGTCAAAGGTAGATAGAAGTCAGAAAAGTCTAGATTAGATTTTAAAAGACTGAGGAGATGAGGGGTGGGTCAGATGACAGAGGGAAAAGAAATTTAAATGGTGGGAAAGTAGAGTATCTGTGATCTGGAGGATAGGGATGAGCCCAACACTTTCAGGTCTTTGTTCATGCCTATGCGTGCTATCTATTAGCATTTCTAAAACTGAAAACCTCCTTACTCTAAGTGATGATAACATGTAGAGGCTGAGGAAGGGCTGACAGGAGAACTCAGGGCTATCACTACTGAAAGAAGGCTCCTGGCACAACCAATCAGTCACAGCAGGCTTCTGCTGCTAGAGCACAAGTACCAGTTAGGTGCCCAGCTTCCACATTCCATCTGCATAGATCCAAAAAAAAGTACCCAAAGTCCATGCAGAGTGACTTTGAAACTGCATGAAAATTATATTCCTAATTCTATGCCTGTAGAATTCGTTATGCAAGAATGCAGAATTTTGTTATGCAGGGAGGAAGGATCACAGCTTTATGACAGTGACTCACCAGCCGTACCTGGATGTTATTTCAGCTAGTTTCTCTGCCTCCATTTTGCCCAGCAGTAGGTATAATACAGTGCTAAACTCACTGAAAACCAGTAGGAACTCTCATACAGAGCTAAAATTCACAGATCTCACTCTTCCATGTGGCAGCAGCAAATTTGCTATACTCTGTGCATGTGAGTGTGTGTGTATATATATGTGTGTATATATATATATGTATGAATCATAAATGATCTATCATTATTAATTCATTAAATATTCATTGTAATTACCCAGCTTGTGATGAATTCATTTGGTATTAATTTAGATGTCATATGTACAGTACTTTTGTAAGGATTGCCCTATGATTCAGCCTTAATTAATCTATCTCTAAAGCAAAATGCTAACAATCAATTCACATTACTGGGATGCTTAGGCTGTCGGCAGGAGCACGTTTATTATGATTATTATTATTATTTATGGACACAAGGAAGAAGACATTACAATATTTTCAATCATCTATGTGTTCCATACAGTAGGATATTTCAGTCCCAATATAGCTGTATATCTGCATGGCCTTGCTTAACTGATTTGTCTAATCGATTTGTGAATGTCCTTATCTTTAAAGATGTCACCTTGTATTTACAATCATTGGCAGGTCATTATCCATAAAGATATATCAACCCTTTTTTTTTTTCAGCAATGAATCTTATTACTTAACCACTGTACACCAAAATCCCTTTTCACTCTCTTACGCTCCTTTTTGGGGATGGAGAAATTTATAAGAAGGTATCAAAGGTTTAAAAACAATCCTTGAGACATTTGTATTCCAGGATGGGACTTATGTAAATAATGAAGTGACACTCAATTTAGAGGAGGCTTTATTACTAAAGAAGGAACTCTTATTTTAATCACATCTCAATTCAGTTGAACTCCAGTTCAGTTTTCACAGTGCCATAGTAAGAACACCAAGTGCAAACATTGATTACGGTAAGATATACAGAAGCATCAAATGAGAACAAGCAGTATTTCTGTTTAAATGCACCTCGTCCTTCACCATCAGAAAGCACTAAAGCTATCAAAATGGAGGTACTTCTGGAATAGGTAAGAACTGTGAACTTTATTTAAATTAAATGTAAATAACTAAAAACAAAGTAAAGCTGCAATACATAAGAAATGTACTGCAGGAAACAACGAGATATTAAATTTCTGTTATGTATAGACTTCCATAGTATTCTTACCATGATTTTGGATACATGATTATTCCTTGTAGCCCTCTAGGTACTTTCAATTTCCAAATCCTGGGAACAGGGTACTTATGCCTGCTGAGATCTTTTTTCCTAAGTTTTGTTTTCATTTTCCTCTGATGCAATGTTGCATTTTGTGTAGAGGCAGTGAATAGCTTATTGTAAAATAGAGGATTAATATTAATGCACATTCTTAACAGCTTTTATCAGGAATACAGTGTGAGCCTCCTTGAAAGATTTTTTTTGTCCTTTTCTTGGGGTATGACAGTATGATGTATATGATCTATCATGCTCATTTCCTTCACGCATTCTTAGCCCTACTGGAGCAGCCTTAGAATGATGGTAATCTTATGAAAACTCAAAATGATTTGTTTATTACTGAAGGTTTATTTAAGGCTGTCACCATGACCTATATCCATTAGTAACCTCAAGAATTCTTAAAGGGACACCGGTCCCATTACCTGCTATTTTCAGCTGTACTCTATGATAGTAGAAAGCTAAGGTTGATGCTTCTAAGAGCTTTTTATAAATTATATTGCTATCCTTCCCTCCCCATCAACCTTCTTTGTTCTATAGATCTCTTGCCTGGAAAAAAGTTTAATCCCTCCCGTATCACTCAAGCAGCACATATAAGGGCATTGAAAGAAGGGAAATGAGGTAGCTACATCCGTGTATGCCAGTGTATTGACTTTCAGCGATTTGACTCTACTGGCGAGTTGTTTTGAATAAAAAAGAGCATGATCCCAGTTTCACACAGAGGACACAATGACCTAGCTCAGCACCAAAGTCCACTACCTGTGGCCTTCACATTTACAAGTTTCCACCCTAATTCACTTAGAGACAAGTCACGTAAGTTATCCCCTTTATTCCAAGAGGGCTGCACAGCCACAGGACTAGACCCTGTTCCGCCTCCCTGAGAAGGTCTGCAAGGCCCAGGGAATGATCACAAGACGGCCTTGTGCAGCAAAACTACAAGAGAAAATGGCACATTTCCTTGCCATCTCCAGGCTTCACTTTTAGTACCCTCATTGTCATTCAGAAAAGTATAAATATTTTTTCATCCTGTTTTGACGAATTGCATTTTTGCCTCCCACTTCCCCAGGTGAAACCCTAAGTTATGATCCCTCGCCACTGCAGCCAGTCCTGTCAAAGACATCAGGTTTTGTGTATCTCTTACATTCAGATGAGAGCATCCCGATTAGCTGCTACATAATCCTTCTGGCATACCTTTAGGCTGAATGACTGTTCCAGCCCATGACATCCAAGGTGCAAGTGAGGCAGCAGTCTCAGTTTTTGCAAGAAAAGGGCAGGCACTAACTCCAGATGAGTTCTGTGTAGTGAGAGGTGGCCGCTCCCCACGTGAGCACAGTCAGTAGCTATTTAGGATCTGCTCTAAGGATGTGCAAGGGTGGGCCTATCTTACAACATATTACAACATTAGTGTGCGCATCCTTATTACAACAAAGCAACATGGCTGCCACCTGCCCTTTGCTGATATGCTCAGGGACTGAGAGACTTGGGTTTAGGCTTTTTTCAGCCTGAAAGGCGTTAAACCCAAGTCCCAAGAAGAAGCCCTAACCACCAGGTCGTTACGAGAAAGAGAGTCTATCTCAGGCCTGCAGTGTAGGAATGGCAGGGTTTTCTCCTTGCATCTAGACAGATGTTATTTTTTCCAGAAAGAAACCCCAGATATGTATTCACAGGATCAGAGAATAACTCAGGAAGGGGCCTCAGGAAGTCTCAAGCTCAGCTCAGTTATGAGTTCAGACTAGGTGGGCCAGGCCTTCTTTGCTGCTGGAGCACACTGCAGGCTCACGCTCAGCTTGCTCTCTGCCACGGCCCCCAGGTCCTTCTCAGCAGAGCTGCTCCCCAGCTGGAGCATCCCCAGCCTGGATCACTTCAAGGTGAGCCCAGGTGCAGGACTTGGTGTTTGTCCTTATTGAATTTCATCAGGCTCCTGTCAGCCCATTCTTCCAGCCTGTCTATGTCCTTCTGGATGGTGACCCTGCCCTCAAGCATATCAGTGGGTCCTCACTCCCTCCCCTGCCCCCCATTTTTGTGTCATTTGCAAATGTGACGAGTATACTCTGTCATCTCCTTCAGGTCGTTGATAAAGATGTTAAACAAATCCCAGTGCAGTCCCCTGTAGTTCTTCATTTGTTACCAGCCTCCAGGTAATGTACAATCCATTAGCCTCTACCTTCTGAGCCTGACCATCCAAGCCAGTTGAGTCCTATAACCACTTTGTGGTTTGCGTTCCCACCGGTGTTGCATACACAGCTGCACCGTGACTCAACTTTGAAAGAAAAAAAAATAGAAAACTGGAAAGTGCTGTCACGCCAGGTACCCCATGCTCTGGTGTTTATTATGCCCTTCTAAGCCTGAGTTCAGTCCTCATAAAGCTGATGAGGACTTTCTTGCCATGCCCTTGTGGTAGGAAATTATGAAAAAGATGGGCACCACCAAAGCTAGTCATTGTCTTAGGCACACCTAGCTTTTCATGGTTCTCCAAAGACTCCTAAATGGAGTTCACAGACTTCTCTGCCCTAAATCTGGACCGGGCTGAAGCTTCATGCTGTGCAAAGGTGATCATCTCCACAGAACAAACACTTCTGAGCACATAGGGAAATCAGAAAACTTACAGGTTAAGGATAGGCCAAATCTACTGGCATTTTCCATAGGTTCACCCCTACAGCTTCCTGTTCAGCACGCTGCTTTCTGTATGTCCTATTCTCAGGCATCTAATTCTTCTGCATTAGATAAGGGAGTCTGTCATCTCTGGGATTATGAATTCCCCAAAATGATAAAACATAAAAGAGTAAAGGTTTACTATATGAGTTCACCTTGTGAATGTAGTTCAAAATTACAGGGTTTACCTCCATAATCCAATTATTGGATCAATTAGCACATAGGCTTTTCCTGTCTGGCTAAATCAACGTATTCCCCTCAGTAATCTCCTCTCCTGTGACAGTGTCTTTTCCATCTGAAGTCTCCCAGTTTATTTTACCTTATCCATGGACCTGGCTATATTGAGCTCTGCATATAATCTGCTGAGAAATGAAAGAAATGCTATTAAGCTATATTTAATGTTCTAACCTGGGAGAAGAGAGAAATCTCCTTCTCTTGCCTTCTTTCTTGTAGAGGGAGAGAAAAATTTGCCCTCTCAGGACCCAACAGCACACAATGTGATTCTTTAAGCTTAAATCCTAGTCTAAGGGTTCAGATCACAGGCTTGAATCATCCCTTTGCTTGGGCTGTGAACTTGTACATCTCATACAAGACAGATGTGAACAGGCCGTGGCACAAAGTTAATCCCCAGAGTCAAGAGGCTGGATTAGTCTGTAGGCAGTAAAGATGTACATAAGGAAAGACCTGAGACACCTAAAAGAGTGGTGAATTCTTCTCTGAGACACCTCTTCTCGGTTCCAGCTGAGGACTGAAAGCTAAGATGGGATTCAGAGTCCTGTACATCCACACAGGGTTCAAATGTATATCTTCCATACTAATAAAAAGTACCCATAATACCGAGCCATAGGGGCATTAGAGGGGAGGAAGGAAGATCTCTAGTACATTCTCTTTTACCAAGAATTTAAAACCTGTTTTACATATATGGTAAAATATTTTACCATACAGGAATAGAATAAACTCAGCAGAAGACCTCATGTGCCGTACAAGGAGCCTTAACAGTCCTAAATGTCACCCACACATCAAGCTCAAAACATTGCTGTGCATCCAAGTCACAGACCTCATCTGGCCAAAGCGTCCCCTAGGCAGATGCCCATACCCTAGGATTCACTTCAGCTGATCAACTAGCAAAAAAATACAAACCAGTAGCATGAAGGGTCAAAGTGCCTGACTCTTATTTCCCTAAGAGTTCTGAATGCCCACACTGTGAATTAGGGCCCAAGCTTCAAAGTGCCTTTGAGCACAGAGGTCCCTGGAAGCAGATGATAGTCAAAGTAAACCACATAACCTTAGGTCTATAGACCTGCAACAATACTCTGTAGCCATGTAGAACTATATCCCATCTACAAGATCTGATCCAAAGGATTTCACATGCAATTATAACATTTATCTTGAGCTTTAGAAATATTTTGTGTTAGTCGGTAAAATGGAACTGTTTGCAAAATTCAAGGAGATAATTAAACCAAAATATTTTCAAGAATGTTTTTATTCTAATCCTTTTTTGTATTAAGACAAAACTTTTGACTCATGAAATGCCTGTAATCCTAAGGAGCATCAATAGAGTACACAACTGAAACTAGTCCCTACAAATGTTTAAACGTCCCAGTGATATCAATAAATAATGAGAAGAGGGATTACTCTCAAATAAATCATCCCAAATTCAGGATCCAAAGGTACACAGACCAAAATTAGGACTTTTCTATGCCGTGTCTTCAAAATCTCCACTCTCTCTGATTACAAGGGTATAATAGTCCATATGGTGACAGATCATTTTTAAAGTTTGCAGATCTCACCCTTCCACTGTTGGGAAACATGTTTTCTTTTGTAGCAAGGCAAATAGAAGCATCATTTGAAATTCTTCCTGGATAAGGAAACTTAGACTCACTTTTAGCTATAAGAAAGTGGCCCTTCTTTGGGACGCTACAATTCCAATCACAGCAAATGGCCCGCAAGGACCATCTGTTGCTCTGTTGAAATGCTTGAATAAGAGAGTGAAAGGAGATAGCTGATAAATTAGAGCTCTCCTGAAACATCTATATGCATAAATGTTACATCTCAAATAGCTTATGGCTGTCAGGGCAGGGATAAGGAACAGCTCTGGTATGGGTGGGGGGAGCATGGATAGGAACTTCCAATGGAGTGCTATGTTTAGAAGAAAATTTAAAGTCTAGATAGGAAGTTAAGAGTGCTGCATATTGCTGTGTGCATTTTGATGATCTTCCTATGAGCTATGGCTTAGCTCAGCTTCAAATTGCTTGCGTAGATGAAGAAATCACAGTGTGAAATCGTATGCCTGGTGCTATGCAGGAGGTCAGACCAGATGAGCATAGCGGTCCTGCTGGCCTAAGAACCTATGGAGTCTACCAAATCTGGCAGAAGGTAATGTCTGTGCAGACAAGAAAAGTAAAAATCAAGTACATAGTTACAGTAGCACTATATGTTAAATGGGGATCTAAAACTAAACAACGTAAATTAGTCAGAGGTTATTTTTTATTTCCTGAAGCACACCTATTTCTAGATGGAAGATGTAAATTAAACTGATCTGTAGATTCAATCACTCACCAGATTTGTCCAAACTCTTGAGATTATTCTATCGAAATCCTATATATTTATATACATTGGAACAAAACTCAAAATAAACGGCAGCGTTAGTGGGTACTATCAACAGAAAGGCCTTTCCAAATCACCAGCATCTGCCTCTAAACACTAACTGGCTTGCTCACAACTGAAATGCACACAGGAAAGATTGGCATCTGGTAATGAAAGTATTGCTTCCCGGCTATGTTGGGTAAACACCATTTTGATTAAATCATTTGGGGTTTAATAAAGAAGAACGGGCGCTGCAGGAACACGACAGAAGTGGCTGGATCCCTGTCAGCCGCGAGGGGTAGGAACACACACCCGTAGATGTGCGGGGACGCATGCACATACACACTCCCTTGTGAATATTTTTGGCTGCCGTGTGCTTGGCCGAGCCCCGGGGGGACCGGGGGGGCCGAGGCAGCGGGACACCCCGGAGCTGGGGGAGGCAAGGAGGGGATGGGAAAATTCCTTTTTTTTTCCCCTCTCTTCGGTCCCCAGTGGCCCAAACCCCTTTGGCTCGGCAAAAAGCCGGCAGGTGGAGCACAAGGCTAGAAACTGGGTTGGGGGGAGAGCGCTCGCTGCCGGGTGTTTTGATTCATAAAACTCATAAATCCTCCGAGATGAATAATAACAGGGAAACGCAGTGACTGTGCGCTTCCTACAGGGTGAAAATTCTCCAAAGTCCCAGCACCCGTGGCGGGACCGCCTGCGTTTAGCCTTTCATTCAGGTTTGGACGGCAGCTCTGCAGGGAGTTCGCCGAGATCCGTGCACCTTCTGCGTGTGGCTGTTGTCGTTTCGCTCACCTTCGTGGGCCCAGGAAAAGTGGGGTCCTGCACCTTAACAGCAATGCGTGCAGCACCTGCTGCTTGGTACTGTAAGACCTAGCCTCACTGTAGCTGTAGCAGCTTATAAAGTCTGAGAAACGGAATAGTTCCATTTTTAAAACGTGTATTTAAAGATAATTAAAAATAAAACAACAATTTAAAAAATACCAAGCGTTTTCAGGAGCCCTTAAAAAAGAAGTTTTTAGGTAAATGACCCACGAGCAGGGATAAAACCCTGGATTTCCAGGTCCTGTAACTCTCGCAGGAGCTTCATCATCATTGTAACAGCTTACGTACAACATTGATTTTTGTGTTATTATCCAGACCAGCCAGGACATAATGTGTGAACATCTACCATCTATTTTTCCACTGGCTTTTATTTCTAATGTGCCTCAGACACCGGGTAAATGTGAATTTGACCCCCCTTAGCTCAGTCGAATTTATTATCTTCAGGGAGGGGGACCGAAATCACAATTGTAAGTGCTCCCTCCGCTCACACACGCATGCACGCACACACACACTAGATGTGCTGTCTGTGCACCACTCCCCTATTGTTTTCACTGTAACTGATTTTGGCACCAGCTCTTTAGCACTTTGGAAGGGCCTTCATTAGCACTGGGACACTGTCCAAAAGGAATCCAGAAAAATCAACACATGGCTGCTCTTGTTCTCATGATAAATGACAGCTTTGGCTGAAAAACAACAACAGTAAGGAAGCAAAACAAAACCCAAAAAGCAACAAGGGTAGCCATAATGTGAATAGGAGAAGTCAGACATGACTAACTCATCCTGGATGGGGGAACGGGCTTGGCAGGGAGGGGGCAGGGGGATTCCTCCCTCTGTACTGTATTAAAAAAGTGGTTTGGCCTTTACACTGACATGGAGGGGTTCGCTCTCGGAGGGGAGAGATGCAGGGGAAGACTGGGACCAGACAACACCGCTTTGGTGACATGAATGAAAGGGCACCCAGCCCAGTGGGTTATGGAAAATAAAATGTCTGCCATCCTCACGAGGAGGAAGAGGGATCCCCCGTCCCTTACATAAAGCGGAGCTTACAAATGCAGAGAATGTATTAGGCTGCTGTATTAACCCATTTATTCCCCAATGGCTGTGTTTACACTCAAATCCTGAAGTGCTTACTCAGGCAAAACTCCCAGTTGACCTAGTCCTGAAGGCTTTAATCAGGAAGTATGCCCGGTGACTTCAATGAGAGCTTTGTCTCAATAACTATTCAGGATATGGCCCATAGGGATCTTGAAACTAGAACTAATTGAATTTTTTGCACGACATGCCTTTTCACTTGAAAAGAATCCTTTTTATCCAAAAACAATTCTTCACAAAATGCATCAGTCATTTTTCTCTATTATTGGAAATTTTCTATCACATTTTACCAGAATGCTCACCGACTTCTTACTTGGTACAGTTAAAAAAACAAAAACTACAACAAAAAAAAACAAACAACCAAAAAAAAAAAAAAAAAAAAAAAAAAAAAACAAACAAACCAAAAACACCCTGGGAAAAAAAACAAATCCTTATGGAAATTTTTACTCTTTTGCTAATGAAAAAACCTGACAAGCAGATAATTTTGAAACAGCGTTGGTGAAAACTGTGGAAAACACCTAGGGAATGCCAAAAGAAAAAGTAAAATCCTTTTTTAAAGCAAGGAAAATTAGTTTATTAAGATTTTGTTGTTGCTATTGTTAAAAACTCATTCTTTGCATTTCAATTTCTTCCACTGAAAACTACAATATAGTACCAGTGAATACACAAGATTGCATATGCATTTATATTAAATCACCACAGACAATTTTTAAACTAATTCTGGAGCCTCTAAAAAGGAAACAAATGTCAGCTCTGACCTGTGAAGTCTTCCATACACTTAAGCATATGAGCTATGGGGATTCCTTCAAGTCACACAAAATTCAAAAAATATTTTAGAACAGGCTGACATTCAGTACAGAAGGCAGATGTGGAAAGGAACAACATGCAGAAATTTTTGATGCAAATATCCACAAATCTGTGAAAAGATGTACAAACCCATCATAACTGTGACAAAATTCCTCTGGAACTACTTAGAAAGTGGGGTTTGTGCCTTTATTTTCAAGTCTGAGAATAGACTGCTTTTCCAAAAATGTATTTCAGGGTCTGGAGCCCAATCCAAGAGAATTTTAAAATTCATTTTGAACCTATGCTTTCAAATGAGAACATCTATTGAATTTCACAGGGGGAAGACCCTGTTTTGCAAGGTGCAAATCTGCTGAAAATACACCAAAGCAATATTTTCCAGAAATCCTTCACGAGCTTTGCATACCACGTGTCTCATCCAAACTTGGCACATATCAGATGGCTGGTCAAGAGTGACCCATGAGAATACACACAAGACCCTCACACATCAGCTGCATCACAACTTGTTCATTACCACGCACAGCATCCCACATTGATCATGAATATATATCATTAAAAAACAAGCTGTACACTGATGAGAAGGAGTTTGGAAATTGTTCTGCTTGAAATTCACAAGGAGCGCATTTCTGATAGATGTGTAGGCTGTTGACTTAATACGGTTAAAAGCTAAACAAATATTTTATTGGAACTTGCACCTACATTTATATCCACTGAAAAATATTTAGAGAAAAGCCCTACATACTAGTTTTGATTTTGCTACAAAGCCAAAGGCCCAATGAGGTTTGCTGAGAAATCCCCTCTGGTCTCTGAATTTGAATCAAGGTTTTGAACAAGCTTGGGTCAGGCATTTGTTCTGAAACAACATGAAATAGCATCTCTCAGTGTTTTCAGATGAGCTTTGCTAGATCTGTGCAGGGCTACAATTCAAACAAAAATTCAGGGACACTAGTAGGTTAGAGCTGATCCTTTCCCATATCTCCCTTGCAAAGCTAAATCACTGGGAGCAATCAGTTGAGCGACTTCTAAATTCCCCTTCACACCCACCCAATTAAACTTTTATCATATGGGTTGATCCCGTGATATAAAACACAAGTGTGTCTTAATGCAATTTGAAGTCGCAGTCAGCCTTCTGGGAGAAGGGCAGATGCCTGATGTACCTTAAACTGATGCATTGGATGCTGTTTTTTCCTGCTTTATGCCATTAGTACACTTGTTCACCATCTCCCCTACCACATTGCCATCAGGGAGATCTAAGCTTGGCAGCAGGCTGGGATCCCTGCCTCTAAGCTGAAAGAGGTTGAGCTATTTGCAGAAATAATGCTTTCCAGACGTACTAAACAGCACTCATCTTTCCAGATGGAGGGGCATTAGTGTTGCTTCCAGCCATCTCTTCACCTTCTGGTGTACTTGCCACTCCTCCCGTATGCACCACGAGCCTTATGCTTCAGATACCTCCCTTGCATGCTGAGAAACTCTGCAATCCACCTGCACCTTGCAGCCCTGGGAGCCAGCTGGAGGAGGGATATAGCCCATCCTATTTTGGTGTGGGACTTCTATCAGATGGGAAACGGGGGACTCTGAAAGGAGCCAAACGTTCAGGGAGCCCTTTTCCCTCCTGTGGTATGTATTTCTACTTAAAGGATTCAAAAAGGAGAGGATTTGGCAGGTAGAGGGTCTGTTGAAGATAAGCACTGATGGCAGCCAAGCTAAAGGGATATATATAGAGAGAGAGAAAGTCAGCGATGAAGAGGTAACAGCCCCGTTGCTAAACTGAAGCTTTTAATGGTCCCACAAGACCTGCAGACTGTCTGGTCCAACGACTAAGGGCTAAGAGCCAAGCCTTGAACATGCAGATCTTGGATCTGTGGCACACCAGGCTACATCAAACCTGACGAGGTCATCTGGATCACATGAATGCTTCAAGTCAAACAACTGAAAAAAATTTATTTTTTCTTTCTTTTTTTCCCTTTTTTTGTTCTTCATGTGAATCCCCAGTGGAAGAAATCCACCGAACAAGCATGTTGATTTTGGCAAAGGCACACACAGTCACTCTGTTCTAAAGATGAGCTGACACGTGCAGATTCACAGATTAGCCATTTCTAAAGGTTAATTAAATATTGCCATTGTTTTCCAAGCTATTAATGTATGTTATTCTATTTTTCTCTGTTAAAGAACATCTGGGTTTTGGAGTTAAAAAATATGCAACCCTCCGTCCCCCTTCGAAAAAGGTCTTAAAAAACACACACAGAGTGTCTCCTTTAAAAATATGGCATGACCATCTTCAGAGTCACATTACAAAGTTGAGAAAAAAAATCTTTGAGAAAATATTAGGAAAAATGTTCTTCCATAAATCAAAATATTTTATGTGCATTCTCGTCAGCTGAGTGCATCTCAGAACTCGCTCACACACAGTAAATGAACTGTAGGAGAGGCTCCTGGTATTAGTCAGCCCTTTGTTATTTGCTGAAGTTACTGAAAGTGATTACATTCAGATATGTTCCTGCTCCATCCTTTAGTGCCAGGATGTATGACAGCCAGTTCTGTTTACAGTGCTGGCACTGCTGAGTAAATGAACTGGATCTGCACAGCTTTCCTTATCCCTGTCCTGTATTCCTCCTCGGCCATTCGGACTCACCTTATGAACAGATTTGAGGCAGAAGAAAGAATGAGTAGGATTAAGAGAATACAGGTGTAGAAACCTAACGCTCTGATTTGGTAGAGGTTTCTTGGCAGGGATGTAAATGACTACAAAAGATTCCTAACCCTAACGATCAGGTTTGGCAGCAATAGCAAAAGAAAGCTACTCTTTGCTTGCAGCTTTACTCTGCTGTTCCTGTGATACCTGAGACAAATCAGCTTTATTTCTTGCACCAAATCTCCTTCATTACATCTCCAAGCGAAGGCATTTGGCAGTCTGAAAACCCAAGGTGATAACACTAGTCTCCTCTTTGCACAGATGATAACAAACACTTAAGATGTACAGAAAAAAAAAAAAAAAAAAACAAAACAAAAAGAACCTAATCTAGTATCTCCTGTGCCTCCATCTACCCCTCTGTCAAGGAGTGACAGTCATATACAGGTAACTCTCAAGTGCATCAGGAAGCTTAAGTTATTAATGTCGGAATGGTGCTTGGAATTTCTTAGCTATAAGCAACACAGAAACTTAAAATATTGTTCCAAGAATGAGAATGTGGTTTTGCATATTAGATGGCTCTTCTTCATCAGCTTGACTTTGAGCTTCAAATTCATGTTATCTGTACTAATCAAAGTCCCATGCAAATCCCAAAGACATTCACCATCCCTGATTGCTGATTCTGGCTCCAAGCGTGTTTATTGCCCAGTCATCAGCTGGTGTATAGTTTAACCAGCTCACTGGCAATGAATGAGCCAAACTGCTGCTCATACAAACCACAGACCAGTGGTAGTCTAACTCACGTCCTTCTGCCTCACCTTATCATCTCTGCAGACAAGCTGTTGTAGGAACTGATCCCTTTGTCACCTCCTTTCTGGGATGGCAAGCTGTGGTGGATCCCCCTCTCCCGTTTACCTCGCCATACTAGCAGAGGGGAAGGGAGCCCTGTGTTGTCTCCTGCATCCCTCTATAAGGCATCAGAGGCCAGAAAAGCAAGGGCATAGCACTGATGGTGGTAGGTAAATCAGTCCTGGAGCAAGACCAACCGGCTTTTATGGCGTGCCTCCCATGCCCTATGCTGCCATGCACTCAGCTATCTCTAAACCACCATGTGCACTGGGTTTCCCCAACCCGCATCCCAGTGCTGCTATACCCAGCCCTTCCTGATCCTGCTGGGATCACAACAGTCAGATGAAATGAGGATAACTCTGTTATTTATTTCTGTCATGTTCTGCTTGGAAGGTTTGATGATTCCTCCTAACAGGCATTTTACTAGTCGACAAAAAGTTGTCCATATTGCAGTGCTTGTTCTGACCTGCAAGTTAGCAAACAATAAATCTTAATTACACTTAAATGCCAGAAATCTGCAAAGAACGAGGCAACATTAGTCAGCTGTGAATTGGTCCTGACTCCTGCCTCTGCTTTGGCTGGAGATGCAGCTGCAGGAATACATAAATTAGTTTTTGATTTGTTTGTGCCAGTTCAATCAGTTGTGGCTATTCCTTAAGAGCTTTTCCAGTATTAGTGGGCTTACTGGCATTCATCCTATTAGCAACTTAGATGCAGGTGGCATCTGGAAAGTTTTATTTTAAAAGACTTTTCGTATTGTACTTAGGTTAATAAGAAAGCGTTATTTTTAAATATCTCGGCAGTTTTCCAGAGTGCAACTCGGTCTCATGACATCTGCTCAGTGGATACTTGTTACCTTTGGGTTTATTGAAAGAAAGCCTCTGAATAACCTTTTTGTTAGCAATCTGCTTTATGGGCCCTGCAACGGAATAGCGTTGGAGTGCAAATGCAGATGTTAGCAGAGGGGATTTTCTATGCTGTAACAAGCTCTTTGGTATTCTGGCACTTACATGTCATAACGTTCAATAAAATTGCCCAGGCCTCCTCCTCATTTCCCTCTTTGTGAGATTCTGCCACCTTTATTCAAGAACTAGAGCTCAGTTGACAGCCCACCTCAGCTCAGCGGATACGGTGTGGTTCCCACTTTGGAAATGGGGGTCTGGGGAAGATTTTATTGCAAAGGTATAAGCGGCTATACCACGTACCATTTTAAACACTGCAGTGAGGCCAATCTTAAGCGACTGCTCCTAATATTCGGGAGTGTTGACAAATTGCACTGGTTGAGTAATGGCTCATTCGCAATAAAGGAAAGGAATCACAAACTCCATTTCCAAATTTCACCCCTTCCAATATTTATCATACAACAGGAAAATGATTCAATGGAAATCTTGTTGGTGAACAAAAAGATTTCATTTATACTGAGTATAGTAAGTCCCATTGCCAGAAAGAAAAACATACTTTTCATGAAATTCACTTTTATTAATAGCTGACAGAGCATAGCTGGTAAACCAAACTAGCTATTCAGCAACTGCCATAAATTAAGCCGAAGCAGAAACTGTTTTTACAAAAGGATCAGCTGAAGCTTGGGCTCCTGTTTGGTGACATCATCCTCAATGCACTAAGCCAAATTTTGCAGATTAAAGAGCAAGAAAGTTTCAAACATAAACCAAAGTGAAGGAATTTAAATGGTCTTTTCCTGTGAAACACCAGCGTAAGAACTGAGTGTCACTCTGAAGACTTAGTCAGCGCCAAATCCTCTGGCTGGGTTGATTCTGGTGTGGCTCCACAGAAATCAAAGCAGCAAAGGTACAAACAGAGGCTGAGCTGATTCACAATCCCTAAGTGTTTTACAACTTCAGTGTAGTTTCTATTCCAGCAGAAGGTCTAGATCTCTTTAAATATAGCTGAGTAAAGAAATAACATACTCAGAAGTTGTTGCGGGTCTTCCATAAGTACTAGGAAAATGCAGTCATTCTAGTTGATGGCTGAGCTGGAAACTCCAGATTTGTGAGAGTGTTCCCAAAATACAACTCCAGAAATCAGACACAATCTAAGGATGCTCCTAAAGGTGTGCCACCTTTACCAAAATATCAAAATAACCTTTACCAAAATATCAGAATAACACAGGAGTCACTGAAATGCTGGACAGAGCACCAAAATAACTAGATTCTGCTTCAGCTTCAGCCAAAGAACATGGACTGAAGTAATAAAAGTTATGTTTGGGAGTGGTACTCGGTAGTATTCTGGCCAAACCTTGGATGTAGGTTCATTTCTAAAATAGACAAAGAAATCTGAGTTAGTCTTGGAAGAAAGAATGTCGTAATCAGCTGACACCAGTGTGATGTTGTCATTTTTTGCAGGGGTCTTCTTCTGGTATCAAACCTGGCTTCAGGAATAGTTTACATGATACAGTTTAGAGAAAAAGTTTGGAAGAGAGAGTTGAGATCAGCCTTGTGGTTTAGGTGATAGCTGCTAGAAAGATGGACTTCAAAATGTGGTAATATACAAGTGATATAAGAAATAATCCAAGAGATATTTTAGGAGTCTTGGGAACATTAATTCTGGATACAAAGCCAAAGTTTTGTCTCTGGCCGCTGGGCAAGAGCTCTCAGAAAAGACCAAGAATAATTTAAAAAACAGGTGGCATGTGCAAATCAGCTCAAACCAAGATGAACAAAGGCAGCTTGTTTTAAATACAGATAAATGCCTTTGGTAGCAAGGTCAGATCAGTCAATTTTGGACTGCCTATAAAGAAAACTTCCTCCACTTGGACAAATACATTTCCTCCTCTGTTTTTCTACACTGTGTCAGGATCCCTACAGATGTAGGGATCCGTGTCTCTCGGTGCTACTCAGCCAAGCAACAGCAGCGTCGTCAGGTGCGGTGACTCTGGGTCTGGACAGAGCATCTGGCTGCCGGGCTGTGAGATCAGGTCCAGGCAGCCCAGGAGCTGGATCAGAGGCTGATGACCATCTGTACGAAGTCTGTCAGCCAGAACTGTCTTGGCCAGTACAGAGCTGGAGAATGATCATGTCTTTGGTTCTTTCTGATCCTTCCGATTACCCTGGGAATCAGGGGAGCTACTGGACAAGCATAATACAGGGATCAGCAGGAAAAAAACAATCCAGTAACAATCCTGGGCCTGGGCCTCTTTGGAGAAGAATCTCTTATTCCTGGAGGTGAGCAAATCTTTTCTGGAGCCTTCTCACTGTTGCCTCCATATACAAAGTCCGTATTTACTACTTACGGACTGCTTCCTCAGGAAGCTGCTGCATTTTTTTCAGGCTCCTGGAGATGAAGGACCATCTGGATTCCCCAGGTGGATGTCATTTAGATCTGGCTATGAAGCCGTCATGGAGATGGTCTTTCTTAATATACATCCATCCTGACTCTGTGAAGAGCTGATGTTTGAGATCAGAATGCTGTTCAGGCCACTTCTGTATCCCCCACCTCCAGGAAATTTGTATGTAATTTCACAACATGGTTCCTGGGCCAAAGTTCTCTGACTACAAAGGTGGTAAAAAAATTAGCTCCCAATGTGTTAGTGAGGCATCTGTGATTAAGGTCCTTATCAAGGAGAAGCTTTCCCATGTATTTTTATGTTCAAGCCACCAGGCCAGTTCTGCAACAAGATGTGGCACCAAGAGTTTCCTGTCTATCCAATGTCTTATCTGAGAATAGACTGACTTGACTCAGAGCTAATGAGGATGCAGACTAAATCCATAAGGCAAATACATATATATTAGGCTGGCATGAGATCTAATTATGGGGTGTTGGAATCATTTTGATACCCACAGGAATAGAAATACTTGTAATAAAGGAAATCTGCCAACAGGAAACTAAGATTTTACTGATCTGGAGTTAGTCATTAGCCTCGTAAGCTGAGAATGAATTAGCAACAATTTATGGGATGCACAGAGATGTACACATTTATATGACCTGAATGCCATGCATTCTTAGATGGGTACCTGCCACTGCTGGGCATTTTATAAAGATATTCTTGTTTATGAGGGGACCACATGGCAAGATTTTTTCATACCATCGTTTGATCCCATTTGATCTAACAGACTCTCTCCAGTCTGCCCTGCTCATTCTGTTTTTTCTTGCCTGTTGGTCAAGAATTGACAAATCTGAAGCTCAGTACAAACAGCAGATGGGACAACCTCTAGTTTTTGTTTCCATGCCACCAATAGCCATTGAGGGTGAGGAATCTAAGCAAGAAGCACAAGAACACCTACCTTATTTTTATTCTTGACTAACTACACAGAGAAGCAGACAGCCCAGGGCTACTGCTGTTTTTAAAAATTCACACTTGGATATAGGCACCTTAAGTGAGATTCACTCTCATATGGACCTAAAGAGCAACAGGACTCTTACAACTCCTCCTCCAGCTTTCTAGAGGAGGAGAGGTGAGGCAACAAGTTCTGACCTGCTTCAGGAACAGGGACTGGAACCAGTTCACAAGAAGACCCACAAGGCAAGGTGGAAGGGGGGAAAGGAACACACAGGTGCATTTCCAAACGTAGAGCAGCTTCTGCCAAAAGCAAATCCATCAGCAAGATCCTTTGAAGAAAACATGCAAGTAAGAACCATTAACCACTCTGGGAAGATAAAGAGTGACATCACACTCTTCCTCAACATAAAAATCTCTTGCTATATACTGGACCTTTTAAAGCATGCTTAGGACTCTACCTCTCTTATTATTTTCCAATATTATTTTCCTCCTTTCTTATGCTCACCCACATGTGGGGGGAAAAAACAAAACAACCAAACCAAACAAACAGAAAAAACAAAACAAAAAAAAAAAAAAAAAAAAAACAAAAAAAAAAAACAAAACCAACCACTCCATTAATGGAAAACCTTTTCACTTCAGGGGACCCAAGAAATGCACACTCTCCCTGAATTCATCTCCAAGGGCCTAAAGAATGCCGATAATTCATAGCCATCTTACACCCATCTAAGTCTCCCTTTCTATCTTGTCTTGGATGCCTTCATCCTTAATGTAGGTGTCACAATGGTCAGATGGCACTCTGGCACCACTTCTGAGCCATTCCCTGTGAATTAATAGTGATGTTTGATGTAGGATCAAGCTCTAATAACCTCACTCATCACAAGCCAGTACCATTTAACTCTACCAGAAGTACGCCCAAAGTTAAGGGCTCTGAACGCAGGCTGTTACTGGTGATCCCAACAAGTGCTTTTAAGTGCCAGCTTGAGACGCCACCGTATCTTCAGACTACAAGTCTGTAGGCATGTCTCTGAGCATGGCTGAAGTGTACTGTCCAAAAGATGCTGAGATTTGAATACCAGGTAGGCACTTAGCCTTAACAGATGGTCCACAAGACAGCTATGGAGATAGCAGGTGTATAGGGTACAGCACGGGCTGTGTTTAGGACATCCCAGATATCTTCTTCCCAGTCCTCTGAAAATGCCTAGCCCAAAGGAGGGCCATTAGCATTCATCTCAAAGTGTTTAGGTAACACTAAATCTCAGTTTATTTTAGCTCTTCAGCTGCAAATCTGCTACAGTACACCACTTAAACCACCTTTTCCCTTTGCAGTTTTTTTTTCCTAGGCTGACCTCGAGATGTGTAGATAGGGGACAGGGTGGCAGAGGAACAAGGCTGCGCTTATCCGCTTCCTGCTGCTGACAGGCCTGGCTTGGTTTACCTAAGGCTTGACCCCTATCTCTCCTGCTCAGCTGCCCCAGCAGATGCTGTGCCCATCATGGAGATGTGCTACTCATCAAGATAAAAAGAGTAAGAATCTATATCAAAGCACTTAGGTATGATTAAATAAAGGAGGCCATTTCCTGTGCTGCTAATCTGGTGCCTTTCAAAATCACTAACTTAACTTTTTTTTTAAAGTTACCATCTTTTAATTCTCCTGGGTCTCCTCTATAGTTCTCCTTCTCCTTCCTGGGAAGGGGTGATCCACTTCATGATACGACAGTAGCTCACAGGGCTGATTAAACTGAACTCCGTGCAACACAAACAGCATTTTTTCATGTACAAAATGAAAGAATTGAACTGCTCTCTCTTTTGAGTTTTGTCTGGGTCAGGATACCCAATTAACCTGCAGGCTCCGGTACTGGCAGTTACCTGCTCTTCACTTTGAAATCAAGTCACTCTCCTGTTTTGGGAGCTCTACTGCTCTGGAAGTCTTCCTGTCCTTTAATATGATAGAACAAAGCAGAAGCAGCTACTGTGAAAAAATGAAAAAAACAGACTCATTCAATATGGCCTCTTACTATACATTTTAGAGTATTACAGTCTAGAGTTCAATAGCATCTTAACTGCTTGGCCACAAAGAGACAAAGTATTTTAGGACTCTAATATTTGATGAGTATGTAAAAAGTCAAGTAAGTCTCTAGAGTGTACTTTCCTACTCACAAGAAATCCAAGGTTTAGACTTTGCAACCTCCACACATTTTTTGGGGGGATGCCATCCTTATTCTTAGATACTCGGTCAGATTACATACCTTGCTGGGCTTACCACACTAGGTATCAAATGCTACATACAGTTTCTCATGGAAAGCTGCTCTAATGTTTGGTAGTCCTCTTCTTTATTTTTTGTTGTTGTTGTAGAAAATTGAGGAATTGGTATGTTTATCAACATGAGAGCACATGAGAGTGAAGCAGTGTGTGACTAAACTGACTCTTACCTGCAATTACCATACGCAATGACCACTGAGCATGTGAGGAAGGACCAGGCGCAGTCAGCGAAGCCCAACCTGTTCTAGGCGTAACACAACCCCGAAGCTGCAACCATGGTGCCTGACACTTGAAGTGCAACACACGTCTGACCACAGTGAAGGCCTCCCGTGCCTTTACTTTGGAGTGCTGATCTGTGAATGTGCTTGTTGATCAATGCCATAGGCAAAAAAGGGTTGGATGCATCTGACGAAGTGTCAGATGCAGGGGGCATGTGCTGCACCCAGCACAGCCCCTATCTCTATCTCAGTTAGCCTAGATGGGAATGTGACTGCCATAACTTGTCAGAGCCCCTCTTCCCTGCACCCTACTTGGGGTCACCAGTAGTATGTGGGTAATCAGAATCTACAGAAAACCATATGCAACTGATACTTCTCTACTGCAAACTATAGCACAGAACTAAGTTATTTACACACTGGGCCTGACTTTCCCTTATTTTATGAACAAACAGTATTTTACATTTGTGCAAAAGGATGGTAAACCACCACCAAGTCAACCTGGTTATATAAGGTGTGAGAAAAAGGAGAATGAGATTTCACTAAAAAAATCACCCAAACCAGTGTTCTTTGCTCTTCCTCAGTCAGACTTAACCTAGTGCAATTTCAAAGTATGTGCTGACATTTTTGCTCCAACTTTAATTTCACACATGTGCCACAGAGTAAGGCTATGCCATGCTATAAAATGCAATTGTATGTGTGAGACTGTCCTGCAATAGCTGCATGGAGGCTGATCGCTAAATCTCCCAGAAACCTTAGCTTTTCTGCATCCCAGAGCTTCTCATCATTAGAATTCCCCAGGTTTCCACCTCCTTCCCCAACTGCCATCTGGCCTGTCCACACTCCAGCTGCAGTCAGACGTCCCTCACCACTTACACCTGATCTTTTGACTCTACGCACCTGAAACAATTCTCACTCAATCTATCAAGCAATACAAAATTATACAATGAGGAAACCTCTTCCAAAATCTATGAACAAATTGCCCAGCTTAAAATCACCACTCCCTTTCCATGATATCCACCCTAGGCAGTATTAAAATGAAGGCGAAGATTTATTTGAGGAAGAAAATTCAAGCACATTTCAATACGACAGTGCATCCTGACGGAATAGTGTTTGTAAAAGTTTGTGCTTCGCCAGCAGTTGTTCTTTTGATGCTTGCTGTTGGGATATTTTGGTGTAGAACTCCATTATCACCTCCTGCTAGTTAGCAGATCAACGTTTGACGTGCAAGGGAAGGTAGCATCTACTTGGAAGGGCACTGTGGAAAAGGAGAGCAGCACGTGGAGTGCTCACGTGGCAGGCACTGGGTGTTTGCAGACTGTCACTGAACAGTGGTGGGACGTGTGACTGGGAGGAAGAAACCGCTATACTTTGAGCCTACCCTGTCTTAAAGCTTAAATAGATTCACCTCATAACACAGACTTTTTTTTTTTTTTTTCACTCCTGTTTTCTCCTTCATTATTTTCCATATCAAAAGTCAATGCTGGATTATCTTCAGTATTTTGTCCACAAAATATTTGAGGAAAAAAAAAAATCAAACCAACTTTTTTTGTCCACAAAATATTTGAGGAAAAAAAAAAATCAAACCAACTTTTTTTTACACAAGCCTTTTCAAACGCTTTCAAACAGCAGTCTTCTGTCATTTTATAGCTTAGTTAGATGGGCTGTTCTATATCAGCAAGAAATCTGTTACAGGACAGACACCAGCATGATTACAAGAGATGGGTAAACCTCAAAAGGCCTAAAATCTGGTTTTGTTTCCATGAAGCTGAACCTCTGGGTATCATTGCTTCCTGTTGGGGGATCTGGTTTTGCAAACAACAAGAACAGGGAGTATTGGTTTTAATGTTATTTTTGGCTCCTGGTTTTAGGCCAAATTTGAGAGTGCAGAGGTGCTGAATTACTTTAATGAACAAATACAAAAGTTTCTCAGCCTGGAAATGGATTTGCTTGTGTCTTGTTTCCCATACTCAGTTTTATTTTATCATTGAATATGGTGGCTCACCTCTGGACCTCTGTTGCATGGTAGACCTACCACAGCTTGCCAAATCAAGAAAATCTGACTCCTTATACTACTTCTGTCACTGCCCCAGCAGCCACAGAAACACGCTTTCTGTTAATATTTTCTTGCGTTTCTCATTACAGGCCGGATTCTGTTTTTTAATACCTGTTAAACTGCCATTGACTTCCATGGAGCAATTCCAGATTTGCATTGATCATCAATTATGAGTTGTTATATCACCAGGCTTATGGCAATAACTTAATTAAAATTAGTTTTGTTGATGTTACTCCTTGATTTTTTCCAGTCAAGTAAAACAAACCTTAAAGGAGAATTTTTTCACTGGTCAGCCTGGAGAGCCTGCACACTGCCTCTGAGATCTTTTCCCCTCTCCACCTTCCTGTGCCCGGTCTCCCCTCACCAGTCCCCTCTCACACACACTGTTTTATAGTAACAGGGTCACTAGAAAACATAGAGTTCAGCACTATAGAAGTGGAAACAGAAAGCAGCCATGGGCAATTAACCAGGGCTGTGACTGCTTATGTTTGGCTCCTGCTTCCATTTCTGTTTCCATGGAAATGGACATCAGATCACTGGAAAGAAAGTAAATTTTCTACTTCTCCTCACCTTCATATCAGCCAGGCTATACAACCCAAATAAATGTAAACTTATCTAATTAAATGTGAACTTAGAAATCTTTTCATTTCATTGAAATAAATTGACAAAAGCAACATTGCTTTTTAAGTACTCAGATGCTATTGGCTGTCCTTTGGGAAAGGAGTAGGTAAGTTTGCCCACCCCTTTTTGCTTTGTAAGGTATGGAAACATGCAAGCATCCATCCTACCCCTTGCTCTGAGCTCCTGCCTGCCCATTAATATTGTTGTGCTGAACAGTACTCATCACTTGCCCATTAGGGGTCATTTAAGCATAAATGACCCCCCCTTACAGAGACTGTGTGGGTTAAAGACCTCTTCTTTGTCTGGCTGCTAACGCTTTGAGGTTCATTTGTATTGCAGAGCAGCCACATAAAAAAAGGTTCAAGCCCACCTTTAAAGGTCATATGGTCTCAGAGGAGGAGCTTTGACCTAGGAGGGTTTCCCAGGTGAAAAGCTCGGGGTTTGGGAACAAAGAAAAAAAAGTGTTTTTTAAGCTTTCACATTCCTGTGAGAGACTGAGAAAGATAAGACTTGTGTCTTTTGTAAACAAACGTATGAGAGACTGAACACTTGATTTCTCCTCTAGACGTGAAGCCGATCTGCAAAGCTGCCAGACCTGTAGAGGAGTAACAATAATTTTCAGTTTGGCTTATGACACAACAGATAGACAAAATCTCGAGGGCCAGCTTCAACAAAAATGTCTTATGTCATGAGTCAATATTCTTCCAGAGGTAGCAATTGCCTTTACTGGTCAAAGAATGAAGGCACAACTTGAAACAATCTGCTAGTCTACCAATCTGTATTACCCACTGGAAGATGCTTCATACTTTTTTTCTCAAGCAGCACTCTAATTCTATTAAACCCAATGAACTAATAAAAACTTGCCAACAACATAGCACCAAATAGATTCTCTGCTTGAATTGGCATCGCACTTTGCAATTTGCAGTGATTGAAAGCATAAATATTATTACTGTAATAATGCAAACTCAATGCCAATAAATGGTTTGTTTTCTAACAGGGTCCGTTTTACAGCAAGAACTCGGGAAAGCTGGCTTTCCCAGCATCTACTAAAGTGTTAATTTCTAGAGTCCAGTAACAAGAACAGTAAGAAAGAAAGCAATCAAATTGGATCTATATAGGATGGTAGATTTAAACCATTTAATTACTGTAGCTGTGAGCAATACTGTAGCTGGTTATTGCTAATGTGTGGATCACAAAAGCTTCACTCCTGTAGAAATCAGTCATGCGAGGGAGATCAGGAATTACAGATACTTCACCAATGTGAGGGATTTGCTCTGGTCCTTTAAAGAGATTTCCTCCAGTGACAAAAGCCTCGTGCCTAATACTAATGTAACAAATTTACTTTAAAGAAAAGTAGCCTGTAACCTAATCATAGTCAGTCCTAAAATATACTTCTTTAAATGGCTCGTATCAAACAGTTCAAGTCATGATGCAGATCTCTTTTTTTTTTTTTTTTAATTTAAATCCATCTCCGTTGAAGATGCTAGCATGTCTTGAGAAAGCAGAGAAAGCTAGATGATGGGTAATACATGCTGCCAATGATAAAAAGTCTGATTTTTCCTCTCTAAACAAAAGGCAAGCCTCAAATTCTTTTCCTGCTGTAATCCCAATCACTATGGTTGCTATCACAAGCGCGAAAACAATCTCCAAGAGAAATATACCTGTACAAGTTTCCTTCCCCGAAAGGCATTGCACAAGCATTTAAAACTTAGAACAAACATGTAGGCCATTAAAACTGGTGTGATCACCCAGAAATGAACATGAATCAGGATCTAACTTCACAGCACTGGAGCCACTCCTGGGAAGCTGGAGCATTACAGAGTGAAAAAAAGAGAAGCCTATTAAGTTTTATTTGGATTTGCAAGAAATACATGCAGAGGGCAAGGAGCAAGGTGCAAAATATTTAAGGGGAACAGTAAAAGAAATAAAACAGCTGGAATTTTGGGTTGAGGTCTAGTCTACAGTAGTAGGGTTGCACTGACAAGACTTCCTAAGGGTGATGATATGCTGATATGCTGATAAATAGGTACAGGCCACATTTATTCAACAAATCTAGTAAAGCTATGTAAGACAAATCATACTTTTCTGAGAAAATTGCACCTATACTTTAGCTTTTATTTCAATAGTTTAAAGAAAGAATCATGCCCTTAATCGCTGTTACGATCAAGCTTCTAGTTTAGATCTTGTGTAATTGTCATTTTGTAGAATAGATCCCCAAAGCCCCTTCTGCTATGTCTGTTGGTTTTGTTCATCTCTTAGGAGACTTTTTTCAAGTAATAAGAAAGATTTAAAGTGGATGTCTCTTAAAGGATAATAAATACCTGGAGAAGAATGAGGAAATACATTAAAGCTGAATCACTGCTGTGTCACACCAATTTTCCCCTTTTACTCTCGAGATTCCACTGAAATCAATGAAGTTACAGTTACTTAAATCTGTAGGATTATATGAGTGAACCAGGTACATTGCCTTGCAATAAATGACTAGAACTTGCTGGCAGACTTGCTCAGAATCAAATACGTCCTTTTAAATTTCACACTATTTTCACAATCTTGTAGCAGCAAAGCAAAACAAGAAGTTCACTGTGCAGTCAGAACAAAATCTTTTTTCTCTGGTCTAAGTATTTAGCCAATACAGTATCACAGAAACATTGATTTCTGTTCCCAGCCTAAGAATCCTCCTGATATTTTCATACAGAACCAAAGACCCAACACAATCTCTCTTTTATGGCTAAGAAAATGCTAGGAGAATCGTTATCCCTGGGAAAGATTTCTCTGATAGACGAGGAAGGACTGTTCATTAGTGTCATGAATGATGCTGCCTCTTTTTTATGCAACTTGCATTCACTGATGCTGGCACTGTCAGAGTCTCCAACTGTGTGCACAATTCAGTTCATCGAACAAGGCGGCATCCTTTCCAGATACACTCAACGTGCGGTATTATGGTTGGGAAATTCATTCCACAGAAGAGAAACATGAATTATTTCAATTCTAAAAAAAAAAAAAAAAAAAAGGCACAGTCTGTGCCTTCTTTTTCCATGCTATTAGAGAGATTATCAGGAAAAAATAAACACAGCAGTTGTTCAAGGTCCCACACAAACAAAACAAGGACTGCAGGCCATTCCATACACAGTACTGAGCCATTGCTCTGTTTACTTGTAAGATGTAAAATAACACATTTTTCAATTCTTTTTTTTTAATTAATAATTATTCGGTGCTGACAGACCAATTTTGCAAAATTTTAAACAGGAAAAAACCCCAAATGTTCACAGTTTTAAGTATGCTCTGATCTCGGCTCCTCTCAGCTCAGACATTTCCTTTCGGTGTATTTAGTGTGACGGCGACACGTCAGTCTGTCTGCAGGGAATGGCTGCCTCGCACTGATGCCGAACGTAGGTGGAGGCCAGTCCCATGCTCCTGAGTCACCTGCAGCGCTCAAGGTGCATGAACAAATTACATCTGGTCCCTAAGCAGCAAGGACCACATCCAAAAAACCCGAGCCACGACACGTGTTTCTGTACATGCCTTGGTGCTTGCCATATGAGAGAGCCTGGAGCTAACGGCAGGGGAGCAGATACATCTACTCCAAGAAGCAGAGAGCCCTGCGGAGATAATAGCTCACGGCCTGGGAGCTGGGTAGGTGCTTTACATCAGTAAAGCTGACAAAGGGCAAAAAGCCCAGTCTTCTCCCCAGGGCTGAGCTGGTACCATCCCAGCACAGTGCTGGGGGCAGCCTGGCTCCGGCTCGGCCAGGGATCGACTAAGCGGGCGCAGCTGCGCAGGACAGGCAGGGTTTGGGGATGCTCTGATTCCCGCACTCCCTTCACCCTCTCCTCCTCCAGCAGACAGGGGAAATGCACAGCTGGGCCACAGGCTTTTTAAGATCACAGCATTTGGCCCTGATCCACATAGCTCCGAGCCCGTGCTTTAAAAACAGCAGACTGAGCAAGGAGCCGTCGCAGCCTACCTCTGGGAAAACCCTGAGGATGGGTGACAGGAGTGCAATTAAAATCCCTCTTCTCTCCAGAGCTTAGTTATTTTATGTTGTG
This sequence comes from Tyto alba, assembly GCF_018691265.1. NCBI lineage: Eukaryota > Metazoa > Chordata > Aves > Strigiformes > Tytonidae > Tyto > Tyto alba. The sequence continues at coordinate 40,029,773 of NW_024881330.1, forward strand.
CGTTTTCCCACTGCGGATGCCTCTTTCAGAAAGATGCCTCTTTCCTGCAGAACTGAGCAGGGTCACACAGGGTGGTCAGAAAAAGAACCCATGTCACTGAAATCTTCCATCTTTTGTAACAGTTGAATAGTCCCACCCAAAGTGCTCTGTCCCCTTTTCTGCCTGACAAGATTTGCTTCTCTTTTCGGAGAGCTCTCAGTCACCCTGTCGATAAGGCATTTGGGGTGGAAAGACCACCCTTCCCTTCTCTTTACAAAGCAGTCAGGCTTTAGAGGAAATATATATTTGTTGAATAAGAAAGACGAAGCATGATAAGAAAGAAGAAACAGTTGGCCTCATGGTGAAAGAAGAACCAGATCTGGCAGAGCGCAGCAGGCAGATTCAAAGTGTCCTTACGAGACTGAGCCCTGCAACAAGATAAGTGGATGAACGCACTGTTCATGGTTTCTAATCCGACTTAAATGTCAGATAAGTACCCCGTTGCACAGCCTGGGCAAGGCAGAAGCACTGGTTAGGCATGCTCTGAGACGGCATTATATGCCTTGGGAACTTTAATAGCAAAGACTGAAGGACCTGCAAAGTCTAAGAGCCTGTAAGATCAGACAAAAACTGAACATGGGTTTCGGGGAGCTTTACATTCACGTCTCTAATTTCCTTCTGGTTACATTTAACATGCCTAATTTCCCTCTTTCTTCTGGTGCGAGATGCAACTACATTTGGGATGCAGAGCTTGCAAGCAGCCACGTTCCCCAGCTTTTTCTCACAGGGAGTCCTACAGAAATGAGGAGGAATGTCTGATAAACCACTAGTGTATCACCTGGTAAGGACTTCTTTGGGTCCTTTGAAATAACTGCCAGCTTTAAAAAACAAGCAAACAATTCAGTGAACATGCAAATAATCCACAGTAAAAATGGAGTGGACTGGAATGTGGAGCATTCATTTTTCCAATATCAGCCATCAAGGGAAAGGGAAGAAAGTGAATAAATTCTATGCCCGAAATACTTATATGGAAACCTTTTCAAGCTAGATATAAAAAGCAATTATTTATTACTTCAGGAAACACTCTATGCATCAAGCAATGACCCCAGGTTGGTGTCAATGCTTACCCAATAGGATTACCATTCAGAAAGCTTTATGGTTACCCCATAAAGTTTAATCAGTGCATTAAAAATAAATTAAAGATTTGCTAATTGTAAAGTAATTAGCTTAATTTAATTACATTGCTCAGTGACTGAGAATTTTATTGTTATTGTGAGATCTTTTCTCATTTGGGGCCTGAAGTTAAGTGGCACAGTATTGACAACCATTTCCTCCCTTAGTATTCAGCTTCGGGAATGGGCTCAAATTTTACCTGAATCTTGCAATTTATCACAATCAATATCATCACAAATTACAGAAAGCATCCAGTAACATGATAACTTCTAAACGAAGTGTCTGTAACCAGGGCAGTAGCAGCCTTGGCTGTTAATTTGTCATATTTCATAGCCAGCCTGACACCCTGTCCAATTTGCTTGTAAGCTTTATCACAAAGACAGCTATGTGAGCTGCCTCTGACTATGAGCAGGATGGAGGAGATGGATGGAAATTCAGCAGGGACAGCTTGGCTCTTCGGGTTCCCTGGCTTTGCATACAATCTGGCTGCAAAATAAATGGCCCTGTGTCTTGATGATGTTTGTTTTCTCCATTAAAATCCCCCCCCCCCCCCTTCTTCTCTGCTCTCCCCATTTCTTCATTAAGACAACCAAACTTTTTTCTTTTAAGACTCCCGGCTGACCATAATCCTATGGTCAACATAATTCATTAGCAGTTGTAGGAGTTAAAAGAAATAAGAGGGATAACAATACTCAGGGAGCATCGTCACCTATCTTACACAGGCTCTCAATTTCAATCCAAAGCATGCCATCCTCTCAAATGACCCGCAGGTTTTTCCTTTTGAGCAGAAGTTGTGCAGCACTGTAAAAATGGCCATGAATATCCCTTCAGGAAATTGATCTCTCTTCTCCCGTTATCTTCCAGATGCTGTGGGGCCCCTCAATCAATTTCCACTGATTTAAGCAACATCATTCAATACATATTATCAGTCTGATCTGAGAGGAATTGTGTGAAGAGTAAGTCTTCCTTTCTGTTCCCGACATGCCAAGCACAACAGCACAAGATGTTATGAAACCCATAAAATGGTTACGAAAAGACCAACAGGTGTTAAAAGATGCCTGGACTTACAAAATGAAAGAAACTGTATTTTAATTTGTCTAACACATTAAAATCAGATTGGCCAACTTGAAATGCAGACAGAGCAAATGTCAGCTTGGCTGGATTTAGTTGATAGTACCAGATCTGGGAATATTTTTTTAAATCCCTGATCTGGGTGCACGCAGCACCCGCCACTCCCTATGATATCAGGGTACAACCAACTAATACCAGCCCAGCACGCCTGGGTTTTTCTGGAAAAGAAAAATAAGCCTCTGCATGAGACAGGAGGTGTTGTGCTCCCTTCTACTACTGGCTCCATCAGGTGAGCCTGAAGGCCTGCCCTCCTCCTCCTCCCACTGACGGCTGCCCAGCTGCTGCTGTTGGGCTGTGGACTCCACCAGAAGATCTAGCAGCTGGGCTCTGCAAAACTCACCTCTGCAGCCTCTAAGTGGTCTTTCAGATCTGTCCCTTATTACACCAGCAACCAAGAGAGCAACCAGAGGGAAATTAGCAGAGAGCATTCCAGTCTTTACAGCTGAGCTTCCAGACGGGCTATAAAGCCTTAGATGCTGTTGGGGAGTCAACAGAAAGCTTGTGGTGCCTGCTGTTAATAAGAGGAATTTGAGAATGGGGACTGTCTGAGCACACTGAGACTAAAGGACATGGAAGAATGAGAGGACAGTGAAGACTGAAATAAGGCAGGAACGGGTCAAGAAAAGCCACAACTGTAGAAAAGGCAGAAAGAAAGAAGACAAAAATTTAGACAGATTTTCAAGTTTGAAGGAGCTTATTCGAACCAAGTGACCATATGTCAGTCTCCTGAGGTTTTGCCTATCATGTTGAACTCCAGGCCCACTGATTCTGTAGGATGCAGTCTTCAGCACACGGCTACCACTGTGAGTGAGTCATTTGGTACAGTTCCTGTGGCAAGAATCCCAAATGTGTCAGGCCTGGACTAAAAAGCAAGATGGAGAATGAATACACCTGAAGGCACATTTGGCACTTTAATTCTGAGCAGATATCACTTCTAATTATAGCCAGCCTTATGCCAGCTTACTACCGTTCAAGCGCTCGTGGGTTCACGCATTGAGTGCCAGATTTAATCCATTCAAGGTAAAGCACAGGAGAACCAATTGCATTTTGCATGCCTTCTACCTGAATGATTTGCTTTGTTGTTCCCAATTTGCAGTTTGACTGGAAGATTTGCACCCCTCTGGTTAGTTCTGGTTGGCTTCTCTGCAGCCACAGGGGCATATTTTTCAGCTGAATGAAGCCCAGCTGGCAGGTTCAATTTGCCCCACCAATGAGTCATATCTTTCTCTCTCTGATTTCACCTGCATGAGAGAATTGCAGGTTCTTCTCCTCATTCCTCAAGTTCAAAATTGTTCCTACAAAAAGAAGGTTCATGCCCACCCCAGCACATGGAGCTGTAACCCTGCTTGCCTGGAAGACAGCAGCAAAACTCAAAGCCATTAGTGAACATTACTTAAATAGTAAAGTTAGGTAAGCTTTTCCCAGCCTGATCCTCTAACAGATTTTGATCTTACATGGTGCCTAGTTCTTGACAAGGACCAGTGCTCAGCACCCCAGAGAGGTTGTTTTCCTGTATGATGTAGGGCTTGGAGTGGAGGTAAGCTTTAATACAGTCATGCATCAGTTTTCTTTCCAAGCAGCACTGCGAAGCACACAACAGAAGGAGGATTGCCTCTTCCCCCCATAAATCCACTTAAGCTTGGATTATGAGCCATATTCACCCAATTTTTGCCGAGAGCTTAAGGCAGCACCACGCTGCTGTTGGTCTGCGGGATGCTGAGAAGCTGAGGCAGGGTTCAGGAGGCTTCAAACTTCTGCAAGTGAAACAGCCACCTTCTTCGACGTGCGGGGCTGGAACAGCGGTAGGTCTGTGTTCAGCCATGCTCTAGGTCTATGTATGGAAATAGATGAAGTGTACAGAGCACAGATTGAAAGGGTTTGTTTTAATAACTAGTCTCATGCTAGTAGCTTTCAGAGCATGTGTTTTTCAGCAGCTCTGCCACACTGAGTTGACAAAGAAATAAAAGGGAACACTTCCCCCCACACAAATCTCTATTGATCCAAATATGGATCTTGTTTCATGATAGAGAACTAGCACCGATGCTGTCAAACAGAGCCTTCTGGAATTATTTCAGAAGCTTCATTTTTCCACCCTTATGCCTTTTGCCTTTCCTGCTAATACAGAGAGAGAGCGAAAGGGAGGGAGGAGAGAAAAGGAAAAGAAAGGAAAAAAAGAGTAAAGGAAAAGAAAAAGGAAGAAAAAAAAATTAAAAAGAAGAGAGGCTGGATGGCCGCTGGCAGGCTGCGTGAAACCTCTGCACGTCACCTGCCCTGAGCACTGTCCTTCCCGTGCCCATCCCCGATGAGCTGGCTCGGCTGTGCAAGGTAGCTCCTAATTACCTCTCTCCTGGTTTCTCTCCTTCCCCCCTGAGGCCGGCCTCTCCAGGAACTAACGGCACATGCACACACCTGGCGCTCTGAGATAGGGAGCCTCACCATGGATACCGGCCCCCCATGCCCGGTCCCACCCGCGCTCCTGGGACTCCAGCGACCGTCTCCAGGATGCTGGGAACTCCAGCTGTGCCTTACCTAGTGCCTGGAGACACCGCGCCCGAACGCTGCTTACAACTGTTAATTCTGCACTAACACACACACCCGGGCGCAAGCGTGGGTCCTGGCTATGCATATCAAGCTTCAAGAAATGAAATAAAGCAAAATGGTAATCTTAATCTTCCCTTTAATATGCTGCCCCATGCCAGATAAGAGCAACTGTGCTCACACAATGTATCCAACTGGACATGATAAATAGCCTAGGAGAAAAGAAAAATATATGCATATACACATACTCACAAATACATACATACGTATGTGCTCTCAGCAATTTAAAATATATTTGTTTTCAGAAGTGGTGACCTTCAGCTCACAGTTTCCTTTATTAATAAAAGGTTTGATCAGAAATAAATACGGCCTGCCAGGGTTGGAATTGTACACAGAATCGTAGAGTAAATATCTGCAAGGGTAGCCCAAAGGGTTAACCTCACCAATGCACAAATACTGGCTCTCCTCCTGTTACAGTTTAAATGCTGATTGGAAGGAAGAGATCATTCTAGGTCAGTATGTCCTTTACATTGTGAATAGCTTGACAGGGGCTAATAAACTCCCCGCCTATGCCACCAATAATGTATCATATATTCCTAGGCATCAGGTGCGATTTTTTTTATTTATACATGTATAGTTTGTTGGTTTGTTTTTAAAGAGGTGAAGCAGTGCAATCTGGGTCAAGGAATATACATAAGCCCGAGGATGCAGAGAGCTCCGCTCCCCTAGTCTTAGCCTATGGTGGAGAATAACAGCCGGGTTGCTGCTCCCTGCGCTGCTGCGGGGATTTTGCACGGCAGCTGGGAGCTGCAAAGAGCTGGACTGCGGGCCAGCACAGCCAGCTTCTTGCACAGGGGTGTGATGGGTGCAAGCGCAGACACCCCCGCACAGCCCTCTCACGCCGCGGAGAAATCCCGGCCGATTTACCAGGGACCTCTTGAATTGAGCTGATTGCAAAACTAACAGATTTCAAGTTTATTTCCTGAGTGGCCAGGCAGAGGCCCACTCCTCCGCAGCCTGCTGCTGAGGGAGCCATGCCCCCAGGAGCAGCACTGCCTCGCTCTTGCCTTGCACTCGCCGCATTTCACGTCGATGAGGTAATTCGGCTGCGGATGAGGTAACCCTGCGAGTTGCCCACGAGCGGGAAGAGGTTACCATCTGATCGCCGGCGTAAACACGCGGCCCGGTCCCCCCGGACGGCGGCTGACAGCTGCGCTCTGCCGACGCGCTGCCATGCCGGGCTGGTGGGCGGCAGCAGCCCCGGGGGAGCCCCCCCCGGCCTTGGGGGGGGGGGACTTCGCGCCTCTCTAAAAGCACCCGGGGGCCCTCCACATGTGTGCCACACACCGTGCGCAAACGTGCTGGGTGACGCTCGGCTTTCGATCTGTCTGAGGGGGGGACCCTGTTTTTTCCAGCACCCCTGCAGCCAGGGTCACCGTTCAGACGGCTGTTCCTCTCCCCACACCGGGGTTTCTAAACGCACGTGCCTTCTCACGCCCTGGCGAGGTGGTTCTTCTCTTCCGCAAGTGCTGGGGAACGACTTCCTCCTGTGGTTGTAGGCGTTAGACCTGGGGGAAATCCCTCCTTCTCCTGCCCAGGGGGTGCAGGGGACAGGAGGGGTGCGGGGGACGCAGGGCAACAGTGCGGAGAGCTGCCTGGGCAATCCCCACCGGTTCCGTTGGCGAGCGCTGACGTTTTGTGTGTGTGCACTTTGCGCAGGTGCTGTTCCTAGAAAGTCCCCTAATTTGCAAGCAGCGAGAAAAGTGACTTTTGTGGTTAGGTAGCGCTGATGCTTGCACCCCTCTCCTGTCCTTAAGCATGTGCATCAGAGGATGGGCAGGCCTCTGCTCGCCCAGCAGGCAAGAAGCTTAAACCAAAACCCAAAAACCTTGTCTCCGGGGTCTCATATCATTGCCATTTACAGTACAGCATAATCTAGGAGCCCTGCTAACTCTGCTGGGCTAAGTAATCCCGGTGCTGCTCCCTACCCAGGCACTGGGCAAAGCAGACCAGTGTGATGAACGTGTGAGAAGGAAGAGGATTTCCCAGCAAAAGGAGTGGGACACAGGCTTGTCAACTCCCTGAGCCCAGGGAGTCACCTGCAGCCTGCTGAGTGCCAGGATTTCTCAAAGCCTCCTCGTGACTAGCAGGGTGGCCGGGATCAAATCATACCACAGCTCCCAGTAGCTACCTGTGCCTCCACAGACCCCGCTTAACCTCACAAAGCATGTTTGAGAAGTTAATTTTAAAAAAAAACTTCATCTCGGCAGCAGCGGCCGCTGATCTGGAAATCTGTTCTGGGCAGTCCTCAACTCGAACTGCATGTGACAAGTGACCCAGGAGGACCCCGAGGGCTCATGTGTCACTAGATGCGGGAAGGCAGCTGGGCTGAACGTCTTCTGGTCCGTTCCCAGGTTCCATATCTCAGCTCCCCTGGTACGGCTGGTCGGGAGGCAGCCTAACCGAGCACCGGTGGTAAGGCAGGCACGCCTGTGCCAAGGGCCCGAAGGAAGCCGTTCCCAAAGGAAGCTGTTCCCCTCAGCCCTGGGGATGGGAGGATGGAAGAGCTCCCGGCAAGAAGCAAAGACTTTCCATCATGCTCTGGGGAGTTTAGGTGGCCGAAAATGGGAACTACTATGAGCAAGCCCTGGAGGGAGTTGTGTTTCTCCTTCCCCCGCCTCCCAGAGCAGCTGCTTATACGAGGGACAGGTCAAAGCGAGTGACTGTTACAACCGGAGTATATGAGGGGACACAAGTCCATTACTGCTGGGGTTGAGCTCACCTCACTACGCCGAGGCTGAGGCCAAGGCTCTTCCCTCTACTGTGAGCTTGCAAGACCGCAGTGGGACAGATAGATCTGCAGCCTGCCCGGAGGGGATTCAAAGAAGCAAGAGGAGAAGCGGGGCCACGTCACGTTCCCCTCTCTCCCTATCAGCTTGGAGAGCCAGCAGGCTCTGCACCAGAAACCCCACGGCAGGGCCCCAGGGAGCCATGCAGCAGGGTGTGTGTTGGACTCCAGACATGGCAGCTAGATTTTTTTTAAAAGATGTGGCTAATTTTATAAGCTCTAGTGGTTGCTGTCATGTGTAATGAGGTACAGTTAATCATCTCCCTGCCTCCTGATGTAGCTGGATCATCTGTGCAGCCTCTTTTGCAGGGAAAAACGAGGTGTGGCAGGTTTTACACTTCTCCCTCTCAGCCTGGGTGCCGGTCTCTGTTCGGTGGAACACCGAGCGTGGCAGAGCAACTACCTCCCTCGACCTCCAAGGGGCTTGCAACAGCAGCTGGCAGAGGCCTGGGGCACGCCTGCCGTGACAAACCCCAACTTCTTGCCCGCATGCCACCTGCACTGTTCAGGCATACTCTGGGTAGAGGGCATCACACGGCCACGTTGATGCAGCCTGGGCAGCCTGAGCTCTCCCAGAGCAGTGAGCAAGCAGCTCAGGTGGCGTTCACCCCGCCAAACCCTGCCTGCAGAGTAAGTGTCTCCATCCAAGCCTGTCACACCCCTTCAGGGTCCGTGGGGACAAGCAGGCCTCCTGTGGGCACAGCCACTTCTGTTTGAGATATTTATGTCTCAGGACAGATCACCCTCCAAAGGTGCCATTCCCTCTCTGGTGGCCGTAAAGGATCTTTTGGGTCATTAGCTCAGACGCTGAAGAAGAGTGTGTTCGATCCGGGTAGCATAGGTCCTCAGCCCCAGGGCGCAGCCCCCAGACCTCTGCTGCTCTGCCTCAGGACGCAGTTTCCCCTGCAATGGCTCAAATACAGGTGCCATAACGCAGGCAGGGCATTAATTACAGCATGAGCCGATGGAGAACCAGCAGGAAAAGAGTTAAGAGAGCCAGGGCTTGTTGCTATCCAGGAACCCAGGCTACCTCACCTCCCAGGATAACCATCAACCAGCCCCTTCTCAAGCGCTTTTTTGGCAGGCTGCATTGTCAGAAAACCACCTGTTACTTGGGAGAGATTCAAATGCATAATGAATTAAAAAAACATATTGTGTGTTACTATCTAACCCCCAGACAGATGTGTTATTTAAGTGTGGTTATGATCTGTGCTGTTAATTTTAAACAACATATGATCAAAGATCATGTCTGGCTTTGTGCTTTGCTTCCTTTCAGGTTCTGGCTTGTGCGTCCATGCCAGACAGTTGTGGTTTCTGTCATATGGCAGGAAAAGCTTATTTTACGTGCTGCCTAAATTTATATTTTATAGCACATTAAAACATCGTACTGTTTATAATGGTAAGTGAATCGCAGCTGTGGAAAACAGGGCACCACACGGAGGGATTTTTAGGCACACCTACTCCCTACACTAAGGACTTTCAGCCATTTTGAAGACAGCAGCAGGCTGAAGCGCAGACTGAAATATATAAACCACATCACCGCTCCTGTGGGAAGGCTGGAAAACTGTTGGAAATGGCAGTCCTGCCAACCAATCAGTCCAAAAGCACCAGCCGGGTCCTCGGCAGACAGGGAGACACGCTTAACAGATCATGAGATTTTTTTTAAATAATACAGTTGGGGTTCTTTTTATTTGCTCCCTGGCCTGAGCCTTCAAGCTTTGCTGCCCAGCTAGAATAGCTAGACATCTGCCCTGAACGAATAGGTAAGTAAATAAACAGACCAAAAAAAAATGGAAGAGCAGCCCCTTGTGATCGCTCGGCTCTGGGAGGTGAGACTTTAACTCAGAGGCAACGTGTGTTTGAAGACATCGGGTAACATTGCAGGAGCTCTGGCACACTCAGAATGGTAGAGGGATAAAAATTCACTTGATATATGCCTAACTACGCTGCTTTTCGGAAAAACACACAATTTAGGGCAGATGTAAAGCACAGCCAAAAAGTAACTTTTGCTGACTCAGTGTGCAGAATACGTGTTTCGCCCCTGTAGCATTCAGGAGACAATCTCAGTTCAGACTTTCCATCGAAACCTATGAAGCCCATGTGGAAGTGGCACCCATCGTAAGAGAACTGAGAGGGCGAGAACCGGTTCAACATTTGCAGACGGGGAGCCAGACTCAGCCCTCATCTACACCGAGGTAAACTCCATGGCAAGCGCGGGAGTGGGGGCAGAGAGCTGCCGCTGCTGGTTGCCCACCTCTGAGACGTGCTGGGGCTCCAGCCCTACTTTAGCTTACAGCCTTCTGCCAGGCTGCAGGCAGCTGCCGGGCTTTGACCACCCTCCCGGGGAGGTTAGCAGTCCTCTGACTAAACAAACAACTCAGCCCCTTTACAGGAATCAGTCATCCCTTCCGCCCAGGTGTGCTGGGGGGGGGGGGGGGGGCTGCTCTCACTCGGGGCCAAGGGCAGCCTGCTGATTTCGACGCGGGTCCCCTTCTCAGCCTTTTCAGCCGCTAAGAAACCGCTTTTCTGCTTGTTGCAGGGTTCCTGCTCTGCCCACTCCAGGCCCGGAGGTTTCCCGCTCCCCCAACACCGACCTGCTCCCCATCCCCGTGCGGAGCGCATCCATCAGCCGGGCTGGCCGCTGGCTGCCACCGTCCCCACGAGAGGCAGGCCAGCCCCGGATCGCAGCCGTCGCAGGAATAAATAAAGGGAAAAGACACGAACTCTCCCCCCTCCCCCTCTAAGGCTGTACTGAGACACACCATGGTGGCTTTAGCCCAGCCAGCCTCCAGCTGCGATGCTACTGCTCTCCAGCCATTTGGCAGAGGTACCACCCCTCCTCCCTGCTGGGGAAAAAACATTGCCCTAAAACCTCTCCGTGGAAGGGACCCATACAGGAGATATCTGCGCTGTATCTGTGAAGGCTATCCCCACCCCTGGGAGCCGGGCTGAAATGCTGTGGGAAGACTCAGAGGTGAACCAGTGAGCACAGGTTAAAGCCATCACGCTGTGCTGCTTCAACGTAAAATACATCCTGCTCCTGGGCGGCCACTGTTAGAAAACCTGAAAACACCCTTGCCTGCACAGACAGTACTGAACAGGAGAGCACGAGGGGGTAAGAGGGGATTGTCTGAGAGAAGAGACTGGAGCTGAGGAGAGGATTTTAAAGAGCACAAACTCATTTCATATGGCTGAGTGCTGGCAACACTAAGAGAAATTCAATGGATTATGTTGCACCAGAGGTCAGAATATAATTGTCCCTCCTGGCCTTTAAAACCTCTGAATGTATAGAGGAACCTTGAAATGACCAGATTCCTCAGGAATTTGATTCCTGGGGTTTATTTATTTATTTTCTTACCAGCTGCCAGACACAGCATGCTCCTAGACAAATAAGGAGGTGGTAGCTATGGTGGTGAGTATATCAGCAGTGCTAATCTCTTGCAGGGCTTCCTGGTAGAATTTCTATCTCCCTCAGAGGAGACAAGGTTAAGGGATATAAGACAGATTCATCTTAAAAAACTAAGAAATGCGGGGCTGTTTTAGAAGTGAATAGATGTTACGGAGAACAAGGGAGAACTAAGCAACTTAGTGCACGAGTATTCTGCTAGTAGATCTTTTTTAAACAGCACTTGCCCAACCCCCATATTAAAGAGCTCTCTGTTGTCCTTGCAAAGGGCCAAAGAGCTAAAGACAGCTCCACTAATTGCTACTTCCCTTTGTCCCTTAGCTCTAGAGATTCCCATCTTTTATATTATTACTTCACCATTTTAATTGTGCAAGAAGCTTTTATGTATCACAGATTTAATCAGAATGAAATAATAATAATAATACAAAACAGAAGCTGTTACTAGTATCCAGGTAGCATCATTTTCAGGGCAGATACTTTGCAAAAGAGTATTAGCCAACACTTCTGTCTGCACGTGCTCATGATGGGCGACCTCATTCTGCAAACTGGGAACCCACCCTGTGACCTGCACTCACACCAAGGGACTGTACCCAGGAAACGCACTGCTGTCTCCTGAGAGGTGCACTAAAGAAAGTAGGCAAAAGTAAGTAATAGGGGGCTGTTCCAGCCCTGAAACAGCCTGGAAAGAGAAAGCATAGAAAGTTAGAGGTGACTTACGGCCACTGGAGCCTTCGCCATGCCCCTGGAGGTACGGAGCACAATCTACTCTATAACTGATACCCACATGGGGAAGCAACCTGGAACCATCTGACCCTCTGATACTAGGCACAGACATTCAAGCAGATCAAATTACCAGTGTCATTCATTTGCACCTTTCAACTTAATGATACCTTACAGGGAAAGAAAATTCAAATTAAAAATTGAAGCTATTAATATATCTTTGAAAATGGTACGGGAACAAGATTAAGACCAATAGGAGGCCACTAATCTTGGCATACTTCTGACTTGTACCCTTTAAATCATTGTAATACCTTGTTCAAATTCAAACATAAATATGACTTTTTATGAAGGCGTTAGTGCTCCTGCTGCATCAAAAGCCGTATTACATTTTACAATTCCTAGAGCTGAGAATATTCATTCCCAAAATAGAAGGCCTCGTTGCCAGATGATCTTAACACAGATGACAAAATAACAATACATTGAAAAATACCTCTGTAGAATGTGAAATACAAAAGCAGAAGAAGAACTTCTCTCCTACACCCTTCAGTAGGGTTCAAGGAGCTTACAAAGTAAGGAGGATGCACTCTGCAACTTCCTAGCGGAGAGACAGTATATTGCAGAATAACCACATCCTCTCCCTTCAGCTCCTTCTCCCTTCCTGGCGACTAGTTGCAACTCACATGTATGTGACAAGTGATAGCCAAGGACAGGCAGTGGGAGGGAATTGTTCCCAACCAGCTGACTGCATCTTTAAATTTCTTTTTCCCTTCCATTCTGCCTGCCTGTCTCTGTGAACAACTATTTCCCAGGAAGAGAGGGGGAGGTGTGTGGGGTGGGGGGGGACCCAAACAAACCCCTGTAGCAATCCCAAATTTCCTTGGTAAGGGAAAAAAACCCCGTTCTCCAGAGATCAAATCCTCGGTGAATCATTTTCCACCACTCTGACATGTCAAATACTCCAGTGATTCACCAGTCATGGAGCTCTGATTCACCTGCAGTAAACAGGGCTGATTGATTGCTTCCCAGAAGCACGGTGGATTTGCATCGCTCTTTTAAAGGCTCCACTTCCTCCACCGTCACCTCCCTGCCACACACCACCGGAGCTGCCTCCCTGCCACAGCAGCAGCCAGGGTAGCAACGAGGAGCGAAAAGCCCAGGCTATTGGTTTTAGTCTGAGGGACCAAGAAGGAAGACAGTCTCGGATAAATGAACAGCGAAGAGGAGAAGTTAGGAGGGCTCTGGAACCTTCCCCTCGTTCCTGTTTAAGCATGAAAAAGGGGAGGACAGAAAAGAAGGGACAGGAGGGGTTTGGTGTTCGTTTGTGGCTCTCATTGGGTTCATCTGCCTGCCAGCACAGGACGCGGCTTCTCCAAGAGGGAGCACCAGAAATAGAACTGACATTACATCTAATGAGCTTTTTGGTGGCATATTCATTAAGCTTGTAGAAAGGGTAAAGAAATGCAGGAAGCTTAGTCTTGGAAAGCCTCCAGCCGGACCCCTTTGACTCATTAAAGGAGGGAGTAAAATGAACCATGCCCCAGGGCAATCGTAAAAGGATAAGCAGGAAAGCAGGAAAGGGTCAATTCATTAAGGACTGGGGGACCCCGGCGGTCCCGGCCAGGCAGCACGGGGCTGGGGCTGGGGGATGGCCGGGGTGTGCTGGAGCCCGGCGGCAAGGATGTCCGCTTGCCCTTGACATGCCGGTGGAGCCACTGGTGCTTTGTTCTGGCCGAGCCCCAAAAAGCAGCAGGCACGTCCCCGGCGGCAGTGAGGGGACCCCGGAAAACCCTCACTTTATGCCGGGAGGTGCTGCCGGCCCCCCGCAATTGCCCTGAGTTCCCTGTCCACCACCACCACCAGTGTTTCTGCCTCCATCGCCGGCTTGGACTGGGCTTCCTCCCCATCAAGGGGAGGGGGAAGGGGAGAAAAGTCACACAGACCCTCCCGAGCCTCGCAGGGGCGAGGAGGGGGAGGGGAGGGGGGAGGCAAACTCAATTGAGCAGCTTTGCGGGGGGCCCCAGATTTGCTCAAACCAGTCACGCCAGCTGCAGCCCAGCCATGATGAGAAAGGAGGGGAGACAGTGCGGCAACGGCTTCCGCGACCCCGAGGGAGGAGGAGGAGGAGGAGGAGGAGGAGGAGGAGGAGGAGGAGGCCCAGGTTGCTAAACTGACACCAGGCAAAAGTTGGCCACGTTTTCCCCCAGCCACAGAGGAATAACGCAGGCAAGTCAGATGTGACCGTGCTACAGGAGCCAGGAGAAAATAAAAACAAGTGACAGCTGACTCTTGAGGACTTTTGCAGGGGGCAAGGGGGGAGAGAGGGGATGAGGAGGGAGGGAGAGACCTACAAATACTGGGGGAAGGGCAGAGCGCAGCCCAGGAGCCTTCTGCAGCGGCAGATGGAGAGGGAAGCTACCGCTGATTCCTGCAGAGTCAGGGAAGGAGAGAGACAGCATCGCACCGAGGTGATCACATGAATAGGGAATGAAGGCACAGAACAAAGAAGGGGGTTCAGGGAGAGGGAGAAGGAGGCCCTGCATGGGCCCCCCAGACCCGGGGAGTCCTGTCGGGGTGCCCCGGGGTGCTGCGGCGATGGGCAAGGCTGCACCAGAGCTCGGGAGCACCGGAGCCGAAGCTGCTGGAGGACGGGGTCAGCGCAAGCAGAGGAGGGACGGAGGAGACATTTGTGCAGTTACAAAGTGGCAAAGCTCATTAAGACCCCACCGAAGACGTAATTCCTCAGACCAGGACCTGAGCTCGTGGTGGGAAGGAAAATCTAAATTCCTCGCTCTGGGCTCGGGGGTTTCCTCTAACCTGCTGCGGGATGAAGCCACTGAGGCTGTGACTAGTGTTGCCTGCCTTTCCACTGGTCCTGAGGTCCCAGATGCGCCGGCAGTGATTGTTATGACAGTCATTCTCGCTGTGATTGTCACCTCCTGGTTAGATCAAGGTCACTGTTAGAACACATCTTTTCATTAAAAGGGCCGAGAGCCTGTCAATGAGCACAGGCCACAGCTAATTAAGGGAGGACAACGCCCCCGGGTGGGTCGGTAATCGGGGCTGGTGCTGAGCCACCCACCCCAAAAGGAGCCGGTGGAGCCATCCTGCGCCCAGCACCCTCGTGCCTGGGGAGGACATACCTGCTCCGGGCACGCTGGGCCACCCAACACCCTCGTGGCTGTCACACCCGAGCAACAGCATCACCTCCTGTCACACAGCTCATGAGAGACACAAGAGCATCCTGGGCACCTGGGGGTGGCCCTCGTGTCCATCTGGGTCTGGACGGCCCTCGAAAGGGGGAGGACAGATGACAATAGGCTCCTTTTAACACAATCAGGTGCACATTTGAGAGACAACGAACCATAAGTGGGCTTTAGATTTGAAGAAAATCCTTTTACAAAAATGTCTAAATATGACCACGGTGACTTAATGACTAATTTCTGGGACAGTATGAGGTAGGCGCTGTGCCGGACTTAGCAAACATGCCGAGCTCATCTTAGGAAAGGACACCGTGGGATTGTGTCCACACTACCTGTTTAAATTAGCAACTTCTTTAACCCGGACACAAGTGGGATGCAGTTACACTGACCAAAGAATTTTTTGGTGTCAAAGACTGAAGTGAAGCCATACGCTGTCAGGAACCCCTATAAATATTAGTGTCTCCTACTTTAGGCACGTTTTGGACAGTAACTGCCCATGGTCTTAGTTTGGCTAAACAGCATATCAATAAAAGTTTCTTCTTCAAATAAATACAGAAATAAATCTTTCTTGAAAATCAAGGAGAACTTTTTCCCAAAGCTACTGGTGTCTCTCAGTCCTGTGTTATAGCACTTCTGTCCAGATCTTTTCCTAGGGCTCTCTTATTTCATTCCCCACCATTGAATGATAGAGCAAGATTTTCTTCATCATGGAAAATGGGCCTCTTGGGCTGCCTCGAATGTTATTCGTTTACTTTTGCCATTCAGCTACTATCTCACAAACATACTCTCTTGTGTTCTCATGTGGCCCAACTCTTCCCAGTTCAACACCATTTGCACCCTACGGGGTGGTTGTGCTAATCTCAAGAGCGCTACACGAGCCTCCTGCAATGCGATTCAACGTGAGCTTGCTTGCCAATGCTCTCTCCCCTGTTTTGGCAAAACATTCCCTCTTTGTTCCAGCTCAGAGTGAAAAGACATTTGGAAATCTTGACTTCTCTTGCAGCGTCCAGGTGTGCCTCCCTTGGTTTGTGTCCGTGTAGGCCCTGCCTGCCTTTCCATCTAGAGATAAGAGAGAATCAGTCATCGGCGTTTGGCAACACGAACGCACAGGACATCACACATTTCTGGCCCAGTGGCTATGGGAAAGAAGTTTGACTCCCTAAACATCTTCTGAACTACCAGACACCTTCAATGGTTTCTTGGCAGAGGAGGAGAGGGAAGCTCAATCCCCCCACCCAATTTGTTCTCAGGCTAAACAAATGCTTTGCTGCCTTTCCATCAGTTTCTCCCAGTTACCACCATTTATAACTTACATATTAGGCCCTAAGCCTGAAATCAGTTTTGTAGAATATCCAGTGCAACTGGAGGCTGGCCTTAGCAGACGTTGCTTGGCACAAAGTAATTAAATAATGGCCATAATGATGTTTAATTTTGTCTGTGACAGTGGAAGAATAGCAAATGACATAGCAGGGACTCACTGCCTCACACATGAGATGGGCTTTCCAACTGTAACTTTTTAAAGTGTGCTTTAAAGAATTTTTTTTCAAAATTGCTATGAAAAAAGGTAAGCTACATGTATAATGTAGTTGGGATTTCACTCTGATCTGTAACTGCCTAATCCAGGCCAGGACTTTGAGAAACCCATTACAGTGACACTAGGCACCCACTGTGAGAGTCAGTCTGGGAGCTAGACAGCTAGGAAAAACCACAGCTTTGGTCTGTGTCCAGCAGCCTAAATAAAAAGTTTCCTTTGCATGCTTTGCATTCATCACAAAAAAAAAGTGCTAGCTACCTCTTTTATGCAGTAAATATGCACCGTCACAGAAATGTATCCCATTAAAGTCACACTGGCAATAGCTTGAGCACAGGACGCTAAAAACGAGGTATTGCAATTATGTTATCTCAGATTAATTCCTCCTTTTTATGACCTGTATTGCTCATCCAGAAATGTCAATCCCAAGCATACAAAGAGCATGTGTTGCTTTCTCCCCGCCCCAGCAAAACATCATACAGTTGATCTTAAAAATAATGATTTAGGTATAAATATAGATGTTTATGTATATAGGTGTATGTATGGAGTTGTGATTATTTCTTTATTTTATGTTTTCCGTTTGCACTTTGATGATGTTCAACATGCTTTTCACAAACGTGAGAGTGCTAAAACTGAGATTTTTCTGTTGTCCACAGAACTCCAGAGGCTCGGGCTTAAGTATCAAATGTTAGGTGTTTGCAGTGAACTGCAAGAACTCCCAACACTATTAACATCTTACAAGATAAATGATACATACTAAGCCAGAAAAAAAAATGCAACTTGAAAACACCACTCACCTGAAATACCTCTGTGTTAATATCACTGGGAATTTAACAGCTGCATCTCCTGCCTTCAGTATTAGCAGTGCTTTTCTAATAGCTTCCTATGCACTCAATCTTTGTGGTGCTGCTTAAAAAAGAGAGAGAAAGAGAGAAAATTGAGCACTGAAGTTCAGCACGCTCAGAGGGGAATACGGTGGGGAGTAGTGAATTTCGAGCAGTGCTAATTCCCATGCTGCTAATTGGACAGAGGCCATTTCCTGCACGCTAAAGTCAAACAGGACAGGAGCATATGGGCTTTCAGAGAGTCAGTTGGGCCTTTGCAGTGGAAAAGAAAACACACATTAAAAAAAAAAGCACCCTAGAATCCCTGCAGAATACTGGTGATTGCAGAGAAATTACAGACAAATTACAAACTTAAAAGCTATATGCACAGATGCTGCTCCTATTGCTTCTGGAAGAACTGAACCTTTGAAAAGATGGTGCTTCTTCCTCGGGGATATACTGTTTTCAGCACCCAATATTCTCCCTTGGCCCTACTGTTAAAATAGGACAGACTGTTAAAATGTTAGAGGGCCCTACTGTTAAAATGTTAGAGGGGACAGACCTGCCCTACAAGGCTGAAAGTCTTAGCAGACCACATCAACCAGCCACAGAGGCTTTTTTCCCAGCTGCTTCATATTCAACCAAGAAAAACATTTATCGTCAATGGGAACCATATCAGGACAAGTTTCAGACATCACCTGCTCTTCTTTAAACACATCAAATCAAAGCGCAAAAGACTTATGCCTGACAAAATAAGTTTGGGACAGGCGTAGGGAGGTCATGCTTCAGGAATGTGCCGAAGCATCCCAGGGGTGAGAAGGATGCTCTTGGAGGAGATGCTGATTAGCCCACTTCCCTGTATCCTCCTGCGAAGAAACTGGTGTGGGGCAGGGTCAAAGCCAGGGCACTGACAGAGCATCATTCTGATCCGATGTGGCAAGGACGACAATGGTCCAAAAGAGTTGATTTTCTTCTTATTAGCTGCTAATCAAAGGTGTCTCTTCTACTTTTTCTGACAGTTTCCTCTCCCTCCAGCTAGCTCTTCCACACAACCCCCCTGCCAAAAACAGATACGCAGAAAGTGCTGCGCAGGGAGCGACGGTGGAAAATCTCGGAAAGCCAGAGCGGGCAGTTTATAAAGCCAAGAGCCACGCAAAGCCAGAGGGTATTATACTCAACGCCCGTCGCGTCGGAGCCGCTCACGACGGACGGCACAAGCAGCATCCATCCATCCTCCTCCTCCTCGGAGCGACCTGCTGCAGCCAGCTTCCCCCTGCAGCCCCCCAGCTGCCGAGGGACTGCCCGGCTTTGCGGCTGCCGGGGCTCCCTCGGTGGCTGTCACACCTGCACTGCCCACCCCTCGGAAAGCTGCCAGAGGAGAGCAGACAAAGGAAGAGCAGCACAGCTGGAGCCGCTGGAAGCTGCACGCTACCCGGGGTTGTTTTTGTGCTCGCCCAACACCCCTCTTCCGTAGGAAGCGCCTTTCCTGCCGCCCTGCGAGTTCGGCTCTTCAAGCTCCCTTGTGTTTATCGCTTGCCGTCATTTTTAAGGCATTACTGCAGAATTCCTTTTTTTTTTTTTTTTTTTTTTTTAGCATTCATATCACTGATTCTGGATTCGGGCACCGCAAGCCATACACCTTCATTGCTGGCTGTGCCCACGAGACACAAACGCTTACGTGGCCTGCCTTGATGCCCCCGCTTGTTTGAATGTCCCAGGACAGAAGAGCCCTCCTGGAGCACATGGACAGAAGAGCAGCAGAGAAGGGGTTAATAACGGGTTTAATACCAAGAGGCCACACAGCAAAACCCAAGTTAGGGCCAGCTGCACCCCTCCCCCTGGCCTCCATCCTGCTGCAGGAGCCCTGGCAGTGCTGCATCATTCGAGTGCTTCTTTCCCCACTGAGCTCCAGCCCCATTTGTGTGATGTAAAGCAATCCTTTTGTTTCCTCTTTAAGACATTAGCCTCAGGGGCCATTACAGGGAAGAAAGGTAGCTGGGGCTCTTTTATCTGAAGGAATCCATTGGGGGGGGGGGGGGGGGGAGTCCTTTCCTTCCTCCATGCCCAGGGAGCAGCTCCTGCCCTTGCACTGCTCCAGGGACACCACCTCCTCACTGCCCCATGGCCACCTCCTGGCAACTCATGACCAGCCGCTTGTCCCACTCCAAAAAATGGGTCAAATGCAGCATCACCATGCAGAAAGCATGAGTCTGCTGCTCAGCGCCCCCCCAAATGAAAGGAAAAGGAGGATGTGTTTCTAGACACACCTCAGTGTAGGACTGGCTTTCCCTTTGCTGACATTCTGTGTGACTGAGGGGCGTTCAGTGCTCTGACATGTCTTTGTGGCTATAAAAAGCAGAAACTCATTCTTGCTTTGTTTATTCTTGCACTGAAAGCAACAGTTCTGGTGCATTCACAAGACTCCAGAACCTGAGGCTTTAAATAATAACCCTAGATATTATGAGGCTCTTAATAAACTTGAAAACACCAAAATAATAATAAAGAAAAGAAAAAATAAGACAGGGAAACCAATTGGGTAGTGGGGAGGAAGGGCTCTTTTTGAGCATAACCTTCGCATTCTCCCAAATCATGAATCACAGAACAAACATTTGCTCTCTACAGTGCATGCCACCGAGATCAACAAGGACCTATCTTAGGCTAATATAAATTGCCCGAATTCCAGTAAGACATTGACAGCAGATACGAGCCTGCCCTGCTTACGCTCCAACCTCACCGGAGACCGAGCAGCCGTGGTCAGCCCAGAGCCAAACCAAGCAAGCCAGCCCAACTCAAGGGCAGGGTGTATTTACCCGGGCTTGGTGTTAACTGCTAACACCATTATGTGGCTTCACCACAGGTAGGAGCTGGCTTGCACATCGGTGATTCAAGGCAAGCAGGGTGAGGACACCAAAATAGTCCGAGCTAAATACAGTGTTCAGCACAAAAGATGCAGATCAGGGTAGAAAAAGCGTGCCTCGCTCCCTCTTAAGATGTGAGGGATAGGATGCTTTTGAAAGCTCTGCTCAGCACCCGTCTGCATCCATCCACGGGAAAGCACCTCTGAAAGCCTCCCCCATAGACACAGTCATGATGGGCACCACCGAGTAGCCCAAAATAGAGGGAATAAATGAGAGCAGCTGCTGTGGCCATGGTGGGAGCATGTATGTGAGAGGAAATACGTGTGAGCCCACAGCCAGGGCTGGTGTGAGCAGGATCATTACTATGTCTCCTTGTCAAAATCATTGGGGAGAGGAATGTCAGTGGGATGAGAGTGGGGAATCACCTCCCTGAGCCCTGCCCTGCCCTGCCCTGCCTTGCCTTGTCCTGTCTTGCCTTGTCTTGCCTTGCCTTGTCTTGCCTTGCCCTGCCTTGCCTTGCGTGGTGGCTCTGGGAGGGAGGCAGAGGGCGAGATAAGAAAGGAGATGCAGGTTTCCCCATCCCATACAATTGCTTTATGAAATGTAGGACCTTGGGGAAAGGTGCGTGGGGGGACACGCGCTCTGCTCTTCAAAACTCCGTGGTCATGCACACCTTGAAGCCACACGCCCAAATGCCAAAATGGTTCAAGTTCCTCCAGTACAGCAAGAGAATAAAAAAATAAATGGAGGAGGACTCCCTGCTGGGGAGCACACATGTGAAGGCCAGTGTCCCTGCCGCTGCCCACTCCGCTGAGTCTCCCTCTGCTCTCTCGTAAACATCCTCCCCACTCGCCATATGTCACACACCCCCTCCCCAAACCCATCGACACAATTACGCCGGGCTTTGGCTCGAGCAGGGGACAGCATCACTTCCCTGGCAGTCCTGGGCTGTTGTTGGTGGCTGGGGAGATAAGTGACCCCCAGCTACATCAGTCACAGCCAAAAGAGAACAGGAACAGGGACGAGTCTGCTTGCTCGAGGAGGGGATGGGCAGGCAGGTGGAAACACAAAGGTAGCAGGAACAGTGCTGGTGTGAAAATTATTTAAATGTGTATGATACTGTGATGATGCTACTTCAGTATAGGTTAGTACCATAAGAATGAGTGAAGACGTTTGGTGCCACTGGTAGGGTAGCACGCAAGCATTAGCATAAGCAGCCCCCCCGGTACTGCTCAGGCACCCAGATCCGCAGGTGGGGTTTGGTGTCCCACAAAATAAACTCGTCAGCAAAGTGTCCATGCCAATCCAGGCGAATTTACATGGGCAGGGGGTCCTGCGGCGGGCAGACACTTTGTCTTAGGGCTTTGCAGCGTGGGAGAAGGCGCAGGAAGGGGGAGATGGGCTGCTCACAACAGCCACGCGGGAAAGCGGGGGCCGGCGAGCGTGCAAACCAGCGGGCAGCCCCTGAGCGCGTCCGGCGACGCCTGCAAAGCCGGGTCTAAAAGCAGCTCGTTTTCCAAGCCCGGGCATACCCCTGCGGATTTCCTGCAAGGAAGGAAAGCAGCTAGTGAGTCTGTAGCTGCCCATTACGGAGACCTCCGGGCGACGCGGTTCCCACCGCTGTGCCGCCTGCCCCGCAGCGCTTCGGGGCACGGCGGCTGAGCCTGGCACCACCTTCGTGGTGACGTTAAGTGGTCGGCTCCCGGGGGGGGTGGGGGGCTACCTCTGGCCCTGGATGAGGCGTAGGTGCCTTGCTCACCCCAGGCTGCTGTTCCCAGCGGGGCTGGGGAGCAAGCAGAGGCTTACCGCCTCCCATCAGCAAGGGATGGCTTCTCAGGCCTGCCCAGGGTAGCTCCGCACAGCATCGTGCTCGGCCACTTAGGTGTGTGCTCCTCGATCCGTGCAAGAGAGGCAGGTGAGAGCCAGGGAGAACTGCGAGGGATTACATTTTGCATGCAGTTAATAAAAATACAAACATCTGGAGGTGGATGGTAAAACAGGCTCATCTTTTTCCACCCCGAGACTTACTGCCGACACTGAGAAACTTTGTTAGGACAAAGAGCTCCTCTGAGGCGATGGAGGGATGTGATGGAAGCCCCACCATTTGAGATGTGATTGACTGGACAAAACATTGAAAATATGATGGCTCCGAAGCTGCCAGAAAAATACATCAGAGCTGATCTCATCTATGACAAGTGTATTATGTACTTATGGCTGGATCTATACAAAACCCCACATCTGACCCAGGGTCACAGGCATA
The DNA here is from genome assembly GCF_018691265.1 of Tyto alba. Classification (NCBI taxonomy): domain Eukaryota; kingdom Metazoa; phylum Chordata; class Aves; order Strigiformes; family Tytonidae; genus Tyto; species Tyto alba. The sequence goes on from NW_024881330.1 coordinate 40,052,241, forward strand.
AAACAGTGGGAGTCACTGTAAACACACTTACAATTATTTGGGAATTTCTTCCCTCCCTTCCATTCATTAAAGAAAATGATTTTGTTTCTCTTTCCACTTCTTTACTCATGAAGAACTTGAACTGTAACCTATCAAGGTTTGCAGGACTTTGTGCGTTTTGGATCAGACTTTAAAATTTGAACCACTTCCTGGCAGGAACCAGTTCTGCCGAGATGCAGAGAAAATGCAACCCTTATCCTTGGGAGCTGCTTCTGTATCTCATTGTGTGCAACCAATAAGCAACACTAATGGTGATGTTTCCGACAGTCTGAGTAGCCTCACAGGCACAACTGACGCCGGGTGCCCGATACACGTTGCCGTTCCAGTCCTGTTGCTTCATGTGCAACTATACTCAGGCTTGGGAAGACACACCTGGGTTTTTGCCGAGCACAGCTCTGTGTGGAAGCAGCACAACTTGAAGAGGATGCTGTGTGAAAGGCCAGGGGTGTTTTTTGACTGCTCCCTGTCCCAGTTACAAGCAGTTCCCAGGGCAGGCGCCAGCTGTGCTGGGAAGAAGGGCTGACACAGTGCAGTTAAACTGCTGGTAGACTGGCACATATTGGCAACCAGCAAATAACTAATGTTCAGAATTTGTTTAACCCAGCCTGTTTTAACCTGCTTGGGAGTCAGTTCTGGGGTCTGGCCATGGATGCTCCCGACCCTCATGAGAACATCACTCTTTTCCTGCAGGAAAAGTGTTGCCCTCGGCCTGAGGGGGACCTAAGAGACACAAGGGCTCCCACCAGCCCCATCTTGGCCCCTTCACCTCCGCGCAGGAAGGTTGTTGCTCAAGCCAATCTCCAGGCACGGCGGCGGTTGGGGCTGGACCGCCTTGACCTCGACTTTATGTCATTCATGTCTCCTCCGCTGGGAAACTGTTCTCCGAGGCTTCAGACATCCGCTGCTGCTTCCCCAGGCTGCGACGCTGGTATCGGGGCTGGCACCAGTTCAAGCAGGGACTACAATATTTTGCTGTGCCAGTGCTGTTTTGCTGAACCATGCCCCAGAGGCCAGGAGGATGGGTGGGTAGGGAAGAGGTAGGTGGACGCGGTCCTCCACATCTCTGTGGCGCCGGGGGGCTCCCACCCCTGCGGGTGTTGCAGCCCAAGTGCCAGTCGCCAACAAGGAGGGCACTTTGCTGGCACTTGGCAAGTGGACGCGTGAGGGGAACGCATCACTATGGAGGGGGGAGAGGATGTTTTCCTTAGCTTGTCCGGGGACGGCAGGAGGCAGAAGTGGGAAGAAATCCTCCCCGGCAGGCAAGAAGGTAGACAGGGAAGGGAGAAGGTGGGAAAAGCAGGAAAGCTTAAGCTGGAAGGCAACGTCAGCAGGCAAGCAACATAATGGAGGGCACCTGTTGGACAAGCTCCAGGGAAGTTCCCAGTTACTCAGGGAGTCAAGAATGTGTTGAGTCAAAGTGTATTAGGAAATAAATCTGGTGGGCAGAGAGGGAGGTGCCCGTATCTATCTTGCCCTCAGAAATATTTTGGCCAGTGTTCTCACAGCAATTGCCCTGAAAGGCCAAGAAACTCCCTGCAAATTGCTGCATGATCCCCAGAACGGCAATGCCCGCAGCCAGGAGTGATTTGTCAGGGTGTGGGCAGCGAACGGCTGTAACAGGAGCCACGGACTCCCCCCCTCAAACAAGAGGGGAGATTTTTCCCAGCGGGGTCCTGACAAGATCCCCCCAAGCCACCTCACAGCTCACCACCGAGGCTGGGTCAGGCCGCAGCCTCCCAGCCCTCGCTTGTTCTCCTTTGCAACAGAGCCCTTAGCTTTTGTGGGTGTTTCTTCAGCCCTGGCCAGCTAAAACCCAAGGTGCACATGAGATGGACCTGTGAAGCCCACTGCTGGGAGAAAAGCGGCTGCATCCACGAGAAGGAGGAGGGCTCACCCCATGACCACTGCAGCGAACACCACACGGAAGGATCGGGCTCTCCATTAGATGGTTTCCCAAGGATTTACAGCTCAGCCATAAAACTGTGCGCTGGGGTGAAAACCGGCAGCGTGGGAACAAGGCTGTGCCGTTATTGTTCGTCTGGGGATTTGCCTTAGCTGTATCTCAGCCCTCACCCTGCTAAAGGAGACCATGCACGCTCCCAGCCGGGGTGATTGCGTTTGAGCACGGCATGGCCAAAAAACCCAGGCGTGCGAGGAGAGGTGGAGAAGGACCTTGTATGGGATCAGCATTACCGAGCCTTCGTCTGCCCCAGGGATTGCTCCTCACTGAAAGAAGACAATAAATAACAGTGACCGACGGTGGTAGCAGCGGGCCCTGCCGCAGAGGGGCTCTGCGGAGGTTGCCAGCGGGATTCACAGGGTGCAGGCTCCTTCAGGCAGGATGGTGTTTGGGGGGGGCCCAGGTGGTGCCCAGCTCCACGCTCTGCGGGCAGGCGACACCGCCTGCCACCGGGGCAAATTAATGCCTCCCCTCGCCTCCCTCCCTGCTTCCCACCTGCCCCCTGCGCCACCCCGGTGGCCGCCGGGGAGGGGGCCCGGGGAGGGGGGGGGGGGGGGGGGGCTCCCCCGGTTGGTGTGGGGACGCAGGTGCCTGTCACCTGCTCCCAGCGCCGGCTGGGGGAGAGGAGGATGGGGCGAGCGGCCTCGCCCCCCTCATCCTCTTCCCCTGCCTGCCTGTGGGCCCGGCAAAAGGGGAAACGCATTTCTGAAAACCACAGCCATTTGCAAGGCGGATCAGATGGGGTCCTTGAAATCGCTTGAAATCCCTTTTTTTTTTTTTTAATTAAACAAATAAATAGACAGACAGACAGACAGATAGACAGATAGACAGACAGACAGACAGATAGATAGATAGATAGATAGATAGATAGATAGATAGATAGATAGATAGATAGATAGATAGATAGATAGACAGACAGACAGACAGACAGGTAGATAGATAGATTAGATAGATAGATAGATAGATAGATAGATAGATAGATAGATAGACAGACAGACAGACAGATAGATAGATAGATAGATAGATTAGATAGATAGATAGATAGATAGATAGATAGATAGATAGATAGATAGATAGATAGATAGATAGATAGATAGATAGATAGATAGATAGATAGATAGATAGATAGATAGATAGATAGATAGATAGATAGATAGATAGATAGATAGATAGATAGATAGATAGATAGATAGATAGATAGATAGATAGATAGAAAAAAATAAAAGGAAACTGAGCTGTGCAACAGTCCAGGTGGGAAGCAGCAGGAGAGCAGCTCGGGGTCAGTAAACCGTGGTGGCAGGAGATGCACCAACCTGGCGAGGCCGTGTGTTGGGCACCACCGCAGCGGTCCATGCCCTCTGCCCCCACACTCCCCCCCCCCCCGGCACACACACACAGCTGCAGGGCCCCCACCTCCCCAAAAGCTGCCTCAATTCAGCCGATGCCCGTCTGAAGGCGCGGGTGCAGGGGCTTCCCATCACTGCGAGCCACAGAAGATTTAGAAACCAAAACCTCACTAGTGCCTCCCTGCCGCTCCTCACCCCCCCCCCCCCCCCACCTCCCTTTCCAACTTCAGTCTCCTTTTTCTTTCGGATATAAACCCATGCTAAAATCGAATTAAGGGAGGCCTGGGCTTTTCCTTTCAAACAGATGAAGTGGGGGGTGTTGCGGGGGAGGGGTTGCTATAATTGGATCACTTACTGTGTGACTAATCACAGCCGCTGGTAACCACAGTGAGGGTGGTTTTCACCTTACTTGGTCATTTGCAAACCACCCGGATGTCCCAGCAGGGCAGGCGGCCACGGTGCGGGGCCGGGGGCGCTCAGCTCTGCACCCCCCTCACCGACGGGCCCGCGGGTGGGGACCTCAGCATCGGTTCTTTCCCTGCCTCCGTGGGGGAGGCCTCCCAAACGGGTGCGGGGAGGTCGGGAGCGTGGCCACGGAGCAGGCAGGACCCGGGGCTCACAGCAGGGACGGGTTTCAGCCAAAAACCTGGCTTCGGATCCAAAACTTGGGGGGGGGGGGGATCCCCAGATGCACCATTCGGGCTTGGCCCGTCAGACAAACCCACGTAGCTCCGCACCTCCGCGTCTGGATGTGACGGATGGCACCCGCAGAGGTGGCATCTGACCGCCCGCATCTTGCCCGGGCGCATCTATTTCTGGCAAGGGAATGACGGCTAGATTACAGACGACAGAGAAGACTCAGTTTTGATTCTTATTTATTTGAGTAAGAATCCTTAAAAGCCGTTACTAACCTCCTCACCTTTAATCAGCCAGTCGCCGGGAGTCCCGGCAGCCCGGCTTTTACCGGGTGACCCCGTGAACCCGAATGTGGTTCAGGGCAGCTAGGGCTGCCACCGCCGCCGCTCGTCAGGGAGCTGAGGTACGGCGAGGCGTGTGGCAGGGCATTCCCCTTTCCCTGCGAAAAATTCCGGGCAGCAAGGTGAGGCTGGGGGGAACCCCCACCCGCCCCGTGCAAACACAGTCACCTGGGAGAGCCGGGCAGCCGCCGCCGCTCCCGCTCATTTTGAGCCCGGCGTTCAATTTCTTGAAACGAGGACGGAAGGAAGCAACAAATGGGAAGGAAACGGGCCCGCTTGTGAAATCCAAAACCGGCTCGGTAAGAAAAACATCATAAATTATGGATCCCCCCCCCTGGAGCCGCCGGCGGCCTGTCGTTGTGCGTGATCTGTCTCCATTGTACTTTTCTGTGTGGGTGAAACTGTGGTAAACTAACGCAGGGCGAGCTTTTTCCCCCCCCCGCGCCGAGGATCACCGCCCGCTGCTGGAAGATCCCGCCGCCTCCCAGCATTGCGAACCAAATGTTTCGGGTAACCGATAGCGGCCCCGGTGGACAGGGAAGCCCTTGAAGAGGGTGAAGGGGAATGGGGGGGGGGGGGTGTTTCAGCTGATCCCGCTCACTGGAGCTTAGCGCTGGTGGACGCGCCAGCTGCAAGGACGGGGACGGGCAGCCTGGGCCGGCACAAGGCCGCCCATTGTTCCCCAGTCCCACTGCTGGGAAAGACAAACCGGGTTGGGGTCGTTGAGCGGCAGCGCCGCGGCGTTGGGACACCCGTGCCGGGGAGCCCAGGGGGGCTGCTCCCCGCCCTCAGCCCCCAGGTCCCCGGGGGGGGGGCTGTGCCGGGGACGGCCGGGGAGCACCCACGGTAGGGAGCAGGAGGGGTTAAGGGGCGTGGGGAGGGGGGATTTTCGGCCCCCCAGCCGCACCAGCCTGCCTGGGATGCCAGATGCGGGCGGGCAGGGGGGAGGAGGGGAGCGGGAGCAGGAGCAGGGAACAGAACTCAAGGTCAGACAGCGGGAGGAGGGGGAGGAAGAGGAGGTGGCGGGGAGGGGAGGAAGGGTGTCCCCCACGCAGGCGGAGAATCGCTCTTTATCCACCTTCCTTCCCCCCGCCTTCCCACACACCAACCAGAGAGGCGGCCTCTCATCAGGATATTTACGAACACATGCACAAATGGGAGGCTGAGGGGAGGCAAAAGGAAAAAAAAAAAAAAAACAAAAAAAAAAAACAACAAAACCAAAAACAAAACAACAAACCCACCGCCAATCACCCAACCCTATTTTGCTCGTTCTCTTTCTTCAAAGAGCAGATGTGCTGTGGCCTGCAAACCGAGAAGGACACTCCCTTGCTGTTAGCTAATTTAGGCTGACATGCTAGGTTTTTGCGGTTCAAAACGAGAAGTTTAGTAATCAGCCACTTATATTAACCAACACACCTCGCACAACCGCCCGCACCGGGCTCGGGCGTCCTTCGATGTTATGGAGAATTAAAAAAAAAAAAAAAAAAAAAAATTTTTTTTTTTTTTTTTTCTCTTGCAGAAACAAAAAAATAATAAAAGGCAAAAGGGTTGGCAGCACAGAGGAGCCAGATAGTGCCACGGCGCCTGGCTGCGGCAGTGCCGGCGAGTCCCTGGCTGCAGGAGCCAAGCCAGCAGCCCACTTCCACGGGAGCCTAAAAAAGTAAATGAACAGCAGCAGCGGTGAGGAAAAGGCTGTCGCGTCGCCCTGGCGCTCGCCAAACGCTCGCCACCCCCACGGATTCAAAGAAATAAGTCGTTCTAGCGGGTTTATATAATTTTAAGGGGTCTCGTTCCTCCTTTTAAGCCACTTTCCTGCTTATTTTCTCTATTTCTGGCCACGGTTCAGCAGCTCATCAGAAGGTGGTCTAGTCCCTCATTGCAGATTCAAACACGCTTCTGTGCCAAATTGACCTGCTGTTATCCCCCCTTTCAGCTACTGTAACCAACACCGCACAAACAATGAATTATGAGATTAGAGTTACAGAAAAATGGCCTCATTCTGCAGATGTTGTGTCTGGAACCGGCTGCTGCGTGGCCTCGTGTTTGTCGTGTCGTCTTCCTCACTCCCCCTCCTCCTCCTCCTCCTCCTCGCAGCCCCACCTTCGCTGGGTGGCGATGCGTGCCAGGGAACCTGTTATGTGAAGGGTTAATTAGCAGCTTCCAACCCTGCCCCCCACTCTCCCCCCCATTAAAAAGAAAAAAAAAAAATAAAGAGAGGGAAAGGATGAGAGAGAAAAACAACATTGATAAGAGAATAGCCATTGTATAGACAGAAAAAGAGATAATTGATCTGGGCTAGAAAAGGCCATGGGAGAATTATTTTGAGATATATTAGAGTTTCATGTGGGAGCTGCACGGCAGGGACAGTGCGATGCTGCGGAGGTCGAGGAGGGCTCGGGGTTCCTTTGTTGTGTGTGTTGTGGGAGAGGCAGGGGGGGTCTGGGGGGGTGTGGGTGGTGTGCGTGTGCATGTGAGTGTGCACACGCGTGTGCAGGTGCCGGAGCCAGCTTGGCACTGTCGGCTGCTCGGCACCGCCACGACTGGTACCCGTGGCCTGGAGGCCCCTGCGTGCAGGGAACAGCACCTAAAATACAGGTGCTAGCTGAGGAGCGTCAGGGGGTCGTGAGCCTGTGAGGGTTTTAGTGTTTGTTTTTTTTTTTCTCCACAGTAGATCCAAATTTTCAAGTTAAAAAGCGGCGCTTCAAAGCCGATTTGGGGACGAGAAAATACAACCGAATGAAGCAAACCCCTGAAACTCTTGATGCTGCTGGGAGTTTTGCTGTTGACTTCAGCTGGGTAAGGAATTTGCCCAGGAAGCTGGTGACTGATGTGGATGGAGCCTGGCGGATACACCTCATCATTCTTCTCTTCCCCGCTATGCACGGTTTACACAGCACAACATTTATATCTTATGTGCAATTTTTAATGCGCATTAGGGAACAATGAATGGATAGAAAGGCTTTCTGCATGCTGAAGGTCCAAGGCTGTGCTCTTGGTTAGTCCTGGGACAGTTTTTTTCCAAAGGAGTAATTGATCTGGAAAAAAAAAATGCAACTGTAGGTCAATTGAAACTAGTTCATCATGTTTTTAGTGAATAGTTCTGACAATTTTTTAAAAAAAAAAAAAAAGGAAAAAAAAAATGCTCCAGTGTTTCATCTGAGGTTTTCAAATGAATGGATCTACAATTTTCAAAATGAAAATACTTAATTCTGTGTTTTAAAAACATGTTTCAGTTTGGAAATTCTTTATGTTTAAGGACTTCAAAAAGGTAAAGCAAAATGAAATTATCTTCTTTGGAGTGAAATTAATCTTTAATTATTTCCTGTGTTGCTGAGCATTTTTGTTTCCAGTTCACTGATACCCATTTTTTGTTGTTGTTGATTTTAAGTAAGAGGGAGAGCTGGGTGCCCCCTCCTTGCCTGGCCGTCCCCCCCAGCGCAGAAGGAGGTGGGATTGCTGGGGAAGGTGATCGGGCACGTGGTGACAAGAGCTCTGTTCATCGGGACGCAGCCAGGGATCCCTGCAAGCCCACAGGTTGGGCGCTGTGGAAGTGGGACGAGTGTGGCGCTGGCCGGGAGAGGAAGCAGGGCCACCAAACCTCTCCGTCCTCCTCCACTTGGTACCCAGCTTGGGGGGCCCAGCCCGCATGGGACCCTCCCCCCCCCCCCCCCCCCCCCCCCCCCCACACACACACACACTTCTCCAGGAAGAGCCGGGAGGTCATCTTGCACCAGAAAGCCAGGAGTTTCTTTATCCAAGAGCAGATGGCTCCTCGCCCCAAAGCGGGGCAGTCCCATGTCCTCCCAGGAAGACACAAGTGTCTCTCTGAATTGCCTCGGGTTGCATCCATCCTCCCGCTGCCCCCCACGGGCGCGTCCAGCTCTGGAGCGCTGCGGTGCTGCCGTTGTGCCTTTTTAGTAACTGGGACTGCCGTGACACTCCAGAGGATGAGAAAGCACAAGGCAGGAGCAGGAAAGCGGTGGTGGTGAGAAGGAGCCCCATGGAGATGCTGCATCTGCTCCGTCTTTTTCTTTTTTCTTTTTTTTTTTTTTTTTTTTGCTAGTGTTTTAATCGCTCAGCTAAAACGAACAGCGAGTTGCAGAATTTGGCTTGATCTTTTGTGTTTTCTGCAAATTGTCAACCTACCATCACATCCTGTTGTGCTTCAGGCAATGTGTACTTTTTCTAGGCTTTGCTTGGCACCAGGCTGTGCAGGCAGGAGCTGTAGGTAGGCTCCAATACATTAAAAATACTTAGCATTCCTTGAGGAGAAGCACGCTTTTCTGAGATGATGCAGTCCTCTTAGGCAGCAGGTTCAAGCACCTTTTCTCTCTGTGTCTCCGGTCTCGACTTCTCAACAGCACCAGTTCCCTTTCCACCCGGTGTTTTTCCCCATTGGTTTTACTTCCATTCTCTTAAGGCAGTCTCACATTGACATCCTGATCCCAATCCCATGCCGGTAAGGCAGGCGATAAACATCAGTTTCCCTATAGGCAAATACAACTAATAATATGACAAAGCAACATTTGATAAACACCAGTTATTAAGACCCACCTGTGACAGAAAAGGACCTAAGGCTCCAGCAGCCCATGCTCTTTATCCTCTGCTTTGTTTCTTTGGCCGTATTCACAGCAAGTGTCTTCTACCCTGCTGTTGAAAGGTTTGGCATCCTCCAGTCCACTCGTCCTGGACATTTCAATAGTGTTTACACTTAGGTATTTCGGTGGAGTTCATCATGCTCAGAGACGCTCCAGGAGAGGAAGATGGGGGAAAAATAACTTGGAAAGGTCCTCAGGAGCTGAATACGCACATAGCTGTACGCTAGCTACTCCCCAGCCTATTAATCCAGTCTTGCCATGTCTGTACAGAAAGAATTAGTTCAGTGTCCTTAGAATTTGGATTGTTCCAGAGAACCTGTGAGGCTGCGCTATGGCTGAACAAAATCTGTTCAGTTTTGTTTGGAATGTTGAGGTCAGATGGTTGCATTTGGTTAAATCCTTCCATAAGAATCAAAAAGGAGACTGGATTTCTGGTTGCATTTCTGCTTTTTTCTCTCCCCCACCCCTTTAAAAAACAACAAGAAGCCCCTCATGAGGAGGGCTTGGGCAAGGAAACCTAGAATTAATTTGAGAAAGTTACAGGGACTGAGGAAAAGGTCCAGTAATGGAAATTGCATTAACTTGAGTGCTCAAATCCACTAATTATCGCAATCCCAGTGTTAAGAAGCCGCCATTTGGTGCTACAGTGCTCTCGGTAATACCCACTGGTGGGGCGGGGGGGTCACTCCCAGCAAGGGGACAGCTGTGGTAGGGAGTGTTTTGGCTGGACAGTGCCAGGTCTGCTATGCCATCCCTCAACCCCATCCGTTTCGCTCTGTAGCTGTCTCACGAGGGTATATGTTTTCCTTCATGCAGGTGATATATGAGCCTCTAGGTACCTGACAGCATCCATCACTTGTTTTTAAATTCTTTTTTTTTTTTTTTTTTTTTTTTTCCCTACCTTCATTTGAGTTAGGGCTTTAACCTTTGCAGCATCATCTTTTTAAACCCTTTTCAGAATCACCCCACGGCTCACACATGACAGCTCTGCTGTTTGGTATTCTCCCTCACTGTTGCCACCCGTACGCAGTTCCATCTCTCACTGCTCACATCGTCCTTATGTAGACGCTGTACCAAACTCCTCCCCATCAACTACAGCAGTGAACACCTGTTCTCACATCATTAACTTTATGTGCTTAAATTCTTCACGAATATCACTCCTGGCCTATAGCACCGCTGCGTCTTGAACCCTGATGGATAATAGATGAAATCTGCAAAATAGCTTCAAGCAGAGGATTCTCCACCCAGATTTACTCGCTGATTCCCAACTGTCCCATCTGAATTTGTAATATACATGCTTGTCTGTTTGGGAATATATTTATTAAGCACCTGGGGAATAAAAGAAGCCCAGTTTATCTGTTCGTTATTCTTCCAGCTCAACTGGTGGTAAATCAACAGCCTTAATAAAGTGTTGCATTTTCCAAATGAACAAAAACCACTTCAGGACTCCTGGAGGGTAGCACAAGTATCTTTCTATGGCTCTGTACAGCCAGCAACAACTTCACCACCTTCAACCCTTCCAATTTTTTTTTTTTTTTTTTTTTTAACTCGGATGGCAATTTGCAGGGAGCACCTCAACGCGCCGTAGCCTGTTACTCGCTGTCCCTCATCTGATGTATCTGCTTCCCGTCAGCAGCCGTATCGCAGGGGATCCTGGGGCCAGCCCCCCTCCCTCCCCTCCCTCCTTTTTTTCTGAGCCATCCCCAGGAGGTGTCGTGTGGGCTCTCCCCACGTGACGGGGAGCAGCTGCACTCCTGCTCTGCGCCCCCCCCTCGCTCCCCCCGCGTTGCAGCTGCAGCCCACCCTGGCTACAAAGGACAAGGAGCTAACTTTTTGTGGCATATGCCGTTACAGTCAGCTTTGCTGCATCTTTTGTCTGGATTTGTTGTCTTCAAAATAGCTGAAGCCTGTTTGCTCTCTCAGTATTCACTGAGCCTGAGCGTTCAGCCAGCCGACACCTTAATATTTTGTCTTCGTAAGCACTCATGGCTGCTGTGGACATGGTCAGGAGTTGTGAGGCCTGGGACATCATGGCACCCTCTTCCCATCTCTCACAGCATGGTCGAACTGATGCTTCATGCTCAGAGAGCTGCCCTCAGCCAGCTGCCTACTTGCCCATGGGGGTATCCCCCTCCCATCCCATCCCATCCCATCCCATCCCATCCCATCCCATCCCATCCCATCCCATCCCATCTCATCCCATCCCATCCCATCCCATCCCATCCCATCCCATCCCATCTCCTTCCATCCCATCCCATCCCATCCCATCCCATCCCATCCCATCCCATCCCACCCCATCCCCTTCCATCCCATCCCATCCCATCCCATCTCATCCCATCCCCTTCCATCCCATCCCATCCCCTTCCATCCCATCCCATCCCACCCCATCCCATCCCCAGGTCATCACCTGGGGCTTTCACTTTTGCCTTGGCTGCGCCAGGCTTCCTACAGAACCACAAGATAATTAGTGACCTGAGACCCTTCTGTTCCCAGCATCTTCCTCAGCTTTGCCTTCAAGGTGTTTCAAAGACACCTCGGTTAGCAACAGCAAACCCTCTTCCTCTCCTTCTCCTGCTCCCTGAAAGGTTTAGGAAGACTTATTCAGGAATTATTTAGGAACAATAGACATGCCTTCTTTGCAGCCCGGTGGACAAGGAGGCTTCTTCATGACGTAAAAGTCAGCTTTATAAACAAGGGGGTGCTCTGGCAGCCTTCGGGCACGTTCAACGACATTTGTGCTTACGGTGGTTTTGGGGATTTGGGTGTCATGGCACTCACAAGGTGCCCAGAAAGCAGAATGTTGCCTGGGCTGGGCATGTGTGGGGTTTTGGAAAGCTTCCACAGACGTAAAACTCACTGCGACTTCTGGTGAGAGAATCTGAAAATACGATACCAGACCTTTCCATCCTTTCAAGTATTTTTTAGAGTACATAGAAAAATATTCTCTTTTTCTAGACTTACACAGTATTCAAAATGCAACTATTGCTTTTCTCAAATCTCTCTCCAAAGCCAAAGCGGGTGGGAGGGCTTCCTTATATCCACAGACAAATGTGGCTTGTGTGTAGGAACAGAGAGACTTTACAAAATAACACCAAAACACCTCATGTGGTGTTGTCACATATGAGAATACAAACACAGCTTTGGTGCAAAACTATTTTATGCCAGGGAGTCTGGAAGTAGCTGGTGTAGATAAATGAGTTTCAGAGGCGGTTAAGTATGTGCATATTAGGTGAGAAGTCTTATGCTCAGGAGAGCCTTACGGCGGTGGTTACACAAGTTAGCAGCTGCAAAAATCATGAATGTGCATTTAAAAACAGGAATTGGAGGAAATTACGTTCTTTTCTTCGGCAGGCATAGAGAAAACCAAACGTTTTTCATGTGAACTTTTCACGCTGCTGCTTTTGTTCTGCATACTCTGTGCATGATACCGGTCTTATTAACCTCTGCCTTCTGCACTCACCCATCAAGTACAATAAAATGGCTCCTCTGATGTCCTTGGTCTGCAGGGAGTTTCCAGAAATGGCATCTGTGCTGACATTGAAATAATCTGCAGTCTGAGGCAAGTATGCAAGTTATTGACAAGGCTGCCTGGCAGCGGAGGCCAGCTCTGTAAATTGCTCCGTTCTTGTTTACTTAAAATCCTTTTCCTTCCTCTCTTTATTTGAGCACACGGGATGGCATGCCACGCTGCTATCTAACAGCAGTCCCCCCCACACAAGGGCCGGCCGGGGACCGCGGCCCGATACTCGCAGTGGCGCGGAGGAGTCGTTGCCCTCCGCTCCGCCGGCAGAACCCGCGGGCTTTTGCCGCCTCTGAAAATCAGGTTTCTGCTCTCGGCCTCTCGGCATCGGTCCCGCGGCAGGGTCACAGCGAAAACAGGTTAAACCCACCGCGTGACAGGAGTCAATCCCTACCAACTCCAGGTAGCCACCGCTGCCACCGTTTCAATCAGTGCACCGGTAATTAAAAATTGGTCAAGGTCCAGCCGCTTCCACCTGGTACGTTGGGCGAAGGCGTCTGGATGAGAGGGCCGGAGGGGTCCCGAGGCATCGCCCGCCTGAGGAGCCGGAGCCCCATGGAGGCTGTGCACAGCTCGGACTCACGGGAGCCTGTCCCCTCCGGCAGGATTCAGGGCAGGAATAAACCCCCCCAAAAAATGCACACCAGGGGCTGAGCCCCAGCGGGACGCAGCGCTGAGTGGGGCGGAGCGGGACGTGGACGGGCACATAGGCAGCAGCAAAAAGTCTTGGGGGTGATTTTGGCCATCCTTAGGTTGATACAGCCCCCGGGAAGGACAGCTCTATCTTATAGTAACTCCCTGCACTTTGCAGTACAATAATAAATATGTATTTATACAAAGACATCAGCATGAGACTTTTCTCTGATAGCAGTTGTAGTCTGCTACGGCTGAGAAATATGGAGTATCAGATTTAACTCCCGCAAACATCATTAACAAGCCACAGTACCTGGCCTCTCCACACACCACAGGCTGCTCCCCAGTTTTCCCTTACACAAAGGGGTGCAAAACCAGGACAGGGAGCAACTGTTGCCCAGATCCCGTCCAGCCAATTCCAGGCTGTCAAAAACCATGGCTCAGACACAACATACTGAGATAAACCTGGTGCTCCGGCTTTGAGCCTTTGATCTTCAGCCAGTTTGCAAAGAGAGAAGGGAGAAAAAGGTTAATCACAAACAGCTGATGCAGAAGTTGTTGCTCCGTTATAAAAACGGCAGATTCCCCTGTAAGCATGTACCTCCCCATTGCAGGAACTGGCTGCACTACAGGTATTTCCAGAGAGGAGTGCAGATTAGTTTTCCATCTCACCTGGGCCCGGGGCTCGTTAGGGATACCAGGGAAGGGGCCACAAAACGAGCTCGCAGGTCTAGTGGGGTTTTATAATACATGCTGCATGATTTTTCCAACTAAACCTCAATGTGGGCTTCTACCCTGAGGGTTACACCCTGAGAAACTAAACGGGATGCTGTAAAGTTTATAAATACAGAATATACGCTTCTCCGCCCCGGCTCTCCCCGCCTTTCAGTGTGGGCACATAAATCTCTCCGTATCCCCAGCGGACCGGCCCTCGCCCGCTGTTTCCAGCTGCCCTTGGCCCCCCTCGGCTCAGCCAGCCCGGCCCAGCCTGTCCCGCCTGGCACATCAGTGCTGTCATCTTCAGCTCGACACTTTTCACCCACTCAGATTTTTCCCCGTGCCTGTGCCACGGCCTCTTCTCCATTTTATCTTTCCGGAAAAGGGGTGGCAGCTGGGCCTGCGGGGAAACTGAGGGTTGCCCCCAGCCCGGACATGCCCTCCGGCTGCTGGCCCCTGCTGTTCCCCTAAAACCCCAGGCTCGTCGCACAGGACTTTTGCCAAGATTTTGGTACTGCCACCCCATTTCTTGCTAGGTGCCTCCAGCAGCACCGGAGGCTGAGGGTATTGCAGAGGAGAGGGGGCAAAGCCGATCTCTGCTCAGTCTGGCTCTCACTAAAACTCTTGCTAAGGAGGAGAAGAGCTGGACTTTGCACCAGATTCAGGCTTTTCCCAGCTCCATCTCTGTTTGCCACCGAGATAGGCAGCACCGGGTGAAACAAAGAGGGAGCAAGAGCAGCTGCGGGAAGTTTTCCCAGAGAATAAATATTTCTATTATTTCCCAGCCTGACTGGAAGCATTCATGGGTTGTGAGGAGATGGTTACTCCCTCAGCTGCTTTACTTATCTCAGCCGCTCTAGGTGGTGGTTGTAGCAAATGGCACGCTTGCAAGATAACCGAGGCTTTAAAGGGCTGCTGTCTCACGGAGAAAGGGAGATGCTGACTCAGCTTCTGGAAAAAATCAAGCAAAACATGGAAAAGGCACAAAAGTTTGTTCGCAGCCCGAAGAGGAGAAAATAAGGGAGGGATTCTGAGAATAGGAAGACGCTGAATTCAGGGTGCATCCGCTAGCGAGGCGAGGGGGGAGGCCAGGCGGGCCAACAATGGAGCCAAACAAAACAACACAAAGGCAGGAAATGCAGAAGTTCGGGTTCACACAAAAGTTCAGGTTCACACAGCGTGGCCGGGGCAGCTGCCCGGCGCACGGCGCAGGTACAGGACCACACGTGGCCGTGGGACCCAGGACATGGCCGCACCCACCCGGGGTCTTCGTGGCTCTGCCCCCACACAAAACTGTTTGGTCCATGTTTTGGTGTTTTGGTTTGGTTTGTTTTGTTTGTTTTTTCAATAAGCTTGTAACACCTAGTAATGGGGCTGTGTTGCTGAGCTGGTGGTGCGAATGGCACAGCATACAAAGTACCTACACAAAGATGGGTTTATAGTATGCTGGAGAAGCGGAGTATTTTTTTCAAAGCCAAAAATGATTAAAAATCAAACTAGCAGAAGTCCCCTGTGACTTCTGCTTGCTGAGGATTTGTTAACTCACTAGACAAGTTTTACAGTCCAGCTACTTTAGCTTTGACGAGATAAGCAGACCACTGTAAAACATGAAATCTATATTACTGTGCATCTTCAGCGCTCATAATTCTGTAAGCATTAAGCACCAAGGCAGAAGCATATAAGCAGTCGGTTTTCACTCACTGCTGATTGTAGGGTTTTTTTGCTGTAATGTTGATAGCTAACAGTATTTACAGAGGGTTTTTAATATTCGTTAACCAGAGAGTCTTCACAGGTTCATTTTCATTGCAGAAACCAACATCACTAGATGCTGAGCAAGATGGTGGAGCAATGACTGTGGGCATAAAGGGCAAAGCCACACTAAACTCTGCTTGGTTAGCAGGTGTATTTAGACTCAAAGATAAAAAGGTTCATGTAGACTTCAAAACAAACCGTAGACGGGAACGTTCATCTGCATGACTCAGGGCAAGTTTCAAATAACCACCCTCCATCCTTCGCCGTGGTGGCGGTGGTTCCCGGGGCCGTGGGTTCGTGAAGCCTTCCCAGCTGGCGGCGGGGGGAAGGATGGGATGGTCATCGGATGCCCTCAGCCAGCCGGGAACCACGCATGCAGGGCAGCATCACCCTAGCTGCCCCTGGGGTGGGGTAGAGGTTTCGGAGGCCGAGTGAGGAAGGGCTGGTTCCCATCACGGAGCTTCTCCCCCACCCTTTCAGAGAGGGCATTCCCGGTGGTTTTGGGGTTGCATGCAGCCCACAGCTGAGCCCCCCCCCCCCCGCCCAGCTTTGCTGCTGCCGGAACAGCTGAGCTCATTAGCGTGCAAAGGAAATGAAACTGAAGCTCCTGGGCTGCTTTGGGTGAGAACCGGGAGGCCGTAGAGCCACGCAGAAGACACGCAGATCCCCGTGCGCCGCAGACGCTTGCAGAGAAGCAGGAGGCTGTAAGAGTTTTTGACCGGGCAGCCCCGTTTGCCGACGATACCTTGGCAAGAGGGAGATGTCTTGCTCCCGTTTGGCTTCTGTGCTGCCGAGGGAAGAGGAGGGGCAGAGCCTGCGGAGGAGCCCCTCTGTCACCGGAGCCGAGCAGCGGCGTGCAGACCCTTCTGGGCAGCCTGGGGGTCTTATCTAGCACCTGTAAAGCTGCACATACATTTATAGTGCTATATAAAAGTTTAAAAAGAAGGAAGAGGCTGCCCCTGTGTAAGGAAACGAAGTGGTGGGGAAAGGAGTAGGAAGAGGTTTAATTTGCGCAGTAGCCTGGAAAGAGTCCATAGGGAGTTTAAAAAGCAATTGTATTTTGGATCCTGAAATTAAGCAGCAAGCCTCTCGCTGCTCGGCTGAGGGTGAAGTGGTCAAATGTCATGACACGTGAGGGAAAACAGCAGCTTTCCATTCCCTGTGGGAGCCCTGGAGCGAGGGGTTTGGATGGGGAGGGAGGGTTACTGCGCTGGAGAAATACAGAAAACAAACCAAAAAAAACAACCAACCAAACAAACAAAAAAAAACCCACCCAAAAAAACAACAGGACAGGAAAGTATGGACGGAAATTTCAGCAGAAGGCCCAAGACTCACCCAGCAGCAACACACAGAGGCTCTAGTGTGGCAGGAGAAAGGAAAAGGATGTGTGTGGTGGAGAGTGGCGGGGGGGGGCGGTGAGGGGGAAGGAGGGCTGGGGATTATAAACCACTGTCAGCTTAATTTCATTTCCCAGGAAAGTAAAAAAACTATTTGTAGGCGCATGGATGAGAACAAGGAGATGAGAGTCAGCCAAGACAGGTTTGTCAAGAACATATTGCATCAAATAAAATTAATTTCCTTGTGTGGTAAAGTAATAGGCTTCGTGGATATACTTGAGGTTAGCAAGGCTTTTGACACAGTCTTCCAATCATCTTCCTAAGTAAACTGGGGAAGCACGCTCTGGCTCAGACGCCTGCAACTCAACTGAAAATCCAATTGGAAACTGTATGAAAGGATTTAGTTTATGGTTAAAAGTAGCTTCCGTGAGGCCTCCCAGGACTTGGTGCAAATGGTGTTTATTACGGAACAGAGATCACGCCTTCACAGAGAGTCTTGAAATATTTTGAACGGCAATGTTCCGCTTAAAAAAGGTCTGTATTGGAAATGATGAAGTGGGGAAATGTTCATACAGTCCAGTGAGAAGCAGCACAGTACTACAGTTTTACAGAAGTAATGCACGGAGGGATGACTGGCCAGGGGACCACCGAGGGGACTTGTTAGGGAGCAGAGGATCAGAAAACTACGGCACGCCATGGCAGAAGAGGAAAGCTGGGTAACGGGAGGTGTGAACGGGAAGAACTGAAGCCCGAGGTGAAGCAAGCTGGCCACATGGACTGTCCCAGCCCAAACAGGGTGGTCAGTGCCAGGACCTTGCCTTAAGACCGACTGAAGGGAGCGGTCTGGAAGGGACAACCTGCAGGGAAAGACTGGGCCAGCCGTGGGTCAGTCTGAAGGAAAAAAGACTGAGAGGGAAGACAGTAACTGATTTCCAAGGTAGGAAACACTGCTACCAAGGAAAAGGGATCATTTTCATGGAGAACGGGAGTAATGGGAACAGGCAAAAACTACGGCAAGGAAAGAAAACTAATATGTGAGCAAAGCACAGCCTGGTTTGTGAGATCTCTGCCTCTCAAGGTGTTCAAGAACAGGTTAAGCAAATGCGACTAGAAGAACCTGGAGGGTGGTTAGCCTTCTTTTAGGCCAATGGATTTGTTAGACCTCCAAAGGCCCCTGCCAGGCCAATGAGAGGCAAATATACATTGACATAGTAGCGAAATAAAATGCTTGATCACTAGCCCCTCAGTAATAACTCAAGGTATAGAGTCTAATAACTTAATAGGACAATTTAGGTTATTTTGTTTAGGACCTGGATGCCATAAGACCAGAATCCAGACTCAGGATGAGTTTTAGTACTACCTTTAATATGCTCAAGTTTTCACCCTGGGATTTTTTAAAAAGGGTAAAAAGGAAGATCGAGGGAGCTGCAGACCAGTCAGTCTCACCTCTGTGGCCAGCAAGAGAATGCTGCGGATTCTCCTGGAAACTCTGCTAGGGCACATGGAAAATAAGAAGGTGATTGGTGACAGCCACCATGGCTTCACTAAAGGCAAATTGTGCTTGATAAATTTGGTGGCCCTCTACAATGGTGTTACAGCACTGATGGAGAAGGGTAGAGCAACTGATGTCATCTACCTGGATTTATGCAAAGTATTTGGTACTGTCCCACACAACATCATTCTCTCTAAATTGGAGAGACATGGGTTTGGTGGATCGAGCACTCGGCAGATAAGGAATCGGCTGGTTGGTCACACTCAAAGACTTGCGAGCAATGGCTCAATGTCCAAGTGGAGAGCAGTGACAAGGGGTGCTCCTCAGGGGTCGGTGTTGGGACCGGCGCTGTTTAACATCTTTGTTGGCGACACGGACAGTGGGATTGAGTGCAACCTCAGAAAGTTTGCCGACAACACCAAGCTGTGTGGTGTGGTCGACACGCTGGAGGGGAGGGATGCCATCCAGAGGGACCTGGACAGGCTGGAGAGATGGGCCCGTGTGAGGTTCATGAAGTTCTACAAGGCCAAGTGCAAGATCCTGCACCTGATTCAAGGCAATCCCAAGCACAGATACAGGCTGGGCAATGAATAGATGGAGAGCAGCCCTGCGGGGAAGGACTTGGGGATATTAGTGGATGGAAAACTGACTATGAGCCAGAAATGTGCACTCACAGCCCAGAAAGCCACCTGTGTCCTGGGCTGCACCAAGAGAAGTGTGACCAGCAGACCAAGGGAGGTGATTCTCTCCTTCCATTCCACTCTCCTGAGACCCCACCTGCAGTCCTGTGTTCAGCTCTGGGGCTCCCAATATAAGAAGGACATGGACCTGCTTGAGCAGGTTCAGAGGAGGACCACAAAGATGCTCAGGGGGCTGGAGCACCTCCCCTCTGAGGCCAGGCTGAGAGAGTTGGGGTTGTTCAGCCTGGAGAAGAGAAGGTTCTGGGGGGACCTTATAGCAGCCTGCCAGGGCTTAAAGGGGGCTACAGGAAAAGTGGGGAGGGACTCTTTATCAGGGAGTGTAGGGACAGGATGAGGGCTAATGGTTTTAAACTGATAAAGGGTAGATTCAGGTTAGATCTAAGGAAGAAATTGTTCCCTGTGCAGGGGGTGAGGCGCTGGCCCGGGGTGCCCAGAGCAGCTGTGGCTGCCCCCTCCCTGGAAGGGTTCCAGGCCAGGTTGGACGGGGCTGGGAGCCCCCTGGGCTGGGGGAAGGGGGCCCTGCCCGGGGCAGGGGGTGGTGGAACTAGATGGTCTTTAAGGTCCCTTCCAACCCAAACCATCCTGTGATTCTGTGATTTCAGCTCCCTCCACCATCAACCACAACTCTTAATAACAATGTTCATATCACCTATTTTTATTGGCTATTTCTCCACTATCTGATCAATTGTTCGGTGAAATGCCCAAGACAGCCTGGCCTTTTAAAATTACAGACAAACATGTAAGAGGTCCAACAGCTTTTCCTGCACCCGTAGGCACCACTGCCTGCACCCAGGTCAACGTGTCCTATTATCTTCATGTTTTGCTTTGCTGACATTTATGAATGCCACTGCTCAGTCAAGGAAAATTTTATTGAGCTAAAGAAAGCAGGATATGGTGATGTTCATTACTGGTATAACTTCTCCCTTCATTCATCATAGCCATAATTAGTTTTATAGCATGGGTATAGGCTGAGATTTAAAGCCATCCTCGTGAAATGAATTAGGCCCTTTCTCATCTTATTTGGAGTTCCCTATTGTGAATATACTCCAAGTATAATAGAGAGGCAATTTATGAGAATGAAATCTCATCTGTGTCCTATTCCTTGCCCTCTCTCTGGTGATTTTATTATGCCAGGGTGCCTCTTCCCATTTGTTTAGAGGGCAGGCTGCATTCGTTATAGTAAGTTCAACAGGTTGTTTAGCATACATCAGTGCACAGCGGGAAGTGGAGACAGGCCTTGAATGCATGACACCCGACAGTCAAAACGTGCAGTTGAGGTCTGCGTGGGAGAGATGTCGCTGCACGTATCACCTCAGCACCAAGGAAATCCTTAACGAAGCTCTCATGGTCGTCCAAGACTCAAATCCCACTAAGCCACACGTCAGTCGTGGAGGAAAAGCTGGACACAGCAACATGTGGACATGAAGCCTGACCTGACCCAGGCCTGGTACCCTGGCATCACACACCTACCATCACTCCCAGCCTGCCAGGAAACACAGCTGAAAACTCAAAGACAGGATGGATCAACTCTTCATCCAAAGAGGAGTCTGCTACTGCTGAATCTGGTGAGATTTAAAGCCAATCTTTCTGAAATGAATTAGCCCCGTTCCTCATCTTATCTGGAGTTCCCTGTTGTGAATATATTCGCAGCAGCGTGTGGAAAAAACTGCTGACTTCTGGGAATGAGCGTTCAGCTTTGAGGGAGCTCAGGAAAGCTGAATGGAAGAAGCAAAGGTTTTTTCAAAGCAATGCAAGGAGATGACAATGCTCCAAGGCCCTGCTCGGGGACTCTGGTGTTTGCAAGCAGCTAAAGCTCCCCAGGCCTTAATAGAAAAGCTTGCACCTTTTGCTTGTGTCAGAAAGCTCCTGAGCTGAAAATTTCTCTGCTGAGGCGGAGTCAAAGGGTTTTCCATGTTGCTGGGCTCTGGGCTTGTCGGTTTGCAGGCAGTTCCCTAGGTAAACCAAGGGGTAAATATTCAGAAACTTAAAAAAGCCCGTGGCACCAATTGTTGACTCCAAGCCTTTTTTTTTTTTTTTTTTTTTGTGGTTTAAAGCAAACATCTTGCAGAGAAGAGCAGATCCTGGCAATCCCGCAGTTATAACGGTCCCCTGGCTGGAGGACGTGCGGATGTAGCTGGAACCGGGGAGGAAACAACCGCGGCCACCAGCGATGCCCCTGCCAGCAGCCGGGGCGGCCGCACGGGCTGACGTCCCAGCGACCGCCACCTCCGCTGCCGCTTCGAGGCTGGTCCGCCGGCAGACGGTAACGGCTTGTCTTAACGGGTTGGGCTACAAAGAATGGCAGCTCACAGAGCACGGGGAGCAACTGCATTTGGAGTTTAAACCATCCCTGCTCTCTGTCCTGGGAAAATCTCCATCTACCTTAGGACGGGATCTTTATTGCGAATTGGCCGTTTAGGCGGTGTGCATGCAGATTTCAGACGAGATGAAGAGGATATTTTGCTGGCTGCACTTCAGCCGAGTTGAAAATAAAAATTAGCACTGGTAACTTTGCACAGATTTTACCTTTGGAAAGCAGTTGCGTTTGATTTTCCAGAAAACTGGGATGTAGCTAATTAAAACCGCACACATCATCCTAACATCATATCCTTACTACTGAACTTCTAACCTGACATAAATACATTGCATACTGTAACCTGTTTCTCCTGATTATTAACCTTGAACATGGCAACCTATAAATCATCAGTGAAACAGCTGGTGCTCAGCATTGCCCCAAAGGTGTATGATTACGATCATTTTATATATATCTTGGTATGCAGACATGAAAAATTCATTGAAGAGCTTGGTATTGTAAGACTTATTGTAATGAATTTTCTTAAAAACATAGATCATGCTTAAAATAGGTGTCTGCTCATTATAATGTAGCCATTTATATCTTCCTGAATTACTTGTGCATCGCTTGGCTGATTTCTTGGAGTCAAATGGGATTCCTAAACAAATTCAGAGTGGTCAGTTTGCCTGTACTTCAGGGTGAGATTTTCATTTTTAGCTTTATGCTTCTATTTCTACGGGGGCCAGGACTCGAACTGGCAAAAATATCAAAAGGATTACGGACTTTTCTCAGTCGGAGATTCCTCTGCACCACTTGGTGTTACAACCATCACTACTGGGATTTCAGTAGCTGCCGATGGCATTTTAGCTGTGGGGAAGATAGCTGTAGATTCACATGAGGTTCAGTGCCAGCAAACGCAAGAATCGTGCAACTGTAAACCAGTAATAAAACCGAAGGGAATAAGCATACTATAAAACAGGACATAAAACCAGAACTTGAAAATGAGCTTGTAAATACCACTAAATATGCTGGCCAGGACCTCAAGGAACATGGAGAGTTAGTTCAGAGGGAGTAGGTCACCTGGTGGCATTTTGGTCTTCGGGATGGCATCCTCACCCTTTCCGTCCTCCCAACGGCCAAGTACACATAGCCTGCACCAGACAGAAACATGCTCTGTGACCAAGCTAGTGAGCATCAAGAAGCCCGTGCCACATCTTCCTGTCCCACACACATTTTGCCGTGAGGCTCTAACTGCTCGTGTCCAAGGTTGAGTGGTTGTTGGCGGGTGAAGGGAACTACGAGGAAAGGGCCCTGTGTTTTGCTGCTGATTCATACCAGCAATTTATCATCTTGCAGACAAAACCATTCTTTTCCGATAGGTTACGAGAGGATTTTGTCACCTCTGGCTCCCCTCCCTCCTGAGGCTCCTCTGTCAGAAACCCTGCCTAGGATGGGATGGGCCGAGATCCAGCCCCATCCAGGCATTTTCCCCAGGATAACAGAGTCAATGAGGGAAGCTCTCCCTGCCCTTACTGTAGTTTCCACCAACAAACCACACCAATACAAGGACGACTCCTTTATTGCTCTGGCCACATACGCCTTCAGTCTTCACCTTGTGCTGGAAGGGCATCATTGCCACCTTGTACCAGGAAGGGAATTCACAGAATTCCTACAGAAATCTCAACGTTCCTCCCAGAACTCCTGGTTCTGGATTTCCCCGTGACAATTATTGTTTGCTGCAAGCAGCAGACATACAGGCATTTGCGTGCAACCCCGTTGCACGTTGGTCATCAGAGAGATCAGTGCAGATTTAATTTGCTTTTGCCTGCTCACAGGATATTCTCCCTTACCTATCAGGAAGAGTGAAGACGAACATAAAAACCAGCTCCACAATCACTTGCAGATTTTTTCTGTAGTGCAAACAGTAAAGTTTCAGCAAGAAAACTTGGTATCACAGCACGCAAACATTGCTTGGGTCACCACAAGCACAAGGCCTAAGAAATCTAAAAAGCTAACTGTCCCTGGGGAATAAAAGAAGCTCATGGCAAAGAAGCATAATTTGTTCCAATTTAGTTAAGATCCTCTTGGCACGCCAACTTGCAACTGCTTTAGGAAGACTTCATTAAGTAGTGTGCAAGAAAGCCCACTCATCCTTTAGCTTGTATACAAGGAAATCTACCAATGAAAAGAGTTTTCCAATCTAGGATGAAAGCATCCACCTCTGAAATGTAGTTGTAGTCAAATGCTACATGTTCTCAAGTGCTGTTACTGCATAGTGTGATCCCTACTAGCCATCAGCAGAGAAGCCGATCCAAATTCATTAGAGGCTGTTACATAGAAAGGGTGCCAAGAAGAGCTGACGAACATGAGGTGTTTAGCAGCACGGGCCGAAAACAGGCTGAAAGATCTTTTGGAGCTTGCCTCTTGTGGCTTCTAGAAAATTGCTTTTTTCTTTTGGATTAAATATAAATATACAGTAGGTAAGAAATGACGGCAACTCTTCATGTGGCAAGGGAAATTAATAGGGCAATGAAAAAGCTTGCTCAAGTGAAACACTGAGTGTTTAAAGCCAGCAGATGCCTTTTTCTTTTCCTGAATGCTCCTTTTTAGTGCAGTTGTGCAGCACCAATGACAGAAGGTGCTCCTTGGTAGGAACTCGTACTTGGAAAGCTGGACTTAAGGCCCTTTTAAAACTACCGATTTCTGCTCAAAGCCCAGTGGACACTGGAAACATCAGCTAGCCACTTCTTGCTATCTGACAGAAAGCAGACAAGGCTGGAAAAAAAAAAAAAACAAACCAGGAATATTATCTTCTCTCTGCCCGCCCCCGATGTCTCCACAAGCTCCCTCATTGAGGCAGCTGTAAATAAAGCCAAGGGAGAACTAGGAGAGGGCTTTTCTGCACTCCCGCATGACCGGGGAGAAAGAGAAGCTGTTAGCTTGGGAGTAGACTAAAGCTTCCTCCGTCTACCATCCTTACTTTCAGATTTGCCCCATCAGCAGAGCAACGTGTACAGCAGAAGACTTTCGAGATCATGAAGCTGTCACGATGTGAATCCTGCCACTTAAAACCAGTGTCTGAACACGCAGCTGCTGAATCCACATTAGTCAGGTGAAGCGACTCCACCGTCAGATCCAGGTATGGCCAAAGGAGTATTAAAGAAACAGGAAGACCAACCAACCCTCCCGAAGAAGTCACTGCGCTGATTTATGTTCACGTTTCTGTGATGTACTACGCAGCTCAAAACGGCCGGCGGCCTCAAGGTCGAGCGGTAGCAAGTTGCACGGCAGAAGCGGTAGCTGTAGCCCTGCCCTCAAACTGGGACTCAACGGGACGACAAGCAGAAGCGAGACCCAAAGCTTGGCACAGAGTTTTACGTGGGAGCAGGAGACAGCAGAGAGAAGTCGACAGATTTGGTATCTCACAGTGGGGTGGCAGGTTCTCCGCGGTACGGTGGCAGCAATTGATTGAGGGGGGGGGGGGGGGGGGGGGGGGGGCTGTATTACGACAGCCCGAGATGTAATGAAGATTGTCATGCTCAAGGATGAGCTGAAGTCTCTTACCCAGGCAGTCCTAATCAGGGTGGTTTGAGTACCGCATGATTGTTGCTAACATTAGCCTCACAACAGCTCTGTGAAGAAGGCAAGTGTCATTCTCCATTCTGAAGCTTGGAAACCGCAATTAAAGCAACCGCCTCGGGGAAGCAGACAGAATTAGAAATTGAATCTGGAGTCCTGGTCTGCCGATTCACCCTTCAAACTTGTGAGTAGGCAACTTAAAACAGTCAAAGAGCACCTTTTACCTGCGGCCTGAGAGACACTCTCCCCCAGACTCCAGCCGAATCAAATGGGCCCAAAAGAGCAAGTGCTGCTTGCAAAACACAGCGCATACCCCACTGGTCACTAGTGTGCTGCAAGCTGGAATCAATGCGATGCTTGTGACAGCTGAGAACAAATTCAGCTATGTTTGACAACTTCCAGAAAATATTGGCAGAGGACAGGGAGCCTGCACTGCCCAGCAGCACCTTTGTGAATTGATTAGCCATATAGCAGATGGCAAGCCTGCTGCAGACTGAGACAGCAGAAGATGGCCAGTCTGGTTGAGAAGAACTTGAAGACGACTGGGAAGAAAAAGCACGTCCTTACAGTGACAGCCCAAAAGGATATTTTGGAAATGTCAGGTGCATGGCAGATGAGGAACAGTACTGATTTTTAACATTTTCTTCAACTATTTATTACGAGCAGCTGTCCAGCTCATAGAACAGAATCATATAGTTCAGTTTAAACCTTTAACTTCCACATCTTTCTTTCGCAAAAATCCTTAAAGGAAACATCAAAAAACATTTCTTCTTTCTTCTAAACAGGACTTTTATATAAGTCATTCAGGATTCAACTGATAGGTTTGAGAGAACTCACACGCTTTCTCTGACAGCGGGCTTGCCTTGAAAGTTTGATTTTAGGAAAACATAGTCTGGACAAAGAGCAAAGGCTTTGCTTCCCTCCTCCTGCCACATACTTTGGGGAGGGGTTTGGCACATGGTTGGGGAAAATTCATATTTTTAATGGTTTTAGGAAATGCCTTAGGCTATTCAGAGTCTGCACAGCTGCTCATCAGTAGCCAGCCATGGCTGAAGGAGCAGAAACTATGGATTGGAGAAATATGCCATCTTTGTCTGGTGCAGAACAATGCCGCTGCAGTGAAATACAATGGCCGTCTCTTATTTTCTACTAGCCCTTAGAAAAAAAAAAAAAAAAAAAAAAAAAGTGGGGGGGAGGGGGCGAGGGGAAAAGGGAAGGATCATGGAGTTTCCTTGCAGGGCCTCCGAGCGACATTAGCTCTGTGCTCACAGATATGCAAATCCTTCCTCGGGCCCAACAATAGCAGAAGCCCTGTGGGAGGAGACCGATAGCACAGACCAGGCGGCTGCTGCTCTCAACCCCTGCCCCTGTAAAACCCGCAGGTTCCCGAGACTTCCAGAAACCTGGAAGGTTCAAACCATCGTCCAAGGAGAGCTGCGGTGGCAGAGCGGGCCGCTCATCGCCCGCAGAGCACACCGTCCCTAGACATTTTAAAGCTTGGGAGTTTGCCAGCCATTTGGTTTACGGATGCAAGTGCCCGAAAGGTCGGTGACTCCACAGTTCAACACCCCCGTGTTGTCTCTTAGGGTAGCAAGACTGACGTATAGTAAGTTGGAACTAAAAGAAAAAAAGGAGCTTCTGGGGTGAGACCCGAATTAACAATGCTTGCATCTACACACTCCGAGCAAACTTTCTAAATGGGTGGCTTGGGTTTTTAACGCAGACTACAGTTACCAGGATTTAATGAAGTCTCTGTCTTGCGGCTATCACCGGTAACTAGAGTTCTTAAGCAAAGACTGACAGAGTACAAGTAACAGATTGGAAACTATCAGGACTGAGCTACTGCAACACAAGTAGCTCAAAATATTAAGATTTCATGGTTTTACCGGTGCTGGCAGCAATCTGTAACAGCTGGAAAAACATAACCACTCAGTGATTTGGGTTTATCCCCCTTTAGAAAATATATTTTTGCACTATGGTTCACGTTATCCTAAATACTTGCTATTTTACATCAAATCTATCACCTAAAACTGCATGCAGATGTGGATTTTGTCTGCTTTCAAAACTCCCATCAACCTCTGATCATAGCAACGGTCAATCCTTAAAATTTCATTTCTTTCACGTTTTCCTTACAACAGCTGACTCAAGCTCGGGATTAGAACGGCTGCCTGAAGCACCATCTGTGTAAGAAGCCAACTTCAGGTGTCTCCAAGGCATCATCACTCGAAGCCCAGGTGGGGTACAACAGGTTATTTACAGAGTGTGTGGAGCAAAAACCCACCACCAGTGCTCTCCCCCATGGAGTGGAGTCAGAAAACGTTGGCGGGCTGGCACCTTCCAGGCCCCTGGGTAAGAATGCGGAGGCAGCAGTACCAAGAGCCCTCAGATGCCCCAACATCACCGCCCCCCCAGCCCCGACATTAAGGATTCAGAGGTAGCTGAAGCACCGTGCAGAGCACCAGGACGTTCCCAAGCAGTTTGGTAGGCAATACGAAGGTCAAGGGGAAGACTTAATACTAGAAATACAATCCATTGCCCACCCCCTCGGCAAATCTTTCAGCCTCTCTCACATGGAGAAGTGCTTATTTTGCTCTTTGCTGTACTCAACGGCAAAGACCCTCCATAGGAGTGTGTGCTATTCCAATAAGCAGTACCCACCGACATTTGACATCGCCATGAAACAAGAGACTGAAGCTGACAGAAGGCCCCCGTTTAGAGATTTATCTGCTGTTTCATCAGTGACATTTTTCAACGCTCGAACTGGTTATCCTTTACAGTCCAGTTCTTAAAAAAAATGTCTTTTAATAGCCTGAGCAGATTTGTTGTTGTTTCCCCTTGGCAGGACCGCGCACGATGGGCGCAGGAAAGGCTGCGTTAGTATGCAGACCACCGCTGTACTTTGACACAGGTACTTTCTTCTTGAAAGCCACAAAAGGAGTTGTTCGTATTCCTCGATAACCCCGTTAACATTTCCGTGACCATTAGGAGGTCCTGCAAAAAATGGCTGGTGGCAAAAAAAAAAAGGTTTCTCATCGTGACGGAGAAAAAGGGTGCTCCAGCTGCGAATCAAGTGTAGAATAGTGTCTGATCTAATTATCTTACTCACGCAAGCTTTTATTCGTTTAGACGCACTTTTAAACTCCGTACGAATCTTTGCAATAATGAACATGTAAAAAAACGCTTGTGTCAAATAAAAGAAAAACCTTCATATTTTCATGTAATACATTTCTCGGACATTAGATGGCAATCCCCCCCCTCCATTTTTCATACCAGGGGCCCATATCCCTTCCGAAAATCCAATGTCCCCCCCTTTTCAACAGGTGAGCAGTCTGGCCCGTAGGAAGCAAGGCTGTTTGGAAAGCACAGTCGGAGTACGGAGGCTCCCCCCGTGCCGTTTGCTCTGTTGCAACAGTCCCGGTTTTGCTTTTGGATTAGGAAAGGCAGGTGAGCAATACCATGAGGGAAGAAGGCTTGCAAGAGGGGCAAGATTCACTCATTCGTCACTTGGGCACCCTAAGCCACGACGTGGATGTTTCCACGCCAAAAACCTCTCGGCGGAAACAGGCGGTTACCAGAATTTCCCCCTCCTTTCAACGGAGGAAGGGGGTTAGTGTGGCATTTAACAATATGATTTCTAGTCTTGCCAATTAAAAAAGGCCCTCCCCCAAGGGATATCATTAGTCTGGGTATATCTTTGCTGGTAATTATAAAACTGAACTTAAAAGAAACATAGTAAAAAAGGCTATTTGGTACCAGTATGTGGAATGCACACAACAGGAAGCACCTAGCAACTTTTACAGTGGGAATTCTATAGGTAAAAGAAAAAATAAGACACGAGGCATTTAAACAACTCAAATAACAGCTCAAATGAATTCAACAAAGTATGCAGCATACCTGATCAAGTCAATGTGCCTTGGCTTTCAGCCTCTCACTTTTTGTCGTGGTCTGTGTGTGATGTTTTAAGAAAGAGGCAGGAATCACACACCTCGTCAACCGTTCAGTGATGTACATGGCGGGGGGAATCCTTCCTGACCTTCATTAACTCCGTATGATCTATTGAAGTGGCAGTACAAGACATTCTGACATCTATTCATTTCAACAGTGTGTGCCTGTGATTCATTCACACGAAATTCACTTCCTAAGCCTTCGTTTCTCATCTGCTTTTATCGTTCATGCGATGTTCTTTTCAGGCCAGGTTCACCCCTGTTCACACGTCCCCCTCAGGACCGAAATTTTGGCCTTGCAATACACGTCCATTTGAGCTCCCGTGCAAATTCACAGTGGACTTGAGCGCAAGGTTTGCAGCTCTCCAGCATTCCAAAGGCACAGATAATATCGGTCCCAAGACGGGGGTCCACCCACAGCTGGCTACTCAAACAGCTAATTTTTCATGTACTCCACTGAAAATCTAACCTTTCATCCTCACTCTCGAGACGGTTGTGTATGCGTGTGTCGAGGTGGCAACACTGTGAAAACAGAAGTTCTCCAATGGTACATTATCTCGAATATCAAAAGGTCACAAAAGGGTACAAATCGGTAGCTCTCCAGAAGAGACACTGGTTTTTATGAAAAGTGGGTCAGTTTTAGTTTCATGTAGGTTGTTTGACACAGTGGTTTCTGGCATCACAAGCTCTGGTCTACAGGATACCACAGAGCCTTTGTATCCCTTGCTGTCACTACAGCATTGTGTTTTTCTACCCATTAACCAAGGATAAATGACCTAGATATTGTGCCTATTAAAGCCTCATTTTTCTTTTGCCCTTTTGTTCTTTAGTGTACCACATTATCACATGCTGAACACATTTTAAAGTATTCTCAGTCTCTCATGCCCCTTTGAAGGAGTAAAGTAGGGTTTTTAGTGTGCATTTCTGTAGAGTTACTTAGAGTGGAAAATATGAAGGTAATTCAAGGTTTTTCTTCCTGCCTAGTCCCTTGAAGACGATCAGTTCAGCATTTGCAGCCACTAATCTATAAAGAATATAGCAGAGAAATGCTGTAAAAAAGCCACAATGCAAATACAGAAAGTGAACATCGGTTTTGATGTCCCTAAACACTACGTTCTATAATTACATCTCTGCATATCATGGGTCACTTTTATTAAAAGCATCATTACTACAGTTGGCAGCAATTTACATCTTATCTTACATGATAGCAGTTTCCAAAGAAAAAAAATAAAAAGACATCACAACAAAGAAAAACAATACATTTACAAAGTCATGTCTGTAAACTTCAAGGCTAGTTTAGAGTTGAGGTAATGCTGTTTAGCTTTGTGGCTAAAGTAACAAAGTCCTTTAATTTAAAAAAGGTACCTGATTTTTTTCTTTTTGTTTATACCAGTGCATTACAAGATCACGAGACGATTAAACTGTAGCTTTATCCTGTAAGAACCTTCTCCGCGGGTTAATTTCCAAAAGGTACTCTTCACATTCAACAGCTGCCTTATTATTGCTGTGTCTCGAGACAGAGACATTCACACTATCATGAAGATTGTCAGAGAGAGAGTGTGTGTGTGGGGGTGTGTGCGCGCATGTGAGCGGGTGAACTCCCATACAGTCAAAATGAAGCGCGAGTACGATATGTATGGTAAATTTCATCTTGACCTTCACAGCAAAAAAAAAAAAAATAAAAATAAAAAAATTAAATATATAACTTCATCCTTCCTTTAAGCAGCACTTCCTTCTATTAGTGCCACTTGATTACAAATTGCTGCTTAATTCATAATACCAATGGTACCAAAAGAAAAAAAAAAAGCAGAGCATTATGTCAATTTCCTTAAAAAGACATGATCACCTCTCAAATTTCATCTCTCCTAGGGATAATAAATAATGCACTGCACAATACTTAATGACCAAGATACCTTTTGACACATCTGTATAACATGACTTGAACTTTTTTTTTTTTTTTGCTACACTATGTTACAGAACAGCTTATAAAAACTAAGTATGGACATTAACTGTGAGTGTAAACAGTAGGACTACCACTTGTCAAAAGTTTAAAACACTTTAACTGTAACTGGTACTGGTTATTCATCATTTTCATTGTTTTCTATTTCTTCCCCCCCATCAAGTGAGTCTAATTCTTCACCCTGTGCTATTTCATCTTCTAAAACGGAGGAATCTGCAGTTTTATCAAGGCTCTCCTCGGCATCACTGCCTTCGAGATTTTCTTCATCTTTAAAGGCAGTTCCTTCAGTTTTGTCAGCAGCCTTCTCTTCGTTGGAGCCCACCGCGTTCTGAAGTCCTGCTAGTGCTGGGAAACCGGGCAGAGTCAATCCTCCCAGTCCTGGAGGTAGAAACATAGATGGATAGAAGAGGCCAGGAGCCATGGTAGACAGCAGGAAAGGATTGAAGGCCAGAGGGTTTGTGGGCAATCCAGTGTTGGTGGTGGTGGTAGTGGTGGCAGTGGCGGTAGTCGCCGCAGTAGCAGCACTGACAGAGCCATTCGCAGAGTCAGTAGCAGAAACAGTGTCTGTGCTTTTCTCAGAGTCTTTGTTCTCCTCTTCGTTCTCAGTTTTCTTCTCTTCAGCTTTTGAAGCGCCATCCTCAGTCTCTCCTTGACCGGAAGCAGTAGTGGCATTTCCAGCAGTAGCCGTTATCGGGTTATTCAACAATCCGCTTAGTCCAAACATATTGGGCAATCCTGCCATCCCTGGCAACATCAGAGGCAACATGGCAGCCGGGTTTTTAGCATCCCCCCCAGCAGCAGCAGCCGTTGCTAGCCCTGGCGGGAAGCCCATGAGGCCCGCGAGCTGGAGAGACTGCAGGTTCTGTAGGTTCTGGAGGCTTGTGAGGTCCATTCCAGCAAACAGACTGTTCATTAGTAGTGGGTTGATTCCCGAAGTTGATGCTACAGCAGCAGCTGCTGCAGCTGCTTTGGCAATTTCACTTTTTGGCCTTCTTCCTCTTCTGCTTGCTCCTTCCTCCCTCACAACAGGTCCAGTGAGAAGACGGTCAAACATGGACTCTGGAACAAAACCCTGAAAAGGGGATGCGAAAAAACAAGCTTTATTCTCGATCAGCTTGTATAAGTTTCAGTGGTTAACTGATGATGACGGGAGTAACAGAAGGGATTTCAGCATATTCCAAAAGCGGTTTGTTTTTCAACCCTGGCAAATCGTGACTAGCTAGCTACTGAAGTGAATGACAGCAGAACATTTAAGAAAAACTGAGGAAAAGTCACAGATTTTTTACATTTAAACACAACAGTAAAACTACACGTGCTAAAACTCTGTAGCTTTATTAAAAAAACCCACCCTGATATACTGCAGTTACGAGTTTATACCTTTGTACTTCATACTGAACTGCAGTATAGTAATATTTTATAAAAATGAGCCTTTGCAGAATTGTACCCTTTATTTTCAAATAATTGTTGTAAAGTACAAGGCAGAAAACCTAATACCTTGATGCTGCCTGTTACCAAGATGATGAGTTCTACTTCTCTCATGAATATGGTATCTCCTTAATGGTTCCTAATGCATGAATACCTGTGTTTATTAAGGATTGGTGCTTATAAGAAAAAAAAATGACGCAAAACAATTGCTGAAGACTGCCTTACTGCAGTTGATTTTTCGAGTGTACTTCAGTATCATTCTAGAGCAGCCTCCTATCACCATCCCCCCTGAGCTGGGTAACTCCCACCCAGACACTACAATTTCCTCAGCTCAAAAGTAGCTACAAGATAAAGACTTAATAATCAATTTATACAGCCTTCAACTTTCCCGTGCTACAATCTACAGTGAAGCATGGAATGAGAGTTTCACTTACAGACTGTTTAACAATGTCAGTCCAATCTGGAGCAACAGCAAATTCAGGATTTTCTTCCAGCCATCTTGGCAAGTCCTTCATTGGAGGGGCCATAGCTCCACCCATCTAATGCAAAAGACAAGGTTAATACTTTAAAAAAAAAAAAAAAAAAAAAAAAACAAAACAACCAACCCAGACCAAGCAACAATTTATATGGATGTTTTCTATCTGTGCACTTTCATCTCTGAAGGATGGCAGTAAAGACTTCCAGTTCAGACTCTGGAAAACTACATGGAAACCAGCTAATGATACTAGAATTGAGAAGATCATATTTTTAAAAAATATAGTAAAATGCTGTGGCTTAGACAGGGCTAGCAGTGAAATTCGTAACTGATTTAAGGAAAAAACGTGCTATATAGTTTTAGAAAGTAAGAGTTATTTAGTCAAGTGATTAATATGAACATATCAGAAGAGCAAAGAAGGAATTAAAGGAACTGGGTGGTACATTCCAGTAAGAATAACTGCCAGAGCCAAATTATCTCGGAGTAGAAAACCTGCTTTCCACGTGCAAAGACATTATTAAGGACCTTCACTGAACTAACTTAATTTTTACCTTCTTTCCATTTCGCTTATTTACAACAGGTACCCTTTCTTCTCCTGTCAAGGTGTTTATATCCAGTTTATTAGGGTTTCGACATCTGTGTCGTTTTTGTTTCGGCTTCTGAAATGGGGAAAACAGCACATCTGCACTCTTCTGGAAAGGAGAGAAATGTATTGCTTTTTAGTTTTTCATTTTCTTGACAAAAATCATCGATCATGGAACCCCTTCTCACAACAATTTCAAGAAGGGGTCAATTACCCTCAGATGATCTCAGAAAAATATTTTCTCCTTATCAGATGAAGAAAATCTGCAGAACTTGACAGAAACACTGTTTTAACACCCTGTTATATACAAATGTTATGAAGGGAAAAGCAACCCATACACCCTAATGCCACTTGGGTGTTTGGATACTACAGTAAGTACGGCTAAAACTAAAACATCTACTGAAAACCAACAGTTATAAAATCCAATGACTATACCCAATGTGAAAAAAGTCATTTTGACGTCTGTAAAACTAACTTCTGTATTAATATAATACAGCAATGCTTTTAGAATCACGTACTTACTGGTACATAACTTGGCATATCTACAGTGTAGGTAGGATGCAACTTAAGCCATTCAACTAAATCCTTGTTTTTTGGAGCATCCTCTCCCACCAGCCTGGTCCCATCCTCTAGATTGATTACAGGGATGCGAGTGTCTGGGTCCAGTTGACCAGGAGATGGAATGTTCCTTGCTGGTAGGGCTTCCATATCTTCTTCAAAAGCTTTGGTCACTTCTGCATCCTCCTGAAAACATTAATATCTGTATTAATCCTCACTTAAGGGAACAGTTACTTGGGAGAAATAACTTCAGAGACAGAAGCTAAATGCTCAAGGAGATTTTGCGTACGCAAGAGTAAATGGGGTTTAAATATTCACACTATCTAAAACAATACCTTTGCATTAGGGTGTTTTGTAAATTTAGCATCTGTGAACATTAAAGAACTCACAGCTAAAGACAAAGCAGTTTTCATGCATTTCCAGTTAATGGCCCCTAACGCCTTCCCATTTCTACACAGTAAGGAAGACATACTTGAGCTTCAAAATGTATATTGATAAAAATACATTATGTTTTGTTATCAAAAAAAAAAAAAATAAAAACCAAACAGTCTTTTTGAAGGAGTAAAAACTTGGTATGAACAACACCTTGTTTAGTTCAAAAAGAAATAACAGCTCTGAACACAAAGAAAAAGCTGGTTGGGTAAAAACTCTGTACTACTATTAGGGAGAGTATAACAACACTTTAAACTCACGTTCAGAAAGTACTAGACACAGAAGAACAAATATGAGACAAAAAGGTTGCTGTCTTACTACAGTCAATGATGTCCGTTTGTTGCTCATGAATAACAGATCAAGCCCTTCTACATTTTTCCTCCTTCCTCTCCTCCTCTTCATGGGTGGTTCTCCATCTATTAAAGAGCCATTTAGTAGATGCCTTGTGGGTGTGCGTGAAAGACCTGCTTGCAGCAGCTCCATTTGAGTTTTAAAGGCATCAGACACGGGTGTGGAGACATTAGGCAAGATAAACTTTGAAGTAACAGATGAAAAATTTGAGGTAGAACTTGTTGCCTCTCGTGAGGCCTTTGATAAATCTACAACCTTTTCTTGTCCATTTTCTGAGACCACCTGAGACTCACGTAACTGGGCAACCATTTCCATAAGATTTCTCCTCTTGGCAGCTCTCTCAGCCTCAATTTCAATCTTTCTTCGTCTCCTCCTCCTCTGACGTGGAACCGATAAATTGAGTGCATCTTCCTAAAGAAAAACGAGCATTTCCAAACATTAGCAAAGCTCTGTTCGCTATGCTGAATTTAAAATAAAAGTCCAAACATGCAACTCTGAAAACAAAGCCTTTATTTTATTCCAAGAAACATTTTTGTATTTTTCCTATTTTATTTGATGAGATGCCTTTTTTTTTTTTTTTTTTCTCCTATTATGCAAAAGAAGCGCATGCAAGATAAAATGTGTTATGTAAGAAAGGGAAAGATGCAGCCTTGCCTTTGATAACTGAGGGGAAGCAGTGATATCTTCACTGCCACTGACGCTGGCTTGACCAACCATGGAGAGCTCTGCAAAGCTCCTTTTCTGTAGAGGGCTGTCCACAGCTGTTGGAGTATACCCAGGTATGAGCCCCTGGAAATCAAACATCTGGCGCCTATTTACTGGCCACTTCCCTTTCAGCACTGCTTCACAGATGTTGTCTAATCGGTTGATCATTACTCGGTCCTGCAGAAAGGAAAAGTACGCAATGAACCTTCGGTGTGAAAGTCGCCTTTTAAACTCAAATGAGCGTAATGACACAGTCCAGCTTCCAAAGCTTAAAAAATACATTCAAAGCCAACTATTCTTGCAGGTCAGGATAAACCGATCACCTTACAAGAAGTTAATACGCAGACAATTTTGTAGACTAAAACATCACTAGAATTTAAAAGCTGCATTTGTACTAAGGGGGAAGGAGAAAGACAGACCAAGTTTTCTGTATGACACTGTACCGACAAATTTAACAGAAACTCACTATTGTTTTACACTGCAAAACTCCAGTGGTTAGCAAAATCAACAGTTAGGAAGTGAAAATAAAAACATCTGCAATCAGTATCTTAAAGTGGCATTTCTCGAGATCCAAGAGGCTGGATCTGCGATTCTGTCCTAGGAAGTGGATCCTCATTAGCGTCACTATTAATAAAGTTCAACATTATGAAACGGGCACCAACCTAGGGACATCTAATGAATGTCAATTTTCATTCCACGCCCATTATCACTTCAAATTTCACTGAAGCGTGTACGCTAAAAATCTCTAATTATGTTTATTAGTCTACTTATGCTGAACCTATACAGACGAAGGATTTTTTTGTTTTACGCTACGACTGGAATAAGATTTTAGCCCATGTTTCCAAAATACATGCTGAAGACAAAAATGGTGAGTATAATTTGACTTTTTTGATTTCAATATTCAAGCATGTTCTACACTAGCCTGCCTGAAGTAGTGGAAACTTCAGAACTATGAGAAATACTGCTGGTTAGGGAATATGAGCATCAGTTAGCTTCCTGAAGAGCAAAACACTGCAAAAGCCACTAGCAAATCTGAGCAGCTGCCACAGACTGCTTGCTTTCCCCAGGAATAAGCCTATTAAGAGCAAGGTCCCCCCGCCCTGCCCCCCCATCCCAAACCAGATGGCCCTGTTATGGTGATTAGTAAGCTTAAGACTATTACTACTTTATTTCTCTCTCTACTCTTACTGCAAAGAAGTGTACTAAATTATGCATGGATTTATTACGAGGTTATGGTTTCGTATTTTTGAAAACATTTTATATTAGATAATTTTCTGCATTGTTACCAAAATAAGATATAGCTTTATCCTATCTCAAACTGCTGCTTATGTTTGCAGGATACCTTAATACAATTACATCTGTCAACATTACATAATGGCTTAGATCATGTAGGTCACCAATATTCTTCTCAACAATCTCCTCACCCCAAAACAAAAAGGTGATCTTACAAAACATATCTGCTCTCAACACTGCAGATTGCTCTGCAGACGAAATCCGTAATTCAAAATTGTAAGTTTGCTTCCATTGATAGAGGTGCGAAAGGTGGGATTCTGCTGACACACAGTCATAGAGCTCACAAGGAGCTTGTGTCTGCCAGTGGTTTGTTGTTCTACTAAATGACACTATTCACGGCAAAGCGATTCTTTTCATTTCCCCTGCTAATTTATATGAAACGGATGAATAAAATGCTATTCCACAAATCTTTCCTAGAAAAAAGTCCCTTGCCCACTAGAAGTGCAGAATCATACAAAGCTCACTGTTATTTTGCAAGCACATTTCCCGTATTTTATCTGTATTGAAAAAGACAGGTGCCATTCTGCCCCTAACCAACCTTAGGCCAGAAAGAGAAGGCAAATGTTCTCTCATGAAGCAGCTGAACCACTGAGGGATCCCCATCTTCCATGTAGAATCCATCGCGTGTTTCATCCCTTGCAGTGCTCATAGAGGCATTGCTTTCTTCATCAAAATTCTTACCCTGAGAAACTGCTCCTGCTGAATAACAACCATAACCAGGCATTAACTACGAAAGTTCCCAACCATCCAACGTCAACCTAACTAGAGAAGTTAAGACAACCAGGCTTGACACGACATTTCTAACTCATGCTTTTGTTCAGTAATTACTACAGCAGAGCATTAGCCTTCTGCATTTGGCACAGAGACCATGCTTACTGGCTCTGTAAGCTCTCTTGGAAATCATCCCTTGTGGGGGAAACACCCCGCTGATGCTGGATGGTTTTTATGAAAGCTTATCTAGCCACCTGATACGTGGCAGGACAGAGGAACCGCTACATGTAGCCCATCCTGAGCTCTATAATGGCTCCGTGTGTGCCACTTCCCAGCTGGCACAAGTTACAACAGCTGTGGGGCTCATGTTAAGCACACAGAATTGATCTGACCAACGCGTTACCTTCGGGTTGGGAGGATTCTTCTGATTTATCATCATCATCCAGCTTCTCCTCCTCATCTTCTTCCGAACCTTTCTCAGAAATAGATTTTGGGTCTACGTCTGTACTCATTTCCATGTCTTTCAATTCACATTTAACAGAGCCAGGCTCAGCCTCAGCATCACAGTCCAGTTTAGTGTCCTTATCTGCAATATCTGTCTCCTCTTTGAGATCAGGCTTTTCTTTGGCTGCTGGATTTTCAGACCCTTCAACTTTAGATTCCGTTTGTTCCGTAGCCTTCTCTTCTTGTACTGGTGTGGATGGGACAATAGGTGGTGTTTGACTGCAGCCAGCACCCAGAGGGTTTACAGAAGAGGCAGTATTTGCATTACCCGTCCCTCTGTTTTGAGCAAAGTTTTTGTGAGCCTCGAGAAAAGAGAGTTCAGGATCATTCAGAATGTGATAATCTGTCCTACTGACTCCATGTTTAGCAGCACCAATCAGTAAGTCTTTGTCATGTTTACCGCACTCCCACCACTCTGGCAGGTCCAAGCTTGGCTGGCAAAGTTTTAGCCTCTCCCCCAGCTGCGGGTGATGGAGAACCTGTTCACGGATTTTCCGCAACAGTTCTATGCGATATAAAGTTCTAGAAGCACGCTCTTCCGTGATAGGCTCAATCATAGTGGAAAGATCAGGCGGTTCTGCAATAACAATTTGTATGGTTGAACACCAATTACACGTACACCCATTTTGAAATCATTACACTCGGGCATGAAGTTTCAACAGTCCCGCTGTCTCGTAACAGTCACATCGATTTCTACAGTCAGTTAAAACTTACCATCATCCGGTTTGACTGGCATTCGGCACACTCGTCTACACATATTCACAAAGCCATTAAAATACTTTTCCAAGCTTTCATCTGACTTTTTATCAAGCCTGGCAAATGCTCTGAATTGATTCCAGTCAAATTGATGTTTTACAGGATCGAAAATAATTCCAAAAGTAGACACTACGCGATAAAAATCAGCTTCTTCTCTTCTCGTCCATCTAGTCAAGAAAGAAGCAAGAGAAGTGAGGCCACTGAATAAACAAGAGTCCAAACAGAGTTTGGATGCCCCCAAACTCCTTTAGTTTATTATTTCAAAACAGAAGAGCAGTACTGATGACACAGAAGCTCAAATAAGATTTAAAGGAAGGCATCCCTGAGAAACTCACTTTTGTCGTTTTTTCCGTTATTATAGCTTCCCTTTCTGCTTCTAGTGCCCTCACTTCTTCGCGAGGCCGACGTCTCCTGCGGTCAGTCTTCATTAGTGCCTCTTGCCTCATCTGTTGCCTTTTATAGCTGCGCTGATAGGCAGTAATGAGGCGACGCAGACGGGTAGTCAGGGTTGAAGTGTTGGGCCAGTAGAGTTGGCCTAACTCAGCATTGCTTTCACTGTGCTTGTCTAGAGAATAGAGAAATATTTGTGCACTGCAAAACCACCACTAAACATTTCAAAGTTTCTATGGCTATAACTGGATTCCTGTTTTATCAGATAAGAACATATGCCTCATTAATATTGGTGCATAACAAATTGGAAACAGGATAACTACACTGGTAGGAGATAAAAAAAATAGAATCAAACCAACCAACCCCAAGAACTCAGAAATGCTTGCAAAGGATTTAGAGATAACCATCAAGCATTATTATTCAATGTTACGAATGCAAACACATTATGAATACTGTAAGTATTTAAATTAATGCTATGCATCTTTAAGTATATTACTAAGAAGATCATTCTGCCTCTGAGGAAACACCTACGCCTATGATTTCCCACTTTATTATTCTCACTTAAACTTGGCAATTTTCCTCCTTACTGAGGAAACAACATATCTAGAACTTCCAAGATTATCTCAGCAAAAAACATCAACGGCTGCATTATGAAACATCCGGTCTTTATCATCACAATTTCTACTATGTAATTAGAAACGCAGAAAGCCATAATGTGGGTTATTCAAAGAGAATAAATAATGGTTTTGAAAGATGTGAAGCATAAAGAGATTTGGCAGTAAAAAGTTTACTGCGGAGTTTTCTCAAAACACCACCTATCCCCTTGTGCTAATATAAACAGTCCACTTTTCACTAAATTGTCTATTTTTGCCTGTTTAATTTCTTCACTGTAGTCTTACTTGGGTGTATTTCTATGGACTCTTCTTTGTCTTCTGGAGGTGAGTTTGCAAATTCCTTGGGGAGAAGACAGAAGTTATTTTAGTTTTCAGTTTTGACCATATGTTATCATTTCAGGAGAACAGTATGTCATCTCTCAAACACAGCAGCAAACAATCTTTGTAAGGTGTGTTTATCTGGTAGCTCTCAAATTTAAGAACTGCACATTAAGATAAACATAGAGAATCAGTTATAATTATACATATGATTGTAATTACAGAAAGTTGGAGGTTCTTACATCAATTTCATCCTTGAAAGGAGTTCTGGTTGGCTTATACTCTGGATCTTCATCCTCTCTGTCAAATTCACCACTATAAAATATTTAAAAGAAATGTTTTCAAGAAGTATCTTAGTTTTGCGAGGGGGATGATTTTCTGGACAAAAGGAAAAAAGCTACAAAAGCCACCAGTATGGTGTACCAAGTTACACATTTATATTTCACGCTCAACTGTGTAAACAATTCTATGTACTTTTTACATCGTATGATCATTTCGGATCCTCAGGCGAGATGTAAGCAAAATATGACACGTGAACCCATGCCAACATCTACAACGCTGATAAAGTTTATTAATTTTTCCATGTCCTCCTTACCCATCACCGCCATCTGCTAACATGTCTGTCCCTCTCTGTTCAGCAGCTATGGCCTTTGCATCAGGCATGCCAACCCGCTCCAGAAAGCAGAGCGCTGGATCAGCTCTCATAGAATTGTACTTCTCATAACCTGCATGCAGAGCGGAAGACAAATTTTTTTTAAAAGCTATGACCAGCTGTGAATAGAATAGGTTTAAGCAGTAGAAGTACCATTTTCTGGACTCATTTACTTATTTTTAAATAAAACAAAGGAGCTGTCACCCTGCTGGAAACAACCATTTAATTCCTGCGATGAAATTTTTCATACTGATAAATCCCATCAGCACAGAAACATTTTCACATCAATAACATTAACAAATAGTAAGATACTGAAGAAAGCATTCAGTTTAGCATCTTTATCAGGTAAAGATCTTTCACACACGAAGAACTTCTTTCAAGTTCCTTATGACTTTCACAGTGGTTCTCCACATTCAGCACTCCTACTGGAAACAAGCAGATGCAAATGGAAACACACACACACGCATTTTCCATAGCTTCAGCCCTGCTGGAACCCTCAGTGTAGGCTGCAAAAATGCTGTATACATGGCTTATACGTAAGGCCAATGAACCTGTCTTACTAGGTTTAAGATGATGCATGTCAGTAAGATGACACTGTTCCCTCTATGGTTTTCAAACTGCTGTTTGCTTTTTTACTGCCCAAGTTGACTAGATGGAAAATGGCAGATCCCAACAGTGCACTGCAGGAAAATGATTTTTAGACTAGACTTGCCTCAGCTGAGCCCACAAAACAGAGCTGCTGTACATAGGCAGAACAGCACAATTCAATTAGGATTTGTACTACAACACACTGCTCCTAACTGCTGTAGAGCCTCAAGCCAAACTGTAATCATGAAAGGTTTTATAAGCCATCATTCTCCCCTTTAGTCAGGCTGGGCTGCTGAGAATACCTCTGCGACCTCCAGAGAATTGGGATTATAATCAGGAATCGCTCACTGTATATATCATGCCAGCTCTGCATCCCCAGCCTTTCAAAGTTAACAAGGCTGCATCCCACTCAAGGGAGCCGGGAGTTCTCAACACTGACATTTGTGAAATATTGCTTGGAACAAAGCCCAGGAGGCACTTGTACAGATTAATAGCAGAGGTTAAGCCCACCGTCCACTTTGACACTGGTTGGCAGAGTTAGCAAGTGAAGCAGTGCTGGAAGCAAAGTTTATGGAGATCTATCTTACTATTTGGCTATTATTTAAACAAATATGGTTTTGTTTTATTTACAGCCAAGAAAGTAATGTTTTCTTCTCAAATGTTCTGCAAACATTTAAAAACAGCATCTGATATTTACAGCTCGTATTAGGTTTTTAATGCAGGCAAGAAAAAAAGGGAGATACAAGCCAACAGTTCTTTGGAACAATACTTGTTAATATTATGACTGAACAGTCCTACACACAGAAAGCTTTACAACTGAGTTTTGTTCAGAGTGAGACATCACTTACCGTGTTTGAATACTCCAATTAAAAGGGATTTATCCGCCTCTTTATCCCACCAGTCTGCAGGAACTTCGGCATGGAATGGCTCAGGTATCCATACATCTACTTCACTGTGAAGATAGCATTATATACATTCTCAAAGGCATCACTGGACAAAGATTTTTTTTTTTATTTATTTATTAAAATCATTCATGCTGATTTGTAAATATGAATTTTGAGGGGAAAAAAAACCCCTCCCAAATTCAACACAGAAACTGAAATATCTTGAAAAATGATCAGAATGGTTAAACAAAACAAAACCAAAAAAAACCTAAACCACAACAAAAAAAAAACAATATTAGGCTATTTTGGGAATGGAATGCTAGTGGTTATCCCAATATGATTCATTTAAGGTCTCAGTATATTTTTAAAAATTTTAAAAATTGAGACAGAATAATTCTTCAATATTAGCAGAACTGAAAATCCGCTTCTGTCATTTCTCACATCGTTTCCTCCCCCAAGAAAATTACCCACTACGCTTGATAAAATAAATAAGGCTGCTTTAGAATAGACATTTAAGAGATAAAGTGTGACAACCTTCAAACGCTGCATTATTATAGTATATGTACTTTATAAAAGCCAGCACCATAAAGCAAAAAATAAACCTGCGCTTGCACTAACCTTGAGTCAGCACCCTCTAAGATCTTGTCTGCTTGGTCCCCTATAACTTCTTGTCGTAGATAGTAGAGCATGCGGACACGCAGCAGGACCCTGGAGAGGAAGGCAGAGGGGGGAAAAAGTTCTTAACTTCAGGACTGTTTGCCAACAGTGGCTTTTGGCAGCTGCTGCTGTTCATCCATCATCCTGCCAAGGCTGATTAGCCATGCTGTATGGTAGGCTTGAAGCGTGACAGATGGTGGCACATAATCACCTCTGTGTGGTGCTTTCTGCTGGCTTCCAACAGGCCTGCCTGGCAACCGCTTACACTGCACAGAGAGGGACCCAGCGCAGCCCGGCCCCGGCGCATTTCATTTAGTCCTACCTAGTGCAGCTTGTGAAGTTTAGACACGTACTCTACCACTGCCTCTGAAGTATTGAAGCAAGTTTGTAAACAACTGAGCAGATGGCTTTCAGTAACTGTTCTGCTTCATTATCTCATAAAATTTCCTCAGCTGCTGCCTTAATACCATTTTTGGAAGCACATCAGAAGTTGTAGGAATAAACGAGATATAAAATCTGGTTTTACTACCTTACAATAAACCCTCAATATGGAATGTCAGGTTTTTCAGATTATACAACTTTTTGCTTCCGAGAATGGGGGGTAAAAAATAATCCCCCATTTCCCGTGGGAGATATTAACTATTTTTACTCTTTACAGTTCAAACTGCTATTTAATTTTACCTGTGCACAACCTAACTGCTACACGGAAGTGAAAAAATCTTCATTGCCCATGTTTATTTTTCCCCATTTCTGCAATACTACAGCCGTTCTTGGAAGCGCTGTCAGGTGGTGTGGTCACACTTGAAGCTGGCAGGAGAGAATGGCAGACTGGCTTTTCAAGGAGACTAGAAAAGAGGTCATCTCTGGAGAAAAAGTGTCTACCTGAAAATAATCCTGTTCTCCTATGTTTACCCAATTCAGGGCACCCCCTGCTGCCTAGTTGACGAAGTAAAATCAGTACCAGCTAAGATAGAAATTACTCAGCCTGCCCTCTCACTGTACCCAAATCCATCACGGCAACTGTTGAATTGCTGCTGCTCCTGGAACAGCAAGGGTGACCAGGGAGGCAGTAATCTGATCACCCACTTGCATGAAAAATTTAGACCACCACCAGCTTTGAGAGCTCCTCATTTGAGATCTGATGCAACCGGAGCAATACCCAGTTCTACACGTGTGATCCAAGCAAACCTCGGAAGAGCAGGGATTTGAATGAAGGTCATGTCTGCAATTCAAAACATGTCAGACATGCTTCTTTTTGTATGTATGATAACTGGGACCAGTAAGGTGTCTCTGCTCCCTGTGTGGCTATGTAAATAAGGTCTTGAGGGTCTTAGTATTAAGCAATAACAGCTGTTACATCAAAGTCGAAGAAGAGGAGCAGAAAAAAAAAAAAAAACAAAAAACAA
Source organism: Tyto alba (assembly GCF_018691265.1). Classification (NCBI taxonomy): domain Eukaryota; kingdom Metazoa; phylum Chordata; class Aves; order Strigiformes; family Tytonidae; genus Tyto; species Tyto alba. The sequence continues at coordinate 40,096,391 of NW_024881330.1, forward strand.
CAAACAAAACAAAACCCAAACCCAACAATATCAACCAAAAACCAAAGGCTCTTTGCACCTTTCAGGAGTCCTATCCATTGAAACAGCATACATGTTACATAAGGACAGGAGACCAGTCCTTGTAACGCCAACTGCTACTGCTACCTTTTGAAGGAAATTACTCAGATTATTAATTGGTTTCCACCTCTGTTTGATTTTACCTGGGCTAAACATGTTGCTTCTACAATTCACTTAGTCCTGGTGGATCTGGGAAGTGAAGGAAAAAGATTGGAACTGAAAACATTCTTGCACATTTATCAGTCTTCCCGTTCCTTGTAATTGTTCTACTGTTTTATTACAGAAGCAATGTTTTAAAAATGAATTTAAGTCTGATTTGCAAACTGATATAACAAGTAATGAGGACATGTTACCTGAGAGATTAAAATAATGTTACAGGAAAGAATTTAATTACTTTAAGGGCAAGTGAAATGTAATAACAGATCTGAGTAACAGTTTAGAAAAAAAAAGAATCACAAAGCAGTTTATCTGGAAGTGCACTTTCTAACATAATTCTGTGAGTATCTGTTTTCATCAGCTGAGAATTAAGCTTGGTTAGGATCTGGAAACAAGCTAATAAACTCCTTAAATGCCTTTCCTCCTTCACATCACACCCCCTATTGACAGGCCACAGGTACTTTTCAAATCAATAATTTCTTTCCAATAAACAGTATTAGTAAGACACAATGTATATTAAAACCACAGAAGTAACGACGACTGTTCAGTAACACTGCATCACATCTGTATGGTATATATACAGCAAAGAGTATAAATACAAAAACCAAACCAAGATCCCCATCCCCAAACCAAGAGAGTTTTGTGACAAGGGTTAGGTTCACCGTCTAGAATGGGGAACACAGTAAGCAAAACCGAGATGGAGAACCAGCACATTGTCAAAGGAAGCTGACACAAAAATAACTAAGACATTACAAAACAAAACCTCAAGAATGCAAGAGGCTCTTAAGAGACTTTCATGCAACAATAAAACAACGTAACATCAAAATACAGGGACCTTTATCCCCAAAGGCTTTCAGTTTAGTAACATATTTAGAATTTCAAAAATCACATCAGGGCATTGATTCAGTTAAGAGAGCTCAGTGAGAAATTTTATCTCAAAGGAGAAAAGAAGAAATAATCTGTATAACCTGGAGAGCAAGAGAGGAAGGGAGAAAAAGAACGAAGAGAAGAGATACACCCACACCACATAGATGAGCTACTACATGAAACTGGAAACTCAGAACTGGGTATTTAACATCTAAGGACCAGAACTTTAAGGACATTGGCCTGAGAGACCCCACAAGAAGGCTAAGAAACAGCTTTTGTTTAAAGATAGTCAACTGTCAAGAGATATAGACTTAGTGTAGGGATCTAGTCTTTCCTTTATATGGTAAAAAGAATAATCTCATCTGATTCTATTCTTATCTAGTAAGTAGAATACAATTTTCTTCAGAACTGTGTTTTAAGTGCTTATCAGTCACATAAAGAGCTTTCAGAAGTAGCCAGGTATCTGTTAAGATGATTATCCCCAAATTAAAAAGTAATAATGGCCTTTACATCCTATTAAATGGCCCTGTGTTCTATTAAAAGTATCCAAAAGAAGTTGTAGACTTTTCAAAAGCACATAGTTAAAAAACTCTAAGTGAAATACTTATTAATACTTACTTATTACAGTGATGTTTGAGATGTTTTCTATAGCTGTCTTCTTGAAATAATACATCTGGATTACAGGTTGTGAGCCAATCGGCGTCTTGCAGCATTGGCTGTGAGCTCTGGGCTTTTACTTTCTTGCCTTTCCTTCCTCTGGGCACGGGTGCAGACAGACCTACATAAAACCCCAATACTTCTTATACAATTTGAATAGAAAAGCCCTCACCCTAAACTGCATTACAAACATATATTTAAAGCTAAGTATCACTGCTATATTAATTCTTCTGCGGGCAGCACAACCACCAAAAACTGAACAGCAACATAACTCAGTACAGAAAATTGCAAGTAACAAAATCAACCAAAACTTTCATGCAAATTTAGGTGTGAAGATTTCAAAAATTCAGAGCGCTAGCCAGAAAACAGTGTTACATAAATATTTCTTGTAAAAACTCTCATGAATCTCAATGGCCATAAGGAAACAAGCTTTCTGATTTACAGCAATTTTAAAGGGATTGACTCCAGCAGTAGGTGCTACTTAAAAATTATGCTAGAATATTTGTTCAATACTGATTTAAGGGAGAAAGCACTGCATCCTACAAAGTGTCTGAGGGACACTTCCCCTTTAAGTACAGACCAAGTCAAAGCCCACCTTACTCATAAAACCTGACAAGATCCTACGACATGTCAGAATGGCTATAGTTTAAACTAAATAGACAGCACAACTGAAGCAATTCTTTCCTATTTACTAGCATCATTATTTTATTGTGGTAGACATACCGGAATGATTAACCAAAGCTCGAGTTTGCCCATCTGCAGTTGGAGTGATCAGATCCCAGATGAAACTTTTGATATTCTCATCCCCTTTGTAATGATTAAGACAATATACTAGGATAGTCCGGCAGATGGTTTCCACATCTTGTTCTGTTAGCTGACGTTTATAGCGCCCATGTGAGAGGATGTCAGTCCACCGACCCCAGCTATAAGAAAAATATGTTCAATACAACAGCCAAGGGCACTGGTATTTTAATTTGTGACTTTCAGTTTAACTCCTGGTACCAAGCACGATGGGACCTCCTGTGTTAGCACTGATGCATTTTGCGTTTGCAGATTATGTCAGGGAATCCAACCTCCAGCAGCAAAGAGTTAAGAATGTTTATTTTACAGAACAGGCAATAAGTTCACTGCTCGTAAAGCTGCAATTGAACTACACTCAAAATAATAAAGTACATATGTTTAACTCTAATGGTCCCAGTAAGCTACAAATAGGAAATTCAACCAGTTCCTACAACCTTGGGATTTGAGGAATCATTGTTATTTTGATCCTGAAATCCATTATTAGAAATTGTTGCACGTAACTTCCTAAAATGAAGACAGTAATTCTGAAGTCCACCGTGTTAGCAGTCAAGTATAGCTACTTGCTTGCAAAGAGATAAAATTCAAACTGGTGAATCCAATGGGGAAAAATATAAAGTATCAAATAGCTGAACTTGGTGCCAAAATGCCAGAATCTACGTTGAAAACCTCTAGATTGACTGTTGATTTCACAGCCACATTGTTCTTTACAAATGCACTTTGTTATTCTCCACAAGACCTAGAAAAGAGGGATTAAACCTTGATAACGCAGGAATTCTTTATGCTATGAGAAACCAGAAACAAAAATTCCGTCATCACAGAACTACGTATCTTACCAGTGAGCTCATAGCCATCTGTGAGACACTCAGATACTTTAAGCTAAGTAACACATATATAAGCAGCTTATATATATATATATCACAACTTAAAATCTCACTGGCATGTATACAGCATAATGAGGTAAAGGTTACACAGTAAGAGATTATGTGAACATGTTTAAGAGAAAGGCGAGTTATTTGCTATATGTGTCATTTCTGTATTTTCAGTTCCTCAGCCACAATCGGTATAGTAAATCTGTCTATCCTTACCCATAAACCAACAAGTTTTTCTCCACCCTGAAACATTCACTTCTTGCATAACCCTGGGATTTGTCCTGAGGCCTACGGGGCTTTGTGCTGGGCTTTTCTTCAGTATCACTTTCCAGGTCTGAAAACTCCATCAGTTCATCCTCTTTGACTGCACTGTAGAGTCTGGTTTGCTTTCTTACTCTTGGTGTATCAATAACTAGGTTATTCTAAAATAAAAGTGAAAACATAGAAATTTAGGAGGGGAGGAAAATCTTCAATTTCATTGTACTAGGAACTATCATAAAGCTCTTACCCTTCCATTTAAAGCATCAATATCCAGCTCAGCTTTCTTTGCCCACTTCTGCCAAAAATTAGGGTCATCCAAGGAAATGTCTGTCCTGTTCCCAGATGCAACAAAACTAGCCTAGTAAATGTGAAAACACATGCATTGGTTTCTTAACTGCATGCTACAAAGAATATCTATTTTCACTGGTAAACACAGTACTTAGGACTTATAAAGTGGTAGTTTCAAGAAAGAAAAAAGGTAAGCCTAGAAACTATCATGGCTGGAAATACTGATATCCTTTACACTTGTGAGGAAAATATCTGAGACAAGTACTTTGAAAAACTAAATTGACACAGAAGGTAACTTAACACTACTTTTACCTATCCTGGTCACATTTTATTAATTTTCCTCTGATTGTCAATGCACACCTTTGCAAATGTTGAGCCTTTTCCTTCAGATTCAATAGTAATTGTGTGTGTTCGCCTTAAGAGAATCTGATCAATATCCTCTTCACAAAACTTAGACCCTTCATCTTCCTCATCCATCAGAGCACCATATGCTCCCTTCCGAAGAAGATCTTCTATTTCTTTCTTAGAAAGCTGTTGCACCTGTAGCATGTAAGAGAATGATTTGGGTTTTTTTCTGACATCAGCCACTGTGTACATCTGACAGCACAATCAGACTGACTGTTCTCTTATTTAGCATTTTAAGAACTGAAACTCTAAGATTATGTGGTATTGGTCAATTAAACATTCATGCTGAAGTCACCTTTAAAAGAAGAATATGAACAAAAAAAATTCTTAGGGTGATGTTATACGAGTGGTTTAAACGATTTAATAATTCATTGTCACTGAATCCCTTTACTTTAGACTCTGATGATTGCTAAACTCCTCCTGGGAGCAGATTTAGCTTACTAACCTGACAAAAAGCTAAAGCAAAAAAAGTCCAAACCGAAAAGGCGACATCAGAAAAAGCTGACTAGAAGAACTCCAGAAAGTGCCAAGATCAACATAATGTAAAGGGTGGAATGATGAGAATGGATGAGGATTGAGGGAACATGACTCCACCTGCCCCCTTTTGGCAGTAAGTGAGCCATTAGATAGGCTGAGCCAGTTCATGTAGCCTTGCCCTTAATTAACCCTACTTTAAAAAACATGCTGTACTCCATCTGAAAGCCGCCATTCTTCAGCTAAAACACGAACAAGCAAGAAAAGTGTTACACATGCATAGCATTTGTTGATCATGCACCTTAATTTATTAATTCTCACCCCATTTGTAGCGTTTTCTCTTCCGCTCATAGACTGCAGCACAGCCTTATCAAGGCCAAGCTTCAAGCTAGCTTTGTCAAACATTTCCCTTTCATAAGAGTTCCTTGTTATCAACCTGTAAATTTTCACTGATTTGCTCTGTCCTATTCTGTGACATCGTGCTTGAGCCTGATGAAAGACAGATAGTTATCGGTGACAAAAGGAAGAAAAAAAATTCCAAATAATCAATACAGAGAACTTAATTTAGAAGTTATTGCTTTCAACATAAATAAAAATCTTTATGCTTTTAGGAGAGGGACAGTGGATAATTTCTCTTGTAGGTAGAAGAAAATTTCACAGCAAAAAGGGAAAGAAAAATTTTCAATAAAATAATCTCTTGTAATATTACCTGGAGGTCATTTTGGGGGTTCCAGTCTGAATCAAAAATGATGCAGGTATCAGCAGCAGTAAGATTAATGCCCAAACCTCCTGCCCTTGTACACAGCAGGAAAACAAACCGATCAGAATCAGGTCTTGAAAACCTGTCAATAGCTGCCTGACGCAAGTTGCCTCTTACTCGGCCATCAATTCGTTCATACGGGTACCTGAAATAAAGATGCATTAAAAGCAGAACTTTACTGCAACAGCATTGTTTCTCTGTAAGAATATGCAATTTTAAAAAGGCAAATATGCTACCGTAGGGTCAAAAGAACTACAAACTGAGTAGCTGTTCTTGTGTCCACTACCTTCATCAGTGGAAGCCATACTACTTTGTCTCCTGTGTTGCGTCTTTTGGTAAAGAACAGACTTCCACTCTGAGGAATGGGAATAAACATTCAGGCTTAAGCTAAAAAGCTCTAGACCCACTAAAACATTTAACTGAGTAGTAAACTAAGAGGTTTAAAGCTCTCCATGTGAGGTCACTTTGTATTTACCAGAAAGAAAAATCTCATTCCTTGCAACTTATAGGTATGCTTTTCCCTTCTAGCCAGATTGCTACAGAAAATACTGCAGAGTGTTTGAATTTCATCCCTTTTCAATATGGATTACTCACAGGTTAAATACTGTGGCCACCGAGGAAAGCACAGTTTATTTAGAATTGTATTTTATTGTTGCTCTCACCGTCTTTGAATGAGGTAGTCTTCCAGTATGTCCAAGCAGCGCACCATCTGGGAAAAGATAAGCACCCTGTGGCCACCAGCCTTCAGTTTTGGCAGCAGCTTGTCAATCAGTACTAGCTTGCCAGCAGCCTGGATCATTGCCTGGAGCTGAAAATCTGGAGAGTCGGCATTGTGTGTTTCTTTAAACTCTTCCAAAATTTTCTCTTCAGCACCTGCAAAGATTGGACAGCAATACATGAACACTGCAAAGGGTTTTATTAATAAACAATGAGCTCGCCTTCAATACCCTATAGAAACTGCAGGAATGTTTTAAGCATTATGTGAATAAACATTTATAAAAAAATATAATGCTTAAATTTAAACCAAACATATACACGAATAAAGCATAAATAAAAAGTAACTTTGAGCATTCTTTTTTTTTTTTTAAATGCGAGCACTGTTCTAAATAAATTTATACAACTATTTGATGCATACAAATTAATGAAAAACTAAGAAAAAGAAAAAGATAAAAAACCCCCACATATCCCAACTGATTTTCTATCCTTTTTTAAACGCATCAAGAAAAAGTATCTTGTTTCCACAGGAAAATACAAGGAATACAAATCACATTTGATGTCTGTACTTCCAAAACCAAAACCAGGCTTGAAAAGCTTGAACATGTGTATGACCTGGACTTGCTCCTTCCATTATTATTTATAGAATAAAGATCCAAACAATTAAAGAAACTAATGGGGGGGGGGGGGGGGGGGGGGCGGGGCGGGGGGAATAAGCAGCTGTGAAATTACTATTTTACCTTCTATTTAGCTTTCCTTTCTCACTGAATATATTTTTTGGTTGAGTTTGATGAAGCTATCCAATGTACATATTCTTTCCAGAATTAGTCAAGAGTTCTTTCTTGCCATCCCCTTTGCCTATGAATGATATGCACAGCAGCAAATATTTCCTTGTACTGCTCATTACCTGAAGACTACAGACCAAGTTCAAGTTCTCTCTTCAACCTCTCCTATGCTTTTATTCCATTTTTTATGTCACTTCTACAAACAGTGGGATATTCCAAGAATTATCAGATTACTATTCTTGGCTACGTAAAAGGTTAGGAATCTTTGTTCTAAGCTTATTTCACATCCAAATAAACCCTTCTTCGAAGCTGTCTTTTTCAGTTCCTCTGTTTTTTGTTTTGTAAACAAAACATAAAGTATTTCTGGTTTGTATAACGTTCAGTTTTGATACTGCTTTTGAATACTACAAGGAAAGGCAGGAGGGTGGGGGGGAAGGGGGGAAGAACAGCTTACTGCCAGGCTTCTGCTGAGCATCTCTCATATTCCAGTTCTAAGTAGATGCCTGTAAACAAACATACAAACGCACCCTCCCTATGTGATCGCTGGTTCAGTGCCCGCTGTAATGTGGTGTCTTAACTAGATACCACCCGACACAGACTGTCTGACAACTTTGCATTACTCAAGACACTTCCATTACTACCTTTTACAGAACTTAACAGACTCAAGTTGTGAACACTCCTGAAGGTAGTTTTAACAGCCCTGAGTTTTCCTTATATGGATTCCCTACCCTGAGCATTACCGCTCCTAATGGTTTGCACATAAGAAAAATAAATCCATGTGAAAATAGTACAGCCAGACACTCAAGTTCCCTTCAATTGTATCACTTCCCATTTTGTAAAACAGGCAGAATTCTGGGTAGTAAATCTCAGATCTTCTACTGAGCTTAGGCCATTTCAGGACATAAATAGGCTGTCAAGTAGTTCATATACAGTAACTGCAGTGATCTTTCTTGGTTATATCATCTTTTTCTTACTCAACTGTGATATCCAAATTTAAGTTTCACTACTATTAAGCAAAACCAATATGCAAACTCAGCACCTGCAAAAGCAAACCACCTAAGCCAAGCACACCACAAGAAGTGGTGACTTTTCAGTATCAGAGTTTGATCTCCGCAAGACCCACTTCCACAACAGACCATGACCTCCAAAATTTGCTCTTTCAATAAACCTATCCTAGCTAAACCCTGTAAAAGACAGCCCTGTCCTTTTCATCTCTACTTCAATTGCAAGTAAGTGATATACACTGAGTACCCTGTTACCAAAGTTACTTGATGTAGTACCATAGGTCTGTAACACTAGTTCCTATCCCATCTGATTTTTACTAGGAGATGAAAGGAAGGTATTTGAATGTGTACTTGGTCCATCGGGGGAAACCCCTACTTCCACTCCTAATTAGGAGAGGCTTCCAGGGCTCAAGAAGGTATAAGGAATAAAGTAAAAAAACCTTTCCAGTGTTCATCACTCTAAGATGTATAAACACTGAGGCACTCCACGCTGCTGGCTCTTGGAGAAAGAGGAATAATGTATAAACACTTGAGAATGGTTGCTAGGGAGAAAACAAGGAGTCCTGCTCTAAGGAAAATGACAGACAATGCTTTGCCCAACCTGGTTGGAGAATACACAAAATTCAGTCAACTCCCTCTAGAAGTCTACTCAAAGGCAGTCTCAGTGGACCACCACTCTGCTTTCCACAGAACAGATTTACCAATCATGAAACAAATAACCCACTCCACATTCAAGTCCTACCACACCACTTCCATCATATAACCTTTGATGGCTCTTAACTGAAGATTATCTAGAAGAATCGCTTGCAACTTTTATGCAAAACAAAACATACAGTGTTCTAACTCGGATATTCAAACATGTGTGCAGTATGCTTGCTACAAAACCTGTAAGCCTGGAAGAAAATCAGGAGGATTCAGACATCTTTATAAAAGCAGTTAAGTCTTGAGAACCAGCTACTACAACAAATCCTTCATGAGGAGAACACTGTGCAACACCACGTATACTAGCACCACAAGACCTCTTGGTAGAACTACAATAAACGTGTGCCACCACTCTAAATACAAAGATGTTAATTATTAATCAACAAAATAAAACCTCGGGCTCAGACAACTACAGGATGTAAGAGTATTTTCTGTCCTAGAACTAGAAAGGACATATTTGTTTAGTTCCATTCTCTACAGTAATAATAGTCAGGATTTATTTATTTTTCCCTCAAATCTGAAGACTTGACCCACATGCCATGTTGCTGCGTGATAGGGAGCAAGCCCGAGTGTTCAAAAGTCACAAAAATGTTATAAAGACAGAAGCGCTCTTGAGACAACACCACCTCCCTTTATTAATGTTAAGATACAGTCATCAAAAAATACTTGAAATTTTCTATACTGCCACCTGGACTTCAGCAGTCTCTAACAGACACTAAATGATAGAACCCTTGTGAGGAAAAGAATTGCTGCTGTAAGCAACACTGCAAGAACTACTCATGAATTCTATCTGAGAAAACAAAGTAGCACCAAAATATTCACTTTCTTTTAGCAAACATGAGATAAGGAAAAAATAACGGCAAGGTTAAAACTAGCCCAAAACGAAGAAATGTAAAAAGCATTAAGTTTAGAAGCTCATAACCTGAACATCCTGAACTACTTTCTGGTAAACTCATTTATAAAATGGGTTAACGTAAAACAAAGAACCAACCAACCAACAAAAAAATCCTACCAGAATCACAAAGCTACTTTACTGTATAATCATCTGAGTTTAGAAACTGAACAGCTCACCAGCATGGTTGGGTTGAAGTACTCTGGAATAATCCTATATCGAGTCTTTGGAATGATTACTTGCGCATAAAATTTGATGTCATTTTGTGAATCAGTTTAAGCATTTTTTTTCCCCCAATTAAACAAAAAATGTCAAGAAAAAAAAAAACCCAAACAACTAAGCACTGCAATATGGAAGTTAAACAATAGAAAACTGAAATCACATATGGCTCGAACTAAACCGCCTTTCACCATGAAGCTTATAACCAGCATTAAAACAACTATAGCATAAATCATATACAGTAAGGAAGAGGAGTCGGGAAACAACAAAGCAGTAGAATGCAACCCCGTATAGAGGCTTGTTTTACATCCTCAAAGAGGAGATTTGGTTTTGACCAACCCATACAGTTTAGCATACTTCAGACAGCTATAGCTCGCTGGGTCAGCATATAGTACCTGCCATAGATAATCCTTATCGAAAACCAATGGCATCACACTGAAAAAAAGCACTCATGATATGTCTAATATGACATTCAAACAAATCCAACTAGTTAAATTAGAAAGATGAGCTGACAACACATGGCCATAAAAAAGCATGCCTGGTCATAATTTCTTACTCCACAACTTTCATTCAGAAATTTTAAGCTCCTATCTCGTAACTGCTTATGGTCTTCCCACAGAGCATTAACTATAACTCTGAAGAAAAAATCGCTGTATTTACGCCAATATCCAATAATCTGCATGATAACTGAAGTCTTGTTTGTCAGAAACAACAGAAAGGAAAACTTGATAACACCAACACTAAGTCTGTCAGGGCTAGGAAGCCTTGGAAAAAAGCAGCACAGATGTCTTCAAAAGCAATGCTGTCCCGACTAGCAGATATCTATACCTACAAGAGCCTAAAAAGTTATCTCACTTTTCTACTTAAAAGAATAAATAAAAGCCACATTAGAATAGAATTTCTAATTTACTGAACATCCTTACAACCGTTTTTTAAATGAGGAGAAAAACAGGAGGCCTACCGTTAATAAGGTATGGATGATTGCAGCATTTTCTTAGTTCCATCATAGTGTTTAAAAGATTAGGTACATTTGCCTGACCTCCACCCTTGGAAAGAAAAGTGAAATTCTTTTCAAGAATAGCACGATAGTATTTCTTCTGAATATTTGTCAGCTCAACTTCAATGATAGTTTCCTCTTTGGGGGCCAGGTTCTTTTCTACATCCTCCTTAAGACGTCTCAGCATCATCGGCTTCAAAATAGCTTGGAGTTTTTGCACCTAGGAAACATATGTTAAATATATGACTGAATTAAAACTGTACGGCTTCAAGTAAGTATTTTTCAATTTCCTTATTTCTAAAATCCCTGTTCCCTGTCTCAGATCACAAGTAGAGAGCATTTGTAGAAAAATCCTTATTCAATGACCTAGAGTTCTTGTTAGCTCCAAGATATACACTTCTAAAGTAAATTTTTAGTGTGCATCATTTCTGTTTAGTGAATGTTACTAAACAGACTTCACTTAAAACTACCCTTCTAGACAAGGACAGCACTGCACACCAGTCATGCAAAGCTAATCCTAAGTAAGCATAGCTATATAAGCAAATCTGACAGTAAGATCAAGATTTGCAATTCATTCTAACCACTAAACACAGTGTTTAATGCTATTTTTTCCCCTCCATATATCTGCTTCTAATTCTTTTCTTATTTCCTTAGTTTTGACATCCAATGAAGTAGAAAACTATTTAGGCCTGGTCTCAAAATGAAAACATTTTGTTTCTGTAAATTTTTAACACACTGGTAGTTTTTAGTGTCTCCAGGTTTTGTAGCATATACTTTACGACATGTTATAGATGGCGACGAAAGGGAGGAATGTCCATTTTCCTAAAAAAAATTTACTTAAATGTTGTCAAGTTTTTGTAAAGTCCCCTTACATAAAAAGCTCAAGAATATTCCATATAGAAAAAGACTGGCATTTAGGTTGTTTTAGGTTGTCTCTCAAAGTACAAACCAGCTCAGTGTTGAAGAGCTGATAATTTACCTTGAAAATGTTCATCATCTCCTGATGCAAAGCCACATAGCAAAACATGAACAAAAGACACTTTCTCCTGAATTCACATCATTCCCTTAATAATAATGTGACTTCAAAAGAAAGAAGATAAATTAGTACAGAGGGATGAACAAAAAAATACATGAAACAGGATTGCAAGGAATAGAGAAAACCTAATTCACTAACACATAATCTCTCCCATCATTTGAAAGATAAATCAGATTTCAAAACATCTAATGGTGTTTTGGCAGAGAAGGCACTTGTTGGCCTAAGCAATCCAGGGTCCAACTAATTCTGTTCATGGATGATGGCATTATTTTAATATTTCTGTGTATAGCTTTAAAAATTTTCAGTTCTGTTCTGCTGACATTTTGAGCTGGCCAGAGGAAGCCTATGTTGAGAGTTAGGATATATTAACTCCAGCTCAAACTCTGCATTAACAGGACTATAAGGCTTCTGGATCAGAGCTGGCTCACTTCCAATCAGGTCAGAGTCCAGCCTGACTAGCATGCAACTGCCTGTACAATCTGTGGAAACATATCCTATGATTCCCCCCAGGACATGCTATGATTTTTCCAGGAGGTAAGGCGCCGGGGGGAAAGCTGTTCTGTAATTTAGACTATTACCTGTGAAAGAGCTGTTCTCAGAGAAAGTTAACAAATTCAAGCACTCAAAAGTTAGAAATACCAGAAATTAAGTTTTCAGACAAAACCAACAAAGTTGCATGCAAAAATGCATGCAATTGAGAAGTTAGATTATCATAAGGTGTAAAGGGCCAAATTAAGGTGCGTAAACTAAGATGCCATGCTTCCGTTAACTCCTGGTGTTAATGTGATTTGACTGTTACCTATTGACTTTTTAAAACATTTTCATACATACAATAAGAGTAAGTTTTATATTTGATCACCAGAAGCTTTCACATTTTAGATCTGAAACATGCTGCACAGTCTTTCATTTTGCATTGATTTATCAATTCTTTTATTGAACAGCTTGAGAAATTTGAGTCAGTCAAAAAAATCTTGCTCCATTTGGTTGCCTCTTGCTAAACTAGGTCTCAAATATGTTCTTGTTTGCACAGAAGTCATTGATAAAACTCCCAGATGTTAACTCCACAGAAGTTACAGAGGACAGTCCCCTCACTCTGATACTGATGCTTAAGAAAGAATGTCATCTGACAAGTTAATTCTCTTAGAGCGAACAAGCAGTTCCCGAAGCATTTGCATCCTGAAAATGTTACAAGGCACCCCACCCCCATTTTTAAACATCCCATTTTTGTGAGGGGAAACTTTCCTTGTTTCTGTATGACCAATGGACAAAGGATAGAGAAAAAAAAAAAAATAAACCAAAAAAACCACACACCACCACGAAAAAAACACAGTGATAAGGCAAAATGACTTTTGGTCAAAAGCAACAAACTCAACAAAACTAAAACAGACAAAAAAAAAAAAAACGGATAAAGCTGCTGGGGTCTTCCAAAAAGTAAATAGCTATTACTTGTAAAAACAAGTAATTAAGTTCAGATATAATAAAATGGATAAATTCACAAAATCTAAATAGAAAACTAAGTGTGCAGGAGAAGTTTACCTGTTCTTCAGTTTTCAGATCACCGAATTCTTGCATGAATGTGGTTTCAGATGGGAAGCGACCTGGTTCCAAGAAGTGAAGCAAGCTAAATAGCTCTTCTACTGTATTTTGCAAAGGGGTTCCAGTAAGCAGCACTTTATGTTCCTGAAAGGTTAAGAAATCGTTGTCTAGAAATCCATCTACATTAATTTTCCATGGAGAAATACATCAAATTCTCTCTTTGTTCTCCTAGATGTATCTCTCATCTTTGCTTCCCCACCCCCCGCTTTCCCCCCAACTACTTACACATAGCTCTTTTCAAGACTTTTCTAACTAAGTACTCTGGTCTTCCTTCAACGACAGCCCAGAAAAATACTTCACTACTTAAGCACCTTCAAAAGTCCTCCAGATACAAGAAGAGATTTTACTGACCCACAACGTTCCAGCTCTTTCAAAAATACAGTGAACTTTAAATGGCAAAGTAACAGTTGAACTTAACCCATCACTTCAAGTATCCAACAGACCTCAGTACATCAGTCTCTTCAGTGTAAGTTTCTAATGCAGGGAATCTGAAGCAGAGTCTTACCTTCCATCTACACACAACAAAGCATGAGACTGGCAGAGACAAGAGGAAAAGTTGCATATTGCTTTAGAGCAGGACCCAGAAAGGTTAAGCAACTAGCTCAAGGTCAAATATGAATTTAGTAGAACAAGAACTGAAGTGAGAAGTCTCATATCTCCATCTATAGGCACACTTGTAAGCTCGTCTTCCACCTAATAGCAGCCATAATAGGGAAAATAAGCTGTATACAGCATTTTAAAAAACTTTCATTTGTTAAGCCTCAAGACTCCTTAAGAAAAGTACTGTTTAACAAACAGGGAAAAAAAACTAAAAGTAACCTACAGGTCATGAGTTCTTGTGTAAGCTAATGTTTATTCCTTTTTATTCTTATCAGAAATAAGGTGTTTTGAATTTCAGGTATTAACTCAGCATGACTGCATTCTTCTCACATTTTTGAAGAATCTTCAGCCCCCTCTCCCCCAAATATTATTTTTCCTTTTCAATGGTAAATATCTTTAAAACCCATTAGCTTATTTTTCTCTGTGTGATTAATGCACATATTTTAATAATACATATTTACGTAAGCACCAGAAACCAACTCACTTTTCCCTTTCTTAGCCAGTCTGAAAGAAGCTCCTTATGGCCACACAACAAAGTAACATTAGAGCTGACATTAGCACAGAGCAGTTTAGCTCTCCCACCCCTACTTGGCCACATGGTACCTTTAGAGAAAGGTCTAGGTGAAGAAGTGACTATGGAGTAAGTCACATGAAAAGAGAGAAAGGGAAGAACAAATTTATCTTTGTTCTTTTAACAGAATCCACAAAATTCTTGGTCTAAATCAATGAAGAGACTTATGAAACATCAGCACTCCAAAATTCAAAGTATGCATATTCTTCCAGGTATTTTAAAGACTTTCTCAGCTGCATTCCCTCATTCTTCTTTGCACTTCATGTCTTTACTTGAGAAGAAAACCTTTTATTTTACTTTTTGATGAAACCACAAGTCAGGAATAGTAAAAACACAGAAGACACAAATGTAACAGATGTACACACTGACCAGGTCCATCATCTTGAGTCCTTCCAGAAGCTTACAGTTCCTGTTTTTCAGCCTGTGGGCCTCATCAATGACCACGCAACGCCATGGAATGTTACGCAGCTCCGGGCAGTCAGTCAAGATCATTTCAAATGTTGTGATAATGGCATGGAACTTGTAGGACCCCTTTATCACACGACCCTATAAAAGAACGTCAAAAGTTAACGTAAACCCCTGGCAAAGAAAGGAAGTACATTTTGCTTCACCTTCAAAATTCATTCTTCAAAAATACAGAACAGTACAATGGACAAGCTATTTTAAGTAAACAGAGTCATTATTGCTGACTCAACGAGGGAATACAAAGGTGTAAATTTACTCCTGGCTTCATGGTAGCTGTGTTTCTAATCCCGTAAAAAGGCCCACAGAATCACTGTGTATTCATTACAAAGATGTTATACAAGTATTTCAGTTGTAGTTCATATGGATAATACTAATGCCTTCAACCATTAACCTATCGCTGCAATATTCAAATAAGGTTTTCAGACTTTGGCAAGAGAATTTTCTTTTTTCTTTTAAATCAAAGGTATGTGACAGTCCTCCCAAATAATCCGAGTAAGCCAGAAGTACATTAAGGCTTCATTTTTATGACTATTAGAATATTTTGCTTCCAATAAATAGTAAATTACTCCTGGAAGACATTGAATATCCAAAATACCTACTATTCTAGTAAACAGCTTTGAAAAGAAGCAAATTTCTGAACTCTTAAATGGAGAATGTCTATCTCTGAATACATTTCCTTGATATTTTTGTAAATTTTTGTTAAGGAAAGTTCAATAGCACGGTTTACTTGATGTCTGGAACCATATTCACTATTTATTTGGTTGGATAAGGGTCTTATTTTCAGGGCTGATACTAAGACTGTTTAAAAAAAAAAACAACCCTGAATAAACTTAAGATCACGAAATAAATATCTTTCTGACATTACACTATACCTCTTCCTAATGTTGTTTGAAGAAAAAATGTAACTTGGTATTTCCAGTGACACTGGGTCTGCTCAGGAACACTGTCTCTCTAAGGATGGGCCTCATACAAGTTCAAGGCCATTCAACATTTTGAAGGCAGGACTAAGTCATGGGTTGTATATTGAATACATTTCAAAAGAAACAGGTATTTTATAGCAAGGTGACCATTTCTTCCTTCAAACATGCACAAGTCCGAATCCTTTTATAAGTGATTTGCATATAATCCTCTCCAGACTGTGGGGATCAGAACTGGCTACCGACTCAATAAAATGATTGGAAACCTGATATCTTGAACTCAGCATTAAATCTGCCTATGCACAATGAGCATTTCAGAGGAAGTAACGACCTGCTCAACAGTGCTTTCTCAGGGCATAGTCCAAAAACATTAATCATCTTCAGGAGAAAAAGAGTTGTTACTAACAAACAGCAGATGAAGATAGACCAAGTGGGTAACTTAGAATGCTAGCAAATTGAAATGCTGTAACCTTTTAATGAGCCAGATATAACTGTGAAAATACAAGAATGCAGCCCAGGAGATCCTTTCCAAGTAGTGGAAAACACTTCCATGAGCAACCTTATGACTATGGCAAGCAGAGCTCTTCAAAAATTATCACTACATAAAGTAGCACATCCAGGTGAAGCAAAAATTGTAAGAGGGACCCTTGATTATATATTCAGAGCTGTCTAACTCTCACATTAGAACATGCATAGTGGTCTTGCCACAAGAGCTCACATTATTTGAAAGACAATCAAATGCCGTACTAAAGAGCACAGGACTAAATCAAGCAGAAAGCTCCCAAGAGCTCTAGAAGGTGACTGATGTTGTTCTTCAACAGTTTCAGGCCTCCAGCACTTGGGGAAGTATGGGAAAGTATCCTTAAGCAGTCCTATTAACGTCACATTTGAGAAATTTAAATGTAGAAACTAGTAGCAAAGTGACCTATAGTACTGTCATAAGTGAATTCTTTGGCAACTAGGAATCAATTTATCCTGTTTAGTTCTCTGATGTTGGAACCACAGGAATTTTGCATCCATTTACTCAGAGAAGTTCTTCCACTTGAATAAATAAATCTTCCTAATAGGTAGCAGCTTACAGTTATGTTTGGGAAATTCTTCTGGAGGTAACTCAAGCAACAGAGGCAGCCACAAGGTACAACAATTAGATACGAATATGAAAGTTGGGTTTTGCTTTGGCATGTTACCTCTTAGCAGATACAAACTAAGAAGATCAATTGGATGTGTGTAAGAAGTAGACTTCTAAAAAGATGCACATTCCACCAACGGGAACTGTGAAAGATTATTATGGTCTTTTCCCACCAACCTCAGACTCCACTCTGAGGAACAGGAGAACAGATTCAAGAAATGTGCATGTTAACCGAAAAGACAGAAGGCACCTGGAAAACTAAGTCACAGCCACTTTAAAAAATACATTTTTATGTCATCTTTGGTGAAAGACTGAGTCCCCATTGGTGAAATACTGCTTTAAACTGCTGCACGCTTACGATTCTTTGCAGAAATCTGAGGTAATCCTATGCTGATGACATGTTTATAGCTCAGCAGCTTCTCAGCATGGAAGAAACCCATGCAGGCAAGAAAATATTCTCTTAAGCTAATGCCCAGGGAGCCCAAAAGGAATGAACCAAATAAGCCAGAGAAAGTCCTGAACATCAAGAGCATTATTTTGAGTTGAAATCAACCAAGGACAAGGTATTCTGTTCCTACGCGTGAGTCAGGTGGTTTCTCTTTTTAGTCCTCATTACACGACAAAGAAAATTTCCTTCAAACACAAGTCAACTGCTTTGCAGGGCTCTGTCATTAATTTTACTTGGCATATATAGTTTTCTTGATCTCGCAGCAGAACTCTCTGAGGTATAATACACAGAAAACAAGTGGTTTATATTTGATATTCCAAACAGGGAAGGCCCCTAGAAGGACCTTTCAGTTATATTGCTCAAGAACACCAGAAGAAGCTTCCTTACGTGGCCCTCACAAGCAGTAAGGGGTGTCTCTGGTAGCATGGTGTCCTTAGTGCTGAAGTTGCACCACTGAAGACGTGTTTTTTTATTGACTACTCTCTAGGTTTTTGTAACAACTTGACTCTGGTTACTGGTGTTGACTGAAAATCACACTACTGCAGATGGGGTAGGTCCTTCTTATGCACACTATCTCTTATTATTGACCTTCAAAGCCATTCGGACTTTCCTAATGTTCAATCGCCTTTTTGAGAAACAGCTCAGCTTGAGAGGTCTCTTTTCATGTTAAGACCTAAAAAGCCAAAGATGCTGATGTCTGGGTTAATGTGTTTGGCAAGGGGACTAGAAATTATACTGCCAAAGCCTGCCTTCTTTCTCTCCCTTATCATCCCCAACGTACACCCACTAATGGTACTTTAGAGGATGCCATAGTGAACACGACATGGGGATTCTTTTAGTCAGAACATGAAGAGATTTTTTTTTCCTGTAATTCAGTTTCTACCATGCGTTTCACAGCTGACACAGTCTTACAAAGACTGGAACACAAAAGGTGATTTCATGACACATCTAAGCTAGCTGCCACCAAAAGGACGGGTTCACTCTACTTCTCCTTTACCCCCAACCATGGCAACTGTCCGATTCTCCTCTTAAGCCATTTCAGGGAGCAAAGCTAGCAGAAAATGATTCATTTTTCTGTGCCATGAGGGCTTTATCATTACTCACGATGGGGTCAAATGACTCCCATACTCATTACAAGAGGGGAGTTAAGAATATGGTAACAGGGGGAACAAAACTTTCTGCAGCATCTTGCTTTAGATCCTTTTAGTTGCCTTTAGATCAACAAAACGATATAGCCAAAACAACACTAAGAATCTGCACAGTGAGTGGGATTTTTCCAATGACGTTTCTTCAGGTTTCATGCTATGTAATTGCTGCATCCTAAGGGGAAAAACATGCTGAGAACAAACACTGCTAAAACAACAAACGTATATGATTTTTAACACAAGAAACACTTCAGTGAAAACAGTATTTGTATAAACGCAAATTTTTGATACAAAACATCTATCTCTGCTAAGTAATTTTAAAATGAGAAAAAATACAAATCAATTCCAGTTCATTTGTGTATTACATGCCTAGGTAAGAAGCTAAATGTGATTATTATCATAAGGACCCCTGTGTTGTAACTGTTATTCAAAACAACCTTCTTTAACAACAGTGTATATGATTTTGATTCAAAAGTTTCTTTGATAAGTTGCTGAGAAAATGGTTATTTTCTAGGCCAAACAGATGTAACTTCTAACTACTATAAATTATTATTTGCTTTTCTACTATATTTAAGTACATGATTCTATTCCTGTTTGCCCGAATGGCATATCAAGTTGTGCCACAGTCATCGCCTTTGAAATAATTTTCAGTCAGTTCTATCCCTGTAAAAGCATATTTTCTATCTCACAACCGCTCTCATAGCTTCGCTCTAAGGACTCAAGTTTTCCAACACACTTTTTGAGGACAGGAAGTGAGAACTAGGCAGAACTGGACTATCCACTACACCACTGACAAAGAGAAGAAAGCTGTAACTTTTCTACTCTTTAACAAAGATTTCTCTCCTCCTACACACTTACACTACACTAGCCCTTTTAACCACAGTCTCACAGTATGAACTCATGTTAACTGGTCGCGTGCCATGACACAAAAGGATCTGCATTTGTCTTACAGCCTTCCCAGAACCAAGCTCTCCCTACTGTAAGAATCACCTCCGTTCCTTGTCCACAGATAGCCCTATATTTAGCTATTCTGAGTATCGTTAGCTTGGATCCAATTTATTAAGTAACAGAGCTCACTCTGTATCCATGAACTGTCTTAATTATTTACCACTCTCCCCATCTTTGTGTCATTTGAAAACTTCCTCAGTAATGATTTTATGTTTTCTTTCAGGTCATTGATAAAAGTGTTATATAGCTCATGGACACGAACCAATCCCTGAAGAACTACGTTGGAAATGCAAATCATTTCTCATTTACAATTACATCGAGAAATATCAGTTAGCCAGTATTAAATCCACTTAATGTGTGCCATATTGATTTTATACCATTCTAGTTTATTAATCAAAATATCCAGTGGCATAAAATCAAATGCTTTACAGAAAATCTAAATATATGAATTCACCACTATCACTTCTTTACGCTCAGCTGAGAAGAATAGTCCACAATACATCAAATCAGGTTGAACTTTGACTCTTTTTCTCTTAAGTGAGGAGGATTATATTGTTTTGCAATAACATCTGATGTATGCACATTATTTTCCCCCAATCCTGTTTGCTTACTCTGAGCAAAGCCATGCATTTAAGTGTTGAGATCTGTTGCTCTTTATAGCTTCAGCTTTCCAAATAGTTTCCCGCTTCTACTCCTAATCTTTTCTGCTCTCCCTCTCTTGTAAGGACTATTCAACATGAGTGCAGTAACACAGATTCAAAATATATCTAACTTATAAAATTTGATAAAGAAGCATTGACAAGTTTAATTTCTGCAAGCTGGTCTTTTCCTGGAATGGTAGGCAAAGATTGATTTTTAATCTTAGTTCCAATTAAAGTAGTTTCTCCGTTAAGAATCTTTTCTGTCAGCTCTCCTCAGGAACGCAAAATAATGAAAACCTTGCATGAAACAATGAAACCCCGAACAAGAGTTGAACCATCTCAGTAACTCTTGGTTCCCCTCTATTTCCAGCTGATCTCTTGGCTACTATTAGAAGCACTCTCCTTATTAAAACATATTCCTTCATTATTAGCTAAAATCCACTATATCAGTACTAAAAAACTAATTGATGCTTAAGATTAATTAACAACAGTAAAACACATACAAAAAAAGAGAAAAGAAAAAAAAAAAAAATCACCAAGAGCTATTACCTGTGGATCTTTGAAATACATTTCATACAACTGAATGGTCCGCCGGCTTGCTTGACTCCCATGATACACAACCACATTCAACTCTGTCCAGGTGCGGAACTCCCTTTCCCAGTTGGGAATTGTAGACAACGGTGCAATAACCAAGAAAGGACCGTGGATTCCTTTCAAATATATCTCATAGAGAAACGTAATGGACTGGATAGTCTTTCCCAACCCCATTTCATCTGCTAAAATGCAGTTTCGTCTGAAAACAGAAACAAAAACAGTCAGAATAACTTATTCCTAACTTAAAACATAGAAAATCAGTAAGAAGCTGAACTGAATAGAACAGATATTTCTAGAATGGCAAGTTTACACTGAAAAAACATCACAGTCTTCTTGCATTTGAAGTGTATGTTATAATTTGTGATGCAGTAAGCATGAGTACAGCCATTTTATGTACCTCTCCAGTTCACATGGGGGAGGAAGTGGGAGCAGGGATGTGAAAGAAAACATATACATATAAAGCATTTGCCATAAGAACCTATCTGAAATATTCATGTTTTATGGAACATTGTGTTATCCACCCAAAATTAGTTTGTATATGACTCCTGCAGCAAAAAAATGAGACATGTAAATAATTCTAAAATTTCACTTCAGAAAATTACTTGAAAAAGTTACTGTTTCATACAAACTATAAAAGCTTTTCCAAAGCAGGATTCAGCAGTAAGCAGTATTTTACGTACGTGTTGTACCAATTGAAAAGAAGCCAGTTTACTCCCTCCAACTGGTATTCCCTGAGTTTGTTATTGTTTTTATACTCCCTGGAACTCTCCGATTTCTTCCAGTCATCGGCAGGAGGTCGCTCCTGTTTCAAATACAGCAAATCCCATTAGTGGTTTCTGAAAGACCACATTGCTCTACTATTTTCAAATAAAATCCTCTATACGGAGCCAAGTCTTACCACACGCTCCATTTCTGGCTCCCTAGACATCAGTTTCTCAAATTCTTCAATCTTAGCTTGGTCGATGTCTTGCTTGAGCTCCCAAGTGCTGTCTTCATAAGGAAGCGAACACCATTTCACCAGGTAATGTGTTACAGGCTTTGTCAAGACAAAAATAAAATTACACCACAATTTTAAAAGAATAAAAGTATAACCTTTTTTACAGGAGATCGGCAGGCTAGATACAATTCAAGAAGCTTTACCAAACCCAAACATCTGAATCAACCCAAAGGATAAGCAAACAGCAGGCTGACACCTTGACAACCCAACAAAGTAATATTAGAACATGGGAAATGCAGGCTTACCACTAAAACAAGTACAACACTACATATGAGATCACCAAGGTTAAAGTAAAATTTAGAAGTAAAACAATATTCATTTTCCAACTGTTAAAATCTCTATGCTTTACCACATATTTAAACAGCCCACTGTTTTTTCTTGTCAGTGTCATCAGAAACTTCCCAGAAGGCGACCAGACACCACCATTCACTGATAGAGCAATATGGAAATACTGACACTGTCAGTGAAGCTTTCTATTCTCCCAGGACTAAAAAGGAGTCTCCTGGAGGACACAGTGATCTTGTTCTGTAGAACAAGTCATTAATGAGTAAGAAACTGTTAATTCAGGACCTCTTCTGCAACAGATAGTCTACATAATGTCTAACCTATTCTGATATTCAGTTAAGACTCTTGCAATTTTCATTTAAATTTTGTATTACCAGCATGGACATCATATTTCCACAGTATTAAGTACCACCTTAGATCTGCATATCAGAGGGTTTTCTAGCTGTTGGCTTTTGGATTTTTTTTTTTCTTTTGTGTATTTTTAGACATATGTAACTTATAAGAAGTTTGGAATTATCACTTAAAGCCCTTTATTTTAGGTAAACTGCTATATTAGCCAATGCTTTCATAGAATCACAGAACCGTTTGAGGTGGGAAGGGACCTTAAAGACCATCTAGTCCCAACCCCCCTGCCCCAGGCAGGGCCCCCTTCCCCCAGCCCAGGGGGCTCCCAGCCCCGTCCAACCTGGCCTTGAACCCTTCCAGGGAGGGGGCAGCCACAGCTGCTCTGGGCACCCGGGGCCAGCACCTCACTCCCCGCACAGGGAAGAATTTCTTCCTTAGATCTCATTTAAATCTAGCATCTTTCAGTTTAAAACCGTTACCCCTCATCCTATCCCTACACACCCTGATAAAGAGTCCCTCCCCAGCTTTTCTGTAGGCCCCCTTTAAGGCCTGGAAGGCCGCTATAAGGTCTCCTTGAAGCCTTCTCTTCTCTATGTTGAACACCAGCAACTCCCTCAGCCTGTCCTCATAAACGAAGTGCTCCAGTCCCCTGATCATCTTTGTGGCCTGCTCTGGACCTGCTTCAGTAGGTCCGTGTCCTCATGCTGGGGGCCCCAAGAGCTGAACACTGCACTGCAGGTGGGGTCTCACGGAAGTGGAGCAGAGGGGGACAATGCCCTCCCTCAACCTGCCGGCCACTCTTCGGATGCAGCCCAGGGCACGGCTGGCCTTCTGGGCTGTGAGTGCACATGGTTGGCTCAGTCAGTTTTCCATTCACTAATGCCCTGAAGTCCTTCTGAAATATGCTCCTGTCTTCTATACACATATCCACTGGTAGCTTCTGAAGTGTTTTATATATTCGCATTTCTAAAAAATAAATTCTAAACACAATGTCTATATGACTACAAATGTACTAAAAGTTTTGTTTACCTCCCCACTATCATCTGTGCTACGTGAAAAATCCATGATTCGATCCACTTCCACATAGTCTGGATTAAAAAGCTCATCATCAATCTGTTCGAGGAGAGAAGCAAAAATTTAAAATATATCTCTATTAGCCCTTCCTGAGAGAAAAAATTATTATATATTTCACCATGTAATAATATTTTGGGTCACGGTGACATAGAATTTATATTTGGCAAACTTCAACATGTTAATTGAAATGCTACAATTCAGCAAGATCATTCCCCGTGAGGGAATCAGACTTCTCAGACTTTGTTAACTGGGCCTCTTAATTACTGTGTGAAACCTTTTACTGTGAGAGAATGTTTAAGAATATTTTAAATGAAGTGTGAAATTACAATTCACTAATGAGCAATCGAAAAGGCTTATGGCATGCAATGCATTTAGCATTCTTGAAAACTACAGCTCGCAATAAAGAAATTAGAGACTTGTACACTAAGTACGTTTGGGTTATTTTAACTACAGGAATTGTCTAACTGCTTTATAAGCAAGATTTAAAGATTATTATTTCAAAAACAGAGAAAACACAGTGCATGCATAAACAGTTTCACCAAAAATCACAATTTGTTATGTTCCTTCTTATGCCTTCAACAACTTACAGGATTCTCTTGCATATTAAAATGTTGTGTTTAATTTTATACGTTTAAGATCCCCTCCAGTAGAAAAGTCAGACAAAAGGACTAAAGACTATGATAGCTTTTTCTAAAACAAGAACAAATTCCAAGTATTTACAATAACTTGTGACCCACTTGGAAATCAACTTAAAATCCCAATAATTTTACAAAGTAGCAATTCCAGGCATCTTCACTTAGAATGGGTGTTAAATTTTACAGTGCTGCCGCTTAATGACATGATCTATTGTACTGACTGTTACTCCAAATTATGTACATATTAACTTCTTTAAAAACTCAAATACCAGGAGTCTTGAAAGTTAATTTAATCTACTTCCTCAGGCATTAGTATTATATGATGCAGCTAATTCTTTATAGGTGCCACCCTATTTTATAGTCATCTCAAGGCATTTTTGGATGCTCTGACTCAGCATTCATAGATGTTCTATACTCTCCATGAAGCAAAACAAATATGTCAGATTCACTTAATGAGAAACCTATACTGACTTTATTGAAGTTTTCAGTTCGAAACAGGTTTTGTATAGCTTTAACTACATGGTAAAAATAAATATAAATAAGTAAATACCGTAGCACATGGACCTGTTTTGGTTTTTTTTGTTGTTGTTGTTTTTTTTTTGTTTTGTTTTTGTTTTTTTTTTTTTTTCTTTTTCTCCTCCTGAAAAGACAGCATTTTACTGAAAGGTAAGCTTTCAGAGACACAGATCAGCAGATCTGGTCTTTTTATTGACAGGACCCCTGCCACACTACTGCTTATGGCTCTAAGTGAAATTAAATTGATGATAAAAAGCTTAGAATCCCTAGTGAGCAGCAGTCCAGAAAAATGTGATGCATTTTTTTCTGGCATAATCAGCTCCTGAGAAAAGAGACCTGGTGCTGATTCACTAAGAGTCATGCTTTTAATGCAAACAACTAACCACTCACTTTAAGGCAAAAAAAAATATAATAAAAAGTATGAAGTCAGGATAGATCACTTGAGTTTCATAGATTTGCAGGACCTGGATCAAGCATGGTTATACTTTATATGCTACTGATATATCACACAGTTGCTCAAAATCTTCTGCTTGTATACAGAATAAGAATTCAGAAGAATATTCCTTAAATACCTAGAAGAAAGAAAGAAAGAAACAAATCGTACTTCTGAAAGGAATTTGTTCTGGCCCTGTTTTGCTTTAAACCGCTTAATCTTCTGCTGAATTCTCTTGTCTTTGTCCAACTCTTCAACAGATGCCCACTGACAATGAAGGTAAGAACTAGAAGATGAAACAGAAAATCTTACTCAAAACTATGCTTCCATTGTATACTCCTACGTATCCCACTAGTACAGCTAGATCCTTCCAGCACACTGTAGTGCCACTCTTGGAAAACTGGACACTATCTTCTTCATTATACAGGTTTTTAACTAATCGTCTTTACTGGAAGTAATTACGCTTACTAGTAGAGGAACTTGCCAGTAAACAAAAACAACTCCCACTCAAAATTTAAATGCCTACCCCATACATTTAGTATTTAACACAAAGCTAAGATGATTTTTATTGAGCATACTTAAAACATAATTACTATATAAGACATTTATCATAAATGTCACTAGTTAACATTATCTTCTTTCAAAGAATAGGGATTTTATAAGTTAATAAAAATACACAAACACTTCAAATACTAACATGCTATACACTATTTTTTGTGAGAATAGCATTGTAATTAAAAGACACATGAATCAATTGAAGTTTTAACACTGATAGAAACAAACACCCTTGTAAATGCAGTTCCATGGTAATAATTCATCTTTAAGAAAACAAAGTAAGGAACAGCATCTCTGCCAAAATGCCTAGCCTCACTGGATAAATTTAGAGTCTGTCAAAAGTTATATTGCTAAGAAGTCTAAGACATGAATAGTTAATACAAAAATTACATGCCAATGTAATAAAACTAAACAAAGCATAATTAAGCTATTAAACATCATGCAAAAATCAATATAGTGCAAAAGGTACAAAGGTGGCAGCATATTTAGTGAAGTCAACTATCTGCAGTTAGCTGCAAGAAGCTCACTTTAAGTTAATTTCTCTCTCAGATGGAAAATTTACTAAAATGAAACAAGATATGCTGTTTTTCCAAAAGAAAAATGAGCTTATCCAGCTGTGAAGTATCTTATTTTAAATACTGATTGCATTGCAGTTTCAGAGCCCAGAAGTGAAACAACATGCTGCTCTCACCACTATTACATGCCTCTTATGGAGAGGCAGCTATCTGCTGGAATATTGGAAGCCATCTCTTTTGTTACCTTAGACATTTTGTTGAACACAAATCTTGGTTTTGAAACAATGTTATGGGTAATTTTTGAGTAGTTTGCGGGCACCTTACTCTATGGCTGCAGTTAGATCTACACAGTTACACAGGTATTTGCTCATGAATCTGCACACATAATGAGCCTTAAAGTTTTTAATAGCAGAGCAATTTTACTTATGGATTTCATTTTGGAGAGAACACAAATTAAGACGACACTATCAAACCCACTACTACCAATGCAAGGTATTCCCCTGTTTATTTGCCACTGGTTTGAATTAAACATTGGAAATGTTTAAAGTTGGATAGTAACAGTTATACCGTTTACGAAACCAGTTTTTAAAAACTATTTGGAAATTACATTAACTTAAAGATAGCAACCAAACCTGTAACTTTACTTACAAGTTTTTGTACTTTACATAGAATTCCTCTATTTCTACCTCCTCTCCATTCTCCATCTACAAGAAAAGAATTGTTGAATTGTGAATTAAACCAATGAACAGCCCAATCTAGTTAATGATTAAAACGAACCGAAACACAGAGTACGGTCCCAGCACAGAAAGACAAGTGGAGGTGTAGGAAAGCGTTAGTGGGAGAGGACATGGGTGAAGAGTTTCCTCCAGCAGCTTACCCAAGTACATACTGCACTGCTTACTACAACTTCCAAGACATGAATCATTTGAACTCCTCCCTAACCACATGCAGCTTCATTCACAACCTCACCCCAAATCTGGCTTTCTGCCAAACCCACAGTGTTAAGTAGAAGCCAAGTGTACCATTTTCTCAGGCAGCAGCCAATTAGCAACTGCACTCCTGAATGCCATATGTATTATTTTTGGCTGGCTCATGGCAACTTTACATTGTGGGTTTTGTAATGTTTTAAAAAAGAGTTTTAAAGGGGGTTTATTCCTCCATATAGTTAATAACTCCAAACAAGAAGCCATATAAAACTAAACCTTATACCTCTGCTAGAATTTTAGTGCATCAGTGTTCATGGCTTTAGTTTTACTCAATGGTGCAATTAAATTCACTCTGGCAAGATGTCTCACATACAGAGCAGCCAAATTAAATTAACACCCAAAAACTACATTTAAAGCAAGGTTAAAGTTGTGATATAAACCAGCAAAACCAAGGGCATTCAGTGCTAAGGGTTGAGACTACCCTTAACTCATGCCTAGTGCCAAAGTATTGCATAACATATGGCATTTAATACTGTGTTGAATTACTCCCGAACCCAGCCACAGGACAAACTAAGGACAGTATACCAGGCACACGCTTAGAATTCACTTTATGTCACAACATTAGTGGTTTGTGTTTACTAACGAACTTTGGAACAATTTTAAATAGAAGGATTTTTCAGTTTACGTACTTCATCAGGGACATCATCTGTAATACATGCTGTATGTAGCGCTGAACAGACAAAACTGTTGACCCCTGTGTAAGTCAACCACCTCCATCTTTTTTATATATACACATTTAAAGAAGAGAGAACTATGTAAGTATAAAAAGAGGCACTACTCTAAAGCTAGAAGAGGAATTGTCATCTTCCAAATTCTCTCTCAAAAGAAAAGTTGCTGGCTATACATTACTTCCATAGCAGTGCAATTAAAGAACAGTAGCAGCTGCGTTAAACACTGCTCCAGCACAGGTAAAGAAAAAGTTAATGCACTCCTAATCCCTGATTTACACAGTATTCCTTCTCTTCCAGTCTAGCAAGGGATTTTATCATTTTGGAATTTATATCACTCCAGTACAGTCTGCTGCTTGTGTTCCTTTCTAGAGAGTGGAGCAACACCACCTTCCACCTGGTTCTCCCTGAAGAAATGGAAGACAAGGTATTCCTGGTGCTCCTTCTTGGTCTTCCTGAATTCTCTGTTGAGGAAGATAAACTATCCCCTAACCCTAAACAGGGGGAAGAAGCTTCTCCATCACTTACAAAGATACTGTCAAAGGAAGGGATTTGAAGACCATCAAGGTTTCTGTTTTATTAAACAAAGAATTTAAAAGGGAGTGTGAAGGGATTCACATTTAGAGGTCAAAACTATATTAAAAAAAATGGAGATCCCATTATCTGACTCTATTCACTACCCTGAAGCAAAATCGCTCTTTAAGAAGTCATCCCTAATTTTAAGACATTAACTTTTTTTTATTTTCTGGAATGTATTATGGCCAAGTCTCTCTGATTAGTTTTAAATCAGAATCCTTTGAGATACATCAATCTTAGTGACAACATGGTTAAACACCTTTATATAAAGGTTTCATATTAGCCAATTTAATTCCCCTCAACAGCATTTCAGTCAAGTATATTTTCTGTCATCTGCCAACTTCATAACAATAATTTACAATGTAAATCTTGATAAATCCTGTAACTCATGAGTAAGACATACTTTGTATCGTCTAATAGGTAATAACTGGTCTATGTTATTATATGTTCTATGAGCATGCATCAAAGATTTGCCTAAATAAAAAGTATTCCAGAGTAAAATCTTTTTAAAAAAATCTTACTCTGGCATTCACCCTTATGGCCAAAAACATTCTAATCAAGTTACAATCACCAGCACTCAATTCAGGTTTAACAATACATCAGTTTAGGACAGAAGCTTATGCATTTGATGTCTCTGTCCAACCCCCACTACATGTAAGATGACATTAGCCACATAAAAAGGTGAAAGAACATTTATGCGAAATTCTCCCCAAACTGATTACACAGACATCTTAAAATAGTGCATGGCAGACTTGGGCAACACAGGACACTTCAAATTTTCATTGCCCAGGTGCAACCCTGATTGACAATCTCATCCAGAGTCTGCAGATAATTGAAGAAATAAATGATCTCTTCCTTCAAGCAAATACTTAAGAGCACGCAATCTTGCACTACCATTGCCACAGGACTGATACAGTAATACCTGCTAATGCAAAAGTTATTTGAGCAAGCCACTCAGGTGTAGAGACAAGAGCTTAAAAACAACAACAAAACCCAAAACCACAGAAATATCAACTGCTAGAAAAACAGCAGACAGAACACATTAATAATAGATGCAAGGCAACATATAAAACCCCATCACCTGAATTAATACACAGCACTAGATTATAAACTCATCAGTTTGTGGAAGAGGTGCAAGCATTTCTACACAGTTCAATCAGATCTAATTCTCACCATGTATTGGTAGGAAAAAAGAGAAATTCAGATGTGTAACACACAGGTATAGCATTCTACAAACTCTACATCTTTCCATAGTATGTGCTGTTCGTGCTGCACAGCATACTTAGTTCTAGCCACTCTTCTTCGAAGTTAAGGAGCAGAAATTCAAAGGGAATTGAAGCTGGCCAAGAAAATCATTAGAAAAATGAAAGATTTCCATGTACAAACTGAAGACGTCAGGACCGTGATGGTTTAGAAAAAGAGTGATACATGTACTTAACACTTTCTGCAAGAAGGAAGAGTGTTCAACAGAAATCAAAATTCCATGTTAAGTACATAGAAAAACATTGTTTTATATTTCAAATAGGAACTAAACTGATTTCTACCTCTTATTCTGCGCATTTCAAAATCGGTTGCTAATACAGTGCTGTATCATATCTGGTAACTCCAAAACTAGGCTGTTTTTGAGAAAACCAGCATAATCTTATGTAAGAATACTGCTCCGAAAGCATATTCGTTATCTAATTGTCCTTTACTTGAAAACAACGTCTTTGTTACAACCTAATCCACTTAAAGGTTTCCTAGTGAAGCCTTTCCTCTTGTTTATTTTATGCATTGGTCCTGATCGCAGCATTTTTACTTTGATTAGTAATCCAACAACCAGGGTTTTGATGACGTTAGTAAGTGTAAAAGACCTTTAATAAAAGCACAGTTGGATACTTCAGATGTTAAATATTAACATCCTGAAATCCATTTTTTTGGATTTTGGAGAGGAGGGTTGGGGAGAAGAGCAGGGAAAGAAGAGACACCCCTCAAACCTGAAAATACAATCCATAAAAAACATTAAAGAAAGAGCTCAAAATAGAGCTTGCCTCCAGCAGAGCTTGCAATCAAAGACATGTAGGCAGCAGACCAACCACTTCCCACAAACTGCAGCAAAATACACACTCCCCATGAGTAATCACACCTTTGTTTGCAGGGGAGAGGAAGAAGAGAAGAATAATCGGTGAAAAACAGCTTCCAATGTAAAGACATTTATGAAAAGAGCACATTCTCCTCTCCTGCCTAGTAGACCATCAGGACAACTAATTACTGAGTTTATATTACATGAAGTTTATCTGAAAAATAAGCCTATGGTTTGAAATACAAAATATAGCTTTAGACTTCAAAAAGAGCCCTAGAGGTTTTGTGCTGTGAAAGCTGCAGAAACAGGTCAAATTCAATCACAGCCAGTCATGACATTGCATGAATTAAGGTCTACAAATCTGTTAATGATGTTATGACAGTAGTAATAAAATTAAAAACACACCCCTCCCCCCAAAGCCCCATCCCCAGATAAAAATAAAAAATGTTTTAAAAAAAAACATTAATAATGACAACTTTTCCTCCTCCAATTTGAAAATTACCACTGCGAGGAAAAGTAGTATTTCTGGTTAACTAAGATCAACACGAGTACCATATCTATATTAATCAGACAGTTTTCTGCCCAGATGCAGTACAAGTCAGAGAATCAGCTGCACGAAAAAATCTGTAAAATATAATACTATCTTTTCTGGAACAAGTTCTTTTCTACATCCTACTGAAGTTTAACAGTTTGGAAGTGCAAAGGACCATCAAGTTTTGAAGTAGATTAGAAGAATCTGTAAGCAAAATAAGAACATATCTTGCAAGCAGGGCAGAAGTAAGAGAGAACCACACCTGACCAACGAGAGTGTGTTTCTTTCACCATCTTAACATAGTGACAAGGCAGGTACTAACCACCTGTGTATGCAACATTCTTGATCACATGTGAACTCGGTTTAAGCTGCTAAGCACAACTACTATCGAAAGATGCAAAAATAATAGGCCCAGGCTTCTCTTTACTAGAAAAGGCAGAAACTGAGGATGCAGGAGAGTTATCTCAAACTCCCATGAAACACCACTCTGAAATGAGGAGCACCACAGATTCCACCCAGGTATGTATATTTGTGAAAAGCCAAAATTCTCATACAAAAAAAAAAAAAAAAAAAAAACAAAAAACCACAAAAAAAAAAAAAAAAAAAAAAACACAAAAAAACCACACACCAGCAAGAGTAAAAACTATGCAAGTAATCTGTTTTACGTATGCCTATCCAAAAGCATGTTAAATACCATCTAAAGACACTTCCAGGGAACCTCCTCTATTCAATAAAACAGCATTTGCATTTGAAATATCCAAGGTAATTTAACAACTTAATAGGGACTTCAGCAGAAATATGCTTAGCATGTTTAAAAATATGGGGCAGAATGGGTTTTCTTTTACCTTTTTCTTGACTGAACGGCTACTCATGATTTTCTCCACAACAGGACCTTCAGCATCAGCAGATTCCTACATCATAAATACCATAACAAGAGTTATGAGAGTGCATCTTAAGGACTTCCTTCGTTAAGGACTTCATTTTTTTGCAACAGCAGTTTAATATACAGGAGGACGTTTTCCCTTTAGCAGAAGAACTTAGAGGATTCAGACAGATTTAATACCATAATAAAGGATCGAAGGATACTTGTTTAAGCCCATTTTTAAGAGCTAACTCTAGCTCTCTGTAAGGCTGACATGCACAAAAGCACACATACAGCCACATGGGCAGTTCACCTCTCCTAAAACAGCACGCACTTTCAGCACCATACCGTCTAAATATAAGACGATGTTCAAAAACTCTAGTTGGCTGTGTCCACCCAATAGCTATCAAAATTGTCTGCAATTCTCTAATATATTACTTCACTATCACAACTGCAGGCAAAACTACCAAATTCTCCTTCTGATAAGAGACAATTAACAATGGAGATCACATACAGTATTTCACAGGGCTTAACAAACTGCCAAATGAAATGCCAAAGAACATGTATATATATAGTCTCTGATAGGTCATCAGTTAAGTGAAGTAGTTCCTTGAAAAAGCGCTACAAAACAATGAGATTGTTACAACAGTCATTCCTACATTATTACCCCTCATCTTATTCAAACTATTTTATCCATCATTTACATTGCACAGAGAATAAAGTGTACCCTGCTGGGTACTACAAGGCAGTAATTTCATAAAGGGGTTCTTACAGTGCCTAGCAGCAGGGGACAAGCTTGAGTGGTTTATTAAAGTCACAGAAGCCAGACCACTGAATTCAGAGAAGTAAATTCAAGACTCCTAGCAGTCCAGTCTAGGTTTCCTTTAGGTAGAGACCATTAATTTTAAAGAACTGTGTCAAATTGCCTATCATCAGCTTGTAAACAAAGTCATAAATTAATATATACTTTCAGAAGTTAAAAAACGAATGCCTTCTGGCACACTGTGTCAACCATGGATGATTATCATTCAGGAAAAGGACCTATATTTTAAATTTGAATGCTGCAAGTTACAGCCAACCTTTTCGGTCCATTCATATCTGACCTGTTGCTCTGACTGAGAAGTATTTGAAGGAGAGTCTCTTCCAGCAGCATCAGCATCATCAGCCTCCTCATCTGAAATCTTGAACTCCAGGTCTTCTGTATAACGCTTCCTCTTCACCTGCCTGCTGGACCGTCGCTTCTAAATAAAAAGTATTGATATTTTTCATGAGAAACAAAACTGATAAATTGCACAACACTGAGAAAACTTCTTTGTATTTCTCAAATACACTAGTGTGTGGCAAACACTATAATTTTTACAACACCCTGATAGAAAGAGTGGAATCTAGATGCTACTATTCTAAATTCCTGTCTGCTAGCTGTTTTTAACATCTGTAAAAAAACAAACCAAAACAAAAAAAACAACAACAACAACAACAAAAACCCCACAAAAATAGCCACCACAAAACAAAACAACCACTTCATACTTGTTCTGATTTGGAAAGTGGTATTTTTAATTTTTTTTTTTTTTTTTTAGCACTACTAAAACCACATTAGAAAATTTAAAAGTGTATCTCAAAGTAATTAAAATAGAAAAGTTGCACCTCTCGATTCACATCTATGACAAACTTTGACAGATGGCCAATGCAGGAACCAAACACCACCTTTCTGCAGCTTGGCCCATAATGTTGCTAAGCAGTGACAACAACTTTCTTGCTCTCCCCATCCGCCCAGTTGTACCCAGATTATCTGGTAGGGGAAATACAATGAGATATGATTTCCTCACTCCACTGACCCAGCACTGTTCAGAAAGACATCCTGCAGCACAGCATGGGAAAAGACCCCAAACTAATGGAGGAGAACAAAAAAAAACTTGAACCACCCCAAACTGAAAACATGGTTTCTGAGTCCCCATACCCTCATCCCCAGGATGAGAGAAAGATTCAGAGAAACTCCAGAGAACAATCTGTAAAATACAGAAGCATGCATTTGACAGAATTTGCAGCTTGACTCTCAGTGCCAGACACCGTTTTCTGCAACAATTAAAT
Source organism: Tyto alba (assembly GCF_018691265.1). NCBI lineage: Eukaryota > Metazoa > Chordata > Aves > Strigiformes > Tytonidae > Tyto > Tyto alba. Next base: position 40,130,518 of record NW_024881330.1, read on the forward strand.
TCAAATTCCCACATAGTCTGCACCAGATTATATATTTTGCAAAGCTGAGAGCATATGCTATTGAAAGAAACTGGCAAATGAGCATCAAATATCTCAATGGACTGATGTATGTATTAAAAAAAGTTGGATACCAACTGCTAAAAAAAAAAAAAAAAACAAACAAACCCCACACCTTTATGAATTGATATACTACTTATTTTTACATCTTTCTCAGCTTAACACACATCTTCACTGGTACATGCAAATACTTACACAGCTTGTTTAACAGATCTATGCACCTGGGTCTCTCAATGCACATAGACAAACTCAAATATTTACTTTTAGATAGCTAATCATACTTTTTAAAGCACAAATATCTGATGCACTTCACAAAATTAGGCATTCTTTCTTTAACTGTAAATTAAATTTTTGAGCAAAGGTGAAGTTTACATCGCCCCTTTAGACCAAGGTGATGTGACTTCTACCTTTACCGTAGTAACTTGTGGGGGTTCCCACAAAACTGTAACAATGACTTTTATATTTGAAAATAGATACCGCCTGGTAAATTTGTACTCTTGTTTCCGCAACCACTGATGAGAGAACATCAATTTTCTTTTGGGTCAATAGGTAAGTCTTACCACTACTTGTAGTGCCAAAAATCTCCTATTCCATTTCCCTAATAGACAGGATGCCTAAAACACAATGGTAATCCTCTATTTGATTTTTATTGACTTAGTTATCCTCCTGTTTCCTATAACATCCACGTGAGGCTTTTCAATTGTTATGCGCCATTGTCAGAAACTGTGCATACACTCACTTGCATCAGATTATCTTTTACTCATTAACTGATCTATAGATAGAGAGGTACAAAAAACCTGTACAGTAACAGACAAAAGTAAGTATTTTTCCTCTCTAAAGATAACAATGTATCACTTTGTGCATTACTACATCACAACGTTACAGAAGACTCAGTATTTAATACAAAGAATGCAACAGTGTCTTAGACAATGGCATAATATCTTATCTCAGTAAGGAAATGTATAACAAGTTTATTAATTCTAGCTGTCCTAGTGCACATGGTTGTAACCCTTCCCTAGGTTTATAGAAAGAAGTTTGGGTGCAGTACAACATGCACGGCGTGGGAAATCATTAAGAAAACAAAAACCACCTCAACTAATTTGTTATATTTAAGTAAAAAGTGATGCAAATATCCTAACTCTTGTATTTACAAAAAGAAGAAAGTACTTCAAATGTAAAGTATCACCCAATTGAGTTTCACAAAGAGAAAGTTTTGCCCCACTAAACAGAAAACAAGCAAGACATGCATATATATTGAACTGTAGACAGAATATAACCACCTGCAAATTAACCCAAAAACACAACAGCTCCAAAATTTCTTGTACATCTTTTGTCAGTGTCATTAATCAGGCTAAGAGAGACTCATGGCAAAGGACAGAAAACTTACTCTTCAAACATTTTAACATTTGCACAGTGCATCTCAACTTTTCTAATTAAGAATACGTGGCTTGCACAAATCAGAAGTAACACTTTTTTGTTGCTGCTTTTGCTTTTAACTAGAATACACGCAGTTACTCACACTTCCTTACGCTCTACATCCTTCTGGAAAACAGTAAGAGGGATGGCATAATCCATGTTTGTGTTAGGACACTACTGTTTGCCAACCTTTTCATCAGGCTGCTTTGACCATTCTCAAGAGGTCATCAGTCTCAACATCTCTCCTAACTAGAAGCAACACATCCACAGCCTGATATGCAACGAATAAATGCGATGGATTTCAGTAACGCCAGCATGACTATTTAGGAGTCTCATACTTTCTCCATCACAATTGGCCTCTACCGCTTCTACGAGGGAATTCTTATTTTTAATGCCCCCTGTGACCACTGCCAGCAGAAACAAGCCAGGAGCCGAACACTTCTTAACATAGCTAATGACAGAGAACACAAAAGTTGTCATATACGCTATTTTTATTTCCATATTTTCTTAACATGAAGTAAAGTTTGGACAGAAAGTGATAGGTATGTAGTGGTCAAGAGAAATTACCAATGTCAGCCAATGACTGGCAGTCCTGCAAAAAGGCCCTTCATCCATTAAACCAGAGTAGTTACAAGTCCGTGACATGCAGATTTCTGACATCATTTGTCATGTCTCATTCTTGATTTCAGGAGGTTTGCAAAGCCAATTCAAGAAGAAACATGAGGCTTATAAGCCAGACCTCATAATAGTACATTAAGTCTGCAGAGCAGAAAACTCAGCACCGTAATTGCAACAGTGATGGAAGAGAACACATGAAAACTCTGCAGCACTGTACACGTATCTGCAGGTAACAAGATTGTAAAGCGAAATTATGATGAGGAATACTTGTTTTAGTAAAATATTCATCATGGTGTTCTCACCTTCTTGGTTATGTCATTCTAAACAACACAGAAAATACCCAAATACCTGTAACAAAGACTGTGAGAACTGCCGTTTTATGCCTCTAAATTCTCAAAGGCTACACTGAACTTGAAAGACAGCATTACCTGAACCCCTGGGTCATCTTCATCTTCAGGATGAGGTGATGGTGGTGGAGTTTTCTCCAAATCTGAGTTTTCAGAACCTTCCTTTCCCTTGTTAACCTTTTTCTTCGCAGCGCTAGTTTCTGAATCTTGTTTCTTGTTACTGAAACAGAAGTATTTTTAATCAATATTTGTACAAAAATATAGGCAAAAAGTGATTAACAGTTGATCTACGAGAGAGTTATTTTCAGTGACTTCATTATTTTCAAATGCCTTCCTTATTTAACTATTTAAACATAACTGTAAAACCAACGATGCATGGGCCATCTACACATTTCCCAATCCTTAACAACAGACACTGTGCTTCTTCCCTTCAAGATCTTGGAGAGTGACACTGAATATGTATTCAGCAAGAAACTAAAAACGAGACTGAAAAGAAAAGAGCAGCTCTGTTCAAAACCTGCACTTTCTGAAAGAGGTCTTTGGGCAACCTCACACATGTGAAGAGAAACAGCATTATGCATGCACTTGTCTTGATGTCAACTGTGGGGACCAGGCAAGCAGAACCAGCGGAAGCATTACCAAAACAAAGGACCGAACGAAAAAATTCTTCATTTTCTTGTACCATCCCTGCTCTTTCCAAGCAGGACATGCGCTTTTCTGTGAGGTCTGAGGGCACCGACACAGCCTCAACGCATGCAACTGCAACTTGTATCGGGGGGAAAAACCACCTGGCTGGTATCTCAGCACCTACGTGATACTAGAAAGCGATATCCGCTGATGGCAGAGAAAAGTTTGGGATATTGTTTCTTCCCCTCTTCCCCCATGAAATGTTCACCAGCTAAGGAGCTGGGACCATGTCTCTAACCATACTGAGAGACCTGGAAACGGGTGAAGACGCACCTATCAAAATCCACCTTTAAATACATCGTCACCAAATCACACACCGTGATGATCTTCAGCACTGTGGGCGTGAAATTTTTAAATGGCAACACAGAAGAATCAACGGCAAAAGTTAGTAATTTTAAGCGCGTTTAGCCTTTGAATTTGTGTGGGTTTTTGCTAGTCTTTTTTCCCCTCTGTGGTCAATCCCCCAGGCCTGTTACTGATTTGACAGGCTGGTTGTGGAAAGTTGCCGGGTCATTTAAGAGCAGGGTTATGCGCTGGTATCTAATAAATGCAGAGTACAGGTCACCTAATGTTATGTCAGGTACTTTTATATGACTTCTGCACCCTCAACGTTTTAATTTCATACCCGGTAAACTGCCTGTGGTTTGTTTCTCCTTCATAATCCCCGGCCTTTTAACTTCTCAAACAAACACCAGCTTTAAGCTTGTTCATTTAGATCAGTGTGTTGGCCCACTGAAGGCAGCGTACTTTGGCACCGCGATTTAAAAATTCCCGAACGCGCATCGCTTCGGGACGGGGACAACCGGGTCGTGGCATTGTCCCCTTTCCCAGTCTGCGTTTAGAAGCCGCGTTGACTTAAAAATAAAGATTTACCAAGTGAAAAGGCTGGGAGTTTTGGAAGCGGATTTGTCCTGTGGCGAAATTACAGGGCGTGACACAGCTTTCCTCTCAAAACAAAACAAAAAAAAAAAAAAAAAAAGGGGGGGGGGGGAGGACGGACACGACACACACCAAAATAAAACACCTCAAAGTGTGACAATTTAATAAAAAAAAAAAAAAAGAAGGGGGTGGTGCGTGAGGTGAAGTTTGACAGGGCGGCGGGCGCGCGGGCAGCAGCCGCGCCGCGGGGCAGGGGCGGGCGCGCGGGCGGCGCGCGGGCCGCCGCTCCCGCTCCCCCTCCCCTCCGCGCGCGTTTGTTTCCGCTCTAGCTGCCACCAATGGCACAAAGCCGCAGCTGAAGCGGGGGCCCCCTTCGCCTTTCATCCGCGCGCCGAGAGCGCTCGCGTCGCCCGGGCAACCCGCGGCCACGTGACCAGCACCTGCTCCGCTGGCTGGCGGCCACCGACTGCAGCCATCTGCTTCCCTCAATCAGCGCCCGGGCGCTCCCGGCACCTGCGCGGCCGCGGCCGGCGGGCCGCCCCCCCACACACCCCCTTCCCCTACCCCCGCCACCTCTTATCAAACCACCGCGAAACCGCTTCCAACAACAACAAAAAAAAAACCCAAAAAAAACAAAACACAAAACAACAAAAAAAGAAAAACAGCAAACCCACACAACCTACCCACCCCCCCCCCCCCCCAACTTTTACATATTCCTCGAATTCGTTTAAATCAAAGGTGAGCCCGTCAGGGGAGCTGGGTGGCCTCCAGGTGAAGAGAGCTGACAGGCTGGCGCTTTTCGCCCCTGACCCCCCCCCCATAAATCAGAGCAAGGCGCGCAATTGAGTTTAGTAGTCATTACCGTGCCCTGGGTGCATCGCCGCCTATGAATAACAAGGCTTAAAGTCGGGAAGAATAGGGTGGCCTAGGTTTGATAAAATATCAATTTGCTGAAAGGCCGGGAAGCGCTAACAAGGGCCGGCCTGCCCCAGGAGCTGCGCTCCCCGGCGCTGGCTGCCCGGCGAGGCCCAGACAAAGACCCCGCCAGCGACTCCAGCGCTGGCGGCAGGTCCACCCCAACAAACGTTTGTTTCCAGCCCCTGTCAGACCTTTCCCCGCTCGTAGTGGCAGGGACTCCGAGCTAAGAGTATTTCATGACCTATATATACACCACTGAACCGTGCCTTGGCGTACCGAGTCGCTCTCGGCAAGGGAGATGCAGGCGAGGCAATCCGGACACAGTTTCACATCTACCCCCTTGCCAGGCCAGTTAAAAACAGACACATGAAAGAGCCACCAACTTGGGGAGAACAAAGCCCGTGTGCAGCTCCACCAGGAATTTTAAGTTCTAAACTCAGCGGAAGAATTGCTCTTTTTAAATGCACAGCTACAGCTTCTTTCAGGGAAAGAAAGGAAGGTGAAGTACAAATAAACCAGAGAACAACAGCACCATCCCCTTGAGCGAGGCGAGGCACTGCAGCGCATCCCGCACCCAGGAGCTTCACCTGGCCGGTGTGAGCATCAGCTTCCTCAAATTGTCAGCAACTCTTGTTCCTCTCCATCTTCCCACAAAGCCAGCATGATTTGTTCCTGACAATTAGATGTACCCACTTCTGACTCAGCCTTTCCACTTTCCAGCAGATCATACTGAGGCCACTCAGGAACGGCATTAGCCTGGATCAGAATTACCTTTCCACATGTAAGCACAGGCAGGTAAAAACCTGTTCTTAGAGACTTTGCCATTACCATCCGGGTATGTGCGTCAATGCTTAACTCTGGACACGCATCTGATAGCGTGTTTCCAAATCTGGCAACAAGGAAGGCAAACTGTAATATACATGTTTAGAAAACTCTCTCTCTTATTTGTTTTTACACATGCATGAATGCAAAATTTAGCCAAGTCTCACTAAAGACAAGGTAGTGTCCAGTCCCATAACGAGAACTAGAAATCTGGGAGAAACTGAAGTAGTACTTGCCACACACAAAACACTACAATATTTTAAAACTGTCAGTTAAAGCTAGTCCTTCTATCCAAGTGATACAGAGACATTTCAGATTAGATGTCTTACAATCTAGCTGCCCAATACTACTTTCTGCTTTCATCCTCTTATCCCCGAGGACTGCATAGCACACTGACCAAAAGGGATCAGTAAGAAGACAAACTGCAGAAGGTCAGACAAGCGATCAACGTGAAGGAAAACGAGCTGGAGAGGAAAACGGTAAGTAGGACAACTGAAATGAAAGCTTGAATTACAATTTGAGAACAAGTATCCAAACTTTGACAAGGCGTTTTGTGTCAGTTTGTCAAGCAGCCACCTACGGAGCTAGGTCAAACTCCAGGAATTTACAGGGCCAAACCATATGACTCAAAAATACCCCAAAAAGCATGGCATGCTTCGCAGGATTAAGAGGGGAAGTAATTAGCCTGTATGTTTACACTGTGCAACTACTTCATCCGATCTGAGTAACTGACAGATCTGTTTATTAGTGTAATTTATGATGGCTATCAGGATTTGGATGATGCTTTTTTCTGTAATTTTAACACCTAAAATAAGTCAGACGAACTACTGATCCCCATTTTACTGTTTGAGAACACCGTCCTGTGACAACTTCAGGACTGGAACCTGGCTTAGAAAAATGTTACACATCCACTGTGGATCATCAAAACCATAAAAAAGAAAAATAAAATAATAATAATAATAAAAAAATCCCTCCCTCTCAAAATGTTAGAGCTGTGAGACTTTCTGTACTGCCTTACCTGAGGGAAATAATTGTTTTTTTTTTTAAAGCTGCTAGTGTAATCAAAACCCGTTGGTGTTTTTTTAAATCAGTTTTTATGTGTCACAGAAGTGGGAAAAACAACAGGACAACAAGGTTTTTTTTTTTTTTTCCCAGCCTGAAAACTCAGCCAAATTAAGTATGCTTTGGTAACAGCGAAGCCCACGAGGCCTGCTTGCAGCAAAGGCAAAGGTAACTACCTGGCAGCTGGGCTGGTTCAGAAGGGAGATGAGGACAGGTGTGACCAGGAACAGCCCCACTGGACACACGCATGGAAATCCCGCACCATTTCCTGTTCTCTCCCACAGGCAGCCCCTTCCTGCCTCGCTCAGGATGATCCCAGCTTGGGTGTGGAAACTGCCACCACCGCCCCGGGACCTCTGTTCCTGTCCCCCCAGCTCCCCAGGGTGCTGCACCCCACTGCCCGCACCGCTCCCGCCGCGGCAGCGAGCCATACAACACACAGCCCCATCTCTGGGCCAAAAAAGTCCATCTCCACCTCCCTCTCTAAAAGAGGGAACTACGCTCACGCCCCGTGCGAGCAGCAACCCGCTCGCCCTACCCTGCCATCCCAGGCTGCTGCTGTATGTGTGGGAAGGACGAAGTTTCCCCTGCCACAGGGAGGGGAGGAAGCAGATAAGAGCAGCCCTGCAAAGCGCAGCACAGACAGGAGGAGGGACACGCTCCTGCAAAGAGCTGCCATTTGGCCCCCCGCAAATAGTTACGGCTTCTCCCACCGAGATCGGTGGCCACTCTCTAGGGTTTCACAGGAAGCAGCGGGAGAGGTATCAGCTGTGCTGCAGCGTGATCTTCTCAAACAGGTGGTCCTCATCTCCTCCAGGGACAGGCACAGGAGGAACAGACATCTGAGCCATGACTTTGCAATTCAGCAGGACTACTTGCTTTTCCCTCCCCGTCCCCTTTTGGAAGAATCTGCATGTTTTGCGTGTGCCTGAAGCTGGCTCCACAACATTAAAAGCCCACATAGTACTCAGCACCTGCACGATTTCATGAAAACCCTTCATTTGTGATCCTAGGTATACCTATATTTTGCTTTCAAACCCATCTAGTTTGGTCCACAATAGACTTGTTTTGCAAATATATTTTTTTTTTCCCAGCCACTGCTGTATTTGTCTTCCCATATTGTCAGGATTGGGCCAATATCCATTACAAGTGTTACAGTATAGCATTAACGTGTGATCTTTCTTTCAAAGTCAGCAAGTATGCAGTATAACATACTAGAAACCTATTTGGGTGTTTTCTTTCTTTTTAAGATGCCATGGGACACAGAATTCAAACAAACATGAAATTTATCAACTGCTTCAATTCGCTGACTGTTGTCCCTCACATGAAGGTGCATTTCAGTGGGGCAGGCTGCTCATTTTGTCACAATTTACACCAAAGATAGAACAGATGTGAAGGATAAAGTTTCTGGGTGTTTTTTTTTGTTGTTTGTTTAATAAAAGTATTATACTCTTATTCAAAATTGGAACTGAAGTAACAGAGTTAAATTATGAGCTATATTAAATTATAAAATTGTTAAGATACTTACATACTAGATTTTTAAAATCTGTGTATACTCTACTACAACCTATGTCAAAATCAGCTATCAAGGACTTGTTGTGCTCTATCCAAAAAATCGTTGCTCTTCAATAAATACATTTGCTATGTCTCACTTTACCTATCTGAATTTTACCTGAGTGCAAAACTTTTCTATTAAAACTGATCAGCTTATTCAGGAATGAAACCCATTAATTTTGCACAGCATTTAGAAATCTTAAAAAAAAAAAAAAAAAAAAAAAATCACACTACTTTCAACACTTAGAAGCAAAATACTGAGCAACATAAGCTGTAGTAGTAAACACTTGCCAGATAGTAACTTTATTAAAATATTTTAATTCAATATAATCATCCATAATCTATATTAACTTGCATTAATCTTACGCATCTCAGCTACTGTAGTACTTCCTTTCTGGAGTTAGTGCTGCTGAAATACGGTGGCTCAAGATGATTAAATGTTTGGACTGTTGATTTATTTAAAAACTTGCTTCAGTGACCTGTCGCTGGACAGGTTCCCCAATCTGTGATATTGCCAAAGTCAGCAAATTTCTTTCACCGATTTAATAAAATCTTTGGCAGCACAGCACCCCAATACAGTCTCAGAGTTCTTCAAAGAAGTTTGGTACTGAAGTTGACAAGACCACAAAATGAGAACAACCTTGTTTTCAAGAGAGCATTTGGTAAGAGACACAAGCCCATTATGGGAAAAGTAGGACTTTCTCCACACCCCTGAGTAAGCATAAGGAACAGCAACTGCTCTTAATGCTGCTTCAAACACGTCTCTCACAGGTGAAACAACAGGGCTTAGTACTTAGTAAAATACTGCGAGTCATCTAGCCACCTAGGGACAGGAGTCATTACCCAGGAAAGAAGACAAAGACTCTCCTACCAATACAACTAAACAAGCGGTTCCTTTGAAGGAAACACTGCATGACACGTCCCGCGATTTAGAAGAGATGCACAAAGGGATACTAGGATTGAGTGGATGGGACAGGCCAGCTCTGAGGTCCCGTATCTAGCAAAGCCACAGGAACCCATGCATGGTTTTGAGGCGGACTCCTAACCATTGCTTAATAAACAAAACTTCATTGTAGTCAAGACCTTGTAAAACCACGCTAATTGAGAAGTCCTGCAGTAAAAAGCTTTTTAACTTCTTGGTGGCAAAAATTGCTGGGAGATGCTCAATACCATGCAATATGACCTGGTCAGCCTTTAAACAAACCTATGAGTATAGCAAATGGAACAAAAAGGTTATTTTAGCTGATAACAGGATTTTAGTTTCAAGAACACGTACTGGGAGATATATAACTGAAGAGTTTTTCTAAGCTGTGAATTACTACGTCCGTAAACCCCATCCATCAGTCAGTGTGGAACACAGCCAGAGTAACTTCTGTGATACGGACAGGCTGATCAACTGTGATTCACCAAAACAGTTAATATAACCTGTTCAGGACAACATGTGATTTTGCAAGCCAGTGTTTATAAATTCTTCAGGAAATATGGTCTCTGCTAATACAGAAATTTCTCTTTCTTGCTAAAAGAACAAGTAACATGTTACTGTCCATGCCTCATTTAGCCATACAGCTGTATCAAACCTAACCAATAGTCAGTCTTGTAGAATATATGCAAAGCTGATTCATTAACTGCAATTTTTAAACCCTAATACAAATGGATTTTGCAAACTGATTTGGATTAACCAAGTCTGGCTGTGCTTCCATCTGGAAGTTATATTTTATAACACTAGCCACATCTTGAAAAACAGATTCAGATGTTTGGAACAAATTCAGAACAGTTGTAAGAAATTCTAGGTACAAATGAAAAAAAAAAAAAAAAGAAAAGAAAAAAAAAAAAAGAAGGGCTTTAATGTCTTTTCCCTCTCCATTTTCTTTCAAGAAGGCATTTATAATCATGGTGTTTAGGGAGTTGAGGGGTAAGGAAAGAATCTGTGTTATTATCTATGACATATTTACTCATGTGTAACGGCAGTTTGTTCTTTCTCATACTACTCTGTAGCATTTTAAGCCTATCCTGATAAAGGGCCATGATGCTGAGTGAAAACAGCTAAGAAACAGGGTTGAAGCATCTGGTCTATCCACAAAGATTTTCTGCTAGGAAAATTGTCTTTACATGAAACAGCAAAATAAATATAATCCCTACAACGAGGATACATCAATATCCATATAAAAATGCCTTTTTAACAGCAGCACTTACAGCCCATGGGTTGTAAATAGTGTCTGTAAGGGTGGTACAATTTCAAGCAGCACTAAGTACCTAACTTGCTACTTTATTTAGAGAAAAAAACACCAAGTCTTTTTACTCTAAGCCTTCATCTCTGGATTGGGTCAAACCTACATTAATTTGAAGCAATTTAATTTCTTAATACACAAGCCACATACAAGGACAGATGAACATTAGAAGAGAGGTAGTTTTGAAATCTAAACACATCCAGAAATTTTTATGCCTTGAAAAGAAAAATTAACTTTCTGCCTTTTAAGCTTGGTTAAAATAACTGTGAAGCCATAAACAGGAAAGCCAAACAAGAGAAATGTGCCCGAGTTCCTCAAAAACATGCTGTTGTAGATGGTAGAAGGCAAATGACAAAACAAGATTTCCTCTCCACCCACGCCATTTAGCACACATGCTCTAGAAATCCCACAAACACACTGCTTTTCTCTGATCACTGATAGAAGTTTCCTGACTTACCTAGCCTTTTTGCTGGTCTTGGGTTTTGGCGTGGTGTTTTTTGCTTTCTTTTCCTTTGGCTCTTTAGGGGTCTTAGGGACTTTGGGTGTCTTGGGTTCCTTCTTTTCCTTGGGTTCTTTAGGATCCTTCGGTTCTTTTTTTGCCTTGGGCTTTTTCTTTTTCTTCTTCTCTTCTTGGGAGCAATCCACTGAGTTTCTGCTTAGATTCTGGCTGTCAAGTCCCCCAGGAAAGTCTTCCTTACCAAAACCTTTACTGGGACCTTCTGCAGCAATGTGATTGTTTTTCTTTTTCTTTTTCTTTTGCTGTGGCTGCGGCTCAATTGACGGCAGATAATCATCGCTTTTCACTAGCTGGGTATTCGGTCCACTAACCTGAGTCATATCCGGCACTGGTTTCTCTAAAAAGGGTTCCGATGGAGAATGCTGAGAGAGACAAACAGAAATAAAATTGTAGATTTGCAGCTTTGATTTCTACAACTTTGCTTTTCTGGAGCAAGAGGCTAGAGAGGGAGAAAGTACTACACAGAAGACTAATCTAGTAACACATCTGAAACATTGCACATTAAAACAGTAAAAAACAAAGCATTCTGCAGGTAGCAAAATAACCAGAAAATCTTGGTATAACAAGGGTAAAATTATTCTAAAGCCTTTACATAAAGTGGAAGTATAGAAAATATTTACAGTCTTCAACATTTAGAAGCGAAAGGAAAGCAATTGTTATTGCGAATACTTCAAAATAGTTGTTAGTAGAATTAATTACTTGTTTATTAATTATTCAGTTGCACTAGAATTTTGTCCTCTGGGGAAAAAAAAAATGTTAAAGTTTGTTTCTAGACATGCAGAGGAAAACAAAGTATATTCACAGGCTGTATTTATAAAAAATTAATCAAGGCAATTTACATTGGTTCAGCTGTTACAGGAGGTATTTTGATCAGCAGGGGAAGGATTAAGTCACTTTAAAATGTAATACAATGTTACGTTTTATGTCAAAGTTCCACAGCTCCTTACTTGTAATGGAAACAGATTTGTTCGGGCTACAGACTGGGCAGAGAACTACTTTAGATGTTTGTGAACCTGCAAAAACATCCTATTTCAAAGTCTGTATAGTGTATCAGGTTTACACCAGATTTAAAGTACATGAAAACCTACGTATAATTACACAAATGTCAAGTGCCTGGACTAAACATATTGGATATATTTGCAACTCTTTTCCTCTTAATGGTCCTGTTCTACACAAAGATCCATGAGCCTGCAAGAAAAAAAAACGCCTAAGCTGTGCCATGACACTGCAGCATAGCAAAGCTCTACCCTGCTTCTCCTCACTGCCTGCCTGTGGACAACTGTGCTTTTCAAGAAGAGAAGGAATAGCACGACGCCGTACCACTGCGTTTCTTGCAACTGCATACACAGTCAGACTCTTTTCCCCACCCTCTTTCTCTGTTTCTCCTCTCATCTTTCTTAAAAATTAAGTCGGGATGACTCTAGGTGAAAGAGTTCCCCAATAGCCGTGGTCACAAACTCTGGCTATTTGAGATGTTTGATGCATTGAACTGGTGAGAAGAAAGGTTTCTAGCAAGTCAGAATTTTACCTCTAGGGATAGCAGTGCCTGTGTAACTGTCCAGTGTCATTCTTGTTTCCTTTTCTCCTCTTTTTATTCAAACTGCACGCACTTAGGAGTGGCAAGTGTGCAAACAAATGACTACAGACCTAACCCCTGAGCATAAGGAGAACTGCTGGACAGACACACACACGCTTTAGCCACCTGGATCTAAAAAAAACAATGCACTTAAGGAAATAATTTTCTTGCTGCCATCATATGAGCAAATGAATGCATGTGTATTTTTTCCAAATATATTAATATAGTTTTCTGAATGCAAACAAACTGAACCAGTATAGGCCTAACTTTTCAGCATTTCTTCACAGTAGCAAAAAAAAAAAAAAAAAAAAAAGAAAAAAGCTGTGCCCTGAATACACTCACATACTCAGAAGCTACCCAAGCAGCAGAAGGAGCAAGGCTGTCAAGTAGTGAAGACAACTTGTTATTGCTGTTTGGGAGAGGTTTGAATGGCACAAGCTAGACACTACAGTTCTTCATGGAAGACACTCCAAGGACGAAACAGAAGGCCCGAGTGACAGACTGAAGATCTGGGTCTACTTGGCTTAAATGAAAACTTCCAGGGTGACTTCTGCATGTTTCTGTCCTTCACCTGTTCGTTCAGATACTTTTTAGTGCAACAGGGTCTTAGTTGCAGTGGAAACTCGGCTCTAACGCAAACCTGATGCAGCCAGTGTACTAAGCACCCCATCAGCCAGCCCCACCTCAAGGCAACCCCATGTCAGGCACCCCGAAGCATGAACCCACACCTCTTCTAGAAATCTGTAGTCACCGTCGCGCGCGCAGATCAGCACGCTGGGGAGTTCAGCAAGACCGGGTGTCCGTATAGAGAACACTGATCCCAGGAAATCTGTGTTGCCAATGAGTTCTGCAGTCCAATTATGCATCACATAAAATAGGTATTTTACAATCTTCTAATTGGTTTTGAATCTGGTTGACTGAATTGAATGTCTTTTCAGACTTGTTCTGTGGCACAGAACAAAACTGTCTTCTCTGTACCTCAGACCATTATGTAATTGTACTAACATTTACTTTTAGGTGGAAAAAGACAGGAATATTACACAGATCACCTGTAAGTACTTTTTATCCATAAGTTTTCAGAGCAGTACTTTTAATCTACATTTTCCCAAGGTAGTCAATATATCTCTATATTACCTGCCATTTTGTATCTCATGCATCCTATGTTTTTCAGAGACCTCGGGCGCAAGTTTCATCAATGCCTTCACCAAGCTGTCCACCACAATACTCTTCTTAAATACTGTTCACTTGCTGTGTCTAACATACAAGAAATCTAAGCTTTTCTTTCTATTATTTGTACCCTCTGTTTGGCAGTACAGTATTTGCCATATTAAGAGAGACTTTTGCAACTATCTAAAAGCTTATACATAGAGGCACAACTTTCTAGAATAAATCAGAATTGGTGGTTTCATTTTTTCTTCCTTTTAAGCATGTGAAAACAGCCAAGCCAACAAATACTACAACCCACAAGAAATCAGTAATGCCAGGTACATTTAATTCTATAAAATTTTCAAGGTTGCGCCTTCATTAGTGACATGAGCATGTCACTGAAATCAATATGAAATTTTATACATGTTTGAGTATTCTCATTACCTTCTTAATTTAATTCAAAAAAGTAATCCTTGTCTCCTTTCTAATGTTTTTTTTGTTTGCTTGCTTGTTTTGGAAATCTGAACAACAACTTTCAGCAGTCATAAGCAAATCTGAACATGAGGCAGACAGCTTTCCAAGCCTCCACAACAGCAATGTCAGCCCTTTATGATTTGACTTTTGATTTAACGTTAAGATTTGGCCAGAAGGTAAAGCACCGAGAATGGCAGTGATTGTTGCCACACCGTAGTACTCAGTAACTTACTCTGGAAGATGTCATCTTAGGAAAAGTCAGATTCTTACTACCTCAGAAAGCTTATCTACAAGAGTCAGTCTCAGGCTCTAAAACAACTTGGACTATAGATTAGACAAACATTTTGCATGAAACAAATATTAAAAATTAAACAACTTACTGCCTTTTATTTACAGTGCCAAGTTACGTGTATTACTAAGCATACAAATTAAAATACTTTGGTTTTGTTTCGTATCATTCACAATCCTCAAAACATTAGGTTACAAAAAGCCAACTCTCCCCTAACTAGGCTTTGGTTATATTTGCTATTACTTGAAAATACATTACTTTTGCCACTTGCCACTCCCTTTGAAGCTTGGCTCATTTTATAATTCATTTCTACATTATCATTTAAATTGTAGCACTCTTTCAAAGAAATGGATGTGATTTAACTTTTTTTTTTCCTAGGAAGTCTGTGCCTACACTTTTTCAATATGCTAAAACGGTTTATTCCTAACTGACAACCCCACATTGCTCCCTAGTGTGAAGCTGTGTAGGAGCAGCACAAATCTAGCGAGAAGAGATCGGAAACGGCTTGAAATATGCATTTTCTTACCCCAACCCAGTGATCTGCTCTTTCTTAAGAACGGAGAAAAGGAAGAAGAACAGGCTTTCACTCGTAAATATTAGATTAAGCCTACCACCGGGAATTATTTCACATAGTTCTACTTCCTTAAATCTACAAAGGATTAACTCTAGTTACAGGGTCACAGTTTCTAATGAAAGAATCCCACTTTCCATTTACAAAATTAGAAAAAATATGTGTATTGCAAGTTTTTACCAGAAAAATGAAAAATTTATCTGCATACTTCACAGAAATCGCTTCTCCTGCTACTCTCAGTAATAACAAAACCATAATTTAGTATGTTGGTACAGAATTTAATCTTCCATGGGAAGGAAACCAGTGAAGATTAAACACAAATAGGTATTCATCCTATTTGGTATTGCAGCAGAATTACTTTTGGTATTATTTGAAATAAGGTGAAAAAGGTGCTCAAAAATATTGGTGTGTTTACTAGACCCACATCTCTTTAAATCTTTTAGAGAAAAGCTGTTTTTGTAAACATTTAACAAAGAACAGATGGCCTGTTTTAATCATGCGAAAAAACCTGGAGCTCACATTAATACTCCTACCACCGGCTACTGGGGCCAGTCACCTCCCTAACCAGCAGCATGGTACAGTCTTCAGTAATACCATTTAATTTTACAATGGACATTTCCTCATCAATTCCCACTGCTTGATAGTTAATCAATGCTATTAACATGCAATATCACAACACAGGACACTCCTAAAGATCGCGGCTTATGAGAGCAAAGCAGAGATTCTTCAGGAACTCCGAGGAGTTAAAATAAGTTGCAGCTCAACAGGTTACCCAGGATGATAATATGCTTTTGCATTATCAGTAAAAGCCAACAATATTCAAGCAAATAATAAAGGAAAACAGTATTTGAGAAATTATTTCTGGAGTGCAAAAATCTCACTTTTCTGGAACTCAAACTATTTTTTTAAGCTCCCAAACATGTATCACCAAGATTTGAAAAATTAAAAATGAATCTTCCTGCGTTTCAGAGCAGCTTACGCATTTAGAGCTAAACTCATTCTCTGCAGCCCAAAGCACAGAGAGGTGTCTCAAACCAAGCCTGTTAGGTAAAGTAGCAAGATAGACAGGAGGTAGGATTAACCCAGTGAGGGTTAGTGGCAGGGAGGGAGGTTAAGGAGGAGAATCTTTCTGTTGCTTGAACAAGGATAGAACCACAATCAACTGTACTTAAGCACTGAAAGTAGCTGAGTGTCGCTTCCCTAGCAGAGCAGCAACTTGAGCCAATATTGAGCTTTAAGAAGTATGAAGCAAGAGCAGCAAAGTATGTGACATGACTCAGCTAACTGCTTGAATTTAAACATCAGCATCAAACAACAACAACAAAAGCATTTCTTTTTACCAGGACTACTTTCATTTCCCTCATAGGTATTTCCAGACTCCCCGGTCTTTTCCGTATTTTAAAAAAGATCTACTGTAGCCACACTTGAAATCCCTTGAACTTTTTTTTTTTTTAACTAAGTTGTGTAACAGTAGAGCAAGTGCTCAGTCAGTTCCCGCTGGCTCCAAAATAAAAACCTCTCCAATATGAAATCTATGCAACAGATAATTTCACATTAGGTAAATCATTACTGAATATTCTCATTTGCCGCAACTGTAGTCCTGTTATATTATCACCTTGACTTTGGAAAAGTTAAAACAGCAACCTGTGACCAAAGAAAGTTCTTTTAAAACTGACCAACTACAGCATCACTTCTGGAAGCAGCTCTACCTAGTGACACAGAGATCTCTTGTTTTGAATTTGTATTCTTCCTGATAGCACTGTCCCCAAGGTGTTAAAGCCATCATATTCAGAAATTGCTCCATGATTCTTCCTTTTAAAGGTTAATGAAAGGATTCATCATCCCTCTGGATTATTTATAACAAACTACTCATCTTGACTATCCTCCAAACAAATAATTTGTAAAGTTTCCATGTCATGTCTCTATACATTGCTTTGTTCCTGCAATTCTCAACTTGTCTTGTCAACACTTTCAGCATTAGACCTGTCTTGGTGCTCCCTCAATCTGAAGCATGCTTCAACTTAAATACTCTTCAGACACTGTCCGTCTGCAAAGCTCACATATCAGCAAAAACTCAAGAGTATACAGGAATCACTACCACCCCTGAAATTGCAACCAAATACCAGTAACTACATTCAACAACAGTAGACCTGTAAAGTGTTTTTGTTTTTTTCCTATAGTAGCTAAAATCCAGAAACATCCTCAAGACTATGCTCACGCTCATAATTCTCTCCAAAATCTGTTTTACCAATCCGTTTCTTCTCCTTTATTGTGGATGATCCCTTTTCTGTGAAACTACTGCCTGGAATTGAAGATGTATATGTATTTTTTACTCTACTATATGAAAATACTTAGTACTACCTTAAACTATTTGGGGCAATATGATGCTGTTTAGAAACAACTAGAGTCTTAGTACTTCAGAGACCCCTCTTAGTTCCAAAGTTGCTTTTATAATCTAACAAGCGTTGTCAGTGATCTTCTCTGCAATAAAGGGAGATGCATCACGCCAGATGAGAATGAAAGATGTCTATTTTGCAGATAGACTCAACAGGAATCTCGTAGTTTACTAAATCTCTTGCCATAATTCTAAAAAGCACAGGCAAAAATGTATGGAAAACTGTCCTGGTTTAAACCTTCTCATACCAAATCCCGTACTGAATCCAAAACACAGCACTATTCTAGCTACTAAGAAGGAAAATTAACTCTATCCCAGCCAGGACCAGGACAAAACCAGAAGTTCTATTAATAGCTGCTTAGCAAAAAATAACTTGACAATTAAAAATCACTTTGCATGAAAAAGTTCATGTTTTAATAAAGTTCTGCTGCAGTACCATTTTATTTCTTAAGCAAGTCTTAGAATATAATATGCCAAGACTGTCCTAAGTTTTCCTGCTCTGTTACTACTAGTAGGGACTGTCTTTAAAAAGCAAGTGCAACCATTAATAAGTTAAAACTTGTTGATCCAAAGTTTTCAGAACAACTCTGAATCTAAACAACTGGAATTTTGATGCCAGCAGCATCCTAACAGTGGAGTGGAAGTGATTAAAACCAATCTTAATGCCCTCAGCCACAACTGCAAAAGTATACTCACTGATGATCTGGTGGAGCTGAAAATATCACCCAATTACTGTATGTGGAAGAATAAAAACATGCTGTACAAAACACAGAGTTCCTTAATTGAGTCTCAGCACAGCAACAGTATTAAAATTATTTATTTTCTGGTCATGTACTCTGTGGAGTTACCCAGATTACAAAATATGAATGATACTAATGTGCCCATTCAAAAAGCAAACATCCTGTTATATTTTACAGTAATCATATGTAGCAACATTGTTTCATGTTCACAAAGTGAGAGATATTACTAAGCCTATGGAATATCAGCCAGTGCAGTAAGCGCTGAGGGTTTGTTCACAGCTCAAAACCAACTCGTCCCATCAGAGACCTCTTAGGTTGCCGTCCATCGATCAGAATCGACATCAGTGTTGATCAATCTCAGACAACTGCCACCCCTCTGATAATGAAGCGTGTATGTTCCAAACAAGCTTTCCAGTTAAGAAACTGCCATAGCTACCACATGGGTTGTATATAAGTGCTGATGTGATGGCCCACAAGACAAACATTTTTATTAATACTTTTTTGCTATGGATTACTTTGTAATATATACTGGCTTAGACAGCAGTAGAAGATTGCTCCTAGCGCAAGCAGGGCAGGTCCTAAATATTACACAACAGTAGCCAGACTCTCCACTCTCCTTCATCACCATGTAGACTGCTCAAGGACTCGTGACTCTGGCAAGTTTTTACTAGCTGTACCTGTAGAGACACATGGGAAGGGTGGGACAATTACGTACTGAATTCTACTGCGAAAGCTGTGTTGCTCATGTTGACAGCTCATCTACTTCAAGCCTGCCTTCCCTGCACAGCCACGGTCAAAGGAAACCTCACTTCTGTGTACACTCCATTACCAAGCACCAGACATGCCAGAAACACACCAACATGACTTTTACCACAGAAATTTTGCAGAGTTTATGCTGTGCAATCTGTACCGCAGGTGGGGAAATGACTGGCAGACCAGCAAGTGGCCTGCCATAAAATGGCCTGTAAGCATCTTTTCCTTGACACCTTACTTCTACCAAGGAGGAACTGTATTTAAAAACATGGATGTTTTCTTTGTGAAGTCACGCCCAAGTACAGCTGTCAGGATAGCTAGTGCTTACTGCAGAATTCCTTGGATTAGAGAATACCCAGGTTCCCCACCAGTCTTCTCCAAGTCCTCTAAAACAAGGTAAAGGCTGCACATCTCCAGGCAAAATAGTCATGTGGCAAAGTAAGAAGACATTGGGATGAAAGATTTTTCTAGAGGACCTAGTACAATACTTCAACTTCTCCAGGACAGGGGAATAGAGGAGGAAACACCTTCAGATATTCAACCAAAACAGTAATATTGAAACTGCTATTAAATGCAAAAGCCTTATAAAGAGTAGCTTAACATTTTAGCATATGTATAAGGTTGAGCTGTCGCTCTTGGGCTTGCCTCCACAGCCCTTCAGTCCCACTGTGAAAGTGAAGCAGGTCCTCCAAGACAGTAAAATGTGAACATCCTCCCTCTCCCGGGCACGTTTCACAGCCACGCTTTGAAATTCAAGGTCCTGAGGGAAGAGGGGAAGCGTACTTACGGCCCTGCACGTGCAGTCTCCTCCCTCCGCCAGCAGAATTCCCTCCACTCAGCTACTGAACGTCAGATACATACAGATCCATCCTCTCTGAAGGGTAACCCATTCCTGCATCACACTGTATTGACATCACCACAGGTTATGACACTCTGGTACCAACTATGTTTTCCACTTAACACTCTGTTCCCTACCCAGAAAAACTCAACATAATAGTCCTGACTGACTTGGTGTATTAAGTGCTTACAGCTTCCCCACAGTAATTAAAGCGATAAATGTCCCCTAAAATTTTGATTCTCTGCAGAAGACTTAAAAGTCACTCAGAGAACCAGTTTAAGAGGGACCTTAATTAGCTCACTTCTACTTCTATCAACCATTATCAAATCTAAATCGCAGTGACACAGAGCAAACAGCATCAGGTTTATGATTAAGGGGAAAATCAAAGACCAGCTTACGTGGTGCAAATGCTGCTGCTTCTGATTGCAGACAACTGAAAAAGTTCAGCCTGTGCTTTCACTGTTGCAAGCAGCAGTAACTGCCAAAGCATTTCTATTCTGGCACCTTCCCCCCCCCACCTTGTCTAACCCCAAAAAGGGTTAACAGGAAAACTTAACAGGCTATATATGTAAAAAATATAAGGTCAAAGGTAATAATGTGACTTATATGGTTACGTAAGAGATACAAACTATTCAAAAAAATGTAAGGTGTATATGTAAATTCAGAAGTGATACCTCTTTTCTGATTTGCAAAACCTCCGATAAGGTATGCTTTATCTGAATTCACACAAAGTACACTTTATCTTCTCATACTTTACATCAAATAAAGTGCACTTCAATCTAAGGAAAGGAGAACAACAGAGAAAAAAGCAGCAGGTTTGGTTTTGTTTTTTTTTTTTTTTTTCCACTAGATGAAGCTGAAGACTAGCAGGCCACAAGATTTTTATTTCTCCAGCCTGCTCTGCCGCACCTAAGGATCAAGTAAATACAAGCTTCAGGAATACCACCTGTTTGACAGACATCCTGGGAGCCCTAGTCCGTTGCTTGTAAGGATGATACGAAATGCTTTTCAACAATGATTCAAAAGGACCAGACTGCAATAAAGACTGTAAGGAAGTACACTAGGAGCAGAGATGAGCAGACAGGAGCAGCATGGATGTAAGTGCATATTGCCCCAGTCTATTTACTTGGCACCACTGCATGCATATGTACTACTTTTTTTTTTTTTTTTTTTTTAACATCATGCCTGTGCCAGAATGTCCTCAAACTCCGCTTTGTACACTCTGTGTCTGTGACCGCGCGCCACACTTGCGCACATGCACCTTGATGTCCTTTCTTTTGGGCTCGGTTATCTTCCAGTCTCTCCCCACTAGCCTTGGAAGCCTCAGAGACACTAGTCACAGCCAGTTCTGTTGGCCTTCTCGTCAGGAGCAAGGCTGTGTTTTGCCACGCACACCTGCCCCAGGGCAGCCTCTCACGCCTTTTCTGAGGGCACTCTAATGCAAGAGTCTGTCCCACCGCCGGGAGAAGTCGGGAGGCAGGCTGGGCATCTCCGCTGCCCACCGAGCCCTCCCGTAGAAATGAATGAGGGCAGCAGCAGAAGGGCTTTACTTCATACATTTCATTAAACAATAAAATATAGCAACTGCCAGCAAAATGCTTTCAAACGTATTCCAGGCAACTGTATTTATTAGCATATGGTGTTTGTTCCAATACACGAGGAAGACTTTAGGAGAGGTGCAACTTATCTACCGCCTTGCTAACCCTTTCCTTACATACCTAGGAAAACGAAAGCCCAGCATTTTTGTTTTAAAAGTTCCCCCCCATCAGATTCTACACTTGCTAAACATGCATGTTTAAGATCATATTAATAGATCACATACCAAAAATGTATCAGGCAGTTTAGTAACAAACATGCATCAGGTTATGAGGCTGGTGAAAAGAGGATACAATTCATAGAGAGCCTTTACCACTTCTCGTATCTGTAAGCCCTCATGAAAAAAAAGCAAGCTTTCCTCAAAGGTATAAATATATATCACATTCTAATAAATCAAGCAAAGTGCAATGGCCTTAGATGTTCAAGATTTCAACAGATGTGACAAAGGACCCAAACCCTCAAGTTTTTATTTCCGTCCCTAGAAAGGAAGTCCCATCATACTTCCACATAAGTATTTTAATTACATAATAAAATATTCTTCTTCCACGGTTTGTGGCAAGTTGTTTTTCAGTTTCACAAGGATATCTTGCAGACAGAGTACCAGCTTAAGAAAAATGAGCTTAAAACATCAGAAGAAAAACTACCAGCACAAATACTACACTTTGGTTTCAATTTGGAGCTGACAAACTTTGAGTTCATCAATACTTTATCTCGATGACTTGCAACAAACTCCACTAGACAAATAATACTATACAATTTCTTCCCTTGCCATCTCCTCCTTCTGCAAGGTGAAGTTGGACCGCATCCACAATCAAAAGATGAAATCTTTTTGATCCATTACTTGAGCTGGTGCCTTTTCTTTTTTAAACTGCAACTTGTACTCAAGGCTTTTCTGCTACAAATTTTAAAAAACACACAGCATTCTCTGACCCCATGAACTTCTAATACTCTAAAATACATAAGGCACCACCAAGGCAATGAAAGTTAAACCAGTGTAAAACAACTTTTTTTAAAAACTATCATAATATGATACCCACAGTAGCTCAGTCATCCTGTCTCGACTGTTTATGTCTACTCCAAATCTCAAAGAGTTTTACTTGTTGCCGTTTCAATCTTACAGTCCAGGTGAGCTCACTTAGTATGAGGAGGTTCACAATTTAAAAGTTAACATTTTGACATTCTCAATGTCGTTCTCTTAGTCACAAAGAAGTTCCACAGCACAAAAGAAAAAGAAACTCCAAAATCCCACTACCACTTTTATTTCTATAAGCTGTCCCTAATAAGTTGGAGTGACTTTTCTAACCCATTTTTATCCAACATTAAAAACTGTTCTTGTCCAGCAGAAATTCAAAAGCTTTCTTCAGACATTGACCAAATGAGTCACCCTGCAAATAAAACAGTAAACACACAATGTTCTCTTGGAAAAAGAGTATTTGAAGTTCAATATAACCCTAAGGAAAACTATTATCCATTATAAACATATTTTCCTTTTTTCCTTTCTTTAAATGGCAGTCTAAACTATTAAGTATTCAAATACTTGAAAACAAAGAATAAATATTAGTGTCACTTATGAAGCAAATTCTACTTCCTAGTACTTAATTTTTTACAATAGTATCTCTAACATACAGGGAGACTCCTCCCTAGTTACTTCCAGAATTGCTGCCTCATTCAGCATACAGGATGGATGAGACTCCTAGATTAAATCAGATCTGAATGACTAAGATATTATACTGAAGAGAAGATTCATGTTACCTTGAAAACTTAAGTACAGAAAAGGGAAAGACTGCAAGGAGATGGTCTGTGATGAAAGCAGTGAACTTCAGGCAACATAATTTACTGTCTTTTTCTTCCATCAGCCTCAACTCACTGTGGTACTTTTCTATATATTTCCAGAAGGAGGAAGGAGTTTTGGGGTGTTGGTGTTTGGGGTTTTTTTGTTTGTTTTTGTTTGTTTGTTTGTGTGGGTGTGTGTGGGTTTGGTTTGTTTTTTTTTTCCATTTTAAATGATATATTAATTCTTTCTAACACGGATCTCTAGCAAAGGACCTTTTCTTGAGAAGTGCCCAAGCATGACTGCAGAGGAGAACCTGCTTGGATAACTACTGGCTTCAGCAGGAGGGCAATGCAGCCCAGTATAATGCACACTACAAAGCCCCAGATCCCATGTCTATCACTCTGGCCTCAGGCAACTCCCTGTCCCTCTGTTCTGGTTTCCTCATATGCAAAATGGAGAATACACATTGTAGGAGAGTTTCGAGGATGAATGAATTAGTGGTTGTTGAGGTTTTTCTGTGTTATGATTAAAATTACCATGAAAAAAGCTCATTTCATTATTAGTTCTTTACCAAGATATGGAGACACGTGTTGGTAGGAAGAGTCAGTCTGTTTCATGAGATTCGGCAATATTCAAGATTAGGTTTACTGGATAATATACAGTAAATAAATTACCCGGCTATACCTCAGATAATAAAACCAGACTAATGAAATGGCTACTTTTATCACAAAACAACTTCTGCAGGTAGAAGAAAACGTACAGAGAAAACATGGTTGCATACACAGATCACATCCCATTTCATAAGCACAAGAAACATGCAGTGACAGTCCCACTTCTTTCTTACCTTCCAGCTTTGCAGCTTGCTATCATTCTGTAAACTCAATCACGTAAAATATGTGTATTAAATTACACAGTTTAACATTTTCTATAACTTTGTTGTTTCTTGATACTTACTTTCAACAGACAAAGTATATATAAGCATAACAACCAACAACTTCTTGCCAACTGCAGATACAAGCAAGGCAGACATCTGCAGATGGTAACAATTACAGTTTTCTGGATGTCCTCCTTACACCCCTCTTTCAGAGGCACTGGTTCTTACACCAATATAAACACTTAAAAGCTCTAAGGTGTCACATATTAAGTATGTGGCAAGACAACAAAAGAGGAGTTAAAAGCTTTTTTTTTTTTCTTACTTACAAATATATACATGAATTCAAACATTTAACTTCCAGCGTTCTTTAAACTTCCTCTACTGATGTCTGAATCCCTTCCCAAACTACAATTGTTTCCATGTTCACTTTCCAATATATACATATATAAACAAAAAACCCCAACCAACCAGCCCCAAACCAACATGCAACAGGAAAAAAAAAAAAAAAAAAAATCAGCTAAATGATGTAGGTTCTTCCCTGGTTACATACTCAAGAATTAGCATTTTCCATTCTGTCACCTAGAAGATACCCAGTCCTCAGGTTAAATAAGTTCTATGAAAATAAAACAAGACATGATGGAACGGCAGGTTTTCTTTTCCCTCTCTTGTCTCTAAATAGAAAAGGAAAATTAACTGAAAACATAACGACTTGCGTGATGGCTCTTACATTTCATGTTAGATACACTCCTAACTAGTTAGAGAAAAGCAGTAAGTCTAGAAAAGTCTCTCCGATTAACCAGCCTTTAAGCATCTATAGTTGATCAGCTCATGGAAATCAGAGGGCAAAAGGTACAATATATCTTCAGCAGTGATGCATTTTACACCATCGATACCTATTTTATGAGAGAAAAACTACTAAAGATTTAATGGTGCCAATTAAAGAAGCCAAGAGTTTGCATGGCTCAATGGCTGAGTCACAGACCTTTTGCCTATAATAGGTTCCATTATAGCCCTGAGCTCAAGCTGTGGGAAGAGGATTGCAGATGACTAAGAGGAATTAGTATTTTTAAATGTTCTTGCAAAGGAAGGTGTCCTTTAAGCATTACACAGCTGCGACTAACAGCAGTAGAGCAGCTTGCACTTACTCAGAATCCTAGTTTTAAATGAGATGCTCGGAAATTTGTAGACACCTCAACTTCAAAACACTATCAAACAAATTAAGACCATCAGCGTAAAGCCCTCACATATTTAACTACCTTTTCAGATGCATTTCCAAACCTGCAATGCTTCAGTACTTGTAATTTTCGTACTATGTTATTATCCCTGATTTTTGGTATTCATTTATGTTTACATAAAAGAAGGTAAGACTGTGTAAGCTGAAGACTAAAGTAGTTTGTACTTAAGCATATGACGTCTATAAACAACTGGTGCTATGTACAATGAGGAAAAGAAAAATAAAATGTTGAAGTGTCTCTTGAGATGGCTCCCAGTAAGCCCAGAAAAGTATTTGTGCCATAATACAATACTGTACAAAATTCTGATCATCCATATCAACAAAGAAGTAGACCTCAGACACAGGTACAAATTATCTTGAAGGAGAAGTCTAAAGGGAACTTAATTTTAGATAGATTGCTATTTATGAAAACATCAGCAGATCCCAATACAGGAAATAAAAAGAATTAAGATGGGTAAAATTGGCACCAGAGCAAATTGGGTATAAAACCAGTGACTAATAAATTTAGGATAGAAAGTCAGATGCCTGTTCCAACATTCAGAGTAATTTGATTTGGGTAAGAATTTCAAAAAAGGAGTACTGGGAGCAAAAGCCAAGTGCTCTTTAAATTGAAGTTTGATAAGGTTATGAAAAGTAGCTCATAAGACGACACATGTGACAGCTGGAGGCTCACCTCAATGGCCCAGACAACCTTTACAAGTACTTTGTTGCTAATAACTGGTGACAGTAAAAAAAAAAAAAAAAAATAAAAAATCAACAGTAAAATCCTGGTTAGACTAAAAAAATAATTGTTTTTTTAACAAATGTAATATGACAAACACTGACCATATTAGTTCAGAAATTAGTTAAATATGTTTAGAACAACCATTATGTGTAATTTTCTAGGGTATTACGCAGACTAATAGGGCTGGTAAGACAAGCTTCTGGTTGCAGTTTTACCTTCAAACCTGAAAAAAGGGGCTGGCTACCCAAAAAGCTTTTATAATTACACTGGACAACGTAGTCAGAAATAACCTTTAAGTATTATCTCTTTTGTAAGTCCTACTTCTCTCACATCCTCAAATCGTCACAGCTATGAACATGACTACTCTGATACCTCAAGGAAAACCTCTGTGATTTCAAATGCTTCTATTTATAACATCTTTCTCTGACTAGAAATTGTCTTTGTTTATATCATAATTGTCATACAAAATACAATAGTGCTCTTTAAAACAGAAAGGGATACTTTTTAAATAAAGATGGCACAGCCACAGTGTCCTTTTACAATAGCTTTTCTATTTCCTGGTTTGGACAATATTCCCAAAACAATGCAGAAGTTATTTTTATTTTTATGTACTCTTAATGACAGAGATTTGGGAAAAGTTGAAGAAATCGTTTTATGAAAATCCTGGTCGTCAGTTGTTCATTTACACAGCTACATTATTGAAGTTTTAGCGATACACTCGTAAGGAGTGCCTTAGTGCAGGAGATTTTGGTATCCAATTGCTGGGCATGTGTCTTAACTTGCCACAAGAATACTGCAACTAAAAAGACTCCCAAGAGAATTTCACTTCTTTCTAATGTGTTGGAAAACTTGTTCTTCCTCAAGAGCTTCCTACTCACAACATCCCTAATACAAGAGATCTAAATCAGTGATGATAAATGAAAGTAGAACAAATTCTTCCCTTAATAAAAAAAAAAAAAAAAAAAAAGAATTGTCTTCCATAGAAATTACCCCAGGGCTCCCAAACCAGAAGCCCCTGGCTTGCTTTGACAACTCTCCCCACCAGTTAATTAACCATGTAAACTCCTCTCCCATCCCCACCCATTGAGGCAATTAGGCGGTTTACAGGAGTGCTTTGTTTTGGGGTAAGTTTGTACAAGCTGGTGTAGAGACACTTAAAAGAGATGGAGAGGAAGAAGGGGTTTTACCTTTTACACCTACTAGCAAGTGTATCAGACATAAGCAATTAATCACTGAAAGAGCAAGACAACCCGCAGATCATACTTCAACCACCTGCACCCCACGTTTTCTTGTAAAATAATGTGTGTTTCCCTCCACACAACGTTTTCTCTGCTTTACTTACAAATACAAGCATCTATTTATTCAGCATCTACAACTCGGAGAACATATTCCCCAGTTAAAAGGAAAATACACTGATCAAGATTTCAATAATTCTGTGTTTGCGACTTGCAAAAAAATAAATTGGTGGTTTTCTAGGATTGAAGGTAGGTACTTTCATGTGCATAGCTAATATTCTTTTTATGTATTAGTCCGCACAGTTTTGCACAAGAATCTTTGCTTATCCAATCAGACATAGTAAAGTCCTTTAAATGAAGAAAGTTGCCGAAGCCGCAGTAGTTATTTTTGATATACTAAAAGACAAAGCAGAACAGAAGACTACACCCAAAGGCTTTTTGCCTTTTTGAGGACATACAAGTGCACAGGAGAAGTCAAGCTGGCGTTCGAGAAAGCGTGCAGGACTGGAGGAGGAAGGGGTGTTAACCCTTCTCAAGGGAGGGCTCCCGAGGAGCACCAGGCAGGCGCAGCCAGCCCGGGCAGCGGGGGCGGAAGAGGGAGGAGGTTCGTGGCCACCCGCGTAACCCCAGGCGCGTTACCCGCCTGCACGGTTCCACCCTGTGAAATGGAAACAGTGATGGGGTTTGCCTGCCCTGCCAGCGTATTCCCACTGACTCAGATTACTCAAAGGTTCTCTGATGGAAGAAGTTAACAGACATGGAGGGTACGTATCACAGGATAAACCCGTCTTTTTCTAGCTGGCTTACTAATACTAACCTGTCAAGCATCTCAGGTAACTGGTTTCCATGCTACTGCTTTCCACTACAAGATCTGCAGCTCCACAGAAAGGGTCAGTTATGCCCAGTTCCCTTCAAATCCAATATAACTTTTTTAGTATACATTCTTTTCAGTCTTTCATTGTCCTTTCTAAAAAAGGTGGCACTGTACAATCCATTGCTTCCAGGCGAGGTGAGGATACACCATCTTGATCAGCCAACACAGAACTCACCATTGGGACTGTCCCAGAAGAGATCAGAGAGTGGCTTGGGTCAGAAGGGACCTTTTAAAGGTCATCGAATCCAACTCCCCCTGCAATGAGCAGGGATGTTTTCAACTCAGAGCCCTGTCCAACCTGGCCTTGAATGTTTCCAGGGACAGGGCATCTACACCTTTGGGCAACCCATTACAGTGTTTCCCCACCCTCATCGTAAAATATTTCTTCCTTTGAGCTAGTCTGAATCTAATCGGAATCTTCTAGTTTAAAACCATTACCCTTTGTCCTATTGCAACAGGCCCTGATAAAAAGTCTGTCCTCATCTTTCTTATAAGCCCCCTTCAAGTACTGAAAGGCTGCAACACAAGGTCTCTGTGGAGCCTTTTCTTCTCCAGGCTGAATATCCCGACTCTCTCAGCTTTTCCTCAGGAGAGGTGTTCTATTGCTCTGGTCATTTTCGTGGCCTCCTCTGGACCTACTCCAGCATGTCCATGTCCTTCTTGTGCTGGGGCCATCAGAGATGAACCCAGGTGGGTTCTCAGGAAAATGGAGCAGAGGGGGGAGAATCCCCCTCCCTCGACCTGCTGGCCACACTTCTCTTGATGCAGCCCAGGACACAGCTGGCTTTCTGAGCTGTGAGCATACTTTGCCAGCTCATGTCCAGATTTTCATCCACCAGTACCCACCCCCAAGTCCCTCTCCGCAGGGCTGCTCTCAATCCTTTCACCCCCCAGCCTGGACTGATAACAGGAGTTGCCCTGACCCAGGTGCAGGACCTCACACTCGGCCTTGCTCAACCTCAGGAGGTTCCCATGGCTCCTCCTCTTCAGCTTGTCCAGGTCCCCCTGGATGGCATCCTGTCCCCCAGGTATGCCAACCACACCACTCAGCTTGGCGTCACCTGCGAATTTACTGAGGGGGCACTCAATCCCACTGACTGTCGATGAAGATATTAAACAGTACTGGTCCCAATACACTTTGCTGGGACAGGGGACCCTCTGTACTTTGCTTTTCACTGAGATGTAACCGCTGTCATTTCAGACGCCAGCCTGAGCAGATCCCATCTGAAGTGAGATTTATGTTACAACACAAAACTCTGTTCTGTCCATTTTTTTTTCCCATTTTTTTTTTCTGTTTTTTAATCTGTAAACCTCTAGTAGCAGAGATGTAATTCTCTTTAAAATCTTCCCATACTCATACTGTTGCTTAGCATATAAACCTGTTCTCCTCAGCCACCTTTCCCAGGCCACTTAAAAACAGCCTGCAGGGGACTTCAGAGGTTTGCAGACCACAGGTTGAAACCCCCTACTCAAAAGAAATCTTAATGGATACACGTAAGATACCAAACCAAAAGCGATCATCGGTAATCATCTCTATTTTTCTCTTGGGGTGGTAAGACAGCAGTTTTCCAAATGGCCTTTCCACTGCAGTATTTTATTAACTTCAGGATGACAAAGTGGGCTTGAAATCACAGACTTGTTAAAAATCCTTTGATGTTATACATCAAGATGCCCAAGATCCATTTATGTCAAAGAGCCCAAGATACTACTCAAGATCTACTTCTTTAGTTGCAGCAACAAATGCAAAAAGCCTTTGAATATGTATGTTATCTCGGCATGTCACAGGTAGGCCTTTTCCCAGCTCATCTAGTAATTGAACTAAACTAATGATTAAATCAGAAAGTATCATTAGAACTGATGGGGTGGGGAGGGGTGGAGGGAAAGAAAAAACAACCCAACCAAAAAGCCCACACTTCCTTTTCTGCGGACAAACACCTCATTTAGGTGGATCAATTGAGATAACTTAATGTTTAAGTCACACTTTAGTTTTCCAACCAGTTTGGTTAACTTTGTTCTATGAAACATTAAATACCTTATATCTTTAGTATCCTAGCTTTTCACAACCTATAGTAAAATGTAAAAATCCCTTCTACACAGGTCTTCAATCAGACGTGCCTACAGCAATATCAGGTCTAAATTTCGATTTAGAGTGTAATGTTGTAAGTGGAGAGCTGTGTCTAAAGCAACCCTATGAAACTTACCCCTCAACTGCCAGTACGAGTTTCCGAGTTACATTTTTCGGCGTTGCTGTACCACGCAGCAGGGGACTGTAGGACCTGCTCTGCCATCCCCAGAGCACCTCTTCAGCACACCCGGCAGCAACACGGGCAATGCAAACACGAAACCAGCAACCTGTGTCGGGGCAGCAAAAATTCCCCGGATCCCAGTCTAATGCCTTAGCTACAGAATTATCTGGTTTTCAACAAGTTTTCCTGAAGTACTTCAGAGGAGGCTAGCAGAAAGAAAGACTTGAAACTAAGTAGTCTTCCAGTATTGTAGGCATTTATCCCTATGTCTACAGCTGACAATGCTTGCCCCAGTAAACATCTGCAATATCCCATTAACAAACTGATTGAGATATGAATAACAACTATAAAGCCCAAAGTTTTATAGCTGTTTTAGTTAGTTTTAATGACTATATATTTCATATACAGTTGTACAAGTAAACTGTGATGCCAACTTTTTATGGTAAGGTGTCACCTTAAATTCAAACACGCACTGTGTATTATAATCCTCCCACTATATTTAGCAACAATTGGCTGGTACAGAGACATTTCTTCCAAAAATAAAATAAAGCACTTCATATCATTCAGTGCTCACACGTAAGGAAAATTACGCTATTATCACAGTTATCAGAGTCTTGCAGGGCCAAAAAAGATATGAAGTACCAGAATGCAAGTGGATGGAGGGCCATCTGGAAAAAAAGGAGATGTAAAAGGTGAGTAGAAAAAACAGAGTTCATACTGACTACCAGGTATTAGGGAGTTTGTTATGAAGCTTGCTATGAGTCCTCTCTCTCTTTTCTTACAGGAACACTAAATCCAAAAATCTATAGAAGTATTAACTTCTCAGTTATTGTGGCCATTATATTCTTTTGGTTGCGGGAGTTACAAAGACATAATAAACCACAATTTAATTAGCACAATTAAAATTGACTAATGTTTTCCTGATTCAACTGTTTAAATTATTCAGTCTGAATGAATACCTACAGTAGGTAGGTATACATTACTTTAAGAAACTCTTGTACTACATATGAAAATTTCCTCTCTGATTAAAATAACAGGAGTTTATATTTAACAAAATATAAAAAAGTGAAAGATGAAACTTAAATAAGTGTTTGGCATTCCTACAACCTGTTATATCAACTTAGCAAAGATACTCTTCAGTACACAGCATCAAATGTAAGCGCTGCACTCTTGAAAACAAATACTTGCAATTTTCCAAAATTAAAATGTTAATAATATTCCATGGAAACCTGCCAAGCTCCAGAAGTTAAGATTTCATGACATTTCATTTCTACAGCAGCAACCCATGCAACATGAACCCACTCCCAGAAGTTCTTAATTTCTGTGCTTGTTCAGTGTAATAATGCATAAGCTGCTGTCTCCGAAGCCTGGTTAACACAGTAAAACCGCTGAGGAGTACAGGAAAGAGTTGATGGAACAACAGAAGCAAAGGAACAATGATTCCTCCCAATCCAACAGTGGAAGATCAGAGAGAGATCCACTTGTTTTCCTTCCACATCTTGTATAACTGCACTACTCTCAGGTTAACCTCTACAATTACCAAATTCCTACACAAGAAGTGGGATTTCCTGCTCTGAACTGTTAGCCTGGTCATCTCTGCCTTCTTAAGCAAGAGCAATACTGGAAGGAGTGACAAGGAGAGCGGGGAGATGGCATGTTTTAGCGTAACAGATACCCGAATAAGAACTGGAATCGGGAGTTATATGAATTTTGGGTTTTGAATAAACAACAATCTTTATGCTCACCATCTGTATGTTCCTCTTCATAAACAGGGGGAACACTATTACCAAACTTGCCCAGTACGTGAGAAAATTCTAACTAAATAAGTGATATACCAAGGCCAGTAAAATCAGAAAGAATGCCGATTCCCAAGTTTATAATCAAACTCTCACTCAGATCACTAAGCCATCCTATCTCTCAGTCCCATTTCCTCATCAAGACGACTAAGAAAATTTGAGTTTTATTTCTAACTTTTCATGCTTTTAAACATTTCTCTATGTTGAAGAAAAAAATCCCATTCACTGCTTAGGAAAATAATTCATTGACAGATATGGGAGGCATCTTCCCTCATTTCAATGCACATGTCACACATTTAATGAAATTGTGCCAAGCTCTCTTTACTAGGACAGGGATGTTCTTTCATCTCTTCAATAACAAAATAGCTGTAAATACTTCAGTTGGAAGGGGAAAAAAAAAAGTCCCTCTTTTCTAAAAAAGTAGCACACCTCTGAAATCAAATCAGTCATTTGTGTGAAAGAAGGAACAAAAGGTAAAAGTTAAAAAAACCCCTGGGATTAGTAGGAATGTGACCTGTTTGTCACTAATTCAATAAAACAAGACAAAGCTTTGACTTCTAACAGAAGTTTTAATTTATCAAAATTTGAGGGAGGACTCAAAGGCTGGTTACTGAGAGCAAACGCTGCAGAAACTTGAGCTGTGTAAGGGTATTAAAGGGCCTGAAAGCTCACTGCCAGAGGAAGAGGCAGTCCCCATTTTCTCCCATCAAGCATTCCCACTCCCACGCCACCAGCCTGGGCGATCTTGTGGTCACACAGCGAAGAGACGCTGGGAACGTGACCTGGCCAGAAGCAAGCTGGCCAGATCAACCAGTTCAGCAAAAGACCAGGCGTGCCAATGCACGGAAGGAGCTACAGTTCTGTATCCCAGACCTCAGCCACCTTTATTCACATGGATTATTATTTTTTTAAGCAGATTAGATATTGGGAGTTATTGAGTTCACCCAGCTGTGCCGGGAAGCTGTCAGTGGAGTGGCTGCCCACAGCTCGGTGACACAGAGGTGCACCCCGAAGCAGCGTGTAGAGCACTAACAGCACTGCTGTGACTCAAGCAGCTGGCGTGGGAGAGGGGGGTGACTCCCTAAACTTCTCCGTCCCTATTTTAATGCAGACGGCCATTTCCTCTCTGTTCCTACTGCTCACCACCGTTCCATCAGCTCAGCCCGGCCGTTCGCTGCCCCCCTCCCTGATCACCACCTCCTGCCCACGCTTCCCACTCCGCGCTCCTTCCCACCAGCTCCCAAGGAACGGCTTTACCATCTTTAAACCACACCTGCAAACTTGGGAATTTTTCAAAAGAAAGATCTGTAGAAACAAATGCTTTAATCACTGTGAAAAATTCTGGAGTGTTAATCTTGCTCCTTAGCTACCAAACTTTACAACTCTGTTGACAAAAAAAGGTACCACATATTTATAGATGCCAAGAAAAAACAAAACAAAACAAAACAAGAGATTTGTTCCCAAAATCCAGACCACATTACCATTTGTATAATATATATATATCTCCATACAATTAAAATAACATTGATGCCTAGAAAGAAAAGCTCTTGAAGAGAGTAAAGAAAGGAACAGGAGGGGTACTACATCCATTCTGATATGTTGTTCAGGTGAGACCATCCCTTTTAAAAAATACCATTCCAGTATTTTAGTTTCGTAACTGTTTGGTCGTCAGTTCTTTCAGCTTAACTCAAATCTCAAAATTTAAAAGTGGAAAGCACTGGCTCGCTACTGAACTGAGGGAGAAAATCTCTACAGACATAAGTTAAAAATTTTAATTCAAAGTGATGGTGTCCTATCACAGTGGAAACTGAGACATTTACTCTCCCCACAGGAAAAAAGAGAGGACACTTATGCAAGTTCGTGACACTTGCATTCAAGATACAAGCAAAGACAGATTAAACAAATGGATGCCTCAAAATCCACATGAAAGATCAGGATGGAGGACCAGGAGTAGGACCCGTAATAAAAAGGCAGGAAATTATTAATTCACCTGCAACTTGTTCCTTGTTAAGAATTCCACTGTATTTAATTAAATAAAAAAATAACCGTAAAACAAAAATACCGATCATTTCTCCTGTCATTTGCCCCAATTCTCCATCCTTGTAAGTTATGTAGGTTGCTGATGATACAAACACGAAGGTTTGTATTAGACTCTCAGCTTTCAGTCGTGAAAAAAAGCTTCTCTGAAACAACAGATTTAAATTTCTTCAAATAAATATAAAATAGGAGCATGTGTTTAGCCATGGGAAAATAAGACGATTGCCAAATCCCACTGGAAGTGACCATCAGCAGATATGAATCCTGTAGTCAAGTACTAAACCGAAGCATAAATTTAAAAATATTTCTAGTTAAGTGACTCCTCAGATAAAGCTAATGATTTCAAGAAAAAACACATTCAGGACACCAACATACCATAGAAATTTTCAACATACTAACTCTGATGAACAGGTCTGGTAACTCGTAAGCCTACAAGAATCAGTGTGCTGCTGCAGACTTGTGTTTTTATGCTAATGCTGCAAACTGGCTTTACCCAAAACTCCAGAGCAGCTAATTTAATGGCACAAATCATCTTCATCACAGTCAAATCATGGCACCTGGGGGAAAAAGTATTCTTGAAGTTGCTTGTACCTCCTCAACCGTAAAAGACCAAAAAATCCACAGCAAAAACAGCTCAAAACTACAAGTCCTTGGCCCAAAGGCCTGTTCACTGCAGAATAACTGCAACCCTTTATTTAGAGAAGTACATACAGCCTTCTCAAGAGTGAGGAAGAAATAAGCCTTCAATTATGTTATTAACTGTTAGGCTGGAATATTTAGAGTTTTAGAACATGAACTTTTGTGGACAGAGTATTTCATATTATAACCTTTGAGACACCTGCATGTGAACTACCTCACAGACAGATCAGGTTATATCAGCGTAACAGACTATTCTACTCTACAAAGGTGAAATAACTTCAATGCTTTTAGCAAAAGGTAACTTTAATGGTCTACTTCTCCTTCATTTGGAAAAGTATAGTCGATTACATTGCGTACATTGCTCAGATACAGGAGTTCTTCAGAGCCTCAAAAAATAAAGCAGAAGCCCATAAACTTTAGACAAAAAAATTGCTATTACCAGCTTTTATTTTTTAGATGAATACTGTGGATTTTCTTCTCAGCTTTTCTTTCACCATTTTCCACAACTCCTAATATGGCCTAAGTTTTTTACATAGATTTTACATAAATACACACACATAGATTTACTTAATCTATATATAAAAATAATATACCATTGTAATCAATCAAGGTTCAGTATTAGTGTCTTTTAAATTCCAGTTAGTCTGGCACCTTCAACAATCTTTCCAACATACACTTGTTTGCTCATCTATGAACATTTGAAAAGGGAAACTAAAATTTCCAGGGGAAGCCATGAGATTTTGTCAAACATGCAGCACCGAGTACCCCAAGAGATCAGCTAGCAGCCACATGGAATAACCTGTGTCAAAACAAGAAGTACCCAATAGTATTTGTAAGTTTTTTAAAAAATTTGGAGTTGTTCTACTTATCGACAGGAAAATAGTCAAAAAGCTAAACACTCAAGAAATGAAAAAGCTAACAGTTCTCTCTGGAGCTGTGGGACATGGCTTATGAGTAGTAATTTATGGGGAAAATCCTAATGATCTGAAATCATAACATTTCCTACTAAATAAAATTATAGGACACACATTGAAAGATAATTGGTTATGCAAAGACAGTAAGGAGTTAAGTCTGTTCTTACTACTGCATAAAACAATTAAATAACCAGGAGAAACTCAACTTCATTTTAGCTTGCCAGCAGTAACTGACTTAATCTGCACTCTCTGCCAGGTTAGAATACTGCGTCAAACCACTCCAGCTGATAGTACTTTTCATTAATATCCCTCTCCATTACAGTACATCCAAGTATAAATGAAACCAAGGCAGAAACTTGAAAACTGAAAACGCAGGAAGGGCCTGTGACAGGGGTGACCCTGCTGGTGACTCAGCAGGACTTTCCCTGTTTCTTCCCCTGCAAGGGAGGGCAGGAAATTTCAGAAGAATGTGTTCATACCAAACACAGCTATGAGTATTTAAAGCAAAGTCACACGCCCACGGATAGGAAGGCCAGTAGAGTAAGCCTGGCAGTGAACTGGTAACACACACAAAGCGAATTCCTTCTCCACAAGAAGCTGAACACCGCACCCCCGCATCCTCCAACACCGCTGGTGCCCACCATTAGGCTCTACCATTAGTCAAGCACGGAGGCTACACCGCAACTGTTTGTCATTTACATATTCCTACGTTTGACTATAAATAATGTAGATGCCATTTGTGGAACATGATTAAAGAACAGGACTCAAACTTCAGCCCAGAGAATAGCTATGGGTCAATAAGAAGCTCTGTAAAACAACACAGCCAGGATAGCCTATTCTTGGCAGAGAAAACTGCACTTGCTCTATCACTAATAAAATTCTCTGGAAATAACAATAATGTAAGAGCAACTTCATAGCATTAGATCCCAGAGGCCTGTCTAACTTGATATTCCCTCTCTGATAAAGTCTGTGGAAGAGTACCAGAACAAGACATACACAGAGTAGATGCACCCCAAAAACAAACTCTCAGCCACTTCTTTACAGCACAGATCTGCTGAGCCAAATGTGGTGCCTTCGTGTTTATCCAATGATGATGCATTTTTCTGCACAACATCTCAGAGATCAGCATCTTAATGTGCGTTTCTGAGCTCACCGCCTGATAATTTGCTGAATACCTTAAAAGAATTCAAGGAGACAAAACCAGGTGACAAACAACCCTTATTTCACATTCACCTTCTTCAGGCTCCCATATCACTGACAATTTTAGAGGCTTTCACCATCTCTCTCCTTCCCTTACCCCCCATAAATCACGCCCCCCGGCTCTGTGCTTTTTCAAGTGCTACTCTGTTTTCTGTGGAAGGGACCCAGAGCTGCGCAGCACTTGCCACACTGGCATACCACACATACATGTGGCAACATGGTAACAATCTTTGTTTTGCTCTCTACCGCTTCCGTAACAATTCCTACTGTTTTATTTCTTTCACTGCCATAGCACGTTTTCAGATAGCCATTTGACACCAAGATCCTGTTCCTAAGGAGAGGTTATGGCCTGCCATTTCACTGCCCAGGCACCACAGAATCATTTAGGTTGGAAACGACCCTGAAAATCGAGTCCAGCCGTAAACCTAGCACTGCCAAGTCCCCCTCTAAACCACGTCCTCGAGTGCCATATTTACATGTCTGAGATACCTCCAGGGATGGCGGCTCAATCAGTTCCCTGGACAGACTGTTCCCGTGAAGAAATTTTTCCTACTATCCAATTTAAACCTCCCCTGGTCATGCCTTGACTCACACAGCTTATGGAGCAAGCGATCGACATTCCTGTTGTATTTCTAATTACTTAGTTTCATTATTGTTAGGCTCTTCACCATATCTGCACTTGGCTCTCAGCTTTGAGTATGTTAACAGCAGCAGTTAAACTCTGACATCTGACTTTTCACTCTTTTCCAGATCATTTATGAGCATTTTGGAGAGCACAAGCTCACAAGCCCAACACAGATGCCTCGGCTGTGAAAAGAGCTACCCCTACCCTCTGCTTTGCACCTTGGCTGATTACCCTGCCACAGCTGAACCTGCCTTTCCACCCCATGGCCACCGAGCTCTTCCAAAAGCCTTCGGTGAAGAACGTTTCAAAAGAGGGCTTGAAAAACCAAGCACCTTGACTGAATGTCCCAGCGCTACAGTGGTTCTTATCAATCTATCCAACTCCCCTGAAGCCAGCAACTCACTGCTAACAAGGTCCTAATAACCATGTCTAGTTTTCAGTTATTAATCTAAACCAGCTGAATTGTCAATCACCAGCTCTATCTCCCAGTCAAAATAATTTGCAGTTTTGCACACAAAAAAAAAAGAAATAACAAGCCCTAGAATTGACACGGCAATTTCTTTCAAGTTAAAAGCAAAAGAACTTCACTTTCCTTCCAACATATCTAAAAACAAAACAGTAATTTGGTTAACCACAAGTATTACAGCTTTCTCATGATAAGGCTAGCTTCAAATCACTGAAAAAAATAATTACTAAGATGGCTTCTGTTGATTTAAAAATACATAGTGATTTCCATTTCACTGACTATATTCATTTTGTTGATTTGTTTTATACAAATAAAAACAAACCAGTCATTTAAATAACTGTTCTTCAGTGAACAGTTTTCTGCCAACTGACACGAAGGGAAAAGCATGACACAGACAGGAGAGCTGCAAATTCCGTATTCAGTCTTGAGAGCAGGGGTTTCGCACATCTGCATTTTTCCCCAGGGGGTGGGGAGGAGTTGAGTTTTCATTGACTTGAACAATATTTATTTCATCCACACAGTTTTCAAGGGGGAAATGCCTGCCCGTCAAGAGTCTCATTACTACAGTCAGGTCTCCAACTAATTACTTAATGGGAAGGTATGTTAACAATAACTTTTACCAAATAAAAACTTAACAGAAGTAGGCTAACAGAGAAGCTACTTGGCTAGCTACAGCTGTTTGAATTACTGATTTTAATCAAGTAACTTATCATGTGGTTTTCCTCTAATTATTTCGTTTCAGCACTTACCTTTGTTCAAGCTATTCATCTGCAGTTCAGAACTTTGTAGTAGGTTGCATAGCTCATTTAAGGGTTGAACTGTCTGCTCTTCACCGATTAAAGGGAAATTAATGTCCCAAGAACATTTAACAAGCCTGTTCGTTCTACAAGTAAACCTCTTCCTCCCAAACCACCTCTTGCTGCCAAAAAAAGGTTACTGGATGGTCAGATGAGAACAGGGAATTAATGCCAGTGAAGAACACCACACCTTTAGGTCATAGTCAATCTCAAGTCCTCACTTCTCACACCCCCACCGTCACTCATTGTGAAAGATCCCAGTGCCACTGGGTTTTGGTCCTTTACTGTCTTAGAAGTCTTATGTTACCATTTCTACAATTTTCTTTCAAGTTTTTTTCTGCCAGTTATGTCATCCTTCATCTTCAGGGTAAAAACCACATCTTATACTTCTTTTTCCGATCCCCAGTCTTTCTGTACTCATTTCTCCACGCTGCCATTACCCCCTCTCAAATACCTGCTCATTCTCTTGGGCTTTTTCGTACAGTCTTGAATTCTCTCCTCTCTCATCCTGCTTACCCGCACGGTTGATAACGGAAGAGACGCTGTCAAGAGCTGCTCTCTCAAGAAGGAGCACACAACTCCACATCCATGCGAGAACTGTAACTTGGGTTCTCCAAACAAAGCCTGTGCGTGGAGGTGAGGGGAGAGGAAGGGCCAACACAGGTATAAAATTTTACGCCAATTTTGAGACGGGGCAGGGGAAAGACTGCCTCAAAGACATTCTTTGCCCCTTCAAGAGGGGAGTTTCCTCCTCCCTCCCAGAAAGACAGTGTTCTGTTCTTCCCCTTGCCCCGCTTAGTCCCTGATCTCCCTTCCCAGGGCTTCCCCACCCTACGGCACCTCCAGCGCTCCCCCCTCCTCTCTTTTCCACGGGGAATGTGGAAGCCTCTCCCAGCTGCTGAGCCGCTCCATCTACCACTCCTTGTCAGCTGCCCCTCTGCAGCGCATACATCTGATTCCCAGACCCACCTCACGCTGTGCGGAGCGGCTAGCAGAAGCAGCCGGCAGGCAGCAGCGGAGGGGACTGCTGAGCAGCTGCTTTCCGCACAGGCCTGGGACACTGGCTAGGACAGCTGTTTTTATGATTTATTAAGCTTATTGTAGCATCGTATCATTATGACTGCATTCCAACAATTGTCTCCAAATATTTATGGGCAGTTACTTGGCATTAATTACGGACTGGTTTTAAAAAAAAAAAAAAATAAAAAAATTAAACCTCTGATATCTTGACCACCTATTCATTCAGCACCAAAACTTCTCGAATGATGACTGATAGAGCCAGAGGCAAGCAATGGCAAATGCAAAGATCCCAAAAGGCATTTTTTTCCACTGAAGCTTAACATACTAGCATGTAGTCAAACCTGCTAAGCTACAAAGGATCAAGATGTTTTACCATTTTTAGCTTTTAATTGAAAAATGATGTGGAAGCAATACATTTTCATTGAAACCCGGCAGATCAGAGACTCGGTAAAATAAAACTTCCACCTTACTCAAGATTTCATTTAAGCCTCAGAAGATTTTATTTCAGACTATGATTCGTATGTGCTGTCTTCTCCTTGTGTAAACTGTCGCCCCATCACTTATGAGTTGCATTACTTAGTGCTGAAAAAGTTCATCCCGGAAATTTTTTCACGTGTAAAAATTTAAGCTTTAACTTAAAACCACAAAACATTCCCTAAGGATTTAAAGAAAACCCTCAGTTTGGCCAAAGCAAACACACAGTAACACACGCTTCTTTCTCCAAGTTGCAAATACAAAAATTAATAGTTTAAATGACAACTCTCACACGTGCATTCCAATTTCCCCTCACTGGAACCAACACGAAAAAAAAGTAGGTATTCAGCTTGTCCTGTTGCTGTATCACGTTTTGGTCTATCCATACTGTTATCCTGTAAAAATTACGGTAAGGACATTAGCAAGCTACCTGAACTCCATTTTACCTTCAGCTTCTCTGCACCAAGAAAGCCACATAGCCAGTAACAAAACAGGGGTCAAACGGGAGCAACTATTTTGAAACCATAGATCTTGTGTATCCTGAAACGCATTTACAGTAATTTAAAACATGTTCTACTCATTGGAAGTAGCTTACCTGAAGGACAGGCACTTTTTGTGGTGTGTTTTGTGGTGACTGGTGAAGCTGTGCCCAAGGCTGATGATGAGGATGTGGGGGTGGTGAAGACTGATGGTGTATCCCTGGATGAGGCTGCATGGGAGGACAGGTTGGCATTTGCTGTTGAAAAGACTGCTGTTGACTGGGAAGCTGCTGACCAGATATTAGTCGCTCTTGTATTGCTTGTGGATCTGCAAGGCCAACACCTGGACAGCCATTTGGTCTCATGTGCCCACCCATCTCCCGTGGTGTTGAAGACATACCCATAAACGGACGATTCTGTTGCATGTTTCGGGGGCCCATATTCCTTTGTCCAATTCCCATGGCACCAGGGGGCTGGTGTGACGGCTGAGGATGGGGTATATTTGGATAACTGCCAACTTCCATTGGTATTCCAGCACTACCAGGTCTAACCTGTGGAGGAGGTGTACCTGCTGGATTACTCATTGCTTTCATAGGTGACATGGGAGGTGGAGAGGCATAAGTTCCCTGAGGCTGTGAAGGGTGCATAGTTTGCGTGTTCATTTGGTTAAGTGAGCCACTAGGGTGGATGGGTTGCTGGTGCATTAGTCCTTGACCACTGTTTGATGGAAATCCGACAGCATTTGGGTATCTTGGTACAGATTGATTCATTGGAGTGTTATTTGTAAGGCCTAAATTCTGATTCATCCCTGTATTATTAACTAATCCCTGATTAAGGTTACTGTAAGGATATCGAGAATACTGCCCTGAGTTGTTTATAGTAGGTGAGGGTACCGTCTGGCTCCGAGAACTAAAATTAAGTGTTTGTGGCCTAACAGCACCCTGCTGGGGAGGATTAGGGGAGAATCTGGGACTGTGGGCTACTGATTCTCCGTGGAGAGCAGTGGGGGGATGGTGGTGAAATTGCTGGACTGAGTGTCGCAAAGAAGGGGCCATGCTGGGATTCTGCTGGGGCACATGAGACAAGTGGCCAGGTCCTGAGGTGGCAATGAAAGGGTTTCCCTGATTGAGGCCTTCTTGGCCTTGAGAAAACTGGTTCATCCTCTGCTGCTGCGGCTGACCGTGCTGCTGCATCGAAAAATCGCCACGAGCCATGTAGTTTCCCATCTGCTGCATGTGCTGAGGATGGCCCTGCCCGGGGGGTCCGGAGGGTGCCTGTGGCGGCTGCGTCGGCTGCGGCTGCTGCTGCTGTTGCTGCTGGTACGGCGCTCTTATCTGGTCTGGCACCTGAACTGCCCGTGGTCCCCACATGGAGCCACTGTCTACGAAGGGTTGCCCGTGTCTTTCATTCTGCATGCTGGGATAGACTCCCATCTGACCGCCAGCACCACTGCTGTGAGGAACCTGAGGAACTGGAGGGTTGTGATACTGTGAATGAGGAGACGCTATACCATTCCCAGGGGCATTGCTTATCATCCTGTTCGGCTGATCCATCAGGTGCATTTTCTGCTGTTCGTATTGATTATAGTGATCAAAATGGGTCAACTTGGCTTGATTTTGATTTGCAGGGGGATGATGAAGAGATGACTGTAAAGAGGGAAATCCTTGATCCATGGGCATTTGCTGCCCCATAGGATTTACTGTATTTTCAGGATATCCACATTCTCCAAGACCTTCCAACCCTTCACTGAAAATATTCCCATCTTCTCCAAACAGACTCATCATTCCTGGATCTGCCATTTTTTTTTTCCAGCACACAGCTCCTCAGAGCTACAACTAGAATGCTAGTCTGTGCTTCACCTCGGTGAGGTGTTTTGTCCTCAAAGCCTTTAATCCTCAACTAATCTCCTTCATGTCATTCCATATTTCCTTAATTCTTTTGGACCACGCAGTGTCAGGCAAAGTCTGGTTACTGCTCCTGGAAAAAGCGGGGGGAGGGGGGAGAAAGAGAGGAAGATATTGAAATAAATAACGTCAGGTAATATAAAGAAAACATACTTGACTGTTTTTTAGACAACACTAGCTAGTTTCAGCCCCTGAAATACATCTTAAAAATCTATTTCACTTTACGAAGGATTCATTAGCTTTATCAGAGGCTTTATTATTAGAGAGAGTTAGGAAGCAAGCAAAACACTAGCCTTAACCTTAAATTAATCCATTCACTACACTTCCTAGTGCTCCTTTCTTGGGTGGAACAGAACAAAAGAACACAACATGCAGCAGCAGCAGCTGCCACAGCAGGTAGGCAGATGTATGAATATAGCCAAGCAGCCCATCTGCCGAACTAAAGCCCTGAAAACGCTCTAGTTACCAACAGCATGTCCTTAACCTTATTCCCTTGAGCTGTGTAATCAGATGAGCAAGCAGAAGCACCAAGTCCTACGACAGACTAAAGTTAGTTATACGGACAAGAGATTTTTGAAACGCATACAGAGATGACCCTCTAAAACATACCAAATTCCAAGATTTAGCATTTAGAAAGAAAAAAAAAAAAAATTTTTTTTAAACACACAATTTATCTTCATTTAATGAAGTTGTAAACTGACAGATGTGACGCTTCTTCACATTTAAGCAAAACTATATGCTCAATTTGTGTAAGAAAATGAAATTCAAAAGCTTCATTCTATGATAGGGTAGATTCCTAAATCCATACACTAATTTCTCTCATGATGATAACAGGGAACGCTATCATTGGAGTTCATTATTCTTCTTCAGGCAATCATGCTATTAACTGCAACTACAGCACTTTAGAAGACCACACTGAAGTTTTGTTCTCTCCAGAATTATAATCTTGAAAACTCACGCAGGGGAACTAGTAATGGCAAAAGAATTTAAGTACTAAAATGTTAACCTAACAAGGTACACACTTGGACTTGGGGAAAAAAGAAAAAAAAAGCAACACACAATAACAGAGTAGATTCAGGGAAGTTCCTGTTTAGGTTTGACACAGGGAAGAGAGTAACATGTTCTGAAGTGTGTCCCCCCATCCCCTCCCCACAACTTAAAAGATTTTGTTTGGATCTGCTTATTAGGAACAAAATTAGTCTGATGATATCTTTCCTTTAGGTCAGAATTTTAAATGCTGTGTCTTATATCTCAAAATAAACTTTAAAA
Organism: Tyto alba; assembly: GCF_018691265.1. Classification (NCBI taxonomy): domain Eukaryota; kingdom Metazoa; phylum Chordata; class Aves; order Strigiformes; family Tytonidae; genus Tyto; species Tyto alba. Next base: position 40,174,582 of record NW_024881330.1, read on the forward strand.
CGTTAGTCAAGGAAGCCATTCACATAGCAAATAAAAACATCTATTTTTTTAATCTTTGCTGTAATTTAGTAGTGACTGTACTTACAGATACCAACTTGCCCTCACTCAGTGATCAAAGAAAAAGAAGATTTACAAGTCTGTACTTTCACATCTCACATTTTGTTGCGGAGGAGGGATGCTTTCAGTCACTTTGGACGCAAAATGCCAGGCCAGACTATTTTAACCAAAGGTAATTTGTCCCAGACAAGTTTTAGGGATAAAATATCAGCACATTTATTACACTTCTTGTAGCCATTGTCAAGAGGACCTTCTACAGCATAAAGCAGAGGGCAGGAGGAAAAGCACAAGCATTTATCACTCCTCTTAAAATAGCATTTGAATGTCACCTTTAAAACCACACTCTTAAATCTCTTTAGTGCTCGGCTAGGATATTAACACTTATATTTCTAAATCACATGGGGGTAAATTCCTGTGAGCCACCTTCATATCTCTAATATCTATGTCTTTTTATTTCATTTTCCTTATTAAGCAGAAGCCATACGTAATATTTACCACCTCAATCAGCTTATTAAAGCACAGCGTAAGGAAGTTCCAACAAGGTGAGAAGGAGCCTCCTTCACCAGAACAAGCTTTTGGTATTGGACTGCTCCCAAGCAGACCACTCCGCCATGGTGAAGATGCCTTCAGCGATTTAAGACTGCTCAAGGACTTCTGACACTGCTGATGCACACCGCCATCAGGAGCTGGCAAAGCTGGACATCAGTGTGTACCAAGAGTCTCCATCTAACAGAACAGTTACTTTGCTTGGAAATGCTACAAAGCATAGTTCACAGATACTGTTCCCTCCCAACCACTGACGTCACCTGGGCAATACCACACTTGAGACAAGCAGAGCATCTCGCCCATCGGCTAACCTGTTTATAGCCACAGAATTATGAACAGGTAAGAATTTTCACTCAGTTTATTATATAAATCACGCCTACCAAATGAACCATTATTTAAGACAAGCATGTTCTACTCTACTGAAGCACTAATAAAACTTCGCAATAAAAATAACTGAAATCTAGATAGAAGAATTCTCTTTGCTATCTGTTGCAGACAAGCTAACAGAGCATCTCCAGTAACAAGGTTACAAGCATCAAGCACACATTTGATTCATACTGCTTTGTTTACTGTTTTTCAGCCAACAGGCTTCCAATAAAATTCAAGCCAGAGTCAGCCACCGATAACGGTCAACATTGGCTCTCACCAAATCTTCTTCTACTTCTCCAAACAAAAGTCACACCTCTGTTGTGATATATGGCCAACAGCACATGTTGAAGAAGGAAAGACAGTAGCAGGTACAGCCTGATCAAAATAAATTAACCGAAGTTTTGATAAGAAAACAGCTAGTACTGGAATTACCTAATAAGATTTCAACCTTCTACACTAACAGGATGTCTTCTAGGTAATTAAGCAAGTCATGAGAGTCACAGCCTCATTTTAAGTTACAATCATTTCTTTGCCTCTTTCACAACAAGCAATGCATTTTCTCTCCCAAAATACTCCAGGTTGGTCCAAAAAGAATAAAAACAACAACAAAAAAAAAGCCCCCCCCACAAAGGTAGGGCCTGCATCAAGCAATAATTCTACCTAAAATATTCACTAAGCACCACTGTTCACTTCCCCATGAAAGCCGACTTACTAACAAGATGACTGACTATGATAAACTCGGCTTAAAATCCTTTTTTGGATTAAACAGTTTAAAAATATTACTTTGTGCATCATCTTCTCTACTATCCCATAAGTTAATACCAACAGACATTTGTGAAGCAGTGACTATTTTCCAGGTACAAAGGAAAGAATACCTGAACCCTTAAAAAGGCAAACTGCTGAATAAAAGTATAAATGTATGAAGAGGGAGTGAACTTTTTTTCTTTTAAATCATCTTAAATTATACAGATTCTGCTATAAAACGTTATAGCTTGTCTGTTCCTGAACACGAAAGATTGCACCAACAAGGCTGAACTGAAGAGTCAATGAATATATTTCCTTAAGACTGCCCAGACAACCTGTTTCTATTCAAAGAAATGGTATGATCCCAACTACCCGGACACAGTCAATTGCTTAACAACCCTGCTGTCTCAACAGACAAAGCTTACATTACTCCAGTCTGTAACATTCCAGTCCTAAACAGCAAGATCTCAAATTTAAGTAGTAGTTAACCATTGCTCAACTTAATATATCAGAGCTACATGGACTCAGTAGCCTTGGGCAGCTTCCCACTTTTATGAGTGGAACTAAAACTGGCTGCTGCATACGCACAACCCCATCTAGGGCTGCAAACACTAAAACCTGAACTTCATTAGTCTTGCTCCCAAAGCAGCAGATCCAGGCAGTCAAGACCATGAAGCAGCCAAGGCAGCACGCAGAGGCACGTGCCCTCCACAACGCCATCCTCACATTCTGCCGTTCAGAAGAACGTTTTGCCAATCAACAGGTTCCCCAATTCAGGTATAGATCCTTCTATACAAGAAATTTAGCAGCATTTCTTGACAGCCATGCAGCAATTAAACTGAATAAATAGAACGCAAGAAGGCAGCTAATGCTGACTGCTTCAAGCTTTGAAGTGAGACGTGTCATGCAGAGTTGGTATTTTTACAGCTACCAGTTGATACCTCAGACAAAACTCTTATGTACTTGACAGGCACAAACAAAACAATTTATTCATATAATGGAACTATGCACCTATAACACAATACAATGAACACTGCAAATAGGGTGCTATTTTAAAGAACTAGGCTAAAAAGACCTCTCATGCTAAAAACCAAAGCCATGCCAAAGGTCATTTTGAGGCTGGAGCCTCAAAATGTAGGATTAAACATTAGGCTACTAAATCTGTATTTAAACATTGCGTGTTTAAACTGCTTTTCAAAACTGCTAAGCTCCTACTGGCTGTTAGGGGTAGTATTTAAGCATTTGCCACATGGAAGTAGATGACACAAATGACAGCAATTAAAGTCACATTCTTATTTTATGAACAAAGTTGGAGGAAAACATTCTCCAAAAACTTTATAAACACATACAACACCCTGACAACACGGGAAAAGTCATGCCAAGACATTCAAATTGGGGAAGATGGCTGATGAGAGTTCTACCTTTCACCTCATTTGCCTACTGAGCGAACAATGCTGCTGATGCCAGGACAGTTATGCAAGTGCCTGACCGCATCCATGGGCAGCACGCCTCGTCTCCTGCATGTTTAATGCTTAGTTCTTGTTGTTGTCACAGACAACTCTTCATGCATGATATGTACCTCCGGCATATAGATTAGCCTAAATAAGGGAGCAGATCTGTAAAGTGATTGCAACATGATTTCTGAGTGTAACTTCCAAAGAAACTTGGTTATCTGAACGACTAAAGACGCTTTCCCCCCCCCCCCCTTCATATAGAGTACTTCCCTAGTATACACTTCACACTGTACATCTGTGTTAAAAATTAAGTCCATATAGTTCGTATCAGATCAAAGGACAGCAGGAATCTCGTTCCCCCCTGCCCCAGTAAAGGGAGATGGGATTTGCAAGGATGAAAAGAATGACCTCATGCACTTCAGGAATATTCTGCATTCAGTGGGTAGTCAGCAAATACAGTATAAGCATTTCTGAAAAGATTAATTTCACATCGATCTTCGTAAAATTCAGTTAGTTCTCTACAGAAACACATCCTTACAGAAATTTGCAGTGGCAAATTTAAGACGGTCAATATCTCTTGTTAAACTAAGAATTGGGGAGGGGGGCAGGAGTGAAAACCTCACATGCCTTTCCTCAAGTCACAGTTTTTCCATACGTGCAGTCAGCTAAATGCCATGAATGCTATTCAGTAACATCTTTTGGGCAAGAAATCCATTAAATCCTAAGCTTCCCATACAATAGTTAAGCGGAAGCCAGACTGCATTTTATTTCCTTAATGCATGATGCACTTTGGCAAAGAACAGGCTTTTACAGAGGCAACTGAGGGCACAACAGCCTTCGAATATTTGGCAGCTTGTTGCTGTCGAGCAGCTGATGCAGGAATGACCAGCTAGAGTTCAGGCTGTGCCACACATTTGGAAACAATATCCTACGTCATTCAAGTTCACAGGAGCTCTGATACGAGACCACAACAGCATCACGTAGGAGTACTCTGATGCAAACCCACCGAGCCTCGTCGTTACATCACACGCTCCCGTTGCGAATGACCTCTGCACTCGCCGCACCAGTTGGGCTGCAAACTTTTCCTAACATGGGGCACTGCTAATTTTAAATCAGCACTTACAGCACTAAATAAGAAGCCTCGGCACGTCTTATTCTTCCCAGTCCAGAAGAAAAAGGGTAATAAAGCCATTTATTAGAAGTACATACTTGGAGGTTTTTAATGAGGCAACCAGAGGAATAAAAACAAAAGTTTTTTTACATTTAAGTACATTACAAACATGAGGTGGGAGGAGAGGGGACAAACCTAAGCCAGAAACACTTCAGTTTTACTGTGATGTAGCCTGGAATTTTAAGAGGCCTTTTTTGGTCATACGACCACCCTGTCTCCCAACATAAGTTTAAAATACAGATGTAAGGAGGAGGTTTATCTAAAAATAGCCCTAGATAAGCAAGAGAAACAATTGCAGTCGCAAAAATATTCCAGGAATACTCTTTTAAAATTTTCGATAGCGGTGTTAACCCTTGCAAAGAGCGCTTACAAAGGGGGAACGGTCCGGGTTTAACGTAACCCTAAATAAGGCTTAACGTTACAAGTGCAGCCCACGCAGCCGCTCGAGTTTTCGGTGTCGGGGGGCCGGGAGAGTTTCGTAGCGGCTCCCGCCTGCCGGCCCTCGCTCGGTGCCAGCTGCCGCCCTGATCCACGGGCTGCGCGACGGCCAGGCCGACACAAAGCCCAGGCAGGGCCATGGGGGAGGTGGTGTCAGGGAAAAGACTTATATTGTTGCCATCCGTCACCAAGAAATCTCCCAGCAATTACATTCTCTTATAAAGCTGACACTAAACCGGCCGGGGGATTCAAGAGGTGGGGCCAGCGGCGACCCGCTGAGGCGCTGAAAAAACACCCCGCGCAACTGATTACTCTTGTTAAGGGCCGTGCTTTTTGTGCACCTACTGCAGTTGTCACTGATTAACCAACTGATCTGGCAATTTCCTACATTCTTTTGCATTTAAAAAGGATCTGAGAGGCCGAGAGTCATCCCCTTTCATATTCGAGGGGGAGCGGGAGGCTGCGCCCCCCGTCCCTCCGTGGCGTGGCGGGGCGCGGAGGGGCCCCCGCTCCAGCAGGCCCCGCCGCCCTCCTCCCCCAGCCCAGGCCTGCCAGGCCTGCAGCTGAAAATAATTTATCTGCTCGCCCTGCCGGGCTCCCGGCATATGCGATTGGGAGGGAAACGTATCCATCATGAATAAACTTGAGCACAAAGACAGGCTGAGTGTCACAGGATACAAAAGGGCAGAGGTCGCCGCTGCGAGCGGGAGGGTTTGCGCAGGGCCGGGCTGGGCGTGCATGGCAGCCTCATGCAACCTCCCCACAGCAGCGCCAGGCTGGAGCCCTTCCAGTTTGTCACGTCCCCCGAAGTAAACACAGCCCCGCACGGGCCAAGTCACGGAAAACATTGCAAGCAACAAAATAATCGGAGGGGTGACGAAGCTCAAAGCAAAGCAGAGCCGTTTCTCTTCCTTTTTTTCTGGAAGTAGCGCGCAGTGTTTACACCCAGAAAGCTGGGAACTGTAAAAATTCATGAGGTGGATACTCAAATGTTTCCCAGGGTTTCTGAACATGTGATTTTCACTGAAATGTATTTTTTTAATCATGGGCAGGTTTTAAGACTTAATCGTATCCCAAAAGGCTATTTCCAGCTATAGAATTATGAGCGCTTTAAAGCAGCCAGACCCTATATTTTACTTTACCTGCTATAAGGCCAATACAATCATGTTTCATTCATAGTTTATGAAGTCTGAAAAACCACTTGATGAAATTACAGTCTACCGATACCACACATGGTATATTTGTCCACGTATATTCCATAATCATTTCAATTTATGACTTGTACTTAAGAGTCATTTTCCTGTACATGTGTTCTTCATAAATACTGGTAGATCACAGTCTGCGCTTGTACAGGAACCACATATCCACACTCATTTCTGCAAAGATAAATACACCTTATACATCCAAAGTGAAAAGCCAGAGTTTTCACAGAACTAAAGAGAACATATTTCAGGATTGTGGAACAAAATAGTAGCTCTCCCTTATGTTCTTTACATGTGGCAAAATGAATCATCCTACATCTGAACTTAAGCCCTCACTCAACTTCCAGTATTGATGATAATTTTTGCCCAGTGTACTTAAGTATACCATCTTGAACCTTTCAGCAAAGAAAAAAACCATTACATATTACACTGGGGAGCACAAATTACCTTTTTAAGAATAACATCAATGTTTTATAAAGTATTTTAAATGGAATCACACATGATCTGTTAGATTTTACATATCTTAACTGTCCATTAGAGAAAAAAACCTGTAATACCAGACTAATTCTGTACGTTATCATATGCAATAGACTATTTAAAAGAAATGTTAAATTATTTCACTAACTTAAAGCCCACCGTAAAGAAAAAGCATTAGGAAGGGAGTGGTCTGGAGAAAGACCGTACACTGCAGGACACAGTGCAGTAGATGGAGTAAACAGATTTCAGGAACCTTCATTTACTGTCTAGACCATTAACTAGGTCCAACAGTGTCTCAGAATATGGGGGACAGCTGAAATACAGGACAGATTCCAAAAAGAACTTCCACAACTACTGTTTATTGTGCTACTTATCAGAGTTTGTTTGTTTTAACAAAATTCAGATATGCATCTTGAACATCCTGTTGTTTTTTTGAAGAAGGATATGCCAAAAATGGTGGTTTATTCTTGGCCTGTGGAATGGAAGCAGGCTCTTGCATGTACAAATTAAGTTTTACTTTTTTGGTTTTTAACATGATGCCTGGCTCGCAGTGATCATCAGTGCTTATTCAGACCACAACATAAAGGACTATACCACGCTGTTCTCTGCAATGGAGAATGACAATAGGAAGAGAGTTTGGAGCAATCAACAGCTCCCAGTGTATAAGACTGAGGTATTTAAAGGTAAACAAACTGCTGTGTTCAAGTTCACTTAGACATGGAGGAAGGGTGCCTACAACAGTATGAGCAATGGTGCCAGAAGTTATAAATTGGAATAGGGACCGTCAGATCAGTATAACCCTCATCATGCATTGTGTGCAGCGTGGCTTTTCTTTGCAAGCAGGACTGACCTAGCATGCTTTTCCCTCTATAAAATCAGGGGAGATTCAAATAGAAAATAACCAAATCTTGTGCAAAACTTTAATGGGTCTCCAGGATCTTCTTCACAAAGAAGAAAACTAACCAGAGTGTTTTTAAGTGTGTTGCTTAATTGATACGCATTTCTAAAGTTACCCCGGTGTAGTTATGTTCAAACAAACAAAAAAAGCCTTACAGGGAAAAATTTGTCATCTAAAGCTTTAGAACTATGCAGTCTCACTCCCATTCTCATCGAGATTTTGAAGACCTTGGAAGCAGCTTGCAAGTCAAAGATAATTACTGACCCAGTACCCAGAGCCACAGACATTCAAGCTATTGCAAGCAGTAGAAGCAGCTGACGTTCATCTACCACAAAAATCTTTTACCCCCAGCAGAGAAGTTCTTGAGCTACCTTCAATTCTCCACAAGCTTTTCAGAGATTGATGATGAACATACAAGGAGCAGTACTGCATTCATCGATAAGATGTTAAAGGAAATTTTTATTCATCTGAAAACAAACTTTGAAACTGGTTCCATTTCACTGTAGGTAACTACCTTCTCTCAGGAAGCAGGGCTAAACTTAATTTTACAATAAAAAGCACTATCTTCACTGTTCCTAATGATTCACATTCCATTTCAATTTACATTTCAAGAGTATTGATCTTGCTGCAGTATCTACAGAGGACCAGAAGTTTCCAAGTCCTTTTAAATAAACAGAAAAACAAAACAAAAAGGTATATTCCTACACTGCCCTCCCCTCAACAAAACCAAAAATTTATTTCTACTCACTACAAACCTGTGAGGTTAAAATTTAGTGTAGAGGTTTTCTGTGTTTTGGTTGATCGGTTGTTTTCTTTATGTAGGAAAAGCAAGCAAATTAAAGGGGGTGGGGGGTGGGTGGGGAGGGCAGGATGAATAAAAGATTAGAGTACTATTTTACAAGTGTGATAAATAGGAAGGTTTATTTTATCGAATCATAGAATTGTTGGGATTGGAAATGACCTTTAGAGATCATCTCGAGTTTGGAAGAGTTTATACTGCAAACTTAGTTGGACTAACCATTTCTTTGTTTTGTGTTTGTAAATACCTGAAAAAAAGGGAAATTCTGATTGATAAAATGGCTCATTAAAAAATTACAAACAAAACCACTTAAGTAGCAAAGATTCCAGAAAAAAAGCATTCAGTATTCTTAATCAAATACTGCATTAAGACTGCTACCATAACCAGCCAAATTTTGAGATATTTCACTTACTACTCAGAGTCTGGTTGTCAGAACAAGACCTACAACAGCCGGTGTATTATCTATGCTACAGTGCAATGCAGAAACACTACTAGGAAAATCTTCATTCTACCAAGAGTCAAAAGCTTGCTAGTCAAAGGTGAATGCAGAGAGAAACTAGAACAGGTACAAAGAACATGGAGGTTCCACTGCTAAACAACATTTTCAAATTTATTCTCTCTGCAAAAAGACTCATTCAGAATATAACAGCCCTGGGAAAACTAAAAGCATGAACTCCTACACTGTGTTTTACTTAAGAAGCAAACAGTGAACAGCATTATTACAGCATCCTTACTAAATCAAGAAGTATCTTGATGACCTATCTTTCTAAGGTAGCATGCAAAGACTTGGATAACCTGAACCCAATAGTACAGTGCGTAGCTGAGGAAAAAGCAGAGATGAGGTTCTGCTAGAGATCAATTGATTTAGGAGTCACAGGAATTAGTGGCAGATGAAATGCTTATGCTGTATAAGCAAATATTATTTGGACCTACAGCTGAGACTAGGGTAACTGTTTCATTAATAAAGCTTGCAAAGCAATAAAACCTAGCTCCTTGTCCTCCCCCAGTTATATATACTATATAAAACTAGTTATGAAAGTAAAAGTACTTAGAAAAACTTGAAAGGGATGATGAACTGCCTGCTGCCACTAATTAAACCTTCACAATGAGCTTTCCTGACCAATGTTTTACAGGACCTTTAAAATTACTGTATCTGAACACAAAGCATCATCCAGAAATCCAAAACGGGTAAGATCGTGATTCTTCCTTTCCTACCCTGCTCAGCATCTAACATCCACATATCTCTGTGTTTTCAGACAACAGTGATCTCTGAACCTAGTTTTGAAATAAAAGCAAGAGAGAAGATCACCTCAAAAAAGTACACGTTATGTCCTCAACTGAGACTGCAGCTTCAAAGCAAAGCGAGTAATGAAACGTCTCACCTCAGTAACAACCAGTCATCAGAATCGGGTCCCCCTGGACACTGTATACCAGTGTGCCAAGCTTGGACAAGGAGTTGTTGAGGGGGGGAAAAAAAAAAAAAAAAAAAAAAAAAAAAATCTATTTGAGAAACTTCAGTGTCTTGCCACTCTAAAATACACCAAGACCTAACTTGATAGACTGATTTTTCTACCACTCAGCCTTTGTAAAACCGTTAAGGGAGCTCTGTTGCTGGTGTTTCCCCAAAAGCCTCATCTTCACTTCTCAGTTTAAAGGATGCAAACAGAAGGACTTAACACCAACCGCACCTACAGTAGCTCCATAGCACCCAACACATTCTGCACAGCTCTGCTAATTACTCAAAAACCAAGAAGAGAATAATTAAGCAGGAGAGATCCTGGGACCAGCTTAATCAAGAGATGTCTGCAAGGCAGTAGCAATAGCAACAGCTGTCAGCTGGAGTTGCTCCTCAGGATTGTCAGGAGTCCCAGCCTCCTCCTGAGCAACCAGGTAAGCCAGCTGCCACCTTCCCTTTCAAACACAGCCCTCACTAGTCAGCCATGCCTCTCACAGCAAGCTTGGGTTACAGCACAGTCTGCACTCTCAACATATTCAAAAGCTGTTGCTACCAAAGACTAAAAGTATTTATTTAAAATTAGGAATTTCTCTGTGTGTCTTCTTTCCTCTGGGGATGACTGCATTTGTGTTTGATTTGTGGCTACTTAAAAAGTAACTTTCTAGGGGCAGACTAAGTGAAGGTTTTATTGAACAAATTCTAAGCCTCAGACTTAACAATACTGACAGTCTCTTATCAAAAAAGAGAGTATCTATACTAATCCAAAACCATAAATGGGATCAGACTTATTTTTCTGATTATTCAATATCTACATTTTTAGGCATCTGCACTTATAAATGCAGGTTAGGTGTTAGTAACACTAGATGCTAAATGCTGTATGTACTCTAATAACTCTCCTGATGCCTGCACATAAAATGGATTTTCTTTAGAAAGGACGGAAGATGCTATGAAACAATAATTTCTAGGTATCTATAATCTTTTTAGTAAATAGTAATTGAAGCATTAGGTTCAAAAAAAAAATACACCAACAAAACCCGGCAAAACCACTTCAACATCTGTCTGCTTTAAAGTAAAAATTCCCCTATTCTTTAGGGATCTCAAGATTATAAAAAGCATTGCAGGAAGGATTATTCAATTGTTTCACAACATCAAGATGCTCTACTAAGAAACAGGCTAAATCACTTTTTCTCTCTACATATAATTCAATTTTGGTCATTTAAACCAGGACAATCAGCTCCATGCTACCAGTCTGGTCCACGAACAGCCCTTGCTGATAGTCTGGGAACTTGAGATTGTTGATATGGCCATGACATCCTACTTTACCTGAGGACGAACAGTTAATTTTTTACATCTCACACCCATTCCCTAGGTCTTCTTCACAACAAGGACAAATCTGAGTTTCCTCTCACACCTTCTAAAACATTAAATGAGGTAACAGCATTAAAGCTGGAGTGAATTTACAGGTAAGGTCCAGAGCAGTAATATGAAATCCCTTTTTTCCAGAGCTGAAGCCAACTAAAACAAGTTTAAAGACAAGAGTTTCATTTGAGAGGCAAGAAGGAAGTATACATCAACAAAGCAGCGATGCAAGGAACATCTACAAGATAGAAACCTATGTTAGAGCCTCTATTTCAAACCTATGACGGCAGTATAGTCCAATCACTTATACTGTTAGAAAAGCAGCGTCCACCTGTTATTTCACAGAAGACGTATCACCTTTTATGATAACTGTTACAAATGAAACGTGGCTGCAGAACACACTCTGAAATCTTTTTACAGTTATCAAGAACGAGACTGAAGATTTCAATGCTTACCACAAACTTCACATTTCACTGGAGCCAGGAGACCGTCCAGCCAGTTTCCCTTGCTTCTTTTTGACCTAGACGTCTGCAGATTTGACTGAATTCCAGCCCAGATAACTACTAATTCATCCACTGAAATTAATTTCCCATTTCTGCTGCACCATACAGTAGCTACTTAACATGAGAGCCCAGTAGCCAGACAGACTAGCATATCAAACAACCTAACTCCTTAAACCATCAGTAGACACTCATTCCACTGTTTGTTGTTCCCAAACTTTAGAAATCACAACTGGATTCCCCTTGATCCCAATCCTGTCTCCTCCCTAGTAATGCTACAAGTGCCAAACACAGGGTAGGGAAGCTCCTTTCCAAAACACTGCAGAGCCTTTTACCTGACATCTCCATACCAATTCTCACTTCTCAGCTAAACTATTAACAACATGGTAGTTGTGAACAACTGAGATGCTGAGTCGCACAACTGTTCTCCATCAATGAAAACATTCCTGTTTCACCAAGCCCTCTCCTCCTTGCTCACCATTTCATTCACCCCGTGTTTGTCAAGAAGACAAGACATCTCATGGGCACAGAGCTTCTCTTCTCACTCTGCACAGAACAACATGTGGCAGCTTACACTGACAGTCATGCACTTGCATAGAAAACCATCCAGAAGTATATTACATCCCTGGTAATGCAATACATCTATCCTCCCAAAAGGCAAACAATTGCTCCTATCAGCAACTCTATTTTATTTCTCCATTATCAATTTCTGACAACATCAAGCTAAGAAATGCATGATCCCCAGTTAGAAATCAGTGGTTAAGTTACATATACTATATTAGCTGGGATCTGGGGGAACAGCAGGGATAATTTGAGAAATACATAGAAACCTTGCTTTCAAGTGAACGAGCATTAGCACTTTTAATGTGCTCTGGGATTTCAAGTTGAATGTATGAACCACTTAAAAAAAAAAAAATCACTTTACAGTAATTTTCAACTGGTTGCCTAACACCCATCTCCTAAGTGACTATCATCAAAACACAACCATAACACTAGTGATGAATTAATATTAAAACCCTTTAGTGAGATCACAGAAGTCCTCAAAAAAACAGCCCAAGTTGTCAGAGCGCACTTCTCCCACACGCTGAGTAGTAGTCAGGTTCTGGAAATAAAAGCTTTGTTCAATTACAAAAGTGGGTGCTAAGTATATTTCTCATTTACACATATAATTTTGAAATCCAAACCAATTTGACAGTGTCTAAACAGATTTTAAAAGCCAAGAACTAATACTTCCAAAAGGAAGAAGATGCAATAGTCAGAAAAAGGGAAGCTGCTCACTCACTAGGACAACTTGATTAGCAAGGGACTGCACTCTGACAATTATATGTACTTTGTCAGGGATAATTTATGAAGTTTTGCAGGGCTTCTGCGTACCAGCAAGTCAGAAGTGGTTACAATTCTTCATGTATAAAATGGGTGTTCTGTTGTTCACCTATTTTGCTTTACAGGAATACTCCTCAGTTGCCACCATCTCTGCCGCTCTTGGTTACTTACCAGCATCGCTCAAGAGAGAGCCACAGCCCAGACATCTGTGAAAGGGATAATCGAAGTGACTGCAGGATGGCAGAAGTGCTAAAGACAAGAGCAGCCTAAAATAGCAGGCTGAAGATGGGCAGCAGGCATCTGCCTGACAAAAGAGAAGACACCTCAAGGGGTGAAGTTCTCCTACTCCTGGGCCGAGAACGCGACGGCCACTCCAAGGTTTCTTAACGCCTCCCCTGGCTCCCTGCTATTTCTTACTAGTTGCGTATTTTCGTCTTCACAAATGAAGCTTCAGCTATTTCTCCCACTCTGTGCTGCAAGTTAACATTCAGCATCGCTGTACATTTCTGAGCTGATCACAGGACCAAAGCACAACACTCCTCCCAGGGTAGGGAGCAGCTGCCACACAGGACAGGCCTACAATATCACATACACAACTAAGATGAGTAAACACGTTTGCTGCAAAGAACCGAAAATGCACCTAACAAAGTTTCTCAAGATACTAGATGTGCACGTGTTGCATGCCAAGTTTCTGAGAGGAAAGGAAAATAAGCATGCGAGCCATTTTCTCCGAAACCACAACCCCCTAATTCCCCGGGTCAGCGCAATGTCTGGTCCCTTCAACGTTTTACTCGGCTCAGCAGATGAGGAAACAGTCGCACCAGAAGGCCCCGTAACAGATGGAAACCAGAGCAGCTGGAGAGCAGGGAAATGTCTGTGCGGGCGTGGGGCGAGGGGGTGGGGGGGGCATAAAGCCCAGCCCCGCTCCCAAGCTTTAAAGCTGCGTGCAGCCATCACGCCGTGCTGCAAACTCAGCCCATGGGTCTGCTGGGGAGAAAGCTGAAGGAAGCGGTACGTGGCCAGATGATTTAGCGCTTCCCGGACTTCCCATCGGGAGAGCGACACTGAGCCGTGCAACACGGACCTGCAAGCGCTGGGCCCGAGCTCCTCAGGGGAGCGGGGGGGAGCGGGAAAGAGCAAGCTGGGCCTTCGCCTTCTTCATGAAAAGCACAACAGATGAAGAACTGCTGGCTCAAGAAAGCCTAGAACTGGAACGGTGAGGAAGGAGACAAAACTACACGTGCATACGGAAGAAATGAGAAAGAAGAGAAACAGTAGATGAATTAAGATCAAAACCAATCAAGATTTGAGGGATGCTTCTTTCTTTCCCCTTCTTTTTTTAAAATAAGAGGTATTACAGCACCAAAGTGGCACAAAAATACATTTTTAAAGAGGAAAAAACAAACATAGTAAATGAGGAATAATAAAAAATGAGGAAGAAAAAAACCCCTGGCATATGGTACAATTATTCCACTGCAGTTTAGATTCACAGCTTTACAACACCTGCACAGTTAATAACCGTATTAAGTCATACACGATGTCACCAGTATTTTCTTTTTCAACTCGGTTAACTATTAGGAATATACATCTAAGAGGGGTTTCTCCACTTTCGGAAAGACAAATCACTGTCCAGGATTAAGATGCCCATCCCCTGGCACAGCCTGGGTGGCAGCCTACACCCAGCTCCCAGATGAGGGAAAGGGACCAAGCCTTGAGGGAAACAGAGCCATTAAGCAGAGATCGTTTGATAAACAAGAAGAGTGGGGTGGGATTGTTTCTTTTAACCCTAGCTGGAACTACCTTCTGAGATACTTTTGGCTCCCCAAGTCAGCAGACAAGAAACTAAACTGATAAATGTGTAAGATGAAGTCCTCACACGAGAGCAGCAGATCACAGTTTTAACCCAGATAATGGAAGCAAGGTCATTCAATGACCTGTGTAAGAGGCACACAGAAATACTCTATTGTATATACCCATATATATATATCTATATAGATGTAACTGTTCCCTTACCTGGCCTGCCATGGAGAATTAGACTTTGAACACTGATTTCTAGCAGCTGTGATCAAGTGCAAAATTGACAAGGCAGAAGAAAGTTTTGACGACAAATTTTTCTCCTTAGTGATTCCTGTTCCTAACCACAAAACAAGATGCTTTCATACTACTGCTTACCCGGAACATCTCAAGAAAATGTTTGGATGCAGTCTGACACTAGAGGTAAACCCATCTAACCATTAGTTGCCATCAGAAGATCATCACCACAGGGGCAGCTGAACAGCAATGACAGTACAAGGGAAGAAGCAAGAGTGGCACGGCTGATTTCAAGCAACACAACCCATTGGATCAGCTTATTACTATACCGCTCATTCCAACTGCCTTCAGGCCATGGCCAGGTGGTTCAAAAACTTAACCTGAAAAGCACAACGTTAAAACAAGCCAGGCATTTGCTGTATTGAAGAACACAAGAAACCAGTCTCTGCTGGTATGACTCCCAGAGGAAAAAAAAAAAAAAAAAAATATATATATATATAATTTGATCAAATAAGTGAAAAAATATTTTGCAACTAACTGATCAAACACACAATCAAATCGACCCTGAACACTACACAAAGCGTGGGAAATCTTGTAGTTACCGCTAGCTACTCCTGCTGACTGGAGGGGAAGGTTGATGACTTGGAGTTATTTCATACCAACGTGCAACTCCAGTGAAGGATGTGCAATTATTCTGGGATCTGGCATTAGAATTTCTTGTAGACAAGAAATGTTATATCTCAGTGTGATTTAGGAAAATAAAGGCCATTTGTGAATAGTAGGGATATTTGTCAAGAGAGTCAAAGAACAGGTTTTAGTTAAGACATTCCAAAAGCAATTAATCCATGGTGCTCAGAGGACTGCCTCCAGCAGTTCAAGCCAAGCACACACACAGTCCCTCAGTGAATGGCTGGGATGGATAAACATGCTACTTCAAGGGAGGATATTTCATCTACATCCACATTCAACATCTAGGAAGCCTTCTGGACACAGAGGTAAAACTTCCTTGGATTTCTCATAACACTCCCCCTGCTCGCATTGTACTTGTCTGCAGCCTTCCCTAAATCTCCATACTAAAAGTCCATTATATAAGATTGGGTTTTACATATTCTTTTTTTAAAAAACATATTCACCACAAGAATTTTTAAATATATCCCACTAGTTGAAACACTTTTGTTCCAAGAGCTGACCATTACAGACTATTTTCTAGATATGGCAGGACAAATTCCTTCCTGTCTGAGAGTTTCCATGGTAATAAAAGTCCCCTTTAAACACATTCACGGTGGTTTGGGCAGGCCAAACAGGCAGCCTTTGTACTGAAAAGCTCCCTCTTTGTACTCCTCTGTGCTGATCCTGCACAAACTACCGTAAAAGTGTATTTTAGTGGAGGCAGAGTAAAACTAAGGCTCACATCAGTTTCACACGACAACTGTTTATTCCACAGCACAGACACAATCCTCTGGAAGATTCCCTTCCCAAAGAATTTCAAGTGGTTGGAGAAAGCGCAGCTACAGGACGGTCTACAGCACATTTCAAGCAGACCTAACCCGAGCAACTTTGCCACTTACACTATTGAGAAAGATGAACCGAAATGGCCATCCTCCATTTCCCTTACACTCTCCCCACCATGTAGTCTCATTGATATTTGGAGACGGCATATTTACACCAGTCCATGCATGTCTAGTTAAATAAGGGTAGTCTTAATCAATACCTCCATATCAATATGTAGACCTGTCATGAAAAGGGACTGGGAGAACGACCTAATGTGTGGTTCAAATTGCTGTTTGGAGGAATACACAGAAACAGAGAATGTTTTTAGGAGGTTCAGCAAAGCACCTCCCTTTGAATTTCTATCTATTCACATTTGTACTCTGACAGCTTTGAGTACTAGAACAAATTCTGGCATATTTAGGTCTTGTTACAAGTGGAGCCGTTTTGTATGGGGAGTTTACATTTCAGTAAATCGCACAGTATTTCAGATTTAGAAAGATGGTGTTTCCACTACTACTACAGCGGACCTTCAGCAGATGCTGGACTAACTCTACAGGCAATGGATTCTCTTAAAGAACTAAATCATTAAGCATAAACATGCAACTCTAATTCACTAACAAAGATTTCAGCCATCCTTTATATTTTTCTTTTGTTAGCTTTTGAAAATTTGTATGCAGATTTCATTTTACATCCAAAGTCTCTAGTTTGTTCACTACGGTTTTCAATCCCTGTAGCTTCAAAAGAGTCTGAAGTGCAGCTCAGTTCCCAAGCCAGTATTTCTTTGCTTACAACAAAATAAGGGAGAGGAAATTTAAGCATCTAACTTAACTCGCAGTGAGTTTTTCCCCAGTGCAACTGTTAAAATTTGGACTTCCCCCTCCCCCCAGCTCATCCAGTGGAAATTTTAGCATAGCACCGACTCTCTCATCCAGGCTTTTGAGAAAATGTATGGAGAAAGAAGCAAGAACAGCAGGAGTACCTCTGAGAAATCAACATAACGCTTCATACCTCTCAAGAGTTTCAGAACACCCCTCAGACGGACACCCCCTTTCTCAACTCCCGCCCCCTCCGTGGAACTCATTTCCCGTTGGGTGCCTGGGCTCCCGAGGGGTCCTGATCTTGATGGACTCTCTGCTTTCCAAGAACTTAAGAAGTTTGTATGGAAAGCATTACCCAGGTGAGTGGAGGAAAAGAAAGAAAAAAAAAAAAAAAAAAAAAAAAAAAATCACTCTTGTGATCACTTTCACGAGCAAAGAATGAAAATACCTGATTCTGGTCAGATCTAATTTAGAGGCATTTAAGTTTCCTTTTTGGCAATAGAGGAAAGAGCCTTAAAATTACAGCAAGTTTAAAATTGTAGAAGCCAGTCCAGTAACATTTAAGTCAAGCAGATTGAATAGAAAGGAGAAGTTTGAGAAAGGCATGTTATGCATAACTATTTGGACTCCTAAAACCAAGCTATAGCTATAACTTTCTGGAGAAGCTTTTCAGTAGGCAGATTCTAAGAACAGGATCAGAGAAGATACCGAAAAATCAGAAGACAGCAAAGCATTCATGAAATGCCTCTCAAAATAACAGGTCTAGTAGCTCTCTGACTACTTGCAACTGAAAAATTACAGTTTTAGCTTAACCAAAAGCTAACAGCATTCCTTTTTTTTTTTTTTTTTCCAATAGAAAATTTCAACTCAGGAAAAGCAACTGAACAGAATTTGTTTTGGTTGCCAGCAAAACCTGGTCTATCGCTTTCGTTGAAACTAGTCCAATTTAAACAAACATCACTGTAACATCCCACATTTCTCATGCTAGCAAATCTTATTAAGAATACTTTCCACAAACACATGGTATTGCTCAGTTATTAACAACAACAAAAAAAAATGTCTTTAGGAGTCCTTAAGGATCATTTGTAGTAAATCCATCTACTTCAGCAATCTAGCTGTGAATCTATCTCCTTAAACAGATGCAACATGTTAGGTGATTTTCACCGTAGGTTGTAATACTTCTGAGTATGTTTAAATTGCCCTCAAATTATGCTTTATCAAGCTATCATGCTGATTGTAAGATAACTGAATATAATCAGAAAATGTAAACTGCAGCCTCTATTTCTTATGCACCCACTCTGTAAAAACCAGAGTCACCGTATGACAAAGATTTCATTACCACCCCGTTCTGACAGAAACCAATATTAATTATTATTTGAATTAACCTTTGAGCCATAGTTTTCATCAGTACTCAGTAAAGACACGGACAATTTCTAATTACATTCTACTCTCATTATAAGTCACTAGGCTGTAAAGCTGTATCTGACAAGACTGCTATACTTGGCCTCGAAATGTTTTGGACTTCACTATAAATCTTTCAGAAACATCTAAGAACTCATTGAATACAAGAACTATCACACAGGATGCTTCTCCAACAATTCAGAAGTGTTTTTAAAGGGATACCAACTGTGATAGCACAGAATTGCAATACTAATGCTGAAGGAAAATAACTTATCAGTGACTTTATCATTTCAGCATCATTATACAGCTGATCTTTTACCTAAAGATACATACAGCAGATCCACTCAGTCTGTCAAGTGCAATTATGCGGTGATCAACTGAATCATAATTATACTCAACAAATAGTATAAAAAGAAAATGAAAATTTATACCGACAAAAATCCAATTCTAAAGTTTGCAGCAAATATCTACATCATAGGCTATATTTATTACAGACCCGAGAGAGAGATTTTATCCGCTAAAGAGTTATTAGCTCTCTAGTAGGAAACATGGATTTTCAGGGTCATAAATGAAGAATAACCTGTAATTAATATACAAAAATTAGTGCAGGAGGACAATTTTTCTTTTGTAATTCTTCTGCTTTACCTCACATAATCATTTTGCTGTGGTCAGTTAGCTAGCCAACAAAAAATGAAATATATACATGGATACAGGGAAAGTGAACGCCACTCCGGAGAACAGGTTTCTACCCTTGACTATGCCAAATCTCTTGAACGAACAAATTAAACTTCTAAAAGAGTGATTTCTGGCTCTGTAACCTGAGCCTCATTTTCGCAACTTCACAAAGCTCACATCTATGACTAACTCCAAATGTTCAATCTCTAAGCAAAAGACAGTTTTATTTGAAGGAATACCAGAGGCTGGGATCTATCAGGTTTCAAAACCAGAACTTGACTTAGCTGCTGCCTCAAGACATATTTCAAGATAACAGGAATATATTTCAAGATATCATTTTTAACCTTCCACTGTTGAAAATACCTGTATCTTAAAACAGAAGCCTCAGTATGAAATCAGCTTAATTCCAGTGAATGACATTTTATGTCATAGAAATCTTGCCTTGGACTGAGATGCACAACAGATAAGATTTTAAATTTTGTTCATCTCCAAAAAAACCCAAACAAATATCTTTCCTTCACAGATCACTTTTCTGGATGCTGATAATTACACAGAAGATCCATGTTACTAATTTCAAAAGATTTTAAAGAGAAATTATAGGACATAAGGAAAACCAATATAAAGTTTGGAGTTGTTAAGACAGAAAATGCCAGTTGTGAACGTATTTAAAAGTATGATGGATTCCATAAGCTAATACACAACAACTTTGTAATCACATAGCGTAAATGATGGTCCGTGGCCAGAAGAATAGCTAGATACAATCAGGCTTATCACAAAACAGATTATGATAGCAGAATTCAGATCTCTCAATTTTCAGGCAAGGCTAGAGATGATGGATGAGACTTCAGTCTATAAAAATGCAAAGTGTTTGTGATGTTGGTGTCAACAATGTTACCAATTCTAAATATGCATCCATTTAGACACAGAAGTTGTATTTTGCCTTCCAAGCCATATGACTAACACTCCTGTCTTAAAGTGCATCCCCATATTCTGAAACTATCCAGACCCTTCACCGTAAGGTCCCAACTTGCTTGCCCACTCAAAAAAAAAGCAAGAATAGGCCATACTAGATTGTTACCTTTTTTTTTTTCCCTTGCAGTTGCATGCTTTTCAGAAGTTACTCCAAATTTACATCATCTTTGTATTACAGTATCTACATGAGTATTCAGATAAGCACCTTCCTTTCATACCTGATACATTAAATGCCTGGGTTATTCTTCCATTCCTCCAGCTAAAATAACATAACTGGTAGTTCACCTGTTTCTTTTGTTGACATAGAAGGGTAAAAGGGGAAGAAGAGAGAAAAGAAAAAAAGATCATTCTTAACCATACAAAAACTGTGCTTAAATAGAAACAATTTATTTCCTTCTACTTCTCCTTATCTATCTCACTAGTAAGAAAATGAGGCTGAGTGATGGGCAAATGTAAGTCAACTCATGCTCCAATCACATATGTCTGTCTGATTCAGATCAATAATCATACAGGGGGGAAAGGAGGCATCAGAACCACAGCAGGATAGTCTTTCTTTGTGAGCATTCTCAAACACTTTCCTCATAAAATTTCCAAGAGCTTGCCATTGTAGTTAACTCGGGATGAGCCCTACCACCCTACTAAACTTCAGGGTAGACCAGAAGGAACAAATATGTACATCCAAGCCTTTGAAAATGCAAGGAAAGCTGACAACTTACTGTCAAAGAGTCAGTTTTGATTTTATCCTACAACAAACCCTGTGCTGGGACTCTATTCTGCTAATGCATAACTGCTCCACAAATCCTCTAAAACAGAGACATGGAACCCAAAGCATGTGATTTCCTTTCATACCACTCATTAACCCATATGCCTTTTTGATCAAAAGATAATACTAACAAGATCATTAAATCATCAACACCAAATTTATCTGAAAGACTTATCTGGCCTGCAGAAATGCTGTCCTGCCTTTTGGTTTGATATCTTTTGTGTATTTCAGACTTAAAACACCGAGCTTCTAACGCAGTTTAAAATAAAGAAACCTAATACACAGTTGCCTCGATTTGCAGAAATTCAAAGTTACAATTTTATGAGCAATTGTCATTTGTGGTGCAATACCCAGCTACTTGGAGGTCTTTGTTAGGAATGTACTTGATGGAGCACAGCCTTTTCAAAGCCTGTTGCCAGCCTCAAAAGATATTGCCTTATTGCTGGGGGATGGGGGAAACAAGTGATATATGCCTTTGACAAGGATCACAGAAACAGAAGCAGATACCTATAATCCATAGCTTTGTTCATGCTACTAGATTAAGACCTACTTCCCCCTCCCAATGCCACTTTCAGAATCCCATGTGCGTGGGGGGATGGGGGACAAGGAGGTTAAGGGAGGAAATGACAGCATTACAGCACCTCATTTTGTTTATCAGCTATTCATAGACCATGACGAAATCTCCCCCAACTGTCTTCATGCCATTTTTTCATATCAAATTTGCAAGTGACACTTTTAAACAAGACCATAAGCAATGTATTCTAATAAATCAGCCTATAAAAGCCCCTACTCCATTTAAATCTGGGCAGTAAAATGACTGATAGCTTGTGATCTTCCAATAGCAGAGATACGCTGTACTAACGCACAACAACTATGCAGCTTTTAAACAAATTCCAGATTTCCCCTCTATTCTTCATGAAAGTTACTTGGGAGGAGAAGGTCAAAATGCGTTGGTTCAGGAAGAGATACAAAAAATGGCAAGAGCACCCCTCACCAAATACCACCTAAGAGAATTTACCACCACACAACACGCTGCTTTTGCTTGTGCCTAGGCTGGATTAGTTCAAACCCTTGGTACTTCAAATTTTGTTACCAGCCTTTACTTTGCAGTCAGAAAACCACCCCTGCACTTTCTTATAGGTGCTTTGCTAGCATTGTTTGAACTAAGAAATGACCCCATCCTAAAATGCCCTTAAGTTCTCTCTTAAACCAAAAACCTATACTTCTATATAGTTTCCGTCCCCATTACCCTCAACAAATTTACCTGTAAGCACACTGATTGCAATTTAACTTATTTTAAGAAGGAAACAAAACAACTGATGAGCTTATCTTGCACATATGGCATGCTATCTAGAAGATGAAGTAGGTTTCATGAGAAAGTTTAAAAATTAACTTATCAAAGCACAACCATGACTACTCAACAATTGGCATGGGCACAAGCCCTTCATGACACCTGGATTCTCAGTAGGAAAAAACAAAAGGATTTTGTAAGATCTCTCTTAAAATTCTGTTCATTTCTAAGTGTTGTGAACTCATACTTGCCACCTTTCAGGGCATCCATTTTGAAAATGCAACTGCTCTTTCTTTATAAAATCAGTTCACCTACTTTCATGCCTATGGGGTCTCAAATATTTCACGATCTTTACACAGCAAACATTTTTTTTCCATTACTGAAGTGTAAAACTCCCCAGAATTCAGTTGCTTATGCTGAAATACGCATGAGTGATTATTACATACCACTTTGAACGTCTAAGTAACTTTCAGGATAGCCTCTTCACTATTATCAAATTAATAATTTGAAATTATCAAATGAAACACAGAAGCAACAGTCAATGCCTATGACCTTAGATTTACAGATTTACTACTTTCCAAGTACTTCTCAGCTAGGCAAAGGAACACAATCCTCAAAAAAAACTGTATGAAGTGGTTATTATTTGGGCGAACATTTTTCTAAATATGGGACTCATATCTATACATGAAGACATGAATAAACTCTTACTGTTCCACCACTGCTTCAAGAACCAAAGGTTTTGATACAGAGTGGTACTGTAGCACGTCACATACTATGATAAAACAGAGAGATTGCAGTACTAAACAATTAAATAATATACTACAGTATGGTTTT
This sequence comes from Tyto alba, assembly GCF_018691265.1. Classification (NCBI taxonomy): domain Eukaryota; kingdom Metazoa; phylum Chordata; class Aves; order Strigiformes; family Tytonidae; genus Tyto; species Tyto alba. The sequence continues at coordinate 40,197,651 of NW_024881330.1, forward strand.
TCACATAGGAAGCCAAGAAAAAGTCCAAGTTATGGTTCCCATGATAACTACAGCTTGATTGTAGTACTATTTTATGCTTGTATATTTGAACAAACACATCAATTTACAATTGATGGGTAATTGTAACCAAAGGACACAGTCACATACTCTGTCTCACTCTTAAATAAATCAGTGGCATTCAAAATAAATTTCCATGCCACTTGTACAACTTGGTAAGGTGACTGTTTTGCTGGCAAGAAGAAAAGAGGCTATAAAAACATATAAACCGTATTTATCAAACAACTTCTCCAAAGTTATGGTGAAGCACAGAGGGCAACACTGCTGCACTTTGACTAGATTATGGACTATTGCAACATCCAACAAATTATGACATCCAGGTTTGTCCGTGTCATATTTGACTTGACTATACCACGATTCCCGGCTACTGCTAGTGAAATCCATTAAATATATTTAAGCTTAGCATTCATAAAAAAGCAACAGCAACAACAACAAAAAAAATGTATTATTGGAGTGCTTACTTTCAAAGAAAAAAGCTTGTTAAGAGAAACAAAACGAGACAATCGGACAAGACATTTGTAGACAGCGGTCAAAAAATACTATACTGAATATGCAGAGACCTAACAACAACAACAAAAAAAAGAATTCACAGTTAAACAACAAGCTGGGGAGGCTATCAGTAAGAACATTTTTCATCAAGAGGAGAATAAATCAGAAAAAAAAGAACTAGCAAGTAAAATTGCAAACAAACAATGTGTTCATAAAGGGGCAAAGTAATAAAAGGCCCTTTCACAAACGCCAGGCACACGAAGCCTCCTAGAGAATCCACTGGGCTAACATATAGCCAAGGTATGAAAGAAATGCTCTAAGAAAATACACAAAAATTACAGTTTTTTGCCTCTACTGTCATTGGAGAAGCTAAGGGAGGCTTTCACCTTCTTCATCACATAAAGCCTCAGAGGTAGTTTTGGTCAAACTAAAGCAAACAGTAGCAAGTTACCAAAGCAAGACGCTATTCACACAAGAGTTCTGAAAAGCTTCTGAAGGATGAAGTAGCCTGTCTATCCATTATACCACATAATATCTTGGTGTCAAACACTGCTATCATGCCAGTGGTGCATCAGTCACGCCTTTAGACTGCCAAGAACTAGAGACCAGCAAGTTCAGTGTCTCAGCAGGGAAAACAAGTAGATGGAAGAAACAACGTTCATGTGCACGTAGGCAAGTACAGACTACAAAGGTGACACTGATGCTTTCCCATAGAAAAGTCCTGTCTTACCACCACGTGAGAATTCTTTGAAGCAATAAGTAAGCAAAGTCTGAGCTAACTTGGATGACCAAAACAGGTGCCAGCTGCTGAACAAATGTCCTTCACCAACGGTTCCTAAAGAAACTGAGCTACAACAGCAAAAAGAGGAAACGTCTTCACATGGGTACAAAACCAGTTCAAAACAGGAAAAAACATTAGGAAACATCACCTGACGACTCCTTTCCAGACCTGTGTTGTTTAGCATGCACATAGAAGATCTGGAAACAGCCTTGAAGTGAATTTGCTGGTAATATTAGCAAGTTCATTTTCCTAAAGCAGGAAGCAACAGACCGTCATTGTACCCAGTGAAGGTGTAATAAAATGCAGATGAGATTCAGTGTAGGTAAATAGAAGGCAAGGCACCTGAGAAAATACAATCTAACTGTTTTGCATACATTTTACTGAGCTCTGACTCGATTACCTTATTGTCAAGAAAAAGATTTGGGAGCTAGAATAAATAGACCTAAGAAGACAAGATTTGTCAGAAGAGTAAACAGAATGCTAAGCATATTTAAGAAAAAATAAAACAAAACAATACCACAGAATTAGATGAGAGATGAGATGCACAAGTCTATGAGGTAACTCATATCTTGCTCCAGTGCCAGTGCTTGCTCTGCCCACCTCCACTTCAAAAGCAAAATTACTGAAGGACCAAAGGGGAGTGACAGGCATTTGAACACCCTTCAAAATCTCCAGTCTCGAGGAGGGACAACCAGGGAGAGAAGAGAGTCTACGAAATCAGGAGTGGCACGGAGCAGGTAAGTAGCGAACCATTGTTCCCTTTTTCTTTTAACAAGGAAACTAGAGAACATCAAACAAAACTAGCAGGTGGTAGGTTCAAAATAAAACAAATAAAAGGAAGCAGTTCTTCATACAATGTGTACTTAAGCTGCAGAACTCATTGTCACGGTCCCAGTGGAAGCCAAGAGTTTACACAGACCGAGAAAAGACTAGATGAATTCATGCAAGAAAAATTCATTAAGTGTTACCTATCATTTTTTTCCGAGGTAATTGTGAGCTGCAGAGTTGGGGAGGCTAGGGGGCTTACTCTGTTTCTGGACAGCCTCCACTGCAGCCACTGTGAAACAGGATTCTGGATGAGACAGACCTCTGGTCTCAAGTGGCAAAGCTATTCTCCGGTACAAAAAAAAAGCAAGAGCATATTCATAACGTGGCTTTAATCGCCAATATGCTACCTTGATAATACACAATTTCTACTATATCATTTTGCCTTCCTTTCATGAAGAAACAGTATTTTAGCTGATGCTATCAGTACTTGAAGAATGCCAGTGAAATTACATTTGAGAGGACCATAGCACGAATGAGAGAAGGCCATCTAAAATAGTATCAGACTATGCTGAAATTCTACCATTCCTGTATAAAAGATTATCCTATTACAACAACAAAAAATCAAATAGAGTTTATGATCTGGTTTTAACCCCTTGAGAGAGTAGGAAAAATAAATAAATAAATAAATAAGAGTGGATAAGGGTAGCAACAGAAACGCTGACAGTACTAAATACTGTATCACAAGCACAACTTCTCTGGATGCTACTCAGTACCTGCAGTGGTGGTTTTTAAGTTCAGTTTGAGAATAACTCAAAACAAAGTTGTGTCATACATTGAAATGTTAGGAATACTGAACTTGTATTAGAAACATTTTTCACATTTGAAAGAGGAAGAATGAAAAACAACACTAAGTGGTGAAAAAAAAAAATCAAAATATTCACACTTTTTCTGATTTAAACAGCAGTTGTAAGAGATACTATCAGCTCAAAGCACTGTCCTGAAGCTTTACTACTGTTATAAAAAGGTACTTAAAATAACTACAACATATTTAGGTTAAGCACTTAAAGGAATTACTGGAAGACTGAATTCAATCCTCAGCTCCAATCCACAAGTCATTGTGCAACGCCTTAGCTGCTGGAAACAATCCCTCTCTACTACCTATAAATTGGGGACCATGCCCACCTCCTGAATTAGGGGTACAATTTTTTTCCCCTCAACAAATACAGAAGTCACGGCAATTGCTGTCGTAAGCAACGGAAGAACTTTGCCTCTTTACACCTTCCAGCTTCTCCAGCTTCCTCCGACACGAGAAAGGTGCTGCAGCCGCTCTCTGCTGAGCGCAGCCCGAGCTTGAAGCCCGCAGCGTACGCCCCGTGCAGAGCAGGCCTTCTGCTAAACCTCCCTCCGCCAGACACAAGGGCAGCACAAGCCCGTGGTTTGTTTTCAGGGACTCATAACGACCGAAGTTTTCACAGGTACAGTAAAACTGACCATAACCCCCAGATCACACCCAACAAATTACATACCCTTGCTTGGAACCACACAGTCCTTCAAAGAGATTTTTCAGCTGTAGTTTAGTTTAGTCAAGTTAAATACTTGACTTGAGATGGAAGAAAAACCTCACAGAAGACGTGAGTCAAAATGGCTAATAACATAGCATAGAATAGGAAGTATACTATAGGAAGTCTACTATTTAAACTCTTTCTACTCCTAAAGCTAGGCTCAACATATAATAATCACAGACTATTTGGCAGACCTTATTCAGGAAACTGTGTAGGACAAGGGCGAAGCTTACAGTCCCTAAACTCAATACACACAATATAATTGTTTACAATTTACTCCTGAGAAAAATATTTAAAGGAAGAAGACATAAATTCTGAGAAATAGGAGACTCTTCAGACACAGACTCTAAACACTTAAACCGGATTTTTTTAAAGTGCTAAATACCAGACCAACTCTGCTTTTGAGGATAGTATTTCTCTATTGCACGAGAGCAGTAGCCAGGCAAAATGAACAACTGGTAAAGAACCAAGATCATCTGATGAGAACTGCTAGGTGAACAGCAAGTATTACAAATCCCCCCCAACATGGCAGACCTCAAAATACGTCGTTATGAACCCGGCAGAGCAGCCTGGAGTAGCACTCGGGTTCCTGGCTTCCGACCAGCTGCTCAGGCCACTAACCTTGAAAAGAAGAAAAACCATCCAAGCACTCGGGAGATGCACGCACTAAGCAGGTATTTTGCCTTCCATCACTTCCACGCGTAATTGAGATGAAGAGCATCAAATTCACTCACTGAAAATGAAGGTACTTTTTCTGATGGTACAGAAGAACTATGTGCCCAAAACTCCTCCTGACCTTTCAGCAAGTCTTGTGCTATTGCACAGGCCACACAGCAGCGACAGTCAGCATCAGCAAGCGGGAAAAGACCTCCACTGCTCCTATTTCCCACCCTCTCTTTTTTTTTTTTTTTTTTTGAGGCATCACTGTTTCTCAGTTCCTCTTAAACTCTTCCTATAGCAACGCCCACCACTCCAGACACCTCCAAATTTAATCCACTGGAATAAGCAGCCTTTAAATTAAGGTGTTATAAGGTCATATAGCAAGCAAGATGATCGGATTAAAGAGGAAGCGGAGTTATGTTAATACTGAGTCACTATTTTAAGATCTGTGTTCAAGACAACAGCATGATAGCCCTTCAAGTATAAACCAGTCTTCAAGCAGGACAGCTAAGAACTTTTCTATTATTAAAAAAAAAAAAAAAAAAGTTTTATTTCTTTTTTGAATCTGAACATGAAATGCAGGACAAAAATTCATCAGACAGACAAGATCTGGTCCCAGAGACAGATGTTTTACAGCTGTGCTTTGGGCTTCCTAAAGCCCATTAGAGCTAGCACATACAATTCCTAATGTAAACAAGCTGCTTTTAGTAACTACAATATTCACTCTGAACACACACAATGCTAGTCAGGGCCACCACTCCTCACAGTTTTCACCAAAAGCAGCTTGCAATATCCTCAGTGCCTTGAGACAGAACTCTTAAGTCTCCTCTCCTGTGCCTCCCGCCATCCCCTGCAGCTCCTGGAAGGGAATTTTTTAGACTTAAAACCTGCAGAGAGGAATCTAGATGTTGCATGACATTGTGGGTTTTTTTCCTTATCTATAGCATTTAACTTCCATTAAGGAACATACAATTGCCCAAGTTTTGAGAAAAACAAGAAGGAAAGCTTGAGATTCCACTCTTCCACCTGCTAAGAAGCCTGATTCTGTCACACTGCAGGCAGTTTGCACAAATAAATTTACAAAACAGCCGGGGCTCTTCAGAAAGCCAGCAGTTTCTTATGCCACGTTCCTGCTATGCTGAACGAGTCAACTCAAGCTGGCAGGTGGCTTGAGCAGGAGCTACAGTCAGAATCCTGATTTTTTTGTAAGGTGTTCATTCCTCCGCTGAGCTACACAGTGTATACCGCTCATTTCTCTCTGTGGAGAACAGCAAGAGTATATGGTATTACAGGAGTAAGTAAGCAGCATGTTATTTTATTTGCAATCTAACATTTTCACCAACTTCAAACAAATAAGGGTGTGTTCATTTCACTACCAGAACACTTTAGACTGTGATAGAAAGTAAGAGTCTTAGGCATCTACTATAACCAAGAGCTCTCATACCATCTCAAACTAAGAGGAATTATGTAGATACTTAGGATAAAGCTCTGAATAACGGAATTAAACGTTTATTCGATAAAATTTGAGACATACAAATTGACTCAGAAGGTTGATGAACCTAATGGAGAAGTTCAAGATTGACAAAAAAAAAAAAAAAGAATCACACCCTCCCCCCCAAGCAATGTACGTTCTTGTGAATACATTGTTTTAAATATTAAATATTTACATTTGAAATATCAGACAATTCATTTATACGTTAGTAAATCTTCAAGGCTTTTGTTCTCCTACATCAAGAGGAAAAATGGTTTCTGGGTATTGGATTATTAATTCTAACAAACTGTTTATAGCATGCAATCTATACCATCACTAGAAAAAACAAATTTTAATATCAATTTGAACTCAGGCCAGCACGTTTTTCTTTTGGTGTCCTTTGCTTCACAGATGATTATTTCTCCCATGAAGGTTCCCAGGCAACTGATCCAATCCACTTGCTCACTGCCACCAAAATGAAAAGATGAAAAGGGCTTGCTGCTCTCCAAGCCACTGGCCCCCCTTGTCCTTACTACCAGCTCTGGTGTTCATCAGATCCTTTTATGAGCCAGTCTGATTCATTACAACAGCAAAATGCTCTCCATTTTACCGAGTTATTTTTCTGCCATTTTAGTGAACTAAAGTGGTTCACAGAAGGACCTGACAAACACTGCTGCTATAACAAAGTAGCAGAGCCATGTGGTTGGGAGGAAGGGTGCAGGGGGACAAAGGCAGAGAGGAAACTTCTCCTCTCAGAACAATGTCCGGTTAAATTAGCTCACTGCATTTCTCAAACCATACCCTGACTTATAAATGATTAGATGGACCACAAGAAGGCATTCACTAGCTTTCAGCTATCTTCGGATCTACAATAAATTTATTATACAAAAAAAAAAATATAGTAATATGTATTCTTATACAGATTTAGTACTCCAGCAGGGGAAAAAAATAATAAGTTCTTACAAAGATAATAGCAAGATAAAGATAACTCAATTAGAAGAGAAGGGTAAAGAAAGCTTGGCAGATTTCATTCTATTAAAAAAAAAAAAAGCCCTGGGAAAGTGGTCACCAATCTCAGTAAACACGATGAAGAAAAGCTACAAGTATTTTTCAGAAGGAGAAAACAGCAAGAACTTTGCCTTTTCTCCTGAAGTTGCCACCAGTATCCAAGTAAGCCTAATCGGGGCAGGCTGACATGCCCAAGAGGGAATCTGGAGGGAGGCAGCCGAGCCAGCACGCTGCAAGGTGCTGTACCACAGGCGAGTGACAATGTGCTCCAGATGCCCAGTCCCAGGTCTTCTGCCCAGTGATTTCTCTCCACGGATCAATCTGCCTCATTCCCTGATGGACTGCCTACTGCGGATGTGCCATTTCACTTGAGAAGCAAGACGTGAACGCGTAACAAATATATCACTCCCACAGCCAAATTGAACCGGTGACAGCAGCAAACGGGACAGCTCAGCTGCTGGAGTCCTTATCTTGCTATTCAAAGCGCCTGGAGGCACCTCAAAACAGAAACAACTCATTTCAGCACGCACCCTGCCCCAAAACACCGCCACCGTTATACCTTATCAAATTAGACAGGGGGGTTTCAGCCTTCCTGACTCTACCAGCTGCCTACCAAAAATCTTGGTGTTGGGCAGCCACAGAGCACACCATGAATCCCTGCGTGCCACAAAGGAAGACAGCAGCAGATCCCAGAAGCCCCACGGGGGGCTAAGATCGGGCAGGCAGCCTGCATCCCAGCTGGCTCTCTAATATCTGCCTCCAGGAGCCCCTACTCGTCCAGCTCCTCCCACAGGAAAAATTCACATTGCCCAACCATCCCCACGCTGCACAGTCCAGTTGTGCCACTAGTCATGCGACAATCCCAGCAGGGGAATTGCACGTGAACCGCTGACAAGCCGAGGGCTGACTGACCATCCTTCATCCGGAGAGGCAGGCAGGAAGGCGGGCGCTCCGGTTTCCTTTCTTTTGGGAAGGGGGCAGGGAAAGGGGACTGGTGGTGAAAGGAGAGAAATAGATCAAGGAGATTAATCTTTTAAGAAATTTCCCTGACACAGTTATTTATGAGAAGAGCAATGGAAGAAATTCCTTTCACCTGCCATCTTTTTTGTAGCCACTGTTTTCTTTTTTAACACCCCAAAACTAAGTAATCATCGGTTTGGGCAGGGGGGAGCAGGGGTGTGAGGTGTTAGCTTATTTCCTTGAGAACTAGCCATACAAGAACTCAGTCACCTTAACCATAGCATTTCTCTAACCATAAGTAAAAAGCCACACACCCTTTTTTTTTGTTTGTTTGTTTCGGTGTGACATCTAACACACTCAACTTCTAAGACTAGATACTACAACAATTATCGGACCCGAGTTGGAAAGCATGTTTCTGTTCCAGCGTTGCCTTTAGCAATACGATTCTCCCAACAGCCATGCCATTTCTATAAAACAACCCCTTCCTTCTGCACGGCTGCCACAAAGTTCAAATTGTATTTAAAATACAAAAGTACGTTCGCTCAAAGTCACTTCTGTGAGGGAAGGTGGCATGGGCTGGGGATTACTGCAGAGCTGTACTAAAGGAGAGATACAGTTGCAACTGATGCAGGTTGTTTTTTTTTTTTTTTTTTTCAGTAACCTCTGTTAAGGTTACAATATAATTAAAGAAGCACCTAAACTGCCTTCACTTCTGTACCAAAAAGAAAACAAAATTACAATATACCTTTGCAGAAATCAAGAGAGAAAGAGGTGGGGGGGGAAGTGAAGCTGAAGCCTGCTCATTCACTTCCCCACCGGTGAAAGAGAACGATGATTGAGCTAAGGAGGAACAAGGCTGTACCCCATTCACAGGGCTGAGTGAATGCAAAGCACAGCAGACACCTCGTAATGGTACTGATAAATAAACTGAATTACTTAGCAGGTCTCTCCCAGACTTACCTCCTGAGGCAGTCCAGAAACCCCTATTTAACTCACTTTCTGAATGACTCTTTCCTAAATCAAGAGAGATATTAAATTGCTTGCTATAAACTCTCAGTTTAATTCTTCACGGTTGAAACAACTTGAGGCAAGAATTATACTCTTAGCAAGAGTCCCCTCATCAGAGTTTAAAGGAATCTCTCAACTCAAATAAGCAATGGCTACAATGACATGAGGCCTTCATTTAAGCCATCCTGACACGACCACATCACCCTGTGAAGTCTGCAAGATCCTCCCAGAAACCAGCAGCATAGTCCAGGTGCCTCTCAAACCAGGAGCCGGAGGTGATGACCTGCCTGCTTTTATTCCTTGCAATAAACCACCAAAACCAACAAGCAGCTACTCTAGTCCAATTGCAGCATAAACCTGAGCACATTCTCAAAAAGCCATGGGACCTGCCTAGATATATGCCAGAGATCTTATTTCAAGCTAAAAACCGCAGTTATGGTTGTTCAGGTATTTCTGATCTCACATGAACAAATAATGCACATTCAGATATAGAACTAAAAGCAGCGAGTTACTGGGCTGCCAGATTTCTGGACTTCAGATACTTGTTCCTGGGGTAGGAGAGCGTAAGATTTTGAAAACGTTTGTTATACCCTAAATGGCTAATTAAGGTGTGTCCTTGAAATCCACCAGTCTCTCACCTGCGTGCAATTTTACCTCAGCCCTATCAGTGATTTCTGAACATTTGTTAGCCTCACCATTACCTTCCTTTCTTTAATGCTTCTTCTATCAAGTTTTAAAAACAGTGTCACTCATATCTCCTTTCCAGTTGTCGTATTTTCAACTCAAATACTAAACTCTATAGTCCAGACCGACACACACTTTACTGTACATTTTACCAAGTAACATTTCAGCTCTGGATTTCAATCTCAACAGCTACATCAATGAATCCTCTCTGAAGCAAGGAATATTTTCTTATCATAAGTTATCATCAGCTCAGACTTTCCACTTACTAGCTCACCTAAGTTGTTAATACCAAAGACTTTAGCTGAATTTCTCCATTTCTCTCATGTGAGAGCTTGCTTCAGGTTTCTCACGGAACATCACTACCCCAATGCTTTCTATGATGAAGACTTTTTTCTCCTCATTTTGTCCTATCACTGATCTCTAAACTTCTAAAACTCCAGCTTTCAGTTCAGTTTTAGCTAGTTTCCCCCCGAATTCTCCCTCAAAGAATGACCGGTATTCCTTCGCACCTACAGACTACCCGTTTAACAAATCCTGTTTACCCTGTAAATAAATCCACAGGCTTCCTATTTTAAGATCCAGGACAAAAGTGCCTTTATGAAAGTCTTCCTTGGACTTGCTCCAGGTTCTGATCTGCTTTACCACTGGGCACATAGTTCTTGGCCTCCAAACCTTCCCTACTTCTTTCAAAAACATCGCAATCCCCCACAGGAGCTCCTCCTCACGCCCCAAATTCCCCTGTCTGGCAAGGGAATATCCCACAAGAGCTATCCCCATTTCACACTCCCCACTCGCACAGCTCCTCCGTGCACAGAGCGAGCGAAACAACGAACAGCTGGATGTCCTAACTATTAAACGATGGGCGAACGTCATTCTCATGAAAACAAAACTTGAAATGACAAGAGTCCCAAAGAACCTCTGGAAAGCTGCCGGCAGCGCCCAGGCTCTAACCTGAGACTTCAGCGGGCTTTGGTGCAGCCAGCCAGCTCTTCCCACAACCAACAAAAGCATCCTCCGATGCTTTGGGTAGAAAGCAGTACTACTAAGAGTTGAAACGCGTGTTTATTTCACAACATACCCTAATTATCTAAGGCTGGCAAGAAAACGCAACTCCACTAAGCAAACGGAGAGCAATACAATTTGGAAAGAAGATTAAAAACCCAATAGGAAAGGCACAATCTGAAGAGGAAGAAAAATCTATGGGAAAGCTGGAGGGGTGGGGGGGGGCAGGAAGGAGAAATAGAAAGAAAGAAAAGGTTTAGATTTCAGAGCAGGACTGGTTTTGCTCCGTAAAAAGAGTCATACTTTGTACACCTCCGTAAAATGCTTTAAGAAGTGGCGCTTACTTTGTAGCTAGAAATCAAAATAAATGGTGGGCAGGCCAATTTCTTTCAAAAAATCACTAAGAAGAAATTTTAATGCCAGATACCTGTTGAAGTTCTCACAGTAAACGGAAAGCTCAACTGGACGGCTTAAAAAGCATCTCAAGGACATTAAAATTGAAGTGCTTCCAAAACTATCCGGCAGTGGATTCTCCACACACCAGCTACTCTCAGGCAGGTAAGTTGCTTCACTGCTTGCTACGATCACCAGCCCATATTTAAATGAAGCCTGAACAGAATAACCTCTAGGATCAGGACCGCGTATGTGAAATTTAATTTTCCTCTCAGAACCATTAGGAAGAAGGCAGACATTTTGGCTGCAATGACTTTTTCCAGACAATTGATTCTCAAAGTTATTTATTCCCCACCATTCCCCTCAAGGCCCTCTCGTCACAGCAATTGTCTATGTCAGAGGAAGGTTGGGCTCAGCTCCCATGAAAGCCAAGCAAAACCACACCCAAAATAGCTATATAGGTCACTACAAAGCAAAGCGAGCCCTACATCACGCCAGCGAGGGCTTCTGCTTAGTTCCTATATGCCAACAAGCTTTCAAAGTCATGTTAGATACAGTGGTAGCTTATTTGGCAATTAGCATTCTTTTAACTGAATTTCAACTTTTAAATTAAAATGCTTAAATTAAGAAGTATCTCTCTTTTTTCTTAAGGGGGGGGAAAAAAAGAAAAAAAGAGAACGGATTTAGCATTACAGCAGCAAAACAATCAGGATGTTTAGAACCCACTAGTGAACAGCATTCATGGAACAAGAGAATCCAACAGCACGAAGACCCTTGGTTTTGACTTGGCTGCTTCTAGGTGCGTGTTTACATCTTTGAAAAGTCACAACGTTGGAAGCTAAGAGCTAATCAGCTTTTGTATACTTAAGAATATCCTTAAGAGCTTTGTTGTCATATTCAGGCGCTTGGAATGTGTCCTTTAGGTCACAGCCTCCTTTTTGTTTTATCATGCCTTCCAACCTCATTTTCCAAGTAAAAATTCTAGTGTGCAACTACGATGTGGTATTTCCACGACCGCTCATCTCGGGTAAGATACGAACCACCAAAAGTTACTGTTAGATTCTGCAAGAGGAAAGAAATCAAGAGGAAAACTCCTCCCTCAGGTTTCAGTATCTTGTCAGAATCCTAATAAAAACACGGGCTGTTTCTGCATGTTGTACCTCACTCCTTCCTCTGAAAGGTTTCTAAAAATAAATTATGCTTGGAGCTTCCTTTTGCCTTATTATCACTGCCAGAATACAGACAATGTTTGCAACTTTCTTCCATTAAAACCCAGTGGTTCATATTTGTGTAAACAAGCTATTCACAGAAACAGGAATGATGAGAAATGATGAAGTTAATGTCTGTCTTAATGATGAAGCTAAATAGATGCAGTAAATTAATACAATAACTTTTCTGTTGAAAAAGTGAAATCTAAAGCCTCACCTACACATAAAAGACTCATTTGTAAAAAAGACGGTTTAATTATTTACTAAAATTTGCAGTTTTCTCATGTATACAGGGAAGATAAAAGTATCACCCGTGTTACTGATGGACATCCGTTAACCTGCTCATAAATCTGAGCAGTCGGTGATCTGCTCATAGCAGACAAATACAAAAGGGTTTGGAAGTCAGGATTTAAGGGAACCGGGGGAAGGAGGACGCTCAGACACACATCACTTGTCACACAGTTGCCTGTATCCTCGCTAGCCACGCAAATTTATTTGAACAACGCTAGATTCACGAGAGCAAACACCAACCAGCGGATTCGAAAAGCTTTCCCTCTGAAAATTAATGTAAAAATTAGATGAACGGGAAACAAGGGATAGAGTCAAGGCACAGGATTTAAGGCAACGCATGTGTTTATTCTCACCCACTTTCCTTCTGGTTACTTTTTTCCTCCTCTTCCCACCGCAACAACCCTTACGTATCACACCATACGGCTAAAAAACAAAACACAACCCCAAAGAGCCGGCTGCTACGGGACGCTATGGCAAACCACAGAGTCCCACTGCGAGATGTTCAGCAGCTCTCCGAAAACCCGCGAAGTTTCTATTGCTTGGGCCTTCCACCTTTACAGAAAAATCACACCTGGGGTGGTTTTGTGGGTTTTAAAGCGGTGCCTTATTCTGACACTGCCGGGGCAGGACGGGCCCATCGGCACCGAGAGGCCACCCACCTTCTTCGGGACACCCTTTTTTTTTTTTTTTTTCTTTCCCTCAGCTTCGCCAACATCTTCTTTCGCCTTTACTCACGAATAATTCACTTTACGTCTCTCCAAAGTCCTAATATTATTTGAGCGTTATCCAGCAGTACCGTGGACGTTCATCTGAAGCTTTTTGGTGCGAAGCGGCAAATAATTCGCGTGCAGAAAAGCTACGCGCCGGTTAACTGACCCCTCTACGTGGGCTGGGAGGTCTTCACAGGGCTGCTTGGACCTAACGCTTCAGGTTTCCACGTTAACCAAATTCAAAAGAAAATGGTTACAACTCAAATCCCCCAGCACTGCACGGAGTTCAGACTGCAAGAGAACATCCCGCTATACCTCGCTTTGTCCCATGTTTTTACACCACCACCTCCTTCGAAACTCTTATTTATTTTCCTAAAAGGACTGCGTGATCCTTACCCATGATGAAAACTTTCCTTAATTACTGAAGAGGCAATAAAATCGTTTTGGGTTTCGAATCTGAGCAAGTTCTTTCCACTGTTTAAATAACTTAGCCAGGATTTACAAGTACTAACAGAAATATCATTAAACTGTTAAATATTTAGTAATATATTTGGTCAGATACGATTATCCAATTAGTATCAGTGAATCACTAATTCAGTTAAAACTTGCAATCACAAGCATTTAACGCTCTGCCTGAGAGCCTGTTCTACAGCTTCCATAATGATCTTCACATATTTCTTACTAAAAAACAAAGCTCAAAAGAGACTGAAAATAAGCAGTTTAGGTTAACAGAAACGCAGGACAGGGGATGTGTGAATCTGTGGCATTTCCCAATGTTATAGTAGGGGAGAAACTCTGTTTTGTAAAACTGTTTCAAACTTCAACTGACGTCTCACACAAAAAATAATTACTTTTTCCAAACAGTTGTGGTTTTATCCTAGAGGAAAACAGCACGCTATCAAAAGGATCTCTGCGAAACCCTGAGCACATTTACAACACCAAACAAGAGGAAACAAGCAACGTTCCCCCTTTTAGTAGCTGGAGATTGGAAAACGTACAGAAAGTAATTCTTCTAATCACCTGTTACGAACCTCAGAAACAAATGGTTAATTTTCCCTCGGACTGCATCTTATTTTAAAAGGTTTTACTAGAATTTTTCCGCCGCTGCTAAGAAGGCAGACCTCTCGGAAGAAGCCCTCTCTAACTATCTCCTCACCATTAAGTTTGTCAGCAACCTTGCCGTCTAGAATGTATTTTATGGAGAGCAACGTGATTTTTTTTTTTTTAATTTTTTTTTTAAAGGAAAAAAAAAAAAAGTGTTGGAAACTTTGAGGATAGAAACTAGAGAGAGTCGAAGTTCCTCTCTTAGCAGCGCCTAGCAATGGCAAGGAGAGAGTTCTGCAAACGTGCCCCAAGCATCCAGCTACATTTAGCTTTCAGCCTTTTTATTATCATTGTCAATGAATGGGCCCCAGTCAAATTAAAGCTGCCATTTTAGGTTAAAGACTAGAGAGCCTCTGTTGTGCAACAGCGAGACAAAAACACTCCAAGCGACAGATGCAGCACTCTCATTGGAAAACGATGGATTTCAACTTTTATTTCAAAAAAATAATAATAACTACCGATCATGCTTTTTAATATGAATTATATATTGATACTCACACATTACCGCAAACTAACGGGATTTATAATTGGGATAAATCAGCTACCCATGCTGCTAAGGTCATAGTCATTAAGATTTTTTTGTCGTCGTTAGAATGGATGATCTGTGAGGAAATGAACAGAAACATTTTTTGTTCAACTTGCTTGTTTGTATCTCCGCTAGTCCCACATACCACGAGAAAAGAAAAAAAGAACAGGAAAAAAAAAAAAAAAAAAAAAAAAAAGGCAAACACATTCTCCCGAAAGCCATCTTCTAGGATAAACACAGCTCGCAATCTGCTCTGATGAAAGTAAATTCGAGACGCACACCGACACAGAAACAAACTTATCGCATCGAGGTTATTCTGATATTCCCCGAGCCAAAAAAGAAAAAAGAAAAAAAAAAAAAAAAAAAAATCATCCTCGAAAGACCAAGTGGCTGGAGGGGTGGGGAGGAAAGGGAAAAAAAAAAAAAAAAAAAAAAAGGCTTCTCGCAAACGTAAAAACAAAACAAAAAAAAACAACAACAAAAAAAATCGCCCTTTTCTGTAGTTGGAAGGCACGCTCGGCCCCTTCCCAAACGAAAACAAAGGCAGAAAGTGGGGAAGTGCGGGAGAGTTGCGCGGCGCGCCGAGCGGCCCCGGCCGTGGGCAGGGAACTCCCGGGCACCGCGACTTTCCTTTTGTCCATTGTCTGTTTAAAAAACAACTAGTTTCAACCCGGGCGTGAGCGGGGTGTAGGAGTGAGCCGCGGAAACCGGCTCCATTTCCAGCCCGTGCCCCGCAGCCACCCCCTTCCCAGGCGCCCTGACCCCCCGCGCACACACACACACACCCCCCCCCACATCACCCCCCCCAGACACCCACCCGCGAAGGCCGGTCCGGCGGCGTGGGGCCCTCCCGCGGGGGCTCCCCCGGCGTGGGAGCGCGTCCCCCCCCCCCCCCGATGTAACGCTACCGGGATAAACGAAGGCAACGTAATGATGGCTGCTCATTGCCTGCAGCGCCTTCTCCCTGAGACTCACTAACAACCCTGCCCCCCCCCCCGCCTCCCTCCCCCCGCCACCGCACACACACACACGCACACGCGCGCTGCCCGCTCCCCCCTCCTCAACCCCCCCCCCCATCCCACCGCCCCACGCAGCCGCGACCGCCCCCCCCCCCCCCGCCTTTCCCCTCAGCCTCACACACCCCCCCCCCCCTCAACCCCCCCCCGCGCCCTGACCGCTTGGCCTCAAACCACCTTTTTCCGCTCACCCTCCAAACGGCCCGGAACGGGGCGGGGGGGGGGGGGGGGGGGGGGTGTTGCGGGGAGCGCCCCGGCCCCGACCCCATGTGCGCGGCGGCGGCACCGCCCGCCCCGGCGGAGCGCGGTGCCCGGCGGGGTGAAGCCCCTATTATGCGGCGTCCGCCGGCACCGCTCCGGCTGCCTTCGGTAGCGTCTTCCCTTCCCGTCCCCTCCCTCCTTCCCTCCCCCGCTCCCCTTTCTTCTCCGGCCGACGGAGAGAGCGCCCGGCCCCCCCCCCCCCCCCCCCCCCGCCAACCCCCCTCCGCTTCCCTCCCGCCGCCGCCGCCGGGGCAGGACGATCCCCCCGCCGCGCACACCGGCGGCCGCAGCGGCACCTCGTGCTCCCGCCTCCCTCCTCCTCCTCCTCCTCCTCCTCCCTCCCCGCCCGCCTTCCTGCCGCCCGCCGCCACCCACCGCCCGGCCTCCGCTGGGGGTGCCCCCCGTTGCGGCCCGGCCCCGGCCCCGCCGGCCCATGTGCGGGGAGCGGGGCGGTGCCGGGGCCGGGGCCGGGGCCGGGCCGTGCGCGGCGGGGAAGCGCCCCCACTTTTGTTAAAAGCGCTCGTTGTGCCGCCGCGGCCGCCGGGAGCCGTCAGCGTGGTCAGCGGGGGGAAGCGCTCCCGCGGCCAGCCCGGCCGCCGCTGGGCCCCGGCCGCCCCCGCCGCGCAGTTTCGCTCAACTTTTCCCGGATTTTTAGTCACCCTCCAAACTTGCGGAGAAGAAGCGGGGAGCGAGGGGGGGGGGGGGGGGGGGGGGCGGGGAAGGGAAGAAGGGAAGGGGCGCCGCCGCTCCGGCTCCCCCGGTGCCCTCCCCTCCCCCGAGGCGAGGCAGGCGGCCGGCCGGCCGCAGCACAACAAAAAGCCATTTACACCCGGGGAAGTGCCCCGCTGAGACACCCCCCCCCCCCTCCTCCTTCTTCTCCCCCCCCCCCGCCCCGCCTCGCCCGGAGCCGCGGCGGGGAGCAGCATCCCCACCGCCCCCCCTCCCACCACCACCACCACCCCGGGGCCGCCGCCGGCAGCCAGCACCGCCGCTCCGCTCCGCCGGGGCCGGGGACCTGCCGCGGGTCCCCGGCTCCATGGCCGGCGCTCGCCCTTCCTCCCTCTCCCTCCCTCCGCGCCCAGCGAGGTGCGGGGTCACTCACCGGGCCGGTGCGTGGCCGTCGGGGGCCGTCGGGGACCGGTGTCCCCCGCTCGCTCCCTCGCTGCCCTCCGCCGAAGGGCCGGGGAGGAGGAGGGGACACGCTCCGGAGTTAGTGCCGCCGGCCGCGGATTGGGGGGGGGGGGGGCGGGGGGGGCGGGGGGGGGGGTTGGAGAGGAGGGGTGGGGAGGGGGGGGTGAGGCGGGGTGCGGGTCTCACACACACACAGGCACGCACGGAGTTGCTCGTTCGCACCGGGGCTGGGCTAAGAGGGGGGGGGGGGGGGGGGGAGATCCCTGACCGGGGCGGGCGGGCGAAGGAGGGGTAGAGAAGGGAAGGGAGGGAGAGGAAGGGTCAGCGCGGGTCTCGGGTAGTTTCGGGGGTCTCCCGCCGGGTCCCGGCTCCGCTTCGCTCCTTTGTGTAATTTCACTCGATTCAAGTTTAATCCGATAGTTCCCGAGCGAGCGAGCGAGCGAGCGCGCCCGCCGGAGCCGAGCCGAGCGCGACACCAGCCAGGCGGCTGCCGCGGCTGCCGCCCCCTGCGCCCGCCCGCCCCCGCCCCCCCCTCCCCTCCCTCCGCCGCCACAAGGCGCGCCCCCGACACCGCCCCCTCCCCGGGGGCGAGCGCCGCCGCGCGCCCCGCCCCCCCCGCGACGTCACCGCCCCGCCCGGTATAATTTATGCAACGAGGAGAGAGGGGGGGGGGGAGGAAAAGAAAAAAAAAAAAAAAAGAAAAAAAAGAGAAAGGGGGGGGTAAAAAAAAAAAAAAGGAAAGACAAAAAAAAAAAAAAAAAAACAACCGCCCGCCCGCAGCATCGGTCGGGGGACACTGGGGGCGAGGAAGCGCTGCCGCGGGGCGGGGGCCGGCGTCTCGTCCGTGGGCCTCCCCCCCGCCGCTCCGCCCCGGCTGCCGGTGACCGGGCAGGGCAGCCCCGCACCGTGGGGTCAGCGCCGCGTCCCGTCCCGGGAAACTCCCGGTGAAGCCCGGGAGAGGGGGGCGGCGGAGGCAGGGAGGGGGGGAGGGAACGGGGGGTGTCACCGTGTCACCGCCGCGCTTCAAACTTCCCAAACGCGGCGGCGAAGTGAAACCGAGAGGCGCCCCGGGAGGCTGCCCGCCACCCCCCACCCCCCCCCCCCCCGCCGCCGAGGCGAGGCGGGGCGGGATCGCTCGAGTCCGCGATTTCGGGTGGACTTTGGCCCGACCGGGCCGGGTTTTCAAAGGGAAGCGGCCATTAAGCGCTGCCCCGCCCGCGGGGGCCCGGCGGGGCCGCTCCCCGCCCCCCCCGGTACCGGCCCCGGGGCGTCCGCCGAGCCCTGCAGCCGCCGTGTCCCTAAGCCCCACACTCACATCCGCGATACGCACCCGAAACAAACTCATGCCGTAAGTAAATGGGACAAAAATCCCACCAAAAAAGTGGTTACCGGTAGAAGCGCGCTTAACGGTCTTCCCTGCAGCGCTCGGGAAACTAAATATGCGCCTTCCAAGTATAAAGAGATTAAAATGTAAACCCAGTGTAAAGATGCTCTGCCTTACAGGAATTTTCAGCGAGTCATTTGACGCGGGTAAACTCTTCACCATCGTTGTTTGTAGCAGGTTGGGGAAGGAAAAAGTCATGCGCTGCTGGGTAGGGGCACCCTCCTCCTTCCACCTTCCACGCCCCACCCCCCCCCCCGTTCCTCCTTTTTAGGGGGCTTTTCGTGCACCCACACGCACACCTCGCCTATGGGGGGAGAGAGAAGGTGTCTTCGCAGGATCTCGCACGGCTTTTTCCCCTACGCTCCCTTCACACCCGGTTAGCAAGCCGGAGCGGGGCGACGTGGATGCCAAAAGCTCCCCTGGCTCCGTGGGCCCTCGGCTCCCTCGGTCCAGGTGTCCGCGCCGGTGCTGCGGCCGGGACGGGCCGCTACAGCCCCGGAAACATTGGAGGCTTCTCCGGAGCAAGTCTGGAACTCTTCCACATCATGGCGTGCGCGCCTGGCCTACCCAACCTCTCTTGGGTTTAGGGGGAAAGCACCTTTTGGGGAGAAGGGCCGGTTTGCGGCCGGCGAGGCCCCCGCGCCCACGCAGAGAGGGGGCCAGCAGCCGGGGAGGTGACGCTGTCCCCTGCTTTCAACTGAAAAACGTGCCGAAAAGCCGATGGCACGCGACGGTGTGGTAGAATACGTAACCCTGTTCTTCACCACGGTCTTCCATAAAGTTAAAAAAAGCAAGTGGAAATAGTGTTTAAAAAAAAAAAAAACACAACAAAAAAACGTGGAAGCAGCAGCACGTGCCCCAAGTATACCTTCACCAAATTCGCTCGGTTTACAATCGTTCTATTTTTAATGTGCATTTCTCTACTTGGTGAAAAGAAAAACAAAAAAAAACCCAAAAAAAACATACCCTACACAGAGGTATCCTCCCAAGTTACTAAATGTAATCAGTTTCAGTTTTCTCTTGCAGTATGTTGACAGACAAGAGAGTAAACAGCCTAGAAACACTAACCCACAAATCTGTTTTTCTGCCTGTATCGTTTAACTGTGCCCCTAATCTGGCAGCCAAGCATCCTGGAGTAGCGTAAACTCACCTGGAACTCCCCTTGCTTTCAAAGATTTAAGTTCTCCAAGATTTAGAGGCAAGAGAAACTCATTCTGAGACCAACTGCCAGCAGCCTCACTGTTCCCTCTAGAACTTCTTTCAGTTTCTTGTTGAGCAGAAATCAGATTGCAAAGCTTCCGAGCATGAAAAGTGTTTAAAGAATATTGTGGTGACAGGGTAAGACAATCAAAGACATGCAGCATTTCTTTTAAAAAGTAGGATTTTGGCATGGCACTAGCAACCAGGGGCACATGTGTAGATACTTAGGTAAATGTTCGTCCCAAGGGAAGGAAAAAAAAAAAAAAAAATGCCCCAGTCTCTAGTGCATGCCTCTTGCTGAAGGCACAGAAGGAGCTTCCCGGGTCCCATAAATCATCCTCAGGCCGCGGCCTGCGAAATCAGCTGGCTTACGACTCAGGTAATAAAAATGTGAAGGGAGCCTCCCAACGTTTTCCAACCTTTGAAGAAACCAGAATCTGCAAACAGCACTTTCACAAAGCAGGGAGAATCGCGGCCTCCCTCCAGCTCCTCAGCAGCAGCAGGAAAGGCAGAGTAAGGAGAAGTGCCGCAGGGGTTTCGCCGCGCCAAGGTGGGACGTGGTCCAGGTGTGGGACATGCATACCCGGCGGTAGCACCAGCCAGGGGTGAACTACCTCACTGCATAGCTGCGACGGAGGAAACAGTTTTGAAACCTTAACACGTGCTTCAGCCAGTCCCCGAAGAGAAAGTCGTAACTCCCAAAGTTATCAACAAGCACTTTGCAGCTCCGTAGGAGAGTCAGGAAACAGGAACGTGGCAAGTCTTCGTGATTAACCTTATTGGTAACAGCTTATTAAAATATCCAAGAGATGACAGGGATGAAAATTCACTTGTAGCCACCCAACGCTTTGTATGCTGTTGGGACGAAGTAATCCATCTGATGTAGGCAGCCATTTGGCTCGCAGATTAGAAAGAATTTGCATTAATGGCTGAGAATTTCAACAGCAGTTGCAGAGCAAGGGTATGTGTACCAACAAAACCCCGGCGAATTGCTACACTTTACCTAACTAGGTAAACTTTCAAGGTGGGGATAGTTTGTACAAAGCCGAGCAAGTCACCGTGTATGACGGGCATAATCACGCAGAGATAAGTTAATGTGCTCCGCAAGAAGTACGGCACAGAGATTACTGAGCGGCATTTACATCTGTTTTAAGACATCAGTACTACAGAATGCAAATGATTTAGCACCACATGAAAATACAAAGGAAGGCTACTTATTCACCAGGCTTTGAAGAACCAGCATCTGTTTTAACAGGCAGGTATAGAGAAATGTAATCTGCAGGTCTAGACGCTGTCAGATCCGGAGGCGGCCGGCGGCACCTCACGCCGCCGAGTCCCCCCACGAGCCGGGGGCAGGTTGGGCCCGTGGGCCACAAGGCCCCGGCAGCCCTCGCCCCATTTCTGACAGCCCAGTCCGGGTATTTGGCTCGTCTGAGAGCGGCTAACGCTGCCGACTGCGCACAGAGAGCTCGGGGCTTGAGAAAAGCTCTGCCAAGTCCATCCTCTTCCTCGGCGCGGCCCAAACCCCGCATCGTCCCCGACAGAAAGTACCTGTGCGTGTGCCGTGCCCTCCAGCTGGCTCCTTCCGAAAGGCTTTTTGGCGTTGGTGAAGGAACTCGCAGCTCCCAAGGAAATTCTGTACAGAGGCACCCAAACCTCAGCAACTTCTCATCTCACAGCCTTTCTGTTACTTCTGTTCGCGCAAGGAGCGATGTGAAACTGCACCAGGAGCCCAAGCTTCTGCTTGGAGCAGCTGCCCTCCGAGTACTTCAGGCTTGGTGCTCGGGATGCCGTTTCACGGCCTCAGACGAGTTAAGGCATCGTGTTTTAGTCCCACAACTGGTGGAAAGCGGCTCTGAAATCGCCTGACCCTGACACACACTCACGTTTTATTCATCTCTGAACACTGTTTCAGGCAAATGAAGCACAAAAGATAAACGGTTTCTTTTTCTTTCACAAGTGAAAGTTTTACTCAAAGTTTCTCAAAAATCAGGCAGCGATGGAAGCACATGAGACGAAGAGGCAGAAGTGGCCAGAAGGGCACAGGCAGTAACAACGTGCCATACTCTCAAGGAAAACAATATTCCTTTTTCAGGGGAAATTGTTCACCGATGTACAGCGCGCTGAAATATCGAGAGCACGTGGATCTTGGTTAGTACCAGGAAGAAGTAGACTCGTATCAGAAAGAACAACCTTAACGATTTCAGCTGAAAAGCTAAAAGCATTAGAAATACAAGTGCTACAAGGAGCCACCCTGTGGCACCAGCAAGCTAAGGGAACAGAGGGCAAGCCAGGGTAGACACTTGTGTGGGTTGTCGGTTTTTGTTGGGTTTGATTTTTGTTTGTTTGTTTGGTTTTTTTTTTCCCCCCCTCAAAACTCAAGCCAGCCAGAGCGACAAAAGCTGGAACTGGCCCAACCAACCTCTTCCGTGGCGGGGAAGTCCTTAACTGAGGAACTGAACCAGAAAAGCAGAGGGGCGGCAAGCTCCGGCGGCTCGTGTCCACGTGCCACTCACCTGCCCGGCCGTACAGGCACAGAGCTCGCCGAGGGACGTCCGCGTTCCCCGCTGCCTCACCCTCGGCAACCCAACAAGAATGATAATCAATCCAATCCCCCCAAATCCAGTCTTTTCTGTGGAAGCTTTCTGACACAGTAGTATCTCTCAGAACAAGGGTTACAGCATGGAGCTCTCTCAAGGCTAACCTCGGGACGTAACCGAGGTCTTTAAGCAGGGGGGGGGGGATAGGTGGAAATGCCACCCGTGACTTATCACTGTGGGTTGGGTGGGTGCACGCACGGCTGGGGGCAGCTGCCCCGAACCTCCCTGTGCTCTCCCCGCCCAGGCCTCTCCGAAACGCTGCGGGGGTACTGCCGCTTTACCCGTGGTGACCGGGGGCGGCTGGAAGGCAGCACCCGCCGCGGTGCCAGCGGCGCCGGGCTGACCGACAACATGCTCTCCTTCGTTTACCCAGGTAAGAGGCAGGATCGCTAAGCCTTCCATCTAAATTCTGATTGAACAGGTCGGTGCCCGACTGGTCACCTCACCACCCCCCCCCCAGTTCCCATTACTACTGGAGACAAGACACTCGGTTGGACAGGCCACCTCTTTAATCGGGAACAGCCGTGACTTCTTGTGAAAACGGAGCAACACCGGGGAACTGACCTACTCCGCAACACCCCTGCTCGCGAGGACGTTTGCTCTCGGACCGTGACACAAACTGACAGTTTCACGGTCGGTTTTGTTTTCACCGTGCAGAAGCAGCATTAAGGACTCCCCATTTCCATGTCTGACGGCTCAGAAGAACGTGCCTCTTCTTACATGGAGAGACGCAGCTATCACAGCGCCGACAATTTCCGACCTTTGTCCTTAACAAATGGAAGGCATCATATCTGAGAATGAAGTCACACACCCGGCGAAACCATCAGCTGACATAAAAATATGGTAACTCGTCTGCTCAGCCACACGAGCTGCCACCAACATCACTTCCTTCTTAAATACAAAGTTCAGTTCACGGGCTCCACCCTGACTCAGAGCCGCCTGTAAAATTGGATCTGACTCGCCGAGAGGTCACGTCTCCTCGCTGTGAGCAGGACTTTCCACAGCGGCTGTATTTCACTGGAACTTCCCGACCCGGGGCCGGGGGGGGGGGGGTGGGGGGGAGGCAGGGAGGGAAACGCCGCAGCAGCCACAGCGTCCACCTGCCCAGGAAACGAGGCGCTGATTTCTCACGCTTCCACCCAGGTTTCCTTCCAGACAGATTTTTCAGAGCAGGTACCGAATAACTTGTTCCTTCTGCAGACTGGGAAGCAAGAGCGACCCGTCGCGGATCTCCCCTGGGTTGGCACATGCAAGGAGCACCCAGGTGCAGCGTTCTCAGACACGGTCAGAAATACCCACGCGTGTTGTCGTTACTTGTTTTAAGATGGGAGGCAATTTAAAACCCACAGCCCCAAACACATGTTTATCAATCCTTTGAAAAATAGTTATAAATTTGTTGGTTTTGCTACTTACGTCCATCAAGAAAAAGATGCGTTTAAAATTGTTTCTTCGAACTGTTACACTGCAGTCAGGAACACCTCAGACGCGTTAAGTTTTATGACTTTTCCATGTATTTCTTGGTAAATCTTCATAAAATTGGAAGCCAACAATTAAAAAAAACCCACCTTTACTTACACAGTCAAGTTAGATGTGGTTTCTCTCTGATTCTTTTTCTATTCTGAAAGAGGATCAACTAATAGGATGATACCGTTTTCTCACTAAACTCAGGTCCACTCCCGTCCCTGCTTGGTAAACTTCTGGGAAGAGGACTGAGAGGGATCTGAAGAGACCATCTGGTCCCCCCCGGCCGCACAAAGACAGGATAAAGTAGCCCCAGACAATCCCCAACAGATGTTTGTCTAACCTGTTCTTAGAAACCCTCCATGAAGCAGATACCCGAACTTCCCAAGTAGCTTGTTCTGGTATTTCACTACAATTTGAAAGCTGTTGTTGTATCTCCCCCCTGCTCTCCTAACATCCAATTTCTATCACCCTCTCACTCTCCTAACATCCAGTCTGAGTCATTTTCCCTCTGTACAGATCCAATTTATCTCATCTTTCCCCAGCATTCAAAAAACAGTTGATCAAACCTCTTCTAACCTTTTATATGTTGGAAAATGTATCCAGTTCCCTCTAAAAGTTGTTTTTCTGGCTCAACATCCTCCCTTCCTTCCTTCCTTCACCATTTCTTTTTTTTTTTTTTTTCCTTGCCCTGTCCTACACCTTTTTTTTTCAGCACAGAACACGAAACAGAAGGCAATGCTGCAGTTGAGGCCTCGGCGGCACTTAGTGGAGTCATCTTTACATCTTTCTCTATGACTTACATATGCCACCTATTGATAAATCCTAAGAGAGCATTGCATTTTGCAGAAGCATTGCATTGTCCATTGCTATTTTATTAGTGATTCTCTATAACCACCTACCTTGATTTCTCCAAGACACTGACAATTGTTTTCGCTTTTGCATTTATTAAGTTCTTCTCGATGTCTGAATGGATCATCCATAGCAGGCACCATCCTCCCAGCTCGGTGTAATTGAGACATTTCATAGGCATGCTCTGCATTACACCAATCCATATTATTCTTTGCGTTTTCTTACACCAGATTTATCACAGTAGTGTCTTGGTGCCTTACAGTACAGTAATTGGTGACATCTCTTCTCACTTTCTCTCTCCAGAAGGGCGTGCATGGAAAATTTAGTTTCAGAAGGACAGAGGGACATACATAAAATCACTATACATTTATATAGAGAAGAAGTAAAATAAATTGTGCCTTCCACTATTTCAGACCCACTCCTGAGTAAACGGTCTCATACATAATTAAATTTAAAGCTTATGGAAGAATTCTGCTGTGACAGAGTAGCCAAGTTGTCAGCTGTGGTCTTCATTTCACTGGCACAGAACACTTTAAGGGCCAAAACTCTGAATATGAATCAGTATTCTATGGAAACAGCATAATATGGAGGAAAAGGAGAATGCACTCACACTGTAGCCTTCATTAATTACTGTGGGTACCGTAACATTCAAAAAGCGTCAGGGACGTTCAGCAAACACGTAAGGACTTCAACTCGTGTGACCTTCACGGTCTCCCACAACCCAGCCAAACGTGTGTCCCTGGCACAGCACTTCACGGCTGGAAAAGCAACAACTGCCTGGCTACATACAGCTCGATCATCCAAGTATTTAAAACAACGCACCACGAATCGAACCTTACAAATACTAAATTTAAAAATACTGAATTGAACCAGATGTACTCTGATAGTCCCGTCTCACAGGTGAAGGAAGGAACACCTCACTGCATTCATACATTTCACACGAGACTTGTTAGATCTGATGCTGTGAGATGCTGAGTACTCATCATCCGTGCCGGTGCTGACACGATTTGAAAGCAGATGTGTTGGATACCACGGAGTGCCGATCGTGAAGAAATAAATCCAGAGCCCCGGGTCACTGTAAAAAGCATCGTCTCCATCAGCAGACACCTCCTTTTGTATCCCTCCATTCTGCATCTTTTCTGTCTCCGTCTCACGTAAACGTCTAAAATTTGTCTTATCCTTAAAGAGAAATGCCTCAGCTCTGCCGGGCCGAGCGAACTCCCCTGGAAACCTGCCAGAAACTCACCTTTCCCATGCACAAGTGCGTTTATACTTTGGGTATTACAAGCAACTTATACAATCATTCCATTTACTTGGACACTCTCGGCAGAGGAGCAGAAGGTGCTTATTTCAGTTAAGGCAGAAAGAGCTCGTGCCTTCGTGCTGCGGCAGCAGCGGAGGGAGGGGATGCGCGCCCCATCCGTAACGCCACAGGCCACGCTTTTTAGGCTGCACCCTTTAGCAGTGCTGCACTGAAGGGCACTACTGTTAAGCAACGGACCAATTGTTTCTCCTCTTAAAAAATGCAAGCCAGAACAGGCCGTGTTTTTCACACTGAGAGCTCAGATTATATCACGGCTTCTAAGGCAGCAGGGTCCTACCTGAAGCTTGTCTACAACTGTACAGAAAAATTCGTAGAACAGTTGCTAGAAGATAAAGGCAACAGATCCAGCGTTAGAGCTAATATGCATCGGTCAATCTTTGGTGTAGTCGGCTATCAACTTGACTTTTGAGTCAGAGCACTGCACACGCTGTCAGGTTTTTTATTTAATAAATAATACACCGCACTCCACGTCCACCTTGCATTCTGTAGGGAAATAAGAAATGTTGATAAGGGACCTAAAAAGCCCAAACACGATGGCAGCCGCTTTGATACCAACTTCTCAGAAACTGAGTTAAACGATGCAGAAAGGCTGCTCGTTTTCTTTAGAGGTAGGATTAATTTTTTAACTTTACATGTACTGTTGTGTGACCACTGTAAGTTGATGTGCTACAATACATACAAGAAAGCTTCCCAGAACATCAATGAATCGGCAAAAGTAAAGGTAGATATTGTCATATCTTGGTCAAGTGAGCACAACTCTCTTACATTTGTAGCTTAGTCTGAAAGGCAGGCAGTTCTCACGGCCTGGATGAAAGGGAATTGCAGCAGGACAGAGGGAAGAGCAGGAAAAGGCCCACTTCCACCTGGAGTCGCTTTTTATAAGCCTCCTTGCTACCAAACAGGCAATCCCAGTGCTTACCGGGATTGCCCCATGGGAGCCTGGCTGACAAAGGCACAAATATATAGTTTATTCTTGATCCTGAAAAAAACCAAAAAACAAAAAACAACAACAAAAAACAAACAAACAAAACAAAACAACAAAACAAACAAAAGGAGAGCCTTCAGAGTAATAAAGAGAAGGATAATCTGCTCAGTTCAACATGCTGGAAAGATGTTTTTCCGTCACAACTCTTCACAGAGATTTAAGGCTAGTAAGCTGCAGATTCCCAAACGGAAGGCACAGCAGCAGTTACGGCAATAAGAGGATCAGTGTACTTGGATCTAGGATTTCTGTCAAGCAGAAAATATAATTACACTCAGAAGTTCTCCAGTGCCAAAGACAGCAGCACATCTAACAATTTATGCTGTCCCAGGTCTTTTTCACATGTTTATCCAAAGGCACAACAGTATCGTAGGGGTTATCATCAAAGCCAGTAAGTCTTTAAACTTTCCTACCAATCCCTAGAAGCAGTCTTCTGAAAAACAAAGATACCACTACACGCACGCACAAAAAGAGTACTGAAAAAATTACAGGGAGTACATATTTTTAAACCCTCACTGTCCTTTCCCCTAGTCTAACTGCCATCAACTCCCAGCAGCTTAAACTGTTGTCAGAATTTAGAAGCTATCATTCACCTAAAATCGTAAGTTTTACTACACATTTTTCACCCCCTTTAAAAACGAAAACCCAGCTTCAGCTTTTAGCAGAAGTGAGACGATTGCTTCACCATGATCAGATAGAAGCAAAGGAAAACAAACAAACGAACTCGGGGCCGAATGTTGTCGACATTTGTTCCGTACCCAGTGCTATACTCGGTACTTCTCAGCACCAGCACACATGGTAGTTTTTGCAAGATCACGGCCTTGTTTTAGTATAACACAATCAAGATAATTTTTACAAGGTCAGAAAGTTGGAATAAGAGGAAACAAAATCCAGGCCGGTTGTGTCTGGAATCAATTAGGCTGATGTGCTTTTCAGATGCTCCTTTTTCTGTTAAATAGCATTTCAGTGTGTACATACTATTAGTGTGTAACTAAAAGTATGCATTGCTTACAATAATACATTTCTCCATTTATTTAAACCCACCTAAACTAGGGACGGCAGGAGGTCAGAAAAGGAGAGGAGGTGTTCGCCTGCGGGCGCTGAAATGGTTTCGCTTTGAGCTTAGGGCTTAGTTCCCTGCCTCCTCCGTGACAAACCGCTCAGGAGGGCCAAGCGTCCAGGCGCGCTGCGGTGTACTCTACCTGTCCAAAAAGCAAATTAAAACTGAAGGAGTTGTCCAGGCAAATCCCGGCCATGCCCCCTGTCAGCTTTTCAGCACTTCACCGAGTTTTAAGATTCAGAGCAAAAAGAAAACGTTACTTTATCTCTGCAAGATGAAACTTTACTGTCTAAGCACCATGTTTAGTGCGGAATCATCCACAGAAGACTTTAATCGATGAAAAGTTGACTTTATGGGGAATTTCCACTTCCCCATCACTGTTTTTTCTCTAGGTGAGGCCAGTCTAGTTTATACTAAAATTAAAGCCAGGATCAGTACAGAAGGTATACAATCCAGGCAGATTCTTGCTGCAAAACAGGTGACAGTAAAAATGTTTCCTTGTTGCTAATGCTATGAAAAAAATTTAGGCATAAAGGCTCAATCGTCCAACCACTTGAAGTGTTTAACTTCTTGGTTTCTCGCCCTAATTCTGCCAAGTATAACGTGGAAGTGCTTTTCCTCCACCGCAGTAACTTTTTAACAGAAGAAGCTGAAATTATTTTGGAGACAGCTTTAGAAATACTCAAACGCGGCGAAAGAAGTTGAAACTTTCGCGTTTCCTATTATTTTTCTAAGCGGAATAGCTCCATCGCGCCTTTACCGTAAATGGCCAGTCGCGGAGCTGGCGAGGCACCACGACACGCAGGTCAGCGCCGCTTCGGCCGCAGCCGGGTGCGAGCAGGGACCCCGGCCGTGGGCAGCCCTTGCCGTGACCGCGGGGAACCCGCCCCACGGCGCCGGGAATCGCCGCGGCGCGGCAGCCGCCCCGCGCCCCCTTCCCCTCACGCAGAAGCCTCACGTGGGGGAGCCACCGGCACGGCACGGCACGGCACGGCCGCCCCCCCCACGCACCCCCGGGGGAACCCCCGCCCCGCCCACTCCACGCGACGTCACCCCCGCCCGGGCTTTCCTTGCCCTGACGGCGACGGCGCTGTCGCGCTGATTGGCCGTGGCCGCCGGCCAATGGGACGCGCCGCCCCTTTGCTCCCGCCCTCCCCGCTCCTCCCGCCCCCGCCGCGGAGCGGAGCGGGGTCACCCCGCCCCGCCCCGCCCCTCCCCCCGCCCGGGCGGCGCGCTCCGGCCCCACCGGCCCCACCGGCCCCGCGGCGCGGGGAATCCGCGGCACCGGCGCTGCCCGGGGCCCTGAGGGCACCCGCCGCCTCCGCCTCCCCCCCCCGCCGGCAAAGCTGCTCCCGTTTAACTTAAGCCCCCTGTAGACGTATTTATTTCGATTTAAGAGGTGTTTATAGTACGTTAGTCCGGACCTGTTCCTCATCAATCCGAGCTTGAATCAGAATCGCGCAGATCTCCGGAGGCCTCGGTGCCAACCCGGCGGGTTTTCACCTCACGCCCGTGGCCAAACCGGCGGCGGGGAGCGGCCAGGCCCGGGGGGCCCCGGGCTCGGCTGTTCCGCCCTCCCGCCCCGAGCGGCAGGGCCGAAGCGTGTGCCGGCGGGAGGCCGGTTACGGCCCGGGGATAGAGCTGTGGGGCTTTTCTTTCCCCTCGTTTTCCGTCCCGGCTTACGGTCGGAGCACATGGTCGTCCTAACAAGCCGCAGGCGCTGGGAGGAAGAATTACCTCATGGAATTGCAAGCGCTTTCCCAGCAAAGGTGGAGTCTGGAGCCAAGAGCAGATGCAGCCGATGGCGGTTTGATAAGCGCGGGGAGTATCTCGTTGCTGCTCTGCCTACCTCCAAGAGACGCCTCAGTCCTCCCGGAGCCCGGTTGGAGGAGACGGCGCTACCGGACTGGCTCCCGGCACCCAGATAACGAGAGACCTCTCCTCCTTCCTGAGCCAGCCAGCACATCACACCCCTCGGCTCCCGAAGCAAGAGTTTTGAGTAGCAGTTTCTCCTTTACTGCAACCCTGAACGGATCCTCTTTCCATTTGCTGAGCCACACGAACTCAACAGCTTTAGAACTTCAGACTTCACCTGACGTTGAAGGAAAACTGCTTTTCACCTCGCACAGCGATGGAATTCAACTGCAAAGCCAGCAGGACGGAATTAAGTTATGTACGCCTTCAAAATAAAGCCCGCCAAAACCAGAGAAACACCCCTCGGGTGGCGCTCGGCCCAAAAAATTGCTAATAGGCAACTGAATTTTTCTTCTGTGATTGCACTGAAGCCGCCTATGCTGGTGGATGACCTAGGAGCGGGGATTTAGCAGCCTCCACGCATGTCAGGGCAGCAAACCTTCACCCCTGCAAACCGTAAAAGCTCAGTGAGCTTCCTCACGCCTCCCCTGCCTCTCCCAGGTGCTCAGCAGTGAAGTAAATGGGTCTGTGACCAACTCCGTGTGTTAAGTTTATATAGCAGCACTGTCATAAGCAGACATCACTTCCTCCAAAGTAGACAAACTACATTTTTGTTTACCAGTGATAGTTGACAGAGGTCTTCCAGAAGAATGGGGCACTGTAAATACGACACTCCCTTCCTTGAATCATGCCCCCTTAACAGGCACGGGCCCCCAAACTCCAAGTAGGAAAGGAAAAGGTGGGAGAAGTAACAAAAATGAAGTGAGGTACAGATGATGTGAAGAAACACCCGAGAAACAAGTCGTGGAGCTCTGAAAACTGGAAATAAACCAGAATCGGACTGGGATAGGAAGCCAGAGAAAATGGCAAAGTATTAATTTACGATGCACAGCGGTCAGGCCTGCAGGCCAGTGCTGTGACATTACATACATGAGACTTTCCTTGGTGGTAGGGATGCCCTTTTCTCTGAAGTTACATGGCTTGATAGAAGAGCATCCCAGACAGGATTACAATATTGCGCATACTTCACAAATTTCATTTCTGTTGCACAGCAATAGCTGTGGGAGACACCACAAACGTTTCCGTTTTGGTGCAGGAGTGTTTTACTTGTGAGATGAGAGTCGAACACCACGAGGCAAGGAGAAGCAGCACAGCCCCTCCGCTGGATTTTTGTACGGCTCTGATGGCTGACAGACCTTCGTCAGTGACCAGCTTAGGCCAGTCAGTCACGCTTTGCTTGGAAGAGCGACTCTCAAGGACACCAGAAACACAATTGCATTTTTTTTTTTGTTCTGATATTCTCCATCCTAAGTACTTTTGATATGAAGGCAACCAACAACCCACGAGTACGGTCCAGTCATCCGCGCAAATTAAAATGTGGTAGAAAACCAGAAAAAAAAATCTGCTTCCAGCTACATTCAGGACACAGCTTTGCTGTAGTTGGATACAACAATCCCAGATAGGTCGTGTATGTGGATTCCGGTATTTTTTTGGGCCAGCACTTGGCAAGTTAATTTGCTCCGTGCCCTCTGCCGCTGTTTCCGTTCCCATCTCTCCTCCTAAAAACCACGCGTACCTGTGTCCTCAAATTCTGGACACCGCCTCAGCTCCATTCTTGGCATCACCAACGTGCACCTGGCCAGAGGGTGTCCAAATTTCAGAGTTCCCCCAGGCCAGCCAGCCCACCGCTCCACCCCCCGGTGTCGGTGGCAGCGTTCGGCTGCTGGGTCGCGCTTCTTAAACCCCCAGCCTCTCCCCACATCATCTCCACGGGAGACCACAAACCACCCCTTGGGTTTGTGTCTTTTTGAGCACCCTTGTTATTTAGCTGTCTTCTAAGTCACATTATTTCAGCCATTTCTTGCACCTAAAAATGTTTTCCCAAGCTATAATCGGAAAACGTATTGTCCAAGGTAAAACAGTCAAGTAAACAATCTTAAATTGACAATTGTTACAACTGTACCTTGGTCTCTTTCGAGCTGTCTTCTCACTGAAGGACTTTCCTGCCTCCCCGTACTTTATGTCTAAGCCTAGGAAAAGTAAACAATCAGTTTCCAGTTAGTCTGACACGTGGTACTGGGCTTCACCTAAGTAAGAAAGGCTAATCAGATCCTCCTATAATTTACACCAAATGTACCCTAGGCCCAAACATCAACAAGATTCTGCCTAATATAAACATTTATATCTCTGACTCTTTAAAGAAAGAATTTTAAAAACCGTAACTATGCTGGGGGGTGGGGGGAAGAAACCCAAAACATACCAATGCCTTGATTCATATACATACATGCTGCTGTGTACAATTTCACAAGAGCAGTAATTTGGGATAGGAAGTCAGATGGAGGTACAGTACAGACAGTGTAGCAGACTGGATTCTAAACAAACCTTGGAGTAAATGTTCCCTACACCTTATTTTACCTCTGTGTCACACAGAGCCACGGGATGTAGCAGGTAGATCCCCTGTCCTAAGTATCAGATGCATGTCCCGGTTTATTTGTCAAAACAAGTTTTCAGAAATACTCGTCACCCCAACAGGGAGAGTTTGAAGTATTGAAGGCTGCAAGTGCAATTTTTAAAAATTTCTTTTCAAGTGAACAGTATACCTGATGGTATAGAACAGTGATTGCTTTAATCCGTGCTCCCGGGACAACAACGAACTTTTTAAGGCTGCAGTAAAACTGACTGCGGAGCATGCTGGTTTTGCCTTTTCCAGCTTGGATTGCCCACTGTAAGATTGCTAAAGCAACAATTTCTTTCTCCAAGCCAATCCTAAAGCAGGAACACTTTTTTTTTTTCCACCTCCCCCCCCGCCTCCTCCAGCTGCTAAGCAAAGAATAAACTTCTAGCTTTGCCCCTCCTTTATTGGAAGGGGAATAGGGTAATATGCTGTAATTGGTTTTCCATGTTTGCCAAGAGTCTGTTTCCTCTTATCATCCACAATATTTAACATAAGTCTTGTAATAGTTCCAAAAAAAATAAAATCTGTCCCAAGAATAAAAACGATAGATCCACAACATGCTGCTTTTTTGTCATGGTCTTGGTTTCATAACATTCTGTTAGTAGTTTTTATTGCCTAATGTTGTGGTTTCTTTCATACGCAGCAGACCCAGTAAAGACATTTCATCAGCTACTTACACAGCAGCAGCCTGGATTATTTACAAATGGAGATTTCAGTACCATATTAAAATAAATCACCACTGCATACTGTTAAAGTTACACTGCAGTAATATGGCAGAAGAAAACCCAGAGATCCTAGGAGGAAGAACACTAAGTATACACAAATTTTAAGTATGATAACAGCAAACAAATTTATTGATATCCAAATAAAACCTGTTAGTCTTCCTCCTTCTCCCCTATCTCCTCCCATGCAATAGTGGAAGAGGAATAGGCAAATGATATCCCCCCACGCATGCAAAACAGTACACTCAGTATGTGCAACAAGTAACAGAACCCATGCAACACTCCCCTCGTGATTTTGTCATGCAGCAAGATTAATACATCCCACTTTCCCAGCCTTTCATCCCCAAAGCAAATGTCCCTTATTGGGAAAATTCCCTTAACTGGAGGTGTAATGGATGTGGAGCAGGAGAGACGGAGCGCAGCACTTTGCTCGATGGATTCGGTTTGAATGAAAGAATACCAGAACAGACAAGACAAAAAGGAGGTAATACACAAGAGAAACTTGATTGAGGAGAGAAAAACAAACAAACAAAACCTAAGAAGAATGCTGCAGGACAATCAGTAGTGTCAATAGTCCAGCAGGAGGAATTGTTATCTCAGGTATCAGCATTTACAAAAGCAATGCTGGTAATAAATTTGAGAAAAATGTAGGCACATTGGGGTGCCCTCATTTAGAATGATTACTGTAACCAAAAAAAAAAAAAGAAAAATCCTGTAATTAATGCCCCAAATTGTCTTCTGGTATTTCTAAATTGTTTTAATACACATTTTTTTCAGTCAGATTCAGTTTAACTGTAACTTAGAGCCTGATGAGAGGTTTTCTTTTCTTCCCAAGAACAGACTTAGTGCTGTAACAGTCACAGGTAAACTCCTGATGCAGAAATAACTTTCCCAACTTAACTGTATGCCATTTAGCGTAAAACTAACCTGTGCCCTTCTAATCCCACCGATATATAAATATTGCAGCTGAAAGCTCTTTACCTGGTCAACCACATAATGACCTAAGTGTCACAAAAAGCGTAATGCAGCAGAAAGGAGACATCTCTGGAGCAGGGAACGGAGCGCTTTCTGCCTGCTAGGGGCTTCAGGGCAGTGCCTCATTATTTTAGCTTATCAGTAAGTGTTTTGGCAGTCATTCACCTTCAGTCATTGCTGAGCCTGATCTTGCAAAAGAATAAATCAGAATGATTGAAGTCAACAGAAACACACAGGTATAAGTTTGAGGGGGAGTGTTAATCTTTCTTAAATGACTGCCAAGATTCCTGGAGCTTCTCATTTTAAGTAGAAATAAGAGAGACAAGTCTTAAGTCATTAAGGATTCGTCATTCCAAATTTACTCTTTCGTAAGTTAACTGTGGTTTATACCATATGCTAAACTGGGAGTACAGGGAAACTGCACCTTGGTATGATTTTTCAGTATTGATAGTTTTACATTACCTGTAACAGCTGTAACAAGTTGCTGGGGAACAATTAAATGGATTCATTCTTTGGTTATGAAAATGCAACCACTAAAAGCAACTGGAATTCAACATGGAAGCTCAGCAACTTATCAGTCACTCACGTACAAGTAAAACTGAAGCCTGTGAAAGAATAACTTTGTAAAGCACACGCTCTAGAAATAAACCCTCCTGCCAGGTTCTGTGCTATGTAATTTTCAAATTAAGAGGATGAAATAGCACTAGGGGATTCTTAAAAAAAAACCAAAACAAAACAAAAAAAGAACAACAAAACAAACAAACAAACCAACCACAAAAACCAAAACCCAAACCAATCCACAACACAAAAATGCGGAGATTTCTAACTGGCAATAAAAGGATTATGTACACACAAAACTTGTGACAAAAAGCCAGCCAGAATGAAAGGGAACGTTGGTTTTGCTCTACCTCCTCTTTGAAAGTACCAGATTTTTCACATAATGCATGGTATAAGACTGGAATGTAAGCCAACAGCAGGATCAAAAAAAAAAAAAAAAAAATCAATATGCAAATGTGACTACAGTAAGTCACAGCACCTTCCCCCTGCCCCTCACCCCCTCTTCCCCCCCAAAACCACTGGTGGCTCTTTGCTAGAATAGTCCCAGATTCCGGGTCAGTTCTATACATCTTCCATGCTTTCAGAAACTGAGTGGCTGTCAGAAGCTTTAGCATTGTAAACCTTCACCACTTAAGACAGCACACTTTTTTTTTTTTCCTTCTTGGGATAACGTACAAATTCCCCTCCGCTGCTCCTTTAACAGGGCCAAATTTATGGCTAAGAGAATTTTATTCCCATTTGTAATGTAGCCGAGCTGCTACAGAAGAGCACGCTTTTCTCCCTTCTCCTCTCCAGCAATGAGTTCTGCAACGTTGTTGCCAGTTGCAAAAAGTATTCAAGCGGTTAATTCAAGCAAGTACTCTTGTTCCTTCATTCCTTCATGTGAGCTTCTACTTAGTATGACAGTTGTCCCTCTGCATCAGTGCAATTCAGTCCTATGGTTTTACTACCATGCAACACAATTTTCAAACTTCAACTGAAACTAAGTGTGTTTCATAAATGCACACTTCCTATAATAAACAGTTAACAGTTGAAAGTATGTCAATGGAGTAACCTCTTAAGAATTGAAATAGTCAAAACCAATGACAGTGCATTGCTTACAATGCTCCTGAATGTGAAGAAAGAGTTGAAGTCAGCAACTAACACAAACCCTTATCAGTTGTCCCTTCTCTCAGATACAAACAAGTTCCACACATTTTTTAAACTTTATTTAATCTCAGAACCAATGCTCTGTTACACCTGTCAGGCTGAAGGTTATTAACTTTTGACGTTAAAGTTCTGACAATAAGAACAGATGACATGAGGATCCACGTCCCCCAGTGCTGGCTTGCAGTCAGTATTGGTCCAGTAAGACAAAAGTTTTGCAGTCGTTTTTTGCCCCCTCCCCCTCTTTTTTTTTTTTTTTTTAAGATACATGAAGCATGGCCTAGCATTAGTGTCACCTTTTAATCTACGATTTATTTAAATAGGATGAGATGGAAACTCAGCTGTTTCCTCATTTGTAGGAAAAGTGTGATAAATATTCTGTACTTTAACTAATAAACACAGGATTTTTGTTTTGCACTGTTGCAACCCTTCCATTTGAGGCAAAGCATCTCCCCTCCCCCGACCACCACCATAATAAGTACCAAAGCATCTCTAGTTTTGTTTTTCATCAAGATTTCCAAACTGGCAGATTTTATTTTCACACCCTCTTCACAATAGACAAGATGCTTACCATATATTTAGGATTACAAGTTGTCACTAAAAGAAAACTTTACACAACCACTGTACATTTAGGTTGAAAAACTGTCCTTGCATGAAAAATATACCTAGAAATCAAGTGGTAAACAAGAAAAAAACATTAAGAAAAGATCAAAGTTTTTATAATGTGCCATTTTAAATTTATCAACTCCTCCTCTACTACTCATTCATACTCTGTTTTTACCTATAGTATTCATTAAGGCAAACAGCTAATCCATTTCTGAAGAGGTGCTGTGGAAATTGTGGACAAACAGCAAACATTTGGCATTAAAATAGATAGCACGTATGTAGCTTCTAGTAATATACATTAAGCATTTCTCTTGGACTTCAGGGTAATGACAGGGGAGGATGAACATGCTAACAATGTCAAAAAGGCTTAAAATTTAGCGTCCAAGCAACTTCTATTAATGCTTCTGTAGTTTTCAAGCTCTAAGTAGTACAGAATTTATGCAAATGCATTAAAGAATTCTAGCTTGGCAAGTACACCCAAGCAGGTTATTAAACTATATATACAGAAAGTGATAAATAGAGAATTAAAAGAGTCCTTCTGCTTCTCTTTATAGCCTTGAAAATCGACAAAAAAACTTGAGGACAGCTCTACAATATAAACATTAGGTAACCGCAGGAGCTGGGAAACCTAACTGCACAAACTGATTAAAATACTCAGATGACTTTGTAGTGTTTAATACAATTCAGTTCGTAGTCAAGGGCACAAGACAACATTTAACAAAAATAATCACATCAATTGACCTAGAAATCAAACGTAAATAGATATGAATACAATCTCCAAAATCTGTCTTTAAGTGAACATTAACCATTTATTCAAAGTTATACAAGAATTTGAAGGATAAAGTCTTCTGCAACAGGAAACCAACTTACAAGTTTCATGTCTCAGTTGAATTGAAGTGGAGGCGAGCGGGGCGGGGGGGAGGGAAGGGTGAACAAACAAGTTAGTAGGCCCCATCCAGGCAGCTAGAAAGTAAAAACAGGCTCAACAGCAGCCTCCTCCAGCTTGTTGTCCTCCCTGATTGCCTGCAAGTGTTGCATTAGTAGCAGCATGTTGAGGGCCAATTTTTATGCCATTTGCCTGAAATGAAGTTTAATACACAGTGTAATTATTTTAGAACACTAATATACTTGAAAAGCTTTTTATTTTTCTTTTTTTTTTTTTTTTTAGAAGATCACATAGCAAGTTCTGCTGAAGCATGCAATAAATATAGCAACATTTGTAGTTTTTTTTTTTTTTTTTTTCCATATGTCATTGGTGATTAAATATGAAGGAAAGGAAGACGCTTTCCTTCTCCTTTAAATATTATCTCGCTGTTAAACCCAGTACCTTAAACTCCTAACATGAAAACAGAGCAAGAATTGTATTTGAACACTACTCGGCATAGGGCTTTAAAAATACGTAGCATTTGCTAAGAACATATAACCTCTCACCTCTCACCAAAATCTCCATTAGTTTAACAGTTTAATATAAAACTTTTCCTCTCTAGACAGCATTTCTTTCTGTGTTGAATCAGCTGTAGAGGCTAAGGGCATACGAGTGTTCTGTGTCATCAATAATTTCTATGATCCCGAAAGACATGGCTACTTGCCAAGAACCCACACACAGCGTAGCTCTTTCATTCATCAAAATCACACTTATATCTTAACCCTCACTCCCTCAAGTGGATTTTACCTAAAAATACAGCACGTTGAGAAAAGTAATACAGTAGCTTCAGAAATTAAGCTCTTAAGGAAACTTTGCGTCACAGTAAATCTCAGATTTATAGTGCTTGGCAGTTGTTCTGCAACAGTGGTAGCCTTGGGGTTTCTGGCACTAGCTCAGTATTGACAGCAGCTGATGTGGTTTCTTTTCGCTCTTTGACTCCTCTTTAATAAAAAGCATGCCCTATGGCTCATTGGTTTTGCCCCCTCTGGGCTGATAGCAACTTCTTGAGGAATCAAGGAGCCAGACTTGGCATAAAGCCAAATAAATAGCACGGACTGTTGGCTCTTGACAGCATACTGCAATCAAAGCTCCATAAGGCACAGTAAAGCAGTCAGCTACTATATGAAACTCGACAGATACAATGAGCATGCTTTTTCAGACACTCTGATTACCGTCCAATTTATATTGCCCCACTGAGTGCATTTTGTTTAGGAAAAACGTTGAGGAAAATTTAAAATTTTTCATCGCTAAACTGAATTTAAAGAGCGTTCCACCAAAACACCATACACACATTTTCCCTGTCAGAGCTAGTGTCTTTGAAGGACTACTATTCAAGTCTTATTTGACTACAGGTTCCCTAATGCAGATACTTTGCATACTACTGAAGTTTCTCATTTTTTCCTCTCTGAAGTCATAAGAGCAGTATTTTTAATGGTTTAAATTAAGCAGAAAGAGGTGAAGCTACTTAACCGAGTCCTGCCAACTCCCTCACTACTCTTTCTACAATTCTGCAAGGGCTATCGTCCTCAGGAGAAGCGTCAGACTGACAGTCCCAGGCAGAGAATGCCCCTATTCACAGAACAGATACAGAACAGAGTGGTGGTGCAGATTTTCACACGTGGTTTCACTAAGCACCTCAGCAACGGTGTTTAGGAACAGGCAGGATAAGAGAAACTTGGTCATCAGACAGGACCGATCGCTTCACATTGTCAAATCCAAACTTTGTGGTGTGACTTTTTATGTGAATGTTAAGAGGGCTTATATGACCCTAACATTTTTATATGATCCTAATATTTCTATTTATTACCACCGAATTTGAGTCTGCTTTTTCTATGGCCATGAACTTCCCTCCTAACTGCTCAATATTTTCAACAGCACAGTCATTTCAAAATTCAAGAGAGACATCATAGCTCTTTCTGCGCTCTTGCATTACAAGAGTCCTCCCTGCCCCACCTCCCCACCCCCACCCCAAACAAGCAAAGAGACAGGCCCCGATAATCTGTAATTTCAGTAATGTGCACAGGCAAAATGGCTAATCTTTTATTCCCTACAGAATCCAGCCACCTAAACCAGGAACATTTCAAAAGTCTTTTATGTAACTCTCAAAGCAATCCTCCCCTACACTGGACAGCTCATGGAGTGCATCTGGCATATCAACATGGTCTCCCATTTACATAGTGGAAAATTATCTTTGAAAACAGATGACACCATATGGAGAAGTGGATGAAAGTGGATTTTCTTCTCTTTTGGGGATTTATATTATTTTGTGATGCTTCATGGATGGATAGGGTCACTTATTTTAATCCATTTTTATCACAATGGCAGACAATTCTATGTCCAAATGGAACAGCCAAATATTTTACTGTCCAGCCTTCTAGGGAAAGTGAATTTCGTACATTTAAATAACAAACAAAAAGTGTTCAGATTACTAAAAGTTACCTCATTATTAATGTCAAAAACGCCTTCCTGGATTTTCTCGTAGATCTCCTTTGCAGTGTTAATAAATGCCTAAAAGAGAGGGGGGAAAAAAACAAAACAAAACAACACAAACAGAATGAATGAGATATCCTTTGGTATAAGATGCACTAATTGGAATCCAATCTCACATGCAGTTGTTTCAGTGAGACTTTTCTTCCCGACCTCAGCAGGAACAGGTACGACAACAGCATCCTATAACCTACCCTCAAGTAGCAATGGATCACATGCTGTTTACAAAAACAGCGGCATTTTCATAACATCTGTATTCTACAATCTGCTGTCCAGTAATTACAGGGAAAAAGTGGTTTTTAAGATATATAAATTACTTTTAAATTATTTATTTCTGACCCTTATGGATAGATTGTGTGGCAGATGGTTTCCCCTACCCTTAATATCTTTGTAATAGGCCACTCTAGATTAGAGTGCTTAGCAACATAAAACCACAGGGTACTTACAATGATGATGTAAGGATGCTGTCTGCTGGATGAAACCTTATGCTATCATTTAATATTCACCTAATTTTAAGAACATATTCTCTTTAATTAATCTTGCACACAATAGACAATAGACATCTTAAGAGTGGAAAGGAGAGGCCCCGGGTTTTAGTATGATTTCTGAAAAATCTGTTGTTTGAATTCAGAGAAAAGACTTTGACATTCAGGTCTGAAAAAGTGAATGATATAAATGTTTTTGGTTAAAGTTTACAATCAATGATTCGATTCCTCATCTCTCATTTAACTTTATAGGTCAAGTAATGCCTAAAATAATGTATAATTTAAGAGGTGATTAACAGCAGCTAATAATTACAATCAATATCAAACATACAGGTTTTTTTTTGTTGTTGTTTTAAAATACCAAAACCATGCAATCATACAAGATATACTATCTTCTGCACAAGCCTATTCCAGCAAATATAGATCTAATTCAAATATAAAAAAGTAAACAGGGTTCATGGAGAGGAACAAATCATACCTTTCCTCATTTCTACACTGGAAGCATTTGACTGCTGAACTTGCCACCAGAGCTTTGTTTCCTAATTAACAGGACTGATATGTTTTCACCTTTAAAGGCCTTACAGCTCCCCAGAGTAATCAATCTACTGCAGCTCAATTACTGCACCAAGCACACACCACAGCCAGTGAAGGAGACTTGAACGACTGCAGCAGGAGTGGAAAGATATGAATATGCATAAACTCTAAGTGGGTGATCGAATCATCACAGAGGGTCATGAGAATTTGCAGCAAAATAATGAGAAGAATTAATCATTGCAGATTCACAAGGCACTTAGGAAGCGAGTTCGTTTTTCAAACATGCGTTAGAGTTGAGGAGAAAAACTGGCTGCCGGCCAACAACGAATTGATTCAAATTCCTCAGAAATTGAAGTTTTCAATGTAAGACAAAAATTCAAACTTCTCTTGGTTTCTGATAACACGCTAATTATTGTAATGGCCTCATACGTGGGCCTACTGAAAGGTGCAAGTTAAAAACTTTGGGAGTTCACACAGCTGGAATCTGTGAAGTTATTTGCTTGCTTCTACTTCAGTGGGACATTAAACAGAACTTGGAAGTCTTAAAAATGTGTTATGATAACTTCATGTAAACAAGCACTTAACAATTGGCACTTCTAACAATTCTAGAAGATGTTGCCTAAGTACGCCTAGGCTCTTAGAATTCTTTTCACTAGAATTACATTAGAGCTATAAAAATTACTTTAGACCAACTAAACTAGAATTTTAACAGACTACCAAGTCCAAACTAACACAACTGAGTATACAGTATCTTCTGGATGCTATGCTCAAGAACAGACCACTGCAGGAATCCATATATCCTCAATAATAAAATGTACTGGAAAACAGTGTGATTTAACAACAGTCAACCCCCCCCCCCCCCCAACATAGTTATTACAGACGTACTGTACAAAGTGTAAGAAAGTATACTGGGTTCAGTACAGTCCATTTCAATATTAAACCTATTTCCTAAGAAACTGTTGATCTGAAAAATCCCAATATTCCATTAATCTCAGTTCTATCATTTCAGCTGTCTTGAAAAGACATCAACTGACTTCCACATTTCCACCAGTGATTCTGCTGCATCGCATACTGGTGTGAAAACATCAAGTACTGCTATTCTGCGTGGCAAAATGCCAGGCTGCACTGGGTCACATATAAATAATTCCTATTTGTAAACAATGGTTTGACAAGAATATAAGTCTACCTCGTGTTTTCTTCAGCTGGTAGGGTTTCTGAAAAATTACTACTAATCAGCTATAAAGAGAGACTTGCACCCCTGGAGACTTTCACTTATTTCTTGCATCCGTGTACTTTACGTTAGCTTAGGCTTCAAAGTATAAGTGGACTCAAAATAACCACCTGAGAACTTCACTGAAAACAGCAGTCTGCTTGCTTTAAGAATATCCTATCAGATTTTGGCATGGCATGCTAGCGCCCCAATTAACAAGGACAAGAAGGTGAACTCCATGTAACTGACAACTTCTAAAAATCTCTTTTAATACTGCATGTTCTAACTCTTATCTGGAACACGCAATATTACTATAAACTCTCAATTATTTATGGGCAGTTTATCCTATTTGCAGATTAACTGAGCCACGGGTGCAGGGAGACAGAGCGTTTTCCCCTCAAACCCAGTTTGGATTTGTCAGACCCCGTGCGGGGGACTGCAAGAACACAGCTGTAGCCCTTCACCCGCCAACTTGGATCCAGGTGCAGTTCAGCCACTTCCACACAACACGAGACCTCCACCAGTAAGCAAGCCCACACGGACCTGGCTGGCTGCCTACCAAGCCTGCTGCGGTTGCGCCGTACATTCCCGTAACGCTGCTCTTGCTAAAACACTACACAGAGATGCTCGAGCACTTCCACCCCGAATCAGCTCAGGCCCAGGTTTATTTTCACCACCCCCCGGAGAGGCAGTACCAGATTCAATCTGGATTTATATTCAGTCACCTGAAAGATGGCAAGGCCCTAGTACACAGTACCTCCATTACTCATAAAAGAGATACTTTTGCAAAAACAGCATGTTAGACTTCCAAATATAAGACTTCTAGACTACATTTCAGGAAAATTAAAGAAAACAGTGTAACTTCAGGAAAATATCTACATTTAACATTTAGCTTTTGGTTTTAATCTTTCTAAATCACAAATTACGGATACTTTTATGCATGAGACTACTGAATGCATCTGTATACAACTGTTTTTAATGCTGTGGTACAAGTTATTCAGTGATTTGTTTTAATATAACATGTTTTTCAATTGTGTTCACATTATAACTAGGCGCTCAAATAACAGTAATACCCTGCTGAGCAAAATTATATTACTGTACAAGGGGAAAAGTGAGCCTTGTAAGATGTGATCTGCCTGTTGCATCACACCTGCACCTACTGCAAAGCTAACGAAGGAGGTTTTTGAGTCACAATATATCAGTATAATTTTAGATGATTTGTATAAGGAGTTTCCTAGATCATACTCCTACATGGGAATCGGTAAGTCAAGCCTTACAATGTTCGCCTCAAAATAAACCTGAAACACCCAAAACAAACCCAAAACATAAAAACCCAACTACCAAAGAGTACAGATGCTACATTTAAAATAAATTAATCCTAAACACACTGAATGTAGAATTAAATCAACTCCAACATCCATTTTATCACACCAAGTAAACAAGTAAAGTAGGTTTGCTACCCCTGAGACAAAACCAGGAAGAATGAATTCTGTAGCTGCTAAAAACAATGCAAGTAAGGGAAAAACTTCCTGATACCTTCTCACCTTAGGGAAGTTGTATGCAGAAGTAATAATAAGCAGAATGAACCAGAATGCGAGTTACAGAACAGCTACATTTAGTTTTCACTTGGCAGATGTCAATAATATCACTTCCCTTTCTCGGAAAGCTAATGCCATGACTAGTATTTGAGGACTTAGCTAGAAGCTGAACATAACAGGAAAAACTTGTACATGAATTGCTGATACTTTTCAAAACTCAGATTTTACAACTTCATCTTT
Source organism: Tyto alba (assembly GCF_018691265.1). Lineage (NCBI taxonomy): Eukaryota > Metazoa > Chordata > Aves > Strigiformes > Tytonidae > Tyto > Tyto alba. The sequence continues at coordinate 40,241,399 of NW_024881330.1, forward strand.
GCTTAAAATCAGGATAGATCAGGTTCTGCACTGCCAGCTCATGTAACATGCTGCCCTCTGGTGGCAATATTCAAGTTAAATTTAGGGCTTTGAAATACAAATCGGACAGTCATTATTTCTGGATGCTTTCTTACAATTAAATGAGGAATGCTTTGAGGTTAAGTATGTCACGAATGCTGAAGCCTGACCTTCACCTCTGTGGTCAGCCAACACCTAGAGTTTCCTCCTCCTTCCTCGTTTCCTATCTTATCTTTTAGCAGTAAGAAGTTAAATTACTGGAATATTAAAGAACACATTTGGAAACAGTAACAACATGGACCACAAACGGCTTTACCTCGGAGCATTCACCATCTCAGTATGTAAGTGGTGCTGGATGGCCACTTAGTAGCTTGAGATCCCAAAGCTCTGAGCAGCTGTTTTCTGCACAGTAAGACAATAGTTTTTACAACTAAGTGTTCCTTCAGGAAGAAGCCTAGGACACTAAAGGGGCTAAAGAGGAGTTAATCATCAAGCAGTAGGAAGGTGCTAGATAATGAACCTACACCCCAAAAAGCACCCCAACACATTCGTAGCCTTATTTTTGAAATAAAGGTGCACAGGCACAGAAGAGAACTCGGCAGCGATTTGTTTGTATGTACCCACTGAAGCACAATCTTCCTGACAAACAGCACTAGAGCTCAGTGTCTCGAAAAGTCCTGCAGCTGCTGCTGAACAGTTACAAAGGACAGAGCACCTGAAGGAAAAAGAAGGTAAGAGCCCCAGAACTAAGAATCCATCTCTCCAGCAAAATCTACAGCTCAAGCAAGCAGCCATATCATACTTTTCAAGCTTTTCTGTAAAGCCTGAAACCCTTGATTAACTGAGACTTTTTATTCTGATTATCCCTTCGGGATGCCCAGAAGCGCCAAGAACCATGGCAGAGCCGGCCAAGGGTTTGCCACAAGGAGGTAAAAGCTGCAAAACTTCCTCTCTCCCACAGCTGAATCGACATGAGCTTCACCTCTCTAGTTCCTCAGGGGAGAAACTGGCTGAAGTGCCAGCTTCACACAGCTGAAAGGTCATGGAACTTTGCTTTTAAGGAACTTGAAGGAATACTGGTTTTGATCCAAGTTAAGAGAAACCTAACTGTTGGGCAGTGTTTTGGGTTTTGTGGGGTTTTTTTTGGTTGGTTGGTTGGTTTTTTTTTTTTTTTTTTTTTGTTTTTGTTTTTGTTTTTTTTTTTGTTTGTTTTTGTTTGTTTGTTTTGTTTGTTTTTCTTTTTTTTTTTTTTTTTTTTTTTAAGACTCATCAACTAGAAATCCTTCTCTTTTACAAGTTCTAGTCGGATTACATCTTGTGTGTCACTTTACCTTACTGTGAAAACTATTAATATCCTAGAATTTTCCAGTTTTATTAACTAAATCCTTGCTAACTGTATTACCAGGTCAAGCAACTGTTTGTTATCATCAATTAGTAGTGTTTAGGGAAGGTGTGGAGAGGATACACAAAATACTTCTAAAACACAGTTCAAATTTAGAAGCTGCTAAGAATCTCATCTTTCCATGAGATTTTCATTTTTACCCTTCAGAATATTACAGAGGCTATATTCCTTCCCTTATATGTGACCAACTAATACCACTGTTGAATCTATGGTGGTTTTGAATATTCATTATCCATTTAAGCAAAAGCATAAAAGAAGCTGCCTGAAGAGAAAATTCAGTTACAGCTGAAACAAAACCACTGAATGACCATCCAGCTACATGTAGCAGAAGTGCTCCACTGCTCAGACAAAATTGTTAGTCTACTCAGATTTAATCCTAAATAATGCATCCATTACTGCATTCTATTTATGTGCAGACAACTTGGAATAACACAGACAATACTCTTCAGATGAAAGCTTGGCATAGGGCTATGTAATCCCCTCCATATGGGAAACAACTTACTAAAAGCAACTCCCACACCAGGAGTCAGTGGTACACCAGTACAACTTAAGCAAGATCAGTTTCTGAACAGTGATGGTATCTAGCACTGGTCTGACCACTGTCCAGAAAACTCTTGCTTAAGGTTGATCACATTAATCTTTATTAAAAGTAGCAGTCTGGACTGCAAGAAGAATGCAAAAAAGTTACTCCATCTTCCAAAATACAGCTAGGTATCTTTACTTCTTGAGAATCAGCACATGTAAATGGATTCACAACATTTGATATTCCAGGGACACAAAGATAAGCACTGTGTGTAGTAGGAGACTGCCTGGTCACCTGGAGTTCATGCAGGTGATTCTACTCTGTCCCTGTAAGTGTTAGGCACTGACCAAGCAGAAAGCACTCAGCAAGCTCTGAACTGCACATTTCAGGTAAGGCTACAATTACCAGTCATATAATGTTGTTGAACTTCCAATGAATAAACAAATGTGATAAAATTGTTAGTGTCTCTTGCAAATGAGAGAAAAAAAAATCTTAAGTATTATGTGTAGTCTTAATGCGAGGTTGGAAAGCAACTGATATTATGATTAAAACAAGTGCAAACATGCCTGGGGTTTGGACCTCAGACTTACGTGTATACAAATGAAAAGCCTACTGATAGGCGTCACAGTTTTCTTAGGGGGAAAAAAAAAAGTGACATTGAATTCTGCAAACTGTACTTCAGAGCACACACCCACAATTCAAGAAAGTAGAACAGATATGATAACCAAGATTCTAAAAGTTAACACTAGATTCCTTTCACCATGAAGTAAAAACAGGTTCAGCATTTCAGGTAAAATTTTACTGTGCATTCTCTACTGGGAGAAAGCCAATGGCTATGCCTAGAGTGTACCTTACTGAACATCTCCAAAACACAGTCAAGGTATAGTTTTTTTTTTAAACAGGATTGTTGAGAAAGAAATGCACCAGTGATAAATTTTAGGAATTGATGAGGGACAAAGCCACAAAAATTCGGTTATGTTTTGACAGCTGGCTACCTTGACAGCTTTAGACAGAGGCTAAAAGGAAATAAACAACAACAAAAAAATACCCCTGTCTAAATGAAGATGATACTGCTGAAGAGACCCGTGTAACCGGCCTTCCACTGCAGTCAAATTATAATCCTGTGCTTAACCTCCACCCCCAATAATCCTTCTGTCCTCCCAATGATTCAGACACTCTTCTCGCCCAATCCCATTCCATACCAAACACCATCATTTAACTCTGTGGCCACACTCAATTCTTAGAAGCTTCCACAGAAACTATGAAGGAAGAGCCTACATCTACTTCCCACTCCCAACTATCGTCACCTACTGTGCAAACAGGGTATAAACATCCCCTAACAGCCCTGTACAAGATAAACAGCTAACAGGATATTCTCCACTGCTAAATGTTTCTATCCAAGATGTAGGTTATGAGACATAATCCTGAAGAACACAATGAAGATTTTTAAAAACTGTCTTAAGATCCAAGCACTGAACAGGTCAATGTACTGCTACAGCTACAGATTGACTAAGGCATTACACCATGGTGGAAACCAGGCTTAAACAATGGAAGCAGCTTAATATTACAACAGGAGCTGATTTGTTCATATAAAAACTGCTAAAGACTCCACCATTAGCTTGCAAACATCTACAGCAGCCATTTATGACGCAAGGTACGATAAAGTTGGGTCACAAACAATGTCAAACTGATCAAAACAAAGTCTAGAGCCTTGTCTTGTCACTCGACAGATAAACATGTATTTTCAACTGGAGATGAAAAAAATCCATTAGGAAAAAAGCCGCCTCTGGCCATTTAAATGTTTCTGGTGCAACACAGGAGACATACCCCCATGTGCTGCTGTGTTTCAGCATCACATTTGCATGAAATGCAAGTCGTCTGTGCACTGAATGGCTATGACTAGGACTGCAAGACTTTTATGGCTATCTGCTTGTGCTTTACGATGCAGATCTGCCTGTTAACTTAGGCAGCACCACCAGTTTGTACTGCCACTCCTGAATTCCCCAGTGACAAGAACTCGGTATTCAGCATACAAGACCCACAAAGTTATTAGTCCCATTGCTGCAGGGCTAACTATTAGTCTGGACATAGACTAGAGACAGTATTAAGTGAAGAAATGCATGCCAGATCTCAAATCAGATGCTGTAGAAATGCTCGTGGGGTAAGCAGCCTGAGCTTCCCAAGGTAATAGGACAAGCTTGGTAGTCTACAAGGTAATGCCCCTACCAAAGTAGCTGTTCAGAAAGTGTGAAATGTAGTTAGATAATCCACTAACTTTGCAGGACTAAGAACAAGACAGCATTAAGAATAATTAAAATGGGTAAAAAGTACTCACTAGAGTTTCTTTATACCTGCAGGATGTAAGCTATACAGTGGTGAGACCTACTGATGTCAACCAAAAGATGTATAAGAATTAATCCATCTCATAGGAACTATAAAGACTTGAAAATACAGTGTGATCAGTTCAGAAAAACACTCCAACTGCTGTAACCTTGTTTTTTTACAAAGCAAGGTCATTTAATTCAAAACACTCCTGAAATTTTATTTTTTCCATTAAAAATTACCACAGAAGACTTTTAGAACTGCCTGGAAAGCTTCCCTTACTACTTTGGGAATTACTGATACAAGCAGCCACCCCAAAAAACTAAAGATGATGAGTTTACCCCATTTTCTACTCTAAAAACAGGTATTAAAGCATTTTTTTTTTTAATTAATAAATAAAGTTCTGGTGACTAGTATTTCAAACAGCCATGCATGTTTACGAGATAGACTGCTTCCACACACTGAGGTAGGCTATAGAGGACTAGAGGATTCAAGTGATTTGAAAGGCCTTCTGTGAACAATCCAAGATGATTATTTCGAAACTTTTCACTGTCTTGATTCTTTTGCCATGAGTACTTTTGCTTCAGATTCAGAAAGCAAAATTTGAAAATTAGCTTTGTAATGAAGAGGAAAAAAAAAAAAAAAAAAAAAAAAAAAAAAAACCCAACACATTTAGATCACAAAACACATTTGGCCAGGAGAAATGGATATTCTTCCTAATTCTACTTTGGACAGACACCTCAAAGTTAGAGCTGTTTCTCTGAAATGAGTGGAAGAGTATTTTAAGCCCTATTGCTGGACACTGTGTAGCTTCTTTGTTGCCACTTTTCCTGGCAATCACACTTACATTCATTACCCAGAAATACACTGACATTTCTACTTTATTTCATATAGCAACCACTAAGCAACACAACTCAGGCACAAATGTAACAGGTCAAGGCTTTGTTAGTCAACTACATGATCTCAGTACGGTAAAATCTCTCTTTTGGGAAAGGAAAGAGGAAACAAGACACCAGTTGTTATCTGGGAATGTTCTAGCCTGTTATATCTATGCATTTCCATATGTACAAGTGCACGTGCCTCACAGTAATAACATCTTTCTCCAAAGCACCCTTTTTAAGGAATATTTCCTATTGAAGGGTAAGAAGGACAGAAGGCTGATAATGGAATTAAAAATTAATCTTAAACATTAGTTTCAGTTAACAAAGTCTTATAGACTGATAAAGAGGCCCAATATGTACGCATAATTCTTAAATATTTCTGAAGCTGTATTCATGTAAACTTTTGTTTGCATGAAGCTTTGCTGCTAGCTAGTCAGAACCTACATCTACCATTTTGCTCTGGAGCTATATCCTTCTCTCAGTTAAAATCCCTTGCTCTTTGACACTACCAATGCTGTATCTTACGCAGGTATGTTTGACTTCTTTAAAGATTTATGCTGGTATCCTGGCACTGTAATGGTGAACTAAAAAACCCATGCATGATACACTATAGTCATCAGTGATTTATCAGTGTGGATTAAAAATGCTGCTGAGTAATTAAGGGAATATTCCTTCCCCTCCAAACCCCATAGCTTTTGTTTCCCCTCATCACCAAATAACCTCCATACAATTAGAGAACGCCCCTTTGATGCCAGTAGTTCTAACACACCCAGTACTTTTGGAAAAGATGAGCATTTTGAGACTCAAAGGCATAAAAAGTATTTTGACAATTTATCTGAAACCTAAGCAAGTATAAGGAAGTGTCTGCTTCAACACTTTTGATGTAAATGCATTTGAGAACATCTGATATAACAATCCAGATGCAAATTCAGAGACTTGCTAATGTCCAGATTTTTAGATCCCATGTATTTCCATCAATGCAAAAATTCAACAGTATTACTTTCTTAGCCCTTAGTTTCCCAAAGAAGCCAGCAGAAGTGTTCTCCATTGCCTCCACATAAGATAACATTTGTAGACACAGGGCCACAGATTTCTTCTGCTTAAAATTTAATCTAATTTTAGTCGAATTACCTCAAATGTTGTTCTTCCTGTTTCTACATACTCAGGCAGTCACAAAACTACCACTTCTTTCCAGTCCTGAAGTCAAGTACTAAAGGCTTGCTAGACTTGCTTCCATTTTGCGTGCTATTTGTTCTTTCTTCAGATGTTACCTATTCCACATGATTTATTCCATGGTTTCCTTACATTTTTTTGATACTGGACAGTCCAGAATCAGCATTAAAATTAAAATGGTCTCTTTTGTCCACAAAATGACTTCTTTTACCTACCACGCCTAGTATTTCTCCTCACTTATTTTTACTGGCCCAAAGGTGAAGATTTTGCTCCTTCAGCTGTAACCTCTTTCATTGTTGACTGAGAATACCGTTTAAGGAATGCATTTGATTCTCACTAAAAAGGATTGTATCCTAAAACTTTTCCATCAGAATCTGAAAATTAGAACATGCACATAATCACTCATTTCATCAGGAGAGGATTCTATCCGAACTTTTTTGACAAACAGATTTATGCTCATTTTTCTCCTGATAATCAGAGATGCATTAGTTACTGGCCAACTCATTCACTAGCACGTATTTTTTGACACAGAGAGAGATGCTAATGTTAGACAGATGGTAACAAACAAGTGTGTGAAAGCTGTTTGTTACTCTTAATATATTTCAATATATTTCAAAACTAGAAGGCTCTACCACTAAAAGAACACTTCATCAGTTGTCCACAATTTTGCATTTAAGACAATTTTGGAAAAGAATAAGGGCAGAATAAATAGTATGAGAAGCAGAACTATGTTGTGCTGTTATAAAAAAGGTTATTAGGTGGGGATGTATGAACTGAGTATGGGCCTGAAAGACATGTGAAGCAACCTTTCTGTTTTACATAGCACTAACATCTCAGCTGGAGCTCTTCGTCCACCCCTGTGTCTGGCTAGGATGGAGTTAGTTTTCTTTACAGCAGCCTATATGGTGCTGTGTTTTGGATTTGTGACTAAGACAGTGTTGATAACACACCGATGTTTTAGCTAGTGCTGAGCAGTGCTTACACAGTGTCAAGGTTTTCCATTTCTTACTCTGCTGCCTGCAGGGATTAGGCTTAGGCTAGGCAAAAGCTGATGGGGGACACATGGACACAACCAGGACAGCTGACCAGAACTGGCCTAAGGGTAGTCCTTCCCAAGTAGCTGTTGCTCAGAGACTGTTTGTGAGAAGTTGTGAGTGACTGCCTTTCCATCACTCTTCCCCCCACTTCTTTCCTTCCTCTATTAAACGCTTTATCTCAACCCCTAAGTTTTTCTCACTTTAGCTCTTCTGGTTCTTTCCCTGATTCTGCTGGACAGGGGGAGCAAGTGAGCAAGTGGATGGTCACTTAGCTGCTGGCTGAGGTCAACCCACCACAACCAACCCTTAAGAGAGGAGTGCAGTGAATCAAATGAGATATGCGAGCATTCACACATGTCCAGAAATATGAACTGTAAGCAAAACTTCAAAAGACTTCAGTTCTTTAAAGTAGCAAAGACTGAAAAACTTATTCAAATACACAGCAGACTACAGCAGCCAAGATAATAACCTCTTCAGCAGTTCTGTAGAGGACAGAAATTGTGTGCATGAACTGCAGCAAAGAAGATTCCTGCTAGGAAGCGGAGGGGAAAGATGACAATACAAATACCATAGCACTGCAATAGACTGCTCTGAAGAGCTTGTGAAATATTAGAGGTTTTTAAAAGAGGTTAGATTGACATCTGCCAAGGATACCAATAGCTTGGCTTGCTTCAGATGAGCAAATCTAGTCTAGTCTTCTTAGGTTTCAGGGCAGACAGAAGTACCCATTTCTCTGATCAAATATTAAAAAAAAAAAACAAAATAAAACAAACAAGTGTATTAATTACTAGAGTTTCATCAATATAATTAGGGCTATGCAATCAGATACAACATAGACGTTGTCTTTCTTGTAATATAAATTAAAAAATAGTTAATGAAGAGCAGCCCTGTGGAGGAGTTGGGGGTATTGGTGGATGGAAAACTGACTATGAGCCAGCAATATGCACTTGCAGCCCGGACAGCCAACTGTGTCCTGGGCTGCACCAAGAGAATTGTGGCCAGCAGGTCAAGGGAGGGGTTTCTCTCCCTCTACTCTGCTCTCATGAGACCCCAACTGCAATGCTGGGTCCAGCTCTGGGGTTCCCAGAATAAAAAAGACATGGACCTGCTCAAGCCAGTCCAAAGGAGGCCACAAAGTTGATCAGGGAGCTGGAGCACCTTATCTATGAGGACAGGCTGAGTTGGGATTGTTCAGCCTGGAGAAGAGAAGGCTCTGGGGAGATCTTATAGTGGCCTGCCAGTAATTAACGGGGGCCTACAGGAAAGCTGGGGAGGGACTCTTTATCAGGAGGTGTAGGGACAGGATGAGGGGTAACGATTTTAAACTGGAAGATAATAGATTTAGATTAGATAGAAGGAAGAAAGTCTTTCCTGTGAGGGCGGTGAGGCGCTGGCCCAGGGTGCCCAGAGCAGCTGTGGCTGCCCCCTCCCTGGAAGGGTTCAAGGCCAGGTTGGACGGGGCTGGGAGCACCCTGGGCTGGGGGAAGGGGGCCCTGCCCGGGGCAGGGGGGTGGTGCTAGATGGTCTTTAAGGTCCTTCCAACCCAAACCATTCTATGATTCTATAATTCAATGTAAGGATTCCAAAACCTAGAGGAACAGTATTCGTACAAAGTGCAATTAAAAACAACTGTTTTATTAAAATACCACTGTTCAGCAAAGTTACCTCCTCTACATTGGAAGCAGTTTTGGCAGATGTCTCCATAAAGATAAGTCCATGCTCTCGTGCAAATGCTTCACCTTCCTCTTTCTTGACTTCTCGTCTGGATTCTAAATCACTAAGATGGAAAAAAAAATAAGTTAGTTGCATGGTCTAACCTGTTCATGTAGATATTACTCTTCAGATACATGTTTACAGGCCAAGAACTTAGGTATACATTAGTATCTATTCAAGCCCTTAAATAAAGTAGAATCACTGTTAGCCTTGCACTTATAGTAAATGGAAGAGCCACAGACATCACACTTGCTTGAGCTATCAATCCTAGTTGATACAGATCTTAAAGACTTCATGAAATAGCTTTCAACAGGATGCATGTACATTTATCTAGCTATTCCTTAAATGCTACCTTTAGATACTATCATTTTAGGTAAGTATCATTCTTTTCTAGTATAATGTTATCTACTAATCCACACTGTAAAGCTGAACTGATAGGGAGTTTTGCAAATTACTTCTTAATGAGATGAGCTTTTTTTCCTAAATTATTTTTAATTTTTCTGTTCAGTAACAAAACTTCATACAGTCCATTTCTGTTCTGATAAAAAAAAAAAAAAACAAAACAAAACAAAAAAAAACTTAAAAGCCAAAGTAAGTTATTTTGAACTATATTAGCTGTTCTCTCCCAGCAACCTAGCACTTAGGTTTTGAAACTCCAGGCCTGGCCCTCTTAACAGCAGAAGAATTTGAAGTGACTATTACACAGTTGTGGTTTGTTTTTTGTGGGTTTTTTTTGTTTGTTTGTTTTGTTTTGTTTTTGTTTTGTTTTTTTAATTTACTTTCCATACAGTTTAGATTAAAGTTAAATATTACAGAAAAGAAGAAAAAAACCCACTTAGATTGGACAGCTAAAAGTTCTGCTTCTGTAAGTCATGTAGACATGTAAGTATTTCACTCTTACTTTTTAAAGCTTCTTTAGGAACAAGGTGTACACAGTTTGTCCTTCTTTGTAAGTATATTACTTCTTGAGCAATAATAATGCTATATTTATACCAAAAAAGCAACATAGGTATTTAAATAAAGTTTCATTTAAGTTGTCCATGTAAAAGTATCTTCAGATCCAGATTTTTAAAATAAAAAGCATGCAAACAGAGGTTTAATTTGCAGCCAGAATACCAGTAAAAAGTATCATACTGGGCTTCAGTGCTGCCATCCTTGTAATTATATACATCTTAAAAAACAATGATACTCACTGTGGCATCTGTTTTGCAGCAAAGCAGGTTTTTGTTATTTTTACAACTACATGCTAGCTCAGATGAGTTACAGAGTCAAGACAATTCAGCACATCATTTAAACATGGAGCATTTGAAGATAAGGATACAAGAAATGTCTTCTCAAAACAATTTTAAAAGTTGATGCCCATTATATGTAAGCTTTCCCAGTATCTCAGCCTCAGGCTTAAGATATCTTAACAAGATGTTCACTCTCATGTCCCTGAAGTAGCTATTTGATATTGTATTTTTGAACTTGAGCAACGTCTTAATTTCCTAAACCTTGATTCACTACAGCGTTATCTCCATGACAGAACAGAAATAAACAACTCTTGACTTGAAATAGTGCAGCTGCATTGAAAACTGCAGTGATAACCCAGTCAAAACTCACTAAGAATATGTTTAGATATCAGTAAAGAGCTTTAACTGCTTCTACTAACCAGTTGTCTTCCTCTCTCCACTCCAATAATTCGAAGCATTTGGTCTTACTAGATCAATATAGCTATGTTTTGTTCTGGAAAGAAGATTAAGTACAGTATTTGTCATGTTTTAATACTAGTATTTGTAATGTTTTTAAGAAAACAGCTATTATATTTCAGATTAAATTCTCAACATTCTTCAAATCCAGCAATAAATCAGTACTAGAAATGTATGTCAAGTGCACTTCCGGGACTCATAAGAACAAAATTTATTCCTTCAAAAATATTATGCTAGTATTCATGTTCTTCCTTCCATCCATCTCTAGTAGTATGCCCTACCGTAAGAACTCCTGTAACACTTTCAGGATAACGTAATATAATTGAAGGAGTTTTGTTCCCATCTTGTTCTTTGAAGTTTGAAAATAATCCCCTTTAAAAAGCTTTTTAAATAACTTTTACTTCACATGGCACCTTAATCTGTAACTTAAAACACATAACTTAATTATATCTATTGTTTGAAAACCTAGTTGTAACTGGGAATTACAAAGCTAGCTGCAAGTAGCATATTATAACACAAAATCATGTGGTATATGGTCTGCATCAGCAGAGTGCAAGACACAAAAGTTCAGTTTAACAGCTAAGAATAATCAGGAATAGTTACAGATGTCAACTAAGTATGCAAACTTATGTAATACTTATCTCAAGTAAACAGTAGACTTTACTGTTTCTCTCAGTGCCTTATTTTTACTCACATAAGCATAAAAACGGTTAGTCAGGGACATCACAGGCTTACCAAAGCTTCATTTAATAGAAGATTACACTTTTGTATTAATTTGTGAAGATTATGCTTATCATACTCCTCCGTTAACAAGAACATCATTAAGTCATTTTCCAGATTACGCATAAAAATGGGGACAAGCTTCACAATTATTTAATGCTTAACATGTTTTTCAGGGGGAGGTAGAGGGTCAGGGGCAGAGGGAAGAAAACAGAAGGGAAAAGAAGGGGGAAGAAAATAAGAGGTGAACAGGCCAGAGCAGCAAAACCAGACTCTTTGCCATAAGACTGTTTCTCAGTAGTATCTAAGAAATTATCTGGCTGCTCATTAAATTTTAAGGGACAAGCATACACACCATTATTTCAACTGGCATCTTTACCTTCAAGAATTGTGAGGCACAGAGACAAGGTAAGGTCAATTAGGTAAAGGTCCATAACTAATGGGTTATTAAATTGAGATGATGCTTTTGATATTTGAAAAAATCCTACATCCAGCAAAAAGAGTCTAGACGTGATGGTACAGTTCACTGCATCAAGAGCTAGAAAAGTTACAAATAAACTCACTGTATTCACTGACGTGTTTTTAAAAAGACCTTCAATACAGACCAAAGTCTCATCATCAATAGGGAACCATTTTAGAACTTTGGACAGTCTAGATGATGAGAAGACCAAGTACATAATCATTTATAAATTGGGTAACACACTTCCAAAACTTCTAGCTGTATTTTCATCACCCAGTGTCTAAGAACAGTCTGAATTCAGCAGGAAATGATGAAAAAGCATTCTCTGTCCCCAACCCCAGCTAAAACATACAGAATATGAAACAGGCTTAGAATTCAGAAACACTTCATATAATCATTGAAGTATATACTTTTTACATTTGATAAAAGTTTGAGGTGAATCCTGTAGTATGGGCTTCTTTCTTTTCAAATGACATTTTCTCTGCTGTGATTCTTAACCCAAAACTAAAGCACTTCAGAACACCTAAAATTAGGAGTGATATTCTCTTTATGAGATAGAGATCTAGGTGCTTCTAAACAGTGATTCCAGATGTAAAAAAAAAAAAAAGGCAACAAGAAAAAACTTATAATCCATGCCGTCATGCATCCAGTCAATCCTTTAAAAATAACGTTACTTCTAAAAAAGGTACTTGGAACATAAAGTAGTTGATCCACATGTGCTGCACATTGTATTAGTCTAATTAGAAAAGGAAAGGTTTCAGATTCACCACAGAACTATGTCCAGTGACTGAAAGTCAAGTTAACATACTGCCTACAAATAAGAAAACACAAAAGCTGAAATCCAGAGAAGTCATAAATCTTTACAGCTTATGAAATAGTAACTAGCTAAATTTTACCTTTTATTTCCAATAAGCATTATAACCATGTTGGAATTGGAATGCTGACGAGCATCTTCTAACCAAGTTGTCAAGTGGTTGAAAGTGTCCCTCCTAGGTACGGAAGAGAATGAAAATTAAAAGCAGCATTTCAAGAAATCTCTTTCCCTTCTGTTAGTCAGCTTCCCTTCTTGAGTAACCAACTTGTTTAATAGTACACATGCTCCAGGGATAAAAGCTAGTAATCCCTTCGTGAGAGGGAGAATAGGCGAACAAAAATCTAGTAAACAAGGACCATTAATGAACTCTGCCTAAAAAGTAACTGAAAACATGTTTGCTCCAAAAAGTAAAGAGGATTGTTATAGCTGTAAGAATCTGTAATTTTATATACATATAAAATCTGCTAAACAGAATTTTAAAAGTCCCTAATAGCCTCAACCAGTTCAAACAATTGTACAGATAATTACATACTCTTACAGTAATATTTGTTCTTCTACAGGCAGAAATGGTTGACAATTTTCTGTGAGTTTATAAACTGAATATTCATTTAGCAGCAAAGTCTTTTTACGTGCACAAATACGGCATGGTACAGATTTTATAGAATGTGCACACTAAATATTAAATCCCATGCTTGTAAAGTGTGTTTAAAATTTCACAAGAGTAAGACCATCTATTTAGGAATCAAAGATTCATTCGCTGTAAATCCAATGGAAAGAATACGTCGCTTCCTGATATTTAAAAATAAACAGGGAACAGAAAGAAAAAAGTCTAGGAAATCTCTAGTAAAAGTTGCTGCTTAATTCAGCAACAACACTCAAGATCCACAAGGGGAGCCACAGACCCTAATAGGATTTTAGAGCCTGAACATTTCTATAAACCATCCACAGTACCCACAGTTTGCAGATAAGCTATATGGAGACTTTTTTCAATACAGTAGGAAAAAATTAGTCACTTCTGAACAGTCGCTACAAAGATCACACTAAGATCTGTATTTTCCCAACCTCAAACACAGCAATGGTAGAAGTTTCCTGGTATTTTTATGTAAGCAAGCTTTGATGTTTTACTATTTCACTGATGTGCAGAATGTCACTTCAGTAAAAAATCTGCTATAATTAAAGAAAAATTATAGCTCATAGTAATAAAAACAATAGAAATGAATTAATGAAATATTTTAGGGTCTTGCGCAATTAAGGTAATCCAGAGGTTCATGTCAAATAGTTTATACAAATATTCTCTTTCATTCTTCCAGACTTTACATATTTTTCCTCAACCACTATACAGAGAAAATCGGAAGTGTATCTGTTACACAGGCTCTATCTTGATTTTCAGCACTTAAGGAAAGTTGGCAAAACATCAATTATAAATATTGATACAAAAAGCCAAACTAAATTAGACATTTTTAACAGTACTATATACCATAGCACAATTCTACAAAGATGTCATTTCAATCCAGTTATAACTCCTCAGTATTCTCACCTTGTAATGTCATACACTAGTAAAGCCCCTGCTGCCCCTCTGTAGTACGACCTTGTAATGGAACGGAAGGACTCCTGCCCTGCCTGTAGAAGACAAAATTTAATTATTTCATCTCTCAATTTTATTTTTTGGTGCTAAAAGCCATACACTTCGAATCACAGAATCATAGAATTCTACTTTAGAGAAGACGGGGACAAGAAGGAATATGGAATGGAAGTCAGAGATGGGACAACTGGAGACAAAGTCTCTAACGCTAGCGAGAGAAGGCACATGAGGAAAAGACAGCAACTACTGCACAGTGCTGTTAAAAAAAAAAAAAAAAAAAAAATCAGGAACAAGACCTCTAAACCTTTTTTGGCAATCCCTGACAACCCAATTTACTGAATGGCTTCACAATACATGAATCATTATTAGAGCACAGAATGGACTCCTAGCAACTAAGCTCTGAAGACAAATTTGAAAGGAAGCAAATAACCCAGAGCTTCACATTTGAATTCAATAGCCCGCTCCCTGGGGCAGCTGTTGACACTAGAATAAATAAAGCCCATTGTAAATAAATGATGAATGACATCTTTACGCCCACCATCTGCTGGTGTAAAGGTTGTTGGAAGGCCAAGGATGCAGATTTTATCCATTATATCATAAACTGCAGCCAGCTTTCAGCAGCCTTCAGATGGAATTCTTTCAGTAATCATTTTATTATGAAAAACCAGAAAATGGTTCTGAATTCAATTTTACACAATTCGACTCCACAGTTAATCAATTTCCTCTGTACTTGATAAATAATGCTTGTCAAAGCAGCTACAGGATGCAAGAGTCATCTTCATACGCACTGGTGAAAAACTTCAGAGATGCCACATAAATTTGATAGTTCTCACAGAAAAGTATTCTGTAAAAATCTCAGCACTTAAAAGAACATGCTCAAAAGAACACAGTCCTGAAAAGTAAATACTCAGTTGCAGACCTTGAGCTCCCCATACTCATGTTTTTCAGAAGTGCTATCTAGCACCTGACAGCTGTTAGAAGAAACTTTTCTTCCAATATTTAGTAATAACAGAAGCTTTAGCATAATTAAAAGATAACACAGAACACAATTAAGAAATACTCAATGCTGAAAAAAACCCTTATATGCAGTAAGATAGTTATCTGCAGAACTATAAGAAGTAACCCTGATTTAAAACCATGATAAATATTTCATTCTTGCTTTTCAAACACAAGCTACTCTTTAGCGTACAGACAAAAGAAAACTAGTGTTCAGAGAACTTTCTCTTCTCACAGTTACTGTACTTTTCTTAACATAAAGTTTTCCCAAATTCAGGAAGAACTTGGTCAAGATTCTGTCATTGAACAAGAACAGCGGCCTAAGTTTCAACATGTTCAGTCTTCAGAAAGCATCCTTATCTCTCAGAATAATCAGATACTTCAGTTTAAGAAAACACTTTCTCTTTGCCACTGCAGTGGAAAAAGGTACAAAAGACAGACAACATATTTAATAGTTTCAACACAATTAGAATACAGTAGCATACGCACTTGGCCGAGAGTCCAAGTGCATCTTTAGGTAAACTAACGCAATAGAATATAGACAATCTGCTAGAATGCACCAAGGAACAGTAAGAAAAAGAAGTTTTTAGCACAATACTTGGTTCCCTACCCAGAAGCTCCACTAAACTCTACAACTTTTTCTTGGTGTGGTGACTAGCTCAGGTGCATGGTAGATGCATAGAACATTTTCCTCCTAGCTAGACAACGGACAAGTTATTGTCACCAGTGTATTCCACGTATTGCCTAAAATAATACACGAAGTGGACTTAGCCTACCACATTAAGATTGCCTGTTTTACCTTCATAAATTCCACCCTGACATATTAAATTGTTTGTCTCCCCAAGTAAATTAATCATGGCCAACTCAAGGTTGTCAGAGGTTCTAGCAAATCTTAAAAGAATGTAAGAATTCTGAGTTCTTACAAGAGTCACTTACTTCCAAAAGTTTGGTATCTAAATTCTAAAAACACTGTAGCATTTGTAATTGCGTCTCACTTGCCCATGATGAAATTTAAGTATCCTTTCTTCCTGAAGGAAAGACTGGAGAAAAGGTGGAAAATGTCACCCCTTCTTCATCGGAGATTTAATCTTCCATATAGCAATAATGATTTTGTGCTTATACAGACCAACAGACAACACAAACTGAATTCCCTTTCATTCTAAACAGAAGAAAATTGAGTCTCTGCAAAGAAACTCCATAATATCTACATTTATATAATATATATATTTATATTATATAAAAAATATTAAGAAACACCATATATATATCATTTATATTTTAACAGTGTCATTCTGAATGATTTAGGTCAATATAGTAGGGTTAGGCATGCAGAACATACTACACAGCTTTTCCTAGTTTCATTATTACTTTAAGCATTTTTCATCTGACAATTTAATCTTTGCCCCCCATTTTTTTTTTTTCCCTCCAAATGGGACAATCTATTTTAAAGAAGATAAAAAAAATGTAGGTCATTAGCCAAAACTCACTTTCTTAAAAAAAATACAAGTGTGCTATAATTGTACTTTATCAGGCTTGCAAAGTAGGACCAACCCAAGTTTAGCGACTTGCTACAAGGAGCAACAGATAGAAGCAGCTGTATAGAAGCTCAATATAAATTAAAACCAGCTTTGATACCAGAGAAAAGCCTTTTATCTTCAATGAAATGAAATTGTTCTTACCATCTCCTCTTTCATGTTCCCCCAAAGTCTAGTATTTTTTTTTTTTTATATTAAAAAAAGCTTTTTACACAGCATCACAGACTGGTTGAAGTGGGAAGGGACCTGTGGAGGTCACCTGTTCCAACCCCCCCTGGCTCAAGCAGGGCTGTTCAGAGCAGGTTGCCCAGGTCCATGTCCAGATGGCTTTTGAATATCTCCAAGGTCAGAGACCCTACAACCTCTGGGCAACCTGTGCTGGCGCTCAGTGCAGGGAGAACAGCAGTGGCAGTAGCCACTAAATGAATATTAAACAGGGTATTTGTGAAGCCCATGTTACACCTAGTATAGGCAACACAAGCCTCTACTCCAAGGCAGCCCTTGGTTATACCCACTTTCAGAGTTAGACTGCAGTGGAAGTGGGAAGCTGAAAGATCTTTCTGGTAACAGATAGACCATGACAGCTATTTCACATGTGGAAACTCTAGCTTAGAGAAGTTTGCCTACAGGAACCAATAAACGCGTACTGAACAGGCCTGAACATGCATCCTCTCAGAGAAAAAGGTGTTAGCTCTGACGCAAGAAGTTCGCTAATCATGAAAAAATGTGGGCCTCTGATAAGCAAGTGATGTTTTAAGTGCTAGGAACATTCTTTTTGGCTGTTTTCCGGACTGTAAGCTTTTACAATTTATATCATATTGGTTAACAAAAGCAAACTTGCTGATAGAAGAAACTTACATAATCCTAGTTCTAGGAGTTACAAGTCTTCAAAATAGTACAAAACCCCTCATCCCTGCTTGAGCTGCATGTAGAACTGCATGGACATATATCCCATGTGTTTCTCTAAATATACCTCAGTATAGAAACACAATTTCAAAATAATGCTGTAAGCAGAACATGAAGCAGTATCAATCACCTCAGGTCACTAAGATACACAGAGATTTAGGGCCTACACTGACGTTTTCAGAAACATTTAAGCTATGTAACTGTGTTACCACTGACACAGTATCTATGACACATTTGAGAAAAGACTCCAAGTGTTACTATTCCTACAGGAAATCTCTGTGTCATTTCCAAGTGTGTGGTGCAGTCGCGTAGGTGTCAGTTGCAGAATGTACAGGCAAGTCTTTGCTAACAAAAAGGTCTCCTTGCAAGTTCCTCAACTGCATATTTGTGAATCTATAAAATAAGAGGAAAGAAATAATAAAAAGAAGAGCCATAATGCAGTATAAGAAAGCAGTTAGATAATGAGAGGGGATCCACAAGAGTGCATCTCCTTAGAAAACACTCCATTCATTTTACTGAATTCTCTATTCTCAATGCTGAAGAATGTGGAAAGTTTCTTCAAAGACAAAGTTATATGACTATACCTCGGTAGGTCTTCAACATCCAAGCTGACCAAAAATTTTTACTAGGAGGAAATTTCATAGTATAGATCTACATGAAAAAATGAGAAACTACAAACGTACCACAGCTAGTACCTCTAGACTCTTTCACTTTTAAAAGGAGAATACATACGTGGTATGTTCAAACCTGGTGACAGAACACCTCATTTACACTGGAAATTATTACTCATTTAAAGTTGTTAACACTTTAAGCTGTATAGAAAATGAAAAAGACATCTAAGAAACAATTAACTCACACAAATGTCACACTACCTATGACAACTGATAGTTGGGAACTACTCCACAAAGCTGATCCCTGGAACAAAATGTTCTAGAAAGAGAGAGGAGCAACACATACCTTTGAATACAGTTTTGAAAGTTATAAATAAACTACCAGCCTTTTACTCACATGGCAACTTGTTTATACAAATACATTAATCAATCTTGCTATCATGTCTCCAGATATAATCATACTCCAGAATAAAAGTAATTTTAAGGTGATTTACTATCACGTAGTAAAAATAATAGGCACAAAAGTAGCGTAAGAGTAAAAAAAACCCGTTGCTTTCCAGCAAAGACATTCCCGAACAAGAACAGAAGATGCTTGTGAAGAGGAATCCGTAACAATTTAAGAAAGTGTCAGAATTTATGTGGAGGATTCAGCCAAGTTACATGTTGCTACAGTATAACTCTGTCAGCATCCTAATGAGAACTGAAATTTCAAGAGTACTAAAGATCCTCCAGGGTGCAACTGTACATATGTCTAAATACAGACCATTTGTGCATATGCCTTTTCTTCTGATGTTGTTGAACGCATGCCATTTAGACATCCAAAGCAACTCCCAACACATCACAGAAACAGAAAGCTTTAGCCATCCATTATTAGAAGTACCCTTACGATTTATTTCAGGTTATATATTTGAAACCTTTACATTTTAAGTAGCTACCCCTCACTAATATGCAAGTTCCACTATGGACAAAAGAAAGTGATTCACTCTCCTTCTACCTAGGGCCTTATCCTAAGCAAGTGCTTGCTTTATTATTGTAGAAAGTCCCAGATAAACTGACAAGAAATCTATAATAAGTCACAAAATAAAATACCAATAATATAGTATTTCAATAACCAAATACTTTTAAGCACACAGACAAAAGTTTGTGAACACTAAGCTAGCTGGAGTATCAAGTTACCTTGGCTTCCTAAAGTGCCATCGTGGACGTGAACAATAACTTAGCTACTGGCACTGACATTCTGATGATGGTCCTATTACACAAACTGCAATAGGAATAATTATTAAATGGACAAATTCCTCCTGATCCATAAATCCAGGAATAAGTCAATGCTCCCACATAGCAGCAAACAGTCTGTGGAACTGATGCTCAAACTAGTTTCAGGAACCAAAATAGATCCTCTGCAAGTTCCTGATGCTACTTCACAGCAGTAAAACAGAGCCCTGAGCACTGAGTCATCATAACCAAGTCATCGTAGATGAGCTGTAAGATGCAGCCACATTCTTGCAGGTGCAACGGCAAAGGAGTCAAATTAGTAAAAATACAGTAGAAGAATTCACCAACTGCCTATGAACATAAAAATATGCTCTCACTACCAAAGCAATTAGAAAACATCATGAAGTAGACAATTAGCAAAGAACTCTCAAGGGTGAGTGCTACATCCTAGCAATTATCAATATCACCAAGATGAAATTATTATTCATTTAATGAATGGAGAGAACTTTATTAGGTTCTACTAGATCCAAGCCTTTGCAAATACATGAAAAATAACCAAATTTCCAAGAGGGATTAGTATATATTCAGAATATCTGAAAGTAGAAGAATAAACCACACTGTGGTTTTAGAGAGTCATGCCTTCAACAATTATGCCTTCAGTCTTGCATAAACGTGCTTTCTGTGCAAGCTTTCAACTACTAGAAAACTGGAAATTTAATTAGAAAGCTCGCTTGAATGTAAACCAATAAGTTACTTGAAATTAGCTTATAAGAAAAGATTATTTCACATATTTAGTCTTAGCCTGAGCAAGACAAGTTTTAGCCTAAGCAAGACTAAGGTGTTATAGAAACATAATAATGACTAAAAAGGAACATTTTTTATCACAGATTTCCAAGAAAAAGATATTTTAAATTACCATATTTAAATACACAGGAAAAATTCTTATATCAATTTAATTTAGAGAACATAAGTAATATGAATTAGTATCATCACTGATCTCTGCCCCTGCAGTGTCTGAGCGAACTTAAATTCCCTCTTTCAACTATTGCTTATTTTTGCTCATCAACAATGACTTGTTAGTAACAGTCATAATACAGAACATCCCCCTCGACAACAAAATGAAGGCTACTGACTCAGCCTGGTAACAAGCCCAGTATCTCTCTATAACAATGCAGTTTTTCTGAGGAAAAGCAAGTTTAGTATTTCTCGGTGTTACAACGCCACAAGACAAACCACCTCATCTGCACAGTTTGTTTAAACTCACAAAGCTTAATAGCTCCCAGAACGGTCATTTAGATCCTTACCAGCTTCTGTAGACCACTTCTAGCTCCCTAAAAGTTATTTTTGCAACCGACATTAGCTCAAATACCACACTTTCACAAAACAGTAGCTTAACTTCTCATAGCAGGCAATTACCAGCTAACCAGTTTTGACAAAAACGTATCTCAGTCTATCCAACTATTGAAAGCTGTTACTAAGATTAAAGACACAGGAAAGGAAATAATCTAGAGACTAAAGATAGACAAGACAAATGAACAATTTGGTCCAATACCTGCACTCCCCTTGACGGAACTAAATGCATCAGAAAGCAAAAGTGAAACCCAAGGACTCGCAGACCTAAAAACCTGGGCGTGCCACAGCATGCAGCAGCAAGCTTGCAGAGCCCAGAAGTGGGGCGATCAGGAGCAGCCTGCAGCTGGGAGAGAACAACAGGACACACTATTTGCTTTTGTAGAGGCATGATCAGCTGTAGAGCCAAGACTTCAACACTTAACACTATGTATGCTGGGACCACACTGAATATCTTCCATGGAACGTGGGGTTTGGGTGGTGGTAATTTGGTTGGGTTTTTTTGTGGTGTTCTTTTGTTTGTTTGGGAGGGGCGGAGGGAGGGGAGCACGTGTGTTTTCGCATCAGACTAGTTTTAGTAGACTACCAGCTCACAGGACCAAATACTGTACTACAATGTCTAATGGGCATACGTGCATTCCTTGAGCATATCTTCTAGTACAGTCTCGTCCAAAAAGAATTCGGTTTGTGTACTCCCACATGAAAACTAGACTGCAGGAAGCAGAGTCAACTTCTGTAACACACTCCTGATCCAAACTAAGATGCCAATGAAAAAGTTACATATTCTTGAGTTATGACAGGAGAAGATCACACAAATGGATCTTTCAGACATGCAACAGTGTCAGCTTCAGCTGCCCCTGTAACTTATGACATACTGCTGCTGTGAGGTATACTGCAGCTTCCTTATATTCCCATTACAAAGACATACTTTGCCTTGGAGCTACAGTGATCTGTTGAAGCCAACACAAACTGCTGCACCATTGCACAGAAATATCTGGCCAGAAAAATCTGAATTCAGGTGTTTGATTCTCTTAAAGCAAGTCCTTATTAATTGTTAAGCAGTCAACACAAGTTTTATCCAGTTCTCCACTACTTCTGTCTCTGCTCAAGATGCTTCCCGTTCAGTGATGGATTTAAAGCAGGTAAGTAAGGCTAGCCCTAAATCAGAGAAGTGCTGCTGCTCTGACTCAGTAAGCACCAACTGAAAACAAATACCCCATGTGTTTCTTTAGCCATAGGTGTAAAATGAACTTTCCTTATAAAACAGAAATTGTTCCACCTTAATAAACAGGGAGATAGCCCCAGTAACAGCTAGCAGTTTTTGCTAACAGAAAAAGAGATTCAGGAAGTTCTTAACACAGATACACAATAGGGACATGGTAACCTTGGTTATTATGGACATCTTGATGTACCTTAACACTCATAAGTAAAAAAAAAAAAATCTTGATAACTACCTCATCATATTTCTTGTTTTGCTATTCCTTCAACACCTTGGCACCCAAGATCAGAACTGAGACAGTGAAATTTAGATATGCTGACAAGCCAAGATTGGATTAGAATAGAAATAGCCTTTGTTTTAAAAATCAGATTGTATACCGCTAAAATTTTAACTATGGGCAATATACTAAGTCATTCATTGCTTACAACTTACAAATTATTAACTACAACACAAGCATACAATCTACGCTGTGTATGAAAGCTTTCAATTAATATTTTTTATACATGTATGATATGCTTAAGAAGCTAGCCAGCCAAAACCCCTGCTCCAAAAGAGTTTATAAGTTATAATCAAAAGAAAATCCATTGAAATTTTGTCTAACGGACACTTTGTATGCATTCAAGAAGCCAAACAGACTGAGAAGAGCTACTGAATCACAGGCACCAAGAAAAACACAATCTACTCAAAAATAATTGAAGTTTAATTGTATCTAAGGAGTAGACAATAGCATATTAACAGAATTAGTTTGAAAGCCAATGAAAGAGAGTGGCTGCATTGAGAGTGAAATTAGTAATTTTGCTTACAGAGAACCTGTCCCAATTTTAGGAAGCAAGGCCCAATGTAGGTAAGTTCTCATTTAGTCACACTACACACTAAAACTTTGCTTCTGAAGCTACTGTTTATGCAGAGAATTACTTGTCAATTGACCTTAAAAATGATCAGCCACCTTGGGAGTCAGCAATCCACAGTCATAATAGTAAAAACGCCCAGGGCAGGAGCAGCCCAAAGCAAGCAGAATGTGACCACGTTCTCCTACACCTTTCCATGGAAAACTTTCAAGGAGGCACAGCTGTTAGATGCCATTTCAAGTGAGGAACCTATTTTACAAGTACTTTAGACCTTACATAGGAAATCAGTCAAAACACTGCATTTGTTTACATTTTTATATACACAGGTAAGCATGCATCTGTATCTCCCTTCACTGATCTTCTATACCAAAAAGAACACATACTTGAGGCTACAGCTCATGTATTTGTCGTTTTCTAAAGGCATCCTAAAATGCTTTAAGAAAAGGAAACAGACAACTCTGCCTTAGGGAACAGTTAAGCACATTCTAAGGACACAGCCATCAGTATAAGCACCTTAAAGCCTTGCAACACAACAACTGTAGGACACCGAGGCTGACTGCTCTATGGTAAAGTGACTGACAAGAAGTAAACAGCCAACTTCCCTAATGTATGTTCTGAACCTGAAAACCATCAAAAGTCAAGTCTAGTCTGGTTTTTGGTAGGCTTTTCAAAACTTTAAGCTTTTACCAGTCACTTCTTGATTGTTTGAAGTATTTACTATCTTCATGATTATACTGAAACTGAGTTCTTAAGTCTTCTTCTATGAAAACAGTGAGTCCTATCTTTTCTTCTACGTTGGAAATACAAACATTTCCTCTAGAGAATTCTTGATTAAAGCTGGTAGACCCATCATAATTTCCCAACAGGACGTTACATTAACCAACCTTGCATGAATGCACAGAGAAATGCAAATTCTTAAGAATACAGAAAACTCACAAAAAAAGTGAGGCAGAACGAATTCCTGTCTTACAAATCTGACCATGTTACTTGACGAAGAAAAGTTACAATGCAAACAGCAGAAATTTGCACTGTTTCAAGAATAGATCACACCAAAAAAGGAAATTTTAGCAAATTTTTAATCTGCATAGAAACCAGAAAAGCTGCAAGACAAAGTACATAGTCTCACATGGGTGCTGATGATAGAGAGCTTAACCAGAACAAAGGGAAAGCTAGTGGAGCCATATGTTTAGGTAATTTCTATGATTTATTACTTACCGTATCCCATATCTGAAGCTTTATCTGTTTTCCATCAATAGTTATCATTCGAGCCCCAAATTCTACACCTGAATAGATTTTACAAAAGATTACATTATTAGGATATATCAGAAAGAAGAATGTCAAGTATTATGAAAACAATAAAGTAAGTTTAAGTTAACTCAACACTGTATTTGTAGGAAATAATCTCTATCAGAATCTGTTTTTAGTTAATTTTCCAGCTGCTTAAGAAAGCTGGAAAGTTTTCCAGAAGAAAGAAAACTTACTTTCAAAGTGCTTTAAAAATGCATTAATTCGAGTAAGTGTCAAGGAGGTATTTCCTACAAAGTTTTCCAAACGATTTAGTAGCTCTAGATCAGAGGGAGAAAGACATGTCCATTTGAATGCAAACAGGAAATTGAAGTCAGTTATTTTAACACTTGACCAATGACAAATTGCTGAAGCCAGTTTAGAAGAAATAAAACCTACAATTCTTTAGCAATAGAATATTCTATTAAGTGAGCGTACAAATGTCACCTTCAACAAGATAAATTTTATTACAGTATTAATTAAAACTCTTCTGCCCTCGTGAAGAAAGTGCTGCTGAAATTCTAGCTAGTTAAAGATCAATATTAATAACCGAGAGAAAAAAAATGTGTTTCAAATAAACAAAAGTAATTTCTTCAGTGGAAAAATCCAGCCTTTTGTACCATCTTTTAAAGTAATTTTAAGATCATTAACAGTAAATCAAGCATAAATTGAGGCTATTAATACAGTAGTTAAAACCTGACAAATGCCTAGGGACACTGGACATATTTAAAGGCTGTCAAGTTCCATTAATCTGTGCTTCATATATGTGTTATTTCAGAAAAAAATAAAGATCCAGTAGATTAAGTTTTGTCTAAAATTGATCACTGTCTAGATTTGGACTGAAGTCTTCCAACTAAGCAGCTCTGATTTGAAGTATTCCAAATGTCTCTTCAAAAGCTTATTCAGAATATCTGGAGGGGCAGCACTGCTTTCTGCAGAAGGACTTGTAGGGAAGGGGGCAGGGAGGAATCACTCTCCCCCTCCCCCAGGATATCAGAGCCACAGGACACTGCTCTTTTTAGCATCCAAATAACCTGCAGTAACTGTATGCAAACAAATGGAAAGAATAAAGGGGGAGGGGCAGAAAGAAGGAAGTAGGTGAATGACAATGATCTCTCTGAAAACTACTGCAAATCCAGGGGAAGGTCCTTGGACTACTACAGGTGCCAACACTGCAGGTATTGCTTGATCTCAAAATGCAGATATAGAGCTGCTGATTTAAATTCAGCAATCATCCTAAACGTGTAGTTTCTACAAACAACTGCACAGAAAAATTGAAAGGATATTTATCCTGTTCCATCAAAATATCTGCTGAGAGAAAATTCTGAATTTGAAACAACACACCCAGTTTGATGGTGAGTCTGTTCTCCCAAAGAAGGAATAGAAGCTTTTCAAGTTTAGATTAAGGGCATGTCCTAAAGGCAATGGGCAAAGCAAATGGAACGTTTGCAGTGGTTTTTGCCACCCATATCTACCTATAAATGTGGGGTGGGTTTTTTTTTTTGGTTAGGTTTGTGTGTGTGCGCTTGTCTTCTGTTGTTGTGTTTGGGTTTTGGGGGGGGTGGGTTTGTTTGGTTTCCCTTCCCCACCTGGCCTCTGCATCACACAGCTTCTCCCTTCATTTGTTTTAAGAACAGATACTTCAATTCCCAAATGAAAAATGGATATAGTTGTTGCATTGTAAGTTCTTTTAAAGTACCCTATTACATTTATGCACAATTCTGAATGTAGCTAAAGACAGAAAAATAGCTGCTTCTATGTATTTTTTTTTTCCAATCTTGTTTTCATTAGAGGTAGTTTCTTTCCTATTTTCTTAAATCTTGTAACATTTTAGGCTAGCTATACTAATTTTAGTATTTAGGCTGAATTTTGCACAATTTAAGATTAAATGTCTTTTTTCCACATGTTCATTTTCCATTCTCTACTGAGTTGCTCACAGCAGGAATAGAATCTCTACTCCCATAGGCTAAAATCCTTATATTATATTGAAAAAAAGTTAGGCTATGTAACACAAACCTTTTTATTCAATCTACAGGTTCTCAGGAGTTTTAACATCATCAGTTGGAAGTGCATTAAGTAACATCAACACATCCCACCTCTCTCTGCACAGGCATTCATACGGCTTTGAACCCATGTTCTTTCTTTATCTTTCTCTTTCTAAATCTGTTTGGGTAATTGGGAGAACCATTCTCCTGGCCAACACAGACATGCTCTACCAGTTAAGTGAAAGGAGGCTGTTTCCAGCCTATGCTCCTTCCTCCCCTTTCCAAGCAGCTTCCCATGCTCCACGCCTACATCTCTCATTATGTTGCTATCTAGGTTCACCTCCTCATCCCACTTACCTTCAATTTCTGCTCCCAGATTTCAGCAAAGAACTGACACTACAACCACCCTGCTGAGGTGAAGCTGTTTCCCACAGCCTATCAGTCTGCTGATGTGACAGGGTTGCCAAAGGCATAAGTGATATATAAAGTGTCACATATTTGGCAGGCCTAAAGAAGAAAAGATGGTAATAACTCATGCCTCCCTAGGGAATTCAGGCTCTTTATTCAGCCAGCCTATCTGCTGCCAAGACCTCGGAAATATTTGAAAACTGACGTTAGCCTAAGTACTTAAGTTAACTTAGCCACACACAAGGTGTGGGAGGACTGTCCAGAGAGAGGGAAGCCATAATCAAACCACTTGATACATTCTGTTACATGGAGAATATCTGTTTATATTTCAAGCACCTATTTCAGTACTCTCAAACACAGGAAGCCTACCTACTCCAGGGCACAAACTAAAAATAGAGACTAGGGATACATTTTGGGCAAGGCTCATTATGATTAGAGCCAACATGTTCCTTGAAATAACATCAAGAACAAGTTCAAAGGTTCTGCAACCTTATCAGAGACTAGCATCTGTCGTGCTTAACAGCGAAACTGATCTGAAGACTAAACTTGCCCACGGAAGAATTTATTCCCACGCTATTTCTCCTATTTTGCATAGAAAAATAAATAAAAGTTTGTATCCTTTACTGTAGTTAGATCACAGGCAATGTTTTCTGTCAACATGTATTTATTTCCCCTAGTTTCAATATCAAATCATAACTAACACAAATGGTCCACATCCAATTGAGGAGTTGGGAAGAAAAATCCCTGTCCTTTCCAAACAGGAAACACCTTCACACTTCAATCCTTCTCTATCTAGAAGTTAGTCTTCCCAAATAGTAAATTTGTTTACTTGTCTTTAAAGTTAACTTTGCTTTAGTCTATCTGTAACTTGTCTTCAAGGTTCTGTGGCCAGGCTAATATTCTGCTCCCTAGTGAAGAATCTGCCATTAGCATCACCATCAATGCATTTCAAACTTGGCCAATTCTGCTTCCATGACCAGTTTTTAGCTTTTCTGAATAGACAGTTGAGATACTATAGCTATAAACTTTAACTGTTTCAGATTGTACCTTCCCAAGAAGAAATAAGACTGCCACTTGCCTTTATTAGCTAACAAATATTCATCAGCTGAAGATTCACTACTACCTTAATACAGTACAAATCATAAATTACTGTAGCACAGCAAACTCATAAATGCATGCTCAGGTACCCTCGCTGCTTAACCATTAGCATTGTGGGGGACAAGAGAGACCTACCAATAGTGAGATCGTGGACTGGTTGAAACCGCTTGTCTGTAAACTGTAACAATAAACATGATTTCCCAACACCTAAAAAAAGAAGAAAAAAAAAAAGTTTTAAGCAAAGTCAAAAAAAAATCTGTTAAGAACCAACAGAAGCTAATTTAAGCGGATAGCATACGTTATTTAAAACTCATTACTAGAACTTGAGATATTAGATTTCACCTACTTTGAAGTGTATGTTACTTTTTCATAACACAACAGCATTTAATGTTCCAGAAATGTTAAAGTCAAAGCAGCTATTTTCAAAACTTGAACAAAAAATAATTCTTTTGAAAAAGAAGTTATGCCTTAAAAATTATGTGGAAAAGTTTGCTAACAGACTTTCAAAGTATAATTTCACATCCTCTCTCCACAGTAACTACAGGTCTTGCTACTCCTCACAACCCTACATCTGCTTCCCCTTCAGTACTTTCAGCTTTCTTCCAAGCTCACTAGATCCTCAATAGCACCTCATTCCTACCTATCTCTTAATTTATCAGCTGAGGTAACAGCAGTGCATATATGGCTTGTAAAAACCACGATGTGCTACTGTCCACTGCTTCCCAATAGGCCAAATAGTCCAGGCAGAACTGGCAACAGTTGAGTTAATGTGACAGCCAGCCAAATAACCCAACCCTTGTCCCCCTCAGATAACCCATTTGGCTTGGAAATCAGGGTAACTATTTCACATTACATGGATGCTGGTCTGTAAGTGGGCAATTTCTTCTGTATGTGAAAGCACAGGAAAGTAAAAGTTAATGCAGTCAATAGAAGTACTCAAACTACCTAGGTTTGTAAATACAATATTTTATGGTTAATTTTTACTTGTTCTTTTACTCTGAAGGGTCATTCTTCTTGTTCTGCTCAGTCAAATTTAATTTTTTCAGCCTTTTAAAACTTGACAGTTACACATTTGGTTTACATACATTTAAACTCTGAATTATCATGTAACACACAATACTGCAGCATCCACGTTCCAGCTGTACTTTGCTTTATCTGTGCAGCAAGATAAGGCTGTTTTAGCCACATAGTAGAGGTCAGCAACAGCTGATCAGAAGTGACATATCTGGTAATAAAAGACAGCAAACAAAGGGATAAGGAGAACAAACCATACTGCAAGACACAACATACATACACCAAAGGTCTGCATAGTTGCAAACCTCTGGTACGCATATAGTGACATTGACCTTTCTACTACTAAATTCAGCAAAGTTTTTTAGCATGGTTTCATGAGGAAACAAAGCCTGCACAATCATAATTGCTACCCACCTGTCATTTTGGTCTTAAAAAGCTAAGGCCAGTGGCCAGTTTCCATCAAATCTAACAGAAATAGGAGACCTGCATTTTTAGGTTTATCACAAAACGAGTTGTGACAAATTGATGACACACTGAGATTAATATCCCAAGTGATGCAGCAATTCCAGCAGCCTAAGCTAGTTGTTGGTGCTGCTATCCCTACTTACTCTCTTCCCTACAGCATGTTCACGCCCATTTCTCCATATGGCTTAGATAAATTCTGGAGTATTTTCAGTTGTCTGCTAGGTTAGCACACTAACCTCACAAGAGGAGTGACAAAGCAAACAGAAATGGCTTAATGCAGGGTCAGACAAGCATGAGAGTTAGTTCAAATGAGGGAAGAGAAATGCAGCAGCCAGCAGATCAACAGCTTAGACTGGCATGGAACTGCAGCCCAAGGCAAAGTTTGCAGCACTGGCCTTAACAGATCTCTTTTCTGCAGCTCCCTAGCTTGCGATAGCAAGCTGTCAGAACACAAGAAGCTTGAAAGCTTGTACAGGTTCTGTCCAACAAAATTAGTGGACATAAGAGAAGTGGATGAAGAATGGGGGAGAACACTGGAGGTCAGAAAGAAACAGGGAGAAGGACAGGCAGAATACTGGAGCTATTGGGACAGAGAACACAAAACTCTAAGGACTCTCCAAATATCAATAATTCTGCTACTCGCAGAACACTTTATATATACAGATAACCAATGAAATACAGCTGCCTCATCACAGAACACAATCATCATCCCACTTACAAAAAACAACCTATAAATCACAGCAGAAACAGAATATAGAATAGCTTTTGCCATTAACCTTACAAAGTGATTACAGTATTGTTGGATAAACCAGAACCTCAAAACTATCCAATATGCCCGCACAAATCTTACAAACATTAGAAAAATATTTCAAAATGTAATCAACAAGGTGACACTTGATTAGGTGTCCCAGCACTAGTCTCAAGTGGCAATCCGATATTCCTTCTTCTTCTAAGTCTGGTGACCAGCTTGTTGGTTCAGGGGAACATACAAACATAGCGTCAGCACAGCGAAGATGACAGACAAGCACAGCCCCTTTGATGCAAGCCCTGTCTCAGACTGGCACAAGATGACTGCACCTCTAGTTACTCTCATGTACCAGACCTTTCAGGAGCAGACTGCAGGCTGATGGGTTCACACGCAGAAACAGAAGAAAAAACGAGTTTCTGTTTAATGCCATTCCTGCCACTTCATAACCTTCCAGCAAAAAATATCTGAGAGTCCCTAAATGTTGTACTGTTGTTGACTGAAAAAAGTGATTCAAAAAGTTGCAAACAAAGCTGTAGTGTCTATTAAGTTTAGGTTATAATCCGTTTTAGATACTCTTTACAAATACTTTATTGTCTACATTTAATAGTAGTATTTTGTTTTCATTTTATAGTTTTAAGACATTGCAAGTTTGCAACAGGAAAGTTCTTAGGACAATAGTTTGTGACTCATTCACTTCCAGAGCCTGAGCAGACTGTGCTATCATAGACACAGCGAGAAACCTGTATCAGGAATAGGAGCTGTATATGAATTCCTGAGCAGTTTACCACCTTGTGACATAAACAGATGCTGCAAAGATCAATCAACAGTTGCATGGCAGCTAATTCCGTGGCATACAGGTGATTTAAAGTGACTACACGGGCTAACTCTAAGAGCAAAGTGGCTGTTTACCCGGTAACTTGTTCATTTAGCACTGTAAATATTACACCTGAAATGAGGCAGACACTCTGGGAAAAGTAGTTGAGCATGTCTTATGATAGTCAATTGTAGAACACAAAAGAGACAGATTCGGTTATTTATGAACTCATTCTCCATTTTACTGCCACAATTACTTTAACATAGCTTCAGATGAACCAAGCCCCAGAGAAAAAAAAACTTAGTATCTTAAAACAAGAAATGAGCAGAGCTTGGATGCACTTCACCAACAACCACAGTAAACAAAAGCTATTGCTTAGGAACAAATTAAAACAATGGGTTATGTGCTCAGGGGGGAGCCGCGTGCTTCTTTGCAAGTGTCTGTTCTAGGATCCCTTCATCACTTCTTAGTACCCAAACAGCGATGGGAAGTGGAACTTGTGCTACAGCAGTTTTACCCTCCCACCCTGAATTCCAAACCAGCAGCATGAGTTGTTTCTCCAAATTCCTCTGTCTCCCTTAACAGCTTCCTCTTTATCTGAGTGCCACTCTGCAGACAATTTCCTTAGGCAAAGCCTTGCCAGAGCTTTGCTATTGTCCACCCTGGCCCAGCCACGCTTCAACACTCCCCCTTCCTTATATCTCACTAGTGTTCATTTCGCTGCTCAGCAAGCCACAACAGCTCAGCGGTAAAGCTAACCTCTCCCCCTGCACTCAGAAGGTTATGCAAGGAGCTAAACCAAGAAACCAATCCAGCATAAAACTACAGTCATCCAAAACACTAGCATGTGCATAACACTAGGGCTACAAAATACATAGGAAAGGGAAGGGTTGTTCTTTTCAGCAGCAGGCCGCGCTCAACAGCAATTTACAAAGCAGCTCCAGAACCGTAACGCAGGTAAAGATACAGCTGAGCCAGTTAAATGGCTTTTGCTAAAAGAGTTGACTTGCTTCCTTCTCCCCTTCCAGCTCCTGTGACTCCCTGTGAATTTGGCAAGGAAAGTTCAGTCATCAGTTCCAAAGTCAAGGTGCACTACTGTCAACATGAGGAAAATTTCCAGGCTTTTGTCACCACTGGACAAAACTCAGTGTTCCTTTCACTGATGTTTGTTTGTCTTAGAAAGCTGATCTGGCTCGAGACCAAAAATGCCTCAAAAAGGGAGGGAGAAGAGGCTAAGATTATTTCCTCACTTGTTCACATAAGCACCACTATGGCCCAAGAAAGGTGACAGAGGAAAAGAACTGCAGCAGAAGTCATCCCAACCTAGGTATCAAAACTGAATCCTGAAGACAAATCTCTTCAATTAATCTACTAGCTGCCTCTGATGGGTATACTCACTCCTTCCCACACAGTTCTACCTCCTTACTCAAAATGGGTCTTACACTTTTCTGACCATACCTACTATTTTTTTCGTTTTGGTTTTTAAATCATTTTTGTGAGCTGAACTGGCTCTCTGAAGGATGAGACATGTGCTGATGTTGACAGCTCATAGTTGAGACAAGGAGTGGTAAGCAGGTCCACCCATTTTGGCAGAAGATAAACTTTGGATTAACTCAGCCATCTCACAGAACTGTATTTTTCTTCCTGTTGTTTTGCAAGACAGGACAATCAATCAGCTCACCACCCACAAAGATGAAGACCTACGCCCCCTTCGATATCTTGCTCACCAATCCTCCTAGGTCTAGTTTCCTCCCTTAAAAGTACTCCAGACCTTGGAAAGCACTTCCCCGGGCCAACTCAGCTGATTCAGCTACCAAGTAAGAAGTTAATCCAAAAAGTAGGTAGTTTTCTACTGTGTTAGCAGGTTGATTCAACTCGTGGTAGACTATCAAAGTCACCATAAGGCAAGGGGAGCAAAACCTCCTTCTTTCACGTTTAATCAACTGTGTAAGCTTGGATGCCCATGAAGCCCCAGTACCAACTGAGATGAAACAAGCTTCCTGCTTCTCTTACCTTCCTTCAGAAAACAAACAAAAATAAATCTTTAAATAGGCCAAGGACAGTTTCAAGCAACGGACAAGTCTCAAATAACAGATTTGAAAACCAACTCAGATTTAAACCAGGTAATTAAATAGTACAAATGTCACAAGATCTACACCTGTTACTTGGCTTACGAGGTACTTCCAGTTCTTTCTAGGAGTCTGCACAGCTTCCAGATGCTTCCTAAGCCCTTTGCTTATCACAGGCCACAGCTCATTCCCTCTCTCCTTCCTTTCCAACCACCGCATCTTTATGCAGCTCAGCAAAACTACCCTTTCACAGGCCTAACCATAATGAGACATTAACTTAAAGCAAAGATTTTTCTTAACTTCTTTTCAGACAGCTATTCGCTAGTCAAATCTCTGTCAAAGGGGAAAAAATAAATAAAATTAATAGGAAGGACAAACTACAAAATTCCAAACTGTCAGTTATGGAGCAAAGGGACTTCATATACCAATGTAACCATGGACAAGAAGGGGAAAAAATAAACCTCCAAAATCCATCACGATGGCTACATAGGTTTGAGAAAAGTAATATCATAAAAATGGCTTTTTGATTCTTCTAAAGATGACAATATTTAAATAGATAAACATTGCTGTAGATTATTTACAACAGCATATCTGAAGCCAATCATGCAAATTTTCCTTTCTACATAAAAATTAGTGCAGACTTACAAACTGAAAGGGGCTTTATCATTCATTTAGTATGGCACTACCCAACTGCTAATTGCAGGTTTTAAAACTTAATAAATAAAAATTCTTTCCAAACAAAATTAAGCTACATGAGTCTATAGAAAACGTCTTCGTGTCCTGGATGATCACAAAAGACTGAGAAAACTGCTAGCCATTCATAATAAAATTGTTTTAGTCAAGGTTGGGTTTTTTTTAAATTAAAGGTTAGAATTAGTATGAGGGTACACAGTAACCATCTCATGAAACCATTTGTATGGGCATCTAGTTACAGTTTGTTAATTCTATTTAATTGCTTCTAAGAGGCTAAGAAGACATATAACATCTAGTATTTCCTCTTTTAGGGATGAAAGTTATCATCAAAAGGGTCTCAAAGCAAGACGGAAGTAGTACAGATCAGCACTCTGGTTTTCAGTATGAACAACTTCTCAAGCTATCATGGGGTGTTAACAGCAGCTCTAGTGGGATGAAAACCCGTTTAGCTAAGCAGTATTGTTACATACTTGTAGAAAATAAGGGCAAGAGGCTCTGGGCATGCACACTGCTAGCTAATAAGAGCTGCTGTTTCAGAACAAAGTGCAACGACACTAGACACATTTCACAAGGAGGACCAAGAACTAAAGCCAATTCAATTGCTTAATTTCAACATTTGAGAATCTTCTAGATAAGTGAAATGGTTGACTAGACAGCTGACTCTAGAGAGTGAGGAGAATTAGATCACTAAGCAATTATATGTTCTTTCGTCATCTTCCCCTAGTAAGAATAACTTTGAGATATTGCTGGTTTATAACCAGCAACTATTTGCTGAAATTGAAAGGCAAGTGAAAGTTTATTACGCAAGAAGCTCCGAGGGTTGCTGAACATATTCAAGAAAAGTGGAAGACAGGCCTGCTCACGGACGATGCAGCAATACTGATCATAAAGACACATTTCGATGGGATACAAGTAACATTGGTAGCAAGAAATCTGACCATTGCAAAACTGGTATATCGGGTATGCTAAAGTTCAGTAGCATTCACTACTGGAATCTAGTAAACATACCCTAATATAAGAAAATCCTGTTTAAGGCATATTAAATATTCTGGAAAAAAAATAATTCCAGCTCCAGCCTTCAAAGAAATCTCCTGTATCACTCCCCCAGTTTATTCTCATGTGGTACACTGCTGGTAACCAAAACATTTAAGCAGAAAAGATTTCACCACCTGCAGAAAAACTTTTAAGAAAAAAAACGACAGACTTTCAGTCACCAACTGCAAGAACAGGCAATACTTGTGTGCTAAGAGTGTTCATCCTAGCTCAGATCAAAGTCCATCTCCCCTTCCACTGGTGGCCAAAAGCAGATGTGCAGGGAAGAGTGGATGAACACACCAACTCCTATTTGCAATCAAAATGAATCAGACACTACCAGCCACCAAGGCAAAAGTCTCAGAAGTACGGCCCCAAGCAGAATGCACCGTATACGCTTCTAAATGCATTTGCAAACTCTTATAAAGTTTTGGAAATATCCAAATCAAAAGATTTTTCCTGGTGAACTCTCACAACAGTCAGTATAGTATTTCTATTTTTCTCTTAAAGATACCAACTCCATGAAATTCCACAGCTACTGTCCCACTGATAGAACGTAAAAACCACAAAGATTTATGGCAATGCTGTTTGGGTACCTGAAAAACAGCCATGTCATTTCAGGTCTCTCCCCCAATAAAAAACTAACGAGATCTTAAACCAGTTCCACTACACAGAAAAAACTTTTTTTTTTTTTTAATATATAAAATATAACAACCAAAATACAATCAATCCCATGTTTATAAAGCCTGAAGTACCAGCAAAAGGAAAAGTCACTGAATGTCAAGGACCAATAAAGCAAGTAATGCAAGGGGACAAGAGCTGTTGAGCAAAGAGCAGCCTTGCACAGTCAGTTTCTGTGGCCGTCATTTTCAGAGACTGAGATCATACTGAATTCCTGTCTTTAAGCAGATGAAAGCGTGTGGAATCACAATTCAAAGACACATGCAGGTGTCCTGTATAGCTGCAGAGGTTTTTCGATGGTTTGTTTATGGTTGGCATAACCCACTTTGTTTTGTAGTGCTGAAAAGGAAGAGGAGCTAAATGTTAACATCTGTCCTCAGCGGATGCCGTCTTACTTTTCTCCTACAGTTTGTTTACAACTAATTGCTGAGTCACCAGGCAGCTGATCCATTTCCAAGGACTCTAAATCAAGTCCCAGAGATAAATTTCTTGATCACTATGAAAATTACATGGCCTGCAAGGCCACTGGCATATCTCCACTGGTTGGAATGTTGTGGCAGACCACCGCTGGAACTGAAGAGGTCGGTCCCAATCTGCTCAGAATTTCCATCAGCAGCACTGTGAGTTCAACTGCCTTCTTTGGAGGAACAGTAGTTAACACCAAAACAATCACAGGCATTTTGGCAACAAACAACTGTGCACTACATCAATTAACTCTTCAGTACTAGCTATATTAGAATATTTAAAAGATTCACAGGTGATCTAAATAAAAGCAAAACCAACTTACCACTACTGGCATATTTAATTCACTTCAAGAATGATCTTTGCAGTAGCTTTAATTAGCTTCCTGTAGCAGCTCTGAATAAAAGCCACAGGAATTTAAGAAACAAAAAAACCCCCAAACTTGTGAGCTGTTTTCCACCCTGCGTTTCTTTTCTATATCTCACTCTTCCCATATTTGGCTCTTAAGCAGCTGAAACAACTTCAGAAGTGACACACATCCATTCTGTATTTCACATTTCATGCAAGTGAAACACAAAAGTGCAACACAAACCATTACACTGAGGATATTTCACTGTAAAAATTTAATCAGTATACGATCAATGTACCAAAGCAATTGTTTGCTGCCATCCCTACCACTTTAATGATTATAGTTTTTAGAGGAGTACCGGAATCGGCCACCTGTTCTGAAGCATTATCATTCTGAATGCTGCACTACCATTTTGCATCACCCTAGGAAGACAAACCTCTTCTTCCTTCCCTTCAATCTACTCAAGTGATCTCCTGTCCTCTGGTTTAATGAGCTGCCGCTCACCTAAATACTCAAGAAAAATCAGAATTTTTGCTTATCATCTACAGCCTAATACGTCCAATGTGGTCATTATGGCTGTGATATATTTCTTAATAATTACTACTGCAATAGCCTAAAAAAAGCTTCCAGAGTTTAAATATAGGTTTAAAAAGTCACATAGTAGTTGCATCCAGAGTATTTTAGAACCTCACGTGTAATGCAACTGTAATGTATAATTATACTAGAGCAACAGATAATTTGGTTCTTAGGTACAATTATGTAGGCATCCTTAGAATAGGATGTAAAATGACAGCTGTGTCATCAAACTTATTAAAGGAGGCATTTATTCGGGTATGAGGAAAACACCAGGACGCACAACACACAGGCACAATAGTTAACTATGTTAGTTGCCTTGTCCTGACAACAGTTTGATGCAAGTATGCTACTTCTATCCACACTATGCTGAGGAAGCATAGAATACATTGGCAAAGGGGCTTCAAACAGCACTTCCTATCAGCATTTGGAAGCCTGCAGCATTTGTAAGCATTATTATTTGTTACACAGCAGTCAATGACAAAGAGAAGGCTGCTAGTTTTTAAAAAGTGGCAAGCAAATGAAAGAGGAATGGAAGAGTCCACAGAAGCAACCTGAGGCATAAAAAAGTATAGTGCCTGCTGTGAATTAAAAGGAAAGAGCCAGGGCTTGTTAAATTTTCCTTTGACAGCATGTCTTGACACAGTTTGCCACAGCAGCCCCAGCCGGGGCTGGAAAGGGCATCCCTGCGGCCTGAGCTGTAGGTACCTGCCAGCAGTGGTCACGGCCTCGCCCCAGAACTGCGGGATGGCGTGTGGCACCTCTGAGGGCCTCCCTGCTGTGGGGACGCAACGAAGGGGCGCTACCCAGGTGCAAGTTTCGCAGTGACGGCGCCTCCTCCTTCTTCTTTTCCTTCTTCTTCTTCCCCCCCTCTCCCCTCCCTCCCCGGCTCGGATGCCGCAGCCAGGGGCGTGACACAGTCCGCGCTGCCCCGCCGGGCCCAACCGGCGGCTCTCAGGCTGCCGGGCCCGAAGCCGGCGGGCGCGGAACCGCCGAGAGGCCGCGGGCGGGGCCCAAGCGCAGGGGCGGGGGGGGGGGGAGCCGCCTCTCCGCGCCGAGCCACCACGTCGACGACGCCAGCACTGCGGAAATGGGAGCGGGGAGCCGGGCCCCGCTCCGCCCGCCCGCTGCCCCCCCCCCCACCCCGCCGCCTCGGCGGCCTCGCCTCCCCGCCCCCGCCGCTCACCTGTGTCCCCGATGATGATGTACTTGAAGAGATACGCGTAGGCCATGGCCGCCCGCTGCCCGGAGCCTCCCCCGGCTCTCGCTCGCTCGCTCGCTCCTTCGGTGGCGCGCGCGCTCTCCCCCCCCGCCCCCGCTGTCAGGGATCGCGCTGCGGAGAGGTGGAAACGACGGTTAACGGCCGCCGGGGAGGCGGCGGCCCCCCTTCCCGCCGGGCGCCTCCGCGGGCACCGCTCGCTCAGCTCCCTCCTACCTCCGCCGGCGGCGGGCTCGCTCGGTCGCGGCTGCCCCTCAGCCGCCGCTCCCCGAGGC
Organism: Tyto alba; assembly: GCF_018691265.1. Taxonomy (NCBI): domain Eukaryota; kingdom Metazoa; phylum Chordata; class Aves; order Strigiformes; family Tytonidae; genus Tyto; species Tyto alba. Next base: position 40,279,578 of record NW_024881330.1, read on the forward strand.
GCCGGGGAAGGCAGGACGCGGCGGCGGGAAGAGCGGGCGGCGAGAACAATAACAGGCGCCGAGCGGCCCCGGACCCCACTGGCGACGTCACGCACCCGCCCCCCCCGCCCCGCCCCCGACCCGGAAGTGCTGAGCTAGCCGCCGGCCCGGCGGGAGGAGGCCGCGCGCCGCGCGGGGGCGGGGCTCCGCCGCCGGCCCCGCCCCTCGCGGGCGTGGTAGGGGAGCTGAGGGGAGATGGCGGCTGCGGGTGAGGCGGGTGGCTGGCGCCGCCGGATCTCTCTCCCTTGCCAGCCCTGACGGGGGCCGGGCCCGCTGTTTTATCTTCGCTTTGGTGGGACGGATAACCGGCGAGGTGCGCCGGGGTGTCGTGGCGTGGCGGTGGGCGCGGTGGTCTCTCCCCCGCCGCGGTGAGGGGGGAGAGGGGCGGCAACCGGGGCCGAGTTCGGGCGCTGCTCTGCGCCCGCCCCGGGGCCGGGGGGCGCTGAGGTGCGAGGGTGAGGCAAAAGCCCAGCGCCGCGGGTTGAGGCGTTTGTGGTGTTGCTGGCCAAGGGGATCCAGGGGAAAAAAAAAAAGGCTGATGTAAGGCTGCGAAGCCAGCTGTGAGCTAGGGAAGCCTCTAACCATAAGCACTAGTGAGCAATTCTATATAAGCTTATTTTCATTGCTTATCAAACTTGAGTTGTGGCTTGGAAAGGTTTTGTTGTTTTTTGTGTTTGTTTTTTTGTTTTTGTTTTTTTTTTTTTTGTTGTGTTTTTTGTTTTTTTTTTTGTTGTTTTTTTTTTTTTCCATTTCTGCCTTCCCTCGTTGAACTGGAAGCAATGAGCCGGGAAGGAGGTTCACAGCTGCTGTTTTGGACTTTCTACTTAGAGCTCACATGGGACTAGTGAGTTGGAAGAAACTTGAAGGTCGTCCTTAGGCAAAGCTGCTTCACAAAGTGTCCTGTGTACCCAGGCCATCGGCTGTGAGCAGTCAAAGGTAGCTTGGCTCATGGGTCGGTTCCACGCCGAGGCTGCGTCAGGTACCAGGCGATGGTAAAGAGGTTGGGCACTCCCTCCGTTCGGGTGCTGAGGCTGGTGATGATGCTTTGGGGGTGCCCTTCAGCACAGCTCTTTGCTGACTGTGAGTTGGTGGGACTGTCGATGAGCCATCTGCATTTCCTTCATATGAACTCACAGGTTTGCCGTTCTGGCTGTACCAGCCTGATGGCTTGAACTTTATGGTCAACAACTTGGGCAACGTTGATTTATGCTACTTCTCACAGGTGTGCATCTAACTTGTAATAAACCCCTAGTAAAGCTGATTGTACTGAATCCTGTTTCCATATTTCATGGCCTGCAACCCAAAATTAAACTTTTTTTCATTTTTATTGTCCTCTTCTCTGTGGACATACAAAAAAAAAATGATTTCTTTAAAGAGAAAGGAACTCCTTTATATTTTATTAACTACCTTTTCCACGTGAAAAATTCACATTTTCCATGTTCCCTTGTCAGTTATTTTTCTCCTTTTTTTTTTTTTTTTTTTTTTTTCTTCCTCCGTGCTTCTCCCAGATTTGTAAAGTGTGGAGTCCAAAACAGCTGTTCTCATGTGTCTGTAACACCAGCCTCATCACCTCAAAACAGTCATATGAGTATCTCCAGTCTTGCTCCTCTCTGAATGTGATTTTTTTCCAACAGCATCTGAAATTTATTTTTCATCCTAGATCCCTATTCTAGACAGTACCCAAATATATCTATACATTTGGTATCTCCTTACTAAGCACTGTTTTTCCCTTTGCTAAATTTCAGTAATTTTAACCAGGGCCACTCAGTTTGTCAAATACATTTGATTTTTTTTCTTTTTATTCCATCTCAGCCACTTTGTTAATGAAAATATCATATAGGTCTTGCCTGGACAAGACAGAGCATTGGAAAGTGACGTGAAATTTCTCCTACTTTAAAACCTCTTTGCATATGGAAGAAAGACACTTCCCCATTCTTTATGTACAAGAAGTGAAGTTTCGATATAAATTTCTGTTAGTTAACAATTCTTATCCAGAATGAGTTTTCTCAGAAAAACAGGGGTTTGCCTTGTTTTCTATGAAAGTTAGGCTTCTTTTTTTTCACATTGCCGTGTGTGTAGGGGTCTGTCTCTACGTTCCCTCTCCTAATAATGATTGCCAAAGCAGTTATCTGGATGGAGTCGAGTCCCTTGGATGAAGGAAGAGCTGCAGCTGGGGTCAGCTCTTGAACCCAATAAAGAATTCACACTAAAACAAGTCTTCCTCAGTGCTCCCTCTACAGGTAAACCCTTCAGCTGGCGTTCGTGCTCTTCACCTGGGTTTGTGTGACCTCAGCCACAGGAAACAAAGCTGCAGAAAACCAGTAAGCAGGTCAGATCTCATCCAGTGTAAGAGGTTGCTGCTGGTAGAGATGGGGCAGCTCTGCCCCCACCAACCTGCTCTTGGACCCTCCCTTGTTCTGGCACTATCAGAGACATCTGGTGAATCAGGGAACAGGAGTGGCTAAGCTTTAATTTTTCCATATTAGCTTTCAGGCAAATTCATTCTGGATCCCACAGCCACACCAACAAATTAAAATGCTTTTGGCCACCTTGACAGATGGATCCCACCTCTGTCCTGCAGTCCTCACTCCTCAAAGTGGGTCCAGCAGTCGTGAAGACTGTAGCTTGTTCTGTTAGACCAGTGACTCGGACAGGTATTGACTCTCAGGATGAGCCCTCTCCTTCAGGTGCTTCTCCCATGGCTGGCAGGATGAAGGTGAACTGTGTGGGCTTCTGTGTCCTTCACCTTCTCCTCCAGAGCCCTGCTGCCACTCATAACATGTTCCAAGTCTCCCCTGGTCCTCTCAGGGATTCCTACATAATTGACCCACAAAGGGCATTACTTTGAGTGCTGGTCAAGCCTTGGAAATCTGTCCTCAACATCCCAGGGTAATAAGTTTTAGGTGTATTTGATGGGGACAGACTTTTTAATAGTGTCTGTAGTGATAGGACAAGGCTTAATGGTTTTAAACTAAAAGAAGAGATATTCAAACTAGGCATAAAGAAGAAATTTTTTACAATGAGGGTTGTGACAGACTGCCCAGAGAAGTGGTAGATGCCCCATCCCTGGGAACGTTCAATGCCAGGTTGGAAGGGGCTCTGAGGAATCTGGTCTGGTTGAAGATGTCCCTGCTTGTTGCAGGGAGGTTAGACTAGATGAGCTTTAAAGGCCCCTTCCAACACAAGCTATTCTATGATTCTGTTATTCGGTTTACCTCACTGATGGCGTTTGGTCTCTTGGTTTCCAAATTATGTGATCTCCTAGACTTCAGGTTTAACACGAGCAAAATTGGCCTGACGCGATTGAATTAAATCTGAGCAGAAAAGGGAATTCCCATTTTGTAAAAGTACAGATTGCTGACGGGGAGAAAATAAGACACTGCAGAATCTCTAGTGAAATGGAAGATATCTTTAACGCTATTGCTTAACCATCTAACAGCCTGCTGACGTGACTGACAGTTCGGAGAGAAGGCAGCCCTGCCTGTTTCTGCTCTGGCAGCCTGGTAAGTCGGACAGGTAACCACCTTGCAGGCTGCTCACGTGGCAGGGCTCTGTCCTGCTGGCTGCTTGGCTCGGGTCCGCAGCTGCACCGCGAACAGCCAGCCAGGCGGCCGGCGATGCTGGAGAAGCCTTACGTGTGCACATCTTCAGGGTATTTCAGTCACTTGTGATGCTACTGTTGGGACATTTATGGAATCGGTGTTTGGTAGAGGCAGGAATTTGTTGCTTATGCTACCCCATGGTAAATACAGGCTAATTTGCTGCTGGATAAGAGACTGTATTCCTAAATTATTGAGTGTTATCAGCTGTTCTGCAAATCTGAGATGCGTCCAACCAGAGGTTAATGTAAAATTGATTTTCCTTCAAGTTATGTTTAACATACATTTGTTTAAATGCTATTCAGAGGCATGTAAGTAAATAGGTATTGTAATTTTTTTTTAATTTTTATTTCTCACTTGTCTAAATTTCCATTTTCTAGAGAAATTAGTATCTTCTTTTGTTAAGCATAAATACTTTAATAGAAGGCTACCACGGACTCAGTTTCACTTACTAAAAAAATTATTAGCCAGCAGATATTAAAGAAGCAGTGGTTATTCAATATTGAAATATAATGCTTGCAGAGGGTTGCTTTGCTTTTGGTTTTTTGTTAATGTTCTCTTGAATAATACATGTATCTGTTGGTGATTTTATGTAACATGCTCTTGAGAAATATGATGAAATATTTCACTAAGATGACAGTATTTGGTTTTTATTCTGGCAAATTTGATACACTTGAGAAAACTAGAGTTTGCTCTTTTTTTCTGTGTCACTCAGCTTTTCCCTAAATTGCCATCAGTTATCACTGTGCAAACTCACTTGGGGTTTGTAGCAAACCTTTTGCAGGATCCTTACCACTGACAGTACTATGTAGGAAAGAGCCATGGAGTCATCCAAAGCTCTAGATACTCTGCAGAGCTAAGCATTAGACAGGAGTTTTTTGTGGAAACTAAAACACAAAATCAGAACCCTAGTGTAACCTTCGAATACAACCACACTTGAATTATCATTTGCGTTGTACTATCATGTAACTGTTAGAAGTCAATCTCCACCTGCTCTTCAGTTTAGCTTAAAAATTTTAAATCATTCCTTTGTGCTGTTAAATTACTTATACAGATGTTGAGTAGGAAATACTGTTTTCTGTTATCTGGCGTTTAGTCTGTCTGTATGTACTTTTTCTGAACATTAATTGTATGCTATAATTTATCTTATTTGTGAATTTAATAATTTTTAGAAGATTAGATTTTTATTTTATGTAAGTAACAAGGCAGTATATAGCATATTTTATTTGTTGTAAATGTTGAGAATGGAACCCCACCTTATGTGGAAGTATGCGAAACAGATCCTGCAGGAAGACAGTCAAATGTATATAAATCTCAATGAAGATCTGCCTTTGGAAAGAGAATTTCTAGGAGCCTCTTAAGCATAAAAAGTGAACAGCCCCATGTTAGGCATCCTAGTTTTCCCTTTACTTATAGAAGATCTAGGATATTTTGAGGTCTCATAAATTTAATCATAGTATCCCTTTTAGATGTTATTGATGTTAGGGACTATAGGGGCAGTATGGCCTATTGATAAATCCTCTGAAATTGTCACAAAATAACCATAATGTTAATGGCATAGAGAAAGATTTGTCACCTGATCAGTGTAGTACCTCCTCCTTCCAATCTAGAATTTTAAGGGTCTAATACTTTGGTTTTAGGTTCATAACATTTTTCCCTGTCCCAAACTTGTAAGCTGAAATAATGATAGAAGCTCATATAATGTCTTTGGTAAATACCACAGCATCAAGCAGTGGTATTTGCTAACTTTTTGTCTGTGGTGAAATTATTGGTATTTTACTTTCACGGTGGATTTTCACAACAACTACCCATGCTGAATTTTCAATTTTATTTTTAATGTGTCTTAGATGACATTTATTTATTAACTTTTCCTGCAAAATTGGCACATTATTAGTTAGATCTGTTTATCTTGTATGCTTAGATATGTCCTTGAGATGTGGGAACAGTTCCCACTTGCAGCCAGAGAGCTGCTGAAGTTGCTCGTTGTATTAACATTGAAATGTGCTTGTGCAATATTGCTGAAAGAAATTCTGAAATTCCCTTTAGGTTTCTGACCCACTCATTGCTGGTTGTGTCTTATGTGATGTGCTTCAACCCACACCCTGGACTTTATAGCCAAGTCCAGTGATGAAATTCTGTCTTTTCCTTCAGTTGCAGGGTTCGGGGATACTTGATCTTGGCAATCTGAGGTTCTCTTTTGTTGTTTGTGTTTGGTTTCATTTTGTGATGGGCATTTGGAAGCATCAGCAAGGGCTCAGATGTATTTGGTCTCTTTACCTCCTGCAGACAGAAATCCCTGTTCCCTCTTCAGGTCAATCTGACAGATTGTTGTATGTCTCGAATGGGCGATTTCATGCATACTGGCTTGCAGAGAAAGAAGGAAGCAAATTAGTCTTTCAACTCCCAGCCCTCTATCCCCTGGGCTTCGTAATAGGATTCTCACTTGTGGAGGTAGAATATAGGCTTGTTTTCCACTGCTTTTTAATCTTTACCTTTGAGAACGTTAACATGACTTAACATCTGAATGATGTAAACCTTTGCACTCAGACTGGTTTGCTAGGTATGTAATTAATGACATAGCAAAAACAGTAGAATCTCTACTATTATTGATGCTGTTTAGGCCCAGAATGTGGGAAGCAGCAGAGTCTGTATGTGTGGAGAACAATGGGAAGAGATGGAGCAGAGCAGCAGGTATCTGCTGGACTCTGGAAAGGGTGGTCAGGAGCAAAGAAGTGAAAATAGTTAGACGTTTCCACTCAGGTGTGAGGAGAGGGAGTGCAGGGAATAGAAAGAGTAGCAGTCTCTGGGCTGGGAGAAGTTGGGGACTGAAAGGAGGGAGGATGTGGGGCAATATGAGAAGAAATACCTCCAGTGAAAAGTTGGATAAAAGGACTGAAGACCAGGGGATTTGGGGGAAAAGAGGTGAGAAATTAAACTTTTGGAGTGGAGAAATGGGAAACCAGAGACTGGGCTTCTGAGTAGGGTGCCTAGGAATACATGCCTGTGAGGGATGTGTGATTTGGGTTCTGAGGGTCCTAGTCCAGGCAGCTTTGGCTACGATTTTGGCTAACAGCTGGAGCACAGAGGCCGTTTCCTCTTCTGTAGCCTCTACTTTGCTTTCAGAAATGCAGCAATTTTACTGACAATTTGTGTATTTTTTAAAAGACCCAAGCTAAGTTACATTGTTGCTTTTGACATGGTAGAAGAAAGTCTGGACACAAGTTTCTTTTTTTTAAAACCTTTATTTATAATAGTGTAGTATTTAACTAACAGCCTTAGCTAAATGCTGAAAATAAAAGTAATGCATTCTGAAAGATACCGTATTTCTCCAATCACTGTAGTTATTAAATATTTTATTCCAGCTAAACTACACTGATAAACATGTTTTGGGAATGAAAAATTCAGTTTTAATAGCATTTTTTTGTTTTCAAAACATAATCTTGAGACTACATTTTCAAGCCAGTGCAACAAAAAGTACAGTTATTCAGTTTCTCAGTTGTATTCATATTTTAGGATTTTGCACCCCTGGAAATATTTACATGACCTCCGCTTTATCCCTGTTTATTTACTAATGGCCTTTGCCACTGTTATCATTGCATCCTGTTTTTCCTTGCAAATAACCTTGTTTTTCGCTGCCTTGACGTAAAAATAAACAGTTTGATAAAACAGCACATGATAAATTTTAATACACTTTTCCCATAAAAACTGTGAAAACAAAAGGATCCTGGAAATAACCTTGAAATAGCTTTAACCAACTGAAAAGAGGTGTTGATGTTTTGCTTTTTTTTTTTTTTTTTCTCAGCAGCGTTAGAAAATGTGTGCTTGTATAACAAGAATCACAAAAGCATTGAGTATTAGTGCCACACTGGCAAGTTAAGAGATCCATGCAGAAGTCTACTTAAACTGACATTAAGGCAAATTTTCAAGATTTTTTTTACTTCAGTTGCAGAGTTTTTCTTAATTTTCTTTAGATCTCTTTTTAAAATAGTGTTGGCAATGATGGTTTGATAACAAGAAAGTGGAAGGTAAATAAAGTTACTGCACAGGCTCGCAGGAAGTGAAATTGTGAAAACTTCCTTTTTACTCATAGCAAGAAGTGAGACAACTTTAAGGTAACTGGTCTGCTTAAAAGGGAATAGGAGTAGGCAAGCCTGATCACATTTTTTTTTCAAATTGAAAATATTTTGGTCTGCAAGGATTAAAAAGAAGCTGTTTTAAAAGATAAATATTTTTTTTCCCCCTCTTCCAATAGGACTGATTTTTTTTTTTTTTTTTTTTTCCAGACACCGCCACTGGTGTCTTTTGGTGGCTGCAGAAAGTAAGAAACTATCTAAGACTCTGGAAGTCAGAAGAGTTGCTAAAGGATTTGAATTGATGAAATCTTAGGGCCAGTGTCACAGAAATTATCTTTGTCCACGAAGATATTAGCAGATAACCTACCATTTTTGTTTAAAAGGTATAATAGCAATGTCTGGTAATTCTAATAAAAACGCTTGTTGCAAAACCATAGGTAAAATAATGTTAAAAGGTTTTTAAGTTCCTATTGAAATTATTGTTCCTTTTCTTCCCCAGAGAAGTCTGTCTTTTGCCTGTGACTATAATGGATGCCTCGTCCTCCCTGTCCTTATCTCGATACGGAGCCTTTTGCTATATTTTCTCCTCCCCATCCCTGAGGGGAAAGGGGTGAGTGACCAGTTTCCTGGTGCTCGGTTGCCCTCTGGTCTTAAACCACGACAGACAGCCATAAAATTCTGCCAACTTTCCTAGAAAGGTATGGTAGCACTAATTTAATTCGCGTGAGTTAGACTAAGTAGAGGTCAACATATTTGTGTCCTGATGACTCAAAGCAAGGTATTAAAACAGTTCCCTCAAGTGAAAGCAATGAAAATGTGTAGTTCCTCTAGTATAATGTCAGTTGAAGCAAAGAGAAAACATGAAGAAAAGCTTATATTATAATATTTATGTCCAACGAAAATGGAGGAGATGATGCGATATCCAGTTTAGGTAGTGCAATGTCATATATAAAATAAACAACTGTTCTGGAAAAAATATGTTGATTAGAGTAGACACTGAAAGGAAGGAGAGAAGAGAAAGGAAAGGAAAATATATGTACAGATCAATTCTACAAATGGTCTGGTTTCCAAAACAAAGGGGCCATACAGAGATTCATAGGCTTGTTAACATTTCCCAGTAAATTCATCCCTAATTTGCCTGAATTAAGCCTGCTTCTCTTTCCACTTTTACTGGACAGAAAAATTGTAATTGGAACCTTTTAGAGCATGAATGGGATGGGTTTGCTGAATATTCCATCCACTCTGTGGCTTATTCTTTCAGGTTTCCTCTTAATTAATGAGTTAAATTTTCTGCCAGTAATTCGCATTTAAATTGCGAAAAAAAAATACTGAAACTTTCATTGTACTTTCTTACATGAAATCTTTGCTGTAATGGCAACAGACATATTTATCCTGTTTTACATAAGTCCATTTGGAACATAGAATTGTCTTATTGTTTGGAATAGTTCAGTAGTTCAGCTTTACAAGTGCTGAGTTTACGAGTGTCTCTTAAAACCTGCAAACATTTTATCCTACACCTCAGATAAAGATCACATAGGTTTAAATGCCATACTTGTAGTAAGCAGATATTTGACCTTATGTTCTGAGGTGAGTAAATTCCATGAATTTTTGTATATATAAGTTGGGCTCTGCCTTTTCTACCAAAGAGAATTAGAGAGGTCTGGCTGATGCTTAGTAATGTATGTGATCTAGCTGAGTTTTAGAGAAAAGCAGACTTGAGCTGTCAAATCAACCCGTAAGAAATTGTACTTTGCTGAGCCTTGTTTTAAAGTAATTACCTTGGTCAGAACTGAAATTCTGTTAATTCTGTCTATGGAATGAGAAAAAACAAAATTACAGATCTCACTCTCATGAGTGGAGTTCTGTGAGGGGAAAAATATATTACCTATTATATGTTTATTTGTAGCAAATTACTATTGATAAACAGAAATTATATAAATCCAAAGAAAGCTGTGACTCAGTGTATATGCTGGTTTATATTTGGGATAAAAGTGAAACGAAATGATGTGCTAGAGAAGATACAAAGCACTTTTGACTGAAGTATGCCAGAGACTGGAAGATGTAGAAGACTTATCTTGATGCCATTAAAACACTTTACAAATGTGCATGTTGTATATTGGGAATAGATGGGAATAATAACATTATTTCAGAAGTTTAGTATCTTTAAAATTGACACAGAGAGATACTCATTGTTCCCCAAACCTGCTTCAAATTATATGCATGAAACACTAGTGTTACTGTTAAAACAGAAATCATGCTTTCCAGGAAATAAATATAGCTGTCTGCAGTAAAGGATCCCTGACATAATTTTGTCATGTTCTTTATTTATGAGAAAATCTTTTATTCTGTCAGAAAAAAATATACATTCCTTATCCCTCTCCTTTGAAAATACCCAGTTAACTGCATCTGATATTTCTTTGTATCCTGTCTCTAATTTTCAATTCTATTTAAGAACAAGCATTTTGAGTATTAAACTAATACTCCTTACAAACTGTTGCCTCTTATTGGAGGAAACAGTAGGTGGTGAAATAAAGATAAACTTAATGTCATGGAGAATACATTGCAGAAAACAAGAAGCACGTTGTGAATGGAAAAACCTTAAAAAGTAACCAAGGATCATCAGCCTGAGGACTTCAGATTTCAGTTACAGCTGGTGAGCTTGGATCAGAGTGTATTTAACATGTCTTGAAGGTAGACTACTAAGAATCTGAATCCATTAAAGTAAATCAGGTAAGCCCCTGGCAAATTTCCCCAGGTACTGAAACAAGACCAGATTTTAGACTTGAGTTGAACAGTTTAAATCCTTTGTCAAATAACAGTCTTTGGATCTGACTATGACTAGGGCACCACTGTTGAAAGGCAGACAGTATGAGGGCAGACATAATCCCTCATCAGAGAAGGCTACCTTGTGGAAGCGTCGGAGGGAAGGGGAAATGAGTGCTCCAAAGCCTACTCCCAGCGGTGGAACAAGGTCAGTGAGAGTTTCTTGGTCCTTTTTCCTCAAGACAGAATTGTAGAAGGGAAACGGAAGCTTGGTTCAGTACTTCCATTACAACTGAGAAGCACAGAATAAGAAAGGAAGGACACCTTAAGGACCATTTAAGTTTGTAAGATATTGCAAACCTATGAAAAAAAGCCTTTTTCTGGAGAGTTGCTTGTAATCACAGGAAAGAGGAGCTACTGGAATCAATGTCACGGTCCATTCTAGTAGTCTTCCTCTAAGTAGCAGGCTTTGCCAAGATTTGAAGTATGGAAAACATACTTCAGTGAATAATTTAACTGCATGGATTGCGGTGGCATGCAAACGTTTCATAGAGCTCTGGGAAGGTTAAGAATACGCTGTGGAGTAGTTTACATGATAGCAGCCTCTGTTAAGAAACAAAGGAAAGAAACCACTTGCATTTTACTAATAGCTTCTTTTTTAACTGGACTGAATTTACCCTCAAAACTTCACAGATCCTGAAGGTTTATACATTGTCTGTAAAGACAGAACCATAGATTCTGAGTGTTGGAACAGTCAACCATTCAGAGCAGCATAACAAGTCCCCGAAGATGCATTTCGGCTCATCTACTTTTCCTGGTGTGTTAAGTGATACTGAAGCTTTAAAGGAGTAATTGCTGAGAGATTAAATAGCGAGAAATCTGTCTGTGAACATTAAGGGGAGAAAAAAACAGCCTTGGCTTTGCATATACTAAGCAGCGGTGTCTGTCTCGCAACTAACAGCCTGTTCTAAGTATTGTTTTTTCAATTTGCAGTGTCTTCTATTTTCAGTTAAATAATTTTCAAAATTGTGTGTGTAGAAGCACACATACACTCCCATAGTTATACTGCCAGGAATTTGAATTAAAAGAGATGAGAAATAGACAGTTTACTTTTATGTAACTAACTCAGGGCTAAGAAGTGCAACTCCAAGTCCCCTGAGGAAGCCTCAATGTTTGAGAGGATAGTATGTATGGATAATAGCTACATAAAATCTTTCCAGGCTTTGCTTCTGTAAATAGCAGCTATAGAAACCCCTGGAGTTTAGACTTCAGTGGAACTTATTCCTGCTTTACTGTAATTATTTCATTACCAATGAAAGTTATCTGAATAACATGATTTGCTTCTAAAATCTAAATGCACTGCAGTTGTTTCCTACAAGCTACCATTTCAGTCTTTGCATGCTCTTGCTAGCTGCAGAAAAAAACTCTGAGATAACCATTAAAAACCTCCACAACACTACTACAGGTAAATAACCGTGGTGGTTTGATACTTCAGAACATAGAACTTCTTTCCCCAAACCATGATCTACAGTTAACATTGTCAGTACCCCAGATATTAAATCTGAAAGCTGAAACTGTTGATGTTGCATTTGGCACAAGATTGGCTTTTCGTTGTTTCCATGGGCCAACACTGACTGCTGACCACTGATTTTAAGGAGCCATCTGTTTGTGTCTTCCTCCCCAAATGCACAGAAATTACCAAGGTTGTCTTGGTGCAGTTCCCTTGATAAATACAAGGATTGATACATATTTCAGAACAATGACATTTAATCTTCAGGTTAATTTAATTTAGTCATACATGTTGACAGTTATTTTGAAGTACACTGTTTTGACATTGTGTTTCTTCTAGGTATTTGGAGAGTTTGCTTTGACTCACTTGGAAGAAACCTTGAGGAAGGTCAGCAGTCATGACTGAAACATCACTTTCTTGAGTGACTGTCAAAATAAACAATTTAGGCTAGCATAGGTTATTGAAGTCAGTGTTTCTTTTTGCAATATTCTCTGTTAAGTGAAAGGCCTACATTACAAAATTTACTTTTATTGTACACAAAGAAATTTCAAGGTCACTTTTACCATCTCCTCAGTCACATATTCCTTGTTAAACAATGTAGAAATAGCAAAGCTTATTACTGCCAGCTTCTCTCTCTCCAAAGCTCCACTTAAAAGTGAAAGTAGGATATTTTTAGGATGGAGAGTTTAAGTTTGCTTAGGCCATATCATGGAAAGTTGGCTTAAGAACTGGGACATCAGCTTGTGCCTTGGATTTACTGCTCTGCCACAGATTTGCTGTTGCCTTGGTAAAAATTATGGTTAGCACTTTCTTGCATTACTCAAGTATTATCATGATCGATAAAGACTGTAAAGCTCAGATAATGGCACAGTGACGGGGCCAATGCAAGTAGGTTAGATATGTAGTCAACTGAAACTGAATAGCTCAGTAGAAAGTCTGTTCTTCCGTAACCAGTTGTGTATGCAGAAGCCACCGCCATCTCCTGGGATTCCCTAGCTGGAATGACCAAGTCTCTCTTTACATTTGGGCCTGGTTTGTGGTGATGTTTTGACCATGGTTACATGACTGAAGATCATTTAGATCTTCAGTAAGACGTCTTACTGTATTGTTGTAGAAGGTTACCCCAGAGATAGATGGATGTTATGTTGCTTATAATCATATATGTAAATATTTTTTTATATTAAACATTCTCAGTGATTGGGTTTGTCTATATAAATATTCTCTATATATGAGATACAGCTATATTAGCAACTCTTTTCTGATCTTACTATGAAATATAACCAGGAGCTCTGTAACAGAACTGAATTGAGCCTTTCAATTAAAACAGTGATTAAGCTTATCCTCTCTAAAATTTTATCACTCTGGTAATACGTAATGAATTCCTAACAATGTCGAAGTAATTACTAAATATTTTGAGTTATTAAATTAATTTTCACCGAGAAATTTAGTGCACTGTGCCAGCCTTTTATCTAGAAAAAACATCTGTGCAAATTCTTCAGCTGACCAATTGCAGGGGGTAATTTTTAAATAAATTTATTTAGGGCTAGTGGTTGTTCTTCCTTTTCCATAATTGAGAGTTTCTTCTTCATTATTGGCTAAGAATAACAACTTTCATCAGGAAAGAAAAAAAAAAACCCAAGAATTGTTTGTTTCCAAAGCATATTTTTATTAATATAAGTATTATAACAGCCAAGATTTACTAAAGTGTTTTTAGATAAATCACATCAGAAGAAAAGCTGCTTGATTATGTTTGCATACAATCTAAATTCAGTACGAGGGTACCTGGCCATAATCAACTCAACCAGTATGTCATTTATTTGCCATAGTCTTTTTTAAATTCTATGTATTTTTATGACCAGATGTCTTATAATGAAAAAAGTTAGCAAAATCTAGATCTTCTGAGTGGTGAAATTTTTCCTCATGCAGACAACTTTAAATCAGGCAAATGTCTTTTTTTCTGTCAAGAGATTAGTAACTTCTAACCGAGATCCCTTCTCATCTCTTTGCCTATCTCCTTACTGCAAAACAATCACTTCCTGCAATTTGTTTAGCTTCTTGTAATTTTCTCATAATCAGAAACAATCTGGAGAAAGTATTTGTCTCTTCAATAGACAAATATCTTTTCCTCTTTTAATCTCTAAGTTGACTGGTTCTGCACTGAATTTCAGCCTTGAAGAGCTGAAGGCACAGGATAAGGACCTGCCATAACTGTAACTTCTGAAGGAATTTGTGTTGCAGAAGGTTACAGTGTTTGCCAGTTGCAGCCTAATTCAAAGGCAGGAAGTTCAGGTTTCATGAAGGAAAATAATTATTTCTTTTAGCTATAGTCAGTGGTCCACTACTAATTATTGTGTTTATCCTCCAAAATTTGATACAAGTCAGATCCCAGGGATGGATTAGCTGCAACTTGCAGTCATCTGGTTTAAAATTCTTTGATGTTTCCCAGTACAGGTCACTGTGTTGTTAGCATATATCATTTCCCTCCCTCCCTTCTTTCCCTTAGTGTTGTATGTATTGATACTTGAAAAAATTTCAGATATACTTCTGAAAGCAGATGAGGAAGTTTAACAACTTGCATCAATATTATGCCAATGAACTTCAGATCCTTTACAGAAGGATGAATTTCAGCCCAGTTTTGATCAAGCAAAGTGATTTTTTTGAAAGCTCACCAACTTCCAGATGCATTCAATGTTGTTATGATGGCTGCAACACTTTTCTTACACTCACCACATAGTCTTCAGTAATGGTATGACAGCAATAAGGCTATTCCACATGTAGAATTCATATCTCACCTTGAAGTTATACATGCTATTTTTATCCACTGTTGCAATCTTCATGTATATTTGCTCAAACAAATAGGATTTTTGTGCCTACAGAAGACTTCTTTGTTCAACTGTTAAGCCCTAATGGTAGGCTTTTTCTGGCTCTAAGAGTAGCAAGAATTACCTGTTGAAAGTCCTGGACTTGAGTCATCTGTTGTATACCAGTATGCTTTTCACCAGTTTCTCAGAGCCTGATTTTGGTATGCTTTGTCATTCTTACTTGTTTTCCTTGATCATTTGGTATGTTATGTAAGCCATTAGTAAGTCTTCTCTATAGGTTACTGGCCATATTTCTCACACACAGACTAGGGATCCAGTCTATACCTTCAAAGGTGTTCAAATACTTTCCTTTGAGTATTTTGTAAGCTATTTTCCTGTACATCTCCAATAAGTGCCTCACTGCTGATTCATTCAGATATTCTATGTGTTGGCTAATCCAAGACACACAGAATAGAACAGAATTTTGTATCTGTAAATTTACCAACAGCATTGTCTTTTTAAAATAATACCAATATAATATTCTAAAATACCTAGGTTAGTATGTTTTATTTTACCTTCTTGAGTCACTAAGCAGTAGCACTCTTCAAAAATATTGCTGCTAAATTTTCAGTAACCACGTCCACGAGTCCAACATGCCACGTTAGGAACTTTCCCTGGGGAGACAATTAATTCTCATTCCATTTCAGTCTGCCTAAATTATAGGAATGTAATGTTGTCCACAAGTGCCAGCCTGGTGAAGACCCTATTCCATGCTCTTAGCAAGGTCAATTTTGGTATCACGCTAGTGACCTGCAGCCATATTTCTTACTGTACTTTGCTGCACTATGGTTATAATTTCAGGAATATTGTAGCTATTGATCAAGCACCCAGTCCAGGTGGGGAGAAATAATGACTAACTCAGTAGCCTTTATGCTTAACTAAAATAAGATTTCCCTCGATTCTTTCTAATGTATTTATGTCTTCTGAGAGTCAGGCATGTTTTTTTATAAGTGTCCAAACTTTCCAGGGCAAATCCATAGAAAATCATCTGCCCGTGTGCTCCAGTGTCCCATAAAACCTCATCTTTTACTCTTATCTTTCCAACTAAATTAGTAATTCTAATTTATTCACAGTATTTTAGGTGAAAGTGTTTTCTGCTTTGTGTCTCTTTATTTGTTATTCTCTGCATGACATTTTGAATGATACTGCTCCGTAATCCTATATCTCAGCTGCTGGTCCCAAATACTACCTTTCACAGAATTAACAGCCTCCTTTTTCAATTATCCAGGATACTCTGGTCAAATCCCACTTTCATTATGATAATCCAAACGGGTTAAAGCTGACTTATCTGTCTGTTTACAGGGAGCTATGATTTTAAACTGTTTTATTTTACTTGTTCTGGGTTTGGTTGCTGACAGTTAACAGATTTTCCACTGCCGCATAGTTTCCTTTATGCTTTCTTGGAACAGTATGTCAATTTTAGTTTCTCATTATACTGTTTCTGAATTTTCCCTTCTCTTTTTTTTTTTTTCCCCGTGTTGTAGTTAATTTCCATTTTTCTAGCTCTTCTTTAAGTAATTTAATATTTGATTCTGTGAGAATGGATTTTTGCAGTAATTCTGTGCCATTTCCCTTCAAATAATACTCAAAGACTTCTCTGAAATATTCTTTCTTTAGCTGATGTAAGATTCCTATCCCAATGCAAAAAAAATCTTTCAAGTGTTCATTAGATTATACTGGTGAGTAACTAAATCTTCCACAGTAACTTCCCCTAGAGCAATCTGTAACAGGTAAATGAGACTCTTAACAGTTCAGCTTCTACTGCCAGGCCAGTTAAATGTTACAAGAGGCAACTTTAAAACTAGAGATCTGTTAACTTGAGGCATGTGAAACCCCTTGTACCGTAGCTTGCATGGGTACCTGTCTTGCCTCTTGAGTTTCCAAAAAAGCAAACAAAACACAGCTGCTACAGTGCTATGATTACTTTTTATCTCTTTCTTTGAGTTCCAATCCTGAATGTAATCGAATATTTATAAATAAAATTTGGCTTCCCCTTAGAAGTAGAATAGACTAGACTAGAATAGACTCCTTCAGTTGGAAGCAGCCTACAATGATTATCTAGTCCAACTGCCTGACCAATTCAGGACTGAACAAAAATTAAAGCACCTTGTTAAGGACATTGTTCAAATGCCTCTTAAACACTTACGGGCTTGGGGCATCAACCACCTCTCTAGGAAGCCTGTTCCAGTGTTTGACCACTCTTGGTAAAGAAATGTTTCCTAATGTCCAGTCTAAACCTCCCCTGGTGCAGCTTTGATCCGTTCTCATGTGTCCTATCACTGGATCCCAGGGAGAAGAGCTCAGCACCTCCCTCCCCACGTCCCCTCCTCGGGAAGCTGCAGAGAGCAATGAGGTTGTGCCTCAGCCTCCTCCTCTCCGAACTAGACAAGCCCAAAGTCCTTAGCAGCCTCTCACAGGACATGCCTTCCAGCCCTTCCACCAGCTTCGTTGCCCTCCTCGGGACATATTCAAGGACCTTCACATCCTTCTTAAATTGTGGGGCCCAGCACTGCACCCAGCACTCAAGGTAAGTCCGCACCAACGCTGAATACAGCGGGATAATCACTCTGTACCGGCTGGTCATGCTGTTTGGTGCCCCCCAGGGTGGGGTTTGCCTTCTGGGCACCCCCAGAGCCCTTTCGGCAGGGCTGTTCTCCAGCCACTCCCCTCCCAGTTTAGCCCTCTGCCCAGCGTTACTCTGTCCTAGGTGCAGAATCTGGCATTTCAACTTGTTAAATTTCATCCCATTAATCGCTGCCCGACACTCCAATCTATCTGAATCCCTCTGTAAGTCCTCTTGTCCCTCGAGAGGCAACAGCACCTCTCAGCTTGGTATCGTCAGCAAACTTGCTAATGGGGTGTTCAACTCTTGCATCCAGATCAATGATAAATATATATTGAACAGGACTGGCCCTAAAACTGAACCCTGAGGAACACCACTGGTGACCGATAGCCAACCCAGTGTAGCCCTATTCACTACAACACTTCGAGCTCTGCCCTTCAGCCAGTTCTTCACCCAGCATACCTCCCACAGTTGGACAGCTTGTCCAGAAGGATGCTGTGAGGACCTGTGCCTATCCCGTTAATCTCTCACGACAAAGGACTTCTAAAATACAATGGAATATTGGTCTTTCAAAAAACCTTGGTCTGCACCAATCGGCGCTCGACAATCTGAGCCTACTACCTTAGAGACATGTTCCAAAGACAGGGATCTAGAGGCACTCAGGACCAAAGGGCCAAATTAAGGACCAGTAGCTTGCTGAAACTGTAGTTCAGACACCGAAAATATAAATTAATTAGAAATTGCTCTCCAAATGCCATCCGTTTCCCGCTTGCTGCTTCCATGTACTATAAAGGCCACGTTTAAAAGGGAAGGGCTGAATCAGGCTTTGTGCTAGTTTCTGGAAAGATACCCAAGACTGCCTGGGTTATGTGGGGCAAAGTGACAGCAACAGTGACATCTGCAGAGCTAGTACCGTCACTATCGGTAGCACAAATGTGTTCTTGCATCTTTTATGAGTTTAATTCAGCAGAGGATAGAATGGATCTTTGACAAATTCTGTGCTACAATTACAAGTCTGTTGCTCAAAGAAAAGACTGTTTCTCAAATGAGAAATCAGAGACTTTGGTCATCTGTAGGCTGAACTGCTACAGTAATTTAACACAGAAACAAGGAACGTATAATCCAGTTATGGGGAGTAATATCTAAATCACTCCTATTCCTTTTATAATGGTTTCCTTTGGAATCTATTAGGACAAAAGAATCTTTATGTATGCAAAATATTAATAAAATGAAAAATTGAAGTGATCATACTTAGTTGTAAGTGAACAAAGCTCATTCATTTATGTTCCCTGTAAGTCCTGTCATTCTTGTCCAGAATACGGTGCCGTGGCATCCAATATGGCCATGTCAAAAAGGTACTAATAACAAATTATGGTGGTTAGGGATATGTAGCAGATAACTTTTCTAGTTTGGTACATAATGTGGGGTTGAACAGGCAAAGACAAGGGTCTGTTTCAGATGCAAGGTAGGAGTATTCTGAGGCTAAGCTGTGGAAAAGTGGGACCTAACAATGCTGAAAATACATGAAGTAGAACAAATGTTAGAGGGGATTTGGAGTATTTTTTTTTTTTTGAGAAATTCATAGGCATTAATTTATTATTATTAAAAAAAAAAAAAAAAAAAAAACAACAAAACAAACAACCAAACTTGGCTCTCAGCTCTTATAAACCAGGTTAACACCTTTGAATTAATAACAGTTATGTAGCCAGGTTATACAAGTCAAGATTCTGAGTCCCCCTCAGTTAAGAAGGCCTTCAGATAAGATCTTGGTTGTGTCTGAGGTCAAAAAACCCCTTTGCAGCCTGTGGCCAGAAACAGGCTGCTGTCCCAAGTTTGCCAACATGCAAAAATATACTGATTTAATTTCAAATGTTACATTAAATTGGGTTAGTTAAGACTGTGATACAGGAAATGTTTATCCGAGTCTTCCAGTCTTTTCCTGGCCTGACACTCAAGACCAAATATTCTGGCTAATATTAAGGGTATAGAATTACTTCCATATGAATGACATCAAGGGAGAGATTAGTTGTCTTGAAAGAATAATTTTTCTGTCCCAGACCTTTAGAAATGTTTGCCAGGGTGCTGGGAAATCAGTGGCTGGTCCAAAGGCAAGACAAAGGAACAGTTATAAATATCCCTCCCCTTCCAAATCCTGCAGAAAAGATGGCAAGATTAATATATATGTGGCTGCATATGTTTTGCCTGCTATCAGTCACACTTAATCTCTTCCTATCTTAAGTAGGCAGGAAAACACAAAGATTTGAAGGGCTAATTCAAAGGGCAGGATGGCAATCTATTTTGCTTAACTGTAAGACTGTAAGTGTGAATGGAAAGAACATTAAAAAAATCTGCATATCACAATATTGATGTCATGACAGTAGCAACCACTCCTTTGTCCGACTAAGCCTTCCATTGCTTTTTTTCATAAGAAAGATGATCTCAGCCTTGCAAATAAAAATGTTTAGCTGTTGTTGCCACAGCATCAGGCTCAGAGTTTAATATATTAGTTACTTCCTTGAGGGTATCCTAATTTACATCAAAATCTTCCCCAGATCATCTTTATCCTTGTCTGGGTTTAGCCACCAGCCCTTCTAACTTCCCTCTCTACTCAACGGAGAAAGGCAGACGTCTTCAGAAAGCAAATCAGAAAGTTCCCTCAGATAGCAATTTGACCTGTCTTACTCCATGAACTATATACAGAGCCACAGTTTTTACTCTGGGCAGTATAAAATCAACCCCCTTCTGTTCTGGGCTGTGTTTTAGCAGGTAATAAGCAAGTGATGAATCTGTGGTACTATCCAATAACAGCTGAAAATTTCAATTTTCTGAAACTTCTTTTGTAAATTTTCAGTTAGGGATTGTGGTACAGATGAGAGGAAAAAACCAAGTCATATACACACACATAGACTCCATGTCTCCCGCAATATCCACAATCATAACTCCGAATGTAATCCTTGCCAACAAACAATGTCCGTCTGTGAGAGGCGTTTTAGAAGTTCTGAAATACTCTGTAGATGGTCAATTCATAAAAGAACAATGTGACAGATTTTGTCCATGTACCCTAGATAAAAAAGGAACAACAGCTACTTAAAATGTTTTGCATTTATCATCTTTAGGGGAAAAAAAAAGATTTGGAATCACTGTCCAATCCCAAGGGATACTTATTCTGCGTCCAGTATGACCCTAATTATAATGATAATATAATGAAGAAACATTGCCTCTCTTCCTGTAGCTGCACAGTGGCAATCTGCAGAAAATTGCCTTCAGCTGTAGATATATGAATATGTTTTCTAACAGTGAGCTGTGTTCTAGTAATAGCACACTTTTTTTTTTTTTTTTTTTTTTTTTTTTAAGGGATCCTCTCATGAACTGCAATTAGGAAAGGAGAATCTGCCATGCTAATAAGAAAGTACCAAGTATCTCAAAGTCAAAACCAGATGCCAGCTTAATTTAATATAACTGGAAAAAAAAGTCAAACCTAAAAGGACACCAGCATTGATAATAGTGTGAATCACAAAAAGTTGTGACCTTAATCCAAAGTAAAGTACATAGCAAACTTGCATACTCTGATGCAGTAGTTGAAAGTCTGACTAACAGTGCTTAAATATTTCCTTTGTTAGAAATATTTCCATAAATTAATCCCTTCGAGAAACTTCCATTTGCCTCAGTTACATTTTCTGATTCATAGGGGGTTTCTTTTGCACAAATTTCACGGAAGAATTCAGCTTAATTTTTTTTTTTTGTCATGACTAGTAAAAAATATTTCTTCCCATAATAATTTATTTTAAAATTTGTTACAATCCTAGCACCAAAGCAGTAGGTGGTAAGCAGGATGAAATTTGTCAGGGTAGGAGCTCTGAATTGTCCTCTCCCAGACTTAGTTTTGATTCCTTCAGTTTGCATTGCTGGCTTACTGAAAACGTCATGCAATTCCATAAGGGAATTTGAAAAAAACTGCAGAGCTGTGCACTTGCATTAGTTCTTACTCTGGAAGCTACAATGCCTTGTAGCTATATCCTTATAAATGACTAGCTTCTCAGTATCAAGAGATTTCTCAGCAACCATTGTGTGAACAAGTATAAAAATTAAGGCATAGTCCTTGATTAAAGGCATTTTTTTTCAAATGTCTGAGATTATCTTTTTCTCCTTTTGGTTATTTGCATTTTAGCAAGGAACATAAGGTCAGTTTTCATTCAGATAACGAACTAATTTCAGTCAGACTACAAAAATTTAGGATTTGATTGAATATATATGTATAGCACAAGAACTCCCTCCCTGGTGGACAGCAGGACGGAAGAATTTTGCAGAGGTTTTCTAGCTCGTTACCAGGAATCTTCTTGCTGCAATCTCAGTGGAAGGCACCTGGCAAGCAGGGAATGTGATTACCCAGTTTATCTTCCTGCCTCTGAAGGACAGTAATATTTATTGATTCTTAGGAAGAAATAAAGGGAACTTATAAGCAGCAGTAGCAGATGAAATCAGTTGACTACTGACAACGAAGAAGAAAAACTGAAAAGCAGTATGTTGGCAAAAGGCCAGCATGGCTACAGCTGAAGAGCAGAAGATATGTTTCCAGGCAGGAGAAGGATGAAGAGGCGTCAGGAATTTTGCCCTCCTGCTTCAACCAAATTGCCCATATGGTCTGACTTAGGGACTAAGCCTGATCTTCCCTTGTCATTGTGCTCGGGGTATTTGCACCCTAGTCTTTGGCAGCCCTTGTTAAGCAGTATTCCTTGATTTCAACCATGTAAATGACTACTGGAACACGCCAAGGGCCAGGAGGAAGGCATAGGGCACACACACGCTGGCTAACGCAGCGTGCAATCCGGCAGCCCCAGCTCCCCGAGCAGCCCTCTGCAATAAGAGGGGTCACAAAATTTACCCCATGTGCATCGAAAACAACGTGAAAGGTTTACAGTGAAGGTTGCTGAGGAGGTGAGGACCTTTCTTAGCACAGACGTTTGGGGCCTGCTAGCTCCACTCCTAGCCTTTGCTCTACACCTGTATTCCTTACAGGCTTCCGCTGGGGAGGTGGTCGAGGTTGGTTCTGCAATTTAGTCCATCTCTTTCCACTCAACAGCTACTGGGCTTTTAAAGCCTGCACTCCGATCTCCAGAAATGAGAGTGATGAATCATGAAGTAGAATCACAGTAAAAAGTGTACTGAAGTTGCTTCTGCATGGGCAAAATTTGGGGGGAGCGTGGTAACTTAGGGGAGAAAAAAAAAAAAAGAAAAGCTCTACAACTCTACAAGCTCTATAGCTCCATATTTTAGTTTTTCTTTAAGAAAGAGTAAATACAACAAAATTCATATGCTAACAGTTGAAGCTGAGGCATTGTAAAATATAGTATTACATGTGTATATCCCATGATCACAAGGAAACCCTTGGGTTTTTTATTGCTTCATGGCATACTGTGTAGGTGTCATGGTTTAGGCCTGATTGGCAGCCAACCACAATGCAGCAGCTCTCTCTCCCTTCCCCTCCGGCAATGAGAAGGGACAGAGAGCCAGGCTTGGGGTTCGAGATAGGACTGGGATGGGGAAAAATCCCCCTTTATGATCACGAGCAAAAGGCAGACTCGTTAGGGGAAGAAAAAAAAGAACATACATTTATTACAGACACTAACAACACATAACAGAGTAGGACAGTGAGAAGCATTGCCACATCTTGAGAACACCTTCCCCCCACCCCTCCCTTCTTCCTGGGCTCAGCTCTGCTCCCGATATCTCTACCTCCTCCCCCAGGGGCGCAGGGGCAGGGAATGGGGGGTGCAGTCAGCGCTGCCACTTCCTTCATCTTCGGTGAGGGGAGTGTCTGGAACTTGTTCCTCCTGCTCCATCGTGGTCCCCCTCTCACAGCAGACAGTCCCCCACAAACTTTCTCCAACTTGAATCCCTCCCATGGGCCGCAGCGTTCCCCACACTGCTCCGTCATGGGTCACTAACTTCCTCCGACTGGATTCCCTCCCACGGCTGCAGCCCTTCCTGAGCTGCTCCGGCGTGGGACTCCCCCACATGCTGCAATCCTCCCAGCACTGAATTACAGCAGTGGGGCTGCCTTTTCCCATGAGACCCTGGTCTTCTTCGGGCACAGAACCTTGATCATCCGAGCAGGAACACAAATCAATGTCTGCTCCACCGTAGATCTCCATGGGTGGCAGGGAGGGGCCGCCCTGCCGTCTCCCCACAGGATACAGGGGGGTCTCTGCTCCGGCACACCTCCCCTCTCCTTTCTTCCTCCGTTCCCCCACTGACCTTGGTGTTCACGCAGCTGCAGCAACTCCTCCTCACCAGTCCCACTGCTCATCACCACGTCCCTTCTTAAATACATTATCGCAGAGGCGCAGCTGATGGGCTCAGTTTCCAAACAGAAGTGGAGCTGCCTTGGAGCTGGGGGAGCTTCGAGAAGCTTCTCACAGGGGGCTGCCCCTATAGCCTCCTCCCCTGCCACCAAAAACTCCACCACTCACTCAACCTGGGACAGCAGGATGCTGTGTTTATGTTGCCTAATCTAGCATTAAGAAATCTTTTGTGCTGGATTAAGTACCATCTTCCTGCTTGGAAGGATAATGCACTGTTTTTGAAGGCTATGTGTTATTATCATACAGGGAAAGATGTCATTTAAGTCTCTTTCCTCCACTGCAGCCTGTTTGCAACCTGTTCAGAAAAGTCTTAGCCTCCTGCTGCCTCAGTTTCCCCTTTTCTGCCATGGGGACATCTGCCTGCTGGTGCTGCGCAGGTGTGCGCAGTGAGATGGTGAGCTGGCTGAGAGCTACATCACCCAAGTAAGTCTACCTCAGTTTGCAAGACTTGGTGCCGTGGTGGAGCCAGGCAGTACAGCAAGAAAGATTAAACTGGAACTTCATCAACTCAAGGGAATATGATCTCCGATACTGGCAAATTGAGTTCTGGTAAGTGCACTGAAGGAGTCAAGGCACCTTTCTGATGCTCATGTTATATGAGACCAAGTTTATGATGTTGATCTGTATCGAGGCAGGATGTGTGACCTCTTTTGTCTGATGTGGGCTCTCTACTATAATCTATACCTTCATTAACTCAAGTGCAGGATAACCGTAACCCACCCTTGCTGTCAAGTCACAACTAAAAGCTACTGTGAACCGAAGGTGACTTGAAATGCAGCCATGCAATTATTAAGTAATGTGTCATGCAAGGAGCAGAGTGCATTACACCAATTGCTTTGGGAGCACGCTCGTCACCAGCAAGAACGGAGGTGAAATTCATATCCTCTGTTTTGACCTTTGTCTTCCGAGGTGGGCCAGGACCAGCCTACCTGAAGGGACATTTATTTCTCTGTGAGCTACAGTTGTGATTACAGGTACTGGAGCTGGGAGCCAGCTTAAGTTTTTATAGGTCTGAGATGTGAACTGTGTATGCTGTATGAGCACTTCTTTTGTACTTTTGTATTTCTTTTGTTTGTTTTTTTTTTTTTTTTTTTTCCCCCAAGAGGCTGTTTTTTGTAAGCTTGGGGAGGAGTATTACCATGATTCATATGTTTGAGCAGGGTGGGTGATTATGCTTATTTGGTTTGACTTTCTGCATGGCCATGCTGCTTCTACTTTCCCCCGGAATTCCTGCATGATGAACATACATACACACGTACGTAGTCAGACCAGAATACATACTTTACAGTCCTACCCAGCCTCAAAATAAGAACGTCAAGTGATTTGGACTTTGCTGTGTTCCATGATAAGCTGTTCAAATTGCTGTTTTTTACTCTGGCACCTTGATGGGTTCGTTTTGTCAATGCTGTATGAGCCAGCATGTTCCCTGCTCTAAAAATTTCTTTAATATATGATTCTTTTTAGTATATGTGAAGCTTAGAGGATTTTCTAAAAATAGAACTTCACTCAACTACCAAAACCCAGTTGAAAAAATATCCAAGGTTGTTTGTTCAAATAGTTTTGTAGATACAGTTTGATTGTTATGGCTGTGTTTTCTTTTATAGTTCTCTTGGTATGTTTTCCAAAACTATTATAAATATTTCAGTCACTGTGTGAAATGAAGTTTCATTTTGGAAAAATTTATTGTATAGCTTAAATATTTATAAAATATTATGTAAGGAAACTGTTGCTGTTACTCCTTATATGTGTAAGAAATAAAAACTGACATACAAAGAATTGTGATCCTTTGGAACATTAAAAATTCCTCCACTAGGTGGAGAAGTTGCATCAAGTATGCAACTAAAATTGTTAGCACTAACTGAAATCATAGGCACTGCTGCAAAAATTAAACTCCTAATAACTGAATGGTTCTTGTATCATCCTTTTCTCATTTCTGGTGAAGAGCACTTTTAAATTTGCAGCACAGAAATTCTGTGAGGTTGTAGAACACTATATTAATTTATGTTTAAAAATTAATAAAAGTATTAACATATATTTCTTGATATATTAGCTGAAGAAGTTGATTTCAGTAGTTATCAACTTCTCTGTGAAATGTGCTCATTTAAAACATTTTTCTTCACCATTCAGCTCATTCTAACGAGGTGCTGACAATGCAGACCGTCTAAGGATAGAAACAGAGAAAAATCTTTGCCAAAAAAAGATATTTATTTTTAAAAAATCCCATTTAACTGGATCGCAGTTCATCATAAACTAAGGAAATGTTATACTTTATTATTTTCCCTGGTTCTTTCAACATGGCCACTATTAACATGTCAGGTTCCTCAGAACTAAGAAGAGGACAAATGCTGACAAAAGAGAATATTTGGATATGTCTTTGTGTTGGATATAGGTCCCAACCATTAAGTAGAATTAGAATGGGGGTTAACTTTGGTGTTTCTGCAGATTCAGAATTCTGTAGCATTGCAGTCTTGTGTAGGTCCCATATAGGTGGGAGGAGGATAAAGACTGGCGGTGCCAGTTTTTCTTAATCTGCTGGGACTAAACCATGGAGACAAATCTGATGGGAATTTGCAATCTGCACATTTGTCTGCTGGAAATAATTAAAAAGTGGTATATGGTTGGTGTGAGAGTCAGAGTGTAAAGCTTCTAGGACCCACGTGTCCAGAAGGGAACAATTCAGAAAGGGCCATTGCTTGTTTGGGTGTGCTGGCTAACATTAAGCTTCAAGGTACATTTTGAGGTGGAGTATAAGAAAGAATTGGAGGGTTTTTGTTTGGTCAGAGGAGTGAAGAATTAGGAAGACGGAAGAAAAGGATAAATGCCCTAAATTCTTCTTTACTATTTACATGTTTAATTTATGCAAGTATTATACCTGGGATTTGGGAATTCAAGTCTTATTTGTTCATGTCTTTATTGTGGTGGCCTGGCAAGACTTAAGAAGAGGGCAGGAGATGACAGGGTAGAAGGTTGGATGTACTCTTTTATTATGCTCTTAACCCTGCAAATAATTAAAGTCAGACATAGAGTTTGGAACTGGATTTTCAAGACTCCAGTTTATAATATATTCTCTGTGGCTTGCAGAGTTCTGAAGACAAGGTAACAGGTGATGGTAAAAGCAAATGCTGTGTATTTCATTGTTTGAATGCACACCAGGTTGTAACTAGGATTAGGGCTAGTGGTGGGCTGTGTATGAGGTTAAGGCTCTAGCTTGCTTTAAATTTAGGACTGAGGCTGGGTTTCAGATAATGAGACATTCTCTCCTATTGACACATTCCTTCCTCAGACCCCAGGTCTTTGCTGCATTGTATTATTACTAAGGAGTTGGAAGTAATCAGGTTTTGGAATGGATCAATGTTCTGTGTTGTCTTGTAGAGGCTAGATTTATACATTTGTACCATCTAGGGTTAGTGTCAGGAATCGGGAATCTACAGTTTATTGTTCCCAATTTATGGGTGGATTCTCCAGGGAATACAAAGATGACGTGTTTCTTTATGGGAATATGCTTTTCTTCTGATTTCATTGCTGTGCCCACTGCTGGTGTTGATATTAATATTAGGATTGGAGCTAGGGTTAATATATTGGGATTTATACTTGAGGAACCTCTATTTTTTGCATTCTAGAGGATCTAGATAACTGCAGATCAAGAAAACAGTTGAATGGGCCAATGCTTTATGTGCTTATTTATTTTTGGGCTTCCTTCAATGAATTCATATAATTAAATTTTGCATTAGGATTTGTACTTAGTATTATTTACAAAGAAAGAGTTAATGTTTACTTATAGCAATAATTTTTATAATAGCTTTCAAAAATTATTAAATAATATAGGGGAGAACACTGGAAAGGACTCCTGCTAATATCTCAGTTTAGGTTCAGGGCTGGAAGTAAATTTAGAGCTTTGAAATCTAAAGCTTCAAAACTACAGTATATTATCATCTTATGCATTTTTGAGAGGCCAATTTCTTAAAGATATTACTGGAACTAGAGCCCATATCTAATTAAGCATAATTAAGATTGAATTTAGGGCTGGTGTTATCATTTGGAAACGCAATATTTGAAGAGCTGAGTTTGTTATGGCATTTTGTAGGGCCCTCTGGGTAGAAAGGGGGAATCAATCATTAGGGGGCAACACATTAATTTCTTCCCACCAATAAAAGGGAATATCTGCCGGGAATTAAAGTCAGAGTCAGGGTGAGGGTTAGATGGCCCCCAGCTGCTCCCGCCTGGGGTGGTGGGATGGGATGGGATGGGATGGGAGGGGATGGGATGGGTTGGGATGGGATGGGATGGGATGGGATGGGATGGGATGGGATGGGCTGCCAGGCCCTGCCCTGCCTCCCCAGAGGTGCCCTGGGATTTCGTCATCCTGTACGAGTGCTGCAAGAACTGATGTGAGACACAAGGCACGTGAGAGTAGTAGTTAAGACTTAGGTTTTGTCGTAGTGTGTGAGTTTGTCTCATGGGTATGATGAAGGCCCACATCAGTGCTGGGGAACATGAAGGTATTCTCACACTGTCTGTCTCAGTTTATTCCTTGTTTCCATTTCTGGGCCTCATTTTCCTCAAGGAGCCATCATGCCCGCCTCCATTCAGAAGATGGCAATTATTGCACTCAAACATAGATCCAGACCCGGCTGATAATTCTCTTTCGGGTATCTCCCAGACAGTTTGTCAGAGGGCTGCACTGAATCTGACTTTGTCTGCCAGGACATGTGTCCAACACACACCTGAGTCTCAAAATCCCATTGTATAGTTCTGTAGGACACACTGCATAGTGCTGGTATTACATTGGTGGCTAGTGAAAATGACACTTTGAACTGAAAAAAATGCAAATACAGGAATTATGTTCATGTGTTGAGTGACAGCACATCCAGTCGGAGGGAGATGAAGGCCAAACAGTGCTAAAGGGTGACAGGTATAAGGAAAGGTGGACAAAAAGTCAGTTTGCTCTGATTGCACTTGTGGTCAAAGTTCTCCCGCTGGTGGATCCACAGTGGTGCTGCAGACACAGCAAAGGCTGCTGACCAAAAGCCTTGCTGTTACAAGAAACCATTCAAACTGTGTAGATCAACAGGACTGGTGCAAACGTAGACCTTCATACATATGCTCTACAATGGTATGACAGCCTTTTCTTCACTTGACCTGCAATGCTCACAGTATAAAAAGTATTGCAAAAATTGGGGAGGGAGGACATCTCTGTCCTTTGCAATGTATATGAATGGATAGCTCCAGCCATTTAGTGCTCTTTTTAGCTCGTAACAATCTTTAGTGATTTGTCTTATTTCCAGTAATCCTCTCCTTTCTTTTTCTTGTACAACTTGAAAAGTATTGACAGAGAGCAATGGGCTGTTACAGATGGAATCTGTCTGGTTTGTTTGTTCTAAGCTTGTGCACTGGGAAAAATGTAAAAGGCTGACTGAGTCATAGAGGATACCTGGAGGAGAAGGAAGATGGCTTCTTCCCATGGGAACATCTGGAGAGCAGAATTTCCATTGACAGGAGCCCATGGGAGAAAAGAAGAGAGAGGTTTGCAGCATGAGCTGGGTGCTGCTGCTCAGCTGAGAGACTTCCAAGAAAGGCAGGGAGCACCCATAGGTGAGAAAAGACACTGTTTCCCACAGCATTCTCCAGGAGAAACTGGCTGCTCATGGCTTGGACAGGCGTACTCTTTGCTGGGTGAAAAACTGGCTGGATGGCTGGGCCTGAAGAGTGATGGTGAATGGAGTTAAATCCAGATGTCAGCCAGTCACAAGTGGTGTTCCCCAGGGCTCAGTATTGGGGCCAGTTCTGTTTATTATCTTTATCAATGATCTAGACAAGGCGATTGAGTGCACCATCAGCAAGTCTGCAGGTGACACCAAGTTGGGCAGGAGTGTTGATCTGCTTGTGGGTATGAAGGCTCTGCAGAATCACCTGGACAGTCTGGATTGATGGGCCAAGGCCAACTGTGTGAGAGTCACCAAGGATCAGTGCCAGGTACAGCAGCTGGGTCATAACCCCCTGCAATGCTACAGGTTTGGGGAAGAGTGGCTGGGAAGCTGCCTGGTGGGAAAGGACCTGGGGGTGTTGGTCGACAGCCGGCTGAATATGAGCCAGCAGTGTGCCCAGGTGGCCAAGAAGGCCAGTGGCATCCTGGCTTGTATCATTAATAGTGTGGCCAGCAGGACCAGGGAAGAGATCATCCCCCTGTACTCAGACCTGGTGAGGCTGAACCTCAAATATTGTGTTCAGTTTTGGGCCCCTCACTACAAGAAAGACATTGAGGTGCTGGAACATGTCCAAAGAGCAATGAAGCTGTTGAAGGGTCTGGAGCACAAGTCTTATAAAGAGCAGCTGAAGGAACTGAGGTTGTTTAGCCTGGAGGAAACAGGCTCAGGAGAGACCTTATTGATCTCTACCACTACCTGAAAGGAGGCTGTGGTGAGGTGGGTGTCGGTGTCTTTTCCCAAGTAACAAGTGATAGGACAAGAGGAAATGGCCTCAAGTTGCACCAGGGGAGGTTCAGATTGGATATTAGGAAAAATTTCTTCACCAAAAGGGCTGTCAAGCATTGGAACGGGCTGTCTGGGGAAGTGGCTGACTCCCCGTGCCTGGAGGTATTTAAAAGATGTGTAGATGTGGTGCTTAGGGACATGGTTTCATGGTGGATTTTGCAGTCCTAGGTTTACAGCTGGACTCGATGATCTTAAAGTCTTTTTCCATCTAAATGGTTCTATGATTTCCTGGGATCCACAGGAGACTGTGAAGTTTTTGTTGGTCCAGAAGGCCAATGAGCTGGCTGTCACAAAGCCTGGGCACAAGAAGAGCCCTCTGCAAAGTACAGAATGAAAACAGACATTTTCGTTTAAACTTCTTAAAATTTCTATTTTTCCTGCTTTAATCACTTTGTGTTTCCTGGGTATAAAAACAAAGGAATCCGTTTTCTAAGGAAAATTGACTTCTTTGAATTTAAAAGTATTTCTGGTCTTTTTGTGGGGGGGTTCCTCACTAGAGGAAAAAGATGTAGTTCTACCCATCCCAAGATCTGGTAAATGCAGATTGTTTCTCAGAAACCTAGATCACAGAAACTCTTCTGACTTCTGCATTGTACCCGTTTTGCACCTTCTGGTTTGCTGATAATGAAATATAGCCTTTCAGCCTTTGCTTTTTGCTTCCTGAGAAAACATATCCTGTTTGTTTTCCTAAGTGCCTAGAAGCATTCAGAAGTGTGTAAATGAGGCACATGTCAGTGTACTAAATTAACATGTTAGGCATAAGGAGTGCTATTGTATTTATATCTTACAAATCACCTCCACCTCCTTATCTGCTTTTCGAAAGAATAGTCTGTCTACAGTTATCATTTAACGAAACAGTAGCTAACAGTTGCTTTTTTTTTTTTTTTTTTTTGGATAGTACAGCCTTGAAAAGGACTAATTGATCAGGAAAGCAAAAGATCCTCTAATTTGAACATGGGTAGGGAGGGTTTATTCATGTCTTTGCTATGTTGAGAGTTGTTTCATCCCTTTCCTAGCACTATGTTCCATGTGTAAGAGTATTCATGACTATTCTCTGTAAGTTTTGCTCCGCCAGCTCTTGTAACCATTGTAACGGCCTGTGTGTGCCAGTACAGGTAATGTGACACGAGGCTGACATACTCTCAAATACTATGTGATGGACAGAGAATGGAAAATAATTTCTCTTGGTTGTGCTTCAAGGCAACAGAAGTGAGAGCCATTCTGTTAAAAAAGCTCCTGTTTTCAGATCTCTGTATGGAAGCATTCCAGATAGATGGCTACTCAGAAATTGTTTTCCATTTAATTAAGGTAGAAACAAGAGGTCAAGAGCCAAGATGTCCACCGTCTGAGATAAAATCATGGGACACAAACTTCAGGTGTAATGGTGGAGATTTTTGTTTTAAAGCGTCACATCTGTAGGACAAGTGAAAATTCACAAGGAGGAAGGCTGTGAGCTTCTTCCTCTTGCCACAAAGCAGCTGTGTGAAAGTGACCTCAACGATACCAATGCACAGCACAATGAAATGGGCAAGAAAAATCACTGTCTTTTGGAAAGTGAAAGCCTTATTTTGTGTTCAGAAGACAGCAGAAGCAAGCATCTTTTAAATTAACCTGTCAGTTCAAACATGTTTTCAAGATGACAGTTTTTGCTTATTTTACAATTGGTTAAGACAATCTGCATGACTTATTATTTGTAAGGGAAGCATTGATTTTGAGTCCAAAAGTGCTTAATCAACTCCATGTTTTCATGAATACAAGAACATTTATGCAAGTCCCAGAAGTATTACTTCCCCAGGAAAATATTTCAACAATCTAGTTTCACAGTGGTGTTATTATATCCCATTTGATCAGTAAGATTAGTAATTTAGAGCTAACAAGTGACAGGAAGAAATTATATTCTCTCTTATTCTCCGTGTCTGTGTCCTCCATCAGTTAAAGAATTTTCAGGGATCATCTTTTCAATGTGGAGAAATTAACAGTTAAGCAATCATATTGTATATATAGAGAGAGTTAAGTGTGCAAGAGTGGAGTCTATGGGAGCCACTTGTCAGCATGCAATGATAACAAGAAATCCCAAGTGAGCATAAGCCTCACTCCTTCAAAAAGCTGTCTCTCTCTCCCTCTCCTGAAATTAGATGCCCTTTCTCAGAAATCCCTAAAGCAGCAGTGAAGCAGATCCAATACAGTTTATTCAGTTGTGAAACACTCACTGCTGTATTCAGACTTGTTCTTCTGTCTTTGGAGGTGGCAGTGCAGGGAGAGTTGAGTGTGGGTTTTATAATTTCTTCTGATGAAACTTTTGCATGCTGTATGAAGCAGTTGAATGGACTTAGACTGTTCAGATCTCCCCAGGCTTTGAACTCCTCTTGAATTGCTATATACAAAGTGGAGATAGTTTAAAAGGACTAATTGAGAGAATTTCACTCTACCTGATTTGAGGCTCGGTGATAATATATTCCCTTGGGAACTGGGTGATGTAGTTCAAGTCATCCTGAGATTTAACCTTGAGCATCGTATATCCTAGATAAGTGATTTAACCACTAAATTTTTAATAAATGATGAGGACATTAAAAAGTAAGGACAAAAGATACGGTACTTCTTTCCTAACGTTGTAGAAGAGACAGCCTTTTTTTTTGCTTAAGAACATCAGTCATATAGGGCCTCACAAGGGAGAAAGGCAGTGGTACTTCTATCATTTGGGAAATACCTCTGAGGATATAAGCAATTCTGGGTGTGACCCAGACATTTTATTGGAAAAATTTAGATATCTGGAAACTTGAGGTCTTTCTGGAGCAAGGAGCTGCTGAGTGGAGTCTTCAGGTAGGTGATTTTTAGATTCAGTGTCTAAATCCTGGACCCTAATCTTTTTATGAATCTAGCTTTATATTCCCACCCTTGCTCTCATGCTTCTGATTGCTAAATGAGGAAACCCTTAAAGAGTGAGAACACCCCCTTTCTATAATTGCATGGTGAAATCCCCAACAAATGGCAAGGCAAGGTTGTCTTCCATAATGCCAGGAATTCACACGTGGTTAAAAGATAACTGGCCTTCGTTTTATTGTATGTCTTTCCCCTTTGTTCATGAGCATTGGCAGTGAACCTCACATAATGAGACTTACAGAGCTTCCCTGGACAATATTATTACAAAAAGCAAAGGAAGCTGTCTAATGTACCTAATAATAGCTGAATGATAGCAAGCTATGCACATGGTTGTCTTTGTCAGCAGGGAATGTATTTAGTGACTAAAGGGGGGGGCTTCCAATCTTATATTCCTATGAAATATGTAAAGAACTGAGCAGTGAAGGATGGCAGAAAATATGCATGTCCATGTGAAACAATATAAGTTGCTTTCATTAGAATAATTCCGAAATAGTTAACTACAATTCCAAGTTAATACTTGATAAGCAATTAACGAGTTAGCATACAGACTTTTTTTCCAGCCA
This sequence comes from Tyto alba, assembly GCF_018691265.1. Classification (NCBI taxonomy): domain Eukaryota; kingdom Metazoa; phylum Chordata; class Aves; order Strigiformes; family Tytonidae; genus Tyto; species Tyto alba. The sequence goes on from NW_024881330.1 coordinate 40,313,282, forward strand.
CTACCAATCAGTCTGTATTTACACACAAAAAACATTTTATGACAAAAGTGGTAAATCAGATGTTTTTATAACCTAAGAATATTGTATTTAATCCAACTCAGTCTTAACATTTTTCCATCCTTTTATCTATGAAAAGATTTGTGTTGCTCGATCAGAAAAAAATGTTTGTGCCAATACTCAGTTTTTTTCTCACTCCGTCAAATATTTTGAAATTAAGTCTTGTAACCACTATGACTAATATTTCATGTTTTCTACTTGTCCTTTTTCAGACTATAGTGCCAGGATTTGTTGTTCTTACTTGTCATTATGTCTTTTACATTACCTCCTTGTTTTGTTACTAATTAAAATGTAATTGTTATGACCAAATTATTCCTGCCAGTTAGAACCGAGAGCATATAGCAAAAAGTTTAGCACCTACATGTCTCATGGGATATTTTAAACTCTAGTTTTCCTTCACATTAACTGATTATAAATGAACTCAATATAGTTATTAGTTTTGTGAAATTGTTCTACATGTGGCCTCCGTGTTTGTTTGGCCACAGGCACTTCTCTACTATTAAACCCAAATTGGTTGTTGTTTTGGGCAAATGTTTTTTGCATTGTCCACAGTGTTCTTCACAACAGTGTTAACAAGTAAGTAATTGATTTACAAATTACTCTAAAATCTGTCTACTTTCTCTGTGTTTATATTGCAGAATGGCACAAATGTGATCATTTATTAGAGAATGCCTCAGCGATTGAGTTGGACTCTGTGTTGTATTCTTTTTCTCCTGTGTCCTTATTCCCTCATTTAGTACTACACTTTGCAGGAAATATGTATGAAGAAGACATTTGAGTCTGTGCTGTCACAGTTATCAAGATTTTGATGCTGGATTTGGTTACATGCACTGGTTTATTCCAAGACTCATCCCTACGAAAAAGTTACACTTGCTTAGAAAATATGATTTAAAATATTTTGCTCTGTTTGTCTTTGTTTTTTTTTTTTGTTTGTTTGTTTTTGTTTGTTTTTTTTTTGTTGTTGTTGTTGTTTTTTGTTGTTTTTGCTTTTTTTTTTCCCTACAGCAGCTGCCTACTTCTTCAACAACACCAATAAATATCTTTCTGGTTCCATCCCTCCACTGTTTTTAGTGAACATTCATCCCTCTCTAGTTTTGCTGTGTAATACCTTTTTCACCATCGAATCGCCCTTTCTCTCATGCTACTCTACATATAACATTTCCTTTCTCTCTGTAATTTGATATACGTCAGTTGGATGTGTTAACATCCCCAGCCCTTGCGAAGCACTCCATTTGATCTATGTGCCGGTATCTCTTGCAGGCACTACTTTGGGGATCCCACGTGTTGTCCTTCACCACTGTCATTTCTCTCCCTCCAGCAATGGGCAGGGCTTTCTCGAGGTCGGGAGAGGAAAAGGATGTGCCTTTAAAGACCCTTTCTGCCTTCCTGCAAAGGTCACCTCCTGTAAGGTGATGAGAGCTTTGGCTGTTGCTATTGTTACATAGGACAGCTATGATTCTGAGCAGAAAAGTGTCGAGGCAAGATATAGGATGCAATGGCTTTTGTGCTGTGTTCCCCCTGAGGCACTGCGTGCCAAAGTCTGTTCTCAGCACAGCAGACTGGAATCTTTTGCATGGATCCAATTATATGTAAAACTGTGGGACTTGGTTTCATAAATGGGATCCAAACTGCTGCTAAAACTTTGCGTGCTGAAATGTTAATATTTCATAATTAAGAATATTGCCCAGAAATTATGCTGTTACATTATGTGTAATTTTTCCCATTCATCAAATTTTAGATTGTATTTTGCATTATTATTTGGATGCATTTAAGTGGTTTTCATCCAACTTTGTTGAATAATTACTTATCTGTCATCTGTTAATGTCTGCTTGATAGCTAAACAGTCAAGTCCTGGCATCATAGCTAGGGATATTTGCTAGTTTACTGCTGGTGCTTTCGTATTCATTGTTTGTTCTGTAATAGCCCTTAAACATTTCCCATGCATATTTGGGCTAGAATATTTCTTTACATAATGCCTTAGAGGAAAACAAGGTTCTTCTAATAGCAGTTAAAATTAGCAATGATATTAGGCTAAGAATTTAAAACCACATCTCACTCCTGTGCAAATTCCCTTTTATAATTTAAAAAAAAAAAAAATCAATTTTCAGCAACGTTATATACCTCATGCATAATACACAGCTTCAGTGATTTACTTCTTGTTTTGGCACGGGCACAGTTGAATGATATAAGAGCTAATTTTGTTTCTCTGCTTTAATAGCTTGTATTGTCTGCATAATGAACCCTGTCTGAGCTTCATCAGGAGAGTTACACTGTTCATACACTTCTGTTAGGGAAAATTTTGCTGCTTGTCCTCCAAGAAGTTTATCTTATCCACAGTCTGAAAGAAGACAGTCATCCACACAAGTATGGGGAAAAGACAAATCTAGAGTTGGGTTTTCTGGTTAAGGTGGTTGTTACCAAGTGGATGCAGAAAACAGAAGTGTGGAACAAAGTTGTGGGATCATTAATGATACAGAAAGACGTTCCTAGCCGTGCGACACATTTTGATAAATGACGCTGTGATGTTCCCATTGCACTTTTATAGATGGGATTCCTGGAAGCTGAGCTGCGGTGGGTACCAGCTGGAAATCAGAGGATGAAAGAAAAGAAAAGAGAAAGTGCTCTCTGGGGACTCGCGTATGGTGTAGACACTCAAATACGGCTTGCAAAAGCGGAGGGCCACCTTTAATGCTGAGGTAAAGTTAAACTTCTACCCTTTTTGAAAAATGTCAAGAGAATTGATATAGATTAAGTGAAGCCATACAGTGTTGAGGCACTTTCTGTAAATCCCTAGCAACTGTTTTTATCTAACTAAGCAGATTCCAGTTATGAAATTTGGGAAAACGAAACAACATAAAGAGAAAGGAAGATTGGCTGAGGATACCCTTGTTGTTCATGCGTTTCTGGTTAGAGTCATTCATGGGTCTCCATCCCAAGCACTCTGTGAGAACAAACACTGGTCAGACACACTTTGGAGAATTTTTGTCGGCACTGAGAGCGATGATACTGCTTTCTGCAGAGACATCTTGATGAGGCATCTGTCAGAGCGTAGATAAAATACACTGGGGCTAAGTTTCAGCGTGACAAATCCAATACTCTAAGCTTGCATCCTTTTTACTATCAGTAGGTAGTTTTTTCTGTTTCTAGTAGCACTGTTTGTCATACAGGTTCTGAGGGTCTGTAGCAAAGATGAAGCAGTTCAAGACAAGAGGACAAAGACTGGTTCCTTTACTTTTATTCAAGCAAAACCTGGATGAGTCAGAGGGATTTTGCTTGCATGGATACGATTTGAAAAGTACTTTTTGCTTTAAGCTGAAGTTATAAAAACAACAAACAGCAATATGGTACAAATAAATAATGCAAGTAAGTAATATTAAGGTTATAATATCTCTTTTACAGTTTGCATATTTCTTAGCCCAGTGAGGAATAGAAGTATCAGGGAACCCCAATTATTCAGATGACCTCGACAATCTAAACAAACACCACTCCTAAAGGAACATTTGGTCTGAAGAAATAAGCATTTTTTGCTTACTCAGCACTCAGAGCACTGTACCTCAGTGCCCGTCTGTGGAAGAATTGAAACTGCAGCTATACCTATCGGAATTCTGGGATTAGAGGAAAATGGTTTTTCATGTGCCCTTAACTTTAGAAATGGCTCCTGATGTTAATACTGGATTATTTTCTCCCTCAGGGCACGCTGGAAAGCCTTTCTTCTCCTTTCCTCGTTTTCAGGAGTTGAAGGAGGGGATGGAAAGTGGGAGTAAAATATGAGTTGGACTTTCTGTGATGATTACTGGGTATGGGATAAAGTGAATCATAGAATCATAGAATTCCAGCTTGGAAGGGACCTCAAGGATCATCTGGTCCAACCTTTCTTAGCAAAAGCATGGTCTAGATGAGATGGCCCAGCACCCTGTCCAGCTGAATCTTAAAAGTGTCCAACGTTGGGGAATCCACTACTTTCCTGGGGAGATTATTCCAATGTCTAATTGTGACAAATTTTCCTCTTGTTACCAATGGGAATATTTTTAGGATTAACTTGTACCCATCACCCCTCTTCTTTTCCATGTGACTCCTTGCAAAAAGGGAGTCTCCAGCTTCTTTGTAGCCACCCATTAAATCCTGGAACGTGGTGGTAAGGTTTCCCCTAAGCCTTCTTTTCTCAAGGCTGAAAAAAATCCAATTTTCTCAGCCTTTCCCCATATGACAGGCTTCCCAGTCCCTCGGTCATCTTTGTGTCCATCTTCTGGACCTTCTCCAGCCCGTCCACAGCATTTTTTGTATAGTGGGAGCTAAAGCTGAACACAGGTTTCCAGGTGTGGCCTGACAAGTGCTGAATAAAGTAGGATAATGAATTCTGTTGAGGTGACCCAGCATCCTATTGGCTTTCTTTGCCGCTGCAAGTAAACGTTAAAGAATAAGTTTCTCTGGATATCTAATGTGATAGACTGTGTTCATATTGATTTCTATAAATAAGAACAAAAGATATACACAGAAATAAATATCTGAAAGGGAACTACAATACTTTGGGTATATTTCCTTGACTTCAGTGAAGTTATGGCAAATTATACTGCCTCACCCTGAATCGCAGTGTGGAAATATTTTCAATGTAGAAACTCAACAACAAAAGGAATCTCTTTTCCCAGATCTTTCTGATGTTGCACAGAAATCATACACTTTTCTCTGCTTTAGAAAAATAGAGCTTGTCCATTATATTGTGTGAACCTTTGATATATGTTAGCTGGAGAAAGTACAGCAACTAAAACATGAGTCATGGCAGCCTGCGGTAATAAAGTCATGTTATCTCTGGGTGATGTGGAAGAGATGTGGTGCAGTTGGCACTCAGGGGCTTCAGTTCACTATTTGCTATGTCTTAGCTGGCATGCAAAGGCAGTAGGTCATAAAGCAAGCTGCCACTCTGATAGAAGGAGAATTAAGTTCTAATAGAGTTACTTATCCATCTAAGTTTGCAAAAAAACAAGCATTCTGTAGTATTTGCTGAATATATATTTTGGATATGATCTAGTCCTCTTCATAAGAGCATCACTTTCACACCTCTTGGCATGACTTAAGAAGTAAGTGTGCTCATGATGTACCATTTCCTACTATGATGGTCTAGTAAACAGTCTCAGATAACATTTCTGTAAATATTTCTATTCATTTAGTGAGGGCATAAATGAACCGTATGAACAGTGAAGAAAAAAAGTATGTCAAATATTGTATTAGAAATTCTATCTGCTTTTGAAAGCTCAATGTAAGGAATTGCAATAAATCTAGGACCACCTTCAAACAGCTTAATCTCCAGTTAAATTTTTGAGTAGTACTTCCTTCTGTTATCAAGGGGACCCTGAAGGCCTAGAGTTGGCCAATAGGAGACAACAGGCCCAGGGATTTAGGTAAAATTTAGGTCAAATGAATATATCTATAAAGCACTTTTCAGAAAATGTTCTAAAAAGTAAATCCAATTGCAGCGCAAGCTATAGCTCAGCAGATTACACACTCTGTGCTTCTCTGTGAGAAAGTCATCTGAAGAGCAAGCATTTTTGTTCAAAGGAGAAACTAAATGAATGGGAAATATATATATATATATTTTCTGAGGCTTTTGGGAAGCCCATTTTGGAGCCTTTCAAAGGTTTGTTGTTTTTTTGTTTTTTGTTTTTTGTTTTTTTTTTTTTTTTTAAAATATCAAAATGCTGGTTTAAGATTTTGGGCTAAGACTTTCTGATTAACTTCTTAAAATTAAAAAATAGTGATTAGAAGTGGTGGTTAAAAGCATGATGTCAAATGTTTTGTTTAAAGAACGAAATATTTAATGCTTTCAAAATAACAAATTTAATTAAAAAGGAAAAATATAAAACTAAGATACTGTGTCCTTTTTATTCTCCCCAGTCAGTCCCTGCTTCTGACTGAATTTATTAGCTTGTTTTATCCAAAGTTCCCTAGTTCCAGTGCCCCCAGAGTTCATTTACTTTATGCAAAAGCTTATTTGCACAGATCTGAGGCCAGTCTTAAATCTCACCTTTTTTGTAACTACTCCTTGGAAACAAAACAAATTTCTAAAGCTTGCAAGATTCGAAAAAGGTAGTTTGGTGAAAGATTGTATTCTCAAGACCTGTATTGTTATTTATTTCAGAGAAAAAATGTTGTGATGCCTAGTTGGTGGTATACAGTTGGTGATAGTTGGTGGGTGCAGTTAATATGTTGTAATAATGTAATATTTCATATCCTGACCTTTGAAAATTCATTTCATATATATCTTGCACATAGTAAATGTAACCGTTCCACAAAGGTTGGAGGAGTTCCTGAAACATTTTGTTCAGTATCAATGTGTGTTTTGCACCAGAAAAAACAAAGAGAAAGATTTTATGAGAAGGATGAGGTTTCCTGGAGAGACTAATTATTTTTTGGCTTTGATAGTCAAGATATGATGTATGAAAGGGGACTGCTTTTTTTTTTTTTTTTTTTTTTTTCTCCCATTTCAGAAAGTGAGAAGCATGTCTCTTCATGGTATTTTCAACTTGAGACTCAGAAAACCGAGCTGGATTTTACGACAAGGTTTTACAGATCACAATAAGCCTAGACGTATTTTTTCCTACAGTATTGCAAAATTTTTGTGTGATTTAATTGAATGCACAACATTTGTGATTATTATAATGATCATCCCTTTACTGGCATGGCACCAAGCGTGCACATTGTGCCTTACCTATGCAACAAGGATGCTGCCTGTTACCTGTAACCCCGTCCGGAGTGGTTCAGTATAGAAAGCAGAGTCTGCTCCTGTGTTAGGGATGTCTTGCCTCAGTTTCCCTGTACCTACCTGGACATTTCCATGCAGCTGATCCATGCAGGAGAAAGCAGGTGACCTTACTGCCCTTCTTTCCGTGCGCTTCCCAAAACCAGAGAGGAGTCAAAACAAAACAGTGCTACAGAAATCAGTTTTCAGGGATATGTTTAATCGCTGCGTCCTGAGGATGCCTTTGAGTCCCCCTCTCCTCTCTGCTTTCCACCACTGTAGCTGGATTGCTGTTTTGGCTGTATGTGCAGAACCACAGAACATATTATACCTGATGATTAAAAAGAGCCTCCTACCATCTTTTTCAGACTGATAAAATAACATTTGATTCTAAACTAACGGAAAGTGACTTAGTGGCAGGGGTACTACTTTGAAATGTCACTACCAATCCTCACAGAAGAGAAGTAATAATTAGATGCCTTTCAAACACTAGGATCCAAGTCTCAGAGCTACATCATTTAAAAGCTGTACCTCCTGAAGCCCACTATGAAGTACTTATAGCATAGAGACTGAATGGTAGTTGAACTAAGCACTGACAGCCTAAAGTAAATGAAAATAATTGAAGGAAGCAGTAGAGTGTACAGTACAATTTATAGAAAGTCAGGATGAAAATAGGTGAGGATTCAATGTATACGCTAAATTATATACATTGGTGACTATTTAACGTCTTGTGTCTGTCATGTATTTGTTTTATTTACTGTGAAAGCTAGAAAGGAAATAAAATATTTAACAGCCAGCGTAAATGGAAAAAATGTTTTCCCAAGATAATGGACTCCTCCAGCTATTAGGCAATGAGGCAAAGTAGAAACATTCATTTTCCAGGCAGAAGGCATTGCTTCTGAGATAAATTTCTATGATAATGAACATAAAGCAGGCGTACGCTATAATTAATCCAAAGGTATCTGCTTTTATGCAGCCAGCACTGAGTGGGCAGCGGCGGTTGCTGCCCGTGGCCCGATCCTCCGCGGCCCGGCTGGCCAGCCCGAGCCCTGTTTCTCGCACCGGGCACACCGGGGCTCCCAGAGAGCCATTCGGGCTGAAATCCTACATTTCCTTTATAAAAAAAGCGATGTTTGTTGGGGTGGAGGGGCGGGAGTAGGGGGCAAATTTGACAGTCTGCCTTTTACTGCACAGATGTCCCTTATTTGTTTCCCATGAATGAGAACCTTTGCCATGGAAGGAGCTTCTAACCCTCTTTTCCAATGATTTTTATAGGTGACGTTGCTCTTCCCCACAGTTATTTTTTAGGCAGCAGCTGCCCATTTGCCTCAGAACGGCACTTCCCCCAAACCTTCCAAACACAACCGCGGGCAGTTTTTTAACCCCCCTCTTCGTGCACCTCTCGTGCTTTACTCTGGGCAGTTAGCGCGTTGTTTTCCTGCTGCCTTCTCACAGCTTGGGCCTCAACATCTTGTAGTCTCAGATTTAATGTATTTTTCATGATGCAGACTATTTGAAAATCTCACTGACTTCCCTAACTTTCTCAGCACCTCCTCTTTCTTTAGTATTTGTTCAATATCTTTTTAATGTTCCTTTTACTAGTTATCGTATTTCAATGTCATCTCTGGCTAGTTTTTTTTTTGTTTGTTTGTTTGTTTTTAAATGTCTGAACTTGCATTTCTTTATCAATTTCAGAAACTTTTGCTTTGCTTTTGCCTTTGTAGTAATTCCCTTCTGCTCTTTCAGGAAAACAGTCACTAACCTAAAAATATAACTGGGTAAATGCCTTTTTAATTACTGTATAAAGCACTTCATTGGGATATTGACACTAGAAAGTATTTGAAGTCAAATAAACAAGTAAATAGAACCTGGTGATACTTGTAAAAATATGCAGGATAAAGTTCGGGAACTCAAAATTAAATAAAAGTCTCTGTCACCAGGGGAACTAGCTCCTTTCCTTGGACAGATCAGGCTGAAGTTGTCACAACGTCCCCTTATGTTTTGAAGTACACGTGCTTGATGCTTGGGCTATTTGATCTTAAAATGTCACTGAGGCTATTTGTGCCAGGTCATATCACTTCAGACAGAGTATTCTAAAATCTTCTTTTCTTCTTATCTGATAGGTGGGTAGCTCTGCTATAGCTTACTGTAAAACCAGCAAACACCACTTTTTTTCTTTTATCTTAAGTCACTGCTTTCCTAAATTGATACCACTGTCAACTTGAAAGAATTGATATTCTGGATATGTATATAATAATAGTAGTAATAAACACTGATAGACTGCCCAAAAGTGTCTTTAACACTTAACATTTTTATTACTATTGCTCTGCCTTACAGCCACAGTTAGTAAGTATAGAAAAAGCTGCGGATTCTCACTACATCTCTGTTCCACTTCCATATTTCATTCAAAATATGTTAAACATTTCATGACAGTAACAGGACTCTTATATTATTAACCTTGTGCAACTTCAGGATTCAAGTTTCCAGTATTTTGTAGCCAGATTTGTTCATCTATCTGATTCAATCTTATTGGCAATGTGAAGATTTATGATTATTCATATGGCAGGTGCAGGTACCCAACCTGGCTCTGCTCGCCCTGGGGCCAGAGCCAGAGGGACGGGGTAACAGTGCTGTAGAAATTGCTGGGGTGGCTGCACCCAAGCCAGGTCAAGACATGAAGAAATGTGTGGCTGTCCCAGTGAGGCTGGTCTACACTGCTTACAAGCACTGGATGAGAAATCTGTGCAACACAGCTAGTCATAGCATGGGTTTACCATCTCAGGTCTCCATGAACTTGGAGAAACAGTGCTGTTAGGTGAATTGCAGTTGGTGCAGGCATCGAAATACTGAGGGACATAAAACTGAGGTAAAAATATCCCTACCTAGCTGAAGGCAATAAAAAGGATTTGGGAAGAGATAAACATTCTGGAAAACTAATAGTCTGATAGAAGTGACGTTGCAATGGTGAAGTGCATGCCATGCTTTCCTTAAAAATCAGGTATTTATATGCAATTGTTCAATTTAGACTTTTTATTTAAATTTGAACCTGTGTTTGGAGTACTTTTGCCTCCTTTCATGCATGATTTATCCCTTTTAAACATAGTAAGGTATCATCTCAGCCCTAGGCAAACCAGACTTCTTCAGGTATAAAGTAGTGATTTGGTTGAAAATCAGAGGTGTAAGTAAACAAATATTTGGGAAGATTATGATTACTATCACCATCTGTACAACTGAGAACTCAGTGAATTGAAGATTATTATATAAGTAAGGGGAAAGAAAAGATCTCCATATGCATTTTATCTTAATTTAAGAAAATGAAATCTAAACTAAACTTGAGGACAGTGGAGGTGAAACTTGGAAATCGGAATTAATTTAAAGGAAACTCAGGAGAACAAATGAGGACTGCTGTAATCACCTTCACCTGTTGTTTCATGTTTCCCCCCTATTTAGAGAGAAAATATGGAAAAAATCACATCAATTCAGCTCTTGCAGACATATTATTTTAGTGGCACTCACTGACTATATTCCAGAAGCTGGACAGGCTGGTAATACCTACACAAGGAAGAACAAAAGTCAAAAAATGTAATTATAGTGCCACACTAGAACTTCTTTTCCTGAGGGGCACATAGGATAGCCAGCAAGGGGCCCCCCAGATAACTGAAGAAAGACTGCTCTGCAGTTCCTCATGATTGCATGCCTTTTCTTTTGTATTACTGTGGTTATGATTATTATTTCCATGGTGCCCAGGGGGCCTAAGACAGGATGAAAATCGTATTCTGTACCTCCAAACAGATATTTGGAAGGACAACCCTGGTTCCAGAGAATTTGTTGAGAAGAGATTATGTTTGAGAGATGAGCAAGGTTATTTTCAATACTGGTGGGTTAATGTACTCAAATACGCCCTCACGAATACACTATTATTCAACTCAAACAGGTGTTTTCCAGGCAAATAAAGAAACATGTATATTCACATCAATATAGGGAGCCATGGTGTATCTCCTGCTTATGAAAATTTGGCTTTATGTACATGGAAGTGGAAAACAACAGCTGTGAAGGAGGGAATTTGGAGTACAAATGAACCCCAGACCCAGCTGTAGATTTGCATTCTTTGACATCTGGTGCTGAGTAGACACTGGGGAATTCTGTGACAACATGAGATTTTATGCATCTGTCAGCTAAACCTAGCCTTTCTCTTTGGGACATTTGCATGGGTGAGGCTGATCTCAGAGAGCTGTTTTGAACCAGAGCAAAATAAAGGAAGAGGGTTGTATCTGATTCAGACTCTCAATTTGTATGCAGAGCTGGCAGGTTGCATGGAGCTTGCCTTGAATTGGGATCACACATCTGTTCTGCAAGAATTGGTAAAATAGCTTCCACAAAACACCAGCATGTTTGATTTCAGAAGTGCTGTGGCTTGGGGCTCCACTAAAGCCTTTTGTTGCATAGTGGAAAAGATTGAGTGTGTGTGCATGTCTGTATATGTATGTCGGGAATTCAATTAAAGGAGAGAGACCAATACAGTTTAAAAAAGGGATTTTTAACACTTCTCTGAAGGTTACCGGAATATCAAAATAAACCCAGATACTCAAGAAAAAGAAGGGTTGTGACCATATGACACAGTCCTTTGCACTAAGGTAATTATGCCTTTGCCTTTGTAATTTTACCGCATCCCAGTACAGCTGATTTTTTTTGAGATGAGAAAAAGTCTTGTGCCTTATGCCAAGACAGCTTGCATCACCATGGCTTACATGCAAAGAAAGGAACAAGAGTTTGAGCACTGAAGACACTACACATCATTATACACTGTAAATCCTCCTGTGCTCTCTTTAGGATTATCACTACATATCGTTGGACACTACACATTGTAAGACATCATTGCAAAATTAAATCGGATCACTAATTCATGGAATTTTATTTTAATCTGTACTGCACAGTAGCAATGTAATTCTTAAGAAGGGTGCTACCTAATTTGATTTTAACTGGATTCTTCTTTATATATCACCAGGATAAACATAGACTTTACACGACAGCATTTAACCTCTCTTCCTCATAACCCTGGCTAATCAAGGGTGGGTGTAGACTGAGGCTGGGCAGAGATGCTGTGAAGTCTGTGGCTGTGACCTTTCCACCTCAGACATCTGGGAGCACGCTCTGTGCAGCAGGCAGTGCTAACAAAGACTGCTCTTTCCTGATGAACTCATGCTTCATGGTCCCTGCGATGGTATATTGCATAATCTGGGATGGTGTAAAAATGATTGGTAGTGCAGAAGATGAAATAAGCCTTCCTCCTTCCTTCCTCATCTTCCTCTCAGATAGGCTGCTTGAATTGCTTTTGTTTTGGGATGACCCTTGTTCCAAGTGATTCCTGCACCAAAAGGAATGCAAAAAGCTTTTTACAGCTCACGGTCATAGACCAAGTATGTGGACTCCTCAGATATCCATCAACAGGACCATTTTTATCATGTTGCCTAATGCCCATTATCTGCACACACTAAACAAGTTTGAGCCATTTTCAGATACAGTGATTTGACACAGTCTTGTGTTAGAATTTTTTTTTTTTTAATTGAAAGTGTTATCATGCTTTTGCCATGAATATGTGAAGAAATACCCTGAACTGCTTTGGCAACCAGTTGTCCCTTTGCAAAGTAATCTTTATTCTACACATGTGGTGGCAAATGTTTCTGTAATACAGCCCCTGACTCCTTTAATTACGGCTTATTATCCCATGAAGGATAAAAAGCAACTAAAGCTCTTAAATATACCCTATTAATGACAGCTATAAATGTACATGTTACTTTAGCAGTGCTGTAATGGAGTCTGGTATGATGAATAAAGGTCCACAGTTTTCTAAAAATACACTCCTGTAACTTTGAAAGAGGCACAGGTGGAAGTTTACCAGGAGAAAATAGGCTTGGTTGACAACTTGTGGCTGACAAATGCTAAAACCCAATCTCTGAGAAATTGTCTGTTGGTTATAAATCAGGCATGAGAGAAACTTTTCTCCCCTGAGATGACTGCCAAGTTTTTGCGCTGGATATAGATGCAGCTTCTTAAAGACAGGATGTTTTTAAAATCTATATGATAACTGCTTTTTTTAATAATACCTCTCAACAAGCAAATAATTGAAACTTTTATTTATATTAGAAAGCATTAGTGTGTCTGTGTGGTGTGTGTGTGTGTGTGTCCATGTATATGAATGTAGCCCTTGCATATAATACACAATCTATGTGTGACCATGAAAGGTGGTATTCCAGTCATGTAATTAATTAAATCCAGGCTCACCCTAAGACACAAGTCCCAGCGTGTGCACCCATCAACATTTCAGAGCACTAGATTACAGCGCTGACACGCCTAAGCAAGGGGCTGACATTAACCTCGTGCTCGATTTAAATCATTCCAAGCAGTCTGTTTTGAATTTCCAAATGTGCCGTACTGTTCTAATGAGTTAATTCATTTGGTATCCATTTCCTCCTGTCAGCTGCTTTTGGAAAATAAATCGTGCATTGTTATCTTAGCCTTGTCCATCCTATTAATGGTTTAGGAAATGCAGCTGAAGATTATCTGGAGTATTCCATGGCGGAGGTTGACCTGCAGCAACGGGGCAATGATCAATCATATCTTGAAGGACTCAAGCTGCAAAATGCTTATTCATTTTATCTTCTGTCTGCAGCACAGTCTTTAAAAAATATTTTCTACCATTCATGCAGAGGAGTAAAAACAAAAGTGTAACTTCGAGAACTTTATAAAAATGTCCATTTCAGTGCATAAATGTCATCCACTCAACAAAGGTGGGTATACCAATATACTACAAATGCCACATTTACCAGCAGCACATTGGAAGTCTTCCCTACTCCCTTCTTGTTTGGTTGTAGCTGTTAAATTGACAGTACCACGATGATTTGCAGGTGCTTTTGGCGTGCTGACATTAGGCTAGGTGTGGAGTAGGGATGGATGTAGTGCTTCCAGTCCATGGCGTCTGACAGTGCTGGACTCACAATAAAGCATTGTCCAAAAGGAGCCTGAGGTTACCCCGAAGGCTGCTATGATTACTCCAAGCAGCTAATTTTTAGAAATGCCTAGACATCTTTGATCCCTGGTGTTCTGGCTGTGTTGCCCGCGTCAGCTTTTTGCACCGTGCTGTGTGCTAACCCCACTGCGGCACACAGTATAGCATTACTCGTGCCCATATTCTCCCTTCTCTCCAATCACAATTAGATCATCTCAAAATATCTGTACTGCTCAGAGGCTCTAGATCTGATGTGAGGGTTCACAGATTAATTTAGCACAACTAGTTTACCTTGGGATTTAAACAAGCTGCTAATTTAACAGCCCTGAATCTTTCTTGCTGTCCCTGTGCTGAAGTCCTACGCTTCCCATAGGATCTGTGGGAATAAAGAGTATATAAAAAGAAAAAGAAGCATGAAATTCTTAGCCTTTCAGCCCTTCATTTCCCTGTGACTTTCAAACAGTTCTGACTTGCACGCTGGAGAGACTCAGAGGTATATTTTTATGGGAAACAGATTGAATGCGCAGGTTTTCATTGATCTCAGTGCAAGTGAAGTTCACCTCTCTGAAGAAATCCCCAAAGAGTCTAACGCACGGTGCCAGGCACAGCCAGGACCTTGCACTTGAGTCTGTTCTCTCCCACATCTCCATTCTCCTCAGCAGGTGGTGGAAAGGCCTCTTTATTTGCCCTTACTACGTTTTTAAGGGTTGCAAAAGATTTTGACCATGCCAGCCCTACTTTAACTTAAGCCACCGAAGTGGAGCCCTGAGATGCCCTCTAATCCTGAACGGGGAGCTGAGTGGGAGCAGAAGCTGCTTACACGACAGTGGGGAAATCCGTTCCTCCGAGAAGGAATTCTCTGCGGCCACCCGTGGCGTGGCATGAACACGACCCTCACCAGCACTGCATAACGCACAGATCTGAGCTGGGCCGAACAACCCCCATCCTACGCGCAGCTGAATTTCCGTCTTCCCAGAGCATTTCACAGTGAGTGCAAAAAAAACCCTCCCTTAGAGATGCCGGGGACTCTTGGGTGGCCCCGTATGCCTTGGGTGGGCTGCATGTGCCTGGATTTTTTGCTGGTGTAGCTCATCTTTTCCTTGGTGTTGAAGAGCTGCAGCTGCACATCTGCAAGATACTCCAGGGAGAAATGGGCCACAGTTTGATTTTCATAAAGTCTCTCAAGTCCAAGATTTGTGAAATAAAATGCTGTCAATGCTCTTACTTAAATTCTATCCTTATTTTTACAACTTAGTTCAATTTTAACAACAACAAAAAAATGTCCTGTGCTCTGTGTAACATAAATTGGGGCAGTCCCACTGAGGTTTGTGCAATTGCATCAAACATGCCAGCAGAGAATTTGGCCCATGAAGGGAAAAGAAGCCTCGATAATGCTATGGTCTCAGCATGAACATTCATTTTCCTTATTGCCTGTACCAAGAGATCATTTTCTCAAGTCAGAACTCTAACTGCAATTTTTACTATCAAGAATATTGCTTTTAAATAGAAAAATAAAAAGTAAACTATGGTAATTTTCAATAACTATACTACCACAGCCTTAATTTTCAAGGAAAAACATTACCAAACTCAATTTCAGATAACGTTCTATTATGTGCAAACCACTGTTGATATAATAACTTCTATTTTAGTTTGCTAGAAAAGAGAAGAACAATGTGACCCATTTAAAAACTGGCTCACAGAAAAATATTAGCAAGCCATTTATCATTTCTATTTAATTTCAGTGATAAGCACCATTTGATAGAAACATTTCTTTGTGACAAAACTAACAGTAGCATAGGACATATTTGACCATAACACATGCACTTTGCAATGGTACCAAGAAATGGACTTTCTGATTGTTGCCAATTGTTTGGAAAAGAAATGAAATATTGAAAATGCTCACCTGCGAATTCTTCAGTAGATGGAGCCTGCGTTTTTGGAAATCTCTGGTTAATGGGCAAATCACGTTCGGATAACTGTAGTGTTGCAATGGCTGGATACTGGATGTTTGGGAAGGACAGGATGGGATGGTGAGGAGGGACAGTTACCCTGTATTTGAGAGAGAAGTAGGTATGCATGGAGCTCTGCCATGAGCCAGCTGAGAGCTTATGGGTATGGGCTGGCTGCAGACCAGTGCGGGTGACATTGTTGTGGGTGTCTGCTACAGACTGCCTGATCAGGTAGAAGAAGCAGATGAGGTCTCCTTCAAATAACCAAAAGAAATCTCCTGTTCACTAGCCCAAGTCCTCCCAGAAGCCATTAACAACCCTGATGTCTGTTGGAGGAGCAACACAGCAGGGCGAGAGCAATCCAAGAGGTTTCTGGAGTGCATTGATGACAACGTCCTGGTACAGATGATTGAGGAGATGAAGAGGGGAGGTGCTCTGCAGGACCTGATTTTTACAAAAAGAGAAGGACTGGTTGGGAATGTGAAGGTCAGGAGCAGCCCTGGCCACCATGACCATGGGGTGGCAGAGCTCAGGATCCTAAAAGAAGACAAATAGCAGGTTAACAACCCTGGAGATCATGAGAGTAAACATTGGCTTTTCAGGGACCTGCTTGGAAGAGTCTCATGCAAGATCATCTTGAAGAAGAGAGGAGTCCAGGAGAGCTGGCTGATTTTCAAGGATCACCTCTTTGACTCAAGAGTGGTCCATTCCCATGTGCAGGATGTGAAACAAAGTTGGGAGGAGGCCTGCATGGATGAACAAAAAGCTCCTGACAAAATTCAAAGATAAAAATGAAATATTCAAGAGGTAGAAGTAGGGTTAGGTGATAGGGGAGGAATATAGGGACATTGCCCAAGCACGCAGGGATCAGGATAGAAAAGTCAAAGCCTGCCTGGAGTTGAATCTGGAGAAGTTAAGGGCAACAAGAGTGCTTTTTACTGGTACATCAGCAGCAAAAGGAAGACTAAGGAAAATGTGGGCCCGTTGCTGAATGGGGCAGGGGACTGGTGACAGAGGACACAGAAAAGGCCAATGTATTCACTGGTCTTTTCTCACGGGTCTTTACTGGTAACACCAACCTTCAGGAATCCCAGGTCCCTGAGATGCATGGAAACATCTGGAACAAGGAAGAATTACCATTGTCGGAGGAGGATCAGGTTAGGGAATTTAAACAACTTGAATGTACACAAGTCCATGGGACCTGATGGAATGCAACCACAAGTGCTGAGGGAGCTAGCCAGCGTCACAGTGAGGCCACTCTTGATAATCTTTGAGAGGTTATGGCAATCAGGGGAGGTTCCCAAGGACTGGAAGAAAGCAAATGTCACTTCTTTCTTCAAGAAGGAATTACAGGCCAGAAAACCTCACCTCATTCCCTGAGGAAGAGATAGAACAAATAATCCTGGGTACCATTTGCAAAATCTTGAATTACAAGAGGTGATTAGGAGCAGTCAGCATAGGTCTAGGAAGGGAAAATCATTCTTGACCAACCTGGTAGCCTTCTATGACAAAATGTCTAGTCTGGTCCATGAGAGGAGAGCAGTGCATGTTGTTTATCTTGAGTTCAGCAAGGCTTTTGACATTGTCTGCCATAACACCCCCACTGGCAAATTGATGAAGTACAGACTAGGTAAGAGGATAGTGAGTTGGACTGAAAATTGGCTGAACTGCTGGGCTGAAAGGACTGTGATCAGCAACACAAAGGTCCATCTGGAGGCCAGTCACCAGAGTTGTACACTGGTGATTGATACTGGTGCCAACATGGTTTAATATCTTCCTAAATTACCTAGACAGTGGGATAGAGTGCATCCTCAGCAGATTTGCAGATGATACAAAACTGGGAGTGGTGGCTGCTTCAATAAATGTTTGTGGCTGGAGGAACAGGCTGACAGGAACGTCTTGAAGTTCAAAAAAGGCAAATGCCAAGTCCAACCCCTGGAAAGGAACAACTCCAGGTATCAGTAGAAGCTGTGGAGTCAACCAGCTGGAAAGCAGCTTTAATAAAAAGGACCTGAGGGTCTTTCACCAGGTTGAATATGGGTCAGAAATGCACCCATGCAACTAAGGCAGCCAACAGCCTCCTGAGCTGCACTAGGAGGTGTGTAGCCAACAGGTCAACCAAGGGACATGATCTACTCAGTGCTGGTGAGGCCACACCTGGAGTGCTGTGTCCTGTTCTGGGCTGTCCAGTACAAGGGAGCTGTAGAGCTACTGGAGAGAGTCCAGCACAGGGCCATGAAGATGTTTAAGGGACTGGAGCATGTCTCCTATGAGGAAAGGCTGAGAGATCTGGGACTGTTCAGCCTGGAGAAGAGCAGTCTCGGGGATCTCATCAATGTGAATAAATACCTGATTGAGGTGAGTAACGAGGATGCAGCCAGGCTCTTTTCAGCAGTGACAGCATAAGAGGCAATGGGGCAAATGAAATACAGGGAATTCCACTTAAACATAAGAAAAAAATTTACTTTTTTTTTTTTACTCTGGGGTGGTTAAACACTGGCACAGGTTGCCCAGAGAGGTGGTGGAGTCTCCATGCTTGGAGATGTTCAAAACCCAGTGGGACATGGCCTTGAGAATTTGCTCTAGCTGATCCTGCTTTGAGCAGGAGGCTTGGACTAAATGATCTCTAGAGGTTCCCTCCAACCTCAGCCATTCTGTGAAATCCTTGCTTATATAATAAAACAAAAAATGTTGTCTCTGTAGGAAGGTCCATGTTATAGGCATGGATGCAATCATGTTTTTCTGCTGTTAGTAAGTTCTGTTAGGAAGAATTCATGTATAAACCTGCGGGGTGTAGGTGCACACAGGATCCTGACATCCAGAGAAACAGCAGGGACCTTTTGACACCTAATTTTGGGGTAGATGGGGGATGCTTTGCTGCTCCTCACCAGCTGCAGTCCTTAGGGCCTGGGTTGTCCCATCCCCAGGTAAGGAGCAGAGTGAGCATCATGACCTCGGTCTGTCCAGGATGCTGGAGAGGAGGAGCGAGGTGCTGGTGGGGGACAGCTGGCTGCGCTGGCACTGTGGCAGCTGGGGAGCCCTTCTCTCAAGGAGAACCCGCAGCCGATTTTTCCAGCCTACTTTCTAGACCTTTTGTGCTGATCCCACAAAACACAAAGGGAATAGAGCAGGGCTGGGAATAAGTGTGAAAAAATATCTCCCCCCAGCTTTGTAGGTACTGAACAGAAGGAATATGTAACAGCATGACTTTTGCACCAATTCCACAGAGATAAAACCGCTTCTGGAAGCAGTTTTTGGTTGTTCAGGAAAATTCATTTTCTTCCCAGGTTTGAATGAGACAAGCTAATTTTATTTTTTCTTCAGCTTCCTATTACTGTTATGATTGTTATTATCAATGAATTATTTTGAACATCAAGCATATGGAGCAAATTATACTTTTTTTTTTTTTTTTTTTTTTTTCTAATAGTAAGTTTTGGGCTGCATTTTTAATAAATGAGGAACCACCACTTAGTCTATTTAGGATTAATGCAGTCATGAGTCTTATTTTCAGCGGCTATGAGGGAAAAAGAACATTTTAAATCAAATCGAGGTAGTTGATACCTTCCCTAATGCATTTTTAATGTATGAGACATGGTAAGGACCAGAAAAGCATTCTCTGCTCTGCAATACAATTTGACAACCAAAAAATTTAAAGAAGAAAGTAAGACAAAAACAAGCTAACAGAATGTATGAAAGAGGGAAAGATACAGCCATGCTATTCATCTCCAGTTAGCTAATTTTGTTGGGATTTCCAGCATACGATAAATGAATATGATAACTGATGGGGGGATGAGGATGTTGTGATATGAATAAGAATGTAATTCCATAAGAAACTGCCTTGTGATTTATAGTTAATAATATTACTGAAATGAGGCTAATGAAGGCAATCAATCCTATATAATATTTTTTTTTTTTTTGTGTATCTGATTCTCAAAGCATTTCTGATAGAAAAAGGACAGATTTGTCTTCTCCTCCCAAAAATCCCTGCCAACCTGAGAAGTCCCACTAAAATCAAGTGACAAGCAATCCGGGGAGTAGATAAAACTCTGTGGGTGCACTTCTCTTCTGTATCACTTCTGTGGTTCCTCTCTCATGACAATGCCTTAGAGCCACATTTTCTTTGAGTAAGAAAACTGCTACAGTGCATCCAGAGGGCGGTTATAGATCTTACCGGTGTACTAATAAACTCTAGCTGCTATGAAAGTTACCTTTGGTCCTGGTGACCTGGGTACTGACCACAAAGGCTTTTGCTGTGCTATACCAGTCTTCCCAGACCCTTAGGTTTTTATGCAGTTAGCTGGTCTGCACTGCACCCCACACGGCTTGGTTTCACTGGTATCAGTGCTGGAGTCAACGGGAGTCGTCAAGCTTCACTGTATTTATCCATTCTGTAGGAACACCACGGACTGCAGTGTATCTCCACTTCTTACTGTCATCTTCTCCCACCCCAGCCTGCCTTCATCTAAGTAACCAAAATCCAACTTCACTGAGATTTGGCAGATCCCTGAAAATCTACAGATGGACGCTTTTCCCCTTCTTTGTGTTCCTTGCCTGTTTCATCACCCATTTTCCTGGGAAGGGACAATGTGATTTAGAATATGTATCTTTATAGCATTTGGAAGAATACGTATTTCTTCAGAGTAATGTCGTGGGATATATTTTAAAACACAGACATTTAAGATATACTAGAAGCACTTTTACTTTGCTTCAAATACAGAACTCAGTTCTTGTGAGGGAATGTCTATAATGAAATTACTAATCTTGTGAATAATTTTGTGGATGCTAACGTGTGACCATCATTCTTGGTAGACTGTGAGGAGAAGCTCCCCCATATATTTATCTCCTCAAGCTCAACACCTTCCTCTCCAGGATTTGGGAAATGGACATTCTAACAGAGGTTGCTGTCTCTGTCACCATGCTCATTTAAGTCAATGGCAATAATCTTTTTGATGTCAGTGAGGCAGGGTAAATTCTTGTGTAAACAGCCAGCACTCACATCTTTCCTCATCTCAGGAACCTTGCTGATAGCTGCTTTAACACCTTATATGCCCACCTCACCCAAACACATGAGTAGGCACAGATATGTGACAGCAAGGATGTATAATGGTGAAGAAAAGGGGGTGAATACAGATCTGGATTAAAAGTATGGCATTATGGACAAGAGCATACCACCTATTTTTCTGTGCAGGGTTTTTTTCTGGATCTCAGTAACAAACAGCAGCTGAGGGTAGAGGCACGAAACACAGGAGATTATGGGCAAAAATGTATTTGAAATATCTGACACTCGGAATAGCTGAAATCTTACCTGAGCTTGGTGAGAACAGTCTGACATATGACACAGACTGGAGGAACAGCAGTGACACAGCAAACAAGGGAATGGTTACTGGTTTCAAAAGAAAAAAATGGTTGATTATGTTTTGTCAGAAAACAAAAGATTTTAGCTAGAGTCCTGACCGGTTATTAGTGTTTGAGGTTACTTACAAAAACCACTTATGACTGAGCAGATTAGATCCTAGCACTGTTGTGCTGTCATCACTGTAAATTCATTAATGTTTCACTGAACTGCTCTAACGCCATTAGGCTGCCCCATGTCACATGCGTTCTGTCTATGAATGCTCTCTTTGTCTCCCTGATTAGCATGGAAGGTGAAAGGCACTGGAATTGAATTGATTTTTCAAGCCAAGAATCTTTGCAATCATAAATAAAGTAAGTCCCTTCAGCTTAACACCCATTGCCTCCTTTCTCATGTAGAAGCAGATGTCAGCACAAGGAGAAAGCAGGTGTAGAGTGCCTCTTTCAGCTGCTTTTGAAGGAAATCAGGGTGTAAGTCACAGGGAGATTTGTTGTACGTAACTTTAGAAAAGCGTTTATAACTTCTAGATACATTTCTGCTGATGAGGGTGTGAGATGACAGCTATTTGGGTGTTACAGCATGCACTGTTGCACTCAACTGGTGGATGTGGTTTGTATGGGAACAATTTAAGCATGAGGATATAAGGAATGGTTTATTAAATCACCAGAGAAAGTACTTATGAAAAAAGGCCTAAAACTAGAAAAAATATCTGCCTTAGTTGAAATGCTATTATCACTACAAAATTTCTTATAAACTGGAAAGCCCCAAATGGATGTTCTCCATACATTGCAGCACTGTCTGAATCTGTATATAAACACCCGGAAGTAGTAGTTGTAAAATATTATCATTTACAACAAAGAGTCTTAACTGCTGAGCCTAATGAAGGCCACAATCTTATCGTTGCCAATCATATTATTGCTGTTAAAGTAAACAGTAATGTAATGTGAGACCGTGTCATGTTTGGGTGTGTGGTGAGAATTTGAGGACTGCCATTTTCCCCCTAGGCAATCCAACTCTCACACAAACCATTGTGATTTTCCGATAAGGGCAAGATGAGACCCAATATGATCCACAGTCTCTATGACCAGTGCCAGACTGAGGTGAGTAGAAAATAGAGAGTGCCACAGCATCTCTTCTCTCTCTTTCCACATCTATCAGCAGAGCTGGTTTGACGTGGGTGGAAACATGCTATTTGTAAAGAGCTGGCACAATTTGCCCTCATCAGCAGAGCGTGCCCACTTTTATTTGCCACTCTTGCAGTGCCTCATTTTAAACACCGTGCCACAGAGATTTTCTAGAGTCTTTAGGATTTTAACTATGAAAGGAGAAGTTTTTCTTGTAGACTCCTGCGGCTTCCAGGGCTTGATGCATTGTGTTGCCTGGCATGGATTTCACTTTCCCTGTGACACTGAAAAAAGTCTAGCTGTCCTGTCACAGAACAACTTGTTTCGGTGTCCTGCACTAGCAAAGAAGCTCTGTGATAAACGAGCTTTTAATTTTGTATTTCCACACGTTTAGTTTATAATTTGCAATTTGACAAAGCTGTGTGTTGGTGACTGTGCCAAAAGCTTGGCCCCAAACAGGGATGCTAAAAAAAATGTGAGGGTAGGGGAAAAAGCACTCACAGGAAGCTCACAGAAGAATCGTACTTTTAGAAGCTTTGTAGATGCTTTGATTTAGTGCCATCAGACTTATTACTGCAGGCCCTCTACTTATTCCTAATGTAGACAGTCTAGGAAACGTCCCAAGAAACTATAAATGATGTCTTTCAACCCGAAAATATCTTCTGCCTCCCTGAATTTCAAGGAAGGATCTGCCAAAGCCAAAAATGTGCAGGGACTCACAAGGAGCCTGCCCTTTCATATGATAAGGTCTCTCTGGGGCAAACTGTTGTTTAATCAAAGTAGATAGGTAGCCTGATCTCATGGACTGCCAGATTGTCAGCAAAAAGGCCTGTCGGCTCCTTCAATATGACGCCAGCCCAAGCGTGTCAGGTAGAACTGCTGGAAATGGGCCACCTTCCACATGAAAGGAATACCCGACCCTTGAAGGTATGGTCACATACCCAAGTCAGAGCTTTTCCATGCCAAAATGAGATTTTAACTGCTAAGCAGGAATAATAATAGAATTTAGGAGAATTTCAATCCGCTGTGAGAAATGCTGGCTCGCAGCTGGGAGACAAAAATAAGCTATTTCAGAGAAAGTGCTTACACACAGTTGAGCAGTTTGGGAAGCAGCACGGGAACATAAATAGCAGAGGACCTTTTCTGCTTACCTGACAGTCATCGTGTTCCCTGAAATCTTCACAATAATCCATAAGTACTGCCCTGTTTCCTGGTGCTCTTCCTCTGCCCCTTTTCCAGATGAAGAGAGGCTGAGCTTATCTGCTTTGCTGATACAACAAAGCACACTACTCTACAAACTAACTCCCTTCCTGTGGAACAAACATTAGGAAGCAGCTGAAGAGATATTTAAGACTCCTGTGTTTCAGTCTAAACCAGAAAATGCCTGTTTTCAGATCCTTAAACAAGAAGGCGGCTATGTGAAATACAAAATCTTACAGGAAAAAAAATAAAAAAGACTTATATCAAACTCTTTTTTTTTTAGTGAAGAAGTCTTCTCTGATGCCTTTTTCTTCCTTTTTTTTTTTTTTTTTAATGTAAAATTGCTGTATATGGATGTATTGCAGGACATTGGTAAAATATTCAAGCCACTGGATAACTTCCTGCATGAAAATCTGGGGCGCTTGGGGCAAAGATTTCATATTCAGTGTATGTAAATGTTTTTATTTTTAATGGCTGCTGTTTGAAGTTGTTCAGTGACTTGGAAAGTTAGCAGTCCCTTCGCACTTCTGAATATGAGTATGTCTGTGTCCGTGTAAGATCTCAGTTTTTTGAGGTTTGGGATACAAAGATAAATCCCTTTAGTGATTCTTTTTACAACACATCTAAGACAGGTAGTGCTACATTCTTTTTTATGTTGCTATCACCCTGGAAGAACACTAATTCAAGAAATCAGTGTTCATTGTTCCTACCCCAATCACTTAAATTAGAACAAAATCAATTGCTTCTTCCTAGTTATCTACATGGAAACATGATTAACAGATGGTAAAATCTAAATCTGAATGGAAACATCTCCTGTTCCTAGGTTCCAGTTGAACTGTTTTGAATTGCAAAACTGAGGTGGTAAGCTAAGAGTCTTTGTAGCAGCATTACAGTGTTATCTCACACTATCCTCTATCATTTACTGCCTGGTCTCCCTTTAAATATTTGCTCCTTAATAATTATTATCTGCAGCTGACCACTGGACTTTGAAACTGTAAACCTCTTTCTATATCTTTGGCTTCCTGCTGTATATACTTTGAAATCATACAGTTTGTTTTCTATCGCTAAGATTACAAGTGACATGATTTGAGAGTAAAAAGGTAGAAAAAATTGAATGAAAATAGGGACCTCTTTCATTGTTATAAAATGTGACAAAGTGTCACACTGAAAAAAAAGAAGAGCCTCCGTACTTAGAATCTGATGCTGATTCAGAGGTGAATAGAAAAAATAATTAGAAATAACAACTGTAATAAGTGGAAAAAGGAGTATACAAATGTCGAAATAGAAATTGTAGATATTCAAGTAGAAATTATAGAATATTGATGAACACTTTCAGGAAGAATCCATAGCTAGGTTTCACACAAATAAGTAACCATTTTCTAACTACATTAGTAAGAAAAGAAACACAAAGTCAATTACTGGCTGAGACTGTGGAATTGTTAATGATAAAGAAGTAAAATATTCATAAATATTTTGAGGGTTTTGTGTTTGGAGAGAAAGAGTCTGACCTTCTTACATCGTGTGTGGTTAAAGACTTCTGCAGTTCATTAATAGCTAAGTGGTATTATACAATATCATAAAACTTATAATTTAAAAATCTGATTGAAATTTATGTAGTCACACCTTAAAGTTCTACAAGAATTGGCTGAACAGATCTTCAGTCTTTTCTATAAAGTTTTAACAAATCCAGGATAATATTACAAGACTTAAAGAATTTTAACATTACTAAATATTAAAGAAAAAAGAGAGAAATGAGGTAATCTAGATAATTAGTCTGGTTAGCCTGACATAAATTCTGGGAAAAAAAATACAAAAAACATTGATATGGGATTACGGTCATAAAAGCATAATAGAGAGGAATATAATTAAAGCTAATGACAGTATTTTTACTGAAAGTATGTCTTGTCAAACAAACATATATAATGAGATTACAGATTTTTATGAAGTATATGGTTTACTAGTGTACAAGATTCTGATTAAAAATGAACAGTAGGACTCATTCAAATGAATGGTATTTTAGGTCAACTAAACATAAAATGATAATGCAGGCTGTGTCCACATTCTGTAGACTGACTCCTGGATAGCCTGACTCAGAAAGAGGATTTATGTTTATAGTAAACATCTGCAGAACACGAACTCTAATATCTGATTCAACAGCAAAAAAAGACTAATGTTAATCGTCAATGATCGGAGAAAAAAGAAACGAATGAGAACACAGGGGTGAAAACAAGAGCTACACAGGAGAATTCTGGTGCCTGTATTTTTAATGTGGAAAATGGGAAAATGTGCAGAAAAAAAGCTAAAACCAAGATATCCTGGTCTTAACCCTCTTGTAATAGTTAATGAGTTCCTCTTGTTTAGACCACACAGAGGTGACCAGACTAAAGTGGTGAGTCAATTAGAGAGAAAACACAAAGCAATAAGGGCTCTTCCATCAAGACAAACAAGCATAATGTGAACCAGTGGCTGGAAGTTAAAGCCAGATAAATTCAAATTAGATTTGGGTACCCATTAGTCAACACTGAAGGGGATTAACCATTGGAACATACTGTCGAAGTAATGAATTCTTCATTTCTTGGTGTCTTCAGGTCATGAATTTCTGGAAAACGTGCTGTGGCAAGCCACAGGTTATTATTTATTGATAGCCAAATAATTAACTTAATACATGAGTAACTGTGTGAAATGTAATAGCTTGTGATATAGGAAGCCAGATCGCAGTATGAATGTACGATTTCAAAGCTTTAACAGAATGGGGCACGTGAGCACTCTGTCATCTATGGATGTTTACACATTGATAAGCAAAACTTAGTAGAATGAATGAAGAACTGACTCTCCTTTCACCACCATTTTACAGACTCATATGTGTTGTTATTCTCTTGCCACTTGATCCTGATCAGTGACTCCTCTTTTTCACACGCTTCCCAGATGAAAGGCAAACACCCTCGAGCCAAGACCTGCTCATGCTCTTCTAGTGAGAAACTGCTCAGGCTCATTATTCAGCTCATTCTCTCCTTTTATTTTAATCAAGAGAAAATATTATGTCTTTCTCTGATTCAGTGCTTCTTTTTCAAACATTTAATTTGTAGGTAGCAGATTTAACGCCTATCAGTTCCACTAACAAAGAGCCACTTCATTTCAATAGGTTTTAGATGAAACTCATAATCCTTCGGGAATCTCACCTAATATTAAAGATCTGACATTATTATAGTTAGGTAAATAAATATTTGTCATCTCCTTATTGCAGATTTTTCCTCTGAGCTTCCCATCTTCTTCCTTGAATTTGGGTCTGGGTGTATCTTTAGTTCTGCTTCCTTCCTAAAGAAATAAAGAACTATTTACATAGGAGTTTTGCCATGTCAGGGCCCTTGATTATCATATGCATTCTGTGTTTCAGAAACATCCTATTTCATCCTTTATCCCTCTTTTCCTTTTAGTCTACTAGGGGGAAAAAAAAAATAAATCTCACTTCCTTTCTACTCTTCTATTGTCTGCAAGATTTCATTTTACTTTTGTACTTTAACTTCATCAGCAATTCCCATTGTCTTTGCCACTTTTTATAGTTCTTTACAGATTTTCCAGGTCTAGACCCTGTTAGAGAAAAGAAAAGCTCCAAGAGGCTGCACTAATTTATTCTCTGATTTTTTTAGTGTGCCCTTAATTATACTGTATTTTTTATTATTTCTTCACTTCCCGTTTGACTGTGGTATTTTTAGTCCTTAGAAATGGCTTCCTATTCCTCAGCTTTTCTTTCAAGAACTTGAAACTACCTTGTTGTAGTTTTAGTGTCCTCTAGCTGTATGTGTGAATTCTTATGGGCAGCCATAATAGTCCCGTTTTATACATTTGAACACTGGAAGAATAAATGCCAATTATGCCCATCTGTTTAGAAATATTAGCATGTTCCCATTTTCCCTTCACCTCTTGTGCATTCTTACAGATGCAGTTTTGCATGTAAGAGTTTTACATATGTACTGGAGAAAAACTTGTGTACACACTTTCAGATCAATGTGTTGACCTTTGAATTACCCTCCCAAAACCCGTATATTGTAAAGTGAAATGCGTGAGGCGTGCACAGCACCAGCCTGCTCTTCTATTAACTGTCAAAGCCAAGAAGCACAAATTTACACTTGCATACCATAAAACACACAAGGCCACTGAAAACCACCCTTTGGTGTGGATGTGAGGGGAAATCGGGATCCAGCTGACATATTTTGCAATATTTGCAGGATGGCATTTGCCAAGGTAAACCTGAGCTGCAAACATACAGAGTCTTTCACTATAAGCGGTTTCTCTTTGCTATAAATGGTCCCTTTATTGAAAATGTTCTCTCTTCACCTTTTCATCTTGGACTATTTATACCATCCCACCATCCTTTTCCTTTTTGTAACATTATTTCAGCTGCAGAAAAAAAATAATAGGCAAATAATATTATTCCAAGAATACTGGAATATTATTCCTTGTAATAAACTAGCTCCTTTTAAAATGTCAGAGAGGTTTTCAATTTTGTTCTATATAAGTTTGTTGCTTTAATGGTGAAATGCAGAAACTTTCTACTTACACTTCTAAATTTGGAAAAGAATCAAACTAATTTGAGAGAGTAACCTGGCAAGAAAGGAAGACAGAAACAAGACGACGTGAGAGAGGATTGCTGCACAACCTCACAGTCTAACACAGGACACAAAATAGGAAGCCCCATTCACTGAGAAAGCTGGATGCTCCTGATCCCTTCAGTTGCCTATGTTGCTGTACGGGCATTGCCTTTTCTTTCAGGACACCTTGGCAAGAACTGACATCTGGCTTAGAGATGCATAAATGAACTCTAAATTGCCCAAATGGAATACTCTAATATCCCACATAACATTTCTTTCCTTATCATAATATTAAGTTCTGCATGCCCTCAACTACTCTATGCTGGAAGCAATGTAATAAAGAAACAACTGAATAATAAAGGAAATATGATCATCTCACAGTCTGAATTTCTCACCCCTGAAATCAGAGGGATAACTGTCAGTTCTGTGGCCTGTAAGGAACCCTGCAGGTAGGAATGTATAGTTTAAAATAACTTATATTTGATCCTGCTTTACTTTTTCCTACAGATTTCTTAGTAACCTGTACAGTTCCCTGCATTGACCTCTCCCTTTTGGAGTGGTGAAAGCAATAAATACAGTTGTTGAAATGTAACCTCTTAAAAGAATGTTGCTAGTCATTACTGACAATGAACACATAAAAATTTCACAGTGTTTGGATGCAGAATTTTGTCTCAGGCCTGGTTTTCCCAGTATATACATTTTAAGGTCTTTAGGGAAGGTATATTGTCTTTTGAAAAAAATCAGTAACTGTATAACAAATAATAATAAGTATATCTAGATATAAGAAATACAATAAAAGCTGTTTACAGTCTCACCAGGTTTAAATATTATACCAAACATGCTTCGAAATTCTGGTTCTCATTTGACAAAAGGGAATGCCAGAAACTCCCCGGCTCCTGAACTACTGTCCTCTGAATTCAAAGAGGAACTGTTAAGCCCTGGATCTGTGCCTGAGATTTTTTTTATCTGGTGTCACCAAAGGGTGTGATCATTAATACCAGTTAAACAAGAAGCCAGCACGTTCCACACAATCAAAGGCTGAACCCAGGATTCGGGAGATGGGTGTCCTGCTCCTACTTTTCTGCTGGTGAGGTGCCATGTCACTTATGAAGCTCATGTTGGCTGGGCTGCTCCTAATTTTTGCCCATCAATTTGATACTAGCTTGAGGGCCATAACTATGCCTCCCTACAGGTTTTTCAGTCTGCTGAGTCGATGTAGCAAACACCACAAGCAATGCATTTTTACAGAATAAAGAGTATACTTATGTGCATTATAGCTATATAGTTAACATCTTTTCATAGTCAAGTCAATTATTGGGAGCTTCTACACAGACTTGAACTTTAGATGTCTAGTAATAATAAAGTTCCTGAAGATTTGTATAAGGTCAGTTTAAGAGAGGGATGGAACACAGATGGCTGACATAAACCAAGTGGTCCCCACAAAGAGCGTGCTTAATTAAAGAGGAAAGAACGGTAGAGTGTTAGTGGACGCCCTGGGACAACTTTATCAGGTAACATAAAGCTGTGACAGTGAGTGTTTCTCGATGATTGCCCAGTACTTCAATATGTGGCAAGGGGCAGTGCACAGGGCACCATCAGTGTACTCTACATGGGAACAAAAATGGACTGTTGGAGCACAACACTTTCAAGAGTGCCTACATCATTAAAGGTTGACCGCATCTCACTGATCTTGAACAAGGCTTAGATCATGCCGCTATCTCCATCTGATTGTCTCAATCCTTTTACCTGAAGCTGGGTCCAAAAATGAATGAGTTGGTTTGTGCAGAGATTGGTCAGGTCAATATCCACATTTGTGGTTGGAGTTAAATGTGAGGGCTCTGTCCCACGTTTCATTTCATTGTGGAGACATACCCTTGAACTCCTTTGTTACTTACACACTTCACTATTAAAGAAGCCATAGAAATCTTCAGTGGAATCTAACTTGCTGATTAGATCATGCTATGCCTGACAGATACTATGGAAAAAATAGAATATTTGCACAGAAGACAACTAAGTAGACATAGGGGAACAAAGAAACGCCAACTATTCGGTAAGGCTTTACCTGCTATGACTAATTTTGTAGAGATATGGAAAGAATGGAAATGTTAAAAGAAAGGGCAATGAATACAAGTGGCTTAGTTCTTAAGCTCAGTTACAAACGAAAGCCATTAAAACTATGGAAAGTCCACGAAGAGTATTTATTTCAAAACAGGAACTTGCAGGTCTGATGGTATTGCCCCTCATAAGTGTGAAATTCTAGAACAGAAGTCCCACAGGAAAGCTGCTGCAGGAAAGGACTTAATAGAGGGCATGAATGAAGCACTGTGCTTCAAGGAGCAAGGGAATGAACCTAGCCTCCTAGGACTGTTTTGGTGTTTTTTTTTTTTTTTTTTCAAAAGGTGAGACTGTTTGAAGAGGAAAATTAATTTCCAGTCAGATGGAGCAGAATCAGTGATGCTTTAGGGGAATGTTTGTTTTTTCCCCATGTGGTTGAGCAATGATTCAAAGGGACTGACATTAATAGAAACAACTAGTGTGTGTTTAAGAAGTGATTAGGGGGATAAAACTTAACAACCAATAAAGCCAGTTCAGTATGGGAGACAGGTATGCATACAAAACATAATATCTCATGTGACTAAAATTAATGATAAAAAATCTGAGTTTTCTGTTTGTACTGATGTTAAGTGTTCACTATATGAGAAAAAATGTCTATTTGCTTTTTTGCCTCAATAAGCTGCAACATCGTTGTGGTTTGTTTGGATAGTATATACTCCTTTCAAGTATCAGTAGTGAAGATAGTAACCAATGATCCGGCGGAAGGAAACCTGTGTTTCTGTTCTGTTCTTGAAAAAACCCCAACCCAGTACATTCTACTTCTTTTGTCCTATTTTCTTTTCACCTTGCACACAGCTCACGAACCAGTACTCTCTTGTTTCATTAATGAAGTTCCAGCTCAGTCCTTCTTTCATCTCACTTTCACGCTGGTGATAATTTCTGCTCCCGTGTCAGCCCTGCACAGGAATCACAGGTACTACTGGTGACTGGGGGGGGGACACTGAAACACAGTGAGGTCCACACCTAGATCAGACTTTGTGGATCAACAGCACAGGATGGGGCTGTTATCCTCCTGGGATATCAGAATGCAGGGAGGTCTGGTCACTGTCTTTAAGTGGCCAAGGATGGTAAGCAAAAGGCACTTCCACTTATCACGATAGCAACTCTGACTGCCTCTGTAACATTTCCTGGTTGCTGTCAGGGATTGCAGACCGTCACTGCTGGGTTCCCATTCCCCTTGCTGTCACTAATGCAAGTGGTTGGGCCACTGCCTAGGGGAGGTCTCAATTACAGAGGTCCCTTCTGTCCCTTTTTCCCTCGACAGAATGAATGTTCTCTAGGTCCATACATGGCTGTTGGCAAAGGGGAAGGATCCTTGAATTAAAGCATCTGATCTCGGGGAGAGACTGTCCTCAAACCCTATATCCTATATATTCTGCAGGAGGAGCTGAAGTCACACTCCTGGATGTGGCCTAAATGTAGGGGTCACTGTAAAGAGAATGGAGGCCTCAACCCACTTTCAGAACAGAAGGGACAGAGCTGGGATCCCTTGCTTATTCAGTGTCTCTCTTACCTTCACTGAGGGCCTCCATCCCTCCACAGGAGGGGCACAGTGCTGTGGGGTGAGGAGGAACCACAGAATCATAGAATGGCTGAAATTGGAAGGCATTTCTGGAGATCACCTTGTCCAAATCCCCTGCTCAAGCAGGGCCACCCAGAGCAAGTTTCCCAGGACTGCATTACAACGAGTATCTCTGAGGATGGAGACTCCACAACCTCCCTGGGCAACCTGTGCCAGGGGCTCAGTCACCCTCACATTAAAAAAGTGTTTCCCGATGTTGAGAGGGAACCTCCTGTGTTTCAGTTTGTGCCCATTGCCTCTGGTCCTGTCACTGGGCACCAGAGAAAAATGCCTTTGTCCTCTTTGCATCTTCCCTTCAGGTATTTGTACACATCAGCGAGATCCCACCGAGCCTGCTCTTCCCCAGGCTGAGCAGCCACAGCTCTCTCAGCCTTTCCTCGTAGGAGAGATGCTCCGGTCCCTTAACCACCTCCGTGATTCTTCGCTGGACTCTCTCCAGTACATCCGTCTCTCTCTCGTACTGGGGAGCCCAGACCTGGGAGCCAGCACCCCCGCTGCGGCCTCACCGGTGTTGAGGCAGAAGGGCAGGATCGCCTCCCTCGACCTGCTGGCATTAGCTTTGCCGAATTCAGCCCCGAGTACCCATTCGCTTTCTTTGCAGCAAGGGCACGGCGATGGCCCATGTCCAGCCGGGTGCCCACCAGGACCCACAGGTCCGTTCCCGCCGAGCTGCTTTCCCGCCCGGTGGCCCGCAGCCTGTACCAGCGCCTGGCTTGTTCCTCCCCAGGGGCACCGCTTCGCCTTTCCCCTTGTTGAAGCTGCTCTCGCTACCTGTGCCCATCTCGGGGGGGGGGGGGGGGGGGGTGCAGCGGGAGCTGCGGGGACACCCACGCACCCAGGCGAGGGGAGCAGCCTGCAGGGGAAGGCGCGGAAAGGCGCACGGGGGGGGGGGGGGAGGGGGGCAGCGGCCCACGGGGGACTCCCGCCCCGGGCTCCCCCTTCTCCCCGCTCCCCCGGCTGCCACCGCCGGGCCGGCGGCCGCGCCCCCTGCCCCTGCCCGGGGGGAGGGCGGAGGGAGGGCCGAGGCACGGTGCGGAGCGCCCGCCTCGCCCCCCTCGCACACACCTCCCCTCGCAACACCCTCACGCGCGCACACACACGCGCGCTCGCAGCCTCACGGCCCCTCGCACCGCGCCCCCCCCCCCCACCCCCCCCCGCCCAGGCCGGGCGGTGGCAGCCGGGGCCGCTCGCAGGGTGCCCGCCCATGGCTGCTGACCGGAGCCTGATCGAGGGCGCCGAGCCCTTCCCGCGCCGGGAGGAGGCTCCGGAGTGGGGCTACGAGGAAGGTGAGGAGGCGGGCGGCGGCTGCGGCGGGGAGAAACTTTCCCCGCGGCCGGGGGAAGGTGGCGGCGGGAGGATTGAAGCAACGGCTGGGGGGGGGGGGGGGGGGGGTAGAAGCTGAGGGGACACACACACACACACACACACACACACACGCACCAAATCGCCCCCCGGCCGCCCCGAGCCGCGGGGAGGCGCCGGCCCGCAGCGGGGGGCAGGCCGGTCGCCGGCGGCCGCGGAGCCGATCGGCAGCGGTGACCGGGGCCGGCCCCGCGGAGCTGGCGCCCCCCCCCCCCGGTTCCCGCGGCGGGGCGGTCGGGGTGGGTGGCCCGGGGAGCCGCCGTGCCGGCTGCCCCCCGTAACGGCTCTCCCTTGTGTCCCAGGAGTGGAGTGGGGGCTGCTTTTCCCTGATGCTAACGGGGAGTACCAGTCGCCGATTAACTTGAACTCGAGAGAAGCCAGATATGACCCCTCGCTCCTGGAAGTGCGTTTGTCGCCAAACTACGTCGTGTGTCGTGACTGTGAAGTGATCAACGACGGGCATTCCATCCAGATTGCCCTGAAGTCGAAATCAGGTAGGCTGAGACACGGCCCCTGCTTTCCCCCCCCTCTTAGAGCTTTGCGGTGCCTCACGGCTCGCTGCCCGCTCGGCCGGTGAGAGCGTTGCTGTTGGCTTCGGTGGGGAAAAGGAGCAAGGTCTGCGGTGGGAGCTGCAGGTGTCAACACCCAAACCGGTCAGTCAGACTGCTCCCGAGCACGTCCAGAGTTCCCTCCTTGTGGTGCTGTCATCTAATTCACTGGCGCTGACGGCCCGTCTGCGTTCAGAAGCAGTCCAGGCTGTCCCTAACACGGTGAGATGCCAAACCATTTTGTACAGCTGGCAAAATCTGTCCTCAGGCCAAAGACTGTGTACGTTAAAAGAGCTTTTTCCATTAATTTGAGTGGGTTCTGAATACTGACTGCAGAATTGGGCGGCTTAAGATAGATACATCGTGCTTACAGTAGTGATGAAGAGCAGGTAGCAAAGCACTCCGCATTCCTTAATGTTTTTTTTGTGTTTTTTTTTTTAGTGTCATTCATCAAATAAAAACTAGAAGCAAATAATTAAAGAAACAATTCCAACTTAAGTGAAATTGCAGTATCTCATTCAGACCTTTCATGTGGGTAAACTCTTCTGTATGAAGGAGACAACTGTCAAGGAAGTAGGGAGAAAAAAAAATGTCCATTGTGCTTTTCAGCACTGTAGTAGTTCTTACCGTGTGTTTGGAAAAGCATCCAAGTTATTTGAACCAATCTTCGCTAGTAACAGCCTTTTCGGGGCATCTAAACAGCTGAATGTTGTCAAGCCATGAGACAGTCCATCTTTTGTTTCCTTCTGAGATCCCAGTAGTCCTGGGAGCTATAGCTGTGCTGAGAGTGGAGTCAGTTCAGTTTTACACTGGATTTTTGAAAAAGGAAGGATTTGTTATTTTACTAATGATGCTTTCCTTCGTAATGTAATATTCATGATAAATTCCATGTAGTATTGCAACACAGAACATTTATTTGCACAGAATTTGGCAGATTTGCAACAGGATAGAAATTTTATACTTCCAGTCAGTTTTACTGCCTTCGTGAGGAGCAGAGCTGTTTTCCCAAGGAGTAAAGGTCTCTCTGCTGGATCAGGAAGGTTCTTGAATTCTCCTGTGGAGGAGGTGAGAGTGACTGCAAAAGACATCATCGCTTGCATGCCAAAATGCAACTCCCTCAACCCTACTTTTCCCAAGGGCAGTTTGTAACTTAGTAGTAATATGTAGTAAGGTGGGACCGACACACCTAAACGCATGTGCAAAACCCTTGAAGACTTAAGAGAAGGACAGATTTCTTTTTAAACGTGAATGCACTGTGATGCCAGACTGATGAAACTGGAAATATAAGAAAAGGTGAAATAGAATAAAAGTTTATGACTGAGGAATGGAATTATGATCTAAGAAATCTTGGTTTAGTTTCAGCTTTTTTTTTAGATTTTACGTTACATCATTTCCCATTCTCAGTTTGTAAACTGGGGGATAATTTTTCCATTTTTGGGAGGGGGGAAGATGACGTTTGTTATTCCTACCAAGAGGAGAAAGAGTTAATGAGCTGTGTTTGACCTAGTATTCTGGCCAGTTTTCAGGAACTGCGGAAACTCCTGCAGCTTCTTTTCCTCACAGGGGATCTCTGATGACAAATCCATTTAGCCAGATTATTTTAATGGGAACTGTTGAGCACTAAATGCTTTTGAAACTCTGTCCAATTAATGTGGAAGAGATCCTCATCTACTGTAATGTTAGCGGTCGAAGAAAAACTTCTTTGTGGAAAAAAGCAAACTGATTAAGAGACATATTAAAAATCAATTTGTCATTACTGGTGATTGATTTTATCCTTTAATTCAGGACATGCAGTCCGTCTGGAATTCTTAAATCCTTCTCATTATTTAATTGCAAACATTTTCACAGACTGCTTCCAGTTCGATCATTGTACATGTGCTGTGCGTTAGGTGGAAGAAGCATGACCAGCTATGTCATGGAATTGTATATTGAAAAATGCTTTAGAGGGTATCCTGCTACCAGAGAGACTTCTTTTAAGCCAGCAGTGGATTGCACAGTGGATGATGGTTTCAGAATGATTTTCTAATGAAGAACAAAAAATTGCTGAAAGGCAAAGCAAAGTTAAGTATGTTTCATGCATTGACAAGGATCAAGATTTGATGAAAGGCAAAGGAAAGATAAACATGCTTCATGCGTTGAGATACTTTTATCATGGGATCAGTTTTATAATTTCATAATAATAATTATTATATAACAATAATAAAATAAACTCTTTGAAGCTTCTGGAGATCCAGAACTACATCATACAGAGAACATTTGTTCTAGTTTCACATTCTCCAGGAGCAATATTTTAAAAGAGAGAAAATGCTTAATTTTCCTAAGAAGTGGCACTAATTGAGTAACATGTTTCTTTTTATTTGTCCAGATTTCCCTAAATACTTCAATTGGTTGTTTCCCGCAGTGTTCACCAGATTTGTAGATTTTCCCTGTAGGTTATAGTTGTAGATAGCATATAGATAAAGCAAATTTAACGATCAAATCTGACTCTATAACTGCACTTAGGACATTTCATTTTAAAAACCGTAATGGCTGTCAGATTAGTTAGGAAGGATTATTAAAGGAGGATTCATTGGACTATTTCACTTTCTTCTTCAGTGTAATTGCTTATGGAAACCCTAACTGATCAGTTTTCTTCAGGTTTTTTTATAGTTCTGCACTTTTGTTTTTGTGTTTGTACAGCTGCAATATGATTCAATTGCTAAATCATGTTTTATTATTACATGATGTCTTGTGCTCCAAACTAAGGCCGTTTAGTTTGTGTGTCAAAATAACTTTATATTATGGAACTTTAATCCCCTGAAATTGTAGGTTATGCAATTAAATAATCCTGTCGATAATCAGAGATTGTAAAAGCTTCATTCAAAGTCTGTGAAATGTAAGCTAGAATTTAATGGATTCTGAGGAAGACTTTGAGTGTCCTTAAGTAAAATCCAACCCTGTCTAGAAGCCAATATTCAGTGATTTCAGTGGGAAGTTACTTATAGCTTGTGAGGTAATATTTGATCTGAAGCAGATTCAGAAATCCCTGGGTCAAACGTTTCCACTGATTAATTCCAAAGTAGATTGGGCCTCACAAGGTATGACTGCTCACTTTTACTACTTAGGGTGGAAGTCTCTATGACTGCAAAAGAATCAAGCTACTATATAAATTGTGTGTGTGTGTGTGTTGCAATTGTGGACAGATGCTTTTAAGAAATTCTGGATGTTTAAAAAACTGAGGTAAAAAACCAAGCCATGCCTGCCTAGAAGCTGCTTTTAAGTAAACTAGGTATGTTGTTGCTCCTGTGTGTAGGTTTGATTATATTTGGATATGGAGGCATTCTGTATCTCAGAAGCCTGACAGGTGGTGTATGACTGAACACCTTTACCTAGCAAAATATTGGCAATCAAAAGTTTTCTATCAGTTTCTGTGACTCATAGCAAATATAGGTGACAGAGATTAAGCATTTGGACAAGTTGGAGGTAGTTACCAGTTCAATTCAGAACCCCCACCATCTGTTAAGAGTGCACAGATACTGTCTTGATAAAAGCAATAAACATATTCACTCTTCTGACCGATAAAGGTACAATGTTTTTATTCTGTGTTATGACCAGCTGTTCTGCCTTATAAAACAAAGAGTGCAGCATGACAGCAGTTTCACTGTTGTTTGCAACAGTGCCTGAATTTACGTTCTGTACCTGCACGGTACTTCAAAAGTAAGGATGTCAAGTCTGTCAACTTCACTCTTCTCCACTCTAGTACTGCTGGTAATGAAGAAGCTTGCAACAATATCCCCACTGTATTTGGAGAATACATTCAGTGGCTTCTCTTGCTTCGAAAGCCAAGTTCCTTACCATTTGTCTTCTTTCCCAGTGCTATTAGGGGGACCATTACCTCGAGGACATGAGTTTGAACTGCACGATGTTCGATTTCACTGGGGAAGAGAAAACCAGCGTGGTTCTGAACACACGGTTAATTTTAAGGCCTTTCCCATGGAGGTAAGAGTGACGCTGCATTGCATAACATCTGCTAAATGCAAAAGATTTGATTTCACACCCTGAATTCCTGGTAGTTCAAAAGAGAGTTTCTTTAAGCTCAGCGTTTCCTTGCTTTATATTTCAACCACAAAGTTGTCTTGTTGAGGTGTGCTTTACCGCAGGTAAATTAAGATATGCATCTGGAATAGAATGCCTCCAGCACTCTTCACATCGTATGATTAATTGGTCATAAAGTTAACTTGCAGAATTATTAACTTCTGTTTTAATAATACTAGCGTTCTAACAAAATCTGCCATTTCAACTCTTCCTATGTCACCTTGACTAGTAGCTATAGATGGGGAGAACTAGCCACTGGAAATATTTCCATGGTGAACAGCTTAGGTAAATTTGGAGTAAGTGTAGAGCAATTTGTTCATGAAACAGCTTTACATACCTGAAAATTGAAGATTATGTGATATTCTTGGGTATGTTCTGTAATATCTCAATGAATGATGAAATTATGAAACAAAATTATGCTCATGCAGTCTGAAAAAATTGAGCTGTTCATGGGGGTGTCAGTTTGGTCTCCTGGGCAACCCAAAATGCTAGGACCTATTTATCCTGCCCTCCAGCAGCCATTTATCATATTATTTCACTTCCCACCGTCCCAGTGATTATACTTGTTAGTGAGTGGCTTGGAGTATCCCTTGGACCCTGGGCTGCAAGACTAGTTTTAACAGATACCAACCCTGATGTTTTTTGACTTCAGCTTTGCATCTTTTATTTAATTTGTTGTGCACTATCCGTTTTAAAGAAACTCAAGATTTTTCCAGAGCTCTTTGAGGTTTTTTTTGCCTTATTTATCTACCATAA
The DNA here is from genome assembly GCF_018691265.1 of Tyto alba. NCBI lineage: Eukaryota > Metazoa > Chordata > Aves > Strigiformes > Tytonidae > Tyto > Tyto alba. The sequence goes on from NW_024881330.1 coordinate 40,351,730, forward strand.
TCCCTCATGAGCCTGAAACTGTTTCCTTTTTCTCTGTGTTGTTCAGTGCTAGGAAATTTGTTACTGTAGCATTACATTTGTGAGTGCCAGACTACTGGAACAGAACTGCTTTACTGGAAAGGATATAAAAAGTATTAGAGCAACTACTGCAGAGCTAAATGGAAAAAGCTGGTGGATTTATCTAATTCCTAGGGTTGTTCAGGTACTTTCTTTAAGAGTTGTGGGTCAGATTTTGGTCTCTGCTGTTTGCTATTTTGAACTGGTCCATCAAAAAACCCCATATATACAGTCACTCATAAGGGCTTTGCAGGTTGAGTTGAGGCAAATAATAAAATCATAGAATCATTTCATTCATAAAAGACCTTTACGATCATCGAGTCCAACCGCAAACCTGACACTGCCAAGTCCACCACTGAACCATGTCCCTAAGTGCCACATCTATGTGTAGGTCCTCTTTGCAGGTTGATTTCAGGCAGAGCCCAGCAGTGCAGGAAAATTCCTTGGATGGGGAAGACTCATCAACCAAGGGGAAAGAAGAGGAATCACCTCTGCATCCTGTTTACCTGGCATAATATATATACACCATGATTTATATGGGCAGTAAGACCTTCAAGATACGGCAGTGCTCCCCCGGGGCAGGAAGTAGCTTATGTTCCTTATGAAACAGCTCTACTTAGAGCTTTTCCTCAAGGCTGATCCAGCACGTGGTGATCAAGAAATACTGACGTGAACTATATCAAGAGCTGTACTTGGGAGTCTACAAGGGTCTCCTTGTTTGCTAAGGATCACTGTAAACAGTCTTGGTGGTATGTGGGAACAGTCTATTGATAATGTACAGAAACCCCAGAATTCTCTACTCCAAATCAGTCTAGAGAAAAATATACTTGACCCAGAGATGCAAAACAGCAAACTTAATCAGTCATGAAGGGATTTAATTCTTCACCAACTTTAAAAGCAGCATGGCAGCTGCACAAACAGAATTCTGGCACAGTTGAAGAACATCACCTGGAGGTGAGCAAGCTGGTGTTACCCTGTCTCTTGCATCAGAGCAGCTTTCAGCTAGACCCTGATCTGTTACTGATGCAAAAATTCTGTAGCAGGAAATAAGTGACTTATAATACACTTCAAATACTGTGTGAATGTTTAATTCTGTAAACAGATCCTTATGCAGATGAATTCTTCTGACAGAAAATGACAGCGTTCCTTGTCGTATCCAAGGTCGGTTGCACACAGGTGTATTGGCTGAGCCAGTTCATCATCTTCTGCCCCATGTTGCAAGAAAGTGCAGGGCAGTTTGTTCAACAGAATTGCATTTCCTTCTGCTATATGCACAAAGAGCTGCTGTATTAACTCAATCTCAAATTGTCCAAATCAAATATTATACTTGGGCAATAATAAAACAGGTGCTTATGACGACTATAAATGTTTATGAAGTAGTACGCCTGAGCCTCCACAATGGAAGACTTTCTGTTTCCATTCCAGGGATTGCCCCATCTAATTTTTTTCTGTGAAGAAGAATCATTCTGATCAAGAGACCAGGAAATCTTACTTTCTTAACTTTTAACATTAGCATTGTTCCAGCAACATACAGGTGTTGGAAAACACTGTATCCTGAAGGCATATTGGGCTTGATTTTCGCTGGGTTTGTTAGTTACTGAATGCAGACAGTGGTGGGTGCCTATTTTGGCTACATACAAACAGTCTGGTGTAGTTTATGCTTTCATCCTGTACTAAATACAAAATAAACTGGCAGTTGTTTGTGCACAAGTGCATGCCTAGAAATATGTTGAGCACCAAGTGCATAAGTTTTGGTCTTCTGCCAGTGGAGCAAATCTAGTAGGATGTTTTCCTACGAAACTAGAAATGATTTACAAAGGAAATGACAAGGATTTTAAGTTCTCCTCTCTTTGTGGGCGGAAGACAAGTCAAGGGGATAAGCAGTAGTATAAAAACCATCAGTGCTTGATTTACGTGGGTACATTAACAACACAACAAACTAGGCCCAGATTATATATTCCATTACATTGTTATAAACCCCAAGCAGTTCTACAGAAACCAACTTTGAGTTTGAAGAGATCTATCTGAGATGACTATCTAAGACTATGTTTTGACAGGAGCAGCAGTTTGATTTTTTACGACTGAAGACTGCAAGGCTTCATTTTATTACATTGGACTACATAGTTGTGGAACAGCTTCAGATTATCAGAGTAATGATCTTTGCAAAGGATGACTAAAAAAGAGTGTTATTTTATTTTTCAAAATTTGGAAGACACTCTTCAGTTACTTCCTTATTCTCTTCACCTTTGATACTGTAATTGCTTTTATAGATATTAGGCAATATCCTGTATTAGTTGGGTAATATCCCATGTCTCTTAATGTCTATTATTTCTTAATAGACAGCTGGGGCCTTTGCATGTGGTTGGGATATATAGCCTTATGGTGAAATGGGTTAGACTGCTAAGCTTATGTAACCTCTGGAACAGCTTATTGAAACAATTCACACTGCTGAAAACCATTGTTCATGTGGCTTGGGGGGGGAGTTCATTGTTATTTTTATTATTCAGCAAAGATATTTTTTCCACCTTGACTGAAAAAAACAGAATGTTGACAGTAACACACCAGTGTTACCATTTTCACTAAAACATTTGTGTTTGCAATCAGTCAGGAAAGCAGGACAAAACAATAAAGAGTTGTCAAGGGTAAATACTGTAACACATCTTTTTATACAAATGAGGGCTGTGCGTATCAGTACAACACTCCAGTCTATTCCATGAAAACAAGAGCATGAAGTCCCTTCTTGCCTTTTGGCCAGAAACTGGAAGGAGACATTTGTGCTACTTTCTCCAGAAATCTTTCCCACCAAGTACTTCTACTGCACGTAAATGGTGTTGCTTTGCCTTTTGGCCAAAGCTGATTTGGCCAATGCTTGTGCTAAATATCTAGTTATGATCTTAACACTGAGAGACTGTTTCTTGCCAGCAAATGGAACAAGGTACCAAAGATTAGACTCTGCTTTACAGTACACGTTTCCACAGAGCAGTAAAATCCACACTTATACATGTGATTTACCTGAACCTGATTTAGGTGTAAGAAAGAGAGGAACTACTTGACATCTTTATTCCTCTCATTAGTGCCAGGAGAATGGATTGGAGAAGGAGGAAGAACAAATGAAGATCTAAGGGAACTCTGACTCTCTCCCTTACCTTTGAGGTATAACAGGGAGATAGAGGGGGACATGAATAGCAAATTACTGCTGTTTATTTTTGTTGTTAACAAAGTTAAAATAGCAGCAGCTAAAAATGGAGTCCCATTGTACCCAATCTTTGTATAAACACAGCATACTATAGTGCCAGGCTGAATCAATTTACAGTCAAAAAAGACAGGAAAGACAGCAGGGGAAAGTGAACCATATAACAGCATCAGTGCTATTTTATGGAAATAAAAGGAAAAGGAAAGAAAAGAAAAAAGAAAAGGAAAAGAAGAAAAAAGAAAAGAAAAGAAAAGAAAAGAAAAGAAAAGAAAAGAAAAGAAAAGAAAAGAAAAGAAAAGAAAAGAAAAGAAAAGAAAAGAAAAGAAAAGAAAAGAAAAGAAAAGAAAAGAAAAGAAAAGAAAAGAAAAGAAAAGAAAAGAAAAGAAAAGAAAAGGAAGAGAAAAGAAAAGAGAAAAGAAAGAAAAGAGAAAAGAAAAGAAAAGAAAAGAAAAGAAAAGAAAAGAAAAGAAAAGAAAAGAAAAGAAAAGAAAAGAAAAGAAAAGAAAAGAAAAGAAAAGAAAAGAAAAGAAAAGAAAAGAAAAGAAAAGAAAAGAGAAAAGAAAGAAAAGAGAAAAGAAAAGAAAAGAAAAGAAAAGAAAAGAAAAGAAAAGAAAAGAAAAGAAAAGAAAAGAAAAGAAAAGAAAAGAAAAGAAAAGAAAAGAAAAGAAAAGAAAAGAAAAGAAAAGAAAAGAAAAGAAAAGAAAAGAAAAGAAAGAGAAAAGAAGAGAAAAGAGAAAAGAAAAGAAAAGAAAAGAAAAGAAAAGAAAAGAAAAGAAAAGAAAAGAAAAGAAAAGAAAAGAAAAGAAAAGAAAAGAAAAGAAAAGAAAAGAAAAGAAAAGAAAAGAAAAGAAAAGAAAAGGAAGAGAAAAGAAAAGAAAAGAAAAGAAAAGAAAAGAAAAGAAAAGAAAAGAAAAGAAAAGAAAAGAAAAGAAAAGAAAAGAAAAGAAAAGAAAAGAAAAGAAAAGAAAAGAAAAGAAAAGAAAAGAAAAGGAAGAGAAAAGAAAAGAAAGAGAAAAGAAAAGAAAAGAAAAGAAAAGAAAAGAAAAGAAAAGAAAAGAAAAGAAAAGAAAAGAAAAGAAAAGAAAAGAAAAGAAAAGAAAAGAAAAGAAAAGAAAAGAAAAGAAAAGAAAAGAAAAGAAAAGAAAAGGAAGAGAAAAGAAAAGAAAAGAAAAGAAAAGAAAAGAAAAGAAAAGAAAAGAAAAGAAAAGAAAAGAAAAGAAAAGAAAAGAAAAGAAAAGAAAAGAAAAGAAAAGAGAAAAGAAAGAAAAGAGAAAAGAAAAGAAAAGAAAAGAAAAGAAAAGAAAAGAAAAGAAAAGAAAAGAAAAGAAAAGAAAAGAAAAGAAAAGAAAAGAAAAGAAAAGAAAAGAAAAGAAAAGAAAAGAAAAGAAGAGAAAAGAGAAAAGAAAAGAAAAGAAAAGAAAAGAAAAGAAAAGAAAAGAAAAGAAAAGAAAAGAAAAGAAAAGAAAAGAAAAGAAAAGAAAAGAAAAGAAAAGAAAAGAAAAGAAAAGAAAAGAAAAGAAAAGGAAGAGAAAAGAAAAGAAAAGAAAAGAAAAGAAAAGAAAAGAAAAGAAAAGAAAAGAAAAGAAAAGAAAAGAAAGAAAAGAAAAGAAAAGAAAAGAAAAGAAAAGAAAGAAAAGAAAAGAAAAGAAAAGAAAAGAAAAGGAAGAGAAAAGAAAAGAGAAAAGAAAAGAAAAGAAAAGAAAAGAAAAGAAAAGAAAAGAAAAGAAAGAAAAGAAAAGAAAAGAAAAGAAAAGAAAAGAAAAGAAAGAAAAGAAAAGAAAAGAAAAGAAAAGGAAGAGAAAAGAAAAGAAAAGAAAAGAAAAGAAAAGAAAAGAAAAGAAAAGAAAAGAAAAGAAAAGAAAAGAAAAGAAAAGAAAAGAAAAGAAAAGAAAAGAAAAGAAAAGAAAAGGAAGAGAAAAGAAAAGAAAGAGAAAAGAAAAGAAAAGAAAAGAAAAGAAAAGAAAAGAAAAGAAAAGAAAAGAAAAGAAAAGAAAAGAAAAGAAAAGAAAAGAAAAGAAAAGAAAAGAAAAGAAAAGAAAAGAAAAGAAAAGAAAAGAAAAGAAAAGAAAAGAAAAGAAAAAAAGAAAAGGAAAAAAGAAAAGAAAAAAGATAAAAGTTTCCACTGCTTCTGAAGTGAAGGGAAACAAAGAAAATTATGCCTTAAAGGTGTCTCTTCCTCTTAGTTACTCAAGTGGTGGTGTGACCAAAGGCACAATCTGACCATGAGGGAACAGTTGTTCTGAAATAAAACTGTATCTGAGAAAATAAAAAGATTCCTTTCACCACTTGTAATATACAGGAGGATATTCTCTGTAATCCATCCTCTTTAAAATGTAGGATTATACTAGCTGTGAACCATGTGAAAGCTCTCAGTAGAAGAGGATTGGCAGCAAATCATTTAAAAAATGTTTCCAAGATGTGCAGGAAGATTAAAAACTGTATTATTGTATTTTGTATTGTATTTGTATGTAGAGTTTTTGAGTAGAACAGAAGGAAATCCAGTTGCCTGAGGGACCAGAATCAGTTCTGTGCAGGAAAAACAAAAGATGCTTCTTTCTGTTGTGTAATGAAGAGCAGACTAATACATTCTGTAGACTCTTTCAGAGCTACTGAAATACCTGCTGCAATGAAATCAAAGATAATGCAAAAAACATATCCTACCCTTGATCTGATTTAAACCATTAAGTTTTCCTTTGTTCACGTGATATGGTGCCTGCCTGAGAATCTCATCAGACAAAGTTACAGCTTTAGGGCTTCTGGTTAGGCTGTTGACATTATACTTACCTGCTCAAGTCTTTACCGTCTTCGGTGTGGGGATTTCCCTGTGCTCAGCTCTGAAACCAGAGACCTCCACACTATGCATCCCCCTTCTGGCATTTCTTGAGAGGAGGAATCATGCTTTCAACACAGAAAATTCATTCTTTGCCAACTTTTTAATATTCTTTGCCAATATTATTTAAACTTGCCGTCTGTTTTAGTCAGTTTCTTATTAGCTTACTGAGTTAAAAAAAAAAATAAAACAGAGTATTTGTAATTGTAATAGAAGGCCTGGGAGATAGTGTGCATGCAAGCGTGTCTCTCCCTCTTTATGCAGAGACTTGCAAACTGCAGTGAGACTGGGTAGGTGTGAATGGCAAGCAGGATTTAATCCATAATGACAGTAGTTTCTCATATGTGAGCTCAGTTCTGTTATCTGTGGATTTTTGCCAGTAGCTTTAATGGGACTATGATCCCAGTCATAAACCCTAACAGAAAAGATTTTAAACCAAGGAGTAAATCCTGTTGCTTTAGCTGATTGCATTGATTACCTGCTTGTGAAAAAAAAAAAAAAATTAATACATTCCGCTCACTTTGGCAGCACAAAACCTTTCAATGAAGAATATCTTGCTTAGGCAGTCATGAATTTAACAGGAGGCAAAAAGAACAGATTCCTAAAGGGTTTACATTGCTTCGTGCTGAGGTCTGGAACTCTGCTCAGGAATTATCCAAATTTTCTGGTGGAAAATTAATTTGTTACTGAAAGGCTTGGACGGTTTTCTAAATTTTTGAATCATTGTAGATGAATACTGTGAGCCATGATTAAAACAGTGCATAATATAAGAAAATGATGACATTAATGTAATAACTATATCCTTGGCAGATTATGAATAACAGATTAATAATAGTTTAAAGTAGATATGCCCATTGGACATTATCTCATTTTCAAGGACAGCATTGTGAAAAAACACAGGAAAATCAGGCCAATATCTAAGCAGATGTTTTCACTTTTGTTTTCCAAATTGGCAATGATTTATACAGAAACAATATTTTATACATTATGTAGATGCCATTTACAAACATAACAGCAATACTTAGCTTTACACAGCACTCCATGGGCAAAACTGGTCCTAGCACCAATTCCAGAGCTGTCAGTGAATTATATTATGTGGGATCTTAGCCCCATATGTGCAGGTGTTAAAGTATTTTTCTGCATTTTAATATGTACCATACGCTCCATGGTATCCTAATTGTCGTGACTTCTGTTCGGTGGTTTTTTTTTTTTTTTTGGTTGTTTTTTTTTTTTTTTTAATAATGGTACAAAGATGGGAGGTCTGCATCCCCTCCCATTATACTGGGAAACAGAAAACCAGCAACAAGATAAAAACAAAATTAACCACTACTGTAAAAGCACATGTGAGCAGCTTATGACTCCTGGAGATTGCTAGTTGCTAAGGTCTTTCAGTATTATATTTTTATTGTGGTTGAGGGTTAATTTGACCTAAATAGGCACATGCAGACTCTGAAGTATACTTTGTTTCTAGGTGATTTGTCAACATGAGCTTGGATTGGCCCTTGTTTTGCTCAGTCACATATAGTTTGAATTTTTCAGGGAATACATCTGCGTGCTTTGTATTGTGGATTCATGAAAGCAGGTGCAAAAATGGTCTCATGTGCTAGCACAGACGTGCTTTTAGCTTGGCTAGCACCTGAGAAATGCTCAGTTAAGGTCTGTGGAAGAGCTGTACACATTTTGAGAGGTAGCAAATGTGATTTCCCTTCTGTGCAAAATCTGCAATTTATTTATTGGATTATGGAAGATGTACAAGCTGCAAGACACCAGTTCAAAGAAGGGTGGCATTAACAGTCTATACTGAAGCTTCTTTATCCTTTGTCTCTCTTTTAAGAGTTATCTTATTTACAGCTAGTTGTGTGTGGAGAAGCTTTGTGGATCATACGTACCTAAAACTCTTTTGAGGTGGCTGTTGCAATAGTCTGTGATTTGTAATTTCTACCAGGATGGAGAATTTCAGTATACTTTTATGAAATAAATGGTCCAAACTACAAATGACTGAGCAGAATAGGAAAAGCTCTTCTAAGGAGAAATGTTGCAGGTGGAGAGAAGTTGGGTGAAGGAAATGGGATAAGAAAATGAGGAGTGACTCAAGAGGGGAGCCCTTATCTGGGCTCCCTGTTCCATTTTACCTCAGCTTACTGATTTAGTTCTGCCAGAAGTTGCAGACAGTCTTCGTGCTTTGCCTGTAACAGACATTTTGCACCAAATTTTCATGCAGTTATGCCGGGCTAGGATGCAATGTTCGGTTGCAGCCTGTAGGAACAGGTTTGATGGCACTGCATTCTCATGCAGGTAGGCAAGTGACCTTGAATAAAATGGCTCTTAGCAATTCCTGTCTGTGGTGGAAACAATATATCTTCTGATTCTTTTTAAAAAGACATGAATCTTTCCCACTCCTTGAACAGAATTACAGTTTTGCCTTCTCCTTATTTTACTTCCTCACACAAGCGTCTTGGTGACAGTGCTTGTACTCATGGATATAGAGGCTGCTGTCACGTCATCCCTTATTCCAAACCCCATTCCCACCTCTAACAAGACAGCTACGTATGTTGTCTCTCTTCTGTGGGAGAAAAGCTTGTGTAGTCACTTAGAAGATGGGACTTCTGAAGAGGATTTAAACCCAGGTTTGAGTGCAACAAGATGGCTGCTCAGGTCTCTTCCTTGCTATTTTTCTTGGCTGTGTGCCCTTGATGTGATTTGCTTCAGTTGTACATCTTATTCTAATTGCTTCCATGATCATTGCTGGCACTCTGCTCGCATTTTGCTTCAGTTTCTTGGAGCTGTGGGTCTCCTGTTTGTTTTTCCTTGGCACTTTACCCTAACCATTGGGTCTAACTGTTTTTCTATCTAAGACCTGTTATTTGTGGAAAAAGCTGGATGGGAAAGGAGATTCCTTATTTTGTCACTTTCCACTCTGCATTCTTGAGTCAGGACCAGTTCCTAAATTGGGCCCAGTGCATGAGTGAATACTCTGAGAGAGATTATAGCTTTCTGGTGCTAACCCCAAAATTTTGTGTTACTTGTGCAAATGGTACACATGCGGCTCTTAAGAGGTAAAGGATGAAACTTGTAGATCACCTAAGAGCTGAAAACAGTTGAAGACTTTGACAAGTGTTTGCCATCATGCCTGAGTGCTTCACAAGCACAAATAATGTAATCCTTAAAACATCAGTGTGAGGGAGAAAAGGTCTGCTGTTGCCAATGAACTGGTAGAGTACAGGTTCAAAGGGATTAACTTGTTTGGCCATGGTCATACATGCTGCCTTGTTCATAACTGACAGAGAACTGACTCATGATTCCTAGATGCTTGAATTCTAGTAAGTTTTTCAGGCACTGTAGTACCAAAATACCAAACTTTAGGTTGTAAATCCCAGTTCAGCAATTTAACCACAGGGCTATCTGATGCCCTAGTCCATAGACCGTACTTCTGTCAGAGAGAATAGTCTCACGGGTCATTCCTGCCTTCTAGCTGTGCCAGCATTTAACCACGTAATGAACTGGACTGAGGAACAGTTAAAAGTTTAACAAAATTTGGGGAGTTTATGAAACTGTGGGAGAGGAGAAAAATATGAACTACATTGTGCAATCTGCAAACTTGCAATTCAACAGAAAACTGGTGGAGATGCATAATGAGTGTTATTATTTCCATGGAAGCTTAGACAACATTACAGAAAAAACCTGACTGAGTTTCCTAGAGGAGCGTAGTATGGAAGAGCAACTTCTAACTAGAGAACAGTCAAGGTTATGACTTAAGTAGGTGATATGCAGCTGCAGATTCTTATTTCTTTAGAGAGACCCTTAGCTTTGAAACAGAGGGAACTGTGGGATTCAGATCAGTTCTTAATAAAACTTAGTAAATTAGCAGGGAAGGAGTGTTTTTTATTCTGCCCTCATTAGAGAATCAATTGTTGAAAATTAAATCAGTGATTTAAATCCTTCTGCATACGAACAGTCTGGTTTTAAATCCAAGACAACAGATTGCAGCCAACACTTTGTGGAATTGGACATGCTTATATTAAATGCTTAGTCATATAAATAACACTTCCAGAATTAAATACTTAACCCATAGCACTTCATGTTTTCTGTCTTCTTGATGGCATTGCTAGTCTGTAATATCATCAACTATTCATCAAGGGCCAGTTTTCCAAGCTTCTTGCTTTCTAACTGTGGAGTTATAAAAGCACATGCAGACACACACATACACCCACACAGGTTGGCAAGAATCCAGAGTAAAAGCAGACTGGAGAACCCTGCACTAAAATCCTCGATTTTTCCTTCCTGCTGCATAGTTCAAGGGAAAGAAAAAGCCTTTTTCCTGTTAGTACAGGTAAGGGCAAACCTAGGGCACCTCAGCCTACATGTTTGCTGGGGCCAGATGTGGTATCAGGGAGCAATCACCTGCTCTGTGGTGCTCCTTGCTTCACACACTGAGCAGAAACTTGGCACAGCAAAGAACCTGGCCTATGAATCTGACAGTAATAATTGCGTAGCTTTTAATTTTCTCACTGATTAGGTTGACACCGCAAGTCAGCAACCTAGAAACAAGGGTACTTTGGCTTTTTCATTCATTTTCTTAGCCTGTATACTTTTATCACACTTGGGAAAATGTTAATTTCTGATTAATTCCTGTTTTCATCTCATGTGCATGCCAATAGAAATAAGCAGTGCATATGCTTTCAAACAGGAATTAAAAATAAATACACACAAATTACAAATTGCAGCGTCCTCAGTTTCCCCTATACCCTTCAATGCTTTGCCAATGATTTTCCTAAGAGACAGGCAAAGCTAATGTGACATGTCGGCAGCTTCTGTGGGCAAACGAGATATTTTGATCTTCTGTTCAAGGCCTGAACAAAAGGGGTGTGGGTGGTGTTTGCAAAACCTTCTTCAGGTTGGTGTCCTTCACAGAAACTCAAGGTAGGTGAAGACATTGGCACTGTGGTTGCATTAACCATGAAGATAGATTATGGCCATGCTTTGCCTCCCTGTGAGGGCTGAGAGAACTGCAGTGGTGTTTGGCTTCGTGTCATCCTCCTTGTGTTCTCCTCCTGTTTCCTAACCTCGTGTACAGTGGAAATTAAGCCTCTCTTTGAAGTGTTAGTCCATCTCTGGTTAGAAAAGGGTCACAAGATTTGACCTGTTTTTCCTGTTTTTCCTTTTTTTATTAAGTTTAAATTAATTTTTTTATTTTTTTATATTTTAACCTTTTGGCTTCTTTTGCTGGAACAGAAAGAAGAACACTCAGTTGGATTTTTATGGTTCCCATTACTTTTCTTTTTAGCTTACTCTTTGTAACTTCAGTCTTTTGAGTCTTTCCATATGTCAGTACTTGCTGCTGTTAATTTCATTTTTTTTCAATGGACCAGTACTTCTCTGTCATATATGAAATGAGGCTACTGCATGTGATTAGACTGTTCAAAGAGGACACAGATTCCTGTTTAATATTAGATGTTGCGATGTTTTTATTATTCTTTTTCAGTATGGTTTACCTATGTCAGTACTTCTCTAGCACAAGAGATTCACCGCAGCAACTGTGAGAGTGTTTCTTGAGGTGCTGCAAATAATTCAGTATTTCCACTGTTCCTTATCTTTTCAGTGGCATGCCTGAGGGCATGCCACACAATTGCCTAGCCTACTGTTGTTGTTGTTTGGCCGGCTTCTTGGTAAGAGAATAGATTTTGGAAGGTGTCTTTGGAACCCTTCTTTTTATGATCTAACTAAAATAATTTTATTTACAGCCGTGTTACATTTCCGTCACAGAGAGGAGAGCGCTAGTCAGCAAGGGTTCTGGACTTTGCTGATGTCTGAGTCAAGCATTTGTTCTGCATTTTTAGCTGAGAATTTAGTTTTTGACCCGAGACATATAGTATGTCACACTGTGACTGTGAGGTTGTTTGTTAAAGCGCTATGCCCAGGATTCCTTGTACTCTGCTTCAACTTGATTTGTTTGCACCTAATTTCTCTGATTTTAGATTACAGACTTCTTTGTTCAGGGAATGTCACCTTGTTCTGTACATACTTGGAGCCTGACGGTTAACCCACAGACTAGACCTGCTATATCTTTAATGCTTTCAAAAAATTGTAACAAGCAGAAGTTCAGCAGAAGCTGTGCTTTCCCTTCTCCCACATTATATTAATCAAGAGGTTTTTAACGCTAACAGTGTTGTCATCTGTGTTTCTTGGCGCTGCTTTCAGAGTGTCTCTTAGGGATGGAATTAGCATTGCTTTCAAAGGTAGGCAGAGTTCTCTTTATGTGATTTTTTTAACGACAATGACCTATGTGTGAAATTTTAAAGATTTAATTTCTGTTGAAATTCTGTGGCACCTATCCACAATAGAAGCATTGAAATATTGAAATCTACAAGCATAAACCGAGTACACTGATTAATAACCTAACTTCCTTGGCTACTTCTTCATCCTCTTCTTCTTCTTGATTTTGCCCAGAGTTCATGATCTAGTAATTTGCTTTTATTTGCATTTGCATTTTCGAAGGAGACATATTTACCTTGACTGAACTGTAATGTTTAACCATGCTGGCTTTGTTACTTTATGAGTTTTTGTTTTTTTTTTTTTGTGGCATGGAGTATGCACATGTACTCCTGCTTCTCCTAAGACATTTTCAAACAGCCTCTGTATAAATTGCATTAACTGTAATTTGCTAAACCTCTCCTTCGGGCTGTTAATAACTAACTTTCTATTTTTTTAGTTACTTTTCTTGAAGCTGTATACCCTGGTCATATCCTTGGTTCGGTCCCCTTGTGAGGATTTGGAACTTAATTACTGTATGTTATGGTTGCTGCCAGCAGCTTAGTCAATTGCTTCCTGAAACAATTCAGTGCCAAGTCAAGTATCAACTCATAAATTCTTGTGCATATGTATAAGATCAAGACACAGTTTTTCCACATTTTGTCCTCCTGTGATGTTGCTTATGCAATATTTGCACTGTTGAAATTACACATCATCATTGTACAGCTAGGCTGTGTTGCCTTCCATTATTACTAGCTGAAGTCCTCAGCTCCATTTAACTCCTCTCAAACCAGGAAAAAGACTTTATGCTGGCCCTAGTTAGGTACCCAGAGATTCTCATTTGTACTGTTCCCTCCTCTGCTTTTATGGCGTGTTGTGAATGCCACATTGGCATATACTGATCTCTAACAAACTCGGGTGAGTCCATGAGAACAGTTCTTAGCTCTACAGTCTTTAGCAGAGGAGCTCTAAAGCTGCTTTAATTTACCTTTAAGATATAGATTCATCCCTGAGATGGCATTTATGTGGAATCAAAACAGAGTTTCAGCTCCACTCTCTTTCTCAGCAGTGAAAAATGGCAAAAAAGTAATATGCCCCAAATTTCCAGGCTAACATGTTTCAGATGCAACTCTGTTTAATACATGGTGATGCAGTATTCACCTATTAGTCTTTTGAGGTACAGCCTATATGAATTGAAATAAGAGTTGGGAAGATGTAAGAGCAATAACTTATCTCTCATCCTTAGATGCCACCTTGTCCTGTAATATTACTAGACTAAGGAGATTTTTCTGAAGCTTGTAATTTCTAGTTGCACAGTTAACAAGAAATAGCTGTATAACCTAGCTGTGACCAAGGAACAAAGCTTTCCAGAAGATTAATTTACACATGATGCAGCTTGCATTGAAGGAAGAAGCTTTTGTAATAATTAGCTCCTTAGTAAAGAGTGGAAAAAGTACAATGGGTATCTGTAACATCAGCATAGATTCAAGCAAGCCTAGTGATGGTAGTGTCACAGACTGGTGTTCTAATAGTTTAACACGCAGATCTGAAGAGAAATTATTTAAAAATTACGGTCTTCTACTGTGTGTAGAGCACAAACAGGAGCCTGCTGAATAGGAGGATCCCCCTTGTCACAACCTCTTGCAATATGGGATATGGTTGCCAATTAGGTTGAGGCAGGACCTACACCCAGGCTGGGCAGGTGCTTCATGTTGTTTCCTGCTGCCTCGGCTGCCAGTGGTGTTATGAGGCTTAAGTCCCCTGTAGGGCCTGGTTCTGGTGCCAGGGAGGTCAGGAGGAGTTTTGCTGTTGGCACATTTCCCTTTGACTCCAGTGGGGTGTGGGCTTGGTGCTTTGTTCCAAACAGCTTGGCTTAGCCAGTGGAAACACTTGGAAGAGCAGAACATTGTGTGGAACTGAACATTGAGTGGAGGCACATTGAACAGTGCTTTGTAGGGATCCCAGTAACAAATTAGGGTTTCAGTAGTTTAGCAATAAGTATTCATAAAGAAAGCAGTTACAGTATATGGACTGCTTTTTATGGTAGCAAATCATTCCAGATTGCTCAGGTTTATAGCCAATTTGTAGCATTAAGATCACATGAGAGTGCAGAAATGTTGGAGCAGAGTCCTTCTTTTCCCCTTACCGTTAAGCAGATATGTCATAACAAAAGATGAGCTGTGATTTATTTCAGAGTCTATTTTCCTGTGAGGAATGAGCCTGTCTCATATTTGGTCCGGCACTTGGGTGACAGATGCACACCAGCATGTTGCAGCAAGGGGCAGAGCTAGTAGCAACTTTCCTGACATTGCAAGAGTTGTGTAAGTTTAGGTGAGAGTAAGCTTAGGTGAAACATGTTCATTCACATAGGTGGATGACCGAGAGGGACTGAGAAAGAGGTGTGACTTTGGCAGTCATGGGCAATTCATGCCTGGGCTCCTGAGGAAGGACTCCGGGGCAGTGTGAAAGGGTGAGAGGTGAGGGACACAGGTTGCAACAGGAGAGATTCTGATTAGGTAGAAGGAGAAAAAATTCTTCACTATGGAGGAGGTCAAACACAGAGCAGGTTATCCAGAGAGGTTGTGGGATCTCCATCACTGGAGATATGTAAAACTGAGTCCGACAAGGCCCAGAGCAACCTGATCTGGCTTTGAATTAGTAGTTAACTTTGAAGTTGGTAGTGCTGTGAATGGGGGAAGGAGGTGGTTGAACTTCAGAGGCCACTTCCAACATAAATTAGCTTGTCATTATATGTTTTTATGTGTGAGCTGGGAATAAAGTAAGGTCAGTAACAGAGTTTAAAAGATCATTTTTGTTCTCAGTGAGCTTAGGACCCTGCAGATTTCCACAGAGCAGCCAGTGCCCCAGACAGGGGAAAAATGTATGTCTTTTTGTGACTCTGTTTTTTATTGAGAGAAACTGGATTCCATAACTGATAAATGTGCTCTGTCATATATGGTGACTGATTCCTGCCAGAATCTGTCATCCCAGGGACTTTGATTCTATGTAAAAATCTACCTTCCTAGGCCTTTTCATATTGACATGAAAGATGTTTCTGTGTTAGAGAAAGGAATGGATTTAAGTATAGGGTTTTCCTTTGCTTATTGATTTTAAAGCCAGAATCTCAGGTCCATTCTCAGCTTTGAGAAAGTCTTGATTTGATACAGGCCCCTTGTTAATGTCAGTGTCAGCTTTTCCTAAGCAAGGACATTAGGACTGGGATCAGTAGTTTTTTGGTTGAGTGAAAATTGAGAAGATTCTCAACATTCGTTCCATACAGAATAATCCTTCTAAGGGGTTTGCTCTGTTACCTGGAATAATTTCTTAATCTTCCCTGTGAAGGAGAGTCTCTCCAGCTGTTCACAGAACAAATCAACTTTATCAGCATTTTATTATCATTTGCCTTCATGAGTTTTCTGTTTATCAGATTTTAAGGAAGTCACTGCTGCAATTCTTTGATTTACAGCTGGAATGTTAAAAAGCTCCAAATGTTTTTTTGGTTTTTTTTTTTTTTTTTTTTTGTTTGTTTTGTTTTGTTTTTTTTTTTAATCCAAGAGAAAAATGTATTTTTTTGAGTGGTAAGGAGTTTCTCACAGCTTTCTGATTATTTTGTGAAAATATACTGTCTGGCATGCCAGGCCAGACACTGATAATCGTTAACAACATAGCTGACTCATTTTGGTTGTATAGAACCATCATAACTACTAAGTATCAAAACACTAGCTAACAAGTTGAGCAGAGCCTTTCCTGCCGTACTGACATGTACAGCTTGTTTGTACTCAGAAAGAAAAGCACACAATGGTAAGCTGCCAGTACACTGTAGCTGATTATTTAAAAAAACCCACATGGCTATGTTCATACGGGAGACTGGCACCCCTTGTGAGTATGCACTTTTTATATAGCTGTCTCAAATTAACATAAAACTGAAGGTTACCAAAATACAGAGTGTTAATCTCATAAGTCTCTCTGGCTATTGCTTCTTGTAAGATACAGATGCATGGGTATGGAGTTGCCAATGTGCGTGGGTGTTATATTGACAATTTCAAGGTTTGTAAAAGCACTGGAGTCTTTCCTGTGTGCATATCTGATTCCCATAAATACTAACAAGAGTTACAGGCCGTGTTGTTTGTGGAGTGTAGTCTCTCGAGTTCAAATTTTGTAATGTTTTAGACTTTTTGCCATCCTTTATTTTTAAACTGTTATCTGAGGTTTTCATCTGATGTCATAGTACAAATAAAAAAAAGGAGCAAACTAAGGACAGAGCAGCTCCAGAAAACCACACAAATACACAGGATAAAACACTATTGGAAAGCAACACTTTGCTTCAAACACTCAGGCCTTACTACTTCCTTGCTAATATTTCCCTTTCTGAATCGCTTTTTTATGTACTTACCCAGCCCCCATCTGAGCTACATTTTTCCTGCTCTGTAGAAGAATTAATTTGATTTGACTTCCATTTATTTAAGTCCATGTTGACACCCATTTATTTATTTCAGTGTGCATGCATGGGCTTATCAGAGTTAGCGCAAAAGATGTGAGGCCTGTTGGCCTGTTGTTAAGAAATACTGTGGTATTGATTATTATTTTCCATTAGGTTGCCTGTCTAATTTCAGTTTGTAAATCCCTAACGATGGAACCTTTTCTGTGAATAGCTATTCCGAATATCACCTTGATTCAGGACATGGGAACGTAATAAATACACTGCTGGATCAGGCCAGTGGTTCTCCCAGTATGCTTCTTCAGCGCTGTCAGCAAGGGGTGCTGTACAGGGAGAGCATGTGAGCCTGACCACTTCTTGTCCTCTCCAGTCACCTGCTGTCATAGGACTGGGAGTGCTAGAGGCAGCATCTCTACCTGTTGTCTTTAGTGTTTGTTTTGGGGCTTGCCCATAATTTGTCTAATCTGTTTATGAACCTGTTGATACCATTTGGCACCACAGGGTTTATGACAGCAGGGTTACAACCTGCTGTGTTAAAAATAGATCACTAATCAATCCACTGTAATTATCGCCACCTCTAAGGAAGTAACACAGTACCACCTTAGACACAAACCAGAAGTCTGTTCTACCTTGGGCTTTAACAACCCAGTACAAAATGGTCATTCTTGTTCCAAGGAGCCTACTATGTATTTTAAGCATCTTTGAGCAAAACTTCAAAGTTATGGAAATATTTGGACCAGAAAGTGCTGACTGCCTATTTCAATACCTTTAGTAATGTTGATCACCAAACCTGAACTTAGTCTAGGGGTGTCTACATTAGCCTTAAGTACATACCTTTTTTGTCTTTGTGTTTTGTTGTGTTTGTTTTTTTTTTTTTTTTTTTTTTTTTTAGTAGGCAATCCTGACCTCTACTGAGCTGGTAGAAAGGAAGGAGGCCTGGAGGGGATGCAGAGACCTAAAGATACTCTTAAAATTAATAACTAATACTTGACTCACTCTCCCCACGTTCCCTGGAGATGTGGGAACAGGTGCTGGCCAGTAGGTATTTTCCTTTTAGAGCAGTTCCAGCTGCAGGGAATTTTGCAGCGTGGTCCTCCTTTCATGAAGCAGCTAAGTGTATTTTGCAGCATGTCTTCCTGCCAGGCTGCTCATGCTGCTTCATAGACTAATTCTAGACTTGATGCTTTTAGTATCACATGGAGGTTTTGGTGTAATTTTTCTAGCTGATATATAGCCTTATCATGGGGAAGTCTCTGTCTGGATGAGCCTGCTGCCTAAGACAGGACAACAGTTTCTGGATGAACTGGGGTCATTTTGGTACAGTCTGAAGCGCTTGCTCATTTTCCTTTTGCCGAGGCTCAGCATTTTCCTTTCAAATCTTAAGAAAAACCCCACTGGTGTCAGAATGCAGACAAATGTGAGATTAGACTTCACCTCCAAAGGAGTGCAACACGCTGCTGAATGCCATGGCAGCTTTAGCCAAGACCCGCCTGTTGACACAGTCAAAGTCATGGTCTCTTTACATTTGGCGATCGCCCTCAGCGCTATTGTTCCAGCCACCAAAGGACAAGCTTGCTTTGACATTTCCAACCACCCGAGTCGTGGTGCCATGCAGCCCTGTTCTCGCCGCACCAAGGACATTGCCATCCCGACTGCAGTCACCCCAACCTTTTTCTTTCGCGTTTCCTTCAACGGCAAGTTTTTGGTGAGGCTCGTGGGACTCCGTGGGCCCCCTCTAGTGCGTAGCTGCTGCAAACGCCGGGCTCGTCTCTGGGAAAAGGCAGTGCTTTGACTTAGATCTTGCTGAGTGGGGGCAAGTTCTGTGCCTGCTAACGTGGGCGTTGGAGACTGAGATCTCATTATTTGATCCTGTGGTTTTGTTCCTTTAAAAGGCGAATCAAATGTTTAACAAAGATTTTTAAAGATAAAATACATGACACCAAGTAAATCCATGGACAATAGATGGCTTAATTCTAACAGGGAGCATTTGTACGTCTAGAAGTTTTGTAGCCGTGGGCAAGTACATTTGTATTAGTGTTCTCATGTGCAAATGAATTATTATATTTTGTAAGAAAAAGGTTTCATGATTTTAGCACAGCAGATGCCTTTGATCAGCATGAATAGAATTAATTGTATGATAATTGGAATTTAATTTGATTTAAAATATGTTTCTTTAAAATTTTGTGTTGACTTTTGAAATGACAATCATCAAGAGGAGTGCCCAAAATTCTCATCGGAGATTAAATAAGGGGAGAGTGATTGCTTGAGGAACTGGTCTTCTGAAATGCTGAGATGCCTGAGTGAACTTCTCTTGTCTGAGGGGGCAATAAGCATTTCACAGAGGCTGTTACTGTGCAGAAATAAAACACAAAATAAGAAGGCACATTTTGCTGAAGGTAGAGAAAATGTTAGATAATAAGGTGACATTTTAACTTCTTAGACACATGACTGAGCAAAACACTGATCATAATTTTACAACGGGAATTAAATCTAAGAGTTTGTATTTCTTTAGCTATTTTACCTATGTGGAATGTGCAAAAGTTGTTAGCAGATAAACTTCAAAGAAACTGTGCTTAGGACGTTGAAGCTCCGAAATGTTATCAGACCCAGCCAGGGAGATTACATTATGGCATTAGTGCTGGAAAAAACTCGTGTTTGAAATGCATATTGCATCTCAGTAGATAGTGCCCTCCCTCCCTCCCTCCCTCCCTCCCTCCCTCCCTCCCTCCCTCCCTCCCTCCCTCCCTCCCTCCCTCCCTCCCTCCCTCCCTCCCTCCCTCCCTCCCTCCCTCCCTCCCTCCCTCCCTCCCTCCCTCCCTCCCTCCCTCCCTTCTTTCCTTCCTTCCTTCCTTCCTTCCTTCCTTCCTTCCTTCCTTCCTTCCTTCCTTCCTTCCTTCCTTCCTTCCTTCCTTCCTTCCTTCCTTCCTTCCTTCCTTCCTTCCTTCCTTCCTTCCTTCCTTCCTTCCTTCCTTCCTTCCTTCCTTCCTTCCTTCCTTCCTTCCTTCCTTCCTTCCTTCCTTCCTTCCTTCCTTCCTTCCTTCCTGCCTTCCTGCCTTCCTGCCTTCCTGCCTTCCTGCCTTCCTGCCTTCTTTCCTGCCTCCCTCCCTCCCTCCCTCCCTTCCGTCCTTCCGTCCCTCCCTTTCCCTCTCTCTCCTTTCTCTCTTTCCAACTGTCAGCCTGTTTTCCAGCACTTTTCTCTTTTCCCCCCATCCCCCTTCCCACCCTCTTCCTCTCCTTCCCTCCCTTCCTTTCTCCCTTTCCAGCTGCCTGCTAGTCTGTCTTCCAGCACTTCTCTCAAACACCACTTCCCCAGTCGTGCTGTGACACCTCACCAGAACAGACTTCGTGTTTACCATCCGGCAACTGCTGCCTGACATGTATTCAAGCATTAACTCCTACAGGCCCTGCTACCTTGTGGAAGAAGGCAGCTGAGGGCTCATATTTTACTCTTTAGCATCCCTTTCACTGCTGTCCCTAAGGTGGTCCTCCAGCCGTTTTCCTCGGCTTAGCCTTCTCTGTTTAACCTTTCCTGAAATCACTTCGCCTAATCTTACTACTGACATTTGAGTGACTCATCTAAGGAGGTGATATGTGAGACAAGTGACATTAAGACAGTACAGTCAGGCAGTCAAACGTGTGTTTGGACAGCCTGTGTCCATAATCATAGTCCTGCCTTGGAAGAGAGCTGGCTGGCTGAGAGGCAATTTTGGCGGGTTTCATTAGCTGGCATTATTTCATTATTCAAAGTGAGAGAGTTGGTAAATCATTAGCATCATTAGCATAGTTATTCACACCTTTGTTGTAGATATTTGGTAAGTGACTGCACATCACTTTCTCTGCAGCTGACCTTTTTTTTTCCGTGGGATTCCTGACGTTTATAATAAGAATCCACTTATATATACATGCACAGCCACAGGCATGCACATATGTATGTTCACACATGCGTACACACAGATGCTGAGGTTTTGTTAATTAACATTAACTGCTGGTGTTTTTTTATTCCAAAACGTATTTCTCTATTGGTCTATTTGCACTGCTTTGTTTTAGCTTCATCTAATGCACTGGAACTCCACACTGTACAGCAGCATTGATGAGGCAGTAGGGAAGAAGCACGGCATAGCTATTATTGCTTTGTTTGTGCAGGTAAGTTTCCTGTGTTGCACTTGTTACCATGCTCTATCATTTGTCTGAGGGAAATGAGTTCCTTTCCATTTTCTTTAATTTTGAATGATTTCATGAAATGAAACAACGTATGACTGCTGGTATTCTGTTCAAAAGATAGTTCTCAGTCATGTCTTCTGTGTAAGTGCTAAGTAATCAATTCTTTTTCAAACAGGATATTGGAAGTATGTTAGTTAAAGAAGGGGTAATACATAGTCGGCCATCTCTCTGTGACTCTGGCTATAAGCAGACATCCAGTCTCCATTCCTCTGAGGGCAGAATGAGGGCTGTCAGGAGGTACAAGTGCTTCACTGTCTCTGTAATGTGTTTTTCTCCATTCCTGGCCAGGCCTGTTCTGGGGGGTTGAGGGAATCCACAGAGAGGAGGAAAGAGCCTACTAATCCATTGGCCCAGCTGAAAACTGGTGGTAGGATCGTGCTTTTCTGAACACAGGGGCAAGTGTGTTTCTTCACACAGGACAAATGTGAGGTGGGGTCGCATTACTTCTTCAGAGATGCCAGACTGAGAGTGGAACTAGTCTTGCCACAGACTCTCAGAAAAGCCTGCGACAAGGAGGCTTAAAGCTTCCTAGGGAGAAGGTGTAATGAAAGCGAGGAAGTTAGTCCCATAAGAGAATTGCTGTTGAAGGTTTTTCAAGGGCTGTACCCTATAAAGAAGATTTTCAGTTTAAGTCCGCTAACACCAGATTCTCATCCTCCTCATGAGAAATGGCAAACTGTTTTATTTAAATGGGTTTGGAAGAAGAGGTTTAGAGTTCGTGCTTAGATCAAATGGATTTTCTTTCACAGTGATATTATTAATTTGTCATATTTCATAATGAGTTTATGGGTGCCTTTGAGCTCTACCTCTCTTTGAATTTAAAGGTCCATTGGTTACAGCTCCAACACTCAGATAGAACTGCTAAAAATGGAAGTTAGAAAGTCTTCAGGTTTGTATCCTAGAGGGCTGTGTGATAATTGCTTATGTAAGTCACCTTCTAATTCCAGCAGAGGTAACCTTTGAGTGAGTTAGAAAGTTATATATAAGTTCTTAAATAAATCTGAAACTTCAGTGATACATTTTCCGTTTCTGGTCTCTCACCTTCATCAGTTTTTAAGCATTCCAAAGGGCTTTTTTGTTAGCCAAGAAAGGCATCATATAATTACAATTGACCAAGAAAAAATAGTATTTATGCTGTTTATTAAAAGAACAGAGAGGAAATTTGGTGACCATTTTTTTCCTGTTGAAGACATGGAAATAGAATAGTTTTGCACCACAGTTCTCAAACACATCACTTTAAGGTCAGTGAAGATCTTTTCACTGATTTAAGTGACAGCCCTTGGTGATTATTAATTTAGAAACAGCATCTTTGAAGTGAATTCAACATCTTTTATGCACTTTGAAGGTTCTAAACTGAAATCCCATTCCGAAACAAAAGAAAATCCTCTTAAATTCCTAGAAATAACAAAGTACCTTTTGTTGACATTCAGTGGTTTCCTTACAGTGACAACTGTGCCATTCTATTCCAAGAGAAACAAAAAGCAAACAAATTTTTCAGGATCTAGCTCTCCTGTTTTCAGTCATGCCTGCTTCACTCCTCACTTCGTATGTCTACACACTGGCAAAGAAATCGAGTGGAAGGCCGTTCTGAGTCTTCCTGTTTTGACAACGTTCTGAAGGTAAAAGCTAGGGCCCTAGAATGGGTGATTTAGATCAGAAACAGCTGAAATCAGTGTGCAGACTGAACAACGTTGATGGAAAATAAGAATCTCTTATTTCAGCAACAGGTTTCTTTTTGAAAGTCCCATCTTCTGTGCCTTAAAGGCATTTGGTAAAGGCAGTGCTGCAGGCTGCTAGGAGCTTGACTTTTGCCAGCAGGATCCCAGAGATGCCGTGAGGAAGGGGATCTGCCATTCTGTATTCTGCAGACAGGAAAAAACTCCCCCAAGCTTCAGAGATACCTTGGGCCAGATCTGCAGTGCTGTGGGAACAAATTCAAAAAGTGTCTGTCGTGCTTGTTCACTCTGTTCATTTCTGTGCACTTTTCTGACAAAAGCTGGTAAGGACAAATTGTATCCTTGGCATTTATATGCCATAATGCTGCATGATTTTGACTCCACATGCAGTACGTGCTGCAAAACAGGGTTAGGCAAAACTTACCAGACTTAACTGTGGCCCTTTCTCTTCTTCTGTGAGCTTCTCTCTCTGCTTTAAAGTTATTTACACCTCGTTTACTTTTGACTGGTGGCTTTATAGTGATTTCATTGTTTGGAGTTGCCATGTAGAGGTGTATTTGGCTAACCCAAGGTTGCGTAGCTTAACTAAAAACAACTACAAAACTGGTTGACCTCTGTCTTGCCTCACAGTTTCTGTAATGGCAAAATACTGAAAGTCATATTTGCTTGCTGTATTTCAGATAGGAAAAGAGCATGTAGGCCTAAAGGCCGTAACTGAAATTCTCCAGGACATCCAGTACAAGGTAAGGCATTATCTGAAGAAATGCTTCCTGCACTGACCAGAGAGAGAGTAAGTGAGCAAAGGGTCTATACGACACCAAGAGAAGGGGTTCAGATGTGTCTATAGTAAAACCACATGTGAAAGCCATCATTTGGTTACCTGCATCAGAATCTCAGCATTTTACAGTATTAAGATAATATACAATCTTTCTATTTACTTCCTTTTCTGGTGTCCAGAAAGTCTGATCTGTACCACTAACTGATAGCAAATACTACTGTTTCAGTGACTGCAAGGGAGTCAGTGGGAATGCAAGCACTGCAACATGCTTAGTGAACACCAGCAGCAGTATCTCCAAATTTACCTGTTTTTAATTTGTAGGGGAAAAGAATAGATGAACTGAGCACCCCTATTAACTTGCAGTGGAAAATCAGCAAAAACACAATGCTGTCTTGTCGTGGATTATGTGTGGAGATCCTGAAGGGCAGATAATAATCCTAGCAGGACTGAGGAGATATGAGTGCTCTCCAGGATGTTGGTGCTATCTTAAATGACCTTGGGCAAGTTACTTCCATCTCTCTGCTTCATGGTCTTTGTCTGTAACACAGAAATATTCATACTTACCTTTGATCTTAAAGGATTTTGAGATGTGTTAATGAGATGTTCTCTATTGGTCTGTAGAGTTTAGCCATTTACTTCAGTGGATGCTGAAGTAGAGAAATTAGAAGCCCTTATTAGAAAGGAATTGAAAATCTTCTTTTACTCAAATAATTTATATTAAACTTCAGTCATGATGTTTAATATTACAAACCCATTGTTTATGAAGGTGTCAGAGAAAACAATAGTGTATGAAACTATGTAGTTTCATTACTGAAAGGACAGCCAAATAGAAGAAGGTAATGAAAGGCCTCGTCACTGTGAGTGTGTTATACTAATGACTTTCATAGGGTCAGCATCAAAGATACTTTTGGCATACATTCGATTTTCTTGCATTAAATATGTGAAACCGGCTTTATTTCATTAAGCATTATCCATGTCAGTCAAGGAAAAGCTCACTTTGGCCTTTGTTTTTTAAACTCATTTGGTATGGAACCCCTGAATTTCATGTAGTGAATTTCAAGGCTGGGACCCAGAAGGAGCCCAGGTACTAAAGGCAGAAAGTTAACAAATTACTGAGATAACCTTAAAATTAGAGTATAAAATAGAATAAAAAACCGTGTTTGTGTAGCTGCAAGGACAAATGCAGTCATGATTAAATGAGGGCTGTTAATGAGGTTGCTTTGCACAGGAATTCAATGCTTAATGTTATAAGAACACACAGTGTGTTTTACCTCTCCATTCATCATCATTTTAATAAGAAATTAGAGATGAGATTGATTTGTATTCATTTTTTCAGGGAAAGTCCAAAACAATACCCTGTTTTAATCCCAACTCTTTATTGCCAGGTAGGTGCCTTTGCTTACTTTTGTGTGCATGGATTACTAGCTAAATGCAGAGGCTGAGACAATCTTGATCTAAAGCGTAGCCTAAGTGCAAGCCTGAGAGTGTGTCCCGTAAGGTGGTAATGCATTTTGCACCTCGTGGTGCTAACAGGGTTAGGGGTGAAGTCCCTTTGGAATTTAGGGTAAATCTGCATCTTCATCGTGTGACTGGGATGTGATACTGTAGTCCATGCACTGCTGGCAGCACTGTGGCTAGCTTTCTCGATGATTTATCATCCTACCTAGAGGGGGTGCTGTGTGTCCTCCTTGCTCTGCTTTGGCGTAAAGTAGGAAGCGTAAGGTTACCCCCCTACCAAGGTAGCTTTTTGGCAGCATCAAAAGACAATGCAGTAATGCAATGACAGTAGTGACAGGAGTAGTGACAATGGGAGGCAAATTCAGTTTCATATAGCTAAAAGTTAAAGAGTAACGGTAAGAAACAACCGCTTCCTTTACTTCGTCTTGAAAAAAAATGTGACTTTTTAAAAATGCATTTCTGCAAGGTGAATGTAGGAATCCTTCTGAGCTGAATTCCATGTCATAGTGGCAAGATCTTTTATTTTCCAAAGTAATCCAGGTCTACATTAAACGATATTAATTGTATCAAAAGAATATTGTTTAGGTTGCAAAGTCAAGAGCTCAGCAATTAGGAATTGTAGGAATTAAGGCTGCCCGTGCCCCTTCATGCATATGTGCTACAAAACGTCTTTTAATTGTGTGACCATAAGTTATTTTTTACAGGACTTCTGCCTTGCAGTTCCTGTTTGATGCTGATCAAGTCACATAAACCAAAATTTTCAGAAGTCATCTCTAACTATGTGTTCCTCATTTTTTAGGTGCCCGACTTGAGATCATGGGGTCTGATTTGCAGAAGTGCTGAGTGCTTACACCTTCAACTGAAGTCAATGGGAGCAGTGCTCTGATTGCATTAAGTGCTATAGAAAGTTAACTACTCTGAGGAATCAGGTTCTAAGCATCTCATATTGAACACCAAATGAATAGATGCATTTGACCTTAACTTCTCTGTGCCTCGTTTCCCCAGCTTTAAAGTGTGGGGTTAATCTGTCCTTCCTCACCACCCTGGGCTGTTGGAAGGATAAATTAATTCATGTTTGTGAAGTGCTCAGACAATGAAGAAATGAATGCGTTAGAAATATGAAAAATGAGAAAATATGGTTCTTCTAACAAGCAGAATTTTAATAGGGTGGGAAAAAGAAGATCAAGGATCACATATTGTACTAAGAAATTCAAATGTTATTAGATGCTTTTCAGAAAAAAATCATCCATCTTTGCAAGTAAATGATGAAAGGTTCTCTAGAAGAGACATACATGATCATGTAACAAGATGGTATCACAATGCATGCACAGGATGGGCTGAATTAATTCTTGCAGTTCTTAACTTTTGAGCATTTGATAATGCAACTTGCTTTCGATGGGTTTGCTATGTAATTCCCTAACTGAGAAAGAAAATTACACCATCAAAACAAAATTCATTCACTGACAATCACAAGCTTCATTAGCAAGTTTTAATTCTACTGATATTCCTCTGAGCTAGTAGTGAAATGGCAGTAACAGGTTAAGTCAACCAAGCAAGTGTATTAATTTCCAATCTTCTATTCTGTCCTTGTCAAGCTAGTCACAACTCCCCCCCTTCTCCATGCCATAATTAACCACCCTTTGTCCCCAGTTCCTCTATAGGTTTGTTTCTTGTCACCTCTTTTACAGTCAGACAGTTTCCTCTCTGTACTTAGGGGAGAGGAACATAGGGAGTCATCTGTGATTATGGCCTACAGCAGCACAGGAAAGCCCTGGGTAGTCTCACTTACGAAGTGCGGCGTGTCTGGAATCTCTGGGGAATTAAAATAATTAACATCAAACATATTGTATGTAGAGTTAAAACTCTGCTTGGACAAACCATTGTACATTTTCTTGAGAGACAACTGTTTATCCTAATAGTTATTTCTAAACCTATTAATAAGTTTAAAATCTTATTAAAATAACTTTATTTTACAATAAACCTTGATTTTTTTCCCCTGTGAAATTCAACTCACTTTTCCAAAGCTAGGAGGCACCAGTGCATCTCAAAAAATGTCACTGGGTTTGTGAACTGAAGAGTTTGGCTTGAGCTGTTTTCACTGAATTTTTCTAAAAAATGAAATAAATCATCCTTGAGACATATCCTAAATGTAAAAGTCAGCTACAGTTTGATCACCGCAGCCCCTCTGCCTTCAAAATGGGATGTCTCTTGTAGCTTCTGAAACTAACAGGACTTATTTTCCACCATATTATTTATTTGCTGTATTAATTTAAGGAGTTTTGCACATGTTATTTTTCACATCTATAAAGTAGCATTTTCATCTTTAAACTACTCATCTGCAGGGGGATATTACTGTGATACGATGACCACAAGCTCATGTATATTCATGTGAGGAAGTAGTGGACAGTGCTTGGCAGGTTATAAATTCACACCTTAGCTTACTGCATACTAACTTCATCATATGAGCAAGCCCATGGCTACCATGAACTGTCATAAATCGAAAGACACAATTATCTTCCTTAATGTCATTAAAATTCCACATTTCTTTTCATTTCAGATCCTCTTCTGCGTGACTACTGGGTGTATGAGGGCTCTCTAACCGTTCCACCCTGCAGTGAAGGTGTCACCTGGATATTATTTCGCTATCCTTTGACTGTGTCCCAAGTGCAGGTAACAGCTGTGCTTAGAGTGACCTTGGAATATGGTTATGAGCTAAAGGTTATAGCGTGCAAATATATATATCAGGACATTATATCTGTTCTCCTTGAAGATCCCATTAGATCAGTACATGGCTTTTCAAGTAAAGGTTAAGCCTTTTGAGTCACTGAAAGCAATGCAAAGGTCAGAGATGAAAAGCCTTGTTATCATTTATCATCTGCATTTAAAATAATTCTTTATTTAAGTGAAAGAAAAAGAAAGAAAGAAGTCAATGGGCAAAAGAAATTCAATTCTTTGTAATTGTAAGCTTTCAAATATCACTGCTTTTTGATGTTAAAGGAACAAAAAAGCTCAGGGAGACACTATGTCCTGGAGAATGAAAAATGTTAACATAGTCCAGGCTAGCTATATTGCATTGAACTATATTTAACTTAACTTGTTCTTCTTTAATTCTGTTTTTTTTAATAAATGTCAAATGGAAACTACCTATTTAAATTTGATTTCACACGTATGTATTTTAAAGTGGTTTTTTTTGTTTTTTTTTTTTTTTTTTTATGAATTATATCTAAGTGTCATGTGAGCCATTCTGTAGGAAACATTTCAAATCTGTCTACAAATAATCCTAGTAAAACCAATGAAAACTCCTGATGAATGTTCTCCCACAGTCTGTGAATCCCAGCTGGAGGAATGTGGGTTTAATTTAAGTGAAGCTATCTAGAATCCCTGAAGCTGAATACGTTAATTTTCATTGCCTGCTCTGAAGCATGTGCAGATGGAAGGGGAAAAAGTATAAAAGGTGATAAATTCAGATTTAAATTATTTCAGCTTTAATAATCTAAAATTTTGCTAGTAATCCCAGCACAATTTTTTAACAATTTTAACAATGTGAAATTGGCAGTGTTCCTTTTCCTATGAAAACTGGATTCTAGTTCTAATCATAAGATAAAAGCAATAGCTCCCAATAAGCTTATTTGTATGGCAGCCGCAACTTAAATGTATCCTATTGTGAATCTGGTATTTATTTGCTTATGAAAGGATAAGTCTTATGGCTGCTTACTACTGAGCAAATAGAAACTGAAATCTGTTGGCATTATTGGAGTCACAATAACTTTTAAAGACAGTGCATTTCATAACTTGGCAGTTATTTGCCCAGATATGCTATGGATAAATAAGAGGACTTAATCAGAAATATAAGGACCATAGCTATTACACTGAGACATTGTATGATATTTTATTTCATGCTAGTTTCAGTTTTTGTAGTCTCTATTCCCTTTTAATCCAGTCAATGCACAGAGAAGAGCACTGTTCAAGCCATCCACATGTAGTGAGAGATGGTGAGAGGGTGAATAAAAGAGGAATTAATCAGAGAAATGCAACTTTATTTAATATTATTATGTACTCATTTACCACAAAAAAAGGAGATGTTGGAACGTGGTGTGGAAGGGATAAATCTCCAGAAGAGAATACTGTGCCTGGAGAAATGATCGTGATTCATAACCATGACCACCTGTAAGTGAGGGGTAGCTGGTTTCTGTTACTGCATTACTTCAATCGGTATAAGCACAATCCAGCAAGAACATTGCAGTGATGAAGGGCACACAAGTCATGGAGGGGATTTTTCTCTGCCATTGACACAGTATGCAGATGAGACGTGGCACTGGAGCAGAGTGAGATTGGAGCAGACTTATGCCAATATGATCCACCATACTTGGTACTTGTCGTAGATTAGCATCAATTAGAAAGAAAATCCTCACTGATAGTTATGAATGGAGCAGCATTAAAGTCAAGGTTGTGCAGAAAAGACTTATTAAGAACATGAAGGACTTTTGCCAAGGTGGGATAAAAATTTTACTTGCATCAGATATTGCCTTCAGATGTCAGTTGAAAATAAATATGGGGACAAGTAAGCGAGAGACAGTGATTCTGGGATTCTAAAGTCAGAAGGGACTGAGAGTTCTCTAGGATGCCCAAAATAAGATTTTGGGAGTGCCAGAATATTTTGCTATAGCCTAGACATCCAAGATTTAACTTGTAACTAGAATTCTTTGTGAAAACTTTTTACTGAGACTTTTTCACCTCAGCCTTCACCAGCAAGGACTCCAGCCACATCATCCAAGACATAGAAGGTAAAGGTGGGGACTGGAAGAAGGAAGAACTTCTCATTGTAGGAGAAGATCAGGTTCAAGACCATCTAAGGAACCTGAAAGTGCACAAGTCCATGGGACCCAATGAGATGCATCCATGGGTCCTGAGGGAACTGGCAGAGGAAGTGGCTAAGCCACTACCCATCATATTTGAGAGGTCGTGGCAGTCCAGTGAAGTTCCCACTGACTGGAAAAGGGGAAACATAACCCCCATTTTTAAAAAGGGAAAAAAAAAAAGACCCAGGGAACTACAGACCAGTGGGTCTCACCTCTGTGCCTAGCAAGATCGTGGAGCGGATCCTCCTGGAAACTATGCTGGGGAACATGGAAAATAAGGAGGTGTCTGTTGACAGCCAGAATGACTTCACTGAGGGCAAACTGTGCCTAATGAATTTGGTGGCCTTCTACAACAGGATTACAGCATTGACAGATAAGGGAAGAGCAACTGATGTCATCTACCTGGACTTGTGCAAAGCATTTGACACAGTCCCACACAACATCCTTGTTCTCTAAAATGGAGAGACATGGATTTGGTGGATGGACCACTCGGTGGATAAGGGATTGGCTCTGTGGTCACACTCAGAGAGTTGTGGTCAATTGCTGAGAGTCCAAGTGGAGAGCAGTGATGAGTGGTTTTGTTCAGGGGTCAGCATCAGGACTGGCACTGTTTAACATCTTTGTTGGCAACATGGACAGTGGGGTTGACTGCACTCTCAGCGTTTGCTGATGACACCAAACTGTGTGGTGCAGTCGACACACTGGAGGGAAGGGGTCCAGAGGGACCTTGAAAGGCTTGAGAGGTGGGCCCATGCAAACCTCATGAAGCTGAACCTCATGAATCTGAAGGCCAATTACAACGTCCTGCACATGGGTCAAGGCAATCCCAAGCTCAGATACAGGCTCAGTGATGAGTGGATTGAGAACAGCCCTGCGGAGAAGGACTTGGGGGCATTGTTGGATGGAAAACTGAGTATAAGCCAGCAATATTCATTCACAGCCCAGAAGGCCAACTGTATTCTGGGCTGCATCAAGAGAAGCATGACCAGCAGGTCAAAGGACGTGATTCTTCCCCTCTACTCCGCTCTTGTGAAACCCCACCAGGAGTACTGTGTTTAGCTCTGGGCCCTCAACATAAGAAAGACATGGACCTGCTCAAGTGGGTCCAGAGGAGGGCCATGAAGGTGATGCTCGGAGCACCTCCCGTATGAGGCC
This sequence comes from Tyto alba, assembly GCF_018691265.1. Lineage (NCBI taxonomy): Eukaryota > Metazoa > Chordata > Aves > Strigiformes > Tytonidae > Tyto > Tyto alba. The sequence goes on from NW_024881330.1 coordinate 40,382,644, forward strand.
AGGTTGAGAGAGCTGGAGTTGTTCAGCCTGGAGAAGTGAAGGCTCTGGGGAGACCTCACAGCAGCCTTCCAGTACTTAAAGGGAGCTACAGGAAAGATGGGGAGGGACTCTTCATCAGGGAGTGTAATGATAGGATGAAGGGTAATGGTTTTAAACTGAAAGAGGGTATATTTAGATGAGATATTAGGAAGAAATTCTTCCCTGTGCGGGGGGTGAGGAGCTGGCCCAGGGTGCCCAGAGCAGCTGTGGCTGCCCCCTCCCTGGAAGGGTTCAAGGCCAGGTTGGACGGGGCTGGGAGCACCCTGGGCTGGGGGAAGGGGGCCCTGCCCGGGGCAGGGGGTTGGGACTAGATGATTTTTAAGGTCCCTTCCCACCCCAAACTGTTCTATGATTCTATGATGTGATTCTATGATTTTGGCTGCAATTAAGTACCTGGTCTCTTTTGTGCATGTGGTCATGAGTGCCTATGAGATATTCCATTTAAGGAGAGATTAGAAATGCAAGAGCTTTTGTCTGTGGAAAATAAGAGGATGTAGTATAGCATACACCATTCTGAATCATCCATGGAAGGCTGGTAAAGGCATTTAATTTTATTAAGCCTGCTTGTAGTATTAAAGCATAGATTTCAGTGCAAATGCATTCCTAATGGATTTAAATATATTATTTTTACATGTGTCATTAACTTGTAGAACTTTCTTCTGTGGGATACTAATGAATACAGCTTATGAAACTTCAAGTGATTTATATAAATAGTAGTAAGATCTGCGGTTATAGCTGGTAAGAGGCAAATTCAAAGCTTTCTATTTTCATTTTTCATGACATAAAATAATCAACTTCTGACTTTCAATAACAAGTAACAATAAAGAATGACACAGTCTGATACGGAATAGGTTTTACTGCCTTCCTCTGATGAAGCTAGTTAATATATTGGAGACAAGATACCCATTCACATTCTCATTTTCTGTAATTAACATAGCAATATTGATTAGCTTAACAAGCTGTGGGTCATAAGGGGAAAAAATGAATAAAATTGTAATTCTAGTTCATAGTCACTTCTGTATATTTTCACATTTGCGTATTTTGAAACAATGAAGAAATAACTATTTTGGCATAGCATGACCATTGAAAAGCAGGGAACCTTTTTCTGTTTCTCCTGAAGACATTTATGGATAGTAAAGTTCAACTGAGGAGTTGATTTACTATTGATCTAAGTTAACGTTAAGCGAAAGGAGATTCATCTCCATATGTACCTCACTGCATTATCTGGGATCTGAGTGTGCTGGTTATGTGAGTAGCAAAAGAGCAAGCCAGGACTGCAGCATTGGGATGTGCTTCCCTGGAGTCCAATGCTGTTTCCTTGCTGGAAGTTGTTTTCTTTGACACGAGGCTTCACGTCCATCAGAGAGCTCTTTCCTTCATGGGTGTTTCTGTGAGGCCTGGATAAAGTGTTCAGGCATCTCTGCTCCCCTGAAGAATAAGGTCTTTGCAATTCTGGGCCTTGGAGTTCTATTACTGTCCTCAGTATAAAGGACCTTGCCTGGAAAGCTTCACACCCTGCAGTGCTCTTTTTGCATATTCCTGCCTTCCTTTTGTGGTTTTTATAATCCTCACTTGTCTGGTGCTGAAATGTAGAGCCCAGAAAGAACAATGTTGACTGCTTTTGTGAGACACCTTGCCCGTTCATGTACACTGCTGAAATGCAATGAGAGAAAATAGAAAACTCCCTCCTGTTGGCCAGTAAAGAGCAGGGAATAATTGAAAAAGACTTGCTAGTGCTTCTCTCCACTATATTTTTTAAAAATTGGACGTTTTTGAATAATGTGCTTTGTGGCTCACTGAAGCTCAGAAGAAGTACATTGTCTAAGCCACTCGGAGTAGGGATTTTGAAAAATGATGCAGCCAGGAGCTGTCGTTCTACTGTACTCATTGTCAGAGTTAACTGGGTTCGTATTGAATGGCGAGGTCTCTAGTTCTTTTGTCTACCTCATTCAAAATCAAGACCTCCTAAAGGACAGAAATAGTAACTAGCATATGGAGCTGGAGTGGGAATTGTGCAAAATTTATGTAGTTGGTGAAATAAAGCACTCTGAGAGGTTCATGGTGTTCTGTTCACTGGGAAGCAGATCTCTGTTCTTGAAAGGTGTCACAGAGGCATGTGGAATTTTCAAGCAGAAGGATAATGCTTCTATGCCTCATATAGAAGAAATGTTTATAGAGTAAACATGCAAATTCTTTGTTATGTGTGTTCTGTTCTTCAGCAAATATTTAAATGAAACAGAAGAAATCAGTGTTCAGGATCTGAATACAGGGAAGTGGTAAAAACATTCCTGCAAAATTGTACAAAATACAAACTAAATGCTTGTACTCAGTAGAAATGTGACTGTTAACATGGTGGATTTACTCCTTCACTGGTTAGAATTTCAGTGTGAACAGGCCTAGGTCATCCTCAGTGTCTTCTGGGCATGAGAAAAACTCTTATAAATGTCTATTCTTGTTGAATGTATGTGAATATCCAAGGATGATTTGCCATGTGCCTCTAAAATACCTACTTCCTCGGCGGTCCTACAGGGTGTACTTCACAGCATTGACTCGTGAGGGGTTGGGAGGAGGTAGTAAGTGGTTCCACATGAGATGAAGCAGGATGAGTGGGGCACGCATACTGCCTTGCCATGTGGAAATTCAACAGGGAAGGCAGCGTCAGCACAGCTAGTGCCCTTTTCTGACAGAACCACTTCTCAGGAGTGAAGCAGAGCACCCTGTGTGCGGCGGGGCTCTGTCACGGGGGTCTGAACCATGATAGGAAGGACTAAGCAAGGAGGCTGGTGATCTCAGAAGGAATTCCCTTCTGAAGCAGGGCTACATTTCTTGACTTCCCTGAAGACTAAAGAGCAGGCACAGGGTCAGTCCTGCTTTCCTGACTGAAGAAACTGGAAGCTGCTTTGTGAGGAGTACCTCCCGGAGAAAGATTTCACAGTGTGGATTGGGGCAGAGCATTTGTAGCTATGGCAGGAGCCAGCTCACAAATGCCAGCTTTGCAGAGTCTGCTCTCCTCTCTCCTTCATCTGTGTTTGCTTGAAGTCTCTTATTCTCAAAAGATCAAACAAAAGCCGTGTTTTTGTAAAATGCTACTTCTTAAACTACAATTATTTCAGACTTTCCAGAGCTGATTCAGACGGTGAAAGAGGCTACCTTTACAAAACCCATTCAGCGATTTACCAGCACTTGACTCCTGAAGGCTTTATCAGTTCCAAGCCTCTAGTGGGTTTGTTTTCAGCTTGCTTTAAATAAACAAAGAAAAAAATCTTCCAGAACAGGGTTCTGCCTCTAAAAGCATCTTCAAGGAGCTTTACAGTTTGTTCTTCTTTTCATCTTCTGAGTCTAAGCTGTTGCCTTATGTCTCACCTCCAAAAAGTTGAGTGTCGATTTCTAAGCACACTGTTTTTTGAGGAAAATAAGGCAGAGCAGAGCTAGTCTCTAAATCAAGTAAATAAGTTTGTATCTGTTGTGCTATAGAGTGGAGAACAACAATGAAGGCAGTTGTCTTCCAGCTTGCAGTAAGAATGTATTTTCTGCAGGCAGTATAAGAATAAAAATGCTATTACCTTCTGTTTGGTACTTAATTTTTTTAATTCTGGAATCACACTTGCATTCTCCCTGTAATCCTTCATAGGGTGGCTTTAATGGAGAAATTAATTCTCTGTAATGTCTTAGATGGTAAAATGATTAAATACTTCAGGCTCCATTTTGCTTTCTATGTAACTTCGCTTTCAAGTTACAGCTGAGCTGAATAGCAAGGCATCACAGGGTCAGTGCAAATACAAAGGCTCAGGCTAGGGACGTCATCCTTCAAGTAGGTTTGGTGTACCCAGCTAAGATAGCTTGTCAATATGCCAAGAAAAAGCAGACACAATTTTTTAGTAGCTGTAACTACTTGTTTAAAATACCAGAGTCTTAAAAACAGCACTGTCGAACAATAAGGTATAATATTGCTGAGATATGCATTGATTTTCTTAGGTTTTTTATCACACAGAGCTTGATGCTGATGCCAGCGATGGAGATGGAAGCTGCTCACATTCTTTCCTACACCAGATTAGATTTAGAAAAATCTAAAAAGAGTCTATAAACTGGAATCATATTTCTTTTGGACCAATTGAAATATTTTATATTGATTTTTAACTGCATTTGATTTTCTAAGTACAGTTAGCACCTACATCTTCAGAACTTTTGAAGTGGTATTTTGTTTGATTGGAAAAACTGTATTTTTCCATATAAAATCTCAACATACTTCCTCTAAAGCTGAGAGTCTGTTTAGAATTCTCCTGGTTTAGAAAATAATTTATATTTAAATGAAGCAACAATTTCATGCAATAAATACATCACTGGAAGAAATTAAAATCAATTTATAGTTGACCAAGTTCTTCCTGAAACGCACTTCTTTGAAGACCAGAATGATTAATCTCATGTCACAACTGTGAGGCTGATTCATAAGGTATAATCTGCAGTGGCTAAGAAAGTTACAGATCCCAAAAGAAGTTATAAAAAAACCCAAAGGATAAGTTTGCCAAACCATGTGCATAGAAGTGCCTATTTTTCTGTATATGTTAAGTGTATTGACAGTGATGACAACTATTTTAAAATGTTATTAATGATGTATATTCACTTTAGTATGTGGTACCTGCATCTCCAAGTTTCAAAGCTCCAGAAATGGCTGGACAAGGCTGATCTTGATCATTAGTCCTGCAGTGAAGAATGTACCTCTGCTTCTTCATGTCTGTTTTTCTGCTTTTCAGATAGAGGAATTTCGTAGACTGAGGACGCATGTTAAAGGTGCTGAACTTTTAGAGGGCTGTGATGGAATCCTAGGAGATAACTTCAGACCAACTCAGCCACTTAGCGATAGAGTCATCAGGGCTGCATTTCAGTAGCAGAAGAGGAAGAACAACAAAAATAAATCTTTATTCAGGTAAGTAAAATCCTACCAGAAAAATCAAAACATTGAAATAATTTTCATAGGTGAAATTTAACTAAAGGATAAAATGCACACAGTTAATTTCATCTGTGTTACAATATATTGTTGCAATTGTAAATTTTGACACTGTACTGTTTTATTTTGTCCTGTGGTATAATAATTTAGTTGCTATTGGTTCTTTATTGGCTGGAATCTAATACGCGATTTAGTGAATTGAAATATTTGTATTGACTTCTGGAGGCAGTGGACCAAGCACAGTTAGATCACAGTTACTTCTTGTAGCTTTAAATTTCTCCTACTGCAGTCAGCATCAGCACAGTATGCCTAGATTATGTGGTAGATTTCTCCAGTTACTGCGGTTCACTGGTTGGTTTCTTTACTGTGTTTTTAGAAGACCAGTCATTGGTGAATCTTTCTAGTGTTATCTGTTAAAAACAGGCTAGTAATTCTGGAAGAAGGCCTCTAATTCTCAAAGGAGGCTTTTTTTTTTTTTTTTTTTTTGACCACTTCTTCCTGCTTTACGATATTGTTCTTTCCCAACAAAGCTGGATCTTGGGCAAAACTAGTACAGATACAAGAGGATACTAAGTAACTTGTGTCATGGCAAATTTTTCATATTTCATTCATCAAAGTAGTTGCTTCTATTTGTCCTCAATGTTTTCAGCCTTCATTGGCTCACAGAGCAAGAATTTAAGGATGATGCTAGATTCAATGTGTAAGAACTAATACACATGTGAATCTGCATTAGCCTCGTCTCAGTTATTAAAACTCCCATGTCATGTTCCCCTAGCCTCTATCAGTTACAAGATTAATTCCCTCAGTGCTCAGCACTTATTCCTAGACCTCATTATAGGTAGCTAATCAATGTTTTAGGATTTTAGAAAAAACCTGGCAATGAGATTCTTAGAGACTTAAAGAAAATTTGCTATCAAGACAACTAGTTACCTTGAAAATCATGAGTCAAGACACCAACATTTACGGTTGATTTTGTAATGAAGTGGCCCCACCTTGATACAAATAATGACAGCTAATATGGGAGGTCTCCAAGAAAATAATGAATCTCTTCACTTGCTTTCTTTAATAAGTCCTACTACTTTTTAATGTAGTAAAATTTTTCATCTACTATCCTACAATAAAATTTATTTAAATAATAAACACATTGGGTACTCCCCATTACCCTATTTTACTGGTAGAATTCATTATATAAAAACATCAGTTCTTCTGTCTGCACATTTAGAATCCTGGAATAGTTTGGGTTGGAAGGGACCTTAAAGATCACTTAGTCCCCACCCCCCTGCCCCGGGCAGGGCCCCCTTCCCCCAGCCCAGGTTGCTCCCAGCCCCGTCCAACCTGGCCTTGAACCCTTCCAGGGAGGGGGCAGCCAGAGCTGCTCTGGGCACCCCGGGCCAGTGTCTCACCGCCCTCACAGTAAAGAACTTCTTCCTTAGATCTCATCTAAATCTACCCTTTATCAGTTTAAAACCATTACCCCTCATCCTATCCCTATACTCCCTGATAAAGAGTCCCTCCCCACTTTTCCTGTTGCCCCCTTTAAGTACTGGCAGGCCGCTCTAAGGTCTCCTTGGAGCCTTCTCTTCTCCAGGCTGAACAACCCCATCCTTCTCAACCTGTCCTCATAAGGGAGGTGCTCCAGCCCAGTGATCATCTTCAAAGCCATATGCTCAGAAGAGAACCAGTTCATCCAGAGTTACACATGGAAGCATGCTGCTGAAAGGTTTTTGATAAAACCTTTTAGGTAAGGGCATTTATTTGTACATTAAATTCTTGTCCTATCTAGGTCAATGATAGAACTCCTTAATTCACATCAGGCTCTGTTGTGGAGTTAAGCCTCTTCAGAGCATGCTCTGGGTCCAGCCCGCAACTTCATATGAAGTTAACAAATGATCAGACAGCAGATAACCTCTAAAAGCGATTGATAATTCAGTGCTTCCAAAAATGGATCCATTAAAAGTGAGTGGGAAGATTATTTTTTCCTCCTGCATATGACAGAAATTATTACATGGGCTGGGACAGTGGCCAACAATTTCATGGTCCTTCCATAGAGTGTAAGCATTCAATATAGCGTATGCATCTAAACATTTCTGAAGTAAAGGTTATTTGTATTTTATAAGCCTATTTAATATCTGCATCACAGAAGTTAAGCAAAGAAAGCAAAACATAGGTGCTGTTATTAATATTGTTTTCTCATTCCCATATTTAATTTTGGGCACATCCCTAAGCCCAATTCTCAATTACATGGTTCTCTGCAGTCACCAAATATCGTCACTTTAATCTTGAAATGCATGTTTTAAATTCATCCCAGCTTCTGCATAAAAATTACTTGGGAAAATCATAGCAATATTAAACTACAATTTTTCTCAGAGAGTGAATAATGCCCTCAGGCCAGCGCAGGTAATTCAAGTCTGTAACAGTGAAATTACTTGACACACTGAGTTTGAATTTTAAGCATGAAAGAGTTTCCTTTACAATGCTGGAATTGAAATGTAAAAATTTCCCTTTTGCTTTCATGTTTGAAATTTTATTACATTTGTCCATACTTTTAAAGATTTGTTTTAAATAATAAGATTTAAATTGGCCATGCTTCACAAAATAATCTGCAGTTTTATTTCCCAAATGATGGAATTTTTAATGTAAAATGTTAGTCCTCACTGTAGAGCTATGCTAATTGTGGAGTCTCAAGGGCTGAGAAAGAGCTGTGACTCTGGGCATTGTGTAGCCCACAGAAGAAATGACACTTGGTTCTCTACACCTGATTGCATTAGTTATCAGAAATTCCTTTGGCCAGGTCTTCTTTTTAGTTTTTGATGCATCAGTCCAAATAGCACTGAACCAATCAAGGGTTCACAATATATCCTTGCTGAGTTTGTCTCTGGGGAGCTGGAAAAATGAAGTATAAGAAGAAATTATGTGGCTTTGATCACCTTTCTTCTATGCGAAGAGGGAGATAGAGGGAAGAAACTGCAAAGAGGGAAGAAAACAATCCTACCTACTTTGTAGTGATTTTCTTACAGTTCTCTCCAGGAAAAAGGTGTTGAGGAACAGCAGCTCCTCACACAGACCTCAGACGGCCTCCGAAAAATCACCTTCCTTCACTCATGGGTAACGGTCCTTGAGCTGGGACCACTGACGTTGGCTAAATATTGCCATGAAGACTCAGTAGCGGATGGGGAGGTAATAGTTTGCAGGGTGGCATCTACATAGCAATCCAAGAGGGAGCATTTCTTCCTTTTGTTTTAAAGCTTTGGTATGTCTTGAATATTACAAACACACCGGTGGACTGTTTTTCTGACATGATGCCCCTCCGTCAAGGCTGCTGGAACTCCTCTCAGTAAAGTTTGTGATATTTTCTTTTATTCCAAGCCAGTGTAGTACAGTCACTTGAAGAACCTTGAGGAACATTAGTTTTCCATGACCTTATCACTCTCAGGGAAAGAAGGAGATGAATGTTTCTGTAAGCGTTGTATACACAGGAGTAGAAAGAGGTTGCTTAAAAGGTCTAACTGGTTTTGACTGAATCAGAACACTGGCTCTATGCATGCTATACTCACAGATCTTCAGAACATCTGCTCTTCAGCCTTGATTTAAACCTTGACAGGACTGAAACCTTTGTGGCTTATGATCAAGTGGCATATGTTGATCTACGATGCAATTTGTGCTAGTTTGTCAAACTGAAGGCAGAGTTGCCACAAACATGGTATATCATGGTAGATAATCTCAGATAAAGATCTGATTTATTTTTTTTTTTAATGTTCCTCTGTCATGAGAAAGCCCAGATCCCAAAATACCCCCTTCCAGTTCTAGAACAAACTTTGGCCAGGCTCTAAAGGGAGCCTTCAGGAGGTCAAAACAGGTAGAACTTTGTAGCTTCACTGTTCTCTTTAACCCAGTGGGTTTTGGAATAAGTTTGTTTATATCTATTTAGCCTCTTTTGACTCTGCTTTTCTGCTAAAAATGCATCTCTCTCCTATAGCCTGAGGTTAATGAGTCTTTGGACTCTTGTGTGGGTGTTTTTGAGATATATCCCTTATATAACAACCTTTACATCCTTTCTCTCCTGCAGGTGCCAAAGTTTTCACATGTTTCGTTCGAAAAAGCCATTTTTTTTCTTATTTCTAACCTCTTTAAATCATATCCAGTAGTGATAGAATCAGTGAGCTGTTAAGGAATTCGGAGGGAAAACTCAGTACAGATTTGCTGTCAGTCATGGAAGGTGAAAAAATTGAGTTCAGTTTTAGATGTTGAAGCACAATAGAATCACGGAATAATTGCATTTGGAGGGTGCCTCTCTGGATCTACTAGTCTGATCCTCTGCTCAAAGCAACTTTAACTACAGCAGGTTGCTCAGGGCCACGTCCAGCTACCTTTGGCATATTATAAAGGTGAAGACTCCACAACCTCTTTAAGCAACCTGTACCTGTGTTTGACCACCCTTGCAGGGAAAAAGATTTTTCTTAATTTTAAATGACTTTTCCTGTATTTTAATTAGTACCCACTGCCCCTTCTTTCATTGGATAGTACTGACTAGTCTGGTGCCATCTTCTATACTTTTTCTCAATAAAGTATTTATACACATTGGTAAGTTCCCCTTTGAAACATCTCTTCTCGAGGACAAACAGTCCCAGCAATCTCAGCCTATCCTTCGGTGACAGGTGCTCCAATCCCTTAATCATCTTTGTGGCCTGTATGTCCGTGTTTCTTTTGAACTGGGGAACCCAGAACTGGACCCAGTACTCCAGATGTTTCACCAGTGCTGAGTAGAAGTGAAGGATCATCTCCCTTCACCTGCCGGCAGTGCTTCTTCTGCTGCAGCCCAGGGGGCTGTTGGCTGCCGTTGTTACGCGGGTGCACTACTGACTCATGCTCCACTTGTTTACCAGGCTTGCCACCTTACCTGCTGGATAATTACTTTTTCAGCAGTGTATTCTTCACTGAAGGCAACATAATTTGTGGTTTCCAATGGATTTATTACCCTCTCTTTAATCCTTGCTGTTTTACATGTAACCGATTTGATAGACATGCCTTTCTCCACTTATATCGGGGGAACGGCTTTATCTGTGAATGAGCAAGATTTCTGATTTCAAACACTCGAGTATCACTTTGAATTGATAATGGTACTGAATTCGGTATGGCATGCCTACATGTCTTCATCCCTTTATAAATCAGGGTGTATAAGCATGATTTCATGCATGGGATAGTTAAATGGCATTGCTCCCATTTACTAAGAGGAGGTCAAGTAAGTGCCTGCTACAGAAGTCATTGAAATCAATGAGATTCTTTTAATAGAAGGCAGTGAGAGCTAGTTCTAAAAACAAAAACTTACTAAAATAATATTGAAAGAGGATTCTCTTTTGAAAGCGATAAACTTTAATTTACTTTCCACTGAGTAGAGTTAATAAACTAAAGAATTTGATCCCCACTGTGTTGTCTCAAAAGTGCACATCCCAGATGCAATTTATTTTGTATCCGTAAATAAAGCATTGTCCTCCAAGTGTAATGATGGCATATACGTGCTCCATCTATCTATATACATTACTCCAGTTCATCTGAACTTTTTTTGTGACTGATTCAGGAACTCCTGAAAAAGCAGCAATTTTTATATACAGAAATGCATGTACACATTCATACATACACGTATGTCTTTGGTAGACCTCAGATTGTAAGTAGCTGCAAGCTTATCCAATGTCCTCTGAATTATGATAGCAGAAACTGATTTGGATTAAAAAAAACATTCTTAATATAATTACCGTTTCCCTAGTTGTACATTCAAGGTTAGAGAAAAAAAATAAATTACATCATTCAAATACCAAGGTTATGCTAGGCCTGAGGAACAGGGAGGAGTAATTTAGGGTGGGAGGAACAGAGACTGCATGCCCAATACTGCAGAGACCGTCTGTGTGATATTGAGAGGTCTGAGCAGGCAAGCAGAAATTGGCTCAGCACTGGTTTCACAGTAAGGACAGAGAGCAACGTGGTGACTGTATCTGGTGTGTTTAGTGAGTGGATAGTGCAAATTACTTGCTTTTGAAGCTGCTGAGCTGCTTTTGTGGCAGCAAAACTATGCTGCCCTTGCCATGGGACACTGAACAGGGGATCAGTGTCGCCAGTGGGAATGAGCTAGTACTAAACAGGTAATGGTGCACTCCCCTCTCTGTGGCATTGCACACTGTATGGTAACTAGATGATAGAACATGAAGAGATGTTCAAATACAGAGTGAGCTTCGGAGCTGTGCCGTGCCTTTGAGAAATGGAAGTAAGAGTGGCACGATGTTATGGTCTGTATTTCTTTGCCTAAGTAGATCTCAACAAACTTTGCATTTGAATGGGCGTTAACATTACCAATCGATACGTGTCTTTACTCTCAGTTTACTAGTAGCCTTTGTAGTTCCTCAAGTTCACAAACATGTTGCTCTGCAGAAGTTCCAACACTTAGAGATTTTATCCTTTCCTGTTGTGTCGATCCAGAACTGGAGTGAGTTTTCAGCAGCCATGCATCATTAGGCTCCTATGACCATTCTTCTCTTTTTCCTGCTTTAAAAAAAAAAAAAAAACAAACCAAAACCAACACAAAGATTATCAACACTAGTTCTTTAGAAATACAAACACCAATTTCCTGGGTTTGATGAAATACAAGTATGCTGCTTCTCAGCAAGTGATTTTTCATCTGTCATTGCCTCCGTAAGTTTAGGGTTTGTGCTTAAAAGGTGGTTGGTTTATTTGTTGTTTCAGTCTTTGAAAGAAACTCCATGTTATCAACAAAACTGACTTTTTCTCCTGATTTTAAGAACTTCTGTATAGTGCCCAACACTCTGCTGCCACTTCAGAGTACTTGAGAATGTGCGTACGTTTGAGTGCTTGACTACAGGACAGAGGGCCAAACACATCTGGCTTGTGAGCCACACACCCTAATCAGAGACCTACTGGCAACATACCAAAATGCTTGGAGCACTGAGGGGACCAAAAGCTTCAGGAAAGGCTGAAAGATGATGCCTTTTCAGATTGCTTCCCACTACTTCATTGTAGTGGCAGGGAATGGTGTGTGCACTGAGATTGTAAGTGAACCCTGTAAAGTCAGCCTAGCTTGTATTCCCACTGCTGAACATCCAAATTAGTGAGCAGTAAAACATTTTTGTTGCTTGCGTGACATAACTCTGACACAGGAGTCACAATTTAGGGAATTGGTAGCCACAGGCAGCCCAATAGTCATAGACTGGTCACTGCTGTAGTAGGAATTGATGCTGTGTCCAGACCAGAGCATCGGCATAGAGAGCAATCAAGCCCTAAATGAAGAAGAAAACCATTTTGAGTTGTAGCTGTTTCCAGAATTAGTACCATATTGGAATTGTCTTTGTTCAATCCTTTACTAAGCTCTTCTTAGAAATACACAACTATTGGTGGAGGAATGGAAAACAGTCAAAATCCCTTAGCACATAAAGAAGAAGCAAAGAAGAAACAAAATACTCTGCTTCATTTTCAAAGCTAAAAAAAATCGTAAGATAGTCCAGGAATCAAGCCCCTGCTTATGCTTCAAATAAGATACTTCATGCTGACAAGGGCTCCCAAATTTCAAGACCCGTGACTCTCTATCAGCATCACACATTCTTTGCTATCCACAATGCACTGTCATCATCAGCTTTTTTATGAAAGGCATTCTGAGGATGTAATTTCCAGCTGCTTACCATAAACCATGTGTGGTTTGTACACAGCTATTTGGGAAGTGATAATGTAAACTGGAGTGCCTGTCATAAAAAACACCCTCACAGCACATATATTGGCAATTCCAACACAAAAATTAGAGTCTGTACGCACACTGAAACTCGGCCATGTTATTTTCACTTATGGGGAAAATGCTGCAAATTAGTGGTGAGGCAAAATGATAGGAAGCTTAAATCATCTTTGATAAAGCTACACCTGTTTTCTAAAATATAGACATTCCGGGTTAGTATATGTGAAGTGGAGTAATGTAACAGCTCTCAAATGTCAAGGATATTAGAAGGACTGTGTCTGACCACACAGAAGAAAGCCTACCATATGCATTCCTCCTTCAGCATTGTTACACGTGTTAGGCAGTGGGAGTGTACTCCTCTATGAAATCACACAGGGAGTTTTGAGCAGAACGTTATTCAAGGCAGTCACAGGTCCTCACTCTTACTAGAATTTTTAATTATAATTATTTCATATGGATGAAAACAATTCAATGAAAATATGCAAACAAACTCTTGCTAAACAGGCAGCAATGTTTTGAAAATAAATAGCAAACAAAACCGACCAAGTTATTTGGGTTACTGAAAATGTTTTTGCAATTGATAATTGTCACTCAAGGAAGAGACTACCAGCGGTGACTGTGGTTAGCAGTGTTTTATGACTAACACCATGGGTGTGTTATGACAGAGCAGTGCTACAAAGCAAAATTTACTGTAATTTTAAAAATATTTTTATGCATCCCCAGAGCTCAAGAAAAACAAAGGTACACTTGAGTTAGCTAGTTGTTGTTAAATGCCCACAGAACTAGATGTAGACTCAATAAATTGTGACCTTTTCATGGAAGGAATACAGAGTGCTTCAGGAAAGATAAGGGTTCATAAGGTAGTCAGTTCTCTTTCTGAGACACTCTGAATCCATGCCTGACCATACTTTCAGGTGCAGTTTTTAGTAAGGTATAGGATAATGGTAATGTGTAGTCAGTGTTAAAGTGGTTTTTGCATTTGATTTTTTTTTAAACTCTTAAACTTCTTGGTTTAACCTAGTGTTAAGGAGGAGAAGGCAAGATGTTTCTACAAGGAAGAAAATAGAGACATTGAGCGAGACAATAATGGTAAGGAATATGATAAGACAAAATGGGTGGAAAAGCTCCCCAGAAAGCAGACTGACTACTTTTAAGTATCAGAAGAAAGGTTTTGGTCTTATGTAGTGATCCTGACCTAAGGCTGCTGCAGTGGGGCATCTTATTTCCTCCCTATTATCGTGACCATCTTATTTCATTTCTCTATAGTCCGTTTATTTGCACTTTCTCAACACTTTTGGAAGACTTTGAAAAATAATCCTTTTCACTGAAGTTTTCTTATATGTTCTCTTCTAAATGTGCTCTGTCTATTACTGTGGGAACATTGGGACCTTTGGTTCTTAAGAATATACCAGCTTGGCCCTATCTTTGTTCCTGCTGCTGCTCCTTGTTTCTGAGATAAAGTTACAGTCTTGCATTTATCCCAGTTTTGTACAAGAAAATTTATTCTCTGTGAGGAACCTAAGTACATAGAATTATTATATGCAAGAATTAGAAATAAATATTTCTGGAAACATAATGATTTTTTTACATTCTGAAGATGATTTCTGAATTTTGATTGACCTTGTTAATAATCCTGTTTTTTTAAACCATGGGTATTGTAATAATAGCTCTCAGGTTTCCCAGGTAGTTACACTTTATAGTACTGATCCTGAAAGCATTTCTTTGGGGATGGTTGTCTGGTCTGTAGAGGACTTCAGCAGAAGCAGTGAGACTCTACTATATGTAGGACTCAACCCAAGCAAAGGAAATTTCAGAGGCAGAAACATAATTTATAAACAAGCAAGGCATCCAGGCAGTTTTCTGATTATGATACACAAGCCCATTTGTACAACTGTGAGTCAAATATTTAATTTCCAGAAACTTTTCAGAAGAGTAAGAGAATCAGGTATCTTCAGGTCTACATAAACCTTTAGCCTAAATAGTATGTTACTTGACCACATATATTATAGAACAGTGTTACTAATTTAGCATGGTAGAAAAATTAAACAAGAATAAAGGGTAAGCAAGAATAACAACACTACCAATATATGCAGTCATTCTTTTGTCAGACAATACATTAAGTATTTCTATAACAAACACAACTGAAATCTTCAGACCGGCTTGTAATTAGGCTCCTTTCCAAAAGTAATCCATTAATACGATAGCTGCCCAAATCCCAGTTCAACTTAATTTCACTGACTTTGATTTTTGGACTAAAAGCATTAGGCTTGAACTAGTGAAAAATGTACAAAATGTGCATTCAATTAAGGAGTAATTAGATACTCAATCACCCTTACATCACACTAGAGATTATCCAAGAAAGAAGAGAGATACTACTCACTGCAGTGTATAAAACAGTTTTCTTAATTAGTTTAGCACTAATTGAGATTGAGAAAGTGTCACTGTGTCACAGCATCAGTTTGCCTACATGGAGCCTTAAGAACAGAAAGTTTTTGGCTTCTTTTGATCTTCCTTGCTCAGATTTTTCAGTCTGATTCTCTAATCCAGTACCCTCTGTCCATGCAAGAGGAACCTTTCTGTTCACTGCAGGGAGTGGCTTGGTTCCTGCACCCTTGTATCAGTAGGCCATTGCAAAACACGCCAAGAGATTTTCCAGTGATAGAGAATAGCTGGTTATTATTAGATGGGTTTTTTGTGTTACACCGTTATACCAAACCCCAGAAGGAGCTGGGAATCCTCTGTGCTCTTACACAGAGTGTAACTGTGGCTAAAACCAGCTGCTCTGTGAAGGGCTTACAGCCTTCCCTTGGAAGGCAACTGATAGAAAGTTCTTCAAGTTGACCATCAAATTGTCCTGCTGCTAGACACCATGATTTTTGGGAGTATTGGATGATAACCAGGGAGCACATGGAAATCGCGACACAGATTGTTTCATGGGCAGACACTGAATTCTTAACAGCAGTGCTGGTGACTGACAGCCTCTACACTCCCTTCGTCCCTAAGAAAAATGAGTAGAAACTCTATAGAGGTGTGTTGACTCCTTCTGCAAGCAATTGTAGCCCCGGGTGACCATTTCTGCCCAAGCACTTACGGATTTTTTTGTGTGTATGTACTGAGCTCTAGTTAGCACTAAAATAACCTCAGGAAAAAATGAGATTATTAGTAAAACTGAGAGAAATGGTTTGGCACTCTCAGACCTACTGCTTCTGAACTGAGAGCGCTGGGGCAACCTGAGCAGCTGATTTCCTAAGGATATGCTGAAGCACATGAATATGTGTTTGCATGAAACCAAGTATTGATTTATCCCTGCTGCTAATGAATAAGAATATTACTTCCATTAGGAGGGACAAATTGGGTGATTGCTTTCTATCTCCTGAGGCCACCTGACTCCCATGAGAGCTGTGTACTCAGCACTTCACTTGGTAGGGCCCCTAAAATTGTAAACAGTAAAAAATTCTCTGTGACTAGTGTATTTTCCTTTCTAGTTTATCGCCATGCTTTCCACATTGGAATCAATTACCTGATTGATTCAGAAAGCCAATTGCAAAGCTTTGTTTCAAGTTAATAAGTTTACCATTGCATTTAACTTTGCATTTTCATTGCTATTTCCTCCACTGCTAGTAAATCTTCCAGCACTGGCTTTACCCTAAAAGAGAAGAATCAGGACCATTATGTCACTGAAGTATATACCCTGAAACTGCCCCCACCTGCTGTCATGAAATCCCAGCTTTTAGTTTTCCCTGTCTCCCTGGCTGGACATAAACAGTCTTTCAGACCCACTGCAGAGGAATTTCAGTAACATAATTGTTCCATTCTCTTTCCAGAGAGGGGGAAGACAATGCTCCCACAGTGCCTCAGATGAGAAATGGAAACTTTTGAGGCTGCTGCTTCAGTTGAACCACAAAGCCTGTATTGTTTGTCTTCATCTAATTCAGCCTTGATAGACAGCTGTGCCAGTTGGTCTGTCCGCACGGTCCAGTGAAGTTCTGGGAATGGGGCTGTACATTAAAAGAAGAAAACACATTAAACCTTCCAATTCACACTGTTAACTATTTTTAAATGGCAATTATCTTTGCTTATATAGTTTCTTTGCCATAGCATTCAGTAGTGGTCTATGATCCAAATAGCACTAATTTTAAGCTTGGTATGAATGTTAATATGTAGAAATACTGTTTTAAACACTAGATTTAATTTTACTCTGTATCATCTCTTGCGCTGTCAGTAACCATCTTTTCTGTAGAGGGGACGTGCATTCTATAAAGATAATAAAAATGTTGTTTGCTCGCAGAGAGTATTATACAAATTCTGAGTTAATTTTGGGGCAGAAGGAAGCACTTCTCTGCCAAACCTGTGCACTTAACATGACTGATCTGAATAAAACTGAATGACATTTGCATTACTAGGAACCTTACTGAAATAAAGGACAATTTTGAAATAAGGAAAATTAACCATTATAACAATAAACAGAATCACCTGGATTATTTTCTACTTGGTGAGTCACAAATCTTTGCAAAGAAGTGTTTGATTCAGGCAGAAAATTATCACCCTTTGTTATCCTGTGAATTATGATAGTTCTGTTCGTTCTGTACATTTGCTGAGGATGGTGGTCTGGGGACCTGCTCTGTGTGTCCTGAGCTCACTGCACAGCATGGGGATCGCCACGCTGGGCCACACATGACACATCTGACAGAACAGATAAGGGAATGGTAGTCTAAGCCAGCTAGTTAAGCTCATAGCTTCTGACTCCTGCAAAACAACCAAGATCTGAAGGACCGAATCAGTCCTGTGGTGGGCAATAGCTTTGATCACCATAGGTGTCAGTGAGGTCCACTGTACTAGCCTGAGGAGGGCAGGTTGGTGCAGAGATCTCTGTGAGTGGAAGAACACCGGAGGCACAGACGGCAAAATCCAGGCTGGGGCACAACGGAGTGGCAAACCACAGGCTCACAAAGGGGGAGGTTACTCCGTTGGAGCCGATCCGTGAGTCATCAGTCACAAAGTCATCACCAGGCAATGGTAAATGCAGTGTCAGGAGGCGTGCTTGATCTACCTCGTCAAGGGTGATGGGGGAAAACTGCTGCTGAATAGTGAGTTACGAATTCTCTGAGTCATTTAGGTGTATGTTAGGGACAGAAACAACAGGACAACCCCCCCATGCCACATGTGAGCTGGGTGAGGAAGAGTGGATGCTGCTGACCACTTCGTGCGTTCCTAACTCTGTGTACTGCAGAAGCACGTGCTGCCTTCGGAGAGACACGCAACTGCCCTTGACAGCATGCATTGCAATAAGTGTGTAGAAAATGTACGGCAAGCAGCCCACCATGAAGCCATCTGTTTATTTTGGGCCTAGCAGAGTAGCAATTTTCAAATTGCCCTTTGGGCCTATGGAAACTTCTGTTTCTTAGAGATAATGTTTAAGGAAGCCCCTGTCCACCCTCCGCCCAAATATAATGAAAGTATAACCCCGTTATCTAGTCAAGGGGCTGAAGATCTCAGTGTTTTCCATCTGCGGCGTCCCCAGCGCTTCCATAATGTCCACGTAGCAGCTTCAGTGGCTGCTGCCCCTCTTCACCGAGGACTGCCCGCGCAGCTGCAGCCAGAGCCCAGCGCCAGCACTGCTCACCGCAGCCTGGCCTCCCACTGCCCCACACCTTGCCCACACCTTGCCCACACCTTGCCCACACCTTGCCCACGGGCAGAGAGGAGCCTCTGCGTAACGTCTGCTGTAATGGCCTGCTGCAAGGGCTAGGCCGGACGGTCCGCATTTTTTGACAGGAGCCTGAAAATTCATCCCAGTTGTCAGATTTAGAACTGAAGTCTCGGGGGGCGGGGGGGAAAAAAAAAAAAAAAAAAGCCCAAAACAAAGCCCTGCAAGGTAGAAGCCAACTGGTTTCTGCCAGCTGAAGGCCTCTTTCTATCTCCTTGCACCCAGCAATGAAGGAACCCTCCAAAAGCAGAGTGCCCCGTGGTCTGAACCTGGTAATTCCCAGGTTATATGCACAGCTCATTCGGAAGATCTTTTCCCTTTGCACACAACCTATTATTAACTACTGAGTATTAACTGAGAGGAACTGTAGTATTAATATGGCAAATATTGACATTATGATGAAATCTGAACTAGATTTACTCTCTAAATAAATGCGTTCCTTATCTTGGAGCTGGCTGATATTATTCTGGCTGTGAAATACAGATACATTGCAAAGCAAATGATGTAATGTCTCCACCAAAAAGTCCATTATTTCCCTTTCCTGTGCTCCTTTCCTGTGTTTGCTGTTCTTCCCTGCATTGCCTTGTGCAGTGAACTTCTAGTCATATAAATACTACTACTGAGGAACTGATGTTAGTGAATTTGCCTCAATACTTTTCAGACTTTTTTTTTTTTCCCTAGGCCTGGCTTTGAAAGAGAAAAAATTCCCACTGGTAAAAATACTTGTAACTGTATTTTGTCTTTAGAACTAGATGTGATTGTAATAACAAATTCATTCACAAAACACAGCCATTCTAATTACAGATTGGTCAACCCACATTCATGGTGTGTTGGGAAAAGTTAAATTAGTCTTTCTGGTTTTGGTAGTAATCCACAGGAAAGAATTTTCAGGAAGGGCTCTCTGTGTATTACTTCAGTTACGCTGCACCAGTGAGGGGTTTTATGGAGTGTGATGAGGCTCTGTTACTCTGATTAAAGTTCCACATGCCTGCCTTTGTATTAACATTTTTAACAAACCATAAGAACTGATAAAGGTATTCTGAGGATAGTGTAAGGCCCTAAATTAGTCATTTCCTCTTCATGCCTACAGCTGCTAAAATTCTGAATCAAATCGCTATCTGCACTGGAAGTGTTTTTAAAGGTAAGTATTAATGTGAGTGATGCTCCGCATAATTTTAAAATATTTGTTAGAAATGTGAATTATAAGTTTCCAAGATACGTTGAGCAGTTACACGCTTGTTGATCAAAAAATTAATGACATAATACTTAAAAGCAGCTATATGCCTCATGAGGCAAAAGCTGGTTCTGCAGCCTTCTGGTAAACCTTAGAAGGTATTGGGAATAGGAGGCAATCCAACTCTTGGGAGAAGGCAGGTGTGTTGGGGCAGGATGTCTGCTGCGACATGTTCTTTAGGTTCCTCTGTAGTTCTCTAGAGCTCCCAGGAATATTTAGAGGCTTTAAGCTCCCAGTTGGACTTCAGACTGTGGTGTGAGGCACTTTGCACCCGTGATCCTGGGCTCCTGCCTCTTCAGATCAGAGGAGCCTCTTAGAGAGCACCGTGCCTCCCTCCGGCTGCCTCTTGCCCTGGCTCCCACATTTCCTTTGTGTGAAAATCAAGGCATAGGTGGAGCAATAATGAATACTAGGCCTGTTCCCAAAATAAACCAGTGACCGGACATAAACTGGTGTGGGTGAAAGGATAGGCTTGACCAGACATTGCAGTGGCAAGCATGGTATGGTGGCTGTGCATAGAAACAGGCGTGAAGTAGGACACAGTCTAAGAGGAAATAAGAGTGGTGTCCGGCCAGCATCCCTGCTGTCTCCTAATGGTTGGTTCATTTGCGTTCCTGAATCCCAGAGGGTAATTGGAGGCTGCGGTTGACGAAGAGTTAAAAGACCTTAACAACAGGGCAACATAAAGTAAAAACACTTTTACTGAGAAATTTCAGCTGAATTTTGTTGAGACTGCAGAAGCAACGAGGAGGGGGAGTTCCCTACACAGACAGCTTCACAAGAAGTCGTACACATCAGTGTTCTCCAGAACCTGCCAGGGCGCAGCTGCAGTAAGCTCAGACTCACCTTCATCAAGCTTGGCTTGGCGGGCACAGCACTGGTGCAGTAATGCCTTGTGCAAATTAATCCTTTCATGGTTGTCGCATCATCTCCAGTGAGAATGAAGAGAAGCGTCCTTCCTTGCAGAAATGGAGAAACCCCGTGGTGAATGATGGATGCAGAGGAAAAGGGGAAATCCCTCTCCTAAGGTTGAGGACTGTGGAAGGAGGACAAATTTTGGCCTGCCTTTTCCTCCTTCACTGGGTTTCACGGTGGCATCATCAGCCATGGAGTTAGCTCTGGGATGTGTTCTTGCTTTATACACCAGTGCTGCCTGCTGAAACGTCAGGCAGTTGGAGAACCATCCACTGCATGTCCTGAGGCTGGACCACGCAAGATGTATTTGGAAGTGTTTGTGTACGTATTTATTTATGAACCTGTAGCTGTCTCTGTAAGCACACGTCTGTGTGCGTATTCATATCTTTAGAATGCTATACATAGAAAAACTATTTTTAAAACAGGGACAATTCAAAATTAATTTTAGAACTTCTAATTAAAAGTAATAAATTCTACTGTGAAGACTGTGTGCCTCACACCAGTTCACCAGCACTGTACTTATACTGTTGGTATTTGAGTGATTTGATATTTTTTCCCTTTGCTTAATCAACATGTGTTAAAGTCCTTTTCCCTTCTTTTTTCACCCATTATTCATTATTCAGTCCTAGATCCTTTATTCTAAATGCTGTTTGAGACTTGTTTTGAAGTCATAATAATTTTTTTTCTCATGGGGCTTTCTCTCTTACAGTAGTCATTTGAATGCTTCATGGGTATTAATGAACTTACCTTTACGCTCACTTTGCAAATGCCTTCTCCCCTGTATCATGTGAGGATTCCTCTCTGATCACAGACTGGCTATCTATGGGATGCCAGCCATAAGAAAAAGTCTCAGCAGTCAGCCATGTTAGAGTGAGACTCTTCATATTGATCTGCAGCAACACGTGGTCCTTGTCCAGGAGAACTACTTGTGACCTTATCTGCAAAGTTAAAAAAACAGCATTGAAGCAGTAGTCACGTCACCTCTTCAGTCTTCTCCCTGACAGATTTGCTGAGATGATGACTTCTGTTGCAAGGTTAGTTTTTCAGTGCTGGATAAGTTTTTGTGGCCTTTCTGTTCAGTATCTTCAAACCCTTCTCACCGATGTTCTTACCATGCTGTGTACAGAGGCAGTGGCAGCTCTTTATTTCTGCTTGGCCTTCTCCAGAGCCTGACCCCATTGTGATCCAGAGGCCCTTCTCCCCCTCAAATATCAGGCAAACAGCTGAAGATGGGGTATAAGAGGGGGGGGAATAATAGATAAACTTGAAAAGAACTTGCCCTGTAGAGTACACAATGAGCTATTCAAGCCTTCAGTAACAAAGAAAAAGGAAAGTATAAAGACAGCATAAATTAAAAACAGCATGAAGAAACTTCTTTAAGTGTCCTTTTCTGTAGCAGGGATGTGGTTGGAAATATTCCTTCTTTATTTCCATCTCAACTTGCTTGTGTTGGAAGTGGTCCATTCTGGGTTGGGTAAAACTGGCTGACTAACTCACAGCCAGTTCCCAGTCAGTGATTGGAAACCATGTCCATCCAGCCTTGTTCCCCGAGGCTGCTGCTCTCCTGCCCCTCTCCCACCAGTGCCAAGGAACTGGCTGCTTGTCCTTGGGCACCAGATGTTATCCCAAACTCTGACTGTTCACCACGTTCCCTGTGTTGGGTTACCTTCCCCCTGCCCCTACCCACTGGAAGACAATAAAGAAATAAGGTCATAACACAACCTCTATTCTTTTAAAAAGTAAAGCACTTGAGAAGGCTGGAGCTTCAAGCACGTAAACAACTCTTGTGCTTATTATTTAAGGTGATGTTTGTGTCTGAGATGGAGACAAAAAACATCTTGAGCTTCCATAGGCATAAAATCTTTGACTCCCTTAGGCTTTAACATAAATATACACTACAAACAGTGCTTTCTGAAGTGCCTCCCATGTAAACATCTGACAGTGGTGAGCATGAAACAGATGAAAGCTCTGATAAGTCAGTGAAACACATACAACTGCCTATGATACACCATGTCAGCATTATTTTAAATAGCAGTTCTGGAAAATGTGTGTTTAACCTCATGTGGTGAAGATACCAGATTATTTTTTTTTTTGATGCACTATAGGTCAGTTGGAAGTGAATTTCGTTATCTTGAATCATAATCAGAAAAAGGCTGGGCTGCTTTAGTTGCATAATCATATGTGTGGCTGAGCAAAAAAGAAAAAAAATGCAAACCAAAGGTAGCTGAAAGGTTTATTCATGGCTTAGAAACATGTAGTAATTCACATAGATAAGGAGATGTTTACTCAAGAGACAAATAAAAAAACAAACACAAAAGACCCTGAGAGCTGTGTGCTCTTGGCAGGGAAGCCAGTAATGATTACCAAGTGCATGAGTCTCAGTGTGAAATTATAGGCTGTGATTTAGCAGATGTGCTGCAGCATTTTGAACCTTCCTGTTTTCTTGGTTTTTTATGTTTTGACCACCCCAGTTCCATGCAATTTAATATGAAATCCTAGAAACACATGAGGCCAGAGCATCTCAAAATACCCGTGACTAGGGCTGTAATGAAGGGAAAAAGGACTTGCAGAGCCAAAGAATCCATTTTCAACAGGACCCAAGGTATCTGGCCTCCAGACGATGACGTGACTGCACAAAATTTTTACAGGTGTCCTGTAAAAATGTTTAATTGCACTATATTATCCAACCACTAGATGTCTGCATACTATAGAGCTTCAGGCAGGGTTTGTTCCTCAGCATAAAAAGCAAACAAAGAAAATTCGTATCTGCAGATGTTTGTATCTTAATTTGACATCTGTTTTTTCTGACCTATGCCCCTTGGTCAAGGAGGGGTCTGTGGGCAAAGGGATACTCTGCAAGCAAAATTACATGTATGAAAATTGAGGATGGTTTCTATTAAAAATGGAAAGAAAACTGTAGATTAAGCCATTTGTTGAGATCACATCTACTCAGACGAAATTCACAAACAAACACTGGAAATCAAACCCTAATGGCCGCTACCTAAGTCATGATGAATTCCAATTAATCAGCTCATGTGGCTCCACAGAGCAGCAGTGACCCGTGACGAAGGCAGCGGCAAGTCGGGCTGCAGTAGCGATGTCCCCGGGTGTAAGGGTGGCTACGAAGTTGGTCCTGCGGCCCCCGCAGGTCCTGGGCACACCCGTGGCTCAGGGCACTGCTCTCCGGGCATCGCCGCGGTTGCATCGGAGGCGTGGGGGCCGGCGGCAGCAGAGCCACCAGTGGCTTTGAGGAGCATTGTGAGTCCCGGTGCTGGTTTGCCTCCGACTCTTCAGAGGGTCCCACTGGTTTTTGCTGCTTCTTACTTGTGAAATGGAGCTCATCTGTTTGGTTTCAGTGCAATCGGTGGTGTTAGGAAACTCAAAGCTGAGCGCTGCGAGTACTGTGAGCCCAGGTATAGTCCCCAAGGGCTTTGTTCCTAATAATAATGATAAGGTAATAATTTATTACGTTAAAGCAATGCACACGTCTTTCCTGAACAATAGGACAGCCCAGCCTAAGTGTGGCCTGCATGTACAGATATTTACATACCTGTAAACATAAACATTTTTCTCACAGGATTTCCCCAAGGCACAACGATCGCCAGCCCTTCCTGGGTGCTTGTTGTGCTGAAATGCCAAGAATGGGTTGAGGAAAAACATCCCATGCTTTCCAGGCCTTTGCCACTGCCTGGAAGGCAAATATTGCCTGAGTTTAGACACCTAGCTTCAGAGGTCACTTTTATCTCTGTTCACAGTCTGGGAATAAGTGAAGTTTGTGAAGTTTTGTGAAATTTACTGGTTTACGCAAGGCAATACCTGAATGCCTCAAATGAGGACAACTAGAGAGGCAGATTAACCATGTCCTGTAACCCTTCAATTTGAACTGTGCCTCCTCCCTCCAAGGCCTCTTGACACCTCTATCATGTTCCTTTTGTTTGCTTCCTCCAAGATACAACCTCCTCTTGCTTCTCCTGATCAGACACCTTCCCTTGCTGACGAGTGTTCTTTCCCAAATGCATCTAGTAGTGGGTGGCTGCAGAGCACAGCTGCTTTTTGTGTGCTGCTTGATATTCTAGTATTTACCCTTTCCCAAAAGAATTTGAATGGTGTATCATGTTCAGGCTTTTCCTGCTTCTTTACATTTCTTGGTTAGTTAATCAAGTAACAGTTCTTAAATCCAGTTTCTCATTAACAAAATTGAATCTAATATTAAGGATTCATTCTCATTTTAGAGTTGATTACCATAATTGTGGTTAGTGTTCCATCGCAATTAACTTTGTTTTTAATCACTAAAAGCTAACAAGCTCATTTCACACCCTTTTCATTTGGCAAATGCAGAGAAGGAAGATCAGTTGGTATCTTGCAGTTACAAGCTGCAGAAACTTTCTTTCACTGTCCATAACAGTGAGTGTCAAATTCATGAAGCTGAGGGACAGAGTGATGAGGACATTTTCTGTTTTTAAGAAGTGAGAGTGCAGCCGAGCGTTGCCATTGTCACTTCTTTTTGCATTAGAGATCTATTGCTGTTTATGCGAATGCTAATCTGTGTCGTTCATTACATTTCTGAACAGTAACAATTTTTTAGTTAACAACAATTTTAATTTCCTGAAATTATTTTGGGCAGATGATTTGTCTTGGGAGAAAGGCCTAAAATGTACATGATCTTGGGGTCTCAAAAGTAAGGAGCCAGCGAAGTCCTCAGAAAGTGGGTCTTTGTTTCACCTGTGAGGAAAGAAAATGCTCTTTTTGAGTTTTCTAGTATTTTTCCAAACCGATGAAATTTTAATCATGTCAGAATACCATAAACTATTGAGATTTCAAATCTCAACCAGTTTTAGTCATGCTCTATAAGGCTTTTGTTCTATTAGCTAAACTTCTCTTTCAATTTATCCTCCAGCTCCTTTCTAGACCAACCTGCATTCTACCTTTGTTTTGTTAAGTAATTGGTTTTATTTCTCAGAGAGAGAGAAAAAAAAAGAATGCTCTTCGAGAAAGTGTATGAGAGTTGTCCTGTAAATGAAGAGAGTGTTAATGTGTGGTTACATTACTATCTCTAAGTAGGAGAGACTTTGTGATCTTGAATACACACCTTCTCTTGCTATATAGCCAGTTAGAAAAGAGCAATCTGGTATTATTTTGGTAATCTTTAAGACATCAGCTACACTTAGATGAGATTGCTTTAACAGTTTTTTTTAATAATGCTGCTTTCCTACCATTTTCTAAGAAGGAAGGACCCAAATATCTTCAATTCGGTGAGCTTATGGGGCAACAGGAGACTACGTGATGAGATACCTCTGTTCTCTTCATTTTCCTTATGCCTGTCCTTTTCCCTAGCAGCCAGAAGAAGGAGGAAAAACAAAAAAAAATAAAACATGGTCTTCTTCCCAGCAATGAATTCCAGCTGACATTTTATCTGTGATGGATGTCTGCATGCAGGGATAGAGCTGTTGTCACCCAAAACAAAGCAATTGCACCTGTAAGAGGAGGACATTTGGATAGAGGAAGGAAAGGAGTTAGAAATCTGTCAAGTCTAAATCTGCTCTCAAGAGTTTTTCAGTTACTAATTTAATGAGATCATGTGGTCTTTTTTATCTCCTTAGTCTCTTAAATTGTCTTTCATTAGATTTTAATGAGATTTTCTTCATCTCCTCCAGATAGAGTCCTCCCATTTTATCTGTGCATTCTTCCTGTTTGTTTCCAGCTGTACAGCCTTACGTTCAGAGCTATAGTAAAAATATATTCAAGTCCATATGTGCAATCCAAATTGCTTCACCAAAGTGACTTGCAATTACTTACAATCAACTAACATTAAAGCGGAAAGGTTCACTCTATTTGGAATGGTCTTCATAAAATAGACCACAGATTTTCACCCACTAATTCCTTCATCAAGTTGAGAAGCTTGCACTGACCTTCTGCCTAGTCTTGAATTACCTTTAATCCATATTCTCAATGCTTTACATCTGGTGCTATGTGTAACCATATTTGCAATGCATGCAGTTTTGTGTGTGGTTTTCATATATATTGTTTCACATACTTTTCTTCTTTTTTTTTTTTTTTTTTTTTTTCATTTTAAGTCAGATCTCATTCTTTTTTGCTCATCAGCTTTCCTCCAGCTTTTATACTTTTTACTTTCTTCCTAGATTCTTTCTGTCACATACCATTTCTGTCAACACAGTGCATGCAGGCTGTACTTCCACAGAGTAAGATCTGTGCACTCCTGGATCATCCTATGGTGCAAATCTGATCTGAATAAGGTATGGACATATTTCTGATGAATTAGCCAGAGTGCAGGGTATGGATATATGCCAGGCTTTATCCCAACTATGGGTAAACAGATGATGTGTATTCAGCATAAAATTAGAGTGGGCAGGATGAGCTAAAAACTGATCTGTCAAGACAGATTGAAGTTGTACTAAGAATTCAAAATATTTGGAACAAATTTGAACTGACAGACTGAAGTTGTTTTACTGTTTTGTGTCATATGGCCACAGGGTTTTTGATCTTGTAATAAGCATCTTAAAACAGGTTTACCATCTTGTCTAACTATAGCCTCAGTAAACCAGTGTCAGCAAAGTAATAAACTTCCTGATACTAAGACCAGAAAGAATCCTTTGGGTAATTTCTCTTGATCCCTAAATGACCCAGACAGTAGAATTTTCTTCATTAATTTACACTGTGTTCAATAACCTCCCATCATTCTTTAGTATCAAGGCCCCATGATAGAAAATACACGAAGCATACAGTAACCCAATGTCGTTTGGCCAATATGGTCAACATATCATTTAGGCAGCATGTGTCTAGGATTTGTACCTTGAGTCAATCTTTCAGCCTGAATCTTGGCAAACCTCTTAGCTTAGAAACAGCCATAGGCAACCTGAGTCTTGGCGCTCCCCAAGACCAAGACCCCTCCTGTGAGAAGATATTTAGCCCAGCATGCTGATCCATACAGTACTGTAGGGTGAGGCTGGTGAGACATGTTGCTCCCAGTTGCCTTTGAACTGCTACTTCCAGCTCACTCCTGGAACACGGTACAAGAGGGCTCTGCTGCTCTGGGAAACTTCTTTCTAGGGCACAGAGGTGTGGGGACTCTCCTATGGACTGAGGAGGAGAAGTCGCTAATTTGGACCTCTCCAGGAGACGGTACTGCCTGCTCCCTTCTGCCAGCAGAGATGGGGATGAGTGCGAGTGTGCTGCTTGGCTTGGCTCTGCAGACCTCTCCTGCCTTGCTGCTGGCAGCCAAATATCCACCAGAAGAATAGGAAGAGGAGCTTAGACAAGCACTGGTCTTATCAGGGAGAAGCAGGCACCATCAGCAGCCCGCACGCAACCCATCTGCGAGAGCGCTCCTCTGCCATTGCTGCGCTACACGCCAAGTGGTGTGGCTGGCAGCAGCAGCCTGGCTGGGAGATGGGGGATGCCAGTGCTGCCTCCCGCGTCTGCCTGCTGTCTGCAGCTTAGGGTAAGGCACCAGCCACGGATAAGAGACAGCTGTGGCTGATGGTTGCCACACCGGGTAAACTCCACTGCCTGCTGTTTGCCAGCTACCTGCATTTGGCTGTTGGAGGCAGGCCGCTCTTGCAAGGTGTTAGTGGGCTTGGCACAGCCAGGGCTCATGCCTCAGCCAGGCACAAAGGGGAGATGCAGCCTAGGAGAGCACCACTGGCCCTCGAGACTGCAAAAGGGAGCAACAGAAGGAAAAGCTCCTCCAGCCCTACCAGGGGAAAGCCAGAACTGACACTGAACTCTGAACTTTATGAGATAAAAGTTGCCCCTTCTCATTTGTGTATGTGAAGATTAAGTATATAACTAGGGAGGCAGCTGAGTGAGAAGATGAGACGCAAATCAATCGAAACAAGTCCAGAATCTTTCCTGTCAGTGCAATCAGGTAATGCATCTTAAGTGAAAAGCCAAAAAAGGGTGCGGATCGCTTCCAACAAGGGCACAAGAATATCTTTGTGGATGCACCACAAATGACAAAGATCTTTTTACTTTTAAAAGCTTTTAATAAAATTATAAAACGAGGGAATAATGACATATAAAAGAGTCTATGCACTTCTTGAGAAAAATGTTTATCTGTCGCTACCCACTTCAGTGCATAGGACTGCTTGATCTGATGATATAAGGACTGGATTTGGCCACGGTATAACACTTTTCTCCAGAAGTGACTGAATCACCTTTGTAATATAGTAAATAGTCTACCTCTGGGCACATTCAGACATCACCTGACAGAAATAAGTTTCCACTCTTTCTCACTCCTGTTAGTCCTTCAGCTCCAGCTGCAGGACTAATGGGCCTCTTCTCTTTCTGACTCACTGATCTCCAGGTCATGTGGTTTTAAACAAGAAAAATCTCTTTATTTCCTGTTTTCCAGGTACTAGAGAATCAGTAGAGATGGTCCAAATGTTTCACTTCTTCAGAACTCTGTTCAGGACCTGAATCTTCCACAGTACTTCAGACAAATAATCTCTGAGCAGGAGGAGATGTCTTGGAAGCTATTTATCGTCTGCTTATCATGTTTGTTATATACTTGCACATGTTTTCCTCTTGCCAGAGCTGTAGTAAGACATTCTAGTACTCAGAGTATCTAATAATTATAATAATGCAGCTTGAATAAATATTTGTTCAAATACTTAAATGCTCAAATAAATAATTAAATATTAGAGTTACAGGCACTAACTGATTGTTCACAGCAAGTTACTACAAAACAGTGTTGATTCTGTCTAATTGTGTAGTCAGTTCTTGAAAGAGGGATTGTTGGTATGGTTGGAAATGGGTGGGCTCAAGGGTACCTGCAATCAGGTCAGCTCTGCTTTGGGAGAGAAAAGCAGAGCTACTCCAGTGGTCCTGACGGGCCTTTCGGAGGTCTGAAGTTTCACTGCTGGATCCAGGAGCTCAGGTCTTGAGCTGGAAGGACTTAATGAAAGTTCTTGATCCTTCCTGGGTCACTAAAGAAGGGTGAAAGGGTGATAAAGGAGTAGCCAAAATAATAATTCATCTTCCTTCCTATGGGCCCTACCTGGGTGAAGTCTGATGAGGCACCTTCAAGCATCCTTGACAGGAACATTGTCTCCCAGAGGAGGTCTCCCCTTGCTGTATATGAGCCTGTTGCTGCTGTAAAAACACAGGGATGTTGAGCCGTGTTGTCTAGTCCTATTGTGGCAAAGGTGACAGATGAGTATTTGTATAACTTGCTTTGGAGAGCTTCCTACGTAAGCCTTCCCTGCCTCCTTAGAAAGCTTTTCATCCAGGCTGACCACACTGAACTTCAGTGACGATGGCCCCTGCCTTGCCCTCATTGCTCTTGGGTCCTTCAGGGTATGGACATGACATTGCAGCAGGGCACCATGAGGACTGAGGCTCCCTGGGGTGGCAGGACAGGACATGGCCTGGCAGCCCATCCTGTCCCATCACCTCAGCCAGGAGCAGCCAGGGGCACTGGGGCAGACCCTCTCCTGGCATCAGGTCCCTCCCTGGGGACAGGGACAAGCCTGGCAACACCCTCAGGCAGAGACACAGAAATTTGTCCCGTTCCTAACAGCCTCTTACCCACGTCAAGGCTGTGATCTCATCTGTCACCAGTCCTCTTGTCTGAACAAAGCCTGGTGCCTCCTTTAATTTCTGCACCAGGCACTTTGCTTTGTTTAGTCTGTAGTCTCTGTGGTACAGATAAGCCACCATCCCACCTGAGTACTGTGGTGCAAGTGACAACCAGATCCTAAAGATCCCACCTGGCACCACCTCCCGTTGGTTCCTGATGCCCCCTTTTCCCATCCTCTCTGCCTCCCCCATGGGGCTTGCTCTAGAGGACAGAAATTCATCCTCAGCGCAATCCACTCCTGGGGAATGAGAAACCTGCAGGGCTTAATTTCATGGGCCTCATCAACATGTCTTGGGAAGAAAGAAGCTGATTAAGTAGTAACTAATCCCTCTTCATTGTCAGAGTGCAAACAAGTTCAGTAAAACGTTTTGTATGTTGTCCATCTCCTGAAGTTAAAAGGCTAAAAAAGAAGAAAAGCAAATAACTTTGTTTGGGTTAAACCAGAAAACCTCCTGATCAGAAAAGGAGCTATTTACACATGCCCTTCAGACGATCATGTGCTAGCTAATTTTAAATTAATACAATTTCACACTTATTTTATAGATTTTTCTTCATTCCTTGGGCATGTTATTAATCTGTAAGTGACATGGTCCTGCTTGCTGGCTTCCAATGGTGAGGAGGAGCAGTGCCTGGGCTGCCTGGGAAGTAGAAGCAAAGAGAGGTGAGGGGACCTCATGTGCTGGTTCTTGATGGCCAGGCTGTCACCTTCTGCTCAGTCAGGCTTGTCCATCCTAGTGGAAAACTGCTTCAATAATCCTTATTTTGTCCTGCTTGCGTTAAATACAGATAGGTGGGAGTATGCTCTCATCTATATTACCTCCCTTCCTAGCATGGTATTTTGCCACCCGTGCCTGTCCTGAGTACCTTCAAAAGGGCTGCTGTGGTTTCCTTGGCAATGATGTGTCGTGGTTTAGGCCAGGACATGAGGGGACTCTGGGGGAAAGGAACCACAACCAAGACTTACACAACTTTGCTTTCATTCCATAAAAACATAATAGTCTGAGGCAGCAGGATGGCATGGAGGGGTGCAAATGGAGAGCTGTGGTGTGATCGTGCCATCAACCCTCCAAACTCATGCAGTGGACAGCCCCGTGTCTGGCAGCTCATCCTGGGGCAGCCCAGCCTGGGATTCAGGTGGTTCTCTGCTCCCCAACAGGTCCTTCTGGATGCTCTTGCCCACCAGGTCTCTTCTGTCTATGCAGAGAAAAGGAGGCTTTAATACACTAAGACAGAAACCGGAGAGTTGGTTCTTTGTACACCCAACTGATGTTTCCAAGTGTTGCCACCAGAGGATGTACCAAGCACATTTTTGCTGGATCAACACATAAACAGATTAAAATAGCCAGAATTATCAGCAGAGGTAGCATAACTTCTGTATAGACACAGGAAATTTCAGTGTAAACAACAACTAATTAAAACAATTAATGAATACATAGAGGTGAGGAAGTTACACACTGTATTTTCTGATGCATTTATCCCACCAGCTCTTCAAACTTTAACATATTAAATGGTAGATGCATTTCTGATTTCTTTAATACATCACTAATACTAGGAATATCTAGACTAGGCCACTTCCAGTCTTTAATACAGTTTCTTGCAAAGACAGCAGCCATTTTGATGGTTGAATATTTTTCATTACAGTAATTCATCCTCTAGATCTGGGGTAGTCAGCAATTTAGGCACCAGGCAGAATAAAGAGTGTTCAGAGAGACAATGGCTACTAGAATAAGTCACTGACTCAAAAGCCATTTGAAAAATGGTGGCTATAAAAGGGAATGGTAAGAGTATCAACTGTAGATAACAAGACATCATTTAAAATTGGTGTTTTAGAGAAAGATTTGTAATCTCAATGAGAAATCTCACAGACTACTTAGTGGTTTCATCCTGCATCAACAAGAAAGTATACAATTTTAACTGAAAAAACTAATCAACCTCCTTCCAGCATTTTTTCCTCTTCTTACAGACACAGAAGATTTCTAGGAAGCCACAGATATACTTCAAAACATATATTTTATAAGTGTATAATGTAGCAACATATTCAGGAATACACATTCTTCATTAATTGATTTCAGACTTTATTAATAATCTGACTCTGATGATTCACTGTCTGGTTCAGTGGCAAACCACCCTATTCAGTGGAACTGGATCAAGCCCTTAAAAATATATTTTTAAGTGATTTATTCATCATCTCACCCTGAAATGAAAATGACTCTTCACAGGAGTTTTGTCTTCCATGGATAAGCTGAGTTATGTAGTTGTGATCCCTTCCTAGAACTCACTATGACTAGTTAACTCATTTCTGTCTCTGTGTTTGTTTAAGCACAAAGTCTCATCTAGTAACTCAGGAGTTATTAACCTTCCAAAACCACCTGTTTACTCAGTAGGTGTCTTCTTTTTATTATGATAAGCAAACATGAAATCAGATGGATTAAGGAAAGACTCATTGGTCTGTGGTGAAGTCTGCAGAGAAGAGTTATTCTGGATATATGGTAAACTACAACTATTGTTAATTTGAATGGGCTTGTCAGTATAAAAATTAGCAGAACAATTTTCCTTCAGTTACTGTGCTCACAAGATCTGCAGTTGATGCAGTAGAAAGCAGTGGATGAGCAGATTCATCTTCCATATTGTAAATATAATCAGGTTCTCTCAGCTGGCAGGGTACTGAGGTTCATTTTTTAACCAATCATACATTTTTTCAGTTATTAGTGCTATACTAGCCACTTAATCTTATCAATTTGAACTCAGCAAGCAAGTGGTAAGAAGCTTGAATGTTGCAGTAGATTTGTTTATAGAGCAGCAAATTATAAAATGAGTATTTTTGTTACTTCTTCCTAATGGCAAACAAGCAAATCCTGAGTACTTTTTCATACTCTTTTCATCTCATGGCCAGTGTTAAGTATCTGTGCATGACTGCTGGAGCCCCAGGCCATCCTGTAACACATCAGGTGCCTTGATCGCTTCCTCTGAAAGTGGGAGGTCATTCTTCACCCCCTGTTTCTGTGAGAGCAGATAGAGAGGAAATTTGAAGCCCTTGGTAGAGCAAGTCCCTGCTCACACTCTGGCCTGTGAAGTTCACAAGCTGACATCGGAAACTTCTCATGGTACTTTCTTGGAAATACCTTAGCTCTTAGAAGTTAGGATATATCACCTCTACTCTAGACTGTCTTTGAATCTTCTCTGTTTCCTTTATTTGAATAATACAAAAGGAAATATATCATAGAAGTCTTATACATATGTATAGACAACTGAGCAAGCAAAAGCCAATCATTGTCTAAGGCACAGAGGAAAAGCACAGTTCAAATATTAGTATTTTGTTGTTGTTGTTAGAGCCTGACTGTATCTATCCTTTCAGAAGACCATTCATGCACAGATCCCAGCATGCTGGTGTAGGGGGGAAGTTATCCTCTGGATACAGGTCCCTCTGTGCCCAGCTGTAGACAAAGCAAGTCCATTACAGCCAGAAACACTGGGTAAACAGACACCAGAGGCTCCACAGAACATCTTGGTGAAGAATTTGCTTCCGAGATCCTTGTTTATGAAGAGACTGAAGAGCCAGACACATCTGGTCTAGTCCAGCCATTCCTTGAGATGAAATTGTTTCTGTTTGCTACCACCATGGGCGCAGCCACACAGTCCCACACCTCTCGAGTCTCCCCACCTGAGCCTCCAAGCAACACAACCTCCAGAGGAGACTTCAAGCAGGGCTCAGGAAGCCTGAAGCTCCTTCTCTCCTGCTGAACTGTACCTATGCCCAAAACAGGATTCAATTTTTTGTCCTCAGGAACACCTGGCCCACATCTGTTTTGGCCTTTCATTATTAGCTCAGTGTCATCAATGAGGTATTGTCACTTGTTCAACTGAAGAGCAGGCAACCCCTCACAGGATAGGACAATGCCCTGGACAGGACCCCCATAGGTAGGACAATGCCTAAGAAGCTCTATCACTCAGGTAAATGGCACCAGATAGAGCTGGTAAGTGCAACGTTTCATACTGTCAACACTTTTAGCTCTGGTGTTTACATACATGGACCTAAAACTGAATTTCAGTCACACTTGTGAGGTCAGAAACCTTCAAAGCATTTTTAGTTAGCTTGTTGTGGGAGATTTCAGTTGTACTTGACATGGTCTTCTCCTCTGTGATGGACATATCTGGAGCCAATTTCTGTTCTGTAGCTTCATCCATAACCTCACTGTAATCATTACTTCTGAGCTTCTCAGATGGGTGGCTGACAGGAACCTGCCTGGTTGCATGAGTATTGACACATCTTTCAGCTAACTCTGAGACCCAAAAGCAAAATCTGCTAGAACATGCAAGGGCGTCATGTGGATTTATGATATTTGCTTGAGGACTCTGGAGCCATAAGCCAATGAATGGATTACAATGAGATAAATGCAGTATTTTCTTCTGCCAAATGCAATTCTGTCTCAATACTTTTCATTGCATTATTTAATTGAATGCAGCTCGCATTTTGCTCAACCTAGTAATTTGAAAGTTTAAAAGATAAGCCACATTTCTTTGAATATACTGTCAAATGCATTTGAAAATAAAATGCTCAAACATAATAATGTTAAGTCTGGTCCTTATGTTTGTGAGTTTAAAATGTTAAACCTAATAATACTCCTTTTTTTGAAACTGGGCCAATCTTGCTTCACTTCAAGTCAATGGGAATTTTGCCAATGACTTAAATGAAAGCAAGGTTGGGACCTATATATTAGCTTCAGGCTTTAGGACTCCACAGGATCTCAGAACTTCTACTTTCTGGAAATTAAATATTTCCAACTGCACTGAGCTGTCTGATTGCAAATTGTTGTCACATCTCAAAAAAATCATTAAAATGAACACTGACAAAGAGTGAAATATTTTTTCCATATTGCTGCTAGATTCTGAAGTTTTAAAGCAACACTGATAAACTGGAAATATTTTTTTTTTTTTTTTTTCCTGGAACAGTTGCATTTCTCAAATACATGAGACAGTGCCAATCCTGCAGTCAAATACACACAAGGAGAATTGTGAAGCCCAGGTACTGTCTGCTTGTCTTCAACAAGCCTGTGCACAGCCTGGGAGCCCACCTACACAAAGTAACTGGGTAGCAGTAGCTGCTATAGCTACTCAAAAGCTTTTTGAATAAGAATATCTGTTAACAGATTATTAAATAATTACAGATACATTTTAGTAGTATCGATCTCTTTTGTTTTGACAGAATGGTTCAAAAGGAAGGGTAAGAAAGTTTTAGACACTTTTGTTGCCAATTCTAATAAAATTAATATAATAAACTCTTTTTCAGTTATTATGAAATCCTAATAAACTCAATAGGCAAATGAAAGATGGGCTAGATAAATTTGACCTGATATAGAGAATGAATAGGTCTTTCAGCACTCAGTTATTTTGAATGAACAGTCAATATAGCTCATTGAAAATAATTACTGCATTTGGACCAGCAGTCCATGAAACCCCAAGTTATTTCAACCAGTGCTTTAATTATGGCCTAAGAATGCAAGCAAACATGAAGGAAAGCAAGAGAGAGTGACAGGACCGAACACACTACCTTAATTATTCATCAAATTTAAGATGTCAGTCTCCCCAGTCACCAATTAATCTCCTGGTTTTGGAGAGGCTTCCTCCCTCTCTTCATTTAGCGATCAGAGAACTCAGGGATGAGCACTGCAGCTCAAGTACAAAACAGGTGCCTCAGTGACACAGTGTCACAATCCCTGTGTGCCTGGCTTCCTAGAACCAGCCCACCTACAAGGTTCAAGCTGAGGGTTTATCTACAAAGGAGTTCAGAAAAAGTGGTGAAGATACTTTAGAAATTAGGGAATCACAGAATGGTTTGGGTTGGAAAAGGACCTTTTGGGTTCAAAGGGACCATCTAGTCCAACCTCCCCTGCTGTGGATTGGTACATGCCATAAAAATATTATATTTTTCCCATGTTTTCTTTTTTGTACCTTATTCCAG
This sequence comes from Tyto alba, assembly GCF_018691265.1. Classification (NCBI taxonomy): domain Eukaryota; kingdom Metazoa; phylum Chordata; class Aves; order Strigiformes; family Tytonidae; genus Tyto; species Tyto alba. Next base: position 40,418,770 of record NW_024881330.1, read on the forward strand.
TACAGAGGAACACTGAAAGTCATGTTATGATTGCTGTAACATACCACAGGTTGTGGTCTGTCTCCCTCTGCCCTGCAATCTTGAGGAACTAGTCTATCTACCACTTGAAAAAAATGCCAGCGTTTTACAAATAACTGAATAGCTCTGCACCCTGTGCAGGGAAGCTTACAGAGTTCATCCTTTCATTTCCTTTACTGATACCACAGTAAGTGGGGTCTGATTTAGAGACTCAGAATATCTACAGATCCAATAGACTTTGAATACTTTTGAACAGCAATACTTTCTGAAAACCAACATAAAATGTCTGTGTGGAGTTCTTTCCACAGCAAGATGTGCATTTGCAAGTTCAACTTGAAGCATATTAAAAGTGTATTATTGTGTCTTTCTATGAATTATATGTATAAGATAATAATTCTGTCTTACTTTGGATGGATAATGATGGATTTGTTTTATTTATGTGGGAAGGATGGAATTTGGGGTACAATGTAGTGGTTAAATAATTGCCAAGTCACCATAAAGACATTAATTTATCTAATGTGCACAGTCGTATATTCAGTCAACTGATGATACAAGCCAAGCAGAACTAATCAAAACATTAAAGGTGGGTGCTTGCCGCCAGAATCTCTCCCGCATTTACCAGATGAGCTATTTACAAACCTAGAATGTGAGCTACTTAACTGTGAGTGAATTGAGTTTTAAAAATAAAAGGTAGCTAAAATTAGATAAAAATGTTCACTAAGAAGAGTTAGAGAGTTACAGGCTGGCTACAGATTGGATTTGCAGTAGGCATGTCATTCACCAGTGAAAATACCTTCCCTTTTAGGTTGTTCACTGCCCTTCTGAAGCCCACACATCCATTGTTACAGAGAAATGGATGTTATCACTGGATCTCCCAAAACCTTAAAACCACAGCTGAAAATAATTTCCAGAGATCATCTGCCCACCTCCTCAACAGGATCAGCTGTACCTAAACCTTTCCTAAGGACCTTTGCCCAGCCTCTTACCATTTGGCTAATGTTGCAGCCCATGACCCTGTGAGCCAGCGCAGGTCTCTTCAGCTGATTCCTCCATGCTGGCACTGGAGGTGTTCTCTTTAGATCCCATTAGTTCGAGTGTACAAATGGATATGGGGTTTTCATGTGTGATGTCATCAGGAGAAAAAGGTAAAGGAAATCTGTTAGTGCAACTCACCAAATTAGAAGAAGGGTTAGCAGGGTTAGTTAGAACTATTGACCTGTTTTGCTTTTAGTGACAATCTGTTGCCCTTTCATTTTGGGCAGGAATCTATTGATCCTTGGGTTTGTGGCTCTCTGAGGAGCTGGCACATGTTTGTGTACAGAGGTGGGGCATGTGGCACTGGTGGCACTTGTGCAGTGCTGCTTGTCACCCGTGGCAGATAAAGCACCTGCAGGTGTTCCCTGCAAGAGATGAGCCCAGGGCACCCAATCCACCTCAGTGTTGCTGTGCAGGATGGCACTAGGTATTTTGCTATCTATCAAGTGAGAAATAAAGCCAAAAAGCAGGAACTGGGAATAACAGCCTGGTATTTTTGGCCTGATTCACCACAGTAACTAAAACCCTCAAAGTTATGTATGCATCTGCCCTCATAGGAGTGAGATGTGAGGACGAGCATCATTGTATTTGGTATCTGTGGAGCCTGGACACCAGGAGACCGAGTGACTTCTGTGAGATCACAAATAACCAAGACTTCTCATAAATTTGGGTTACTGAAGCATGTGGATACCTGCTTGTACACATGTGTGAGAGGAGAGTTCTGCTGCTTCATTAGAGGAAATAGTTTCCCTTGGGCTCTGAAAGCAGGGGATTTTTATTGACCTCCTCAGAAGGAAGATTAGATCCAATCTGAATGTAGAAGGTAGGTTTTTTTTTTACCTACTGAATCTTATTCATGTCATTTATAGACTCTTTACAGAAGATTTCAGTCTTGTTACTTCCACAAAGATCATTTCTAGACAATGTGTCATTCTTTCAGAGTTGCCTATTTGTGTTCAAGTGTATAACCCGATCAATTCTTTACCTATTTATTATCTTCTTACATATGTGACAACTAGTGTGAAAAAGAAAATAGAGAATTGTGGGTTTCCTTGATTATTTTGTTGGCAGAAAAGTTTTTTACAAAAATAGTTTGATTAAAATTTCTTCCCAACAAATTAAAGCAAACCATTCCTAAGCACAAACTAATCAATGATTCTCTTTAAGTGAATGAATTCCAAAACATATTTCCGATTTTGTCTTAATTACATTAACAGTACCCAACTGGTGTCACAGCAGTTAGTTTATTCATCATCAATAAGTTTATACATTCTTCTTATGTGTGCTCTTTTTACTTAAATAATACTCTCCTAGTTGGGTTTATTGTGCAATCACAAGCAACTCATCAAATTTTATTTCATAGTAACATCTAGTGAGATAGATACTTCACTAATGCCACCTCAGATTTTCTTCTGAAGAATCCTGTCATTCTGCTTGTATGTAGAGGCTGAGATAGATTTTTTAGAATCCCCCTACTTTCAATTCATAGCCATATTTATCTAGAGTATAACAAAAATGTTTTCTCAGGGTGAGAGCTAATTAATATTTTTTATATACCTGTAGATTGACCTGGCTGGATGCCAGGTGCAAAGTGAGCTGCTCAATCATTTCCCCCTCCTCAGCAAGACAGGAGGAGAAAATACAATGAAAATTCCCATAGGTTGAGACAAGGACAGGCAGATCACTCCCCATTTACTGTCTTGGGCAAAATATACTTGACTTGGGAAAATAATTTGTTTTAATGCCAATTAATAACAGAGTAGGATAGTGAGGAAAAACCCCAAAACTAAACTCACCTTCCACGTGTGCCCCCTTCCTCCACCATCTTCCAGGGCTTAAGCTCACTCCCAACCCTTCTACCTCTTCCCCCTCCAAGTGTCACAAGAGTATGGAGAACGGGGGTTGCAGTCAGTTCATAACTCTTCTTCTCTGCTGCTCCTTCCTCCTCATGCTCTTCCCCTGCTCCAGCATGGAGTCCCTCCCATGGGATACTGTCTTTCACCAATGGGATACACTTCTTCACCAACTGCTTCAATGTGGGTCCACCCCACATGGTGGGCTGCTGACCTTCAAGAACTGCTCCAACATGAGTCCTTTCCACAGGGTACAGTCTGTCAGGAAAGGACTGCTCCCGTGTGGGTCCCCCCCAGAGCCACAGGTCCTGCCAGAAAACTTGCTCCTGTGTGGAATTTTCTTCACAGGCCACAGCTTTCTGTCAGGAGCCTGCTCTAGCATGGGCTCTCCATGGGCTGCAGCTTCCTTTTAGGCACATTCATCTGCTCCATTGTGGGGTTCTCCATGGGCGTCACCATGGCCTACACCCCAGGTGTCAGGGGTGGAGGGTATTTTCTCCACTGTGATCTTCCAGGGGCTGCAGGGGGACAACCTGCATCACCATGGTCTTCATCATGGGCTGCAGGGGAATCTCTGCTCTGGTACCTGGAGTACCTCCTCCCCCTCCTTCTTCACTAACCTTGGTGTCTGAAGAGTTGATTCTCTCACGTTTTCTCACTCCTCTCACACAGCCGCTGTACAGTGTTTTTTACCCTTTCTTAAATATGTTATCACAGAGGTGTCACCAGCACCTCTGACAGGCTCAGATTTGAGAAGTGGTAGGTCCATCTTGGCTGGAACTGACTCTGACATGGGGGTAGCTCCCAGTGTCTTCTCACAGAAGCCACCCCTGCTGCCCCGCTGCTACCAAAACCTTGCCACATACAATACCTAGTACTTTCTGTACAAGAGGCCAACTTGTCACCTTTTTTACTGCTGCTGCACATTGAATCAAGAAATTAAATATCAGTTAGCATTATGTTCTTTTCATCTTCTGTTCAATTTTTTGTTTCACCCACTCCTATGTTTTCATCATTCTTTCTGCATTGAATTAGATAGTCTTAAATATTTCACCTTTCATTCTCTGTGTCAGTACTACTGTCCCTGTTTAGCTATAGGCTTTTCCAGAAATGCTCACTATGATGTCCTGAGCTCCTCAGTGACGTTCTGCTACTGCTTTGCAGCCCTGTTGGTATATGTATGCCATAGCTGAGGGACCAGAGCAGCAGTCCCTCCACGAATCCCTCACCTAGAACAACTACTCCATTTCTTTTTTGTAACAAATGCTGTATAGAGTTGAAACAGGTATAGTTCTGACATTTTGAAATACACTGCATTACTAAATCCTGCCTTTACCATAAGCAAAGCTTAAGCGTACATGCAGTTTACCTGTATTGACTCTGTAGTTATTTATACTCTTCAGTACAGATGTGGAGACACCAACCTTTTCTTAAGAAACTTTAGCAACTCCTAGATCATTTGAAAGTCTTTTCAGTAATACATTTCCAAAGAACTTATGGAGAAAAACTTTCCTGCTTGAACCTATTGCATTTTTTTTAACCCTAAATAAAAATCTTGGCTACACTAAAACAATTTTGCACCATTTTGCACCCTGTACTTTATACCATTATAGTACTTAAAGCTGCATGTAATAAAAATGGAGGGTCAATAAAACAGTGCAGGATACAACATGCTTAGTAAAGGACCTTGGTTCTGAAATATCCACTAAAATATCAAAGTTGTAATATTTATAAAACTATGGTTGTTCTCTATACCAAACTCATTCGGAATCTTAAAATTTGGTTCGACAGCAGAACAGATCTTTTGCTTGTAATGTGTGTGTACATCATGCACATTAAATATAATGTTTTTAAATTTAACATTGTGTACTTAAGTGGTTATTTGTAATTAATAGACTTAGGACCACTAACTAAGCAGTAGTCTTCATTTCAGAATTTTCTAATTTCTGAGTGCTTAACTATGGAATTTAGTATTCTGTTGTCTTATTTTTATCCAGAAATGTCTCTCTCTAGTAACAGCCAGTGTTTACATATGCCTTTGGTGGTAAGAGTTAGGAAAAGGGTTTTATCAATCTGAAAAAAATGTCAAAGAAATATATGGCGGGATGGAAATACAGCAATATTCCAGTATCACCACATATGTAGGCTTCATAGAGCTGCCAACAATGTACGTATAAATCTTGACATTTGGTCTCATTATTTGTTTGTTCTTTATTTATATTCCTCAGATGGCTTACGGATGTTCTCCAGTGTATATTTTCATCAGCTATCTTTCTTCTTAACCCATAAAAGCTCATTTTGTTTTTCCTAGACAAAGTATCTATAGTTGGTATCATCCTTCTCATATCAGTAATTCTATTTCCTTCTGTGAAAGGTCTGATGATCTGGCTGCCTGGTAGCTACCATGATTATCTGACACATGATGTTACATCTATACAACTTATTCATTGCTTTCCACCATTAAACCAGAGGGGAAAGTGATGTCAGGAGACAAGAGGTTGAGAGAATCATTTTGCATTAATAAATCCCAGTCACGACTGAGTGATAAGGAACTAAGCAGTCATCACGAAAGTTTAGTTTTACTCTCTGGATGGATGGAAGAGTGAAGGTATGTCTAAAAGTCATCACAGCAACAGCAATTGTCTTTATCAGGCATATCAGTACAGAATAAATGAGTGGTTTAGTGAAATGCTGAGTGATGAATCTAAATGGTCAACATAGGCCTTGTGCATTTCTTTGCTCGTTTATGTGCAGTTGAGAAAGACTAGCATTGAACACCCTGTCCATCTCTTCAGTTAGGGTGTTCCTATCTCCTTAACCAGAGGCTAAGGTGAAAATAATAAGAAAAACTCTTTTTTTTTAACAGAAGTAAGCAAGCCAAACATTGGTAACATGAGAGAAAGAAGCTCAGGATTCTATTTCTGATAGACAAGAGAAGACTTCCTGGCTAAGTGCTGCAAGGAGGGCTGTGCACACTTTTTGTTTCACATCAGTCATAGCAAGATTTACTTTATATGAGAACTGGAAACTGACTGATGATAAAATAATAGTATTGGGTGTTTTGTTTTGTTTTGGTTTGGTTTGTTTTTTTTTTTGTTTGTTTGCTTGTTTATTTGGTTGATTGGTTGGTTTTTATGTTTGTTTGATTTGGTTTGGTTTTTTTTTGTTTGTTTTTGGGGGGAGAGGTTGTTTGTTTAATTTAATCTAATTTTATTTTATTTTATTTTATTTTATTTTATTTTATTTTATTTTATTTTATTTTATTTTATTTTATTTTATTTTATTTATTTTTATATTACAACCAGAAATGGGCTCCATAAAATAGGAATTTTGCCCACATTGGCTATTGCCTGTGATCATGACTGGGGGTTTGACTTTCATATGGTCTGTGACTTACCTGAGGAAATCAGGGCTGTTTGCAGGCTCATGGATGAGTGTGTAAACCTGGGCTGTGTCCTAAATTCAGCTAATTCAACAAAGATGGAGACAAGGGCACATGGACTGACAAAACCCCATACTCTGGTTAGGTCCCCAAGCTAGAAGGCTGAGACTTGTTTGCATGTGTGCCCTTCTGACTTCTGCCAGGTATAGCCACTGATGCAAATCCATCAATACTTATGATTTTAGTCAGATTTAAAAGTGAAGTAATTCTGGCTGTATGAGAGAGCCAAAAATTTCTTATGGTAGTATGTCAGCTTTCTGTAACTTTAATTTGTAACAAGAGTTTAAAGCAATACCCACAGTACCGTCTGATCTATTCCCCTGGAGACATATTTTTATATTTACCATCTACTCAGTTAACTTTTGTTTCTTTAGAGCTAGCAGTAAGTATTGCATTACTTCTAGGATGACCTATAATGAATAGTTAACTGGTGATTCGGGCAGTTTTTGCTGAGAGTTTTGGTGAAGGCAGATGAATTCTTACCATGAACTGACATAAAGTCATGAATAAGTATTTACCTAAGAATAATATCTAGCATGTAGAATTTTTTAGGTGAGAAAAGCAAAGAAGGAATCCAGAATATGTTGTCATAATAAATTTACTCTTCTCATCTGCTCCTGGTTTAGCATTTTCACTTGACAGATTAACAGAGATATGTAGCATATGGATTGCTCTGCCATGAATTATTGTATGTGGTATTCAAACCTAAAGTACATAACTCTTTTAAAATGATCTACAATGGAAAACTGTTAATAAATTTTTCCTGCTCAGATCAATGCTAGTATTAGTGACGGGAAAGTCAATTTAAGATTGAACTAAGCCCAAAGTTTCTTGAAATTCATAAATATGTGGCTAATTTTATTCATTTAATTCTTCTACTTTCTCATTTTTGGTGTTCCTGGTTATAGCTCACACCAAAACCAAAAAAAGTACCAAAAGCTGCAGGACTCCCTAGTCCCCCAAGAAAGGCTTTTCACATTATGTTTGTGGCTAAAGCCACAATAAAATGTATTTTCAATTAGACACAGACGCACACTGACAACACTGTGATGACAGTTCAATTACCATAATACATTCAACACAGAGTGCAGTTGTGAATGTGGCATGGTTTTTTTTTTTTTTTTTTAATGTCTTTACTGAGAGGTTCCATAATTTTAAGCAATGTTTACCCAAGGTCGTGAATAGCTTTTACTGGTGATTTTAGACACAGCGAGCGAAATCCAGGGCTTGTGAAGTAGATGCAACTTTTACTATATAGGTAACGTGTCCAATATCTGCATATTCATCTTGCCAGACATCTGCTGGAAATACAATACAGTGGAGAGGAAACAGCCCGGGAGGTTCCTGTAGTGTGTGGAAGATAACTGACACAGTTGGTGAGGGAGCCAACTAGGAAAAGTGTCCCACTGGACCTGATTTTTGTGAACAGAGAAGGACTTGTGGGTGACGTGACTGTTGGAGGCTGTCCTGAGCATAGTGTTCATGAAATGATAAGAGTTTTCAATTCTTGGAGAAGTAAGGAGGGGGGGTCAGCAGAACTGCCACCTTGGGCTTCCAGAGAGCAGACTTTGGCCTGTTTAGGAGACTGGGTGACAGAGTCCTTTGGGAGGCAGTCCTGAAGGGCAAAAGGGTCCAGGAAGGCTAGACATTCTTCAAGAAGGAAATCTTAAAGGTGCAGGAGCAGGCAGTCCCCCTGTGCTGAAAGATGAGCTGGAGGGGAAGACCAGCACGGCTGAACAGAGAGCTTTGGCTTGAACCCAGGAAAAAAACCCAAAGATTTTATGGCCTTTGAAAGAAGGGGCAGGCAACTCAGGAGGACTAAAAGGATGTCATGAGGTTATGCAGGGAGAAAATAGAAGGGTCAAAGCTCAGCTAGATCTTAATCTGGCTACTGCTATAGAATACAATAAAAAATGTTTTGATAAATACATTAGCAACAAATGGAATGCTAAGGAAATTCTCCATCTTTTATTGGATGCAGGGGGAAACACAGTGGCAAAGGATGAGGAAGACACTGAGGTACTTACTGGCTTCTTTGCTGCTGTCTTTAATAGTAAGACCAATTGTTCTCTGGGTACCCAGTCCCCTGAGCTGAAAGATTGGGTCAGGGAGCAGAATGAAGCCCCCATAATCCAAGGGGAAATGGTTAGTGACCTGCTACACCACTTAGACACACACAAGTCTATGGGCCTCAATGACATCCATCCAATGGTATTGAGGGATCTAGCAGAAGTGTTCACCAAGCCACTTTCCATCATTTATCAGCAGTCCTAGGTAACTGGGGAGGTCCTAGTTGACTAGAGGTTAGCAAATGTGACGCCCATCTACAAGAAGGGCCAGAAGGAGGATCTGGGGAACTACAGGCCTGTCAGTCTGATCCTGGTGCTGGGGAAGGTTATGGAGTAAATCATCTTGAATGTCATCACACAGAATGTACAGGACAACCAGGCAATCAGGCCTGGTCACCATAGATTCATGAAAGGCAGGTCTTGTTTGACTAACTTGGTCTCCTTCTGTGACAAGGTGACCTGCTTAGTGGATAAGGGAAAGGCTGTGGATGTTGTCTATCTAGACTTTGACACCATTTCCCACAGTATTCTCCTGGAGAAACTGGCTGCTCATGGCTTGGATGGGCATACTCTTCGCTGGGTAAAAATGTGGCTGGATGGCCAAGACCAAAGGGAGGTGGTGAATGGAGTTAAATTCAGTTGGTGACCAGTCACAAGTAGTGTTCCCCAAGGCTCAGTATTGGGGCCAGTTCTGTTTAATATCTTTATTAATGATCTGGATGAGGAGATTGAGTGCTCCCTCAGCAAGTTTGCAGATGACACCAAGTTGGGTGGGAGTGTTGATCTACTTGAGGGTAGGAAGGATCTACAGAGAGATCCGGACAGGCTGGATTGACGGGCCAAGGCCAGCTGTATGAGATTCAACAAGGCTCAGTGCTGGGTCCTGCACTTGGATCACAACAACCCCATGAAACGCTACAGGTTTGGGGAAGAGTGGCTGGGAAGCTGCCTGGTGGAAAAGGACCTGGGGGTGTTGGTCCACAGCCGGCTGAATATGAGCCAGCAGTGTGCCCAGGTGGCCAAGAAGGCCAATGGCGTCCTGGCTTGTATCAGAAATAGTGTGGCCAGCAGGACTAGGGAAGTGATTGTCCCCCTATACTCAGAAGTGGTAAGGCTGCACCTTGAATCCTATGCTTAGTTTTGGGCCCCTCACTACGAGAAAGACATTGAGGTGCTGGAGTCTGTCCAAAGAAGGGCAAAGAGACTGGTGAAGGGTGTAGAGCACAGGTCTTACAAGGAACAGCTGAGGGAACTGAAGTTGTTTAGCCTGGAGGAAAGTAGGCTCAGGGAAGATCTTAATACTCTACCACTACCTCAAAGGAGGCTGTAGCGAGGTGGGTGTCGGTGTCTTTTCTCAAGTAACAAGTGATAGGATGAGAGGAAATGGCCTCAAGTTGCACCAGGGGAGGTTTAGATTGTATACTAAGAAAAATTTCTTCACAGAAAGGGCTGTCAAGCATTGGAACAGGCTGCCTGGGGAAGTGGCTGAGTCCTTATCCCTGGAGATATTTAAAAGATGTGTAGATGTGGTGCTTAGGGACATGGTTTCATGGTGGACTTGGGAGTGTTAGGTTTGCAGTTGGGCTTGATGATCTTAAAGGTCCTTTCCTACCTAAGTGATTCTATGGTTTTATATTCTGATTCTCTCTCCCCTATAGACTAGAGAGAGAGATGCTAAGAGTTTACGGGAAAATTGAGGAATGTTCCTGGCGCAATCCAGGGAGTCCTTTAGACACTTGATAATGGTAATATAGTTCTTTGTCTCAAGAATCTGATTACCATAGCTGTGATCTTGTGTCCCATATCATACTATCTTTAATGACTGCAAAAAAAGATTAGGTTAAGTCTTTATTTGAACTGTCAGGGGTGCCTTGTCTTTCAGCATTACCCTTTAATTTTACTAATTTCTGAATTTTATTTCACTGTTTATTTTATGCTCAAAACTAATAAAAACTATTGAGTGGGTGATCAGGGCTGAGTTACAAGAATTTTCCAAGCAAAGCCTATATTTAAAATGAAGTATCTATAATTCAGTTGAAGAGAATGAATTTCACAGCTTTGAAAAAAATCCCATTTTGATATGACTCATGACCATGATGGCAATTACAGTCATCAGATGTACTTGCAACAGATATGGGTATATACCTAAAATCACTGTCAGTTTAGTTTGCTGAATAAAAGACATTTATCATAATAATTAATAGCTATGAAAAATACAAGCTTTCCTGTGTACATCTGTGGGTTTTTAACATTTTTAACATAAATACATGAAAATGCTATTATGTTATATAGGCTATGTATTAAAACATATTTAAATAGCAGGGAGGATCTGAGAGTATATGTTGCTGGACCACATAAATTCCGACCTGATAAGTCTACATTGCCCTATCTTCTGACAGAATCTATAAAAACTCATGCACGTAATGCATCTGACTATTGAGAAGAATATGGCCTCAGTGAAAAAGTGAAGTATGTAACAGCTACTTCTTAGTTTCCAGGCCAGATGAAAGAGAACACAAGGATGCATGTATAGATTTTTGTTTAAATACAGGTTGAAAATGCATGTAGAATGCTTTTGCAAACCCTTAGATATATTAATACCTCTATCTAAGTTAAGGTGAGTCTGGTATGAGAATGAGAGTTGTTTAAATAGTAGAAAAATTGTATGGCTAAGTTCACATGCTAACAATTCTGGTATTTTATTAATTCGGTACTTTCTCATAAATATTTAAGTTTAATATCTGTCTTGTAAGCATAATATCTTTCTGAAAAAATACATTTTGGAGTGTGCAACAACAAAAAGTTTAGCTCAAGTCAGCACTAGTTATCTGAAGTGCTGCTTGAAGTGGAATATGACATGCCAATATTGTGTTCATCTATTGCATCTGAATTGTGTTACAAACTTTGGAAATCACAGTCACCTCAACCATACAAAGCATTTACTTTTCCTTCCCCCCAAATAAATAACTCAGCTGAAGTGGCTTCTTTTAGTCATGTATTTCCTCCTTAAGGAAGGGAAATTTGGTTTTTTTCTTACCAGTGCTGATACTTGCCATCTATGAAAACAATTTTGCCTGGTTTTCACAAATTCTTTTCACAAGCCTCATTGCTCTTCTATGGATAGACATATTGCCCATTTCTGACATCAACAGATGCCGTGCTTTCAGACTCTACAGAAAGTAATGGTGCCTGACATTTCCAGGGTGAAAGCCTCTCTTTGGTTTTAGTGCTAATGGAAACAGACTTCTTGTCTTCTTGAAAATCCAAAGCCAGAATGTAAATGGTTATGTAGTAAACAGAACAGATTCTTTTTTAATTCCAGAAAATAAAGGAAAAAAGTAAAAAACTCCTCTTATTGCAAAGTTATAGCAGAGCTTTGAAAAAAACCACTTTTTTCCCCAAGCTTGCTTTCTTTATTAGATATCCATTCATACTGAACAAGTACCAATATTTATACTTTATACATAAGGGAATTTGACAATGACTTGCATTACATCAGTGGCAAAGTATTTACGAATGAGAACAAACCTCAGACAGATTGGCTATACTGATTCACAGAACCATTTTATACTAGGATGGTGTGTTCAGATGGCTTATACTAAATGAAAATCTCAGTTACTTTGAATTAGTCCCACAGCAGTTCTGAAGGCTAGATTCTCTGCTTGGTGAGACACCTGATAAATAACATTTTATTTCTATTCATAGGAGCTAAGGATCCTGTATAAAGACTTTTCTATGGGCCAAAACAGGAAAAGAAAACGTGGAGTATTTTAGAGGACAGTTTGAAGGGCAGGGAGGTTTCATAATGGGAGGTTTCCTATCAACGGCAAATGTCTGTGCAGGCTTAGCATCTGGAAAGTGATATTTCTTGAAAAATAAGTACTGAACAATGATCCTTGGATATCATCTAATTCCTATAATAACATCTTTTCAGTGTATAGGATAGCTTCTTTTGAATTCTTGCTTCAGGCCTGAAAACCTGTGATATTCCTGGTGTTTGATCACCGTCATATTTACATTAGACTGAAAGAGGTTGCTAAGAGTGCTATTACTTAAAGCACTAAAGCCTTAACTTCCCAACATACACCTCCGTTCTGTTGCATCTGTGTAATGCATATGCAACTGAATGTAGTTGGATGCATCCACACTTGATGTTAACTGCATACTTCACTCTTTGTCAGACAGCAGCCTAAATCCATAAAAGTCACAGATGGTCAAAATTTCAAGCTGACCAGAAAGACTCAAGTTTTGTAGAGGTACTACATTTTGCATGATGCACTCAGCATTATGTGGCTGAAACATTGCCCATCTTTGTCAACTTTGTCATACTGTATTATAGAAAATACAGTTTTGCAGAGTTCAGTCCTTAGTAAAAAGAGGGTTTCAGTGTTCCAAAGAAATCTCGTGAATTTTAAGAAGTTTTTCAAATGAAGCATTTTAGATTCTTCAGTTCAGTGAAAAATTTCAATCTGGGCAAAGCAATGTGAAATAATTCTCAATGGAATTGGAAGACATAATATCTAATTGAAATATCCCCATGGAACATATTAATATACAAAAACTGCATGTTCCATCACAAAATTGTTCTGATGGAAAAAAAAAAAAAAAATTGCAGGTCTGTTTGAAACTTATATGTAAGATGTTTCCTTCCAGGTTTTGACCTCCTAAGAAACCATGTATTGACATCTTAAATCAGATTGCCACTGATGTCAGGGGAATAGTTTGGTACTGTCAGAAACTGTTCAGAGATATGATTTTAGGGATATAAAAGAAGTAGGCTCTGAACAATTAATTTCTTGTTGGTTGTTGTCTCCTGGAAGTTCTAAAACCACACAAGATTATTTGATATTCTTTTGAAAGCTAGGAGTCAATCAACTTGTTTTATTTTTTTCACTTATTTTTTCTCTCTTCTTGTTTCCTCTAGCCTGTTTTCTCCTGGCTTCCATGATGACAAGAGTATCCTATGATAAATTCGAAACACTGAGTCCATGATCATCTAAGTATCCTTGTTCTGTGTAATGACTTTTAAGTTCTGTATCTCTCAGATGTTAATGCTATTTCTGGCACTATTTGGAGGCATTTTTAGAAGACAATAGTCTATCTCTCTAGATATTGAAAGAACTGTCCTAGCTGTTAGACTACATCTTTAGCTTCTCTCCTGCCTTTATCTCCTCCGTTCACTTGGCTGTGGGAACCAATTTTTCCGGTAACGTTGAATGTGGCAACAAAGCAAGGAGCTAAGCTCAGCTGAGTAACTTCTTATATGTATGTGCACACATGCAAAGTGTGCAGTAGAACAAGAACAGGAAATTTACACACATAGAAATACATCAAACTCCTGAACACAGTCATTAATGCAGAATCTTGATACCCACAAAAGTACTGGTTTTGATTTGAGTTATATTGGCCATTTCAGCTCTCAGTCTTTTTAGCCTGATCAGCTTGTATGTGGCAGTTTATTGGTGTCCACTGACCTGGAAAGTTTGCATTTGAGAGTTTTGTTTTGTACTTTTGGGTTTTTGGTGGTTCTCTTTGCTTTTTGTTTTGTTTTGTTTTCTTTCTTTTGTTTGTTTGTTTGGTTGTTATTTTTTTAATTCTCTGATGAAATTCCAACAAGGAATTTCATACTTCAGTTTTCTGTTAATATCTGACTACAGACCTCTTCAAAGCCAGCAACTACCAGCTGGGCATGGTTGCTTCAGAGCTCACCAAGAACAGTGACTTCAGAAGATATCATGTTCTTGCTATAAAATGAAGATTCAAAGCCAAATGAAAGGTTACAACTAAAAAAGAATGCACAACATAAAAACATCATATATACACTGACACATACATATTCCCCAAATGGTCAACACCACCTTTGTGCAACCTGGATCAATGGAAGTTGTAACATCAATGCAAACTTATGTTTTATGTGAAAAGAACATCTTCTCCAACACTTGACAAGATTATCTTTTGTATGAAATGACATTCAGTGGTCCTAGAGTTATATGAGTAATAAACACTTGAGCATTTCAGTAGTTTCAGGGGAACAGAAAGGCAATCAGGATCTTTTCTCTGGCAAAGCACTGCAAAATGTAATGGCTCAGAGATAAAAGAGTTAAAGTAAAATTAGAAACAGGGCAATTATTTTTAACAGTGAGATAATTTCTGATACAGATTACCAAGAGAAATATGAAGATTTTGGAGGAAGATTTTGTTCCCTTCCAATCAAAATTTAGTATCCACCTCTGGAAACACCCTCACTCAAACATAGGGATGTGGAAAGGATCTTGTGCTTGATTCAGGAGTCAAACCGGGAGTGTCTAATGCCATCTGAGATGCTGTAGAAGATGTGATCTGGTCTCCAGGTGCAATGCAAGTACAGGTCTCTCTTCACAGCAGTGTCACAGCTGCTTGTTCTGGGTGTGTCTCATACCCTGGGGCATCCAAACTGGCACTAGATGCTTATGTCTGAGCACCCTGTACAATAGGAAACGAAGCTGATCTGTTAATAGTCAGTCTTCCTGTATTAACTGTGACCATTTTCAGAAGAAAATTAAAAGAAGATTGTAATATCATCTTTCTGTTCTGTAATACCAAACTGGAAAATCCATGGAGAGAAGCCAGCAATCTTATTCTTGGAAATTTGCAGGAAAATGTATGAGTTTGCTTTCTCAGAAACGTTTTCAATGGGTTCATTCTGTGCTGCCTCATAACAAAGGTAGGTTTATGTCAACAGCAAGCAATCATTTAAAGCTTTATAGAATAGATACTCTTGTAAATTTAAAATGGACATGCATATGAAACCGTTTGAATCCAGCCTTTTTGTCTTTCAGGCCAGATCAAAAATCCTTAACTAACTAGCTATCTAATGAAATAACTAACTGTCTGAAGATCAAGTAATGGACACATTATTTTTCTGTTGCAATTCTTATCTGGATTTTTTATCCATTTCTGAGTAATGCTATTCATCCAGGAGAGTTCTATGAAAATATAAGTGCAAGTGCTACTTATTGTTAGCCCAGAACAAAGAGAGAAGCAGTGGATTCAAGGCTTTTTGGCTATAATGTTCTGCTTTCTAGATAATGGGCTCTTCTGGCGTTATAATGAAAAGCAAGCATATCATTAAGAAAAATCTCCATAAAAAATGCCTGTCATATATCTTAAGCTTCATTAGTTTAGATTAATGACTTACTTTGTATACATGACAATAGGTGAAGCAAATCTTTGTTTATTTATTGACAATTCAATGTAGCTGTGACATGCATAAACAGCCTTCCTCCTGATTAGTTCCATGTTTTAAAGTAACTTTGTGTTATAAAACTTGTTAACTACAGTATCATTTTATTGAACTCTGCTCTGGGAATGATGTGATCTACATTGAAAGGCATCAATATTGCAGCCATTCCTGACAGGCATTGGAGCATTATGTACACAGATTGGAGTAGATATCTCATTGTACAAATCCATGGACCCAGAAAATGCCCAGTTACTGAGACTGCATGGAGAGGACAATGTTCTATTCACAGGATCTGCAGTACAAGGTCGGAGAATGAAATCTGAACTATGTGTAAGGTTCAGATTAGTTTCACAGTTTTGCAGAGGACCTCCCTGAAAGTTAAGACTCTGAAAGCACCAATCCTTTCCCAGAGATCCCCGGCAAGGGTTTGCAGCATAGCATTTGTATGAATAAGTAGTTGGGGAGTGATTTCCAGTGTGAAGCTCCTGTAAAACTCAGTGAGAGGGAGAGAGAAAGTGGTAGAAAGGAAGTTATATGAGCCTTTTGCAGCAGAAGAACTTTTTCAGAAAAAGCTTGTGGAGTGATGGTACAAAGATGTTGAATTTCGACATGTTTTTTTCTTGAATGAAATAATTTATATTTGGATTCAGTTGCAGTTTGGAAGCTGTAACCTCATAACACCATTGACATCCTGTGGTTCCCCCTTACTAATGCTTCCGAAAGCACATAGCTAGAAATGGGTTTCTTTAGCAGTAGCCATTTTAGGCAGAATAGGTAGTGTTGTCTCTTATTGTGCCAGTTTCATGCTTTCCATTATAAAGGTATGTTTCCAGTGACTTCTAAATTTGTCAGCTTGTCTGGGATGATATTTTACATACTGAATGTTGTCTTCAGGTTACAGTTCTTGGAAAAAGCCAACTGAAATAGTTCAGATGAGCTGACATAAGGATCAAAGACCAAGGTCAAAGAAGGGAGGAATGGGAAAAATAGTGTCCAATATGCACACCGCTGGGTGAACACAAGTGTCCTGAGTCTCACTATTTTTCTGTTGCTGGTAAAAATGATAATGCAATGGCAAACTGTTATCTCAGGGCTCCATAGCT
This sequence comes from Tyto alba, assembly GCF_018691265.1. Lineage (NCBI taxonomy): Eukaryota > Metazoa > Chordata > Aves > Strigiformes > Tytonidae > Tyto > Tyto alba. Next base: position 40,435,512 of record NW_024881330.1, read on the forward strand.
GACCTGCAAGAACTACATTACTGCTATCTACTCCCTGCTAAAATCTCCAAATTTTTTCTCCAGCTCTGTCATTTGTTGCCACAGGACGGAATTTCCTCCAGTTTCTTCTCTTAAAAAACCCCAAGACGTCACACATAAAAACACACAGGAGGAAAGCTAATAAGATAACAAAATTAAAACAGTTTTTTCTCCTAAAATGGGAACGAAAAGCCTTCAAGAAAATACATGGGTCCAATAAATGAGTTGTGTTATCTGAAGAATGGTAAGTGGCAAACATGACATCAATATTTTATAAGATTTTCTAGATTAACTAACAATTACAAACTGATAAATTATATTTGTATAAGATCAAATTTGTAGGAAGACTCCATTCGATGAGAACAGACTGAGTAAAAAGGAGAAAAAATATGATATAATAGGGAAAAGCCAACATAGCCTTTGCATAGAGAAGTCATGACTCACCTATCAGTCAGACATCTTTAGAGGAGCCACTGAACATATGGTTCAGGTGACGTAATGTACACGCATTTTAAAAAAACTTTTGAGAAGGTCTCATTGCAAAATCTCAAAAAGACACTAAGCTGTCATGGGATGAAAGATAATGACCTGTGGTGGATTAACAACTGGTTAAAGTATAAGAAACAGATGGTAGGAGTGGGTAGTTGGTTTTGAGAAAGAAAGGATCTCAAATGTATGAAAAATGTGCCATTTGATATATCAAAAATGAATATCACTTGAATGATAAGGAAAATCTGAAAATAATACAGAATTATTTGGGATAATCTAAATCTTGTTGTGAGAAGCTGTCAAGGAACTCAAACTTATAAGTAGATGATAAAAAGGTAGACGAAATTAAATGTTAGTAAGTGGAATACAAAGACAAGGATAAGAAAATATCTACAAGTATTAATATATGATGGCCATCAGTTTAGTTACAACCATTTAGGAAAGAGATCTTGAAGCTACTGTAAACTTATTCAGAACAACAGCTTAGTGTTCTACAGTGTCTATAAATGTAACTAGAATTGAAGAATAATTAGGAGCCTAACAGAATGCATAATCATGTCCCAGTGTATATTAATCATCTACTAATATTTCAAGATTTCATTATTCTAAATTTAAGAAATGAAGCTTGTGGTCCTGGGTGTGTCACAGCAAAAGAAAAAGGTGTACTATAATTACCAGGGATCCAGACAAAGACAACAAAAATAAACAGATGTAGAATGTCTTCCATACAGCTACAGAGCAAATTAACAAAAATCTGAATTTGGAAAAAAAGGTGAAAACAAAAGAGAGATTTGTAGAAGGGAGATCAATAGCAAACAACACTTCTCACAGTGCAAATAGTGCCACCAAGTGAAATTGTCAGAGTAGATTTTGAAAAACACAGAAGGTATACTTTTCTTGCACAAAAAGGTATACTTTTCTAAATGAGTTTAGAAGGGGTCAGAGAAGTTAATGCAGGCTAGATCCACTGTTGGCTAATACACATGATGAACCGTAACCACCAGAATAAGGAATCAGTCAGCTCTTACTGGTGGTTGGCTCACTCTCTGTGTGCGTTGCCCAACAGAGGCATGGGGCTGAGCTCGCTTTCAGTGACACCTCTTTTGGCAACGTTCAACATTCAGAAATGAGGAAACTGGAAAATTAAGGTTCTTCATGCAACTTTAATTAAAAACTCCTTTTTGAATAAGTATTGTGACATCTATTACACCCTGTTTTGCCCTTTCCATCTCCTGCAGCGCCCTCCCATCCTCAGTACAAGTCCAGAACCGTTTGGGGATGGAGCAATTCTGTGTACAAAGGTGGGTCTGGCAGAACTTATTTTCACCAGTTGCAGCTGTCTGGTGAACAACACAGGGAATTGCAAGAAAACTCTGAATCAAATAAGGCTGAAGCCCCTTGAATACATCCTGGAGAACACTTTCCTACAGCTCCTTGTCTTGTGTGTTCGTGCTCCAGGCAGGCAGATATCTACAAACGTCCTTCTACCTTTGAACTGCATACCATCAGCAGCGTAATAGCAGCCAACTTGTGGGTGTTTGATGGCAGCATGGTTTCCATACCCTGCTCCCTGTTTGTGGACTCAAACCCCTTTCTTGAAGAGGGACTTAAACTGAGAACATTTGGACAAATTTAGGCTCCTGATCAAGAGGAAATATAGCTGTAAATGACAGGAATTGCCGATCAAATTGAAGTTTTCACAGCTCATCGCTCATTTTTGCTGTGGTACCAGGGTATCTGACTTAGAAAAGTGGTAGGAACTTGCAGCTTCAGCTGAAGTCAATAGGGTTACGTAAACTGCTATATGATGTTAAGTGCTCCAAGGAGTCTGATCTTCCTGTGTCTCAAATTCTGCCTGCTAATCAGTGGATATATTTGTTTTCATATGTGTGTTCAGGCACTCTGACTATAAAATAATATTCAAGCCATTCTTCAGCTCACAAAGACGTTGTGAAAATAAATTATATTTATGTTTCACTCAGTTGTGGGACTGATGAGTGTCTTCATAAGACCATTTTGCATGCTGAATGAGTTAGGTGGTGTGTGAGGAATTATTTTTTAATTGTATAATTAAAGACAGTAATAGAAAAATGTGTACACAACCTTAGAATGGCAACCTTAATTCTGACATTTTCTAACTACTGAGGTCTTGCTTTGAAAGCCTGCTTTTTTGAACATATGATTTGTATGTGTGTAATATAAACCATGAGGTTTATTTCAGCACTGATTGTTAGAAATTTTATATATATATATATCCATCCCACACTTTTACTATAACATTTCTATATAGATTGAAAATAAACATATTCTAAGGCAATTTTAGAAACATTCACTTTTTATGGTTTAGCCAGTCCAGAGTAGTGCTAGATTTCTGCATAATAATGTCATCACATTCAAAGGAAATGAAGAGTTAGATGGTGGATGGGCTATTGCAGATCAGTGAAAACAGAAAGATTGGTTTTCCCCTTCATATAAGGTCTATATTTAGTAGAGTGTGACCATGCCATCACACCATACAGAAAAAAATGATAAAAACAAGGTTCTACATCCAGACTACTTATCTTAAAAATAATTTATTTTCTATTGTACCAAAGTGGTGAGAATAATGATGTCTAGGGATTTTTAATATTTGTAGACTATACTTCTACTTCCAGTCTCCTGGGCAGCAAGAGCATACACTCTGTTTCAACAGGTAGAGTCTGAATAATATTATTTGTATTTTTTTTTTAAAATAAGAGGTACTAAACCAATCACAGTAACCCAGACCAGAAACCACTAAATCTGCTTATAATTCATCATTCTCCACAAGAAATTGGCTTCCTTCTATAGCATCCTAAAAGAGTCTGGCCCAGAGTTTCAAGAAGAATAGATTAGGACAGACAGATTAGAAAAAATTCTTCAGCTCCAAGATGCAATGAGGAGTGGTCGTCTGCTGCCTTTACTGCTTTCATGTCATATAGATCTGAAGAAACTTCAGTTCTTAACACTTATAGTTTCTCAGACAGCATAGGAAAAAAATAATATCCATATTCTTCTGTCCTTCAAGCTGCAGTCCTGGAGGAAATTGGCTTATCCCTGTAGGAGGTTATTAATGAACTTCATAGAGGGACAGTGAATGTGAGTTTTTATGTCTTGTAAGTACATTTTTTTTTCTTAAATTAATAACTGCAATTTATCCTTTCTTTCTCTAGCTACCTTTTATGTGGTTTCTAGCTATTTTGCATCACAAACATCTGGAAGATAAATGTTCAGAGGATGAAATATTACCTTCATCCCCTATCCATGCCGCGGATCATACATCCAGGTTAATGTTAACAAAATAATCTGTAGGTAGACTCAGGGAAGCAATCAGAAGGAACTACTTTCAGGTCAGGAACTTATAAGTGCACTTTTCCTTAAAATTTTTGTATGGTGAGGTGCTTCAACTGTGCAGGATGGGCACAGAATTTTCATCTGAGAATTCTTGGCTCTTCTGAGGCACTCTGATTACTGCCCAAATCCGATGTTATGTGCACTTTGTCATATAGCTGTCCTTCTTTGAGGCAAAATCTGAACCGAGCCCCTTCACTGAGCTTCTGGTATTGTCTTCAGCAGATAGCAGCACCAGCAGGAAAGCACAGAGCTCCCCACATGGCAGTGGCGTAGTGGCCTTGTCCAGAGGAAAACAACCCTTTCTAGCTCCAACAGCTACAAATTTGCTGATCTCAGAAGCAGTAAGGTTTATATCCCTTTCTAACTTAAAACAAATCCTGTTTAACTGAATTTGAAGCATGCTTACTGCCGGTATAAATGCATGATCCTTTTCAAATCCTACTAAATCACTGGTGTTGGTGATTTCCCTGGCATGAGAAGAGCGAAGGGAGGCTCAGTGCAGATTAGGATGTGGATCCCTGACTGTGAAAGAATGATCTCAGGGACCAGACAACAGAGACAAGAGTGTGTTAAATGGTCCAGCTCCTCTCTCATCTGGTTTGGGAGTGTTCCTGTTCCAGGGTAGCACAGGGGAAGAGATTTAGGCATAGCTAAATATTTAAGACTTATCTGTTGAGGTATCTATAGACAGATATTTTGCCCTATATGGCCCAATTCCAGACAAGTAAACTAATTTTCCTGCAACTCAGTAATGCCATATGACAGGACATCTAATGTGCTGGGTTTGAGTGAGTAGTAGGGTTTTTGGTAGTGAGGGAGAGGGCTACAGCAGTGGCCCCTGTGAGAAGCTTCTCGAAGCTCCGCTGGCTCTAAGTTGGACTCACCTCTGCACCAGGACTAAGCCAATTAGTGACGGTGGCTCTGCCTCTGTGTTAATGTATTTAAGAAGGGGAACCTGGGAGGAGGAGTTGGGAGTTGTGAGGAGGACACCTACGCAAATACTGAGGTCTGTGGAAGAAAGGAGGAGGTGGGGGGAGGTACACCAGAGCAGAGACACCCCTGCAGCCAGTGGCGAGATGGCAGGGCCATCCCTGCCTGCTGCCCACAGAGGTCCATGGCGGAGCAGATGCCAACCTGCAGCCCGTGGAGGACCCCACGCAGGAGCAGGTGGCTGTGCCCAGAGAATGCCGGAACTCTGTCAGAAGCCCTTGCTGTTGTAATTCAGCACTGGAAGGGTTGTAAGACGTGGGAAGGACCCAAGCCATAGCAACTCAGGAAGAGCTGCAGCCTGTGGGAAGGACTCATGTCCGAGAAAGTTCATGGAGGGCTGTCTCCCCTGAGAGGGGAATCAAGTGGAGCAGGGGAAGAATGCGAGGAGTCTTCCCCCTGAAGAGGAAGGAGTGGTGGGACTGACTGCACCCCACATTCCCTGCTCCCTGTGCCACTGGGGGGTAGAGAAATTGGGAGCAAAGCTGAGCCCAGGAAGAAGGGAGGGGTCGGGGGAAGGTGTTTTTAAGATGTGGTAATGCTTCTCACTGTCCTACTCTGTCTGTTAAATGTTGTTGCTAGTGTCTGAATTAAACTGATGTTATTTTTCTTCCCCTAAAGAGTCTGTCTTTTGCCCATGAACATAATGGGTGAGTCATCCCTCCCTGTCCTTTTCTCAAATCCTGAGCCTTTTGCTTTATTTCCTCCTTTCCATTCCTGGGGGATAAGGGGGACCAAGTGGCTGTGGGGTGCTCAGTTGCCCTCTGGGCTTAAACCAGGACAACACTTTACTCTAAAAGGGAAGTGAAGTTTGGAACGCTCAGCTACATGGAAGTGTAGATGCACAGTGAAACTTTGTAAGGCCAGCTCTTCACTAGTTTAAATCAGCATGACATCAATGCCTTCAAGAAAACATTTTCAATTTACATTAGCTGAGGATTCGATATCTAGTGATATATTGAAATGAAGGAATGGTTTTCCCCATCACTCAGGTGCCTAAATTGGCTACCAAACTAGAGAGAAGGGAAAATCTTCCTCTTAAAGGGTGACTCTGAATCTGAATCTGACCTTGCTGTGCCAAAATGCTGCCCGAAGGAGCCTGTTTCCATCCCTTCATCAGATCTTGGGGAATCCAGTCATTTGTGGAATACAGTAGGTACCTAAAGCTGAGGGGGTTGATTCATCTCATAAAAAACGTTTCTAACTGGAAATTACGTTTGAGCATCTCTTTGGTCAAAGAGGATAAAAATATACATCTGCCAAAGAGACATCCAGTCTTATAGCCTCTAATCACATGAATAATCGTGCTGAAACCTACAGAGTCCTGCGAAGTGGCTTACTGGATAAAGACCATCATGTTTAATAAATATGATTTTTTTTTTTCCCATTGAGAAAGAACAATAGAACACATCTAATTCACTTCAGTTTTAAAATGAAAGAATGACTCAGAAGCCACAGACTGATTAGCAAACAGGAAATGGAGAAAGGCCTCTGAGTTGTAATTTTGAGACAATATTCTACAGTTAATCTCTTTGAAAAATAATGGAACCAAACTTTAATATTAACCTGTCATTGCACTGCAAGAAGATCTAGAGAGAACAGTAAGCTGTATCAATGAAATTAATCTAATGACATTTTACTATTGCCAGACACTAAAAATCCAGAAATTCAGGAGACAAAAGGTAAATATTCTAGATTTTCTTACTAAATCATGCAGTTGCAACACTTTTATAGATTGTAGTGTAAGGTAAAAATTGTGTCATTTCAAATTTAAAAGCCTAATTTTCATAAAAGCTCTGTTTAGCTTGGTTGTGTGATCCTTCCTTGCTGCCAGAATAAATTTCATCAGTGCTCTTGTCAAACAGGATGCTCAATACCTTTCACTATGCTGTTAAAACTCCCTGCCACTGAACACAGATATGTTAGTGTGAGACCCTTAGAACTTAATCCAAAGCTTTTAAAACCCTCCTTATATTAGCCTGAGTTTATCTTTATTAAAAATATAACATTTTCTTTATAAAACAACAATTATCAATCTAATATAATTTAAATTACTGCCTCTGAACTGTATGCTAAAATAAAAATACATCATTCCTTTGAGATGATGAATAAAAACAAATCTCAAAATAAGAACAAATAGAGGTATTATCCTATGAGAAAGAGTCTTCTGAATTGATCTATTATTTCGCAGCTTGAAATGTGCCACTATTGTACTTCCATGTGATTATGAGTCTTGTTATCACTTCCTCCAGTTGATCCAAATTGAGTGCTTCTGACATTTGCAAAGTTATTCACATATTCTGCTGCGCAGCAGGGAAAGCCATGTTAATGAAGAAATAACAAGCAGAAAAAGTGAATAAATATTTAGTTGATTGTAAAAAGGTACAGTTGCTGTTTTATAAATGGTGAAAATAAAAAAAAAAACCCTAAGCCATAGTAACATGCTTGCTCATGTCCTCTAAAAAGGGGTGCTAGTGGTATTTCTCTCTGTGCCACAGGGCACTTTCATTTCCTGATTCTATTATACACTAAGTGGCCACCTGAACCTGCCAATGAACTTGTTCTATTATGTTTTTCTATTTTTAATCCTAAAGGAGTAAACACATTTCTCATCAGATGTGTCACACTGCTCTACATTGGTGAGATTTATGAAGGTGTCACCGAGTTATTACAGAGCCATTCATTTATAAATAGATGTCCATTCTTCAGGAAATCATAAATGATAGGAGTATTTCCACCATTTCAGAAAATCTGTATTGTAAGAAGGATGCCCATTTGTGTTTCTTTTTGTCTGCACTACACTGGTGTAATTTGTTTTTTTGTCCCTCTTCCCTCCCCGCCCCCCCCCCCCATTACTTCAAGGATTTCTCTCTACCTCATGATCATGTTCAGCTAGATTCATGCATAGGATGGTTAACAGTAGTACAGCAAGGAAAGTAAGAACTATTCCAGTAGTTATTTATAGGAAAAAAACCAAAAAAATTCTGTTTAACCATCCAGACTTGCAAACTCTGAGTCAGCTCTACTGCTCTGTATATTTTTTTTCATGGTCTTTAGAAAATGATGTAGGAGTACTCTTAGTAGATATTCTTCACTAAACACTGACCAAGTCTGCCCAGGAGTGGATATGAATGCAGCTGTAGCCATCTGACAATGACATCTCTTATGATCTCCAGTCATATTTCTTACTTGGAAAGAATCTTTCTCTAATATATCATTAGTACCACTTTAAAGTAACTTGAGAAAAAAATTTTTCGTGCCAATCATGAGGAAAACTAGTCTGATAGGAGGATTGCTCCAGAGACATGAAAAGCAAAGGCAAATTGTAGAGAACAATATACATGTTTTAAATAGTTCAGGAAAAGCAAAAAAGGGGAAAGAAAATTAAAGTATCAGCATCCTCTAGATTTACAGTTCTTCTAAATGTCTTATGGGATATTACAGCAATATAATTAGGTTGTATTATAGAGGACTGGATCATTATTTCCTGGCTTATTAATCTTTCTTTAACGTTCATTTGGTACATAAGACATCCTGTCACATTTTTCACTATTCAAATATTATTTTGACAATCACCAGCACCACAACCCAGAAGAAAAATATTTGTGCAATTTGTTGGATGTCACCAGGTGTTGGGTATGTCACCTAACCATCTAAGGAAAAATGAAGTCACTTTCCACTCTGAGGGGTTTTTTGAGAGTGTTTTTTTTATTTGTGTGTGTGTATGTGCACGCTTCGTTTTCAGTGAAAGAGTCAGGGACAAACCCAGAAAAAAACACTTACTTTTGTGGATGTGATCTAATTTCCATTTAAAAATAGCTTAATGGGTTGGTTTGAAGGCTTTCAACTCTCCAGATTTGATTTTCATTTGATATAGAGGAGTAACAATGGTACCTTTTAGCCACTGATGTCTATCATCCTCAGCTATGTCCTCAGCAAAGTTATGATTTTGTTCTGACAACAGGAGCTTTGTTCCACTTTTGAAGTCCTTTTTCACGCATATAGAACATTGTGTTAGAAAAACAAATGCCTTCACTCTGGCACCAACTTTAACAGCCAAGAAATAACATGAAAATCCATGTACAGACTCCAACCAGCAAATGGGATTGATTGATGTATGTTTAAAATAGATCCCTTTCAGCACTGTAACTGATTTCCATGCACAATCTTTGAAGTCTAAGAAGCACCCATGAGTGCAAAGTCTGTCTGGGCTCCAAAAGTAGGATTGTGCCTGCATGTGTGGTGTGTTAGATGAGAATGTCCTACTCACCTTTGTGACAAACTACCCCTAGAGACAGAAGGATCCTTGCTTCTTATGCTGAGCTGCATTTACAAACCGTGATTAAAATTTGGAAGCAAATAGTTTCCAAAAATATAAAACAGCTCTGTGGATCATCTGTAAACATATGGGGGGACAGAGGTTCCACAGACTATCTGATAGCACAACTAAAGGCACAAAACCCATACTTAGCCAAATAGATTTAATAAAAGGCAAGAAGGGAAATTTTCTGTGATTCAGCTGTCCTCCATCACGAAGCCACTCATATCTTCAAGTCTTCCCACTGGCTCCCATTCATTGCAGAAATTGTAGATCTTTTCCACTGCTGCAGTGCTGTGTCCCTGTGCCACCAGTTTCTCTGCTTCTCTCACCCTCAATCTTCACATTAGCTCTATCTACACATCTTTATTCTTCTCCCCTTTCTGCATTTTTTTTCATGTTGATCACTAGTAAAGGATCACTTCTCAGCCTTATGCATGAACATACTACCTTTTCTTTGTTCATGTCCCTCTTAAAACACTCATCTCCTGCACTACCTAGCAGAGCTGTCATTCATCCATTAAAACAAATCAGACAGTTCCAGTGGAAAAGTGCACTGACACAATTCTCTCTCAGCTTCAGCTGTTGGTCAGCATCAAAGAGAGAAATCCCACTACACTCATCTCTCTTTTTCTGTGTCTTATTCTGCTTTGAAGACAAGAAGGTAAAGCTCCAATAAGTATACCAGGAAAAAAAGCCACAAAGATTCCTAAGCACTGGTTCATTAAAAGAGTAAGCCAGCAGTACCTTTAACTTGAATCCAGGTCTTAACTGTTTCATGTTATAGCAGGGAATAGGTTTTCATAATATCTAGATCTACTACTCACTTTTCCTGTGGAACATATACCAAGTTCCTTGGGGCAAAGACAAGTCTCTTGTTCTGTATAGATCTGTTAAATAAGTAAATAATAAATAGTTCGACCCAGGGGCACTAATGGCAATCAATGCTACCCTAATTTTAATGCAATGATAATAGCTATATTGTGATACTGAGTTAGATACGGGCAAATGCCGGGGTCTCTTATTCATAATATCTGATAGATTAGACTTTGCTCAAAATATATCTGTGAAAAAGGAGACCTAGTTTTTTTGTGTGGAGGATATGGCATATCTGAATCTTGGTCCACCCTGTAGTTCTCTAACTGGCACCTGATGTACCAATCCCGCCAAAGGGGGTTACTTTAATTCATTATTATTTCTTCTCTCACCTATACCTAGCAGTAGTTTACATTGAGTGAGATGGTGATCAGAGGTTTTACATTTGAATTTTCCCTCCCGAACTTTGAACTTCTTAGAAAAACAAATTGTTTCCCTTTATTTTATGGAATAACACCTTTATGACTGACACAAATTCCCAGGAGGGAGCAGAAGGAGCTGATAACAACTCAGGCCAGTTTTCATCATGTGGTGTTGAGCCCTGAATAGAGTATCTTTAGTTATTACAACCAAATACAAAATCAATGACCTGAGTACAATAGCTGTGACCCATAGATTTCAGTGGCAAGGAATTTTTTCCATGATACGGTGAAAACTGAGTAACTAGCAGTGTCTTATTTGCTGTGCGTGTGGGCACACATAAAACCTTTTGGGTGTGACTTAAGAGAACTAGTCTTTAGCTTGGAGAATTAATTCATATAATTAGACAACATGGTGCTTTCTACCAAGTCACATTCCTCTGTGCAGAAGGAAAAAGGATATTTTAAGGGATTACCTGTGAGAACAGGATTCACATGCCAAAGTATTGCAGATAATTTAGGTAATGCCTAGCCATTTTTGTGGTTTATGCCCAAGAGTTTTAGGAAGTATATGATGCATGATGCATGGGGAATAATAGTCATGTCATTTTTTGATCATTGTCTGAAGACACAAACCTGCAAAAAAGAAACATCAACGTCAGTATTGATGATACCATGCTATGGTCCAGTATCGCTGCCAGCAGACGTTCTTCTTTTATCTGCATAGTGATGGTGTTGCAGGAATCACATAAGGAGGCTTGCAGGCCATCTGACTACTTGTCTTTTTACTTTGTTTCCTCAGTCCTAGACATTTCCATTAAAACTGTCATTCGAGTGAATGAACGGAGGGTTTTAAATCTGATGAGTATCTGTCATATAGAGAAAGAACCTTGGTGTTATTTCTGCTTGCAGACTATTGCAACTGCACTGAAGCAGAGGCAGAAAGGGAGGTTTTACAAACTAACTGCAGGTTGTGGCCATGTGTCTAACAGTGGAAAGCACATATTCTGTGTTGCAACGTGGCCCCAGAGGATACCGCAGCATCATCCCAGACACTGTGTGTGACTCACCCACTGTTTATAGACATCTAAACTATGTACATTTTAATTTATTGAGCAAATTAACCATACAGCCTACTGGAAAAGAAAAAAGTCCATTATAAGAAACTTGGACTTGAAGAGCATTGGGATTGAGTCTGAGCAGACAGCTGGCAAGATAATCAAGTGTTTGGTTCCTTAGGTCATCCACAATTCAGGTGAACAGCAGTCTATAGAAAGTTATGTTCTGCAGAAGTAATATATACTGTAAATAAATCAAGCTAGAATAAATTATTTAGTCTCTTTCTGATATTTAGCAGCACATTGCCCATTAAATTTAGTGGAAACGGCAATTGCTCAGTCTTGGAAAAAAACCCTGACTTTTCTCTAGCTCAGCTGTGAGACTAACTGTATCTGAATTTATACATAGAGCACCACAAACACACAGCACTTTTTTTTTTTTTTTTTTTCCCAAAGAAATAGCCTTCATTCTATGTAAGAAACATCTTCAGTGGAAAGTTCTGAGTTTAGGAATTACAGGCCAGGCCACATAGCATGTCTTTTAAGATTTTTTTGCCTAAGGAGGACAGAAGGACACAGGATGCTTTTTCCAAGCCCGGTACTAGCAAGCCACACGCACTGTGATTTGGGGGAAGCTCAGTGGCACCAACCATGAGCCATTTGAACCCACTTTTTGCTCTGTGATTAAAGGTGGGGGGGTGGTGTGTCTGTGGGGAAAGGGGTTGATGATATAACACTGCCATCTGGTGACCACTGACAGAAAATTTAATCTTGAGGAGAAAACAAGAACCTAACAAATGTAGGATTTAACTTGTCAGTGGGTGAGGAAGGGGTGAGAAAGCCGGGGCAGGCAGCTGCCAAGGCAGGGGCACCGTAGGACACAGCCCTGTGCCGGGGCTGCCTCTCCTTGTCCTTAGAGAGAGGTGCCACGTAGGGCTGGCTTTAAATTTAATTATTAGGAGAGCTCATTCATTCAGGCACTAAGAGAACCTGAATATGCAGAACATAGGGTTTCTTTTCTTTTTTTTTTTTTTTTTTTTTTTTTTTTTTTTTCTTTTAAGGGTGGCTTAAATACAGTTTCCATGGCAGTTAATCCAACTTTGACCCAAATTAAATTTCAACGTCTAAAAATTCATTCAGCCAGAGAAGGACAATGTTTAGCCTTCTGAACCAGGCACAGAGCTGTGTGAGAACATTTATCCTCCCCTGTTTTGCTCTTTGCAGCAGAAACATATATAATCATGAAGCCAGTTGGTGCTGCTGAAACACTTGCCCAGGTGTAGGAGGCAGTAGGGTGACCTCCCTAGGGATCCTGCTCCTAAACTTGGCCCACTCCGGGGCTAAGGATGCCGTGACATATCACAGCCTCACAAGGCAAGGGTAGGGAAGGCAACCATTCAAAAATATCTTATTGCTGTAAGAAATTTCTATGTTCAAAATGAGTATGAATCCATTTTGTGTCCTTCCGAGAAAATAATATTCTCATTGATGTTCACTGTCATCAAACACTCTCTATTTTATGACACTATCAGTACAAAACAAGTAATTTAGATATTATAACAGTATTTTAGATGATACCTAGTACCAAAGACTCTCTCACCATAATGGTGGTGAAGCACAATAGAGGTTTTACAATATAAAAAGAACTTTCCCTACCTGTTATCATGATGATGGGGACACAGTCCCTGTTTCAGTCCTGCCTGTAGTGGCAAATTACTTTTAACATACTATATATTTCAATGATATCTAGCTAAGATTTCATTATGACATCTCAGTATAAAATATAATGTACAATTTCTACCATGTTTTCCTAAAACATTACTGTGGGTGAGAATTTTCACATTAACCACAATTGCAGAAATGACTGATGTTTAAATCTGAAGACAATTTTAGTCATTATTAAACTTCATTATAAAATAAAGTACGTGGGTGGAATTGTGGTTTGATGCGTTTGTAATTTGCTCTACCTTTTCAATGTACTTTTCAGTTACATTAACTGAATCATTTCATCTTATAGATGCAAAGAGGAAGGAAAAGAACAAAAACATGCCCATTAACTGAAGCAGTGCAAATGTGCATAGTTAATGGAAACCATTTTGACATTTTGTATTTGATTCCATGGTGTGTCTACTCAAACAATTTCAATGGCATATTAGAACAAAATGCTACATTGTACTTTTCACTAAGAATGCAAGTAATAGACTTCAAAAATTACCTTTCGACTGAAAGTATTATCTGTTGGAAATGAAGAAATGTTTTACATTATGAAAGGCTAATAGCAGTAAGGGGGAGCAATGGGCTGTAATGACAATTCAGGCAGAGAGGGTTTTTTGACCCTGTGTTTCCCAAATGCATGTGTTTTTACAAGTTATGGCAGAATTGCCTAGATAGTGAACATAAACTCCAGTGTTTAATGGCAATTATTTCACTGTGTTACAATTAAAGGCTTCTTAATGCAAGATCATGTTAAATATTATGGCAATATTTTTTTCTGTCACAGAACAGATAATTGATTACTTTTCCAAAACCAGTTATTTTTTTTTTTTAACGTGACTGAATCAGTTCAAGGACCAGATGCAGTCCAAAATATATTTCCTCTCTGATGCTAAAGCAAGTTTTACCTATTAAACAAATTCCGCATTTCACCACAGGATAATTTATCTGTTGGTAAGCATATCATAAATAATTTTTACATGCATTTAAGCCTGATTGATGAAAGTATTTCCATTTCTTGTCATTTTCAGGCCAGCTAAAACCTGCTATATCTTAAATTTCACATTTGAAATTTCATAGAGGTACCATTCTTCTGATTGCATCAAAATTATTACCTTATAACCACTTCTCTGTGGCAATATACCCAGTATACTTAAGAACAGCTGGACTGCGACTTTGGAATGCAACTAGAAAAACAAAAACCTCTGCATATACATTTTAGCTAAGTGGTGGTTTTGGCATTTCAATTAAATATTTGGCTACAGAATTTTGACTCATTCAGATGCACGACTGAGTGTTTGGCTGATGGATAGACTGCAAGCCTCTACAAGCCAATTCAGTTTAACAAGAGCTTAGGCTACGCTTGCCTTCCTTCTGTCCTCCTGCCTGCTTTTCTGTGTCAGGTTTTCTTTCCAGGTGATGTCTGGAAATTCCACAACTGGCATCAAAAACTTGGTATAATTTCTAGTTGTTATCTTTGATTCACTCCAGGGAAGAAGGTTGTCATTTTTTGGCTTCACTTGGTTGCTCTACCATATACGTACCCTTTCTGGCGACTATTGCAAAAAACAAGAATGAGATATCAGAATTTCAACAGTCCTTATGCATTTAGAAAGAGAAGTAAACTTCATTCCCTTTAGCTTCTTAGTCTTCTCTAGTTCACTGTTTCTCAATCTTTGCTCTGTAAGGCACTTGTGCCTGGCAGACACTCAAAAAGTGAAAATATTGCAAATTAAAGCAAACAAAAAAAATCCCACTTCTATACACATTGACTTCCATGCAATATAGAAAGTAAGCAAACTGAATGAAGGAAAACAGAAGCAAGAGACAAACATTTAACATTTAGTCTAGCTCTTACAATATTGGTGTCAGCTGAAAGGTACAGGTAGGAGCCAGCCACTGATTCCTATCAGTGCCTGCTTGCAGGCAGAGATGCATCCCTTGGTAATTATTTTTTTATGATAGTATGCATTTAATATTCCTAATGCTTGCCTAATGGTAAGTATTTTCACTATAAAATGTTTGTAAATGGAAGAATGGAATTAATACCTTAAAAGAAAGGGGACTGTCACATCTGCTAACAAAGCTAAGCATGTTATTTACCCTCTTCTGCCCCGTTGCCATCAGGATTGGGATGAACGATAGTCTAATAATATTTTCCCCAAATACTTAAGCTATTCTTCAGCTGAAAAAGGAGGAAAAGTATCTGCTTTGCCTCTTACAGATAATTCCCATTAATTGAAGATCTAGTTCTCCGATTTTACTAGATTCTTACTTCTTTTATATAGTTTAAGGCCCTGTGGAAAACAACCACAGTTGTTTGTGAGGCAGTGCATCAGAGCTGTCAGCGCTTTATAGCTTTTTTTCCTCTCTATTTGTATGTGTGTGTGTGTAGTCTATTGGAAATACTACCAATGTTGTGTCTTACTGTGTTAAGCAACCTGATTATAAAAAAAATTTGAAAGTGGAAGAGCTCTTAGCTAATGTATCAGAACACAAGGGATATAATCTCAGAGACTGATTCACCATGGTGTTACTCATGTTGTACACTACTGAAATTCTATTGGCATAAAACTGGACTAACAAACAGGGAAATTAGGTCCTCAAACTCTTTTTATAGAAGCTGGGCTTCTTTGTTGTTTTATTCTCTTATCCAGAGCATAAAATATGTATGAATAAGGCAGTTTCTGTTGAGTCATCATATTGAAAACATTCTGTTAACTCCAGCCAGAATAAAGATTTGCAAAGTTTCCTGGACAAAGGTGAACCTCAGGGTCAGGACACAGGTCAGCCTGTGGGAGAAAGACTATAAGACAATGTTTGTGGGAGGGAGGGGAAATCTTACAGTTTTATTATTATTGAAATGAATGGCAAAACCAAGTTCAAGTAAAATTATCAAAAAAATAATCATAATATAGAAAACAAGTTAACTTTACATTAACCTGCTAGGGATAACACTTATCCAAGCTTCAGATGCAAAGTTGCAAAGAAGTGCCAGTACACCTGAAAATATGGAATTCAGTGCTTGGCAAATACATCTTCAGTGCAGGACCCTTCTTTCATCATATAATTCTCAGTATGAAGCAGCTATAATATAAAGATGCATGCCATATGAACATGATTTGTGAATCAACCTCTGTGTCACTTATTTCTAAATTTTACCCCATTTTTTTATGTTAACCCTAACCTAAAATCTTGGTTAGTCTTCACTAGCAGAGGTAAAATGTTCTTTGTGGCTTCTGGTTTTGACAATGATTAGATTTTTTATTTTCTTTCCTCAAAATGTGAAAGCTTTAAAATCTTTATTTTAAAGGCTTTCTAACATTATTAACTAAGACATCTCCAAAGGTCTGTTATTTTTTTTCCTCTGGTGTTCTCTTTGCTTTTCCATGTTGATTTTTGATTCAAAATCAGCCTTTGGTTTTGGATCTGTCTTTGATTTTTTTTTTTTTTTATTTGTTTATTTTGTTTTGTTAAAGATGATAGCATAGAGTGACCTGGATATATGACTAGGTCTTGTTGATGTTAAAGGCAAGGTAGGACAGGAGGAATAACCATCAGAGCTATAATGCCATTTGAGGTTATGATCAAGTTTCTGGTAGACAATGAGCATCCAGAGGGGTGTTGACAGGCTGGAGAGTTAGGCCCGTGTGAAGCTCATAAAGTTCAACAAAACCAAGTGCAAGATCCTGCACATGGGTCGAGGCAATCCCAAGCACAAATGCAACCTGGGCAATGAGTGGAATGAGAGCAACCCTGCAGAGAAGGACTTGGGGGTATTAGTGGATGGAAAAATGAACATGAGCCAGCAATGTGTGCTTCCAGCCCATAAAGTCAACCATATCCTGGGCTGCATCAAGAGAAGTATGGCCACCAAGTTGAAGGAGGTGATTCTCCCTTTCCACTCTCATAAGACACCATCAGGAGTACTGTGTTCTGCTCTGGGGCCCCAGTATAAGGACACAGACATGCTCAAGTGGGTTCAGAGGAGGGCCATGAAGATGCTCAGGGGACTGAAGCACCTTCTTTCTGAGGACAGGCTGAAAGAGTTGGGGTTGTTCAGCCTAGAGAAGAGGAGGGTCTGGGAAAACCTCATAACAATCCTCCAGTACTTAAAGGGAGCCTACAGGAAAGATGGGGAGGCACCCTTTATCAGGGACTGTAGGGATAGGACGAGGGGTAACAGTTTTAAACTGAAAGAGGGTATATTTAGATTAGATATTAAGAAGAAATTATTTCTTGTGAGGGTGGTGAGATACTGGCACAGGTTTCCCAGAGAATCTGTGGCTGCCCCCTCCCTGGAAGGGCTCAAGGCCAGGTTGGACGGGGCTTTGAGCAACCTGTCCTAGCCAAAGGTGTCCCTGCTCATGGCAGGAGGGTTGAAATGAGATGATCTCTAAGGTTCCTTCCAACCCAAACCAGTCTATCATTCTATGATATATATATATATACACACAGATGTGTATATATATATAAAAAACTGAGCACAGCCCATTTTCCAGCCATCCACTCCACTATTGGAGTGCTTACAGACCTGTGGCACATCAATTTAATACTGGCAAGTCTACCTCTGTTGTAGTGTCCTAGGTCTGAGTGAGTGGTGGGTTTTTTTGGTGGCAGGGGAGGGGGCTATTGGGGCGGCCCCCTGTGAGAAGCTTCTCGAAGCTCCCCCAGCTCCAAGTCAGCTCCACCTCTGCACCACAACTGAGCCAATCAGCTGCACCTCTGCAATAATGTATTTAAGAAGGGACGTGGTGACGTGCAGTCGGACTTGTGAGGAGGAGTTGCTGCAGCTGCGTGAACACCAAGGTCAGTGGAGGAATGGAGGAAGAAAAGAGGGGGGAGGTGTGCCGGAGCAGAGACCCCCCTGTATCCTGTGGTGAGACGGCAGGGCGACCCCCCTGCCACCCATGGAGATCTACAGTGGAGCAGACACTGATTTATGGCCTGTTGCTCCTGCTCAGATGATCAAGGTTCTGTGCCCGAAGAAGGCCGGGGTCTCATGGGAAAAGGCAACCCCGCTGCTGTAATTCAGCGCTGGGAGGATTGCTGGAGCAGCTCGGGAAGGGCTGCAGCCGTGGGAGGGAATCCAGTTGGATAAAGTTGGTGACCAGGGTGGTTGAAGTCCTCCATGAAGACCAGAGTTTGTGAAACATGAGGCTGCTCTTACCTGTCTCTAGACAGCCTTCCTGGTCAGGTGGCCTCTAGCACGCTCCCGCTATAAGGTGTCCTGTCCCTGCCCTCCCTTTAATCCTGACCCATAAACTCTCGGTTGGCTCCTCATCCATCCCCAGACAGAGCTCCATGCAATCCAGATGGTCACTGATATAAAGGGCAACAGCCCCTCCTTGTCTCTCCTGCCTGTCCTTCCTAAAGAGCCTTTACCCTTCCATTCCAACACTCCAGCCATAGGAGCCATCCCACCACGTCTCCATGATGTCAATAAGATCATTTCCATGCAGGTGTGTGCACGTCTTTAGGTCCTCTTGTTTATTCCCCATGCCACGTGCATTTGCACAAGGGCATAAAAAAGAAAAAAAATATTAAAATAAAAGAAACCATTAAAAGTCTATCAACTGTTAAGAACATTGTTATTTTCCTTAATACAGTTGTTCTCAATAAATAAGGAAAAAACCTGAAACAATACTCTTTGCCATTGTATATTAAAAGCCTGGGCTACGTGTGTTTTGTCCTTATACTTTCACCTGATAGAACTGTAAGTTCCAGAGAAATCATTTGGGTAAATGTGGTCAGACATAACTTTGTGCCTCCTAAGTTTAAGAGCTCCTTCATGAAATGAACAGAGACCAAAGATTTTAAATCACGAGTTCATCTTTCTGTGTTTATGGGGTAGAGTGATTCAGCTTCTTTTCAGGGAACCTATTTTTCAGGTGATATTCCAAAATAGAATACTTATAAGACAAACACACAAAGACTAAAGAAATTCAGGACTGTACACTCAGCTTGTTACGATTTTGACCATTAATTGATACAATTAATATGTTTAATACTATGCTGCAGTTACTTTTTTCAAGAAAAAAAGTAAAACATAAAGCATTTTCTTAAACCACTACATTAAATATTTACTTCCAAATTGCTGATAAAGATGAATATAAATTATTTTTAAAAGAACTAATATTTTTGAAATCCTCAAATTTGCTTTTTCACTTTCATATATGTAAGGAGGCTTATTTTCATTTTCACAGCATTAAGCAATTTCTGACAAACCAGTTCCACTAGGATGGTCTAAATGGGCATTTGAAAACATCTGGAGTGAGCTCCTCCACAGTACGAAATATCCAAGGACTATGCAAAATTTACCATCCCACCAATTTAGAGAAGAGATTAACTGTAAAAAGATCCAGTTTGCAGTGATTTCTGTGCAGATTGTGACACTTCTGTGTAATGCTTTATTAGAACAGTTTTGCTAGTGAGTCAGAGGTTTTCTTAGCAAAACAAGAGAGCAGACATGTTTCTCTCACTCTACCTTTCAAGCTCTCTGTTTGCTGCTTTCCCTGTTAAAGACTCACTTAGTTTCAAGCTCCAGCAGAGATTTCTCATTAGCCAACGCATCAGAACACTGCAATGGTGTAACTTCCATATCATTAAATCTTTGATGCATCTGTCAAGATTACCAACACCACCTGTCATAACTGTGAAGAAGATATTCGTTCATGGGAAATTTGAATAACACTGCGAATTTATATTGTGCCAGTCCCTTTACAACCATCACTTTTGGCTCCCATCTAAGACAGGTCAAATGGAGCACTGGATGTGAAATCTCTTGGCCTGTTACACTTACTGGAAACTCAAATCCAAGTTAAACTATAGCCCTGAACATCAAAATACCCAAGTGTATTTGTGCTTACTGCTGGCCTGTACTTGGGAGAAATCTCTTCTAAATAAAACTACAGAACTAACAATTGGGTGGACTGGGGTTTATACCATGTTCTGACACAGGTCTTCAACAGCAAGTTACTTGTTTCTTTTCAATGTAACAATTTCACTGTGAGTTCTGAGGTGCATAAACCAGATTAACTATTCAATCATTATGTTTTGCATATTTGTAATACCAAAATTAGAAGCAAACTTTCCTACCCTCTATTTCACTGTTGACTTTCCAAACTCACAAAATACCAGTATTTTATTTCTATTATTAAGTTGTATGTGTTGATTTAGTATCGACTCTTAGATAGCCTTAGAGGTAGCAGAATAGAAATGCAAGTTATTAATTTCTTTAGCCCTAGAATATCAGACTATTTTCAGAATATGAAAAATTAAAGAACATAAGAAAGAAGTGTATTATAACTAAAATTTACAGGATGTTCACCTACACCTAGCACTTACCTGGCAAAATTCTGTAGTCGAAAAGACCATATAAATTGCATACTGGATAATGGAACTACTGCTGTGGAAACATATATTCTTGAATAAAGGAAGAAATCCACTAATTTCAGCATTTACAGAAACACCATTGGCCTTACTCTTACATACACTGTAGAAGAACATCAACCAAACCAAGATGTAAAAACCTTTGAGAAAGGCAAGGTGGTGCAAGAAAGGTGTTGCTGGGAAGTTCTAATATCTGTCTTGGAGTTTGAGCTCATATTCTGCTGGAGGCCACCCAGGGTACAGTCCCAGGAACTCTGCTGGACATGGAAGCAGCTTCCACTTTACAGGCACAAGATTTTAATAAATTAGGGCCATATATTTACAGGTACTGTATTCCATAGGTAGTGTGGAATTATTTCAGTACCTCACTTGCTCTTTACCCAGTGACATTTGTGCCCAGCTTTTTCCTAACTTCGCAACCCACCACATAAACAACTGCCATTTAAAACAATAAAACTACATGGACACAAAAATGTTTCTTCATACTACAAAAGGGCATTTTTCACACCTTTTCCCCAGGGGTTCACCTGCCTACAGTGGCACAGAACTGATTCTGATTCACAGATAATTGATTCTGAACCAGTTGTGCCTTTTCCATATGCCTCAAATTTCACGGTGTCAAGGCTGAATTTGCTGTAATTTATGATCTCTTTGGACAGCTTACTAGAGTTACTAGACTGACATTACTATGTGTAGACTCATACATGAAGGAGATACAGGAGTGCCATGTTAAGAGTGCTGTTCTGATTCTGGTTCCTAATCTGCCTTGGAGTTAATTTGGATATCCTTGTATAACTCTGCATTGTGACAGGCAAACATTATCTCCATGATCAAGGGCTAAATCCATCAAGTTGCTTAGACATCTAACTACCAGTAAGTCTAAACTTAGTTCCTCAGGAGCTTTGAAGAGCTGCCTCAAGTCCATAGGCACCAATATTCCTGACTATAAAATCCACTACATTCCTGTCACTCAGAGTTATGCTCATCATGCTGATGACAGGAAAGGTGTCTTTACCTTTGAAGAGCACACAGAAGGAGGAAACATCCAATATACATCCCTCAAAACCCTCCTTTCACTGATTTGCTACTGGCAACTGAACAAAGTTTGACTAGATTTTTATAAGATGGCTCTTTTTTCCTCTCCCTAATGAAGCAGCATGACTTTGTATATAATAAATATTCATCATCAAAACATTAGCATAAAAATTAATATCATAGACAATTAAAAAGTCAGAAACTATTAACTTTATAATGTTGAACACAGTTGCTTTTTGGAAGCAATGCACTCATGATAAAGTGAAAATTACAGTAAGTAACTTTGTTTTTCTTCTAGTGTGGGAAAGATAGAAAGACCTTTCTTTAAAAAAATATGGAACCATATTGATAGGCGAAGTAAGTATAGATTTCAATGATTCTATGTATAAAACCTTCCCATGGCATACATTATCAATAGGACATGAACATTTCCCCTGTCTATCCTGCCCTGCTCTTCACATGTCCCTTTAGTTAAGGCCCATTAGTCTGTCCTTTCCCAATACCATTCAGCAGGATGATGCTTTCACTCATCCATTTTGTGTGTGGCTCCAGCTGCCATGACAGATACTCTGACTAATTACAGGCCCCAGCTATTTTTTTTTCATAACTTTTGTATAATTTAACAGTGAAAGGGATCAATGAGTTCTTTGATAAACCTCAACATTTGTAATAAATTTGCCCTTGTAAGTTTCTAGTTCTTTTCCAATAGTAAAAAAATTATGACAATGGGTTGTTTAGGCATTGTAACAATGGCCACAATTTCTTAGCTTAGATGGGCAGAATTATCATCCCTCATCATGGTCCACCACCTCTAGTATCCTGTTCCTTCGAAAGATCACAGCAAGTCACATGAGATCACATAGTTACAAGCGAAATCTCTCCATGTGCTTCTTCAGAGTTTTAAAGGAATTGTAGCTGAAAGTGAATGAGCCTTGTACCGAGCTAAGTGGATTTATAGTGATATTCGCTACAGGGTAGAGGTGGAACTGGAAGAAAGAGCTCATCTGTGAAAGGTTACAAATGGCTCCAGAGGTCATGTGAGCAGGTTCAGCTGTTCTCAGACTGTTGAGGAAAATTTTAATCTCTTTCCCACCTCTCCCCTTTGGCAGTTAATAAAGGGCATAAAATTCAACTTTTATGTCAGGTTTTAATATATTTTTTTTCACTTAACTCCTAGTTTTTAGTATAAAAATCACTGGCATTGTGAAGTTGGTCCATTTAATTTTTCCACTTATCTTGAATGTCTCCGTTCCATGTAAGTTGCTTCAGAGGAAGATGGAAAACCCTTTGCTACTGATATCTAAACACCACGTTTCCCAGAGAGGTTTGCCTGTAAGTGTAGCAAGTTCTTTTCTTTTGGCCTGAATAATTGGGTGGCTGCCCAGAAAGAAAAAGAATGAACTCTCCAACTCTTACTGGATCTTCCTGAAAGTGTTAGTTTCTGTACCAGACTGAAAGCAAAAGCTTTCCTTATAAAACCAGTAATATATCTGAAAGGTTATTACCGATATGGACTTCACATCTGCACATCAAAGTGCTACTTTTTCCCCCCCAAAGGTCATACCACACTTTTGTGTTTTCTCAAGAAATCAGGACTGTTTGATCTGTTAGCTTTAGAGAAACTGTGGGAGATGCTGGATGTAGATTCTGTATCATGTGAATAAGAGGTATACACATGGTCGAAAAGGATCCATAGGAACAGTTACAAACCATTTTTCAACCACACAGTAGCAACTTTAAGACTGAAACCTAAAACCTAAATCTGGAACTATTACTGTTCCTCAGGGAGAAAGCAGAAGAGAAAAAGGGCTACATGCTGCCACAAGGACAGTGTTCTTTAGAAAAATTCCCCAAGGATCCTAGAAGCACCCCCTATGGAGGAAAGCAAAGATAACTTCATGGTCACTTCCGTCTGAATCTGTGGGAAAATTGCCTCCTGTTCTTAAATCTGGCAACTAGTTTATTCATGGGTGGGTGAGAGAGTTGCTCCAGTGAGCATTTACAGTACCTGACTAGATAGTTTACAAGTACCTACCATCTTGTGTTCTGTCTCTGTCAGGGACCCACTCCCAGTAACACTGAGAAGGGTATAAACTCCACCCATGGAGTGGATTATGCAACAAAAGGAGAAAAAAAGTGTTTTTTTTTTAACTATTATTATTGGTTTTGTTTGGGTTCTTTTGTTTTGTTTTGTTTTGTTTTGTTTTTTCCAAGGGCCGTGTATAAAACTGTAATTCCTGGACTAATAAAAAAGTATATGCACAAATAATCACTAATTCTCCTTTTAATCTCCATTAACAACTGGTAAGAACATACCACCCTCCATATACACCAGGCACTATGGTTTTACCCGTGCTACAGACTTCAGCTTTAATAAAAAGGTGTCTCTAAATGAAGAGCTAAAGTGCCATCACAGATATCAGGTGAGTTTGTTTAATCCTAATACATGTTCCTCTTTTGCTTTTCTTAACCCTCTGAAAAATCTTATGCTTTCCTTTTCACACAAGAAGTTAGTAAGCTTTCTTATTTAGTTAGTTTTGAAAAATTGGTCTACTTTTCCAGGCCAGTCCCTTAAACTATCCCCCATTTTTGCCTAGAGCAAGGGAGAATTAGTCTCTTTTCCCCCAAAACAAGTGAAATGAAAGCTGGGGCAGAAGATCCTCTGTATATTCTGTCGGTATTTTTATTTTACATTGCGTGCATATCCCATACAATGGATGAACGCATTTTGGGACGGTTCATGGTGACGGCGGCTCCTCAGAGAGAGTCAGAGGGATGGGCATGTTGTCCACATCCCAGACCCAAGAGGGAGGGAAGCCCTGTACAGGGATCACACGCTGAGCCAGGATGGCAGCCAGCAGCTCCATGACTGCTGCTGCTGTGGGGTCTTCCCAGATGCAACAAGTGGAGATGACTGGAACAAGGGGAGAAACATCTCTGCCTGCAGAGCTACTGAGCAGCCTGGTTGAACAGCCACAGATCTCGGCTTGATACTAAACGACAGTGTTAAGGACAGGAACGTTACGGGCCATATGGCAAGCATTTTTGATTGATAATACATGTTCATACGTTTCATGCTGCCTCCCTGGAGATATGCCTAGAAAGATGAGGTGACAGGTCCCGAAGGAATAGTAGTTTGGATTTCTGCCTCATCATCTAGTCTTTATTAAAAATATGATCACATTCAACACTAGATTACAAAATACTCAAGATGCAATGAGTAATTGGCTAAGCCAATGAAGTTACATTAACGTAATGGGTTTAGATCACCACTTTGAGGACAGAAAAACTGTATTTTCAAAAGATTTTCTTCCTTGAGCATTCAGATGATATGATATTTGATCTCATCTGGGTTTCTGTTTTTATTTAGAATACCTTCCTTCATCCTTTTTAATATGTTTATCTTTGTCCTATTATCTAATATTATTGAAGCAGGTGATGCATAATTTATGTAAAGAATGATCTTCATTTGGCACTTAGAGAAGCGAGAAGGTTCGATGCAATCGCCAGTTTTGCTTTTTGATAGTCATGCAACCAACATCTGTGGATTAAACAGACTACCGTAGGTGTGTTGTTTCCAAAGCAAAGGAAATGACTAAAAAGACAACCCCACCAACCTTTGTCTCTGTGTTAACTTTTACAGCCAGTTTTCTCCCTTCATATATTGTTTCAGTATGATTGTCTGAAACTGGATGGATCTGAGCTGCCAAAACCACCAGCAAGGTTACATGAAGAACAGATAGTTGTACTGTCTTCCTCAGCCTACACACTGACTCATTAACATATTTTTTTAAGTCCTGGGAGCTCTATCAAGAAGTCTGTGAAGGAATCTTCAGAAAGGAAACTACTGGAGGTAACCACTGAGAAAATGTGCAAAGCAAGTACATATTTGCCAGAGTGACAGAAACTATTGAACAGTTTCTTCCTAATTGCTCAGATAACATAATGTAATTCAAGAAACAGTACGTCTAGAATGCTATAAAATAAAAAGTATGCTTTTCAAATAGAAAATAATTTCTGAAAAAAAAAAATAAATTTGGCAGCCATAAAAGTTTCATAAACAGAAGAAAATCCACCGTCCTAAAGCAAGATGGAAAGAGCAAAGACCAAGCTTTGGAATGTACAGGAAGCAGATGAGATTTCTGTATTGTACTTACAGTGTTTTGTTGTACTGATTTTGATGGAATAAATAGGCTTCAAAGATGTTAACAGGACCAACACTAAATAATCAAATAAGGTTCACATTTTAATTACAGAGGACTTGACCTGTTTAGTCTCATGACATACAATTACTGTTGGAAGTATTTTAGGCAAAGTTAAGTATTATACGGAAGAAGGAACAAGAAACAAAGCATTTGTAATACAGTGTAGTAATTCAGTCTTTTGTTTTAATAACATTCCTTATTCCTATACCCTTCAACAACAGAGAATTTTTGAAGGAAAATCCTTTGGCAGGATTTCAGATGGTTTATGGAAAAAAGAAATACATTCAAGGTTTGTCTGCTTTAATGATGTTAGAGTCCTGAAGGCAAAGTGAGAACAACAAATGCAAAATGGGTAGAAAAGAATAACCAATAATATAAAGAAAACATCCGCTTCTGCTTCACAGTTTAACTTTTCTGTCTTACATCTTGAAAATGTAATTGGAATAGCACAGGTTCTTGCTAACTGCTCTTATACCTGGAAAAATCCTTACCAGCATGAGGCTATTTAAAGACCTCATTATTACTGTGTCTTTTTATTTATAGATTTATGCATGCTGCCAACATGTAATAGCTGGTTAATTCAGACTTATTCTGAAGTAGCCAAAAGAAAAAAAACTGAGTACCTAGTTCCAAGTTGTAGAGGCTCTTCAGGACTAAAGATACAAAGAGAGGTTTCTGAATGCTATCTAAATTGTTTTCTGTAGCTCAGTATGGACAGACCTACTGTGTAAAACAGTATGACAGAAGCTTGAAGATGTCATAGTAGAGTTTAGCATCTGTAGAGAACAATGCTTGACTTCACCTCTTACTTCACCCATTACCTAGGCATTATTAACAAATTAAGGACTGCCAAAAAGGCAATGAACAGAATATGCTACTGTGTCTTTATTTTGCCCACTAATTGTGCTTAATTTCTGATGTAATAATTTTGGTCCATAAATTTCCAATCTTAGGCTTTTTTAATTACCATATATAATTTCAGTACAGTCCTTGGACTGCATCAGGAACATTTCTGTTTGCTTTGTTTAACTCTATGCTTCTGTCTTTAACTTCTCATGATATTTGTAAACATTTTTATGTAACACACTGTTCTGTGCTTTTGTTGCTTTGGATAGCAAAAGTATGTGTTAGATTCTATGTGCTAGCCATCTATCCTTTTGGATCAGCATGATTTTCCCTGAAGTTGTTGATTATGTGTCCATACAGCTTGTTTTGAACAAGACGGGATGCATGCAATTTACATAATCAGCTCTGTGTACTAATTAGAGGAGCCGTTATTTTCAATATCCTAGAAAAATGATGCCAGGCTAACACAAGGATATTGAAAGCATCTGCTTCTCTAATTAGTAGACAAGAGGCTATCTTCCATTTTTATTCCAAGTGTTAATGTGTCAAAGTATTTTACTACACCAAAGAGCAGTGACATTTTGATCTAGGAAGGTCAAAAATATGATGTCTCAACTAGTACTGCATAGAAGCTGCCCTTTATGCTTTACAAAGTAATCATCATACTTATGTGTGTCCCCGTCCCCACATCCCCCCCCCCAATAATGTCACATACAGGCCATAAGGAGCTGAAGAATACAGACATAAATAGATAATCTGTATATGAATCTTTTTGGTTAAGTTATTTACAGGAATACATGGTTCTGTGATAATGAATAGATGACAGAAAAAATGGAGAAGCTACCAATTCTCTTGTCCCAGGAATCTATATACAGCACATTTTGACAAAATTTCCAATATGAATTTCTTTGTCAGGAAATTTTAGCCATTTTTTCTTGCTAATACTTTATATTAAGAAGTTCATGCTTACTGCCTCCTTTCCCAGAAAACACATAACATATCATAATTAGGCCACTGCAACATTATTATTATTTTCTAAAATCAGACTTTTTAAAACATTGATGACAAGACAATTTCTCTAGTAATCAAATAATTTTTAGAGTTATCTTCAGCTTTCTCACCAAGATTTTCAGTGTTCTTTAAAACTAATCGGCAGAACAGCTCTACTCAGGATTCCAGTGTAAGTTTCATCAGTCATGTGTAGAGGAATCATCTCCACAGTCCTAGGTATGATTCCCTAAATTATGCACTGAGATACACATAACTTGTTCTTAGCTTCACATTTTTCATGGAATTCATATGATGGATATAATGCAGCTGATAAAGAGAGACCTTGCATAGTGCTGTTTCTGGTTGTCCCACACTCTAAGTCATCACAATTTACCAAGCGATGCAATCTACTATGCCTGTTTGCCTTTATAAGTATCTAATATTCTGGTTAATCTCTGAATCCAGAAGAAAAGTTATTATGTACTTCTGGATAAGTTAAGGAAATATGAATAATACTGGGCAAGTCTAAAGACAAAGAGGATATATATTGTTTATAGGTGTCCTCAGACCATGGTTGACCCTACAGAAAACAATGGATCAAGATGTTACTTTATGGTCATCTTTAAACTGTAAGAAACAAGATTTCTATAGTCATCTAAGTGTCTTTCTTAATGAGCTTCCTTCCCCTAACAAATAGACATAGTGGTTTTATCATATTAACTCAGATAAAATGCTCGATGTGCTGTAGACCTAAAGACTCCTGATGCGATACAGTGCTTTTCACCTTGAAGTCACCAGCCTGTTTTAACTTTTTTCCAATGGACAGAAGGGTTTGCCTTCTGGGGTGAGTTTGCATTTCACTTCCAGGCCAGCTAACACGTAGTTTTCTTCCCTGAACAGTGTTCACACTTGTCTTCCAGCAGGTCCTGCTGGGCCCCCGGCCCCCACTGCACGGAGGGCCGCGGCAGCGCCCAGGCCGGGCAGTGCAGCTTGCTGATGGCGGGGGTAGGTACCGACAAAGCTGCAGCCCTCTCTCTGCAGCAGCGCCTGGTGTCATCTGCCCTCTTTGGGTAGAGAACAATACAGAGATATTTTTGATTTTTTCTTCAACCCCTCCTCTGCCTCCTTCCTGAGTCTTATCTGGCCTGGAAGACAGTAGAGGAGGTAAATGCTCTCTGTCTGCCGGAACAGCTTCGCACCACTCCCCTTCTACCAGGCTCAACATTTTTATGACCGTGATACAAAGACAGGAGACAGACATTTTTTCTCTGCAAGGCTTTCTGTTTAATTAAAGGCCTATTGTGCCTGAGCTAACTCTCTGGGCTTGAAGGAGGGCTCTGTTTAAAATCAGAGTAATGGGTTATTACAATTCTAGAGAAGAACATTTGCAGAAATATTTTGCCCTAGTTAAAATTTCTGTGGAATACCACAAAATACAAAATAGATCCCTTAATCTCAGTGGCTATCTTGAAAACTTATTACTAAAATATATATAAATGTGTAGGTACTATTAATTTTTTGAATGTTAGTGTGTTGTAAAATTCTGTTTTCTTTTCATTTCATGCTGTTGTAAATAAACTGAATCTGTACAGTAGGTTTTTGTCAGACTCCCAGAAAGACAATTTTATTTTATAGCACATCCTAGACTGACAGCCAGAAACTGTTCTGCACCACCTCAGTACAAACAAAATTAGCTTCTCACAATATTTTTGCAGATGTTAAAGGTCATTAATAGAATGAAACCAGATGACTAAAGCAATACATTTGGAATGATTGGGTTTTATTTTTCTCCCCAGCTTAAAGACACAGAGTCCTCTTTTCTTGACTGTTTGGCTGTGTTTCAAATATTCTTTTTTGTTATTTAATGGTTTCCAAAATCATAAAAGTGAAAGTAGTGGGATATGTATTTCTTGGCTTATGCAACCTCACTTGTGTGAAAGATTTGGGGTTTTTTAAAGAGATGAATATAATATTAACTGTTCGAACTGCACATTCCTGGAACAATTGCCCAATCTCTACATTTTGATCAAGGTCACACTTTTGCAGTGATCAAAAGAAAGACGGCTAGCAGATGCAGGAAAAATCATCCTCAAAATGCAACTATATCCAGGAATAAAAAGAAAATTCCACTTAGAAATAAAGGTAGTTCTATAGATTTCTATGTGCATTGTTTAAGTGAAAGCTGATGTTGATAATGAAAAATTAATCCTTTTCTTTCCTGTAGAACAGTTATGTCATAGTATGATTATTGTTCGTGGTTTATCTAGATGATAATGAAGACCCATATTTGTCGTCTAATTTTAAAATGTTACTACTGCATATGCAATATTATACCCATCAGTTTAAACTATATTATACTATTTATATGATTCTGAAATGAAAGGTATATAATAATTAATTGTTTGACAAGCAATAACAATGCTTTTAAAGGCATACAGTATGTCAAGTCTTTCCAAAACTTTCAATATAAATTAAAAAGAACAAATCAGCCCCATCCTGAAAGATGAGATAAGAATGTGTGTGTCTCTACTTTGGAACACCTTAAAAACAGGTGTGAAAAGAGAGAAGCGAGGCTACTCAACCTGTGCAAGATTGGTTGTTATCAGGACATGGCGAAAATGAAAAGGCAAGAAGTTAATGTGAAGGAGTGGGTGTGGAGTGTAATGTGAAGGAGTGGAGTGGGTTTCACTGGACAAATGGAAAGCAGAAAGGTCAGTAAGATAGAGGGGCGGTTGCAGTGACCAGACATCCAGCAAAGGGAAGTGGGAAAAGCTGTCCTGTGGTAAGGATGCCTTAAGAAGCCTTTCCTTACCTTAAGAAAGGTAAGAAAAAATTTCTTATGCAAAATGTAGAGTACAAGCCAGAGAAAAAGAGATCAGTGGTTTCTTATCTTGGTTAATGCAAATTCTGGACAAAGACTCCAACTCTACATCCAGGCAAAGAGAGAGGAAAAGTGATTTTTGAGATACTGGATAGAAGAGGAAGTGAGGCTTGACACTAAGCATGAAAGAAGAAATATTAAGCATAAAACTATGAAGAAGGATGAGCAGCAAGATCATAAATCTATTTGAAATAGAAGAAAAGAGAAAGGGCAGGATAGGTTTTGGTGAAGCAAGGCAAGGAATTTCATTTTAATATGGTCTGTTTGAGGTAGTGTTGGGATATTCAGGTTGAAAGCCTGGGGAGATATCCAAAGAGACTCAAGTGAATGACTAGAGGCATGATTTGGCACAGAGAAATAAATCAGTAATTTATCAACAGAGGTCTACAGAACTGGTAGTCCAGTCTTGTTGCTGGTTAGGTTAGAAAGGGGCACTACTACAGAGGACAGAAGGCAAAAAGTAAAAAGCTTGGAAGAAGCTTTGAAAACCTGATCTTCTCTAAATTAAGACAGTTGAATGTATGTGAGGGAAATGCATTAGTTAAGCATAAAAACAGAACAGTAACCTGGTGAAGTAGCAAATGAAACAAATAAAAAATCCTATGGAAATTATTAATTTCCTTTCTGAAGAATAAATAGAACAATGTGTTACTTACCTGTCTATAAGTAAGTAAGTAAGTAAATAAACAAATGTTTTCGCCCATGCCTTATAGCTGGAATGTTAGCAAATAAGGAGTAGATGGTTCTGGTACCTTGAAATATCATAGTATGACAAATTTCCTATACTATTTATTACAAAACACTTCCTGTGAATTTTCTGGCACATACCAGCACCATCCTGATGCTGGATAGTTTCGTTAGGAAATCATCCAAAATTATTTTTTTCTTTCTCTTTCAAATTGCTTTATTTTTCTTAGAATCTACTAGGATGATTGTGCCATGCTTTTGTCTGACTAGATCTGACACACAGCTGGGCTGCATGGCAAATATAGCAAGGATGAATAACTCAGGTGGGTAGGGGGAAATCTTTAAAGGTTAATGCAAAATATATGCAGAAGTTTTATGAGCTAGACCTTTTAAATACCAATGCTCTTTAAACAGTTATGGCATAGGAATACTTCCTACAGCAATCGTATAATGAAAATAAATTAGTATATTAAACCAATGGGTAACATTCCCCAGCACGTTAAAGATACATGTGTCAGGACCCAATAGCTTGTCTTGCTCTCCTCAAAAAGTATGTGGAGAGCTGGAAGACTTGTAAATGCAATCATATCACCACTGGCTCACAAGAAAAAAAAATGATGTGGTCAGTTTCTATTCTAGCTAAACAAATTTAGATGGATGGAAACCTCAATGAAGAGCAGTTAACTTCCATCAGAGTATACAAATTACAGGAAGACTACCTCTAGATCACTGACACTGTTAACAGCTAAGCAATCTCAGAGGGTAGAGCTAGAGGAAAACCCCTTCAGAAAGCAGTATTTTTCACAAAGACAGATTGATAAACAATAACAGAATGACTTCTCTTTTGTTTTTGCTGAATCTCATGGAAAACTGTGTTACTTAAGTTACAATGCTATGAGATGCTCTTTGATCTACTGGAGTATTTCTATACGCAGAACTCTGGGAGCCACGCTTTGCTGGTAACAGTCTTTGCATTTACGGAAGACTCTTCAACTACAGATCTTAAAGCACTTCCTTATGCAGAGATCAACCAATGAAGCTCTCCAGCATCTCATTTAATAGCTTCATGACCATTCTGCACATCAGTTCAGTGCTGCATTTGGGTGCCACGTGCCAAAGTCACGCACCAGCAGAGCACTCTGAGTCCTACCTTCTCCAGACCACTAAAGAACAGCCTGTCAATGTAAAGCACCCTCCAAGCAGAAAGTCTACTGCCATGTAGTGCTAATGATGAGCAACAAGTCTAACTGAAAATCCTGGTTATTATAGCTGTTTTTTCTCTACTTTGTATTGTCAAAGTGAATCACACATTCTTTTAAAAGGATATAGAATTAACCTATCAGCTCTAAGAGGCATTGTCTAAACCCTTCTGTTGTGGTTTCCTTTAGAAATTCCGATTTCCATTAAATATTAATATTTTTACAGTAGTTTTCCACTCAACTCTGAATGGGAGGCATCTGTGGTAACTGTGTTAACCTTTGGCAAATGTTGACTTGTTAAGTATCTTCTTCAGCTGCCAAACAATAATTTAACTTATGATATGAAAGTAATCTAATTCCGTTGAAAAGCAAGCAATTTAGATATTATTCTTTGTATGTGTAAATAGGATTCCTATAATCAATTATCTAGTAAAGTAAATATATTTAGAAACTATTGAAGGTAGACAGGCTTCATTTAACTCATTTTAAACAATGCACAGAAGATATTGTATACAATTTTCCTGTATATTCAGATACATATTCATACGTTGTACATGCACACTGATTTTTCTTTTAACATTTAGGATTATTTAGCTAACAAATTAATTCAACACAATGAGCTCATGCTGCAAAACACCATGGAATGGAGTATTTACATATGCTAATGACTTCCAATTAAGAAACATGCAAATAATTGGCAGAAAGCAAAATTAAAACACTGTGCTAATAACCTGACAATTACAAGGAAAACTGTATTATGCAAGACTGCAA
This sequence comes from Tyto alba, assembly GCF_018691265.1. Classification (NCBI taxonomy): domain Eukaryota; kingdom Metazoa; phylum Chordata; class Aves; order Strigiformes; family Tytonidae; genus Tyto; species Tyto alba. The sequence continues at coordinate 40,468,708 of NW_024881330.1, forward strand.
ACATAATTGCACACACAAGGTCTATTTGACTACAAGAGTAGCTGATACAAAATATGCACCAATTGTCACTTACTACAGTCCTTGACAGACTTCTTGCTGTAAGACTACAGCTCTTTTAAGTGCAAGGTGAAGTGCAGGGGTACCACATGGGGGTCGGTGCCAGAGACAGGATAAGTATCAGGTCAGAAAATTCATCATTATGATGATCTTTCACAGCTCACTTTTTGGTGTAAGAAAAAAGTGGGACTGAGGAGGTTTTTTTGAGCTGTTGAACTAAGATAAGCTAAGCAGAGCAACAGCAGCTGCTTGGTGGCTTGTGGTTAAGGGTTTTTCTTTTCACAGAAAAAAAAGAATTTCCTTCCACCAGAAGATCAGAATTTCAGAACTTGGTTTTAATTCAAGTCATGATGGACTGTGGAAATTTAAAATGTCTCAGTAGAAAGTCATTATGAAAATAGAAATTCTGTTTTGAAAAGTCAAAATGTTTCCTTTAACAAGGTAGAAATTTGTTTTGATATTGCCATAACATTATAATATTTTGTGGTCCCACATTATATTACTAACACTACCGAGTAGCATCAGATGACTACTTAGCTATAAAATCTGTGTTATATAAAGTGAGGAAGTAATTCTTACCTTTCCCAAGAGGAAATTTGCAGTACTATTGCAACAAAAAAGCAAACCCTTTAAAAGTGAAAAAAAACCCAACACATACCCTAGTGTCTTTTCTTATCCTACCCAACAAGAATTTGGCTGGCTGTATGTAATCCAAGCAGACATCTTTTTCAGCACACATATTCCAAAGAATGATTGTATTGATTCTCTTCCCTGTACTTTTCTTGTCTCACAGACCCAATAACCTTTGTGAGCTCCAGCTTTGCCCCCAAGTACTGAGGTAAGGACACCTCTGCCAGAATAGAGGTAAAAATTCTTGTATGATACTAACTATGAAGGCTACAGCATGTTGATTCAAAGGTGTACTACACACCTTTGCCAGCATACATCATTGGCTGTGTATTTCTTGTGCTCCAGAAATTAAGGCAACTTTGTAGTTAATGGTAGGGGTGAACTAATGCAGGAAGAGAGAAACTGTTTTTTCCTATTGCTTCTGTTATTTTGATCTAGTTTTTATAGTTTATGTTCATGGTGTTATGAAGTCTGTTAGTCTTTATAGATATTTTGGACTTGATTATTTCAATGGATGAGACTCATAGTGTTTGTATTGCCAGATTCTAACCCTGCATCATATTTTATCTGCTATAAAATAATTTTTAACCTTAGAGTAAATGCATGCCATTTCCCCAGCAGGTCATTTCAAAATACTAATGATATAGAAATAGAACAGAATTTAGTTTTACGTATCATCTTTCAGACTTCAGGAGCTTCAAATGTATTTTCACTTGGTAATGATGATGGCAGTGGTGACTGTGACTGACGTTCCAGTTGGCTGGCACCTTAGCTTGCATACCATCTTGAGTGTTAACTGCTTTTCTTTAGAGAGGGAACATTGGTTCCCACTGGGTTTTAAACTTGGCAAATCACATAATACACCATAGTTCAGGCATTTTTGCACAATTTTAGGTACACACCAGAGTTAGAGTTCTTCCCTACCAAACTGTCCTTAAAACCTCTCTAGAGATTTCTATACAAGACACACAACAGGCCAGAGGAATATAGGTAATACTGTAAGACTTTGCTGCACTATAATCACGCTATTACAAGGAAGATGTGACTTTAATATGAATGCTTACAACCATATCCCTGGCATCTCCTCTGACAGGTGAAAAAAATAAAAGTCAGTACTAGTTTATATCACTACCTTTGCGTGGTGAAACAGCTGTTGGCGTTGCTTGAAGTTGTGGTCATTGAAAAACAAATCTGTCCTGAATTAGTGATGGGCAGTCTTCAAAAGGTTCAGAGTTCTGGTTTGATTCAGATAAGCTTACCCAAAGCTTATCCAATCCTCAAGTCTGCAAAATTGAGCTGGAAATAATACAAGAGCATGTTTTCTGATGAGATTTAAGGTACTTCTGTTTCCAACTGAAATTACTGCAAATGCAGCCTCTTGCACTGAATTTCTACACTTTTATTCTGTTTACAACAAAGGAAATACTTCAGAACACTGCATGAGTGACTAATTTTAACTATACAAACAGCTACTATGAACCCATCGGGAAAGAAACCATATGTCCTGTGAATCTGATCAAAATTAATCAGCAGATCCAGAGTAATAAAGCTCACAGCTGATAAAAAACAATGTAGACACCAAGAAATATTAATAAAAAAAAAATGATAGGAATTTTATGTTTACTAATAAATGTAAGAAAACTTCATAGTCTTTTTTTTTTACCCAACTGTGAAGAGCAAATGTAACTATAGAAAGTCCTAAAACCCTCACCCACTCAGGGAAGACTGTTCTGGTGTTTGGAGCAGCAGTTTGAAAGTCAGGAAAGTCCATCTTTAATCACCCCTCCACCTAGTCATGCCCCCTGTTTCCAGGTACTCTGAGGCTTTGGCTTGACCAGAAAGATGACTGCAGCTTTTGACTGTGGCTGAGGAAACTCTAAACTAGCCTGGGTATGACACCATGTCACCAGAGAAGCATTGACATCATTGCTCACCGTGACCATGGGCTCTGAGCAAGTACTCAATATGCTGATGTTGATGTTCCTGTGGCTACAGCAGTAACCTCTGGACAAAGCTCTCCCACACTACCTCGTGACATTAAGTGAGTCTTAATCCTCATAAATAACATTAGCTGTCATATGGCAAGTAGTGTTGGGTGTGTGTACACTTGACTGTTTGATAGAGTGTGTGTAAGAAAGGAACTTGGTCTTTTTCAAAATTTTAGAAGGTCTTGATCACTTGGTCTTTTTCGAAATTTTGGAAGGTCTTGATCCAAAGTCATCTGAAGCCAGTGGGGAGCCTTTCTAGAGACACATGATATCACTGCTGGAAGAGATCTATGTAAACAGCCACTTTTGTCAGCAGCTCATGCTGCTGCTTGGGGCTGGTTTCTGTGTGGTGCAGGTTCGTTAATTTTTTTCCTTTTAATTGTAACCCAGGGGTGATCCAATTTCTAAAAGTAAAGCATTTACACTTTTATATTTTTTTTAGCTAAAAGGATGTTTCTGTTATATGTTCGGTATGGGTCACCCACCAAAGTCTTAGCTACTCTGAGTGCAGGTATTATTATTTTCCTGATAGAAGATTTCCTCTTTCCTTTCTTTTCTCTTTTCCTCCCTACAGCATCCAAATTTTACTTTATCCCATTCCCTATTTCTGTGTCATTTTTTCTTTCCTCTCATTTTGACTTTCTGATTTTTATTTTTTTTTTTTTTTTTTTTTTCAGTCTTAAGCAGAATGTGAGCTCTACAAAGCGTTAGGTTGTTTCAAACTCACCGTGTTCAATTACATTTGGACTTAGGCAATCTTGCTCAGCCCATCTGTTTGTTTGGCAGTCTCCTGCTGTTGGTCAGCCAGTGGAAGAAGTCTCTGAAGACTGAGTAAAATTTTACAACTCAACAATCCACTATCACATACCATTTGACCACCTTACAAGTTGGAAGAACAGGCAACACAAGCAATTGAAACCAGAACGCTTAAGCAGTGTTGTAAAAATATATGTTCTCAGACCATATCTCTTTAAGAAAAAAAATGAAGTGCTATTTCCAAGTCTCCACCACTGGTAGATATCTGAGTAGAAAAAATGGAATCAAAAGGAAGGTATCATAATCCAATGTTTAGCCTCTTCTTTCCATGTAGTGGCTTACTGAAGTGGGAAAGTAGATGTGCATGGTGTTTGACAGGCAGACAGGGGAGAAATGACATGAACCAAAAGATTTGCAATCTGCAGACCACTGGTGTGATTAGAGCTGTTTGAGGAAATCCCTATAGCCACGTAGTCTCCTGGTACCAGCTGTTCTCCCTGCGGAGCACTGACATTTGATTTCAGCATATGAGACAGAGAAGACAAATTGTAAATGGAAGATGTAGTGGATGGATGTCATTAAGTGTAGCAATTTCATAAGATGGTGAGTCTAAGTAAATGTATAACCATGTATCAGACATATGCAAGGACCACACTCACTCATTTTAATGTTTTAATTTCTTTGATTATTTCCTTAATTGCTTTTTTTAATATTCTTATAAGTATTTTTTTTCTTTTTTTTTTTTTTTACTTTCCCCCACTTAAAAGGAAACTGAATGGAAAGATGGTGATGTGTAGGAGGAGAGTGGGGCTGGCAGATTGTGTTCAGCATCCTCCACATTCCCTTGTTAGTTTAGTCAGACACATTAGTTCACATTATGAGAAACAGATGAGAAACTGCTAAAACATACATTATGAGAAACATTAGGAGAAGCTGCTAAGCATACATCTAAATAATGTTAAACCAACAGCGACTCCAGCTGAGGGCCAGCTGACTCACCAAGCTCTGTAAATCTAAGCTTCACAGCACTCGCACAGTATGCATATTCCCACTAACCATTGGACAGGTTGAGTTGTAATGCTGAGTAATCATTGCATAAACCCTGTGTGGGAGAGATGGAGAAGGGCAACAAATAGAGGTAGCAGCACTTCAGTGAATAGAAACAATGACAGCATCCACCTTGTCTATGTTATACCTCTTCTTCAGCACAATATACAACTTTCAGCTACTCCAGATGCTTTGTTGGGTCAATTACACCACATTTCCACATGCTTTTTCTTCCTTGAGTTTTCTTATGGCGTTGCAGAAAGGTCAATTTATGTTCTGTGCAAGACAATCAGCTAGAATGTGTCAAGTGTAATGAAGTTCTAAGGAAATATAAAGGGATATTTCGTTGGATCTTCCACAGAAAATCATCTGTGGTTTGGCTGAACCTTTAGAATAAATGACTTGCCTTTGTTTTGAGCTGACCTGTGGAAGGCGTCTGCAGGATTCAGCTCTGCTAATATTTTGACTATTTCAGTTAGCCTGGCTTGATGATCAGTTCTCAGCAGAATGGAAAATGCAGTGTCTGTGTGAGATGAGGTCACTCCATGTCACCCAGAATGATTTTTCCATAAAAGTCTTTTCTTACACTGGGATTCAGCACCTCAAGCATCTCCAACCCTTTGAGTATCTTTAGGTAATAAATTTTGCAAACTTTTCAAGTAGGATGGCTCAGATCTGTGTGAAATACTGCAAAAAACAAGACAAATTGCTCCTCTTCATACAGGCATATTCATGCCAACAGTTTGATTTCTAGGAAAATTCTGTCTCTTTTAAGGGAGACTTATACACATTTTGCTTTTAGTATTCCACAGAAATTCAACTATGATACATTTTAACTGTGGTGGGTTTGTTTGTTTGTTTGTTCATTTTTGTTTGTTTGTTTTGTTTTTTTTTGTTGTTTTTTTTTTTTTTTTTTTAAAGATGACACTGGTAAAACCTCTGATTTGACTTATCCTTTTTAGATATTTTGGAAATGTCAATAAATGTGTGATAACCATTGCCAGTAAAGACTAAAATGCTACAGAAGATACTGTATTTTCCCTGTATAGCATGAATAAATTTAAATATGACAAATGTATAGCCTCTGGTAGCAAATGTTGGGTTTTTAATAATTACTAAAGAGAGACAAATCATTCCTAATAAATAATGTACACTATGCAGTAGACAAGTCCCCTAACAGGATAGCAATACTTTTGAGTGTACACCTTGTGTGCAAAAATGGATATCTTCCTCTTGTAAAGCAACCAGAATTAGAAAGCTATGTAGGGTCACCATTCTCCTGGTTTTGGCTCTCTCCTCATTCCAGCCCATCTGGCTGTGATACCATCCGGCGTGTGATACCTCACCAGTTCATTTGCCTGCCAGTGATTACCTTTACAAAGTCTCGTGGCATTCTGCCATCTGTCTATCTTACAGACTTTTCCACTGTTGCCGTGTTGTGCCTTAATTTCACATGCCTTTTAGTTTTTCTTAAGATCTTCCTGGTTTCTGGTTGCTACTGGTGGAAGAACTTTCTCTCTGCAGCCACAGCTTCCAGTCTGTAATCCAGTTATGTTGGCATAGTGGTTTCACAGGTTTGAACTACATACAACATGGTGCACTCCAAAACAGAAAAAGTTTCTTAAGGCTGAATCCTGGTAGCCTAAATGGAGTCTGGCTGTATCATGTTCTTTAGGCAGGGAGTCCTCTCCCATGAGTTTTTTGCATCATACTTGGATTTCTTAACTTCCTTGGTATCCCTCCATGGATGGATGAAGGTCATTATTTTTCTCTTCTTCATTAAGGTTCATGAATATAGTATGGACTGGAATTTGCTGCTGTGTGTCTAAAATACATTTTACATCAAATTACAGATGCTTGCTGACTGTTTTGCTGTTATATTTTTTTAAAAATTCAGCCAGGCTAATATAGAAGATAGAAATAGACTGCTACCTTTGCTCCACAAGTTTTCCTTCACATTTTAAATGGGATTTGCTCCATTCATGCTTGAATGCTTGAATATGCATTGATTTTCCATTAGCTCTCTTGCTAATGTGAAAACACTGGCATAAATGTAATTTTTAAAAACACTGAAATGTCCACATGCAAATATTTGCTCCAAATACAGTTGCGTGTAATAGGGAAACAGACAATCACATGTGATTTATTTAATAAGTGATGACTAGATATCATTGACCAAATAGAGGTTATTAAACAGAAAAATTGCAGAAGATTTTCTGTGTTTGATCTGCAGTTAAACAAAATGTATCCAAAAATGTAATTGGTTAACTTTGAGCAACAAATGTAGCTGATTGAGAAAAAAAACTTGTTTGCTTACAGATACTGCACAAACAGAATTTGAGGTTAAGCAGGTTAGGTAAATAATTCATTGTGAATAATTTTCTCAGCAATAATACAGCTTCACTTTTTTCTGTTGTTGTTACCTTTAACATTGCCTCCTTTTTTCCACTCTCAATTCTTTTGCAGAGAGACAAAATTGATAGCTACACAGGAGGAGTAGGTGACAGCTTAATGAACAATTATTAGGGTCTGAGGCATATTTTCCAACAGTTTTTCATGAAGAAATGTGTAGTGTAATCCACTGCAGTGTTTAAGTTGAGCTTCTTTTGTCAGAACCTGCTATTAGAGAGTGTAACACGCAGCGGGACTAGAGAATTTGCATCTTTTTTTAGGGAATTTGCAGTTATAGGTGGCTAGAAGTACACTGCAGCACAAGGGGGACCTTGCTTTCTGTCTGAGCAGAGACAGACAAGCCACACACTGTTTGGAGGAACTAATTATTGATTAAGTTTCAGGTAGATTTTTTGAAGTTAAATACCATCTCAGCAAATTATTTCTTTACTCACTTAAAAACCAGGGAGAATAATAATAGTGGAATCGTACAAGATTTACAAAATAGTTAATAACAAATATTGTGAGAGTCTCAGAGTTCATCTCAGTAATTTAAACCAGTTGTCTACCCGTGAATGGTCAAAGCATCACAGGAAAGTGGAGATTTTTCTCATTTACTGAGCCACAGTTGCTAAAGGTTCGGTGTTAAGAGCTGGGAAGTATAGTTCAATTTTTCCAGTCAGCCCAAGTATTTAAAGAGAGCTTCATGAATAATGGCAAATGTTAATATCCAAATTATAAGCCAAAAGGGCAGAGACTATTTTTTCTTATATAGTCCCATCTATTCATCCTATTGAGTAGCCTGCGTTCCAAGATTGTACTGGTTTGGGTGACACTAATGGAAGTTGTGTGCTGTCAGGTTTGTAGCCTGTTAGCCTACAAAATTACTATGGAGTCACATTTGTCTTGGTCAAACTAATTTTGTAATTGCTACTAAGACCCTCAAGACAACATAAAACAAACATCCTATGTAGCCATGTATAAGGTCCATGTAAACTTAATTTTAAGGCAAAGGCAATTTCTCCGGAAAGTTGAAATCTATGTTTTTTTGCCTTAGTTTACAGCCTTCTGTTAATACCCAAAAGGTACTCAACAGAAGGACTCAGGAAGATGATCTGCATTGATTTTGTCAAAGTAGACTGCAATAGTCACAATTACACTGTGGAGTTTTTAAGGTATCTACAATTAAGGGCCATCAGACCTTCAGTTATGATTGTCAGAATTAACAGCATAGGAGAATTTGGTACAAGTACCAGCTAAGAAACCTATTCAGCTGCAGAAAAGAAAATAGCACCAATATTGAACAGCAAGATCACCTTACCTCTGGTGAGCTTTAGCTAAAGGAACCAGTGTTGTCTATGATTATAGTTAGCAGTAAATTTTACTATGTTTGCATTTAAATAATACTATTATACTAATTATTGTAATAATTATTTGTTTTATAAAGCAAATTCTAGCCATTTTATATATTACTTTCCTAAGCCTAATGCTTATGTTTTGGGGTAATGAGCAATTTTAGTGTATTATTTCTTAAATAGCATTTTTAGGAAGAACACTTCCAATAAAATGCCTTATATGTTCCTCCAGTAAGAGAACAGCACTGCACTTTTGTTGGATTTGGAATAAAATCAAAATAAATACAATGTATGGATGTTAAAAGAAATGTCATCCTGCCAAAATATAAGTTAATATTGAAGCATCATAGTGATCAAGTTGTCAGTTTGCATGAAACAGTGCTTCATATAAAAAGCACTGTTTGGGAATAACACTGTACCAATTATAAAGGACAGAAACAGAATCCTGTCATTTCATGATTTGAAATATTAATGCCTTAACTTAAATACATGAAAAAATACTAGCTGGTACAGAAACAATTAAAACAGAAAATACAGATAGCACTTAAGAAATAAAATGTTAATGTGTACCATGTTTTGTCAAGGTTGATACATGCAGAATAATTGACAACAGTGAGTCAGTAGAGCTTAAAGGGAAGGGACTGTCATTTGTATAGCAATATAGAGTATGAGGGTATCTTTATTGACGTGGTATGCCTTCTATTTTTTGTTACCTAAAGCAAAGATTTCTTTACCTAATTCCATTCTTTTTAACCTCATCTGAACTGGAACTGAAGAATTTAGAATAATTTAATTTTTGTGGCAACAGCAGAGAAATATAAGGAGTGGTTTAACTAGGAATCATAAGTATTCTGTGGTCACAGGGGAAAAGCTAAAAATAACACTGTAGAATTTATAATCTTAATTCATGGTGTAGTCTCTTTCCCAACTTTATGATGTTATTTACTTTAATTCCAGTAATATATTCCATATTCAGCAAAACAACATTAGATAAGTACAGAAGGGAAGTTTTATCTTCATTTTCTCTTTTGTCAGTGTTTCCTTTTTACTATTTTAACTGATATTAATACTATCTAGCTTTTTTATATGTTGAGTCACTATCCTTGAAAGTCTCTTGAGAGATGGAAAATCACTCAATCTCATTATACATCAAAACCCTGATTCACAGAGATGCTGAGATACTTGCCTGAGGTTACATACAAAGGACTAAATCTAGCAAAAGATGTAAAAAATGTGCACAAGTACACTAACACTGAAATCCTAGTCAGATCCATATCTTAAGAACTGATCACCAGGAAAAAATGATTTCCCTTTAGGTGCTTCAGAAATGGATGGCTGTGGCTGGTTATCATGCCGTAGTGCAAAATTTTGACATGGAAGTTTAAAAAAAAGAATATGCTTGACCAAAGACAGTTCCAACTAAATGTGCTTGAAATGCAACCTTCAGTCTAAACGTAGTCCAGATATAAGTCAAATATATCTCACGTAATAGTTTTGCTACCTGGGTTACGTTTTCTTGTAATTCTGTCGTCAAACTGGGGTGCAAAGCTGCTGATAGGATTATGACAGGACAAGGTTTAACAGGAGCAAATTGGACCAGGAAGACAACACTGTGAAGGTCCAGGAGAACCATCCCTGGTCCTCAGGCCCAGAAGATCTTCAATACATCTTCCTGAGTATTTCGTATTCAATAGTTTCAGCTTTTGAAATGCCAAGGCTTTAGATCTGGACATCACTACACTACATGCAAATACTCAAATTCACACTGTGGTCAGTGTATTTTATTTACTTTTTGAACAATTCTGTGTATCTATACCTTCTCCTTAAAATCTATGACATGTCTTCAGTCACCGTTTCATAAGGTCCTTCAGGAACACAAGGCGCAATTTGGCTTTTATGTCTAAAAGGCAACGGATAGATCTCCTATGTTTAGTTTATTTATCAAAGGATCTTAATTTTTTGCTGGTGAAAAAGAGGTTTGGTGATCTGAAGAGATGTCTCAGACCTACAGTAAACATTAAGAAGGCCAGGAAAGAAGACAATATTTTATAAAAGCAAATAATGCAAGTACAGTAAGTGTCAGCTGACAAAAATGATTGGGATTCTGTTTTTCTCAGTACAATATGACAGTCTTCCTTCTTTGTTATTTTAGGCTATTCATCCAAGGGCAGACTGTAAACTAAATTTAGTAATTTCATTCCTTATCTCTACCAGCACTCCATTAAGACTGTAGCCATGCTCTATACATGCAACTTCTGTTTGATGATATTAAATAGTTGTGGCTTTTCAGTAAACTTATTATTTTGCCGTAGCATATGAACAATGGCATAGTAGTTGTTTTTAATTGAAAAGTTTCTTATAAATGGAAAAAAATACATATGGAAATACTTATGTTTCAATTTAATTTTTTTTTTTTGTAAGCTTTACATGGCTCTGATGTTTCCATATGTCTCGGCTTGCATGGTTTTTACTTTATTTAAAAACTTTTAAAAATTGTGTTAAAGAATTTTTCAGGAGCTGTCTGATCTACTGAAATTATTGGATTATACGGGGTTACAGGTTATCATTCTTAGATAAATGCTGAAGTTCATTGTGGATATTAATTACAAATTTTGAGCTTCGTATTCCATGTGACTTCTCTCTAATCATGTGCCTGCAGATACATAGACTTCACATTAGAGATGACAGCCAAGGTGATACTGTGAAATATCTTCATGAGACATCCCTTGCCCTCTTCTCTCTCACTACGGAGATGTTACTGTCTGGCTTCAGAATTACCCAGGAGTTTCAGTGTGGTTTTGACTATTTGGTGATGGTGGCAGTGGTAGAAAGAGGTGCTCATGCATAATCTAAGTTTAGATGCTTGATAAAGGTAAATGTCAGAAGTACACTATCTCTCGCCTTGCAAATCTCATCCCTGGAAATCTCATCAGAAAATGGTTACACCAAATCTCCACCTTTCTTTTCCTTGTTTTCCTGTTTTGAGTTCAGAAACTAAGCCTTAAAGGTACTTCATGCAGATGGTAAAACCGTACAAGGTGAGATTTACCAAGGTATTCTTGTTCCTTTTGTATATTGCTGTGGATTAGACTAAATGACAGCTGGCTGCATTACCCAGAAAAATTGCCATTTGATCATTAACAGGCACTGTTGAAGCCTTATTGTAATTATAAAACGATTCCATGACAATATTATTAGGAAGAAGCAGGAACCATTGATTTATTTAGCACTTCACTGAGTTTTACCTAAGTTAGAATCTGATGTGCCATAACTCACTATAACACCACTGGAGACTTACACAAGACCTACTTTTGTCCAATTGTTCTGCCAAGAAATAGAATTCATAGTTAAAATGTATTGAAATAAAATGTAAAAGTAGGTTAAAAAAAATGGCTGATATCTTTCTCTTCTTGTCAGATTTCCTGAGCTTTTTCAAAGTCTTTTGAATCCCTCTCACTCCCTCCTGATCTATTCACCCGTTGTTCATCCTTTTACTCAGCCCTGGTCCTGCCATAAGTAATAATTTGACTCAGCCTCTGCAAAAGTGTGTGGGACCAACTGCATGTGACTCTGTGAAAACTTATCGTGGAAACAGGCACAAAGGTCAGCTGGAAATTCTGAAAGTTAATATGTAAATTGAACTCACATGGCTTTGTCCTAGATATTGAATTACTACTAAGATGATACTTGAAGCTACGGAGATGGTCAGTTCAGAGGGCAATACTTCTTTCTTTAAGCCAGTAAGTCAGATCGGCTTTTCCTGATCTTCATAATGGAAATAACATGTCTTCTAAAAGAGAAGACATGGGGTAGCCTGGCAAAGGAAGACTACTGAAGGGGGACACAGCAAGCAAGGGCACAGGTTATCAAAACAGATTATCAGGGCTCTTTATGCCTGGAATAGAGGAAATTCTCAGACTGCTTTCTGACTGACATTTCCAGTTTGGGCTGATCTTTTACAGGCTCAGGGATCAGTCACTTATGGCTGTGGTCATGCTCAGAATGTGAAGAGGTAAGGTGAAACCTTTGCCTACACCTAAAACTACCACAGCATTTGAAATGGTGCTTTTATTAATTCTTAACACTATGTCTGCAAGGGCAAAGATGAATATTGCTGAACAAGCTCAGGTGAAAATTCAACTCTGTTGGGGGGGGAACATTTAAGAGGGCTATCATGGAGACTGGTCACCCCATGGTCCAGGGATGGAACCCATCATGGTCAGTCAAGGGGAGCGGCTCTCTGGAGCATTTTACTGACTGTGGGTGTCACTGTAGGGGTATGGGACTCACTAATGGACACAGGGGAAGAGCACTTTACAATTGCACAAGACATACTATGGGTTGTTTAGGGAAGGAACTAAAGGCAGGCAAAGGGATGGATCTAGGTGGTTTGAAGAGAAACAATCATGGGAAGCCAGAGGCATAAGGAGATAAAATTGGCATGGTTGGGTGTGAAGAGATCCCTGGTCGGTACACTTACCTGGCCACGCCCTGCGCTTGATCAGTGCTGTCTGCCCTGTCTTTTCATTAAAATACAGGTCTAAGTATTTTCCTGGGCAAGGGACTCCCTACTCAGTGTGCGTGTGTGTGTTTGGGGGTGTAACTGCCAGCAAACAGTCAGACCACGTGCTGGGGGGGCATGTGACTGTGGTGCTGGTGACTGGAGGGGGGGGTGAGCATTTGTAGGTCAGGGCACAATTGCTAGCAAGATATATATATGTATGTGTGTATATATGTATGTATATATGTATATACACACACGTATTTGACACTAGTGGACCTCCATCCCCCTCAGCCAGAGAGGGATACAGGATGAGGCCGCTGGTGCTGTCTGTGTTCGAGTGAGTGCTCTGTGTGTCTGTCAGTGTGGATCTGTGTGGCCAGTCATATACATATGGATGTATGTGATATATATGTGTGATACGTGCGCATGTGCCTACTGGGAACACATGCTCAGCCTCGCTGCTCGTTAGACCTGGGGGCATGGAGCTGTGGCAGCCTCATGTCTGTTGGGTTGCCAGATTTAGCAGCCCCTCACAAGTAGTACATAAGTAATGTGTAGGCTTTGTTGTAGCTCTCAGTGGGAAAGTGAGTTTTGTTGTTACTGGGTTGAGACAATGTAGTATACTTCGAAAGAACTGATCAAGAAATATTTAACACTAATGCAGAATACACATAATCATGAAGTGCAATTTAACATCTAAATAATAATGAAACTTAGAAAGAAAGGAGTAACAACATAAGAAAAAAAATGATGCCTTCATACTTGGAGTAACCAGGTTTAGGTGAGATTTGTTAATCTTCATGTCAAATTTCTAATATTTCAGTAGCAAAAAAATTTTAATCAAACCATTAATGGAGGAAAGCCTAGACATCATTTAAGTACTACTTGCTTTCTCATTGGAATGTATGACTAGCTATTAAAATTGCTGCCTTCCACTGAGGTGACATTTCACTTATACTTGTGAGACAATGATCAACTCAGTCTCTACAGAATTAATTTTTTTATACTTATGTGAAGATCATACTTTCTATGATTGGAAAATACAAAACACACATTCTGTACCTAAAAGTGAAAGGAAAATGACCTGGCTCACCACATGTTTCTTAGCTCAATATTTACTTTATTCCAGCTGTGGAAATAACATTTTGAAGAGACTTATTTAAGACCATGCAATAAGTAGGGATGAGTTTATAATGAAACACAAATTTACAAAAGATATATTGTGTCAGACTAAACTGGCATATTTCCCTTTTTTAGATAGCAGATTTTTACAACAGAAAGATCTCAGAGATATCAATGCAGTAATGTGGTACAATATGGAAAATTCTTAGTTACATTGGAGCAGATAGAGTGGAAAGATCATAAGATAGGTAAGGAACTAGCTACAGGAAGGATGACAACAGTCTACTGTTGAAAATAATCACTGGCCAGAGGGAAATTAGTAATGGGAGCCTCACTAGGTCAGTACTGGCAGCTACGTTATACAAAATTTCACAAGTGACTTTGGCACAAAGAAAAGGAGGTAGCTAATGAAATCTTCTGGCAAAGGTAAGAGATGTTAGAAAGAGTCAGAGGATCCCCAGTATTTGAATAGTAGCAGTGGGATAAAACTAATTTATATAAAGTGGAAGATTGTGAACTGACAGACTTCAAACACTAAGAACTGGGATTCACCATGTGGAAATGGTTGAGGAAAGGACTGGATGAATTACTTTACCATAGGATGCTTCTCAGTTGCCAAAATTGTGTAGCATAAACCAACAAATCAAATAAATAGAACAGATGCAATTGTAACATGTAGTACTGGAGGTATTTCCAGTAGGAACAAAAATCTGTGAATGACACTGGTGGCACCAGATCCAGCACATAATTTTTATTATGTGTTTCCAGAGAAGGCAGTAAGAGCTAAAAGAGGTGCAGAGGACAGCTACCAGGGCAAAGAGAGGAACAGACATGTTTCTTCAGAAGTGAACTATATAGGTTTTACCTAGGAAGCTTTGACGCTTTAAAAACTTTATGAAGAAATAATTTGGAACTTTAAGATGAACAAAAAATTAAAGTATTGAGAAAATGGGGCAATTTAGCACATTCTTTTCAGCATCTTCAGATTGAATTCACTCAGATGCAAACTGTGAAGTGTCTATAGGAAACTGCACAGGGATGAATTTTCTTCAACATATGCAGCCTCTCTTATGCAGAAGAATCTGAATGAATTCTAGGATTTTTCTCTGAAAAAAAGCTGTTAATTTATAACTACCCCTATGTAGCCATTGTTGACCGTTTGGAAGTGCCCAGTACTCTAATATTTAGGTATGGTGTTTTCATTTAAAGGTAAAGGTGAAAGAAAGCATGTGGGAGAAAAAAAGTCCCCAAAGGACTGAATTTTGAAAGGTTAATTCCAAGTGCTGAGGGTGTAGTGTCCAAAATCATAGAATCTTTTTGACTGTATCCAATATTATCTTTCTTTATAGCTGACGAATGTTAACATTAAAAAAATGAAAATGCCCTCTAGTTCTCTTCTCTTAATCTTAACACTGGATGACTGCTTCACTACATTAATACTTTCTCAGACTGTTCTTTTGACTCCCTTGGTGATTTGATCCATAAATCGCTCCTCTCTGGAGTCCAACAAAAATTACATATTTATTTTTATATCGGGAGTTTATGTTCCTGAATTTTCAATGTGTTTTCCTGCTATAGTGATACAATGGTTTTGTTTTACTTAATGTCCTTTTTCTTGCATGCAAAACTTCTACAGTGGAGGGTCATCATCTCATATGGGGAAAACAGTGACATTTTCAAAATGTATATTAAAAACAGTTGAACATCTAATTTGCAAATTTGCTATGGTTCTGAGACATTTGTTCCAAATATGCTCTATTGACAGGTCTTCTATAAACACACACAAATGACATATTTTCAAATCACCGTGCTTTTTTTTTTCAGTAAACAAAAAAAGAAGTACAAGGTTATGGCTCTATAATCTGGTATTAAATCAAACTAGTGCATCAACCCACACAGCGTAAGAAAGCACCACTGGGAGATGTCTACCACTGATCTCCCTGCCTTGGAAGGCTTAAGATTACATAAACGCGTTCTCTTTCATTTAACCTACTCAAAACCTGTCTCTTTGAATCAAAACTCATGTTGGCCACTCCAAATTATCAAGACACAACTTATCTACAATAGACTGCTCCAAAAGATTACTGACAAATTATAAGCAATTTCAGCTGCCTGTAAATGTTTCCTGTGGATCATTTTGACTGACCTTGAGATCAACCTTAAGCAATTCGGGTATTTGTCTTTTGTATATTTCCCTAGTGGATATGAATATCAGTTGTATAAAAAATGATGGATGGTGGCAATTTCCTATTAATTGCTACAGAAAAAAAAGAAATCCTAGCACTTCTGATGGGTAACACTGACCACGGAGAAAGGGGAACTGTATTTCAGGTGAATATTTTCTCTGGCAACTTTTGTGTAAACAAGTCTTGAATGATGCCTTTGAATAGTTGTGAAAATGTGTCATTGGCAATTGTCCTAGAATTACAAACAGACTAGAAGGAAAGATGAAGTCACCTATTCAACAGAAGTAACTGCCAGAAACAGGGAAGAAAATATGCTATTTCTTTTTCCTCTTACAGTTTATCTTTATCTACTATAGGGAAGCTGAGTCAGTGATCTGAAGAAGACTATTAGGCTCAGTGAGTATTCTGGTTTCTGAATATTGAGAGATATACTACCATCTTAAGTATAACTATCGTATTTCAAAGGCCACGTTTTATTATCTAATTGCATTTTCAAGCAATTCTACAAACTTTAAAAGTGAACATTTAGGAATAAATGAAAATGCAGTATTTCCAATGAACAGCAAGTAAGCCCCAGTGATACCCAATTTCCAGCAATGTTATCTGAGTTGTCTTTATTGAAAAACTTTATGTAAATAATTGTCACATGGTACATACATGTTTCTTGACACGCAAGAAATATTCTTATGTTCTTACTAAAATGAAATCAGATGCTATCATACAAACGAGCAAGAAGTTATTATTCTCATACTAAATTCTTTAACCTGTGTGTTACTTACTGTTTTCTGGAGTGGATTAGTTATTTTAGGGATTTATAACAGCTAATCTTCATAACCTGTCACAAATCAGAATAAGTATTTACAGAGGTTTTGGCCATTAGCAGTGGCTGTGAGCTAAAGCATAAGATAGCATATTTTTTAACACTGTCATTCTTCAGCCATAGCTAGAAAGTCCAGTTCACACTAAGGGGTTTTGTGGCCTGAAGGACGGGAAATGAAGGCAGCCTGAAGGAACGTGCTTCATTGTGGTAGTCTCAGGGACAGCATTTTAAAGTGTTTTGATGCTCAAAGATGTAGACAAGCACTTAATAGTATTTAAAATATGACTGAGATCATAAAATCATAGAACACCAGGTTGGCAGGGACCTCAAGGATCTCTGCTCCAACCTTTCTCCTCAAAAGCACAGCCTAGACAGATGGCCCAGCACCCTGTCCAACTGAATCTTAAAAGTGTCCAATGTCAGGGAATCCACCACTTCCATGAGGAGATTATTCCAGCATCTGATTGTTCTCATTGTGGAAAAATTTTCCTCTTGTGCCCAATGGCAATCTCCCCAGGAGTAACTTGTACCCATTACCCCTCATCTTTTCCATGTGACTCCTTGTAAAAAGGGAGTCTCCATTTTCTTTGTAGTCATTCTGTAAGAACTGGAACACGGTGATAAGGTGTCCCCTAAGCCTTCTTTTCTTCAGGCTGAATAAACTCAGTTCGCTCAGCCTTTCCCCATGTGGCAGGCTCCCCAGTCCCTCGATCATCTTTGTGGCCCTCCTCTGGACACTCTCCAGGCTTTCCACACAGTTTTTTGTATAGCAGAGTCTAAAACTGAATCCAGGATTCCAGGTGTGGCCTGCCAGGCACTGAGTAAAGAGGGATAATGTCGTCTTTGTCTCTGCTGGTGACGCCCTTGCTGATGCAGCCCAGCACCCTGTTGGCTCTCCTTGCCGCCGCAGCACACTGCTCACGCGTATTGAGCTCGTTGTCCACCAGGACCCCCAGGTCCCTTTCCCCAGAGCCGCTCCCCAGCCTGTGCTGCACTCCTGGATTATGTTTTCCCAGGTGCAAGACCCTACACTTGTCCTTGTTGGACTTCATAAGGTTCTTGTTAGCCCACTCTTCCAGCCTACACAGGTCTTCTTGCAGAGTGGCTCTCTCTTCCCAAGTATCTGCTTCCCCACTCAGTTTGGTATCATCAGCAAACTTCATCAGGGTACACTTGATCCCATCATTCAGATCACTTATGAAGATATTAAACAGCGTTGGGCCCAATATTGATCTCTGGGGGACCCCACTTGTGACACAAGTTGCCAGTTTGAAAAAGAGCCATTTCCCACCGCCCTCTGGGTGCGCCCTGGCAGCCAGTTCCCCACCCACCACACGGACCACTTGTCCAGACCGTAACGCATCAGGTTCTCTAGGAGGACTGTGTGTTCCTCTATGAGGAACTGTATCTTAGGAGATGCTTAAGTGTCTTTTTTTTTTTAAACTCAGCTGGGCATCTGCCTGCACTGTATCTCTAGCACTTCACTACTTTCAAATAAATTCTGATCAGTGAAAACACATTTTCTTCTTCTAAGTATCTGTGTTCCCCTTTCAAATTCAGCTGCATGTCTGAGAGTGAGTTTGGATTCTTCCTTTCTGTCCGTCAGTAGCAATACAGGTTTTGCAAGCCCAGAAATGCCCTTAGGCCTAGTTTTGGAAGAGAGTGAACACTTTTTACAATGCTGTTCAAGAAATGAAAGAATCCCAGTCATGTTTTGTCTATGTTGTTCATCCAGATGAAACCAGAAAAGTATACAGGAGCACAGATCTATTCAGATGGTGACATGCTTACTTAGTAACTATTACTCTGAAACATACTTTAATAGGGAAAAGTAAGGATGTTTGCTTAAAGCAATGTAATTCATTTGTATAAGACACATTTCCTCTCTGTTAATTACTTCGAGAGAGATCTTTAAGAACCGTCTGTGCTGGTAGATTTTAGGGTGCCACATTTCCACACAGGCACTGAAAATATGCTGGAAATGCTTTCCCCGTTCACAGTAAAGTCAGCACTAAACTTATTTTGTGAGAGTTTTTTTAAGATTTGTCTCCATCAGTCTTCCAGCTCTTCCATTCTTCTGAACAGAGATTCTCAGGGATTGTTCTCTGCCACAGAGCGTGGATATCTCTGGATTTCACATGGATCCAAGAATCCTTTTCAGCACACTTATTTTAGCACTCCCTCTTACAGCCCTTTCACAAACTGTACATCGGAAGCAGAAATGAAAGGTCCAGGTGAGTGAGCAGAAATAAATGCTTTACAAGAGGAAAAGATGCAGCTGGAATACTGGGTTGATAACTGTGGCAGTTTGGTGTGGGAAAAACACTTGGTTATGAGTAGAGAGACATGGGTCGAGTCCAGATTATGCTCAGGACACTTAGTATGTGTAGGGTTGGCCTTGCTTAGCTGACCTTAATTACATTATTTTTTTTTTTTTTTCCTGTGCAATCTAAATAAGGCTTTTAATAGTTTAGTTTCAAGTAATAAAGTGTCATTCATGTGTGTAATTTATTACTAAGTACATTAATATTTATAGACAGAGCTGAAATTCTTTAGTCAACATTAGAGAATTTTCTCAGTCAAGAAAATCATCTCTGGTCCAATTTATTTAGCAAGTGAGGAACTGTCTAATAGAAACCCTTTGCATGGTTGCTGTAGGTCAAGCTAAGCTGATAGAATAATAAAATGAAGTTGAGTTTTACTGCATTCCCATCTCTTTTATAAACCTTTTGGCTCTGATGCCTGGCATAATGTTTCAAAACAAATCCAAGACAGAATGTAATTCTTGGAATCATAAAATGCTATGTAACTTAGAATTATCTTAACACAGTGATTTTAAAATTCAGTGGGGCAAATTCATTTGTGCTCTCTCTCCACTGTGGCTGGGATCAATTTAGCTGAATATTGTTCATTTGCTTTGTAAAGAGTGCAGCTGTGATTTTTCAATATGACTAAGAGTATGATGGTATGGAAATTTTCTTGCACTCTCTGTGTGGGTTGTAAGGAGCAGAATGGCTCCTATGTATATATCATTCCTTCTGTTGAAGTAGGTCAGTATTGACTAAGCAAAGACACAGCGTGAAAGGGCATTTGTTTTTATGCCTTTAATGTACTGGACAGCATAGTGGAGCATGTGCAGGGTTCATCAATTTAAGGAGTACAAGTGACCATTAAGTGCACACATAAAAGATTTCTGTACATTAATTAGATACCTGCAATTAAGTTTGGAGAAAAATGTCAACTCTTTGTAAAATCTGAGAAACATTAGAGAAAGACAGCATGTGTCTGTGAATTAAAACTCCATTAAAATGATTATGACTTCAAAAACACAAAACAATATTTTTATATATGATTCTGGAAGATGCTGAGGTTTGTTCTGTACAAAAACAGAATGAACAAAGTTCCAGTGTTTTACATTATCAAAGTAACGTATTTCCCATTCAACTGCATTCTGTATATATAGTTACTGCAATGTTCTTTTTCCAGCTTCATTTTGAGTCATTGCTGTGGCTATGAATTTAACAATGCTTATCATCAAAGATGTACTCTAAATCCTTGAGTCATAAATGCTGCAGAATTATAAGAGTTTAAAAGTTATAATTGAACGTCCAAATAGCTTTTTGTTAGTGTGGATGAACAGATCTCTGCTGATTGGCACAGAAAGGAGTCTTTCTGTGTATGCTAACTCATGGTTTCCAAATAACTTCTGGAAGCATGTGTAACTGTAGGGAATGACAGAAGCTTTGAAATAGAAAACATGAAGCTCTTGCACCACCAGGCTTCTTAAGCTTCCTTTATGTGAATATGTCTTAGTCGTCTGTGTCTTTTTTAAACATCTGGAATAAAGAGAGATGGCTCCACCCTACAGACAGATCATGTGGCTGCAGAATAGAGAAGGCAAGAGGGAAAATAAACCATATGGCCAAGTAAAATAAACCAGAGCTGGTTGAACATTGAAATAAAAGCACCCCCCAACACGTTATTCCAAATACTTCAAAATTCATATCTACTTTAAAATAAACACACATTATTTATCCAATTCATAAGTTAGCTGAAAGACTATGAGCTTGCATCTTTCCTGAAGGGGTCTTCAAAGTTACACTGTTAAGTCCATTATACCTAAACCATATCTTCTCTATGCTAGAGCCCTGAACTAGAACATGAGACCTCCTCCCATCCCATTGTACTATTGCCTTTATTCTTTTATACTCAGAAATCATCTGATTAAGCCCAGCCTTCAGCACCTTGGTGCACTAAGGTGAGAGGCCTGGGGTCTCAAATCCACATATCTTTGCTCATTCAAATTATCTAGCAAATCAGTTGGGATTCATTCAAGCCATGACATCAAGTGTCCATGTGTGATAAATTATTTAGTATTCAGAAGGTAACCAATCAACAGAACTGTGTAGAATTCTGCAGAAATGTACCAGTAAAATCTTACAATAAAGAATGAGATCTTTTAATATATATATAAAAAAATATCTGCTGAGTTCCCAAATTTAGAGGTAATTTTTTTGTTAATTTCTCTAGGAGTTTCCTAGGAAGGAGAATGAACAGACATGATGAGGGATGAAGGGAACAGTAGCTGTGTTTGTACATTGATCATAAAATTGGGACCGTGTGCTATGGAGATGGCAGAGCTGGAAAACACCAGGTTTGTGCTCATGTGCAGACCTGCAAAGGAGATTATGGGAGGATAGCCGACAGCAGGAGAGCCAGTACTGTGGGGATTTTTGTGTGGAGGGCACTGAACAGAGAGTGAGTCAGAAGGTGAAGATAGCTGGTGAAATTCGGAAAGATGAATACATTTTATTCTTCACGAGAATAAATCTGAAGGGAAATATTGAGAAGCAAGATGGAAAATGTATGATCAGATATGCTATTAGCAGAAAGGAAAAGGACTGTAAGAAATATAAAGAGAAAGAAGATTCGACAGAAAGGTCATGTACAGTAGCAAGCTCTATATAAATATTCCTTAGAAGATATTTGATCTCAGTATGTCAAGCTAAATAGGAAATTTGAAGGTAAAAAAAAAAAAAAAAAAAAGGAAAGAAAAAGAAATGTGTGGAGAAAGACCAGTGGGCTTAGAGGACAAGGGGCCATCTCCTGCAGTTCGCCCAGGGCAGCGCAGTGCCGAAGGCTGGCCCCAGGTATGAAGTAGCATTTGCATTAGATGGTGAGTTGTGAGCAAACCCATGCATTCTAATCATTATTTTAGCCTTTGGCTCTTGTATTCAAGAACTGTCATGTCTTTTGAAATGTGTTTACAGCTTCTGACACATCCTGTCATTGTTGTAGGGCTTATAGTAATAGGGGTAATTCTGATCCAGGCCTTTGTTGTTAACGATAATGAAAGCCAATACATGGGCATCTTATCCAGTCATCTTAATAATGGTCTGTACTGGGCAGTGATTTATAATGACTTTGTGTAACATAGGTTTATTCCATGGCACAATTACAGTTTTTTAATTGTTATTATCATTAAAGTGAACTGTACTTATTTACATATCAAGAAATCCTGTTCACTTAGGCTCCATGTTGCATTCCATTTTCCTTGACTATCCAACATTATTTATCATTTCAATAAATGTCACTGATCCAAAAGCCATTGATCAGAACTTTCAGGTATATTGATTGAGAGGGAGAAAAAAACATAAAGCAAAACAAATCCACAGACTTCCTATAAATAAACACATCAAACTCTTCCATTTTAAATGAGATTCTATTCTTTTCATTTTAACAAGGTTTTACATCTAGGAATGATGAAGTCATTTGTTAAGTTATCGAATAATATTTAAGAAAGGTCTAATGTTACTTATTTAAGCTAGGATCATTTTCACATGGATATCTCTGTCTTGCTTTCTCAAATTCCTTCTATTTTCTCAGACTGAGTGCTTACTGGTTACAATAATGGACACAAAAAATACTATATGCTTTTGCTCTTGGTATAATATATCTTAACAAAGGAGATGGTTAGACTTCTGTTCTAGGAAAGTGTCTTCCTGTAACGTTCATACACCTGCCTGTAACATCACAGGCCATCAGGCTGTATGATCGTTTAGAATTACAAGCCGAACTGCAGCATTTAAACTTTATTTGAAAAGCACTGAAACTGTTTTAAGTGAATACATAGAAGTAGGGGGAGGGCAACTAATCAGTATATTGTTATTTTGACACATTTTGTTGCCTTTTAGAAAACGCATTAATAATTTTCTGTTTGACGTGATCTCAGCGTCCAGTAAAAAGCTGAGAATTTTTCATCCTACTGACAGGACTCCATTAATAAAACAACAATCTTTTGTGTGTAGTAATCTTTAATCTTATTTTGTCACACACTTCTCAGTAACATTTCCACTCGTTTTACAGTATAATTTATGGCACTGAAACAACTCTCTGCCCTGAAAAAGGTCAGTCTGTCAAGGTTTACTTGTCTTTGAAGAAAAGTAATAGAGCATTATTTATGAAGCAAAGAATACGCTTCAATACTTTAATCAATCAGAAAGATACTTGCATTATTGTATCTTTTGCCAAAAAAATACCATGAGCAAAGGATACATCAACCTTGTATTCTCTTTTATGTCGCAAAAAGCCTTTTACCTTTTATGTCCCCTCCTTTTGTGTTTACTGCAGTATGAAAATAACAAGGCTGATTAAGTCTGATATCTGGGAACAATTTGTAAATTATGAGAATAGGGATTGATCTTATCTGAAGAGTAGAGAGTCTCTGGACAGATTAACTAGAGCTATCCACTGTGCTCATCATAATAAATTAATCTGATAAAATGTTGGGGGTTTGGGTCATGTGATATAAACTAACATCTCTAGAGAGAAAACTGCAAAGGTTTAAGGGACCTTTAGAGTACCTCAGAGATGATAGACATAAGGCATAACCACATTTGGTACCCATATGTTTTTAGACATCATCATAAGCACGAATTAGAACATGCAATGTGGGGAAACAAATTGGTAGTTCATTAGGGAAAACAGTCACACTTTAAATTAAGTCTCTCAAATAAGAATTTAATTTAGGTTTAGTAAGACAGCTTTATGTGAATGAAATGCCAATACATTATTTAAACTGCTCTGTTGATGTTTAACAAGTGTGTAATAAGATACATATTATCTATTAGTTGTTAGATACTAGCAAGTATTTTTTTTGCTAATTAGTCCCTGTCTGACATGAAACATCTATTACAATTGGGATGAGTTACTTCTTGCTTAAATTTCTACCCAATGAAATCTCTTTCCTTCCCAGGAACAGCTAACTAACTTGTTACCTATCTCCATGAGGTACTTAGTTGCTAGTTGAAGTCCTCTGCACTTTACTCTTGCTATACCATCAGCTTTACTCACAGAGTTCCTGTGCTGAAGAGATGGACATTATCTCTCTCATAAATCTGTGTTGCAAGCCAGACAAAGTTGACAGAAGTCTGAACTCTGCCTGAATCCTCATGATAAATTGAAGCAAATTAGATGTCTGTAAACCGTAAGTTCAGCTGGTGATCTGAGAGTCCTCTTTTACATGTTTGTGTGCCTGATCACTCATAAAGGAAGCAAATGTCCTAAACCTTAAGACCAGAACCAAAGTAGGTGGAAAATGTCTGTAACACCACCATCAAGATTTTTCAGAATTTCTGTATCTTAAGAAGATGGATAGAAGATAAAAGCTCATGCAGGCATATGGGTAAATATGTCTACCAAGACACTTTCTGTCAGATTGATATCCAGAAAGGAAGCACTGGCAAAGTATGCAATGTTATTATTTCTCGTTGAATTTTTATACTCTTGGTGGATATGTAGATTCTCAAGGTGAGCAGATGTTGCTTCACAGTTAGTGGAGACTTCCATCTCAGTTAAGTCTAACAAACTAAATTTCAGTTAGTGTACTACCTAATCATATGAGACATTTAAGTATGGTGGATCTAGATGTCTTTCTCCTGTTGTTAAAAAAAGATTTGCATATTTTACTTCTGATAAAATAGATTTTAATATTTAGAATACATGTTAATGCATATTATGTCTGTGTAGGCCATCTGATTGAAGGCATATTTGCAGTAAGGAAGTCTATTGTCATGCGAAGGTGAACGTGTGCCATGAACTTTGCTTCCTGCTGCTGATGGTATTTTAAAATTAGCAAATATTGTGTAAAGAGGAGAAAGGTAATACTATTTGTCAAACAAACATAGAATCACAGAATCATAGAATGGTTTGGGTTGGAAATGACCTTAAAGATCACCTAGTGCCAACCCCCCTGCCATGAGCAGGGACACCTTCCACTAGACCAGGTTGCTCAAAGCCCCATCCAGCCTGGTCTTGAACATTTCCAGGGAGGGAGCAGCCACAACTTCCCTGGGCAACCTGTGCCAGTGTCTCACAGTACCCTCACAGTAAAGAATTTCTTCCTTTAATTTAAATCTAACCTCTTTCAGTTTAAAACCATTATCCCTCAACCTATCACTACATTACATAATAAAGAATCCCTCTCCGTCTTTCCTGTAGGCTCCCTTTAATTACTGGAAGGCTGCCAGAAGGTCTTCCCGAAGCCTTCTCTTTAGGCTAAGAAACTCTACCTTTCTCAGCCTATTCTCATAAGGGAGGTGTTTCAGCCTCCCAAGCATCTTCTTGGCCCTCCTCTGGACCCACTCAAGCAGGGCTATGTCCTTCTTATACTAAAGACCCAAGAACTGAACACAGTACTCCTGGTGGGGTCTCATGGTAGCAGAGTAGAGGAGAAGAATCACCTCCTTCAACCTGCTGGCCACACTTCTCTTGATGAAGACCAGCATACAGTTGGCTTTCTGGGATGCAAGTGCACGTTGCTCTCTCATAGTCAGTTTTCCATCCACCAATACTCCCAAGTCCTTCTACACAGGGCTGCTCTAAATCCACCCTTCATCCAGCCTGTATTTGTGCTTGGGATTGCCTCAACCCATATGCAGGACCATGCACTTGGCCCTGTTGAACTTCATGAGCTTCACACGGGTCCACCTCTCCAGCCTGTCAGGGTCCCACTAGATAGCATCCATTCCCTCAGGTGTGTTGACTGCACCACACAGCTTGGTGTCATTGGCAGACTTGCTGAGAGTGCACTCAATCACCAACAAAGATGTTAAATAGTGCCGGTCCCAGTACCAACCCCTGAGGAATACCACTCATCACTGTGTTCCACTTGGACATTGTGCCATTGACTGCAACTCTGAGTGTGACCATCCAGCCAATTCCTTATCCACCGATGGTCCATACACCAAATCCATACGTCTCCATTTTAGAGACAAGGTTGTCATGTTGGATAGTGTCAAAAGCTTTTCACAAGCCCAGGTAGGTGACAACAGTTCCTCTTATCTACCAATGTTGAAACTCCATTGTAGAAGGCCACCAAATTCATCATACAGGATTTGCCCTTAATGAAGCCCTGTTGGCTGTCAGCAATCACCTCCTTATTTTTCATGTGCCCTAGCATAGTTTCTAGGAGGATCCACTCCATGATCCTGCTGGGCACAGAAGTGAAAATGACAGGCCTGTAGTTCCCTGGGTCTTCCTTTTTTCCTTTTTTAAAAATGGGGATTATGTTTTCCCTTTCCAGTCAGTGGGAACTTCAGTGGACTGCCACGACCTCTCAAATATGATGGATAGTGGCTTAGTCACTTCCTCTGCCAGTTCCATCAGGCCCCATGGATGCATCTCATCAGGTCCCATGGACTTGTGCCCCTTCAGGTTCCTTAGATGGTCTTGAACCTGATCTTCTCCTACAGTGCGTAGTTCTTCATTCTCCCAGTCCCTGTATTTACCTTCTGAGTCTTAGAGGGTGTGGCTGGAGTGTTTGCTGGTGAAGACCGAAGCAAAAATATCGCAGAGTAACTCAGCCTTCTCCATGTCTTGGGTGACCAAGTTTCCCTTTTCTTTCCGGAGGGGGCCCACGTTTTCCCTATTCTTCCTTTTATCACCAATGTACCTGTAAAAGCTTTTTTTGTTGCCCTTGACATCCCTGGTCAGATCTAATTCTATCACAGTTTTAGCTTTCCTAACCCGATCCCTGGCTGCTCAGACAATTTATCTGTATTTCTCCCAGACTACCTGTCCTTGCTTCCATGTTCTGTAGACTTTCTTCTTATGTTTGAGCTTGTCCGGGAGCTCCTTGTTCATCCATGCAGGCCTCCTGGTGTTTGTGCCTGAATTTCCCTTTGTTGGGATGCTTCACTCCTGAGCTTGGAGGTGGTGATCTCTGAATATTAACCAGCTTTCTTGGGCCCCTCTTGCCTCCAGGGCTTTATCCCATGGCATTCTGCCAAGCAGATTGCTGAAGAGGCCAAAGTCTGCTCTCCTGAAGGACAGGGTAGTGAGCTTCTTGTGCACCCTCCGTGCCACCCTAAGGATCCAGAACTCCACCATTTCATGGTCACTGCAGCCAAGGCTGCCCCTGAGCTTCACACTCCCTACCAGCCCTTCCTTGTTGGTGAGAAACAACGTCCAGCATAGTAACTCTCCTCATGGGCACCTCTATCACTTGGAGAAGAAATTATCATCAACACATTCCAGGAACCTCCTGGATTGCTTATGTGCTGCAGTGCTGTCCCTCCCAGAGATATCAGGGTGGTTGAAGTCCTCCATGAGGACCAGAGTTTGTGAAACATGAGGCTGCTCTTACCTGTCTCTAGACAGCCTTCCTGGTCAGGTGGCCTCTAGCACGCTCCCGCTATAAGGTGTCCTGTCCCTGCCCTCCCTTTAATCCTGACCCATAAACTCTCGGTTGGCTCCTCAACCATCCCCAGACAGAGCTCCATGCAATCCAGATGGTCACTGACATAAAGGTCAACAGCCCCTCCTTGTCTCTCATGCCTGTCCTTCCTAAAGAGCCTGTACCCTTCCATTCCAACACTCCAGTCTTAGGAGCCATCCCACCATGTCTCCATGATGTCAGTAAGATCATTTCCATGCAGGTGTGTGCACGTCTCTAGGTCCCCTTGTTTATTCCCCATGCCATGTGCGTTTTCATAGAGGCATTTTAGTTGGGCCCCCTATGAAGTTGACTTACTGGCTGGAATTTCTTTGTGCTGCCCTTCAGGTGCTCTCCTGTTGACGTGTGATCCCTCTTCAGGCTCTGGGCATCTATTGCTGGCACTTGCATCAAACTGGTAGGAGTGGGATAGATCGAGATTCCCTTTATCTGCCAACTTTAATTTAAAGCCCTCATCACCAGCTTGGAAAGCCTATGACTGAAGATGTTCTCCTTCTCTGACAGATGGACCCCATCATCCCCCATCAGCCCAGGTTTCTCAAAGAGAATCCCATTGTTTAAGGAGGCGAAGCCCTAGCTGTGGCACCAGTCCTGTAACCAGTTGTTGATCTGCCAGGTTCAATCAGCCCTTTCAAAGCCCTTCCCTTTGGCCAGGAGTATTGATGAAAAAACTACCTGCCCTCCAGAGTCCCTTACCACCTCTCCCAGGACACTGTAGTCCTTCTTGATACTCCTCAGAGTTCTCCTGGCTGTATAATTGCTGCCCACGTGAAACAGCAGCAGATAATAGTCAATGGACCGTACAGGGCTCAGTAGTCTCTTGGTGACATCCCTGATATGAGCCCCCAGTAAGCAGCACACCCCTCTAGAGAGTGTGTCAGATTGGTAGATGGTGCCTCTGTACTTCTCCGAAGAGAGTCACCTACTACTGTCACCCATTGCATTTTCTTAGTTGCTCTGATTGTTAAATGGAGAGCATGTCGGGCTGCCTTACTCAGCTCCAGCATCTCCCCTGATGTGACACCTCTTTCCTCGTCAGTCTCTAGAGCAGTGAAGCCGTTCTACAAGGGCACCTCAAGCTTTGGAGGAAGTCTCTCCCTCCTGCAGGTCCTTGTTTTTGCAAGCTTCTATTCTTCGGCATTGTTACCCCCCTCCCTTTTGTGTGTGCTGGTGGGGGATTTTGACTGTGTGGCTGTGGGCTGTGAGTCCACTGAAGAGGGCACTTGGAACAAGCTAACTCCTTCTCAGGCCCCCTGATGCTACACAGCCTTCTGACCACCTTCTGAAGCTCATCCACCTGCAGCAGGAGTTCCTCCACGTGGTCACAACGTTTGCAAGCAGGTCTGCTGCTTGTCCCTGCCCCAGGAGAAAGGTCTGGGCACTTCATGGATTCTGAGGTCTCCAATTGCAGCCTCGCCCTTCAGCAGGTCTGTCAGAACATGGGGCTGTACAGAGTGCATTAAATGAAATAGTGGCATAAATGCTTGCTTGATTGTGACCAGGTAATAGTTATGAAATATGAAATAAGAATCATAGTAAGTGCACTTTAAGTGCCTCCATATCCCTGTACCTGAACTAAGCCTGTTCTAACATCTACAGAACTCCAAAGCAAAAGAATTTTATTTTGAAATACAGCTTCTAAAGTCAGAGTTGATATGAATGATGATGAATTTTAGTAGCCAAATAAAGACGAGTCAATAGGGTGTTAAAAGTGTGACATACCTGAGTACTTTCAGGTACAGATAGACCCCAACAATATCGACCAGATCTCACAGTGGAGGTTGATATAAACAGGTATGTGAATGATTTTAAGACATCAGTCATGACTGAACAGGACCTTGTAGGTAAAGGTAAGCATGTGTTGAATTGGTTTGGTATAACAAGGGCCAAATTCTTCTGTGCTTTGCAAGAGAAATCTCTAAAGTACAGAGCTAATGTGCAATGTTGCACCTCAAGTGCTAGTGGCATGGAAGTGAAATGTCATCGCCAGATCCTGATGCAGTGGTCTGCTGTGCTTTTGTCACAGTTCTGTATAATTCCTCTGTAAGCCAGAATCCCCTGTAATGAATGAAAAGCTTCCAGGAACTCAAATGGGCCTTGGAAAAAATCCCTGGAATATGACACCTGCTTTTCACATTGAAATTGAAATTAAAAAAAAAAAAAAAAAAAAAGAGAGAGAGAGAAAAGCAATGGCACAGTTAAAAATCTATTATGAAACAATTTTGTAAAGACTTCCTCAGGTTTGTCTTCATGTTTGTACATACCTTCTAACGTGCCATTTAGGTGTTACAGAACATATCTTCATGAAATGTTACCAGATTTTAATTTTCACTGACTATTTCCATTTATTTCTGATTCCAGACTCCTTTTGCATTTTAAGATCTGGTCTGTAGATGTAGTTCAGATCAGGACTGTGTGTTAAACCATTTTCATTACAACTTTTATCCTTCCTGTCTACCTCTTTTCTATTACGTACTGGGCAGAATTTTTCTAAGCAAAACCAGACATTTTGAGAGGGGAAATTATTACCCTCTGCAAAGGCGTGTTAGATTTTTTCTTCAGTTGTGCTTTCTGTTTAAGAAAAATATACCAGGAGAATATGAAAAGGAAATAAAAGTGTGAATGACACAAGCAAGGGCTGCATTCCGTGTGATAAAGATAGTAACAAGAAAGGGTCTGTTGGTTTATACTGTTTCCCATTCTTGATACAATCATTGTCTCAAGAACAGATTCATATTCTACATCATTTTCTGTTACCTTTATAGTCTTTCTTACGAGAATGAGGAATGAAAATTTTAATGCCTCATATATTCTGTGAATTACTGTAGGCGAGTATGCTGTACTACTTTGATCTTTCCTATATTCTGCGGTTTGATTGGGTCGTGATGTGAATGGAAAGCAGCACAAAACAAATCACTTTCTGAGAGAGCAATTGCAATGAGAATAGTTGTAGAAAGAAAAAGGTACCAGTTCAGCCCATTCCATTATGCAGTAGATTGGGTAGAAACAGAGTTCAAATATCTGCTTTTAGAGGTACTAAAGATTATCTCAATTTTTGGGTTAACCAACCTATCAATTCCTAGCAAAAATTTTGACTTGGTGTTCATAATCTGAATATAACTGTCTAGACTTTAGATCCAGCATTGCTTTATTAAAGTTCAGCAGTGCTATATCACAGAAGGAATATGGAGATGAAGAGAGACATAAAGCAAATTAAAAGATTAAAAAGAAAATAAAACAGCTGGAGAATTAAACATGTTTTAACTGCCTTCAAAATTCTGCATCATGTGTGTAGCCATAACTGGAAAATAACCAACCAGGAGGAAATGCAAGGGGATGACTGAGGCAAAGGGGGAGGCTGGGTTGCCCCAGGGCAGAACTACCCCTATACTTTCCAGCTGCCTGTGGCACAGAGGGTTTTCCTACACTGAGTAACGATGCTGTCCCTGCCTGCCCCATGCTCTTGCCCTCCCTCGGCTGCCAGAGCGCCGGAGTCAGAAATCGTGAAGACCAACAGCTTGTGCCTGTGATGGGTAACAGCATCTCCAGCAAACATCATGGGTACCCGACTTCTCATTTCCTCTGACACTGACCCTTTCTCCAGTCAGCCCTGATTTTTATAGAAGTGGTATGTGATTTTGTTACATGTTCCAGGGTGAGCTATATTTGGGAAACTGTAGGATCAGTTTTTAATACTGGGGAAAACGTACCATGAAACATATTGTTTCGGGTTTGCTTGAAGCAATGAAAAAACGGAAATAGGGAAAGAAGCCAAAAAATCACGGACAGCTTGTTACTGCTAACCATACTCATGATTAGAGTCAGCCATTTTTGAATAGGTCAGAAATACTATATTGCCTTGTATTAGAGATGTGAAGCAAGCTTTTCCCTGGGTCTGAAACCAGCAGATGGTTGTGCCAGGTTTTTAGATGTGGCACTTAGAGCATTTGTACATCCATCCTCTGCCACATCCCTGTGCTTATTCTCCATATCTCTGTGTACTCATTTCCCTATTCAGAGGGATTTTCATAAGTACATTTTAAAGATAAAAGTTTTGCATCTATTATATCAAAATCAATACATAAAAAAAAAGCTAGGGCTAATAAAAAAGCTAGGGCTATGAAAAGATTTTAAAGAGTTCTTTAAACGTTCCCTTCATTACTTAGATTTCATTATATAACAACAGATCACAACTGTGACATAATTCAGAATGTAAGTCTGATAGACTTGATATACAATTATTTTACATGGTTATCTTGTAAGTATTCTCATAAACTGTGTTTGCTAATCTATGTGAAAAGGATACAATAAAGTCTGTCTACCTTTCCACAAGCAAAGACAAATCTACCACACCTCCTGTAAAACCAGTGTCATATTTGACTCCTCTCTTCTCTTTTCACCCATGCATATATACTTTAATAGTGAAGAGGAAGAGTGCTGTATCAGACACAAAAGAGATTATTTCTTCAGGATGCTGAATGCATATAACAAATACTAGTGATTCTGTATTTCCAGACTGAAAAGCAAATGTCTGTATTAAAGTGATGGATTGCAGGCAGCATAATATGCTACAACAAAGCCATGATTGTTTGTATAACATTTCTAATACCTTTACTTTCTTTACCATGACTGTTGCTAAAATCTTTGAACACTAGAAGCTTTGCCATTCTGTCTTACCTATGACATAGTTTGCTGTATTTCAGGCTTTATAACCACCTGTGTATATTACTAGTCACGCAGAAAAATCTTTTCTTAGCTACTCTTGACTCAGGCATCACAGCCAAGCAGTGCACTGCATCACATACTCACGTTGTATCCAGGTCATTATGCCCAAATAACACAAGTAGTAGCTTTTACTCTAGATGTAGGGCTGCTTCCATGCTGAATCTAGTCTCTGCAACAGCTCTTTCAATACAAACAAAATTATATCTGCCTGGCACTGTGTTATCTATATATCTTGAAATGTTCACATTTCTTCCAGTTTTCTTTCAAAGATTCCTCGCTTGTTTCTTCATTCCATCTTTGACTTTTTGCTTTCTGATGTCTTATTCTGCAGTCTGTTTTCTAATTACCATTAAAGTAGCCTTTTCAATTTGTGTTTGCAAAAAAAATACAGAAATTTATTTGAGAAAAGATAAACTTGGAAATCCCTTGGCTAAAATGTTTTTGGCATGATTAAAAACAGACAAATTTTCACTTCTCTATTTTGTTATGGTTCTGTGAGCCCAGAGAGATTTTGGCTTTTTGTTTAATTTTTCCCATCTTGTTTCAGTATTTCCATTTCAATTTCTGACTGCAGTATTTTATTCTGAGGCGTTTTTTTTTTTTTTTTTCTCTCTCTCTCTCTCTTTGTTTCATTCCAGCATTGTAACTTTAGTTTAGAATTCTATTTTGACTTAGTACCAGAATATTTCCACTACTCTCTCATGCTGCCCTATTTTTATTTATTTTTTATTCAGATGAATATGTATCATTTAAAATTGCTTCAGTATAGCCACTTGAAGTCACACTTGAAGTCAGTTTGTCCTCATGAGGATGAGATTATTAATTTGTTTGAAGACGTGCCTGGCTGCAGCGCCTGATCAGAGCAAAGAGCATGTTTGGTGAAAGCAATATAGGAAGTGAAAGCACTTAGAGAGATTCTCTCAGCATATTAGACAGGTATTGTTTTTCTGTTACCCCCACTTCAGTGTGGGACTGATATTTTGTACTGTTTGCAAGACAGAAATTATGCATTTAATTCACTTTCCAATTCCAAAACTTGTCCTTTCCCTTCTGCACTGAAAAAGGTGCAATAAAGCAGGAAAGTAGCAGTATCCCTCCCAAAGGCATTTTTTTAATCCCCATGCCAGTTCCAGCAGCAATGTCAATATCTTGCTTTTCCAGCCACAGCCTGGGTTACAACAGTGATCCTGAGAACTGGCAGCATGAGGCTGGGCAGCAGCAGCCTTGTTTTGTGGACTGGCCAACAGGTTAGCTCTAGTGGAAACTGGTTAGGCAGAAATACTCTGGTAGGAAGATTTCAGGACAAAATCTGGGAAATGAAGGTACAGTAGACCCATCAAATTAAGTGGAAATGTATGTGTGGTACAGCTGACTGGGCACAGAAGATGATTTTGAAGAGGGAAAAAAAAAATAGAAAATTGTTGAGTGATTCTCAGTCAACAGATAATTTGTCTCTTTAACCCATCACAACAGTAAGGTATGGTCCAGGCTATCCAGCCGTTGAACTGTACTTGGGTATGCTTATTTTTGGAAAGGACTCTTCTGTTAGCCTGAAAGTTCATATTGGAAAAAACTGTAATGATATTTATCTCCAAGAACCATGTTTTTTTAACAGGAAATCTACTGAGATACCAGGTAGTCCTCCCATGGTTTATTTAACTTTGCCACCACCAATGCAGTTTTTCATTGCTGGGGATGCTGGGAACAAATGTGTATCGTACATGGCTTCTCTGAATGAAGTCAGTGAAGGTTTGTGATCTGTTACCTGGGAATAACAGGTATGCTAAACCACAGGAAAGGCAGTTCCAGAACACTGTAAAAAATTAGCTGAGGAGAAAAATGAAAGACGTACTGAGTTTGTTCAAGGGCCAAAAGGGACTGCACCAATTCTCTCCAGGAGAGAGTATAAACTTTTAGAAGGTTCTTAGAAGTAGAACTTAGTAGAACCCTTTCAGAACAAGTAAAAATATTGTTGCAAACATCCTACAGAAAGCTGGGAGACAAGGCCTCTGAAGACAAATTGATTGTGGCTTCAAGCCTGCGTCCCATGTGATGATGCTGCTTCAGATGCTCTGTCACTGTAGTCTGAGGTGGTGAAGCTCAGACTGCCCCATTTTGCTAGAATGAGGGATCAGATCTCTGTGATACCATGGGAAGCAGAGTATAACATGACCTGAATAGCTGGGGAAGTAAAAGGGTACTGCTGAACCACAGTATGCGTGTAAGGTACCATAGCCTAACAGCAAGGCGCTTAGTCCCTCATATTAACGGTGCCATTTTAGCCCAACCTTCCTGCCGCAGTGCTGCTGATATACTTTTTCCAATATTAGAGATAGCTCATTCACTACTAGATTTTTGATCCCAGAACGGCGTCAGATTGCAGCTGAAGTATGATCTCAGTGTATTAGAAAGAACGCTAGATGATGGAAAACTAATTAGAGGTGGGGTAGAAAGCAGTGCCAGCTCAAAAACGTTGCAGCTCGCTCCAACAGAAGTTGTGTTTTATTATACCAGACCAAAGACCACTGGTCTTATCTGCTTTTCCCCTTAGATGCACAGCAGTGACTGAAGCAACAGGACGTTGCTGCCACGGCTGGGTGCCCTGTGAACCCCCGCAAAAGGCTTGTGCATATCAGAATGCTGCCTGATGGGCGAGAGGAGGGGTCCTTCCCCTTCCACGTTCAACCACCTCCTTCCTTACTTTTCTGTGCTTCTTCATCTCACCTCTGAGGGATCTTACTTTCTATGGTTGTGTGAAAGAGACAAATTCCTGAGCCCTTCTCACTCTCATCCCTGCACTTCAGTGAAATCGTAAGACAAAATGACTACCTGTCAACTTCTGACTACTGAACTCAAAATAAACCTGAAAAAAGATTAATTCTTAATTTTCCACTAGAATTGTCTTAACTACATTTTAATGATGATAATTCAAGACATTTGAATTAATCAATCATTTCAAGATGTGAAAAGCAGTTAGGAGTGGGACATTTGTTTTCATCAAAAAATCCAAATTTCTGGTTCTTCACCTTTTTCATGTTATAGGAAGATCACCTTTGTGAGATGAGTATTTAATTTTCATTCTTTGTAGCATATTTTTTCCAAGCATTCTTGAATCATTCATTTATCAAATGTAAAACAGTTATTGCATGTCACATTTTAAAATCATCACCTTAAGAACTTAATTTGCAAGCACTTTTGCACTTTACAGTTTAGTCATGTAAGTAGCATACTTAAAATCAACAATACTATCCTTGTAAGTGTTGTTTGAGATGAATCACAATATCAGGCCCGACGATTTTATCTTAAACATGTATATCATTCATGGTATAAGGCTGTTTGAATTAACCTACAAGCTCTTCAGGGCAGGACACATGTCTTTGTCTACATTTGCAGAGTGTGAACAGACAGTTGACTCCTGATAAATAATACAATACAATTACCTAACTATAGGATGCAGAAATTTGCAAGGAAATGAAATTTCAGTTTGCCTGTAGAGAAATGCTCAGAAAATACATTTCAAGAAATGAAAGGTGGAGGACAAGAGAAACAATTGTTTTACTTTACAAAATCCTGAGGTTGAAGGTTCAAGAATGGGCATTGTCAAATTAATTCCATTTAGTTAGCATGGCATTAAAATGAACTGTGAAGATTTCTAGGGATTAATAATAAAGAAATGGAAATTTTCCTCTTTTTTTAGTAAAATGAGATAAAAACTTTTCAGGTTTGTACCATTCCCTTTTGCTAAAGATAAGGATTCTGTTTTACTGACTGCCTGTAATCAAGATGATGTGACCTTTACTGGATTAATATCTTCCTCTTTTCCTAACTAATCTTCTCTAATAGCAAAGGAAGATATTTTGGCGTACAAAAAAACACTCTGGGGGATTGGCAGTGGTCGTAAGAAACAGTAAAATTATTATGGCAGGATATATAGAGGTGTTAAACATAAATTCATAATCATGACATATGAAAGGCTTTTTTCCAGTGATATGATTTTCACTTATTATTTCTTTGCTAAACAAACTGAAATACACTGCTGTAAAATTTACACAGAAACCTGCCAAAAAAACCCATACATCAAAGCCAATCACAGGTATATAAACAGTAGCTCTCCAAACCAGCTAGCTGCCTGTCCCTTATATCCCAGGAAAGGATTTATCCTGAGAGAAAGTAGCAGATTTTTGGTGCTACTGTCTTTCAGCATTTCCACTGAGGACAACAACCAAATTCCTGTTGGGAATTGAAAGATAACCTCCTGGTAAAAGTACAGAGCAGCCTATTTAACCCAGAAATGTTGCTTTCTCACCCAGTTTCACTCACTTTTTGAATTTATAGAACTCTCTATTTAAAACTTGTCACTTTTTGTCTTTTTAACCATATTCCCTAGAAATCTTCTGCTCAGGGAGTTCTGCTTTTCTGCCATAAACTTCTATGTAGGATGTCATAGGTCTGGAATTAAGTTAGATTTCTGTTTTATTTTATCTTTCCTATTTTTCTACTTATAAAGTTTGGTATTTTTCCTATCTCAGAATCATCAGAGACATTAAGGGTTTGGCTTGCATGGATTTCATCCATCTATTATCTGTGTTTCCCTTTAGACATCAAAATCAGCACAGTTTCTTCTTATGAGGTCAGAATTAGACAGCTTCTGAACACCTGCTATGTTACCAACTTTCAAAAAGGGCTAGGAACCAAAGAGTGGCCTACAGAACTGGGACAAAAGGACAATAAGCAATCCCAATCATCATGTAAGAAAGGGAAATGTCTATTATAATCAGTGCTATAACCAAAAATTGTTTGAACCGTGCCAGATACCAGCATAGATATTCAGCACAACTAGCCAGTGTGAAATCAATGCAAGATGACAATCTAACTTGTACCAAGCATCAATATATCCATGACTTCCCAGTCAGCTTTGACCACTGCAGAAATTTACCTTCAAAGAACTGGAGAACCTGCCTTTTCTTAGAGACAAGGAGAAAATGGAATTCTCCAAGAAAGTGAGTGAGTCAACTCAGCATTTCAATAGATTTATTCATAGATTCATAGTGTGTGAGGCCAGAAGGTACTTAGATAGTCTAGTCTGACCTCTCGTAAATCATAGGTCATTAAGTTTCATTCAGCTTCCCCTATATCAAGCCCAACAGTTTTGTGTTTTGCTAAAATATCTTTCTTGCTCAAGTATGAAGTATTTATTTGAGGACATGCAGAGATAGAAAAGCCACCATTCCTCTTAAGGTTTGGTTATAATGATTTATGATGTTCTTTAAGAAGCATATGTGCTTTATTTTAATTAGGATTTTGCTAGCCTTATGCTTTGAGCCATTTTGCTCCTGTTATAACTTTCTCTGTTAATTTAAATTACCTGTTAGTATCTATTATTTTCTCCCCAGTACTAGGGTCTGTGACCAACATCTTTGAACTCTCTCTATTAAAGTGAATAAACCAGATTCTTTAAATGTCTCACTGTGAGGTATCTTCTCAGGACATATAATATTTTTGTGTTCCAATTTTCCCTCTCCAATTGTTGTAATTTTCTGAAGTGTGGAATTAAGGATTAGTTTCCTATTAACTTCACCAGAACTGTACACCAGGCTCTTATGTGACTACTTTTAATTACTTTTCCCATCCATTATTTATCCACAAATAATAAGCAGCCCTTTCTTCTATCATGCCATCTACAAACTCATATGCAACCACATATACACTATATTTTCACAGCTTTTCAATATATATATATTTAACTGTCCTCTGGTTTTCCCTTCAGTCTTCATCTTTGTTGCCTCTGAATGTACAACTTTGCACTTAGCTGTATTAAAGATGCAATTTTTTTTAAAAGATCTCCTTCATCCAGTATGTCTGTGAACCCAAGTTCCACCTACACAACAGGTTCTAAAACCAAAAGAAAAATGATGTTGGTTATAAATAAAGCTACAGAAGATCACATGTCAACTGCTACCTGTAATAAATACTATCAGTATAGTGACAAAAAAAAATGTATTATGGAATTAATAAATTATACAGAAACACAGCCATATTGGGTTTGTGTGGCAAGGGTTTAGTAGCTGGGGGAGGAGGGGCTACAGGGGTGGCTTCTGTGAGAAGTTGTTAGAAGCTTCCCCCATGTCCAATAGAGCCAATGCCAGTCAGCTCCAGGATGGACCTGCTGTTGGCCAAGGGTGAGCCCATCAGTGACAGTGGTAGCACCTCTGTGATAACGTATTTAAGAAGTGGGTAAAACACCTGCTGTGCAATATCATCTGGAAAAGAGGAGTGAGAATATGTGAGAGCAACAATTCTGCAGACACAAAGACCAGTGAAGAAGGAGAGGGAGGGGGTGCTCCAGGCACCCAAGCAGAGATTCCTCTGCAGCCCGTGGTGAAGACCATGGTGGGGCAGGCTGTGCCCCTGCAGCCCATGGAGGCCCACGGTGGAACAGGTATCCACCTGCAGCCCGTGAAGGACCTCATACCAGATCAGGTGGATGCCTGAAGGAGGCTGTGACCCCGTGGGAAGCCCACGCTGGAGCAGGCTCCCTGCAGGACCTGTAGACCCATGGAGAGAGGAGACCACACTGGAGCAGGTTTGCTGGTAGGACTTGTGACCCATGCTGTTCCTGAAGGACTGCACCCTGTGGGAGGGACCCACGCTGGATCAGTCTGTGAAAAGCTGCAGCCCATGGGAAGGACCCATGTTGGAGAAGTTCATGGAGGACTGCCTCTTGTGGGAGGGACTCCACGCTGGAGCAGGGGAAGAGTGTGAGGAGGAAGGAGCAGCAAAAACAATGCATGATGAACTGACCACAATCCCCACTCCCAATCCTCCTGCACCGCTGTGAGGAGGAGATAGAGAAAATCAGGAGTGAAGCTGAGCCGTGGAAGAAAGGAGTGGTGACGGGAGCATGTTTTAAGATTTGGTTTTATTTCTCATTGTCCTACACTGTTTTGATTGGTAATAAATTAAATTAAATCAGTTTCACCAAGTCAAGTCTGTTTTGCCTGTGGTAGTAATTGTTGAGCAATGTCCCTGTCCTTATCTTGACCTACAAGACTTTCATTGCATTTTCTCTCCCCTGTCCAGTTGAGGAGGGGGAGTGATAGAGCAGTTTGGTGAGCATTTGTAACTCAGCCAAGCTAAACCCACCACAACAGCCTTATACCAGAACAAACTGAAAAGCAGCGTCTAAACAGACCTGTAAATACATGCAGATTGTTGGGGGTTTGGTTGAAGTTCATCCAGTCCATGAAGTTCCGGTTTCCTCTTTGTTCAAGCCTCAAAAGATGACAGCCATGTGGTATACCATGATATGCAGCTGGGATGTGCCTGGGATGCATGGTGAACTCAGGAGCTTGAAAATGGTCAGATCTTCAATTTTGGACATTTATAATGCTGTTCAAATACCAAGAATTTGTATGCTAGCCATGTATGCCTTTCTATGTTTGTGATTGTTCCTTCCATAAATATTTTAATTAGCATTTAACAGTTATTCACCAAGGTTAAATCTATATGATACGGATAGACTGGTTTCTTGGCCAACTTTATTTCTAGCTCTGCTTGTTCATTTGAGAAATACCCAGCTCAGATCATATTTATATCATCTTTGAATCAACATCCTCTCTGATATGCACAAGGCAGCTAATTTTA
This sequence comes from Tyto alba, assembly GCF_018691265.1. Lineage (NCBI taxonomy): Eukaryota > Metazoa > Chordata > Aves > Strigiformes > Tytonidae > Tyto > Tyto alba. The sequence goes on from NW_024881330.1 coordinate 40,508,668, forward strand.
CATACTGAGTCATTTCAGGATTACTGTCCTGCACTTAGATAATGTTAAGAATTGATAGAAATGATAGAAAAGAAAGTCGGTCTTGAGACACTTAGGCAGTCAGCTTAAAAAAAAAAGGGAGATTTCAGGAACAGAACAAATAGCAGTCCAATTTAGTGAAATTTTAGATGCAGTATTTTAAACTTCCTATTCAAATGTCCCACATGAGGGACAGCATTCTCCACCTTCCACTTGACACATCACTAAGGTGTCACTTTCTGGATTTTCTTATTCTTTTACTCATCTCTTGACAATATGATTTATCTCATGCTTTCTTCCTCATGAGAGTATCTTGTCACCTGCTCTGTCTTTTCCTCTAAAGACATCCTCAGTATTCAATTTCTCCTATTTTTCTCTTGCAATTAAACAACTTCCTCTCCTACTTCTGAAATACTGCACTTGTTTGAATGTTTGTTTTTATGGACATACTTACAAATACCTAAGGATAATGGATGATAATCTATCTTGATTGCAGGGAAATTATAATTATTGCAAGACTGTAGGCAGATTCTACAACATATCTGAATTTCACCACCTTTTTCCTCTTAAAAAAAATCTTGGTTTTAGTACTATATTTTTCAGTTTAACATTTTTATCATTTTTTCATTTCTCTTTTATGTGAATTCAGAAATTGAGAAAGTTGAGTGTTTTATGAATATGAGAAGCTCTCAAAATCTCCATTGAACTTTTTATTGAGTGAAATTACCCAATGTTTCTTTGTGTCCTGAGCAGTCAAAACAAATAACCTTGTCGAACTCTCAAAATCTGAAACAAAGGAAGATTTGAACATATTCTTACAAGTGTGCCTTGAAGTACAGGGCCCCAGAAGCTTTTGAGGTGCAAAACCAAAGAATTACGTTGCAAAGACAGTGATGGTTGTGGAAAGAAGCATGTCTGTAAAACTAGTGTCAGCCAGGAGGCCTGTCTAAATATAACTGAGCCAAAGAACAAGAGTGACCACAGCTAGCCCACCTTTCACTGAGTGAGGTTTCCTCTGGTCTTGATGGTCTTCCCTTCCAGCTGCTCAATAGCATGGCCGTTGGAGGCAGCACTGATTTTGGCACTGACCTCAGCTGGAATCACTTCTGAGCAGAGATCAACCCTGCTAACCAACTGTGACGTTCATGCTCATGCTCTTACTTCACACGGGCTTCTGAAAATTCAGTGATAGTGCTCCTCTCCCCTCAGTGGTGGGTCACTGAAGGCCCTTACTAAGGTGGGCCTTAACTAAGAGCTCAGCCATTGAAGGTCATGACAATCGCTGTGTTGGAGATAAGCTGGATAGTTTGTCATGTATGGCAGGATGTTAGTTATTTCTGTGGCTTTTCAGATGTATTAATGCAGTAGTAATGACATTGTTCTAAATGTGTTTAGAGCTCAGGATAAGGCCTTGGAATGAGACTGAAATCAACTGTCTCATACATATGTTGTGGGGACCTGAACGTGCAACAAGATCCAGGCACAAAGTGAGCTTTAAATAATGCAAAAGCCACTAGAATTCAGTGTTATGTTGAGTGAAATGGAAGAAAAGGTGTTAAATCATGTCTTGGTGCCTTTATTCCCAGCTTGTCTACTGCTAAAGTTTACCCAGTGAGATGACTTTCTTAGAGCCCTTTGTATATTGTAATAAACTGTTTCTGCCTTTATCTGACTGCTAGAGCTCAGATAGGAATGAAACTGCCCAATAAATGCATTAGACTTTGAATGTGCTGTCAACCTTCACTCCATTCTGCAGAGAAATTTCATGATTTTTTTTTTGTGTTTCATTATAGCTATTGCATGTGGGATCAGCCAGGGTTTGTATTTTCCCTAGCAATTACTCTAGGACTATTGGATTGTTTTGCTTTCCTGTTGTTAGAAACAGCAGCCATAATGTCTGTCTTTGTGTTACTATTTTGGTATATTCATTTTTTCTATATCTTTAAATGTACCACCATCTAATTCAATTACATTCTAATTCAGGAAATTCTACTGCAGCTCAAAGAAGAGAAAAATTATCATCACACAATCAGAAGACCATTCCTTTTTATTAAAACAAAAAATTGGCCTATATCAAATGTAATCAATTATACTACTAAAAATCAAAATAAGTACTTTGGAATTTTAAATGAGCTTATAATTCTGCATAAAAATGATTTAAACTAATTTTAATAAATATTTTGCCAGTGTGGGTAGGTATAACTCTGCTTGTCAGCACATCTGTATTTTTCTCTCATCTAATAAACTAGCTAGGACAGTGCAGCAAAAGAACATTATAATATTAACAATGTTGCTGGAAAGCTCTGTGCTTTAGAATGAATTAACTTTCACTGCACTGCAGAACATACAAAGTGAAATTGGCTCAGCTCAGAATAGCAAGTTTAACCCCTTAGGAACTGCTAAACTCTACTTATGTCTTGACGGTTTTTGAGCAGCCCTGGCATGGGAATCGTGGAGGTAGCTGATGTATTTGGCAAATTTAGAAAAGCAACTGCCTAGGAAAAATCTGAGAAAACATTTTTATTTTATGCAACAAAAAAAATGTTGCAACTTTGCATTCCAGGGAATGTGCCAAGAGAGAGTAGTCAGGTTCCAGAAATACCAGGGGGTTAATGTCATGAGAGTAGAACTGAGACATGTATCTTTTTATCCGAATATTCATTTGCAATGCCAGAGAGAACAATTCACTCCACCCAGGTTTTGATTTTCCTCTTAAAAATTTGTCAGCTAAATGACTGAAGAGTGATTCAGTGAGAATCTGAGAGCTGGTCAGCACTTGGCCCCTTCTGCATTGATCCATGTAGAAAGGTTCATTGGAAAGCTTTTGTCACTGCCCTGACGTCCATGTGGTCTCTGTAGGCACTTTCTTTTTCAGGCGTGAGAATATTGTGTGAGGCAGCTGCTTTTGTGATATGACCAGGAAAGCATGAACTTAGTGTCTTTTGCACAGGTCATAAACCAGGTGATAATATTTTATTACTACCACACCAGAGTATAGTCAGTTTAGAGATCTAAAAGAAAAACATTCTGCATACCAGATTTTTTTTTTTTTTTTTAAATCAAGACTATCTTTTCACTGAAACAAAATAAAATTTATTTCAAGTAATATTTTTCTGTCTGTATTATGGAAAGAGTTTATTGGGAATTTTGGGGGTTAGGATGTCCAAGATGCTATCATTTTACATGATATCTGTTTTATGCATTTCCCCAAAATTCTAAGATCCACAGACTGAGATGTCTCAGACGGGTTAATTTTCTTCTTTGTACTTTACACTACTAATTTTCTCCACTTTTAAACAATGCCATGGGAAATTTGGAGAGGGTGATATGTTTAATACTGCTGAGTTGCTGCTCATCCTCCAGGTTTGCTATACTGTGTTTTTGCCATTTTCTAACCTGTGGCTTTTGTATTTTCAAATATTCATATCAGAGTAAATATATTCTAATGTAATACTTTTTACTAGATCTATTCACTCAAGCGAATTAAAGAAGCCAAATATATATATGAGAAGTAAAAATAAAAACTCACTTGGTAAAGTGTAAAGAAACTCTAGTGCGTTGACTACTGAAGAGTAAAAAGAGGCAAACGAAGCCAAATCTTAATCCATTTTTGCCAAAAATTCCAGTTGGACATTTCCTACTGTATTTTTACTTAGCCAGCTTAACCTTACTATACTTACCAAAATTAAAAACTTAATGCTCCATTGGTTTTACATCTCCATAAATTCTCATACATCCAAGCAAAAGAATTAAAGGACTACTAATCCTGCTATGCTTTTCAGTAAAGCTCACAATCCCATCTTTGCCGACTATTTTTATCTCACATTTTTATAATATTAAACACCTATTTTGCTGAAATGATTCCCTGGAGAACTTATCTGATTAATTTGATTACTAGGTTTGAGATCTATTCTCCGTTACTTCCATAGATGCACTTGCAACTCTATTCTTTGTCATACATAAATGGCCCACTCTGAAGCTAGTAAAGCTGTTTACTGGATCAGCTCCACTTATCAGTAGATCTGTTCTGCTTTTAACAGCTTGTGAGATATGTCTGTTATATACAAGTATATATCCATGTAAATATACATACACATACAAGTAATGAATGTACAAGAGAGCCTAATACATAACAATATAAATATATAAGAATTGTTTAAAATTACTAGATTATTTATCTCATCCAAAAATCTCATCGTGTGCATTAAAGTCTATTTGACTCAGTTTTAATTGGAAAATTGAAATTATTGTTCCCTTCCTCATATTATTATTCTCTTCTCTACTGACTTATTTTCTTTTTCTGTCTTTATGTCAGGTGAAAAAAAAAAAAAAAAAGATTTTCTCTGAAAGTATTACAAATTTTTCTTTATGCCTATATCAACGTGCCCTCAAGAAACATCCCTTACTTATTTCAGTCATGTATAACAAAATGTTCGCAATTTATACTTTACTTAGAGTGTGTTAGGTGCTGTAGATGTCTTCCTAGAAGAGCTTAAACACAAGTGAAGTTCTGAAGAAAACACTAGGAAGCTATATTTTCTCAGGGAAATGATGAGGTGGAAGAATAATCTATCTTCATACCTTCTGGAATAGTCTTAAACAGAACAGCTGATAATGTTATAATTGAAAACTGATGTAAGAATTATTTCAGCACTGTATCTTATCTTTATTATCGCATTACATAGAAAGACCCCAATATAGTCAAATTTTAAAGTGGTTGAAAATACTTGTGAGTGTCTCCAGTAACTATCTGTTATCACTATGGTTGGAACAACAAATATTCACTATTGGAATGAAGTTCATAGGAATAAAAGAATTAAGAGGAATGGAAAAGCTTACTGCTTGCATTAGGGTGGGAGCAATTTAAGGAATGATGAAGCAGAGAGGATCAGCTCTGATCTTCATGAAGGGTGACTGTGTGATCTGGGTCCTGATTCTGTGAAGGTATGTATATAGACTTCAGTGTATGTCCTTATGATACAGCAATACATTTTACAAGATTAAGTTTGGTTTTGCGACATAATCTCTGTAGCTCAGAAAGAGCTACAGATATGTGTGAAACTGGAATTCAGTTCATTACTACATTTTTGTTAATGACCCCGGAGACCATGTTGTCCTCTAGTCATGTACAAATAACATGATTATAGACAATGATATAATGGTTAATAATAATAGATTTATTTATTTATTTATTTATTTATTTTAATCGCATCACCTTGGTAGCCTTGGCTTTGTAGTATTTGCTTGTCTGGTTTTTCATTTTGTTTTTGGTTTTGTTTTTTTTTTCTGAAACCCTCTCATTACTTTACAATGCAAAATTGTGACATAAGAAAAGACAGCCTGCTTTATTTGTAGATAAATTCTTGCTCTGAATAATAAATTATTATAATTATTAGAGTAATTGTAGATTTTCACCTGTCTCTGGTGTTTTCATCTTTCTTCCCATCTCCTTTTTTTTATCCCATTCTCTGCTTTTCAGCTTAACCCTTTTTAACTTTAGTCTTAGGAGACTCAAGGGTGCCAATGAACTATAGACTTGAATCAGTCATAAGGTCAGTATTGCATTTGTCAACGATTGCAACAGCTGCTCTAAGCACATAGTACCCTCAAAAAATAACTCTCATCAATGAAGACTTAATTAATACACTAGAACGCAGTCAATTAGATGACAGATGAGAGGATTATCTTGGTTTTTACCAGATACCTGTCAGTAACTGCTATCTCTGATCATCAGTGACTTTCTGATTTATATGTTCCATCTCTGAATGCTGAATCTTCTTATGTTTTTGGTGTTACACATTCTTGACTGGGCATGCAATTTTCAGTCACTAACATTTATGTCTCTTCAAGACACAAAAATCAAGTGTCATTCCTTTTTTAAGTCTGACTTTTGAGGGGAGTAGAAGATATTTCCCCAGTGGAAACAGAAAAATACTAATAGAAGTGAATTTTTCTGTATTCTAGCTGATCTATTTCTGCCTTAGACAAAGAGCTATTGGGAAATCCATGTGGGTTGAGATGGACTTTTATATTGTAGTTCCTGTATACATTACAGATTTCATATTCTTATCTTCTCTGGCATCATTCATGTCTGGTCAGGGTAGACCTTGTCAGACGATTATTTTTCTTAGTGTTCAGATGGACTCTGTGAATCATGTTGTCTCCTAACAGTACCTAACAACTGTATAATACACACAGATGATTCTTATATGCTATAATTTCTTTTAAATATTCCCATTTTTTTTAACTCTTGAAGGTGCCCACTTTTGTTTTGCTTTATTTGTGTTTTTTTTTAACCATCTACCTAAAAGTATTTTTCATTTTATCTTATTTAATATTTGGTCATTTTGAACTCCCCCCAAAAATATAACAGTCAGGATATGAAAACAAACACAAACAAAATTCCAGCCTCAAGAAAATATGTCATTTTAACAGAAAGGTATGGAAATCACTAGTTTAATTGTTTACATACCTAGGGTGTATCTAAATCCAGATCAAGGCTTCCAAATAAAAAATATGCATACTAATGTCCATTTTGGTGCATGTTTTCTTTTCTTGAATATGTGCAAAGGTTCAGGGAGGAGAAAGACTGGGGAAAATGCCAAAGGGATGTGATCGTTTGAGGAACAATGAACTTTTTATTTTGACTCTTTGCCCTAAGGATACTTGGGCATCTAAGGGCTCTTTCTTTATAGGTTTGAAAGCAATCTGCACTTTCATAAACTGTCAGACATGATTGCCAAAGCTAATGATATTATGGCAATGAGATTATAACAAAAAGGTGACAAAAAGATTTGATTCTGTGTTAGAAACCTTCTTACGCATTGTCAGAAAATGTGAAGAATTTGAAACTATAGGCAATGAGAACAGGCATAAACTTTCTAACCTACAATCACAACTGTGTGACATTATTTATTTTGCATCACTATATAAAGTCTCAGCAAAATAAAACTGGAGTGAGTGGACAGGATGTTGTCAGGTAAGAGTTTTGAATTGTAAGACTTTTTTCTAGCTCACAGAGCCACACTGTAAATATTGTCTTTTAAAATGGCTACCTGAGATACTTGGAGCTTAGAACACCTCCTCCCAGTTATGTATATCAAAGCAAATAATAAGCAGAGCTCTTGCTGTGCCACTTTTTCCATTATGCTTGTCAATGAAGAAGCAGAATAGAATTCTCAAGATGTGAGAAAAATGAAACATATTTAGTTAGAGGGATCTTGGATTCACTTATAAAATATATATTTTCTTTGAAAATGTTAAATTGTTTGAGAGACAGGAACTGAGAATAACAGCTTTTATTTTCTAAACACCAATTACATATGAGTGAAAAATATGTATCTGTGTAACTCAAAGAATAGGCTTAATTTTCTGAAGGATCACACAGATAAGCACTTCAAGGAGAGATACAGATGGTTGCATGTACATCCTGCAAACTCATGGATGTTATAACAAAGGCCAAATCCTTTGACAGAAGTATCTGCTTGTTCCTGTATGGATACATCTATCTTTATGGTGGTTTAGAATTCCACAGGCATAAAGGACTCAGAGGCACATAAGGGCAGAAATAGAGGCATCCATTGAAAGGTATTGCAGCATTTGTATAGTAAAAATACAAACAGTGTTCTCTTAAAGTGAATAAAATCTTTTAAAAGACACATAAATATTCCTGTTATATTTTGAGAAAATATTTTTAATATGGGTCTGATCTTCAACAACATATACTGGCTGGTGTGGCTGTGTTTTGTTATGGTTTCTTGGTTCCCAATTCTTCTGGCAGAAAACCTGTGCCTGATTTCTGAACTTAGCTATGCTGCCAGATATTCCTGCCTAGCTTGTTAAATCAGCTTCTGAATAACAGCTGATTTCACATTTTAAGCATCAATATGTAACCACGTAGCTGAAATCAGAATCAAGTGTCTTCAATCAAAAATGTGAAAAATAAGAAAAAGCAGTCGTCCCCCACCCTCCAACTTTCTGGCTGCCTGCCATTTTGTAAAGATATTTCAGTCTCTGCAGCTCAGTCCTTTTTTATTCTAATGCCTCCTTGTGCAAATGCTTCTTCTCATGTGTCTTTCTCTTTGCTGCAGGCATAGTGCACCTGTGTGAAGGGAGCACTTTTTTTTTTTTTTTTTTTTTTTTTTTATCATTTCCCAACTGCCAGCCCTTTTGGCAGGAATCTGTCTCCAACAGCTGAGAAAGCAGAAAAGCTAAAGTCCTTTAGGTACTTAGAAGAGCTACCTTCAACTCTGTGAAAGGCCATGCGATGCTACTGGAACTTGCTTCCCTTGGATTCTCACTGTGAGGCTGAAATTTCCACAGTAGTGGAGCTTCCCAGTTGTGTAATGAGAGGGATATGTTTCTGAGGGATACACTATCAAGGGCATGGGTAACCTTTTTCTGGCCTGTTGCTTAGTTCTTCAGCTTTTTCAGCACTCCTTATAAAAATATGGATCTATTCTACATTGTAGAATTTGATATACCCATTTCTCTTTTACAGAGCTCAAACCCACATGGCATTTGCTTCCTGCTGACAACTCCACACCAGGAATCTCTTCAGCAAAGCAACCAAGACTCAAAGAGAAATACATAACATGTTCTTTGCTCCTTGTGCTCACATATCGAAATCCTGCTTTCTAAATCAGGGGCCTAGAGAATCCTGTGGTGAAGATCAGGAAATCCTACCTCCAGTTCAACATGGAAGTTCTAGTAGTAGCAGGAATGAATCACTCCTCCAGGATCGATAACAGCACCAATCCTTAAATTTATCCAGATGGATAAATCTTTGGAGTATAAATGTCAAGCCACAGTACTTCTGCCTTCTGTGCCACCAGCAATAAAGGCTGGTGAAGTCTGAGCATAGTCAGCAATTCTGCAGATGATGCACGAGACAGATGAGTCCTGCTCATGGTCCCACAGCTCTTCTGGCTCTGAAAGGCTGTCAGGTGGAAAAAAAAGTAGTAAAACCTTATTCCAGTCAATAAAGAAGATACTGTTTTGAATGCATGAAGGAATAGTTCTTTTAAGTAAGAAGGTGCAGTTTCATCTGGTCACTCTCAGCATATGTTTGCATGCCGAGCAAAAGACAGGCTAGGTGACAATTATGCTGTTCTGGCAATGAGCTCATGAAAGAAAGGAGAACCAAAAAGCACATTCATGTTTTCATTGAAATGACACAACTTGCTTTCCCTTCTCCCCTGTTTGAGGTCTGTCCTTTTGTTCTTGTCCTTGTCTATTCTTTATATTATGTTCCTACATTAGCTGTATGTTTTTCAGCACATCTTATTGTATTTTAGCCCAGGCAAAATGAATTTTATAAGGGTGCCCCAAGAAAAGATTTACGAAACTGCCTCTGTGAGAGATGGCTGCTTCCAGATGTGAGTATAATGTTAGTGCAGCCACCTCTGTGTTTTAAATTTTTATAAACATGTGGTTTCCATTTTAGCAAATTCTACATGTCAGTCAGTTCAAAAGACATGATACATTTTATATTACTGTTCTTCAATAAAAGGCATTGTCCTGGCATATCTCCAGCCCAAGGGCAAGAGAAAGTGTTCTGACTATGTTGGGATTTGTTCGGCTCTTCTTCTTAAATATACAACACACCAATGAGCTATACACACATGGTAAAATCAACGTTGGTCACAGCATGATCTTCAGGTGGTGAACATCCAGAAAACTAAACAAAACACCGATAGAAAAAAAAATATCTAAAAAAAAAAAAGGAAGAGAAAGAGGGACCAAGACAAAAGTCTTCAATACTTATGGAAAAAAGAAAAATATGCTTTTCTAGCTCATGATAGTGAGGGCATTGCATCAAAAAATATTCAAATTAGGCATTACTAAAGATAATGATGCAGTGGAATTAATTGTAATTAGTGAACATGCATCACTGGAGGCTTTTTAGGACAAAGATAAAGAAATCTGATAGATCCGACACCGATTTGAAAGCAGAAGGTGGAGTATATATTGTCTCAACATCTGTTTGGCCATAGATGACAGAGCAAAAAGGATTATCTTTTGGATGTTTCGTCAAGGCCTAGTTAGAAACCTGTTGTTTGCCACATACCCCTGCAATGGATAGAAAGTGGGGAAGCAGAAAGGTCATTTGGGATAAACATTCCTTACAAATTCTCATATGTATTCTTAATGTACTATGTTTGGTCTCTATAGAAACAGATCATATTACTATACACTTACATTTTTATGATGTGTAAGGTGAAGAAATATAATGCTTAAAAATAATTTTTACGTGTGCAGAAATGACACCTCAAACAGAAGAGCCACTCAACTTGGTGATATATTTCCTTCTCAGAAAATTAGTTGGGAGACAAAGACAGAAACCCTAGGAATGCTTTCAGTTTGAAAGGTGACCATTCCTCACTAAATCTAAAACATTCACCTGAAGAAGAAGAAGGATATAGTTATGATGAGCGCATAACCAAGAAACACAGTTCTGAGTAGAGGCAACATTCAAGGCAGGATTTTGTTGTATATGGCACCAACTGTTTCTAGTGACTGGTAGGTGTTTTGGATTGTCTACATGACAGTGACTCACCTCTGTAGTGTAGAATTTGACCTGTTACAGAGATATAGGCTTTTCATTTATTTAAATCTTTAACTCATCCATGTTTTCCAGTACATCTATGCATTGCTCGTGGACATGAGTTATTCCAAATACAGGCACATGGGTAGATATCCTGGAGAAGCTGAACCTTGAGACATGATAGAAGGTTTTCTTGTAAGAATCAGGAGTCAGTGTTGGGTGCTGGGCATGTGTACCCTCTGGCATGCCCAATCCAGGACCCTTCTGCAAACAAAAGGTAGCAGAGAGGCACTGCCTTAGGCAAACCTACTAATTTTCCCAAACATGCTGTGCAATCAGTACCTATTTACATGTTATATTGTATTATCCACAGTAGCTCTTATCCACTCATTCATCTGACATTCACAGAATCAAAAAATTTGGGGTGATAGAAATAAAAAGACATATGAAACAAAGAAACCTACCAATGAGTGGTTGAGCATCTTTGGATTTAAAGGTAGGAAAAACATTCTTTTAAAAGACTAACTTTACCTTTTGAATCCTAAGATTGAGATGTATCCATGGTAGTCATCTGGCAAATTTAAAATTAAGTCAGCAGCTAGATTCCTAGAAGGACATTTATTATGAGCACTGAGAAGAGTAGAAAAGTGAATGCAAAAAAGTGAATTTTGACACAGCTAGAACAAACTAATGAGGTAATGTTTTGTCATTTATATTTAGCCATGGTATTACTGACATTGTTCCAAACTTTCCTTTCTTCATATTTGCATCACTTAAGACAAGTTAATTATTTTTAGCTTTACTTGATGAATATTTTTTTATTTTTAGTTAAAAATAATTTTCTTTTTTTTTTTTTTTTTTCCCTTTCTTCTGTTTTCTTGTTTGTACCCTTATGTCTTATTGTGCTATTTGTTTGTATTTTTATAAAACCACCTGGGATATGTTAACAGTGTAAGACTACCTATCTCAGATGACAATCACGGTCAAAACTATGATAGTAAATGCAGAAGCCTGGTTTGGTGTTTTGACTGTTCATAAAAAAAAAAAAAAAAAAAAAAAAAAAAAAATTAGAGTCCTTGCTTCATTTTTATGCCATAAAAGGAGTTACAAATTTCTGTTTTCAGACAAAAGTAAGCTACATTTTAAATGAAGGCAGACACTTTCCAAGAAAAAAAGAATCTGTTTAATCAAAAATGTATCCTTCTGTCAAAGAAAATGTGGAGTAGAAAATTTTCAGCCAGATCACTTCTGTTTCTTATACATTCTCATGGGATTAAACTTCTTATTTCAAATAAAAGAGAGAGACCTAAAATCCCTAAATCATACATTTCAACTTCCTATCATATGTCAGTCAATTTTTCCTTCAGTTTTCTTTTACTGCAGTTGGTTTGTATGTTTCTGCTTTGACAATCAAGAATAAGAAATAGCCAGAAATTCATCATCAATCTTTATTCCGGTGCAAAATAATTTTGAATGGTCTGTAATTCCTCAGAGAGACCTCTGTTTTTATCAGTACTTCAGGATATCCTAAAAAGGAACCCCTCAACATGATTCCTTATGATTTCAGTTCAATTTTCTCATGAAAAAGCTCAAACATCCCCAAAATTAAAATGCAATATGTTTCCAACAGGGGGAAAATCTTTTTATGTTCTTTCTCACAGCCATATTCTTCTATATAACTTTTTCTTAAACTCATTAGAAATTATGAAGAGGCAAACATAATGATTATATATTCTTCAGCCAACTATCATCACAGAACACCATGATATTTGACTGTACCTTTTGAATTACTGCCTTTGTTTTTATATGTAGTTCTGCTGTGGTTTAAGAACTAATGGGAATAGTGGTCATGCTCAAGCAGATCTTTATTTTTCCAGTTCACTTTATATTTCATCTGATCCTTTTCCTGTCTTTACTCTGTTTTTAATATGTGCAACTTTTTTTTTTTTTTACATCATAACACTGTTTATATTTAAATAAATTGCCTATTTCTTTTCTCGTAGCTGTAGGTACCAATTTTTGTCTCATAGACCAGAATACTGTGGAGTAAAAATTTTTGCCTATTGTGGCTGCAGCATAGACATATTCCGTATTTTATTAATTCAGAAGTTCAATACTTAATGAACTTTCATGATACTACAACACCATGAAAAGTTTGTTAGCAAAATGGCTGCAACTGAGGATTTAACTCTTTGCTACCCTTTTTAAGGATGTAGCCTGTAATGCTATGCACTCACAGTCTCCCTTTAAAGGTATCAGCCACCTCAGAAGACAGTTTTCTCTAACCAGGTGTCTCTTGGACCGGGCATTATTTTGAAGTCCACAGTCTCTGACTGCATCATTAACAGTAATTGCTGAATGTGAGACCTCTGAATTTAATTCCAGGAGTCTGTAGCACCCAAAGAAAGACCCAGCACTACAACAAACATAACCCCAGGATCATGAAGCCCTGTTGTAAATTCTCTCGTGGCTGATGGATGTACAACAAGAAAACACCCCAAAGTAATCTGACCTAAGAGCATGAGGACAGAGTAACCTTACAGCTTTGAGCTTCTAAAACAAATACTTCTCTGAAGCTACATTTCCCTTAGAGTCATGTTGTACTGAGTTGGTAGCACTGAAGCAGCATTAAGTTCACACCATAATTTTCCTCTCCATGGGGATGATCTCCCCTCTCTAGCTGACTACCTTCGCAAAATGAGTAGGAAAATACTGTGTGTCATCTGAGCTCTGCCAGCTGAAGTCTGTGCAGCTGAGAGTGGCCAGCAGGTTCAAAAGATAGTAGGGTGAGCTCACTAAAAATCCAGCAGAGACAGGTGCAAAGCACTACATTTAGGAAAGAATAATCACCTGACCAAAGGCAAGCTGACTAGGTATCAAAATAAGAGCTATTGATTGTCATTGATTACAATTTAGAAACAATGCTTTATTATTAAGAAAAACAAATAATACTTTAGAGTGAATAAATAGGAATACTGTCTGTAAGACAGTCTGAAATACTTTATCCACCTTAAGATAATTATAGACCATTTCAAGCAAATCCAGAGAATGGAAAAAGAAGGATCAGAGTCTTTACAACACAACCTCCAAGGAATTACTCAACAGTCAGCGATATCTGAATAAAGACCCCAAGGGTGGATATGATGTCTGATGTCAGAAGGGTAAATAACAAAGAGGAACAGAAAAATTTTATGTCAGATTTTAGTTGGGCAGGACCGAAAGCAATAGGCTAATATTGCAGCAAGGAAGGTTCAGATTAGGTAGTATGAAATCTTTTTAATATTAGAGAAAAAGGACCACTGCAATAGTTTGCTTGTAAAAATTACCATCACAAAAAGTCTTTAAGATAGAGCTAGACTCAGGTGGATGAGAAATGTTTAAGGGAGAGCTGATGGAAATCTCCTTTTCCATGCCTTGAAAAAGGAGAATGGACTACAGGAGCTCTCGGGCTCTCCTGCCACCCATGTTTTCTATTGGCTTGTTAATCTGTTGCTGATGCACAGACTTGCAAAAAGTACAGCTGTTGAGCCTCATCTTGTTAGAGAACTGGGCTAGAAATAAAAGCTGAAGATTTGAAGAGTGTGTCATCTTCCCTCTATACTGCTCCTATCTGATCTTCCTTTACAGTCTGTGTTAGGCAAATGATTAAAATCAGATTGTTGGGGAGTTTAGTATTTGAACTATGGATGGCTTTTATCCGGAAATATGAGTGAAACAATTAATAGAGCTGGTAAAAAATACAAACAGTGATTCTTAATATCTTTGTGTTTTAATGTAAGGAATCCTGCTTTGTAGTTATTAAGGTAATTGTTATTTGCTGCTGAAGGTTAAAAATTCTCAGTCATTGTTCCCAGAACATATACTAGTTCAAATACAAATAATTTCTAGTCTGATATTTTTTTTGGGGGGGGGGTGGCGGGGGGGAGGAGAGGGGTGGGGAGTGCAATTGCATTGTTTGCTAGTGTCCAATTATTATTCATTGTCTTGCCAGACCTCCAGTTAGGAATCAGGAATCATACAACGTAGTTCATATGACTTTGCCACATGTCATGAACAATAGCTAGTGAATAGCAAATAGCTGAAGCAATCATTTGCATGAGTCCTCTAGACTGAAATGTGTACATATGTTTGAAAATAATTAAGACAACTACAAACACAAGAATAACCTTACAAACCATTCACAGACATAAAAAACTATATGACTTTTAAGCTAATTAAAGTCTAATTAATCAGTGAGCCAGTCCTCATCATGACCAAATTAGTAAAAAAAAAATCTTTTGCTGAGGCAGCATGTGAACCCTTAAGCCTGCTTTTTGCATGTTCTATCAGCTCAGTGGAACAAGAGGGAGCACAGGCAGCATTAAAGGAATAGAGGAGGAAGGAAGATAATGTCCTCACCTATCCTGATTTGAATGTGACTGCTGCTTTGATTTTCATCCTCCAATTATCAGAAGTGATCACACAGAAACTAAGAGCTGATGGAACATCTTTAAGCCAGGTGCTGCCACTTATCAGCTCTAGTATCTACTTTTTTGCTCCCACACTAATGAAAAATGATTTCAAAAGAAATGAAGATCCTGTTTCAATAAGATTGGGGAAAAGATGTAACCTAAAAGCTGTCTACAGACTCAGGAATAAGTGAAATGTTTTGACAGGGAAAAATATGTGTTGGCAACATTGCTCGACTCAGATTTCAAAAGTAAAATTGAAACCATACTTCTACAGGGTGCAGACGCTGACAACTGGAAGCCTGTTCTGCAATATATAGTAGTTCAGAATATGCCAGCCAGCTCCTCCTCTCTCCACTTTGTTTCATGTACAGGACAAATACATTTCAGGGAAAAGAACAGTCTGACTTGGTAAATTCTTGAAAACAAACAAACAAAATCCAAATCTGACTCTCATCTGACTGCAAAGGGTTCAGAGAATACACAAAGCATCTGTACCTAACTAAATAAAACAAGGAAGAGGATATTCTTCAGACTTCTGTGGTCAGTCCAGGCTAAACCTGGGCTGAGCTCATGTCTGTGTGGTGTCATCCTACATGAAGTGCAAAACTGGACCCATGAAAGAGTCACATCTGAAGAACCCAGACTTCAATTTTAAGAGGGTGGTTTCAAGTAAGGTTGTGAAGATAGGTTTTGTCAATTAATTAGATCAGTTTGAGCAACAGCTATGGAGTGTGAGGTTCCCAAATTTGCACGGCCAGGGTAGTACTAACAGTTAAGACTAATAAAGAAGCCCAGAAAACAAACATTTCAAATGATGTGTTCTTAATTCCTTGGTCATGGTCACTGCAAGATAGCCATGCACCGCTTGTCTTTGTGCAATCAGTAAGATAGTTTTGGACCAGCAACTGTGACAAAGACAGTAAAGTATTTCACTTCAAATAAAAAAAAGCAAATAATTCTCTGTCTGTTGTTTTCATATGAGGAGATCCAGAGATAAAGTAAAGATTCTCTTTCTTGAAACCTATTTCAAGCAAAAACATTAAATAAATCTAGAATATTGATTTTTCCTCTTTCCTTTTGGACAGATATTAGTTGTTTCACTGTCTTTCCCTTGATTTTTTTTTTTTTTTTCATTTTTCTCCTGCAACATTATACAAGCTCATATAAGGTCAAACTCCTTAAGGAATTTGTTCTACAACCTTCCTCTAAGGTTTCCCAACTCTATATATTAACTTTCTGCTGACATCTGAAGCTTTGTTTCTCAGGGCCCTTAGCAGAGGAGGGAGCATATGTCTGAATCTTTTTTCAAAGAATCCATTCTGCAGATTCTGTTCCCAGAGAAGTGTATTTATAAGAGATACTTCAGCACTTCTTGATTTGGTTTGCAACACAGATACTGTTATACTATATCTCCTGTCTACATTTTTTTGGTGCTGCACTGCACAAGGAGTTTGTATGTATAAATGGTTCTTCCCAAAGTATGAACTTGACAGGGGACTTGAAATGATGTGGGTCCTTGTGCTGGTCTGACTAGAGACAGAGTCCCCTGGCAGTGCTTGGGTGATGATCCTCTCTATCTCACATGAAGACAGGGCAGTGCAGAGCACCCTTCTCTCTGCTCCAGTCGTGACCAGGCAGGCTTTGTCCTGGAGGGGCAGACACGCAGCGGCTCCGGCTTTGCCTGCAGAAAAAGGGTCAAAAGGGGCTTCCTGGGAGGCAGCAATTATCCACAGCACCTTCCTCTTCATGTGGGCCATTGCAACATCAATAAAACCCTTCAGTGTGACCCCACAGAAAAGGGGTGTCATACAGCAGCCCTCTGAAATGCTGAGAGATCAGTTCGTGGGTGCGGTGACGGGTGTGTTTAAGAACTACACTCATGTGAAACTGCAGCCCAGGGAGTAACTGTGCTGACATATTTTCCACACTCTTTCTCTTGCTTTAATTTTTCCCATGGCTTTGTGTAGTTGAGACAGGTACAGAGCATCTCACCTTTGTTCCTACACTCTGCATTCAAATTAGGTTAATAAAGTGGATTTCAAATGCGTTATATGCCTTACATTCATTAACCATCAAAAAATTAAAATGAAAAGCGTGGGGGAACTGGCAGAAGAGAAGGATGCAAAAGTAAGAAGAAAATGAGAAAACGCAGAGCAAATGGAAAGTAAGGAAGAGTCAGAAATGAATGAGAATTTTCTTCTTCTCATTTTAAAGGTCATTTCCTCCCTCTGGCTGGCTTCTGTAACAATAGTAATATATACCACTAACACCAACACTTCAGGGGTTATTTTTTAACCTACTGAAAGGATGGGAACATTTTTGGCTGAAAATATTAGAACATTTCAGGTAAAAAAAAAAAAAAAAAAAAACGCTGAAAATCATCTATCATCATGCTCGTTGCAACAGTCTCTCTCTTTTACTTTCTCACACTTAACATTCAAGACTTCTGTGGTTGAATAGGTCCCTGGATAATAAGTAGGGATGTGTGAGGGATGGTTAAGAAAACTAAAAGTAAGGATAGAAGGGAAAAAAAATATGAAGGAAGGCAAAGAAGAGGGATGGAAAGGACTGAAAGAAAGTGAATAGAGATAAAAAAGAATAAGAAATAAATAAGAAAGAACTTGGCTTTCACTTGCACTGACTCCTTTGTACAAATCTGACAGTGAAAAGTTGCTCTTATTCTTTTTTACCTCTATTCCAATAAATCTAAATTTCAGATAGACCTTTCTGATTCAGACCTACAAGGAAAGAGAAGGAAGAAAAAATAGTGTTAGAAAAAAGGAGGAAGGAGAAAAAGATAACTAGGGTTAAAATAAGGAAAAAAAAAGTCTGGAAAAGTTCTTATGAACTTCAGGCTTTTCCTTTTCAGTTTTTATTTACAGGTTTTAATAGTTTTCTAAATTTCCAAGTGATTCGATGAACATTTTGAAATTTTTCCTCCAAACTGGGCTATCAAAAAATTTCATTGATGTTGCTAGCTTTCAGTCATTTCTACCTTAAATATAAAAATGAAGGGAAGGGAGTATGATTTAAATAAGTATCAAGTTTTAGAAAACATAAGAGGAACAGTGAAAAGCAAATGACATTGTTACATTGGAAAGAACCTAAGTGATAGAAATAATAACACTACTACTACTACTACTACTATGAATGATGATAACCAATCACTGAATTCAACATTTTAAAAAGAAGATGGCAGCTTATGACAAAATCAAAAGCCTATAGTTCACTATGGGAAAAATCATATTAGTGCTTTTTATAGAAAATATGGGAAATGGGACAGAAATTAAATTAGAAAATAGTGTTACAGTGCAAATCATGAAAATAACTGCCTATTTTTCAGTTCTCTGGCTGAAATGAAGACAATATTCTTGATCCAAATAAACATTTTGTTTGAACCCAAATGAAAAGTTTTATTTCACTTTGATGTCCTTCATTTTCTTGCAAAATAGTTCTAATGTAAATTTAGATCAATTTTAAGCAGAATAACATTTCTAAAAGATTCTAAGATGTCAAAATAAGTCACTTGGAGTGTTTTGAAACTCTTTTCCATGGTTATTTTTTCCTCATGTTGAATCAGCTCCATCTTTTTGACACTATTTACAAATAGTTACAGACGCTCTCATTTTGCATTTCCTGGCTTGTAAAACAGATGACCTTTTCTGATGGGCGCTGTATATGAACTTGGAGATTTCTTTTAGATTTCATTTTGTAGCCTTGTGTTTCTTTTATTTTTCATCTTCTTTATTATCCAGTCTACTGGAAGCATCTGGAAACCCAAAAGCTTTCAAGATTTGACATTTTGGTTCAAGAGGCCTCCCAAACCCCAGCGCTTTTTCTTGCGTAGGTACAATGGCACGTCCTGATCTCTGAGGACATTATCACCCTCAGCTCCGAGGCTGCCTGCATGGTCTTCTGCCCCGACTGGACGTTAGCTGGATCTGAAATGTGTCTGACAAAGGTTTATTTGATCTGGCTGAGGGCAGCACTAGTCTTCATTTCTCAGATTCTCTTTTGGAAATGGCCAGCCCACGTCTGCTCCGTGCAGTGCCAAAGATAGCTTGCAGCTGCCTGCAGAGTATCAGGTGGATGTATTTTCTTAAACCCTCCTCTGGTAAATGAGGGTGAGGAAGCAGGTACTATTAGTAAACCAGATTTTATCACACTTCTTAGAGAGAAACCATCCACTGAACATTCACAAGCAGCAGATGTTGTGATCATGAGTGCCTTGGGATCCAGAGAGATATTCTGCTTTACTAGAAGCCTGTGCTTCTCTGGCAGCTGACTCTGCTCCACAGGTCGCATCCCTGTCCAACTGATATAACTGATAAACTGGATTGATATAACCCACTCTACTCTTTGTCAGTAGATATCAAAGCTGTTAACAGTATCAGTATCCTCAGTTTAAGTTCATGGAGACAGAGCCTCCAAGAGGGAAAGTAGCTTGCCGATACGATTTCGGCAGAACTGGAAACTGAGCCTGTGAGTCCCATTATGGTGCCCTAAACACCAGTTAGCCTTTTTAGGTCTGCCACAGACTATTGCGGTATTATTGCCACAATCAGTTACGGTCTTACAAAGAATATTTTGTGACCTAACGAATGGTTTGAATGTGTCTATCATTTTTCAGGTTTCAGGGCAATGGCTGCTTTAAAATGAAGAACATATTTCAGGTTTTTAAGCAGGATAGGCTCAAGTTTGATTTCCTACCAGCTTTATGCCAACTTCCATTGACTTTGGTAAAGTAACTCATGATTTACTATGGAGAGAATGGGAACAGGATCAAACCTACCAGGTGAATGGTTTTTAAATTGCTTGTTTTCCCTTCCTTGTCTTTCAGTTCCTATTTTGTTAACCTCATGTTTTAAAGTAACTGTATATTATATTTTCTGAAATCCGCTACGGGATATATTCTACTCTGAATGTATACACATAGCTTTTCCTAATACTAGTGGAAGTCATGAACATGTACTGAATAATACAATGCAGTGTGCATAAATCCTATGGGGAATCTAAGTCCTGAGTACAACAAAAAGAAATCACGGTATTTCAAAATGCCAATTGTAACACTGCAATGAGTTCCAGGCACATGTTTTCCAATAATGAATGGAGGGGTGCAGATACAATATTGGAACTGTCTCCTGCAGAGTAGTATCATATATAATCATACATACTGTCAGCTTGCTTGATTGTGTTCGGGATTGCAACTAGCTCACTCAAAAGCAAAAGAGAATTTCTTATGTCCCACAAATTTAATTTTCATGAGAGATGTATGGAGGAATTTAATCGGTGATTACAACAAGGGAACAAAAGCTTCTGTATCTGTATTTGCATAATAAACACACTTTTGTGAATTCCTTTTAGAAAGATAATCACACATTTAGATATATTCACTTCCTTAACTTAGAAAAAAACATTTACAGTTTTAAATCTTTATTCTATCATTTTAATTCATTGCCACAGTGTTTTATTTAATGTACAAAAGCAGCCCACATTACTAATTATCTTAATTTTGTAAAATCCACAATCACAATCCAATCATTAATCAATATATCAGAACCTCACTCCATTTGCTGTTGTTTGTAACAGGGCATCTCAATTGATTAGGTTGTAGATTTTTTATGGGTCTTGTTTTATAAATTGAACCTAGTCAAGTAAACATAACATTTGGTAATAGTCTTCATAGCAACTGTCAAAATGACTTATTGTTTTTCCAGTCCTGCATTCCCTCAGAATTAATAATACCTTTGTGCCCTTTATAACACTTATTATTAAAGCTATAAAAGTTCTCTATGTTTAATGAGTGGATGTTTCATTATATGTATGGTTTGCTTGACAGACTGAAAATTTTTCTAATCTGTTTCTCTTTTCCTCTTGATTGAAGGACTGTAAATATACAATTAGCAGCTGGAGTAGAAGTAAAAGCAGAAAATGTCAACTGTCAAGTAGCTCCATTGAAAGACACATGATGCTTCAAGCTAAGACAGAAAGACAAAAGCATCTACCAACAAGGATGAAGGCTGCAAAATCTCTGTTTAAACATTCCATTAATCTCTTCCATGAAATAAATATAGTCAATATATCCAGGAATGAAGAATCCACTATCAAAACTGCAGTTTGTTTTTGTAATAAAGGTCTGTGTGATAATGCTGTACTCCATTTCCAGTAGACATTCTGGATCCCATCTCTTACAATTCATAACATATAGCCCTTTATGTAACACATGGCTGGCCGTATCACAATAACATTATTGATTTCCCAAGAATATACATGTGAAAAGACTGCAATGCGTCATTGTAGTCTAGAGTATATTTCTCTTGTAGACCGAAACTTCTAGTTCTAATTCCAAGAAGTAGCTTTCTTTTAAGTCCTCTGTACGAAAATGTGGATACCCCTTGCCTCTCATGTGCAATGGCTGACTGTACTTTAGTCCAGTACCATGGGAGAGGGTCACTGAGAGGAAGTAAGAAGGACATATAGAAATATTTGTTTTCATTGACAAGCCAAGAAAAACTGTTTGCTGCAGCATGCTGTATTATAAAACCCTATAAAATCTGTGAATAATTACAGGAGACTGAATTCTCTAGATGCTCCTGGTTATCGAAATCAGTGGGAGAGGTTCATTGTGAGACATGATGAACAGAATAAGGCTGGTTTTAACCTACAAAATTAAAGACTTTGCCAAGTCAAGCTATGCAGAGGTATGAATTCTTGCCTGGACAGCTTCCCTGTTGACTGTCATATTATCCCAGGATTAACCTTCATGTGTTTTCTCAGAAGCAGCTACCACAGAGGTCCTCAGGGCTTAATGCTGTGAAACAAATGGTTGTTCAATGTGTGGCTAAATAATAAAGAGTTGTGGGAATAATCTGACTACTAATAACTACAAAAGCTTTTGTTGGCTTTCTGGGCAAGAAACTAGTGTCTCAATCCCTTTCCCTGTCATCTTCATTTATTTCCTTATCACTTTTAAAAAAAGTAAATAAGTGCTTCTATTATCTCACATATCAGATTTCCACATTCTACTGGTCATACATATTCAAGTTTATGCCAGGTTTTCACAGTTCTTAACATTTTAGTTTTGCCTGTCAAGTACTAGCTAACATGTCTGTTATGCTTTAGGTATATAATCTAAAAATGGCATGTATATTCTGTCATCCGGTAGGATGACACCTAGAGAAGGATCTCAAAAAGCATTTATATAATGTTAGACAGCTCTAGTATTGATCAAAACAGAAACAAGTCCACTGATGGTGTCCCCATTATGTTTAAACCAAAATTGATTCCTTTAAATCCCACTGATGATTCTTTGGTGATTCAGCTGTTAGCATGGGTAGGACAGATGAAACCACTGAGCAGTCTCATGTGCCACAGTCTCCCGTGGGACGGGGCTCCAGGGTCCCCAGAGCACTTCTGCACGAAGTAGATGCACGCTGCCACGGGTCTGCGCGCCAGCTCTGCTCTGCTCTGCTCTGCTGCCAGGGTGCTTATTAGCTTGATCACAGCTTCTGACAGAGCTCCATGGTAATACATGTGTTGGCTTATAGTCTACTTCTTTTGGAGCATGTGATAGCTGACACAACAGAGAATGGACTTTGCAAAAGGATTTTTTAAAAAAAGCAAACCCCAGAGCAATTAGAAGTTTCTTGACCTATGTAAAATTCAAAATACCTGTCAGAAAGTGTCTTACTTTTCTCAGTACTTTTTTTCCCTCATATTACTCAAACTCTGAGTAGCAGGAATTTGGTTTGACGTACTAGTTATCGCTAATCAAAACACAGCCTTGCGGTTAATTATATCACATACTGTAAAGAAATAAAATGGGACAGAATTGTAATCTGGTTGGGTCCAAATGATCCAGGGAAAAACATTAGAAGAGAATCAAGCAGGAACACCTTGTTCAGGGGCTGGCAAGGGCCAGACAGGAGAAGCTGAGTGCCATGACAAGGCTGACAGAGGCGGTGGCCTCAACAACAGGGACACCATCCCACTGCCCCGAGTGGGGCAGGTCTGGGGGTGGCAGCCAGCGTCCCCTCAGTAGAGACTGGAGGTCACATCTAGGGCCAGGGTAATCCTGCTTCCTTCACCAGGTGACCAGAGAGAGGAAAGACCACTGGCTCCACACCTTGCATGAGCTAACTAGAAATTCACTTAGTTTATATTAAACAGAAAAACTAACCAATGAAGGCAGTTCTAGGTTTCAGCAGGGAAAACTTTTGCAAATCAGTTAACGAAGTCTGCCGGGCTGAGAAGTCCAGAAATGTGCATGCCGAGAGAGATTGGTATTTCTTTAGGACAAGGTACTAAATTATTAGGGTTTGCACCCAAGCAATGGGGGAAACAGGAGGGATTACCAAGCTGATTAGGTAAAATATGACTTGGGAAGGTTATTAGTAATAAGGAGAAATCATGCAAGAAATTAAAAAGTCTTGAAGCAATGGTCAAACAGGAGGTCAAAAAAATATAGGCCTTTAGTGAGAAATCCCACAAGTTAGGCTGACTTACTTTCCAAACAAATAACAAAAAAGGTCTGTATATGTACAGCTAAAACCCCCAAAGAAAAAAGACAAAAGGTCTTTACTTTGCAAGACTGGACTAGAGATTAAAGCAGATCTAACTATACCCTGAAAACTAACTGAATAGCTTGGACTGGTCCTTGGTAAGCGTGGTACCACTTACTATAACGATATACTTACTGATAATAAGTATCTCTTGAGCTATCATAATTTCAAATCTGAAAGTGACTGTGCTTCAGGGTGTAAATCTATTGTTAGTCATTAAAGGTTAGGAGGAAATCCAGTGCTGATAAGTAGATTACTTCCCATTTGCTGCTTCTTTTTGTTGCCTGCTGCAAAGTGTCATAGACACTGACCCTTCTCAGAGCCAAAATCAGATATACTTAAAATTAGTACGGCAAATCCCACATATCACTTAATTACTTATTTAACATTACTTAAACAGACCTGTTAAGCATGCAAGTAAAACATTATCCTGTCTGAGAAGCAACAGCAAATTTGACATACTCTATAGTCAGATGGGGGGCTATCTGTGTGTAGAATTACCCTCTTGTGGTGCAGGACTTTTATTTTTAAAGGAATATTTCTGTTCCTGAATGGAAGAGTGGATTATAAAGTGGCTCCACTTTCCAGAGTTCATGTTGTCTGTTTCCTTAAAGAACAGAGAAAAGTCTGCAGAAGAATCCAAATTATACCAAATTCTCTGAAGACTGTATTCTCTGACAATCAGTCTCTTGCACATGACACATGACTTTGACAAGCTATTTTGGGATTGTTTATAGGATTTCATTTTAAAACACCAACTAAACAAATAGGAAAGTGGGGCAAAATGAACAAAAAATAGTCTAAAATTGTACCAGAGGGATAATATTTTGTATTTCGATGCAGTTTTTCTTCTCAAGATGCCAGGAAAGGGGTATCACCAGTTGAGCATCTGAGGGGATGTCAGTCCCAGCTCTGATGCGTGACCACCGTGCCAGGGACCACCCGTGCAGGCTGGGCAGTGGATCCCTCCCTTCCTCAGAGCACCATCTCCTCCAACCCTGCTCCCTCTGTGCTACGCAGACATTTCCACCACGTCTCTCCTCTCCTTCTTCCAGGATACAGACAAGCAGGGAAGAACTGGTAAGGAAAGGGGTTCAGAAGGAAAGATGTCATTTCTATGCCACAGAGAATTTGTTCAAGAATTAAAGGATTTTAAGGTGAGATATCAAAATTCTGGAGTCATTCTTTGGAAGAAGATATATTTGATTTTGCCAGAAGATTAGATTTTTATTTTTTTTCCTAAAAGAATATCCATTTTTTTCAGTCGACTGAATTTGTGGCTTGCACCACTTTATCAGTACAATGTCAGGATAGAAGGTAATTCTTGTCTACACCTCAGATAACATATTTGTGCAAAAATTCCTTCTAGACAGACTTCGTCTTTTTCCCTTTTCATCTCTATTCCTTTCCTCTTTTTTCCCCAAAAAAGGTGGAGCTGGTTTTGACTCCCTAATCAATCGCATTTGAATGAGAAGTTTTAAGGGTATTTAATTTAAAACTCTGTTAGATAATCTTGCTTAAACCAGAGGAAACAAATGTACAGGACTGGGAGAAGGACCTAATTGAAACTAGAAAAGGAAAACACTGTGATTATAGGATTCCAAAATGCCTGACTACCAAAGATATGAACGTGAAACAAAATGCCCTTTGTTTGATTCTCCATTGAGTGTTACTGCCAACATTGCCAGAACCCCCATTATTATTCATAAACAGAATTCTCCAGAAAACCATATAACTGTCATACAAGCAATACGGATTGTATTGTGTCACAAGCAATTTTCTTTTTTTTTTTTTTTTTTTTTTCTATAACAGCTTGGCACAACCTTTCTTTGTCCCTGGCACTGTTGCCCATTTTTCTACAAATACATGTGGAGAAAAAACAAAGCCAACACCTGTAGCCACTCATATGCTGAGCTTTCACAGCTGCATCACCCACGTGCCAACCTCCAGACAAGGTCTTTCCCAGGAGTGGCTTGTGAGTTTGGGCCTGATGAGTTCCCAACTGCCTCCTTTGTTGCTGGTTAATCCAGTGCTCGTGAGACACCACCATCAAAGACAAACACTACTTATGTATTGATAACCTTAGTACTTGACTACCCAAATTCATCAAGCTGCATACTTTGAAAAGGGGGGAGAGGAAAGTCATTATTTAACTATCTAAAAATAACTTTAATCAATTCCTGACCATTTTTATTAAAAGACTTCAAAAGCTTTAGGAAATGGATGACAGTCAGTGACAAGACTAAAACCATATGAATCTCCTGTCTGACACTTACTGAAGTGTTGACAGCCCAAACCAGATGAAGCTGTATTATATTTAATGCAGATGTGTCTTTCACTTTAAAAGAAACAGCTGCTTTTAATTTAAATTTAATTTACAATGGAGTCAGAGATTATCAAATGCCATTCCCTATTCACATCCAGCCCCCATAGGGAGCAGTATTAGATAAAACCCATGCGAGGTGCTATTCTTTGCTAATGCTGACTACACATGGGGAAATGTAAGGAAAAGTGAGAACGGTAGACAGGGAATCAGGACACAGAGAGAACAGGCTATATTTGAAGCTAAACTTTCATAGGATGATAATCAAAGACTATGCGAGCTCGTGGAGCATAAGATCAAAGGTCTATCTAGCCTAGTATTATGTCTCTAGCAGAAGGACAGATACTATGAAATGTCTGTGAAATTCAGCATTTGTTGGGAGGGATCATTCCCCTTCCCAGTTTGTGAGACTTGTGATTTACGGTCTTCTTGAGGCAAAGAACCATCCAGGCCATGGTGTTTAATCCTGTCATTAACTGATGGTAGAAATACTGTAGGATTTATTATATGAGTTGATCTATAATAAAGCAGATAAAGTTGATCTATGATAAAGATCTATGATCTACAATTTTAAGCTTTCTTTAAATCTCGAGGTTTTTCCCCGTGAGCTGCAATTTGAAGCCTTTCCACAAAGAGCTGTTAAAAATAAGACTGTAAGAACAACAGCTACAGGTCATTATGCTGTATATTACCCTAAAAAAATAGTTGATTTCTACTGTGTCATATTGTTGTCTTCTTTTCCCTGAGTATTGCTTACTTAGATTACAAATGCTTAGCACCAAAGACATTTTATTTTCTATTATATCCCTAACCCACTTCTGTTAATATAAATAAAATAACAGAAAAGAACAAGGAGCCCAAATTCCACTCCAGTTCTTTGTTCAAAGATTAAAAAGAAATCAGTTAAAAACCATGACTGATCTCTCTGATATACCAAAGCAAAGATATCTGGATCCAGGGTTTTAATTCTAAATCATTTCATCGGCTATCTTTTTTCAATGTTTCAGGATGCAGTCTCATTCTGATTTATATTTACACATTGGAAAATAATATAATTAAATGCTTGTTGAAGTAACACTTGATATTTACAGAGCATGTTTTATCAAGGCAGTCTTGAAAATATGCCACAAACTTTTTTGATTGATGATGTATGCTAAATAAATGAAACTTCGCTCATCTGAGTAAATAAAGGAGAAATGCTAAATTTTTTGAAATAGCGGGTGTTGTGAATGAAAATATTTATAGTCCATCAAGAAGGAAAACAAAACCATTTGGTTTTGCCATTAGTAGAATGGTAATATAGTAGTAAAATGAGTGAAACTGAATAAATTCATACACTGCTTCTTACTAATGAACACTGAACAAAAATGAACATAAAGTTACACAAATAGTTTAATCGTAAACACTTTGCTTTATGACAAAATCCCATGAATCTAGGAAAAATATTTTGGTTTTAATCTTTGCTGTTCCTGTATTCACCTTCTGTGGTAAAACTGATGACAAAAGGAGCAGTATTACTGAGAGTATGGAAAAATATTTTCAGTTAACTGCTAGCAAGGGTGATGAAAGTAGAATTGTCAATAAAGACTAGAAGCTTTAAGCTTAAAGGTTTCAGAAAAGCCTAATAGTCTTTGGCCTATGCAGCTAATTGCTGTTGAATTTCAGTGGAAGCTGTGCACTATTTAAAGTCACTCACTGTTTTGCATTGGCAAAATATTTTATTTTTTGCTGATAGAACCTTGATCTACTGTTAAAATGACGATGCTTCTGAATACAAATCTTTGAGTTGAGAAGTTAACTTTTATATTTGCCTCAAAATCTGTGTTTTCTCAGAGAAATTATTACATTTTACTTTGGAACAAACCTAGAAAATACTCGCCAAAACCATTAGAAACTATATGTAAATATTTGCAGAGTAAAAAGAAGTTATTGTCATAGTAACTTGGGCCCCAAATTTGCAGACCTACTTATACTGATATAACCCAGAGACACTCTGTTCTTTGCCAGGTAATGCATGACATTGGTGAAATGGAAGATCATAATTTAGCCCAGGAACCTCAAATTCATTTTTAATCCTAAATCAACCTTTAAAAATCTCATGCAGAGGAGGATAAGTATAGCTCAACAGAAGTTGCATTTTACATTTCAGGCAAACTTGCTTTAAACAAATCAGAACAAGTAATGTGTCTGTTGAATAAGTTATTTTAAATTTTGGTACATCTTAAGACTGACTAATATGCAGGGGAGAGGTTTTGGCACTTTGGTGAGAGCTTATTCATTATGTAAAATGAGCAGCATTCAAGTGCAGAATACCCTATTCATCTATTGTACTCCCAAACCCAGGAAGTAGTTGCTGATAATGATTTTAGATGAGGCTTTATCAGCCTCATTTTATAACTGTTCTTCATTCATAAACAACAGTCACAGGATGAACAACAGTGAAAACTAGAAGAAAATATTGCTGAATCCTCAAATTCTCTAATAGTTGGAAGGGGAAAAATATTGAAAAAGTGGTTCTGCCTTGACAGCACTAGAATAATTTCTTTTGAAAAGAGCAAAACCCTTCAGAAATAATAAAAACAAACCCACAAACAAAGCACAGGTTCTTTGTGACCTGATTATGAAACAGCCCTGTACTTACCTGCACTCCAGCTTTCACGGAGATAAGAGTTTCAACCTTCATGGACTGACAGAGACTGATGGTCCAGAAAGGAGCCTGAACAAGTTGTATACAGAATCTGGAATGCAGATAGTTTAACATTAATAAAATGAAATCCTTTTCACTGAATATACAATTGGTACTTTGAACTCGTTGCATATTTTTTAGCAAGGCTTGCTAACACCCACACTAGGCTGAGCATGTAACAACCTTATAGGAGTACTCAGCTACCAAAGCCAAGATTTAAAAAACCAAAATTATCCAAACCCTCAATCATTCACTGAGGATTAATTAAGAAATTCTTTTGCTACCTAATTATTTCCCAAAAATTTAGTTCAGGATTTCATGTGTTTACATATGAACCAGCTGAAGGATCTGATGTAGTTACTGCTGCAAATAGGAAATCGGATTGTTGGGTAGTGATATGTTCCTGTGTGGCAGTCCCTGTATTCCTGGGTTCTTGCTTTGTAAATGAGCAGCATTCATGATGCAGTCAGTACAGGCTCTTCACTTGGGTGCTTTGAATGACCATCTGGAGCCTCTGTAGACTCAAATCAGATGTCTAGAGCTGGGCCCTGAACTACACACTTATGTTAAAACTTTCTGTATTTTATGCTGCAAAAGTGAAACGGGCATACTTTTTTTCATTTTTTTATTTTTGTTCCTGAAGCATTTCAGTTTTGAAATGGAAATAAAGAAGGCAAAGCTGACTAGTTTCCTGCCTTGCTTTCTGGTGAGAAAATTTTGGATCAAGCTGAAAGTGAGACATGAAGTTTAAATTAGACACAGAGACACTAGAGCTAGAAAAATCCAGTAACTACAGTCATGATTTGACTTGATATAATGTGTTTTCAAGTTTACAGCCATGGGATTTCCACTTCAAAATAATGAGAAAGGAAGTGGATGCAAAGAAATTTGACTGTAGAAAGCTGCCAGAAGAGCTACAGTTTGATGGTGTTTTCCCCAGAGAGAGTGCTTGTATCATAGTGAAAATATAGAGCAGCAGTCCTGTAAATGTCAGCAAGGCCAGATACCATTAGAAATTTCTACTGAGAGATAAAGCCATTTTCCATTTAATTCAGAATTGAATTCAAAAGCAGCCAATTTAGGTCTTTGATTTGAAGTGTTCTTTCAACATCAAATCCCATTAGAAAATTAGGACCTGATTCTCATTTGTATGAGAATATAAATGAGCATATATGACGTTTGCAATAGAGAAACTATATCTATAACAACAACAAGGTTTGGGAGGTTGTTTTTTATTTTTACTGTTCTAGAGCAATCTGAGCTGGACTTCACAGAGATGAGACTCATACCCCTGAAAAGCCTGAAACCATCAGGAGTGGGAGCATAGATACATACTATGGAGCTAAAGCAAACTGAGCTGAGATAGAGGTAGGCTGTTACCTCAAACTGTGTTAGAAACAAGCACTAGGTTTAAACATGCATCCACATCTCACACTTCCACTTGAGAAAATTTCTCTCAGGTGAGTAAAATCTCCAGTAGCAACCATAAGAGAGATTATTTTGTGAAGAATCTCATCTATATTCCTGCAAAACCTATGGATATGAACTTGGATTGGAGATGGGGTCAAAATCATACAGGAAAGAAAAAAGTAAGTATTCTTTTTTAGTTCAGTGATAAAATGTGGATAGATGTGATTTGGCCTAATATAATGGCATCCAGCCTTGAAGGAACCTTTTGAGGCTAGCAGACACAATAGTATGCTTTCTCCATAATAAATGTAACTAACAGAGCAGTAAAATTTCTCAGTGGCACAAACATGAGGAATCATCATGAACAGGCCACGTGCAAACTGGCTACGGGACTGACCCCTGTTTGAAAGGATTTTCACATTTTACTAAGAAAAAGGTGTGTGTGTAGCAGGGGATGAGGGGTGGAATTTAAAAGAGCAGATCTGAAACATTGCAGATGAACATGGAGCAATCAACAGGAAGCCTCACAGACACTTGTAGCAGAAACCCGAGGAACAGCTAAGAGTGAACGAGCTTCTGGGCAGAGGCTTTTTCAAGAAGAGGCTTGGAATGAGGAAAGCATAAATTGGCTCCCCTGCTTCACCCCCGTCTGCAGTGAACATGAACCTGAATAAACAGATGGCATCATAGAAATGCAAATCCCAACCTGAAGTGGAAGCAAACTGCAAACCTCTTACTTCCCTCCCCAGCCCCAGTGACTACCCTCAGGTCAAAAGGGATACCAATGATGTAAATAAGAGAAATCTAACTGTATTAAAAATAATTGCTCTGCTAGTTCCATATTAATTGTTTTGGGTGGCATTCATCCTTTTTTGAAGTCTTCTGTATCTTTTGGCAGTTAGATAGTGTTTCAGTGGAAGTTTAATCTCACACTCAAATTATGTCACACGTACTCATGAAGTACAACAGCAGGGAAATGCAAAATGTATAATGTCTCTGGTAGTTGGTACAGTGTGTATAATTATTTACAATGAGCAAGCAATTTCCTTCAGGTCAGACATGCAGGAAGCTTCTTACATTTGTGGAGATAAAGGCAGCAATCTTTGTTACCAGTATGAGTAGTAGCTTCTTTCACCTAAAATAAAAAATAACACAAGCAGTGGAAAGCTAAATAGACTTAGGTAAAGAAATACAATCTGTATTAATATTTTTTTAGGGGTTTTAGAGGTGAAAAATGTTTTGTTGTTGTTGTTGTTGTTTTTTTTTGTTTTTTTTTTTTTTTTTTTTAATGTGATTTCTCCTGTCTCTGCTTATGCATTTGGTGAATACAGAGTTTCAGAACTCATCTTTTTATAGGAAACATAGTTTAGAGATTAGGCTAAAACTACTTTGTCAAGAACAGGAGATCCATGACGAGGTACCTCTGCAGAACTGGGCTTTGTGATTTGCTTCTTGTTGATAGCAGGCCAAACTGTAATCATGAATCTAAGACCTCCCAAACACCTAGAAAACTGTTCTGAGGATTGAAATCACTATCAGAGAAAGCTCTCTGTAACTAACAGGCAAATTCATCCCTGTTATAACTTGGCTAGAGTCACTCAGTCACAGCTGATTGTTTATAAGAAGCAGATAGTGCAGCTGAATGAGATTTAAGAACATAGAGAACAGTTGGAGAAGCTGAATATGAGAAGCTCTCTGTTTCTGGATGCTAGTGTATCCTCAAGGAAAAAAAACAGAAGTACTATTATTATACTATATACCCAAGTCAATACCATCTAGTATTTTACTTCATTTCAACACCAAATTAGATTTATTGGCTAAAAGGAAAGTATTATAAAGCAAACTGATATTCTGTGTGTCTGATGCTGCCCCTATCTTTCTCGCTTGTCATCCCTCCATCTATCTTTTTAGAGCTGTTTAAGTTCATAGTCATCGAAAGAACATGATGAAAGGTGGTAAATGGACTGCTTTACAGGGTTATAACAAAACTGGCTTATTAGGAGCTATTCTTTTCTATACTGAAAACCAACCCCAATGTTTTTTAGTCTTCAGAGGATCTAACTGACATCTTCACAAATTGTCTTGCAACCACAGTAAGTTGCAAGGGGAAATTCTGACCTCATTGAGGCCTAAGGGAAACTCCGAAGATGGGTGCCATGTTACCATGTGTCGTGGCTACCGTAAGGCACTCTGCACTATACGTAGCTAGGCCACTAGTGTAAGGCTGCCTCAGACTATCTTCTTGTGCCCCACTTTACCAACAGATCCATAGAAAAACAATTATGCTATTGGTAAGAGTGTCTTCTGTGTTTGCTTATTGGCTGACATCTGTGAGTGTGAACAGGACCTGAAATCAGACCGTGAGTGTGTGAGGTCAGCCAAAGTAGAAAGAGGCTAATAATATATATGTTATCAGAGTGTTAGCAAATGTTTTATGCTTATAACTTTTTACAGTGTGCCAAGCAAACGCCTCTGTAACAATGCAGTACTATATGGCCACTGCTCCTCAACAATGTTCTGCTTTGAAGGATCTGTGCTTTGAATAAGGACAGATCTCAAGAATAGGTGAAATTGCAAGCAGTGGAAAATAATTTAGACTGTTATGAAGCAATATTCCATTTTGCCACAAGTACTATGCACTTCATGCTAAGAGGAAGTATGTTAAGAGAAAGATGAACAATAAAAATGTTTCTAATGCATTTATTATTGTAAACATACATGCATTACACTCAA
Organism: Tyto alba; assembly: GCF_018691265.1. Classification (NCBI taxonomy): domain Eukaryota; kingdom Metazoa; phylum Chordata; class Aves; order Strigiformes; family Tytonidae; genus Tyto; species Tyto alba. The sequence continues at coordinate 40,541,396 of NW_024881330.1, forward strand.
ACATTCAGTATAACTTACCTACTGCCACAGGCCAATTAGATCATCTCCAATCACATGTAGAAAGAGCTCAAGCTAATCTAATTTGGCCAGGAATGCTCCATTTATTTCTGGATTTCTGATGTTTTTATACCATTACAAAATGATCACTAAATGTGCCCTGCAGGATGGAGCCTCTATGCACTCAGAAATGCACGTTCAGAAGACTGTCCTTCTAGCAAAACAGTGATAACTGACTGCACTTCTAAATTATTCTGCTTAATGGTTAATAGACATCTGATGTTAAATAGGGATCACTTGGCTCTACACCTGCAAAGACTGCTGCTAACATCTTATTACAAGTAAAGTCAACTGTTTATTGTTTACCAGAGGAAGAAAATAAACAACACAACAGCCCTAATTTTCTTAGTTCTGTGGCCTTTGACCTGTGGCAGTGTTGATTTTTGTAGTGGGTTGGATGACTCAGGAAATTTAGTTCTCAGGATCTTTTAGTTCTAAGTTATTTGTTATGCATTCAAACTCCTAACTGTATGACATGTAATCTGAAGTTATAGTATTGTAAAACTTTGTGGAAAAAAAAAAAAAAAAAAAAAAGATAAAACCAGAAAACAGTGCATGAAGTAAAGTCTCCATGAAGTAAAGTCTGCAGCAATATTTGCTTATTTTGTCACAAGAAGGTTTGGGTCAATAGTGAAAATGGCAATGAAGAAGCCATTGGTGTCATTTTACTGTACTGTCCTTAAATGCATGGATATTTTATAGTTGAAAATTTTGTTATACTTTATGAAAAATCTGGAGAGTGCTCACAATTTGACAGACACATCTAATTCATAGGCAAGGGGTACACATCACTGTAGCAAGCTGAAGGCTTGGGTCTTACAACAGGAAATATTTTGTTTGTTCATGTTTCAGATGGGTTACATTATCTCATTATTTCTATCTAGTGGCATCAGAGTTTATCCTATGGATAAAGTTAGCCCTGATAGTGTGTTCTTCTTCCTTGTCATCTTCACTAGAAGCATTCAATCAGTACACTCACACAGTCTGAATCACGAACTTAGCTGAGTCTTTCTTTCTATTGCCTTTCTCTTAATGCATGTAATACATTGTATTTCACTGTCACTGGGGAGTGTCAGAAACATTTGGAAGACTCATATGCACCTTTATGCAAATCTTTTTTTGATAAAACCAGGCCTGGGACTGTATCCATCAAAAACCTGCAATATTCACTTCCATGTGACACTCATTCAAGCAATGTTCTGCAGCTGTAGTTGTAACTGCATTAAATGTCTTCAATAAAACTGTACTTTTCCCTGGAGTGATTGAAGTAAAACATAATATTTTAGTTATATACTGTATCTCACATGAAATGTAATGATCTGAACTTACAGTATGTTATAACCCTTCGTCACAACACAAATTGAACAGTAGGCAAGGTCTAGTGTATGTTACAGGACATTAAAATGAGCATTCAACCAAAAGAAAATCATAAGCTGACTCTGCCATAAATCTTGTGCACCCCTGGTGGCTATTAAAATTCCACCAAAATTCACATGCTAACGATGTGATTCCAATCAATCTAATTTATCAACCTCGTGGGCTGATTAAAGCTATCACACCGTTACGGTTAACTCATTGCTGCTGGAAGTAGGATTTTGCAAAGTGCAACACAAAGCAGACTCTTTGGTTTGCTTGACACTGAGAAGTTTAAAGGAAACTATAAAAAGAAAAATGTTAGTCCAGTTCATAAAAATCTCTGTATTCAGTAAGGACTGATCCCATTACCTCTACGTTTTTAAGCATTCTTCTGCTCAAGCAGACAAATAAGTTATACTATAACTATTTTCAAACACCATTCATATATACTCTTTAAAGCTAGTAGTTTCTTATCCATCCCACTCCTGCTTCTGCTCTGGACTTCAATCTCATCTTTAACAAAGCAGGAAGGTGTCCATTTACAGACAGGGGGAAACAGCTCCATTAATCACAGAAAAGGATTCTTTATGTAGAAAAAAGTCATGCACCACACTTTTTCCACATAAAGACGTGATATTCATGTAGAAATGGCCTGAATTAGTTTTTATGAATAGGGCCCTTGGTGACTAATTCTTTTCTGGGGAGGGTAACAGGCAAATGTTATCCAGATGCATTCCTCTGGAATTATTCCCAGTTTCTGGAAGTGAAAACTACTGTACCTGTAGTACAATACAGGGCAGTCAGTGAAACTTGATATCAGCATAAATAGTGCAACAGTGTTCCCTTCACTTCTCGCCATTGCTATAAAAATCTGATCTGTTGTAAACATCTACCAAATAACCTTCCAGTAATTCAGTAGTACCTGTACCTATTCACACACAGATCTGTGTATGGGAGAGGAAAGTAACTCTGGAAGATTGTAATACACCTCAACAAAAATCTTCCAGCTTTGAAAACTTTCTGACTCTGGCCAGCAAAGGGAAATATGAGAAAAGCAATGGTTACTTATTCTATTTAAAGTGATTTTTAGGATGGAATTACTATACCCATCCTGCTTAGGTAAGGTCAGTGCAGTCATTTAGGAGTCCAACGCTAAAAATAATCACAATGATACTAACAAAATTGTTCATGCAACGTGCTTTTCACAGTTTATTCACAGCATACTATCTTTCAGATATAAAGGTCAAAATACCTTAAAGAACCAGTAACTGCTGTTATGCTTAAGGCACCAACATGGTGCAAGAGGATGTGAAGTGACTTGCACAAGCCATTCAGCAAACATCTCCAGTGGCAGCGTCAAGGATTAGCAAAGTTAAGCATTAGTAAGTCCTTAACAAAGAGTTCTAAGTAAAGACCAGCCTCTCAGTTTGTCTCCAGTGTAGAGATAAGTGCCTTCTCGTAACTGCTGGAACAGTTTGAAAATACTTCTTCAGAACTGAGAACAAACACTGTGGCCACAATGCTCTGTCCAGCTATTTGCCGAACAAAATAAGAAAAATCTCACTTTCCTGGTATAACAAAGCCTATTTTTAACCCTACGAGGTTTATTTGTTCATATGTATTTTGATATTGCTTTGTAGCTACAAAGCAAGAGGAGGCACTGTGTATGTATTTTATACCCTGTCAGTCCAATGGAGACTATGTTTTAATAGTATCTCTGATAGTCTGTATGGTACACACTATGATATTATATAAGATAGAAAGATGAAGAAAAAGCAGATTAAGCGTTAGTTAAGGATGGTAAGTTTTTTTCATTGGTTGTTCTCTGAAGCATTATCAAGGCTAGAAACCAACTATGAACATTTTGGTGTCCCACTGAGAAGGTGTTCTGATTTGGATCCCTTATGGTTCAATTTCTGACCACTATGTTATTAAGAATTTTTAAACATTTGGAAAAGGGCATGTTGACTAGTGCTAGCCAGCTACCCAATATCTCTAGACTGAAAAAGTTTACCACTTAACCTTGAAACATAGGTTAAAATAGTGTTGACAGATTCAAAAAATTGTATTAGTGAGTGAAAAGACCTGTGCCAATATTCTCTCCTGAGGATTTCTGCAATAAATGACTGGGAAAGTGGACAAAGCAAAAGGAGATATTGCCAATGCAAGGATAATGCCGGTAGTATCCATGAATTACGTTCCTTCTATTTTTTTAACAGAACGCAGTGTTACGCCAGGAACAGTCCCATTATAGATGATCTGTACCCGTACTGAGAAGTATGATCATACTTCCCTATTTTTCACACTATCTTAAAATTAATAGGCAATCTGTAGAGCACAACATTTTGGTGTCATCTATTATTTCCGTTTATATCACTACCAGGTAGGTATACATATGACTACTTGAAAGCATCCAGCTGCATTTATTACAACCTCCAGGCATCCTCTTATGCCTCCACTAAACACACTGATCACCCTCTGCAAGAAATAATACTTTTATCTTTCAATATTATCCAAACTGTAAAGCAGCTTTTAAGCATTCACTGACACATATATATATGCTTTCACCAGAGTACTGTCTTCTTGCTCTGCTCCCAGGAGTAAGCTTTCCTTCACAAAACATAATTAGGTTGAGGCCCATCAATGCTAATATTAAGCCTCATATTTCTGTCATATTTAAGGCCCCACATCCTACCCATTATAATGACACCTTTAGAAAGCCAGTACCTCTACTGGCTGTTATACTATAACTATTTTTAACAGCTTATAATTGCTTCCAGTAATTAATGAGATATTGGATTACAATTTCTACACAGGTAGTTATTTGGGTAAAGAAACTCTTCTAGGTGCTTTTTAGAAGTATTTAAAATGTATCAGTTGCTGTCCTAATTGTAGCCATTAAAAATTTTTACCTACCTCCATAACTGGTAGAGAGGTATAGGCATTTCCAGGGGCTGTTTTGCTGCATTGAAGACAGGTATCTAAGATAAATCTTTTTGAGACATGGCACTTTCTCCACTGCCCTTAGGAAGAACCTAGACAACTATCTTATAGTGGAGGCTTATCTTTTAGACTGCTGCAGTTAGGGGAAACTTGCCATTAGGGTCCACCTTGCCCTCTCTCACACGTTTTGGTGAGTCATACAGAGGAGAAGACACGTTTAATTGACTCACAGTCAGAAAATAAGACATTCTTACACATTTAAAAACTCTAGGATATAAGTCATTATTTCCAGAAGAAGTTGCGACATAACTGCCTCATTAGGAAATCTGTGAGAAATGCCTTATTCGTGACAGTGTGATAAAATACAGTTTATTGGCACTTCTCTGAGAAAAGCTACACAACCCTGACTCCTGATTGCACCAGCACTCAACAGCACATAACCTCCAGATCTTTGTAGCAGATCACAGTTCTCTGAATGATGAATATTCCAAAGCGTATCAGCAAACCTCAACCACTATGGAGTATGTATCCTGATCTTCAAAGATACTCTCTCTACCCTTTCCACAGAAAGGCATCTACTCTGACTATGTAATTTAGATAAATATGTAAATATTTGTGATTTGAAAAATAAATCACAGCAAGCTATATTTTCCTTTTCTCTGCCAGGTACTCCTTGACTAGAAATTACCTTCAGATGTTGATAGCTTTAATATTCTTCTCTAATACAAGGATAGCTGTTTCTTGAACAAAGAGCAGTCCAGGATAGTGGTCAGAGTTCCTGTGTTACAATCTAAAAGGATGATTTAAAAGCTTCACATTGTACCAGCTTCTCTGGAAGCTAATTGATCTAATGAATTTAACCACAAAGCAATTTATTATGCAGGTTCCAAAAGCTGCCTTCTTTAACAAGCCAAAGGGTTGATCCTCTGTTAATACACAAACTGAAGATGTTTCACAGCCTGTATAAGAAATAATTCTTGTATTCAGGCACTGTTAAATGGACATTATTTTCATTAGTGCAATACGAAAAGTGGGGATTGATTTGCATATCATATTTTGGTTCACCACAGCAAATAGATGTATATTTTGCAGGGAAAGTAAGTATAAAACATTATGGTGAAAATAGTATAAGTACAAAGGTGGCTAATCCTGCAAAACACTTAAACAGAGGTGTGGTTTTACTCATGAAATTCCTGTTTATCATGTGCTTAAATATTTGCAAAAGTTAGATCTTCAGATAACAAATGTTGGATTTTCAGTACTTAACAAACGTGAGAACCCCTGCTTGTATGGTTTTTGAACCCTGTAGCCCAGTTTCCACAGATATTGTCTCCTACTATTGGAACATTGCACTAAGGCAGAACATTTTTCCAATTATTCTTCTTTGCTGGAGTACTGAACAAAAGTCCCAATGCTAAATGCCACACTGGACATTTTGAAAGATGCCACAGCTTTTGCAATACCAACAGAAAAAAATCATAATATCTTGTTGCTGACTGGAGGAAAAACTTTCTGCTGATGGTTTCAGTTCTCTTTCTCTTTTGCCTCGTTCCTTTGTTTTATTTCTCCTGTGTTTAAGAACTAGAAACCAATGGACTGCTTCCCCTGATAAGGTGATACTCTAGCAGCCATAGTCACCTGTGCTGAAGAAAATCAGCTGTCATATATGCTATGAATTGAAGCAGGGGTTTAAAAAGGCCTTATAAATAGATCCACTCCTCACTAACATTGAAATGGATTCCTCCCCTTCTCTGACTTAATATAACCTGAATTTGACTTGCAGGGCATATTGCAAGGCTCATCTTTTTTCACTCTATTTGAAAATGGGTGTATACAATAGCAATTGTAAAAGCAGGGCATTGATTGAGCAGGGAGGGAGGATCAGTGTGTGAAGAGATGCTTCTTAAATTGCTGTATCAGGAGGTAATCTCAAATTACATCAATGGCATTTAGGCCATGTGGAGAAGTTGCTTTTTCACATTTGCAGGAATCTAAATAAATAAATAACCCTGTTGCATGAGCTACAAGTTATGAATATTATTTTTTCACGCTGCCTGTTACTAGCCTCTACAATCCTCCTCCTACAGTTGAGATATCTGGGGTCAGGCAGTGATCCTGGCAGGGTGGGTAAAATGCTCAGTTTGCCAAGGAATATAAATAGGACTAATTTAGCTGTATACTATCCTTGCTTACAACTAAATCTATTTCTCCTTTTTCTTTCTGAGCTGTCAGTGAGCATATCTGTCTACAACAGTGAGTTTCTCTTCACTGTGTGATGCACACCTCTTATGACTGCTATTTGCATGGCTCTGCCTGTTGAGTGGGCCAGGCAAGGCTCTTGCTGTCCACCCTGGTACTGGCTGTGGCATCCCAGTAGCATCCTAGTGATTCTAACTTGTATCATCAACCCTGTTATTTTATTCTTTCAAAACAATCACGATAAGCTGCTAATTAATGAGGGGGGTGATGTTGATCACGTAGTCAGCATGAATCAGAGTGCCGTGCACAAGGATTAGTAACGCCTGGGCCATAAATCACTATGGCATATCCCACGAGCAAATCTGGCAGCTTTCCCCTCAAAAATCAAGATGTTCCATCAGTTGCATTGAACTGAACTATGAATGCTCAGGTGCTGCGTATGCCAGTAACAGTACTAATCACTCTCATTTCAGTGTTGGTATTAAAGACTCTATTCATGTCCAAAGGAGTGTTATGCAGCTGCTCAGGGCTTTCTTTTAGAACATGCATGTGGGAGGTAGGTTGCATAATGAGACATAGCCTTATATTATGTCCTCATCTGTATGTGGGAGGGTTTGTGCAAGCAGAAGCACATCTCAGTTTAAAAAAGGCCTTGAAGAAACACCTCTTTTGGCTCATAGAACAGATCACATGATCACTTCAAGATGTTTCTACAGCACCTCCAGAACAGCAAACCCCTTGATTTTCTTTCTAACAAAATGGGAGAAAGTTGCTTCCTGGAATTCTGTGTCACTGAAGCAGAGGTCTTACTGGCAACACACACTGCTGCTGCCTAACAATAGCCACTCGTCATCTGGGCTTGTGCTGATAATTTACCAATGATGTTGGTGAGATCAGTACATCTAAGGGAAAAACTGGGCCTAATTTCTCTAAGAGTATATCTTCTGGCTCCAAATTGTTAAAGAGTGAAGCAAAATAAGATATCAGTGGGCATCAGAATTGAATTTTGAATAGAAATAAATTCTTATGGTGGACCAAATGCACAAAAGCTGCTCTTTCATTCCTTGCAAAGTACCTTTTTGATTGTCTTTCTCTTAGTGGTCTCTTGGGAAATACCTGTGCCAGAACCCTGCAGTTTCAGTACATTTGCTCTCTCTCTCAGATTCTTTTTTTTTTTTTTTTTTTTTTTTTATTCTTCCAGTTTCTCAGGTATTTTTCCCTTAGAGGACTCAGAAATCTAATAGCTTTCTTCTAGACCTCTTTAAACTTTATGCTAAGAACCAAGCACTGTGCTTAAAGGAGCTCTTGTAGGGTGATCACCTTGTAAGTCCAGGATTAGTACAGAGCTGTACTCACCACCTTTTTGCTCACTATGGCTACTATGTTAGCTTTTACCAAGTTCTCAAAAATTGCCAACAAAATTTCATAAAAACAGGAGAAAACTTCTTAAATAATTTCAAGAAACTTTTACTCACTCTTCCTTATAATACTTCTCTTCTTATTTTCTCAATCCAGGTATCTTTGTGGGATATACATCTGACATATTAAGTATGTTATAAAAGGATTTTTGAAAATGTAAAGAATTAAGTTTCTATACACTAAGACCACCAAATAACTTAATTAAAAAATAAAAAATAAAAATACGGAGTGTTTCCACTAACATTAGGAGAAGAAATAGGCCAAAACCGTTTTTGATTTCAATAAACATATTTCCACTGAGTTTAATACAGTGTCTTCTAATTACTCTAGGACTAGATTTGTATCTCTCATTATCTGGGAGTTTTCCATAACAATGGTGGAGGATTTTTGTAGTGAAAAGTGAATTTTCAGAAAAATTGAAGTTTCTGAATGCAAATTTTTGTTTCTCTAAAAATTACAATTTTTCCCTTTGGAAAAAATCAAGCTTTTTCACATGCTGAATTTAATGAAATTTATGACAAAAGTGAAAAAAAGTATGAGGTGATCTAGTTAAAAACATCAGGTTCAGTGAGATGTTCCTTGTTACCTTGCTCCAAGAAATTTGTGATTCTGGAAAAAGATATTCTCAGAAGGAGGAAGAAAAGGAGAAACTGATGATCTTTAAGAGGTTTCAGTGTCTTCTTTATTCCTCTCAGAGCCATACTAAGCACAGGATTTGGACACACAAAAACTACCACCTTCATGATTTTGTGTGATAATTTCTGTTACTTCCTTCTCATTACTTCCCTCAAGATCATTATGTTGTCCCAAGAAATGCCTTTCCACATGGTCTGAACACCTCCACATTTCCTCACACAAAATATTCTGCTATGTGCCCATCACCTTGGCAGTGGGCACAAACATACGCCGTGCTTCAAGGTCCCATGAGGAATAACATGATTCATGTCTACAAAATATGGCTTCCAGGGGAAGGGAAGAGCCATGGGGGCAACACCACACACCTGTGTGCAACTTCAGAGACAAAGTCTGTGACTGAGGCATCTGGTAAGTATAAAGAAACCAGTCAGTGGATATATAGCTCTATTAGGTGTTTTTATAACATTTTGTACTAATTTCTGAATTAGTAAAAATGTCCTCAGTGTTTATATATTTTTCATGCTGATACTTTTACATATAGTTTGGCATGGACCCACTAGACAATTTTAATTATTGTTATTTAATTTCTAACAAGGTTGCTGATCCAATATATATATGCCATTAGTACAAGCTTTTTAAAATAACATTATCTGGTTTCGCAGGCATTCATAAAATTGGAAAGTGATCTACATTGAAGAGTATAACCTCTTGGCTGTCACATTATCAATACATCGAGTTCTTTATGAATAATTTTCTATTTATCTCTTCTAGAAGTAATCAGAAAGGAGTCACTTTAAATAAACTTCTCTTTACAGATGATTGATTGATTGATTATAGAAAATGTAATTTCCTATCCTTTCCAAAGATCTACTTTCATATATAACTAAACATTTAACTATATTGGAAGCAAGTTGATTTTACTTTTCTCATGACAGAAAGGTTAAATCAATGACTTATGGCTGAACGTTGAATCCCCTTTTCAGATAGAGTTCCCTTTGCAAGGACTGAGCAGAAGAGAAACCGTTGGAATACGTGGCAATTTCAGTGAAAAATATTTGAATGGCGAAAGCATGCAAGTATGCGCACGTATGCATCTTTACATACAAGGATTTGTCATGCCGTTTCTAGCCCAAAGCAATAAAATGTTGCATAACAATAAAATATGCTTATATTGGGCATAACGTGCTCTCAGCTACCCTGGTGCAACCTATGGCAAACAGTAAAGCAGCACCTAAGGAAATGAGCAAAGCATGAGCTGTTATTGCTTACTCCTCAGGGGGAGAATGTATGGATATTCAGCAGTTTTCAACGTGTGCGGTAAAGGAAAGGCACAGAGCTGACTGGCCCAACGGTCAGGGGAGGCTCCATGGGTCACGCTGGCAGCTCCTCCTTGTCCCTGCTCCCTGAACCACCCCCAAAACAGGAGCTGGGGGCCGGGGGAAGCCAGCCACGGGCACCCTGCCGATGATGGGCTGGACAGACAGACACTGCAGCCGTGGGGACAGCATGTCTTATCCGGGCTCGTCCGGCCTTGTGGTGGTTTTCCTGCTGGGACAGCAGACAGCCTACCCTGCGTGCCTTTCACTGACCCATATGCAGTGTTCCCTTCTGTTTTTAAAATATTGCCTGGCTTGCTGAGCACTCAAACAATTTACAAATATTATGGTCATATTTTGATTTACAAATATTACGGTCATATCTTGATCACTGACAAATGTGCTGAGGCATAACTTCATCTCACAGTCTAAACCAGTTATGACTGCAGGTTTCTATCCACAGAAGTTTTCCTGCCAAAACTGAGTAGACTGTAGCTTGGGCCTTTAGAGAAGGCAAGGAATAAGCCATGCCATGTGATGAAATAGCCTTTCTTTGTCAAACATAGTTGGTTTCAGTTATGACTCAATATGAAAAGACAGGTTCCTAAAGAAAGTTTCCACATTTTAGTGCCATTCATAAATATTTTAACTTGCTTTTACTTAATGCATGAATGAAAAAACCATAAAGAGGATTTGACCTTAAACCCTTAATTGACAAAGACTAGTTTAAATCCTCTGCAATAGCCGACTAATGCAGTACCATTATGAATCATAAGGAATCTTAGCATGATGCATTCCCATTGTCACTGAACTAGTTAAAGCCAGTGAAGCATGACTAAATTGTTGTGACATTTTCCCAGCCCTACTATTACCTGTCAGATGGGAAAAAATCAAGGCGTTAGGACAAGCTTCCATATTGATGTGCTTGCTGTTGATATTAATTGATGTAAATGGATAAGCTTGTCCATCAACAGTAACAAGCACATCTGCTCATTGTAAAAAAAAAAAAAATCTTCTTAACCTTCTGTTCTTTTCAGACTCCTTTGATATGAAAAAATACTCAGTTCTACACTCAGCAAATATGATGTCTATTGTGTTTGGTTTTATATTTTTTTCTAATTTGCTGACAAAATGAAATATGAACTATTCTGGTATTTCATGTTTTTGCTCACAATGGATTGAGTTATATAAAGTAGGACATGGACAAATTACAAAAGCCAGAACAAGCAGGGTACCTAATAGTCTTACATAACTGCAAACAGTCTGCATGTGCTTTAATCCATCATTTTCTTTACTGCTCTTTGAAAAAAAAAAAAAAAAAAGTCTTTTTTTCTTTCTAACTTTTTCTTTTATTTTTTCTTTCTTTTCTTTTCTTTTCTTTTCTTTTCTTTTCTTTTCTTTTCTTTTCTTTTCTTTTCTTTTCTTTTCTTTTCTTTTCTTTTCTTTTCTTTTCTTTTCTTTTCTTTTCTTTTCTTTTCTTTTCTTTTCTTTTCTTTTCTTTTCTTTTCTTTTCTTTTCTTTTCTTTTCTTTTCTTTTCTTTTCTTTTCTTTTCTTTTCTTTTCTTTTCTTTTCTTTTCTTTTCTTTTCTTTTCTTTTCTTCTCTTCTCTTCTCTTCTCTTCTCTTCTCTTCTCTTCTCTTCTCTTCTCTTCTCTTCTCTTCTCTTCTCTTCTCTTCTCTTCTCTTCTCTTCTCTTCTCTTCTCTTCTCTTCTCTTCTCTTCTCTTCTCTTCTCTTCTCTTCTCTTCTCTTCTCTTCTCTTCTCTTCTCTTCTCTTCTCTTCTCTTTTCTCTTCTTCTTTCTTAAATTTTATTTTCTTAAATTTTATTTTCCTAAATTATTTTATATTTTCTTAAGTTTTCTTTTCTTAAATTTTCCATAGACCACAAGAGCAAAACTTCCTGAGTATTACAAAGACCTATAGTGGAGAAACCTTAGGGTTCTTTCCTGGATGAATTTGCTAATTCCTGAGGAATACAACATGTGATACAAGCAGAGCTCTCTAAAGATCTTATTGTCCATATAGTACTTGTGACAACAAAGCCTGTTCATTGAGAAAATACATTTTTTTCAAATGTCATCCTCGGCTTTATGATTGTTTTTTTCTTCTGCCCAGTAAAAGTAACAATAATTAAAAGTACTATATAAATAATCATGTTGAATTCCATGTATTTTCATTCAGTTATCATTTGAGTTTAATTAGAAATGTGATGTCTCCTAGCAGAAATAAAGTATGCACTGAGCATCGTGTTTGTTGTTTTGAAATCATATTAATGAAGGCAGCCACTGCTGCAGACTATATTTAGCATTTCTGTTGATAGAAACAGAGAATAATTCAGAAATATTTCATGTTGGTGAAATATTTACTGGGAAATAAAACCAAATATAATGAGAGAAAGGTAAATGGAAATGTAGTCGAGGTAAACAAATACTTTCTATAGAGTACATGAGAAAATTGAGATAACTTGAAAAGAAGAAAACAGATGTTTCTGAATACCTAAATATTGTCATCATCTGATAAAAACATTTTACTTATTTTCTTATGTTTTACTTAACATAGTTATACTATGAAGTTTGACTAATCTGAAAGCAATGCCGATGTCTGAAGCAGGCATGAATACTGATGAAGGGTAAAAAGATGCCAAATTAAACCTCAAATTATATCTTCTTTGTTATATATGTGTTGTCATATGTCTTTTTACAAGAAGGTCTTCCAGTCCTTCTGAGACTGGGGCTACAAAGCCAAACTGCATGCACCTCCTGGGAATAGTTTAAACAAAGAGACCCAGTTAAACTATCGTTAAATTATCTTGGTTTTTCTTTCCACCTCTGTATGAACACTACTCCCACACCATTCCCCAGCAAATGAAATCTTGCTCAGAAGTCTGAAAGTTTCAGTTAGTCACTATTTATAACATTCACACTCAAGGGAAAATGTAGAGGTTTCAGTACTGTCCATATTACTGCCTGGCAAGCTATTGTCTTCCAAGCACAGCTGATACATGCAAGTTACCAGAAGGCTCTTTTCAATTGCTTAAGAGTTATTTAAAATATCCAGGAAAATGTCAGCTAACACAAACACATCACAATGCTTGATGTGACGCTTATCTTTGTTTGAATCATTCTTTCATCTTAGGGCAGAAAAACAAAAGCATGTTGAAAATTAATTTCAGTGATACATCTTTTGACCATTCATTTCACCTGGGTCCTATAGGAGTAATTGTTTGTGAGGCCAAAATTTTCTGCTGATGTAAACAAATGAAAGAACATAGAGGAACTTCACTGAGCTGTAGCCACTTACCAGATCAGTCTATGGCCCAAAACCTTTATAAGGTAGAAAGTTAGTTTTCTACTATTACATTGTTATATCTAAAATAATTGTGATTGAAATAAGAACTATATCAAAATCAAACCGAAAGAGACATAACATTCAGTGCAGAGGTATATTTCACTTTGAACATAAATAAATAATATAGTATTAAGATTTCCTTATAATTTAAAACCACAGTAGTCAGTAGCTTTTCCCAATATTTGTTATAAAGACAGTTTAGAAACAGTGAAAATAAATATCATTGATAGGAAAGAATGGAAAAAATGCATAACAGAAAAGGATTAAAAAGAATAAATACTTTTTATAACCAAAAGAAGAGATAACACTTTATATTCTCTGTATTTATATTTCGTACAGAGACAAAGGAAGGTATTTTGTTATGACTCATCTGTAGGATGTTAACTACAACTTGGCCAAATTTCAAAAATTAACATCAATTGCATTAAATCCCCCACAGATACTAAATAGCAGATATGATCTAATCAGAAATTATTCCTCTCAGGATTTGATTTTACCCAAATATAAATCAGATAAATATAAGAAATATAAGAGGAAATAGCAGGTTCAAGCTCAGTAATGACTTTTAGTAATTACCCATCTCAATTGTATTTTAACTTAAAACCTAAAATTGAATGCTACCTCATTTCTCTAGCTGTCCAAACAACTCTTTGAAAACAGAAGTAACGTTATGACAGTAATTAATTTCTATCATGGAATCTATATCATGCAACACAGTACAGACAGCATTGCAATAATCATTGCAGTAATTATGCAGATGTTGTCAAGCACCCAGTAGGTCATGCCATGATTTACCACAGCTTTCTCAATAGCTACCTCACAGTGGCCTAAACCTGCTGGCAGTTTCATTCTGAAGTAACTCAATTTAATTTAGAATAATCATTCAGTTCTAAAATATAACTCAGAGCAGAAATTGTCCCTCTGTGTGTGTGTGTGTCTATGAATATAAGTGCTACTTTTCAGTAAAGTCAGATCTACTCTTAAAACAAAAGTATTCGAGTCTTTGAGATTTATGATAGCTATATATGTTAAATGTCAAACAAATTAAAAGACAAAGACTGGGGAAGAAAAACTTGCTTACTTAGACCAGAGTCATGAAAAAAATCCTATGAAGACAGCTGTAACTTTCTTTTAAATAAAATGCATATTTGAGATGATAAAACAATTCACAAATTCATGTATAATTTATCATTTTTCAGTAAAAACATTTTAAAAAGTCAAAACACTTCACTCTGACATTTTCGAGTGGAATGTTTTGATTTTTTTAATTTCAAAACAACTTTTCATTTAGAAAAATTTTCCACTTTTTCACATAATCCCCTGAATATTTGATATCTTGGTCAATCTGAAAATAAAGTCTCAGATCTCTTTTCTGTTAGAATATTAAAACTGTTCAAATTATTATTGCAATTTATTATTCTTTACCCACTTGATCAAAACATTCAGTTATTCACACAGGTCTCCTCTAGCACTACTGTAAGACTACTATGATAGGCTCAGTAGCCATTTCAGCTCTCTTAAATGCACCTGGGTGACTTGTTTAAGCTTCTATCGTTGGTGTTACTGCTCGGTAAATGTTAATGCAGCTTTGTCCAAGAAAAGATGTCCTATCTGAGGAGGAATTCTACATCAACAATAACAGTAGATGGGATCAGTAGACTAGTCCTGGCAGAACTCATGCTTCCAACATCCCTCCATTTGCCAAAAGTTTAAGAGGAGGAAAGAAAAATAAAATAATTAGCTACATAACAGGAAGAAAAAGAAGCACTTGCATGGATATGGTCTATATGGATATGCTGAATATGATTCATACACTGAGGGACAGTGGGATTACACTGCTACCATAATATGACTAGCACTCATCAATTTGTAGTCAATGGGTCATTCTCTTCTCTCTCTGCTAGCATGCAAATTTCTTGGCACAACATTTCCAGATAAAGCAGAAGAGTCAATCTGAACATGAAGTTTAAAAAACAGAAGCTGGATTTTGATTTAATCATTTCTAGATAGCAGATATTATCTTGACTTTCATCTTGCCTATTTGGTTCCACATCTCCCCAAAGAGAGCAGCTTTGTATTTTAAGAATGATATGGAAGTAGAGTTGAATTTGCCTAGGGAGCAACCAAGCTGATATTTTAATAAGGATTCAGATGGACGTTAGATTTAGAGCTTATTCAAGGGTAATTTTAATTTCTGCTGGGTGGATAGGTAGTGGCACTGATAGTGTGGAAGTTGGTGCTACAGAATTTAATTCTTTGGTCTTACTTCTTTTTAGAGTGCATGCTGAATTAAATTGACAAAGCAGATCCCACAAATTTCAGCTAGTTGTAACTGCAAGTCACCAAACTAGGTAAATCTGCTGTCATTTACCAAGGGGCTGAAATGGTCAACACTAAAGAAACCAGGAACCTTGCTCTTGTTGCAGTTGATCCTGAAGCATCATGTGTGTCATGGTGTAAACTAGATGGTTCTCCACTCTGAAATGATTCTGTGAAGGACATCGCTCCTGGAACTAAGCCTGGAGTCAAAAAGCTAAGAAGCAGCCTTGTGTGATAGCAATATCCCTACATCCTAAATATTTTCCGGATTTTGCCCCACTTGGTTTTCTGGTAAAACTGTTATAAAGTATAAAAAGCAGAAGGCAGAGACTTCTGCAGAGGTGAGAGCTGTAAGAGACAATGGGTTAAATCTTGACCAAGTGAATCAAATGTACAGGGAATCATCATCCACCTGCACAGGCTAGAAATAAGATCATTTCAAAGCTTATAAGTGAACTTGATGCTGTCTTTAATGTGCCACTAAACAATTCATAAAGTTCATGGTTGGAGTTGACCCCTGTTACTGTGCTCCTTCTTGGCAGTGTTTCTAGGAAAAAGCTATTGCACATCTGTAGGAAGCTCAGCACAGGAGAACAGAGATTTATTTGAAACAAACCAAGGATTATCATGATCACATCCCTACAGACGTAGGGATGTCTGACTGTAAGCCCAGCAATACATTACATATCAAACTGTACAGACCTTGGGTCTTTTAGACTGGGAGATCTTCAGATTTCTATATTCCCTATAATTAGATTCTTCACATGATTATTTTTTTAGTTTGCTATATAAAAGATTTTAAAATTAATTGAAATTTTACTCATTGTAGAAATTGCAACAATGGGCTTATCTGTAATTTATCCTAGTGTTTTGAAACTAGGTTTATTTTATGCCAGGGAACATATTGCTATAATACATGTGCTAGAGCAGTTAAGAGTTATCAGATTTAGTGATCAATCTGCCTTTTAATGTTCTTTATGCAGATCCTGCTTGCTTATCAATTATATTTTATTTGATAATTGTGGTCTTTTCAGTTGTTAAGGAAAACATACAAGGCACACGTTTATGATGTCCAGAATACTCCAAGCTACAACAGATAGCAGAGATCCTAAAGTAGCATTAGATGCCTAAGGATACTGGAAAACACAAAATCAGTCAGGAGAATACTCTCTCTCTTACACTCACTGAAATGCATATGCTATGCTAATGAATAAACATGAATAATTTCAATGGCCATTCCTGAACTTAATAGTTCAAATGATGCAGATATTTGCCTTGTGCACTCAGCCAGGATAGTATCTGACAATACAGAAGCTGAAACCAGAGTTGAAGCTAAAGAAGTAGCGTACCTATCTGTTGCAAAAACTTTGCTCCTAACCTGTTCCTCTGGTCTGGGAGAAATGGATTATTTGAAAGGGATGAATAGTGAGAATAATCAATGATCCTTTGTCAAGGTTTGCTTTTAAGACTGACTAGCTTTATGCATTGACTGATGTGATTCTTCAAAATAAGAACTTAAACCTTCTAGTCTCTCTACAGAGCAGCTGGAATAGGTAGGTTTCTATGAGGAGTGATTCATCTAAGAATCTCAGGACACTCGAGTCAGGTAAAGTTACTCAGTAAGAATATGTTCCCAAGGAACTGCACTGATAATAGATAATTAGATCTTTAAAATGATAATTAGATCTTTAAAATAACATTAAAATTAGATTTTAAAAATGATAATTAGATCTTTAAAATAACATTTTCTTAAACAAAGTGATAAACATACTGTTTTCATCTGCATTTTGAAACATGAACACATATTCACATTTTTTATTTTTAAGAGTTTTCTTATCTTATATAGCAGAATCCTTTCATAATAAATTATAAGAATTAAACAATGAGCAGCAACAAACTATTAAGGTCATCATCAGTACCCACAAAAGTAGTAACATGCAAACTAATAATTTCTGAATGTGAAGAGCACATAGTATCTGGAACTTTTCTTATCACTCTATGTGAGGCAGGTTTATCTCTATAACTGTGAAAATGCATTTCTGTTTTGTCATATAGAGACAATAAGCTCTTCAGGACAGAAATAACTGAAGTTACCAGAGACAATTAGCTATATATAAAGTTCCTTTTTCAGTATAACCATATACAGTGGTGCACTGTACCCATGATGCCTGACAGTATAATGGGATTCAGCGGTGTTACTGTAAGCAGAAATACTCACTGAAGTCCAGTGTGGAATGATCAGTTGGAGAAAAAAAAAAAAAAAAAAAATCCAGATGCTTTCCTAAGATGCACTTCAACTTGTCCATTTACTTGATGAAGATCAGGACCCACGGTGGGATTAATAAGGACAGGCAAAACTGCACTTGCTGTGCCAGCAGCTCCCTTCCTGCCCTGCCCTGCCCTGCCCTGCGGTGAGCGGTTGCTGCTGGATGTGTGCGTGGCACATGCCCGCGGGAAGTTGTGTATCGCAGGGCCAGGTCTGGACTGTGAGTGCTACTGTAGCTCCAGCCATACCCGGCTCTCCTGGCACAGTTGGCGTTATTTCAGAGCCAGATTCGAAGGCAAAAACATCTGTAGTTCAGTTAAAAGGAGTGCTACTCTTTCTCTTCCTGAAGCTGATCTGATTTTTCTTCTAATTCTCTTCTTTTTCTTGCCTTTGTTGGTACAGGAGGAGTGGCATAGTAGCAAAATCAATGGTGATGCTGCTGCTGTGACAACATGTGCTGCAAGCTGGTGCATTTTTAAATTGACTTCAAATCTTTGATCTTTTCTTTTCTGGATATGAGGCAATTTATCCTACTTCTACAGACCACTCATCCAGTAGGTTTTAGGCACTACCTGAAGTCATCTGCCAGCCCTCTGTATGGTCAATGGAGAAAGTAAGCACCTTCAAGATATTTAGATTTTAGGTGGCTGAATTATTCTTTACATGAGCTTCCCTTGTCTTATTAGATACTGCAGAAGCCTAGGAGATGTATTCTCTCATTTTAGTTGCCTTGAGTAGATGGGATTAATTCAGGATTAAGGGACAAATATAAATGCCTAGTTGAGAGCTGAGAAGTAAATTACCCAGAACATAATCTCAACTGAATGTATGGCAATAATACAGAATAACAAACTACATGAGCAATGAAATATCACAGTCACATTTAGTTTAAACATCATATTATTTGCATATATTTGTTTAGTTTTATGTAATCATTGGTATAATTCACTATCTTGTAGAGAAATAACAAGTCATGGGCAACCAGTGAAGGTCTGTACCCTAAACTACAATGATACTGTATTAGATGATGATAAAGGTGACTGGGTTTGAAATGTAATGCAAATAGAGAGAATGTGGCCACAAATATAATCTATTTTCTGCCCTCTCACATCAAATGTATTTTGGTACTAGACATTACAGCTGCTAACTGATCTTTCTTCTAGAGATAGAGCTTCAGACTAGGTTAGTATTATTCAGCTAAAGCTTTTTCCAATGTCTGGACTAAAGAGAATTGTAACTCCAGCTGTCAGCTTCCAGCAGCCAATAACAAGCCTATTTACTTGGAAACTTTGCCAATTTTAATTAACTATTATGTTTACTAGTATGGGTAAACACTGCACTTCACTAGTGCTATGTCTGGGTATGTGTTCTTTACCATAAAACGTCACTGTAGTCCTATGCTTTTACAGCAGAAGATAGAAAATAAAGCTATTCAAGTCTGTCCTCCCTGTCCCCTGCCAGTTTTCCAATATATCAAGCTTTGTTTATTTGTTTACTTTTTCCCAAACATGCAGTGACTCAGGAAGCTATCTAAAGGAATCTAAAAAAGCTTTTTGCCAGCTTACCTGCAATATTAATCTACTATTGTTACTTTATGTTTTTGTGTATGTGAATATACATATATGCTCATACATATGGCTGAACATATGCTTAGGACAATTAAAAGACAATATCAATCTAAAACAAAAATCAAGACACCTCTCCCTTTTTTATGTTTATTTTAATGTATACCTTTGTTTTGAGAGGGAGTATTTTAGGAGCATTTTTCAGGCAGGATAACCAGGTAACTTTCCAGTGAGGCACTGGGCTTTGTTATGCCATTTTAATTACCCATGTCCGTTCATTTGTGACATGGTTAACACTTACAAAGCCATAAAGGTCAAGGAGTGTAAGTTTATAAAAGCTTGAACACTTCTTTAGAGCCTTCTCAGGTTAGTTTGTCATTGCCCAGTCCTTATTTTGTTACAGCTACAGCCAGTAATCTGGCAGAAGGCAACTTCTTCTATAAGTATGTTTTAACCCTGACCTATGTGAAACATATCAGAACAATGTTGAGTATTTCTAATCACACTATAGGAAACAGTGCTCTGAAAGTGGCTGTCACAGCATGTCACTTTGTCATATTTACAGGCACACAGGTATTTGAAGCACCCTAAGGTATCTGTAAGTAATTGGCATGATGATTCCAATCCATTGCTGGCTATGAATTAAATATCTAAACAGTTTTGGTTAACGAACTAATTATCCTAGTGGAAAATTGTATCTTTAGTTTATTCAGTGAGCTGGAAATAGAACAGAGGCTAGACATAGCTGTTCCCAGAGCAACTATGATTTTTGATGTGAAAGGAGAAGGCAAACAAGTTAAGGTATATCTTACTGATGTACATCGTAGATGGTTTAAGACCCCTCACCTAATCCAAGTCTGTCAAAAGAATCAATGCATTCAATATGTAGTTTGTAGCAAGAGGGGCGTAGTACTGAATAAAGAGGACAGTAAGAAGAGTCTGGCACTTGAAAGGTCTTTGACAGCCTGTGACTGACTGCTGATAGTGTAGAATAGACTTATTATCAGCCCTGGTGTATCTTATCAGTATGAACAGGGTTGTCTGAAAATTAAACAGTGTGAAAAAAAAGTCACACACTCAGTATTTTTAATACTTTTGCACTAAAATGAGCATTTCCAAAAATTGAAAAAAAAAAAAAACAACCATTCTTCTAGCGTAATTTTTTTTTTTTTCATTTTCTTCATAGAGCAGGCACAATCAAGCCACGGCATTATTTAAGTACATTGTTACGGTAATATTTAAGCTTATACTTGTAAAATCAGAATGAAGTATTTTTATTTAAAATGTGGAGTTTTGTAAATGGAAAGAAAAATACAAACATCTTTTTTCAACCTCCTTTTGTTTGTTCCTTTGTTAATATCTTGCTCTACTAGGTTTACAAATCCTAAATAAATAGAAATTAGTGCTCCTTACTTTGCAGTCCATTTGCTTTAGATGTTTGCCTTGAGGGACATTTGTGTATTCTACTAATGGCTGCAGCAGAGTGCTGTCTCATTTTCATTCTGGCAAAAAAAGGCCGTTTCCATGGTTACAGTTTCATTTGCTAGAGAGAAACTGATGGCTGTTAGTGATCCCATCATAAGCAACTTCTGTCAGATTTCTTATCAAGTAGACATATTTTGACAAAGTGAAAGATAACACCATAATAAGAGAACTAAGTTGCTACTCTATGTAATGAACCATTTAGCATTAAATGAAATGTGAAACCACATTCTTAAGACTGAAGGTGGAGAGGAAAAAGTAATATTTATAATTTACAAAAATAAAAATATTCAGTGCTGGAATAATGATAGCCTGCTTGCTTTCTGTTGTCAAGGTAAATCTAGTAGCATAACATTGATTTATATTTTAGGGTCAGATACAAACCTTTGCCATCATCTATTTCACAGAAAAGCTGCATGGAGCTATAATAACTTCTAGGTTTTCCTGTGGTAGCCCACTTGGCTGCATACGGCCCAAGGCTCAGTTAAGAGCTACATCCATGGCTGGTAGGTCAAATGTCCCCAGCCCCAGCTCAGCATATAAGACTTAGTCTAGCATTTTGCCCCAAAAAAACACATGCCACCCCTATTCAGGAGAACTACTACAGACTTAGAAACCTGGAAGAAACTGGCCGAACCCTTTATTCCTCTGATCAGGATGCCAGACCACAGACAAGATTTGACCCAAAATATTCTGTTGTGGAGGAAGTGCACATAACCTGAGGACTGAAGTTAAATATGGTTATTGAAGGGAAAGGGAGATTGTACACTGCTTAATTTTAGAGGGCTGCGTTGTGTTTGAAGCATTGAAGGTGTAATACAGAGACTGCATTACCAAGTCTCCAGGCTTCCTTGGTTCATTATCTCAAGGAAAGTCTAAAAAAACTCTCAAAAAAATAACCAACAGAAGAGGAGAAAAACAGAGAAAGACAAATAAAACACATTGAAATATTGGTATAAAAGCAAAATACCATGAAAAATATATCCGAAGAATTTGTGGAGGAGGACTGAAATAAAAAAGAAAAGAATACTCAAGGTAAAATTAAACACTAATACATGGTACATAAGGTGGATACCCTGGGGTTAAGTTGAAGATTTGTAGAATATACTTGTATTAATACATATCAAGCTTTTTCTCCTTAGACTCCTCTATAAATCTCCATCTATATACAGATATTTGTTTAAAATTTAATCTCACTTGAAGCAGAGTATCAGTTCATTATTGCCCTTCACTTCTGTAGTCATTCAGCTTTACAAGTGATGTGAAATGCTATCAGACTAAAATGATAGTGCCTGATTCTTATCTAAATTAACATTTTTTATATTTCTCCAGTACATTTGGAAATTGAATGTAACTCTTTAATCAGTTTTAAGTAATTTGTTATTACCTTGCTTTGGAAAGGCACTTTAAAATAGCTAAGAGAGGCCAGTAGTGGTGTAGATCTACTTTGCACTCAAGATGCACTCTAGGCTCAGGGTTATATGTGAATTTGAATTACCTCCAAAAAGCCTACAATCCCCCAAAGGCTTTTATGAGATATAAGAGTAGTTGATGTCCTGTAGATTCATCTTTAATTCTTATTATAAATGCTGTATACTCCATGGAGGTTTGCAAGTGTTCACTTGCCTGCCCTGACTTCTGCTACACTTTAGAAGAATCTTAACTTTGAGGTACCCATTCAACACTTCAGGTTGTTTTTGCCTTTTCAAATATTACTTACAGCCACAGTGTGTAACATTGTCTGGAAACATAGGCACTAAAACTCAAAGTGAATGTCACTAAGCTCATTCTTACAACGTCCTTCAGAGTTGGATCCTGCAGCAGGACTGTTAACACGCCAGCTCATGTGCTCCTGGAAACGGTCTGAATTGAGGAGCCTATGTCAGCGTGTGTGGATGCATGGCTGAAGCCAATGTCATTCTCTAAAGTCCTATTGCTAAGGTCCTGTTTCTTTCACAAGAGCCAGACATTCTTTCGCACACAGAAATCCCATTGACTCGAATCTAGAATGAGCCCCTCTGTCATCTTTCTCTTAAGAAGCATAAAGCACTGGATCTTCTACAGCAGCTGGTCTTGCCCTACTTCAGGTTCCAGTGCAATTAATGATAAAACTCTCCAGTTTGAACTTGAGCAGAGTTAGGTCCATGGTACATGCTTTTGAAAAATCCCACTACATATGGTTTCTATAGTGCTAGTGATGAACAAAAGGCACTGAAGTAATCTGTATCTTTCAGATGGGATTTCTAACATATGTATAATGACATCAGTGACACAGGAATTGAATGCACGGAACTCTATTAAATTCCATGAGCCATAATACCATATTTCTAAAGTCATGGGAATGTTAATATCTATGTTTGCACTGCAGCTGTGCTTTGCCACAACCCTGGCAATTTATCTGTTGATGAATTAGTTAGGTAGAGGCAGGGTGAATATATCCGTAACATGAATAGGGGCTGAGTGAGAAAGGATGCAGGGCCTGCATAACCCAAGAGCTGTAACTACCACAGGCAGTGCTCCTCAAAAGACATACAACTTTCTTCATGCCTTTAATAAATCTAAATCAGACAGACAGACACAACAGATAAGCTAGCAGTTACTCCAGAAAGGCCTCCTTAGAACATTAAATTTTGGAAATTCTTTCTTCCTTTACCTTTCTCCACAAACATAAACTTCAGATGATCATGCTTCTGCATTTACTGAAGCTGCTGTTGTTAGGAGCACAGATGGATATTTCCTTTTTCTTTTCATCATATACATGATGTTTACCACCATCTACACAAGGATTGAAATAGTTCCCTTTTCAGAGAGAGTGGCAAAGATGACTTAACTGTGTTGCCAAGATTACCAGAAATGTAAATTTAAGATGAGCCTTTTTGAGCCTTTTTGGTAGCATGATCAAAATATCTGAGTAATTTGGGGTCAGAATTGCCACTGCAGTTCAATCTTTCCCTGAGAACCTAAATAAGTAGCCTAATTTTCAACCATGCTTCACTCTTACAAGATTTCTAATTTGAACAACAGTTGTTATGTTTTCAAGTCCTTGGAACAGGCAGTCCTAACATTTAAGTGCCTAAGAGTTTTGTATGTTTGACTTTCAGTGGGATTTGAACACTTCATTCCCATAGCTCCTTCTAAAAATCACAGATGAGGAATTTAACCATTACTCATTCTTTCAAAGAAGAAAAATTCTTGTGTAGATATATTTATTTGTTAGTGCCTCAGTGAAAGATGCCGTGTCACATTCTGGTGCCAAGGATCTGCTTGGGCAAACTGACAACTGTGAGCAGCAACTTAAACTGACAACTTCATAACCTCGCCAAGCATTAGGAAAAAACGACTGTTCATTCTGCCTGTGGTGCATAAAGGGCTTTTCATGTCCCAGCACCCAGAATGCTGCTCTGTGGGAAGAGGAAAGATCCTGACTCAAGTTGTTTCCTGTTCAAATAAGAAATAGTAAAAACAAATCTCGTAGCATTAACAGTATCTTAACAAACCCTGGGTCAGACACATGTGAGTCATGAAAACAGAAGCAGAGAAGCTCCTTCAAACTGACATGGTAAATACCAAGGCGCAATTTGCTAGCAGTCAAGTATCTCTTAGGAGACAGGTCTCATCCTACATAAAAGAAAGAAACAAATTTTCTGAAATCCATGTTTTAAGTCACTCTTGGTGCATTGATGTAACATATTTCCAAAGCACTTTGCCATTCAGCAGAGGCAGTGACACCAGTTTTCAGAGGACATATCTCAGCATTCATGTGATTAATGGAAGGGGAGAGTAAATGTAGCAAAATTCACCATTTCTAATAAAGCGAAGCTCAGATAGATACTATGTAAGGTATTCTACTGATAAGATATTCTCGATTTTATGATATCACCTGAATTTTCAGGCAAAAATGGCATTTTTCTATTTCAAACTGATCCCCAAACTGATGCCTTCAGAAATGTTAAGAATGGATAACATAAAAAAATAGACAGTCAGATAGACAGATATCAGTGCATACAGTTTTAATAATATTACAATCAAAGGCAACATATATTTTGTCCAGAAGGATTCACAGAAGATCTGTTCATGCTACATATACCACAGGTTGCAAATGTTTCCCAGCAGTAGAGAGCAGATTAGGCCAGAAGCCAGCAACATGAAAAATTTCAAAAGGTTCCTGCAAAAAGGGACATGTAAGGTGTGTTTCTTTTTTATTTAGTATACAGAAACAAAACTCTTGGAGCAAAAAGGCTTTCCAAAATCTTTTTTATTGAAAACACCAAATGTAACATTTCCACATTGTACAAAGAGGCCACCCATTTTTTGTTTGTTTGTTTGTTTGTTTGTTTGTTTGTTTGTTTGTTTGTTTTCTATTCAGGAGCTTCAGCAAAACTGACTCTTTCCTTCAAGTAAACTAACTACAAGCTTAGAATTTTCCAATGAGAAAATGAAATTTCCCAGGCAGTTATCATGTATTTTTTTTTTTCCTCCTACTTTAGTCATTCCTGGAGTGGAAAGGAACCATTTAGCAATGCAAAGCAATACTGCACAATAGTTCAGTGACAGGAAGTGAAAAATAATGTATCTTGTGGGGAAATTACACAGTTATCTAATTAGACAGGATATTGTGACATATAATTAGTTTATGTTTGCTGAGTACTTAAAAAAAATGCAAAGCTCTTTATAAATGCTAACCATTAATATTTAACCTAGGCATATATAATTAACAAAAGCCTGTTCTAGGCAACGCATTAGAGCTAATTAACAACCCTACTTTCATGAGAAGTCCTATCACATTCTACATTTTTCTAAGATGTTAGGA
This sequence comes from Tyto alba, assembly GCF_018691265.1. NCBI lineage: Eukaryota > Metazoa > Chordata > Aves > Strigiformes > Tytonidae > Tyto > Tyto alba. The sequence continues at coordinate 40,567,111 of NW_024881330.1, forward strand.
GCTTCTTTTAAGAATGAAATACGGAGCCTGTACAGTACTCTTAAATATTAAAATAGGAATTCAAGGTTTAGTTGTTTTGGGTTTTTTTGATAAAAACATATCCCACAGAATATCGTATAGTTACTCTTTTCCTAAGCACTTCGGGGGTTGCTTTTGGAAGGATTCCACCTAACCAAGTCTTATTTGACTTCTGGAAATTAATAAGATTACATTACAGAAGAGTTTGGCAGCAGACTGAGCAGCAACCATTCCCATATCATTGTCACAGCTAAAAGTTGAAATTAATTCCACAATGTCAGTGTACTCACATCAACATGAACCATGGCAAATGAAAATTGACCCAGGCCCATCATATACAAGGGAAAGGTGAAATCTGGGATCTGAATTAGGTAAAGAAATGTGATGGGAGTTAGTAACACTCTTTTCTGATTGTGAGGAAAGTCTATTTTTTTGCAATCGAACAACTAGAGCTCAATTTAAAATGCATGAAAAAAAAATAATCCTGAATTGCAAAAATGAAGTGGCAAAGGTTCAATACATAGCGACCCAATAGCTAAGCCAAAACAAACTTTTATGACATATGGTGTTTATACAAAGAATAATGACTTCTGCTATTTCCATCCAGCTATGTTATGTAGCTTTGTACTACCGTAAATTTTGCTTGTTACATGAACTTTGGCACCACATTTTAACAAAAGAAGTTGTGCACTGACATTCCTGTTTTGCTTCAGTTCTTCAAGCAAAGTTTAAAATTTTTGTTTTCTGTGAAGGAAATAGAGTATTATGTTCAAATACAGAAAACTACTCATAACCAAACTTTAATTTTATGGTTTGCATGGTATCAATTTTCATCAAATAGGAAGGTTTTACTCTACTGGCCCAAATGTCCCTTAATCTACATAAGGTGAGCAATACCTGTATATTTATTAAATATTGAACTGATGAAAAAACAAGTTAGAAAAGTCTTCTTAATCAGTCGGATTAAAATAGAGACAGTCTTGGAGGATTTACTTGCATGTTATTTTACTGAGAGGTTGCACAAAACATAAAGTGGGACAGAAACAGAAGGAAAAACATAGGGTGAGTAGCAAAAATTCAACCATGACACACATTAATGTAATGTGAGAAAATAAAAAAGCAATAAACAAAAATAGATATTGAATGAAATCAGCGCCTGGAAAGCTAAGGGTACAAAATGTGCTTAATGACTCTCCTGCAAACCTTTACTTAGGCAAATGTTCTGTGCTCATGCAAACAGCTCTATTTTTGTTAGCTGGACTGTCCATGTAAGGATAAAATTTTGCAGCTGAGTTCCTAAAAGACTTAAGTAAACTTATTTGCTTGTTCATGTCTCATTAATATAATGTAATCTGCTATCTCCAGTTTCTCATTTTGGGAGACTGAAGTAAATCTTAACATTAATTTCTAAGATCCATCAGGAAAATATATTTACTATATATAAACTGAGACAGAATCCTCAGCTTGATTTGAATGAGTACTTATCCAGTGGTCTGTTTTTTAACCCTGAAGCTAGTAATTGAGGACATGACCCTTTACATTTCTGTCCATTGGGTGTAGGTATCAGAGCAATATTATAAATCATTTCACAAAAAGAATCCAGCTAATATCAAAGAAACACCCCATATATTCAAACTTCCAGCTTGATCTCTACAAGTTTTCCAACCCAAGCCCTGAGGATTACATACCAATGTTATTCTTCAAATTACTGTTTCAGTTTTCTGGACTCATGGTAACTTTAGATAAATGCATACTTTCATTCCGGCTGATACATGATCTTTGAGTCTGAAGATGAATTCATTTTAAACTATAGAAATATGCTGAAAACGGAGACACAAACCAAGTGGTCTTAACAGATGTGATCTCATCGGGGTTCCATTCGTTAAAGGAAATCATTGAATATTAACTAAAAGTTAATTAGACTTAATTGCCAATTAGGAAAAAAAAAGTAATTTGAAACTATCCACTGCCAATGTGTTATTATTACCTTTGAGAAGCCTAAATCTTGAAGAGGGTATGTTACCTGTCTGTATATCATTTATAGTACGCTAAGTCCATTGTTAAATGTTGGTTCGTTAAAGGAAGTCTCACAGACCTCAAAAGATCCAAGGGAAAAGACAAACAACTTATCTTGAAATCGTGGAAATATTGAAGGACTCGTTAACTTGCTCTTTTTAGAAAAACATACATTTTTCTTTTAGTTTTGTTTTCCAAAATTCTTAATTTTCAAAAGTAGGTGAAGGGTCACCAGACTATATTGGGTACCAGAGATTATGATGAAAGTAAAGGGACTTGCACCTGTCCAAATGATGTACACTTGGTAAGAAGAGAGTGGACCACAACGTTTAAGTGTAACACACTTCCATCAGCCTTCGCATCCCAGACCATTAGCTATATGGTAAAAATGACTTCTACCCATCTCTAGAAAAACAGTGAGAATTCAGTGTACTTTGTATAGTGAGTATCCTAGTAAAATAAAGGCCTGGAGAGACAAGGACTTGAGCTTTCCACAGATCATACACTTATATACATTTAGGAAAATAAAAGAATACTATGACATCCACTGTAGTTGAGAAAGAAGGTAAGGATGGCTGACTGACAAGAATGAAAGTGAAGGCTGTGAGATGGTGAGGTCAACCAGTGACTTCTGTATTGAACTATTTTGATCTCTCTTTGAAAATTAATGTGGGCAGTGGTGTGAGAGGCCTGCAAAAGTACTTCCATTTATCTCTTCAACTTCTCTTCTACCCCATCTTAAAGGAAACTCAAGGTATGCTGTAGTCAGTCACAAGGAAAATAATGCAAAATGTCAGATTTAGAAACTTATTTCAAGGCCTGTTCTTTTATTATCTTGGCCCTTAATTTTTCAAATAAGATATTATTTTTATGAGAAGTAATTCTTTAGATAGCACAAAAACCTGTAACTTATCTTTGACCCCATCTCACAAAGAACTGGCACCTGTGCCTACCTAACTGTTCCAAATCTTGAAGGGCTGCTATTATTGTTAATTAACCATCTGGCTTCTGAAATGCCAGAAAGAAGAGATAGGTAGCATATCCAAACATTTCAAGCACTTAGGAGGATAATGTTGCAATAGTCTGAATTCTTGGTGCAGCCTTCTTCAAGGAAGGTTCCATGTCACATGAAAAAAATCCCATAATAATTTCAGTCTTGCTGCTTGGCACCAAAAAACCCCCCAACACATTAATAATTTGAACCTTTTGGCTTGAGCTTTTCTATTGCTGTACAGATATTATAAAGTCAGATCAGTACAAGTTGTTCTGGAATTTCTTGATCTGAAGGGACCTGCTGCGAGTTAATATGAACTGCACTACATTGTGCAATTAAAATGTATACGTCAACTTCTATTTGTGAGTTGCCATATGTAGTCTCTCAAAAGAGTCTACTGATACCTTTCACTGCAAAACCCACATGATCAACCAGATCCTCTTTTCCAAAACCAGTCCCAACACAGCAAATTTGTCACCACTTCAGTGAAACATCAGTTGTTATCCCAACCCACTGGGCTGATTTTAAAGATCTTTAAATAATATAAAATTACATTGTCTGAAGTATGAATTGATGGATGTCTCCAGGCACCTTTCACTAAGTTTATGTTCTGGATTCACATTACAGAGTGCACTTTTATTAAAAGAATTCTTAGACCCAGCTTTTTAGCTGCTATGGGAAAGTTTTGAAAAAAAGAATAGAAATTCACATCTCAGGTCTCATTATGAAATGAAAGACCTACTGAGACAAAGGTGACATTTAAGGTCTTTTCCATACTTCTTCACATTAATAGTATTTCTGCCTTAAGGATTTGGGGAAATATTTAATAATGGTTTTTAGGATCACAGAGAATTTTTTTTTTTTTTTAAGACCTCTTCTTAAATAGACTAACTATAACCTGAACCTTTTCCAGTTCCAAAAATGAATGTTTGTGTAATGTAGGGTAATGTTTATTTTCAACAGACAATTATTGTCAGAGGCCTGTGCAATTCCTTAGTAACCACAAAGATATTCTGTAGCAAAGAATCTATCCACTTACACATTTGTTTTATAGCTTCTGAATATAAATACAAATAAACCAGCAAAGAATCAGTAAGAATGAAGGCAACAGCAGAAATAATATTTAATGAAATTGCAGGAGAAAAGTAAGGGCAGCAAAAATTCTTCTATCAATACGTTGCAGGAGATTGTCTTACTGAATCTGTCTGGTTCCATAAATATCAGAAATAGAGACATATTTGGTTTCTTCTTTCCTACTTTTGTTTCATGGTCTATGCCTCCATTCAGCACATATTTACTTATCTTAGGTTGAACAGTTACACTGCTCTGTTGATCAAAAATATCTCAAGAAATCACAAAGTAAATTCTGATAAAACCTTTTCATATTATGAAAGTATCTTCCAATTTATTTATTTTAAAATTTATTTTCAGATGACATATACATTCACTAAAAGGTGGGATGGAAAATGAGAAGCTAGTGTGCATCTGCTTTATAACAGTAATTTCATAGCAGAAGAAAAGCTTACCTCTTTGCTTCTTGTCTTCAGGAAAGCAAGTGACAAATTTTATTGTTTAATAGATTTACACAGAAGGTGCTATTTAGAGCACAGAAGGTATATCCGAGTACTTATAAGAGAAATCCGAGCAGATAGCTAGCAAAGTCACCTACCAAATGACCTTAGGTGGAACTCTGTAGCTTGTCTATTCTATCAAAATTAAATTTTTGTTTGTATTGTGCACATTAAACTTCCAGATATTTTCCAATCTCAAAAACTATAAGGAAATTCTTAACCACCTGAAATTTCACAAATGCTGTTCTGTTGCACCTGATGCTAAAAACTGGCCTTTTAGTTGTCACGCTACAAACCTCTCCCTTGTCAGCAAAAAAAAAAAAAAAAATCCATTATCCATTAGTATCCTAAATAACTAATCCATTAGTAATATAAGGCCGATGGCAGAGAGATGGGACTACTACTAACCCTTTTGTCTTGGTCCTGCATCCAGCACACATCAAGCTTAAAACGCAACTGTCAACATCTTCTGCACAGAGATCACATCTTTTTTTGTGTGTGTAGACAGTCATGATAAGTTGTTTAGGACAAATTATACACAATAGTAGGGGAGGCAAGAGAAGGCAGATATGAAGTATTAATCAATTAATTAATTTCATTCTTTCTGCCTAAATTTCTGCTAGCAATGACTGCATGTTCACCTGGAATTTACTGTTTTATTTAGTAGTGGAAGTTAGGTTTACCAATCCATAAGTAGCTCAGAGAAAGCAGAGCAAAGATTTAAGGAATGTCCCCATCATCATCTATTTTGTTTCTCAAGCAATTGTTAATTCATAAATTAAATCATAGTGTTTGCATTCCTTATGATGGCGTTTCCAGTCTGTGAGGCCAAAAGGGATCTCAATGTCAGAGGCAAGTGTACCAGCAGGGGAGAGAAATTAGAGTTTTGGGGTTTGCAGACCACCGACTGCCATCGTGCAGAGCAGGAGACTGCAGCCAGGCTGTGGCGCAGGTGGGGAAGCTGCATGCTGGAAGTCACTAATTAGAGATGTGGCAGATTCAAACAGTGGCAATCTCAATGGAGACTCAACCTGAAGGCACGGGTGACTGAGATAAGCAGTTGAAAGGGACCAAAGGACACCAGACAGAGTTGTTAGTGTCTAAAAGTGCAGGCAGTAGCAACCTGAATGAACGTCTAGTTAAAGAAAATTTAGAACAAAGGCAGGGTTTTATGGCCTGATGCAAAGACCACTAAAGTCAATGGAAAGATGCCTATCTGTAAGTATTTGACAACCCCAGATGACATTAAGAAATTAGAAAGCTCTAGGGTTCCTATAAGTAAAAGAGCAACATCCGTAACTTAATGGACCTTATTATGGGCAATAAACATGAAGAGGTTCTATAAAGTTGATGCAGAACTTAATACAGAATGAATGACAGAACCTTATCTAAGTCTGGGGTGGGAACCTGAGGACAATCACCAGAAAAACAAATATTTAATTTGAAGATCATTATGTATTTTTCCCTCTTACTTTGTCCCAATGACTCATAGGACAGTAAGTTCAATATAGGCAGACATTCAGTACAGGGTGAATGCTGAGCTGTATTTTAGCTCTTTGGGATCTGACCCATTTTTACTGTTTCATTGACTGAGTAGTCTGTGGCTTTTGTTCTTTAAAGACTGATATTTGCATTTGGTGGACAATTTCAAATTGCTACAGTTATTTGCACAGTGGGTAAATGTCTATTCTGTTTCGTGGCTAGTTTTCTTTTTTTTTTTTTTTTTTTTTTTTTCTGTGATTTGTTTTCTTTTCCCTATGGTAATGGGGCTTGACAGCATGATTCCCTCTTGGGGAAATTGGACATATGTAGCTTTTAATTTCTTCTGGAGAAAGGAGCAGCTAAATTAAAAGTAGCAGGATGTTTCTCACAAAAGGACAAATTTTCTACCCAGCTTGAGTTGTGGCTCAACTTGAGTAATTTTGTGGGAGAAATCATGCTCCCTACTGGGGAATATTGTCAGTGGCTCAGCACATTCCCAGTGGGCATGTCATTTTAGTGCAGTTTACCTAAACCTTAATTCCATGCCTAGTAGAATCATCACGGAGTTGCAGGAGGATTCATGTGAGAGGGAAGGTCCTAGTCATTACAATTAGGATGTTGTTTGGGTGAATAGTTCATGATTTGGCCTTCAAACAAGAATGATCTTTTAGGTAAGACCTCAATGAAAATCTGGGTTTGATTGCAGGTGTCTCATAGACTCTTGTGTGGTCATCAATAAGGCTCCTTTTTTCCATGTGTCTTGCTAACCTATCAGCAATACTTCCTTCTCTTACAAAGGTGTTCTGAAGAGTTAATTAATATTTGTGAAGTATTTAAATGAAGAACTTGCTGAAGTAGAAATAACACAGAGTGAGGCACCTGGGTGCACGCTATTATTCACAGCACAAAACAAAACAAAACAAATCCCTAATTGATTCAAAGTGTTGAGGAAATGTTCTTCCATGTTCCCCAGATGGCAAAAAATCTCAATGTATACAAAATATCAATAGGACAAGCAATCGTGCTTGAAGCAGAAACTTTGACACTGTGCTTCAACTTAACTAGAACCATCTGCTTGTGCATGAACAGTAGTAAAAGACTTGAAAAAACACAAAGCAGAGCACTTACACAAACCCAGTTGATAAGTAGGTATCAGTAGAGTTCACTTCATTGCAAAGCAATGAGAACAAGTTTATCAGACATACTCAAGAATAAGCAAACAGGTCCAATTAAAAAAAAAAAATCCTCAGCAACTCTGACCCTACAATTAATCACAATAGCTTACTGAAGTAACAATTAACTGCATCTTAAATGATAGTCAGAAGAGCAAGCAACTTTTTGGAAGACAAAATGCAAAATCTGGGAAAAGAGAGTTATGAATTTGATCATTTGTACCTGCAGTTGGCACCTCTGCAGATAATGTTCCCAATGTATTGCAATCAACATGGCTGGCCCAATTATCAGGCTGCACAGAGTTCTCTTTGAAAATTTGGTTTACAGGCAGTTTGAAAAGATACACAGTACATTACTGGAGGGAAAAACTAGAGAATAGAATTTTAATGTAATGTTCAAAATTTTGATGTGTCTATTACTATTTTCCTTTAAGTTGTCCTCAGTGTTTTAAATCTTCAGACTCAAATTTACCGAAAAATATGTACACATGGAGGTGAGGGAGCAGTCAATGAATATAACAAAAAAAGTGTTTTAAATTTTAGGTGGATACTCTTGAGATGTAAGTGGCAAGCGGGCTCGAATTAAATTAATGTAGAATCTGAATCACATATAATTTATCTTAAGATTCTAGCGATATTGTCAATGTTCTCCGGTATCTTTGATTTCAAGTAATATATTTTATATTTCATTATTCTATCACATTAGAACAGTTACTCTACAATTAATAAGAACTGATTACTTTCTCTAATGAGTCATTGTTTACCATCACAGACTATTAGTTTAGCTTAGGGTCTTGAGCCTAAAAGCACAATTTTTGCAAAACACTTAAGGCAATCATAAGTCCATAGAAGCCTTCTGTATAACCTATTTTACTGACAAACAATTACATTTTAGATTGAAGAGGTGAAATGATTAAGAATATTTGACTTAGTTGCCATGACAGCATGCATTTTTCATCAGGCAGAGTGTAATTACTACAATTTCAATGATGTAAAATCAAGAAAGATGATAACAAACAGCAGAACCATGGAGATATTGCCATTGCAACCAGGTTGCCATGGCAACAGTGATAATAATCTCAGTGATAGATGTTTTCTCTTGCTCTTTCCATTTTGTACGGTTATAACATTCAGAGCCAGTTTTTACCACAGCTTTTTATAGTTTATTAGACTGTCAAAATAGTTTATGAGATGTTGTTGCAAAGGAAATGACTGAGTTCCGCAGCCTAATAAAAATGCCAAATACTCTGTTTACATACTGCTGCAGCATTTAACAAACATTAAAAAATTGTATGAAAAATGATTTGATATTGTATCTGTATTAATCAATTTGCAAGGCATAAGCTCTGTCACTGAAGGTCAAATGAATACCTTCCAAGCGTTACTTTTAGAGAGCCCTTTTAAAGTTTATTCTTGACACCATGCTGTCAACTCCTTTTCTCTGAGATGTTGCAAAACATGCAGCTCACAGGAAATACTTCATAAGACTAGTGGATAGTTAGCTTGAAAAATCATGTTAATGATTTTAGATAATGTAGGAACATTTAATAACTTAATATCAAAGAAGTGGTCAATGCAGATTAAAGAAAACTTTATTTACCAAAAGTCTACCACAGATATGAGATAGCACAAAAAAATGTAAGATAATGTGTGCATGGTTTTAATATCTATGTATACATATACACAAGCTATTATATGCATATCCTATTTTATACAGCATGATTGTAGTGTCTGTATGAAGACAGAGAATAAATAGCATCTTCATAATGTTACCACCTATGCTACATAGGCATCAGAAGGCACTGATTAGTAGATGAAGCATTAAGATTTACTTCTGAAGCAGAAATAAAGCTCCTTTTCTATAGTTTTAAAGACTCAATTTCTAAATCTGAAACAATAACTCTTTAGGGAGCAATGTCATTTAAATGAGAATTTTTAGAATTGTTTGCAAAGGAAATATTTAAATATCCTTTTCTATTTTTCCCCTATCTTTTTCTCCCAAGCTTAGCAACAGTCACCATCCACCTTAAAAAGAATTATAGACATGCTCTGAGAAACAAGCGCATTTAAAATCTGAATATTCAATACAACAAATTATTGTTCTTCATTGAAGTTAACCCAAATTTATTACATAACTGAAAGAATTGTTAGAACTGAAGCTTTTCATACTATCCAGTTTGGCCAGCTGTTTTATACGTTTGCTCAGCACTGAGACTTTCAGTAGAGAACAAAAGCCAGAGAGGGAAAGGGAGGGACTCCTGAAATGTTGTGGTTAAACAGGTGGGTAATGGGGCAGGAAGATTCAGAAAGAGCATGAATTTTTATGCACTGCTTTGTGGTGTTAATGTGGATTTGAGGACCAACATGGGAGACTATAGCCATAATAACAAGAATCTGGTGACTGATGATATCAGTTTCAGTCATGCCGTTCGCCAGAAGAGTTGTGTCAAGGCGCACAGCTCCTTCATGTGGACCTGACTCTGCTCATCCCATAATACCTAGACGCCAGCGTACATATGGCAATTCCTCCAAGAAAAGTAATGAATTTTCAGTTTAGAGAACTGTTAACATGTTCTAAAGTTTTTCTTAAGTGTTGTAGGCAACTGCAATCCACAGCTACCAACCACTGTTCAATCTCGGTTATCTTTTTTAAAAATAAAATAAAATAGTGCAAAAGTACCTAAAAAAGACAAACATTGAGTTTCTTAATAGAACACTACTGAGTGCTACTGACAGCTTATTCCTTTGGTGTTTATACTTTTGATAAACTAGAGGTTTTAAAATTTGAACTCATGCCTGGGGAAAAAAAAAATAGATATCTATCTATCCCAAACCAAATGAGAATTTAAATGTATATGCTTCATTACAGTTAACGGATAACATATGTTTACATTGTCTATGTTGCCTGGAAAATTTTCTTTATTGTATATGTTAAATGTATATACAGTATGTATGTGTGGGTGAGAGAGAGGAATAGAAGGGAGTCTGGTCTCTGAGAAGATCCACTGTAAAAGTTGTCAAATGATGCACAGCAGCCAAGATTACATAATCATAGTCAAAATCAGAGATGTTTTAAGACCTTATAACTTTGTTGACACTAGAGAACTGATCCTAACTGTACATTTGGTAAAATTTATTTGGTTTATTTTTATCAGAGTGGAGCACTTATTTTTTTTTATCAGAATGGTTTGTGCTGTGAGAATGGGGTCCCAGTATTCAAATATAATGTCCTTTTCTCAGTTTCACATCATTACTCTTACTTATGCTTTCCTACAATTAAATAACTTGGTATAAAGTCATGTTGTTTTAAGGAACAAATATTTGTAATTCCATCTTCATTTTTATTTACAGTTTAACTAAACTATATGTACTAAGAGACACCATTAGTTGAATAGAAATATGCTTTTCCCTGAATGTCCTTTTGCTTTGTACTCTTATTCATACTACATCTAAATTCTACAGAAAAAAAACAAAAAAAAACAAAAAAAAAAAAAAAAAAAACAAAAAAACAAAAAAACAAAAACACACACACACAAAAAAAAAAAAAACTGAAAGAAATTAAAAGAAAAAAGACTCTTATTGGCAGAGGGAGTCAAGGGAAAGAGTAAGAATACTTTAAGCTATAACTCTTTATCTGAAACTAAGTAGTTTTCAGTATGGTGGCATCTTTTTAAATAAGCTTTTCTTCCCAAGGATATCCATCCCTCCAGCCATCTCACCATTGCTGTTGCTATTCTTTAAAACTTTCCAGATTTGCAGGTTTTTTTGATAATGTACAGCCAAAAAAACCCCACCATGCTGTACTCTAACAGGGATGACATAAGAGCTGTAGAGATACGGTTACTTGCCTCCACCACCATATGATGTCTTTGTGCGTGAAGCCTAAAACTGCAGTGCCCTTTTTCAGGCAGCTGTCACACATTGTAAATTGATGAATACTTTGCTGTCCACAGTTAATCCCATGTGTTTTTTGCACCATTATTACTTCCCAGGTCTGTCTCCTTCATCAAATGAACATCCTTGCATTATGTCTGCCAAATATTATTATACATGGTGCCAAATTTAATTTTTTTTTTTATTTATACAGTTACAGAACACAGTCCTTTACATCTATTTCTCCTTGGCCTCTGAGGTGTTTAGACTTCTTGCAGTCTGAATTTCACTAATAGACCTGACTAGTAATGACTTAACAAAACTTATAAATAACTTCCACCAACCATCAATCCTGCTTGTGCCTGACTAGACTTTCTCCAACTCAGTGCATTTCATTTATCATTACTTTATGTTTATTGGGTTTTTTTGGTCACTTTTCAGATCTCAGATCAGTCTTTCTTTTCCAGCTTAACTACATTCTCAATTCTTATTTATATCTAATGCTAGGTGCAAAAGTTAGCCACCACCCATCGAACAATTTTGTAATTGGAAGGAAAGAAGGAACGAATGAAAGCAAAAAAAAAAAAAAAAAAAAAAAAGAAAAATAAATCATTCATCTGGAAAGCCATATGTTTGAGGCTTGCTTAGTTTTTAAAGTCTAATTTCTTATGCATTGGTATCATGTTGGAGATTCTTATATCTTTTGTTTGGAATATACATAAAATTTCCACTAATTGCAATGAACATTAATTACGGCCTTTTAGGGCCTGTCTCTGCTTTCTGACATGGCATTCAGCACATACTGCCTCTCATTCTATAGACAGCCTCTTGTAAGGGATGTCCTCAGAGATTTTAAACGGCAAGGGGGCTTTTTACTGGTTTTCCAGACAACACATGGATTGCACTAACGTGAATAAACAGAAGGAAATTTAAATACAGAAACAGAAATTACAGCTTTGTGACTTTATTTTGTGCACTTAATTGAAAATCCAGAGACATACTGTAAACTCTAGGAGTTTGTGAGTGCACAGATAGTAAATTGGATTGATAGCCTACAAAAGAAACTGCAAGAGGTTTACCAAGGATGACCTGCCTGCCAGGGAATAGGCTAACCCTCTCCCTCCACCCCTCAGTTTTCAGTGCTGATTGTCAGTTTTGGAGTGGAGCTGAAACAATTCCTTTTGCTGGGTGTCTAAGCACATGCTGCTTTCAAAATGAATTACATTATAGAGTATAGGATTATCACTCCCAGCTTTCCTTGAAAAGCGGGGGAATTGGAAGCAGCAAGTCTCAAGAAGCAGTTCCCTTCTTCAAACTGAGAAAATGCAGGTGTCTGAAAAAATAACATAAACCACTGAAAAAGAGGTGTATCCGCACCAAAATGGTGATGCAAATTTGAAAGTCTGCACTCTGCTCTGAGCTGCTTGATACCCTGGGAGACTACGTCTCTGCCTATGATAGCCCATCAGAAATGCTGATGTTGTTTTGCAGAATACCTCCCACCTACATAACACTGTGAAGGAGAGATGCTGTTTTGTCCAGGGCAGTAAGTGATCCCCTGGACTTGGTCCCATGCTGACAGCTGATCCACCTTGAGGCATTTTAATCTGCTGGCTGTGTGCCAACACCTTCCTCTATCTAAATGCAGGACACATCTGCTTATGGGTGGGTATGTGACTAAAACCCGAGTCACAGTAATCGAGTAAGATAGTGTTGCTAAAGAGTTTATAATGGAATTTCTTTTTAGAGAGAATTACATCAATAATTAAAGTTCCCACCTGTCTACTGTCCCTTCTTTTAATTATACCTGATGTCTCTCATCCCACAAAATGCTGATATATGGAACCACTGCTTGTCCCTTAATTTCAAGATTAATTAATTGTTGCCATTGTGTGTGATCTCATTAGGAACACTGTAGAAAAAAGATCATAACTATGTATGGATAGGAATTCTAAAATATTATAGGTGATGTTCTCAATGGATGTTGAGCACAGCATTATTCAGCAAAGCATCATCGATGTCACCTATTACAACAGCAATAATTACTTTGGAACGGTATGCAGACCAAGTACATTCAGAAACAAGGATCCAATATGTTGTAATGTGTTTCAAAGCCTGAGCAGATGCTTTGCTATCATTTTCCTAGCTGAAATTCTTCTTCCCACCTGTCTTTTCCTGCACCACTTAAAACACATGAAGGGTGGATGGTGGCATGAATGATAGAAAGACCTTGTGATGACCCTCTGCACCTGAGAGAATTTTCCTCCAAACAATATTTGGATGATTTTTAAAACAGATGTGCAAGCCTTAAAACCCTCATCTCAATTGCCTGAGATATAGAAGAAAAATGAATTAAAATATAGATTGAAAATGTCTTTTGATAATAAAAATCATTTTCTGAGGAACATTTTAGAGCAATTTTCTGTCTTATGCATTTTATCTTGCCACTTTTCCCATTGGCTATTATTTCCCTTGATCTCATGTGGATATATCCTGAATAACATTCTGGAGGATATTAAGCTGTGCAACAGTAAGAAAGAGCTCAAGGAAACTATTGCAGCTTGGTCTGTGTCTCATTCTACTTTAGATTTACATGGCCATGGTATTTAATTTTCAGGAATCCTAGTTCCAATTTCTTCTCCCAAGTTATAGAAACTTTCTGTGCTTTCCATCCGGTAACCTCTATAAAATCATGCACACCACTGCTAGTTGCCAGCATTTTTTCCAGACACCTTGTCTCTACCTGTTAATGTCTCAGGATTTTTTTTTCCCTTTATCTTTCTACCAGAGAAAAGGAAATGCATTTACTGACATGACCCACAGAAAGTCCTCTGGTTTAGGATTAAATGCAGTCTTCTCTTTTGTGATCCTAAAAACCCAGAATGCTTGATCAGATCTTTCAGTTAGGCAATATGCACTATTTTTGTAATGTTAAAAATCTAAATCCTAAATTCAAAGAGATATAGCTGAATTGTTCTTTTAAAAGACCCCAAATTATTAAAACTGTTTGCTGTACATTTTTATAAGAAGGTTTTAAATTTTCCATTACTGGTTTTGCAAACTATATACCTCTTAAAACTCTATAACGTAGCATGATAGCTTTGGTATGATTTGATGTGTTTTTCACTATCACAGGTTACCTAGGAGAACATACATATTGTAAAGTCTAAATTACATTTGTTTCAAATTATGTAAAACAACAAAGAAAGAACAAATGGATATCATACAGGACAGAGTAATCAGCCTTTTAGTAGCACTGCATGAGTCACATTTGAATTTATTTCAGTGGCTGTTTTTCCTATTGCTGCTATACATACATTTAGAGATTACTTGTGCTGTGTGTCAGTAGACCATGGACGTAAGTATGCCAGGGGCATCTAGAGAGTAATTTTCAGTGATCAAATACCCTTTTCTCTATCTCAACGATCTAGGATTTCTATGATATCTTGTATTCTCATCCTGGATGCTTCTGTGGGGAAAAGTCATCTCTGCTCAGTTTCTGTAACATCTTCAGAGCAGGGTACACTGAGGAAAAAGAAAAAATGAATAGCAAATGAGAAGAAAGAGAGATAAGAAGAAAGAGAAGAAAAAAATGGGCATGTGCCTTTCTGATAGAGTCATCTGCAACATAGCACATACTACAGAAATACTTTAGTAGTAACCAGTTGACCATGCGACCTCTGAATTTCAGGGATGCAAATTACTGTAACTATTGCTGGTCCCAGGCTATTTCTGGAAGACATAACATTTCTCAAATGACTCTGAGACACTCAAAAGTCTGTATTCATCCAACTGAATTGTACACACTGAAGCACTCAAATCAGTATTTTCCTACCTTTAGGCTGCCACTAGAGAAAATGGAGTGAGATGGATACATCCAGGAAGCAATTCAGCTCACCTCAGACTTAAACTGTCATTGTAAAGGTCTTGATCTTTCTTCAGATAGGAGGTTGGATGAAACCATATTAGGTTGTTCGGTTTGGGGTTATTTTGCTTGGGGGTGTTGGGGGG
This sequence comes from Tyto alba, assembly GCF_018691265.1. Lineage (NCBI taxonomy): Eukaryota > Metazoa > Chordata > Aves > Strigiformes > Tytonidae > Tyto > Tyto alba. Next base: position 40,582,248 of record NW_024881330.1, read on the forward strand.
GTGTGCATGGAGGCCTGGGGTGTGTTGGATTGGGTTGTTTTTTGGGGGGGGGTTGGGGGTTATTTTTTGGCCTGTCTTCAATCTGAATAAGCACTGTTACTGAGGAAACATTTTGGTACACATTCACTTCCAGAGTTTTTCATAACTTAAAGTCTCAGGCACTCTGTAGGCACAGAGAAATTAAAATATCAGCACTGCCTAAGGAACAAACCATTGCAATATAATGGAGAAAGGCTAAAAAGGGACTGTTCATCAAAGGAGCTTCTATTAGCAACAAACCTTGCAAAACAATACTATATGCAAACATTTTGCCTCTCAGTTGTATCTCCTTACCCAAGCATTATGGATAGGAGACTATTGTTCCTTATCAAGGTCACGGCATCTTTCTCTTCTCACAACCTGTTTCTTTGTCATTCACTCTTCCTAGTGTAAGCTGTCTCTTAAATTGTGCTTAAGAATTTGACCACAATAATCCTAAATTATTTGACTGGGAGAAGTGTCAGCTGTCATCAAAACTGCTTATGATTTTGTAAACACTTTTATGCTATTTGCTTGAAGGTAGAAGTATCTGACTTCATATTTAAAGCCATTTGCTCATGATAAATTAAAATAATGCACCTAAAGGACCTCTTCATTAAAGCACTGGAGAGTAAAAGCTCCATTTAAGTGACATGTTTGACTCTCCCTCTCTTTTAAAGCTTCTATTTGTTGCTGATCTCTTCCCAACTCCCACTGTTTATTCTACTAAATATGGTATAGAGATAAAACCATGTTCCACTCCATAGGCTTTTTCTAAGATTTCCACATGCAGCAGGAGGTAAACAGAAGAGTCAGATAAAAAGAATTACAATAGGATGTTATTTATGCATTAGAATATGTGGAAGAACAGGAGAACAAGAATACACTTAAGAGAAATGAAAATTGAGCTTGACACAAAATACATGATTCTTTAAATGCTTTTGCCAATCTAAATGTTGGTGATAAGCTCCCATTTCAAAGAAAAATGATACTTAGAAACATTCTTCTTTCACAATAAAATAAAATAATGTGCGGGAGGTGAAAAGTTATTGTAGAAAAACATAACTCAGAGTTTGTGAGACACTATCCCGCTCAGGTGAGGGAGAGGAAAGCAGTTTATCAGACATTAGGTGGGGGGAAGAATATAACAGCTTCATCATGCAAATATCATAGAATCATAGAATGGTTTGGGTGGGAAGGGACTTTTAAAGGTCACCTAGTCCAAATACTGGAGTTTCCATCATGATGTTTCACAGCTTTCAGAATTTCGTGTAAAATGCTTCTGTCCTCTTTCCAAGGTGCTATATTTCCACTCTATGCAATGACATGTTACAATCTAGTCTGCCAGCCTAAGGCACTAGAAGTTATAAATCAGGATATTCAAAAGTGAACAGCAAGAAAGAGGGTCTTCTTTTTATGTGCTCTTACTTTTATTTTACTTTATTCAATTCTAATCCCCCACAATTTCCCAGTTAACCAAATTCTTTTCATGGGTTCAAGGAGGGCCTTCTCTTGCCTCATCAAGTTGCTTGTAATTGTCTTCATCTTTTCTAAGCCACTCAGTACTAAGATGAAAACCATTCAGTGTTGTCTTTTTTTGCAAAACTGTGTTCAGCAAGACCTATACAAAGCACATTTTATTGGCAAATTAGCAGTTTCTGAAAATTCTACTTTGCAATATTTTTCTAAATATTATCAATTGTCCCACTTACAGCAAGAAAGTGCTCAGATCCTGGAGAAGGAGTAAGTAAAGTCTTTACTGAAGTCAGTAAATCCCACAGTCTGACAAAACCGGAACTTTTTTTCCAACAGAACAAAATAAGATCCCACAGTTCAGGTAGGGGTATATATAACTAGAAAAGCTTTAAGCAAAAATTTCACTTATTTGCATCTCTAAATGAGTTTGAAAATGTGATTGCATATTATAAGAGAAGAGAGGCTTGATCTCAGATGACTTGATGATTCCTTCTCCAGTATCCCACTCAATGGAATAAAACTCTTCTGAGCTCAGTAACGTCTCTGAGGAGACCTTAAATCTTCAGGTCTTATATCCATTACAGATTCCTTCTAATTAGGCATTGTTAAATTTTATGTTCCACTGTTATTATTCCTGCCAAATGGCTTTCATACTCTGCTGTCCTGACTTCAAGGATTTGTGCTGTTCATTGGGGTGGAGAAGCCAGTATCTGTACATCTTTGTCTTGCCCAATCTATAAAAGTAAGAATCATAATACCGCATTAGAAGAAAAAGAGAACTCAGAATATTTTGATAAGGAAGGTAACTAAGTGAGTTTCTCAAATAAGTATTAGCTTGTGTTGTTTCCCCCAATTGGCTACACATAGTATGGGTGTACTCTGTCACAGAAAGCGCCATCTAAAAATTAGAAATAGACATAACTAACTAGTGTTATTTATCTGCCTGGAATTGCAGTTATGAGCCAGCATATAGAACTAGTACCCTTATGCAGAGAATGTGGAGTAATTAATGTTTAAGTAATGTCTACTGAGATTAATTATCACACAATTTAAAAATATTTTTATATATTGATCCATTTTATGCATGAATTGAAACTTAAGAATAAAGATGAGTTTTACAATTAAAATTCATGCACATTGAGAGACTGATCTGTCCCATCTTCTTTCCATCCTCTTTTTTTTTTTTTCCTTTTATTTAGAAGAGATGAGATTTTTCAAAGTCAGATATACATCTGATTTTGATACCTTCTTGTCTTTCTTGAATCTAAAACTCTGTTGTGGGAATCCTAGTCTCTGTGAGGCCAATGGGGAAAAATGTCTCCATTTTCCTTGGGGTTCAGATTTCATATGATGTCTTCTGCCATGATGCAGCTTTTTAATATAGACAAGTAAATGCCTTGTTAAGTAAATGAAAGAGAAGTTAACCAATTATAAAAACTCTATTGCTAGCATTAACATTTTTTATTTATTATTTTATTTCAGTATTAGATTACATATGAGAAGCTTATTAAAAGAACATTACATTTGCAAAGTCAATTTCTGGAAAGTTGCTCAGTGCCAGGATAAGGACTGCATAAACATTCAGTCGTAAGTAATACTATGTTTTAATGCTGCATTAGCTGAGAAATATTTATAAACCTTGGAATTCCAAGTCCAGTACAATCTTGTTTTATGCAGGTCTATTTCTCTATAAAGGCAACTTTAAAATCTCTAGAATTATTCAAGTACTTACTGTTCCTAGCCTGAGTTTAAACACTTTCCTGGAGTGATGGCTATGTCTCAGTTCCTTAACAAAAAAATGATACTGCCATTTTTTACTATAATTTTGCTTTCTCTTGTACGTGGTTTACTGAAATTGCAAACTGTGTGGCAAGGACTATATTTTATTGGGTAGGTGCATACTGTCTGTTAAAGTGGTACCCATAATTTGGGAGACACTTCTAGGTACTGTTATAATATAGATGAATGAATAAAGAGCAACTTGTTACAGCAATACAATTTTTCAGGATAAGAAAAATATGTCTTAGACTTCAAGAACCATGCTCCAATTCATACAGCTATGTGGCACATGTCTAAGGATCTTATGACTTTTTAATGACTTTCCTAAAAGTCATTAGGTACACAACAAACCTGAAGGCCTACTTAACACATTAACAGACAAGGCTGCCATCTACATTTGTTGTTTACAGCATTATAAAGTCTACTTCTGTGTGAAATCTTGTAAGCCAGAGACTTATTCAGAGCAAGTGCACTATACAACTATTAATTATTTTAATATAGTTAGAAATATCTCAGAAGTCAGTAATGATAATGTACATGCTCTTTTATGTTAAAATAAGTTGTTGGATATTTTGCTGTATTTCTCTGCATTTACTTTTGTTAAAAATAAGATTTTCATGCAAAATTTATAAAACACATAAAAATCCAGGACAGATTCGATGAGCAATTTAATTATCAATGTTCTGTTCAACTAATTGTCCCATGAAGACAACATGTTTGTTAAGAGGAGACTGTAAAGAAATGAGTTCACAGATAGCAAAGTAAATACATTCTACCAGACCAGCACCTTGCCTAGCTTTTTGACAGTTGACTCAGAGTTTACTCAGAATGGATCCATTTGCAAAATATGAGAACCAGAATTAGGCCTGAAACACATCTCATAAAATTCAGGAAAGGAACTACTTATGTTTAATATATATTTATGAACTGTTTGTAACACTACTTTTTCTAGAACAATCCTGGGAAAGAAGGTGGTGACCTGAGAGCTTGGATAGAAATAGGGTCTTTCAAGTTCATTTCTCTTTGTATGGTATCTGAAAGAGGATGTGAAGCACCTGAATGGGTCAGATCCCTGTTCCTTTCTGGTCACTTGGCTGCGGACCCAGCTCCTGCTTGTTTTGAGAAGATAAACGAACAAGCAAGGAGAGTGCTCAAGACTTAAAGTATCTTTTCTGAGACACTCTGTGTCTGACAAAATACAGAGTTTGACAAAACATGTTTTAGAAGAGAGGAACTATAAGCCATCACTTGAACTGTTTGACTGAATTCTGCCACCAGATAACAGAACCAAACAAAAGAACAATCTTCATAGAATTATATAATTGTTTAGGTTGGAAAAGACCTTTAATATCATCAAGTCCAACTGAAAACCTAGCACTGCCAAGTGTATCACTAAACCATGTCCCTAAGCACCACATCTACACATCTTTTAAATACCTCCAGGGATGGGGACTCACCCTCTTCCCTGAGAAACCTGTTCCAGTGCTTGACAACACTTTCCGTGAAGAAATGTTTTATAACATCCAATCTAAACCTTCCCTGGTTCAACTTGAGGCCATTTCCTCTCATCCTATCACTTGTTACTTGGGAAAAGACACCGACACCCACCTCACCACAGCCTCCTTTCAGGTAGTTGTAGAGAACAGTAACGTCTCTCCTGAGCCTCCTGTCCTCCAGGCTAAACAAACCCAGTTGCCTCAGCTGCTCCTTATAAGACTTGTGTTCTAGACCCTTCAACAGCCCCATTGCTCTTTGGACATGCTCCAGCACCTCAATGTCTTTCTTGTAGTGAGGGGCCCAAAACTGAACACAATATTTGAGGTGAGGTCTCACCAGTGCCAAGTACAGGGGGATGATCTCTTCCCTGGTCCTGCTGGCCACACTATTTCAGATACAAGACAGAATGCTCTTGGCCTTCTTGGCCACCTGGGCACACTGCTGGCTCATAGTCAGCCAGCTGTCTACCAGCACCCCCAGGTCCTTTTCCACCAGGCAGCTTCCCAGCCACTCTTGCCCAAGCCTGTAGCATTGCAGGGGGTTGTTGCGACCCAAGTGCAGGACCCAGCACTGAGCCTTGTTGGCTCTCATACATTTGGCATCAGCCCATCAATCCAGCCTGACCAGATCCCTCTGCAGAGCCTTCCTACCCTTAAGCAGATTAACACTCCTGCCCAACCTGGTGTCACCTGCAAACTTACTGAGGGTGCACTCAGTCTTCTCATCTAATTACTGATAAAGACATTAAACAGAACTGGCACCAGTACTGAGCCCTGGGGAACAACACTTACGACTGGCCACCAACTGGATTGAAATCAATTCGCCACCACCCTTTGGTCTTAGTCATCCAGCCAGTTTTTTTACCCAGTGAAAAGTATACCCATCCAAGCCATGAACAGGCAGTTTCTCCAGAAGACTGCTGTGGGTAATGGTGTCAAATGTTCTACTAAATTCTAGGTAGACAACATCCACAGCCTTTCCTTTATCTACTAAATGGGTCACTTTCCTCTGAGATTGTTCCATTGAAAGCACCAAAAAGATATGATGGATACTCTTGTTGGGGAGAATGGGGGGCCTGATAAGTCTAGGAGAACCTGTGTGACAGAGAAGGAACTCTTCAACATTTTTACAACATGAGAAATGTTGATTTCTTAACAGTAGTATCTCTTGAGAAAGACTTACCAGTAGCCAATTTTCTGCTTGGTAAAAAAAACAGGAAAAATTTTAAATTGTCAAAATATCCCATCTGAATTATTTATAAAGTTGTTGTTGTTGTTGTTGTTGAAAAGAAAGCTTTAATTCACACATTAAACAACTCAAAGGAGAAAGAAAAAAATATAATAATCCAAATGATTTATTTTAAGAACACAGGAACATAATTTCATTGATATGACTCGATGGGTTGGGGTTCTTTTGTTTTCAGTCGCCATAAATATTGAATATTCTCTTTTCTTTCATCCCTAATGAGCTTGGAAAAACATTTGGCCTCATGAATTCTCACAGGATCAGAAAATTCCTTGTCCTAGAAACCTGCAGATTAGAAGACAGACAGGTTGAGGATGCTCCATGAGAGGAGTCAGTGATATTTTTCAGTGTCAGAGCTTATTTGTAACAAGGCAGTAAGTATAATAACAGTTGTATTTATTGGGCTTTCAGGCAGAGAGATAGACGTAGATTGATACAGGTAGTTATCACATTATTTTCCAACTTTTACAAAAATAGGGTGTATTTTATACAGCGTACTTTAGAAATCTCACAGAGAAGACATGGTTCATACCCTGAAGAATCAGGACATTCATTTCAAAACACACTGAACAGGAAATTTTACATAAAGTAGCTCCAAGAGTTCTATCTCAAAGCAGCCTTGAGAGGTTTTGTTTTCTTGTTTGCACGTATTATTGGAAGGGAGGTTTTCATCATCATCTTCTTTCTTAGGCTGGCAGTCACAGACAAAGCTTCACGGAAGGGTTTGTTAGGGGGGATTTGCCTCGCAGGGATGCATGCTGGTGAGAAAACAAGGGAATGAGTACAACAGGGTTGCACAGCCCTAATCCTTCAAATTCTGAAACTAAAAAAAAAAAAAAAAAAGGACTGAAACAAGTTATTCTTCTAGGAAAGGCAGAGGAGAGAAGTTTGCAGGACATGGGGCACACTGCGTAGGTGCTAAAAGAGAGTTCTATTTAGGACTCAGAATGCTATTTTTAGTCTTCTGGTCCTCCAACACTCTTTACTGGAGAGAGTTTTCATACAACTGTTTTCTTGAACTATAAAATCCCATACTCTTCTTATCCCCCAAGAACGTTATTCAATCAACTCTTTACAGCAACACACACATACATTCCTTCAGTATAATTCAAACAGACATTTTGTAATCCAAAACACACCAGAAATAATCCTGTTTGTTCCCTTGTATTCAGGAGTCATCTTTTGTGTAATTATGAAGAAAAACTGCTGGAAACAAATTGAAAAATGTAATAACCGGTTTGCTGCCCGTGATTTACATGAAGGGTACCCTGACAGCAGAACAGCGTTACTAATTATGATGATCCAAATCAAATTCCCTTTGAGGCTGGTCTCTATCTCACTGCACCCAACTGTAAGAGAGATATCTAGGAAAATCACCTATTACTTGTCACTTTAGAGCAACTGCAGCCAGCATCCTACATTGGTCTAGTGGTATCTCTCTGACAACCTCCCAGACTATACAAATTGTTAGTGAGCAGCGTGTTAATTCAGCCTGTCATCAGCTCTCCATTCTACCACTGTAATTCAAGAAGATGGAGTACCTGTGATCTCTTACAGGAAAACACTACTCTGGGAAAACATCTCTCCAGGTAGATGTTACAAACTAGTATGCAGTCTCCCTTCTAGATCTGCCATAATTGACAGGTGCTGGGGGGGGGAGTGTGGGAGCCCCCCTAGTTCTAGCAAAATTGAACCTCCCCACCAACACGCACACCCAAAACGCGGCAGCAAAGCTTGGACTGTCACGGGGTTGCAATTCAAAACCACATTAGGCCTGTTGTTAAGGCAGGGAGAGCAGTGACTGCGCACATCAGCTCCCAGCTCTGACATTGTCTCTCAAAACCATTCCCTCCTCAGATTTCTTACTCCAGCTCATCCTCTCTAGTGTGCTGCAGAACATATCCTTTATCCACTGGCCCTCAACATATGCACTTCAGGCACAATTCTCAAGCTTTTATTTAGGAATCCTATTCAGAGAAGACTTCCTTTTTAAAGAATGAAGGTTGCAATATTGGGCCCAGGATGTTTGTTCCCGATATAAGGGATTGCAAAGCACACACAGCACTGCAAATGTATCTGCCACAGAGCTGTCATGGACTCAGGGTGTGCTCATGCTAAAGTGACATAAAATTACCATTATTCTAGAAGAAGACTTTTTTTTCCCCAGGTTGTTTCTTATCCATACATGTGTTCATATGTATGCAATGCAAAAATAACAGGATGAGTAGCATTTGAGGAAAAATACACTATTTTCAGACCAGCTACCAGCTGTCAAGTTAGATAGAGAATACTGCATCAGAAATTTTACAGCCCAGTTCACAAAAATTTTATGTGTCTGTAATTCATGTTTTTGTGTGAAATAGTAGTTCAGATATGCCATGCACAGTGTGCCCAATAAGTACATGCATAAAGACCAGACAAGCATTGTCTTGGGTCAGAGAATGGTCAAATGCATTCTTAAAAGAAGAAATACATAAAGTTAAGATGCCTTTTATTGCACTGGTGAGTCTTTATGTAAATTCTTAAATAGAGTTTAACTGGGTTTCTCTTATTTATTTAAAAACCAAGACACACACAAACCCACAATTTTTTTATTTAATTGAGTGCCCCAGAGAGAAGTGAAATGGAGCTGACAGAAAAGTTAATAAATTTTAAAACTCTTAGATTTTAGGACCAGATATTTTGTTTCTCCCGCGTTGTCACTGGCACTTTCTAGGTTAAAGACACTCACCTAACAACCTTCTCCACTGAGCCCCAAACACAGTCTAAAGAAACTGTGGCAAATTTTAGGAAGCTATCACTTAAGGTAGTGCATACTTATTTCTGAGTCAAACTGATAAAGAAGCAGCTGGCACAAAAAGATGCCAACCTCAGAAAACCTCAGTCACTTTGCATTTTTTTTTGTGAGAAGACATTCACATTATAACATACAAGTATGCAACAGGCGCTGTTCTCCAGGAAATTATATAATACTTCCGCTGACCTCCAAGGTTAGATAAGTCCTTGAATTCACATCACAAATAGGTTGAACTTAATATAACAAAGTCATTTTGAATGCTGTGGACAGGAAGTAAATTAATAATAGAGTTTTTATGCTGAATGTGATCTTTTTACTATAACCATAGCATACACTCAGAGCTACAATAAAAATGCTGTACCAACCTATTTTTTTCATTTGCAACTGAATAATATTAATCTCATCTGAAAAGTAATGGTTCTAACAAACTGACTGCAGTGCAAGCAGTCAGCATTTTCAAGTCTAGCATTTCCCAGAAGCACTGTGTTTTGGAGCCAGTCTTTGTAGAATAAGATAAAAAATGCAGAGATATCTTCTGAGTTCTGATAGAGGTAGGGCTAACAGATCTTGTTGGTGTTGATCACCTACCAGCTCAGTTTCACTGAAGATGAAACTGTAAACTTCCATTCAAGTAAACTTTAGACTGGCATCTCATAAAGCCAGTCAGCTTCTTAGGCATCAATATGATTGCATTTTAATTTCAGTCCCTCCAGCATGGAAATATTAATTTACAAGACTCATTCAAGTCTCTGTGTTACTGCTATGGCCCAGCTTTTGTCCACCAGAAACCTTGCTTTTGGCCCAGTACCCTTGATTTTTCAGTCAACTGCTCAGAAAAATCAACCTGCTATTTAACTCTCAGTTATACAATTAAGAAACTGCACAATTATAGAATATTGTATGAAAGACTAAAGAAAACATGTTTCTGGGAAAAGAAAGGATATGTTCTTTATTGCAATGTTAAGGTTGTATACCCATAATGACATTTTTGCTTCTTTAAAGTGTATTTTTGGTTTGAGTAGCTGAACAAGACAAAGTGAAACAACTGGCAATTTATTAACTTATTCTTGATAGAGATAAAACAGCTCACACAGCCACGATGTGTAAATGGAGGCAGCCACATGCTCAAACCTGCTGAGGACTAAGAATTGTGGGTCCAGTGCAGCAAAACACATTGTTTTACGCTGGAAGAGGAGGCCTACTGACCACAGTGAGAACATGCATGTGTTTAAAGTGCTTTCGTGGAGAGTCGCCATAGTGCTTAGCATCTTACAGGAGTATCATGCTCTTCACTTCAGGAAGAGAATGACAGACAAAAGCTTCTTAATATGAATCTTAATATCAGCTGGTATCAAATTGGAGGAGCTCCACTGACATGAACAGACCTCTCTTGGTTTTGTTTTTAGCAGCTGAGGGACTAGCTCATTGCATCAGCCTGATTGATGTTAAAAATCTACCCATCTCTGAGCTCAGTTAGTTGAATGTAGAATATTCTATGCATTTTCTGTCTTTTTTCCTTTCTTTCTTCTTTCTTTTTTTTTTTCTTTCTTTCTTTTTGGCAAAGTGCCTTTATTATTTTGTATCTTAAAGCATTAGAGGCTAATAAAGACAGCAAATGGAGAAGGAGATGGAAAAGGAGTTTGTTTGTACTTCACTCTCCATTGGCCCATTATGTAGTTTACCTGATGCTGTGTTCAGAGAAACTGAATGCTGTAGTTCTTTGTGATACTGACATTTTCTTAACACAATTTAAATTTAAACCCTTTATTAGTCCAGAGAAAGCTGAGCACGAAACAATAGTAGCTTTGGGAGAGTAATTATTTCTGTTCCATTTTCTGGGATGTTAGAGCTTTTGATTAGTTACACTATACAGTACTTAACAGCTAACCAGCCTCACCATGGTTAACAATACGTAAGATTTTCCCTGTCCCAGCAGCACTCCAAGTACTCCTGAAATGTTGGCTCTGTCTTTAATCTTGTTATTCACAAATACCTCTAATTTTCTGGGGCATGTGTGAAAACTACTGTACTGCCAGCAGCATAGAACACCATGCGGCAGACTCTGTTGGGAAGGGATCTCTGTAAAATGGATTCATGAAGCTGTGGGTTGTAAGCCATTAAGCTTTCTCAGTACGCTTCTAATGAGCTTATGATAGCCTCACAAAATGACTGTTTTTACTGCAGCCTAGTAAATTACAGTATGTACAAATTAAATCAGTGGGACCCAATGCAAGCTGTTCCTCATCAGGTTCAACACTTCTTTTAAGAAGTGAAAAATCATGACATACTAGAACAGCTATATGTTTCAGTCATGTCATACACTGGAAGTCTAGTGTACTTAGCTAATTTCTACAATTATCTGTATAACACTTATTGTGTCCTGCAGAAACCTCTCTTGTGCTGTTCCTTCATGTTTCAAAACTGGTGTTATAATGCATGTGAATAATAAATTTGTCTCAGCTGTTAAAAGTTAAATGCTAACAAAATAGATGTCTGAGGCCTTGATCCTTCTCCCATGGGGGCCAGTGGCAAAATCCCAACAGACTCTTTTTGATCACTTGTAACCTTCTGCGTTACATTAAAACCACTTTTCATATATGACCTCACTGGCAGTCACAGGGCACCATTAAAAATGCTCATAGACGTTATTTCTACATCTCCACATATTGCCTCAATTCTTTCTTGCATCAGTTTTATTTTGGTGTGATCTGAGTGGATTAGCTCCTGGTGTTCATCACTCCAAGTGACACCACTATGAAAGAAACCTTTTGGGGAACTGGTGTATATATTACACAAAAACATGCCTGCCTCTTTCTTTCTCCAGCTTTCTCTCTATTTCCGTTTTAATACTATAGCATCTGAACAATATTAATTACAGTTTGCTGAACAGTCTGAACTGTTTTAAAATTACTACTTAAACACCACTGCAACTGGAACTGACTTGGCACCACTGAACCCAGCAGAGCCGCACCAATTTACTTCACCTGAAGACGGCTTTGTGTATATTTTTAACCAAGCACTTTGTGGCATCAAGACATAAATTCCTCAGAAAGGGCCTTAAGATAAGTGATGATATTAATGCTCTATAAACATGATGTACGGTTGTTAAGACTGTGCAGAAAGCATTCTGCAAGATCAGTTTTACTGCAGCGGCTTGAGGCTGGGCGATAACCTCATGACGTCCCGCGGGAGGTGGAACAGTGCAGACAAGATGATGGTTCGGGAAGGTTTTCCAAAGGGTGGTCCTCGGAAGCATTTCCCAGGCCCTGGAGCTGGGTCTGTGCTTCAACTCTGTCGCAGTGTATGCAGGGAGGCAGGCCGGCTGGCTACAGGGCTTCTCGCTGCTCCCCCCTTCAACACCACGCTCTGATTTCAGAGGGGTCTTCCACCTGGTCACGCCTTGGCCCTCCCAGCTCCGCTGCTGTTTAGCTGGATGGCTGCATATGGACAGGGCAGAGGGGAACTAGGTGAGTTTCTAACAGAAACCTCATCCTCAGGAGGCCCTGTGTGTGCGCCTGGATTTCTACTGAAAATTATAAAAATCAGTGAATATCCCCAAAGCAAAAAGTTTTACAGGTATTGATGACCATTTTTTATGACGTCAGGAGGTGATGAGCTTGTGGAACAAGGGCAGCATTAGCAACTTCAAGCAACTGACAGGAAGTAATAGATCTCTTTACCTACCTGAAGTAATGAAATTTCAACACTCATAAAGAGAATAATGTTTTTTGCCTTCCAGTTTTCAAGTCTTCTGCTTCCCATTTTCAAGCTTTCCCTAAATACTCTAGAGTTGGATTTCACCTTTAAAAAGCTGATGTTTTCACACAGTCTTCCTATTCAAGCATCAAGAAAAACACCAAACATAACAAGTTACACAAATTATCCTTAAACCTGTCTGAAATTAAAATCAAAATATGTTGGAAAGAGAGAGCAACTAGACTGTGAATGCTTGATTAAAGCAATACTGACTGCAATGAAAGGGAAAGAGAAAATGAAAATTGTTGTTACATTGCCATATCCCTGCAACACTCAAAATTAAAACATGCATGCCAAGCTGGGAACCTGTTAAGAAAACCATTTAATTCTGTAAACAAAAAACCCCAAACTAGTTCTAATAATATAGAAAAGCTAAATTAACTAGTGAAATGAAGATGAACTTCAGGTGATTTTATGAGCAGTTAGGAAACTTGGCATAATACCACTTCCCCCTCTTATTGAAATTACAGCACTTTTGAACAACTGTATTGCAGATGGCAGCAATATTTGGAGCAGCTTTCTAGCATCTACAGTATTAAGCCAGTAGGATATATTAGGTTTGCTCATTTTTCATTTTTTTCATTTACATATTGTTCTGAATACAAGTAACAATATTGGCATGTCAACCACTGCCTGACTATTTTATGTATTTATGTAAATACTCATGCAGAAAATAAGGTAGTTTCTTTCCTCATTTTGTTCACATGCGTGTCTATCCACTACTGGGTTGTGCCTGCCATTAATTGACCTCTGAGAGACCCTCTCCACCATCACATATAATGGGATGATATGCAGTTATAAACAGATAATTCAGCCTTCCAGCCTGCCTCCCTGACTTTTCTTTCCTTTCTCTCTTCTTACCTTCTTTCCTTTCCTCCTTCCTTCCTTCTTTCCTTCCTCAGCTATATTTTAAAACCTGGCATCATATACTATGCATATGTGAAACATCAGAGATGATTAGTACAGACAGGAGATCGGAAAGCCATGAAGCACTTTTGAAACCTTGATAGGAAGTGACTCTTCCTGGTTGTTGATTTATTGATGCCGACAACATTAGTTTTTTTCTCATTTTTAAAAAACTGAAAATACCTTGGTACTTGGAAAAATACTGAAGCCAAGTAAATAAAGGAAAAAATTCCCCTCTGTAGGATTGAATGTCCCTGATCCTGAAAGAACCTGCATGTGTAACTTAAAAAAAAAAAAAAAAAAAAAAAAAGAAAAACACAGAAAAAAGAAAAGGTTAAAAATGAAAGGCTTTCAGAGATGCTTCTTTACAAGCATCCAATATAATTTTCAGATGCTTACAAAGATCCAGCCCAGAAGCTATTTTGTTTCTTTAGAACCAGAGCCAGTATTATTCAACCTCTGTCAAGTCAAGGTCTGGGAATAACACCACCTTTTCAAAAGCTGTCTTCCAATAGCCATACACCAATAAACAGACTAATAAGGGCATTTGACTTTAAAGTGTCTGGAGAAGGCTGAACACATGAAGTAGTAATTTTAAAGGTGAAAGTTTCTTAGATATTTTCTTTTAAAGGGCATAAGATAATTGCCTTTTTTTTTTACTAGCCCTTTAAAAATCACTTGCAGACCTCTTTTAAGTCCTCTTAACACACATAAAGATGTAACTAATGTGTCAGTGGATTGTGAAAGCCACCAAGAAACCAGAAGATTTCCACACCCTCGGTTTATTCTGGGAACCAAGTGCATTCATGATAATAACAAAACCAGAAAAATTATGTTCTTTTAGCCTATAAAAAAAGACTAAGAATTAATATTGTGGATTAAAGGATTAAAGAAAAAAAAATCAGATAAAATGGTCAACCCAAGCTTTTATAGTATACAAGCCAAGCATATGATTACTGAGCACTTCAACTTCTTCACAGACAGAAAAGATCAAAAGCATGCATGTCTTCAAAGGGACTTGCTCTGGCTTCATGTTGGTGACCACACATGCCTTCCCCCTATTTCACTTCTGATGGGCTTGGAGCCTCAGGCTCTGGCTACACCAGCAAATTAGGGAGTTCTTGAGCACTGCACTGCAGTGAATATTGCTGAACATTTAGTTCTGGTACTGTTTTGGCTCTGGTCAACTGAGCAGTCCCCCAAGCACTTCTCAGGCATAGAGAATAGCATGTTCAGGGGAGCTTGAGTGCACCCTGCCCTGGATAGCAAGAGATTTGCAAAGCATGGAGGTAAGCCTTCGAATAGGCAGGACTTTGAACAGTGCAGAGGGAGCCAGGTGTCATCCTTAAGAAAAAATATTTGATTTAGTAGCACAGATAGACACTATGGATAGTTGCCATATACTCAAGCTTGAATGCAGCACCAGTTCACCAGCATTTTGGACCTCATGTCTTATGGCCAGAAGAACTGTAAGAGTCATCATGGAGAAGTATATTGTCTGTCTAGGTTTCCATGATCCTCTCCATAAGGCATTTCTAATGTTAATAACCATTTCATCTTTTTGTGTTCATGTGTCTGATGAACTTGTCCAGATATTTAGCATAGCTGAGGGACCCACCTAAGGCCATGTTTATTCAAGTACATATATATTTACTTAGTTATTGTACTATAGCCTGATTCTGCATACAGCTACAGCAGCAAAGCTCTACAGCTCTCATGATTCTTCCAAAATATTTTCCCTAAAAGTAAAAGCCAAGAGAAATTTCTGATGTATTTTCTACCTTGCTGTGAAAGAATCCAGAAAAAATTCCACAGAAATCAGTGGCTGAATTCCAGCTGTCTCCACTGGGTCGATGATTTTGCGCATGCAGCCAAAGCCGCAGAGAGAGCCAGATTCTCAGCTGGTGTCCATTGACTTTCGTGGAAATAGGCCAGGTCACATTGGCTGGGGATTTTGCCAGAGATGTTGACAAAAAGGCGCAGATGAAAAGAGTCAGCTATGCAAGGCTTATCGCTAACTTGGCACATCTAACAGTAGCCGAAGCACCACTACAAGGGATACATTTACTGCAAAATACAACAGGGAAAGAAAATATATTCAGAAGATGAATATTTCTAACCCTCTTAGAAAACATAATGATATATCAGGCTAAGATTTCCCAGTGTGGAAGCCATGATGAGGATGACTTGGTTCTGCCCTAAAAGGCAGTCTTTAAATTGCCCCCTTTCTTTCTGCTCCAAGGTTAATAACCATAGCAGCCAAACCAAGCAAAGCACACACTATTTGAGACAAACCACACTCTCAACAGCACAGTAGACCACTTCAGTGATAAGAACTTCATGTCCCAAACTATGACTTATGACTTCTTGTTGGCTGCTGGGGAGCACAGCAGGGCCCTGGGGCTCCCTGCCCACCTTTGTGCTGAGAGCTCCAGCTGCAGGACTCCCATGTACACCAATCCCTTGTGTTCAGCCTAACAAAAGAAGCCTTCAAATGAAGACAAAATCCATAGACAAAATAGGTAAAAGGTGGTCAGGTGAACATGCAGGTAAGCAGCTCATGTAGTCTTGAATCAATTGCCTTCATCCCAGCTCTGACTCCTCATTGGTGTTTCTGCTAACATGGGTCGTGATGTTATCATAAGACCCGATCCTTCCATTCTTTTGTATCAGCTACTTACTCTTTTCCCTCTAAAATGACTGATATACAAAATGTATCAATGAATATCAGAAAAGGTCTGATAGTCTGTAATTAATTATGTCCAGAGGAAAAAAAAATCCTATCTTCTTGAGAGGAAAAAATAATTTTACATTAGGTGACAAATTCAGTAAAAAGTGCACTAAGATTTTATATTGAATGTACATATGAACCTGACTATGGTATAACATTTCCCAAACCATAAGCGTACATGTATCTTCTGATTTTGCACTGATCCTTTTTGAACGAAAACTGAAAATTACACAGGATAAAACCAGTCATACTATAGAGCATATGACAGCCTATGTGCTGGGAGTGGGAAGGGAACTTTTCTGAATGTGAAAACTGACTGCATCATAATTTCTGGAAGTTTCTAGTGAGACAGCTGATACTGACAAGGCAACTGGTGGAAACACAGTACTGGAGAGAATGGATATTGATCTCATCCAATGTAGTATGCACCTTGGTCTTGAGAGGCTTAATATAAATTAAAAATATATGCTTGCACCGCTTTGACTTTTATCAGTGAAATGATGGTTGTTAATAATCTAACCATTTATTATACTGCTTTATTTATTAATACATATTTAGTGAAGCATAAATCATTAAAATTATCCTTTAGTGCAGAGAGGAGGAACTTGGAATTGCCATGCCATGTGATCCATGGGACTGGGCTGAGGCATTTACCCCCCTCTCCCTTTCCACTCATCGTGTGTCTGATGCTCCTTATGAATTAAGTGGAATTCCTGCTATAAAGAAAAAGTAGCTGTATATGAAGGTTATTGTGTCTCTGCTACAAATTACAGTTGGAGATAGTCTAGTCCTGTTAAAAGTACAAGTAGTGCTTTATCGTGTTGAACCTTCAACACCCTCAAAGAGCTAATAAATAGAATATTAGTACTAAGTCTATTTAAACCCTTCTTGCTCCCTTCATGCCCTTTATGCTATGATGTGCTACTTAGCCTTCAATTCAGGTCTCTCACAGATATTTTCCCCTTTGTGTCTGCTCTTCCCAAACTTACATTAAAGCTGTGTCATTATGAACTATATGACAGTTCATGATACATAAAATCGAATGTCACTTCTCCCCATCAGACATCCAAAGAAGGAATCAGAAGCCACAAACATGTATTTGAAGTGTACCCTTTGGTAATGGTTCAGGACTATTCTTGAACTTTGTGTCCTGTAAATATTCAACACTTCTGAAAGTCTGTACTCATCATTTTAGGCAGCCAAAATACAGATTCATGTGCTTGGTTTAAAGACATGTGTTTTATTCGAGGTCACATCAGCAATTGGTTGTAGAATGTATCAGAAGTCAAAAAAGCAGTGAACTTGACTTTGTAGATTTTAATATGGGCTATACAGATCTTTTATTTTTTTGTGTTTGCTCTCCAAGGTTACGTGTATAAATCTCCACAGAGGTTTATAGGGATGAAATATTATCTGTGTATAATACTTTTGATGGATCCACTCCCCCACCTAATTCAGCTTGACTTTAGTTTTAACCTTTCTCCATTGTGTTGTTGACTTGATTTGAAAACCAATTAATTTTTTAAAAAGTGAATATCAAAGCTCACTAGAAGAGAATGTCACTCTGAGAAAAACATCGGTCTCCACTACCAACAAATGTCTTTGGAAAATAAGCTGTTATGAGTCCTCTTAGTTTGACAATAATCATATAGTAGCCGCCTTCAATCAAAGCTTAAAGAATAAACAGAAATGTTGGTTCTTTCAAAACTTTCTCTTTGATCTTTGTAAAAAATTATTATAGCAACAGTACAAGGGATAATGGTTGTAAATTAAAAGAGTGTAGATTCAGACGAGATATATAGAATACATTTTTTGCAATGAGGGTGGTGAAACAATGGAACAGGTTGCCCAGCAGGGTGGAAGATGCCCCATCCCTGGAAACATTCAAAGTCAGGTTAGCTGGGGCTCTGAGCAACTTGATCTAGTTGAAGATGTCCCTGCTTATTGGAGGGGGCTTGCACTAGATGAGCTTTAAAAGTCCCTTCCAACCCTAACTACCTTATCGTTCTATTTTATGATTTTATTATTATTATTCATGAAGAATTTAACCTGTAGGTTAAATACACTGTGAAATAACAAAGCCACCCATAGTCCATGATAGACATATTGCTTGTGAGCATTCTTAGTAATGCCTTATACTTTCTGGGAAACATGTACGTGAAAAGATGGACTGATGTGAACTACTGACATCATAAAATTATTACAGAACAATAATATCTCTTAGCTGCAATTAAATACCATGCTACCAATCTCAAAAACCTCAAATGTTCAACTACAAGATAATGCTTTGTAATCATCAAAGCATTAGGCTAAAAAGCAGGAATCACTGATTTTTCTGGATAGCTTTGAAGCTGACTCTTTCCTTTAGGAAACGACATAGCCCCTTTATAATATTTTCCCCATATCTGAAACCAATTTCATGTTGATTTCCCATCAGTGCATTTCCATTCACTTCAGTAGAAGGCTTCATGATTTACACCAGCATAAATGAAAATACAGTCAGGTTCCTCATTTTAAAGATGGAAATCATAGTTATCATTCTCCCTTTGGGTAATGTAAGGATTAATTAATATTAGTCAATGCTCATGAAGTGTTTAAAAAAAATACAGTGGTAACTATGATAAATATTATTCCTTTTGTGCTGAAAGTTCATGCTGACTTGCAAAAATGTTTCTAAGTTAGGTCAATGTAGCAGCAATTTGAGAAGGTGAAGGTCTTGATAATGGAGATTTACAACCTTGTGAGATTTTCCAACCTTGAAATAATATTAATTATAAAAGTTCATTCTTTACATCATAGTCATTCATTCTCCCTCTTTAAGGAGTTAATAATAAATCTACTTAAAACATTTGAAATACTTCTGACTAAGAAATAACCATATACCTTAAGGTACCCTCCTTTTACTGAATTCAAGGGCAGGTTTTATTCCATTCTGGCAAAGTAAAGAGGCCCAAAATTGTGAGTTTTTAATGTCTGCATCCATTTTAAAGTCTCTTTAGAAAAGAGATAAAAGAGGACTTGTAAATGACGATTAGCTCTACCATCTACATAAGATCATAACATAATGAAGTGGTAGTAATCTTATAGATGAAAAAGAAAGTAATGAACAATTTTGAAAATAAATAGTTAAAAGAGACACAGATGTTATCAATGAATTTGGTAAGTTTCTTTACAGAAAGAATTGTCTGTGTACATAAATTTGGAGCTGGGGTGAGCTGAAAACATAAAAACCTATCAGGATGGCACACAAAATACTGAAAATAAGGGCTTTTACTGTAAGGGGTCTTTATAAGGATTTTAAACCTGGATATCCCAATTTAACATAAATCTTCCATATTACAAGTGAATATTAGAAGTCATGAAGGACAAGACACAACAAACTTGTAGGTGTTCAAATCAGATTGCAAACAAACCATAAACATCTGCAGATTATCTGCTCAGAATGAAACTCAGCCCAGTTTCACACACATAATTTATCTGCCCACTTTAATTAACTTTTTCCTAATTTAAACCCATCAGAGAAGAAATATGTAACCGTGCATGAGGAACATGCTAGAAACAATGAATATTTTAATGTAAAGCCCTGTAGAAGTCAGATAAACAGAAATGAGTTTTGTGTAATGACTTTGGAAACAATAGGACAAGTTTGTAAAAAATCCTGTTCCAGTATACTCTTTTTTTGTCAGCTTGTGCCCTGCTATGTCCCATATGTTTATTAAAGCCACCCTTTTCTTGAATAACCAAGATATAAATCTGAAAGAAATAAACCAAACTTTGATATTGGTTGGACCAGCACAGAAAGTTTGTATTCAGTCGTCTGTCTTCTGTCCAGCAAAGTGTCAGCTGATGATCAGATAGGAGCTATTTTTTCAAGTCTGCCCTTATGAAATGGGAATCTCACATACCACCACAGCTTTATATTACTAGGGATTTTGCATATGTCTCATGAAGCTTTGTATCTACAAATGGATCTCAGGCCAGGAGTTGTGCTCTGAGCTACATCCTGAAAAGTTCCCAAGTTATGAGCCATTCATTGCATGTCAGTGGAGACCCATAAAGACAAATGCTGAATTCTTTTCTAGTTTCTGTGTCGCTGAAAGGAGCTAGAGCACACCTGTATAGTTTTTCTTATTTCTCAGCTGAATGAAGCTAGAAAGCTGGACCTAG
The DNA here is from genome assembly GCF_018691265.1 of Tyto alba. NCBI lineage: Eukaryota > Metazoa > Chordata > Aves > Strigiformes > Tytonidae > Tyto > Tyto alba. The sequence goes on from NW_024881330.1 coordinate 40,602,620, forward strand.
ACTCTACAGCATTTAAACTGGTTTACATATAAATCATGTCATTCATATTAAGTTCATATTTTTGCAACATTTTTTAGTTTAAAAGGTCCTGCAGGTTTTTTTACATGCCTCATTATCTAAGGTATGTTTTAGACAAATTTATTTTAAATTTTGCAGGCATGTTTACAAAAAGATAATATTGATGCATAAACACATTTCATATATAAATGAAACTGGTTCTCTCAATCAGCATGTATATGTCTATCATGAGTGTGATTAAAGTTGGATTGGGATAGATTTCTTTCATGTACACTGATAAACTTGGGCACTAATGCAGCCTGAAAATTGAAGAGCATGCACAGACAATGAAAAGATGTGCAAAGCCAGTTACTGTGTGATGTCTGAACCTTGATCCGGTTCATTCAAGAAACTCCTCTGTTTGCATCCTGCCAATAAGAAACAAACAAATAACTCTGCTAATACAGTACAGCATCATGTGGAAATCAAACATCATCCCCCCATACTGTGGAACAGATGTATTAAAGACAGACTCATGAAAGAAAGAATAAAAATTCTACCAACACTCAGAAAAGTGAATGTGGTTGATGAACCCACTGAGGATATGCCCAGGCTTTGCATTTTTTATTCCAATTTCATGAAGTATTCTGTTACATACGTGATTTTTTTTCCCCTCCAAATTTAAAAACAAATATATATGACAAAAATAAAACACTGATATGTCTGTATTTTATTATCTACACTTTTTTTCCTTAGGAAATGTTTAGCTGAAAAAAAAAACATTTTAATTACAAAATATTATTGTAGAGTCTCATGAGGAAGGTAATTCAAAAGGTGAATGCTTTCTTTTTCTTCCATGGCCAAGTTCGTCAGGTGGCCTATATCTCCTGTGAGACAGGTTTTAAGATTGTGAATGGAATAGTGTAGGCATCAGAACTTGTGACTACGAGTTACTGCAGCCACTAAAATCAAGCACTTGAGGTGCTGCAGTAGAGAGAAATCTCAGATCCTAGTGTCTCAGAGATACAACTGTGTATCAGCAGGGAGTTTTTACTGTTAGAATCCAAGTCTGTATACTTGTAATAGCAAACTATATGGGTATTTTGGAAACTATTGACAGACCCTGTGCTGTTCTGTACTGTGCTGTTGTCAGGGCTCTGCTTGTTGCTGGGAAGGCACTTGTGTGTTTAGGTAACTGCACGTCCTTCTTTCAGGGTTGTCACATACGGATCTCATTGTATAAGAGAGCAAATTGACTACCAGCTATGGCTGATCAGACAGGAAAGACAGAAGTCGACCAAGAGAGAATGGCAGATCTATGAAATAAGAAAACTTCAATAGAATATTATGTTAAATCATAAAAAATATATGTATACCTTTAAGGACAGGCCATAAACCTCTTCTGAGTTGCTGAATGCAATTATCCATTATTGTTGTTAATATTATCACCCTGTTCTTAAGATGATAAAATTTTATTCAATGGTAGTTCAATCCTTATTAGTAGGTATTTAATCAAGTAAATAGATTTATTGCACACATTTTTATTAATTGACCTGTGTCAGGTAGTTATAAAGAAAGGGCAGATCTAGCATACAACTCTAGCTTTTAAATGTCAGCAGTAGAATGATACAGTATTACAACACTCAGCAATTTTCTTATTAACTTCTAAACTGAACTCTACCCTAGCCCATAAATAAAATAGGAGTTAACCCTAATACAGAAGAGAATTGAGTTGAAGAGTATTATCAAAACGAGTAAGGATAAAAACTAAGAATAATGAAAGAAAAAGAAGAAAAAGCAAACAAATTAAAATAACATGATACACTGATGTATATGACATGTTAATCATCTATTATTTATCCTAAGTGCTTTTTGAGTTCTCATCTAATTTCACTATAGCATCGCAGATAGACTGTAGTCACCTTTTCCTGAATGTTAATAATTGATAAGCAATATTTAGCTTGCAAATATGAAGCTGATGCATACTCTTCGGAAAGCCATGCGTTGCGATGGCTTCTCCCCTTGGGTGAAATCTGCTCCATCTGCATAAAATCATTCTATAAAGCATTGAGGGCTTTGGGAAGTAGAATCCACTCCTTCCAACCAGTATCTACAGTCCTCACAGCTGATCCTTACATTTTGTTCCTGGTTTACCTTCTTCACAGCTTTTGACACCCACTTACAGAAAAAGTCTTTTTTTTTTTTTTTTTTCTGCATGCATTGCTGTTTTGGCTCATCATTTTTTGCTTCCAAGACCCTAGACAGACACTGAGCACCACAAAGGAGAGTGTGCTGTATGTTTACGCTAGGATAAATTTCACTAAAAGTCCCTGTAAAAGAGGCTGCCCATAGTACTGTCTATTATTCTTGAAATCACACCGGAAATTTCTGATGAGGATTCTGGAGTATCTAATGAGAACTTGGAGTCAGCAAAGATCTGTGCAGATTCACATCAGCTGAGAGTGCACTTGGGGAGATTTGGGAACGCAGGCTGAATATTCACACTGTGTAGATGTGAGCAGTACATTTTATGCTTGCATTTGCCTTTACAAACTCACAGTTCCTTGATTGAACAACAAGGATCAAGTACATTATAACTTCTGTGTTTCTCATAAGACAATTTTTCACACTTTTGACAAACTGGGTTCCATTAATTTTCACCTTTCCACTCAGAGGTGCTTTTATTTTCTTTGTTATCATTTTCTGGGTATCAAGGAGAATACACTTGCAAAAGTCTTTATAATAATTTATCGTGGTTACCTGCTGCTAAAGTTCTAGATAGTTATATGGTTAGTTCTGTCCTGGCTATATTTGAACAACTATATGGACAAATATCACCCCCAGGAACAAAATTTGCAATGAACCAAAACTTTCAGACTTCCCAGTTGAGCTATAACTATGCCACTGAATCCCATTTGTGGTACATGTATATTAGTAAAATTTTTTCCTTGAATTCCATTTGCCAAATATGACAATGACTACTTGGCTTTATATTTTTGCTCTCTTCTTCTAAGTCTTCTAATTCATCTGACTTGTTGGCAAAAATGTTATACAGATTTTGTTTATATCTCTCAGTGAAGAACAAACTCTTGATTATAAATCTTTTTTTTTTTAAATCTGTGTGTGTGGATTTGCCTTTAGAGCTTTCCGTGTTGCCTAAGTTTTACTTGAGTCATACATTTACTGACATTTACTGGCATATTGGCAATATGTAAATTAGCTGGCAAATATATTAATACTGTATAATTTTTGCAAAGAGGGGGAATGGTTCCCTAATTCTGAAGCAGTTGCCTCAATCTGCGAAGCTTATTTTGATATTTTACTGACACCATTAGAATGCCTATCAATTAGTCTTTCATCACAGTTGCTCCCACTAAATAGTCAGTTAACATATTTAGTAATCATGTGTCCAAACCATTTGATTCAAAATGTTCATTGTTGCCTCCAAATATGAAAATAACATAATTTCCCAACACTTGAACTGCTATCATAATGGACCAAAACCAGCTTAATTTAGTTGTATAAGTATTCCCATTCAAATAATTTTATCAGTAACAGCTGCAAATGAACCATGAAATTTAGCTGTTTTCTAGTCAAGTATAATCTAGTGGAATATCTCATGCAGCTTTAGATCTTGACAAAGAATTTTCTGATCCAGTTTGTTAAGTTGATTCAGAATGTACATTCCAATCTGACAAAAGGATTTGGAATTGATTCCTATTAGTACAGATTAAAATTAGGACAGGAAACGTCACCCAGCTCTGTGGAGACTCTAAATGGTTGCCAGAGGATTTAAATGCTTTCCTTTTTACACACAGACTCTTAGAAAGTTTATTTAGGTTTTATAAAATAATTAATTTTGAAAGTTGAATGGTAATGGTGATAAATAACAGAGTATTCTAGGCCACATAAAAATTCTAATAACTATTTCTGAGCAAACAATAAAAGTGGTTTGTTTTATTTATCCTTTAAATTTTATGGAGATTAGTAAGGAAGCAATTTATTGATCATGTATTGTTGGTCTCATTTATATAAAAAAATACAGTACCTGATGTTTACAAGTTTATATATGTCAGCAATTATGACACATAATAACAACTAAAATACCATAATATGTACAATTTGATTATACAAATTTGATTAATTCTCATAAACGGTTGGTAAAGCAGGGGAAGCTAGAATTAGTCACTGTTAAAACAACAACACAGACCAAATCAATTTCTTCAAAGAGTTATTAATTTCAATTGCAATATTAAAATAAGTTACTTTAACATTATTTTTATGGTCTACCATCGGATGCTTTTTTATTAGTGTCGCCATGGTTTATTAACAGACCAACTCTGCATGTGGAAAACCAGCCCTCTTCATGACATTTATACATTTCTGATGTTTTACACAAAACCTATGTTAAAACAACTTTACCAAGGTTTTAAGTGATGCCTCTTTACAATAGGAAATGCCACAATTACAGTGGATTGGACAGTCTTAGTTCAGTTCCCAGCATTATTAGTTGTCTTCATCAACATATTCTGTATTTCATTCCATCACCAGCCGCTATCTGAGCTTTCCACAAGACCCTTGCTTCCTTCTGTACATAGGCTGGACAGTGCTCATTTAATGAGTAGGCATTCAATGCTTGTTTATTTGTCTGTTTGTTTCTCACTCTTCACTGTATGGCCCTAAGCTATGTATATACTGAACAAACCAAGCACTGAGAAATAATTATCCTTTCCATTGGGAGCATTACTATAGCAATCCTTCCTGTACATTGAAATACCTGGCAAATATGAACCCATTTATTTGCACAAAAGCCCTGTTGAGAAGAGAGAGGTTATGCAACGAGCAGTTTACAAATGGGAATTTGAGGCACACAAGGTTAAAGTCAACAGTTTGGCTTAAACTTGGACTAATTTTTAAATGACCTGTTTTTCATAACGTGTAACAATGTGTAGAACCGTATACAGCTGGTCACAGCTTCTGTCAACTTCATTCATGGGTGTGAGTATAACATAGATCTTGAAGCAAATATTTGCATTGCAGAGGTCAGATTTCTGGCATCCACATGCAGCTCTCGAGATTTCAGAAAGACGGGTCTGAAAGGGAGGTTCAAACAGGGGGCAGATGTTTCTCTCTTCTTGGGAGTGTGGCTGAGCAAAAGAAAGAGGCAAAGTTCTAGTGAAGTCTCTAAATGCCAGGGAAGGCTCAGCTCACCAAAGGAGTGATCATGAAGAATGCCATGACAGGGTGAAGAACAGGGTAACAACAATGAAAGCCATAAATGGAACTGAGGCAAACTGACAAAAAATGGCTCGGCACATGTACCCTTAAAAACTGGACAAAAAGCATGAGATGTGTGAGAAACAGCACCATAGTCCCAACTCTGCAGCTACTCAAGATGGAAAAGGAATAAACATACATGTGTGTGTAGGAGAGCTTTCCAGCAAGGTGGAGAGAGGCTACCATGTGACTTTAGGTGATCCAGACACTCAAGACAGAAATTTCAGAAGAGTGCCAGGCAATTACATTATTCAACTTTAATTTACGCATTTTATATTGCAACAGATGGGTAGAGCTGTCTCATTTATCTATTTATATTATATTGTGTTAAAAAGGTCATACAGGGGACCAGGAAAGTGTTATGTTTACCTTGTCTTAGCTACTACACTTTCTGAAATATCCTTTTCTCCAGGAAAGCAGAAGAAAAAGTTTACTGCCTCAGTAGCCCAAATGAGCATGATTGGTTCAGGAGTGTGGAGTGGAGCAGGTAGTGGCAGAGAGAAAACGGGAGACTTCAAAAAAGTGTCCTATTCAGTAAGGGAAGCAGTCCCAAATTAGGTCTCAGGAGTGTCAGGTAAAAGACTTTCCTGAAAAGTCAGAAGGAATGTCTGTAGTGAGAAAGACTGAAGTTTTCCTTGAATTAAAAAGATGCTGAAGGTTAGAGCTACAACACAGTACAGAAAAAAGGTATGATACTGCAAAGACACAGTGTTTAGGAATTTGATTTGTTTCCAAACATCTTCTTTAATCTGTCTCACTCAGTGCTTCTGAGGCTTCTCCTATTTAGTGAGTTATCTTGCTGTAGTTTGGTTGTTTTTGTTGTTATTTAAATGAAATATTAGCTTTAGAGATTGGATGTCATTACTGTTTTCTGGCATACTCGCATCAAAATCAGAAGAGGGGAAAGTGATTTCATTTTCACTTGGCCAAAGATGGTCCCCTGGAGCCAGCCACAATGTGATCTTCCCCAGCCTGATATGAGCAACAGCAGGCTAGAAAACTCTGCTGAGGTGTACAATAGAGATGTGGGAAATGCACCTTTCAGATAGGAAAGCCACAAAATGACAGATAGTCCAGTTTACCCTTCATGGTAACTGACACCCTGGAGCTCTGGTCATTTCTGCAGAGCAGTGCGTATTGGGAGTTTATTTTTTTGTTGAATGTCATATTCTACTAGAGTATTCTAACAGAATTTAATATCATATAAGGAGATAGGCTAAGGAAGGTAAAAAGGTTGATCTTGTAATAGAATTTATTAGGCACAATGTGTATTCCGACACATCAAGCCAGTAAGCGGTTAAGGTCTTGCAGTATAAGGAGAAACAAAGGAGAAGATAACTGGGAACAACACAAAATTGTGATGACACCTTGGTACCAGTAGGATGACAAACAAGCTAATTCTAAAGAGGATAAGTGTTGGTCCATATGGTGTTCGAGGACTTTAGATGAGCTATAGTGGGGCACAGAGAAATTGAGAACCAGGTAGGAATTACCAAGACCATGAAGGAGTCTAGTAAAGGCTGACTATCTTATCAAATGTGCATACCTATTAGAAACTTATAAACATGAAATGATGGGCATGGGGAAAGAGAGAATTCTAAGAATGGTCTTTGGAACAGGAGAGGTAGTCATAAGCAAGGCAACAATCCTGAAGTCTTAAGACTGGGCAGAACCAACCACAGTTATGTTGCAGTTGATCAAAGTGGACACCAACTGGTGTGGAATTGAGAAGACTGTATTTAGATGGGTTGCACTGAGTGTAAAAGTGGATCTGAAAGGCTGTCTTTCACTGCTCCAAGGAGACTCTAGAAAGCAACTTTTCCTCAAGCAGTGGCTCTATTTAGAGAACCGTCTGAGAAAACATTCTTATTTTTTTCCAAAAGCCCTTCTCAGAAATTACTCCAAACCCTGCCTCCCCCCACAACCCAACTCTCAAACCTCTGAACAATGCAGCATTTCCTCAAAGTTAATATGGTATTCACAGAAACAAAAAAGTTAGGTGACTTTGTATAATGATGCCATCCAGTAATGTTTGATTTAAAAAATATTTCCAACAGAGACACAACTCCTAAAGAGACCATTTAATCACATCTGAGACTGAATATATTTTTTTTTCTTACACACTCTTTTGTATTTCAAGCTTTATTTTGAAGGTCACAAACTGATTTAATCTGAAAAAGATTAATTAATATTCTGTAGAATTTCACAAATCTGGAGAAGAATCAGAAGAGGTTCTCTGGTGTTTGAATAGTTTATTACTTCACTGCAACCTCCAGACTCCTTCTTACCAACAAGCCTCTGAAAGAGTTCTATTTTTTCTGTATTTATAGGATTTTAGTACTCAGGTTTGGATATGGAACGCTTGCTTATCTTGATTGACAGTCTTTTGTGATTCCTGCCCCATGTCAGCATTACCTGGTCTGACTAACAAAATCTTTATCTTGGAATCTCAACACTATTGTCAGGTCTCAGAGGAGCTCGGATTTGGTCCTTTGGACTACGTGATGATGCTTTTTTATTATGCTCAAAAATCTAATTGAACAAGATTTTAACAAAGACCATCACATTGTCCAATTCAACACCTTTTATTGCAGGAAGAGTACAATGGCTTCTGTTTTCTAATCTTCCTGCTTTGTTCAACATAAAAAATCAACACTGTCTCAGTTCATAGATCTCTCTGTTTCAGCTTCCCTTTCTTCAGTGTTGCTTATTTCTTCCTCTGTTGCATGCACACGTTTGGTTAATTTATCCAATTTAGCATCCATTGCATCTCCCTTTCATTTAAGTCTCTTCCATGCTGTGAAGAATGACTGTCCAGGTCTATTTTATTTCTCTAAATATTGCTGCAATATCTACAGGAGCTTCTTTTTTCCCTAAAGGGCACTAAGACAGATGCTGTTTTCCATCCTGTCTGTGAATTCTCTTGAATAGCCTTCACTGGGCTTCTGTAGACTACATGACAACCCTAAACTGTTGTTGCTCTTAACGATCTGTTGCTCTACAGCAATCTTTTGCTCATCTTTCTCCAATGCTGGCAAAAAGTTAAGACCCATAGAGAAAGGACTAAAAATTTTAATATTTGACCAGTTTGCAATTGGTCTAAAGCAATGGGGGACAAGCTTATGAAAGTATTTTGTCACTTACCTCCAATGCAATTCACAGCCAAGCCTACAGTGTTAGCATACTGAGTTTGGTGAGTACCTAGCCCTTGAGAGGATATTAAAAACTGGACACAGTTTTCAGGGGGAAGGTGAATCAGCTATTTTTTTGTCCAGTCTTATTGATCAGAAAGCAGCATCTTGCTCATTCCTTTTGCCAAGCAGCCAAGTACTGTATGCTGTATTTACAGCTGACTGGATGAAGGGCCAAAGGGATGGTTCTTGAATTTCTTTGGAGAGGCAGGCCAGGACAATGGTAATTTGCTAGCAATGCACATCTGTGTTGGAATTTGCCATTTTAGTAGCCTCCCATTAATGCAGTCTTAGTGTGTCCCTATGCCTAATATTGATACAGAAACAGAACATAATATAATAGCTTCTTTTGTTTTTTTTTAGGTTGGTAAAACCCAGACCAGAAATAATTAAGGTTTTTCATAATCAGGATTTGTTTCCACTAGCATCTTAAGAGTATTTTAAAAGTTCTTATCCCAGGCAATGATAGTGGTTGAATATTTTTGTCACTTTGTGTTTGAGAAGTTTCTGTTCCAATTCCCAGTGGGTCAGTTTCTACTTCAAATGTGATGCCTTTGGTGCAATTGAAGAATAAATTCATAAGGTCATTAAATATGTAGAGCTGCAGATAGTAATGGTCAAGAGAGGAAAACGTGAAATAGCAATACTTGTTCTCAATCTGTTTTTATTACTGATAATTTGGGATTTTAGGGCATTTATCTACCACTTTTCATGTACCAGATTCTCTTCAGGAAATATATATAATTTACTTTCTGTACTCATTTTTCTTAAAATATTCCACTGCTTATTTCTTAGACTTGTCTTGACCTTGAACTGAGACTTCAGAAAATAAATAGATTATTATCAGGATTAAAAAACAAAGGGTATGCTATGCTGGCCATACATATTTCAGGATGACCATTCTAAGACTTCTAAAAGAGGCTTTGAATATACTAAATATGTATCCAGTGAAATTAGGTCAGTTTTTAGCATCTTTCAAAAAGTAAAAATCATTGGACACTTGTAAATTCAGGCCATATGTACATGTATGTATTTATCTGCACCTATGAATATATTATTGTAAAAGTTTTCATTTTCCCTAACTTCCCTAAATAATTTGCTGGAAAGTCTTACCTTGTCATATATAGTAATATGGACTTACCAGATAATTAAACATAGGGTGACATATTTAGTTATACAAACTATTGTTCGTCAAATAACATATCCACTGTTTCAATCAATGTTTACTATATGCATAGGTATCTAATTAAATAGGTGATAAATTTCATTACAGAGATTCTTGAAACAATTAATTTTTTCTAAAACCTGGTCACTTTTAACACTTTTAAATTAAATCCTTATTTCAGCGACTATATTTAAAGTGTGACTTGAATTCCCTGTAGTTCACCTCCAAGGTTTTTTATTTTTACTCCTGGCTAATAAACTAAGAGACATACCAGTCATACCAGTAAAACCCCAAGCAAGCTGCCCTGTATCATACTTCACACTTCATCAAGATTCTTCCCTGTGTAGTAATACTATTCATAGGGTTTTATATTTGTTTGTTTTGTTTCTATGGTTATTTTTCCACTTACCTTAGGAAGTGTGATTGGTTTTTCTCAGCTTCCAATCTCCACTAGAACATTTTGAGTTGTCCAGAAAATCACTTAAAGCTCTTACTGGTCAAATAGAGCTGAGTGAACAGACACGTGATTTATCTACATCTGCCTGAATGAGGTGAAAACAGTCTTTCAGACACAGGGAGAAAAATACAGAAATGTTTCACCTCCTTAAATTTTTTTTAAGTAGCTTGTTTTTTTTCTCTATAAATGGCATACATGTAGCATTGTAGGCACCACAACTGTCCTTAAAAATATATTATTTTCATAATTTTCTAGAAAATAACTACATAGAAAATCTCAAATTTAAGAAGTAACTTATTCTTTCTCACCCATCCCATGTCCCAATTCAAGCTACACTTTGTTAGGAAAAAATCTACAAAGCCGGATGGGTCTCGCAGCACTGTAGATCTCTGACAAATAAGCAGCAAATTGAGTTCCAAAAGCATGAACCCAGTACGATGGTTGAGAAAATGCCTTTATAGCTGTGTCCCTTTCATAGCTTCACAGAGAGACTGGACACTTGAATTATCCCAATCACCATAGCATAATCTCTGTCACACAAGAATCATGACAATTACTCAAGTAACAAGGATACATTAAGGATGTGAAGGACAAAACAACTGGATCTTGTCTCTTAGAATTTAAAGAGAAACTCGTGTGCCTTGCAGGCAAGCAGGGATTTTCCTCATCAGTGCACTTAGCAAATAAGCCCCATATCCATAGATAAAGCATGGCAAAGGCTGCTCAGTCACAGTGAAGCTGTGGACACCGTTTCAACCACCATCTCACAGTTCTCCCAAGTGTTTAATTGTTAGCACATCTCCTGGCATGCTTTTGGACTGTGCCAACCCCTACTCCCCAAGAAGGTGTTTTGTTCAGTGTCACGGGCCTGTGCTTTGCCTTGGTGGCTGTGCAGTCTCTTCAGATGAGGCTGCCCTGTTTGGGAAGGAAGACGACTAAGGATGACAAAGCATGGGGTGCCACACCACGTGGTGGCAGAGCAAGGGAACAGTCATTGCCTATACTACTGAGCAACTTCTATGAAGTCACGTGCACCAAAGTCTTCTCTTGTTTTTTTTCAAGAGTCACTTCTTTCCTCAGTGGGTTATTTGTTCCACTCCTGAATTTGTAGGGAATCAAATCCTTATTAAAAAATTAACTAAAATCTTCCTGCCAAGTAGAGATGAAATATACTTTGAGACTGCCACCACATGGACAATCAGAAAGATACAGAGAAGTTAACAAGCTCCTCGGGAAGCAAAGAGGCTGCAGATAGACAAGCTTCTTCAAATCATGGGAGAGACATGGCCTCTGATTTCACTACCCACAAGCCTATCAAGCCGCTCATTTTAGGCAAGAGAAAATTATGTTTCAGGTAGGTCACCTAAATCCAAATCCTCCACCCTTTTCACTCATGGTGAAAACAAATCTAGCTGTAGCACCCAGAAAACCTGAGGAAATGCTGGTAAAGGTGGTTACATTCAACACCACAGATCCTTGAGTTGGAGTCATCTCTCTGTCTCCTCTAGTGGCCTCCTTTATATCCTGAACATGTAAACAACAGCTGCAGGATGTTAAGAGCCACTAAAAGCTCAGTCCTGTGTTAAAGGTATTAAATTACTGAAGCCCATGGAGACTTATTTTTGTTCTGATTTTAGAAATGTTGACTAAGTAAATCTCATGTTGACAAGAATGAGACCAAACTGGAAGCTAATTTGTTGCTGCCTGATGTCAGGAACAATATAACTTGCCGACTGATGCCACACAAAGAACTTTATTCCTAAATAAAAAACCATCCTCCTCAGGTAATTAGGAAATACAAAGAGCAAAGTGAGAATTTGAGTTTTAATAGTGAAAGATAATAAATCCTGCTTAAAAATCTTATAACAAAAAAACTTACTATAAAACAAAAGAGAGAATTCAGTTTCAGAAATATTCTGAAGGCATGTCATCTTAGAGATATAAATAGTTGTTTCTATATGTTAAGGAAGTAAAAAAATGACATAGTTTGGCAATTTCAAATAATTTGTCAGCCTTTATACTTCACTGAAAATGCATAATTAATAAGACCACAGAACATGATCTACTACCAGAACATATTTAAACTACAGAAAATCCCACACTGGTGTCTTTAAAGAAAAGAACTTTATTTCTCAGGTTAAAATCCATTAACCGGTGATGGATTGTCCTTGGCCTCAGCACAGGAAAGCACTTACATTTCTCTCTGTTTGTAAATGTGAGACTCACCCTTTTTGTGTAGAGCTGGGTAACAGTTGGCACTATGGCTTATATGGAATATTTTGAGGGATATTAGAACAGGTGTGAGATCACCTATTAATTGTGGAAAATTTCAATGACCCAAATATTGATCCAATCAACACCTCATTAGGATGAGATGTAGAGATGACATTTCTTAATGTAATAAGTAGCTACTCCCAAGAAATGTAAGGCTTAGAATCCAAGAAAAGATGCTGTTCTGAATTTGGTCATCAGTAGTGCACACAACATAGCTCAAAATGTACTAATGAGATAGCCTTTCTGTAATGGCAACCAGAATACACTTAGCTTTAACACTGAAGGGTAGACAGCAGGCTAAATAAATCCAGCATGTGGCTATGCAATTTCAAGAAAGTTTATATAAAAAAAGAGAGAAGTAGTAAAATAATGAAAAAAACAAAAACAAAAATGCCCAAGAAAACAAAATTTAAAAAACAAACAAACAAACAAAAACAAACAAACAAACAAACAAACAAACAAACAAACAAAAACAAAAACAAAAAAAAAAAAACAAACCACCAAAACAAAACCCCAAGATCCAAAAAGGAACATTCAAAAAAGCAAGATGCTTAAACCGGCCTGGAATCTATATAAAAATACTGTAGTGAAAAAAGGGTAAAATGCATGTCACCATTCAAAAAGAAAGAAAAGCAGCCCAAAAAATCTGCCATGGGATCAATGGGAAAGCTTAGAACGCTATCACAGGGAAAACTGTAGCATTTAGAGAAGGGAAAGATTGCCAAAATGAGGACCCCATAAGAAAATGATAGGTTATACATAAGCAGGAAATTGAGAGGTCTAAATATAATTTGAGGTAATCCTTTCAAATTACCTCAAAATAATTTGAGGTAATCCTTGCTAACAATTGCTAATCAAATTGCTAACAAAAAATTCTTTAAATACCTCAGACTCTGTGGAATTGGTGGGAATATGGGTGACAAGTGTGCAAAAGCAGCATTCAGGTCTAACAAAGGCCACAGCAGAAAAGCTCAATGAATTTATTGATAAAGGCAACCCCACACTGGTAACAGTCTTTGCAGTAGGTAAGTCAGAGAAGGTAGATTCATTTGTAATAAATATAACTCAAGTACAAGACCAAATAGATAAGCTAGAAGTCAGTAAGTCACCCAGTCCAGGTAGCATTCAGTCAAGGTTGACCTCCATGTGAAACTGCAGAAGTGCCACCCCAGGCGTGTGACCACAGGGTGACAAACAGCCCCCGTGCCAGGTGACAGGCGGACTGCCAACATAAGTTCCTTATAGAATGACGGGCTGGGAGGGGAAACCTGGAAGCTATAGACCATAGTGGTATCCACCCTAGGGAAGATGGTGGAGTATATATTAGAGAATGGGATTGATGGAGTCTAAATTAAAGAATAGGATCACTGAGCAGGCCAGACACGGTCAGCTGGGCAAGAATCAGTGTGACTTCTGTGAAGGAAAATCCTGTCTCCCTGACATACCAGAGAACCATAAGGATGTCAGTAAGCGTATGGATAAAGGACACTTGGGAGAAGTAATGTGCCTGGAGTTTAAAAAACCTTTGAAAAAGTTAGTCTCCAAAGGTTATTTAAGAAACAACATTACAAGAGACAAAAAAAAAAAAAAAAACAACCTTGAGATTGAAGGACAGGAAGGAAAATATAGGACTTACTGTCACCTTCCAGGATGCAGAAGAGTCAAGTGGGGTCTCTTAAGCATCAGTGTCATCATAGTTCTTATCTTTCATAATTTTTCCCAAGGCATCTAAAGGCAAGGGTGTGTGAATGAGAAATCACAGTTTCCAGAGTTTCCAGATGAGCCTAAGGTCTTCTGGGAAGTCGGGTGTTGTGACAATTCCATAAGGACTTCATAAAACCGAGTGAGAAAAACCATGGCAGATGAACTTCACTGTAAAAACACGTAGGAAAGATAATCTAAACCATTTCTTCCTCAATGCAGAGCTCACAACTGTAAATAGGGAAATAGATCTCATAGTCATCACTGATAGGTCCCGGAAATTACTGGCCTAATGGGCAGGAGTGGCCAAATGAGGCAACCAAGTGTTTAGCATCATCCAGAAGGACCTTGAGAAGAGAGAACATAATTTTGCTACTGTATAAAAATTTGATAAGCTCATATCTTGAGTTCAATTTGCATTTCTGGCTCTTGCATGTCAGAAAGGAAGCAGACTTTAAGAAAGTAGAGAAAGTGGCAAATAAAATGATCAAGGATGCAGAGCAGCTCCCCTTGTGTGCAGAGGTCAGGGCTCTTCAGTATGAAGACAAGATGGAAGAATATGAATGAAGTTTACAAAATCATGAAAGCAGTGGATCAGATGAATGTGCAACTGTTGTTCCAGTCCTGCAATAGGAGAACAAGAGAACATGATTAAACTAGCAGAAGATCTATTTAAAACAGCTTATAAAAGAGATTCCTTACACAGGAGGTGCGAAATTTACTACTAGAGAACATTGTGAAAATAGAAAGTGTCAGCAGGATCAAAAGCTGATTAGGAAAAGCAATAGACAACAGCTTCAGCACTTGGAGTACACTATGGGATGAGGACATGGAGGAGTGAGCAATGCTGTGCACCTATATTTCGTTTCGACATGAAATCAAAATACTGTCAAGGTCCACAGTCACATGCATATATGCACATCTGGGAACAAGAAAATGCTCCAAGCTTCCCTTCCCCACAGGTAACTTAAGTAACTTTCTCTTAGATGTTCAAGAACCTTGCAGCAGATTTAATAAAAAAAAAATCCTGTATGTGAATACATGAAGGCTTGCTTAAATCAGTTATACACCAGGGACTTCTAAGCTTGGGCCATGCCTACATTTTCTCTGTCTTGAGAAAGGAATAAAGTTCATTCTGAAAGAAACTCTTTACTACCATCGTTTCTATACAAGTGACAGGCAGTATAATGTTAAGTATAAATATTATGGCATAGAATACATTTCCATTACTCTTGAGAAGTACTTTTACTGATCATTATTCATTCATTGACTAATAGCATTTCCAACATGCCAGCCATTGCATCAAGAGGACATTTTTAATAAACTTTCCATTCTTTCCCTATAAACAAATTTTAAAAGTTGTAATAAACCAAGAATTATGGCTACTTTGGTGTTTATAATGTGAAGCTCAGAATTTCCATAGATCTTTGGTGGTGCCCAAAATAAAACCAATTATAATGCCCATGGGAGTCAGAGATCAAAGAGTCTGTGACTCTGACAACTCTATGCCATGTACCTATTTCATGTATCAAATTCCTTTCAAATTCCTCTAACACTAGCCTTTTATGAAACCATCCCTAACAGACTTATTGCTAGCTTCATACAAAATGGGAAAGAAACTGCCTATATAACCAGTACTGTTTTCAAGACTTTTTCAGCCAAAAAGCAGGTGTTTTGCTAGAGGTAAAATAAAATAGAAAATAACGCACCACAGAGAGGAACTGTGAGGCTGATGTTCACCCTGAGCTTGCGGTGATGTTTGTTCTCCCATCAGATGCTACCCACATAATTAGCACTGTTGACTCTTTCCAGCTGAAGGCTTCGGAATGAAGGGACAGAGCACAAATTTTGGAGAAGGATATTTATATATTCAACCTCATCAAAAGCCACCTTGTTGCACAGTTGTTGGGTTGGGGGGGATTTTGCCTGGAGTGTTTATGCTCTTAGTTAGAATGATGACTTTCATACACTCTTTATGGTGATCGATGATAATGATAATTACTATTGTCTAACAAACCTAGAGAGGACTGAGGGCTCCAGTGTGATCAGTGATGTGCAAACAAACACAGTATAGTCCATGCCTTGAAGAATTAGGTCATGTAGAACAGGTGGATAAAATAGTTTATGCTACACAAAACTGCCTACAACAAAGAAAGAAAATGGACAAGTACATGTTGCAAAATTCAGTGTTTCTTACATATAATTACATCAATTGACAGAACAGAACTGGCTAATAGGGGCTCCAGAATTTCCTTGATAGCAAGTTGGAATTCATGGATTTGTCAGTGGACATTCATGGATATTCAAGAGAAGGTCACCCTGAAACTCCTGCATTCAAAAACTATGATATAAGAAGTTACATCAAAGTAAAGGCAATCTGCAGTTGTCCTCTGCTGCTTACCCCAGGCTGCTACAGGTCTGCTGTAAACCATACCAATTTCAGCAGAGCTTCTGTTAGTGTTATGATAATGTGGAGTGGCAAAGAAAACCAGATCCACTATGTCTCACCTTCCAGACAGCAGTATATTTGGTGATGGGCATTTTCCATTTTGTTCGTCTGATCTGGACTGAACTGTTGCAACAGTGGAATGTTTACATGATGAGGAAGTTACATGATGAGAAAGACTGAAGCAAAACCAAAATTTTTGCTGTTCAGGGAGTATATGTATAACAAGGAACCATGAGAAACACAATATAAGACCCTACTACATCTACTTTTGCTTCCTTCACCATCCAAAACTCAGAAAAGACTTTTCACATTTTTTTTGCCAAGCATTTAAAAAATGTAATGCCTATTCACACGACATTAACAGTGGGTAATCCTGTTTTTGCAGTGTGCTGGTTACTTTAGAATTATGGTCAACAACAACAAACATAGGATATAACCAGCAATATAACTGACAATGTTCTAGAATAACTGTTATTTCATAGTTATAGTGGGTTTTTTTTTGTCTTCAGAAAAACTTTTTGTTCATATATGATTGTCCACTGGAGCATCAGAAATGCCAACTAAGAAAAATACTTTTCTGAAATGAATTTGTTTTGCATATACAATAGTGCAAGGAGACTGAAAAGTGCTTTCCTTCCTGGTGAACATTCACATTATAGCCTTGAGCAAACAGGGATAGTTTTCTTTTCATTTTTGGCACAGTGTCCTCACTTAGCCAAACTGCACTAGATTTACAGGCTTATAAATCTTGACTACCCCTCTTAACTACACACAAGCTTATTTTACACATATTACACAGACTGTGCCTAGTGCACCCCAAGCAGCTCATAATTAGAGACATTTTCTGAGATCTTTTCTTCTATTATATCTGATAAATGAAAGACTAGTTATTCTGCACATTCCTAGGGAATAAACTTTTTACTTTGAACTTGAAATCTTTAGAAAGTTGAGGAACAATGAAGAAAAAATGCTATCAGCTAGCCAAGACGAGGGAAAATAATTGAAACGCTAAACATCTGGTTTTGACAGAAAATAGATATGTTACAACTAGAAATAACTTCAGATATCTTATGATAATTACTATAAAAATCTGAATAGAAAAAGTCAGTGGAGTCAACTTTTCTGGAAACTTCAAACACACTTTGAAGAAAGTCTGTTTTTAGCCTTGATCTGAACCAGAGGAAAATCTAGTAATTGAGTTTTAGATTAGAAAAGAGCATTACATTCAAAAATGTTTAAATGTGTAAATTGTCTCTGGGTGATAAAACTTGTTTGGTAATATAAAATGAGATTATATTTTTTTCTTCTAATATGATATCTTCCTTCAAACTAGTCCATAATTATTACCGCTTGGTGTGCCCACATGGAATCATTATATCATCATTCATTGTTTAGAAAAAATAAAAATCAAGTTAAAACAATGCCAGAATTTTATTTACCTTTTTTTTTTTTTTTTTTTTTTTTCCTGAAAAGCAAGCAAGAACATTTGTAGCTGATCGGAGGTCCTTCCCTCCCCCAGTTCTGTTTCTCTTCTTTTTCCAGCATGAAGCACACATGCTGTATCCATCTTAACCACTTCAAGAATTATCTCACCAACTCACACAAAGGGGCTTCTATAGCATCAACTGTTTTGGGGTTTTTGTTTGTTTGTTTGGTTGGGTTTTTTTCTGAGAATTTCAGATGTAAAATCTTTTTTGCTGACATATAAAATTACAAAATATAGAACTAACTTTTGATATAAAACTGATTGATATAAAGTTTTGATCTAAAACTAGGATGAATTATCCATCTTACCAAATATATATATATATATCCTGGCAAGGCCAACTGTACATAAGCAACATGTGGGAGCAAATAGAGTTAATGCATAGGTAATAACCCACTAACATTATTAAAATTAAAAAAAAAAAAAAGCAGAAACAAAAACAGAGAGAGAAAATTGAGAAAAGACAGACAAGAAGATCCCACGTCCCCACTAAACAGGAGAGCATTTGGGCAGTGATTTGTTTGATTTGGGAGTGTCACTAGGAAATTCAGATGGGTGAGATGGCTTTACCACCCAGGGACACATAATTGAAAACTATTTACTTAGTGGGACAAGTATAGCAGAGGGATGGCAATTTTTTTTCTACAACACATACTATACGACCACATAAACCAGGGCTTCAACCCTTCTGCCCAGTTTGGACCAGCATAGCAGGGACCCATTGGAGCAGAACCCTGTCCCCGACTGGCTGACATGCCAGGTCCATGGCTTACTGTTTGACTTGTACATGTGCCAGTGTTCCCTTGTCTCTAGTTTCCATATGGTCTTGCATATCTGTGTATGACATTCTACCAACAAGGGACACTTTTTCAACTGTTTTTTCCTTCTAAATTAGACTGTTGTCATAGGCCACCAATAGTCTTGCTAATCATGTAGCCTTGCACCAACGTCTCTGACTTTCTCCATACATAATGCCAAGCAGCAGTTGCCACTGTGTTTTCTTTCACCCTCTGGCCTTCCGCCCCAAATGTGATGCAAAAGCTGTGAACTCAGCAATAGTTGCCAAGTAAAATTTTGTCTACTGCTACTGTATTTCCAACTCATCTAAAACTAATCCAGTCAACTGCAGCTGGGCAGGAGTAGTCAAGGTCACGTCTTGGGGGGCACCATTTTTAGGACAGGTTTCATCCCATGACAAGGTGTTTCAGTGAGCAGGTATAGTCATGTAAGGTCCTAAACCATTTAAGATCACCTGTGCTTGCTATATCTGTGCATTTAGAAAAGACTCTCACTGTCCTTGCCTCCAAACTCCATAGTCATCTTGAGCTCTCATAATAAAAGGATTTCTGTTGCAATTGTAATTACCTTTACAGTGTGGGAGAACCTCTTGTACTGGAGGGAAACTCTTCTTAAGGTGCTTTGGATCCATGGGAATTGCATGTTGGCCATATATTTGCTCAGTCCTTCAAAATGCTAGTCATAACGTACAAAGATAAAAAAGACATGGCAGGAAGTAACAACAACTACTGACTCAGTTTGAAGTTGTCTGTTTTTTTTTTTTTTTTTTTAGTATATTGCACAGGATTAACAACTTTCTGTCAATGTTAGCATACTTTCTAATCTGGTCAGATACTTTCTATGTAACACTATCTTGATCCTAAAAAAGGAGAAGGATATGGCCATAGCAAAGTGAAAATTTACCACATTACAGATACTATTTTCCTATCTATCTGCAATACAGAAAACTAGTGGAATTTAGAAAGCCTGAAGATTTCTCTGAGATTTGTAGAGAATGAAGGAGACTGAGGGTAATCTCTGGTTTTAGTACTATTAATCTGTTATGCTTCTTTCTCCTTTCTTCTCCTTTCTTTTCTTTGGATTGCCAATATGGCAGATTTTTAGAAAAAATCCTTGCTGACTAGTTATGTGTATGACAAATATTTCTATATACTTTTATGTACACAAAAACTTCTGTGTTCATGCTCTCCTCATATATCCTGGCTCATTGCCCTAAAGCCTTTTCTTGCTTTACATCTCAGTAATTTTGATGTAGTAAGAAAAGTAAAAGGAACAGTGTTTCTGTGGTCTGTCAAACTAGTGGGTTGTTGGAGATCAGAAGATGGTCTAAAAACACATGGGGCTGTCCAGAGTAGGTCAGGTCAAAAATCCATTTAGTCCCACATCCTGTTTCCAATTTAGGAAAATGCGAGAAATTAAGTGGTGTAGGCAGATATGATTCATTAACACAGTTCAACCTTCTTAAATTTAGGGCTTTCAAAGCTCAATGCTATTTATAACATATATCTTATAAACCTAAATTCATCCATTCACTTCTTGAACCCATGTAAGATTTTAAATCAAATCAGCTGAGAGAAAATTTTTTAAAATGTGCTCAGATATCCATGCATAAAAAGAAGCAAGAAACCAAGTGGGAAAAATAACACTATAAATGAATATTCAAAGTTTTATTTATGAAATGAAAATAACTTTCAACAATACACAAGATAAGCCATAACATTTTTTATAAAATCAGTTTACAAAATATTGATAAACTGCACCCGTGAGTTTCTTTATGTTTTATACGGTATTTTTTTGGCTATGGTACTTCCAAAGAAACTGTCCCATAATCTGAAACTAGCACCAAGCGATACTTAGAAGTAACAAACAAAACCCAAAACATCCCTTCTCCTAGCACTTTCAAATTTATATCTTAAAAAAATGTACATATCTAGTATATAGCATTAAAGTATTATAATAGGGAGCATTACTTCAGAAATAATTGCAAGCAGGACCCATCCAGAGTTGATGCTGCATGGAGCTGGCACTAACGATAGACAAGGTAAGAGCCAGTTCCTGTTTTACACAAGTAGGATGTTATGGATTAATTTGTGTTACACATAACATCAAAAAACATTTGATAATAAGGGTCCCAATGAACAACTTCTGATAAAACCTTAAAGTTTCTATTCATAGATGAACTGAAAATCTCATCTCCTTACAAACACTTGTTTTTCTCCACTTTATGAAACTTTTGAACTTGAACGTCTCACAGCCGTCACAGACTTTTGGTTTGATTAATGTATCCTTCTTTGGGACAGTATATAAAACATTGCAGACACATGACTGTTCAGGAGCACAAGGAGCTCTTCACACAGACAAAACTTACTGTACATTCTTATCATCTTCATGAAGTGGCAGAAATTGTCTCTTACTGTCCATGATGTTGGATACAATATACTATCAGCTAGAAAACAATTTGATGTACTTATATGCTAGTACAAATGATAGTTGTTGTTGGATTTGCAAATTACTGTGTCCTGGTACCACTGTGACTCAAACTATTCCACATGACTCTATAATCACAATAAAGGCCTCACTACTTTATGCTGGAGACTTTACACAAGATCTCAAAGCAAGTAGCATTAACACTTCAGTTTAAAAACAAAAAAACCCCACATATGGATAAATATATTTCATGAGTGAGTTGACTAAAAATCCCAGTAGTAGCCAAAAATATCTGAATGTGATATTAAGAAACAGAGAACTCCATTTAGCATCTGCTAGGCATCAAGTCACTGGTAATAATAAACCACATGTCTCATAAACTGGAGTTGTACTGTAAGAAATACAGTAAAAATATGAGTTTAAATGTCTTTCATCTCTTTAAAGAAGAATTGTTCTTGGTATGAAAAGGGTAAAAAAAGTTGTCAGACTGCAATAAATTTTGTCTCAGTACAGGTCACTAGTCCATAACTCAGCTAAATGCAGGAAATGTTGGAAGGCTCTTTTCTTGCACCGGTCTTCGAAGGATTGAAGATCCTCTGCAAAAGCACCTTCTAAATGTGACCTCTGTGTGTCCCCCTCCCCTCCTCTTTGTTCCTTAGTGCTCCAGCCACCCTTGCCTACGTGAAGGAAAGTGAGTCCCTTTCCTAGAAAGCTTAGAGACTTGCTTTTTAAGACAAGACTGACCAGTTTGGTCCTTTGTTTTCTGTCTCAGCTCACATCACACTCATCTCTACAAGAGGAAAAGGAGATAGTCAAAGAAGTGAAGTGAGTTTTCAGCTTCACATTCCTTCTCTGTCCCATTCAAGCTGTCTGTTTTAGGCAAGTTTTGAAGTGCTTCTCATGTGCAAAACCTATTCAGGATGAGACTGAAGCACAGTCTGATCTCTTTCTCAGTATTATCCCTTGATCTCAGCCCCTGCATTGTCTCCAACTTTGGAGCAACATAATTTTTCTGCAGATATTTTCCTATAATTTTTACAGATTTTTAGAATCCATGTGTTCAATGCTGTGCACAAAAAGAAGAATGTTGGTCTTGCAGTGAAGAAATTGGCAAAAAGGCAAACTATCTGTGAATTTGTCAGGGTTTTCTGGTCAGGACAGTGTGTCTTGGGTGACTAGCATGCTGTAAACCTTGTGCTCAGAAGATGGAAGCTGAGGCACTTGCAAACAAAGTGGATTTGGAGATTTATAAATATAAAAAATGCAGCATTTTAACTGTTTGGATGGATGCTATTTTCAAAGGCTTAGTTCTGCCAAAAAGAAATGAGATCTCTCTCAAGCAAATTTTCATGCATAGTAAAATTATTATAGGGTGCTGAATATATTAGGACTCTGTGGAAGACAGTATTGGATTGATGTATGTTGTGTGGTCTAAACATATATTAGAAAAATGCAGTAAAATTGTTATGTGAGATTTTCATAGAATCATAGAATCATAGAATGTTTTGGGTTGGAAGGGACCTTAAAGATCGTCTAGTTTCAACCCCCTTGCCATGGTCAGGGACACCTTCCACTAGACCAGGCTGCTCAAAGCACCTTCCAACCTGGCCTTGAACCCTTCCAGGGAGGGGGCATCCTGGGCCATTGTCTCATCACCCACACAGGAAATAATTTATTTTTAATATCTAATCTAAATCTACCCTCTTTCAGTTTAGGACCATTACCCCTCATCCTATCACTACACTCCCTGACAAAGAGTCCCTCCCCAGCTTTCCTGTAGGCCCCCATTAAGCACTGGAAGGCTGCTGTGAGGTCTTCCCACAGCCTTCTCTTCTCCAGGCTGAACAATCCCAAGTCTCTCAGCCTGTCCTCATAAGGGAGGTGCTCTAGCCCCTTGATCATCTTCATGGCCTCCTCTGGGCCCACTTGAGCATGTCTATGTCCTTCTTATGTTGGGAGCCCCAGAGCTGAACACAGTACTCCAAGTAGGGTCTCATGAGAGTGAAATGGAAGAATCACCTCCCTTGACCTGTTAGCCACACTTCTCTTGATGCATCCCAGGATATGGTTGGCTTTCTGGACTGTGAGCACACATGGCTCGCTCATAATCAGTTTTCCATCCACTACTACTCCCAATTCTGGCACTCTTACTGATTTCGTCTTTGTCAGATGCATTGCTCCTGGGCATGGAGGAGGCGATCCTTGAATAACAGCAACCAGCTTTCTTGGGCCTCGCTTCTCTCCAGAGATTTATCCCATGATACTCTGCCAAGCAGATCCCTAAAGAGGCTGAAGTCTGCTCTCCTGAAGCCCAGGGTAATGAGCTTGCTATGCACCCTCCTCATTGCCTTAAGGATCTTGAACTCCACCACTTCACAGTCACTGAAGTGACTGTCAAGGCTGCCCTTGAGTTTTACATTCCCCACCAATCCCTCCTTGGTGAGAATAAAGTCCAGCATGGCACATATCCTCATTGGCTCCTCTATCACTTGAAGAAGGAAATTATCATCAGTGCATTCCAGGAACCTCCTGGATTGCTCGTGCCCTGCTGTGTTTTCTCTCCAACAGATATTGGGGTGGTTGAAGTCCCCCATGAGGACCAGAGCTTGTGAATGTGAGGCTGCTCCTATCTGTCTATAGAGGGCCTCATCCTCCTGGTCTTCCTGTTTGGGTGGCCTGTAGCAGACCTCCACTATAATGTAAAATGTCCCTGCCCTCCCTTTAATACTGACCCCATGGGAATAGCCTATTTTGTAGTGAAATTCCCTCATGTACAGATGTAGTAAAGGTATCTTACATGGAAGCTTGCTACAAATCATTTATGGTCAAAAATAAACAAAGTAAATAAGATAATACATATATCATATTATGAAAAATGAAGTAAAAACAAATTCATTTTCTATCTTTTGGCTCAATACCTTGCCATATGTTGTCTGAAACCTGTTGAGATTTGAGTGCTACAAGTCATATGAAGAGAACATGAATTCATCAGAGACTCTGACAAGAGAGTTTGGCCTTGCATTGCTGACCTACAGTATCTATCCCTCCCAAACTCTCCCTGAAACTGTGGGTACTCCAAAATATTACCTTAGGAAAGACTGAATTAATCAAATTCAGCGAATTAATCTTTTTCAGATAAAAACTAGCATAAAATGCTTCTGTTATACATATGCTACCTATTAGAAAATCCTGCCTTTATTCATTGTGAACACAAGAAAAGGTTTTACTATGGATATGCATCAACATTTTATGCTGTCTGATTGTTCAAGATTCGAAGCATTTAGTATAACATCTCATCTAGATTTTTCATTTAGTAACTTCAAGATGTAATACACTTCTATTTTTAATGAATTCATAAAGCTAAGCTAGTATACAAGATTTGAAATCCAATGTATAGGAACAATAAACTGTAACAAAACCTATAACGTTCATAAAATTTCAAGGAAACAAGAAGTCCAAATATATGGACTGGCTGAAGCCTGTCCTCTTAGCTTTAACCAGTCATTATTTCTCAGTGGCAATTACTCAACATGTCATTCTATACTGAATGAATTCCAATCAATTACAAGTGATTGCACATCACTCTGCATCAATCAGAGGATAATTCTTGATTCCATGAGATTCAATGGATGATGTCAATTACACTTTGTTGATGCTCTCTGATTGCATATTCTTTTGCAAATACTATAGCACCTGAATTGTACCACATTGACTAACCTGGCTATTCTACATTTCATGGGTTATGTCTGAAGTCATGAGCATGAACAGAAATGGTAAAATACAACCTGTATAGTGCATAAACATCTATTAGCAATAATATCAGTGCACAGTATGACAGACTGCATTGTGACATAAAGGGAGGAAAGGATCCACTGGTATATATTCTGGAGAAAAAGGAAAGAGATACCATCTGTACTTTATTATTATTATTATTTATTATTATTATTTATTATTATTATTATTATTATTATTATTATTATTATTATTATTATTATTATTATTATTATCGTTGTTGTTGTTGTTATTGTTATTATTGTTGTTTTGTTGATGTTTTTGTTGGTTTTGTTATTATTGTCATTGTTATTATTATCTATTATTATTATTATTATTATTATTATTATTATTATTATTATTATTATTATTATTATTATTATTATTATTATTATTATTATTATTATTATTATTATTATTATTTAAACTTGAACTATAAGCCAGTTTCTTGACTTCTTTTTTGATGTCATCTGGTTGTACAGGCATGCACAGACATTAATATTGTACAAGCCTATCCCGAAGGGGTGTGTGTGTGGTTCATTTAAGCCTCACATGTACACTTCATATGTACATCTAATACACTTAATGCTGCGATGTTCATCAGATGGTCTTGTGCCAGTGAAGGGTAGGCTCAAGCTTTGTCAGTCCTACGGGCAATAGCCCAAGTGCGTTACCCACTGTTCCTGACAAGGCAAGCCCTAAGTGAAGGAGGTGCTGCAGTCAATCTCACTTAGCAACAGACTGAAAGGTGCTTGAGCTAAGCAAAGGCTACTCATCAGGCCAAGGAGTAGTACCACAGTGTGGTACATGAACAGATGTTTTTTCTTTATTTATTTTCTTCTCTGAATTCTATGTATTTTGGAAACAGGGAGTAACAAGCTTAACCTAGAGAATTTCTTTGGGCTTGCTCTAAGCAGCTTCCTTTGCCTGGAGCCACAGACATCACACCCTGCTATGGTTTTATTGATTTAGTATGACTCGTGAACAACAGAACTGCAATCCAGAAGCACAGTTAAAGAGAAAAGTGATTAAGTACATTCATCCAGAGAGAAGCGAAGATAATCTATGCTTGAATAGCAGTCATAGCAGCCTAAATTACTACTGTCTTTCTAATCATAAGTGAAGGGTAGAAGCAATGCATAGAACCCAGTGAGATCTACTTCAGTGCTTTTTCGAAGAAAACCAGACTTGAACTGGCTTTGTACACTGAGACAGTGCTCTTATAACCAAACTGTAGGGCTACCATCAAGTAATGCTCAAATGAATATAACTTCCTTCTCATAGCAGGATTTATTCAGAAATTGTTCTTTTAGTGAGTTAATTTTGTGGGTTTTTCCCATTTGAGAAAAAATAACTATACAGAGAAAAGCCAAATCAAGTAGATTTTAAATTGAAGGAAAGGGAGAGGCATACATAAAAGACTGACATGTCAAATTCTGGCATAAAATCCATGCCTTTATATAGATTAAACATTCTGTAAAGAGACAGTAAATTATAAAATGAAATGGGAGATGAGGATGATCAGCAGATGTAAAGGCTTAAGTCCAGGGTGTTCCTAGAAACACAAAACTGACACCTTCTTGCCAGCACAGTTGGTACAGTTGGTACTTCTGTCATTCTAGGACAGGGGAACATCACCATAGGCCTTTCCAGATAACTGCAACACAAAAAAATTATATAACATGATTATGTAATATTAACATGGTATAAAGGTTAATGCAAACAGAGAAGACCCTTTCAGACAACTGGTTTCCAAAATGCAATCTCTTGCTGAATAATGAGAGACAACTCTAGCAGTCACACTCTTGTTTCCATTGAGGAGGGATCCGGTGAACCTTCAGTATGAAGGAGAAAATTTGAGATGGGTCCCACAGAACCTATCAGCACAAAATATTCCCACCTGCCAGGAGACCCCCAGTATTTAAGTCTCTAACCAATACCCACTACGATGCACAAAAAGTAGGAAATCAAAATAGTGAAAACATACTGAGATTTCTGACACAATAAGCTCTGAACAAGCTTCTACGACTGTGCTTAATTGATCTTAAATCCTGGAATAAGACAGGCTGTGAGACCCGCTGCCACACAGCCGGGTGTTGAGTGAGTTAAGTGAAAGCAAACCAGGCCTCTTCTTAACTATATTTTTGAAACTGACACTTTTGGCACCTACAAATGTTAATTTATTTCTGCCAGAAATCATCCATTCAACAGAATAAAATTTCTGTGTGGGAACAGAGTCAGAATTGAGTGAGGAAAGTTTTTGAGGGTCAATGTAGAACTACCTGTTGAACCAGCACTAACCTGCAGTGTCCAAGTGCTCTTAACTGAACGGCTTGTCACTCTGTGAATATATTACTCCTTCCACTGGTGAACTGTACATCAAAGAGTAAGAGGAAAAACTGAGACCTGCAAACAGTGAAAGAAGTTACTTATGCCTGTGGACAACCAGCCTCAAGCTTTTGATCCGGATCAGGCAGGCCTTGTCCTGTGTGTCTCATAAGTTACAGGATAGTCTGATGCAGCTTAGTCTGTCTTCATTTGGCATTTTGGAAAATATCTTCATGTTTTTTTCCCTCATTTCAAGACTCCCAGAGATCCTTGACCAGGAAACAGCTATGAAAAATGATTTTGCAACCTTCTGATTACAACCATGTATCCTATTTGGCCATGGAGTAGGTCTGTAGACTACGATGATTATGGTCTCTGCAAGAGGTCTAAGGAGTACGAGCTGGGAAAATGCAATTAGTCCTTCTGTTCTCTAGCACAGTTCTTAACAGATCTGAATCACTTGCCTTTTTGGCATTGAAGGGATGGAGAGTCCCTAGATAGAAGTGAAAGTTAGTGTTATAAAATGGGTTAGAAAAATCTAGCAACCTCTAGGTTCATCTCCATGTTATTAAGAGACTAAAACACCAGGGCAGGAAAGTTTTCCTCAATTTGCCAGTAGCCAATCTGTGGCCAATTTGGATTCTCTTCTTCTCTGATGGGATCTCTGTAGCCACATTTCAGGCTTAAAAATCACTTAATTTTTGTTTTGTAAATGCTTATTTATGCCTTAAATGTGCTAAATGAAGCATTTTAGAACTAAAGAGAAGATTTACAAGCCTTAGAGATGATCACAATGGCTGGTGCCTTGCCCAGGAGAGCTAGCAATTTAAATGAATTATTGGAAACATCAGTTATTGGACATGACCAAAGAGAGCACAGCAGACGGAGTTGTTCCAAATTCTGTTGCATAATGGAAAATTTTGTACAGCCAATTCCAACTGTGAAAAGGGTAAAAGAAAAAGTCAGACTAGGCTCACAAGCATGTTAAAACCAACCTGCTCACTTTGAGTTTTGTATTTCAGAAGTGAAACACTGACTTGTTGACTATAATAACAACTAGAGGGTAAAAATCACTACGTTCCTTTGAAAATTCTTTGAAAATAGTTCAGACTTTTTATGTGCATTTGATCTAGGGTGAAACTCCTCTATGTTTGTATAAAGACATGAATACCATTTTCTCTGGAAAACAGAGAGCAAGTTTAAAATAGATTTTCTCCAGAAGAAAATGTCTTACATTTATAAGCCAAAGTAGGATTTCCAACTTGTGATGCCTGTCATTCATATAAAAACTAACTAAATTAAAATCATTAACAAAACACAAATTTTGCATTTTCAAGGCAATATGGTTTTCCACAGATCTCTTAGCAGTATATTAAATGTATCATTTGTCCCTAGCAGCCTCATATGCTAGAAGATGTAGTAACTGGTTCAAGCATCTTGAACATTTTGCATTTAGAGTATGAGCAGCATATAATTAAACAAGTGCCTATGTCAGCAGGGAAATCTCCATTGAAGTGAGGATCTGATCACACTAGCAGTTAATTTTGCAACTGTTTTCATGAATAGAAATGCTTCTGGTTATGCAAGCTTCAAAGCTGCTTCTATTCAAGTCACTGGGACTATTGGAATCATTGAGGCTTCAGCAGAAATAGAATCTAAGTCATTACTATTTGAGCTGCCAGCAATTCTTGAAATGCTAGTGCCTTTTTCCTTTCTGTAAAATGAAATTTTTGGAAGAGTGGAAAGTGAGTCATTTGGACACACAAATTGGACAAAGTCTTTTGTAATACAAGGAGCTGTCCTAATGGGATTTCATGCCCTTGCTGACCCACAGAGATATAGCAGCCAGTATATTTATTTGTTCAAAAAGAATGCTGATTTTAAGAAAGCAGTACATGATTTTACCAAACATGTACATGAGAGATTTTTCTTTATAACAATGAGTTGGCCTGAGATTGTAATGCAAACTGTAAATGTTGATCTCAAATGGAAAACAACAATAATTTAAAATGGCTCAGGTACTTAGTTTTTGATGGGGCACCAATGAGTTGAAAAAGCAGACTAATAATGCTCCCCCCATCATTTCATCCTAGGCAAGAGAGCTAAATTTAACAAGTAAACTGGATACAAGGTTCTCCATGCTTGTCAAAATATGATGGCAATTAAACTGGCGTCTATTCTGTACCTCATTTTTTTAAGGAATATATTTTTCAAGGCTTTGACAGTTAAAAACTATTTAGATTATTTATGACATTTCCAATGAGTTAGTAACATTTTTTTATTGCATTGCATTTTGCATAATATAATTTGTCACTACTTCTTTATTAAGCTTGTTTTATATTCATAGTTGTCCCACAACACTATATTTTCCTCTTTGTCAGCTCAGAACTTCATTATGAAGGATGAGGTTTTATCGTTTCCTAGTGATGCAAATGTCTACAGTGAATAAGTGTCATTATGCAGGAACAGGAATTTAGTTTTCCTCCATTAAGCAGCCTGGCTAATGACTCAACAAGTTTATAGCCCACCACAAAATTTGATAGCTTGATGTGAGTTAAACAAATGATGGTTACATATTTATATGAAAATGAAAGTGGCTTTTTGGGGCTGGATTTTGTACTTCTCTCATTTAAAGCCTAAACTACCATTTTTAATTTAAAGAAGGGACATTCTCAGTTATATCTTAAGATGAGCATGCCATCTATCTCTATATGCCTGACATGACTCCTTTATGACACCACCATCATAGGGAAACAAAAAAATATATATTTCATGGCCAAATTTCAAATCCCATTGACACGCATGGAAACATCCTCATTCAATGGCTTTGAATTCTCACTATTTTCCATTATATGCAGAAAAAAGTCTAAACAGTAGATCCAACTGAAGATCATATATGCCATGTTCTCAGCAATGGAATGTTTCCATCTGGGCGTGATACCCACTCAATACTGTTTCAGGACCAGCGGAGAAAAAACTTGGCAAAAACACTGCCATGCTATTTCTTTTCTTTATACAGTCAGTTTTAAGTAATTAAAAGAATGTGTGAAAAAGACCTATTTGACTGTTTAATTAATCTCCCCTCCAGTACAAATTTGTCCCCAGCGTATATTTTTTCAAATACTTTGCCTAATCTAATTCCAAATATGTCCAGGCTTAAAGCTTTCAGCACTTCCCTTGGGACACTGTTTCTCAATTTAAGGAATCATGTTGTCAAGATTCTTACTCAGATATTTAGCTAAAGTTTAATTTTTTTTCCTTAATTTCAGTCTATTTCTCCTAGGGACAGATTCCTGGCTGTCATAAACTGTCAGAGCTTCCCTAATTTCCTCTGGGTTTGGACAGCGTACATCAGTTGAGAATCTGGTCAGGGTTTTCCCTTCTTACTACGCTAACAATTCTTCTCTCCTTTGATACATTTTACTATTAATCATCATGCTCACACTTAGTCATTGCATTCTGTATTTAATAATACTTTCAAATCCCACTTTTTAATACCGCATTGCTTGTTGTGTCAATCATTCCATCCCATAATTCACTTATTAATCCATACTTCATGTAGAGATTAAAATCAGCTCCTGAACTAGATGAAACTTCTCCATAGTGACGGTAGAGCAGCTGCCATGATCATTAAAGAGTATTGTACTGAGGGCAATGAAGTAAGATCCTACTTTTGATAAAATTTGTATTGGATATTTCTGTTTTCAGATAAAAGCAAACAGAACCAATAATATGATAAGTTTTTGTTGAGAATTTTCTTTAAAAAGAACAAAAACTCCTCTACTTTACATCTCAGTATCTGTAGAGGAAAGCTGGCTGTTTCAGAACAACTCCATACTTCCAGTGGTGCTCCCTACCTATAATTTGTTGTGTGCCCCCAACATAGGCTCATATTACTTGCTGATATGAAATTGCCACCTCTCCACTAGCTTGTATATCCACTAGCTCCACAACAGATGGATATCTTTAAAATAACATTGGAATACATTGGTGCAAACAGGCTTCATGACGAAACTATCCTTAGACCATGGCCCACATTTTATTTTTTTGTAGGTACTTTTGTTAATTTCTGGACTAGCCTATCATTGCAGCAAGCTCCAGAAGGCTGAAACAAAACAAAACAAAACAAAACAAAATGAAGCAATCTTTTCCATTGGCAGAGTTCTCTGGTAATGAGGTTATGTTTAAGAGATATTTTAAAAGTAGCCACTGTTTCCTATTTTAAATGAAATCACAGCTCTCCTGTGCCTTTAGACATGATAAATTGAGCTCCCTGAAAACAAGAGTTCTTGGGATTTCCAAATCTAAATCAAAACAGTAACTAGACTTTAATAAGCTAAATTTCGCTCTGCCGTTTCTCAGCTCATTCGGACCAGTAAATGAAGGCTATTTTCTTTTCAACATTTCTTAGAAAGTGACAAAGCAAGAAAGCTTTTGAGTATTGTTGAGCACATATTTACTTTTGGCAGTTGCTTGTTCAAGTCACTTAATGTTCTGCCATGGCCTGGGCCTGCCTGATCTATCATTGCTCATGGAATCTATCAAGTTCTATAGTGGGGACTTAAGAAGATGACACCTATTTATGTGGGAGACTCTATGAGGCCGTCTCACTGAAGACCTCCTACTGTGTTGCTAAGTGCTCACTGTCGAATTGTGACTCATACAAGAGTCTTGAGCCCAGCACTTAGCCACTAGTAATCTGCTGAAGCCTGGAAAAGTGGGATTGCTGTTGTGATGTGGCCAACCTCTTTTGAAAGTCAGATTCACTTTTTGAACAAAGCACTGGTGCATCATGGAACAACCTATGATGAACTTTTTTGTGTGTGATAAGTAAGGTTATTACTAGCAGGAGCTTGGTGGTTACTCTACTTATTAAAAATACTGCAAAAGCAGTGCCTGTAAATGATAACACTGTACAATTCAATGGCACTTGAATGCCCTGACCTTGCTTATTGCTAACCTAATACTTACAGAGGTTCATCTATGACAGGAGTTACCGTGACAGTATCAAGGCAGTATACACTTTTGAGCAATGTTCATCGTGAGAGCACACAGAAGTTTCTCTTTGGATCTGTGAATTTCTTCAGCCACGTAACATTAGTGCTGGAAGCCCAAATAGTATTTCAAGGGCTTAAGCAATGTGCCCTTAATGCATACCCATGACACCTAGAAGTACATTAGATAAAATTTCAAACTATTGCTTCACTAGGTTCTTGAGAGCAGTAGATTGTTTGATCATGTTCCAGACTGTAGGCTTAGATTGGTGGCATTCTTTTTGCTACAGTAGAAATAAATCTCCCAGGTAGAATGGATAATGTTGATTTTTATAGAAAGAGAAAAAAAGCATGAACTAGTTCACAAGTTGGCTTTCAGTTAGTTCTACATATTAGCAGTCACAAAACCGAAGTTTGTGGCCTCAGGCACTGAATTCAATCACTTCATCTTTCCAAGTAGCAACCCTATTTTTTCCTTCCCTCCAGGCACACGCTTACAGAGCAATCATATTGAATTCTCAATTCAAGTATGAACAGTTAGCTAAGCTTTTCTCTCAACAAACCACATTATAGAAAATTTAGGGAAAATCAGACATTTATAGAATATCACAAAAGATAGATTTTGGTAACATGATAGCTCTAGGCTTTGAAATAAGAAAATCAAAGAGCTGATCAAGACTAATCCATGGTACAGAAGTCATGCTTGATGTCATCTTCTAACCGATAGTATAGACCCTGTGTGAAGTGAGACAACGGTCCCAGCTCTATAGCTAAAGGCCGGGTGTCCAACTAACAAAGTTGCTAGTGCAATTAGACTTTTATTTTTTATATATAGATTTTAGCAGATAGATGATGGATATGCTAGAACTGACTATCTGGAGAAGGTACCTCCAATTCAGGTTGAAATATTAGTGAAACATTCCCACTGATTATACTGTCCTGGGCTAGCAAAGATTTCGGTATCTTTTTACAGAGGGTTGTGTTTTTTTTTCATAAGGATAAAGGCCATGTATGTTATTTTGTATCATTGAGAGTTATCACCTATTCTTGATGCAAAATAGAAAATAAACAATACTGTAAAATTGTACGTCAAACAGGTAGGTAGAGACAGCATGTTCTGAGGCCCCTAAAAAACTCCAGCAAGGACCAAAACAATATCCTCAGCAGCTGTTGGGGTTGGTCCAGATTCACTTGAACAGTAAGGTAATTCTTTTGATTTTGTAGTATTTCATTTAACTATAGTATATTGTGAGGTAAGAATAATTGTAAAACATATCCTTGGTGCAATGTGTCAACAAAATATAACCTTAATAACACATTCTCTGTGCATTATTACTTCATTTCAGTGATTTTTTTGTGTTACAGAATTATTGTGTGCATGGTATTGATTGAGAAATCAAGGCCCAGAAAGATTATGTGATGTTTTTCAGACATGCAGAGCTTCCCCATGTGAGTGAATTGTTGTCAGTCTTGTTCCCATAGGTCAAGTGTTCAGCTCATTAAAATGTTCCACCATCACAATTCTATGACCTTGTGGTCAATCTTTGCAGAGGCTAATGACTTATTTAACATCGGCATTGATCTGCCGGGTATGATCTCTTTGAGTTAGAAGATCTATAAATACAGCTTAATCATTCAAAGGGCTTAATTAGCTACTGCATTACTGCAGTTTTATGTTGATGTAATATTACTGGTCTTATATGAGATTACTGAAGAATCACACTGTGATTTAATATTTACTAGCTAGTCTTTCAAGGACCTCAGGCTCATCAGACCCTACTTCTAGAAGTGCTGCTACCTAGTGCCCATGGGGTGCATGAATGTTAGCTTGGGCTGGTGACTAGTACCAATTTCTGTATCTTGGCATGCTGTTGTGAAGACTGCATGCACAACAGGACTAGACCAGCATAAATGCACATAGATATTAATGTGCAAAAATGAACCCTCACACAAAACTTGTTTTTTGCACACATCCATACTCATACCTCTGGAAAACCAACCTACAAACATTGCTTTTCTTTTCAAAATCTCTAGTCCTTGATAAGTATGTTTGGGAGACAGCTATTCTTTTCCTTAAAGACTGCTGTCTCCTATGTGGAAAGCCAGAAGAACATTCTCCCATTTACCTTTGGTAAAACTAAAAATACTTGATTGTGTTCATAATCCTTATACTTCAATTATATTTCATGGTAATATTTGCTACTTAAATATTATGCAAGCTGTTCCTAGTTTAATGATTGTTTGCTCCTGTTCACAAAATTTCAAGGTTAGTGCAAGGTCAAGCTACACTTTGCTGAAGAAGCCAGTCATAATTTTCACTAATGTATTTCATCATGTGATGTTTTTCTGGTCATACTGGTGATTGTTCTGGAGTAGCAAAGGGTTAGCTGACCACACATGATACATTGATTATTCCTGAATTCACTATCTTCATAGATAAAACACAGATAATGTTACTCCTGCGTCTCTCTTTCCTATTGCTATATTTGAACTGAGTTCTTGCTTAAACATAATGAAATTGCTTTAGCCTGATGGCAATTAAATAAAATTGGTTTCTTTGTGAGATTTTTAGTTGTCTCCGGTAGCTTCTAGGGACATCTGCAGTGAACAGCTTCTGTTAGCTGTTTACTAATTGATGGGTTCTTGATTATTAGCTGTTTCCTTATAGTCTGATTCTTGGCTAAAAAGGATCCACACCATTAGTCTCTAGCTGCCTGGCAAGTAGGGGGTAGCTAAGTGGGTGAAACCTTTTTACTTAGTGGGCATAGACCAAACTGAGGCTTTGGGAGTTTGCTTGGAGAGGGGCAGCCATGGATCCAGAAAGTGTGGGAGCAACACTGGTGGTTATGGACCACAGGGCTCAGTCCCCAGCCTTGACTTGAGACATTAGCCCTGGAAAACCAGAAACCTCGGCCTGCATGGAGCTCTGGAGAGAGATTGCTGCTACACAGGTCTCAGGCAACATCAGTCTGAAGTATCTGTAGATCTTTGTTATGAAAACTGTAAAAACTTAATGCATGATTGTCCCTTTCCATTTCAGACTGGAGGGTATCCAAGAAAAAAGCAGCCCCTGAAATGAGCTAAGGGTGAGCAGACAAAGGTGAATCTGTTAACTCTGTCTTCAGATCCAGAGCAGATCTTCCAGATCTTGCATTTTTTTGTCTGACATACTTTTCCCTGTGGATGTGCCAAGATAAATGAAGTACAGCGTTGCAAAGTACAGTATGCTGTCATGCCTGCATCTTCCGAAGCTAATTTTGAACTAATGGTTGCTCATAACCTCACCTGAACATGATGAGGACAGAACAGAGAGAAGTAGCCAAGATGAGACATGTCCCTGAGGCAGATGTTCTGTGAGTGACAGAGGATGGACAGACTGACTTCTCTGCTAGCTTCTTCATTCACACTAGATTTCAGGGACCTCAGTCCCTAAGAGGAGCAGGAATCATTAATTCACTGAGTGGCCCTTTGGCTTGCCAGTTTTGCATCTCTGATTGTTATTTAGTGGTTCAGGAGCAAATTAATTCTTTTAGACAAATGGTAACTTTATGTGTATGGTAAAATACTTCAAAATATTCTGCAGGCATTTTTGGATGCTAACAGTCATGCATTTTCCCACTGGCAATGATGATTCAACTGACCATAGTGATAATAAAGAGCCCAAATAGTTGATGGAGTTAATAATACAGAGGTTGAAGTATTCCTAAGTATCATTCACAAAATAATCGATGTCACAATATGACCTGTCTGGTCAATTGCCCATGAATTATGAAGAATTAAAATAAACCTTGACAGGGTAGGCTGTACTCACCAACATAAGCAGCAATGTGGCAATTGGTTTTATAATGATATCATATCACAAAAAAATGAGTCAAGTGTGGGCAGAAGTGTCAAAAGTTTTTCATCATATCCCTGTCTTTTAAATATTTACTTGAAATGCTGCCATCATTTTCACAAAAGGGTTTGCAGGATCTTTGCCTTTGTAATTTGTATTAGATATTCCAACAGTAGGAAGAAAAAGTTGACTGAACTTGTTCAGGATGAATAAAGGAGCACATAAAGTTTAAAAAAAGTGGCAGTGTCTTCCAGGAAGACACATGTTAGAAGCAGCCAGGTACAAGGCCAGTTCAGAGGTCCCCCAGAAGAGATGCTGGAATAGCAGCACATGACTACATAATCACTGCCACAGCTCTATGCAGCGGGTGCCTATTTATATAATAAAAGTTCTAACCCCAATGTTCACTGAAAGATCTCTTGGAATTTTTTCCCCAGTCACATGCAATGTACACTCGTGATCAGATGGCGTACAGTTGGCCTTGCACCTGGAGTGTCTGTGAACCAGTGGAGTCAGGTTGTGAGAAGGTCCCCTTAGAACATTTCACTGACAAGGGCTTGCACTGCCTCAAGCAGAAAATCACTTGCCTAACTACTAGCTTTCTGTCATCACTGCTAAGCAAAACCTGAGAGCATTTTAGGTTTCTGTTTAAGAAAAAAGGATGTTAGCCTTGACGTGAAATGTTGAGCTGTATCCTCTAAAACAAAGAGTAATATTGATCCACTGGAAAAAAAAATACTCAAAGTTGTAAAATCCAATAGATTACAGTTAGATATTGTAATCTAAATAACTTCATCTAGAAATCACTATACGTAAGAACAGAAGCAGCTGAAGTATTGTTTATAAGCAGGTTGTAATCTATGCTAGTTCCTCTCAGATTAATAGCACCTTCATCTCTGAAGGAATATTAATCATCATTAATGGGTCAGATTCCATGCTTCTGACATCATTGCATTTCTGATCATTGAGGACTCACAGAGATTAGATTTATGCTCTGTGAATAATGAACTTAACAAGTCTTCAGCCAAAGTTATAAAGATCTGAAGTTGCAGATTTTAGTGGTCTGCATAAATCTCAGTCACCTGAGATTTGAATGGATTATTTAAATTTTTGATATCTTTAATTTAACTGGCAACAAAAACCACTACACAGTAAAATATATTTTAAAAGTATGTATGTTATGGAGTATAGATATGTATATATTTATTAACTAGTCATTAAGACTTCAGTGTGGTTTTTACTTCGCAGTCCAAGGCTTTCTGCAACTGGACAGTTAGAAGTACAGAAGACCACAAGTTGCATTTCTTTGTTGCATCAAGATAACTTTAGCTAAATAGTTATTTGTACTGAGATTTTGTTTAAGCAATTCCTTGGGGGAATCAGTTGTGAAATTTAGATTAGGCTTCAAAGCAAACTCTCACTCCTCTCCGGGCAGAGTAATTTCCTCTAGCGCTCTAGGCTACATCTATATGCATTTAGAAGTACCCACTAACTATTGTGTTTCTTATCCATGTAGAGTGTTTTTTTTTATAGAAAACAAGAGAAGCTGATGGGCATTGACTGTTCATATTTTCTTTCCTATTATCTGAGAACTGCAAGTCTTTAGTAACTTTTAAAGCTAAGTTGTTAAATTTCTCTTAAGTCTAAAATAAATAAGAATTTACTATCTTCAGTATATGCATTTTAAAGAATTAATAAGGGTTTAATGAATTAATGACGTGTGTCATTCACATAACAATGTACTATGTATGACACATAACTATGCTAAAAAACACTTTTTCCGAAGGAAAGTAGTTAAAGCTGTAAGTTCACTTAGCTCCCTTGTGTATATGACATAGTATTTAATTACAAGATCACCTGTGATATTTTGCACGGAATAGATGATGCTATCGGACTAAGGAGCTATTCAGCTCTGTTTGCCTTTTTTCAGTGTGTGGCTCTGTTGCCATCCCCAGCAACATCCCAAGCTCTCAGTTGCCAGAGAACGCCTTGACAGCAGTGAAAAGCCACGTCTTTTTTCCCAGTCACAGCCTCAGAAATGGAACAGTTGCTTTGGCTGTAGTTTAAGAAAAACACATAAGGGGCTGGTACCTGTCATGAAGAATATTAACCAGAATGCAAAAAAGTTGGCAAATAAATAAGCAACAAGGTTTTATGACTGTATCCAATACTTTAATAACAAAGAGGACTATGAGTCCCGACTGCAGTCTGTTCTCTGTACACAATTTTTGGGCTCAGAACTAGAAGGGCCTGCAGTGAGGATGTGGTTTTCTAACTTCAGAGCAGGAAGCCAGGTCGTGGCTGAGAGAATTAAGGGAAGCTCCTGAGTGAGGTAGCAGGCCAAGTTAAAGGCCAGGGGTCTTTACCTTGCTCTAATACAAGTATGCTTTCCGGTAGAGTGAACCCCAGGTTTTGCCACAGACCATGCACTGGTCAGTGTTTAAATGGGATCTAGAGCATTAAGCACCTTTGAAAGCCAGTTGGAAACTGCAGCTGGCTGTGCACTATGGGAGGAAAAACACCTATCAGGGAACCTTCTCTGTTTGCCTTCAAGGGTATCCCTACTCAAGTGGAATGAGAATTGTGCAGAGCAAAATGCTCAGCAAATGAAGGACCTTACTGTTGCAGCTCAGTCAATCAGAAATGCTGCTTCCTTAAGAAGAAACAGTTTTTCTTCTGTTAGAGAATTCTTACAAAGGAACTAGAAGCCATGTCAATATCATAAAGACCGGGAAGCTATAAATAGAAAGAACTCTTGTGTCAAAGATGCATCTACGTATAAGAAAGACAGAAATAAAAGTATTTTTTACCCCCCAAATACAGCACAAATGGTCAAGTTGCTGTGTTCTGTTTGAACAAGTGAGACCCCAATCTTAGGTGATATTTGTCATCAGGGCAACATCATCTTCACATGGAGGAACATATGAACCATGTATTTCTCAATCAAAAAGCAAGAAGATTTTGTTTCTTTTGGTGTTTTGCGAAAAAAAAAAATAAAAAAAGAAATATAGAAATGGGAAAAAATAATCAGGCAATAACTAAGAGCCATAGACAGAATCAAGATGGAAGTTAGGCCAGCGCTGCTGAGTAATACCAGCAAATCAGTTAGTAAGCCACTTGTCTTTTTTAAATGGTAAGTAAGGGTCACAAGTCATGGGAACTGCGATTTGCAAGCACTGCATGAGGTGCATGTCTGATGCCACCCAGTCCCAGTTTCAAGGTGCACACATAGATGTAGTGTTTGTATTCTTTGCACATGCAGGTAGGCCAAGACACACTCAAGTGTTCCACAGATGGAACAGACTTGAACTTTGTCCAGGTACAAAATATATAAATTAGGCAACTAAAAGATAAAATTCTCAGAAAAACATGATGAGAAGAAAAAAAAAATAGTGCAACAAGGAAGACAAAAGTACTTATAATACTAATTTAAAGAACAACAACAACAAAAAAAATGGTAGAGGTTAAACCTTATTTTGGTCTATATTTCAAATCACTTTCTCATGGTGGCAGAGCAACTCAAGTATTTTCACTGTTGTATATGCACAGAATACTCCCCCTCCCCTTCTTGTCTACATTCTGTCTCCTCACTAACAAAAACTACCAAAAGTTATTTATTTCCTGTGCCAATCCTCCCTTTTGCTCTTTTCTTTCTGACAATCTTTTGTAGATTTTACAGGCTGGGGCTGTATTCGTCTACATTTGTCATTTGTCTCAGAGCTTCAACATTACATACCCTAAGTTCACATCGTAATATTAGATTCAGTCACGCTGCTTTTCAGCAAGAGAGAACTCTAATGATCTCATATGCCTTTGTGCTCTACTATTGTCATCACTGACAGCCTTTTTTAGTCTTCATGGCCTTCTGTTTGAGTAAAGGAAATACCCAGGCCCTATATTTTGTCTTTTACTTAACCCTTCATATCAGTCTTGACAAAAAGTGTTTTATTAAACACCATTAGAATAATGCAATCTGTCCTGAGCTAATTTGCAAGTATAAGAGCTTTTCATGTTCTTGAATTTGTTGAGTGATTGTTCAGCTGATGCAGCTGTGGCTGTCAATATATGAAAAAAGTATTAATGTCTGTATAAACTATTTTTGAAAATCCCACACAGTCTAAGTATGTGTAAGGACATAAGAGAATGCCCTCCAAAACTGGCTTTGCCTGTCTTCGGGTGAAGAATTACTTCAGTCAGCTCAAACATACATGAATTGTTCTGAAGATGTAAAATTCCAGCACAGGCCTTGAATAGGTTCTTGAAAACTCCAAAATATTTTCACAAAATGTTGAAAAGTTGGCTGACAGTCTAAGAACTGAAATAAACTGTTAATCCTGTGATTCCCCTGTCAGCTATAGTGTTAATCTGAAATTTATTTCCTGTTTTTTCTGGTACTAGCAACATGTCAAACTTTGCTCAGAATAACCTCCACAAAACTGTTGCATATGATTTCCAGTTCACATATCAAGTTTTGCAGACTTTCCACTTCTGCATCACCAGTTTTTCTTGAATTATTCAGTTCCTTCAGTTAATGGCTACCAGTGTGCTGTACATGGAAGAGAGTATGTGTTGTAACTTCATCTACTTTATGCCATGTCTTAGTCATTTTTAAATTTAGATTTTTCTAAATGTTTTTCAAAATTTGTGTTGATGCCTGGTAAACAAGCTGTGAAGGATCAGTCACCATTAACACAATCTGTCTATCCTGCACTAGAGAGCCCTTGAAGGGAACTTCCAGCATGACGCTGCAGGGTGTCTTGGCTTTTTGGAATGCTACAAAGCAAATTGTAAACAATCTTCACTATGCCAGCACAAGCAACAGCTTTGGTACAGCTTTCTGTTGAATCTTCTTCACAAAGATTCAGTGAATGACAGTTGTTTAGGAATAGTAGGCACTGTTTACCTTCTTGATTTAACACACTGTAGTTTTCACCAAAACTTATATACTATATTATCTGTATTAATCACATTATTCTGTTTTACAGCTGTATGATAAGAATAATTCCAAAAATCATCAAGTCTGTTTTAACTCTTGTCCTTTCATTCCAACTTCAACAGTTCGGAGAATTCTTCTAAGCAGCATACCTTTTCTAGGTACAAATGATTCATCATCACCCTCAAAGGCAACAAGATTTATGTGTGATCTGATTTCATACAAATATGGTACACCATATTTCTGGTGAATTCTGTCTTGGCACACTTTCTGTTCAGGAGCTGGCGCTCATGACTCAGCCTCACAGTCACTTATTGGCTTCACAGATAATCATCTTAACCACCTTCAAGGAAACTGTGAACATCTGCATATCTGCTCTTCTATTGTTCTCCATAACTGCACGTGGTATGTAATATATTGTAATGACTCTCAAGAGTCAGGTGAGTCACGTTTCTGATGACAGAATTTTCTCTAGTTGTTTTAATCAGCCTAAGGACTGGTGGGAAGTTCCTAACTAAAATTGCCATAGTCATAAGAGGGCCATACACCCTAAGGAAGAGGATTGTCTTCTTGACATATATTTTATATGGGTTAACATGAGACAATGACCACCTTGTTCCTTCATTTCATCACCATCTGGACAGGCTGATTCAATAACTGAAATCTGTGGGTTTTTTTCACGTGCCATGTTTGAACACATAATGACTATGTCTCAACTGCAGGACCCAGAAATGCTTCCCATGTTTTGGGTCTGTGAGTATGTGAGCTTCAGCTCCACTCCTGCTCCATCTTGTGATGGAGACCTAGGCATTCACCACCCTTTCCCTGAACTTTGATTTTGTGGGGAAGGAAGCTGGGTGCTCAGGCACCAGAAGTGTCTTGATACAATCCAGTCAGCCTCTCAGTCTAGGT
The DNA here is from genome assembly GCF_018691265.1 of Tyto alba. NCBI lineage: Eukaryota > Metazoa > Chordata > Aves > Strigiformes > Tytonidae > Tyto > Tyto alba. Next base: position 40,644,615 of record NW_024881330.1, read on the forward strand.
GATCAAGATGTGGAAGGTGCATACCCAGCCATTCATTTTCTGCACAACTTAGAGGCCATCTACCTTCCTCTGTTAGAGTACTAGAATATATTGTAATTCAGATATTAAAGGTGAATTGGCCAGTATTATTCTGCAACATGAGCTCTCTTACCTTTCACAGTATTGAAGTGTTTCCTGTTGAGGTATCAAAACAAGTTCAATACTTAATAAACAACCCTTGAATTCATTCTGTCCTCTTTTTTTTTTTTTTTTTTTTTTTCCCACATGGATCTCTGTCTAGTATATTTGTCACCACAAATCAATGTCACTTAGAGGTTGTAGTGAACTTCTGTTGATTTGAAGAAGATGAGGATATCTGGGGGATTTTTACATGAATAATTTAGTCTGACTTCATTATTCTCTTAATGAGAGAATGCCTTCTGTAAATATTTGGTAAACTAATTTATTTTATAGTATATTATCACATGGACATTACAAATATGGTAACCAATCTCTTAATGCCATCATATTCAGGAATTACTAATTGCTCTTTGCCTCCAGACTACTGATTTTAGAGTTTCCACAGAGGCATGGTGGCTTGAAATTTGCAGCTGGTGTCTAGTTTTCTAAAGAATCAACTCAAACCCTTAATTCTAGCCACAGCTATTATATGCAAATCCAGAGATGATACATTAGTTCTTTGTTGGAGAGAAAGGGAATGTCTGAAACTACTGAACAGGGTTTCCCCGGGCTGTGGCTTAGTGCCATAGTTTCAATTTCCCTGAGAAAATTTTGATGAAGAATAAGAACAGGATACTAGCAACCCAGCACGAGCCAAAGAAAAATTTTAATTCTTCATATTCTTCGAAAGTTCAGAGTTGGAACCCAATTTTACAGGTTTTATTTGATGCTGCAAACAGGGATAACACCTGAATTTTATAAACTGTTCTCTCTTCACCTTGGCCCCTACTCCTTTGTCTCATCTTAGCTCCAGAACACAAAGCCTTTAACACAGCCCTGAAAATATTTTGTTGTCTGTTTTCAAATAGCCAGTAAAGCACATGGTAGTATTTGTCAACTACCATCTTTCATCTAAAAAACTCAAAGCAATTAATAAAATTTATTATATTAACTATACAGAAGGAATTAATTGTTGAGAATTATTTGCATCTTATTCATGAATAAATGGAGACACAAGTACCTTCAGTAAGCCAATGGCAAATCTAGGCCAGACTATTCTGCCCTCCATCCTCTGTTCTAGCTGTACAATATACATAAACTGTGGCATTATGAAGTATGAGAAGCTTCAGACAATGAGGAGAATGCTTTTTGGGAAGAGTGAACTTCTTTCATTCTAGTATGCAAGTGTTTGGCAAACAATAATTTTAACTATAAAACAGTGAACACTAAGCTTATGTTCACATTTTATTGCTTGCACTGTAATTGCATAGGTTTTATGGCACTATTATTCAACTGTTAGGCTAATATAAGTTTCAAATGCATAGCTTACCTGTGATTTTGCTTTAAATTAAATATAGGCATTCAATATTTGTTTCTAGCTTCTCATTTTTCATTAAATACATGCAATTCCTTAAAATTTAATAATGAGAGCTTTTTGCAACCACTTGAGAATCTGGGATATGTAGTTAAAACACTGTGCAAATAATTCATATGATCAGACTAATATAACTTTAGTGTTATAGTCACTTTTAAAATTTTGAGATTGTAATTCAGCTACCAGGAATCCATAACCAATTGTCTTTACATGGTCCTGAGTGACTATTCCTTATATAATGAATGACTCAAGAAACCTCTTGTTCCCAGAATACATTATAGTATATAAAATAAATTAAGTTGCAGTTTTACCTGACAATTTTCTTACTACAATGTCTGTTGGAATGTGGATTCTAGGTCAGGTTTGTATTACTACATGTGTTGTTTACAGTGCAGAGGGAGGACTCAATAGCTCAATTACGTGTGAAACATCTTCCTGAGACATATGAATACATGGAATTTATCTTATTGATACAGGAGTTGCCTCATCATTCATGAGCAGAGCTGCCCCCAATGGGTAATGGGTCCATTGTTATCAGGTGAATATTTACCCTGAGGGCAATACCCTGCCACTGATTTTCAGGCACCATTTCTGGATTCCAGAGGATATTTTGTGTAACATCTGATAATCTTATACAGTCCCTACTTTAATGTACAATTGGCAACTTAGTGATATTGTACAAATTAGTTTTCAAGTGAAAAAAATAAGTACAGTCCATTAAGAAAAGATTTGGTTATTATCTTTCATAGGAAATTGAACCTCGCACTGTCTATTTAAAATACCCATATTATTTTATGCATAAATACATTATAAACAGACAAGCACAGAAGGCTGCCATGGGACAAACCTGTTTTTTATGTACATACATAAATACATAGACACACATGCAGTTGTCGCTAAATGTGCTTTCATGACCTCCTCATCCTAATTGAGTAGGTAATACGAAGGAACAGGAAAGATAAAAAGAGAAGGGAAAAAAGAATGAGGTTGGGTGTGGGTGTGAAGAGGAAGGAAGCATCATGGTCTGGCCAAGTAACCCTCACTGAAGAGCCACTTGGAACCAGAAAGTCCTCTGATAAAATGGCAGCCACGTCACTGTGACAGTGTGTGGTACCATGCAACCAAGGACAATAAGATCAGAACTCCCGTGACAGGTCAGTTGGCCAAAATTTCCAGTAATTGTTGAGTACTGGATGGCTTAGGCTTTGAGGACAGATTTTAAGCCCCATCCTTTAAAAAAAAAAATCCATTTCAGAGTGAGTTAACATCCAGATACAGTGATAATTGATGCTTTTGCTCACCCTTGAAAATCTTAACAAATCCAAAACATCTCTGCCTCATTTCCTTCTGGAAAACAGAGACAACAGTTATTTTATTGGGTTATTCTGAAGAGTACCTAATACCTTGAAGGTGCTAAAACCCTTATAGATGAGAAGCAATCCCACTTGACAACTGGTGATCAGTGGTGTGTCCACATTTTTATCTGTAAGTACTGTTTACAAATCTGATCAACACGGGATTTTCTGAAATGCTTACTGTTGTGGGTTAACCCTAGTAGGCAGCTAAACACTGCACTGACTCCTTCTGCAGTGGGATGGAAGAAAGAATCAGGCAAAAGTGAGAAAAATTATGGGTTGAGTTAAAGAAGTTTTAGTAAGCAAAAGAGCAAAAGACAAAACAAAGCAAAACAAAACAAGTGGTGTAAAAATAAGTTGCTCACCACCGGTAGACCAACCCCCAGCCAGTCCCAGAGCAACAGCAACCATGGCAAAACTCTCCCTTGTCATAGGAGATACTGTAAAGAAAATTAATATTATCCCAGCCAAAACCAGTACACTTATGCAAACAGAATTACAAAACACCTGCCCGTATAATAATCTGAGTACAATCCATGCAGTATTTGCAAATAAAAATAATGTCTTTTCAGTTAAAGTTGACCATATGGATTTTTTTTTTTCTTTAATATTTCATATATTGTAGTGTAGACTACTGGGCATTAATTAGGTTTTTAAGGAAATCAGACATCAAGTAATTAGGCAAATCTTGCTTTGTCTAAAAGATATAAACCCCAAATTTAGGACAAATATTCTATTTGTAACATTGGAAATACATTGCTGAGTGAACAGGGAAAAAGAAAGGTAGAAAAAAAAGATGGGGTCATGGACCCCAAATAAACAGAGAAAACTTCAGAAAAATATGTGAATGTTGGGGCCACAGGTATTAACCCACAACACTTTTAAGAACTGCAAAATTGCGTTTAGTGGAAGGGTTTGTTTACCTTATTTGTATTCACTGGGTTCTAAATATATCCTATAAAAGATGATGAAGCTCAATGACTATACCTGAAAAGGCATAAAGGCCTAAGAAGTGGGATGGAAGCAAGTCCTAGAAGATGTCATAATGCCAGTAACAAATAGTGTCTGCTTCCTTGTCCCACTGGCTGAAATCTGGTCTTAGAGATGAAGTGTCAAGAACATATGTTGAATTTAATAGTACCAATATCTTACTCACTGCATTATGTTTCTAGAAGAAATAAAAAGTATTCAAAGACAGGTGATGCAAATGGTTACAGACTACAGGCAGATTCTAAGTGGCTGTGTAAACCAAGGTGATTTGGGTTGTTTAATTAAAAACCAAAACAAAACAAACAAACAGAAAAACAAAAACCAAACAAAAAAAACACCCAAGACAAATAGACACATCAGAGGGAATTTATTTGATTCAGATAAAACCACAGAAGTTGCTGCAAGGGTCAATAAGGAGCTCCTGTTTACCACCTAGCAAAATAAGAACAAAAACTTTTGATGAAATAGGAAAGCAATATACTTTTACACAGTTTGTAATTAACCCGTGGAACTGGCTGTCATGAAATATCAGTGCGCTCAAGAGAATAAGAGCCTTTGAAAAAGAGATGACATTTTATCTGAGTAAGGAGAATATCCACAGTTAATTTAGTAAAAAAATAATATTTTGGACAGCATGTAAACTTTCATACTTTGGGATATTAACCAATTTATAGTTAAAAGACTAAAAGAATTTTTGTCTGACAAGATCTTTTAAAAATTCTCTGTGCTTTTTGCAGTTAATTTTGTAGTGCCCCCAGTCAGCCAGAGACTGTGACCACAATTGTGCAGTGTTGCACAGTGACTAGATGGTCCACTGGCAGTGTCTTGGACTCATTGTATTCAGAGATAACAAGAGTCCCACACTGTCTAAGATTATATTTTATATTACTGTAAAGCACACAGATTCCTTCTGGAACTTTCCAGTCTCTAATTTACTATTGGTTTTACATTTCTTTTATTTTCTGGATTTCAGAATTTAATTAGACTTTTAAATGGTAGAATTAGTCTCCAAAAGCTGGAAGGCTCTATTCTAGAGTCTTAATACAAGCAAGATTTTGGTCTCAGTCTTGCTTGCTTCTTACTACAAGGAAAATAATATTTCACTTCTTCCTCTCAATACACTATTTTACCTACTGTGTCTCTTACATTCTTTGAGGTGACTTTCTCCTGTGACTGTTCTTACTTTAAACTTTTTGTTACTGAATACAATAGAAGCTTTATTCAGTCCACTCTCTCCTTCCATGGTGTTTCATTGTCTGTTTGTTTTGTAAAAAAATTGGAAATGCAAGAAACTGTTCATTAAAATGTTTCAGTTCCTACTTCCTTCAGTTCTACAGATATACACACACACATACAGTCGTACATTACCTCTAATGTTATTAAGCTAAAAAATAAACTTTCAGAAGTCTACTGTATCCCTGCACAGAAATGTTAAGATTTTTACTTTTTTTTTTTTCTTTCCTTAGTAAAAACTAAGGGTACACAGGAGAGGTAAGCAAGGGGAAAAAAGATTTACTACAAAATTTCAATCTTTTTCCTTGTTGAGCAAAAGGGAAAGGGTTTCAAAAGTCATTTCAGAAGATGAAAGGCTTGAACAACCAGCCAAAATTACTGATGTCACACTGCTTTTCCCTGTTGAAGCCAAAGGCTTGACCCTTAGCCTTTCATTTCCCAAGCAACTGACTTAACTCCAACCTATTGAACTGTTCTGGAAATGGTGGTCTAACAATTTAATCAGTAAAATAATTTGAATAACTAACTAGGAACTGGGCACAGAATGGGACTGACCCTGTAAGCGGGGTTAGGATACTTGCCTGTTGCACAGTATAACTGGAGGCTTCTGCTTATGACTCCAACTTTGCCTTTTTCTCTGGTTTATTGGTTATTCTGCTCATGGGAAATAGATGTTGATGTCTTCAAAGCACATGTACTAAGCTGTCACTCTGATTTACCCTGTTAAAAAGTCCATCTCTAGTGACATTTTATAGAGAGCAGACTCCTAAGACTAAATTACTATCTTTGTTGTTGTTTCTCAACATCACATTTATTCTGAATGTAAATGAGAGTATCTGAGTATTTCATGAAATTATCATTGAAACGATATGTTCTGTAACCCCATTAAATCTGCATTTTCAGATAAAAATATTCTGTTGGAAAATTCCCAAATGGCTTTTATAGTCAACACATCCTGTTTTCTTCTTTTTCTCTTAGAACACCTAAAATAACAACAAATTGTGTGCTGTATTTTATAGACTCAAGAACTCTATCCCAGTTTTCACAAGCCCATATATTCATGTCCTCCTCCTATTTGTAGTATATGCATTTTGATTAATATTATATAGAATATCCTTCAAACATAGAATCCAGATAGAAAATACTGTGGTCAGATTCTGCAAGAAGTTTCAGTGCATCAATGGTCTTAGTACAATTAAGATGCAATGAGATGGTTGCAAAAACTGAATAGGTGTTCATGCAAGTGACTGCTGAGGACTCAAACTCTTAACAAGTCCAGGCAAGTACTGTGTTAATGTGGAAGCTGGACAGTTACACAAAGACATGAGCTGTCTGTGGCATAATACCTACCCTATATAAGATTTTCTCAACATTCAGTTACACTTTGGACAGCAAAAGAGGTCCATTAATACAGAGTGATGGCAGAAATACCATCTTGTTTTATATTTTGTAATCTTCTGGCTGTTATCTCACTATATGCAAAATTCCACTTGTTTGCAGGAGTTAAGTACTACTGAACATGAATAAAGTGGTAAGGTTGTATCTGCTATGAATTTTGAAAAAAATTAGATGTTTTATTCTGGGCTCTGCTGTTTCCTTTGTAATAAAATAGAGTCTTTATGATCATATGTAGAGCTAAGACCATGTAATTGGTCAAAGGCATCCTTCTACAGCTTATCATCAAACCATTTATCATGTAAACCCAACTGGGTATGGGGAGATGGACAGATTCTCCCCATCCTTGCTTCTGACTCTATGGGGAGTGTATTTAGAACAAGCTTCCTGGGGATGCTCCATTAGCTTAAAACATAATGTACAGCTCTTCATTTTTTGTTGCTGTTTTTGTTTTGTTTTCCAGCCAAAAGTCTTCAAAAGGTTTTAGACAACAATGGAGCCAGGGAAGATTGTTGTCTGAATATAAAAGCAGAAGAATCAGCAGACAGTCTCCTGTACACATGATTTCTTTCATTCTCTACCTCTTGCATTAAGCCAATTACTTAATGGACAGAAAGTTATTTTAAAATCCTTCAGAGTATGAGGCAGATATAGAAAAATCTCCCTAAGCAATGGAAAACAATGTATAAATAATAAGAACCTAATCATTCCCTTTAATGAAAAACTGCTCACAAGGGAGGAGAGATACGCATGCATATGCACTAAAATTAAGTCACCGTACTTACATGCTCATGGCCCCGTGACGCATGCTCTTCAAGCACCAGTCTGATGCTTTAATGCTGCTATGCTTCATGATCCAAGGCGTATGTAGGGGGAAGACAGTGATATACTTGTGTCAGCTCATTTTTGGGCCCTCTGTAGCATTTAAGGCCAGCATAGGCTCCGGCTACTCATCTCAGATATGAAATGTCCAGCTTTAAAGTCTCCTCATATCAGATGGAGTAGATTCAAATATTCAGCAGCTTTTCTCCATTTGGTATTAATAACCAGTTTCTGGCTGTACATAGACAGCTTATATGTTTACCAGATAACACTCCTATCTATCTGTCTATCTATCTATCTATCTATCTATCTATCTATCTATCTATCTATCTATCTATCTATCTATCTATCTATCTATCTATCTATCTATCTATCTATCTATCTTCCTGTCTATCTATCTATCATGTATCTATCTATCTATCTATCTATCTATCTATCTATCTATCTATCTATCTATCTATCTATCTATCTATCTATCTATCTGTCTATTTATCTCTCTGTCTGTCTTCTAGACAGAAAATCTGGTTGCCAGTTTCATATATAGTTTTGTAGTTTTAATTATTTGCTAGAATAGTAAGAGGGGGTAAAATGTTACCATTATGGAAACACACCGATCTAAACCCTCACAAATATTCAGAAAGTAATGCTTGAGCTCCTCTCCTCCTTCTCCACCCCACTTTTTTTTTTTTTCTTTTAATTCACATACAATTTATACTGAATTTCAGAATGTTTCAGTCAAATCTATTTCACCAAAAGCTCTTGTAATTCTGCGTATGCTTTCTTGGTGTCCAACGGCAGCAGCTGTTTTCTTGGCAGAGTCACAGGTTATTCCCTAACACCTCCCTCAGCTGCAGTTCCTTCCTGCACAGAATGGGCAGATATTTTCCAATACAACTCTATGCAGATCAGTAAAATTCTGTCCACATTTTGATTGATGAGGTGAATGCTCGACAGAAATACCTTCTCAGTTATAATGTTTGGAAGCATTTTTACATCTTCCAGGAGTTGCATCAGTGGGTTCAACTTTAACAGTAAAAAAAGCATAACTAGTGAGCCATGGAGTGCAACTAGAGAAGGATGTTTGGGTTTTAACCAATTTAAACCCATTACAGAAAATATTGGTTTAAACAATTGGTCTTTTTACTACAAAAAACTAAGGATTGCAGGTGGGGCAGAGTAGGTTGAGGAGGAAAAACTGGCATCTGTAGGATTAAAAAAGAAGGTGGAAAGTAATGTTCTTCAAAATCATGGTGCCCGTGAAGGAGTGGAGGTGTGTGGGAGCTAAAGTTCATACTTTAAAAATGCTGATTAAATGTCTGCTTGTCTTGACTCCTTTCAAGCAAACAGGGGGGGTCCCACTGACATCAGTAAGTTTTTAGCCTTGTCTTCCTTCTGTATTTCTAAAATGTATAACTATTTAGTGCTGAATATCTAAGGAAAGTAGTATTTGACTCAAAACTATTTTCATTAGGGTATTTTGGGGCTATAAAATAAGTGTTTGGAGGGATAAAAGGAGTTTCTGTTTCCTACCATCATACCTAGTTATGCAGTGAAATGATTTCTATGTTCAAAAGAGCTGTTGAACACACCAGTCCTGTATTTATTTTGCACAGAATGTCTGGAGGTGTTTTGTTTTTCTCTCACTTAATCTATTTCTGCTATATAAGTATATTGTATCCTCTACAACCCTCTTTTTAAGAACGTGAATACAGCACTTCATTATTAAGTTTGCAACTCTCAGAAGTTATTCTTTGTGGAAGAAAGGAGAAACTCCCCTAACTAATTAACTAATGTGCTATTTTGTTCCCTAAATTCTCCTTTAGTAGTTAGTGCGCATAGATGAAAAGGAGTCAAAATTGCCATAAGGTCTAGAACATTTCACTTGTACACCCTCTGTGAATTTATCACATGATAAAGAAAACTTTTCCAGTGTGAACACAGCAGTTATAATTCCCTCAGTTGTTACAGTTACCCAAAACACTATTTAGCCTAAGTTTCCCCTAAGCTAGACTGGTTACTTGTGATATTCTCCTGTCTATTTGTTTTACTAGCAGGCATCTCACTGTTGGGACCATATTCCCTGTTTGTTCATTTGATCATGTATAGTGTGCATAACATACTGTATTTGGTTAAGGGAACTGTTTTGTTATTAGAAAAGGCACAATTTCTTATATCATACTCTGCCAGATGTATTGACTATACAGTCATCTAAACCTATGTTTGTAATATATATAATGAACATTTATGGAGCCTAGATAAGAAAATTCTTTTTTTTTCCGCTATTGCATCTATTTTACAAAATTATATTAAGTTAAACAATAAATCAGACAGCCCTGACATAATTCTAATTGTTATTTGATTCTCTTGAAGCATTCTCATACAAGCTGAATTTAGAAGATTTCTTCACAGCCCTTTTCAGATAGCTCTAAGAAACAGTTAAGCAGATGTTTCTACTGAAAAACAAAGGCAAATTCAATGTCACTCAGGAATCCATGTGCTCTGTGAAGAGGGGTTTTTCCTGAGTGCTGCTTTGGGTATGAAAACAGGGGTGGAGAGACAGAGACAGGCAGAGAAGAAAGCCTTTTTCAAAGGTGTGGTTTAACCCCAGCTGGTAACTAATCACCACACAGACACTCGCTCACTCCCCCAGGGTGAGCTAGAGAATTGGAAGATTGAAAGTGAGAAAACTCATGTGTTGAGAAAAAAACAGTTTAAGAGGCAAAGCAAAGTCCGTGCGCACAAGGCAAGCCCAAGCAGGCTTCCCTCCCCACTCCCCAGGGGCAGGCCGGGGCTCAGCCATCCCCAGGACAGCCGGGCTCCCTCACACCTAACGGTGACTTGGGCAGGGAAACGCCAGCGCTCCCAGTGTCCCCCCTTCCTCCTCCTTCCCCCAGCGTTACACGCTGAGCAGGACGCCCTGTGGGGTGGGATGTCCCTGGGGTCAGTTGGGCTCAGCTGTCCCAGCCGTGTCCCCTCCCAGCTCCTTGTGCCCCCCCAGCCCACTCGCTGGTGGGGCGGCGGGAGGAGCAGAAAAGGCCTTGGCTCTGGGTGAGCTCTGCTGGGCTGCACCGAAAACAGCCCGGGGTTACCAACGCTGTTTCCAGCACAAACCCAAAACACAACACCATACCAGCTACTGGGAAGAAAAGGAACTCCATCCCAGTCAAAACTGGCATTTGTGGGTCATTTCTATCGGTATCAAACCAGCTCAGTGGATCCTGGTTCATTCCCCACTTTTAGCTGCTCATTTCTGCCTGCACATGGCTCCTCAGTTGTGTCAGAACAACTATTTTTGGGGCTCTGCAGTGAACCAGACCATAGAACTGATACCTGTTAAAAATAACAGGATATTTTTAACTTGTTTCAGTTTCTTGATTGGCTCACCACATGTCCTTCCAGCTATGCTCCCATAACAGAGGGGGCAGTGCAGGGACACAAGATGAGAGGCAGGGGGACAAAAGTGGCCAGAAAGAGCTTAAGCTGGTGCTGCTGCTGAAGTCTGTGGAAGCTTGGCCTGAGCCAGCCCCAATGAAGATGCTGTCATAACCCTGAACTTGCAACAAAAAGGGGATATTGGCCAGAAAAGGCTTGGAACCTGAGCACAGAAACTGAAGCAGTATTTCTTCTTTAGCCAAAGATTCCCATCTTTGATCATTTTAGTAAAGAAGCAGACCTGCATCGGAGACATCTCTCTTTGCTGTCAACTTCTGCTGATTTTAATAAATGGAAAACCAGATTGGTGAAAAATGGCTGAAAAACAGTTGAAATAAGTACAAAGATGAGAAGCCTGAAGCATCACTTTGTCCATTTTTCTGCTTTTCTTCATAAAGTAGCATGAATCAGAAAATCAGCTCAGCAAATTATATAATTATAAACAGTCCTCCCTACCCATCTTGTCTGATAGGCCAGGCCACCATCACACTAGCCTATGGGGAAATCTTCCAGTAGATTCATTTAATTATACAGTTTATTTGGCAGTTAGATTGGTCAGTCTTTCCATATTAAATTGTCCAGTTGTCCGATCTATGTAATAGGTGACATTGATAGTAGCAAGAATACGATTATGCAACAAAGCTGCATGTTTTGGTAGGTAGTTTCTGCTTAGAGAACTTTAGATTTTCTTTCTTTCAAAATCAAGAGTTTTATTTTAGGAATCAGACAAAGACATTACTGCAGCTTAACACAGGGCTGTGCAGCAGCTGAGTGCTGGCAACTGTTGGATCGGTTTTAACAAAAAAGTAAATGCAAACTGATGCAACATATCTTTGCACTATTTAATTACCTAAAAAATAATGTAAAATCATCTGACATTTTTTGTGCCACACCAACAACCTGATCCTGACTTCAGTAGGAATCTAAGACCTCTGTACTGATCAATTCATTACTCCTGCCTGGTAACACCTTCCTTTTCTGTCAAAATACTGCTTGATTGTTCTTCTTTTACACAGCTGTTACATCTATTATGCAACTTAAACAAAGGCATGTTCTGGCTCTACAAGCTGATGCCCATGCTTGGCTTTAAGTCTGCAACTGAGCCATGGAAGTCAAAGTTGTTTCAGTTTAAAAATCCACATAACTATCCAAAGGATTGGGTCCATAGCCATGTAAAGATAAATATCAGAAACACAAATGAAAGTACTTGAGCATATGCACAGCTTACTGTGGCATTACTAAGTCATTAGGGGTGATTGCTTGTGCCAGCAACCTAATATAAACATTAGATGATTTTGCATCTCCCTGATTGATCATACATTTGTTAGAGATGATGAGATAAATTTCATATTTCCATACAGCCTGAAAAAACTAATAAAATGGAATAGGACAGTATAAAAGAGAGAGGACCTTCTTCTGAATCCTGAAGGTCATTTCTTCATGAATACAGAAATGCACCATCTCCTGGTAAAAAAAATACAAATATATTCTGTAACATAATGATCTGTATTTATATTTTAAACATTTTAAACATTTTAATGAAATATTAAACAGATTCAGTTTGAGTTATTAAGCTATAGAAAAGGTCATGACAGTAGACAAACTGCAATAGCTACTCTGAACAAAGTAGCTTGTTATTCAGTAACAACATGAAGTTTTAACCTGGAGTTGATATGCAATAGATAAAAATAATAAAATTATAACTTTCTTGTTTCTTATTTTCTGCAAGTAACCTTTTTCTGGGGGGTGTGGTGTGGTGGTGTATTGGGGGTGTGGTGGTGGTGTTTCTTTAAAATGTATGTTCTCAAACTCATCTCTTCCCTCTCCTTTCATTTATTCTTCCTTTCTAGCCCCTGATTTTAACTCTGCATACTCCCCTCCCCCCAGTTCTCTTCAATTTGATCTCATCCATATGGTCTTAGACAAATTGGCTGCAAAAGATCTGGGCAAGGTGAGCAGATGTCCTGTGAAAAAAAGTCATCAGGGTGTCCATTTTTTCCCCATTTCTTCATATTACACTACTCAGTTGCACAGTAGGGGAAAAATAATAGGCAATTTACATAGAGAAATCCTTGGATAAACCTGTGCTAAAATACTGGAAAATAAACTTTTGCAATAGTTTGTCAAAATTAAAAAAGAAAAACAAAAAACACTGTTTATTCTTTGCAGTTATGCCAGCAGGTTGTCTAAAACATCTGCTCTGGTAATATGTCACAAGAAATAGCCTGTGCAGGTTAGGCCAGTACATAATAGAAGTAAATGTATTTTTAAATGCCAGGTTTTAAAAGAAGACAGATCTGCTTGGTATCTCATTATAAGGGAAATGGCTTTTCATGTCACCCCATCAGTAGTTGTGCAGCTTTGGGGAAAGTTTCAAAGGTTACGATCCATAACTTTTAACTCTTAACTAGCTTCCAGTTTCTCCCATGGAAAAACTCTGGTTGGTTTTAATTCTCAGATAATAAAATTGAGTCTTTGTATGACTTTAAAAAATGAAAGGGAATTTGCCTTATATCTGTATATGGCAAATATTTTTCCTATTTCTGGAAGGAAAACCCCTTTGGAACATCATGTGGGGTTCTTAGTGTAGATGTTTGTTTCTCTGTGAGTTCATATGCATATAGATACATGAATCTCAAAAAACTTTTGGGGCTGATTCTGACTTAATGGCAGCATAACACTGAAGTAAAATCACTGATTTCCCTAGAAGTGCCTAGTCACATCAGTGAAGCATAAATTCAGCTTTCTCTGAAGACAGAAGAATAGACCTGTCTTAAATAAAAAATCCTTGCATAAATCTGCATGTTTTGGACCCAAATTCAATAAATCACTAAAATGCTTATTGAATTTAAGTATGCTTGCACGTGTTTGCACAATTTGACCAAGAGATATTTAAGCTTGCACTCAGGTAATTTATTAAATCATGGATTATCCAGCAAAGTACAAAAACCTTTTAGGTGATACAAGGTTCTTGACTGAATTCAACTTTGAAATACATGATTCCCTTAGAACTACTTATGATCTTGCAGTTGTGCTAATACTTAAAGATTTTGGTAAACTAGACTCATATCATTAAGGATACAACACCAATAGGCATTAATTTCCTTTTACTTACACCAATTCTAAGTGTATAAATAAAAATAAAATAAAAATTACACTGATCTAAGTAGGAAGGCAATATTGTTCTGAATGAACTGATTATCTCTGAAGTCAAAGTGTTATTAATTCAAACAGATGCTCATCAGAAAACACACAGATATACACCACTTTTGACTAAATTTTCACTGTAAAAGTGAAAGTCAAGTACATACATTTCTGGTTAAAAACTTAGAGAAAGCAGGCCCAGAATAGAAGTAACCTGCACAAATTTTTCATTTAGTACAAAAAAGTCTTAGCTCTGCCCATTTTAGAGAAGAGTTTTAAAGATATTCCAGTGCACTCTTATTGACTCTTCTAGAGTGGTTCCAACCCTAGTTTTTCACAGGCAAAAATCCTATATTGTGAAAGCTTTTGGATCTATTCCCTTGTGGATATGTAAAAAATAATAAAACTAAACCTAATTTTTTAGAATAAGATGACTGTTTTTACCTTGCTCAAATTATCTCTTGATTGAAACCAAACAGAAAAAGCTTCCACATCTTTCCCTTGTATAGGCTAATCCCTTATATTTCATCTTTCTTTTTTTTCTTTTTTTTTTTTTTAAATAAAGTACTATTTCCTATGTTGAAAAGCTGAACGAGTTTTAAAACCACAATTAAGAAGTGTGAGAAATAGGAAAATGAATGATGAAGTATAAAAATGTGTCAGGAAAAAAAGGCCCTGATTATCCGAGGAGGGTTCTGCTTTGCATTGATATTACATAATAGTACTCTGGTCTGAACTACTCTCAATTTCTTAACCAAATTACCCTTTAAATTACCAGGCAAGGGCCATATGCTTCCCTCATTTATGCTGTGCATATCTCAGATTTTCACTTAATTTAAACAAGAGAGACATGATAAGTGTCTCTTCAGTTTAAAGAAAACTCATGTGCACTTCTTTTAGTGAAATTTTCTGAAAGTTACCATGGTGAGAAACATTTTTTCACAGAGTCCTCCTGATCTCAGACTCATTCTAGAAGTTATTTCTTTTTAACTTCTTTACATCATCATCATCTTTCCGGTCAAGGACTAGTCAAGACTCTTCTTCAGTGCTTCACAATGGCTACTTTATTTTCCTGAGAACAATTATGGTTGGACGGATAGCATCTGAGACAAAAAAAAAGACTAAAATTTAGATATGAACTTCAATTTTATCTTAAATTTAAATTAATTTCCAACTCAACAAGACCACAAAGATTAATAACATGCATAATGTTTAGGAAACTCACTAAATCTGGATTAATTTCCTTGGAAATAGAATAACTGCAAAGGTATCAGAATGCACAAGTTAAGACTGCTTATGTCCATATGTCCATACATTGATTACATTATTTTTTTCTTGATGGACTTGTACATGCATTGTGGTACTGAAGCATTTGCTCCACTGTTTCATATGGTGCTGAGATTGTTTTATTAGTGGTGCTGTGTTGTGTGATAAAATCAAAATGGTAAAACCTCTAACAGGAACTGAGCTTATCCAGTTGCATAAATAATATTAAACTGTTGGGCAACATTAGGCTTATTATGCTCCATTTCTTGCCTCCACAGTATCATTTCCTACTTGCATGTCCTTAAAAGGTTAATAGACGTAGTGTAAAAGAAGCATGAATGGGCTGAATTAGGATTTAGCTGCAATGGTTTATGGACAGCCAGATGTTGGTCACAACTAAGTAAACTTCTTGATGAAATAATTACTGTGGATGTAGGAAGATGGAAACAACAGCATTTACTTCTTGACTTTCAAAAATTCTCATAGGACAATATATGAAACCTATTAAATCTTCCAAAGTGGTGACACGGAGTACACCTATTTCTATGCCTGTACCTCCCTTATGCTAGGTCAGCGAAAACAGAAGGCCTTTAAACCTTGATTATTTCCATCTGAATGGGAATGTGGGATGGTCATGTTGTAGGTGAGACCAAATCTTTCTGTATGGAGCTGACCTGAAACTCTCGTATCAGGAGGACTAGATCAACACTTACTAATTAATGCAGACTTCATAAGACACGAAGTGCCTACAAGTACATCAAGAACAAGACATTGCATTTTCCCCTCTAGGATGCGGATTCATCGTTCATTTATAGCGCTACACCAGATATCTCTCTTGCTCTATAACAGCACATGCAACTGTGCCCTAGGGTCTGCCAACCAGGGGACCTAGTGTTTTCGTGTAATTGTTCCACTGTTAGGAATACAATCCCTGGTAGAAACTCACATTTCAAAGGCTTGCTGTCACCCACTCCTTCCCTACTGCTGCAGCCAAGCTGTGCAGTCTCCTCCACGGACAGCACTGACATGCCCATTTAGTGATGAGGGGATCCAACCCTCGGCTTCTCGCACACTGGGAAGGAGAATATTGCACTCAGGGACAGACAGTGAGAGGAGAGATAGAGAAGTTTTTTGAGTTCGTTGACTCTTTTTAATATGAAGACGAGCCATACAAAAAGGAAACTGTAAAATCAAGAGAGAGACACTGAGATTTGAAGGAGAAAGAGGCATTCATGTCGGTTGGTTTAGCAGGGTTTTTTTTTCTGGATCAATGTAATTTTTCAGTTAGCTAAAGCAGAGGGATACGTTTTGATGACACTTTTAAAGCTTTGGTGGCCCTGAGTTTTAGCTATCCTTGAGAAACAAAGTGTATCTAAATGGGATTTCCAATAACCTTGATGTCCTGAGTGATGTTTTTAGGCTTTTGACTGGGGGGAGTCGGGGGATGGGTTTAGGGTCTGGTCTATTAGGACATGCTCTGTGGGCCTGAAGCAGCTGGGTCCCCCCATCTTATAACAGATATCAGGAAGACAGTCTGCGCTATGTACGGTAGAGGTCAAGGGATACCAGTGTTGCATCCTACTGAGCAAAAGCCTAAATAAATCTAAAGACAGCATACAGCACTTTTTTGGTACCCAAACTCAATCTACACAGGGAAGGAGATAAAGGATGGTACCATATCTGTGAGATGAGCAACTTAAATTGTATTAAAGCTGTGGCTACTGAGGAAAATCAGCAGCAGAAGTCTGAATTTCAATAGATCCAACAACAGGTCTTTACACACAATTTTTCTCTGCCACTTTTGCAAATTACCTGTCATTTACTGTTTTTCTATTCATTCACAGCATACAGTTGGAGGAATCAATGCTTTTTTTCCCACTGTGGAAATCTGATGGCAAAAAGCCAGTTCAATGGAAAAACATAAAAATACCGACAACAATAAATTAGTATTTTAACTTATTTTTTTCTTCTTGCTCCGGTTTACCAGATTCAATTGCCTTAAGCAATACTTTGGTAGACAGCAGAGATCTCCGTGCCAAATCTAGAGAGGCATTAAGATTGCCACTCTTATTTTCATCCTCAATAGGCCTTCAACATTCTTCTTTCATCATCTGTGTTCAGTGCACATATTAGGATAAAAATGTTTGTGACAGTGTTTGTTTAGTGATGTGTGTGTGTTTATGCCCTTCACATGGCATGTGTTAAATATGGCTGCCATAGTTATTTCAATACAATGTAAAAAAAAATTAGTTGTGAACCTTGAGGTTCATGGACTAGTGGGGGAGAATGGCATTAGAAGGGTTTGAAAACTGTGAAAGGCAGATAAAAAGGTTTTATATGCTTTATTTGGACTAAGGTACTAGTTTCAACACTTAGCAGGTTTATTCAGTGTGGATCTGCTGCAGCACCTTTGCAGATCATTTGGTCTGTCTTCGGTGCTTTTCACTTTCTTTTCTACCATGACACAACAGTCTTTACCTAATGTACAACAGGCCCTAAATTTTAGTTTTGCATGTGGTCAAAAGAAGACAAATTCTTTTCACTCTTCATGAAAATCAATATTATGTCAGGGAAGATGTCATTTTGTGAGTATTCTGTATTCTGTATAGTACTCTATATTCTGTATAGTATTTCTGTAGTAATTCTTTTGCTGTCTTCTGACTCAGGTATTCTATGAAATATATAAACCACAGGATGGAGATCTGTGAATCTCCATCACATGCATGTCACACATGCACAGATGACAGGATTATCAACCTCTGATGGCAGAACTAATTTTGTTAACCTTATCTGTAGAGGAAGTGGAAAATATGCAGGTGGTGAATAAATAGTATGAAGAGATAATAGAATTACTCAGCCTCATTAAATAGCTACACATTGTGCTATTTAGTAATGCACTCAATAGCCAGGTGTCTTGAAGAGCAAGTACAATAGATTATTAACTGTAGGGGGACTGCACACATAAAGACATAACTGTTAAGGGGATTCAATTCATTCTGCTCAGCACCATATGCATAGAGACATAAAACAGTTATTATTACAACATTATCTCAGCTTGTCTAACACAGCTATTCCTATCCTTTTACTCAGTCTTCTTTTCTCTGCTTTCCTCCTTTTTCTTTTTGCAGACTCTAAATCTATAAAGGAACATAACAAAATCTTTCATATTGAAATCTCACACCTCTCCACCCTCCTTAAAAAGGAGCGCATGCTATCAACAATACACATTAATCAGTTATAAATGAAAGTAATAATAATATGCCATGCTCTTCTGCCTATTATCATAAGTAGCATGAAATGATAATTTAATAGTATGCAGTACTTCACTTCATCAATAAAAGTATCCAAGCAGCAAAGCACAAACACTAACAAGTGTGCAGCACAGTCAATTCTCATCGCATCCCCAGGACCTGATTCATTTTTCATCAGCTGTAATGCCAGCTTGCCAAGTCACAGAAGGGAGGAATGAAAGCTGCTACTTCAGCCTCACTAATGTGTGAGAGGGAAGAGGGCTGCCACTCCCTTAGCGCTGGCTGCCTGAAAAGCTGTAATGACCCCATGGTGTCACCAGCAGGGACCCTACTAACATCTTCTGCTGCTACTGTTGTGGGTTTTTTCCAGTCCTATACAGCTGCTGCAAACAGCCAGCTTTTCTTTTTCTCATCATCTTCTCTCACCTTGGAAATGAAGATTGCCTCATGTTTGGCTCTTAAAATGGAAAATATTGCAACTGCACGGAGGTGCAGTGTGCCATAGTCAGCAGCTGACACACAAGCACTACTTTGCTGGGACCCCATTTACAGCTTGTCCATCCCTTCATTAGGTTATTACCATGGTTCCCACTCATGCAGGCCTTCGTCCTTACATGTACTGGTTCACCACGTGAAAACTGTCATCCTGATGAAGCTGGTTAGAAACTCTCTATCAAAACATTCTATGGAAAATGCAGTTTCCACAACATAAAATTTTACCATGTCTCATGGTTTAAGCTCAGATGGCAACTGAGCACCACACAGCTGCTTACTCCTCCCTTCTCTTCCAGTGATGAGAAGGGACAAATGAGCCAGGCTTGGGATTCAAGATAGGACTGGGATGGGGAAAAATTCCCCTTTTATGATCATGAGCAAAAGGCAGACTCGTTAGGGGAAGAAAAAAAAGAACATACATTTATTACAGACACTAACAACACGTAACAGAGTAGGACAGTGAGAAGCATTGCCACATCTTGAGAACACCTTCCCCCCACCCCTCCCTTCTTCCCGGGCTCAGCTCTGCTCCCGATATCTCTACCTCCTCCCCCAGTGGCGCAGGGGCAGGGAATGGGGGGTGCAGTCAGTGCTGCTGCTTCTACCATCTTCGGTGGGGGGGAGCTGCTGGAACTTGTTCCCCCTGCTCCATTGTGGTCCCCCTCTCACAGGAGACAGTCCTCCACAAACTTTCTCCGATGTGAGTTCCCCTCACGGGCCGCAGAGTTCCCCACACTGCTTCGTCGTGGGTCACCAACTTTCTCCGAGTGGATTCTCTCCCATGGCTGCAGCCCCTCCCGAGCTGCTCCGGCGTGGGACTCCCCCGCATGCTGCAATCCTCCCAGTGCTGAATTACAGCAGCAGGGCTGCCTTTTCCCACAAGATCCTGACCTTCTTCAGGTACAGTCACCTTGGTCAACCAGGCGGAAGCCACCAGCCATAAATCAGTGTCTGCTCCACTGTAGATCTCCATGGGTGGCAGGGGGGGCTGCCCTGCCGTCTCACCACAGGATACAGGGGGGTCTTTGCTCCGGCACACCTCCCCCCTCCTTTCTTCCTCCATTCCTCCACTGACCTTGGGGTTCATGCAGCTGCAGCAACTCCTCCTCACCGGTCCCACTGCTCATCACCACGTTCCTTCTTAAATACATTATTGCAGAGGTGCAGCTGATTGGCTCAGTTTTGGTGCAGAGATGGAGCTAACTTGGAGCTGGGGGAGCTTCGAGAAGCTTCTCACAGGGGGCCACCCCTATAGCCACCTCCCCTGCTACCAAAAACCCTCCCCACTCACTCAAACCCAGGACACCATAGTAAAAGATCGATTTTGTCCAAAGTGAAACAAATTGGAAGTGTTTTCTTACAAGGAAGTTGTGACTTGTATCTCTTCCACCTGCCTCCTCAGGGAAAACTCTGTCCTTTGAGGGTTATTGCTGTCTTTCCTCAGCTTTGACTGACAGTGCACTTATTGGAGGTGCAACCCAGCTCACAGAGTCACAGAAATGAAGGTAGTATTTGGCATTCAACTTCTGTGAGGCACCCTGGCAGCTGCCTTAACACTGCATCAAGTGAAAATGTAAAGGTTTCCACATTCCAAAATTTATATATTTTTTTAAAGCCAACAGCCCTGCAAAAGAATTTTCAACTCATTTTAATTTTTTAGGGTTGTCAATACACTTGAAATAATGATATAGGAAGACAAAAAAATTGACTCTGGAGTCCTGTAGGATTTTTTACCTTGATGAATAAAACCGTACCAATATGTCCACTCCTGTAGCAGTTTACAAGTATGCCTAAATAACACATACAGTTCTTACACATATAGCAACACTGCAGTAACCAGCTCAGAAGAACAGTACTGGTGTTTATTTAAGTGTTGGGATAACCTTTTTCAAGTACAGCTACACACCACCTGAGAGTGAGTTCATGTCTCCCCTGCCTGTAATTGAACCATCTAGGAAATTCTAGGCAGAGATATTTCTTGTAGTCCTAAAAAAAGGATTGAATGTAAGATGTAATAACAAACGTAAGAAAAGTTAGGAAAACACACTCACAACACAACAAAAGTTGCAGGAAAGTGGATGAAAAAATTAAAGAAAATTTCCTTCAGAAGTCCAACGTTCATGCTTCCCACAGAACTGTAACAGGTCTATGTTAGCTGTCAATCCTATTGCTAATTAAAATTTGTGTACCAGTGGTTAGAAGATGCTTTTTCGTCACCAGGTTTTAGTAACCAAAGAATAGAAAAATTAATAAAACTCAAAAAATTGGAAGCTCAAAAACCTAATTTTGTAAATTTTTAATTTGCAGTAAAAAGACATTTTTCATGCAAAATTTCTCATTGGACAAAAGCTTTAGTCCAGAATGAAAAATAATATTATCCTCTAGACAATTACTAACAACATTGTATGTTCTCAAGTTACATTAAGAGTCAGACAAGCTACAGCTGCTTACATATTCAGTTGAAAGTTGTCATGTAGACAATTAGACACAGTCTATGCTATGTTCACATCATGTCTGTGACGTGATTTCTAATTAAGTTGAGTTGTTCCAGGCTTGGTTTTTGGTTCTGGTGCTCAGCACAGATTTGCAAGGCCTAGAGCTCAAAGACACTTTATCAAAAGCTCTGTTGTCCTCTTCCTGTATTAGCACTAATAGCTGCGAAGTGTCAAATCACCCCTAGCCATTCAGCCAGTAAGTAGAGCTTATTTTGTATTTGCTGCTTGAAAGGAAATTCCCAGAGGATTTTAGCCTGTTAAAGGCAGGTCAACAGTGCTCAAAAATATAAGAATTGCTTTAATATGCTTGGAAAAGGGCAGATGTGACTGTATTACCCCATTACACATGGAGTAAAACTAAGGCATAAAGATATAAAATTACTTCATAAACCCATAAATGAGTACTGTGAACATTTCACTTATTTTTGTTTATCGCTCCAACCACCTGGTAATCCCAGCAGATAACCCAAACTTTAGCTAGATGAGGAAAAAGTATTTCTTCTGGAAAGCCACCCTTGCATTACACTCCTAATATGTAACCAAGTGGTTGTGTCAAGTAAAAAATAACAATTTTATGACAACTTGTTCTGTACTATTCTCTCATAGTACCAAACTTTATTATATGTAATGACATATTATTGAAAAACCAAATTGCTTTCAGTAGTCACTAAAATTCTTTTATTTTCTTCCCATCTCCATCATATGACTCTGATTTTAAAATGAGAATTTATAACAGACACTTATTTTTTTTCACTATGTCAGTGTAACATGTCCTGCCTTACTAACTTCAACACAAAGTAATCTTAGCTAATTCTATTATCATAAACGTAGCTAATACTTAATGTTGATGTTTCATATTATTTTGAGGTTTCTTTTCAAAGAAATTTGTTCAAACCGAAGTAGTTACTAGCTGACAGATTCCACTGGGAAGAATGACTCATCATTTAGTGCTGATTTTACTGCTTGGGTTCTGGATGAGGCCCATCTGTGGTTTACTGGAGAAGCACCTTGCCAATATCACTGTTATCAGAATATTAGGGGAAATTGCACACCAACGTACCAACTCTACTTGATGTTGTTCTGTGACACAGTTAGAATCATAGAGTCATAGAATCATTTAGGTTGGAAAAGACTGGTTATTACTATAAATAATTCCTCCAAAGCTATCTCTTGTCCTGTTAATAACTTGGTGATTAGCCTTAGCCATTCATCTAAATGAAATTTCCTGCCCAAGTTAAAGCAATTCTTTTTCAAACAGATTTCAGTGGAGAAATCCTCCACTGTGTGATTGAACACAATATGTAACACCAAGAATTTTCTTTGTTGTTGTATGTATACATTGACATAGTTAATTTGTGGAGAATTTTACACCAAGTGGCACGGAAACATAAGTCTGAAATAGCACATCCATAAGACAGTGAAAAGAAAAGTAAATCTAATGATGTGTAAGTATTCAGCTGGGATCCACCCATTTCATGTGGAATATGCTGATGATGTAAAAATGGTCCCTTAACATCTCTTTCCCTCTCCAGTATGTAAAAAGGAAGCAAAAAAATGTATGTTGCAAAAGTTGCTAAGGAAATCTGAGCAAGATAAATGGTAGCAGAGGTACTATTATGTTTATCCTGGCTCCTGTCTTTATGATCATTGTAATAGGTCTGTGTGTGTTTATATTGGTCTGTTCACAGCATAGACAAAGTAAAATTGTCATGTGCTCTGACAAAAGGAAAAACTACAGCACACCTCCTTTACTTTCTCCTGCAATTGCTATTTTCATGAGCTAGAAGAATCATTTAAAACAGTAGTAGGTGAATTCCCTGTACCCAGATCAATGGGCAAAAAGATTGAGCAAGTAAGTTTATATAGGTCTAAGAATTGATACAGCATCTGTGTGGCTTCAAGTACTCTTTCTGTATGAGTGAGAGTAACTGGAAAACTCTGAGAATAAGTCAGGGCATATAAGCATGTACAAGTGACTGTATCTGTTCATGTTTGATGATGTTGGCACTAATCATCAAAGCTTTGATGTTCTCGTTCTACTTCATCATCTTTCATTTCTCTGAATGTTTGTCTTTTTCCAAGATGATCAGTTGTTTGCCCATGAAGACCCATTTTAAAAGTCTACATGTTGATGTACACAAGTTGCCTGATGCTCACACACAAGTGTTATTTAATGCACATAGGACAGCTATTGCAAGCCATGTAGCTATTTAGTCCTTCTGATGTTTTTAATTCATTTGTACTCTTGCTAGCTCTTCACAGTGGAATGTACTCCTTCACGTGTGTGTGGTTGCAACCACAGGAATAAGTTAATAGAAGTATAGAAGCAAATGGAGTTGCCCATCATGAAATAAAAAAACTGGTTGTTTCAGATTCTCACTTGAGTTCCTCACTGCATATGATGCTGGCTGTTTTGTTAAGCTTTCAGTGTAATTTTTTTAGTGCTGCCCTGAAAAACATCCCATCATTTTCAGCTAGACAACAGTTTTCAGTAGTAAGGATCCCTCTGTCTTTCTGGATTACTTAGACTACTTTGATTTTCTGCTTCTTTCCTTGTTTTCCTGGAGTACCATCAGGGGATGGCAGTGATAAATGTAGTGCCTGGTTCTTTCAGGACATTAACACCATTAAAAGTAAGTTCTCATGAGCAACTCATTGCTTTCTCCTGGGGAGTCAAGTAAGTTGTGCCACAAAATGGATTCTCTCAACTTGTGAAACTATGATTTTCAGACTCTGTGCAGAAAGTAGAACAAATAGAAAAAGAAACCAGCAACAAATTAAAACCTAATGGAAATGTTGGGGGTAGAGGCTCTCATTCACAACCATTCTGGTGTTGTAACAAGGCTTCATTACAAACAGATCCAGTTCTATAAGTAAATGAAGGGGAGTCCTCTCTAGAGTAATGCATTTTTACCACGCTCAGCTACCCTTCTTGCACCAAAAAATAAAGATAAAAATCTCCAAAGAATGAAAGCTTTACCAAGTTTGGATAGACAGCAAAAGTAGGTTCAGTGATAAGGTCACAGCTTCTGCCCTGCCCTATTCTACCTGACAAAGTAGCAATAGAAAAAATAGCCACCTCTGTGCTAGAATAATGGGAAGACTGCTCACGTTAAAAATCTGAGCCCAAGTGCAAGAAGAAAAATACCTGTTAGTTTTATAAAATAAAGTCAGCACTTTATTATTTTTTTCATTGGTCTTGCTTTTGACAGAACTCATGTCAATAAAATGCTGTGACTGCTCTGAAAGAAAGCTATTTCATTAAGAATGTTGGTCAAACTTCTCTTTTTTTTTTTTTTTTTTTAAAAAAAAAAAAGGAAAAAAAAAAAAAAGGAAAAAAAGAAAGAAAGAAAATATTATATCTCCAAAGAATAAAAGAAACAGTTTAAGTAATATGATGGCAGGCTGTCAAACAGTGTAAGGTTCATCATTGCCAAACAAGGTCTGTGCGGTTGCTTTTTACTTTTGATGTTACATTTCTGCTTTTTCCTTACAAGGACTCTTTTCTATCACAGGTAGATGTACTGAATAGTAGAGTGGTATAAAGGTGTTCAAATAGTTTTCACCAAGGACTAGTTCTGCCTTTCATTTTTAAATCTCACACAGAAAGCTAGTTACAGACCACCTGGCTAGCACAAGTAATTAGCACCTTTTCCAAGGAGCATTGTCTCCAAAGGAGTTCAATCTGCATTGCTGTGCACTCCTTTTTACATTTACTCATGTGTATCTGGGGATGTGGTTCTCAGCTCCTTACATAGAGATGCTCAAGAATTTCTAATCAATAAATTTGCTGCTGCAAAGCTGTTCCCCTACCATGAGAAACAGAGAAAACCTTTTGGGAGACTACCAGCACTTAAGTATTTTTTTACTCTGAGATTCATCACAGTCAGGATTATGATATAGTTCAGCCATGTGAGAATAAAAGCATGCTTAAAACAAATCTAAACACCAATAGATGTTTCTGTGTATGTAAAATGGGTCTGGACTGAAAATCCCATTCAATTTGTATTAACTGGGTAGTATAGACTTACACTTCAGTCACCGCTTGCTTTTAACTTGCTTGCATTAACACTTGTTTTAACACTAGCTTGCATGAGGGTAGCAGGATAGTCACAATCTGACCACCCAGAACTTGGTATCACATGCAAAACCTTTCCAAGAAGAGCTAAATATTTTGAAAACCCACCTCTGCTGAACTCTGGCTATCTCATCTAGATTGGAGCAAGCATGTTAATTAGTTCTAAAGCTGGAACTAATATATTTCTGTGTTACACTT
Source organism: Tyto alba (assembly GCF_018691265.1). Taxonomy (NCBI): domain Eukaryota; kingdom Metazoa; phylum Chordata; class Aves; order Strigiformes; family Tytonidae; genus Tyto; species Tyto alba. The sequence goes on from NW_024881330.1 coordinate 40,670,303, forward strand.
CAGTCACTGTGACTTCTGCAGAAAGTATTTAAGTCACTACTTGCACCTGTATCATTTTATAAGGAAAGTATATGCAGTATAAGATAATTACCTTCTAACATAAGAATCCATTGGATTCAGCAGTATATATATAGTCAGCAACATTCAAATATCTGTACTGTTGAAACTAGTTCACTCAGAACCATAGTTGCAAAACTGAGTGCTCCATACAGTTCCTAAACCTCCATTTACATCAAAAAAAAAAAAAAAAAAAAAAAAAAAAAAAAAAGAAGGAAGCAATTACACGGAATTACTTTCACATGTATTACTAATTATTTGTACTTTTGATTTTTTTTTTCTCCAAATTCATGGATTAAAGAAAAAAATCTGCATCTGTCATTGTGGCAGTTAGTTTTGAACCTGCATGCTTGCTGTCATTCAAAAGTATACGAAGGTGGTATTGTTCTGAAACCCACTGAAGACCATTTGTGGCTACACACCACAATTTGGGAAATGATGGTTTATTCTCCTGAAAATAACTTTGTCATACTAATGTAGTCTGCTGGGATATGGAATTGATGGCTTCGTTAATGGCTGTTGCCAGATGTTTAGTCTCAGTATTTTCATACATTTTGTTTTGGAGCTAATTATCTACAAGATAGTTCAGTTTTACAAGACTGCTGCCAACCAACAAAGAAGAGAGTTCAGATGATGGTATGGCAAAAGATGCTATGCTGATAGGAGCTCAAGACCAGGCTTTTAATGACTGGAGCACCTGGGCTCTTGGAGCACTGGCCCAACACATCTGCTCATTTCCAGAAGCACTCCTCTTCAGTTCAACATAAGGTATTCCTCAAAAATTAAATTTCCATTGAAATTCATGCTATGCCCTAGAAAATAATTATTCTGGAGATAAATAACAGAACAATTATTGAGCAAGCAGTGGGAAATGTGCTTTTGGTTATTAGCGCATTCTGTCCTTGGTAACCTAAGTTTTGGTTAAGAGGAGAAGGAAATGAACTCTCTTATACATTGGGTGACCATTTAAAATCAAATGTATACATAGTTGCACCTTTGATGTGTAACTTACTCTTGTATTTATCCTATGTTTTAAGAGGTTCCAAAATAAAGGACTACACATTAATTTCTTTCATCTTTATTATTTATTTTTGTAAGCTGCTAAAGCTGTGCTTTATTTATTGTAAGTCATCCATACATAATTCTCTGTAGTTTAGAAAACTGCATCTAACATGTTCACCCCAACTTTATAAATTACATTGATTTATTTCTGTCTCTGAGGCCTACAACCATTTATTACAACAAGAAAACATCCTCCAATTCTGGTGATCAAGGAACAAAGTCTACTCGTTCACTGTGTAGTGAGAATTGACAGATGGCCAAATGGGGTGATAGATTTGATTTTAATGTGTCTTAAGAGAGTAAATGAACCAAAGGCAATCTTCATCTCATGTGAAAAGTTGGATTTTTGTGTGGCTTTTCTGCAACAGTGAGGTGCAATTCTCACAGCACTTCATTGATTTTCCAATCAACCATGACCACTCAGATGGCAAAAAGCAGGGTCAAATAATTTTTATAAAGGATTTTTTTTTTTTTTTTACTATCTGTCTAGAACTGCATAAACAAACTTGAATGTACATAACATAAAATACTCTTCAGTGTTTTGTGGGTTTTTTTCCTCCTGAAAACTCCTTACAGGTTTAACAGGTTATGCATTTTTAATTTTGCATCAGATGAAGAGGTTTCATCAAGAGAATCATTTACATCATAAAGATAATGAGTAAAAAATTTTCTCACATCTCCCCACCTGTTATTTTATCATATATCATTGATAACAAAGATCTCTGCATTTCTTACTTTGAACTCTGAGTAGGGACAGGCTCTCTGTTTCAGGACATGAAATAACACATGGAGCAATGCAATAAAGCCAAAATGCAGTAGATCACAGCAATTTCTCCATGCATTAGGCTCAAACAGTAAATATATTTGTAGCTCCTTACACATCATGAGAGACACAAAAAGTAATTGTACAGTGTGTGTCAAATAGTGTTAGTGTGTTAGACCTCAGTGTGTTTGGGGACTGGAGGAGAATCTCTAAGGCAGGATTGAAAGTTATCATACGGGAGCATAAACACTCCCAACCACAGGCAGCAGTATCTCATAACCAGTGGATAGAACACCAATTTAGTATTTCAGTGTTTAGCAGAAGTTAAAATGTTTGCAAACTTCTCTTGAACTAATTAGTTTTTTTGTAACGCTGTTACAGGTTCAGTGAAATATGAATGGTGCCCTAGAAGAGGTATAACTTTTTAGTCACATCATACCTCTTTAGGTGGATAATGCCACCCAAAATGGTGAATCATGAGCAGGTGGGCATGTGTCTACCCTAAATTATGTGTGAAAACCAATTCTCTTTGCATTGAACTTTTTACAAAAATAATCTTCAGATGAGCTTTGCACCAGGTTCTAAGTGGTTCCAGTGAGACACTGAAAGAAATTATGAGAAATATGAGATTAAATACCTAAAGAATTTATTACTATGGAAAATTACAGAAAAGAAGTTTGTTCTACTTAAATACAGTTTCACTACTGCAAAAGTTATAATCACTCCAAAAATAAATATTGCTAAAATCTAGCAAGTACTGTTCTTCCTAAAACCAAACTTAAGTATTCCAAACCTGTTATACATTCAACATATTTCTTATATGGATACCCTGAACACAAAAAAATTGAAGTTGGTAGAACGGGCAATTTCTCTGTCTTGCTTTACTGCACCTTTGATGGTACGGGTGTGTGTTCTTGGGTTTTTACAAATACAGTATATATTGAACATTCTTGAGGCAGTGCCACGGTGAAGACAACATGCTATTTTGTTCTGTAGTGTACTGTATAGTTACCTGCTCGTGCCTTTCAATTTGTCTTGGAGCAAGGTTTTGTTATTCGTTTGGCACAATTCACGTATTGTTTGGAACGGTGCACACTAATGCCATGACATTCAGACTAAACAAATGGCAATAATTTTCAACCTCACTAGTTATTTGGATATATCCAATTATTTGCATGGGCAAATGTGTCTGCAGATATGTATAATAGTGACTAATAATCCCTATCCTGTTATTGACCCATCATATACACTCTGATTAAAGTCAATAGGAAATGTTCGTGCAGAATAATTGTGAAATCAGACTAAGCATATAATTAAAAGATAATGTCTAAAAATTAGACATTGAAGTACAGAAACACATGCACAAGTTATATTTCCTGAAATATCTGTGCTGTTGATGGGAAGAGGAATGTTGGTTCCAGGTTTTTAATTTCAAAAACTCTCATACTTGCCCATCTTCCTCAGTTCTGTGCTTCTGTCTGTTGCTGCTTAGTGCCATGAATCATATAAAAATAATTTTCAGATCCTATTCTAAGCAATATTGTTCTTCCTAAAAACACAGTTTATGTCACAATGCATTTGTATCCCAGATAAACTTTCCCCAAATATTCTTTTGGAGACCTCAACACGGTTGCAGTTAATGTTTATTTACTCAACAATAATCTTTACAAATCCTTAACAAGCTACATGTTACCAGTGTGTAATTTCTCATTTGTTAGTTAATCATCCTGATAAAATGCCTAGCCCAGAGAAGCTCCAATAAATCAGTTATTAGCCACAGTAAATACTGACTTTGAAGGAAACATCCTGATAATAAATGGAAAATAACACCATGCTGATAAACTGTAAGCAATAAAATTATTCTTGTTTTATAGAGAGGGAAAGGAAAAAAAAGGAGCAGCCTCTCACAGATCTGTGATGCCAGTGTGTTGCATTCAGTGATTCTCATGGTGCAGGTTTCAAGAGAGAAGAGCCTGCAACAGGGAAGTTAAACCAGTCTTACGAAAACATTTTAGGCTGGTGGGATGTTACCATCCCTCTGTTGGTGGACTGCAGCTTATATATTCATATGAAAGGTTTTGGTTTCGTGCAGCCCACATCTTCACCAACCCTGTTTCTCTTCAAAGACAAAAAGCTATTGAAGAGTTTGCTGCTGCCAATGCTGGAAGAATTTGATGAGACTTACAGAGAGAAGTGAAATTTCAAGAGACAGAGGAAAACAGGTCTTAAATAACAATGAGATAATATGAACAAAGGAAACAGATTACTCAAATAAGAACCAAAGGACTGAAAGTAGGGAAGGATAGAAATTGAAAAAATGTTCTGATGGTAAAGTCAGGAATGGGGCACATGCACAGAAGCATTGAAAGCCTGTTTAGGTAAGTCATTAGTGGCCTTACCATAATGAGCCAGTCCTGCAAAATACAGCGGAGGAATCAAAGTCACATATATGCAAAAGGTCTTTTTTTGCCTCTTTAAGCAGATGACAATAATTGCCTGATATTTTACAGAAGGAACAGAAAATATTAGTGTAAATGCTACCCCATCTACTTTTGTAAAATGGCAGTTACCAAGGCTTTTCAGCATGAGCCGACATAAATGAAGTCTACCCACCCAAAAATTCCCTGGGATGCATAAACTGGTGAGAGAACCACATTAAAATACTGGACTCATTATTATACCTTTGCATGAGAAGATGATGTTATACATTTCTTAAACTGCAAGGGTTTGAAATATTGAATTAAGTATAGGTTTAAGTCATAAACTAACTTTCTATGTACTGCTTTCACTCACGATATTAACTTTGCTTGAATACATAAATATATCTAGAAGGAAAGAGGATATGTTTAGTAACTAAATAAAATAAAAATAATCTGAAAAATATAGGAATGCATCAGGAACAGAGTTAATCTCCCCCACAAACACAAATATATGATATAGCATGCATAAATTTGTAAGAGGAGAAATTTAAATTTGCATGCTACTTACTCAGCATAACCACTCCTTTGGAATCATTAGAATTTCTCTTGTATATAAGTATTTACATAATTTAAAAAATGTGTATTATTTACCCAATAGACCATAAAGGCTCCATGCAGAGTAGTTACAGAGATCCAGAACATAATAATATCTTGGATAAATCTAGTTTGGAGTCATCTGAGTGCATTAGATGATTAAACAATTATGTACACACGCACATTAGTTTGGTTTTTAAACAGTAATAGGGGAACCATTTTCCTTATCCTTCATAGCTACCTCAAGACAACAGAACCGACTTTGTGCTACATTACTCCACCGTGTGATTATGGGAGTTCTGCATGTAGTGAGGGGAAAATGTTATTCTTCATTTATACTGTAGATTTATGCCCTGGAAATTAAAGACCATTGTGAGTTATAGAGACAAAAAGCCTCTAGAATCGTACCATCTTTCTTTTGGCCCCTGTTATTCCTCACTAGCCCCAAGTATGAATTTTTGCATATTCAGTCATTATAGTATGCAGTGACTGTTGAAGACCTGACAACTCACTAGGTACTCTTCAAAGGTTCCACAAGATGCAGGGCTATTTGTGTCTCACTCACTTGGGTTGAAAAGTTCCTGCAGATGACTGTTAAGAGAGCTGGATTCATATATTTCATCTATCTATATATATATAGATATAATCACAACAAACCATTGTCTGAAAATTAAAAGAAGTAGGAATTGTCTGAAAACGTTTGGTAAATAATATACAGTTAATTGTCAGAAAATTACTGTTGGCTCATGTTTTATCAAAAAAGAAGACTGAAATAAGAGGGGAAAAAAACAAAAACAAAACCAAAAAATAACCAAGTCCAAATAGACCATGACGTTAATTTTCTTAAATCTGTTTAAAGTTCACTGAGGTACAAAAAAGCCTCATCAATAACTGTACCCAGTGCATGCTATCTTAAATGCAGAAAATTACTACATACATCGTATTCCCACAAACTGATGTCTTTCACCTGGTTCTCATATGATGAATTCATATTATGGTTTCCTGTTGGCTTTGATGGGATTTTTTTAAAGCCCTATGTTCTTAATGCATGAGGTTCAAATTTTTTCTTTAATATTTTGTTAGTTGTTATCCCAAAAAGGTGCTTACTTACCACTGCAAAATACCAGTGTTGGCAACACAGTAAGAAAGAACAGTTCAGAGCATCTTTATTAAAACACAGCTGAGATATGAGTACCTTGTTTGGTATTCTCTGTCACAGTACATGCAGGTTTACATTCAGAAAATTAATAATGATCTACGTCCACTGGTGGAAATACCTTCTCATCAAATCAGAACAGGCCTCATTGTGTCTCTTAAAAAAATCCTCAACCAAACCACAGAAAAACAGGAAAACATCAGAATTGTATTATTTTGTCAGCATAGCCAGAGAAATGTGAGATTGGCCCTTAAGGGAATTCTTATTCTCAAGTGGATGCAAATGTATTCATCAATGCAAAGAAATGCATAGTGTGTTATATACACAATACATTAATAAATAGCCATGCATTAAAAAATAATGAGATTTTCTATGAAACAACATCCTGTGGTGTTTAGGGTCATAAAAAAGACAGTAAAGGAAGGGGGGTGGGGGAAGATTATGTGGAAAATCTGATTAAAATACTGAAACTCCATCCTATATGTAAGATACAATAAATATTTCATTGGCTAACTGTAAACAAAAGAACAAGTGCAGTAAAATGTAATTAAAAATGTAAAAGTGTGAGGAATGATTTATTTTACCACAGTGATATTAATATTAGAAATGGTATGTAAATAGATATCAAGGTTCTGCTGCAGAAACAGTGGAAAATGGCTGTTCATTCTCTATAATGAGCTTTCATCTTTTTGACTTTCACTTCCAATGATTTATGAATAATGATGCTCTTAGCCATTGGAAAGCTCTAGCAAAGCCTCAAATTCTGGTACTTCCTAACAGATATTACTTACAGATTTTATATATATATATATATTTAAGCCTGGTCAATAGGTTTAACACAGAGTATTTTGGAAGAAGTATAGATTGTTTCACGTTTCTGGCTTGTCATGTGAAGAGCATGAGACTTCCCTGTGGTTTGTGATCCAGAGGCCACGATATGAGAAGGCAGAGATGTCCTGGCTCAGCAGAGCTGGCACGCCACAGGCACAGCAACTCCCAACGTGTGGAGCACGCTGCCACCACATGCACGGCTTTTCTGCTTTCATTTCATTGTACTTAGGCCCATCAAACAATTTCCTCGATGGGAATAGTCTCCATGGAGCTTTTCCCTTTGAAACACATGGTACTACTAGTGAGTCCCGAGCTCTGGTTTTGCATCTGGGCTGGCATTGTTGCTGCTGTAAAGTACCCCGGGCCTTTCCTGACAATTAATGACAAGCTGGCTTAATGAGTTAGAGAATAGCATAAGAAATTGTGGCTCATGGTAAAATAATTGTGTTTCTGCCAGCCCAAGTGTCAGGCTGTAAATTCCACTCATCCACGGCTTTGGGGTTACACAAAGCTGCAGAAATTCTGCACTTGACCCATTTTCTGAGATGGTGAAACACAGATCCAGAAGATGGGATGTGATGGCAAGCAACAAGTGTTATCTGTTTGTTTAGACATTATAGTTATAGAAATACTGGAAAGGATTCATGATTACTATGACTGTGCACATTACATTTAAGTTAAAATTATATCACAAATAAAGCCTTAAGTATAGAAATGCAATTTCAGTATAACCACTACAGCTGATAACACAGGCAATTTAATAGATCAAATTCCTCTTCCAATAACTTCTTATCCTTTCAGTTCCAACTCACTTTCAAACACCCAAGGGGGGAAAAAAAAAAAAAAAAAGACTACACAGCATGACCTGGAAGGCTACAAATCTGGGCTATTTTAGAACAAAGTAAGGTGAGAGGAACAGTACATTTTCTATGAAAATGTAGTTTCATTGAAATCAAAGTGCTGGGAGGGAAAAACATCAATGGGAAGCTGCTGGGCTAAATAATTTAAGCTCTCTCAATTCATTATCTAATTCTTCGACATTACTGAAATAGGTAATTCAATATGACAAATATATGTTCTATTGATTCTTAATTGAATTGTTTTAAATTTTGTATTCCATGAGAGGCAACATATTAACTTTTCTTCCATATCATCTTATTTTGCTGTTCCTTAATCTCTTCTTACAGTTACTTCTTTCTTTTTTTTTTTTTTTTTCAGAATGCTAGTGAAATTTCTGCTATAACTTCTTTCTTGATACTGTGTACAAGTTAGCTGCATATTGCTGATACCTCCTCAATCCCAAGATAAGCAGAGCCAACCATGATGATATAATTCTCCTAACTGTTGATAGGAAGGAATATAGAGTTTGACCCTCAGACTACAACACATTTCCTAGAACTCCCTGGAACTCAAATGCAGAGACTTTTCAAGCTTAATAAGGCTGTACATGAGGTCATTGGGTCACACTAACAGGTCACATAATGGGACCAGGTCTCTGACAGTCCTAATAAAAGTGTATCGTGTTCCATTTGGGTAAAAAAAGATTGATATTTCAAACTCTTCACAAGACTAATTAATAGAAGTCACTTTAGCATTTTCTCTAAAGAGCGTGGAACAGCTTATTGGTTCAAATAACTTTACAGGCTTCACAGAAGTTGCTAGATAAGTAAATTTCTATTAGAGAGATCTTTTCTGGCTGTTTTGGAACTTTTAGTATAAAACATAATAGTTGGTCTGAAATTTTAAAGGAAGGAAGGGAGGAAAGGAAGAAGGGAGGAAGGGAGGAAGGGAGGAGGAGGGGAGGAGGAGAGGAGAGGAGAGGAGAGGAGAGGAGAGGAGAGGAGAGGAGAGGAGAGGAGAGGAGAGGAGAGGAGAGGAGAGGAGAGGAGAGGAGAGGAGAGGAGAGGAGAGGAGAGGAGAGGAGAGGAGAGGAGAGGAGAGGAGAGGAGAGGAGAGGAGAGGAGAGGAGAGGAGAGGAGAGGAGAGGAGAGGAGAGGAGAGGAGAGGAGAGGAGAGGAGAGGAGAGGAGAGGAGGGGAGAGGAGAGGAGAGGAGAGGAGAGGAGAGGAGAGGAGAGGAGAGGAGAGGAGAGGAGAGGAGAGGAGAGGAGAGGAGAGGAGAGGAGAGGAGAGGAGAGGAGAGGAGAGGAGAGGAGAGGAGAGGAGAGGAGAGGAGAGGAGAGGAGAGGAGAGGAGAGGAGAGGAGAGGAGAGGAGAGGAGAGGAGAGGAGAGGAGAGGAGAGGAGAGGAGAGGAGAGGAGAGGAGAGGAGAGGAGAGGAGAGGAGGGGAGAGGAGAGGAGAGGAGAGGAGAGGAGAGGAGAGGAGAGGAGAGGAGAGGAGAGGAGAGGAGAGGAGAGGAGAGGAGAGGAGAGGAGAGGAGAGGAGAGGAGAGGAGAGGAGAGGAGAGGAGAGGAGAGGAGAGGAGAGGAGAGGAGAGGAGAGGAGAGGAGAGGAGAGGAGAGGAGAGGAGAGGAGGGGAGAGGAGAGGAGAGGAGAGGAGAGGAGAGGAGAGGAGAGGAGAGGAGAGGAGAGGAGAGGAGAGGAGAGGAGGGGAGAGGAGAGGAGAGGAGAGGAGAGGAGAGGAGAGGAGAGGAGAGGAGAGGAGAGGAGAGGAGAGGAGAGGAGAGGAGAGGAGGGGAGAGGAGGGGAGAGGAGGGGAGGGGAGGGGAGAGGAGGGGAGAGGAGAGGAGAGGAGGGGAGGGGAGAGGAGGGGAGGGGAGGGGAGGGGAGGGGAGGGGAGGGGAGGGGAGGGGAGGGGAGGGGAGGGGAGGGGAGGGGAGGGGAGGGGAGGGGAGGGGAGGGGAGGGGAGGGGAGGGGAGGGGAGGGGAGGGGAGGGGAGGGGAGGGGAGGGGAGGGGAGGGGAGGGGAGGGGAGGGGAGGGGAGGGGCAAAAAGAAAATTGCTAATAACATTTAAGACATAGAGATTAAATTTCTTTTCGTTGGACAGAGAAAGAAAATAAGTTTGTGCAAGCAATCTCACATGACAGTTTCTTCAAAATAAATAGTAGCAAATAAGTATTTATCCATGATTATGATCCTGCTGAAGTCAATGGAGAATATGTTTGTGAGTACCAGCATGAGAAAATATGCATAACTGATCTAGACAGTTTGCAAAAACATGATAGATATTGTGCAAAAACTGATACTACAAAATGTTTATCAGTACATGTTTCGCTGCCGAAAGCAGAAGACACCAGAATATTTTTCAGGAACAAAATATATTTCTTGGAATGAACACAATGCCCAGTAAAGTTTCAGTTGTACCATGTAAGGTAGTGATCAACCAAATGATTGCTACAATGAAAAACTCAGTGAAATCACTTTCTTCCATGCATGTTTTAATATTATAGTGTTTTATCACTTTCCAGGAGGTGCATTCCAGGGCACTGAGCTCAGTACTGTCTGTGATGATCACTCTCCCTCTCATTCTCTTTCCATGATAAAATCATGCGTTCAGTGTGGTATTTTGATTTGGTAAGATTCTTGTTCTTATTGTTTTGTTTTCAATATGTACTTACTGCTATATGTTTATATTTGAAAAAGTAAGATCTAACACAATTTCCTCGCACTTGTTGAGATGGATGATAAAACTCAGACTTGTGGACTGCTAACCCAATGTCCAGGGTCAGCCTGCCCCAAGACAGTTCTAAGGTGTTGGCCACTGTATTTCTCCCAGGCTCTGGGTAACTTTTGCTCAGATTTGTAAGGCTGAGGCAATTGAATGTCTTTGGAAAAAAAAAAAAAAAAAAAAAAAAAAAAAAGCCACAATCTTAAATGTAACTAAAACCACGTTGTTTTGGTTTTTGGTTTTTTTTTGTTTGTTTGTTTGTTTGGGTTTTTGTTTTTTTTTTTTTTTTTTTTTAAGTTAGAAACAATGGAAGTTTGTCTTCCAGGATTTAGACTTAGGGGAATTGTTCAAAATCACAAAAAGTAACGTTTGTAAATATGAGTGTTTAACTCCTCTGCATTTTTTTGTGATAACCTCCTACAAAACCACATTTCAAGAATTGCAAAAGATTTAGATAATGTTTTCCCAAAACCTAACTACATGCAGAAAAGAGAATGCTATTCTAAATATCTAGATTGACATGTAGGCCAGCTGAGGGAACACTTTGTATGAGGAAATATTATGCCTAGTTATTTCAATGTAATTGTAAAAATAAATGGAGAGTAGATAAAATAGTAAATTTACAGTTGCATTTTGAGTTTCTTATTGCTTCATTTCACTCTCACCACTACCAAGGCAAATCTGTTGGATGTCACCAGTGATACTATGTTGCTGTGCTAATATGAAAATAATTGGTTAGTATGTTAAGACTGTATTATGTAACAAATATCTCCCTAGAGAAGAAAGTCAACATTAAAAATACTATAGTGTAAACCAGATGTTTTCATATTATGTTTCAGAGAAGGCATTTCAGGGAAAAAAAAAAAAAAAAAAAAAAAAAAAAGGTCATTCATATTTACATTAAATTAGACAGGAAAAACAAATAGATAACCTCTTTGCTAAAGAAAAAGATTCCTTCCAGGTACAATTCATTCAGTTTCTTTAATTATTGGATGTGTTTTGCTTTGGCACATGGTATGGCAATGCATTTCAGAGATGTTTTCCCAATCATGTTATGGTGCATATTACATTGAATATAGTCCATTTTGCAGCACTTTCTGAATCTAATCTGTACGACTGTTCTGTTTCTTAAGAGGTTTTGTATATTTTAAGTATTTAAAAATATATCAAACTCTCTTATTTGTAGAGATTAATATGGCAAAAATAAATGGATGACTGACCATTAAAGAATAAACACAATTATAAAGAACAGAAACACAGAATGTTTGATCTTTCACATATTCCCGGAATTACTCTTTTTATTTTTTAAATGCTTATGTATGTGTATAATTTTGTCCTCACAGTCTGAACTCAGAAGGTTTACTTGTAAGGTTGCAGTAATGAGCAGCCATAAGTATTTACAGCATCAGAGCTTAGTGGTACGTGGCTGAATTGCTACTTATGTCATTTTATTGTCTTTAACAGTGTTTCTAGTTCACTCTACCAGAAACGTATCATTTTTTTCAAAGGAGATATAGAGTTTTCTTCCCTGAGAACTCATCAAACAAGGCACTCCTCAACTAACAACACTCCATCAGGATGGAAAAAAGGCAAATTCTGAAGTTACTCCAGTCTGCCAAAGCCTCCAGACAGTTCATTTTCTTTAAAGGGAGAAGAGGTGAAGTAAATAATTATTTCTGTATTTGAGTCCTTTGTAAATCAAATTTCTCATATGGACACATTTTAGCATTTCTAGCACATTGTCCTGGTGTCAGCTGAGATAGAATTAATTTTCTTCCTAGTAGCTGGTACAATGCTGAGTTTTAGATTTAGTGTGAGAATGATGTTGATAACACACTGATGTTTTAGCTGTTGCTAAGTAGCACTTATCCTAAATTAAGGATATTTCAGTTTCCCATGCTCTGCCGGTGTGCAGGTGGGCAAGAGGCTGGGAGGGATCCTGGCCAGGAGAGCTGACCCCAACTGGCCAGAGGGATATTCCATACCATAGAACGTCATGCTCAGTATATAAAGTGGGGGGAGTTGGCTGGGGGAGGATCGCTGCTTGGGCATCGGTCAGTGGGTGGTGAGTGGTCACATTGTGCATCATTTGATTTTCTTGGGTTTCATTTCTCTCTCTCTTTTTTGTTATATTACTTTTGATTACTATTCTATGTTATTCTTATTGTTATTATATTTTATTTTATTTCCGCTATTAAACCATCCTTACCTCAGCCCATGAGTTTTACTTTTTGTCTGATTCTCCTCCCCATCCCACTGGGAGAGAGGAAGAGTGAGCGAGCGGCTGCATGGTGCTTCGTTGCTGGCTGGGGTTAAACCCCAACACACTTCCTATTTGACAATGGACTAAGATATTTGACCTAGATGAGGCGATCCCAGCACCTAAATTGTGTACTTCTCATGAGTGAAAAGGTATTTGGAAGCAGCAGTGCATTGGTAACCACTCTCCTTGTAATTTCCTCATAATTTCTACTATGATATTCTGCAATGCTGCAATTTCTTGCAATTTCTACTGCAATATGCAGTAATCAACTGAGGTCATTGTTTCTGTACAGCTTTTTATTTGGAGCATATTCTGGAATTATGCTATTAAGTAGGCAATGCCAGGGATTATGCAGTAATCAACTGAGGTCATTGTTTCTGTACAGCTTTTTATTTGGAATATATTCTGGAATTATGCTATTAAGTAGGCAATGCCAGGGATTATAAAGTCAAAAAAATCAAGACAGTGGCCAAGCTACCCAAACACCTTGAAGTGAATTCAGCAGGCAAAATTTGAGCAAAGCAGATAAATCAGGGGGAAATAGAGTTCAAGACTTGGATATTGAAAGACACGGAAATGAAGTTTGCTTAGATAGAAATATTTTTGGTTGCAAAGTTGACCTATCCCTGAAGGGAGGGATTTTCAGAAATGTCACAAAAGAATGGATATTGGGAGCACAGAGAACAAGACATTCATGAAGCTGGCAATATTACAAAAAAATCGTGAATCATGTAGAAATAATATTTGGATAGCTTTGCTGGACAGGTTCTGCCCTGAAATATTGCATGAAAGAAGCATCCCTGAACATATTCTATTACAGGCAGACAATTTAGAGGTGCCTGAGGCCTATGATAATTTTCATTATTAACATTACAAACATAATTGATCTAATATCCTCATGTCCTGATGTGTTTTTATCTCTGCAACCTTTGCCTCAGTAGGCTGGAAATGTGAAAAGTCCCGTACTTGCAGCAAAATACTGTAATAAATTTCACTACCTTTGCCCTTTACTGTGCTCTGCTATTTGATTATGTGGCATTCTTTGACTCCCCTGTACAGGTCCAACAACTTTGGGGAAGGAGGAAGAATGCCTAATAGAATGCCTTGTCAGTCACAATCCTGAGTTTATAAAAGGTTAAAGAACAGCATTCAACTGTCTTCCATGGGCAAGGGTAGCTATTCAAACTTCCATGTTTTGTTCTAGTGACAGAGTCTGCAAGGAGAACATAAAATGCCACAACATTACTCGATTCTCATGACAACAGCTGTAACAAAAATGGAAAATAATACAAACAACCCATTCTAGACTTTTAATTTTTAGATGGTAATCACCCATTTTGGAGTCTGTAGTCAAGAGCTGTCTGGCCGGTTCTCTTAGAAAGATTTAATTCTTTACTCTTAAAACAAAACAATCACAGTGAATTCTCTTCTCTCAGGATATGTGGTTTCATCAAATCTCGTGTATAAAAGGTGATTGTCTTCTAAGAGCAAGAGGTAGAGTGTAAGTCTTTCAATTTATATTTTGCTTAGCTTACCCTGCTGATAATTAAAATAAAAGTAGTTGTCCAAAAAAGAAAGGAACAAAATTTACAATTCACTTTATCAGTTACCATTACTTATTCAGTCAGTATTGTTATGAAGAAAACTAGGAATAGTTCATTTTTCAAGTGCTGCGATCCAGCAGAGTATACAGAATACAATAAAATAATACTTTTAATGGCAAGAGAAAACATTCCAAATTAAAAAAAAAATGCAATTCTCAGTTAAGCCACTGAGCTTCTTATGTGCCTTTGAAATATTTTAAGATAGACCTTTGGTCTGTATGCTAAAGATTCAGCTGTCTTTAGATCTGGACAGTACATGTCTCTTATATCAATCTCCAGTAATGGTATCCATACATTCACAGTATTGCATTAAGCAATGTGCCTTGCCTAACACTTGTGAAAGTGAATTCATCTCTTTCATTTTTCTTGTATTATTCTGTGTAACAGAGTGATTTACAGATGGGTTTTAGAGACCTTACTTTAGCAAGAGACAGGGACTTTGTTAGTCTGTTGTTAGTGATACTCAATTTTTGATAAGTTTATTTTAAGGTTTGAAAGCAAAACAGAGAATTTAACTTAATCTCCATATTCAAGAAATCCACCTTCATAAATCCATTGCCTAACATCCAGTCAAACATAAAATGTTACAAAATCAGGCTTATTCTGCATTATAAAGACAGTGATGCCCGCATGTACTTTGTGTGGCATAACTGATTGTACAAAGTGCAAAGCAATGGACGGCTAGACCATAGGCAACCTAGTTACAGGGGTATATTACCACAGGGAGCAGCACTTAGGAGGCAAGGAAACACATACTTTCAAGGCTTCTTGAACATCCATTAGGGTGACATGCTAAAGAAAGAAGGAAAAAAAAAAAAAAAACAAACAAATAAACAAACAAACAAAAAAAAAAAAAACAAAACTGAAATGGAACTGAGTGATGTCTAGATCAGATAAATTAGGGCAATATTTATCAGGTCTGGTTGGATAACAGTAATAAGATGTAGCCTTGAGAAAAGAACTCTTAAGGTTGCAGTAAACAAAAGGACTGTAAATGAAAGAACATATGGCCTGAAGTAATTTTCACAGTATTATTTACAAGTCATTAATTGTCTTAATAGACCTACATTTTTGTCTGTATATGAATTCAAGCAGGCAAATAAAATCACATATTTTCTCATGTTAGTAGAAAAAAAAGAAAGGGAAAGTAGTTGGAGATATCAAATCAGCAAACATTTCTGAGATTAATATTATGCAGAGGAGCCTGATTCATTTGCCTGCAAGACATAAAAGCAGCTACATTATGGATACAGAGGGACTGACCTCTTTGACAGTATGTAGCATGCATTTTGAGACCTGATGATGACAAACAAATCCTATTTGTGAACCGTTTACTACAGAATTTATTACCCTTCCTACTTTGGTACTGCTGGGGAAAAACTTTTCTGTGATTGACAATACTTATTTCACGCTGGTATATTTGAAACCAGTCTTACTTCATGGCTTTATGTAGAGTTCAGTCAAGGAAATAAGTCTGTCCAATAAGGTAACTGCATATAGAGTATACCCCAGATACCCTGACTTCAGAGAAGCCATATATTGATAAATATCAAGTACGTTAGATGTTTTGCCCTAAGTGGATTGTTCTGAGCTTTAAAATATAGCTCAAGAAATGTGTGGACTACCTTTGAAGTGATGGCTTCTATTCATTTCTAACATTCAAAATCAAAATTTTAAAATTCAATAGTTTTTACAAAAATGAACCTGAATTAGATAGTACTTCTATTCAAAATATGCTTTATTTATGAAAGAAGAAAGAATCTATAGAAATGTATTTATTACCTGTGTTCTCACTGATACAATAACATATTTTCGGAAACCAGTGCAATATGTTGTAAGAGAGTTCGTTACGACACAAAATGTCGGCAAATGTACAAAATAAGCAAAGACGTATTGCTAAATTATTCATGGATATGCAGACTTTAAGGCCAGAAGGTCAATTGTACCAGTAACCTGACCTTGTACGTAACATGAGCAATCAAATTTCATACTTACACCAAAGTGAATTCAAAACCTTGTGTTTGCTAAAGCATTCCTTTCAGAAAGACATCTAGTTGTGATTTATAAAGACTTCAGATGTGGAAGAACTTCGAGTTTTCCTTGGTAGTTTGTTCCAATATTTAGCTATCCTTGCTGTTAAAAATGAGTACTGAATTCTTCATTTGAATTTGAGTATGTTTAAGAATTACCAGTTGGTTCTTGTTATGCTGGTTCTTTTCTGTCCCAGATTGAAAAGCAGTTAATACCAGTTATTTTTCCTCATGTAGGTACTTAAACACCATAATCAAATCACTTCTTGATCTTCTTTCTGATAATCTAAGCAAGTTGAGCTTCATAAATATTATATTGCAACATATTATTTTCAACTCGCAATCATGTGAGAATATCTTCTTGGCAGTTATAGGAACGTTATGTATCACTGGCTAAAAATTTCTGAGCTATTTTACTTCAAATACGAGAAACAGGAATTGGACAATTCAATCTCTCGATTTAGGACAATTTCAACAATGCAATATGAAATAGGATAAGAAGGTGTGTTGAATACATTGTCCCAAAATTACATGCCTATTCTGAAAAATATTCTACATGTATGTTATTACAATGTTAAATTTCACAAGTCAAACAGGTAAGTCAGAAAATGAAATTACAACCAGACCTTTAAAGAGAATAAGATTCACAGTGTGACAAAGGAAGAGACAACAGCTGAGTGCATAAGTTAACAGGTAACCAATAAATGCTAGCTGTTTCATGGTATCTACTTCCATGATGAGTTTTCAGACAAGACAATAGGTCCAAAAAGGTTTAATTCAGGATCACCTCCATATAGTCTGTTCCAGGACTAGTTAAAGCAGGCATTCTGTTGTGTATTCTCATCGGACATAGATTTTTTTGTGGCCTGTTGGGAACAAATGGGTATCAGGGAAGTATGATAACTTCAAATTGCTTAGCAACCTCCAAGATTGAAGCTTGATTAATAAAAGTATTGTCCTCACTTGTTGATGGCTACTGCATTCCCTTACTGAGTCTCACACAAGTAAGCCAGAGGAAAAGAGGCCTCTGAAGGCAGGGCACTACATCTGTAAAGAAGCAAAGCACAGGAAAACTGTCTCCTTTTGTTTTCCCTCTATTAGTATTTTTCTCCTTAAGAGTTTCCTCTTCATTAATGATAATGATTGGAAATTTTCCCATCAGTCATGGGGATGCCAGAGTAAAGTGCCTCACTGCCTATTCACCTAAAAGAACATTACAAATTTTGCTGCTGTTGTAATTCTGATTTGAGAATAATCACAATGGATCATGAAAGATTGTATTTTTAAAAGCAGGAGGAGGTATGAATCCTCTAAATAATATAGTACTGAATTTACACCTGCTATTCCACTACAGATCTGCAAGAGTTTTGAACAAGGAAAATTTCCACACAAAGGGAAGGTGGAAAATTACAAATTAATTGTCTACCAATCATTCACTAGAAGAAAATTGTTTCAATTCAGAAACACAAGACATGTCTTTCAGTGGTTAATCTACATTCTTGCTTTTTTTGCTCCTATTTTTTCTCAGAGGACTAGTGAATGATAAGCATTCTTGATACTGGGTTTATAGCAGTTTAAGAACTGGATAATTTTCCCAGTGTGTAGGAACATGGGACTGGGACAAAGAAAGATGAGGAACACTCAGTCATATACCCAGAAATTATACCCAGCCATATCATTTAGTCTTAAAATGTAGTTGCTTGCTCCTAAAAATTATTCCTCTGTTAGACTTTCAATTGATTTTGAGCCTATACTCATTCTTGAGTAATTTTGTGTTTATTCTTATGCCTGCGCTATCCCTTAGTTAAAATACCTCTTCCCATATTGAAAGAAACTTAACCTTTCAGGAGGGCATCATAAGGTTAAATTATTGTGTTAACATCTTTGTACATCTCTGAACGATGGATGTTGAATTTCTCTTTTGGGTTGTTTTAAGAGAAATTTGATAATAAGATATTGGAATTTTAATTTCTGCTAGAACAGCACATAGAGTACTCAAAGCCCCACAGTTCTAACTGGGCAGTACACACAAGTAGACAGCTTTTATTAAAATGTTTTAACCATTGCTTCAACAATTTTAGCAGGACTGTGTTAAAGTTGTTGATGTGGTTGTAGCAGAGATAAAGATCCCCTAGCTTCTACAATACCCATTTTCTAGAAACTGTTTCATGCTATATATTATTTTTCTTATACCACTAAATGTACAGTTGCACTGTTTTTTACCTTCAACATTACTTGAATAGCTTGTATATATAATGTAGCATGTTTGTAATTTATAATAATATATGATACCTTGGCTCTGGCACAACATATGTATTACAATGTTTAAAATTAATCCAGTACGTGTCTCTATATGCTTAGGGTATATATCTACTTCTACACATCTAAGTTATCTCAGTTTCCCTTCCCGTGCCAGGAGACAAAACATAACCACCAAATTCTGCTCTGACTTATATCTATGAAAATCCATTAGTTTCAATGGACATGCATATGTCAGAGCAGAACTTAACCTAATAGGCTACCTTGTACACACATGTACTGCCATTTTCAAAATTTAAAAAAATTAAAAGTCAATAAAAGCCAGTGTTAATAAAATGGATTTGGGAGATAATACCCATTCCCTCAACACAAACAATAAACATTTCAACAATGTTCATTAACTCCAAGAGGAAAGTACCCTACACTGCACATCCTATCCTAAAGGAACAAAAAAATAGTAATAAAGAAGACTGTTATGCCATGACAAATGAGCGCAGCTATTGCAACAGCACTGGTAAGAGGTGCTTTCCTCCTCTCTCTCTAAGCATCATCAACAGCAGGGG
Source organism: Tyto alba (assembly GCF_018691265.1). Lineage (NCBI taxonomy): Eukaryota > Metazoa > Chordata > Aves > Strigiformes > Tytonidae > Tyto > Tyto alba. The sequence goes on from NW_024881330.1 coordinate 40,689,474, forward strand.
TTTCTGGATAATCTCTTGGGTTTAGAAAAGCAGATTCTTAGTCCATTAATCTACTGTCATCATTGTCGGCAGAAAATTATTTCAGTCTCTACTTGAGAGGGGGAGGGAGAGATTATCCAGAAAATATCCTTGCATACAAGTATTTTTCTTCTTTTTCTTAAACTAATGATGACATCTGAAGTAGATAACTTGAGTGCCTTTTAGCTGAAAAGTAACATTTCATGAGTGACATGGATACTCTAGGTTCTTTGGGGCTAGATATTAGACCGCACTTCGGTACCTGGTAGTATTTACAAAGGGTCCCTCTTACTGAAGTGATGTAATTTGTTGGTTATAGAGTTGCAAGGGTAATTACTGGACAGCTAATCTATCTGGAGAGAAAAGTGCCCAAAACAAATATTGAGTGTCATATTCCAGTTCCCCTATTATCTCTTTCACAAATGATGAGTCACTGGAGCACACCCAATGTGGTTGACCCTGAGGAGACTGCGGAACTCAGCAGGGGTAAGTCGGGTCTTATAAAATATCTTTTTGAGGAGATTAACAGACTCCAGCAACTCTGTAAGAGTCATAAATCGAAATTTTTTATTGCCAATACAAGTGCATTTACATATCTTCCTAGCAACTGATCACACATAAACAGAAGGCTTGATTGGTTACATGCATTCTTCACACACTATCCACGTGCCTAAGACCAACATTTGACTGGTTATTACCCCCTGTCCATAATACACCAGACAACTCATTGGCTACAAGTTAGTTACTGCTATCCTAAGCCTATTGGTTAATTAAATATTACAAGCCCAAACACAATGTTCTATACACTTTTAGCTAAAGGTAGAAAACTTTCCACTGTTTAAGAAATGGCCAGATGTTTTCCATTAACCGTCGCCTTGCATGTTTTCTTCAAAGCTCAGCATCCTTATCTTGTTTTTCTACATTCCTGTTTGCTGCTCCCAAGGCTTCTGGCCAGCGAAGGTCAAGATGTCATCATTCACCAGCTGTACAGCACCCTCAGTTCTTCTTCCCCTTTTTGCGTCCCTTTTGTGATGCAGTCAAAGTCTTGCTCTTGTCCAATGTGGCCACTGTCCTCCAAAAACGATCCCACATCTTTTTAGACCACAAAGGGGGGGAAATAGTAAATAGCTCAGAGAGGAGAAATACAAGTAGAATTGTGCATGGATAACTAGAATCCCTGAAGACATTCAAAAGTCTGTCACCACCAGGTCTTTTTTCTGGCTAACATTGCAGTATATTATAACTTGTTACTGGCACAACTTGTAATGTGTATTCTTCACAATAAACATTTTGTCTCAAGGTGGCATCCTAGAATCCAAGAAGCCAACTGAACACCAGAAAAAAATACAAGAGTGGTGAACTCAGTGAATGCAAAGAGTACTATTGTATTTAATGCTGCCATCAAAATATTTCAGGACACAGTAGTGCTTTCATCATAGTCTAGAAGTGAGAACAAAGCTTCCAAATATCTATAAGCTTATTAAATGAAATGAGAGTTCCTTATATCTGCATGAAATATTTGAAGATTTACTAAGCATGTCATCAGGATATATACATATATAATACATACATATACATGTACTCTTACATAGGTTACAGAATTTACTTCATGTATCGAGATAGTTTAACACTTTTGTTAGATTCCTCTGCATTCTCACAAAGACTTCAGTAGAATTTTTTTCTAGGAAGTTAGAGATCTTAGTAGCAAAGCATACATTAGTAATGGCATCAGTACTGACAGGTACAATTAAAATAGCTATGGAAAAGAATAGCTATAAAATTGTTTAGCAGGGAAAAAATCAGTTTGCACATGCACTTTGCTCTGAAATGAAACTCTACTGAGGTCTTTCCTGATTCTTTGGCATGTCAATCTGAAAGACATATTTGTGAGAAAAAAAAAGTATTACAGTGCTAGTGGGCACCAGTAGACTTCTCAAAGCTATAATAGTCAGCACTGGAAAACAATCTGTGTTTGGGTACCTCATCAGAAATATTGTTGGACTTCATCCTTATGAATAAATTGTCTTTAAAATGGAAATCATATTCAAAACACTAATTGATACAAAGCATATTTGGCTTGGCTGTGTTCAAAGTACTCAGACTCAGTAAGTTAGCACTGGAATAGCAAAACGTGCAGCCAATGCACAAAAGTCTCAAATTTCAGGAGGGATTTCTCATAGTTATGTACCTCCCCTCTCCATCTGATATTTTCAGAAAAAAAAAAAACTACTAGAAGAGATTTAATAGCGGCTAGAGGCCTTTGCCAAAGCTATAAGTCTTTCTCACAGGATTAAGATGGTGTTGCTATTAAAGGTGTTGATGAACACAGAAGTATCAGCACTTGTGCCTCAGTCTAAAATACACAAAACCCATGACAGTCCCTCCATAGTTCTTCGGGTCAAATGATGTAACATGTATCAGCAGATGTGCTCCAAAATGACTTGGGGAATAAACCTAAAATGCACTTATACATTTTCCATACACATAACCATATGAAAACAAAGTATGGAAAACAAGAAGTAGCATTCAAAGTTTAACTTATTTTTTTATTTGATTGTACATGAGAAACATCCCAGGAGAGATAGACTGTCCATGTGGAGCTTTTTTTCCAAAAAGGTCAAGTGGTCTTTGAATGGAAACAGTGCAGAAATAGTTTCACATGACTTTCAAGAAGCTTTGGTAAGTATTTTTTTCCCCAGTTGATCTAAACAAGGTATGGCACCAGCATAAGGTATGGTTTTCCCAAGAAGCTTTCAAGTAGCTTTTCATATCAGGGCTGTGCAGTACATGAAACATTATCAGTGCAAAAAGCCTCTCTTAAGTCTGTAAACTTTTCTATGATGTGTTTGCTCTTCTCACAGAAAATAGCTCATTCACCATTTTTTCTACTTTAGTTGCCTTTCTTACTGTATATTCAACTGCTTGCAGCCTCCATTTATGCAAATATCTGTCAAGATTTTTGTCACAGCTTGCTTTTTGTTTGAAATCAATGGTATCATTACTGCTGCACAAAAAAAAAAAAAAAAAAAAGGTAACATCAGTTTCATGAAATGTCCTCTCTGGATCCTTTTCACTTCTCAGCTTAACACTTGTAGATGTCACTTTGCTCACATCTGCTGAAGTAATTTTTTACCTCTTTTTCAGCTCAACAGCATTTTCCCACCTTCCCTCATTCGGACATCATTGGCTGGTTTGCCTTCCACAAATTCAAGCTTCCAACAGCTAAATTCCTATGTTACCAGCTGAGAAACCTGCTGATATGATTTGTCATGAGCACATGGCACATATTCATTTGTATTGAATGCAAATTAAATATATTTTTACACACACTGTCAAGATTGCAGTTTTAATTCAAAAACACTGTAACTGTCAGGGTAAGACTGTAGCTTTATTTTAAAATATGTCTCTATAAAATACATTGGATTTGGCCTTAACTCCTCAACTAGTGTATTAACAATTAACAATTAACCAATTAAGTGTACTGATGTCTTTACCCAAACATGTCTTTTCTTTTAAGTATTCCCAATTTAGACTTCCAAATGTCAACTTCTTTTATTGACACAATTTTAAAAAATTCCAAATACAAGGGAGAAAAGAAGGAAGGTGTTCCAGCAGTGTTAAACTTAATGTTAGTTAATTATCTTGACTTCATAGATTACAACTTCCCAACCTTCCTGAGCCTCATCCAGTACCAGAACTGCTTTAGGAGGTGGTTTTACAGCTCCTTTGTACATCTCATTATGAAGAAGTGACTAACAGTCACCTCATCTCCTGTTCTAAAGTACAGGAGCCCTACATGCCTCCTTAGCTGCTCCAAACCACTCAGTCACCTAATAAATTACCTTACCAAGCTTGTGTCCCAGAGTGAGCTTCCAGTGACTTTGTACAGAGGTAATCTGTCTAATCAGTTACACTTTGTCTATGAAAGCTCATTTTAGAAAGAATCTGAATGGGAACCTCAAAAGAGTTTATTTAGGGTTTTTATACCATGAGGTATAAATATTGTACTTTTTTATTTTTTGGACTGAAAATATAAGTGTTAATGTTCATGAAAAGATGCTACCATCAGGTAGGACAAAACCTCTACTTCCACTACACTGAAATATGAAGAAGTGTAAACATGGTATTGATGTGCATCAGATTTGTTTCTTTTTTAGTATGACAGAAAGCTCAATTTGATTTTACAGAGATCAAAGGATGGTGTAAGAAAAAATTAGCAATTCAGTTTCCCCCCTCTGTGAAGACATTTAAACCACAAGTCTTCAAACACTCCCTGATCCTTCTGAAAAGTTTTGTGGAAAATCAGCTTGATGCACATTCACTTTCACGATATCATCTGCTATAGTCTAACTCAAAACGTTTCTTTCCAAATATTTAGTGGGACACCTGATGTGGAAATCTTACCACAAAGCAGACCATGTACACATTACAATGTCACACATTGCAGAAGGACTAAGAATTACTATTGTTCCTCTTTACAAATAAAAGAATAGTGAGACTTTGTTGTATATCTTCACAGTTGCATACAGCTTTGCAGTGCTTTTTTTCAATTTCATTGGGTAAGAAGGTTGAGTTATTTTTATTTTTTTGAGGCTTTCCTTCTTCATATGTAGGTTAGAATTTAATGCTGTACATCCACCAAAATGTTACTCATTTGACATGTTAGACTGCTTCATCTAAAGTGGAAGCTTTTGTAATTTTCTTTGAAAAACTGTGTCTAAGCCTCTGCATAGGTCATCATTTATGTTAGTCACACTTGCTAAAACTCAGTATCATAGAATCACTTCTTTATCTTTCTTCCTGAGAGTTCTTTATTGGCAAGTCACAACAAACTGTAAAATTTGCTACATTTACCATGAACAGCTTGTGAAACATGTCAACTTTCTCTGTAATTTTCACAGGGCTTTAATTATGAATCAATGCGATGTTATGAATAGGGGTATTCATAGCTAATGCTTTCAACATGCAGTAAGCAATATTTCTATTACTTAAACATTGCTCATATCCACAGGCACTTCATTCTGGATTACTTCTTTTGTGAATACCCAGGCATATGCATTTTACTCAATCTAATGGTCAAGTTAAAAAGGAAATGATGCATTTTCCATGGAATTTTACATTGCAAATAAGGATGACTTTTCTAACTGGAGAGTTGCAATTCTCTTGGGACTGTTTGTGACTGACACTATATTTTATCTGCACATTGAAACAACACACTTATCAAATGGAAAAGAAGAAGAAAAATTACAAGAGATTTGATCTTCTTTACAGCCTCTAATAGTAAAATACACTGTATGATTAATGAACCTGCCAACTGTAATGGGAAGAATATGTAACAAGTAACTGTGCATTACTTGTTTGCGATTTTTATCGTTTATAAATGCGACCATGTGTAGGATGATAAGATTAACCCTTTGTGCTTTTAAGTGAACATAATATGCAAGAATAATACAAACTCCACAGTTTCTTGTCTTTCTGTCAGTTCTCAGTCTTAAGAATTGGAATTTTCCCTAATACCACAATAACTATTTTATTGCTTCATTTTGCATATCTACACATCTACTGCTAGATAAATTATTCAGAGAGATGAAAGACAAAAAAGGCCACATGGCTCACCTGTCTCTTTCCATTTAGTTCCTTATGCTTTGTACCCTGCAGCTTTTCTGTGTCAAACAAAAGGGGTTTTATCATTTCTTCAGGATTTTTATAGGGCCTGAGCCCTGAACACACACTGGAACCTGCCTGGCCTTGAGGAAGCACGGCATGAGGGATATATGTCCTACAGATCTATATGATCTTTGAGATGCTCTCTGTGTCATTTAGTATTCTTATGTCCTATACTCTAGGAATAACATTGGGAAAAGCATCTTTTATTTCCCACTGACTCAAAACTTTAGGAATCCTAATGTTGTTTAAACTTCACTGCAGTGGTTGGACCTTAGCATAAGAACCAAACCAGGGATTTCTGGCAGTTTTCTCACCAACTACTGAGAGTGAATAGGAAGGGCAGAATTTTTTGCATCTAAAAAACAGAAACTTCATCATATGATAGTAGCCAGATGTCTCTGAGGAGGACACTGAAAGAAAATGCTTGTGAAATTTTTCAGTCCTCAGAATATTGGCATTAAATGTCCAGCAGCATGAAAGTAAGAGGAAATTATTTATTTCCCTTAATTCCGTATTTACTGCATGTCATTCAACTATCCCACTGCCTTTAATTGCCTTAGGCAACTTGTGTCACTGAAATTAATACACATGTTCCACATGTACAGAAATTCTGACTTAGCAATATGGGAAGTATTTGCAATTGGAATCGAATCTCAGTCTGTCACTGTTATACACAAAACAAAGTTTTCTAATTATCTTATGAAAAAAAATTTAATAAGGCTTTAATGTACTTGAAAATCGTCATACAATGTAGGAAAATAGTCTGTTTCCATTTAGCATTTGTGAACTTTAAGTTTTAAATGTTAAAATAAAGTTCGAAACTAAAGTACATGGTGAAGTCAGACCTGGAGATGGGGGAAAGCATTTGTTGTGGTATAGAAACTGGAAAAATTACCTGTGATTAAACTGTATGCTATTATGAAAATTAATTTATCACAATACACATTATTTGTTGCGGGGTGTCATTTACTGTAAAGTCACTTCATTAAGTTAGCCTAGTAACATTAACAGTGCAGTGCCGTCATATTAACTATTCAAAACATTCTCTAATATCTGTCTTTATTGTTCACAGTCTTTACTTTTTTTATTGGGGGAAAAAAAGTCCTATAAACCAAATGACATGTTCAAGGAACAGCTATACAAAGAAAAGGTAAAGTCTGTCTACTTCTTTGGTATCACGATACCTCCATGATATGTCTGTTGGAAACCTTCAGCAATGCAAACTGTGCTATATTTTGTACAGCTATCCCATGTCTCTGAATTCAGGCAAAATGTCAAACAGAAGGGAATCATCAAGTATGAATTCTATTGGCTCTACTTGCACATAATATTGCATATATAATAAGATTTTATAGTCCTTTACAAGTTAAACACAAGGAAATTAGGTCAATTTCTTAATAGAAAATTAACCATATGATGCAGTGCAGACTGAACTATCCAGTGCCATTTTGACCAAACAAGAGGTTAAATATGCAAAGATGCTTAACAAAATTAGTTTCAACAAGAGAATAGGTATTGGGACAGAAAAGGAAATTAGCAGTTTTAAAAAAAAAAAGGAAAAGTTTAAGTTAAATAAATACACTGAAGTTCTATACTTAGAACACTGAAGAATTACAGGAAAAAAAAAAATTAACTATTAGAGATACAGAAAAATCCACAGGGGAGGAACTGTGGACAATGAAACAAAGTACTAATCTTGAAAAGCAAATAAAAGCAATTTTAGGGTGCTGCACATGAGATAAGGTAATGTCTACACTCATTAGAACGTACTACAACCATTGACGCTGTCATTATTCTTAAACAATCCATCTTTAAGTGTTGAAAGGATAAGTTGGCAAGAAACAATCAACACAGATTTTGAGGACATACCCTGTCAAGCCTGTATAATTTTCTCCTATAAGAGAAAAATTGTTCTTTTTGGTTGGTGGAAAGAAATAGATCTCAATTAGCTTGACATCAGTAAAGATTTTAAACCTGTATAAACAATATATTTATAAACAAACTAAAGAAAAGATATCCCAGGTGAAAAGATTACAAGACAGAAAGTAAAAAAAAAAATGACTCTACAACTTACACTGGGAGGACAGACCAAGGATAATTCAGTAATTGCACAACCCTATCAGAAAATAAAACTAATAAAATGCTGACACAGCAACAAAGCATTGGAGATTTAGGAAGCATAATATAGAGAACAATTGAAAAAAAAATTATGATTACTTAGCCTGAAAAGTGACTTTTCTTGTAATACATATCAAAAAGACAACAATCAATATTCTCTGTATCCAGTGAGAGTAGGAGGAGAAGTAATTATCTTCATTTTTAACAGGAAACACTTATGCTAGCTATTAGGAAAAAAAAAGTTCCAACTAGTGTTAAAATAGTTCACCAGTCTTTAGCGGTGAAACAGTGATTTTAAGAGACCCCTCATTCAAAAATTTTGAAGAAGTATTATAAGTAAACATCTGCCAGGTATGGTCTAGGTTTGAGTCCTCAAGCTGGTAGCAGGAGAAGGAACTAGATGATCTCTCCAAGGCAACTTCCATGCAGTTTTTTATATTCTCAGTAACTTGAGACTTATCTTCTAATGCTGACTTCTAACAGGCTTTACATGGCTTCAAAGAAGAAGGTGATCAGAGAGACTGCAAGTCCATGTACCAAAAGAGAGAGCATGTGCCCTCTCTTGATAATGTCTCTTATGAAGCAGCAGTTGGAGGATTACAAGAATCTTGAACAACCTTGAACAATGACTACCCTGTGGTACAAGTACACTGAAGAGGGCAAAGTCATGTAATTCTTCCCAGAAGAAAGAATGTAAAATTGTAATTGACCTTTACCAGTCTACTCTTATGCTCACTTGTTAATTCAAAACAAATTATCAAGTGCTCATCTAGCTCACAGTTTTTGATGCAGAAAAATACTTTTATAAACCATTCTATGCTGACACAGTGGCCTTTTATATGGTAGCAACTGTAGTCTGCAGCGAAAGTATTGTGTTTACCAGTACCATTAAAACCAGACCCCATAGCCTAATATAGGATATGAACAACTGAATCTGTGCCCCATGGTCTAGGTCAAGAGGCAGTAGCTCCACAGGCTAATTTTACAGTCATTCTCTTCTTTCAGCAGAACATACTGACATCGGTTGCCTTCACATGATGTTGAACTTGAGAAGATATCACTGACGTGGTTTGTCTGCTCTAAATGTCCTGTTGCCAAACTATCCTCTTCTATGTAAATCCTTACTGAAAGAAATGTCTTAAACTCTAGGCTAAGTGTTGATGTAGCACTTCAAAGACTGGAGAAATCAGACATTTACCAAGTTGTCTTGGTTGGTGAGTAGCAGTTTATTTTTAGTGCCTTCAGAATTGGCGTGGAATGCCTTCCCTGGCTAGCATTTCTGCTCTGACTATACGAGCAGTCAGTTAATATGTTAACATATTATACTTGCCAAAATAAAACTCCTAAACCGCACCCACTGACATTAATGATAGACTGTGGAAAGGTTATTAATAATCTAAGTTTAAGTTCAAGTTTTGCTACCAACTGTCAAATAAAGTGTTATGCTACTGAATTCATAATACAACAGTGGAGTGAGAGAATTCCCTGCATTTAAAAGATTTATTGATGTAACTATATTAGTTTTCCATTGTGTATTTTATGTCAAACAGCATAAAGTTCTATTCTCATTTGTACCATTATTTGCTGTTCTGTCTATTATTCCTGGAGGAAAAAAAATAAAGGACTATGAACAACATCTAGTTATCCTTTCAGCATTTACACTTCAATGTGTGAAGGAATTTTTTTTCAAGGTCCTCAGTTTATATGACCATTTTTCAAGCACTAGCATGTATAGAGAGTTGGGTTGGGTTTTTTTTTTTTTTTGTTTTTGTTTTTTTTCTGTGCTTGTTCATAATAAAGTTTACCCCTTTATTCTCAAGTAAAATTGGTTGGGATTTTTTTGATTAATGTTGTTTAGCTCGAAAATGCAATTCTATAAAAAATTAAGAATTGGTGCAGAAATGCACCAGCTACCAGGAATTTAGTTGGAAAATTCAGCAGTGGAATACTTGACTTCTTAGCCTGGTCACTGAGAGATGAATCTGAATTTTCCATGTGCATGACCAGTCCTCAGACTCTAGCTTGTTCTGAAGCTGATGGTTAATTCTTCTAAATTCTTCTCAAACTCCTCTCTCCTCCATTTTAGAGACCATTGACCAAAGTGATCACTGCTACAATTCAGGGGTCACTATGGCACTCAAAATTTGTCTTCATAGTTTGCTTTCCTATGCACCAACTCTTCCATTTTTTGGGACTAAGCATACAAACACTACTCTGTTGGGAAGTGCTTATCTTTTTGACCACCTGACAGTATCAGTAAATGGGTTTATTTCTAGTTAGCAAAAGGCTTCAGCATTCCTATGATGACTTGATATATTCCTCCAGGAATAAAGGATGATGTTTAAAGAAATAGCAAGCCATTTTTCAAGTTAGAGGCAGGTTACAACAAATATTTTAAGACCCTTGGATTATATTTGTTCATTCTTCAGTTGCATCAAAATCTTTGTCACTGTGTGTTTGTTGTTTTATAGAAGATGTAGGCTAATTAATTGAGTAAAGCCGTCCTCTTGATTTTTCTCCGCAATTTACAGTTTGTCTCTCTGAGAAACTCCTCTGAGGAAGTGACAGTAGACCTCTGTTGCAATTCTAGATACTGAGGCTATTTCAACTCATTTTTCTTACAAATAATCTTGGAAAATCCACCACTGCCTGTCAGAGAGCTGAAGTGCACCATGTGTCTTGGGTTAGTTTCTTACATGCAATAAAACCAAGCCGCCTATCCCATCTCCACAGCACCTGGGGACCTGCCAGCTTAAAAGAAATCTGTGAAGACATTTGTAAACCAGAACAAAATTAACAGAGAATCTAGAACAATGAGGATTTCAAATACCGTAATTTTGCAAAATTTGTCACTCCTTTCAATAGTGCAGGCCAGATGCAATAGGTGAAGGAGAAACCACCGCAGGGAAATGTCAAGCTTGCTAGTTTGGAATGAATCACTGTTGCAGAAGATAATCATCATTTAAAAGTCTGCCACAGCATTCTTCACCTACTGCACTACAGACATTGTTAGTGCTTGTGGATATTGGCAATTGTTTCATGCAATTACTCATATTACTTTATAAAGTGCTCTGTAACTGCACTCTAGTGATTCTGACAGTGTTTCTGTGTCCCTTGGCTGTTTGAGTGTCTCATTGTATAACCTCATGATGTTGTTTTTGGAGCAAGGCCGTAAAACTGCAAAATGCACCAGAAACGTTCATGTACTTAAGGTGTCTCTGATGAGTTTTTTTTAACTTTCAACACATCCCTCTGAATACAAAATTCAGGTCCCAGGCCTGAATGATCATCCAGAGCCGTTATAAATTAATTTATGCCCCTGATGATGGTCAAGGCTACAAATCAAAGCATCGGGAAAACAAGTTATTTAATAATTTTCTTAGGCTACTTTTAACCCCTCATTGTCATCTCATTTTCATATTTATAAAAACAGGGGATAGAGTGGATGCAACTTCATCATAGACCCCTTCAAGAGCAGAACGTTGACATACGAGGGCCAAAATCATACCAGTAGAAATGAATAAACATATTGTTAATATAGAACTATTGTTAATATAGAACAAGTATTGCTTTCACAACTTTAAGGGGGTTAAAGCATTAAATGTGAATTTGAACAAATGGGCAATAAAACACTTCTGAAAAAATATGTGTATAGACTATATATTGCATATGAGGAAGAGATGAGAGCATTCTGGTGGATGAAAATCTCCAGGTGTTTCCTAATTCTCTAAGTGGGCATTTTTGGAGCTTAAGAATTTCACACTTGACAGATGCAACTTCCTGAACCTCCTGGTAACACTGTAGATACATTAGGGAACCCCAAGAGGCAACACTGGCTTTCATTTTTCTTCTCTGCACTTCATGAAGGGTCTTTCAGGTCAGCTGCCTGCTAAGTGCCTCCTCCAGACAGCCTACCAGGTCCAATGTTGTGTACACACAAAATGCAAAAATTATCTGGGGGTGGAAAACACTGTAAAATTGGAAAGTATCATTATAGTTTCATAGACACCAACTTAGGGTGGCAGGTTTTGAGTACAAAATACTGATTAGTTTAATGGCAGTGACTGCTGACAATTGCTACCTAATTAAAACAGTATTACCATAATTTTTTGCCCTGTGATAAAGATGTACTTTTCTGGAGATTTTATGTTCCAAGAATGTGTCTCTTTGTAAACATTATTGATTAAAAATAAGGATTATTACTGATACTGATATGCAGTCTACCTAATAGTAGCTCCTGAAAGCATCAAGTTATTCTTTACTACTCCACCAATGACGTTACTCTTTCCTGCTAAAGTAAATAGATCATTTGCAGAAGAAAAATCTGTACTTTTTTTGACTTTTGATGGTACAGCAAAAAGACTTACAGATTTACATTTAAATTAGGGTTTGTTTTGATCCCAAATTTTCCCCTTCATGGCACAGACATCAAGAAATCAAAAGGAGAGTAATCTGTCTGTACTTTTCGGATGAGAGAATGTATTTTCTCTAATAAAACATAAACAGAGCCCCTACTCCCCTGTCATTGCTTTCTGTCTTCAAGGCCAAGATGGGCATGCATTCCATATTTGTCACTTAAGCACATTCTTTCACCATTCTTTTCCAATTTTATCAACTTCTACTTTGCTTGTATGGATCCATTTCCTCTCCTCTAGTCACTTGTTTCAGTTCTTGCGGAGGGTGGCAGGGGGGTGTGGATCAGAATTAATTTTGTTTTCAGTCAAGTAAACACAGCAGTCTAGGAATTAAGCAGCAAAAACATTTAGCTCAGTCATATTTGAATCGAAGTCATAAAAATGTGATCTTTCCAAAACTGTGCTTGGGAATATTGAAAATGCTCACAATCTATAGGACCTATGGCAAACAGAGGGCAGCACTTTCATGACTGTCATCCTCACAGCTTTCCACAGAATTGCATTCTAGCAATAGGCCAAACCCAGAAAACTGCTGCCTGAGTGTATTGAAAATATGAATCCCTCACTCTAGGGCATAAAATTTTAATAACTCAAATAGAAAAGGTGGCTGAATAATAAAACTTTATGCCACACCCTATTCATTTCTGAGAGTCTTACTCATGGTAGCTGCATTAGGGAAGCAGAAGCATGCAAGTAAGCTCTCTACCCTTTGTAATGTAGATGTCTTTTTAAAGAAGGTGTGATTATATTCTGAATAGGCCAGCCTCGTGCCTGGCTTTTTTTCTCTCTTTCCTATGACCTTTTACTAAATAAGTGGGGGTTTTGCACTGTTTTTGGAACTGTCCATCCATCTGAAGCAGTGAATATGAGAGGCACAGTTTGACCATATCAGAATTACTGCACTGGGTTATTGCAAGGGCAGTAACCACCTCCTGCGGGTGGAACTGTTCCTTCCTTAACAGCACGTCTCCAATTCAGGTTTAACTTTACTTTGTCTTCTGTTTGTTCAACTACATTTCTAAAGATTTAAATAAATGTGCAGTCACATTTGTTCATGGAAAGTAACAAATGAATAAAACTGCACTGGACAGATTTGAGTTTCACAATGTATGCTGAAACAGATGTCTTCTTTTGAATGGCTTTGTAAAGAATTATTAATATGGACCTTCCTTGGTTATGAAAGAGACAATTAGGAGCTTTAATCCAATATCTAATATTTCAAAAATGTTATTTTTTATTAGATTTCAGCAGCAAAGAATACCATTAGATAGATCACCAGAGTAATAAGCAACATGATGCTGGGTTCCACCCCATCTGTGATATTTTAAAAATACAGCCTAACAGTGCCAACCTTCAGATTTCCCATAGGAACATTTATAAGAATACAAAGCTCAATAGGCAGCACTGATGCTGTATTAAGAATTTGTGTCATTTTCACTATAAAATAAAGTGGCATGTTGGATTTTATCATCAGAGAACTGAAGTTCAGCTTATATGAAAGATTTGATTCTGTTCAATACAGCGCAGAGCTATTACATTTTCAGAACTTTTTCTGCTGTACCAAGGTAAAGGAGTGGTAAACATTTAAATCTTTTGTTAATGAACCAGCTTTTAACCCATGGAGAAATAGTTTTAAATATGGTTTATAATCTGTTCAATGAATTTGATAGCTTTAGTTTGGTCCCTACTGGATACTTTTCCGTATTTCAGAAACCACTCTGCTTCCCAAATTTGGCACAGCTAGCAATTTTTGGTGATACAAAGCCAAGAACTGAAATTGTAGGGTGTTGGAGATTGGGTTTACGGACTATTGGAGAAGCTGTGAAGAGGAGAATATACAAGGTCTGTCACAGCCATCTGTCCCCACCCAAACAATTTAAGGAACAAAAATGCTAAGTGATTTGCTCAAAAGGAGCAGGCCTATGCAGGCTGCCATATAGGGATGTTAGAACTAATCCTGACCTGAGAACACGCACTCAGATAATTCAGTGTGGGACCATACTATACCTGAAGATAATCCCATATAAACAAGATGACTTATTCTCTCATCAATAGGTCCAAATGTTTTACAGTCACTTCTTTGGGGACATATATCACATAGCTGCACTGCAACCAAGGGTTAGGGGCTGATACTAGAGTTGTGGTTCAACAGTTTTATTGAAGTCTTACTCCTCAAAGCCATAGATATAACTGCCAGCAGAGTAAAACACTTCATGATGTTTCTGTGGCTCCTTTGGAGCACCGAGTATCAGAAAATGCTATTGCTCAGTCTGTGGTGAAGAGAGTGCCAAATACAATATGGTGTATGAACAAATCCTGAGAAATCTCAATGCTAGGATGAGTACTGCTCCTGATGGGAAACGTCACTTGAGAAGTTCTCTGGCAGAAGCATCTCACTCATGGAACTAGGATGGAGTGAGGACAAGTGTTTGAGAAAGCAGAAATTGCAGTCACTTTAATTACTTCCACTGTTACTTTTTAATGGTTGCATCACAGTTACAAACACAGGCCTGAACTAAATTCTAGCAACTCGTACCAGTCCTGGCTCCAGCTCTCATCCTAGTCTCTTGGCTCATGAATAGAAGAAGATAAATCTCTTAAATTTCTTGTTTTCCTGAAAATTGTCTAGTACAACTATAGAGAATGACCCATACGTATCACTCACTTGAACGGAGGTGCTGAGCAGTGGCCACTACCGTTCAGGTTTCATGTTCAGAACACCAGACGTCAAAGACTTTGGTTTACTGATGGATGGATGGACTGGGACTGGGGCTGTGGTTCGTTTTCAGGAGGCCAGAGACTAATCTGGGTCTACCATCAGGTCTTTTAAAAGACTAAAAGCCTGAATGCAGACTAGAATCACCAGACAAAATGGCTTATTGATGAGCGCCTTGACAGGCGTGGGTGACTCTAGCTTGTTAGGTAGTTAAATTAGGTAAAGGTTTGTGACAAGATGGACTGAAGGACTGAGTTTGTAGCTGGATTCTTTCAACAGAGCTACAAATATTTCTGATGAGGACTGAGGAAAATCTATTCATTCAATATCTGCAGCAGGAAGGATTTTCTAGACCAAGGTAGGATTTTATTAGGATGCAAAAAAATGTTGACGACCTTGGTTTTCTAGGGGTCTTGTGGGCCAGGAAGAGGGCTCAGCTTAGTAAGGCTGAATAGCTTATCTAGGAGAGAGAAAATATAGTGCAGTATAAGACTGGGATTAGGCTGGAGCTCAGGCAGGTGCAAAATAGCTCTGAAATGCATCACTGGATCTTGAAAATACACTATGGTTAAGTGGATCATTCTTACTAGCACATGAAGATCATTAATTCTTAAGAGGCATATAGATCACAGGGCCACACTTCTATTTAGGACAAAGCTGATATCAGGGCGAGCATTTGGGATACCATGTGAGAAGAACTATATTTATTGATAGAAATTTATGTGAACTATGTAGAAATTAATTCAGAATGAAATACTTAGGAAGAGATATGAAATATGGTTTTCGTAGATCACTGATAATGCACCTTTGACATAACTACCACATTTGGCATCACAAGAGGCTTAGATTTACCCCAGCTGGTCAGAACTGCCCCTTTACTGTTTTTACTGATTGGCCAATGTTATCTCCACATATGCACATAAAGAAATGTGAAGGCAGTATGTACAGTGCCTTCCTGGAACAGCAACAACAGCAAAACACTAAATCATCTAATCCAGAAAGTCAGTTATGGGATAGATTAGGTCTGCCTTTCTCTGCCTTACAGGATATTAGGTTATAATTGTCCCCACCAAAGGCTATAAACCATTAGTGTTGCAATAAAATTATATAAAGTTAACAAAAGTATCTGCCACCATGACCCAATATGCAGATATAATAAAAGACAAAATCACTTCTCACAGCTATCTGGCCTGCTAACTATCCTTGAATATGTCTATTAGGCATATTTCCATTTTGAAATCCCATTCTATATTTGCAAGCTTTTTTCTCAATGAACAATAGAAAATTGACTGTGTGTGCTGGGGTCATAAAGTAATTTGCTGTGTACTTAGGACAACTGTAGTTTAGGTCTGCCTGCCTGTTGCTTCTCCTTTTGCTTCTATTTAGTCTACAGCCAGATTTACTGTTTTTATTCGCATGCAAGTGATAGTGCTTTCTGCGCACTGTTGAGTGTGCAATGTCCTGCAAGTTGGCTGCAAGAGTGAAGGCATTTCCCTGGAATGTGTCTGGCAAAACCAGCTGGGGCATTTGTAACAGGGAAGGGTCTAAAGGCCGTGGTCAGAACCAGGCTTCTGGTGGGCTCGGTCCTCTGCTACTTTGCCCTGGATTCCCCACTGCATACAAATGGAGATAAATTCTCTTTCCTAAAGCCCGTTTAAGGATTTGTGCAAAATATTACAGACACAGAAGAAGTACCAGAATTGGAAGGCCTCCCAAATATGAATCTCTGGTGTGACCAACCTATGGCAAAGATTATCAACTGTTCTGATCCTACCAGTCACCCCACAAAGCTCAACGTGGACCAGAGCTATATCATCTATTTAAAACATCTCAAAAGTCAAGAGAAGAGAGGGAACTCCAGATGTAGCTAATTGCCATAAACAGACAATTACAGCAATTCTCTAAGAAGTTCAGGCCTCCTCTCAAAGAGTCAGTCAGAAGCAGATACAGCAGTAGTACCCAATATCATCTTCAGCCTCCCCTGTGCAGGGGAGATTTGTGTTACACCCTCACCTACACACAGCTAGATATGCATCATATGCCTATGTAACAGTCACAGTTTGGGAACTATAGTTGTTCTGGGCCACATGGACTTTGTGAAAGGTAACTATCTGTCAGGGCAGAGCAGTACACAACAGTGCTTACTAGAAAACAGAAAACTGGAGGACAGAATGAAACCGTTTCTCTTTTAAATCTCAATCTAGCAAGGAAACATTGACTTTGAGCATAGGGAATTATATGTGATCGTGTGCATAGCTGCACAAAAACCACAGTGGGGAACACAGAAACACACAGAAGCCACTTGTAATCTGGTCTAAAAATCCAGGACTTTACTATACCAAGAAGGACTTAGACTCTTGTTCACACTGTCCAGCAGGAAAGTGTATGCAAGGACTGAGTTGTGGTTTGAATCTAGCATTCTATTACTTACAGAGAAGAAGCTTCCTACATCCAAAGTGAAACTTGCCAGATCCCAATTAAAACTAAACACATTCAATGAATCAATAGCATTAGATTAAGATTTTGCTCTGTTTTCCATTTTGAACCATATACACAGTTAGCATTTGGTTTTGGTACAGGCAGTATAGGTAGATTCTGGTCTCTACTTTGCTGTTATTAAATGGTGTTAAAAAGGACATTGATTTATAGTAGTGTGATAGATGCAACTCCTAATGAAATTTATACATGTGATCCATAGTGAAATATTTATTTTATAGTATATATTTTAATCTATTCAGATTTCTATCTGAAATTTTATCCTGAAGAGTACATTATACTCTAGTAAAGTTCTAGTTCAGTAGACACAACTTTTGATGTGGAGGTAAGTACTCAAAAGTGAAGTAAGCTTTAAGTACATCATTTCAACAGTTGCAGGTTGTTTCTTGAAAATTTCCAGAATATGTAGGTATGTTTATGCCTAATCTCCATTTTCTCTTGCCTAATGCTTGACTCGGAAGGGAATTGTGGGTGTTTCGTGTTCCAGGAAAGAGAAACTGACAGGCTCTTGACTTTTGTAGCAAGAAAAAAAAAAAAAAAAAAACAAAAAAACCGAATGAACAATTTTGTAACACTTGAATGCTTTTAAAGTGTCAGTCTTTAGAAAAAAACCCCATATATTACAACATGTGTGTTGTGTTTATTTCAATACTATGCACACATTTTAGATGACCTTAATAATCTACCAGTGATTTAAGTTCTTAGGAATAACCCTCTTTTTCCGTCAGATTACTCAGACTTTTCAAATCAGATCCAGTAAAGCAAACAAAGCAGAAAAGGTATTAAAGGATATCCTTAGCTTGAAACTTCTGTTGAAGCACTTTCCTGAATAGAATGAACCCAGAGACATGCTTGAGGTCTTTCTTGAAATAGGACTTATATCACATTATGCAATCACAGAACCATGATAAAAGGGTAGACATATACAAAAAGAGACAGATAAATTTTGACAGTATTTAAATTAATGTAATAACCATACCAGTGCTTTAGAAGCATTGAACATTTCACCATGTTTCAGACTTTCAATTCATGAGTTTCATTTCTAAGCATATAATTGCATCTCTTTTCTTCATGCCCATCAGCTTATAAAGATTCCATGCCTTTATGAATTTAAAAAATAAAGTAGTGTCTAAAAGGAAGAAGAAATATGCTACATTGTGTTAGTTTTGGCTGGGATAGAGTTCCTTTTCTTCCCAGTAGCTGGTATGGTGTTGTGGTTTTGGGTTTGTGCTGAAAACAGCGTTGGTAACCCCGGGCTGTTTTCGGCGCAGCCCAGCAGAGCTCACCCAGAGCCAAGGCCTTTTCTGCTCCTCCCGCCGCCCCACCAGCGAGTGGGCTGGGGGGGCACAAGGAGCTGGGAGGGGACACGGCTGGGACAGCTGAGCCCAACTGACCCCAGGGACATCCCACCCCACAGGGCGTCCTGCTCAGCGTGTAACGCTGGGGGAAGGAGGAGGAAGGGGGGACACTGGGAGCGCTGGCGTTTCCCTGCCCAAGTCACCGTTAGGTGTGAGGGAGCCCGGCTGTCCTGGGGATGGCTGAGCCCCGGCCTGCCCCTGGGGAGTGGGGAGGGAAGCCTGCTTGGGCTTGCCTTGTGCGCACGGACTTTGCTTTGCCTCTTAAACTCTCTTGATCTCAACCCACCAGTTTTCCTCACTCTGACTCTTCTGATTCTCTCCCCATCCCACCCTGGGGGAGTGAGCGAGCGGCTGGGTGGTGATTAGTTGCCAGCTGGGGTTTAACCACGACACAAATAAGAACTTTATGGTAAACTGAAAGGAACAGGAAGTGAGGAGCTAGTGGAGAACCTACAGCTGTGCCCAATGAGAAGAGTGGAGCAGGGCCAGTGATGACGACTGTGGTCAGGACATCATCAGACAGATACATGGTGATGAGGCAGGTCCAAGGTGGAGCCAGGAAGTCATGTTAGCAAGTAGGAGCTGGGATCAGAGCTCCCCAGACAGGCACAGATGGGGCCACAGGTGAGTACCATGGGCCAGGGCCAGATTTTAAATGCAGTTAAATGTAGCTCCAGAGTAAAGTAGGGGAAGGCCCTGAGGAGGTTTCTGAGGGCTGTTTCCCATCAGGATGATGCCGGTCCCCCAGGAGTAGTAGCTGGTCCTCACACCTGCAGGAGAGGCTGCTGAGCCCACAGGACACTCAGGTTCCTTGCTGGATGGATAAGGATGGTATGGTGCCAAGGGAATAGATTCACCTAACTACACCAGATGCCTCATCTAATCAAAAGGAAATGCCAGTGACTGGATGAGCAAGCCTGAAATCTTGCAGAGGAGGCATCTCTCTGCAGCTCTGAATTAAGACTGCTGAATAAAATTGGGACTTAAAGCCAGCCCCATGTCTTCTTTTCCTGGAAAGACCTACTTAAGTTACTTTATAGCATGGTGGAAGCGGGGCAATCTATCTCATATCAGATTCTGCCTCACATCCTGCTATTTCTTATTTCATCTGCTTAAAAAGTAGGCTATAACCCAATGGTGCATTTACTTCTGGTTTAGCAGCACATTCCCTCTGCAGTCTAACTGGATTCTTGAACCTCGTAGTTTTGGTAGAAACTCTTCAATCTTCACTGAAGGTCTTCCACTCAGACTGAAGAGAGATGGTAGACTATCCTTTCACATCTACTGCCTTTCTGATGTCCCTGGACACAGCAGTGTGAGTTTTGAACTCCAGCAGGATGCCCTTCTAAGTGAGGGACAAAGGATAAACGAACACCAGCATGTCCCCTTCTAAAGCAAGGGCTGAAACCACAAAGCAACTGTATAAAAGGTGGTCACCACCACCATGACTTGTGTTTGAAAACATAAAGAGCAAGCAAATTTGCCTTGTCAAAAGAGACAGTTCTGTGATGGGGGTTGGGAAATCAAAAGAAAGACAGTCACCTAACTCTGAGCTGTAGGAAATGATGAACTCCAGTTGCCAGTTTAGCTGCTCTCTTTACTGAAAATATTCAGGAAAATGCAATCAGATGGGTGAATTTCCCACTGACTTAAATCTTGTGCAGTGTCCCTGACCCAGTGGTTTCCCTTCAAGCATAAATCTTTCACACAACTTCTTTATATTATATGTCATTACAAGAACAGTGAAAAAGAAACCTTTTTATGTTACAAACAGCTGCTGTCAAAAAAGCCACAAACAAATGTTTGGTAATTAATGATTCATGATAAAGCAAATCTAATGAATGTATGAGTGTATAGAGAATGAACTGGGACACTAGCAGAAAGGTTTTGGTAGGCCTCTTAAAACAAAAGACAATACACTCCTGGATGCAGGAGCTCACTGGAGACTATCCAAGATGGGCAAAACTACTCCTGTCAAAAGAGCAGAATGAAAGGAGTCAGGCACAGCTGGTGGAAATCCACAGTAAAATTTCTTGAGGATAATTTTTAATTATATTATGATGGTCACAAGAGAGAGACCAAACTCGTGTCCTGATGGAAATTGATTACCCTCCACAAGGTGTCCCTAGGAGAGCCTCCAAACTGAGCCAATGTTTCCAAAAGACAGTCTGGCTTCTAGTCATAGCAGGTTAGCAATGTCCTGTCCTTCTAGCAGTGTAAAAGCCAATCTAATCAGGTGTGAAGCATTTGATATATGGAAAAATTAACCATCATCTAGAGAGAAAACCTGGCACAAGATGAAGAAACCTGGCAGCTGAGACAATAGACCTGGCAAAATTTACAGGAGTTTTATTCCAGTTTTGTTGAACGTAATTCTTTTCTGCTTTTTTTTTTTTTTCTACCTAGCCTTTCTTTTATTTTCATTCTAGGCTGTAAATCCAAATAAGTAAGCAACCTAGTCTGTTGTGTGCCATGACACCAATCTGCAGGAAAGCACAGTAAGAATTTTCCATTTACTTCTCTTTAAACACTTAGTTTTAAAACATGCTCCTAAAACCAACTTTGCAATCATCTTTTTATGGAATACAAATAATATGAGTTAAAATACCTGAGAGTATATGAATTACAAAGTAAAGGTAAAGAAAAGTCTTACTGTAATCAGTAAGTGGTCTCACAAACCAATGGAAAACAGTATTATTTTTTAATAAAGCACTTAGCTAAAATCAGTGTCTTGCAGATTGGAGGAGAATTGCTGATAGAGTCTGGCAGCTTCTTCATGGAATTATTTGTCTAGACAAAGAATGTATGCAATGTTTTTTTTCAAACCAAAACCAGAAACAAGTATCCACACTTAAGATTTATCTACCATGGTGTTTCACCCAAAGACACTCTCTCTTAGCTGTTTTTGAAGATCAAACTTTTCTGGATGTCCTTGGATTTCTTCTGCCTTCTTTCTTGAAAGTCTGTTTTATTTTGTTTTGTTTTGTTTTGTTTTTTTCCTTTTCCTGTCTGCACACAACTCCCTCAGGAAAAAGGAAAAGAAATTACACTCATCTCTCTCATCCCAAACTCTTCTCATACGCATTTCACTTTCCTGCATGTGGCCAGAGTTTTGGGAAAGGTTTCCCATTTTTTTTTTCCTACATTCCCCAAAAAGATGTAATTATATTTTTCCTGACTGACTAGCAGCTGTACCATAGCTCAGCCTTACTGGTATTTACTCCTAGAATAACAAGACACATTTAGAAAAAATAATCAACCATTTCTTCATTGTAAAACTAACCTAGATGAAGTCACTCAGTGATGAGCAGTTCAGTTTTCCAAATACACAACCGAACATCCACACTGTAGACCAACTTGATTTGTATCCATGCATTTTCCTCCTAGAACAATGTGGTAACCTGCACTAGTAATTAACAACTTCAGTAGAATGGTTAGAGCTTCACTGGTATCATTTTTCACCACTCTGCTCTAGAAGAAGTTGGTGTCCTCTCTACAAAAGCAATAATATCAACTCCAAATTTAATTTGCTCAGGTGCACGTCATCAATTTCTATTACAGAGGAAATGTGGTGTCAAATTTACGTATAAATATTGAAGATGTGCAATAATTTGAAGCAGCTTGCTTGTCACTGGGGCTATACATATGCTGCTAACACCAGACACTTCTAGTATAAAAATGCCAAGGAATACATCCAGCATGGGGAAAAAGTGTACAGGAGAAGATAAATATGTGGTAGACAAAAGATGTGGGACAGATGGGAAGATATTCCAGTAGAGACCCTCTACAAGCAGCGTGGCTCTTGTACAAACTGAGTGCTGGGAAAGCTAAGTACATTGCAGTGTCTGTAGCTTCTCTATTCATAAGGTGGAAGAAAGTTGAGGCAGGACAATTAACAGTGTGATGATATCACAACATCACTTTGACTAATAAGCAGCAATAAGAAACGCTTCCAAAACTGCTGTGAGATAATTTTAATGAAGTTGTAAGAACAGTTGGCTTTGACCCTCTAGCATAGTGGCATGTGAATACACAAAAATATGTGCACCTATTCACAAGCTATGGACTACTGACATCTGGAAGCAAACTATTCCAAACCACTACAAGTTAGCAGGTAACAAATTCTATATTGACAAGCAAACTGTCAATTTTGAGGTAACAGAGGTTTGAAGACAAATGTTGATGCAAGTTAATTATGAATGCTCAAGTTAGCTCACTTTCTCCAAAATGAAAAACAAATTAGCAAACTTCTAATTGCTGGGGCTGGGTTCAAAGGCAGGAAATAAGAACTAAGTATATATCCTTTACTGAACTATACAGTCACAGGCATGGAGATGTGTGATGTTCTGATGGAGCAAAATGATGCTGTGCTCTGTTTCAGTATGCACTGTCATTAGACTATGTGTTTGCAATGATTTGGAGAAGAAGCTCTTTTACAATTTATACACTTCCATTGATGTCATGGAATCTTTCTGTTTTTTCCACTCCTTCTGATTCTGATACATAGATCTGTGGTCTGAACTTCATCCAAATCACACTATATTTTTGTGAATCTTTTATTTCTTTCTGCCCGAACCACTGTTCCTTCACATTACTGGCTGAGACAGAATGTCCTACCAAAAGTATAGTCATTTCTTCCACAGAAGAAAGAAGTTTTCCTCCTTAAGCTCTTCATATTGACAAAGGCAGGCACTGATACTTTTTTATCCTTTGGTGTGCCTCAATTTCATCCCTGTGCAGCAACCTTCTCAGATATCATCATACAATGAAATGTGGTAGACGCAATTTTAAAAGAGACTGAGACCAGCTGCATTGAGGGGGGCTGGGTGTCAGGACAATGAGTCTGAGTCTGTCCCACTGGTTACATTTATTTGTTATTTCAGGTTTGGGATGCTTCATGAAGTGTTAAGTAATCTGGATAACTCTGATCAGGTCAGGCAGCAATTTTCAAGGCCTTTAATAAGAAACTATACAGCCACACTGTGAATGAATGACTGAGAGAGACAGCTATAGGAACAGCGGTAGGGAGTCTGCAAGAATATGAGAAATCTTGAATTTAACCTGTAGGAAAAACCTGAGATTTGACAGCCAGCAGAAAAGACATTCTGTGGTGAAAAGAAATAGGGTATTGAACCAGCATATGGGGCTTGTGGATAATAATGCCTTCTCTTGCTTGTGCTCCATATCCTGGACAATGTAATGAAATACAGTTATTGTGTTACCAACAGAAAGTGCCAAGAGGCCTTGAAGGGACTTTTTCACTTGATACTGCCACTGGGATTTATAAGTCAACCCCCTTATCCCACCTGCACAAGCAAACCCAAATTACAAGCACAAATAAGACCGATTTTAAGGAGCTTGTGCCTGACAGGTACAATCCAAGGAAGATTCCAAAACAAGCATGAAATGAAATCATAACTGAACAAACTTTCCTTTCTTTCAAATTTCAACTTTGAATACACCTCTTTAACCTACACTTTCCTTGCTTATGAGTTTCTCTGACTGCATCATCCCTTCTACCCCTTCCTCTCCTAGGACTAGATGGGAATTTGTAGCATACATCAACAAAAGACAGTAAAATTACAACATACATAAGGTTTGTGGCAAAGTGGTTTTAGACTCTATGCACACTTACAACAGTACTTAACATAAATTATACTTTATTATTGACTACAATGTCTATCCTAAATTTAGTAGCAATAACATAATGATATCTTCACAACTGCATTCATGTGAAGATCACTGTGTTAGGCACATACCACACAGTGAAGCTCACCAGCAAGGGAGGGAGGTGTCAGTGAATAGCTTTCATGAAAGAAGTCAAAAGAAGCAAGTCAAAGGCATTTTTGTTTTGTTTTGTGTAAGTTTTCTGGGGAGTCAGTTTCTGGGTGGAAACTCCTGGCATCTGAAACCTCACTTTCAGAATACTGGAAGCATCACCGAGGTAAAATGAAATTGTAGTTCCATGAAGGCCTGTATGTGCCATTCCATATAAAGTAAAGCTGAGTATTGCTACAGCCTTGATGGAGAGGGCTGCTGAATAGCACAACCACTTCCCATTGCTGGGATGGGTGTTGTGTACAGCTGTGTGGGCTGGACGTGGGGAGACGGAGGTGGTGCTGTTCCCCTTGTTTATTTTTCACCTAGATTGTTTGGATCTGAAGGTGACCTCTGCGCATATTACATGTTTGATCTTTTTGTCAGAGAGCCACAGTTCCCTCAGACACTTGCAGAGCCCCAGAAGAGATAGCGAGCACCTCAGAGCTCCCGTCTTTGCCACGCTCCTGCAACAAGTGTACACCAGGGTGGGTGAAACAAGGGCACACAGCCCCACGGAGCTGAGGAATTATGTGTAAGGAAGCTTGGGCTTACACTGGGTTTATGCTCTCCAGACTCCTGCTGTGTGAGCCCCAGAGTGATTTTTAAGGGCTGCTTCATGGGAATTGTGTTGTCATGGCTGGAGTCAAGGTATGCAGCACTCATCTGTTCGAAGAAACAACAGGGGAGAAATCTCTAGTAGATGAAGCCCTTGAGAGAGTCTCTTTTGACTCTTCCTAGGCTTTTTAGAACTGAGAAATCAAGCTTAATTGGAATTTAAAGACATTATATGGTAGGAATGACCTATGACACTCGATAGTTGAACACAAATCAAAAGAACACAACAAGTTATAGGAAGTATTTCAAAACAGAGCATTTAAATATCTTTAAATATTTTCTACAAAATCCCTCGGCTCTTTAGATCATTATTCAAAATTCATAAATAATAGTGTAATGCCCACTTAAAAGATATGACAAAAAGTGCTTTTCCATAGAGTTGCAAAAGCTAATGCACTTTCACATCCAAGTACATTCCTAGAGCTAATCAAATGTTGCAAAATACCCTTTAGCTTAATTGCATGTACAAATATACAGACAAAAAGAAAACAACTGAGTTTATTCATTATCTTTTTCTTCATTACCTTCATCTCATGGCAGCTGTGGGCAAAAAGATCATATGAGGCTAAAGGGAGCCTGTCTTCCCTGATTGCTACTAGTTTCTCTTCCCATGTGTAAACTATCTTTTAAACTACAAACAAGTAACTTAATAATAATACTTTTTATTTTATTTTATTTTAATCCAGCTAGGCAATATCTGGCAAGTAGTTTAAATGCAGAAAACTGTTCTGCAAACTCAGAAATGGCCACACTAATAAAGTACAGTCATGGTCTAGAACTTACATCAGACTTCAGCTGAGAAAGCACACTTTCAGAAGGTTTAAACAATCATTACAACCTCGATGAGGTACTCACAAAAAGGTAAACATAAAAAAGAAGGCATCTCCACTGTGGATCATTTCATAAATTCTGTCAGTCCACTACATATTGTATGTTCTTCACAGATTATGACTGATCCATGACAGTCCTGAGACAAGCCATTGCAGTTGTAGTATTATGGCTTTAAATGTAATATCGGACATCACCATGAGAAAAGAATACCCCCAGGAGTTGAGGACAGAAGGTAATACAGTGGCTCTTTCAGTGGTGTGGGAGACATGGCAAACTGCTGCATAGCTGAACAGTTCCCCTTTGTTCTCTGTTCAGCTATGGATCCGATTTCTCTGAATTGGGCTTATTACAATAAATATAGATGCACAACATGATTATTTATGGGAAGAAAACAGACAAAAGAGGTTGAGTTGCTGGTACCTAAAACCTCATTTTCTGAGCTTCTCCCCTTGAGGCCCTTTTCATTTGTTGCACCATTGTATTCTCATTGTTGCTCAATGATACAAGCCTAAGCTGTTCATCAATTTACCCACTCCCCCAATCTCTTTCTCTCTCATGTGTGCTTCCTCTCTTCCCATGTTAATAGTTCCCCTGAAATCCTATCACTTTGCTGGAGGATTGATGTAAGTCTCCAGCAATTAACATAATTACAAGCCTGATTATCTTCTAATTGCATTATGAGTATTTGGTTATTCACTACACAAATTAGAGAAAATTAAAGAGGAGCAAGATCCTGTGGTGTGGGCGGTATGCTTTCTAAACTGTTATGAGCATCTGAATGCTGCGAGATAACAAGAAGGTGAAGATGTTTTATATTCTTATTGGCTCACAGTTGTTCCTGTCATTGTATAATTTTTTTTTTCTTTCAACAGTGTTTCATGTCACTGAAAGATGTGGTACTATTTCCTTTGTTTGTGCAAGCTGACTGACAACATACAGTAAACTAAAGTAAATTCCATATTTTTCTATATAGATTTAGTAGAGTAAAATGATAGGTAGAAATTTGAAAAAAAAAGATAGTTTTTTGTACTACTGAGAAACATCAATAATTCAAATATATAACTAAGGGATACTGTTTGTGATGACAGAGGAACATAACAGTAAACAACATCAAGAATTACAAGCCCTTGCCTGTCTCTTCCTAGCATTTTTAAGGTTACTGCATTATTACTTAAATAAGCAGGGATAAGTTTAAATAGTGAGTAATTACTAGAGGAGAATTTTAAACCTGAATAACACTTAGATGGGGCATAACCAATATAGGACAGGAGTCACTTTACTGTCAGGAATGCCATCAGTGAAAAGGAGCACTTGAAAGGTACAGAATGGAAATTCATGGAGAGAAAATTAAGTAACTGGATACATCTGAAAACTATATTTTTAAAAGAGAATATATGGAGTTTGCACAAAATATGGAGAGACAGGGAAAGGGAGCAAGGACTTACAGAAAAGATTGTAGCTCCTGCTGTTGTTGGGGTTGAAGACTAAGACTGCTGCTGGAAAAACAGGCATCTCAAGCCTCATGCAGGACTAACCTCCCTGGTACATAAAGCAGCCAGCCAGTGAGGTAGGAGCTGGGGAGGTCTGTTCAAAGCAAACCAGCCAAACTCCCCTGAGCAGTGCTGTGAGCAGCCTTTGCTGACTTCCACCTAAGTAACTGCTGACTCTTCCTGCATTTTGGGATAACTCAACACCTGTCTTCCTATGAGCCAAATCCTGCTAATGTTCTTCATGGGAGCCTTTTTCATCTTACAGAATTCTTTTTCATAGAAGTTAACCAGCCAAAACTTGAAACTGGTGTCCATGAATGAATTTACAGGATATAGCAATGGTCTAATATCAGTGAATATAACTTTGGCTTCTGTACTGAGGGACCTCTAGTTCCCTCCCAGTCTCAAGATTTCCAGCTAGTGCAGCTGGCACCCAGCCATAAGGGAATAAATTGATGACATTTGCTTATTTCTAAAGGGTCATCAAACAGCCTTTGGTCAGGAATTTTGCCTTCTGAACTAGGAAGTAGATAGTGTGGAATTCAAATGTGAGACCTAAGGCTTTGCAGGTGTAAAGCATCCACTATGGAATACCATTTCCGTTCACACAATTTCCTTGTACTTGTGTCATGGTTTAACTCCAGTCAGCAATAAAGCACCAGGCAGCCACTCACTCACTCCTCCCCTCTCCCAGTGGGATGGGGAGGAGAATCAGACAAAAAGTAAAACTCATGGGCTGAGATAAGAACGATTTATAACAAAAAAACAAATCAAACCAAAACAAAACTCACAACAATAATAAAATAATAATAATAAATATATCAACAATCATAACTGTAATGGAGAGGACTATATTTAAAAAAAAAAAAAAAAAAAAAAAAGATAAATAAAACCCAAGAAAATCAAGTGATGTACAATGCAATCTCTCACCACTCACTGACTGATGCCCAAGCAGCGATCCGCCCCCAGCCAACTCCCCCCACTTTATATACTGAGCATGACGTTCTATGGTATGGAATATCCCTCTGGCCAGTTGGGGTCAGCTCTCCTGGCCAGGATCCCTCCCAGCTCCATGACCACCTGCACACCGGCAGAGCATGGGAAACTGAAAAATACTTAACTTGGGATAAGCGCTACTTAGCAACAGCTAAAACATCAGTGAGTTATCAACATTATTCTCACACTAAATCCAAAACACAGCACTGTACCAGCTACTAGGAAGAAAATTAACTCTATCCCAGCTGAAACCAGGATAATTTGCCTGGTGCATTCCACTGCATTCCCCTCCAGGCTTGTTTGGAGACAGAAGCTGATGAGCATAACTTTCTCAATCAAGCAAAATGTATATTGCAAAACTCACTGCTATTCGTATGCGAAGAGAAAGTGTAGCTGCAATCTCTTCCCCATATCCCCCTACATATCACCATATGAATTGCTGTCCAGAATATTACTAAAGACCTTCCATCAAAAAATTCACTAGGAACATTCCCTGTCTCCAAATACCTCCTATTGCTTGAGCCCGTAGTTGCAAAAGTATAAGTGTGGATCCTAAATAGAGCCACAATCCTGCAAGTAGGTCTCACCTAAATAGGCTTACTTTTGGTAGGTGATGTATCCACTCTAAATGTCCCAAAGGCATCCATGGGAACAGGTTCTACACTAAAATTGAAGTGATGATACCAAAATATAGTCATTCTCTTTTCTGCTCTTTTCAATATTGCATCCCTTATTTAGCACTCTGGTCCTAATTGTAAAGGAAGATGCAACGTTTCAGAGTTTTTGATTCACTTTATATCTTAGAGCAAAGTGAATTTCAACCTGTGGATACAATTTCTGTTGAGTTCTCTAACCTCGTCTCCCATTCAGTACTGTAATTCACAACTGAAGAAACATGCTGCTTCTCATTATAGAGGACCAAAGGGAGTACCATTATTTTACATGAAGAAGACAACAACACACATTTTGAAACAGGAGCAACAAATCTCCTGGATTTGACAAGCAGTAGGGCCCATTCCAGGCCACCTCCTGGACAAGATGAAATGTACTGCAAACTAAAGCAAGACAACGTTCAAATATCAGTCTCCTACGCAGAATTCAACTGGCCTTGTTACTACATACGTGCCCCAAAGTTTCCCTTAAAAGAAAATGAGATCTGCCTCATTGGAACTACTCTATTTATATCTCCTCAGGATGGTCCAGAAAGGCATGCCTTTTTTTTACATCTCCTCTGGGACATAAAAGTATGTCTTGCTCAGTAGGGTTCTCAATGTTCATGACTCCTGGACATTTACCGATGAAAGAAGCTGACCATTATTAAAAAATCAATTTAATACAAATTTAAAGGGGAAAGGTGAGAGCAATCTTAATTATGTATCATTCTAGCACAGTCATAAAAATATCCCTCATCAACAGAAGAAATATTTTTAATACAAATGAACCATGCATACATATTTTCATTTGCTGCTGCCAAGTGTGTGTATAAAACTATCTGAGAACACATCACCATGTGCTTCAACTGATCCATCTAGACAGAATATAAAGAGAAAAACCATATACCATATGACTCCTTAACAGATAATTTAAAAGTATTTTTCAAGTGGGTTTAAAATAGATTCAACATGAAACTGTATTTTTGAAAATAGATAAAATTTCATGTAACTTTTGAAAGCTGTATAACTTTAATAGCTGTAGACATTGGGCCAAATTCAGCTTTAATGTAAAGCACTCTGAATTTAATGAAAAGCTTCATTGAATTTACTGGCAATTTGCCCAGTTGCCACCAGATTCAGTTTTGCAGTCTTTCACTTTTCTCCCACTGCTTCTCAAGGTTGTCAGATGTACATATTATAGAAGTTTTCAGAAGCCCAGGACTGGCAGTGCAAGTGAGTTTAATAGTCTAATATTGAAGAGCCCATGGAGAAAAGCCACCCTGCAATTCCTTCAGGGGAAGCAAACAACAGATCACTATTTTCACTGCTACCTTTGTAAAAGGCCATTTTAAAAATTCTACAAATACTTTGTTCTGAATGGCACCCCTGAAATTTAAACTGAAGCCTGCAACCTCAAGTGAAAGAATGAATTAGGAGGAAATAAACAGGGACTTTTGGTTTTGCACTAGCACTTTACAGTCCCACTTTGCAAGCAGGTAAGAATTATGAGCATCTGATTACCAACAGAAGGCACATATACTTCCTTTGAAAAAACCCTGTGCAGTACATAGATAAAATTTCCACCACACAGTGTCTCTGAGACACAAACAAGGTGCCAATGTGCATTCTTTGCAAGTTACGTCAAGAATTTCTAGGAGGCAATATTCACGGCACGAGTCTAGAGCCATCTCAGATTGTTTCAAAACAGAAAGCAGCACATGACTTAGCAGGCAGGCCATAATACTGTGCCACAGCTATCCTTAAATTTGAAGTGTTATCTTCCTTTCTGATGCGAACCTCCTCCACCACAGCGAAAAGCAAACAAAATATTGTTTCCCTGCTTCATTACTTTAGTAAGAAGGATTGACGACATGCTTAGCTGGCAGGAAAAAATAATTTATTTCACTGTCACCTTATTTGTTCACCTGCTGCAAGGTAAATAGAAGCTAAGTCACTTTTTATTTATTTAGCTTTTGCAAGGCACCCATACTGACATAGCTAGCATTATCTATTATATATAACCACTCTATTATATGATCACACAAAACAAAAATAGCGCGAGACCATCTATAACTAACTTCACTCTTAATAGTTAATTTTTGTTGAAAACAACACTTCACCTTTTACTTTTGAACACAATGGCCTTAATTTTTTTTCACTGGTCACTTTTCCAATTTAAACTGTGTTTTGAAAATAACAGTAATTTAACTTATTTCATGTTCAAAATGTACCAGGAAAGTAAACGGTCCACATGTAGGAGTTTTCAGTGTCTGGGGTTTATCTGTTATCAAAGATCTATTACTATTATTAGTAAAATCTCTTTGTCATAACAGTACAAAAAAAATTAACTGATAAATATATTTGAAAATGCAGCTAAGAACCAATTCCCATGTTAATTTCTCAGAGAAATTTCCCACTAGGGCGTGGCTGAAAGCAGAGAAAGTGAGTAGGGATTGTACAGAGATTACTATGCATTAGCGTAAAGCATATCTTTTCCTGTGAAGTGAAGAATGGTATAAGCTCCACACTCAAAATGAGAGTATAAATTTGACTCAACAAAGCAGCCTGCCTGCAGGAGCTTGCTCCACTCTCTCATTTCATATCACAAATAAAATGCTTTTTTATCCTGCCTTTGCAAATAGAGTTCAAGCATTCTAAGTAAAGTAAAATCTTTTATCAAGGGGACAAGCAAAGAATTTGTGTTTCAGGAGATTGCCTGATAGAGAAATGAGATGCAGGGTAAGAAGGCATGATGGCAAACGGATCTAAGGCCACAGAAGTGAATGTAGGGAGGGCTTGGCTTCGCTTTTTTTTTCTGTTTCATGTTGGCTTCAGCACATGCAGGACTGAGCTCTTCGTTGTCACTTTGGTGGATGAGCAGTTGGCTCCGACGCTCAGCCGGCCTCTGCTGCAGCCCAGGCCCCACCTGCAGCTGGCTTAGCGGGGAGGGTTCTCCAGAAGCCTGTACAAAGAATGGAATTCATACCTTTCTCAGCCGTAACAAGAAGTTGTCACAGATTGCAAGTATGGGCAACGTTTATCTCTCTGACGCATGAAATCTGGCATGCACCGTTACTTCGCTTACAGTAAATAAAGAGGTTGCTTTCTACCGCACTGTTTGCCTATTGAAATATTCCTATTTCAAAAATACATTAATATCTTTGAAATGTCATCCTTTTCATTACTTTCAAATTTGTCAGAACTCCCATTTTAAAATGACAATTTTTGAAATATGCAAAAGTTTTCCGAGAACATGAACATCTTTTGCTCCCCTTGAGTTCTCGGATGGCTGTGCTAGAGCCAGTCTGAGGCTCCATCTTCCAAATGGTCACTTAGTCACCCGTGTCAACAGACGGGAGTACATTCAGTGGGGGAAACTGAAACTACCAGCATGAGGGAGGGCATTCACCTAAGTGGAAAATCCAGGTTCAAGCCGCTCATGTAAAGCAGACAGAAGAACAAACTGGCCTTTGTGCTCTCTTGGTTCACACACATCCATCAGCTGGTTGGGTATGCTCAGTTTTATTCTGTTTTAACTAGAAAATCCTCTTGAAACTGAAGTTTTGTTGAAATTGGTACGTTTCTGGGAAAAGAAAAAGACCTTCCCATTTCAGCTAACCAACATTTTCACTGAGAGATTCTGACACAGTTCTCATAGTAAATAGATATTTTAAAAATTTTATTATGATTCAGTAGTGCTATATTTATGTAGAGTACATTACATTCTGTGTTTACTTAATCTCAGAAGATATAACAGTAATATATGGAACAGTTATGTACAGTGGGAAGACTTTATGTATACATTTGATATATTAACCTGCTATTGTTGTATGTTTAAGGAAAACCAATGGAAAAAAAAATATTATAACACTTGATCTTCAATGACAATATTATGCTAATACATCATATTTTATGTATTCTTAAGAGACTCTCCCTTTCTATTGTAAAAAATCACCACCTCCCAGTATTTTTTCGACTGTTGTACACTCATTTGCCAACAGCAGACACTTCATTTTTCTCATAATTCAGGGAGAAAAACTGCAAGGTATGTTCTGAGGTATACTTCACATCATTCTAGGCCATACTTCTGTTTACACTGTGGGGACATCTCAGCATCCTCAGCTTTTACCAGCCGTGTTTGAATGCTGGCCTTGCTATTATTTTGCAGCACCTGACCATCAGCCATGACTTTGGTCTCCGCTTTCAAGAATGTAGGGAGCTGTCTCCAGTGTTTCTGCTGGATAAGTATAGAAGCTCATTTTCAACATTTTTTAAGACACATTGAATTTTAATATACTACAGTTCTGGACTTGTTATGCTCTTTGGGGCTAATAGCAGAGGACAAAAGTAGGGAAAGTAAAGGGCTAGTCTAACATATTCTGGCAGGAGGCCCTTGCAAGAGACACCAGGGACTTTAAGTGAGAATTTGATGTTTTCCTCATACTCATATCTTCTTTTCTTGACAGCAGATCTGGCTAGCAGTTCACTTGGAGAACATTTAC
Source organism: Tyto alba (assembly GCF_018691265.1). Classification (NCBI taxonomy): domain Eukaryota; kingdom Metazoa; phylum Chordata; class Aves; order Strigiformes; family Tytonidae; genus Tyto; species Tyto alba. Next base: position 40,723,169 of record NW_024881330.1, read on the forward strand.
AGTGAGACACCAATGAGCTAATAACGGCTGGGCAATAATATCCTGGCACCCACGTTTTATCTCAGAATTGCAGAAGGTGGCAGTCACTGCTGTGCCGTAATTTTCTCTATTTGCTGGATAGGGTTTCTGCAGCAATCTGGGCAGAATTCAACTTTAGCATCAGTAGTACTGAATTGAAATTTATTTTCTCTGTTCACCACATGCTGCTATTACCAAGCAATTTCCTATAGACTCGGCCATGCATCTTACATTAATGTAAGTTCTAAACCTCTTCAGGCATCTTATATTTTCCACATTTTCCTCATCTCCAGCATCTGCTTGGCCTGCAAGTGAAAGCCTGGGCAAAGAACTACTGACCCCTTTAAACTGTCTTCTAAATTTATGAGTCATTTTAACATAAAGGATAGCTGCAACTTTTTTTGTAAGTTTGGATTTTCTGCCTTTTGTTCTTTTTTTTATGCTGCTTACAGCCTCACTTCGGGTAGGTTAGTTGATTTTTGACACCTTAGTTGAGGATGTTTAGAGCTGCCAGAACCCTGCAGAAAAGGCTTACATAATCATGGCTGAATCTTTACAGTTTGGTGAAGAAAGCATAAGAAGTTCTCACTTGTGAGATTCTGTTTTTCCACTCCACCACTTCAGGGGACAAACTTTCTTGCTGTGACACACTTGATCTTTAAGGTGTTGAAAGAGATTAGATGAACTCATGGAGGTTAGGGCTACCAGAAGCTACTGCTGAGCGTACGTAGGCATATCAAATGAAAGACCATACCATACTTGCACTGTTTGCTATAACCTACTCATACCCTTCATTGGTTTTTTTCCGAGATAAGAGGAAGCGTGTCCCAGTATAGTAATTCTTACAAACTATATTTAATCTCCAGAAATGTCTTTTCTGTATTTTGAAATTAACCACCATACTTTCTGTCTGACTAATTAGCCCAACATTCTTTTAAAAGGCCATCAGTTTTCTTCATTTTCAAATTTAGTTATGGAGAATTATCTAATGGAACTACTCCAGTACATTTAGGTGCCTGTTACCTATCATTTCTTTCAAGTCATTTTGATAAATGGACTTAGTGATGTTTGCTAATCACAGAACGTGAGTTTAGAGAACACCTTTGAGACGTAGACTAGGATTTTTCACACATGCTAAAATTAAAGTGAAAAACACTGTATGGAATTCATTCACCCTCTGGAGAATACAGCCTACAGGGACTCTGGGCTACAAAAATATAATATGATATAGAAACACAACTCACTATCCCACCCTGTACCTGCCTCACTCTGATAAAACACATCCTTTTAACAAGAACAAAACTTCATGGGTTTTGCGTTTACTGACAACAGCCAGTGATAATGATTTCCATGTGTTTCTTTTTTTTGTCCTCTAAATTTCAAGGCAATTATAAAACTGTATTGCTGCTTTTTTTCTAGGTAGTGTAGACCTAAGGGAAACTTTAATAATGTCGTTGAACAAGTTAAATAAATAGAAAGATGCAATGTACCCTCCACCATCACACTCTCATTCTTATGCCTTTTCTTCCCCCTCAAGTCAATCTTTCATAAGACTCACTAAATTCACTGGAGTCCCTATTTTACTCAGATGACTTTAAAGCATCTGTCTGTTCTCTCCTCTCCAAAAAAATTAGGTTTGTCACTAAAATGTTTGTCATAGATCTGTATTTTTAAAATCTACTTTTTTGCCTCGTTTATAATAGCAATATGACTAATAGTAATCATACTAATATAATAATACTTAATTAATTATATTATTTTAACATCCCTGCTGATCATCCACTTTAATTTGTCTGGCAAAGAACTGCTGTAATGAAATAGATGAACTTAGTGACTAGGAATGAGGCATTATGACATGGTGTAGTCACTAATTTGTCTAGCTGAAATGGCATTGGAGGGTATCTTCTGTCTTTCCCATTTCATTTCCAATAACAATGATGGTTTTGTTAACACAGGACCTTAGGCTCCTTACATGGCTGATGGTTCATTTGGAAACACCATCTAAATAGGGTATGAAAACATATATTCATTTTTTACAGAGACACTAATGAGGGCAAAAAAATGAAAGCTGAACTTAACCCTACCCAACAGTTAAATTTAGCATCCTACATACAGAAAATACCAACTTAAAGATAAACACTGAAATATGTTGAAGATGCATATTATACATGAAGTATTTTATTATTAACCTTGCCTGACATCTAGTACACACTTCCGAAAAGCTCTTTTGGGCTCTACTTCATTGATTTTAATGGAAACCAAAGGCCTATTCTATAAAGTACATATAGAAGGCCATATACCACAATGCAAGTAATTTGGCATACATCCATAAGTCTTGAAAGGAGAGGCACTTAGAAGTGTGAATGTGAATTGCTTTGCAATCTGCAGTGTGGTAATATAGCTGTCAACCATATTTCATGTTGTGCAGGACTATGGATAGAAAGCATCTCTGGAAAGACATGCTTTTTAACTAGCAGAGAGTGGATGACTGACATCCAAATACCCTTTTTTTCCGAAAAGGTCTAAAAAGTCCTATTAAGAACTGCAATAGAGAAGACTGCCTTTCATAGAACATAGGAAACTTACTTACAATGTGGTTGAAAAAAAAATCCTTCTACAGAGTGTGCATGTAATATTAAAGAGAGATAGAGAAGTCATGTACTTGCATACACCCAGAAATGTGAAAGTTGGTGGTTTTGGTCGGGGGGGTCTGTGAATGCTTATAAGGTTTCAATTCCTCCTCAGTTTGTACCCTTGAGTTTTACTTTAGGTTATGGGGTGAAAAAAATAATAGTCAAAACAATACCCATCAAGTTACCAAGATGTTCCTTTCTTCAAGATGAAATCAATAAAAACCACAAAGTCTTGGCAGCATGTCTACCTGAAATTTTCTAATATTCTTTGGCTATTTAGCTTCACTGAAAAGTTTACAAATTTTGGCAAACCTCAACTGAGTTCTAGTTTTGTAGCAGATCATGAACACATGAAAGTGTCTACTTGCTTCTGCTTTCATTATTAAAGCTTCCCCACCATTTATACATGGCCATCTAAATCAGACAGTAGTGGCTGAATTCATGCATTAGAGTCATCTGGGATCTAAAAAAGATGAATTTGTCTTCTGTAGCACAACAATGATTTATGTCAAACTCTTTATTTTCTTGCTCAACTGGGTATCTCACTTTCAACTACTCTTTGATGTGTTCTGAGCAAGCCACCAGATTTCTCTACGGTGCAGTTTCTCCCTGTTCTGTAATATCAGGATAATGTTTACTCAGCTTTGTAAAGGTGCTTAGACAATTTAGGATGAATGACTAAAAAACAATTATTACAATTATGTTCTAACAACTGTATGAGCCATATATAGAAAAAGGTATAGCATTCACAGAGCAGGGATTTTAAAATGAAACGGGTTTTAAACATTCAGGTACTGGGATGAGGGGGAGGGTTTAAGTTATATATCCAGTAACAATGCATTCAATGCAATATCACTGCTTAGGTGGTATTAATCTTTTAAAAACCTGTTCACCCTTAGAATAAGACTTAGAATTTAATAATCAGTTCAAATTGGTCCAATTAGGGATGTAACCCAAATAACTTTTCTCAATAAATGATTAAGAAAATATCCCTGCATGTTTGGTATTCTGTAGCCTCGACACACACAGTACATGTTTCACTTTAATACCTCCCTGCTTTTCAGAAGCTAACTATAATTAAAAAAAAAAAAAAAAAAAAAAACTTGTTAAAATTTGCTAAGAAGGAAACAAAAGCGTTTGATAACAGATAAAACCAGGGTCAGTGTCTGATTCACTGGCACTTTCCCAGGCACGAGACATGTTTTCCCCAGGGGTCATCAGGTCCAGGCAAGCTGCATTCTTTCTGCCAGGCACTTTGTAATGTGCAATGAACAGTGTCATTTATTTTCATTTCCTCATACTTAATTGCATGCTTCTTGCTTCCAATATTAAGCCAGAAGGCAGGTGGTAGAAGCAGTAAACTAAACTACTACTAGCTGTCGGAGTTACGGACCATGCTACTCTCCTCTGGAAACAACCCAATTGTTTACAATTCAGCAGAAACTGCTGAACTGGAAAAACACTTGCTTCCATTGCAAATTCAATAGAGATTTTTTCTTTTATTCTGAAAAAAAAAAAAAAGAAAACCAAAAATTGATACTCTATGCTTAGCAAACACAAACTACATAAATGTATCAACATTTTATCACAGTAATAGGAAGTAATACATGAAGTTATTGTTTTGGTAAATGTACAAAAATTATTTTTAAGGTGTAATGGGATGCCTGCTTTAGCCAAGTAACATGTCAGTAATATTTCTGGAATTAATGAATTCAGGACTAAGATATTTAAAAATTTGATGGTCATTCCTGAATATAGAAATAAGATGCTTATCAGGTATGCAAAATTTAAGCTTATCATATTCGGAATTCAGTGATTTCATTCATTGCGGAAGTTAGCATTTATTTCATTTCCCCTACTACAATAAATAAAATAAAGCTTTATTAAAGACCCCCTTAAAGAACTTATAGAACTTCATCTTCATGGTGCATTCCGGCTTTATTTCTGGCATATTTTACCAACGGGTATGTGACTTCTACAGACAAATCAGTATTTATTGACATATTTATATGTAATGCAAAGTTCTCATGCCACTGTTGCATTCATGGACAGCACTTTATAATGTATAAGAATTTTTTCAATAGTAACACTGTTGTGCCACAGATTTGTTATTCTTGAAATATCCTGCTGAAACAGATACTAGAAATCATACCATACTGCAATTAAAAATAGACAAAGGTGGAAAAATAGAGTAGCAGTATATATATTCATTATCATTTAAAATATATCAGTTCTTACTCCAGCAACTTCTAACTCCACCCAACTGGTTTTAGATAAAAAGGTGCTAATTATTCCTGTTGATATTATCTAACAGCAGTAAGTAATACAGGATTTCTACAAATATTATTTACTTATTTGCATAATAATACAAGTGTTAGTAACATACTTAGTAAAAAGTCACTATATCAGAACATGCTCTCCGTTTTAGTTCATAAGAGTTTTCCATGTACATGTTCTTATATGTTAGATAACTATAGTATCATAGAATTTCCTGTGTATCATGAATATATCACTGTTCACTTTTCGTAATAGCCTACTAAAAGATTACTGATGCTGTTATTTCAGGATAAATAGCATATTTCACCTGCAAGAAAGACAAATACATGCCAGTTCAGGCTGAATCCTGCAAATTACATGGAAGCTTTTACACCCTGGCACTACACCCTCCCGATGTCAATGGAGCTCTGAGCTTAGTTTTGCTTGCACAATAAAATAGAATTGTGGATCTCCATATTAGGAGGAATGAGACATCATCTCATTTAGAAATAGCAGTAACATAAAAGCAGGCGTACTTTATAAAACAAAAATCTAGTCCTAATCTCTTGTGTCTGAGGAAATAATATAGATTAAGAAAAGAATAGAAGCAGCTGGGCAAAAAATAAGTTACATTTATAATCTTTCCCACTTCCAGCAATCGGGTGTTGAGGAATTTCTTAGCTGAATTTGAATCTCTGTTCTTGTAGGTAATGCTCACCTGCACTTCTATCATTGATGGATTTATTTATTCTCATAGCTAATTTTTTTTTTCCCCATAAAATCCTATGGTATATCCAGAGCATCCTAATTAACTAAAGATCCAACTGCCCTAAGAAGTGAGTGGGCAAAGGTAAATACTTGGAAAGCTACTGAACTATCTAAAGCATCAAATTTTGTTGGTTTTGGTGTTTTTTTTTTTGTTTTTTGTTTTTTTTTTTTTTTGTATGACAGCTTTTAATATATTAAATTCTATTTGTTTTCACTGAAATTCATGTTTCAGATGTAGTTTCCAAAGGTACTCAGGAACTTCATTAGATTTCAAATTATTCATATAGTTCCATTAAATCAGTGGAAGTTAAATGTCTTTTGGAAATCTCAATAGGTACATTTTTCTCCATCCTTCAGCACTAAAATCTCATAGGAAATACGATTTTTAAGGCCAGAGTTTTAATCTCATTAGAATACCTGGTCCCTAAGTGATAATCTAATTTGTCCTGACTATCCTTACAATCATCAAGGAAGGATCAAGAAAACTTGAGGTGGTGTGGGAAATTTGGAGTTTCCCATCACTTTGCATATGCAACTGGAATAATTTAGAGTAACTGACTCCTTTTTTGCCCCTCGCCAAGGTACCTGAAATTAGGTGAGACTTAACAGACCTTACAGACTAAAATTACATTATTTTGGATGTATTTTCAAAAAAATGGACTGCCTTTTCCCCATCACTCTGCCCAATGTTTTTTGCTTCAACTCCTAACCTTCCCATTGTGAGCTGTTTTTTTGAGACAGATTAGAGGCAATCCCGGAAAAACAGAGAATCCCAAATAAATATAAGGAAAGCTTTTAAAATCTGAGGAAGAAAGGGTTTAAGACATGCCTCTGCCTTCAGGATTCCCTATGGCCAAGATCTTGGTAACAGTACTTCTGAATTATTTTGAGTTACCAAAGTCCACCCACATACTGAAAAAGGAGCATAAGGAGCAATTTCAGTCCTACCCCACTCCAGTAATGTACTGTATAATCACTTTTTGAATTAATATAACAAAATTTATTTTTTCAGGGAGTGAGCCCACCACTTAATAGAATTTCTGGCATCCAACTTAGGTAGCAAAATTTCTTAAAAAGTCCTGGGGAGAGCTAGGAATGGCACAGAGAAAGTCAGTATACTTAGGAGAAATTGGAAATATCAAAGGGAAAGGATGATTCAAAGTCCTTTAATCTATACAATTACTCCATGTTAGCATGCACAGAGGGAGATACCTCCTTCCATACAAGAGTCTCAACATACAGTCTTCTTCTAAGCGCTTTTATTCATGCACCAAAGGAGAATAAGTCTTTCCTCATGCACTTTTTCCTCCCAAAGACAGCCAGATGCAGAAGTACTTTCCAGCTCCTGTTTTGCCAAAAAATCCCTTTAGGAGAGAGAAAGCAAGATAGCAGCAAGAGGGATTACAACCTGCAGCAGGAAAGACCCAGGATTCATCACTTGATTAAAAAACCCAGTAAATTCGTATTAATTAAATACCTAATTGAGCCTAAATGACAACTAAGCCTCCCCTTCTGTAGGAGAACCCCCTAGTTACTAAGATCTTAGCAGTCGCTTATCCTTGGATACTCAGAAAACCGTTAGTTGGGAAACTTTTTGAAGTGGGAGTGCTGGAGGGCAAAATCTGAACACATATACCTCATAGACCAGTAACGGCTACCAAGCTAGGTTATATAGGTTAGTTAAGGAAAAGAATACTTAATTTGTTGTGGTGGTTTTGGCTGGGATGGTTAGTCTTCTTCATAGCAGCTGGTCTGGGTCTGTGTTTTGGATCTGTGCTGGAAACAGCGTTGGTAACCCCGGGCTGTTTTCGGCGCAGCCCAGCAGAGCTCACCCAGAGCCAAGGCCTTTTCTGCTCCTCCCGCCGCCCCACCAGCGAGTGGGCTGGGGGGGCACAAGGAGCTGGGAGGGGACACGGCTGGGACAGCTGAGCCCAACTGACCCCAGGGACATCCCACCCCACAGGGCGTCCTGCTCAGCGTGTAACGCTGGGGGAAGGAGGAGGAAGGGGGGACACTGGGAGCGCTGGCGTTTCCCTGCCCAAGTCACCGTTAGGTGTGAGGGAGCCCGGCTGTCCTGGGGATGGCTGAGCCCCTGCCTGCCCCTGGGGAGTGGGGAGGGAAGCCTGCTTGGGCTTGCCTTGTGCGCACGGACTTTGCTTTGCCTCTTAAACTCTCTTGATCTCAACCCATGAGTCTTCTCACCCTTACTCTTCCAATTCTCTCCCGCATCCTGCCATGGGGGGAGTGAGCAAGCAGCTGGGTGGGGATTAGTTGCTGGTTGGGTTTAAACCAGAACACTGGTGAATTCCAAAAGTGCTTGGATATGACATGAGAGACGATGCATGGCTAATGCATGGTTAAGATGGCATTTCTCCTGGAAATGTCCAAAAAGACATGTCTCTGTACTGCAGACATTGATATCTCAGGATGCAACTGCTCCTTTGGAGCATTTTGAAATTTAGGCAAGGTAGGTACTTAGAGTACTAAGCTTAGAAATCTGTCTGTAGAGCCCAGCCTGACATGGTTTTGGAAATTAAAGGTCTTTCCCGTTAGACTCCACTACTCATCTTTTAAAGACAATCAAAAGTGTTGATTTTTGCAGACTCAAGACCCAAGTCCTCATTTAGAAAAATGGTGATTTCCCCAAAGATATATTTATTGGACTTCAGCCAAGAAGAGTGCTGAACATGAGTGCATGTACAGCATTAGCAAAGACAGACTGGCCTTCCTGCAACACAGATTGCTATGGGCTAATAAAACAATAACCTCCTAACTGCAAAATCCACCTCCTTATTCCTTGGTGCACTCACTCCACGTTTCTTTGATTTTCATTGTGATACTACATTATGGAAGCATCCAGAGGTGTTTAAAAAAGAGACATCTAGTATTTATAGACTGAAATGCCTTTTATGTTGCCATTTGAAGCACATTCAGTGTGTAATCTTGCAGATCACTCATTCACAGGTCATGTCTATGTATCTATAAATTCCCAAACTGCAGTGTTTGTTTTTCAGCTATCCAGATGAATACCCCAAAAAATATCACTTACCCTTTGACATGATAAATGACTCTGTGGGGATTTTACTGCTGAGATGCAATACTCTGGAGAGTCATGCAATCGTGCAATCCAATTAGTGTTTTAGATGGTGAAACATCATTCAGGAATGAATGGGTAGAGATACTTTACAAATAATATTGTCGGGATTGTCTTTTTCCTACCTTGTCCCTAAATTGTCTCCACAGACATGGTTGTGCACACATACTCTGATGTACACTATGCAAACGAGTGTCCTGGATAAGATCATTTCTGCTTAGAGAGACCACTGTTTTCGTTGAATTTCATTCATAAGGGCTTTTCAAATTGCAGACAAAATCTTTACATAGAATACACATTGATGAGTACATGTTGAAAATGAAAACTATTTGTAAGCTGTATCAGTCCCTATATTCCATTTCAATTTAATTTTTACACAGGCATCTGAAAGCAGTGGAGAATCTAGTTTGAACTTTTATTTTTATTTCAGTTTTGTCACGTCCAAATTATAAAAGGAAGATCTCAATTCTTTAGGTACTGCAATTTAATTTACCTCCAAAGATATATTTATTTTTTTCTACTTTTTGCTATATAGTTGCTCACAGCTGAAATTGCTCAGTCATAATGAAAACACACTTACTGCATTCCAAATGCCTGCATAAGTATGCATTTGGGGGATAGCTTCCTTTTATTTAAAGTTCTCTGCAAGGAAAAATATTGGCAAAATATACCATTCTTGAGAGAGTTTTCTCTAAAAGTTAAGCAGATTAAAAAAAAAAAAAATTCCAGGTGCTTATTACAGTGAGCCCTAATTTGAGTAACTCTAGTGTAATTCTGATGCCTAATTTTGCTATCATTTCTGCTCAGGGTTTTCCCTACACCTCCTGTGGAAGCTTACAAGAGTACCAAGCAATTTCATAAGAGGGGTGGATATACTAAGTTATCCTTATGTTTCCTACCCTTGCCCCCAGTAAATGGACTACAAATTAGATAAAGTCTTGCCATACTGTGATGCAGAACTCCACTTTCCAAGCCATTCACCCATTAGAAAAGAGTATGACTTACCAGAGCCATATGTTTTATAAACTGCAAAATGGCATGTTTATTTTGTTTGGGGTACTTCATTCTTAAATTTGCTCATTCATTCATGCCTAATAGAAAAAATAGGGTTTTGCCTCCTCTGTCAGGAGCAGCAATTCAAAAATAATTAAACTGTAGCAAAGGCACAACATTCTTAGACTTTGATGCACCTTCCAAAAAGTTAGCATGAAGTTGTCAGTTTTATTTTTTCTTTATCCCCACTAAAACCTTTTTCTAGTATTGCAAGCTCATTTACTAGCAAAATATGGCTGAATGGAAGCAAGCACTTACTTTTTATCAATACCCTTGCAGCTAAACTATACCAGTGGAAATTGTACTTCTTAAAACATATATATTGAACAAAATTTGGGTGAAGTATTTTTCCGTAATCTTTAAAGTTCTATAACTACAAAAGATAATGTCAGTAAATGAAACATATACTAGGCTAATTAATTCACCCAATTAAAACAAAGCACATAATTCTCTTTTCATTCCCATTTAGGCCCCTATTCAAAAAAGCACTTAAGAATATCCTGCTCTTTAATGTGCCTACTGTACTCCTTTAGGCATATGACCAACAAAATGTTTAAGGATGCACTTAGGCGTGTGTTTAAGTGGTCTGCTGAAACCAGATGTTAGTCTAGAAGAGCATGCAAGGGAGAGCATTTATCACCCTTGGGTTGAAAAGTCTATTAAAAAATGCTTCTGACTCAAAAAGCAGCATAGTAAAACAGGGCAAATGTTCATCCCAACTGAAAGGAAAAGTAGAAAATGCTCTCAGAGGCAGATGAAACCTGCTCTTTCTATCACCAAGTCCGAAGCAGTAGAGACAGCAGTAAAGCTTATTCATCAGAGTAAATACAGGAATTCACAGCACTTGCTGCACAATCTTCTTCAGAGCTTTCTTTAAATCAGTGGTTAAAATCTGATTTATAAGCTAAGAGGACAGGAAAGGCTGTCATTACACTAGCTGGTATCACATCTAACCTCTATATAATGAAAGCATTTTTTCATATTCGCTTTGTTACTTAGAAGACACTCGTTAGTAAACTCATAATGCGGCTTAGACTATTTGTGCATAGTTTTGTTTTTTCACTACCACAACACCATAGCAACCTAAACACCAAATATTTATTTTCCTTCTCAAACACTGCAAGTTATTTTATGATAATTTTTATGCAAATTGGGCAACGCATTGACTCACTCTGTTTGTCTTCCTTGTATTTATCTCTAAGGCATCTATCACCATGGTGCCTAAATGCTGTGGTATCTCAGTGTTTGCCAGCTCTCTCTAACATAAGGTTGGTATCATAATTTTGGTCCACTTTTACATAGCCTTTTATATAAACTGTAAGGAAGTATTAGCTAGGACAGAACAGTCATGGATTAAATGCAAAGAGATGTTTTCTATCCTAACATACACAAATCAGTAGTAAAATTAAAAGTCCTTACTGTTTCCTTCAGTCTTCATTTAGTCTCAAAATACAGCCTGTCCTAGTAAAAGGCACTCTGTCGATGAAGGCTCCTCTGACTTCAAAACCCCTAGACTCTACTTGAAATCACTTGCATGCTCTCTCCTAACCAGCTCAGAAAACCACACCTGCCCACATAGCACCATAATGTCCTAACAATTTTTTGTAGTGCTTAGTTCAATTTACCCTCCTCCTTAGAACTCATTTGGATTGTATCTTCCCCTACTGATGACACCATTTTAGATCCAGACCGATGCCTTCCCACAAACGGGTTGTGCTGCCGTGAGACCTGGGTTGGGCAAGCGAGCCTGCAGAGCTTCCAGGCTGCTGCAGACTAGATGAGGGACGAGTAACAGTGACAGTTGTAAAAATACACCTGCTGCTGATGGCAACAGTTAAGACCTTTCTTTTCCCTCCTCCTTCTTTAAGAACAGTTAAATGGAAAGCACAGGAAACTGTATGTAAACTTTATATTTGAAAATACTAACTTGGGCCAAAACGTTGCGATGGTGTATTTGGCTCACCTCTAAATAGAGCGATTTTGCTCTCCAAATATTAAATGGAAAAAGTACAACGAGAAAGAAGTGAAATGGAAAATTGCTAAAGCTGAAGAACATCGCACACAAAAAGGCAGTATTTTTTCTAACAACTCTGAGATGATATGAGAAAGAGAGAAAGGGTGTGGAGGAGGGGGGAGAGGGAGGAGGGAGAGGCAAGACAAGGGAACATGAAGCAGACTGAAAACAGAATGTGAAATAATGTCTATTGTTATGGAAAGAAAAAAAAAATTAAGAGGGGGGGCAAAACCTACCGAGGTGCTTTCAATACTGTAGATATCATCCTATAGAGTAGATTTTCCACAAACCCTTAAATGTAATCGGACTGGTCATCATTTAGAAAGCCTTTTTCTTCATAGGTCATCTTGCCATGGGCCAGACTGCTTCTACTTTTTTTTCCCTATATCATGTTCTACTCTGTGGGGTTTATCTTACTCCCTGCAATGCTGCATCATAGTCAAAATACAATTCTTAGCTGATGTTTCCATTTAAAACCTGTTCTTTAAACCACTGATAAGATAGGATTATTATTGGAAGGTAAGCCCCTCCAAATGTAGACAAATGGGAAAATGTATCACTTTTCAGCCGTTACTGAGGATGGCAACAAAGTTTGACAGCTGACATTTGGCAAAGTGAAAGATCTTAAAATATTACAGGAATAAAGCATATTTTGTCTTTCTTAATGGAACATATATAGTAAAATACTCTTCTCTAAATTTAATATTCAGATTCTTCATTGATCAACATAAAGTTGTACCACCAATGAAATGCAATGCATTTTTAGCACATCCAAAGCCATATAAAAGTGATGATCTCTATACATACAGTACCTTACACCTTTAAAGAGTTTGTAAATAACAACACCTTCATTCTCATCCCATTTCACTAATGCAAAACCCAAGACTCCTGACATCAGAAATATGCAGAACAAGAGAATTAATTTTTTAAAGAGAGATCTAAAATTTCCACTTACTATATGGGAAACTTTGCCTAGATAAAAACTAGGTTCCTGTGAATTTCCATTCTGTGGAGGTGGGCGCAGGCATGAAACCTCTTCCTTTGCAGAAAATAAATTAACATCACCATTTCTTTTCAGGATTACAAAATCATATGTTGACTAAACTGTTTACGGTCTTTGCAGCCCAAGATATCAAAGAATAACACTGATCAACTATAAAGGAGCAAGCCAAATCTGTCCAGCTCATAACGGACCTTTTTCTGTATTTTAAAGGACTTGGCAAGAAACTGGTGGTTGTATTCCTGTACAGCCCATTGTTATGGCATAGTTGCAAATCCTTCCATGTCATGTAGGTTCACATATGACTGTATATGCTATATTTTAACAAATTTTTGAAAGTACTTAATTTGATGCACCTTCTTGCAGCTGACCTACTGAAGTTCAGGATTGCTAGCACAGTCAGTTGCTATGAGAGCTCAACCCTCTTGTACAAATGACTGATAACAGAGTGATTGGTGTTAAATTCCTGGGCAGATTAAATGAAGCTCATCCCCCTCAGATCTGAAGCCTCTTCAAGCTGCTTTTTTAAAGCCACATAACAAGTCTTTACTCCTTATACTACTGTTCCACATTTTTGTTCCCTGTCTTAAAGGAATTTTCGTCCTAGTTCTCATGGGAAATTGTGTTAAAATGCAAGAACCTGACCTCAGGTTGCATTGAATATTCCCATTGACTTCAGGCCATAAAAAAGGAAAACTGTGGAGAAGAGTTATATTCTGTCAGAAAGAATATGGCTCCAAATGCTGGAATCATCCTGACAGCTCTATTTCAGAAGTTAGCCAAGGAGAAAAAAGGGGACAGGCATCTCGAAAATTACATACACATACCTCACACACATGTATACACACACAAAGCATGAAGGAGAATAGAAGAGAGAACCTGGAAAGAAATCCTGCCAATTTATCAAGTGGCAGATGAATTATCCCCAAGAGTTTCATAGAAGCAGCAGCCACCCCATTTTAAGGTGAAATTTTATTTCAATCTCAGCTGCAGCATAATCTAGGATCCATCTGTTTCCCCCATTCCCCCTCCCTTCCCCTCACAGTCCCCCTGCTCCCTTCCCAACTCACATGCTGATATAACACAGAGGAATCACTTCATCTCCAGTACCACAGGTTTCACAGGCCCTACTGGGTACGTAGGAACTGCAGGAAGAGGGATGGGATTGATTGGAAAAAAAAAAAAAATAAAATGGAAGTTAATGAATTTCTGTGAGTTTTCAGCCCAATCAAATCATAGAAACTGTGTGCACCTTTTTGATAATTTTTGGTGTGTTTAAGAGTATTTTCAACATTCTCACCACCAATAATGTTTTAGGGAAAACTACTGACCAGTGACTGGATCTACGTGAGTAGTCTAGCTCTTACCATTGTTTCCACTCAATAATCCATTCCTATTTATTTTTCCTGTATGATGGCCAGTCTTCAAGTCCACAGGATATCATACTACAGAGAGAATAAGTCTTTAAAAAGAAAAAAAAAAAAAGAAAGAAAAAAGCATTGGAATTTTTCAATGTTTTGTCTTCCTTAACACCAGAAGCACATTTCACCTCTGAGTTTAGCAACAGGACTCCTAGGTGCAGTTTCATTATTGGCTTAAGGCAACCCAAGTATGGAGTGTGCCAAGAGGCAGGCCCTCTCTCTCTACCTTCTCCTCCCTCCTTGCCTCAGACCTAGGTAAGTACTCTTCTCTGGTTTCATCACCGGTTCTCATGCTGCCACAAAGTCAGATGGATCAAAAAAAGCCAAACGATCCACCTGAAATCCGAGCCACGCACTGATTTTCAGTCAGCTCCTCACACAGCTGACCATGCAGCCATGAGATGAGCATCCTCATCCTCCCCGGGGAGGCAGCGCAAAGATGCAGCTGGAGGAGGGAGGAGAGAAGAGCAGTACCACCATTTTCAGCAGCAGCACACATTTAAATTTGCTGAAGCTGGCTGCAAAACCACACCTTTGTTATGCTAGGAACAAAAACTTCCAAAGGAATCAAACCGTACAAAAGAAAAAAGCAGACATGGACACTTGATTCTGAGTGTTAAAGGAAGACAAATACATACAGATTCTCCTGAATCAGAAACACCAGATGGCACAGAGGTATATGTGAGTACGTTTCCAAAGCAGAACTAGCAATACCCTACACCTGGATGCTGTGCCCACGCTAACTCCTGACTTACAAGCAGTGCTAATAATTACGGGAGTATATCCCTTAACGTGTGCTGCACCTCTACAAATTTCTTCCCGTTAGGTTAAGGGAGAACTTGTCTGGCCTTTTTGGGTGTTCATGGAGAGCACTTTGGGAAGCTGCGGGAAGATATACAAGATCATACATGCGCTATAGCCCAGCTCTCAGGAACAGTGACCCCATGAGACTGATTGCGTTAACTCGGCTAGTTTATACTTTCTGACGGCCAGTCAACTCAAGTTTACCGTGCTCAAATGTTTGCGCTGGAGTGTTAGGAAACTGCTTCTATTAAAATTTGAATAACCTTTTCAGCACAGTCAAAGCTAAGAGATGCCTTTACACCACCGAAGACAGGCAGAAGGCTGGGGAAGCAGGGCAAACGCACATGCCTGCAGGCCCAGCCCGATTTTGTTGCTTCCGATTGTGCCAGTGGACTAGTTTGCTTCTGGGGTGGGAGGAAAATAGTTAACTGCCCTTGTGCAATCCCACTCCCCAGGAACACCTTAGTCTGATGTAGAGAATGTGAAATGATATAGAAATATTTCCATTTGTAATAGTTGGCAACAGCAACATTAAGTATTTGATTTGTATTTCTGCTATGATACTTCAGAAGATCTTATCCTGGAACACTTGTGTCTGCTGACTAATTACATAAGTATTGTTCATTTTTGTGTCCTTATTACCCTGAGTGTGTTCACAAAGTTAGTCGTTTATCTGTGATGCACATCTGAAAGAGAAAAACAAAAAGGCACAGAAGCCTGGGGATTTGATTAGTTTCTTCCAGGACGTTTAATTGCTATTACAGCCAGAAGTACGCAATACACTAGAACATAATTTTCTTTTTTGAGAGAAAAACGGGTTAAACACTAGCGCAAATTCCATGTGATAGCAAGCAGTCTCGGGAGTTTTAAAAAGCAGAAGATGGCAAGCTAGACTTTCACTGGTTATTTGTAGTTCCTTTTATAAATTTTGGGCACAGAATCAAACTTTAACATTCTACATAGAAAGACAGAATCTTTCCGAAAGATCTTTTACAAATCACCAAGACTGGAAATAATTTGATAGAAGACTTACCGTGTATGCTCTTTCAGCCATTTCACTAGAAACTCATTTTGGCTTTCTCTGAGGTAGAGATAAACCACAGCTAAGAGACAGTTATTAAATTTTCTTTATACATTCTGTACGAAATGTATTAAACTACAAAAATACTATATTCAAATAAGGTTAAGGGTCTGACTTAAACCCACAAAGACGTGGAAATTCAGAAATATTGTGTCTCCCGACCCTTTACTCTCCTCAGTGTGGCTAGGCACTATAGCACAAATGACTTGTGCTCAGATTCCTTAAGCCTCTTCTTTATGGTACATTTCTCCTTAAAGATACTTTAAGGTTCCTTCCGTTTGCACCTTCTCTGTGGGCCCAGGTTAAATTCTGTGCTGGACAGTTTGAGTTTTTTATAATTTCATTTTTTTAGGGCTTATGGAAACACAAAAGTGAGACAAAATAACTAAAAGTACATCAATTTAGTCTTGTCAAGTGGCTATTTTTATTTTTTAACACGTAGCTGACAAATCCCACATTAATGAGAGGCAAGCAGGGAGATGTGGGACATGCATGACTCTCAGCAAGTGTAAACACATGCTTCAGCTCTCTCCCCCCACCCCCTGTACAGTTTTACTTCTACATACGTAAATACTATGTATTTCTCCAGTGAACTAAAAAGGAACCTTGGAGTTGACACTGAACTAAGATTTTGTTCCACAAAATGTCATTGGACCTTCTTCCACAAAATGTCATTGGACCTTCTTCCATGATGGACTTTTCCCCCTTTTCCTGAATACAACAGTGACCAGTGGAGGTCACACTTTATTCAAAAGAAAGAAAGATGCTTGTGGACTACTCTTCTGGAGGAGCTCTCAACTTTGAAATCACCTCCTACCCTGTGGTACAGTAGTTTGAGCCCGCTGACCTCTTGGGCAAATTACAAATTGTGTCTTCTCAATGTAATTTCAAAGCAGGGAAATTCCACTGCAGGGAGGGGGGAGGGTATCTTATGGGGCTGGCGGGTTTTTTTTCCTATGTTACACAACTGTGAACAAGTCTGAATTTCTCCTTATTCCCTTCTATTTCTAGTTATTCTTTGTTTTTACTTAATTATTGCCAGTGCATTACACAGTTAGGCAACTGTCTCCATGCAGCTCTTACAAATCTATATGCATTCAACAAATAAGTAGAAACTTAATCATTTCAAATGTGGCTTGGGGCTTCCCCTCCACATGCTTCATAGCATCTGATTAATATGCATGTTCAACTCTGCTGTACTTACACATGCTACTTTAAAATAACACCACCAATGCATTTTTATCTTAAGATAACATAGAACAAGACACAGGATTTCAGGAATTAATAGCAATGAAGATATTCCCTAAATAGATAATATTAAATATGCCCCTGTAATAGGCAATCTCTGTTAAAGAACAAGAAAAGCCGAATGTAGTAGCCTTGATCCAGAAAAGGTATTTCTGCCTTATACAGCATAAAAGACAGACATTCAGGAATAGCTCATCCATGAGAAATGGTGATCTCCTATTGCTGCCAAGGTCAGTCAGACCTGTTGTGATATGTTCTGTAAATGCTGACTCTATCACTTAGTTTTCCAAGGACTTCTTTAACACCTAGAGATTTTTTATTTTTATTGTGGAACAAAGCTATGACATGAAACTGTCAAACTAGAAAGCCCAGAAAAGGATGACAGAGAGTTTTTATTAGATTTGAGGGTGACAGCTCCATTGAGAAAAGAACCATGTAGTTACAAGAAAGGTGGTCTGAAGTTCCTAGAGATCCAGCAGTAAAATGCTTCTCAGCAAAGAAGGAAAGTCTGTTCTCAAGTCAGCAGTCCGACAATTTATCACACCCCTATCACAACTCATGGTGGATGACATGTGGGTGATGTATCTGTATCAGCCCACCAGGTGTGAATGGGACTGGATTTATTTGCTACAACAGGAAACTCTAATGGAAACTCCCAACATAGTTTTACTATGCCTCAGTCCTGACCTTCTGCACTTCAAATGCCAACTGTGCCCCCTTGTGTGGTGCTTTACTGATGGTAACCCTAAGTCCCTAGGGAAGTAGATTAAATTCAAGCAAGACGTTTCACTTTTTACTTTCTCTAGGCTTTGGGGTTTTTTTTGGGCTTTGGGGTTGGTTTGTTCTTTTTTTTTTTTTTTTTTTTTTTTTTAATATAAGCTGTAATACCTTCTAGCCCTGAAAATAATTTTTTTACTCTGTGAACTCTGCTATATTTATATGTACTCAGAAAGAACAGAGTTTGGATCTCTCTCTATTAGCATCTATAATTCTGGGCTTGAAGTATTAATTAAAAGCACATAAAAGAAGGTACATAGACTACTTTTTTTACATAATAGGGTGGGAGTCTCCTGTTGAAAAACCCACCTTGCTTGGAGCTTTAAGAAACATCCAAGGGTTTGCTTCACAGAGACCTTGTGAAAATAAAGGACAATGAAAACTGTTCTCTAGCAAAAGACATCTGAGCCAGATGAGACGGCAGAGCATAGAAAAATAAAAGAGGTTTTAAGTAAGCCTGTAAAGATCTCATGCCAGGAGAGCTCATGAAGGGGCAATTCAGCTCTATTTGGCAGTTTTATCAAAAAGGAGAATGATGACATCATTGTTCTGAACTGAAAACTGATTAATCATCTGCCTGGCATCTGTCTTGGCAGATGAGAATTCCCTTTTCAATGCTATGGAAAAACTGGTGATACAGACTGGTGCTCATGTTGTCACCTGTCTCTGCTTGTGACCAGTCCTCTGTTCTGTCTTTCCTTCCTCCTGACTATTCAGATGATGCATTCATCTGATAATATGTACATTCGTAAAATATCTGCAAGTACAGATGGGTATTTTTAATAGTATCAAACATTTGTACAGATTTGTTCTCAAGACGTGTGTATATGATGCAAACCCCAGATAACATTTATGTAACTTCCATGAAGCTTCACTTTTTGGAGGAAAAAACAAAATGCCTTTAGACAGGCTTTTAAAATTGCAAAATGAATTGTTGAAAACACAATTTTCCTTCTAAGTTTCTAAAACCCCAGTACAGTCCCCCAGTATACTTCAGAAAAAAACAGCATGAAACCAAAAATTCCTGATCCCTTATACTTCTAGATGTTTCATGATTGATTTAACAAGATAAGTGGAAGAGTGGAAAATTGGCAACCTTAACACTTGCGTATATCTTGCAATTGAGAACTAGCATACACCATACTGTGATGTATTTTTGAGCCTTCCTGCATACCATGTGGACAGTGTATCTCATATAAAATCACTTGATAAGATAGGAAATATAGGAAGAGGGAAGAAGGAACTTCTTGTTTCCCTTTGCTTCTCTGACCATGAGAAATAATTTGATTTTAAGGCCCGGTGAAATGTTTCCTTTCAAGATTGGCCTACCTTTTGTACGTCTGCAAGGCCACATTAAATTTGGTAACTTGAATTGAACCAGCTGGCAGTGTCTTTGAAGCATATGGGAATGGATTGAAGCTGCAAATATGCAAGGTGAATTTTACATTTTTATATTTCTCTCATGGTTATTTAAGGTCTTGATTCTGTGAGGTGTTGTGTGTTTAATTCCTACTGTAGGCAATGGCAGATGAGTGTGTAAGAGCCTTTTGTGAGATGCAAAACACAGTTCAGGCTCATCCCATGTGTCTATTCCTCCTCTATCTGTTAAAATGGCTGCGTATCATTTGTTTGGAATGAGAAAATATGGCAATACTCAGGTTTTCTCTTTGCTTTGTAGCAAAGGGAAGTCAGGGGCTTTCCTTAACTATTTAGAAGTGATCTTTACTTCCTTACAGAGATGAAAACAATTTATTTCCATGCAAGTGTGATAATTTGGGGCCAGTCATTTTCACCACAAATGAATCAAGCAGGACAGGAGCAGTGCCTAAAATAATAAAATAGCTACTACCCTTGTCATTAGATGTTTGACAACACTTGATTTGACATACTATTAGGTAGCAAACTGTTTAAATACTCTGAAACATACATCACTGCTATTAAGCTCTGACACCATATTGCAAATGTTTCCGTTAAAATACACTGATTTATGCTCACTTATGAGTGCACACCCAGAATGTCAACAACACTTAAAATGAATCAATTTCTTAAAGGATTTGAGTTAATTCTGATGAAAAGATCAGATTAATTACTTCGGTTTAAATATTCTGTATTTGTAATATCATTATCTTTTGCATCTTCCCAGATCCAAATGTCATACCCAGTTTAAAGACATGAAACAGGACATCCACTCAAAAGGGACAGACCCTTCATCCTATTATTATTTAATTAACTGTTCTCTAGAAATTGATGAACACTGAACTTTGCTCTGAAAGGTAAACAGTGCTGTGTGTCAGTAAGTAAAGCAAAAATTTCATCAGGAGGGATTTTCTCAGTAAAATCTGATGGCTCCATTTTTAGCTTTTCTGGCCCTCCTGGCTCCCAAAGTACAGCTCGCAAAACAAGAAGCAAAATGATTTTCCAATCCAGCTGTTCTTAAATACCCAAGCTCGTGAAAAGGGTCTCGTGGCGCCTACGTATAATAAATAATAAGCCGTCATCACAGTCTCATGTTTCCTTCTTTCTAGGAAAATCAAGAAACCTTCTCTTTGTAACAGATGATCAGACATCTTTGTCTAGAGATGCCAAATAAAAATGAGTATAGATGTGTGAGAGTAAAACAAAAAGATGTTGGGCTAGATTCTCTTTTAAACTAAGATACTTTTCTTTCTCTTTGGCCGAGAAAATGATTTATGCCCACTGATGGCCCCTCCAATACACTAGATGGAGGAGCCGGCTGAGACATTAGGCCAGACAAGAAAGTGACCTGTCATCTTGGACGTACGTGTTTCTTTTAATTCTGCGGGTCTGACCACTGCAGAGCCTCCATGAGAACACGCCAAAGGCCGGACTGGTTCAGACCGAGGGTCTGCCGGGCCAGAACTCTGCCTCCAGGGATGGCTCTAAGCGTGACAGCCCAAACTGAGGGCAAGTGCGCAGGATCCTTCCCCTCCACTCCCTACCCCCGTGTCTCTACCTCCAGCTATTTCCAGCTCAAAGGAGCTGCTGATCCCTTTATGGTTTGTCTATCTAATGGCCTCCTTAGGTCTCCAGTCTACGTAATCTTCTTGCATTCACAACACTGTTTGGCAAGGAATGCCATATGAGCTCTCCATTGCATGGAGAATATTTATACTACGTAGTCTCACTCCAGCAGACAGCATTTAAAAGAATCAAAACTTTTTTAGTATCAGCAGATACAGATCATGTTTCTCAAGGCAATTGTTCCTATTTATATGAGAAAAGAAGTGACACTCTTCTCATATGCTGGTACAGGAACCTCCTTCAAGACTATTTTGGAGACTTTCACTTGAATGTTGAATGGCTTTAAAAACTCAGTGCCCTTCTGAACAAATGTTCCTTTCTTTTAAGCTTCTGAACTGATTCACGCTTTTTAATTTGTTGCAACTTTTTTCTAGAAAATGCACTTCCATAAGCCAAAGCGGTCAAGTTTGATATACCGTTGAATTATCCTGGAAAGGGGCCTGCTTTCTCAGTCCATATAGTCAAAACCTACAGTAGTATTAACTTTTTCAGTTCCAGTCTCCACAAATGCATTATTCTGAAAACCCAAGAGAAAATGCCCCCTCCAAAACAAAAGAATGCTTAACGGATTAATATATACAGCTTTTTAATTTTTACAAACTATTCAGATAGCTGCCACAAATCTCGGGTGTTTTTACCATCTTGATGATTAAATCATCTCTGTAAGTAGCAGAAAAAATTTTATAACCTCTCAGAGCCTGCATCATTAAGTACTGAAAACAACCTGAAGTGCTGTGCAAAGCAAATGGTATAGCTGTAAACTCCTACGGACTCCTAGGAACTTGAAGCCTTTCTTAAGGCAATAGTAGTATTTCATATAAATAAAAAGCCGAATCCCTACTTTTTATCATTGCATGTCATTCTGCTATTGACATTAGCATTGTTGTACCTGCATACACCTGTATGCACCTGCATACACTGGGTGCCTAGATCAACTTTTCTATAATCCATATATCTCTACCACCTTTCTCCACAACCGACTGAAAACTCATCCATGGTCCATGAATAACAAGTTTCTCAACAGCAGCTTTTCAATACAGAGCTTGCAATCTGTCTCCCATTCACTTTGTCAAATTATGGTCCACATATCAGCCATTTGCAGCAGTGATATATCTGTCAAGCGTCAAGTACATTTCTTGCAAAGGAAAGTCTTTTTTAGGATTTTTTAACTTTCAAAATGTCTAATCCCAAACATGCAAAATAATGAGTCAGATGCCAAAAAATCATGAGATTTAAAAAAAAAAAAAAAAAAAAATGTTAATGTCTTTTCCTTTGCTTTCTGGAGCTTTTTTCTGGGTCATGTTTTCAAGCTTTTCTCCAAGGCCATAAGGGTTTCAAACATTATTAAAAAGAAAGCAACTGAGATCCTTTTGTAATTGCATGTTTAAGGAAAACATTTATTGCCATCAGACTTAAAATGTGCTTGACCTGACAACCAAGAATCTTCAGAGATATTTTTGATCAAATAATCCTGAAAAAAGGAATATTGCTTCGGACCTGTTTTCTATAGAGTTTTGTTTACATTACCCATGTATTTTTTCCAGATAATTAAGCTTCACCAAAAGCAGGTTGTTAGAGATGGAGGAAAGTCACGACTTAACACTATCTTGAAGGACTCTTTACAATATTAAAATATCTGACCTACAGATTATAGATCCTAGCACAGTGATTTCTTCACCTGAAATCTGTGATTTGCTCCTCCTTAATACGGAGTACCCTTGAAATCTTTACTCTGGCTTTTTTTTTTCAGTGACAAGATAAGTTTTGTGTGACAACCGTGCAGTGCATTACAAATCTTGGTAAAAGTTCTTCAGGTTCCAAATGTTTTGTGATGGAACTGCTCATGAGTATCTGATAAACGTTAACGATTACTGTTAATTGTCATCATCTCAGCTTATTTGTGCAGCACTCACCAACTTGTTTTTATTTAGAGGGCGAACCACATTCCTTTCTTTTCATAATACAACTCCTCTGTAGGGGATTATCTAAGCTCAGTATTGTGTCCTTCCTGTATCTTTTCTCTTCCATCTTTCCTGTCCTGATTAAAGGTACCAGAAACTCATCAGGAAACCCAGTGGGATTGCCCACGGTGTCTTGAAGTCACCCTTTCTTTCATTGTTTTTGCCTGTTAAACCTTGTTTTGCTCAGCAATCCCTACCTGGCATCCCACTGGATTCCCAAGTTTCCTTTGTCAGCACCCCTCTCTGCAGCAAATTGTGCTCCTGTTCATTTTCCCTACCCCTTTCTCTTCCCTTTCCTCCCTGCCCTCTCAGTTTGCTCATCTCCTAGAGTTTCCCCTTCCATCCTGCTGTGAGGAAGGCTGCGCCTGGTGTCACCACCGCCCACAGCACGGCCAGGCCCAAGCACTGATAAGGCAGACCACAGTTGAAGGGGTATTCCATGGCCGGTTCTTTTTACTTTTGACTTGCTTCCCGGTTTCTGAGGCGCGCAGATGGATCACAGTTTGTTTTCTGCCGCCGCAAACTCCGGGCGATGGCTTCCACTCTGCTGGGACAGAAGACGAAGGGCTCACCTAACCCGCCGGGCCGTGCTGGCAGCTCAACCCTGCCCAACCCCACAGGACTGCCAGCGGGCCCGGGGCGCCCGGCCACACCTCCGCAAAACGGCCGTGGAGACGGGCCGGGGGGGCTCTCCCTGAGGCACCTCAGGGGACCTGCCCGCGGCCACCCCGGCGACCCACCAAGGCCGGGGGGGGGTGGGGGGGGGGGGGGCGGAAATCCCCTCACTCTCCTTTGCCGCCCTGCGCTTCCCCGCCACCCCCGGGGCCGGGGCCGGGGCCGGGGCGGGCAGGCCGCGGAAGGGATGCCATAGTAACCGCCGGGGGGCCGGGGCGGCGCCGGGGGGGCCGGGCGGGGCCGGCGGGTGGGAGAGGGCGGGGAACGGCGGCGGGATGGCGGGCGCGGCAGCGCCCCCTCTCCGCGGCTGCCGGGCCCGTCCCCGGCGGCCGCCAATGGCTCTTCCCTCGCCGGCCCCTTTGTGTGAGGCACGCTCGGCTCAGCGGCCCCGCCGGCCGAGCGCGACGGGTCCGTCCCCCGTCCCCCGTCCCCCCCCCGCCGCCGCCCGCACGGCCCAGCCGAGCCGAGCCGGGGCGGCACGGGGCGGCCATTCCAGCGCGGGCGGGCTGCCTCGCCGCTCCCCCCCCCCCCCCCCCGGGGGTGCGCGGGGGCCCCGGCTGCCGCACTCCCTCCCTCCCCCCCCCCCCCCCCCGACCCCGCTCCTCACGGTGGAGGGCAACCAAAACACACCGCCACCGAACCTAACCAAATAAATAATAACAATAATTAAAAAAAAAAAAAAAAAGAAAAAAAAAAGAACGGGGAAAGAACAGAGGGAGCGAGCGAGAGGGAGGGAGGGAGGGAGAAGCGAACCAACTCCGAGACTCCCATAAAGAGAGGCACACACGGAGCTAGCGCCCCGGTGCCGATGCGTGGGGGAAACAATAAGTACTCGAAGTTACCTGCCCTGCCGTAGAAGAAGGAGGGTTTGTTGATTCTCTCGCAGACATCTGCAGACCGGTGCTTTTTTGGAAGAGAATTTTTTTTTTTTTTTTTTTTTCCCCCCCCCTCTCCTCTCTCTCTCTCTTTACAAACCACAAACGGATGTGAGGCAGGGAAGGTGTTTCTTTGACTACTGAAGTCAGGCACCTCTTTTTTTATTCTTCTCAGTCTTGTTGTGTGTCCCCCCCCCCCCCCTCCCCTCACACACACACACACACACACACACACACTCACACACACCCCTTTTTGCACCAACATTAACGACAAAAAGAAAAAGGAGTTTGCTTGATGTTTTAGTGAAATGGACGTAAGATTTTATTCACCACCTCCTCAGCCTGCAGCCGCTCCTGATACGCCTTGTTTGGGACCTTCCCCCTGCCTGGACCCCTACTATTGCAACAAGGTGACTTCGTGTTTTGTGTCGTCCGAGGTGTTTTATCTGTGCTGTCGATTGTGCTGTTGTCGCGGCGCGGTGCATGAGCGGGCGCTGCGCTTCTCCCAGCCCCGCACCAAGTTCCCCGGCGAGGCAGTGGGCAGCGGCGCTGCCCAGGGTTTTTTTTTTTGGGGGGGGGGGGTGTGGGGTGTGTGTGGGGGGGTGTGGGTTTGGGGGTTTGGGGAGCGCAGTGCCGCGGCGAGCTGCCGCCGGGACACACGGCGGCTCCCCTGCAGGCACCCCAAATTAAAACCCCGGAGTAGTTTGGGGGCGGGCGGCTGGAGCGGGGTGGGGGGTGGGTGGGGGGAGGCTTTTTCCATAACATCTTCCCTTTCGGAGAAACAGCGTGGACGGGGATGTTGATGGGGAGGACTTGAATTTCCAGGGCTCCTGTTAATGAGAAAGATCGCGCCCGCCACAAACCGGCAGAAACTCTGCCCCGCCGCGTACCCTGCAGTTCATGTGTCAAAGCGGTTACTTGGCGGTGCCGGGAGCACGTTTGTGTGTGTGACATGTGCATATATACATACACATCTCTCTAGACATGCACACACCTCTCTAGAGATGCACAATAAGGATGTATAAGGGTGACAAGTCGGTTCAGAACAGGGGCTCGACTTTGTCCCGGCTATGCAACTGCCTTACCAATTTCTCTGTAACTTGATTAAACCGCTGCAAATAGGGTCAGCACCTGAGGAGAGCTAAGCATCAGGTCCCCGAGCCCTGGGGAAGGAGGAACTGCGTTAGCCCAAACCCTGGGTTTGGTTACGAGAGTTTTGGTGCCGCGATCCCGGAGCACTTTGCGTTACTTTTGCCGCCAAGGAAGGGGGCTGGGGGTTCCTCGCATTGTTACTGCCTCCGTGGCCTGAGCCAGCTGGTGCTTTATGCATGAGCTGCACTTTCTCTGCTCTTACGGAATGGGCTTTGCACATGAATAAAAACGCTGGCCGTCGGAAATAGGAAGTGCGAGCCACCCAGAGTCACTCCCGGAGCACACCCCTGCCAGGGGGGGAAAGCGGGCGAGCGCTTCCCGAAAGATTAAATGTGTTTAAACCCGTGCGCTTAAGCGTTTAGAAACCTGCCGCGGAAGTCTGGGGCAGGCTGCAGCCGGTGTTTGGTTATATATATATATATATATATTTATATATGTATATGTATTTTACAAAAAGCTGTCCGCAGCGTAACCTCCGCCGTGCGCAGGGTCGGCAGGGCTGGCCGCGGGCGCGGAGGCGGAGGGGCGCGGAGAGCCCGGTTCCACGCTGGGCTATTGTGGTGCGGGTCTCGCGTGTCAGGGGGGATGTTCGGAGGCGTCTCTCTCACTCCGGGCAGCTGCCCCGATTCGGAGATAAACAGCCCAATAACGCGTATGTGTGCTGGAGCGCGGAGGCGGCAGCGCCGGGGTGAAGCCCTCTCAGTTTTCAGGAAAGATTTCCCACATGGTCTCGTCTACCAATCACAACAGAAAGGACCAAATTCATCCTGGCTGCATTTCACATGTACTCAATGGAGTTATAGAATTCAGGGATAAATCCGGCCCTTTGTGGTGGATGCCTTAAGGATATTTCGAGAGAGATCCCGGCGGTATGACTGTTAGCGATGTTTGAAGTAGCTGTGTTTTTGCAGCATCTGGCAAACCTGCCCTATAGATGGGAAGTTTGTGCCAGGAGTGAACTTTGTTCAGCAGGACGAGTCCAGATGCGCAGCAGCCTGCATGTGTGCATTACTTTTTTTTTTTTCTGAGTGCTCTGAGTAATCATGAGGCTACTGCTACCTTTGGTCTGTGGCTTGCCGTTATCATCTCTATTGTCTGTTTTTATAAACTGTAACCATAAAGTGTTGCCAAGTGTTGCTTGGCCTAATATTAATGACATAAGCACCCAAGTGTCTGAAGACCCATTTGGCAACGAAACCGGACAAACGTTATTAAACCTATCAGTGATTTAAAGCTTCAAAAAGAAGGTAATGACTTGAATACACATTTCACTCATCATTCTTGAGATAGTGGGCCAGATTTAATTTAAAAGTTAAATGCTTTGGAAAATTAGGAATTACTTTAATATATTAAATCATTTTCCAATTAAGTCCCTTAAATCATTTTTGGTGGGTTGCACTGCAAATCTAATAAATTAATTTAGAAAGTCGTTTTCAGAATTTTTTTTTACTAGCTGGTTAAAGCTTCTTTTAAGTCATGCCATGTATGAGGGAGCAAACTGTTCTTTTTAAATGCAAATGAGACACTCATTCTGTAGACAAGTTGCAACTCTTCTATTTCACTTTGCCTGAACTGATAATGTGCTTAAAAGTGCACAGTCATAAGACATATGTTTTATGCTTGGAAAAGACTTAGCAGGAATGTTTCAATATAAGATACTGAGTATAGGGCGAATGTCTTTTTCAGATGTCTTGGCCACTTGACCACTGATTATATTAAATGGACAGGGTAGGTTTGCCAGGCCCCTTGGAGGCGTACATTTACTGAACATTTAATTTTTCATCCCCTTCATTCTCTCCCTTCACCCAGCGTGATTAACATTGCAGGGAAAACTTATCTGACTTGTTCTAAGCATGTCGTTACATTACAGTATTGCTCTGTCACTCATTTTTGTGCTATGTGTATTTAGGGAGTTTGAAGGGCAGGAGGCCTGCAGAATTTTGCATTCAGTAGGTTGGGTTGAGTGTTTGCTCTTGATCTCTCCCAGGAGAAGAGGTCATGGTTGGAGTGTGGTGGATCCATGTTCTGGGTTGGAATGGTGGTCTTCATTAGGTCTTACCTGCAAAAATCATTCAGAACCGGATCTTGTTTCGTATAAAGTTAGTTAAAAATTGCTTTGGACACTTACTAGTGGATTTGGCCCGTGTTTTCATACCCGAGTTTTGGTGTTTTTTTTTTTTGTTTTTTTTTTTTTTTTTTTTTGTTTGGTTTTTTTTTTTTACAAATATGGCAGACTTTGGTTCTTTACATTTTAAGTCTGCTTGAGCTTCTGGTAATTTAGAATGCCTTCTGCAAATACTTACACTTTTAAGTTTTCCAGTTGTTCTGTTCACACTAGTTTTTTATCCCGATCAGATGATTGTGTGTAGCGTATGGGTGAGTTCCCAGGCACATGCACAAGGAGGTGTTATTGACAGTGCATTTTTCTGTAGCCAGAGGAAAACGCAATAATACAGATTCAAACACTCACCTCATCTTACAATTTTCAGTTGGCAGGCTTTGTTTCAGAAGACCGCTTAGATCTTTATTTTATAAACCTAAAATAGCATTCTAAGCATCTTAGTCTAATATTTCTCTATCTGCTGTGAAAGCTCATTATACTGTGCATATATTGTTATGCAGGCTTTTCCTTGTTTCTCTCGCATTACCCGTGGAGAGAGAAAAGTGAAAGAACAATGCAAACAATGTTGGTTATGACAACTGTGTGAGCTATCTCTTATACAAACAGACAGAATGGACGGTATGCTGCAGTATATAGGTCAGCCTTTGAAATAACATAGTGGAGCTCTTACACTGGGCAGATTGAGAGTTGGAGTTGTACTATTTGCCTCTTGAAACTTGAAGCATAATTGCATTTCAGACATTTACAGACTAATACGCGTAGTATGTTCTGCTGAAGTTTATTTTAAGAAACATCGCATTCCTTAATTGAGTTGAATGCTACAAAAGAAATAACTTTGATGATCTGAGTGTCTTAATTTGGTAGAAGAATATGGTAAAGGGATTTCAAGCTGCTTGAAGAAGTCAGATGGTAAGTTTAAATGTTTATGTAGAGAGCAATAAATAACATCCTTATGGCTTTCTGTATTGAAGTGTCACCTCCAAAGACCACTTCGATCAGTACTGTAAGAAGGATTGGTATATTTTCATACTTGCAACTTTACAGTGTTTTCAGATATCAACTCACATAAAGTGCAGTTATATAATTATAGTTTGACACAGCTAATGACAGGGATGCTGACCCCTGCCAACAGTAGGGAGAAAATAATGGTCTTTACTGCTCCCAATGGTTAGCCTTGCAGAATTATGTACTAGATTCTTCTGTGATTTGCTTTCTGGTTCAAAAATACAGGAGCCTACAACTCATCTTTCTTGTATTCACTGGTAGTTGTCAGTGTAGTGGAAAAATACAGCCAGGCAGCAGAGGTAGAATGATAGACTGTAGTTGTTTTTAAAAAGAGGAATAAAGAGAAAAAAAAGAGGGAAAGGGAAGGAAACCCCTTCAAAATGAAAAAAGTGGAGTGACGTTGGGTGGAAGTGGATAAGGAGATACAACACAGTGCTTTGTAAGCAGGTAACAATCCCGCTTGTAATCATAATTCCACGGAGCAAAAGTGCATATATTTATACACAGCATTTAGAATAATTTATTGTGTAAACTTAGCCCCACCATAGAGACTAAGTAAAATGTTCCATGGCTGTTTACAAAGTGTACATTATTTCCAGTGGCTTGCTGCTATCCAGTCTCTCTCTGAAACTCAGAATTGTGGCAAGCCAGCACTCTCAAGGACAGCTCTAAAGCTGAAATGCTGTGTTAGTGTTTTGACAGCATTTTAGATTGTGCTAATCTAATAGATCACCATTTGTTTATACCAGACTTTTTTTTTTTTTTCTTAGATAACTACCTTGTCCCTTACTGCATTAGAATCACACTTGAAATTTGTTGCTGCTGCTTAAAGGAAAGATTAAACAGTTACATTATTGCCGACTGTTGATGATTTTTAAGTGTTAAGTGTTTTAGTTAGTTTCAAAAAAATACCACATAAGAAGAAGGGAGATGGACTTTTCTTTCCTGGCTAGCTAGACCTTAGAATGTAGTCTCAGAGTGGCGGGCAAGCCTCAAGTGTGCCTCCTTAAATTCCAGTGTTTCAGAAAATAAGTGGTCCCAATTTTAGCGGAATACAGAAAACGATTTATGTATGCGCTTTTGATAAATCTTTCTCAAAGATGTCTATAAACCAAATCATTCACAGTGATTTTTTTTTTTTTTTTTTTCTGCCAGACATCAGTACCTTGAGAGAAATTAGGTTTTATTCTCTTACCATCTTACATTCATCTCTAGGGTATCACCCTCAACCAGCCTATCATGAGGGCTTCTGAAAAAAGTGAGAACTGTAAGCTATTAAGAATGCTGAATTTGCTAAACCCTGAAGTGCATGCAATACCTTTGGTGTTTACATTAAACCAAAGAGCAGCTGCAGCTGCATTTAAGGAGCTGATACTGTGGAGGACTGGGCAGCTCCAACTGCCGTTGAATTCAGTGCATGTTGGGGACGATTACACTTTACCAGGAAGAACCGAGCACCCTCCTGTCCTCAGATTCCCACCTTCCCAGGACTTTCTCATCTTGCTAACGCTGTACAGAAGCATTGGGAAGTGGACTGTGTTTAAAACATGACTTTGTATGAAGCAGAGAAATGTCCTAATCACGGTAGGATTTAGATCAAAATTCTTGGATATTTAGATCCTGTACTGATGGCAGATACAACAGAGCTTAGACGGTGGAAGTAAAAAGATTCCTTTGGCGGCTCTCTCGGCGTGGCTGGGGAGTGACCTGAAAGCACCACTTCTGGTGGTGAGAGGGTAGTCCCTGGATCAAAGCAGACCTTGGCTTCTGGAACTGACAGCGGTGGCAATTAGTGGCAGCTTTGTTTACCTTTTTGAAGTGGACACATGCTGTGGGGATGTCTGGCATGGGCTGCATACACTAAAATACTGATTTAAAATATAGCCTAACTGAGTTTAAACGGTTTGTTGTTGGCCTAGATGATCATTGTTGGCCTAGATGATCATTACAAGTCCCTTCCAACTGAAATAGTCTATTCTATTCTATTCTGCTGTTTTCCTCACATGACTTGGTACTGATTTTCTGCCCAAGGAGTGATTTCTCATTAAAAATGCTGAGTTATAAACTGCTCCAGAACATGGTTTGTAGCAGAAGCGCCAAATGACTGTTAATTATAGCAGTGCTTCCAAAATACTTTCAGACATGGAATTCACATCAACCTGAATGAGATTTTCTTGGTCATCACGGTTTTCCCTACAGCATTCAGTTAGAAAATGGCAACATTGCACTATTCTGTGGTTAGGCACAGATTATGTAGCGTTAGCAGCAGCAACAAGCATTGCCCTTCCACAGCAGCAAGTGCAAAGAAGATCTCATGTCTCCTTCTACTGGAGTATCTGCTTTTTGTGTTTATCAGTTGCGATCAGTTTCAAGGTTAGTAAGTCGGGGCATCGAATAAAATGTTTAACTCTTGACTTAGATCTTAAAGTTAAAATAATTTTTCAGCAGAACTCTTCGTGCAACCGACATTTGTAATGTCTGTAGTTTTCTTCTGCTTCTTATGTTTGCAGTAAGTTTTATTTTTAGCATTTGAATTTCATATGGCTCTACTAATATTTATATCTAATCTTTCAATAGCACATATGCTAACACTGTTCCTGAACTGTTCATTTAGTATTTCTCGCTGGGCTGCTATTTGATTTGCTATAGACCCTTGTAGTATGGTTTCCTCTCAAGAAACACGCTGCTTTCTAAGTCGCAAAACATACTTGAATTACATGAGCATCTGACAAATCCAGGTTAGTGGAAATGTCAGAATGTTTTGGCATTCACATTCTTGACTGTTAAACTGCTCTCTACCAATCAAAAGTGGCACGAGTGGCTGTTTTGAAAGGTACTGCAGGCTAAGCATGGAAATTGAGCTGCTGTGGTAGTACTTTTGTCTCCTGCCATTGTTGTTGATGATTATATGGTCTTAGAGGTTAAATGGAAGTTACTGTAGGTGGTATGTATTTTTGTTATATTAAGGAAATCTGCAGTGAACTTCAGTTACTTATTCTATATGCAAGAAGAAATCAGAACTCTGAAATCAGACAGTGATAACCTGTACTTAGGGAAATGGGTCAGTAAAGGAAGTATGAAGTCTGCAATGTGAAGCAAAAGATTTATCCAGTTCCTGCCAGAAGAGTGAGAAGATTACGTATACATATAAAATCCTATTGTATCAATTCTATTCGATGTGTGTATATACACACACATGTATGTTTCTGCTTCATTATAAATTGCTCACTTTGAAGAAAGTGAACTTACTCTGAGAATCCGACATTTCTATCCTGTATTATGGGTAGCTGACTTTGATGTCATATTCTTGTTGAAGTTGCCAAAAGTGTGTAGGTTTGTGTTCATGAATAAGAGAAAATACTCATTTCTTACGCGATCATCATGTTTGCATCAACCTGAAATAATAATAAATAGTAAAAGGAAGAATAGTGGTGAAAAGAGATGATAACCTTTCAAAAAAGTGTAATTTATCATTTGGCAGACACAGTCGTGAGCATTAGTCATAGAAACCTGCAGATAGTAGAGGCTTAATATCAAAGCTAATGATTTATTTTATGTTAATGACTTTCTGCTAGGGCATAAAAGACTGCTTATAATGGACTCTCAGTGCTGTGTTCAGTTGCGAAGGCTAATGGGATAATCTTACCCAAAATTAAGCTTTTTGAAGTAAATCATGGTGTTATTTTCTCAAGTCAACTCTTGAAAACGTATTGGCAAACTGATTTTTTTAAGAACTGCTTGTAATCCTCAGAGGAAAATATGAGGCAAGTTCTTTTTCTTCATTAGCAGTTTTCTTAATTGTGTTGGAAATGTCTGTTTATGGTTTGTTACAGTTCTCAAGAATAATATTCATGATGTGGAAGTCATTCACTTCAGTGGTTTTATCATAGTGCAGTAAGTTTTTGTGAGGCACAGTTGCTTTTGCAGGTTGAACAAAGGAAAAGAGGAATTATTTTTTTAGTGGTCTAGCCCAGTGATTCACTAAATGGTAGCAAAACTCGTAGTTTTGCACTGAGAAGTTTTTAAAACCATGTTTACAATTAGTTATAACCAACGTTATATTTCAATAAGAGATAATTTGCCTACTAAAGTTCACATAATGTGCTAATCATGTCTAGTGGTTAATAAAGGCCTCCTATCTCACTCCCCTGATGGCTATAAAAGGCTATTATGTTCATGGCAGCAGTTCAGGTACAGCTGCTGTGTGTTAATAATGCATCATTGTCCCACTAATAAACACAGCAAAGGTCAGCAACCCTGAGCACCTAAAACACCTATTCTCTTTCCAAAATATTTATTAACACCTTAATGGCGTATCTATTCATTTCAGTTAGGATTATATCAGTTAATGACCCTCATGGAATCCTGTGTGCTCAGGCTTTGCAACCTACACGCTGCTGTGGGTTGTCGCACTCATCTTTCGTCCTAAACATTTCTTTTTCATCACAGCTATGTGTTGTTTCTTTAATTTAAGATTAGCATTCCATGGTCACTTTAGCATTAATTTACTTTGTTACTTAGTTGGGAAATTTTAATTTTTTCCTCAGCTAATTTAAAATTATAGTCAGAGGCTGAATTTTCATTAGTGAAGACGCTCCATAGAAATTGTAACCACGTGCTAAAAACCTATGTGATTTTGTAACAGGCATTCAGACATGCATGCACAGAGATGCATGTGTACATGTGTGCATATATGAGCACTACTTCTGGGTTCCATACTTAATTTTATACTAGTGACTTATGTCTTCCTTTTTAGCATAGATTGCTGCATTCATAGAGGTTTTTTAAAATGCATTTTCTACAGACAAAGAACATACTCACATGGGATTTCCATTTTGCCAGGGAAACATGCAAATCAATAGGCCAGCACTTATCTGCATTAAAATTAGGTATACTGTAATTTATGGGCGCAGTGATATTGTATTTGTCTTGCATAGCCTCAGCTATTCTTTAAGGTAGCCTGGCTATGTGTCCTTAGAGAAAAGCAAAAGTGTTAATTGAACAAAATCTCATTTTCTTATCTTGTAGTATTGCCTTTTGTTTTCTGTTACTCATTTTGAAAACCTGATGGGGTTTTTTTGTGCTGTGTGATTTACAAACAAATGTTCAGAGGGCAGAAAAAATAGCCCTACTCTTCCATCGAGAGAAATGAAAAAGCTTAACTAGCTGAAGGGTTTCTATTTGGTGTAGCACATAGCTTCAATGACACATTTGTCATGCTTTAAATATATAATACATACAATAAAATATGTACAGGCACAGTTGTGATATATGTAGTGTCTGGCTCCATTGCTATTGTTTGTAGTCTCTACGGTTGTCATACGTTGTTCTTTGCACATCATACCCTTACAGCAGAATTTGACACAATTTCTAGCTTTCAGTCCTTCACCATTTTCCTTGCACAATATACATGAGTTTGAC
This sequence comes from Tyto alba, assembly GCF_018691265.1. Classification (NCBI taxonomy): domain Eukaryota; kingdom Metazoa; phylum Chordata; class Aves; order Strigiformes; family Tytonidae; genus Tyto; species Tyto alba. The sequence continues at coordinate 40,757,589 of NW_024881330.1, forward strand.
AGGGTGTGTTGAGGACAACTCTGGCAAGCAATTGATATTTTGAAGTGGCAAGCGTTTCAGCAGCTGCCTGCTTGTGAAAAAGGAATGATAAGATATACTGTATTGTTAGTTTCAGGCAAAGCATTAAGGTTTAAGCTCTGTAAAAATGTACACATTATTCGTTAGTGGTGAAGCAAGCCTTTTATGTTTTTTAGAGCTTAGCTCTCTGGCTGATGTGAACTAGAATGACATTGGTTTAATGGTCAGTAAATGAATAGGAGTACTTTGAATTTGAACTGCTGCCAATTTTGCACCGACAAAGAGACTGACAAAAGAAAGATTTTATGTGAAAGCAAAGCACTAGCAATGTTTGGGGAGGTGGGGAGAGGGGCAGAGGAACCCAAAAACAAAATATTCTCCAACGCAGCCTTGTAATGATACTAAAATTGTTAAAACACATCCATTTTACATGGCTCATCGGCTACAAACCTAAGCTGTTTCATCTAATGTTCTTTAAAACCTGTTGTATACACACAGTCTTTTAGAATATATTCATATGGAATTTACAGTGTGTTTTTCTAAATACCACACTGTGCCCTGAAGGCCTGTTGGCAGAACATCAGAGTTGTCCACTGCTGGAGTTCCCAAGTCTCTCTCTATCTGGTAGTGGGAAATTGTAGTTTAATCAGTTATGGCACTTTCAGTGTGTAACATTCATTAGTAAGGCAATTTGTCATGACTGTTAATAGTCAGGATGCATCTGCTCTCTCTTCGGTTACGGAGCATGATAAGCAAGAGGGCAAATATTTCAATATCTAATAATATTAGCATGTTTGAAAACTGTAGTTCAAGGTTAGTGCTCAAAACACAAACAGCAGATTAATAACGACCTATTTATTTTTACTGGTTTTACCTTTACAGATTTGATTTTAAAGTACCCTAATGCTCTTATGAGTTATGCATTATCTAACTGGGTATTGGAAAGTAAATGTTGGCATCTTCAGTGTTTATCGAAGACTTTTCCTCTATTGTCATAAATTAAAAGTTAGGATATTTTCAAAGAGTTGCAAATACTTACAATTGAGCCACATAATTTTCCACTGTGTCAGTAATAAATTGTTCACAGTATCATTTTTGTCAGTAGTGGGACTTTTACAGGGTTGGTTTTGTGGCTGGGCAGCTTATGATGTTATAAAAGTTGTTCGGTGCCTACCAGATAGACAACATGCAATTAGAATAATGTTCCCTTCTTGCTAAAAACTGGCTTGTAATCATCGTTCATTGTTCTAAATATGAAAGGTTAAATTGTTTCCCACACTCAAGAAAGGTTAGAGGGTTTTTTCACATATATCTGATAACCCTCTTGTATTACATAATATGATAGCTTCACACACAATAGCTTTGTGACACATTTTAATTTTTAATGAAAAGCCCCCCCAAATTTTGACATAATGATTTCTTTAGAAACTGAGCCCAATCTTGGTAAAATCCGTTCTTGCTAGTAACAAAAGCTGTTACTGTTTAAGTTCCTGTTCAGCAGTTAGTTGGTACGCTTCACTGGATGTTGTCAAAAAGGCTTTTCTCTTGATTGACAACCCCGTAGGAATGTGCATGGAGATTTTAATTGCATATCATGTGTGCATATCAGAGTGAGTGGATTCACTGACTCTGCTTAGCTCCGTATCTCTACAGGTCAGCCATGCCAAAACACTTCTTTTTTTTTTTTTTTTTTTAATAAGCAATTGATATATTTTCCGAAGAGAGAGAAAAGGGGCATGCAAGTGAAGAATGGATTGTAAAGCAAAAGGTTCCTCTGAATTTCAGAAGAAAAATGTGTGCAATAAGTTTTCAGAACGTTTTAACACAAGTAAAAGGTATTTTGATGATGTAAATTCATTTCAAGTCTAAGCTGGCCAAAGATGGCTAGAATATATTTTTCTCCTGGCGTTTGCTAGCAAAACTATGTTTATCTTTTTACTTTTTTTCCAAGAGTACTTTGAGCAAAATCAGCCGAAAAAAAAAAAAAGAAAAGCAAGTGGAAAAATTTACTGAGGCAGGCTGCTCTTGTGTTTTGCACCTTTAGAGAAGACATAGGGAAATGATGGGGGTTTCCTTGTATGTGTGGGAGATGGTGGGCTTTGTCATTCATACTGGATTTAACCCACACTCTTTGGGCAACACAGTTACTTTAGAGAGAGATTTACCTAGGTAAGGACTGGAAAAGACCTCAGTTTTGAATCTGATAATAAAACCGAGTTTTGATATCAACTGTAATGCAACTTAAATATATATATATTTTTTTTTTCTTGTGAACAGTAAATGAAGCATGAGTGCAGAAATGACACCAATAAATAGACCTCAACATTTTCCATAGCCAAGAACATTGCAGGTGAAAATGTCAAAGCCCAAGCTTCATTATTTTGAAAAGTGATTAGATTTTAATGTCTCAAATTAGATTCCAAGTTTCAGTTTATATCAGAAACCACAACACCGACTATATTATTTTAAAAGCCCGTAAAGCAGCGGCAACTAAAAGCGCAGCTACAACACAGTTCTGGGAAACTTTTAGCTGAGTTAGTGTTTTGTGCTTGTACAGGGACATTGAAATCTGAAGGTGGGTGTCAGTTGCATTTTTCTGGGAGTACCCCTGGGAAGGAATTGTTACTGAGTCAAAAAGTTTCTTTCCTGGTTTGTCAGTGCCAACTCACACTTTCAAGTTGTGTTCTTGTGAAGTGTGGGTATGGAGGATGCCGACCACTTGTTGAATCTTAAGGTTACAACAGCAAGGCACATCACCTCGTCTGACATCGTGCTGTATAGCTTTGGCACATGGACAGAGCCTATTCACTCCTGTGTTGGGCTAACGCGTATCTCACCCAGTCGCGTACTGAACGCCAGTAAACCCTTAGGAGTGCCTCAAAACTATGAATACGTTAAGAATAAATCCGTCAAGACTTTGCTTTATTTCTAATGAAGCAAGCCCTTTCCGACTTAATGTATGATATCAACGGATGGCTGGATCTATTAGGAACAGACACTTCCAGGCTTTTTCAGGATTTCTGTGTAGAAAATAGAGGGAACTGGGAAATGGCAAAGATAGTAATCTGAATGTATGATTCCCTCAGTACAGTGTGCATTCAAGTCCTACGAGCAAATGCATCAATGAGGAGTCATAGCTTTCTGGACGCCCAAGGTGCCTGTGTTTTGTTTTGTCTGGTCTCACACCTGTGCAAGCTTAAGACCTGTGGCACTTTCACTTCTGATAAAGCTTTTTTTTTGGAGAGAATTTCTAAAATCATTCCTGATTTTAGGGGCTTTCCATCATAGCTACAAGGTCCACAAGGCTCCCAAAGCCAGGAAAGATTTTAGACTTTGGAAGCCGAAACGTTTAAGAAATTAAGAATTTTAAAATGTTTTTTTAATTGTTGAGGGAAGAAAATATTTAGATTGTGCAATATGGTGGAGCTTGTAACTAAGATTTTGATTAAAATGACAGCGGACCCTGAAGCTGTAATTTTGTATTAACACGAGGGCTGTTTCTGTAAATCACTATAGTAGCTCCTGTAATTATGTTGAGAAGATTACATTGGTGTCATGAGGACTTAATTTGTTCAGGACTTTGTTACGTTATGAAGTCAAACACTTTAAGGCTGGGAATGCCAGATTTAAGGATGTCTTGCTTTTGCTCTTTAGTATGTTATCATTGGCAGGAACTGATGGAGTGAAACAGCAGATGCGGAATAAGTGATCATGCCATTGCAACTTTATCATTAGCGCAGTTACAAATGGCACCGGAGCTAGACTTTCAGGCAGCCTTAAATCTGGCATTTTCCACATGTTGGCCTCTTGACTTTGTAACCCAAATAATATTCTTTCAAAAATATCTTTTTGTGTGTGTTACTGATTCATTGGATTGTATCCATGACATTTATTGCTATCGTCTATCAGGAATGTCTGAGTCTCTTCAACATTGCTGCACAGATTTTTCTGCTGCAGAATTAACTCTTTTTAGTAGCAGGGAGAGTTTTGTCATGGTGAGTGAGGAGAGGACCAACTCTTGCTGTGGCTAGGAAGATCTAGGGCTCTCTCTTACCAGTCCTTTCCTTCTATGGATAATTTGACACCAGCTGTCATGAGGCATACTTATGTTCTAAAGATTTGCGATCCAATATGAGAATACTTGTGTTGTTTTCTGTCACGATGCCCACAATTTGGGCTGAGGAGCTCAAGCATAAGTCAAGTCTTTAGTAATTTCCACAGTTTACCTCTGAACAAAAAGCACTTTTCTATTTCAGTATCTTTGCTGAATTTGAAAGATGTGCTGCAAATAATGGAGCTGGTTGAGTTTCCTTAAGGTTAAAAATACCGCTTGAACTCCAAATACAGGTATTGTGACCAAAATTGCAGTAATATGTACTATAGTTAAACCTGCAATTGTGAAATAAGAGAAACCGGATTGTATGTATCTTTATTATCATATACAGATACTATGCTTAAAGAAACAATTAAAGTAGCATCTGTTAAATGTATGTTTATAGTAAACTTTCTACATTTGTATAAATTTAGTTCTAGTAAAACCAGAGGATTTAGTATACAGATACTTAGGGTTTGTCCTATAGTATTTTTCTTTGGAGCTACAAGGGAGTCCATGTATACAGTAATGAAAGCTCAGAGAAAAAAAAAAAAAAAAAACTTTTGAAATGGGAAAATGTATTATTCAGCTGAATCCATTGCCCTTTTAAGAGTGCTTTCATTCCAGAGGACTTTCTCAAACAGAACATCACAGTGGAAATACACTAAAGGAGCATTCTCTAACTTGGCTTTGGTTTTACTTACTCTTTTCAGAAATTCAAAATGTAAATGCTAATATTTCTTGCAGAATAAAATAGGTAAAGTTCTGTATTTATTAGGTTTTGGTTGGAGGAGAAGACTGCAGACTTTCTAGGAACAAGTTAATTACAACAGAGACAGCCCTTAACCTGCTGCTTCCTGCATGGTTGCCTGGGTTTGTAGCAATGTTGGAAGCTTGTTGTTTGTATTAGAGCTGTAAGCATATTCTGAAGCAATGGGGCACAGTGATGTACCAGACCTAGAAGCTAATTTTCTGCCATTCACTCATCAGAATCTTCCCTCATTCTTTTTACTGAGCTTGCAATGGACCAGTACAAAATTGAAAATAACAGTATAGGAATACCTATTTCCCTATTTATTAGGAGTTAAAGGTAGAAGAGTATCTTAATCATCAGGTCTTGTTATCCTGGGTAAGAATGAAACATGGTTGTGAGGGGAGGTGGGCTTTCCATCCACTCTGGTAGCTGAACGTCGTTCAATCAAGCATGGGAGAGGAGAGCAGGGAAAGGAGGCACCGAGTGTTTTAAGGAACTCATCTAAGGAAAAGATCTCGGGCTGTGGTCTCTCAGCACTGGTTTAAGAGTGTGTTTGCATTTCACCATCACTGAACTAAGTGATGAAGACATCACTTAGTCTCCTTTCTTCCAGGAGACTCCTTTATCTCTTTGTGTTTCAAGTATTCTCCCCATACAGATGCTGAGCTTTGAAAAGACAGATGAATTGCAACCTCACTCAGAGCACCTGTCACCTGATGATTAGGAATTTGTGCTAGAACAGAAGAGAACATGAAGATACCCTGTAGAAAATAGATTTTCTGACTGGTCTTGGGCAAATCTGGACAGCATTCCTAGTGGCATGGACACCTAAGCTGTCTCCAGTGAAAGGCTGACCAGCTCGCTGGGTGAGAAGGGACACCACTGGAGGGTCCTGAAGTCTCTGGACTGTCACAGGAGAAGGGGTGTGTGTGGGGGGGGTGTGCCCCAGGCAGACCCTATTTCACCCCCAGTTCTTCGGGGTGATTCAGAAATCTCTAGTTCAAAGACTTAGTGTGACAACGTGCCTGTTTTAAGGAAAACAGCCTAATTCAGATTTAGATGACAGCAGAGCTATTAGGATTGGGACTGATTAGCTGAAATAGTACTGGATGATGTTAAAAGTTCCATGAGCGTGCATTTGTGCATTTACAAAAGTCTTTATAGTGCATTGTGTTGCTCTTTCTGTGGATTTGCATGACCCCAGGCAATGTTTGCTGGCTCATGGAACAATCTCCCTGAGGCTTCTCTGAGAAGTGCTTTCTGTCTTCAGTTCATGAAATGTCATGTTAGTTATTCCATTGCTGTCTTCCATCTGCTACTTTCCTTGCTCATGTTCCATAGAAGTCCTGACATCCTGCAACAGAGGCTGCCTCTTCAGCAGCTGATTTACCATCTCCTGCCAGGAAGTGTCTTTTAAGAGGGTAGAGTCCAAAAATAACAGGAAATCCTTTTGTGACCATCACACTGATGAGGTCACATGAGAGAAATGGGGAAACAGATCCCGGTGAGAGAAAGAGCAGTCTCCAGCAGTGGAGGCAGAGGTCCTTCAACACAAACTTAATTGTGGAGGAGGTCTGGAGAAACACTATGAGATGCTATGCCATCTTGCGTCCCATTCCCTGTTCCCCTCCCTCCCCCTGTCGCCGATAAAATCACTCTTCTCCACATCCCAATTTGTTATCTCTTAACTTGGATGAGAACCTCGTTCTTCCTCAACAGCAGATCTTATTTCAGCCCTTATCTGGTGGTTCAATAATGTCTGCCTGTAGCTGCTTAAAAAAAAAAAAAAAAAAAAAAAAAAAAGGAAGTCAACAGGTTTGGAGTACAAGGACTGGCCACTCATTTCTGTGAGTTCTTTTTCCTAGGGCCACTGCACAGTACTCTGTAAAGATAATTTTGCTACTTGGCTTTTGATTTTTCCCCTTCTTCTCTGCCTTTACAAAACAGTACAGTTGCCTGTGTAGCTGAGAAGCTGGCAAACGAATTCTGCTGCACAGAAATAGTTAAAAAAATTTACCTTAAGATTATTAACCACACCAGTGCTGGAGTAATGAAAGGACTTGCTTGTACCCACAAAAGCAGAGACGAGAAAGGTCAGAATTAGAGCTGGAATTCCATACTTAGTTTGAAATTTCTAGTTACGGCAATATATTTTGTATATAGGATTATTACCATTTGGCAAGCCCTGCAGTTTCTAAACACTTTTGGGTGGGCTAAGGATGAAGTTTCAGTTTAACTCTGCATTTTCTTGCTTTGTGGTTTTAGACTTTAGATTATAATAACACTTCATGAGCATCCATTTTTATGGTACAGTTCATTTGTAGAAGATGCTATTTTTACACAGTCCTAGTGCTATCAAAACTCTGTTGCATTAGATTTTAAAAGGTGAACCTCATTATGTTTTTCCTGACAAAGAAATGTATCATCTAGGATACAGAACTGTGATGAGATGTTTGTGAAAAAATTCAACAAATCTTGTATTTTTGTACCATTTTTCCCATTATCCTAAAAAGGAATGCAGCCATGAGCAAAACTTTACCCTCTTAGTGCTTTATTACATGGGATGAAATACACTCCTGAATATCTTATTACATTCTGTATGCACCACTTGTACAGGACTGCCGATGTCTGTCACCAGTCCTGCCTTAATACAGTCTCCTGCTTTTAGTATCTTGTGTTTAGACTCAGTGCAGCACAAGTACAAAGCCGCTGTCTTTTTAGTGTTGAATTTTTAATATGTTTCAGCATTTGTAATGATTTCATTACAGTACTGAACAGAATTGGACTTTATTTTTTTCAGATATCACTGTACTTCAAAAAGGAACCATTCTTTCCTCCTTTGAAGAAGTGTGTACAGTACATTGAGTACTCTGTTCTGTGTGTATCCGTGTCTCCAAATTAGTTTGTATCACCTCTGTTATAAAACTCCTTTTCTTCCACCACTGCTCTGAAATTGCCTTTCATACTCAGTGTAACCTATGAATTGGTCCTGCGAGTGAGTCATTCCAAGGTTGTTGTTCTTCCCTTATAACTACATTTAATATAAAATACTGTACTCTATGTTATGACCATCTTGTTCAGATGGAACAGTGTCTGCTGAGATGGAAAAGCAGAATGCAATATCAGAATACATTTAAATGTAATAACATCTCCAGAATATTTCTTTTTATGGTACAGAAATAACAAGTCTCCTGCCCTTATCACTGCTTTACTTTTAGAGCCTCGTGGTACCAGAGTATTTCGATCACAGTCTTGGCCTTGCAGCTCTTACCCTAGGAAAAATGCCACTGATGTCCAGAGTTTTGCTTTCTTCGAGGACTGTGATTTGGCTTCAGATCAGCTACATAACCCAATCTTAGGCACCCCTTTTTCTTACGTAAAGATTTACGTAAGCTTTATTTTTCTAGATATCCTGCACATTTCTTGTATTAACAAAATGATACACCTGGGGTTAATCTTCAGGACTATTGCCTCTTAAACATACTGACCCTAAAGAAACCTTACTGAGAACATTAACTTCATTTTCTCTCAAGTGTTGTTTTTCCTATAAGTACATGTGCATTCCAAGGTCGATCAAACACAAAGATTTTAAAGTATTAAACCAGTATTAGCTATCACAGTTCAACATCACATTTTACCTGTCCCTCCTGCAGTTGCAGAACTGCAGCTGAGGTTCACCTGAGTTGCACTTCCCTCAAAAAATAATCAGTTAGTTTCACTTTTCCCTGCGTAGTAGATCAATCCAAAAGGTGTTCTCTAGCAAGACGGAGGCACGCACAAGCTGTGAATGTGGGGTAAGATACAAATGCACAGATCCACCAGTACCCTGCCTCTCTGCAATACTCCCTGCAAGATTCCCTGCAGGTCCTTTTCCCAGTAGGTAGGCTAAAGAGTGCTGGTAGTTGGGAGGGGAACTTCAGTGGCTCATGCCAGGAAACTTGTTTTTGCTGTAAAACAATCGCATGTCTTTGCATCCCCATGCTCTCGCTTGGGGCTCTCGGAAACGTGACTCGCGCGAAGCTGCGATGCTCTCACGGTGTGATCCAGGCTGCCGCCTGCATGGGACATCTCCGTGGTTCCTTGAGGACCGTTACTACTCGTAAACACGTCCACGTTTCCTTTAAAAACCCCCATTTCAGATTCAAAATCCTTGCGTAAGTCGATACCGTGTAACTAAAGAACCAGGGAGTTTGCCCACTGTTCCTTTGAGCTGTTTCTCGACCCGGTTCTATGTTAGGGCTTTGTTGGCATGATCTACAACAGGCCATGTGCGTTGAGTGCTGTGGGCCTGGGTGATGTGAATTTGTGGCGCTCTGGCTGTTGTGCAGTAGCGTCCTGTGCAGACACTTCCATGCCCACGCAGGATGCCTGTGTGTAAAGATACTCTGCTTTGAAAGCAGATGGACATTATTGCTTCCCAGTCCTTCAGGCTGAGTTTTTGCCTCCGTCGGTGAGCTGGGCTGGATTGCCTTGTGACCGTAGGAGGGCTCCAAGCAAAGAGGGAGCAGGCTTCACCTCTTCATTCCAAATTTCAAATGTGTTTTAGCTAGCGCTGAATTACATGGGAATTTTACAGGACGGACTTCAAATTGATGTGGGCTCTAGTCTGTCTGCGTATGCAAACCCCATGTATACATCTACCTTAGGCATATTTGGGAAACAGCCTATAGGTACGCTGTTAGTGCAGGTAATTCAAGAATGAAACATGTCCTAAAACTCAACAGTGGCTGCGATTCTGGTGGCAAACAGTTCCACTTAAAAAGAGATTGAATATGATCTGGCGTTGGCAGCCCTGGCTAACTGAAGTATATAACAACCATTCTAATTTGCAGTAGTTTTAAGTCTGTCTTGAAAAGTGTTTCAGGAATCATTCTGAAGTAGAAATCTGAGAATATGAGATACACAGAAGGAAATGTTTCTGTCTGTCATGAAAAATCTGTATCTAGCTAGAGGCTGCAGTGTTTGTGAAGAAGAGTGATAGTATCTCAGCTATGCAGTATGCATCTTTGACTGTCAAAATTTGCATGTATTTAATGCACTGAACTGTTTTAAAAACACTGTTCTTAGGATACTTGTCAAAATATTTTCTATAATGGATGAATTTAAATCAAATTAACATATTCATGTTTTAAACTTATGGGCATTTTTTTGACAAAAGAAGTGCAGAATTTATATTCATATATAAATATCTGATGAATACTATATTCAGATGTAGTATATAGCTCAGGTTTAAATGGAACTTGGAAGATGTGTAGTCCTAATACATCTTATCAATACAGCTTTACATAGTTGCTCATTAATATTCTCTTAAAGGAGTGGTGAAATGTTTTACACCTACAACCTAGCTCTTCTAGTTGTTTTTTTTTAATGGTGAAATAACAAAACAAAATAACTAAAGCTACATCGGATACTTGTTTTGTGCAAAACTTGATGTGTGTGTATAATACTTATAAATAAAGGTGCAAGAGCACATAGCCTAGATGTCAGGTAAGACGACATCTATATAAGCTCTCTGCTGCGTTCTGAGTAATCTTTTGTTCGTTCCCCCAATAACTCAGCCTAATCAAATACAGGGACGTAAGTGATATCATGTAATAGCTTTTTGGAATCAATAAATATGCCATGGTTTTGAATTACTAGTAGTGTAGATGTGGCTGATAAGCTCAATTGTTGGAAAACTGATCCCATAAAAGTAGAAAGTGAGATCTTTAAAAAAAATCAGATGAAAGCCAAATCTTTTATGAAATAGAAATAAAGTGTGTCTAAGTTCTACTTTGCACAGTTTTGGAAAAATAATTAATGATATGATAGAAAGAAATTTGCAAATTTAGCAGTGAGATCTTCCAGGATCCAGGTCATTAACTATGGATAAACTAGACCTGCGGGTTGAAGAAATGGGTTATCAGTTTTCTCAGTCTTCAGAACCTCTTCAGAAAACTGCCTTGGTATCAGTATTTACATTAGAAACTTAGGTATGATTGTGACAGAGGCCTATACTTGTTGCTCTCTAAAGTTTAAATACAGGTAAAGCTTTGGGATAGAAACCCTCCATAAAAGCAGCATGTCCAGGTTAGAAGTAGAGATAGGTAACAGAGATGCTTCCTCGAAGCATCCCTCTCTTTGTTCATCTGGCTTGCCAGTGTGCATTAGTTTGTGACTCCAAAGCATCTAAAAGTGATGTAACATCTTATTAAAAAGATGGTGAAGCTTATGCATGGTGTGCTGAGCTTGTGCTCAACCACTGGTACATAAAATCCATGTTGAAGACATCCCTAGGTAGGAATGAGCTTTCTCCTGTTGAACAGCAGGAATTGCTAGCGTGTGCTACTGGTCTTTCTTGGCTAAGGTTCCTCCTGTAAGTGTTGGACATCCCATTCCACGCTGGGTGTGAGTTGAACTGTGGTTTCTTTGCCCCACTGTTCACTAATGAGTTTCAGACTTTTAGATGGACTTTGGTGGCATGGGTAATCTTGTTCGGTTTGCATGGCCAAAGTACACTGAATTTCTATGTAAGATATCCAGCATATTTCAGATGTTATGTGGATTTGTTGAGTAAGATTTGTGGTAGCTGGTCTCACCTGAGGTGTTTGTGGGGTTGGGATCTATTCACCTGAGACCCACATGTACAATGGGTGCCGATATTTCTGTGTTGGTGACATTATGTGTACCAGTGCATGGTGCGGAGGCTGACTGGGAGGGGAGCTGTTAGGATTGAGAGGCTGGTGTGTTGTTGGTGTACTTGTTATGGAGAATGGATAACAGTTTGATGCTTACTCCCCCACGGTATATGTTTTAATGGAAGCTCTATGGATAGGTGCATTTGTAGAGCTGAGATAGATTTAAAGAAGAAATTATATTTTGTAACTTGGGCTGTTTTGGTTCAGTACTCATAATTTATTTATATGCTGTAGCATCCATATTTAGTGCTGTATAAATTAATAACACTATATTTAGTAAATATGAACTATAATCATTGTGCTATTTAATTTGGGTCTAATAAGTACTTGCCAGACTAATGTGTAGTCGTGTAGTTGGGCATACGTACAAAAATGTCATTAACTTGTTTTGATTTGAGGACAGTGATGTATGTGGCAATGTCTGTGAATACTCCTGCTTTTCTTACACCACAGCTACCTCATTTGCCAAATATGGCTATGATCCTTTGTCCATGTTAATTGAGAATGGCATCCTTATTCATCATGTGCAGGGCTTTTTTCAGCCATTAAAATGCTGTCCAAAGACTACTCAACTGAGGAAAACTACAGAATAATACAGAGTGCCTGTTTATCTGTTGTTGTAAGCCTTCTGTTTTATCTCATTGTAATGAATGGGAAAAGGAACTTTCACATCTGAATGCAATGCTGTTGCTAAAGAGCACAAATTCCTTTTGGAACATCAGCATTAATAATTGGACCAGGACTTGCCTGAAATATTTTCATCAGCAACGTCTCTGTTCAATGTTTCTTCTTCTTTTCTTTGACCTTCTGAAAAATAAGTGAAAAATGCATTGAGATAATTTACATTAGTTGTCAAAAACTGTGTTTATTTCTTTGATAATAAAGGTTTCCATTCCTTGATTAAATTTATGTTTATATTTGACATTTTCCAGGGATGCATAAATTTGTATGACAGTTAAAGTCTACATACTCCCAGTACCTCGTGCCAGGTTGAGTTGAATTTGGACACATCACATAAATAAAAGTGGTTTTATGTTTCACCTTCATCTGGTAGGTGAGCACTCCACCTTTTCTTGTGAAACATAATCGGTTTTGACATGGCAAAATTAGATCCTGGCTATTTATTATCTGCTGAAATCAAAAACCATAACTGGGAAAGCATGTGGTAAGTCCATTGGAGCAGCTTGCATGCAGAGAAGAAAAGGGGAGGCATTCCAATTTTATAAGCTCAAGGTGATTTTCTCTAACACCTAGACCGTTTTAATTAATTACCCTGAAAGATTGAGTAAATTATTATTTGAATACTTTATGGCATTACATGTTAACATTTCAAGGACAAAGTGCTGTACTTAGCTTTTCAACAATGCTTCATCTGTCAGAATATATCTTCTGAATTTATGTAGTATACTGCAGTGTAAAGGGTAGTCAGAAGTTGAGTACTATGAATTATTACAAGGAACCTGAGTCAAATATGATCTACTGAAATGGGAGTCCTAATATTTATGGGCACCTGGTAGGGACCTGCAAATTAAGAAAACCACAGATCTCACTTCTCAAGAATTAAACTTTTTTTAATCTTTTCCTTACATGATTTTTTACTCTTTTTTTTTTTGACATGAAAGTATTAAGTGAATGCCACTAAAATGTTGGTTGCAGTATGGGTGTAGGCTTTGCTGCTGATGGCATGTCTGTGACGTACAGCTCTGCATATTTGCAGGGTGAGATGCTGCTTACACAGTATGCAGAGCATCACTGTTTTCTCTTCCTTTATGACTTCTAGTTTTGACACTTGAGCTTTGGGAAGAAGAGTTAGGATACAAAACAGGTACGTGCTTGGTGGACATACCTGTATGTTTCATATATCCTGTTCAAATCGGCAGGGTATGTGAAATGTGATAGGTTGTTTAGATGGTGTTTGTAACCAAAACATTTAGCTGTACTCCAGCTTTACTGGAGCTGTACTCCACAGATATAATCTTTCTTCCACTGGAAGAGCATACAACCTTTTAGTAACTTCATGCTACCATCAGTAGATTAGATTAAATCCCCATTTACTGCATTATATTAATATTTTCAATGGCACACTAATCCAAGAAATAAATGTGTCAGTTTCTATGGCTACCCTGTAATGGGCACAGCCATAAGACAGTGCCTTAAGGCCACATAAAAGACTTAATGTACAGATTGAATAGAAGCACATTATTTATTACTAAGCTATCAAGCTGAGAAAATTTAGTGATCTCATTTTTTAGATTTGCTCATTTGACCTGGGCCAATTTGCTTGGCTGATAATGTTGAGTATTTAATACCACAATGTTTTCTCAGTTTTAAGGATAAAGTGATTCACACTAAGTTCTTTCAGAACAGTCTTGTGGAATGAATTATTTTTATGCTCCTATGATACTTATTGAGAGTTCTTTGCATTTTGTGTGGTTTTAAGATTAAGTAAGACTCTTTCAGCCTTTGAATGAACACATTAAAAATGATGTGTACTGCTATACAAGGTGAGATAGACACTTCTTTTTTCCTCCTCACATCTTCCCCCCAAGCCCCAAGATATGTTGAGGCATTCCAAGCTGTAAATAACTTACCATGAAGTAAGGTGAGGTGACCAGCATGACTCCCAGGGACTCCTCTGACTCTGGGGAGTCTTTGGGGCTGATACCAGTTGGTCATTCAAAGACAGAGCTCATCAGCCTTGTCCGTGGTGGGTCGCCCTTGGTGGAGCACTGGATCTGTAACGTGCCATTATAATTTCTTACCAGGGGATCCACACATGCAGCCTCGCTCTCTGAGGTGTGTGATACGTACCTCTTCACCCTCTGCCCTGTGACGACTTCAATACATCGTTCATAGGGTCATAAAACCAGCCAGCTGTGATGTAGATTAATCCTCCCCACAAGTTGGCTTCCAGCAGCAGTGATGGGGTTTGCAAGCGATGATCTGGTGCAGTCCAGGGCATTTCTGTGCTCATTCGTACTAGAAGGAGGATCAGTGTCCTTAGAGATGAAGTGCAGGAGTAAAACACTCAAGAGACCTGTTTGGCTGTCAAGCTAACATAAAATGACTGGAGGGCCCGTTGGTTAGAGGGGGTCTGGGGTCAGACTGATCAAATACTTCCCTACCAGATGAGAGATGGTGGGAGCAATGAGGCAGTGTACTGTGGGAGCAGGTTTCTTCTCACAGTGTTTCTCTGCCTTTTGAGAGCTTGGCAATACTTTGGGAGGTGGTGATTGTATCATGACTCGAATGCAGAGTAGTGAGTCACCAAATAATGTAACTTTGCTAAAAATTTGTTTCTTGATTATGATTGGAGGAATCCGCAGGTTATTTTCTCTCCTGTGCAGAACTTGTGGTTATCACATCATTTTCAAAAGGTTTGTTGAAAGACAAAATTTTTCCTGCAAAACATTCTTTTACACTTCCTAAGAGAACTACTAATAACGCTTTTAGACTGCACTAAGACTTGCCAAGAGCTGACATTTTCAGAATTTCAAATGTCAATAAAACTGCTTAAAACATTGTAAGGAGGCTGAGTGAAGACAAGAGAGACTTAGCAGAACATATTAGCGGTTTTAACGTGAGTCTACTTAAGCCTTAAAATTTATGTTCTGGAAATGCCCATTTCCAGTAAGTCAAAATAACCTTCACGACAAGTTTTATCAACAGAAATGCTAAAGAAAAATGACAGATATGTGTAGTATATAGCTCACGTGGAATGCAAACGTAAAGTTTTAACCCACGAGCTGGTTACAAAAAAAAAAAAAAAAAAATTAATATGTCTGTGAAGTAATATAGACCTTGGAAGGCAGAGGGTAACATCTTTGTCCCCTCATAATGATCAGCATTTGCATGGTTTTTTGATATGTGTTTGTCATTACCAGCACTACATTTACTCTTAAGTATGTTTGTCCATTCAGGCACATCTAGAATAACTAACAAATGGTTATTACATAGTCACACTTGAGGTCAGAATAGCTGATAGGAAAATACCTAGAACTATTTACAGTGTAAATGTTAGAGGAAAGACTAAGTTTGAGACTTCTGGGCCTGTACATGTTGAGCAAAAAACCTGGTAACATAGATAGTTCTTGTTATAAACTGTCCCTGCAGTCTTCGAGATGCAGTGTTTCCAAACAGTAAATTTACTAGAGATATATGTTTTGTCCCTCCCATGCAGCACCTTTATTCAGTGTGTTCTGGTACATGGAAAGCACCTGATGTGCTGATCATGTTGTTACGTTAGGGACAAAGGCTTATGCAGCAATGCGGTTAACCTACTGTAGCTTCTCAAATTTTGTTTGCTCTCTCTCGAGAAAAAAAAATTCAAGATTTCATCAGCTGCCTATAAAGAACTAGTCTTTACATTCAGTCCCAGTAAAGTGCTATTATCAGGACAGCCTTTCTGAGAGAGTTCAGGGTACTGTAAGAGTCATGCGGTCACAGTCATTCTGACAGCACTTTTCACAATTAGTTCAGATGCAGTCTTGTACTTTCTAGGTTAGCAGTGTTGGTAGGGGAATGAATGGCAAAGAAAACAATCCCAGATTAAGCCTTTTGTTTGAAAGAAAAGTAGTGTTGCTAGCAACAAAATTATTTTCCATGTGGACTAAGACATCTTGTTGTGTTTATTGTATTCTGCAAAATACTGCACATAGCATTATTATAAGCAAATGAGACTTTCCAAGTAACAAGTGCCCTCTGTTTAAACAAATAATTTTCTGTGCAAAGGTTAAACACTGAGAGAGTTTTCTTGTTCGAGTCATGCTCATGACTTTGGAAAGTCACCAAGCAAGTATGCTTAAAAAAGAAAATGTGAATGGAAAATTCTGAAGCATTTTGCCCTTTTGGTTCCTAAGAGTGAGCTATCGTTTCTCTCCACCGTGGTCATTAATAATGACAGATGTGTGTGGTGCAGAGTTCACCTACATTATTGTCAGTAACAGGGACAGAGAGAGAATATTTATTACAGCAGAAGGAGGGAAGAGAAAGACATGATGTTGAACCAGAAGACAAGAGCAGAGTTCAGTGTTTTTCGTTTGGGTGGGGAGGAGGGTTAGCAGAGAGCATGCATTAAGGTTTCTTAGAGACTGACGCAGCTCTCATTGAAATCAGTTGAAATACTGCCACAGGCTGCTGTGAGAGGTGGATTGATTGGATCTTTAATATATTGTGCTTTACAGAACTTCAGTAATGCAGATTTATTTCACCTCAGAAAAAGCTCTTGCTGGTTTGGATTTGCAAACAAGCATGGTAACAATCTCATTTTATTTATTTATTTTTGTGAACTGGTCAAGCATTAAATCATGTTCACGAAATAATAAAAGGACACTCCCAGCTTGACACCTATTCATTTTGAAAATATGAGCAAGTATAGCTTTAGGTTGTGCACCTGTCTTATAGCACAACGTGCCAATTTTTCTGATTACTATTACATTGTTCTTTTTTTTTTTTTTTTTTTTTTTTAAAAAAAAAAAAAAAGTAATCCTTTTTCTCTCTTATTTTGCTGTGTGAAGAATAAACACAGCATCCCCCAGAATAGTAGGGAGACCAGTGAACTGACAGTATGTGGGCATCACTGAAGATTGTGTACCCATTGACCCATGTTTCATCCCACCCATCTTTAGTCATTTAACTGTGTCATCAAGAATAGTCTGAAGTCAAGGAAGAGACATAACATCTCCAAAGGGGCCATTTAAATACTAGGAGGCTGGGTCAGTGGCTGAGCTTGAAAGAGTTCAGGTCTTCAAGTTGTCATTCTGTTTAAAAATGCACTTGAGGAGATGGGCAATAAGTCCAAAATTTCAGTTGGTGGTGAATGATGTCTGGATAGAAGGTTGGGGAACGTGAAAACATGGTGTAATCTATTTATCACCTGAAAAATTACGTTCTACTGAAGAAATTGTTCCTTGATGAACTTACAGAGCTTGAAGGACAAGGAGGCGGAACTGGGATGCCTGACTTCTTGCACAAGATTGCATCACTGTATCTCTGTCCCCACCCTTTAACAAATGCCAAGTGATTTGTAAATTGCCCGCTTTAAATACAGCTTACAATTAGTCACTTTGTCACAGAGTTTTGTTATAGTAAGTAGCAATATTAAGTTACACTGGATCTGGTATTTTTTTTGATATACTGACATGTTTTTTTGGACTCTTGAAGTATCCCATTGATTCCTGTGAGACCTGTGGGCTAGCACAGAAGTATGATAAAGTGGAATATATTGCAATATTTGGGACTGTTATTTACAAACAGTTGAAGTATCTGGATAAACAGGTTCTCATTTGTACACTGGGGTTTCTGTACTACGCTACAAATATCCATTATTGTTTGGAAGCTTATCACTGGGATAAAAATCAACACTACATATATTTAATCATTAAGGTAATTATTGACTGTTCTGGAAGGAGAATGTATTAATACACCAAACCATCTCATTCCAGTTGGTGTGTACAGTCTCATTACCTAAAGGTTATAGAAAAGAAAAAGAGGCTTCGTAAAATGCTTTGAGAAGTTAATAAATCCAGGTCTTGAAGGGGAAAAGAATTAGTACATTACTAAGGGAAAAGAAACATCCTTAGGAGCCATTCAAGTGGTGCTGGCTTTATCTCAGCATGTCATTGCTTCATCAGAATTAAAGTGCTGAGGTGTAGGGCAGAAGATTGTCTCCTAGTGGCCAGATCACCAAACAAGGGCCTGACTTTCACCGTGAGGTTAGCTGACACCTGAGGCATCCATGCCAGACGTCCTTTACATAACAGGCTGCTCAGCAAGCAAAAAAGTTTAATTCTCTCAAAGACACAGTCCCAGTGCTACTGGAGGACCCTTTTGAGGACCTGACAATAGAAACAAGAGCCACCTTGTAAAGGGAAACTCTTCTTGCTAATGAAAAAGATTACAAACATAATTTCAGTTCTTTTCCCACTGTTGCCTGCTAGTGTTTGCATAGTGGAGGCCCCTGGTGACATTGCCACACATTTGTTCTTCATCTGTTAACAAAAGGTACAAAAACATTCTGTTGTGTTTTAGAAATGTGGAAGTTTCTCTAAAGGGAGCGTGTACCACAGGGCTGATCTTCAGCTGCTCTGAGCTGGGAGGCACACTGGCTAGGTGGTGTCAAGCTGTTACATTCTCGCCTTAAAACTTCCACCATACTTTCTTTGGGCAACGAGTTCTAGCTTTTAAAAATCCTATTTCAACAGGTTTCTGTTAGTTTTATTGAATTGTAGGTGGCGTTGTTTCTAGAATAACTGTAATCAAGGAAAAAGTGACTAAACACCAGCACGTTTACAAGTTGTTAAGTGACTTACTTCCCGTAATAAAGTGATAGCACTCATCCTTTTAGACAGAAGGCACTTCATTCTGTGTGTAAGGTAACCTGTAGGATAAAAACCTATTCTGTTTCAACTTCTGTATGTCCTATTACTTGGGGGTTTTGGTTTGGCTTTTATAACAGCATGTTATTTGAACTGTGACTTTTTAACTACTTAAATGGGAGTCTGAGACCTACTGCAGACTTTTATTCCTATCTCTAGGAAAATAACTTATATCCTAGTGAACCTTTCCCATGTGGGACTGTCAGTTGAGGTGAATTTTATGTAGCAGCTGTCATTAATAGAAGTACTTCAGTTGGAGTGTTTTTGCAAACTGTGATAATACATAATTTCTGCCAAAATGAATGAGTTTTGAATTTTCTAGTGACTAACAGAGAATAATATAAGAAAATGAAATAATTATAGTGCTTCATCCTTTATTAATGATGGTGTAAACAACACTGTGATTGAAAACAACATTCAGAATGAATACGAGGAAGGGGCTGCACAGGCTAAAGAAGTAGGTCTGCTCTGTAAGATCTTTGTGAAAAAAACTTCTGGGCAATCATGAAATATTGCTTTTACTTCACGGCATTTGAAAGAACTGCAAGTAGTTTTAGAAGTGGAAGAAGAGCGGCAAAACAAGCCGTGCACTGCAAAGACTGAGTTGCACTCTGGTATGTAAGGAAGCAGTTAAGAGTAGGTCTTGCCCGTGGTACAGGCGAGAAGAGTTGGAGATCTGGAGTCCCCCAGGGTAGATAGACGGACACATCCCAAAACCTGTCACTGACACTGCTGTGGACCTTCTCCTTGTGAACCGTCCCACTAAAAAAAGGGCTGACGAGTATGTGAGCTGCCAGACAGATTTGTCTTTCTGTGCCCAACAGGGGCCCCGTCAGGCCTCAGTGGCAAATGTTAATCTGTTCCTCCCCGTGTTGCTCTCTGGTATGTGGCTCAAGAAGGCGCTTCTGCGTTCAGCTCTGTAACGTGGTGCCGTATCAGCTCTATCGTCAGGTGCCAGGGCAGCCGCGGATCTGTCTTGTGTGCCTTTTAGCCTCTGTTCAGCGTGTGCTTGAGCCCACGGCTTTTTGTTTATCTCAGTCATGTTTCACAATTTAAAATGTTTGCTTTTCTCTGCTGCTGCTTGACAATCAGACTTTTTTTTCTAAGCTAAGTGAATAATAAAATGCTGAGTTGAGAGTTACGGTGGTGATATGAGCGAAGTTAGCAGAAGTTCTACAGTCATTACAAAATCCGCTTTGATATACTGAGTTTTGTCATTTGCATAGTCCTGATAGCTCTGGAAACACATGAATCATAATTTCTTTTATTTTTGGAGAAAGATCTAACATACATATACGTTATCCTCTTTATATTAAATAGGCACTACAGAGGCCAAGTAGTTCTTCATCTGCATGAAGTGTGTACGTGTGATCATATCTGTCTGAACTAAAGAGCGGTTGTTTTCTTTAACTTGATGAGTTAAAACCTGCTCTGAGCTGCAGTACCAGATCCTACCAACTTTGCTGCTAGTTCTAAAAGACTATTACAGCGTCTTGCCAAGAGCAGGCATAGTAGACGTAGGGCAAGTCCAAAGGAGTAAGCAGATATTGCCTTCAGGAGCTTAAAGATCAGAATCGATAGAGATGAAAAGAGTTACTTGATGAGGTTTTTTTTTACATTTATGTGGTTAAATTTGTGTACTGACATACATTTACATTGCATTGGATAGGAAACATCTCCATACTAATTTAATACATAGAAACACATATAAACTGTAACCAAACACTGTGTTACATTATGTCTACAAGGGAAAGGTAGTGAGTTCCAATTCCGCAGGAGTCACCTTCTATTAGGGTTTCTTTCTGTCCTTATTCTGTATGTCAGATGGATTGCTACATTTAATTAAGCAGTAACAATTGAGGTGCAGATTATTTCCTGGGGATTAATGACCAGCTGGACAGAGTTGATAGCCCAAGGTATTGGATAGATTATACTGCATAGCCTCATGGATTAAGTAGCAGCCCTATAGTGTAGAGGTGGTCGCGTTGAATATTGTAAGAAAAAAATCGCACTGAAGAGAAAGTCTATATTTTTTATCTTTTATTCTTTCCGCACCAAGTACGTATCCAGTTCTCGATCATCATTTTTCCTGAAATAGCCTGTGCTTAAAATGACTCTTTTTTCAGGAAGACAGACCACTCCTTGTTTTAGTTCCATGTTGTCCTGTTGTAGCTGGAATGGACTAAGGAAATGACACAGAGGGTTATAGAGAGATATTACATCTTTTTTCAAAACACTGCACAAGCTTTTCAGTGCAAAAGTTATTTTCCAGGTTTATTACAGTTTGCAGGCAGTTTATGAATAAATTTGTCCTTGTTCAGCACTAGGTAATGAATTTAATTTGAACTTCACAGACTTTATTTCATTGCTTCTCCCAGTACATTTTGACATGGCTGTTTTTCATAACGATGTTGCACCTCGACTGTAACTATACCCATGTAGATCCCTTTTACTGGCCACCAGTATTTGAGGATCAAATTTTATGCTGAGTCCTTCCACTTTTGTTCATGTTTTTACTTTGCCTGGAGTTTGGGAGAAGGATGATTCTGAGCATATAAGTTGGACAACCAGTGGCAAAATCACTACAAACTGTTCTGAGCCTGCACACACTAAACAAGAGAGCTCATCTAAGGAGGGCTCAAAGACCCAGTTTATACTCTAGGGACCTGTTGGAAGATCAGCTCCCCAGTTTTCAGTAGATTTCTGTACAAGATTATCTCCATGATCTGGGTGTTGGTCACACTCAGCTGTCTTTCCTTCCTGAAGTCAAGACACGCTCAGGGGCTAGCACTAGGATGCACACTGAAGCTTACCTGTTTTTGTATTGTACTGTATTTAGCCAAAATCAGCCTTCTCCCGTTTGCAATTGAGTGTACCCCGGATAAAACTGCTCAGCTTTGGAAGTTTCTTCTGTATTGCTTCTTCTCCACGATGGGCTCATTCATCATCACTTGTCCTGAACCATGCTTTCTTATTTAGGCACATGGCTGATTATATTGTATTTGTTATTGCTGTAGAGAGCTAGCTGAGGTGTAAGGTTCGCGCATATCACAGTACATGTGATTTTGTGACTGTTTTCTTGGTACAATTAATAGAAATGAGGGATATAATAAAATGTCAGAATGTTAATAAATACATTTTTTTCCATGACTGCTTCCCTCTCATTCTTTTCATATTGCAGGTGTGCCATCACCATGATATCTAGGCTCAAAATACAATATGTAGGAGAAGTACATCAATTCCTGTCTCTAAATTAATGATTTTCTTCACCCATTCCTTGATGGAAAATGAAAAATTAATAATGTTCTAAATATGCCATAAAATATTCGCAGCATTTTTCTGACTTGAAGGAAGGAATATAGCATGTGGTAGTCCTTGTGGGCTGGGGTCTGTCCTGGCCTTATACGTTGAGGTTACGGTGGTAGCAATGGCATTAAAGGCCTTACACAGTCCACGCTGGGATCAGCTGTGATTCTGGCTCTTCCTCACGCAGGATGCCTGGGACATCTCACATCTAGGGAGAGCTGGAGCCGCTGCCATGGCCAGGACCCTTGGGTCATACCTGCCTCCCCAGCCCACTGCCAGCCACACTGCCATGGAACAGGGAGCGCCTTGTGCCCCCGAATCTCGGTCTCCGAGCGCCCAAGAGCGGTTGAGAATGCCCATTCTCAGGGCATAAGGCAGTTTGTCTTTTATTGTGCTTTCTGTAGAAAGCACACTCGAGCCTCTGTTACATTTGAGTAATTGCCTGCAAAGTGCAGGCTTCTGAATTGTGAAAACGTGAGAGCCTCCATCTTGCCAAGCAGTAGTGGTTGAGTTGCAGGCTGCCAGAGCTGAAAACAAAATACAGCTTGAGTGAATCAGCCAGGATCCAATACCACGCATAGACCAATGTTCAGAAGAAAATTTCATTAAAGGAAAGATTTTAAAAAGGAAAGAAAAAGGCTTTATGTGGCTATAGCTTTAATGATTTTCCCCTGTGCTTTTTTCTTTCACATACAGAAGATTTTGTACCATTCTTTTTTTCTTTAATACATGGTAATTTCATTAAGCGAAATCTTAATTTTAGTATGTTAAGTGCATACCTGTTGGAAAAAAAGATTTATTTTTTTTTTTAAACCAAAATACTTCTGTTTCTTATATTAAGTAAACATGGGAACTTGCATTATTTATTTAGTATAGTGATAATTCAAATAAATAAAAGAAGCAACCGAGCACATTATTTCTCTGGATAGAAATGAGAGGCAACCTGCTGTACACAGAATCTGAAGTATGCTCGTTCAGGCATTAAGAGACCTTATGCAATCATATTTCATTTTCTATGTGAATTTGTGTAATTTGGATTTTCTTTGTAATTTATACTATACATTTCAACATCTGAAACACATTAGGCAAATATTAGACGAAAGTACTGACTAATTAAAACATTTCTCTGTCTGAACATTTGAATATTCAGGAATGCTGTAGTTTAACAATTAGTAAATTAAACATAGCATTGTGAAAAGCAAGGTCCAAAGGAATGAAAGCTCCTATTTGTAAAACCTGTGAAAGAAAATTGCTGAGGAATTCAAGCGTGTGCCCGAGTGGCATGGCAGTTCAGATGAGGATGTGAAGGTGTGATGAAAAAAAAGGGAGAGAGTAAGTTGCATGGGTGTCTCCAGATCTGCACGTGTCTAATGGGGAAAAGTATCTGGAGGGACCAGATTTTCTGGCTACAAAGAGTGACCAACTAGCAAAGCAGAGGACGAAATCTAATAATGGGGAAGAAATAAAAGTAAGATAGGGACTTGGTGCACTAGAAATAAAGAAGAGAAATGCACAGTCAGAAGATAGCTGCTCTGCAGCAATTTTTTGATATACTATCTGCACAAAGCAAGACAGAGATAATAGAGGGGCCAGGAGCCAGAAACAGCTGGAAATTGCAGAAGATAGGAAACTCTAAGATACAGGCTGCTGGATGATCTGCACCAGCATCTGACAAAGGCATGGCGTGTGGTTGGATGTTCCTTGTTGAAAAGAATCAATGCACTTGGCACCAGAGGAGCTAAAAGCAATCCATGGACTAGGGTTCATTTTGGGACAGGTAATGCTGCCATCTGCCATAGATCCCTGTCCAGATCTGGGAAAAAACTCAAAGAGGAGGACATTTCAGTAAAACAGCAATATTGACTGGGTGATTGTAAATCAAGTCAATTTAAATTTAATTGAGTGATCAGCAAAGAAGGCTTTTTTTTTTTTTTTTTTTGAAGAAAACTTTGAAAAACTCAGCAAACCAATGAAATTTTGCTTCAGAATGAGATTAAGCTACAGAGAAACTGCATATATTTGTGTACGCATAATCATATATATATACACCTCTGTACACTTATTTTCAAATCTTATTCCTGAATTTAAGTTTTCCTATTTAGAAATGGGAAGATCAATAAGAAAAGAAATCAAACTACAGTTAGAGAACAGTTACAGCCAGGACCAATAAGGAAAATCCAGAGAAGCAGAAAGCAGAGCAGTATGTTGAGCTGTTAGAAGCTGGTAAATTGAATTGCTTGGCTTTTTTATAAAGTAATAAAAATATTGTGTTGCTACAAGTAAGCATATATTTGAATAAGATAGTGTGTATGGACAGGAATTCTCATTTCCCATTTTAATAGGAGGAGGAAAGTCTTTTGCAGTATCTTAAAAAGAGATCTCAGAATAAAGACGTGGATTGAAGAATTAAGTATCAGAGAAGCGGGGAAATTTTTTCAGTCAAAAGTGCAGACATTGAACTTTATTTCTAAAGCAGCAGCTAAAAAAGTTTTTAAGTCCTGAGGGACTCTGGGCCCGAGTGAAGAACCAACTCAAGAAGAGCGTTGGGACTAAGCAGAGAAGCTATAGGGATTAAAGTCTTATCAGGGAGGTGAAAATGGCCATAAAGCGAAGCATGTTAGACTTTGCAAATGATAGTAAGACAAACAGCTGAAGTTTTTCAACTTTATAACAAAAAAAAAAAAAGAACAAGGAGAGAAAAAGCATAGCAGCTGTGCAGTACAGATAGGTAGAGACTACAGATTGTCCGTAAGCATCTCAATACTTGAACTGAACGGACTATATTCAGTCAAGCAAAATGATGTTGAGTAGTTAGGAAGAGGAGTGTGGATATGGAAATGACAGACACTGATGTGCAAAGTAATCTTAAGAGAGATAAAGGTACCACAGTCAAGGCAATAGGATTCTGAAAGGGCTGGTGAAAGAGATCACAGGACCCGTTGGATTGGTTTTGAGATCTTATTTAATGTTTTCTTATGGAATGCTATGATTAGTTACACAAATAAGAGTGCATTAATTTGCTGATAACCAGAAATGGAGAGACACTGTTGGGACAAAGAGTCACAGCATCTCAGGAAAAGATACGCTTGCAGCTGTAAGCGGGGAGGGGAGTTTATCAGCTGCTGAAGAGGGGAGTGACTGGAATAAGTATGAACTGGCAAGATGAGTTGTGACAATAATGACAGCAAGTGTCCACGGATTTTTTCTGGGGGGATATTTCTTGTAGAGAGCGGTAAAGTGTGCTGTGTTAGCCGCTGTTGAGATCGCCCGTGTCTGATCACCCGTATTCAAGGGAGACAAATTCAGAATGAAACAGGTATGAGGAAGGGCTGTTAGGATGATCCTGGGAAAGGACAGCCTCTTGTAAAAGGAACAGACGATGGCTATTTTTATGGCGACTTAAGTCCAAAGACATCCCAGCTGTCTCTAACAAGGGTGTTTTAATCCAGCTCTCAGTGGCAGGGCCCATGCCATGGTATTCCTGAGCAGGGCAGCGTAGCTCCCACCGAAGGTGATGAGGTTCCCCTCTGTCTAGACTGAGCCCGATACCCGAGCTCGTGGGGCATGCAGGAAACATCCTGGTTTATTTAGCCTGCTAAAAAGAAGGATGAGAGAGGAGATTACTTCTTATAACTATCTGAGAGAGAAAAACCCTAGGAGGGAAAAGAGTGATTTCAGTCAAAGGGCAGTGTTGGTATAAGAGCAAATGGTTATCAGCTGCCGGTGACTAAATTTCCAGCCATCAGAACAAGGACTTTCCAGTATGCCTGACCAGCAGGAGTAATGGTGAGCAAGTGGGACAGGCCTTGACAGCTGAAACTGGTATTTGCTTCTGTGGCTTGGTGTTTCCCTAAGTTTTGCCATGCCTCCTCTTCCTTTCTGCAAGCAGTGAACTAGTTAAGTTGCTGAGTAACTCTAGAAACGGTGCAAACAAGCAGCAGCTGCACTATTGTTTCCAAATAAACGTATATTTAAATGACCTGGTGAAGGATAAGATTGAAGTGATAAAGCAGTTGGATGGTGAATGTGTACAATAGAAAGTGTTACTGTAGTCCGTGTCATTTTTTCCATTCCAAAAGTGTTCTTAATAAGTATTAAAACTAATCAATGACACATGCCTAAAACTGATCTGATACATTTTATCCCCATGATGAGGACCTCAGGAATGTAGGCATGGATTTTGCTTGCCAGCACATGGATTGAAGGATCATGACCATTTCATGGAGGCATAAACAGCTTTTTGTTCTCTTTTGTTTTTAGCAGCTTCTGTTATTTTAAATATATGTCCTTACCCTTGTGTTCACAGTGAAACCGTTTCCTTGTCTTCAACCTCATGGCTACACAAAGCACTCAGTGAAAACCTTCACAGTCACTCTTTGGTTTCTAAGATGTAGCAGTGAGTGGCAGGGGTCTTCCAAGAAAGCGTCTTGCCCTTCTTTCTCTTGATCACTTTGAACAGCAGAATGAGATAAACGAAATCTTCATGTCTAAGAATCATCCAGCACTTTTCTTGATAGGTGGACATAAGGAAAAAGCACCGTAATGAGGACAGCAAGTAGCTTTATTCAGAAGGAAAAAAATCATCAATCACAACCACGTTTTTAAATTGTGTACTGGTTGCAGTGATTTCCAAACAGACAGACATTAATTTCTTTGGGTTACTCTGGCTGTATAGCATAGGTTTGCCCGCCACAAAAAATAGACTGTCATTTTTTCCTGACTCATGTCCCGAGTTAGTCAGATTTATTCTCACAATTATATGTTTTCTCCATATATTTTAGGTTGCTGTGATTTTCATAGGTCTTTAAAAGGAATTGGTTATTTTTTCTTAATTATGAAAATGTTATTTCAGTAAATGCAATTTAATTAAAATGAGAATTTCTGCCAAAGCGTTTAAATAAATACAGTATTCTTTTACAAGTATGAAAGGAGTTACTATTTGCTGTTTCATTTCCTCACTAATATGCTGGCATGTTTGGTTTGAACCTGAGCTTGTGGAAGTTTATTCTTAACCAAAGCAGTTCCTTTTTCATGTAAGTAGGTTAAATGTGAGTTGTAGAGCCCTAGGGCTCTTTTTGTTCAGTTTTAAAGCCCCCTCAAGTGGGCCTCTTTTAGAAACCTGGAATCATATGTTTGTAAGGTTGATCCAAATTACCATTAGAATAGCTCTTTTCAACTTTTTATTTATACAAAGAATCGTAAAAAATGCGCCAAACTGACATGGTATTAAATCAAACTGAATAAAGACAGTTAATTTTCTTTTTGCTCAACGACTATTTTTTTTAATGGAAACTCTCAAATTGAAAAAAATTGTCTGTAGAGTATGTTAAGGTGCCATGCAGTATAATAAAATGCTATTACTGTCAAAAAGGTACATGATAAAGTGCATTTGCACAAAAGGCACATATTAATGTCAATCATTTTCGGGTGATTTATATACTAACTGCAGTGTTTTAAGAAGATCAATATTCTTTGTTTTGACAACATTTCAGAGCCTTGTACTTTCCTGACAGTATTAATCTTTCTACCACAGTACGGTAGAATAATTTTAGTAATTAGCGAATGGTTAGTTTGGTGAAAAGAGTAATAGTACATTTGAATATTGCCAGGTAAGAAACTTGGTACATTTTTGAGTAAGATAAACACAGTAATAATTCTAATTTTTAGTGGAATATTATGTTATGTAATTAGCACAAAGTTCCTAAAGCGGTGATATTTCCACATCCCCTAAAATGTATTTTCTATGTATGTATAATAATTACCCCATCACAATTCTATCAAAGTGTCCCCTAAGATATAATAATAGACAGAATTACAATAGTTAGATACATAATTTTCTAATCTGCTTCTCAGAAGGCATCAGAAATACTTTAATGTTTTTCTTTATTTTCTCTCTCATCCTCCTTTTCAACTTCTGCACGCTTTTCTGTTTTTATCCTTGTTTAGCCTTCTTGTTTGTCATCTATTCGTTTTCCTTAAAGTTCTTTTTTTTTTTTTTTTTTTTTTTTTAGTGGTAGAATGGCTAAGCAAAAAAGTTTGTGCTCTTTCTTGTCTCCTCTTGTGAAGAATTATTAGCTTTTTCCTCTACTTGTGAAACCCATCTCTCATTCTTACTTGTTTAAGAAGTTCCGCAGCTCCTGGAGAGCTCAGCAAAAAGAAAGTTGCCTCCACAGAAGAAGAAATCCTGGGGGTGTTTTTGGAGACCACGTGGAGAGGTACTAAAGAGTTACCCTTCTGCTACAAACTGACTTTACCATTGCTTACCTGTAAGGGCCTGGCTCAGCTGCCTTTTACATCCTATACTTCTAGTTTCTGTAGGATGCTCAGTATCTGTACTGCTGGGGCCATAACTTCAAAAATCAATAACAGAGCAGTAATTTTCAAGGCTTTTCAAGACTTTTAGTCTTACTTTATTTTTAAAATAACAGACACTGTTTGGAAAGCGTCTCCAGTACTACAGTTATTTCCTTATCTAAATAACGGAGTTACGGTGTAGGAGGTAGCTGCTGTCCAGTGATTGGGTGTTCATGACAATTAGCTGTAACAGCTTTGCAAAGGCCAGATCTGTATTCTGTATTGCCTCTCTTAACTTTCACTTTCAGCATCCTAAATATCTTGTAAATTTTTAGTCGAGTAAAACTCACTGTAAAGTATAGTAAGCTTATCAAGTTAATCACAGTGAGCAATTTTGCAGGTCCCCCACACATTTCTTCCTATTAAAAATACTTGCAAAGTAGATGTTAAAAATACCAAAAACGTACATACACAGGCTTTCCCCAGAGCCCTGATGGCCAGGTGCGCATCACCCACCCTGGTGTCCCGATGTCTGAAGAACAGGCTAACTCTTCTGTAGTTTGCAGCTGCAGGGCTCTACATAAACAGGGAGGCAGTTCTTACAGCTGTATTTTGGGTCTTCTCTTCAGCATGTGAGTTCCCGACGTTTCAGGACCCGCGCTGTAAGCCCCGTGCCCGGGTCAGAATGGGTCTCGCCGCCTCTGCCGCGGCAACCGAGCCACGATGCGCACGAGGGGGGAGAGTCTGCCTGTTTTGGGAAGAAATGGGCTCCCGTGTGCAGAACCTGAGTTCGCGCTCAGCAGCAATTAGTGCGTTTGGTTAGCGAGTAGTGAACGCCAATCCTCCCTATGATGGAAACTTCATAGGTGGAAAATTTGTAGAGGAGAGTAACCACTCATTATGTCTTAAATGTGAGCAAGGTGTTGCTTTTACAGCCCTGAGAACCTAGCGCAGGTTTTGTGAAGCTGTGAGGGATATTGTAGGTTTCTCCCGCGAGCCGTTGGCTCAGGACAGGGACAGCAGTGGCAGCAGAGTTTGTCTGTAGCATGATGCTGCTCAGGGGTACTCATGCATTGTGCAGTTTATACCTACATTGCTCGTGGTTGTGCCCAATAGCCTGATCTAATTCCACCCTCTCATCCTATTTTCTAAGGTTTTGTTTCTCAGTCTGGAGGAAGAAGAGTTGTGGGATAATCTGTTCATTGATCATAGTGAGTTTTATAGTGCTCCGCGTGATACAATGCACTGGTGGTGGTAATTCAGGCTTTCAAAATGATCGGGGAAAAAAAGAAAATATGAATACTTTCAACTGGCAACTAACTCCCTATCTGAAATAATTGGCTTTTATGTTACAAAACTGGAAAAATATCATGAACCATTAAACAATGGCATGCCTTTATAATTTTTCTTAAAAATCTGCTCATCAGCTTTCATATGCCTGTGAACAAATGAAAGTTGATGAGGATATTGCACTGCTAAATGTACTGGATAATATTCTTTTCAAACATCTGATCTGATAAGCAAAAATTCACTACATGGTAAAAGTCAATCACTGTAAATATGTCTGGTTAGAGTTAAAATCTCTATCTTACATTTAGTTTATTTTTTTAGCCAATGAAGATTAAAGGTTAAGCTTTAGACAACTTTATGACTGCATTCATGGAACTTTTTTTCTTCTTTCTGTTTGCTATTCTGGCAAACAGAGCACTTCCCTAAGAACACTTTCACAACCCAGCACCTGTTCATTTGGGTGGTTGTTAGGAAAAATGGTTAAATTAGCATTGAACTCTTCGGGAGAGGGTTTTATTTTTAATTTGAGACTGTTGTCCTATGTATAACAGTCATATTACTTAGATTTTCATATCGATTGTATCTGGCAAATGATTTCTCAAGGTTGTCTGCTATCTTCTAGTGTTGTTTATGCCAACCTCTTCAGTTATTTGGGGAAAGGCAGGGATTTTATTGGATTCTGTAAAAACTGCTTCCTGATCTCATTGTGATTCCTGGGAGCTAGAAAAGGTCCCTGACTTTCCAGTTAGGCTTCTGCCTTCTGTGCTTCAGAAGTTCTCCTATTTCAATTCTTTGCAGGAAACGGGTATTAAATTTTTTTCTTTTAGAGAGGTATAAACACAGCCTTATTTTTACCTAGGTTGCAAGTCTTGGCTCTTTTCCTTTAAGGTTGCTACTGATTTTATCTACATTAAAGCCAGTGCTGATGGAGAACAAGTGATTCATTAGGTCGACTTGGCTGATATGATCAGCAGAATTGAAGACAAAAGTCCTTGTGTTCTAGGTTTCGTACAGTCTAAAAGAACATTTTAAGTTCAGGGTCCTTATGTGGGAAGAAAAACAGTGCTGGAAGTTACCTGCAGGAATCATTGCATTACCAATGAACTGTAACCACATCTTGTATAATGTTGGTACTATATAATAATCTCACCTAAAGACACGGATACAGTCATGTGCATTTGAAGCTAACAGTTTGCAGTACCAAAGCTGGAATTTGTCTGCAATAATACGGACTGTTTTCTTTACTAACATTATTCACATGAAGGAGTCTGGTTTAGCCTCTGGATTACGAGCTTTGTTAAGTCATACTTTGACAGTATCAGTTTAGCAATGCTTAAGTAATAAGTACATGAGCCAATGTTTCAGTGGTTTTCTTTGTTGAGCAGGAAATTAAACCACAATGTTCTGGTGAATTTGGAAAGTTTTATTCTGTATTTCTAAAACTATCAGTATGTCTTCAAGTGAAGATTAAATTCTTTTTCATATTCATATAGATAAATTTCATATTCATATGAAAATTCATATGCATTCACATTATTCAAGCTTGACAAAACACATACGAGTCCAAAGATCTGTTGTAAGACTTGAAAAGCAGCTTGCCCAGTTAATATCAAGCTCCTGTCCCCCTCATATCTGCAGTTTACTTCATTTGCAGAAACACTAGTTAGTACACTCTTTGAAACCTGCTTGCAGAAGAGGTTGTGAGATTGAGGCCCCGAACAAATCACCTGCAGCTGTTAAAAGTTATCACCAATTAAAGCAGCAGAGCCTTCATCACGCACTCCTCTGCCATCAAGGCAACCATCAATGAAGGACAAAGCACTGAACAAAAAGGAAGACTGTCACCATTTGAATCATTATTTCATGTAGTTCTCGTACTTCCCGGATTTTGCAAATTGCAAAGGCTTGATTTCGTTTGTGTGGTTTGAAAGTTAATGTTGGGAAAGGTATTTAGATTGGTTTCATATTACTTGTTCATATTAGAGGCTTTTTTAGAGTAAACCTTATCAGAAATTAGCTGCCTGAAGAGATATGCAGGCACAGAAGAAATCAGTCATCAAAGACAAATGCCAGCCTGAAGCTGACCAGACCTGAGTCTCCTTTATCAGGTTTAAAAGGGTCAGGAGACAACTAGAGAAAAAGTCCTTTGAAATGGAGCTGAGGTTCAGCCCATCAGGGACCACATTTAGATTTCCTGCGTTTTCTTAAACATCCTAATTTGACATACTCTTAAAGATGACATGAGGGTGTGATTATATGTAATTCAGCTTCTGTTTTCTTCCTCTGCTTAAGTTTCTTAAAATTTCTCACACTAATTTAATTCTATGTATCCGAAATACATCCCCACATATATAGGTAATTTGCAGTGCACAGTTCTTAAGTTTAATTTAATTTGTAGCGTTCTGTTTACCTTTGTTGTTTTTTGCCTGCTTTTTTATTCACGTAATACTTAACTTTGGGATATTTTATAGCGTGAAGAAGTATGTCTTTCACTTGGGAGCAAATTGGGATTGCGTGCAAGAAGAAAGAGATGCAGTATATTCCCTCCCTTTCATGGCACGACTAAAAGAAGCAGGACGCGTACGGGTATTTATCCATTGCACAAGGGTGTATGTGAAACTCATTGAAATATGTGAAAGCAAGCTTACAGGAGCCATTGTGTCCCCCCCATCCTGTTGGAAGGAAACGGGCCTGCCCCATTGAGGGGAAGGAGAGCATAAAAAGTTAAAGTCTGCCTCTCACTGTTCTCTGTGCCACTCTTCAGCTGTGGCAGAAGCAGAAAGGAGCCTGCAATTCCTGAGTGGGCATTTCTTTCCTGGGCATCTCACAGCTATGCGCTACCCTTCACATGCAGAGAGGGGCTGAGTTTACTCCTAGCCTCAGTTTGAATTCAGTAGTCATAAATTGCAGCAAATGTCAAATTCATAAAAAAATTCCTGGTAAACTTGGAAAAAAAGAATAACGGTGTCTCTGGTGTGTACGTGCATTTTGTAGTGAACAGGGGTGTGGATCGCTGTAGGTCTGTTAACTCCACTTGCTACTGTAATCATGCATATTTTTAAAAGACACAGTGTTCTTGAAATACATCCTAATTCATTAAGTTGCTATATCACAGAAACACTGATTCTGGAAGACAGAAGACAGTTAGGTAGGTGAAGTATCACCAGTGTTTTGAACTCAGTATAAAGACTCCAGCTGGGTTCAGAAACCTATACTTAAATTTTAAAAGAGCACCTCTCTAGCCTTCTGTGCAGGCAAGCTGCCTGCTGCCAGTGGTAATCAGTGGATAGAGATGGGTTAGTGGGTTTTTTAGGTATCACAACAGGTAAAGGTAAAATTCTCATGCTTATACTGAATTCATTATGTTGTACAAAATTTTTGTCCTAGAGAGCAATGTCATGCATGCTATTTGTTTTCAAAATTTGAAGCTGTTTATAGTAGTCAATACTACCAGACTTGAAAACATTAATTCCATATGTTTTTAAAATAAAATATGGTGCGAGTGAGCAGTTTTCATTATGCCTTTCATTTGCTGTGCACAGTCCAACATTGCTCTTTTTCTTGTGCTACCATATTTTTGAAACTACTTTTTGGTTTTGTGGTCATGGTGCTTCTTCCATTTTTGACATGCTTCTCTTAGTACTTTTTTTTTTGCTTTTCTTAGAAATGACTCTCTTCCTTCCCTCCCTCTCTTGAAAATATTACTGAGGTCTTTTACTGGAACAATACGTCTTGCGGTGTCCTCCACTTAGCATGAAGAAGTTAATTAACTTTAGTTTTAGGAGATAAAACTTTGTAATAAATATGTTGATCTTATACTTGCCTGAGCTGCACTATGTAAACCAGAGAAACTTTGAAGTCAACAGAAATATTATCTGAGACAGTGGTAGCTGGGCTTTTTGAGATAACTTGAGACTGAAAATAGCTCATAGTATATCAAAGCAGGAATTATATGAGCTATAATGATAAGATTGCTAGTCAGGAAGCTAGACTATGTGAAATTGAAGGAATATCCTGATATCATTATATTAGCTTTCATGAATTCTGGATGATATTGTGCATTTTGGTCTCAGCAGTTAAAAGTCCTGTTTGAGTGTATTTATAGACCAAAACTTGTAATGTTTTTTATATGCTAATGAATTTCAATCTTTTATGTATTCATAATAAATGTTTATAATTGAGTTAATTACATCTTAAATCATTTATTGCTATTATAATACAGCTATTCGATTAATTATTAAAATAAGCTTTTTGAATACTTGTTTTAAAATAACACCAGCATATCTGTGGAAGTCTTTGTATTTTTATCTACTTTTTTGACATTCTTTTCAATACTCTGATCCATAATCATGATGAATAGGCTATAACACAATATTTTAATAACCCCAAAGACTACAGAAGTAGAGGTTTTTATTTTGCATACACCTGTTTCAAAAGAGGATAAAGAAATAATGTCCAAAGTAAGAGATGTAAGATTAAAAATCTTGGACTTGTTCTTTAAGGGTTGTCTGTGTAAGACCCAGTATCTCCTAGAAAATGCTCAAAAGCAGTTATTGTTGGCTTATAGCATTTCTTATAGCTGAGCCCAAGAACATTTGTTATTCCATCTTGGGGAACATTTAGAAGTTTGGACCTGCAGGAATGCTTCTAATGGATGTGAGTGAAGAATGTGTGCTTGGGACCTACATCATGCTCTTAAAGCTTGAGTTAGAGAGGTCTCGGAGCAAACTTGGTAAGGTGACGTTGTGTTGTTACAGATTTTATCCTTCATATAAGCCATTATGCTGGGGTTTTCTTTCAGTCGGTGGTTGTTGAGTTCCGTATCTGAAAACTCCAAAGGTTAATCCACCAATACAAACAATCATGTTCCTTCTCTTATTACTACCTACAGATTGATCCATGTGCTTCATATCATACTGAGGAAGTGCTTGTTCGAACACAGTAATTCATTCTGTAAAGCTGTTCAAGATACATGACACTTAAAGAAAAATGATCTAAAAATGCCAGTACAAAGCAAACCATGTTATAAAGGCTGCATTGCCAGATATAAGAAAGCTGAGTTATTGGTCAGTATAAAAGGAATGAAAACAACAGCCAAAATTATGGTTTATATTTTTTCTAGTCAGGACAGGCCAATATATTTCCTAGACAAACCTGCTGAGATTGTGCAGTCAGTGCAGCAAAGCTGAGAGAATTGGTTATTTTAGAATGTGTGCAAACCTATATCATGTGCTTCATCAGTTTTTGTCCTGTTTGTTGGTCTAATAAAGGGCATTTTCAGACAAAAGTTGCCTTGTTATCTTTATTAATCAAACCTCTTAAGAAATGAGGGGGAACAGGCAATTGCCCCAGTTTATATGGAGAGATGGTGATTGAATATTATGGTGTCTACATTTCAGTAGAATTAATGTTACTCAGTATCAGAGTATTATGTGCTTTAATTTAAACACTGTGGATAAATCCTCTTCAGTCTACAAAGCATTTTTCTTCAAGGCTTTTCTGCGGGGTTTTTCCTAACATCAATAGCAGTTATGTGTATGCAGCAAGAGCAAAACTTGTGTCATTAAAATCCTGCTTGCTCTCTATTCAGCAAAATATTTGTTTGTGCATAGAAGTTGATTTAAACATGTTCCTCACACATACATCCTGTGCAGAAGTATCTTACATCATACTCAGTGGAGGAAGAAGTAGTAAAAATGTTCAATACAGTTACTTGAAAAGGAAAAACTGGTTATCACACTGTTTTATATATATCGTTCTGTTTTATATATATTCATGGGATATAAAACGTGGAATTCAGGTTGGGTAGCAAAGGTAGGTAGGAAACTTTCTAATTCCTAGAGTTTCTCTGAAACTTTTGCTAGAGCTGTCCTTTTCTGTCTACTTCCAGTTTTTCATGTAAACATGTAAAAAAAGAAAATTTATTTTCTGTGATGATGGAATAAAAAGCAAACCAAGATAGAACATCAGTCGTTAGGTGCTATATAACATTTCATTTTATACTTAAACAACTGATACAGATTTTATTTTGAAAGGTTGACATCCTTCTTGGAACAGGTTATGGAATATTTGCCTCATATGAAAAAGTATATATAGCCTTCAGATTCACTGAGGGCTCCCTTACACCTATATAATATTTTTTCTTATGACTGTATCCACTGTAAGATGAGAAAGGTACATCAGGTATCACTGTAACTATGGGAAATTCTGAATACCTCTTTGTTTTTTGTGAATGTTTTGACAGAATTTAATAGTGAAGGGGGGGAATTATTGCTAAGCAAACCAGTTGTAAAATATTTGGAAATAAGAGTAAGGTTTAAAAACTGTAATGTTAGTGTCTTCATTTAATGAGCTACATCTCATTTTATAGTCAATTTAGTGCACTTTCATGTTTTTATACATGGAAACGTGTGTATATGTGTCCATGCTTGTATATGTAAAATTGAGGCAATACTGCACATTTATGATTTTTTCATGACTAATTCCATGTATGACACAGGAGTTTTAATGAGACTCATATTAGAAATACTTTTTGTAAGTTTTTAAAAAACTCTTGTGTAAACTACATCAGAAATGCTTCAACGTGATCTCTGCAATAATGTATAGATTAAAGACACTGATAACTGAGCATACTCCATTGCCTTGCTTTTTTTCAGTTAGTGCCAGGATTGCTTGGATACAAGTCTGGTCATTTTACTGAGATTTTATCTACAATGGTACAATGTCTAATAGAGGTTTTTGGTCTTAAATCTAAACTTTACACATTGTCAATGTCATGGAGTCCTCTACTCCATGTCAAAAAGGGAGAAGTATACATTTTTGAGTATCATACTGAAGAGAAGAGAGTTTGCAGTGAAGAAAACTCACTTTCAGTGAAGAGTTTTCACTCCTCATGTTTATTTTTAGCAACTGAACTGTTATTTTGGAGCTTTGTACACATGGAAAAGGTGCCTGCATTGATCAGCTACTTAATTACCATTGATTCTCAGTGTGAGTACATAATCTCATGGCACAGCCTGAGTAACAACTGTTAACATTTGAGTAATCAATTAACTATTTCAGTATTTGTGAAGGTAACAGATAAGACTGATTCTCGTTTGAAATTTAGCACTGCAGAAGAAATACCAGTTTTCATAATTTAATAGCAATTTTTTTTTTAACTGAAATATATGAGACATTTTGATCTTCTGTGTCCTTTGTATGAATGTATCAAATACTCAAATCCTCACAAGCAGACTGTGGCTCAGAGGAAATGTTAAACAGCAACATGTGTTCACTGTGGTCTTTCCATGTGCATATTATCTTCATTATTTCACCCTTGTTCTCGAATCTCGCATCAGTTTAGCATTTCTGAACTGATCTACTTTCTACTTACCTGCTACATGCATGACCGTGGGCAGACACAGATGAGGACATCGACATGTTTCTTTCAGTGGTGCAGTGGCTCTGGAGGAATGCTGCAAAGGTCAGGACCATAAGTCAGCTCCGTGGCCCTGGACAAGGGTTTAGGGCAGATGACAAATGCTGTTCAGGAAGAGCGTTTCTGCATCTTTGCTGTGACTCTACAAAGAGCTTTTCTGGACAGTCTGTATTTCACACATCTGTTCCTGCACCATGGAGCAGCTCGGAGTGATCCTGCTGGGTGGCCTGGTGACACTTTAATGGTGTGAGCTACGCAGTTGCACGATTCTGGCTTTGATATGGGAGCTTGTGCTGGCCAGTGCTAATGTGGGCAAAAGCCTCTTGCTTCCCTGTCAATTCAAAGGAAAACTTCCCTTTCATCTGTTAACCTTTTGGGACCGGTGACCTAGGGATGGGAATACCTGCAGTTTGTTACCGGGTTCTTTGTTCATTCGATTTTTCTTATTAACAAGTTCTGTAATCATGCATTGTGAAAATACTGCTACACTTCAGTAACATTACCTATCTTGAAAGAGTTGCTGGGAAATGGGATTTCAGTGAATTACGGGAAAATATTTTTCTGTTTAACATAACAATACCTATACTTTGTAGTGAACTGTAGATACTGGGGAATTATCAGTACGTACAATTTTATCAGTGCATACAGCTTGTTTTTCTGAGTATGTTTTGAGAAGCTTTGAATTTCTGAAGTTAAAACTTTAACCGTTGTTTAGATGGCCTTGTATCCCCTAGAGTTACCTTCTTTTTAACCACTCCATGATTTAAGGGACAGGGATTTTTCAAAAAAAAAAAAAAAACCACCCCACCCAACCAACAAAACTTCTGTAGAGGAACTGAGGTCAGATTTTTTTTGAGCAGAATGAAAAGTATTTAGTTGTTTTCAGTGGTTTAACAGTTCTTTTCTTGGTAAATACTGCACATAGTATGTTCATCTTCAATTTAATATTTCAGTATGTTAAAGTTTACAATCACATAAACATTTTCTTGTCATGTAGTCCCTGTGTGACTGAGGTCGCTAAAAACAAGGATTAGGATCTCCTTCACAGTTTTGTAAATCAAGGGAATTCTGTTCAAGTCAGTTGAATTAAAGTTGCATGAGATCACGGTGAAGTCCAGGGATATTAGATCGTTAACCTGAATATAGGCTACAGAACTGGATCCATCTCTCTGCAGAAGAGCCGTATGCTGAAAGTAATACTCAGGAAGCTTTTAGAAGTAATGGATGGATTCTTCAAACTTTAACATGTAATAACTAGTACGTACTTAGATGTCAGTGGATGTAGCAGAACATGAACGGGAACGGCAGGTGTAGCCAGCAGTTCCATATCCATGCTGTAGTTGGCCCAGTAGATTTATAATGCGTTCTTGTTCACTGGCACGTCTTCGTTCAGCTTCATCAAGTACAAGACACGTTGTTCCTGCCTTTACTCGCTGGATTCCTCTTCCTCCAAAAATGAAGAATTTCTGCAGGTGCAGAAATCCTTTCAAAGGTGATCTTGTAGCAAAGAAATAGGTTGTGAGTGTTGATCTCTAAGGAAGTCCAAGCATTTGCAGTGAGTTCTGCCCATCACAGTTTCTAATCCTAAACTAATTGATTTAAATGATATTGGAAGTTTTGAAATGTAACATCCACAATACACAGACTATGTTCCCCCTTAAATAAGGTTCTTTAGTAAGTCATTAAATAATAATTTAGTACAAATTGAAGGGTTTTTGTAAGATGAAAGATATGATAAAGTAACCAGCTATGGAAAAACACCACCAACAAAAATATAGTTTTCTTTTTTTTTTTTTTTCTTCCATGAATAGTAAATCTGGTCTTGAACCACATTATGTTCTGATTCAAAGATCAGGTTCCTAGGGATGTTGGAAAAATGTTCGTTATTTGCTTTTTGTTCTCCCTGTAGTGGATTTACGAAGGAAGCTTTTTTAACAAAGTAATTTTAGGCCTCCACTTTACATTTTATTTTCTGAAACTTTATGGATGAAAGTACTTCTTAAGTGTGATCTTATACATTTATTACTTTTTATGTGATTAACAAAAATGACTGGAACACTTCTATCACGCTATATTTCTGAAAAATAGCTCAGACAAATTTCTACAGTAGGATTGCTGGTAACCACAACACACTAGAGAAAACATGATTTTGAATTTGCTTTAGACCTTAACCTGTTGGCAGTTCCTGAACTGGGCAAGAAAGAATTGTCATCTGTCATATATTTGCGTTCTTCATTCAAAGCATTGCTGCAAGCACTTACATTTATTTTCTCCATGCTGTCAAGCTGTGATTTCTTTTTGCAATGACACTTTTATCTGTTTATTTTGGAATGCACAGACTTGAAGTGACTAGTTCTTCAAAATTCTCAGTTTTACATTTTAAAATAATTTCTAAATCGGTGTAGCTGCAGATGCGAAGTGTTTTTCTTCTTCATATTATAAATCTGAATCTCCAGGAAGCATTATTTCTGTTGTCCAGCTACATGATATGTGTAAATATGAAGTAGAAAAAGGATGTTATTTAGAGTGATTGACTCACTGTAAATAGAAATGAGAGTATGGTGGAAAAAAGCGTAGAGTGGTACCTTCTACTTCTCCTTGTGCAATGAGAGTGCACTTTGATGAGGGGTGGGACATGGAGAGGGGTGCAGAAATGCTGCAAATCACTCCAGTCAGGGTCTGTTCAGGTGTCATTGCCAGGGATCTGCAGTGGGTCTCTTGCTGGCTTCTTCACTAGAGCACGTCACCTCTGTGCATCAGCCTGGAAAATCCAGGACTGGGGAGCACGTCCCAGGATTGCAACAGGGCAGCTTCGCCAACCCCCATGGCTACATTACTCTCCCAGTAGAAGCTAGGCCTTATAGACATCTTCCTGTCCCTCTGGGGGATGGAGTATGGATTATTTTCATTTTTCTTTTATAATTCAGCTCCTGGAGATAGAGTAGTTTTGGTTTTGTTTTTTTTGTTGTTGTTGTTTTTTGTTTTTTGTTTGTTTGTTTGTTTTTTGTTTTTTGTTTTTTTTTTTTTTTTCTGATTGAACCTCTGTAATTCAGAAATGAAACTGCAGGCTCAAAATAATAGAATTTGGTAGTTACCTCCACTTCACGTTGTTCTTTGAGCATTTCCCTTGTATTTCAGAGATGACACACATTTCTTTCAGAGATTTTCCAACTGAGGCAATGTCTAAATAGAGAGTTGGCCACGCTTTGCATGGGTAGATTGGTGAAATATTGGTTGGTCGCCATTTACAGGGAAGAAGCAATGGGATTATAAATACTTAGTTAAGGAAATTGTCTATGTTTTTGTTTCCCAAAAGGGAATTTTCTAATTTGTGGTCCAGATCCCCTCTGATGTGGTGGCAGCAATATCAGTGTAATTGAGGGAAGGAAAGGAGGTGATATAAGGAGTCCTCTGAAACTTTTGACAGGAATGTATGATGTTGGGCTGCTCACCTGAATGATCTGACCTGCCCTTCGTCCGTGGCATTAGCAGAGTACAAAGTTGCCTTTTCTGGCCAAAATGGATCACTGAATGAGGACGTAGTAGCCAGGTAACACATGCAACTGCCAGTTGTGTGGCTGCCACCTTTGCCAAATGTGTGTGATTGGCATAAACTACTTATATTTTCAAATCTGTTAATTATTGACAGTTCTGGCAGTGTTGATGGCTGCAGTCCATCTTTTTTGATGAGCCTTATGTAAAAATAATGGATTTTTTTTTCTATAGCTTAAGACTCTGCCATGCTATTTTTAATACATTCAACTCACTTTTTTTTTATAATCCCTTTGAAATTTGCACTGAAATAATTAAATCTGTTTTATTTTCCCAACATGCTACTTAGATATTTCCTTATGGTGTAAACAACTGTTTGCTAATGCTGTGCTGTGAGCAACTGAGTCACAGAAAATAGAAGAAAAATGGAAAGCTCTCCCCTCTTGGAAGAGGGAGCATTTATTTACAGAATTGTTATGAACACAGGAAACAGAGGAAGAAGTATAATATACTCCCAAAAGAAAGTAGTGTTGTGCAAATTCTGTGGCTTACTCACACAGGTGTCTTAACATGAGTTTGGCAAAGGAGAAAAAGGTAGGAATATAGGAATACAGGCTGGAATCTAACTCACAGTGTCATTACTTTTGGAATAGTCACACAGTATCCAGTATGTGTATTTTAGTAAATGTATATTTTGGTATAAAGACTGCTTTTAAAATTTAAAACTGCTCTGAAAATTAATTAAAGTAAGATATATTTAGTTCTGTTTAGAATTTTGTTCTAGTGTTGCAGTGGGTGTTTTTCTGTTGTTTGTTCGTAGGTTATTTATTATTCCGTTTTCAATGTATTAGAACACATCTAAACAGCTTTGCATACTTGAAAACAGAAATCTGTTTAGAATTAAGTCAAACATGCTCCACTTTTAACTGTCTCTACAGTTTAGTTACAGATGTTTTATTAGGAGTCTAAAATAAATATAAACCTCTTTCTGCACATCCAGTTATATTATTCTTTGAGAGGTCTCAGCTACTAAGTGAAAGTGGAGTCAGGTCAACTGTAAGAACTGGGTGGTATAAAGTCCATCCTACTACTGAACAAGTTCCAGATGGAGCTTGTGGAACAGCCATTAAGTCTGGAACTGGAGATGCAATAGCCACCATAATAAAAGATTTTAAAATTATCTGGATAATAAATCTGATAAATGGGCATATATACTCAAGGGATACTGAGCATTCTTCTTGAGTTTTCTTAGTCAGTTATTCAGTCCTTCAGCTGAATGTATTCACCTTAGCTATCTCATTCAAGGGTGAAACTCATTGATCTGCTTTTATGATTTCTTTACAAAGTGAGAATTTTCTCATTATTTCCTCCACAAAAAAACAGATCTACGAGGATGAAGTTTCATGGACCCAGCAAGATTCCTAAGTGTCCAGTGCTAGCTATAAATGTCACCCAAGCATAGACTTATCCCATGGACTATCTGATTAAACACTACAGTCTTCATTCTTCAC
The DNA here is from genome assembly GCF_018691265.1 of Tyto alba. Classification (NCBI taxonomy): domain Eukaryota; kingdom Metazoa; phylum Chordata; class Aves; order Strigiformes; family Tytonidae; genus Tyto; species Tyto alba. The sequence goes on from NW_024881330.1 coordinate 40,799,820, forward strand.
AGCAGCGGCTGCCTGTCACATCCTTTTTCTGAATCCTCTATAGATAGGGATGAGTTGTGCCAGATGAAGCATGAAGGCAGAAAACAGCCAACTGAATGACACAAGACACACTTGGATGTCAACTATCAGCAGCACAAGAAACTCTTTTATGAGTCTGTTACATCTTTGATGTAACTGAGAGATCCTTTACTCTTTACAAGAGTAGTCACAAAATAGTCAGTGACAATATATCTTAAACAGATTCATAAAGGATAATGCCAAAACAGAGCATTGAAATGATCTGAGCTGACATGCATTCATAAATGCAGTGCAGTAACTTCTAATTACTAAATGAGACAATTTAGGAAACTAGATGTCTGCATAGTCCAGAGAAACCCATATGTGAATATCAACACTGAGTAAGCAAGAGTCGTATACTAGCCGTGATGTTTTGTCCTTGACCATAGACCCTGGCAAAGCATATTATGAAGGGCTTTAGCCCTAGGTCTTTTGCTCGATTTCAGAGACTAAGGCTCTGAAAGCTTGCAGGAATGATCATGCTGGCCCTGTAAGGAAGACCTAAATCCTTCATGTATATTCATATCATTACTGCCTGTGTCCCCAACATCTCTTGATAGTGGGGGAGAAATCTAGGAACACTCTCTGGGCAAGGAAGAATAGCACAAATAGGATGTTACTCAGAAAGGATACTTAAACATTCCAGAACTTAATAGTATTCTCATCTCCAGTACTGTAGGATGCACCCTAGGATAATTTTTTATGGTAAAATGTGACATGGGGATGTTAGGGTCTTGGTTGACATATTGGGATGTTGGTTGGGTGTTGGTCAACAGCCAGTTGTCAACCAACATGGCTGTTGGCCAGTATGACTCTTGGGAGTGTTGGTTAACATCCAGCTGAATACGAGCCAGCAGTGTGCCCAAGTGGCCAAGGCCAATGCCATCCTGGCTTGTATCAGAAATTGCGTGGCCAGCAGGACGAGGGAAGTGATCATCCCCCTGTACTCAGCACTGTTGAGGCCGCATCTTGAATACTGTGTTCAGTTTTGGGCCACTCACTACAAGAAAGACATCGATGTACTGGGGAGTGTCCAGAGAAGAACAACGAAGCTGTTGAAGGGTCTAGAGCACGTGTCTTATGAGGAGCAGCTGAGGGAACTGGGGTTGTTTAGCCTGCAGAAAAGGACGCTTAGTAGAGACCTCATTGCTCTCTGCAACTACCTGAAAGGAGGTTGTAGCAAGGTGGGTGTCAGTCTCTTTTCCCAAGTAACAAGTGATAAGACAAGAGGAAATGGCCTCAAGTTGCACCAGGGGTGGTTTAGATTGGATATAAGGAAAAATTTCTTCACCAGAAGGGTTGTCAAGCATTACAACAGACTGCCCTGGGAAATGGGTGAGTCCCCATTCTTGGAGGTATTTAAAAGATGGATAGATGTGGTGCTTAGTTAGGGACATGGTTTAGTGGTAGACTTGGCAGTGCTAGATTAATGGTTGGGTTCAGTGATGTTAAATGTCTTTTCCAACCTAAACAATTCTGTGATTCTTTGATTTTAGAGCTCATTAACATTGGACTACTTCTGGAAAGGCACTAGCTATACAAAGTGGGGGCTTCTTTATAGTCATGTTAAAGGGTTGATCATCCTACTTACAGACTCTTCAGCTCAGAAATAACTGAGAGTAATATATTATTTCTTGTCTGTCTACCTCATATGGTTGGTGTAGGCAGTAAACTGACTGTACAACCTTTCAGACAGCCCTAAAATAATGAGTTTTTCACAACTAAGACTTCTAATTCTACTACACAAGTATTTTCTGATTCTTTACTATTTAACAGTGAAGGAAACTATGCAGTGGTCCAGTATATCCGATAATGTTTCTTATATCCATATATCCAAAGAATCTCTTATCCTCCTGGATCAGATATCCTTCTTTAGAAGGTATTACTTGGACTGTTGAAAGGGCAACATCTGAATTTGCTGATTTAAATCACCTTAAAAAATAGAAACTCATTTGAAAAGAAGCTTGCCAAAGTTCAGCCAGATAAAGGCAATGGTGGAAGAAAAGATAATTTTAAAGAACCTGAATAATTCTTGATTACTGGAAAATGGATCACAAGCTAGAGGGCTTCCTTAACTTGTCTGTAAAAGTAAATGCCTTGAAATACTGAGACCCACATGTCCTATTGGAGCAAATGGTGATATGGAGTACTCAAAACTTGCTAAAATTAACCCCAAGGAGTGCAATGGAGAATGGAAATCAATGTCTCATGATTTTTGCAAGTAAAGATCCTTCATATGCTCAGACATAGTGCTTACTTAGGTTTAGTGAACTTTCAGGTCAAGATTACGTTCCACATACTTCCAGATTTCTACCTTTACTTGTCTGTGAGTTCATACAGAATCTGTGTCACTGCTATCAACACCAGGTCTTAAGTTGTCTTTCAGAGATTTGTGGCCTTTTTAAAAAGAAGGAAAAAAGAAACAAATGTAGCAGAGAAACATCTGTGCTGTAGTATAGTTTCCACGTAGTGAAAGTCTGAGTATAGGTTTCTGAAAGTTGCTTAGAATATCTTTGTTTCTGTGTATCCACATCAGAGAATTATCTGGGTTAAGGCCAGTCCCCAGGGATGGCTATGGTTCAATTCACCTACAACACAAGTTTGTTCTGGCTCAAATGGACCTCTAGAGATGGCTCTACTAGACCAAGATTGCTAGAAGACTGATCATACTTCTCTTGCTCCCTTTGACTTGGAGTCGACTCCTCCCAGATGTCCCCTCTAGACTTGGGAGGGTAGAAAACAATGCCTATGTTTCTTTTTGGGGCAGTTTTTATCAATGCTGATATAATTTATGTAGGCCCAGTGATCAGTGCTGATGTTTTAATCCGTTTCTGAAGTAAGCGTGGCTTACTCTTTGCCTGATTGACAGTCTTTTCAGTAAGACTTAGCCTGTTTCAAACATAATGAAATTTCAAAATCATTAGGTTACAACAAAGTTTCATGAAGGTACACAGTGATTTTGAGAAGAGATTTGTAAGTAGTCCTGCAGCTGCTAACAAATCCACTGATGAGGGTGCAAGCATACTGTTGGGTGCATGAGAATCCAGACAGAGCTGAGCTGCAAGAAATTGTGTTTCAGAAGTTCAGAATTGCTGTGATTTAATTTTTGGGTTTTGTACCATGTTCTTTTATAGTAAATTGTTGACCTTTAACAGAGTGATGACATTTCCTTTTTTGCAGTCACATATTCAGGAGAGCGTATTTATACAAGAAAAAGCAAAATACCGAATCTTTAGCAGGTCGTGTGTATTAATATTTTTGACTTTAAAACCCCCAAGTTTTATGACTCGGTCAATACTTAATCATGAACTTTTAAAATTTGCAGGGGTGTGAAAATGAAGCAAGTTCTCTGATCTTCTGTGTTTCACTGCTGTTTTTTCACACTAAGGACTTTTCTTTCATGATGAAGTCAGGATCTGATATCTCAGTCACATGGGTTTTGACTACAGGTTACCTAGGAACAGTAGAGCAATTCTAAACATAAGAAAGATGAACTTCGACCTTCTTTGTAGCAGATGGAACATTTTGTGAGCAACTGGTCATGTGTAAATGTTAACTTGTTTGCCTTTCTTAGTAACCAACAAATGAACAACATATGCCTTTATTTTTCATTTTGCAAAGACTACAGTTCTTTTTTTTTTTTTTTTTTTTGGGGGGGGGGGGTGGGGGGGTGGGGAGGTGGAGCACGTTTCAAAGAGTGTGTTCCTGAAGGATTGTGCACAAAATACTGTGTTCATTAGAACAGAGTAAAATCTGTGTTGCCTCTGTATCAAATGCACAGCATGTTTGGAAAATTAACATTAACAAACATTACTTATAACTGAGGTTGTCAACATTTAATTAAGAGGGCCCTCTACATTTTAGGAAGACACTGTTTGCATATATGTAATAAAGGGTTCAAATTTAAATACTGTACAATTAGTTTCCATGAAAAAAATGACTTTTGTAGACCCCTACAATAGACAGTTTAAAGAAATAACTATTCTGTGTTTAAATTGTGCTCCTTAGTATTTTAAACAGATGGCAATGGCTTTCCTCTTGATTATAACTTTGAGGCATGCTTTACTAAATGGAATCAGCGGGGTTCATTAAGGTCCCATTTGATGTATCAGTATTATAAAAATACCATGTTAATTATCCTCAAACGTTGCAAGTTACCTCCATTTTCCTGCAATCAGAAGATGAGAGAAACCCTGTGAAGCAAATTAGTCCTAATTGAAAGAGGACTGATTAATATTTAAATAAGGCATTGTGTGAGGGATTCTGCCATGAGAAAAATAGGCTGAACATCTGAATTAATTGCATAGCAGGTTAAATTAAATTTCATATAATGGGTTGGAAGATGAGTTGGCACAGTGCTTTAACAGGGAGCACAATGGCTGAAATACCAGTCTTTTCTTTCACTCTTGGCTGGATTCCACTGAGGTCCTTGTAGCCCTTACCTCTTTGTTGTCTTTCTTTCAATACAAACAAAGGTACTAACAGAAAATTGCAACCACATTTTAAAAAATGTTAATCCTTTTTGGGAGACAGCACCTGTCTACATTTTCTCCATTTCTCTTCCACCTTGGCTGCAAAATTGGGAAACATTAGTATCTTTTTCCTTGCCAGCTTTAATGAGGATTGATGTCATAAAATGCTAATGGCTGGAATATAGTTAGAACTGTGCTATTAGTGGGTTATCACTGTCTGACATTTTCACTGCACAGGAGCATACATGTGGAGCCTGTTTAAAGTGATTGGGTTACTTAAGGGTCCCTGTTAGGGATATTTAATCCAACATAAATTACTTATGCACTTTGTTAGTGTTCAAAGGAAGAGTGTCACGTTGTACATGTTGGCAGTTTTCCAGTCAAGAGCTGTTAATTACTGTACAGCTAGTGAATACATTTTGTGGCAATGGAAGCCAAAGGGGGAAAAAACTATATCTATATTCCATCTAACTGAAAATGAATAGATGGGAGTGCAGGGGAAAAAGTAGACTGAAGTCATTTTCACCCTTAGGAGTTACAATGCCATTTGTTTTCATTTTGAAAATAAAAACAAATGACAGTATGATTCCCCGAGGGGGAAGTACTTTAGCTATAAAGAATCCCTGCCAAAAACAAGCTATTATCTATTTGTATGCTGATAAGAAAAAAGCATGTTCTCCAAAGCTCTAATTCATCTACATCTCTGCAGAGTTCAAGGTTCACTGAGATACTCTTTGCTTATCATATTAAATGCACGTGATAACCAGGAAAATGGATGATAACTATAGTACTCATTTCTTTTTGACATGCAGTTTAGTATAGTCAAATTACTTTATATTGCCACTCTTATATTAACAAATACTGTTCTTGCCAAGGCTTGTGGGGTTTTAGTGGTGGAGAGGCCCAGTAAATAACAAGTATCTTTTGATATTATCATGTGGTTCAACTTTGGGAACTAGCCATAAGAAATAACTTTAAAGAGCTAAACACATTTTTTATATGGGAGCTCATGGATCATGTAACTGTGCTAGGGGAAGTATGCATAGTTCTGTTAGTAAAGTTACTGTATGGTCTACAAATAAAGAGCCTGTTATACCCTTGATCTCTACAAAATGGAAATAAGGTTTGAATATGGCCTAAAGTGATATCTTTATTTCATTTTATTATCTAACTGCAGTGCTACTTATGAAGTTGTCCATATGAAGTTCATAATGAAGATAACTCCTTTTTCTGTCTATATTATTGAAATTGCTAAAGGCACAGTATATGCATGATTGTAGTTATGTAAACACTCCATTTCTCAAATGCATCATTTATGAAGCTACAGGGGAAAAATGCAATATCTTGCCTTTGCATAATAATACATCCTACCAAACTTTTTTGGAGCTAAACCCAAAAGTTTTCTTTTCAAGTGTACTGCTAACTCTATCATTACAGTCATTATGCATATGACTAAAATTCTCTTTCCTCCTTGGACATCATCAGACTTTGAGTTTGTGATCTCTATATATGTGCTGAAATACCCAACTGACCTTGGGTCTCACCTTTTCCTGGTGAGGACTGATACTCAGGATGGAGAGGTAGACCTGGAGACTGAAGTGTGTTTTGAGTTTGAGAAAATGGTCAAAGCTACATACTGTTTTTCATATGAGGACTCTAGATGGCTTGGTTTTGTTTGTGTTTGATGCAGATTATTGTAAGCATAAATCCTAGATATGTTTAAATAAGAACACATGGATTATATGTGCATTTAGTTTACGTAGTCAATGGTTCTCACCAGTGCCCTTTGCTCTCCCTCAATTCTTTTGACAATTTGCAACACTGGATCATTGTAGTTGGTCTTCATATATACTGCAGGTCTTCAGGCCCACGCCTTTCCTCAGTGTTTGCACCACACCTCAAATAACTGCATTGATTTGGCTTACTGGTAGGTATTACTAGAGTAAAAATGCTAGATAGGATGTTTTGTACAATGTTAATGCCTGCAGTCACACAGAGATTTAAGAAACTAAATTTTTCATTAAGAATCCCTGAATTGCCACTCAGCCACTTTGCATCTTCAGCATTTGAAAATACCCACACAGGCGGATGCTCAGTTGTTGTACTGCTTGTAGCCATAAGAGCAGCTATTTCAGTGAAAACCTCAAATTCTTCCTACTTAAGGCTGTTGAGGGTTTAGAAACTAAGCATATTTTATCCATTAATTCCTTTTTAGACAGAACAAATGTACACTTCCTGAACAGGGGCCAGAGCCCAAGATTCCTTCCTGGTTAAGGGGTACAACCATTAGGAAAGGGAACATAAACTTTTGCATTTATGGTTATCATTTTGGGTGTCATATCTGATTTCCTTTTGTACATCATGATTTATGCTTTGGAAAGCTGTACTGTATAGAGTGTGATACAGAAAGCTGATATAGCCATACCATTATCTGAAATGTACTCAGAAGGAAAAGTTGGATGCCTGTCCATGGGTGGGACTTTTGAACTGCAGGCAGGACTTCAAGAGAGATTCATTTTGATTTAATCTCTCAAGATGTTGTTTTTTTCTGAATTTCATTCTTGGGTTCCCAACTTCCATCGTTTATGGGACTGAATAGGTTAACTCATGTTTTGGGGTTCCACCTTAGGACCTGTATACCTGTCTTCTTCAATACTGAGTTACATTGCCTAAGAATAAATTTGAGAACATTAAAGCATAGAATGGGTGCATTTGTAAATTAATAAATAGATTGTTTATTTTTATTAAAAGCAGACTTTTTTGTTATATAGTTATAATTTCATATTAAAAAGTCAATCTTTGTAAACAATATAAATTAATCTAATTCAATGAATATGGCAGTGTTCAATATCTCTACTAATTAAAGAAATCATATGAATCACTGTTCCAAATCATTGATATATATTATTTGCCTGGCTGTGAAAATTGAATGATGTTTTATATTTGTGCCGATAGTTAATTTGATTATCAAAATATTTCCCCAAACAAAGAACTGGAACATTAGTCCTGTTTCTTTGAATACAAAATTAATAGTCATTGTTATTATCTCAAAATCAAATACTTATTTTGCAGTGTTTATTGATATTTTTCTCAAATCAATCATTGCATAGAAATAAATGATCTACTTTGGTTTTATAATTCTTTCAAATGATCTGTTACTTCAGGTGAAGATTTTTGGTATGGTGAAATACATCAATTGAATAGCAGTTTTTAATGAAAGCCTGTCTTGCCAACAAATGTTTGTACTTGTAATCCTGTGCCTAATAATTTTCAGTTTAAGGAAATGTGTTAAGCTGGGCTTCACATTTCAGTTTTGTTTTCCAGGGCCTCTCTCTCTGTACGTTTTCGTGTGGCTCTCAGGGCTGTCTCTGACAAGAGGGAGACACTAGGCATGCTGGTAGCCAGGCTGAGTTCAGACCTTGGATGTGAATGAGCTGTTTGAAACTTAGGCAAGACCCAGCTAAACCTGGGAGGATGAAGGGTCTTGCAGGTTTCTTTCCCTAGTCCTGCCATCCATGCAACAGGTACATAAATTCGGCAGAACCTGCAACATCTAGGAAAGCCTTTTCCTATTTAGGCTATTTCTGTTCTCTCAGAGTGTGATCACAAAAACTAACTTCTTCTGGAGTTCAAATGACAAGACAGGATATTTTTAATCATTGCTTCTATGTAGCTGCCTAGTATAGTAAGCTCAATATCTCCTGTCAAATACAGATGGTCATTAATGACGGTATGCTAACAGAGAAACAAGGAATGCAGTTTAGTAGTGTTTTTTCCTATTACAAAAATTGTACTTGGCTTAATCCAAGAAAAAAGTGAAATGGTGAAATGTATTAAGCAGAGGGACTGTTGATTCTTGAATTCTTGTAGGAGCTACACATGAATTATTAGAGAAGCTATTCTCTGTGAAATTTAAGAACCTCTGGGTGTGTTCAGAGATGAAGCACGAGACATCTGGGCAATAAGGTATTGACAGAAAATAAAGATATACTGAAGTCTCTCATGGTTAGTCATGAACTGAGCAGTTATTCTCACATTTTGGATCTCTGTTCTGAAATCTGTGTAAGTACCATTTTAGACAACCAAATCTTGAGGTTCCAGCTCTCAGAGCAGGTTTTCTCAGATTTTTTTAAGCAGAAGAGTGGACATCTAGCATTGGAAAGTCTTCAAGAAAAGAGCAAAAGAGCATATGGTATCAAAGATGAGGGTGAGGGTCTACATGTGTGTTTCAGTATCTGGAAATAAATCAGCAAAAATGATGTCTCAAAAGGCATCTTAAGGAAGAAGTGGAGCTTTTACCAGGAGTAGGTGGACTGAGTTTAAGTAGGAAAAAAAAAAAAAAAAAAAAAAAAAGCAATGTTTTTTTTTTAATTACCCCAAAATTTAGAATGGTGCTTCAAGTTTAAATAAAGCTGAAACCTGAAGCAAAGTTTTTCCACTGGACTTAAAAGAACTGCATGATCCTTGACATATATTTCCCGCCAACAAAATAAATCCATGGTGTGTTGTCATAAGTTTAAACCAGGGTTGTGTAGCACAGTCCTTAACCATGATCAAGCTATTTATCCTCAGAATCTGATTTCTCACTATCTTTTTTTATTCACAGTTGACAATTACATTATTAAAATATTATCTAAAGTTGATTTAAGGATAACATGTCATTTGGACAATTAAATGTCAATATCTCATATTTCAAGAATACATATGGGAATTTTTTTTTGCCAAGCATGCTTGAATCTCCTGATGCCATTCTGATTCTTTCATGAATGCTAACACATCAGATTATAAAAAAAGTTTTGATATCTGCATTTTTAATCCCAGAAAACATGAAATCAGCTAAATATGTATGTTACACCAGCCTTAAAGAGTATTTACACTGTTGTGATTAGTGTATTTTAGAAGTGTTACTATGCAGTTTAAAATAAATTAACAATCTGCTCAAAATCTTTTGGTATGTAGATTGGATGCTCCAATCTGTCATTCATATTGTATCTCTACACATATATACACACATTTATTTACATATAGGCTTACATACCTTCAGCAACTTTTTTCTTTCAGAATCTGTGCTATAATTTGTCAAACAATATTTCTACAGGGCTTTTTATTCCATAGTATCTTTTTATAGCATTTTAATACTAGCACTTTCTTTTCAAACTTCAGCTTTGAAGGCACTTCTACCAAATGTGTGAATCTTTATCTGCAGGATGTCCATGTTTGTTTCTGAGAGGCTCCAAATTGGTAGCAATCAACTTGAAAGTGTGTAGTAGCTGTCAAATCTCAGAACAGTATGTGGATGATCTTATGACTGATTTAGCATGTACTGGGAGCCAAAGTAATGCAAAATAATTGGCTGTTTTCCCTTTCCGTGTTTGATGGTTAGGAACCTGATCCTCAAAGACGGTGTCTCAACTAGTGAAAACTCTTAAACACTTCCAGAACTGCGTGTGTGCTGGGGCAGGTCTCGGCTCCATCTCAGAGAAAGTTTGGGGAGCTCACACCTTCGTCTCACACCTTGCGGTCACACAGGAAGGAGTCAGTGCACAGTCAGGCCAAGTCTTTGGTCTGAAGAGTTTGGTAATCGAGACCACAGTCTAGGCTGGGGTGAATGTCTGGGTGACAGTTGCTGGTTCCTGGCCTGCCCTAGCTTGCCTTAAAAACACTGTGGGGTGCATGAGGGCTCTAGGATTGAGATTCATCCCTTGACGCTGCCACCCAACCACTGTGGTTTTCGCCATCCTTGTTCAGCAAGTGCGAGAGAGGAGGGGTAGGCACAGGGAGCACCAAGCTGCCCGGAGAAGACCCCTGGGTGCCTAGCCCGCAGAAGAGGCAGCTGCGGGCACGTCACGTCACTGCATGCTGTCTGAAAGAAGGGAAACTGAGCTGGAATCTGTCATCTTCGTGAGCTCCAGCGAGGCTGTATGGCATGGGGCAGCCCTCTGGCCTCATTCTGGAGTAGCCCTGCTAAAATCAGCGGGGTTACGGGTGGAGGTTCAGGCCTCACCCACACTTCCCATGGTGAGTGGCTGGTGTCTTCACTGTATTTGCTCTTGCAAGCGCAAAGTTAAATGAGAAAATTAAACTAGACGGATCACAGACAAATCAGGAAAACCTTAAGAGGATAATGGTCTCTGCACTAATTCTTGCCTGCTTTGTTTGTCTTGAGTGGTGGCTTATGAGCTGTGATAGTTTTCTGAAGGGTTTTACTACAGGAAGAGTTATGTGTGAAGGGACATCGTACAGTTCTTCTGCAAAGATACTGCTAATGAAGGTGTGTTAGAATACCTCAAGTTTTGACCCAATCAAAAATTATCCATTGTAAGTCCCAGTCTCTGTTGGGACAAAGTCGTAATTTATAGCGATTTATTTTGGTTTATGATGCTTCTGAGGCTCTCCTATCTAAAGAGGCCTATGGTTTGGATGTGCAGGAGATGGCTTAACTGGAACTTCGTAAACTGTGTATGATTAATTGTGTTACAATTGCTTCAGAGCACACCGTTTGAGGCCTACATGCTGCAAAGCACAGGGTGTCTGAAGGAAGGTAGGAAAAGGTAGAAATGTCCAACAACCAAAGAGACCATCCATGCTGGTGCGTCCCGAGATGGATGGTACAGCCTGCAGAGTGAGCAGCTGTGTCTGGAGAGGGAGTGTGGTATGGGAACCAGGTGTGGGTTCAATCTGTGCTGCTGTGGAGCATTCGCCACCACTTTACAATCTCGTTCCCTGGCAGATGGTCATCCCCATCAGGTTTGAACAGAACCTCCCTGACTAGAGTAAGCTAAGCCTATAATAACATGTAAATATTTGCCTTGTTGTTAGTGCATATCTGGAGATTGGACTGTCTTCCAAATAGAAAAAAAAATCCCTAATTTTTGATGAAGGAGCAGAACAGAAATTCTGCCAGCCTTATGCAGCACAGAGAAACGTGTAAAACATTCAGCAAAGCATTTTCTTTGTTAAATCAAAGTGCACAATGCTGACCCTTTGTAAGAACACTGTTACGCATTTTTAATAGGAGTATTGTGAGCTGTTGAGAAGATGCATAATGAATTTCAAGCATTTCTCTATGTGTTTGTTCTGGCTTGTGCCCTCAAAGTCAAAAGATGGGAATAATATACCTTGAAAATAATGTTAGTAAGTAGTAAGAAACTTCAGGATGCATGAACTCACCATCTTTAGAGAAAGTACATACTATACTCTAACTATAGCATGCAATATTAGCATTTAATTTCTGCTAAAGGGCTCTGAAAGTACCATAGCATTTTATACTGAAAACTTGTTCCGATCACTAACATACAGTTAAAGACATCTGTAGAGAACATTAAAATTTGCAATATCACCATAAGTAAAGTTAATTTTAAGATGTCATATAGCTAGGTTAAATATAATGTTCATTTCCCATTCAGCATTTTCATATCGTCTCCAAATAAGTAACTCATGCTAATTTTTCCCTGGATTTTCAGAATAAATAGCAAAACCACCATTTTTCCTCTCTTTCCCCAGCCAAGCTGTAGTTTGACTTGGTTACCTTGTTTCTTCCCTACAGGGAGGGGCAGTTTATGCCCTGCAGAAACAAAGTTGGATGTGTACCTTCCTTGGAGCACTGCTGTGCAGCCAAAGCAGGGTAAAGGAGCCACAGTACAAATGACAACCTGGCCATCAGGTACATAAGGAGGAGAGAAGTGGTTATGGCTCTGGTAGCTCACAGGAGGTGCAGTAGTACCTGGAACATGAGGATACCAGCCTCTAGAACACTAGTCTCAAAAAGCCCTCTTTTTTAATATATACTAATGGTTCTTAATCTCTAGACAACAGTGTTATTATTGAAACTTGCAATATGTAGAGGGAGTTGAAATTATTTTGAAAAGTAAAGTACTTTCCATATTTTAAAAACCTCAAAGACTAAATAGTTAAAAATATTAAAGCAAGCAGGGCTGGAACTTGAAACTGACTTTTGGCATAGACAGACGTCTCCTTAAGGAGCTGCAACTTTACTTAATGTGCAAAGAAACAATTAAAAAATATCTCTGAGACATTTGTTATCTTAGCCTAGTAGAATTAAGAGAGAGTAATGAAGCCCTTTTCTTTGCAAACTTATGTCACCATGAAAATTTCTTTATTCCCACCATGACAAGAATGTGACTTACTTCCTCTTCCCCTGGGAAAAGCAGAGAATGGCAGCTGTCCTGAAAATATTTCTTGGTCAGCTTTTATGTGTAAGATTGTTAGTATTTCCAACCAACTGGGGGAAGAAGAAGGGATTGGATAGCACTATTCATGAAATGTGTAAGATGTAAATCAAAGATTCTAGTGTTTCTGAAGTGATTTTACAATTGCATTATGCTGTGAAGCATATATAATTTAGACATTTCATCACAGCAGTAATTATCTGTTGGGAAGATAATCTATTATAATGCCATCTAGGAATTTGAGTTCTGTAAACTGGGTGTTGCTTTTGGTAGCATTCAGTACCTTCCCACAGTGGGCAGTGAGGTTAGAAATATAACTTACCTTTATCCTGTTCACTTTAGTAAAACACATTTTATGGATTTCTTTGTGTGGGTGAAGAAGGCTCACCATAGGTTAATGTCAAAGCATTGTTGAGGTTGTTTAAAGGAAAATCAAGAAGCTAATTTTGGCACATATAGGGGGAGACAGGAAAGGGGAAATAAATAGTTTATTTTAGGGTTGCACAGTATCTTGCTTTTCCTGGAAGAAAGGAAGGATGAGGAAGGTGGCTTCCTGTTCTTTAGACCAAAAGCTCAGTGCATATTTTGCAGCATGTGGCAAGCAGCTTGTACAAAGCTTCTACACCCCCTCCATGTTCAGGTCAAAGGCTGAGATCTTGGCGTTGTCTTCCAGAGAAGTAGTTGCTGTCTGCACCCAGAGCAGTTACACCTTACTGGGGCTACAGGAATCATAGAAATATAGAATCACAGAATAGTTTGGGTTGGAAGGGACCTTAAAAATCATCTAGTCCCAACCCCCCTGCCCCGGGCAGGGCCCCCTTCCCCCAGCCCAGGGTGCTCCCAGCCCCGTCCAACCTGGCCTGGAACCCTTCCAGGGAGGGGGCAGCCACAGCTGGTCTGGGCACCCTGGGCCAGCGCCTCACCACCCTCATCATAAGAAAAATTCTTCCATATATCCAGTCTGAATCTACCCTCTTTCAGTGTAAAACTGTTCCTGTTTGCTCCTTGTCCTGTCACTACAGGCCCTAGTAAAAAGTCTCACTCCATCTCTCTTATGAGCCCACTTTATGCATTGAATGGCCACAAAAAGGTCTCTCCAGGGCCTTCTCTTTTCCAGGCTGAACAACCCCACCTCTCTCAGCCCATCCTGGGGGCAGAGGGGAGAGGGTGGAGGAGCCGTATTCTGCTTTCCAGTCTGGTCCAAGGAAGCACAGTGGCATGGTGCTTCTTGCTTTGTCTTGTGACAAAGTCCCTTTGTGCCATTATGTTTTGTAGTTGAGGCCAAATAAATTTTAAAGGGAATGCAAAAGAGAAGGTTGCTACAGGATTGCCAACTTGACCATATTATTCTGCCTACTGTAGCTAGCCATATCATCTGATTTATTGCTTTTGGTGTGATATCTGAATATATCTATGTGTTTTCTCTTCATCTGATTAAATTTTGCAAACTATATTCATGTGTATTTTAAATCTGTACTGGATATGTATGGGCAACATCATACAGAATAGTTAAATGGTGAGATTCTTCTGATTTCAAGTGAGTACTCTTCAAATAGATTTAACATTGGCTTTGCAATGTTATACAGATTTTTTTAAAAGTGCCAATTACATGTGCAGATAAATGAAAAAAATATTTGCTTGCTAGGAATGTGAGTTTTAATTATTTTTTTTTTTGTACCATAGATTCCTAAAATTTAGCAGTATAAAAGAAATCCTGACTGTTTTTCGGTCAGTAATCATTTTTGTGTTGTTTTCTACTTTTGACAGTCATTTGTATGCACTAAGCAAAAGGTAGGATGAATGGCCTATTTCTGTCTGTTTTCATTACTGTGCTCTTTCTGTGTGCTCCATCTTATTCTATGTATATGCCTACTGGGACATTAAAGATTCTGTAATTATTTCAATAAGATCAGGGTTATAGATTTTTTGTTCCACTTACTTGTTTGCTAATAAACCTGCCTCTGTGCTGAAGGCTAACGAATTTCTTATTTAATACTGTATTTTTTTACATGATATATTAGAGAACATTTTAAAAGGTCAAGATTGTGCAACTTACTGTTTCCCCCTGCTGTTGTAACAGTCTCAAGGTAGCCCCTTAACTGAAAACTCCAAAGTCATCATCATCCTTTTGAAAACATAAATATTAAAGCTGTTTTGTTTCTTATTTCAGAATTTGAAGTAAATTGGAACAATTTGAGATATTGTGGTGCTTAAAGCCTAGAATGGTTTTAACTCTAGTAGGAAGTATGTTTGTGGTTGCACAAATAATAGGCTAAAGGAGCAACATAAATTGGATAAAGTGGAGCAGTGCAATAATATGTTCTTCACGTATGTGCACGCGGTTTTCCCTAATATCAAATTGTTTGATATCTGTGGTGTAAATCAACATTTTTAAACCATTTTCACGATACTCTTTCAGCCCAGGGTAGGATGGAGGACTACATGGGGTGGATGTGTTACGTCCCGTCTGCTAACTCTTCAGACCCGTGCCCAAAGCTGGAACCCAGCTCAACAGTGCTGCCATTTTCAAAGCACTTCTCAATGTACTTTTCAACATAAGTACCCTGATGCCTAAAATTATACTGTGAAATTGTTCTCGGAAAAGACCGCCTTTTCCTGACGTCACTTGTATGTTGAAGAGGGATCCCAGGTATCAAATCCAGCTCTGGATTGTGCAGAGGCATTGATTTTCATGTTTTTTCTGTAGCTGTGCAGCACTTGTAAGAGGCAATTGACAGTTACTAAGTCCATGCAAGACTCTGATTTATTTATTATTTATTGCCTGCATGCAGCAAAGCAGTTAACATTAGATCTGTCAGTTGTGCAGGGCTAAACCCTTTGTTTCTCAAGCTCACTAACTGGACATTTTCTTTGACTTTTTTGCCTGCTCACAGTGACAGTGTGGCAATTACCTTCTTAAAAGACTGTTTTATCTTATGTAGATATGTAGAAGGCTGTCCTCAGTATCTGCCTTGTAATTGTCCTGCATGTATTTTTACTTAAAGTTTGAATGAACAGAGGACCTTCTGAACTGGCTTTGTCAAGTCTTTTGGAGATTTGTGGTGAGTTTAGCATGCATTGTATGCTTTATAGTGGAAGCTGCTATTAGTTCTGATCAACAGCTGAAGCAATTTAGCTAACTGCTCTACAGGTAGCGTCCATCTTTGCACTCTGGTCTTTCCTGAGATCAGACGGAGCTCTAGGACTTGATCTCAAAAGGAATTTTTTCTACTACTTCTTGAGGCCAAACTTCATATACCCTCAATCTTCAAATTATTAGGTGTCTGGTGCTGGCAGACTTAAGGAAATGTTAAGTTTCTTTTGAGGATTCAAGACTCCACATGTCTCTATAATTCTTAAGATGTTTCCCATCAAAAACTATGCAGCTGTAGTTAGCACTCATCCATACGGAGCTGGAGTACTTCTGGGAAGGATGAAGACAAACTGGACATTATACAAGAAAAAGTCAACAGGAATGAGAGATCTAGAATATTAACGCATAAAGATGAGAGATAATAACCACTCTTGTGGTTATTGTGCCTGTAAAGGATGGAGAAGAAACACTGGAACAGGATACATAGAAATACTGTGGTAACTCACTAATTGGAGGGCTTTTTCTTTAAGAATAGGTTTATTGGTAATCAGCTGGGAACTGTCTATATATACTTAGCTCTGCATAGGTGAAAGAGGTTAGAGAGCATTTGAGACCTGTATTGCCATTACTTACAATCAAACAGTTAAAGGACTGGGGCATTATGAGCGGTCATGTATTTATCTTCTCTATGATAACAGAGGTGTTTAAATCAGGCACTTACTGGAGTCACTGATTTCTCCCCTACACACACTCACAGGGGAAAAGGCAGATGTTAGAGCTTTTTAGGATGACCCACTGCTAGATAATAGCAGGGTTTTTATGAGCAGTCTCCAAGGATGTAAATTGCAACTTTTAACACTTGGCTTTCTAGCGCTGGCTAAGGTTTTGTCTACCTGACAAAACTCCTGTCATCTTGAATTTGTTACACTGAGTAGTACAGATGAGCTGCTACATATCATCCTGGATAATAGACCAGCTTTTGTTGGTAACTTTTATACAAATCTGTGGTTTAGACATAGATTTTTAGAATCATAAGGTGCTGTTCTCATACATAGATTGAACTCATATGCACACAGAGGCCAAGAAAATCATGCTAAAACTTCTGCAACTTCAGTTTTGTTCATATAGGCTTAATTTAAAGATTCTATTTATGTAAAATACCTTGTGTTGCTATGTAAATTGCTTCCATGTGTTATTCTCAATCAAATATGTGTGCTTTCTCTTTGACATAAATTACCTATTCCAAATTCTAAAGTTTTGCTCTTTCTGTGTTTATTGATTGATAAAGAACTCCTCAGTAGCACAGTTTAATTTTCTTGAGTTGGTATTTGCAGTTTGTATTAAAAGCATCTCATAACCTTATTTTCAATACATCACTGAAAAGGGGATTTGTGTAGTCATTTGGCCTCTGATTGTTCCTTAATGCTTCAGGATATTACTTGAAGTGTAGACAGGTCAGAAATGGACTTGCTATTCCAGTACTGGTCTTACTGATGACTTGTTTCAGAGCTGCTAGCATTCCTTATTCCCTTGCTTATAGTAGTGCATTCCCTTGTTCTTGTCTATGTGGTTCCTACCTACATTACTCTGGCAGTTCATGTGCAGGTAACTTTATATCATTATTGTTTTCCAGACTTCCACTGTTCATTTATAAAAGTGATATATACAAAACTGTGTTCAAATGCAGTTCAGATGAGTACACTTCCCAGATGCTTTTCTATAGCTCATCTTTCCCATTTGCTATTTATGACTTCATCAGCTCTTTACATTTCCTCCAAATTCTACTGGGTGAGTGATAGAGATACTGCATAGCATCAGGTTGGAGACATCGTGCCTCGAAGCATTTCTCTGAATGATATTTTCCCATTTGCAATTTTTTTAGTGATCTGTCAGCAGGATTTTGCTGCGTATTATCAGTTATATTGAGTTTGTACACTACATAAAAAAAATGTGGACTGAAATCTAAATGATAAGAGAAATACAACTATATTATGTCAATTCAGTCTTTGATAGTCAGGCTGCTGATGTCATGAAAAAAATAAGATTTTGGGGGAAGACCCTTTTTCTATAAAATCAAATTCAATGCCATTAGTTCACCTGCTCTTTTAGTATTCATTGTTGCATCATTTAATAGGCCTTGATGATTTCTGATTCAGGCTAAGGTGAGTCTTGTCTTAGCTAATTTATGCTTCTGAAGTATTGATATATTTTTTTTGTCCCCAGTCCACTAGAACTTCTCCAGTATTTCAAAATTTAGTTAAAAGATGTCAGGAGAAGGCTCTAAGATCTCCTGAGCCAATCCCTTCTGAACCCTTGAGTATAAACTCTGATCCAATGAATTTAACCTGTTTTACTTCACTTCACTGTAGCTGTTTAGTAACCTGCATCGTTACAAAGGAAATTACAAGTGTTTGGTGGTCACAACAAATGATGAACATATCACCTTCTGAAATATGTATGAGATTCACTTATCTTCTGTATCATAACTGATAATCTCATTATCAACTTCTGCGACCAGAGCTATGCCATTGCCCAGATTTCATTGTTTCGTGACTCTATTTAAATAATCATACCAGAAATGATTTTTTTCTTCAGACTGCTGGCTTCCATAATCAGTGGTCTGCATTTCTAAACTGCTGATTTGAATTTACATCTGTAAGCTTCCACATTTTCACTTTTGCCATATATGAAAGAAAAAATTGCTCCAACTACTTTTCCTCTCAGCTCAGATGGTTTTTCACAAAAAAATCCTTCTTTCATGACTGCAGGATTGTATGGTTTTTATAGTCTGATTTTCAGTATTCTTTTGCATTAAAATATCTACTTTGCTCAGGTTTTTTTTGTAAGGGTCTTTAAAATTATTTGGGAACACTGACTTCTTACATAGGAAAAAATACATGTCATGATCTTGCACATTGTAATTGAAATTCATTTGTGAATACTCTAACATAGGCAATCGCTAGTTTTAGGCAACGATCAGGTTATTTTTATCTGTCACTGAGATCTAGTACAGAATGATTTTAAGTTGCTTGGTTTACTTCTTATGTTGGGAGTAGATCTGTAATTTTTAGACATTTCAAAAATAATTTATCAGTATCATCAAAAGTCTACCAGCTTACGTCTCCAGAAACCTGTGTGATTTTCTACATATTTACATGCACTTCTAAGGAATTTTTAGAGGCCTCCTCCTTCTATTTTCTCATCCGTGTTGGCAGTTAAAAAAGACCTGATATTGTTGTCAATCAGATGCAACTATCCTGAATTAACCTGTAAGTCTTAAGTATGTAAATGATGCCTTTAATGTGGAGTCCCACAT
This sequence comes from Tyto alba, assembly GCF_018691265.1. Classification (NCBI taxonomy): domain Eukaryota; kingdom Metazoa; phylum Chordata; class Aves; order Strigiformes; family Tytonidae; genus Tyto; species Tyto alba. The sequence continues at coordinate 40,818,948 of NW_024881330.1, forward strand.
TCTTGCTCCTCCTGGCTGTCTTTCCTATTTAGGTTTTACTGATAAGTTTCAGTCATGTGAATTGTCATGCCAGGTTTCAGTCCTACCAAGTCATGTCGAATTTTCTTTCACTGACACATAACTGTAGTTTTTAATTTTTCTTTGTTGCTCACAGAATAAGTTAGAGCTCTTGATAGTTTTGTTTGTTTGTTTAGAATGATTTCACCTTAGACCTACACTTTATGGCTATGTATTAAGTCGTCCTCTAGCATTGCTTTTACATGCTAAGTTAAAGCTTTTCAGTCTCTTGTTTTGTGGTGCGAGCAGAATTACTTAGAAAAATCAGAACTGTAGGAGTTCAATCATGAGAACAAAACAGTATTTTACGGGGGGGTTTTTTTTGGTTTAACTTGTGGTTGTTATGTAATGAAGAATATATACAAGCTCTTTCTCTTCTCTTTGCTTAAAACAGATCAAGGTAAACAGTTGAAGCAGAAGGAAACCAACTGTTTTTCCATTCACCTTATTATTGAGCTGTGGTTAAAAGAACTTCCTTTTTGGTACTATCAAAAGATCTCAGCTAAAACTTCGGTTGAACATGGAGAAGAAATAGACTCTCTCAGGGATGAGAAAATACAGAGACACTTGCCTTTGTCTAACGGGGGTTAAAAAGTATCATGTTAATTATGATTTGATAATTTTTCAAAATTGCACTTTGTAGTAGTATGCATGGCAGAAAATAGAAATGTTTATTTTTGTTCCTTAGCTTGTGATTTGATGCTGAAATTTTGATCTTACAAAATACTTGACATCACTTCTTATCACAGTTCACAATTTTAGCAGTAGTAGTATAAAATAGAAATACTAAAGGAACTGAAAACAGAGAGTATTTTGGAAACATGAAGCGTGAAGCCCTGCCCCGGTTTTGTTGAGAGCAAAACTTCTGCTGACTTCACAGAGGCCGAAATTTCACACAAAGATTGTAACAAAATAAGAAAGCACAGCCAGCAGAGTATTTCTAGGTGATTGTTACATGCCTCAGGAAGTATTACAAGGCATGAAACTAAAGGATGCATGAATTTAACCACCCGAGAAGTGTAATAATCACCCCGGGGATGGGAGGAGGGGGGGCTGAGTTCAGTTACAAAATTGATTTTTTTCCCCTAAAACAAACATCCATTTTCTGACAAATGTGGAGGAGGAAAGGACATCACATAAATCATAGATTTTCACTGGTGTTTGGAGTTCCTGAGTTAATCTAGAATGCAGGAGGCTGTAGGTAAAGTAAATAAAGTGGTGGGAGAGTGGGACCCGGGCCCCAAGTCCTCTGCTTCTAGGTGCAGAGTCACCCTTTTTCTGGGCAGTCCATCTTTGGCCAAATTAATCATGGGGATTTTTTGTTTTGTTTTGCTTTGTTTTCTGTACACAGCTTAGGCAGGGAGGGAGGAAAGTCCCTTGTCTTTTCTTCGCTTTCACTCCCTCCATCCCCGGGAGCTAAGTAACAATTTCAGAGGTCAGCTGGAAATTATTTCTTGCTATCAATCCTGCCTAATTTCACACACTCATTCAGACAGCAAGATTAGGAGCTGAGGTGTCCCTGATAAAGACGTATATTTGTAGAAGAGCTGGGGTGGAGACAGTGGTGCAAGGGAGGCCAGGTATCTAACGTTCGTTGTGACAAAAATAGGCTTAAAACACCCACTTTCAATCTGACTGCCCAAGTTCATTTGTATAGATAGCTGCCAGTATCAACAGGCACTGGTGTGTGTGGAGAGCATGTGGTTAATCTGAGTTGGTACATCCAAATGTAGTCATGGTTGCGTAATTTTCTTGTCAGGTTCAAGTGTTACATTTGTAGAACATCTTCTGCATTATACTTTAAAATGTGCATAATCCTTTCATTATTGAGAAAAAATGCCACATCGGTTCAGAAATAGAGGAAAGCAGATGCTTAATTTTGAGATGTGTTTGATTTATCATTATTCAGGAAAGCCTTACATAATATACATAATATGCAGTATTTAATATCCATAAGTGCTTTCTTGAATAGAGGTGTTTTAAGCACTTGCTTAACAATAAGCACCTGCTTACACACTTAGAAGTCTTTCATACATATATACATATATACTTAATTTTTGTTCTATAAGCAGTCCTGGGTAAGGCATAAAGCTGTTTACAGATTTAAAGTCAAGCATGTGCATAAGGGATTTCAGGTTTAGGGTTTAATTTGAAAAATATAAATGTAAGTCTAAATGAAATTAAAGAAGTTAATTCACATCATCCTAAGTGATTTCTATATCTTCACCACTAAGAATGTATCTGTAATTACAGTATCTTACACAAGCATTTATCAACAGTTATGCTAGCATGTTCATTTGCCACTTGGTGGCCTTTGGTCAAAAAGAATTTGCAAAGAAAATATGATTAAAATAAAGTCCAATACATAATGTTTAACATATTCTCTACAGAAGAGGATTGTTGTGGGTTTATTTATTTTTTTTTTTAATGTTTTGGTTTTTAGCATAGAACGAAAATAGCTTTCTTGTTTAGCAAAGCGCAGCAGCCCAAGACCGGCTTGTTTGATTGTTATGGTTATACTACATCAACTAAAGCTACTCATAGAACTGCCTCTGTATTTCCATACAGATTTCCTCTGGTTTCTGTTCTCCCTCTTAAAAGTAGTCATTTTTAGAAATTACCACTAACAAATCTCAAAATATGTTTGCCTGGAGTATTTGAGCACAATAGTAAGTCCCAAGATGGAATGACACAAATTTGTCAACAACTTCCACCAAGCTCAGCACAGTTACTTTATGGGTAGGGATGTAATTAATTAGTAGGTCATCAGAATGAAATGGTTCAGAAAACACTATTGTAATTTTTGAAAAAAGCTATCACCAAGCTGAGAAATAGCAATGCTCAGCTGTAATCAGCATTTTCAGTATTGTCCTTAGTAGTAGCACTGAGAGTGTGGGGGCTGGTTTGAAGTTAAATGACTAAACCCTTTATCCTCAGCCTAGTTTTGGTCATGTTTCTGGATTGTGGTAATTCTCTTGTCTAAAGTCACGGTTTTGCTGCTCAGGTTAGATTTTCCAATTATTTCATTTAGACGTCTCCCCAGTGTTCATATTTCAACATATTTTCTACAAGGCATTTTTATAACGTCTGTTTTTATTTAAGAGTTACTTGGCTATTGGCTTCATTAGTACAGGGCAAGTGAAAGCAGTAGGTAAAGAGCTGTCTTTTTACATCTATGCCTTTCGTTGTCATTTTTTTCTTTAAAGTAATACATTTACATTTTATAATCATAAACATGAAATTGAAGATGAAATCAGTTCTCAAAAGATTAATTCAGTCCTGCTCACAGCTGCAAAGACTGTGGAAATAAATATCATTTTGCAGTAACGTATTCCTGACAAAGGGCATAACAAAAGACTGATTTCTATTCAGAGATAGTGGGTATATTTATTTTGCATGTTGGGGGGAGGGGCTGTGGTCGGCTGCTTGCGACCCTGACCTAGTTTTGTAGCTGCTTATTATTCAGCTATATGTTTGAGAAATCTCTGTAATTTAATTTGGCAACCTCTTCTGCATGTCTGCACCTAGCAGTAGGTGCTCTTAATATTAGTCGTGTCCCATGCTGAATCATATTTATTTAGAAAAAGGAAAATCCTAATGTACTCATAACTCAGAAAGAAACTGTTAATTGTTAGCAGAGAACCGCCTGATTACAGACTGGATGTCTCATCCAGGGCCCTGCCATAATTAGTAACCACTGTTGACATTTAGATTTAAATTGAATTTTCTTCTAATTAAACCCAGAGGGGGTTGATCCTCTCAGATGTACAGGTTAATAAAATTAGTCAGAAACTGTTAAACAGTAAACTGAATTCTCCAAGAGAGCTTTCCCAGTGTATTGTTAGGAATTCTGTAATTAATATTCAAAGGATTCATTAGATTTGGAGTTGTCCTTTTTTGTTTTGGGTTGCATCTGGGTTTGTTGCAGTTGTTTCTTTAATTAGGTCTGTTTGCTTTTGATATCTACAGTAATACTAATTTCCATCATGTTTGTGCATGTGTAATTATGAGTGCTGTAGCACCATTCATCCATACCATGCAACTGTTATGTGTAATAACAAGCTATTTTTTTCCTGGGAACATTCAATGAATAGTAATCCCAAAAACTAAAAGCAAGTGTGAAATGAATTTTAGAAATATAGCCTAGTGTCTATTTGTCATCATCATACAAATGTTAAAGCTGCCACAGGGTCATTTACTTCTTTATTCACCACTGTTTTTTGCTGATCCTTCCCAAGATTTTTGTTTAAATAGGATTATTTTTCTGATGAAAGCTAGATGTTTGTATTTTTCCTATTGCTTTTTCAAGTACCAGCAATTGGATTGAGATTTTAGCCTACATGAAATTAATCTGTGTTTTTGCTTTCTTGTCCTTTTCAAAGATTAAGAAGTTAAGAGTATGAAAGCTATTAAGCATGCGTGCCAGGAAATAGCAAGAATATCAGTGATGTGAGAAAGAGTAGAGTCACAAGTGCTATAATAAGATATTTGAACATTTAACTTTGAAACTATCAGAATTTTTGCACAACTGCTCTGTGGGAGTAAAGTTTCTCTAACAAAGATCTCATAGCTGAACTCACTTGTGGTTTTTCATAGCTCATATACAGAGCAAATCCAGTAAAATATTGTTGGGCACTGAGAACAATTTAGTCAGAGTACTAAAAACTTAATATCGGTTTTACAAACAAAAGTAAATAATGTATTTTACCATTTAACGAGTCTCATGAAAGTTATGGTCTTGGTTTAAAACAATTTTTGGGCCACTGTAACTTAAAAATAGAGGTTTTTAGAGAAACACAAAACGATAAATGAAAATGTATAAGGCATGCTTTCCTGAAAGATATCTTGAAATTCATAAAAGTTGTTCAATTCTATGGAATTGAATTTACTCCCAAAAGGAATATCATTTCTGCCTCTTTCTCCTTAATCATGTAAGCCAACCAAACAAACAAAAAATCTAGATGACTTCATTTTTCTTGCTTAGTCTGACTAAATAAATTGGATTAGGTAAAGAATGCTTCTCACTCAGAATTGGCTTCAGATGGTACAAACCCACTAAAAATGTATGGAACAATTCACTGCACTGGTGTACAGAACCGGGTAAATTCCTTTCTCCCGCAGGTTTGTTGTGTAGAAATCACAAGGCAGATCAAACCAGAAGTGGCTGAAATTGTCAGGTCCAGAACTGCAAATTTTAACCCATTTAAAAGTGTTGTTGATCTAAATGAGGCTTTAATAGGAACAGTTTGTATGGATAACAGCTTCTGGATTCAGGTGCAGTTCTCAAGGAAACATCCAGCTGAAAAAATACAAGTAAGAACAATAAAACAGAAAACAAACCTCTTTAGCCCACAGTCCAATCAGAGTCTTTACACCAAAAAGAGACTTAATATTGCTATTGATTTTTCACAAAAAGTGTCTACTATGGTGATGGGCAGCAGTTCTGCTAAGATCAATAGGTAATTAAACCCCCTATGAGAACACAGTCTTAAACTGAATTGAACTAAAGTTTTGCAGAGGCCAAATCACTTTATCATGAAAATACACCTCAAAGTCTCAAAAATTATCTGTAATCACCTCCAAAGAGCCATATACTTGGTCCTAAATTTGACAGCGTAGTAGCCTTATTACACAGAAACGGAGCTTTCACGCATAGATGAGAAGATGCCGACCCTGGTCCTTTGATGAGTCTGGGAGGGTCACTGATAGCCCCTAGTAACTGATCTTACATTTTCCCTCAGAATCCAGTACAAGCTTAACCACTGGTGGCAATACACATCTGAAACTAAAATTTGTTTCTTGTATAATTTTTAGATAATGAATTAGAAATGATAGGTTTTTGATTTCTTGACAACTAGGCAAGCAAAAGCAGATGTATGATCACCGTGCTTTTATTAAACTATGTGCATCTCATTGGTGCCAGCAGGACGCCCATAGAGAAAGGAAAGAAAACAAGTTAGCAAAGAAGCCAGCAGCACGCCCAACGAGCTTGGCGTGAATTACTGTAGGTCAGCCAGCAGTAGTCAGGAAATGTAAAAATGTCCGTGTTTCCTAGTTTACAGAGGGTTCCAGCAAAATGCAGACTTAGTAAAGAGCGGGAGGCTTGCACTGCATTAAAGGCTTCTGCCAGTTGCGTACGGAAGGTCGCTGTCCGCGAGAGCGGGCGGCCAGGAACAGACGTCCAATTTGGGGCACTACGACCTGGCCCAGCACGGGGCACGGCCGCCCGTGTACAAACAACTCGGCTACAGGGGAGCCAAGGGTGAGATAACCGGGCCGGGTTGTGAAAAGCCTAGATCTTTGCTCACAGAGTCACAGAAAATTGCAGATTTCCAGGAGAGAAATATTATGTTTGCATGGCCATATGTGATTGCATGAGGAAATGTGGTGAGATGATGCCAAGGCTTTTTGGAGAAAAATGGGCTAGAAATTGCTGAAGACGAATAGCTGAGGTTCCTTCATGAGTCTTTCACTGGAAACCATCCTTTCTTACTGCTACCTGTGTATGTAGATTTTTTAACCTGTTGCAGTGATATAAAGAACAAAGTATCAGTTTTCTTACCATTACTTACTCTTACTGTCTAACAATATAACTTTTTCTTTCTTTCATTTTTCCACATGGTTTTGACAGATGGAAAATTAAGTAAGTATTCAGTGCATAAGCTTGTTAGATATAGTACTGGTTTTAAAGTAAGCCTTTTTTTTTTTTTTTTCTTTGTTTGAGATATAATTTGAGATATTTAAGTTCTGAAGGAAGTTGTTTTTTTCTGGAAAGTACACAACTAATTCCACATAAACAAAAAATCCAAACCTCCATCAGTTTATTTGTTTCAGTCAAAAAAACCCACATTCTAATTCATGTGCCCAAGGATTTTTATTGTGAAAAAATAACCTACCATCAGTATTCTTTATCATCCAAATAATGGGGTGAACAAATGTAGAAGAAACATTGAAGTAATTGAAATTCATCTTTAAGTTACAATTAATCTACTAATAATCCTTCATAGTGTAAATAGTGCCTACGTTAATGCTTGTATTGTGAACTGGCAAAGAATAGGCATTATGTAGCATACCAGCTCTTGTATTTCAGATGTGAGTTGTCTGTTCCCCAGGTGCTTCCAGTCAGCTAATATTTTCTATGTTGGGTAAAATATTTTTCAACTGCAGATTTTTGCATGAAAACTAAGGAACATATTCTATATTTACTCTTTGTGTAAAACTTTCATTTATGTCAGTGGGAGTTCAGTGTATAGCATGAGGACTGTGTATTTCTCTAAGTGCTTGTAAGAAACATCTCCTTTTATACAGCAATAGATTTGTCACATAGTAATTTGTTTTTCCAGTTACATGATAGTTCTACCAATGCAGCAACAAAATGGAAATCATAAAGATAACCTGTAATGCTAGATAAATTACATTTGATATACCTTTTGCTTTTTATCCTCAATTTCCTATCACCTGTACATGATGTCTCACTGTTCAGCCTTTATTTTGTCATTGAACAAATTGCTTGTGCAAGTAAGCGCATTGGCCACAATGGGATTACTTGCATCAGTTAGTTTTCACGGATAGGAGAGAGCTGCCCAGTGTTGCTGTTGGCCTTTTGTCACAAGGTGCCAAGTTCTAATTAAGGTGGTGGGGACAATTTCCTGAATAATAGGGCTCCAGACTTCATGCAGGAGAAGAAGTAGCGAGGCTGTTCATTTAGTTTTTCTCTGACACAACTGTGCCTCTTCCACCAAATAATTTTTGTTCAAAACTAGCTGCAAATGGAACAATGTATGGAAGAATTGCTCTTCCACTTTATGGACGGGAGGATTTGCCATGGAATTAAGTTTGAAAGCAATGAGGGACTCAATAATGCAAAGTAACCTTTGCCTCCTTTCATGAATCCAGAGATAATTTTTAGCTTTGTGTATTAGGAAGGAACTATGGAAGCTGGTGACATTACAGGATTTATTTTTGTAGCCTAAGTAGGTGACTTCGATGCATTTGCATTTTCACAGATCCAGTGTTAGATGGAGATTTCCAGAATCACTGGGGTGTCTCAAAGACTGGTGTTTCTAAATTCATTCAGTCCCCATCGAAGATACTTACCAGCCTGCTACAGTTTGAGGCATCTAAAATTGGGGAAATTCTGGATATTTATGGAAGTTATAGGAGCATACCTATAAAATCTTTTGAAACTCATCCATCTAAGGGAACTTTCTGGAACTACAAAGTGGAAAAAAACATTGGTATTTTACTTTAAGAATGCCATTGGGACTGTCCCTCATGAAAGATGGTGATTAATAAGCATTTGTGCCATCCAGTCAAATATAGAAACAAACATCCTGACATATGGTAAATTTTTCCAGTGAGAGTAAAAGAAGTTTTACAATACTCCTCCTAGTTCTGATAATGTTAAAGTTAGTATTTAAATGTTTTTGATAATCCAATTACAATATATAAGACATCTCTTTATTCTTAGCAGATAGGTAGAGAGGCAAGATGTACATGGTGTGGTAATATACATTACTGGAATTAGTTGTATAATTAGTTTATTTTTCAAAAAAGCAGGCTATTCAGCAGGTTAATAAAGAGTCAGTTACAGACCTATCCTGTTACACAATCATAAATTCAATGGTGCTTTGTCTTCTGTGTAGTTTTACGTGTGTCTGTGCATCAGATATTTTGAACCTGTTGAGTGTCCCCCTGTTTTTGCTGAGTTTCGGTGAGAACTGCGAACACTTTGCATGTCCTCAAGAAGCATTCAGCAGTTGGAAAGAAAAGAGGCACTTCAGTGGAGAGAGATAAGATCTGCTTATCTGCTTTTATGTGCATGCGTGCACACACACACGCCTTCATTTCCTTTATGGTTATGTACGTGTATGTGCACATGCACATGACAAATCAAGATTTTACGTGGAAACGTGTGAAAAAATGTTGCCTTTCTAATCTTGCTATGAGCTAGACCATATGACTATGTTAGAGAGTTGGAAAGAACCTCTGGTGCAAATGTCTGAAATCTGATTTAGCTTTCTAGGCTTCTTGGCTGACAGCACACTGTATTTTGGGAATGTATAAGCAAGTATTTAGTAAGAAAGACATACTAAATGGGATAAGTTGTGGACACCACTGCAGCTGAATCCCTGGAGTATGTTTCTGAGAGCTGAGATTTCTAAAACCAAAGTGTGATGGCTGTGTCGTGCAAAGGCTGTAGAAGTTACATGGGTAGGGAGGTAAAGCCACGTGTACATGATAATGCACGCGGGCTATACTGTGCTATAGCGCATAAGAGTTTCGATCAGGTATCGATCACTAATGCATCAGAATATGCCCTACAGCCGCCAGTATATGGTTTGAAGGTTAGAAAGCACACTTGGCCACAAGCCACAGTGACTGTCCCTGGGGTCAGTTACAGGTAGAGCGAACAAACCAGAGTGTTTCTGACAGATGGGGGTAGGCAGTACTGCTCACGCTATACTGGCTTTTGGGTGCATTTACAGGAGCGCTCCTGAAGCGAACTGTTGATGGCTGTGTTTCTGCAAGTTCACAGATGTACGCATCTGACTGGTAACTATTCAGTCTGCAGCTTGGGGATGACTTCCCCACTCCATTAGAAGGTCTGTACACCTGTCTGGTGTACAGTAAATAAGCAAGCGAGAGTCGATGTTAACATTTAGAAAATGGCTTAAGGAAGTAAAATTCAAGAAACAGTCAATTACAGGGGAAGGGAGAATGACAAAACCCCTCGTAACACTCATACTAAACTCACAGTGGACTGTTATAAGAACTGGTTGTTGACAGAAAACTGTTAATTAACTCACTAGAAAAACTTTTTTTGCATTAGCATTGTTGTTTGAGTGAAATTCTGCCAGAGAACGCTTCTTTGATATTTTTGGTGAGTGCATGCTTTGTGAAGTCGATTCCAGGCTTTCTAATAGTCTAATGGTGAGAGCTTAGACACTGGTTTTCTATGTGCACAGCTCATATCCTTCCCAGCAAATGGGGCAAGCTCCGAGAACTTCATGCAGGTCACACAGTAAAGTAAAACAAAACTGAAGGGCATGTGCTTTTGTCTTCATGTACATTAGGAAGATTATGCAGCCTGGAAATGGGAAAAACGATTTCCTGCTCAGCCTGGGCTTTGGCTCTTTCATGTATTTCTCTGTTGCTTTCTGCTTGCTAGCAGTTGCCCATGTGTGGTATACTGCAAGATCATTACGTCACTTGTCATGGTGATGTGTCTATTCCTTACATTTTCATCAGCCATATAAATGTTTTATTTCTACTGCAAAAGCTAGTACTAAATACTAGTGGTTAAGATAATTCACCTCCTTGGGCTTTATCATGTACAAAAAATATTCAAATCCTAATGCATGTTGTGGTCTCTTAGGTGCTAATAATAACAAAATATGCCACTTGTGATAGTCATGTTCTCACTTCATAATTAAATGAGGTAAATCACTGAAGATTTGAAAAACTGTTTTAGTACTTTATGCAAATTGAATATTGGCTTGAATACTAATGAGGTTGACAAAGTAGCTATAGGAGGCAATTCTGCATTTCTTTCAGGGAAAGATCAAGTTACTGTTTTCTTTGGTGGGGAATGATGCATGGAAAAAATACCTAGTACAGTGATCCCTGATAGTGGTGTTGAGAAGTGTGTATACACATTCTTTATTAGTGTGAATGCAGATATGGTGATACTCAGAAAGGTTTTTACAAGTATTTGGAAACCATTAAATATAATTTGTGTCTTTTTCTTCTATTTTCACAATTTAAAATGACAAATTTCAGTCCTCAGAGTGTCCACCAAACACTGCATAGGAAAGGGTGGGTTTGGGAGAGCACTTAAAGTCAGTGCAGTGAGAATGAAAAAAGATAAAGCTGGAGAAAATTGCTGTTGACTGGAATCAAACTACACTAGTTGCTTACAATTGATTGTGTGTTGTTCAACCACAAAGATAAATTAGAACACAGAATACTGCAATAGAAAAGTGGTTTAGATGTCATAGAGAAAGTATGACTATTTTTATCTCTCAGTTGTAAACCATAGCTTACAGTGGCTGAAATGACATTGAACTGTTTTTCTCTTTGATGATTTACAGCCTGTGCAGTGCGTTTGTAGGAGCAGATGTCACGTTTTATGTATTTGAAAGTGTCAACACTGATGACTTATGTCTGAAGATTCTGTGCATGAATCAATAGAATGTAGTGATTTCCATTTCTTAAAAGAGTTTTTTCCGACATAATAAAAAACACATAGTGAATTTTGGTCATTATAATGCTACTCTTGAACTCTCTTTTTTTTTTTGCCCTGTATTTTACACTACTAGGAGATTGTTATTTTGCAAAATCCACTTCCCTTCTCACCCCATAAGCACAAATAGCTATGGGTAAACTGTCTTCTCTTTTACTTAACCTGTTTAATTTGGAAGGTGTACAACATACTTCATTTTCTCTTCAGAAATGAATGATCAAAAAACTTGAATGAATTCATAAAAGAAAATTCATCAAGGTTATCTTACTAAGAATTATACCAAGAAAATATAGACAGATTTCATCCCCCACAACTTTCTCCCATATTTCAGAATGATACTCTGAAAAAAAATTTGTGAAAAAATACTTTTCATCCCATTAAAACAAAAAGACAAATTTGCATTTAAATGGAAAATGTATCAGTCATTTAGCATCTGCAAACCTGGAAGATTTATTTTATTCTTTAAAAAAAAAAAAAAAAAACCAAAGAAAACAACAAACAAGCCACGTAAAAGTATAGTTTGTATATGTACAATATTCCATGTGTGTGAAGGGGTTTCTTTATTTAGTCCTGCACTCAGAAAAGCATATAAGAATGTACTAGTTTAATATAACATTTTTAATTCTGTATGTGGAAAGTCTATCCGTATAAGTAGGAATTTGTGTGTAAACAAAGGACAGAAAATGGCTTTTTAGAATTTTATTAATGATTCTCTACTAAAAACAATGAGCCAGATTTGCTCTGTGAAGGTGTTGGGACACACATCAAAGTTTTGATTGGAAAATGTCCTTAAAAAGAAGAATTTTTTACATCTTCCTAATTCCATATATTCCACGTCGAAAAACTTAAATTGGAGGGTAACAGAGCCTGAGGTTCAGAAATGTCTTTGAGTTTCTGCACGAGGATTCCTTTTCCTTGTCTTGCACCTTCAGTACTTCCATCAGAGCAGTGTCTTCACTGTGAGTGTACGTTCATACACGTGAGAAGGTCTGTTATGGGCCCTGACCTTTGGGTTTCACGCTGTCTGCTCAGCCAGTCCTCTCCACAGCCGCATGTGAGTTGGCAGACTGCGGAGAACGCTAAGGGATGCTTCTGGAAAGGCAGTATGCTTCTCTGCTTTGTACACATGGAGCGAAAGTCTGAATATAAAGGAGATATTTCGTATCTAGATCTCAGCTGGTGACTCCTACCTTTATTAGTTCATCAAAGAGTTGTCTTCCACAAGGGAGAAATGGAGCGTGGAATTGTGATTTCAGTTTGAGCTGAAGGTAGTTAAATTGCATGAGGAAAGATCTGATACTTTTAATTTTGGGAGCAAACGTGTCTGCTTTTCAGTCATTGTCATAATACGCACGGAAGCCAGGAGTTTTCCTGAAGGGTGATTACTGTATGATGTCACGTGTTAATTACGTGAACACATTTTCTTGTTCTCAGCAGCAGCGTGGCTGTGGATTACTGGTGTCAAAAGTGCTGCCTGGCACTGCAGGAGATGAGGGAAACTGATAGAGCATTTCCTCACATTTCCCCAAACCTCTCTATTGCAATTCAGTATAACATTATTATACTGACAGCCTTACAGAAATACAAGTTACGGTAGGGATACTGAAACAGATATGCCACAGTGCATTTAATAGCGGTGGTAATTATTACCATGGAGCTCCTGTGTTGTGCTAAGTGTTTAACAGGTTCCTGCCCTCAGGAACTTGCAGCCTTCATTGTGCTCATGACAGACAGTCAAAAATGTGATGCAGCTTTACACAGAAAGTGTCAAATCCCTACAAGCAGAACATACAAATTGTTTCCTCCGCTGTGTTAGGCATTCCCCAGTCTGCCTAAGGTGTCTGTCATTATCTGGGACTCAATCCTGGACAAGTTGAGCTTGAACAGTAGCAAGCGCTGAAATAAGACCTAACCGAAGAATTATCCTTCTTATTCTAGACCCATGTTTCCCAACTTCAGTGCCCTAACACAGACGGTCTTTCCTGATTTTTTATATTAGCTTTTATAGACATAACTAACTGTGGATTCGCATTGTTTTCTTCAAGAAAAGCTCATCCTTTTTAATCAAAAATGTCTGCAAAAAAGTCGAACACCTGGAAACCCAAAAATGGTGCTCTAGGGATATTTGGAAGTTAAAATTAACTTTGCATCCTTGTTTTCATTTGTGCATTAATCTGAGAACTCTGAAGTCCAAAGCTATCATCATAAACTTTCTGTTGTCACCAACCTTTGCTCATATTGGGAGATGTCTTTCAGCTAAGAAAGTCAGTTGCTGTGCAAGAGGTATGAAACAGCATCTCCAGCAATCACTGCAGTGATTTTTACAGTTAAGGATACATATTTCTTTTCCTAGTGGTGGAAGTTCTCTGAAGCGAGAGATCATGGGTTGGTTTACGTGACACCAAGCCTGCTGGCAACAGACAGCGTACACCAGTCTCAAAGAGGGAGAAGGATCCTTGCACAGGTGTTAGCAGGGCTCACTGAAAGAGCTTTAAACTAGATCCAAAGGGGGAAAAGGATAAAACCAGGCTTGCTAGAGATAAACCTGGGGGTGTCATGCCAATGATTGAGGGACAGTGTGCTGGTGAGGTCCTTCAGTCTGCTGCCTCAGTGGAAGTAGGGGATGGAGATTCATGCAGCAGCAAAGACACGAGGGTTATTGATGTGTTATAAACCACAGAAGTGCCTGAGAATGGTCACGTGAGAATTAGGGCTTCTCCTCCCAAACAGGCGGTGGCATCAATAGCACGTCTGAAGTGAATCTACACCATTGCATGCAGCATGGGCAACACACCGGAGGAGATGGAAGCCGCTGTGCAGCAGAAAAAACTATGATATAGTTAGCATCATGGAAACATGTCAGGATGACTCGCACAAATGGAGTTCTGCAATGGATGGCTATAAAGTCTTCAGAAGGGATAGTCAAGGAACAAGAGGTGGTGGGGTAGCCCTGTGTGTTAGGGAGTGTTTTGACTGTCTAGAGCTTGGTGATGGTCATGATAGGGTTGAGCGTTTATGGGTAAGGTTCAGGGGGAAGGTCAAAAAGGCAGATATCATGGTGGAAGCCTGTTATAGACCACTCAGCCAGGATGAAGAGTCAGACGAAATACTCTGTAAACATCTGGGAGATGTCTCACAATCACTAGCACTTGTTCTTCTGAGGGACTTCAACTGACTAGATGTATTGAAATACAGCGGAGAGGGAACAGTCTGGGAGGTTTCTGGAGTGTGTGGAAGATAACTCCCTGACACAGCTGGTGAGGCTCTCTACACTAAGGAAGGCGCCCTGCTGGACCTGTTGTATGCAAACAGAGAAGGACTTGTGCATGATGTGATTGTTAGAGGCTGTCTTAGGGACAGCGATCACTAAATTATAGTATTCAGTTATTGGAGAAGGAGGGGGATCGGCCACCTTGGACTTCCAGAGAGCAGACTTTGGCCTGTTTGGGGGCCTGGTTGTCAGAGTCCCTTGGGAGGCAGTCCTGAAGGGCAAAAGAGTCCAGGAAGGCTGGACATTCTTCAAGAAAGAAATCTTAAAGGTGCAGGATCAGGCAGTCCCCCTGTGCTGAAAAATAAGCCATCAGGGAAGAAGGCTGGCTTGTCTGAACAGGACTTTGGCTGGAACTCAGGGGAAACAAAAAAGAGTTTATGACCTTTGGAAGAAGGGGCAGGCAACTCAGAATGACAAGGATGTCATGAGGTTATGCAGGGAGAAAATTAGAAGAGTCAAAGCCCAGCTAGAACTTAATCTGTTTACTGATGTAAAAGACAATAAAAAATGTTTCTATAAGTACATTAGCAACAAAAGGAGGGCTAAGGAAAATCTCCATCCTTTATTGGATGTGGCGGGAAACATAGTGATGAAAGATGAGGAAAAGATTGAGGTACTTAATGCCTTTTTTGCCTTCTTCTTTAATAGTGAGACCAGCTGTTCTCTGGGTACCCAGTCCCCTGAGCTGGAAGACAGGCACGGGGAGCAGGATTAAGCCCCCATAATCCAAGGGGAAATAGTTAGTGACCTGCTACAACACTTAGACACACACAGGTCTAGGGGGCTGGATGGCATCCACCCAACAGTATTGAGGGATCTAGCAGAACTGTTCACCAAGCCACTTTCAATCATTTATCAGCAGTCCCGGGTAACTGGGGAGGTCCTAGTTGACTGGAGGTTAGCAAATGTGACGCCCATCTGCAAGAGGTGCCAGAAGGAGGATCCAGGGAACTACAGGCCAGTCAGTCTGACCTTGGTGCCATGGAGTGTTATGGGGTAGATCATCCTGCGTGCCATCACACAACATGAACAGGACAACCAGGCAATTAGTCCCAGTCACCATGGGTTCATAAAAGGCAGGTCGTCCTGGTTGACTAATCTGATCATCTTCTGTGACAAAGTGACCTGCTTTGTGGATGAGGGAAAGGCTGTGGATGTTGTCTACCTAGACTTTGATAGAGCCTTTGACACTATTTCCCACAGCATTCTCCTGAAGAAACTGCCTGTTCATGGCTTGGACAGGTATACTCTTCACTGGGTGAAAAACTGGCTGGATGGCTGGGCCCCAGGAGTGGTGGTGAATGGAGTTAAATCCAGTTGGTGGCCGGTCACAAGTGGTGTTCCCCAGGGCTCGGTATTGGGTCCAATTCTGTCCTGGTTCGGATCTGGATGAGGGGATTGAGTGCACCCTCAGCAAGTTTGTAGATGACATCAAGTTGGGCAGAAGTGTTGATCTGCTTGAGGATAGGAAGGGTCTACAGAGGCATCTGGACAGGCTGGGTCAATGGGCTGAGGCCAAATGTATGAGTTTCAACAACAGTCAGTGCCAGGTCCTGCACTTGAGTTCCAACAACACCACACAATGCTACAGGCTTGGGGAAGAGTGGCTGGAAAGCTGCCTGGTAGAAAAAGACCTGGGGGTGTTGGTCCACAGCCGGGTGAATATGAGCCAGCAGTGTGCCCAGGTGGCCAAGAAGGTCAATGGCATCCTGTTTTGTATCAGAAATAGTGTGGCCAGCAGGACCAGGGAAGTGATCATCCCCCTGAACTTGGCACTGGTGAAGCTTCACCTTGAATACTGTGTTCTGTTCTGGGCCCCTTGCTACAATAAAGAAGTTGAGGTGCTGGAACATGTCCAAAGAAGGTCAATGAAGCTGTTGAAGGGTCTAGAGCACAGGATTTATGAAGAGCAGCTAAGGGAACTGGGGTTCTTTAGCCTGCAGAAAAGGACGCTTAGGAGAGACCTTACTGCTCTCTACAACTACCAGAAAGGAGGTTGTAGTGAGGTGGGTGTCAGTGTCTTTTCCCAAGTAACAAGTGATAGGACAAGAGGGAACAGGCTCAAGTTGCACCAGGGAGGTTTAGATTGGGTGTATTAGGAGAAATTTCTTCACCAAAAGGGGTGTCAAGCATTGGAACAGGCTGCCCTGGGAAGTGGGTGACTCCCCATCCCTGGAGGTATTTAAAAGATGTGTAGATGTGGTGCTCAAGGATGTGGTTTAGTGGTGGACTTGGCAGTGTTAGGTTAACAGTTGGACTTAATGATCTTAGAGGTCTTTTCTAACCTAAACAATTCTATGATTATATGATTATGAAAAAATAGGTACTTTGGACAATGTTTTCTTTTTCCTTAAGTGTTTCTAGGGGAAGATCTTTTCCATCTTCAACTAATCCCCAGCTCAATATCACGTGTTTGAGATTGGAGCGGGACAGAATCTACTGTGATTCTGGATATTCCTCTTTCACTGAGCATGCGCCATCCTCAAGAAGCTGTTCCACATGCCAATTAAATGGAAAGGATACCACTTAGTCACATACTAGTCTATGCCAGAGCTAAAAATTCACGTTCAAAGTTAGCGTGCTCTCCCTTCTTTTCCACGGATAGAGGAGACCTTCCAGTGGATCTTGCTAATAAAGCTGAGCATTTCACGATGTTTATTATTACTGTAGAAAACAGAAAAGTGTAATCTCACCAGATTAATATATGTGATAACTTAGTATTTGTGCAATTTGATTTTTAGCAGAGCTGTGACTACAACTCAGATGTCAGCCACTTAGGCACAGAGTGCTCACAAAACTGTCATTAATGTGATCACACTAAATTTGTTTCAGACTCACCAACCCACACAAATTCTTGTTTTCATCATCTGACAGATAGTCATATAAAATAATAAAATACATGTTTTTGTCTCCCTCTATAGGTTGATCTGCACACAAAATAAGAGCTATTACGTTTTTGCAGGTTGAAAGTTCACTCAGTTTTACTATGTTTTTAACTTTTCTAGTAAGGTGAGGAGAACTGTGGTTCTATATTCAGACAAGGCTTATTTACTGTTAGGGCTTGAAGGTGGCTGTAAATTGTTTCCTCCTCTTTGCCTTGGTTTTATTAATTAATGTTTCAAAGCTGAGTAACTGAGTCCTGGTTTTCTGCCAGACCTCTGCCTTGCACAGTGATGAGCTGTTTAATGAACACAACAGAAATACTCGAGAATGGTTGTTCATGAAAGATGAATGCTGTCTCGGGGTCTGCCAGAACGCACCCTGTGTGTATCCTAACAAGACTACAAGAATTCACAGAAGGGGATCATCATGGCTAGCCCTTCCAACACCATTTATTTACTTCTTAGGGCTCATTGGTGATATTATTCTCATATAATTTAAACAAATACTGTGATACCAGCTTTTAAAGCAGCTATTAGTGATTTTCTTTCTGTAGCATGCTGAATAACATCACCAACAAATATGTTTTTTTTCTCCCTGACAGCTTTGGATGATCTGCCTTGTGGTGAGACTAAACCGATAAATTCATTCCTAGCAGTTGCGAAGGCTGCTTAGAAATGAGGAACAAACCATTACATGGGTCTCATTCAGAGTAGCTGTAGCAGTGACCTTGTGTGTTAAGCTGGGAAAGTGCATAGCTCATTCTACATAATTATAACTAGAATGCAAATGTGTGGCACTGGCAAAAGTACAAAGATATTGCTGTAAATGAGTTGATGATTGAATGAGCATGTTGAATTTAGCCAAACTGTAATTTAGTCCTCACGGTCCGTTTTGTTTGGGTCCAGTTTCCACTTTCAGTAAAAGGGTATTTTGTGGAAAGAAAATACAATCTTTTCAACACTGTACTTGTATATTCTTGTCATTCCACAGACTAATTATTAAAAAAATATATTTTGCGCTCTTTCAGACAAAAAGCTGCAAACCCAAAACCTAAGTATTTTACAGTACATAATCAGTTAATTTCTGCTTCAATTAAAATTTTATTAAAAGTGTTGAAGATATCAATTGCATGCTTTTAAAATTGCTAAAATACAATTTTTCAGTAAAAAAAAAAAAAAAAGGATCTGAAAATATTGTAATAGTTAATGCAAATTTAGAAATCCATAAAATTTGTCAAGAGTATGTTCATAGGAAGTTTTTGTTATGGAGGCAGATGTTTTCTGTATTTTCATTGTCACAATTATGTGAAAAGTTTAAAACTGTGTTATTCAGGATTGAGTTTATAGTGTCAAATCCAAGAGTTATTTTGTATTATTGAGTCCTAACATATCAAATTAATGAAATCTTGGGGATGTGAAATGAGCTGATTTACAGGGTTCTGTATCTTATTAAATTTATGCGTACTATTCTGGTTTTCAGCATGTTTTATTTATACAGGAGAGACTCACTGTCATATTGCTATTTCTAGTACTTAACATGAAAACCTGTATTTTCATGATTCAAACAGAAAAAGTATGTAATATTTTTAAATAATTAGATATTTTCATCCCTAGCAGTATTGTGTTTCTGAACAATGAAACCGTCCATTTTCATTGCCCAAAATGCAGTTTAGCAGAGAGTATTAAGTGGAAAGCAGCTTTAGGTTTTTAGACATCAGGAAACCTACTTCAAAACACCTTGATGTTAAAACATTGATATAATCACATCATGATGCATATTTCCTGCATGTAATCGTGAGCAGTGAGATGGCATATGCGAAAATCTGTATTTCTGTAATAGCCTATAGCACTGCAGAGCCATTGAGGGTGAGTGGCAAGAGGGTACCTTAACTTTATTGCTCTTAGTCTAGAGCAGTAGACTAAGCTACTAGAGCTACACTAATAAAAACTGTAGCATCGGGTAAACAGGTCTGTGGAATGAAACAGATGGTTCCAAGGACCAGGCATGGGCTTACTGAATTTTGTTGGTGTGTGTGTCGTTTGGACATGTGTGACTTAGTATCAGCTCAAATTTGGCTGGTCCCAGGGACCTAACACTCGCTAACAGTTGCAGTACATCTGGCAGTTTTGTTTCATCCAAAAGTAATCTGTGTGCTTTACAATACCTTTATGCTGAGAATTTGCGATGAAAATACACTTCTCATCAGAGTTAAACACCAAAATAAACAAATCCAGTGCCAGGCTGTGGAGAAGAGCAATGAAGATGTAGTAGGAGCTAAGGGGAATGGCATAATTAATGTACAACTTCTTTGTTCTCAAAAGGTTTGGGAGGAATTCCTCATGCTTTTGATGGAATTGCCGCCAATCACTTTATACCTGTCTTGTAACACCAAGTCTTGACTCTGTGCTCTCATGTACAATGACTACATGGAGACGTACTAATCAACTCTAGGACTTGCAGTGTTGTAGTCACAAGAAAGATTTGATGGAGAACAAGTGGTGTTGTTGGATAATTCTTCCAGCCCATCATTTATTGTAATTGTTGCAGTTTGTTTGTGTTTAAGGGTTTGGGTTTTTTAAGAGAAAAACAGAGAGTAATAAATTTTTTGACTCAGCAGTTTTGTGATAAGCCTTTTGGAACTATCTAAACTTTAGTCAATGACATCCCAAATAAATATTTTATTGATTATGAATGCTTCCTAGAATATCTCTAGCATTTGGTGGATATCTTTGGTAGCTTACACTGCACATTCTCAAGAGAGGTGTTAAGTGTGAGGTGTTGAGAAAACTTAAGTATACCTAGAGTTTGAAGTAGCAAGGAGTGACAGCAAGAAGAGCTTCTGTCATTATAAGAGCAATAAAAAAATAAACAAGGAAAATGTGGGGTTGCTGCTGAATTGTCATTTAGTGAAAGTGGATGCAGATGAGCCTGAAATCAATGGTCCCTTTGCCTCAGTCTTCACTGACAAAATCTCCTGGGCCTTGGAGCCTAGAGGCAGGATTCAAGGAAGAGAGGATTTACCAGCAGCTGAAGAGGATCACATCAGGGATCTCTTCAGACATTTCAACACATACAGGTGCATGGGATCGGATAGGCAACATCCAGGTCACAAAGAGCTGGCTGATATCATTGTGAGTCCACTCTTCATTGTCATTGAACGGTTGTGGAGATTGTGAGAGATTCTCAGTAATTGGAGACAGGCAATGTTGCATCTATCTACAAAAAGGGAAAGAAGGACCATCCAATGGTTAAAGTAATTTTGGTTCCTTAAAGAATCATGAAGTGTGTCCTCTCAGAAGCTGTTTCTGCACAAATGAAAGAGAAGAAGGTGCCTGGGAATGGCAGTGTGGAACTCCCAAGGGTTAATCATGCCTGATGATCGGTGTGCTGTCTGTAGTGAAATGACTGAACCTGTGGATGAGAGGAGAGCAGTGGATCTTTGACCCTGACTTTAGGAGGGCTTTGACACAATCTCCCTCAGCATCCTTGTATTGAAGCTGGGACACTGCAGCCTAGATGGGTGGACTGATAGATGTGTGAGAAACTGGCTGACTCTTCAGGCTCCAAGTGTATCAGTTAATGGTTCACACGCTGCCTTGAAGCTTATTACACGCACAGTTTTTTGGAGGTCTGTCCTGGGACCTAGCCCATTCAGCATCTTTATCGAAGATCTGGAGGAGATGAAGAGTACACTCATGTCAACTTTAGGGATGACACAAAATTCAGAAGGCCAGTTGAAATGCTTGGAAGCAGTGTCACCGTCCAGAGGCACCTGGATGCATTGGAGGAATTGTCCAAGAAGGACCTCACGAATTCAAGAAATACAAAATGCAAAGTCCTGCACCTGGGCTGGACCATCCCCTGCATTGATACAGGTTGGAGAACGCACTGACTAAGTTCTGATTGACTGGGCTGCTGCTGAAAGCCATCTGGGGATCCTGATGGGCACTGGGCTGAACCTAAGCCAGCAACGAGGCCTGGAAGTGGGAGAAGCTAATGGCTTCCTGGGCTGTATCAGCAGGCCTGTAGCCAGTAGATCAAAGGATGTTATTACTCCATTTTTCTTCACAGTCATTAAAGCACAGAATAATTTGGAATAACTTGTCCAGTTTTAGGCTTCCCAGTACAGAAATAATTTGTAAACTGAAACGATTTCAATGAAAGGCCACCAAGGTGATCAGGGAGAGATCTAGGGACCAAGATTTGTTCCACCTAAATAAGAGGTGGCTTTGGGGTACCTAGCAGAAACCTCTCAGAATCCACAAGGGAGATTCTGAGAAGACAGAGCCATGTTTTTAGTGAGGTGCACAACGGGTATACAGAGATTGTTTATCAGTTGAAACATGGGATGTTCTTCCTGGATAAAGAGAAAAGAAAATTCTCTGTGGAGGTAATGAAGCCCATGTGCAGATACTGTGGAACCTCAATCCCTGTAGATTTGCAAGACTGAACTGATCAAAGTTCTGAGCAACTTGATCTGAGTACAGTGTTGACCTTATGTTGGGCAGAAAGTTGGACTCATGCCCCACTGGGGTCCCTTCCAACCTCAATGTGTCTGTGATACTAACCCACACAAGTCTGTACAGGTTCTTGGATCTTGACGCCCACATTTTATATTGCCAAGGCTTCTTGAATCTTATGATAGCCTCAATAGTTAGAATAATTATTTACAGTCTTGAGAATTTCCAAGAGATTGTGTGGACATTCCTGAGACTAGTGACAAGAAAATACAGTGGATTGAGGTGTCTCACAGATGTCTTGCTTCAGCTGAGTAGTCAAGTCAGTAGATTTTTCAGCTGAAGAGGTGAGTGACAGATAGAAATCCAGAGATTCCTAGAACAATTCTAAGTGATCATTACTAAAGGAAGCTATTGGAGCCTTATTCGGTACATAACATGAATAAATTACTGAATAAATAATTGCTCTGGACATTCTTCAAATAAAACTTACTTGAACTTGTCTGGGTCAATAATTTACTTCATAACTCCATGTAAGTTAGGTTTTTAAATACGGCTTTTTAAAAAGTGTTTGATTTTAGTGTCCAGTGTTCAGATTACTTTCTGTTCTTTTTAACTCTTAGAGCTGATTAGTAACAGTGCTTTTTCTAAAGAATTGTATTAAATGGATGTGATAGTTATGCAGTTTACCTCAGAAATGTTATGCAGAAGACAATCTGACCCTCTATGTCTCTCTTGGAGTTGGAGAATGGCCCATTCAGTCATCAAGCA
This sequence comes from Tyto alba, assembly GCF_018691265.1. Classification (NCBI taxonomy): domain Eukaryota; kingdom Metazoa; phylum Chordata; class Aves; order Strigiformes; family Tytonidae; genus Tyto; species Tyto alba. Next base: position 40,841,632 of record NW_024881330.1, read on the forward strand.
AGGTCTGTACTACTAAATAGTCCTTCCTGTGCCTACCATGGTTGCCACAGTTGCATGTGCATTGTAAAAGGAGGTGGTGGGATGGGAAGCAAAGCTCTGACCCCAGCTGGAGTTGAACAGGAGCTGCAGTGATGTTAAGTTGAATACTGTAGTTCTATTTGTGTTTCTGCAAATTAGTCTTTAATATTACCCATTGTTCTGTCAGACACAAGAAAGCTTGGAAATGGCAGAAACTTTCAGCTCTCCACTTTCTTGCTGTTTTTAATTTTCATGCTATTTTGAACATTGTAATTTCTCTCTTGAAAAAATTGTATGGAATGATTGTCATCAGTGGTGATGCTGGAAGACAAAAGACAGTTTTCTTTTCATTGACTCTGTTAACCCTACAGGCTCAAAATAGTGGAGATGTTGTTTTGATTGGTAAATTGAGTACATTTGACATGGGAGTGAGAACAGAAAAGTGTGTACACCTAGCTTTTTTGGCGGATATGTACATATATACACTAGAGATCATATATGTATTAGCTCTTTGTGGACTGGATTCTTAAAAGCTGAAGGTTTTTTGATTTGTGGCCAGTTGCCTGCTTAACAACATCTGTAAGATTTTGACAGAGTTAATTGTACAGATCTGTGACTGAAGTGGATGGTAGTAAAATGCATGATCTTGCCTGAACTTGACAAAGTTGAAATTTGTAATATGAAGCTGAATGTTATAAGCAGAACTAATTGGAAGAGTAAATTTTTCTTGATTTCTTACTTTTTAGGAGTTTGCAGTTCAATCACAAATATTTTCCCTTTGTAGGCTTGTCAGTATAATTTCCTAGTGAATTTAACTTACTTCCCCTGCTCTTCACTGCTTAACCATAAATTCTCACTCAGTCATTCGAGTTTAGTTTCTTATGCCATCTTCATCCGAACAAATTGTTTGTACACAGACCATTCTACATGGGTATTAGTTTTCTTCCCCTGCAAATCTCTTTTCCGTTCAAGACCTTATCTGAAGTCCATAGAAGTAAATGTGGGAGTCTTTCCAATCATTTAGCATATGCACAAGATGCAGAGATATTTTCTTCTCACTGCTGTAGCATTGAACAGATTCATGATCTAAGAGTACCCTGGTAGCATTTGGCAGCAGATTTGAACACTTCTTGCTAAAAAAAGTTAAAATATTTTTGTACATTGGGTGATCCAGATCTAAAGGGCCTTGTCTGCAATCATGCCAACAAAGTTATGCTTGACAAAGTTGGAGATGACTTTTCTTCGATTTCAGCTAATGTTACATCTTCAGACGCAAGAGGTAAAGGAGCACTTCTAGCTATGATCTGTAGAATAGTGTATTGGTAAGTGAAGTCAAGCAGAAAGGCTCAGGGGCCATTTTGGAATCAGCTGTCAAATGGCATGAAGCTTGCTGCTCTGCAGGAGCCATTATTATTCCTTTGTTCGGGAGACAATCCTTGCCATTGTCAAGTCTCTCCAATCTTTGCTTTGGCTTTAATGTTCCTTTTTTTTGGGAGCCTATGTATTACAAACCCAAAGTGAAGCTGGCCTAAATCTAAGTGTTTTGTGAGGACATATGTGAGGTGATGGAGGCCTCTTCTTTTTCGTTTCCAAAAATGCTCATGGTATTTTGTATGGAATGCTCAACTACTTTCACAGTATCTGGCTGGGCTACACTTCTGACTGGCCCTTGACTGAGTGACTCCATGCTTATTTGCCCACTTTGTAACATAGAGGGAAGACACCCACAAAAGAAAAGGCCTGAGTTTCACCTTCTGAATGACTTGCTCCTTATGTGGGTGATACTGCTTTTCTTTTTATGTCTGCTCTACTTTTACTGCTCTGTCTTTTAAATTACATGTTCCAGTCTCTCACTGAATGTTTATTTGGTTCACCACTCAACCACTGAGTTTGTCCAGCTTTAATTAACCAACCTGAACTCTTGAACATTAGATGTAATGCACTCACCTGTAATACTTTATAGATCTTCCTAAATATTAGCAGAATAGAGAAATATACACATTTTAGACGCTGCTAGCACCAAAGGAAAAGCAGTAATAGCGTATTTTTTCATTTACTTGGCTTCTTTTTCTGACAGCTTGGCACCAGAGATCAAAGAGTTTTCAAAAGACATTTAAGAGTAAGTCTTCCACAAAACACTCAAAATACAGATTGATGTTTTATCTTTATATTATTTTGCTGACATTGGCATAAAGAAATATTTAACCTAAGTCGACACAGGGAAATCAAAAATGGGACCAAGAATGGAATTTCCAAATTTTCCACTGGCTATCCAGTGGCAATATTTATTTTTTTAGGAAGAAGGAGCTGAGGTGCTTTTTAAAGCAACCACAACCAGGTGTACGGCAGTGTAACTCAACAGATCACCAGTGCTTCTGCTGAAATATTTAAAATTCTGATATATACAAACAGTTTTCTGCAAAATATTTGACAGCTTGTATTTTATTCTTAAATTTAAAGTGAACTTACATTTATTGCAGAATTTTTAAACTGCATTAGAGGTGATCCATGGCAGGGGTCCAAACCAAAACTGACCAGATCAAATTATGGCTTTCATATAATCTCTCAGTGAACAACAACAAAAAAGAATATTTCCTCATGTTTTCATTCTGAAAGAGGCTTTTTATAGTTCTTGTTTCATATCAGAACTTTGGCTCTTTTGATATATTTTTCAAATTCATACACCTAGTGGATCGGAAAATCCTCACTCACTTCTGATGTATTGTGAGCAATAAGAAAACTTACTAAGTGGTAATAAGTACATATTAGATATGCATTGTGCAAATGCAGATTGTAGTGTCCATTTTATGTTTTGTTCTCTGTTGTAGATATGACATATAGATCATCTGGCTCTCTTATACTTGGATACTTTTTGGCTTTTTTGGATGTTTTTCTCCAAAATGAATTCTAAAGGAAATTCAAAACTAATGATCTGTTGCTGTGGGGAAATCTACTACCACATTGGAAATCTGCTCTTACAAAATCAAACATATGGTAACATTGTACCATATGTTGATTTTTATATTTAGTAAATGCATAAATATGATATAACCTTTATAAATTTCATTTTATTTTATTTTGATGGATAAGGCTTCATTTTCAAATGGAACTAGATGCACTCCTTCCAGAATGTGTCATATTGTTGTATTTCCTGAAAAATCAATGGAAGTTATTAGTACAATGTGAAAAATATTTCCTGTAATTTGTGTGTGTGTGCATACAGCAACTAAACTTATGCAGTGATGCATAGGAGAAATGCAGCAGATACTACAGCTGCTGAAATGTGTACCTCTAGTATGTATCTTTTTCTAACTGTCGAATCTTAATGACAATATGGCAGTGTGCTGGTTGAACAAAAAATAACCTTGTTTTTTTACCCAGCGAACTCCCCCCAGTTTGTATACTGGGCGTGATATCGTATGGTATGGAATATTCCTTTGGCCAGTTTGGGTCAGCTGTCCTGGCTGTGTCCCCTCCCAAGTTCTTGTGTCCCTCCAGCCTTCTTGCTGGCAGGGCATGAGAAGCTGAAAACTCTTTGACTTAGTATAAACACTACTTAGCAACAACTGAAAACATCAGTGTGTATCAACATTATTCTCATACTAAACCCAAAACACAACACTCTACCAGCTACTAGAAAGAGGATTAACTCTATCCCAGCCAAAACCAGGACACAGAGATTCACCTGAGAAGTACGGTATGTAAAAGCTCAGTTTGAATGCCTGGTCTCCTTTTTTTCTATATTTTTCTTCTTGAACTTCTGAACCCAGTAAATCATATTAATATTTGCCTTACTTATTACCCTTTTACTCTTATTATTAATCTTCCCCCTACCCATGAGCTTTGTTTGTTTGTTTGTTTTTTTTTTTTTCCTCCTCCTTCTGTAGAACTTACAGAGAGACTTTGGCCATGTTGTACTAGTCCATTTCCAGTGATATGTTAAGACTTGAGGAGCCAAATACAACTCAACATATTTCAGTTTTAACTCCTTATCTGCATGCATTCATATGGAAATTAGTTTTCCAAGGACATGCAAAGAGTTATATACCCTCCATTGGGGAATGAAGCATCAACACCAATCAGGGACAAACTGATTAAAGACAATGCCTTGGATACGTCAAGCAAAATAATTCTCAGTCCCCAACATAAGACACCACCATGATTCCTTACTCATTTACTTTACTTAACTTGTGTAATGGTTCACACAAGGATAAATGCTATAGCAGGTACCACAATTCCTATTGTGCAGATTCCAAACATAAGCACTCCCTGTGGCTTTCTTCAGAAAATGTTAACCAGATTAGAAGAGGAAAAATTTCATCTCCTCTCTAACAAGCACTTATCCCATCCTTCAGAATATTTTGCTTAAAATGATAAGACATATTTTATCTTTTTTAGTATCTATCTTTGCAGCAATTTCTAAGCTATCTCTGGCTTTGAACTTTCTTCTACCTAAAGTGTACTCACTGCTTGACTTCTGTTTTTATCTGAATATTGGAGCATGTATGGAACGTAATAATATATATTGACAGAGAGCACAAAGGATCTGATGGGGGGTGGAAAGACCAAAAAGGCACATGCAAACTTCATGTCTCCCCTTAGATTTTATTAAAGAGGTAACAGCTAAACTACACAACAGTTAAATATGAATACAGTGCTTCCTTATAGTTAGGCTGAAAATTTTGTAATCACTTAGATTATTGCAGTTCACTGACTGCAAAGTCATAAGTAGTTGTTTGTCATCTGTTCACTATTAAATAATGTAATTTACAAATTAATCTCCCTTATGAAGTGCATCTTTCAACATCTTACAAGTTTTCACAACAGTATTATTTTCTTACATAAGTAGTTCTGCATGTTCTGGGGCAAGAGGGAAAATATCAGTTCTTTGGCCTCGTATGACTTTCCAAGGATGTACCTCTTCTGTCTGCATGGTTTTCCTGATGCGTTAAGGACTCTGGATGTGAGCTGGCACAGATGGGTAGAAGTATGAATGATGCACTAACTTCAGGTGAGCCAGCAGGGCTGTGAATGTGTATCTGTTTTACAGACGCAATTCAGGCAAACAGTGGCTTGTGCTTGCAGAAGGTGGTCCTGAAAACATAAACTGTGGGGACGAGTTTCCTTTTTTTTACCTAGTAGAGATGGAAAATGGATGAGCTCAGTGAAATACTCTGATTTTTTAAATGTACATTTTCAATCAGGAAACTCTGTCAGTCATTATATACACAGTGCTTACTGTAGTAATCCTCATCTACAGGTACAGAGTGCTAACAGGCAGGAACTAGTCAATCAGCTGTAATTGTCATTGAATTGTAAAGATCTGAGAGACTGAAATTTTTTCTTTTCCTTGGACTCGGGTAACATAATTCTGGTGTAACCCACACTTGTGAGATTTTGCTTTACTTTCATTTTACTTCTACAAACAACTATCTCTACATACCTTCAGTGATCCACATCCACTGGCTTGAGCAGCAGAGATAGATAGCCTGAGGTTGTCCTGTGAGTTTTCATTTTATCATTGTACAGGCACAGCACGACATGCCAGGTACAACCAGTGTAAGGAGGATTCCAGCATCTCCATCATACAGTAAGCTCCTGTCAGCGAAAAGATCTTACGCAGTGATACACTGGTTAAATTTGACAAAGAACACAGACTGTGTAAATCATGCTGTTTTCATTGATTATAGTCTGAGAGTGCATTAACCCTCCTTAAGGCTCCAGAAATCACTTTCATAAATGTAAGTAGTACAAGAAAATGTTTAATGAAGCTTTTCATGGATTAATTCTTTGTTAGAGGATAAAGTATTTTCACACATACAGATATTAAAGCAAATTTATACTGAAGATTTTTATTTTTTTGCCTCCACTAAGCATTTGTTTAGTGTAACCCCTTGAAGGTTAATTTTTACTTACATTTTTCAGGGACATACTGACGAGAAACTTTGAAACACGTCTTGTGTTATGCCAACTGTATTAATTAAAGCAGTACTCTGGGGTGAAATTTCTGCGTAGAAAAGAGAGGTCCAAGTTTAGAATTAGAAAGTGATTCCCACAATTACTTTAGGCTTAGCACTGCAAGGGCTCTAGGGAAAGTTGTTTATAATTTAGGGGGAGGGGTTGAAACTGGTTTTGTTCGCTTTTATTCTGTATCTTCTGATTTGGTAGTTGGACTTATGTGTTTTAATATTATTGTGAGTTTTTTCCCCCTGAAAAATGAGACTCCCTTTCTGCTTGAGGAAATATGTAATTTACTCTGTTTTTGAGCTTCAGGGCCAGTGCCTGATTTTCTTTTTATCACGTTCTTAGTTCCATAGTAAGCAATTTCCTTTGGCTTCACTGAACAGAAATTCTTTGGATATCGTAATTATAAACTATACATTATGACTTCCTACAGTTACTTTTAAAGAGAGAGATTATAGCATGTAAGTTTTAGATTGCTTTTATTTTATTGTCTGTGAGTTTATTAATGTTTGTATATGTAGAGACTTCAGCTGATAGACTATTGACTAAAAAAGAGCCAAACATTATATATACTGAAAATCAAAAGCACAGCATAAAGTCGCTAAAATAAAATTGCTAGCACACCTTAATCACATTTTTATCACCCCGTACTTCACTCTAAGAAACATATTTTCAACCAAGTTTTATATGAAACAGATCAAGGCATCTCATGAGTCTGCAAAAACTCATAAATTGGGTGCAAATTATCCTATAGCAATTCAGAAGTCTATTTTCCATCTTAAATGTTGTGCTAAATTGTTTCTTCTTTCACTAACAGTCTGAACTAATAAATAATCGGTTGGATTTGTGGGCAGGGGTGCAATAATTTCATATTGCAGTGCCATCAGCCTGTCCACACATTGACTGCAACTGTGAAAATTCTTCACTAGGAAGACCCTTCATGTCTGCTTTTGCCAGTTTGATTCTGCAGGTAGTGCTCTATAAAATGCCTGCATCCATACCCACAATACAAACCGAATCTTTATTATTTCCTGCTGTTGGGAAAAATGTCACATGCACAAAACTGTTTCCCTCGGGCAAAGGCATCCTTCAATACAGCATGCAAAGCCATCCCCAGGGTTCTTCATAATCCCTACCACCGATCTTCAGGAGAAGCAGAGAACAGGGGTTCTGCTGCAGCTTCCCGATGTCTCAGTGGTGCCATTGCAGTTCCTCAGATACGGAGAGCGGAGAGAACACCTGGTCCTAGAGAGAGGTAGTGTACACTTTACACCATCCAGTTCATTTCATGGTGTGCAGTGGTTAGGATTCGCCCCACAGCTTTTACACAGCTCAGGTTTGACACATTTGTCCTGGAGTCCCTTTATGTATAGACACTTCAGCTGGTCTGTCGTGGAAACCTGCTTCTACTCCTGGAAGTTCGGCTTTGACACCCATCTCCCATCTGTTTCAGTCTTTTGTTTTGCTCCCCAGGCAAGATGCAGTCTTTCCCACCCAAGTCCGCTTCCTCCTTTAATCCAGATTACACCCTAGTCTTTCTGCAGGTGCTGTGCTTGCATTAGCTGTCATCTGCCTGCTTTGGGGAGGCCCAACATGAACACGGCAGGGGGTTCAGGAATCCGTAGGGGTGACTTTCTGCATCTGAGAAGTAGTTTCCCCGGTATGTGGCAGGGGAACAGTACTCTTCAGGGTCCGCCTGTCTTTGGACAAGACATAAAAGGCACTTGGATGTGAAGTGGAAGGACTGCTCGCTAAAATGAGACTAGAGTGAAATGACAGTGAGTTGTCTTAAAATTGCCCATCTTGCTTAACCGAGGTATGATGACCATGCAGTGAAGTCACTGCAGACCTCTTCCATTCATCCACATTACTTGCCCATCTGGCAAGGATATTTATAAATTCCTGAATTTTATGCTGCACTGGAAGGTATTTCTGAGCGATGTTCCATTTTCACTGCAGAAATGGCTATGTTTCACTGGTAATTTACATTTCCATTAGCAAAGTGTGTAAGGACTGAAGTCTTGCGTATACCCCTCAAAGTGGCTACTGGAGTCAAGGGGTGCTGAATGCAGATTAAGGGCAGAATTTAGTCAATATTTGTAAAGAACTTTGGAGTACTTGGGCATGAAAGGCATCATATTAGGTAAATATTATTTTTGTTCCAAGTTAAATCCTGAAATCTGTACTTCACATGTTCATCATTTCTGAGTTTAGGTAGATACATGCATATGAAAAGATTTTATTTGGACTCAGTTTGCTTGCTTACTTGTTGATTCTAAATGAAATGAAGATGTTTTTTGTTTTGCTTGGCAGAGGGAAAAACAGCAACAGCCCTTCTTACCTCTGGTCTCCTTGTTTGCTGTCTGGAAAGTGCAGGCCAACACGGAAAAGAAAATCAAATTTGGGTTTGTTGATAGTTACTAAAGGAGGACCAAATGTCTCATGTTTTGACATTTACTAACATAGCTTTGCCTTTTAGTACATGTCATTGTGTAAGCCAGATGTAAGCTTGACTGCTTTCATCTAGCCTTTCCTAGGAACTGGTGTACCTCAGTAGTTGGACTGTATTATAGCAATGCCCAGTGGTGACATTACACACTGGGGATAACTTTTTATTTATGTAAAACTTGCAAATTGAACAGCTGAAGTTGATGCTGTAGTAACTGTCTACTGGAAAAGTGGAATATATTCTTCCTCAGACCACTGATTAAGGAGCAAAGGCATAAATTTGTGTTCAGCTATCAGAAAAAAAGACAGGTGATTCCTAGCAGAGAATTCTTACTGAACCATCTTTGTCTAGACATCATAGCTCTCAGCTCAGGCTGGAGAGTTGGAGAGAATTACCCAATCTACAAACACACTAAAGAGCACAGTACCTTCCTCTCTCTTTTCAGGTCTTCTTTTCCTATCTTTACATATCTCTCCTTTTTACACTGTCTGCAGTGAGTATATCATTTATCGGTTAATAAGTTGTCTGACAAGATAGGCACTTTGTACCTAATTGTTCAGTTTATTTATGTATTATTGATGAGCCTAGAGTTGAACTCTGCTTTCCTTAGAGACTGCTTGATAAATCTGTTAGCTAATCCTATCTAATACACTGAATTACCTTCTGTAGCATAATACATGACATTGCTTTTGCTTTGTATTCTTAAAAGGAGCTGGTTATACATTTCCAATGAGCTATGGTTAACAGTAAGAAATAAAATCAGATACATAATTCACATTGCTCTTGGTGTTAACAAAAGATCTTCAGTGATGCACTGTAATGCATAAAATACTTCCTCAGCTTTTAAATCAATGCTCTGACTATTTTAGATTGTAAGGGCTCATGTAACTAAAAGAATTTCTGAACTGCAAAATCTTGATTATGAGTAAAACTATTAGACATGTCAAAACACTTATGTTGTGTATTGCTAATATGATCTGAAAATATTGGAAAATTAATCACCTTATACTTTCCAAGGCAGTAGTTACTATTTCAAATGAATGAATAAAACACCAAATTAATTTTCTATCAAAACATTAATCTAATGACGGCACATTTTTGTACTCTGTTATTATTTCTGAACTTTTGACTTGTAGGCGCTGACATAAGGGAGAGTTGGGAGTATTACAAGAACTGTAGAGCAGGAAGAAGCAGTGATACTGTATGACTAGCTCTTTATGAATTCAGTTATTAAGACTCTGGAGCCTCTACAAAACCCCGGAGCCTCTTAATACTTCTCTTAGAAGAATATCACAAAACAGATTGTTGCTGATACCAAAAGAGACTATGTGCTGAATGTATGAGCCCTTTTAATGGTTACCCTAAAAATGAGAAAAAAAGCAAACTGCACCCCAAGTAGAGTTTAATTTCCTGGGCCTGATCAATGGATGTGCTACTGAATGTTAGTCTTGCAATCAATTGAATTATACCAGCATAGACCCAGACCTGGTAAATGTCTTGTCTGTGAAAAGATGTTTCATTACGAATTGCATTCAAATAAAAGACATTTTACTCCCTCAGCAAATATATGATTATTTCAACTGGTGCTTCATGTGCATTTTCATGTGGGAGGTAAGGAACCAAATATGGTTTTGGTAATCTTTATGCAGCTGTTGTGTTTCTGCTGGGGTTGTATATCTGCAAATCAGAGCATGATTTGCCCATTTGATTTTATCTGTTCCCTCTTTTTTTTTTTTTTTTTTTTTTAAAAAAAAAAAAAACTTAATAAGCACAGAATTTAACTGTTCTAGATTGGGAAATTTTAGTTTGAAAATTAGTTTGACCATGTGAAGAAAGTTTATTCTGGGTATGTACAGTAGTTACATAATCTTAGGTATGACTACGGAAGCTGTAGTTTTCAGTGGGTTGTTCCACAACTTTAAAACTGTCAATATGCATTTCAGTCTTCCAAACACAAAGAACATTTTAAAACAAAACTTATTCAAGCCATTTATTTCAACTTTAATGTGTACTTACTTAATGGTCTTTAGGCATAGAAGATTATGATAATTTTCATTACAGATTTTATCAAATCCGGAGGACGGTGTATTAATAATTCAGTAGCTTATACAGAGATGTGAGAGAATATAATACGGGGCACTAAAATGATAAGGCATATTTTCCATGACATTACTGTTATAGAATACTCTCATTGATTAATAAAATGGCTAAAGACTCTGAGTAGGCTATGAGATTGCTGAAGTTAAACAACAATTATTGTACAATTGGGTAAAACAGAAGCAGATATTGTGATGATGTGGGGAAAATGAAACATCAGAAGCTAATAAGAAGCCCTTTTTATATCATAAAAGCATAAGAACAGCTCCATCAAGCTTTAATCACATTGTTATATTATACATTTATTTTAAAATTATGTTAGCTCATTAACAGTGGCTATAACATAGATTGTTATAATTATAGTAAGATTCACAAATACTAGGTTTTGCTTCTCTTTTAGTGCACCGAAGCACGGGCTGCGCTGTGAGAATCATAGGATTGTCTCTGTAAAAAAGCAGCACTCCGGTATTTCAAGGGGCTCGTTGTTACATTGGTGTCACGTTCCAGTTCAAAGCTGCTGACACCCGCTTTGCAGGGCCTGGTAGTTTCGTGCTGGCCAAGGTGAGGGGAGCCTGTGGCCGCCTCGTCAGTGGGGTGCAGAGGGTCTGCGTCCCTCCAGGTGGCTGCACGTGGGTCTTTCTGCAAAGACTGGGAAATGACGTCCTGCGAGAGAGAGTGCGCAGCTACATGTGAGACATGAATTCAAGTCTACATCATCAAGTATTTTCAGAAAGTGAACAGCCCCAAGAAATGATACGGGAAGGCTGCGGTGTGTATCCCCCATTCTGTGGCTGTGGTGCGTAGCTGGTACATGAGGGAATGGCAGAGCAGGGCTGAACCAGGGTTTCCCACAGTGCTGTTGTGTGCTTGAATGGCCACATTCTTCTCACGAACGTGTCTTTTTCATTTCTCATGTAAGATGTTTAAAAGTCTTGGAAATGCTTTATTTGAAAAAAACATACAGCTCTGACTTGGGCCAAAACCCATGGATCTTAGATCTTCACCATTTGTCATAGATCATGTTATCCACCCTAATTATCTGGAAACTTTCCATGCTACTGTATAACTCAGGAGAAGCTTTCGGAGGTTTCATTTATTAAAGACTGGGAAAAACCAAAGCATTTTCCAAATACAGTGTGCAGGGATGAAGAGGCTGATTCATACCCACAGTCTGGAAGAACCCTGGGAATAGAGACCCTGTTCAGATTTGTCCATTGCTAGCTAGAGCACCACACTCACTGTGGACAGCACATGAGATGGTGAAAAGGACATCACTGAAGGGAGGCACTGAAATGGTTACGAATGAAGAAATGTTTGGAAAAAAGCATGTTGTCATAGAAATTAAAGGAATTTAAAATAGGCTTTCTGAAGAAAACAGAGTATCTGTCTTTTATGTGTTTTCACGAGTGTTATTAAAAGGTAGGAGTCATTAGTCTCAGCAGATTGGATGGATGCAAACAGGTCTTAAGATAAAACAGTAAAATCACTGACGAGTTTGAACTGAAAGGGGAAAATACATGGAAACACCATTGCTGGCGTTGTATCCAAGGCAGAATTCGACAATAAGCTTTCACGGATGCTGTGTGAAACCTATTCTGCTATTATTCAGGGGATGGATTTGCCTGCCCAGGGAGCTTCCTCCCAGCGCTGACATGACTGCCTCATACTGATATGCATGGCCTCTTGGAAAGACAACAGCCATGGTGCTGATAATGCCAGGTTTGAGTAACTTTTGCTATCTGATTTGCTGTGAGGAATGTACAACAGTAATAGATTCAGAGTGTATTGATGGGAAAAGCAGCAGCCAGTGTTGAGAGTAGCACTCTTTCTTCAAGTAGGAGGGAGGAGAAGGTGGAACATTTTTCATCTTTAAATGGTTTTGGTAAGACAGGGGCAGGTGCAACTGTAACTTAATATTTTAGCTCTTTACCTTCAAAAGTAAGAAAAAAAATTAAATACATGTGCACACATTTAGGGGTTTTTTCTGTTTAAAGAAAATGATATATCAAGTGTATAAAGGAGACTCCAACAAAAAAGCTGTTATGAGTGCTACTTGACAAAATAGAAACAAAAGTTGAAAACAGTCATGGAATATTTTAGTCATAAAATGAACTGTAATCTTGAAGGTCAAATTTTATCTTAAGAGGTGTGGAGAGAACACTTAGAAATTTTGAGAACTGATAAGTGATTTCATTACATCAAGGACACATCTTCACTGAAGTCGGTGAGAAGAGAAAGTAAAACAACTTTTCCTCTTCTGCTTTTAAGTAATATTTTGAACATTTCTAACCACATCTACTCTTGAATGACCTACTTTGGGATAGAATACTGCAACCTTCTCTGCATTGCTCTGTCAGTGTACCTCAGCTTGATCTGTAGACCATCCTAGCAAAGGATTAAGTCAAGCTACAAGTCTTGTCAAACTTCTGAATCTTTGTCGCAACTGTAAAGGTAAAAACTCATGTTGCTTCAAATTCCTCTTTTGAACATGCATGGGGCTCCAGCTTCTTGTTTGATGCTTAGGCAGGGAAATAAATGTGTGACATTCTTCATTAAAATAATCCTGTTGAAATTCATGGAGGTCCTCATATACCAGAGTAACTGTGGATGGAGGTAGGATTGTCCACTTGGCTGCCATGGTAGCTGTTTTGGGAAGCTACGAGTGTATCATCAGCCCTACAACACCCTTGTCGTGTAGCAGATGTCCGTGTTTTGCTAAATCCTTGCAATTAGTCATTTTTGTTATCACTCTCTCCAGGTCTGAATTAGTTGTACGTAATGAGATCCCATCAGACTGTACTAAATAATTTGGTTTACCAGAAATTTAAGCTGATTTGTCCCATTTGAGTTTGGCAAAAACTTTAATATTTTATGCCTGTTCCTATAAATTTCTGAGCTCTTGAGTCCTACCTCACCACATATTTGAATGGGTGCTTGATTTAAATACTCTCATGCTGTCATCCCCTTCAACTGGATAATTTTAATGCATGTTAGGCATGTGCTCAAATGGCCTGCTGCATTGGTCCTTATGTTTGTAGATGTTCAAGTCTTTCAATAACTTTTTAAAATTGGATGTCTAAGTATGCCATGGGATTTTTTATTCCTTTTTTAAACATGAAGCATAGCAGTATTCAGGCAGGATTTTCTAGTTACCTGTCAATTGTTATCTTTAGTTTACTTCTCAAGATCCTCTGTCATAGAATTTTCAGAATAGTAGCGGAATTTTACTTGTGCTTTTGTTGTTAATGTTATTCTGGCCCATCTTATTTCTAAGGTTCTGCTGTATAAAAGCAGACATACTTTCCCACAGAAACTATATATACCCCATTCACTCTAAAAATAACATAGTGTGTCAAATTCTGTCCATGGGTCCCTGCATACAGCTCCTGCTGTAATCATACAAGGGAATGGTTTTGTCCCAGTTGTGAAAAACTCATTCACTAAGGTCCATGGAGTCTCTCTTCTGCCATACTGCAAACACCGGGGGCTCTGCACGTGGATATAAAATAAAATGCTTTTTAGTCATCTGTCGGCTCCCTGTAGATCCTTTTTATTAAGCTTTCCTGTGTTTTATTACATAACCTACCATTTGAAATGATGAGGTAGAGATCAATATTGACAAAAATTACTCGGAAACCCAAAGTAAGAAAGACCCTATTACCTTACCATTCTACCTGATCCAGTTCCTGTCCAAATGGCAATGGCACAATTCCCTTCACCTTCCATAATGCAGGATCAGACCTTGTCATGAAACTGTCCAGGTGTGTTGGGGTTGGAAAATACTACAAATCTATCAGGTTAAACAGATTTCCTCAGCTACTGTGGGCAGAAGAAGAAAGGTCTAATCTTAGTTGTTCAAACCTTTCCACCTTATCACCCAGTTTTCCCAGTGGCCGGCTACATCTATAATTGAGTAAAATAATAACAAAAGCACTTGTCACTTTGATCTGGGTATGTTTTATTTAATGAGTGTTCAATACGCAAGAGATAGTTTAGCATAGGAGTCCAGGCTACAGTGTGTTTTGTTTTGAGTATTTTTTTTTTAATTTTATTTTTATTTTATTTTATTTAACACCCAAGGTCAAAAGGAGCAGGAGTCCAGCTGAGAGAGTTCAGAGTTCATCTCTGCATGCTCACTGTCTTCCATTTAAATGTACACAAAGGACTAATACAGTACCCGCTCTCCCCTGGGCTGTCTTTGATACACTCCGCTGTGCCTGGGCTCTGCCACTCCTCCTATCAGTCTGATCCTACTTCTATTAGCCCGCTGTGCTCAGCACTGTAACCTCATTCAGCTAGTGCTCTGCATGCAGGCTAACAACTTCAAGGCTCTGTCAGGCATTGACACATGCAGGCTCCAAGCGGGAAGCTAAACACTCCCCTTCACCTCCTCTCCAGTTCCACATTAACCTCTATTAAGTGCAGGAAAAACACAAATGCTGTAGTGCCATCGTTCAGGTTTTAACTACCAGTGTATATTTAGATACTCAGCCAGCTTGCTACCTCTGAGAACATACTCAGCAAACCCTCCGGTTCCTCCCTTTCTCGCAGCGAGAGCGGTAAATAGTGAGTTAGCTTGGGGAATGCAATGGTAGAAGGTCTGCGCTGGGTATTTATGGCGCAGGCATAAAAATCTGAGAGAAAACTTTGACAGCGCTGCCTGCACGTTTTGAGGCAATAGTATGTGTTATAAATGGAAAATGAGACAAAAATGGTCTCATCCGAGGAGAATCAAGGAGGGTATTTTCCAAACGTGTCCTCTTTGAAAGCCAGGCTGTAGAAAAGACACAGTGCAGTGCTGGTCTGCAAGCCCTATATTGCGCTTTGACCCAAGCGCTGAGTGTAGCGAAGTCCGCTGGGTGCTATGGGCAGAGAGAGAGTTTTGTCGCTGTTTCTGGCTCTTTCTAAGTATAGGAAATGTCTGACAGCATTTCCTTGCGAAGCAGCACCCGCGCTTCCCGCTCTGGGGCTCGCTGCCAGTGCTCACCCACCTCATGGCTCACTCCCACTCTCCGGGGAGCCGTCGAGACCGGGGCAGATTCCTTCCCAACTCCAATATGCCTAGCCCACACGTCCCTATACTTGGATTAATTAAACACATCATACCCCATAGTCCTGGTTTAGGCTCTTTGGACAGCATGTAAGAAAACGAAAGCGCAGGAGACATAAAGGATTTTCCTGATACTTTACTCCTGAAAACGAGTTACAGAATTTAAATTAATAACCATCATAATCTTGAGACACGCTATCTCCTCTCCGATGCTTGGCACATCAAAATTTCTGTGACCTGGAGGGCTCTTGGTCTTCCAGGTGGGACAGGACTTCTCCATGTCCTGCTAGTCTGCAGCAATCACCTTCCTTTGGCCATACAGAGACATCCAGGTCTGCAAAGAAATTTGACTTCTTTTTGCCATGGAGCTCCCTTCAGGCGTTTTCACCCAATCCCACAGTCTCCCAGTACTCTCCTCTTTTGAAAAAGAACCCTGGAAGGAGAGGGTGAAGATGGCAGAACAGAGACGATCAAAGTCAATAGTACTAGACTGTTTTTTGACAATTTTCCTGTGATAGTCCTTCAGCAATGTGTCAAACCTCTTTCCTGGGAAGGACGCCTGTCTGGAATGCATTACTGTAACCTGTCTTGGGCAAATTTAAACATGTGTTCAGTACAGCATACAAAATGGAGTTCGGGAGACAAAATGGAGTTTCAATTTAATAGAGACATACTGCTCTGCCAAACTGTGTCAAGAAAGGGATTTTCCATCATGTAATCATGTTTACAGAGAACCTCTGTTTTTATCTTTAATGGTTGCCATAATGAGATCAACTGTTTCTTTAGCATAGCCATTTGATGATTTATGTTGTATCCCATCATTATTTTAGTCTCATTTCAGCAGCTCTGAGTAAAATAAAATATCACTATGTTTGTCATCGAGTAACCTGAGACAATGTCCACTCTTGGCATTTGGTTTAAAATAAACAAAATTAGTTAGTTCTAAAGCCTTTTCAGGATTAGCGGCTTTTAGATAATGTAAATTACAAATTATATCTGTAAGCTGTAAGCATTAAAATCACTACATCACCAGAAATAAATAATCTTTTTACACAATGTTATTGCAACATTTTCTTAAAATGAAACACAGTTAATTGTGTTGGGGCACTATCAGAGCAAGGTAAAATATGGTTAAAAGGTACAGCTAAAGTTTAAATCTAAATCTAGCTTCCAGTTCCAATCTGAGATGGGAGAAATTTGTATTTAGATGATGTGATTAATGACACAAGCTTTGAAGATCTGTAACATCCTTTGAAGAAATTGGGATGTTGAGTCCAAGTGGCCTTACCCAGAAGCTGAACTTAGTAAATACAGTAACTTTCACAAATTTGATCATCTCTCCCCTTGCCTCTTCTCCTTTAATCTCCACCTTTCAGGGTATTGCTGTTGAGATAGATCTGTGCACAAAACAGTAAGTTGCATCCCGTCCACACCCCAGCCCCAAAACTTGTTTTGGCATCCAAAGGCATATGGGCTATTACTCATCATGCTTCCCTGCCTGCACTGCAGTTGGACAAGCTGTAGTGCCATCATACTGTGCTGCACTTCAGTATGATCTAGAAGAAGCTCAAAGATCCATGTGCTTATTTTTTTTTTCTTTTAGCTAATATAACTATGCCTGCAAAACTTAGGGAGCACATATATATGCATACAAAGAGAAAGCAAATAGGCATTTCCCTCAGAAGTTGAAATCTGTGGATGAAAAAGGAGCAAAATAAACCCTTACTTCTCCCGAACAACAGCAAAGAAGTGTGAGGTAACAAGGGGACAGAGATAAAGAGAGGGGTAAAAATTCGTTCTCCCTGTAATACAGATAGCCCTGGCAAGGAAGACAGAGTGACCTGGTGTAGAAGGAGTAGCCTGTGGGGAGGGAGGACACATAGTTAGGCTGGAAGCCTCTGTTGAACCTGGGCATCCCTGTGGCAGTTGTCATCTGAACTAGCTACATGAAGCTAATGCAGATATGTCTCTGCATTTTTAATCACTGTATATGCACATGTAGTTAGCAGTGTATAAATACATTTCGTTTCCAGCTATACTCTTTGGCTTTCAGTCCCTTCTAGTTTTTTCTGCCCTCTTGCACCTTCCTTTTTGTCTTCCAAATTCTTCTGTGTGTGTAGGCTATTATGAAGATGCTTTAATTTGGTGTCATCATGAGAAATTCTGTTCTCTGTTTGGTTTTGTGCAACCTGATTATAATGTCTTTGTGACATTGTCCTCATGGGGTGTTTTCCATTTTAAGCAGCACATGAAGAGTGAATACAAAAATACCATTCTTACAAGCTTTGCTGCTTCATAATCATTATTATAAATGCTGGCAGAGTTGGCTGCAGCCTAAGTTGGGAAGATGAAAACACGCTTCCTGGCCACGACTACATCGTATGACTCTGATGTGGTGCCATGCTAATGTGAGACAAAAGCGAGCTTTGGATCCTTTGGTAAATCCATGCCTGATAAAACAGCCTTACCCCTCTGGACAATTGCTGAACTCTGTCGTAGCTCTGGCATCAGTAACAGTCAGCCAGTGTTTATGTAATTATGTTCCTAACTTATATGAGTAAATTGCATTTAATAGCAGCACTTGAGTACTTTGTGCACGTTGGTTGCTGAACATTATGACATGTCTTACAAAGGATTATTCTAAGGGAGATTTTAACCAGCCATGCCATAGTGTTGCCTGTATGTTTTATTTATAATAATCATTTAAATAAAGAATATGATGCAGTTCTGAATATATGTTAAAACCAGCTCCCAGTTATATATCTTTTCATATTACAATTGCTCTCACCCAAACTTCTCCAGCAGTTACACTATAATATGAAAAGAAATGTTGTCAAGAGTAGTTATTATCACACACCAGAATATTGTATTAGCATTCACTTTTAATAGGTTAAAATGAAAGATTTTAAAATCTGCCCTTAATGATACTGAAGGATCTTGGAGACACATTGGGAAAGCTTTAGATGAAATGTCATATGATATATATACATCATACATAGGTTCATAAAAGACAGTTCATTTAACTGCCTGCTTTTGTGTTTTGTCTGTTCTGTTTGGATGAATCACCCACGGGTTAAGTGATGCTTGTGCAGTTTCTTTGCTTGAAATCAAGGACAGTGAGTGGCAGGGAAGTTTAGGGAATACAAGGTTCTGGTAGACCTGGGGATAATGAGTAAGATAAGACAGTTTTGGAGGCATGGAGTATAACCTGGAGAAAAAAGTCTGGTCGTTGGAGGCATAGTTGAATCGTATCTGCTGATCTTTTGACTTACTGTCTGATCTGGATGGGTTGCTTGAACTGCTGTTGCATAAATCACCTCACTTGTTAAGCTAAATTTAAGGTGGACATAATATGAGTTAAGCTGCCCTGGAGGAGAGTTGTTGAGCGATGCCATGCTGCAGAGCCTGCGTGTTACAAAGCAGGGCATAAAATGGTGAAATGATTCAATATTCATTTCTAGGGTTTAGGGGCTTGTTTTGGAAGCTTCTGAAACACATGTGAAAAAACAATAGTAGGACCTTCCAGTGGATCACATCATTGGCATTTTATTCTCAGTTTATTGTTTTGATGTGGGACAGTCACATTTGGGCAAGGTGGGCGCAGATACGATGTGCTGCATCCGTGTCTCTGAACATCTTGTTATTGAAGGTTGGTGTATCATTTTTTTGCTGGGGTGGGATGTATAGGTCATCTGTATTCCGCACTTCTTTGGTAGTTGGGAAGGGGGATGATGGCTGAAGAATTCAGCACTGAAGTAAACATTTCGGTTTATTTTGGTATACAAGCATCATAATTTTACTCTTTTATAAACATTTTAGTAAACACTGGGAGCTTGAAGGAGGCATCTCATGAGAATACCTGCTGTAGGAAGTGCATGTGTATATGCTTTGTCATTTGAGTTTATGGGTGCTTTTCAGGCTCATATCTGAAATCTTAGGAACTGCCAACAAGCCATGCACCACACTGCACTAGACTGAGGACAGATATTAGTTTATATAGCTGTAAATGTAGTACACATGCTAACATGGCAACAGTATTAGTGTTAGATAATACATTACAGTCCACATCCTGCAAATATAAACACTACAAAAATACACATTGCATCAAATCTTATCGAACTATGCAACCTATTACACAACATCTTACACATACTTCTAACAAGCAGATGCTAAATATTGCAGTGACTAAAGTCCATGTTTGAATATTGAAGAAATTAAGTAATAAATCACACAGCTGCTGGGTATTTCTAGATGTTAACAGGTGAGTCAGATTTTACAGACGTTATGCATCAATATATTTTTCCGAGAATTTACCTTAACAAAGTAAACCAAAATGTTGCAGAAGGTCATTTCTCATTTAAGGCCAAGGCAAAAGACCAGGAAGTTTAACTTCAGGTATGGTTTTGTTTTTTGGTTTCATCGATCCATGCTCACATTAAGCCCACAGACCGTGGTAGAACAAAAGCATTTCAGAGCTAGAGGGCCACAAGCAATGAAGAGGAAGGGCTGAGATCCAAGATCCTATCAATGCTGGAGGCACCAGTAGTAGCAAGGCACTGATCAGGTAGGCAGATGATCCAAGAACAACACACAGAATGGTTAAAATTTCCAGGATTCATGGAAAAATAACTTAGGGAAATTTTTCTGTGAATGTGGATTTGGTGATTCTAAGCTTGGGAACAAGGACAGATGATCAAACATCCAAAAGAGGGAATTATCTGAAAGACTAGGATACTTCATAAAGATTCTTAAATCACAGGCTCAGGCACTATGGAAGGCAAAAAAAATTGAAATAACCCTTGACTGTATCTAGCCAGTATACAGAAAAGGAAAGACATTTCTTCATGTTTATTACAAATAAACACATGCAACTTAGTATTCGAATTATAGCAATGTTTGTAACGTAGCGCAGAAAATATATGAAGATAATGAGGGAAATTCAAAATAGGAGATTTAAGGAACCATGGTTTCCAGGGCAGATAGGACTACCATAACTAGCCATTGTAACTGTCCTGTCCATAGGATTTCTTATAAATATGAATACATCTTTTCTGAAAAATTTAACTTCACTTTAAAAAGTCCGAGAAATTATGAGTTTGCTGTTGACATAATGCTTAATTACCGTCTATCGTAGGACCTTGTATCTTATTTCAGGACTGAATTTCTCTAACTCCCATTTCTCAACACTAGATCTCATTATACCGCTGTCAGGAAGGCTGACACTGTGCTATCAGACATCTTTCCAGGGTGTAAGTACCAATCGCAGTGATCAAGGTGCCTTTCAGCCTCTCGTCTGACAAGCTGAATAAGTTGAGCTCCTGTAGGCCTTGCACTGGAGTGCTTGGTTTCCAACAGCGGGCTGTGAAATCTCTCTCCAGGATTTCACCTGTCCATCTGAGTAGAAGCAAAACCACATTTTTTTCCAGTGTACAAACAATCCAGGAGCTAAAAAATTTTCTCCAAAACTCTAATAAATAAGAATACTCTTGAATGAGAAAGCTGAAAGAAACGGCAAGTGTGAACAAGAAACAATAAAGGAACAACCATCAATTCCCTATTCTCATGATCTAATCCAACTATCTCTGTTCCATCAAACTTTGGAAATACTCTATTCCCTATGCAGACCTGTGCCTGTGGCATAATCCTTTCCCCACCATGAAACTAGGACTTCTGACAGATAGGCTGTGACTATCTATTAAATAGCTCTGGCCAGGAAGGGCAGACCATCAACTGCTGTGCCCGGAGCTGGCACATGTTCATTTCTGCTGCTGCTGTTACGAGCCTTGTAGCCTCTGGCAGAGAAAGAGGATGAACAGCTGGAAGCTGAAACCTTTTCAGCCACCTCAGCAAAAATTGGTAGAGCTATCTGCCAAAGCCACAGTTGGACTTTGCCACCTTGGTCTGGTTGAATGTGCTGCACCTTGCAGGTAGAATATCCTGAGAAGCTCAGCATGGACTGAGAAATATCTATGGGATATTTCACTGCCACCTTCTGTAGGAGCAGAGCAAGCTCAGTAGTGGGGACTTTTTAAAAAAGCTGCCGCATCATCAAAAATAGTGGCTCATGTCCAAAATACGTCACTCTAAGCATTCACAGAAGGGGTCAGGTGAAAGTTATTTCAAACAGACCTCGTAACAGCTGGAAATTTGTGGTTGATGACTGGGGAGGGGGATTCCTGCTGTTGTTCATTTCTGCTTGAAAGGTTTGAAAAGATTTTCCCTACCTCCTGAGCAGACACTGGGACTGTAGTTGCCCTGTTGGCACTGCCAGTGGAGCGGGTGCGGTGAGTTCTGTGGGGACATTTTCCAGATTATGTAAGAAATCAGTAGTTTTACATTTCTTTGTGTTGGTACGGGATGAGGCTTCAGTTCTGACAGTTTTTCTCCATCTAGACCTTCAAATTGTAATCGACACCTTTCTATCAGATTTCTGTTACTTCTTAACTGCAGCTGAGGGGAGAAAAAGAACAACAACAACAAAAAATCTTTGTATACATTTCCAGGAATGGTATTTATCATTTACGGAAGGGTATTTTTGTAGTTCTGATTATGAACGTTTTACTTTATTCACACATCGAGCAAACTGTCCTCT
Organism: Tyto alba; assembly: GCF_018691265.1. NCBI lineage: Eukaryota > Metazoa > Chordata > Aves > Strigiformes > Tytonidae > Tyto > Tyto alba. The sequence goes on from NW_024881330.1 coordinate 40,863,802, forward strand.
TCCACCATATGGTCAGGAGGTATCCTGTTTCATACATTCAGATGTCTGAAAGCTGTCTGGAAATGTATTTCCTACTTTCTGATGCAGGAACATTTCAATAGGAGGGGGGTTTAATTTGTTTTGAAATTTCAACTCTTGTTCTGCTCAGAAGCTAAAGTTGGAATCCATTAAGATGCATTTTAGTGCAGTTTCTATTCTCATCTTCCTTTTCTCAGTAACTGTGCAATTCACTTAGTACTTCATTACAACCAACAGCAATATGTATACATGGTGCACAAAATGAGCCATTTTGTTTTAAAACAGATTGCAGATGAAAGGAAACCATTCATTTCTTGCTTGCTAGCTGTAATTACTAGAGCACTAATTACTCCAAATCACTGACATCCAGGGTCAATAAGGATGACAACAGGAACATCAAAGACAAGACGCACACACGCAATTACAAGTCTCTAAAAACCAGGCTGTAATATTATTTTATGGATACTGTTTTTTTCAGTCAATGCTGAAAAATATTAAAGTTTGCTGAATGTTACTATTATTTCCTTTGCAGTTTGACGGTGAGAACATGTATATGAGTATGACAGAGCCGAGCCAGGACTATGTGCCAGCCAGCCAGGTGGGTTAATTAATCTTCTCTGCCTTGTTTCAAATTGTAATTAAACAAATTCAAAGAGTTGCATTGCAAATGAGTGGCACTATCAGTAACTGCTGCAATCAGGAATAATCATAATTTATAAACAAAGCATTTAAGCCTTGTTTCCAGTTAATGAGATAGAGCTGATAAAACACCAGAGTTGGCGTTTGTTGAAAGATACTACCTTGTTTCCTCTCCAGAATGCAAGCAGCTGTTTTGCCAGCATGATCTTTCCTAAACAGTTGTTTTACCTTCAGGAAATAAAGTCTTTACAGGTGCAGGTTATTTGTTTATCTGACTGCAGACAAGTTAATCATTATAAGCTACACATGTCACAAATAGATTTAATTATCACTCGTAGGCCAGTTGTAGTTGAAGAATTGCATTTTTAACACTAATTGTATGGCTGAGGAATGTTGCCAAAGATATGTAATTAGCAGTGGGGTTAAGGTAATGACTTGGTCTTCTGTAGCTTGCAGCCCAAAAGGTTTAATGTTTAAAGTTTTCCACTTGAACCCTAAGATACTACAGGTTCTAAGAATGAAAGATTTAAATTACTTCTTGAAAAGCAAAAATAGTTTTGAAATTTTGGGTTTGTCTACTTGTAGCTACATCTACACGTAGGGGAGAAATTTTAATTTACTTCACATTTTGGTCAGTTTAATTCCACGTTAGTAAGTGATGGTGCTAGTGGTGCAGGTCAGTTAGATTGTGTCAGAAATTGCCCTGAATAATCAGACTTGCAGTCTAGGTCATGCAGTACCTCAGTCCCAGCAGTGGCTAGGCAGATCTACCTCTTTCTGACAGGACCAGTAGGATTATGTGAAGAGGTCTCATTGGGTGGGAAATAAGTTTGTATCCGTTCTAAATGTGTGTAGTTGAACAGGATGTAATTTAGGAATCAACAGCTTTGGAAAGCGACAGTACATTCAAAGCTAAATATCTTCATGAAGTAGTGGTTCTTCAGGTACGCAGGTTCATTTGAGAGCAGAGAAGCAGGAGGTTGTGTGAGGTGAGCTACATTGTTCAATCAAAAAGACCATCTTTAAAATGTTCCACCATGTTGCTACCCAGCCTTCTGTTGAAATTATTGTAAAATACCTTTAGAGAACGACTGTACTTTGCGTTTAGGATTTGTGTGTGATAGAACTTATTCGGCTAAGAATCCTCCAAGATCCAGAGGTAGTTTAGAATAGAACTGTTTGATTAAAAAATGAAAAATTATATTATTAATTTTTCTCTAACCATTAATCCAAAAACTGTACTGACAAGTTTTAGTATTACTATTAGATTAAAGCAGTCTAGTATCATCTCATTTATGCCTTAAGGGTTTTGAAGTGCAAGGGCTAATTGAATTTGTTTGAAACAGTAGAAATACAAACTCTGTGAATGATTGCTGTTATAAGGCAGCTGCTACCTTCCAGAGAATCATTATGTCTGTCTTAAATAGTTTTGAATAAAGAATTGCAAATCCACATTATACATCAGAATTATTTTTCTTCTGTTGATATTTTTGTACTGTGTATTGGATGTAGTTTAAATCATTTAAACGGCATATTGAAAAATTAAGAGTATAAGTTTTAATCTTTTATGCAGTTTCTACATGTGCTAACAAGGCCCAGATTCTCCAAGATATTTATGCTTCTAACACTCACTGGTTTCAGTGAAAGTAAGGTGCTTAAAGTACCTTCAAAGATCCAGCCCTAGATATTTCAAGCGCAAATGATTTTGTCTTCAAGGAAAAAAAATCTATCGAATGTGACATTTCCAAATGACAAAGATGACAGAAACCCCTGAATGCTTACTAAGGGCTGGAACCAAGAAAGGGCTTACAGACTTAAAATCTTGCTATGGCAAAGCCGAGCTCTCTGGTGTCTGGCTCCCAGGTGGAGTTCAAAACCCAGAGGCAGGTGTCGAAACTCTCTGTCCTTTGCTGGGGGATCCATGTGGCAAGAGGTAGCTCAGCTGCCAAGCACAGTATTTTAAGTTATTACCAAATGCACACCGGTCAGACAGCCTCCTGTGTCTGTTTGAGAGAAGCTGTCAGCCTTGGGCTGTCGCACCTTCCTTTCCCTTACTGTGATTCTCTCCTGGTGCTTACACCAGGAGTTGCAGTGGGTTTTTTTTTATGTGAATATATGTGAAAGCCTGTAATGATAACACTATTTTTTTAAAAAAGGAGACAAAAAAACACCCTAGGAGTGGGAAGCCAGGGTGTGTTGGAAACCTGCCTCTCTCTTGATTTGGCAAGAACCTGGGACTGTGAGAGAAGCCTTCCCAAACCTGTTCCTGGCTTAGACAGCAGCTGGTCATTCCTCAGAGGAACTAAGCAGCTCTCCATTGACAGTATTGGCAAGGTCTTCACCAACTGTGATGGGGTGTTGTTCCTATCTCAGGCTTAAACATTTGGTGGTCACCCAAAATTAGAGAACTAACCACCATTTCAACATCCAATCTGCTTGTTAAAACTGGAAAGAATATGATATTCACTGCTCTGAAAAAAAAAAAAAAAAAAAAAAAAGCATGCAAGACTGTGTAGCTTACTGGGGAGGGAGAGAATGAGGAAAGGACATGACAGTATTTTCTGGTCCCTGTTTTTAGGACTGCATGTCCATTTTTCTCTCACCATTACTGGATGTGAAATAAATAATCCCATAAAAAGAGATGAGAAAGTGTTATCACCCAGATGAAAGCCTAGTCACTTCATCCATAGAGTTTTGTCCTGTGTCCATTTTGCATTTGTTCTCATGAGCCTTGTAGTTGCATGACCCCAGCGAGAGGAGTGCAGGTTCCTTCCCACCCTCAATAACTTGGCTGTTCCCTTGCAAGATCAGAGATGAGGGTTTGAATCCTGTCGGAATGAGGAGTGAATTCATTTCTCCGCTTTCCTTGAGGGCTGCACATCTGTTAACTAAAATATGAATCCCACATGTTAGGAGATGCACAGTCCTTTCAGAAACTTTTATTCAAGCTCTGATCATGCTGACTGAGTCAGACGTGAGCATCATTTTCTAATTTCAGAGTCTGACACAGCTTATTTGGGAGGTAGGTTGGCAGACTGTGTCATGGTATGCAACACCAAAGACCGAGGGGTTTCCACTAGGCTGTCTTCAGGATTATGTGACTATAGAGGCAGGATTTGGGGGGATCTGATGCATGCTGACATGCACTTAAATTCTTTCTGTTTACTTCAAAGTGTTCCTATCCAGAAGACCATCACCTTGTATTATTTTAAGGTTTTTAATCAATTTATCCCCTTTAGGCTAACATAAGTAAAAGCTCAGCCATTGGACAGGAAAAATACAGTTTTGTTCCTTTTGCTGTATAACATCAAACATCTGTATAGCTTGGTAATCCAAGACAAGTTGCCTCACAGCATCCCTCAACAATTATCATTTCTGTTCAATTTTCAAATCAGTACATGCTTTGGGACTTACAGACTAAGTTGCTAAGTAGCAACATATGGCTCACTACTGTTCCTGTGATGTTGCTGCAAGCAAATAGCATTATTCTATACTTGAAATGATTTTTACAGAAAGCCAGTGCTGGAACTGAGCCAGAAGTGTAAGTATACAGTAAAAATTAATGATATTCTTTTAAACTGTCCCAAAAGGCTGTTTGGCAATGTTGTCTCTGTGTACATTTTATATATACGTGTAAGTACTGTATTTTTGGTTATGATATACGTAGTACAGGACTCTGCACTGCAGGCATCTCCTAAATGAGCTATGCCAGCCGTATTAACAAACACACATAGTAAAACTACATGACATTTTCACTACTAATTGCACTTCGATCTGGAAATATTTATCATTTTAAAATAAAACTATGCCAACTGCTCTGCATTTCAAATTCTCACAAATATATTGTTTTCTCCCCACACCTATAATTGGAATCTCGGAGATAAATTGTTCTTCGTGTAATTCCTCCTCCTGTAATTGGTGGGCCATGCACAGCACAGTATAAAACTAGATTGTTTGGTTTACATTTCTTCCTAGTCACAATACAGAATGTCATTCAGGACTCTGTTGCACAAAGCCTTGGCACTTTTGTAGCCTTCCTGAGGCCTGATAAGGGTAACAACTCCAGCTGCCAGATCCCCTGCGTGAACCAAAGGGAAGGAAGGAGTACTGGCCTGGAGCTGATGGTTTGGGGCAGTACTCCCATTGCCCCAGTGGGAAGAAAAAAGATACCAAAGGCAGAGGAAGGAATGCTGTTTGCACACAGGTGGTGTTGTCTTCCCTCCCAGAGCTGTGCCAGGGAGATCCATATAAGATATGTATGCATGCTCTTTGATACAGTGGGCACCATGGGTATCAAAACTGTTTTGTCCTGTACAGCTCCAAGACAAGTAAAATAGGATAGAATGTCATCCAGCAGAGAGATTTTTCATGTCAATAAGAAACTAAAGGGTTCCTCTGCATTTTTCTGCTGTATGCACATGGTTTTAGATAGATCCCTAACTTCTTTTTACAAGTTTATACACTAATTTCTTAGAATGTTAATGGGATAGCTATTACTCACGTGAAGTAGGGATGGATTAATGCTACATAATAGCTGCCCTCTCTTGCTCTGTATTGGTTCTTACCTGTAGGTGGACTAGAATTTCAGGGTACTGTATCCTTCTCCTGCCTTATACACTGCCTATAACAGCTCTTCTCTCTCGTCACTCTTCTAAAGCCACAGTCAGCCAAGCAAGGCAGGAATTGGCTGCCTTCGAAGGGATTCAGGAAAAGCAGCCTTCTTAGATGGAGAATCACTAAGTGGTCCAGTGTAATCCCCTGATTATATACTACCCTGAAGTTCAGGGTAGTCCTGACCAAAAGCTGGAAAGGTTTTGCTCATGGGTTGAGAGGCTGCTCCACAGTGAGAGGGCAATGCCACCTGGTCAGTCTGCTGGCTGGCTGCAGTTCTGGCCTGTTATGGACCATATTCCACCTTCCTCTTCCTGATCAACTATCCCGTAATCTCAAAAATAGAGTGTCAACAGAAGGGAGTCCACTTCTTGCTCCTCCATTTCTCTGAAGTAGGCTACAGGTGCCACTTTCAAATAAAAAGCCCCCAAAAAATGGGATATAGGTTTAAATGGCCTCAGGGAAAGAAAAACACCAGCCAGGTCTTTCAGATCCTGAATGAGCAGTTAAAGGTAGAGGTAATTTTACCCTACCTTTCTCTTTTGTGTAGAATATAATCTTTTAATGTGTCTTAGCATCAGGCACAGAGTCTGGAAAGAACTGAGTCCCTGATAAAAATACATCAATAGTTCCACTAACAAGACTATATGTTTATGGATATGGATACAGAAACATAGAATGGTTTGAGTTGGAAGGTGTCTTTGAAGGTCATCTAGTCCCAACCCCCCTGCCCCGGGCAGGGCCCCCTTCCCCCAGCCCAGGGGGCTCCCAGCCCCGTCCAACCTGGCCTTGAACCCTTCCAGGGAGGGGGCAGCCACAGCTGCTCTGGGCACCCTGGGCCAGTGTCTCACTGCCCTCACAATAAATAATTTCTTCCCGTGTCCAGTCTAAATCTACCATCTCTCAGTTTAAAAACATTGCCCCTTGTGCTGTCACTACAAGCCTTGGTAAAAACTTTTTCTCCATCTTTCTTATGAGCCGCTTTTATATATTGAAATGTTGTAACAAGGTCTCCCCGGAGCCTTCTCTTCTCCAGGCTGAACCCCCCCAACTCTCTCAGCCCGGCCTCCCAGGGGAGCTGCTCCAGCCCCCCCAGCATCTCCGTGGCCTCCTCTGGCCCCGCTCGAGCAGCTCCGGGTCCTTCTGCTGTTGGGGGCCCCCGAGCTGGCCCCAGCACTGCAGGGGGGTCTCCCCAGAGCGGAGCAGAGGGGGAGAATCCCCTCCCTGGCCCTGCTGCCCCCCCTGCTCTGGCTGCAGCCCAGGGCACGGGTGGCTTTCTGGGCTCCCAGCACACATTGCTGGGTCGTGTCCAATTT